>NW_028274811.1:15101712-20101712 GCF_037043125.1 Eumetopias jubatus
GTGCTATGATTTATAGTCCTAAAGGTCTCTTCTAGTCTTGGATTTATTTATGTTATACAAGTTAATTAGCTCTTAAATATCTTTCTCCACAAGTTACTTCTCTTTAACCGCTAGATCCAAGCTGTACATGGGAAATCCTATTCAAGAAATGGCCAGAATACAAAATGAAAAAGAAATCTTGCTTCTGGAAGAAAGAGAAAGAGGGGCAGAAGGTACATTGGAGCAAATTATAGCGGAGAACTTCCCTAATGTGGGGAAGGAAACAGGCATCAAAATCCAGGAGGCACAGGGAACCCCTCTCAAAATCAATAAAAATAGGTCAACACCCCGACATCTAATAGTAAAACTTACGAATCTCAGAGACAAAGAGAAAATCCTGAAAGCAGCTCGGGAGAAGAGATATGTAACCTACAATGGTAGAAACATTAGACTGGCAACAGACCTATCCACAGAGACCTGGCAGGCCAGAAAGGACTGGCATGATATCTTCAGAGCACTAAATGAGAAAAATATGCAGCCAAGAATACTATATCCAGCTAGGCTGTCATTGAAAATAGAAGGAGAGATCAAAAGCTTCCAGGACAAACAAAAACTAAAGGAATTTGCAAACACGAAACCAGCCCTCCAAGAAATATTGAAAGGGGTCCTCTAAGCAAAGAGAGAGCCTAAAAGCAGCATAGATCAGAAAGGAACACAGACAATATACAGTCACAGTCACCTTACAGGCAATACAATGACACTAAATTCATATCTTTCAATAGTTACTCTGAATGTAAATGGGCTAAATGCCCCAATCAAAAGACATAGGCTATCAGATTGGATTAAAAAACAGGACCCATCAATATGCTGTCTGCAAGAGACTCATTTTAGACCCAAAGACACCCCCAGGTTGAAAGTGAGGGGGTGGAAAACCATTTACCATGCTAATGGACACCAATAGAAACCTGGGGTGGCAATCCTTATATCAGACAAATTTGATTTTAAAACAAAGACTGTAATAAGAGATGAACAAGGACACTGTATCCTACTTAAAGGGTCTATCCAACAAGAAGATCTAACAATTGTAAATATCTATGCCTCTACATGGGAGCAGCCAATTATATAAGGCAATTAATAACAAAAGCAAAGAAACACATTGACAACAATAAAATAATAGTGGGGGACTTTAACAACCCCTGACTGAAATGGACAGATCATCAAAGCAAAAGATCAAAGAGGAAATAAAGACTTTAAATGAAACACTGGACCAAATGAACTTCACAGACATATTCAGAACATTCCATCCCAAAGCCACGGAATACACATTCTTCTCTAGTGCCCATGGAACATTCTCCAGAATTGATCACATCCTCGGTCACAAATCAGGTCTCAACTGGTACCAAAAGATTGGGATCATTCCCTGCATATTTTCAGACCACAGTGCTTTGAAACTAGAACTCAGTCACAAGAGGAAAGTCGGAAAGAACTCAAATACATGGAGGCTAAAGAGCATCCTACTAAAGAATGAATGGGTCAACCAGGAAATTAAAGAAGAATTAAAACAATTCATGGAAACCAATGAAAATGAAACACAACTGTTCAAAATCTTTGGGATGCAGCAAGGCAGTCCTTAGAGGAAAGTATATAGCAATACAAGCCTTTCTCAAGAAACAAGAAACGTCTCAAATACACAACCTAACCCTACACCTAAAGGAGCTAGAGAAAAAACAGCAAATAAAGCCTAAACCCAGCAGGAGAAGAGAAATAATAAAGATCAGAGCAGAAATCAATGAACTAGAAACCAAAAGAACAGTAGAACAGATCAACGAAACTAGGAGCTGGTTCTTTGAAAGAATTAACAAGATTGATAAACCCCTGGCCAGACTTATCAAAAAGAAAAGAGAAATGACCCAAATCAACAAAATCATGAATGAAAGAGGAGAGATCACAACCAACACCAAAGAAATACAAACAATTCTAAGAACATATTATGAGCAACTCTATGCCAGCAAATTAGATAACCTGGGAGAAATGGATGCATTCCTAGAGATGTATCAACTACCAAAATTGAACCAGGAAGAAATAGAAAACCTGAACAGACCTATAACCATTAAGGAAATTGAAGCAGTCATCCAAAATCTCCCAACAAACAAAAGCCCAGGGCCAGATGGCTTCCCAGGGGAATTCGACCAAACATTTCAAGAAGAATTAATACCTATTCTCCTGAAAGTGTTCCAAAAAATAGAAATGGAAGGAAAACTTCCAAACTCATTTTATGAGGCCACCATTACCTTGATCCCCAAACCAGACAAAGACCCCATCAAAAAGGAGAATTACAGACCACTATCCTTGATGAACATGGATGCAAAACTTCTCACCAAAATACTAGCCAATAGGATCCAACAGTACATTAAAAGGATTATTCACCATGACCAAGTGGGATTTATCCCTGGGCTGCAAGGTTGGTTCAACATCCGCAAATCAATCAACGTGATACAATACATTGACAAAAGAAAGAACAAGAGTCATATGATCCTCTCAATAGATGCAGAAAAAGCATTTGACAAAGTACAGCATCCTTTCTTGATCAAAACTCTTCAGAGTATAGGGATAGAGGGTACCTACCTCAATATCATTAAAGCCATCTATGAAAAACCTACAGTGAATATCATTCTCAATGGGGAAAAGCTGAGAGCTTTTCCCCTAAGGTCAGGAACGCGGCAGGGATGTCCACTCTCACCACTGCTATTCAACATAGTATTAGAAGTCCGAGCCACAGCAATCAGACAACAAAAAGAAATCAAAGGCATCCAAATCGGCAAAAAGGAAGTCAAACTCTCACTCTCTGCAGATGATACGATACTGTATGTGGAAAACCCAAAAGACTCCACCCCAAAACTGCTAGAACTCATACAGGAATTCAGTAAAGTGGCAGGATATAAAATCAATGCACAGACATCAGTGGCATTCCTATACACCGACAACAAGACAGAAGAGAGACAAATCAAGGAGTCGATCCCATTTACAATTGCACCCAAAACCATACGATACCTAGGAATAAATTTAACCAAAGAGGCAAAGGATCTGTACTCAGAAAACTATAAAATACTCATGAAAGAAACTAAAGAAGACACAAAGAAATGGAAAAACGTTCCATGCTCATGGATTGGAAGAACCAACATTGTGAAGATGTCAATGCTACCTAGAGCAATCTACACATTCAATGCAATCCCCATCAAAATACCATCCACTTCTTTCAAAGAAATGGAACAAATAATCCTAAAATTTGTATGGAACCAGAAGAGACCCCGAATAGCCAGAGGAATCTTGAAAAAGGAAAGCAAGCTGGCGGCATCACAATTCCGGATTTCCAGCTCTATTTTTTTAAAAAATTATTTATTTATTTATTTCAGAGAGAGAGAGAGAGAGAGAGAGAATGAGAGATAGAAAGCACGAGAGGGAAGAGGGTCAGAGGGAGAAGCAGACTCCCCGCCGAGCAGGGAGCCTGATGTGGGACTCGAGGATCATGACCTGAGCCGAAGGCAGTCGCTTAACCAACTGAGCCACCCAGGTGCCCGGACTTCCAGCTCTATTACAAAGCTGTCATCATCAAGACAGAATGGTGCCAGCACAAAAACACACATAGATCAATGGAACAGAATAGAGAGCCCAGAAATGGACCCTCAACTCTATGGTCAACTCATCTTTGACAAAGCAGGAAAGAATGTCCAATGGAAAAAAGACAGTCTCTTCAACAAATGGTGTTGGGAAAATTGGACAGCCACATGCAGAAGAATGAAACTGGACCATTTCCTTACACCACACACAAAAATAGACTCCAAATGGTTGAAAGACCTAAACGTGAGACAGGAGTCCATCAACATCCTAAAGGAGAACACAGGCAACAACCTCTTTGGCCTCAGCCACAGTAACTTCTTCCTAGAAACATTGCCAAAGGCAAGGGAAGCCAGGGCAAAAATGAACTATTGGGATTTCATCAAGATAAAAAGCTTTTGCACAGCAAAAGAAACAGTCCACAAAACCAAAAGACAACCGACAGAATGGGAGAAAATATTTGCAAATGACATATCAGATAAAGGGCTAGTATCCAAAATCTATAAAGAACTTATCAAACTCAACACCCAAAGAACAGATAATCCAATCAAGAAATGGGCAGAAGGCATGAACAGACATTTTTCCAAAGAAGACATCCAAATGGCCAACAGACACATGAAAGAGTGCTCAACATCGCTCGGCATCAGGGAAATCCAATCAAAACCTCAATGAGATACCACCTCACACCCGTCAGAATGGCTAAAATTAACAAGTCAGGAAACGACAGATGTTGGCGGGGATGCGGAGAAAGGGGAACCCTCCTACACTGTTGGTGGGAATGCAAGCTGGTGGAGCCACTCTGGAAAACAGTATGGAGGTTCCTCAAACAGATGAAAACAGAGCTACCATACAATCCAGCAGTTGCACTGCTGGGTATTTACCCCAAAGATACAAATGTAGGGATCCGAAGGGGTACGTGCACCCCAATGTTTATAGGAGCAATGTCCACAATAGCCAAACTGTGGAAAGAGCCAAGATGTCCATCGACAGATGAATGGATAAAGAAGCAGTGGTATATATACACAATGGAATATTATGTAGCCATCAAAAAGAATGAGATCTTGCCATTTGCAACGACGTGGATGGAACTGGAGGGTGTTATGCTGAGTGAAATAAGTCAATCAGAGAAAGACATGTATCATATGACCTCACTGATATGAGGAATTCTTAATCTCAGGAAACAAACTGAGGGTTGCTGGAGTGGTGGGGGGGTGGAAGGGTTGGGGTGGCTGGGTGATAGACATTGGGTAGGGTATGTGCTATGGTGAGTGCTGTGAATTGTGCAAGACTGTTGAATCACAGATCTGTACTTCTGAAACAAATAATATAACATGTTAAGAAAAAAGAAAAAGAAGAGTTAGCAGGAGGGGAAGAATGAAGGGGAGTAAGTCGGAGGGGGAGATGAACCATGAGAGACGACAGACTCTGAAAAACAAACTGAGGGTTCTAGAGGGGAAGGGGGTAGGTGGTTGGGTTAGCCTGGTGATGGGTATTAAAGAGGGCACATTCTGCATGGAGCACTGGGTGTTATGCACAAACCATGAATCATGGAACACTACATCAAAAACTAATGGTGTAATGTATGGTGATTAACGTAACAATAAAAAATTAAAAAATAAAATAAAATCAAAATAAAAAAAGAAATCTTGCTTCTGTTCTTTTTTTTAAAGCATTTATTTATTTATTTGAGAGAGAGAAAGAGAGGGCACAAGCAGGGGGGAGGAGCAAAGGGAAAGAGAGAGGGAGAAGCAGAGCTTCTGATCAGGGAGCCTGATGCAGGACTCGATCCCAGGACCCTGGGATCATGACATAAGCTGAAGGCAGTTGCTTAACCGACTGAGCCAACCAGGTGTCCCTCTTGCTTCTCTTATAGTGCTGTCTTTCCTGTTCAAACGCAATCTACTCTTATCAGGAAAAAAATTATGAGAGCTTGAGAATAGCAGCTAAAGTTATATAAAGAGCTATCAAACCGTTTATATCCGAAGGAGGTTTAAAAATGATTTGTATTTTTTAGATTTGTAAATTGTTATTGTAATTATAATTCTGATTTGAGGAGACCAAAGAGCAAGGTTTGTTCAATAGGAGAAACAGTTTTTTCTACTAAGGAGAAACAAGTATATCTCTGTATCTATATTTACATACCATATCAAGGGAGCAATAGATAGATATCTCCTTACTAGAAACCATATATAGAGAGTCAGATAAATCCCTTAGAACTCATTGTCATGGCATAACCATGAATACATAAGACCATATTTGGTGGTTAATAGCAGAGAGAAATTTTTATCCAGGAGGTTAGCTATACCCTTCTGAGGTTGTTCTTAAGATTCCAGAGTCCATTTCCAAATCACTGTATAACATATCAGACTCTTTACCAGACTACGATCTCCTTAAGGACAGGGATCCATTAAGCCTAGTAGGTACTCGAAAAACAAGACAGTGATGCATTGTCATTGGGGAAAAGAAAATGTGAGGTTTGAAAATAGAAAAGTCACGCTGATTTCTCTGAACATCAGATGAAATGGCAGAGCATGCATTGTTTCTGTAAAAATAAAACCCCGGAGGCCAAATCAAGTCTTCATGGGTGGCACCCACAGGGGTAACTTACCCTACTGATCCAGAGGCACATGTGTAGATGAACATGACAAAACTGGTTAATCCCACACAAATAACAGAAATGGCAAAGCCTCGTATCAAATTTTTGAAAATTAATTTCCTTATTTGGAAACAAAACCACATCACTTTGGCCATTTACTGGAATATGTAGGCGGCCTACATGGGGCTGCTCTCCTGACTGGTCTCAAAGATATACAACATAGCTTTCCATAATACCCAGCTTCCTGCCGAGGCTGACTGTGGCTGGCAGCCCAGGGGGCGTGGATATGAAGAAAAAGCTTTATATTTCATCTTCAAAGCTAAGGGTGGAATGTGATGATATTCAAGGCAAAGCTTCAGGTAGAAATGCCTATGCTCTGGGGGAAGAAAATCAAAAGTTATCAGCATTATTCCAGTTAGTTTCCTTCATAACTACAAACCAGTATAGACATTGAGCAAGGACTCTCTAAAGACTTCAAGTGAGAGAACTTGAAAATGTACATTTGCATGTGATTTGATCATAAATCTAAAAAGAAATTATTTGTTAGTTCTCAGGGTCTCTTTACCAAGAGAAACATTAAGTTGTCTGGAGGGTAAGTCCTTCTATGGGAATTTTGCTCTTTGGAGACAGAAGAACAATGGATTTTTTGAAAGTATTAAAAGCTGTGATGGATACATGCTATCTTGGCTTGCCCAGCATCCATCCCCGTACTACTGGAAAAAGTACCCCAGTTTTTCTTTGGGGAACTAGAGTCCCCATTCTCTGGCTAAGTTTATAGGTGGGAGTCTACATCATGAAGAATGTGACCCTGATTTCCCACGATATCTTGTTTGTTTTATGGAAAGACATCTGACTAAGGGGGGCCAATCAAAGTGAATTCTTTGGGCTGTGAGTTGAGCTTTCTATAAAAGATGCTCTTTATTTTCTGCTAGACTTGAACATGAAAGGTGTGGATTAGCTATTTTGCCTCTTTGCAGAACCTGCATATAAGCCATCCCATTAGGGAACAGGGCAAAGAGAAGTGACGAGCCTGGTTTTGCGGAAATAGTTTGAGTCTTGGGCTCAAGTCATATATAAATTTTTAATTCGTGTGATCCAATAAATTCCTGTATTTGCCAAATTAGAGTGAGTAGGGTGTCTATTATGCAACAAAAAGTGATTGAACATGTTAATATGGCAAGTGAATAAGAAGCAGGCTTTTCTTCTTGTGTCCCCTTGAACACAATGTAAGTGTTTTTACGGAAAAACTAGAGGAAAAATTATCAGGTTACTATGACTCAGAAACTAAAAAGTTCACACAAATATATGATTGTATTCAATGTTGGTGCTAGCGGAGATGAAAGTAAAAGATCTAAGGAGGCAGGTGACCCATGTATTTACGGGATATTGTTCTTGGAAAACAAACTTAATAAGAGACAATGTCAGTTTTTTTTTTTAATTTGAACATGAGTAAAGTTGTATTTTGTGCCTTTTTAGAGCTCCCCTCTCCATTCATTTGTATTTCTCATTTCAAGATCCTTTGTAACATAATTGGTTATAGCTTAATTTCCCTAAATTGTGGAAGGCTAAGTAATCATCTAGAGGTAACAAGCTCTCATGGTGTATTTTTCTGGGCTCACAGCTTTACTTGGAGCACATCTTATGCATGTTCCCCCCAAGAAAACAAAAAACCCACCAAAACCAATGGGCATCATTTCTTGAGAATAATCTAAAATTTTTGAGGTTTGAATTCTCACACTTGAACTCAGTTAGCTGGCTATAGAATTCTAGATTGAAAATAATTTTCTCTCATAATTTGGGAACATTACTGAATTATCTCCCAGCTGTCTTTTAGTCATGCTGCTTAGAAAATGATGTCATTTTTATGCCCGGTCCTTGGCCTTGACCGGTGCCCCAACACCCCATGCCTTATGAGTCACAGTGACAAAGGCACATAGTGCCATCTCTCACCACTCCAACTTCAGTCAGTCTGAGTCTTATTTTTGACTAAGCTTTGCCCTTGGGCTCTGCCGTTCTTGCCCTAAGACTTTTGCTGGGTCACTTTAGTGAAAATCCCCCACCCATCCCATGATGTCTCACCCAATTCCTCATCCCCCACCCTTGATACTTTAGGGCCCTGGTCTGCCTTCAACAATAATCTTATCAAGTCAGTTCAGTCAGAATCTCTCTTACTCCCGAAGTTTCCATCCACTGACCCATTCTTCCATCTTTGGCTATAAATCCTTTTTCTCCTTATTGTAGTCAAAGTTGAACCCAGTCTCTCTCCCTTCTACAAAATTGCATTGGAATAGTCTCCCTGGATAAAGTCTGCTTTACTATCTTTAACAAGAATAGAAAGAATAATTTTTTCTTTAACAATGCACATTCATTGAATCCCTTGTTGTCAACACAGTAGCTTACTCTCACTCTGCTGAGCCTGGTGTCTCCAAGTCCCAAGTCTTCCTGGACTTGATTTCTCTAGAGAATGCATTTTTCTCCTCTCTTGAAGGGATGGGGAGGGAACTCACCTGGCACCGGGAGGAAGAGGCATCTAGTATCTAATGAATCCTTATACAGTCCCATCCTTGGCTCTGCCTCCTGAGGTACCTGACACCTCCAATTCCTGGGGGCTTTCCAGAGTTCCCAAGACTTCTCATCAATATCCTCCCCTTCAGGTTCAGCTTTCTTTACACTTCACATCATTTACCACTTCCCAATCCACTCACCATCTTCTTAACTCTTAATGAAAATATCTTGGTTGTCATTTTGTCTTTTCCTGTTTTCTTTGTCCTTTCGGATTTATAATGGTTTTTAATCCTTTATGGTATGCTACAGTTATTTCAGGAAATACATCTATGTAGTCAAACCCCCATTCGATGTGGAACTTCCTGTTTGCGATTGAAGGAAATCACTTCATGCATATATTCATTCGTCATAAAGTCCACTGGGGAGGGGCGCCTGGGTGGCTCAGTTGGTTAAGCGTCTGCCTTTGGCTCAGGTCATGTTCTCAGGGTCCTGGGATCGAGCCCCGCATCGGGCTCCCTGCTCAGCGGGGGTCTGCTTTTTTCTCTCCCTCTGTCCCTCTTCTCACTTGTGTTCTCTCTCTCTCTCAAATAAATAAATAAAATCTTGGGGAAAAAAAAGTCCATTGGGGAGATAGGCTGTGGTTGACATCTGTTGGAGCTCTGGTTTTCCAAACACTGACCTTTGCATTTGTAAGCCTAACATTGTTTAGCAATTGTAGTTTAGTTTTACACTTCCTAATCTGCATGCCCTCACTCTCCATATTCTTGTAAAATACTTAATCTGAGCAATCGGAGTAAGGGACAGAGGCAGCGCCCTTGCACGCGTGTATGTGTGTGTGTGTATTTACATGTGTCTGAACTAGAGATACATCATACTCCCTGTCTATACGTAGCAGATAAGTGGCACATGACCTACTTCTACAAAACTTCTACTCTTAGAATGTCAAAAACAGCATGAAAATTGGATAGCCAATAGGATAACAATAAAGAGAAATCCCAAAGTGGGGTTATTTGCCAAACAAGAGGTTAGTGTTTGTGTTCAGAAGCTGGGCAGATCTTCCTCTGACTGGGGTGGGACAGAAAACTTTCATAGGAGTGTTGGATTTGTATGAAGCTTTGACGGATGGATAAATGTAAAATCATTTAAATTCGAGACTGATGTGTCAAAGACTGTCTTGTGTTCATGAAATCCAATTTTCTAATCCACTTATATCCTATCTTGGGCACATGGCTGGACTGTATTTCTGAGTTAGGTGGGGCCATGAAAGGCTGGTAAAAGTTAGGCACCTAATGCTCGTCTTCACCCTTAAAACACCTGTCATGTGATACTCTATGTCTACTCTATACTCTCCTCCCTTCCCCAGTCTGCGGTCAGGTCTTGCACTCCCCCCCGTTCCTGGCCAACTTGTCATGGTTATAAATCTCCAGGTGCTACTCTTTTTTCCCTAACTGGACTTGTGGTTTCAGACCATCTCCTGGCTTCCTTACTTCACTGCCCATAGGACATAGCCTGACACAAATTAAATTAGAAGTGGTAGCAAAGTGTTCTGTCTCCAAGTAGATGCTTTGCCTGTGCGTAGTCCACCATGAAGCTGGAGGAGAAAATTGATTTCTACTTTAAACATTTTTCTGGATTTTGAATTCCTGAACTGACTGATAGGGTTCTAGAAAGGGTGGTTTACCCTGGCTCTGGAGTACCTCATTGACTGAAACGAGATACTCATTTGCTGAGCCAATAGCTGTCCTCTGGGAGGCAATTTCATTCCTTCCATGAATCTAAGTTTCTTCATGCTCACCAACTGCAGGGGTGAATGCAGATTTTAAAACACCGTGGCCACAGGGGTTTTTTCCTTTGGTATGACTGACTGAGCTCTGAACATCTGGATGCCAGAGAGGCAGTGAAGCCCTAATAATCTGTAAAGCACATCTGATCTGTATAATTGTATGAACTACTTGATGGAATACACTTGGAAGCATAGAGAGTTGTAGACCACACCCAACACTCATGCTCTACCTGCATAAAGATTGGATAAGGAGGGCACAAGGAGAATAGTATTGATTTCGGTTCTTTCCTATAACCTGCTTTGTTTTAGGGGCGCCTGGGTGGCTCAGTTGGTTAAGCATCTGCCTTAGGCTCAGGTCATGGTCCCAGGGTCCTGGGATCGATCCCCGGTTGGGCTTCCTGCTCAGCGGGGAGCCTGCTTCTCCTTCTCCCTCTGCCTGCTGCACCCCCTGCTTGTACTTGCTCTCTCTCTCTCTCTCTCAAATAAATAAAGAAAATCTTAAAAGAGAAAAAAAACCTGCTTTATTTTAGCAAGTCGGCTACATAGAGCTCTTAATTCAATTAGTTGTTTTCATATTAATTAGCTTCTGCATATTAAGTTTTCTTTCCCCCAGCCATGACTAAAATTTCAACCTGTCTTCTCAATTTGTAATGTTCTGAACAATCACATCATGGACTTCGTTTTCAATCCTCTCTGCATTGATTGCCTTCAGTGACAGGTAAACCCAAGGGCTGTAGTCAGAGCTGCAGGAAAAAAAACAAAACAAAACTAAGGATCTTGTGAATATTGCATTAAGCACATATGGGACTTTCTGCTTTAGCATCCTATGAGCATGAGGGTGATCAGATTGTTTTAAGGAAAACAAATTATTGGAAAGCTTTTGCAATAATCTATCAGAATCATTTTCTGTTACCTGAGGACTGGTTTTTATCCCAGAGGCTTGGAATTAATTCCATATGCAAAGCCAGTTTTCTGGAGGAAGAGAGATAGGCTACTTTCTCATTTTTTAAAGGGTTAAAGGTGGGAAAGTTTTAAATTTATTTTCTTTGAGAGAACAAAATATAACGAGGCAGCATTATAATCCCTTTTAAGGTTTTATTGAAATGTCAACCTCTGGGGGACTGAAGCTGTATGAAGAAAATGAATAAACAGTGGATTAGCATTTAGACAATATTCTTTCACTGTTTGACTATAGAAAATAATGCTGAATAGAATTAATTTGGAATTTGGCAGGAATTTGAATAGTAGAGGTAAAGCTTGCGAATAATTGAGTAAATCTGAATCTTCTAGGAACATTTATTGGAATAAATTAAGGAATAGCGTGATGATGAAGATTCTTTTGGAGGGTCTAAGCTTTCAAAAACAAGAAAGGAAGAATTTTATATTTACTCACTGGTTTTCTGGAATTAAAAAAGGGAAAGTTTCAGGCGCCTGGGTGGCTCAGTCGTTGGGCGTCTGCCTTCAGCTCAGGTCATGATCCCAGTGTCCTGGGATCGAGCCCCGCATCAGGCTCCCTGCTCAGCGGGAAGCCTGTTTCTTCCTCTCCCACTCCCCCTGCTTGTGTTCCCTCTCTCACTGTGTCTCTCTCTGTCAAATAAATAAAATCTTAAAAAAAAAGGGGGGGAAAGTTTCTTTTAAAATCAGGATTTTTTAGCACCAGGGCAATCGAGATCTAAAATCCATCATTGGTAATGACCATTGAAAACTGTAATTTATTGGTGAGTTGTGCAGGCTAGAAGTAAAATGATTTCAAACCCTGTCTATCCAATTTTAGTCGAAAATAGAGAAGGAATGACCCTTTAACTAATTATGTGGTATCTTTGCTCTTAACTTTAGATAAAGAAAATGGGTCCCTCGTTTTTAATAGAAAGTTTTTTTTTTTCTTGACAAGGACCTATTCAGACAATTTAATTATTGTAGTTTATTGAGCATAAATTGTGGACGTTTCAGCCATTTTCTCCACTCTCATTTAGATCTAATTAGAACTAGATGGCCTATTTAAGTGTATATATGCAAAAACAGTTATATATAATGGAACAACTTACAAATAGCCTAAATTAGGAAGCCATTAATTTTACTGATGGAGACTCCAAACCATGCCAGGATTTGGTCAGATCATACAACTGAATGGATAAATTTCTTTCATTCAGTGTTCTTTTTATAGAGGGTGACTTTCCAGGGCATTGTTGGGCAAGCTTCTTCATTATGTGTCTTGAGATGACTGCGTCTGTTACCACTCTCAATACAGAAAATAGTGTTCGTATTTCTTTTGCTATCTCTAGTAGAAGAGTCTGGAGGGAAGGGAAGTGGGGCTGTCCTGAATATTGTCAGGAGTAACTAAAAGGCCAAAGAGCTTGTATGGGGACAGTCTCCAGTAAGAGGGTGCTGCTCAGGGACAAAACCACAGTGGCCCAGAAGTTTGTTTAGGTGAGAAGTCGTAGTCCTTTTTTTTTTTTTTTAAAGATTTTATTCATTTATTTGACAGAAAGAGAGAGAGCACAAGCAGGGGGAGCTGCAGACAGAGGGAGGGGGAGAAGCAGGCTCCCTGCTGAGCAGGGAGTCTGACGCGGGACTTGATCCCAGGACCCTGAGATCATGACCTGAGCCAAAGGCAGATGCTTAACCAACTGAGCCATCCAGGTGCCCTGAGAAGTCATAGTCTTAAGAATACTGCCCTACCTCTGACTCTTCATCTCAGGAAACAAACTGAGAGTTGCTGGAGTGGTGGGGGGTGGGAGGGATGGGGTGGCTGGGTAATGGACATTGGGGAGGGTATGTGCTATGGTGAGCGCTGTGAATTGTGCAAGACTGTTGAATCACAGACCTGTACCCCTGAAACAAATAATACATTATATGTTAATAATAAAAACAAAACAAAAGAATACTGCCCTACGTCTATATTCCCTTCTCTCAGCTCATATTAGTTTGAGCACCTGTGATGAGCATATTCTTACTCTGGCTTCCAGAAAAAAAAGAAAAAATAAAAAGAGCAGGCTGGGATCCTAGGAGCCTGGGCATGTGTGAATATGGTTAACCAAGAGCCAAAATGTACCTATGGCCCCAAGTGCCTAAGAAGAAAATTGCCTAAGAAGATATACTTGATCTGTGCCCATATTCCAACCCTAAATAAGGCTTGAATAAGCCGGAGAACCACCGTGCGCTCAGCTCAGCGAGGTGATGGACGGAGGCTCCTATCTCTCTTCCGTTCCTTCTCTCCCTGCCTCCCTCCTTCCCTGACTCTCCAACTCCCGTCCTTCCCTTTTCTAATTTCGTTTCTGCTCCCTCTCCACTTCTCTTCACTAACCAAATGACTGTTTGGGGACATAGACTTGATTTACTATAAACATTTAATAAAACTTGCCGTTTATTCAACCAGCTTTCTTTGGTGTATTTGTCATTGCTGTAATATGCGAAAGTGAATTAGGGAGAAAAAAAATGAGATCCTCCAAATCCATTAATCTTATGACCTAATTTGATACTGCAGTCTCAGTCCCTTGAGTGCAATTACATTATTTAAGCATAATAATAGTGATTTGAATGTATAGATCTCCCAAAGCCCTGAGTAGAATCGAAGACCTATCCCATTAGTGTGGATCTCTAGGCATAAAAAAGCCTTTCCTATGAGGACGTTTTCGAGGCCCCATGGTTTTTCCTGAGGCTGTTTGTACGTGAGGTAACCATATATCTTTTGCATGTGTATTAGATTATTTAAGTGCTGAGTGTAAAACTGGAAACATATTGAATTTCCTTAATTCTATTCAGCGGCCCCAAAACAATTAAAGATGGTTTGCGAGGCTAATAGATCTCTTTCCTCTGTGTCCAAAAGAAACTCTTGTTTGAATGTGTATTCCTGGGAAATGCTGACTCAGTCTCAGGTGATTTATCATGAAGGATCCAAAGTTTCACCCTCTTGCTGTTGAGCAGGAAGTACCTCCCTTTGTGTGGGGGGGGATGTTTTGATAGAATGAGATGTATTTTATCGATTCATAGAATCCCTTTCACATTCCATTTTAGAGCAACCACCTAACTGTTGTGTATTTTTCTCTCTGGCATCTAAGTCTCTTTGTATCTTGGGAGAATGTTTAATTAGGAGCAGTGTTGGTGGAGGAAACCAATATGGAAACGCAGAAGGTTATGTCCTTTCTTCCCTTCTCCTGGTAATACTGCTTGGCCATGAGCTATATTATCTATCAGCTGATTGGATGTTTCTGGCAAGGACGTTAAATTTTGAATGAGTAAATAAAAGAAAGGACAGCTGGGCTTCCTTCACATAAACAGCAGTGACAGTATCCAGCGGTGAGGCATCCTGGCAGATTATTGCTAAAAATGATCGTGCTTTCAGCTTCTTGGTTTTTCAGAGATATTTACTTTCTAAGCCTGATGATTATGTTTCCCTCAATTGTGTGAATCCTCAGGACTTTTCTAATAATTTATTTTTGGTGACCAAAGACAGATTTACTTACTATCTGTGGTAGATAGAGATACTGGCCTTGAGTCTTAACCTCTCCTTTTTTTTTTATTTAAGATTTTATTTATTTATTTGAGAGAGAGAGAGAGAGAGAGCACAAGTAGGCAGGGCGGCAGGCAGAGGGAGAGGGAGAAGCAGACTCCCCGCTGAGCAGGGAGCCCGATGGGGGGCTCCATCCCAGGACCCTGGGATCGTGACCTGAGCCGAAGGCAGACACTTAACTGACTGAGCCACTCAGGTGTCCTGAATCTTAACCTCTTCTTTCAAACTCCTTGCCATGGGATTTTGCAGTCTTTCCCATTAGAAATGGTATGCGCATACTTCCTCATGTCTTGACTTTGGGCTTGATGATGATGAACTTGCTTTGTCCTAGGGAATGTGGGTAGAAGTAATAATGTGTCCGTTCTGAATCTAGACCTTAGGAGGCATCCTGTTTCTCTGCCTGTCTTCTTGTGCTTCTGCTATTACCATGAGAAAGCTTCCTTGGGTACCTCCTGCTCCTTCACCAGTGCCTCAGAATGAATATATATGGAAGAGACCTCAGCCCAGCCTGCAGTGGGGAGCAGGGCTCAGCTATACTCGCAGCTTCAAGTGTCATGTAGCAAAGCCCAGCCTGGATTAGCTGACCATCAAAAGAAGCACAGATGTGGGAGTGCGTCTCTGAACAGAGCCAAACAACTAAGGCGAACCTGCAGATTTCTGAGAGATATGTGATTTTTGTATTATGCCACTGGGATTTTGTGCTTGTGTGTTTTGTAACACACACTAGCTAACTGACCTGTATCTGTTCTATGCAATGGAAAGTATTGTAATTGATGGATTATAATATATTGATGTTGATAATATGAAGGGTGTATGTGTGTGTCTATGTGTGATACTATCTTTGGTTCTGTGGGGTAAATCCTGGCCTCATGTTTTCCTATTTCCTGTTGATTGGTTGGAATGAGTCCGTAATTCATTTTTCACCCTGATGAGATGTGGGGGAAGTCGTGTGTGTGTGTGTGTGTGTGTGTGTGTGTGTGTGTGAGAGAGAGAGAGAGAGAGAGAGAGAGAGAGAGAGAGAGAGAGAGAGAAAGGGTTTTTTTTTTCTTTCCTGATAGAAGGAGAATATTGGAAAAGACATTCTCTCTTCTTCTGTCCTTATCTCTTCATGCCTGGAGAGGAGGCAGCTGTTTGTGTCCATCAGGAAATACCTGACTATAGCAGAGAGGGAATGAATCTTTGTGTGTGATGTCCATGAACTACTCAAACAATTCTGGAATGTCCTACCATTGAGCTTTGTATCATTCCATAGAATACATTTTTACTTTTAAGCTGGGTGGTTTGAGTTTCTTTTAATTTGCCATCTAAATTTTATCTTAACTGATAACGGATGTGGTTTGTATGTGGGTGGAAGCACAGGAGGACTGAATGCAGTAGAAGTTTGCGTGAAGGGAAGATAGCGCAGGTTATCCCTCATGAAACCGTAGGCTCCCAGCGGCATGTGTTAAGTGGTCTAGGCTGAGGTCAGGTGGAAATAGTCCACATTTACCTGGCTTTTCCTATCACAGCTTTATTTGCTCTGTATGGATTACCAGCAAATGACAGACGTACCTTCATTGCTGACCCTTTCTGCAGTGTCTCTGTCGAGAACACTCTGACCCATGAAACACTTTGCCTTTCAGTACTTTTGGGAAGAAGCAAAGTTTGGCAGCTGAGATTTGCTTCATATCTTGTCTGAAATCTGATAGTATACTGTTGGCACGTAATAACTTTGACTCAACCCTGACGTCAGGCTTTATCCCAGACCCAAGCAATCTGAATCTCGGGGGTCCCTAAGTAAATTCCATTATGCAGCCAAGGTTGAGAACCACTATTCTAACCTCCATCCTCCTGTGAATTAAGCAAACCCCAAAGCAAGTGTGTATATAAAGGGTAAAAAAAGAGATAGGAGTGGGATTACTACGTAGCTCGGTCGGTTAGGCGAACAACTCGATTTCGGCTCAAGTCATGATTTTAGGGTCCTAGAATTGAGCCCTGCATCAGGCTCCCTGCTCAGTGCAGAGTCTGCTTGAGGATTCTCTCTCCCCTTCTCCTCACTTTCGCTCTCCCTCTGTCTCTCTCTAAAAATAAATAAATCTAAAAAAAAAAGGAGGAAAATAAAGACTCTGAAGGTGTTCATTATCTATTGCTATATAACAAATCACCCTATAATTTAGCAGCTTAGAGCAACAACAATAAATCTTTATTGCTTCCAATTCTGTAGATTGAGAATCTGGAAACAGCTTAGCTGGGTTGGTTATGGCTAAGGGTCTTTCCTAGAGTTGCCATAAAGTTGTTGGTCAAGGCTGCTATCATTTGAAGGGTTGAATGGGGCTGAAGGATCTGCTTTCAAGACGGTTCACTCACATGGCTGTTGATAGGAGGTCTCAGTTCCTTGCTGGCTGTTGCCAGGAGGCATCAGTCCCTTGCCATGTGGCTTTTCTCTCTAGAGCTGCGTGAGTGTCCTTGAAACATGGCAGCTGGCTTCCCCCAAGCAAGTAATTTAAGAGACAGCAAGGTAGAAGCCCTGATATCTTTGATGACCTGGGCTCTGCAGTCACACATCATCATTTCCCAAGTATTCTATTGGTTATACAGGTCAGCCCTATTCAGTATGAGATGAACTACTGAGGTCTCAGTGCCAGGAGTTTGGAATCATTGAGGAGGCTGTCTTGGCTCCTGCAATGGGATAGCAATGAATAAATGATTTGTCCATATTTCCAGGGTGGATGCCTGGTAGGCTGAATGATGGAAACTCAGGCTCGTGGCTTCCTTGAGGAGCCTTCATCAGAATCAAGATACTCTGTGGAGTAGGCCTATCAATTTCTCAAACACCAGGTGACTGAATAGAGCCTTTGGGAGTGCTTAAAGGGTATTATGCAAAGGCACAATGCCCTTCAGAGGAGCTCAACTCTGCCATTTCCTGAATTTACTTTGTCCAGATTCAGATCAGCTGGGACAAGAAGCTGATGCTTAGCAAACAAATAAATAATGTGTTAGCTTCATTAGTACTGATTCTTCTGAAAATGAGGGGACTTAAGTAACTACAAATTGTATGTAGCTATAAAAGAGCCTTCTGACATTAAGATGAATGACTAAACTCTTTGAAATTGTGTCTTCTCCCTCACCTTTTGCTTTTTTGGGTGAGGAAAAACAAGGGTCTTCAACACAGTCTTCAGTGCTGTCTTCTCTATAATCCCTCACCCGCAGAGTCATTTATGCTGTGCCAACCAACTACCATCTATATACTGATATTGACTAATCTGTATTCTTAGTCCAGATTTCTCCCACCAAATGCCAGGCTTCCAGAGCCAACTGCCTCATCCTCCCTCCCTCTTTCCTTCCTTCCTTTTCTTTCTTTTCTTCTCTTCTCTTTTTTTCTTTCTTTCCTTCTTTCTTTCTTTCTTTCTTTCTTTCTTTCTTTCTTTCTTTCTTTCTTTCTTTCTTTCTTTCTTTCTTTCCTTCTTCCTTCCTTCCTTCCTTCCTTCCTTCCTTCCTTCCTTCCTTCCTTCCTTCCTTTCTCTTGCCAACTGCCTATTTGACATACAGTCTTGAATGACTAATGGGAATCCCAAGTCTATTTGTCCAAAACCTAATTATTTTTTTTAAAAAGTTAATTAAAAATTTTTCTAGCTTTGTTGAGGTAATTGACATTAACATTGTGTAATTTTAAGGTGTGCAATGTGATTCCTTGATATATATATATATATATATATTATGAAAGATTTACCATAATAAGGTTAGTCAACACATTCTTCACCTCACGTAATTACCATTTTGTTGTTGTTGTTATGGTGAGAACATTAAATCTCTACTCTCATAGCAACTTTCAAGTATATAACCCAGTCTTCTTAACTATAGTCATCATGCTATACATTAGATCCCTGGAACTTATTCATCAAATAATTGAGAGTTTATACGTTTTGACCAACATCTGCCTATTTCTCCCACCTCTTAGCCCCTGGCAACTAACGTTGTACTCTCTCTTTCTATGACTTCATTGTTTTTAGATTCCACATATAAGTGATATCATACAGTATTTGTGTTTCTGTCTGACTTATTTCACTTGGTATAATAACCACATATGCCGTGCATAATGCCATGTTGTTGCAAATGGCAGGATTTTCTTTTATTCTGTGGTTGAATAATATTCCATTATATTTCTCACATTTTCTTTATCCATTCATTTGTAACAAACCCTTAGGTTGTTTTCATGTCTTGGCTGTTGTGAATAATGCTGCAATGAACATGGGGTACAGTTATCTGTTCAAGATAGTGATTTCATCTCCTTTGGATATATACCAAGAAATGGGATCGCTGGGTCATATAGTAGTTCTGTTTTTAATTTTTTGAGGAACCTTCATATGTAAAACCAAAATCCTAATTTCTTTTCCTTTACTTGTTCCCCTGTTTTCTTCTCTTTCTTAGTATCTGGCAATTCCATTCTTCCCATTGATCAGGAAAAATTTGGAGACATCCTGTATCTCTCTTTCTCTCATACCTCACATGCAGCAATCCATCCATAACTTTCTTGTTCTCCCTTCAAAGTAACTCTCGAGTCAAACTATTTCTCACTCCCTCCACCACTACTATGTTGGTCCAGGGTACCCTCATCTGTTGCCTATAACTTTAATAGCATCTTAACTCATCTTGGTGTTTAACCCCGTCCTTATAACCTATTTTCCATAGAGCATTAAAAAATGAGAGAGAGAGATGTTGTCAGTTCTCTTTTCAAAATCTTAGGTGGGGTTTTGCTTTTCTAAAACTCATACTCTGGCCAATAATGTTGGCATGATGTGCTCACCATTCTTCTTCCGCTCTAGAAAGCTCTCTGCCCTCATCTTCTACTATCTCTGCCTTACACTACTCTGCCTCATTTCAAGCTACACCATCACACTGGCTGCCTTGTTTTTCCTTGCACGCCAGCCATGCTCATGAACCCATGAGAGTCTTTCCACTGCTTCTTCTAACATCTGGAATATTCTTCCCCATGTATCTGTTTCGTTTGTTTTCTCCTTTCTTTTAAATCTCAGCTTAAGTAACTTTCTAACTAAGAGGACTTTCCCTACCCCCATATGTAAAGAGCATTTTCTTCAACCTCATCTACCTCCTTTACTCTTTTATTCTTAAAACACCTATATGACTTGACATCTATTTACTCATTTTATTGCCAACCATATTGAATATAAAGCTCTATCACAACAGGACCATTATCAGTTGTGGGTTTGTTTGTTTTCTGCTGCATCTGCAGAAATTAAAAGCATTTCTGGCACCTAGTAGGTGCTTAATAAATATGTTTTGAATTGAATTAGATTATATTTAAGAGACCATGATGTCACCTAAAATTTTATGTCACTATTTCGAGACTGTCTTCTGGATAGCAGAAACTAAAGTAAAACCCACTCTGCTAAAGATTAAAGAAACAATGTTATGAAAATAAGGAGATCTTTAATTACCCTCACCATTTTAAAAAGTTATCAAAATGAAAACAGTTTACTAGAGCTGATGAACAAAATTATGAATTTAAGTGACAGTAAAATATTGTAGTATGTTCATTTTAAAGACATTATAGAAATAAGTGAACTTTTAACAATCTGACAAAAGGTAGATTTGTCCTAAGAAACAGACCTGAAAACACAAGCATAGCATATGTCAGAATTTATTTAAAAGCATCTGGTGCCTATGAGGCATATTAGTTCTTTGCATAATTATACTGGAAGCAAAATTTGTTTTCATAGTATTGGAAGAAAACCAACTAGTCTAGGTTACCAGTCTGGAAGGAAGAGTCAGTCACCAAACATGGTAAGCCAAGTCCCAAACTACTCCCATCTGTGAGAGTGTTATAATGCAAAAAAGTGGATATGTAAAGCAAATTTGCTTATGGAAATAAGGGGCTCGTAGACCTACCCTAAGAGAGGAGTGCTAGACAGCAAGGATAATGTCAACGCAGAGCACAAGAAAAGGAGGGCACTTGGGTTTTATGTAAATATGTAAATCTAACTGTGCCTTTTTGAGGATTTCTTGGGCTGTCGCATAGCTAGTTCATTGTCAGATTAATTAATTAGTGTTAATGGTTCCTTGTTGCTGTTCCCCTCTACCAACTGTTAGAACTTCTTTCATTCAAGGTTCGTTCTCAGACTGGGAGATGGTAGAGTTTGCTCTCTTCTTACGTTGATGAGTGGAACTGGGCTCCTGTGGTTATAATATGCTGTCAACTCTTGAGTCCCTGGTTTCTAACTCAGACTTACAGTCCTTGTCTATACAAACAAATAAGTTTGAGAGGTCAGTCGATCTCCAAAGCAATTAAGTAAAATAGTTTATAAAGCTTGAACTAATTTGGCATTTTGTGTCTCATGTATCCAGCAATCCTACACAGAGTTAATTGGTTTGTTTACCTGGATTCAATCAGAGTTGCAGGCAGTACCTTTTTTCCACGATCCTGCTCTGTCAGTGATTTCAAGAAGTGAGGGAAATGGGAACAAAGAAGAATGAAGAATAGATTTTTAAAAATTTTTTGGCAGACTATAATGTGACAATGCACAATTTTTATTTTATCATGAGCCATCAGGTTATTTGTTCTTTTTTTAAGTCACTTTTTAAAAAAGATTTTATTTATTTGCTAGAGAGAGGGAGAACACAAGCAGGGGGAGAAGCAGGCTCCTGGGCTAAGCAGGGAGCCCGAAGTGGGACTCGATCCCAGGACCCTGGGATCATGAACTGAGCTGAAGGCTGACGCTTAACCCACTGAGCCACCCTGGTGTCCCTAAAGTCATTTTTATTTTTTTAAAGATTTTATTTATTTATTTGAGAGAGAGAGAGAATGAGAGAGCGCACGAGAGGGAAGAGGGTCAGAGGGAGAAGCAGACTCCCTGCTGAGCAGGGAGCCCCATGTGGGACTTGATCCCGGGACTCCAGGATCATGACCTGAGCTGAAGGCAGTCGCTTAACCAACTGAGCCACCCAGGCGCCCTCCTAAAGTCATTTTTAATGGAGAAGATACATCTCATAAGCAATCTAGGGTTCATTCATTTTAAAAAATGTTGTTTTTCTTGGAAGAGACATTAGCTGAATATAGGTGCATGAAATAGTTTTATTTGTTGCTCACTATTTCTGTTATTTTCATTGCATCAACCTTGGTGGAAGCATTGATATTTTTTTTCTTTTTCTTTTTCTTTTTTTTTTTTAAGATTTATTTATTTATTTTAGAGAGAGACCACAAGCAGGAGGGGCAGATGGAGAAGGAGAGACAATCTCAAGAAGACTCCCTGCTGAGTGTGGAGCCTGATGCAGGGCTCCATCCCACAACCCTGAGATCATGACCTGAGCCAAAACCAGGAGTCCAACGCTTAACTGACTGTGCCACCCAGGCACCCTCATTCTCTCTTTCCCTTTTTCTTTTCTTTTCTTTCTTTCTTTCTTTCTTTCTTTCTTTCTTTCTTTCTTTCTTTCTTTCTTTCTTTCTTTCTTTCTTTCTTTCTTTCTTTCTTCCTTCCTTCCTTCCTTCCTTCCTTCCTTCCTTCCTTCCTTCCTTCCTTCCTTACTTTCTTTTTGCTTTAAAAAAAGTAGAGGGGCACCTGGGTGGCTCAGTCTGGTGTCTACCTTTGGCTTAGATCATGATCCCAGGGTCCTGGGATTGAGCCCCATGTGGGGGCTCCCTGCTCAGTGGAGAATCTGCTGGTCCCTCTCCCTCTGCCCCTTCTCCCCCGCTTGTGCTCTCTTTCTCTCTCTCAAATAAATAAATTAAATATTTTTTTAAAAAGGTAGAAATGAGTTAACCTCTTGGACATTTCAATGAAAATATAGATAAAAGTTCAACCATCATTAAAGCCAAGATTGCTAAATCTCTTCTTTAGCTTGAAAGGTTAACAAGCTGATAGAATTTTATCTGATGACTTTAATTTTAGAATTATGATTTTAGCATTAGAGATTTCCATTTCTTTTTTAAAGTCAAGGACAACGATAGCAAAATGAAGAATTGTGAGTGATACTGGATTCATATCAAATGTGTTCACACTCAGACTAAAAAAATGATATAAAATGCAAATTTCATGGCAATTAAGATTAGCATATTCAGTAAACAACATATCCTGAAATTATATCCCTCATATTTTAATACTTGGACACGTAATACATTTTGAGTGTATAATCATGACATTGCCAGCTCTTTATGCATAAAAAGCAAGACTTCATCTATTATTTAAAACTGCAAATGCCCAATAATCATATCTGTGTCTTCCTGCAGTAAAAACAGTATTCGGTTCCTTTGACTTGGTAATTGGCATTTGTTGATTTACCATTTGTGTGTGTGTGTGTGTGTGTGTCTGTGTGTGTGTCTGTCTGTGTCTGTGTGTGTCTGTATGTGTGTATGTGTCTGTGTGTGTCTGTGTGTGCGTTTGTGTCTGTGTGTGTGTGTGTCTGTGTGTGTCTGTGTTTGTGTCTGTGTGTGTGTGCCTGTGTGTGTGTCTGTCCCTGTGTGTGTCTGTGTGTGTGTGTCTGTGTCTGTGTGTGTCTGTGTTTGTGTCTGTCCCTGTGTGTGTCTGTGTCTCTGTGCGTTTGTGTCTGTGTGTCTGTCTGTGTCTGTGTTTGTGTCTGTGTGTGTGTGTTTGTGTCTGTGTGTGTCTGTGTGTGTCTGTGTGTGTGTCTGTCCCTGTGTGTGTGTGTGTGTGTCTGTGTTTGTGTCTGTGTGTGTGTCTGTGTGTCTGTGTGTGTGTGTTTGTGTCTGTGTGTCTGTGTGTGTGTGTTTGTGTCTGTGTGTGTGTGTGCTTTTGGAGGCCCACAGCAAATTGTAAACACCATACTTTCAGGAGAAACAGCTGGAATAAATTACGAGGAGCAGGATGATGTGCCAAGCAACAAATAAGAAAACTAAATTAGGGTTTTAAGGGTCTATCTTGGGTGGAGGAATGGGTTTTCCCTCAGTCTCTATGGGAGACCCATTCTAATCTTCAAGCTGGAATTGTTCAGCTTGTTTTCTCTCGGTATTTGGACGGGAAAGTAGAGTGAGCCAGGCTTTAAATTAAATAGCAAAGTCCTTGCAGGATGGGGGTCTAGTGCTCTACATAGGGAGTTGTTTTTATTCTCTGCTTTGGCGCTTTTTGGACAAGTTTTAGGCTGGAGGGTGTCCCCTAGTTCTCCATTCTATAAACAGAATGCAATCACTCGTTTACAGGCCTTTGTTGATGCTATAAACACGTTCAAGCGCTTATTGAAATAATTACATGGAACTTTGAAGTGTCATCCTTTACCTTAAGATCTGTGTTGACTTTTGGATGGTCTGGCTCATTGCCAGTACCCATCTATTTTGAAAAAGAGCAGTGTTTTAAAGACCAGTACCGTAGAAAGAACTGGCTCCAAAAATCAAATTTTGGTCTTGCTGTAAAAATATTGGGAATGTGGGGCAAACTGGGTCCAGGAGTGAAAACTGCCTATAGGAAGGTCCATTTGGAATGAGTAGAAATGACATTTAAATTGCCCATCTAATAGGTCAGAAATGAATCCTAGCTCAATGGATTGAAAATTAAGTGGGGTTTTTTGGCCCTAAATTAGGAATAAAGAGACTCAAAAGTCATGCGTAGCAGTTTGTACCCACCTCCCCTTTTGCCCCCCGCCCCTACAGCTCAGTGCTGTGGGCTGCGCCCTTGGACACAATGGCTGAGTACCCGGTGATAAGGGAATCATTTTGCTTTTGAGAAACTTTAGGAGTTAGTACATCTGGTTGGACCATAGTTTAGTCACTATCTAGGTTACATCAGGCAAAATCAAGTAATCATTACTGGGTCTTCTCAAAGCATTGTTGCAAGATTAAGTGGGTTTAATAAATAAAAGACTTAGTATTTTGAGTGACCTCTAGTAAGAATTAAAACTTCCTAGGAGGTATTACTGTTGTCATAGTGGTTAATAAATCATCCTAAATATTAACTGAGAGAGGTAATATTGGTCACACACATTTGGGGATGTTTTATTTAAAAATTTTTTTTTTTTGTTATTCTCACTAGTTCTTGTCTCTTTTATTTTCCTTTACCACTTTCCTTAAAAGCTGTGCCTCCTTTGCTTGATTTTTAAAAATTCTTTTGCTAATTACTTAGTGATTTATGCTAAATATTGATAGCTAAGCCATAAGCTTATATACACATTTAAAAGTTCATCTATGCTGTGCAGTGACTCCCCATTTTCACAAAATGATGGTAAACAGGCTGATGATTCAGCCCTCTCTAACCTGGTAAAGCCACTGATGGTTCTAAGAGGGGTGACGTCAGTGGTTGGCAACCAGCTTGCATGTGAGAACCACCTGGTTAGGCCCACCCCTGAATATTCTGGTTTAGTGGATTCCCTGGGGCCCTGTCATCTTCAGTGAGTTTTAAAAGCTCTCCAGGTGCCTTTAATAGGCAACCAAGTTTGAGACTCACTGGGCTGTGGGAAGAACCTTGAATTTCTGCACAGCTGCTCTCAGCAGGGAGGCCATTTTTGTGAACCTATGTGTGTTTTCCATAGAGATGAAAGGGCAGTAGCTAGCATTTGGGAATAAGCAGCACTTTGTTTTATGTCACTTTAGTTTAGGTCAACCTACACACTGCACATTCAAGTTTAATTATGACTGTTAAGGAAAGTGTATTCTCTGTTACTGTCCGTATTATGGCTCATAGCAGAAGGCGCCTACCTCAAAGGTGAGTTAACTGGTCCCATCCACAATTATTGTGGCCCCAATTTAGACGCGTATAAATGGGCCCCCATCAGTGTGGGCACGAGTTTGGCACCCTTAGTCTGTCTTTTGAATGCTACCTAAATAAAATTATTCTAGAAGTACGTGATAATGCATTTCTTTCACTTTTTGGTGAGATTTACCCCAAGCCCAGGTGATACCACATTTACTGATGGATAAAGCCACAGATGAACAGAACATGTGACCTTCCTTGAAAGGAGACTCCTGGTTGCCGGCCAAATCACACCTTCCTGACTGCCCTACATGGGTCCATTTCTGCTCTATGTCTCGTTCATGCTGCCAGATTTCCCTTTTCCATTCTGGCTATATGAGAGGGCCCCTCTTCAAGGACAAGCTGGAACCCCACCTCTTCCATGAAACCTTGCCACCTCTGCCCAGCCCAGTCTCCATGAGCCTATCTTCATCCAAATTCCTGGGTTCACCTGCTGTGGTTAGTTGTTTAAACGCTGGGCGTGCATCTTGTCTTCACAACTAGCTTTAATCAGTTTCAGGTTTGGGAACAGCCTGTTGACTTCAGGAATATGGTTCTACTCTTTAGTAGGTATGCAATAAAAGTGTGATGATGGTGGTGAAGTAGAGATTTCTACTTTGAGAAAGGAGAGAAGATGTGGGCTGGATTTATTCGGGAAGACCACGGAGAAGCTAGAACTTGAACAAGGATTCAGGATTAGAGAGAATTTGGATTGTTGGGGGAAAGAGCCTTCTACAAAGTATTATTTTTGGTTTGGCTTGGATAGTTGTGTGTGTATAAAAATATGTAGGCACATATAGGTACCTGTGGAGCCATCTGAGTTTCTAGGCCTTCTTAATACCTTCAGAATTTATCCTAATATATATATTGTATATAATACATAGTATATCATTATTATATTATCATATATATCATTATATCATATAATATATAAATATATAAAATATATTTATATTTATTTATATATATTGTACATTTTGAACTGGTTGTCAAGAATATTGTATTAAACAAATGTAGTGATCCAAAGGGATATGTGCACCCCAATGTTTATAGCAGTAATGTCCACAATAGCCAAACTAGAGAAAGAGCCGAGGTGTCCATCAGCAGATGAATGGATAAAGAAGATGTGGTATATATATGTATACGCACACATACACACACACACACACACACACACACACTGGAATATTATGCAGCCATCAAAAAAAGAAATCTTGCCATTTGCAATGACGTGGATAGAACTAGAGGGTATTATGCTGAGCGAAATAACTCAATCAGAGAAAGACATGTATCATATGATCTCCCTGAGATGAGGAATTCTTAATCTCAGGGAACAAACTGAGGGTTGCTGGAGTGGTGGAGGGTGGGAGGGATGGGGTGGCTGGGTGATAGACATTGGGGAGGGTATGTGCTATGGTGAGCGCTGTGAATTGTGTAAGACTGTTGAATCACAGACCTGTACCTCTGAAGCAAATAATACATTATATGTTAAAAAAAAAAAAGAAGATAGTAGGAAGGGAAAAATGAAGGAGGGGAATCGGAGGGGAAGATGAACCATGAAAGAATATGGACTCTGAGAAACAAACTGAGGGTTCTAGAGGGGAGGGGGGCGGGGGGACGGGTTAGCCTGGTGATGGGTATTAAAGAGGACACATTCTGCGTGGAGCACTGGGTGTTATACACAAACAATGAATCATGGATCACTACATCAAAAACTAATATTGTATGGTGATTAACATAACATAATTAAAAAAAAGAATATTGTATTAAAACCTAAGAGCACAAGTGATCTTAGTCACTTAAAAGGTCTGTTCTGGATTGCACCTGAAATTAAAAACTTTTCAAATTAATTCCACCTCAGAAATGCATCTGGAACCTTTGTCAGCACTTCCCAGTTCTTACAGTCACCTTGGATGCATGACTGGAACATGGTGCTACAAGAGGAGAATAGTAAAATCAGCCAGGAACCAGGTTTCAATTTATTATGACATTGATTTCAGACAGTGACAAGGTTACAAAACCATATTCTTGTGCCCATTGGGTTTGGGGCACCAGATATTTCTGTCCAGCAAGACATTTATTTATTCAAAATTTAAAGCTTAATTTCAGGTTGAGTGCTTTTTAAGTAGACCTAGCTTTTTTCCCTCTCTCTCTGAGGACCACTCAGCTTTCTTTACAACGTGTATGACCTTGCAACAGGCCTTCCTCTTAAATCTCCCTGTGCTTTTGTATTCAGCGTTAGCTGACTCCCACCGTAAATTCAGTGTGGCCAATTACTTTTCATAATGAAGCTCATGTAAATTGAAGTAGAGCAGAGGTTTTATTAATGAGACTGATCTATTATTTAGACTGACTCGATCATCCTTTCTTTAGAGTGAGGTAAAAGTCAAAAATAATATAGTGTCTCTTGTCAACAGGCTTGATGGAGAAAATGAAGTTTGGAAAATTTACACATTTCAGTTTTTCTAGAGGCAGTGGAAGGCGGAGTAATTTGAGTCCTAGTCCAGTTTTTTATAACTTCTATTAAAAAATCAGGATCAGGGCGCCAGGGTGGCTTAGTTGATTATAAGCATCTGCCTTCAGCTCAGGTCATGATCCTGGGGTCCTGGGATGGAGCCCTGCCTTGGGCTTTCTGCTCAGTGAGGAGTCTCCTCCTCCTCCCTCTGTGTTCTCTCTCTCAAGTAAATAAATATAAGCTTAAAAAAATCAGAATCTTCTGATGGTATATCAGTTATAAATAATGAAAATTTTACTCATGTGCCACATGGATCCAAATGGTTGTGTCTTTAAGATCCATATGCAGCTGATTTTCTAGGATAGTTATACATTCATATTTTCTTTTCTGCTTTTTCCATGGATATGCTCATGGATGTCCTGCCGTGTATCTGGATTTTTAGCGTGCAAAACATGGTCTAGTCGGGGTGTTTACTACCCAGCTCGCTTTAAAAAAAAAACAACTCAAAACCTCAAATGGTAGAATTATTAATGGTGGTTTCAAAGGAAGTAGGCTAGGCAATGAAGTGACACAGTTTGGGGGTGAGGGAGGCCCTTCTCAATGCTCCTGGACCTGTATAGCTGTTTGCTCTGCCTCTTTTAGATCCACCAGTGCTTTGAATATGTATGTCAAAGCCCTCATCTGTACCTTATTAATTTATGTTTGTTGTGAATTATTTCTCTATAATTATTAAAAAGGATTTAAAGAGTTACAGCCTATTTTAGGAAATATGAAAAAAGCAGAAGAGTTGAAATTCATTCAGGAGGGATCAGTAAATCAACACTTAAAAAATGACATTGCCCAGTGCACTGGTCTGTAGAGAGAAGTAGGGGATAATTAGAATAAAGCCCAAAAGGGTTTCTTGAGTTTGTGGATGAAGGGTATACACTGGGACGTGGAAAGAGACATGATTCTGTTGGCTGCCAAGGGGTGGGGGGAGGAGGCCAGGCTAACACTTGTCTTTGGTCAGACAGGAAGGCAGTAGAAGAGAGTGTCGTGGTCCATGGCATACAAGATACAAATCTTCCCATTTGCAAGGACCAGAAAATCAACGCAAACTGATTGAATTATAAAAAGGAGAGAATTTATTGACTTATCAACTGACTTAATTAAAAAAAATTATTGGCTTTAATAATTTAAAATCCAGAGTAGGTATCTTTGAGCCCAAGTTCACAAGTAATTATATCGGGAATCTTTCTCACCTCTTGGTTCTGCTGCCCTGAACTGGTTTCCTCCTCAGAAGCTTCTGAGCCATAGCCTTCCTGTTTAGCAACCTTGATGGGAAGAGAGCACATTTCCTAAGGGTTCCCACCAGTCTCTGTGCTCATTCCTGTGGATTCAACTTGATTCATTATTTCCTATGAGCTAAACACTGTACTCAGGGGATATAATGACCTGACTTCACAGGCTGGAGTGGTATGCTCATTTTTGAGCTTAGGGTGGAGTCAGCTTCACCAGCCTAGGCCACATCTACCGAAGGTGTGGGGACAGGAGATTCCCTAAGAGAAAATTGGAGGCTGGTAACAGAATGGGCTATAAACAGGATACGCAACCAAAATGAAACTGAAAAGCAAATGAACGATTAAGAGGTCCACTGCTTGTGGTTACAAATAATATAAGGATGGAGAATGGTCCATCCTGAAGGGAGTGAGGGTTTTAGGAAAAATATAAAACAGGCATTGATGTCACTATAGGAGAATCTAATGAACATTATTTGAGAAATTATAATGTTAATACTCAGTTACGGTTATTAAGGGAATAAATGGCTAAGTCAAAGAACATATTTTCATGCAGCTGTCCCAAATAATTAGAAAAATATGTGGGAAGATTGATCCAACTGAAGGATTGTCAAAGTTTTCTAGGGGAAACCTTTAGGTCCAAATTATGATCATTCTTAATATTTGTGGGTGATTTTGTGAAAACAGAAAACATCCTTGCAAAACATTTGTCTTTGAGCCTCTATTTCATACATGTGCCAGTCAGTAAACTTGCAAGGCAGGCACGAGTGGCTTCATTTTACTCACAAAATGCTGCATTCTTCGTCAGAATAACATAATTTGTATAGGAGACAAAAAGGTATTGTCACCAAATCGCTCTAACTCGAACTATAGACACATACTTATCATTCTAATAGGGGTGATCTGGTTAACATTTCCAAGTTAAATATTGTTTGTGAATTTACTCTGGTTTTAATTATTTTATAAATGGTAAAAAAAGAAGGAATATTATGCCAAGTTATAAAAGGATATGTAATGCACAGCTTTTGGATTTTGGGTAGTCTCTGTTTAATGTTAAAAATACTGTTGCCTGAAAATTTGATATGCACAGCTTTTGGATTTTTGGTAGTCTCTGTTTAATGTTAAAAATAATGTTGCCTGAAAATTTGATATGCACAGCTTTTGGATTTTTGGTAGTCTCTGTTTAATGTTAAAAATAATGTTGCCTGAAAATTTGATATGCACAGCTTTTGGATTTTCGGTAGTCTCTGTTTAATGTTAAAAATAATGTTGCCTGAAAATTTGATATGATACAGTTTAGAAATTATTGAAGATAGATGCTATACTGCATAAAACAGAACTTTTCCTGCTTTCAAACAATCTGAAATTTAGCATGGCAAAAATTTCTGTATTTTATAATCATGATTATAATACATTTTCTTATGTAAAATGGCATTGAGTAGAAGACAGGAGTAGCACATGACAATAATATATAATACATAATTACAATAGTGTACAAGTTTGTAAGAGTGATGTAAGTCAAATATTCAGGAGAAGGGAACATTTAGTGGGAGGAAATGAATGAGAGGAAAGTATTTGAAGGAACTTGACACTTGTCCTAAAATTTGAGTTTTTTTTTTTTTTCTTCTTATGGATATGATTAGTCGGCAAAGGTTTTCCCATTATGGTAAATAATGTAGGGGCAAGGCATGCTTTAGTTTCCAAGAGTAGGATGAAGATCGTGAAGGGAAGGGTTGGCAGATGAGGCTGGAAAGGAAGTTGGAAGCCCACAGGTGAAGACACACAACGATTCACAATCTAGATTCCGTGTTCAGCAACAGATTTAGATACGGGGGTTGTGGGAGACGGTAGGAAAAATGTCTGAGGCGGAGAGCATAGTGGAATGGGAGGCAGCTGATGGCATTCACAGAAAAAGGCAGTCAGTTACTGTGAGGCGGAAGGTATGTTAAGTTTCGGAGGAATTAATGTTAGGGGGATATCCAAGTAGTTGGGGCTGTAAGTTAAGAATAATGTTTAGGTTAGAGAAAGACTTGCATTCTTCTGCCTGGAGGTAATGGTTGAAGGAAGGTTTGAGAAGAATGGATGACATTGTACAATGAGGGAAGTTTGAGGACAGAGTCTTGGAAGAAAGACGAATGAATGGTGGTCCTTGATCAGTGGAGTTCAGTGTGCCTGTACTTTGTCTCTGACCTTGTTACCAATCCCTTCTACATGTGCTTTTCTTGAGAATTTACCACCTTTCTCTCCCAACCCTTTGTTGGCTTCAGTGTGTATTGAAAGAAGTGTAAAAGAGAGGTTCCTTGTTCAATCAGATTTTCTATCAGAATCAAGTTCTTAGCGTGGCACTTAGATTGCTGGTAACTTGATTTATTTTTTTGCCTTGCATTTCAGGCTTTTTACCCACCCCTAACTCACATACATACATTCTTCTTCTTCTTTTTAAGATTTTTATTTCAGAGAGAGTGAGAGCAGGGTGGGAGCAGGGGTAGTCTGCAGAGGAGGAAGAGGAGGAGGAATAGGGGAGGAGGAGGGAGGAAGAGGGAGGGGGAGGGCAGACAGACCCACGCACTTCCCGATGAGCAGGGAGCTGACTTGGGGCTCTATCCCAGGACCCAGGGATCAGGACCTGAGTTGAAGGCAGACGCTTAACCGACTGAGTCACCCAGGTGCCCCATCATATACATACTTCTTAACTTGTAAGTTGAGTTACCAGTTAAAGTCTGTGCCGCAAACAGATGGCAAATTCGAAGGGGTTAAGAAAAAGTTTAGTAAAGGGAGAATGTGAAATGACATCAATAGGCTTCAGGCAACTGACAGAGTGTGAGGGAGTGAGCCAAAGCAGGACCTGCAGGGACAAAATGAGGTGGAAGTTATGAGAAGGTGGGGAGAGTTATAGCCATGGGAAAGGGTCCATGTGATAGGAGTTGCCACCTTGGGGAGAACATGGCCACGGCCAAACACCACCAGGGAGGGGGTAAATTCTCTGATCTCTCCCTTCTTCTGCCCTCCATCTCCTGCCACTGCCAATCATTGGTAGACCAATATGAAAGCCAGACAGCAAGGGAGACCACGTGGTACCATCAGTAGAGGTCAGCTTGCTGGGGGCAAACAGCCTGGTAGAGAAGGGTGGGGAGTATGTCTGGAAGGGTAGACGGGATATGTGCCACACTTGATTTCCTGTTTTGTCTTCTTTTTTCTACTCCTGACTTCTGATAGGGACGTGTTACTTTACCCTTGCTTGTACTACTTAGACACTGGTTTCTTCTTGCTTTTTGTGATCTTTAATAGATAGGAATGGGTGTTTGTTTTAAAGGCACTAAGGACTTGTCAAAAGCTTCTCACCTTTTATTTCCCTTTGTTTTTCCTCCTTCATCTTAAGCTGTGGATTGTTAGAAGAACTTAAAGGGAAGAAAGTCAGAAGGCAAAAAAGACAGATGCTTAGACTAGGAGACTTCCCCTTAGGTCTGTACACAAGAAGCTGATACTACACATGATTAAGAGTTTGGCTATTAAATATGATAAAGAATTTAGCTTGAGGAGCTCTGTATTTTTAGTAGTTTTTTCCCTTAAAGCCACCACTAAATATTTCACTGTGGTAGACTCTCCTGCCTGCCTAGCTAACATTATTGCCATATTTTCCCCTTGGTAACAGACTCCCTTTTGTTTCAGTATTTGTAGCCAAGGGTTTTTGGAAAGGCTGGTCCTTCACAGCACCAGAGGTGAATTTTGATGAGTCTAAGAAGCTAATTGAAGTGTAGCAGGATGCTAAGTACTGTATTTTCATGAGTTTCATAATTGTAATTGGAGTTCCCAAACTGAGGACAAAAGGTGTTCAGGGATCGTATACTCGAAAGACAGGTTGTAGATCATCCATGGAAAATTTCAAATGATTGATATTCAAAACAAATCTGGTAACTCTGAGTCCATTACCCATATCAGGAATATTTAAGAAGTAAGGATACACACAGAGGGATTTTACTGGAGCATGTATTAGTCTTTTAGGGCTATCATAACAATATATTACAGACTAGGTGACTTAAACAACAAGAATTTATATTCTTACAGTTCTGGAGGCTGAAAGTCCAAGATAAAGGTGCTGGAAGGGCTGTTTTTGCCAAAGCCACCCTTCCTGGCTTGTAGATGGCTGCCTTCTTGCTGAATCTTCACATGGCCTTTCCTCTCTGTGCAGGTGGACGGTGAAAGACACGCTCTGGTGTCTCTTCCTCTTCCTATAAGAAGACCAGTCTTCCTGGATTAGGGTCCCACCTTTATGACCTCACTTAACCTTAATTACCATTCCAAAGGCCTCGTCACCAAATACCATCAAATTGGGCGTCAGGGCCTCAAAATATGAATTTTGGGGCACACAATTCAGTCCATAATAGAGAGGGTTCCTAGAGTTGTACCTCTGCTCACCTCAAACTGAGTGAATAGAGACCTTGAACAAATGACTTACAGAAGGTTGGGGGTGTTTTCCAGGAGGAGAAATGGAGGTACAGAAGTCACAGACATAGCTAAGTGATCAAGATAGAGTATAGGAAGACAGTTCCTGTGAGAACCTGATAAGGTACCCTGTGATTTGGGAAGCCAGGGACATCAAGTGAGTCCCATTGGAGCTATCCAATAAATTGAGTAGAAAGTTTTCATTGGATACAAATCATTTCCCAGTGAATCAGTCTGTCTGTCTGTCTGTCTATCTCTCTATCTAACTTTACCTTACTTTGGTGACATCACTGACTATTAGTATGGAGAGACCCTGGCACTCACGTCCATAAGTATGCCTGATTTAGTTCCGGGTAAGCCTTTCAGAGACAGAATCTAATACAGAAGACAGGAATATTCTGATACCCCTATGTACACAGAAACTTAAAACTCTGCAGTTGCTGGAGGGGAGGTGGGTGGAGGATGGGATAACTGAATGATGGGCATTAAGGAGGGCACATGATGTAATGAGCACTGGGTATTGTATGCAACTGATGAATAACTGAACTCTACATCTGAAACTAGTGATGCACTCTATGTTGATTAACTGAATTTGAGTAAAATAAGATATTAAAAAACACAAAAAAACGTTTGCCAGTCAATATCAATGATGACTAAAAAATTATAACATAAGAAAACCAGAAGTTTATTATCTGTATTGAATCTCCCCCCAAATGTTTGAAAGACAAAGTTGATTCACAAGAGAAGAAATATAAAAAGCCAATAAAGATGTGAAAATATGTTTAAACTTGGCAGTGAGCACTCTTCTACACTGCTGGTGGGAGTACAAATTGGTAAAACCAATTTAGGAATAGGTTATCAAAGTATGTACCCTTTGATCCAGTATCTCCAATTTTGCCCAACACAAATGATCAGAGAGCATGCAGAGAAATTAATGAGTGTTCACCATTGTGTTGTTTGTATTGATGAAAATATGGAAAAAAACATATTTCCACAAAATATTTTTATAGTAAAATATTATGCAGCTATCAATCATATTTTAATGAACTGGAGATACTCTTGTTAAACCTTTACTTAAACTAAAGTTAAAGTTAAACTAAAAGTTTAACAAGACTAACTAAAGGTTACCCCAACTAAACCCCAACTAAAAGGTTGTTAAAAAATATAGAAAAGGCACCACTCATAAAAGAAAAAAGTAGTAAACAGGACTTCATCAAAATTGAAACATTAGTCTCATTCTCATTAAACCAAAAATTATTAGTAAAATAAAAAAGCAAGCCACAGACTGGGAGAAATTAACCACAATACATATATCTGACAATTGCTACAACTCAACAAGGAAAAGAACACCAACTCAATAAAAAAATGTACAAAAGACTTAGATACTTGGATCTTAAGGAAGATATAGGAATGGCCAACACACATCTGAAAAGGGGCTCTACTTCAGTAGTCATCAAGAAAATGTAAGTTAGAACTACAAGAAGATACTACCATACACCCACTGGAGTGGTTAAAATTAAAATGACTGATAATGCCAAATATTGTCAAAGATATGAAAGTACTGGAACTCTCATGCACTGCTGGTAGGAGTGTGAAACTGTATGACTATTTTGGAAAACTGTTTGGCAGTTGCTTATAAAGTTAAATATATACTTCCCCTATGACCCAGCAATTCCGTTCCTAAGAATTACCCAAGAGAAACAAAATCATCTGTCTACAAAAAGACTATTCCAAGAATATACTTAGAAGCTTTATTCATAATACCAAAAACTGGAAGCAAAGGAAGTGTTCACCAACAGGAAAATGGATAAACAAATTGTGCTATATCTTCACAAAAGAGACTATTATTCAGCAGTTAAAGGAAATGAACTACTGATAAAAGCAGTACACTGGATGAACTTCAAAACTATTAGGTTGCACAAAAGAAGTCAGACACATAAAGGATATAAGTATGATTCCAAATATGTGAATTTCAAGGACAGGGAAAACAAATCTAGGGTCACAGAAATCAGAATAATGATTGTCTATGTGTGGGAAGGGCAATAGCCTGGAATAGGGCATGAGGAAACTTCTTAGCATTGATACACTCATTCTCCTGTTTGAAGCGGAAGTTATATGGGCTTACAAGAATATCAGAATCCATCAAGATGTACACTGAAAATAAATACAATTCATTGATTGTCAATTATAATTCAATTTTTAAAAAAGGACTCATACAAGTACAGCCTGGGTAGGCCAATCCACAGGGCAAGAAGTACTCGTTTTTTCCTTTAGCTGAGATCCCACAGGAAGAGACCACTCACTAGTTGACTCTGTGGGTGTTTCTCTGCAGGGGAGACAGACGCCTAGACCGATGATTCTTGTGCCCCAGTGATCATCTCATCCACCCTGTTCCTGCTGCACTGACTATATGCTCACCGAGACTGTTTCCCCATATAGATTTTCTGCTGGAGAGGGTAGGTGTAGATTTCTAGCTACAGGCTGACTAATGTGTATTTTGCTTAGTTCTGCTTACTATTTGTCGGCATGAATGGCTCCTCCTTAGGAAAATTACTTTCAGTTGACCTTTTATCCTGATTCTGCAGTATCCCTAGCACAGATACCTACCTACCGAGGCCCCACCTGGACGTCCATAGGCCTCTTCTTAAAAAATCAGTCCTCCATCTGCTTGACAGCTTTGTGAAGAAGTGCTTTGATTGCGGTGTATACACACCTTCTCAGATCTCTAATCTCTTTGAGAGGTTTAGGCTTGTTATAAGCCAGAATCAGGTCCGTCCCAGTTGTGCTGCTGATTTTAAATTCAGGTAGGATCCAGAGCAGGATGGGGGTGTGAGGTGGAGAAGCCTGCTTTCCAATTTGAGATCTATCATAGTTTTGACATTAAATGCCTTTTCCGTCATAGTGAGTTAAAGGCCTAATACTTCTGTTGTTCACTGACATCTTGCTATAATTGGTGCCCACTGCATTCAGGGAAATGAAGGAGATGGGGACACTGTTTTGGTTGGGGGAATGAGAAGAGGGGAAGTAATAACATAAAAACTACTTGAAAGAGGCAGAGGGGTACTCTTTTCCATTTATTTCCCAAACTGTAATTAAAAAAAAAATTGCCTTAAGAAGAATCAAAAGAAACGTTAGTCTATTATTGCTCTCAGATAAACTGGTAATTTACCATTAAATGAACAGAAAATAAGAACAGTATGAACATCAATAAAAGCTAGGTTTGGGAAAAATTGTTTGTGCAGAAAGAAAATTCTGTAATTTATATCCCAAACAACTCAACAGATTCATAGCATGATGTAATCCTTGTCTATTACATACGCTTCCACGCAAATGAACTTAGGAGATCTCTTTCTTGTCCTTTAAAGGGAAATGTGCAGCTCAGACACTATTTTATTCTTTGAGTTAACAGACTGTATATAAAAAGATCATAAAATATTTACAGATATACAATATGCAATTCTACCTGTAGGTACAGAGGAGAAAGAGCATTCAATATTATTTTAAAGATGTTCTTTGGGAGATCTTTTAAAAATGACAGAAGCTGCTCCAAGTTGAAAAGATACTTTGATTTTACAATAAATATACACACACATATATATATAAGTTTGGATTATAAAAAAGTTCTTTCCACATTTCATGGATAATTTAGACACTCGGTGACTATGACTATAAAAAACATTGTAAACTCCCCACCCATAACACAATAAAATTAAAAAAAAAAAACATTGTAAACTCAATATCCAGAGATAAATACGGCTAATATTTCAGTGACTTATCCTTGCTTATTTTTTCAGTCTAGAAATCCTTCTCCATTTAACATTATAGGAAGGCATTGTCAAAGGCCCTAAATACCATTCAAAAACATCGCTTTCGAGGACTACGCAGGGTCTCGCGATGACGTCATCAGGGTTGCGACATCGGCGGCTCCCTGACGTCAGGTCCCCCGGGAAGACCAAGGAGCAGCCATGTCAAACAAGGAGGCATTACTGTGAGGCTCCCAGCACCAGGGGCGTGGTCGAAGCACCCCCACACCACCACCCCTGAGACAAAGGACCACGTGGGAAAGGTAAGAGGAGCGGCCACACGCCTACCACGTGGTCCTTCCCAGGGCACAGGCCGACGCAGCGCCACAGCCGGGCCCAGGGTTTTGATTTTGTTTCTCCAATGTCAGCAGAGAGCTGGAGGTGGACGTCCGGCTCCCCCAGCGTTGAGGGATGCCCCTCAGGAGGCTCACTGGGAGTATCCCCTCCTGAAGGTCCCTGGGGGAACCTGTGGGGCTCTACCCCACAGAGAAGGGGGTGGTCTTACGACACCCAGCCCTCAGGTCGGGGTGGACCGCATTCCTGCTTGTGGTGACGCCACTGAGCAGAGATCCCAGCCCAAAATGATGACCACAGTAAGGTTAGTTAACAGTCCTTTACCTCAGTTGGTCACCATTTTTAAAAAAGATTTATTTATTTATTTGAGAGAGAGAAAGTGTGGGGTGTGGGAGGGAGAGGGAGAAGCTCAAGCAGACCCCCCCCCGCCGCACGAGCGGGGAGACTGACATGGGGCTCGACCCTGAGATCATGACCTGAGCTGCAAACTAGAGGGGGACACTTAACGACTGAGCCACCCAGTCGCCCCTGGTTACAGTGGTTTTGTGCTTGTAGTGAGAACTTCTAAGATTTCTCTCTTAGCAATTGTAATAACTCGTTTCTTTCATTTTATTCTCTTGTTTTAAACATTTAAGAAAAATTTGAACTTGTCTCCTATTTCACTAATATGCTGTTTTTATGTTAGCCAGTTTTACATTTTCTCCTTTCATGCCGTTTTAAATTTTTCGCTAAATGTTTCCATTTATGTGCAGTTTAACATGATTTCAGATATAGGTATGTTTTTTTGTAAGGACTAATACAGTTTCGTGGACACAATGACTTCTTGAAACTTGTTGAAAACTCAAAATATTACATTATCTATACAAATTTACGGGTTCCTTGAATTTGTTAGCCAGGAAATCATTAGTTTTGATTCTGCACCGTGATCTCTCATTTGAACTTCATCATATACTCATGATTTTTAAAAAAAATTATGGGGCGCCTGGGTGGCTCAGTCGGTTAAGCGTCTGCCTTCGGCTCAGGTCATGATCCCAGGGTCCTGGGATTGAGTCCCATGTCGGACTCCCAGCTCAGCAGAGAGTCTGCTTCTCCCTCTGCCCCTTGTGATGGCTCTCTCTCTCTCTCAAATAAATAAACATTTAAAAAAATTATATATTTATCTTTACAGAACGAAGTCTGCATTTGTCCACACTGGCAGATGAAGTGAGTTTGGTAAGTAATCCATGTCCATTTCTGAACACTACACGAAAATGAAGGTGAAGTTTCACATTGTTAATCTTCTGGATCAGAAATCCAGAACCTCAGAAGCCAGAGGTTTATGTGTGACGGTGGGATGCAGGGAAATAAGACATGGGGGTCAAAGTGCTCAGATATGGTTGCGTAGACAGCCTTTTCTCTGTCCGGAAGAGTTTCTCTACATGTTTTGTTTGGCAGCCAGCAGTTAGGAACATGTTGTCAGTTGTATGACGAGGGATTATGTGGCTCAGATGCCCCTCAGTTTACCCTCTGGCCAAGAAGTTCTTCCACAGCTTTCGATAAGCTCTGGTTGCCTTTTTCATTTCAACTGCTTCAGCAGTTGAAAATGTTCAGTTCAGTTCAAGTGCTTCACCTTATAACCTAGGGTCTTGTGCATTCACCTCCTTGTCTTATTCATCTTCTTTCAACAGGACGTTAGAAGGGATATGATGTAGTCCTTTGTCCATTGTCCCATCTGTGATATATTTAGTAGAAAGTATAGTTGAAAGTCCAGACATTTTTGACATGTACATGATATCCTTCCCTAATTTTCATTATTTATGCTTTATTTTCCTATTCTCTTGCTCACTTTGTGGAATAAGAGGGCTGGAAGATGTCATATTCTTTGTCTTAATCACATTAGGGATCATAAACATTCAGTCCTTTGCAGATTACATCTGCTTAAACTGGAAAATCTAAAACAACAGGAGCAAAAACCAAACCAAACCAAACCAAAACCAAAACCAAAACCAAAAACCCAGTCATTTTTGAGCTATATCAGAATATTTTTAGCTGTTAGTTTCCTAAATGTCTAAAATAATGTAAATTTAGAAGTAGTTTTAAGTGAGAGAATTTATAGTCGTATTTACCTTATATATGTGACTATCCTTGATTCAGATAAGGATTTTTTTGATTTTTGAATTAATTTCTATGAAAAATCTTTCAAAATCGTCAACATTATGTAATAGTTAGTTATAGGTTTAACAAATTTACTTTATTGAAAATAATACGACAGTGTGAAGTTGAGAATGTTCAGTCACAGCGCATCTAAGGATAAATCCATTTTCCTTCCTGATCAGTATGTTGGGAGCATTTCTAACTTAAAGTGTTATAGCTGAGTGGTCATGGAAAATATACACATGGGATCCTGGATTTGTTAGCTGAGAAATACATAGTTCCTCAGTGTTTTAAACCAATAAGGCAGATATTCTTTAAATAAGCTATTTTGAATGTGTGGAGTGTGTGTCAGAGTTTCTGGGTATTTGTGAGTGGTGTGTCATTGAACTAATTGCCCAAACTCTTGTCATAAAGATAAGAGTTTTGTCTGAAGATCAGGGAGGGGGGGCATATAATTTTCCTTGTTTTTTTTTTTTTAAAGATTTTATTTATTTATTCATGAAAGACAGAGAGAGAGAGAGAGAGAGGCAGAGGGAGAAGCAGGCTCCCAAGGAGCAGGGAGCCCGATGCAGGACTCGATCCCAGGACCCTGGGATCATGACCTGAGCTGAAGGCAGACGCTTAACCATCTGAGCCACCCAGGTGCCCTAATTTTCCTTGTTAACCAACAGTTTTTCTTTGGGCTGAGTCCAGCTTGCAGCTGCTTCTAAAATGTTACTCCCCGAATAGATGATGTGTCTTTTCTACTTATGCTTTGTTTATACATTTTATAAAATGTTACAAAATTTACCTGAGTAGATTGTAGATAAACCAGAAAATAGAGATTGCCAAAAAGAAAGTGGCCCCAAATTGATCCACTTAGAAATCTCTCCTGAGGGGTGCCTGGGTGGCTCAGTCGTTAAGCGTCTGCCTTCAGCTCAGGTCATGATCCCAGAGTCCTGGGATCGAGCTCTGCATCAGGCTTCCTGCATGGCTGGGAGCCTGCTTCTCCCTCTTCCTCTGCACCTCCCCCCGCCGCCGTGTCAAATAAATAAATAAAATCTTAAAAAAAAAAAAAACCTCTCCTGCTGCCTATGTATATATTTACATGTACTTCTTTTGACCAAAGTGAGATCATACTAAAAAAACCTCTTTGTGACCTGTTTTAACTCACTAATATATGATGTTTCAACTAAGTTTTGTTTACCTTGTTTTTTTAATAATTTTTAATTGTTATGTTAATCACCATACATTACATCATTAGTTTTTGATGTAGTGTTCCATGATTCATTGTTTGTGCATAACACCCAGTGCTCCACGCAGAATGTGCCCTCTTTAATACCCATCACCAGGCTAACCCATCCCCCCACCCCCTCCCCTCTAGAACCCTCAGTTTGTTTTTCAGAGTCCATCGTCTCTAATGGTTCGTCTCCCCCTCCGACTTAACTCCGCTTCATTCTTCCCCTCCTGCTATCTTCTTTTTTTTTTTCTTAACATATATTGCATTGTTTGTTTCAGAAGTACAGATCCGTGATTCATCAGTCTTGTACAATTCACAGTGCTCACCATAGCACATACCCTCCCCAATGTCTATCACCCAGCCACCCCATCCCTCCCACCCCCACCACTCCAGCAACCCTCAGTTTGTTTCCTGAGATGAAGAATTCCTCATATCAGTGAGGTCATATGATACATGTCTTTCTCTGATTGACTTATTTCACTCAGGATAAACCCTCCAGTTCCATCCACGTCATTGCAAATGGCAAGTCCTCATTCCTTTTGATGGCTGCATAATATTCCATTGTGTATAGATACCACCTCTTTATCCATTCATCTGTCGATGGACATCTTGGCTCTTTCCACAGTTTGGCTATTGTGGACATTGCTGCTATAAACATCGGGGTGCGTGTACCCCTTCGGATCCCTACATTTGTATCTTTGTGGTAAATACCCAGTAGTGCAATTGCTGGATCGTATGGTAGCTCTATTTTCAACTGTTTGAGGAACCTCCATACTGTTTTTCAGAGGGGTTGCACCAGCTTGCATTCCCACCGACAGTGTAGGAGGGTTCCCCTTTCTCCGCATCCCTGCCAACATCTGTCCTGTCCTGACTTATTAATTTTAGCCATTCTGACGGGTGTGAGGTAGTATCTCATTGAGGTTTTGATTTGGATTTCCCTGATGCTGAGCGATATTGAGCACTCTTTCATGTGTCTGTTGGCCATTGGATGTCTTCTTTGGAAAAATGTCTGTTCATGTCTTCTGCCCATTTCTTGATTGGATTATTTGTTCTTTGGGTGTTGAGTTTGATAAGTTCTTTATAGATTTTGGATACCAACCCTTTATCTAATATGTCTTTTGCAAATATTTTTCCCATTATGTCTGTTGTCTTTTGGTTTTGTGGACTGTTTCTTTCGCTGTTGAAAAGCTTTTTATCTTGATGAAATCCCAATAGTTCATTTTTGCCCTGGCTTCCCTTGCCCTTGGCGATGTTTCTAGGAAGAAGTTGCTGCGGCTGAGCTTGAAGAGGTTGCTGCCTGTGTTCTCCTTTAGGATGTTGATGGACTCCTGTCTCACATTTAGGTCTTTCAACCATTTGGAGTCTATTTTTGTGTGTGGTGTAAGGAAATGGTCCAGTTTCATTCTTCTGCATGTGGCTGTCCAATTTTCCCAACACCATTTGTTGAAGAGACTGTCTTTATTTCATTGGACATTCTTTCCTGCTTTGTCAAAGATGAGTTGACTAGTTAAGGGTCCATTTCTGGGCTCTCTATTCTGTTCCATTGATCTATGTGTCTGTTTTTGTGCTAGTACCATACTGTCTTGATGATGACAGCTTTGTAATAGAGCTGGAAGTCCGGAATTGTAATGCCGCCAGCTTTGCTTTTCTTTTTCAGTATTCCTCTGGCTATTTGGGGTCTTTTCTGGTTCCATACAAATTTTAGGATTATTTGTTCCATTTCTTTGAAAAAAGTGGATGGTATTTTGATGCGGATTGCATTGAAAGTATAGATTGCTCTAGGTGGCATTAACATCTTCACAATGTTTGTTCTTCCAATCCATGAGCATGGAACGTCTTTCCATTTCTTTGTGTCTTCCTCAATTTCTTTCATGAGTATTTTATAGTTTTCTGAGTACAGATCCTTTGCCTCTTTGGTTAGATTTATTCCTAGGTATCTTATGGTTTTGGGTGCAATTGTAAATGGGATCGACTCCTTGATTTGTCTCTCTTCTGTCTTGTTGTTGGTGTATAGGAATGTCACTGATGTCTGTGCATTGATTTTATATCCTGCCACTTTACTGAATTCCTGTATGAGTTCTAGCAGTTTTGGGGTGGAGTCTTGTGGGTTTTCCACATACAGTATCATATCATCTGCAAAGAGTGAGATTTTGACTTCTTTGCCAATTTGGATGCCTTTTGTTTCTTTTTGTTGTCTGATTGCTGTGGCTAGGACTTCTAATACTATGTTGAATAGCAGTGATGATAGTGGACATCCCTGCCGCGTTCCTGACCTTAGGGGAAGAGCTCTCAGTTTCTCCCCATTGAGAATGATATTCGCTGTGGGTTTTTCATAGATGGCTTTTATGATATTGAGGTAGGTACCCTCTATCCCTATACTCTGAAGAGTTTTGATCAAGAAAGGATGCTGTACTTTGTCAAATGCTTTTTCTGCATCTATGGAGAGGATCATATGATTCTTGTTCTTTCTTTTGTTAATGTATTGTATCACGTTGATTGATTTGCGGATGTTGAACCATCCTTGCAGCCCAGGGATAAATCCCACTTGGTTGTGGTAAATAATCCTTTTAATGTACTGTTGTATCCTATTGGCTAGTATTTTGGTGAGAAGTTTTGCATCCATGTTCATCAAGGATAGTGGTCTGTAATTCTCCTTTTTGATGGGGTCTTCGTCTGGTTTGGGGATCAAGGTAATGGTGGCCTCATAAAAGGAGTTTGGAGGTTTTCCTTCCATTTCTATTTTTTGGAACAGTTTCAGGAGAATAGGTATTAATTCTTCTTGAAATGTTTGGTAGAATTCCTGTGGGAAGCCATCTGGCCCTGGGCTTTTGTTTGTTGGGAGATTTTTGATGACTGCTTCAATTTCCTTAGTGGTTATAGGTCTGTTCAGGTTTTCTATTTCTTCCTGGTTCAATTTTGGTAGTTGATACATCTCTAGGAATGCATCCATTTCTCCCAGGTTATCTAATTTGCTGGCATAGAGTCGCTCATAATATGTTCTTAGAATTGTTTGTATTTCTTTGGTGTTGGTTGTGATCGCTCCTCTTTCATTCATGATTTTGTTGATTTGGGTCATTTCTCTTTTCTTTTTGATAAGTCTGCCCAGGGGTTTATCAATCTTGTTACTTCTTTCAAAGAACCAGCTCCTAGTTTCGTTGATCTGTTCTAGTGTTCTTTTGGTTTCTAGTTCATTGATTTCTGCTCTGATCTTTATGATTTCTCTTCTCCTGCTGGGTTTAGGCTTTATTTGCTGTTTTTTCTCTAGCTCCTTTAGGTGTAGGGTTAGGTTGTGTATTTGAGACGTTTCTTGTTTCTTGAGAAAGGCTTGTATTGCTATATACTTTCCTCTCAGGACTGCCTTTGCTGCATCCCAAAGATTTTGGACAGTTGTGTTTTCATTTTCATTGGTTTCCATGAATTGTTTTAATTCTTCTTTACTTTCCTGCTTGACCCATTCATTCTTTAGTAGGATGCTCTTTAGCCTCCATGTATTTGAGTTCTTTCCAACTTTCCTCTTGTGATTGAGTTCTAGTTTCGAAGCATTGTGGTCTGAAAATATGCAGAGAATGATCCCAATCTTTTGGTACCAGTTGAGACCTGATTTGTGACCTAGGATGTGATCTATTCTGAAGAATGTACCATGGGCACCAGAGAAGAATGTGTATTCCGTTACTATGGGATGGAATGTTCTGAATATTTATAATACAGGACATTTCATCATTTATAATGACTTAATTTAAAAAAAAAAGCAGGTGTCATCTTAAAAATGTGTGAGAGCATGCATAGTTTTTCTGGAATCTCTAAGGATGCATGTTTAAAACAGTAGAGTACAGTTGCTACATGAAGAGCTTCTAAAGGCAGAAAAAAGGGGTTGAACTCTGAATCTGCCAGAACCTAGTTCTGTGACTCAAGCAAGTTGCTCTATCATTCTAAGCCTCAATTTCTTCATTAGAAAATAAGTAGATAGTACCTACTCATGAGGTTTCCATGAAATTTAACATTTAACTGGAATGAGTTTGCTTTACCACAGGAGATTGAAAGAGAATCATGTTATTATATTTCTTTTTTTTTTTTTAAAGATTTTATTTATTTATTTGTCAGAGAAAGAGGGAGAGAGCACAGACAGGGGAAGTGTCAGACAGAGGTAGAAGCAGACTTCCCGCTGAGCAAGCAGTCCCCTGATGCGGGACTTGATCCCAGGACCCTGGGATCATGACCTGAGCTGAAGGCAGACGCTTAACCAACTGAGCCACTCAGGCATTCCACATTATTGTATTTCCTAAAAAGATGCAAAAAGTTGAATCTGGCTGGATGCCCAATATCAATTCCTTTTTCTTCCAAAAAGATGATTTTTAAAAATTTTTTTTTACGGTAGAGTGAAGGTATCAAGGAAAAGATTCTTTTTCCTGGGAGTTGTATAAGAACCTCAGAAGAAGAATACAGTTCTGACAACCTGGACGTGGGTCTTCAGCATATGCAGGCTATCTCTGGGGTCTTCAAATTGCAAGCTCACAATAGCATGAGATTTCTACTCTATTTTTGCCAAACATATGCTCAAGTTTCCTTTGATTTGGTTTTCAGCATTACAGCCCTTAAGGTTTAGATCCCAAGGTATCCATGTGTGTCCTCTACCCCCAAGAGAAGTTCTACCATATCCAAACCTGCTGTGTTGGAGATGAGCATTGGACCTTGCCACTTGCTAAAGACCATCCCCATCTTTTTTCTCTTAGAGAAGGCATACCAGAGTTGAGGCACTTCCATTCCACCATCATCCCTTTCTCCTTAAAGTAAATCTAGCCTAATACTCTTCCACAAATCTGCATTTTTCCCCAAAGGTCGAGATTTACCTCAGGGCTCCAGATTTAGATGCAAAAGTTTGGCCATCCCATCTTTAAGTGCATGTGCAGCAAAGAGTTACCACATCAGATCTCAGACTGCTATCCTTGGAAAGACCTGTTTGCAAGGTTGGGTCTTGGATGGCATTTGGTTGCTTGGATTTCTGGAGTGTTCCTGCCATTCCACAATTCATAGAAGACTGGCTCAGTGTGCTTCATCTGTTTGTGCAAACAATATGGTTTATCTGGAACACCTGCTTTACTTCTCAGAGTCTAGAATTTTGGCAGAACCCTAGAGGATATCTTTGTGACCAGTGTCCAATAAAAACGTTGGGCCCTGAGTCATGAGCTTCCCTGGTAGACAACACTGCACATGCATTGTCACAATTTGATGCTGAAGGAATTAAGTCCTATGTGACTCTACCAGGAGAGAACTCTTGGAAGCTTGTACCTGATTTCCTTTGGACTTGTCCACATGTGCCTTTTCCATTTGCTGATTTTGTTTTGTATGTTTTAGCTTTAGTAAGTAGAGGCATGAAAACAACTGTCTGATGAGTCCTGTGAGACTTCCCAGTGGATCAGTAAAGCTGCGTGTGGTCTTGAAGACCCCTTACATATAGAAGAATAGGAAAAGTCAGCTTTTAATATTTTCTACAATTTTTATACCAGTAACAACAGTAAAACCAACGCAAAATTCATATCTTAATTACAGAAAGTTAAATGCGAAGGGTCATTACTCTAAAGGAAGGCTCCCTAAAGGAGATGACCCTTGGTAATCCCCTCATTCCTAATGGTTAGTTGTTACAATGTGGTAGGAAAGATTTCCCAGAAAAGGGAACCCTTGATTCCAGGCTTCTGTCTTTTTAGGGATGACTTCTCTTTTTATCCAGTAGTGGAATCCTAAGGCCATGTGTATGGAATTCTAATGGAACCTGAAATCCTACTTTTTGCTGTAGAGGCTATCCAGAGGGAAACATTATGTAAGAATGCTTTTTAAAAATCCTGTTGAGGGTGCCTGGGTGGCTCAGCCGTTAAGCGTCTGCCTTCAGCTCAGGTCATGATCCCAGGGTCCTGGGATCGAGTCCCGCATCGGGCTCCCTGCTCAGCGGGAAGCCTGCTTCTCCCTCTCCCACTCCCCCTGCTTGTGTTCCCTCTCTCACTGTCTCTCTCTCTCTGTTGAAAAATAAATAAAATCTTTAAAAAAAAAAATCCTGTTGACTTTTCCTTTTGATATTATTGGAGTTCTTTGCTGTTTTAAATATTTTGCTGAAAACCTGGTGTGTAAATCTGTATGTTTGTGTGTCTCAAAGCATCAGGAATTGGCACCGTTATAGAAATCCATTGAATAAATAAAGAATGAAAAATTATAAGGACAGTTGGGGCATTGTTGAATCTGTGTTGCATTTTGCTAACAAGAACACCAGACTTTTCAAAAATAATACCAAACAGAGCTGAAAGCCCATGATTGAATATATGGGAAAGCTAGCAAATTAATTTTATTTTATTTTATTATAAACTAATTTATTTTTTTAGGTAGGCTGCACACCAGGCCTACTTAAAAAAAAAAAAAAGAAAAAGAAAAAGAAAGAAAAAAACCCCAATGCAGGGCTTGAACTCAAAACACTGAGATCAGGACCTGAGCTGAGATCAAGAGCCAGACTCTTAACCAACTGAGCCACCCCATTGCCCCAGATTGCGTTTTACCTCTTAGTCTCAGTGGGTGAGCTCTTGGCTATATTTTGATTTTTCAGCTGTGAATATTGATATAAAACATATTCAGCTTCAGGCTGGCAAAATGTGGACAAAATAAATAAGTCCCTGCCCTTACAGAGCAACCCATTTTTTTTTTTTTTTTTTTGTCATTTTTAGGAAGCATTGGTTTGTTCTCAGGTAACTAGTTTTTGAAAAACCCATGTTTGTATTTCAAAACAACCACTAAAAAATAAAGCAAATCAAACAAGCAAGGGTAAATATATATGGCCTGGCACAAAATATTGATATCCAAATATCAGTCATAGAGCTCTTCCAAGATGGTAAAAGACTCTTGACATTAATAGTCAATGGCTCAGAAATGACTCAGTGTACAGGACAAATTAGCCTAAAAATTAAAAAAAAAAAGTGAGACAAGGGTTTGATATATTTTAGTTTTTTAAATATACATTATAATCATACTTAAAAACAGTAAATCTCATCATACGTGTTTTACAAAAATCATCATTTTAATCATCGTCATGCCTTTGTATATTATAGTAATTCTTGCCCTTGAGTCCTCAGTGCTAACGGACCCTCAGGTTTTGCTCTCCTTTAAGGCCAGGTATGATGTACCTCTTGTGCCTCCTGTCATTCTTGCAGATTTAGTTTCCTTTCCTCTCTCTCTCTCTCTCTCTCTCTCGTCTGTTCTTTCTTTCTGGATATAAGCTAGTTTAATGTTGGTAATGCCTCATAATTATGATTTTGGTTTTAGAGGAGATGACAGGAGCCATTGTTTTCTCTTGAGGACTTCCCTAGTTGTTTCCTTTTTTCAGTTTTTCATTTGTGTGTAGCAGACACATGGTATTACACACGGCATATATGTTTCGGATGTACTGCATAGTGATTGGACAAGTTTATACATTATGCTGTGCTCACGACAAGTGTAGCCACCATCTGTCACCATACAAGGCCGTCACAATCCCATTGACTATATTCCTTGTGCTGTGCCTCTTCTTCCCAAGACTTGTTCATTCTATAACTGGAAGTTTGTCTCTCCCACTCCCTTTTGCCCATTTTGCCCATCCCCCTCTCCCCTCTGGCAACCATCAGATTTAGTTTTCTTACACAAGCACACACTCTTGTGCTCTCTGTGCATCTAAACTTTGTAGAAATCTTTTAAACTGAGGGTCTTCTACAAAAAAAAAGTGAAGGTACTTATGATAATACTTTTCAAAGAAGATATAAAAAAATATTAACTGATATATTGCTTTTTAGACATTTTTTTCTTATTTATTATGGGAGTAGCTCTAGATAACTTTGCTCTGTCTTAGCCTTTCTTGCTTTGTAAATAATGAAAAGGCCTTATTTTGGTTGCGGAAGTTAGTTTTAGGACAGTACCCTGCTAGCCAGTCTTATGGACCTCAGTCACTCCTTGTAGCTGGTGCTTTATTTTTTATGTTAGCTTTATTTATTTATTCTTAAATATCCAGAGGGCAGTCAAAGCCCACCACAGGTTTACGGCTGTGGTCTACCACACAGTTTGTTGTCTCTCTTCAGTGGGGTCTTATGGACTCCCCACAGTACTCCCAGCGTCTCCTCACCACAGAGAGGATACGAACTGTAGTAACAATGACTCACCTCTCACAGGAACTCTGAGTGTTCTCTTAAGATATCTTAACATCTGTAAGGACATTCGTAGTGAAGGACAATCTCTTCTCCCCAGACATTTTTCCAAAGAAGACATTCGGCCAATAGACACTTAAAAAGATGCTCAACATCATTCATCATCAGGGAAATACAAATCAAAACTACAATGAGGTATCACCTCACACCAGTCAGAAGAGCTAAAATTAACAACAGAAGAAACAACAGTGTTGGCGGGGATGTGGAGGAAAGGGGAACCCTCTTACACTGTTGGTGGGAATGCAAACTGGTGCAGCCACTCAGGAAAACAGTATGGAGATTCCTCAAGGAGTTAAAAATAGAGCTACCGTACAATCCAGCAACTGCATTACTAGGTATTTACGCAAAGGATACAAAAATACTAATTTGAAGGGATACATGCATCTTGACATTTATAGCAGCATTATCTACAATAGCTAAATTATGGAAACAGCCCCAATGTCCATCAGCTGATGAATGGTTAAAGATGTGGTACACACACACACACACACACACACACACACACAGGAATATTACTCAGCCTTAAAAAAGAATGAAATCTTGCCATTTGCAACAACGTGGATAGAGCTAGAGAGAACGAATACTAAGCAGAATAAGTCAGAGAAAGACAAACACCATATGATTTCACTCATATGTGGAATTTAAGAAACAAAGCAAATGATCATAGGGGGAGAAAAAAGTTTATTCTCAAGAAACGGACTCTTGAGAATAAACTGTTGGTTACCAGAGGGGAGGTGGGTGGGTGGGCGGATGGGGGAAATAGGTGATGGGGACTGTGGAGTGCACTTGTGATGAGCACTGGGTGTTGTATGGAGGTGGTGAATCACTAAATTGTACGTCTGAAACTAATACTACACTATAGGTGAACTACCTGGAACTTAAATAAAAACTGGAAAAAAAAAGATGCCTTAACATCTGTGAGAATTTCTCCTAGTGAAGAGTGGTCTCTTCTCCTCACTGTTAAGCCTCTGCCTCCATCTTTGAATTGAATATGCAAAGGAAGCTACCTTAGATACTTCCTCCTGAAGTAGGGTTAGCTTTTACCCATCTAATTTCACTCTGTTCTTTCTAAAATAGCCTTCCTCTTTCTAAGCCACCTTCTTGTGATGCTGTTGCTATTCTCACAGCCGCCATCATCTTTATTCTCTGCTAAATTTCTTGACTAATGCTTTCTACTACTTGCCTCCATATCCTTACCAACTTATTTTTTTTCTTTTATTGAAACTCCTGATATCTCATGCTCATCTTCGTCTTTGGCTTAGATTTTTCCTCCTGCTCTTGAACTTTATTCACCCCCTTAAGCCTTAGACTCTGCTGTTCTCTGTATATACTTACCCATTGGAGAACTTACTAACATGATAGGCTTGACTTTGAATTCTGTCTCTATGCTTTGTTTAACTCGTAATAACTGTCTTCAGTCCTGCCCTGTACCCTGAGAAGCAGGCCTAGAATTTTGTGCAGATAAACAGAGGATAAAGATACACTGCGTGTATACTAAGTGACGATAAAGGTAAACATAGTATGGACTTTTATATAAATGCTTGTAAGAATGGCAATTTTTAGTGCCTAAGTTGAGAAGACTTGAGCAAAAGTATTATATTTTAAGTTAAAAATAAATTTTTCTGCCAACTTCCTCAGAGAAAGCAAAAGGGATTTTCTTTGTCCTAACATGCATGACTTTCCCTTTCATATTGTGTTGACCTAAGTGCCAACTGAAATTGAGCACCCTACTTTGATTCGAGTCAGCCATTTCTAAGTAATGAAAAATCTTCAAGGTCAACTTGAATTAGTCCCAGAGGTGGGTAAGGATAACACAGGGAGGGGTATTCCAGTTATTTTTTTTTAAGGCATTTTTTTAAACATCCATTAAAGAAATCAGATTTTAAAATAATTTTTTATTTAGTGATAAATGTCTCTGAAGATTTAATGTTTATATTATGTTGAAAGTGAAAAAAATGCAACAAATGGCAAAAATATACGCTTTACCCTGAAGAGCCAGAGTTTTAAACTTTAAGGTGTTTATCTTAGGCATTGTGCAGTTTTGTTATATTTATTTATCCTGCTCATGTTTCTTTAGTCTGAGAATTCATGTATCCTAAGCAATTGTTTCCTCATGAGTTTTATGACTTTAAAATGTGAGGTTATTTTCGTGTAGCTTTTGTGAAAATTCTTTGTGGTCTGGGTTTTGGGAGTTTCTCTTTGGAATGGTGCTACATTTGCTTCTGCCAAACACATCTGGGGTAGCACCCGGTTTCTATTACATTTTCAGTGTGGAGTTTTCGGCACCTCTAAGGGACTGTATGTTTGGGCTCTAAACCCATGTGAGGTGCAGGCCTGGGCTTTTAGTTTCCCACCAGTGTCTTTCTTCACCCAGAGAAAAGCTCTTCTGTCATCGGTTTGCTTGGGTGCTGTGCCCACCCCCCCCACCCCATTCCTGGAGGCCATGGTTCCTGACTTGTCCTGGTGTCCAGCCATGGTAGCTCTGCAGTCTTCCTTTTCACTTCCTCATCTTTTCACCTGTCCTGCATGGATGTGAACATCAGCCCCTTGGACCACTGAATTTTATCTCTGTCCCTCCCCCTGGCAGTGGAGAATCTCCCTGAGTATTTTGGTAAAGGGACTGTTAGGGAGAAGTACTATCATGCACGCTAGATTTATTATTTTACTCTTCAAAACATTATGAATAAAATACCAGGTATCTTTAACCACACTGAACAGATGATCATTCTGTTGATTTCAACCAGTGGGGTCTCAGTGGTTGTAAAAAATGTTATATCTGGGCAGCAAGATAATAAAGCCTGGGGTATGTATTCACAGGTGTCTCTGACTTTGTATTTCCTTCATCATTTCTGGGAGTGCAGTTAATATTCTAAGGGTCCAAAATATGAGTTATGTTAATAGTAGTTAAAAGCCAGAAATACCTAAGGAGAAACCTGGAGGAACAGAATCAGACTTTGAAAAACCAGAAACAGGAAAAGCGCATCCTTTAGGTGGGGTGATAAATTGAGGGCTCTTGTTCATGAGCAGCATTATGGTATTTTTGTTGAAGTCCTTGGCTCAGGAGCCAAATGACAGGGTTGAATTCTGGCTTTTCATATTTTATAAGTCCTGTGGTTGTGCGTAATTGAACTTTATGCTTCAGCGACTCATCTGTAAAATGGGGATTGTAATATGACCCACCCAAGAACAGTTGTGAGATTTAAGGAAATTAATGCAGAAGAACTCAGAATGCCTGATACAAAGCAGGCAGTGCAGTATTAGCTAGTACTTTGGTGATAATAAGGAGGATGATTTTCTAAAGCAGGGGTCATAAACCTAAAGGCATTCAAGTTTAAATGCTTTTAAAACACAGTGGAGGTAAACCAAGCACTTCCATGAACTTGTTGTATTAGTGACATCAGTTTATGACCTAACTAGTTTATGACTTCTGTTAAGGATAGATGTACAAAATTAATAGGGAGCCATTATAGGGGATGATTGTTCAATTGACATCAAATAAAACAAAACCCAGCAAATTTAGGACTAGTAGTACCCTTATAGTAGCATGTCTTATCAATCAATAGATATTTATTGAGTATTGAATATATACCTAATAGTTGGGTTAATTATTCAATCAAAGGCATGGATCCACAGTGGCCAGTGTAGTTTCTCCTGTGGATTATCTCCCTCCTTTTTGGAGCCCCAAACTGGCTGTGGTCACATGTCACTTGGAGGGTTTCCCATAGCTTTTTCTATGTATTGTGGAAATACAATTAAAAACCAAGTCTCCACCCCAGGAATCCTTTCCACAAAGATTACTATCTAAGAAAACCCTTGTATTACTGAATGAGCATCAAACTGTGAGGCCCGTTACAGGCAATCCACTAACAGATTATGGAAGATGGAAAGAAATCTCACCCCTTTTGCCAAGCCAGGCAGAGATGACCTATCCCACACGTTTGCCAGGTAAACAGTAACTAGGCCCCAAGTTAGAGGACTTGACAGCATTATTTTTCACAGATGATTCATCCTTTCTTCACCTGTTAATTGAGGCGGCCCTCTGTTGTTAGCTAATTCACTTTATCTAGAGAAAAACCAGACTTCTCATATCTTTCTGACAGGAGGTGGTTTTGCAGCTGCAGCAAGGCACCTACCAAAATTAGACTCCTCACTCTAACAGACCCTGGGATTTGGGTGCTCTCTCTGTTGCTGTTTGCGTTTGAAAGAGATAGGTCCTAGGTCCTTGAGAAAGATGTTCAAAAGTCAGAATGCTGACAAAATGCCTACCTCGTTTTCAAAAGGATTTGTATCCATTTCGAAGAGAGGAGCAAATACTTACTTAGTTAAATGCTCAGAGAAAAAGAGGGGAAGGGAAACCTCTTATTTGCAATAGGAAAAATTAAGTTTTTTCTATTTTTCTGTACCCACATACCTGACATACATCACCTGAACAAGATCAGTCCCCATTTTACAGCCGAGTTGCTGAGGTACAGGTAAATTAATTACCTAATCAACACTTGATGGTTAAAACTAAGGTTATATATAAATTTTTAAATTGGCAATGGTAGGGAAGATCTGTTCTGATCTTTCTTTCTTGCATTGTTAAAATATGGTACTTATTTAATGGTATCTCTTGGAAGAGAAATGAGGAAACTCCAGATTACCTTTCATATTATTTAAGACTCTTATTACAAGAACCTTGGGGGGAGCAACTCTTGCCTGTTTTAATTTAAAGAGAAGTGCTCATTAATTCTTTCAATATGCAGACCATTTACTATGTTAAATCAGCCTGATGTTAAAAACGTTTAATTGTTAACCAGCGTCAGATTGGTAATATTTTATCCGATTAAAAGTTTCTCAGTGTTCTCACCAACTGAATTTTAGATCAACTAAATGATCTGAAAGAAAGAGAAAGCAGGGGGAGGAAATCCTGTGAAGAATGCCCTTTATGTGCTTAGTAGGAGCCTGAGGCCAAAGATGAGGAATGGAGGGTCTCAGTATGTGGTGATGGTGGTGGTGGGGGCGGGTGGGGGCGGGGAGGAGATGGTGGTGGGGAGGGGTGGGGGTGATGGGGAAGGTGTTGGGGGCCTTAAGACTTGACATTCCTTTTGCCCTCATTTCTTATTTTCTGTTTTAGGAGATAATCTGCTTTTAGTTTCTGCTAAGATGCAATGAGGTTGTTGAGTTCAATGACTGATTTATGGAATCAAGGTTCACATGGACTCCCTGATTAGTCTCTTTTTTTAAGTCTGACATTTTATTACATGGACAGTAACCTTGGCCTGTGTGCTGTTTTAATTCAGGGTCTTATCTCACAGAAACCACTCTGGACCAAGTGAAAACATTTGTTTGGAATAAACAGTTTTCACTTCTGTTCCGGTTTTTTATAACTTTTATGACATTTTTAAGGCACTATTCTTTACAGACATCAGGCAGTTCAATTTGAAAATGGCTTTAGTGACCCACAGATATGTTTTGCATCATTGCTGAGTTTAGGGCATAGGCAATTTCCTATCTTAGCCAATAGTCTTGCATCTGGATTAAGTTCTGTCAGAGACTTGAGAACTCTAGACCTATTTTTATAGCTTAAAACATTTGATGACCTTTTAAAGAGCGTCTTTTCAAAAAAATGGAATGATTAGTGACTCAAAAGTATAAAACTGAAAGCTTGAAGTATGCTTTCTTTAATCTAGTTTAGAGGTGTGTTGGAGAGCATAATTATTCATCTCTTGGCCTAGTGAGAGTAAAAGAACAGCAGCAGCATCTTTATCAGTGTTCCAGTTAGAATGAGACATGAAGCTCAGATCAAAAGACAAAACGTGATTTCTACTACTTTTTCCCCCCTCACGTCCAAGTCTGGATCCTGTGACCTGCTGGTGTGGCAAGCTGGCTCTACGTGAAGGAACAAGAGAGGGGTGGAATAAAAATTGTTTGCTTTGACTCTGTGTCTTCTGTGGAGTTCGGGGGAGGTGGGAGCATGGAAGACCCAATGAATAGTAGAAGCACAAGTAGTGGGAAGTCAGGGGTCTCCCTCCATGTAAAGACTATTGAAGGCACACGGCTTGAAGGGGAAATAGAACTCATAATCCTATACTTTGGGCATTTGCGGGGTTTGTGGGATAGATTTCCTTACTTTTTGAAAAATATTCTATCAAATTTAGGTTGAATGAGAATTGGGTTAGGATTTGAATTAATCAGTTTAGCTGGTCCCCAGTCTTTCTTTCTTTTTTAAAGTCATCCTTGGCAGTTGCCCTTCAATTCAGCCATGAGTCAAAACCGCATCTGTTTTTTGCTGACCTCTGTGCAAGGGACACTACCTCATATGTCTTACTCCTTTGTGTACAGAATCTATTTGAAGAGTGATATATTTCAAAGAAAAAAATGACCCTTATGTATATCTCGGTTGCCTAATGTGAAAAACAAAGTATTTATAACCCTTGGTTTAGGAAACAGTAGTAGTGGTCAAGCTATGAAGCAAAGAAGTGTATTTTTGTTTTCGGCTCTGTTGTAGGCATGGTAACTGGTGCTTCTGGTTACTGTTTTATTCCTATGTTAAAAAAAAAAATGCCCAATGCCCAATTCTGCATGATGTAGATGACTTCAAGATTAGGCCTTTGGGGCTTGGGGAAAAGAAGCCAGACCAAGAGGGATAGGAAGCTAGCTAATTCAAGATGGACAGTTATGAAACATTCACTTTTTCCTTTGAAGAGAGTAATAGTTCATTCTTCTAACTAGCTATGTATTTATTCTGCAAGTCTTACACCATACACATAGTTGTAGAAATAATGGATGAGTCAGCTAGCTGCCTAGTGTAAACTCTAGGATTTGAAAGTCTCTCTTTTTGCCTACCTGAGCAACCTGAGGCTAATATCTGAAATTTTTTTCCTAAGGTTTTTCTCCTGTAAAAATGCAAGTACCCTTTGGAGAGATAATTTATTAGGATTATCACAAATTTACACCTTGTTTTAAATAAGTTTATTATAATGTCCTGAGAATTTATTTTGTTGGGGTGGAGGTAGAAAGAATATGAGGTCACTGGGTATCTAGAAAGGAGGTGTGGTGGTAATGGCTTGGTTTGTAGGGTGGAAAGGACTGAAAACAAGCTTGATCCTTCTCACCATTTTGCAGAGGGCTGTTTTCCTCCTCAAAGCTTTAACACACTTAGTGTGCCAAGTACTTAGCCATGTCAGTGTGAGTTTTGATGATGATAAACTTAAGAATTAAGTGATAAACCTATTTCCATAAGATCAGAATTGTAAAACTAAAACAAACCTAGTATTTTTTTTAGTTTTATAAATTTTCCCTTCAAAATCTTATGATGTCATTAATTTAACTTATTGCTTAAAAACTCATTTTGACTAAATCTTGCTTGAACAGGTTATCAGAATGAATGTCCAGCTTCTTTTTATATGATTAAATATCCTAGGCCCTTCTTTCATATGCCTGGTGGGAAAAAGGTTCTTCAGACTGTTGTATTACTACCTGGATGTAGGTGCCTCCACACTTTTTGTCTAAATTAAACTGCATCCTCCCCTCCAATCCTGCTACCCCTGGGTTTTCAGTCTTTATAAAGAGCTCTGCATTCTTTCTTTTCATTCAAGCCATCCATCTGGCTAGTCTCTTTCCTTTTCTACGCTCTTTATCTGATTCATAATTTAACAGGTTCTATCGATTATATTTTATGTACCTTAATAAATTACAAAAATTATTTTTTAAAAAAAGAATTAAACTGTAAACAGTGTGTAAAGCAAAAAGTGAAAGTTTCTGGCTTGCCCCTTGGTATCCCCAGATACTAAGAAATGATGCAAAATGTGTCTCAGAACTGTGTGCCTCAGGGCAGGAAGCCTAGGTGTGCCCAGTGTGGGCTGAAGTGAGGCCTGGTCACCTTGCACATGTGACTTGTGTAGAAACGGCTTATGTCAAAGCCTGTGTGGAAATGGCCAGGTCAGCAATGGCCATAGGAGGAGGTTTTGCTGAGGTGTGCACAAAAGACATCTGACAAAATATCCTTATAGAATTTATCTGTATTCTGCATATATACAGTCATCCATTTTTTTTTTTTTAAGATTTTATTTATTTGAGAGAGAGAGAGAGAGAGAGCACATGAGAGGGGGCAGGGTCAGAGGGAGAAGCAGACTCCCTGCTGAGCAGGGAGCCCGATGCGGGACTCCATCCTGGGACTCCAGGATCATGACCTGAGCCGAAGGCAGTCGCTTAACCAACTGAGCCACCCAGGCGCCCCAGTCATCCATTGTTTTTAAACAGAAAACTGGACCACATACTTTGTTCTACATCTTACAAAAATAACAAAAATTTGGCTGGAGACTTTTCATGTCAGAACCACCTCATTCTCTTCTTTACCCCAGCTTTATTGAGATATTGACATAGAACATTGTGTGAGTTTAAGGTGTACAATCTGTTGATTTGAAACACTTACATACTGTAAAATGATTACCACCGTAGTGTTAGTTAACACCTTTATCACCTCACAAAATTACCATTTCTTTCTTGTGGTAAGAACATTTAAGATCTACTCAATTAGCAACTTTCCAGTATATAATACAGTATTATTAGCTTAATATTATTATCACCATAGTATACAATAAATCCCTAGAGCTTATTCATCTTAAAACTGGCAGTTTGTACCCTTTGACCAGTATCTGTCCATTTCCCCCACCCTCCAACCCCTAGTAACTACCACTTACTCTCTGTTTCTGATTTTCTATCTTATTCTTTTTAACAGTTTTTTCTTTTTCTTTCTGGAAGCGTAGCCACTGTGTTGATGTATCACAGTGATGATTAAATTGTATTTCCCATGGATGAGTAATTGTTTCCAATTCTCTTTTTTGATTCTGCAAACACTGGTAGAATAAACATCCTAAAACAAAGATCTTTGCCTCTGTGTTATTTATTTAGATTTTCTTCTTAATATCTATCAATATATTTTTGAGTTGGTTTTTCATGAGGCCTTACATATTTCTTCTTAGAATCTTTTCTATGTATTATAGTGATTTCTGATGCTTTTAAGATATGGTATCTAATGCTTTTGGATCTGCTGTTATAATTTCTAATTATTCCTGAAATACAAGAAAAGTAGATTTTTTTTTTTGTGGTGCATATTTACCTCATATATGGCTACCTCACTAAATTCTTACTAAGTAGAATACTTGATTGACCTTACTTTTCTAGGTAGAAAATTACATCCTATGCAAGTGAAATATATTGAAATGATTTCTGTCCAATTTTGAAACTTCTTAGTTTTTTTTCCCTAGACCATGTCACATTGTCTAGGTCTTCTGAAACAACTTGAGTCATACTGATGATAGAATGTATCTTTGTACTGTTTATACCTTGATGATAATGCCTAAATATATGACTACAAACTCTCTCTCCTTTCCAATCATTAATGAAATCATCCATTTCTCTGTGTCCCTGTTTATGCTGGATATTTCAACCTTTCACATACTTGTCAGTCTCATAAAAAACTATTCCATTATTGTTTTAATTTGTATTTCTTTGATCATACATAAGATTGAACATGTTTTCATATGTTTATTGACTTATGTGCTTCTGTGAATTGTCTACTCATATTCTTTTGGCTTGTTTACAAATTAGATTTGTGGAAGTTCCTTATGGAAATTTTTTATTTGCTGTGTACACATTGCAAATATTTTCTTCAAGGGTATCAGTTTAGGGTTTCTGGGCAGACAAAATAATCTATTGTAGCTAGCTGAAAGTGGAGGGGAATTAATTCACTTCTTTAGTTTCAGGGAGTACCAGCAAACCATCTTCACTGAAGGCCATACAGTCAGGAGTGGTACAGTTAAGAGAAATGCCTAGCTTCCTCTCAGTCTGGTCTTGTAGAAACCCCACTGTTGCTCGATGTCAACAAAGCCAGGACCCAGTATCAGAACACCAACTATGGATACTGTAGAATATCAAATGCCTTCATAACTCTTTTCCTAGAAGAGCCCGGTAGCTTCATGATCTTCACATCTGCCTTCCAAGTCTCCTGTTGGTGTATGTTTGATGAAAACTAGTCAGAAGTCTACATGCTAGAAGAAAGGAATGCTGGGAAATCTGTGTTTTTGGATTCAACCTGGCAAAGGTGGGGGTCAACAATATGGAAAACTATCAAAATGGAGGACCTTTAAAGGTCTTTGGGCAGCCACAAATGATAGATTTCCACCACACCGAGCCTGTCATTTTGTGCAAAGCTTTGTTTTTGTTTCTGTTTTTAATCATATAGAAGTTCCAAACGTTTTGGTATTTATGGTTTATTTATTCAATACAGATTTATTGAGAGCTAATTATGTGCTAATCAGTGTGCTTTTTAAAATGGAGATAAAATGGTGATCCTGACTTCCTGGAGTTTTGAGTCTAGTAGGGGAGACAGACATTAAATCATCACAAAAATAAATTTCGTGTTGAAAACATGACCATTTAGACAAAGGGAGGGAGTGGTGAGAGCGTATTCTAGATAATTGACCCACTCAGATAGGTTGGCTGAGAGTTTGCTAATGAAGTGGTACTTGATCTGAGATTTGAAAGATGATTAGGAGTTGATTCACAAAGGTGGAAGGGTATCTTAGGCAGAGCCGATAATGTTTTCAAAGATGAGGCGCAGAAGGACACTTGGCAAGTATGAGGATGTGAAATAACATGGTTGTGATGAGGTCCAGAGAATGAGGGAAAATGTGGTTGATGCTGGAAAGGTAGGCAGAGGCCAGACCATGTAGGGCCTGTGGCCAAGATAAGCTTTCTGGGTTTTGTCTTAGGAGCATTGGGAAGCCACAGCCTCAGGCTTCAGTGTGGAAAATAGTTTAGAAGATTTAAGGTTGCTTTGGTTGGACAAGTTAGAGTTGGCCCTTGCAGTTGTTTAGGGAACAGCTACCCAGAGCTCATAGAAGATCGTGACAAATGTTGGCTGAATGAATGAAGTAACTAAATGCCAGAGTGAATCATGATAGGGCTTTTTAAGTAAAAATAAAGCAAAAACCAAGCTATCTGGAATGAATTCTATGGAATTTGATGAGGAAATCCAACATAGAGCATAAAGAAGCAATTTGTTAGAGATTAGCAAGGCTTAGGATCAAAAATATTTCTATTAGGTGAAAATACCCAGTGGTAACATAGAGCATCTATGCAACATATAGTTATTATGTTTAGTTCAGGCTCTTCATTTTGATAATTTAACATGTTCATTGACTGGCTAATGAGATTTACTAGTAATAACATGTAAGCAGTTTAGTAGAAATCTATTAATTTAGATCATCAGGTTATGTAGAAGCTTCCTTGAGGAAATGCTCAGTGCCTACCAAATATATAATTAACTGTGCTGGTTAATAAAGTCATTTGTATAAAGGCAATAATCTGTCAGGCCTTGACTTTACTTGTTAATGAACTCTTGCTGAATATATTAAGAGCTTTGGAGTTTCTTAGAAACAGCAGTTCTTTAATTGAGAGTCATAACCTGCTTGAGGTTCCAGAGGGGGCTTAAGCATGTACAGAGGCTGACTTGAAAGAACTAGAATGCTCTTACAGTGTTTTCAATTCTGGTATGGCAGGACCTGTAGCTATTCACTGAGATGATCTAGTGAGGAGGATAAATGGGCAGGGAAGCCCTTGGAAAATCATGTTCAATGGATAAAAAGTAGAGGGAGGAAGTCAGCACCTAGCACAGTGGATGTGATAGGGGCCTCAAATTTTGCCTCCATCTGGGGTTAGCTGTAGTCTGAATGTTACATTCAGAAGGATGGAGAGGATTGAGGGTTCTTTTAAGTATCATACACTCTAAAGGTCCAAAGGCCTTGGCCCTTCTTCAGTCCAGGTGCCCATAGGTTCCTGGCTTTCCAGTACTCTCTCTGTACTTCTTTATGGACAAACTGGATGTCACTTACTAAACTCATGTGATGCGCTGGACTTCCCAAGAGCATCATGTGTCCCTAGATCCCCCGAGACCACCAATGTCACCAGAAATCCAGGGATTGCATTTTGAAATGGTAGTTTATGTTGACTTACAAGAAAAAGGGGCTGTTGGCAATTGATCCACGTGCTGCTTTAGGCAGTCCAACATCATGGAATTACAGATTTTTTCCTATAGTAAGGATACATAGAAAGTATCTTATTCGGTGGTCTTAATTCACTGGTAGGGAAATTGAGGCCAAGTAACTTCTTTAACTATAAAGCAGGTAGAAGGTAGAGTATGAAAGGAATCAATTTGTAACCTCTGCTTCCCTAAGAAGAAAAGAAGGAGATGGTCTCTGCAGGGCTGTGACTGTGAGGATTTTTTGGGCCTCACTAGATTGCTTTCCCTCCTGCCAAGTTTTGTTAATCCTTCCATAGCAGGCAGCAGAATGGTCCCTGAGGGCCAAAAAATGACTTTCTAAACATGAGGGAAATAGTCCTCTGTTACTGAAAAAGCTCACTTGTACAAAAGTGGCTTTAAAGGAAAAAAAAAAAAGGACTTTTTAAAAAAGGAATTTTTGCTTTTGCAAAAGATATTAAAAACCAAGCCTAAAGGGAACACATTTAAGTCTTAGGAGTCAGAAGGGACTTTAGTGATGTAATCTGTAACTTTTTTGGTATATCCCTATAGCTCAGAATGTTTTTGATGTCAGTATAAATAAATGACCTTGAATCAAAAGCTACCATAAAAGCTACCAGCACATAAATGCACATTTACAAACAGCACAGAAAATGCCCCACGCAAATCCTGAATTCTATTCTTTATCAGCCATACAAACCGAGGCAGACGTCTAGTCTTATGTCCCCAAGCAAACAGACAAACAAACACAAACCGAGTGTAGTTACCTAAATTACATTTGTATTTTTTCCTTGAAATGCCATCCAGGGAGCCTTATGCTGGAGTCTAGAGACAACTGCTAAGACGCAGCAACTATTGTAGTTGGAAAAATTCCATAAACTTACTCATTCTTCCTTTTCTTCTCTTCTCCTCTCCCCCCCCTTCTGCTCCTTGTCTTTAATCTTTTTGCCTTCAAACTTTGTCCAAAGTAACATCATCCTCAATTTCAAGTTCCCGTTTTGTCCTTGTTTATTTTTTCTTCTTATCTCAAGTAGTGGCTTCTTAATCCCTTTGGTTGGGGGATCCTCCTTGATAGAAGGTGCTGAGTGAGCCATCAAAGCAGAGGCTTCCTTGGCTGTCAGCAACTCATAAATGAGTTCCTTCAAGGTGGTGATAAAGACATGTGGCAGGGGGTCAGGAACATTTGATTTCTCTACATTGATCATCGTCATATCAGTGAAATAACAATATATCTTTATTATTCAAGATTCCCTTAATCCATTGGGCTCTCAGATCTAGATTCTTCCCAAGATCTTCCCTCTAGATTTAGCTAGTTAGAACTCATGTTTTGCTGCTTATTTCTATTAACTTCATTTGCATAATATTATCATTAATGGCACAGCTTAATCTATAAGCAGAGCAGTGGAGGATGGTACCTGTTCTTCTAAGCTTTATTAGTGTCCATAAATATCTGATTCTTCTGTCCTTTCAGATACCTTGGATGGAGCCCCTCTCAGCTTACCTTAGGTTGGGCAGGGCCATGTGATTAATCATGGAAAATGGGTGATGTGTGGAGATGATTCCAGTCACTTTTGGGCCAAGGCATTGATTTATCAAAGCAAGAGTCTCTCTTTCTCTGCCATGCTGATCATGGAGACACAGGACTGACCTGCCATAGGGAAGACAGAATCTTGGAAGTTCACCCGGACCCAAGGCACACTTTATGTGAGAAATCAGCCTTTATCACATTTACACCGCTGACACTGTGGGACTTAATCCTGCAGGATAACTTGACCTATACTTGCCACTACACTGGAACTTCTGCCCCAATTAGTTAAACTTGACATGGTGTTCTTGTCTCACCTAATGCTCAAGGTCCCCAGGAATATAAACCCCCTGCATAGATAACCTGTTTATCTTGTTTGTGTCCCCAGTGCCCTGTTGAGTGGCACCTATTTTCTAGAAATAATCGACAACATATTTCTGCTAAATAAACATAAAGTTAGTCATAACTTTTAGTCCATAAAATCTGTTACTACATGTTAAAAACTTATTTCACACTCATCAATTTTTCCCTTCTATGCAATAGATTTTTAATCAAAATTACCTACCCACCCCTAAAGTTGTAAATTCCTCCAGAATACATGAGAAACTGTTTTGTTAACTGTATTTCTAAACTATAGTGATGGATTAGTTATATTATTTATGTTTCTTTGTCATAATACCTGGCAGGTGTGAGCAGCAAATTATAGGTAAGAGTTATGTTCAGTAGGATGAGAAGTCCCAGTATCTGCCATGTGCAAGCTGGAGCTAGTTGTGTAATTCAGTCCAAAGGCCTGAGAACCAGGGGAGTTGATGGTGTAAATCCCAGTTGAGGGCTGGAGAAGAGGTAATCTGTCCCAGCTCAGTCAGTAAGACAGAGGAAAAAGAAAAAAAAAAAAGAAGAATTCCTTCTCTCTTTGCCTTTTGTTCTGTTCAGACCCTTAAAGGATTATGCCCACCCTCAGAAGACTTTACTGAGTCCACCAACTCAAATGATCATCTCATCTGGAAACATCCTTACAGACACACCCAGAAAGAATGTTTAATCTGCTCACTGGTGGCTGGTCAGGTTGACATATAAAATGAACCATATCATACCATATTATTTTTAGAATAAACCCAGCAGGTACGTTGAGATAGTTGTTCTTTTTGTTGTTACTGCTGCTCTTGTCACTGTTACTATGTATTATCCATAATAGAACTGGAAACAGGTACAGACAGAAAAGGAAAACAAGTTTCAGAAAAATTCCATTATTTGGCCAATGTCCCATACCCGGTGAGTTGCAAAGCAACTGGGTCTTTGAACTCTGAATTCTTTTTTTTTTTCTTTCCTGTTGGCATACCTGAATGCCACTAAAGGCAGTGCAACTAGTTTCTTGACCACAGCTCACTGCTCATTATAAATCTGTAACATTTTGCAGGTTTTGAGGAGGTAAAGCAAGATGATTCTGTTTTTCTTCTTGCTGCCCACATATGTACTTTAGTTGTGGCACAGTCCACAGTACAGTCTTATACAGGGTATCTCTAGGTTTCTCCCCACCCCCCTTAGTTTTTATTCATCCCAATGGCTAAAATCCAGTGTTAATCCTTCTCTCTTAGTGTCCTTTGTCGAGAAGTGTTTTCACCACGGGACATCTTCTCTCACTTCTTTACAGGAGCTTTTTTTTTCTCAGTAGTGAGCACACTGTGCAAAGGGGTATGTCAAGTTTATTTTATCTTCCTTGGGTGTTTGAAGTTCTAGTGAAAGGACCAACTACCTAGAAGCATCACCCTTTCTGGTAGGGTTCTGTGCTGCTCTTAGATGAATGAGACCCATTTAAAGGCACCTTTACTGGGCTTCTCATGAAAGGCCTCTTAAACGATATTAAAGGTTTAAAAATGTTAAAACTTTCTTTTTAAAGTCATTAAAGTTTTATTTTTGTCAAAGCAATGTATGTCTATGTTAAAATGTTTTTTAAATGACAATTTATGCTAAATAAGTTTATTGACCTCACTCCATCCTATCCCCAGCCCTGCTCACCAGAGGCAGCCAACTTACTTTAACTGTTTTGAGTTCTTCTAGTCATTACCTCCATAATTCCAAATAATATACTTCTTTTTTAAAATATATTTTGATTTATGATCATTAGAGAATAGCCACTGACCTTACCTACGTTCCTAAAAATGAGAATTTATCTCCCTTGCACAATTCCTCCCTCTATGCCTCTTCTCTCTTCTTGTTCTTCTTTTTTTTTAAATTTTGTTTATTTGACAGAGAGAGGCAGAGAGCACAAGCAGGGGGAGCGGCAGGCAGAGAGAGAGGGAGAAGTAGGCTCCCTGGGAGCCTGATGTGGGGCTCGATCCCAAGGCCCTGGGATCATGAGCCAAAGGCAGACGCTTAACCAATTGAGCCACCTGGGCGCCCCTGCCTCTTCTCTCTTCTATTGTTTTTTCTAAATTTTAATATTTTTAATTTTTTAGGGTAATGGAAATGTTCTGTCTAGATATTTAGTCATCAAATTTGATGAAATGATACACTTAAGATTTGAGCATTTCATGATATATAAATTGTATCTCAAAAATAGTTTTGAAATGCACGTGAAATGCATTACTTTAAAAAATTTTTTATGGGAGTATAATTAAAATACATGTTATATTAGTTTCCAGTGTACAATATAATTCAGATTCAACAATCTATATATTACTCAGTGCTCATCATGATAAATATGCTCTTAATCCTCTTCATCTGTTTTACTCATTCCGGCCCCCGCTTGCCCTCTGGCAACCACCAGTTTGTTCTCTGTATTTAAGAGTCTGTTCTTTTGTTTGTCTCTTTTTTTCTTTGTTCTTTTGTTTTGTTTCTTGAATTCCACATATGGGTGAAATCATCTGGTATTTCTCTTTCTCTGTCTGGCTTATGTCACTTAGCATAATACCCTCTGGATCCATTCATGTTGTTGCAAATGGCAAGATCTCATTCTTTTTTTAAGGCTGAGTAATATTCCATTCTTTATCTACATCTTCCACATTCTCTTTATCCATTAATCTCTAGTATTTAAAAATTAATATAATATTTAAAAAATATATAATATAATATTTAAAAAATCTACTGGTTCCTCTTCTAACTTCCAGTCATATCCATATTTTGCATATTTATGTATTGGTGGATGTATCTATTTTACATCCATTTTGAGTAATCTCCTTTGAATCCTTGCTCCATAAGATGGATATTTTAGAGCCGCTAACTTTTCTTACTTATTGCTTTGTCACTCATCTTCTGAAGGCTATACCTCTGCTTCTGTGTTTTTCAAATTGAAAGCATTTATGATTTATTTTGTAACCATGATTAATCTTGTTAATTTCTATAGGTTAGTTCTTATTCCTATCCCAGTCAAACAACTTTAGATCATTATGGCTTTATTAATTTAAGTTTCCATTTGCTTCTCTGTGGATCTGAGGCCCACATCAAGGCCAAATGGAGTGTCTTTTCTTACACTTCAGCAATTTCTCAAGATCATGCACATTTAGTTTGCTACACTTTGGAGTCATGACTCTTCTATATAGTTTTTATTTTCTTGGGATTTTTTTTCTGATTTGTTTTCTTCAAGGTTTTCTTTTCATTTTTGACTTTTTGCAGTTTGAATATGTGTAGGTGTAAATTTTTTTGGTCTTTATCCTGCTTAGTATTTTCTGAGCTGTATTTGTGGTTTGGTGCCTGTCATTAATTTTGGAAAAAATTTTTTTAAAGCTTTTATTTATTTATATGACAGAGAGAGAGAGAACAAGCAGGGGGTAGGGGGCAGAGGGAGAAGCAGACTCCCCACTGAGCAGGGAGCCCAGTGCAGGGCTCAATCTTAAGGACCCTGGGATCATGACCTGAACTGAAGGCAGACGCTTAACTGACTGAGCCGCCCAGGTGCCCCAATTTTGGAAAATTCTTAGCCATTAGTACTTCTAATGTTTTTTCTATTCCTTTTCTTCTTTTCCTTCTGGAATTCTTATTATGCTGATATTATACCTTTTGTAATTATACCACAGTTCCTGGATATTCTGTTCCATCTTTTTATTCTTGTTTCTCTTTGCATTTAAGTTTGGACGTTTCTACTGACATATCTTCAAGCTCCCTGATTTTTTTCCTTAGCTGTGCCCAGTCTACTAATGAACTGAATCAGACATTCTTTGTTCCTGTTGTATTTTTTTTTTAATTTCTAACATTTCCTTTTGATTTTTTCTTAGTTTCCATCTGTCTATTTATACTACCCATCTGTTCTTGCCTGTTGTCCACTTTTTCACTAGATCCCTTAGCATATCAATTGTAATTATTTTAAATTCACAGTCTGATAATTCCAAAATCTCTGCCACATCTGATTCTGATTCTGATGCTGTCTGTTCAAGACGTTTTTTGTTTTCTGTTTATTTCCTTTTAGTATCCTTTGCAATTTTTTGTTGAAAGCCAGTCATGATGTATTAGATAAAAGAACAGAGGAATAGAGACCTTTAGTGGGATGTTTTATATTTATCTGGCCAGAAGTTAGTATTTGTTTACTATTCATAGCTTGTGGGTGGTGTAAGTGTTGAAATTTCCTCTGGTATCCTTGTTTTTGTTTTCGCTGTTGTCTTTGTTTTTTTCCTGGGCATTTTTTAGTGTGATGATTGGTTTTATGTGTCAACTTGACGGGACACAGAGTGCCCAAATACTTGGTTAAACATTATTTCTGGGTGTGTCTGTGAGGGTGTTTCCACATGAGATTAACATGTGAATCTGTAGACTCAGTAAAGAAGATTGCCCTCCCCAAAGTGGGTGGGCCTCATCTAGTACACTGAAGGCCTGGATAGAATAATAGGTTGAGTAAGAAAGAATTCTTTCTCTCTGCCTGAATGTCTTTGAGTTGGGACATCCATCTTCTCCTGCCTTTACACTAAGACTGAGACTGGACTTTTATACCATCAGTTTACTTGAATCTGCTTTCTTTCTTCGAGAAATCTGTTGGGCTAATGATCATGCCTCTTTTTTTTTTTTAAATTTTTTATTATTATGTTAATCACCATACAATGCCTCTTTTTATTGCATTGTTATAGTGCTATTCATTTTGTATGTTTATGATACTTTTTTTTAAAAATTTTTTTTTAAATTTATTTATTTGACAGAGAGAGACACACAGAGAGAGGGAACACAAGCAGGGGGAGTGGGAGAGGGAGAAGCAGGCTTCCCACTGAGCAGGGAGCCCGATGAGGGGTCCCAGGCCCTGGGATCATGACCTGAGCCAAAGGCAGATGCTTAACGATTGAGCCACCCAGGCGCCCCTTATGATACTATTTCAGCAGAGTCTTTGATGGAATGCAGATGCTTACTTTTTCTCCTTGAATCCAGAATTTTGGTTATTCATAATTTGTCTTATTTATCTAAATGAGATTTTAAAAAATTCATATAAAAATTCATGCAACACACAATCATATAGAACAAAAAGTTCATATTTGCCTGTATCTCTTACCTACTTTCCCTTTACTTCCTTCCCATCAGCTGACCTTTGCCATATATAATCCTCTTTTCCCACCCACTGACCTCATATATTTAACCACTGTAAATAGTTTGGTAGATAGCTTTGTGGCCTTTTTTTCAATGCATTTTGAACCAAATTTAATTATAAAGATTTGTTTCATTTTATAATAAATGAGATTATACTCCATATATTATTTACATAGTTTGCTTTTTGGTAAGACTATTAAATAATATGTTTTAAATCTTGAGGCATAATTAAATACATTTCTTCCCCTAAATTAGCTGATACAAATTTAGATTTTATTCTTTTCCTCAATATAGCTATATTAGGTGTCATGTCTGATAACATTTCATAATTATCTGATAATCATTTTGTAATTTAGAACGTACTTTAAATTATGCCACTTAAGCATTTTTCTCTTTTATAATGAATTCCACAAAAATAGAAATTCTAGGCTATTTAACATCAAAACACTTCAACTTTTATTATTCTTGTTTTATAAAAGAAGAAAATGAAGCTCAGGAATATTGTGATTTTCCAAGGTCACATGGTCCTCCTCCCTGTTCCCTGACTCCCTCATCAAATTAGTCCTTCCCTCCTATTTTCTTTCTTAGTAAATGCCATTCTGTACATTACCAAGGCCAGAAACCTATAGTTACCCTAAAACCTCCTGTATCCCTATATTCTATATCCAGTTCATTCCAGGAAGGAGGACAGCTCAAGAGTTGATTTGGACATAACTTTTATGTATCTTTAAGGTGAAGTTGTCAAGAAGACAACTGGGGAGATGAGTCTGGAGTCTAAGGAAAGGGTCCAGCTGGACCTGCTTATTTTCAAGCCTTCCGCACACAGGTGAGAAATGAGCCTTGAATATGATTAGACTTTTTTTTTTAGGATTTTATTTGAGAGAGAGAGCAGGAGAGAGAGTGAGCACAGGGAGGGGCAGAGGGAGAGGGAGAAGCAGACTCCCCCTGAACAGGGAGTCCGATGCCGGGCTCCATCCCAGGACCCTGAGATCATGACCTGAGCCAAAGGCAGACATTTACTTAACTGACTGAGCCACCCAGGCGCCCTATGAATTACTTCTAACAAGTTCCTGTGTCCACAAAAGGATCACTGCCTCAGAGAGACTTTACCTTCTTCTCTGATGACAGCAGGTCTTCCTGTGATGAGCTAACGTGGCACCATATACCTTCCTTCCTTTCATGGCACTTCATCATGGTAATAATTTCACTTCTATTTGTGTTTATTAGTTTAGGTTTATCTCCTGGGCTAGACCATACATTCCATGAGAGGTACCTATACCATGTTTACCGTTGTTCCTTTGAGTCCTCACTTTTTAGGGAAATCCCCAGCATAGTACTTAATAAATAGGTCTGGAGTAAATGAAGAACAAAGAAAAGCAGTGAAGTCGGGTTTTGGAAAAAAGGGAAGGTCGTGGGATATGAGCAAGCAAAGGGCAAATGATCTTTATCTTCTTCCTTATTTAGCTCAGGTTCCTCCTGGTGAGAATGTGAACCTTCTCCGTCTACTGAATTGGAACTGTAGGTATTAGAGAGAGTGAGATTAAGAGTATCCGGTAGTGTTGCATCTTTGAACATTTCTATTCCCTGTTTTGTGTATCTCTTTTTGGGTTGGGTTTTGGTGTGATAGTATACTTACAGGAAATCATTAATTGTGAGAGTCAAAATATAAGAGCTTTGCTTGATAAAAAATATTTTCATTGGTTGGAAACATTTTCCTAGTGTGGGACCATTCCTACGATGGCCATTTCTATATTCACTTGAATAATTTTGATGGTATCAACTAGATCTTTTGTAAAGTACTTGCCAAAAAGTGAATCTCTGTTCATTTAAAAATCATCCATTTGTGTGCAGGGAAAATTGCCTGTCATGGTTTGAAAGGATTATTTATGGTTTCTAAACATTCATCTTTTCCAACTTGGCTCATACATTGCCTTTACAAAATGGAAATTTAATTCCATTAGAATGTTCTATTGTCCAATATATACACCTTGTTATAACATGATTACATTCAGTTGCTTCACTGGCTATATTAGAAAATGACAAAGTACATCAAGCAGTTTTTAACTTTTTAATATGTACTGGTGACTGTGACTAATGCTATTGATGATCACCTCAAAAGATAATCATTAGGAACAGTAATGTTTTGCATTGACCCAAGAAAAAATAGTTCATGGTAATATAGAAAAAAGTAATAATGGAAATTGATTGTATAATATACTCTCCAAGGATAAAAAAGCCTTGCAAATGGAAAAAAGAAGAGCAGAGTATAAATGACATCTCTTTGTATTTGAACTTTAGAAATAGTTTCTTTGGTTTATATTGAATTTCATTAAGTTTGATGTTAAACATATATGACATGAATAGAACATTGTATGAATATGATTTTTTTTTTTTGTAACTAAAAGTTCTGGAATTCCTTAATTCTTGATGTATGTTTCTGTGTTAATGTGGTGCTGGTTGGGGGTAAGGGACAGACTGAAATGTGGCAAAATGGTCTCAAAGATGCCTCGTACCTGAGAAATTATGATACAGAGATGCAACCATTCTTAAGGGTACCTGTCAGATTTCAGAAGTTGGCTCTCTTGTGCTGTTTGGCCAAATGCTTGCTTCATAGGAGGAGTTGCCATCTGCTTGAGGCATTACTCATACTGAGGGGTACATGAACAGTAATTAAGAGGAGAGGCATCATAGGTTGTTAACAACAAAAAAAGACTTTGGAAGAATTTGACACTGTGTGTGAACATATAATTGGGAAGGACACTCAGATGCAGAAGTTTGAAGGGAAATGTGTGCGTTAGGTATTTCAAATCTGAATTTATTTTTGAAGACCAATTTGTATTTTTTTAGGCAAGAGCAGTCTGTAGGATTTTAAACATCTAAGTTTTCCTTTCTCTTTGTCTTCTTCCACAACTGAGAGTAATGATTTTAGTAACATTGCTGTGTTTTTTGACCATGACCTTTGAGTTAGAATCTGTGTGTTTCCCTATAGCTACTTTGCAGGAGCAAGTGCCTTGGAGGGTGGGGGGGGCGGGTGGAGATTTGTACCCTCAGCCTATACACTAACAAGGCCTTGTACAGGTCATTGACTTTAGTAGGAATGAGGTCACTGATAGAAACTGTTTTGATCTTGTCTTTCCATTGTGTTTTGAGAGCAACATCATAGAACTAATGTATCTTCCCTTCAGTTTCTGCTGGTAGCTTCAAGCAAAAGAATCTTTTCTGTTAGGGAAAAAGTTTTATTTTCAGGTAAAACATACAACAATGCCAAAGTCTTGGGATTATTGTAAAATTTGTCAAACAATGGCATGTTTTATTAAGATGTCATGATAACTCACGTGAAAAGAGATTTTGGCAGTTACTCCTCAGTTTTAATGACAGTGGAGGTACGTCGCGATCAAAAAATTTTAAAAACGCTATTGTGTCAGTGCCAGAAGAACTTACCAAGGTCTGTGTAAATACTTAGAAGATTTATTTTTGCAATAAAATGGCAGTTTTTATAATGTTTGATCATTACTTGTCTTTTCTACTAAAACGTAAAAACAGTTGGTATTAATGATGGTATAGTTTTGTTTTTGAAGAGAGTATATGTATTATGGGAAAACAGTTTATAATTTTAGCTTTTTGATGGAATGGACTAATTCAAGGAAATGAATCACACATTTATTTTGAGTCATATATTTTTCCCCAAGAACTAGTCTGCAAACTCCATGAGGGCAGGAGCCATGACTGTTTTGTTCACCTGTTGCTCTCCATAGCCCGGGAAAAATAGTGTCCTCAATAAATACTTTTCTGTATAGTAGAATGGGTAAGAAATAAAGGGGGACTGAAGACCAGTATTATTTAGTAGATGGCATATGTAATGAAGATAATTACTGAGTACTTGCTGAATGCTCAGCATCATGTAATGTACTTTGCAGGTATAAAGTATAGGTTTCTGCTGATCATTTCAGACAGAGGAGAGGAAAAATCAGGCACAGTAACAGAATATACCTTATCTGCTATGGTTAAACTCAAAAAGTCATTCCCATGGATGTCAAGAACAGACTAATGAAGAGACTCTCAAGGTGGTTTTTGTATAAGTACTTTGCTTTGTCAAATAGGTGTATTTATGAAGGGTTATGTTAGTTAATATTAAATTCCCACAATTAAGGGGAAATTACTACATAAAACAATTCATATTGAAGAATTACTCATAAACCTGATGACAATGATTTATTCTGTATGTAACTGAATCAGTTTTCTTTCAGAAAAGCATAAAATGTAGAATAGTAATGGAAAAGACACACAGTGTTACTTAGGATAGAACTAAAGATTTCTTTTATGTTGTTGTGTAGTGCCTTCCATATTGGAATTTTTATAGAGTGCTGTCAGTATCACATCTACACTTATAAGTGGAATGCAAATTTTATAACATGAGGCAAACCAGACAAAAATCAGCCTGATTTGCTCAGTCTTCTCTAAGGTGGTGTCTTACTTTATTTTTTCCCAAGAGCATCTTGACCTGATGAAGTCAGGTTGGGTCCACCCATCTATCTACAAAATATATATATATTCTGTATTTTATATATGTATATGTATATATAGAGTCTGTATCTCTATATATGTCTGTTTCTATCATCTCTGTCTCTATTTCTGTGTGTCACTCTATTTATCCACATCTCTCTATAAAAATCCCTAGAGAGATTCCTGAACTTAGAACTTTACCAAGAGTTTTTTGAGAATGACTGAATCAATAATTAGAACTAAGCTAAACTTATTACTGATGAAAGTATAAGAATATGTAAAGACCTTTAGTATAAAATTGGAGTTTCTCCTGTCTCTGGTTCTGGTGGGAACTGTTCTTCCATGCAGATAAGAAAATAGTTTTGACCACTTCCTCATAGCCCTCCCAGGTGCTTGGCATGTGACAGATGCTTAACGAACACTCATGGAAACCATCAAATATCCACCTTTGAAATGCCCAGGATCCTTTTGTGGGCTTACCCACAGGATATATCCTGTGATGCTGACATCTTGCTTTAGGGCCCTTATTCCTAAATGAGTGAGTGTTTATAGAGTTGTAAAAAAGAGTACTTGCTACATTATAAACATTTAATAGGCGCTATTAAATGAAACAATAAGTAAAAGTAGTACCTACTTTAGAAAAGATAGAAGACTTATGAAATAGTAGGGTTTAGGGAGCAGATAGAAAATTCATGGATGTTTCAGTTGAAGGGCATTAGGAAGCAACATTTTAGTAGGTGTGAGTCTAGATTGTAGAATATAAGCTAAAGAGGTGACTATTATCAAGGACCGTGAAGAGACTAGGATTTTACCCTACCTTCAAGCTGACAATTTAGTCACAATTTCGTGGATGCTGATGAATGGCCTTCTGGACTCAATTTTCCTGTTTACAGGATTTGTGGTTAGCACAATTAGTTCTTTTGACTCTATTCCAACAAAACTGCGGATTGAAAAGCCAATGAAAGATTTGGTTTAGCCACATTAAGTCTGGAGCATAGCATGAGCTCCTGGCAACATTTGGTAGCAATTTTTTTTACAGCCCTCTCTCATATTTGGATGGATGTTAGGGCTAGGGATCCAGCACCCTATTTTTTTGTGGAGGATTTTTAAAAATTCCTTTTAATAGGGATCCTAGCATTTATTGCTGGCTTCAAGATTTGAGGCATAGAAAATCTACTTTGACTCCTGTTTATCATTTTGGCTTTGACTCCATTTCAGGTTGATAGAGAAATCTAAAATATATTTAAATTTGTGTCCTTTCTCTTTATACTTTGTCCATCATCTCTCTTTGGAGTAGAAAGGGTTAATAAAGTGTGAAGTCACTGCATAATCTTTTTTTTTTAAAGATTCTATCTATTTATTTGAGAGAGAGAATGAGATAGAGAGAGCATGAGAGGGGGAGGGGCAGAGGGAGAAGCAGACTCCCCGCTGAGCAGGGAGCCCTATGCGGGACTCAATCCCAGGACCCTGAGATCATGACCTGAGCCGAAGGCAGTTGCTTAACCAACTGAGCCACCCAGGTGCCCCTGCATAATTTTGACCAATTTATACTTTAAGGGGATTTTAGAGCTGTGATTTTAGGGCAGTATCATCTTCTCTTATCTCATTTTATAATGCACATGGCATTCCTTTCTAATTTGATGTGACGGTCTTTGAGCATTGTAACTGTCATATCAGCTGAGCAGGTCTAGTGGTAGGAAAGTGTGCTAAAGGGGAGTCATTTTGGTGTTACCATCCAGCTGTGGCAGATTAGCAAGCATGTGCTTTAAAAAAGTGATCTCAAGGAAAAAAAAATGTTATTACTGCCTTTCCTCCCACAACTGGAAAGTTGAGCTGTTTTTTATTTTTCACATCTCCAAAATGGAGCTTCAGCCATATATATTAGATTAAATATTAGGTTACAGTGTTAGAACAATTCTTCTTGGGAAATTATCTAGAAAACAGATGGCTGTTACTCCTACCCTGTGGCCAGAGAAGGGATGGAGTCATCTTTTGGAGTGTCTTCCTGTCTTGATATGTTAGGTGTGAGATGAAGACAGCATGCTGATGGTCTTTAGCACTTAGAGTAGATGCTGCTTTCTTCACTTCGTTATTCCTTTGCAAGAGAGTCCTTACCAATTAAAGTTCAGCACCTGGTATAGGTCACAGCTCAATAATGAACAATAAGTTCAGTTTGAGGCCGTTTTGTCACCATTTTGAAAAAGTTGGATCATTTATGCGTCAAGCACCTGTGGCATTAGTATAGCTGTTTACTCCGGAATTGACTCTATTATTTTATCCAATTTTCAGAGTTTCATGTTTGTTGAATTTCATTTTTTTTTTAAAGAAACATGTAGCACAGCTTTAACTGGTACGTTGGTGACCTGTACTTGGTTTTATGAATATAGGGACATGTTTGACTACACATGGTATATTCACATCTTCTATTTTTAAAGTAGACATCAGTCATTTACCACAGATTCTTTATCGCCTCAAAGAGACATTCTTAGCAAAAATGTTGTCAAGGAAACACCCTGAAACTGTTACATAAAAGAATGCCTCTTTGAGGAAAATCTTTCAAAATGATATTTCTGTGTTTTCCCAGATTGTGTGAAATTATAATTTACAAGCAATTTAATTTAAGCAAATAAATTATAAGCAGTCTCTGTAATGGTATAGTTCAGGAAATACCTGCCAAATGCAGACATTTTTGAGTTTGAAGTTTAAATAATTAGATATCCCTCATATAGTGCAAAGACCTAATCAGGAGGATGTTTAAAAAATGATATGATGTCTGATTCTCTTGTTAACATTAAATTTCAGTGAAATCTTCAATATGCAAATGACTTAAGTTCTTAGAAGAATTAAAGGATGGTAATAGTCTGTATATCCATGTTGACAGAGCATCTGAGGGAGAGAAAAAAGACCATGAATATCTTTGAAGGTATACATTTCAAAGACCTTAGGAACTTAAGAGGAAGTACCATTAAATAGCGAGTGTATATTATTAATGTGTTCAGGCAACCGTTTTAGCAAACAGCGTGGCAGACTAGGATGGTCACAGACTTCTGTCTTTAGCACTTGCTTGCTGTCTTTTTAAAATTTATCTTTTAGAAGTTAAGGCTATAACCTTGAATGAAGAATGGAGAGGAAGATATCCCAGAATATAGATCACATATGTTTTGCTAAAAAGTATGTATTGGTATGCATTATGTAATAGAATATTTGAATTTGAGGGGACTGAAGAGATCCTTCAACAGATGAGGAAATGTGCCAAGAAAGGCAAAGAAACTTGCCTAAAGTTACTTAGGAACCAAGCCAGAAATAGAACCTAGCTTCCTGATTCTCAGTTCAGTGCTATTTCCATGATACTGTTGGCTGAAGGAACTTGGGTTACCACTTTTCTTTGATTCCTTCCCATCCATTAGCACCACTGATCTTCAACTAAAATGTCAATTCCACATAGCATTTTGAATGTTATTTAAGTCACTCCTTGTGGGATGAAAGAAAAAAAAATGTAAGAAGTAAGAAAAAGATTTTTTTTTTTAAGAAACATAGGAATTCTCAGAAGGCCATTATGATATACCAAGGAATAAAAGATTTTCAAATATAAAGGAAATATAATAGTCCAAATAGGTTTTCATAGTCAAAATTATGAAAAGGGATAAGTTTTGGCTGGAGGCAAAGTGAAAATTAGATGGTATTATGTGGCTTGTCTCTGAGAACCTCAGCATCTTGACTGGCTTTGTCAAGTAGACTCACAGAGTGAATATCTATGACTGATAGCAGAGTATTTACACACTAACCTTTTTCAAGGCAGCAAAGAAATTGCTTCTCATTAGTGATCAATTTCAGTTAGTAATCTTATACACTTGAAAAGACTCTGTATTATTTTTTTCCTCTAGCTATTTTTAAGATTTTTTTTTTCTGCTTTTAGTTTTCAGCAAATTTACTAGTATGTGCCCGCATTTGATGTTCGTTGTAATTGTCCTGCTTGGAGTTCAGAGTGCTTTTTGAATCTGTGGCTTAATATGTTTTCATCAGTTTTGACACATCTCAGCTAATACCTCTTCAAATCTTCAAATATTGTTTCTACTTCATTTTATCTTTCTCCTCTGGTCCTCCAAATACAGGCATGTAATACCTTTCCACCAGTATGCCATTCATCACTTACACATTTGTTTCTTATATTTTCCATCTTTTTTTTTCTTTTCCAGACTAGCTTGGATATGTTGTTCGTATCCCTAACCTTGCAGGTCACTAATTCTCTCAGTAGCCGTATCTCGTACTGTTGTAACTAGTATACTGATCCTAAATTATCCATTGCTTTATTTTTGTTATGTCTTTAATTATTTGCACTATTCTATTTATTGATTATATTAGACAGTTTATCTTAATGCTCTTATCTCAGGATCCCCTGAGTGACTATTTATCTAATATTTATTGAATATAATTTTAGAATTATGATAATGTTATCTTTTGCGAAAGAATTTATATTTGTTTCTGGCAGGTAGCTAGGGATACTAGCAATTCCAGCTCACTTTAGTACAAGCAAGGGTTGAAATAATTCAACACTGGACTTCTGTCCTTATGAAAATTGTTTTATGTCTAATTTCTAATTATTCCTAGGTTGTCAAACTTAGCAGTCCCAGCCCAGTGGATGGATCATCAGATCCCCCACCCCCCCTCACCTACTCTTTGTTGATTCTTGATTTTCAGTTTTTGTTCTCTTAGCTTCATGAATGGACTGAAAGTTCTGCACAGCATGTCAGGGTTTTCTATTAAAATGGGCACACATGCTTAGGACACAGCAATCCTCAGAGTCCAGGTCCTCAGTCTGGGGTTCCTTCTTTTCTTAGATCTTGTCCTCCTAAGTCTTCACTGCCTTAGGAGTTCTTTGATGCTGTTATACAGATTTTGGTTTATTTTGTCTGAAATTTCTGTTTTCTTTCAGGAAGAAGATGGATTCAAATGATCCAGTCTTCTGTTATTAGAGGCAAACCTCCCGAATTTTATCTTTGAAATTTGTCCCATTTTTATGTACTTGAAAAATTCTCAGTTTTTTAACATCAAGACTTTTGGGGAATGAAGCTACCGTGCATGTATTTTTTTCCTTTTTAACTAGCAATACAAAGCTATGACAGAGCAAAAAATAATTTAACAGTACTTTTAAATCCTTTCAAGACTTGCAGGTAGAAATTTAGTAGAGTCTCTTGGGGGTGTGGAAAATATAGTATGCTATGTCTTTTTTCATGATTCCTTTAATACCAGGATTGTTTCAGGTATTTCTTCCAGAAATTCAAGTAATATCATTTTCATTTCCTTACTAAATATTTATATTGTGGGAAATATTGGTAATTATAGAGTTTTTCTGTTGCTAACATACTGTTGAACATTGTTTAATGTTAACTAGAAGCTTATAAAGAATCAGCTTTTACATAACTAAAACATCTCATTTCCAGTTTTCAGAAAATTACAAATGGAAAGCAAAAGCTATCTGCTATTATATATGATTTATTACTGTATATGAACATTAGATATGCCTACTTAGGTATATGTATATATTTTTTACTGTACTTTAGATTCACAGAATTGAATTACTCAGAATCCTTGGTCCATGGCACACTTTTATTATTGACTCATATGGTCCTCATAATTAAGGTAGTAATTTATAACAAATTAACATTTATAAATTTGACCTGAAAATTAGAACATTAACTGTAACTTCTGTATATTTGTTATTCCCCTAAACTGTCTTTATTTCTGTCCTCCTGACGCAGCCACTTACCTGAATGTGTGTTTATCATATATGCCTACCTGATAATATTGCTTTATTTTAGTTTTAAAATTTTTTCCAGAGCCTCGACTCTTAAAAGTATGCTGTTCATTGTCGTCTGGGACTCATTTTACTATCCTGTTATTCTACTAATATTCTTATTTTTTGCATGAGCTGGGGTTCACCTGTTTTCACTAATGCATTATATTCCACTGTGAATTTACCACAATTTATATACTCACCTGTTGTGCGCGTTGAATGTTTTGTGTTTTATAATATAATGAACAATTCTGCTATGAAAATTTTTGACATCCTACCTTGTATATATTTACAAGATCTTCATTGGTTATATTGATAGTAGATTTCCAGGATTTATAATATATGAATGTTCATATTTTAAAAATATGATTGTTTTTGGTCAGCCTATTATCATGAGCTGGTTAGGTGTGGATTCCACTGGGTCTCAGGTGTACTCTTGTTGGGTCACTGGGCTGGTCCTTGGGTGGCAGGACTCTTGCTGGACCATAGTAGAGCAGGGCTGGAGGCAGGTCACAGAGCTGCTTCCAGGACAGCAATCAGGTCCAAGACCAGTGGGCCTGTTACTGGTGGTATGGAGGGACATGGCTCGTCCTAGGCACCTTAGCAGAAGGGGCTGATGGCAGGACCGTGGACAAGTGGGACTAGAGCTGAGTCCACAGGGGGACTGGGGCCACAATCAGTGGTTCTGCCTTCTCATAGTGACCCTCTTCAGTCTTGGGCTTTGTTAGAGTTACACAACCTCTTACTTGGGTCCCAAAGCTCCCATAAAGGCACTTTAATGGAAAAGCTGCCAAATATTTGCTTTTGTCAGAGGGTGTGGGCTGGGAACTTCCTATTCTGCCATGTTGCTGATGTCACCGCATAAGAAATCTTATTGATGCCCATACTCTCTTATACTTGTTGGGTTGGATTTGTTGATTTTTGCTTATTGAGTGTGTATAAAATGATACTTAACTATGGCTTGGATTTGCAGTCTGTGATCATTAATGAGACTGGGCAGCCCTTCAGTTCTTTGGCCATATGTGTTTCCTCTTCTTTGGAATCCCTTTTCATGTCCTTTGCCTCATTTCTCCCATTGGGTTATTTGCCCTTTTCTTACTGTTTTGTTGGAATTCTAATTTGTATCATTTACACTAATCCATGCGTTTTATGTTTGCAATTTTTTTTCCCAGTGTATATCCAGTGTTTTACTTTCTTGATAGGTCATTTGATAAAAATTCTTATTTTAAGACAATCCTTATAGGATATGGAATTTTTTTATTAAGGAATAATTTGTTCAGGTCACTGGGTAAAAATTGCTTCTCACTTGGATATTTGAGGGTTATGAAGGACCAGTACCTTTCTCTCCAACCTTCACTTTCATTCTGAAATGAAATGTACCCAGAAATGGGTACAAACTAACCATAAATCTCAAATGTTATTGCTAAGCCAGCTGAACTGAAGCCTGAGTTTCCTGGTATCTCCGATCCGTGGCTTATTCCTATCTAAGAAAAAGAGAACTTTGACTCTGTGTTAAACAGGCTCACATCACAAGAGGCAGAGTTCCAGCATACGTACTTAATAGGCATTGGTGGGTGGGATAATTGCGCAGCTTTTATTGTAGCTCTCAGCCAGGTCTATAGATGGTTTGCAAAGGCTGCTAAGTCGATGTGAGCCACAAATTGCTAGTATGAATATTATGCTTCGCGTACAATTGCAGGGCTTGACCAGCTGCCTCCAGTTCGGTTCCTCTTTATGTGAGCTACATTCAGCACCAAGAGAAGGCACTGTGGAGCAGCTGACTGCTGAGAATCCCGTGGCTTGGGCGCCAAGTGCTTTCTACTCCCATCCCACTTCGCGGACTCATATGGGCTCCAAACGTGCTAATTATAATAACTCTGACAATTTTTTTATTTTTAATTTCAGAGACCTAGATTTTGGTTTTACCCTTAGAAGGCTGGAGAAATTTACTAAAGAACAAAAAGAATGGATAATCTTAGTATATAGTCAACAGTGCAAAAAGGTGATGAAATCGTCATGGATCCTGTCTAAAGAAGGAATTAAAATGGGTTGTACCTTATACATTTGCCTTCCGGAATGGCCTTATTTGTAATTTGAGAAGAATATATTGGTTTAAAAATATGCTTTGGCTTTATTGTTAGAGCAGGAATTTTGGGAAGAGTGAAAGAAAAAGAAAAAGTACAACAGGCAAATTAAATTGGAGGCAGGGGGAGGAAACATGTTCTTAGGAGAACGGTTGAAATCTTAGAGGTCTGACTGACTAGATAGGACAAATTAAAGAAAAGTACCCACTCAGTTGCTCTTGAAAGTGAGAGCATAAAAGAGGGATTTTTTTTTCTTCAGTTGTTCTAGGATAGGAGAGGGTGACTGGGGCCTAAAGAAGTTTAGCTGGAGCATAGTATCAGGATCACAGAGAGTAAATTGAAATTGTTATGCTGAGGGACCCCAGATCTAACAAACTCTTGGAAAGTGTCCTCTTAAGGTTGTAAACAGGGAATCTTTAATGAGGACTAACCATATGGATACAGAATACTTGGGCAGATTTGAAAGGGAATGAAGGAAAAAAATCAACCTTTAAAAAAAAAAAGTACTTAGTGTAGATCTTCTCCAGCCTGGGCTCAACACTTGTTTGATGGGACAGTGCTTGGGATGACTTCACTCGGGAGGTGAAGGTCGACAAGGTTTGTTCTAACAGCAGATGTTTTTGGCAACACCAGAACCCACTGACTGTATGTCTCTCACAATAAGGCTCCTTACAAGACAAAACCTGGAGAAAATTGTGTCAGAAAAGCAGATAATTGGGCTTAAAAATGAAAAGATATGAAAAGCAAAGCAGCTACTGAGCTCTTCTGAATAGCCAGCCATACATGTGATAGAGAAGGAAAGGAATCAATTTAAGAAGCAAGTTGAACAATTTTGAGCTTTCTTAGAGTAGCAGAACAGCAGATGAAAATACAATGTCAGAGCCTTCTTCCTTGTTGCAGAAAAATGTGTAGCAGAAAAAAGTGTTGCTCAAAGTCTAGAACATTCAAAAGCTAATGAAAGGCAGGGTCTGCAGAGGGTGATTCTTCAGCAGAAACAAAGTTGGTGGTAATAGGAAAACCTACCATCACAGGCTAAGTAAGTCTCATAAGCCTAGGACATTCCAGAGCAAGTGACATTAGTCACAGTAGTACAGTTCTGCCTTCTGGACACTCTCATCCCTAAATGCAGTGCTGGGGGTGGGGGTGGGGATGGGGACAGGAAATTGAGCCTCAAAAACCAAATAAAATGACAAAGCTTTGAATATGGTGAATAAGATTGAAAAAACGTCACTGAGACCTGGTGACTGGGTCTGTGACCCCTGCAAGTTTCAGAACTTTGCCAGAAGTTTCTCTGATTGAAGACAGAGAATGCAAAAATAGATTCTCCTCCTCTTCTCCTTACTATGGCAGACTTCACAGTCTACTGGTTTTGGACCATGGGCAGGTAACTAACTGATGAGCTAGGAATCTGATGGACTAGAAATTATAAATTCTTTCTGCTTTCACTCTCCTTTCCTCACATAGCACTGAACCTTTTGGTCTTTGGGAGCACTATGTGCTGGTTTCTGGGGACATTTTTTATCTTTTCCTGGGGTAATCACTTTGGAGCTAGGATTAAGCTGTTTTTTCACTGTGGCTCCAAAACTTTTATGTATCCTATTAACTTTTTATACTTTCTCAGTGGTGGGGCCATAGGCAAAAGAATTTAACTCCTGATATCTTGAAGGGACCATACTCATTACCATGGAACATAACTCAACCATCCAACTAGTTAGGACTTTTCTAAAGAATACAGGAAGCTCTAATAATTAATAAAAGAATAGATTCTTTTATTAATTATTATTATTATTTGAAGATTTATGTATTTATTTGAGAGACAGAAAGAGCATGCAGGAGCAGGGTGAGAGGAAGAGGGAGAGAGAGAGTCTCAAGTAGACTGCACTAAGCATGGAGCCCAGCCCAATGCAGAGCTTGATCTCATGACCCTGAGATCATGACCTGAGCTGAAATCAAGAGTTGGATACTTAACCAACTGAACCACTCAGGTGCCTCTATTAATTATTATTATTAATTATTCTCAGATTTTAAAAGCCAGGATGACAATGTTGGGAGCTTAATTTCTTGCTGAGAACTTCATAATGGAGAGTACTTATGTTCAAATTTGGGTCATTTTTATGTGATTGCTACTGTATTATTAGAGAATAGTTATGTTTCTGTTTGATTTCCATGTGTAACTTCTAGTGAGCTATGATGGACCCAAATTAGAATGGGAAACAAAATAAGTAAGTTTTTAGCCTAAGGTGCAACAGTACTTTGGAATGTTTATTTAATATGATATTCTTACCCAATTCATATTTTTTATGGGGAAAAATCTAAATTGGCCACAGTGGAGCAGTGGTTGATGTTTGGAGAAGAGCCTCATGAAGGAGAGGACTCACCTGAAGCTCATCTCTTTCCCGGAGGGACGCAACAAACTCTTGATGCCTTAAGTTGAGGGGAAAAAGCTTTCTCTCTTAGTTAAAACGGGTCTGTAGACTGGTTGTGGTTTGTGCACTGTCATAATGGAACAAATATTTTTTCTCAGCATGTTGGGGACCTGCCCCCCAATGCACTTAGATTTGAGGGTTTTTTTTTTTTTTTTACATCAGGAATTTACTTTATCCCAATTGGCTAAGGCAGTTCAGTTTCCTGTCTGTTTGCTGTACTTAAACTTCTGCCCCACCCCTTTTATTACCACTAATTTAAGAATTTATCATATACTGCCCTAGACCAAATGTAGAGTTTATGACTCCAGTGTTCATGGGACTTGATTAGATCCAAGGCAGCACATATGGTGAAATGTGCCATCTCAACGTTTTGTCAATTATGCCAGTGTACTTGTGCCAAGGAAAGTGATTTCTCCCTCCTAAAGACATATGAGCCAGAAAGAAGTTCTTTGATTTCTTGTTTTATGTGACATTCTGTCTGCAATTAGCAGGCTTCCAGATGTTCATGAATTTTATATTCAACTTATATAGTCATTTATGTTTCCCACCAGAAAGCAGAGTGGTTTATGTTCCAGAAACTCGATCGAAAAACATTTCTTCTAACTTGAACTTGAAATGACTAAATATTTCATGGTGTAACTTCTAATTATAAATGTTCTGTGAGATTAGAGGACTTTTATTTTTATCTGGATAGTTTGAATTTTATCCACACTCATTGAACAAACATTTGAAAATATTTCCTCCAGTTTGGAGCTGCTTGGATCTTTCATTTTTTTTTTTTCATTGATAGGATTTTCTGCTCGCCTCCTAAAACTGTATTTGAAACTTCTAATCTCTTTTCAAAAATCACATTTGTTCTGTGTTATAATTATATCTTCTATTTTTCATAGGCTGTGAGGTTCTTGAGAGGCCTCTGCAACACTGAACATAGTGTTTGTTAGTACTAAATCATTCTCTCTTGAGATTCAGAGAACACTTACCTATAGATCAATTGTTTTAACTGATTTCCTGTTTTAAGCACCACACGCTATCACCATTATCCAAGATTAAAACATATAGGTGTCTCTTACGTTCCCTATAAAACTGAAACCTGAATTACCACTCTTGTTCTAAGCAGGTATCAATTTAGCATGGAGTCAGGTTGCATTAAGGTAGGGAAGCAGCCAGATTTACCACAATCCTTTGAAACAAAGGAAGTTCCTTCTAAAGTCAGTTTTTGTTTACGTGTGCAGCAGTTCTAGGATACCAAAAATCAAACATTCTTTGTATATAACTTTGTTAAGGTTCAGATGCATAAAGCTATAACTTTGGGAGGTATCACTTGATTTTTTTTTTCGAATGTCATTTTACAATATTCTTTACAAAGAGTACTAACCTTCAAGGGATGAAGAAGAATCTTCTAAAACAGGCTGTTTCTTTTGAAGAGAGTAAAAAAAAAATGCCTTATATTGCATAAAATCTGCCTTTTCCCCCTTTAGTTCATGACTGCTCATTCTTCACCTTAGAATAGCATATGATAAATTTAATTCTTCCTCCACATATACTTTCAATATCCTACCTTGGTCTTTCTCCTCTTCTTCCTGTCCCCCTTCCCTCAACCTCCTCTTTTTTACCCCGTCCTTCATTTTTCTTCTTCTAAAATGGCTTTATTGAGGTATAATTTACCTACCATGAAATTCTTCCACTGACAGTATACATTATAGTAATTTGGGGTATGTTCATTAGAGTTGGGTACTCATCATCACAGTCCACTTTTAGAATATTTTCATCACCCCGAAAAGTTCCTGGGCTTGTTTGTAGTCAGTTCCCAGCCCTAGGGCAATCACTGATGTGCTTTCTCTGTATATAGATCTGCCTTTTAAGAGGTTTCATATAAATAGTACCATATCATATGAAGTCTTCTGTGTCTGGCTTCTTTCAATTAGCATAATGGTTTTGAGATTCATTCATGTTGTAGAATGTATCTGTAGTTTCTTTTTAATACTGAATAGTATTCTGTTGTACAGCTCTTTCACATTCCTTTTATCTCTTCACTCATTGATGGGCATTTGGATTATTTCCAATGTTTGGTTATTTTGAATAATACTTCTATGAATATTCGTGTTGAAGTCTTCATGTAGGCATATGTTTTCATTTCTCTTTCATTTCCATGCTTAGGAGTGGGATTACTGCATTGTACGGTAAGTATGTGATTAATTTTTCAAGAATCTGACAAATGTTACCATTTTGTGGTGTTCCATTTTATATCCGACTAGAATGTTATGCGTGTCACAGTTGTCTCCATATCTTTGCCAACGCTTAGAATTGTCAGTCTTTTTTATTATAGCCTTCTTATTGTGGTTTCAGTTTGCATTTCCCTAATGACTAATGATATTGAACATCTTTTCATGTGTTTATTGTGATTTATATATCTGCTTGGGGTAAATGCCTAGTCATATTTCCTTTGGTGAAGTGTATTGCCAGCTTTTAAATATGAGTTCTTGGTTAGATATATTATGTGCAAATATTTTCTTCCAGTCTGCTTTATTTCCATTTCCTAGTGTTGTCTTTTGAAGAGTGTATATAATTTTGAAGAAATTCAATTTATAATTTAATAGTGACTTTGTAATAAGTTTTGAAATTGGGTAATGTAAATCTTCCAACTTTGTTTTACTCTTTAAAAATTGTTTTGGCTATTTTAAGTCCTTTGCATTTTTATATAAATTTTAAGGTCAGCTTATAAATTTCTACAAAGAAGTCAGCTGGGAATTTGATAGAGTTAATACTGAATCTATAGATCAGTTTGAGGAGAATTGTCATATTAACAATAGTAAATCTCTTCTAAACATAGAATGTCTCTCCATTTATTTAGGTCATTGTTGACTTCTTGCAGTTAAAGATGTGGTTTCAATGTATAGGCCCTACATTTCCATTGTGGAATATATTACTGAGTATTTTATTCCTTTTGATGTTATTATGAATGGAATTAGCTTCTCAATTTCAGTTTTCAGTTATTGGTCTTTGGTTGAAATTGATTTGTATTTTTGTAGTTATTTTAGTTGTCAAAGTAGGATGAGGGAAAAATTTGGATGAGCTTGTGTTCTGGGCTTCCTTTCCCCTTTAAACGGCCTTGTAAGGGCTATCATTTTCTCAAGAGCACGGAATATTGTTGAGATGTTGAGTTACTGGTGTTCAGAATATATAAGTATTATATTTGTAAGTTGTATTCTTGTTAGGTGGGTCAACAGTCAGTCTATTAAGCTTGATAAACATCTCCCAGTCTTGATGAGGGTAATAAGCCAGAGAGGTTATTGAACGGGATACCCATTCATCAAAAGCCTGTGAACCCTGAGGGTCCTGTATACAAGGCCATCATTCAACAACCCAGAGGGTGATGAAAATTTGCTACCTTTCAGTGGTTATTGAGATGTTACTGTGACCCTGTGTGAGCCGAGTAGTCTCTTTGTGACACTCCATGACCTGCCTGCTTCCTATGGCCCTATCATTACCCCAGGAAGCAAGAATATTCTGTCCATCACACACTTCCTCCTTCCCTTCATCAGCTGTAGGAGATCATGCCCTTAAGTGACCAGATAGTTAACTCTCTCCTAAAATTTGTTATTAATTACTTATTAAATTGGGATTATTTGTTTTCCTACTAGAGTTCCTAAATTATTTATTTATTTAAAGATTTATTTATTATTTTTATTTGACAGAGAGAGACACAGCGAGAGAAGAAACACAAGCAGGGGGAGTGGGAGAGGGAGAAGCAGGCTTCCCGCGGAGCAGGGAGCCCGATGCGGGGCTCGATCCCAGGACCCTGGGATCATGACCTGAGCCGATGGCAGACGCTTACTGACTGAGCCACCCAGGTGCCCCTAGAGTTCCTAAATTATTTAATTAAAAAGGAAAACAATAACAATCTTTTGTTCCCTGACCTCCTCTGTTGAATCTGGAAGGATCTTTGCATATTATTAAAGATTAAATTTGACCAAATATAGCAAAGGCCTGGGTATAATGGTTTAATAAAGGCTGGTTTAGTTGCTACCTACCTATCCATCTGTCTATCTGTCTGTCTATATTAAGAGGTCTGTAAAGTATTCTGGAGGTGATCAGAGATATTTTGGCTATTCAGCAAGTTGTTGAGGAGTTAAAGCTCCTTCTAGCTGCTGTTCCACCATCTTTAGTATATGGCTCTGTCCCTGTGGTTGCAATGTCCTCAGGCATAGCACCCATTTTCCTGGTTGGAAGAATAGGAGCGTGTAGGGGCCAAAGGAAACATGCTGAGTCTGCCTCCTTCATCAAGCTTTCCTGGTGAAACTTCTCATACGTCAGATTTGTATCACTTGGCCAATCCTAGCTGCCTGGGAGTCTGGAAGGTTGCATAGTTAAAGCTGAGCATATTCTCAGCCAGAAAAAAAAAATTGTGCTCCTCTTAGTAAATGTGGTAGATATTACCAGCGATTACCATATCTGATTCTTCAGCCCTTCTGGGTATTGTGAAGCCTGTAGTCCTCAGCCTCCTTTCCATAGGATCAGTTCTGGCCAATGAAGTGTGAAAAAAAGTGACAGAGGTCACTTGTAAATGAGAAAGGGGCATTTAAGTGGCACCTGGCTGGCTCAGTCAGTAGAGTATGTGACCCTTGATCCTGGGGTCATGAGTTCAAGCCCGACCCTGGGCGTTATTGCTTGCTTAAAAAAATAAATTCGTTTAAGTTTCTTCAATCTTGTCTTACCTGCTAGGATCATCCAGAGACTGTGTTTCAGATAGTACACCTACAAGAGTGTGGAGCCTTTTTAGCCTGGTCCCCTTTGCCAGTCCACGTGGCACATATGATATGAGCAAGAAAGGAATTTTTGTTAAACTGAGATTTGTGGTCTGTTACTGCAACATAGCCTAGTCTGTTCTAATTAATGTACTGAAGAAAAGGAGTTAATATATATTGGCCAGGCAGCTACCTGGATCTGCCACACTCTTCCACAGAGCCTATTTCCCAGAGCTGTGGTGGTTATCACTTTCCTTTCTAACTATTCTTATTATATTATGGCCAAATTTTAAATATATACAAAACCAGAGAGAATGATATAATAGCTCAATGTATATCCATCAATCTATGACCAATCCTGTTTATTTTTACTCTTACCCTCTTCTCCCCACCCAGATTATATTTAATCAAATCCCAGTTATCACATAATTTCATGTATAAATGTTTAAGTATATGTCTCTTTAAGATAAATATTTTTAATTTAACCATAATACTATTTTCACAGCTAAGAAATTAACAATAATTCCATAATATTATGCCTATTGTCTTATAGAGGATTTTTTTTTTACAATTTTATTTGTTCAAATTGGGATCCACATAAAGTTTATAACTGTGACTGCCTGATACATCTTTGAATTCTCTGTTAATTTAGAGATTTATCTAGATGTTTTCTCCTCTTCTACTGAAAACACTCTTTTTTTTTTTTTTTTTGAGAGTTTCCTACAGTTTGGATGTTGCCATGTGCCCCCATGGTGTCTGTTAAATGTATTCATCTCTCTGTCCATTGCATTTCCTGCCTATTGCTAAATAGATCTAGAGACTTGATCAGATTGAAATTAATTAATTAATTGGCAGGAGCATTTCATAGGTATACTTATCAGCAGGCATGTAGTATCTGCTTGTCTCTACCCCCCCTTAAATGATTAAACACCCTAGAAATAGCTTCGCTTCTTGACAGTGAGGATGCATGAGGCTTTTGGTAACATTCCGATTGTATTGGCAGGGCCATACTCTCAATTTCAGGACAATTGAATTCTCTCTCTCTTTATATCAGCTCTCTTGGAATATAATTTACATAAATAAAAATCATACATTTTAATTGAACAATTTGATGAGTTTTGACAAATGTATACATTCATGTAACCATCCCCACAATTGAGGTATAGAACAATTTTATCATCCTCAAATCCCTTGTCTTCTTCCTGGGCAATTTCTTCTTCCTGACTCCAGGCAACCAGTGATCTACTTTCTGTCACTGTAGATTAAAATTTCATATAGACCATCCAGAGTTTCATAAAAATGGAATTATGTGGTATGTACTCTTTTGTGACTTCCTTTTTTTGCTCAGAATAATGTCTGTAAGTTTTATCCATGCTGTTGGGTATATAAGTAATTTGTTCCTTTTTATACTTGAATAGAACTCTCTTGTTTGGCCATGCCAAAATTGTTTATCCATTCACAAGTCGATGGACATGGTGGATTGTTTCAGGGTTTTGGCTATGAAAAAATTGCTATAAAAATTCCTGTACAAGTCTCTGAATGGATGTATGTTTTCATCCTATAGTGTAAATCCTAGAAGTGAGATAGCTGGGTTATAGTATTGGCATATACTCAACTCTATGAAAATGCCAAACAGTTTTCTAAAATTATAGTTGAGAAGTGTTATATTTCCATCAGAAATGTATGATAGTTCCATTGCTTCACATTTTTGCTAACATTTGGTATGTCAGTCCTTTTAGCCATCTAATGGGTGTAGAATGCTATCTTATTTCGATTTTAATATTTATTTCCTTGATGACTTATGATATTGACCATTTTTTTCCAAGTGCTTATAGGTTTTTTTAAAAAAATTAAATATATGTATCTTTATTTCTGCCTACCTACCTACCTACTTATCAGTCATCGTCTATTTACTTGTACTGAGGGAGAGAGAGCGATGGCTGGACCCATCTGGGAGGACTTTCCTCGATGCCCCAGATGTTTCCCAAGTGCTCTGCCCTCTAGATGATTGGTATTTGAATGATTTTTCTGTTGTGTATGAGCTCTGATAATTATTTATCTTACAGGTCTTTCGTTGTTTTTTATGTGCCTCGTGAAATTTGATCCTACACTTCTCTACATGTACCACTTAGCCCTCAGCGGCTCTCCCTGGATGGTGCGGGGCCTGAGCTGCTCTGCTCCCAACGCCATGTCTGCCACTGTCCAGTGGGAGTTTGAGCAATTGGTTGCTCAGAATCACTAGCAGCAGCTGTACTTGGAAATTTGTAGTGAGTCTCATAGAATGGCCAAGTTTCCAGAAAACAGAAATTGAAACAGATACAGAGATCTAAGCCCCTACGATTACAGTCATGTTAAACTGCAGAATGCTGAAAATGATTATATTAATGCCATAGAAGAGGTGCATAGATGTTACATCTTAACACAGGGGCCACTTCCTAGTACAGGTTGGCATTTCTGGCCCACGGTTTGGCAGCAAAAGACCAAAGCAGTTGTCACGCTAAACTGAGGTGTGGAGAAGGAATCTGTTAAATGTACCCAGTACTGGCCAACAAAAGATGACCAAGAGATGCTGTTTAAAGAAACAGGATTCAGTGTGTAGTTCTTGTTAGAAAATGTGAAGTCATATTATACATCTACTGCAATTAGAAAACATCAAGAAACGGAGGAAAGAACTTTCTAAGGTAGACTTATGTCTTGTTTTTGATCATTCACCAACCAAAATAATGACTGAAAAATACAATGGGGATGGGATAGGCCTAGAAGAAGAAAAACTGACAGGCAACAGCTATACAGGACTGTCCTCTAAAATGCAGGGTACTATGGAGGAGAACAGTGAGAGTGTCCTACGGCAGCATATTCGAGAGGACCGAAAAGCTAACATGGCTCAGAAGGTGCAGCAGATGAAACAGAGGCTAAAGGAGAGTGAATGAGAAAGGAAAAATTTTCCCAATTAAAAAACAAAACAACAACAACAAAAAAAACAAGCAAAGAAACAAAAATTTTCCCTAAAGTCCTCTTTGAAGAAAAATTCTTATTGGCACAGTGAGGCCAAGATTGACAGACATCTAAATATCCGTGACTTGAGAATATTCTGCAGCTATATACATTTTTGAACCATTGATATGCAAGACCTGAGGCCTACTCCAGAAACTGCAGAGAAGTTTGATAAACCTGTGGATTGCTTCATATTAGTCTCTTTACAGATTAAACTTTACATCCAGGGAACGAAGAGCACCACCAGCAGAAGACTTTGCAGAAGCCTCTCAGTTGATGTATTGTGAAGTGTTTCCTGAATGTATGAAATGTAGAAAGACGTAAAAGATAAATTAGGAGAGACTACTTTGTATTGTACTGCCATTCCGACTGTATTTTTACACTTTTTGGCAGCATTAACTTTCTATTAAATTGAAAAATAAAAACAAATTAGCCCTCAGCTCATATTCAAAGGAATTTATGCAGATTTCTAGATGACTTCTTCTGCATCTCTTCCCCCCATCTCCCCTCCCCCACCTCTCTCCTCCCTCTTCCTCTTTCTTCTTCTTATTCTCCCCGAACTCTGATCTTTGTTTCTTCAGTTTTACAAGCTTTTTTGCTCTGCTTAGGATTCTCTTTCATGATCCAGAAAATTCTACCAGCCAATTGTCTTATATATTTTGCCCAGTTCTTAGTTGTTTAAAGATGAAGTTGAGTATGTTTCTTGTTACTACAAATGGCCAATAGAGAAAATCCTACAACTCCTTTTTTTACGTATCCTTAAGCTTTTTATACTCAGCTGAACCCTGAAAGGTTTACAGAATTGACTTGCTCTAAATTTTTTCCTTCTCCTTTACCTATAGTAAGGGTTCCTAATCTTCATTTTTTTTTTTCCTTTTGACTTTACCTAATCTTTTCTCCACTTATTTTTGCAGAATTCTGGAATCTTTCTTCCCTGAAGAAATAAACAGAATCCAGCATGAACTCCTTCAATTTTATTCCACCATCCCTGTATGTCTGTTAAGGCATCCTGTTTCCTGTTTTAAAGGGGAGTGACCTCATATGACCAATATTCATTAATTTTATTTTTTTAACTGTTTGTATTCATAGAATCACATTTTCCTTATTCTACCCTTCCATTTTCTCAGTTACCTTGTGTTCCAACTTCTATCTATTGCCATGTCTTTATTTTGCCATTTAAAATTAAAGATTTTATTTATTTATTTGAGAGAGAGAGAGAATGAGAGACAGAGAGCACAAGAGGGAAGAGGGTCAGAGGGAGAAGCAGACTCCCCGCTGAGCAGGGAGCCCGATGCGGGACTCGATCCCAGGACTCCAGGATCACGACCTGAGCCGAAGGCAGTTGCTTAACCACCTGAGCCACCCAGGCGCTCTTGCCATTTAAAATTAATGCAATAATCTCCTCTTAGATTTTCACCTGGCTGTTGATTGCCACTTTTTGTCTTTGAGCCAGGACATTTATGTACAGTCCTCAGGGTAACAGTTACCATGGCTAGATCCAACCATTGAGTCTCTTTTCTTATACATTTTCACCACTTATTCCTTCTAATATTTCCAGAAATAATTTAGGGTAGGGCTACTCATTCTCAGCCTTATTGTCTTTTGGGGCCAGATAATTCTTAGTTGAGGGACTGTTCTGCGTATTGTAGGATGTTTGCAGCATCGATGCCCTCCACTCACAGCATACCAGGAACATGTGACTCCCACTCCTCATTTGTGACAAAATGTCTCCAGACATTGTCACATGTATCCTGGAAAGCAAAATCACCCTTGGTTAAAAACCACTGACTTAGAATAACTTTCCCTGACTCTTCCAAAGAAAAAGTTTTCTTAGACTCAGTTTTCCCAACTGTAAAATGAAGATAATGAAACATATTTCCCAGGGCTATTTTGGGGAATCAAGGTGATGCATGGAAGTTTTTAGCGTAGTGTTCGCTCAGAAAATGTTTGCAATTATCATAATAATTATTGACCTTTCTATCAATACACTGCTCTCCTTACATCTCAGATATTATTTTATCTGTTATGTGTATATCTATAATGTATCTTGTTAATTGTAATATTCCTCATCATTATCAGTTTAATTAATTAATTTAATTTATTATAGCATACGTATTTTACTTTGCATTTCTTACACTAACTTCTCTTTTTCTTGTCTCCTTTTCCTAAAAAATGTTGATCTTTGATACAATATCCTCTTGAGACTGTTGTCCTTTCTTCTTCCCTTTACATTAAATTAATTTTAAAAAAGTGAATCTATGTTTATTGTCATAAATCTTGTTTATGTCCTTCTGTCTGGCTTCTGTCCCAGTCACTTTACTGAAATTGCTCAGGCAAATATCAGCAGTATATTTTTATTTAAAGAATTTTCTTATCAAAGTTAAGCATGCACACCGTTTAAATAGATTGTTTTCTCAAGGCGTATAAGGAAAAACAGAAACCACCATAAAAACAGCTATCCCTTCCCCCTTTGCACCCCATCCATATCTCACTTCGTTGAGTCAAGCATCTTTTATTATGTTAGATGATTCTTTAGGTGTTCATATTTGTGTTTCTGGAAAACATTCTGTGATGGTTAATTTTATGTGTCAACTTGACTGAGACAAGGGGTTTTGTTTAAACATTATTTCTGGGTGTGTCTGTAGGATGTTTCTGGAAGGGATTAGCATTTGAATCTGTAAATAAGAATCAAAGATGTAAACTTAGGAGGCTCCAACATTTAACAGCATGGATGGGGGGGGGGAAGTACCTGCAAAGACTGAGGATAAGGCAATTGAAAAGTAGGCGAATGATGAGTCTGAGGCACACAGGAAGCCAGGAGAGGAAAAGGAAGTGGAAGAGTCACTTGGCAGAAGACTGAAAATGAGCGTTTTGACTTGCCAGTTAGGAGATCTTCGGTGGTTTAAGCGTCAGTAGTTTCAGAATGGGTTTTGCCAGTGTTCTACCATTGATGCTAATTGTGTATTTGATTATCCTTCAAATATTATCTAAAACAATTCTGTGACAGTGTCTCTTAAGTTCTTGCCATATCTTGGGGGTGGAGGATCTGGTTTAGTGACCTGAACTATGTGTTGTTTTAGTGAAGGTAGCAAGAGCTCATGTTTGTACACAGTTTTAAGTTGCGTGCCACTGCGTTTGTGGAAGATCTGTTATCCTTCTGGATGGGTTTGCTGTCTTGCAGCAGCCAAGAGCAGGATAAACAAACAAGGCAAAGTTGCCACAGTAGTAACAATGCAAGCCCATTAGCATGGCTTCCAGCACAGCAGAACCTGACAGTAGGACAGGGAGGCATAATGGCTTGAAAAACCCAAAGGTTGTTTACATTAGTTGTGAGCCCACCTGCACAGAAGCTACAGGTGGGGACCATGCCCAAGAAGTTCTCAAGGTCGGAGCAAATTCTTTTTATCAGTAACTCACACTTTCACATATCTGTTCTCAGTCACCCCTCTGCATAAACTACTCCCTGTTTATCCTCCTTTTTTTTTTAAGATTTTTTTTTTTTATTTGAGACAGAATGAGAGAGAGAGAGAGAGCACATGAGAGGGGGGAGGGTCAGAGGGAGAAGCAGACTCCCTGCTGAGCAGGGACCCCGATGCGGAACTCGATCCCGGGACTCCAGGATCATGACCTGAGCTGAAGGCAGTCGCTTAACCAACTGAGCCACCCAGGCGCCCTATCCTCCTTTCTTCTGGCGATAAAAATATCAAAATTATATCGTCTCCCTATTATCAGGACTTGGTCTTTAATTACAATGGAGGCATTTTTGTTGACCCATTCTTGCTATTTTTAGTGGTTTTGATTTTTTATTATCGTGAGACACCAAATATTTCCAAACATGCATTCAAAGTATTTTTTCCAATACCTGACGTATACTTATGACTTGGCCTAATTACCTCCTCTACGACCTTACAATAGATTTCCTTTTTGCCACTAATGACTCATACCCAACACTTCCCATCTGTTGGTTCACCGCATCACACATTGCAGCCTTCAGGCTGGCTGCAGTCGCTTCATTGTCTTGTTTGTTCCTCCGTTTTCAGTTTCAAGGATTCTTTGATAGAGAGGACACATGAAAAATGAGACTTAAGATGTTCTATGTTCTCTCTGCCATCTGTTAACATTATACCATCTGTTTCGAATACCAATCTAACCCTCATTTTCTGGGCTTTGGAAATGCACAGAGTTTCTTTTTCTCCCTTGCATCCTTTGTGATTATGTTGTCAGAGACTTCTTGTCTTCTCCCTCCCTCCTTCCCTCCTTCCCCCTTTCTCTCCCTCTTTCCTTTCTTGAGTGGTTCATTCTCTTGAACAACAATTTTGTTTCTAAGACCAAGTGACCATACATATCTTTCATAGGAAATGTTTGAAAAATTTATTTAAATTCCAGGATACCGGATTGTCCCTGCTCAAGTTTCATTTCCCAAATTCTGTGTGTGGGCAGGTGTGCATGTGTGTGTGCTCGCGAGCGGGGACATGCGGTGGGCAGTGGGGTGGTAGAAAGGCAGAAACCTGAAGATCTCTGGTTTGTGTTCTAAGACATCCATCTTGACTAACGGCATTGCAGTCAGTCTGATTTCCCAAAATAGAAATTCTCACGTCATCTAGGACCTTTCCAGTTTCTTATTCCTCCCATTCACTTAGTCCCAAACTGCTATAGATTTTACCCCAGGATAGCTCTCAAGACTGACCTCTGCTTTTGACTCTGCTGGCACCCATTCCCTCGGTTTAGGTTCTCCTAACCTGGGCAGCCCTGTGACTTTTGATCATACAGGCCCATTTTCTCCAATCCCTCCTTCCCATGCTGCCCAGTCGCCTCTCTTTTCCCACGTCGTCATTAGCCCATCACTGCTCCTCTCACTGCCGTTGATTACTTCAACACCTGCCTAGATGTTGTAACCAGCCCCAGGCCTCCCATTTCTGTAGCCTCCAGAACTTTAAATTTTTCCTCCATCTTCTTCAGCCATCTACTCCCATAATCATCACCACTCACTCTCCTGTCTTCCTAATCTTGATTTCAAACATTTCACTCTTATGTCACTTCCTCTCTTTTTAGTTTCCTTGTTACAATATTTCTGTTCCAGCAATTCCCCAACCTTTATGAGACTTTCACTACATTGACCTTACCTCTTCTTCACTAGCCTTAATTTACTAATTTTCCTTTTTTTTCCCCTCTCACAGAATTAGTCTGTTCAAAGATACTTTTCCGGTTCCGTAATTGGAGACAGAAGCTGATTTGTTTCTCTAAATGAGTGGATCTTTACCTAGCATCTCAGATTCACAGATTGTAAAGTTTAAACAAGCTTTATTATTCCTGTTTATCCTTTTGAGTCCTGGGAATGAAAAGAAATGATTTTAAGACAAGAAAAGAAGCTAGAGATTACAGTTCACTAAATCTGTAGGCATGATTTGGACCATGTGACCAGAGAGAAGATGAATGGTTATTTGAAAAGTTTAATAGGCAGCAGGTACAATAATAGCAACATGAGCCCAATGTATACTTTCTAGCTTAAAGCTAGGAGGGTCTTTTCTGTAAACGTCCCTCCCATGAAGCCAGCTGGTTTCTGATGGTTACTGAGTAAGCCCAGACAAGTAGGGGTTGTAGACTCCCCTTGATGCTTTACCAAAGCAGAGGTGTAGACAAACTTAACCTACCAACTTTTTTTCAACTTATAGCTAAAAGCAAGTAAAATATTTACATTTAAAATGTAGCTGTGACTCAGAACTTCTGACGACTTTAGCGTTACGGGTGTTTGCTTGAGGGACCCTTACCAAGATAGGCCATCATTTTTTTTTTCTTAATATTTTATTTATTTATTTGACAGAGAGACAGCGAGAGCAGGAGCACAAGCAGGGGGAGTGGGAGAGGGAGAAGCAGGCTTCCCACCGAGCAGGAAGCCCGACGCGGGGCTCGATCCCAGGACCCTGGGATCATGACCTGAGCCGAAGGCAGACGCTTAACGACTGAGCCGCCCAGGCGCCCCGATAGGCCAGCATCTTACATGACTTCTGAGCACTATTGGACAGAAGTGACCCTCCCTCCTTATGGCAGCGCTTGTTTTCTAGGCTTCTATAACATCACACTCACTCAGTTTCTTCCTATTTCAATAGCCTCTTCTTCTGGTCCTCTTTTCCAATTCGCTTTTCTCTACCAGACCATTAAATATTAACACACCCCTTGAAACTGTTATATGGCAACAATGAATAATGGAACACGACATCAAAAACTAATGATGTAATGTATGGTGATTAACAAAATAAAATTAAAAAAAGAAAAGAAATAGATGGACAAAATATTTGCAGAACATATATCTGATGAAAGACCTTTAATAAGTATATGTAAAAACCTTTGCCAACTCAAAATAAGAAAACAAAAATTCAATAAAGTGAAGGTTTGAATAAACATTTGACCAAAGAGGTATGGATGGCAAAAATATATATGAAGATTTTCAACATAATTATTCAACATCATTTCAACAGATTCAAAGTAATTTTGCATCAGGGAAATCCAAATTAAAAGAACAAGGACTGTTAACTACAGAGAACAAACTGATGGTTACCAGAGGGGAGTGGGTGGGGAGGGTGGGGGAAGTAAGTGATGGGGATGAAGAGCACACTTATCATCATGAGCCCTGGGTGATGTTTGGAATTGTTGATTCACTATATTGTACACCTCAAACTAAGATAACACTGTATGTTGACTATACCAGAATTAAAATTAGAAACAATAAAAATATTGTGATAATAATACATGTTATAAAAAAAATTAAAGGCTAATTGAATATAGCAAAAGAAAAACACACACAAGGAGAAACCACTGTATACATATTATCATAACAAAAAGAATTGTGATTAGTATGCAGAATAACTAGAACTGTCATTCATTAATGTTGTGAATCTAAATTAAGACCCCAGCCACTTTGGAAGACAATTTGGTGATTTCTTATGAAATTAAAAATACACATACCATACGATCCAGCAGTTTCATTTCTAGGCATTTACCCAACATCTTTGTCTCTATCTACACAAAATCTACATAAGGTCTACACAAAAATTGATGTTTATAATAGCTTTACTCATAATTGTACAAACTAGAAACCACTACATATTATTCATCTGATGAATATATAGACACAAAATTTGGGTACATCTCTACAATTGAATACAAGCTAAAAAAAAAGGACTAAAATATTTATTGATACATGTAACAATACTGGTGAATCTTGAATGTATTTTGCTAAGTGAAAAAAGCCAAACTGTACATAGTGTACAATCCCATTTATGTGACATTCTGGAGAGGACAGAAGTATAGATAGTAAGCAGATGTGTGGTTACCAGGCCTGCATTCCTGTCCATTGTATTTTTCATCTCAGATATAGAAGTTTTCATTTCCATTAGTTTGATTTGGGCCTTTTTATATCCTACATTTTCCTACTGTTTGGACATACAGAATACAATTACAGTAAGTGTTTTAATGTCCTCTTCTAACTTTAATATAGGTGTCAGTTCTGAGTCACTTATGATTAATTTTTTCTTGTTATCAACAGTGCAGATCATGTTTTCTTCCTCCTTTTCATGCCTGGTAATTTTTGAATGGGTTTTAGGCATTGTGATTGCATGTTTTTTTTTTTTTTTTAATTTTCAGGTCTTGATTTTAAGTTTTGTTATGTGGGAAGCTTTGTTGGATGGCAGAGAAGTGTTTGTTGTAGGGATTGAGGTAAAGTCCTTTTGTGTACTATATGCAATACCCTGTGAATCTTGAGGCTTTTCATTCTGGCCAGTATGACCAGGCACTCAGTGTCCCTAGATTTTGTGAGCCCTATGCAGTGTTACCTCTTACCCTTCCAGATGACTCTTCCTTCAGCCTTGGCAATTTCTTTCTACATACACACAGATTAATTACTCTGCTGCATGCACAAGATGATCATCTGCACATCTCTGGAGTCCTTTCACTGTGCAGCTGTATCCTCCCTAGTATGCTCTTTAAAAAAAAAAGAAGAATTTATTTATTTATTTGACAGAGAGAGACACAGCGAGAGAGGGAACACAAGCAGGGGGAGTGGGAGAGGGAGAAGCAGGCTTCCCGCTGAGCAGGGAGCCCAATGCGGGGCCCGATTCCAGGACCCTGGGACCATGACCCAAGCCAAAGGCAGACGCTCAATGACTGAGCCACCCAGGCACCCCCCTAGTATGCTCTTTTATAAACTCCACTACCTTGGTATCACTGAACCCCAGTCTGTCTCCTTAACCTAGAGAACATACTCATTTCTTTCTGGGCTTCTTCTCTCTACCATGGACTGGAACCTCTGTCAGCACAGCAAACCTGGCAGTAAATCACAGGGTCCGCCTCATTTGTTTCCTACCTCTCAGGGATCACTGCCCTTTGTTGCTTGATGTCCTGTCTTGAAAACCATTGTTTTATATATCTCACCTGGATTTTTGGTTGATTAAAGTAAGAAAATAGGTCTGGTTCCTGTTATTCCATCTTGGCCAGAAGTAGAAGTCTACAGTGTTATGTTTTTGATACTGCTGTGGTTCCTTTTAGTGTTTTATCATTGAATGACTTGGATTTTTCCTAAGGCTGTTTTTGTTTGTTTGTTTTTTCAAGAAATTCCTTGAGAGGGCCAGGTGGAGGTCAAGGTGGTATTCCAGTTTACTGCTGTGCACAATTCAAAATTTCTCTTCCTTTCTGTTGCCAAAGAGCAGGCTGCTTCATTTACCTGTAGCTTTTACTTTTTATTTTTTTTTTTATTTTTCTCTTTTCTTTCTTTTTTTTTTTCTTTGCCTGCCTGTTGTACTTTCCTGTACCAAACACAGTTGAAGAGAATTTCATTTGCTAGCTCATTTTAACCCAGTTCTTGCACTCCACATGTATCAAGAGGTATACTTGGGAAACATCAGTATGAACCTCTCACTTTTATAAATGCATTTTGATAGCACATTTAGGTATGTTCTCTACTAGGGAAATTTCCCTCTGAAGTGAAATTCAAAAGTTCTTTCCTATTCTCTCCCTTAACCTCAGCTGCTTTTGATAACCATTATGTGTAGAAACTGGGGATTATTCTATCTTCATTGGAAATAGTGTTTGCATTAAAAATTCTCCTTGTTGCTTTTGGATGTTTCCTACAAGGAGAAGGTGAGATGCTGATTTATGAAACTTGCTTATTGATGGACTCATCAATTTTCTAGAAAATTAAAAATTGAGGGACTACCTGGCTGGCTCAGTCAGTAGAGCTTGTGACTCTTGATCAGGGTTGTAAGTTCAAGCCCCACATTGGGTATAGATATTACTTAATTTTCTTCTCCATGATAACTTCTCTTTAGTGATTTTTAAACAAAAGACTTGTATTTCTAATCTAAAATTGTCATTGCCCCAAATTACAGCATATATAGAATTCATGTCAAAACTATGACAACTTAAAGCATGAATTAAGCATCATATCATTACTTCATATATATTTCTAAAAAATTATTCCAAATATACATTCAGATTTACATTAGAATGTTGACATCCTGATACTCTTAAATTAAAAATAACAATAATTTTCATTTCCACCTGTAAAAGGAATCATTTCTTTTTAAAATAATGTCATCAGTGAGACAGTCTCATAGAGTTAGATTTAGTAGGGATCAAACTTTAATGTAGATCACATTTTATCTTCTACCAAAGACTGGAAGGGAAAAAGTCACAGTGGGTCTTCAAAAATTAGTGTGGAGATTGAGTGATGAGCTCTGTTACTCCTTCCAGAAATGTTTCAGAGTCTAGTTGTATAATGTGTATATCAGAGTTTCTTCCAACTGCTGCCAAAAATATGTATATCCTACAAGTCATTCACATCATTTTAATCTATCTATTAAATTATTTTCTATCAGCTGGACTTGCTGCCTGTTTAAGTAACTGTTGAGCAAAGAACATGGAGTTCCCAGTCATGATGTCAATTTTCTCTTCTCTGTGTACAGTGGTAGACCAAAAATGCATTGCACCAAGATGGCAGTAGTCCAGACTTGATTTCCAAGACTACTGTGACAACCTGGGAGTACTCAGTTAGACAGCCTTCTTTGTACAGTGCACACAAGGTGATGATGGCTCTGATTTGTAGCAGCATCTGTCATTGCAGAATCTGTGCTATTCATGTTTGTCATTTCATAGTTTCATCTGAACCTTTGATTTACTTTCTCCATTACTGCTACTGATGGCCAGATGCCCAGCACTATGATTTTTAAATGTGTTTCTCAATTTTATCTAACATTTTTGTTCTTTGCTCAGTAGGTATCTGTGTCTCCTCAATTATTGTGTGGATTGCAAATGTGAAAATCACCTGTATCAGCCATTACATAGAATCAGGATCTTTGGAACTAACTTGTATCTGGGGTTAACTCATTCATTCAAAAACTCTTATGAAATGCCGACTATATTTTAGGCACTGGGAATACATAGATGAATTATCTCTGTGTCAAAGCCTTCTAGTCAAAGGTGGTCAGAAATATATCTGTTGTCAAATGAAGTTTCATTTATTGCCGTATTGAGATGAGGGAGACCACACACTATGGAGAATCATGAAGCTTCATAATAGAAGGGTATTAAGAAGGATTTATTATAGGATTTGTGCTTGTGTCAGGTGATTTTTGAGGAATGTTCAAGGAAGGAGGGTTTGCTCTGGGTTGGGTGCTGTCAGGGAGTGGGGTGGTTAATTTGATACTTTAATGCATCTTACCTAGAAGGCAAGAAAAATAATCTGAGGGTAAGCCTATAATTGACAAAGAAGCAGTTGTTATTCTTGTTAGCTGGGAAAAGATGTTGTTTGGTATTTTTGTTGTTTGCCCTGTAATCTTGTTTTGTCTTTGTTCTGAGAAGATCATAGAATGGTCTTTTTTGTCTTAGTTTATAACAGGTACAGAGCTACCTTGTCTGACATCAGTGCCCTTGCATTGAATTTCAAGAAAAGAATGCCATGGTTCATCTGTAAATGCTAGGCCATCAACTAGTAACACCAAGAGGTAGGGTTAGGTGAGTTCTTATATGTCAGTTTGTTTGATTCATTATCTAGTGAGAAAGATAGGCCCTTAATCTGATCATTAGAATAATAATAATAATAACAATAACAACAGCAGCAATAATGATAGTAACAACTAATATGTATTAAGGTTTTATATTCCAGGCACTGGTCTGAGCACTTTATATGTATTATTTCATTTAATTCTCATGACAGCCCTATGATGTAGATACTGCTATTACATTATTCCTGTTAATGGATGTGGGGACTGCAATTTGGAGAAGTTAAGTGATTTTCCCCAAATTGCATAGCTTTATGTAGTGTTGACATCTATAGGCAATCTGATTCAAGAGCTCATGTTCTTACACACTATTTTAAATTTATACTGCAGTGAAGTGTTATGTGGTATGGTGGACATTGTTGGTGTTCATCTCAGATCCCCTTTACTGGTCTGGTACGCTCTCCCCCAGTTGTCATGAGTATGGCTGTGAGCTGCCTCTTTCTTGCCCTCTCACTAGGGAGATAATACTCCTTAGGACATGCCCTGGGGTATTGATTGTGACTGATGGGTGAGTGAGGGGGACGGCTGGTAGTTGGGAGTGGCTAGGTGGGGGAGAAAGGCTGGTCTCTTAGAGTGGGATCTACCCTGTGATGCAGTTAATGCTCTATTATTGTGAGTTATTATATATTATTATTATAGAGTACCCCAGGACATTGGGCTGAAGCTAGAATCCAGTTGAGACCCAAGGCCAAATTCTTGCCTGGCTTTTTCCCCTGCCCTGTCATATTTCTTCATCAGTCCCCTCTGTCAGAGAGCACTCTTGTGATAAAACCCACTTATACAGTAGTCCCCAGCTCAGACTCTTTGTAGGTGATGGATGGATGGTAACATGCATTAGTGATGTGGAAAGATATCAACATGGCAGCAAAGAGGAGAGATATCTGCACTTTCCTGGCAGGAATAGGTTGAGGGATGGTATCGGCCAGAGCAGTCTTCCTAGATGAAGCAACTCTTAAATGAAGTTTAAAACCATGAATTGGATTAGGCAAGTGAAGGTATCTTTGAAGTCAGCCACTTTATTTGTTAAGTCTGTGCTAAAGAATAAAGAGTAGAATGTAAAATTTTGCTTTGTGATTAAGTTAATATCCTTGCAGGAATTTTAATTATAAAATTCTTACACTTCATGTGATAACATTTATTAAGGGAACAGGAAGGGACATTTACATTCACTTAACTACTTAAATGTGAAATTTATGGTGTTAGGGTATTTTCCCATATAGTGCCTCCATTAATGTTGCAACCCAACAGAAGAAATGAAGTTCAGAGATGAAGGAAATTCTTCAAGTTTTATATTTTAAATTCATGCACTTTGCCTTTTAAAATATACTTTATTGGGCACGTGGGTAGTTCAGTTGTTTCAGCATCTGCCTTTGGCTCAGGTCATCTTCCCAGGGTCCTGTGATCTAGCCCTGAGTCAGGCTCCCTGCTCAGCGGGGAGTCTGCTTCTCCCTCTGCCCCTCCCCCTGCTTGTGCTCTCTCTCTCTCTCTCTCACACATGAATAAATAAAATCTTTAAAAAATAAAATAAAATATACTTAATTTAGGCATAATTTACATGCAATAAAATGTGCATATTTAAAGTATAAATTTTGATCAGTTTTGACAAATTTCTGTGTCCATTTAAATATGTTATCATTGAGATTGTAGAACATTTGTATCACCTGAAAAAGTTTGGTTGTGCCTTTCCTGGTCAGGTCGCTCCAATATTCAGCCCCAGCCAAACATTGTTCTGATCTGTATCATTATAGATTGGCTTTTTCTAGTAGATTTCTGTTTTGTTATGTCCTAAAATACATTCACATTTTAAAAATATTGCCATTAAGTAAAATTAGCCACATTTTATGGAAATTTCTTGGATTTATTCTACAGTTTTGTTTAGACATACCACAAAGTATCCCAGAAAAACTTACATACCAATTCAAGAAATATTTTCTGATATTTTGAGAGACTTGGCAGAAATTTACCCAAAACAAAATCGCAACTACTACTACTACTTCTTCTTCTTCTCCTCCTCCTCCTCCTCCTTCTTCTTCTTCTTCTTCTCCTTCTTCTTCTTTTCTTCTTCTTCTTCTTCTTCTTCTTCTTCTTTCTTCTTCTTCCTCTTCTTCCTCTTCTCCTCCTCCTCCTCTTCTTCTTTTTCTTCTTCTTCTTCTTCAGAATTGCAACTTCTAGTGATAGTTTTTTTCTCTTAAAATCTACTGTAACACCCTCATGGAGCTCACAAAAGGGATGTGTGTGTGCATGCGTGCATGTGTGTATGTGTATGAATGACTGTAGGGACTTCTCTAGGTGCATAGAGAATGAACAAGGGAAATAGAACTTTTTTTTGGCCATTATGCCAAGACATACATGATTCTGGAACAATGTCCCATAACTGATATTCTCACGTATTGATAATTGGTTTTACCTTTATGTAAGCAAAACATAAATGAGAATGCCAAAATCAAAATTTTCATTTTTTTCATTCTAATCATTTAAAAAATATATTTGTAAGACTATGAAGAGGATGAAATTAATACTTCTAAATATGAAAAGTTTTTGATAGACCTTGATTATCTTCACTGAGAACAAATGGAGCTAATGTGAAGCAATATATGGAAGCTGAATTGTACTAATCTGAATGTTGTAAGAGGCAGTGAATTGTAGATTCTTTTGACTAACTTGGTGATACATGGAGTTATGAATATACTACTGTGTTTTGTTTTTTGACAAAAAAACAGTGATTCAAGACAAGTGTATTTTTTACCACTTACATTTTAATTGTAGCTTTCAGGTGTTTTACTGTATGATGTTTAAAAACTTTTTGTATAAATTTAAAACATAGACTATCTCAAAAATAGGAGTCACAACTTTAGGGCATACTGTGACATAAATTTTGCTTTGTGTTATCGATCAAGGCCTCCTAGCCGACAGTCATAAAATAAGTGCTAAAGAAAATACGGTAAATTAAATTTTAACTATTCATATTCTACATCTTTGCATTTTACTAAGTCAATGGGATGTTAGCTTGATGTCAAATAATAAATAAAATAAATAAATAAATAAATAAATTTTAAGCACCAAGGGAAAAAAAGAGCAATAGATTCCTAGTTGATAAATCATAAAATATAAAGTATTAGAAGAACTTACTTATAATTCTACCACATGGAGCAACTGTTAATATTTTGACAAACATAATTTAATATATTTTAAAATAGTCATATAATACAATCATAATATTTTGTACCTTGTGTTTCACATACCATCTTTGTAGCTTTCATTTTTTTCTTACTGAGTTAGTTATGACTTTCCATACAATAATGAATAGGAATTGTAAGAGAGGGCATGCTTACCTTTTTCTCAGTTTTCAGGGGAGAGTATCCAGTTCTCATTATCACATATAAAGTTTTTTTGTAGATGTTTATTATGAAGTTTCCTTCTATTCTTAGATGGCTAAGAATGTTTATCATAAATGGGTATTGGATTTTATAAAATGCTTTTTCTGCATCTATTGACATTATCATGTAGTTTTTGTCTTTTATTCTCTTTATGTGTTTTATAACATTAATTGGTTTTGGAAACTAACTTTGCAATTCTGGGATAAATTTTAGTCTTTTTGTACATTGTAGACATCAATTTACTAATATTTTATGGAGGATTTTTGCATTATATTCATAGGAGATATTGGCCTGTAGTTTTACTTTCTTGTGCTATCTTTATTTTATTTTACATTATGTTTTTGGATATTAAGGTAATTGTGGCCTCAAAGAATGATTAAGAAGTTCTCTCCTTGTAAAAAAAAAAAAAAAAAAAAAGAAGTTCTCTCCTTGTATATTCTGGAAGAGATTGTCAAAAGTTAGTATCATTCTTTTTATTCTGCAGTGGGTTTGCCACTAGAACACAGGTATCGTGAAAACCACTGCTCAACCTAAACCAAAATGGAAAGGAAAAGACTCACATCAACATCGTTGTCATTGGACACGTAGATTCAGGCAAGTCCACCACTACTGGCCATCTGATCTACAAATGTGGTGGGATCGACAAAAGAACTATCGAAAAATTTGAGTAGGAGACTGCTGAGATGGGAAAAGGCTCCTTCAAGTATGCCTGGGTCTTGAATAAACTGAAAGCTGAACATGAACGTGGTATCACCATTGATATCGCCCTGTGGAAATTCGAGACCAGCAAGTATTATGTGACCATCATTGATGCCCCAGGACACAGAGACTTTATCAAAAACATGATTACAGGCACATCTCAGGCTGACTGTGCTGTCCTGATTATTGCTGCTGGTGTCGGTAAATTTGAAGCCCGTATTTCCAAGAATGTGCAGACCCATGAACATGCCCTTCTGGCTTACACACTGGGAGTAAAACAACTAATTGTGGGTGTTAACAAGATGGATTCCACTGAGCCACCCTACAGCCAGAAGAGATATGAGGAAATCAAGGAAGTCAGCACCTACATTAAGAAAATTGGCTACAACCCCGACACAGTAGCATTTGTGCCAATTTCTGGTTGGAATGGTGACAACATGCTAGAGCCAAGTGCTAACATGCCTTGGTTCAAGGGATAGAAAGTCACCCATAAAGATGGGAATGCCAGTGGAACCACACTGCTTGAAGCTCTGAATTACATTCTGCCACCAACTCATCCAACTGACAAGCCCTTGCGTTTGCCTCTCCAGGACGTCTACAAAATTGGTGGTATTGGTACTGTCCCTGTGGGCCGAGTAGAGACTGGTGTTCTTAAACCTGGCATGGTGGTCACCTTTGCTCCAGTCATTGTTACAAGTGAAGTAAAGTCTGTTCAAATGCACCATGAAGCTTTGAGTAAGGCTTTTCCTGGGGACAGTGTGGGCTTCAATGTCAAGAATGTATCTGTCAAAGATGTTCGTGGTGGCAATGTGGCTGGTAACAGCAAAAATGATCCACCAACGGAAGCAGCTGGCTTCATGGCTCAGGTGATTATCCAGAACCAAATCAGTGCTGGATATGCACTTGTGCTGGATTGTCACACAGCTCACAGTGCTTGCAATTTTGCTGAGCTGAAGGAGAAGATAGATCATCGTTCTGGAAAAAAGCTGGAAGATGGTCCCTAGTTCTTGAAATCTGGTGATGCTGCCATTGTTGATATGGTTCCTGGCAAGCCTACATGTGTTGAGAGCTTCTCTGACTTTCCTCCTCTGGGCCGTTTTGCTGTTTGTGACATGAGACAGACGGTTGCTGTGTGTGTCATCAAAGCAGTGGACAAGAAGGCAGCTAGAGCTGGCAAGGTCACCAAGTCTGCCCAGAAAGCTCAGAAGGCTAAATGAATATTATTCCCAATACTTGCCACCCCAGTCTTAATTAGTGGTGGAAGAATGGTCTCAGAACTGTTTGTGTCAATTGGCCATTTAAGTTTTTTTTTTTATCACCATACATTACATCATTAGTTTTTGATGTAGTGTTCCATGATTCATTGTTTGTGCATAACTCCCAGTGCTCCATGCAGAACGTGCCCTCCACCATTTAAGTTTAATAGTAAAAGACTGGTTAATGATAACAGTGCATCGTAAAACCTTCAGAAGGAAAGGAGAATGTTTTGTGGACCAGTTGTTTTTTTTTGTGTGTGTGTGTGTGGCAGTTTTAAGTTATTAGTTTTTAAAATAAGTACTTTTTAATGGAAACAACTTGACCAAAAATCTGTCACAGAATTTTGAGACCCATTGAAACAAAAGTTTAATGAGAAAAAAAAAGTATTATTGCTTCTTAAATGCTTGATAGAGTTCACCAATGAAACTATCTGGGCCTTGTGCTTTCTTTTTTGGGAAGTTGTAAATTATTAGTTTAATTTATTTAATAGATACAAAATATTTAGATTACTTATTTCTTCTTGTGTAAGTTTTGATAAGTTTGTGTTTTTTAAGGAGTTGGTCCATTTCATCTAATCATCAAATTTGTATGCATAGAGTGCTCAAACTGTTCCTTTACTATCTATTTAATTTCCATAGAATCAATAAGGATGAACCCTCTTTCATTTGTGATATCCGTTCATTTATCAATTTTATTGATCTTTTCAAATGTGCCTTTTGATTGTATTGGTTTTTCGCCTTTATTGATTGCAAATTCACTGTTTTCTGTTCTTATTTATCATTCTCTGCTTGGTTTAGGCTTAAATTCCTCCTCTTTGTAATTTTTAAAACTGGAATCCTAGGTTATCAATTTTATACCTTTCATATTTTCTAATATATGGGCTTTATTTACATTTAGTTAGGGAACATTTAAAAATTTTTGAGACTTCTTTGATTTGTGGGTTATTTAGAGCTGTGTTATTTAATTTCCAAATATTTGAAGATTTTTCCAGTTATCTTTCTGTTCTCTCTTTTCTCCCATTCTGGTATTCTTATTACAGTTGACCCTTGAACAACACAGATTTGAACTGCTCAGGTTCACTTTCATTTTTTTCAGTAAATACAGTGCAGAACTGTAAATGTATTTGGGATGTAGCAAAAGCTGTTCTAAAAGGGAAGTTTATAGGAATACAGGCCTACCTCAAGAGGCAAGAAAAGTCTCAAACAACCTAATGTTACATCTAATGGAGCTAGAAAAAGAAAACAAACAGAACCCCAAACCAGTAGGAAAAAGGATATAATAAAGATTAGAGCAGAAATAAATGAAATGGAAACTAAAACAATAGAACAGATTAATGAAACCAGGGGCTAGTTCTTTGAAAAGATCAACAAAATTGATGAGCCTTTAGCCAGACTCATTAAAAAAAAAAAAAAGAAAGAAAAAGAAGAAAGAGAGATGTCTCAAACAAAATCAGAATGAAAGAGGAGGAAATAATGACTGATACCACAGAAATACAAACAATAATAAGAGAATATAATGCAATATTATGTACCAGCAGACTGGACAACCTAGAAGAAATGGGTAAATTCCTAGAAACATATAACCTCCAGAGTACTGAATCAAGAAGAAATAGAAAATTTGAACAGACCCGTTACCAGTAATGAAGTTGAATCAGTAATAAAAAACTCTCAACAAACAAAAGTCCAGGACCAGATGGCTTCACTGGTGAATTCTACCAAACATTTAAAGAAGAGTTAACACCTGTTCTTCTCAGAGTATTCCAAAAAATAGAAGAGGAAGGAAAGCTTTCATATTCATTCTATGAGGCCAGCATTATCCTGATACTGAAACCAGTTAGACACTACAAAAAAAAGAGAACTATAGGCCGGTATCCCTCATGAACATAGATGCAAAAATCCTCAACAAAATATTAGCAAACCAAGTCCAACAATACATTAAAAAGTCATTCACTATGATCAAGTGGGATTTATTCTTGGGATGCAGGAGTGGTTCAGTATTCACTAATCAATCAACATGATACCTTATACCAACAAGAGAAAGGTAAGAACCATATGATCATTTCAGTAGGTATAGAAAAGCATTTGACAAAGTACAACATTCGTTTGTGATAAAAACCCTCAACAAAGTAGATTTAGAAGGAACATACCTCAACATACTAAAAGCCATATATGAAAAATCCATAGCTAACGTCATACTCACTGGTGAAAAACTGAGAGCTTTTCCCCTAAGATCAGGAACAAGACAACGATGTCCAGTCTCACCACTTTTATTCAACATAGTACTGGAAGTCTGAGACACAAAAGTAGACAAGAAAAAGAAATAAAATATTGCCAGATAGGTAAGGAAAAGGTAAAGCTTTCATTATTTGCAGATGATGTTATACTATATATACAAAACCCTAAAGACTCTACCAAAAAACTACTAGACTGATAAATGAATTTAGTGAAGTTGCAGGATACAAAATCAATATGCAGAAATACATTGCATTTATATTCACTAAATAATGAAGTAGCAGAAATAGAAATTAAGAAAATGATCCCATTTATAATTGTACCAAAAACAAAAAAATATCTAGGAATAAACTTAATCATAGAGGTAAAAGACCTGTACTCTGAAAACTATAAAACTCTATAAAAGAAATTCAAGACAATGCAAAGAAATGAAAAGACATTCCATGCTTATGGGTTGGAAGAACAAATATTGTTAAAATGTCCATACTACCCAAAACAATCTACAGATTTAATGCAATCCCTGTCAAAATACCAGCAGAATTTTTCACTGAACTAGAGCAGACAATCCTAAAATTTAATTGTATGGGATCACAAAAGACCTCAAATAGCCAAAGCAATCTTGAAAAACAAAAAAACCTGGAGGTATTACAATTCAAGATTTCAAGTTTTATTATGTAACAGTAGTAATTAAAGCAGTATGGAATGGGCATAAAAATAGACATATAGGTCAATGGAATAGAACAGAAAACTCAAAAATAAACCCACAATTATATGGTCAATTAATCTTTGACAAAGGAGGGATGAATATACAATGGGGAAAAGACAATCTTTTCAACAATTGATGTTGTGAAAACTGGACAGCCACCTGTAAAAGAATGAAGCTTCCTTACACCATACACAAAAATAAACTCAAAATGGGTTGAAGACCTAAATGTGAGACCTGAAGCCATAAACATCCTTGAAGAGAGCATGGGCAATAATCTCTCTGACATCGGACATAGCAGCATTTTACAGATAATGTCTCCCAAGGCAAGGGAAATAAAAGAAAAAATAAACTTTTTGGGCTACATCAAAATAAAACGTTTCTGCACAGTAAAGGAAGCAGTGAACAAAAATAAACGCCAACCTACTGAATGGGAGAAGGTGTTTGCAAATGACATATCTGCTAAAGGGTTATTATCCAAAATATATGAAGAACTTATATAACTCAACACCAAAAAACCAAATACTCCAATTAAAAAAGGGCAGGAGACATGAGCAGACATTTCTCCAAAGAAGACATCCAGATAGCCAACAGACACATGAAAAGATATGCTCAACATCTTTTCACTCATCACCAGGGAAATGCAAACCAAAACCACAATGAGATATCACTTCACACCTGTCAGAATGGCTAAAATAAAAAACACAAGAACTGCCAAGTGGTAGTGAGGATGTGGAGAAAAAGGAAAGCTCGTGCACTGTTGGTGGGAATGAAAGCTGGTGCAACCACTGTGGAAAACAGTATGGAGGGTCCTCAAAAAATTAATAAGAGAACTATCATATGATCCAGTGATTCCACTACTGGGTATTTATCCCAAGGGTATGAAAACACTAATTTGAAAAGATATATGCACCCCTGTGTTTATTGCAGCATTATTTACAATATAGCCAAATTATGGAAGCAACCCAAGTGTATCCATCATAGATGAATGGATAAAGATGAATGGATGAAGGAGATAGAGGATAAAGGTACATATACATACACATGTATATACATATATGAAATCTTTCCATTTACAACATGGATGGATCTAGATAGCATAATGCTAAGTGAAATAAGTCAGAGAAAGAAAGATACCATGTAATTTCACTCATAGGTGGAATTTGAGAAACAAAACAACTGAACAAAAAAAAAAAGAGGCAAACCAAAAAACCAGACTGTTAACTATAGAGAACAAACTGAAGGTTACAAGAGGGGTGGGGGTGGGTGGGTGGGGTGGGTGGGGGGATGGGTGAAATAGGTGAAGGAGATTAAGAGTGCACTTATCTTGGTGAGCACTGGGTGATGTGCGGAATTATTAAATCATTCTGTATACCTGAAACTAATATAACACCATGTTAACTATACTGGAATTAAAAAAAAAACAACAACTGTGTTTTTCATCTTCTGATTTTTCTTAATAAAATTTTCTTTACTCCAGCTTACTTTATTGTAAAAATTTAGTATTAGTACATATAACATACAAAATACGTATTAATTGACTGTTTATGTTATCACTAAGGCTTCTGGTCAACAGTGGGCTATTAATAGTTAAACTTTAAGCTTTGAGGAAGTCAAAAGTTGTAAATTTTTTTTTTTGATTGACCAGGGGGTCACTGCCCATAACCCCCAAATTGTTCTGGGTCAACTGTATGTGTTTTACATTTTTGATATTGTCCCACAGTTCTTGAATGTTATGCTTTTTTTTTCTTTCTTTTTTACTCTTTTATTTCAGTTTGGGAAGTTTCTATTAATCTCTCTTTAAGCTCACTGGTTGTTTCCTCAGCCATATTGGATCTACTGATCAAGCCCAAAAAGGCATTATTTATTCCTGGTACAGTGTTTTTGGTTTCTACCATTTGTTTGACTCTTACAGTATTCGTCTCATTCCTTCATTATTTATATTTTTGAAGGTGTCTACTTTTAACTTTATAGATGTAAAGATATTAATTATAGTTATTTTAAATTCCCTTTCTGATAGTTTCATCAGTGATGTCACATCTGATTCCGAGTCTGGTGATTGCTTCGGCTCTGCAGACTGTTCTCTTGTCTTTTGTCATGTCTTATAATCTTTTTTGAAAGACAGACTTATTGGATATGGTAATAGGAACTGAGGGAAAGTGGCCATTAGGGGTAGGATGGCTCGGATTTGGGCTATGTTTAAAGGTTTCTGTAGCTGTATGTGCCAGAGAATTCAGATTCTTCTGGTGTCCTTGTTTTTGTCTCACCTCTTGATCGTAAGGTTGTCCAAGTACTCCTTCTCATAGAGAGTCTGTGACTTGCTGTTCTCTGAGTTGTAATCCACTATTATTATATAATTATTATATTCTATTATTCTATTGTTTTATTTTACTGTAATTATTACCATTGTGTTGTAGTATAATTAACATATATTGTATTATAAGTATTATATTATCCTGGAGCCCTATATTATAGTAAGCTGTTGGGTAGGGAGAGTGTTCTATAATCTTCGGATTAAATCTCAGTCTTTTAGGGGTCCTGTGTCTTATGGCTGTGATCTTCACATTTGTTTCTCCAGTACTATGGCTTTCCCCTCCCTGCACTCTGCTTACTTTCCTTCCATACACTATTCTCAGTGTATTTTATTGAAGTTCTGACCCTTGCTGACTTCTCTTTTCTCTTAGGGGAGACAGGAAGACCAGAGGGAGATGGAGTAGGAGGAATTCTCTTTTTCCAGCCAAGGTAAGGCTATGGCAATGTCTTTTCCACTGAAGAGTAGGCTTTGGGATGGAGTTAAGCTCTGGGCATATTTCACAGTGATTGCCCTTACCCTTCTTCTCTCAGGGCCATGAAAGGATCTTTCTAGGACCTTCATCATGAGAATCGGTTGGTTTTTTCCCAGAGGAAAGGCCCACAAAATCGTGATCCCCCCTCCTCCCAAGAATCCAGCCCTCAAGAATTTCTGACTTTGGAAGTAGTCCACAGTCAGCCTCCAGTAATGCAATAAATTAATGTTTAAATATTCCTATCAGTTACTGGCTCCAGAGGCATCTTCTCTAGATGAACAGATCTTGGTTGTGCCTCGCTGAATGCACTTGTGTCGCCAGATTTCCTGGTGGCAGTTTTCCCCAAGACCTCCGTTTCTCTGATATTAAAGAAAAGTCTTTGATTTTTTTTTTGTGTGTTCAGCTTTTTTTTTTTTTCTTTGGAGGATGGGAATGACAGCTTCGGGCTTTTTATATATCAGGGATAAAACTAGATGTCCTCCTTCAAATTTTAAAATCAAACATGCTACCATAAGCAAAGGTCATAAATAAGCTTATTTAAATATTAGTTGGAATAAACATCTTTTGTACTTGGTAGTTATATCTGATTGACTTTTTATAGCCATAAAATAATATGCTTATCAGTATATATAATCTAAAGACAGTGACCCCTACATTTATTATCATCTCATCAAATATAAAAAATGTTTTCTAAGAACAATAATGCAACTTTTGTGACTTTAACTGAGATAAAATGTGAAATGTAGTTATAAAAATATCCATGTTGGACTCCTCCAATAACTTTCATTTGTGGTTTTTGAAGTATTTTTTGACATCCCCTCTTTAAACAGCATGTTATTTTCCTGATGGAAACAGCATGGTGCCAGGGATTGGTCACCATTTTAAGCTGTAAGAATGGAGGCATCAACCAAAAAAAAAAAAAAAAAAAAAGAATGGAGGCATCAAGAGGTCAAGTAAGTTTTTACGAGTTAATGCAACATCAGTTCCATGGACTTGATAAGATGTGATTGTAAACAGTTTTGATTCTGGCCCTGTAAGTTAGCAGAATAGTTGAGATCCAGTTAAAATTTTCAGGCTTTAAGGTAAGGTAATCATCATTTTATATATGGACACATTCAGAAGAACTCCCTGGAATTAATGATAAAGCTGAGGTCACAACAGAGACACTCTGTGTCTGGTATATGAGTAGTGGTCAGTATTGTCTGCAGTGATACGTATTCATCAGTCATCTCCAAGGAGAAATTTTTACTAATCTTATACATATGTGCTGTAGCCCTTCTTCCAAAAACCAGTAGAGATGCAACATACTACTACTTGGCAATGTAAATAGAGTAGTATTTTTAAATTATTAAAAATGTGGGTGGTTTCATTTTTTTTTTTTTCTGTATAGCATAGTGTGTACTTACTTGTTTGTGCTTGACATGGAGGCTTAATGTTTACTCATCAACTCTTCAACTGAGATCTGCTTTTTGAGGGTAGGATTGCTTTACTTAAATCTCACATACAACCTAGGATAGATAAATGGGGCAACACCGGATCCTATAGGTAAAATTTTATTTTAAAGGTCAAAGGGAGTAAGCCCCTGTGAGAGACATTTGCGTTTTGATGCCAAATAGTTAGCTAAGGAAGATATTTCAGAAATAAAGAACCAGACATCTCACTCTGCATCTCCTGGGAAGCTCCTGTCAGCTGTTAATGAGAACAAAATAAAGCATTCCATGGCACAGTGAAGACATCAGAAGACCAAAGTGTAGCTCAGGATCCTGAGAAAATGATGGACTGGAGAGGAAATTAAGCCCGTGAGATGTAGAAAGAGGAAAGGAATGGCTCATTGTACTTATTATTAATCATGTCTCTCTTCATGCTCAGAGACCAGGATGAACTTATAGGCAGACATTATGCCTTAGTGCTGCTTATCTTGATCTTAGGTTTAGAGACGAGGAAACGTGGAGCCAATACCAGCCATGGTGTTGAACACAGAGTGCTGATCTGTGGATGAGATAATAAGAGAATCAGAGTTGTAATACTAAAGTTCCCCTATTGCTGAATGATGGCAAACTCTACCATTTCCCTGATCTTATCTTCTCCTCTCCCCAAAGCCAGATAATGGTAGGTTGTCAAGGAAGAAGGGGAGGGAGGGTAGTGTTCATGGATTAGTGGCAGAAAGGGATCTAGGAATTACTCCCATTCCCTTCTCAAGCTAAACCTTTAATGAACAACTTCTGATGCTTTCTAAGCAGATGTGGTGGATATAAAACTGTAAGCTTACTCCAGTGGTTCCCAAATTTTGCTGCACATTGGAATCAGCTGGGTGTCCTAAAAATTTTTGATGCCTAGTTCCCACACCCAGACATTCCAGCCTAATTGGTATTAGCTGTTACCTGGCATTGGGATTTTCAAAGGCTCTCCAGGTAGTTCTAGTGTGCAGCAAAGTTTTAGAACCACTGCTTTACTCTCCAAAATTTTGGTATGTAGTTTACTCTGTCTCTGTAGGAATCAAGGATCCCTGTAGAGAATTTGCCAATATATTTCAGTTTGCTGGTGCACAAACTAGTTTGGTGTTTGTTATCTTTACATTGGTACAATGTGTCTTCTCAACAGTTATTTCCGGTTAGCTAAGAGTTTACTACATATTTTAATGAGTACAAACTTAGCATAAATGATTGGTGTTCCCATATTCTGAGATTGCTCAAATAATCTCAGAAGCATTGTAGTTGTTTCTCTTTAAATTCTTCAGAGAAGAAGTCATTCAAACAATGCTGCCAATAAATTAAAAGAGTTGAAAATTGTAAAATTGTTGTAATAGCTAATTTCTGACTTTTGGGCTGGAGACAAATTTCACAACTCTATATAACCCTGGCATTATGCTAAATATAATATTTTGAAGTTAATTTTAATTTCTATGAATTTTTCTGTATGTTCATCTCATTTTTCCAATGATAGATGAAAAGTCATGATAGTCTCATCACATAACTCTCATGAAAATGTGAACTTTGAAAGAAAACACCAGGGGGAAGGAAATTCTTAAGCATAGAATGGTTATCTAATAATGGAACTTCAGGTATCAGGCAGAACAGAATTTTTAGGGGGAGAGACTTCATGTCCAATATCAAGACCACTTTTTGTTAACTGCTTCTTTTTTGTCTCCTTATTCGCTCTATGGCCAACTGTGATCTGTCTTTCCTTTCTCTCATATTTGGATTAGTCTCATGTCTCAGTGACAGCACGTCAATCTGGCATACATTGGAGTTAAAAACAAAGCATAGCAAAATTTCCTACGAACACTCCTTAGGCATTGCCGAAGCAAGTTCTGTATAGACAACAATCATTTTTTTTCCCCAACTAAGACAGGAACACAGAAAAATAGAATCTTCTGTTGAAAAAGATTTTACCTCGATGCACATTTCTAACTCAGCAGGTAACATAGCCTAAGAAGGGGAACTGGCATCCCCCATTTTCACTGGCCAGGTTAAAAGCATCACCAGCCACATGGTACTCAAGTCTGAAATCTTGAAATTATTTGAAAATTTTACTCTAACCTCTTATTAATTGGTTACTAAGTTCTATTAGGGCTATTTTGAAAACTCTCCTGAAGTTTTCCTATTTCACTGTTCCCACATCTTTGTCTCAGTTCTGGTCCTAATCATGTCTTTCCTGAACAGAAACAATAGTTTTCTGTTTCACCTTGAAAACAGACCATTTACCCCAAATATAATATGCCCTGTGTCCCAGGTTCACATGAGTTATAAGAGCTGAAGTTCCTATGTGTACTTAGGAGCAAAGCTTTGGACCAAGTAAGAAGAGAACTTTACATCAGTTGTTTTTATTTTTTTAAAAGCTCTTTTGTTACGAGATATAACCCACATATAGAAAAAGTGTACAAAAATATTTCCAGCTCAATGAATTATTACAAAATCAGTCATGCTGCCACCATGCATATGAAAGAGTAGGGGGTTGCTACACCCCAGCAGCTTCCCTCTGCCTCTCTCAATCGCAGTCCCTTCTTCCTTCCCAAAGGTAATCCATTATTCTCATGTCTACTTCTGTAGTTTAGTTATGTCTCTTTTTGAACTGCATACATGTCTAGTCTTTTCCTCAGCGCTGTGTGCTTTTCAAGTTCTTCCTTCCCTGGTCATACCATCATGTTCAATTTGAATGAATTCGGTGAACTATTGTTCACCCTCAGGCCTTACCCACTAAATAGTTCTCTGTCATTTTATTGTCATACCAAATTCCACCATGATGCTGAAATTCATAGATAAAGAGGTTTTTTTTTTTTCTTTTTGCCTTTCCCTGGGGTTCCAGCCTGGCAGGAGGGAGCCTGATGGAAGGTGCTGAGGACAGTAGGACTCTGTCTCCTACTTCCCCGTGCGGAGTTTCTACTTTCTCTAGTTTTCACAGACAGGATTCCCTACCCCTCATTACTTGATTTCTCAGCGCCCCTAGGAGCTTTCAGAAACCACAATTATATCTTGCTAAACATACCCCTGGGAAGGCAGTGACTGCTTGCCTTTTTTACTTTCATTTTGTTTTCATTTAAAAACACGATGAATGCTTTTCTGTCACTCTGGGAAAGCAACCTAAAAAGAACTTTCATGTCCCTTTAAGTAGAAAGGAATCTTCTAGGCCACTGGGGCATTCATACAGTAAGTGTTCTATGTGCATGGTAGGTTTATTCTCATAATTGGATAATTTTTCTTGTGAGATACTGAATGGACATAGAGATAACAGATAATTTTCATATTTTAAATACTATTAGAGAACTAAGAAAATATAGATCCTTTATAGTTATGGTAACCAACTCAATAACACTTTTTTTTTTAAAGATTTTATTTATTTATTTGACAGAGGGAGACACAGCGAGAGAGGGAACACAAGCAGGGGGAGTGGGAGAGGGAGAAGCAGGCTTCCCGCGGAGCAGGGAGCCCCATGTGGGGCTCGATCCCAGAACCTTGGGATCATGACCTGAACTGAAGGCAGACGCTTAACGACTGAGCACCCAGGCGCCCCTCAATAACACTTTTTAAATTGGAATTTGTAATATAAAAATTTCATGTTTGTAAACTCTTTTGCCCATGCTTCATGTACCTGGTTATGTGTAGGTGGATATTTCTAGGTGTCTTTTCTCCTGCTGGAGTTCCCTCCCCAGCTTCCTTTTTTCAATGCCATGTGACATATTTTCCGGGAAGGCTTTGTGAACCTTGTTTTGGGCAGATGACCCTTCTTTCTACTCTCATAGCACCTTGTGTCTCTGTCTTATTATATTGAAATCCTTATCATATCTCTTTCTCCCACGAAACTGAAGCTCTTCAAAATCAGTAATCTTTTTCCTGTTATTTGGGTACTCCAACACAATGCCATTCAGAGAGCAGACGCTTGATAACTATTTGATGAATTGAGTTAGTGATTCCTTACCACTAAAGGTGATCAAAGTATGAAATTGTGATCTAGGGTGGAAGTTCTCCAGGTGTGATCCCCAGACCAGCACCATCAGTGTCACCTAGGAACTTGTGAGAAATGCACATTCTCCAGTCCCACTCCAGACCTACTGAATCAGAATCTCTGGGGGGTGGGACTTAGCCATCTGTGTTTTCACAAATCCTCCAGCTGATTCTGAGGCATCTTAAAGTTTGAGAACCACGGATCTCAGAGGATTTGTTTGACCTTTGGATGACCACAGTGGGATCTAAATGTCTTTTAATATGCCTTCTAAGAAGCTGAAATCCTGTGATCATATGGAAATTCCTGCAACTTCCATTTCCAAAATAACTTTATTTATTCTTCTTACATTTAAGTTTGAATGCAGTTTAGGAGGGAAAAGCATCCTAAAGTTGATTGTTTTCTTGTTTTTGTAGCTCAGTAGTTTGAAAGAATTACTAGGAAGCAAAGAGTTCACTGGGGACAACTTTACTGTAAATACACAGATTATACATTGAATGAGTGTTTCAGAGCCAGACCTGAGGGTCTCCAGGAGTCCTGCCTGTCATCCAGAGCTCGTGCTTCTCCTACACAGCTCTCACTTTCAAACTTTATCCCAAATAGCAAAGTATAGTTTTAAAGCCATGTGTCGTGGGCTGACACAGCTACTTTCTAATTCCCCCATATAAACGACACTGCATTAGATTTTCAGTATTTTATTTTATGCTGATTCCTTGAAAAAGCAACTCTCTTGTGAATGATAATGTGGCTGCTTGTCTGCCTGATGATTGTTTTCCTGTATGTGGGAAAAAAAATCTAAGTGCAAAGCATTAATCATGTCTTAGGCTATTTGTACCTGAACATGAAAGGTGTACATCTTAAGAAAATCCATCATGATTACCAAGAAACACAGACAAAAGGCAATGACATTAATATGATCAAGGACTTTTTCACCATACATTTTGAAATCAAGGTATTATATATGATCCTTCAGAAGGCTACCTGGTCTCCAAGCATTCTAGCTAATGAACAGTTCTACTGTGATTTTATGCTGTGTGTCTTTAATAGCATCTGACCTCTTGTTACTCTGGCATATTTTCCAGGGTGCCCAGGAACATGCCAGCAATGAAAACACCGCTTCTTCATTCTGTCGTCCTTCCTCTTTTTACCAAAATTAAAAGGAATGAAGAAATACACATATAACCTTTATGGTTATGATAGCCAACTCATCTTTATTTCTTTTATTGTAATCTGTAGTGTCAGATTGTTGGTTTGCAACCTCTGTTTATACTTGCTGCCAAGAGGGGCTTAGATAATAAACTTTATAAATATAAGCACTTCAGCATGTTTTACTGCAAATATTATTTCTGGGGTTATATATTAAAGTGAAACACACTGTCTTCCATATTCCACTGAGTCTATCTTTTAGCTTAACTAACATTTTCAAATCACTTCCTATGTGTAGGCACTATGAAGACACAGAAATACTAAGATGGTAACCTAGTCCTTGCTGTCAAGGAGCTGTAGCATTATAACCAAGACAGGTATACCAACAAACAAAAAATAACATGCAGGCCCAAAGCTGTATTAACATATTTAATTTGCATACGTTTAGCCTAACACAGATTTTTACTACACTTAATCAATGATTAGAATATCCGGCTGGGGGGGCGCCTGGATGGCTCAGTCGTTAAGCGCCTGCCTTCGGTTCAGGTCTTGATCCTGGGGTCCTGGGATCGAGTCCCGCATCGGCCTCCCTGCTCAGCAGGAGGCCAGCCTCTCCCTCTCCCCCTCCCTCTGCTTGTGTTCCTTCTCCTGCTGTGTCTCTCTCTGTCAAATAAATAAATAAAAAATCTTAAAAAAAAAAAAGAATATCCAGCTGGTATACCCTTGTCATAACATCCCTGCGTTTGTGATTGCCTCTCCTTTTGTTTATGGTCACAGGAAATATGAAGGGTCTGTTTGGGTGATTTCTTCATCACTGCTATAGGAGTTCTTGCTGTTCCTTGGAATAGTCTTCGGTTTTGTAATCCCTCTGCTTAGAGCTTGGAATAATGCTTGGCAAATAGTAAGAGTCAAGTGAACCCTGGTTAAATGAATGAAAGTTCTCCCATATTTTCACTTCTAGTAAGCTTGGCTTAAAGCTAAGAGCACATGTGTACATAAATAAATACGTTAATAATGTGTATATCTGTATGTATATTTTTAATTTTTTTTAAATTAATGTGTAATGTATTATTTGTTTCAGGGGTACAGGTCTGTGATTCATCAGTCTTACACAATTCACAGTGCTCACCACAGCACATGCCCTCCCCAGTGTATATACATGCACATACATACAATATTATACATCATTATTATATCCATCATTATTACCCATTATTATATGCATATTTTTTTTTGCCATTTCTGCCATTGAAAAAATATACAGGAAACATCACGTGTCTAAAATGCTCCAAAAGGACACTCAATTTGTCACTTTAGATTTCTTCGTAATTTAATTCTGTGCTATAGATAATTAAATAATAGTGTTTTTAAACAGTTGTATCTGCCACCCTCATTATAGTTTTCCTCTGGGAAACCACAAAAGTGAAATGTAGCAAAAGTAGCAGAAGATCAGCAGTCTGGATAAGCAGTAGTTTTTCTCTTCTCCAACACAGAGCGTTATGAAAATGAGCATGGCCAAGCAAGCATAAAGGAAGGACTATGAATATTAGGTTATTTATCATAAAAGTCGATCCTTAGGATTGCTTTTCTTAATACAGTGGTCTGTAACAAAATGAAATATGCATAAATACAGAATGAATGCTCCATTTCAAAGAATGTCTATAGGACTTGTGGGAATAATTTAGCAGATAGACATAATTAATGTGATAGCTGTTGAATAACTTAAAACTTGGAGATTGCAGATAATTGCAGGGGAAAGGGTTTAGCCTAGTCATGGTTTATGTTTCAAAGGGAACTTGGAGAAATGAATATTTAACAGTGGAGAGTGAAAGAGAGACTCTGGCCATGATTAAATAGATCTGTAAAAGTGAATAAATCCCACTGGCTATCTTCTTCATAAAAATATTTCTGTTAATATTGTGAAGAAAGAGCAAGACATTTTAAGTTCCTCCATTCTTTATTATGTGCTTCCTTTTCCCTGTTTCTTTGAAGTACTGTTTTTAATTCATCATGACACTTACAAAGTTTTATATGTGAACATTAATTTGGGTCTCATCTAATACAACTAGAAAATACAAACGTATTTTAAATAGTGTTAAATTAATTAAACGAGGTGGCCTGGGTAGAACTCATGTAGCACTAATGTCATGGCACCTGGGAAAGGAAAGCAAAATCAGCCTATAAATACCTCAGGGTTAGAAATTGAAACCCAAGGCCAGTTGGCCAATCAGGAACAGCTTGCTTTCTTTGCTTCAGTCTCTTCTCTCTAAAGTTTTCCCCTAGCTGCCATTGGCAGAGTGCTGCTGACGACTGTCTGGTTCGTGCTGCCCAATTGAAATCAATTCTTGCTCAATTAAATTCTAAACTTTTAATATGCCTCATTGTACCTCTTAACAATAGTAATGCAATTTTATGGCCTTTAAAAAGAAACCTAAGGTACAACCTCAACCATCTCATTATTACCCATAAAGTCTCAGTGAAATAGAAGATAGGGAAGCTGGGGAGCAGAAGAATTTCGAATTCTCTTGACCTCAGATCAGAGTGTGGAGCTGACGACGGAAGGGCATCTTTCTGGAGTTCTCGGGAGCAACTGGGCTTCAGAATGCATGTTTCATGGTTTCGCCTTGGTGGCATGAACACATTGTAATCATCCGGATTAAACTTCGTGGTTTCCTTTGTGGTACAGCAGTCCTGTGGCATAAGGTGGTAGCCTCTGAGGTGTCCTCGTATTCACTGTCCTAGGAGTTGGAGACATTTGTGAGGTAACTTCATTGGGAGCCTAGCTACTCTTTTCTGGGCTGCTTTCTGTTTCAACTTGCCTATAGTAAATGCAGTTCTGAGAATGAACATGTGGATTAATGAGGAATCCTTCTTCTTCTGGGCAAAGGACTAAACTCTATGTTAAATTAAAGATTAAGAAAACACCGTAAAATCAGTTCATATAAATTCATCTTTTGTTCTCTTAGGGGATGCACATGCCTCATTTTCTCTTCCCACTCTCACCAATCTTTGTTTTAATCCCAAGAGACATTTTTATATTTGGTTTCAGAAGTGAGAAGGAGGTTATGGGGCAAGAATTATTAAGAAAGAAGGTCTGTCTTCAATAACTTTCTACACCACAATCTTTTAAAATCCCTTATACTTAAACAATGAGTGACTCCTTAGGACAACTTTCCCTTTAAAGTTTTACAAGAAGGAAACAGTTTAATTTCAAGAAGATAGACTTGACATTATATGACTTGTGTTTTTCCAGTAGTCTCAGCAGAATTTGACACCCTACACAAAATCTCTTATGAAGTTGGTATCATTATTTTCCCCACAGTGCATTTGGGGCAGCTGGGGCCAAGTGTGATATAGATCTTGTCAAAAGTTTCTTGGCTCTTAGCATCAGAACTAAGACTCAAACATAAACTTGTTTGCTTTCAAACTCACATTTGCTTTTTTTTTTTTTTTTTTTTTGCTATGCCATTCTGCCTATCAGCCTTCCCAAAGGTGAGTTACACTTTACCTCATTGCATCAGCAACCCACATTCACCACTGGGTTAAGCAAAGCAAGTGACTTTCTGAGTTTCAGGTTTCTCCTCAGGAAAATGTGCATAATGATATATCTAACACATGGGATTATTTTCCAGTTGAAGTTGTTAATAGACACAAAACAGCTATCTCATATTCTGGCACCAAGTTCATGCTCAAGATATGTTTGTTCTAATTTGGAAAAAAAAAAAGAAGGAATGTTTGTTCTTGTCTTCCCCTCTCACTTACCTGTGCAACCCATAACCTACGTTGGCTCAAATTTTGTGTAACTCAAAGCCGATAAACTGGTGCCAGTGTCATGACCAGTCTTTATTCCCTCCATTTGGAAGGAACAAAGTGAAATCCTTGGTATGCCTAAAGATCATCATGAGCAAAGTGTTTGGATTCATAGAGAAGGTATTGAATCAGCTTTTATGCTCAGGGCCTGGAGGCAAGAAGGAAATTTGAGAGGCCTCATGGACGAGATGGTACTTTGAACTGAGACTTAAAAAACAAGCCCCACAAAAAGAAGTAGAGAAAGAAGCAACTGCTTTTCATACCCTGGGAACAGCCCCCCAGAGGCAAACAGAGGGTCAGTGGATTCGAGGATCAGCTGGCCTCTTGGGGCCAGCCCAAGGTAAGCAGCAGGGAGTATATAGTAGTATAGGAAAGAACTTGATCTCTGAGCAAATTCCATGCTTTGAAAATTACTGTTCCTTATTTTATTTAGATTATCCTGAATAGCCAGTAAATGTTTTTCTTCTTGGTTGCTTTTTACTAACAAAACATTGTGAAATATTTTGCCCTTGGTCTTGTTAACTACTAAGAAATCACTTATTTCATTAAATGTAGCAATGCCTAAATGTATTATATAATACCAATGGGCTGAAAGATAATGCACGTTGAGGGATAATCAATTGGCCTTTTTTTTTTTTTTTTAATCCGACTTCATAAGGCCTTGTGGGGGTCACTTGCTCTTTGGGAGCTAACAGTTGTAAAACTATTTGTGGTTCTTCTACTGACTTTCAAAGTTTGGGCCTGTCAGCCTTGTAAGTACAACATAAAGTGAGCTTTTGGAAGAGATTAGGTATAGTTCCCTGTTTTTTAATACTTTAAAACCATTTAGTTCAACCCATTTTATCAAAATCCCCTAAAAAGGACTTGTTGACATTGGGAAATGCTTTTCCATCATTTGTTTTAACTGCCATGATTCATGAAACTCTATGTGAATCCAGTACTTAAAAATGTATTTTTTTTAATTCTAAGAAATACTGCTATACCTTCTCAATATTTCTCTTCCTTAGTTGATTTAGAACGATGGGGCTTTGTGCTTTATAATGTCACATATCTGAACTCAACCTTAAAGGGAGAGAATGAAAAATAGATGGTCAAAGAGACTCATTTCCTTTCTCTAGAACAAATACTGTGTTATATAACTAATTGCAATGGTTCATAGATACTGCATTTCACTAAAAGCCAACTTGTATCTAGTTTATACACTGGTTAGGGTGTGCATTTAAGCTTTGAGCTTCAAATGTAATTTTTCCCCTTTGAGACTCTGAGGCTGCCCTCTGTTCTCTAAGCACTTGCAGCTTGTGGATTTTTTAAAAAAAGTATTCTCACAATCCAGTCTCTTTTGCTGAAGAAATTTGAAATCAGACAAGCGGCTACAAATTCAAGTAGCTGACTTTCAGTCTGCTCTCTTACAATGAATGTTCCAGGCCACATCGTAATCTGTTTCACGCAGCTTTGTGCTGCAGTATTTCATCTTTTAATTGTCAAGTTAATGCTGGTAATTTCATTTCGTGGGAGTGGGTACTCCTTGATGCTCTGTTTTCTTCCTGTTCATTGTCCTGGTACTAATGGAACCGTTGAATGTTTATTAAATGTCTGATGAAGTGTGTTGGAGTGAATGTGAGCTTATGTTCCTTTAACAAGCTCATCATCTGTATATACGATTTCTGCTTTTTATAGTTTGACTTTCACTTTATGATATGCATCCATTTATGTATATATATGTTTTATATGTATCTGACGTATACTACAGTCTGACCTTTCTTAGCTTTCTCCATATCCCTATTCTAGTCAACTTCTTTTCATGATCAATTAGATTACTTTATCTATGTTACAGTAAAGAGAAGAATAAAAATGTCTAAAGATTAGAAAAGCCATGAAAATATAAACTGTGCCCAATGCATATAACCTGACATTCCCTTAGTTGCTCCTTATGTGTGGAACAAACCATGGCTTAGAAAAGGTACTTAAAGATAATAAAGAGCACAGAACAGTATTTGAAAAATTGCACACCAAATGCTCATTATAATTGACCCTTGAACAGCCTTTGAGGATTAGAGGTTCCAACCCCTATGCATTTGAAAATGCATGTATAACTTTTGACTTCCCCAAACCCAAACTATTAATAACCTGCTGTCGACTGGGAGCCTTCCTGATGACGTAAATACGTATTCTGTATGTTATGTGTATTATATACTCTATGCTTACAAGAAAGTAAGGTAGTGAAAAGAGAATGTTAAGAAAATCATAAAGAAGAGAAAATACATTTGCATGTACTGTATGTGTTGAAAAAAAATCCACATGTAAGTGGACTTGTGCAGCTAAAACCTGTGTTCTTCAAGGGTCGACCGTATATTGATTATATATGAGGAATAGAAGTGAAGACAGAGGATAGGAAAATTCTTTATTTCTTTTATTTCCAATATTTATAAGCTAATTCTGGAATGTAAAAGGGCATTATGATGTTATGGGTTAATATTTCCAGAAGTATGAATTCTAAGAATTTTGTATAGATCAGCAATGTACCACCTCCACATATTAGATCACAGTAGTCAGAATACATGCAGAATCAATTGTTGGAATAAAAGAAAATTTGTAAATAAGAATTATTATAAATATATGACATTTATTGAAATGAATATATGAAATATATGAAAATTATATGCTACAAACTTGTAGGTGCTGTACATTTATCCCATTTAATCCTCAAAGCAATCCTATGAAATAGAGATAATTATATCCTCTTTCACAAATGAAGAGATCGTTGCTGAGGGAAGTTTATAACCTAAGTTTGAGTACTTGACAAGTACTGGTTCAGACTTTGAACTCCTTGGGTGTTAGACTCCAGAACACACACTCCTAAGTATTACTCTGGTCTGTGGTTGTGCTTGGTTGGCCAGAAATCTCTTCCCTGTCTTCAGTAGTGGTGGTTGAAAATTTCTGTACGATGATTTCATTTTCATGCCTTGATTTTTTGAGTATAACTAAATTTTGCCTCCACTGAAGATTTTTGAGTGTGTAAAGTTCATATCTAGGTACCTGTTCTTTTTTTTTTTTTTAAGATTTTATTTATTTGAGAGAGAGAGAGTGAGAGAGAGAATGCACGAGAGGGGGTAGGGTCGGAGGAACAAGCAGACTCCCGGCTGAGCAGGGAGCCCCGTGCGGGACTCGATCCTGGTACTCCAGGATCATGACCTGAGCCGAAGGCAGTTGCTTAACCAGCTGAGCCACCCAGGCGCCCCAAGGTACCTGTTCTTACTCTATAAGAGCACACATATAGGAAACTAGGTTGAATTTGTAATTACACTAACAGCTATCTTGGAAATTGGTTATTAAAATAAATTCCTAATATTTTCCCCCTAAAAGTAGAGTTCATAGCGGACATTAATATTTGAGAATAGTCTTCTATTTAGATAGATTCTGGCCAGTGTGTTTTTAATTCAGTGTTGTGTGCTGTCCAATCCTAAAAGGATCTCAAATGACCATTAATAATTTACATTTGGTAATCTGCTACAGTGTGAAGACAGTAGAATACATTTTTGCTCGGGAAGCACTTGGGAAAATCAGTCAACTCTATGCAACTCAGTAAATACTACTTTTTAATTCAATATGAGAGACTTCCTGGAATGTGGAAATCCCTACAAAAAGGACAGAAGGAATGAGAGGGAACTCGAAAAATTAAGATAATTACAGTTTTGAGGCTACATTCGACTCCCACTAAAATACACTTTTTGGCATTTTTCTGGGCTAGATTCTAATGGTTCCTTTATTCATTTTCAGTTTATAGCATAATACTTAGGAGTTATGATTGGAGGTGAAATACTAATTGGATGAATTTACCTTTAAAAATGCTTTGAGGTATAAATTTAAGTGTTTGTAAACTAAATTGAAGTTGAAATGGGTGGGTAAAATAGGACTCAGATGAGATACTTGCATGAACTGCAGTGTGGATTGCTTGTTTACTCAGACTAGAGAGCATGGGAGTTTTACACAGACTACCTATGTAGTTACATGCAGTAACAATTTAAATAATAAAGCTTTGGAGTCTGTGAGTCCTTGAAAAAGCAAAAGGAAAGATAAAGTAATTACTGTGACTTATACATGAAATGGTTAACAGAAGGCTTGCGACCATGTCTTTCTGTGATAGTACTTCACGTTTTGGGAAAAACCGTCAATTATAGCAATCACTGCAAGTGGCCATTATGGTAGTATGTTTTCAGTGATATGTTTCATCCAGCTGTGTCGAAGCAGGGCGGGAATAATCAAAGGCTCATATTAAAGGGAAACATCTTAAGCATCACATTAAGTACTTAATTAATTAATGCAACAATTTTGAGTGATGATTAAATGGATGTCTGAATCAAGTGTGTATTGTTAATAATTAAAGTAGCCATATTCTCCATCCTGACCATTCATGATTTAAAAGTCAGTTTATAGTTCTCCAGAGCAGTTGCTGAGGCAGTGAATCTAGTCTGGGTCTTTTTGTTTTCACTGGGCATTTGCTTTTTTAAGGGAATGCTTCCTGATGTAATATATGGAGAAAGTAATAGATGATTGCAGGATTAATGGCTAGAAATAATTAAAATGACACTACTAAGCTCTGTCCTTTCATGAACAGAACTCCAATTAAGCCACATCTCCTTTCCATTATCACCCTACTGCCAATTAAAATCTGATGTATTTTGTCAGTTTTATACAGACAAAGCTTTTAGTCTTTCATACACTGAAGAATTTACATTCTGGGAGGATCATAAAGGGCTCTGTCATTTAAATTTTATATGCCTATAAAAGATTCCACTCAGACCTTCCTTTTCCCACTCCCCAAACTTCTCTGTTACTGATATCAAAAAATGTCTTTTATTGTCACAGCAATGTGATGCTTGTTAACGTTTAACATTTACATTTCTTCAGAATGCAATTGTGTAAGAAAAATAAATCCAGAGTAGTTAAACAAAAAGTACATAGTATACTAATAGGAATTCTAATTTATATATCCTTTTTAGGCATCACAGTTTTGTGTGAGTCAAGTGTGAGAAGGCAACGGTGACTGAGAAGGATAAATATTATTAGGGGCTGATATATGTGTTTAATAGTTATCTACAATAATGGTAGGATAGTTTTTAGGGGACTATGGATAGTAGAAAAAATATGAAGAGAGAGAGCTCTTTTAGAATTGTACATAGGTTTGACCTACCTAATTGCAGATAATTGGTGGTAGAGAGGCACCGCGGCATATTGGAAAGACGTATGTTCTGGAATTTAGCGGTCCTGAATTTGAATCTCCAGTTCTGTTTCTTATCAAATTAGAGGCATTCTTCAGGTTATATATTCTCTCCGAGCATTGGTTTCCTCATTTTTGGTATGAAGGCGATAATATGCAGTCAGAGGCTTTTGTGAAAAAAAGAGACAATTCTTGGAAAGCACCAAGCCCAGCAAGGAACAGATATCAGGTATTTGGTAACTGGTAATTGTTGTGGGGTTATGGTCAGCATTCTGTAGTTTTGTTAGCTGAGTAATTTCCAGTCCCAGTTGTACCTTGTTGCTTCTCGCCCTTATTCCTAGAAGAAGCAGTGTATGGGCTCTCAGAGAAACAGTTCTACTGATATTTATATCAAGATCTTAAGCTAATTACCAGGAAATCAATTGGAAGAATACTACACTTGATCTTAGCCAAAAGGTCAAGAAGTGATCAATTGCTTGGAAGAATAAAGCATTAAATAACCACAGATAAACAAATATTCATATCTCTATTCTCTTTGTCCATTGATCTCTTTCTCTCCCCAATTTAATGATGTAGATAATAAAAAATTCACTATGGAAGACAAAAGAGAATACACTGAATCTCTTCTTCATTCAACTTTGAAGAGAATTGTAGCTGAAGTGAAATCTATGAGTATATTGCCTTTAATATTTGAAAATGAACTATTTAATCCTTGTGTTAATAATACAGATACAAACGTTTGAAACTACTCATGGGTTGGTGGTCTCTTTGTGGTTGTTTTACAAATGAAACCTTTTGTACTTGAAAGTTGATTGCAGAATATTCTCACATTTTTGGCATACCAGAGAATGTTGGATATTAGTAAGCTCTTTGGTAAATATTGTAAATGATCCTGTTGCCACAGAATAGTCATTCATCTATTCCAGTTAGCAGACAAATGAGTCTCTTATTTAAAGAGAAACTCTGTTGAGCCCACATTTTTTCCAGTCATGCTCCTTATCTCAATGGCTGTTTATAGAAAAATTTCTTGGAAAAGTTGGTCAACACTCAGTGACCCCACTTCCTCTCTTGTTCTTTCCTAAATCCTGTATAATCATGTTTTGACCCTATGTTTCCTTCAAAATATCTCTTGTAGTATCAGCGGTGACCTTCATGTTGCCAAATTAAGTGATTAGTTCTTAGTGTTACCCTTCTCGACCTGTCAGCTTCATTTGAATCACCTGTCAGTGATTGCTCTCTCCTACTTAGAAGAACACTTTCTTTATTAGCTTTCAGGATACCAGTTTCTGTTTATGTTTATTTCACCACTCCTGTCTTTTCTGTTTCTTTTGCTAGTTTCTCTCCATCTTCCCAAATGAGGGATTGGTCCCAGGACTTCATCTGTTTTCTATTTCTTCTCCTGCCCTAGGTATCTTATCTAGGATGTCAGTGACTCACCAATGAATACCTATATCCTGAATTTTGCCCCCCTTTCCCCGAACTTCAGATTGTTTATACACCTGCTTAATTGATGTCATCCCTCGAAGAACTATTGAGTACACTAGTTTACCTTCTATACCTTTCATGCTTTCTCCTTCTTTTGTACCATTCCCCATTTTAGTAATAGGAATCCCGTTCATCTAGTTACTTAGATAAAACAAAACAAAACAAAACAAAACTTGGGAGACAACCTTAATTTTCATCCTTCACATCCCGTTCTTATAGATTCCCTTCAAAATATATCCAAAATCTGATACTCCTTGCTCTTTGGAGTCAAGTCTATACCACCATCAGCCGTATCCTGTGTTCAACAACCTAGCAGGTCTCCTTGCTTCTACAGCTGCCCCTGTGCTCTAGTCTTTTTTTTTTTTTTTAAGATTTTATTTATTTATTCATGAGAGACAGAGAGAGAGAGAGAGAGAGAGGCAGAGGGAGAAGCAGGCTCCCAAGGAGCAGGGAGTCCGATGCGGGACTCGATCCCAGGACCCTGGGATCATGACCTGAGCCGAAGGCAGACGCTTAACCATCTGAGCCACCCAGGCGCCCTCCTGTGCTCTAGTCTTACCACGCATGTTAGGGTAGGTGCCCTGTGTGTGCTTTCCTCAGAGCTTCCTTTGGATTTCCATCTCATGTAGGAAAGTATCTAAAGGCCTTACAATGTTTCCAAACCTAGAATAATCTGCCCTCCCACCATTTTCTCACTGACCTCATCTTTCCTCCGTTCCTTAGACTCTGCTCCAGCCTTACTAGCTTTCTAGCTGTTGCTTAAATAAGGCAAGTCACCAAGCACTTCACCATCTGAGGACCATACCATATGCTCTTCCCATTGTGTGCAGCTCCCTTTCCTCAAAATTCACTTTGCTCGTGCCCTCATTTCTTTTAAGTTCAAATATCATCTTCTCTTTGAACCTTCCCTGACATCACATCAGAAAACATCAAATCTCAATTTGACACATCCTGTTCTCCTTATTCTAACTTCTTTTTTCTCCAAGGCACTTATTACTATGTAATATATTAAATATATTGCCATTAATATATATTAATTATTTCTAAATTTTCTGCCTACTCCATTATGATATAAGTTCTTGGAGAGCTTGGACCTTGTCCGTATTACTGAATCTCAGTGCCTAGAACAGAACCTTTAGTAGGAACTCAGCAGACATTTCTTGAGAGAATAAATGAAATATAGATTACTGTTTTCATTTGTAAGAAAGGACCTAATTCAAATTTAGGGAATCTGGAGAGATATTTTTTAAAAAGAAGTGACTTTAGCCCAGACCTAAAAGATGTGTAGGAGTTAACCAGATGACGAAGAAGAAAAAGAGTGCTCCAGATGGAGGAAATGAGTGTGCTAGAAAGAATGGTGTACTTGAGGAATTAAGGCAGTTTATTCTAACTGGAGAGTCATTTGTATTTGGGGCAGGGAGTGGGAGTGGGAGAATGGCAGTGGATATGGTTGAAGACAATAAGTACAGAGCAGCTCACTAGGAAGGCTTTATGCGCCATGCTAATATCTTGGGGGTTTTATCTGAGGGAAATGGCTGCCCCTAGGGCTTTAAGGAGAGAAATGACATGCATTTGAGAAAGATCACACTGGCTGCCACATATAAAATTGATATGGGAGAGAGAAATGGGGGAGGGAAGACGAGCCAGGAAGCCGGTTTAGAAATCTAGGTGAGAAATCATGGCTCCTGACATGGGAAGTGGCAGTGGGGTTAAAGGGCTGTGGGTGGAGTCTGAGATATTTATGAGCTTACAATGATTGGATATGAGGATGAAGAAGATGGAGGAATCAGGAATGTTTTATAATATCTAAAAGTATATTCATACTTAAACAGATAGGATGATAGAATTCCCAACCTTTCTTTGCATATCTGAATTTCCAGTAAATTCCTGAGATAGCTGTAAAATGTATTTTTGCAGTATCCTATGCATATTTTCCTTGTAAAAGAGTTATAAAATTGTGGAGCAATATTTGCTTATAGAGAATGGATGAATTATGATTTGTTTGGAATAAAACCCACCCCAGTTTACTGAGCACTTAATTTGTGCCAAGTGTCGTGCTATTAGACTGCAAAAAAAGTATAAGAAATTAATAGTTTTTCTTAATTTAAATGATAAAAACAGTTGTCTATTTGATCATTTGTATCTTACATATTTCAGTATTGCAGAATATAAAGTGGACCTACAAAGTCTAGTCATCTTCCTGGCTCAGCAGTGTTTCTGCAGTTTGAAAAAAACACAACAATGTGACTTTCATAATGGCAGGTACCATTTCTTTAGCCCTATGTATCAAGCATTGTGTAAAGTATTTCACATGCATGTTATTTCATTCAGTCTTTATTACAATCAGATGAGGGTAGGTACTAATATTATTCCTGTTTTGTATGGAAATAAAAAAAAACTGAGACTCTGAGAGGGTAAGTAACTTGCCTTATATCACACAGTAAGTAAATGATACAGCCAAGCTAGAATTTCCAGCGTCCTATGACTCAGATCTTGCTCTCCCATTGAACCTGTGACTGTCTTGATTTATCTTATTAAAAGAAGCTTGGCAACAGTGTGGATTTACCAACAGCTCTTAAGAAAAGTTTAGAACTTTGCACTCATCCATCAGTTCTTGTAATAAGTGCCCTCTTAATGTTTCTAATTATAATTCATCTCACAATAATACTCAGTAATGTATTTTATTGAGTTTTGTGTCCTTCACAGATTTATATGTTCCTTTTAAGGTCCTCAATTGCTGCTGCAAAGCTAAGCAATACTCATTTCATTTCTTTAATCTGACAAATGTGTAATGTGAAAATCAGCAATAGCGTGGAGACCCTTAACTTGCAGTGTTCCCTGTGTTAATTTTTTTTAAGTTTCCAACACTTACATTTTCATTGCATTTAATATGCATCATAAAAGTGTCTTTGGCAAGTTCATAACATATGCTCTTTGATTGCAGTTAGAGCCTTCGGAATTGCTGTTAGGCATAGTGGAAATAATTAGCAGTTTAGGTTTATGCTGATTTTAGAACAAATAACTGCATTCGGTTAGTTTCTCAAATAACTTAATTACTGTTAATCAGTGTAGTAATACAATCCTCTATAGCAGTGTAGTTGAGGGGTAACAACTGTCCACTCAGCACATATTTCCCTTCCTCTGGCAAAGAATAAATTAATGTCTTTTACAGCCCAAAGCAGATAAAGATAGGCTTTTGATGTGTCTATAGTTTTAAAAAAGAAGTATTTAGTAATTTTACAGAAAACACTAAAGGAAATTGCTGAACTCTTTAGTGACAAATAGCCTATGTAATAAAATTAACTTGAGGTCTTTCTCTTCCTTCCTTCCTTTCTTGAAAATATTTCTTTTGAAAAGTGAAGCAGTTAATAAACTTAAGCAAAGGGAAACTGGAGGCATCTCTCCCAAACAATCAAATTAACAAGAAAGAGAAAGAAGCAACAACTTGTCAATCTGTTGTGTTTGGAGTGAGAGAAGGTGACCTGTGTAGCAATGCTTAGTTATGGGCGAAGTGTGGAGGTTCTCAGTAAGGAAGCCATGGGAGGGATATGGAGATGAGCACTGAGCAGGGCTTTGTGAGTTCATGTCTCCTATCTCTACTACCTGCAGATGGGTTCACGTTTTGGGATACAGATGTATAAACAAATCTTTCTCTTTACCTGACAGAAATGATGTCTGCTAACAGTAATGTAGGCAAACTGCGCATATATTCTTTGCATATTATTTTTTTTAAAGATTTTATTTATTTATTTGACAGAGAGAGAGAGAGCATAAGCAGGGAGAATGGCAGGAAGAGGGAGAGGGAGAAGCAGACTCCCCGCTGAGCAGGGAGCCCAATGTAGGACTCCATCCCAAAACCCCCGGATCATGACCTGAACTGAAGGCAGACGCTTAACCAACTGAGGCACCCAGGCGCCCCTTTGCATATTATTTTTGATATTTCATAAAAGCTTCATCGGAAGTTAGATATCTATCAGTAACATTAGTAGCAAATGCTATGCAAATAGCAAATGCTATTTTTATGCCTAAAAAAATGAGTTAATATCATTACTGTATTGGAAAACTTCTCTAAGATAAACTAACTTTATACCTTTAAACTTGCCTGCGTATTTGGCTCAACACAGAAATCTAGGCCGAAAAGTATTCTTTAAATTTTTATTTTTAGCCTTCTACTGTTTTTTTTACAACTTTATTGAGATATAATTGATGTTCAGTGAACTGCACATTTTAAAATTCTGTAATTTGATGGTTTGACATATGTATATATGACACCATCGTGACAAGATAATGAACGTACCTATAAACCTCGAAATTTTCCTGGGGTCCATTTGTACTCTGTTCTTTGTTTCATGCCTGTGTTCAGGCAACCACATATTTCCTTTATGTGGCTATAAATTAGTTTTCACTTTCTAGAATTTTAAAAACATGGAATCATACAGTGTATGCTCCTTTTGTTTGGTTCCTTTCACTAAGTGTTATTATCTGGGATTAATATGTTTTGTATCAATAGTTCAGTTTTGTTGATGAGTCGTGTTTCATTGTACACGTATATACTACCATATATTTATCCCCTTCTGCTGATGACCACTTGATTTGTTGCCAGTTTTTGGCCATTCCAGTAAAGCTGGTGTAAACATTCACATGTTTGTGTGGATCTCTGCTTTTGTGTCTCTTCACTAAATCCTGAGGTGTGTGGAATGGCTGGGCAACTATTTAACTTATTAAGGAACTTAAAAAGACTTCCCAAAGTAGTTGGCTTAATCAGTTGGGGCAGCTATAACAAAGTACTATAGTACTTCTAAACAGACATTTATGTGTCACAGTTCCAGAGGCTAGAAGTCCAAGATCAAGATGCCAGTATGGCTGGGTTCTGGTGACTACGCTCATCTGGGTTGCAGAATGCTTATTTCTCCTTGTATCCTCATATGGTGGAAAGAGTAGGAGAGAGCTGTCCTGGGTCCCTTTCAGAAGGGCACTAATTCCACCCATGAGGGCACTGCTCTCATGACCTAATCATCTCCCCAAAGCCCCACCTCCTAATACCAATACATTGGGGGTTAGGATTTTACCCTGTGAATTTTGGAGGAAAACATTCAGTCCATGACAGTAGTTGTGTACAATTCCCACTGGTAGTGTAGGAAAGTTCTAATTGTTGCACATCTTCGTGAGCACTTGTTACAGTCATTCTTTCTAATTTTAGCTTTTCTTGTGTCTGTAATGGTAACTCATTAGATAACCAGTTGATCCAATACCATTTGTTGAAAAAACTTTTATGTCCCCAATGAATTGCATTGACACATTTATTTCACATCATTTGAACATATATTTGTGGAGCTGTTTGTGAACCTTCTGTTTTATTCTATTAATGATGCATTTATCTCTTTGGCAGTACCCCAATAGATTGATTACTGTTGTTTTATAGTTAGTCATGATATCAGGGAGGGTAAGTCCTTGCACTTTGTTCTTCCATCTTAAAATATCTTTGGTTATTCTAGATCCCTTACATTTTTAAAAGAATTTTAAAACAACTTATTTTCTATACACACAAAAATACTGCTACTGCTGAAATTTTGATTTCCATTGTACTGAATCTGTAGATCAACTTGGTAAAGATGGCCTCTTAAGCAGTATTGAGTCTTATGACACAGAAGCATGATATAGCATTACATTTATTTAGATTATTTTTGCTCAACAATATTTTTTATTTTTTAGTGTATACATCTCGCTATCTTCTGTTTGATTTGATCATAAATACTTTAGTGGTTTTTGTTACTGTGTGTGGAATTGATTTTTAAATTTCATTTCTCAATTTTTTTTGTCTTAACGTACAAGATCCAATTGGTTTTTAATATATTAAACTTGTATTCCATGACCTTGCTAAATTCACTTAATTACTTTTAGTAGTTGTTTTGTGGATTCTGTTAATTTCCTCATAATCATATCATCTCTAAGCAGAGACACTTTTATTTTTTCTTTTCATTATCTGTATACTTTTAATTTCACTTTTTAATTACTTTGGTTCTAACCTCCAGTACAGTGTTGAATAGAAGTGGTAATAATTCATGTCCTTGCCTAATTCCCAATCTTAAGGTGAAAGTAACCAGATTTTCACCATTAAGTCTGACACTAGTGTAGGATTTTTTTTTAAATGCTTTTCATCAGTTTGAGGAAGTTACATACTATTATTGATGCATCTTGCATTTTGTCAAATGCTTTTTCTGCATGGATTGAAATAGGAGTATTTTTTTCTTACTATATCAGCTGTTAAATTACATGGATTGGTATTTGAATATTAAACCAAGATTGTAGCATAAAGCCTACTTGGTTATAGTATATTATCCTTTAAAAAAATAATTTGGATTCTAGTTACTAACATTTTGTATGGAATTTTTACATCTATATGAATCAGAAAAATTGGTTTGTAGTGTTTTTTTTTCTGCTTTTTATTGGGTTTTGATATCAGGTTAATCCTACACTCATAAATGAGTTGGGAAATATTTCCTTTTCTATAATGTGTGTGTGTGTGTGTGTGTGTGTGTGTGTGTGTGTGTGTGCAGAATTGGTATTATTTCTTCTTTAAATGTTTGGTAGAATTCACCAGGAGAGTGATCTGGGTCCGGAGATTTTCCTTGTTGGCAGATTTTAACTATAAATCAATATCTTTAATAGATACTGGGCTATTGAGATTTTCTATTTTTTTGTCTTGAGTGAGCTTTGGTAATTTGTGTTTTACAAAGAATTTATCAATTTCACCTAAACAAATTTATTTAGAGAGAGTTGTTCATAATATTCCTTTATTTAATGTGATCTTTAATATAATGAGGTTTAAATCAATCACCTTGTTACTTGTTATTTGTTTTTTAATTTTCCTGTCTTTTCTCCCCCACTGGCCAACCTTTTCTTCTTTTCTGCCTTTTTTTTTGACTGATGATTTTTATGATTCTGTTTTATCTCCTTTGTTGTCTTAATAGATACAACACTTACTGTATTATTGCAAAGTTACTTTATAGTTTGTAGCACACATCTAAAACTTATCATTGTCTACCTCCAGGTAATAGTTATGTCACTTCACATATACTGTAAGAATGTTACAATAGTATTTTTCTGTTTTTCTCTTTTGGCAGTTATGCATTTGTTGTCATACATTTCACTAATATATCAATGCTGTAAAGCCCTCACTGCATTCTTTTTTTTTTATTATGTTATGTTAATCACCATACATTACATCATTAGTTTTTGATGTAGTGTTCCATGATTCATTGTTTGCGTATAACACCCAGGGCTCCATGCAGAACGTGCCCTCTTTAATACCCATCACCAGGCTAACCCACCCCACTCCCCTCCCTTCTAGAACCCTCAGTTTGTTTCTCAGAGTCCATAGTCTCTCATGGTTTGTCTCCCCTTCTGATTTCTCCCCCTTCATTCTTCCCTTCCTGCTATCTTCTTCTTTTTTTTTTAACATATAATGTATTATTTGTTTCAGAGGTACAAGTCTGTTATTCAACAGTGTTAGACAATTCACAGTGCTCACCATAGCACATACCCTCCCCAATGTCCATCACTCAGCCACCCCATCCCTCCCACCCCCCACCACTCCAGCAACCCTCAGTTTGTTTCCTGAGATTAAAAATTCCTCATATCAATGAGAACATATGATACATGTCTTTCTCTGATTGACTTATTTCACTCAGTATAATACTCTCCAGTTCCATCCACGTCATTGCAACTGGCAAGATTTCTTTTTTTTTTTTTGATGGCTGCACAATATTCTATTTTATATATATACGACTTCTTCTTTATTCATTCGTCTGTGGATGGACATCTTGGCTCTTTCCACAGTTTGGCTATTGTGGACATTGCTGCTGTAAACATCGGGGTGCACGTACCCCTTCGGATCCCTACATTTGTATCTTTGGGGTAAATACCCAGTAGTGCAATTGCTGGGTCATATGGTAGCTCTATTTTCAACTTTTTGAGGAACCTCTATACTGTTTTCCAGAGGGGCTGCACCAGCTTGCAGTCCCACCAACAGTGTAGGAGGGTTCCCCTTTCTCCGCATCCCTGCCAACATCTGTCGTTTCCTGACTTGTTAATTTAAGCCATTCTGACGGGTGTGAGGTGGTATCTCATGGAGGTTTTGATTTGGATTTCCCTGATGCTGAGCGATGTTGAGCACTTTTTCATGTGTCTGTTGGCCATTTGGATGTCTTCTTTGGAAAAATGTCTGTTCATGTCTTCTGCCCATTTCTTGATTGGATCATTTGTTCTTTGGGTGTTGAGTTTAAGAAGTTCTTTATAGATTTTGGATACTAGCCCTTTATCTGATATGTCATTTGCAAATATCTTCTCCCATTCTGTCAGTTGTCTTTTGGTTTTGTTGACTGTTTCTTTTGCTGTGCAAAAGCTTTTTATCTTGATGAAGTCCCAATAGTTCATTTTTGCCCTTGCTTCCCTTGCCTTTGGCGATGTTTCTAGGAAGAAGTTGCTGCGGCTGAGTTCGAAGAGGTTGCTGCCTGTGTTCTCCTTTAGGATGTTGATGGACTCCTGTCTCACACTGAGGTCTTTCAACCATTTTGAGTCTATTTTTGTGTGTGGTGTAAGGAAATGGCCCAGTTTCATTCTTCTTCATGTGGCTGTCCAATTTTCCCAACACCAATTTGTCGAAGAGACTGTCTTTTTTCCATTGGACATTCTTTCCTGCTTTGTCGAAGATGAGTTGACCATAAAGTTAAGGGTCCATTTCTGGGTTCTCTATTCTGTTCCATTGATCTATGTGTCTGTTTTTGTGCCAGTACCATACTGTCTTGATGATAACAGCTTTGTAATAGAGCTTGAAGTCCGGAATTGTGCTGCCACTAGCTTTGCTTTTCTTTTTCAACATTCCTTTGGCTATTCAGGGTCTTTCCTGGTTCCATAAAATTTTAGGATTATTTGTTCCATTTCTTTGAAAAAAGTGGATGGTATTTTGATAGGGAATGCATTGAATGTGTAGATTGCTCTAGGTAGCATTGACATCTTCACAATATTTGTTCTTCCAATCCATGAGCATGGAACGTCTTTCCATTTCTTTGTGTCTTCCTCAATTTCTTTCATGAGTATTTTATAGTTTTCTGAGTACAGATTCTTTGCCTCTTTGGTTAGAGTTATTCCTAGGTATCTTATGGTTTTGGGTGCAATTGTAAATGGGATCAACGTCTTAATTTCTCTTTCTTCTGTCTTGTTGTTGGTGTATAGGAATGCCACTGATTTCTGTGCATTGATTTTAGATCCTGCCACTTGACTGAATTCCTGTATGAGTTCTAGCAGTTTTGGGGTAGAGTCTTTGGGTTGTCCACATAAAGTATCATATCATCTATAAAGAGTGAGTTTGACTTCTTCTTTGCCGATTCAGATGCCTTTTATTTCTTTTTGTTGTCTGATTGCTGTGGCTAGGACTTCTAATACTATGTTGAATAGCAGTGGTGATAGTGGACATCCCTGCCGCCTTCCTGACCTTAGGGGAAAAGCTCTCAGCTTTTCCTCATTGAGAATGATATTTGCTGTAGGTTTTTCATAGATGGCTTTTATGATATTGACGTAGGTACCCTCTATCCCTATACTCTGAAGAGTTTTGATCAAGAAAGGATGCTGTACTTTGTCAAATGCTTTTTCTGCATCTATGGAGAGGATCATATGATTCTTGTTCTTTCTTTTGTTAATGTATTGTATCACGTTGATTGATTTGCGGATGTTGAACCAACCTTGCAGCCCAGGGATAAATCCCACTTGGTCATGGTGAATAATCCTTTTAATGTACTGTTGGATCCTATTGGCTAGTATTTTGGTGAGAAGTTTTGCATCCATGTTCATCAAGGATAGTGGTCTGTAATTCTCCTTTTTGATGGGGTCTTTGTCTGGTTTGGGGATCAAGGTAATGGTGTCCTTATAAAATGAGTTTGGAAGTTTTCCTTCCATTTCTATTTTTTGGAACAGTTTCAGGAGAATAGGTATTAATTCTTCTTGAAATGTTTGGTAGAATTCCCGTGGGAAGCCATCTGGCCCTGGGCTTTTGTTTGTTGGGAGATTTTTGATGACTGCTTCAATTTCCTTAGTGGTTATAGGTCTGTTCAAGTTTTCTATTTCCTCTTGGTTCAGTTTTGGTAGTTTATACATCTCTAGGAATGCATCCATTTCTTCCAGTTTATCTAATTTGCTGGCATAGAGTTGCTCATAATATGTTCTTATAATTGTTTCTATTTCTTTAGTGTTGGTTGTGATCTCTCCTCTTTCATTCATGATTTTATTTATTTGGGTCTTTCTCTTTTCTTTTTGATACGTCTGGCCAGGGGTTTATCAATCTTGTTCATTCTTTCAAGGAATCAGCTCCTAGTTTCATTGATCTGTTCTACTGTTCTTTTGGTTTCTATTTCATTGATTTCTGCTCTGACTTTATTATTTCTCTTCTTTTGCTGGGTTTAGGCTTTCTTTGCTGGTCTTTCTCTAGCTCCTTTAGGTGTAGGGTTAGGTTGTGTATTTGAGACCTTTCTTGTTTCTTGAGAAAGGCTTGTATTGCTATATACTTTCCTCTTAGGACTGCCTTTGCTGCATCCCAAAGATTTTAAATAATTGTGTTTTCATTTTCATTGTTTCCATGAATTTTTTAAATTCTTCTTTAATTTCCTGGTTGAGCCATTCATTCTTTAGTAGGATGCTCTTTAGCCTCCATGTATTTGAGTTCTTTCTGACTTTCCTGTTGTGATTGAGTTCTAGTTTCAAAGCATTGTGGTCCAAAAATATGCAGGAAATGATCCCAGTGTTTTGGTACTGGTTGAGACCTGATTTGTGACCTAGGATGTGATCTATTCTGGAGAATGTTCCATGGGCACTAGAGAAGAATGTGTATTCCGTCGCTTTGGGATGGAATGTTCTGAATATATCTGTGAAGTACATTTGGTCCAGTGTTTCATTTAATGTCTTTATTTCCTTGTTGATCTTTTGCTTAGATGGTGTGTCCATTTCAGTCAGGGGGGTGTTAAAGTCCCCCACTATTATTGTATTGTTTTCAATGTGTTTCTTTGCTTTTGTTATTAATTGGCTTATATAATTGGCTGCTCTCATATTAGGGGCATAGATATTTGCAATTATTAGATTTTCTTGTTGGATAGACCCTCTAAGTAGGATATAGTGTCCTTCTTCATCTCTTATTACAGTCTTTGCTTTAAAATCTAATTTGTCTGATATAAGGATTGCCACCCCAGCTTTCTTTTGGTGTCCATTAGCCTGGTAAATGGTTTTCCACCCCCTCACTTTCAATCTGGGGGTGTCTTTGGGGCTAAAATGAGTCTCTTGCAGACAGCATATCTATGGGTCTTGTTTTTTTTTATCCAGTCTGATAGCCTGTGTCTTTTGATTGGGGCATTGACCCCATTTACATTCAGGGTAACTATTGAAAGATAGGAATTTAGTGCCATTGTATTGCCTGTAACGTGACTTTTACTGTATATTGTCTGTGTTCTTTTTGGTCTATGTTGCTTTTAGGCTCTCTCTTTGCTTAGAGGACCTCTTTCAATATTTCTTGTAGGGCTGGTTTCGTGTTTGCAAATTCCTTTAGTTTTTGTTTGTCCTAGAAGAAGCTTTTTATCTCTCCTTCTATTTTCAATGACAGCCTAGCTGGATATAGTATTCTTGGCTGCATATTTTTCTCAGTTAGTACTCTGAATATATCACGGCAGTCCTTTCTGGTTGCCAGGTCTCTGTGGATAGGTTTGTTGCCAATCTAATGTTTCTACCATTTTAGGTTACATATCTCTTCTCCTGAGCTGCTTTCAGGATTTTCTCTTTGTCTCTGAGACTCGTAAGTTTTACTATTAGATGTCAGGGTGTTGACCTATTTTTATTGATTTTGAGAGGGGTTCTCTGTGCCTCCTGTATTTTGATGCCTGTTTCCCTCCCCAAATTAGGGAAGTTCTCTGCTATTATTTGCTCCAATATACCTTCTGCCCCACTCTCTCTCTTTCTTCTTCTTCTGGGATCCCAATTATTTTAATATTATTTTGTCTTATGGTATCACTTATCTCTCGAATTCTGCCCTTGTGATCCAGTAGTTGTTTACCTCTCTTTTTCTCAGCTTCTTTATTTTCCATCATTTGGTCTTCTATATCACTAATTCTCTCTTCTGCTTCATTTATCCAGCAGTTAAAGCCTCCATTTTTGATTGCATCTCATTAATAGCCTTTTTGATTTTGAGGGCCCTCACTACATTCTTACTGTTTTTGTTTAAATCATTTTCTTTTAAAAATGTTTAAATAACAGTAGGAAAAATATTATATATGGTCACAAAATTACCACTTCTGGTGTGTTTATGTTCCTTTGTGTAATTACACATTTTCATCCAATAAAATTTCCTGTGCTTAAGGGCTTCATTTCACATTAGTTACAGTGCAAGTCTGTTTCAAATGAATTATTTCAGTTTTTTATGTCTGAATGAAAAGATATTTATTTCATCTCCTTTTTGAGGGATAGTTTGGGCATAAAATTCTAGGTTGACAGTACTAAAATACTTTGAAGTATTTCTTAAAATACTTTAGAGATATTGCACTGTCCCTGATAAGAAATCTGATGTTATTCTTATCTTTGTTCTTCTCTGTGTAATGTGTCTTTTTCTCCTAGTGCTTTTAAGTTTTTCTCTTTATCACTGTTTTTGAGCAATTAGATCATGATGCCTCCTTATGTAGTTTTCTTCATGTTTCTTTTGCTTAGGTTTTATTCAGCTTTACTTGTTTATTTATTGCCAAATTTGGAGATTTTTAAGCCACTATTTCTTTAAATATCTTTTTTGTCCTCTTTCCCCCTTCTTTGAAGACTCTAATTTTGCATATAATATGCCACTTCATATTGTCCCACAGGTCACTGATGCTCTGTTCATTTTTGTTTGTAAGTCTTTTTAAAAATTTTTTCTGGTTCTCATTTGGGATTATTTTTTAATTTTTATTTTTTAATTGAAGTATAGTTGACATACATGTTATAAATGTTTTAGCTCTACAGCATAGTAATTTGATAATTCTGTACATTACATAGTGTTCACCATGATAAGTGCAGTTTACCATCTATCACCATACAATGGTATTACAGTGTTATTGATTGTATTCCCTATGCTGTACTTTTCATCTCATGACTATTTTATAACTGATATGTTGTACCTCTTTATCTCCTTTACCTGTTTCATCCATCCCCCCCATTCACTTCCCTCTGGTATCTACTGTTTTTTACCCTGTATTTATGAATCTTTAAAAATACGGAATCCTTCATGAATTTACTTGTCATTTTTGTGCAGGGGCTCTGCTAATCTTTTCTCTGTTGTTCCAGTTTTAGTATGTGTGCTATCACAGTGAGTACTGAGATTGTTTATGTTGCTCTATCATCTGGTTCACTAATATTTTCTTCTACAGTGTGTAATCTGCCTTAATCCTATCAAGTGCATATCTCCTCTCAGATATCTTAGTTTTATCTCATCTCATTAATCTCATTGTAGTTTTAATCATAAATTCGGTTTGGTCTTTTTTTATACCTTCAAGGTTTTACTTAACATGTTTAGGCTTCTGGCTTTTTGAGCACATGGAATGCAGTTATAATATCCATTTTGATGTTCTGGTTTGCTAATTCCATCATCTATGTCAGCACTGAGTCAGTTTTGAGTGTTTTTTTTTTTTTGCTCATTGTGTGTAGTTTTTTTTCTGATTTCTTCTTATGCCTGCTAATTTCTTTTTCTTTTCTTTTTTTTAAATCTTTATCAAAGTCTTTAGAACGCCTTTATTTTCCACTTATATATATGTATATATATATATTTAAAGATTTTATTCATTTATTTGTCAGAAAGAGAGAGAGCACAAGCAGGGGGAGCGGCAGGCCGAGGGAGAAGTGGGCTCCGATGTGGGGCTTGATCCCAGGATCCTGGGATCATGACTTGAGCCAAAGGCAGATACTTATTCTGTTGAGCCACCCAGGCATCCCTGTGCCTGTTAATTTTTTTTTTTAAGATTTTATTTATTTATTTGACAGAGAGAGAGACACAGCGAGAGAGGGAACACAAGCAGGGGGAGTGGGAGAGGGAGAAGCAGGCTCCCCGCTGAGCAGAGAGCCCCACGCAGGGCTCAATCCTAGGACCCTGGATCATGACCTGAGCCGAAGGCAGACGCCTAACCGACTGAGCCACCCAGGTGCCCTGCCTGTTACTTCATTTTGGGCAGATTGGAGGTCACAGATGCACTGAAAATATAGGCATCAAGTTGTTTTATAGATTTTGATTATATAGGTTTTCTGTTAGTAGAGCTGACCTTATATATTCTAAGTAGTAAAATAATTCATGATTATAAGTCTAACTAGGAATTGTTCATGAGGAAAGAGATCTATATGAAAAATAGCATGAAAGAGTTAGTTTGTTATTATTGATTATTGCATCTTGTGAGTATCTGTATCTACATATTACATCTTTACCCGTAATTGCTTGCTGTTTTAAATGAGAATTTTGATGTGAACAAAATACTTTGTACATTGAAGCCCATATAACCTTCAACAGTATAGATTTGTTATTTCTTTGTAAAGAAATAGCTGCAAAATTAGCAAACATGTTAGATATGATTTTCCTATGAAAATTAGTGATAATACCTGACTTAATTCAAAACTTTAAGATAGTAACATTGTGCAAGGACAAAGAACTAAGTTGATTTTTCAGTATTTAACAGAAATCTTTTTGGGCTAAAAATTGTAATATATCGTAGGTGTGGTAATAAACAGTATAAACTGTAGGGATTCCTCATGCTCAAGACATGGACATTTTAGCACCTTTGTCAGTGAATTTACTGCTGAATATGGCAGTCTTGATTTATCTGAGTTGTTGTCAGGAGATTGTACCATTGGGGAAATGAACTTGTTCGCATCATCCTAGGGCACATCCTTGCCTCAGCTTACATTGAAGATTGAAGGAAAGACTTGGGCTTTTAGTTTATATTAAAATCCCATCTCAGTAAGTTCAATGTTTCTCTGTAAAAGTGTTCAAAAATAGTTATTAAAAAACATATGAAATATATCAAATCAGTTCATCAGTTGTAACTAATGTACCATCATAGTGAAGGATGTCAGTAGTGGGGAAGGTTGGGGGTGTGGGGAAAGGAGGTACATGGGAACTCTTTGTACTTTCCGCTGCATGTTGCTGTCAATTTAAAAATTCTCTAGTGAATAAATTTTATGAATTCAACAAATGGCACCATTTATAAATTCCTAATAAAACCATCATTGGGAAAATCATTTGACAACAAAGAATTTTGCCCCCTATCCCATGCTTCCATTCACCAGGAAAGAAAGTAATAGCCTGAAGTAAATATGCAAAAGCTGAAAGTTGAAGTATAGAGTCCTCAAAATGTTCCCTAATATCTAAGCTTGAAAAATGAACCGCATTATTCAATTAGATCTTTTTAATTTACAGTATTGGGGTAAAGGAAGACATGTGAATTGAAGTTACTGAACTTCAGTGAAATTTGATGCTGAATTTGAATTTAAGCATTTTATAAATTTTAAGAGATATTACCCTAAATATTAAGACCATTATGCAATGATATATTAAAGTTTAGAAGTATATGTGTTAACAGACATAGTGGATTGTTATGAAACTGAATGAAGTTAAATATTGTGCTATTTAAAGGATGTAAGAAGGAGATGTGTGCCATGCATCACACTGTAAAATACAAGACTGATGTCACCATCTTAGCACAGAAAAATTACAGATTTTGTTTTTCATGTACACAGGCAACAATACCCAATAACCAAAAATAATTGATAAACAATTTTTGCACTTTCCAACATTTAGTTTTTAGATTTAGATTTGACAATACAGTCTAAGGTTGTATATATATTATATATTGTTTTAGGTACTAAAACCATATTTTCAGTGGTGTGCTAGAGTCAGTTTGTACTCTGTTTAGGGCCAATTTTTAAATATTCAAGATTTTTTGAAATTGTAGTAAGCATACTTAAAATGAGATCTACCATCTTAACAGATTTCTAAAGTGCATAAGAGCACAATGCTGTACAGTAGATCTCTAGAACTTATTCATCTTGCATAAATGAAACTTTATACCTATTGACATGTAAGTCTCCATTTCCACCTTCTCCCATCCCCTGGCAACCAGCATTTTACTTTCTATTTCTATGAGTTTGACTTTTCAGATACCTCATATAAGTTGAAGAATGCAGTATTTATCCTTACTGGCTTATTTCACTTAGCATGATGTCTTGACCCAGTTGTTAGCCATTAGGAACTTAAAATAGCCAATGGTAGGAATATTTACACCATGGAAAATGGAAAACACCAGAAGTCAGGTTTTTGTTCATTTGTTTTGTTTTGTTTTCTTTCCAGAGAGCTAGTTTACCAGCACATTTCTAAATACATTACTGAAAATATTTGGTGGTTGATTTTTTTCTTACACCTTGCCAGGGTCGGTCATTTATATTACTCTGTCAGATCACTGTAGGCATTTGGGGTTCTGATCTTTGACTAGGGGAAAAACAAATATTTTACTAGGCAGATCAGAGAGAGCTGGGAGCAGTACTCCCAGCTGATTGAGGACCACGGAGATTTTCTTCAGTTGTATGGCTTGTTGCCTGGTCTGTTCCAGCCTGGAGATCCACCGGTGCATGTGTGCCACAGAGTCAGGGCAGGCTACCTTTTCAGGAGAATAAGATAGCCCAGGAGAGTATGAAGTTTAAGGTACTATGAACTAGCGGCCATCAAAGAAAGACCCCGACATGTGGAGACTTTGGAACCAATGCCTGAGCAGGTAGATTCAATTTTCTAAGGGGAAAAATATAGTGAAGGCTGAGTTTGCCGAGGAGCAGTATTACTTCATTCTTTGCTAGACACAACTCCAGTGCTTATTTTTGGACACCCATGCATATATCTTTGGGCGCACATGCACCTTTAGGACCTCACCCATTTTATGTGGAATATCTGTTACTCTCCCCAGATGGAGATTGAAGATACGTAGCTTACACCATTCAGAAGAAAAAAATCTTTCATAAAAACTCAAATGAAATGCATCAACTTCCATGGCTGATGCTGAGATAGATCTGTGAAGAGAAGACACCTCTGAGACATTGATTGTAGCGGAAGGTTTAGGGCAGGAGGGTACCAGAATCAGGGGTTTCTGGACTCCACAGGAAGAGGAGGTCATGGTAGCAGAAGTTTGTTCCAGAGATATCATTCTAGAGTAATTAATTATTCTGGTGGGTTGTTTCTATTCTCTTAGAATAAGTGTATAAAAAGAAACAGTGTGGTGGATCACCAAATTATGGTTTACTGTGAAGCCAGAGAAGCTTAAGCTTACATTGGAGATGCCCTAGCAGTGACTCAGATGGTCATATGCTTTTGTAGTTTGAAACAGTAGACTATTTTAACTGCATTTGACAAAACGGTGTCAAAGACCCCTTTGCTTTTATTATATATGCATGAAAAAATATGGAAATATACACATAGGGTTATTTATATTGGATATTTGATACATGTTGGTCAGGCAAAGGAAAGAAGGGAGAGGCCAAAATAAGACTATAAGAAACAGGAAGTTGCCGGGGTGCCTGAGTGGCTCAGTCCTTAAGTGTCTGCCTTCAGCTCAGGTCATGATCCCAGGGTTCTGGGATCGGGCCCAGCATCAGGCTCCCTGCTCCGTGGGAAGCCTGCTTATCCCTCTCCCACACCCCCTGCTTGTGTTCCCTCTCTCGCTGGGTCTGTCAAAAAAAATAAAAAAAGAAAAGAAACAGGAAGTTCTCAGGTTAAAAGAAGGACATGATATATAATTCAGTTCATACAAAAGTATAACAGCATATGCGTAAAAGTGTGTGTACATGTGAAAAAGGGAGAGTTGCTCATAGGGAAGCAGAGACGCTGAACAGATAGCCCTGGAGGATATAAAAGAACTTTTGGCTCCAGTCTCTTTGGGGACAATAATAAGGCCTACCTTATTATTGTTTTCAGATTTCCATTAGATTTCACATATCTTTCTAAGATATTTCTGTTTCTGATAACTTGAGTTGAATCTCTGCCTTGTGACCCAATGTCTACTAGAAAAATATGCAAGATTTACCTCTGTTTTGTTACAGAGAAATCTGATTGCCATGGCTTAAAAAGTTTCATCCCAAGTGTTGCCCAGTATCCCATGGATGACCAAGGGCTCTCAAATCTCTGAAATTCTCACGTTTGAAGATCTTTACCTCCTCTCCAACATTGGCATGCTGTGAAGCTATCAATTGTCACCTTCTATTTGGTCTTGGGCTTGTGTTGAAACAAAGGGGCAGTGCCCCTTCCCCAACTGAAAGATAAACTGAAGCCAATCATTATTAAGATTTCAGAACTGAAGTATTCTACCACATTTGCAGAATAAAAGCCTGATATTCAGCACTGTCTCAGTTTCCTTGATGGACTACAATAAGATCAGCATTTCGCTTTGTGTTTTGTTGAATCCATCAAGGCTTCAGAGCTTGATGTCATTGCTATCTAGTTTGTTTTTTTTTTTTTTTAAGATCTTATTTATTTGAGAGAGAGAGAGTGTGTGCACACTAGCAGGGGGAGGGGCAAAGGGAGAGGGAGAAGCAGACTCTGCTATGTGTGGAGCCCAACACAGGGCTCGATTCCAGGACCTCGAGATCATGACCTGAGCTGAAGTCAGATACTTAACTGAGCCACCCCAGGCCCCTAGTTTGTTTCTTAACTAAGCTCCTGTTTTCTGCCTTATTACCTCTAATTTGTCTCGCAGAGTCTGCTGGACTGAAGCACCTTTGTCAAGATTCTCTCCCTACCCAAGAGCCTAAAATGGCTCGGAGTCCTTGGTGGCCTCTGATGGGTTTGCCAGTTTGATGGGTTTACCATTTTCTGCTTATTTTATCCATTAGTTCTTCAGCAACTGCTTGTGAAATTGGGTCACATTTTGCTACTCTCTTCATGTATCATTAGCATTTAACTTGACACATCACATGTGTTGTTTACTCTACAGGAGTCTCTTCCCCTTCATCTTTTACTTATATGAATTCTTTCCTGCTCTGCAGTCGACCTCATGTCTTTCCCTTATTCTGAAGCATTTTTTGATCAATCTCATGGTTAAGCCAACACCTACTCTTGACTTTCTCACATACTCAGAATTTATTCCACACAGTTTAGTTGGATATTTGGTTATGAAAATAAGAAAGCCTGTTTAGAATGCTATTGTGGGGAGAAAAACCCAAAAAATTCCAAACCGAGATGGAGGGCTTCCCATGCAGACCTATAGATGGACTATTCATTGGCCTTAAAACCACAGCTTGTGATGTACTCAAGTAGTCACACAAGAATGCTACTGAAGCCCCCGATTTTGTGCCAGAAGGAAGGGAAATGATGATACTCTAACTACGAACATCTATAATACTAGATCCTTACCATATTTACTCTTGAATAAGACTATGTCCTCAGGGACAAAATGTCATGACTGCACATTATGTAGGAGTTCCAGAGTACTTAAAAATTTCTCTGTTCATTTGAAAGGCTTGGGTGTATGACTGTGTATAAGGTTAATTAACTCTCTTCTCTGAAACCCAACTGTTAAGTATGAAATATAAAAAAAACAGAGGATTTCCATTCTCATAAAACTAAATAATAACTGAAACGTATAGTTTATGATAAAATTGGGCCAGATACAGAAGCATGGCTACAGTTGAAAAAGGAGGCTGAAATCTGATTATAAGGCTTCACTTTTTTCATTTACACATATATTTCTCTAAATACAACTTATTGTGTACTAGAGGGAGGAGAAGGAAAGAAACTGGAAATAGTAGTATGTTAGACAATTTCTGAGATATGAGCAAAGACAAATGAACAAAAAATAAATAATCCTATGTGTCTGAACTTGCTAACTATGGGACTTCCCTGTAAGCTATGGGACCACATACTGACCTGGCTTTTTGCCAAGGAGAGTGAACAGTTTGGGGCATATATATGTAAGCCATATGGCACTGTATGTCCCAACGCAGCTGCTTGTTTTCCCATAACCTAGGATCACAATGGGGCCCAACATGGGGAGACCCTCAGTAAATGCCAGCATATAAATTGAATTCTTATTGTATATCTTTCATGAGATATGTGCAAACATATACATGATTGATACTTAACCAGTGTGACTTGATAAGACTACATAGGTTATATATGGCTTTTTTCCTTCTTTTTCTCAGTGGTTCATTCTGATTAGTCAGCAAATGGGTTGAACTCTGTTAATTTTTTTACTATCACCCCCATGCACAAACACTACTCATATACCACAGCCACATTTTTCAGGTAATTTACCATAACACACATTCTTCTACCTTAGGAACAATACTGCCAACCCACATAACATAGCATATACATAGCTTCTCTTTATTATACCCCCAACAAAAGGTGAGCACCCAGTGAAACCCTAATATAAAAATCCTTCCACCATATTCACTAGTCACAAAGAGCCCAGACCATAGAGCCCATGCAATATAACCAAGATCATTAACCTTACGTAGTTATTGACTATTTATTATAAATCACATTTACATATGTCTATGTATGTTATTTAAAAAAAAACCTAGAAAACATTTTTGTCCTCTGTGCTTGGTGGTGTGTGTGTGTGTGTGTGTGTGTGTGTGTGGTATGGTTGGAGGAGGCAACTGGGGAGACAGATGAAGAGTTGACGAATTGCTAACTGCTTCTTTAGAAAACATGCAACTTGAGTCCATCATTAACTACTAATGTCCAGGGATCAACACTGTAAATATGGATTCTTGTTGCTTTACAAAAAAGTAATGAAGCCATTTCTGAAATATATCTGAGTGAAAGGAACACTGTCTTTCATGGTTCTGATATAGAGTGTGATTTAAGCTTATGGCCATGATAATAAATTCTATAAAATTATTCAAAGGAATCCAACTTCTTGAGGAAAGCACACTTTTCAAGATTCTCTCTCCTGAAAAGTCTAAAATGGCTTTTTCTCCTTGGTTCTACTTAATGGCTAATTTCCCATAATGGTACCCCTTAAACTATTAATATAATAGAAGTAGACAGATATGCACTTGCCAAGGCCCTCTTTGAAAAACAAAATTTGACTTTGTTTTGAGGAATAGTTACTGAAGTTAATGCAAAGATTTATGAATTTTTTCAAGGCCACATAGGAACTTTTTAGACTATTGTGAATCTCTGTTGTTTTTGCTTAAAGGGCCTCCATTTCTCACTCTTCTATTAATAGCCCCTCAACTTTTCTTTGGGGATACCATTCCTCTTGAACTATGAGTCCATGGGAAACCACACCTACCCCAGGATGGGCATGTCACTCAGCATATTTTACTTTCATTCCCCTAGAGATACAAATTGTTTTATTTATTTGTTTATTTATTTTTTAAACATTTTCTTTCTTTTTTAAAGATTTTATTTATTTATTTGAGAGAGAGAGAATGAGAGAGAGCACGAGAGGGAAGAGGGTCAGAGGGAGAAGCAGACTCCCCACTGAGCAGGGAGCCCGATGCGGGACTCGATCCCGGGACTCCAGGATCATAACCAGAGCCGAAGGCAGTTGCTTAAACAACTGAGCCACCCAGGTGCCCGAGATACAAATTGTTTTAGAGATAACATCAGAAACTAATGCTTAGCACTTACTGTTTGCTGAGCACTATTGTAAGTACTTTAGATGGTATTAAGTAATTTAATCCCACAGATAATCCAGGAAGTAGATACTACTTTACAGCTGATATAAATCATTTGTCCCCCAGTTGATTCAGGCAATAAGTACTATTTTATAGGTAACAAGATTAACGCTCACAAAAGTTAAACAACTTGATCAGAGAGACACTATTACTAAGCCCTGAGCCATGATACGAACCAGTTGTTCTAACTATATGGTCTGTGATCTTAATCCAAGGGTTTATGTCCTTAGTCATTCTAATTATGAAAGTTGTGCTGGAATTATTGGACAGAAGATGCTTTCTTTTTTTCTTTTTATAAATATTTATTTATTTGAGAGAGAGGGAGAGGGAGAGAGAATGGGGGGGAGGGGCAGAAGAAGAGAGAGAATCCTGAAGCAGACTCCCCGCTGAGGGCAGAGCTGGACGTGTGGCTTGATCCCAAGACCCTGAGATCATGACCTGAGCTGAAATCAAGAGTCAAGAGTCGGCTGCCCAACCACCTGAGCCACCCAGGTGCCCCAAGGAGATGCTTTCTTACTTTGTGGGGTTACTGTGTTGCTAGGATGCAGACCTAGAGATGCTAGTAGCCTCTTGCCATCTCTTTGAGAGGCTGTTGAAACTGTAGTAACAGAGACAGGGAGACAAGAGATAGATTCCACCACATTATTTGAAGCTGATATCCCCTTGGAATTTTAAGTTGTGTGAGTCATTTAATCTCTGTTTTTAAACATAAATTATTTAAGCTCGTTTGAATTGAGTTCCGATCACCTCTTGTTGGGATGTTCTAATCCATAGATGTGTATTTAACTTGGATCCTAATAATGGGCTGTTGAGATATGAGGGGAAGAGATAAAAAATAAAAAATGCATAGTAAACCTGTCCAAGGCCACATTATGGAAGTAATTCTCACTCCAGACACACAAGAGTCTGGGCTGTAAGTGTCCACTGGGGTTTATTTAGTTTGGACTTCAGACTGTAACAACATGTGAAGTGGTTATTTTTTAAATTAGAAAAAAAGGAAAATATAATAAACAAGTATGTTTGCATGCTAATAAGTAAAAAGGGGGAATTTTAGTCTTGAAAAGAAGGAAAAGTAGTATCTCTTGAGTGTTAAAATATACCAAACATTGTTCTAAATGCTTTCTTATATTTTATTTTTTAAGTGTCCCAACACAATGCAGAGGAAGATACTTCCCATGTGTGGAGACTGAGGTTTGGGATATTAAAACTCTCCAAAGTGAAGATGAGTGTTCTCTGTGTAGCTGACACTTGGTCAGAAAACCAAATGACTTATCCCCCATGATTACCTCTCTCTTTTCTCTCTCCACACAAGAGTCTCATACAGCTTAATGCCCAGTCTCCACAGCAGCTAGGATTGAGCATATGACACACTTTATGCTAATGAAATTTAAGCAGAGCTCTCATTAGGGATTCTGGAAAGTACTAGAAGGGACATATGCATCTGATTCCTTGCAGTTCCCTCTTATATTTTGAAGTGAACATGGGTTCAATTCTTAGGGCTTTAGCAGCTCTTTTATAACTATGATGGGAGAAGCAAATTCTTGAAAGGATGGTAGAACAGAAAGATAGAGGGAACCTGGGATTTGAGGAAAGATTGCCTACCTCCAGATTTTTTCTTAGGGTACATGATTAAATTGCTTATCCCATTATTACTTGCAGCCCACCATGTATTTGTATTTTCTTATTTGCCACCAAATGCACTTCTAATATATAGATCCTAGATAGACCCATGGCTAATGCCTCTGCTGTTTTTCTTATAATACAACCCTTTTTCACCAGTATTTTCTTGCTTCTTCAATGAAAATGGGCTAGTTCACCAATCTTATTGAAGATGATTATATACATAAAACAAATCTCTATATATGTTCTATATATATGTGTATATACAATATATAATATTATATTTTGAACACATAAAACCTATGCTAGCTGAATTTTTTTTTTTTTTGGTGCAGCCTAAAGAAGCCTACCTTACTTATTTTCTTTCTTTCTTTCTTTTTCTTTCCTTTTCTTTCTTTCTTTTTTACATTTTTTATATAAATTTTATTATGTTATGTTAATCACCATACATTACATCATTAGTTTTTGATGTAGCATTCCAGGATTCATTGTTTGCGTGTAACACCCAGTGCTCCATTCAGTACGTGCCCTCTTTAATACCCATCACCGGGCTAACCCATCCCCCCACCCCCTCCCCTCTAGAACCCTCAGTGTGTTTCTCAGAGTCCATAGTCTCTCATGGTTCGTCTCCCCCTCTGATTCCCCCTTTCATTTTTCCCTTCCTACCATCTTCTTTTTTTTTTTTTTAACATATAATGTATTATTTGTTTCAGAGGTACAGGTCTGTGATTCAATAGTCTTACACAGTTCACAGCGCTCACCATAGCACATACCTTCCCCAATGTCTATCACCCAGCCACCCCATCCCTCCCACCCCCCACCACTCCAGCAACCCTCAGTTTGTTTCCTGAGATTAAAAATTCCTCGTGTCAGTGAGATTATATGATACATGTCTTTCTCTGATTGACTTATTTCTCTCAGCATAATACCCTCTAGTTGTAGCCACGTCTTTGCAAATGGCAAGATTTCATTCCTTTTGATGGCTCCGTAATATTCCATTGTGTGTGTGTGTATGTGTGTCTGTGTGTGTGTGTGTCTGTGTGTGTGTGTGTATATATATATATATATATATATGTATATACACCACATCTTTATCTGTTCATCTGTCAATGGACATCTTGGCTCTTTCCACAGTTTGGCTATTGTGGACATTGCTGCTATAAACATTGGGGTGCATGTACCCCTTCAGATCCCTACATTTGTATCTTTGGGATAAATACCCAGTAGTGCAATTGCTGGGCCATATGGTAGCTCTATTTTCAACTGTTTGAGGAACCTCCATACTGTTTTCCAGAGTGGCTGCACCAGCTTGCATTCCCACCAACAGTGTAGGAGGGTTCCCCTTTCTCCGCATCCCCGCCAACATCTGTTGTTTCCTGACTTGTTCATTTTAGCCATTCTGACGGGTGTGAGGTGGTATCTCATGGAGGTTTTGATTTGGATTTCCCTGATGCCGAGCAATGTTGAGCACTTTTTCATTTGTCTGTTGGCCATTTGGATGTCTTCTTTGGAAAAATGTCTGTTCATGTCTTCTGCCCATTTCTTGATTGGATCATTTGTTCTTTGGGTGTTGAGTTTAAGAAGTTCTTTATAGATTTTGGATACTAGCCCTTTATCTGATATGTCATTTGCAAATATCTTCTCCCATTCTGTCAGTTGTCTTTTGGTTTTGTTGACTGTTTCCTTTGCTGTGCAAAAGCTTTTTATCTTGATGAAGTCCCAATAGTTCGTTTTTGCCCTTGCTTCCCTTGCCTTTGGCGATGTTTCTAGGAAGAAGTTGCTGCGGCTGAGTTCGAAGAGGTTGCTGCCTGTGTTCTCCTTTAGGATGTTGATGGACTCCTGTCTCACACTGAGGTCTTTCAACCATTTTGAGTCTATTTTTGTGTGTGGTGTAAGGAAATGGTCCAGTTTCATTCTTCTTCATGTGGCTGTCCAATTTTCCCAACACCAATTTGTTGAAGAGACTGTCTTTTTTCCATTGGACATTCTTTCCTGCTTTGTCAAAGATGAGTTGACCATAAAGTTGAGGGTCCATTTCTGGGCTCTCTATTCTGTTCCATTGATCTATGTGTCTGTTTTTGTGCCAGTACCATACTGTCTTGATGATAACAGCTTTGTAATAGAGCTTGAAGTCCGGAATTGTGCTGCCACTAGCTTTGCTTTTCTTTTTCAACATTCCTCTGGCTATTCAGGGTCTTTCCTGGTTCCATAAAATTTTAGGATTATTTGCTCCATTTCTTTGAAAAAAGTGGATGGTATTTTGATAGGGAATGCATTGAATGTGTAGATTGCTCTAGGTGGCATTGACATCTTCATAATATTTGTTCTTCTATCCATGAGCATGGAACGTCTTTCCATTTCTTTGTGTCTTCCTCAATTTCTTTCATGAGTATTTTATAGTTTTCTGAGTACAGATTCTTTGCCTCTTTGGTTAGATTTATTCCTAGGTATCTTATGGTTTTGGGTGCAATTGTAAATGGGATCAACGTCTTAATTTCTCTTTCTTCTGTCTTGTTGTTGGTGTATAGGAATGCCACTGATTTCTGTGCATTGATTTTAGATCCTGCCACTTGACTGAATTCCTGTATGAGTTCTAGCAGTTTTGAGGTGGAGTCTTTTGGGTTTTCCACATAAAGTATCATATCATCTGCAAAGAGTGAGAGTTTGACTTCTTCTTTGCTGATTTGGGTGCCTTTGATTTCTTTTTGTTGTCTGATTGCTATGGCTAGGACTTCTAATACTATGTTGAATAGCAGTGGTGATAGTGGACATCCCTGCCGCGTTCCTGACCTCAGGGGGAAAATGCTGGCTAAATTTAAATTACCTTATCCTTTCTTCAAACTCTTACAGTTAATATTTCTCTTTGAATCTCTCCTCCTCTCCTCCTAGTCTTCTCTTTCCACTTGTAATATAGGAGTATACAGTCAGGCATAAGGATCAGTGGCTTCAGTATTTTAAGATGATGCTACTTTTCTGTCGGTTAGGTTGAAAAAAGAATATAATGATACGATTGTTTTGTGCCAGTATGGTGTTTACATACAAAAACTTTTAACGAGATCCAAAAGGACGCATGAAGTCAAAGACTAACTGTGTATGTTTTAGATAGAATCAAAAGTCTGTGACTTCCTAGCTTTCATCACACTCACTACAGAGTTTTAAAGAAATAGTCCTACTTCTTCAAACACCTTAAAGCTTTCAGGAGTAAATAAATGGAACAGATTTTTACTCAAAGATTACAGATGCCTCATGTATTTTTTTAATTTTTTAATTTTTAAAAAAGATTTTATTTGTTTATTTGAGAGAGAGAGAGCATGAGTGGGGGCAGGAGCAGGGGGAGAGGGAGAAGCAGGCTCCCCACTGAGCAGGGAGCCTGGCATGGGGCTCAATCCCAGGACCCCAGAATCAAGACCTGCGCCGAAGGCTGGTGTTTAACTGACTGAGACACCCAGGTGCCCCCTCAGCTATTTTTTTAGATGTTCCTTTTTATTTCAGTCTTTAAAAGCTCAACAGTAATTTAGAATCCTCTCTTTTGAAAATATCTGTCATACAGTAGTTGGAAATGGGTTGTCATGCTATAACTAATTCATTAATTAATTGATTAATTCAGTTATAAGTTTTGGGCCCCTAACCTGATGGTTGAGCTGCGTATATTTGCAAGAACTGAATACCTGCATGTCTCAGGCAAGCAGACAGCCTAGCCTAGTTCTCAGGGCACAAAATGAGAAGGCAAGGAGACATTAGAAAGGATCAACAATCATTGGGTACCCCCAAACCAATTCCCGGGGGTCTGAATTTGATAAGGGAAGGAAAACATGAAATTTTACCTTCTCTCTACTGGGCAATTCAGAGATCTGGGAGAGTGGACTCCGATAAGAATTCTCACCCCTAAGCTTTTTCCAAGATCCTACCTGCGGGTTCAGGAGTGAGTGGAATTTAAAGTAGAGAGTGTAGCCCTAGTATCTGCCAGAATTTGGTAAGATTTTTCATTATTTTTTTTAAGGGTGTTGTGACTTTTATTTTTTTGAAGTGAGCTCTACACCCAACATGGGGCTTGAACTCACAACCCCAAGATCAAGAGTCTCATGCTCTACTAACTGAGCCAGCCTTGACTTTTTATTAATTTTTAATTTTAAGTTTTCCCATGGTGGATAAGGGAATAACTGATAGCAGTTTACTGGAGAGTCCCTTGGAGTCCCATCAGCCCTGGGAGGGGACCATATGGGGACCCTCCTTTGAGGCTAGCTGTGGGAACATTCCAGTTGGTGTCAAAGGATTTGTGCAAAACCTTTGAGGACGGTCTTTTTTCTAGTGTCTGAGTTGATTACAAAAGAGAATTCCTCCTGGGCCAGTGTTTTGATTATGGACCCATAGGAGGTTGCAACAGGGGAGGCCCAGGTGTTTTAGTTTGCTGGACTTGGAGCTGTTGTAGTTCTAAGGCCACTAACGTGGTGGACATTGTTTATGGTCTTGTGGTCTCTTCAGAGACAGCCATGGGAAAACTTAAAATTAAAAATTAATAAAAAGTCAAGGCTGGCTCAGTTAGTAAAGCATGAGACTCTTCATCTTGGGGTCGTGAGTTCAAGCCTCTATTCAGATAGAGGATTAGTAGATTGTGAACCTTCAGGTAAAGGAGGTTAGAGGAGAGTAGTAGTCACATCCGTCTTACAGTCTTTTGTTTTAGGTACCCCTGTGTCTTTACTTTTTCATTAGCCTTTTGCAGTTTATCTTTTAATCTTTCAGTGAAGCTGTTTTGGAATTTTGAAGACTCTTGGAAGCTTGGGCATACCAATTAAAATAGGTATCCCATTTTGTTTGTTTGATTTGGGAACCCTTGCTTTCATGTGCTCTTCTTAAATGAATAATCCTGTCGAATTGGAAAATTCCCCATAATATCCGTTGTAATAGTAAGTTGTCTTTAGTAAAATTTTGCCATTTTTTTTAGATATCTAGAGCTTCTGGAACCACAGTTCTTAGGCATAAAATAAGCATTTGAGCTGGAAGACGACATGCTCAATTCTTTGAAACTAGAAGACCAGAATTCTTCAGCTAAGCCTTGTCCTTGAAGCCAAATAAATACTGAAGAGGGAATGTGCTCCTAAGTTGGGAGTTTTGTGGTGTTTTACTGTCTATGTACCTTGTTGCACAGAAATTTTCTTGAGGTTGGTAGGTGACCTCATGTCAGTCCAACCCATTTCTTGACTTACTTATCCTAGCCCAGGAGTCTTAGGGTTAGGTAGTGAGCTCCCTAATGGCTTTTAAACCCTTAACCCAGGCCCACCAATTTTGTGGCTTTGGCTTCTGAAGTTTCTGTTAGCAGTAGTTCTATTTATTTCTTTCATGAGACTGTTTCTTTATAGTGGCAGACACCCTAAATGGCTTCTAATAGTCTAACTTGTGCTTACTTAGATTTTGATGTGCCATTGATCAAAAAATTCTGAATTTCTTGTCTTATTTTCACAAGTCCCCCAGCAGTTTGTGCTGTGCACTTATCCTGAGACTTTGTGAGTCCACTAATGGTTGCCACCTGTTGTGGAATGATAACATAGCTACCCCAGAACCTTTTGAGGATCCTAGAACCTTTCTGGAAACTATATATTTCTATATTTAATATAAATTTATATAAAATATGTCTTTTCATGTACTTAGTTTAATAATATTTAATACATATTTATATTTTGTATTATGTAACCTACATTATATATTTATACATTTATTGATGTTTAATTAATAATTTATATATTTACATATTTTATATACATTTATATAAATGGAAAATATAAATTATATTTTATGTATATTTAAATACATTTGTATTTAAATATATTTTTGATATCGAATGAATATATTGATATTTTTAAGTATATAGATTTTTGGATTGCAGAGCTGCATGCAAGGGGACAGAGCTCAAATTCACGTGTGACTTACCCATGGCCCTTGGTATCAGCTAGAGAAACAGTGACCTCAGAGCATTCAGCAGGCACCTCACCTGTGTGGCTTTTTGTCCCATAAGCTGTTAGCAGTCAACTTCAGATCCCATTCTTCATTGCCACAAACTATTAAAAAAATGATTTAGGTGATAGAAACATACATTAGTTAACACTTCATGAAGGAGACAGTCTTTCAAAGAACTGCAAAATGGGTCAGGAGGCAGGAAGCTTTTACAGGGTAGAGAATAAAGAACAAATAGGTTGGCTGGGGCCATATCAGCTTATTTGGGGTAAGAAGGCCCAGGGTTGGCTTGGTGTCTGGGGGGCATTGGCTTCCTGGATATACTGCATTTCTGGTCAGAAGGAGAGTTTACAGGGACCCCAGAGTTATCTAAGTTTTGGTTTGCTGCTGTGATACCCTGGTTGGGAGCAGCTCCACGTTGGGCCTAGAAGATTATTTCAACACTCTTTGTCTTTGATTTTCAGCAGTTTGACTATGGTATGTCTAGGTAAGGGTTTCTCTGTTTTTCTTCTTGTTAAGCTTTTTGCATTTATATCATTATTTTTTCACCAAGTTGTGAAAATTATCAGTCTCTTTTTCTTCAAATCCTTTTCTGTGCTGCTCCCTCCCTCACCTTCTTGTGGCACTTCAGCTTCATGTATGAGAATATTTTTTAATATTGTTCCAGAGGTTCATGGAGGCTCTGTTAATTTATCTCAATCTATTTTTCCTCGGTCCTTCAAATGGGGTAATTTCAGTTGATTGAACTGCAAATTTATTGATCTTTTCTACTGCCCAGCAGAATCTTCTATTAAACTTCTCCAGTGAAATTTTCATTGTCAGTTATTGTACTTTTCTAGAATTTCCATTTGGTTTATTTTCTTAATTTCCAGTTGTCTGTGGAGAGTCCTTTATATGTTTAATCTTTATGATTTTTTTTTTTCCTTTGAGCCTTTGAACACATGTCTGTTTTAAGGTCTGAAAATTTCTTTTCCTGCTAATTTTATCATCTGGGTCATCTCTGATTCCCTTCCTTTTGATTTTTTTTCTTGACTGTGGATCGCACATTGATTTGCTAGGGTGAATCTCTGGGAAGCCTGAAGTGTTTACCAAGCTCCTCTGACTTGGGAGACTCATACTTCAAACTCTGTCTTCCCTGTGGTGAGTAGAAGTTGGCACCTGTGTGATTTCTTTCTGCTTGCCAATCGTTTTTCCACTCAGCCCCTTGGAATCTCCCCTGTGCATATGTAGATTTTAGAGTCCCTGCTGTTCTTGTAGCGTCTCTGAAGGGCTGCTCAGTTGCTAAACCAGATCCCTCCTCTGACATCTCAAGCTTGAGCTCTCACCTCTGCAACATGAGAACTGGTGGGTGTCTTTGGGAGTAGAGCCCATGTTTATATAAAAATTCATTTCACTCGGGATGCTTCACTTCCTTCAAAGGTCAGGTTCTCTCCAGTATCTCTTGCTTTTGGGTGTTCTCCAGTGCCTTCAAATTGTTTTTTAAACAAAATTTTAACAGCATTTACAGTGTTGTCTATGAGAGGGTGAGTCAAATACTGAATGCTGACTTTCACAATGACTCCTTTTTTTTTTTAACCACTTCTTGAGGTATGATTGACACATAAAAGCCTGTACATAATTCATATGTACAACTTGATGAATTTGGAAATAAGTATACGCCTGTGAAACTATCACTACAATTTACTCCATAAACACATCCATCACCTCTAGAAGTTTCCTCCAACTTTTTTCATTTTTTATTTTTGTTATTATGACTATTATTGTTATTTGTGTGTGTAATAAAAATACTTAACATAGGATCTGTCCTCTTAGTAAGCATATGGTACAATACATATCTGAGATTTACTCATTTCCCATGACTGGAACTTTGTACGGTTTGCCTAATACCTCCTTATTTCCCCCCCCAGACATTTATTTTCAGTTACATTGTTCTAATTGAATGTTACTAATTAAAGATACCTTGTATATTCATTTTAATTCCAACGATGTTGTTATAGTTGCTTTGTCTAGTTTATTGTTGGATTCTTTGGGCTGCTGTACAGGTAATACTATCATATGTGAAAAATTATATTGTATTTCTTCCTTTCTATTTTTTGTGACTTTTAATGATTTTATAATTTTGAAATGTTTGATCTTAATGTATTACTAAGAATACTAGAATAAAAACAGTGAAATTAGTGCATATTATTGTTTTTGATGTCAAAAGACACAATTTTCACATTTTACCATTGTGTTCCTTGCTATAGCTTTTTATAGATATCTTTTTTTATAATAACGAATGGATGTTAAGTATATTTTTAACTCTGTAGGATCAGTCATTATTTTTCTGCTTTAGTCTTTTAAGACAGTAAATTACATTAGTTGCTTGTTTAATGTTAAACCTATTTTGCATTCCTGGGAAAATCCCAAGTCAGTCACAGCATAGTATCATTTTCATTCATTGCTAAATTAGGTTCATTATTATATTTTTAGGATTTTTGCATCACTGTTTGAATGATAATTTCCTGTATTTTTTATTCATGTTCTCCTTATTAAGCTTTGTTACTGAGGTTGCACTGGTTCCTTCCAATGAGTCTGAGACTGTTCAGTTTTTTCTGTATTTTGTATAAAAATGCAGTTATTTGATTTGGGATTTCTTTGATTCCCCAGTAAAATTGTCTGTTTATTTTATTTAATAGTTTATTTTTCTTAATGTTTATAGGATTTTGGGAGTTTTTATTTATTTTTGAGTAAATTTTGGAATATTAAATTTTTCTAGCAAGTTGCCAATTCTAAATTTTTTATGTTTATGGAGGTAAAGTAGTTATAATATCCTTTGATTATCTGTTTAATATCTGGTGTATTCATCATTTTGTGGATTTTTCTATTTTATTCTTAGTGTCATTTACTGTGCCTTGTTTCCTTTTTGTTATGGTACGTTTTGGCAGATGTTAATCAAATTTATTTTAGATGTCAAAGAACCAATAATTCACTTTGTTTTTCTATTATATATATTGTATTTTGTTAGATTGTCCCCTTATGTTTATCATTTCATTTTTTCCTATTTTCTTTGGGCTGTTGTTTGTTAGTTGCCTGTTAATCTCTTAACGTGGACGCCTAGGGTGTAATTTTCAGTATGTCTTCTTAATAGAAGCATTTGAAACTGTACATTTTTGTGCATATCCATGATAGCTGCATCCTCTGTTTTTTATGTAGTTTTTTCTATTTAATTATGATTTTTCCATGATTCATACATTTTTAGAAGTGTTTGAATTATTTGATTGTAAAATTAATTTTCTTATGGACAGATTAAAAAAAGCTTATCTTTATGAAAAAATCTTTTTAATTTCTTGAGACTTGCTTCATGAGCCAATGGTCAACTTTCATGGCATAATTTTTCAGCATAGTGTTCATTTCCTAGGCATCCTTGAAATGAATGTGTATTTTCCATTTGTTGGGTCCCGCTAGTTCAAATTTGTAAATTATGTTGTTTGTTCTCTAGCTTAACTGATTTTTATTGTTTTGCCTGATTTATAAACTAAAGAGAGATGTGTATGAAAAGCTAACCATGATGGGTGCTTTTTAAATTCCTTTTTAAAATTTCTGTCAGTTTGCTTCATATATTTTGGAGCTGCCTCAGATGCATCCAGGTTTGGAAATGATAAACATTTCTGACCTACATTATGTTTTGAAAATTATTTTTGCCTGAAAGTGTATATTTCCTGGTATTAATAAAAGCACACATGATTATTTGATTAACATTTACCTTATATATATTCTTTATTTTTCTTTTTTATCATTATGTTATAAATGGATGGCAGTTGTTGGATTTTTGGTTTTTATTTCAGTCTGAATACATTTGTCTTTAAATGAAGCATTTTCTTCATTTACATTTATTATTATTACTCTTATTTTGGATTATTTTCTGCCATCTTATTTCATATTTCCTATTCATTCTACCTTTTCTGTTTCTTCTTTGCTTTTTTCTTTTTCTTTTTGTATTGTAATTTGGTTTGTGTGTTTTTTTTTCTTTCGATTTTTATGCCGCTGTTCTTGTAGAAGCTATATATTCTGTGTGCTTTTTATAGTTGTCCTAGACATTTTAACATCCATACTTAATATTTCAAAATCAAGTCAATTAACAATTTTACACTCTCCCTGAACAATTTGAAGATATTAGAACATATTAACACTCAATACACTTTTCCCCCTCACATATGACTTTTATTTCTATCCCATTTGTGTTTAAGCCCACATAACAGTATTATGTTTTATACAGTCAATGTTTGCTTTGATTAACCTACATCTTTATCTTGTTTTCAGTTCAGTACTCCTTCATGTAGTTCAGATGTTCATTTTGGAATACTTTCCCTATGCTTGAAAAAATTTTACATACTTGGTTCTCTTGGAGGCAAACTCTTAAGGTTTTGTGTGACTGAAAATGCCTAAATTTTACCCTAATGCTTACAAGTTATTTTCTCTGGGTATATAATCCTGGGTTGACACTTACTTTTTCTAAGGACATTTATTTTTTGTCTTGGTTTCATCCCTGCTATTGAGAAGCCAGCTTTTAGTCTCGTTGGGTTATTCCTGCATTGGGAATTTGTCTTTTTTTTTTTTCCCTGTTCTTAAATTCTTATTTTTGTTGCTCTGAGGTTTTTCACTATATTAAGTCATAGTATAGATTTTTATTTAATTTATTCTGCTGTAGACTCACTGACTTCACCTGAATCAGCAGAATGGTACCCTTCCATATTTGTAGAAAAATCTTCAGTAATTATTTTTTCAAAAAGAGCTTTTTTCCATTCTATCTTTTCTCCCATTCTAGAAATTTAATGTTCCAGAATCTTCTCTGTTCTTCATGTCTGTTAAATTATTTTTCATCTTTTTATTTCTTTGTCTCTGTTTGCATTATACACACACACACACACACACACACACACACACACACACTAGTGAAATATATAGAGAGCTGATAATGTAGATCAGTGATTTAATTGAGCCATCAGTTTTAAAATTTAATATATTATATTTTTCATTTGTGTAAGGTCCATCTGGTTATTTTTATAATTTATTTCTTATTTCTGTTGCCAGTTTGCTTTTTATTCTTAATATTTATTTTATGTTCTTATTTTTCATGTTTGAATATTTTACACTTCATATTTTAAAATGTGTTTTAAAACATATTAGACTTATCTGTGTTGATGCAAAGTCCTTGATGGCAGGGGTTTTGATTATTTTACTTATTACTGTATTTCCAGAGCATAGAAGACTGCCAAAATTGAAGACACCCAGTAATCCTTTGTTGAATAAATTAATGATAAAATATATTCTGTTTGATATTTTCAATCTTGAAGTCTTTGTGTGTCTGACTCCCTGCTTTCTTTTTCTCTTGGTTTTGCTCATAGTGCTTTGTTTCCAGTTAAGTTCTGTTATTTTTGATTTACACTCATTTTTCTTGAAACTTTATTTGTGAAAGATGTTTTCCTCCAAAGAGGACTTGGATTAATTTTTGCCAGCTTCTTGGATTCACTACCAATTTGGAACAACTATAAACTAAATTACTGGCTTTATGTTTTTTAGACCACCTATGTCATATGAATTCAGGTTGCAGAATATATATGAGGTTTATATTGATTGTTTTCTTTTTCCCTTCTGCTCCCATCATCAAAGTTCAAGGCAGATAACTTCCTTACTAGTGATTTTGGGAAGACATATTTTTTTTTCAGTCTATCTGTAAATTGGCTGTTAATTTTCTAGATTAATGCTGTTCAGTAGAAATGTAAGGTGAGCCATAATACATAATATAAAATATTTTAGTAACAACATTAAAAAATAGAAAGAAGTGAAATTAATTTTTGTCATATTTTATTTAATGGTATTCTAATAGGTAATATACAAAATGTTAGTAAGAATTTTACATTCTTTTTTCACACTAATTCTTTGAAATGTGGTGTTTTATACTTAGAACACATCAATTCAGACAAGGTTTTTCTTGAAAAAGCTTCATGTGTTTATGTTTTTAAAATTTTTCACTCATATACAGAATTTAGGAAACAAAACATGAACATATGGGAAGGGAGAAAAAGAGATAAGAGACTCTTAAAGACAGAACAAACTGAGTGTTGATGGAGTGAGATGGATGGGGGATGGGCTAGATGAAGGATGGGCATTAAAGAGGGTACTAGTTGTGATGAACACTGAGTGTTGTATGTAAGTGATGAATCACTAAAATCACTAAATTCTACTCCTGAAACCAATATACCATATGTTAACTAGAATTTAAATACAAATTTGAAAAAAAAAATAAATTAGGTTGTTGTTATAATTAAAAAACAAAGAGTGAAAGACAAAATCCTGGCAAGTTTCTTCTGCCAAAAAGAAAAATAATAAATTTGAATACAGGTTTCCCAACAAAGCTGTATGTTTTCAAATAACTGAATTATCAGCAGGTCGCTCAGTCAGTTAAGTGACTGACTCTTAATTTTGGCTCAGGTTGTGATCTCTGGGTCATGAGATTGAGCCCTCTTTTGGGTTCTGCACTCAGTATGGAGTCCGCTTGAGAGTCTCTATCTTCTCTGCCCCTCCCCCTGCTTGCCCACACACTCTCTTTCTCAAATAAGTACATAAATAAAATCTTAAAAAAAAACAAAAAAACAAGAAAAGGGGAGTCCCTGGGTGGCTCAGTTGGTTAAGCTTTCAACTCTTGGTTTCAGCTCAGGTTGTGGTCTCAGGGTGGTGGCACCCAGCTCCTCGATGGGCTCCACACTCAGTGTGTCATCTGCTGGGGATTCTCTCTCCTTCTGCCCCTCTTTTCCTCCCCACTCCCCCCCTAAAATAAAAAATTAAATCTTAAAAAAATAACTGAATTATCAGTTTTTAAATTAAAATTAACTAAAATGAAGTACAAATGAAAATTAAATTTCTCAGTCTCACTAGACAGATTTCAGGTACTCCATAACCACATTGGCTAGTGGCTACGGTATGGATAGCAGAGCTCTAGGGTCTTAGTTTACTGGGGCTTCTTGGATTGGACATCTACATGGTGGGCAGGAGCTACTTTTTTTCTTGGATCCCTGAACACTATGTCATTGATAACCAAATTTCAAGGCCATCCAGTTTATGACAGATGCCCTTGTAGAATATTTGCATTTATTGTTACTCTTTCCTGTTCATATTCAGGCTTTTCCTTTTTTTTAAGGAGGGAAGAGGAGTTAAACTATGTGAAACTTCTTTTTCTTTTGGTTAAGTTGTTAGTATATTTTAAATAATGTTTTAATACTTTATGCTGCATTAAAAATACATTATTTCACACACACACACACACACACACACACACACACACACACACACACCCCATTGTTTCAGTGGGAGAATCCTCAACAGTATCTAGTCTTCAATTTTCCCTGAAAAGGAAGTTTGTTTGAATCATTTGATCCTGGAAGAAAATACAGAAATGTTTATTCCTCAAAAATACTTAACTGTAGGGGTGCCTGGGTGGCTGTCAGTTAAGCGTCTGACTCTTGATTTTGGCTCAGGTCATGATCTCGGGGTTGTGAGATTGAGCCCACCTTGGGATTCTCACTCTCCCTATTCCTCTGCCCCTCCACCTGCTTGTGCACCTGTGAGCGTGTGCTCTCCCATCCCCCCATAAATAAATAAATAAATAAATAAATCTTTTTAAAGAAATACTTGACTGTATCCTCTCAAGTAATTGTAGGGCTTAAGGGGGAAAAAAAGTGGTTTAATTAATAAAAATTAAAAAGGACATACCATTTAAATAGGCTATTTCATACCAAAGTTTACTGTAAGATGTGATAGTTCTCCTCTTATTGTTAAGGATAATAATGGGTATCCTATATGCTACACTTGAAATATTGAACAAGTGGGAAATTGCAAATGTTTTAAAATAAAAATAGCATCCACCATGAAAGGTTTATTTACACTCTGAGAAAATACAACAGACTTTCTTAAGGGCGACTTTGGTAGACTTTCTGTTTCATGGAAGTAATAAATATGATGGAGGTTAAGTTTCTTAAAATCTCTCATATAGCTCTCAGATTGATTGGTGTTGCTCTTTAAGTTTTAATGCTAACATCCTTTCATTTCTCATACCCACAACTCTTCTTTATTTGTGGCTCATGGTACACACAGAGGCATGGAAGTGTCTGTTTTAAAATGAGGTTTGTTTTCTATTTACTCAAATGGAAGAAAGTTGACAGCTTCATTATAAAACTTTGTGCAACATAAAATGTACAATGCCTGAGCTCTTGAACATCCAGTGTTCTTAATAAACACATGGAGTTTTTATAGGCTGAAGAACTAGTGATAGAGTATCATAAAGCATTTGACAACTAATTTATTAACATATAACTTAGTGGTGTAAGTAAATTGATGTCTATTATAGAAGTATCCAGTTTCTTGGTAGAGTTTGTACTGTTTATTTATGCCATTAAAAAATTGTCCCATGAAGTAGGTGTACTTTAGATAGTCCATTTGTTTAGCAGGAATTTATTGAGCAGCTACTATAGGCAAGGTGCATATTTGCAAGAGACACATAATGAAAAGACATTTATTTTTCTTATGGAGCACAGTGAAAATGTACATTTTAAGTTATGGTTTCCTAAACACAAGAAAGGCCATAAATACTTTTTTATAACTCATGTCAGATAGGAAGATCTTCCACTGCCTAAGGTTCTTCCAGCTGGACTTAGAATCAAATTGACATGAGACTGATTAAAAAAAGAAAACCAAATTTAATAGGCGTCCGTAAAGGGAATCCACACAGACATGGAATTCCACAATGAGGCAACATTAAGCTTATATGAGCTTAGGAGAGGGATAGGGGCCTGAGGACTCAGAGGGGATAAAGGTCTTTAGCAAGAAGGTGGAAGGAGATGTTTTTGGAAAAACAACATGGTTCTATTATACAGATTAGTTCCTTCTTAGGTAAAGGGGAGTCTCTGCCAATCCTGCTCTTCCTGGTATAAGCTCTCCTTTCCAGTATAAATTGGGGAAGTTTTGGGGGAGGCAGAGTGCCTTTCCTGTACCTGGTGGGCTTTTATTTTAACTCAAAATAATCTTTATGCCAAAGTGGCACATTTTAGGGCAGACTGCCCAGGGCCTCTATACTGTGAAGTTTTCTTTTTCTTTTTTTCTTCAAATTTGAGTATCTTTAAGCGTAATATCCAGTTTCTTCCCATCTGCTGAGGCCATATGGGAACAATACTACTATAAGCATCTCCTGATTTTCTCTGCCTCGCCCCTTAGCCAGAAACCATCTTTTTATTCCTTTCAATTTCTATAGCATGTACCCATGTCTCTCATAGGCCATATTTCTTATTTTGTTTTGTATTTTATTTGTCTGTGTACTTGTTTAATTTACTTAGCAGCTTTTGAAAATCTTAAAGTCAGAATCCATTTTCAGCCTTTGGCGTTGCAACTTTTCTGTCAATAAGAGGTATTCCAGCATTGACAAAATGAAAAAGCACCAGAAACATATTTTGTCTGTTTTCCATGACATGTAGGCAAATATTACTCTTTCAGTTAAACAGTACAAGTTAGCTTATCCAGCATTTTTATCAGCAGGAAAATTGCAAAAGTTGGCGATTCTGGTCTCACCCAGTACCAGCTTTTAATCCAGTAAAAAATAAGTAGGCTTGTGGAAGCTAGAAGTAAATATATAATTTATTGTCATCAGGTAACTATTATTTATTGTTCTTGTATTTCTTCACTAAAATGGCTAGGACAATACCTCATAGAAATGTTAAAAACCAAACTTTTTACATATGGTAAAAATTACAATATGTATGTTTATAGCAACGTTCTTTTATTCATTGAATAATTTCTAAGAAGTAGGAAAAGGAGAACTGCTTAGAAAGGGGTAGTCATTGAAGATAGCATAAATTAAATCTTGGTAACAAGCTAACACCAATATTTTACTTTGATGAAATAGCTTTTAAAAACATGTAACCTTTTTTCTGATTTATTGGTGCTTAATTAAAAGTGTTACTTCTGTTACGGTTTCAAAAGATACTGAAAATCAATATGTATGTAGTAATTCAGTGTGTAAGATCTGTGAATAGATAAAAAATAATATGTATTTGGATATTTTGAGGAATTTGAAGCATCATCAAAATATACAGAGTTGTGAATTATCTTAATGCAAATAATACATATTTATACTTTCAAAACTGGCATTTATAACAAGCTTGTACTTAGATGCTGGCTACATTGTACTTATCATCAACTTGGTTGTCTTATTCTTACAGAGTCGTTATTTTATCTAAAATTTCTTTTTAGCTACAAAATATAATTTAAAATCAGAAAATGTACTTTGTGTTCTCGTATTCAAATTTCCTAATATTTGTCAGGTTTAAGAAATATTGTGCAAACACTTTAGTCTTGCTGTAAGCCATTTGTCATTGAAAAGCTACTTTTCTCTGATTATTGGAAGCTATTTTCTATTAGTGTAATGACTAAGCTTTTCAAATATTGGGAGGAGGAAAAATTTACATGTTGCTGATAATAGACCTATTCTTCAAAATGCCAAAGAAGTTGTGGTATCTGATGAACATTTTATTAAAAAGTGGAGTGGAATAATAATATAACAACTTTTCTCTCCATTCTGGATTCAAGTTTTCTGTTTTCCCACTTAAAAATCTCAGGGGGAAGTCCTTAACTTGGATTATCCTTGTATCCGTGAGCCCTTTACATTGTTTACCTGTGGGTATTGAGGCCAATATGTTGCATCCAAATAATAATATTCTGTGTTTCAACTCTTGGGTATCACAACTTTGTATGAGATTAAGGAATTGAGGCAGAATCTAGACATTTTGGAATATATCATACATAGGTATGTGAAAGGTTCAAGGGCTCTGTGCTAACTGAAATATGGAGCCAGTTTCCAAGTTGTTACAAAAGTAAATATGTTGGTAGGCGTGGCTTTTGGTTTTGGTCAGATCTCTGCTAAATTTTATTTATTTAAATATTCTTCCAGAGTTCTATATTTATCGGAGAACATAGACATTGATTGAAAATGTTTGGGAAGGAAATTGGCCTGACGGAAAACTAAACTAATCTAGTACCACAGTGTCGACCTCCGAGAGTTGGGGACCTGGGGCGGCGAAGGAACTGAGAAAAAGAGACGACAGTATAGTGAGGCAGAGGGGACCCGGAGCTAACAGCCCGAGGCGCTGAGGTTTATTTTCCATACTCTTATATACCTTCTACAGCGATATAGATCTATAATGATTTACAGCAGGGGCATAGTAAGGCACATTCCTCCATGTATACAGGATTAGTCAAGCACATAAGAATCTTTAAAACAATTTACAGGACAAGGGAACAAAGGGGAGTGCACCGTGTGCTGTTTACAGCTGGCTTCCTATCTACAAGACATCTTCTGGGGCGTACTTTAGAACTGACCACTCACGTTCCAAGGGCATTTCACTCTGCTCCTTTCGGGGTTATTTTTAACCCTGCAATTTCGAGTTTTCTCAGAGATCTCGGAGTCTGAGCGAACAGGCACCAGTGGTTGTTGTGGCATTCTATTTCCTACACCACAGGATTGAAACTAAACAATGTATTGGTCACTGTGAATTTCTATGTGCATGTTTTCGGTGAGGATGTATAAAAGTTATAAAAATCAGTCTGTATAAACACCAGTCTTTCCAAAATTATGTTTCATCAATATATGTTATTAATTGTATTTTTCAGTACCATAAGACTTAAGAAAGGAGTTTTATAATGTAGTTTTTTGTAGCATTTTCAGTAATTATTGTGTAAAAGCTTAATGTAAAATTTATTCATTATTTAGGCCATTATTAAACATACCTATCACTTGTTGAAATATTCATTGAATTCACACATTGAAGGTGAAAAACAATTTTTAATAATTGACAGAAAACTAAGTGAATATAATATTTAAGATCATAATTTCTCCTTTTTAAATGAATTGTCTATCATTAATATTGAACAAAAAAGGTCTTAAATTTATCAATCAAGAAAGCTTTAATCTTGGAAATTAATGAAATGTGTTTCATAGTGATACAATTTAACACTGAAACAATTTTGGAAATTTTATTTCCAAACTTCCTATTTTTTACCTTGCCCCAACAATAGGTTCTACAGACAGTACTAGGAAAAAAGTGAGTTTATTGCTTAACCAAATGCACATGTAGGGCTCATTAAAAATAACAGAAGATATATATTTGATTTTTCTCTTACATTATGTTTAAAAATTGAATTTTATTCATTAAAAAGAAAGGTGGGGGCAGTAAATGAATTTTTTTGGCTGTAAGGGCTTGGCTTGTCACCAATGTTCAGCATAATAATATTCTCTATTCTGTAGGTTAATATATAATTTAACTTCTTGAATTGTTACCTCTAACTCTAATTTAATTACAAGTTTCTGCATGCAACCTATTACGAAATTACTTTTTACTGTTGCAGTAATCAGAATTAAATATACAGCTAATGAAGTGCAAAGAGTTCTATAAACTTGAGACAGATTTCTTTTATATATTACTTTTATATGTAATTAAAAGGAGTCTTGTGAAGTTTTGGTACTTAATAAATGATTTCTGTAAATCAAGTACTTATATCTGAAAGTTAAATAAATAAATATTATCAAAGATTTATTTGGTAATTAAAGGCACATTTCAATTTGATAAGACTAAAACTTGTTGTCTGGAACACTATATATTGCTATAATATCTTCTCAAATTACCCCATTGTAGTAAAGACATTGGCTATATTAGTGAATTGGTAAAATATGTTTGTTAACTTACATAGAACTGGATTATTTTCTGTCATTTATATTTTTTCTTTTTTTTTAAAGATTTATTAATTTATTTTAGAGAGAGAGAGCATGGGGGGAGGAGCAGAGGGGGAGAGAAACTCAAGCAGAGGACCCTTGAGTTCATGACTTGAGTGGAAACCAAGAGTTGGACGTTTAACTGATTGTGCCGCCCAGTCACCCTTTGTTTTTTTTTTTTTTCCAAATTGCTCGTAATGTTATTTAAAGAGTAGAATTTAGTATTAAATTATACAGTTTGGTCTAATTGCTAGATAGAGCGATTAGATAGACAATAGGTAGATAGAAAAACGGAGAGAGGCATGTAAGCTGCTTAGGCACAATGCCTGGTGTGTAGCTTGTCCTCAATGAGTATTAATTATGTATTGTTTTATAGAAGTTTGTTATTAATAATAATTATTGTATGTGCCAGGGGGTATATTCATCTTAAAAATAAAATAGTTGTTGGGCAGTTCCATCATTAAACAGTATTTTAAAGATGTCATATGGTGTCCTTGTTCACAAAAGAGGACTCAGTCTCAGAAATTTTTAGCAGCTGCAATAGAGTATATTTTAGTTAAAATATATTTGCTACAAGATACTTTGCAGTTTAGGATTTGGAAAGGTGGTGGCAAAATTATAGTTGTCAAAATGGTGATTTTCAATAAGTACTGTAATTAGCATGCACTGCTTCCAGAATGCATGTGCTTCTCAAAAATGGGCCATGACTCACTTGTATTTGCATATAACCAGGGCATGTTAGATATAAATGTCCATTTACCCTCAGAATAAAAAGAAAATTTGGCTTAAATTGTTCCATTAATTAAAAGACCCTTATTAGACTATATATTCTAAATATAATGTTGGTTTTGTGTTCTGCAGAGAATACAATTCTGTTTTAATGTTTATGTTATGTGGCTGTTTCAAACCTAGCTTCTGTCAGTTTGTGAAAACAACTGGAGAGTTCCTCCTTTCACTCCATTCCTGGAAAAACAGACTAAGAATCCTCTTTAAGCATTTGGCAAATGTGTGTGACTCTTTTTGAATCCACCTCCCACACCCATACCTTTGTAAATAAAGCACCACACTTGTTCACCCACTTGTAGATGTCCATAGAGAAGCGTATTTAGCAGTTCTACTAATTACTCAGGATCTCCACGCCACATCATTTGTGCCTATGTGCTTTGCATTTGCTCTCAGTGCTCAGAAGCTTATTACGGTGCATGAGCTTTCATATCTGGTTTCCTCTAACTTGGGGAGGTTTCTGGGCTCCTCTCATGCCTCTTTGGGTCATGTCTGTCTTGCATAATTTTTGATCAGCAACTTCTTTGAATTTTAATACATCATATTTGCTGCACCCAGAGAGTCCTTCTGCCTCTAGATCCAGAAAATAAACTTGTTCTCTGAGAGACCAACCTCCAGTCTTCCCATGACAAGAGTTAGTACGGCTTCCAAATGAATATTGAGTATTTCTTAGTTACCAGGAATTTTTTCTGAGCTCTTCTAAACCAGTAATTCATCAATTTATTAGTCCCACAAAATACACATAGTTTTCTAATCTTTGACAGAAGGTCAACACGGTGTTTTTCCTTTTCTCTTAATATGTTACTGAAAATTTCAGTTCATTGATTTTTCTTTCATGTGCTTAAGTGCCCAATTTACTGACTTAATTTTTTTTTAATTTTTGTTGCTCATTTTTTAAAAAGATTTTTATTTATTTGAGAGAGAGAATATGAGAGAGAGAGAGTACATAAGAGGGGAGAGCGGGAGAGGGAGAAGCGGACTCCCCGCTGAGCAGGGAGCCCGATGCGGGACTCCATCCCAGGACTCCAGGATCATGACCTGAGCCGAAGGCAGTTGCTTAACCAACTGAGCCACTCAGGCGCCCCTGACTTAATTTTGAAGTCCTCAAAAACAGGAACTCCTGTCTGTCTTCCTTCTTTCTGTCTCCCAGTATTACTATTTAAAACCTGATTGGCTGAGACATTGTAAGCACAGTTGGCATTGATATTGTAATATTTTGATCAGAAATTCTAGAATTTGTGAAACACTAATATTTAGATTAGGCTTTCAATACATATGCCTCACTTTAAGGAAAATATTTTGCCTTATCAATTTATTCTGTATGAATTATCTTGAGGTTATGATATTTAATACAACTAGACAAGATAATTCTTATCAATTTCTTTCAAGGTGGGAGAAAATCTATACTGTTGCATCATTCCAAAGCTGATTCTTAGTAATTTTTATTGATATATATTTTTTAAAGATTTATTTATTTATTTTAGAGAGAAGGAGAGGGAGCGCGAGAGAGCTTGTGAGGGGAGGGCAGAGGGAGAGACTCTTCAAGCAGACTTCCTGCTGAGTGTGTAGCCTTACCTGGGGCTCCATCTCATGACCAATGAGATCATGACCTGAGCTGAAACCTAGAGTCATATGCTTAACCGACTGACCCACCCAGGCGCCCCTTTATTGATATTTTAAATGCAGTGCCTCTGAGTAGATCTGTGTAGCAAAAGGTGTGTTCTACTGCATTAATTTTTAGTTTAAATCAGGAAATCACATTAAGCAGTAGTATATAGTATTTCTGATTAGTGTAATGTTTAGAGTAGCCCACTGGGTACATGGATTCCCATAGATATTTATCTAAGAACCTCTACTTTTTCTCAGAAAGTAGTTGTTTCTGACTGTTGCAACCAGAATGGAGTCTTGTTTCAAAGATACTTGTTTTGTCTTGCCTATTTTCTTTGCATCATTCTGTATCACTGACGATTAATTCCAACTAATGAAGTTCTCGTTCTCACTTGTCCCTTGCCCCCAAAGCCAGTATGTTTCTCTGAAGCGCTGTTTTGCTCTCACAGAACCAGGCTGTAATCGAACTGATAGATGTGCTAGATATTGTTTAGCTTCTTGAATATGGCTGGGCAAGAATGGCCATGTCTCTGCTTAAGAGTCCTTTAATATGAGATTGTGATGGTTGGAGAAAGAAGGTAATTTTTCAAAAGGTGTTGTTATTTAATTCCTGAATCCATTCGAGACTCCCAAACTTTTCTGTTTTCAATTTTTTTCATTATGATTTTTTTCCAAATTAGCAAGGTAATATATGTTATTTGTAATAAAAGCCAAGCATTGCTGAAACCTGTAAGGCAAAATAGTAAAGTTTTAATTCCCCAGGAGAATTTTCTGTGACGGATGTTGTTGGTATGCACAAGTTGTGTGTGTTAAGTGGCGTGTTGATATCAAGATTGCTAGTGGGATCCAAGTATAAAGCAAACAGTTTTTTCCCTCTTTGCCCTTTAATTTGCTCAATGTGATTAGTTTTTTCTTAGATAGGAACTTTGGTGTTATTTTAAGACACAAAATCAGTCTGGTTTCAGAATACCAGTTCCATAGAATAGTCAATACTTCAGTATTCATTCAGAAATAGATGTCATGCTGCCTCCTTCCAGCTAAGGCTGCAGTGGGGTGAGCCTAATCCTTCAGAATCAGTCCATCCCCCTAGCGGGGTACTGAGGATTCTTTAGGGGTCTCATATTTCTGCACATCTTAGGAGCAAAGGCCTGACTACTTTTATTCTGGACATAGTTTTGTTTCTGGATATCCTATTTGTATAGCAAACAACATTGGAAGGTAGAGATAATGTCTCCTTAAGAGGAAAGGATCTTATTAAAAACTTGGATTCCTGGGGCGCCTGGGTGGCTCAGTCGTTAAGCGTCTGCCTTCAGCTCAGGTCATGATCTCAGGGTCCTGGGATTGAGTCCTGCATCAGGCTCCCTGCTCCTTGGGAGCCTGCGTCTCCCTCTGCCTCTATCTCTCGGTCTCTCATGAATAAATAAATAAAATCTTAAAAAAAAACAAAACTTGGGTTCCTTACACTCAGGGATTTTTTCATGGCCGAGTATGAATGTATCCCTTCCCTAATAAAATGGACTCCACTTTCAACCTCCTGACATTGATTTAGTAGAACTGTCATGATAGTCACCTCAGGTGACAAAATCACTTCATACGTCCTGGTCAGGTACTCAGTCTACTAGAGTGACCAGAGTTGTTCAGTAGTAAAGGGGGGGGGGGTGTGTGTCTGTTCTCCACAAACTTGGAGTTGAGTTTGTAACTTACCATAAGGTCATTCAGTTGTGCCGCACCATTCAAGACTCACCTTTCTGTGCTGAATTTCCTTTGTAACTCCGTCAAAAAGCAGTGGACTCTATATATGTGTGTGTGGACTATTTCTGAATTCTATTCTGTTGATCTATGTGTCTTTATACCAATACCACATTATATGGTTACTGTCACTATTACTGTGTAATAAATTGTGAGATCAGATAGTGTAAGAAATCCACTTTTGTTCTTCTCCCTTTTCAAAGCAGTTTGGACTATTTTTGGTCTTGTATTTTTGCATGAATTTTGGGATCGGCTTGTCAATTGTAACAAAAAAAATCTGAAATTTCTCATTGGAGTTGGGTTGAATTTACAGATCAATATGGCAAGAAGTGACAATATGTAGTGTGTTGATACCTGGACACACCAGTTATCTTCATTTGTTTGGATCTTTAATTTCTCTCAGCAGGATTTTGTACTTTTCAGGGATCAGATCTTGTACATCTTTTGCAGAGTGAACCTTGAGTTTTATACATTTGCAATTCCCCTGTAAATGGTATTGTTTTTACAATTTCAGTTTCTGATTGGTTGTTGTTAGAATAAAGAAATACACTTGATTTTTGTGTATTGGTCTTGTATCTGCCGGCATTGCTTAAATTCCCTTTTTAATTCTATTCTTCGTTGATTCCACAGAACTTTATACTTAGATGATGATATTATATGCAAATAAGTTTTCCTTTTTTCCTTTCTGTCATTCTTCTTTGTTCATCTGCATGTAACTTATTTTTTCTCTTTTTTTTTAAAGATTTACCTTTTTATTGGTTTCAGTAAATTTATTATGTGCCGTGGTGCATTTTTTCCTAATTAACTTATTTTTTTATACTTAGAGGTTTGTTGTATTTCTGGGTTCTATTGGTTTTTGTTTTCATCAAATTTGTAATATTTTTGGCAATTATCTTTTCAATTATTTGTCTTCACGTCACTCTTCTTCTTTGGAAATTATTATCACACTTATGTTGGGCTACTTAATATTTTCCTGTAGCTTAGTAATGCTCTGATTATTTTTATTTTATATTTTTAAGTTTTTTTTTTATTATTCATTTAAGACACAGAGATACAGAGAGAGAGAGCATTAGCAGGGGGAAGGGTAGTGGGAGAGGGAGAAGCAGGCTCCCTGCTGAGCCAGGAGCCAGATGTGGGGCTCCTTCCCAGGACCCCGGAATCATGACCTGAGCCGAAGGCGGATGCTCAACCATCTGAGCCACCCAGGTGCCCTTGGTCTGATTGTTTTTAAAGCATTTTTTTCCCTCTCTCATTTTGGATAGTTTCTCCTTCTGTCTATAAGTTTTCCAATTTTCGTCTGCATTGTTTCATCTAATGTTAATCCCATCCACTTTATTTTCCTCCTCATGCATTGTAGTTTTTAATCTTTAGAAATACAATTTAAATATTTTTACATTTCCGATGGCTCTACTTAATATGTTTAATCTTGCATTTAGCTTTTTGGACATATATAATTCAGCAATAATGTCCTTATCTACTAATTCAATCATCTATGTAATTTTGAGGTCTGTTTTGATTGATTGATACTTCTTTTCATGGAATCTTATTTTCCTACTTCTTTGCATGCCTGATAATTTTTTTTATTGGATACCAAAAATTGTGAATTTTACCTTGTTGGGAGATGGTTATTTTTCTATTCTTACACATATTCTTGGCCTTTGTTACCCGACCTTGTTAAATGTTATTGCGGTTAAAGTGACTTGGAAATAGGTTGATTATTTTGGGTCTTGCTTTTAACCTGTTAGATGGGATGCATGCAGCGTTAATTTTACTGATACTACTCCACTATTGAGGCAGTTTCCTTGTGTATTCTATCTGATGACCAGTGAATTATTTCTATTTTGGCTGCTAAGAATAGGAAATACTGCTGGCCTTATATGAGTTCCATAGATTTATCCCTTGAATCTTACTTTGTTGGCTCTTTCCTCAAGTAGATCCATCACATGCATGTACTGGTAAGTACTCAGCTGGAGATTTGAGGGTAGCCTTTTAAAAACCTCCAAAACTCTCTTTCCTTGATATTCTCTCCTCTCATATACTCTGATTGTGATTTGTAGCCAGTTTTGCTTCCCCAGGCTTCCAGATTTATCCCCACAACTCAGGGAGATTCCATGGCCTCTATGAACATCTGCCTGGGTTCTCTGTCCCTGAATTGTGGTCTGCAAATCATCTGCAGGCAGTAAATGGAGAGTTGCAGTGTTTTCATGGTTCATTTCATAGCTTTTGGGATCACTGACTTTTTTTCGCTTGCTACTTCAGTTTTGAAAACCATTGTTTCAGTTAATTCTGTCTGATACTTTAATTGATTTCTGGCATCGGGGTAACTCTGGCCCTTGTTACTCCATTTTGGCCAGAAGTAGAATTCCTTGACTTTATACTTGGATTCTATTATTGGGTCTTGATAGAGAACCAATGCAACATTTTCATCCATTACCAATATTTCTAGCACCATTGAATCTTCAGGATCATTTGGCCCAACATACAGGGAAGCTTGCACAATAGCTTGGACTTGTTGCAAAACCTTTTCTTAAGCTCTCCTCAAAATGTATGTAGTTATGGATCATCCCATAAATGAGTCAAAACAACATTCCCGTATGCAGCATGTTCTTCCTCAAAAATTGACTCAAGCTTGCCAAATGCTTTGCCACTTTCATAGTGATAGGAGGCGTGCATTCAACAATTTACCCTTGTTTTTTTTAAATTTTTTTATTGTTATGTTAATCACCATATATTATATCATTAGTTTTTGATGTAGTGTTCCATGATTCATTGTTTGTTCATAACACCTTTTTTTTTTTTTTACATTAGGGCTATCCTGGCATTCCTCAGACAGGGGGACCTATAAATACATTGCTGATATGACAAGCCCGTGAATCTTCATAGTATTTAAATCTCAGATTCTCTAGCATGTAAGCAGTAGAGCATATAAGTTACTACACGTCTGCTACTAACCATGTGCAATTAGCTTGATATTATCAGTGTAATGGGTCAACCTGGTGTTATGGGGGCACATTAAGTTAATTAAGGTCCCTGTTGTCTTTATTACATATTATAGTATACATGAAAGATAGTAATAGTTTTGTAGCAATACAAACTATACTATTGTCTTTGCTTAAAAAAACTAACTGATTTTGGTCATCTCTATTCATAGAAATAAACATTTGCTCAATCAGTAGTTACATATTAAAAAGAATCAGTTTTTCCCCTTCTGAGTGTACAGTTACCCTAGTCAATGGCTGCCCGTTATGATAACCACATCCATTTTGCCTTGGATCGTCAAGTACTGCTGTATCCTTTGGACATTGCAGAATTTCACCATTCCTGCTAATATTAGGGAGTCCACTTTCATGTAAGCAATTTTATTTTTGTATTCACATTGCTTGTAGTTCTTGGCCCTAATTTGATTTTTTAAAATAAACTTTTTATTTTTGAATACATTTTGATATACAGGAATGTTGCAAAGATAGAACAGAGACTTTCTCCATAGCCCTTATTCAGCTTGCCCCATTACTATTACCTTACATTACCATGGTACATTTGTTAAAACTGAGAATCTGACACGGGTATGTTAATATTAAATGCGCCCCAGAATTTTTTTGGATTCCATCAGGTTTTCTATTGATGTGTTTTTTTCTGTTCCAGGATCCAAACTAGGTGACCACACTGTTTGTAGTTATCATATGTCTCCACTATCTTTTGTTCTGCAGTATCTCCTCAGTCTTCCCGTATTTCAACACCTGGATGTTCAGTAGAATTGTTCCCCAGTCTAGGATTGTCTAATGTTTTTGCACATCAGACTGGGATTACTGGTTTTTAAAGATTTTATTTATTTATTTGTCGGCGGGGGGAGAGAAGAGAGAGAGAAAGAGAGAGAGAGAGCGCGCGCGAGCACACAAGCAGGGGGAGCAGCAGGCAGAGGGAGAAGCAGGCTCCCCGCTGAGCAAGGAGCCTGATGCGGGACTCGATCCCAGGAGCTGGGATCATGAACTGAGCGAAAGGTAGACACTTAACCCACTGAGTCACGCAGGCGTCCCTGGGATTACTGGTTTTTTAAAAGGAGTATCACAAAGAAGGCTCTTCTTGTTACGTCCTATCAGAGGGTACATGATAACCACCTGAGGTCAGTGGGGACATTAACCTTCTTCACTTAGTCCAAGTACTATTTGCCAGGTTTCTTTACTCTAAAGTTACTATTTTCCCCTTTTCCTAGGAAATCACTGTCTAACCCACTATTGGGGAGGGCAGTTACATTGTTTCCTGGGTAGGGAAGTATCTACATGTATTATTTAGAATTCTTCTGTAAGGAAGATTTGTCCATTCTCTCTCATTTATGTATGTATTCAACTACTTATTTATATGCATCTACACTTGTACATTTGCTTTATGGTTTGAATCATAATCTAATACCACAAATAACCTTATTTTTATTTATTTATTTATTACAGGTAACTTTATCCTGTCACATGTATAGTTATGTATACATGTGGAGTCCATACTGGCTGTCCCTGACATGTTCCTTGTCTAGTCATACCAGGCCCTTTGAGCTTAGGGAGCTCTGCAGTTTCCATGCTGCCTTTGTGCACCAGACTGTTCGACAAGGCTGGAGCGTAGTTCTGTGCCTGGGGTTCTGTGCCTGTAGACTCACCCTACAGACATTACCTGGAAAATTTCAGGAACGTAACCCTGAGATTACACACTTTTTTTTTTTAAAGATTTTATTTATTTATTTGACACAGAGAGCGAGAGCACAAGCAGGGGGAGCGAGCAGAGAGAGAGAGAGAGGGAGAAGCAGGCTCCCCGTGGAGCAGGGAGCCCAGGATCATGACCTGAGCCGAAGGCAGACGCTTCACCGACAGCCACCTAGGCGCCCCGTGAGATTATACATTTTTATAAAACCTGGAGAATGTCATTCCTTTTCTGGTGTTAGTACCTTTCTGTCCTGGTGCTTCTACCTTTCAGAAGCAAAGCTATTTAATTCAAATTGCTGGAATTAATATTAATTAGCTTGCCCCGCAGTGGCTCTTTAAGATCATTTGTTACCTTCCCATGTCTTTCTTCTAATGGTATAGGCTTCAAGTTTTCCTATTTGGGCTGCACCTTGCAGCTACTACTGGATTACTAGGAATAACTTATTCTATTTAATCATTTCTGAGGGTCCTGAACTTTTGAATGAAAAAGTAAGGATGATCTGATACATCTCTAAGCAGCTAGAATAGAAGCAGGTGCCTGGATGAGGGTTTTATTTTATTTTGAGGGACCGGTTTCTGACATCAGATATACATGTGTCTCATTTAAAAATAATTACACATAATTTATGTAAGTGAAGAAAAAATGCCATTGTTTGACGGTTATAACTCTTCAAAGATCAGACTCACTTGTCAGATATATAGAAAAGTTCAAAACTTCTGACTTTTAGATTCTTCTAAACAGGCTCTGATCTCTTTGGATTATGATGTCTCTCTCTATAAACAAAAATTTTTCTGACACCTGCTGAATTTTGCTAAACTTGAGCTGAAAGTATCAGGTGTTCCATTCAAGTGTCATTCCTTGCAATTCATTTCTTAGCAAGTTTACTCTTCCAATAGGTGGCACTTAGAATGAATAGCACTTCACACTACCTAGTTTGAGCCCACTCATTTCCTCTTATTTTACTTGCCATTCTAGCAACCTCTTCACTTTGGTAGCATCAATCAAAGACGCGGAAACTAGTAAAAGCAAAGTCCTTCCACTTTATTCCTGACTTCAACTTCTGCCATTGGTTTTGTTTTTGGTGTATATTTAGGAAATACCTATGAAAGTAAGCCAGCTTTATAGGAATTCACCCACAGCATTGGTTGTGAAGCTTTTTATTTCTTTTTAAGTTCGTTGTACATAGAATTCATATATTGGTATGTTAAATTAAGAGACTGTGACTGTGTAAGAATCCAAAAGAAGAGTTACAGAAATGCAGGGTTTGATATTGACTCTGACATTCTCCGTCTGTGGGAAAGTCACTTAGTCTACTAGAACTCTTTGGTTTATGTCACCTTACCTAATTGATTATTTTAAGGATCAAATTAATATAATTTGAAAATTTGATTGATGGTGTGATGCTGGGGATATTTTGATCAGGGTTACTAAGTCTCAAAATAAAACAAGGATGCAGACTCAGATTTCCTTAACATCATCATCATCATCATCATCGTTTATAATTATTATTACTATCTATGTGAACTTCATCATGTTTCTTTTTCTGTAGAATGCTAGTAATACCTACCTCCCCAGTGTATGGGGAAAATTTAAACTTAAAATTGCCGATCACAGTCAGTTTAATATGTGTTATCTTTAAATTTCTCTCCCTGCTCCCCCTCAACCTTGAAGGTAAGGTCATCACTTCTGAGATCTTTTGTCTTAACCTCTCAGCTTATGTTTGCTCTTACAACGAATAACATCAGTTAGTTGCAGAAAGTCTTTGATGATGGAATGAAAGGCATGAATCCATTAAAATAAATTCCAAAATGGACAAAATAGAAAACAGAAGGCAGACTCGCTCATCGATGGACTGCACTGTCTGTGTGATTGAGAATTGAGTTCATTCCTTTCAAATATCATAGCCCATGAAGGCTTTTCCTTTCTCTTCTGCTACCATTACTCACCTTAGGCTCCTAAAGTCTCCCGTCAGAACTTTCTACAAAGTTTTTTCCAAAATGTCCTTGCTGCCAACCTTTTTATTCTATCTGCATTAATGAAAATTTAGTTTTCCTAAAGTAGTTCTTTCATGTGTAATTAACCTTGCCCCCGAACATTTTTTGATTCTTTATTTCCAACAGAATAAAGTCTAGATAGCTTAGCCTCACACTTGAGAACCTCACAGGACATCCTGGTGCCTCCCCTCTTCCATTTGCTTCTCCAGGTTCATTCTCTACCCTTCTTCAACTACTCTCTGACCCTGGTGGCTTGTCTCTGTGAGCTGTGTGAGTGAGAGCCCTGGTGGGAAGGAGGAAGATGACATCAGGGAATTTATTCCCTCAGATTCCTCCTTTCTACTCAAGTCTTTTATCTTCTCTGGCATCTCTCTCCATGAGACCCTGTCCTTCTGGGGTTTGGTAACTCCCACTCTCCACTCCACCCTGAAGGGTGGAAATTGTTTACTAGTGTTGGGATACTGCCTTATTCTGGTGGCTTTTCTGTGCCTTGCACACACCTTTGTAAATATTCTCTGTATCAACTCAACTTGAATAACCCAATTGAATGTGCCATCTGTTGCCCGGCTGTTACACTTCCTAAATTTATCTCATGCCATACTCTGCATCCTTTAAAGACAGATGGTTTATTATTGTTGGCATGGTGGTTCAGAACATCTACTTTGGAATGATAAAGTTTGGGTTTGAATCCTGATTTTACTACTTCTCAGTTCAGTGACTTGGATCAAATTATTCAGCCTCTCTCAGCCTCAATATCCTCATCTATTAAATAGAAATAATAATAGTGGCCATTCATGGGTTATGTGGGAACCAAAGAAGTATGCAGAGTTATGTGGGAACCAAAGAAGTATGGAGAAGTTCTCTTATGTCACAGATGCAAAAGAAATGTGGTTTTGGCCATGAGTATGTTTTGAGCTCATATATCTTTTCCATTCATACTACCAAACCTCTTTTTTCATTACCCCTGTTGTCTGCTTCTGTCTGTCCATTCTAGGCTTAATTAAAGTCCTTGTTCTTATTGTAATCTCTTAATGTTTCTCACTTCTTATAACACCTACTCCCTGGAACTCTCCTTTATGTTTTTATCTGTATATGTCTCCTCATCTCAATTATAATGTTAACTATTTGATGATAGGAACAAGGAATTTTCATTTCATTGTATTTGCACCTAATGTGGTATTGTGCCCCTAGCTCACTGTTGGGGACATAGTAGAAGCTCAACAAGTATTTGCTTAATTATTTAATTTTAACTTAATTTTAATTAAGGTAGGCAAATTTTATAATGCAAGTAATTTCAATTAAGTTAGATCGATAAAATGCATAACGCAAGTCTCCAGAACAGAGTTTTTTACTATCATAATGCCCATTTCAGAGTAGATACTTATTGAATATTTGATGATTTGGGTAATTATTATACAGACAAATTATCTGTAATACTGTCTAAGCACCTGTTGACTACTGTGTAGACATAGTCTGTACATATAATGAGATGATTTATATTAACCACCAAAGGTTAATGATCTAAACTGGTTAAAGTATTAATGGTATTAGTATTAATGGCACTATACCAGTATCCCAATATTTTTATCTTTTTTTTTTTTTTTAAGTAGGCTCCACACCCAGCCCAGAGCCCAACATGGGGCTTGAACTCATGACCCTGCGATCAAGATCCAAGATGAGATCAAGCGTCTGTTGCTTAACCGACTGAGCCATCCAGGTGCCCCTTTCTGTCATCTTTTAACCATACCAGCTTGGACAGTCTCATCACAATACTAGAGAATAGATAATGAATCCATCTCCTCTGATAATAATATAAAAACTTTGGTTTCTGTTTTATTATTTTTTTTAAGATTTTATTTATTTGAGAGAGAGAGTGAGCACGAGTGGGGAGGAAGGGCGGAGGGAAAGGGAGAAGCAGACTCCTTGTGGAGCAGGGAGCCCGATGCGGGTCTCCATCCCAGGACCCCCAGTATCATGACCTATGCCCAAGGCAGCGGCTTGACCGACGGAGCCACCCAGGCGCCCCTCTGTTGTATTTTAAATTAGGCCCATTCAGGAATAATTAATTATTGGTCTTTTATAATAATAATTAATTATTGGCAGAAGAGCCAAAGTAGAAGAATCTGCTTTAGCTTCTGGTGAGCAGTGTAATTCATCACCTCTCAGTACATTGTCTTTTTGTCCTGAGAAAAGAATTCAGTAAAGGTATAGCCTGTAGGTGGCACTGGAGTCCACTGATCGCTATCCTGCAGTCTCAAGTACAGCAGCATGGTTATAATTGGTGTTGGCTTCTCAGCACAATGATGATGTCCAGTGATAGCTTGGACTTTGAGCAACTGTGGAAAATCCTCAGTGAACCTTGCCAGGTTCCTGTTGGAATGTGTCAGCTCCCCAAAATTCTGTCCTGTTAGTGGAAATGATGTCTAGTACAGAGGGAGCAGTGAGGGTTATCTGAATGTGATGTGCACATTTCTGAAAATTATCTTGGTGATAAGTATGTTGTGGGAATTAAAAGTTAATTGATTGTAAACAGTGGGCTGGTTGATGATTACAAAGGATTGGGGATCATTTCTTTTGAGACTGTCTTAGAACACAGTAAGATGAGTCTTGTTAATTTTTTGGTTTAACATATTAAGAGAGTTGGGATTTTCAAATTAGGTTATTAATTTTCCTAATCATCCAGGGCAATATATATGTATATATATTTTCCTACCCCAGGGTAATATTTTTAAGAAAAAAACGAATGTAAAAGTGAGAATTAAAGTATGTATTTCAGTAACTATTTATGTGCAAAATAATTCAGTGAAGATAGTTTTATTTTGTTCTTTTTATTGACGTGGCTCACTTTTTCATATGTAGCATATGAATGAAAGAGAGATGGCTTGGGCCTTGAATGTACAAATCCCACTTTTCAGGTTCACATGGGATGTGACAAAGGAGGCTTTGGGCAAAATGACTTTTTAGTTGCTTTTCTTCTGTCACCTTTACTCACATGTGTACCACCGAAACTATTTACATGGTCAGCACCTCTGGAGTTGGGAGGAGAGTGGGTACATGTAGAGTGACCTTCTCCCTTTCACTTCCCTACTCCCCAGTGGAGAAAATGTTGCCACAGTATTTCTAGGGCTTTGACTGCAAAGACCTAGAAGATTTCCCTGGCCTTGGTGAACTGGGTACATGGGAACTTCTTGCCTGACGTGAAAGCCCTCTCTTTGGTACATTTCCCTTGGCTTCACATCCAAATCTTGGTCCCAGTACTCTTAGTATTCAGAAGTTCAGCAGAACAACAACAACAAAAAGTAGGCCAGAGCAATAGGGTATCTTTTCAGGGTTCCGCCTGAAATCTAGAGCGGGATTTATAAACTGCTTATTTGGAGGTCTTTCTTGGATGGGAGATGACAGCCAGGTGGGAGAGGGACCTGCCCAATGCCTAACAGTAACTCCATTAAAACATCAAGAGGCGGAACATCCCAAAGAGAAAACATACTCCAAAAAGTCTACAAAACAGATTTCAAAGGCTAAGTATGAACTGTATTGATGAGAAGGGAAGCATACTAAGTAGAGGGGGGAAATATAAAAGATTAAGTAATAGGTATAAGTACAATATATTTGCTCAGATGTTTTGCTAATGGAAAGGTAAAATTATGTGGTCAAGTATGTTTTTATTTCTGCTTTATGCTTATTTAGTTGAAATAGAATGTGATGAGTCACTGAATTGTGGAAACCATGAACTACTCAGCGAGATATGAAAAGAACAACAAAAAAAAGAAGCTAGAGAGAAGTCTTCAGGCAGTGTTGACATTATTCGTACCACAGAGGTAAGGTAAGGTAAGAACTTATTAACATTTACAAAAATTTTGAAGTAGGCTTATTTGAAATGCTTAAACTCATTTGATTGTCAATGGCTTGTTTCATTGAGATATCCAGAAACATTAAGTCTACAAAACTTTTTCCTTTGAGACATCCTGCTGCCAATCTATAATCCTAAACTACGTTTTTGCTTATTTCTAGAGGATATTTATTTCCATTTCCTTTCTAGTAATGAACATTGAGTCCACAAATGTAGTAACTTTTCTAGTAAATCCTTGGATTCAGGTAGATAAGAGCCATGACCTGAAAATATTGAACGGTGGTCTATTCATTTTTATGGTAGGTTAAGTATCAAATGTAGTGGTGATATTTTAATCAACAGGAATCTCTGGTCACTCTTGGCCCCCGATGATATTTCATGCACTGGAGGCTGCTGTTTGAACAAGAATCTACCAACATGGCTATTGTCTGTTCTTTTTTTTTTCCCCCAAATGATTTGATTTCTCTCCTGCTTAATCAACCAGTACATGTGCCATTTTTGAATATCATCTTTGGATATACTGAGGGCAGAAAATAATCCTTTACTTTTTAAAAAGTCTTCATGATGATTGGAACCTCACATATTTAGATCAAAGTTACTATTAATCTACACACAATACATCTAGTTTTGTCTTTTGTTGTTTCCAGTTTTGCGAATTGTATTATTGTTAGCTGATGAGGCTGTAAACACTTTGAAAATATGGGTTTTCAATTTCTGACATGTAATACAGGGGACTAGATATCCTCAAAACACCTTTCACTTCAAAATGAAGACACTAAAAAATATTAGCTGTATTTAAAATGCATTATTGAGTAAACAAAAAAGTAAGGAAAATATTCAGAGTGAAAATGGAGTATAAACAGGAATCCAGAAAGTTAAGCAAGCACAAAATAGCTGGTTATCCTGGGGCAACTATCAATTAATGAGAACCCTGAAGACCCATTTAGAAAATCTTATGAAATCACAGAAAAGAATATAATGCCTAGCCTGTACACATTGGGAAATCTAAAAGGAGACTCTCACCCATACTGAGGACCCCAAAAAATATATCCCCAGTGAAAGGAAAAGTTCATCCATCAAAAGAGACAGGAATGAAACTTCCTTACTTCAGCATGATAGTTTAAGAAGGAGAAAATCCTGTCCTCATGTGTGTGGTTTAAGGTCAAAATTCACACCACCCATCTGGGAACAAAAACCCTCATCTAAAATTTTATTTTAGATGATACTTGATTAGGAGTGCTCCTGAGCACCTGACTGAAACAAGAATGATTCTTTCTTAAGGAACACACTTTTAATTCAAGCTCTAAGAATTCCTCAAAATGAAAGTACAGTGCAAATTTGCAAAGAAATAAATCACAAAACACAATACCCTCTAAAGCCAAAGAGTAAGGGCTAGCAAACAAATGACAAAAATGGGACTCAAATAGCTTAGTTATTGAAAGTAATAGCAACAGCATAGAAAATAACCTTGTTTAATATGTTAAAAACAACAGTGTATCAAAATTTTAATGAAAATATTATGAAACTCATCAAGCAGATTAAAAATAACCCAACCAACATCTTTAGTAATAAAATGTAATACTGAAATAAAATTTTTAATGGATAGTTTAAAATTTTCACCTGTGTCTCATTCCATGCACAGATTAAGATGAATCATTATATACTCACGACCTTGGAGATAGTCAAAGATATTTTGGCAGACTGGAAAAAGTCCTAATTCAAAGAGAAAATAAAAATTAAATTGGGCTTTCTCACAATCAAATGCTTTGCTAATTAAAACATATCATTCAGAAAATAAAAATCCAACCCAGAGACTGTGAGAAAATATTTGCAGAACATCTATCTGATAAAGACCTGTGTCCAGAAAATATAAAAAGTCTTTATAATAAAGATTGAGACAGTAAACCCAATTTTTGAAATGGACAAAAAGAGACATTATCCAAAAAAATGATTTGTAAAAGCTGTAAACTGGAAACGACTTTAATATCTATCAATAGAAGAATGGATAAACAAGTTGTGACATATTCAGATGGTAGCATACTACTTGGCAATGAAAAGGAACAGCCTACTGGTGATGCATGTGAAAAGACAGACACAGGAGAATACATACTGTAATTTTACATTTATGTGAAGTCCAAGAACAGGCAGAACTAATCCATCATGAAAGATACCAGAACATAGGGCGTCTCTGGGAAGGAGACTAATGAAAAGGGGCCTGATAGAATATTCTAGCATCATGGACATTTTCTGGATCTTGATGGATTATATTAAGTGGGCATATATAGTTGTTAAACACATCAGAATGAAAACTGAAGATTTATGCATTTTCTTCTGTGGAATTATACATCAGTAAAAAAAGTTAATTTTAAAGGTATACTTCTAGGTCAGTTTATTACCTTAGATGAATGTATTCAAGAAGAGGTAAGATGGGAAATTAAACATTAAACTTAAGAAATTAGAGAATCTATAAAATAAGCAGTTAAAAAACAGTAGAACAAACTCAGAGTAAATAATAAATATAGGAGCAGAAATGAAAGAAAAAAATACAATAGAAAGATAAAAGGTGGTGGTCTGAAAAGTCTAAGGGATACAACAAACCTTGGGTGAAATTAAGCAAAATGAAGAAAGCACAAATATCAGTGCCAGCAGTGAAAAAGAGGACCTAAATGTGGATGCGATAAAGATTAAAAAGATGAAAAGACATGCTTCTCCCTCTGCCTCTCTCTCTGTCTTTCTCTCTGTCTCTCATGAATAAATAAATAAAATCTTTAAAAAAAAAAAACTTTTAAAAAATGGGCGCCTGGGTGGCTCAGATGGTTAAGCGTCTGCCTTCAGCTCAGGTCATGATCCCGGAGTCCTGGGATCGGGTCCCGCATCGGGCTCCCTGCTCCTTGGGAGCCTGCTTCTCCCTCTGCCTCTCTCTCTGTCTCTCTCTCTCTCTGTCTCTCATGAATAAATAAATAAAATCTTAAAAAAAAAAAACTTAAAAAAAAGGATGAAAAGACAATTTTTTTCTTTTCAAATTTGTGTTAAATTCTAGTTAATTAACATACAGCATATAGTGCAATATTGGTTTCTGGAGTAGAATTCAGTGACTCATCACTTAACCTATAATACCCAGTGCTCAGCATATCAAGTGCCCTCCTTAAAAGCCATCACCCATCTAGCACACCGTCCCCTACCCACCTCCCTCCATCAATCTTCAGTTTGTTCTCTAAGAGTCTCTTATGGTTTGTTTCCCTCTCCCTTTTTTCTTCCTGCCCCTCCCCAATATGTTCATCTGTTTTGTTTCTTGAATTATATGAGTGAAATCATGTGGTATTCGTCTTTCTCTGACTGACTTATTTCGCTTAGCATAATACACTCTAGCTGCATCCACATCATTGCAAGTGGCAAGATTTCATTCTTTTTGATATCTGAGGGATATTCCATTCTATAGATATATGCCACATCTTCTTTATCTGTTCATCTGTCGTTGGTCATTTGGGCTCTCTCCATACTTTGACTATTGTTGATAATGCTGCTATAAACATTGGGGTGCATGTACCCCTTCGAATCTGTATTTTTTTATCCTTTGGATAAAATAGAGCTACCTAGTAGTGCAGTTGCTGGATTGTAGGGTAGCTCTATTTTCAACTTTTTCAGGAACCTCCGTACTGTTCTCCAGAGTGGCTGCACCAGTTTGCATTCCCACCAACAGTGTAGGAGGGTTCCCCTTTTTCCGCATCCTCGGTAACAACACCTGAAACCTGTTGTTTCTTGTGTTGTTAATTTCAGCCATTCTGACAGGTGTGAGGTGGTATCTCATCATGGTTTTGATTTGTATTTCCCTGATGATGAGTGATTTTGAGCATCTTTTCATATATCTGTTAGCCATCTGGATGTCTTCTTTGAAAAAGTATTCATGAAAGATAATGTTCCATAAAGTAATTTATATTTAAATGAAATGGGAAATATTTTGAAAAATAGAACTTTTTTCCAAAAAAAGTCATCAAAATTGACTTAAGTATATAAAACTTTTGAGTCCTGTAACTATCAACAAGTTACCATCAGTAATTTAAAACTTTTTTTTAAAGATTTCATTTATTTATTTGAGAGAGAGAATGAGATAGAGAGAGAGAGCATGAGATGGGGGAGGGTCAGAGGGAGAAGCAGACTCCCCACTGAGCAGGGAGCCTGATGCGGGACTCCATCCCAGGACTCCAGGATCATGACCTGAGCCGAAGGCAGTCGCTTAACCAACTGAGCCACCCAGGCGCCCCAGTAATTTAAAACTTCTTTCCACAAAGAATACCTCTGGTCCAAATGATTTTATAGGCAAATTTCATCAAACATTAGTGAAACAGTTTATTGCTGTCTTATACAAACTTTTCCAGGGAATAATTAAAGAGGCAGCACTCTCCAACTCTTCTTATATGGCTAATATAAACTTGATACATAACAGAAAAGGTATACAGCAGGAAAGAAAATGACAGGCTGATCTCATGCATGAACAAAGATGCAAAAATTCAGATAACTTATTAACAAATTGTGTCCAGCAGTGTGTAAACAAGATAATTCATGATGATCAAGTTGGGTTTAGCCCAGAAATACAAGGTTGGTTTAACATTAGAAAATCTATTTCTGTTACATAAATAGATTTAAGGAGGAAACATATTCTCAATAAATGAAGAAAAAACATGCAATAAAATTTATAATACACTATACTAACAACTCTTAGGAAATTGGTAATAGAGGAAAATTCCAAGGGAGTTTGGTAAAAGAAAATCTTAAAAGATTGTACATAATAATGAAATATTAAAACCATTTCCTTTAAAATTAAAATCAAGTCAAAGACTCTATCATCTTTACTCATCATTGCACCGGAAAGCCTAAATAACAAAGGAAGTCAAGAGAAAAAATATTAGCTCTGAGTATATGAAGAGAAGAAACAAAAATAATATCCTTTAAAGGTGTTATGATTCTCTACATGAAAAAAACAAAATTATGCTTAGAAAATTAGAAGAACATATGACGTTTTAGCAAACTTTTCAGGTGCAAAATCCATGTAAAATTTAATTATGTACACCAGGAAGAAATAGAAATTTAATTTAAAATTAGTTACCATTTAAAATAAGGTAAGAAAATGTGAGATACCCAAGAATAAATTTAACAAAAGATATACAAAGCTTTTATGTAGAGAGAAATAAAAAATCCTTTAAAATGTAGTAATAACGTCAAAATAAATGGAGAGATGTATCATATTTATGGAGGGAAGATTAATATTCATCTCCAAATTGATCTGTGGAGTCTACACAATCTGAATCAAAATTGTAAAAGGTTTCATAGATGAAAATCTCATTCTAAAATAATTATGGAATAGTAAAGGATTAAGATTGGCTAAAATAGTGAGGTATATGAACAATAACAGAAGCCTTTTTTTTTTACCACAAACCAAGACTTATTAAAACTGATAGTCAGTTAGATAGTATTATATTCAGTCACACAAAGACGGATTGAACAGTAAATCAGAAGAGTCAGAGCCACCTCCTGTGTATATGAAAACTTGATGCATGCTGGAGATGGCTTGCTGATCAGGGGGTAAAGAATGGATTTTTTTTAATGGTGCTGGGATTGAGTACCTGTATGAAAAATATAAAGTTGGATCTCTAACTTATATAATTCAGAAGAGTCAGTTCCAGAAGGAAAAATACTTGAATGAGAAAGAAAAGCAGAAATATTTGTAGAAGTACATTTAGGAGAGTACGTTTACTACCTCAGGATTTAGGAGACATTTTTTAAAGAAGACAAAAGGAGCACCAACCAAAAGGAAACTCATTGATAAATTAATTTACTTTAAAATTAAGAACTTTATAAAAGGAGAGAATCAAAACGGGGAAAAGCCATAAACTGAGAGAAGATACATAAAACTAGCAAAAGAATATTTTTCTAGAATATAAAATTGATAGGATAATTAACAATCATTATGAAATGAATAAAAATATAACAAGGCAAGTGACACAAGAGGAAGTGGCAAAAAAATTTAAAAGATATTTCAAAGAACATAAACTACTTATGACCAACTGACTAAATAAAAATTTGATCAACCTCAAGTACAAATGATAACTACAATGAAATAATAGTTCAAATCTACCAGATTGGCAAAAAGTAAAATGCCTATTAATATCAATGTTGATGAAGATGTAGAAAAATAGAAACTTTTATATACACTGCTGGTGGGAATATAAGCTATTTTAACCCCTTTGGAACGATCTTTGGTATTATTCAGTAAAGTTGAAGAGACACATACTGCATAACAGAAATTTTTTTTCTTGATATGCATCCTTGAAAATTTATTGCCAATGTCAGCCAACAGCAAGTTCAAAGTGGCATTGATTATTATAGCAGAAAACTGAAAATAACATAAATGTTGTCAGTACCAGATGGATAAATATACTGGATAGTATATAAAATATATACTGGATAAATAGGATCATATGCAACAATTAGAATGAGTTAATTACACATATGTATCAACATGGATGATGTTGATGTTAATCATGATGTTGACCTTAAAAAAGACAGTAAGAATATATACAGAATTATTGCATTGTGTAAAATGCCAACTAAAGTAAAATGCAAAACTGTGTTGTTTAGAGATTCATAGTTATGTATTAAAACTATGAAGATTAGTAAGGGAATGATAAATACATAATTCAGGTTGGTAGTTACTTTAAGCATCAAGGAAAAATGGGTTTGGTCTGGGAATGGGAACAGGGGACTTCGGAGATATTTGTGGAGGGTAAGCTGGTGGAGGGTATGCATTGTTCATTTTATTGTTACTTAAAAATATATACTTAAAAGTTTTTCTGGTATGTATTTAACAAAACATTTTTTATAAACAAAAACAGAAGTCATGATGTGTTTTTCTTTCCAAGGCTGATGGAATTGGACAATCATTAAACATAGGTTTTCAGGGTAACATGAGGCATTGCTGGGAATTCTTAGTTATTACGGGAGATAAAAAGAAATTTTAAGATCCATTAGAGGCTACATAAGGGTCAATAAAATATTTTTAATTTTCTATAAGTGGTGAAAATCGTATGTAACTTTGAATACTTTGTATCAGATTGCTATATTTTTTTTGCTCTGGTTCCAAGTGGACAATGAGAATGGCTGCAGTCATATCAAAACAGGATGAATTGTTTGTTGGTTTATGCTGTCCGCTATTTGAAATGTCGCACTAGAACAATAACCTTCTGTGGTTAAACTGTGCCAGGATGGATGCTCAGGGTTCTGTAACCAGCAATCAGCACCCTGTTTTCCAATTGCCCTGCCCAGATGCCTCCCCACTTTAGTGATTGCTCTAGGGCAGTCAGTCTTCACTGGGAGAGCTGTGTCTTTATTGAGCCCTAAAAATGTGACTCTGGCCAGACTGGGAGTCTTCATAATCTCCCCCACCAGGAAGCTGCCCAAGGAAAGTAGGTAGCTTGAAAGAATTGTTTCAGCACAAGGCTATACAGGGATGTTTGTGCTGTCCCAGGGCTAGTGAATGAAAGGACATTTCCAGAAAGACATTTTCCAAGCCTTTGAATAGCTTTGCCATAACAACACAATCAGCCTCAATTGTCTGGCTAAAGAGAAACCACTGTCATTAGCAGAAAAAAAAAAATAAATAGGGCTTATACTTTCTCTGTGTTAGAGTCCATTTCTTTGAAAATTATCAATTTGTTTGGCCATTTGCAAACAGTTTCTCTGATTCAATTGCTTCTTTGGCTCTCCGGAGTGGTGATTGCTGTAATAGATAACTCCCCTCCAAAGAGCCTGAACTAACCTCACTTGGGATCAATACTGAGCAAAATTAAAATTGAATTTGTTTGGTGAGGTTTAAATTGAATTGATGTCTGTGAGGAGACTCATGTATTCCTGCACCGTATGTCATACACACGGAGTATATTTTTTTATTTTAATTTTCTGGCATTCTGATTTTTTTTTAACATAACATATATGGCATCTTATATAAAAATTATTTGTTTTCTATAAATTAAAAATAGAAAAGAAAACTAAATAAAGTCAGAAAAAAGAAAAAAAAAGGAATCAAGAAACAATACTGGACTCTTTCCCATTAGCTTTTAGAGCAGATTCCCTTCAGTGCCATGCCCAGCCCAGGATTAAAAAGCTTTTCAAATAATCTCAAAATGTCCCAAATTCTTATGAGGAAATCTTGTATAATCACAGATGATCACCTTCTTTCTGATTTGTTATGTGATTGTGGATAAGCTCTCTTATTCTGTCCCTCTGAACAGGGTCTAGAATTTATTGACATGGATGCTTGAAAGTTGAAAAAGATGATGAATAATTTTGTTGTACTATGTGGCACTCTTGATTTAAAAGAAAATCTTCTTAAACCTCTGTAAGGCTGTAGAGTATTTGTCATCTCCCTTATGGCTTCTGTCATTACCTGACTCTCTTTGTAGTTTTAACCGTCTCTATACCAAGTTGGTGATAGTAATAAATAAGCAGGCATTTCATTCTTCAGAAATGCAAGTACTATGCATTGTTTGCATGTTTCAGGAAGTGAAACAGGAGATCTTAAACACTGATTTGAGGATTCTACAAAAGCAATCTCCATGAATATTGTTTAAAAACAATTTTAGGGGTACCTGGGTGGTGCAGTCAGTTGAGCATCCAACTCTTGGTTTCCACTCATGTCGTGATCTTGGTCCTGGGATCCAGTGCCACGTTGGGCTCCACGCTCTGCAAGGAGTCTGCTTGGATTTCTCTCTCCCTCTCCCTCTGCCCCTCCCCCCCACTCGCACTCTCCCTCCCTCTGTCTCTAAAATGAATAAATAAATCTTTTAAAAAATAAAACAATTTTATACTTAGATATATTTAGTATCTCTACTACTAACAAAAAGTGTGCAGTATTTATCAAATTTTCAGGGAATTGGGTTTCACTTTTAAATATATTCAGTTGTTATCACTCAAAAACGTACTTACTTCTCTCTTTAAAGAGTTCATAGACTCATGAGGGGGTCAAGCAATTACAGTAGATTAATTATATAATAAATGTGATAAATTGCAGAGTTTATTGAAAGCTCTATGGACACATGAGGAACAACTGAGTCCTCAGGGGAGGAGGAACCAGGGAGAATTTACAGAAATGTGATATTGGAAGGGGATCTTAATAGATACAGGAGAGGGTGGATGAGTGGAGGGGCAGTCCTAAAAGAACTGTTTTAGATCTGTTGCTTTCTTTGATTTGCAAATGAACAAGCCAAAATAAGGAGGGGCACAATGCAGCCGAGGGTGGAAGCTCTCTGAGGCTCTACCTCACTTTTCATTATAGGTAGAATAGAATCCCTGGGGCTGCACATTTCTGACTGTGCTGGAGGCAAAAAATTCCATTCTCTTTAGATTTGTTGGGCCTAGTGATTTGAACCTAGCAAGAGCTCATAAGCTACTCTGTAATTTATCAGGAAGTATTACATCCCAAGGTAGACCACGTTGCACTTTAGATGACCTAAAAAGAAATAATTTGTAATAAGTAAACCAGGTATATTAAAATATAAAGTCAGTTGGAAAACATTTATTATAGTAACTGAAAAAGCAGGGTGTAATGTTTCATATTTAGCATCTCAACTATGGAAAATATGCATAGAAAATAGAAGGGAGAAATGACAATATACTAGTGGTTGCCTCTGGGAGGTAGAGTTATGGGTTTTTTTCATACTTTTCTGAACTTTATAATTTTTCTACTAATGACACTAATTTCTTTTAGAGTAATGGAAGCTATATTTTTAAAATATAGCCTTTTCAATTCAACAACATCATCTGATTATTTCTGTCCTGAAAATGGGAGTGATTCTATCTCCATTAGATGGTGGTAGTGGCAGAATTTCAGATCCTCATAAAGCAGCATTGTTTTAGATCATTTTGCTTACTCTCATTTGCAAAGACAAGACTGTCTTTCCTTGCAAAAGCAATACTTTCTTGATTAATTTTGTTTTGTTTTTTCTACCCTCTGTGCTTTGGAAGCTTATTTTGGGGTTAAAGTGTTCCCTTTCTTAAAGGGTTGGTTGTCATATGTGACTCTAACAGTTAGGCCTTGAGTTGATCTAAATCTTGGCTTAAAAGAGGCAGCCACATTCTAGAGGCTGCTCATAAGTCTGTTGGTTACCTGGTTACCCAGCAAAGCCTACACTTATGCCTCAGGGGATCGATTCTGCTGCCTTCCTTTCTACAATTACACCTGTTGATTTCATTTTGTCTCAACTGCCAAGGTGGTCTGTTTCTTTTGACCCTTTGCCCACACTCAGCTCGGTGGATAGGATTCCTCTTAATCTCCAGTCACTTCAGCAAAGCTCACCTGATGTGGGGGAAGGTCCTACTTTCCCCGTTTGATGTTTGAAGAATTCCCTGTAGGGCAACTGGTAATGTCTCACCAATGTAGAGGTAATTAGGAAGTGATAATATCAGAGCCATTCACTTGGGAGTGCATCTTGATGCCCCTTGTCACATTACAGCCACCTTATGCCCATCAGTCTGCCTACAGAGATGCCAGCACCCTAGTTTTAATTCTTTCTCTCCTTGAGTATACAAATACCATCTGGCCGGTGTGCAGACTTAGTAGCCAAATTCCCAGTGGCATCTTTGCTATATGCTGTTAAAACATTTTTCATTCTAATGGAGCCGGGAATTTCCAGACCTGCAGCCTCTTCATTCCCCTCAACCATGATAGTTTCTGACTATATATTCTCCCATTAACTTCAGGGGGATTTCTTTGTTTCTTTGGGGGAGGGTTGCAATTATGAATATATTTCTTTACCATTTCTCAACCTTTTCATTGGCCACTGATACTGTTCTTAGGAGATAAATCCTTCCAACCCACTGAATTTATTAATTTTTGTTTTTTGTGGGCCCGCAGTTGGAAAGCAAGCAGGAGGAAATCTGTGTTCAAAAATCTTTGTATTTTTTTTACCTTATATATTCTTGATACCATCAAATTATGGGAATAACATTGAAAGCTGGCCTACCATGAAAGGAAGTTACATTTAAAAAAAAAATGAGCCTTTGGTCATGAGCACAATGACATTGACTGAATCTCTTTACTCTTCTGCCTCCTCCATCTCAGCAATCTGGAGGGTCATCCACTTTTCAAGAGCTGCCTCTGGGAGGGGCCGTTACACGACATGGTGTAGCCCCTAGCTGTTAACTGCAGCCCCCAAGCCCCATCACACTGACTTAGTCCACAATCTCATGGGCAGCCATTCCTGGAGGCTCCTTATGGAGCTAAGTAATGGGTTGTCCTCTCTCAGCACCAGGACTACTCCTCTGTGTACCAAAGCCCTTCCATGAAATTCCTGCTCAGGTCAGCAAATTCTCTCCACCCTCTTGTTGCAAAGCCTTCCTTTGCCTGTCTGGCCCAAACTGAAACCTGACTGTCATCAGAGGGCGCTGTTTTCCTGCAGTACTCTCCTGCTAAGGTTTTCCCCTCTCCCATCCCCCGTCTCAGGGCTTGAAAGGAGTTTCCGTATCCACCTAGTCACTCCCTGTCCCTTCAGTCAAACTGAAAACTAGAAACCCGTCCCTGCCAGAGGCAAAGCGTTTTTGTGGGATCAAAGAATTGCAGTTCCCAGTACACAGGTTTAGATAAAAACCCAAAACTCCAATTACAGGAGGTAGACTCAGAGTTTTTAAAGAAGAAAGGAGGCTTAGGTAAGCTGGTTTTCAGAGGAGTTCATTGATACTGACAAGCAGGGCTAGGTTTGTACTTCATTGATTGGTCAGGTGACGTGTTCACTCTGCAAAAGTTCGCTTTGATCAGTCTCTTCAAATAGGACCTTCATAGGCTGGCTGACATCTTGGAATGTTGGCAATCTGGCCCAGCTCACAGGTTTAGAAAACAGGACACGCACGGTAGTTACTCTGAAATGGGTGCTCCAGCTCTATTTTAAAAAAATGGTTCCTGGGGGCGCCTGGGTGGCTCAGTAGGTTAAGTGTCCAACTCTTGGTTTCAGCTCAGGTCGTGATCTCAGGGTCGTGGGAGGAAGCCCCACATTGTGCATCTGGGCTCTGGGCTCAGCAGGGAGCCTGCTTAAGATTCTCTCTTTCCCTCTCCCTCTGCTCCTCCCCTCCTGCACACATGTGCATGTGCACACACATTCTCTCTCTCAAAAAACAAATGGCTCCAGTTATGTCATTTTTTATGCTTTTAAATTGTTTTCTGTCACTGTGCTTTCAATCCTTATCCCTTGGCCACCCTGAATCTTTTTTTCTTTTTCTTAAACCATCTCAAGCTCTTTCCTATCTTGTAGCCTTATACCGTTGATCCTTGAACCACACAGGTTTGAACTGTACAAGTCCACTTATATGCAGGTTTTTTTTTTTTGGTAAATACAATACAGTACTATAAATGTATTTTCTCTTCCTTAATAATTGTCTTAATAACATTTTATTTTCTTTAACTTACTTTATTGTAAGAATACAGTATATAATACATATAGCATCAAAAATATGTGCTTATTCACTGTTATGTTACTGGTAAGGCTTCTGGTCAACAATAGACTATTAGTAGTTTTGGGCAGTCAAAATTATATGTGGATTTTCACTTGCACAGCAGGTCTGCACCCCATCTCCTGTGTGGTTCCAGGGTCAACTGTGTATGCAGTTCCTTCTTGCTGTAGGTTCTCTCTGCTGTTCTTCAGTAGCAAGGTCTCCCTCATCCATTATTCTTGAGCCTAAATTTCATCTCTTCACACAATCCCTCCTTGGACCTCTCCTTCTAAAATCGCTATCCTGCCTCCTATTCTCTACCCCCGACCCCGTTACTTTAAGTTACTTTAAGTTACTTTATTAGTTCCTTGTGAGTTTCATGGGGGAAGGCACCTTCATTTTCTTTCACCACTGTGTCCTGATGCCTCACACAGTACCAGTCACTCAGTATTTGAGAGGTGAAGCAAAACACATCATGACTGTTAGGATACAGATATACATTCCAGAACCACAGAAATTGGGCATATGATATTAAAACAAATCTGTGGAAGCATTTTCATCGGAAGCTACAATAATATATTTTAGGAGTGACTTAATGAAGGACTAGTTAGAATTTGGAGAATCTGGTGAATTTAAAATGGTGGGAGATGAAGTGGTATAGGCAAATGGCCTATCTTCTGAGACGCAGTAGCTGGAGATTGTGCAGTTTGAACATATTCAAAATATGTTGATTATAATTTGCCAACAACAGAAAGCAAAGATTTTTTTATAAATATCTTTGACTAGCATGAACACCCAAGTTATTGGAGAAAGCATGGAAAGAGGCTAAAGATTAAAACACAGTGGTTGACTATGATTCTCAGATATTGTATCATCCAGTCTTTTCTTTGGAAACACATGGACGTTAAACCCTAGCTTGAAATCTGGAGAATTCTCTCAATGTAAGTATTCAGTGTTTCTGAATGTTTTATTTAGGCTATCAGGACAGATTTGGCATTTTTAGAATGCAAAATTAAAGTACCTCACTTACCATGGTGAACCATTCATCCGTGCGTAAAGATGAGCTCAAGATGGGGGCATTGAATAGCGTTTGGATTTCTTTTGGCAGATTTTTAAAACATTTTTTCAGGTTTATTATCCATCTTTACCTATCTTGGCAAGGGTGGGGATGTAACTACTGAATGCATATTAGGTCTCTAAGTGTCCTTCAGTTAGAGCCAAGAGAGAAGATCAATGGTGTGTGTTTGAGTGTGTGTGTGTAAGTTGTAAATTGTTTCCAAACACAGCATATCAGAGAAAATGCCAGTGATGGTTTTGTTGAGCAAGACGCCTTTAGCGCATAAATCAGGATTCTGACTCTTTTAACAACATCATCTTCCACAGTGTCTGAAAATCATCCATGTATCATCATATTTTATCATTTATCATTACTGTATAATTAGGATGTTGTCATTACGGTCATTTTACAGATGATCCATCTGAGGTTCAAAGAGGTTAAGTAAAATTTTCAAAGTGAGTGGTATAGCTGGTACTTAGCCTTTAGTTTTGCCACTTCTACCTTCCATGTTTTATGTTTTATCTGAGTTGGAACAGATACTGAAAACATCTGAGACAGATTATAGCTTGGGAGGTTTGGCATCCTGTCCATCCTAAGGTGCAGTGAGTGATCAGAAGATTTGACATCTTTCTGTTGCGGATTTCATAGCTACATTGATCTCCTGGGGGTGTGTGCTATAGAGCATCAACTATTGCAAAGTGGAAACACTAAGAGAATGGTATTGTTTAAGCTGGTCAGGACATAGGGGGGGAAGCCCTTTTTGGCTAAGGATCAGGAATTATTATTTTTTTTCCTGCAAAAGAGACTCTTAGAAAGAAATGATGGTGGTAAATGTAGTTGATGTAGGCCCATCCACATAGTGTCAGTGCCCCCAGAGTGGTTCAGTTTTCAGGATGTGAGTCCCATTATTGTCCAAACACAGTGTAGGCCATGAGAGAACTAACAGTTTTAATCAAGTACTGGAGCTGTTTTGTGGTTCTGGTATAGAAGAAACAAGTCACTTGTGCTTCCCAATACATTATCCAGTCATCAGTTCTACATTCATGATTTGTCTTTGGTTCATTTGATACTATATCCCTTAGGGTTGTCCCAGTATTATATAATAAAGAATAAAACTGGCCTTTGTCCTTGGATCCTGAGAGGGAGACTCTAAATCCTTGGGATTTCCTGGGTCGTAAGAGTGGCTTTGTTATTCATGAGCCCCTTGGATCACACCTGATACAGATGAGGTAACTCCTGGTGGTCCCTACATAGCTTTAGAAAGGAGGCTGGACACAAGGTAATCACATGATTAGAAGGTTGGGACTTTGAGCCAGCCTAAACTTCAGGGCAGGGTGGAGGACTGCAAATTGATTTCACTCCTGGTCAAGGATATTAACCACAGTAACAACTCTGGACACAAGGCTTAGTGGAGCTTCCTGGTTGGTCAACCCAACCGTGGGCCTGGAGGGTAATACACTCTGATTCCGTGGGTTGAGGGCATGGAAGCTCTGTGTTTCAGACATTCCCAGTGCTTCTACTATGTGTCTTCTCTTTAGGCTGCTTCTGAGTTGTAGCCATCATCATAATACTGCAATTCTAAGTATATAGCATTCCTGGTTCTGTGTTATTCTAGAAAATTATTAAGTGTGAGGGGAGTCATGGGAACCACCAAATTTGTAGCCAGTTGTCAATATTGCTGATGGCCTAAGGATCACTTGAATTTGTCACTGGTATCTAAAGTAGGGTCAGTCTTCAGAAGATTCAGCCCTTAACTTGTGGGGGTTTACACTAATTCCAGATAGTTAGTGCCAGAACTGAATTTCAGGGTTGCCTGGGTAACTCATTCGGTTGGGCATCTGACTCTCAGTTTCAGCTCAGGTCATGATCCCGGGTTTGTGAGATCAACCCCGCATTGGGCTCCATGGAGATTCTCTCTCCCTCTATCCCTCCACAGCCCCCCAACCCCGACTCCTGAGCCTGCATGCTCTCTCTCTTCAAAACAAAACAAAACTGAATTTCGGTGTGCTAGTTGATGTTAGACTAGTTGGGATTCAAACAGAGGACCCCATAAGGGATGATGTATTATTAAATTATGCACGTATGCATCTTCTGTGAATTAAGAGAAACAACACACTTAGCAGATATAGTTATTTTTTTCGATCTTAGAACTTTGTATTTCTCTGATCTCAGTTATTTACTGGGATAAATTTTGTCTACACAACTAACTCCCCCTGGATATAGCTGGGATAGTTTCATATGAACTAACTGATTCCTTGATCAACATTATTAGTGTGACCAGCATCAGGTAAAGTGTCCATGGAACTTTCTGCAGTATTTAATTACTGGTAAAGGGATGCCAGTGACAGGATTTTGATCCTTGGCATTTGATGGTGATGGGCCTGTATGATGGATTCTTTTAAGTATCCAGATGAGCAAGGAAGCCTGAAAAATGAATACAGGCCATGCATTCTCCACATACCTGTAGATTGTCCTAAGTGGTCTCATGGTTATGTGTTCATACTCAGTAAATTACAAGCCTGAAATAGACATCTTCTTAGAAGAATCTGCTTCACGTTTAATATTTCTGTGTCTAAAATGGCTTTTTAATCTACTGTCAGTTGCCAGAGATCTAGGGAATGCTTCATTATCTATGTTCTCCTTTTGTATTCTCTTTAAGGCAATTCTTTTTCCCTTTATTAGATAGAAAACTCCATTTACCTTATAGCGGTTGTTGGCAATTTATGAATTGGCCACTCAAAAGCAACAATAATCTCTTTACTTACCATTTATACTTTATGTTTAGTATACAGTATGAAAATATTTTGGGGTTGTTTGTGTAAAGTTCAGGGTTATTTATATTTAGTTTCTATGTTTGTTTAATTCAGAGAGGGATGCATGAGGGTAAAAGATTCTAGAGGAGTTGGGAAGTTAGGGGAAGTCAGTGAGGAAGATAGAAGAAGCTAGGAAAATAAAAATTGATGTTCTCATTGTTTTACCACTTATCCTCCATGAACTAAATTGGGAATGTGATTTAAAACACTCTCCCATCCCAGTCTCCCACAAAAAACTGTAGCTGAGTGAGAAAACTCAGAGCATTGTATCATCTTAAATGGCTTAAAGACTACATATTAGCTTGTTACCCTTCAGGATGCCACACTGTTACCACAATGAATCTTCCTTTCAGACACTATTTGATGGAGATCAGAACTTCTGAGTCCTATAGCATTTGCTTGTCTTACATTTCTTTTAAGGCAAACACATTTTTTATTACACTCACAGCATAAGTCTTTAAATTACTTGTTTTGTAGATGTGTCATTGATAATTCATACCATACAGGTGCAGACTGGAAACAAAATCAACTCGAACGCTCGGGTTCACCGTCTGCCCTCTGGTACTACTTAATAGTAAAGAGTATTCTGAATTCTCATGTGCTGCTTCACTGTGTTTAGAGGGTTATGGAATGATTTGGGACAGGGGTGGGGTTGAGCAAAGGGGATTAAAATGTGCTGAAAATGAACTTAAATGGCAGATGGTTTATAGTCACCATTTCATTTATCTTCATAGCTTAATGCTAGGGGATCTTATGCCCACGTTATATAGAAAGGACCTATGAGTCAGATTAAGTAACTTCCCAGTGTCATAGAATTGCCAGGTAGAATTCAAGACTCATACATATGCAGTTTTTAGTTTATCACATGCTGAAGCCTGCTGTTCCCTCCTCTTTCTTTTCCTCCTTCTCTGATTCTTTCTCTCTCTTTTTTTCTTTTCTTTTCCTTTCTTTGTATGAAACCAGTCAAAATCACTTAAATGATCTCTGCTAATCCTAGGAATCAGTGGAGTGAAGAAAAATATACCTGGGGCTTCTTCGAGTTCCAACTGATATGATTTGCTGACATGTCTGGTGGCTGGGTTTTCATTATGCTACTTTGTTTATGCTTCACCAAGCTATTATTTTTGCTTTTATTACCATAAAGCAGCTATGTTGAAATGTAATTAGCAATTCTAGTCACTAATTATCTAATCAGTAGTAATTATTAGTTGGTTGGGTTTTCATGCTGCATATGATCCAGTGTTCTATTAAATGCTCTAGCATACAAACTCCATGTGATTTTGTTTACATTAATAAAATTATAGTGCATTGGAAAAGTATGTACTTTGGCTTCGTTAAAAAAGAAAATTCAGGGTGCCCGAGCGGCTCAATAGGTTAAGCATCTGCCTTCTGCTCAGGTTGCGATCCCAGGGTTCTGGGATCGAGCCCTGCGTCAGGCTCCCTGTTCAGTCGGGCTCCCTGCTCAGTAGGGAGCCTGCTTCTCCCTCTGTTTCCCTGCTCATGCTCTCTACCTCACTCTCTATCTCAAATAAATAAAATCTCAAAAAAAAAACCACCACAAAAAAACAAAATTCAACTAAATACATTTTAAGGATTTATTGGCTTTATTCAGTGATTCACGAATCAGGCAATATCCTGTCTACAGTGTAGAAAGGGGCTTCAGAGAACTGTATAGGCAGCTTCTATGGGCTGAACCACTAGAGCTGTGCAGGCGGCTTCCTTGGGCTGAACCACCATAGGCAGGACAAGGAAGTCATTCAGGCAAAAAGCTGTTTGTTTCAGGCAAGGCCACCTGTCTTTGGGGGAAAGCAGGGTATCTCTCAGGCAGATTACCTCACTGGTGCTGACCAGGTAATTCCAGATTGACTAGCTAAGATTATATTCTTGGGAGAAGTTGAAACTATGATTAGGTTAGGTGTTAAGTCTCAATTTGGTGACAGGGGCATAGCACAGGTGATTCCATTTTGGGGTTGTTGTCTCTCTTTTTTTTTTAACAATTTCAACACTCATGAGTTCACATTATTAGTGGTGCCACTATAGTCCAGCTACTTAACTTTTCTGAGCCTCAGTTTCTCCATCTGTAAGATTGGGGAATAGTAATAACACCTCTTAAGGAATTATTTTTCTAAAAAGATAAAATATGAATCACACAAATATAAAATTTGTGCCAAAGATTTTACTTACTCATTAATTATTGAGGAAACCAGAAAGATATTATAATTGCTTTAAAGGAGAATTCAAAATGTCATACATATACAGGTAATCAGGAATGTTTTAATGAATTTACAAATAGGTGCAGTTGTTAGCTTTTCCTGGAAGTGGGTAGGTGGGGAAGTCAAGTGTCCCCCTATTGTAAGAACTCATTTGCATGCGTATGGTCAAGAATCATTTCTTTTTCAGTCAGTTATCTACAATTAAAGAGCTGTAAAATGCTCAAAGTCAATGAAAGGCAGAGATCTACTGAATTAGCTAATTAGGAGGAATGTGTTCTGGGAAGTGTTTAGTTTTCCATTGAAGACTCTCACTAATCTTTTTTGGTCCACTTCAAAGTATCTTATTTGAGAGTTTCTTGAGAAGTTTATAGCACAATCATATAATGCCATAGATATATAGTTATTGACTCGTGAAACAAAAATTTATATCAATTCATTGAGACAGCTGACGTGTTAAAGAAAAAATTACTCATGACGCTTGTCAAAGAATGCTAAGGTACACCATTCAGGGAGACTGCTACAAGGGGGTTTTGTAGAAGGGAGAGAGATTGGGCTCAGCTCTAACTGCAAGAAGGCCAAGTGGAGATTTATCATTAAGAAGCAGGGTGGGGGGTCAATGAATGGAAATTTACTGAGAGGAAACGTCATGGATAAAGGGGTGATTCTGACTAAAGTGACTTGATAGGATTATAGCTGCAGGCAGGTTAGGGTGATAAGACCTCCAGGATAGAGGGTAAGGAATTTGACCAGATATCAAGGATTGTCAGGTACCAAGCCCGGTGGTGAGAAATTTTACTAGATATCAAGGGTATGGGATTTTTGCTAAACTAACCCAGCAGGACTCTGGCGAAACTGGACTAAATAGTCCAAGGACAGAGCCCAGAGCAAGTTCTGGCCAAAAACAGAAGTCAGAAGAGCCTGTCGAGGAACTCCTGGGTGGCTCAGTCATTAAGCGTCTGCCTTCAGCTCAGGTCATGATCCCAGGGTCCTGGGATCGAGTCCCACATCGGGCTCTTTACTCAGTGAGGAGCCTGCTTCTCCCTCTCCCTCTGCTGCTCCCCCTGCTTGTGCTCTCTCTCTCTCTCTCTCTCTCTCTGACAAATAAATAAATAAAAATCTTAAAAAAAAAAGAAGAGCCTGTCAAAAGTTTGATTAAGGAGAGCGTCTTTATCAAATATCAAGATTTAGAGTGATCCATTTAGGTTGTTTGCTGATTGAGTGTAAAACTCTTTGGCTTAAAGTGGGTCTTGGAATTATGAATCACCATAAGGAGGAGAGACTAGAAAATGACCAAAAATAAAGCAAGCCACTGCTCTGTTTGCAAAGCAGTCACCAAAAATGTTCAAAGGCTCATCAGACTTTTACACCTCCGTCTTTTGCATGAACAAGTTGACAACCTAGATTTATTAGGCTTATGGCATTTTTTAATAATCAAGAATTTTCTTCCTCCTGACTATGATTTGGAATAGTAAAAAAAGAAATATGTGTCTCAAAATAAAGGCTTACACTCCACTGATCAAAAGCCCAGAAGATATCAGATGTGACACAGCTGTCGCAGTAGGTAGGTCTCTCCTAAAAATAAAAACAGACTTGGCGTGCTTGAGGGACTGAGGAAGTAATGCCGTGAGCAAAATAAAAGCTTTTGGCTAAGACTGTTTCTGAGGAATAAGGGGTTTGATCTAATTATTCAGTTATTATTTGGGCTGGGTTGTTTCTGGTTAGCCCTTCATCCCCTCCCAGATCCATTCTCTGACCTTCCCTGCCTGAAGTGGAGCCCTGAGGGGCTGATTGCTATGGACTACACACCTTGACTTCCTTGCCCTCTGGTTTCTTGTTGGGTTTGGTGAGTTGAAAATAGAGATTTTTCTCTCCTCCTCTTTCCATGCTGTGGTTCTGTGTCCCTTTATAACACCATCCTCCCCTTGCTTGCCTCGACAGACCTCCTTGTAATAATGATTTCTGACTGTTGTCGGTCCCCAGGTCCTTCAATATCTCTGTCTCGTTCCTTTCCCTGCCCACACCTCTGACTGTAGTCCCAACCTTAAATTTTCTTTATAGTCCCAGCTGATTGTGTTTTCTGTTTATATTCAGCACTCTAATGAATTCAAGAAAGAATAATAGCAATAAACTGTTATTCAGAAATAACTATATTCTCGACAGTTATATACCTTATATGTATTAACTAATTTGAACCTTAAAACTCTAGGTAGTAAATATTGCTATTGATGTTTAGAAGACAAAGAAACTGAGGCACAGAGACTGTCGGTGCCTTGCCCAGAGGCACATCTGACTGAAAAAAGGCATGTGAATGATTGTGCTGAATTTTGTAATTAACATAAGTTTCACACAAACTTTAAAAAGTAGAGGCTCTTTTTCTTTGCATGCTGTGTTTTTCTCTCCTGAATAATACTACACTCCTATCATAAATTGTTTTATCTTTCTTGAATGAGGGTCAAGTATGTGGTGTCCTACCTGTCTTTGATTGCATAAATCATCTCATTTTGTCCTGCTTATAATGCTTCAAGTTACAGAACTCATAACATTATCACATTGAGTACTAGCTAAGAGAGCATTAATCATAGATGGTCGTAAAGGCTAGAGAAATTAACATTATAGTTTGCTGGAAATTGTGTTAATCATGTGAAATCTTGAAAATGTCAGATTACAAAAATGCTTCTCTTCCTTGCTATTATTGAAAACTAATCTCATCCAATTACATAGTGCAAATCTGGACCAGGCAGGCCCTTTTCTAGGTAATTTATATGTGCCACCTAATTTAACCTTCCCAATGACCCTGTAAGTTATATTCAACCATCCATTTCTCATACACGGAAACCAAGATTTTCTAACAGCTTCAAGGTCCCGCAACTATTATATAGAACTGGAGTCTGGTAGCAGTCTGCCTTGACTCCAAATACTACAACTTCTTATTTAAGGAAAAAAAACATCACAGTAGTCTGTTGTGTAGGTTGGTTGGATTCCATTTCAGTTGTTTAGAGCTCATGTTCCACGTTAGATTTATTTGAACTCTTTTTCCCTTAGGCATAGGCCAGTCCTAGTCAACATCTTTTGGTGGCCTGTGGAGCTGAGGGCTCTGCCCCAAGGAGGGCTTATAAAAACCTGCAATATTGAATATCAGTGGGAGGCATGCAGTTTTAAGGCATGGATTTATGAACTATTGGTAGGTCCTTTCAGTGTTAACGTAAGAAAGAGAACTGTGCTTGACTAAAAACATAAAACACATTGGCTTTAAATACAGGCCTATATTTATTATGTAGAACTTTATATGTTCTTTTATTTTGATTGCTTTGAGGTGTAAGTCTTGCTGGTGGCAGTTTACAGCAGTGTGGCTATTGGGCACACTCAGTTGGAGAGAAGCCATGTGTCTCCATTTTTCTCGGTAGAATGTAAGTGAATTATAGTGTATTTCATCAGATTTCCTCTCATATTGTTAGTTCATAATTAAAAACATACCCTTGTGTGTACCCTAAAGATTCCCGGCTTCATATTTTGAAATAAATTATCAAATGCTAAACCCCAATTTCCATGACCACTAAAAAATGACTGTCCAAAAAGTGCCCTTTTCTCTGCTCTGGAGAGAGAGCAGAGAATAATTCATAACCTTTATTTTTATTTTTAAGTGATACCTGTGGTAAAACTGGCAGGTCCTAGACCATGTTGTGTTTCTTTCTCTTCTAATTTTCTGGCTGCTCCTAACTTGTTTTCTGTCCTTGGTTTCACCAGATTCTGCTGACTCCAAAGGTGGATTAATCCCAAAATTCCATTCCTGGCTCCCTGCTGTTCTTTTTGCACCTCTTTCTTAATGTTTTCTATCATGTCCCCAAATATACACCAACGCTGCCTTCTAGGTCTCGTCTATAAATGCCTGCTGCAAGAAGAGGCATTTAGAATACCTAAAATGCTACACTTTCTCCCTCTCCAGCCCTGGTTCTGTTCTGAATGTCTCGCCATTGACATCTTAGGTAGTCTTGGGCACTCAGACCTGAGAATTTGGGGCCCAACTTAGTCCCCCTTTTCTCAGTTTCTTTCATACTGTTTTTCACAGTGTGTAAGTTCTTCTTTATACCAGTTCATCTCCCGACTTTCCCTCTTTGCTGCTTCTGCTCTAATTTAGGTATCCATCACCTTCAAACTGAAACCACAACCTTGTCAATACTATAAGGAAGCCTTTTAAAAACAATTCTCATTTTGAATATTGTTTAGGAATGGAAGCCCTAATTTCTCGATCAGGACGATACATGGATGACCTAGTCTACTGTAACTCTTACATGGTCTTCGTAGGTCCATTCTCTTTAACATCCCTCTCACTGTGTCTCTTGTTTGTGTTCTCAGAGCACTTTATGCATAATCCTCTTTAGTAAATGGCACATGTATTGTGGCGCTGGTGCAGTGAACTTTAAACTCCTCCCAGCCACAAGGAGCTCTTCAAAGGCAGGGCCATGTCTTACTCATCATTGCCTCTCTGCTGTCAAGCATGGTGCCTGGTGTACAGTAGAGATCTCAAAAAAAAAAAAAAAGTCTGTTTAGTTGAATCCAAAAGTGTGGAATTGGATTGAGTTTCTCTATAAAAAAACAAACAAACACATTATCTCCCAGAGAACCTGACTAGGCTTTCTGGGCTGCTTCCTGATAGTGAATAGGAAACCACCAAAGGTGAAAAGGTGGATAAAGCCCAGGTTGAGGGGTGACTTTGATACATAATTTAGCTTTGCTCATATTTAGACATAGCACTTTAGAGAGATTAATCTGGCAGTGTTCTACTAAATGTCTGAGAAGAAAAAAGGACGTTGAAGGTGTAAGGAGGTATTGAAGTGATTCAGGTGTGAGGTTATTTGAATCTGGAGTTTGGTAATGGAAGAAGAAACAGAGATGTATTGATAGAGGGAGGTTAGTTAAGGGAAGAAAAAAATGTCAAAAATAGGAAAAATAAAAGTTGACTGCAAGACTTGAGGCAGGAGAAATAAGAGTTCTCTCTGGGATGGTCTAAACCTCTTCATTCTGATTGCAGTTGGAACCAACGTTTAGTAAAGTGTAAAGGATGGACTTTTGGGACTTTAAAAGCCACCTAAGATCTGCTGCTCATGGGTTGCAACTCTTGAGAGAGGTTTGCAGATGGAAAGGATATTGGCATGCTTTTCATCAGAATGTTTTTCCTTCAGCTCTTTTCTCTCCCCTGGGAGAATAAAATAACTTAGAGCTTAGCACTTATGTGTTTCCAAATGCCAAGGCAGTTTGAGAACAAAACTTCTGTATGAATTCTACCCTCAGAACAGCTGGAAGATAGCATCTTATGATCTTCCAGGCATTTAGAAATTGTTGGTTTTATGAAGTTAGGTTGATAATCTTACTTAAAATTCTTCAATGAATCTTTCCTAACAATCTCTGTCTTTATTGAGTCTCTAGGGGCAAAACTATCTTAGAAAGATGATTGAATGCAGTTCCAGAGGGTGCGTTGAAGGGATGAATTGTCCAAGGTGTTGTCTAACTTTAAAGAATGTATTAAAAAATAGTTTAAGAGCTGTGATGTGAGTGGAATGGCACCGGATGTATTATTCACACTGTAACTTGGACTTCACAAAAAACAAGCAGTTTTGCAATTCTGTCTATAATAAATCTGGCAATCTTTGGGGTTCATTTGTTGCGATTAGGGAAGGAAAAGCAGTGAAGTAATTAAATATAAAATTTAACATGAACCAAGTATGATGTGGCCAATATACAGGTCAGTTGGATAATGCTTGGTATCTAGACTGCTATCCTAATTGCTCACTATTCTCTCTCAGACAGTGTTGCTTTTATGGGGGAGGGAAGGGTGTGTAGTATTAAATATCTTATCTCGTCCTTGGAAGTAATCTTCCCTGGTCCCTGGTCCTTGTCCACTAGGACAGGCAGGGCCAGCTTCACGAGCGTGCCTTTGCCCAGGGTCTCATGATCAGAAGGGTCCACAGTTGGTTTAATTGTCTGCTGCTCTTCATTTGACCTTCTTAATAATTTTGTCTTTGAACTCGTATTTTGTAAGCAAATTCATCTGGGACAATGGAGCATATGTATGAGGAAAGAAAGATGCACACAATGTGAGCATCTGCCACCGTTCCTTGCCGCTCTATTCACACAGCATCTGCGATTCTCCATGAGCATGGAATTCTAGGGGACTCATGTATTAGTTATGTAGACTGCATAATAAATTACCACAAACTCAGTGGTAGAAAACAATATACATTTTTATCCAACAGTTTCTGTGGGTTGGGAGTCTGGGCGTTGCTCAACTGGACCTCTGTGTAGGGACTCACAAGGCTGCATTCAAGGCTGGCTGGCTGCATTCTCATTTGGGGGCTTGATGTGGGAAGGAAAGATCTGCTTCCCAGCTCCCTCGGATTGTTGGCAGAATTCACTTCCTTGTGACAGTAGAGTTCACCTCCACTTGCTTCTTTAAAGCTTCAAAGGGGAAGGGGAAGGGAGGAGAAGGAGGAGGAAGGGAGGGAGGAGAGATATTTTGTTGTTGCTTGGGGTTTCTGGCTTCTAAACCCTCTTTTAAAAGGGCTTGTCTGATTAGGCCAGGCCCACCTATAATAATCACTGTTTTGATGAGCTTAAAGTCAACTGATTTGGAACATTAATTGCATCTGCAAAGTTCCTTTACCTTTGACATATGATGTAACACAATCCTGGGAATAATATCGTATCATACTTACAGGTCCTACAGTATTCAAGTGAGGAACTCCATGGGATATGTACGCCAAAGGCAACCCATCTTAATAGTCTGCCTACCACAATCTGTGATATGTAGAAGTTCAGCGAGACTCAAAATTAGTTTACGGTGTTACACCTATAAATGAGGAAGCATTAGCATCCCCAAGAGGCATGTTTTCTTTTCTGACCAAGACTTGCTTTGATTGTGGAAATAAATCAGCGAATGGACTCTAAGAAACACAGCCAGGAACCCTATCATGTCCTTTCTTGCTTGTGTTACTTTCCTGCATTCACCTACCCCTTATGTTGAAAATGATAAGAAAAAGAAAGATAGTACAACCCCAAATTCCTTTTCTTTTCAGTCCTTCCTCATTTACCAATCAGCCAAGGTAAAGAATATTGGTAGAAGGTACCTGTATGAAGAAACGAAATACAAACATTTGTGTTACTTTTGTACAGATTTTCTGCCATTCTGGTACGAATATAATGCATAATCACTTAGAAGCTATGAAAAATATAATTCTGTAATTTTAGGCACACTGCATATGAGTGAAAAGCTTTTATATTTGCATTTAAGACTGGCATTGCACTATATAAAGATAGTTGGTAAAATTTATACCAACAGTTCAGATTTTTACTTTTTACTTTTTAGAATATCATTTGCTTTACCTAGCAAGTAAAAATATCATGACAGTTTGAGGGAGAGGTTGGAGAAGGAAGGAATAAGCTTTCTGTTTTATAGTTTAAAAATTTTATATTTTAGTACTTTTAATGACACTTTTTCTAGCATTTTGAGACCCACATTTTCATTTTGCACTGGGCTTTTCAAATTTTATTGCCATCCTATACTTGGATACTGGTTGCGGGGAACTCTGCTAGCTTCCAGAAACATCTGTAACTTTTGGACTCTTGGACTATTTTTTTAAATTTTATTTTTCGGCTTAGGTCACCCTTTGAGTGGGATTTCCTGGCTGGATCTGGCTTCATCTCAGCTTATTCCAGTGCTATGGACTATTCTGAGATTGGGCTGTGATACTTTTTAGAGTTCAGAATCTCTATCTGACTTTTTCATTATCATCATTTGTCTAACCATTTCCTTTCCTCAGCTCTCTCTTGTATTTCCCTTATTTATTTGTGTGTGCTTGGACCAATACCACCTAGCTTCCCCACTATGGCTTTGTCGTATTCCTTAAGACCTGGTAAGTTAACTGGCCCACATGCATTTTTATGCTTGACTTTGCTGTTTCTGGACTTTATTCTTTAGCATGTATTTTAGAGACTATTTAAAGTTCCTCAAAAAAAAATTGAACTGAATTTTCCCTGGGATATCATTGAATTTGCATATTAAGTTGGAGTTATTTGAAACTTCAAAAGTACATGGGATATCTTTCCATTTATTCTAATTATCTTCTATGTATTAGAGAATACTTTTCAAAATATTACCATTTCTTTCCATTAGGGTTTGGTCATTTGGTATGAATGGCGAATTCTATCTTAAAGAATAACAGAAACTTTGTATCCTCTTTAAAGTCAGTAGCTGACATGTAAAAATTGCTTTCAGTGTCTGCATTCGTGTAGGTTATAAAAATCTTTGCTAAATTTGCTCAATCCACAGAAGTTCAGGAGATTAAATTAATTAGGATTGACTGCAAAATCCTTGGTTATACCAGAATTTTCATGTTATTATTTAGTTTAAATGACATAAATGGCATCATATTCTTGATATCTTAGAAGGAAGAACATATGTGAAGATTTTATTTTTTAATCAAGAGTTCATTGACATGGATAAAGATGAACCTGTGAAGATAGGTATATACACCTATTACAGGATGTATCAGGACTTCTAAGTGGACTTTTGTTAATATTTTTGGAATAAATATATTTATTCTTTAACTTACATTGCATTTCTCTAGCTAAAATTTTATCTTTGAGACAGATTTTCTTGAAACACTTGTTTCTGTTCTATCAAAACATTTAAAAATTGGTAGCTATTTAAGAGCAGAAACTTAAATATACATTTTACTCATTATATGGCTTTTTTCTCCTTAAGAAATTAGTAGTTGAGGGAAGGATAAAAATCTGTGGTATCATCTTGAGAAGCAACAGATTTGAAAAGTTGATTAATGTTGCTATTACACATTCTGTATAAGAAATATTTTCAGACTTCATCAAATGTCAAAACAGGGAGATTTTGGTCTTTAATCACCTACCATACATACAGGCTGCCATAGCAGCAAGAAATGAACTGTCATCAGTTAGTGTGATAGACCAGTGTTATCTCAAAATACATTTTAAAATGTGAATTTTAAGTAGTATATGGCGTAGTTTCCAACTTTGTACTTTCAGTCTTCACAGAGTGCGGTGTTTGGTGCGGTTTCTTGGTATGAGGTCAGGGTCGTAATTGCTGTTGCCTTGGGGAAAGCTCCCATCGGTGCCCGCATTTTATTTCTGTCATTTGTCCAGTGACTTTGGAATGTGGTCATCCCTGAACGTTTATCAAATGATCAAGCATGAATATCACCGTGTTATGCTACCTTAAGCCTCTTACCTTCTTTATGTCTATTCCTCCCATCCTACTTTCTTCAGATTTTTTTTTTTTTTTTGCTTATATTGCCTATATTCCCCCATGCTATCCTTTTCATCTTGTGAATATTTTCTTTACAATTGGAAGTGTGTACCTCTTCCTTCTCTTCATCGGTTTTGCCCATCCTCACACCCACCTCCACTCTAGCAACTATCAGTTTGTTTTTTAAATTCTACATATAAGTGAAATCATGTCTTTCTCTCCATGATTTGTTTCAGTGAAACAAATAGTACCCTCTAGTTCCATCCATGTTGTCATAAATGGCAAGATACCATTTTTCTTTATGGCTGAGTAGCATTCTGTTGTGTGTGTATATATCAATCTTTATTCATCTATCAGTGGACACATAAGTTGCTTTTATATCTTGGCTATTGTAAATAATGCTGCAAAAAATATACGGATGCATATCTTTAGAATTGGTGCTTTTGTTTTCTTTGGGTAAATACCCAATAGTGGAATTACTGGATCATATGGTATTTCCATTTTTCTTTTTTTGAGGAAACTTCATACTGTTTTCCATAGTGGCTGCACCAATTTACGTCCCCACCAACAGTGCACGGGGGTTCCCTTTTTTCTGCATCCTTGCCAACCCTTGTTATTTCTTGCCTTTTTGATACTGGCTGTTCTGACTGGTGTGAGATGATATCTCACTGTGTTTTTGATTTGCATTTCCGAGATGATTAATGATGATAAGCAGCTTTCATGTGTCTGTTGGCCATCTGTGTGTCTTCTTTGGAAAAGGGTTTATTCAGGTCCTCTGTCCATTTTTTAATTGGATTGCTTGTGTGTGTGTGTGTGTGTGTTGAGTAATGTAAGTTCTTTATATATTTTGGATATCAACCCATTCCTTGAGGTATCATTTGCAAATATCTTCTCACAATTCACTAGGCCGGCTTTTCATTTTGTTGATTGTTCCTTTTGCTGTGCAGAAGCTTTTTATTCTGGTGCAGTCCCAAAGGTTTATTTTGGCTTTGGTTTTCTTTGCCTGAGAAGACATATCCAGAAATATGTAGCTAAGGCTGATGTCCAAGAGATTATTGCCTATGTTTTCTTCTAGGAGTTTATGGCTTCAGGTCCTACATTTAGGTCTTTAATCCATTTTGATTTTATTTTTATGTGTGGTGTAAGAAAGTGGTCCACTTTCATTCTTTTGCATGTAGTTGTCCAGTTTTCCCAAACACCATTGATTGGAAAGACTGTTGTTTCCCCATTGTATGTTCTTGCTTCTTTTGTCATATATTAAGTGGACATATAGGCATGGGTTTATTTCTGGGCTCTCAATCCTATTCCATTCATCCGTGTGCCTATTTTTGTGCTAGTACTAAAATGTCTTGATTATTATAGCTCTGTAGTATATTTTGACATCTGGGATTGTGATACCTCCAGCTTTGATCTCAAATTCTTGAATTAATTCTTAGCCACAAAATTATAGGTTTGAGGTTTATGATACACAAAGCATGGCATTGGGTTCGAATGAAGAAATGCTCAGACTTCTTGGTTTTGAGAACTTGGTGTGTATAATATGCATTATATTTTTTTCTAATATATACACAGTCTTGAGGAATCATCCCCTTGTGCGTGGTTTGTTGGAGAATTGTCAAGCCTAAGGAGAAAGGAGTGCTATATGCTGTTCCCGTGGTCCATCCTGAATTGTATTTCTTCACCTTTATTTCATAATTGAAAGAATTTTCTTCAAGTTCCTTTAGGATTGAGGCATACTCAGTGAATTTCTGTAGTGATTCCACCCTGTTCTAAACCATTTTGCTATGGTTCTCATGAAATCCCATTGAACCAATGAATGATACGGTGATTTGTTCATTCTGGATAGCTTGGTGCATTTCAGGATGCTCACGGAGGCTTTTTGTCATATGAAACTGGCAATCTTCTGAGGGTAAAGATATTGTTTGTGGTATTTATGGTCATACTTACTCTTTCTTTCTTCATATAGCCTTTATAAGTTTTGAGTAATTTGACCTATAATTTAATAACAATGTCACACTTTTCTGTTATCCTTCATGATGTGTAATAGCTTTTATGAAGTAGTTATATATTTCTACTTTATTATCATTCACTTAGAAAAATTAAAAACTCCTTATGTTAAAACAGTAAAATAATAAACAAATGAACAGGAAAAAAACTTTATTCATTCTGCATTGGATAACATAAAGAATGAGGAATGCCATGCTACATATAAAGATGGTAAAAGACATAGTCTCTGACCTTGCAGGTTATACTGTAAGAGATACATTAGGGAAATTTTTGTCTTTGATTTTTATTATTTTTAAATGATTTTTAAATGATTTTAGTGATTATTTTTAAATGATTTCACTTTCCTGACATAACGACATAGTCCATTATGAGGAATTCAGTGTATTTCAGAAGTAGTTGGTTAGTTTGGAAAACATTACAACATCTGAAGATATTTATTGGACTTAGGCATGCTCGTGAGTTTAAACCTAAGACAGAATCTGAGAATACAAATATTTGAATTTGAATATTTTTGGTTGGGGATATACATTCCTGTTTTACACTTCACTACTCACAGCTCCCTGCTGTACTTGCTGACTTTCTATTCCTGCCTTGCACCTATAGCATTTAGGGTTGCTTCTCCCCGTTTACACTGCAAATATCGACAAAGATTGCAGAACTGTAGGATTTCCTGCTTGCGAGTTATGACATTTGAATTTTAAAGTAAATTAAAGATGAGGAGAATAAACCATATTCTTCCAAGCTAATATTCAATCAGAATTTATCAATATGACTTTACCAGCAGGCTATGCTATTCTGATTTAGGTGTTTCATTCATTCTGATAGGTCCATGCTGTACTAGTTGTTACATATTTTGAATATCAACTCTGATTAACATAATCCTAGTGCTGTGTGGTGTCATGCATGTGTGTGTATGTGCGTGCGTGTGTGTGTGTGTGTCTGTGTGTATGTGTATGTTTTTCATTTCTGTCCATTGCAAGCACCCTGCAATGCCATGGTTCCTATGAGACAGAATCCTTTAACATCAGTAGACTCCTTGTTTAATTTTGCTTTTGCTTCCTGCACTAACAAATGACTTTTTGTTCAAGGATGACAAGAGATCAATTAAGGAGAAAGAAGAATGTTAATCCAAGATGGAATAGGCCCACCCTAATTGAAGAATGGTGAACACGAATCTAGTCAATGAATTATAACCTCATTTTAAAATTCATCCATCCATTTGATAATTAATTCTGATGGCATCTTACATAATCATCAGAGGCTTTCCCTACAAAGTACATGAAGGTAAATGAACCTCTACTTCAAGCTTGACATGTATCTTTGGCTCCCTGTTGAAGAATACATTATAATGAAGCAATGGACAGGATGCCTGATCATTCAAGGTTGGTTAGGAAGCAGGCAAGATTAATATCACTTCTGTGTAATGAAATAATTTTCAGGTATGAAACACTGTGTCCTCTACTCTTGAAAGAGCTCTTTAGTCCTGTGGATTTACAAATACTACACTTTCCTTTTTATGATTATAAAAATACTAAATTCTCATTTGAGTATGATTTCTAACCTTTGCAAAAATAAAGGGAAGGGATTAATAAAAATTCCTGTTGCTGGGAAAAGCTTGTTGTTGGAGTTGCCCCTATACCTGTTTGGGTTTCACAAGTAAATTGTGAAAATGGTGGGCTGCACTCTCAGAATGTGAAGGCAACCCATAAATAGGAATCAGGGGCTGATCCAACAGTCCCCAGACAAGTTTCACCAAATAAAGGAATAGTCTTTAGAATCTCTGAAGTTGGTTCCTGTTGCTTACAGAGCCTCATGCAATAATAGAAGCCCCTTGGGGAGCACAGGGGTTTGTATATTAAGTACACTGCTGACCTCATTGGCATGTGGTAACAAAAATTAAATTAAATTAAGCCACAGTGCTGATGAGTTTTGAGGGTTCTTCAATGAATGTTCCAATCAGAAGCCTCCTTTTTTCAGTCTGTGTAAGCCAAGGTACATAGGCAAATGCAAAACTCACTTTTCTCAGTATTTGGATAAGACCCTTTCCTATTGGAGTATCGATGCTAATACAGAATTCAAAGTGGGATCATCCAGTTTGCTATTTCCCCTGCGGGGACAAATCTATTTTCAGTCAGGGGCCAGTGGTGTGCCTCTAGGTGCCATGGCCATGGCCGTGCCGGTCAGTAATTTCAGTGGACTGAACCTGTTTTCATGGGTCATGGCCCTAACATTCATCCAAAGGCAGGAGGAGTTATATTCAATCTGCAGCAAGCTCCAGAACAACAAGATGGGCTCGTCGGTACAGCTCTGCTTCTTTTACAGGTTTTGGTCTTCCTGGAGTGTCTTTTTCTACTTTAGTCACCAGAACTGGGAGATATATTTTTTATCAGCTCATTAACTTCTGACTTCTTAGTGAGGTTAAATACAGCCATACTAGAAATGAACACATTTTCATTGTTAGGAATTGCTGACAAATGCAATCATATGCCTGTTTATTTAAAGCAATATATTCAGCACTAAAATCAACTTGACAACTCAAAACTCCCATATCTTTTCTTAAGGCAAGATGTGCACAAACAAAACATGTGCTATATAAACATACTCGACCACTGGCTACTCCCATTTCCCATGTTCTGAAGGCAAAGTCATCACAAATAAAAGTTTTAAAGAAAATCCCTATACATTCATGTGAGGTTCCAGGATTGACTTGGATAGCACGTTGGATCAGTGGTGTGAGGGAAGAGAAAGTGCAGAAGGACCCGGATTTTTTCTGTTCTTAGAAATTTTAAAAAATTCTTGACAACTCAGAATTATCCTTAGATCATTTATTGTCCTGTCTAGTTCTCTCCTTATAATATTAATTATCTATGCTGCTTCCTTTGTCTCCTACCTTTTTAATGTGATATCTTAATATTTAAGATATGCTTTTGGAGGGATGGATGCAAGCTGCAGTCAGAAAGTCATCATTCATAGTACAGGGAATCATGTAGTTGAACCCTAAGACATCAAATAGAAAATTAACTTATGATATATATCATATATATATAAAACTTTTATAGATAAAGTGTATACACACACACACACACATATAATGCTTGGGCAGTAACTTTTATGGAGAGCAAAGATGAAAGATTTATTTTTAAAATTCTCTCCTTAAAAATGACCTAATAATTTAAAATAGATGCAGAGAAGGGAAGTGAAAGTGAAGTGCTCATATAATCCAAATCTGGGATTTCTAAAACATGTTAAAATATTAGTTCATCTTTTGTAGACATACGCTTCTATCTCTAGAGCTAGTAATTGCACCTTGGTTTTGAATGTAATGGAAGGCATGAATCATTATCAAATTCGTCACTTTCTTTTCTTTTTTTATTGCAGTATAATCGGCATACAATATCCTAGTTTCAGGTGTACATGATCATGATTTAATATTTTTATACATTATAAAATGTTCCCCATGATAAATCTGGTTACCATCTGCCACCACACAAAGTTATTACAACATTATTGAGTATATTAAATCCCCATGACTTATTTATTTTATAGCTGGAAGTTTGTACCCCTTAATCCGCTTTACCTGTTTCTTCGGCCCCCCTCCCATTTCCCCTCCATAAACCAGCAGTTTATTTCTTGCATCTATGAGTCTGTTTCTGTTTTGTTGGTTTGTCTTGTTTTCTGAGATTCCACATATCAGTGAAATCATATATTATTTGTCTTTCTCTATCTGACTTATTTCACTTATCATAATATCCTCTATGTCCATTTATCATCCCTTTATTTTTATAGCAAGTAATACTCATATCAGTTATTCCTATCCCACTAAGAAAGTCTCATTATTTCATATAAATGAAACACAAATAATAAGACTTTAAATCATATGAAACAAAACTTCGACTTTTGAATATATGATCACTCAAGGCCAGTGGATGATAATTTTTCCTTATGATTCTACAGGTAGCTAATTTATTATTTTCTCATATACTTGACTTACTATAGGACCCTGCAACCCATTCAGAGCAGCATCATTTAATATATTTGTCAGACCATTAATCTAAAGATGTAAAAGCTGTTTGATCTTCTGTATCATCTGCTTAAGCAATTACACAGATCTGAACCAATTTTTGTGTCACTTTGCATGGGACCCTCTGCATTCATAGCCCTGAGGTCTTACTCTTTCTGCAAACCCTTGCCATTGTTCTTTCAAATGTCAGCATTCCTGTTAATGACTCATGGTCCTCTGATCCTACCGGTCTCTCAGGTCTTCCACTCCAATCATCTCAGTCTGTTCTTCATTCAGCATCCAGAGCTTGTCACTCAGATGTCACCCATCAAAGATCTGGAACACTGACGTTTCCTCCCTGACTACACTCCCTCTTCTTCAGGTGCATCATGATATCATTCTCCCTGTCTAAGTACTTCCAACGTATTTCCTTCTACCATTATTTGCTTCCCTTTGTAAATTCTGAACCCATGTAAATTCTGAACAATTTGTAGTTGTGCTCATTAACCATAAAGTCATGAATATATAGCCCCAGCTTAAACTTCTCTCCTGAGCCACAAACATACATATCCAAATTTTTCCTGGATTTCTCAAATAAACTTCCAAATCAAAGATCTCTCATAAATCTTCTCCATCTTGTTTTCCCTATTTTGGTTAAAGTCACTCAGAATAGAAACCCGGTCTTCTCCATTTCTCTTGTACTTTCTAATTATTGAACACTAAGATTTTTTAATTCCTCTTTCTCTGACTATATCAAGTTTATACCTCTTTAAAAAAAAACTCTTACAGTTAAGTACCACATAATCTCTCATACAGAAAATTGCAACAACTTTCCACAATACTCTCTTCGTTTCTCTTTTCTACATACTCCAGTATATAACCCCAGTTTAGTTTTATCTTTTCTGTTTTTAAAATCCTTTATCAGCTCCATACTGCATATAGAATATTGTCTGAACTTTGCTTATCACGTTAAGATCCATTGACTGTAAAATCCTATTCTGTTTTTCCAGCAGTATGTCTCAAGTTTTCCTGCTCCCAGAGTCTATTCTAGCCAACCCCAAATACTTTCCACCTCATACATATATTCTGTGTTTTTTTCTTTTTGTTGTCCAATTTTTTTTATGAATCTTTTATCTTCTGGGATGTTTTCTTCCCATCACCACCACTTACTAAAAAATTTGCCCACCTGTTAAACTCTGCCTCACTTTCTACCTCTTTATAAAGCTTCAGTCAGTACTTCTGGGAGAAATCTCATTTATCCTTGTCTCTGGAATAAATACATACCGCATGTTAGTATAATTTTTTTAGGATCCCAGATTTAACTCAATTGAACAGATACTTGGTGAGCATGTATGATATGCTAGGCATTGTGTAGAGAGTTTGGGGTATATCAGTGTGAAGAAAACTAAAATCCTTGGGAGAAGAGACAGATAATAAGTAATAAACATGATAAATAACTTAGTTACATGATACCTTAGAAGATGCATAGTGAAGAGAAGTAAAAAACGAGGCCAGGGCAAAGGGAATCAGAAGTCGGCTCTGGTATTGGGAGGTAGATTAAATTTGAAATAAGGTGGTAAGATAGGCCTCATTGAGGAGATAATTTGAGCAAAAATATGAAGGAAGTGGGGGATTAGCCTTGTGGTAATCCGGAGTGTGAACTTCTAAGGAAAGGGAACAGACTGCACAAGACCCTTGTTTGGAGTGTGTCTGTCTTGTAACAAGGGAGAGAAAATTAGGAGATACTGTCAGAGAGATATGGGGGCAATGCCATGTAAGTCTGTAGAAGCCATCAGGGACATTGGATTTTGCTCTGAGAAAAGTGGGGAACCATTGGAGGATTTTGAGCGGAGGAATAACAAGTATTATATGACTTACGTTTTACAAGGATCATTCTGGCTCCTGGATTGAGAACAGACAGAAGAGCAAAGGGAAAAACAGAAAACCATGCTAGGAATGATACAGAATGGAATGGGGGCAGTAGCAATAAATTAAGGTAGAAGTGGTCAGAGTCTAGTTATATTTTGAAGGCAGAGCCAGTAGAACGTGCTGAAATTTTGGATATGGAAGGAAAGGAAGGAAGCAACCATGACTCCAGGAATATTGAACTGAGTAACTGTAAGTATGGAGTTGCCTTCAACTGAGAAAGGAAAAGTTGTAGATAGAGTAAATATAAGATCCACAGTTTGATTCTGGGTATGGTAACTTTGAGATCAGATATCTATTAGACAACCAAGTAAAGCTGTTGAGAGGATTACTGAATATACAAGATTGGAATGCAGAGATCTGACCTGAGACAGAGAGATATATCCATAATTTACAGCCACGAAACTCAGCGAAATCAAGAATATGAGTGTTGTAGAGAAGAAACCCTGGGGCTTTTCTACAGTAAGCGACTGATGAAAAGAAAAAAAAAATCATTGGAAACGGAGAAGAAATGATCAGTGCTGTTGGAGGAAAACCAGGGGAAGAGGACATTTTGGATTCCAAGTGAAATAAGTACGTTGACAAAGAGCAAATGACCGATGCCAAGTGTGGCCGAGAGGTGACAGAAAATGAAGACTAAGAAGGAGTACTGGGTTTACTAACATGAGGTCACAGGGAGAATGACATAGAAGTGGCAATGAGAACCAGGAAAATCCCCACGTCCAGTGCTCTAAAGACTGTAGGAAAGCGGTGCCTGGGTGGTTCAGTTGGTTAAACGTCTGACTCTTGATTTTAGTTCAGGTCATGGTGTCAGGGTCCTGAGATCCAGGGCCATGTCAGGCTCCACACTCAGCACATTCTCTCCCTCTGCCCTTCCCTCCCCGCCCACTCGCGTACATTCTCTCTTTAAAAATAAATAAATAAAATCTTAAAAAAAAAAAAAAAGAAAAAGACTGTAGGAAGAAAAAAATTCAAGCACTTTATGCTCGTGAAGGAAAGAGTATCCCGAGGGGATAATCAGTTCTTCATTAGAGCCAGAAAATGAAGTAAACATTCAGAAATATGAAGACAGGGGATTTGATGATGATGAATGGTGAACTTCAGAGGGCAGAGTGGAAGAGTTTTCAACGTTGAGGGGGAGGTGGGGGAAAGAATTAGGGGCTATTTCCACCTCCTAGTGGAGATCAGGGTACAGGTAATGGATGATATGCTGGGAATCTGGCTTCCACAATAACACTATAAAGGATAAAGGGATAATGCGATTAGTCAACACAGATAGTGGCAAGGGTGTGAGTTTTGGTAGTAGGGACTGTTTGGATTTTTGGGTTTCCTTGTGGACCCACTGGTAGAGGATCAAGATGGTACTTATAAGCCATCTTGAGATGTGGTCTTAGTCTCATTATATAGTCTTCCTCTTGACCTTTCCTAAAGGGCATGGAAGATGTGAATAGAAGAGGCATGATCTTATTTCCAGTCATTTAGTTGAGGAATGAGCTAATACCAAATATTGAGGCTCTACCTTAACCCTGTTCATGAGACTGATAACTGAGCATTACTCTGTGTTGCTCCCGACCCCACCCCCCCCACCCCCCGGCCTGGGCTCCCTTAACTCCTGATGACAGCTCTAAAAGGCCTGGAGGTGCCATGGTCAGAATAGAGCAAAGACCAACCATGCTGGGTTCAGTCACTTGTAGCTAACCGGTTAGAAGACCTGATAGCCCACATCTGCTTGCCTGGGGCCTGAGGTACCTCTGTGGAGAGGGCTCCAGCTGAGGAGAGAAGGAGCCAGACACAATAAACGAGATCAGTAACAAACTCTAGGTACTAGGAAGGGAGTAGGTTATACAAAAAAACTGAAGGAACCATGTTCCCTGTGTGAGATGGCAGTGCCTGCCAGAAACCGCAGAACCCCAGTGTCCCCTGGGAAGGACAGACACCCCTGCAGAATTATTGGTGGGAGCTCAGCATGGAGTTGAAGGCCATGCTTCAGTAATCAGATAAGAATTTGTGAAATTAGAAGTATTACCGTTAATATGAATGCCCTTTATTACCAATAGACTAATGAAGCCTGGATAAATTTGTGTTACATAATAATGAAAGCAAATTGCTCTGCTAGCCTGTGAGCTCAGAGGGACAAGGCTGTACTTATATTTCCCACTGGGTACAGCTTAATGAGTGTGTTGAAGTGGTTACATAAAATGATTAGAAATACCGTTGTATGCCTAGACCCAATGTTGCAGATGCTTTGTTTAGTGTTCAGAAGTCTCCCGTAACAATTTTGAGCCAGAGAGGAAGAAGAAGAGAAACCCAGTTAGGTTCATGAAACAAAGTAGCCTCACTAATGGATTCAATTATTTTTTTCAATCAAAAACAATTCTGGTCAAATAAAATGTTATAGGATATGCTCTGACCCTTGTTTCACATCTTAAATGGTATATAATATAAAAGTCTAGTATAATGTGGCTAATGTTTTGAACAGGAGCTTGATAGTGAATAAAGATTTGACTTAAATATATCCATATACCAGAGAAAAACGATGGATATCTTTAAGAATTTTTTGCTGAAAGGTCCATAAACATGGACCAAGATGAGAGAGACTAAAAGTGTAGAATAAATTAATAAGGTGACCAAATAAATATAGATGAGAAAGAAAACAAAAGCAAAAGTGTACAACACTTGAGATTAGAAATTTAGTAAATGTAAAAGAGAGAGAGAAAGAGAGAATCTAAGGGTAGTAACGAAAAATAGAACACATGTCTTGACTTAAATTTCACCTTCTCCAAGGACCTCCTCAGACCACTCCATCTAAATATGTACTCATTTTATTTTGTAGTGACTCAGACCATAGCCTTGCATCTGTAGGCTTGTTTACTTGATTATTTACTTGTCTGTCTCCTTCACTAAGCAGAAAGTTTTATGAGGGCTGAAGCCAGGCTGGGCTTTATTTATCGTATGTTTTTATAATGGAGCACAATGCCTAGTACATCATAGGCCCAAATACTGGCTGAATGAATGAATGAACAAATGGATAAAAGGGTAGAAAGAATATGTGTTATAAATTTGTGATTTTCCATATTGCTAGTGGATCAGTAGCACAGATAATCTTCAAAAGTAATTTATTCAAATACAGTTATGCCTCTCTGTCCCAGGAGTAAAAACCAATATTCTTGAGATAAACCAAGAATTTCTGATAGGTCATTAGTGAGGAAAGTGCATTTATTTAAAGAATTCTGGGAAAGAGAAATGAGTTCTTGCTGGGTGTATCAGAGAGAGGACCTTGGATTACATGAATAATGTTGGAGACACAAAAGATTCTATAGGGTGGATACCTATGTAGAAGATAAACTGTATTTAAGGGTAAATAATTGGCAAATTATACTAGATTTCCCCAAAGAAATCCCCTAAAGTCACAATTTCTAGGTAAGTGAGTTAGCAAAACCTGTTCTCGCAGAGTCTGCTATTCCTCCCACACTGTGTGGTTGTTCCTTTATGGGAATTGCATGTTTCACGAGGTGATGTCATACTCACCCTGAACTCCCTAGTTATTAACTGAGAGAGCCTATGAGTGATCTGCCTGCATCTGGGGGAGGGGAACGGTGTGTATCAGAGACGTGTCAGCTCGGGTCTCTTTCCTCAGTGTCTACCATCTCTGAGCAGCTTGAGCAGTTGAGGATACACATGGCTCAGCCATGAGCCTGTACACATTGAATGTATCTGCTCACATTGTGGCCGCAGTTTTTTTTTCTCTCTCTCTTTTGGAGTTGCATTTTTGTTCTGTGCTTCAAGAGAAACAGATATCCTAGAGTCTGCATTTCAGGTAGTTTGAAAGCTCAGTTAGGGTGACCATAAGTTGATGCTTGCCCATTTCTAACTCTTGCTTTGATATATTTATTAATAGCTCCTCCTTTGGGTCTCAAGAGTATCCTGGGCTGGATTATAAATTAGTCCTAATAGGGAGTCATTCCTCAAGAGGCCACTCTGGTTTCCAAAATCTAGAAAGGAGTCACTAATGAGTACTAACTCATAGCGGGCCCTGGCAAGGTACATGCAAAATACCCAGAAATATCAATGCAGGTTACTAACACTCAGTTTTGGTAAGGCTCTTTAAAGTAGGTTTCTAAATATTCCTGACTTACACGTTTGCCTGACTGTTCTTAGGTATCTGCGTTGGTAGAAGTCAGAATTTACTGGCAATATATTTGTGCAACTTCTAGGTCTCTTGACAATCTCAGTGCTAATTCTTCAGAATCTCCATGCCATATATATCTCTCTAATAAAACAAAATGTAAATGAAATGTCCAAGGAACCCCATAAATAAAGGAATAAGGTAGTTTATGAAGTTTAAAATCAGATTGCTGCTAGCAACATAAATCTTCTTGTGTCTTACATTTCATCATTATTATAATATTAACCTTCAACCTCCTTGAACGTACGGAGTGAAAGTGCTAATGAATGAGTAGGGCTATGGCTGGGTAGTAACCACGACGTGTGTGTGTGTGTGTGTGTGTGTGTGTGTGTGTGTGTGTGTGTGTGTGTGTGTGTGTGTGTGTGTGTGTGTGTGTGTAGGTCTTTTCTGTATTTTCCCCCAACAAACACTGAGCACTCGTTCTGAGCCACAACCCTGCTTTCCGTGAGTTTGTTCAGATCAGGTCGGGAGAGAGCAATTTTACAGAAATGTGGTTACCTTATTTTTTTTTATGTGTTTTTCCTGTTAACTTCGTATTATACACAGCATAAAGTATTTCTTTACCTTTCTTTATCATCATGCTGCTAAAAGTTAGTTCTTTTAGGTTTGCCTCATGAAAAGAATGGGTACAGGAACCTGGCTTTCTAAAGATCCACATCTTTGACTAAAGGCACACATCTCCTGTGCCTATTTTCACACCATAAATTAAGCAGATTTTACCTTTCATCACAATTTTCTTTCTCCCTTGATGTGTAAGGAGGGTGTTGGCGGAAATAATTTGATGAATCTTCTCTTCTTTGAGCTGGAGCAAATATAGACAGTAAGCTTCAAAGGAGCAGGAATCATGCCCATTTTATTTAGCATCTATACTTAGCACCCATCATGATGGCTTGCACATGCTAGGTGTTCAATTGGTATGTCTTTAATGAATGAAGTATCTGGTGGTTCTAAAAATCAGATGTAAGCCACAGTCATGTTTTATACTCCAGCTTTTGATACTTTTACATTTTTTTTAAAGTTCTGATTTTTAACGTGAAGATCTTTTTCTTAAACTATTTCACAGGAGTTATTTTATGTGCCGCTATGGGCAAAGAAAATAAAAATCACAGATGGATAAGGATGTAGAATCTTCGCTAGCTCATTTGTTAGCTAATGTGATTCACATTCTTGACTCAGCAAATTGTTATGTCCCATGAACCTGCATAATCATTCAACAGTGAGATTTACCTTTAGGCTCATAGAGGCTACAATGCAGGTATTTACTAAGAAACTGGAGGAGGGTTTTATTCCTTGTTCTTTGGCACAAGGGGGAGGGATAGTAACAGAAACCTACTAACATTAATGTTACATGATAAAATTTAACTTTTGACTATCACTGAGATGCAGTGGATGCTGCACACAGAGGAAAGGTGCTCTATCAGAGTAGTCATCAGAGAGACTGGGTTAAGTAGAGAAGGAAAGATAACGTATCTCCTTTGTTTCCCCCCTTTGCCATTTGCAAGTGGCCGACCTTCCGCCACAACCTGATAGCAGAGTTGACCCTGTAATCTTAATTAGAGAACTGAGACAGTTTTTGGAGGTGAAAGTGATTGGAGGATATTTTTTACTTTAAATGAGAACAGAAACTTAGGGGGCTTACTGGAGAGGAGTTTCTTTGAAGGGCAAGAAAGGTTTTCCTTCACTGAGTAAATTTTAAAGGGATAATGGGAGTCAAAGTTGCATTTTGATTGTATCCCACACGTCATGCTAGGTTAGTTTTTCTGTGATACTAGTTTAAATGGAAAAGGAGAATTTACGACCTGGTTTCTCACTGGAACTCACTGCCAGCAAACGTAGATGAATCTCACACAGGGACGTTACCGAGAATGGGATGTTACTGTTTACTTTCTCTTAGGTCTTCTCTTGTTTCTCTTTGCATCTCATTTTCACCCTCTGTGTAGATCAACCTGCTCTGCTTTTCCACATGACAGGTGCAGGCAGCCCTACAGATCATTTCAGTTCAGGCACCAAAGACATTAAGTGGTGTCTCTAGGTCCCATTCTAAATTTCTGGTAGGTAGAGAATTTTCTGTGCTTCTCTTGTATAACTCCCCCTTGTGGGTACATGGGTATGTCATTCCAACATGACTGCAGGGACCCACCAGTGTGAATGAGCAACACGTTCTCTGGAAATAGGGCTCTTGTTTGGTCGGGAAATCCATCTTCGTATAGCGGCCATAGGAAGAATGCTGGGAACTCGGGTATTAGCAGTTCATTTGGGGTAGAAGAACATTAGGTTTTGTAGACTGAAATCTCATAAGAAATTTCAATGGTTAGGGGCGCCCGGGTGGCTCAGTCGTTAAGTGTCTGCCTTCAGCTCAGGTCATGATCCCAGGGTCCTGGGATCGAGCCCCGCATCGGGCTCCCTACTCAGCGGGAAGCTTGCTTCTCCCTCTCCCACTCGCCCTGCTTGTGTTCCCTCTCTCGCTGTCTCTCTCTCTCTCTGTCAAAAAATAAATAAAATCTTAAAAAAAAAGAAATTTCAATGGTTATATGTATTTGATATAGTGCTTATGTGTTTTATAGTATTTTCTGCTAATTAAACATCTTAATAAAACTCCCTGGGAAGTATACTTGTTCTGTATTTCAGATATGTCTGAGATTTCTGGGAAAGGGGAACACACCACCCTCCAGTTATCTGAGAAGGTTTATACAAGTTTGCATGAGTTGATGTGGAATCTTGGTCCATTTGATCATTTTGCTACATTTTCTTAATAGAGTCTTGCTCCCAGTTGTAAATATTTTGAGATTTTATTAATTTAATTTAATTTAATTTTATATGAGAGAAAGAGCGCGTGCACATAAGCAGGGGGAGCGGCAGACAGAGGGAGAAGCAGACCCCCCGCTGAGCGGGGAACCCAACGCGGGACTCCATCCCAGGACACTGGTATCACGACTGAGCCGAAGGCAGACACTTAACTGACCGAGCCACCCAGGCGCCCCAAATTGTGAATATTTTGGGCTGAGCAGATACTAGGTGGCAGTTTGGGAGGCCCAACGTAGTCAAGGTTCTCAGGGAAGAGAACTAGCAAGCAGAGAGCCACATAGAAGGGGAGCTCAGACACCTGTGAGGGTCCCTGGGGTCTGGACCTGACTGCTCAAGGCTGGGAAGAGTCAGAACGGTCCCCTGAGCACAGAGAAGGGCAGGCATTTTTGGTATTCCCATCAGTACGATGGACGGTGGGGTAAGATCCTCAAAGAGTGCTTATTGCCTCATGAGAAAGACAGAATGAGCTCTGAAGCTTTTGCTCTTGTCCCTCATAAGAAAAGTGTAAAAGACATCTTTACCAAGTTCACACCATTTCAAAGTAATTTAATTGTGCCACAGAAAAGAGATTAGGAATACTTTTTGAAAATATAAGAATATCTGACACCTGATAAGGCAAAATGCACCACTCCACCTTGTCACTCATTTTGATAACTGCATACCCCTTGCTTCTGAAGTATTGAATCTGGCCTTTATTATTTTAGGATTATAAAATTCCTGTGACTATCCAGTAGGCCAATACTGTACAGCATCTCCTGCATGTAGCCCTGTCTCAGAAAGAATAGCCACCATGAGGTTTCTCACCATTTCTGGTGTTTCTTTCCCATTGCTTCAGTAAACAGAATATTGACCTTCAAGCCTGTCCATTGAGTATGGTTGGCCAGTGAGCACTAGAGGGCTTTTCTTTTTTCTTTTCTTTCTTTCCTTTTCTTTTCCTCTCTTCTCCTCTCCTCTCCTCTCCCCCGCCCCGGTTTTTTTTTTTTTTTTTTGCAAATGTGATCCCTGGCATATTTCTGTTCCTGATCATTTTGAGCCCTTCTCCACTGTCATAACTATTCTGACATTTCTTGTTTTCTTAGTGCAGGCCATTGCTTTTTCCAGGCTTCTAAGAGCTATCCTAGCTAGTGTGTTAGCACCATCTCTTCAGGATTCTTACCAGATTATTAACTCTTGTGTCGGAGGGGAGTGTCCCCATATTAATAAGCTCTCTCTTTCCCGACTTTCATGCTCCATACTCTCTGCTCCGGTGCCCTTGGCATCCAGCCCCATACATGCTGCCCTGGCTCCTGATGAGTCACGTTCACTAGCCTGTAGCTCCTTCAGCATCCCCCTTCTCCCCCAGCAGGATCAGGACTTGCTTGGCTGGGTTGTGTTTGATTTGAGCCTCATTAATAGTCTTGTAGCCATGAGTGGAGATGGCAGAGAACCTTAGGAGGGTATATGTTCTTTCTCAAGACTTTGCATCATCTGCAAGCGAGGGCAGAGTGCTAGGGTTTGAGAGGATAAGCCACTCAGCAGGGCGAGAGAGTTCAGTGGGACCTGAGGGGTCAAGATTCTCAAGTCTCTCAACCCCAATGTCCCCACCATGAGTGGTACACCAGCTGGGGTTGAGAATTCGGTGTCGCTTCTCTAGACCTTGCCTTATAATACCCTGTTGGGCCTGATCTTAAGCTTTTTCTGCCCTCTGGTTCCAGTAGATGAAAACCTCTTTATACTTCCAAGGAGGGCCTCTGACTTTTATCAAGCGCCTTTTTCTTTTTCTGAGACAATCCCCTCTGAGTGTCGTTGAATTTCTACAGGGCATCAGTAGCAGCCGGCAAATGTTGATTCTTTGGTTTTTATAATTTCATTTTCCCTCAGCCTCTCCAATATCCAAGGCCCTGCACTTGTCACTGCTTTCTGACACAGCGATGACTCGTTCCAGTTTACCACAGGTAGAAGTTTTAATAATTATACCACCACAGCATTCAGGAATGATAAGTATCCCAGCTACTACCACTGAAGGGACCCTCATTATAAGCTCTCTAAAATTCCATCTTATAATTTGCTTCCTAGGACCATCTTTATTTTTTTTTAAAGTTTTTATTTATTTGAGAGAGAGAGAATGAGAGATAAGAGAGCACGAGAGGGAAGAGGGTCAGAGGGAGAAGCAGACTCCCTGCTGAGCAGGGAGCCCGATGTGGGACTCGATCCTAGACTCCAGGATCATGACCTGAGCCGAAGGCAGTCGCTTAACCAACTGAGCCACCCAGGCGCCCTAGGACCATCTTTAGTACCAACTTTTTATTTGATGTTGGAATCCCTGGAACGCAGACTTGAGGTGGAGATGTGTTGGCAGGAGGCTATGGGGGAATCCTCCTGGGCACAGTACCTGTAAGGGAGTGAGGGAAGCAGGCCTGGGCTGAGGGGTCGGGGGGAGGAGCTGCTCTGTATGGGAACATCTGTTGGGACATGGGGCTGTAGCAGGCGCCAAATCCTTAGGTTTCTCTGGAGCCAGGATGATCTTTCAGAGTTGTCCCAAACAGGGAGACCCCTGAGCCCTTTGTATCGCAGCATTGATGAGGAGCTGGAGGCAGGCTGTCTTGGGAGGAGGCCTTTGTTACCTGTCAGCTCCTGGCACCGGAGGGTCATTAACTGAATGGGACTCAGCTGGGAGCCCTCTGCATCCTGCACGTCCACCAGCTTCGAAAATAAAGCTGCCGAGATCTGAGGCTTGGTTTTCAGCACGTGCAGTTGTCCCTCCAAGCCTGTATAAACTTAAAACAGTTTATGGCCACTTTTGTCCCGTATTATTTTTACTACCCCAAGAGAAGAAATCAGATGTGGAATTATTTAATAATATGCCTCGAAAGAACGTTGAAGCCACATCAACTTCAACATTCCCGGTTTTCGGGCGAAGAATTGGGGGTGCAGGTAGGTAAGTCAAGTGACTTGTGAGGGGATCAGAAGATACTGATGCTGAGTCTTGAGTTCAGGTCCCCTGCCTTCACCCCATGTTTGTTCCCTCGTAGAATGTGGCATGTCTCGAGAATGCTAATATTATGAGTCATTTCCCATAATTGAAGGTTTGAGAATCAGGTTTCTACTGCAACATGCTGTTGACTCCAAAGACAGTTTGTTTCCCCTCATTTTCTGGAGGCATTGTTTCTTTTTGTAGGACCAGGTTATTACACAAGTGAAGGTTTTAAGCTCTGGAAGGCGATTGGTGGTCTTTGATAATATATTGTACTTTTATTGTTGAAAACTTGTTTTGGGTAAAGTTTCTTTTTTACTGAGTTCAACAAACAATGAGAATTTTACCTGGGTAAAAGTGGAAATTCAACAGTAAGTCACCCAATTTTGCTTTGTTTTTTGAAATGGAGTCTTCCCCTGACAGAGTGAAGGTTGAACACTAAGGCATTCTTCTCCCACAGGGTTCCCCTTGTTTCAACTAAAAGGCTGTTGTGAATCTATCTACTGCCAACAATAGGGAGTTTTCCCATGAACTGGGGAAAGCTTTACCTTTGCCTTTTCTCACTATTACTCCTCTTCTTAGTTTGGTCTTTCCCAGAATTCCCTCTGAAATGTGATTTCTGTTTCTGGACTGCACAAGTAAATTGTCTTCAACTTGATTACTAAGTTCAGTAGCCTTTTCGTGAGCCTCTGTAATGAGCTAGGTATTGGGCTACATGTCAGGATACAAAAGTGTTCAAGATAGGCTATCTGCCCGAAAGGAACTTGGTCTAATTGGGAGGAGATAAAGACCTAGAGTAATAATTCCACTATTAAGTATTGTGCGTTCAAAGGCCTACACAGTGCTGTAGGTTCACAGAGGAAATTAAATAACTTTATACCCGAGGCATTTGAAGAAAAAGTATTGTCTTCTCACATGGTATTGTCTTCAGAGGGCTTCAGGTCACACATATATGGGGTGGTTGCCTAGTTCTCGTTAGCATGCTAAACAGGAGTGATTTCTAATGCTACTTAGCAAATACTGTGAACCATGAAGGAAATGGATACAGAAGGTGAAACTCGGTACAACACTGTGGGAATTGGGGAGCAGAAGGTTGTGTAGAGCAGGCAGGAGGCAGAGATAAGCTTTCTGGGGGAGGCGAAACAAATTGAATGAACGAGTAACACCTGCTTTAGATGGCAATCCAAAGGGGCTGTGGGAATCATCCAGAAGTGGGGAGAGACGCCTGGGCATGAAGGAGAAACCTGTCCATGTTACAGCTTTGCCTGAGGCCGGTCCTGCTTGGTTTAATTTGACACTTTCCTGGAACATATGTTACATTACCAAACATGTAACATTACCTAAATGACCTTTGGATTTTGGAGTAAATACTAATGTCTTGTTAAAGTTACTCCTATTGGGTGTTCAGTATGTATTTCTCTAGGAACTGCTTTTAATTAGGACGGTGTTTTAGTTTGCCCATCGTATAGACAAGTAAAATACCCTGCGTTTATAGTATTTACATTTTATGCTTCAATTAGTATCATATGTCAATTGCATGACCCAGGAAATCCCAGAATGCAACATTTTGTATTTTCAAAATAAAATACTTTTTCGAACACATTACTCATAACGAACTGTATATGCAGTCATGCTTGGTTTTGTCAGAGCAGGTCATTTGCTGTAATTTATTGGAGGGAATGTAGTGGTTTTATGAGGTAAGAGAGGTAGGATGTATCTGTACATCTCACATTGTATCTGCTCCTTGCTTTTCAGACTTCCCTTTGTTTCTTTTTTTTCCTGAAATTTTGTTTTAATTTGAAAAATTCTAAAGAACATTTGAATACTTGTCCCTAGATTTTCAAATGAACTAGATTTTCAAATGAACATTTTACCTTTACACGTGCATGCGCGCGGACACACACACACACACACACACACACACACACACACACACACACACACACACACACACACACACAACCCCTTGTCCTTCTTCCCTACCTACCCACCGCCTTTTCTTGCAGTATCATTATAGACGTAGAGAGTTTTAGTAAACTCAGTATGTTACTGTTTGGGAGGAAAAAACTTTAGCTATTTACCATGCCTGTTCTAAGAAGTAAATTGACATGAGATAGATTAACAGAAAATCAAATTTAATTATGTACATGTGGGGAATCCACATAAACAAGACAGATTATAAAGACCGGCAAGATGAGGTATCTGTGTCATTCTGGACTAAGAAGGGGTAGGGGTCTGAGGCTTAATGGAAAGAGAAATGTTTGGTAAACAGATGAGTGCTGGGCCATTGAGAACCAATGGAACAGAGAGAGGACTTTGATCAGACAGGCCTTGCTGGGTTCTTCCCTGTCTACCCCTCCTAGTTTCTATTAGACTGTGGTTATCTGTGGTGATAGCTCACTTCCTGGAGCAGGTTGTCTACCTAAGTTCATTGAGGTAGTTGGGGGAGAGGCAAGAAAAACATTGTGCATCTTCTGTTCCTTAAAAATAATCAGCTTAAAATGAGACACACACTCAAAAGACCCGTTTTGGGATGGCAGATTTTGCTCCTCTGCATTATCTGTTATTGTCATTTTTCTGTAAACATTTGGGTAAATTAAGGAATTGCAATACTACATGTAGATGTAAATACTGTATTTCAGAAGACTTCTATTGTTTTTGGTATTAATACCTTAAAAGGTGAGGGAAAAATTGATAAAGCAAGTCTGGTGTATTCTAGAAAACCAAAAAGCACAGGCTACCATGGAGTACCAGGGAGTGAGTATTGGGGTTACAGAGGACATAAGAAATTACTTCATTCTATTGTCAAGTGTTTGTACCTACATACAGAGCATTTTGAAGGCATAGAGCCAATATTTATCTCTGTAAGTCTATATCTTAATCTGAAGAGGCTCCTGTAAGTAGGAAATATCTTTGGAATCATGTTTATTTTCAAAAAATAAATCTAAGTTTCTTCCTTCACTAGATACCAACTTTTGTTTCATACTTGTATTTAAATATGTTAAATAGAAAAATGAACTTAAGTCCATGTTGTTAAAGGGTGTCGATTATAGCAGGGTCCACAGCAGAAGAAGGCTGTCAACAATCTAGATGCCCTTCCATAGAGGGCAGGTTGAATAAACTGTAGCCCTACCAGAGAATATTACGCAGCCATTCCACAGTGAGGGGAAAATGTGTGTGCAATGACCTCCAGGAGGTACTGTGTGAAAATGACAAGGTTTGGAATAGCTTTTATAGGGTGACTCCCATCTGTATAAATAAAAATGTTATTCTGTCATGAAACTCATACAACAAATAAGTATAGGGTACCTACTGTGTGTGGGACTATTCTAGGTGCTTGGATATAGTGGTAAGTGAAACGAAGTATTCTCATGGAATTTATACTCCAGTGGAAGCAGACAGTGAAAAATGTATCATTATGTTACATAGTGACAGGTAGTGTTAAATACAGTAACGCAAGCGAAGTATGAGAGGGAGAATCAGGGACTTTGGTTGCTCTTCCCCCGCAAGAGACAAGGATAAAGTGACTTAGGAACAGAGGCCTGAGGTTGGTAGGAACAGACTGGGGGGAATGAGAATAGGGGTGATATCTCTAGTTTTACTACTTTGAGTTTTGAGGCCTGTTAATATTCTTAAATACATTACAAGAATGAAAGAAACCTAAAATTCAACATAAACATGCATAAATGAACCTAGTATGTTATCAGAGTTGAAAACATAGCCACACAAAATAAAAATTTAAGTAACTTAAACAACCCTTGATGGGATGTATCCTAAGTGCAGTGTGGCGATGAAATCTTAAACTTGACTTAGCGGTTTCATTGTAAGTATTGTTAGTGGCACTCTAATTCTGAAACATTTTCTGTCTGTCAGAAGATAGAGCAAATGAATTAAGATACTGATCTGCGAATCTGAGTCTTCGCTGTGGAAGAAGGTAGATGACAAAAAGGGTATTGTAGTATCTGAGGAAACCCTGTGTTAGGGCATGGGGGAATAGAGTTTTTGTGAGATTTGAAGAGTTAAAATTTTGGAGGATCTCTTTAAGGAGAAATAAAAGAAAGAATTAGGTATAGAACCTGGAAAAGAGCTCATTAGCTTCATAGTAAATGTTTCTCAAATCTGGTGGTGTTGAATTTGACTTTATACAGTTTTATTTATATGGTTTTCTTGCTTTATATGGTGGAAAGGCCTAGAGACAAGCATAGCCTTCTAGCAATGAGCACACCTCCTGCTCACAATGTGTTTCCTAATACATTCCTCAACAGAGATGAATGAAATGATCCTGGAGAATGGTTGTCTCCAGGTCTGAGCTGGAAAAGTATAAGGAGGGAGATCACCCAGCCTCTTGGTGCCAGACTCACTCATGGGCTCAAAGACTAGTGGGATCCCATCAAAAGGACATGCAAGGATAGGTCCTAAAGCTTTCTGTCCTACTTTGCTGTGTATATTCATATACTCTAGTGCTAATACAAAGCAGTGTTCACTTCATAACTCTGTCAGATCCTTCTGATGGCCACCTTGGCTTGGGGGTGGAGTTGAATCAAAATCAGAGGCACTGAGAAATTTTCACAAGAGGAATGCTGTAGAGCCAGTCTAACATGGCTGCGCCTAAAAGAGGGCACAGACAGCCATACAGGGACAGCTGGTGGCAAGCTTTTCCCTGCAATCCTTACCCTGCTTTTTAGAGAATCCATAAATTGGTGAAATTGTTTCTTTGGGAATATCCTGATGGGCTGTTAGCTAGTTGCTGCTTCCCCAAGGAAAACCAATGGTTTGCTGTCCTCATATTGTGTCTTTTCCTTCTCCTCTGTTTTTGTCTTTCATTAACGAAATTAATCTATTAATTGGTTTCTCTAGTATATAAAATACTATACTGATAAATGTCTCAAAATGCTTTTTTGCCATTTCCTAAGTTTGCTTTACATTCATGAAATCCTATTATGTCTGAAAACCAGTTGTACCATGGAAAGTAGGTTCTCACACCCCCCCTTTGGCCCCCAAATTAAAGATTCTACAAGAACAAAAATGCCTTCTTATAAGGATCTTTTTTGAGTTGATCATTAGCTGTGTTAATGACCTTAAAATTTTTAAGGCCACCGGTTTTCCCATGTACTCATTAATCCTTCTAAAATGCCCAAGACTGAAATAATTAGCATTCAAATAAAAGCAGAAATAGTGGGGTCCAACAGAATATTGGTGAGATGGCAGAGACCGTATTTAGAGCGAAAATTATGAGAAAATACCAAATACATGTGATGAATTGGTTGGCATATAAAAAGACCCCAAAGCAAGTAATTACTGGAGTAAAAGGAAAGGGGAACAGAAAACAGCAGAGATTGTCCAGAGAAGGAATGAATGGGTAGGTCAGTGTCATGCAGAGTAGATTTAAAAAAAAAAAATTGCTCCATGAAAATAATAGTGGGGAAATAGTAACATAAATACAATGCTGGTAGAAATTTCGGCCAGGTTTGATACTGCGAAGCTTTTGAATACCCTATGTAAATGATTGTGAGCCTTCAAAATACAATGTTACTCCTGATGAAGGGGGCCTATACATGAGAGTATTAAAGGCATGATTCTAAAGAACGCTGCTCCCATGAACCTTGATGGTTAGAGCCTCACTTTGATTTGCATGGTGGTAAATTAACATGAACTTTTCGTGGGTGGGTGGGTGGGTGGGGTGGAGGACAGACCCGAAGGAAAAATATACATTCTGTTGGAAATGCAGATAAATACAGAATAAATGATACTCTTGTTCTGCAAATAGAACCCTTTGGAACACATCGAAATGAAACCGTAAGTATGCTCCCTCTCAGGAAAACCTACCTCATCATGTAGAATAACATTGCATTAGAATGGAGTCAACATCTTGGCAAAATTTGGAAGGAGAAAAAAAAAGTTCTTTAGCTGGTTTAACTTAGACTGGGCCTGTCATTAAGAACATGGAAATAATCTAGTAGAGTCCGCAGAAACTGTGGTATTTTTAAGAAGACCGTTGGAAAGCTGATTAGACATCTATTTGATTTGGTGTGTAAGAAAATTGGGCCTAAAATGTAAAGGGAGCCAGAAGGGCCATTACGTGTATAGATTGAATATTGTTATACAAATGTACTGAGTCACTCTTAGCACTTAAACAAATGATTACCAGCAGAACGATCCATTTGAAATTCAGCCCATGTTACTCTGGAACAAAGTTGTGAGGCAGACCATAAATCTTGTGCGGATGCTGCACATGAGCACGGGTTCTTTGATTTTTATTTTTTGGCATTACCTTAGTCATTCTTAAGTTAGAAAATCACAGAATCAGAGTTGGAAGGACATCTAGAGACATCAGCTGAATTACTTCCCTGCATCAACTCACTACCTTGTGTGTAAACATTTCCAGGAACAAAAACATTTTACAACTTCCCCAAGGAGACTGTTAAATCATTCCAGTGTTTATAAGCCTTAACAGCTAGGAGTTGTGTTCCACATGGGCATTGTATTTGCCCTCATTCCTCTGTTCCCACCATGTATTTCTTCTCCCATTTCATGTGGCTTCCTCTCATTTGAATCCTGTTTTCCTTTATTCAGGTACATCTGTTTTCCTTCTTCCTTGCATCCCTAGTCCAGGTTTTGTAGAATATTCTGCTGCCACGTTTGTTGTCCTTGTAGTTATTGTCAGCATCCACAGATCTTTTCTGTTTTCTCCTGAATCCTCAGTAAGTGTATTTTGGATTGAGAGCAAATGAACCCAAATGTTAACAAATCAAGCTGGGAGGAAAATGAGGGATTAGAAAGTGTGAATATCTAAAGGACTGTTTTCACCAAATGCAGGATATAAAGACATTCTTGCAGACTTAGGAGAACCTCAGTGAGGATGGCTGCCAACTTCTCTCTTTGGTTTACTTACCCAGGCAAGATTGTTGGGAATGCTTGCTGGCCAATGCTATTAGCATACATAAAACTCTCTGTTGGAAAATTTACAGAATCAATTAGAGTTCAGAATTTTTTTTTACAAGCATGGTTGAGGGACTCATTTAATGAATTGCATTTCACGATGTTTCTATTCTTGTAGGGACTGCCTGTAAAATATTAGCAGGTGGCACTGAAGACCATGGGAGATTTTACACTTCAAGAGGTACTCCTGTAGGTATGCATTTTCCATCTTGTAGGTGGCACATCAGTTTAGAAGTTGTACCGTTCCTCAAATCCTAATTTTACAAATCCCACAGAATTTTCCAAAGAGTAACCTTTGCGTTTCACATAGAATCACTATCTAAATCAATTTATGAATAAATCCGGTGATTGTTCTTTTTGTGAGCTAGATTCTTGTTTCATTTGTGTTGATAATGCTGGTCCTTTTGTTTTCACCATCAAGGCAGTCCCTTGATTTGCTTAGCATAAGTGGATATTTTTGTGCTAAGTGAGGAGCACAGTTTATTCCAAAAGTCTCAGCTCCTGATAACTATAGAAGTTTATTCTAAAAAAGGATCATACATATTCATCAAGTTTTTGGATAAAAATAAAAGCAGTACTTTAATTTACAATATTTTTTATTAATAGAACTTCTGCAGCCTGCTTATGTTTATGGAGAGTTACTATTTGTAGGAGGTATTCAGGAAAGTACCAATGTCTGTCAGAAAAGAATTTTATTGTAGAATCATTGCAGAGGGACAGACTACTCTTTCGGATGACCCCGAAGTGAGAGTATTGAAAGTTTCAAGTCCTAGCTCAAGCATACTGGGCAAGGGTTTTGGGAAACATGTAAATGAATCAAGAGGTTATTTGATTATTGGAAATTTTCTATAGCTGCTGAAATAAATGTATCATGTAATTACAGTGTGATAAGTTTAGCTATGAGAGATAATGCATAAAAGCCACCTTCTTTCTGAGTGTGTGTGCATGTTCTAGGAGATGATGAATTATGAATAATGAGTGCCGTGGTTACACATGTGTTTAAAGGGAATAGTTTTTTCCGTACCGTCAAGTCATAAAATCTCCTCTGGACCTTGAAGCTCCAGTCTTTTGCTACTCCTGCCTCTGGCCCCTGGGAGCCTTTCTTTCAGGTAAGGAGAAGGTGAACTTGGGCTGTAAAAGGCCAGATAGTAATTATTTTCGGCTTTGTGGCCCATGCGGTCTCCATTGTCACTACTCAGCTTTGCTTGAAAACAACCAGGAAGATACAGAAACAAATGGGTGTTGCTGTGTTTCAGTAACACTTTATTTCCAAAATGAGGCGGCAGGTGGGATTTTGCCCACGGACGCTAGTTGATTGACCTTTGTTCTGGGTGTCTGATTCTTGCTCATTACTAGGCGTTTCTCTCTCTCATAGAGGTTCTTGGGTCGTTTCACATTCTGCCTGAAGAATGTTTTTAGAGGTATTTTTCAGTCCCTTTCAAGGTAGTCAGAAGAGCTATATTGCAGTAAGTGTTTTATTAAAGTGCCCGGTTGTATCACATAGGGAGAGTGAGGTACTGGGACCCCCTGGAAGAGCTGATGTTCCCCCCAGAGAGCATCTACAGTGTGTGCTAGACAGAGCCGTGGCACAAGATTCAGGAAGCTGGAGGTCTACTGTGCATCTGGGACCGCGGGCCTTGGTTTCCTCGGTAGCAAAGGAGGATACTGGGATGAGAATTGCATGAATTTTTACCAGCTCCAGGATTTTAGGATGCTAAATTAAGGTTCTTGGCAAGGCTGATTCTGTAGGCAGTCTCAGATCTCCATGTTGCACTTGTAAGCCATGTTCCTCAGAACAAATAGCAGACACCAGTGACTTTTGAAGGAGAACACATTACTTGTTTCACCCTTAGGAACTGATGAGAAGTAGCACCTTTGTGGGCTGTTTTAAACCCAGGGTTGGAACTCCGCATGAGGCTGACCTTGCTCTTGAGGACATTTGTGGGTAAAAGCAGGAGTATTTTTCTTTTAAAATTGGTAGCTATAATGAATATTTAAAAAAATGGCTCATATTTTTAGTGTGATGTATTTCGTTCTTAAGAGTCCCCTTTCTTTTTACATTATAACATTTATGAAATCAAAGCATTTTTCACACGATTACTATCATTTAGGTAGCAATTGTGAAGGAGTTACTGTATTTGGGCATCAAAACTTGTATCACTGTATAGACATACAGCTAAGTATTGCTATTGGTATTGTATAATCCGAAGCCCACAAGGGAATCCTGAGAACAGTTAGTGAAGCACAGTTTAGAAATGCGTCTTCATTGTCAAATCACTGTTGCATACCAGAAACTAATGTAACGTTCTATGTCAACTATACTAAAAAAAAAAAAAAAATGCTGTTTCACCAGGGATCTTGATGGCACAGCGAACAGTTTTCTGTAGAAAATTATGGACCTTACTGACTCTGAATTGACAAGTATTTTTGAATCTGAATATGAAGAAATTTTGGTAATAATTTGTATTTCTTTTTACATACACACTAATGATATGGGGTGGGGTGGAATAACAACTTAGGTCCAATAAAGTTTTAGTGAGCTCTTTTTGTAACCCAGAATGGCAAGTGATAAAAAGTATTGGGACATAATTTAATTGGCAGTGGTGTGTTTTTGTTCTTAGTAGCACATAAAGTAACAGTGTGTTTCTGTAACTGAAGACATCTTAGATTTATAAACATGCTACTACTATGAAGGTAGGAAATGTTGGAGAATTTAGAAGAAAAAAATTATGAATTATAAAAAGAATGAGGTGGTAAATTAGGGCAAAAGGAGGTTTTATTTTGCCTTTCAGCACCGAGAGAGGTAAAGGATGAGAGAAGTACACTGAGACCTTGATGCATACTTCTGTCAGAAGTGAGCTAAGCTCACCAGTGGTATATAATAATAATAAGCCCCTGGAAGAGCATTGAGCCTGTCTGTGTTTTTTTGTTTGTTTGTTTGTTTTTGTTTTTAATTTTTTTTTAAAGTGGGCTCCATGCTGGGCTTGAACTCATAGCCCTGAGATCGAGACCTGAGCTGAGACCAAGAGTCAGATGCTTAACTGACTGAATCACCCAGACGCCCTGATCCTGTTAAGTCCTCCGTGTTCCTAGCACCTGGCACGATGCCTGGAACAGAGCTGGCTGCCCATAATTTCTTTGTTGAGCATGAGGATAAGTGGTCTCCAGAGCAAGGTGGGTACATAGGAGAGCTGTGGTCATGCGGCCTTTTATGTCGACTTGAAAAGCTTCAGAAACATCCCTTGTCACCAATATAAGTCCTTCTTTGGCTTCGAGGGTTCAAAATGTTAATAAAAGTTACTCTTAGGCTTCATCTCTGAGTTTGTGTTAGACAAAGAAGCTTGAGTCATCAGCGCTGATACTCAGGTTTGCAGGAGTTTGTACTGAAACTGGCCTTGACAAAACAATTCAACCAGCTTGAACTAAATGAAAACCAAGCCCGTTTTCCCTGAACTTTTTCTTTTTTTAATAACTCAGCAGTTAAGATCTTGGCAAAACCCTTTTTAAAAGTAGCCCATGATTAAACTACCCTTTTATCCATTAGCCTGAGAGAAGAAATAGAAAGCCAAGGTTATCAGTTTCTGTACCAATTTTGATAGAAGCAGATGCTAACTACACAGAATTCTTGCTGAACTTGTTTCCATATGGTCTCCAGTATGTTTTGTTCTTGCAATTTTTAGAGCCTGCAATACTTTGGGAAGCCTAGGTGTCATCACCACCCAAGCAAAACCAAATCCTTAAACTTAAAAAATCTTTTTGGTTAGAGAAATGAATTTATTTAAAAAAAATAGATGTTGAGGTGTTAAAACGAAAGCTTTCCTGGGGGACTTAGAATTTTAGTATATGCCTTGGGTCCTTGCTTTCTCTATCAGTGTTCTGTTCTTTGATGTTGTACACTATAGGAATAAATAAATATAAAAACATAAAGTTTAGTTGAGGAAATGATAGCAATGTATATTAAGGAATTATAATATTGTTGTGTATGCATAATGATTAGGATTGTGTGGAGAGATTTTAAATGATAGAGAAATGCTAAGGAGCAGAAGATCAGTGAGGGTCAGAGTGTTCACAGAAGTCTTTTGAGACTTCCCCTTCAGAATTCTGATAGAGCACAATGAAAGGGTAGAGTGTTTCTGTCCAGGGGGCTGTGTGAACTCAGACACAAAGAGAAGGCAATTGGCCTGAACATGGGGGAGAGCAGGAATCTGGGAATAGAGACAAATAGTTAGCTGAATAAAATAAAACCAATGATAGAATATTCCACAATTAATGATGATATCCACACCATGTGCTAGGTTCTGTCTAGTACTGGAGATTCAGTGATGGACAAGACCAATGGAGTACCTACCATCAGGCGACTGACATTCTAGTTGGGTGCAGCAAATAAGCAAATAAATAAAAGCAAGTTTGTGGTAAGGAATAACATCAGTAATAACTACTATTAATATGGCAAAGGGGATAAGAGCTAGATGCTAAGGTAGTGAATATTGGAGATGGGGGCTAATGTAGGTAGTGTAGTTAGGGAAAACATCTCTAAGGAGTTGACTTGCAAGCCAAGATCTAAAGGTTGAGGAGCCAGCTAGGTAAGGGGGGAGGAGAGAACAGGTAGCACAGAAAAAGATGGATAACTTTAAAAAACTAACAAATTTCAAAGCTTGGAACAAAATAAGGAAGAGAGGCAAGGGCTCAAGATGAACTAAGCAGGTAAATAGGACCGAGGTCATGTTGGACATCAAGGGGCAAAGTAGAGAATTTGGATTTTGTTCTAAGTCCAATGAGTAGAAATTCTTGGGAGAGTTGTAAGTAAGAATATGATCAAATATGACATATAATTTAAAGGCTATTCTGGTTCTTGTGTATATAGCAAATTGAGGGGGATAATCATCACCATCATCCTCATCAAGATCATACCTACACAGCACTCAACTATGTATCACACAGTATTGTAAGCGCTTTATAATTATGGTCTCATTTAATCCTCATAACAACTCTGTGAGGTCGATAGTATTATTAATCCCCTCTTTTAGAGGTAAGGGTACTAAGATAGTACTCGGAGGTCAGTTACTTTGGCCATGCATTCATGTTAGTAGATGGCCAGACTGGGCTTTGACCTGAAGCAGTCTGTGCTCTTGATCACTGTGCTGTCCTGTCAGTAGGAACGAGGAAGTGGTAGAGGCTTTGCTGTAGTTGGTGAGAGAGAAGCTACGACCTTGGACTGGACAGTAGGACTGATGGACTCGGTGGTAGGTCAGGGTCGGACTGGCGGGGGTGGGGGGAGTGGTGGCGGTAAAGAGTAGTCAAGATTGGTGTCTAGGTGTCTTCTCATGGCTGATCAAGAGCATCTTAAGTCAGGGAAGGTTTGTGTGGATGAACAGGAAAATCATGAAACAATAATTTGGGTAAGTGTAGGGAGAGAGGATGCTTGTTTGAGAAAGATGTGTTTGACGGTACTGGGAGTAATGAGTCAGAATTAGAAAGTCCAAGAGCCAGGAAGTCTTCAAGGAGTCTGTTTGGAGGGACTCCTGTGTGAGAAGTTGCGGAGCTTGTATAGGGCAGATGGCTTTGGGATTAGAAAGGAAAACGTGGCCCCAAGAGATATTTTTAAGGAAAATTTCTGTCTTTGAAGCGTACTGGAAATGAGAAATTAATTGAAAGGCATACCTAAGAAAGCTGTGCAATCATCTGTGTGACCCAGATGTAGTCTGTAATCATTGATGATTTCTGTTCTGTTTCTAGAATGTAAATAAACTCTTAGGGCTGAACCCAGTGTCTTGGACCATCCATCTTCACATGAACGCTCAGGCCTTTAAGAATGTATCATGCACAGAATTGAAATTGCACAATGAAAACTCATGTCCTGCTTATGACTTACAAATGAAAAGTGTGTTTTCTATTAAAGTTCTATTAAAGTATTGAGGGCTTATTCTAAGTCAGTGAGGTGCCAGGGATATAATAGTGGCAAAAGCAATGCTAAATTACTGCCCACCTGTGGCTCTACTTACACTCTGGAAGATTCTTTGCACTTTGCGTTGTGGGTCTGTGCATCACAAAATACAAACAGAAAGAACATATATGAATGGGGGCGCCTGGGTGGCTCAGTTAGTTAAGTGACTGCCTTCGGCTCAGGTCATGATCCCGGGGTCCTGGGATCAAGCCCGGCATCGGGCTCCCTGCTCCACAGGAAGCCTGCTTCTCCCTCTCCCACTCCCCCTGCTTGTGTTCCCTCTCCCGCTGTGTCTCTCTCTGTCAAATAAATAAATAAAAATATATGAATGTTAAAAATGTTCTCACTTTCATATTGTTTTTCATAAACCCCAAAGAGTAAAAGTAAATACAGCTAGGGGCGCCTGGGTGGCTCAGTTGGTTAAGCGACTGCCTTCGGCTCAGGTCATGATCCTGGAGTCCTGGGATCGAGTCCCACATCGGGCTCCCTGCTCAGCGGGGAGTCTGCTTCTCCCTCTGACCCTCCCCCCTCTCATGTGCTCTCTCTTTCTCTCTCTCTCTCTCATTCTCGCTCTCTCAAATAAATAAATAAATCTTAAAAAAAAATACAGCTAATGTGTCCCTATATAAAGTGTCCACAAATTTCCCTTAAATGTCAAGTCACTGAAGTAAAACACCCCGAGGCTTCATTTTCAGGGGGGTGTGGGAGCCTGTTTTTAGGGTAACTTTTATAAAGCCTCTTGAGATTGGTTCCAGTTTGTATTTTGAGCAAAGTAATTTCAAAACATGACATATGAAAATATCAGATAGCAAGGAAAATGAAAATGTTTTCCTTTATAAATAAAGGAAACATACTGAGTGTTAATTTCCTGTGTTTTACAAAGCACAGAGAATCCGGCTCTGTATTGCCCTTCAGGACTTGGCTATCTGCGGCAGTTAACATTAACATGCAATTTTTTTTACCCTCTTAACAAATTTTTATTTTAAAATTTTCTTGAAATGCAATTAACATGCAGTATTATATGAGTTGCAGGTGTGCAATATAGTGATTAAACAAATCGGTACATTACTCAGCGCTCATCATAAGTATATACTTAATCCCCTTTATCTATGTTACCCATCCCCCTACCACCTCCCTTCTGACACCCACCAGTTTGTTCTAAGAGTCTGTTTGTTTTTGTCCATTTCTGTTTGTCTTAGTTCGTTTATCTCTTAAATTCCACACATGAGTGAAATCATATGGTATTTGTCTTTCTCTGACTTACTTCACTTGGCATTAATGCGGTCTAGGTCTATCCAAGTTGTTGCAAATGGCAAGATTACATTCTTCCTGATGGCATATTACTTAACCATATAAAGGGATGGAAACTTTTTTAGGGGGTACATGAAATGTTGAAATGAGGACAGAGGCAGAGAAGGCTGTAGGCTGCTGCTGGGTGGAGTGAAATCCGGTACTTATGTTCGCACACCAGAGGGTGTTGGGAATCCTCAGGGCGATGGTAGCACAGGACTTGCAGGGGCGGGGGCTGGGGGCTTTGTAAATGAGCCAATGATAAATCAAGTAGGAACAGGCCAGGCCTGAGCAGGATGGTGCCAAACTGACACATTTAGTCTTTAATAGGAGACTTGAGAAAATAGTCTAAATATCTCCGATATGATCACAAGAGCAAAGAGAGCTGCTATCATGCTTTAGAGTAGAGTGTGATGTGGTGGGAGAAAAGATTTGCTCCCTGAGATTATTGCTGTCAGGCGAATTGTAGTTGCCTAGGTAAGAAATGGTCCAGTCTTAGGGTAAGGCTTAACCAACTGAGAAATGGTCCAGTCTTAGACAAATGAAGCAAAGGACGGTGTATAATCATCAAACCATAACCTTGTAGAGCTGGATGGTGCCTTAAAGGTATTCTTCCAAATGAGAAATTGCAACTGTACCATCTACTGTTCCAGTGACATTGGACCAGGTTTTTTTTTTTTTTTTAAATTGCTGATGGACGGTTTTAATAATTTGTAAAATGGTGTCCCATTGTTTCTATAAGACTCCACTCAGATGTGCTGTAAAACAGACAGTAGGTAGGAAAGGTATAATTACAGGAGAGGTTTTGAGGAAAGAAGTGACAGGTTTTGGCAATAGACTCCATATGCACAGTAAAAAATGAGTCAGAGTTTAGTCATTAACACATTCTGTTCCTTTTTGGTCATATGCATTTATGAGATTCTATAAATGAGGATGATTAACATTCATTTGAACATTAAGTGGCATATTGGTAAAACAATTTTCTCTGTTGGCCTTTTGTTCTGTAACTCCCAAACATTCCATAGCTGGAAAAGCAATCATTTGCACTGATTTTGTGTATTCTTCATGTGCTTCGCAGAAAGATCAGGTTGTTTCCCGTTTACTTTCTCATCTGTGCAGTGTCTGAATAAAAGATTTCACCTGATGTGCAGGTCTTGGCCTTGCTCTTCTGTGTCATCCGTGGGTACCCTTGCCACCTTCATCAGCTACGTTTTACTTGTGATTGCTGTGTCGGGAGTTGATTTTCAGCAGTGTTTCCTAGAATTGTTAGGTAGCTCTTGGACACGTACCATTGCAGAAGGAGTCCAGGTACCTTACTTTGGTTTGCTCAAAGAAATCTTGAACAATCCTGTGTAATGGATAGCTCTGGACTCTGGCCCCAAGTTGCCTATTTGTGAACATACTGGTGCCTATGTAGCAAAAGGAGGTTTTATTTCTATATACAACAGCAGAAAAAGAAATTCTAGTTTACTGGCTAAAAAGCCTGGCTTTGACAGCTTGCCCTCACTTCTACTAAATATGTATCTAAGATCCATCAGTTCTAAAATCTTGAGTATTTACCCTCACAAAACTCTGCCATCTACATAGCTTGTTTGTACAGCTTTACAGCATACATCTTGAATTGTCCAAAGGGAAATAGAAGAATCCTGTGACAGAAAACTACTGGTACCCAGATGAATGTCCTGCCAAGGTAGTTCAGTGTAGGTGAGTTACAAGATGAGGTAGCCAGAGAGAAGTTTTGTGAACTGAATTTCATTCCAGAACATGAGGGTCTGTTATGCAAGTTGAAGCATACTCATGAATGGCCCACCCCTGTCCTTTCAGCTGTCCTGGGCTCCCCTGCAGCTGAAGGATGATCCCATTTCTGGAGCACTGACACCTTTCTTCCACAGAACTATCTGCTTCTCTCTGGTGACTGAGATCTTTCTCTCGTACTAGGAAAGATGGCTTTCCTTCCCTCAGGGCAAATTGGGTGAGGTGTTCTTAGGCCTTGTGGCCCTCTCCACAAATGGGAGTGGTGGTCAGTGAATGCCCCAGCCAACCCCAACAGTCTTCCGGTGTATTCCACACACAGGGGCCTGTAATGGACAGAGAGACCCAACGCCCACAGAGGTTACCCACTTCCTAACTCATGCTTTCTAGACTTTTCTCCCTTTCCCCTCTCACTTTTTCCATTCCATCATTTGTGCTTCCTAGGACACCTCTGAAGAACCAACCCGCGCTGAGATACTTGTTTCAAAGTAAGACCCAATCATGAAGTGTAGACTTGATTTTCAAGGCCACAGGGAGCCAATTATGAATTTTAAAGCGGGGGAAAAGATGTGATCTGATTTACATTTCAGAAAGTTCACTGTCTGAAGTGCAGAGAATATATTACAGCAGGAAAGGACTGGAGGCAAGAACAGCAGGACGTTGCTGAGTTAATATGGGCAGGAAATGAATATTTTGAAGGAAAAAGGCATATAGAAAAGGTAGTTCTTTAACCTTTAACACAGTAGCACCATTCTCCAATTTGGGGGTCAGTCTTTGTAATAGTGTGAACAGCCCAGCCTTGTTCCACAGATAAGTCAAGTGTCATCTTTCTAACTCTTGTAGGTCATCACTTACCGTCATGCGATTGCTTAGTCATCCAGTCTCAAAATCATTGTAAGGTCTTTGTTGGTGCCCAGCCTTTCCTCCATGTTAAACAGAATGACCAATCCTTCAGCAGAGTCTCCACATGCTTGAAATCTCACTCCAGAGCACAAAGGAGGGTTTGGCACCCTTTCCTAAGAGGCTGTAGCTGGCCATTAGATCAAGGTTCTCTTCTTGGAGTTTATTTCCATGAGGCACTCGGTAAGTTGACAAATTTTTCCAAACAACCCAAGATTACTTGTCAATGGTTGTCTTTTCTTACATTTGTATTTAACGAATTATGTTCCTGAGGCTCTTTGTTTACTTGGAGGACCATAGCCTGCAATTTGGGTAAGTTGATGTTGTTCCAGCTGTGACTTCCTGGTTTAAGCAGCTGTACTTATCACTGGGTTGGAAGTGGACCACAGCTGTGATGGGGCCTTGTTGTGTTGACTGCCTCAGGGTGGAGGCCACACCAGGGTCCCAAATTACCTACAGAGTGGACTCCGGTGCTGTGGGATGTCAATGGTTAATGTGTTACCCCAACCAGTTACACAGATTCTTTTTCAGTGTGAACTCAATATACAAGAATAAAACATACTTACTATTAAAATTATACTTTTTTTTAAGTTTAAGGTATACAATGTGATTTTTATCCATATCTATCTCGCAGAATGATTATCACAATAGTTATTTCGCACATGCATCACCTCACATAATTAAAATTTTTTGTGATGCAACTTTTAAAACCTATCTAAAGTTTTCAAATATATATAATACAGTATTGTTAAATGTCATACCCATGCTAAACGTTATATCCCCAGAACTTACTCATCTTTTAAGGAGAGGTTTTTACTGCCTTCATCCATTTTCCCCCTACTCTCTCCTTTCCCACTTCCCAGGAGCAACCATCAACTCTGTTTCTATGTTTGATTTTTTTTTTTTTTTTTTTTTTTTTTTTTTTAGATTCCACCTGTCAGTGAGTTCCTACAGTATTGATCTTTTTCTGGCTGGCATCTTTCATTTAGCATGATGTCTTACCAGGTTCATCCATGTTGGCGCAAAATGGCAGAATTTCTTTATTTCTGATGGCTGAATAATGTTCCGTTAATATATGTCACATTTTACCTCTTCATCATTAGTGACCACTTATGTTGCTTCCTTGTCTTGACTATTGTTGACTATTGTGAATATGCTTTGAGATTTTCAGATACATACCCAGAAGTGGAATTGCTGAATTAGTAGAGGAACATTCTTAATGCTTTCCATGGTGAGTGTGCCAATTAATGTGGGAGGTTATATGTCTTAGAATATAATATGGATTCTTCACCTGGCTTTATTCCTAACAATCTCTCCCTTGATAGTGTCTTATTTTGCCTAGATTCTAAAGCTATATTCTTTGTTCCATGGCTTCTTCCTCCATCTTCGAAGTTAGCAGCAGAGCATCTTCAAATCTCTTGGATTTCGTCACATTGCCTTCTCCTCTGTGACCAAATGTCCTTTCTTCTCTCATAAGAACACTTGGGATTGCATTTATGGCTTGTCCAGGTAATACAGAATAATTTCCCTGTATGAAGATCTTTAGCTTCATGTCTGCAAAGTTTCTCTTGCCGTATAAGTTAGTAATCACAGGTTGCAGGGATGAGAACCTGGGTCTCCTTAGGAGGCCTCAGGCAGCCTCCTTGTAGCAGGTCCTTTTCTCAGGGCAGTCCTCCATGCTGGTTTCCTTAATCTCAAATTTGGATGAACTAACTAAATTTTCTAGTGTGAAGGTTTTTAAAAAAATTGAGCTATGCTTTATATGAAAGAACAATGTAAATAATTATTGGGAGATAAAATGATTTTTTTTTTTGTATTAATGTTTACAAATAGTGGCACAAAATCCATCCTGGGTTCATGTTCGGGTAATGCAGAAAATTCAGAATTTTTATTGTCAATTACACCTAAGTTTAAACCCTGTTTCACTGCTTACTAGCCATGTAAGCTTGGACAAATGATTGGGCTAATTTGACCTCATTTCTCTTATCTGAGAAAGGTTAATAATACCTCACAGGATTGTTGCCAAAAAATAATTGAGCCAGTAAAATATGTAAGAGACAAGAGACTTTTTAAAAATATTAGTCAAATGTGGTATGTATTATTTAGTGTAAAATTACAGTTAAAGGCATTTTCCCATTATGATAGTTTCTTTATACCTAGGTTTTCTGAGGAGAAGGATGATTCAAAGAAGAAATGGCCTTCAAAATCTGAATTCCCAGATGTGCCTATGAATGCTGCTTTTTAGGCATTGCCAACAAGTATAAGTTTGAGAGAACTCTACTTTGCCTTTTTGATTGATAATATTTGTAGATGCTGGGAGAGCAGTTTTTTTTTTTTTTTTTTTTTTGTACTTGGTTTGTAAACTCAGGTTCTTAAAAACGCTTGGATTGCTATGCAGTGTAGGTGGGTCTTAATTGCTTTTTTGCTTTTGTTCTCTAACATCAGGCTCTTCCCAAGCAGTAGTCCTGTGGTTCTCTTCTTGTACTAATCTGTGTATCTCATGGATCCTTGTCAGCAAAAATGTAGCCACCAACCATATGCTGGCTACCAAAGCAGACATCAGAAAGACAGAAATGGGCCCTGTTCTCCCATCCTGCTCACTGGGTAACGGCAGTGTAGGGATCTCTGTATTTGTGATGATGAGAGGGGAGGACTTGGTGGGTAAAGACTGCATTCTTTCAGAATGGAGATAGTGCTCTGGAGGGATTGGTCTGGGTTAGAATAGCAGAGAAAGAGTCCTTAAAGTGTACATACTTAGGCTTTTGCTTTATAATCTTAGGAAAATTCCCTACTAAATGTTAAATAAGTGGGAGCAGTCACCTTGATTTTGCAGTTCACTGCTTACCAAGGATCACCTTACTCAGTACCAACCTCGTAAATAAATTGATGATCGCATCTATAAATATTTTTTAAAGATTGTATTTATGTATGAGAGAAAGAGAGACAAAGCAGGGGGAGTGGCAGGCAGAGGGAGAAGCAGTCTCCGAGCCATGCAGGGAGCCCAATGTGGGACTTGATCCCAGGACCCTGGGATCATGACCTGATCCGGAGGCAGATGCTTAACTGATTGAGCCACCCAGGTGTCCCTCACATGTATAAATATTTTTTGAATGAGTGAATGAATGTTGGGACTTAGTAGTCCTTGTTTATGGAAATGGAGGTTCCAGGGATGGATCACTATTCCTTTCAGAGGAGTTTATGGTATCTCCAACACTCACTGTGTGGGCATTTGGGACTTGTGGCTTCATGATGATTTTCTCAAAATCATGGATGGTGTTGGGTGCTGCTAAGTTATATTTTTCTTTATTGACTATAGACCTAGGAATATTGACACTACAATGCTTTGAGAGTTCAATGGTTCATAGGTACTTTGAGCTGCTTTAGAATGCAACTTAGAATATTGAAAATGAAAAGTATACATTTGTATAGGCACACATTAATCACAACACAATGCACTTATCGGTCCATAATTGTACTCTGTATTTACGTGTTTGTGTAATGTCTTGGAGAGTGTAAAATGTCATTACATGTAGGCTGTTTGTTTAGTCTGCTCAGAACAAGAAAGAAAGAGTAATTTATCCAGGGTGGTTGTCTTATGGTGAAGGTACTCCGGATCAGATGAAAGAAAATTCCCCAAAGGATAACTGTGATAGTGATGGATGTGAAGTAAACTAGAATGAAGTGAAATAAATCCCCAACTGCAAAATACACAGCCTCCTCTATTACAAGCCCCATTTGCTATTTGGTCAAAGAATGACAGTCTTCTCACAGGGGGAACCTTTGATGCTTTCTGTTCCTCTGAGCAACTTAAATCTACTCATGAATTTCTATTCCTTCCCAAAGTCCACAGTTTGGAATTTATTCTTCTTTATGAACACACACACACCCCTACCCCTGTAGACATACCATGTTCAAACTGTTGAAAATCAAACCTAAAGAACACCTTGAAGGCAGGCAGAGAAAAAAAAAAGACAAGTTATATACAGAAGAATATTATAAGATTAATGACTGGCTTGTCATAAAAAATTGAGACAAACCAGGAGAAAATGCAGTGATAACTTTAAAGACTGGAGGAAAAAAAGTCATTTGTATCCAGAAAAAAATACCTTTCAAAAATAGAAGAGAAATCCACAATCCACAACTGACAAAATTCTCTAGAACTTAATACACACATAGAGTCCAACACACAGAGACATAGAGACACACAAATGAATGCAAGTAAAACTGAGGAAATTGTGAGGAAGGTCAGTGCATTGTATTCAAGTCAATATCCTGGTTGCTGTACTGTACTAGTTTCCAGAATGTCACCATTGTAGGAAACTGGGCAAAGTGTATAAGAGAGCTCGCTGTATTTATTACAACTGCATGCGAACCTACAATTACAGTCAATCAAAATGTGAGTTAAAAATAGCAAAATAACCCCCACCCCCCAAAACCCCAACAAAAGCAGTTGTGTTAAAAAAAAAATAAGGGTGGATAAAGGACTATGCTACAGGAAATACTAAAAGAAGTTCAGGCAGAAGGAATATGATTCTGGACAGAGAGCAGAATCTATATAGAGTATATATGGCAAATAAGCAGTTTGAAAAAGAAAACATTTTATAAGCAAGTATGACAAAGGGGAAATTTGATGGTCTATCTTAAATTATAAGGCTACAGTAACCCTTTTTCCAACGATAATTAGATAAATTGAATTGATATTCCAGAAGCATTCTTTCTCATATGATCAAAGTAACATGTGAATTCTTAAAAGTATATTATTGACTAAATATGTTGGAAAGTTGGTCTCCTTTTTGGAATAAAGTTTAATCTGTATTGCACACTAAAATAAATTCCAGGGGTATTGATATTTAAATACCAATAATGAAATTATGAAATAACTAGATAAAAGATTGTTGAATAGTTTTTTTAGTCTTTTTTTAAATTTTTTATTGTTAATCACCATACATTACATCATTAGTTTGTGATGTAGTGTTCCATGATTCATTGTTTGTGCATAACACCCAGTGCTCCATGCAGTACGTGCCCTCTTTAATACCCATCACCAGGCTAACCCATCCTCCCACCACCCTCCCCTTTGGAACCCTCAGTTTGTTTTTCAGTCTCTAAAGTCTCTCACGGTTCGTCTCCCCCTCCGATTTCACCCCCTTCATTCTTCCCTTCCTGCTATGTTCTTCTTTTTTTTTTTTTCTTAACATATATTGCATTATTTGTTTCACATGTACAGATCTGTGATTCAACAGTCTTGTACAATTCACAGCGCTCACCATAGCATATACCCTCCCCAATGTCTATCACCCAGCCACCCCATCCCTCCCCCGCCACTACTGCACCCTCAGTTTGTTTCCTGAGATTAAGAATTCCTCCTGTCAGTGAGGTCATATGATACATGTCTTTCTCTGATTGACTTATTTCACTCAGCATAACACCCTCCAGTTCCATCCACATCGTTGCAAATGGCAAGATCTCATTCCTTTTGATGGCTGCATAATATTCCATTGTATATATATACCACATCTTCCTTATCCATTCAGCTGTTGGTGGACATCTTAGCTCTTTCCACAGTTTGGCTATTGTGGACATTGCTGCTATAAACACCGGCATGCGTGTACCCCTTCGGATCCCTACATTTGTATCTTTGGGGTAAATACCCAGTAGTGCAATTGTTGGACCATATGGTGGCTCTATTTTCAACTTTTTGAGGAACCTCCATATTGTTTCCCAGAGTGGCTGCACCAGCTTGCATTCTCACCAACAGTGTAGGAGGGTTCTCCTTTCTCTGCATCCCCGCCAACATCTGTTGTTTCCTGACTTGTTAATTTTAGCCATTCTGACTGGTGTGAGGTGGTATCTCAGGTTTTGATTTGGATTTCCCTGATGCCGAGTGATGTTGAGCACTTTTTCATATGTCTGTTGCCCATTTGGATGTCTTCTTTGGAAAAATGTCTGTTCATGTCTTCTGCCCATTTCTTGATTGGATTATTTGTTCTTTGGGTGTTGATTTGATAAGTTCTTTATAGATTTTGGATACTAGCCCTTTATCTGATCTGTCATTTGCAATTTGCAAATATCTTCTCCCATTCTGTTGGTCGTCTTTTGGTTTTGGTGACCATTTCTTTTGCTGTGCAAAAGCTTTTTATCTTGATGAAATCCTAATAGTTCATTTTTGCCTTTGCTTCCCTTGCCTTTGGCGATGTTTCTAGGAAGAAGTTGCTGCGGCTGAGGTCGAAGAGGTTGCTGCCTGTGTTCTCCTTTAGGATTTTGGTGGACTCCTGACTCACTTTGATGTCTTTGAACCATTTTGAGTCTGTTTTTGTCGGTGGTGTAAGGAAATGGTTCAGTTTCATTCTTCTGCATGTAGCTGTCCAATTTTCCCATAACCATTTGTTGAAGAGACTGTCTTTTTTCCATTGGACATTCTTTCCTGCTTTGTCAAAGATGAGTTGACCATAGAGTTGAGGGTCCATTTCTGGGCTCTCGATTCTGTTCCATTGATCTATGTGTCTGTTTTTGTGCCAGTACCATACTGTCTTGATGACAGCTTTGTAATAGAACTGGAAGCCTGGAATTGTGATGCCGCCAGCTTTGCTTCTCTTTTTCAACATTTCTCGGGCTATTTGGGGTCTCTTCTGGTTCCATACAAATTTTAGGATTATTTGTTACATTTCTTTGAAAAAAGTGGATGGTATTTTGATGGGGATTGCATTGAATGTGTAGATTGCTCTAGGTAGCATTGACATCTTCACAAAGTTTGTTCTTCCAATCCATGAGCATGGAACGTTTTTCTATTTCTTTGTGTCTTCTTTAATTTCTTTCATGAGTATTTTATAGTTTTCTGAGTAGAGATTCTTTGCCTCCTTGGTTAAATTTATTCCTAGGTATCTTATGGTTTTGGATGCAATTGTAAATGGGATCGACTCCTTAATTTCTCTTTCTTCTGTCTTGTTGGTGTATAGGAATGCCACTGATTTCTGTGCATTGATCTTATATCCTGCCACTTGACTGAATTCCTGTATGAGTTCTAGCAGTTTTGGGGTGCAGTCTTTTGGGTTTTCCACATAAAGTATCATATCTGGAAACAGTGAGAATTTGACTTCTTTGCCGATTTGGATGCCTTTGATTTCTTTTCGTTGTCTGACTGCTGTGGCTAGGACTTCTAATACTATGTTGAATAGCAGTGGTGATAGTGGACATCCCTGCCGCGTTCCTGACCTTAGGGGGAAGCGCTCAGCTTTTCCCCATTGAGAATGATATTCGCTGTGGGTTTTTCATAGATGGCTTTTATGATATTGAGGTATGTTCCCTCTATCCCTATACTCTGAAGAGTTTTGATCAAGAAAGGATGCTGTACTTTGTCAAATGCTTTTTCTGCATCTATTGAGAGGATCATATGACTCTTGTTCTTTCTTTTTTCATGTATTGTATCACGTTGATTTGCGGATGTTGAACCAACCTTGCAGCCCAGGGATAAATCCCACTTGGTCGTGGTGAATAATCCTTTTAATGTACTGTTGGATCCTACTGACTAGTATTTTGGTGAGAATTTTTGCATCCATGTTCATCAAGGATATTGGTCTGTAATTCTCCTTTCTGATGGGGTCTTCATCTGGTTTGGGGATCAAGGTAATGGTGGCCTCATAAAAGGAGTTTGGAAGTTTTCCTTCCATTTCTATTTTTTGGAACAGTTTCAGGAGAAGAGGTATTAATTCTTCTCGAAATGTTTGGTAGAATTCCCCTGGGAAACCATCTGGCCCTGGGCTTTTGTTTGTTGGGAGATTTTTGATGACTGCTTCAATTTCCTTAGTGGTTATAGGTCTGTTCAGGTTTTCTATTTCTTCCTGGTTCAATTTTGGTAGTTGATACATCTCTAAGAATGCACCCATTTCTTCCAGGTTATCTAATTTGCTGGCACAGAGTTGCTCATAATATGTCTTAGAATTGTTTGTATTTCTTTGGTGTTGGTTGTGATCTCTCCTCTTTCATTCATGATTTTGTTGATTTGGGTCATTTCTCTTTTCTTTTTGTTAAGTCTGCCCAGGGTTGTTTTTTTTTTTTTTAATTTTTTTTTTATTTATTCATGAGAGACAGAGGAGGAGAGAGAGAGAAGCAGAGAGAGAAGCAGGCTCCCAAGGAGCAGGGAGCCCAATGCGGGGCTCAATCCCAGGACCCCGGGATCATGACCTGAGCCGAAGGCAGACGCTTAACCATCTGAGCCACTCAGGCGCCCTGCCCAGGGTTTTATCAATCTTGTTAATTCTTTCAAAGAACCAGCTCCTAGTTTCGTTGATCTGTTCTACTATTCTTTTGGTTTCTATTTCATTGATTTCTGCTCTGATCTTTATTATTTCTCTTCTCCTGGGTTTAGGCTTTATTTGCTGTTTTTTCTCTAGCTCCTTTAGGTGTAGGGTTAGGTTGTGTATTTGAGACCTTTCTTGTTTCTTGAGAAAGGCTTGTATTGCTGTATACTTTCCTCTGAGGACTGCCTTTGCTGGATCCCAAAGATTTTGAACAGTTGTGTTTTCATTTTCATTGGTTTCCATGAATTGTTTTAATTCCTCTTTAATTTCCTGGTTGACCCATTCATTCTTTAGTAGGATGATCTTTAGCCTCCATGTATTTGAGTTCTTTCCGACTTTCCTCTTGTGATTGAGTTCTAGTTTCAAAGCACTGTGGTCTGAAAATATGCAGGTAATAATCCCATTCTTTTGGTACCGGTTGAGGCCTGATTTGTGACCTAGGATGTGATCAATTCTGGAGAATGTTCCATGGGCACTAGAGAAGAATATGTATTCCATTGCTTTGGGATGGAATGTTCTGAATATGTCTGTGAAGTCCATTTGGTCCAGTGTGTCATTTAAAGTCTTTATTTCCTTGTTGATCTAGCATCTAACAGATCTAACAGATCTGCTTAGATGATCTGTCCATTTCAGTGAGGGGGGGTGTTAAAGTCCCCCACTATTATTGTATTGTCAATGTGTTTCTTTGCTTTTGTTATAAATTGCCGTATATAATTGGCTGCTCCCTTGTTAGGGGCATAGATATTTACAATTGTTAGATCTTGTTGGATAGACCCTTTAAGTGAGATATAGTGTCCTTCCTCAGCTCTTAGTACAGTCTTTGGTTTAAAATCTAGTTTGTCTGATATAAGGATTGCCACCCCAGCTTTCTTTTGGTGTCCATTAGCATGGTAAATGGTTTTCCACCCCCTCACTTTCAATGTGGGGGTGCCTTTGGGTCTAAAATGAGTCTCTTGGAGACAGCATATCGATGGGTCTTGTTTTTTAATCCAATCTGATAGCCTGTGTCTTTTAATTGGGGCATTGAGCCCATTTCCATTCAGGGTAACTATTGAAAGATATGAATTTAGTGCCATTGTATTGCCTGTAAGGTGGCTGTGACTGTATATTGTCTGTGTTCCTTTCTGATGTATGCTGCTTTTAGGCTCTCTCTTTGCTTAGAGGACTCCTTTCACTATTTCTTGTAGGGCTGGTTTTGTGTTTGCAAATTCCTTTAGTTTTTGTTTGTCCTGGAAGCTTTTTATCTCTCCTATTTTCTTTCTTTTTGTTTCAAAGATTTTATTTATTTATTTGACAGAGAGAGACATAGCAAGAGAGGGAACACCAGCAGGGGGAGTGGGAGAGGGAGAAGCAGACTCCCCGCTGAGACAGGAGCTTGATGCGGGGCTTGATCCAAGGACCCTGGGATCATGACCTGAGCCGAAGGCAGACGCTTAATGACTGAGCCACCCAGGTGCCCCTCTCCTATTTTCAATGACAGTCTAGCTGGATATAGTATTCTTGGCTGCATATTTTTGTCGTTTAGTGTTCTGAAGATATCATGCCAGTCCTTTCTGGCCTGCCAGGTCTCTGTGGATAGGTTTGTTGCCAGTCTAGTATTTCTACCATTGTAGGTTATATATCTCTTCTCCCTAACTGCTTTCAGGACTGTTTTACTATTAGATGTCAGGGTGTTGACCTATTTTTATTGATTTTGAGAGCGGTTCTCTTTGCCTCTTGGATTTTGATGCCTGTTTCCTTCCCCAAATTAGGGAAGTTCTCTGCTATAATTTGCTCCAGTATACCTTCTGCCCCTCTGTCTGTTTCTTCTTCTTCTGGGATCCCAATTATTCTAATGTTTCATCTTACGGTATCGCTTATCTCTTGAAATCTGCCCTTGTGATCCAGTAGTTGTTTATCTCTCTTTTTCTCAGCCTCTTTACTTTCCATCAATTTGGTCTTCTATGTTACTAATTCTTCTGCCTCATTTATCCTAGCAGTTAGTGCCCCCATTTTTGATTGCACCTTATTAATAGCCTTTTTGATTTCGACTTGGTTAGATTTTAGTTCTTTTATTTCTCCAGAAAGGTTTCTTTAATAACTTCCATGCTTTTTTCAAGCCCAGCTAGGGTCTTTAAAATCATAATTCTCAGCTCTAGGTCTGACATCATACTAATGTCATACTAACTCTTGTTCTTTTTGTTGAGGTGATTTTTTCTGTCTTGTCCTTTTGTCCAGAGGAGAATAGATGAATGAGAGAACAAAATGCTAAGAGGTTAACAACGTCCCCAGAAAATATACTCTAAACTAATCAGAAAAGACTGAAATGGGGAAAAGAAAGGGAAAGAAAGAAAAAAGGAAAAGAAAAAGATAAAAACAAACAAAAACAGAATAAAACAAAAACAACAAAAAAAACCAGAATATGATCATATATGATCAGGCTAGTGCATAGATAAGTGCCACACAGTAGATTTTGGTGTATTTTGCTCTGTTAGAAGAAGGTGCCTCCCAAAATTGTAAAGAAAGAAAAACTTATATATGTACAAAAATAAGGGTTGATATGATGAAGGGATGGAATATGACTGTAAAGATGAAAATTATAAAAAATTTTATAAAAGGAATCTATAAGATAAGTTGTTTGAAAAAAGAAAAGAGGATTAAAAAAAAAAGAATGTGATCAGGCAGCAGACTAGAACAAAGCCATACACCAGAGATTTAGGGTATATTTTGATCTGTTAGAAGAAATTGTATCTCAAAATTTTAAAGAGAGAACAACTTATATATGCGCCAAAAGTAAGGGTAACTACTATGAAGGACTAGAATATGACTCTAAAAATGAAAAATAAACTGTTTTTTAAAAAAGGGATTAGATGTTGGTTGAGAAAGGGAGAAAGAAAAAAAAAGACAGTTAAGAAAAATTAACTTTGAAAGACTAAAGAATCATGGTAAAAAAGCCATGGATTCTATGTGCAGTATTCCCCTAGCGCTGGAGTTCTCCCGTTCTCCTTGATCGGTAAACTTGGTGTTGGGTTGCTGGCTGTTTTTGCTGATCTTCTGGGGGAGGGGCCTGTTGCCGTGGTTCCCAAATGTCTTTGCCGGAGGCAGAATTGCCCCGCCCTTGCTGGGTCCAGGCTAAGTATTCTGCTTGGGTTTGCTCTCGGGAGATTTTGTTCCCTGCAAGTTTTCCGTATGGCTTTGGAGGACGAGAGTGAAAATGGTGGCCTCCAATCTCCGCCCGGAGGAGCTGCGAACTCGGGGCCCCACTCCTCAGTGCGTCCCCAGAGAAAAGCAGTCACTCCCGTCTCCCCAGTCTCCGGCCGCACTCCGTGCTCACCCGGCCTGTGACCGCGCGTTTCTATCTCTGGTTCCAGACCCCGTGTGGAGTCTCCAAACCCAGCAGATCCCTGCGGTGCGCTCTCCCAGGGGAGGAAGGGGAGTCTCCCTGGATCTGCCCCTCATTTGGTCCCTGCTGGAGGAGCAGTGACCTGACTCTGCCGCGGATCACAGTTTATGGCAACCCCGAGCGAGAGCCCACTCCTCCTCTCTGCAGTCAGCTTCCCCGCTCTGATACCTGGGAGCTCTGCTGCACTCAGGCACCCCTGGTCCTTCTGTGACATCGAGGGTCCTGAGACCACGCTGTCCCGCGAGGGTTCGACCCCCTGTTTAGCCACTGGAGCGACGTCCCTCAGTGGAGCCGGCTTCTAAAAGTTCCGATTTTGTGCCCCGCGGCTCTATCACTTGCCAGAAGTGGCCGACGGAGGCCCACTCCCCCACCGTCTATCCTCCCGAATATCGCCTCGGATTCACTTCTCCGCACGTCCTACCTTCCAGTAAGTGGTCGCTTCTCTGTGCAGGGAGTTGCTGCTATTCTTTTCTTCGATCTTCTTTTGAGTTCGTAGGTGTTCAGAATGGTTTGATTCAGCTGAATTCCTGAGACCAGATGAAATCCAGGTCTCCTACTCCTCCGCCATCTTGCTCCCCCCCCCCCCCCCCCCCCGTTGAATAGTTTTTTGATTTCAGAGTATGGAATGTCTTTCAGTGTAGTATAGGAACGACTAGTTTTCTTACCTTAGATGAGAATTTGTTTCTGAGCGAAACCCTCACTGTTCAGGAAAATGTCTTTCTAGGCATGTGAAATTTACTACTGCACACCAATATTTGGGTCTCTTTTTCCTCACCACAAAGACCACAGGCTCCTGGCCCTTTGTCTCCTGATGCAACCATGTGACTTTTTCTGGCCAGTTGAGTACATATATCAGTGAGATGTGTTAGTTTTTTTAATTTTATTTTTAAGATTATTTATTTATTTGACCGAGAGCGAGAGAGGGAAATGAGCAGGGGGAGTGGGAGAGGGAGAAGCAGACTTCCTGCCAAGCAGGAAGCCAGATGTGGGGCTTGATCCCAGGTCATGGTCCTAGCCATGACCTGAGCTGAAGACAGATGCTTAATGACTGAGCCACCCAAGCACCCGAGATGTGTTATTTTTAAACCCAAGACAACTCAGGGCATTTTTGCCTTTCCTAAGCTCTCTTTCTTTGTTTGAACCTGTTTGCAAGCAAAGAAGGTGATGGAAACACATGAAGATGGGATACTGGGCTCGTGAACAACTGAACATACCTCTCTGTCTACCTCTAGTAGAGCACTAGATAGTAGCTGAAGAAATGGTTGCACTGAGCCACTGAGTTTTGGGCAGTGTCTGTTACAGTTGATAGTCTGCTCTGGTCAAAACAAAGTTAAGGGACTTGGTTGGATCTGAGACCACAAAATAAATACTGAAGATGTTCTGTGTTAATATTAATTAGGTGTTTGTAGAAAAAGATATGTGGATTAGAGGAGAGTGAAGTGGTAGTCCTGTGTAGGAGATGTTATCCCATCAAATAGAGACAAGAGAGTTTTAAGAAGATGGACATCTTAACCTGGGATACCACCACGTGATTTTCCGTGAAACTCTAAAAGTTCCTACACAAAATTGCCATGTGTGAATAGTTAGTAATAAAGAAAGAGGCTGGGTATTAGGTTCGGTTAAATGTGGTGCAGAACTACAATGGCCCAAGTGAGATGATAACATAATCATTGAACTAATTCAGTAGAAACTGGAGTCTGAAGGGACTAACAAATGAATTTCCAGATGTGTGCTTTTATTTTTATTTTTAAGAAGTAAAATGATATCAGCTGACATTTGATTTAAAGGAATATAAGAGTAATGAGGAACTATGTAAAAATAGATTTAATTATTTCACATTTTCATGCAACCTACAGCAACAAAACGAAAAGATAAATGGTAAATTTGCTCTCTCTGGCAGAAAAATTAATTCTCATGAATGATTATTTACAATAATAAAGACATGAACATTGCAAATGAACAAATGGGCAGGGAATATAAAGAGACAATTCATAAATGGAAAATGACAAATGGATGGTAAGTACTTGAAAAATGTTTAGTCTCACTAGGAATCAAGATGACAATTAAGAAAATGAGGTATCCATTGTCACCTATGGGACAAAGATTCAAATGAGGCCAATTTGCACTGTTGGTAGACATTTGTTCCTAACGCTGGAGGTTTGTGAATTAGTATTATGATTAAAGATGTCAGTTTGGTAATACACGTATCAGCCTCTACCTTGACTCCTCACTTGAATCACCTAGGGAACTTTGAAAAGCAAGAGAAACTTAGGTTTCATACTGGATCAAATTAGAATCTTCAGTGGTAGACCCCAGGTGGCAGTATTTTTCAAAGCTTTCCAAATAATTCCGACAGGTGGTCAGAACTGAAAAATATTAATAGATCAATAACTTTAACATATATATGGACTCATTGTGTCTGCTGTTATAGGAGTAAAACTAGGTTGTACACAAACGTTTATAAGAATTTCATTAAGGTTATAGTGCAAATGGGGCATGACGTAAATATCTAGTATATTGTAGAATGCAATATATAAATTAAAATTAGGAGAATAGGAAAAATGGTCATTACTCCCAGATAATAAAAGTTGTGTTTGGAATATAATTTCACATCTGTCAACCATAAAATACACATTCTGTACATAAATAAGGGATATAAATAGGAACAGTATTGAGTGACCTATCAAATATGTAATAGGACTTATCTCTGGGTAAATTGGGGGTAAGTTTTTTAATACAATATTGAAATATTATGTGGTGAACATAAACAAATCTTGGATTGGGATTTACTGTATGAGTATGTTCACCTCAAGATAAAGGGAGAGAGAGAAGGAATGGAGAAGTTCCTTTCTTCTGTGCTTGAAAAACTCTCTCACTGAAGTAGCAGTTTAAGTCCCTTAACTCTTTAAAACTCGTATCAGCTCTTTCCTCTCTTCATCTGTCCAGCCACAGTGTTTTATTTTTCTCATCTCTGGGCTCTGTCCAGCTAAATGACATTTTTACCCCAAGAAATCAGAGCTGTGTTGCTTAGTGGGCCATTGTGATGTGCCTCGGATGTTGACTGGTGAGGGAAGTGGAGAAAGAAGAATGCCTTTGGTAGCCAAGATGAAATTTTTAATACACTTTCCGAAGAGAAACATATTTACATCAGCTACATAGATTGTAGAATGTTATTCCTAATAGACTTCTGTACATAGTGGCTCAAACAGGCTTGAATTGAAGGTACTGGACTCAATCATCATTTATAATCCTATTTAATGGAAACCTGTCTTTGCAAATAACACACCTGTGGCTTACAGTCTCTTTGGAAAATGAGAACTGTTCTTAATCTACTTGAAATTATTTTGACAAAGTATGGAGTATTAGGAGACATTGAATAACTGCAGTTTATAGTAACTTGATAAGTTATCTTTATGAATTTGGTTATTGATGAGCATAAAACAGCTAGCTCCTTTGTCTTTTCACTGTTTCAGTCTCCTTCACTCTCTCTTACTGAGGGAAGGGACAGTTTGGGCATAATTACTTTCTACTGTCCTACGGATAGAGGGCAAGATTGGTTCTAAACTTCTACATGAGTTAACTGCTGTCATGTTCTTTGCCATATGAAGATTAATCTGGAACTTTAATATCTTTACCAACATAGTCTCAGAATTCTGTTGTGTATGGTCAGGGCCAATGACATTGTAGTTTCAAGACCATTTAATGAGGGATATTAGCACTTTCAACTCAGTTCAGAATCCTTGGCTAGAAAAGTAAGGAAGGCTTGCATTGTTAGATGTCTTAGAAGTAGCTCTGTAGTTCCAGAAATTACCTTCTTTAGAAACTTTTTTCCCAGGGTTGCCATTTTTCATTATAAGGCCTTGGGGATAAATGAGTTTTACTGGATGTTTTCTTTCCTAGAAATTTATCACTACAAGATGGACTAGGCAGGAATAGTTTTTCCAAATCAGACTCTCTATAAATGATGCCAGGGAATGTTTACTAATTTTGCTGAATTCATCTCTCAGAAATGACTGATGGAGTGATAGGGCAAATGGTATTTGAAAAGCACTTGTGTAAGTTTCACACATCTGAGGGAAATTTGTCAATATAACAATACATACATACATGCATTAGGTGATTCAAGATTGGTTTGATCAGGATATAGAATTAGATATTGTTTCCATGGTACTCCCAGATTTATCCTTTAGTGATTACTATAACTCCAGTAGCTAGGCCAATCTTGAATGTACCCAGTTATGTGGCCAGATAGCTATGTTTAAAACGGACCTCAAGTAGTGAAAATGAGAGCATTCGTGTTTAATTTGGTTACCTACCCAAATGGATAACAAGGCAGGCAAAAATGTTAGAGATTAAGAGTATTTGTATTTGCTTCCCAGTCTGGCCTCTTGGAATTTAGCTATAAAATGTTGCAGTGAATGCCTTTAAGTAAAATGGATATAGCTGTTACCATTTGAGATCTGGGGTTACAGGATTCCCTAACTTCAGATTACTGACACTAGATGAAGACAGAATGAGCAACTGAATTGTATGTGGGTGGGGTGTGGGGGGGGTGGAGTGTAGAAGCACTTGTCTTTCTAGAGTAATTAATTTGAGGAAAAACAAAGACAAATTAAACTAGATCCAACATATGTATTAATTATATTGGAGGAAAATTAGGTTAAAGATAGGCTGATTTAATGGAAAAAACTAACAAACCATGAAATCCTGAGCCGTGAGAGCTAAATTACATAGGATTAGCCTGAGAGCAAGTAGCATCAATGCGAAGAAAGGTGGGGGAGAATGACACAGAAGGTTGCTTATGACATCAGATTTAAATCAAGTGTTGTGTTTAATGTCCTCAGGTAAATAAAAAGTCTTGGTAGGAGTGGATAATTAGGAGTGAGCTGGACAAAGATGATTTCAGGTGGAAATCTCGAGGTTGTAAGGGTTATACCATCGTGTCCGGAGACCTAGTATTAAACACTAGGACCTGTAGGTTGGTTATTTTTTTCATAGGATATGTTTATTTTATGAAACTTGAAAAATAGTGATATTAAGGAGGATAAAAATCACCTTACTAGATTGAAATAGCAACAACTGATATTTGGTATACATCTTTCCAGAAATTCTCTATATATGTATATGTGTGTACATATGTGTGTGTGTAAAGTATGTAAATAATATAACATTAGACTTTAAAACTTGAATTTGATGTAAGTCATCATAAAGCTAGAGAAAAAGGCAAGCACCAGAGAAAGAAAGAAATTGAACAACATATAAAACTGATAAGACACATTATATGAAAAGAATCCTTAAAACTAAGTAAGGAAAAAACATGAACCAATAGCAAAATGGGCACACATTATAAGCAATTTATAGGACAGGAAATGCAGATGGCAAATGTATGTGGAGATACACAATACCTCTAGTATTGGGGGAGGTGGGATTAAAAATAAGATAGCTATTAAAAATACATCAGATGGCCATATTTTTCCTTTTGCTTGGGGCAGTCCGGGTTTTTGTCTGTTACTCTTGAGTCCACCCCCAGCTCCTTCCTTTTTCTTTCAAATGTGTCCTGGTTTGGATGATAACTTATGGCATCATTCTGGGCATAGGTAACATCTTGAAATGATTCTACATATGAGGAAGGTATAAGATAATAGGTAGAATTGACGTTTGTGGAAAATTTAAATATGCCCTGCCGACAGGAATTCATATTCTAATTAAAAAAAAAATCCGTCTGGTTTAAAGTGAGTAAGGACATTGAGCTGCCAGTTTTGTACTTGTGTTGGGAAACAAGTCTTTACTGTTGGTGGGAGTGAAAACTGGTACAGCCACAAGGGAGAGCAATTTGTCGTCCTGTATTAAAATTTGTAAAAATGTTCACAAATTAGAATCCAGTAATCCCAGTTTTCCATATAAAACCTAGAATGCAACATTTCCGTAAGTGCACAAAACATATGAAGGTTTATTGTTGTGCTCTTGAAAATAACAGTAATTTGAAAGCTACAAAGATATCGTAGTAGAATGGTGAAATAAAGTATGGTTCATCCATGTTCTGGAAGATAGCACATTCGGTTAAAAGATGAGATGGGTTTATGCATGAACATGGAATAATCTTCAAAAACAAGTAGAGTGGAAAAAGCAATATGAAAAATAGTATGTGAGGCTTATAACTAAATACAATTTTGAAATAGAAAATAGTACTCTGTATTCCTATAAGTATATAAGTAAATGCATAAAGCAATTAAAATAAGGATTATAAAAACACACAGCATGCTAATAGTTGGGCTTTCTTCTGGATAGGGAACTTGAAATTTATAAAAAAAATGTTGCATTTTTAACCAAATAAAATGATGTGGTCACTCTGTAACTAGAAAAATTTAGGAGAGAAAGAAAACATTTCTAAAATGATAATCAGTGCACATGTGTCTATTGGCATAAACAAGTTCTTTATTTATAGTTGAAAAGATTTCCCCCATACTTCCCTTGAAATAGTTAACAGGAATTGCCAGGTAGGATGGAGGTTGCAGTTTTCTAAAGCCTTTTATGGTTGTAGACAGAGCTATCATAGAGAAAGTGAGGTGGGATCTTCATTTCAAATTCTGTCTATGATCTGTAATTTCTCTAGATTGACCATGGTTTGTGTTTTAGGAATCAGAAGGTGTGTGTGTGTGTGTGTGTGTGTGTGTGTGTGTGTGTGTGTAAATACATACACACGTCTCCCCTGAAAATAAAAGACCTAAGCAGAGATAAAAAAGACTAAAGACAAAAACATGAAATGCCCAATTAGAGAAAGAAACATTGTGAAAAATATAAATTGGAGTTGTAACCCACAAATTATTTTTTTTTAACAGTATGTATGGTGCAGTAAACTGACCCAGTGCAAAGCTAAATTTATTACCTTTATTAAGTAAAAGCCACAGAGACACCACTGATAAAACACTGCTCTTGTCCACTGGGAAAGGGGAACAGATTTTTATTGTTCACTGTAGCTGCTGCAACAATACAACTCATATTATTTTAATAAGTGCAGGAACTGATTAACATAACATAATAAAAAAATAAACTGAGAATGGATTGTTGACATTTTAATTTCATGTTAAGGTTATGATATGAAGTTAAATAATAAAAACAAATGTCATGTACCTGGTACTTTTTTTGAAATTGAAATGAATTTTTAAATACTCTGATTTCAAAGTCATTGTTGACATGTATACTATAATATTAATAGAATTTTCAGTTGTCTTCAGAAGTTGTCATCTAAGCTACGTAAAAATCTTGATTTCCTATTTGGGAGAGTTTCAACTAATATCAGTTGTTTGTCAATTGGTTAATGCAAATTCTATTTCTTTTGAAAGCTCTCAAAGAAATAAAAGTATTTCATCAATCCCTTTCTTAGGACAATCCCTTAAGGCAATAAATCTGTTAGTAGAAAACATTTTATGTTATTAAAAATTTTTTCTTAAATTTTTAAAAATTTTTAAGAGATTTTATTTCAGAGAGAGAGAAAGTGTGCGAGCATGAGGGTGGGTGGAGGTAGGTGGTGGGCAGAGGGAGGGGGAGAAGCAGACTCCCCGCTGAGCAGGGAGCCCAGTGTGGGGCTCAATCCCAGGACCCAGGGATCATGACCTGAGCCGAAGACAGATGTTTTACTGACAGAGCCACCCAGGTGCCCCAAGTAGAATACATTGTAAAAGCATTATTTATTCGTAGCATTACATTTTAATCTGACCCAAGGGATGTGTTGATGTGGCCTATTATGTGTCATTTCCATCCTCTTCTGTGCCAGTTCATCCTTGCTATGTTCTCTCTTAAGTAGAAACTTCCGACGAGAAACCATCATTTTGAGGTTGTAGACTTTAGAAATTGTCTAGAACTCCATTTAAGTTTTTAAGTTTGTCACAACTTTCTTATCTGTCATATGCTTTTGAATCGGTTTGAGAGGAAGCTTTTTCTGGCCGTGAGAACTTGATGCTTTTTAAGAATCAGCATTTCACATCTCTTGTGACTGGATACAGGGACAGAAACTTTTTCATGAGCCTGGAAGGGTCAATTCTGGGTAATTGCACCTTATTTTTCATAATGACACCTCGTAGATGGTGAGATGTACCCATAGCACACCAATTAAAATTTTTCATCAGCACCCATTTCCAACATGGCAGAAATAAAAACATTTTCAGGGAGATACTGGTTGCTGCTTCTTACACGAAATTTGTGGTGGAATAAATGGAAGTCTGCAAGGAGGTGAGTGGCATGCAACCACTATGGCACCTTTTGATAGAGCACAGGTGAGGTTTTTAAGTCTTTTTACATAGAAATTAATAGAAATAGGAGTTGTAATCCCTTTAACCAACGATGAATGTTCTTTCCTCCTGTGTTCTAAGAAAGTGTTTAAAATTTGAAATCATGTATAATTTATAATCCGTCTTAGAAAACTGGTGAGCACGGAAGATGAGGCTCTCTTTCCTGGCATCCTGAGGTTATCTGAGCCCCTCCTAGGCTCCTCATAGAGAGAACAAGGGGGAGGGAAAGACCATCTAAACCATGAAGACTTTGTCCAAAAGAGTCTGGCAGAGAAGGTTGTAATGGGAAAGGGCTGAAATCATTAAGCACACGTCAATCCTGCCCACCTTTCTCAGGAGGAGGACGATTGGGTCACTTACAGAAAATAAAAAGCCCCCCTTGTTCCATTTCTGTGCACTTCTCAGTAACTATGTTCTTTTGTCCTGTTAACATATCACAGAGCGTACAAGCCTTTCTGTTGCAGAGAAGCATGTTGTCCCCACAAGATGTGGGAACACACTTCAGTGGGTTTCGTGCATTTGTGCGCACAGCGCTGGATTTAGATGCACTGTCTTGGCCTCTACAGTTGTGGAGAGCCAGGCCAACCTAAGATTATAGGGCTCTTAGTGTTAAACTGCATCTGCAATGGCCAGGCCTTCTGTTGGCCAGGTTTCTTGGATGTCCCCCCTTCTGCCAGTCCTTCAAGACACTTGTCATCCATTTCTATCCTTTCTAACTGTGTGGAGGGAACTAAATTATATTGTTCTCGATCCTCTTCATCTCCTCCCTTCCTTTCTCTTCTCAACCAGGTAAGTGTTGTCACCGCTCCTCTTTCCACTAAAGAGAACTATAAATATGCCTGGAATTTTCCAAGGGGAAAAATGGGGATTTCCCTCTTCAATGCAGGGGAAGCTTGACTGAGCACGTTTGAATCAAGATAGAAGCACAGAAATATGAGAAGTTTCAATTCTCTAAGAATATTCAAGGTTAAGAAAAACCGTAGGTTATATGAACGAAAATTTTTTGAAATTGGTCCCGATATGAGATGTTTGAACAAATTGTTGAAATCTGGTGAAATTTCAAATCTTTAGGTCATTTTGAAGCAACATTACTCAAATTTAAACTATTGTACATTGCCTATTAGTATTGTTTTATTTATAGATTTCAATGAGTGGGTCTTTGTATTGCAAAAATTAATCTCACGGTAATATGAGACAAATGAATGTGTCTTAAACCAGGCCCAAGAATAATAAAGGTATTTTAAGCAACCCAGAAGGCCCTTTGGAACAAATGGAATGTGAGCTTCTGTTCCTGGGTTTTGTCAAAAGATTTAGGCTAAGTACAGCAATAACTAGTTTCTCTTATCTTGGCTTAAAATTGATACGTACAACCTTTTAGTGAATGATAATGCTAGTTTTTATTTTTCCAAATTTCCTTTTTTTAGAAATATTCTAGTAACTAGAACTAGTTTAAATTTTTTTAAAGATTTTATTTATTTGAGAGAGAGAATGAGAGAGAGAGCGAGCACATGAGAGGGGATAGGGTCAGAGGGAGAAGCAGACTCCCTGCTGAGCAGGGAGCCCGATGTGGGACTTGATCCCGGGACTCCATGATCATGACCTGAGCCGAAGGCAGTTGCTTAACCAACTGAGCCACCCAGGTGCCTGAACTAGTTTAAATTCTTAGGGACAACTAATCTTTAGGAAATAAAGTTAAAAGAATTTACAAAACTTACTAAAGTCAGTGATAAATTACATCCTAGCGGTATTAGAGCTCATTTAAGGTGGTATTATTAATTTGAAGTACATTTGAGTATGTGCCAGCAATGGGTGTGACTGGTGTTGAGCATTTGTTCATTTCAGACACATCTATAAGGAGTCAGTTCTAGTTTTAGCCGTTTCATTGTGAGCTGGATTTTTATGTAAACTGGAGCAGCATTTCCTTTTCTTTTATTCATCATAGCACTCAAAGTAGTTTCTTAGCCATACTTAGACACAGGTTTTAAAATACACTGATTCTCAGCCTGCATTTTTGCCACTTAAGTCAGAATTTGATGAGTAGTACCCAAGCAGTGATACTTTTCCAAAGCTTCTAAAGCCTTCTATTGACTTCATCTAAATTTCAGAATTGTTGCATTGAATCGTACTTGTTATAATTAGAACATTCTGATGGAAAAAAAAAATCCTTATCAGATAATTTTCTCACCACTGTTTCCTCCACCTGTATTGTCATACAGTCTTAAAAGAGTAGTAAAATAGACTCTGCGGGAAACTACTGTATAAAAGATTGTTAGGTGTTCATTTTCTTAGTTTCTAAAGTTGTGACACTACTTTTGGCCTGTCCTATTTCATGTATGAATTTCACAAGATGACGTGAAATGTCTGCATCCAGTGTTTGTGATGAAGTTAATTTTATTCACTAAACTGGTTTGCGCCAAGAATATTTTGTTAAAAAATGAAAATATTTAATTTCCCCATAAACCTGTAAAGTTGATCACATGTAATAAAAAAGTTATTATGCAATATAGCTTCATGCATATTCACTCTGATGTATTGAATAATAAACTTTGTCTTAGGTTGGAGTAACAGTCTCTGCAGATTAATACACATTTCTTGGCATAGGAAAATCTAAATCATTTGTAGGGGAGAGGAGAATATTCTCATTTTCCCTGTTTGTTTTTTTTTTTTTTTTAAGGACAACTGGTAACAGCATATTAGCCCTCCTCCCAGCCACGTTAGCTCATGTGGGTAATAATCATTGAAAGCTTCAATGTTTATCAGTAGTCCTTTTTCATGCACATGTAGTTATATACACACAAATTCTTGCACTGTGCCCAGGCCTAGCTACAAAATGGCAGAGCCAGTGCAAAATGAAAGCGTAGAGTCATTAGTGCAAAAATTATTCGACCTCTCTTGATAGCTATAGCAGAGCATTAAACCAAGCACAGCGCCCATCTGTACAGGGTCCTGTCAGACTGTATGGGTCACAGGCCCAGGAAGCAGCTCTAATGTGCCCCCTACTGTAATACAGGTCTGGGAGGGTAAACAAGAAAGCTGAGGGGTATCCCCTCAAGAAACTGTGTGCCCGTGAAGTAAACAGGACATCACTGGAGGGTAGTTCATGGTAATACATATCCCAGTGATAAGCTTGACAGCACTATTTAAAATGTGGAGACTAGACGAAGGACCCCAGAGAGTCTCACTAGCCTGGGAAATGTCATTGGTGATTTACAGGATGGTGATATGTATGATCTCGGACAAGAAATTTACCATCGCTGGACTTACTCATTTGTAAAATGGGAATAAGGACCTGCTGCAGGAATGTCAAGACAATTAGGTGGGACAATTGAGTTAAGTTTTTCATGAATGGTAAAGTTGGTCCTTTTTTGAGCAATAGGAAAAGATTTTTTAACCCGGGCATATTTTAAAATGCCTACCCTGTGCTTTCCCTTATTCTTTATAACTTTTCATCTCTTTTCCCTTTGATACCAATATGTACTTTCCACAAACGACCTAACCTTTCCACAAATTTGAAATTACTGTAGTTTATTATTTCATTAGCATTAACATATAGCAATTCATCTTGTTGGATCTATTGTTTTTAGAATACCATTTATGTTTTGTTTTTTTAGTTGTGCTGGCCTAGTCTAGTATAAACTTGAAAGTGTTATTAAGTTTTAAAAATTAATGGTATACATTTCCTTGCATTGTGCTTCTTAATTTTTTCATGGGATTTGGGAATGACTGAGTCTGGTGAAGGCTATGGGATTTCTGTACCAACCCAGTTTTGCATAAAATTCGAAATGGTTTGTAATCTTCTTAAAGCACACTAAACTAAAATTTATGTAAAGAATTGCTATGTTACCTAAGTGTAGTAGTTAATGAAAATGTTATCTCCAAGATAGCAGAAATGTGACTTTATCCAGATTAATTGTCCAATTTAGTTACCTGTTTTGTGGGTTGTTGGCCACTTGATCAGGCTGGCACCTTCCTTTAAGAAAAAAAGAAGAGAAAAAAAGTACTTTAACAATTCAGAAGGGAAATACAGTAAACTGTGCCATTTGGTTTTTGAATTGTTGAAAATGATACAGGGGTAAGAAATTGAAGAAATGACAATACTTCATACAGTAGAATAGGCAAAGAGTAGCATCCTGAAGTCAACTTTTCTAAACGAAAAAAACCTATCCTTGAAAAACATTGGAACCAACTAGAAAAAGTGATAGTCAAACCATCCTTAAGATTTTCAAAATATTCCTCACTTGCTCTGCAATTTGATGGATGATACAGCATTATGAGAAAGGTATAAAATTTTGCTGTTGTAATTTTTAGAGAAGACGTACAAATCTGTTACTATAATAAAGCAAGCACTCACGAGTTGGCCATATGAAGGTATGAGTGCTATATTTTCAGGGACTAGGGCTTATTTAGAGAAACTACATATCTCAATTTTTTTTTTTTTTGAGAGAGAGTGAGCGAGTGAGTGTTGGGGGGCAGTGGAGAGGGAGAGAGAGAGAATCTTAAGCAACTCCATGCCCAGCACAGAGCCCAATGTAGGGCTTGGTCTCATAACCCTGAGATCATGACTTGAGCTGAAATCAAGAGTCTGACACTTAACCGACTGAGCCTCCCAGGTGCCCCTACATGTATTTCTAACTATTTCTAATGTATTTCAAAAGTTTAAAGCATTTTCTCTTTAACTAATTCTTGGAATAAAAAATGATCAGGTTACTTTAAAGCTTTAGGGTTTCCCTGATAGCATTTCATATCCTCATTTTATCCTATTGCATTTATGGGGTTAGATTTTTATTAAGTACGGTTCCTAGCACCTTTCGTTCTCTTTGACCTTCCTGGAATGGTTATCTTCCAGTCAAACTAATGTTTCTTCCATATGTAGTGCGTTTTAAATCACTTTAATTATATTCTGCCTCTCAGACTGAGCTAGGGGACTATAGTCATCAGTTCTTGGTTGATTTCATTCTAATAACTCAGCATCACCAAAGTTAGACTCCTAACATATAAAGTTAGGTGTTGATTCCATCTTGTCCCAGCCACTGACTTTGTAAGTGAGAAATTTCATACCCAGTGTGACTAAATGACCTCCTCAATCCTCTTGCAACTTTCAAAACTCCCTCCGTTAATGAATTCAAGTATTTAATACACACTTGTTAAATAGCTGAATTTGTCCTATAATGAATATGATGGGCAAAGGTGATTAAAAACTGAATACAGAATACCCTGCTTAATAAATAATTCAACATTGGGAAAATCTGCTTTTATTTGCTTTACACCAGGGAAGAATCTTTGCATAATTGAGCAGCAAAAATTACTGGAAAAAAATACGAGTGTTTTTACTTGGGCAAAAAGGAAAGGAGACAAGGTGAAAATTAATTGGCAAAAGAAGGGCTCAAATTGGAATAAAGGTTGAATAGAAGGAGACTAAGTCTAATTTAGTTTGTTGAATGGGGGGAGAGGAGAAAAGTTTGAGGCTTACCTAAATTAACAAGTACATACTGTTTTAAAGATGTAATTTTTTAAGAGAAGTTTTAGGTTTATAACAATGTTTAAAAGGAAGGGACAGATTTTCCATCCATAGGGATCCAATACATAGTCTCCCATATTACCAATATCACTTACCAGAATGGTATTTTCATTTATTCATTTTAAGCCTAGGTTGAACCTACATTGACACATTATAATCATCCAAAGTCTACAAGTTTACTTTAGGGTTTACTTTTTTTTTAATTTTTCAAATTAACATATAATATATTATTTGTTCCAGGGATACATGGCTTACTCTTGATGGTGTATATTCTGTGGGTTTGGGACAAATGTGTAACGACTTAAGTCCATTTTTATGGTATTACATAGAGCAATTTCACTTCCCTAAATATACTCCCTGCTCTGCCAACTAGTTTCTTTGCCACCTTGCTCCCTGGCAACCACCAGTCTTTTTTTTATATCCATAGTTTTGCCTTTTTCAGGATGTCATGTAGTTGGAATTGCATGGTGTGTAGCCTTTTCACATTGGCTTCTTTGACGTTAGTAATATGCATTTATGGTTCCTCCATGTGCTTTAATGGCTTGAGAGCTCCTATCTTTTTAGCATTCAATAATATTCTATTGTCTAGGTGGACCATGGTTTGTGTATCATTCACATACTGAAGGACAACTTGTTTGCTTCCAAGTTTTGGCAATTATGAATAAAGCTGCTATAAACATTCGTGTGCAGGTTTTGTGTAGACATAAGATTTTAGCTCCTTTGGGTTAATGCCAAGGAGCATAATTGCTGGATCATACAGTAAAAATATGCCTAGTTGTAAGGAACCACCAGATTGTCATCCAGAGTGGCTGGACCACTTTGCATTCCCACCAGCAGTGGATGAGAGTTTCTCTTTGTTGCTCCACCTCCTCATCAACATTTGGTATTGTTGTCTGGGATTTTGGCATTCTAATAGGTTTCTAGAGGTGTCTCCTTGTTTTAATTTACATTTGCCTTATGGCATATGATGTGGAATACGTTTTCATGTGTCTGTTTGCAGTCTGTTTATCTTCTTTGATGAGGTTAAGGTCTTTTGCCCAATTTTTAAATTGGGCTATTTGCTTCCTGTTGAATTTTAAGAACTGTTGAGTTTCCCCCTGGTTTTGACATAAAATTGATATATAACATTGTGTAAATTTCAGGTGTAAGATGTGTTAATTTGATACTTATTTATTGCAAAATGAGTACCACCATAATGTTGGCTGATATTTTCCTCATGTAATTACTGCTTCTTTTTGTGGTGAGAACAACTGAGATAATTTTTTTTTAACAATCTGTTTATAATACAGCATTAGTAAAGAGTAATCATCATGCTGTACTTTAGATCTCCAGAACTTGTGTTTTAACTAGAAGTTTGTACTTTTTAAAAAAATTTTATTGGAGAGAGAGAGAGCACGCAAGCATGTGAAGAGGGAGAGAATCTCATGTAGACTCCCCGCTGAGTGTGGAGCCTGCTGTGGGGCTTGATCCCATGACCCTGAGATCATTACCTGAGCTGAAACCAAGAGTCGGACACTTAACGGACTGAGCCACCCAGGTGGCCCAGGAGGTTTGTACTCTGAACGATATTTCTCCATTCCCCCACCTCCACCCCCTGGTAAACACCACTCTACTCTCTGTGTCTGCGAGAACCATTTTTGGATTGCCCATATAAGTGATACCATGCAATACCTGCCTTTTTCTGTTTGGCTTATTTCAATTAGCATAATGCCCTCAAGGTTCATCTGTGTTGTTGGAAATGGCAAGATGTCCTTCTTTGTCATGATTGAATAATATTCCATGTGTATATGTATGTGTGTTTGTATATATATGTGTTTCTATGTGTCTCACATATTCTTTATCCATTTGTCTGTTAATGGACACTTAACGTTGTTTCCATGTCTTGGCTTTTGTGAATAATGCTCCTATTAACATGGAAATGTAGATACTTTTCTAGATCCTGTTTTCATTTCCTTTGGATATACACCCAGAAGTGGGATTGCTAGATCATATGGTGGTTCTACTTTTAATTTTTTGAGGACCCTCCATACAGTTTTCTTTGGTGGCTGTACCAATTTACATTCCAGCAACAAAGTTCCCTCTTCTCCACATCCTTGCCACTACTTGTATCTTCCCTTTTTTTGATAATAGCCATCCTGATAGGTATGAAGTGATACCTCATGGTGGTTTTGATTTGCATTTCCCTGATGATTAGTAATGTTGAGCTCTTTTTTATGTACCTGTTACCTATTTGTATGTCTCCTTTTGAAAATGTCTGTTCAGGTCCTTTGCCCATTCTTTAATTGCATTGCAATTTTGTTATTGAGTTTTTTTTGTTTTTTTTTTTTTAGATTTTTATTTATTTGACAGAGAAAGACACAGCAAGAGAGGGAACACAAGCAGGGGGAGTGGGAGAGGGAGAAGCAGGCTTCTGCTGAGCAGGGAGCCCGATGCAGGGCTCGATCCCAGGACCCTGGGACCATGACCTGAGCCGAAGGCAGCCGCCCAATGACTGAGCCACCCAGGCGCCCCGAGATCTATGAGTTCTTAATGTATTTTGGGTATTAACCCCTTAACAGATATGATTTGCATATGTTTTCCCCCCTACCGTGGGTTGTCTTTTGATTTTATTGATGGGATTTTTTTAAAATTGTGCAGATGCTTTTTTAAATGTAGTTTCACTAATTAACTTTCTTTAATCCCTGTGCTTTGGGTGTCATATCCAAAAAGTCATTGCCAAAGCCGGTGCCATAGGACTTTTTGTTTGTTTTATTATAGGAGTTTTATGGTTTCAGGACTTAAATTTTAGTCTTTTAGTCTTTTATCCACTTGAGTTAATTTTTGTAAGTGGTATAAGATAAGGGTACAGTTTTAGTCTTGTGCATGTGATTTTCCATTTTTTTCAACATTGTTGAAGAGATTTTCCTTTCCCTATTGACTATTCTGAGCTCCTTTGTCACAGATCAATTGACTGTATATGTGAGGGTTTATTTTTGGGCTCTCGATTCAGTTTCATTCATCTCTGTGTTTGATTTTATGCCAGTACCATACTGTTCTGATTACTATAGCTTTGTTATATGGTATAAAATCAAGAAGTGTCAATCCTCCAGGCTTGCTCTTCTCTCTTAGGATTATTTTGGCAATTCAGGTTATTTAGTGGTTTCATACAAATTTTAGGATTTCCCTCCCTCCCTCCCTCCCTCCCTCCCTCCCTCCCTTCCTTCCTTCTTCTGACGTTTTGAAAATGCCATTAGAATTTTGATAGGAGTTGGACTGTGTCTGTAGATTGCTTTGGCTACTTTGGAAATTCTTAAAATAATAACTTTTCCAGTCCATGAACATGGGATAGCTTTCTATTTGTGTCTTCTTCATTATCTTTCATCAAGGTCTTTTAGTTTTCAGTATACTAATCTCTAATGTACTTGGTTAAATTTATTCCTATTTTATTATTTTTTGGTACTATCATAAGGAGGCTTTCTTTATTTTTGTTTCAGATATTTCATTATTAGTGTATAGACTTTAACTGATTTCTGTATGTGAATTTCCTATCCTTCAACTTTACTGAATTTGTCAGTTTTAATAGTATTTTTGGTGGACAGTTTAGGATTCTCTACATATGAGATCATATTGCTTGCAAACAAAGACAGTTGTACTTACTACTTTCTGGTTTGGATATCTTTCATTTCTATTTTTTTCCCCTCAATTCTCTGGCTAGGACTTCCAGTACTGTATGGAATAGAAATGGGGGTGAGAGTGGGCACCCTTGTCTTATTCCTGATTTTAGAGGAAAGGATTTCAATCTTTCACTGTTGAGTATGGTGGTAGGTGTGGCTTCATTATGTTAAGGTGTGTTCCTCTGTTCCCAATTTGTTGTGTGTTTTTATTATGAAAGGCTGTTAGCATTTTGTCAAATGGCTTCCCTGCACCTAATTAGATGATCAGATCACTTCTAATCTTTCATTCTACTAATGCAGTGTATTATATTTATTGATTTACATATATGGAATCATCCTGTATTTCAGGGATAAATCACTTGATCATGGTGTATGATTGTTTTAATGTGATGTTGAGTTCAGTTTGCTAACATTTTATTGAGAAGGTTTGCATGTATATTTATCAGGGATATTGGTCTTTAGGTTTACTTATTTGTAATATCCTTATCTTGCTTTGGTATCAGGGTATTGCTGATCTTGTAAAATGAATTTGGGAGGGTTCTCTCCTCTTCAGTTTTTTTTTTTTTTAAGAGTTTGAGAAAGGATTGGCACTAATTCTTCTTTAAATGTTGGGTAGAATTTACAGCAAAACCACCTGATCCTAGGCTTTTCTTTGTTGGGAAACTTTTGGTTACTGTTTACATCTTACTTATGATTGGTCTGACCCGATTTTCTACTTCTTCATATTCCCTCTTGATAGGTTGTATGTTTATAAGAATTTAATTACTTTTAGACTATACAATTGGTTGGTTTATAATTGTTCATAGTAGTCTCTCATAGTCCTTTGTATTTCTCTGGTAACAGTTGTAATGTCACCTGTCTTTTCAAAAAGCTCATATTTTTATTAAACTTTCCTATTGTTTCTCTGGCCTATTTTATTTCTGCTCTGATCATTGTTATTTCCTTCCACCTAGTAAATTTTGACTTGATTTGTTCTTCTTCTTTTACTCCTTTGAGGTATAAAGTGAGACTGTTCACTTGAAATATTTCTTTTTTCTTAATGTAGTATTTATCACTATAAACTTCCCTCCTAGAATTGCTTTTTCAGCATCCTATATGTTTTGGTATGTGTGTTGATTCTTTAATTTGTTTGTATGTTTTGTTTCCCTTGTCATTCTTTGAGCCATCACTTGTATAAGATTGTGTTGTTTAAATTGCATATAGTAATTGATTTTCCAGCACTCTTTTTGTTACAGATTTCTAGTTTCATACCATTGTGGTCAGAAAAAATATTTGGTACGACTTCAGTCTCCTTAAATTTGCTAAGACTTGTGTGACCTACCATGATGGAGATTTCATGTGCACTTGAGAATTATGTATATTCTTTTGCTGTTGGTTGGAATGTTCTGTACATATTTGTTAGGTCCATTTGGTCTAAAGTATGGTTCTAGTCCAGTGTTTCTTAATTCTTTTTATGACTGGGTGATCTTTCCATTGTTGAATGTGGGGTATTAAAGTTTTCTATTATTATTGTGTTGTTATCTATCCCTTCAGATCTGTTAGTATTTGCTTGATATATGTAGGTGCTCTGAGACTGGGTGCTTATAAATTTATGATATATTTTCTTGATGATTTGATGCCCTTATCATTATGCAATGATCTTCTTTGTCTCTAGTTATTGTTTTTGTCTTACAATTTTCTGCATTCTTTATCATTTGTTCCTCTCCAAATGAAGTTTTGAAGTTTTCGTCTTCAATCTCATTGATTCTTCTTGTTTAAGTCTGATGTTGATGTTCCTTACTGCATTTTTTATTGCATTCATTGGGTTCTCAAGCTCCAGATTTTTGTATGGCTCTTTCATGATTTCTTTCTTTTGGTTAAACTTCTCATTTTGTTAGTGTATTTTTCTGAGTTTGTGAAATTGTCTTTCTCTGTGTTCTTGAAGCTGATTGGGTTCCTTAAAACAACTTTTTTTTGTATTCTTTATCTGGTAAATGATAGATCTCCATTTCTTTGGATTAAGTTAATGGAAGATATTTTGATACTTTGGTTGTGTCCTATTACCCTAGTTTTTCATGTTTCTTGAGGTTTTCCTCTTAGCATTTGAAGTAGCAGTTACCTCCTCTAGTCTTTACTGTCTGCCTTTGGGAGAGAGACACCTTCTGTCAATCTTAATAGATGTTTTGAGGCTGTCTCGCAACTTTTATGGGCACATATACTCCATTCTTCTTGCTCTGTCTTGGGGAGAATTCTTAAGCTTGCCTGCCTTGTGTAGGACCTGAAATGCCCATGGCCAAGTGTTGACAGCCTCTCTTGGTGCTGGAGCTTAAGTTTGTTATCTCTCCCTGTCGCACAGATTCAACTGGATTTCAGCATACTCTCTAGCCATCTGCCAAAGCCTACTTTCACTGCTGCCATTGGGAGCATGCATGCATGAGGGCATGTGTGGTGAGGCATGCAGAGTGCTGAAGGTGCATATAGACAATTTGGGGATTTAATGGGTTGGGGCATTTCCAGTGGCTCTTTCTTGGGCTTCTTTATGGAGTCTGCCATGTAGTTAGTAGGCTCTGTGTTCCTCTAATGTCTCCCAAGCATCTTATCTGTTGCTTTACTTACTCTATCATCATACAGCTCATGATTCATTACTCTGGATGGAATAAGAGAGAAATGAGCCCCTTTGACAGCATCCTGCAGAGCTGAGGAAGCCAGATGCTCACTCATACGGTTTCCCTTTTCCCCACAGGAGAAGTTAAAGGCTGAGGAAGATATCTCTTGGCTCTAAGCTGTGCCACCTTGGGCAAGGGGTGATGCAGGTAAAGTCAAACTGTTTTTTTTGCCTACTCCAATGAACTCATATATGTATTTTTTGTTCCATTGGTGTGCTGGAGCTTTCTGAAAACCTGGACTTCCACAAAGGCTTTCTCATTTGTGGGTGATTGTCTAAGTTGGGGTTTTCCAGGGGCTCCTGCAAGCACAGTGAGAGGCTGAACCTAGTTTATGGCCCACATCCAGGTTTGAGGTCTATTTGACTGTTACCTCTCAAATGGATGGGTGACATTACTTCCATGTTCCTTTGCATGTTGTAATAGATCTCACATCTCCCTTAAAGGCAGTTTTGTCCATGAATCATGCCAAATCTTTGTTGTCAAGTGGGGGATAGAATAAGGGATGTATAATACTACCATGATGTTGATGTCAACCACCATAAGTTGTGTTTTCATTGTCACTTAGTTGAAGATACTCTTAAATTTCTCTTGAGGTTTTTTCTTTGACTCATGTGGTTACTTAAAACTGTGTTCTTGAATCTTGATGTATTTGGGGATTATCCAGTTAACTTTGTGTTACTGATTTCTAATTTAACTCCATTGTTGTCTGACAACAGATACTGCTTATGATTTCTGTATTTTAAATTTGTTCATTGTTAAATTTGTTACTGGTGTGTGTTATGGCCCAAATGTGATTTATCTTGGTGAATGTTTGACGGAGGCTAGTGAAAAGTGTGTATTCTCTTGTTTTTTTGGATGAAGTAATCTATAGATGTCACTTATACACAATTGATTCATGATGTTGTTCAGTTCAACTATATCCTTACTGTTGTTCTGCCTGCTGAATCTGTCCGGTTTTACAGAGAGTTGTTGAAGACTCTAACTGTAGTAGTAGATTTATTTATTTCTCCTTGCATTTCTATGGGTTTTGCCTCATGGAGTTTGAGGCTCTTTTATTAGCTCATTCACATTAAGAATTATTATGTCTTCTTGGAGAATTGACCCATTTAATATAATGAATACCCTTCTTTATCTCTGACAACTTTCCTACTTTGATGTCTGCTGTATGGTACATACAGTTTTTACAGTCCTCAAGTTTGTTGTAAAGAACAGTTTGGGAAGCATTGCATTTCTTCTTGACCCTTCTTTGTTAATTTCACTTATTATCCAAGGAGACCTAAGGTCTGGAAGCTGACGGCCCTGAGAAGTATTTTTGAACTAGTCTTCTATTGGCTGTGGCAGAATTATTAAGTGTTACTAAAACGATGAACAGATGCCATGTCACTGTAATTACTCAGGATTTCTTATTCATCCCTACCTCCTTGGGTTTTTTTTTTTTTTCCTTTCTTATCTATTTCCCTCTTTTTCTCAATAATTATTACCGAATAACTACAGCACACAATGGGAACAGAAAACTATCTATCAAAAATATAAATGATGGGGGCGCCTGGGTGGCTCAGTCGTTAAGCGTCTGCCTTCGGCTCAGGTTATGATTCCAGGGTCCTGGGATCGAGCCCCACATTGGTCTCCCTGCTCCGCGGGAAGCCTGCTTCTCCCTCTCCCGCTCCCGCTGCTTGTGTTCCCTCTCTCACTCTCTCTCTGTCAAATAAATAAATAAATAAATAAAAATCTTTAAAAAAAAAAGTCAACAGATTTGTTCCCATTAACCCCTTCTTTAAAAAAAATATATATAAATGATGAATCTGAATTACCCTAAAATGGGAAGAAAACAGTAAATGTCCTAAATGTAAAACATAAGATTCTTTAGAGCTTCTATTGGAAGGGAGCAGAGAAATGGGAAAGAATATTTTGTGAATACTGTATCATGTTGGAAAATAACAGCTTTTTTGGGAAAGTCATCAATTTAGAACTTTTTACATACATGCACAATTTCAACTTCAGATAGATAAAGTTGACATGTAATTCTTTCTAATACTCATTGTTTTCCTGATGGTCTATTTGTATTTAGATTTGTTTTTTTTCTTAAATATTTACCTAGGACACCAGTGTAACATAGTTTATCCTAAACCATATGTAATTTGGCAATCCTACATTCATTCTGGTGTATAGTTTTGTTTTTTGAAATGTAATAAGGTTTTCACCATTCTGTGTGTATTTTGTTGGACACAGAAGTTGATGTCCAAGCACCATTTTATTCCTTGCTTTAGTAACATGCAGTTTGGGAGCTGATTCCACCTCTACTGGTGGGTCTTAAGGACTCTAAGCCGGTGGTTCTAATTCTAGCGGTTCAGTTAGAATCACTTGGGGAGTTTGCTGAAATTACAGATACTTTAGCACCACTCAAACAGATAAGGCCTGATTATGGAGATAGGTTTTTATTTTTTGTTTTGTTTTATTTTATTTTTTAATGTCACAGGTGAGTTTTAAGTGCAGCCAGAGTTGAGACCAATGGACCCTAGGCATCTATTCGTTTTAGGCTCCTTGGCTCAAGCTCTTGAGCCTACGTCTTTAATGACAGCATTGTCCTGGCCACAAGGACAGGTCAGGAATGCACAGATGATTTGTTTAGGACATGGAACCAAAGAGGAAATTGCTATGTACTTCTTGGTAAAAATTTCTCACTTTAGACAGAAAGCTGTTGAAATGTTTGGTCTCTAATATCTGAATATCATCATTTCTTTGGGTTAAGGCCCATTATTTCTGCATCCACGTTGTTACCAACCCCTATAGAAATACAGAGTGGGATGGACAGGTCACTGCATTTATCAAGCCTGTAACTAGACTTACTGCTAGTGTTTATGTACATGAAATTAACCATTTGATGTCCTCCCATAAGACTTTGGGGACTCCTAGTTTTTATATCTTTGGCTTAGTAGCTTAACTATGCCTGAGGCAGTAATGAATTTTGTCTATAAGCACTTTTCCTTAAACTTGGACTTCTCTTTAAATTATTTAATATATGTATGTCAGAGTAGTTATTCCATCATTGACTGTATTTACAGTGACTTATAAATCAGTTTATTTTTTCTTAAAAAATAAATTTTTTTATTTGTTGTTGAGCGTATGTCTTCTCTACCATCCTTGTGAAGTTCTCAAAGTACAGTGGAGATAGAATCTGAGGAGTTAGAAAGGACAGTATTTTTTTCTCCAACTGCACATCAGTTTTTCCATAGCATGCAACCTGTTTGAGTACTGATACTTTTACATCTTTGGCAATGTCCTTACATGCCTTTTGATAACACAGATTGAAAAAGCAATGCATTTTTGCTTGTTACCTTCTGTTTTCTATGTGTTTCAGCCAAATAAAATGTAGTAGGGAACAGTAGGTACCATTTTTCCTTCTTACTGTTAGGAAACCCCAAAATAAGTTTCTAATCATAACATCAACATGCAGTTTTATAAAGTACTGCTTCAAACCATTCGATTTTCATCAGAGTTCTCTTATTTTATGATGAAGCCAGTTTTTTTTGGGGGGAACTTCTGACGTCTAAGTGTAGTTAAGGCAGCTAAACAACACACACGTACTGTGTGAACCAAACAAAACACATCTGGATTGCTGGCTAATAATATGTACCCTTTGGGATAGGAAAACAATTACAGCCATGAGCCTGGGCTAGGATTGAGGGTCTCCTCTTTGCCCCACCCCCAGCTCTTGCTCAGCGTGGATTTCCCATCCTAAGATATAGTGGTCAACTACCGACAACTAAGGCCCACCTTCCTCTTGTTTGCTGTGAATTATTAGGTATGAGGGATTAGTAAACAAAGGTTTTTTCCTACCTTCTTAAGTATGTGCGTTGTACATTTTGTTTCCTACGTTTCAGCTTTAAGGCCACCTGAAGTAGAGCAATGGATTAATTTTCAGATTTAGCATTTGGTGTTATTTTTAAGCCTTTCTCCTAAATCTTTGTAATTATTATTATTTTTATTATTTCTTAAAGACTTTATTTTTTTATTTATCTATTTATTTGTTTATTTGTTTAGAGCCTGAGCAGGGGGAAGGGCAGAGGGAGAGGAAGAGAGAGGATCTCAAGCAGACTCTGCACCAATCACTGAGTCTGATGCAGGGCTTGATCCCACGACCCTGAGATCACAAACCTAGTCGAAATCAAGTTGGACAGTTAATTAACTGAGCCACCCAGGTGCCCCAAAAGGACAAGGATTTTTTCTTCTTTTTTAAGTAGGCTCCACACCCAGCATGGGGCTTGAACTCATGACTCTGAGATCAAGACCTGAGCTGAGATCCAGAGCTGGCCGCTTAACTGACTGAGCCACGCAGGCACCATAAATCCTTGTAATTATTTTTGTGACTTCCTAGGACCTGCTGCCTATTAGTTATATTCTCTTGAGAAGTGAAAGTTCCACCATGGAGCTCTTTTGCTATTGTAGATTACAAATTAAATTATGTTGCATGTGTGTATATGAACGTGTGTGCATGTACATTTCTGCGCAGATTTTAGGCTAATTTCCAATAGTACAGTAATGTCAAAGAAACCAAGAAATACTTGAATCTTCTAGTAGAGTCAATGACAAAATTGTACTTCATTACAAAAATGTCAGTATGTTCCAAATTTTAGAGTACAAGCTATTTTTAGCTGAAAAATTCAGTCAGATGTGTTCCAAATGGATGACACCTGAAGCTGTGACTTTGATGGCATGAGATAAGGAAATTGTCAGTGCCACTTCCTCTGTTGTTCTTTGGCCTGGCACCGTGGTAGAAGGGAATAAAACAATAAACAGTTACCTTTATAAAGTGTGTACTCTGCTTTGGCAGGAGTGGAGAATGTAGTTGTCAGGTTTTCTGGAGGACAGACTCCCAAGGGCCTCTTCAGATGTTTTCCACAATATTGTGGGACAGCTCTGGTCACATAGTCACTACCACAGTTTCATATTCAGTTTTGGGAGAAAACAACAAACAAACCTACCATTAGATAAAGACTTGGATACAGCAGTGATTTTCTAAGGGCTTAATTTCTTTGGGTAACATGAAATGACTAAGGATATTTCTTGTAACTCAGTAAAAAGGAGTCCCAGTGAAATCCTGATCTCCTTTATCTAAAAAAAAAAAAAAAAAAACCCTGACTTTTTAAATTAAAAATACTACCACTTCATTAAACAGGGTAAAAGAATTTATGATGAAAAATGCATATCTTTCTCACCCTAGATGCTGATGGTTGCGCGCGCGCGCATGCGCGCACGCGCACACACACACACTTGGAGTTTGAATGGTTTCTCTTAAGGTTTTTGAGTTTTTAATAAAGCCTCCAAACTGAAAATAAATGTAAGTGTTTAGTTTCTAAAGAGAGATGCCTGTAATTCTTACGTTGGATTACTAAAATAGAGAAGAACTAGCCCAGCAACCTCAAGTGCACCCACCTCTCCCTTCAGGGTATATCAGAGGAGACTAGACTTCAGTAGGAGGTAGTCTGTGTGATAGAGAGTGGAGAGATTGGGGTCTTGTGTAGAACAATGTCTTTTATCTATTCTCTACCTTGGAGGAGGGTAAAGGGACCCTCTTCTCCTCAGGTCAAGCCATGTGTATTTCTGGAAGACCTCTGTCTATTTTAGGAGTCTGCAAGAAGAGGAGATCATTAGCACACTCCTCAGCTCAGTGTTCCCTAGACAGGACCTGGTTCAGCCATGGCACCAAGATTTCTTCGGTGAGAATGTTAATGAATTCCCTGGAGATGTGGGGCTCACAAACACAGACACAGAAGCCTGTCTCTTGCTGGAGCATCCTGAAGGCAGAATAAGGAGATAAAGGAGCTCTAGAGCAAATGTGCATTACTACCAACTGGGGTTGAGAAGATAGGCGAGTTTATCACAAGCCAATGCGCAAAGGAGGTAACTTGGCTGGAAGTATCTTGAGGAACTTCTTCCCAAACATCACTTGGGGAGTGGTGATGAGAGGACTCTAGTAGTAGGAGGCTTTTGGGTATAGTGGCAGGGGCAGCAAATGAGGTCTCAGGCAAATTTCTAAGGGAAGTTGCCACACTTTTTGCTTTACGGGAGCTCTGCTGGATCCAAGGCAAAGCTGTGAAAGAAAGAGGGTTCCCGGTTGTGATTTCTTGTCCCAGCTCTCTGCCTTGCGCTTCTTCCACTGTGGGGCTCAGACAGGTGAAGAAACTTTAGGGCCTAAAATGGAAGAGCTGTGATGTTAACATAAGGCATATCTGGTGATTTCAAATCCAGTTCTCTTTTGCAACATTGTTGCATCAAATTCATTAGACTACAAGCTATGTTAGAGTAGGGTCCTTATCTCGGTGTTCACCTCTTTCTCCTGACTGTTTTCAGGGCAAATGGTGGGTACTTCATATTTTTAAATGAGTGTGTAAACAAATAAATAAGGGAACAAGGCAAGGAGAAAATCACACATTTTAATCCCTAGACATGAATTGCTATCTCTTAATACATTTAAAATGGTAAAACATTTTCCTGTGAAACTGAAATGTAAATACTGAGCTTAAAATAGACTTGAAATTATATTTAATTATCATCTCTAAAAGTCAACATGAAGAATAGTGCTTCATGACTTAAAGGCTTTAATCACTAAAGGTATATTTTGCACAGTTGGTTTTATGTGTGTTTAAGTGTTTCCCCATAGAGTATGTTAAAAGCTAATGAGTTCAGCAGCCTTTTGGAACGCCTGACGTAGCCTTTCATTATTTTGCATGGGCAGCCAAAGTGAGTATCTTGGAGGTCAACCTGTAGCATCTTTCTGGCGTGAGCACAGTGTAGCTTGAAGGAACAAATTTTCTATAAAACAGACCAATTAGAAAATCACCTTATCTCATGAGAACAACATTCCCAGATGGTTTTTCAGTGGTTGGGAATTAGTTGTTTGTTAAATGAACCAAAACTGTCACCTTGTCACTGAAAAACAAATTGCGAATTGGGAAGTATGGGCAAGTCTTCATTATGTGAAGTTTATATTTAGTTTCTTAAAATTCTACAAGAATATACTTTTTTGATCATTTGTATGCTTTCCTTATTTTGTTTCTTTTACCTAAATTTTTTTAAATTTAATTTAATTTTATTATGTTAGTCACCATACAGTACACCATTAATTTTTTTTAATGTTTCATTTATTTATTCATGAGAGTCAGAGAGAGAGGCAGAGGCAGTGGGAGAGGGAGAAGCAGACTCTCCGCTGAGCAGGGAGCCCAATGCGGGACTCTATCCCAGGACTCTGGGATCATGACCTGAGCCGAAGGCAGATGCTTAACCATCTGAGCCACCCAGGCACCCCTACACCATTAATTTTGGATGTAGTGATCCCTGATTCATTGTTTGCCTATAACACCCAGTGCTCCATGCAGTACGTGCCCTCCTTAATACCCATCACCAGGGCAACCCCCTCCCCCCACCCCCTCCCCTCTAGAACCCTCAATTTGGCTCTTGGAGTCCATAGTCTCATGGTTCATCTCTCCCTCCGATTTGCCCCGCTTCAGTTTTTCCTTCCTTCTCCTAATGTCCTCCTGCTATTCCTCATGTTCCACAAATAAGTGAAACCATATGATAATTGACTTTCTCTTCTTGACTCATTTCACTTAGCATAATCTCCTCCAGTCCCATCCACGTTGATGCAAAAGTTGGGTATTCATCCTTTCTGATGGCTGAGTCATATTCCATTGTATATATGGACCACATCTTCTTTATCCATTTGTCTGTTGAAATTTTCTTCTGTGTCTTAGGCTTCCTCACAGGGAGAATCTGAGCACAATCCACGTGTCTGTTGAAGCTTGTGATTGTGTTCTGCTTGCCAAGGCATTGTAACCTGGTGATTTCTATGGCAAAATTCACTGAGTTACATATACTGGGACCAAGAGTCGCCACCTCCAACAGATTTGAACCTTGCATTTCTGGCATAGCAAGTGGAGAAAAGTGGATGATGTTAGACCAGAGAGTCTTGGGCTCCCAGACTCTAAATCACATCCATTTGGCTGGAAGAGGAGAGACCCTATTGGCCATTCCTGTGCATATGTTATGATCTTTGCTGATTATCACTTGGGACAGGATATGTGCTCTGCCACTTAGCCCTCCCGATAAGGGAGGGACCAATCATTTTCACTAGCATAAAGTAATTAAATATTTAGTATTAATCATCCACACAAAATACTTGGATTTTAGTTTTTAGGCTATTTCAAAAGTAATCACCTTTTCCAGCTAATCACCAGGGAAAGCATCACTGAATTTCTTGCCAGGGGCAAAATGGTTCTTGAAAAGAGATTTCCTCGTTTTAACTCAGAAATGTCCTTTTCTTATCTATGTGGCAAATACTTAATCCTCCTTCAATGACAGTTCACATATGTCTCCCTCTCTGAGAGTCTTCTGCATTTTCCTCAGGCAGAGACCGTACCTTTACTGTGCTCACACAAAGTGTCATTCATGCCTCTTTATGTCTCTTATCATTTTGAGCCGTAATTTGTAATTCTGTATTTCCTTCCATTAGTGGATTTGAACTCCCTGAAGGCAGATGGGTAGTATTGAGGCAATTCCCTAGAATGTAGTAGGTGGTCACAATGTATTTGCTAAATGAACAGGTCAACATAGCAGGATTGAAATGGAATGGGAGGGTTGGGATCACAGCATCAAACAGAAGACCAGGGCACTATGGGGTTTGATGAGTCTGGCAATTTAGTTTTTATTTAATGGCATTAAGTTAGTATTTTCTTTAATAATAACTTTGTATTTCATGTACTTTATATAATGTTCTTTAATCACCCCACTGAGGTAAGCAGGTGTTATAGATATTTTACAGGCAAAGGAAACACCATCATAAATGATTTGTAAAAGTGCACACACAGCCAGCACTTGATTCCAAGCTGGAAGGGAGAATGACAGAGCAGAAAGGTAGTGAGTTTTAGAGTTGGACTGTTAGCAGCTGTGTGAACTTATAAAATTAAGTAAGTTTTCTGAGATAGAAGACATTTTTATTTGTAAAATGCAGATAACATGTACCTTAGATGATTATGGAGGTAATTAATTAATGCATTCATGTATTTTAATATAGGAAAAATTCCTAGGGCCATGGGTGGCTTGTATTAGGAACTTTGTAAATGTTGTTTTACTTCTATTTTAGATTGTAAGATCAATACAGTAGATGTTGTAGCCTTTGGTATCTCTCTAATATACTTTCTGAGGTATTTTATTTCCCTTTTCCTCACTATTACCCACTTTGCTCCAACTACCATTTGCCAAGGGATCTTATATTACCCCAAATCCATTTTGGATGCTAGAAGTAATAGTAAGAGCTTCAATTTACTGAGTACTGTGTATGCCTCACACACATACTGCCTACATTTACACTAATTTTGCAAATGAGGGATTATAATCTCCAGTTTTTGAAAAACAAGTCTGGCTCAAAAGTTTAGTAACTTTTCCAAAGTTGCTCAGCTAGGAGGCAAAACAGCTGGTATTCAAACACAACCAGAACTAGCTTCAACGTCAGGCTTTCTCCATTACACAGAGTTTCCTCTTCCTCTAGACGAACTGGTCAGCTGGCCTCGTGGATTAGATGGGGATATTCTTGGCTAGGGAAAATTTTGTAGAATGTTCTTAAATCTTACTGTGTAGGCAATTGATGGAGTCTGTGGCCCTGCATGAGCCTTAGACCTTGTTATATAAGATAGAGACCCTTAGGTAGGTTTTGTCCTCAGAATTGCTTGAGATAGTAAGCTGCTATGGAGATCTGTCAGGCTGTCTTGAATAAGGTTGAGTGGGATTTTTCTGAAGTTGGGTAGGGGGGTATTCTTGGGGTTGGGCAGAAGGAAGAAAAAGGAGGTCATAAGGAGGAATCTTAACTGTGGACAATGGGAAGACAGAACAGATTCAAGACAAGTAAACAAGTATCTCAGTGTTTAGTTTAAAGTATTATGTAGTGGGATGAGAAAGGGCTTGGTGAGGATTAGACTAGGCTCTGGTGAGGGAGGACTAGGTCCAGAGTTGATGGTTCTGAGGTCGTATGGTGAATTGAAGAGAACAGAGAAGAGGAGAACTGGACCAACACGAATATCTCCCTATGTCTGTATTTCCGGCTTTGCTACTAGGAAATAATGGATATGCCGTAGGATAATATTTAATATGAAAATTCTAATGAGCTTTCTTAATGAGTCATATGCAAGACAGTACTGACAGTAAAAATTCTAACTAGCTTAGTTCTGGACATACTGTAGTAGTTTTGATTCTGGAGTCCATAAGGCGGTCTTAGTAATGGACACGGACCACCATAGGAGATCTGGTAGCAACAAAATGGCCTGTTTGAAAAAGTAGTTATACATCCAACATTGTTTTCCCTCTACTTGAATCATGAAAATGTCTACACATGTAGAAAATACATGTTGGCTAAAAAAAATACACACTTTGTATTTATAGAACTGTGCAGAATGTTGCAAGAAGAGTTAACTGCAGAAAATCAGTCATGATGACCTGTTTTCTCATGATGAATAAAAATGGTATCTTTAAGGACTTTTGCTAAAGATATGCTTTGTTGTTGCCATTGCTTTCATTTGAGGACCTCCTGTAGGATTCTTAAACTAAAGAATGTTTTGAATGCCAAGTAGCCTGGTTTTAGTAAGTGTCTTTGCTTTATTATGCCGGTTAGGCTTCTGATATGTTCATGATTTTCTTTTCCCTTACAGGAAAAAGGACATTTTAAATCTTATCACTTTGGTATTAAGTGATACCATTAGTTAGGTTGTAGTTACACACCTTTCTCCCACATCAAATTAAACCTAAAAAAAATTGGAGGCAAGGACAGCATCATTTTTAGTGGAAAATAGTGTTTTATTTTGGTTTCCTTAGAGCACAAGTATGTTTCAGTCACCTTCATATTAGGCTCTTCAGTGTCTGTATCCTGCTGGGCAGCTGTTGAGGACCCTTGGTAGGACAGAATGGGGTCAGAGAAACATACGCTGTAAGGATACAGGGCTGTGATCAGGCCCAGCAAGTGTTACTAGACTTTCTGCCGAAAAGGGAGAGCTGACAAATGGTCATTGAAATAATCGCCTTAAATTAAGGAGATGACACTTTTAGAAACTGATAAAACAAGTTTGAAATAAGTGTTTTGAAAAGTATTCTGCTTTCCTTTGGAAGTGAGACACCTGTCAGGAGAATTGATAACTTGCTTTTATACTAATTTGCCACCCTACAGTCAAAATAAGGCCAACATCTATTTTATGCTAGGTAATAGGGGCTGATTTAATATTTGAACAAAGAAACACGAGTTGAATAATGTATGATGACCATAAATGTGTCCCTGGCTGTAGGTTGACAAAAGAACTCAGTTCTGTTTGCACATTGAGAAGATGAACTGGAATTATCTGCTATAAGAAATACTTCAAATCTCACTTAAATCAAACTAATGCAATGAGAAAAGAATACCATTAATTTAATTTATGTTCTGGTGTGAAGCTTAGATTGCATATTGAACCTGGAGAACTTTTTTAAGGTTCATTGATAGTGATGGAATTTAACTCAATTGCTATTGGAATTTTCATCTAATAAATTAAACTGAACTGATTAAATTTAGACCTTTTTATTTTCTTGTCCCAGTTTCATTTCTTTGTTTAAACTATTGATCACTGCCCTGTGTCTTTCCAGCATGTTTCTCTGACCCCGTTCTGTCCTGACAAGGGTCTTCAAAGGCTGCCCAGTAGGTACAGCCATTGAAGAGATGAGTATAAAGTTGATGGAAACTATACAATGAACTAAATGATGTAAAGCAATGGCTTAGAATTCTGCCATAAACTAGGAAGCAAATCTAACTTTTGCACTAAAGAGGAATTTAGTTAGATTAAAAGTATTCTTAGATGCAGGCAGATAATTCTCCTTTTTCCTTTGTTCTAATCCACATGTAGAGAATCTTTGCTTTTGATTGATTCCTGAGCCTGCCACACCCTCAGGAGCACTCCTCAGTCATGTTAGGAAACAATTTGAACCTTCAATAAAACACAATATTTTTGGAAATGAGAAAAGCAGTCAATATCCAGAATCCAGAAGTGAATTTCTGAATCCAGAAATGAGAAACTATTCTTTGTTAAGGCACACTTTCAATTTCAAAATTTCACTTGGGTATTTTGATTTGGAGCTTTTGAACCTGCATTCCCCAAAGAAAAAAGGTCAGTGTACTTGAACACAGTATAGTTTTAGAAACTCTGAAACATTTTCTCTCCTGATTTTCTTGCTTGGGTCCTGGTCACTTTCCATCCAATGAAATGTTTTCTGCTACTTCATATGATGTAAATATAAAGTACTGCATTCTCCTGTATTTTTAGCTAGGCAACATTAGCTTGAAATTTTATCTCTGATTTTAGATGAAAGAATCACTTAGAAAAAGAAAGACATGCATGTGAAAGCCAGCATCTAAAAATAGTTTCTAAATATGAAGCAAAGAAAGAACAGTAGTGTTCCTTATAATTAGAGATGTGCCAGAATGTTGATGTGGGGGGGCATAAGGCTCCATTATGGAAAGAAGAGAAATATGAGAAAAAAATGCTACTGAGAAAGAGGAGTTTTAAAATTGTAATTTTAAGGATATTAAAACAATTAAATACTCCCAAGTAGATTTTTATTTCTACCTTATTCAAAAGATTGTGATTTGAAAACACACACACACAAAAGTGCACACTTACGTAGAGTCTGAGAGACTAAGACAAAATTTTATTTACAAATACAAAATATGTATTTCCCAGCAGATTATGAAAAGCTAAACATGAAGATAGCATGGTATGTAATTGTAAACCAAAGCAAACAAAAAGAATCCTCATCAAATCATATGAGCGATAGTTGTAGTTTCATTTAAACATGTGTTAGAGATTAAGTTTATAAAATGGCTGCAATAATTTTTATATGGTACAGAGTGACAGTTACATATTTATACACAAATCCTCTTCTCTCCCAGAGAGTTGTAAATGATATAAGTGATAGACTGAGCATTCTGAGATACAGTTTTGTGAAATATGGATGTTCACTATAAAACATGTACAATATGTAATTTTAAAAAGTCAAAGTACTTAAAATGCATGTACCTCTGAAACAAATAATACATTATATGTTAAAAAAAAAGATAGTAGGAGGGGAAAAATGAAGGGGGGGAAATCGGAGGGGGAGATGAACCATGAGAGACTCTGAGAAACAAACAGGGTTCTAGAGGGGAGGGGGTGGGGGGATGGGTTAGCCTGGTGATGGGTATTAAGGAGGCCATGTTTTGCATGGAGCACTGGGTGCTATAGGCAAACAATGAATCATGGAACACTACATCAAAAACTAATGATGTAATGTATGGTGATTAACATAACATAATAAAATTAAAAAATGCAATACACAACAAAACATACATTTACTGACAAATTTATCTAACTTTGGGACGAAAAAAGTTTAGGAGCTATGCTGAAACCTATTTTTTAAATGCAAATAAAAACTAAATTTGTCATTAGAAATAGGTCTTCTAATTCTGTAAAACCATAGATGTTTAAGAGTATATATGCATCTCCCAACTTTTGTGGTGTTACGTTTAAAATAGAGGTGGGAAAATGGGGGTTGGGACAGGAACCTAGGCTGCAGATTTTTTTTTTTTCTCTTTGGAAAGCAGAAGGCTAAAACAATAATCTTAACATATTTAGATGGGACCTGCATCTCCAAGTAATTGTTGTTTCTTAGATCCTTACACAATTCTTCACACTTCTAAGTCATGTGCTGGTCTCAAATGGCAATTTAGTTGTGAACCTCTATAAACTTTAGAAATGTCAGAAAAAATGGTTAGCAGCTCTCTAGAAAGAGTTTTATGGGGGTTATAGTTCTTGGTGAATTGAGTCTTTGTATCCCAAATCTACTCAGCTCTATCACTGAATCCCACCTCGATCACACTTTTTGGATAAACATGAACTTGGTAGAAGTTCTTATACCAAAAAATAGTCTGTTAACCTTGCATTGGGGCATGTATTTATCTATTACTCAAACAATTGGTGTTGGTAATTCAAGATACCCTGTCTATGCTATTAAGATATCAGGAAATGAAATCATTATGCATAAATTCCTTGAGTAAACAATGATTTATCCTGAGAGAATTTGATAGTCATGAAATCTATTGGCAAACTGTGAAAAGGGCAGTTTTCCCACAAGGGTCACCCCTATATTGACTAACGGACCAATAGCTGTTGAATATGGAGTCTCTTTCTCTAACAGTGTTCAGTAAGCTCAAACAAAATCTTATTATCCATGTACTTTTCTAGACACATGCCAAAGACCACTCTTAAGTTAATATGTTGGAACTAAGATTGATAGCTTTATAAATGATTAAGTTTACACATTTCTTTGGTGGTAACCAAGTCTCGCTTAGGTAGAATTACTTCTGTATATGGCTAAGGTTATCTGTCCTGTTGTGATCATTAATAATTTTGCCTTTAATAGCTCTAACATAGACATAACATTAGCACTAATGAAAAGATGATAATAATGAAAGATAAATAAATTTAACCACTTTACAATGAAAACTTCTTAAATTTAAGGTCACCATAAAAAAGATAAACCATATTAGGCGAAGATGACCAACAAAAGATTTATATAAAGACTATGTATTTAAAGCAAATTTCTACAGATGAAGGAGAGCTCAGTGAGCAACCCAGTGCAAAGTAGGGGAAAACGTGGATTTGGTGTTTGAAAGAAGAAGAAACACAAATTGTCAATGAAAATAGGAAAGCACAATTAACCTCTACCATAACTACAAATTGATGATATTTTACAGTAAATAAACTGGTTTTGGTGTATATTTGGAGCAATAACAGGTATCAATGATGGGAGAGTAAATTGCTACAAGCCTTTGGAAAACAATTTGGCATTATCTTAGGAAGTCAAGGATGTACATGTGTTTACCTCCCAGCAGTTCCTTTTCTAGGTTTATACCCTTAGAGCAGTGATTTTTCAAAGCCTAGGTTGCTGCCGATTTTTAGGGCATTTTAAAATTAATTCAGCAACTGAATACCAACATGTTGAAATGAAATATAATAGTATGCAATATAATAGAATGTAATAAGTGAAAGAATATTGGTATGTATTAATAGCGTAAATATTGTTTCAGGAAACATTTGCTTATGCATGTGTCTGTGTGTACCATATGTGTGTACTGGGCTGCCATGTAATGAGTCTCCATTTAAAAAAGAGCCACCATCCTAGAGCAAGCTTGATTTGTTCCCCTAAGACACATGTGCAAGAATATTAAAAATAGTATTCTTTGAAAAAATAAAAAATTAGTATTGTTTATGATGAGGAAAAATTGAGAACAACTCATGTCTACTTGCAGGAAAATGGTTAAATAGTGGTCTCCTGTTACAGTAGACCACTCAACAAAAAGAAAATGAACTGAAGCATTTCACCTAAAAAATAATCGTCTCAAACACATGTTGTGGGAAAAGAGCAGGCTGCAGAAGACATTAAGACTGTAGTTTTGTAAAACAACAAATAAAACTAAAGAGCATTATATAGGATACCTCCACTGTACTTAAGCCACGGAGGAGAGAAAATGATAAACACGAGTTTTAGAAGAATGATGACCTTCGGGGTAGTAGAAAAGTGAAAGAATGTGGTTGGGGAAGAGCACAGTCCTCAAGTGTATTGGTAATGTATTGAGTGGTGGATCTGTGTGGATCTCTGTTTCATTGCTCTTTATACAGTCAAGACATACTCTTTGCATTAAATATTTCTTAATAAATTCAGTTTTAAAAATAGTTTCCACTCAGTCACTTCACATTTCAGTCCAGTGTCTCTTACAGGCTATAATGGATTCAAGAATTTTTAATCATCTGTTCTCTTGGTATATTTTTAGTTTTAGTTGTCTGTGATGGGGTAAAGTGAGAGATTCTTCTTCCTAATTGACTGACACCTAATCATGACATGTATTACATGAACCTGTTGGGGGTCTTACTAAATACAAGTTGACCACTTGATGGTGTAATATTTTCCACCTTTGTCATCCGTACCATGTGAACTCTAGTGTAGGCCCTTATCCTCTTTCCCACCTGTGCTATTGGAAAGGAATATTAATTGCCCTCTCCTCTGAGTTTTCTTTCCATTTTATATGTATTTTATTTTGTGTTGACAGTAGTTATGCTAAAATGCAGGCATGTTTGTGTCACTCCCTCTTACCTGTGTTGTAGGTAGACTTCTTTTTAACCTGGGGATTGACTTCTGACTTTGTGTAACCTAGAATATAATCTTTACCTCTGTCTAGCCTGATTTTTCAGGCTAGATTTGCCTTTCACACACCTTCCTCATCTAGCACTTGATGCTCAATACAATAGTTCTTGAACTTCAGTGTGTGTTAGAATCACCTAAGGATTTGATAAAATACCTCTTCTACTTAGATAGCCTTTGGTCTTCTGCATTCTTTTTTAGTACTCCAGATGATTCTGGTATATCAAAGACTGAGCATTTTTGTTCTAATACTAACAATAACTTTTTGCCTTATTTATTTAATTTTAATTTTTAAAAATTTTTCTTTAAATTTTTTTTTTAGAGACAGTGAACCCGCAAGTGGGTAGGGAAGGGTTGGGGGGAGAGGGGAGCAGTCTTAAGCAGGCTCCATGCTCAGCACAGAGCCTGACCCAGGGCTCCATCTCATGACCCTGAGATCATGACCTGAGCTGAAATCAAGATTCAAGGCTTAATTGACTGAGCCATCCAGGTGCCTCATGTTTTGACTTTCTAAGCTGTCCCACCTTGCACCATGAAATGATTTTTCATGCTTCTTTGCTTTTTTGTATGTGTACGTTTTCTTTCCCTGGAATGCTCTCCTTCATTATCCCTACCTTTATATCCTAGCTACCTAGTTCTGTTTGCTCACATTGAGGTCAGATATAATTATTGCTTTTGTCATGACCTCTGAGCCCCACATGGTCTTCCTCAGTACTTCCTGTGTACCCCTCTGTAATGATATTATAAATAAGATCATATATGTCTCCCCCATAAACCTCATAAACTCAATAGCTAATAGGGTGCCCAAAGTGAGGTAGGCACTCTTTAAATATTTTATTAAGCAAAATCAGACTGAAAAAATATGTGATTATTTATTTGTAGGAGGATGATAAAAGAAACAACAATTTACAAACCAGTGTGATAGGTACCATAGTAGGTGCACAGGCCCAGTACCAAGGAGCAACTCTGTGAAAGAGATCACAGGAAGGGCTGTCTACATGTTGTGACAGATCCATTTTACTCCTTTCAATGATGAGTGAAATGGAGCAGTCACATTGACTGAGCCATCTGATTACTTAAGTTAATTTGATAAAAATCAATGAATGAGTTACCACTGTACTCTCCTGGTGTTCTCTGACTCATGAAAGAGAAAGAGAACATATTGATCTTGTTGTTCAGCTACAAAGAAGATAGCATATTAATTTTGAACCATATTAAATACGAAAATCTAGGAGCCTCCAAAACTGAATCTCCAAGTTGTTAAAAATAGCTATCTACCACTGTTGGTAAACAGACCCATTTTAAAATTTGAAAAGAAAAAGAATAACCCAGGGGTACTTTATACTTAGAGTTACATGGGTTCATTCTGGGGGGGACAGAAGATTTGTCCTGCAAGTAATTTGGGGCAGGGATGAGTTGAGAATTTTACAGTGGGAAAGATATTAATCCTCAATATAGGGAATTGTGGTCTACTCTGGACTTGACTTCTGGTCACTTAATGGAACTTGCGCAAGGGACTTAACCTCTCTGTGCCGCAGTGGTTTTTTTTTTTTCCTCTTTTGTAAATTGAGGAGATAGTCTGCCTATTTTAAGATCCCTTATAGCAAAAATATTCTCTGAGTCTGGAAATTTCAAGACAAATAGCATCACTCTATACTAGCTATGTATTAGAATCTTATTCCTTTAGGAATTCTCTTTTCTCTTCCACTCTGCAGTGTTTTCTTTTCATACACTAAATGTTTTTCTTAGGAAACTCTAACTTTAGCAATGCTGGTTAACCTTTGGAAACAGAAGCCCATAACCTCTTTTAAAAGTTTTCATGATCGGGGCGCCTGGGTGGCTCAGTCATTAAGCGTCTGCCTTCGGCTCAGGTCATGATCCCGGAGTCCTGGAATCGAGCCCTGCATCAAGCTCCCTGCTCTGCAGGAGGCCTGCTTCTCCCTCTCCCACTCCCCCTGCTTGTGTTCCCTCTCTCGCTGTATATCTCTCTGTCAAATAAATAAATAAATCTTTAAAAAAAAAAGTTTTCATGATAACCCAGTGAAAATGGAATATGACTATAAAATGTGGTTAATGGTATATGAATATATAATATAGATAATGGAATGCCATCAATATCCAATCCTTTCATTTCTAAACTCAAGGACCATACTGATTTATTAAGACCATTCTCATATAAAAGGACTTTCATGATACTGAAATCTAAAATAAACTTCTTACATTTATCTTTGAATACTCAGCACCTTACTAGTATGATGGATAGTAAAAGAATCTCTTTTTGTGAGGGCACTTTTGTAAATAACCATGAGACAAACCAAGAGCATACCATTCAGGTACATCACAATGATTCTGTCAGGAGACAAAACAAAGGTAGACTTCTGATTGTCTAAGGTAATTTATTCGTAGACAGCAGAACAACTACCTAGAGCCAGGATTTACCCTCTGTTTTGATAATGGAAACACAGTCACTTAGCCTTCCATTTCTCTCCCATCTGGAAGAATAACAGAGCGGTTTATAGTATTAGTATTCTCTCTCTGTGCTCTTTGTAGGTACATTTTCTAAAAGCCACTTTTAAATTAGGCAGGACATCAATAAAATGTGGTAAGGATTGTCATGCAATAAAATGAAAAAAAAAGTCCCATTCCGTTGAGAATTTAGGTTAACTGTAAAAGGAAAGACAGGGATATGGGACTTTGATGAGATTTCCTGAGAAAGGGATTTATCGGGGTTCGAGGAGTTCAACGTTACCTAGGAGGAGAGCATAGAAGCACAGAGTGGAGGCCTCTGTAACCAGATGCTATGCTTTCTTGCAAGGGATAAGTGGCTGCATACCTATGGCCTTGTTACTTGCAGATGTCTGGAGCCAGAGTTTTAGAAATCACTCATGACCTGTATGGACTGTTCCCCCCAAATAATAAAAATGATGCAGAAGTGAGATGAAATTGGAATATAATTTTTTTTATTTTAAAAAATTCTGTGATGTTTATAGAATTAAAAAAAACTTACTAAAGAAACTTACAGTTGGCCTGCTTTAAGAACTAACATTGCCTCGCCCTATGGGGAACTCCGAATCCACATCAGAAGTTCAACCTCTGAGCTCCTGGGCCATGTGGAATTGAGAAGGGAGGCCAGCAGTTCTCTCTGGCTTAACAACACTTGAAGCCACCCTACTTTAAGATGACTGCTGCCTTTTTTTTTTTTTCTTCAAAAAGTAAAATTCTGTGCCTTATTAAAATATCAAATTGCATGATGAGCTGACTGACATGAGAGAGATGGGCATCTTTAGATGGTCTCTAGAAGGGTATATACCTGCCTTTATCTTTTCTGAGCAAGAATCCTCACTTCTAAGCAGCGCCAAGGGGTATCCACCCTGTGAATCCCATGCGCTTTGTGTCTGAAATTACACTTTGATACTGACTGAAACTGGTGTCAAGTGGGATCATGCAAGGCTGGCCTCAGATTGTGGCAGGAAACCAGAAAGGACTGCTTCTGCCTTGGTTGCTTGTGAACTTCTTGGTCACTTTGTTAGCTTTTTCTTCCTTGGTGAAATATTTCCATGAAAAAAGCAGAGAGCGGACCTTTTTTGCAAGCTAGTACTCACCTCATGATGCATAATCAGAGAACTACGTTTTGAATGTGGCTTTCCTCTTTTCAGGGTTTAACCAATGAAATTTCAGTTCAGCCTTAGAACACCCTTTTTAACTACACGCCTAAGTCATTTTCTCCAACCTGGTCTTGAACAGCAACAAATCTGCTATTTTAACCTCCATTATACACCTTCTTCTACCGATTCTGAATTGGTTTAGAATTCGTTCGGTTCTGTAAACGTTTATTCTTTCACATTTTAAAAGGATGCATTTAACTTTAATAACTCTTTCAAGGGGAATGCATCCAACTAATGCAACAAGCTAAAGGAAAGGTACGGTTGGAGGAAATGGTTCATGTGAAAGCCGCTAACAGTTGATCATGGGCTCTGTTAGGTTCACAGAGCTGCACACACATACCTCACCCTGGACCTCTGGTATGTTTCACCGGCTGTGTGCTCTTTTCCTCTGGACATTGATTTTATCAGACTACACTCTCACATTCTTCATGTAGCTGGTTTGTGTAGTGCTGTGTTAGGGGCCATGTCCAGCTCCCTTTAGCTACTGAGGTTGTGACACCATGTTATGCCCTTGGGCATGTTGTTAAAGTTTTTTTTTTTTTTAAGATTTATTTATTTATTTTAGAGGGAGTGCACGAGCGGGAGAGGGAGAGAGAATCTCATGCAGACTCTGCAGAGTGTGGAGCCTGACACAGGACTCGATCTCATGACCCTGAGATTACGATCTGAGCCAAAACAAAGAGTCAGAGGCTTACCCAACAGCACCAGCCAGGCACCCCCAAATGTTGTTAAAATTTTTAAAAGACTGGGGCGCCTGGGTGGCTCAGTTGGTTAAGCGACTGCCTTCAGCTCAGGTCATGATCCCAGGGTCCTGGGATCAAGCCCCGCATCGGGCTCCCTGCTCGGCGGGAAGCCTGCTTCTCCCTCTCCCACTCCGCCTGCTTGTGTCCCCTCTCTCGCTGTCTCTCTCTCTCTCTCTGTCAATTAAATAAAAAAAAAAATTTTTTTAAAAGACTGTCTAATAGCTGGGTATCAAAACTCTAATCCAGATCCTAGTATTAGCAATTTGTGAAACAATGTCCAGCTTTAACTGCTGAGATTACATTCTCCACAGACAATTCTATTTGGAATCTTGTGCCATTTTGTAAACTGGCTTAATACCCGCAATAATTAGCTTTCCTTTTTGTGGACTGGTGGTGCTTACCATAGCAACAGGTACGTTTATAAGAATGAGTAGTTTTTGGACATCCATGAGTGCTTAACTGACCAACTGCATTAGTTGGCATATCCTTCTTAAGGTTACTGTCATTATAGTTAAATATGAAAATAGATTTTGAAAATTTTATGTGTTCATCATTGATTTGTACAGATTGGTAATCATTCTTTTAGTCAATATATGGTGATTAGGTTAGGAGGAAATGAGATTCTGCAGACTGCTGAGTAAAAGTATACTGAAGTTCTGTTAAATCGCAAATCATGTTATAAGTTTATAGACGTTAGCTGACTTAGACTCAAATATCAGAAATGTTTCCTTCTGAGCTATTCACATATTTTGTAATCTTGGGAAAGTGACTTAAACTTTCTCAGTCTCAGTCTACTTACATAAAAAAACAGGAATAAAAAATGTCTGTTCTGTCCTTGTCTATGGTAGTTTTATGTGGCAAAGTATAATTTTATTGTTTGTTTTTATTTTAAAGTGAAAATTTTTTTAATAATTTTTTATTGTTATGTTAATCACCATACATTACATCATTAGTTTTTGATGTAGTGTTCCATGATTCATTGTTTGTGCATAACACCCAGTGCTCCACGCAGAACCTGCCCTCTTTAATACCCATCACCAGGCTAACCCATCCCCCCACCCCCCTCCCCTCTAGAACCCTCAGTTTGTTTTTCAGAGTCCATCGTCTCTCATGGTTCGTCTCCCCCTCCGACTTACTCCCCTTCATTCTTCCCCTCCTGCTATCTTCTTCTTCTTTTTTTTTCCTTAACATATATTGCATTATTTGTTTCAGAAGTACAGATCCATGATTCATCAGTCTTGTATAATTCACAGTGCTCACCATAGCACATACCCTCCCCAATGTCTACCACCCAGCCACCCCATCCCTCCCACCCCCCCACCACTCCAGCAACCCTCAGTTTGTTTCCTGAGATTAAGAATTCCTCCTATCAGTGAGGTCATATGATACATGTCTTTCTCTGATTGACTTATTTCACTCAGCATAACACCCTCCAGTTCCATCCACGTCGTTGCAAATGGCAAGATCTCATTCCTTTTGATGGCTGCATAATATTCCATTGTGTATATATACCACCACTTCTTTATCCATTCATCTGTCGATGGACATCTTGGCTCTTTCCACAGTTTGGCTATTGTGGACATTGCTGGTATAAACCCTGGGGTGCACATACCCCTTCGGATCCCTACATTTGTATCTTTGGGGTAAATACCCAGTAGTGCAGTTGCTGGATCGTATGGTAGCTCTATTTTCTTTTGTTTTTTTCTTTTTTTCTTTTTTTAAGATTTTATTTATTTATCTGACAGAGAGAGACAGCGAGAGCAGGAACACAAGTAGGGGGAGTGGGAGAGGGAGAAGCAGGCTTCCCGCTGAGCAGGGAGCCCGAAGTGGGACTCGATCCCAGGACCCTGGGATCATGACCTGAGCCGAAGGCAGACGCTTAATGACTGAGCCACCCAGGCGCCCTGGTAGCTCTATTTTCAACTGTTTGAGGAACCTCCATACTGTTTTCCAGACTGGTTGCACCAGCTTGCATCCCCACCAACAGTGTAGGAGGTTTCCCCTTTCTCCACATCCCCGCCAACATCTGTCGTTTCCTGACTTGTTAATTTTAGCCATTCTGAAGGGTGTGAGGTGGTGTCTCATTGAGGTTTTGATTTGGATTTCCCTGATGCCAAGCGATGTTGAGCACTTTCTCATGTGTCTGTTGGCCATTTGGATGTCTTCTTTGGAAAAATGTCTGTTCATGTCTTCTGCCCATTTCTTGATTGGATTATTTGTTCTTTGGGTGTTGAGTTTGATAAGTTCTTTATAGATTTTGGATACGAGCCCTTTATCTGATATGTCATTTGCAAATATTTTCTCCCATTCTGTCGGTTGTATTTTGGTTTTGTTGACTGTTTCTTTTGCTGTGCAAAAGCTTTTTATCTTGATGAAATCCGAATAGTTCATTTTTGCCCTTGCTTCCCTTGCTTTGGCGATGTTTCTAGGAAGAAGTTGCTGTGGCTGAGGTGGAAGCGGTTGCTGCCTGTGTTCTCCTTTAGGATGTTGATGGACTCCTGTCTCACGTTTAGGTCTTTCAACCATTCGGAGTCTATTTTTGTGTGTGGTGTAAGGAAATGGTCCAGTTTCATTCTTCTGCATGTGGCTGTCCAATTTTCCCAACACCATTTGTTGAAGAGACTGTCTTTTTTCCATGGGACATTCTTTCCTGCTTTGTCAAAGATGAGTTGACCATAGAGTTGAGGGTCCATTTCTGGGCTCTCGATTCTGTTCCATTGATCTATGTGTCTGTTTTTGTGCCAGTACCATACTGTCTTGATGATGACAGCTTTGTAATAGAGCTGGAAGTCTGGAATTGTGATGCCACCAGCTTTGCTTTTCTTTTTCAATATTCCTCTGGCTATTCAGGGTCTCTTCTGGTTCCATACAAATTTTAGGATTATTTGTTCCATTTCTTTGAAAAAGTGGATGGTATTTTGCTGGGGGTTGCATTGAATGTGTAGATTGCTCTAGGTAGCACTGACATCTTCACAATGTTTGTTCTTCCAATCCATGAGCATGGAACGTTTTTCCATTTCTTTGTGTCTTCCTCAATTTCTTTCATGACTATTTTATAGTTTTCTGAGTACAGATCCTTTGCCTCTTTGGTTAAATTTATTCCTAGGTATCTTATGGTTTTGGATGCAATTGTAAATGGGATCGACTCCTTGATTTGTCTCTCTTCTGTCTTGTTGTTGGTGTATAGGAATGCCACTGATTTCTGTGCATTGATTTTATATCCTGCTACTTTACTGAATTCCTGTATGAGTTCTAGCAGTTTTGGGGTGGAGTCTTTTGGGTTTTCCACATACAGTATCATATCATCTGCAAAGAGTGAGAGTTTGACTTCCTCTTTGCTGATTAGGATGCCTTTGATTTCTTTTTGTTGTCTGATTGCTGTGGCTAGGCCTTCTAATAATATGTTGAACAGCAGTGGTGAAGGTGGACATCCCTGCCGCGTTCCTGACCTTAGGGGAAAAGCTCTCAGCTTTTTCCCATTGAGAATGATATTTGCTGTAGGTTTTTCATAGATGGCTTTTATGATATTGAGGTATGTACCATCTACCCCTATACTCTGAAGAGTTTTGATCAAGAAAGGATGCTGTACTTTGTCAAATCCTTTTTCTGCATCTATTGAGAGGATCATATGATTCTTGTTCTTTCTTTTGTTCATGTATTGTATCATGTTGATTGATTTGTGGATGTTGAACCATCCTTGCAGCCCAGGGATAAATCCCACTTGGTCATGGTGAATAATCCTTTTAATGTACTGTTGGATCCTATTGGCTAGTATTTTGGTGAGAATTTTTGCATCCATGTTCATCAAGGATATTGGTCTGTAATTCTCCTTTTTCATGGGGTCTTTGTCTGGTTTTGGAATCAAGGTAATAGTGGCCTCATAAAATGAGTTTGGAAGTTTTCCTTCCATTTCTATTTTTTGGAACAGTTTCAGGAGAAGAGGTATTAATTTTTTTTGAAATGTTTGGTAGAATTCCCGTGGGAAGCCGTCTGGCCCTGAGCTTTTGTTTGTTGGGAGATTTTTGATGACTGCTTCAATTTCCTTAGTGGTTATAGGTCTGTTCAGGTTTTCTATTTCTTCCTGGTTCAATTTTGGTAGTTGATACATCTCTAGGAATGCACCCATTTCTTCCAGGTTATCTAATTTGCTGGCATAGAGTTGCTCATAATATGTTCTTACAATTGTTTGTATTTCTTTGGTGTTGGTTGTGATCTCTCCTCTTTCATTCATGATTTTGTTGATTTGGGTCATTTCTCTTTTTGATAAGTCTGGCCAGGGGTTTATCAATCTTGTTAATTCTTTCAAAGAACCAGCTCCTAGTTTCGTTGATCTGTTCTACTGTTCTTTTGGTTTCTAGTTCATTGATTTCTGCTCTGATCTTTATTATTTCTCTTCTCCTGCTGAGTTTAGGCTTTATTTGCTGTTCTTTCTCCAGCTCCTTTAGGTGTAGAGTTAGGTTGTGTATTTGAGACCTTTCTTGTTTCTTGAGAAAGGCTTGTATTGCTATATACTTTCCTCTCAGGACTGCCTTTGCTGCATCCCAAAGATTTTGAACAGTTGTGTTTTCATTTTCATTGGTTTCCATGAATTTTTTTAATTCCTCTTTAATTTCCTGGTTGAGCCATTCATTCTTGAGTAGGATGCTCTTTAGCCTCCATGTATTTGAGTTCTTTCCGACTTTCCTCTTGTGATTGAGTTCTAGTTTCAAAGCATTGTGGTCTGAAAATATGCAGGGAATGATCCCAATCTTTTGGTACTGGTTGAGACCTGATTTGTGACCTAGGATGTGATCAATTCTGGAGAATGTTCCATGGGCACTAGAGAAGAATGTGTATTCTGTTGCGTTGGGATGGAATGTTCTGAATATGTCTGTAAAGTCCATTTGGTCCAGTGTTTCATTTAAAGTCTTTATTTCCTTGTTGATCTTTTGCTTAGATGATCTGTCCATTTCAGTCAGGAGGGTGTTAAAGTCCCCCACTATTATTGTATTGTCAATGTGTTTCTCTGCTTTTGTTATTAATTGCCTTATATAATTCACTGCTCCCACGTTAGGGGCATAGACATTTACAATTGTTAGATCTTCTTGTTGGATAGGCCCTTTAAGTAGGATATAGTGTCCTTCTTCATCTCTTATTACAGTCTTTGTTTTAAAATCTAATTTGTCTGATATAAGGATTGCCACCCCAGCTTTCTTTTGGTGTCCATTAGCATGGTAAATGGTTTTCCACCCCCTCACTTTCAACCTGGGGGTGTCTTTGGGTCTAAAATGAGTCTCTTGCAGACAGCATATGGATGGGTCTTGTTTTTTAATCCAATCTGATAGCCTGTGTCTTTTGATTGGGGCATTGAGCCCATTTCCATTCAGGGTAACTATTGAAAGATAGGAATTTAGTGCCATTGTATTGCCTGTAAGGTGACTGTGACTGTATATTGTCTGTGTTCCTTTCTGAAGTATGCTGCTTTTAGGCTCTCTCTTTGCTTAGAGGACCCCTTTCAATATTTCTTGGAGGGCTGGTTTCATGTTTGCAAATTCCTTTAGTTTTTGTTTGTCCTGGAAGCTTTTTCTCTCTCCTTCTATTTTCAATGACAGCCTACCTGGATATAGTATTCTTGGCTGCATATTTTTCTTGTTTAGTGCTCTGAAGATATCCTGCCAGTCCTTTCTGGCCTGCCAGGTCTCTGTGGATAGGTCTTGTTGCCAATCTAATGTTTCTACCATTGTAGGTTACATATCTCTTCTCCCGAGCTGCTTTCAGGATTTTCTCTTTGTCTCTGAGACTCGTAAGTTTTACTATTAGATGTCGGGGTGTTGACCTATTTTTATTTATTTTGAGAGGGGTTCTCTTTGCCTCCTGGATTTTGATGCCTATTTCCTTCCTCACATTAGGGAATTTCTCTGCTATTATTTGCTCCAATATACCTTCTGCCCCTCTCTCTCTTTCTTCTTCTTCTGGGATCCCAATTATTCTAATGTTGTTTCATCTTATTGTATCGCTTATCTCTCGAATTCTGCCCTCGTGATCCTGTAGTTGTTTCTCTCTCTTTTTCTCAGCCTCTTTATTTTCCATCATTTGGTCTTCTATATCGCTGATTTTCTCTTCTGCCTCATTTAGCCTAGCAGTTAGTGCCCCCATTTTTTGATTGCACCTCATCAGTAGCCTTTTTGATTTCGACTTGCTTAGATTTTAGTTCTTTTATTTCTCCAGAAAGGGTTTCTCTAATAACTTCCACACTTTTTTCAAGCCCAGCTAGCATCTTTAAAGTCATGATTCTGAACTCTAGGTCCGACATCGTACTAATGTCTGTATTGTGTAGGTCCCTGGCTGAGGGTACTACCTCTTGTTCTTTTTGCTGAGGTGATTTTTTTCGTCTTGTCATTTTGTCCAGAGGAGAATAGATGAATGAGAGAACAAAATGCTACCAGGTTAACAATGTCCCCAGCAAATAGACTGTATACAAATCAGAAAAGACTTGAAACCAGGGGAAAAGAAATGGAAAGAAAGAAAAAAGAAAGAGAAAAAAAAAGAAAAAGATAAAACAAAAACAGAATACAAAAAAAGCAGAATATGATCAAATATGATCAGGCTAGTGCATAGATTAGTGCCACACACTAGATTTTGGGTGTATTTTGGTCTGTTAGAAAAAGTGCCTTGTAAAATTTTAAAGGAAGAAAGACATATATGTACAAACTAAGGGTCGATACAATGAAGGGATGGAAGATGACCGTAAAGATGAAAATTATAAAAGATTTTATAAAAGGAATTGATAAGAGAAGTTGTTTGAAAAAAGAAAGAAGAAGATTTAAAAAAAAAAACGAAAAAAGGGAGAGAATGTGGTCAGGCAGGAGACTAGAACAAAGCCATACACTAGTGATTTAGGGTATATTTTGATCTGTTAGAAGAAACTGTATCTCAAAATTTTAAAGAGAGAACAACTTATATATATATATATGCCAAAAATAAGGGTAACTACTATGAAGGGATAAAATATGACTCTAAAAATGAAAAATAAAAAATGTTTTTTTTAAAAAAGGAATTGGTAAGATGTTGGTTGAAAAAGGGAAAAAGGAAAAAAAAACAGTTAAAAAAATTAATTTTGATGAACTAATGAATCATGGTAAAAAAAAAGCCATGAATTCTATGTGCAGTATTCCCCTAGCGCTGGAGTTCTCCCGTTCTCCTTGATCGGTAAACTTGGTCTTGGCTTGCTGGCTGTTCGTGCTGATCTTCTGGGGGAGGGGCCTGTTGCCATGGTTTCCAAATGTCTTTGCCGGAGGCTGAATTGCCTTGCCCTTGTCGTCTGGTCTAAGCAAGCTGCTCGGGTTTGCTCTCAGGAGCTTTTTTCCCCTGCAAGCTCTCGGTACAGCTTTGGAGGACCAGGGCGAAAATGGTGGCCTCCCAATCTCCACCCACAGGAGCCGAGAACTCGGGGCCCCGCTCCTCAGTGCGCCCCCCAAGAAAAGCAGTCACTCCCGTGTCCCCGGTCTCCGGCCGCACTCTGTGCTCACCCGGCCTGTGATCGAGCGTTTCTCTCTCTGGCACCTGACCCCGTGTGGAGTCTCCAAACCCAGCAGATCCCTGCGGTGCGCTCCCGCGCCACTCCTCCCGGGGCAGGAAGGGGAGTCACCCTGGCTCTGCCGCTTGTTGGGTCCCTGCTGGAGGAGCAGTGGCCCGACTTCCAGTAAGTGGTCGCTTCTCTGTTCAGGGAGTTGTTGCTCCTCTCCTCTTCGGTCTCCTGTTGAGTTTGTAGGTGTTGAGAATGGTTTGATCCCTATTCAGCTGAATTCCTGAGACCAGACGAAATCTAGGTCTCCTACTCCTCCGCCATCTTGCTCTGCCCCCGATCATAAGATTTTTATCCTCATTCTAGTTAATGTGGTATAGCACATTCATTGATTGGCATATTTTGAACCATCCTTGTATCCTATGAATAAATCTCATTTGTTAATGGTGTATCTCCTCTTAATGAGTGAATTCTATTTGCTAGCATTTTGTTGAGAATTTTCACATATATTTTGCATATATACTCATTAGGAATATTGACCTATCATTTTATTTTCTTGTAGTATACTTATCTGGCTTTGGTATGAGGATAATACTTGTTTGGTGGAATTCACCACTGAAACCGTCTGGTCTTGTGTGTGTGTGTGTGTGTGTGTGTGTGTGTGTGTGTGTGCATGTGCGTGTGCGCATGCTTGCATGCGTGTGTTGGGAGATTTCTGATTAGTAATTCAATCATTTTTTTTTCCAACCCTTTTACTTGATATTTGTCTGTCAGAATTTTCTATTTCTTCATGTTTCCTTCTTGATGGTTGTATGTTGCCAGAAAATTATCCATTTCTTCCAGATTACCCAGTTTGTCATCATATAATTTTTCATACTAGTTTCTTATGGTCCTTAGTATTTCAGTTGTAATGTCTCCTCTTGCATTTATAATTTTACTTGAGTCTTCTTTCTTTTTTTTCTTGGTTAGTCTGGTTGAAGGTCTGTAAATTTTGTTTAGCTTTTCAAGAAATCAGTGTTTTTGTTCTTTACTATTTTTCTTTCTGTTGTCTACGCTGTTTATTTCTACTTTGATATTTATTATTTCTTTACTTCTAACTTTGTGCCTCATTTGTTCTTCTTTTTCTACTTCCTTGAATTGTAGACTGAGGTTATTTATTTGATATCTTTTTTCTTTTTTTTAAGATTTTATTTATTTATTTGATAGAGATAGCAAGAGAGGGAACACAAGCATGGGGGAGCTGGAGAGGGAGAAGCAGGCTGGAGAGGGGGAAGCAGGTTCCCTGTGGGGCTTGATCCCAGGACCCTGGGATCATGACCTGAGCCAAAGGCAGACACTTAATGACTGAGCCACCCAGGTGCCCCTCTTTTTTCTTAATGTAAGTGTTTATTACTATAAACTTTACTCTTAGAACTTCTTTTGCTGCATTGCATAAATTTTGGTATGTTGAGTTTCCATCTTCATTTGTCTCAAGGTATTTTTTTTTATTTCCTTTTTGATTTCCTTCTTTGACCTGTTGGTTGTTCTGGAATGTGTTGTTTAATTTCCATATATTTGTGGATTTTCTGATACTCCTCTTGTTAATGATTTCTACTTTCCTATCACTGTGATTAGAGAAGATCCTTGATATTATTGCAGTCTCCTTGTGTTTGTTAAGACTTGTTTGTGTTGTAATGTAAGATCTCTCCTGGAGAATGTTCCCTTTGCACTTGAGAAGAGTATATATTCTGCTGCTGTTGAATGGAATGTTCTCTATACTAATGTTAATAAAAAGATTTATTGAATTTATATAATATTTTGAGTATCATTCTAAGCTCTTTATATCTACATTGCCTTTTTATCTTCACTATACCCTCTGAGGCTCAGACAGTTATTATATACATTTTTCAGATGAGAATCAGCAGAAAGGTTAAGTTACATGTTCAAGTTCACATAGCACAGTTAACAAAGTGAATTCCTTGACATCTTTTAGAAGTAAAATTGCAGTATCATTTGATCCAATAGCATGTCACAATACTATGGTGACTCTTTATTTTTGTATACTTTCTCTTTTTAAAAAGATTTTCTCTCCTTGGAACATTGGTGGTTTTAATTATCCTTTCTTTAGACCCTCTCCCAACTACACAGTCCTCCAACTCTCTAGTTCTCTAATTAAAGTGATCAGATAGTCATTTCTTAAATATTTGTTGGGCTTTTATTATGTTCTAGGTACTATGCTAAGCTCTGGAACTAACAAAATGAAAAATACAAAACAAAGAGCCAAAAAACCCTGAGCAGTATACCTGATGTCAAGGCACATTCCATGGCAGCAGATGACACACAGGTGTGAATACCTGGAGACAGCAATTATTGGGAGCCCTCTTAGAAGCTGCCTGCCACAGTGACTTTAGTTGTAAGGTGCTTTTTTTAAAAAAAAGATTTTATTTATTTATTTGACAGAGAGAGACACAGAGAGGGAACATAAGCAGGGGGAGTGGGAGAGGGAGAAGCAGGCTTCCCGTAGAGCAGGGAACCCAATGCGGGGCTCGATCCTAGGACCCTGGGATCATGACCTGAGCCAAAGGCAGATGCTTAACGAGTGAGCCACCCAGGCATCCCAGTTATAAGGTGCTTGACTGATACGACCTCTGTATCAGTTTTCTGTCACAAACTTCAAAAAATGGAATTTTATTCACCTGGAGTTCTGAGGAAGTCCAGAATCACAGTGTGACCACTGTTGGTTTCTTCTGTGGGTTCTGAGGCAAAAATCTTTTCATGCCCTACTCCTAGCTTCTGGTACCTTCTGGAAATCCTTGGCATTCTTTGCTCGTAGATCTGTCATTCCAGCTCTGCCTCCATTTTTGGATCACCTTCTTTTTGTGTCTCTTTTTTCTCCTTTACTATCTCTAAGAAGGATGTGTGTCATTGGATTCAGGGCCCATGCAGTTAATCGAGGATGATCTCATCTTGAAGATAGTTTACATAATTAAATATGCAGAGACCCATTTTACAAACAAGATCACATTCACAGGTTCCAGATACACATAGCTTTTGGGGGGGCTACCACCCAACCCACTGCATCCTCTTACGGTATCATTATTCTTCTCTCTTGCTGTGCTTCCTGGCCTTCTCTCTACTCCTTTTTAGGGACAAATTTCTTTTTATTTCAGAGCCTTCCATGTAGCCTTCCCTTCTTTTCATTCATATCTGGTGTCATGCTAACTTTAATTCACCTTTGCCATTTCACTTTCAAGGTCAATTTCTCAAGGCAACTTTCTCTGCTATCCTTGAATAGTAGCCTCCAAGTTAGGTTAGAGCTTCATTCACGTAACACATCCTCACAACATCATACACTTATTCTGACAGCACTTAATACGATTATAATTTAGTAGTTATTGCAAAAAGAGCTTCTGTGAGGTTGTGCATCAGTCTGCGAGTTTGAGGACCAGAGAGAACTCTGATCGCTAGTGCCTACCACAGTGCCTGATAAAAAGAGCACAATAATTACTTTTAAATCTGATTTTAAAGTAGGTGGTGTAAAAGTGAGGGTGGGCATACCAGTGTGAAGCTTTGAAACTGAGATTGAGTTTTGTGTATTCCTACGGGGCTTCTTTCAGCAGAATACAGCTTTCTTTCTTCACCTAACATTTTTCACAAATGAATTTGTGCATAAGCAAATGCAAAATGTGTGCTGGGCTCAAATAGTTCTCTAATATATCAATCATTTGGAACAAATTTGCATTTTCAAAATAAACATATGGCAAAGCTAACCATCCAATTTTATCACATGGTTGCTGATACTTGGCTTCAGTGGATGATATTGGAGAGCTACCAGGTCTACATGACAGCCAATAAATATCTTAGTTATCAATAACACCAGATATCCAGGTCCTGACAGTAATAACTTTCAGATGTATTATTTGAAAAAAGCGTAAAATTGAAGGGTAGTGGGTTGTTGTTGGACAGGAAGGAAAGGATAAAGGCTCAAAGGAGAGCTAATGGAAGTGTAGATGGTGGTAGATTATTATCAAAAGCTTTTCACATGACTCTGAACTTGGAGAAACTGAAGGAAAGGAAGTCCAGAATAAATAATTTAAATGCAATAGATGGGCAAAATTAAAAGTGCTCATGATATTAGATGTTACCAAGAAGATAACACAACTGGAACTCTTCCATACTACTGAATGGACTATAAACAGGTGTAAGCATTTTGGAAAATAATTTAGCATTATCTCACTCAACCAAAGATGTACACATCCCATGGTCCAAAACTTCTCTCCTAGGCATACTTACTAGAGAAAATTAGGGCCATAGTGAACATGTAGCATTTTTTTTTTTTAATAGAAAGAATTTCCTAACCTGTGGAAGAATTTATAAGTGATTAAAATTATTTGCTTATCGAATGATATAGTATTATTTGATAGTTTATTGGCTATAATTTGATGTAATATTTTTATGGAAATATTTCAATCATCAGATTTCTTTAATAGTTGTAGATCTAGTCAAGATTTTTATTTCTTCTAGAATCATGTTTGGTAAAAATAAGTATATTTTTCTAGGAATGTTTTCACTTACATTTTCAATTTAGCCCCCTTAGATAATTCTGGCTTAATATGATGAACTAAAACTCAGCTCCCAGGTTTTGCAGAAGCTCAAGGCTTTGATTTATTTCCCTGTCCTGATAAGGCATTTGCCCCAAGGCTACCTGTTTGCTTACCTTTTAAGTTTTAGTTGACTTTTCCATTGTGGGTATTTAATTGTTTTTTTTGTTTTGTTTTTGTTGGTTTGGGGTTTTGTTTTTGTTTTGCATTCTCATTTGTCCAATATTGTATTAAAAAGCATCTTTGGTGAAAATTAGGATATAGTAAGAGGACTTTAAAAAACTCAGACCAAAGCAAATGATGTTGATCTCATTTATTCCGCACCCCACCCCCCGCCAAACATTTGAGTTCCAAATACCATATGTATCAGGCAGCTAGCACTTCTTGAATGATGTTTCATGTTGCAAGATGGAACTCTTTGGTACCTCCATAGCTCAGTCAAAATGGTGACCATCTTGGGTCTTGAGACACTAGTCTCATGGTCTGTCTACAGAGGGCGCTAATATTCACTCTGAATCACTGAGCAGCTTTGAGAAAATACTAGGCTTGATTTCATAGTAGGTTCTTCATCATGCAGACCTCTCAATAGTCAAATTCAAAAATAGTCAAGACCACAATTGAAACCTTTATTTGCTGTATTTTGTCTGCATGTTTTTCTTTATGATTGCTGACTTCACCCTGTAGTTTGCGTCACAATTCTTTAAGTTATTTTCAAAATCTTAAGAGTTTTTACTATATTACAGTAATAACAAATAGAATTAAAAAATAGTAAAGCTGGAAGGAATCTTGGTGATAATTATGCTTCGCTTTTATTTTATAGCTTATTAGGAAACTGAGGTCCTCAGAAATGAAATGATTGGTCAAAAATCAGAGCTTTGATTTAAACCAGACACTCTCTAGTTCTATCCTGTTTATTTTGCCACATACCACAAGACCATATTTTTGACCATCACTTTCCATTTTATAATGGTAGAAGTAAAATTAAAAAGTTTAAAAAGTAAGCTGACTGGTTGTCTATGGCTAATCCTGGGATGTAATCTGAAAAGTCTTAGTCAATCAGTCAATAGACTGACCTTACTTATATCAATTCTCATGTTTTCATATACTGAGTACTTCTAATTAATTGAACCTTGGCTACAGAAATCACATAAGGCATCACTTGAACTTCATCTTGAAAACTCTCAGAATTAAAAATGATACTGAATTTTATTGTCTTATTTTGTGGATATTAATAAATACTATGCTTTTTTCAAAATTTTTATTTTAAAATTTCATATATTTGAGAGAGAGTGCAAGAGGGGAGGAGAGGGAGAAGTGGCCTTCCCGCTGAGCAGGGAACCCGACGTGGGGCTCGATCCCAGGACCCCGGGATCATGACCTGAGCTGAAGGCAGACGCTTAACCACTGAGCCACCCAGGTACCCAATACTATGCTTTTAAAGATTTACTTCACTTCATTTACTTCACTTTTAGTCTTTATGTATTTAATAATTTGCATTATGTCCCTATCATTCAAATATTAGGAAGGAAAAAATGCATAGTCCATTTCCCACCATATATAACTTGAACAGTGTATTTTGGGGTATTTTTAAATCAACACAAAACCAGCTTTCTTGTCTTTTTTTTAGATTTTATTTTAAACTGCTGTAGGGTATTCCATCCTGTGGATGTAGTATTCCATGATTAACCAGTACCTTGTTGATGAACATTACATTCTTTATAATCTGCTATAAAATAGCAGTGCTGCTATGAATACTTTGTACACACATCATTTTGCAAATATGTGTGTATGATAAATTTTTAGAAGTTGAAATTCTGGGTCAAGATATATATTATAGTTTTGATAAAATCTCTTACACAAAGGTTGTTCTCTAATTTGGTAACTATGTAAGCGTATATACCTCTACCAACAATGGACAAACTGTGTGTGTTGAGCACAAAAGGGCGGTTGGCTTGATGACAAGACCAAGTCATCTGCAACATTTGCCGGGTCTCCAGGTACTCAGTTGTCTACAAAAGCTGGGACAAGGATCTAGCAAGGCTGGTCATCAGATTCTGATACAGAAATCCTGGCCTTTGTGCTCTGGAGTTTTTATGCAACATCATTGAAGAAGTAACAGTCCTTTTTGAGCCACATTCAAGGCCCTGGGTCCAAGCCCTGTGTTATAGCAGCAGTATGATGTGCCAGAGCTTGTCATCTATCCCTCTTCTCTCTCAGCATTTATTGATTGAGGCCCTAATGTTTGCTTCATTAGAAGGATGGGGTTTGAGACTTGGACATGTAGCTGGGCTGATCCTGTGGGCTGAACTGCCATCTCAGCTTTTACTAGGACTGATTGCCTCAAGAATTTGGCAGGGGCTGGTTTCTGGGGAATTCTGCAGAAGGCCAACCTGTGTGAAATTGGTTGGGGCATGTTAACCCTTACAACTTTTTCTCTTGGCTCAGAACCTTACCAGCATTCAGGGTTGACCTGTGGTACTCACTGAAGCCAAAGCTTTTACATCTTTATTTTTACTTGATCTTCTGATTACCTAACGTAGGATATCAATACCCAAATGGAGCCCAAAAGACTGACCCTCTGCAATGAGTAATTTGGATAACAGCTTGAATAATTCAAGAGCAAAAGTAATTGTAGAATGTTTGTAGCTTATTTCTCCAAGATTAGGTTTTCTATAATGCTCGGAATCCCAGGGTGCTTTTTTTCTCTTGACATCACCCTGCATCAAGTAGGCTAATAAAAGGATTACCATTTATCATATGTTCAGTTGCTATGTGAACGACTATGTGGGAACAACAGAAAGGGTGATTTGTCTACACATGGTAGGGAATAGTACAGAGATAGCTCTTAAAGGAAAAGAAGGCCAATCCAAATGAGTGTGATTCATAGTTTAAGACCCTCTTCATTGCATCAAGTTTTGAAGGAGGCCTAGCCTATTTGTGGGTTTTTTTTTACCTTCATTAAGAGGGACAAAAATAACCAATGAGATAAATAATTGAATTTTATGGAGAAAAGGTAACAAAAAGTACATATTAAAAGACATCTCTGTTATTCCCCCTTTTCCACGTCATGTTGGGAGGTTTCTGCAAAATGCAGAGACTAGAATCTTATTTTTTCACAGGGTACTTTTTGAGGTCCAGAATCTCTGGACCCATCCTTGTGCCACTGGAGAAAGAAATGTCAGGAGATTGCTGAATGGCATAACAACCTCTTCCTTCTCTCCCATATTTCTTATGGGGCAGGTGTTGGGGAGATAAGAAACCAGGTTTCCCATGATTCTAAAGCAGGCAAAAGATGGAGCTACAGCATTAACTGTTGGGATATCTCAAGAAGTTGACCTGCTGTGTGAAGGACTGACTTGATGGGACTCTAAGGGTACATTTGTAGGTAGAGGGAAGGAATCAGCTCCGTTCCAGAAGAATCTTTTACTTAAATGAGGAAGTGCCAAAGGCACTATACATCATGAAAGAGTATAGCAGGGGTGCTCTGGGTCAAGAGAGACAGGAGATAACACAAGACTCATGTGCACATGGCTGAGAGATGATCCTGATAATGGCTTTTATATACAGCTATCACAGCTTTAACCATGTTGCTTATCACAGACCACAGAATAGAGTCTAATAAATTTTTAAGCCAGTAAACTACACTTGTATAAACATTATGATTAAAGTTATTCTGCACAAATGACACTATCTCAAAGTTAATTATTTCCCCTCCCCCCCGCCCCCGGATTTAACTTTAGAGTCTTAACTTGGATGACTGAAAGTTATTTCCATATAGTTGAAGGGTGAAATTACATTGCTTTTAGTTCACAACACAGTGATGGGTTAAAAAATTAATATGTTTAGTTAAGGAAAAAACACAGGAGAGCAGACATTTATTATTCAGTCTGTATGTGGGTTTCTGATTTATACCTTTATGGCTTATAGGTTTCAGAAGGCTGAGTTCCTATTTCAATATAGAAATAAAAATGTACTGAGATCTGTGAATGTAAGATCTTTAGATTTGTAAACAAGTGTTTGGCAGTAGCTATGAGAGCTTAAGGCAAGAAACAAGTCTAGTTAGAACCAGATTTCTCTGCCCGATCCTTATAAATGTTATCTTAATTTTGATTCCCATAAGTATTTCATAATACTGTCTGTATGGAATTGTATACTTTCGATAATAGGGTTTATATCTATTAACATCATAAAACTGGCTTCTTTCTCTCCAGTGTAGAATATTCTGGAGCTTATTTAATTGATGTAGAGGGTGGATATATATTTTCATAGAAGTATTTCTGGCTATTTTGTGGCAAGTTGTGGAACATTTCATGATCATTTAAGTCTTTCCCTTTCTTGCAACCCCATTTCATAAGCAGTATCTCACCATAATATGAGGATTTAACGTTTTTAAAGACCTTTAAAGTGTTCAGTTTGTTTTAATTTTCACATCTTGGTGAGCTAGGCTTTGTTCTCTACATTTTACATCTGAGGAAATTGAAGCTCAGATTGCTTAAGAGACTTTTTGTAAAACATCAAGGTAAATAAGGGGAGAGAGGTGAGCTAGGACTCCCTGAAAATGCATTCTCAATGGTTCTTAGTACTGGCATTTAGTCTCTCAGACACACTGTTTTGGACCTTATATCTAAGAAGTTTGAGGAGTTTTCTGTCCCTGAACCGGTTCTTTGGTTTCTCAATGTTTGGAGGACTTCAATTTCAAATTTTAGTTGCTTTTAGTTGGACCAGACTAGAAAATCCCTTATGCAGTGTTCTGGGAGACTGTGGAGCTTTCCTAGAGGTGGGGAGTGCATGAGAGTCACTATCAGGTGTGATTAACCTCATCATCTTTTGAAGAAGTGGTTAAAATTGTGTTGGAAGGAACTGATTCTCGTTGATTACTCCAAGAAGGTTTTTCATGTCAGATAATGCAACAACTGCCAGTGTTGAATTTTAGTTGTAAAGTATGAATCCAGAGGAAATGGTCATTTAAATGTTTACTTGAATTGGCTTTGTTGTGAGAGAGTACATGTGAAATACTCTAAAGCAATTGCCATACTTCTTCGTAGCCTGAGGTACAGCATTTGTCTCTAAATAATTAGATTTCCATCACAAACCTCTCGAGTAAGACAGCCTTGCTTAGGAAAGCTGAGTATAGAGCCTCAAAAAGTCCTGAGTTCTGGCTGCTCTTTTTGTCTGTGAAGACTTGCACTTCATAAAAAGCCCTCTTCCTAAGCAAGTTGGAGACCAGCAAGGTGAAAATATCCATTTTTGTCAAGACTTTTTTTTCCTTGTTCTTTATCTCCTCTGCTGAGTCCTGGAACCTAAAAGTGGGGTGTGTGTGTGTGTGTGTGTGTGTGTGTGTGTGTGTTTGTGTGTGTGTGTACTCCATTCAAAATCCCCTTTAAAGATGTGAAACTTATTTTAAGTGTTTATAAATTGAAATACTCATTTTTGAGTGTGTGAATTACCTTGTGGAGCAGAAAAACCTCAGGTCATGAGTAAGACTGATGTCACTGTCCTTCGAGAATAAAACCTCATTTGACCTTGGTAAAGGTCCATGCTGACCAGGCACCATGACCAGCACCAGAGCAGGCCCTTCAATGCTGACTCAGAAGCATAAGCTGATTGCGTGGCCTCTGTGGGCTCACTGGCAATAGGGCATTTTGTGTGTGGGCTTCAGCCATTTGACATAGAACATTATCCTTCTATATAATTTTTTAGAATACAGCAACATGGGCTCTCCTCTCCCATGTGAGAATTAGAATCAAAGAAGTTTTTTTTTCATTTAAATTCAATTAGCCAACATACAGTACATCATTAGTTTCAGATGTAGAGTTCAGTAATTCATCAGTTGTGTATAACAGCCAGTGCTCATCACATCTCCTGCCCTCCTTAATGCCCATCCCCCAGTTACCCCATCCCCCTCACCTGTCTCCTCTCCAGCAACCCTCAGTTTGTTTCCTGTAGATAAGAATCTCTCATGGTTTTTCTCCCTCTTGATGACTTCCCGTTTAGTTTTCCCTTCCTTCCCCTATGATCCTCTGTGCTGTATTTTATATTCCACATATGAGTGAAACCATATGATAATTGTCCTTCTCTGATTGACTTATTTTGCTCAGCATAATACCCTCCAGTTCCACCCACGTTGATATAAATGGCAGGATTTCATTTTTTTGATGGCTGAGTAGTATTCCATTGTGTATGTATACCACATCTTCTTTATCCATTCATCTGTCGATGGACATCTCGGCTCCTTCCACAGTTTGGCTACTGTGGACATTGCTGCTATGAATCTTGGGCTGCAGGTGCCCTTGCACATCACTACATTTGTATTTTTGGAGTAAATATCCAGTAGTGCAATTGCTGGGTCATAGGGTAGTTCTATTTTTACCTTCTTGAGGAACCTCCATACTGTTTTCCAGAGTGGCCATACCAGCTTGCATTCCTCCCAACAGTATAAGAGGGTTCCCCTTTCTCCGCATCCACACCAACATTTGTTGTTTCCTGACTTGTCAATTTTAGCCATTCTGACTGGTGTGAGGTGGTATTTCATTGTGGTTTTGATTTGTATTTCCTTGATGCTAAGTGATGTGGAGCATTTTTTCCTGTGTCTGTTGGCCATTTGGATGTCTTCTTTGGGGAAATGTCTGTTCATGTCTTCTGCCCATTTCTTGATTGGATTCTTTGTTTTTTGGGTGTTGAGTTTGATAAATTCTTTATAGATCTTGGATACTAGCCCTTTATCTGATATGTCATTTGCAAATATCTTCTCCCATTCTGTAGGTTGCTTTTTTTAAACTTTGTTTGATAACCTACAGGAAGATACCAAGAAGAAAAGCATGAAAAAGTGAGTTAGTTCTACTCATCTGCAAAGATTATTACAATATGATGAGCAAAAATCATGGATCACTTGTTTAAAAAATAAAATTTCTGTTCTCATGTGTTATATGAGATAAAAGCAAATCAACCCTAACTAAGCTAAATATTTTACTCAAAAATGAACTCACACATTTTTGTGGCCTTGTGTGGGAAGGTCTGATTCATAACAAGCTAACTTTTTCATAAAAGGTTCATAACTAAAGCAGCATGACTGAATCTTGGGAATATGTTCAAGTCTTAGCTGTGGTAGTAAAGCTCCATGGGGTTGGGGTAGAAGGGAGGGAACAGTTTATCTCTAAGATTATATATCTGTATCAAAGAGAAATAGAGAAATATTGTAGAAGTTCCTGTGATGTTGTTTTCCTTGAGGGTAAATATGGTTAAGTCCAGTGCATGAAAACATTCTGTGCTTGCTACTTCTCGCTACTCTTTCAGGATTTGGAATAACAGAAGCCATCACCTAAAGGTGACTGGAAAAGTATGCTTATGTGGGATGACAGAGGAAGGAGGGAACTGGAATCTTGACACCATAGTGAAGAACTAGCCTGCTATGCTTAGCTTTTGCTTTCCCTCAGGATAAAAATCAGCCCATATAAAGGAGTAAGGAAACACTAGACAGAAAATAAATCTTTCGCGGCTTCTTAGCTACAGCTAAAAATTGTACTTGATTTGATTGTCAGAAGTTTGTTTCAGTTCAAATAAGCCTGAAACATTTTCTGCAAATGGACAACTCAATTTTCTGTCATCTGGTGGGACCCACAGTGTTTTGTTTGTTTGTACATAAATATGTACATACATATTTATTATTGAAGTATATTTGACATATCTGTTAGTTTCAGGTGTACAATGCAGTGATTCAGTAGTTCTGTACATTACCTAGTGTTCACCATGGTAAGTGCAGTCACCATCTGTCACCATACAGTGTTATTATAGTGTTATTGACTATACTCCCCCATGCTGTACTTTTCATCTCCATGATTTACTTATGTTATTACTGGAACTTTGTATCTCTTTTACTCTCTTTAACCTATTTGACCAATCCCCCTACCACCTCCCTTCTGCTAACCACCAGTTTGTTCTCTGTGTTTAAGAGTCTGTAGATTTTTTTGTTTGCTTGTTTGTTCATTTGTTTTGTTTTTTTTAGATGCTACATATGTAAATTGGTGCAACCACTGTGGAAAATAAGGTGGAGATTGTCTCAAAAAAATTAAAAATAGAAAAACCATATGATCCAGTAATTGCACTACTGGGTATTTACGCAAAGGAAAAAGATACTAATTTGAAAAGATACATGCACCCCAGTGTCTGTTGCAGCATTATTTACAATAGCCAAGGTATGAAATCAACCCAAGTGTCCACCAATAGATGAATGAGTAATATTATATATATATATGTATATATATATATATATAATATTATTCAGCCATAAAAAATGAGATCTTGCTATTAGCAACAACATGGGTGGACCTAGAGGGCATTATGCTGGATGAAATAAGTCAGAGAAAGGTAAATGCCATATGATCCCACAGCATTTTTTAAATTTCCATCTAGTGGAAATGATTTAACTCTAGTCAGTTAAAACAAAAGATTATTTTAGCACTGTTATGTGTACTATCACAGTTGAAACTGAACCATCTTGGGAGTGAACTTTCTGGCATTGATTTGATTCAAATTATGACACTAAAATGACTTATAAAATGAATCCCACAAACTTTTATTTTTTTTGGCCTCAAAGTGATTATTGATGAAAAAAGTGTGATTCTACTAATATGTATTAACTTTATCTCTATCTTAGTTTACAATATTATTTGTAGGTAGAGGGAAATGAAAACATAATCATTCTTATCCCAGACTATTGACCCTCTGTAGGACAACACAGAGCCTGTACAGTGTAGGAATTTATTTTCTCTAGTGTGTACTCGGAGGTGTCCAACCAGAAGTTTTGACTAGGTTGACAACAATTTTCTGTATGACTGTATGATTGTGTGTCATTATGTGTGTGTGAGCATATGAATATTCACACACATGCCTGTGATTTCAGGGATTCAATATATTGTTGTGTATGAGAGAGGTAAGGTGGTTCTTGAGATTTTTTCATTTGAGGATAGAGTATTATTCCCCTTCAATAAACTGGCTGAAGTCCAGGCTGCAATTGTAGAATATTGGAAAAAAATCAAAAGTGATTGCATCTGGGATCTTAAAATAAACTAAAATCTAAACTGAATTTACTTGTAACCAAATGTAAAACAAAACAAAACAAAAAGACCATTATGTCCTTGTGAACTTAAGATATTTCTTGTTCTGTTTCCAAGATACACACAGTTTGAAATGAGAGGTGGCTCTGTGCCATTTATCATATGATATACAACAAAATGGAAATGGGATGTTATTGGAGGAATCACTCACCATTTCCCATTGTCATGTAAGTTTTGGAAAAATCTGAAGACAACCAGGGAGTTTTATTGTAATAGAAGAGTTGGTCTTTCTATAAACTGAGTGTCCAGGAAAGCATGTATATTTAACTTTTTGGTTCAACACATGTGGAAGCATTTAAGGAACCCATTGATTTTTGCTGCTTTTCAAGGAAGGGTGACCTAGTATCTAAGTGGTAGTATCAGACATGTGACAAGTTAAAGCAGATAGTTAGGCTTTGGATTTCCTAACATATATGTGAAGACTGATCTAGTTTGATATTTCATTAAAGGATATAATCATTTCATCTCTCTTAAACCAACTTCCTCACATGCACACCAAAGAGAAGGATCAAGTTACCTTCGTAGTACCTTCTTTCCACTAAGCAAATATTCTATGTCAGATTCCTTCTTCAGAATTCGTCATTCAGTTCCTGAATGGTGAACACTTCTGAAGAAATCCAGATTTGATGTTTTAGTGTTACATTACTTATTTGTGCCTAAATCCAGTGTCTGCATTATGGAATCTTAACTTTCATTTTACCTGTTGACATTTAAAGTGGTGTATTTTTATCCTTTGTATCAGGAATTCACTTTTTAAAAAATATTTTATTTATTTTATTTCACAGAAAGACACAGAGGACACAAGCAAGGGGAGTGGGAGGGGGAGAAGCAGGCTTCCTGCCGAGCAGGGAGCCCGATGCAGGGCTCGATCCCAGGGCCCCGAGATCATGACCCAAGATGAAGGCAAACGCTTAACAACTGAGCCACCCAGGCGCCCCAGGAATTCACTTTTGATATGATTCCACAAATGCCAAATTCTGCTTCTTGAAGTAGAAACAGCCTCAGAAGCTCTAAATGTTTTGAGTATACTTAGTCTAAACTATATAGTGGTTAAGTGTTGTTAATTTGAATTCTCTCTAAATACGTATTTTATTTTAAATTAGGTACTTCATAGGGCACTTGAATAGACATTTTGCAAGACAAGTGAATGCACATGAGTGGTGATGTCTCCACATCTGTGTTCTGATATTTCAAAATAATGTTGCTGATAAAAGTACACATAAGGTCTATCAGAGCGCATGATGGTGTGTTCTTTCCATGGTTTAGTTCATACTAATAGAAAGCCAGAAAGCGTTTGCCATTTCCTAGGCTAACATTGCTGGCCATAGTATGGAAGAGCCAGTGTGGGATAAGTGACAAGAGGCTAAAAAATGCAGACCTTCCTTTAAGGCAAGTTACTGAGCTTATTAGAGTTTCAGTTTCCTCACCTGTAAAATGGGGATCAGACTGTACTTATCTGGAGAGCTGTAGTCAGGGTTAAATAAAATATTGAAACTAAAATACTTGCACAAAGCTCGAAACCTAGGATATTATATAAATGGTGCTTATGATGAAAAATGTTAAGGAGGAAGAGGAGAGGAGGAGTTAGTAGCTGGTGTGGTGTGGCCTCAAGTGGGTAGGATCTGGGTTGCTAAGGCTCTCAAAACAGTTCAATTGATACTGGCTTTAGGACACTTTTGTCCATTTGGTATTTGACCGTTGTTTGTTTATTTATTTTTTATTTTTTTTAAAGATTTTATTTATTTATTAGAGAGACTCAGAGAGTGAGAGCACAAGAGGGGGGAGCGGGAGAGGGAGAAGCAGACTCCCCGCTGAGCTGGGAGCCCGATGCGGGACTCGATCCCGGGACTCCAGGACCATGACCTGAGCCGAAGGCAGTCGCTTAACCAACTGAGCCACCCAGGCGCCTTTCACTGTTGTTAATTTAAAAAAATGTATTTGTGCATTCAACCAGTATTTAAGTGTCTTTTATGTGATAGGCACTGAGGCTGGCCCTCATAAGTCTGGTTTCTATCTTCATGGAGCCATTTGAGAGACAGCCATTAAACACACACGCATACACACACACACACACGCACACACATGAGTGTACCTTGACATATTGACAAAGGCTAGAATGGAGAAATGCTTCATGTGAAGGGAGTCTGTAGTGGAGGATTTAACTTAGTTCAGGGAGGCTCATCTGAGGAAGCGGTCTTCACGTTGAGTGCTGAGGACAAGGCGGAATCACACAGCAGTCAGGAGGGGAAAGCAGAGGTACCGGCTGTGTAAGGACTAGTGGGAGGGGGCCCCGGGAGGGGACACAGGGGGGGACTGCGGAATAGAATAGAATGATTGAATTCAGTTTATTGTTGCTGTTTCTTTATTAAAGATTTTATTTATTTATTTGAGAGAGAGAGAGAGACCGAGCACAAGTGAGGGGGAGGGGCAATGGGAGAGGGAGAGGCCGACTCCCCACTGAGTGCAGAGCTCGATGCAGGGCTCCATCCCAGGACCCTGAGATCATGACCTGAGCCAAAGGCAGACGCTTAAGTAACTGAGCCACCCAGGCGTCCCCTATTCAGTTACTATTTTAAAGTTGTCTGTTTTGAAAGGAGTATATAGCAATTACTGTGGATATCCTCAACATTGAATAGAAGGTAAAAACCCTTGAATTTTCAACCTGTTACCCAAACAACATCATTTTATATTCCTTTTACTTTAAGATTTTCCAGCTGCTGGAATACCAGCTATACAGAATATGCATATATTCAGCTTCTGTTTAATACCCAGAAAAAGCAACAAATCCAGGAAAAACTGTGTCCTCAAAAAGGCCTGCGTTAAATCAGTAAACATTAGTTTCAATTGATATATGTGTATTTTCCTAGTTCTACATATTCATATCTTGTTATATACTTGTTTCAAAGGTAGAGCTCTCGAGAAAGTTCTGTTGACCTTTTAATGCATTTTATCTTAATATCTATAATCACTGGAAAAGAAATTATTTGAAAGTTTTGATAATATATCAATCGTTAATGATTCATAGTACTGCTAATAAAGAATGAACATGCCTATCACCAAGTATTTTAAATCTACCAAAGCTCAATGTCTTTCAACAATATTGTGTTAAGTGCAGGTTGCCAAAAAAGAGTGAATGTACAGGTTGTGAATTCCTAGATTATGCATCTGTTGTTATAATGAGCCAGGGCTTGTGGAGGCTATTCTTGTATTAGATTATTTTTAAGAAGGGAGAGATTGAATTCTGTGTGATGCAGTAACTCTGTTAAATAAAGTACTTCAAACTCGTCTCTACTCAGATCTTGGTCTAAGTCTGGAGTCTGCGCATTGTTTCAGTGAGTCTGGTTTGAGAAAGAACACATTTGGCCACAAGAAGTATTTCAACTATTGCTGCTTTATAGTAGCCAAGCATTCATCTTTCTGATTAGATGGGACATCACTGAGCCACCATCCGTATATACCTCAGAAAACAAGAAGACTTGTGCAAGTAAATATTTCCACTTTGTTAAGTGGTACTGAGAAGTTTTGGAATAAGTATGAATTTACATCTATGCATCAGGCACTAATTGTTAACAGGATTTGAAAATAAATCCTCTGTAATCTGTTCTTGGGACAGATGCATTGCTGTGCGAAGTCTGGTGTAGCATGATTATGATGGTGATCATGATTGAACATGTATTGTTACTACGTGTTTATTGCATGTTAAGCAATGTTTGTAGTGCTTCATGATCCTCTCAACTGCCCCATTATGTGTCCCATTTCAGAGGTAAGTCCACTGAGGCACAGAGCATTAAAGCAACTTGTACAAGATTGCATAGTACATTTGGAGCACCTGGCTCCAGAGCCAAACCATTTGATACCATTTCCCCAAGTTTACCACTTAAAAAATAGTGTTGATTACTTCACTCCCTTAGTTAAACCTTTCATTGGCAACTCACTTGTTCCAGGACACAATTTATGATGATCAGAAAGAAGCAGAACACATTTTCTAATTCCATCATGTCCCTTCAAACATATCAGAATGATGGAGGGCCTATACATGCAGATTCCTGGGCCCACCCTGAACAACAGAACTGTATCTCAGAGAGACAGGCCCAGCATCTAGCAGCATTTCAATACCCTCTCCTGGTTTTACCCTTTATAAACACAGAGCCACTACCATCCACATGCAAGGTGTAGGGACTTTGAAATTCAGCGATCATGCAGTCAAGACCTCAGGCATTTGTATTTGAGATTTTCCAAAACTCAAAAAGCCTTCTTCCTTGTCGACGTGTCTTCTTTAAAACCCAGTTCAGATGTGGGGCCCCTGGAAAAGCATTCTCTGACTTCTCCAGGCAGCTTGCACGACTGCTTTTATTTTTATTTTTTGCCTTATCTCTGTTCTATGTGCATGCATTATCAAACCTTTACTACAGTGTGATTACTTAACGGACTTTTCTATCTCCCTTCCCAGAGAGACAACCTTGAGGGAAAATGTATCAAAGATATGTTTCTTCTTCTTTTTTTTTTTTTTTTAAAGATTTTATTTATTTATTTGAGAGAGAGGGAGAGCATGAGTGGTGGGGAGGAGCAGGGGAAGAGGCAGAGGGAGAAGCAAACTCCTTGCTGAATAGGGAGCCTGATGTGGGACTCCATCCCAGTACACTGAGATCATGATCTGAGCCGAAGGCAGACCATTAACCCACTGAGCCACCCAGGCACCCCAGAGATACATTTCTATTATAGTTCTTCCTACATCATCTTTCTCAGTTCTGAGTTTTACATCAGCCACACATATTCTTCTCTGGTCGAAACTGATCTCCACCAGTCCTGATGTGTCCCCCACAGATTAGACTGGATACTGCTTCTTGGTCTGTATACCTAATGGCAGAGTTTTTAGTTCTTGGCTTTAATTTTAATGTTCAGTTTTAAATTAAGTAATAATAGCAAATTTGTAAATTCCTTACAGTTCTAAGTTCCTCGTGTGTCTTAAATTAGTGCTTCTCAAACCATCACCTGCCACGTGTGAAAATTCTATTACAAATGCAGATTCTGGTACAGGGCCTGAGATGCTGCTTTTCTGATGGGTTCTAGGTAGTGCCTCTGCTGTTAGTCTCCTGATCCTCTGAATAATTAAGTAGGAATCATGGATCCAGTAATAATGAGGTGGATATTAAAATTTACCCCATTTCTCCAGATAAAGGAAAGTAAAGAGAGGTTAAAAACATAGACCAAAATAAAAAGTGTGTAAATGGCATCACAAGGATTGGACCCAGGTCTAGAGTATGGGAGCTAACCACCCCTTACCCAAACTCTACACTATGAAGGTTTGCCTGTCACATATATACAACTTTGGTTCTTCCTCCTCCTCGATGCTATGGCAATTATCCATATGAACTTAGAAGGTAAGGAAGTGCTGACACTTTCCACTTTGCAAAATGGTCTAGTACAGTTGCCTGGGAATGCAGTTTCCTCTCTGTAGAAGGAATGGTGAGGGGCAGGGGGAAGGAGAGGTTTAGATGAATGGTTTCCGTATGGTCTCAGCTCAGATGGTTCTTTCATTGCATTTCACATGAAGAAAATTAACATCCCAATAGACTTTTTTGCTGTCATTTTCATGAGGGTTGCTGATGACATGATCTACTTACTCTTGGGTGAGAATATTGATCATTTGGGTCCACTGAGTTCAGGAATTTCTGTGTAAGAATATCTGAACTCCTCCTCTGCATGGTCATGATAAAGACAACCAAAAGTGTTGGTTAAAAAAATTAATCTAGACACATAATTAAGTGAACTGTAATTAAGATCACTAAAGTAAGTGACTAAGCATGTATATGTATATACACACACACAGGAATGATATCTGAAAGTAAATACACCAAATAAAATAGGTACTTACATAGAAAGTTGGTATTATGGATACATGGTTCTATCATTTATTCTCATCCTGCCTGAGCAGAAGAGATTAGAGAAAGTTTCCTAACCGGGGAACTTCATAAAAAATAGAATTTTTTCCCCCCCAAGACTATTGAACAAAATTGCTGGGCATGGAGCCCAAGAATCTCTAGATTTAAAATGCTGCCTAGGTGATTCTGATGATCACTGGAGTTGGCCCATCAGTCTTAGACCACTCTGGCTTTTGGCACAAAGAGAGCGACTCTTTCAGTATCGCTCAGTCTATTAATCAAAGAAAGGTCTCTAAGGTGGTTTCTTGAACCAGATCATGTGTCCCTGTTAGCTGCAGCTGCTCAGGGCTTTGCCATTTAACCATTTCCTGCCCTTGAGCTTGGGGCACACTGGTGCAGGACTGTGATGAAGTCGCTCGGCACTTGTGAAGCTTATTTGCAGAAATAGCGTCTGCTGGAAATCAGATGCTGCGACAGTGGGAAAACAAATCGCTAAAACATGGTGGATCCGATCTCTGAGATGCCGCTTACAAGTGTTAAATAAGTTTTTGAAGACAAGCCAAGTTGCGAATGAGAAAATGGTTGCTGGTTTCAGAAATATTTTGGAAGTGTCTGGTAATTCAAACTTAGCAGGGAAGGTAGTTTTACTTATTAAACAAAAGCGATTTATAAATAATCCTGGAAAATTAAGCAGCTGGACCAGGCCAGGACTTGCATATTTTATGATTTTTAAATGATTCCAAAGCTGACTTAAAATAAATCTGAGCAATTTAAAATAATTTTATTTACCACTGAAACCTCACTCGGTTGCTTACAAGAACTTCACGTTTGCTTATTTTCTGTATAAAGTGGATTATTCCATTGAAATACTCCATTTTCTATATAAAAAGGACCACATGTCTGACATTCAGGCATCAGAAGTCTCTTATTCAACTTACTAACTTTATTTTTAACTTTAAAGATTTTATTTATTTATTTGACAGAGAAAGAGAGCGAGAGAGCGAACATAAATGGGGAGTGGGAGAGGGAGAAGCAGACTCTGTGCTGAGCAGCCCTCAATCCCAGGACCCTGGGATCATGACCTGAGCCGAAGGCAGACACTTAACGACTGAGCCACCCCGGCGCCCCACTAACTTACTTTAAATTGAGATATGTAGGTCTTTGGAAAACCAAATATCAGATTATTTTGAAAGCGACAAAAACCAACTTCCTAGAAAGTGATGGTCATGCCTTCCAGCAGGGCAGGTATGTGGACAGCTATTTGGTTTAAGATCATGAACCGCCTAAATTTCAGAACTTGTTCAAAGGAAAGGTGTAGCAAATCAGTCTTGAGTCACGAGACAGCAACATTAGAGGAATACATTTGGTGTAGAGAATCTGAGGTAGAAGTTTAAAAAGAACTATCACAAAAATAGCATGAGAACCGAGAGGATGATTTGTGGGGGCTGTTGGAAACTGCAAAAGGAAGCCCTAATGCATTCCGTAGTCCCTGGTCACCCAAGAAGGGGAAACAGGTAATTTTAAAAAAGTAATTGTTTTAATTTTTTTATTGCTAGAAAAATAATTTTATGCTAACAAAGACAGCTTTTTGGCTAGTGCCTCAAGGAATTCAAACCGTGAACTTTAGGAATGCGTGAAAGGGGTCTGTATAAAATTGAGGGCAAGTTTAGAAGTCCTTTGAGAGCAGTTGTCATGCCTATTCATCAGTATCTTCTCCCCAGGCCTCTATATTTTTCAGTGTTGGTTGCACGATAAATACATCTTAAATGAATAAACCATGTGAATAAAAGTATGCTTTTTTGTGCATAATCTCTGCTGAGTCCTGAGTTGTTTTGAAGTAATCCAACATATTTTTTTTTATTTAACATTAAATTCATTTTAGCATTTTGATTACAGTTTTGAAGTTGAGGCTGCCTTTCTAAAATAGAAAACATGGTGCATAGGGAGGAAGAATAAACTGTCTCTTAGGGTCTAAGTCACTTTCTGTTTAAACTTCGTCTTTTTACTGTGGGTCTTGTAAGATCACATGGCTAATGTCTTTTATTGCTCTTCCATTTTACTTTCTAATTGCTGCAGTGAAATGGTTTGTGAATTCTGATGGGAAATGGTTAGACTAGTAGATACCTTTGTTTAAACACGCACCATATAAAGAACTTGAATAATGTTTAGGAGTCCAGGGACACTGTGCTGGAGGAATCAATAGATCTGTGGATGCAAGTAGTACAGCTTAGCAAGAATTTAGTTGTTCAAATGAATTGTCTCGCAGCTGTTTTGATGATACAAACCAGCAGACTGAGTATTTTGTCAACAAGGGAAAAATAGAAGCTATCTCCTTAACCTTTAGTGAATGTTAGATATTTAGTCTTGGTGCTGTGTATTTAGAAATAGGTATTTCTTGTTTGCATGAAGAGCTTTTTAATTTGTATGTTATGTATATTTTTGTATTTTAATTGGAGTTGGGAAAAGGTAACTTGATGAAAGCCTTGGGTTGCCAACCTGTTGATAACATATAAAGCCCTTTATTAGTCGTTAGTACTGCTTAAAAAAAAAGACAAATATTTCAACCCAGGGTATGGCTAAAAGTGGCTATGTAAGACATATTTTATTCTGTCTTTTGTTTTCCATTTGTTGGCCAAAAAAGTAATCAGTACAGCCACTTAGGACATAGTGTCTTCCAATTCCTAGGGTAAAACATTAAATAAAATTTATTAGAATCATGAAATATATATTAAATATATATAAAGTCAAATAGCAAAGGAAATGATTATATTAAGTATGTTAGTCCATCTTTATGTAAGACTGTATATTTTACATTAATAATTGTTATAAATTTTTTCAGAGCTCATTTCTTGTGCTATCAGGAAACTAAAAAAACAAGAGATACCTAATTTTTAAATAATTTGAAGAGACTTCAACAGTGAACCTGTTTTTGTTTTGTTTTGTTTTGTTTTTTAGCATTACTGTATTACATGAAACATAAGAACTTTGAAGAGCTGAGCATTATCTACCTAGAATTTTTTGCCTTTCTTTTAAGTTAACATTCCAGAGTAGATAGGAGGATTTTGGTCAGTCTCCCTTGTCATGAAATTACAAAGAAACTTTTTTTTTTTTAAAGATTTTTTATTTATTTATTTGACAGAGAGAGAGAACACAAGCAGGTGGAGTAGCAGGTAGAGGGAGAGGGAGAAGCAGGCTCCTCACGGAGCAGGGAGCCCGATGTGGCGCTTGATCCCAGGACCCTTGGATCATGACGTGAGCCGAAGGCAGTTGCTTAACCAACTGAGCCACCCAGGCGCCCCTTGAAGAAACTTCTTAAAAAAAAAAAGGAAAAAGAGAAGAGGAGCAGATATTACTTTAGAGACTGAGGGAGCACTTAATATTATCAACCGAGAATGTAGGTTACAATTTATGGTAATGTGACTGCTACCATTTGCATGTTTTAATCTCTGGTTGTTAATTTTTTATTATTGAAAGTTATTTTGGGGGCGGAGCAAGATGGCGGAGGAGTAGGAGACCTAGATTTCGTCTGGTCTCAGGAATTCAGCTGAATAGGGATCAAACCATTCTGAACACCTACGAACTCAACAGGAGATCGAACAGGAGAGTAGCAACAACTCTCTGAACAGAGAAGCGACCACTTACTGGAAGGTAGGGCGTGCGGAGAAGTGAATCCGAGGCGATATTCGGGAGGATAGACGGCGGGGGAGGGGCCTCCGCCGGCCACTTCTGGCAAGTGATAGAGCCGCGGAGCACAAAATCGGACCTTTTAGAAGTTGGCTCGGCGGAGGGACGTCACTGCAGTGGCTAAGCGGGGGGTGGAATCCTCCTGGGACAGTGTGGTCTCAGGACCCTTGGGGTCACAGAGAGACCGGGGGTGCCTGAGTGCGCCAGAGCTCCCAGGTATCAGAGCAGGGAAGCCGGCTGCAGATACGGAGCCGAGGCGCGGGCTCTCAGCTCGGGGTTGCCATAAACTGTGATCAGCGGCCCAGTCGGGGCACGGCTCCCCCAGCAGGGACCCAACAAGCAGCAGATCCGGGGAGACTCCCCTTCCTTCCCGGGGAGGAGCGGTGCGGGAACGCACTGCAGGGATCTGCTGGGTTTGGAGACTCCGCGCGGGGTCGGGTGCCAGAGATAGCAACGCTCGATCACAGGCCCGGTGAGCACGGAGTGCGGCCGGAGACCGGGGACACGGAAGTGACTGCTTTTCTCTGGGGGCACACTGAGGAGCGGGGCCCCGAGTTCTCAGCTCCTCCGAGTGGAGATTGGGAGGCCACCATTTCTGCCCTGGTCCTCCAAAGCTGTACCGAGAGCTTGCAGGGAACAAAAGCTCCTTAGAGCAAACCGGAGCAGCTTCCTTAGCCCGACTGACAAGGGCGGGGCAATTCCGCCTCCGGCAAAGACATTTGGAAACCACAGCAACAGGCCCCTCCCCCAGAAGATCAACACAAACAGCCAGCAAGCCAAGACCAAGTTGATCGATCAAGGAGAATAGGAGAACTCCAGCGCTAGGGGAATACTGCACATAGATTCATGGCTTTTTTTTTTTTTTTTTTTTACCATGATTCATTATTTCATCAAAGTTAATTTTTGTTGACTGTTTTTTTTTTTATTTTTCCTTTTCCCTTTTTCAACCAACATCTTATAAATCCCTTTAAAAAAAAAAAAAACATTTTTTATTTTTCATTTTTAGAGTCATATTTTATCCCTTCATAGTAGTTACCCTTATTTTTGGCATATATATATAAGTTGTTCTCTCTTTAAAATTTTGAGGTACAGTTTCTTCTAACAGATCAAAATATACCCTAAATCACTAGTGTATGGCTTTGTTCTAGTCTCCTGCCTGATCACATTTTCTCCCTTTTTCCTTTTTTTTTTCTTAAATCTTCTTTCTTTTTTCAAACAACTTATCTTACCAAGTCCTTTTATAAAATCTTTTATAATTTTCATCTTTACAGTAATCTTCCATCCCTTCATTGTATCAACCCTTATTTTGTACATATATGTCTTTCTTCCTTTAAAATTTTAGGAGGCATTTTTTTCTAAAAGACCAAAATATGCCCAAAATCTAGTGTGTGGCACTGATCTATGCACTAGCCTGATCATATTTGATCATATTCTGCCTTTTTTGTATTGTTTTGTTTTTGTTTTTATCTTTTTTCTTCTTTTTCTCTTTCTTTTTTCTTTCTTTCCCTTTCTTTCCCCCTGGTTTCAGGTCTTTTCTGATTTGTATACAGTATATTTGCTGGGGACGTTGTAAACCTGTTAGCATTTTGTTCTCTCATTCATCTATTCTCCTCTGGACAAAATGACAAGACGAAAAAAATCACCTCAGCAAAAAGAACAAGAGGTAGTACCGTCAGCCAGGGACCTACTCAATACGGACATTAGTACGATGTCGGACCTAGAGTTCAGAATCATGACTTTAAAGATACTAGCTGGCCTTGAAAAAAGCGTGGAAGTTATTAGAGAAACCCTTTCTGGAGAAATAAAAGAACTAAAATCTAACCAAATCGAAATCAAAAAGGCTATTGATGAGGTGCAATCAAAAATGGGGGCACTAAATGCTAGGGTAAATGAGGCAGAAGAGAGAATCAGCGATATAGAAGACCAAATGATGGAAAATAAAGAGGCTGAGAAAAAGAGAGAGAAACAACTACAGGATCACGAGGGCAGAATTCGAGAGATAAATGATATGATAAGACGAAACAACATTAGAATAATTGGGATCCCAGAAGAAGAAGAGAGAGAGAGAGGGGCAGAAGGTATATTGGAGCAAATTATAGCAGAGAACTTCCCTAATGTGAGGAAGGAAACAGGCATTAAAATCCAGGAGGCACAGAGAACCCCTCTCAAAATCAATAAAAATAGGTCAACACCCCGACATCTAATAGTAAAACTTACGAGTCTCAGAGACAAAGAGAAAATCCTGAAAGCAGCTCGGGAGAAGAGATATGTAACCTACAATGGTAGAAACATTAGATTGGCAACAGACCTATCCACAGAGACCTGGCAGCCCAGAAAGGACTGGCAAGATATCTTCAGAGCACTAAACGAGAAAAATATGCAGCCAAGAATACTATATCCAGCTAGGCTATCACTGAAAATAGAAGGAGAGATAAAAAGCTTCCAGAACAAACAAAAACTAAAGGAATTTGCAAACACGAAACCAGCCCTCCAAGAAATATTGAGAGGGGTCCTCTAAGCAAAGAGAGAACCTAAAAGCAGCAAAGAGCAGAAACGAACACAGACAACAGACAGTTAACAGTCACCTTACAGGTAATACAATGGCACTAAATTCATACCTTTCAATAGTTACCCTGAATGTAAATGGGCTAAATGCCCCAATCAAAAGACACAGGCTATCAGATTGGATTAAAAAACAAGACCCATCCATATGCTGTCTGCAAGAGACTCATTTTAGACCCAAAGACACCCCCAGATTGAAAGTGAGGGGGTGGAAAACCATTTACCATGCTAATGGACACCAAAAGAAAGCTGGGGTGGCAATCCTTATATCAGACAAATTTGATTTTAAAACAAAGACTGTAATAAGAGATGAGGAAGGACACTATATCCTACTTAAAGGGTCTATCCAACAAGAAGATCTAACAATTGTAAATATCTATGCCCTGAACATGGGAGCAGCCAATTATATAAGGCAATTAATAACAAAAGCAAAGAAACACATTGACAACAATACAATAATAGTGGGGGACTTTAACACCCCTCTGACTGAAATGGACAGATCATCTAAGCAAAAGATCAACAAGGAAATAAAGACTTTAAATGACACACTGGACCAAATGGACTTCACAGACATATTCAGAACATTCCATCCCAAAGCAAAGGAATACACATTCTTCTCTAGTGCCCATGGAACATTCTCCAGAATTGATCACATCCTAGGTCACAAATCAGGTCTCAATCGTTACCAAAAGATTGGGATCATTCCCTGCATATTTTCAGACCACAATGCTTTGAAACTAGAACTCAACCACAAGAGGAAAGTCGGAAAGAACTCAAATACATGGAGGCTAAAGAGCATCCTACTCAAGAATGAATGGGTCAACCAAGAAATTAAAGAAGAATTAAAAAAATTCATGGAAACCAATGAAAATGAAAACACAACTGTTCAAAATCTTTGGGATACAGCAAAGGCAGTCCTGAGAGGAAAGTATATAGCAATACAAGCCTTTCTCAAGAAACAAGAAAGGTCTCAAATACACAACCTAACCCTACACCTAAAGGAGCTGGAGAAAGAACAGCAAATAAAGCCTAAACCCAGCAGGAGAAGAGAAATCATAAAGATCAGAGCAGAAATCAATGAACTAGAAACCAAAAGAACAGTAGAACAGATCAACGAAACTAGGAGCTGGTTCTTTGAAAGAATTAACAAGATTGATAAACCCCTGGCCAGACTGATCAAAAAGAAAAGAGAAATGACCCAAATCAACAAAATCATGAATGAAAGAGGAGAGATCACAACCAACACCAAGGAAATACAAACAATTATAAGAACATATTATGAGCAACTCTATGCCAGCAAATTAGATAACCTGGAAGAAATGGGTGCATTCCTAGAGATGTATCAACTACCAAAAGTGAACCAGGAAGAAATAGAAAACCTGAACAGACCTATAACCACTAAGGAAATTGAAACAGTCATCAAAAATCTCCCAAGAAACAAAAGCCCAGGGCCAGATGGCTTCCCAGGGGAATTCTATCAGACATTTCAAGAAGAATTAATACCTATTCTCCTGAAACTGTTCCAAAAAATAGAAATGGAAGGGAAACTTCCAAACTCATTTTATGAGGCCAGCATTACCTTGATCCTAAAACCAGACAAAGATCCCATCAAAAACGAGAATTACAGACCAATATCCTTGATGAACATGGATGCAAAAATTCTCACCAAAATACTAGCCAATAGGATCCAACAGTACATTAAAAGGATTATTCACCACGACCAAGTGGGATTTATCCCTGGGCTGCAAGGCTGGTTCAACATCCGCAAATCAATCAACGTGATACAATACATTAACAAAAGAAAGAACAAGAATCATATGATCCTCTCAATAGATGCAGAAAAAGCATTTGACAAAGTACAGCATCCTTTCTTGATCAAAACTCTTCAGAGTATAGGGATAGAGGGTACATACCTCAATATCATAAAAGCCATCTATGAAAAACCTACAGCAAATATCATTCTCAATGGGGAAAGGCTGAGAGCTTTTCCCCTAAGGTCAGGAATGCGGCAGGGATGTCCACTCTCACCATTGCTATTCAACATAGTATTAGAAGTCCTAGCCACAGCAATTAGACAACAAAAAGAAATCAAAGGCATCCAAATCGGCAAAGAGGAAGTCAAACTCTCACTCTTTGCAGATGATATGATACTGTATGTGGAAAACCCAAAAGACTCCACCCCAAAACTGCTAGAACTCATACAGGAATTCAGTAAAGTAGCAGGATATAAAATCAATGCACAGAAATCAGTGGCATTCCTATACACCAACAACAAGACAGAAGAGAGACAAATCAAGGAGTCGATCCCATTTACAATTGCACCCAAAACCATTAGATACCTAGGAATAAATCTAACCAAAGAGGCAAAGGATCTGTACTCAGAAAACTATAAAATACTCATGAAAGAAATTGAAGAAGACACAAAGAAATGGAAAAACGTTCCATGCTCATGGATTGGGAGAATCAACATTGTGAAGATGTCAATGCTACCTAGAGCAATCTACACTTTCAATGCAATCCCCATCAAAATACCATCCACTTTTTTCAAAGAAATGGAACAAATAATCCTAAAATTTGTATGGAACCAGAAGAGACCCAGAATAGCCAGAGGAATACTGAAAAAGAAAAGCAAAGCTGGCGGCATCACAATTCCGGACTTCCAGCTCTATTACAAAGCTGTCATCATCAAGACAGTATGGTACTGGCACAAAAACAGACACATCGATCAATGGAACAGAATCGAGAGCCCAGAAATGGACCCTCAACTCTATGGTCAACTTATCTTTGACAAAGCAGGAAAGAATGTCCAATGGAAAAGAGACAGTCTCTTCAACAAATGGTGTTGGGAAAATTGGACAGCCACATGCAGAAGAATGAAACTGGACCATTTCCTTACACCACACACAAAAATAGACTCCGAATGGTTGAAAGACCTAAACGTGAGACAGGAGTCCATCCAAATCCTAAAGGAGAACACAGGTAGCAACCTTTTCGACCTCAGCCGCAGCAACTTCTTCCTAGAAACATCGCCAAAGGCACGGGAAGCCAGGGCAAAAATGAACTATTGGGATTTCATCAAGATAAAAAGCTTTTGCACAGCAAAAGAAACAGTCCACAAAACCAAAAGACAACCGACAGAATGGGAGAAAATATTTGCAAATGACATATCAGATAAAGGGCTAGTATCCAAAATCTATAAAGAACTTATCAAACTCAACACCCAAAGAACAAAGAATCTAATCAAGAAATGGGCAGAAGACATGAACAGACATTTTTCCAAAGAAGACATCCAAATGGCCAACAGGCACATGAAAAAGTGCTCAACATCGCTCGGCATCAGGGAAATCCAAATCAAAACCTCAATGAGATACCACCTCACACCCGTCAAAATGGCTAAAATTAACAAGTCAGGGAACGACAGATGTTGGCGGGGATGTGGAGAAAGGGGAACCCTCCTACACTGTTGGTGGGAATGCAAGCTTGTGCAACCCCTCTGGAAAACAGTGTGGAGGTTCCTCAAACAGTTGAAATTAGAGCTACCGTTCAATCCAGCAATTGCACTACTGGGTATTTACCCCAAAGATACAAATGTAGGGACCCGAAGGGGTACGTGTACCCCAATGTTTATAGCAGCAATGTCAACCATAGCCAAACTGTGGAAAGAGCCAAGATGCCCATCGACAGATGAATGGATAAAGAAGAGGTGGTATATATACACAATGGAATATTATGCAGCCATCAAAAGGAATGAGATCTTGCCATTTGCAACGACGTGGATGGAACTGGAGGGTGTTATGCTGAGTGAAATAAGTCAATCAGAGAAAGACATGTATCACATGACCTCACTGATATGAGGAATTCTTAATCTCAGGAAAGAAACTGAGTGTTACTGGACTGGTTGGGGGTGGGAGGGATGGGGTGGCTGGGTGATAGACATTGGGGAGGGTATGTGCTACGGTGAGCGCTGTGAATTGTGCAAGACTGTTGAATCACAGATCTGTACTTCTGAAACAAATAACGCAACATATTTTAAGAAAAAAGAAAAAGAAGAAGATAACAGGAGAGGAAGAAAAGGGGAGTATGTCAGAGGGGGAGATGAACCATGAGAGATGATGGACTCTGAAAAACAAACTGAGGGTTCTAGAGGGGGGAGGGGGGTAGGGGGATGGGTTAGCCTGGTGATGGGTATTGAGGAGGGCACGTTCTGCATGGAGCACTGGGTGTTATGAACAAACAATGAATCATGGAACACTGCACCAAAAACTAATGATGTAATATATGGTGATTAACATAAGAATAAAAAAATTAAAAAGGAAAAAAAAAAGTTATTTTGCCACACCTGCAATATCGGCTATGGCTTGTACCTATAAATGACATGCTCCATAAACTTAATAGTGAAACCTGATTATTTCTATTAATCAAGTTTTGGTCAAAGATGGCATTTATTTTATGAAGCTGTATTTGACCACATGAGGAATGGTTTGAAAAATAAATGGGTTGGGTTCCCTGGGTGGCTCAGTTGGTTAAGTGTCTGCCTTCAGCTCAGGTCATGATCAGGATTCTGGGATTGAGTCCCTTGTCTGGTTCCCTGCTCAGGGGAGAGTCTGCTTCTCCCCCTGTCCCTCCCTCTCCTCTTGCTCGTGTTCATGCTCTCTCTCAAATAAATAAGATTAAAAAAATAATAAATGGGTTGATTGTGCTGCAATGTAGACAAATAATCCAGACTTCTGGACAAATCAGCAAGCATAGGTTCCAGAAGCCTTATTCTCATTGGATTAGAAAACCTCAGGTGTCCTGTTTGAGTGATGTTCTTTGAATTGTAACTCTGTGGGTTGACAACAGGCAGATGGGATCTAGGCTCAGCCATAATCATAGATGAAAAAATATATATATATATATGACCTAGGAATCAGAATGAAGCGGAGGGATTATTATCTGTGTTTACTTTGCTTGCTACTCATACCCTCATAAAGAAATTAATAATATTTGTACCACTATGTTTTTGCCCTTGTTCTGCCATTTGCTAGTTGAAATCTCCATATTGCCCAGTGGGTATTAACTTCTTTTAAAGAAGGAATTGAAAACCCAAGCCAAAAGGAATAACCCACGTGGCAGATTGCCAAGGGCTGAATGTTGCATTAAGCTGGTGCAAGTGAGGAAATTTTAATAAGTAAAAGATGGCAATAAGACTGCCAGTATTCCTTTGCCAGAAAAGCCAGAGGGTAGGTGAAGGGTATAGGAAGGAGGTTTAAGAGCATTCGATCGAAATTAAATTGGGAGACACATGAGACAATTGTAAGTGTTCTCCTGGGGATATGAGGAAATTAAAGCAATTAAAGAATCTGGTAATGCAGAGTACAAACCAAATAGGATCTCTCTTTTTCTTTTTTATAACTTCACATTAAATGGTGGTTTATGTCCTCCAAGGTTACATTCCTTTCCTGTTTGGGACAGTTTCTCAGTGGCTGTGCTCTGGTTGATGCCCTGCGTCCATATGCTGTCCATCACTCCCTTTATAACTCACTACTTCATCTGTTCTGTACACAAATTCCAGATTAATTTTGTCTCTCTGAACATGATACCTTTTATGCATTCTATTGTTTATTCAGTAGCCAGTGCCTCCCCACCCCTTTTTTTTAAACCAATAAAACCATGATTGAGTAACAGTACCAAAATACCCAGTGAAGAATCTAAATCATGATAGGTCTGGTCTGATATTGGCAGACTGTTCTCCCTTGTTGGCGATCGCTCTAGGGTGGGCATGTGGCCACGTGTTGGTCAAAGAGATGTAATCAACTTACACTGGGAACTTTGGGAATAGATTTTCCTCCTGGAGAAAGAGAAAGCTGCATAAAGAGGAGTTCATTGTTGCGATGTGTGGGAATATGAAGCCCTAAGACAAATGACACCATATCAAAGATCAAAGCGTCGAGGATGTTAACAGCTTAAGGCTTGGAAGTGCCTACATCTGGACTCTTAGTAAACAATAAATACCCTTCAGCATAAGCAACTATTAATTGGGTATTCTGTAATTAGTTGCAAATGCATTTTAAATAATACATCCCGTTCTCCCCAAATGGTGAGGGATTCCCATTAACAGTTGAAGTGTCAGCTCTCTACCCTGGCATTTAGGGCTTTTTAGCAGCATTTTGCCTGAGTTGTCTTGTTTGCCTCTCCCCTGACTCCCCCCCCCCCCGCATATATAAGTCCCCTAGTCAAACTTATGTCTTGATTATTTTTGATCATTCATTCAGTCTTTTTGCCACCATCCCTCTGGTTTGTCATTCCTTCAATCTGTAATGTCTTCTTTGTTCTAGGTGCCTTTACTTAAACTCGAAAGGTCCCACCTGAAATTACACAACTCCCCTTGATGTCTTCTTTACCTGCTCACATGCAGACAATAACTCACATATAATATATACATACATATTATATATTTTATATATACATATATTGTGTATACATTTCGGGTTTTTGGGGGGGCTCTGTTTAGCACAAGTATTTTCTCTTCTCATAAGAATAATCTGATGTTTTTTTGAAACCATTCTCTTCCTACCCTTAGCTCATGTAACTTGTAACATCTGGTTAATCCCAACAACACACTCCATGTTCTTCCATCCCTGACCCAGCCATAATGGTTCCTTCATAGATATCAGTAGAACCTAATCAAAACCATTCAGACTCAGGCCCAGAGTACTAGTTAGAACTTTTGGGAAAAAGATTCTCTTTTTTTCTGCTGGAATTTAATCAAGGAAGATAAAAACCGGGAGTTGTGGGGAGCCCCAAGTGAACATTTATCCATAAGCAAAGCCTCAACAGAAAGGAAGGAGAGCTAAGAATCTAGATTCCTAGAACAATGCTTGAGACTGAAGTCAGTGACACCACAGAATCTTTTTAAGTTCGTTCCTTCGTTCCTTCTTTTTTTCCAAGTTAGGTACACTTAAATCATTGAATTAAAAGGGATTCAACCTCCCTCTAACAATGCATTCATTTGTTAGTCACTGTTCACATACTGAATTAAACAATTTGATGCAGAGATCTAGATAGAGCTCTACTTTTGCTAGTGCATTAACTTCCTAGGTATTGGGACAGTAAACCCAATCCTTCACTCAGCACATTTCTCTGCCTTTTATTTAGTAGACACCACACAAAGAACTACTGAACTGATGTAAACTCTGAAATTCTTGTATATTGTGGGATGGCAGCCAATTTGAGATTTTCTAAGAATTTCCTTGCAATCACAGCATCATATTCAAAAAGTGAAATTTTTTCTTGTCACATGTCTGTGTCTCATTACTGTTGAGGGAATTTAGTGTACAACTTCTTCCCTTTTTTACCCATAATTCATTCTAAATCGTATTCTTCTGACTTACTGAAAAGCTAATAGCTTCCTCCTTTAATGACGGGTCTGCAATTTGAAACTGCTCCAATGCTCAGTTTTTAATTTTTTTTCACTTCTTATTCTCTTTCTCTCTCTTTGTACCCCGACCTCCCTCCCTTTCCAGCCATTGCTTAGTGATCTCATTCAGTCTTACAGCTTTGAATATCATTTATATGCCACCAGCTGCCAAATTTGTCTCATAGTTGTGTATACTAACATCAGACTTGTGCAAAATGTTCACACTCTTACCCCCATAAACCAAGGTTTCTCACATTCTTCCTCAGCTCATTTGATGATAAATCTCTACTTCCATTGTGTAGATTATAACCGTAGATATCCTTGATTCCTTTTTCCTTTGACATTCTACTGAAAATCCATTTACTTATCTTGTAGGCTCTACCTTAAAAATATATTCTTAAGATAATCACTTCCTAGCACTTGTGTGTGATCATTATCCAAATCCCCATTACCTCTCACCTGGATTGTTACAATAGTCTCTTCACTGATCACCACGGTCAACCTCCTCCCATCATGTTCTCCTTTCAACATAATAGTAATTTTCAAAAAGTAGAAACAGATCAAATTATCTCAAAACTCACCATGACTATGCCCACTAAATGTGCAGAGAATTTTTGTAGAACTATATAAATTCTCATTTTATTGTATCTTAATTTGATAAAAATGTACCCCCAAAGTAATTGATAGTAAGATAACAAAAGTTAAAGTCTTCCAGTGGTCTAAAAAGTGGCCTTCCCTTTATATATCTGGTTTCATTTCTACTCTTTAGGCCTCTTGTTGACAACACTCCAATTACTCTGGTCTATTTGTCATTTATAGAACACACCAGACAAATCCCTGACTAAGGCCGTTTTTACATTTGTTTTTTCCTCTGCCTGGAATTTTTTTTCTCCTTTATTCACATGGCTTCTTCCCTCACCAACTTCAGATCTTTGTCCACACGTCACTATCCAAGAGAAGACTCTTCTGATATTTAAGATGATAATCCCCTTCCTCTTCACTCCGAGCCCTCTCTCACCCCCTTGCTGCTTTTTTATTTTTAAAGATTTATTTATTTCTTTAGAGAAGAGGGGAGGGCAGAGGGAGAGAGAGTCTTAAGCAGACTCTGCACTGAGCACAGAGCCCGATGTGGGGCTCGATCTCACGACCGTGAGATAAGGACCTGAGCCAAAACCAAGAGTCTACCGCTTAACCTCCTGAGCCACCCAGGCACCCCTGCTTCTTTACCTTCATAGAACTTCCTATCAGATAACGTCTCTCGCTTTCTCCTTTACCTGGTACCCTTCCTCCATACCCCATCTCTTTCTCTTTCTCTTTCTGTGTTCCTAGCCCCTGGAAAAATGCATGACACGAAGTGGGCATGTAATACATATTTGTTTAAAGAAGGAACAGCCGAAATCTAAGATTTGTGACTTGATTTTTAAATGACTTCTAATATTCATCTTTTACATGTTGATCATTGAACAGTGGTTTTAAATGTTTAGAACTGGGTTTTTTTTTTGGCATTCCTCATGGTCTTCATTGTCAAATATACTTGATTTTTTTATTTCAGTTTAAACAAAAAATGAGTTTAATTTTCACTATGAAATGGTGATGCCAGACTTGGAGAAACTTTTTTTTTTTTTTGAGATCTGTTTAATCATTGAGCTTTATTTCGAGTTAATCAGATACACTATAGTATTCCATTCTCATTCTCCTATTGGCTTTGTAAGGTCTTTCTCTCTCTGTCTCTGTATGTATGTGTGTATGTGTAATATTTAATGGTTCCTCTTGGTTTTCAATATGCATCATTGTTTATTACATGGCTATATGTGAAGTGTAAGACCCTTGCAATAGTATACTATCTTGATTTCTTACAGAATTTGTGCTATCATTGTCAAATACACATCCACCTATAAGCCTTTTGATAAACTGTTAAAACTGTTGTTTTATACATTTACATGTATTTTAAAGAAATAGAATAAAAATGTAGTCTTTTGTATTTATCCACATATTTCTGTTTCTTATGTTCTTTGTTTCTTCCTATATATTGAAGTTGCCATGTTGGTCACTTTCTTTCAGTTTGAATAACGTGAATTTGCTTCATGTTTTTTTTATCTTAAAATGTTTTTATATCATATTCACATTTGAAGAATATTTTCATTTGATATAAAATTCTGAGTTGACAATTTTTTTTTAACTTTTAAGATTATGTTCTTTTCGGTCTGTACTGTTTGGTTAGAGGTCAATTATCATTTATTTCATTGTTCTCCTATGTTATGTGTTTGTTTTTCTTCCTGCTTTCATTATTTTATCTTGAGTTATGATTTTCAGCTGTTAGGTTATGATATATCCAGATGTGTTTCATTTCTGTACATCCTTTTTGGGATTTGCTGACCTTCCTAGATCAGGTGGGTTTGAGCCATCATTTTTTCAAGTACTCTTTCTGTTCCCTTGACATTCTCTATCTGGGACACCATTTATATTTATATTATACCACTTAATTTGAACTCATAGATCTTTGAGTCTCTTTTTTTCTTTTTATTCTTATTTCCAAACTGTATTAACCCATTCATTGGCCCTTTTTTCCCCCATATATTTTACTGTGCAGGTCTATCTGTTCATTTATTATGCACATTTAAGTCTCTGAATATATGTAAATACATATACACCTTGAGTACTAATTCCAACATCTAGGCTTTCTGTGGTCAGTTTCTGTTGTCTTTGTCTGGGAAGTGTTGACTTTCATTCTTGCAGGCATCACCTTATTGGTAACCATGTTTACCTCGAGGCTTTTAAAACGCTTTGTTAGAATGAGTTTTTATTTTCTGTTATTCTAGGACTAGTAAGTGACTTCCTGGGAGTCAGCCGAGTACCAAGTCTTCTTCTCTTCCAGACCTTGCAGAGTCTCACTCACAATACACACAGCTTAGTATTTGGCCAACAAATTAAGGAGACCTCCATGTGGATTTTGGGGTGGCTTTTTTCTTTAGCTCCCTTTTTTTCTGGTATCCTAACCTGACCTGCAGTGAGTTTAGTAGTTTATATTTCCAATCTGTGTTTCCTCAGAAAGACTACTGTCCTCTATTTGTCTTTTGCTTTCCTGTATTCTAGAGGGTGCCTCCAGACAGAAAGCCCAGGCTATTATGGGTCTTACTTCATATATTCCCATACTATTAATAACTGCAATCCTGCATCCCTTTGTCCACTGTTTGCAAACAGTGGCCTCATAGAGCTTTCTATTTTATTTTTGAAGGGCTAGGCTAGTACTTGCCACATCATCATGGCTAAGACATGTCAAATTATATTTTCATAATTCCATGTAGGCTACAAAGCTTTGGGAAAACCCTGAATAGTTGTCTTTTTCTTAAAATCTAGGCTCCTTCCCTTGATTATCTTTATGTGTTTTACATAGAGAAACAAAACAATATTTGTTAATGAGAGAGCCACCTAACAGCATCTCATATACAATTTGAATGTGACATAAGGTTTCTCCATGTTAAACATGAATAACCCACGTTTGCGCTCAGGTTTCACTCTCTAACTGCTGTTAAACTCAAGGTTTCAGTGTGTAATTTGGGGGAATAGATTATGTTAAGACCATAACTAGACAAATTTTTCTGGGCTTGTTCAATGAATCTTTAGGTCATAATAAACAGAGAGGTTAATAAAGTAGACCAGACAAAAAAATGTATATGAACATACATGCAAATACGTGTACATGTGTACCCAGATATAACTATTTCTAATTGTTTAGGCACTAAAAAAGATTTGTTTCTGCTTACCAAATTTAACTATGCCCATGTCCTTGCCCTCCCAGTAAAATCTCTCTCCTTTTTGCATATCTTCTCTACTTTACCTCAGGTACATGACCATTTATCTGAAACTTTGATCTCCAAATTTTCTAGTAGTATGTATACCCTATACTTTTTTGTATATTAATTTTTTAAATTTTTTTATTTTATTATGTTAATCACTATACATTACATCATTAGTTTTTGATGCAGTGTTCCACGATTCATTGTTTGTGTATAACACCCAGTGCTCCATGCAGTATGTGCCCTCTTTAATACCCATCACCAGGCTAACCCATCCCCCCAACCCCCTCCCCTCTAGAACCCTCAGTTTGTTTCTCAGAGTCCATAGTCTCTCATGGTTCTTCTCCCCCTCCAATTTTCCCCCTTCATTTTTCCCTTCCTACTATCTTCTTTTTTTTTAACATATGATGTATTATTTGTTTCAGAGGTACAGGTCTGTGATTCAACAGTCTTAAACAATTCACAATTGTGTAAGAATTGTATATATTAATTTTTAACTAATCGTACAGTTGATTTTTAGGACAGAGAATATTACTTAAAAATGTTTGCTCTTCTCCTGTATCTGTACCTTTTCTATATCATCTAGTAATCTTGGCTTGGTTTTCAACAACTTTTAATAGTGACTTTCACCTAGAAATTACATTTATGACCTAAATCCCATTAAGAAGTTATGCTGGTAAATTTTAGCATGCACGTTGTTAGCCGTTTTTTATTTTTCCAGTTTTGGAAACTCTGTGTTTTGGCCACGATGCTTAAGAGCTATTGCTGTCAGGAAATATTTTGCAAATTCTCTACTAAATTCCTCCTGGGACATTTTAAATCCCTGCACATATAATCCACACTCTCATTATTATGAACATTATTCAGCTTGTTTAAGTACTGAACAAAATGGTCTTAAATGAACTCTGTCTTCATCCTTTTTAAAAGAGGTATGGGCAAGCGTTAGAAGAACCCTGAAGAGAAACACAGTGACTAATTCAATAAAATCTATCACATCCAGAAATCCTTGCAACCAGGAATTCAAAACACATTTTCATTATTAAACTTCATTCCTTTAAAAATAGCAGATGATGAAAGCTCAGTCTCTAGAGACTGAAGGCTTCAGTTTGAATCCTGGCTCTGTCACTTACCTCCTGTCAGTACTTATCATCTTTGTACCTCAATTTCTGCATGTTGAAGATGAGGGTAACAATGTACCTATCTCCTTGCATTATTCTGAGGGTGAAATAGGAGAATACATGTAAAATAAAACTTAGAAAAATCCCTGTAACTTCAAAACATGTAATAACTTAAAATTATTAACAAGGCTGGGACATATGCAAATTTAGTAATTACTGTTTGCTGACATAGCCTAAATATATTAATAACTATTTTTATGTCTTTAGGTACTCTTAGGCACCTTTCTAGCTCTCCACAATAGCGCCTTATATACAAAACACTAAGCCGAGCATTGCATATGTTATATAATCCTTTTATAACACTATATTTTATTATTATTTTGCATAAAAATAACCAGAATTCAAGGAATTTAAATATGTGTTCATTTGCCTCTTCTGGTAATGACACAGAAGTTACCTTTTACCAGGAGTTCTCAACTGGGGCAATATTGTCCCGAGGGGCTATTTGGCAATGTCTGGAGACATTTTTGGTTGTCAGAACTGGGGAGGTGATACTGGCATCCAGTGGATAGAGGTCATGCAGGCTGTTGCCGTCCTACAGCACATAACACAGTCCTCCTCATTAAGTGATCTGACCCAAATGTCTGTAGTGCTGAGACTGAGAAACCCTTTGAGACTAAATCTCCTACTGAAAAAAATCTGCACACATGTAAAAAAGAAATAATAATAATAAGTTTGGAAAGTGAGAAAGCCATCCATTCAACACGACTTTTCTCGATTAGAGCATCAACCCCCTCAGTCCGCCATGGAGAGTCCGGGCTCCAGTGCACGGTGCCAAGTGCAAGAGCAGCGGGCCGCCCGCCGGGACCTGCTGGAGATGAAGCTGTGCTACCCAGAACAGCTGGGGCTGCTGGCTCCGTACTTCGTGGTAATTCTGAGAGCCAAGGGCACCCTGCGACCAGCAGAACGCCAGGTCCCGTGGGGCCCCTGGGAGTTCATTTAGAGTACTAGACAAGAGCTGCTTCCCTCCCTTGAAGGACGGTACCGAGGGACAGGGGCTGGAAGGCTTCTGCCCCCACCTGGAGCTCTGCAGGTATCTTCCTCCTTCCCATGGGCTGTCTTTTAGTTTTGTTGACTTTGTTTTAGTTTTGCCTTTCAGTTTCTTCACTCTGCAGAAGCTTTTTATTTTAACTGAGTTTCAGTAGTTTAATTTTGCTTTTATTTTCCTTGCCTCGGGAGACTTGTCTAGCAAATCTCAGATGCTGACAACACCAAACGCTGGTGAGGATGAGAAGCAACAGGAACTCTCATTCATTGCTCATGTGAGTGGAACGTGGTACAGCCACTTTGGAAGACAGTTTGGCAGTTTCTTAGAAAACTAAACCTACTCTTAAGATATAGCAATGACAGGGGTGGCTTGGGTGGCTCAGTTGGTTGAGCATCTGCCTTCGGCTCAGGTCATGATCCCAGAGTCCTGGGATCAAGCCCCGCATCGGGCTCCTTGCTCGGCTGGGAGCCTGCTCCTCCCTCTCCCTCTGCCTGCCACTCCCCCTGCTTGTGCATGCTTTCTCTCTCTCTCTGTGAAATAAATGAATATTTAAAAAAGAAAGATATAGCAATGACAATCCTTGGTATTCACCCAAAGGATTTGGAAACTTATATCCCCACAAAAACCTGCCCATGGTTATTAATAGCACTTGTATTCATGATTGGCAAAACCTGGGAGCAACGAAGATGTCTTTCAGGAGGTGAATTGAGAAATTAACCAGAGTACCTCTAAACAATGGAATACCTTTCAGAGATAAAAGGAAATGAGTTATCTAGCTATGAAGGACAGGGAGATGTCTTAAATGCATATTACAAAGTGAAAGAAGCCAAGCTGAAAAGGCTACATGCTGTATCATTCCAACTCTATGACATGACATTCTGGAAAAGGCAAAACTATGGAGACAGTAAAAAGTGATCACCACAATATGAGGGGTGAGGGCTGGGCAAGATGAAGAGCTAGGGCACAGAGGGATTTTAGAGCAGCTAAAATACTATGTATGATACCACAATAATGGGTATATGTCATTATACATTTGTCCCAAGCCCATAGAATACACACCACCAAGAGTGAACTATAATGTCAACTATGGACTCTGAGTGGTTATGATGTGTCAGTGTGGGTTCATTGCTTCTAACAAATGTCTCACTTTGGGGGATGTTGATAATGGGGGAGGCTATGCATCTGTGGGGGCAGGGGACTTTGACACATCTCTGTACTTTCCCCTCAATTTTCCTGTGAAAGTTAAATTGCTCTAAAAATATCTTAATAAAAATTTATTCATAAAGAATCACAAAGGAAAAAAGGTTTAACATTTTAAAAAGAGAAAGAGTAATTTTAATAATGTACCAATATGAAAGTAATATAATGACATTATCTAAATTAATCTGACCCTCAAACTTAATATTTCTTTCAGACGGTATATTGATACTTTCACAAAAGTTGTACAGTCTTCTAAGAGAAATACTAATTTAGAAGAAGTGCCTTCATTTATCTGTCCAGTAGCTAGTAAGAAAGCTATCTAATCTTTATACAGTCACCTGTGGTGTCTTGGAATCTTGTCCGCTAACACCCGAGAGACCGGAGGCCAATTGCTTCATCCCTCTGGATTTCCATTTCCTTGTCTGTATAACGGAGATAATAAGATACACTGTTAGAAGGTTATTAGAAGTTTTTGTTACAATCTTTGTTATATTTAATGTAAAAATCATTAAAGTCATGATTTTAAGGTTGTTAAAATTTCATGTCTTCCTCTATTTTGTCTGATGAGCCTATAGTTTTTGCTGTTTTCTTGGTGTTTATGTGATACAGGTTCTTTTAACAATGCTAACCTGTGTCTTTCAGTCATCTTTTGGCATATTTTTAGGTTGTTCTCTTACCTGCCCCTACTCTACATGCCTTTGATCTTTTGTCCAGTTAATACCTCTACCCAGTTTTTGACTGGTATATAAGTATTGCTGTATAACGTGTCACTCCGGAACGTAAAGTGAGTTAAAGCTACACTGTTATTTCCCATGTTACTGTGCATCAGGTCCTAGAACAGGGCTCTGCTGGGGATTTGGGAATCTGGGGTCATTGGCTTGTCTGGTGTCTCAGTGCTCTGCCATGTGGCTTCTTTCTCTTTCTACCACGGTTTGGCCTTGATTTGCTTAGAGCATGGTTGGACTCTGAGACAGAGTGTTCAACCTGACCTGGTGAGAGAGTGATTATCAGTCCCTTTTTTGTATCATGCTTGGTACTGTACCATTGGCCAATGCAAGTCCTATGGTAGGGCTCAGAGTCAGTGTCTGGAGTGGCTTATAAAGGCATGAATATAAGGATATGTGGTTCATTGTGGTCCACTAATGAAATAATCTAAACAATGGCTAGGATGGGAATTAAATAATATGAAAGTTGACAGTTTTTATAAACGCCTGTTATGATGTAATATGGCACTTTTCAAATTACTGACATTAGTTCCAAACACCTCCAAAGATTCCATGGCAAGCAAATTAACATAGGTATAATTCCTTGTACTAATTAAAATATGATGTGTTTATGCTACTGTTGAGGAAACTCATTTCTAATGGGAGAAAATGAGTTACAATGGGAGATTATCCTTCTTCCTTGAAGAGTGAGATGCTCTAGAAAGAATCCGAGACAGAGAATCTAGTATTTATCCTGTTAAATTTATATAGCTTATGGAAAAGTATTTGTTTTTTGGGCTTCAGTTTTCTTTTTATGAATTAGACATTTGGACTGATGGTCCCAGTGAACACTTTAGCTCCATATTTTCATGTGTTCCTTGGTCTCAGTGGAAATATGTAGGGTGTTTGAAAAGTTTTCCAGTCGTGCTTAGGCAGTAGTTCTGGGAAAGGGTACTTGGTGATTTTCTTTTGCTTTTCTGTGAAAAGCTTATTGTGCTATCAACAGCATTGGAATGAAATAAACTTCTAATCAGAATTGGTTTCACTGAAAGGCAAAACATGTAATTTACCTGTTTAATTTTGGGTGTCTATACTCAGGAAAAAAAAAACTGTTTAAATCCAGTCATTCACTCAATCATTCTATCATCCCTGTACTGATCCATCAATGTATCCATCTATTTATTTACTGGATAATTACCATATAAGAAGATATTCTGTAGTGAATGTGTATACAGGGTTACTGTAGGTTCTGAACATTAATGATGGCAGCAGTTTTGTTTGGCTGTGATAATGTTTTTAGACATAGATACAATTTGGAATTTAGGCTCTTCTGATCTCCGTCTTATACCAGATTCCTTTATATGTTTGTGACGCGTGCCTGGCCCCTCAAGGCATTTAAGTTCATGGGATCCCTAGCTGAAAGTATTATTACCTGTCAAAAAGTAGTATATTATTAGGAATTTATTTGTTCAGCCTTTATCAGGAAGTAAAGCTGGGCCTCCACCCAAAGGTTTGAAGAGGGGATCCCCTGTCAGGACTTTAAAGAATGAAGATGAAGAGCCTATTGAATCCTGGGAAGCTGGTGGTGAGGTCAGGGAAGGTCAAAGATAAAACCAAGTTTGGATATCTAAATGATCCTTGACTTTTCATTTTGGTAAACCATTGGCAGCTTAGTTAACAGACATGGAAGAATTGTCATTTATTTGGGAGAGGGGGAATTAAAATTTAGGAGAGCTTATTAGTGTTTAAAACAAAGGTAATCATTCTGAGAATAGGGCCATGGACCCTGCCACATAATCTTATACTATTGTAATATTAGTGAGGACTATGTTATTTCCCAAATCGATCCTCACTTTTCTCTTTCTCATTTTTAATCTTATCCTTAACAGTGCTTTTTATTTCAGTTGGAAGATGGAAGGGATTATATGGAATGAGCAAATCGTGTAAGGATAGCTCTGGAAGTCAAGGTGGACTCACTAGGCAATTATTATTAATAAGAATGCCTTCATTATCTTATAAAGAATTGAATAAAATATCAAAACTTAAACTCACCTAGTATCCTAAAACAGGTGCTAAGAATGTATACCTTGACAATATCCCAATAGCTGCATTCAGTTCCATTAAAAACTTTCAAAGACAAGTAGTGGAAAACATTGAATATTTTCCCTAAGATGAGCAATTCAAAGATAGGTAGCTTCGTGGCCAATAGGGAAATTAGGGCTTAGCAGGGCCTCATTCTCCTTTGGCTAATGTCACAATTCTTTGGTCCTATTGGCTTTTCAAGAGACTGAAAATACTGGAGATCTAAAAATTATTGGCTCCAAAATACAAAAAGAAAATTGTACATTTAAAGTTAAAATTCATATTGAAGGCACGCAATGCATAGCAATTGCATCTAGTTGGTTGCAATAGACTCCAGTTTTAGATGGTCATATACAGAAACAGTATTTAGTGAGGATGTGAATACATTTTGATGTTTGATATTATATGGGGGACAGGGCATCACAAATAATTGCCTAGAGCCTAAGTATTTCTTAGAATTTTCTCTCATAATTTTGCTTTCCATCTTTCTCTGGCTCTATCCCCTTCCTCTATTTATCACTCAAACAACATCCTCCTTTGTGTCCTCCTTTCCCCACCCTGTTCTCATTTGGGCAACTGGTTGAAGGCAAAGCCATCCCTGGCCTTGTAAGATAGGTAAGGAGGGATTTTTCACTCATGAAGAAAATCATTACAAAGTCCTTTGAGCTTTAGAACATAAATATCATGGCCAGTTTTTAAGGTTGTGCATCCATTAAAGACCTGTGTTATCTGGTTCCTTTTGTTTAACCATTCTCTTACTGAATCAGGTACTTTATTAGAGGACACATGAGTAAGCCATGCTGTTGCTTTCTTAATGATGTGTACTCATCATTTGGATTTTGGGAAATATTTTCAGGATAGTTGAAACTTCTAATACAGAAACACACATTTGCAAAACCACTGAGAGCTCTTTTGAAATGCCAAAGAAAGTGTGTTCTCACATTCTGCTGTGAAGTTAATTCAGAGATTAGTTTACCTTTTTGTTTCTATACATACAAAGGTGAAGTCAAATACTTAAATTTTTAAGAATCAATGATTGGATAAGGGTAATCAGTAAAAACAGTATTTTATCAGAAGAGCTTTATTTTTAAGATTCCTTGAGAAGCAATCTAGGTTTAGCCATGCAAACTGAGTTCAAACTCTTCTAGAAGTGACAATTTCTTCTGTCTTAAATGATTTCATTATCATGAGAAACAGTTCTGCTAAACTTGGCATTATTTATTGTCGTTCAAATGTAGCTAAAGGCAATATTATACACATTTTGAGTTATGAGTCTCTGTTCCTCTCTATCAAAATATAAGATTTCTGGCTACACCTATACTTTCTGAATCATCTGCAGTATGTGACATTCAAGGTCATTCACAAACCCTATTTCCTAATGATAGGAAATGATAGAGTACCTTCATTTGAAATGATCCCCCCCCGGGCTAGATCATCTCTGATAGTTTACATGCTGTAATTAGATCATATGGTCAGTGAACGTGCTACAGAATAATCTTCAGCTTAATGTTTTATGTTCCTATCACTTCATTAAATGAAATATTTATTACATTTAAGTGATTTTAATAATTAACATTTATGTTAATGTTCACTGCACACAGTTTGCTTAGAGTCACTAACTAGGTGATAGTATGGTCTTAAAAACTCTTTAATAAACCATAGCCATATGAGTATATTCACTTAGAGCATGAGCATCCTCACTTTTCTCTTTCTCATTTTTAATCCTATCTTTAACAGTGCAAATTCCTATCTGGGTTTGGAGGAAAAAATGGACTTCTCTGTGGAGTTTTTAATTCCTCAAGATTCAAAAGAAAAGGATATCATCATATAGTAAGTCAAATAGACCTAAACTGAGATATCGTTAATTATATGGAGATAGGATGCTGTCTTTTTATGTTAAAAATTGGTTTTGTTTTGATTTGTTCCATGACTGATAATAATAGGAAGAGTCAAGGGCAAAATGGCAACAGGACACCAAGGGATGACTGGGATGATACATACCCCAGAGACAGCAGGGTGCAGAGATCAGACTTGGTCTTGGAGTGCTTGTTCATTGATGAAGACTATGACTTGCCCAGTAAAATCTCTGAACCTCAGATTTACAAATCCATGAAGTGGGAATTATCATACTTACTTCACAGGATTACTGAAAGGATTGAATGAGACAATGACTGTCAAAATGTTATAAGTCATGTGAAATGCTATTCAGCATAAGAAGCAGTGCTGTTGAGTAGGACCCACATGACATAGTATATACAAAATACCTAGCAATATTTTGTGCTGAATGAAACATTATAAGCACTTAAATATTTGGCAGAAGTAATAAGATAGAATAATAATTGGTATTATATTTTAAAATGCAAAATGGGCAGTAAGAGACCAATAGTATATGATTGGATTCCTTTCCTTCTTTCAGTTAGCCCTCATCCAGATTAAAAAAGTTATCCTGAGAAAATATACACACCCAGAATTGAAAATAAGCTTTTTCTGTTAATATGGCTTACTTGGATATAAACCTGCTCCTTAGATAGCTGTTAACTCTCATGTATCATTTAGTAGGAGTTGAAATAGCCTGTCTCCCATTCTCCCTTTCTGTCTCTCTGTCATCACCACCCCTTCCCACCCCTCCTGTAAGTTTGGATAACCGTACTTCCTTGTTGTGTGAGCATTTTCTTAATTGACGTAATGTATAGACTTGTGAATTATTTCCTGGTTTTTCTTCTTTCTGCAAAAACTACAAAAATTATATTTTCAGGCAAGAATATATTAATTTACTTATTCAAGTATATATTTGTGTGCCTCCTATGTGTCAGGTACGTGTTAGAAAGGCACTTTCTAACAAAGCCATGTTGGGTACTTTTCAGATGCAGGGAGAGATGAAATGGCTTATTAACTGCTCTAAAAATTCATGGACTCTCTGAAGGAAAATAGTAGCAAAGTGTTGTGTATTTATTATATATGCAAACGTAAGATATATGGCAATAACAGTACAAAGAATGGAAAGGTAGAACTGGAAATATATTTTTTTAGGGTTTTTACACTCTATGCAAAGTAATATATTAATTAAAGATACACATTATAAACCCATAGGTTAGCCTCCAAACACAATTTTTAAAGTGGTATAAATAAAAGCCAATAGAGGAAATAAATTAAATCTTAAAAAATGCTCAATTAATTCAAAAGAAGGCAGAAAAAAACACATTGGAAAAAATTGCTAGGAAAATGGTAAATTTTGATCAACCATATTAATATTCATGTTAAATACAGAATCTAAATACACCCATGTAAAGATGCAGACTATGAAATTAGACTTTAAAAAAGCATGAACCAAGTTTATGTTGCCTGTAGGAAAACTAACAAATATAAAGACATAAATAGTTGACAGGTATAAAGATGAAAAAAGATAAGCTATGTAAACATAAAATAATGCCAGGGTAGGTATATTTATATCAGACATGTAACCTTCAGAAAGAGGAACATGATCAGAGATAATGAGGGACATTACATTATGATTAAGGGGTCCATTCTCCAAGAAGATAAAACAATTTTAAACATGTATGTACCAAACATCAGTGGCAGAACGTATGAAACAGACCAAAAAAGGAAGGAGTTAACATTTCACAACCATCAAAATGCCTAAAAATAAGGCTGATAATTAAGTGTTAGCAAGAATGTGTAGCAATTGGAATTCTTGTACATTGATGGTGGGAATATAAAATAGTATGATCACGGGCACCTGGGTGGCTCAGATGGTTAAGCGTCTGCCTTCGGCTCAGGTCATGATCCCAGGGTCCTGGGATCGAGTCCCGCATTGGGCTCTCTCCTAGACTCTGCCTCTGCCTCTCTCTCTCTCTGTCTCTCTCTAAATAAATAAATAAATAAATAGTATGATCACTGAGGAAAAAAGTTTGGAAGTTACTTAAAAAGTTAAATATACATGACTAATATGGTGCAGCATTTCACCTTTAGGTATGAAAGTAAGAAAATGGCATATGTCTGGACCAAGATTGATACACAAATGTTCATAGCAATTTTATTTGGATTGCCAAAACTTGGAAACACCTTAGATGTTCATCAACAACTAGATAAAAAAAAAAAAAAACAACACATTGTGGAATACAACAGAACAGTAAAGGGAACAAACTCTTGATACTAGAAATAACATGGAGGAATCTAAAAATAATTGGGTTGATTGGAAAAATACCCCCCCCAAAGTAAATACTGTCTGCTTTTGTTAGTATGGAATTCTCAAACTGCAAACAATCAAAATTCTAGAAAATGCAAATTAATTTATACTGGTGATATGCACATCAGTGTTTCCCTGGCGCAAAGGGGAGATTATCATCAATTATCATGATGATAATTGAATGTGAATGAAGAAACTTTGGGGGAGGGATATTGTCTATATGTTAAAACTTACATGATTGTACATTGTAAATATTATAATTTATTTGTTATATCTTCAAAAAGTAAAAAATTTATTTAAACTTTTCTCAATGTTTCATCTAGAACTAAGGCATAAATACGTGGAGGGCTGGAAGAGGAACAAATGTAGATGATTGACAGCTCCTTACTTCACTTTTATTACTACATTCAGTTTGCTGTGCTGTTTCTCTAGGATGAGTCCTTATTTAGAAGTCTCTGCGTGTAAAGGCGTTTTTTCATTGCCTAAACCACCAGTCCACCATCATGTTAGAATGTATGTGAATCCTACTGGTGTGCCTTTGTACCTGGGAAAATGAAAAATATTATTATATGTGAAAGGGGTAATGTTTAATCAATACAAAATGAAGGGTAATACAACTTTTTTTTTTTTTGGTGCATCTTGCTTCTAAATTCCCCTCTGGAATTAACTGTGGCTTCAGGTTCAAAGTTTCACTTCCAATCTCTTTATATCCACACTTAGAAAAAAATAAGGAGCTTAAATAAATTCTAAGGACATTTTGACTTCTAAAAATGTATTATTCAATAGCATTAAATCTTTCTGCTCCCCTCTACTCTGTGTCTACCACTATGCTAGCTGTTACAAATATGCAATAAAGTCACTCCCACCAAGGAGTTCATGGGTCCCTGAAGGAAGAAGTAAGCAAATCATTATAATACAGTGTGTTTTCTGCAGCTCTAGACATCAGCATAGGGTGCTTTAGGAACCTAGAGGAAAGAATGCCTAACTCGGGGAAGCAGAGAGGCTATCTTTTGGTTATTTTCCCATTATCCACTGCAACGTTCCCACTTTCTAGCATTGCTGATTAGACCAGGTGTCCCTGTGATTCCAGAGAGGTTGATTCCACTGTGCCTCCAAACGTAAAACGAGCTTGTTCACTCAAAAATCTTAGGACTTACACTGAGAATTTGGGAACACATACATAATGGACACAGGATAAGAATCGTGATACCTTCATTCTACTTTGTCTTCTGAACACTGATATACCAGTAATACAGGCATACTGTGTACAATACCTCCACAGTTCACTTCTTCCAATATTTTACTTCCTTTAAGCTTTAAAACATCTGAGCCCAGTTCTCGTTTTTGCTACCTGAGTTGCATGCTCATGTTAGACCAGACTAGGGTGTGTATGTGGTTCTCTAAATTGCTATGACTGCATCAGAAGCCTCCTCATATTGTCTGCCTGGGTGGAGCCAGCTCTTCTTGAACTGAAAGGTAAGAATGAGGTGATCCTTAATTAAAGATTATGGTGCCTTTCATAAAAATTGGCTGATAATTGATAGATGTTAATTACAGTGTATAATAAAATGAGTTACTGAATCTATTTTGTTTAACACCCGAAGACTCTTCCTATTACCTGAAATTGTGCCAATATATAGAGTAAATTTAAGAGCCTCTTTTAAACAAGTAACTTGGAAACTTTCACTCAAGGTTTTGAAGGTGAGGGTTAGAGGGTTAAATAAAATATGTTGTGAGAGAAGAAAAGAAAAATTAAAGGTGTTGAATTTGTGTATAACTAGAAAGTTAACTGTTTGATTCCTTATTCCCTAAAGGAATATTTCTTTTCTGGAACTAGTCTCATAAGGAGTAAATTATTACTTTTCAATAGTTCAGAGAAATTCTCTATTTCTGTTTCCATGATAACTTCTCTTCCATTTTCTGGCCTATAAATATCAACTTGATGTTCTGTGTGTGTGTGTGTGTGTGTGTGTGTGTGTGTGTGTGTGTGTGTGTGTGTGTGTGTGTGTGTTTAAATCAGATGATTTTTAGGTAGACTCTGATTTCCTTTTTTTTCGAACTTTTTTTAACTTCAACTTTTTTCTAGTATAAAATCACATCTTTAATTGTTTTATCTGTTCATTATTTTCATTTGTAACCTACCAGTGATTTTTTTATTTCTGTAAAATTCATGGATGCTCATTTACCTTTTAAAAGAGAGGGAGAATCTCATATTTGGCTATTGTCAAAAGGAGAAGATTAATATGTGCTTCCAGATCTCCATGGGAACAAAATAAGTGTTCCCCATGATTTATTTTCTAGAAATGGAGAAAAAAAAAAAACATTGTTTCCATGGAGATACAAAGGTGAACTAAACAGAGATGGCCCTGAGGGCATTGACATCCGTAAGCACCCACAATCCTGCCACCTTCCTGATCACAAATATGAGGTGCTCCTGAATTCAACCCAAAATGCCAGTGAGTGACTTAATTAGACATATTTTTGTATCTTCTGAAGAGTTAAAAAAAAAACTGTTAGGGTTTGTCATGTGATAATGGAAAGGTGCATATAAAATAATCTGGGGGAAAAAAACTTCTTTGGAAATAGAATAACAAAGCTCAAGGCTCACTGTGGGGGGGGGAGAAGATGCAATAAAACACCCGTGAAATGACAATATGTCATTGCCTTTGGAGTTAGGAGAAAATCTCTTACTTAGTAGATTTTATCATAGAGAGTTTTTTAAAATTAGAAGACACCTAAGCCAGTACACATGCATCGTTCTTATGTAAAATCCTTACATAAAACCTTTTCCTTTTACATTTGGCATTTCTGTAGATCCAGAAAATCAGTATTCAATTTGTTGGTGGTAGTTTTGTTTCCAATGAGGTAGAACTATTAATTCCTTCCTTTTGGAGTATGTACTTGGTTAGTTTATTTTTATTACTATTTTTTTTAAGTAGGCTCCCCACCCAATATGGTGCCCAACGTGGGCCTTGAACTCATAACCCTGAGCTCAAGACCTGAGCTGAGATCAAGAGTCAGACAGTCAACCGACTGAGCCACCCTGGTGTCCCTCCTTGTTTAGTTTTAAGATGTGGTATCTATGCCCCAAAGTAAAAATGAGAACCATACTCTGTGTTTAGCACAATTCAATAAAAGAGAACAGGGTATGGAATACAGCAGACTTGGTTTGTGCTCCACATCATTAATGAATTCATTTATTCAAGAAAAATAAATTAAGTATATGCTCTGTGCCTGGTATTGTGTATAAAACTGAGAACACAGAAACAAAAGATAGGAAATAAAAAGAGACATAAAAGTTATCTTCCCTTGGTTATCTTAAGTGAGTATAAAACAACCTAATAAAGGTCTTGGAAGAAGTAAGAATAGGGAATGGTGGGAATGTTTAGGAGTGACTTCTATCTCAGCTAAGACAAGGCTCTTGCCTTGGAGCTTGAATAACGTAGGATGGAACCAGGTAGGGAAGGGAAAGGGAACAGTGTGGAGAACCACAAGGTGTGAGCCTGACACATTAGGAAAATTGCAGAATAAGTGCTTCGCCATGACTGAAAGGTTGGGAACAGGTGTAGGGAATGCTGGAGAAATAGCTAGCATATTGATCAAGACCATTTTTGCAGCATTCTCTAGGCTGTTCTCAGCATTTAAAGCGACTTGGTGCAATCAGAGGTGGGTTCTAAGAAATAGCACCCTGGAGCTGTACTGGGGAGAGATTTGAAGCCCATGCAATTGTAAGCAGAGAAACCAATTAGGAACCCGCTAAAATACAAAAAAAAAAAAAAAAAATGCAGGGAGGAGATTCATGTGAGTGGTTTCATTATCCACCATGGGAACAATATAGATATTTTATCCTTTGTAAGAAACATCCGAATTCTATGGATAATGGTTGCTTTTATATCAATATATTGGTCTAAGACATAGATTGCCAAGTGACTTAATGAGCATTCTTTTTCCAACCATCTACTGGTTCCTTCTGTTTAAAATAAGTGAGTTTGAATGTGTTTAGATTCACCAGGTAATTTGAAATCCAGTTTGTCACAATCTCTACCCCTTGATTATTAATTCCTGAGGTTACCATCATGCCCACTTAGAGTTGAACCATGTGAGTTTGTAAGCACTCATTTAAAGGTAGTCCTAACTATTGACTTTGGATGTCACATTATACTTTTAGTGTGCATCCCCTTGATTTGGTTCATCCTTTCTTTATATGTTCTGATTTTTATTTTTTATTTTTTTTAAAGATTTTATTTGGGAGAGAGAGAAAGAGTGCGTGTGTACACACGACATGGAGGGGCAGAGGGAGAGAATCTTTAAGCAGATTCTCCACTGAGCGTGGAGCCCAACGAGGGCTCTGTCTCACAAACCTGAGATCATGACCTGAGTGGAAATCAGGAGTCTGATGCTGAACTGACTGAGCCACCCAGGTGTCCCTGTTCTCCTGATTTTTAAAGTGATTTTTATGATTAGGCTTACCATTAACAATGACATATTTGAAATTATTTGACAAATTTGATGACATTTTAAGTCTAGACTTTGATTATTATAATTATAAAAAGAATTTCTGCCTAGCCTAATATATTCTGTTGGGATATATTTATCAATAAGTAATAAAGTATTTTCTTTGATAAGTTATTTTGCCATGAAATATTACTATTTGGGACCCTTGAGATTATTTCTGTGTTTTTTGGTTACTGGGCCAGGTTCTACAAGTTCTACAGTCTTAGAAAAAATATACTTTAATAGATTTTTCCAGAAATACCAGAAATACTATAAATAATAATTTCATATTAGTTTTCAAGCCTTGAGAAAGCTTCCATGCAAGTCAAAATATATGTGATGCAACTGAATATATAATATTAACAATTTTTAAAATTTTGATAATGGTATCATAGTGAGTACAGTAATCATATCTATGTTTATATCATATATTTTGTTTTCCTTTTTTAGAATTTATTTAGCCAATGTAAGAGCTTAAATTAGTGTTTTTCTTTTCTCAAACTGTTTAAAGTGCTTTTAATCTTTTGCCAATATTTCAAGAATTGAGCTTGATAACTCAGTAACTATAAACTTAGGGATATATTACTTCTTACTGTTAAATAGAACAAGACCTTGAGTAACCAGATGAGATTTAACAGACAGGTAAGTTGTTACTGTTGGAAGGCCAGTAATCCAGGGAGTAGTCTGTAGGCATTTCTTACCGGAGTGATGAGCCTGGAGACCAAACAGAACTATTCCCACTATATAATAAAAATAGCAAGCAAGTATTTATTATTTATAATGTTCCAAGTACTTCTTTTTTTTCTTTAAATTTTTTTATTGTTATGTTAATCACCACACATTACATCATTAGTTTTTGATGTAGTGTTCCATGATTCATTGTTTGTGCAGAACACCCAGTGCTCCACGCAGAACGTGCCCTCTTTTAATACCCATCACTAGGCTAATCCATCCCCCCACCCCCCTCCCCTCTAGAACCCTCAGTTTGTTTTCAGAGTCCATCATCTCTCATGGTTCATCTCCCCCTCCGATTTACCCCCCTTCATTCTTCCCCTCCTGCTATCTTTTTTTTTTTCTTAACATATATTGCATTATTTGTTTCAGAGGTACAGATCTGTGATTCAACAGTCTTGCACAATTCACAGCGCTCACCATAGCACATACCCTCCCCAATGTCTATCACCCAGCCACCCCATCCCTCCCACCCCCCACCACTCCAGCAACCCTCAGTTTGTTTCCTGAGATTAAGAATTCCTCCTATCAGTGAGGTCATATGATACATGTCTTTCTCTGATTGACTAATTTCACTCAGCATAACACCCTTCAGTTCCATCCACGTCATTGCAAATGGCAAGATCTCATTCCTTTTGATGGCTGCATAATAAATGGGATGAACTGACTTAATTGTCACAGTACTCTTACAATGATTTTTACAAATAAGAAAATCAAGGCACAAAATGGCTAACTGACCTGGCTAATAAAACATATTAGTAAGTGATAGGGTTTGGGATTTGAACCTAAAAAATCTGAATTAGAGTGAACTCATCTGATGAGACCAGGGAAATGCTCTTCTATATGGACTATGTCATGGTAGGTGCTCCATCCACTGATATTTGTGGATTTATTTGATTATCACGTATCATTAAAAAGCTTTTTATTATAGTGGCCCCAGGGTGGCTCAGTTGGTTGAGAGTCTGACTCTTGACTTTGGCTTAGGTCATGCTCTAAGGGTCCTGAGATTGAGCCTCACATTGGGCTTTGCATTCAGCATGGAGCTTACTTAAGACTTTTTTCTCTGTCTCTCTCTCTACCCCCCTCTCTGCCCCTCCCTCAACTCTTCCTTTCTCTGTAAAAAAAAAACAAAACAAAAAAAACCCAAACAAACAAAACACCAAAACACACAAAACTTTTTATTAATAGAATTTTTCAAATACCTGCAAAAGTAGAGGGTATTTCTTCATACCCATTAGGCTGCTTCAGTAATAACCCAGTCTCGTTTGATCTGTACTCCCATCCACATGGGAAAACTGAATTACTTTAAAGAAATCCAAAATATTATAGTATCTTATCTCAAAAAATAGAGAACTATGATACCATTATCAAAATTTAAAAAATTGTTAGCTTCATTGTATATTCAGTTACATCACATATATTTTGTCTTGCATAGAAGCTTTCCCAAGCCTTGGAAGCTAATATGAAACTGTCATTTATAGTATTTCTAGAAAAATCCAGTAAAAGCATATTTTTTCTAAGACATAACTTGTAGAGCCTGGCCCAGTACCTGGCAATAGCAGGTAATTCATAAAATGTTGACTTTAACCTCTTTAAAATGTGGAACAAAGATGTCTACTGTTGGTTTTCCTTCTGTCTTAATTGCCTCTTGAATATGTAATCTCGTGTTCTCTATGTTTTTTAATACTAAAAGCCACCTTACATCCATTATTGAAAGTCTAATAACAATTTTTCCTGTTACTTATTAAGAACTTCTTTATACCATTATGAACACCATCGGTATTATTGAAATGCTGTATATTTGCCATCATTTACTCCTCTGAAAACTTCCACTCTATTTCAGCATCTTGAACATTGAGATTCCTAGTACTTTCAGTAGAATCGTTTGTAGAACACTTACTTCTTAGCAGAAATGGAATATTATTACAGTGAAAGTCTGCTAAGAAGCCTACTATACTTCAGAATGAAGTGACAGGTATGCTGAACTAACAGTCATCCACTCTTTAAATTCACTTAGAGGTAAGCTCTTGTCATTCCTCAGAGATAAGGTGCTATAAAAATTACCTCAGGGAGTGGCACCTACAAAGGAAAATTAAATTGGGAGGTGGGGGCTCGTAGAATTTCTAAACTTTGGTATGTATTATTTGCACCTCAAGTGTTGCACTAGAATGAGCCAAAGTGAAGTATATTACCTGCGAGGACCTAATAAAAGCTGTTGATAAGAATGAAACGAAAGAAGAGGGGACACAGGAATTAATTTCCTAGCACATGTCATACTCAGACAGTTGACTTTTATGTCATTGAATCTTTAAGACAACCCTAGAAGGAAGCCATTATCCCCATTTTTGAAGATGCAGAAACAGAGATTTAGTTCAAATTATGAATTCACTCTGATAACACATGATGCAGGTGTTTCAACTGTAAAATTTTTGTTTTTACCATCATACCATTATTAATCCCAGAGACCCTGTGTTACTGTTTTATATTTCAAAAAAAGATATAGAAGGGTACTTTAGGATATGATAAAGTATTTTTTTTAAGATTTTATTTATTTGAGAGAGAGAGAGAATGAGAGATAGAGAGCACGAGAGGGAAGAGGGTCAGAGGGAGAAGCAGACCCCCCGCTGAGTAGGGAGCCCGATGTGGGACTCGATCCCGGGACTCCAGGATCATGACCTGAGCCAAAGGCAGTCGCTTAACCAACTGAGCCACCCAGGCGCCCATGATAAAGCATTTTATATCATTAGGAAAAATAATTACTTTTCACGTCACTGGATTGGTACAGTTGTCCATTTCCTTGGAAAAAAGATAAACTCTGTGCATATTTCACATTATCAAAAAATTACTAAAAGTAGGCCCAAACAGAAACTGTATATATTATAGTAGGGGAAGCTTTGCTAGCTCTGATGTAAACCTCAAAAGCCATAAAGCCTGAGATGGACAGATTTGGATACATTAGCATGAAAAACAGTGAATGGTTAAAGACACTGTTAACAAAGTTAGAAGGGAAAATGGGGAGAAACATTTACAATGTATGTAAATAAAAAAAGGTTTAATACTTTGACTATATAGAAAAAGTACAAAATATATAAGAAATAAACTCCACTACCTAGAAGAGAATTAGACAGTAGATAAAGAATAATAATACACATTTGAATTGTAATGACTAAAAAAATCTGATAAAAATAGATAAACATTATAAAAGGGAAATTAAAATGACCGTTGTTTTCCATCTATCAAAAGTGCAAAAACGAGTTTAAACATTATTGACATCAGTTTTGGGGGATTAATGCATTTATACAATGGAATGAACACTATTCATGTGGAAATGGCGTACATGAAAAATGCTGACTCGTAACGATTGTTCATGATGTATGCTTTATAACAAAGCGGGTTGCAAAATTCCATTGTTCTGGTACAAAGCTAAACAAAATTAGCATGTGCATATGTCTGTGTGTCTGTTCTTGTCTTTCTAGCTTTGAGATTAAACACAAAACGTGTTGATATGTGAGCAGATACATAAGATACATAAATAAATAAGGTATTGTTACCTCTATCATACCGGAGAAAGCAAGGAGATTTTTTTCCTTATTGTTACATACATCTAAAACATTATGAAAGAATCATTGGATTATAAGTGACTTCTTTTTTAACTTGTTAATGTAATCCTGTCTTTTATAATCAGAAGCAATTAACATTAATGTAGTGATTTCAAATGTTTTTGTAATTTGTGAAATTACACCCTTATTATAGACTTCTGGAATGTTAGCTCTGTTATATATTGTATACTGCTCAGGGTTTACAAAAAATCCTTATGAAATTACCATAATAATTATTCCTTAGAGTGGGAGAAAAATACGCAAGCTAGAACATCAATACAATGCCTCAAACATAATGTACGTCTCTAGAAAGTTGAGGATAGATGCTGTCAAACATGAGAAAATGCATCCAAAAAGGATGAAAGAATAGGAACACAGACTTCACCTTACCAACCATGCCTGAAGTCGGCTCTAATCCCTTTATGTAGGTATAATTTTACGTTGGTCACTAATAAGAACAGGAATAATTGCACATGTGTAGAAAAAGGTCTTGAAGGATAGTCCCAATCTGAGAATAGTAGTTCTCATGGAGAGGAAAGGTGACCGGCATGAGGGTAGTGCTCAAGGAACTTAATTACCTTATTTGTAACTGCATTTAATGAGGAGAATGTATTCATATATTAATTTGTGTCATTCAAATTTTAGAATAAAAATAATACATTTGACAGGCTTTGGAGGGTAATAGATAGCTCCTTTCAGCCAAGGGCAGTTCCTGGGGAGGACTAATAGCTGAGGCCTAAGAGTGAGCAGTACTCACCAAAGCAGGAAATTAACCTTCAGGTCCTGTATCAAGCATCTCTAGGGCAGAACATAGTGTCTGGTACAGTCTATCACTTCTTCATGCAAGGTCTCAGTGCAGCTGATGCCGTCCAGCATTCTGGCGGGCCTCTTTTCCTGGGGAAAAATGTCTGAGAGGGAGGTCAGTGGTAGACACTATAATCCACACGACTCAAGAAGATCTCAGGGCTGCAACTGGTACTTACCATCTCCCTCTACTCTCTATTCTGGATTGCCTTCACTCTCAGCATTTTGCTGTCCTAAGTAGTTTCCTTGGTGGTGTGATCCAGACCCTCTACACTGAGAGCTCTTCTCAGGCTCTTGAACTATTCCATTTAACTTACAAAAAAAAAAAAAAAAAAAAAAAAAAAAAATGAGCAGGGGAATACCAAGAGATGCTTACATAGCTCTCATTGGTGCCAAAGAATTACTCCTCACCCTCCTTAGCTAACAGAAGCTCTATCTTCTGGCAAGAGCCAGTGACCCCTGCAAGTAGGATGACTCTTGCTCTTGCTCCCTCAACCCTTGGCACAAAGAACTCAAAGTAGGAGGGAGACAGCTGTAATTTAAATTTGAGTGGGACTTGTGCTATATCTTAGTGCCCCTTTAAGAACCAGGACAGTGAATACACAGACACTGAGAGTTACAGGTATATGTACATTATTGTGTGTATTTATATAAACATACATATTTGTATGTGAATATGGATTTTATATCTATATAGCTTTACAAATAGATTATATATATATATATATAAATGATATATACATAAATATCTCTAGCTTTCTATATTTTGTAGCTCTCTTTGCTGAGAGACTGTGAACTATGACCGCCAGTAGTAATGTACATGCCAAACACTTGGATTTAATTCCTAGAAACAGTCTTCCACTAAGAGGAACCAAGTCTCCTTAGATTATAGAGCTGGGGCCAGTGAGCATATAACAGGAGTATTAAGATTAGTATGTAACTTGGGGCGCCTGGGTGGTTCAGTCGTTAGGCATCTGCCTTTGGCTCAGATCATGATCCCAGATCCTGGGATCGAGCCCCGCATCGGGCTCCCTGCTCCACGGGAAGCCTGCTTCTCCCTCTCACACTTCCCCTGCTGTGTTCCCTCTCTTGCTGTGTCTCTCTCTGTCAAATAAATAAATCTTTAAAAAAATTTTATAAAAAATAAAGATTAATATGTAACATATTGTTGTGCCCGAAAATAAGTAAATGCTTAAAGGCTGTTGGGGATATGGCAACAAAACAAAACAAAACAAAACAAAAACCCCACACAGATGCAAGTTTGAAGGAGCTTCTACTCACCAAATCTATGATAATTTGGGTGTCAGAATAGATCATGAGAATATTAGATTGCAAGCCAATGAATAAAATAGAAATCCACCACTCCACACTTACATAAGTAGATAAATAAGGAAGAAGGAAAAGAACTCCCTCAGAGTAGTTTACTGACTGATAGATACAGAAAAAATGATGAAATAGGCAATAATTTTTTGGCAGCCATCACCGGGGTAGTCGGCACAGGTGGGAATCATTAATTATGTAAATGCTGTCTGGTAGGGGTTTGATGAGGAACAGAGGATCAATGTAATCAGAATAGCTCCCAGTAATATAGTCACCAAAACAAAGGGAGGAAGTTTTACTACAGTGCATGATGCTGAGAACAACACTACCATCCAACTCTGGGACCCCATGTGAGTCTACCAACTTTCCTATATCTCTTTATCTTTATGGCCCAGCCCTCTGTCCAAGAGTGGGTTTCCATTGAAGAAAACTGGCAGAAACCAGGTGACAATTTGAATATCATCACTGGTGGGATGTTACCCGAGTGTGCATCCTCATGTGATGGACACAATGCATGGCCTCAGTCTTGTGAGGGAATGTCAGGCACCAAGGGTTATCCTATAGCGTGAAAGCCTGTACTCTTGAAGGCCATCAGGGGTTGGAGAAATGGGGAAAAACTGATGAGATTGCAGAACCTGATGAGGCGTGTTGGCTAAATGCAGTACATGTTCTTGGGTGGGTTGCTGGGCAAGAATGGTTACAGAGATTTTATGAGGTTATGGCAAACTTTGGGATCTATGAGTTGAGTCAGTGCTGTTACCACTGTTACTTAACTGAATGGGAGGGGTGTGTGGTAATAATGTATAGAGGTCTCTTTGTTTTTGGAGAAAACACTGCAGTATTTAGAGGCGATAGTGCAAGCTGTAAAAAAAAAAAAAAAAAAGACCATATCAACAGAGAGAGAGAATGAAAGGATAATCATCAAATGTAGTAAATTGTTACCATTTGGGGATTTAGGTGAAGAGGATACAGGGGTTGCTTTTACTATTCTTGCAGTTTGTCAGATACATTTGCCATTATTTCAAAATTTAAACATGAATTTTCAAAATAAGATTTTCTTTTTGCCTAAGATTTATTGTTGTATCAGAAGAATCCTTACCCCTGCATAGCTTATTTCAAATATTGCACATTGTGCTTAAAGACCGTAGTCTATGCATAATCTTTGGTGAAGAGTTAAACCTAATGAACAAAAAATCTGTTAGTGCTAAGAATTACCTATCTCAGGTAATGGTACTTTGGTTAAATCAATATGGTAGGTGACGTTAATGGCCATTTTCTAACACTGAAAACAGAGAGGCCCAAAGGCCAAAGGAAGCTGGCATAAAAGCAAAAACAAAGCCAAAATTCTAATATTCTCCTAGTTTTCTTTGGAAGCCACATGTTTTCAATCTAGATTAAAGTTTGTTTTTTTTTTTAAAGATTTATTTATTTATTTATTTGACAGAGAGGGGGCGGGGAACCAAGCAGGGGGAGTGGGAGAGGGAGAAGCAGGCTTCCCACGGAGCAGGGAGCCTGACGTGGGGCTCGATCCCAGGACCCTGGGACCATGACCTGAGCTGAAGGCAGACGCTCAACAACTGAGCCACCCCCGTGCCCCTAGATTAAAATTATTATTTTATGGACTTATAATTGACGTACAATGTTGTATTAGTTTCAGGTATACAGCATAGTATATTTAGTATTTTTATGCATTATGAAATTATCCCCTCGATAGGTCTAGTTGTCATCTGTCCCCCTACGAAGTTATTACAATATTATTGACTATATTCCCTGTGCTTTACTTATTTACTCTGCCTGACTTATTTATTTTATAACTGGAAGTTTGCACCTTTTAATCCCCTTCACCTATTGTACCCATCCCCCAAATTCCCTTTTTTCTGGGGACCACCAGTTTCTTCTCTGTGTCTAGGAGTCTGTTTCTGTTTTATTTGTTTTGTTTTTGAGATTCTACATATGAGTGAAATGGTACAGTTATTGTCCGTCTCTGTCTGACTTACTTCACTTAGCACATATTAAAGTTACTCAACTTTCTTTTACTGCTTTCCTCTATGTTTACTTTCAGCAAAAGCCATTTTCATTTCTTCCCCCATTTTCTTTATAGATTTGTCTGGGAAAGAGCTCTGTAACTTAGTATGTATTCGTAGTTGTGAAATAGTTCTTCTCGCCTTAATCCTTTTGTTTACTCCCATAAATGAGTCATTGATGTTTCCCAACAGTTCCTGGGAAACAGAGGCCTGCTTCTTGTTAATGTCACAAGTTGTCTTTTCCTGGAAATCAACAAGCGAGCAAACCAGAGTAAGTCTGATGGAATTTAATCAGTATCTCTTTCAGACCAATAGTAATGAATGTTTTCTTTTTAAAGATTTATTTATTTTAGAGGGAGAGAGCGAGCAGGCAGGAGGAAGGGCAGAGGGAGAGAGAGACTCCTCAAGCAGACACTAGACTGAGCACAGAGCCCCACACAGGGCTCAGTTCCAAGACCCTGGCCTCATGATCTGGGCAGAAATCCAGAGCTGGCTGCTTAAGCAGCTGAACCACCCAGGTGCCCCGTAATCAGTGTTTTTTGTTGTTGTTGTTGTTTTGTTTTTAAGAATATCATGTATTCTTGTGTTTTTTTTTTTTTTGTTGTTGTTGTTTTTTAATGTGCTTGTATAAATCTCACTGAAAAAAATTCAGACCCTCCTGCTATCTCCACTTTAATACAGTATTTTAAAAATACAGTCTCAGTTAAAGGGAAATGATGAGTTTTTCATTTAGTATTTCCCCAATCGTATTTCACTTACTGTTCTGTTCAGGTACTTTGTTCTAGTTGTTATTTCAAAACCCAAATAATCACACTTACGGTGAACTTAACTTCTGTGGGAATGTATGTCTTTTGTCAATTTGCTTGATACTCAGACTACATTTTTTTTTACCGGATCCTACTAGATGATTCAGCTTCTTCATCAGAGGCACTCTGAATCCTAATACCTGGCTTCCTTACCCCTTCCTTTTTCTTATCTTGAATTTTTTTTATCTTTCTTACCTCTTTGGTTGCAGCTCTTCTACTTGGTATTAACTACGTGAAATTGACTATTTGGATCTCATTTTCGTCTGCCCCGAACTCTCTGGGGCAGGGCAAGGGGAGAAGAGGGGATAAGGAAGCTTGGAAGAAAAACGCCCTCTTCTCTTTCCCGGTGTGATCCTATAGACTCACACTCTTCCCGTTCCTTCTGTTTTATCCTGTCTGTATTTGTAGCATGTCATTTAAAAAAGGTCATGATGTGCTCTGAGGGGAAAAAAAAAAAAAGATACTGATTTTTCTGGGAAGAAAAAAAAATACAATAGGAAAAGTAGTTTGCTTTCTTACCTGATAAATGTGTGTGGTAATCAGTATAGGATAGAACAGAGAATTGAGATTTGGCTTCAGGCAGGTGACATTCTGGAGGTAAGCCAATATTCTCTTTGCATGAGGCTGTCTTTGTTCCTGCACCTTGAGAGGACTCTTGCTCAGGACATTGACCTCAACTTTGTAGTTTCAATGACTACATTGTTTCATTTTTGATAAAACACCTTCCTTATCAATGACCTAGAATGCATACATAATTTCTTGGTATTTTTTTTCCTCTTAAAATTGTGCTTATCCACAGACACTATTGATAGTGCTCACTCACTGTGAGTAAGATACACAATTGTGACACTGAGGATGTGTCAAGTAGGGGGGTGGTTTCCAGTCCGAAGGAAAGAGACAGCAACTCAGAGAGGAGTTATGATAGCAGGTATAGGGCCCTCACTGCAGTGGGTGCCAGACTCATTTTCTCTAAGTGCCCTACAGATCAGGCTTTATTATCCTTTTCATGGATTTAGGAATGAGGCCTTGAGAGGTTAAGTAACATACTAAGGCTGCGGTTCTCAGCTCGGAATGCCCTCACTTCTCAAGGCTGACTCTTATTTATTCAGCATTCAGGTTCCCGTTTAAGGTCACAATTTCTTTGCTCCATTTAAGTAATTCCACTTGCTTCCTAAGCTCAAGGCACTCATGGTGACATTATTTCCTTCATAGAATTTATCGCCTCTGCCTTTTTTTGAATTCCAAGGCAGAATGTAACTTGCTTGCCCTGTTGACTGTTGTTTTCCCAGCTTCTAGCACTGTGCATTGTATGACTGCTTGGACGAACGAATACACTCAGGTTGCCCTACTGTACAAGGCAACCAGTAGCCCTCTCCGCGGTTGTGAGAGCAACTACTTCAACAGATGTCTGCTAGTGGCTCTGAAGATTATTTTTCTGCATAAACCCTGGGGACCCAGATTCTGACACCACCTTGAATACTTTGGACAGTGGCTCCAACCCATTGATGAATCTCAGATGTGTCGCCTCTTGCCATGCTAATGGACCCTTAGCAAAAGCCTGTCTGCCTATTCATTTTACTGCTTATGAACAATGTTCAGTTTCTTGTGACCTTAATCTTGTATAATTTTTCCATTGCTACTGTTGCCAGTATGCCCACGCATATCATCAAAGGAATACTTTTTTTTTTTTTTAGATTTTATTTATTATTTGACAGAGAGAGAGCGAGCGAGAGCAGGAACACGAGCAGGGGGAGTGGGAGAGGGAGAAGCAGGCTTCCCGCCAAGCAGGGAGCCCGATGTGGGATTCGATCCCAGGACCCTGGGATCATGACCTGAGCCGAAGGCAGACGCTTAACGACTGAGCCACCCAGGCGCCCCCAAAGGAATACTTTTATGGATGATTATGCTCAAAAGGTACAATCTGTGGCCACAAGAGGAGAGTTTCTCTTGGAGACATAAACTGATTCAATACAGGAGGAACTGACATTTTTATTTCATTACAGTGATACTGAAAACTGAAATAACTTTAATGCCCTCCGCCCTTTTCAATCACTTGGCATAATTTGCACTTAAATGAAGGTAGTTGGAGAAGACATGAAGTTCCCCTTTATATTTTCCCTCATTCTCTTTTTTTTAAATCATGATTTATAAATACCTAGGATCCCTTTTCACTCACAGAACTTTGAACTCATGTTTGCATATTGATTCCCTCTTGTTATCATGTCTCCATGTGCTTGTCGTGGTGTTTTCTCCTTTATTTTTGGGTATGACAGTGACTAAACAAAGTAAAACTTGGTCTCTAATTTTTTTATTTTATGCCATGTAACTTTCATATTTCTTTCTCATTAATTTCTTTGGCATTATTGCTTCACATATGGCTCTTCTTTATTGTGAAGTCTGTAAATATATAAACCTCTCTCATTCTGAGGAAACTATCTTTTTATTATGTCTGGCTCAACTTCCCAAATGCTGTTTTATTATCTGCTGGTTCAATGAAATCAAAGCTAAGTCTTTGGGGCTCTGACAAAGACATCATGTGCATCGAGTTGAAATGCACCTGAAAACTGGCTGGATGAATTTCCTGGTGAAGTAGAAGATGAACTCATTAGTAGATAAGATACCATTAGAAATAACATGACCTCAGGACAAAATCTGAAACAAAAAAGAATGCTGAAGTAGTGTAAAAAAGTGATTGCCTTTTCTATTTAAAAAAAAAAATTCCTCTTGGCTCTTGTATTCTTCCTATAGTTATGTTTTGACTTCATCAGTAGTTAGCAAGCTGTTTATTTCATCTTTATATTAGACCAAATTATGTTTCATCTCTCTCTCCCAGAAATTTCTTCCCAGAATTTCAAGAGCTCTAGATGAAATATCATTAGTCTTGCTTACGGTCCTAGTTGAGTAATTGCTGTTTTTCATTTTCTTTGGATCATGACATGCAAAATCATGACATACAAATAATTTATGCCAAAGGAAATTTCATATCATAATGTATCAGGAGCTTTTATGAAGTCTAAATAAAAGCTACTTTTCTCCCTTGTGTATTTTAGTGATATTTGATAAAATGATTCTCCATTTCTCCTATTTATGAGTTGTTAGCAAATCCATCCCATTTGTTACTCATCCTGTCTTTTTTGTTAAATTGCTTTCAGATGTCATAGGTTGGCTCTGCCACAAAAGGTTACATTTTTGCCTTCTGGACAGCAGTAGTGACTATTACAGCTCTGTTTTTTTTATCATGATTGGTAAATTAAAAGGTTATTGACTGATGAAAATATACTTAGTATATTGTAAAACTATACATAAAAATTAGCTCTCAATTCTTAAAATGTTTAATGAAAGTGTGATTTGCTATATTTTTATTATATGAATTATATTAGAGGCTTACAAAATTTTTCCTGTAGTCTATTTTTATAACTCCCAGAATTAGTGTTTTTTTTCCATGAATTTGTGGAGTCTTACAATTTTTTTTCCCTAAATGACATTTGAAAATTATACTCCCAGGGTGCCTGGGTGGCTCAATTGGTTGAGCATCTGCCTTTAGCTCAGGTCATGATCCTGGGGTCCTGGGATCGAGCCCCGCATCGGGCTCCCGGCTCAGCAGGGAGCCTGCTTCTCCCTCTCCCTCTGCTCCCTCTGTTTATGCTGTCTCTTTCTCTCAAATAAATAAAATATTTTTTTTAAGAAAAGAAAATTATGTCTTCTTCCTTAAAACAAAAAAGCAATAAAAAAATTAAGCAATGACCTGATTTTTGAAAGAATACACTAGATCTAAATGAAGGGAAATTATCAGGAAGAGAAATAGTAATTGAAAATCAGGGCTATGTACTATGTCACACATAGTTATATCAGGAATAAATTGTATTCCTGATACAAAACAGAGTTTTGTTTTGTGTGTTTTTTTTTCTTAAAAAGCGTAGCATGTTCAATAGTTGAATGGTTAAATAGTGATTTATTCACACAATGGGAACAAAAAGAAATATGCTGCTGACATATTTAGCATCATAGATGTTTCTTAAAAGCATTATGCTAAGTGAAGAAACTAGATAAATACTGTATACTTTATGATTCCATTTACATGCCATTCTAGAAAAGGCAGAGTTGCAGAGATAGAAATAAGGTCAGTGGTTGCCATAGGTTGGGGGTCAAGAGAAAGATTTTGTTTAGAGAAGGGCACAGGGACGTTTTTGGAGTGATGGAAATACTTTATTTTTCGATATATATGCGTTTGTCAAAACTCTTATACACTGACTATTAACTTTACCACACGTAAGTTATATCTCAGTGAGGCTGTCATAAAACAAGTTTGCTCATGGGTGCATTTAGTAAACTTTTGTGGATGTTTCTAGAAGGTATACTTTCTTAATTAGCTGTCTCATCAAATAAAAGAAACTTTCTTTATAATTAGAAGAAAAGCTCAGCATCTTGAACAAAACCAGCTTTTTAAAAAATTTGCAGGGTTAACTTTAAGAGAACTAAAATAACACCTGGGAGGTGCCTAGGGAAGCATGTTGGTTTAAGTAAGCTAAATCATTTTCCATAGCAGAAAGTGAGTAGGCTGGGATGCCTGGGTGGCTCAGTAGGTTAAGGTCTGCCTTAAGTTCAGGTCATGATCTCAGGGTCCTGGGATAGAGCCCCGCGTCAGGCTCCCCGCTTCGCGGAGAGTCTGCTTCTCCCTCTGCCTCCCACCCCCGCCCTGCACTCATGCTCTCTCTCTCTTTCTCAAATAAACAAATAAAATTTAAAAAAAATAGGCAGTTTCTAAAGCCAGTAAATCAAGAAATAGAATTCTGAGCATCTTACTTAAATGTTTAGAGGTAATCGTTAGAACAGCCAAAGCCTGAAGTGGGTTAAAGTGGTAACTTCGCGGTCCAGACTTTGAGACCAAAGGTTGTTGCTTTTCATTCATAAATACCTGTGTATTCCTCAACTGTTTAATTGTGTGCATGTATTACTTTGGCACACAATATATTTTATTTGAAAATAAAGACCTTCCTCCTTGGCCATGTTTCATCAGCTGTGCTGGGTACCTTCTGTCTGTCTGTTCACATCGATTTCCCACGGTCCCTTATGACTCCTTCCTTACTAGGCTGATCTGCACGGGCTCTGTCAACAGACCCTCAAGCCAGTGGAGATGCTGAAGGCAGGGAAGAGTGAGGTTTGACCATTTCTTTTGCTGGCCCGTCAGGTGCATCGGAAAAGCTGTGACACCTACTAAATGCCACCTTTCCTCTCCAGGTGGCTTGCTCTATTCAAAATCTCTTTCTTTCTCCCTTAGGATATCTTCCTGTCCCCATTCCTTTAGGCCTGGGGATTTTACCAGTAGCCCCAGGGCACTGCAGCATCTCTTGCAGTTTCTATACCTTCGCCATTATTCTCCTTAATGAATCTTCCTCAAATTATACTAATTTGGGTATGCCATTTATTTCTTCCTGGGGTCCTGACTGATACACCCGCCAAATTATCATTCTCAGAAAAAGCGAAACAGAGCCTGTAAAGGCAAGGGGATAACCCTGGGTAATAACAAGTGAAATACAACGGGACTCTTGAATTAGCAAGTGTAACTGATGTTGGTGACACTGGTTTTATAATAAGCGTAGGCAGTGGTTCGTTTTTGTTTTTGTTGTTTTTTTTAAAGATTTTATTTATTTATTTAACAGAGAGAGAGAGAGAGAGAGAGACAGCGAGAGAGGGAACACAAGCAGGGGGAGTGGGAGAGGGAGAAACAGGCTTCCCACCGAGCAGGGAGCCCGATGCGGGGCTCAATCCCAGGACCCTGGGAACACGACCCGAGCCGAAGGCAGACACCTAATGACTGAGCCATCCAGGGGCCCCGGCAGTGGTTTGTTTTGTTCTGGGGTCTGTGTGTGTCTCTTTGCCCATGTTTTCAGAGCCACAGAACATGAGCCGTGAGATACATTTCTCCTTGGTCTTCTGTTCCCACATGTATCAAAGACCACATTCTTTGCATTTGCCACAAGTACTATCTCTTTTCCCCTTAAGGTTTCTTCTACCTTTTCCTTCGTGCTAATAGTCTGCCTTACTGGAGTTTGCTTCTCCTCATTGTTCTCCAGTGGCAGATTGATAAAGTCAGATATTACCCAACTGTGGTATATTAGGAAAATAGGACCAGATGGTTTCCAGAACATGCAGTCATAAAACTAAGTGGCACCATAATCATACCAGCTTCTTAATACACACACACACACACAAATCTGGTATTCTGTGAGGTCTTTGTTTCATTTTATATTTGTGTACTTTCCACTTATGTAGTTCCCAGGTTCAGAGGGCTGAATTAATCAAATTCAGTGCACGTTATCATCATTGGTCTGTGCAAGGCCTTTCTCTTGTTTTATGTACTTACTTATTCCATTTTAACCCTGTTTCCCCCTCTCTCATTTTCCTGCTCCCTGTAGGCAGTCGTTCCAGTGCAATGGATTTATTTTCATTTGATAGATGTAGAAGGTGAGGCTCAGAGAGATCACACAGCAAGTCGTTAGCAGAACTGGAATTCATACTTAACTCTCCTGGACTCCAAAAACCATATGGTGTACCCTCCCAGAGCTGCGTTGATCAGTTTTACTGTCATAAAGATGGAGGCAAATTTATGCACATTTACTCATTGCATTTCTAAACATTGAAGAAGAGGTACTTAAAAAAATTTATTGAGGCAAAATTGACATAACATTAGCGTCAGGTGTGCAACATAATGATTTGATATTTCTACATAATGCGAAATGACTACCACAATAAATTCAGTAAAGATCAGTAACCAGACATAGTCACAATTTTTTTTGTTACGGTGAGAACTTTCGAGATCCACTTTCTTAGCTACTTTGAAATATGTGATATAGTATTATTAACTATAGTGGCCATGCTGTACATTGCATTACATCACCATGACTTACACATCTAGCAAGAGATACTTTTAATGCAAAGTAAAAAATGCAAGTCTTACTGTGCCATGTCATCCTGTGAGTTGGCAAAGATAAGCAAGAATTAGATGAGTTGAATCATGTTGGGGTGAAGTAGCATGAATTAATTTTTTATTTGGGCAAAAAAATGAACTGACAGGTGACTTCTAGAACTGAAACTACATAATTTCCATGACTGTGATTAAGACTACTCGTATTGCATAAACCTCTTATTAATGGTTGATTATAACACTTTCCAAAAATATGCCTATATAAAGTTTACATGACTAAGCATACTATTATTTTCCTAATATTTCTCCTCTCCCACCTCATCGTATCCTGCTTGTTTAAAAGGTCACAGTATGATGGAAGGGGTTAAAACACAGAATTGTTATAAGACTTTTTAAGACACATACAAAATGAGATTTCTGAATGTCATTTTTAGGAGATCCAAGTAGGCTGTGCTTGTTCTTATTGGCCTATTTCTTTAAAACTCAGCTGAGAAGACTGTCCAGATGTCAGTGTTGGAAACCCAAGGTATTCCCAGAGTTGTGTGAGTGTTCATGGCTGATGTGGAAGACAACCACGGTGTCCACCTGGTGGAAGCTTTAGCCTTATGTTAATGAAACTTAAGCGTCAGGGCCTCTCACTTGCAAGGGCCCCTTCCAAGGTCCTATGCATTAATTGTATTTATAATTTCATGCATTTTTCAAGAGTGTCCTCCACTTGTATCCAAAATATATACTTTGTAGGATTACAGTACATATAGATCTGAAAACCTGGATCTTTCTGCAAGGACTGATATATGGGTATGGGTACAGACGTGTGTATAGACTCATATGTGTGTAGACTCATTCTGTCATGTCAGGTTTTGATAAAAGTTTAGTTTCAAAGAGAAGATAGTACAAATACATTACCAAGATTAAGAATGCATATAAAAAACTACTTTCATTCTTTCTTTAATGAAAATTTCAGTTTGTTTTTAAAAAGAAAAAAAAAAAACTTCCCCTCTGTGGTCTGAGCATTGATGAGACACCAAACATGAGAATTTACATGTTAAAATAAGTGACCTACACTAAGGCTGTGATTAAACATTTAATTTCTGTGGACAGCAAGTACCACTATTATGGTCTTTCCAATTCTACTTGGCATCCATAATGTAACAATGACATTCCATTAAATGGGGGGTTTCCTTCTTCCTTTAAACCACACGTATGCAATTATACATGTATTGTAGCATTCTTGAGTTTAGAATTTTTATTAAATTTTATTAAATATTTTATATTTAGTATAAAAAAGTCTATTTAGTAATAATATTCAATAACTTGTAACAGTGTTTTCCTTTAAAAAACTCATTTTATAAATTTGAAAGAAAAAAATTAAATTTGAAAAAAATCACCCGATTTTTAAGTTTTATATATAATATGTATTATATACCTATGACAACATATATGACATGTTTTCTATGACATGAGACTGTGAAACCAGAGTCTCAAAATCTAATCAGTCAAGGACTTAAGGAATTACAGAGGTGTCACAAAGGAAGGCAGAATGAAGTCTTGTAGATAGTGCTGCCAGTAACACTTAGGCCTGAGAATTGCTGTGGATGAAATTGTAAAAAATAATAATTGTAACACTCAATTATGCCAGTAAAAAATTTATATGTTTACTTTTTACATGTTTTGCCCCCTTAACATCTAAGTGCTTGAAATAAATGGGTATCTTTCCTCAGCAGCTCTCTTTATCAGAGGAGCTAACATAGACCTTCAGCTTAGCACCTAAGACTAGACTTGATGATTTTCTGAAGTGAATAATACTGAAGGAAAAGAATTCATGGGACTCTGGGGACAAACAGTTCCCTCAAACCATGTGTATTTAACATCTGCGGTTTCCTCCCTCAATTTTATGTGCTGTCATTTCACTCACAGTGATTTCCCTCAGGTCTTTTTTTTTTTTTTTTTTACTTTTAATTAAATTTTATTTAATTTTAAATATTTTTTAATTTTTTAAAGTTAAGTGTTTTAATTTTAATTATGCTTTCCATACTTAACAAATTAGATTCTCATGGTACAATCTGAAACTTAGTTAATGGTGGTATTTCTGGGTTTTAGATGCAGTACTCTTACTTTAAGCAAAGCAGGGTTTTTTTTGTTGTTTTTTTTTTTAATGTCCCTCAGGTCTTGAGTAAGCCATTTACTTCCACACTTGCATCTTTCTTCCAGGAAGGCAGGTAGGAGACACGTTCAGTGCTTAGGCCTAGACTCATGCCTTGGAATGCCCTGGGCAATACAGTAGCCCCTGAGTACTTACTTGTAGGTATTAGGAGGCCTGTTTGTTGGGAGCATTTTAGGGTACTGAGGCCATGTGGTTTTGGTAAGAAAACAATCTGGCTAATAAAGACTGATTTTTCTTATTAATCCAAAGATTATTTCCATATCTTTGCAGTTTGTTCATTGTTTATACCATTTCAGATCTTTCTGAACTCATTGTGCCCATGCTTGAGTCTAACCATCAGATCCATCTCCCATCTAATTGCCTTCCAGACACTGTAGCCCAGATTTGGGTATTGAATATAGACAGATCCAAGGACTTGCTGTTACTGTTTTATATTTAGGTTTAAGTTTGTTTTAGATGTTAAACTAAGATCGTTCATTTGCTCATTATTAACTCATTCATTCATTCGTTGTCTAAATATTTGTGTAGTGTCTGTTGTGTTCCAGGCATTGCTGTGAATGCTGGAGATAGATTTAGTAGTTTATACTGACCACTGGAATCAATTCATAGACAGCCAATAAACACATCCTACATGAATGAGTGTTGGAATTTGTAAGGAAGTAAGTGAGAAAGGGCATACACATAGAAATGAAATACACTGTAGTAAGGGAATAAAAATGTAGTTATGTATCTAGAGCAAGTAGAAATTCCACATCCTATGTTATTACAAATTCTCTAAGAAGAAACTTAAACCTCTTCATGGTACGAATGTAAGATATTTATGAGAAAACTGAGGGAAAACATAATGCTTTATTTTATGAGCTCTGGAAACCATCTCATTTTACTAGAAGGAAATAGTGCTTTCATTTCATGAAAATATTTGAAAAATTGGAAACCTTGCCCAAATACAAACCGTGTATTTGGGGTAGAGAGGATTAAGCGCTGCCCTTCACTGTCATCTAATAAATGTGTCCCTGTGATGTTACGAATCTTCACATTTCTCTGAAGGTGTGTACTTTGTTTATAGGAATTCTTTGTTGAATTCTTTTCTAAAAAAGAAATTCTTCTGTCATGTGAATTTCCCAAATCTTACCTGTATTTCCCAAATGATAGCAGTTATCTCTAACACTATTAGTAGCCACAGTACTCAAGGCAGTCATGCGGAGGACTGTGTCCCACCAGGTTCGCATTTCCTCATAACCATGGCCCCAATAAGTATCTGTATATGACGTCTCTGGAGTCAGACTGCCTTTGTCTGAATCCTATGTCCAGCAGTTCTGAAATGTGATCTTGAGGAAGGTTTTCAGTTTTCCTCTTTGTGCCTCAATTTCCAAATCTGTATAACACAAAAAATGATGGCACCTAACTGTTAGTGGACCATTTAATAGATGTTCTATTATATAGGTCTCATGCAAACCAACAATAGGGGATCTGAAAATAAGACAGCTGATTGAAAAGTTTGAAGAACTTGAGAAAAAAACAAGTAGGTTCTGTTGTCTTGTCCAGTAGTACACATTAAAGGAGGAATTGTAATGTGTTGAGCATTAATAAATCCATAGGTGAATGACTTTGAAAATTGCACTTGAAAATTTAGCTTTTGGTTTAGCGTAATGCTAGCTACTATTACCAAAAACCCTTATCCAAGGTAAGTTAATTTTTTTTTTCCCAACCAAGAAATCCATGGTAGATGTTACTTATCAGGAACAGCTGTCTTCTCTGTTGTCTCTCACATAGGGACTCATATTGATGGAAACTCTGATGAGGTATCCAAGACATGGTGGTTGTCTAATCCCAGGGAACTGGAAGAGGTAGAGACTTCTGAGACATTTTCCTTGGTGCAGCCTGGAAATTGCACTTCCATCCCATCCCGTGGGCACATAATAATGCAAGGAAGACTGAAAAGTTTTGTCTGATTTTGTGCCCTGAAAAAGAGAATATATATGTTTGTGAATAGAAAGAAATTTTTGCCACAGTTTACCCTCCTGCTCCTGAAATATTAATTGGTAGCCTTTGCTCTATATTTAAAGCAGACCCATCCATTTCCAAGTAAAACAACCTACAACCCCTTTCCGTATCTGTACCCTTTTCAAAGTCTAGGATATCTGGAAGATGTTCAGTCCTCTCAATCAGGACCAGTTCTATGTTACTATATTTTAATTCCTATGGACTAGAGGATAGCATACTCTAGTAAAGCAAGTACACGGTAATCCTAAGAAACATCTATTTTGAGAGTGTGTGAATGGGAAACTCATGGCCAGCTCTAGCATAGGAAAATGATGGAATCCTTCTGGTAAGGCAATTTTGGGACATGTCTACAGTGGCAGGAGAGGAAGTTTCATGATTAGATCTTGGTTCTGTGTTCTGGAAGAAATTTCTTGTCCACTGATCTCCGTGGACTTAGCTGCCACCCTCTTGAAAGATCTTCCTTCTATATTTAATGTCTGCAGACACTTTTAAAATGGGTCCTGGAGAAAATCGTTCTCTTAGGGAGCTGTGCAGCTTTCAAAGTCCAATTCTTATGCAAACAGGGGCCCAAGCTTTGTCTTACATTCATCTTTTTTTTGGGGGGGGGGCTAAATCCTACTTGTTAGCTATGCCTCAAAAAACTTTCTAGGGTTCTAATTTAGTGGTTTACAGTGTATTCCAAGTGCTAGTAACCACAGACATTGTCTTTTGATTTTTGTTTTGTTTTGTTTTCTGGATTTACTTTTCAAGCTTGTTGTATTTCTTTGCTTCTTTACTTCAGTGCTTATTTCTTTCAATGTGATAGTAGCTGCCATTTGAGAAAGAGGTTTTGGTAGGAAGGCAACATCCTTAATCTTAATTTTTGCTGTGGGGCTGACTTCCTTGTCTAATGGAGAACATGACTTTGAGTCTAAAGCCTTTTTCAGTTTTAACTCTTTTACTAGGGGGTTGAAGAAATTTGCTTCTCCAATATTGCCAGACCCTAATACCTGCCTGCAAACCAGCTAGTACTTTCCTGAGCTCATTTCTTTCTCAGGGTACTTTGACCAATGCATCAAGCACCAGCCAGTGCAAACCAATTCCCTGGCATTTTCCTTACCATTTCCTGAGCTAGAGATTTGGTTGATGCCTGGGTCTGTCTTCAGAATTTTCATAAGCAGCAGTTTCAACACTTATTTAGCCACAAAATAAAAGTTCTTCACCATTTTGGCATCCTGTAGGTGTTTCTTACCCACTTATTGCTGCCATTTTCAAAGTAGTGGACTTCAGGAACACAACACTCCCCTCATTCCAGTCTGTCATAAGTTAAGAAAGAGAATGGAAGTATCCTCGAGAGAGTTTCAGACCAAGTTTGGAAGCAGCACATTTCACTCTGGTTCACATTTCTTTGTGAAATACTCATGTGCATGTCCAGAATTAACTGCGTGGAGTCTGGGAAATGTAATCTAGCGATGGTCCCAGAAAGAAACGGAAATAGATATTGGTGAGGGCATAGTGGACTCTGTTACAGATTCTCATGGATTTAGTATGTACATTTATTTATTTCCTGTCATGTTATTATGCCAAATCTGTAAATTTTACTGGAAATTTTTCAGGTAGTTGCCTGTTTTGAGTTGTAAGCTCTTCTTGCCATTTATGTATATAAATTTTATATGAAAAACCAAATGGATATTTTTGTTTTAAATGCATCATGAGATAAAAGTCTGAAGAGAATATGTAGAATGAGATTTTATTCCACTGCATTATAGGAAAAATTAAAATGTACCACTTTCTAGTGATTGTCATATTAGTCTTTTAAAAGTATACTTGGATCATAGTATGATACTTGAACATGGATATTTATATCAATCTGAATTTTGTGTGTGCTTTTAGAACCAAAATGTTCTAAGAAATACTCAGTTTATGTTAATTGACTTGAAAGTTACTAAATAGAAGGGGAAACTTGTAAAAACATGACACCACAGTCAAGGTATACAGAAAAAAGAATGAGAGATGTAAGATCATGGTAGATTCTAATTCCAAGAAATCAGGGACCTTGTCTTTCTTTACCTCTGGACCTGCAGCATTGGCAGAGGACTGGGCAAGTAGTAGGTGCTCAGCGTAGAACTGATGAACTGATGAATAAAAGCATGATGCATGAGTCAGAATACTAGTTGCTGAAAAAGGGCCATGGGATCTCAAACTTTCCCAGCAAAATCACTAATTATTAGAGTCCTTAAAAATTTATTACCAATATATGGACATTTTTCCAAATAATAAGGTCATTGATGCAATTATGTAGTAATGGCTAAGCATGAATTAATTTAAAGTACTCAGGATACATATCAATAAGATTTAGTCACATTGTTACTTGATTTTTATATTTGGATTTTGCTGATTACTGAACCAGTATAGGAAGTATTTGAAAAGTATTTGAAGATGTGGGTAATATAACCATGGTAATGATTTTTTGTGTGTGCGTGGTAATGATTTTTAAAGCAAAATGAGGAATAGGACCAAAGATGAAATTACATTAACACAGTCTATGTTGAAGATTATCATGAGGTGAAAGTCCCTATATAGGTATGATATTAGAAATATGAATTCTAGCAAGTAAAGTTATATTTCTCACTAGGAAAAGTCTATTAAGTTAAATATCTCTAAGGAAGAGTTTTATGGTTCTTCTGATCAATGAGTGCAAAAGGAGTGAATATATATCAGTGCTTTCAAAAATAGCTTGATAGCTGATATCATGGATTCTCATTTATTTTTTTTCAAATTGTTCTGGCTATGAAAAGTATTATAGAAAGTCAAATTTAAAAATGGGGAAATTATATAAGTTTGTTGGGAGAGAACTAATAAAGTTAGTGATTTACAGGTGAGTTCAAAAATGGTTTGTTTCTGTGTTTTCCATCATTTTGAATGTAGGTACTACTGAAAATATTACTGAAGAACATAAAGGGATTGCAGTAGGCTGAATCTTAATATTTATGGAGTAAAATTATCAAATATTTCTATTATCACTGACACCTGGCAGTTTTAAATTAGCAAAGTATTTCTAACAAGAAAATATTTCTAGCAAGCATCATCAGCCACATGCCAGGCACTATGCTTAGTGGTAGTGCTAAATCAGTGAGCAAGGCTGACAAGGAGCTCATTCTTTGTCCTAAAATTATAATGGAATTTTCCTCTAGTTTATGTAATTGAACTGCTTTCCATGTGGAAAGACAGCAGTCAGAAACTCTGAACCCTCCTCACTGTGACTTACCTTTAGATACAACTTTGTGCCTCTGGACATGTGTTCCTAAGGTAGCTGGATACATGTTCCCTCATTTCCAAATCGTGTTAGGAAGAGTAGAATTATATTCCTGACTTGATAAATGATCTTGGGGAAAGTGTGAGTCACTGGTACAGCAGCAATTAAAAACCTGAAGGAAAAAAGCAAGACCATGGAGGTAGTAGAAGATGAGATCTCATGTGAGAGACTTATTAGTAAGTCAAGATTTAATAGGCACATCATTTTTTACAAAGAGCAAAATGATTTCATTGCCAATGAAAGAATCACAAATAGTTTACAGAATTGCCTAAGTATAACGTGATAACCTTAAAAAGAGGAAAAGGAATCAATGACAGCTAAGTTGTATTGTACCATGATGTAGAAAAGTAGAGAGAATTTTCATTGGAAACCATCAGTGTCAGACCTGGGAAAAAAATTGAGACAACATGTCTCATAGACATAACTATGGAGATAAAGTAGATGATCAAATAACTCTTCTCTTCCTCCAATTTCATTGTTTTTCCATTAGAGTGGAAGACAAGTTATAGAAATCCAAGCCCCAACTGTGCACTGTTTGAAGAACGAGGCATACTGCTGTTGATAAATACTGTATCTTTGTCAGAAAGAGTAGAAATCTTGACATCACCCCATGGGTTTCATTTTAAAATGAATATAAATGGCTTTAAGTACTTTTTGTTGTTCTGTTTTGTTGGCAGTGTGAGCCATAGGTCTTCCTATATTGCACTGTAAGTAAACAGTATGTCACTAGCATTAGACTCAATGTGATGGATGGTGTACCTTTCTCAACCCTCAATTGTCTCATTATCCAAGTTCTATTGGGTCATTAAACAAACATTAGATACTTGCTCTCCCTGGAATAAAATTGCTCACTTGGGACTCAGCTCCAGAATCACTCAGTAACTAAAACCCCTTGCAGAATTTTGTGCATATGTATGCATATATGTGTGAGTACATATATAACTATTAGTTATCTCTCTAGCATTAATTTCATACTATATATATATATAGTAATCTCTGATTTTATAGCATGAGCTGTATGGCCAAGCATATAAAATACTGGTGTTGTTTTTTTTTTTTTTTAACTTCCAAAGCCTTCTGATTTTGTATACAATGTTTGAATGCTAGCTCATGTCCATTAGTTTATTCAAGATTTGTGTTTCTGTTTATGATTCTCTGCTTACTGTTAATTGTTAACTTGAGTAATAGTCTCTCTCTTATTCATAGAATGTTTTAGAGACAATTGAGTAGTTTTGAATTAGAAGGATCCTGCATTTCACAGAAGTCTGCAAGTTTCATCCAAAAAACAAATGATGAGCTCGGAGAGCAGAAGTGCACAAACAAGTCACAATTTGTGCATTTGCCCCCTTTTCTTTTTCTTCCGTGGCTGTGAGACTTGTTTTCATCTCCAGCCCTTCATGTATTTTTGTGTCCTTGGATGAAGATTAATCGGAGAAGCGAGAACTGAACAGCTCATACTCTATTTAGATAATTTTTGGTCACTTTCACTTTATTTTCAAAGAAATAAAGGATGCCTTATATATTTTAACACATTCTGGTTCTTGCTGAGATAGAGAACCACGAAATTTAGGATAAGACAATGCTGTAAAGTAGTATCCATTGGAAGCAGAAGAAATTCCAATAATTTTATGTAAACTACAGTGTAATTTTATACTACTAAAAGCTTTAAATAGTCACCTTTATGTATCACAGAGCAGGGACTAGACTTCTCAAACTCACACAAACATTTCCATCTTACCCCGTCTTTTACCACGGGCATTACATACCGGGTGAGGAGACTCCTCTCAGCACTGACGATCAATAATCAATCTATCAACAGTATTTAGTGAACACTGTTTCTCTTAGGTACTGGGACAGGCATTTTGAGAACTAAAAAAACAGACACAATGGCTACTTAAGCTTAAAATCTAGTTAGAAAATGAAGCATAATACATATTAATGACAAATCAATATTGACAGCATATGGATGAATGATATTTTGGTACAACAGTATGCGTCACATACTTTCAAAGTGATTCTTTGTCAATTTTTGTGCTTTCTTTTCTCATTTCCATTGAACTGCTATGATTTGAAATATGATGGGAGAGTTAGGAGATATCACTCTTCTTTTCAAATAAACACAGTTGGGCAAAGATCTACATTTTTTTCAGTGTTAGTGAGGAGTAATTGACATACATTACTGTATAAGTTTAAGGTGCATAGCATTATACCTTGATATACTGATATGATGAAAATGATTACCACAGTCAGCTCAGCCAAAATCCATCTTCTCATATAGATACAATAAAAAGAAAGAAGACGAAAAGGGAAAACTTTTTCTCCTTGTGATGAGAACTCTTAGGATTTACTCTCTTAAGCAGCTTTTTTTTTCTTAACAACTTTTATATCCTCCAGGTGTGTTAGCCGTATCATCCTGGTGTACGTTACATCCCTAATCGTTACTTGTCTTGTAACTGGAGGTCTGTGTCTTCTGACCACCTTCTTCCAGTCCCCCTCCCCCCTCCCTCTGCTTGAGTAACCATAATTATGCTCCTGTTTCTGAGAGTTTGATTTTTTGTTTTTATTTTTTAGATTCCACATGTGAGATCAAACAGTATTTTTCTCTGTTTCATTTCACTAATCATAATGCCTTCATGATCCAGCCTTGTGACAAATAGTAGGATTTCCTCATTTTTCTTGGCTGAATAACATTCCCTTACACATGTGTGTGCATGTGCACATACACACTTAACTTCTTTATTCATATATGTATTTCTTTATTCATATATACATTTGCAAATGTATATATATATATATATATATCACAACTTCTTTATTCATTTATCCTTTGATGGTTGTTTCCATGAACAATCTACGTTTGATATTCTTATTTACACCTATCTTCACCTGGAGGGTACCAAAGTTATCAAATTTACAGAACTGGGTCCTAAATAGGCCTCATGCTGAGGTAACTTAATTGCTCTGTGTGCACAAACTGAAAATTTAAAGTTTTAGAGATTGTTCAACCCTAAAAAACAGTTATTCTTCAGTTCGCAGTATTTTTATAAGATACCTCTAATGGGGCGCCTGGGTAGCTCAGTTGGTTGGGCGTCCGACTTGATTTTGGCTCATGTTGTGATCTCAGGTTCATGCGATTGAGTCCCTCTGTTGGGCTCCATGTTGCAGAGGCTGCTTGAGATTCTCTCTCTCTCTTTCCATCTTCCCCTCCCCCGACTTGCATGCAAGGAAGAAAGAAAGAAAAAGAAATTAAAAGAAAAAAAATCTCTCTATTCCGTAGTTACTGCACTACCACATTTTTGGAATCAAAGTTATGCAAAAGCATGTCTTCTCTAGGGCTGCAGTTTGAAAGTCAAAATCTATCAGATTTCATTGGAAATGCATGTGTATTCAATGAACCAGTGTCTTCCTTCAGCCCCTGTGTATAGTCAATTCAGGCCCAAAAAAAGAGTTATTAGAAAGAAAAATTAAAAAATAAAGTTTTCAAGAATTATATCTTATGAGTTAACCCTTGTATTTAAATAATGCTGATGAACTCCTTACACATCTCTTCTAATGATGCGAGAGTGACAAAGTTGTTAAAGATGATAGAGAGGTTTCTATTTTTATATGGAATTAATAGACACATCCTATAAAAAAGTGGAATTAAGCAGATTATGGAAATAAAATAAAGATGAAGCTCTCATTGCTCTCTGAAGTACATTTTAATGAAGAGATTAATGTTGTTTGATTTGAACATTATGAAATTTAAATTATGAAATGGCCTTTGACATGGCACCATGCCTGATATTTTTGACATCAAGTTCTTTTTGACATTTTCATTTAAGGAGAAAAAATGCCTAGCAAAGGTACCTGGACTCCTAGTAGTTGGAATTAGAACCAAAGTTGCCCTTGTCAGAGGGCATTGGGCAAGACATACCAGAACTGTGCACACCTCCTCTAGTTGATTCCAGTTGGGTCATTTTATTTCATTTCCATCCATGGTGTTGCTTTTGGCAAGCAGTGATGTCCTCGGGTGATACACAATCTGTCTCTACTTTGGAAGACTGGAGAATGACCACGTCCCTAAGGGTCTCTTTTATGATTTCAGATCTACACACCCAACATATCCGAGCATTGGTGGGCTGCCCACATGGAACAATGAAATGTTTATAGAGTTGGGCACTTCTGCCCTGGAGCTGTCTTGGTAACCACAAAGTACCTGTGTAGTCCAACTTATAATTAACATAAAGACAAAGCCACATGAGGCTTTTCACAGAAAGATGCTTAGTTTCTAGTTTGGCTATGCAAAACGTGGCTCTAAGAAAACTCAACAAAAATGTGTCATTTCTCCCTCTTCCATTGTGTGAAAAAAGCTAGCCTGCCTTCGTTTTTCTAATTCTGCTTTGCCACCTAGTAGAACCACCACTGGACCGGGGTCACATACCTGGGCATCATCTCTGGCCCTCCCTTGCTCTACCTTTTTAAAAAATCCTGAAATTCTTGGGCTTTTGTTTTCTTTCTGGGCCAGATAGCTGGGCCAGATGATTTGTAAGATTTGTCTAATGCAACAAATAAATGTATTTCACCCCCCATTTAAAATCTAACTCCTAAAAATTACATTGCTATTTGACCATAGTGACTTGGACAATAACTGCCTGTGTAACTTTGAAGAAATAAGTTCTTCCACAGTATGTGTCTTTGGGGGGATAAGTCTTTTGGGCTTGCTTGGCTTTGCTTTATTTTATTATCTTGGCCTTTGACTTAAGACCAAATGGAGAGTCATCTTAGAATAGAATGCATCCTCTGTGTGAGGGCTTGATATTTTGCCTTGGCAGGTGACTGGTTCCTGAATGGAAAGGGTTTCTTAGATTGGCAATTTGTATGATTATAGGAGAACTTTGGAGAATTTGTTCTGTATTCTCTGGTCATATCACAGTGGCACTGAACATGCAGACCACCATCATAGGACTATTCAGATTTAGCTATCCTGATGATTACCAGTGTGAAGCGTTATCAGTGGTGTGGACATTTACCTTAGCCCTGGATTTCTGGATTATGTGAGCAGTCTAAGAGATGAATGATCTTTAAAACTAGGGTATGATAAAAGCCTCACATTTGAGGGGATTTTCTAATTTGTGTCCAATTTACCTGAGTTTTCCAGCTTGGAGGACCTCGATTCCCAAGAACCTCTAGTTTTAGGTAAATTAATACTTGGAATGAACTCCCTCAGTACTGAGAACCAGTATCCATGGCCTGACAGTAGAACCATAAAATAATCTATGCTTTAGGAGGGAGACACATCAGTGGGTTTATGGTGTAATAAGACTTGCTCTTTTCCCAGTTAAGGGCATTCGCAGCTCATTGGTCACAGCTCGGTAGTGGAAGCTGACTTCCATTTTTCCTCCTTCCAGGACAGCATGAAAGAGCCCTAGACCATTCCCTAAATTATGGGTCATAAGCACATACTGAAGCCACAGAATCACGGATTAGCATTGCTTTTGGAATATAAGCATAGTCATGGGGAAAGCAAAAGCCAATCTTTGATGTCTCAGCACTTGAAGACTTGCAACTGGAAACCTTTGATCTTTCAAGAACAAAAATCAGAAAGTGTCACTATTCTTTTTCAGTCTATTTAATGGTTTCTCATCTCACACAACATAAAGTGGACTTAGCTAACCAAGACCAATAAGGACTCAGCTTATCTCATCTTGCCTAAGTTTGTGACTTTGTTTTCCCTCGTTCTACTCCTCTGTCATTAAGCTTCAGGCACTCAGTCCTTTTTTGGGTTCCAGGAACACACTAAGTTCTTTCCTGCCTTATGGCTGGGTACTAATAGCTGTTTCTGCTTGGGACATTTCTCCTCAAGATTTTAGTATGGCAGGCCTCTGTGGGTCACTCAGATCTAAGTTTAAATATCCCTCAGTGAAGATCCTCCAGTTTAAAGTTGGTATCCAGGCATTATCACATCATTTGACTTATTTTCTGTATAGCAGAGAGTACTCTTATTTCCTTGGCTTTGTTTCCTTTTTAGTCACATAAGAATGAGAGCTTAAAGCGACTTCTGAATAAATAATGTTAAATGAAGAAATTTTTAAGAAAGATTTTATTTGTTTATTTGTCAGAGACAGAGAGAAAGAGAGAGAGAGAGAGCACAAGCAGGGGAAGCAGCAGGCAGAGGGAGAAGCAGACGCACCACTGAGCAAGGAGCCTGATATGGGACTCGATCCCAGGACCCTGGGATCATGACCTGAGCTGAAGGCAGATGCTTAACCGACTGAGCCACCCAGGTGTCCCAAATGAAGAAATTAATGAACAAAGTAGATGTACACTTCTAAGTTGCTTATTTTTAAATCAAAATCTTCTTAGTGAACGCCTGAGCTCTGAGACATCCTGTGATACCTTTGTGTGGTTTTAGGACAAGGAAGACACTCTCTGCAGTGGATGAATTAGAAATGCTTTGTAGTTACTGATGATGAGAAGGGGATTTTTATAAGCATGAACAGAACCTGGATGTGTTTGAAATAATCTTAGCAGGAAATTGTATTGATTGTGGTCAGAACTAGTCAGGTTTGTGATGTGTGTGTGAATAGAGCTGTTGGTATTTGCTGATAGATTAAATGTGGATGTGAAGGAATGAGAGGAATCAGAGATGAATTGCAAGTGTTTGGTTTAAGCAAATTCATGATGATCTTAACATCTGTGGGGCATCCTTAGGAATTAGTAGAGTGATCAAATTTCCTAAGTCTGATACATTTGAGGTTATAAATAAATATATAAATCTGGGACTCATCAGCTTATTCAAGGATTAGGATATCTCCTAGGCAGAGTAGAGATAGAAATATTTTACATCACTCCAGTAGTTGGAGGTATAGGATAGGAGGTGTGGGCAGCAAAAGATGTGAAATCAAGTTTTTAATTTGAATTATTTTGGATTCAGTTGTATTCTAGCCTGAACATGAAGGACTTTTTCCTTAGTGTCTTTGGGCTATAAAAAAGAAAATAGGGGCACCTGGGTGGCTCAGTTGTTGAGCGTCTGCCTTCAGCTCAGGTCATGATCCCAGGGTTCTGGGTTCGAGCCCCGCATCAGGCTCCCTGCTCTGCAGGAAGCCTGCTTCTCCCTCTCCCACTCCCTCTGCTTGTGTTCCCTCTCTCGCTGTGTCTCTCTCTGTCAAATAAAATCTTTTAAAAAAGAGAGAAAATAAACGAAAGAAGACTTGCTAACCCTTTATCAACACAACTTCCCATTCCTTCTAAAATATACCAAAGAGTATATGGTTCATGTAGTGAGGTAGCTGTGGCTGCTTTCAACCACTCCTACAATATTTTAGCTTGTACCTAAGGCTATTTGACCCCCCCATTGAAACTTTAATTTGTAATTTCTGATAAATAACCAGCTGCGTTTCCATAGACTGTAACAAGATAACAGGCATTTTTTTTTCTCTTCTCTTGAAATAATGGCCAACATCCAAAGCTGCAGACAAATAAGTGCCCTACATACCAGGCATTTATGTCCATGAAGGGATTCCTGGAATGCACCAGTATACAACTGACTCTTACAGTCAATATAAGAAGAGTCCTGGTGGGAAAATTGGGTATTCTTGGTCCTTTAGGGAATACAGCATTATTGGAGAAAGGTATTTATTCCCTCATCTACCTGAATTCAAGGGAGTGGACTTCAAGAGAATTGCTTCCAAGGGATGGGGGTACCCAAGATAAGGAGACTGACCATTTTTTCCCAGATGGAATTTTTTTCTCAGGGAACTTCATGATTTGGAACTTTCCCTTGTGCCTCTCTGAGCAGAAGAGAACTGGAAAGAAATGAGGGCATTAATGACCCCACCTTTTCCATGGCAGAGACACAGGAATTCGCTGTGCAACACTTGGTCACTATAACACTTCTGCTCAACGGGGCATTGGTGAACTTTCACTTAGGGTTAACATGTGGGTTATTTGAAGAACACTTTGGATTCCTTCCTTCTGGTTAAGCCCAGTTCCTTTGTAAAGTGTTGGTTTGTACATCTTACAACTCCCTTTTGTATCCATAAAAGATAATCTATGCCACAGTTCTTTATTACTGGTTTAGTGCTCTCCTTTGGTAGCAACAGAGCTGATTACACTCAGGACATCATGAGATCAGAAATACATAGATGGGGAAGTGTGTGTCCTTCTCAATAAAAGAGGGGCACATCTTTGGACCTTGGACTTTGAGTCTACTTAGGCAGGAGGAGAAGAAAGGGAAAGTTGGGGAGAAAGTACTCATGACATACTTTTCTGCCTACTCATAACTAACAACTCAAAGTAAATAAACCCAGACCTCCATAAGGTCAACTTTTTTTTTTTTAACAGCGATTTCCCCACATAACTAGCAGCAAATTGATATTTATTCACAGCAAATAGATGAAAGTATATTACTGAAAAATGTTCACTGACATAAAGTAAAACACTTAAAATAAAAGTGATTCTTGGAGAGAATCAAACGTCCAAAGTGAAAATTGAATTCTTTAGGAAAGTGTTTCACTCTAAGTTGCCAAATTTTCTTTTTCTTTCTTTCTTTTTTTCTTTCTTTCTTTCTTTCTCCCTTCCTTCCTTCCTTCCTTCCTTCCTTCCTTCCTTCCTTCCTTCCTTCCTTCCTTCCATCCTTCCTCCCTTCCTTCCTTCCTTCCTTCCTTCCTTCCTTCCTTTTCTTTCTTTCTTTCTTTCTTTTTTTCTTTCTTTCTTTCTTTCTTTCTTTCTTTCTTTCTTTCTTTCTTTCTCTTTCTTTCTTTCTTTCTTTCTTTCTTTCTTTCTTTCTTTCTTTTCTTTCTTTCTTTTTCTTTCTTTCTTTCTTTCTTTCTTTCTTTCTTTCTTTCTTTCTTTCTTTCTTTCTTTCTTTCTCTCTCTCTCTCTCTCTCTCTCTCTTTCTTTCTTTCTTTCTTTCTTTCTTTCTTTCTTTCTTCTTTCACCAAATTTTATTTTTCAAGGAGAAACATTCAAAAATGTTATCTCTTGCCATTTATCTAGTTAAAAAGTAAATATGACTATTAACTGATACACGCAGACACTTAACACATAACCTCACTTGTCTTAATTTGTTGAAAATCAGTGTACCTGTCTCCATGACTGTGTGATCATGCACCAGCTGCCTGGATGAGTTTGAAAAGCTCTAATTTCATAGAATGTTCTGGCTTTCCTTGTAATAGAAAAAACTGGCGATTTGAAATGCTCTTGAAGTCAAGCTGATGGACTTAATAGGAAGGTTTTCAGAGGAGGAGTCTGGCTAAATTTTAGGTGGAGGAGTATAATGGGACATCAGGGAACATATCTAGAGACTTCACTTGCACAGCAAGCCAGTTGTTCTTCCAGAAGATTTGTGGTTTTGGGTGAGATGGAGGTAATGGTATGATAAAATCTCCTCAAGTCCTGTCTTGGGGCTGTCATGACTTAAATCAAATTAATATACTGTCTACATCCATAACTTGAGGTCCCAGTGGAAACAATTGTGCATGCAAATCAAAATAAATATAACCACATTGTTTTATTTTTTCCCTATTTATTTATTTATTTTTTAATCTAGTGCTCTATGATTCATTGTTTGCGTATAACACCCAGTGCTCCATTCAATACATGCCCTCTTTAATACCCACCACCAGGCTAACCCATCCCCTCACCCCCCTCCCTTCTAGAACCCTCGGTTTGTTTCTTAGAGTCCATAGTTTCTCATGGATCATCTCCCTCTCTGATTTCCCCCCCTTCATTTTTCCCTTCCTACTATCTTTTTTTTTTTAAACATATAATGTATTATTTGTTTCAGAGGTACAGGTCTGTGATTCAACAGTCTTACACAATTCACAGTGCTCACCATAGCACATACCCTCCCCAATGTCTATCACTCAGCCACCCCATCCCTCCCACCCCCCACCACTCCAGCAACCCTCAGTTTGTTTCCTGAGATTAAGAATTCCTCATATCAGTGAGGTCATATGATGCATGTCTTTCTCTGATTGACTTATTTTGCTTAGCATAATACCCTCTAGTTCTATCCATGTTGTTGCAAATGGCAAGATTTCGGGGTGTTTTTTGATGGCTGCATAATATTCCATTGTGTGTGTATGTATATATGTATGTGTATACACACCACTTCTTCTTTATCCATTCATCTGTCGATGGACATCTTGGCTCTTTCCACAGTTTGGCTATTGTGGACATTGCTGCTATAAACATCGGGCTGCACGTACCCCTTCGGACCCCTACATTTGTATCTTTGCGGTAAATACCCAGTAGTGCAATTGCTGGGTCATACGGTAGCTCTATTTTCAACTTTTTGAGGAACCTCTGTATTGTTTTCCAGAGTGGTTGCACCAGCTTGCATTCCCACCAACAGTGTAGGAGGGTTCCCCTTTCTCCACATCCCCGCCAACATCTGTCGTTTCCTGACTTGTTAATTTTAGCCATTCTGACGGGTGTGAGGTGGTATCTCATTGAGGTTTTGATTTGGATTTCCCTGATGCTGAGCGATGTTGAGCACTTTTTCTTGTGTCTGTTGGCCTTTTGGATGTCCTCTTTGGAAAAATGTCTGTTCATGTCTTCTGCCCATTTCTTGTTTAGATTATTTGTTCTTTTGGTGTTGAGTTTAAGAAGTTCTTTATAGATTTTGGATACTAGCCCTTTATCTGATATGTCATTTGGAAATATCTTCTCCCATTCTGTCGATTATCTTTTGGTTTTGTTGACTGTTTCCTTTGCTGTGCAAAAGCTTTTTATCTTGATGAAGTCCCAATAGTTCATTTTTGTCCTTGCTTCCCTTGCCTTTGGTGACGTTTCTAGGAAGAAGTTGCTGCAGCTGAGGTCGAAGAGGTTGCTGCCTCTAGGATTTTGATGGACTCCTGTCTCACATTTAGGTCTTTCAACCATTTTGAGTCTATTTTTGTGTGTGGTGTAAGGAAATGGTCCAGGAACACGGCAGGGATGTCCACTATCACCACTGCTATTCAGCATAGTACTAAAAGTCCTAGCCACAGCAATCAGAAAACAAAAAGAAATCAAAGGCATCCGAATCAGCAAAGAAGTCAAACTCTCACTCTTTGCAGATGATATGATACTTTATGTGGAAAACCCAGAAGACTGCACCCCAAAACTGCTAGAACTCATACAGGAATTCAGTAAAGTGGCAGGTTATAAAATCATTGCACAGTAATCAGTTGCATTTATATACACCAATGAGACAGAAGAAAGAAATTAAGGAGTTGATCCCCTTTACAATTGCACCCAAAACCATAAGATACCTAGGAATAAATCTAACCAAAGAGGCAAAGGATCTGTACTCAGAAAACTATAAAATACTCATGAAAAAAATTAAGGAAGACACAAAGAAATGGAAAAACGTTCCATGTTCATGGATTAGAAGAACAAACATTGTGAAGATATCACTGCTACCTAGAGCAATCTACACATTTAATGCAATCCCCATCAAAATACCATCAACTTTTTTCAAAGAAATAGAACAAATAATCCTAAAATTTGTGTGGAACCAGAAAAGACCCCGAATAGCCAGAGGGATGTTGAAAAAGAAAAGCAAAGCTGGTGGCATCACAATTCCGGACTTCAAGTTCTATTACAATGCTGTTACCATCAAGACAGTATGGTACTGGTAAAAAAACAGACACATAGATTAATGGAACAGAATAGAGAGCCCAGAAATGGACCCTCAGCTCTATGGTCAACTAATCTTTGACAAAGCAGGAAAGAATGTCCAGTGGAAAAAAGACAGTCTCTTCGACAAATGATGTTGGGAAAATTGGACAGCCACATGCAGAAGAATAAAACTGGACCATTTCCTTATACCACAACCATGTTGTTTTAATATAATTTTTCAGGGAGTCACACTCTGGGGTAGGCCCCAATCACTGAGGAAAAAGAACACTGAATTCCACAGTAAGTATTTGACCTTCGTAAAGAAAATTTTGTTTCAAAAATATATTATTTCTGGTTTGGAAATAATATCATTTTTCATTGTATGTTCTTTGAATTCTAAAAATATTGGTTTGGAGATGTCTGAGTAAAGGTTGAAACAATTTTTTATAGGCACAAAATGAGTCTCTTTTTTATGCTTCCTTAATTCAAAAGCAACAGAAAGATTTTTTTTTTTTGGATTAAAAGAAAAATGTCTTTTATGTTAAGATAAAAAGAAGTTTTAGTTCCTATAAACATTACACAGGTGACTTCAAAGCATATAAAAAGAACTATTTAGGTAGAATGGCTCTTTCACCTTTAATTTTAGCATTACCTCTGTTATTTCATAAAAAAATGAAAGCATCCTCTTCTGTAAAGGATAGACACACTTTGTTTAAACCCTTAAATTTTATTATCAATTGTTCAACTTGGCCTAAGTTCCAAATACTATTTTCTGAAATCACAAAGTGTCAGTGTGTAAAGATGGAAAATGGGAAGAAAGGGTAACTTGGTATCCTCATACAATGGTTATGGTTTTAGTTGAAGCTTATGTGTACCGATGAATTATAGAAGGAGAATGGAGGGGGAGATAGGAGTCATGCCAAACCTTTTTCTAATTAAACCTTGCCAGGTAGAGTTGTTCATCACAATTTTTTTTCAGCTTCTCGGAGCTAAGTTTTACATCATGAGATAGATTTTCTCATCGCAAGCTTAAAGAGACAGACTAAGGAAATTTTTCCTACTCCTCAATTTTAAATTTTCTTTTTGAGTCCAATTAAAATTCCTCCAGAATTCTAACCATGTTTCCCACTGTTTCACTAGTTCTAATCAAACTGAACTGTGAATATTTCTCTGTACTCTTCTCAAAAAATGGTTTTTGCCTCAATATACATCAGATTTCCTTCAATGTATACTTTTTAAAAAACTGGATGAGAGTTCAAAAATGATCTCATAGAGTTGTCTAAACTATTGTCACCTTGGCTGTGTTTCAAAATAAAATTGGCATTACACCAGAGAGACAGATAGATTGATTGATTATATTTGAGTACACTTTGTATTTTGTCATGCACTGTGGTACCTTTATCTTGCAAATGTCAAAAAAACTTATTTCCAGGGATTTCTATTTTAGCAGATTAATTGAATCTTGACTCTATCTTCCCCCACGTTTTGCACTGGATGCTTTCTTTTTCTTCTCTAAACATATCAATAATGCCGTTTCTCTGGCTTGAGAGGGTACTTGTGCTGGGAACATAGGCCCTACCTTTTCCATGACATTTTCCCACAGTTTAGGAAGACATTTATTTACAATTCAAAAAGTTAGTAAACTCTCATTCTACTATGCACTTACTTTGAAATTATTAGTATCTCTAGTATTTTCACATTGGAGCATCTAAAAATTATCTGACCTAATTCTTCTCCTAAATAAGGGATATGTATATTAACTCTATTTTGAGGCTTTAGGAATCCATTTTCTCTTGGAATTCTAGAGATGGCTAGTTTTCTGATGGTGACTCATTAAGCTAATACAGACTTCTCTTTCTTCCTAGGAATTAAGGACTACTCCTGGTCTTACCTAGAGTAGTAGACAATCCAGTATTTGAGGGACACGTGCCAGGCGCTCCAGTGTCCACAAAAGCATTTAAGGAATTTGTCTTTGCTTTCAGTGAGCTTCTGTCACAATGGCAAAATGAAACAGCATGTCAGAAAGATAGGATGACAGCCTTCAGATGTGTGGTATGCTGGTAAATGTTTAACAACTAGCGCTTGGTGGTAGTTTTGCTGATTACTCTTGGTATCCACAGTCCTCCTGTGGTTGATTTAAAGCTGCTAATGATTTAATAACTGCTGCCAAAATTCCTGAGAATTGAACAGTTAGCCCCCTTGAACAGGCCAGAACCAGCTGTAACAACACACCACTGATTGATTGTCTTGAGAAGTCAAGTCTACTCTGTGTAGCTACTATGTTACCTGTGAACTTGTTAGTAATGATCTTAGAAAACTTGGTTATCAAATGCTATAGCTCCTCCTCATCAATAGTGAATAAGGCTAGACCATGGGACACTGACCTCTGATTACCAGCTCTCCTCCCGACTTAGATGCTGTTTGTTTGGCAAGACTTGAGTCTTCTGTACATAAAGATGGGTGTCTTCTATCAGTTCTAGAAGAGTCACAGCCATTATCTGTTCACTTTTCCTTTTCTCATTTTCGTGCTGCTTTTCTGGATCTCCAGTCAGATTCCCATGAGTCCTTTACACTCTACTTCCCATGGTGTCTTTTTAGCTTTTATTATTTACCATAATCTTATCACCACCATGTATTTTATTTATTTTTTTATTGTTGTCTCTGTAATGTGAGCTGTATGAGGATAGTGATTTTTCTCTGAATTTTCACAGCATCTACAACAGTGTCTGGAACAAGTGGATGTTATATATATACATATGTATATGTATATATATAAAATATATAAAAATATAAAGGTTTTATTTATTTATTTGTCAGACAGAGAGAGAGAGAGCAAGCACCCAAGCAGGAAGAGGGAGAGGGAGAAGCAGACTCCCAGCTGAGCAGGAAGCCCAATGCAGGACTTGATTCCAGGACCCAGGGATCATGAGCTGAGCCGAAAGTAGATGCTTAACTGACTGAGCCATCCAGGCATCCCAATAAATACATATTTTTTAAAAGTAAAAAAAAATGAAATAATGAGTTTCATTAGGCTAGATTAACTAAGGTAAATCTAGATAGCCATTTACTCAAGATGACTTTTTTTTTGTTTTGATAGTTTTACTTCCTCAAAACTGCAAGTAATCTCTGAGAGAGCACCTGTTTCCTCAAGTTCATCCTTTCCCCCAAAAGCTACCAGACTTATTTGATATGGTTTACTTTTCTATTATGTCTAGATGCTTTTCAACCATTTCTCATATTGCTCCTTCTAAGCCTAGAAAACTATCACTTTTAGTGCTAGTTTTTCTTGGTGTTTAGACCCCAACCTTTCTTTTTGCTTTTGTTTTCAAATTCATTATTATTCTGTGATTTTTTTTTCCCTACACATTACTGAAGTACTTCATTGGTTCATAACATGAGTTTGTAATTTATTTATTAACCTTGACTGTAGACACTTTAGACCTGCTGAGCTACACATGTTCAGATGTCCAAAGTATGGTTTTCCTTATGTTCTTTTTATTGTAGGTTTTCCCCCCAAGGCCCTCATTTCTGCCTAATATGGTAAAATGAATTTTTGCCTTTTGTGTTACTTCTTATTTTCCAGTATCTTTAAATAGCTTGAGTTGTGAATTTGGATTAAATTAGCTTCCCTCTCTTACTGACCATTGGCCAGCTGGATGAAGGAAGTAGAAAGTCAGATAGCAGCTTCTTGAGAAGCTAAAAGAAAGTGAAAAAGAGGCATAACTTACAGCTATCTGTGTAACAAATGATTTAGTTGTTAGGAGCATTGGCTCTGGAGCCAAACTGCCTTGGTTTAAATCCTGCCTCTGCCACCTACTAGCTTTGTGACCTTGGAGAAGTCGTTTAACCTTTCTTTGCCTCAGTTTCCTCTTACAAATGGATAATAAAGACAATGATGGTAATCATTCTTGAGTTTGGTGTGAAGAACACTGAGAAGTGATCAATAACTGTTAATCATTATTGTTGGCATAATTGTTATTCTATTATGTCTGTATATTGCCTCTGTATATGTCTATATCTTTTAAAGGCTCTTACCTAGTCCTTCTAGAAGCCTCTGGATACCATGCCAAAACTGTGCTGGAGGCTTTACCTTTCACCAGGCTCCCTACCTTCTACCTTCCACTTCAGACTGCATCCCTAAGATCTGGTTTCCTTGGTTCACACCTGCCTATTTCCTACCTGGAAACTTTAAGGGACTTCTCCAAGATCACAAAGCTAGTAGGGATGAGGTCTGAAATGGAAGGTAGAAGGTAGGGAGCCTGGTCTTCCTATCTATTCATCCCACAGTATTGACGGTTCAGTTGGTCTTCTTGGCTCTGGTTTTCTCTCTCCATACTTTATTTTTAATTTCCCTCCTTGGCTCCATCATGAAGCAGCAGTGTGTTTCCAAATTGTGCAGTGCCTCAGCCCTGGACCACTCCTTAAAACTAAGCATTGTTTAGTATTTCACAGGAAAATTGAAAATGTTTTCTCATGTACATTTCTCTTTGGACAGATTTAGACTCCATTTAGATCATTAGTTAATGTGGCTAGAGGCTAAGGCAATTGACATGTGTCCATGTAGATAATTATCATTTCTTTCAGGACTACCTCGGGCAGTTGATTAATCTCTCTTTTGTGATTTGTGCAATGTTTATTTCTCTTCTCTGTCTTTCTGCTTTGGCTTTTGGAGAGAAACCCAAATTAACCACACATACACTGTGGGTGTGTAAACTAGTCGCTATATAAACTTGATTTCAAATTCGAGACTTTTTTTTTTAAGATTTTTATTTATTCATTTGAGACACAGAGATACAGAGAGAAAGAGAGCATGAGCAGGGGGAGAGACAGAGGGAGAGGGAGAAGCAGGCTCCCCCCTGAGCCAGGAGTCCGACATGGTGCTCGATCCCAGGACCCTGGGATCATGATTTGAGCCAAAGGCAGACGCTTAACCATCTGAGCCACCCAGGCACCCCTCAAATTCTAGACTTCTAACCAAGGTTTTTAGTCCTTTCATAAATTCCTCATAGCCTGTATTTTACCCTGTGATGGTAATTCTGCAAGGTTAGCTTGGTTGGACTGTGCTCCCTACTTGTTTGCTCAGATACTAGTGTAGATGTTTCTATATGGGTATTTTGTAGATGTGATTCACATTTTCAGTCAGTTGACATGAAGTAAAAGAGATTATTCTTGATAACATGAATAGCCCTCATCCAATCAATTGAAGTCTTTAAGAGCAAATACTGAGGTTTTCCAGGAAAAAAAAGAGGAATTCTGCCTGGAGACTGTAACACTGAGATCCTGTATAAGTTTCCATCCTGCTGGCCTGTTGTGAAAATTATGAACTCAGGACTGCAATTACAACTCTTTCCTGAGTCTCCTGCTCACTGGCCTGCCTTACAGATTTGGGATTTGCCAGCCCTCTTCATCCCTTGAACCAATTCCTTAATATAAATAAATCTCCCTTTCTCTCTCTCCCCTCCCCCTTACCCCATTCCTCTCTCTCCCCAACTTTTTGTTTTAATATATTCTCTTTCTCTGAAGAACCCTTATTGATACAGACTTTGGCACCCGGAAGTGGGGTGCTGCTGTTACAAATTCTTAAAACTGTGGGTAGAGGAAAAGATGGCAGAGGAGTAGGGGACCCTATTAGGGTTGAGCTGGAATTGAGCTGGATATCTACCAGACCACTCTGAACACCCACGAAATCAGCCTGAGATGTAAGAAGATAGATCTGGATCTCTACAAACAGAAGATCGCAGGCAGTTGGTTTCGAGGTACGAAGTGGACAACCATGATTCCATGGGCAGATATCGGAAGATAAATGGCAGCAGGAGGGAGCCTGGCCATGGGGACCCTATACCGCCGGTGAGCGATAGCCTCCCACGCTGGGGATGGGGCACAGACTCACAGACTGGTAGTGGTGGGGAAAGGACTTTAGGGCAGCTCCCTGGGCGGAAACTGAGTGGCAGTCCTGTGCATGTGAACTGGGGGTGGCTGGTGGTTTTAGAAGCACAAAGGGCAGAGACGTGCCCCGACCTGGAGGCAAGAACTAGGAGTGCTGCTGAGGGCCACACAACCCAGGACGCTGCAGTTTATAGCAGCACAGACAGAAACGGAGATAGTGTGGCCTGGAGAGCTCACTGAAGAACAGTCTGAGATCTCTCTGCTCTGAGGCAGAGGGTTGGAAATGGTCTCTTCTGCTCTGACTCTCGGAAGAGATGCAGAAAGCCACCCAGGAAAGCCTCCAGAGAACAAAAGCCCCCCAAAACCTGTTCCCACTGAGCCCATCCCCCGCCAGACGGGGCAGGGCAACTCTGCCCAAACAGGGTTGCCTGAGTAACAGTGCGGCAGGCCCCTCCCCCAGAAGACAGGCTGGGAAAACAAGAGGCCAGCAACCCTAAGGTCCCTAGAAAACAGGTGCATCTTGCTTGGGTTGTGGTCAAAAATTTGGACTCTGTACATTCCCTCAACCACCCCTCAACAGAATGACTAGGAGGAGGAACCCCCAAAATAGGAAAGACTGAGAGATTATGATTTATGCCACAGATTTACAAATGGATACAGATATAACCAAGGTGTCGGAGATGGAGTTCAGGCTAGCAGTTGTGAAGTCAATAGCTAGAATGGAGAAATCGATTAATGGCAACAGAGTCTCTAAGGGCAGAAATGAAAGCTAAACTGGCAGAACTTAAAAATGCTATCAATGAGATCCAATCTAATCTAGATAATCTAATAGCTAGGGTAAGCGAGGTAGAAAAACAAATTAGTGATCTAGAAGACTAATTAATAGACAAGAAGGAAAAAGAGGAGGCCAGGGAAAAACAACTCAAAATCCATGAAAATAGAATCAGAGAAATAAATGACACCCTGAAATGTTCCAATGTCAGAATTATTGGGATCCCTGAGGGGATGGAGAGAGAGAGAGGACTAGAAGATATATTTGAGCAAATCATAGCTGAGAACTTCCCTAATCTGGAGAATGAAACAAACATTCGTGTCCTAGAGGCAGAGAGGACCCCTCTCAAGATCGAGGAAAACAGGCCAACACCACGGCATGTAATAGTAAAACTCACAAATCATGGAACCAAGGAAACCATCTTAAGGGCAGTTAATGGGAAGAGATTCCTTACGTATAGAGGGAGGAATATCAGAATAATGTCAGACCTGTCCGCAGAGACCTGACAAGCCAGAAAGGGCTAGCAAGACATACTCAGGGTTCTAAATGAGAAGAACATGCAGCCAAGAATACTTTATCCGGCAAGGCTGTCATTTAGAATGGATGGAGAGATGCAGAGCTTCCAAGACTGGCAGAAACTGAAAGAATATATGACCACTAAGCCGACCCTGCAAGAAATAGTAAGGGGGCTTCTATAAAAGGAGAAAGGCCCCAAGAGTGATATAGAACAGAAATTTACAGAGACAATCTATAAAAACACGGTCTTCACAGGCAACATGATGACAATAAATTCATATCTTTCAATAATCACTCTCAACGTGAATGGCCTAAATGTTCCCATAAAATGGCACAGGGTTACAGATTGGATAAAAAGACAGAACCCATCCATATGCTGTCTACAAGAGACTCATTTTGAACCTAAAGATACATCCAGACTGAAAGTGAAGGGATGGAGGTCCATCTTCCATGCCAACGGACCTCAAAAGAAAGCTGGGGTAGCAATTCTTATAAGAGACAAATTAGATTTTAAGCTAAAGACTGTAGTTATGAACGCAGAAGGGCACTATATCATTCTTAAAGGGTCTATCCAACAAGAAGATCTAACAGTTGTAAATATCTACACCCCCAACATGGGAGCAACCATCTACATAAGCCAACTGTTAACCAAAATAAAGAGTCATATTGATAACAATACAGTAATTGTAGGAGACCTCAATACTCCACTCTCAGCAATAAACAGATCATCTAAGCAGAAAATCAACAAAGAAACAAGAGCTTTGAATGATACACTGGACCAGAGGAACCTCATAGATATATACAGAACATTCTACCCTAAAACAATAGAATACTCATTCTTCTTGAGCACACATGGAACTTTCTCCAGGATAGACCACATACTGGGTCACAAATCAGTCTCAACTGATACCAAAAGACTGAGATTATTCCCTGCATATTCTCAGACCATAATGCTTTAAAACTTGAACTCAATCACAAGAAAAAATTTGGAAGAAATTCAAACACTTGGAAGCTAAAGACCACTCTGCTCAAGAATGTTTGGTTCAACCAGGAAATCAAAGAAGAACTTAAACAATTCATGGAAACCAATGAGAACAAAAACACATCGGTCCAAAACCTAATGGGGTACTGCAAAGGCAGTCCTAAGAGGGAAATACATAGCCATCTAAGCCTCACTCAAAAAAAAAAAGAAAAATCCCAAATTCACATACTAACTCTACACCTTAAAGAACTAGAGAAAAAGCAACAAATGATGCCTAAGCCACATATTAGAAGAGAAGTAATTAAGATTAGAGCAGAGATTAATGAATTAGAAACCAGAAACACAGTAGATCAGATCAACAAATTAATAAGATTGATAACCCACTGGCCAAACTTATCCAGAAGAAAAGAGAAAGGACCCAAATTAATAAAATTATGAATGAAAGGAGAGAGATCACGACTAACACCAAGGAAATAGAAACAATTATTAGAAATTATTATCAACAACTATATGCCAATAAATTAGAGCATCCTGGAAGAAATGGATGCCTTCTTGGAAACCTATAAACTGCCAAGACTGAAACAGGAAGGAACTGACAACCTGAATAGGCCAATAGCCGGTAATGAGATTGAAGCAGTGATCACAAACCTCCCCAAAAAACAAGAGTCCAAGGACTGATTGATTCCCTGTGGAATTCTAACAAACATTCAAAGAAGAAATAATACCCATTCTCCTGAAGCTGTTTCAAAAAATAGAAACAGAAGGAAAGCTTCCAGACTCATTCTATGAGACCAGCATTAACTTGATCCCCAAGCCAGGCAAAGACCCCATCAAAAAGGAGAATTTCAGACATATCCTTGATGAATATGGATTCCAAAATTCTCAACAAAATCTTAGCTTATAGGATTCAACAATACATTAAAAGGGTCATCCCCCATGACTAAGTGGGATTTATCCCTGAAATGCAAGGACGGTTCAACATTCACAAATCAATCAATGTGATAGAACACATTAATAAGAGGAGAGAGAAGAACCATATGGTCCTTTCAATTGATGCAGAAAAAGCATTTGACAGAATACAGCATCCTTTCCTGATTAAAACTCTTCAGAGTATATGGATAGAGGGAACATTCCTCACGTTCATAAAATCCATCTATGAAAAACCCACAGCAAATATCATCCTCAATGGGGAAAAGCTGAAAGCCCTTCCCTTAAGATCAAGAACACAACAAGGATGCCCACTCTCGCCACTATTGTTAAACGTACTACTAGAAGTCCTAGCAACAGCAATCAGACAACAAAAAAGGTATTCAGATTGGCAAAGAAGAAGTCAAACTCTCTCTCTTCGTGGATGACATGATATTTTATGTAGAAAATCCAAAGGACTCCACCCCCAAATTACTAGAACTCATACAGCAGTTCAGTAATGTGGCAGGATACAAAATCAATGCACAGAAATCAGTTGCTTTCTTATACACTAACAATGCAACTGTAGAAGGAGAAATTAGAGAAACAATTCCATTTATAATAGCACCAAAAACCATAAGATACCTTGGAATAAAGCTAACCAAAGAGGTAAAGGATCTATACTCTAGGAACTACATAACACTCATGAAAGAAATTGAAGACATGAAAAGATGGAAAAACATTCCAGGCTCATGGATTGGAAGAATAAGCATTGTTAAAATGTGTATGCTACCCAGAGCAATCTATACCTTCAATGCCATCCTGATCAAAATTCAAATGACATAGTGCTGGATGGAACAAACAGTCCTAAAATTTGCATGGAATCAGACAGGACCCCGAATCACCAAGGAAATGTTGAAAAAGAAAAATGAAGCTGGGGGCATCATGTTGCCTGATTTCAAGCTATATTACAAAGCAGTGATCACCAAGACAGCATGGTACTGGCACAAAAACAGACATACAGACCAATGAAATAGAATAGAGAGCCCAGATATGGACCCTCAACTCTATGCTCAAATAATCTTTGATGAAGCAGGAAAAAATATGCCATGGAAAAAAGTCTCTTCAATAAATGGTGAAAATTGGACAGCTATATACAGAAGAATGAAACTGGACCATTCTCTAACACCGTACACAAAGATAAACTGAAAATGGATGAAAGACCTCAATTTGAGACAGGAATCCACCAACATCCTAGAGAACATAGGCAGTAACCCCTTTGACATTGGCCACAGCAACTTCTTTCAAGATACGTCTCCAAAGGCTAGCGAAACAAAAGCAAAAATGAACTTTTGGGACTTCATCAAGATAAAAAGCTTGTGCACAGCAAAGGAAACAGTCAACAAAACAAAGAGGCAACCCACAGAATGGGAGAAGATATTTGCAAATGACACTACAGATAAAGGGCTGATTTCCAAGATTTATAAAGAACTTCTCAAAACTCAACACCCAAAAAACAAATAATCAAGTCAGAAAATGGGCAGAAGACATGAACAGACACTTCTCCAAAGAAGACATGCAAATGGCTAACAAACACATGAAAAGGTGTTCATCATCATTAGCCATGAGGGAAATTCAAATCAAAACCACATTGAGATACCACCTTAACACCAGTTAGAATGGCAAAAATTGACAAGGCAAGAAACAACAAATGTTGGAGAGGTTATGGAGAAAGGGGAACCCTCTTACACTGTTGGTGGGAATGCAAGTTGGTACAGCCACTTTGGAAAACAGTGTGGATGTGCCTCAAAAAATTAAAACTAGAGCTACCCTATGACCCAGCAATTTCACTCCTGGGTATTTACCCCAAAGACACAGATGTAGTGAAAAGAAGGGCCATATGCACCCCAATGCAGCAACGTCTGCAATAGCCAAACTGTGGAAAGAGTCGAGATGTCCTTCAACAGATGAATGGATAAAGAAGATGTGGTCCATATATACAATGGAATATTACTCAGCCATCAGAAGGGATGAATACTCAACTTTTACATCAATATGGATGGGACTGGAGGAGATTATGCTAAGTGAAATAAGTCAAGCAGAGAAAGTTAATTATCCTAAGGTTTCACTTATTTGTGGAACGTAAGGAATAGCTTGGAGGACATTAGGAGAAGGAAGGGAAAAATGAAGGGGGGGAATCGGAGGGAGAGACGAACCATGAGAGACTATGGACTCTGAGAAACAAACTGAGGGTTCTAGAGGGGAGGGGGTGGGGGGATGGGTTAGCCTGGTGATGGGTATTAAGGAGGGCATGTACTGCACGGAGCACTGGGTGTTATATAAAATCAATGAATCGTGGATTACTACATCAAAAACTAATGATGTATTGTACGGTGACATAACCTAATAAAGTTAAATTAAATTTTTAAAAAAAGGAAAAAACTTAAAACTGTGGAAGTGGCTTTGAAATTGGATAACGAGTAGAGGCTGGAAGGATTCTGAGGCATGTGATAGGAAAAGCATAGATTACTCTGTGTGTTGTAACTGGGAGAGTAAGTTGTCATGGTGGGATCTTAAACCACACTGGAGGAGACTTATGACATTAAAAGATTAATATTACTCCTAGATCCTGGAAGAGGTGAGGCATGTCACGCCACAAAGGGGGCCATATGGGAAGAATGCCAAGAATGGACTCCAGCAGGCGGGGAGCCAAGAGAGTGAGGACCATGGTGAAGGCTTTTACTGGGGATCTGGTTGGAGCACACAAGCAAAAATCATGAGGGAATTTCATGGGTGTATCTGAATGTCACTGGGTCACAGGGGAGTTCAGGAAGGGGCACATGTAGCAGGGACCAGCTTGATCACATGGATGCATCTCGTCACCTCGGCACAGTACTCATAGCCTGCTTGGAGGGATGCTGAGGCATTGGGGAAGAGGAAGTTTTAAAGATTTACAATAGACCCTGAAAGGACAGTGGGCAGGAATAAAGATGTTAAAGGCAATTCTGGTGGGGATTAGGAAAAAAGAAAAAAAAAAGAGGAGAGACAAAGGGAATGCCATGATGATGGAGGTGGAGATGGGAATGATGCTTCTAAAAGCCAAGCATCACCAAACCCTGCCAGCCATCACCAGAAGCCAGAACAAGGACATGGGACAGTTCTTCCATCAGAGCCCACAGAAGGAAGTAACTCTACTGATTTTGGACTTTTGGCATCCAGAGCTATGAGACAATACATTTCTGTTGTTTTAAGCCACCCGGGTTTCCGTAATTTGTTATGGCAGCTCAAGGATGCTAACACATACACCTTCCCACTTCCAGAAGATAAAAGAACTCTGTAATAACACAGCAATATTAAAAAACATACCAGCATATTTCAGCAAAAATGTTAATATCAGGCAGTGTGAATCTCCTGTTATGTACTTAAGCACAGAGTAATATGATCTTATTCTTGTGATTTTGTATTCTAAAACCTAAAGAAGTTAATATAATTATATTTAATTTTAAGGTTAATTGTAATTTAAAAAGCCAATGTTCCTAGGCAGCACATTCATAATGAAATATAGCCATATAATAAAATTTGGAGGGGTGGGTGGATTTCACATATCTTTGCCTTAATGACAGGGCTAAGTATAAATACTTCTGGAACCTAAGTGGATATGTATCATAAAGTCTAGTTGTTAGAAAATCATAGAAATTTATTCCAGATGCATCTATAGGAGAATAATAGAAAAACAATTTTATAATAAAATGGCTACTGTAACTAATTCATAATTTTAAAAAGTCAAAATGGCATCAGTATTAGGGACATAATTCAAGATAACATTGATGATTGGAAGAAAACTGTCTTCCCCCCAAATGGTAGGAATTCCAACTAAATGCATGTGTGGGTATGCCCAGTAGGATTTCTACATCTTATCTAAGTGCTAAAAGATAATAGGTCTTCTTAGAATACTGAGCTGGAAAAAGCCATCAAATCTACTTATTAATATTTGTTATGAATATTAATATTTCTTAACTTTTAAAATTAAAGGATTTCTGGTAGTAGCATTTAATCAGATGTAAAAATGAAAGTCATGAAATTGACTAACATTCACCCTTACTGAAGGATTTGCTGGTTTCATGCCTATAAAGAAATCCCTTGTAGCATAAAGGCTATCATCAGAAACCTTCTAAAAGGGATACTCCAATTTCCATTGTTTGCTTTGAGGATCATGCCTGAAGATGGTGTTATCTAGTTTCCTTCTCTCTCATCTCATACCTCTGTGAGAAGGTCAGATATTATTTAGAAGTACTTGGAAAATTACTGATGGAGGCTGTGGAACCTCTTTTCTGGAATGGTTTTGGATGTTATTGATGGCTCTAGTTCTTTTGGTCATATTGATAGTGGGGATTCTGCAGTGTAGTTGAAAGAGCCTGAGTGTATGAATCCTGTCTCTGCTACTTAATGGCTGTATGACTTTAGGTAGGCAGTGATTGCCTCACTTTAGTACAGTTCCTCTGGGCAACAAGGAATAAAGAGAGAAATTACTATCCAGGGTGCTTGGGTTCTTGGTGCTCGACTTTGAGATAGGCAAGTGAGAGTCAAGTGATTCTTAGTATAAGAGTGGGGGGTGGAGGGGAGGAGAGCACAGAGTGGAAAGGTTCTTATTGCTCAAGTGCAAGGTCAAACCATGGTAATGTATTGTTTCCTCTATGAGGTTAGACTCCGTGGTCTCTGAGAAATTTTTTGGCCTTTGTAAATATGCTAACCTCTTCCTGACGGTGCTAGGGAATCTGAACTGGGACAGTGGGTTTTTCGCTCACCTCTCCTCAATGGGAAAGGTTCTCAGCCCTTCTAAACCTGTGAATAGGGTCAGAAAATAAACGGTGTGCAACTTTTTGAAGTAAGAGACACTACTCATGTTTTCACTGGAAGGGTTGGAGTTTTCCTGGGAGCTGCTGTACTTTCTAGTGAGAAGCTGATGGGGTGGGGATGGAATAAAACTCCATCTGAGGAGACCCTCCCATGGAGATGAAAGTGTGTCCATACCTTTTGCCCTATAGAGAAGAATAGCTATATTAACTGGATTTTTTTTCTCTTGGTTAGCTTGCGTTTTATACCCATCTGAGATTACCTTGCCTTACTTTAAAAAATGGCTCAATATACCTGACAAGCAGTGTAGTTAATCCTAAATTGGTTAATTATATTGGTCCAGTGATGATTCACAAGTCCCAGGGAGAATGTCTGTTCCATGTCGTCTGTTCTAAGCTTTCTCAGACAATGGGGAGCCTAATAGCATCAGTGAACCCTTTCTCAGGAAGCCCCAGAGAGGACTTCGGCTCAAGACCCAATGAGGCTCAACTTTCAAACTACCCCCACACCCTTTTAAGAGGAGAAAATAGAGAGGACCCCACAGCAATCCCCCCAGGTTACTTGATGGTTACAGGTGATATAATCAAAGCACCTGCTATAAACTCAGCACATTGTAGACACTCATGTTGATGATGGTGATTATGAGGATAATTATGGCTGTAAGATACTCTCCATTCCAATGACTCTGTTATTTGAACTGGTTGGCTCCAAGTGGAAAACCCTGAAGGAGAACACGTACCAATGTCCTTTGCTTAGAGAATAACCTGCATAGCTCCCCTGTGTCTAGGAAGTTAATGAAAATAAATTTAATATTAATTATGGTGAAGATGATAGGATTAATTCTAATAACCAGTGACTCCTATGCAGGAGAATGTCACTGTAACAGGAAGCAGGATAAAGGGGAATTCCCAGAAAGCCCACATCCCAAATAAAATAAAGGTCACAGTGATGATTCAACCATGGTTTTATTTGTTTGGCTGCAGTATAATTCACATGTACCCTGGAGAACTTAATAGCAGAGTTTTAGCAAAGTTTCTGTTTCTGAAAAAGGAAGTGATTAAAACAAAATAGTTTCCATGTTCTATTACACAGAGATGTACATAAAACATGTCATCCTGAGAAAAGCAGGAGCATTTTGAATATTTCACACATGGATTTTATTGCAACATGGGCTAAACTTATGAGTAATTTAAAAAATATTTTCTTAAAATATTCTTTCAAAGAGAATTCCTGTTTCTAAGCCTTATTCATAAAATACAAGCCTTTGTGGCTCTGTTCACTTTAAATCGTTTCTTTTCTTCTTTTCTTTTCCCTCTCCCTCTTTCCCCCTTTCTCTTCTCTTCTCCACCTTTCCTTCCTTCCTTCCTTCCTTCCTTCCTTCCTTCCTTCCTTCCTTCCTTCCTTCCTCCCTTTCTTCCTTCCTTCCTTTCTTCTCTCTCTTCCATGTTCGTTCTATCTGTCAGTCATTTATCTAGATATATTCCATTTGTTTCAGAATTTTGACCAAATCTTTCTTTATAGCTGAGGATAATGGGTAATAATTCTTTCCATGTTTTAAAAGGAAACACTTGCAATGACACATTAAAGTCTTATTAATAAGTACCATAACCATCTCTGAGATCATGGTCACATCATCTGTCTCCAGCGTACATAGATAAAGCCCAGACAGTGGGTAAAGAGGAAGATCCTTCCACGGGAATTTGTGCAAGAAGAGCACTGTAATATTTTCTGTTCTTTTGTTTGGGTGCGGGGGGGGGGGGAAGAACTGCTGCTTCTCATGCAAAAAACAAGAGTGGCTGAAGAACCCATTAGCCAGATGGCATTTCTTAGCTTTCCAGATGACTTCGCTTATTTTCCAGCTGGATGCTACCACAGCGCACACTCATATAGGCCTGTTCTTACCTGCTGCTCTAGGATGGTAGGAAGAAATTACTGGAAAATTAGACACATATCCCTTACAGTTTGTCGGTTAAAGAAAAGGCTGTATTTCATCTGTAGAAAACTGAAGGAAGGTGGTTGACTGGAGCCACCTCTGATTTTAAGGCAAGAAGAATATCCATCTTTGGAACAAACTTCATTCATGAACTGGGAAGGGATATGTACCTTCTTATGGTCCAAGTGAATGCTTAAAACATAGCCAGACTACAACCACCTTAAAGAGGAATTTCTCCTGGTGTGGTGGGACCCCAGGAGAAAGAGAGAGTGTGAGGTTTCCTGTTGGAAGTCAGAAGTTATGGGTGTGGTGAGCAATCAGATGGTGAGTCTATAGCCTACATCAGACGAAGATGCAATGAGGGCTTCTCAGTGGAGAATCTCAGATATTCTCACTTGTGTGTCCCACGGGGAAGCACATTTTGGTATTTGCCTTGCAGAGGGCTGACGATCACATTGTAAAAGCACAGGTCAGATTTTCCCTCTTTTGTCTAATTCTATCTTTATCCCTTATCCAGGCGAAGCCATAAGTGGCGTTTCTTAGGGGTACATTTGAAGCAAGAGAAGAGAGAGAACAGGACATATCCCTCTTCTCTAATATAGATGCCCAGTCTTGTGTCTGGTCTGAGGATGAGAGGAGAACTTTGTATTGGGTGTGGGATGGTGGTACTGAAATAGATTGCACTGGATTCTTACCACCTGGAAGTGAATTCTCTTTACCTACAAGTAACCAGAAAGCTGTGGGATCTATTGAAATGATACCATGGAACAAGGTGAAGAGAGTGACCAGGAAAAATAGGCTGTTTTCTGGTTATAGCCTATTTATTTTGGCTGATTTTAATAGACCAATTACGTATTCGATATATCATTTTTAACAAATGCTGTCTCCCAGCCCTTTGTATATGAAAACCATCCTCTTTAGTCAAAGAAGTTTCAATCTTGGAGGGAGGAAGAGAGAGAATGAATCACTCTGAGGGAGACTGGACATGAATTGGCCCAACACTGTTTTCCGAATAAGGAACTAAAACTGAGACTAAATTAGACAACTTTGGCATAGGAGCAGACTTGTAAGACCATCAAACAGAGCTAATAATTTTCTATATGATTATATCAAGACCAGGAGAGTGAAATTATTTGCTTAATGCCACACAACGAGGAATAGAACCCATCTTGATGTTAATATTCCTGACTCCTAGATAAGTTTTTGACTTGAGATAAGAGTAAATGGTTTACTTGTGATACTCCAGGAGAGACCTAATGAGTATCTTTTTTCCTGATTATTTGTTCTAGACTTGGGCCCCTTTTAGATCATTACACCTTCCTGTGAATTGAAGTTGAAGACGAGGTAGGAACTCTGAGTGATGTCTTTGTAATTAAAGGACTTGCTATAAAATCGTTTAGATTTTCCTTACATGCTCCCAGATCCAAAGTGACACAAAAAATTAAGGAAAGAGAAAGAAGGATAGAGAGTGTTTTGGGATTAATTTCCACATAATATTTTCCACTTTACTAAAAGGAAATTAATAGAGAGCTTGGAAACATTGAGTCTCTTTCTTCTCTGGGTCCAGTAGAAACAAATACTGATTTCTCACCCTGAATTCATTTCCAGAAAATAATACTGAACCCAAATATTTTGAATTCCCAGTTTAACTTGTTATACACTGAGTTTATGCATATTTTTCAATTTGTAGCAACTAGCTTACTATAGGAAAAAAAATGGATTTACTTTTTCTAGACCAAAAGGGTGAATTGCAAATGGATTTGACACAATCTAAGAATGGTAAATGGCAAATGGATTTGACACAATCTAAGAATGGTAAATTGCTACTTTTGTTTTCCAATGAAGCAAATACATTCACCCTTTTGGTAAATTAAAGCGAGTAGCTGTGAACTATCTTTAGCTCTTCTAAGCCTGAGGATGCTTTGAATTGCAAGTAGCAGAGAACTTGTTCATATCAGAATCAATAAGAAAATTTGTTGACCTTATGAATTTAACTTAAGAGGTCTTCAGGTTGGTGGGATTCAATGGCTTAATGATGTAGCCAAGAACTAAGGTTCTTTCTACCTTTCTGTGTTTCCTTTTATTCTCTGCTTTTGCCTAGCTTGGGTCATTTCTGAACCAGTCCCAGCTAATAAAAATGATATAATAATACTGTTCTTTGTCCTTTCTTAGTCTATTCTCCCCTAGCCTCTAAATAACAAAAATATGATTTTGTTTAGGGCTACAATGCACTTGGCTTAAAAACTACATTCCTCCTGTTAGATAGTTTAGGTATGTGATTAAGTTTTTGCCAAGCACAAGAGATATGTGGAGCTTCAAAGCAAACTGTCTATGGAGAGTGAGCATTCACGGTTTCTAAGTCCTGTCAATATTGGTAATACTTGGGATTGCTAGGAATGATCTTTAAAAGAAAGGGTTTTGAACCCTTATTCTCTTACTCTCCTCCTTTCTGGTTCAAGTAAAATTTTAATGAATGGAAATAAGGACATAAACTGGATCTCTGCAGACTTTATAGAACTGCCCTGTTATGCCTAGTTGGTCTATCTTCCGAATTTTTTTAAGTTGACAGTTGATGCTAATCACAACTGATACAAATACCATGTTTTGGTGGTTTCGACCCTTGTTTTGAATCAGTCACTGTCAAGGGAGCTGGGATTAGCATGGTTGGTTTAAACCAGTGGTTCTCAACTTGGGCTGCAGTTTAGAGTCATCTGGGGAGTGTTAAAAGTCTGGGCTCATAAGCAAATCCACACAGATGGAAAGTAGATTAGTGACTGCCAGAGACTTGGAAGGAGGGGGGTCCTGGGGAAACAGGGGGTGACTACTAATGGGTACAGGGTTTCTTTTTGGTTTCAAATGCATAATAAATCAAATGAACTTTAAAAAAAAAAGTCTGGGCTCTACTTAGACCAGTTAAATCAGAGTATCTGGATCAAAACCTAGACATTATATATTTTTTTAAAAGCTGCACAGGTGACTCCATTGTGCAGCTGACTGGCTTCGACTACCCAGAGTTACCCTTGGAGGGTCAGTCCCCAAACCACATTGCTACTCCACAGACGGAGAGTTGAGCTGGATGGTGTAGAGTCAACTCCAACGTGCACTGCAAGCTACTCTCTTAAAAATGCTACAGATCAGTAAGAAAGGGATGGTTGAAAAAAAATATGTATATCGAAAACTAAGAAGGTTAGCAATTATGTTGTCCTTATTCTCTTACAATAAGAAACATAAGTAATGAGAAAAATTTAGGGGGACAAAGAAAAGCAATTTGGGTCTTCTCTTACAATGCCAGTATTTTATTATTGCCGTTTCTGTTGATAAAGCTAGAAGTGATTTTGCTCCATGCCAACACCACAGACTCAAGGGTGTACAATTTCTCTTTGTTGGACTGATCTCATGCTGTATAAGAGAGTCTCTCTTTGTTCACCATTTTTCTGTAAAATGCCTCCTTGGCAACTGTCGTGGTATAAAGAACAAAACCTTCTCAGTTTACGACAAACTCTAAGATGAGTTGGCCTCTAGGAATTCTAAAGAATTACCTTGTAAATTTAGAGACATAAATAATCATTTCCAGATCTCCCAGATACATAAGCACAGCAGAAACAATGGAAGATATGTAACTTTTTATTGTTTGAGTAGTATAAAATGACAGGCAAGAAATTGAAACTATGGTATCAGAATATGGGAAAATGTATAAACTATGCACAAAGGCACATCATGAAAGGAAAAATGACATGGCAGAGTTTCAACGTTGAAGGACGTTTTCACAATGCAACATGGGGGTGGGTTGTAGATCTTGAGTTGCTGTGATCAAAGTGGTAATCCTTTAAAAGAGAACATTGTAAATAGGCTGGGTTCAGAAGCCGCTGCTTATAAATAGTGGCTGTGAATATGATTTCATCTCTTAATCTGGATTGTGATTACGATCACTTAGTTTGCCCGCACCCAAGGGGTTCCTGAGAATGACAGTTCTCGTTATTCATGGATTCCATATTTGGGAGAATTCACCCTACCTGCTAGAACTTATTTGTAGCCCCCAAGTCCATGTACATGGTGCTTTCACTATCATTCCTGAGCAAGCACAGGGAAGCAAAAAATTGGGGTTGCTGAGTGCACATATTCCCAGCTGGGACCAAACAAGGTCATACTTACTATTCATTTTTCATACTAATCCAAGTGCCCTTTTCAAGGTATATTTAGTGCCATACTTCTCACATTTTTGTGTTTTTTGTTGGTAATTTAGCTGTTTAATGGCTCCCCAGCATAATGCTCAAGTGCTGTCTGATAATTTTACCAGCAAGAATGCTCTTAGGTTGACTTTTTATACTCACAGGCCCACCCCTTGGCAACCATTAATCTGTTCTCCATTTCTGTAATTTTGTCATTTCCACAGTGGTTCCTATTTAAAAAATATGTAATTTGTTTATATAATAATAAATACATAAATTTATATAACTATAAATATGTAACATATATTTGTATATAATATATATTTCATTTTAATATATTTAAGCATACTATATATAATATATATGTATATAATATATAATTATATAACATATGATTATGTATATGTATTATAAGTAACATATGTGTAAACAAATATATATAAAACATTTATGAGTATATAAACATAAATATGTGTGTATGTTATATATTATATTTTATATTTTATATTATATATTATATGTATGTATGTATTATAGGCAGTTCATTTGTTGAGGTGTTGCCTGTGGGCTGGGCAAGTGTGTATGTTCAACATCATTTGTCCTGCCAGCACCACTCAGGCGGGAGTGGGGCACAGCCTTGTTTCCGATGGGTGGGTTTGAAGGCCACCTCCCCACTCAGCCTCGCTCACACTCTTTGGGTGAAAGCAGCCAGGGGACTTGCACAGACTTGTTGCCTCTGATTTAAGGTGGAAACTCAGCGCCCTGTTAAGCCCCAGTGGACCCCAAAGAAGAGGAAAGTAGAGTGCTTACTATCACTACTTCCTGGCATCTCATTAAGAGAGAGAGAGAGAGAGGGAAGGAGTCAGAAGGATTTTCTTCTGTTGGTATTTGGCTGGAGAAGGACAGGGATTACCAAAAAGGTCATCTTGTCTTAGGTCCTCTTTTTCTGAGTCTTTGGCTGGGAGGAACCAGCATTTGGAGTATTTTGCTGTCTGCTTTCTGTGGTTCCTGATTGGAGACTTCTGTAGTGCCTTGTCTGAGATATATGGGAAACAGGAAGTCCAGAGAACTCATGTGTTGTTCTGGAAACCTGAAGTCCCTACGCAGTCCACATTCTTCTTTCCACATTCCAGATACTCCCTGTATTTGTTGTGCTTTGGTCCAGGGTATTTTAGTACAAGAGGGAAGACATAGGAGGAATGGAGTCAGATTAGTGTATCCAGAGTCTCTGGGTAACATTTTAAAAGACAGGAGTTTGGGAAGAGGGGAGACTCTCATTGGAAAAGAACGAGTATACCAAAAAAGTCAGAGTTGGAAAAATTGTGTCTTTCTACTTGATTCTGTTAACACATCTTCTGGTAACTAAGTTTTATTTTTCTCTGTTATTTTTCAAATTTCATCCTGCTTGTTAGTTTTCTGACTTACAGACTGGCTTTATTTGACCTTACAAGACAATGAGCATGTTTAAATGTTTTGCCTGGCAATCAAATAATGAATTATAGTATATTGAGGCAAAATTAGGGTCTCAGATTTTTTTCTCCTCTGATCTCTGAGTGCTTTAGTGCTGTACTTTAAAAACAACAAAAAATAGTATTCTTGTTTTTGTGTGTGATTAGTATTGTAGCTTCAGAACTAAGCCAATAGATAGGAAGTCCCAGAAACCTGAGCTTGGCCGTATTTTCATGTGCTCACAGCCATGGTTTCATTAAAAAAAAAAATCATGTAAATCAGACTTTATAGACATATCTGAGAATATCACATTTTTAGCTTATAATATATTATTAATAAATACAGAGACTTAGATTCTCATATCCAGGAGCACTAGAAATACACTACCTAGTCCTGTACTTAATTTAATGAAAAATAATACATCCCTAAGGAAGTAGGGTGTCTGAAAGAAAGTCTCAAGATATGCAGTGATTAAGCAAAACCCATAATCTAGTTCTTTAATCAGTGTTTTGTTTTTGCTTCTATTGTTTTTGTTTTTAATTTGAATCACGTGATTTGGAGACTCAGAATAAGTACTATAACACTTTTTAAAACTTCCAAAGAAGATAAAGAAAATTCTGATAATTATGGTTCTGGCTAATCCTGGAGTTAACTTTTCTTCAGATAGGCACTCTAGCATTTATCCCACAGGCTCAGTCTTTTAGATGGTGACATCTGAAAAGTTAATGAGAACTAATCTAGTCTCTTAAGGGAAGGGAGCTTCGAGCACGTTGAAATAGAGGAAGACACGTTTCCCCATCTAGGAGAACATAATGAGGCCCAAATAAAGTCAAGGGAAGTGAGCCACAGGGGAAGAATGGATGTGAAGATTTGGGGGAATAAGGAAGAAAGCAAAATGAAAGAAAACTGTGGCTCTAGTATACTTGGTGGGGGGCGAAGATAAATGTAAATCCCTCATTTAGTTGGGAATTGGAGATACCAATCTGGAGCTCAGAAGAATTGATGGAGAGATCTCTGAAGAGCTGTTGCTTTTTTTTTTTTTTTTTAAGATTTTATTCATTTATGTGTCAGAGAGAGAGCACAAGCAGGGGGAGTGGCAAGCAGAGGGAGAAGGAGGCTCCCCGCTGAGCAAGTAGCCCGATGTGGGACTCGATCCCAGGACCCTGGAATCATGACCTGAGCTGAAGGCAGATGCTTAACGACTGAGCCACCCAGGTGCCCTGAGTTGTTACTTTGAAAGCCCAGGAGCTTCCTGGTGTGATCTGAAAGCAGCTGCCCTATGCTGAGGCCAGATAGAGGCTGAAGAAAGAGGCAGAACACTCTGGATTGGTAGCTGTCAGTTTAAGCAGCAAGGGAGCATATTTACAAGGCTTGTCTGCGGCTACCCAAGATGAGCACTTTTGTGCATGTGCCACCAGATTCTTAAAAGTTTAGGGGTGCCTGGGTGGTTAAACGTCTGCCTTCAGCTCAGGTCATGATCCCAGGGTCCTGGGATCAAGCCCTGCATCAGTCTTCCTGAGTGGGGAGCCCGCTTCTCCCTCTCCCTCTGCTGCTCCGCCTGCTTGTGCGCGCTCTCTCTCTCTCAAATAAATAAAATCTTTAAATTAAAAAAAAAAGTTTATATATATATAGAGAGGCCTTCACTGGGTTCAGTCACATACACCATTCAGATGGTCTCATCATCACTTTACTACCTGGAGGCTGTGTCCTTGGGGCAGTGTCTAGAAGCGGGGAAGGCAAGCAGAATGCATATTCCAAAGATGGGGAAGGGAATGAGCCGGCCGAGTCCAGCTTTTAGGTCTTGTCTTCTTTTTGACCTCCTCCAATAAGTGTGGGAAGTTACTCACACACAGATGATATGTTAAATTTAAGGCTTAAAATATATGGTATGTGCTCTGGACTTAATTATGTCCCCTCAAAATTCATATTTGGATAATAACCTCCAGTTAAGTCAATCAGAGAAAGACATGTATCATATGACCTCACTGATACGAGGAATTATTAATCTCAGGAAACAAACTGAGGGTTACCGGAGTGGTGGGGGGTGGGAGGGATGGGGTGGCTGGGTGATAGACACTGGGGAGGGTATGTGCTATGGTGAGCGCTGTGAATTGTGCAAGACTGTAGAATCACAGATCTATACCTCTGAAACAAATAATGCAATATATGTTATGACAAAAAAAAGAAGATAGCAGGAGGGGAAGAATGAAGAGGGGTAAATCGGAGGGGGAGGCGAACCATGAGAGATGATGGACTCTGAAAAACAAACTGAGGGTTCTAGAGGGGAGGAGGGTAGGGGGATGGGTTAGCCTGGTGATGGGTATTAAAGAGGGCACGTTCTGCGTGGAGCACTGGGTGTTATGCACAAACAATGAATCATGGAACACTACATCAAAAACTAATGATGTATGTATTACATACATGGTGATTAACATAACAATAAAAATGCTAAAAAATTAAATAAAATCTTAAAATGTATTAAAAAATTCATATTTGGAAACCATAATTCCCAATGGGCCTATATTTGGAGGTAGTGTCTATAAAGAAGTAACAAAGGTTAAATGAGGTAATGAAGGTGAGCTCCTGATCCGCTAGCATTGAGTGTCCTTATAAGAAGAGTTGCCAGAGAACTCCCTCTCTTGCTCTTGCTCTCCTCCTGCACATACTCCCAGTCCAAAGGCCATGTGAGGACATAATAAGAAGGCAGCCATCTGCAAGCCAGGGAGAGAGCTCTCACCAGAAACTGAGTATCCAGAATCTTTATCTTAGACTTCCAGCCTCCAGAACAGTGAGAAATAAGTTTCTGTTGTTTAATCCACATAGTCTCTGGTATTTTGTTATGGTAGCCCAAGCTGACTAACCTAGCATGTGAATGGAAAGGATTTCCCAGGGAAAGTGGGAGTCATGAGAACAGCTTAGTAGCCAGTAAGTAATCTTGGAAGGTATAAGTTTACCATTTTAGCATATGTTCTCATTGAGATAATCAAAATTATCAGTTGGAATATATCTGAATTAATGAGGGGATGATGATGCTTGCGGGAGCACAGAAAATATTTTTTAAAAGTGTATAGCTTTCCTAAATACTAATTACCAGGTAGAAAATACAGTGGATGAAGAATCACATATACAGTAACAAGAAAGTATAAAACATATGATATTACATAAAATAAATAGTAATTGTCAATATATAATAAGGAAAATTATACAACCTCACTAAAGGTATAGAAGAAGATCTAAATAAATGGAGTGCATGGTCTGTTTTCTTTGGTAGAACACAGAATACTGTGATGCTGTTAATTGTTTAGCAATCAATACAATTACTGCACTTCTGACCAGAATGTGTATCATCAGGGCATTGATTCACAGATGTGACAGAGTCATAACAATAGCTCAGAATATTTAGGGAAAGAGACCAATGAAAGGTCTTGGCTCCTCAGATACTGAAATCATTATCCTCATGATCATCATCTGCACAGCTGGAAACAGGATGGTGCTCAGCCATAAAAAATGAAGAAATCTACCATTCGCAAAAACATGGGTGGAACTTGAAGGAATTATGCTAAGTGAAGTAAGTTAGAGAAAGAAATACTGTATGATCTTTTATATATGTGAAATAAAGACATATATGGAATGTAAAACAAATGAGACAAAACTCAGAGACAAAGACATTAGACTTTTGGCTACCGGAGGTGGAGGGTCTAGAGAGGGAGAAATGTAGGAGGGTGGTCACATGGTACAAACGTGCAGTTGTGAGGGAAGTAAGCACTGTGAGATGTAATGTACAACATGATGACCAAGGCTGACACTGAATTTAATACATAGGGAGGTTGTTAGAGTAAATCCTAAGAGTTCTCAATGTAAGGAAAACTCTTTTTTCCCCTTTTTTAAAAAACTTTTTATTGTATCTATATGAGAAGATGGGTGTTCGCCAAACCCACTGTAATCGTGTCAGAGCATATGTAAGTCAAACTATTGTGCTGTACACTTTAACCTTATGTAGTGATGTATGTCAATTATTTTTCAGTGAAACTGGAAAAAAAAGTTGTAATTGTACTGCATCAACCAAGTTAGTCATTAGGAAAACAAAAATATTAGGTCTGACCATATACCAAAGTAAATTCCAGATACTGCGATGATTTTAAATGGGGAAAAAAAGGAATATATGAAATAGTTGAAAGGAAAGGGAAAAACCTATATCTACGTGTGAAGGAGAACCTTATTGTACATGACATGAAAGTTAAGAACCACAAAGGAAAGTACTGATTTGATTTACTTAAATATTTCAAATTTTTATGATTAATAAAATAAAGCTACAGATAAACTCAAAATTGAAAAAAAAATTCAGTGTGTCTCAGGACAATATGGCAGCATTCAGTAAGGCAAATGATTAAAATTCCATTAGAAAAGTAAGATAAAACATGTAGAAAAACATTTTTAATAATATTGAATAAATAATAAATATTCAAAAATAAATTTACTCAAAATAATAATATTGAATAAAATATTCAACTCCAGTGGGATTCCAAAATTACATATTAAAATATTAATTAGATATATCTTGTATATAATAAATTAACAGTGATCTAAAAGAAGAAAAAATCAGGATTGGAAAGAATAGGAATTATAATGCACTATGGAAGAAAAGCAAATACCTGAAACTTGTCTTTAGACCAGTTTGAAAATAGACCCTGACGGTGTGTATACTCCTGTGATTTCAGTCTGAAAGAATGTTTGAGAATATATACCAACTGCTGGATACATACCTGTTTTTTTAAGAATAAGCTAAAAACAACCTAAGTATTTAGCAATATTAGGGTCACTGAATAAATTCATGTAATGAAATAATATCCATGCATTAAAACAATTACAGTTATTTAAACTCAATTAACTAAACTACAGTTAGCTATACCTATTAATTTGGAAATATGTTCATGTTATATATAAACAGGTTACAAAATAATATGTACAAGAATAAACCTTCGAAATACATTCTGTATATATGCACAGAAGAAAGTTTAGAATGTAGGTGTCAAACTAACGATGCTGATCTATGTGTCCTGAGTTTTCTCCCTGTGTACATACATTTTCTGACTTAAAAAAAAGAAACCTAAAGAACATAGTTATCTTCTGAAATAATATCTTACTTAGAAAAATAGCATTCCCGGGCACCTAATAAGGGTAGAAGTAGAGAATTGAAACAAAAACAGATTAATGGAAAACAAGAAGTAGAGATGACATTAAGGAAGAAAAAAGAGACTTTACTGAATAATCAAGGGGGGCGGATATGAGTGTCCATTCCTTCTTGATTTACTAAGTGCTTAGAATATTCCCAACCCTCTCCTCTAGGTGCTGAAGGTAGGGAAGTGAAGGCATACAAGTTTTTACCTTGACAGAACTTAGAGTGTAGGAGGGAGGGACAGAATGATGGATAGAATATAATTTCCAGTACTTGCTTAAAATAGTGTGGTAGCAATGGAGATGGAGGGGAACGGATGCATTTAAAACATATTTTAGTTGACAACTCACTGGTCTTGCTGACAGGTTGAAGATGGGGAAGAGGGAAAAGGAATTATCAAGGAATACTCTTAGGGTTTTGGCTGCTGTCATCTACTGAAATTAGCAGGGAAAGACATTTTGGATGTACTAAATATGGAATGGTGATTATGTCTTTGAACATGTCAGGTAAGATTGCTGGATAAATATGTCTGAAGCTTAATTGATGAATTAATGCTGGAGATAGAAATTTGGATGATCATAAAAATAAATATGGCTATTAAAGCCAAGAGATTAAATAAAATCACTTAAGGGCAGAATGTAGCTAGCTAAGGGCTGAGACCTGGACTCCTCAAATGTAGGGAATGTTTGGAAAAGAAGAAGGCCATCAAGATGGCTGAAGGATATCAAGAAGACAAAAGAACACAGGACAGCCGGATGTTATAAAAGCCATAAAATAACAGCGTTTTTTTAATGAGTAAAACATATTCTATTGGGCTAAATATTGTTGATAAAGCAGAAAAATGTCCAGTGGATTTGGCCACACTGATGTCACTGAGAAGAGCCTAGTGAAGATCAGTTGTAGTATGTGATGGGGGTGAGAGGCCAGATTGGAATGGGTTAAAGAGCCATTCAGCAGGTATGGGTAAGGATTTTGTGAAAAGAAGGAGAGAAATTGTTAGTATCTGGAAGGGCTTGTACATTAAGACAGCCATTTTTTATTAAGATGGGAAAGAGTATGTTGAATTTCTATGTAGTTGAGAATGGCCTGGTGGAGATGAAGTGAGTGATGGCCTTCTAGAGAAGGGGAGTAACTAAGAAGGAAAGCCCTTTTGAAAGGGTGGGAAAGGATGGGCCCAGAGCACGTGTTCGGGGATTAACATTTTTAGATGAATGTGTTATTGTCCACTGTAACAGCAGAAAGGCAGAGAATATGGCTATAAGCTGGTGGATGTATAGATTTAGTCATGGGACAATGTACGAATTTTTGTTTTATTCCTATGAAGTACAAAACTCAGCTAAAAACGGGCTGATGATAAAGTTCATTTGCAAATTGATAAAAAGCTGCAGAGTATTGAACTGTGAGCATAGAAAAGAACACTTTCCGGGGACATGTAATGGGATTTTCAAGCAGTACAGTGTGTCCATTTGAGACATGAAAATATAAAGATTAGCCTGTTGGCCTAATTGTGTCATTTTTTTACTGGAATGTTAAGTACTCAGGTATTGGAACAAAGGATGTGAAGACTTAGGTTCAACCAAGGCTGGGATATTTGCAAATCAGTATTACAGAGAGGGGGTAAGGGAGTTGAGGGTGCTTGCCAGGAAGTAAATAAGTTGAAAGCTCAGTTAATGTAAGCTATGAAGCTAGGGAGGGGACAATAGGTTATGGGTGATAAATAATGGATAAGTACCAGTATTAATGGCTTAAAGGTCTTGATTAAATAAAATTATCTTCAAAGTGCTAGAGTAAGCAAACTGAGGAATAAACTAAGTTTGGCAGAAATTAGAATGCCTATCATCTGATTTTGGGAGAGTGTGACTGGAAAGGGAACATTGAAAAAAAAATACATTAAACAGATCAAAGAAATGAAGAGCCAAGACGTTACGTCGGTCGTACATGTTCATGTTAAGTCCAAAGAATGTTAAGTTGAGAGAGAGAGAGAGAGAGAGAGACAGTGTGGCCTGGAAACTAAAATCTTTGGTGATTAGGGGCAGTTTCTTGGAAGGCCATAGAGATGAGAGAAAAAAGAAAGATGAGTTGAGTGAGATCGTGCTTTTGAAGAAAGAAAGAGGCAAGTAGTTCAGAAACTGAATTTCGGGAACCCAAATTAGTCATCTCCGGTCCTCCATAGCTCCTGTACAGGTATCACTTCACATCTCAGGCAATGCCAACACTGTCCACTCACTGTCTTGGAGTTAAACCAATGTGCTCTTCATTGTCTTTAACTCACTGAACTGTGTGGGACTCTTAACATCATCTAGTTAAGTCTAAACGTAGAACTCTCCCAATCCAAGGATTTGATAAGGGACTCAAAGGTAGACTGCCTGTTTACTAATGAGAAACCTTACTGTTTATCAGGTAATATCGGATCAGAACCTAATGAGAACAGCCGTCCCTCTTCCAGGCTGTCTGTCTCACACGACTGAGGTATCTGAGAGATACAGCATCTTATTCCAGGGGCTCTGTTAGAAGCTGAATCCTCAAAGTCCATCAAGGTCATAGTTAAGAAGAAACTGAAAATGTAGAGGAATCTTTTAATCACCAATTGGGTGTTCTAGAGGACATATTGAAAACATTTGGGAGGATGGAGAGGAATGGGGTTTGGATAGGATTAGGGACGTCCTAATTGAGTAAGGGTGAGCGAATCCAGTGACACCAGATGGCATGGGGATTTGGAACAATGAGAGAAAGTGTAAATATTTACTTCAGCTCTCTCTGAAGATGGATTGATCTGCGAGTTTGAGAGTGTTGACAATCTGTGTAAGCTAGAGTTTTCCATATTTAGTTATTTTGGTATAGAGCCATGAGAGACCAAAGTTCATTACATAAAGGAGAAAGTGATTTTTGCCTTTTCAAATTTCAGATTACTGCGTTCAGAATACAAACGATGCCTTTTGAGTTTACTCATAGCCTAGTGGGCATAGCCTAAACTACATACATGAGGTCATAAGATGCAGAAAGAAGAGGGATGCCTCGCCCGAGAGACCAGGAAGGGCAGCTTGTAAGAGTCACACTGTCGTGAAAACTGAATCCATTGTCACCATCTTTAGGATCTCCTAGTGATCCCAAAAAGTTTATTGGTAGGACAAATGGAGAAGGATTTTGAGAGTTGGGAACTCCTGACTAATGATCTTCTGAAATAAGCAGGCAGGGAATAAAACATCTGTTCCAGGTACTCTGATAGAATACTTGGAGGAGGAAAAGAGAGGGAACAAAGGCAAAAGCTGTAATTGAGGTAAGAGTTAACAGGGGAAGAAGTCAGGACCAGGAATTACAGGTAAGTGGTTGCTAAAAAAAAAGAAAGAACTTAGTTTAAATAAACAGCTGTTATTTATTATAACATTGGTAAACTTCCTTTAGGTGTCAGACACTAAACTAGGGTTACTGCTGATTTAACTTGTTTAATCCCCATTAGAAAACAAAAACCAAAACCAGGAGATGCATAAAATTCCCACCTACATCTTATAGACCAGGAAATAGAGACCGGCAGAGGTTAAAAAGTCTTGCTAGGGTCATGAAGCCAGTGAGTGGGGCCAGGAGTAACACACCTTCTGTCTGTCTCCAGAGCTCTTTGTCTCAACAACCAGGAATCCAAAATAAGGAATTAAAACATAATTCAATCAATCAAACAACATTGTTTTAGCAGAAAAAAAATTTACAAGTCAGGATATTAGAAAATTAGGAAATAGGTTCTAGGAAAGATTTAGCATATTTCTGAGGTCATATCAGGCTGATTATAAATATAAATCTAAGGATCATAAATATAAAAAATAGTGAAAATTTGATTATTTCTGATGTGAGCACTTGTATCAAAAAAAAATGTTTAGACAGGGCTGGCTTCATGGTAGGCAGCCTGTGAAATCAGACAGGACTCTGTGCTTAGGGGAACCACACACTTTTTTGAATGCTTTAATGTCACCAGAGCATGATTCTTAATTTGTTTTGAAAAGGGGGTCTTGCATTTTCATTTTGCATGGGAGGCCTTGTGAATTATGTCACTGGTCCTATATGTAGATAATGACATGTTTGGCAAATTATCCCAACATACCAACATACTTAAATTGCATCTGATTTCAGCCAAAGTGAAAGCACTAAAAGAGCTGATGGTTGAAAATTTAGAATGCATTATTAAAACACACACAGATGAATTTTATCACACGTGCCATGCTCGCACAAAACAAAGCAACCTATCTGTGCTTCTGAAAATAGGGAAGTCAATTGATACTAATTAGCTAGTTATAAAGAATTTTGGAAGGATATCTGAATTATTGGTAAGGTAAAACCTCTGAGAGTTTTCCAGGAAGTAGGGGCAGCCAACCCCCCCCCCGCTGCCCCCCAAAAAGAAATGATCCAACTTAGTTTCAGGAAGAAAATGCACAGAGGAGCGATAAGGCGGTCCCACAGCATCTGCCAGCTCGAGTGGGAAGACAATAAGAGAACAGATGGGAATAGAAAGTAAGAATTCACGCCCAGAGAAATCTAGACATCTTCTGGCCAGCAGAAGAGCGTTCGCCACAATAGGCTAAGTCTTTGAGGACACATCAGCCAAAATGGTTGAAGAAAACCTTCCAAATCTGCTAGGTTTTTGCTAATGCCATTCAGTCATTCGCATGTGGAATGAAAAAAATGCCGGCTAATTCTGTGGAGGCCCAAGCAGAGATGTGCACGGTAGTGTGAAGTCTCATAAAATTTCTGCTTCAATGTATTGGGCAATAAAATACAGAGAAGGGAACATCTATTTCATTCAGTCACATATTCCTTATTAGCGCTCTTTGGAGTGGGGGGTGTGTGTGTGTAACACTCCGTATATATCAGTAAATTGTTCTGTAATAAATAATCCAATTTAGGGCACCTGGGTGGCTCAGTTGGTTAAGCGACTGCCTTCGGCTCAGGTCATGATCCTGGAGTCCCAGAATCGAGTCCCGCATCGGGCTCCCTGCTCAGCAGGGAGTCTGCTTCTCCCTGTGACCCTTCCCCCTCTCATGTGCTCGCTCTCTCTCTCATTCTCTCTCTCAAATAAATAAATAAAATTCTTTAAAAAAAATAATCCAATTTATTCTCTTCCTTTCCACCTTCCTAAATGTTCTCACTATGTCTGTGATAAAAGGATGGCCCTGGATTGTTCGTTTCCTAGACAATAGAAAAACTGAGTGTTTTGGGTTAAGATACACTTCTGATAGAGAGCTTTTGGCTACTCTAAGAATATAATAGTCTTTTGTTGTTGTTTTATTGAGCTCATGTGTGTTCCTGTATAAAAACCTTCTGAAATCATGCAGAGGCACCAAGAGTTCCATATATCGAATGGAATTTAACCTGATTAACCATTTCTCTCACTATATCACCAAATGAAGGTACACATTTATTTTTTGGTGGGGTGGCTGAAGGTATACATTTAATCACAAAAATGCTGTAAGCCAAATGCATATATTATGCTATTTAAACATTTAAATAGTTACTAAAAATTCTAAATGGATTACCAGAAAATTCATTAGTTTTTTTGTTGTTGTTGTTTTCTCATCCAAGGAATACAGATACTCTCTTAAGTGTCAGAAGCAATTTTATTTTCCTAGCACCACGTATTGGATTATAAATTTTTAATTGGATGATGTTGCAGAAATATTGTTTTGATTATTTATTAGTAAGCATAACTTCAACAAGCAGTATACAGAGTAATGTGTCTGCAGTGAAAACTATAATAAAATTGATGTAACGTGAGAAGCATCACATTGCCTGTATCTGCATCAAGAAACTCGTAATTCAGGAATCCATATTATCTGAAACTCATTGTTTTTCTTTCATCATTCAACAAACATTTATGCCAGATGGTAAGTCCATGCAGAGATAAACAAATTCTGCATTTTATGAATCTCTGTATTCCTAGCAAATGGCACAGTGCCTAACATGTAGTAAGCATGCAGCGATGTGCTTTCTACTGAAGTAAATGGTTTGGAACCCTGGGCTCCACACACCACGTGCTGGGACAGGAGGGATTTGGTTTCAGCTTTTGGTTCAATATTAAACAAGCAATAGTTTTTGAAATCTTAGTTACCTCAACCATATAAAACAGAAATAATTCTCCTCCCATTGTAAAAGATTATTTTCTTCCGCCACCCATAGTTTTACTGATTTATAACTGGCATACAACCCTGTAAAAATTAAAGGTGTACAGTGTGTTGATTTGAACCATTTATGTACTGAAGAATGATTACCACATTAGCTAGGAACTCCATCACCTCATCTATAATTAGGATTTCTTCTGTGTGCTGAGAATATTTAAGATGTAGTGTTATTATCAACCGTGAAGTATATAAAACAGTATTATTAACTGTAATCACCATGCTGAACATTAGATTGCCAGAACTTATTTGTCTTATAGCTATAAGTTTGTACTCTTGGACAGGGTACAAACTCTCTCTGCATCTCACCAATCCCTAGCCCCTGGTAACCATCATTTGAATATCTGTTTATTAATATCTGAGTTCAGCTTTTTTTAGATTGCATACATAAGCGATATCATAGTGTTTGTCTTTTGCTTTCTGTCATTTCATTTGGTATTTTGTCCTCAGTGTCCATCCATGTGTTGCAAATCGCAGGATTTTCTTCATTCTTATTGCTGAATAATATGGTCTTGAATTATTTGTGTGTCTGTATACACGCACGCACATACACATATGTATATATATATATGATGTCACATCTTCTTTATCCATTCATCTGTTGATGAACACTTAGGTTGTTTCCCTATCTTGGCTATTGTGAATAATGCTGCCATGAACATGGGACTGCAGCTAGATCTTCAAGATGATATTTTCATTTCTGTTGAATATATACCCAGGAGTGGAAATGCTGGATTATATGGTAGTTCTCTGTTAAATTTTTTCAGGAACCACCATACTGTTTTCCATGGGTTCTTTTCTCTGCATCCTCATGAACAGTTGTTATGTCTTATCTTTTTGATGACAGCCATTCTAAAAGGTGTGAGGTAATATCTCATTGTGGTTTTATTTTGCATTTCCCTGATGGTTAGTGGTGTTGAGCACCTTCTCATGTACTGGTGGCCATCTGTATATTTTCTTTCTTTCTTTGAATCTGTGTATTTTCTTTGGAGGAATGTCTACTTAGCGCTCTGCCTATTTTTTCATCAGTTTTTTTTTTTTTTTGGCTATTGAGTTGTCTGTGCTTTTAACATATCTCAAATATTAACCTCTTATCAGATAAAGGATTTGCCAATATTTTCTCCCATTCAGTAGTCTGTGCATGAATATTTTTGTTTCTATCACTATGCAGAAACTTTATAGTTTTCTATGGTCCTACTCAGTAATTTTTACTTTTGCTGCTTGCACTTTTGGTGTCATATCCAAAAAATCGTTGCTAAGACTACTGTCAAGGAGCTTTACCGCCTGTTTTCCTTCCTTTTTGTTTCTTAAAATTTTTTATTGTTATGCTAATCACCATACATTACATCATCAGTTTTTGATGTAGTGTTCCATGATTCATTGTTTGTGCATAACACCCAGTGCTCCACGCAGAACGTGCCCTCTTTAATACCCATCACCAGGCTAACCCATCTCCCCACCCCCTCCCCTCTAGAACCCTCAGTTTGTTTTTCAGAGTCCCATCTTCTCTCATGGTTTGTCTCCCCCTCCGATTTCCCCCCTTCATTCTTCCCCTCCTGCTATCTTCTTCTTCTTCTTTTTTTTCTTAACATATATTGCATTATATGTTTCAGAGGTACAGATCTGTGATTCAACAGTCTTGCATAATTCACAACACCCACCATACCACATACCCTCCCCAGTGTCTATCACCCAGCCACCCCATCCATCCCACCCCCCACCACTCCAGCAACCCTCAGTTTGTTTCCTGAGATTAAGACTTCCTCATATCAGTGAGGTCATATGATACATGTCTTTCTCCGATTGACTTATTTCACTCAGCATAACACCCTCCAGTTCCATCCACGTCGTTGCAAAAGGCAAGATCTCATTCCTTTTGATGGCTGCATAATATGCCACTGTATATATATACCACATCTTCTTTATCCGTTCATCTGTCGATGGACATCTTGGCTCTTTCCACACTTTGGCTATTGTGGACATTGCTGCTGTAAACATTGGGGTGCACGTACCGCTTCGGATCCTACATTTGTATCTTTGCGGTAAATACCCAGTAGTGCAGTTGCTGGATCGTATGGTAGCTCTAATTTCAACTGTTTGAGGAACCTCCATACTGTTTTCCAGAGGGGTTGCACCAGCTTGCGTTCCCACCAACAGTGTAGGAGGGTTCCCCTTTCTCCACATCCCCGCCAACATCTGTCATTTCCTGACTTGTTAATTTCAGCCATTCTGACGGGTGTGAGGTGGTACCTCACTGAGGTTTTGATTTGGATTTCCCTGATGCCGAGCGATGTTGAGCACTTTTTCATGTGTCTGTTGGCCATTTGGATGTCTTTGGAAAAATGTCTGTTCATGTCTTCTGCCCATTTCTTGATTGGATTATTTCTTCTTTGGGTGTTGAGTTTGATAAGTTCTTTATAGATTTCGGATACTAGCCCTTTATCTGATATGTCATTTGCAAATATCTTCTCCCATTCTGTTGGTTGTCTTTTGGTTTTGTGGACTGTTTCTTTTACTGTGCAAAAGATTTTTATCTTGATGAAGTCCCAATAGTTCATTTTTGCCCTTGCTTCCCTTGCCTTTGGCGATGTTTCTAGAAAGAAGTTGCTGCGTCTGAGGTCAAAGAGGTTGCTGCCTGTGTTATCCTTTAGGATTTGGATGGACTCCTCTCTCACCTTTACGTCTTTGAACCATTTTGTGGGTGGTGTAAGGATATGGTCCAGTTTTGTTCTTCTGCATGTGGCTGTCCAATTTTCCCAACACCATTTGTTGAAGAAACTGTCTTTTTTCCATGGGACATTCTTTTCTGCTTTGGCAAAGATTAGTTGGCCACAGAGTTGAGGGTCCATTTCTGGACTCTCTGTTCTGTTCCACTGGTCTATGTGTCTGTTTTTGTGCCAGTACCATACTGTCTTGATGATGACAGCTTTGTAATAGAGCTGGAAATCCGTAATTGTGCTGCCGCCAGCTTTGCTTTTCTTTTTCAACAATCCTCTGGCTATTCGGGGTCTTTTCTGGTTCCATACAAATTTTGGGATTATTTGTTCCATTTCTCTGAAAAAAGTGGATGATATTTTGATGGGGATTGCATTAAATGTGTAGATTGCTCTAGGTAGCATTGACATCTTCACAATATTTGTTCTTCCAATCCATGAGCATAGAACGTTTTTCCATTTCTTTGTGTCTTCCTCAATTTCTTTCATGAGAATTTTATAGTTTTCTGAGTACAGATCCTTTGCCTCCTTGGTTAGATTTATTCCTAGGTATCTTATGGTTTTGGGTGCAATTGTAAATGGGATCGACTCCTTAATTTGTCTCTCTTCTGTCTTGTTGTTGGTGTATAGGAATGCCACTGATTTCTGTGCATTGATTTTATATCCTGCCACTTGACTGAATTGCTGTATGAGTTCTAGCAGTTTTGGGGTGGAGTCTTTTGGGTTTTCCACATACAGTATCAAATCATCTGCAAACAGTGTGAGAGTTTGACTTCTTTCTTGCCGATTTGGATGCCTTTGATTTCTTTTTGTTGTCTGATTGCTCTGGCTAGGACTTCTAATACTATGTTGAATAGCAGTGGTGATAGTGGACATCCCTGCCGCTTCCTGACCTTAGGGGAAAAGCTCTCAGTTTTTTCCCATTGAGAATGATATTCGCTGTAGGTTTTTCATAGATGGCTTTTATGATATTAAGGTATGTACCCTCTATCCCTATACTCTGAAGAGTTGATCAAGAAAGGACGCTGTACTTTGTCAAATCCTTTTTCTGCATCTATTGAGGGATCATATGATTCTTGTTCTTTCTTTTGTTAATGTATTGTATCACGTTGATTGATTTGCGGATGTTGAACCAACCTTGCAGCCCAGGGATAAAGCCCATTTAGTCGTGGTGAATAATCCTTTTAATGTACTGTTGGATCCTACTGGCTAGTATTTTGGTGAGAATTTTTGCATCCATGTTCATCAAGGATATTGGTCTGTAATTCTTTTTGATGGGGTCTTTGGTTTGGGGATCAAGGTAATGGTGGCTTATAAAACGAGTTTGGAAGTTTTCCTTCCATTTCTATTTTTTGGAACAGTTTCAGGAGAATAGGTATTAACTCTTCTTGAAATGTTTGGTAGAATTCCCCTGGGAAGCCATCTGCCCTTGGGCTTTTGTTTCTTGGGAGATTTTTGATGACTGCTTCAATTTCCTTAGTGGCTATAGGTCTGTTCAGGTTTTCTGTTTCTTCCTGGTTCAGGTTTGGTAGTTGATACATCTCTAGGAATGCATCCATTTCTTCCAGGTTGTCTAAATTGCTGGCATAGAGTTGCTCATAATATGTTCTTAGAATTATTTGTATTTCTTTGGTGTTGGTTGTGATCTCTCCTCTTTCATTCATGATTTTGTTGATTTGGGTCATTTCTCTTTTCTTTTTGATAAGTCTGCCCAGGGGTTTATCAATCTTGTTCATTCTTTCAAAGAACCAGCTCCTAGTTTCATTGATCTGTTCTACTGTTCTTTTGGTTTCTAGTTCATTGATTTCTGCTCTGATCTTTATTACTTCTCTTTTCCTGCTGTGTTTAGGCTTTATTTGCTGTTTTTTCTCTAGCTCCTTTAGGTGTAGGGTTAGGTTGTGTATTTGAGACCTTTCTTGTTTCTTGAGAAAGGCTTATATTGCTATATACTTTCCTCTTAGTACTGTCTTTGCTGCATCCCAAAGTTTCTGAACAGTTGTGTTTTCATTTTCATATGCTTCCATGAATTTTTTTAATTCTTCTTTAATTTCCTGGTTGAGCCATTCATTCTTTAGTAGGATGCTCTTTAGCCTCCATGTATTTGAGTTCTTTCTGACTTTCCTCTTGTGATTGAGTTCTAGTTTCAAAGCATTGTGGTCTGAAAATATGCAGGGAATGATCTCAATCTTTGGTACCAGTTGAGACTTGATTTGTGACCTAGGATGTGATCAATTCTGGAGAATGTTCCATGGGCGCTAGAGAAGAATGTGTATTCCGTTGCTTTGGGATGGAATGTTCTGAATATGTCTGTGAAGTCCATTTGGTCCAGTGTGTCATTTAAAGTCTTTATTTTCTTGTTGATGTTTTGCTTAGATGATCTGTCCATTTCAGTGAGGGCGGTGTTAAAGTCCCCTACTATTATTGTATTGTCCATGTGTTTCTTTGCTTTTGTTATTAATTGCCTTATATAATTGGCTGCTCCCATGTTAGGGACATAGATATTTACAACTGTTAGATCTTCTTGTTGGATAGACACTTTAAGTAGGATATAGTGTCCTTCCTCATCTCTTTAATTACAGTCTTTGGTTTAAAATCTAATTTGTCTGATAGAAGGATTGCCACCCCAGCTTTCTTTTGGTGTCCATTAGCATGGTAAATGGTTTTCCACCCCCTCACTTCCAATCTGGGGGTGTCTTTGGGTCTAAAATGAGTCTCTTGCAGACAGCATATCGATGGGTCTTGTTTTTTAATCCAATCTGATAGCCTGTGTCTTTTGATTGGGGCATTGAGCCCATTTACATTCAAGGTAACTATTGAAAGATATGAATTTAGTGCCATTGTATTGCCTCTGAGGTGACTGTGACTGTATATTGTCTGTGTTCCTTTCTGGTCTGTGCTGCTTTTAGGCTCTCTCTTTGCTTAGAGGACCCCTTTCAATATTTCTTATAGGGCTGGTTTCATATTTGCAAATTTCTTTAGTTTTTGTTTGTCCTGGAAGCTTTTGATCTCTCCTTCTATTTTCAATGACAGCCTAGCTGGATATAGTATTCTTGGCTGTGTATTTTTCTCTTTTAGTGCTCTGAATTTATCATGCAAGTCCTTTCTGGCCTGCCAGGGCTCTGTGGGTAGGTCTGTTGCCAGTCTAATGTTTCTACCATTGTAGGTTACATATCTCTTCTCCTGAGATGCTCTCAGGATTTTCTCTTTGTTTCTGAGACTCGTAAGTTTTACTATTAGATGTTGGGGTGTTGACCTATTTTTATTGATTTTGAGAGGGGTTCTCTTTGCCTCCTGGATTTTGATGCCTGTTTCCTTCCCCACATTAGGGAACATCTCTGTTATAATTTGCTCCAATATACCTTCTGCCCGTCTCTCTCTCTCTTATTCTTCTTGGATCCCAATTATTCTAATGGTGTTTCATCTTATGGTATCCCTTATCTCTCGAATTCTGCCCTCGTGATCCAGTAGTTGTTTATCTCTCTTTTTCTCAGCTTCTTTACTCTCCATCATTTGGTCTTCTAGATCACTGATTCTCTCTTCTGCCTCATTATCCTAGCAGTTAGCATCCCCATTTTTGATTGCACCTCATCAATAGCCTTTTTGATTTTGACTTGGTTAGATTTTGGTTCTTTTATTTCTCCAGAAAGGTTTCTCTAATAACTTTCACGCTTTTTTCAAGCCCAGCTAGTATCTTTAAAGTCATGATTCTGAACCCTAGGTCCAACATCGTACTAATGTCCATATTGAGTAGGTCCCTGGCAGACGGTACTACCTCTTGTTCTTTTTGTTGTGGTGATTTTTTTCTGTCTTGTCATTTTGTCCAGAGGAGAATAGATGAATGAGAGAACAAAAGGCTAACAGGGTAACAACGTCCCCAGAAAATATACTCTAGGCAAATCAGAAAAGACCTGAAACCAGGGGAAAAGAAAGAGAAAGAAAGAAAAAAGAAAGAGAGTAAAAAAGAAAAAGATAAAGATAAAAACAAACAGAAATAGAAGAAAAGAAAAAAAAAAAGCAGAACATGATATAATATAGCCAGGCTGGTGCATAGATCAGTGCCACACACTAGATTTTGTGTGTATTTTTGTCTTTTAGAAGAAAGTGCCCCCCAAAATTTTAAAGAAAGAAAGACTTATATATGTACAAAATAAGAGTTGATACGATGAAGGGTTGGAATATGACTGTAAAGATGAAAAGTATAAAAAAATTTATAAATGGAATTGATAAGAAGTTGTTTGAAAAAAGAAAGAAGAGGATTTAAAAAAAAAAGAAAGAAGAAAAAAAAAGGGGGAGAAAATGTGATCAGGCAGGAAACTAGATCAAAGCCATACACTAGAGATTTAGGGTATATTTTGATCTGTTAGAAGAAATTGTATCTGAAAATTTTAAATAGTGAACAACTTATATATATATGTCAAAAATAAGGGTAACTACTATGAAGTGATAGAATATGACTCTAAAAATGAAAAATAAAAATGTTTTTAAAAAAGGGATTGTTAAGATGGTTGAAAAGGGGAAAAAGAAAAATTAAAAAAAAAATAACTTTGAAAGACTAAAGAATCATTGTAAAAAAGCCATGAATTCTATGTACAGTATTCCCCTAGCACTGGATTTCTGCTGTTCTCATTGATCCGTAAACTTGGTCTTGGCCGGCTGTTTTTGCTGATCATCTGGGGGAGGGGCCTGTTGTGGTTTCCAAATGTCTTTGCTGGAGGCGGAATTGCCCCACCCTTGCTGGTCCGGCCTAAGTAATCTGCTCGGGTTTGCTCTCCGGAGCTTTTGTTCCCTGCAAACTTTCCGTACAGCTTTGGAGGACGAGAGTGAGATGGCGGCCTCCCAATCTCTGCCCTGGAGGAGCCGAGAACTCGGGTCCTCACTCCTCAGTGCGCCCCCAGAGAAAAGCAGTCAGTCACTCCCGTCTCCCCAGTCTCCAGCCGCACTCCGTGCTCACCCGGCCTGTGATCGAGCGTTTCTCTGTCTGGCACCCGACCCCGTGTGGAGTCTCCAAACCCAGCAGATCCCTGTGGTGCGCTCTCGTGCCACTCCCCCCAGGGGAGGAAAGGGAGTCTCCCCTGATCTGCTGCTTGTTAGGTCCCTGCTGGAGGAGCAGTGGCCCAACTGTGCTGTGGATCACAGTTTATGGCAACCCCGAGCTGAGAGCCCACACCTCGGCTCCATCTCTGCAGCCGGCTTCCGTTCTTCGATCCCCCTGTTTTCTTTTGTGAGTTTTACATTTTCAAGTCTTAGGTTTAAGTCTTTAATCCATTTCAAGTAAATTGTTGTGAGTGATACAAGACACAGGTGCACTTTCATTCCTCTGCATATCGTCATCCAGTTTCCCAGCACCAGTCAGTTGGACAAGCTATCCTGTTTTCATTGAGTCTTCTTTCTTGGCTCCCTTGTCAAGTACTCATTGACTCCACATGTGGGGATTTATTTCTGGGCTCTTAATAGTATTCCTTTGGTCTACATGTCTGTTTTTATGCCAGTACCATACTGATTTGATTACTACAGCTTTATAGTGTACTTTAATGTCAGGAAGTGAAATTCTTCCCACTTTTTCCTTCTTTCTCAGAATTGCTTTGGCTATTTGAGGTCTTTTGTGCTTCCATACACATTTGAAGATTGATTTTTCTATTTTTTTTGGAAAATGCCATTGGAATCTTAACAGGGATTACATTGAATCTAATGATAGTGTAGATATTTTGACAATATTAATTCTTTCTATCCATGAACAGGGTATGGGGATATCTTCCCAATTGTATGTGTTGTCTTTAATTTCTTTCATCAGAGTCTTTAGTTTTCATTGTACAGGTCTTTTACTCCCTTTGTTGCTGCTACTAGGATCCTGGAGGGGAGAGATGATGTAAACATGAACGAAAACAGTGGCAAAGGCTGCGCAGCTGGACACGAGTGGACAAGTCTAAAAGCTATTGAGGAAGTAGAAAAAATATTTTAAAATATTTTGTTTTGGGGGCGCCTGGGTGGCTCAGTCGGTTAAACGACTGCCTTCGGCTCGGGTCATGATCCTGGAGTCCCGGGATCGAGTACCACATCGGGCTCCCTGCTCAGCGGGGAGCCTGCTTCTCCCTCTGGCCCTCCTCCCTCTCATGCTGTCTCTGATTCTTTGTCTCTCAAATAAATAAAAAAATCTTAAAAAAATATATTTTGTTTTTGATGGTAGTGTGAATGGGATTAAAAAATTTTTTTTCAGATATTTCATTGTACCATTTTGGAGATGCACTTGATTTCAGTATATGGATTTTGTATCCTGAAAATTCACTGAATTCATTGATTAGTTCTGACAATTTTTTGGTGGAGTCTGGGAGTTTTATATAAAAGATTATATATTTGCAAACAAGAACAATTTTACTTTACCCTTTCTGATTTGGATGCCCTTTTCTTTTTCATGTCTGATTGTTCTGGACAACACTTCTAGTATTGTATTGAATAGCAGTGGTAAGTAAGAGTGGGCACACTTGTCTTGTTCCTGATCTTAGATGAAAAGCTTTCATCCTTCTCAGCAGTGAGTATGATGTTAGCTGTGAGATTGTCATACATGGTCTTGATTATGTTGAAGAATGTTTTTCAGGATGTTGAGCGTTTTTATTCCAAAAGGATGTTGTATTTTGTCACATGCTTTTTCTTTGTTTATTGAGAAGATCACATGGTTTTTATCTTCATTCTATTAATGATTACTGATTTTTATCTTCATTCTATTAATATGGTTTCTTACATTATGGATTTACATATGTTGAGTCATCCTTGCATTCCTGGAAAAAAATTTGCTTGATGATGTATGATCCTTTTCATGTGTTGTTGAATTCAGTTTGCTGGTATCTTGTCAAGAATTTTTCTATCTATGTTCATCAGGGATATTGTATGGTAGTTTTCTTATAATGTCCTTGTCTGGCTTTGCTGTCAGAATATTATTGGCTTCATAAAAAGCATTTAGGAGTGTTCCTTCTTCAGTGTTTTGAAATAGGTTGAAAAGGATTGACACTTATTTTTTCGGATTGGAATTATTTCTTCTTTAAATGTTTAGTAAAATTCACCACCGAAACCATCGAGTCCAGGGCATTCTTTTGTTGGGAGGTTTTAGTAACTGATTAAATCTCCTTGTTCGTTATTGGCCCTTCAGATTTTCTGTATCATCATAATTCCATCTCGATAGGTTGTGTGTTGCTAGGAATTTATCCATTTCTTTGAGGTTACTCAATTTGTTGGTGTATAATTGTTCATACTAGTCTCTCATGATCTTTTGTCTTTCTGCAGTAACAGTTGTAATATCTCTTCTTTCAATGCTGATTTTATTTATTGAAGTCCTCTCTTCTTTCTTGATTAGTCTAGGTAAAGTTAGTTTTGTTGATTATTGAAATATTTTCAAGAAACTAGCTCTTAGTTTTACTGATATTTTCTATTGTGTGGTGTTTTTGTTTGCTTTTTGTTTTTTTGGTCTCATTTATTTATGCTCTGATCTTTGTTGTTTCCTTACTTTTGCCAACATTAGGCTTAGTTAGTTCTTTTTTTAGTTCCTTGGGGGTGTAAAATTAGGTTGAGTTCTTTTGTTTTTCTTAGTGTGAATATTTATCACTGTAAACTTCTCTCTTAGCACAGCTTTTGCCTAATTCCCAAATTTGGAATGTTAAATTTCCATGTTTGTTTGTTTCAAGATTTTTTTTTATTTCTTCTCGGGCCTGTTGGTTGTTCTGGGGCATGTTATTCACTCTCCACATATCAGTGTATTTTCCAGCTCTCCTCCTTTAATGATTTTTAGTTTCACATCATTGAGATTTAGAAAAGAAACTTGGTATGATTTCAGCCTTTTTACATTTGCTAAGACGTTTTTTGTGACCTATGATGTGATGTATCCTGTAGACTATTTTATGTGTGCTTGAAAAGAATGCTGTTGGATGAGAGTTTCTGTGCATGTTTATTAGTTCCTTTTGGTCTAAAGTGTGGTTCAAATCCAATGTTTTTTTGTTGTTGTTGTTGATTTTTTTTCTGATGACCCATTGTTGAAAGTAGTGTATCTACTATTAATAGATGGTTGTCTGTTTTTCCCTTCAGATCTGTTAATATTTGCTTAACTTATTTGGTTGCTCTGATATTGGCTACATATATATTTACAATTGGCTATAATCTTGAATTGTCCACTTTATCATTACATCATGACCTTTTCTTGTCTCTTTTTACTATTTTTGGCTTAAAGCCTATTTTACATAATATGTATGTCTCTGCTCTCTGTTGGTTGCCACTTCCGTGGAATATTTTTTGTGCATCTTACAAATATAACAGTCTATTTTATGTTGATAGCAACTTAAGTTGCCTAGCAAGGCTCTACCCCTACTCCTTTTACGTTTTTGATGTCATCGTTTAGTTCTCGTCGTACTGTGTATTCACTAACATATTATTGTGACTGGTTATTTTGTAATATACTTGTCCTTTAATCTTTATGCTAGTTGTGTTTAACATTGCACATTACAGTACTAGAGTTCTTAATTGAGTATATTCTTACCTTTACCATTGTGCTGTATATTTTCATATGATGTCATGTTACTAATTAGTCTTATTTTAACCTGAAGGACTCCTTTTAACATTTTTTGTCATATAGGTCAAGTGGTAATGAATTTCCTCAGGTTGTATTTGAGAAAGTCTTTCACTCTCCTTCATTTCTGAAATAAAGCTTTGCCGAGTTAAATGTTTCTGGTTGGCAGTTTTTTTCTTTTAGCACTTTAAATATGCCATCCTAAACTCTCCTGGCCCATAATAGTTCTGCTGTGAAATCTGTGAATAGCTTTGGGGCGCCTAGCTGGCTCAGTTGGAAGAGCATGCAACTCTTGATCTCAGGGTTACAAGCTCAAGCCCCACATTGGGTGTAGCGATCACTCATATAATCAATCAATCAATCAATCAGTTGATCTGTTAACAGCCTCATGGGAGTTCTCTTGTAAGTTAAAAGCTTTTTTGTCTCTAGTTGCTTTTAAGGTTCTCTTTTTGTTTTTGATTTTTGATGGCTTTTTTTACAATATTCCTTGCAGAGGATGCCTTTGAGTTGATTTTTTTTTTTTTTTGGTGACTTATGAACTTCATGAGCCTAGATATCCAAATCTCTCTCCAGAATGGTAAGTTCTCTGCCATCTTTTTTTTTTTTTTCCTAATTACTTTTTGTCTTGAGAAATATCATGAGCTCATTTAGCATGTTTAGTGAAACAAAGTGAAAGCTGTAGGAAATTATTAGGGGAAGTCTTTCACTGTGAGCATTCCTTTGGCTTTAAGCAATTGCAGTTTCTCTCAATAAAGGAAAAAATAACTTTCTTTGCCTCTTCCATCATTACATCTAAATTCTTTTTTCCCTTTTTAATTTAATTTTTATTTTAATTTTTAAAATTTGAGTATAGCTGACATGTTAAATTAGTTTCAGGTGTACAACATAGTGATTTGATAAGCTACACATTATTCTCTGTTCACCACAAATGTAGTGACCACCTATCACCATACGACTGTTATAATACCATTGAATTGACTATATTTCCTATGCTTTGCCTTTTGTTCTTATGACTTATTCACTTAGTATCTGGAATCCTATACCTCCTACTTCCCTTCATACATTTTGCCCACCCCCTCACCCCCTTCCCTCTAGAACTATCAATCATCAGTTTGTTCTCTGTATTTATAGGTCTGGTTCTGCTTTTTTTATTTTATTCATTTATTTTTTAGATTCTGTACATGAGTGAAATCATATGGTATTTGTCTTTCTTAGTCTTCTATGTCTTCACTTAACAGGATAACCTCTAGGTCCATCCATGTTCTCAGAAAAGGCATGATCACATTTTTATGGCTGTGTAATATTCCATTATCTATTATCTTCCTTATCCATTTGTCATTGGACATTTATGTTGCTTCTGTATCTTGGTTCTTTAGCATAATACCTTCTAGGTCCATCTGTGTTGTCACAAATGGTACAGTCTCATCCTTTTTTTATGTCAGCCATCATTTCTTTGTAAAAGCTTTCTGCCCACTTTTTATCTTTTCCTGGAACACCAGTGATTCACAAAGTTTTTCTTTTAATGATATTCCATAAATCAGGTAGGCTTTCTTTACCTTTTTCATTTTTTTTTCTGACTACATAATTTTAAAGTCTTTTTTTCAATTTCATACTTCCTTTGGATTGATCTGCTTGATTAGTTCTGATGTTTATGCTCTTTCTTTGCATTTTTCATCTCATTCATTGTTTTCCTCAGCTGCAGTACTTCTCTTTGGTTCTTTTTTATGATTTCTTCTTTTTGTTAAACTTACTTTTTAAAGATTTTATTTATTTGACACAGAGAGAGAGATAGTGAGAGAGAGAGAGCACAAGCAGGGTGAGCAGCAGGCAGAGGGAGAGGGAGAAGCAGGCCTCCCGCCAAGCAGAGAGCGCGACACAGGGCTCCTTCTCAGGACCCTGGGATCATGACCTGAGCTGAAGGCAGATGCTTAAGGACTGAACCACCCAGGTGCCCTGTTAAACACATTTTGTTCTTGTATTGTTTTCTTGATTTTGTTGAATTGTCCTTTTGTATTTTCTTGTAGCTCATTAAGCTTTTTTTGTTTTACATTGAGTTTTTTTTAAAACAGCTATTTTGATTTTTTTTTTTTTTAGTTGATAAATTACAGATCTCCATGTGTTTTGGTGTGGTTACCAGAAGTTTATTGTGATCCTTTGATAGTGTCATGTTACCTTGATTTTTCACGTTCCTTGATGTTTTGCACGTTGCCTTCACATGAAGTAGTAGTCACCTCCTACAGTCTTTACTAATTGACTTTGGGGAAAATGCCTTTTGTCAGCCTTGCTAGAGATTCTCAGGCTTTCTCCGACCTTCTGTCAGTACAACTGCCTTATACATCTTGTTCCTTTTTGTGGTATAATTCTTAAGCTTGTATATCTTCTCTTTAACCTCTAATGCACCAGGCCCACTGCTGATAGCCTGTCTTTTGCTTTCCCAAAGATGACAGTAAAGCTCAAGTTTGTGATCTTTTTCTGGCCTGAAGATTTGTCCAGCTTTAACATGTACTCATTAGCTGCCCGCCAAAGTCTGCTCTTGCCACTGACATTGGGAGAATGCACAAGAAGCCAGCCACAAGGTGGGCTGCATGTGAGTGAGGAATTTGGAGCACTGGGGTTGTCCATAGACCAGTTGTGGGGATCCATGGGCAAGGTATTCTGTTGGACTCACAGGCAGGCTTCTGGGGGCAATCAGTGACATGGTTAGTAGTGTCCACATCATTTTAATGTCCCCATGAGTATCCTATCTTCTCTCCTCCCCACCGCTTGCCCCACGTGGGCCATTTAGTTTGATTCAGTACTCTGGATGGGGCAAGAGAGAAATGTCTCCTTTGGCAGCATCCAGCACACTGGGGAAGGTGGGGGCTCACTTGCTGGTTTTCATTTTCCTCCACAGAAGAAATGGCCAAGGAAATCTCTCCTGGCTCTAAGCTGTGTGACCTTGGGGAAGGGATGACTTAGGTAGCGTTGGCCTGTTTCTATTACTTACTCTGATACATTCAAAGTCAAATATATATATATATATATCTAACAACAGTACTGGAACTTCTCTGAACACCTGAATTTCCACAGAGGCTGTCTTGTTTGTTGGTGTTTGTTGAAATCTATGTTCTTCAGGGGCTTACAGATCATGGCTTAGAGTAGGTGGAGTTGATTCTTGTGCTACAATAGGGTGCCTAGCTGGAACAGAGTCCTGTCTGCCTATTTCCTGATGCATGGGTGAGCTAGAGTCTTCCCAGCTTCCTTGACATATGGTGTTGGGTTCGATGGCTCACTCAGAGGCACTTTTGTCTAGGGTTGGATGCTGAATTTTTGTTTTTGAGATGCGGGACAAAACAAAGTGATGTATTTGGCTGTCACCATGCTGATAATCACTCTGAAAAGGTTTTTTGAGAGTTAAAGGCCTCACTGGTTAAGGCAGTATTTATTAAATGTAAAGTATTGCAAAATATGTTATTTTAATGAAAAAAAATACATTCTTTCATTCAACAGCACTAATTTTTGTCACACTTGAATCAGCATAGAGCTTGCAGTGCTTCCAGACCAGTTCATCAGATTTATTCCTTAAAGTTGCTAAAGTGTCAGCTTGATTTTAATTCTTGAATTTCCTAATCACCCATGTTATAAATCCCTGAAGTAGTTAATATTGAAATAGTCACAATATCTTATCTTAGTGTAATGTAAGAGATTATAGGGGGTACTGTAATATCTCACAAAATTTATATATACATATTAGATGCCCTCATTGAATCTAAAATTGCCTTTTTGAAGTTTAATTATATTTGATAACATAGTTTGTCTGAATTGTTGGTAAATTATTCTAGGTCATTTTCCAGCTGTTGAATTTTTTTGATGGAACACAAGTAAGCTATATTCTTGACCAAAAAGCATAATTTCATTTATTTCAGTTTTTCCTTAGTTATGCACATCCAGAATAGTAACTGTGTTCATGTTAATTTGGCCCTAATATCATGCATTTAATTATATATTAACTCTCTAGGCTTGTTGTTAAAATAAGGGGCACCATTAAAAGCATTATTTTCATTTAGATGATGAGAAAAATAGTCATCTTTATATCATGGCCTTGAACTTATCCCTCATTTGTTTGTTTTTATATTACTAGACTTTATTTTTTAGAACAGTTTTGTATTTACAGAAAAGAAGAGCAGATAATAGGTTTCCTATAACCCCCCCCAGTCTTTACTATTATTAATATCTTACATTAGTATCTTACATTTGTAACAGTGAACCAATATTGGTAAATTATTATTATTAACTAAAGTCTATAGTTGTTTCAGTTTTCCTTAATTTATACCTGATCCCCTTGTTTATTGCAGGACTCTATCCATGATGTTATATTACATTTGATCATCATTTCCCTTCAGGTTTGTCTTGGGTGTGACAGTTTCTCAGATTTTCCTTGTTTTTGATGACCTTGACAGTTTTGAGGGATATCGGTCAAGGATGCTGTAGAATATCCTTTTACTGGAAACTGTTTGATGCTTTTTCATGGTTAGACTTAGAAAATATGTTTTGGGGAGCAAGACCACAGAAGCAAAATCCCATTTTCATCACATCGTATCAAGGGTACAAACTGAGAACATGATTTATGACTGTGGACATTTTCCTTGATCACTAAAGGAGTACTTGTCAGATTTCTCATCTATAATGTTGAACTTTTATTTCCTCCTTTCCATACTGTACTGTTTGGAAGAAAGTTGCTTCTAGGATGGAGTATCTACATAATTTATTTGAAGTTCTTCTGTATGGACATTTTTTTCTTTGTTCATTTATTAATTATTTAACCTTTTCTATAAATTAGTGTGGAGTTATATATATTCACTTTATACTTAGGATTGTAATGCCTACTTTTTTGCTCAAATTTTTCCATCTTTGGCCCATTTGGGAGTCTTTCCATTAGCGCCCATACTCTTTGACATACCTTTTCTTTGTGTGTGTGTCTGTATGTGTCTTTGGGCACTTTGTTGTTTTATGGCATTGGAAGATGCTCTAGGCTCATGTTAGATATGTCCAGCCCTAGCCCTAGAGTCAGCCAATTCTCCAAGGATGTCTTGTTCTTTGTACTAGAGAATGGTATTAGAAATGAGGGTCTGGGGGTCTGGGCACTAGATGTGTTTGTTGTTAGCGGGTGTCACTTATTTTAAGCCCTCTCAGGTCGGCTGATGGAGCAAAGAAAGATATGTGTGTATATTAACTCAAGTATATGCATGTATCAATAAACACATCTATATGTAAAGCCACCTGTATCTATATTAAGTTAAGCATCAAGTGTTACTGATATTCCCAACTCTAATGTATTACTATGTGAATATTCTAGCTTATTTGTAAATTTTCACTCCAACAGTGAGAAACTTGAATCCTATCACCTGCCATCCATTTACCTAATTATTTAATTCCGGTTTATATATAAAGCAGTAATATCAGAATTGTCCACCCATGCCTCTGTGGCATACAACCTTTTGAACCACAGTACATTTCTTATATGCAGTCCCTTTTGCCTGTGGTCTTACATATTTCACTCATTTCCGAAGTTACTCGGGTCACTGCCTTTCCCATACTCCCTTCAGTGAGGGTGTTCCATACATTTGTCATAGCATTAGATTCTCTTGTCACAATTTGCATGCTTTTCTGAGATTCCTCCAAGAACCTCAGTGATTTTTTTAAGAACTTGCATGAACTAAGGTTTATTCTTTGTGCAACAAATTTCCATGGGTTTTGACAAATGCATAATGGCATATATTCATTACAAAATACATAGAATAGTTTCATTGCCCTAAAAAAATCCCCTGTGCTTTACCTAGTCATCTCTCCACCCTCTTGCTGAACCTTTGGCAACCACTGATATTTTTACTGTCTGTATTATTTTGCCTTTTCCACAGTGTCATATAATTTGAATCATAAAGTAGGCAGTCTTTTCAGAATGGTTTCTTTTACTCAGGATGCACTTAATTTTCCCATGTCTTTTTGTTGCATGATACCTCATTTCTTTTTTTACAAAATAATGCTCCATTTTGCTGATATACTGCAGTTTACCCACTCACCTATTGATAGATCTTTTGGTTACTTCTACTTTTTGGCAATATGAATAAAGCTGGAATAAATATTCACGTGCAGGTCTTTGTGTGTATACAACTTTTCGACTCAGTTGAGTAAAGACCTAGGATAACGATTACTAGATCATATTGGAAAACTATGTTTGGTTTTGTAAGACACCACTAGATGGTCTTGGTATTCTTCAGTTCAGCTGTATCCTCACTGATTTTCTTCCTGCTGGATCTATCAATAACTGAAAGAGGGATGCTGAAGTCTCTAACTGCAATAGTGGAGACTAATGTCTCTGTATTTAGAGTAGATTTTTTAATAGACAACATGTAATTGCATATTGTTTTTTATGCCCTCGGGCAGTCTATGACTTTTAAGTGGTATATTTAGACCATTCACATTTAAAGCGATTATTGTTAATAATATCAACCATATTTGTGCCTGTTTTCTGTCCATTGTATTTGTTCTTTGTTTCCTTTTTATGTTACCTTTTCTGCCCTTTCTGGTTTTGTTTGAGCATTTTATTTGATTCCATTTTCTCTCCTCTTTTAGCCTATCAACTAGACTCCTTTATTTTACCTGTTTGAGTGCTAGCTTTAGAGCTTACAGTATATATTTACGACTAATCTAATTCACTTTCAAATAACAGTATACTGCTTCACTGATAGTGCAGGCGTTTTACTACTAATGTTTCCAGTTTCTCCTTTCTGTCCCTTATAACATGACTGTCATTCAGTTCCCTTAACCATGTGCTTTAACTATGCACTACCCTGCTGCTATTACATATGCTTTGGACAAACAGTTGTGTATTAGATCAGTTAAGAACAATATGAATAAAATATTTAATTTCCCCTGTTCAGCCCTTCTCTGACCCATTTCCTTTCTTTATGTAGTTCTGAGTTTTTGACCTGTGCCATTTTCCTACTGTAGGAAGAATGTCTTTAAATGTTAATTGTGGGCAAGTTCACTGGAAACAAATTTCCTCAGTTATTGTTTGTCTGCGAAAGTCTTTATTTCTCTTCTACTTTTGAAAGATACTTTGACTGGATATAGAATTCTGGGCTGGTGCATTTTTTTTTTTTTATTTTAACACTTTAAATATGTCAGTTCACTACCTTCTTGCTTGCGTGCTTTGTGACAGGACCTCTGATGTAACTCTAATCTTTATTCCTCTGTAGGAAACGTGTTAATTGTTCCATCTGTTTTCTTTCAAGATTTTTCTCCCTGCCTTTGGTTTTCTCTGGTTTGGATATGATAGATTTTGGTGTAGATTTCTTGTTATCTATGCTTCTAATTGTTATCTGAGCTTCCTTGCCTGTGCTTTGGTGCCTGTCATTAATTTTGAAATTTGAAAAAAAATAATTAATTTTGAAAAATTCTCAGCTATTATGACCTCAGATATTTCTGTTGCTTTTTCTCTTTATAAATCTTTTTAATTCTTTCTTTTTGCATTTCAGTTTGGACAGCTTGCATTTACATGTCTTCAAGTTTAATGATTCTTTCTTTAGCCAGTTCATCCTACTGATATGTTCGTCAAATGCATTCTTTTTTTTTTTAAGATTTTTTATTTATTTATTTGAGAGACAGAGAATGAGAGAGAGAGAGCATGAGAGGGGGAAGGTCAGAGGGAGAAACAGACTCCCTGCTGAGCAGGGAGCCAGATACGGGACTCAATCCTGGAACTCCAGGATCGTGACCTGTGCCAAAGGCAGTCGCTTAACCAACTGAGCCACCCAGGCGCCCCATGTCAAATGCATTCTTCATTTCTGATGGTGTTGATTCTAACATTTCAGTTTGATATTTCCTTAGAGTTTTCCTTTATCTGCTTACATTATCTATCTCTCCTTGAATGTTATTACATTTTCCATTAGAAATCTTTACATATTAATCATACTTTATTTATTTAGTCAGTTAGTTAATTAGTTTCAGGAGTAGAATTTAGTGATTCATCACTCATCCACAGCAGTGCTCATCACAACAAGTGCCCTCCCTAATCCCCATCACCCATTTAACCCATCCCACTGCCCACCTCCCCTCCAGCGACCCTCAGTATGTGGTCTATACTTAAGAGTTTATTTTATGGTTTGTCTCTCTCTGATTTTTCCCATATGTTCATCTGTTTTGTTACTTAAGTTCCACATATAAGTGAAATCATACGGTATTGTCTTTCTCTGACTTATTTCACTTAGCATAATATACCCTAGCTCCATCCACATCATTGCAAATGACAAGATTTCATTTTTTATGGCTGAGTAATACTCCATTGTGTGTGTGTGTGTATGTGTGTGTGTGTGTGTACGTACCACAACTTCTTTATCCATTCATCAGTCGATGGACATTTGGTCTCTTTCCATAATTTGGCTATTGTTGATAATGCTGCTATAAACATTGTGGTGCATGTGTCCCTTTGAATCAGTATTTCTGTATCCTTTGGGTAAATGCCAAGTAGTGCAATTGCTGGGTCATAAGGTAGTTCTGTTTTTAACTTTTTGAGGTACCTCCATACTGTTTTCCATAGTGGCTGCATCAGTTTGCATTCCCACCAGCAGTATAGGAGTGTTCCCTTTTCTCAGCATCCTTGTCAACACTTGTTGGTTCCTGTGTTGTTAATTTTAGCCATTCTGACTGGTGTGAGGTGATGTCTCATGGTGGTTTTGATTTGTATTTCCCTGATGATGAGTGATGTTGAGCATCTTTTCATTGTGTCTGTTAGCCATCTGTGTATCTTCTTTTGAAAACTGCCTATTCATGTCCTCTGCCCATTTCCTAACTGGATTATTTGGTTTTTGGGTGTTGACTTCAGTAAGTTCTTTACAGATTTTGGGAACTAATCCTTTATTGGATATGTCATTTGCAAATATCTTCTCCCATTTCCTAGGCTGATTTTTAGTTTTGTTGGTTGTTTCCGTCACTGTGTAGAATCTTTTTATCTTGATAATGTCCCAATATTTCATTTTTCTTTTGTTTCGCTTGCCTCAGGAGATGTGTCTAGGAAGAAGTTGCTATGGCCGAGGTCAAAGAGGTTGTTGCCTGTGTTCTCCTGTAGGATTTTGATGGTTTCTTGTCTCACATTTAGGTCTTTCATCCAGTTTGAATTTATTTTTGTGTAACAAAGTGGTCCAGTTTCATTCTTCTGCATGTGGCTGTTAGTTTTCCCAACACAATTTGTTGAAGAGACTGTCTTTTTTCCATCGGATATTCTTTCCCGCTTTGTCAAAGATTAGTTGACCATAGAGTTGAGGGTCCATTTCTGGGTTTTCTGTTTTGTTCCATTGATCTGTGTCTGTTTTTGTGCCAGTATCACACTGTCTTGATCATTACACCTTTGTAATATAATATATTAATCATAGTTACTTTAAATTCCCTATCTGATAATTCCAAAATAGATGCCATATACGAGTCACCTTCTGATGCTTGCTTTGTCTCTTCAGACTATGTTTCGTACCTTTTAGTGTACCTTGTAACTTTCTGGTGGAAAGCCAGACATGATCTATTAGGTGATAAAGACTAATACATAAGCACTTATGTGAGGTTTTATGTTAATCTCACTGGGAGTCTGGCTCTGTTTAATGTTTGCTCTAGCTGTAGCTACCAGAGGCTTCAGATTCCTCCAATATCCTTGTTTATCCTTGTTGTATTTGGGCCCCCTAGAAATAAATCTTGGAGTATGTCTCATAGCTATTTTAAATATAATCCATTTTTACTATAGGAGCCGTGTTACAGGAAAATTTGGGGGAAGGGAAGCAGTCTATAATGTTGTAATTAAATCTCACTTTTTTAGGGGGCTTGAATTTCTGAACTCTGACTCCCGCCCCGCCACTCCATTTAAGAGACATGTAAACTAGAAGCCTGATTTGACTAATTGCCCTTCATTCAGGTTGGGTAAGGTTCTGGTAAAGTCTTTTACTTTATAGAGTAGACCTTTGTTAGTGGAGAACATTCTAGGCATATTTCAAAGTGGTTATTTTTGCCCTCTCCTTGCCAGAAGCACACAGTGGTTTTTCTTGGCTCTTTACCTTAAAAACATGGTGAGGTTTCTGCAGGTAAAACCCATGAAAGTGTGGGGTGTAAGAATTCTGACTGGGCATAGAGCTGCTGGATTCATATACTGGTAAACACACTTGATGGATTCCTGGAGGCTGAGTGTGGACTAGCTTGAGAGAGATCAGGTCCTCCTTTTGCTCCTTAGAACTTGAGCTAAGGGAAGAGCAATGTGAATAGACTCTACTACCCTAGCTCAAAGACTCTATCAGGATGCTGGGAACATTGAGGATGTTTGTCAGTATATGTGTCTGCACATACTGTGCATTTCCAATCACAAAGCACCAACAATTAGGGGCATGAAACAACCTACTGAGTTAAATAATGCAGAGGTAGTCACTTTTATTCTCTAGCACTGCTCCCCTGAGATTTCATAGGGGAAGAACAGTTAGAAGAAGGGAACTTCTTCCCCATAGTGTAAATGTATTTCTGTGAGGAGAAATGGAGTATTGGTGGTCATACAGGCACCCACTCTTTTGCCCTGACAATTTATGAATGTATTCCAGAATTCTAGTGAAGCATCTGACAGGAAACTGATACTCATTGCATGGGGGAAAGAGGAGATAAGAGTCTCCATGAATGGAGTATTTGGGAGAGCTGCAGAGAGAAAATTCATGAAGACAATCTTAAAGATTGAGAAACTCAGAAGCAACTAAAAGCAATGAGAGAATTGGAGATGAGAGGCCCAGAGGGTTTTATAACATATTGTCCTGCTGTTGATCTGGAGGTCTTTGAACATACCAACACATGCAGACTAGTCTACATGGGCATCTGGCCTATATTTGACTTCTACAAAAAGTAGAGGATCAAAAATTTCTTGCTTCTCTGTGGCATTGTAGAATAAATAAGCAAAACTAAAAATCCTGTGAAATATTTTAAAGTATATCAAAACTATGCTTTACACATACCTGGAGCTCCTATCAGGATATTAAAATACTGATATATTTTCACAGTAATTTTAAAAGTTAAGAATGAATTGAAAAATGTTTTGAATAATACACTTCTCCGTAAAGTATTCATAATCATCAGGTGATCAATCACTCGAAGGAACATCATGATCCATTATTGCCATGGGAAATTATGTTAAGTTATATTTTAACTAGTTCTTTAGTCAAATGTACTGATTTCTAGGTGTGAAAACAGTGTAAAAAGTCGGCTCGGGTCATGATCCCAGGGTCCTGGGATCGAGCCTGGCATCAGACTCCCTCTCCCACTCCCCCTGCTTGTGTTCCCTCTCTAGCTGTCTCTCTCTCTCTGTCAAATAAATAAATAAAATCTTGAAAAAAGTTGAATAACTATGTAAACACTAAGATTCAATTCTTACAGATATAAATATTCAAATAACCTTTAGACACCACTTCACTAAATTATTCTATCTTGAGCTTTAAAAAATTTCTGTCTTAACAACAGGACCAGTTTTGTAAGAGGATCAAAATGTTTGTCAATAAACTGTAGACTCCAAAGGATAGGAAATGTTTAATATTTGATTTGTTAGAGACCTAAACACCAATTGCCTTCTTCAAAATCTGATGTTTTGCCCAAGTTGACTGGATCTTGATATTTTTATTCTATGTTTGTAAAACTTCATCTTTCGAAGTAATAAACAATGTTTGCCTTTAGGATAAAGAATTAACTTGTTAAGTTCCTTTAGGGGAATTTATTTCTCAGGATGAGAAAGGCTGTGATAGGATTTTTAGCTTTGTAGTAGTAGAACTTTTAGTTTTGTAGTTATAAGTCAGGTGTCTGCCCATTGATCTTGTTGGAGTCACACAGGTGACAAAAGGGAATTGATAATGCAGTCAGAAGCCACGTGGACCTAGAGACACCATGTGCTTCAAGTGGTCAAAGAGTTGGGATGTGAGTATAATTACCCCTGACATTTAGAAGCTACCTGAGAGCCCTGTAGAAACTCTGAAGTTGACATGCTTTGCTCTTTGAATAGCTGCCCCTAATAATATTTGGGGAACATATCCCAGAGCAGAGCCTTGTTTCCTCCCTCATATAAAAGAATTGGCAGAAACCATCTGCAAAGGCCAGTTGTATCCAGCAGAGCAAAGGGTCAGTAGCTAAGAACATGACTTAGATGACACCATACCACCTTGGATGAAGAGTGACCTGCTGAAGAGTCAGATTGCCTGCCTAATGCCAGTAGAAAGGAGTTGGTTACCTTTATGCATGTGATGTTTACTGGTCATGAACTTTACCATCTTTACCACCAGTGTCTGTCATCCGTAGCTCACAGCAGTACACCATGCACCCAAAGGCTGGAGAAACTTCCTGTCATAGTTGTTCCGTGTAGACATTTGAGGCTGAGAGTTTTTTCTGTATTTACCCCTCTTCAGTGTTAAAGCAACAGGCTATTTCCCAAATGATTGCTCAGTGTATTAATGTCAGTGAACATTACTATCTTAGGTAACAACACCTCGGTAGCCCCCTGTTATATTTACATGTCAGTCTAGGCTACTATTTTTCCACACCCTCTCCCTGTGTGCCAGTCCAAAGTCTGGGACCTTGCCAAAGTTGCTTGAACTCAGTGGAACCTACCACATGGGGTTATTATGAGGATCAGAAGAGACAACACCATTTCCTTTCATCTTGCCAGACCCAACCAGATCAAGTATCACCCTCTCCCTTTGAATTCTACCAAGTGTCTTGCCTATGCATAGAATTTATTGCTTTCTCTTTGAATTCCCCTAGTACTTCTAGAAACTACCGTAACTTGTCACTCTTAATTATTTACTTATCCATCTTTTTCTAATAACTGTGAATTCTTTTAAGGGGATAAACATAACTTTTCATGAAACAATAAAAGTGAGGACAAGTATAAGGAAAATGTCCGTTTTACTGCTATTAATCATTAAAATAACTGTTTTATATATATGCTTGTTAAACTGTGGATTAAATGCTGTTCCTTCACAACTGGAAACTATTGTTTTTGCATGCTTATGTAAGAATAATTTTCTTTCATCTTTACAATAGATTTTTTTCCCACATTGGGCACATAAATTTTGCATAGGAAAGTTCTTGCATAAGAAATGGTCAATATTGTAGATTTTAACTATAAAGCTTTATAGTTGATTCAGACCTTGGAGTAATTCAGTAGACTACATGGAACAATATGGATTCAAAGTGAAATTTTCAGGGTCCAGAATCTTACATAGCTAATGTAGATAGGTAATTCCTAGTTCTGAGACTGAAGAACAACAGAATACCATTTAATAATTGAAATGTAATAATGGTAGCTCATGGATGAAAATAGATTCATACAATTAATGTGCCCAATACAGAAGGTCTGAAATGTAAACAAAGGCATTGATGGAAAAGAAACATTGGTAATAATTGAAAGTGGATTTATAATTGACTTAATTCAAATTACATTAGTTTTAGAACAAGATTTTTAATTAAAATTTAGTCTAGTTTTTTTTTATAATTAGACGTGATCATTGTAGACAGAGTAGAAAAGTAAAGAGAAAAAAATTTCACTAACATTTACCATCACACCTTCTAGTATCTTCCCCTCCCGTCCATTCCACTCTATCCTTTGTACTGAAGCAAGCACTGACCAGTCTTTATGTCTAGACAAATTTTTCTTTCTGTATCCCATTTCTTTATAGTCAGCTGCCTACTGAAAAGTGCTGCAGCCTGTGGCACTTTAAAATATCCTAAATTGGGTGGAATATATCACCAAGTCATACACTGGAAAGAGACAATTAAAAAAAATATTTTCACTTAATCACACTGAAATGTACTATATCATGTAACTAATAATTTAGGTCTATTACAGATATGTAACAGGCACAGATTAAGAATATTTACATAAGTATGCAAAATTTCTTCTGCTGAGCTTGACCTTCTCTAATCTTATCTAGAATCCAGAAGTTTCCCATGCTGAAATAAATGAAAAGTTGGCTGAAATTAGGTAGTATTTCTTCTTAAGAAAATGGATTTAATTTTCTTTCTTTTTTTCTTTTCTTTCTTTCTTTCTTTTCCTTTTCTTTCTTTTTTTCTTCTTTCTTTCCCTTCCTTCCTTCCTTCCTTCCTTCCCTTTCTTTTCTTCTCTTCTTTTCTTTCTTTCTTTCTTTCTTTCTTTTTCTTTCTTTCTTTCTCTTCCTTCTTTCTTTCTCTTTCTCTTTCTTTCTTTCTTTCTTTCTTTCTTTCTTTCTTTCTTTCTTTCTTTCTTTCTTTCTTTTTCTTTCTTTCTTTCTCTTGACACTAGCTCTCTTGGTGTTTCCTTTAGTTAAGCTAATAGGTAAGACTGGGGTATTTTCCTAGGAAACCTGTTAGCTTGTTTCTATAAAGGACATATTTGCGTAGAGAACTCTTCCTTATGGGTATACTCAAGACTTTCTATCAAGAAGGGGAACTATTTTCCCTCCACTTTTCAAGGAATGTGGTTCTTCAGAGTAGGGAATACAAACAAGTCAAGGGCCTGAAGTGCCAGGATTTATTTTTATCCTTATACCTTTAAAATTTTGTTTTGGTTTATGTGTTTTACAGTGTAGACCTCACAGAAAAATATCAATGCCAAGCTGGTTAGCACTTAAAAATATACACGCCTATGATAAATGAAATGAGATATATTTTAAATAGTAGAGATAAGCATTACCAAGTATGTACCAAAATTGGATTTGACAACAGATAAATCAAAACATAGGCTGTTGCATGTTGGTGTTCCTGTATATGGGGGCTGCATTTTTTGCAGGAATTTAAAATTTGTTTTCTTTGCTTAGAATGTATTATTAAAGAGGTAATAAAGATCACATGCTTTCATCAGTTATAATGTTGAACTATTACTAATGTAATGGCTGCTCAGTGAGTTGGAGGCACTGAATAGCTATTTAAGTTAGGTTCTTAGTAAGAGAAAAATACAGACTTATAAATACTATTTCTTTTTAGAACAAGGTGCCAGTCTAGTAATATAGGTTTAAAATTTGCATGCTGTGCTTGATTATTCCATTTCTGTAATGAGTAGTAGTACTCATCTTCTTTATTGAATGGCCTACAGCTTTATTCAGCTGAGGACTGAGCACAGCAGAGAGAAATATTAACATGTTTTTATCTGCCCAGTAGAAACTAGTAAGTCAGTCTGCTTCGTGGGGTGAGGAAAATTATTTCCCACCAGCATCAAAGTAAGTTCATTTCAAATTAAACCAATCATGACCTGGACTAACAGTTGAATAGCCCCTTAATCTCAGAAAAACATGAGTAGAACATATGTACACAAATTAGGACCTGGGTATTTTCAGTTGGCACTTACTTTGCATTTGTTTAAACTACATACTTCACTATGATTTCTATCAAAGCCTTTGAGCTCTTGGCTCCACTTGGAAGAATAGCTCCCCTTGGCTGGGGATTGTGGCTTTCACATTTTCTGTTACACTGAATACTACTTGTTTATAGGACTGGCTCCTATAACAGGCCATGTGTAGATTCCCAAAGCCAGAGCTCTTCAGCTGGTATGCCCCACTATTTTTCTGTTAAAAAGCTCTTTGTAACTTAATAGAAAAGAACAACAATTTTTTAAATTAACCTGTTCATGTTTTCCATTTCTTGGGATTTTCAGTTTTGGTCTTTTAGATTTTTGTAAGGAAATAATTCTAACTTTTCAAACACCTTTCCACAGAGTTGCAAATTTTACTTTAATTTTACCTCTTCTATGCCGGTACCTCCTTTCTCTTAATTTTGTGTCATTCTCTTCCTCTTGTTCTCTCTCTCGTTCTCTATCCCCTTTTCTGTCTTGTTGGAGTATGAAGAGGGTTAACGACTTTATTCATCATTACAGAGGACCACCTTTAGAAGTTTTTTAATTAATTTTGGTTATTTTCTGCTTTATTAATTTCTGCTTTTATTATTAATTTCATCATTTCCTTCAATTATGTTCTTTTTTTTCTGACATTTATGTAAAATTTGCTTTCTTTGTTTTTAATCTTCCTTCTGTAATGTTGAAATAATTAAATGCCTAGTTTCTGAGCACAGTTTTTACTATGTCCCATAGATTATCAGTATGAAGTATTGTCTTTTCAATGACTTCAAGATGTTGCAGTTTTCTATTGATTTCCTCTTTTTCATATGAATTACCTAGGGGTGTGTTTCTTAATTGCTAACGAATTAAGAAGGTCCACCCTTTTTTATTATTCTAATTTTGGTGGATTTTGATCAGAGAGTCTGGTGGTAGTTTTCTACTTTTTAATTTGTGTAGTCTCTACATGTCCAAGGAAAGGATTACATATTTTCATGTTGCATAAACATAAGAACAAAAACCATATTTATTCTCCATGAGAGGGTTGTTAAGTTTTTACATACGTGCATGGGTATGGGTGTCTGTTCAAGGTTATTGGATTTTTTAGTTCAATTCTTATACACCCTTTTCTTAGTTCCAGCTGCTATACCAAAATACCATAGACCATTAGCTTATAAACAATAGAAATTCATTTCTCGAAGTCCTGGAGCCTGGAAACTGGACATCAGGATGCCAGGAGGTCAGCTGACTGTCCCCCTCCTGGTTGCCCATTGCCAGCCTGTCTCTGTGTCCTCCTAAGGTGGTAAGGGTGAAGGAGCTCCCCTGGACTCTTTTATGAAGGCATTAATCTCTCTTACGAGGAGGCTTTGCCCTCTCATGACCTGTTCTCTCCCCAAAGTCCCCACCTCCCAGTACTATCACAATGGGCATTAGGATTTCAAAGTAAGAGTTTTGGCGGGCTGCACAAACATTCAGCTCATAATGACCCTTGCTGATTTTTTCCTCTTAGTTACATCCAAGACAGGAAGAGGGATATTTAAGTTTCCTCCTCTAATTTTAATCAAAGTCTTTTTCATTTTTTGCACTTGTGGTAGCTTTTTCTTTACATATTTACCTGCTGCTCTCTTTGGCACACACAGCTTTAGGAATCTGTTGCCTTTTCTCAGCAGTTGCGAATTTCTTATTAGTCTTCAGTTTGATCTTCAGTTCCTTGAACCATAAATTCTCCTTTGTTTTATGCTTCTTTCTATTTGCAGTTTCTGTTTGTCTTTTTATTTTAAATGTTTCTTTTAAACATCTGATAATCTCTGTATTTTAATTGAAGACTTTAGATGCCTCGATTTCAGGATATTGACTGGTATGCTTTATATCTTCTTACTGTGAGTTTGCTATATTATTTTACATTGCAGTTTTTTGTTAACTTTTTCTCATTGTTGATTTTATTGATTAGTATGCTTTTAATTTTTTTCTTAATTTTAAAGCTCCTCATACTTTTTCAGGCAATATTGACTCTCCTCCAGCTTTCATGTCTCTTTTTTTTTAAGATTTTTATTTATTTATTTGTGAGAAAGAGCGAGCGAGAGAGAGAGAGAGACTGAGTGAGAGCACAGAGGGAGAGGGAGAAGCAGACTCCCCACGGAGGGGCTCAATCCCAGGACCCTGAAATAATGACCTGAGCCAAAGGCAGATACTTAACCAACTGAGCCACTAGCTTTCATGTCTCTTACTACTGTATGTACATGCTGGGTCTCCTGGATCCATTCTCTCAATTCTTTATCTTTACCTCTTGTTTACTATATCAGGATTTTTGTGTTTGCTATAAAATGGCTTTTTTTTTTTTGTGCTTGGCAATCCAAAGTTGTCCAACAAGTTATTCTGCTCTTCTTTAATTTTTTGAATCATTTGGGAATCCATGTTCTTCAAAGCCTTTTTTTTTTTCCTGTGTGGTAATTATACACTTAAATTTTCTTAAATGCATCTCCCACCTGGATAGTCCAAAACCTCTACTTTGTGTTCTGATTGATTTTATTGACTCTGTAAACTCCTGAGTACCTAGGGATGGACTGCACTTTCTCTTGTGGTTCCCTGGGGCTCAGATTCACTTGCTGGAGGACCTTGAGATGTAGCCTCCTAAGCAGAGGTAGAACATGACTTTGTCAGGACAGGCTGCAGCTGTAGAAATACGCAGGTTCCCAGGTGTTGGCTGAGGCACTTAGGGAAAGCTTTTCTGCTTTCCTAGTTCCTTCTGTTCTTGGTGTACAGCGAGAAGTTAAGCCTTTTTTTATTTCCTTCTTGGCATCTTGTGAGTAATGGGAGATCAGGAACACAGGGAAGGGGAAGGGGCAATGTTGGCTTTTCTTAAAGATATCACGGATCATTGAATTCAACGTCTTTCTCTTCCTTACCTTGGGGCTCCCAGCGTTGGGCTTTAGACACTCACTGAGCCCCTGGAATAAAGCTCCTTGTAAATCATCTCAGCCAGAACTTCCAGAAAGTCTCATTCCATATGTCTTCTTTTGAGCCAAGGGGGAATGGGAAGAAGGTGATGTTCCCTTCCTGTCTCCCCATCAAATATTATCAGATGTATTGGTGGCTTTAGGGCCACCAGTGAAGCAGGTGAAGTGTGCAGAGTTCAGAGAGATACGTTTCTGTTGCATGTCAGACAGGTATGTGCAGTGAGCAGAGTTTACTTTCCCACTGCCCTGGTGTTGCCTCTGCCCCAGTTCTGAAATCCAAATTCACCTGTGTTTGGCTTTATAAATGCCTTGGTCGTTCACAAACCTATTCTAACGCAGGTTCAGTCACTTTATAACAAAATCTTTACAAGTTGTATGTCCATTAAATCTGACCATTTTAAGGTGAAAATATAATAAATCTGTCCTTGCAAGTTGCAAAGACTATCCAAAATTTAGATCTAATTAGCAAGCTAACCTCACATTTCATGGTGTTTTATAAAGAATTGAGTTTCCTCATTAGTATTCATGATTTATAATAAATAAAAGGATAGAAGTTGCATAAAAATTTAATCTCTGTCAGGTCAGTGGTTGGACTTTAATTATGAAGCATTCTCCTCTGTGTCAAAGAATATTGCCCCTTTTCACATTGTTAAGTTGTTAATTATTATTATTAGATGCTCTTCATTTTTTTCTCTTGATTTTCCCTCTCTAATCAAAGTTTATCATCATAAGAATAAGAATATTCTTTGGAATATTTATGGTAATAATATTTTAAAAAACCATCCAACTAATTTAGATCTTTGAGTAGCGAGAAAGGTTATCCATACCATCGAGAAAATAAAAATTCACTGGAAAAAAACTTCACATATGTTAAAAATGTTTTTCTGCAGCATTGAAGATTTCTTTCCAGCAAAAAATTGATTTTTTAAAAGCACACCATACCAAAATCAGAGAGAAGAGATTGTCCCTTCCATTCTTTTTAAGTTTTTTTGGGTTATCTTTTTCTTCAATAAAAATTCCCTTAACCCTTTCTCCTAGAACATTCCTAGTTACTCTGAAGGTGACCTCTTTTTTCCAAAACTATCTGGTTTTTCTTGCGGAAACTTCTAAAATTATCTTGTACAAGAGTAGTCTAACAACAATGCTTTCATCAACTTTTCACGGAACTTACCTACCTAACTTCAAGTAACAACAGTTTTTTCAAAGTTAAAATATAAAAGCACACTTTAGGAAGATCTTCGAGCCTATGTTGGCATGTAGAGCCTGCTCTATTGTGCCTTGCTAGGTGAGCCAGGCTGGGAACAGAAAGGATTTGTACATTTATCTTTGTAATTTGACTAAGGCTTTCTAAAAACATGTCTTCATGAAGAGATTTTCCTAGGGTCAACTTCTGAAGTTTTGCTTCTCCACTTCACTTTTTAGCCCCTACATCTCTCTCTTATCCAGCTCCCACTGGCACCCACAGCATTCCACTTCTCTGCTCTAGGGCCACGAATTCCGATTGTTGTGCTTCAGTGCTTGCCTCTGACTGCTATTGACAACATATTCCCTCTAGGTTACATATCCCAGCCTCCTTTGTGGTTCGGTGTGCCTGGATGACTACGTTCCAGACAACTGAGGGTGAGCAAGTGAACTTACTTTACTTCCTGGGCGAGCTCGTATGTGTGATCCTCTGTAGTCTTCCCTTTTCCTGTGGCAACACTGGAAGCTAATCTTGAATACAGAGGAAAGGATCTATGGAAGGAGCTGGAAACCCTGATTCACTCCTAGAAAGCCCCTTTCCAGGAAAGCCCCTGGGGACAATATAGTGTCGAGAAATAATCTTCTGTCGTTTAAGATAGACTAGAAGTGAGAATTTCACAGGTATATTTGCACCTGCTGCTAATCCTCAGCCTCTTTTTACCTACCACAATTCACCAATTCCCCAGTTCCATATTTTGTCCCTTAATAAAAGATAAGCGATCAAAGAATTAGTTAGGTAAACTATTCTGTAATAAAGAAAATACAACTATATTGTTAGAACACTTTCCTGGATCGAGATGACCCCCTTCTCTTTTTCAGGTTCTAATTAATTTATTGACTTTTGGTAAAAGACTTTCAGAATACTGGGAGATAAAAATCTGGCAAAAGGAGTTTTTCAGAAAGTCCCTCTTTTTCTTTTTTAATTTTTTTTAAAGGTTTTATTTATTCAACAGAGAGCACAAGCAGAGGAAGCAATAGGCAGAGGGAGAAGCAGGCTCCCCACTGAACAAGGAGCCCAACGTGGGACTTAATCCCAGGACCCTGGGATCGTGACCTGAGCTGAAGGATGACGTTTAACCAACTGAGCCACCCAGGCACCCCTATCCTAACCATTTTAAACAGTGCTCTAATCTCACTCAGTTTTTGCAGATTTGAGTCCTACCCTTGGTGTTTTCAGGGGTAGACACACATTGTGATAGGAGGAGAAGAAAATAATTCTAATCCATTTTATACCATTAGTGAGTAATAAATTACAGGCAGTGCCAAGGTCCAGTTAGTAACTCTACTACTCTGTTAGCAGCATGCTCAGTGGGCAAATGACTCTTTATTCACTGCACATGATCAAAAATGTTGTTATCTTAGGATGAGATCTTTTAAGATCTACTCTTTCAGCAACTTTCAGCTCTACAGTACAGCATTTCTTGGTGATAACTACAATGCCGTACATTATATCCCCAGAATTTATTATCTTATAACTGGAAGTTTGTGCCTTTGACCCCCTTTACTCATTCTTCACCGTGCCCTGCAACCGCCATAATGTTCTCCATACTTATGAGTTGTTTGTTTGGTTGGTTGGTTGTTTGTTTTAATGATTCCACACATAAGTGTGATCACACAGTCTTTGTCTTTCTCTGTCTCATTTCGCTTAGCATAATGCCTTCTAAGTCCATCCATGTTGTCACAAATGGCAGGATTTCCTTCTCTTTTATGGCTGAATAATACTCCCTTGTCTGTACCACATTTGCTTGTCCATTCATCTACTGATGGACACTTTGTTTTCATGTCTTGGCTATTGTGAATAATGCTGCAGTGCACATGGGAGTGCAGAGATCTTTTCAAGACAGTGATCTTATTTCCTTCCAATACATTCCCAGAACTGGAATTGCTGGAGCATATGGTAGCTTTATTTTTAATTTTTTGAGGAACCTCCATACTGTTTTCCTGTACCAATGTACATTCCCACCAACAGTGCACGAGGGTCCCTTTTGTCCACATCATCATGAACGTTTGTTATTTCTTGTTTTTCTGATGACAGCCATTCTAACAGATGGGGACTGATACCTCTTTGTGATTTTGATTCGCAGCTCACTGATAATTTCATCTGATGTTGAGCATCTTTTCACGTACCTGTTGCCCATTTGTATATCTTCTTTGACGATCCATTTTTTTTAAAAAACAGTTTTTTTATTATGCCAATCTTATAAGTGGAAGATGGTACTTCACTATAGTTTAAATTTGCATTTGTATTATCTTTAAAGTTAGTTTAAGCATGTCCTTATGTTTAAGAGCCCACTCTTTGTATTTTTCTATCAACTGTTGATATAATTTGCTCGTTTAAAAATTTGAATCATTTGCCTCTTTTGTATTATCTTTGAAGTGCTCTCTCTATATATTTGAATTTATTCCTTGTCTGGGGTATGGGTTGAAATGTACTTTCTTAGTTTGTTGTTTGTCTCTGACTTAGAGTGGTATTTGCCATACAGAAGAGTATTTTTATTTAATCAAACTTTCATTTTTCTCAGATTTGTGTGTTTTGACTCACTTGAGGATTTCATAAAAAATGTTGACATGTACCCAGTGAAATATATATCATTTTCCTTGCTCCTACGGAGCAAAGTATGGCCATATTGCTAAATAATTGTCAATGAAATGTAATTATGGGATTTCAGTGATGCTTCCCTTAAAGGAGCTAACTCATAGGGCCTCTGCCCTTTACCTTTTTATTTATACCTTCCATCTGGGATGTAGGCATGATGGCAGGGGCTTCCAAGAATCCTCTTGGACCATGAGATGATGTTGAGAATGAAAGTTATTCGTTAAAAAATATGAGCAAAAAGGTGGAATAAGTGTGACTTCTTTTATACTTACTTACTCTGTGCCTATACTTGAAGGATTTATATTCCCTAACAGAACAAACCCTTCATCTCCATTGTTTTTGCAAGTTTCCTTAGGCTTGAATTTCCTTATATTCTAAGGAATTTATTAAAAAAACAAAAACTAAAACAGTACCCAGTAGCCATTTAAAATCTTAGCTAAGTTTCTCTTAGGGACTTAAATCATCTGTTGTGGAAAACTTTGGAGTTCTCTGTTCTCCTGGCCTGCTTGCTCTCCCTAGTGTTTCAGAAGTGGAGAAAGGAGCAGTGACTGACCTGCTTGTCTTGAATGGACATTCTGCTTCATGAGCAAAGCATTGAGTGTGCTGGTAGCCTTTGCTCTTTCTGGCTTGCCTTTCCAAGCTTGGAACCTCTACCCTGTAACCCAGCTGGGGTAAGGGTGATCTGGTCCTCAGTACTCCTGGTCTGCCTCATCTGGAGTAGATCCTTCACCCTGTGAATGGAGGCTTGGTGGACGAGAGGAACACACAGACTCTCAGCTGCACTTCCCTGGAATGTAGCCTCTACAGTACAGAGCTGGGAGGGAAGGTGAGAAGTGATGGTGATCTTCTCTTTTTGGGGAGAGACCTGAGTCCTTGACTGGGAGCTGAGAGGAAAGAGGGCCCATCTTCTTGGCCCCACCCATCCCAGTGAAACTTGTCGTGCTGACATGCAGCAGGGTGTAGTGGGTGCTGGCTCAAGTGCCACAGAATCTTATTGTTCTTACAGAGATTGAATAGGTTTTTTTGAATAAATGTTTCTCTTCTTTTTTTTTTTTTCTGAGAGAGAGAGAGAGAGAGAGAGAGAGTGTGAGTGGGGGTGGGGAGGGGTAAAGGGACAGGGAGAGAGAATTACCAAGCAGTCCCCATGCTCAGCGCAGACCCCGATGGAGAGATCAATCTTGCGACACTGAGATCATGACCTGAGGCAAAATCAAGACTCTGCTGTTTAACCGACTGAGCCACCCTGAATAAATGTTTCTTAATTTTCTGCCTGCCCTTAGGATGATTTCCTGACACTAAATGGTTGTTTGTTTTTAGATTATTTTTACTAACTGTGTTTCACTGGGGAGAGGGTCTGTAGAACAGCTCATGCTGGCATTCAGAGGTTCTCTCTGTTCATCCTTTGTTTTTAATATTTTAGTTTTACGTATTTTTTATTCACTTTCCTAATTACAGTCCCTATGTATCTTACTGTTTTTTAAGGAGTATTCATTTTCTTTGTATTCTTTTAATTTTCCTTTTGTTTACCTAGTAATTTTTTTCCTACTTCATTCTAGGCTTTATCAGCTCATCTGTCATTTTCTCCATAGATTTTTTTTTATATTTTCATATAGATGACTAATGTAGTAAGTTAGTTTTGCATAATATTCATGGTGAAATATTTGGCGTAAGATTTTATCTAGTCCATGACTGCATTTTCTCATCAATATATTCTAGTTTTTTATTTGGTTGGCTGTTCTGTCCAATTTTCTTGTATTATTTTTATACCCATCTTATGGTACATATATTTTTAAATTTCTTATTTGTGTTGGAGCACAATTTTGTTCCCAGTGTTGGCCTGTGGTTTATATGTAGGAGGAATCAAGGTCATGTGTTGATCTAGAAAGGATTTTCTTGAAAACTTAAGTTTTGTGTGAGTTCCTTTAATTTTCACTGTCTCACTAATGAAATCAAGAGACCTGTCAGAATTTCAACAGTACAAAGTTTCTCTTCTCCCTCACTGATTCAGAGACAGAATCCTTGCTTGAAAGTATGGCTTTTCTGGATGATTTCTTATATTTGCTTTTTAGAACAAAAGTCATTCTAGAAAATGTCCTGTATGGCCAACTTGTGCATTCTCTTCCTTCAGGGAGGGTTTAGTTTTATGCTTTAGGGTATGCACCTCACCTTTAAGAAATGTACTTTTTAGCTTTTTGTATGATCTGAAACCACAGGTTTTTCTCTCTCTACTTCCATTTATCCTACCCCTAATCAGTCCTCAGTGATTTTGTGTAACCGTAACACCTGTTTCCTTCTTTGTGATTTTTATATTTCTCTTAATTGCATCAAAATACAGTTCATTTTTTTTTATTTCTCATTCTCTTCATTTCTTTTGTGTGATTTTCAGGAATAGGAGGAAAAATGCTACTATCTTCAAACATAAACTTTTAAAGATGGTGATGAAGTGATACTAATGATGAGGTTCCGTGCATGTTGGTTAATCAAAAGTGGCTAGATAGATAATGGACATCACCCTTTCTGGGAAGACCCTATTTTTACTGAACTTTTTAGAAAAGTTCAGACCATGCTGGTGGCAGCCTCCTTCCACCCACTCTCCCCATTTTCCCCACTACACAGTGTTGATAATTTTAGTTCTAGATGGCAAGACCATGGAAATAAATTCTTTGCCACTGCTCATTGGTAGCTTTTTAATTAAAGATATAGCCATGCAAACACACTGTGAGGCCTGGGAATGTTTTCATTTATACACTAACAGGACAATAAAACGATTTATGCACACTGGTGAGAGATGGGGTATTTGGATTCTACAGCTCATCTTTTAATATTTAAGTCGAATCAGTCTCTCAGTCTATTTCTCTTTCACGTATTCTCCTTCCATCCTTCTCCTCTGAAGGTTCTTAAAGATAGCCTGCTAGTTTCAAACAACTTGTAGCAATACTACCAGATACCAATTATAGCTGTAACTCCTTCCAGGCCATCTGACAAGTGTCAGCATCAGTAGAGAATCTACACGTCATCTGTGCAGATGGAAAAAAAATTATATTCACCTCAGGTACACAGGTTAATATAAAGTCATAGCTTCTAAGTGAAAGAGCCCTGTCTGTAAAGGCTATATGCTGTATAATTCAAATTATATGACATTCCAGAAAAGGCAAATAGATATATTTAAATGATCTGTGATAACCAGAGGCCTGGAGACAAGGTTGAGTGGGTGGTGCTCAGAGGATTTTTCAGGATAGTGAAATTATTGTGTGTGATACTGTGATGATGGATAGATGACATCATGTGTTTGTCAAAACCAATAGAACTTCATAGAATGAAGAGTGAACCTTAATGTATGCAAATTTTAAAAGTCCTTTAGGAGGTCAGGGGATCCCAGAAAACGATACCAACTGTGACAAGAGAATCTAATTGTGTTACAAATATATGAAACAGTCTCCCTGAGGGGAGTGGTGGAAAAGATGCTGGCCCAGTGGAGTCTATAAGATTAAAGGCACACAAACCTGTACATAAACTTCTATCTGAACTGATAAAGCTTCTCCATGGGGCTATGCCGAAAGTTTGGTATCTTTATATATGTATAATGGAATTGAACAATTAAGTAAATGTTTGACAAAGGATGGAGCCAGGTTTCTCACTGTTGGTGTGGGAGGTTAGAGATAAAAAGGGGAGGGAACTAGAAGGATCTATATGGTAATGGAATGCAGTCAGAAACATCAGTATGAAGTCACAATTAGCTTAATAGATATATACTAATGGTTATACACAGCAATCTTTATAGTTACATGCATATACATGAGATAGTATACACATAGAAATTTCTGGAAGCAATACCACCCCGGTAGCAGTGTGTACAATTACAGCTCTAATCTGGCTTTTTTTTTTTTTAAAGATTTCATTTATTTGACAGAGAGAGACACAGCGAGACAGGGAACACAAGCAGGGGGAGTGGGAGAGGGAGAAGCAGGCTTCCCGCTGAGCAGGGAGCCCAATGCGGGGCTCCATCCCAGGATCCTGGGACCATGACCTGAGCTGAAGGCAGATGCCTAACGAACAACTGAGCCACCCAGGTGCCCCTAATCTGGCTTTCTAATACCTTTTCCAATAAAAGTCTCCAGGACCCTTTGGAGAAATTGCTGCCTGTAAGATTGGGACAAGAAATATACGAGATGCACCTGGAACATTTTATAGTGCTAGAAAAACAATCAAAGCTGAACGTTCTGCCTAAAACGTGGAAAGAGTTCCATAATTATGTTTGCCAAGGACATATTTTCACACTCAGAAGAAAGATACGTGTTATCATTGAACATGTACCAGAGTTCTCCTCTTGCATGATATCCCTTTTTAAAATTGGGGAAAACGTATCTCTGGGTCAAAATAATTATTACACAATTCTTTTTTGTTTGTTTTTGTCTTTTGTTTCAAGTATTTATTTAAATTCTAGTTAGTTAACGTACATTGTAATACTGGCTTCAGGAGTAGAATTCAATGATCATCACTGACAAATAACACCCAGTGCTCATTTTACACAATTCTTTACATGTTAAATGTGTCAGGAATTTTTTTAAATTAAGAGGTTTTAATCTCTTCCTATATTTCATTAACGTTTCTCTCCTATATTTCTTGTTGTGTTTGTCTCGATATTTCCCCTCTCTCCTTATGAAGCCATTAAAGGCGTAAAAAGCTGTTTTTTTCCTTCTTGGCTAGTTGGGCCCAGTTAGCCTGGAAAAAAGACTCCCTGTGTGTCAGTCTCAGGCTGTCTAAACCAAGAAACTGTAAGCTCTGGATTTTCACCCTCTTATAGCTAAGGGCATAGAACTATTTCCAGAATGTAATACAGATGCTCACTAAAATTTGCAGAAGAGAGAAAGAGGGGAGCTCCACTGTGCCGCTAACAGGCAAGGTGTCCACTGTTTTAGAAACACTGCCTTAGTGGGGGCTAGGAGGAGAGTTTTATGTGTATTATTGATATAAAACAATCGCTTTAAGAAAGCTGAAACATTGGGCGTCTGGGTGGCTCAGTTGGTTAAGCGTCTGTCTTCGGCTCGGCTTGGGTCATGGTCCCAGGGTCTTGGGATTGAGTCCCACATCTGGTTCCCTGTTCAGCGGGAAGCCTGCTTTTCCCTGTCCTGCTCCCCCTGCTTGTGTTCCCTCTCTCGCTGTGTTTCTCTCCGTCAAATAAATAAATAAAATCTTTAAAAAAAAAATGCTGAAGGATGATGCACTTAGAGAAGAAAAAGGTGAGGGAACGATTGCTAAATGAGGAGAATAATGCACAAGTGGCCTTTTTCACTGTAAGAGATGAACCATACTCCCAACTGTATGGGACTAATGGTAGAGATTGCCGAGCAAGAGACAGACCTTAGCAAGGAGCAGCCCCAACACCAGAGAAAAGTCCTGTCCAAAGCCCTTCTCAGGTGCTGAGTTACTGGAAGCAGGAACTGGGCAGAGTGTATTCGAGTTTGCGCACGAGAGGAGACGAGCAGGGTCCCCCAGTGTCGAACGCAGTATGAAGCCTGAGAAACTGGTCTTCTAATACCTTTCAACTGTCAGAAGAGTGTCTTCAATTTTACGAGGCATTCAAAGAAGGGGCAATATATCCCTAAGAATCTAGATTTCAGTAGGCTATTTATCAGTTTCTGGGGGATGACTAGTATTGTGTAGTCCCCACTCTCTCTCTGTAAGAAGCATTGTTGTCACTTGACAACATAATATGGTTCGTGTTCATGCAGAGGCTCCATTAGAAAAGACTCAAATGCCTAATTGATAGTTGAGACGTCTTAAACATGTCAGTCTCCTCCCAAATTCTCTTTGTAGTGATCCTTAAATAATTAATTCCTGTGGATGTGATTAAATTATCACTGACAGACAGGAGCAATTTAGAAATTACAAATAAACAGTGAGTAGACTCATTGCAGCCATGAATAAAATCAGAGGTGCAGGCAGCCCTCATTGTGCAGATAGGTAAAATCTCTTCTACATCTTTTTTTATAAGTCACTTCTTTCTTACAATGTCATCAAAGTAATATCACAAATAATCCTTAAAATTAAGTCTGTGTATTACAACTCATTTCTGAGGTCATTATATTTGTCTTCCAACTTCTTATAATTTTCTCTATAAATTTTAGATAAATCACATCTTAATTCAACATTAAATTCTCCGGTAAGTTCTTATTAAATGTTAGTGCTGTACTGGAATTCCTGATCTCAATCTAGTTAAAACCCACAGGAAATATATTTCTGTGCTCAGGAAGTTACAGTGAGGAACGCAGTAATCTTTTAAGTATTTTGATTTTGTGAGGGGAAAAAACAAAAGTTTCGGTCTCTATAAAATGGAGGCTGAAGACTGAACACAGATACCGACAGTGTAGCCAACTTGATGAATAAATTCATGGAATTAGTCTCATGCATTCTTAAATAGTTATCTAACTTGACAAAGCCCTAATTATGCTGGACACCCTAATGCCCAAATCAGAACCCTGCTGGATTGATGAGAGGTAGTCAATGAGATCAGATATGTGATGCATGAAAAGGGCCATAACAAGTTATGTTCAAACCTTGAGGCTTATAGATTACTTATCCATTTCCATATAAATCTAGTGTATGATTTAGCTTTTAAATGTAGAAACAATTACACTCCTTCACTCATTAAAATGTATCATTTCTTATATATAGTACATTTCTCCCAAGATGACTTGGTTTACGGTAGACAATTTTAATGCACAGTTAACAATTAAGAATTCTGGCTTTCCATTTTCATTGGACTTTGGAATACAATCACATAAGATGTTTGAATCAATAGGCTTTTAATATCTCAGGGTTACATTTTTGTAGACAGAAAAGATCCTGGAAACACTGCAGACTTCTTATAGAAGAGTCATATGGCATCACACTCTGTTGTTCCTTTTAGTTTTATTTGTTTATATATGGAAATTAACTCCAACAAATGAAAGCTACAAATAGATGGAATAGGCAAACATCATATCAGAACCTGACAAGTTTACGGAGTGAGGCTGTGCCAATGTGTTTAATCAGTGCTTCTAACTAGTCAGGGAACTCTTTTCTTCATATGTATTCCACTTTGGTAAGCAGTGTACACAAAAGGAAAACCATTCTTTATTTTGACAGTGTACTTGACACTTTTTAAATGTTCTTTTCTAAGCAAGTTTATTTTGTCTTTGTGAATCGGCTCTTGACTTCTGGGTGTACGATGGTGTCACCATACTTAAGTGGAAAATATGTATTCACATGGCCTAATTCCTCTCTGCAAACCCACACTTCTACTTTCTAGTTAGAAATACCTGAAAGTCTTATATCTATCTGTATATATAGGTGATATATAATACATAATATAGTCTATATGTGATATATACACATATAATTACAGATTTATATATATATATACACATATATATGTATCTATAGAGGATAAAACACATCCAATGAGTAAAAGTGAATAAAGTGCTTCAGATTTTTTTTAGATAAAATATTTTGTCCAGTGTTTGGAGTCATGTAACTCTAGAAACAAAGCTTGCTGTAAGGCAGATGTTCCATGAAAGTAGGTTTAGGCTAATAGAAGGCAGACCTTTTCAATAATAGAGAGGTGGAATTCTGTTTTTTCTTTTACTCTTGGGGAGTAAAATAGGAGGGAAATGTGAAGGGAAAATGAATGAAGGCTCATAGCATAATTTAGCTAATTTTGCCTTGGTGATATTTTTACCCCGGTTTTACTGTGGATTATAACTTTCTCTTTTTTCTTTGCGATTGACTAAGTAATTCAGACCACAGAGACAGATAGAGCCTTTCATAGAACTACTTGGTCTGCCTTTGAGGAAAGTGGTAATTCTCCCTGACCTGATAACCCCTCACTAAATGCAGTATTAAACAGCCCATATCCATGAACAGGAGAATTAGCTTCTTTGGGTCAAAACACATTTAAATTCATTGAGATATAATATCCTTTCCAGTTTATAAATGAGAAATGTTTAACTAATTAAGGGATATCATTGCCATGTCATCCTTCACTGTTTGAAAATGACAAACTAGCAAAGTTAATCATAATGCAATCAGTGATGGTTGGTTTCATCTTATATTAGTGAGACGTAATGCAAATCAGTGAGGATCCAAGAGAAGTTAATGAAAGAATTCTACTTAACAAGGAAAAGAAATGAAAGATAACTCCTTAAATATTAATTCTAAAGTAACTAAGCTAAAAACTATTTTTACTACTTTAGTTTAAAATATTCATAATAATAACTGCCATTTATTCTGATCTTCTGTGCTAGACACAGTGCAAGACAATGGTGGTATCACTCTGTGTAATCTTCACAACAGCCTTATAAATTGAATAATTTTATCACCATTTACATATGAGGAAAATAAATCTTGAAGAGCTAAATTACTTATCCAAGATCACCCAACAGTAAGGGGCAGAGAAAAAAATAGAAACGGATCTCTGACTTCCAGCAGATACTCTCTGACCTTGCCATCTACTGCTTCTGTTGGTCTTCTTTCTTCTATGCTTTTTTCTTCTCTGCTCTAGTTCGTTTTCCACTTGTAGATCTAGAAAGTCAACAATGAGGAAGACCTGTCCCACATGGTATTTTCTGTTCCTGCTATTGCTTATAATATTTATTTCCTTAAGTGCAGGGAGGACTATAGCAGTATATTTCTTCATTTATTCAACAGTCATGTGTCGATTATCTAATATATGGTGGGTATGCTGTTTAAGTGCTAATGATAAAATGATGGATAAGTAAGTTATCGAAGTAGGAAATACTTAAAATTATATTAATTTAAGATTATATAGTTTTGTGTTGTTAAAACAGTTTTCCCACTTGCCTTGCTCTAAGTGTCATTACCCAAGAAATAATGGTATGCAAATATTTTGGCAAATCTTTTGACTGGAAGAAATTTACCTCAGTGTGTTGCATTCTAGTAATCTTATATTTTAGTTACAAAATAGTTTCAGATCATCTCCAGTAAACATTGCTCTATGTTAAATAAATTACTTGAAAGAACCATTGAACTCCTTAATCTGTTAGTATTTTTACTAAGACTGAACACGCTGGAAGTAATTTTGTAACTACCAGCTGTATTTATCAAAGTTGCCCCATCAGATCCTTGACTTTAAGAGGGAAAAAAAGACAGGACACCATCACTCCCTGCTCTGGTACACACTCCTGAGCTGCCTTGAGAGAAAAGTACAGCACAAGAGTGAAAATAAAATGCATAGCTCATCCAACAAATAGGCAGAAGTTTAGTGTAATGGTAGGTTCTTAGAATAATAATCAAACTAGAGGGTGTTAATACCATCCTTATACCACATTCTAGGGTAGAATCATTGTCCTTCTGTGTATAGACCTTCTTTTTCTCAGTAATTCCACATTGACAGGCTATGGTCTTGTCTCTTGCCAATTTGGACCTTTGACAATCATTTTAATGATAGGTTCAGGCGTACTAAATGTACTTCCGACAGCAGCACTATACCATGTCTTTAGGTTACCATCAAATATAAGATACAGTGGGATAAGCAGTGCATATTTAAAATCATAGTATTAAACTAAGATTATAGGGAGAAATACAGGAAAAATTTGTCTTGCAACTTCTTGAGTAATGTAGTTATTAAACAGTATGATGCAATGATATTTAGAAAATTTTATCACTGCTTGGGTCTGTTAATCAAGTTAGATACTCAAACATTCATATTTTTATGAGCACTTGTTTTATTTGGCTTATAATCTCAGAATAATTTTCCTCAACCTTAAAAGTTATAACCTGGAAAAGAAATTTGTAATAGGGGCTGGTTGTTTTAATTATGTCCTTAGGATTTTGTATCAGAAGTAAGTTTATTTTCTACTTTTTTCCTGTGTTTCATCTGGCAAAGCAAGAATACACAGCCTTTCGCTTATTAGTTTAGATTGTCAGAAATATGCAATCAGCAGCAAGACATATTTTACAGAGACCCCTGTATAATTTTCAAAATGGTGAAAAAGAAACCAAAAAAAAAAATATATCAAGAATATACAAGCTCCCAGTTTCCAGTGCAGCTCTAGCATATAAATTAGAACTTCACAGCTGACAATGTTGTGTTTTGATTTAAAAACTCCAGAAGTTTTCTTTCACTTACTTTCATGTAGTATTTATTCTTTCTCTTGTCTAGTTTCATAAAATTAGGTAGTTCTAAATCTGGGGAATGTTAGATTTTAGAACTCAACTGCCTTGGGGGCGCCTGGGTGGCTCCGTCGTTAAGCGTCTGCCTTCGGCTCGGGTCATGATCCCAGGGTACTGGAATGGAGCCCCACATCAGGCTCCCTGCTCAGTGGGAAGCCTGCTTCTCCCTCCCCCCCGTCCCCCTGCTGGTGTTCCCTCTCTCACTGTGTCTCTCTGTCAAATAAAAAAAAAAAATCTTAAAAAAAAATAAAAGAACTTAACTGTCTTCCTGAATTCATGGACCATATTTTGTTCTATAATTGTATTCGTTTTCAATGCTGCCGCCACAAATTAGCACACACTTCATAGCTTCAAAGAAAATATATTTGTTGTCTCATAGTTCCATAGATTAGAAGTCTGGTGGGTTTAGCTGTTATCTCTGATTTGGGTTTTACAAGGCCAAAATCAAGGCACTCATCAGCCTGTGCTCTCTTCTGGAGGCTTCCAGAGTTGTTCAGGTTGTTGGCAGAATGCTGCTGCATGCACTTGGAGGACCTTGATCCTCATTTCCTGTGGCTGTCAGCTGGGAGCTGCCCTCAGCTGCAAGAGGTCTCTCCCTCTCTCTTACTGCACATGGGTCTGTGTACCACTGATGGCCCATCGACTGTTTTCCACCCTAGGTGTCTTTCTGACATCCCGTTTTACCACCTACCGTTTGTTGCCAGCCAGGGAAAGTTCTGTGTTCTTAATGGCTCAGGTGATTAGCTTAGGCCCACCTGGATAATCCAAAATAATCTCTGTATTTTAAATGCAGTAATCTTAATCACATGTGCAAAGTCCTTTTTTCCAGGTAATGTAATATATTCACACTTTCTCGGGATAAGGGTATGGGCATCTTTGAAGCTCATTAATCTTTGTACTACAAAAGTGCACTGTTTTTTGTTTTTTTGTTTTCACAACTTAACATCCCTGAGATGAGATGAGTTTTTAAATCAATAGTATGTTATAATCTGGGGCCCCTGAGTGACTCAGTCAGTTAAGGGTCCGACTTTTGGTTTCGGCTCAGGTCATGATCTCAGTGTCATGAGATGGAGCCCTGGGTCAGGCCCTACGCTCAGCAGGGAATCTGCTTGAAAATTCCCACCCTATGCCCCTCCCCTTACTTGCGAGCATGTCTTCTCTTTCTCTCTTTCAAATAAATAAATCTTTAAAAAAAATAATATGTCATAATCTAATGGGCAGGAATCTCACCTGCCATATATAATATATATATTGTATATATTACTGGTTTTTCTGTATCATATAATGATACATGTTACCATGATATGTTAGAATCTATGGATTGTAATTTATTTGATGCTAACCTTAAATATCATGTAAGCATACAAAGAGCTATCAGAATTCATGAATAAAACACAAACATCCCCAGTATGACATCAGACAGGTGAACAGACAACTCACAAAAGCAATCTTAATGGAAAATACATGTACAAAAACTTCAACTACCCTGGAAATCAAAGAAATTTACCTTAAAAGAAGCTTCCATTTTTTACCTATCAAACTAAAAATTTTGAGTACATGATTTCTTTTGTTCATGAGAGAAGGAAATGGAGTAGGTGGTAGAAACAATTTTGGAGGCCAATTTTGCGATGTATTTCATAAGATTTAAAGTCTTCAAATACAGTTACTCTAGGAATTTTTGCCATAGAAATATTCAGAGACCTGCACAAAGATTTATATATGTATTTTATATATGTATGTATAGCAATTTGATTTATAATAATGAAAAAATTCAAAAAAATTCCTATTGTCAAATAAAAAAAAAACTAGTGGTTCAGTAAGCATGGTCCTTGCTTATAAGGAGTGTTTAGAGCCAGTAGAAGTAATGCTATATCAGAATCTCTAAACAGAGAGGAAAATATGCATGAAATACCAAATGGGCAGAGTAGCTTGTATAAGCTATAAGAAGGTATAGTCATTTTGAGGGAGGGAAAAAGCAAGCATTGATTATCCATACTTTTTGCCAGTTGAAGTGGAAAAAGTGTCTCTTTTTCTCTCAGTGGCTAATAACTCCACTCCACTCCCACTCGGAAACATACCACCTTTATTAGCACCTCTTCTCCATTATTTCCTGTGATGTCTGCTTTATTTTCATTCCCAACTTCTATCCCCATCAGTATTTTACAATGCTGAAGTCACTGCAGGAAAATACACACACACACACGTGTGTGTGTGCGTGTATAAACAAATTAATAAGGCCCATGCCACCTAAGTACTGTATCCTTTCTCCTTTTATTGATCATGGTTTAGAATTTATTTTTTACTTCAGGGTTTTCATCCTATTTCTTCTTCAACTCACTGAAGTTAATCCAAAATATTATGCATTTATTCAGCCAGTAGTTCCTAACATCTCCTTCTGAGGTCCAGTTCCGTGTTTGCAAGATATGGAAATGACTTATCAGTAGGGCGCTGTATTTGCAGTGATGTTAAGAGACAGAACATAAATACTCAAAAAGGTCAGATACTGACAAGTACAATGTAGGGGATTCAAGTAGTTTCTGCAACAGAAAGGGACTAAAAGGTTCCTCATTTCAGTGTTCAAGGAAGGTTTAGGTTAAGCTAAAATCTTCATTATTAGAAAGTGTAGCAATGAAACCAGTGGAAAGAGAAGTCCGGGTAGACAGTAGCCCAGATTTTAAGAAGTCCGTTAGCTGACAGAGGAGCTGCTACAGAACTAGGAAATAGCTAGGGCCAAGACCCTAAGAAAGGAACGATTTTGAGGTGATCGAGATAGGTGAAGGACAATTGGAGTGAAATATATTGTCCTGAGAGAGAGCAGTAGAAGTGACTGTCAGAGGTCAAGCTATGTGGGATTTCCCATGGCAGGATTTTAGTGGTGGGAGTAGTATTCTACATAGGGAAACATATACTATGATGATCTGATTTTTTTTTTTTAAGATTACTGTGTTTATGATGTGGAAATGGACTGTGGAGACCAGAGACCTGCCACGAAGCTCTGGTAGGACGTGGTAGTTATTGTAGTGGCCTCCATGGAGATGTAGAAAATTGTACCAACACAGGACGTGTTTAAGAGACAGAGTTGCTTTTGTACTGAAGAGGAGGGGATGTGAATGATAGGGGTAAGGTAAGGGAATCATACTGGAACAGCTGGAAAGATAACAGTCATCTTTCCTGAGATGACTTTGGATTCTAACTTTATCATGTTTTTGAAATGGTCCTGGTAAAGGCCATTAATGCTCTTTTAAATTTTAAATCCAATTAAGAATTCTGAGTCCTTTCCTCCCTGGGCCCCTGTGTAGCTTTTAGCATATAAAATCACTCTTTCCTTTGGTTTATGGCTCTACCATTTATCTCATTTTCCTTTATGGGTCTTCTGCTGCAGCTCATGCCTTAAATGTTGGGATTCTTTCCCCTAGAGTTTCTTCATTATTCGATCCACAGGGCCTTCTGAATTTCAGTGCTGACAGCTTCTCATCTGTGTTCCCAGCCCAGGTATAATTCTCCCAACAGCTCTGTGTGCCATACGACCCACTAAACACACTTCTGTACCCCCGTGCTCATTTTCACCTTAAAGCTATTCTACATGTTCCCCACATCTTTACACATTTTCACCCCTACTCCCACCCCATGCTTACTGAATCTGTACCTGTCCTTCACTTTCAAATACTTTATCCACAGAGCTCCTCCATGTGCCTCGCCTTGTCCATCTTTATCACATCCCGTGTTGTGTGTGCATCCGTGGTAACCAGTGGTTGCTTCTGTTAGTGCCCACAAGAATAACTGGTTCATTCCTGTTTGTTCTTAAAATTTACTGGAGGTGAATTTTCTGAATTTTATTAATTTGTTTACCTGCTTTCTAACCAGCAAATAATTTTCTTAGGTCCATGACTGATTCTTTTGTCTCCGTATTTCAAGATGCTACTTAAAAACTTCGTAAACATAATGGTAGAAAAAGGAAATGGAAAGAGAGGAGGAAAAGGAAGAAGAAAGAAAGGAAAGAAGAGTGAAGGACAGCAGACAGAAGGAAGGAAGAAAAGGAAGGAACTAGGAGGAAGGTAGAGGTGGAAAGAATGAAAGCAATTTTTAGGAGGGAAAACTGGCCCAGAAAATTTCCTTGTCACTCAGGAAATAACTAATGAGAATAAAGGTCATCTTCTTCTTAAGCAGTACTTTTCCCTCCTATGCCATGTTGATTTTTCAGTAAACTTTTCTAAAAGAGCATCATTTCCAGTGATTGCAAAATTTCAACTACATGTGTGTGTGTACACATATGTATATGAATATATATGCATGTGTATATAATTATATATCTCATATACATGAACTATGTATGTAATTCTGTATCTCATCTAATAATAATAATATCTAATGAATGATTATGATTATTAGGCCTCTGTTTTAAGAAAATTCATTTGATAAGGCCAGATCTTTTTCTATAAAAGAAATAGAAATTACTCTGAATGTCTGCATTTATTGTACTCTCTGTGGGAGACAATTCAGTAATTTTGAAAAGCATCAGTGAAAACAAGAAATGATTACACAAGGGCAAGTAAGTACTTCGGAAAATCCTCTTGAAATACAGAGACTCACACCCTCATTACCATTTCATATTGAATAAAATTTTAGGGAGCAAACCTAGGTAACTTTCAGAGTCCATCTCTACTCTTGTCTTTTAAATCCCATCTCCTCACATGAACTTTTGAAGACACACACTGTTTGTGTTTATTAAGACTTTGTTTTTTTAGAGCAGATTTATGTTTACAGCAAAAGTGGGGGGAAGTTACAGAGATTTCCCAAGTCCCCCCTTCTTAGCACCAGAGCACTCCATTTGTTGCCATTGATGGACCTGCATTCACACATTACAATTACTTAAAGTCCACAGTTCACATTATGCATTCTACTTGGTTTTAATTGAGGCAAACTCTTCGATCTCTGCATTCCTGACTCTCTAGCACTTGTAGTGTGCCTTCCCTATCTCATATGGATCAACTGTAACCTTCAAGCTTATCACTGCTTATGCCTAAGTTTGTTGTCTAGGTGCATTTTTATTTGTGTGTGTGTGTGCCTGTGTATGTGTGTTTGTCTGTCCCCGATCGGCGTCCCCTGGTGTTTATACATTCCTTGGAAGCAGAAATGATGTGTTCCTCCTTCTGACTATACATCCAATGTTCCTACATCAGACCTCATGCACACAGGTTACTTCAATTAGGCAAGAACTGCTAAAGATCTCATTTTAGAGATGAAAGAACAGAAGGCTTGGGGTAAAATCTCACAGTGTGTTCGTTACGAGTTGGAACTCGCATTTTGGACTCCTGTCTCACAGTTCCGTTCTTTGTTTCTCCAGGAGGTCTGTTCTATTAATTAGCTTGAGAGGTCGCTGCTGTCCTCTCTGAAATAGCCTAGAACTATAAAACTGTCTGAGTGTGAGGCTGTAAGTACGTACGGTAATCATTTCCCTTGAAGTTAATTCAAGGAAATGTCTTTACTATACCTCATGAAAAGAGATGTAAGAAATGATTAAAAGCAATATCTCTTGATGATCAAATGGGATTTCAGAAATAATCCACCCGTTCATTTTCTCTTGTCAGGGCAGCTTGATATTTTTCTGCAGTATATTTAGGATTCTTTTTCTGACTCAGGGGTGAGCATTATGGTGCTAATGATGATGATAATGGCACAACCACATTATATGCTTTAGAGCTCTATGCATTTACTGGTACGTTTTGTTCATTATCACACCAATCTTTACCACAATCTGAAAGACAGAATATATAGTAATATGTCAAATTGCAACTTCAGTTTCTTTTTTCTGTAATTGGTCTGCCTTCTGCAATATTATTAGTGGGCAGCTATTACAAATTTCAGCAGGTGCTGGGTTATAAGGAAGAGTTAAGACATTCTCCCAGAATTTAAGGAGTTGGTTAGATAGCAGAAGAGATGGTATGGAATAAGAAACCTGATTGTCATGAGAGGTTACTTCACACTTAAGGGATCAGGACAAATTCGTGGAAATGGCAGCCTTGGAAGTACACTCCGAAAATCTAAATGTGGCATAGTTGTGCCGTGAGGGTAAGAGAAGCTGAGAACACGGAATTCCCTTGTTGTTCACATATCTGCTTTACCCACTGTAGTTCAAGACAGACAATATCTATCCAGTTATTATCAAAGATCTCACATTTTCATTTTGTCTTAAGGGAAAGCTGCTGTTTTTTCCCCTGGGAAGATGATTTCACAATACTGGTTTTAGAGTTTCTTTATATCAGAGGGCTGACCCTCAGAAGTTAACAGTCTGGAATCAAATACTTTGTAAGACTTGACAAGTCAGCAAAAAAGAGGGGGTCATACAATCCTTTGTTCGTTGCTTTCATGAAATACAGGGTGGCGGGGTGTGGAACGTCCATAAATGAATATTTCCACACCCTCCTCACCTGTTGTATTTTGTCAATCCATTTACTGCTGACCTTGAAGGCACCAGACTCCCCTGAAAACCTCTTGTCATCTATACCTGTCTCTAAGGTGACTGCAACTGACCGTGGTTTTTCAAAATACTCAGGGAATTTGTCCTCACCAGTAAGACTCTTAACTCTGGACCTGAAGATAGAAGGGGTTATTCACTGTCTTCGGACTCACTTGACCATGGCTTGCTTCAGTGTGTGTGGCTGGTGGTGAGGGGTAGGAGCGCTTATCACTTTGGTTTGGTTGATTGAGTTGTCTCTCCACAAGGTCTTTCCATATTAGTGTTCTAAAGCCCAAAATAGAGATATATTCACTATTGAAGACTGTGCAGGTTTATGACTGAGGCAACAATTTTTATTCTTTATGCTTCAATTACTTTTTGATACTCTGCTAATCCCAATTGGTAGTACTGGCAAGTCAGGGAGAAATCTGGTTCTTCTATGGAAATGACTTACGCTTCCTACCAAATACCCTGAAATGAGGGCAATAGTCTGCTTGTTATTTTTCTCAGGGGTATAATAGCATGATAAAAACTTTGGCATTTCAGCTGCAAAATTTCATTTAGAAAATGTGATTCCCTAACCAGGCTAATCCAATCTTGACATTATCTGAAGAATGAGTGTTTTAGACCGGGCTGTGTAGGAAAAATGTTGCCGCTGGGTCTATTTATTGTACTTCATTGACTTTCTGTCTTGCCAAGTCATTTGGAATCTAACTATCCAGAAGATGATTCTCTTCACTAAAGAAAATGTATATATATCATATCATATTCTACTTCTCATAACAATTGATTTGCTTATAATTAGCAAAAGTGAGCTGAAGACTTAAATGGGCACTGAAGCTCCGCTATTAGTTTCATTATCTAGCAAATGTAGAAAGAAAACAAAATTTAAGCTATTATTTTAAATGTGGAGTTCCAGCATTCTTTAAAACAGTAAGTTAATATATGTCCTGGAGTTCCATTTTGAAAAACAAATCCAATAATGTGAATCAGCTATGATTTGGCTCCATGATCTGAAATAATGATCTCAGCTAGGAAATCAGTATTTCTCTTTATCCAGTCCAAAAGGTGATTTTCAGTATGTTATTGTAATGGAAATTTACAGCCTACTTAGGATGAAAACCAACTTCAGAGTTGGATAAGCTGTGTCCCAATGTCGGCTCTCCTACTTAGCATCTCTGCAGTCATAGGGTATTTCAACCATTTGAGTCTCAGTTTCTTCCATCATTAAAAAGAAAAAAACAAAGCTGTTTCTAATTTACAAGGGTTTCTTCTATCACTTCAAGGTTGGAGCTTTATGACATTTATTTCCTGGTTTCCTAACTAATTTAGAAGTGTAATTTTATGCATTCTCCAGGGTAAATTCACATTGAGAGTATTGTGTCTGTGTTCCAGAAGGAAGGTAAAAGAAGAACTTACATTTGTATGAACTATTTGCAAGTATGTCCTCTTAGGAGTCGGTTGTCTGTGCCTGTCCAAATGCCAGTCGCAAGAGTGCCCATCCCCCAGGTGCTGCTAACTGCTCAGAATCCTTTCCATGGGACCAGGCTGTAGCCGGAGCCCAGCTAAGAACACATTTTTTTTTTTTCTCTTAGCTTCTTTACTTGCCCCATCCTCCCTCCCGCAGTCTCTTTCTACTGAGAGCACTCCCTCCATCCATTCACTCAAAGCACAGTCTCAGGCTCTGCTTCTCAGGGATCCAACCCAAGACCTACATCATTAAAACTGATGAAAAAAAAATGATGTTAAGGCAGCTCTGTGCTTCAGTAGAAAATGTAGCCAGATCTGATTTTGAATAGTTCTTTAACTTGGTGGGTATATAATCTTGGGTAGATTTTTTAATCTCTTTAAGTCTCAGTTTGTTTATCCTCAAGGAAGTAAAATATTTTATTCTGGGCTGTTGTGAGGCTTGACTGAGATGTACGTATAGATACACACACAAACCCCCAGCACTGATTTTGACAAGAAAAGACTCAGCAGAGGTCAGTTCTTTATCTTTGTGCCTAATGCTTTCTATTCCCTCTGCCCTGATCTTTGCTGGGTTCTAATCTGCCTTCATGTTTATCCTTTTTTACCTTCTATTTTTTCACAGTCTTTTTCTGGATACCTTTCCCGCCTATGAGGCCAAGAGGTCTACCACAGGAGCTGGCTTTGGTAGCATCTCTTATATAGGATTTGTCTATAATAATGGACTAACAATGCGGAGTGTTAAAATTGAAGGCATTGGAAAAGTAAATATTGGTTCGTGTAAATCCAATGACTATAAAGCCATAAAGCCCTGAAAATGGGATTAAGAAACCTTAGGCCCTGTGGGCAACTGGGGATCCCTGAAGCAGAGAGCGGAGAAGAGGCTTCCGCTCTGTGTTGAGCTTCTACTTGCTCTGGGAGGCGTCTTACAGACCTGAGTTCTTTCCAAAGTTCATGAACATCAGGAAAACTAAATCTGCTGATGGTCAGAGGGAAAGAAAGTAATTGCCTGGGCGCAAGCTTTATCAGCAGTCCTGGGGGACAAAAACGACCTGACTCAATAAGAGGTTAGTATAGAACAAAAGAGTGCACAGGATTAATGCCAGTAGCAAGTAGAGGTACAGGACTTTAAGCAGATATCCAAGGCAGCGCAATGGTAGTGAAATACTATTGAAAATGAAAAAAAAAAATGGTAGCACTCTCAGTGGCCACTGTCATCCAATGTCAGTCCCAAGGGGAGGAGCGCGCTCACATCAGCCAGGAGCTACATTTGAGCTCCTCACCAGTAATTTTTCTGAAGAACCACGGAAGAATGCAAGGTTAATTGGAAATGTCAGCAGTTGTTAAATTACTTACTTTTTTAATTTTGTTTTATAGGAGTTCTGAAAGCCACAGCAACCTCCTCTAGTGGCCACGATTTGAATTTTTAATGTTTGTCTCTAAAATATCCAAATAGATGACACTAGGAAGACTCGCAGTCAACCTGTCTGCCTCTGAGCTCAACTGCTTTGCCTCCACACCCACCTCTGCTTTTCGAGGCCTGCCGGTCTCAGCTGTGAGTGAGAGGCACAGAAAGAGCATTTGTGAAATATAATACATTTTCTTATGTAGCCCGGGTACTGCGCTACGAGATTTATGTTTATTATCTTATCAGACGCTCACAAAAAACTTACACATTAGTTTAGGTTTCACTCCAAAATGGCAGGTGAAGAACTGTGACTTATAGTTTTGAGTCATTTCCCCAATATTGTGAAATTAATACCTGACTGTGTTTCAGATTAATTCTAAATCCTGGGCAGTGGTGCACCAGGTAGGTAATTTGAGGATGGATTCCTTTTTAAACATCCTCTAGTACTCCTCTCCCTATCCAAAGTCAGATCAATCGTCCTTACCTGAAATATGAAGGCAGTGTTACAGATTTTGCCGTTTTTATGGATCTGTAACATGCCGTCTAAATTAAAACATGAGCTTGTTCTTAAAATGCATCTTTTGGACAGGTCCACCAGCCTCCCCTCTGTCGCCTGGGTCATCACCTCTAAGCTTTACCCATTCAAAAATGTGGAAGCTGCTATTCAACCATGCTTTTTAGACAAACACATTTGGGGCAAATAAAGAGAATTTTATCTATATCAAAAAAGTTTGAAAATTTGTAATCACTGCCCTTCACTGACTCACTTTTATTATTTGGGAATGACATTTCTTTCTTAAAAGACTTAGGTCTGCTCTGGATTTGACATAGTCACAGTGTCTTCGGGGCTGACATCTGGATTTTTCTTATTTTATACAAAATGTCAATTCCAGTGGTCTTAGGTGTCATATATTTAAATTCTTGGTATTTAAAAAAGGACTAGCGAATTTCCAAACTAGGTCAATTTTAGAACTAGTTTGAAATGATTGGTTAAAAAATAGGAATTTACAAACCAAATCAGAAGCAAGTTTTTAATTTCCCTACTCTGACCTTAGGGGTAGTTCTGTAGCTCACTAATATTTTTAAATTGGGCTCCTGCAGTATCAACTGCCTAACAGGGCCAGCAGGTGTAAATGAACGAACAGGGCTGTGTGTAGGAACACCATTGTAGAGTCCTAAGCTTGTGTAAGGAAGATAGAAATTGTTACTCAACATCATCTGATTATTGTCCTGAAAAATCAGGAATAGCATTACCAGATTTAACTTATCAAGAGAAACCAGAAATTCAGATTTTCTTATGTATTTCTTTGCATTATAAATATTTCCAAGTAGTTTAACAAAGTTTAAAGAATAGCATGGGCCAAACAAAAACTTCTGTGAGCCAAAGTTGGCTTAAATTGGACCAGTTTTTATTATTTATTTAAAATATTTATTTATTTATTTTAGAGAAGGGGAAGGGACAGAGGGAGAGGAAGAGAGAGAATCTTAAGCAGGCTCCACGTCCAGTGCGGAGCCTGATGCACGGCTCAGTCTCACGACCCTGAGGTCATGACCTGAGCCACAGTCAGGAGTCGGATGCCTAACCGACTGAGCCATCCAGGTATCCCTGGACCAGTTTTTAATTTGTTCTGTTAAACCAGTATATCTATGAGTGGGCTCTATGGTTATTAGTGCTAATTATGTGTAGTCTCCCCTCAGTCTAACGTGTGACTACAATTTATGTAGAATAAGGCCTTGAAATATTTTCCTAACAAAGGTCACTAACTAAGCATCTCCTGGGAAAGAAAACCATTGGAAAGTGATCAGGATGAAAAAGAGATGGAGTAGAAAAAGAGTGGTCTTAGAGAAAATGGTGAGAGTACGAAAGAATGCAAGGAAAGAGAAAAGGTAGATGATCCCAGAGTGAGGGTCGAATGGGGGGCTGAGAGAATTAGAAGAAAAATACTTTTGCTAGTTGGTATATCAGAGTTGATTTTTGTGGTCCTGGCAGTGGTTAAGAGTGTGAACTCTTGTGGTTCAATTGGTGACTCCAGCATCATGCCCCGTGAGCATGGGCAAGTTATCTAAACTCTAAACCTCGGTGCCCTTAGAGGTGCACAATTGGGATCACAATATCATCTACACTATGGTGGGGCTTTTTTTTGTTTGTTTGTTTTTTTAGGAGGCAAATCTGGTAATGACTTGTAAAGTGCCTGAAACAATGTCTTAGGTGTTATAAGCCATCAACAAATATTACCATTATTATAATTCTTGAAAATTAAGCTATAGTTAACAGTGAAGATTGTACCTTGGTGAATTTCTTCACTATGTTTCAGTTTTGTTTCAATTTTGTCTCAGATTTTATTTTTTAAAAACAGCTCCCCACCCTCAAGCCTCTCTAAAGACTTCTGAAGTGAAAAAAGGAATAATGTGTGTGTGTGTGTGTGTGTGTGTGTGTGTGCGCGTGTGCCTTTAACGTTTTCTTAATGAGATCCGTCTACAATCAGAATGTCAGTAGTTGGTGTCACTGTGTCACTGTGCTTTGGGCATGCTTCTTTCCACAGAATTAATTCGTGTATTTAATTTTGTAACACAAGAACCAGAGAACTGTATGATCAGGTCATTATCTGGCAGTGTTTACTTTCTCTACCAGCTTCTAGGTTGTGTAGTTCTACAGAGGCATTCAATTTAGAACGATTCGTTCCATGGTTAATTACAGGTCTGCCTTGGCTAGACCATTTTCTTTCTGATGTTTACTGATCCTGGCAAAGTTCAGATCACTGCTGGATGGCAATGATGGAGCCTCTAAGTGGCATTTTTAACAGTAATAAAGGAGTTGTCATGAATTGTTTAAGAGGATTTTTTTCAGCGCATTTGTCACTTGGTAGATTTACTAAATTCTTTAATTATTTAATTTCCGTAGATTTACTAAATTCTTTAATTATTTAATTTCCTTTTAAAGAATTGACATAAGCTCTCCAGAAAAAGTGTTCTTACCTAATACCTGACAAAGTAATTTAACTCCCCAGTGATATTATATCTTCATTTGGAAGCACTTTTATTAGTCTTGCATTTTTTTTAGTGAGAAAAGATTTTGAAGACTTTATTTCTAGTGTGGTTTCAGGTTAACAACAAAATTCAGAGGAAGTTTCCAGAGATTTCTCTTATGCCCTCTGCCCCCCTCCACGATGGCATAGTTTCCCTCATTATCAACATCCCCCACCAGAATGATACATTTGTAACAATTTCTGGACCTACACTGACATACTATAATCACCAAAGTCCATAATTTACAGTATAGTTCATTTTTGATGGTATATTCTGTGGTTTTGGACAAATGTATATAGACACGTATCCATTATGGTATCAGAGTATTTTCAGGGCCCTAAAAATCCTTCGTGCTCCACGTATTCATTCCTCCTCTCAGCCAACTGGTAAACACTGACCTTTTTACCTTCTCTTATTCTTGCCTTTTCCAGAATGTCATAGAGTTTAAATCATAAGTTTGTAGGCTTTTCAGATTGGCTTCTTTAACTTAGTAATATGCATTTAACTTTCTTCCATGTGTTTTTACGGTTTGATAGCTCATTTTGTTTCAGTGCTGGATAATATTCCATTGTCTGGATGCACCCCAGTTTATTTATCCACTCACCTCCTGAAGGATGTCTTGGTTGCTTTTGAGTTTTGCCAGTTAGGAACAAAGCCGATAAAAACAAACGTGTGCAGGTTTTTGTATGGACATAAGTTTTCAACTCTTTTGGGGTAAATACCAAGGGGTGCCATTGCTGGATGGTATGGTCAGATTATGTTCAGTTTTATAAGAAACTGAAAAACTGTCTTCCAGAGTTCTTTCATTTTTTAATACATAGGTTTAAAATAGCTTTTTAATTTTTCTAAGAAACTGTGAGGGTGCTTTTCAACTGAGAAGGAAGTGATGCATTCCATCTTCTCTACTTCTTCTCATTTGTTTTCTTACTATACTCTGAAAAGGACCCATTTCCACCACCTATTCAAACCAAAGGCTGGGCCTGTCGTTTGTGTTGCATGAATAAAGCATTATCTCTTTGATCTTCATCCGCTACATTATGGTCTGTTGCTTGCTTTTCCTTTTAGTTCTTGCCTACTGATTTTAGTAGATTCTCAACTCTGTGGTCCAGTTTCTAAAATTGTCATCTTAAGTTAGAAATATGTGTCACAACATTCTATCCAAAGTATTGAGAAAAGCAGAAATTCAGTGACATGAAACCTTGAAGAGGAAAATTGACAAAGACTGACAATGATAGGATTGGTTCTTGGCAGGGCTATAGCTGCTTATTACCATTTTTACCTCTTTCTCTTTCTGGAAGTGGAGAGTAATTTTGGAGGTAATCATGACTTCATGCCCTTAGTACTTATATTTTGTGAATTTCTCAAAAGTCACTTTTATATCTAATTAAGCTAAAAACAAGGCTTAATTAATCAGTAACAGAATTTTAAAAGAAAATTAGTGCACCCTGTTTTATCCATATGTCAAGTTGCCAACTTTCAGATGTATCTTTCATTCTTTCTTTCTCTGAATTTTTACATGCACATACTGCGATATGTATAGATAATGTATATAGTAAACACACGTACACACTGAAGCCTTGTTATTTGTGGATTTTGCATGTGTGTGAATTCACCTACCTGCTAAAATTTATTTATAACCCCTACATCAGTATTCGTGGTGCTTTTGTCTTGGACCTGTGCAGAGAGGGGAAAAGTTGGGAGTGTCCCCCCCAACCAGCTGATGTCATACAAGACATCACTTTGCCTTATTCCTTTGGCTCTCATACTGTAAATAAGTGTCCATTTTGCAATCCATTTAGTGGCAACATTTTTCACATTTTCGTACTTTTTGTTGACAATTTCACTGTTTATCGTGGCCTCCAAATATAGTGCTAAAATGCTGTCTAGTGTTCCTTAATGCACCAAGGCTCCAATGTGCCTCATGAAGGAAATGTGTAAGATAAGCTTCATTCAGGCATGAGTTACAGTGGTGTTGACCATGAGTTCAATGGTAAGGAATCAACTATATATTAAATAAGATGTTTTTAAACAGAAACACACATAAAATAAGGTTATGTATTGATTAGCTGAGGAAAATATGGGCAGAAGCTTGCCAGAGCCTAACCCTGTATTTCCCCTGGCAGCAGTAATTCATTATTCACTAACTCATTGTCTCTGGTGACTTTATAGACCGTGACGACCACAAATGGTGAGAATGGACTATATATAACTTACTGAGGTTTTAAATGTATATGTCTGTATATCTACTCCAAATATACCTTTTGGCATATATAAATACATACGTACTCTATACACGTGTTTACTTTTCACGAGTTCCCTAGATACGCTACCAAAGTTTAAGGACTACTGATTTATTAGGATATGGAGTTTAAGGAAGTAAGACTAAACAGTTTAGATTCACTTGGCTGATAAATGTGGCCTAGCATTGTTTCTGCTTGTTAAATAGAAATTCTGGAAAGAGAATCAATTTATTATTTTAGTAATAAAGCCTTTCCTGGGAGTTCGCCTCCCAAACCCTTTCTCTCCTATGCCTGGGATTTCTTATTCCCCATTATTGCTGTCATTTTCTTTGCCAAGTCACTTCCCATCGGTTTTCCTCAGCTGGATTTCATTTGCTAACTAACAGTAGCTGCTTACATTATGTCTTAAGCTGGGAAGTGATGATATCAGCAGGGAAAATGAAGAGTAACCATGCCACCTCTAGGACTTACTGGCTTCTTAGAAAGGATGAGCCATGCCGTGAGCCATGACCAGGGACTGTTTACCTTCCTTGATGCAGAATTCACAGCACTTTAGTTCACTTGTACCTGCTACAGGATCATCTTTTCTTTTTCACTTACAAGAAGTTGCCTTATCCTTCTTTTCTTTGCATTTTCCATTTCCCAGTTAGAATAGAATGCATAGGTAGATATTCATTTAGTTCTTTCTTCAGCTGTGACTTACTGCCAACTCTGTGTTGGGCATCATGTGAGACGATGAAACATACATCATTTCTGTTTTTGAGGGGCTTTTAGTTTAGAGTGGGAGAAAGAGCAGTTAAGCTAGGAAATAGTTAGATGATTTGAAGTAGGGATGAGGTTATTATGGAAATAAAGCAGGGAATGGAATAGAAAGTTGCTAGGACTAGAGCGGAAAGAGGGTTGCTTTCTTAACATGTTGACCAGGGAAGAGAGAGGGATTTCCTGAAGGAAAGTTTGGACTTGGGTCCGGATGTGAAGTAGTTTTGAAAAGGCTCGTCAGCTCACACAACATTTATATTCATGGTGCTTTTTACAATTATCCTGATTATTCTAATTTTACTTGGTAACTACTAACAACAGAAATGAATCTGCCCCAAGGCTTTCACTGTCTACTAGAGGTAATAATTAATGTATTTTAAAACTTTGTCACACACAACAGAAGGAGACATGTGAGACAGAAATTTTGTTTGAGGAAAGACTTACTGTTTCCTACTACTGTTATTCATTTATGCATGCACACGTTCATTGTCAGAAAGGTTTCTGGAAAAGGTGGTTTTAATTAAATGGAGACTTGAGGGAATGATTGGGAAGTGGCTGTCTGAATGGAAGAATTAGCAGAGTCTGGACATAGAACTCATACTCAGATGTAAAAAGTCATGAGTACCGAAGCTAGTTTGTATTTCTATTTCTATGGAACTTTTTACGAAAGAAAGTAAAATGCTCACAGTTGTGCATTAAGGCATGTCTACTTTGATACAGGAAGGATTGTTGGAGGAGGCGAGAAACTGGAGGCGGATCTCCAAGTGGCTATTGCAAAAGTTCTGAGAGGACTGAACATCACAGGAGAAATGAGCCTGCAAAGAAGGGGATAGAAGCAGTGATATTTGGGAGTAGAAGTAAAAGGCTTAGAATTGGCTTTAAGTATAAGAAAGCTGAGTGATGGGCGCCCGGGTGGCTCAGTTGGTTAAGCGACTGCCTTCGGCTCAGGTCATGATCCTGGAGTCCTGGGATCAAGTCCCACATCGGGCTCCCTGCTCAGCGGGGAGTCTGCTTCTCCCTCTGACCCTCCCCCCTCTCATGTACTCTCTCTATCTCATTCTCTCTCTCAAATAAATAAAATAAAATATTAAAAAAAAAGAAAGCTGAGTGATTTTGTCAGTATGATATGTGAAATATTAAAGTGTAACAGGAAAACGGTGGGAGAGGTGAATGATGCTTTGGTTTTAAGACTCTGGGACTAATAAGATGGTAGTGCTGTTGTCAAGATGAATTTGGAAGCTTCCCTTTGCATGTATTTGCAGAAAGAGATTGTAGAGAATTTCTATAATTTTTCCTCTAAATGTTAGTAGAATTCACCACGAATGCAAGGCTGATTCAATCTTCAAAAATCAATCAATTTTTAAAAATGAATGTAATCATTACATCAGCAGATAAAAAAAGAAAAACACTCTTATGGTCATATCAGTGGCTACAGAAAAAAAACATTTGACAAAACCTAACACACATTCTTGACAAAAACTTCCAGCAGTCTATGAATAGAGAGGAACTTCCTCAATTTGATAAATAGCATTTCCTCTATAAAAATAGAACAGAACGAAAACCTGTAGTTAACATTATACTTAATGGTAAGAAGCTAGGTGCTTTCTCCCTAACATTGAGAACAAGACAAGGATGTCTTCTTTCACCAGTCCTATTCAGCATCATACCAGATATTTTTAAGTAAAGGAATAAGGCAAGACAAAAGAAATAAAACTGTCCACAAATTACATGATTGTCTATGTAGAAAATACAAAGAATTTATAAAAATACTCTTGGAACTAATAATTGGTTAGAGCATGGTTGCACAATTCAAGATTTATATACAAAAGTCAGTTGCTCTCCTGTGTACCAGCAATGAACAATTAGAATTTGAAATTAAAGACACAAAGTGTTTACATTAACACCCCCAAAGTACATGCTTAGATACTAATCTAACAAATGTTGTACAAGATCTATTTGTGAAAAATTATGAAGTTCTGATAAAGGTCCAGATAAATGGGAAACTATCCTATGTTTGTGGTTAGAAATAGTCAATATTGTTAAGATGTCTTTTCTTCCCAACTTTGTGCACTGATTCAAATGTCATTCCAATTAAAATCGTGGCAATTTGTTTTGTGTATGTTGATCACCTGATTCTAAAGATTATATGAAAAAAGGCGAAAGTAAAAGGACTGAAATTATCTGACTTTAAGACTTGTGATAAAACTTCTGTAATCAAGACAGCATGGCATTGGTGACAGAATGGACACATAGATCAGTAGAAAAGAATAGAGAGCCTAGCAAGACACCTGCCACATACAGTCAGCTGCTCTGTGACAAGGGAGCAACAGCATTTTACTGGAGAAAGAATAGTCTTTTAAAGAAAGGATGGTGGATCAGCTAGACCTCCACATGCCCAACAACAGCAAAAACAAAAAGAATATAAACACAGCTCTCACATCTTTGACAAAATGTAACTCAAACTGTATCATAAACCTAAATGTAAATGCCAAACAATAAAATTACTACAAGATAACATAGGCTTCAAGGTCTGGGTGACCTTGAATTTGATGTTGAGTTTCTACATATGACACTGTAAGTATGATCTATGAAAGAAAAAAATTGACAAGTTGGACCTCATTAAGATTAAAAAAACTTTCCTCTGTGAAAGACACTTTTGAGAAAAGAAAAAGATACCCACAGACTGGGAGAAAACATTTACCAAAAAACCCCAAAACTGGTGATGAGGCTTGGATTGGAACTATATAGAGAGTGCTTAAAACCCTAAAAGCTTAATAATACGGGGAAAAAAAAAAAACAATTCAGATAAAGGGTAAAAGATCTGAACAGACATCTTACTAAAGATGTACAGATGGCAGATAAACACATGAAAAGACATTCATCAGGAAATTACAAAAATGAAACAAGGAAATACCAGGACACATCTATTAGCATTGCTAAAATCCAAAATATTAACAATACCAAATGCTGATGAGAATGTAGAGCAACAAGAACTCTCATTCACTGTTGGTGGGAATGCAAAATTGTACAGCTACTTTGGAAGACAGTTGGGACGTTTCTTACAAAACTAACCATAATTTTGTCATAGGACCCAACACTCCCACATACTTGAGTTAAAAAGTTGTGTCCACACAAGGATCTACACAAATGTTGATTACAGCTTTATTTGTAATTGCCACAAAGTGGAAGAAACCAACATGTCCTTCTGTAGGTGAGTGGATTAAAAAAAACAAACTCTGGTTCATCCCAATCATGAGATTAAAAGATATAAAAAGAAATGAGGTAGGGGGCCAGGGTGGCTCAGTTGAGCAGCTGACTGGATTTTGCCTCAGGTCATGATCTCAGGTTTGTGAGATTAAGTCTCATGTTGGGCTCTGTGCTCACTGTGGAGTCTGCTTGGGATTCTCTCTCTCTCTCTCCCTCTCACCCCACTGACACATGTCTCTCCCTCTCTGAATAAATAAATAAAATCTTAAAAAAAAAAAGGAAATGAGGTCTCAGACCATGTAAAGACATGGAGGAACTTTAAATACATATTGCTAGGTAAAAGATGTCAGTCTGATAAAGCTACATATTGTATGATTCTGAGTATATGACTTTCTGGAAAAGGCAAAATTGTAGAGAGTAAAAAAAAAAAAAAAATTTGTGGTGGCCAGGAGTTCAGGAAATTGGGGTGGGTTTTATGCGGAGCACGGGGGATTTTAGGACAGTGGAACTATTGTGTATAATACTGTAATGGTGGATTCATGACATTTTACCTATTCTTTAGTACTGTATAACACAAAGAATCATACTGTAAACTCTAGCCTTTATTCAAAAATGATGTGTCAGTATTAATAATGTATCAATATTGGTTCATCTGTTATAACAAATATGCGCACTGATGCAAGATATGAATATACAGGAACTGTGAGAAGTGGGGTGGGGTATGGAAATTCTGTACTGTTTGCTCAATTTTCTGTAAACCTGACACTTCACAAAAAAATAGTCTGTAATGTTTTTAAAAAGCTGATATTAGGTACCTAATCATTTCATTCCATCTTTGACCATTTGGTGTGAATAATGAAATCCAATGATGAAACTGATCATCCACAAGCACTATATAGAAATACTGAGGTGCGTTGTGAATTTGTGTGAAATAATTAGTTGGGATAAGGGTTGACTGCAGTGGTCCATTGAGTGACTAGAAGGTATCAGAAGTTGCGCAGAAGCAGGGGCGCCTGGCTGGCTCAGTCAGTAGAGTATACAACTCTTGATCTTGGGGTCGTGAGTTCAAGTCTGACGCTGGGTATAGAGATTACTTTAAATAAATAAAATAAATAAAGTAAAATAAAATAAAAATAAAAAGAATAAAATAAAATAATGCAGAAGAAGAGAGAGACTAGTGGTTCCAGAGGGAAAACAGCATATGTCAAGTCTTGAAGATGATAGTAACTGTGTCATGGGACACTGTACAGGCAGTGGCTCATGATAGAGGTAGAAAGTTGAATGTTTGAGGTTGACTTATAATTGCCAATCATTGGGGATCAAAATATATTTAGTAATTTTAAGGAAAATTATTCAAAAACACACTTTTTCCTCCAGTTAAAATGCTGAATGATTAATATGTCGTACTTTTATTTGGATTACAACCTTCTAAAACTAGAGTGCAGTTTTATCATTTAAGATAAAGCTATGTATATATTTGGTAATTATTAATTAAATACAGAGCATTAATTAATGAATTATTGAGATATACTCAGTATGACTTGAACCCAAACTTATGAACAAAAACGTCCTGTCACTTGGATGCCCCACGCTTTCTTTCACCTTTTAATGACATAATATGTAAATTCTTTTTTCTAAGAAGGGAAGGGTATGGCTCTTCTCTAGAAGTATCTGTTACTTGAAAAAAAATTATTAAGCAGGAATACATAGGGATTTTCTCGTATACATTAAAATTTGCTCAGTTGGCCTTTTTTTTTAAATGCAATTTAACTTCCACAGATTCTTGGGACATTAATTGAATATCTAATGAATAGTAATAGTGATCCACCCAAAAAATTAGTCCAAGTGATTTACCATGAGGCAGAGCCTCAGGGCTGAGGAGGTAAAGAAGCCTCACGTAATGAGCAGGGGTCTTGGGAGGGGGGTACAGTTGCCTGAGGAGAGAAATGTAAGTAGTGGAAGAACAAAGCTTTTGTGGGTGTCTGACTGCTAATTAACCTATTGACAGTTAAATTGAGAGGAAACAAAATTTAGAAAAGAGACTCTCCTGCATTCAAGGGAACTTTTAAAACTACAGTCTCTTTATTTCTGTGAGATTTCACAGTTCAGCTTGAAGTCTAAAAGGCCTACTTTCAGTCTATTAAAAGTCAGTATTCAAACTCTGAACTTCTACACTTTTTCAGGATTATTCCAATTTAATTTCAGCATGGCAGTTGGTTCATAGTATATGAATTACTTTTTTGCTTAGAAAATAATTTCAGAATGCATGCCTTACCATCTCTACTTCTGCTATGATTAGGACATTGAATACATTACTTGGATTTAATTCATCAGGGACTTTGTATTTAATTCTAAAACCTAATGAAAGTATATCATTTAAAAATAATCATACTTAACCCCTATTACATAGACTTGTTTTATGTGAGTTACAAATATACGTTAAGAAATTCGCTTATATTTTTCTACCTTCACTAAGCCCTTGACTGTGTTAGAGTAGAAATCTGCCTTCTTGGTTCTCTCTCTCTCTGTCATGGTACTGTTGTTATAATACTGCATGCCAGTGACTCAGACTATATTATGCAGCTCCAAAAGGAAAAAGAACTTCAAATCATCTACATAGATCCAAGTGCTGAAATCGTTTTGGTCCACTCCCCTCGACCCAGACTCCAGAAGTGCTGGCTGCGGAAAGCCAGAATACACTAGAAGTTCCAGTTTTCCTCCATAACATTACATACATAACATTACAAACCAAAGAAAGATAAATTCCCAGCTTGCCATTATTTCCCATGGGCATTGCTCTGGGAGATTTGAAAGAGATTGAGTGTTGACCTAACAAAATCTTCTCATAAAAGTATAAAGTCTCATAAAATAAAAGAAGGAATTTCAATAAATTATTACTTGATTTGAACATTACGTTTTGCTGATACAGTGTTGGGTTTCCTTGTATTGGTAACTGATAGCAGTTGAAGGACAAGGATCTGAAATGCAATTCTAATTTGCTTAAGTCAGGGAGAGAAGTTCCGTCACATTCTCCCCCAAATCTATTACTGAATATATTGTTAAAATTCTTGTACCTCCCCTTCTTCTCTCTGACCCCAACAGAGTAAAAGATTTGTTTATTAAAGAGCTTTAAAAAAGTGAGCCTGCTTCAAGGTCTTGATTATATCATGGAAGAGAGCAAAAGCAGAATGTCTTAACTAATTTTCCAAAAATTGTTCAAGTTGAGTAGATAGGTGAATGTGGAGTTTATTGTTGTGAGACATCAAGGGGACTCACAGCTGGTTTGGGATATCCCTGAGGCATTTCTCAGAATGATTTTAATGAATTTAGAGACTTCTGAGGGAGTTGTTTCTTCAAGACATTTTTTTTGTTGTTGTTAGTCTAGTGAGCTGTTCTCAAAATTAAGCTTGCATCAGAATCACTTTGAGGGCTTGTGAAAACGGATTGCTGAGCCTTAATCTCAGAGTTTGTTGTTAATTGGGTATAGATTGGGGCCTAAGAGTTTGCATTTCTAACAAGTGCCCATGGGATGCTGATGTTGCTGGTGGGGGGAGCAAATTCAGCCCACTGCATAGCCGTTAGAAGTGACCAGGCAATTTGGATTTCAGCAGACTTGCATCTTCTAAATAACTTTTTAGCAATATCGTCTTGAGAATTTCTTGAATTTTAAATCAACCGTTTGGCTTCTGTTTGTATCCTCTTGGAGTAAAAAAAATCCAAATAACACAGTTGCTAAATTTCATTCCCTTTTATCATGTCCTGGATTGTTAAGTCGTTGAAATTATTCAGAAATATTCAATGATTCAGTTCAGTGCTTTTGGCACCAACAGAAATAGAATACTATTAAAAATTATAGTTTTTAAAAAGTCAGAAATGTAATCTTTTTCAAATTAAATTTTAGGTAATTACCACTTCCACACCTGAAATTAGTATTTCATGCTTCTGGATGAAATGTATTCTGAATGAAAAGTACATCTCTCTATCTGTGCCTTTTAATTTACACTGTTTCTTTTGAAACTTAAGAATTGTACTGGCTTACGTTAACATTTCTGAAAAATAATGACAATTTACCTACTTCAAAAAACATTAAATAGACCAAATACCCTGATGTTTCCCCTGATACTCACTTGAAACCCTTATCCATGTCTGCTTTATTCAAAAGAAAGCCAGTGATGCATGGAATGGGCTGATTATTTAATTTCAGGTTTACAGAGGTGTCCTACACATAGATTAAGACCTGTCTTTAAATATGTTTTTGTTACCTCTCCTTGAATTACTGTCACCTCCCACTTCCTAAATGTGCTTACCAAGTGTACACCACATCTTTATTCCCCCCCTTATCTGTTGTTCTCTTGGTCATTAATCCTACTTCTAACATTCAACTTTTACGAAAAAGGAAGATACTCAAATATATTTTTGATGAATGTATACATGCATATGCGTAGTCTTGCCCATCTGTTTTTAGAAGGTAAAAACCTCTGATGGCAAAGGTATTATCTTTCAAAGGAACATGTGCCATGTGACTTCTAGAACACGTTGGGTGCTTAATAACCTTTACATCACTGTCACTGATATCATCGTCATCAATCATGGAAGCTGTCTCAGCGCTGATTCAATTAGACATAGATTAAAAAAGGATCTTCTCTTATGTCTCTGGTTGCTATTCAACCCTGACGGCTTCCCTTTTAAAAATACATCTGCTCTCTTTCAAGTAATTTTTGTGTGCCTTTCATACCTCTAATGGCGATACCTCCAGATTAGCGACAGAGAAGTTAATTGAAATGAGCTAGCACTTACTGATGAAAGTAAGTGTTGGGTTCAGCATGAGAATGTTAACCTATTTCCACATGGCTAACCAGTATTGCACAAAGGTAAATCATCACTGAAATACAGCCGTTCTCTTAATCATCTAATGGTTCTATTACTTATATACAGACAAATGCACACAGGACACCCCATTATCTTTAGGAAGGTCGCTCAGCAGTCATTAGAGTCGAGTAAATGAGGGTTACACTGTCCTTCTCAGCACCATATAAACTTACCTGCTTATATACAACCTATAATCCTAGAGCAAAAATAGAAAACACGAAATGAGTTTCACTAAGTAACTTTACAGTGGTCTGTAACCAGAAACACCATTTGTCCTTTTGAGAAGCTGAAATGTTTTAGAATCAGAAAAATCTATTGAATTAATTTTTGACTGTGGAGTGTTCTGTTCGAGTGGAATTGTATGTGGAAACATTTTATGTAAAAGAGGTAAGAGCCTGTGTTGTGAATGGAGCCAGGTTGAGGAGGTTAGCCATTTGAACTGCTTTTCACTGCAGATGCTCTAAAGGGATCTCTGCAGTAAGCCCAGAGATCTCAAAGCAGCATGAAAACCGCTGTATTTGAAGGTTAATCTATGGTCTATTTTTTCCTCCAGAGCATTTATCACTATGTAACATACTACATGCAATAGTTTATTATTTTTTTACTTACTAATTAATTTACATTGGGATCTGTGTTGTATGACGAGGAAGGACTTTTTTAACTGCTTGATTCATAGTAGGTATTCAACAAATATTTGTTGAATGAATGAATGAATGTATGCCTGAATGGATATTTACTAATTGCTAGAGCAAAAGAATAATGACAGGTCCCCAGGATTATAAAACAAACAAAAAAAGTAAGACAGCCACTGACCCAAAAGGACACATAAACTAGTCAAAGCCTATCAAATGTCCATAAGAAAACATCTAATAATATAGAGCCAGTACATATCTTTTCACTGGTATGGGAACTGTGTGCTCATGTCATTCAGACTAAGGAAACTGGAGCTAGTTGATCAAGAGAAGATTCATGGGGGAAATGACTAGATTAAAAAAAATTTGCTTAGACCTTTTGGATCTTAGTTCCCTCATTTAAAATCATGGTTTTCCAATGAGGTGACTACTTGGATCTGTAGGAGTTTGGGCAAGAAGGCATTTTTGAATGGATGGTAAACATCTGAACTAGATAGGAGACAGTCTTTCTGAAAATTGGTTGTGGGAACATAAAAGTCAAGGCTGTTTTGAACTCGACACTCCACGACACCATGGCATGGCTGCACTTTGAATTGGACTGAGGAGATGAAACAGAAGTTAAAGAAAATTTAATGGAAGTAGAATAAACTTTACATTTTCTGTCTCAGTGTACATAGATGTGCATAAGGGGACAGGTCAGATGAAATGACAGAGCTTCACACCGCACACAGGTGCAGCTGTGGGCAAGTTTCTGATGCAGCCAACCAAGCGGGGGTTACTCTCCGTTTTCTTTACATTAACTCTTTTCTGTATGAATAAGAAAGATACAGAAAAATGTCCATAACAAAGTTGGCAGCTCAGCAACATTTTGCGCAGTGAATGTGCCTACATAAGCCCCTGCTAGGAATAAGGACAAGGATTGTTACCATCCCTACAGAGCCATTTCCAGCGCCCCCTGATACCCACCCCAGATGTTACCCACCCCAAAGGCAACATGTATTCTGACTTCCAGCACAATAGATTACTCTGCTAGTTTTTGAACTTCTATAAATGGAATCATACATTAGGACTATATTCTTGCTTTTTTCACTTAACATGATAACTTACGTGACTTATAATATCTAGAATTGTAATCAGTAATGTATTTGATCTTAAGCTTACTGTTTTCTGTCAACCTTTTCATCTTTTTTTTTCTCATTTTTGCCTTCTTACTGAATAATCAAGCATTTAAAAAACCATTACTCCTTTTAGTTATTTTTTTCTACATTTATTTAGTGACTTAACCCTAAATCTTGGTCTTAAACATGTTTCAGGATTCTTCCACATTCTTAAAAAGTGAGGTTCCCAAAGACCTTCTGATAATGCAGGATACATATTTTGATATTTATTCTATTACAAATTGAAACTGAGAAAGTTTTAAAACACAGGAATACACAGTCACATATCCCATTCGTCACCAGAGTAACGATGATATCGCATGTCACGTTACCTCTGGAAAAAGCCACTGTATACTTGTGTGAACATGAGAGCAAACAAACAATATCTTAGTTTGTATGAAAATAATTGTCACTGCACAGACCTCCTGAAAGGTTCTGCTTTGAGAACTCCCATTTTGGGGATTCAACGTGAATACATAATTTATCAGAATCTGCTGTAGATTAGTAATTTTTATGTAATTTCTGCTCCCTGTTTGTGGGCTGGATTTAGTGACTCACTTCTAAGGAATAGAATGCAGCACAAGTGATAGGTTTTTAATTCCAATATTAAGTTCTAACAAGAATGTAGTGTGTGCTCTCTCGCTCTGGTCTAGAACCCTATGCCCTAGAGGAAGCTGGGTTTTATGTCATAAAGCAGCCTTTTTTTTTAATTTAATTTAATTTTATTATGTTATGTTAGTCACCATACAATACATCATTAGTTTTTGCTGTAGTGATCCATGATTCATTGTTTGCATATAACACCCAGTGCTCCTTGCAGAACGTGCCCTCCTTAATACCCGTCACCAGGCTAACCCATCCCCCCACCCCCTCCCCTCTAGAACCCTCAGTTTGTTTCTCAGAGTCCATCGTCTCTCATGGTTCGTCTCTCCCTCCGATTCCCCCCCTTCATTTTTCCCTTCCTTCTCCTAATGTCCTCCCTGCTATTCCTTATGTTCTACATATAAGCAAAACCATATGATAATTGTCTTTCTCTGCTTGACTCATTTCACTTAGCATGATCTCCTCCAGTCCCATCCATGTGGATGTAAAAGTTGGGTATTCATCCTTTGTGATGGCTGAGTAATATTCCATTGAACCACATCTTCTTTATCCATTCAAAGCAGCCTTTTGGAAGAGATCATGTGAATTGCTTGGGAGCCGGTACTTTGTCCCTTGAGTCTTGAGACAAAGGCAGCCCCAGCTCAGCCTTGATTGCAGCCTCGTGAGGGACCCCAAGTCAGAATCTGGTAGCCAGGCCATCTCCTACTCCTCAGCCACAGAAGCTGTGAGATAATAAAGGTGTGTTGTGTGAAGCTGCCACATTTGAGGGCTGTTGTATAATAAGAAATAACCAGGATGTTTGTTTTCCATGCTTTATTTTCAGATTTCTGTGTCTTTATAGTTAAAGAATGGCATTTTTATGCTGTGGGTCATAGACTTTTACTTGTATTATTCAGCCCATTTGTCTATTTAAGCTTATATCTTTGTTTTCATTTTCATACTCTTGCTTTATATTCTTTTACTTTCTTTAATTGTCTCGTTTTGGATTATTTAAATTTTAAATTGCATTTCATTTCCATCTATTAATGTGTTATTTATTAATTATTCTATTTTCTTAGTGGTTACCCTGGTTATAGAGGTTATAACAGACATAACTCTTTCAATCCACTAAAAACTCTCAGATTTATCTTTTCACCAATAATTCCAAAACCATAGAAAATAGTAACTTTGCTTACCTCCTTTTGTATTCTCTTTGCCTGTGTTTTAGTTGTACATACATTTAAAATGCCGTAAGAAATTCTAGTCATGATTTTGTATGTATAGTGAATATGACCCATATTCACTATATTTACTTACGTGTTTGCCCCTCTCTTTGTTCTTTATTCCATCCTGTATTTTCATGTTTTCAAATTGGATCATTTTTCTTCTACTTCAAGAACTCTATTCTTTTTTTCTAGGGTAGGCTTTCATGTAATAAATAATTCATTTTTGTTGTCTTAAAATGAGCTACTTTTATCTTCATATTTCAAGAATATTTTCTGTGGAAATCAAAATTTTGGGGGCATTTATTCTATAATCAGTGTATTAAAGGTACCATACCAACAGACAATGAATATCTTTCGACGTTCATCTTTATGTAACTCAGTCTTGTTGCTCCTTTTTTGAATATAATATACCTTTTCTTTTTTCTCTAGTTGTTTTTAAGTCTGTCTTTTTAGTTGTGTTTTTCAACAATTTTACCAAAATGAGTGTTTGGTTCACTTTGCATTTATATTGTTTGGATTATGCCGGATTTCTTGAATCTGTGGGTAGGCAGATACCTTTCATCTGTTTTGGAAAATTCTCAAGCACAATGTTGCTTCAGCCCCATTCTCTCCTTCTTCTCCTTCTAGAACTCCGGTTACTTCCAGTTACTGAATCCCACAGTTCTCCTATCTGTTATGCCATCACACCCCACTGTCCTCTGTACATCATGTGGATCTTTTGTTTTGATTTGTATTTGAGTTCACCAATCCTTTCTTTTACTATATCTAATCTGTTAAATTCATCTGTGAAGTTACTGTTAGCTATTGTATTTTTCAATACTTCAATGTCCATCTGATCTTTTTTTGTTGTTTACAAATTATACCTTTAAAATTTCTATTCTTTCATCCATTCTCTCCTTCTTGTTTCTGTTTTCATGAGCTTATTAGTCATAGTTATCTCGAGATGACTAACGTATGGATCATTTGTGGGTCTGCTTCTATAGTTTTTTTTCTTCTTCTTAGTAATTGGCCACGTTGTCTTGCCTCTTCTCATCACTCTTAATTTTTTCATCACATTCCAGATATTGTGTATGATAGAGATGTAGAGGTTTCAGATGAAGAAATCTCCTACTGGAAAGGTTTTACTTTATCCTCCACTGAAAAAGAAAAAAAAAAAAAAAACAGAGTTGTGGTGTTGAGTGCGGTTCGAGAGGAGACCAGCTCAACTCAGCAAGGACTGCTTTAAGCTGCTTTAAATTTTATTAAGACTGAGTTTATGTATGATTCACACTTGTTGCCCGGTTGTTTTATATTCACTTCTGGAGAACTTTAGTAAACTTAGTTCTGCCCTTGCACAACTTTTGTCTTCTCTCTTTAGCTACCTGTCATGTACAGTTTTAAAATTTGGCCCTGTATATAGGGGAAGATACATCAAATGTTTGAAGACCCTCACATTTCCAATTTTATTACTGCAGCCCCACACAACCCCTCAACTCTATTATTTGCCTTTTGCTTTGGCTAAGGCTCCATCCTCTTGGGCTCTAGCTTGTCTATGATTCCTAAATGTCCCTAGGGAAAAAGAGCTATTGCTTCTCAGCCTACTTAAAATTTTTCTCAACTCTCTGGAGTTAGCCAGCTTAGTCTTCATTGTTTTCAGGCCCTTTAAGGCTTTGAGTTGTTTATAGCAGTAACACCTTATGGCAGTGATTACATTTACCCCAAAGCAGAAGCTGCTAATACGCCTTCAAATAGAGATTCTGTTCATTCTCTCCCTTTCTCTTGTCTTTCCAGGACTCTAATAACATGTATCACTGTGTGCCTATTGTTTTGTATGCTCATCTCTTTTCTCTGACCTATAGACCGCATATGTGATACCCTCCTGACCTACTCTACACTTCTCCAGACTGTGAATCTCCTTTCCTGCTATGTCTGATTTAGTGTTAAGTGCATTGATAAAATTTTTATTTAAGTTGTTATTTTAAAGTTTGGGATAAAGGGATGAAGAAGCTGACCTGTGATTCATTCACTCCCTTTACTGGGGGAATACCTATGGAGAAAGGAGCAAAAGTAGTGAAGGTAGCCTAGTCTAACTGGGTAACCTGGACATGCAGGTCAAAGGACTCATGATATTTACCAGATACGAGAGACTTTATGTCTAAAACACCCTTCTCTGGCTCTCTCTAGCCAAGGATAACCTATATAAAATGGAATCCAGGATATAAAATAGTTCCCTGGAGAAAAATCACACAAGTTATACAACTCCATGGAGTGCTATATGGAAATGTGTAGGTATGAAATGCTCCCTACTGTGTGAGAAACCCCATGAATATCACTTAGAGGCTTCCTCTATCTGAGCTGATGGTTCATGTCTGACACAGGAAAGAAAGACCTGTGAGAGTCATCACTGATGCCCCAGGAGCTTCTTTTTCTTTTGTCTAGACCTTCTGATTGCTTGTATCCTTGACTCTATTTAGCAAAATTTGATGCTGGGCAGGATCGATGATTCATTTGATTCTTAACTAATAATCTGATTCTTTGTTATAGTTGTGTAGTTTTCATTTGCTTATTTTGGGTGACATAATCTAGTTTATCATACATTTCCTTGGTCATATTAATCATAATTATTTTAACACAATATCTGGATTACCTGAGGGATAACTTCTATTATCTATTTGTTTATACTCTGAATTTTGAGAATTTTCCCTGTCTCCTGGCATGCCTGATAGTTTTGGATTGCATGATAGACATTATGTATAGAAAATTGAAAAGGCTGTGGATGATGTTTTGTTTTTAAATTTTCTTCCAAGGGTGCTTGGGTGGTGCAGTCAGCTAAGCGTTGGACTCTAGATTTTAACTCAGGGCATGATCTCAGAGTTGTGAGACTGAGCCTGCATTGGCTCCGAGCTGGGTGTGGAGCCTGCTTAGGATCATCTCCCTCCTTCTGCCCCTCCCCCTGCCCACGCTCTCTCTCTCTCTCTCACTCCCTCTAAAATAAATAAATCTTTAAAATTTTTTTTTTCTTTTAGAAGGAAGCTCTAGTAGGACAGGTGACCTTGTACCATTCAGAGACTGGGCTGAGTTTCGATGTTGTAAGAACTGAAGTTTGCTTTCATCCCATAGGGTAGTCTTAGAGGAGTCTTGACTGAAAGCCCACAGTGTTTCTGAGGCCCTTTCTCCTGAGGCCTATACTATAATTTTTAGTCCATAACACTGAGACTGCCATGTACTCTGCTTAGTTTTTCAGCCTGATTTCTTGATCTTTTACCCAGTTTAGGTGGGAAATTTTGTTTTGTTTTTGTTATGTTTAATAATAAAGTGGTTTGGGGAGGTTTGGAATTTTCAAATATTATTTCTTTCTAGAAAGAGAAGTTAGAATATGCGTAGGTCTCACACAATACATTATCACTCTTGATTGCTCTCTCTACACCTTAATGTGGGCCTTTGCTTGGGCAGTGTTGGGAAGAACATGGACAACAAATGCCTTAAGGGAAAAATCAACAGAAACATTGTTCTTACCTCAATCCATATCCTCCTTTCCAGGATTTTTGACTCACTAGTTTTGGGTGGGTTTTTTCCTCGTGCCTCTAAATGTAGATTTTAAAACTTTAGCCCATTTTAATAGTTGTTCTAAGATGGAGAGTTTTTCTCTTACTGGCTTTTCAATCATAGAAGTAAAAGTCTAGATGGTCTTTTTTGGAGTAAAGACTGAGTCTCCAGCTATGCTAGACATTTTACTTAGCACAAAGAAATGGGAGAAAATTGTCTCTTTTCACAAGAGAAAAAATTGGGTTGTAATCTTTTCCTAACTTGAGCATATTTTCACGTAAATAAACAATAAAGTTGTCTGATAATATTTTTATTATGTTCCATAGTAAGAACATTAATGTGTCTGATGCCACATTTTTCTTTGTGGTTGCCATCTAGAATATATTTGAGGAAGAATGAGCAATGCAGTGGATACTAAAAAACCAAGTGGGTGTACATTTATAGGGCTTATTGACTGCCCTTCCAAGTGGCTAGGGTTTTATTTCATACAAAATGAGGAGTTACATGACTCACATAAGTTAGGTTAAGATCATAAAACTGTAATCATCACTCTGTGGTTTAGAAAGGCACGACTTTTACAACATACAAAGAAAAGGAGAGTGACATTAAAATTGGAGAAATTATTGAAGAGAGTGTTGAAATAGTTGCCATAAGTGAAATTTGATATGATGCTGAGTAAAAGCGGTGTCATTCAGAATAGAAAAGATGAAACAAATTCACATGCTATTTCAGGAGAGTAGTCAATTGGACTTAATGACATGTTGGATTTGAAGAAGAAAGTTATGGGAGCCAAATAAGACACTAAACTATGTAATAAGCTCTTTTAATTTATATGTTCTTAGAAATTCACATATAAAAGACAGTCATGATCAAAACTACAATCTCAAAGTCTCTGAACGTTTTGTTATAGGAAATTAAAGGAAAAGACAGGGAGGGGGCTTCTTTTATAGAAGAAACGTGTGTTTGCAGAAAAGGCCAGAGTCTTTGTACTGAGTCATGGATAATGCAGTCGACCCAGAGAAGTGCTATCAGCACAGTGGAGGCCTGCAGCGCATGGTGAGTGGACCCTGATGAAAGTTGCTCATCACTCCTCTCACTGCTTAATGACTTAGCCTCTGATATAAAGCCAGCTAGCACTGGGGAGTCATCAGCTAGGAACTATGGCCAGAGAACAAGACAGATGGAAACTAAGAAAAGATGAAGCCAGTGCCTTCTCAGCTGCATTCAGTATGATGTCAGTTTGATGTGCTAATTCTGACAGAACAGCTAACATATCAAACTGGAGCTGGAGAAGGGAGTGACTGTTTTATAACTGTTCTCATGTTTATGGATCAATATAGTCATTTCTCAAGATTTCTAAAAACTTAGAGCTTGTGGGGAAATACTTAAATAATAATTTTGTCTGAAGTAATGACAATTAATACTTATTTGCTAAATAAGAATATACCCTATGGGAAAAGTAGGTTTTCTAGTGAAGGGAAAAGTTAATAAATTGTTTGGAAAAGTCAGACAGTGGTTTAGGAGTAGTTTGCTATACGTTTGGAATTATAAATCTACATTACAGCATTCCCATAGAATTCACTACACCATGTGGAAACAGATAGCTATGCATTTGCAGTTACGGATCTTCACTACAGAATTCCCAAAAATGAATTCCAGATGAGTTTTGGACCTAATGGAAAAAAAGAAAGAAGAAATTTTGGGAAAATTTGTTTACAGTTTTGCTGTAAGCAGACCTTTTGTCAAAATACTCAGCAGATAATAGCCATGAAGTTAGTGATTAATAAATTGACTCCTTATAAATTTAAGCTTTTAAGCCACAAAAAGAACCAAAACAAAGTTAAAAGTCAGAAAGTATATTTAAGCATTTATAATAGATAATTATATTCAAAATACAAAGCTTCTATAAATTAATTAAAAAGCAAAAATATATAATCTAATAAAAAAGTGACCAAATGATTAATTAACAAAAGATGGAATATAAAAGGTCAACAAACATAAAGGGAATTGTTCAACCTCAATTATAATCTGGGACAAGTAAATTAAAATAAAATTAGAGAGGGATGCCTGGGTGGCTCAGAAGTTGGCCATTTGACTCTGGATTTTGGCTCAGGTCATGATCTTGGAGGCGTGGGATTGAGCCCTACAACAGGCTCCATGCTCAGCAAAGAGTCTGTTTCTCCCTCTCCCTCTGCTCCTCCCTCCACTCTTGCATACACACTCTTTCTTTCCCAAATAAATAAATAAATAAAATCTTTAAAAATAAAATAAAATTAGATAGACTGAACATTTTGTAAATATTATCACAATGTAAGTGAGATGAGGGCACAAAAGAATTCTTTGGCACCACTGGTGGTAGCATAAATTGGTATAATCACATTGGAAGAAAATTTTGGAGAACTGATTTATACTGCCACTATGATCTGTCATTTCTACTTCTTGGTATTCACTGAAGAGAAATATTCAGTCATGTGACCAGGTCGCATGTACAGAGATGTTTACTGATGCCATATTTATAAAAGTAAAAACATCGTAGACTACCTAATTGTCCACCAATATGGCAATGAACGTTATAGAGAAATCTCAAAAACTTAAATGAAAAGTTGCAAGATGATATGTGTCTATTATTTATATGAAAAGAGCTAACACAAAACCATGTGTGTGCATGTGTACCTGTACATAAATGTCTGGTATAAAGTCTAGAAACATTAATAACTAAACAGTTTATCATAGTTACCTCTTAGAGTAGCCTAATATTGGAAGTGAAGGACAGAGGGAGATAGACGGTTTTTTCTGAATTGTTTGTAATTTTACAATGATAACATGTATATTTATGTAAATAAATTCAAAATTATGTGATATGTAAAAATCATCTATAGATGAGTATTTTACATATTCCTAGAACTGTAATTATAAATGAGTTAGCGTTAGTAGTCAAGAAAGACTGAGGTTTAATGTTCTTGATGTTGAATAGGTTTTCTCCATGAATGGTGGAAGTGAAGTTGTCTGCCATTCTATTTGTTTTTGGAAATTGGACATGATAAGGATAACACCTTGAGGATAGCACCTAACCCACAGATCAGGAACGCAAGAGAACACACGTGTGTGTGCGTGCGTGTGTGTGTGTGTGCGCGCGCGTGCGCACGCGTGTGTGAGATTGTTCAGGCTACTTGAACAAAATAGCATATACTAGTAGCTTAAAAAGAACAAACAGTTATTTCTCACAGTTATAGAGACTGAGAAGTCAAAGATTAGGGCACTGGCAGATACAGTGTCTTCCTCAGCAGCTGTCTCTGTAGTGTCCTCAAATGGCAGAATGGGTGGGTAACCTCTTTGGAGTCTCTTACCTAAAACACTGATCCCATTTGTGAAGGCTCCACCATCATGAACTAATCACCTTCCAAAGGCCCCATCTCCAAATACCATCACATCACGTTAGAATTTCAATGTACGAATGTTGGCAGGATGCAAACATTCAGACAGTAGCTCTCTACATAAGTAGCAATAACTTGAAAAATGTTTCCGTTGTCTTCACTTAACCCAAGAATTAAACCCATCTCCTTTACTCTTTACCCTCTCTTTCCTGAAAGCCATATATGCTCACCTGAAAAATATGGCTATTAACTGAAATCTCAGATATATGTACTAGTAAATATCTCAGCAGAAGAAAAGAATAAAAAATTAGAACTAAAATAATTTATTCATAAAATCTTGTTTTCTAAAGTCACCATTTTACTTGAAACATAATGGTGGGTATTCTAGGTTTGTGCGCCTGAACAGACCCCTATGGGTTGTCCTAATATGCCTTGATCTTTAAAAAAAAAAAAAAAAGTTTCTTTTTCTTCTGCTATTTTATTTTTGTTTTGGAAAACTAAACCAGATTTATAGTACATGAAAAGTGTCTTTTTCGTGCATCTTTTAAAAATGACTACATCTGATTTTATCTTATTGTAAGAAGTAACATTCCAACCACTAAAGGAGGTAGAGAGTCAAAGAAATGACCCGTGTAATTGAGGGAACAGTAGATTTACTGTGATGACTAACCTGAGTCGAGGTTTTGCCACTGGAATTAGTTAGGTTTACCTTCTCCGTCCTCAGGATGTCTGGTGCATTCTAGGTGACTGATTGAAGGTTTACAGCAGTAAGCACAACAGAGCCACTCTTCTCCATCTGAAGGATGTAGTGTATGGGCATGAGTCACCATGAAAATAGATTGGTAGGTGTAAGGGCCAAAAAACATTTTGTAGCAGTTACGTATTTCCAGCTATTACTTCTCCCCCACACTCACCTCTGGTCTGCCCCAGAGCTGGAAACTAGCCTGATATGGCTCTCTGTTGCCTCTCTAGTACCTGGCATGGCAAGGCTCTCAGAAGGTATTTGCTGAATTGATGAAATAAAGGGCTCAAAATTGTAGAATCACTTATTTGGTGATGATGAAGATGGCACAAAATGATAATTCGGCCATACCCCGGGAAGCTAAATCCCTCTTACTTGGCTTTACTTTCCTTACTGTCGGAAAATACTATGAATGATGAAGAGTTTTTGTTTTTTGTTTTTTTTTATTATTATGTTATGTTAATCACCATACATTACATCATTAGTTTTTGATGTAGTGTTCCATGATTCATTGTTTGCGTATAACACCCAGTGCTCCATGCAGAACGTGCCCTCTTTAATACCCATCACCAGGCTAACCCATCCCCCCACCTGCCTCCCCTCTAGAACCCTCAGTTTGTTTCTCAGAGTCCATCATCTCTGATGGTTCGTCTACCCCTCCGATTTGAATGATGAAGAGTTTAAGATAACTCAGTCACAGTGGGGCAAATAAGTTTAATCCATAGAAGCATTCCTTTAGCTCTAGCTGGTTTGCTTACTAACCAAAAATGAATGACCCAACATGATGGAAGGTGATAATTAAAAATTCCCAATATTGATTTATTGGTTCATGCATTCAACCCGGGCCCTGGCAGAACATCAAATCTTTTACACATAGGTTACTGATCTACAAGTCTTTTTGTTAGGTATTCATGCGTGAGGCTACTTTTTTTTGGAAATTGGGACCACTAAGTAAACCAAAATATTTAAGCTGCCAAATAAATTAATCAAGTGGTCTGGTGTTTTAACACTTTTCTCTCTGGAGCCACAGAACACTATGACTACAGTTCTCATTTGAACCAACCAGATAGTATAAAATAATATAATAAAGTGAATGATAATTAGTTTTCCTCTATTTATCTCCCACATGTAAAACCACAACGGGTCACTTATTATTGAAACTATTCAGGGATGGATGAGTTTTGCTGTCATTGTGTTCCTGATTATATGTATACACAGTTTCTTTAGAAAACTAAGCCATCACATAGGTTGTTCTGAGTTAGACCTTATGCATTTTTTTCTTTTTACATTTTCTTTCCTGATAAGGAAAAGAGATTTTAAAAACCCTAAAAATTTCAGATATTAATCAAATTGGAAGTGTATCAAAACTCTTTATTATCTCAGTTTTGACCACAGTGTTCATTTGAACCAGCTATATTCTATCAGGATAAGAATCAGTGGTACTGAGTTTGGCTTCTATTTATGCAACCTAATATAAAACCAATATTTTAGCAAGCACAATGCCATTTGGCAGGTATGTAAAGATTTAAAACCATAGTTTAAAAAAAATTCTTAAAAAGGGATTCCAAAGCACATAAAAGTAAACTCCTAGAAACCAATGGGAAAGATGTCTGAGACTAAGAAAAATTACAGTAATTCTGGTATTTTAATAAAATGGCAAAACAAAACTGACAATGTTATTTATCTGAGGATTGGACGTCACAGTGTAAGAGGATGTTGAGAAGGGCTCTTCTTTTTGGCCAGAATTGATGACTCATACCAAAGTTGAGGACAGAATATCAAGTACTGCACATTCTAGAGAGAAATGAACACATTTGGAACCCTGACTGGTTCTGATGCCACCAATATCATTGTTGGCCTCCTGTCTATAAAACAGAAGACAAAGAAGTAGGGAAGGAGAGCTGTAGCTTATCAGTCGTCAGAGTCAGGACTGTCAGATTTGGAGGAAGAGACGCAGTGGCTTTTTGCTCTTTCATTTTCTCCAAGGCGGAATGGGTGCTTCTGCATCCCAAGAAAATCACACATATGGTTTAGACATGAGCCTGGCTTCCTAATCTGTATTTAGGCATTTGTTCATGTAGGGGATTGCAGAGCAGCAATCCATGTCTCTTCAAGGAGAGAGGAAACAGAGATGGTAGTTTGGAGAAGAGACCTCACTGGCGCAGCCTGCATTCCCATATTCAGCATGGCGGCGTCGCATGTGGGTGTCCTTTGGTTCACATGGTTCCCCTGGAAGGTATCCAGGCAGGGGACATTGTAGCAGCAAAAGGTTATGGGCTGCGCCAGCTAGTTCAGGAGGTAAAGTGTGTTTTGGAAGTGTTGAGCAGAAGCCAGAAGAAAACCAGGTGCGCCACCAACAAAGGGATCCAGAGAGCGTGAGTCTGCAAGGTGTTTCCCCAGAAGCAAAGCTCAAGGGGATGTTGAAGAGTTTGCAGGTGTCCTACATCAAGGATCTGTAGGATGGTGAGCCCCAGCCAGGACCCTTGAATGAATTACAGGTACACCCAAACAGACAGGCAGTTTTTGAATGCTGGTCTCACAAAAGGCAGTTTAACTCAGGTAAGGAGCAACAGCAGTAGTTGTTAAATTAGAGCCTTGCCCATTCTTTCTTCCTCATCCCAAAGGAAAAGAGCAGAGGAGAAAAGGAAGCAGTAGGGATCAGACTCCTGCCCTGCTCGTTCCTCAGGGTAGAAGCCTGAGCTGGGAGCTTCCATTTGGAGTTTTCGATTAGATTAGGCAGGACTTTTTAATAACTGACTGTGACCTGATCCCCACAGAATCCACTTGATAAAGTTTTAAGGGATGAGAAAGAGAAGTTGCGGACAGGAAAAATAAAACCTGTCCACCATTGCACCCCCACTGATCTGAGACCCTCCATACATTATCACCATAACATCTTCCTAAGACAGGCAGACTTCGAGGTTATTTTTCCTTTCAGTCTTTAAATGCAGTGAAAAACAAGGACCCCTAAAACAAAACAAAACAAAAACTATTTTATTTCAAATATATTTTCCCAACACACACTTCTGAACTCTGTACTTCAAGGTCGGGGTTTTAACTCATTCAGATCAGACCTCCCCATGATGCTTTTCTTTTCTTTTTTTTTTTTTATTTTTTTATTGTTATGTTAATCACCATATATTACATCATTAGTTTTTGGTGCAGTGTTCCATGATTCATTGTTTGTTCATAACACCCAGTGCTCCATGCAGAACGTGCCCTCCTCAATACCCATCACCAGGCTAACCCATCCCCCTACCCCCCTCCCCTCTAGAACCCTCAGTTTGTTTTTCAGAGTCCATCATCTCTCATGGTTCGTCTCCCCCTCTGACATACTCCCCTTCTCTTCCTCTCCTGTTATCTTCTTCTTTTTCTTTTTTCTTAAAATATGTTGCATTATTTGTTTCAGAAGTACAGATCTGTGATTCAACAGTCTTGCACAATTCACAGTGCTCACCATAGCACATACCCTCCCCAATGTCTATCACCCTGCCACCCCATCCCTCCCACCCCCAACCACTCCAGTAACACTCAGTTTGTTTCCTGAGATTAAGAATTCCTCATATCAGTGAGGTCATGTGATACATGTCTTTCTCTGATTGACTTATTTCACTCAGCATAACACCCTCCAGTTCCATCCACGTCGTTGCAAATCGCAAGATCTCATTCCTTTTGATGGCTGCATAATATTCCATTGTATATATATACCACATCTTCTTTATCCATTCACCCATGATGCTTTTCTTTTCTGCCCCCTCTCAAAGGGTCTGCTTCTACCTGGAATTCTTAAAGCCCTCAGTGTTTATTTCTATTATTTCAAAGCCAGAATGTCAGTGTTACTTTACTATTGCTTAATATGTGGGCTGTCTCCTCATAGGAGACAGTAAACTCTTGGATGGTCAGACTCCACAATTTATTTCTTTATCTCCCTATTGCCAAGAGCAGTGCCATAAATGCAGCAGATACTGATGTCATGCTTTGTGTGTCTAGTTCTTTGGCTCTTATTTGGAGAAGATAGGAAGACTCAGGAGTCTTTTCCTACCTGTCTGAAGTCGTGGCTCTTTTCATTTCAGTATCTACATATAAAGATATAAAAGTTTTATTTATTGCGCACTGTATCCTCTCTGTTCGTTAAAAAAACTGTATACCATACAATGTTTTTTTTTTCCAAACATTCAGATATTTTTGATATTAATATATTGAGTATTATCTCTCTGACATCTCATAGCTAATACCTATTTAAAAAATTTTGTGTGTGTGTGTCCTCTGACATTACTGAGCATTTCATAGAAGTATCTAGCTCAATGGTATTTGTTTGTTAATCCAAAGTGACTAGGCGTCTCTTTAATGAAGGAGTTAAACCCATTATTAATCTTGTATTTGTTTTGGTCTTTCCTCTATAATCTCATTTTACATTTCATTTTTTAATACATGCTTGTTTCTGTCTCTGTTTTCTGTCTTTAATTGTATAAGAATACCTTTGCTTTTCTAAAAATTGGCAAGTTTTGGGCGCCTGGGTGGCTCAGTCGGTTGATTGTCTGCCTTTGGCTAGGGTCATGATCTCAGGGTCCTGGGATCGAGTCCTGCATCGGGCTCCCTGCTTGGCGAGGAGCCTGCTTCTCCCTCTCCTGCTCTCCCTACTTGTGCTCTCTCTCTTTCTGTCAAATAAATAAATAAATAAAATCTTAAAAAAAAATTGGCAAGTTTTACGACTTCGGTGTATACTCAGGAAGAATATGATACAGGTTTCACGGTGAGTTTTTATCTATAGACGAGGAAAACACTCCCTGCAAGGAGATTTTTAAAGGAACAGTAATATATAAAATTAAGTTGTTTTTGTGATGGTGTCCAATGTGTCTTGTTTATTCACTGTATTGGACACACACACACAATACTTGTAATTGGTAACACTTATATAGTATACTCTCTAAGGTGGGTGGCTAGTAAGTCAGGAATCAATTTTAGACCATTTTGCTCCCAGGCTTGTGCTCTAATCTATGCTCTATTTATAAATATTTCTACAACATTACATATATTCTATAGAAGTAGAATATAGGTCTAGAAGATCCCTACAGAGAAAAATGGCCCTCTTGGATCTCAGAGGGAAGTGGTACTTATCAGAGAATCAAATCAGACTGAAATAAACTTGCCGAAGACAGTATTCCTCAAAATGTCTTTGTGTTCTGCCTCATTTCTACGCCCAAATCTTGGTTGCATTCATATATGGAGTCCACAGAGTCTTAGAAATGACAGAGGAATTTCTAAAAGCATTCTTTTTTTTGTAGTCTCGTCACCCACCGTGGAGCCCAACATGGGCCTTGAACTCATGACCCTGAGATCTAGACCTGAACTGAGATCAAGAGTCAGACCTTTAACGCACTGATCCACACAGGTGCCCCTCTGAAAACATTCTTTAATGCATGAAGATGCTGTTTTAGCTATTTGTTGCTGTGCTCAATCCACAGTTTAAAACAGTGATCTGTTATCTCTCAAAATTGTTACTAGTTCTTCTGCTGGTCTTTCCTCATTCACGTAGCTGCACTTGGTAAAGGGATGAGTGGGTTGGCGGGAAGACGTCATCAGTCACAGTCACATGACTGGCAGGTGTGTCTCTTGTCAGCTAAGTCCCCCTTCATTCTCCTTCGCGTGGTCTCAATCTCTATCACAAGACAGCATTCCAAGAAAGTGAGGCCAGCATGCTGCACAGCTTTGTCTCCCTTTCTAATGGGAAAGGCAAGATCACAGAGCATCGGAGATGCATCCTGGATTGGGAAGAACCTGTGGCTCTATTTTGATTTCACTTTAGATGATAAAAATTAGTTGAGAACATCTAACATGGGCATAATTTTAATGAACACTGTGGAAGAGGACAGGGTATGGGTATTGATATCCAGTTGCTTCTCACCAAGGGACCGGTAAAAAAAATCACTTGACCTAGTGTGACTTGAAGAAAATGTCTTTGTGATGACGAAGTCTGTATTGCTCTTCCTGCACTCTCAGGTTCTGCTCATCCTCTTCTAGGAAATAGGTTCAATAGCCACCCTTATTTAATCTTTAGTAAGTGCCTCTTTGCATTGAATTCTTACAAGAATCCACATAAGTGGGTATTATTCCCGCACCCCCTTTTAAAGGTGAGGAATCAAATATTCAAAAAGTCGGAGTAACTGGTGAAGCCACACAGCTAGAGAGTGGCAGAACTGGAATTTGAACCCAGACAGTCTGGTCCCAAGCCCATGCTGTTAACCAACATGGTTATTGGTTCCCCGGTCATCTCTGGGGTTTTATTTTCATCCTCTCCAGGAATCAGATAACCATTGCCCGTATCTGGGCTTTTGTTCTCAGCGTCTGTCATTGCCCTTGTTCCAAACACATGCTTAAAAACAGCATCTTAGTCAGGGTAAAGCAGTCCGTACCTGGAGTAATTACTCTGCTTGGGCCGGTGTGGTGTGTCCAGGGTGTGACATAGAGACTTGCTGTGTTTCCCACCCAGTGAGTTGGGGTATGGCGCTCAGCGGGCTGAGACTGCCCAGGCAGTGAGATGCGGCATTGCAGAGTGGTTAAGAGCACAGATAGGAACCCAACTTAAGGCTTGAAACTCTGGCCCTGTCCCTTACCAGCTCAGAAACTGCAGATGTTGCTTAATTAGGAGGAATCATAATAGTCTGTCCTTGATGGGATGATTCTGAAGATGAAAATTAATTAGTTAATATTTGTAGAAGTCCTTAGAACTCCATCTGGCATGTGTTTGTGAAGCCATTTAAAAAAATGTGTTCACTTCAAGCCACTCAGCCAGGGGCAAGTGTTAGGTCTGAGCATTCAGGAGCTCCCAGGGGGGTCAGATGTTGGGTCATGCATAGATTTTATCTGTCTCCCTCTCTTCTTTCAGCCTGTTGGAAACACAGGTCTTCCACCTGAAAGTTGTCTTTGGCACAGCTCGCCTAGAGATGGGGTCAGGGATAGTTTTAGCCTCCGTTTTACTGCCCAAAGAGCCAGTGACTGGACTTTGGAGCAGAGACTTTTTGTCCCAGAATTATCCCCAAAGTGGGTTTGAGGAATGAGACAGAGAACTTCCCTGACCTGGTCCTAGCCAGGCTCTGAGTGACCTGGGAGGCAGTAACCTTTAGCCCTATCACATCTCATATCTTCAAAATTCCACCTATGGATGGTGGACAGTAAGCCAATAACCACAGTAGCTCAGCTGGACTCTTCCCCCGCCCCCCTGGGTCTTTTCCCAGTGAGCACCAGGCTGTAGTAAGCTAATCAGGTGACCAGAGAGCCAGAAATAGAAAATGTGGTTCTCTGGCATTTACTTACTTAATATTTGAAATTACTTAACTATCTCTCTTCTCAACTATAAAATAAGGATGATGGGGGTGCCTGGGTGGTTCAGTGTCTGCCTTCAGCTCAGGTCATGATCCCAGGGGGTCCTGGGATCAAGTTCTGCATCACTCCCTGCTCAGCTGGGAGCCTGCTTCTCCCTCTGCCTGCAGCTCCCCCTGCTTGTGTTCTCTCTCTCTCTCTGACAAATAAATAAATAAAATCTTAAAAAAAATAGGGATGATGATAAAACAGTACCTATTTAGGTATCCCAGTACCTAGTATATAGTTAGGTCTGGTTAATTGGTGACTATTATCATCTGTTGGATATAGGAAATGATTCAGTATTTCTCTGAAGTTCCAAGGGACTGATTTGCACAGGACATGTGCCTATTCATTGGTAGGAATATCCCTGTATAAACCATATTGTGCTGTTTCATGGGGAAAGTGTAAAGGGAAGGTGAAAATCATGCCCGTTTGAACTTTGGGAGAATACACTTAAGTATTTCATATGGAAAGAATTTCAGTAATTTATCTTCAGATAGGCGACTTAATTTTTAATGTTTTATTTTAAAGCTCAGATATTAACCAAGCATACAATGTATGTCATGTTTTAAGTTAAATGAACTATTCTAAAGCTTCTTTTATAATTCATCACCAGAGTTGCCTGACTTAAGTAATTTTTTGTTTTTTACTGCCACTCCTTAAGTAATTACAGGCGTGGTTGCTTTCTTTACAGGGTCTAAAATCATCTTCCTCAGATTCAGTCTGCTAATCTGTTAAAAAAAATAAGTAAAAAATAAAAATCCTGGCTTACAGACCAAGATACTCCATTTAAAAAACAAATAAAAAGCCTGAGATCTCAGCTGCTTGGCAATAAATGTTATAACACTACATTATCATTATCACAGTGTAAATCCAATACAGAACTATCAATTCTGCAGCATTTAAGCGAGCTGTTTAATGTCAAAGGCAGAATTCACAACACTGGCAATTTATCTCCCTCTTTCCTTTTTTTTTCTTTTTAATTTAAAGAGATCAAAACCAAGAGCAAGAGCCTAAGAGAAATGTGTTTATATTTCCCAGAATCTAAGCAACTAGAATTTAATTCTTACAAAATGTATTAAAAAATTTTTTTTGAAATGACAGCTCTAGAATCTGAGATGAAAGTTCATTAACAACTTTGAATTTGGCTCCAAAATAATGATATATGTCCACTAGAATTCCAGATTGATTGTTTGGAGAAATTTCAAGTATTTGAGGATAGAATTAGCCATCCATCATTTCAGAATTGGCAGAAGTGCTTGTGAACATGATGACTAAAATATTCATGATTTTAGGTAGGTTTAGTATTCTCTTGGCTAATATTACCTTCAGAATCCATAATTAGCATTGGCTGTGCATATTTATTACAAACAAGATAAAATTTGAGTGTCTCTTTGTGGCCAAATAATAGAAAAATCTAATTTACCCATGTTATCAACACTGCCAATAAATACTATACAAAGAACAGAATATAAATGACATGAAGAATCTCACATTGTTTAAGCTAGTTTGTAACAGCATATTTGTCTTTTTTTTTTCATGAAATACTTATTGAGAATCTACTTTGTGGAACTTCTTGAAGAATTCTTGAGATCACCCAATTTTGTTTTTCTTTAGTTTTGTTGGATAGAACACCTATATTTAAACTTACATTACAAGGTGTTTGGAGAAAACAGCACCAAGAGTAAAAATGTTTGGAGAATCTTAGATTAAAGAAGGCAAAAGTTTACTGCAGAATTTTTGGTTCTGATAGAACTCTAAGACGGGATTCAGGGTGTTAAAAAATTTCCCAAGTATAAATGTCCATAGACACTCCTACCCCAAGAATACTTATCAGGATATTGAAGAACCCTAGCTGTGAAAAGCCATTTCTCAAAAGTCAACTCTACCAATCTACTCTTTTTTTTTTTAAGATTTTATTTATTTGTTTGAGAGAGAGAGAATGAGAGAGAGAGAGCACGAGAGGGAGGAGGGTGAGAGGGAGAGGCAGACTCCCTGCCAAGCAGGGAGCCCGATGTGGGACTCGATCCCAGGACTCCAGGATCATGACCTGAGCCGAAGGCAGTTGCTTAACCAACTGAGCCACCCAGGCGCCCCTCTACCAATCTACTCTTATGGGATAGGTGACTACAGACTGGTGAAGTTGAGTCTTACCCAAAGACAGTATTAGATATATTTTGGAATAAAATAGATCACTTCACTTCAAACAGACTTTATTTCCCCTAAAATACTATGTTTCCTCCAAAGCAGTGCAGTTTTCTAGGATGCTGCCATCTAGGGATTGATAAGTTGATAATATCTGATTACATTTAATTGGTTTACCTTGCTTAAGATATGGAACATTTTCCCAAACTCTCAACGAGCTAAAGAAACTCCTGAAACAAAAGCTCAATGATTTTCTCAAATAGAAATCCTTTATGTCATGGATAATTAGAATACATATAATAAGATATAGTAATTAGTGTGTGTATGTGTGTATGTGTGTGTGTGTGTGTGTGTGTGTGTGTGTTTCTTCCTCAGATAGGAAATCTTCTGTATTTGTAAATTTATAGCTCATGGTTTCAAAAATTCACATTAAGGAATGCTAACCCTTTTCCTTGTTTTGTTTTTGTTGATGCTATAATCATACCATGACGTGCTAAATCCTGAAGTGTTTCATTATCAATCATGGAACTAAAATTAAATGTTAAGTATAGGCAGTTGAGAAGAGAAATATTTTTATCTTGGTTATAGAACAATATTTCAGGATTACCTTTTTCTCTAAAGATTTTATTTTTTTGAGAGAGAAAGAGAGCATGGGGGGAGGGGCAGAGGAAGAGGGAAGAAGCAGACACCCTGCTGAGCAGGGAGCCTGCTGATATGGGGCTTGATCCCAGGACCCTGAGATCATGACCTGAGCCAAAGGCAGAGGCTTAACCAACTGAACTACCTAGGCACCCCTTAGGATTACCTTTTCAACAAAGACCTCTAGGTTTTCTCTCATGTGAACAATGAGAAACTCCAGAAAATGAAATAAACAGGAAGAACTACTTCCTTTGCAATTTTTCTCCTTCGCACATAAGTCAAAATTCATTTCAATATGATAAAAAAATTCTCTAAATATGAAACAAACTCTTAGTCTTGACATACATGCACCTTATCTACCTATTACCCCACATATTAAAATTACTGCTTCCATTTAAATCAACTGGAAAAATATGTGCACTCTGAAGTTATTTTGATATTGGATAGATTTTTTTTTCATTGACTGATAGTAAGCAATGTGTTCCTATGAAACAGGAAGAAACTGTGACTGAAAAACTAATGAGAAGCCCTTGAAATTAACACTTTTGAAAAAAGATCCCTCATGATCCAGTCTAGACTCTTTTAATTGGCTGGAACTTTGCCAAAAAAAATGTATTCTAGTCAACTCCAATAAAGACTTAATAAGTTACAACGATATGAAACTCTATGCTCTATCTGTATCAGCAGGATGGGATCCAAGTTTTGTGAAATCTGAACTATATACATTTTGGAGGAGCACTCTGTAATACAGTTTTATGAATTCACTCATTCAAATTTGCGGGGCCTCTCTCCTTATAGCTCGTTTCAATAGGTTCACAGTAAATATGCCTTTGCATACTCCAGTGTGATGTTAAGAATTATGTCTACCAGAAAAGCATCCCAGTAGAGGCCTGGAGAGCTTTGCCAGCTCTGAGATGAATCTCTCTGGATTTCACTTTCGTCATGACAACACCGGGAAGTGTGCATTGGGTATACTTACCTGTAAGGTTCCTTCCAACTGAACAGTTTGTATTTTTTAATTGGAGATGCGCTCACTTCTGGAATTAAGAGAGCTCCTTGTTAATGTGGAAGAAACAAAGGGACCTTGTGACTTTATCTGGGTACCCTAAATTACATGATTATTTCCTGAAAACCAGGTCTATTTTTTTTCACTTAGCATTATAGTTGTTGGCTCTTCTCAAAGGTCTCAATTTGATAAGATTTGTTTTTGTAGTAATATTTGTAAATATTTTCTAAGTCAAGGTCCTGAGTGATGGTGCCAGATCATGCAGGGGGAGTGGGGATCTTACAGTGGAGAAGGAAAAAAAGAAAGAACATGAAACCATTCCCACTGTTGGCCTCTCTTCCGTAATTCTTGGCTGTAAAAGGCTGGCAGCTCACTACACCTTATGAACATGATGTCTTTGCAAGTCGAAGTAGTAAGTTGTCTAGGTTTGTGGGTTTTGTCCATTTAGTGCCAGATGGGGAATGTAGAAGATATATGAATATCACTGATTCGTTGTGAAAATCTTTTCAGAATTATTTTTCCACAGTCAGTATAAAGCTTGAGGCTCTTTGTTTTGATCCTCTGTTTACATGTCTGAATATACAGAGAAAAATTCTTCAAGATGTGCTGAAGTCTTTGCCTTTCTTTTAGTGCCAATTTGTAATGGTTTTAAATGACTTTTTAGAAATTATATGACAGCCTTTATAAAAAGTCTTCATTAAAAAAGTCTTAGGCTAATCGTTACAGATTGAGAGTTCGATGGAGGTAGAAAGTGTGTTTTCTTTCTCGTTAGGCTCTCAAAACCTGTACAAATAGCTGATACCAAGTAGGCATGTTAATTAAATGTTGATTGAGAAAATAAATAATTTCAAATCATTTCAAATTCCAGAGCACTACCACTGTTCAAAATGTGTGTTGGCAGCAAAAGCCTACATATTCTTATATGACTAAAATAATATAAAAATAAAATATATGCGATGCCATTAAACACATAGGTAAAGAAAAGGAAGTTTTATTCATAATTCTACCATCTATTAAAACAATAACTTGGGGTTCAATTAATTTGTCAAAAGTAGTCCACTCCATATATACCTGTGTCTCTATTTCCATAAACTTATATACTACAGAGGAATGTAAATCTTTTAAAAGATTATTAAAATAGGAAAAATGGAAATAAAATATCTGTTATCTGCCATAGTGGACCACTTTGTGAACAATAGAAGAGTTAACTTACAGGATTAGCAATAACCAATATTAAACACTCTCTCTAGTTTTAATAACGGAAGTATACAGAGCAAAATAATAATCTTAAAGGAGGAAGAATCAAGCATCTTACTGAAATAGCTTTCCAATTTCAGTACAGTGCATTTCTGGGTGATAGACTTGACTATTGCACATAGATTAAATTTGACAGGATACCAGACTGCTTCCATATTTTTACCTTTAATTCAGTACCCCTTTTGATAAATGTGAAGCAGAAAAATATATTTGTTGTTTTGTTTTTTTTTTCCTGATGGGGAAAATCAATCGAGTAATATTTCAAAACTGTGCCATGACTGTGTATCTGGCTTGTGTATCTTATCTATTTTATAGATAGCTGGAGGGTATTTTAGCCTTGACATTTCACTTGCCCTGCAAATAGTGATGATACATGGACTGGTGCCACATCGGGCTCCCATTTTTCTTTCCCGAAGTGCAGGGTGATTAGCCTTTTTATCCGCCCAGGACTACCGCCCAGGGAGGCTTGTATGTCAAGGCCAATGCGGCTTTGAGGAAAGCAACATCTCAAGATATTATGGCTTAAATTCTGGAGAGCAGGTGGAGGTAGATGATTTCCTGGGTGGTGTTGTTTACTCCTGTTTGTCCCTTTCTGAGGTAAGGATTGAGAAGGATCTTTTAATTGGGCTCGGCATCATCATGTTTATGCCCTTCAGAGGTAGAAGAAATTCAAAGAAGATACGTGGGCATATGACAGGGCAGTGACATTGAGGAGAGCGAGGAGTGGCACAAAAACTCTCTTCTCCTCTGTCATTGTCGAGGCTTCAGGGCATATGAGCTACTCTGTCCAGTAACAAATACAGCCTTATCGTCTGACAAAATTTGAAAGGGGGTTTTAGAATAAAACTCCCAAGTCAAGGGCAGAGCCAACAAAACAGGTCTGAAAATAAGTAAAATAGATGTTCATTGAGGCTAACCTTGATGGGGAAGTTTGGGGGTTGTGGACTCTCCATGTTTGAATCCACATGCCACTATTGACTTATAACTCAGCTTTGTTCATCCGAGTCCTGCACCTTGTCTTAACTGTGGTAAGCTGGCCCGTATCCTTCACTCCTGCTTGGAGTGGAATAGCTCACTCTGGCCCTTGGCAAGATGGCATATTCACCTCTCATACAAATACTTCAGACAACAGAAGAGATCACCACACTTAACACATTGCCCAAAGGAGTTTTATCCCCCCTTGAGCTTCTTCACACTGGGAAACAAAAATAATACACTCACCACACAGAAGCAGTGTTCTTGGGACAGGCAGACACCAAAATAGGCACACAAGTCAATCCGAAGCTTGTGAAGAGCTCCACTGGATCCAACAGTGAAGCCTAAAAAGGTCTTATTTCATGACAGGTTAATTTGTTTAACTCCTCTCTTTTTTCCTTTGCATCATTTCTGAGGAAAGTTAAATGATTAATATTTTATTTTTAATTTCTAAAAATCAGATCAAAGTGGAGCTGAGATCCACCTTATAAAATGGGAACATGGTGGTCAAAGGAGCAGTAGTTATGTGAGGAGGTGGCTTGAAGGGCTTTAGCTTTGCCATAATATCCATTAACATTCTCCCCCCCAAAAAAAAATAAAAACCTCAAGTAATTTCAGCATGCATATTCAAGCAGTGTTTTGCTGTGCAATATTCTAATACATGTGTCTCCTGTTAATTCCAGTTTCCCCACAAATAGCCTCCCCTACCCGGAAAAAAGAGACTCCAGGCGGAAGGTGGACAACTAGAGAAAGATATAGGACTCCACTGCCTTCATGGCCACTATGTCTAGTTTCTTGGCTCCTTCCTCCTCCTCCTTTTATGGAAGGCATTTATAGACTGGGATAGCTATAAGACATTTCCTGTTGATACCCCCAAGACCTTCTGTATCATCACATATCAACTTTCAGATACCCAAGAGCGCATGCAGTTGGCGTGTTCACCATGGTCACAGAAGTGGATGATACATTGTGGAAGAATTCCAAGTATTTCCTTCGAACTGAATTTCAGGTGAACGGACACACCAAAGATTTCAGTAAGGAAGTGCTTCTTCCCACTCTATCCTTCATCATGCACAGTTTCCGTCTGCCCTCCCCCTTCCGAGCAGTGGCCAGTTGTACACTGAAGGCTAAGATGTCTGCAAACAGCCGGTGTTTCTTAACACTGGGGAATCTGCACAGTAGGAGAGTGGCAGATAGATGTGGAAAAGTGCGGAGAGGGGCGCCTGAGTGGCTCAGTCAGGTAAGCGGCTGCCTTCGGCTCAGGTCATGATCCCAGGGTCCTGGGATCGAGCCCCACGTCGGGCTCCCTGCTCAGCGGGAAGCCTGCTTCTCCCGCTCCCACTCCCTCTGCTTGTGTTCCCTCTCTCGCTCTCTCTGTCAAATAAATAAATAAAATCTTTCAAAAAAAAAGAAAAAGAAAAGTATGGAGAGGAAAATAAGCTTTCTCTGCCCAACTAGGACATGTCATAAATTAAGGGGAAGAAAGTCCATATAAGGAGCACATCTATACGTGAGATGTGATTTCAATGGCTGAGTTAAAGTTCCTGAGATAGTCAGTCCATCCTCATCTTGATTATGATGTTATTTTCCTTTCTCTTCTTCCTTTAATTGAAAATCATTATTTGGGTACATAATTCTTTACAGTAATTTTGAAAAGAATGGTAGCATGGCTAATTCATATTGTGTTTATCTGTGGAGGGAATTTGTAGTTGCCAGTGGGTTGTGTCACATTTCAGGAGAAAGGCTTACTACACCATCGGAAGAGAAGCTTGCCATTCTCAGGGATGTTGTTCCCATGGCATCATTGACTTTATCCAATGACAGCAGTCTAAAATTTCCATAGAAACCAGGTCTGACAATGACTGCTAAAAGTACAGTTCCCCCATAGCAATATCAGTTGAATTAAAAAGCAAAGGTAAATTGTATTATCAGTTAAACTGTCTTTTCCCAAATGGTCCTCATTCTCACAATAATTAATTGCATTTCCTTGTCATAAGCAATTTTATTCCTCGGTGACCTACTGCCCAAGGGTGGGAATTTAGAAGAAGCTTTGAGATATAATAGTAATAATAACAATAATAATAATAGTAATCATCATCCAGGTAATTCAGCTATAAAATTAAAAATGATAGTGCTTACTTCATTTGACTGTCGGGGGTAAATGTCTGTAAATCTTCCAACAGAGAAGTTTCAGAGAAATAAAAACAATGAGTTTTTCCTGCCTTTTCCTTTTTTTTCCATGCTCCTCTCTTTCTTTCCCCTCATATCTTATTTCCTTAAGTCTTTTTTTCTTCCTTCTTTCCTCCTTCCCCTTTGCCATGCTTCCTTCCTTATTCACACCCTTCTTTCCTCTCTTCCTTCCTCAGACGTCTGTTTTACCATTCCTATCTGAAGAACATCCAGGATTAAATCCTGTTGTCACAGAGGGACCGGATAGTCCTGTGTCCTGTCCATCATTTCCTGATTCTGTCTACCATACCTGTCTAGCCATTAGTGGTCCCTGGCTCCAGGAAGAAAGAGCTCTGTCACCTCCCTTCTGTGGTGACGGAGAAGTCAGCAGTATGCACACCTCGGAAGCCACAGCCCTTCCACAAAGCACTCTCGCTCACTTGATTCGAGAAACTACCAGGGAAGAACAGAAGCTCTAACAAGAAACCCAAAATTTTTCCTTTCCCCATCCAGTAACAGCCTGTTGGCCCTACGTTTCCTCTAAGAGTGTCAGGCAGGAAGGGGACTCTGGAGAAAGAACTGGATGCAGGTTGACTAATAATCTGAGTGAAGAATAGGAATAAAAATGAGTTCCTTGCTTCCGTCTGTCAGGCCTCACTCATTTATTTATTCATTCATCTAATTATTTTTACAGCAGATATTTATTGGGTCCCTATTATTCCCTCACTCCTCCGCATGATGCCGTGTATCTGTTCCCTTGTACTTTCCATCATGATTCTAAGAATGTCTCACTTAGACTTGTCCGATACCCTCTTACTTGTTTTCCTTTCTCCATGATCAACCCTTACCTCTAACCATCCTGCAAACTTGTGGCCAGGTCATCCTTGCTCAGGGGCTGTTTGGATGCGGTTACTACTCTTCTCCTGCACTTCCACAACCTTCCCAATTTCATGAAGTAAAACCCAAACTCTTTAGCCTTCAGTCCAGATCCTTATAATCTGGACTCAGTGATTGCACTTTATAAATACCATATTCTTTTTTAAAAAAATTAAAAATTTTTAAAACTTCTGGTATAATTCACCTATAATGTTATATTAGTTTCAGGTGTACAATATAGTGATTCAACAATTCTATAACTCAGGGTTCATCACCTAAGTGTACTATTAATCCCCTTCCTGTATTTGACCGATCCCCTTACCCATCTCTCCTCTGGTAACCATCACTTTATTCTCTATATTTAAGAGTGTTTTTCCGTTTGTTTCTTTTTTCATTGTTCATTTGCTTCTTTAAGTTCCACGTAAGAGTGAAACCTATGGCATCTGTCTTTCTCTGACTTATTTCACTTGGGCTTATATCCTCTAGATCCATCCATGTCATTGCAAATGGCAAGATTTCAAACGTTGTTATGGCGTTGAGTCATAGTCCAGTATATATATAGAGAGAGAAGATGAGGGATATACACACACATATATGCATATGCATACACACACACACACACACACACACACACCCCTCATCTTCTTTATCCATTCATCTGTCGATGGACATTTGAGTTGCTTCCATATTTTGGCTAGAGTAAATAAGGCTGCAGTAAACATAGAGGTGCATGTATCTTTTCAAATTAGTGTTTTCGTATTCTTGGGGTAAATGCCCAGTAGTGGAATTACTGGATCATGTGGTAATTCTAGTTTTAATTTTTTCAGGAACCTCCATATGATTTTTCACAGTGGCTACACAAGCTTGTTTTCCCACCAACAATGCACAGGTGTTCCTTTTTCTCCACATCCTCTCTGACACTTGTTGTTCCTTGTGTTTTTGATTTTAACCATTCCAACAGGTGTGAGGTGATACCTTGTAGTTTTGATTTGCATTTTGCTGCTGGTTATTGGTATTGAGCATCTTTCCATCTGTCTGTTGGCCATCTCTATGTCCTCTTTGGAGAAATGTCTCTTTGTGCTTCTGCCCATTCTTTAATTGGATTATTTGGGGAGTTTTGGTGTTGAGTTGTGTAAGTTCTTTATATATATTGGATACTAACCCTTATTGGATATATCATCAAATATCATAATCATAAGCCTGTAGAACTATTTCTTCTAACCTTTCCCTGTCTTCTTTTTCTCTTCCTGTTTTTGTGTCATACTGTCCACTTGAAATGCTGTTTGACTCACAGATCCTTTTGGCCTTGTAACTTTTCATTTAAATTCCAGATCTCCTTAGATCTTTCACTTCCTGTTCTCCAGCTGGTGGCCATCTTTGTCTCCTCTAAAACTCATGGCACTTTATTTCTCTCAAAACCTTTTGCAGTTTCTCTCCGATTTTGTAGTTATATGTATGTATCTACATGGCATATTTGCCCTTGAAGAATGTAAGCTCCTTGAAAGCATTGAATGTAAGCTCCTTCAAAGCCCAGCATTGAACTGGCTTCACAGTCTAGCAGTACGCTTTATACATAGTTCTCAGCTAAGTGGATACATGCACTACAATACCATTCTCTGTCCTTTTTAAGAAGACAGGTTGAATAATGAACCTCTTGTTAATTTCAATTATGATAGGTATATTATGGTCCAGGAAGAGTCTCTCTTATCAAGCCTTTTAAATATTTTCTTGACAATCACTCAGTAATAGATGCATCAGTCTTAGCAAGATCAGAACCTCTGCAGAATCATGAGCTTCCTTTGTTATACGAACTCTTGTACATCTGCATCTTCACTCACTGTCATGACTATCGCCAAGAAATGTTCTCCTCACCCAGGACAAGAAATCTTTTTCTCTTCATCCCCTGGCAGTCTTCTTTAAATGCATTACTTTTAAAATAACCTGCACATATTTCAAACATACTTCAAAGAGTATAAAAAACTATACAATGCCAAGTCTCCTCCCTACTTTATTTCTCATTCTCCAGTTCCCAGTATACTCTTCAACATATATTACTGTGTTTGATTCTTATGTGTCTTTCCACACAGGCTTTTGTGCATGTAAAAGCAAATAAGCATGAATTGTTTTTCTGTGTTTTATGCCAGTGGTACTCTATTTTACATATTCTTCCATATTTGTGTTTTTACTTAAATTTATCGCACACATATTTCCAGATCAAGATGTGCAGTGTATTGTATTCTCTTGTGTGGATATACCATAATATATTAAAACATCCCTCATCAATGGATATTTTGTTTCTAAATTTTGTTTTTACAAACTATGATGCAGTGCATTACCTGTCCTTACCATCATTTTCTGTCTCTATGAATATGTCTATGTAAGATAAATTCCTAGGAGTAAAATTGGTTGCTCACAAGGTCTATACCTTATAATTTTTGATAGATACTTCGAAATTGCCCTCCATGGGGATTATGCCAATTTACACTTTGACCAGCAATGATGAGAGCTCTACTCCCCAAAAACTTACCAAGTGTGTTTTTAAAACTTAGATTTTTGTCAAGTTGATGCTTTAAAATGGTATCTCTGTTTGAACATGGAATGCTCCATGACTTTGCATGTCATATTTGCACAGCAACTCTAATGTTCTCTGTATCACTTCAGTTCTTGGTGTACGTGCTATCAAAATGAGGTCTCTTACTTTACCTATAATTTGCCTTCCCATTATTGTGAGTGAAAGAAGTGTGTTTTCCTAAGTTTAAGAACCATTTATAGATTTTTAAATTTCTCATAAAAACTCTGTTCAAATCCTTGGTTCATTTTTTTGTCCTTTTTTAATAATTTTTTTAAATTCTCTATCTGTTAAGGTGATAAGGTGTATTGTGAGTGTTATTCCCAGTTTATCATTTAATTATCCTTTGATGTTCATGATGGCAATTTTTGTCATGTAGAGATATTCTGTTGTTTTTAGATTTTGAATTTTGAGTCAAGAAAGGATTTTTCCACATTGGGATTATAGAACAGTTCTCATTTTTTTTTCTTCTGATAGTTTTTATGGACTTATTTCTTTACAATTAAATCTTTGAACCATTTGGAATTTACTCTGGTATGGATCTGACCTTATTTTTGTATGCAAATCATTTATTTAACAGGCACTTTATCCCTACTGGTAGAAGATAACTTTATTAAATTCTAATTGTTAATATGTTTGAGATCTATTTTTGACATTTCCATTTTTTTCTTTTGGACTGTTTATTCATGTGCTAATACTACACTGTTTTAATTACTGAAGCTTATATTTTTATTATTTACAAATGTTAATGATCCACTGTTGCTCTTTTTTTTTCATAAATTTAAAGGGTTTTTTTGACTTTAAAAAATTTCCATACATGATTTTGAGTCAGAAGTGTATTTTAAGAAACATAAGCTGATTTCATGAGGATCATATTAAATTTATAAATTAACTTAGGGGAAATTGATATCTCTATGATGCTAAATCTCCCTATCAAACAACACAGTAAGCTATTGCTTTAAGTCTTCTTTATCAGAAGTATCCAAACATTTCTTCATAGTCTTAAAGCTCATCAGTAAGTGTTTAGTACTTTGTCTTGCTACTAGAAATCTGATCTTTTCTTCCATTTTAACTTTTAATGAGTTGTTTGTATATATGAAAGTATTTCCCTTAACTATATTGTTAAAACCTGCTAGTTTGCTCAGTCCTCTTACTGATCATATTGGTATTTGTTAATTACAGTGAGACCTCCCCACCATATTCTCTTCTCCAGATATCATTTGCAAATGGGGATGGTTTTAAGTCCTACTTTCAAAGTTTATAATTCTGATTTTGTGTGTGTGTGTGTATTTTAGGATCGCATGGGCATTAAGATTGTTAAATAACAATAATGATGGTGGACTTGCTTTTTTTGTTCCTGACTTTAAGAGAATCTCATGTTTCCTTGGACAGCATCATCCTGGGTTTTGGTTAGATGGCTTTGGGCTGAATGAAGAATATTTTTCATTTAAGAAAGTATATACCCATGCCTAGTTTATTAATTGTATACTGCCAAAGAAGACAGTTAGTTTTGCAAAATGCCTTTTTTAGGATCTGTGGTAATGATTATTGTTCTCACTAAATATTTTAAGATTAGGAACTTAGATAATAGTTTTCCTAATATGAACCATCTTTGCATGGTCAAAATAATTATATTTCTCTGGACTGTGATAATATTTTCTGTAGAAGTTTTTAGTCCAATGTTCATATCTGAAATTTATCTCTAGTTTTCCTTTTGGTGCAATGTTTTTACAAGTGTTGGTACCAATGTTGTTCTTATTTCATAGAACTTTAAAGTTTTCTTTTTCGTTTTATGCTCTGTAACATTTTAAATACCCTTGAAATTATCAGCTCTTTCGATTTTATAGAAATTTCCTGTGGAAAACAATCTTAGACTAGTAAATGCTTAACATAGTTTTCTATTTATTTTACAGAAATTGGTCTTTTTAAATGTTGTTCTTGTTGAAAGTTGGGTTTAGTCAATTACTTTTTTTTCTTTTTTTAAATGTATTTGTTTGAGAGCAAGAGTGCTCACACGAATAGCGGGAGGGGCAGAGGTAGATAATCTTCAAGCCAACTCCCCACCAAGCATGGAGCCCAAGGTGGGACTTGATCTCATGACCCTGAGACCATGACGTGAGCCAAAACCAAGAGTCAGGTGCTTAACTGACTGAGCTACCCAGGAGCCCTTAGTCAATTACGTTTTTTTCTAGGAAATTGCTTATTTCTTTCAGGTTTTCTTTTTTCTTTCTTTCCTTTTTTTTTTCTTTTTCTTTTTTATGCATGGAAGTAAACAAAATTATTTCTAAGAGGTCTGTAAGTTTTCTCTTTTTAAATTTTGAGTTACCTCTCTGCTTAATATTTCTGATTCTCTCTATGCTTTCCTCTCATTTTCTGGCTTTGTTCAATTAGTAGTATTTTATTGTTTTGTTCTGGTTCCTGTTGTCTGCTCTTGCATTCTCCTGGTGTATCTCCCATGTCTCTGGTCATTGTACATTAGATTTCTTTGCCAATATCTTTTTGTACATCAAACCTGTAAGTATTGCATGTCCTTGAGCTTAGTCCTTTCCTGTGTACCCTCCCTTGAGATAAGTTATCTCATCCACCACATAGCTTAATGGACACTGATGACTCCCTAATATATATCATATCACTTTTTGAAATCTCTCTTACACTAGGTATTATTCTTTCGATTTTCACAGATGAGTAAGTTTAAATATATCTAAAACATGGTTCTCTTCCTTCACAGAGAAAGTCACGAGCATCGACCTTGTCTCACAATCCCTGAGTCCTAAAAGGCATCCCTGATTCTTGGGTCTCTTGCTCTCTACGTACACTAAATCAATAAATCCTTTTCAGTTCTCCCTCTGATGGGTCACTTTTACATACCTCTTCTCTCCTTACTGCTGTGACTCTATTTTAAGTCACTGTCATCTCTTGCCTATGGCGATGGCAATTGTGGATGGCAATAACTTCCTCACCTGTTTTATTGTATCCACACACTAGTTCCTTCCTGATTCTTCCGTGATATGATACCTGACTGATTCTGTAACACATCTCCCTGGCTTAAATCCACTCAGTAGCTTGTCACTGTTGTTCAGAAAAATAGTTAAAATTCCTCACATGACCTTTAAGATTCTGAGTAATGTGGTTTCTACACACTATTCTCAACTTGAGCTGCTGTTCCCTTGGCTTTCTCTACTGTGGCCACCCCCGTATTCTTTATATTCCTCAAGTGCACCATTCTTCTTTTATCATCTTATGACATTTGTACCTGCTTGCTGTCACCTTTGCTTGAAAAATTCCCTGCTACTATTCCTTTCATTACTAATTCCTTTTCATCCTTTAGAGTTTGTCTTCAAAATCTTTTTCTCGGATAAGCTTTCTTCTACTCACTTTGTCTACATCATTTTGGCAGCATTTTTTCCCATAAATTAGTTGAGTTTACAATTAAAGAATTGGGTAATTGTCTGTATGGTGATTACTTTCTATAGTAAAATGTAGCCTCCTGTGGATATCTGTCTTGTTTACTGCTTAATCCCTAGTACCCAGTAAGATGAGTGTCCGCTAAATAGTTCAAAACACTGAAAGAAAAGATATTATAAAGGAAAATAAGATAAAAGTTTGAGAAATTTATTCTCTCTCTAAAAATTAGAAAATCTAGCATCATTATAATATTGTTAATTAAATGGGATAAACAGTTCAAAACAGAATTGCAAATTTAGTCTTCCATCTTGGTGAAGAAAGGAATATTTAATGATTGGCATTGGGACAATAGTCTAATTGTCTGGAAACATAAAGTAAGATTCCTAAATTACATTTTACACCAAAATAAATTCTCCATGAATGTGTATGCCATTTATTTTTTTTAAGATTTTATTTATGTTAGAGAGAGACTGAAAGAGAGCATGAGCAGGAGAGGCAGAGGGGGAGAGAGAGAAAGAAAATCTCAAGCGGACTCCACACTGAGCATGAAGCCTGATGCAGGGCTTGATCTCACGACATTGAGACCATGACCTGAGCTGAAATCAAGAGTCGGATTCTTGACTAACTGTGCCACCCAGGTGCCCCAAATGTATATGCTATCTAAATGTCTAACTGCATAACATTATAAAATTCCAAGAGAAAATATACATACATATTATCTAATCTTAGTCTGAATACAACCCATAAAATTTGATAACAGGGCATGAATGACACCTGCAATGCTGAGTGAATTAAAACACAGAAAAAATAAAACACGATTAGTACGTAAAAAGTGGTTGAAAAGGTGTTCACAACAGGAGCAAAAAAGTATTCTTAACACATGTGGCAGAATATAGGTTATTGTCCTTATATATTGTATAATGTCCTTACTATTATTTAAGAGATCTCCAAAATGGCAGCTGCCTCATTTAGACAACATAATGATTTCCAAGAGGCAAGTCACAAAATATTAAATACAACATTCTGACAATTTTTGACTGCTTTGAGAACCATGGGAATGAAAATAAAAATGAGATATTATTTAATTAGAATGGCAATGATTAAATGAATGACAATATGCAGAATTAGTTAACATCTGGGGAAACAGGACCTTCTCAAATGATGATGGCAGGAATGTAAATTGAATAACTTCTGCAGAGGGCCACTTGGCAATATGAGTCAAAGCCTTCAGAATGAACACATCCTTTCCTCAGTCATTCTTCTTCTGGAAATTTAATCTGATGAAATAATCAGTTAAATGCAAATGGATATGTTTGGTAGGGGCAGAGCAAGATGGCGGAGGAGTAGGAGACCTGGATTTCGTCTGGTCTCAGGAATTCAGCTGAATAGGGATCAAACCATTCTGAACACCTACGAACTCAACAGGAGATCGAAGAGGAGAGTAGCAACAACTCTCTGAACAGAGAAGCGACCACTTACTGGAAGGTAGGCCGTGCGGAGAAGTGAATCCGAGGCGATATTCGGGAGGATAGACGGCGGGGGAGGGGGCCTCCGTCGGCCGCTTCTGGCAAGTGCTAGAGCCGCGGAGCACAAAATTGGAACTTTTAGAAGTTGGCTCCGCTGAGGGACGTCGCTCCAGTGGCTAAGCGGGGGTGGAATCCTCCCGGGACAGTGGGGTCTCAGGACCCTCGGGGTCACAGAAAGACCGGGGGTGCCTGAGTGCGGCAGAGCTCCCAGGTATCAGAGCGGGGAAGCAGGCTGCAGAGACGGAGCCGAGGCGCGGGCTCTCAGCTCGGGGTGGCCATAGACTGTGATCCGCGGCCCAGTTGGGCCACTGCTCCTCCAGCAGGGACCCAACAAGCGGCAGATCCGGGGAGACTCCCCTTCCTCCCCCGGGAGGAGCGGCGCAGGAGCGCACCGCAGGGATCTGCTGGGTTTGGAGACTCCACACGGGGTCGGGTGCCAGAGACAGAATTACTCGGTCTCAGGCCGGGTGAGCACGGAGTGCGGCCGGAGACCGGGGACACGGGAGTGACTGACTGCTTTTCTCTGGGGGCGCACTGAGGAGCGGGGCCCCGAGTTCTCGGCTCCTCCAGGTGGAGATTGGGAGGCCACCATGTTTGCCCTGGTCCTCCAAAGCTGTACTGAGAGCTTGCAGGGAACAAAAGCTCCTGAGAGCAAACCCTAGCAGATTGTTTAGCCCGGACCGACAAGGGCGGGGCAATTCCACCTCCGGCAAAGACATTTGGGAACCACGGCAATAGGCCCCTCCCCCAGAAGATCAGCACGAACAGCCCGCAAGCCAAGACCAAGTTTACCGATCAAGGAGAACGGGAGAACTCCAGCACTAGGGGAATACTGCACATAGAATTCATGGCTTTTTTTTACCATGGTTCATTAGTTTTTCAAAGTTAATTTTTTAACTGTTTTTTTTAAATTTTTCTTTTTCCCTTTTTCAACCAACATCTTATCAATCCCTTTTTTAAAAAAAAAATTTTTGTTTTTCATTTTTAGAGTCATGTTTTATCCCTTCATAGTAGTTATCCTTATTTTTGGCATATATATATATATAAGTTGTTCTCTCTTTAAAATTTTGAGATACAGTTTCTTCTAGCAGATCAAAATATACCCTAAATCACTAGTGTATGGCTTTGTTCTACTCTCCTGCCTGATCACATTCTCTCCCTTTTTTCTTTTTTTTAAATCTTTCTTTTTTCAAACAACTTATCTTATCAATTCCTTTTATAAAATCTTTTATACTTTTCATCTTTACGGTCATCTTCCATCCCTTCATTGTATCGACCCTTATTTTGTACATATATGTCTTTCTTCCTATAAAATTTTAGGAGGCACTTTTTTCTAACAGACCAAAATATGCCCAAAATCTACTGTGTGGCACTGATCTATGCACTAGCCTGATCATATTTGTTCATATTCTGCTTTTTTTTGTATTGTTCTGTTTTTGTTTTTATCTTTTTCTTCTCTTTCTTTTTTCTTTCCTTCCCTTTCTTTTCTCCTAGTTTCAGGTCTTTTCTGATTTGTATACAGTCTATTTGCTGGGGACGTTATTAACCTGGTAGCGTTTTGTTCTCTCATTCATCTATTCTCCTCTGGACAAAATGACAAGACAAAAAAAATCACCTCAGCAAAAAGAACAAGAGGTAGTACCGTCAGCCAGGGACCTACTCAATACGGACATTAGTACGATGTCGGACCTAGAGTTCAGAATCATGACTTTAAAGATACTAGCTGGGCTTGAAAAAAGCGTGGAAGTTATTAGAGAAACCTTTCTGGAGAAATAAAAGAACCAAAATCTAACCAAGTCAAAATCAAAAAGGCTATTGATGAGGTGCAATCAAAAATGGGGGCACTAACTGCTAGGATAAATGAGGCAGAAGAGAGAACCAGCGATATAGAAGACCAAATGATGGAAAATGAAGAGGTTGAGAAAAAGAGAGAGAAACAAGTACAGGATCACGAGGGCAGAATTCGAAGGATAAGCGATACGATAAGACAAAACAACATTAGAATAATTGGGATCCCAGAAGAAGAAGAAAGAGAGGGGCAGAAGGTATATTGGAGCAAATAATAGCAGAGAACTTCCCTAATGTGAGGAAGGAAACAGGCATCAAAATCCAGGAGGCACAGAGAACCCCTCTCAAAATCAATAAAAATAGGTCGTCACCCTGACATCTAATAGTAAAACTTACAAGTCTCAGAGACAAAGAGAAAATCCTGAAAGCATCTCAGGAGAAGAGATATGTAACCTACAATGGTAGAAACATTAGACTGGCAACAGACCTATCCACAGAGACCTGGCAGGCCAGAAAGGACTGGCAGGATATCTTCAGAGCACTAAACGAGAAAAATATGCAGCCAAGAATACTATATCCAGCTAGGCTACCACTGAAAATAGAAGGAGAGATCAAAAGCTTCCAGGACAAACAAAAACTAAAGGAATTTGCAAACACGAAATCAGCTCTCCAAGAAATATTGAAAGGGGTCCTCTAAGCAAAGAGAGAGCCTAAAAGCAGCACAGACCAGAAAGGAACACAGACAATATACAGTCACAGTCACCTTACAGCAATACAATGGCACTAAATTCATATCTTTCAATAGTTACCCTGAATGGAAATGGGCTCAATGCCCCAATCAAAAGACACAGGCTATCAGATTGGATTAAAAAACAAGACCCATCCATATGCTGTCTGCAAGAGACTCATTTTAGACCCAAAGACACCCCCAGATTGAAAGTGAGGGGATGGAAAACCATTTACCATGCTAATGGACACCAAAAGAAAGCTGGGGTGGCAATCCTTATATCAGACAAATTAGATTTTAAAACAAAGACTGTAATAAGAGATGAAGAAGGACACTATATCCTACTTAAAGGGTCTATCCAACAAGAAGATCTAACAATTGTAAATATCTATGACCCTAACATGGGAGCAGCCAATTATATAAGGCAATTAATAACAAAGGCAAAGAAACACATTGACAACAATACAATAATAGTGAGGGACTTTAACACCCCCCTGACTGAAATGGACAGATCATCTAAGCAAAACATCAACAAGGAAATAAAGACTTTAAATGACACACTGGACCAAATGGACTTCACAGATATATTCAGAACATTCCATCCCAAAGCAACGGAATACACATTCTTCTCTAGTGCCCATGGAACATTCTCCAGGATTGATCACATCCTAGGTCACAAATCAGGCCTCAACCGGTACCAAAAGATTGGGATTATTCCCTGCATATTTTCAGAACACAATGCTTTGAAACTAGAACTCAATCACAAGAGGAAAGTCAGAAAGAACTCAAATACATGGAGGCTAAAGAGCATCCTACTAAAGAATGAATGGGTCAACCAGGAAATTAAAGAAGAATTAAAAACATTCATGGAAACCAATGAAAATGAAGACACAACTGTTCAAAATCTTTGGGATGCAGCAAAAGCAGTCCTGAGAGGAAAGTATATAGCAATATAAGCGTTTCTCAAGAAACAAGAAAGGTCTCAAATACACAACCTAACCCTACACCTAAAGGAGCTAGAGAAAGAACAGCAAATAAAGCCTAAACCCAGCAGGAGAAGAGAAATAATAAAGATCAGAGCAGAAATCAATGAACTAGAAACCAAAAGAACAGTAGAAGAGATCAATGAAACTAGGAGCTGGTTCTTTCAAAGAATGAACAAGATTGATAAACCCCTGGCCAGACTTATCAAAAAGAAAAGAGAAATGACCCAAATCAAGAAAATCATGAATGAAAGAGGAGAGATCACAACCAACACCAAAGAAATACAAACAATTCTAAGAACATATTATGAGCAACTCTATGCCAGCAAATAACCTGGAAGAAATGGGTGCATTCCTAGAGATGTATCAACTACCAAAATTGAACCAGGAAGAAATAGAAAACCTGAACAGACCTATAGCCACTAAGGAAATTGAAGCAGTCATCAAAAATCTCCCAAGAAACAAAAGTCCAGGGCCAGATGGCTTCCCAGGGGAATTCTATCCGACATTTAAAGAAGAATTAATACCTATTCTCCTGAAACTGTTCCAAAAAATAGAAATGGAAGGAAAGCTTCCAAACTCATTTTATGAGGCCAGCATTACCTTGACCCCAAAACCAGACAAAGACCCCATCAAAAAGGAGAATTACAGACCAATATCCTTGATGAACATGGATGCAAAAATTCTCACCAAAATACTAGCCAATAGGATCCAACAGTACATTAAAAGGATTATTCACCATGACCAAGTGGGATTTATCCTTGGGCTGCAAGGATGGTTCAACATCCGCAAATCAATCAACGTGATACAACACATTAACAAAAGAAAGAACGAGAATCATATGATCCTCTCCATAGATGCAGAAAAAGCATTTGACAAAGTACAGCATCCTTTCTTGATCAAAACTCTTCAGAGTATAGGGATAGAGGATACCTACCTCAATATCATAAAAGCCATCTATGAAAAACCTACAACGAATATCATTCTCAATGGGGAAAAGCTGAGAGCTTTTCCCCTAAGGTCAGGAAGTGGCAGGGATGTCCACTCTCACCACTGCTATTCAACATAGTATTAGAAGTCCTAGCCACAGCAATCAGACAACAAAAAGAAATCAAAGGCATCCAAATCGGCAAGAAAGAAGTCAAACTCTCACTCTTTGCAGATGATATGATACTGTATGTGGAAAACCCAAAAGACTCCACCCCAAAACTGCTAGAACTCATACAGCAATTCAGTCAAGTGGCAGGATATAAAATCAATGCACAGAAATCAGTGGCATTCCTATACACGAACAACAAGACAGAAGAGAGAGAAATCAAGGAGTCGATCCCATTTACAATTGCACCCAAAACCATAAGATACCTAGGAATAAATTTAACCAAAGAGGCAAAGGATCTGTACTCAGAAAACTATAAAATACTCATGAAAGAAATTGAAGAAGACACTAAGAAATGGAAAAACGTTCCATGCTCATGGATTGAGAGAACCAACATTGTGAAGATGTCAGTGCTACCTAGAGCAATCTACACATTCAATGCAATCCCCATCAAAATACCATCCACTTTTTTCAAAGAAATGGAACAAATAATCCTAAAATTTGTATGGAACCAGAAAGACCCCGAATAGCCAGAGGAATATTGAAAAAGAAAAGCAAAACTGGCGGCATCACAATTCCGGACTTCCAGCTCTATTACAAAGCTGTCATCATCAAGACAGTATGGTACTGGCACAAAAACAGACACATAGATCAATGGAACAGAATAGAGAGCCCAGAAATGGACCCTCAACTCTGTCGTCAACTCATCTTTGACAAAGCAGGAAAGAATGTCCAATGGCAAAAGACAGTCTCTTCAACAAATGGTGTTGGGAAAATTGGACAGCCACATGCAAGAATGAAACTGGACCATTTCCTTACACCACACACAAAAATGGACTCCGAATGGTTGAAAGACCTAAACGTGAGACAGGAGTCCATCAAAATCCTAAATGAGAACACAGGCAGCAACCTCTTCGACCTCAGCTGCAGCAACTTCTTCCTAGAAACATCGCCAAAGGCAAGGGAAGCCAGGGCAAAAATGAACTATTGGGATTTCATCAAGTTAAAAAGCTTTTGCACAGCAAAAGAAACAGTCCACAAAACCAAAAGACGACCGACAGAATGGGAGAAAATATTTGCAAATGACATATCAGATAAAGGGCTAGTATCCAAAATCTATAAAGAACTTATCAAACTCAACACCCAAAGAACAAATAATCCAATCAAGAAATGGGCAGAAGACATGAACAGACATTTTTCCAAAGAAGACATCCAAATGGCCAACAGACACATGAAAAAGTGCTCAACATCGCTTGGCATCGGGGAAATCCAAATCAAAACCTCAATGAGACACCACCTCACACCCGTCAGAATGGCTAAAATTAACAAGTCAGGAAACGACAGATGTTGGCGGGGATGTGGAGAAAGGGGAACCCTCCTACACTGTTGGTGGGGATGCAAGCTGGTGCAACCCTTCTGGAAAACAGTATGGAGGTTCCTCAAACAGTTGAAAATAGAGCTACCATACGATCCAGCAATTGCACTACTGGGTATTTACCACAAAGATAGAAATGTAGGGATCCGAAGGGGTATGTGCACCCCGATGTTTATAGCAGCAATGTCTACAATAGCCAAACTGTGGAAAGAGCCAAGATGTCCATCGACAGATGAATGGATAAAGAAGCGGTGGTATATATACACAATGGAATATTATGCAGCCATCAAAAGGAATGAGATCTTGCCATTTGCAACGACGTGGATGGAACTGGAGGGTGTTATGCTGAGTGAAATAAGTCAATCAGAGAAAGACATGTATCATATGACCTCACTGATATAAGGAATTATTAATCTCAGGAAACAAACTGAGTGTTGCTGGAGTGGTGGGGGGTGGGAGGGTTGGGGTGGCTGGGTGATAGACATTGGGGAGGGTATGTGCTATGGTGAGCGCTGTGAATTGTGCAAGACTGTTGAATCACAGATATGTACTTCTGAAACAAATAATGCAACATATGTTAAGAAAAAAGAAAAAGAAGATAGCAGGAGGGGAAGAATGAAGGGGAGTAAGTCAGAGGAGGAGACGAACCATGAGAGACGATGGAGTCTGAGAAACAAACTGAGGGTTCTAGAGGGGAGGGGGGTGGGGGGATGGGTTAGCCTGGTGATGGGTATTAAAGAGGGCACATTCTGCGTGGAGCACTGGGTGTTATGCACAAACAATGAATCATGGAACACTACTTCAAAAACTAATGATGTAATATATGGTGATTAACATAACAATAAAAAAATTTTTTAAAAATGCAAATGGGTATGTTTGACTTGTTGCCATTTAGTGACCTGCCTACAGAAGTGAAGAGGACTTTAGGGCATAACTTTTCATTCATATTAGCCTTAATCATCGTTAAACTTAATTTTCTCACTTTGCCTCTTAATTTGCCTGTTTTTTAACTTACTGTGGCATTTTGGTGTGTTTTATAAATTCTTATATGCATGATGGTACAAATGCTTTCTGAAACAAGATGTAATACTAATACACACCCAAACACACACACACACACACACACACACACACACACACACACACCCCATTTGTATTTATAGTTGTGGTTTTTAATAGAGTACCTAATACCTAGAAACCATTCAGTTAGTGTTTAATTATACTTAAGTCAGTATTTCATCATAGGAATTATATAAGCAGAACCTATAGGATCCATTTGTCAGGGATGTTTGTCTTATGAAATTAGTTTTCTCTAAAGTTCCTATCTGGAGGCTATGTCCGTGGTATGCTTAATTAAATAATTTTGATATACTCTCATGTTTTGTATATAGATTTTCTTCATTTTGCAGAAGCTCTCTCTTGGAGGATCTGAGATAAAACTGGCAGCACTTGCTGCTGAAACAGTCCCCTAAATGAGTCCTCTGTATCTGTTCAGAAAACCACCCACACTAGAAGTACCTGTATTTTGCAAAGGCAAATATACAGTGACATGCAAGTCAGCAAAACCTTCCTCTTACTTATCTCATTGCTATCTCAAAACTTAAATTTTCTGTTAAAGAAAATCCAGAATTAGATTCCCCATCACTGCTATTAGGCATTAACCTAATGGTTCTGGGATAATGATGCTTTTGATATGAAAGTAAGATCTTGAAGTGTCTGTGACATGCCAAACCAAAAACCTTGTGTGAAAAGTATTTTTGATTTGACTTACAGAAATGATCGTTCCTGGAATGAATTAACAAATATCAACTTGTAAAGGTTAAAAAAATAGAAACAAAATTTAATAGAAAAACTCGTGTTAAACAAAACTGTATACAACCATTGTATACAATGTTTGGCTTTTGTACTAGATTAGGTTTTAAATGAACATGGTGTTTCATTACTTTGCTTTGAAAAAAGGATTTACTACTTTATGTATAAAACATACAGCTTGGTAATTGGACACACATTTTCTCAGCAGGAAAATATTGTAAACACATGTAATTGAAGATTAAAACCAAGGGTATCACTGTGGCATAGGTCTGAAGAGGTTTGTTTACTAGAAATAAAATCTTTTTCTGCGATGAGACTGTGAATGAAACAAGAAATGTCCTGATGTTCTGAGGCCAAATCCCCTACATGCAGCAAAGATGTCAGGTTCAAGGATGTTCTTACACTGCCAGTGAAGATCAAGATCTCTCAAACCTTGGTTTGAATATCTTTTAGAATAACTTTTAAAATGTTATTAACCACTTGTGGTTTATTATTTTTTGCACTTCTTGGTCAAAATTGGACCACTCCTAAGTTGAATCTAAAGTTCGACAAGCTTATTCTAAATTCTCACTCAGGATTAAATGACGAAGAACAGCTAAGCTAACTTTACAGAAGAATAAAGATGGGGTATTTATTATGGAACTATAGTAATTACAAGCTTGTTACAAGTTATGGAAAAGACCTTAGTTAGGCCATTAGGCAGAAGAGGACACACAGAGAGTCCCAGTCACCATGGGGGATTATATAGGACAAAAGCAGTACCTGGAGGAAAAGATATGACCTATTCAGTGAGTGCTTATGGGATAAGTAGTTGTTCATAGGGGGAAAATACTGGGTTTCTGGTGCACTCATAGGAAGAGTGAATCTGGGGCACATGGGTGGCTCAGTCCGTTAAGCGTCCAACTCTTGGTTTCACTCAGGTCATGATCTCAGGGTAGTGGAATGGAGCCCCGGGTCGGGCTCCGTGCTTAGCATAGTGTCTGCTTGAGATTTTCTCTCTCCTTTTCCCTCTGCCCCTCCTCTCACTTGCACTCAGGTATGTGCCCTCTTTATCTCTCTGTCTCTTTCTCTCTGTCTAAAATAGATAAATAAATCTTTAAAAGAAAAAAAAAATCCAAGGGGACCTGGGTGGCTTAGTCAGTTATGCATCTGCCTTCCGCTCAGGTCATGATCCCAGGGTCCTGGGATTGAGCCCCAAGCCCCAAGTCCAGCTCCCTGCTCAGTGGGGAGCCTGCTTCTCCCTCTCCCTCTGCCGTTCCCCCTGCTTGTGCTCTCTCTGTTGATAAATAAATAAAATCTTTTAAAAAAAGAATCTGAAATAGATTAAAGAGCTAAGTGTGCCAAGTAAAATTATTAAGCCCTTAGAAGAAAATGAAGGAACATACGTTTATAACCTTAGGAATTTGTAAGGATTTCTTACAAAGGACAAAAGGAAAAAATTGATAAATTTGATAATAAAATTCATAAATTTTTACACACAAAAGATAGCATAAAACAAAGTTAAATGACAAATTAAACCAGCGGTTCCTTGTAACTCAATACCTGACAAAGGACCAGTATCTAGAATATACAAATAAATGGTACCTATCCCTAAGAAAGACAATCTAATGGGTAAAATTATCAAAGGATGGGAACAGATAAAAGCTAATAAATATATGGAAATATCCTCATTTGCAAAAAAGGAGCTGCAAATGTAAAAATTGATAAGATGCCATTGTCATTGTCATATCATTCTTAGTGTATCTTATTGTTACACATTTTGAAATGCGACAATTCTAAGTGTTTTTGAGGATGTGGGACTCATCATATATTTCTGATGGTAGTGTAAATTGGTACTACTTGGCATCACAAAAGTGGGAATATTTAGTAAAATCAAAGATACGCACACACACATAATCTGCAACCCATAATGTCTGCCTCTAGATAGATTCATCTCTGTAGACTAGAGGAAATCTAACCCCTAATGCATGAGGGATGTGTACCAGGATGTTTACTGAAGATTTCTGTATAACAGCAAAATATTGAAATTAGCTTCACTGATTATAAACAGAGGACGGATTCAAAATCTAAGGTAGATTCAGGCAATGGAAACCTATTTAGTAGGCAAAATTAATGAAGTAGAGCCACATGAATACACATAGATGCATCTCAGAAGCAGTGTTGAGTGGGGAAAAAAGCAAGCCACCTGTTATGGTAAATGCTAAAAAGATCAAATCAATATCATACATTGATGTAAATACATAGGTGTAGAGAATATATCAAAACATGGATGGAAAGAGGAATCATCAGCCTGAGCAGTTTTTAGCTCTGAGAAGGGAAGGGAGGGGGAGGGGGTAAAATTGCATCAGTAGAGGTGTAAATGTAGTTATAACTACATAATGAGTTTTAATTAGAAGATCTGAAACAAATATGTTGAAACATTAATATTAACTAAATGTGGTATTAGTCTTTGATTTTTAAATGTGTTTAAAGCATTTCACAATTAAAATGGATTTAATTATACAGAAAAGGTATGTTTTATTTTTTAAAACTAGAAATGTTAAGTGATAAATTTTAATGTAATTATTCTCAGTAATGCTTCTCATGAAGGTACACTTAATGCAATCTAAAACAGTTTTTTTAATTAGAGAAAAATTATTTTTTCTTTGGAAATTTTGTTATGTTTGACTTATGTTTGCTCTCTTATCAAAGATCTGCTTTGAGAAAGGATCGGATCAATGAATTCACATTGTAGTATAAAAGAAGTTAAATAAAATTTGTTATCCTTTCCTGTATTATTTGCATCTCACGAGAGAAATCATCATTTTGATTTCTTTTTTTTTTAAAGATTTATTTATTTATTTGAGAGAGCGAGAATGAGAGAGAGAGTACATGAGAGGGGTGAGGGCCAGAGGGAGAAGCAGGCTCCTCGCCGAGCAGGGAGCCCGACGCGGGACTCGATCCCGGAACTCGATCCCGGCACTCCGGGATCATGAGCTGAGCCGAAGGCAGCTGCTCAACCAACTGAGCCACCCAGGCGCCCATCATTTTGATTTCTATCAAGGGAATAACAAGCTGAAGTAGAGAGGGGTTCGAGTAGGATTTTTTTTGTAGTGTCATGAATATCGTCAAACAAATTATTTCACATTTGAAGTATTCCACTGTAGCTGGGAATTATATACCCCATATTCTGCAAGAGGAAAAAGCAGTACTTCACATACCGTAGCAGCAGCATAAAGCATTTTTGTTTCAGTTAGGAGTTCGTTAGGCTCACAATCCAAAACAGTAATGATGATGATGATGATAATAATAATGACATTTGATGGTTGCAGTTCAAAGACACATCAACCTTATATTCAAACAAACTTTAAGTTTTTATTTAAATTCCAGTTAGTTAACAGAGAGTGCAATATGAATTTTAGGAGTAGAATTTACTTACTCACCATTTACTTATAACACCCAGTGCTCATCACCTCCTTAATTCCCATCTCCTATTTTACCCATCCCCCTCCCCCCAGCCCCTCTGGTAACCACCAGTTTGTTCTCTAGAGTTAAGAGTCTCTTCCTAGGTTTACCTCTCTCGCGCACGCTCTCTTTTCCCTTTGTTTTTGTTTGTTTTTTTCCTTAAATTTCACATATGAGTAAAATTGTATGGTACTTGTCTTTCTCTGACTGACTTATTTCAGTTAGCGTTATACTCTCTAGCTCCATCCATGTTGTTGCAGATGGAAAAATTTTATTGTTTTTATAGCTCCATCATATATATATGTATGTATGTATACCCACACACACACATACATACATACATACATACATGCACACACACACAACCCATCTTCTTCATCCATTCATCAGTCGATGGACACTTCAGCGGCTGCCATAATTAGGCTACTGTAGATAATGCTACTCTAAACATTGGGGTGCAAGTATCTCTTTGAATTAGTGTTTTTGTATTCCTTGGGTAAATACCGAATAGTGCAATTGCTGGATCAAAGGGTAGTTCTATTTTTAACTTTCTGAGGACCCTCCAGGCTATGTTCCAGAGTGGCTGCACCAGCTTGCATTCCTGTCACTAGTACAAGAGGATTTCCCTTTCTCCGCATCCTTGCCAAAACCTGTTGTTTCTTGTGTTTTTGATTTTTGCCATTCTGACAGGTGTGAGGTAATATCTCATTGTAGTTTTGATTTGTCTTTTCTTGATGATGAGAGATGTTGAGCATCTTTTCATGTGTCTATTGGCCATCTGAATGTCTTCTTTGGAGAAATGTCTGTTCATGTCTTCTGCCCATTTCTTAACTGGATTATTTGGTTTTTCGGTGTTGAGTTTGATAAGTTCTTTATATATTTTGATATTTTGCAAATATTTTTGCCCATTCCATTGGTTGCCTTTTAGTTTTGTTGATTGTTTCCTTCACTGCGCAGAAGCTTTTTATTTTGATATAGTCCCAATAGTTTATTTTTACTTTTGCTTCCCTTGCCTTAGGAGACATACCTAGAAGGAAGAGACTGTGGCATATGTCAGGGAAATTACTGCCTGTACTCTCTTCTAGGATTTTTATGGTTTCAGGTCCCATTTAGGTCTTTGATCTATTTGAGTTTATTTTTGTGTATGGTGTAAGAAAATGATCCACTTTCATTTTTTTGCAAGTAGCTGTGCAGTTTTCCCAGCACCATTTGTTGAAGAGACCATCTTTTGTCCTATTGGATATTCTTTGCTACTTTGTTGAAGATTAATTGACCATTTAACTTGTGAGTTCATTGCTGGGTTTTCTATGCCAAACAAACTATGTTTTAACTCTACATATAGGCACATAGTTGGTGGGTTTAGAAGACATATGCTGAGATTAGAATCTCTATAGTTTAAAGTCCATTTGTTTAACAGTGGAAATAGCTGTTCTTTTTAGAGTGAGTCCCCAAAGTGGTTGCTTTTCTTTCACTCACTTTCTAAGGCTATTTAGGATCACGATGCTAACTGTAGAATAAAAATATACTGTATAGGATATTTATTCCATGAAAATGTACAGTTCACTGGTTAATTTATTTATTATGAATGCATTCTTAACTTCAGCTGCCTTTATGGATGTAATTTTCCTTTTTATTGTCTTTTAATTGGAATATTTTTAAACATAAGGAGTAGGTGAAAGGATAAATTTATATTTGATTATATTTGGGCCAGATTGCTGTTTCTGTCACTTTCATGATCACTCTTCACTTTTATCCTTTTACATTTTGTTTAGCCATTTAGATGTGACACTTCAACCCAGGAAATGTTAACATTCTCCTCCTAAGAGTAACTACATTATCCTATTCAGTTACAATAATACACCTAAAAAATATTTTACATCCTGCAATTGGTTTCTAAACCTAAAGCACTTTTCCTATTTCATCTAAACAATTTATCTATAATAATGTGTTCCCAAATATTGTTGAGATTAAGTTTTTTTTTAAGTTTTCTGCTGTTTTTAAAAAATAAATCTAGTTTACGGGGGCACATTTGCTCATGTCCCTTGGAATAGTCTCTTGGTTTCTAACTCTAGAATGCTATCCTCATTTTAGTGATTTTTACTGTGCGGGCTCCCAGTTCAGGAAAGCAGGCCTAAGGTGTTTGATATTAATGATTCCGATTCCCTCTCTCAGAGATTGTATGGATCTCTGGTCAATGCTTTTAGTCCAAGGGAAAGGAGAGACAAGAGAAGGGACTATTCTCTCTCTCTCTCTCTCTCTCTCTCTGTAGGTTGGTGTTGATTCAGCACCCAGTTAGCCATAAGAAGTAGAGAGTGGATCACTGGTCATTTGAAAGGCAGTTTCTCATCAGGGCTATTCACTACTTAGTCAAGCAGTTTGTCTTTCAGCTCTTCTGGGTGCAGGCACTGTCCTTCTCCTGCTTTGCTAAAGCAGCTGGTGGAATGGCCTTCTTCAGAGCAGAGCTACAAGTATTTTCAATGGTCAGAGAGGCCAAATATTAAATTTGGGCTTCTGTAGACATTAGGCATTCTTGCATGTAGGATTAGTATCTTCCTGTCATCCAGTAATTTTGTTTTCCCATTTCTTAGAGGACATCCTTCTTTTACTTCTCTATTTCTCCTGCATTTTCTCCATGGTCTTTATAAAATCAGCCTCCTCCCAGATAAATAACAAAAAATAAATTCTGAAGAGATTAATAATACCAGGGTCAGATTAATGTAAAGAGAAAAGTGACCTTATGGACATTTGAAACCATTTGTAAATTCCTTGGCTATTGATGGCATTTGTATCAGGTTCACGTCTGAAGTGAGGCCATATTGTTGAGTTTTCTCAACTTTCCCTGCTATCATTTTTTTTTCCCAACATTTTCTGTAGATGAGAAGCAAATGCCTAGGAAGGTCCTAGGCATTACCATCTATGTGAGCCTTGCATAAATTGGAAAACAGAACTCCAGGTGAAGCTCACATGCTACACTTTATTGGGTGGTACAATACCAGGCAGCAAGAGTGAGGGGGAAAGGACCATAGAGTGGGAACCAATGAAAGTCACTGAGGATAGCTTCACAAGAAAATACAACTGATTTCTTGGTTACTCTGGATGTTGCTGGAGATGCCATGAGAGAGGAGGAAGAACTAGGAATTTATCTTCTTGACACTTCTCATCTCCTGTTTCTTGCTCTTCAAAGTAAGTCCCAGGGGCATGAATTTCTCTGTAATTCCAGACTACTTAATATACTCCCACCTAGCAGTCACTGAAAAAGCCAGATCCCTCTTCCCACAGAACGATGCCTCCTCTGGATCTGGAATTTGTGAGTAGGAGCAAACTCTTCATAGTTCCATTGACATTGTAGTCGAAGCTGTGCGCCATCTTGGCCTTCATTTCTGGGAGGGCTGAGGCATCCATAGTTGTCAGGAAACAAGGCTAGCCTCACTACAATGGGGTGCATGCCTGGCAAGCCACACTGGTCTGGATGGAGCTGGTTGAGGGGTTGCCCCAGCTGATCCGGGCACCGAGGAGGCTGGAGCAGCAGCTCAGGTGAACCTGACTCTGATTACGCAAACAGGCCTGAGTGCACACAGCCAAACACATCTGGGAATAGGCACAAATTGGGCTCACTGTAAACCACTGGATAAAACTCCAAATGGTATCATATCCACATAAATAAAAACAGCAGTCTTTATGGGTCCTCTATTCACTCATAATAAAAATATAGAGTAGGAAATCACTTTAGAATTCATGGAGACAAATTTCCCCATCATTATTATGAAAGGAGCTGCAAAGTGACTTACTCAAAGTGACGGAGAACATTTGAGATCAAAGAGTAGAACTCAGGTCTATAGATTCATAAGCCAAGGATTTTATTGCATTCTACTGTCTCTCCTTGCGTATCCCGAAATCTTTAAATAAATGGATCCTTGTGAATATGGTAACCATCTAACCAACTCTCCAGTAAAATTCATATGCAAGGAAATAAACATAGACAGAGTTCAATTATTAATGTTTTGAGAGGATCTGCTGACGTCACAAAAGGAAATCGCACCAGTTGCTTTAGAGTAGGGAAGTGCGTATCCACCACGTTAGTACCAGCAGTGACCTAACTGGTAATCCACGCCGTGGAATTCCTAATATGGGGTTGATGGACTTCTCCCTGAAGAGACCCACTGACAGGATGTGCAGAACCTTGTGCTTGTGTGCATTTTCAGGGGAAGAAGTTTTATAAGTTTGTGAGTTCCTAAAAAAAAAAAAAAGTCTGTTAGAGCTTAAAAGAATGAAGAGTGGGGGGAGGAAGAGAGAGAGGGGGGAGAAGGAAGGAGAGGAAGAGAAGAAAAAGAAAAAATTCCTTATTGGCCTGCCTAATTTTGCCCGGGAGGAAAGAGAGGCTTAGAGAGTTGCCAGCATTCCTGATTCATAACGTGTATAAGTGGCAGGATTGGGATTAAATCCAGTCTGAACTGCATGCCAGGTCTCGTGCAGTTCCCACTAATGGAAATGTTCCCTAGGCAATTTTGGACCATTGACCTTTTTTTTTTCCAGAAGATCCAAGAGTTAGAAAACAAGAAGTAAGGAATTTTTCTTCTTTTCTTTAAAGAGAGCTTATAGGCCAAACGTCTGTATTTTTATAAGAGAGGAAAGTGAAAGCCCAATTGCTTTTCTCAAGATGGCAGTCAGTTAATGACAATTCTGATCTGGACTCTGTGACCTGACTTCCTCCCACTCTTATGACTGTGTGTTACTACTGTATCAGAAAAGGTGAAGAATGAGCAGAAATTAATGGAAAGCATATATATTATATATATGTCAGTTGCACATCTACAAAAGCAACATTTATAAACTCATTCTATTCTTAAATCTCATTTTCTTGAGAAAGACAATGTGAGAAAAATAATTGTGTCCATCTTTTTTTAAAAATATTTATTTATTTATTTTAGAGAGACAGAGAGCAGGAGGGAGGGGCAGAGAGAGTAGGAAGCCGACTCCCCACTGAGCATGGAGCCTGACATGGGGCTCAGTCCCACAAACCTGTGATCATGACCTGAGCCAAAACCAAGAGTCCTTTGCCCAACCGACCACACAACTCCCGTGCCCCATAACTTTGTCAATCTTTGAAACTGATGTTTTTAACTTGAAAGTTATAGATAGCTATAATGTTTCCTTAATCATGGCCTTCTTAGGTCAAAGGTAACATGAGAAACAAGCTGTTATTTCTGGCCTAAGAATGAATAACAGCTTAAATGTTAGAAATTATCTAGCAAACTTGTTAATTTTTACTATACATCTGTCAGTAGTATTTTATCCTTTAATACAGATTTGTTGTTGTTGTTTGTCTCAAAAACAGTTCTGGTTTCAAAGAGCATTTCAGTGATCTCTCTAAAGGTACAAACCCAGTCTTTTCAGAACTGGTGTCTTAGCAGGGAATGCTGTGGACTGGTAAGGTTTTTGGGTTTTTCTAAGTTCTTGATTATGTTTTCTTTCAGCATAAAGCCATCCTCTGTTCATTACATGCTGTGTTCCTTTTATTCATTTTCTCTTTTTGCTGCAGTAACTTTGTCTAAATGCCACTTTTTTTTTATCTTGTTCTTGTATGATTTGATAACTTGGCAGCTCTTTCTAGACCCTCTATTTGCCCTGAAACATTACAGTGAGTTCTACTTGATTTCTTCCTCATCTGAAATCTGTCTTCTCTCTGAGATCCATCCTGGGGACAGACTTTCTGCAGCGTGTGCACGGAGGGTGAAGGACGCTGCAAAACCAGAGGGTTCATTGGCATTCAAGCTTTGTTAACTATCCTGAACCTTTCTTCCTTCCCCTTGTCTAGAAGGCATCCCGGTCCAGCATCAGAATGAACCCTGACTTCGGATAACTCTTCTAACTCGATTTGGAGAAGCTTAGCCATGCTCTATGACCAGTTCAAATGTTCTCTCATCTTTGCAGTCATTTCCACTTTCTCATAAAAGAAGAGGGAAATACACATATGATAGGTGTTTTAGCATTTGTATTGAAAATCCGGTTGTGAGGCAGGGGGTGGGTTGGGGGGGATGTTGGGAAATTAAAGCTGAGGATCTCCATTGAGCAAAGGCTGCCTCCCATTCAGTCTCAGATTCTTCCTTCTATATTTCATCTTTCATCTTCTGTTTGATTAAATTTCAGCGTGTTCTTGGAAATAATAAGCTCTGAATGTTTCTGAGAGTGTTTCCCTTTCCCTTGACAGTTTGATGCCCCTTAGGGAATCACCACAATGGTGAGATCCAGGAGTTTTCAGTGTCCTTTAGAGGGGCTCAGAAGAAGACAGGCAGGGTCTTCTACTTTTGTGCAAGTGTCCACCTCCTCTTCCAGAATCCCTAGCTCATGCTTCTCTTTATGTGATTCTCCTGAGAGGAATTATTATTGATGCTTTTTGGAACATTGTTGTCTGATCTAATCCCATCCCTCTTCCCAGTGCAAACTGAGCAAGATTTGGAGCTGCTTGGACTGTCCCAAGCTAAGGCATATCAATATTTTGAAACTTCGGTTATTTTCCTGCCCTTCAATCATTTTCCTTGATTGTACCAGTATATTTTTACCAGTATATTTTTGCTGTGTTTTGTTTTAACTATTTGGGGGTTTTTTGCCTTTTTTTTTTTTTTTTGGCAAAGAAATTTTGTTTGCTATCCTGACGTTCATTCACTGTCTTAAAATTAAATCCTGGAAAAATAACTTTTAAAATGACGAATAGGAAAGTATTCACAGAAGCTCTGTTTTAATCATGGTTAATGGACTAAATAGGCTAAAAGAGGGACAGGAATATTAATGCTTTCTCAGTGTTTCCTTCCCATTCATTTCAGTCCTCTTATCTTTGGGTTGTTTTTTCTTACCTTGAATAGGAATAGTGAGAGAAAACAAGTCAACTGGTCTCAAGAAATGTCCATCAGTGTGTAACCTTGATCTGATGTGAAGGGAAGCAAAAGCAGGCCTGCTGTGCACCTGCTGGAAGAGTCCCATCAACTGAGAGTCTGTTTTCTCTGTCACTGTATCTTCTGCCTCGTCATTACATGCTCTATCAAGGTTATCAGAATGCACTTGAATGTCAGCGTTCTCGTTATTCCCAGAGACGAAGGGACTGGACAGTGTGATTGACATTCTGAAACAGCACCTGCTTCCTCCTCCACTCCACCCCAGCACACAGCACATGTGCCCATACCCACGTGGTCTTCACAGACTACAGGTTTCCCCCAGATGCGAAGCTGGAAATACAGTGTTCACAGGTGTCCTTGGTGGCTTGGCTTGCCTCACTGAGATCATTTCTAAGTCCCTATTAAGATCACCATCTGGAAAACATAACGGGCACTATCAAAGAAGTTGATAGGTTTCACTGAAGATAGCAGCTTCGGTTACTAAGGAGTAGGTAGGTACCTGCCTAGTTGGGGAAATCATTCAGAGCTGCTCAGCTGGCCGTGCTGCTGAGACTCCCCACTGTTCTTCATGGCTACAGGGTTCCATTGACTTAATGGGAGCCTCACAGAATGGCCAGGACTGAATGCAGTCTTTTTATTCAGCAGTGAAAGTTACACTGACTTTATCAAAGTCAAGATGTCAAGCAGATAATTGAATTCAATTGCCACAGCAGCATCGCTTTGTCAGGACTGCATGGTGTGTCTTCAGGGAGGAAACACTTAACAAGGCCACACACATACACATACAACAGTGTACATATATGAGAGTATATATGCATATGTAAAACAGAATCTATGTATATATGTATAGGTGTGTGTGTGTGTGTGTGTGTGTGTGTGTGTGTGTGTGTTTATGTATGGAAAATTCCCCCCATTCAACAGTAGAAAGAATCTGATTCATAATTATGAAGCTGACAATTCATGTTCTGAGAAAGTGGTCCTTATCGAAATGTATGCCGTATTTGATGAATGATTGATAGTAGAATTTAATGAGACCTAGAAATTATTGGCACAAAGGAAAAAACAAAAGAAAATTAATTTACATAAAAGAACTGGACCAGAATCACTCTTTAATAAATGGTAGCTATTGCTACAATTCTAAACGATTCTAAAGCCTTGTCATTATTAACTATTTTCTTTATATAATACTAACTTCCAAAAATACTTTGAGGCAGTATTTAATAGAAAATATTTTTTAAAGGTGTGTAACTATTTAATAAAAGCTAGGAAAGGGAAGGAGAGAATTATATTGTAAGGCACGAGGAATAAATTAGGCTAAGGTATCATCCAGAAAATCCTAAACTAAGGAAATCTACAGTTATTGAGCACAAAGTTTCCCTCTAAGTTTCCTGGAAATCAAAGAAAGAAAAAAAAACATAACAAGATATAGCTGTAATAAATAAATAACAAAGAATCATACCAGTTTCCCAGAAGAGACCAATGTTTCCCTCTCTGTGCCATCCATCAGAAATTTATCCTGTCTTTATTTAAGTAGGATGACCTACTTCTGGTTTGTTAGGGGCTTTTCCAGTTTAAAATCTGTAATTATTTATATAAATATTTATTTATTTATATAAAAATTATTTATATAAAACACTCTCAAAAGTGTCCTTGTTTGGAAAATAAATTATGTGGTCATTTTCTACAGTGGCAGAAAAACACATTGAAACACACAACTGATCCAGGTTTTATGAGGCCAGAAACTTAACATTATCTTAGTGACTCCCATTTAAGAAACAGGATGGAAAATTACAAATACAAAATTAGGAAGAAAAGATAATATTTCTTTAGCGTGAAGTAAATCACAAGAGATTAATACTATTAAAAGTTAAGAAACAATTAACAGCCTGCCGTAACTCAATAATTTTGTTTTTTTCCGGGGATTCCTGCGTGGCTTAGTCAGTTGAGCCTCTGGCTTTGGCTCAGGTCATGATCTCCAAAGTCCTGGGATCAAGCCCCACATCAGGCTCCCTGCTCACGGAGAGTCTGTTGCTCCCTCTCTCTGCCCTTCCCCCTGGGTTGTGCTCTCTCGCTCACTGTCTCTCTCTTTCTCCCTCAAATAAATAAATAAAATCTTTAAAAAGATAATTTTTTTTCTGCATTTGTTGGCTGGATACTCTAGGAATAAAACCTCTTTTGAGGCAACAATTTTATTATAGAGGAAATAGCGTGGTTGATTAGAATTTATTATTACAGATAGTTTTAAGAAGTTTATTTGAGCTTTATAAGTTGTCTATAACATTACATAAATTTTTACAATTATTGCCACATTTGGGGAAATCTCTCCATTTCTTCCGTGTATGAACTATAAGATTTTCAGAGAATTTATATTTCACATTTTCTTGGGAAAACTAATTTTATTTTATTTATTTTTAAGATTTTACTTACTTATTTGACAGAGACACAGCGAGAGAGAGAACACAAACAGGGAGTGGGAGAGGGAGAAGCAGGCTTCCTATGGAGCAGGGAGCCCGATGCGGGACGTGATCCCAGGACTTTGGGATCATGACCTGAGCCGAAGGCAGACGCTTAACCAACTGAGCCACCCAGGCGCCCCTTGGGAGAACTAATTTTAAAAAAATCCTTTGACTGACAACATACATCAGCCAGTATGCTTTGATATTTTGGTTATGGTGGCATATGAGTTTTATTATTTTTGATAATGTCAGTAAATTTGTTAAACCAAAAGAGCAGAAACTTTAATATATTCCCAGTGTAATTGCACGATGTATGCCTCTTCTTTTATCGGATTATTGAAAAAAATCTAAGAAATTTCTCTTTTCCTCTTCAGGATTTGCTACTTTGGGTATGATCTGCCTGCTATTTCAGCAATAGAAAAGGTGTCAGATACACAAAGATAAAATCGGAAACATTTGGATGTATAAAATACGCACTTCACACACACACTCACTGTATATAGGAATGGTACAGGTTTATGTCCTACCAAGTCAGGAATCCTGATAAATCTGTTTCCCTCTATTTCCAGAAAAAGTAGAAAAAAAGAAAGTATGGTGGTTCTTTAAATTGCTTATACTGCGTTGTTCAGTCTGTTGTTGACAGGCAGAAAGTTCTCTCTTCACTTAGCACTGATGAGAGCAGAATCCTCTTAACAGTTTTACCTCTATGGTAATTGGAAGTGTATTTGAAAAACTAGCTATATGCCTCTATACACTTCCAACCTTGTTTCTTTCCTGACTCTTGTTCTTCCAATGCTGGTCACATTATGACCTCAGGCCCTGCAGCTTTGTAGCAGGACCCCGGGGGAGCTGGCACAGTCTGAGCCTGGATGACTAAGAATAGCCTAATTTTCCACTAACGTCACTGCCATCACATAATGTAAATCCAAAATAAATGTATGGCCAACACAAATTCCTCTGAGAAACCTAACATTCTTGGAGCCATACGAATAACCATCAGACAACAAGAAGGGAAGCATGTCAGAGGAGAAAGCAGATGGTCCCAGACAGTGTTCCTAACAGGGTGTAGAGTAAAATATCTTATATTTGCAAATTTTACCAAAATTATCCACTTTATGAAGCCAGGATTCGGGGCCCTCCCAGAAGAGGCCTGTGCAAGTGAGGGGCCCTGCAGGTTGAACTTCGTCAAGTTCATGGTCAGTCTGCCTCTGCCCAAGTGCTACTGCAGACCTGGGTAAAGACCTAAGGCCCACTTAAGCCTTCGGGAAGAGCTGGGTAAAACCAGCTCTGCAGAGGCTTGGAATTCAGCTTTCTAGTGATTGTGCAGGTGTCAAATTTAGAAAATCTAGAGACTAAATATTTAGCATATCACTGATCATTTTGTTGTTCCTGAGTGTGATGATAGGGTGTTCACGCCATTGTGTGACTTGTGTCTTCCTGAAACCTTGTTATGACCTCGGCACATTACTAGTATGATGTGGGAAAAAAAATGTGTAGCATATCCACTTTAATCTCAATACTCTAAGCAGAACGTTTTCTCGTGAAACAATTCAAGTGGAAATAGCCAGGGAAGAAATTCTCTGTTGCCAGTCCCAATTGCTATCTGTATGTGTAGACTTGTAACAGGTGCAACACCCAGACTTTAACTTTGTTAATATCAAAGCCCGTGAGTGTGGACCTGCTATTTTCCAATGTGGTCTCTAGAATATTGACTTTTCTAGGTAGAGGTTACTAAGATAATTTACATAGCCATTAAAATAATTGTCTTTTAAAAAATGGATTTGAAAATTCTTAAAATCCCTAATCATTCCCATTTTAATGATTTTTGTCTCAAAATTACTGAGGAAAAGAAACAAAACATGAAAGCAAATGGCTTGTTCCGTTCTTTGTATCTTAACACTGAAATCAAAATAAAGGAGTTGAGAGGAGGCAAGGCATGGCTTCAGTAATCTCTTCGTTCTTGGTTGGAAGGAAGTTCTTCATGGATAAGAAAGGAAGTGAGGCCAAGAGGTTGTTTGGGACTTAAGGGCAGAGAAGGGAGCTGCCCCTTGAGGACTCCCAGGGGAAGCTAGTCCTGCTGTTGTTCTCTTGGGGAAGGGTGTGGAAGGGTGGGTTTCGTTCCATTTTACCCTTGAATTCTTCTGAGGTTATCAGACCTGATCCTCAGAGTTTGGACGAGTAAATCTAAGGTTTCATTTTCTCCTGTCTTTCTGAATAACCCTTGGTTCAATTTCTCTTTATTCTCTGTATTCTGATCTGTAATATTCTGCCCATGAAATTGTGCTTAGCTTTTCTGGCATCCATCATTACTATCATTTTAGGCAGTGAACGTATTTGTAGGATATTGAAATCACTATAGAAACATAAAGATGGATGGAAATTCAGATGGACACACTCGTGCTTTAGCAAGGTTTGGCTTTAAATGGAACAGATTTTTCTCTTCCTCGTTCTTGAAGCCTCCCCCTCCCCTTGCCTTGTTTTTCTGTAGAATCCTTTGTTCAGGGAACTCAGAATTGATGTGGACATTGTGCTGACTTCAGTGTGTACTCAGTCATGAGACTCGGACGGCCAGTGACTGGGCTAGTCAGACGCCACCTTGAAGACGTGATGAACACAACTGGCAGCTCATACCAGATTCCTATCTAAACTGCCCAGATCCAGGCAGTTGGCCGGTTAGCTCAAGTTGGTTAGAGCATGGTGCTAATAAACTGCCCAGATCCTGTATTTTCCTCTAAAACCCCTCAGCCTTTTGCCCCTGTGGGTCTGCAGGTTTTTTGTTTTGTTTTTAATATTTTATTTATTTATTTATTTTAGAGAGGGATACAGAGAGAGAGAGAGTGAATGAGGGAAGGAGCAGAGGGAGAGGCAGAGAGAATCTGAAGCAGACTCCACCCTGAGCACAGAGCCCCACACGGGGCTAGATCCCATGACCCTGTGATCACAACCTGAGCTGAAATCAAGAGTTGGAAGATCAACTGACTAAGCCACCCCGGCGCCTTGGGTCTACAGTTTTGAGGGCATTGGCCTGCTGCAGCTTCCTTCGCCTGGCAAAGCGATAAAACTATCGTTCCTCTTTATCCGCAAACTCTGTCTTGCTGTTTTATTTTGGCTCCAGAGCCCAGAAATTGGTTTTCAACAACAGGGTATGTTTTTGTAGATAAACAGGCCTCTATATCTGACAAATGGAAACATTTTTACCTAAAAGTTTCTTGTACATCCTTGCCCCAGCCCTCAAGAAGTAGAAGAGTCTTCACAAAATACTGTAGGGCATTAAAATTTTATAGTTGAGGATTACCTCCCAAATTATTTCTATATTTATTTATTTTTGTCATTTTAAAGCAGTTCACGTATGCACATTCACTGTCAAGAAATAACAGCAAATACCTTTTCAGCATTAGTGTCTTCTTTTATATAACATATTAAAGCCGTATCTTTTTCTTCACTATAATCCCATTTAAAAAATATATTGTATAATGAATTTTCAGGTGTAATATGAGTATTCCATTATTTAAATTTGGAAACATTTTAATGAATGTCTTGCCTACCCCCAAATCCCAGTTTCTACAAATATTAATGAAGTTCTCTTGAATGTCTAAATAACACACCATGTAAAGTGTTTGTAACACCAACTAAGTAATTATTCAATGTCTAGCTAGCTTGTTAGTGGTATATGTTTGCTCTAAGTGCAATGATAGGAAGTTGAATCAGATACTAATTATGTTTTACTTCTACATTGCATTAACCATGTACTGCAACCTAAATAAAATTGAACAATATTAAGACATGTAAAAAAGGCAAATAACAGTAAAATATAAAAGATCATGATAAGACTGGTTTATCAATTAAAACATAGTCTGCTATAATAGTTTTTTATTTGTTACATTTGCATTCATAGCAAACATTGAAATGATGAGAGTTTAGAGTCAAAAGTTCTTTACACATTTATAAGCAAAAGAAGAATTATTTCAAATCTAGAACCTTTTCAATATAATACCTTTGTAAGCATTTCTATATATATTATGAATGACTGAGTACAGCCTACCTAGTAAATTTAGTCCAGAAATACAAACTGTATTTTACATTCTTTACTTTTTATAAGTTATCAGTGAAAGGTAATGCCGCTGACAATTTTCCTTTCTCATTAGAAAGCATTCACACGGTCCACATTCTTATTTTTGCATTCTAGAAAACAGTCCTTAAAACTGGAACAATTATATTTTTAAATTTTAAGGAAAAAACTTTTAAGAAATGCATTGCATGTAATTGTTAAAAGAGAGAAACATAGGGAAAAAAATCACTAATACTATAAATTCATATATATGTTATATGTATATGTATTATATGTGTTATATGCAGATATTACCCATATACATGTATTATACATAATGCACATATTATGTGTTTACAGATACATGAAACTCAGGAAATTGGGTCATACTCTCCATTTTTTTCTTATAATCCCAAGTTTTGCAAACTTGAGTAGATTTTCTTTTGAAAGGAAATTTAGAATTGGAAAAAATCCCATCAAACCATTTTGTAAAACCTTGGAACATATTTTGTGTAGTGCAACTTTTCTCAAAGATTAGAAGGGAATTAATGTTTCTGTATGCTTTAAAACAATTAGTTCAGAACTTGTTGATTTAAAATTTATTATCATTTCCGCTAGTGCCGGACTGAAGCTTGACTCTTTTCAGAAACATTGACTGAAGAATTATTTTTATAAGGAAAGCACACACATAATGTGTTGCAGTTTGATTTAACTTTTCACATCGTATACACACCCATGTAATGAGCGTCCAGATCAAGGAACAAAACCTCACGAGCCTCTGGGCCCTCCCTTGTGCCCCTTGTAGTCAATGCTAGCACCCTAAGGCTAATAGTCATCCTGACTCAATGCTGTGCATTGGGTTAGCCTGGTTTTGAATTTTGCCTAAGAAGAATCCTACAATATGCCTTCCTATTGTCTAGATTCTTCCACTAAGCATTCCGTTTGTGAGATTGATCCACATTGTTGAGAATGGTTGCAGATTTTTCATTCTTATTGATGAATAGTATTTCATTGTGTGACTGCATCAAAATCATTCTCTAGTCTCCTATCGATGGACATTTAAGTAGTTTCTAGTTTGAGATTGTTAAGAATAATGCTGCCCTTACCATTTTGTGTATCTTTTGATGAATGTATGTACACATTTCTGTGAGGATAGAAACTTAGGAGCCAAAACATAAGTATATATTCAGCTTTAGTAGATAATGTCAAATAGTTTTCCAGAGTGTTTTCCAGGGTGATTGCATCAGTTCCCATGCTTTCCAAGAGTGTATGCAACTCTCTCCTCCTCGTGCACTTGGAACAAACATGTTTACCCATGGTTAGCACTGCTTTTTTTTTTTTCATTTTATTATTATTGATGGGAAAAACTTGCCTTCTTTTTTTTCCTTTTTTTAAATTTATTAATTTATTTTTTGAGAGAGAGCGAGCACAACAGGGGACGGAGCAGAGGGAGAGAGAGAATCTCAAGCTGGCTTGCACTGAGCGTAGACCCCAAGGTGGGGCTCAATCTCAGGACCTTGAAATCATGACCTGAGCCAAAAACAAGAGTTGGCTGCTTAACTGACTGAGCCACCCAGGCGCCTGCCTTCTTTTTCTATGAAATATTTTTCTAGGCAAAGTAATACGGGAAGTAATGATTAATCATAGCGTGGTTAACACATTTCCTTATACAATTGTGACTGTTTCACCATTTGAAAATGACACATTTTCAGTGCCAAGTGTTGCAGTTAACAAATACTGGTTGTATGTAATACAATTTGCATTCCTTTTCTCCTCTTTTATTCAAAGCACTCAGTGTTCAGATGCATACCTTCTGTGTTCTGCCTTTAGAGTACAGTAAACTAAAAATTTGCATACACATATATTAAATTCTTAATGCATTATCCTATTCAGGGTTCTTTACCTTACAAGCCATAGATCAATACTTACTATCATTTTAAAAAGTAAGTAAATTTAGGGGCGCCTCGGTGGCTCAGTCAGTTAAGCATCTGCCTTCCGCTCAGGTCATGATCCCGGAGTCCCAGTATCAGGGCTCCCTGCTCAGTGAGAAGTCTGCTTCTCCCTCTCCCTCTACTCCTCCCTTGCTCATGCTCGCTCTCTCACTCACTCTCTCTCTCAAATAAATAAAATGTTTTTAAAAAATAAATAAAAAAAAACAAGTAAATTTAGAAGTAAGTGAAGGTAAAGTTGAGGTTCTTCTAATAGACTTCATGTCATACCAAAATAAATAAGATGACATTAACTTCCAAGTTGCCTGGGATAATCCTCCTAGTTTACAGCTCTTACCCTGGCAAAGTACCCCTTTAATCTACAAGAGTATCCTAGTTTGGATGATATATGAACACCCTACTCATAACCATAGCCAGCTTGGCCCCAGCTATTCCATTAAGTTTAAGTTAAAAACTGATCCTGTCTTTCAGTATCTTCCAGCCTGAAGTAACTTTCTACTTCCTGTTTATCTGATTCAGCTCATATTTGTTGGAATATCTTGTTATAAGTGAACGTTATCTTGGAAGTGAAAATATCTCCTTTGACATAATAATATGTGATTTCCCAGTTGATCCCATAAGATAAACTTGAGCTTTCATATTTGTCCTTTTTACAATATTTTGAGGTCTTAGGCAGTACTTCCCAATGTTTCAGGATGGATTCATGATTGCCTTACGTTTTATACCTATTTTCAAACATGAATTCATTTACTGATGTGACACCCTTTTTCTCAGTAATATTGTTGAAAGTTTTTCATTTCATCATTTGATTTCCTTTTTTTGTTAAACTTTCTCTTAAAGTAATACAAGTGTTTTGTAAAATGAGACTTTCTCACCTTTTAAATGTTCTCTTAAGAAAAGTAACAGTGTATATTTAATACATGCTGGTAATGCAAATGAGTATAAATCAGAAGCAAATAGGGTAAATGAGTGTATGGAAATATCAAAATTGTGTCAAAATTCCTTTTGCAACCTTGAATCCATTTTAGGATCCTCTTTTATAAACTGAATCCTTAGTTGTGTATGGGTTACATTATGATATAGAGAGTTTGCTCTGAAAAGTATTGGCCATGTTATCATAATAAAATAGGAGTATGGAGCTTAAAATACTGACCAGTGATAAAGCATATCTCAAAAGCAGACTCAGGGCACCTGCATGGCTCAGTTGGTTAAGCATCCGATTTTTGGTTTCCACTGAGGTGGTGATCTCAGGGTAGTGAGATCGAGCCCCTTGTCAGGCTCCGCGCTCAGCGCAGAGTCTGCTTGAGATTCTTTCCCCTTCCCTCACTCTTCCTCTCTGCTCCTGCCCCCTCTTGTGCTCTCTCTCTCTATATATAAAATAAATAAATAAAATCTTAAAAAAAAAAAAGCAGACTCAGAATTAACTCTCTCATAAGAAACATGGATTTGGTGTTTAAGGGACCAATTTGTTCCTACTTAGCATAATGAAAATGATATGATACAATCTTCTTGGATGTCTTCTATTCATAGCCAATGGATTTGTTACAGTATTTGGAAATCTTCCGCTTACTGTGTATCCGCAAGCAGTATCCTCCCTCTTGAGCTATCGCTGCCTGCTTGAACTTCCTGGATTCTGACTCCACCTGCTAATACTCAGTGTCCTATCCCACCTGTACTTACTCAGAGCCACAGTCTCATTCCTCTGCCCCCTAAGAGAGAGTTTGACCCTAACCTATGGATCAATGATCTTGGAATTTCTCAGTAATCGGGAATGGAGGACGTGATCAGTGGACCAGACAAGGAAAATTATGGTGAGTGGTCATTAGCAGGAGCACTGAAGTCATAAAATAAAAAGGTATGCAGGCATATGAGTGCTTTAATAACCACTAGTAAGATTGCTTGAAACCATCTTCATTCAACATGTTATAAAGTGAGTATACTAGTTTATTGTTCTTCACACAGTTTATTTCCTTTATGTGGCGTGATGTTTTGCTGAATGGTTGGGGCTCGGAAGTCAATGCGAACTAATTTTTAATCTTTGTGATTTTGCATAGTTTATACTATCTCTCTGAGTCTCAGCATTTCCTCATGTAATGTGGGGGTAATAACTATGCACATTTATTGGAATGACTTATGTACAGCACTTGTCATAGTACATGGTACCTGGTAAGTATCCCATAGCTGATAGTTACAAATTAGTATTTTTAGTCTTGTGCTCAGAGTAAAGACACTGCACCAGAAAAATCAACATTGCTAAAAAAAATCTCTAGGAAATCTGGAAAATTTTCTAGAAATACTACATATCACGTTTTACTCAGGACCTCATAGGTGCAATAGAATTATTAATCATAGATAGTTAAACCCCATCTTGGGGATGTACTGAAGAAGAACATACACATACACGCTACATACTCCATGTACACACGTGCGCACGCATGCACGCACGCCTACACACACATTGTGATTGTGGTATTTCCTGATAACTTTTCCTCGCTAGGAGATGTTAGAAATGCTTAGCCTGGCAAGACTAGCTCAGATCCTGGGTGTGTCTGTTCACCCATCTGGTACCTCTTTTCACTGTGCTACATCAGAGGATTCTGTGTTCAAATTCTGAACTCACTACTTCCTAGATTGTGATTTTGAGCAGATTACACTTTCATCTTCCTTTTGTCTAAAATAGTACACAACTACGGGAAGTTGTGAGGGATAAACACAGTCATGCCTAATAGGTTGCCAAGGCCCCAGTAAAAGTTAACTAAAAAAAAAAAAAAAGTTAACTAACTACCTGCACTTCAACAGTTACTTCCTCAAGAATCGATTTCCCACTAGCTTCCCACCATTCTTGGAGTCTTTGCAGTTCCTGAGGGTTCAGACTTGAAATAATTGTTCTTATTAATCATTTCCATGAATCCGTGGAGTGCCAGAGTTTTAAGAGGCTTGCTCCCTTCTCAGGGCTGCCTGCAGCTTCTCATTAGGAGGAATGTCTTCTGTGTTCTGTATGTTCTTGCTCCTTCCCTTTGTTCTTTGTACTTTCTGATCGGTGCCATGTCTCTCTCTCAACTATACTGCCCAAGTGGGAGGGATTTTTTTTCCCAGCTCTAGCAGTAAGTCGGAAGAGAGTTGCATGTAGGCCAGGTATGATCTGAAGATGATTCCTCGGCCGTACACAGCAATCCAGGGTTGTGAGTTACTTCCTGAGGTTGCGCTTCTCAACGGCTCCCTTAGCTTCAGGCGCTAAGGCATTTGCTCTCCATTATAAGGACTCTACAAATAGAGCCCTTGTCTATCTCCAAGCAACAGATGAGCTTCAAGGACAATACATAATAGCTTTTAAAATGTATTCAGGACTTCCTGATTTGTAGGTGTGATTGTTTATTTCCTTCATTCAACAAATATTTATTGAACACCTTCCATGTGCCAGACATCATTTTAAGTATAGGGGACTCAGCAGCGAACAAAGAGGGAGGAGTTTAAATTTTGGATAGGGTGGCCAGGAGATAGTATCAGAAAAGGGGAGGGAGCAAGCCAATAGATATTTGGAGAAGAGCATTCTTGATGGGGGAAAGCAAAGGCAAAGTCCTGGAGTGGAATGTAGCTGTCTTCATGTGGTTTCACATGGGAGCAGGATGGAAGGTATAGGAGAGGAGATTGGAGAGATATCCACGGACAAAGACAGATGGGGCAAATTCCCAAAGGCCATTGTAAGAACTTTGGCTTTTACTTTGGGTTATTTACAAACTCAAGTTATCTCTGCAAGATGGAAAGAAAGGACTACACATATGGTAAGACTGTGTAGATATGCAGATATCTAGCCTCCTTTCTGAGCATAACTGCTAAAGGCAATTGGAGGTGGCCCTATCAGTAGGTAGAATAGGTCTCTACCCACTTGCAGGTACATGGGTCAAATTCTAGCCCTTCTGAGTATTTAACCAAAAGAATTACAATTAAGATCTCAAAGAGGTATTTGCACTACCATATTCATTGCAGCATAGTTTACAGTAACCAAAGTACAGAAACAACCTAAATCTTCACCAGTGGATGAGTGGATAAAGAAGGTGTGGTGTATACATACACTGGAATGTTATTGAGCCTAAAATTGGAAGGGAAGCCTGCCATATACAACAACATGGACAAACCGGGAGGATATTATAAGTGAACCCAGACACAGAAGGATAAATACCGCATAATTCCACTTACTTCTGATGGATCTAAAATAGACAAATTCATAGAAACACAGAGTGGAATGGTGGTTGCCTGAGCCTGGGGGTAGGGAGAAATGGAAAGTTGCTGTTCAACAGGTAGAATGTTTCAATTACAAAAGATGAATAAGTTCTAGAGACGTACTGTACAACATTGTTCCTAGAGCTACCCGTACTGTATTATGCATGCAAAAATTTGCCAAGAGAGTAAATCTCATGTGAAGTGTCACCACAGTACTCTTACAAATAAAATCCCCGTCTTCAAAGTGTGCTCCCAAAACCTAAAACAGTTTTCACAATGCCTGAAATTCCACCCTCTTTGATTATCCTTTAGCCTCAGAAAATGTTTCTATCGTCAAAAGTACTTTGCTAAAATCTAGACATGGCTGAGGAGAGTCACACATTTGACAGTGAACATCTCTGAGAAAAAGGGTCTTTGATGTTGACAAAGCAAGTTCCATGATCGCTGAGTTAAGGTCTGAAATTTGGTAAACACTTAACTGTGTGGTAATCAGATGTCAAGGTGACCCATTCGGACAACCCTGAAAGGAGCAAGCATTTACCACTTACTATGACAGTCCAAGCAAGAGACAGAAAGTGGTGCCAACTCCCCATATTCCATTTTCCCCTGTGTGATGGTGCCAGCTGAAGGTCAGGTAGATGCGATACAGAAGCCCCAGTAAAAGGCTTCTGTCTCCTTATGGACCACTGGCCTAGGGGGACATAGACAGGGAAGAGCTTGCAGTGACTGCGTCCGAGTGGGAGAAGACATCGTCCAGGAGTCAGGATAAGGAAGTCTCTGTGTGGGCACCTGGGAAGTGTCTCACAAGACCCCTCATGAGACCTCCAATGGAGTCGCATGGACCAGGAATGCAGATACTCATATGAGTATGGCTGTCCCAGAGACCGAAGTCCTTAACTGAAATGCCCTCCAAAAAACTCGAGTTCTTTATCCATTCATCAGTTGCAGTTTGTAGACATTCGGCTCTTTCCGTACTTTGGCTCTTGTTGACAGCGCTGCTATAAACATTGCTCCTTCAAATCATGTGCCCCTTCAAATCAACCTTTTTGTATACTTTGGGTAAATACCTAGTAGTTCAATTGCTGGTTTATATGGTAGTTCTATTTTTAACTTTTTGAGGAGCCTCCATACCATTTTCCAGAGTGGCTGCGCCAGTTTGCATTCCCACCAACAGTGTAAAAGTGTTTCCCTTTCTCCACATCCTTGCCAACATCTGTTGTTTCCCGAGTTGTTAATTTATTTATTTTTTCTGCATTGGTAATTGTAGCCATTCTGACAGGTGTGAGGTGGGATCTCATTGTGGTTTTGATTTGTATTTCCCTGATGATGAGTGATGTTGAGCACCTTTTTATGTGTCTGTTAGCTACCTGGATGTCTTCTATGGAAAAGTGTCTATTCATGTCTTCTGCGCATTTCTTGACTGGATCATTTGTTCTTTGGCTGTGAGTTTGGTAAGTTCTTTATAGGTTCTGGATACTAGCCCTTTATCAGATATGTCATTTGCAAATATCTTCTCCCATTCCATCAGTTTCCTTTAGTTTTGTTGATTATTTTCTTCACTGTGCAGAAGCTTTTTATCTTGATGAGGTCCCAATAGTTCATTTTTGCTTTTGTTTCCCTTGCTCCAGAGAAACGTCTAGTAAGAAGTTTCTGCAGCTGAGGTTAGAGAGGTTGCTGCCTGTTCTCTTCTCTAGGATTTTGATGGATTCCTGTTTTACCTTCAGGTCTTTCATACATTTTGAGTGTATTTTTGTGTATGATGTACAAGAGTGGTCCAGTTTCATTCTTCTGCATGTGGTGTCCAGTTTTCCCAACACCGTTTGTTGAAGAGACTTTTTTCCATTGGATATTCTTTCCTGCTTTGTCAAAAATTAGTTGACCCTAAAGTTGTGGGTCCATTTCTGGGCTCTCTGTTCCGTTCCCTTATCTTTGTGTCTATTTTTGTGCTAGTACCATACTGTCTTGATGATTACAGCTTTGTAATACAGCCTGAAGTCTGGTATTGTGATGCCTTCCACTTTGATTTTCTTTTTCAACGTTAGTTTGGCTATTCAGGGTCTTTTCTGATTGCATACAAATTTTAGAATTGTTTGTTCTAGCTCTGTGAAAAATGCTGGTGTTATTTTGATTGGGATTGCTTTGAATGTATAGGTTGTTTTGGGTAGTATATGAATTCATCATATACATGATGAATTGAATTCATTCATATGAATATGAAATTCATCACTTTCACAATCTTTTATGAAACATGAAGTGCTCCCCCCAAATAATGCGTGTTTCTAATTATCTTTATCAAAACAAAATCTAGGTATGTGCACAAGTAAAACTAACCTAACACTTGGAGGAATTGAATATTAAAAGCAGTCCTACTTTAAACATGTATAAATCGATGGAAATAAAGGACTGTTGTTTTTCCATTATGTTCTTCATTATTCTCATCACAGCCCTCTTCCTTAACCATATTGTTGCACACCAATACCACACTGATGAGAGGTCATGTTGCAAAATTATTTAGCTCACTTGGTATTCTGATACATTTCCTCCAGAGGCTGTCTATGATCATCCATAACAGTGTTAATCAGTACTTAGCATTGGCTAGATGTGTGATTCATATACTCAAAAGGTTAAAATTTTTGCAGCTGAGGGCGCCTGGGTGGCTCAGTTGGTTAAGCGACTGCCTTCGGCTCAGGTCATGATCCTGGAGTCCCCAGGATCGAGTCCCACATCGGGCTCCCTGCTCAGCGGGGAGTCTGCTTCTCCCTCTGACCCTCTTCCCTCTCATGCTCTCTATCTCTCATTCTTTCTCTCTCAAATAAATAAATAAAATCTTTAAAAAAAAATAAAAAAATAAAAAAAATAAAATTTTTGCAGCTGATAAAGGTATAGAAATGATAATTTATCATCTAAATGAATGAATGAGAAACAGTAGCACACACAGAACTATGTGTTCTTACATTATTTACATTGGTTAAAGAATGCTTCACAAAAAGAGAGTGATGTTTGAGTGTTAGTCTACACAGGAGGTGCGGTGGTCCACCACACAGATTCCCCTTTTAGGAGGGGGGCACTCTTTCTTCTCAGCTGCAGGGCTACCAGATGACTCCCTCCCCAGTAAATGCTTTGGGCAAGAGGGAGTTGTCTTGTGAGACCCCTTTTCTACAGGCAAATCTGTGGGGGTGGATGGCTCCAAAGTTCCACCCGTTGGCTGCAATCTGGTGCATCTTTCTCAGCAGAGGTCCTTTGGAATTGACTGGGATTTCTGGGGCAAATTCAGCACAGTTCCAATCTCCCGCTATATGGTCCTGCTTCTCTCACTCTCTGGTAGGTATTATTCCCAGAGAACAGTCTTCATTTTGATGTCTGTTTCCTGGGAAACTCCACATATGACTGCTAGGGCCAAAAGTGAGTGGTCAAAACAATGGACGAAAATGGTTTCTGGCACTGGGCTCCCCACTGGCTGATTTGCACTGAGGATCTCTCAGTGGTGGTGGGGAAGTAATAATGTGAGTGCTGTACAGGTGTAATTGTTAAAACTGTCATCAGTAGTAGGCTGAGTCATGATGGATGGTTAAGAAAATGCACTAGTGAGTACAGTCTGAGGCTATTTGAGAAATTCTGGAAAAGTAGTAAATCTAAGAATTATGGAATCAGATGGCTCTTCAGTGAGGTTAATAGAGGCCTTGAAGAAAGACAATGAAAGGTTGAAGGTGATTCTTCATCCCTTTAAGGCCTACTGTGAAACCAAAGTCCAAATTAGTAGCATATAAAAAGCGTTTCACATCCTTAAGCTAGAGGGTGAAGTAGAGGATCATGCACAGAAATTAATTACCAAGGTCATAGAGTTCCCAAGAATTCTCAAACCTGAAAGTCTGCTATGCCAAGATAAAGGCCCTTTGGGGAAGGAGTGGTACTCGGTGCCTTGTGATATGACTCCCTGCGTCTACACATTCACAGTCTCGAATCTCCTGGTTCCCCTAACCCTCTGGGTTTGCAGAAGTGGTTCTTCCTCCCTTTTAAAAGGTGGCAGTACCCTCTTGTTTGAAAACAGCATCAGAGGCTCCTGCCTTTCAAGATCCCATTCAAGAATGTACACCTGGGGTGCCTAGGTGGCTCAGTTGTTAAGCGTCTGCCTTCGGCTCACGTCATGGTCCCAGGGTCCTGGGATCGAGCCCCGCGTCGGACTCTCTGCTTGGCGGGAGGCCTGCTTCTCCCTCTCCCACATCCCCTGCTTGTGTTCCCACTCTTGCTGTGTCTCTCTCTGTCAAATAAATAAAATCTTAAAAAAAAAAAAAGAATGTACCCCTACCTCCCCTTCTGATCATCACATGAAACATGAAGGTTAACGCACAGCATACCCCAGCCCAGGAAATGCAGGATCTGCTGAGAGATGGAAGCAATGATAGTGTAAAGGAATTATCGGACCTAGTGTACACACAGCCCTGGGGAAGTAGGCATCCTCCAGAGAGTGCTTGATCTGAGCGTTCAAAGCATAAAGTTCAGTAAAGGAGAGTTTATTGATAGGGGAGACAGTCCTCAGGAATATAAACTAACGTATGTTTCCATTGCTATACTAGTATATTCATAAAGAGATTTACATTTGTTTGCTCAAAAATGTGTAGAAACTGAAAATCAAGATGAAAGATTTTATAGGCAAAAGTATATTTCTAAAACTACGTAAGGCAAATAAAGGTTCAAGAGGTGGTAGCCCATCTGAAAAGGCCAATGCCATTCTTGGCAATATACCATGTAGTATGTAATCAAAGTTTGTATTTTGTTTAGTTTCAGGTTTTTCTTTTTGTGTTTTGATTCTCGTTTTTGGATTTTTTCCATCTTAAATTAAACTTCTCTATTTGTTATGTCATGTAAGTAAGGGAATTTAACTTTTTTAATTTGAAAATGCTTTTTAGACCCTGGAAATTGATTCAATTTTTGTTTTAGAACAAAAGCTGGAAAGAAAAGTTCTGTCTTCTTTTTTTCTTCTCCTTTTTAAACCACTAGAGATAAAACACAGCACTTTTCTCTTTTCCAGTCAGAAGTCACCACATCAATCATCCATGAGTGTTCTGTTTTTTTAAAACTAATTGTAGAAGAATTAATTCCAATGACTAAATGGGAAAATTGTCCTTTTTTTCATGAAATAACACAAATCATGTTTGCTTCCTTTGTATCATTGTCTCTACTCAATGATTTATTGTTCTTCATCCTTTATCTTCGAATAATTACATTTGTTCCTTTAATTATTGTCTTTTCCAATTACTTAGTAGATTTCAACATTTTTTATTTTCAAAGTTTATCATTACATTACATTCTTATTTGAAAAAGGAAAACTAAATTTAACTTAAAGCAATTAAATAATGCAATCATTTGGTGGTATATTTTTTCCAATTTGCATGTTATTTTTTTATTATGTTAATATTTACATTTCCAATTTGCCTAGTTTCTTAGGATGCAAACAAATATCAGTATAGTGATCTTTAAGAACTTGCTTGTGAATATGTTCAATTTTTTAAAATGAAGAGTGTGTCTTATATCACCATTTCCTTTAATGTCACTTCTCAAAGGCCTAACATGCCCTGAAACCCAGTGATAGGAAGGCAGTTCTTTGAAAAGACAGAATACGTGGTTCCAGCACTGTTTCTAAATGTGTAATGGGTACATATTTGATTAAGTAAAGCCATGCTAATTTGCTGATATTGTGTAAGCCTGGTCCTGTACCAATGAGCATAATAAAGGAAGACATGATGAAAGCAATAGTGTGCAGGCAAGAAGGGTAGTTTGAAAAGAATATTGGGACTCTCACACAAATTACTGGAGCCAGCTCTGCCCAGGCCCAGAAATGGTGAATATCAAAAAAAAAAAAAAAAAAAGCCAAAACAAAACAAAGGGAAAAAACCAGACAACTCATGGAAAGTTTTTAGATGGTCCACCATACTTGGGGACTAGAAGTAATAGTTTTCTTCTGTCCAAATGTGCTATTAATAATCCTAATCATGGGGCAACTGAGTGGCTCAGTTGGTTAAGTGTCTGCCTTTGGCTCAGGTCAGCCCACATTGGGCTCTCTGTTCAGTGGGGAGCCTGCTTCAGCCTCTCCCTCTGCCTGTCACTCTGCCTCCTTGTGCTCTCTCTCTGTCAAATAAATAAATAAAATCTTTAAAATAAAATAATCCTGATCTCTGATCATTTGAAATGTTTTTTTTTTATTGCAGGCTTTTTTTTTCATTTTATGATTTTGATCTCTCTTCCACCTTGGTACTTTTTTCATTGACATTTAATTCTAATCACAAAGTTTTAAATATCAATCAGTGTTCATTGTGATTTTAATGTAATCTATACAATAAAGATCCATCGATAAAGTACAAATTTAATTTGCCACAAATGTCTGTAGAATAACTTAAAGTGTCTTTACGATAGTTTAATATAGTAAAATGCAGCAGAGTATGCACACAGTAGGTAACTGCTATTATAAAAATTTTAATGGTAAAACTAAAAAATAATAAGAGAAAATAAAAGTATGTAATTAAAGATAATTATCCTTCTCACCCCTAAGACTCCCAAAATGTTGAGCCTTCCCAGAAGCACCATTGTTAAATTAATCTTTTTTTACTTTCCAGATATATTCTCTGCATGTGTAGTCATATATAAATTTCAGTATTTACTTTTCATTTTGGGGAGGGGTTAGGGGTTTTTGTTTCATTTTGGTTTTGTTTTTTTAAAGAGAGAGAAAGAGAGCAGGAGGGGCAGAGAGAGAGAATCTCAAGCAGGGCTTGATCAAGCCCCTTCCCCCGGGGGAGGAGGGGGGCCTCAATCCCATGACCCTGAGACCATTGCCTGAGCCAGAATCAAGATTTGGACACTCAACTGAGTGAGCCACCCAGGTGCCCCTTTTTGTTCTCTTTGCTTTGTTCAATAACTGACTTTTTCAGTAGTGTCTGTTTTCTTTTATACAGCGACTATTTTTAAATTTTGTAAATAATGCTTTTCCTTTCATTTCTGAGCTATACCAGCACTGTCCTACCATTGTATCATTATGTCTTCTTTGAAGACAGTTAACTATTATTCAAGCTTGTTTTCATTTTATTGGCCATTTTGTCTGTAATTAATTTTAGGGAAAAAATGGTTTCTGAGTTTCTTCTGATTGCTATTTTTTGGTTTTTTTTAATTTGTTGATGTATTAATTGTATTCCTTTATTATTTTTAAGATTTTATTTATTTATTTGAGAGGCAGAGAGAGAGAACAAGAAGGAGGAGCAGAGAGAGAGGGACAAGCAGACTCTGCGCTGAGCACAGAGCCCGATGTGGGGGCCGATCTCACAACCCTGAGATCATGACCTGAGCTGAAATCAAGAGTTGGACGCTTAACCAACTGAGCCACCCAGGCATCCCCTTACTTGCATTCCTTTGCTCATAGTTTCTTATAATTTCTTTGCCTGTATCACATACTGTGTCACTTCTGATTATTGCTAATCTTGGAATGAGAGATACCATTTCTGGGCCAGCTTGCTGCTTAACAATAGTACTTCAGTTTGAGCCAGGGCACTGAGCTGGAAAATCACACCTGTAAAATTTGGGTCAGTTATGCAAACTCACACTTTACTTTTGGGTCTATCTCTGCTCATTGATAGCAGAAGATATTTTTGACTCCTAGCAGAAGCCTACATGTCCTTTGCTGGTTTTTCACTTGTCCTTGGTTGCCAAGGATTAGAAATTTTAGAAATGATACTCACGTAGTGTACTCTCCTCCACTCTGGCACTGTGGGAAGAGCCTGAGGCAAAGATAACGTGTCCATGATATTCTTCATCTTACTCTGCTTCCCGTCACTCCATGGTGTCATGTAGGCACATGGACTTTCTTGCAGCCTTTATGTGCCTGTTGACCTTCTTTTTCCAAGAAAGCTGTCACTGATTTGTCCCCACACCCACCTTTTAGGGCATGCCACCTAATTTGGGCATATTCTGTATCCTGTTTGAGATGTGAAGTGGTTTAAATCCCTAGAATCTTCCCTCTTTATGGCCAGTCTTTCATTATATTTGGCAGTGGTTCTTCCATAGTTTCATAAAAATAAAAGCTTTGCTACTGTTTTCTTGTTTTGTTTTTATTGCACTGATTTCAGAGCAGAAGGTAGAGGTAGCAAAGACTCTAAACAATAACTTTTAACCAGAAAGCTTTGTCCTGAGTTTTGATTAAGGAAAGCTTCCATCAATTGTCATTATAAAGAAAACAGTACATAATTTTCCTTCATTTTTATGTCTTTTTAAAAGTTCTTTAGAAATAAGTTTTTGAATAGTTAGAAAAAAATTCTCTTTTGGAAGATTTCTAAAAGAACATAAATTAGTAAACATGCTATTTTTTTAAATGTAGACATTCACAATAATAATAGTTTCTTTGTTTTTTGTTTTTTCCTGCAGTGAAACCAATGGTGGATACTTAGACTGAACTCTTTTTTTTTTTTTAAACCAGAGTGGGGAACAAAAAGTGAAGCATACTATTAGGGAAGAAAAATGGCAGAATGGGTTTTAGATAAGCTGCCTTTCCTCTGCAATACGTATATAAAACTACAATAAGCTTTATCTTTCACTGTTCCATGTGTTGAATTAGTTTTGGTTTAAGTGACTTTAATGAGTCAAATAAATAATAGGTTTAGGGAACTTTTCATAAAAAGTGAAGGCTTTTCGTTTTCTCTCGTGGCATATCATCACAAGGGTGATCTGATGATCAGAAATTAATTTTTTTAAAAAAAAATGCTATCCAAGGGACTGAGAAGTTGCTTCTGAGAAGTTGCCTTAGAGGTATGTTGTGTGATTCCATGCCTGGCCTGTTGATAAAGTACGTGACTGGTGCTTATTTATCCAGTCGGCAATTGACTCCATTCATTGAGCTCAGAAGACAGGTCAGCATCATGTTTTCTGTACCATCATAGAGGTCTCTTTACTACATGTCATTGACCATTTTGATTTTTTTTTAAATGAGAGGAAGGAGATTGCACATCTTAAATTCAGTGGTTATTAAATTTATGTTCATAAATATTTTGTAGGTAGCCTACACTGGAATGAATACACACACACACACACACACACACACACACACACACACACACGTATTTTAGTGTTCTCCTTGATGAAAATTCATCCACATTTCTTTGAACTGTTCTTATATTATCTTCTTAGTAAATTAAGTAGCTGCCCGTTGAATTTGATCCTGCCTCTGCTTAGAAACCCTATTCTTTCTCCTTCCCATACTCATTCTTTCTACTATTACTTAATCCATTCCAAGCATTAATACTATACTGTTTCATCACATCTGAAATCCCAATGTAAAAATTTGCATGTATAAAAATGCACATTGTATTCCATTCTCTATTGTGCGGCAGACATATTTCTTTTGACAGGCATGTTTTTAACATAGGAAAATGTTAATCCCAAGAAGATTACATTTGGAAAGGTCAAGGCAACCACAGGGGAATTTTCTTAAAGCTGTTCATTACAAACCTAAGCATACCCAGTGTTTCCCTATCACTCAGATGACATAGGAGACATAGGGGACATATATTAAGAGTAGGCAGATGTTTTGCTCACTTTTAAATGGTTGTGTTTTGAAACCGGCATTACAGAATGCCTATAAAGCTCAACAATTACAGATAATTTTGAAGACGGACTAAAATTTGAGTTTTGAGTTATGATTTACCACTTAGGTACTAAAACACTAGCCTGTGTTAGTCACTTAAAACCTCTGCCATTTTGTTTGTTAGTTGTAAAATATTCTAATCAGACTGATAAGTTATTTGGCAAGTTGATAACAGTTTGCGTGTGTGTGCACACGCGCATGCACATGCACATAAACCATTTCCCACACACATGCAGTTGTAGAGAGAGAAATAAAAAGAATCTCAGTCAAATTTGATTTTCAGCCCCAGGAAATAAACAACAATTTGGCCATCCATTTACTCCATGACCATATTTCTGCTTTTGGAGTCCCCCCACTAATACTCTCTCCCTCTCTCTCTCTCAAATAAATAAATCTTTAAAAAAATTAAAAGAAATAATTTCCCTAGCTAATAATTTCCTAAGGGAGAAAAATTGTTCCCTCTTATTTCATCTTTTAACAAAGAAAAAAATGAGGTCAGGATGTGATATGATAAATGCCTTTGCTCTGTCTTCGTGGTAGGTTTTAATAACAATACCGTCAAATGCGTATAACACAGTATGGGCTGCCAGATCAGCTTCCCTTCAATTTTCACTTCTTTTCAGCCCAGGGAAGAAACCAAATCCACCTCTAAGAATACATTTGTTTGCACGTCTGTGGACGGTTAGACCTTTGCAGTAGATCACTATGGAGTATTCAACTTCTCTGGCTACTCCGCTCCACTTTCAGAAGCACTGGGGCAAACATCACATTGAAGCAACAAAAGGAAACTGCCACTCTCGAGTGGCTTTGCTTGAAGTAGATCTCCGTCCTTTAGCTTAACCTGTCCTTTCAAAATCAAACTTTTAGGTTTGACCTTAGAATCTGTGCTTTCTTTGAGGGAAAATAATTCGTCAATATATTAAGAATAGGTGAGATGACCAAGTGAAAGAACTAAGAAAATAGAATTAATTTGTTGTAATCACCATTTTTTTAAATGTTTAAATTTTTTTTTAATGAGTTGTTTCTGAGAATCAGTGCCATAACAGCAGGTCTTCACAGATGTCAGAGTCTGATGTACTTGTTTCTAACATGTAGTTTATGGCCCTTTTTGTGTGTGTGTGACGGTACTGATCATTCATTAGTTAATTTAATTTATCCCTTGAACAGGTGTTGAGTGTCCAGTAAGCAAGCAGACACTGTGCTGAGAGTGTCTCTCAAGCATTAGACCTGAAATATGGCTAAACTTTGTCTTGTGTTGCATTTGACATTTAGAACACACATTTAAGTAAATGCCAGAGTTTTACTCTGAAGATGGAGCAATTTCCTCTATTTGAAACTGTTTGTCCTTTTTGGTTCTGTACAGTTCAGTCAAGAAAACATTTATACAGACTTCTGGTGGCTGATTCCCATAACCATATTGTGTAAATCAAATACAACCACACAGTTCTACGAGAACAGGATGTGATTCATACCTTGCCCAATGTCTTAGTTTCTGTTTTTTTGGCTTGATTTTTTTTTTCTTCTACTAGTGTGGGATGCGTTAGTTCTAACGTCAGCCACAGCAGCTTGCATTAATTATGTGGCTCCTCTGTCTGAAAGAACACCAGATAAATAAATATGTTTTCTTCATCATGTCACTGAAACGGGGTCCAACATAGTCATATAAAAATTAAAATCATTTTTGTAAAGTCATTGTTCTATAGGTTTTGTCGATGTGGCCTCACCCTGAATAGTATTCCCCAAACTTGCGATCATTTGTTTTCTACTACTTAATTAAATTTTTCGATGTCAGTGGCTATATGTAATCTATAATTCCTCAGTATTTTACATGCTTTTTGCTTTAAAAGGAGAAACGTCCCTTTAGTCATTTTGACAGCTAGTGGTTTGAAGCTTAAGTATGTGAGCTTTTCTTGAAAACTTGTTTAGAGTATACTAAAAGGCTTCTGATTCTTAATTCACATCCCAAGACCATCCCTTCTCCCTACCTTCACTCCTACCCCTGCTTTTGAATAGGATTCTCCTGTATTCCCATAACAGTGTTCTCGTGATAAACATTGGCACCACCTTCGTCAAGGTACCCAAGTCTTTCGCATGGCACCTGATGGGATTTTTCAACAGAATCCTTCTGATAAAGCCATGTTACCACTTGAGTAAGGAAAGGAAAAGTTACAGCAAGGAGGAATGGAGTCCCACTGCTATTTTCCTTAAATTAAAATCAGTCCTATAATGGCTCTTGTAATATAACAGACTCTATGTATAGTTCCAGTGCCAAAGACTCCATAGCACAAAAGACAAAGACTTTTTCCTAAATGGGGAGGACAGGTTGGGAGAGAAAACTCTATTTTAAAGAGAACCTCACTCTTTGAGATGCTCTTTAAATGTCGTGTCCTGAATGTATATAACAAGAGACCATAAGTGTGCATGAGTAAGGATCGATTAAGGAAATGGATTTTTCAGTTTCTCAACTTCTGTATATGCTCTTGCCTGGGAGAATGATTGCTCTGAATGGAAATGCCCGTTCTCCTTTCCTGCCTCCCTTTTGGCAGTCACTCACACCTGTCCCCAACCTAAGTCTTCCCTGCCGCATGGCCCAGAAATGCGGAAGTTCCCAGGTGCTAAGGGGGAAACTTCATTAGTCAAGGCATCCTAGATAGATAGATTCCATCTATGTCATCAAGAGATCCATTTCCAATAAAACTTTTTAAAATTTTTTTATGTTTTAACAATGTTACTGATGGGGCACCTGGGTGGCTTAATCGGTTAAGCATCTGCCTTCAGCTCAGGTCATGATCCCTGGACCCTGAGATCGAGCCCATGTTGGGCTCTCCACTCAGTGGGGAGCCTGCCTCTCCCTCTCCCTCTACCTGCCGCTCCGCCTGCTTGTGCTCTGTCCCTGTCAAATAAATAAATAAAATCTTAAAATAAAATAAAATAAAAATGTTATTTATAATGATTTATAATGTTGCCCAGAACAGTTGGTTATTGCTAATAATTGTTAGAGTAATTCCAGAAGAAACTTTAGACACTTAAGACCTATGTTCACAGGAAATATTAATATACATTTATATTTAATTATATATTTTTATTGCAAAGAAATGTGAGAGAGTGTTCAGTAAAACATTCAAGTATAAAAATACATTAGGATAAAAATCTGTAGGGAAAAAATGGAGTGAAAATATGATTTCATTGAAGAAAAACAATCAAATTTTTTGAATATTAAAAAGATTATGTTAGTATGTTTTGAACTGAATGATGAGGTAATTATATCATCATGGTTATTTTTATAACCCTTTTGGATACATTTTAAAAAGTGATTTAACAGTTGTGTTTAAAATGGAAGTTTATCCTTTGAACTGTTGAAAATGATTAAAAAATTTAGATTCCAACTTCCAAAATGGAGAGGTGTCTCACTGAACATTATCTTAGGAAATAAAAGACTTAAAAAATTGGAAGATCCACAGGTCTCAAAGTCACAGTTAATCAGCACTTACTTATAAGCATCGTACTTTGATTGTGTATTTGCCTTTTTTTCTTAAAGGGTCCTCACCCGCAACAATGTTCCTTCTTTCCACCTAAGGCTCTTACAACTCTTCTGGAGATAATTTTTTCCTTGGAAACAGATCTGTCACTGTAGGGCAGAGTTCATGCCAGCATCCTTCCCCAGGAGCCTTGGAAATCTTACTCTACATGTCGGTTTCCTCCTACCAGGATCAATCTTAAATATCTCCCTATTTTGATGTCCGGCAGTCATCTTGAAAAGAACAGTGGAGGCATATGGATTGTTAGGCTGGTTGAGAAAGAAACTCCTAATGGCACTTGTCGGGAGCCAGAGGGTTTCACCTAAGGGAAACTGTGACAGATGAGCCACTTCCTGGGGACAGGGAAAGAACTCTGGTCACTGCTCCAAAATTCTAACTTTATTTGAGCTTCTCAATGCCCGTTTCCTGAAATTACTGTCAAGATGTTGCTCATTGTTGATTATGAATTAAATCTAAAGGATATCTTTTAATGTGTGCTTCATTTGAATCCTCTGCATTATTTGACAGGGATGACAATCCCTTCTTTGACATCGTAGCTCTCCCAACAGCTCTCTCTTGGATCACCCCCTGTCTTCCACTTTTCCCTCTCAAGCTCTTTCATGTGTAGCTCTTGGTCTGTCTGCCCCGAAACTCTGCTTTTCTTACTCTGAACACTCTCTTTGATGACTTCACCCTCAGTCTGATCTTTAGTTACCAATAGGATATTAACACGGCTCCAATCTGTGTTTCCCCTGGGGTCTTTCTGCTGAGTTTCATGTTGATCTTGCAATCTACTCTCAGTATGGCTCTTTGTTTTGACGTCAATTACATGTCCCTTAAATATGAGTCAAACTGTTGTTCCAGAAAGATATATAATGCATATCCAGTGATTTTCCATACACTCTAACATAAAATATCAACCTGTAGGCACATACCTCTTAGGCTGAACAGAAACTTTAGCCATACTCAAGTTATTCACTTATTTCTCAGCATTAGAACACTGCTTTAGCCCAATGGGTCACTTCACTCTCTAGTAGAGCTGCCTTCAGTCTCTGAGCCTCTGGGACTATGTCCCCACCTGGGATGCTCATCTTTCTCTTTCCTCACCTAAATACTCACTCTTCCTTCAAGGGTTGCTCCAAATTTCACACATGCTGTCTTTCTTAACTATTGTAATACCCCTTCGTCTTATCATTCTAGAACTCCATGATAATGTTTTGTGCATAAAAATTCATTTGCACAGGAAGTCATATACATTCTTCGAATTCTGCATAACAACTTCTTGCATATATACTTTGACTTCACAACTAACACCTAAGCTCTTGGAGTATCTAAGTATCTGTGGGTATCTTTATTTGCTGACTTTGAATGCCTAAACAATGTTTTGAACATAATGGTGTTTAAAAACCACTGGTGACATGAATAGTTTAAAAAGTCACTCATTTTCAAAGACAGGGTGTATTTAGTATCTTAAGAACAGTTGATAATTGGTAAGAAGTCAAGGAAATAGGAGATTTATTATAATCAGAAAGTCCCAGAGCCAGTATTCTATTTTGCTGGAAGAAGCAGTCACCTGTGGCGTAGGATTTGAAAGTGTGAAAAGTATCTCTTTGTCCATATATATCCCCCTTAAAGATTCTGCTTCTGTGCTTAGAGTTCTCTCGGTTCCTCAGAGTTAACAAAGCCCAAGTAAAAATGCAAGTGTTATTTGGAAGTGTATTTTGATTTAAATTAGTTGATCAGATTTGCCAGGTTAGTTGTCCAGACTTAAAGGGCAAGCAGCTTTGAGGAAGGCAGTGGCCAGAGAAATATTGAGGGCACCAAGGATGTATGATCAACGTGTTGAATAAGTGAGAAGGAATGAAGTGTGCACTGTGAAAAAGTCATGGGTGTGGAAAGAAATTCTTGAATGAACTGTATCGATGCTAGAGAGATGTGTTTTGTGTGAGGTAACGTTTTTTTTAATTCAGTTAGCCAACATATAATACATCATTAGTTTTTGATGTAATGTTCAGTGACTCATCAGTTGCATATTAACACCCAGTGCTCATATCACGTGTCCTCCTTAATGCCCATCATCCAATTACCCCATTCCCCCATCTGCCTCCCCTCCAGCAACCCTCAGTTTCTTTCCCGGGGTCCAGAGTCTCTCATGGTTTGTCTCTCTCTCTGATTTCTTCCCCTTCAGTTTTCCTTCCCTTCCCCTATGGTCCTCTGCTCTATTCCTTATGTTCCATGTATGAGTGAAGCCATATGATAATTGTTTTTCTCTGATTGACTTATTTCATTTAGCATAGTCTCTTCCAGTCTCATCCATGTTGATGTAAAAGTTGGGTATTCATCCTTTCTGATGGCTGAGTCATGTTCCATTGCATATATGAACCACATCTTCTTTAGCCATTCATCTGTTGAAGGGCATCTCGGCTCCTTCCACGGTTTGGCTATAGTGCAAGGTAACTTTGGGAGAGTCCATGTTGGGCCGAGCTTTGCATTTAGTGAAAGTATCATTAAATGTAGAATTAAAGTTGCCACCTTGACAGAAATGTTCTATCAAGGGTGCTAAGTGCCTTGTGTAGCTAGAGATAGCACCCAAACTTTCTAGGTGTTTTGACTTTGTTAGTTATTGTTTATATAAGAAAGAAGGAGGCTGATCAAGGAAAGGAGCAAAAGATGGAACAAAGAGGGAAAAAAGAATGTATGTGTGTTGCCCATTAATGTGATTGCTACTGTCTAGGCACTTGAAATATTTATTTTATGTATTTTCATAGTAAGAGAGTTATGGGTACCATCACTTCTCCAAGAAGAAATGGAGATTCAGAAAAATTAGGTAAATAGTCCAGTGTCTTGCTTCTTGGTAAGAGCTAAATATGGTATTTAACAAAAAATATCTATTTTACTTTCCATTCTTTTTTTTAAAGATGTATATGTAAATATGTATATGGTTATTAGAGAGAGAGGTGGGGGAGGGTCAGAGAGAGAGGGAGAGAGGGAGAGAGAGCGAAATCTCAAGCAGACTTCCCGCTGAACACTGACCCAGACACAGGGCTCATTCGCTCCATCTCAGAACCCTGAGCCAAAACCAAGAGAAGGATTGCTTAACCGACTGAGCCACCCAGGCACCCCTCCATGCTTTTTTAAAATTTTTATTTTTATGAAATTTCAATTAGAATGAGAAAGGAGTGAAAGGCAAAGAGAGAAATGTCATAAGAGGTTAGATTATCACTCACCCTGTGACTAGACATTTTTATGTGATGGGAAATTCCATAATATAGGAAGATAGTCAGGTTTCTGCGTTATTAGCAACATAAACCAAATTTTATATTTTTTACGTGTTTTATTTGTGTTCCAGGAGCAGACTCTCAGACATGATTCATATGCAAAGAGGTTATTTGGGAAGTGATCCCAGTAACAGGAACAGAGGAATGGGGAAATGAAAGAGAAAAGGGAAAGAAGCCCCCAAAAGGTACGTTATCAAACAGGCTGCTATTATAGCTTAATCACACAGGATGATGACCCCCAGGGGAGATCTGGGTATTGAGAGCCAACTCCTAACAAATGCTGATGAAGGGCTGCTTCTGTGGACCATGAATCCACCCAGTATTTCCAGACTGTTTTCCAGCCTGCACAGGGTGGGGTGGGCTCAGAAAGCCAGAGCCAGCCTTCAGGCAAAGAGCAGGGGCTGACGGTTGGAAGTTGATTGGCAGATCCTGAAGTCATCTGCTACATTAAGGCAAATAAAATAATGTGCTGAAAGAATACTAGGTTGTGGACGGAGTCGCCAGAAATGGCAGGTGACTGACAGGAAGTCCAGAAAAATTCCCCAAGCTCCTTCATGGAATGCATTTGTGACCACCAGCACGTACCCCACCCCTCCTCCCCAAAATAGTGAAAGCTGCGCCAGGTGCATCCACAGTTAGCCCTGGACATACGGCACCCACATTAGCACCACTGCTCTGGCTGCTTCTGGAGTTTGACCTTGCCATAATGTTCCTCTCGGCCAGAGAGTTTCTATTTAGTCTGTCATCTCTAGAAATCTGATTAGCAACATAGTTCATTTGCCCGAACTTGAGCTGCGAGAGAGCCTAAAAGAGTGAGTATCTGGAACTTCTGCTCCTGTGGTGGGAGGCACACTCTGACCATCCCATCAAAGCGCACAAGTTTGTGACAGGTGATTCCGGAAGCCTTGCGAAGGTGTTAAGATAACTGTTCTCCTGCAGAGAGTAACAAATAGTCATGATACGCAGTTAATGTTTTTTAACTCACCATTTTAAATGACTCTGTTGGCCCAGTCTTCAGAAATAAGCTGTGCACCAAAGAATTCCATCAGGAAGGGTGAAAGGGGTGTTTGGTGGGAAGTCTCATCTTTCACTGAGGAGGTGCCCTGATTCCTTCATGCTCCATCTTAGCTCAGTCTTGTTTTTGTGCCACTGTTGCTTTTCTGGGTCAAAATTCTTAGCTCCTCTGGCTCTTTCCTTTACTTACTTTCTTTTTCTTTTGACATATAAGAAACTTCACTGTACGAAGAAGTCTTTCTCCAGATGCATCCCCAGGGCACCATTAAAAACCCAGAGCAGCAGGCTCTTCTCCCTCTGTTGGATCTGTGAGTCACTCCCTCAGTCATTCTGTGCGTCATGAGCCTGAGCCTACCCATAACCCTGTGAAGGCAATTCATTTTGACAGTACTACGCTATGCGCCAAGAACTGTCTGAGGCAAAGAAAGAGGTAAAATACGAAGATAAGAGGGAATTGGCCTCAAGGGAGCTTATAACCTCATGGAGTACCTAAGCTAGCAAGTGTATAAGGGACTGTACTCTATAGGCATAAGTGAAGAAGAAGATAATCTTCCTCACAGGAATGGGGTGTGGGGTGAGGGACAAGATGACCTCCATTAGGCATTGGGTCACAGGGAGTTTAGGACATCTGAACAGCGACTACTTGAGGAAGAATTTGGATATAAGAGTTGTTGAGATGTTGAGACCGCTGACTTCTCCTGAAACCTAATCAGGAAAATATGGGATGTGTCTGAGAAAGATTAGATGGCCTCATTTGGTCAGAATATTTAGTGTGTGTAGAGTAAGAGGGAGACACAGAAACCAGAAAGGTAGAGTGCGACTAGTTACCATGCGCCCATCAAGTCCCCTGGTGAAAGTCCTCTGGGAGATATGGAAATTGTGACCCTCACTGAGACCTAAGCTGTGTGTTTCTTTTCATGTTTGGCAAAGTGCCTGCTCTTCTGTCCATTTGCATGCATGTAGTTAATTAATTTAGCTTTGAATAGGAAATTCACTATTAGAAATCACACTCTCTTCAGGCCGTTATCACATTCAAAGATAAAAAGGGTTTGCATGCACTAAATGTTGAAATAGACGTTATTTTACTCAAGCTTATCTCTCTTTATGCTCTAGTCTCACATCCTTCTGAATATCTCAGTTTTACAGTGACAAGTACCTTGCAGATAATGAGACAGATTGAACGATTCTTAAAAACATAAAAGTACAAAGCTTCAAAAGTGTCTCTCATACTCTTTCAATTTCTGCCACAACTTAGTAGTTAAAATAATGCCATTATACCAGTTTCCACTAAGTATGACAAACTGTTCTAATTAAGCCATTTAAAACAACAATTTTATTCCTAACATATGTACAACCAAATGTGTTTTTAAATTAACTTTCCGTTGCTCTTTTGTGCAAATCAGAGCTTTCATCATTGCAAATGTGATTCTGTAAAATGAAAATACTAGAAACCAGACTATGTGACGAGAAAATTAATTTCTTGCTTATTGAAATTTGCACCAGCAATATGTTATATAACAAAACAAAAAAACACAAAATATAAAACTTCACTTCCATAATAAAAGTATTAACTGATTTTTAAGCAGTAAAAATCTAATACACAGTATTTTTAAAGCAGAAGTTTAAAGTTCTATTAATTATCTTACTAGCACATATGTGCTTTAGAAAATATTAGATTAATTTGAGAGTATTTTCCCTTCAGATGAAGTTGAAAGAGGTTTTTCATTCTCCATTTACCTTACCAGACCCTTTGAACATGATAGGCAAGCTTGGCTTAGATGTTTTGGTGCTCTACAATTATTTATATGAATTTTTAAATGTTTCTATATTTCCTGTTTTTAACTTACATTATCTCCATAGTTAATAAAGCTCTAACATTTCAATAATTTCAGTGGGTGTATTTTGTGAAAATTATGAATTTTACAATAGCGTAAAAATGAGATGTGAAGAACTTTAATTACACCATTTCATAATCTGTAAGTAATAATAATAAAAAAAAGCCAGAAGTAAAGTTTCATCTTAATTTCACAGTTCCTTTTACCTGGAACTCCTCTACCACCAGCCTATGCCAATAAAGCAGCCAGCATCTTTCAGCTGGACTAGTGTCATTGACCTCCAGAATAACTTCCTGACAATCATTATGTCCTTTGTTCAGTCCATTCTCCACCAAGCAGTCTGAGCTATCTTTTAAAACTGAAAATCTAATAATGTCACTTCACTTGCTTAAAACTTGTCAATGGCTGCTTATTGCTTTTGGAGTAAAATTGGCAAATATTAACTTGGCCTAGAGGACTTGGATGATGTAGGTCTTGTCGAGGTCTGGAGCCTCTCTCCAGACCTCTCTTAAAAATGACTGTGGAGTCTCCCACACTCCCCAGTTTCTCAAATACTCTATTCTTCTTTCTAGAATGCTTCCCTCTCCTCCATTTTCTAGTTAGTAACCAAATATCCTTCACATTACAGAACATACCATACCACATTTCAGTTCAGGTCTTTTTCTCTGTTGTAGGCTCACCTAGAGCCATGTGTCTTCTGTTTATAATGTTGGTTTTAATTAGTTACTAGTAAGAATTTGTGTGACTATTTGAATAAAGTCTTTCTCCCTAACTGAACTAGGAGCTCATGACGGAAGGGACTATGTATGATTTTGATCACATTTTCATCCTTATTGTCTAGCAGAATAACTGGCATTTGTTACTAGATTTAATGAGTTTTAAAAGATATAAAACCAAAACAAACAAACTCTAAAACCAAATGCAGCAATGCATAAAATAGATTTCATACTATGACCAAGTGGGATTTATTGCAGGAATGCGAAGTTGGTTTAACAGTTAAAAACCGAAGTAATGCACCATATTAATAGAATTAAGCACAAACATCAAATGATTATCTCAAAAGATTCAGAGAAAGCATCTGATGAGATCTAATACTCTTTCATGATAAAAATGCTCAACAAACTAGGAATAGAGGGTAACTTCTTCAATCCAGTAAAGCATATCTACCAAAAAACCTACAACCACAAAGTGGTAAAAAACTGAATGAGTCTCCTTTAATATCAGGAACAAGGCAAGAATACCTACACCTGACAGTTCTGTTTAGAATTGTGTTAGAGATCCTAGACAGGTTAATTAGGCAAGAAAAAGAAATAAAAAGCATCCTGATTGAAATGGAAGAAGTCAAATTAGTTCTCTTTGCATGTGGCAGAAACTTAAACATATAAATTATACATAATCCATTAAAAAGCATTAGAACTAATAAACCAGTTTAACAGTATTTCAGGATAAAAGATGAATGTATGAAAAATAAGTATGTCTAAACACTAGTTATGAAAAAAATAAATTAAGAAAATAATTACATTCATAATAGCATCAAAAAGAACAAAATAGTAAAGCTAACAAAAGAAATTCAACACTTGTACATTGAAAACCACAAAACATTGTTTAAAGAAACTGAAGAAGATCTAAGTAAATGGAAAGACCTCCATGTTCATGGATCAGAATTCTTAATATTATTAAGCTGGCAGTATTTGCCAAACTGATCTAAAGAGTCACTGTAATCCCTATCAAAATTCTAACTTTTTTTTTTCTTTTGCAGTAGTGGATAATCTAGAGATAAAATTTTTATAAAAATGCTAGAGGTCCAGAAGAGCCAAAGGAATTTTGAAAAAGAACAAAGTTGGAATACTCACAGTTTCCTACTTGAAAATTTACTACACAGCTTCAGTGATCAAGAGAGTACCATGCTCACCTGAGGGTGGATACATTGAATAGTAGAATAGAAGTGAGAGTCCAGAAAGAAAGTCTTGGATTTATGGTCAATTGACAAGAGTGCCAAACAATTAAATGGAGAATATTTTTTTCAATAAATGGTGCAAAGACAACAGAATGTCCATATGCAAAAATATGAAGTTGTGTATGTCATTCCATATACAAAAATTAAATTGGATCACAAACTTAAATATAAGAGTTAAAACTATAAACACCTTACAAGGAAACATAGAGTAAACTTTACTCTGGGTGAGTCAATGGTTTCTTAGATGTGGCAGTAAAAGTAAAAGCAAAAAAAAAAAAGAGAGAGAGAAAATAGATCACATGAGTTAAATCAAAATTTTTAAAAAATTGTTTTGTGCTTCAAATGATACAAGCAGGAGAGTAAATAGACAACTCACAGAATGGAAGAGAATATTTCTGAATCATATATCTGATAGAATAGAATACTTGTATCTAGAATATATAAAAAATTCTAACAACTCAATAATAAAATACAAATAATTAGAAATGGAAAATAGATTGAAGAAACATCTTTCATATAAGATACACAAATGGCCAAAAAGGATATGAAAAGTTGCTTAACATCATTTGTCACTAGTGAAATCCACATCAAAACCACAAGATACCATTTCACTCCCACATTCATGGGTAAAATCAAAAAGAGACAATAACAAGTATTGTTGATGATGTGGAGAAATTGGAATTCTCAAACACTGCTGGTGTAATATAAAACTATGCAACCACTTTGGAAAACAGTATAGCAGTTCCTCAAAAATGTGAGCACAGAGTAGCCAGATAACCCAATAATTTTGTCCAAGAGAGTGAAAACATTTATCCATGCAGAAACTTATATGTGAATATTTATAACAGCATTATGCATAATCTCCCAAAGTGGGGACAACCCAAGTGTCTATCAGCCTAAGAATAGATAAATATTACATATTCATACAAAGGAATATTATTTGTCAATAAGAAGAAATGAAGTTCTGATATATAGTTCAACTGGGTGATCTTTGAAAACATTATGCTAAGTGAAAAAAGCCAATGACAATCACATATTGCCTGATTCCATTTATATGAAGTGTCCAGGAGAGGCAAATCTATAAGGTCAGAAATCAGATTAGTGGTCAGTAAGGAATGGATGGGAGTTTTAGGGGAAGCAGTGTATTTGAAATTTCTTTTTCAGGGGACAGAAATGTTTTAAATTTAATTTGTGGTAATGGTTGCACAGCTCTGTGAATATACTAAAAAACATTTAATTATATACTTTAAGGGAGTGTCTGGGTGGGTCAGTAAATTTAAAAATTTGGGAGTGTCTGGGTGGGTCAGTCGGTTAGGTGTCTGACTCTTGATTTTGGCTCAGGTCATGATTTTAGGGTTGTGATATCAAGCCCTGCATTGGGCTCTGTGCTGGGCACGGAGCCTGCCTAAGATTCTCTTTCTTCCTCTCACTCTGCCCTTCCCCCTTTAAAAAAAAAAAGGGGGTGAATTTTACAGCATGTGAATTATGTTCCAGTAAAGATGATTTAAAATAATTGAAGGAATGAATGAACAAATTAGTACTAACACAGTGTTATACATTGAAGTTATTTTAAAATAAATATAATAAAACTCTAAATACCCTGTTGTATATTCAGTGGATATAAAATATTAACTTCCCCAATGGCTGTATTAATTAGAAATCTGCATCTATTTATAAAGCAGGTTTTCTGGAAGCCACTCATAAACAACAATTTGTATTTATAATCTGTATGTGAGTATCATTCCTTAAAGGGTCTCTCTTTTTTTTCCCAACCTTGAAATAGGACTTGGCTTTTCAATTAAATCCACTACCAAGTGATTAGTGAGCTGTGTAGATTTTCCCAAATTATGTGTGTCATGTTCAAGGGAGGAGAGAAAATGGTTTAAACCAAACTCCAAATGGAAAATGCCTTAATAAATATATCTCCTTTGACATGTTAATCATCCCATAAATTCCTTCTCTGGCTGTGGCTTGTTTATCTCAACTTTCCTTCCCCAAGTCTAAACCAGTTTCTGCATGCCTCTTTCCTTATGCAGAATTTCTTGTTGATGTCATAGATTTACTACTCATAGTAAGTGCCAGCTAACACATATCCCTGGGTATACAACTTCCAAGTAAGTTTATTAATGACCTTAGCTCAAGAAAACTGCTGACATTTTGTTGCTTTGTATAGAAAAAACACTTTGTCTATATCTAGACACTTATAATTTGATAAATGAACATTATGAAGGTATTTTGGAACACTGACTTTATTAATATGAGTAATTAACATGAACATAGTACATAAACTTTGTAATTTAACTGAACAACTATTTACTTACAGTGTGTCCGATAACATGGTAGATGCTGGATATAACCAAATATGAAGGTCATGGTCATTGCGTATAAGAAAGTCACAATCCAGTTCTTTTACAAACATGGTGGAAGTTAACATTCTTCCAACCCTGGAAGGAAACTAAGTCAAAATGAGAAAATTAAGGCTCAAGATAATCATCTAGGGACTGGATTTGCACTCCCAATTTCTAATAATAGATTTTTTTCTTTGACCAGTGAATCACACTGACTATAAAAGAGTTTGCATATAGTATGTTTTTAGGTTTAATAGAATCCCATTCACAGATTCCAGAAACATTTATTCAGTATACTTTGTATAGGTAATATTAATACCCATATCTGCCAGTGTTCGTTCTTATGTAAAACAGAATCCACTATAGCCAGATTGAGCATGAAAAGAATTGGTTACAGGGCAATCAACATCGTCAGGGAGTTCTTTTTTGTGATAGTGAGAGGGACCAGTCTCATTTTGGTGCCTAACAATGTTTCTAGACCCACATAGTCTGGGTTGGGCAAAGAAGGAAACAGAACCATATATTAATTGCTGACTCAAGAGTATATACTAGCTCCCGAAGGATGATTCCAAAACATTTTAAGGTGTATCTCTTAGCAAGGACTGTATTTGCCTTTATTATTCCTTTCTAGTGGTCTATAATTTAGGTGGTTTCCAAGTGATAAGCTACATGGCAAAACCAATAAATCCCATGGACATAGGCCCCATTGCCTTATGTCTTTTGTAAGAATATGAATTTCTTGATCAGAAAGATTAGGTAGAATAATGTAGTGCCAAGATATTTCATAATATAGATACTGCTGCTTTTAGAAGTGTGATAAATGAAAAAGTCAAATTATATACAAAATGTGTTTATTCCCATAAAAACAAATTTCCCTCTGTCAGGGATATACTTTATCTGCCATCAGGTGATTTGTTACTCAGTTATTTAGCCATATGGAAGGTTAGATATTGCTACCATTCAATCAGGCAAAATTGGTGGGGGAAAAAAATACCCATCTTTGGTGATAGCCAGCCTGTGTTTTTTGCATCTATACATAACATCCATTCTTTCTACCACAGGCACTTTGTTAGTAATCATTAAGTAAATCTGGGGGTGGTTGGGGGAAAAGGCTGACTGATAGCCATGTAATAGTTTATTTCATCTATTTAGTCACTAAGTGTATAGTCAGCAGCCGGATGAGTACTCACATAGAACAAAATTACTCCTAGACTGATGTCATTCCAAGAGGAAAATTTTCCAAGTTTTTACCAGTTGTCTGCTCTCAGCCTTCCACGTCCCTGACCATCCTGAAGAAAAATGGTTACAGTGATTCTCTTATGTTTAAATGTCAGTTATACTTTAAAATATATTTCCTACTAAGAAAAAATACTTTGTGCCTACAAGGATGTTTTCTCTACTTTGTTATCCTCAGAGCCATGCCAGGGTAGGGCTGGATCATCTTAGTAGTCCCTGCAAACAAGTGCAGCTATACTCTCTAAAACCATTTCCAAGCTCAGTTTGTTTTTCTTTTCTCCTCATTAGACTAGAAAACTCCATATGAGGCTAACGTTGTCTGAGGGAGGACAGGCAATAAAGTAGGAGGACACTGAGAATGTGAGCCATCTGCTTCAGAATTTGTTCATTCATGGCTATGCCACATCAACTCCAAATGATATGGAATGATCCTGGTTTTATCAGAATTTATGGCTTGTTGGATCAGAAAATACCCAGTTCGTGATAGGCAGTTGAAGTCACATGGTTACCTGAGAGCTCATGGCAGGGCAGTCTCAACTATATAGCCCAAGAATAAGTTGTGAGCTAAAAAGGACTCTACTGTGATTCCTCTAGTGCAGTTTGCCTACCATCCCTATCATGTACAGACACTTCATACACCATTCAATGTGCTAGACCAAAATGGCCGAAAGACAAGGCTGCTTACACCACAGACTGTGCCTATAATGAAAACTGAGAATGCTTTGATTCCTGCAGATAAGTGCTGCAATTTATAATTTTCAGACACACAGAAGTTGAGATAGCTTATCAACAACAGACCTTATTACAGAAAATAGTGAGAATGTATTTAACGAATGAGAAAAAATTTATTCAGGAAAGAAGGGCTGAGATGCAAGAAACAATAATGAAAAAAGAAATTGGTACATGTCTGGGAAAATATGCATCATCAATATTATTATCTAATTTGGGAAGCTAAAAACACCAATAGTAACGTTGTGGGCAACAGTATATAAACCAAAAAGAGAGGGTTGATAAGAGTTGAAGTGACCTCAAATATTACTTAGGTAGAATAGGAAAGATTCTGATTAATCTTTGAATTATATATGTGTGGTAAAAGTAGAATGGCAGCCACTAAAATAATTGAAATGTGTGCAACTTCCAGAAGATACAGGGAGGAAATGGAATTTTAAAAAAAAATCAATCTTGAAAAAAGTAAAATAAGGAAAAACAAATGATATAAGCAAAATAGGATAAAAAAAGCTCAAAACAAAAGAGAGACATCAATTCATGCATATTTGTAATTGTAATACATGTGAAGGAAATAGATTCTCAGGTAAAAACAAACAAAAATGAAGATATTGATTGATAAAATTGATAAAATTCAGAGATATGCTTTATTAGGAAATATAATTAAAAATGGGCACAAAAGGAATGAAATCAGCATCATGGTGGCTTAAGATGTCCCCTGTTTGTGCCCTAGTCTTCAACAATAAAATTTCAGCATCCACAGGTAAAAGTGTCTTTGATATAAGTGTGGGATCCAGCACCATATACAAAGGGACCCAAGAGGAGTCTTGCTCATCTGTGCATCAGTAACATGTAGGGAGACCTTGATCCCAAATGTGGACCCTGTAGTGGTTTGTGAAAGCAGCTCTAGCCCCTCTCAGCCTTGGTGCAGGAGGCCCCAAAGAACACTAACTTAGTCACTCATGGACAAGAGAACCTTTGTAGAAGTCCGGGTTTCCAGAGGAGACGTTCCAGCATGTTATTGAAGTAAATAAATACATATGTGGATCCGCTGGAGTGAGTAAGAGAAACAGTTTTATGTTACCCATATCACTCTTCCTGCAAGGCAGCACATCTTAGTGCCAAGAAAGACTTTCTTTGGCTTGTGATTTATCCCATGGGGGAAAGGGACAGTGTTTGAGTGAGCAGCCAGCTTTCTGAACCACGTGGGATGCTGCCAGAGTGGCTGATTTCTCTCTCACACAATCCACAGTACTGAGCCATGAGCTACATGACTGAGGGACAGGAGGAGGCAGCAACACTGGTAGCTAGAACTCCTGGAGAACATTGAAAAGATGTGGTTCCTAACTGTATTGTGGATTCCATCAAGAAGCCCACCCATAAGCTATTGGAAATGCCTCACTCATAATCCCTTCAACTGGTCCATGGGCACCCCAGTGCTCTTCATGCCTCACCCCCATCCACACCCCACTCTAAGGCCAGCTCTCTATATGCAGTCCCCACAGTGGCAAAAGTGGACTTTGTCAGATGACTAGTGAGCGTACACAGAAATTTGGTCAAATCTGCAGACCAGAAAGAGACCACAAATTTCAGCTTTGGCACCACATTTGAGAAAACAAAAGAGATGCTGTCAGCACTTGGCTTGGTGCACTGCAGCATCCAGAGAAGGCATACAGGGCTAAGATTTCTGCCATAAGAGGGAACAAGAAGTATGAGGCAGGTATACCTACATAAGATCTGAGATAGCCTCAGAATAGCAGTGGTGATGAAAGGTTTTTCTCTCTGGAAGGCAGTAAATACTGGAGGAGGTGACTGCTACTTCAGAGAACATGAAAAATCAAGGTACCATGGCACCAGCAAAGGATTTCAACAACCTTCTGGTAACCGAGACTCAAGATAAGCAGAGCTGTGATTTACCAAATAAAGTATTCAAAATAGCTGTTTTAAGGAAACTCAGTGGGCTATAAGAAAACATGCAAAGACAATTCAGTAAATTTGGGAAGAAAATATCTGAGCAAAATGAAAAGTTTAACAAAGATAAATATAAAAAGAAGCAGAAATTCTGGAGCTGAAAAAATAGAATTAATGAAAAGTGCAGTGAGAGTATCAACAATAGAATGGATCAAGCAGAAGAATCTGTGGGATAAAGACAGGAAATTTGAAATAATCTCATCAGATGATAACAAGGAGGAAAAGATGAAAAAGAATGAAGAAAGCCTATATGATCTGTTGGATAACCACCAAAAGGATCAATTTATGAATTGAGAAAGAGAAGATAGGGAGAGGGGGGGAAAAGCTTATTTAAAGAAATAATGGCTGAGAACTTTCCAAATCTGGCAAGAGATGTAATTGTCCAAGTTCATGAGCCCATAGGTCACTGAAAAAATAAACTGAAAAAAACCTTTTTCAAGACACTCAAATAAACCTGTCAACAATTAAAGACAAAAAGTATCTTAAAAGAAAGAAGAGGTTTAAAAAAAAAACACCTTGTCAATTACAGTGGCCCCTACATACAGCTATCAATGGACTTCTCAAAGGAACCTCACAGGCCAGGAGAAACTGGAATAATATATTCAAAGTCCTGAAAAAGAATCTGTCAACAACATATATTCTATCCAGAAAAGTTAGCCTTCAGAAATGAAAGAGAAATAAGACTTTTTCAGACAAGCAAAAACTGAGAGAATTCAACACTATTAGACTGCCTTACAAAAAACACTGAATGGAGTCCTTCAAATTGAAATGAAAGGATGCTTATTAGTAACATGAAGATATATGAAAATATAAAACACACCTGGTAAAGGTAAATATATAATCAAATTCAGAATATTCTAATACTGTAATGTGGTGATATGTTAGCCACTAAAGTATAGCATAAGGTTAAAGTACAAGTGTATTAAAAATAATCAGAGGTACTATAATTAGTTAATGAGTGCACAGTATAAAAAGAGGTAAATTGTGATATTAAGAACATAAATAGGGAAAATAAAAGAATATAGGTTTTGTATACTGTCAAAGTTATCATCAGTGTAAAATAGACTGTTATATCTAGAAGTTTTATGTAACTTTTTGATACCCACAAAACAAAACTTACAGTAGATTCACAAAAGACGTAAGAAGGGATTCAAAGAATACCACTATAGAAAATCATCAATTCACAAAAGAAAGCAACAAGAGAGGAACAAATGGAAAAGAGAATTACAAACAGCTAGAAAACAATGAATAAGATGACATTAATAAGTCCTTACTTATCAAGAATTACTTTAAATGTAACTGGATTAAACTCTCCAGTCAAAAGACACAGAATGGCTTGATGGATTATAAAAAAAAAAAAAAAAAAAGACCCAGCTGTGTGTTGCCTACGAGAGATTCACCTCAGCTTTAAGGACACACAGTCTCAAAGTGAAGGAATAGAAGAAGATATTTTGTGTAAGTGGAAACCAAAAGTGATCAGGAGTACCTATACTTATATCAGACAAAGTAGACTGTCAGCCAAAAACAGTAACAAGAGACAAAGAAGTTCATTATATAATGATAAAATGGTCAATTCAAGAAGACATAACAATCATAAGTATATATATACCCAACATTGTAGCACCTAAATATATAAGGCAAATACTTACATAATCTGAAAGGAGATCATCATCATCATCATCATTATTATAGAGTACAATAATAACCAATTGTCTTCATACCCCACTTTCAACAATGGATAGATCAACCAGACAGAAAATCAACAAGGAAACACTGGACTTGAAACATAATTTAGACCAAATGGACTTAACAGACATCAACGGAACATTCCTTCTAACAGCAGCAGAATGTATAATCTTCTAAAGAATACACAGAACATTCTCAAGGACAGATCATTTGTCAGGTAACAAGTCAGGTCTTAGCAAATTTAGGAGGATTGAAATCATACCGAATTGTTTCTGACCATAATGGTATGAAGCTAGAAATCAGTAATAGGAGAAAAAGCTGGATGATTCACAAATATGTGGAAATTATACGATATACCCTTGAACAGCCAACAGGTCACAGAAGAAATTTTTTTAAATTTTGAAACAAGGAGAAATGGAAACACAACATGCATACCAAACCTAGAGGATGCTGTAAAAGCAGTTTTAAGAGCAAAGTTTATAGTGATAAATGCATACATCAAGAAATAAGAAAGATCTCTAAAAAACATAACTTTACACCTCAAGGAACTGGAAATAGAGAAACAAACTGATGCCAAATTAACAGAAGGAAGGATATTACAAAGATCAGAGCAGAAATAAATGAAATAGACACCAGAAAAATGATAAAAATATCAATGAAATGAAGAGCTTGTTTTTTGAAAAGATAAACAAAGTTGGCAAACTTTTGGCTAGACAAAAGAGAGAAAACTCAAATAAAATCTGAAATAAGAGATAATACAACTGACCACAGAAATACATAGCATCATAAAAGACTACTATGAATACTTACTTGTCGACAAATTGCGTAATCTAGAAAAATGAATAAATTCTAAGAACACACAATTTACCAAGACTGAATCATGAAGAAACAGAAGGTCTGAACAGACCAATAAGGAGAAAGGAGACTATAACAGTTAATCTAAAACCTCCCAACACAGAAAAGCTCAGGACCAGATGGCTTCACAGGTGAATTGTAACAAATATTTAAAGAAAAATAATGTCAATCCTTCTCAAACTCTTCAAAAATAATTAAATGAAAAGGGGTATATCTGAACTCATTTTACAAGGCAGGAAATCACCCTGATACCAAAACCAAATAAGGACACTATAAGATAAGAAAACTACAGACCAAAATCCCTGATAAATATAGATGGAAATGTTCTCAACAAATTGTTGGCAAACCAAATTTAGCAACTCATTAAAAGGATCATATGCTATGATTAAGTGGGATTTATCCTTGGGTTACAAGGATGGTTCAAACATACACAAACCAATAAATGTGATACACCACACTGATAGAATGATGGATAACAATTATACTATTAACGTAGAAAAAGCATTTGACAAAATACAATATCCTTTCATGATAAAATGCTCAGCAAATGGATTATATACAAGGAACATACCTCAATACAATAAAGGCCATATACAACAAGCCTACAACCAACATTATACCCAGCAATGAAAGATTGAAAGCTTTCCCTCTAAGATCAGGAATAAGACAAAAGTGCCAACTATCACCACTCCTCTTTAACATAGTACTAGCCTGAACAATCAGGCAAGAAAAAGAAATAAAAGGCACCCAGATTTGAAAGAAAGAAGTAAAACTCTATTTGCAGATGACATGATACTATGTTTAGAAAACTCTAAAGAGTCCACCAAAAAACACTTAGAACCAATGAACAAATTCAGTAAAGTTCAAGAAATAAAAGCAACATACAGAAATCATTTGTATCTAAACACTAATAACAATGTCTGAAATAGAAATAAGGGAAACAACCTCATTTAAAATTGCATCGAAAACAATAAAATATTTAGAATTAAATTTAACCTAGAAAGTGAAAGATTTATACACTAAAACTACAAGACTTTGATGGAAGAAATTTAAATAGACACAAACAAATGGAAAGACATCCAGTGTTCATGGAATGCAAGAATTAATATTTTTAAAATATCCAAATTACCCAAACTCTTGTAGAAATTCAATGCAATCCCTAACAAAATTCCAATAGCATTTTCCAAAAAAAGTGAAAAATCAATTTTAAAATTTATATGAAAGCACATGAGAACCTAGATGGCTAAAAGCAAAGCTGAGAAAGAATAACAAAGCTGGAGGTATTATGCTTACTGATTTCAAAAATGAATAATTGGACTACATCAATCTAAAAAAAGCTAGTGAACAGCAAGGAAACAACAAAATTAAGAGGAAACCTATGGCATGGGAAAAGATCTTTGTAAACCACATAGCCGATAAGGGGTTAATATCTAAAATATATAAAGAAACAAACACACAAACAAACAAAACAAGCAGTTCAATTAAAAATGGACAGAGGAACTAAAGATATTTTTCCAAAGAAGATATGTAAGTGGCCAGCAGGTAGGCAAAAAGTGTTCGACATCATTAATCACCAGGGAAATGGAAATCAAAACAACAATGTGATTTAACCTCACACCTGTTAAAATGGTGATTTTTAAAAAGAAAAAGTATTGGCGAGGATGTGGAGAAAAGGAAATATCCTATCATAGGTACCTTGTTAGTGGGAATATAAATTGGTATAGCCACTATGGGAAACAGCATGGAGTTTGCTCAAAAAATTACAAACTGCAATATGATCCAGCAATGGTACTTCTATAGCAGTATTTATTTCTAAAAGAAAAGATAACAGTATCTTGAAGATATATGTGCACTCTGATGTTGAAGCATTATTCACAGTAGCCAAAATATGGAAACAACCTAAGTGTGTGTCAGCAGATGAATGGATAAAGAATGGGTGTGTGTGTGTGTGTGTGTGTGTGTGTGTATACACGTAGTAGAATATTTTTCAGCTGTGAGAAGGAAGGAAATCTTTCCATTTGCAACACCATACATGGACCTTGAGGGCATTATTCTAAGTGAAACAAGTCAGACAGGAAAAGACAAATACTGCATGATACCACTTATATGTGGAATCTAAGAAAGTTGAACTCATAGACGTAGAGAGAGGAGAATGGTGTTTACCAGGTGCTGAAGGGTGGGGGAAATGGGGAAATGTCGGCCAGAGGTTACAGATTTCTAGTTACAAGATGAACAAATTCTAGGGATAATGTGTTTGAGGGTGATTAGAGTTAATTAGACTGTATTACGTACTTGAAAGTTGCTAAGAGAGTAAGTTAAATGTTCTCACCACACACACACACACACAAAATAGTTATTATATGATGTGTTGGAGGTGTTACTTAATGCTATGGTAGTAACCGTTTTGCGAATACGAGTGTAACAAAACATGGTGTACACCTTAAACTTACACAGTGTTTTACATCCATTGTATCTCAGTAAAGCCAGGGTGGAGGGGAAGCACACAAAGAAAAAAATGTTAGAAAAGAGTCCACTAGGCAATGGCTGACTGAAAAAACCACTGGAATAGCTGTTCTAGAACCAGACAAAATAAACTTTAGGCAAAAAAAAAATTTTCAGTACATTAAAATTATAATGATAAAATGCTTTAGTTTATCAGATCAATATACTAATTACAGACTTGATTTATCTGTTAACACAAACACACAGCTTACCAGTAGAAATGAACAAATCCACCAGCAAAGGGAATATCAAACAGGTTTAGAATTATATAAAAAATTAGTTATGAACAATGTGTGTATGTATTTTTATGCATAATATATAAATAATATCAAACTCATTGTTTCTGTGCATATATTGAATTTATATACATAAATGTCATATGTATATGACTTCATCTAACAGTTATTACACTTTCTTTTCAAACCTACACATTACATTTTACCTAGTTGGCCATGTTTTAGCCTGAAGACTACAAATAGTTTTTACAATTCAGTATTATAGTCCACGTTTTGAGCACATTATAATTATATTTGAACTCAAAAACATTGATTAAAACATCAAACATTTAGAATTTTAAAAGTACACTTTAAATGCCTAATCATTTAAAGGAGAAAACAATGTAAAACTAAAACTACTTTTAATTGAATGTTAAAGAAATTTCTCTACGTCACACTTGTAGGATGTAGCTAAAATAGTACTTGGAAGGAATTTTATTACGTTGAATGTGTTTACTACACATAAGTAAATGGACTAAACATCTAATTTAAGGGTTTAAAAATGAAAATAAAACAATAGGAACACTGGGTGGCTCAGTGGGTTAAGCCTCTCTGCCTTCTGCTCAGGTCATGATCCCAGGGTTCTGGTATCAAGCCCTGCATCAGGCTCCCTGCTCAGCGGGGAGTCTGCTTCTCCCTCTGCTTACCACTCCCCCTGCTTGTGCTCTCACACTCTCTGACAAATAAATAAAATCTTTGAAAAAGAAAACAAAACAGAATAAAATAACTCCAATGAAAAGAGAAGAAATAATTACTTCAAGTTTGGAAATCAGTGAGATTAAGACAAATATACCTGCAACAAGCGTAGAATCTTTTCTTTACAATGAAAAGACTAATAAAATGCAGAAATTTTGGGGGTGATCGAACTCATATTAAAAAAAGAATCTTAATTCAGAAAAAGTGTACATTTTTTAAAAGATTTATTTATTTGAGAGAGAGCACGAGCAGGGGGAGGGGCAGAGGCAGAGGGAGAAGCAGACTCCCCATGGAGCAACCAGCCCAGTGTGGGGCTTGATCCCAGGACCCTGGGATCCTGACTGAAGAAGGCAGACACTTAACCAAAGGAGCCACCCAGGCGCCCCAAATAAGTATACATTTTAAAAGGTGCTAAAAGAACACTTTGAAAACATTATGGTAATAATCCTCTCTGTGTAACGTGGGTTAACTCTATATATCCTGGAATTTATCAAAACCTATTCAAGAAGAATGAATGTGCTTGTTATCATTGAAGAAATTAACTCATTATTTTAAAATCTTTTCACACACGGGAAGCTCCCCCAATCCTCTTGATGGTACACATAAAATTTTACCAAACGTACAAGGAATTATCATTTTGATCCCCTCTAAATTCCTCCCCAAAAAGCAGAAGTAGGAGTACCCGTGGTAAGGAGAATGATTGTCCCTCAAAGATATCTGCGTCCTGAGCCCGGGACCTGTGAACATGTTACTTTACAGAGCAAAAGGCACTTTGCAGATGTGTGCAATACCCCGGATTATTTAGAGGGACCCAGTGTAATCCCCAGGGTCCTTCAAAGTGGGATAGGGAGGCAGAAGAGGGGTGTCAAAGAGATATGGCAGGGAAAGCAGGTTCCAGAAAGCTCCTACATGATTGACTTTGGAATTGGAAGAAGGAGCTCTGAGCCAAAGGAAGGTAGCCTCTAGCAGCTCAGAAAGCAAGGAAATGAATAGTCTCTTAAAGGCCTGAAAAATCATACAATTCTGCTGACATCCTTGCTGTAGCCCAGTGAGACCCATGTCAGACTTCTAACCGGTAGAACTGTAAGATAATAAATTTGTATTGTCTTAAGCCATTAAGTTTGTGGTAATGTGTTATAGCTGTAATAGAAAACCAATACAGTCCTAAATGAATTTATGAAGCTAATATGTTCTTGATACAATTCCACATACATTCAGAAAGAAAAAGAGAAATTTTATGTCAATCTTATTTTTGAAACAAAAGGAAGAAAAATACCACCAAACTGAATTCACCAATGTGTAGAAAATTATACATCTTATTATTTTTTTTAAGATTTTATTTGAGCGCGAGAGAGACTTTGAAGAGCCCTGGGGGAGGACTAGAAGCAGAGGGAGAAGCAGACTCCCAACTGAGCAGGGAGCCCCCACCTCGGGGTTCAGTCCCAGGACCCTAGGATCATGACCTGAGGCAAAGGTGGCAGACGCTTAACCAAATTAGCCCCCAGGTACTCCAAAAATAATACATTTTAAACTAGTATGGTTTAATAAGGGATGCAGACATGTTTTAACCTTAACCAGTAAGAGGAGAAAAACCATAAGATCTGCATAATAGATTAAAAACCTTTCCATAAAAAATCACCACATATTTATAATAAAATCAAACCAGAAGTTGAAGGAAATTTTCTTAACTGAATATATGCTAGCTTCTGAAAAACTTCAAGAAATAATCTTACTGGTAAATGCTGGAGTAATTTCCTTTGACATCAGAAGATAAGGATACTCACCATCATATCAAAAAATATTCTATTTGATCTAACTACTTTAGGGAGATATTAAGAAAAAATAAATGATGTAAGAAGAGGAGAAAAAGAAGCAAACAGTTACCTGTATTCTATTTACATATAATAGGAAGTGTTTACATATTTGTAGAAAGGGATTTGCCAAGGACTTCATTACTATTGCTGATATACTGTTTCTTAAGCTGAGTGGTATACACAGTGATGTATAATACAGTATTATCCAGTCCTTATTGATGTTCTTACATATGTACTATGACAAAACATCTTTTTTAATCACAAAAAGTTTTTTTAATTTTTGTTTTATATCTGCAGTCTCTTGTTATGTATTATATGTAACTTGGTGTTTCACTATCACTTTCTTCACATCCTTTGTTAGTTACACTATTCAGATCTTGAGTCAATAAATACAAGTTTTTGTATGACTCTGCAGATCAGAATGGCTATTGATTATTTCCCGTAATGTAGATGTTGTATGTTCTTCTGATACAACCTTCATCTTGAATATTATGGGTTGTTTAGAGAGCCACATCACTACTAATTCATATTCCATTTTCATTTAACTACAGTGTCTAATCCTAAACTATATAACTGAATGAATGTGTAGTTCAGTCTTCCTTTAACGTTCAACAAATAAGAATTCAGTGGTATTATCTTAAGAAATCTGTTGGACCCTGCGGTTTATGTTGCTCAGAGTCTAATGGGAGAGAGTGACACGGAGTTAGTTAAAATAGAGCGTCATCTATGCTAAGTCAGATTGGGTTGGAAGGAAGTCAGGAGGACAAAATAAAATCTCAGGTCCCAGCGTTGGCATTTGTCACAGCTATGTTATATCACAGAGTGTTCAGTTGAGCCATTTGAAATCCAGAGCTCAGTCTACATGGCAAGAAAAAAAAAAAAAACTGAAATGTGAGGCAGGAACCAGGTTTGCTCGTGTTGTTGTTACCACATTAAAGAATTTATATCCTATCCTGAAGGTGTTGGATACCAACTTCCTTGCAACTTCAGCGAGGAATTGAGAACATAAGTTTTACACCTCTAAAATACTACTTTGATCACCAAAGCAGAGTGGAAGCCTGAAGAAGTTAAATCGTACACTCAAAAATTGTAGATGAAATCAGAGGTGGGATTTTCAACAGGCATTTGAATTACAGTCCCTAAGGTAAATCTAGTCTATCAGCCTCGTAAAAGTACTGTAATGTCTTCTCAAATTGCATATTTGAGTCCTGCAGTCTAGGGTGTGGATGAATGGGAAGGAAGTTTCTAGGAAAGCTACAAGTGAAGTGTTCCTCTCATGCACTGTTACATCAATAAAGAATGAAATCAGCAAATAGCACATGCTTTGTTTTCAGTGTTTACACAAGATTTTTACCCATGGAAAGTTTATTTCGACAGCTAAACTGCCTTAGCTTACAATTTCAGGATCTTGATGCTTCTTCAGAGTCTCTATCGTGAAATACTCTTAAATGATTAAGAATGGTAATAGGGTAGGTTAATTTCCAGCCTTTAAAGGTGTTTAATCAGCTTCTCTTCTAGCCCACCTTCTAAATTACTCTCGGAAATAGTAAGTAGGCATTAACTATAAATACTAGCATTGTTGTCTTGGAAGACAGAAATATACAGTGTTAGATAACCCCCTCCACCCCTTCATTTCGGGCATTTTAAAGTGTGTATTTGCACCAGGCCAGTCCTTTATAGGCCCCCAAGGGGGCTACACTGGTCTGAGTCACATGCTTAACAGGACTTATGCTGAAGTCATCCTGTGGTGGAGGTGATTTGCATCTCCATTCAAATGTTTCAAGTGAGAATAAATTTTTCCCTGTTGTAAGCTAGAGAGCCAAGAGCCATGATGAATCAATTATCTACATGTTTAAGGAAGCTTCAAAGGAACTCTAAAAATCAGCAGCTGGGGCAGTGTGCGGAGATACTCTGTGCCCCGCTGTGCTCTCTGAGAAGCGAGATGGTCTTCTCAGGGACCAGAATGCCCATTTGCCCGCAGCTCTTAACAGCATGGGACAACTCCTGTTTCCTTCCATACCTACAATCTGTGGATTATTCTTTGTTCAGTCTCCTACTCAGAGGCGATAGTGGCTTTTTAAAAATCTAGAGTATATCATGTAGTGCCAGTCTTCCTCAAAACCTTTCAAAAACCAACTGTGGTGCACTTGGGATAAACTCCAAAATCTGTAACACAGCCCCTGAGCTCTGTGTGAGCTGGGCAGTGACTTCTCTCCCTTCACGCTCTTTGCTGGACTGGCTGGTTCCTCAAACATACACAGATTCAAAACCATCTGATAGTTCCTCAAACTCACAAAATTCTCATCCACCTCAGGAGGTTTCCACCTGTTCCTAAAACTAGAACCTCTGTCATTATAGTCAGTACTGAAGTAATTCCTTACAACCTTCAGACCTCAGCCCAACCGTGACTTCCTGACTTCGTTGAAAAAGCTGATCATCATCCCCAATCTAGTGAGGAACCATTATATTTTCCAAGTACAATTATAGATTCTTTCATAGTTGATGGGAAGGAGTTATACTGACATATTGAGAGGAGATCCATTCCAAAATGAATATATTAAAAATCGTGCAAATTGTATTGTTACAAAAATAGGTCATCATATGTTTGTGTTTTTATTTAACAAGTGTGTATTCCACCTTTAAACACTATATACTGAAAATCCTTGAAAATAAAGACCATTTTGTTGTGTTCATCACTGTATACCCAGCACATGCTCAAGGCCTGATACTTTTTTTAATGTATACTTATTTATGATAAATAAAAATTAGTTATAATAAATGAAAAAAATTGAAGACAGATGTCATATAATTCATTCATTGACAGCATCCCAGCACATGGCAAAGACTGGGTTCATATTTTGGCCTTGGTATTTCAAGTAGAAGTAGACCAGCAGATGTTTCTGAGGTTTTGCTAACCTTTATTTTTAATTTAAAGTGAGATTACCAATACTGAATTAAGATATACTGTTAAACAGCAGTTCTCGTAAACAAGTGACTTATTTTTATCTGTAATTCCAGCACCATTGGTTGAAGAGGCTTTGCTTTTCCTATTGAAATGCCTTTGTACATGCATAGTGCTATTTGTGCACTTTCTCCCCTGTTCCATTGATCTAGCTTTACGTTATTACCCAATGATCTTGATTACTGTGCCTTTTGCATAATTTTTGATACTGTTGTATAACTCTTGCAAACTCATTCTTCTATTTCAAGGCTGTTTTTTTATTTCAAGATCTTTTGTATTTTTCATACGAATTTTAGAACCAATTTGTAAATTTCTAAAAAAAAAACACTGTTGGAATTTCTATTGTGATTACATTAAATCTATACATTAATTTTAGATCTTAGCATGTTATTGTCTTCCAATCCATGAAGATGATATATCTCTCCATGTATTAGGTATTATTTAATTCACTTAGCAATGTTCTATAGATTTCAGTATGGGGATCTTGCATATCTCATGTTAAATTACTTCATAAGTATTTTATTTTTGATGCTATTATAAATGTGTTCTATATTTTACTTTGAATTGTTTCTTGCTTACATATGGAAATGCAATTTGTTTTGGAATCTTGACCTTCTGTACAGTAATGTGTTAAATTCACTTCTAGTAGATTTGGGTGATTCCTTAGAGTTTTTAATGCATATAATTATTGGTTATGAATAAAGGCAATTTCTTCCTTTCAATCTTTCCTTCTTTTATTTCTTTTTCTTGTCTCATTGTACTGGCTAGTAACTATGTTGATGACTATAAATTTTCATAGATACATATTATTGGATTGAGGAAGTTCTCCTTATTGCCAATACATTGAGAGTTTCTTTTATGTATTATAAATGGGAGTTGATTTTAAAGACTTGCTGTTTTTCTACATTGCTCTGTCAATGTGGCAAATAAATAATTTTTAAGTATTAAACTAATCTTTCATTCCAATTTGGTTGTGATATGTTATACATTTTATATATTGCTGGGTTTAAACCACTCATATTTTGTTAAGGATTTTTTGCATCATTCTCTATGATGGTTTTTAGTCTGTGATCTGCTTTCTTAAAATATCTTTGCATAAAAGTTTGCATAATACTGGTATTATTGTTGATATTATTTTTCCTTAAAAGTTCATGTAATTCATCAGCATGTAATGTAATTAGCTAATAATGAAAAATAAATGGTATATTTTAAAGTATAGAGGATAATAAGGGAATTTTTATAAAGAACTATTTTTCCAGTTTTTAATTTTTTCCTCTCGTTTTCGTGTTAGTAGTTCAGAAAAAAACTCAGAGAATAAAAATAACATTCTACAAAATTATCATCAGAGTATTTTATTGTCTCTGGTAAGTGTACCTGGCAAGACAAAATAGAAAAACAGTACCTACAAAAGAGATCACTCAGGTGTAGTATTAATATAGGAAGTCATTTATTCTGACTCCTTCCTATCAGGGACAAGATATCAAGGTTTGAGAGAGTTTAGTGGTTAGGGGGAATGGGATGGTATAATCTGTTTAAATGAAAGGAGACTATATTCACCCATTAAAGATGATGGAGATGTCACTATAATCTTCCTTGCAATGAGAACTTTCTCCTAGCTAATGGTAACCTTTAAAAAGGGATAGATAGAAAATCAAATACTTCTGTCTTTCATACTTTCCTTCCCTATTTTGAGCCCAGTTTTCTCATCATTAGAAAAGCATAGATTAGTTTATAATCAGTAATAACTATTTTTTATCATTTATCTTTGTCTACTTTTCTGTTGAGCTAGTTTAATACTGCAGAAGTTTAATCATACCAAATACCAGCCTAATTAGCATGTTTTTAAATTTTCATTTTATTTTATTTATTTTACTTTTTAATTAGCATGTTTAACACACACAACACACACACGTTTGAAAAACACCAAATGCAGTATAGTGTAAAATATAAAAATATATAATAACAATGACAATAATAAGAGGGAAATAGAGGAAAAAATAGAGCCCTCAAGACTTATTGCATACACCTGTGCAGTAGCTGGTCCTTGTCCTGTTATTATACCATTTTCCATGTCTTTTACTGCTCCTCAGCTCTTTAGCTAGCACTTTTGGATACTTTTGCCAAATAGAGTGGCTTACACTTTTATTCTTCAAGAATATGAGCAATTTAGAGCTCTACCTGGTTACATTTGTTATAGCATCCTAAAATATTTACAACCAAGCCTATTTCCTTCGATATTGGGTATTAGTCCAGACCCTGTGACCTTATTTTCTGCTTGCTCCCATGACATTAATGGTTCAACATGGTCAAATGATAGTTTTAGTTTCCAGTTATTATCAGTCCTGGTTTTTAGTTGAAAACAAAGGAATCTAGTTTGGTTACTTTCAGTGGAAAGGCAAATATTAAGGAATATAGACAGCTTTTACAAACACTGGCAGAGCTGAAGTAACAACTCTCTTTTGAGTCTTGAGGAATGAGCTTCTCCAAAGATGCTTCTGATTCTGCTACACTCAGACTGCTCTCATTTCAATGAGCCATCACACAAGCTGCTGCTTCCAAGAGCGTTCTGGTTCTGCCACAATACAACCAGCATAATATACATCCCATTCTCACAAAACCAGATTCTGGGTTAAAGTCCTGTGTGTGTGTGTGTGTGTGTGTGTGTGTGTGTGTGTGTGTGTACATCTAATGGACAAAGCAGTGATAACATACTGAGCCTTAGCTGCAAGGGAGTCTGAAAAGAAAGTTTTTATTTTTCTGTCCCCTGCACATGAGAAGTGGTTTTGAATAGGCCCTGAGTGAGTCATTCACAGTATACAAGACACTTGATGAAAAATATGCCTTCTCTGAATAAGTAAACCTTGAGTTTGCCACAGGCCAGAGTGGAAAACATATACAACGTCCTGCAAGATAGCTCCCAAATTCGTAAATTTTCACCTTTATGTGAAGCCACTGGTGAGACTTCAATAAGGCATTCTCTTCCAGTACTTCCAAATTTTGAATGCATGAAAATCCCGGTGAATCTCGAACACACATGCCTCTTAGCTTATTTATTTCCTCATTAAGTGTGCTTATTATGCCCATGAACAATTGTGTGGAATATCATCTTGATACATAGGGAATTTGGTAAATCCACGAAAGATGATGCCATCAGAAGTAAATGCAGAATAAGTGCCTTGGTGTTATTCAGAATAAGAAGAAAATTGCTGTTCATTTCATGATGGAAGGGATCTAATAGAATCTATTGGCCACCAACACTTGCCACTTACCTTGATGCATGTTCCTATAAAGGAATCTCAAGGCTAGTTGGTTTTCTAGAAACATGTACATTCAGCAGCCAAAGGGGGTTCCAGCAGTAAAGATGGGATCATTAGTGATGGTAGAGTAGGCCTTGTTGAAGGCAGTCTGTGTAATTGTGCCCATGCATAGTCTCCTTCCCTAACCCATGGCAGCTTTTTCAGGATCATTGAACAATGGCAAAGAAGGATAACTGATATTCACAAATAGGTCATCTTACTCCTTTCATTTAAGACTCTTTCCTTGAGGGGTTCTTTTGGTGAGCATCTAGAGAATATTCAAGTTCAAAAACTATCCTGAAAAGTTGATTCACATACTCTTTCTCCAATCACATTGCCACTAAGCCTCCATCTATAATGTGAAACCCTGACCATTGGGCCACACTGTTAGCTACTGGCTGGTCCGTCTCTTCTTCTAGATGAAGTAGATAATAAAAGTGCACTCCTCAGAGTTCTTCCATTGCACTTCCAGAACACAATGATAGAAGCTGTAATACCATAAAGTTCCGTTTCTAAAAAGTAGACTTATTTTTAGTACCTCTCAGGATTTTGGATTTTATTCCATGACTTAGTCCAGAATTTTTAATCTGATTCTGAATCTTTTATGTTATCTAATGCTATAAAAAATTATGTTTCTCTAGACCCATGATATTTGCTTTAAATTTTCTGTAGTATCATTTGTCCAGTTCTTCAGACTTTCTACCTCACTGAGGTCAGTAGATCACAGGAAATAACCCAATTCACTTGTTCTGACCCCATGTTCCATGAGCTGATTGTCATCCTAAAATAAGGAAAGGACTCAATATATTCCAGTCTTTCTTGGTATGACATTCCATTCTAAATATTCCACATGTCCCGGTTGTGGGGATGGGGTAACTGGGGGATGGGGTAGCCAGGTGATGGGCATTAAGGAGGGCACATGATGTGATGAGCAGTGGGTGTTACCTACAACTAATGAATCCCTGAACGCTACCTCTGAAACTAATAATACACTATATGCTAATTAATTGATTTCAAATTTTAAAAATTAAATAAATATTCCACATGTCCCTGAATATCTGTTGCATACAGTTCACTGTCTGGTATCAATACTATATAATTTAAGTTTCCTTTTTATTGACAGGTGACAGAAACCACCTCTAGACAAATTACCAACAATAACAAGACAGTTTATTTGGAAAAAGAGCTGGGGTAGAGAATAGGAATCATGGGAATAACTGAGGAAGTGAAGCCAACAGAGAGATTAAATGTGGAAATTTGTGTTGATGTCAACAAGAATACATGTATCTTCTCTTTAGGGAGTGTCCATCAAAATATTTTACTCCAATGAATGTCTTGATGTTACATTGCCCAATTTTCAAATTCCTTGGATAATATCTCTCATTGGCTCATTTTGGCACAGTTTTTAAGACAGTAAGCTTCAGAGAGTGGAAAAGAAGTCTCATGGCAGTTAAGAGTCTAGTGGGTCTCCTGGGTATGGGTCTCTCCCTTTATTTTATTTTATTTTTTTAAAGGAAGGACATTCTTTTTTTTTAAGATTTTTATTTATTTGACACAGAGGGAGACAGTGAGAAAGGGAACACAAGCAGGGGGAGTGGGAGAGGGAGAATCAGGCTTCCCGCTGAGCGGGGAGCCCAATGCGGGGCTCGATCCCAGGACCCCGGGATCACAACCTGAGCCGAAGGCAGACGCTTAACAACTGAGCCACCCAGGCACCCCTGGGTCTCTCCCTTTACGGAGAAAAGGGAATCATTGACATGAGGGTGCCATCAGAGTGTCTTATAGTCTTTTCTCAGGCCCTTAAGGATAGGATAGAAAGGCGCTAATGGGCACAAGTCATCTTTAACATTTCTAAGGTTCGTTCTTGTATAAGCAGAATGCATTTCCTCTCTACTTTTTTCCTAAAGTTCATGGTTATGTAAAACTGTCATTTTTGTCTAGTAAATTCACTGACACACTAGTCTCTCCTAAAGAGTTTATGTTGTATTCTTTATGAGCGTCATTATCAAAATTTTTTCTCTTGAAATGTTAGACTACTTATTTCAGCTAATTTAGAAGCTGTAAAATATTTCAACCATGTAAAATCAATGAAATGTATATTTTTATAGATTAGAAATCTTTTTCACTTGCCTGCAGCTTTTATTTGCATTTTGAAGATTTATCGAAGTATGCTGAGAGCTGAAAATAGCACTCAGGGTTCTTAGATAACTACGTAAGTCATAGGATATATTCTGGAGAAGTTCCAGTAAAGTAAATAAAAAGGAAATTACTAGACAGACAGTGTTAATGGTGTTAAACAAATTCAAGAAAGACACTAGTGGCAAGACTATGGTACCAACATCATTGTTAACTTTTGTCTTAAGCTCCAGAGCATTTATATTCATCCCATGGCCATTTGATCACCATCTGAGTTGGATGTTGCCGTAAAAAAAAAAAAAAAGAATTGTGTAAAAGTAAAAAATACCAGACAAACTATTGCCAAAAGAAAAATGACTGTGCCATTTTTGTCAGGCGAGGTTAAAAAACTTTGTTGTAAAGTTAAAGAATTGGCTGCTAATCCACACAGAGCTTTGCCCATCAGATGATTAGCACATCCGGAAACCAAAGTTAGGAAAGGAAGCTTGAAAAGAATAACCTGAATGAAGGATTAGACCTAGAAACCTGTGTATGGACTAAGACATGATTTAAAACAAACTGAACATAAATAAGTATTATATTACCAAGATACAATATTGGACAGGAAAATATAAAACACAATTATGAGTCTTTAGACTATAGAGAAATTGTTCCTTCACTCCTTATTTCTATTTTATTTTTTTAAAGATTTATTTATTTATTTGAGAGAGAGAGAAAAAGCAGGGGGAGGGGCAGAGGAAGAAGGTGAGAATCTCAAGCAGACTCTGCACTGAGCACAGAGCCCAACGTGGGGCTCCATCTCACTATCCTGAGATCATGACCTGAATCAAAATCAAGAGTCGGACACTTACCCAACTGAGCCACCCAGGTGCCCCTATTTCTATTTTAATTAAATTCATTTACCTCCAAACTAAAATGAATCACAGAAAAAACTAAGATGACATCTTTTGCTGCTAGTAGTTTTCACATCAAGACAGAGAACATTTGTATAGATGGAGACATTAATTATATATTTACACATGTAACTATATATATTATGCATATATATTATATAAATATCTGCATTGGGCACAACGAAAAGAAGGCATTTTTAACATTTTGAATGAAAAGTATTAATGACAAGGATGAGATTTATTGCTATAAATAAATGCATAGGAATTGTTTTATGTGGGTGACTAGTGTCTCCTGCTATAAATTCCAACCCCCCCCCAAGAATTTATAATAGATATCAGGACAAACAACTTATAGAGACCAATAAATATGAAATCAAATGATTACTCACACAGTAAACCACTAAAGGACTTCCAAAGATGAAGTGTTGAAACTCTGCAAGGAGTAACCCAAGAACAAAGCAAAGAGAGGGTCCTTGTGGTGGCTTGGGGGTGGGTCCGGAGAAGAGTCCACATGCCTGGTGGGAGTGGTTTGCAGGGGGGTTTGCCACTGACCTCACAGGATGAGTGGCACAGGGGGCTCATCGTGCTTGCCCTCTGTGGGGCAGCAGGAAAGATAGGTGGGAAACTAAAAGCTGTCAGAGCAAACATAAAAAGTGGTGTACAGATTAATCAACCCTGTAAGCATGGGTTTATGCCTGGGCTTTCTATTCTGTTCCATTGATCTGTGTGTCTGTTTTTATGCTGGTACCATACTGTTTTGATGACTGCAGCTTTCTAGTGTATCGTGAAGTCCGGAATTGTGATATCTCCAGCTTTGGTCTTCTTTCTCAAGACTGCTTTTGCTATCTGGAGTCTTCAGTGGTTCCATACAAATTTTAGTATCGTTTGTTCTAGTTCTGTGAAAAATGCTGTTGGTATTTTGATAGGAATTTCACTGAATTTGTAGGTTGCTCTATGGTGAGCATAGCATAGCATATAAACTTGTTCAATCATTATGCTATATAACAGAAACAAGTGTAACATTATATGTCAACTGTACTTCAATTTTTTAAAAAATGGAGTCCAGTTCTTTTTGTTTAAGACTTAAAAAAATTTTTCTGAGAGAGAGAGAGCATGCGGAGGGAGGGGCGGAGGGAAAGGAAGAGGGAGAGAATCTCAAGCAGACTCCCCACTGAGCACAGAGCCCAATGTGGGGCTCGATCCCACGACCCTGAGATCATGACCTGAGCTGAAAATCAGGAGTCTGCTGCTTAACCAACTGAGTCACCCAGGCGCCCTGGAATCCAGTTCTTTATTACAAGAATAAATGTAGAAGATATCATGCAATATTTTAGAAACTATAGTGAAGAGAGGAGATGGAGTAAGTAAAACAGGCCTTTGAATTAGAGAGTGAGATAAGTGTACGGGTCTGTCAAGTGAGAAAATTCTCTGTAAGGCTCAGAACTTTGGCAAGGTCAGAGTGCTGTCTCAGGGAGAGACTTTTGTGGTGACTCTGGGAGTGATGAGACGAGGAGATGGGCTGTGCTAGATTAGGAAGTATTTGTAAAGAATTTGAGAATGCCTTAGAAAAGGTCCCCTTAACTGATGATAATTTAGAATGATAAGAACAGGAAAAGGGAAGATCATAAGTGAAAGTTTCTCAGGGAAATGTCTGAAGAAGGTAGAATTATGATACACATTTTCTCTACTTGGCTTACTTGGTCTAGTGTTCCATTGGATGTTTGGGTTGTTAATAATCACCTTTAGTAGAACAGTATATTTAAAATAGCTTAAGGAAAATTACGCTTTCCTGAAAAACACTGTTATCTACAAATACTTGTAATGTGTACCCTGTATACATTGTGTTAGATACTTTAGTATGTGTAAGGATTGATATTTTCAAAAGCATGATTATTTAACATGTAAAACATTTTTTTTCTAGAAAAATAGGCTTTCAGTGGGATAGATTGTATAATATAAAACCTGACTTTTTTCCATATGTTCTATTCAGTCAGTGTTTTTCTTTAGGATAAGTTGCACTTTTTATCCCCCAAAACACTTTTTTAAAGATTATTTATTTATTTTTGCACACACGCGTGCAAGAGAGAAAGAGAGAGAGCAAGCACAAGAGTGATAGGTAGGGACAGAGGGAGAAGTAGACTCCCCACTGAGCAGGGAGCCTGATGTGGGACTCCATTCCAGGACCCTGAGATCATGACCTTCTCCAAAGGCAAAAGCCCAACCAACTGAGCGACCCAGGTGCCCCTCCCCCAAAACGTTTGTTGCTAATTTATTTAATGAAATATATTTCATAATTTTTACATATTCTTTATAGAAAAATTCAGAATTACCTTCTATCTATCTCTGTATGAGGATTCTTTCTAATCAGAATAAAATTGAATAAAAGAAATGTTAACTGAAACATTATAGTTTCCTATTTTTAGACCATTCCAACAAACTCTCTTAGTCCCCAGCAGCCTCTGAGGACTGAGTGCTGAGTGGTATGTGCTTAAAAGGAAGAGATTTTCTAGGCAATATTTTAAGATAGTTTTGTTTTTGTTTTTGTTTTTGTTTTTTTACAAAACTAAGAAAAAAATAATAGGTGGTCTCTCCTATTTCACAAAACAGAGAGTGAATCATGCAGCAGTGACATTGTTTGGGTAGTCTTCATACCTAAAACTCTAGGTGTACAAAGTTTACCTACAACCTGATTAAAAAATGGGCCAACGATCTTAAAAAGCCCCTTACCCAGGAAGATATACAGATGATATATAAGCATATAAAAACAATCTCCACATTGTATGTCATCAGGAAAATGGAAATTAAAATGAGATACCACCACACACCTATCAGAATGGCCCAAATCCAAAACACTGACAATACCACGTGCAAGCAAGAATGTGAAATAACAGGAACTCTCATTCATTGCTGGTGGGAATGCAAAATGGTACAGCCACTTGGGAAGACAGTCTGGTGTTTTTTGTTGTTGTTGTTTGTTAAACAAATATACACTTATGATATAATCCAGCAATTGTGCTCCTTGGTATTTACCCAAAGGAGTTGAAAACTTATGTTCGTACCAAAACCTACTCATGAATGTTTACAGAAGCTTTACTTATAATTGCCAAAACTTGGAAGCAAGCAAGATGTCCTTCAGTTGGTGAATGGATACATTAACTGTGGTACTTTCAGACAATGAAATACTATTCAGCCCTAAAAAGAAATGAGCTACCAAGTTATGAAAAAACACAGAAGAACTTAAATGTCTATTGTTAAGTGAAAGAAGCCAATCTGAAAAGGCTACAGACAATAGTATTCCAACTCTCTGACATCCTGGCAAAGGTTAAGAAAAAAACATGGTGAAAGTAAAAAGATCAATGTTTGCCAGGAGTTGTGGGAAAGGCAATGGAACGACCTTGTATGATACTAGTCACTAGTAGACACGTGCCATTCTGCTTTTTCCAATACCCCAGAATGTACAACATCACGAGTGAACCACAGTGTGAACCAGGGACTCTGGTGATTATGATGTGTCGTTGTAGGCTCATCCATTATACCTAACGCACCATTCTGGTTGAGCATGTTGATAACGTGGAGGCTATGCATGTGTGGGGGCAGGAAGTATAAGGGAATTTCTGTGCATTTTGCCTAATTTTGCTGTGATCCACAACCTGCTATGAAAAATAAAGTCTAGTTTAAAAAATGAGTTTACCTTAGGTTATTATACATAGTAAACACTTAACAGTAAGCTTTTATTTATATTAATACTATTTTTATAATCACTAATACAGTCTTCCGTTGACTATAAGACACACAGTGAATTTAAATTTCTTAATGTTCATTTAGCTCTAATGTTAAAGATAGGATAAGAAATAGGAAGAACTTTTGTACCACATGCACTGTGAAACCATATATTGCAGTTAATTAACTTATTTGGACAAGTGTTTTGCTAATATTATAATCCTCATTTGGGCAAGTTAGCTGTGTTTTTTCTCTAGGCATAGATTATATCCTGAATCTTGGTCTTCTTTTAATGCAGGATTTTGGTAACAAGGAAGAATGGAAGAAGAGGGATAGGTCAACATATCCATAAATTAAACTAGAAAAAAAAGCTCAAAATATATTTCCATCAGAGTTATTCAGTGCTGTCACTTCTGACTTCCTTGTTACGATAAGTGATTATTATATAAAGCAATTGAGTTCATCCTCCAAGATGGTGTTCCTTTATTAGATAATTATATTCATTGTGTATATAAGAGGTACATATTTCGTTTTATTTGAGGCACATTGGGTTATGATGGGCACATTCTAAAAATTAGAATTTTCAAAGGCCATGTAGTACTGCCTGTCATATTACTAAGCAAAGGAAAATGTTTACTTTTTTGGGGTACCTTTCAATTTATAAATAATTTAAATTTACTTTCTCTTCATCCAGTCCACACCAGATTGTTAGAATCTCAAATGTCTTGCGCGATTTATCATTTGTTGAGGTACATGGTGCTTTTTTTTTTTAAAAAAAGACACAAATCAAAACTTTAAAGAATTACAAATTACATTACACATACACAACTTCTGTCAATTCTATCGCAGTCAAAACATAGCCAGCTGCTTCTGAGATGATATCAAGTGGCAATTAAAATAGCACCAATACTGTTACACTCCAGTTAGGTACAGAAAAATATTTTATCTGGAAAAAGCAAGAAGTATATTTAGATGGCTGGAATTTATGTTCCACATTAAAAGAACAGATGCCTTGAAAGATTAATCTTCGGTGCCATCATGTCTCTTTGTGCAGACTGTTGGACATGATGGGGGTTGTGTGGGCCAGATGCCTTCCTTGTCCAACTTGAGTCCTCTAAAACAGTGGCTTCCAAATGCCTTCTGCAGACCATTAGTTCAGTAGAATACAAATAGGTATTCTGTCAAAAATGGGTGCTCTGGTCAAACGAGATTTGGAAATGGTGTGTTGAAGCTGCACATTTTTCTCTCCAATGAACTGTCAGACTCTTTAATATACTCACACACATTATGGACCTTCTAGAGGAAATGCATCACTTCCCCCAAATTATTGAACTCTAGAACCTGTGCCAGAGTAACCATTAACCATTAGGCAGATAAAATACATGTGTGGGACACCAGCAAATTGGGAAAGAAAAAACCTTCTATCAATATTTAATATTTGTTTGAAACACCAAGGAAGTTAAGTTACCAGGGAAATCAGAATTTTGTTGGGCTTGTTGGCATTTTTTCCACAGTCTAATGGGCTTATTTTCATATGCACGGTGGGTATGAACTTGACTTTTTTCAGTGTGAAAGGCCTTTAGTGGAACTGATCCAGAACTCTTTTTCTTTTTTTTTTTAAGGAGCATCTACTGGGGTGATGTTGCTTGGAACTCACTTGGAGAATTGTTGTTCTAAATTCCATTTGTCATATATTTCATTCTTCTCATCTAAGGACACTGTAATACTTTTCCTTCTTGGAGCCTTCTGGCACTGCCAGGTCATTTGGGGTAACTGTGGATTCGACATGGCTGCCTCAGGGTTCTGTGGTTAAAGAAGGACCCGGTTACCTCCCCAGATTATACCAGGGCCCAAGTTCATGTTAGGAGGGCACGGTGACACCATAGAGGTCTTCTGCTTTGAGCACTGGAGGTGGCGGAGCAAGGTGACCTGCATTAACCCAAATCTCCTCTCGCTGAGCCAACAAGAATCCTGCCTGGCACTAGAATTGACACCTGGCGTTAGGACCCAACCAAGACAAAATGGAAAAGCAGATGGTTAATTTTTTTTTTTTTTTTTTTTAGCAGCCTCTTTCCCTGTCCTTTCTCTTCTCTCATCTCCTCATCTGCGTGCTCTCTAGGGCCCCCAGGCTGCTTTCCGTCTTATTCAGATCCTTCCTCTGCAAGAGCCCACTTCTCTCCACTGCTTTGAAATTACCTCCTGATGGGCCACAGCGTCTCTGTGCTCTCTCTTCAAATATTTAACTAAATGACAGTGAGTGAGTTTTTTCAGGGGCTTTATCACATGAAAAGAAAAAGAACTGGAGCAGAGACAGCCTAATAGAAGGGAGCTATGTGACTTAACAAAACAGAGTTAAAACCAAAGTCCGTGCAAAACCAAAGACATACAAAAGACAAGGAAGGCAGTTTGCCCTGAAGAACCCATAACAAGCTCAAAACCTTGAGGGACTGTATCTACCGGGAATTGTGTGGAGCTTAAACCAGGGTGATTGGTCAAAAACAGAGTCCTGCATTAAAAACAGAGCTACCCTATGACCCCGCAATTGTACTACTGGGTATTTACCCCAAAGACACAGATGTAGTGAAAAGAAGGGGCACGTGCACCCCAATGTTCATAGCAGCAATGTCCGCAATATCCAAACTGTGGAAGGAGCTGAGATGCCCTTCAACAGACGAATGGATAAAGAAGATGTGGTCCATATATACAATGGAATATTACTCAGCCATCAGAAAGGATGAATACCCACCATTCACATGGACATGGATGGAACTGGAGGGGATTATGCTAAGTGAAGTAAGTCAAGCAGAGAAAGACAATTATTATATGGTTTCACTCCTCTGTGGAACATAAGGAATAGTGTGGAGGACCACAGGGAAAGGGAGGAAAAACTGAATGGGAAGAAATCAGAGAGAGAGAGAGACAAACCATGAGAGACTCTGGACTCTGGGAAACAAACTGAGGGTTTCAGAAGGGACGGGGGTGGGGGAATGGGGTAACTGGGTGATGGGTATTAAGGAGGGCACGTGTTGGGATGAGTACTGGGTGTTATACGCAACTAATGAATTGTTGAACACTACATCAAAAACTAATGATGTACTATATGTACTATATGTACCATATGACTACTATATGTTGGCTAACTGAACGTAATTAAAAAAAAAAAAAGTCCTGTAGACTTTTCGAGTTCATTACTATCCTTACCCCAGAAATCTAGAAGTTAGCATGCACTTTTCCTGCCCCCAAGGTGGTGACAAGATTATTTTCTAAAGAAACTGAAATAACCTCAAGGGGGAAATTCCTACAGATAGTCATAAATGAAATGAGGGTAATGAAAAGCCTGATGTATTTTATAAGTTGACTATAAGGAAGTCAGCTGACCCAGTGTTTCACAAACATACACGTGCATGTGAACCCCTCACATCTCACTAAAATGTGGATTCCAATTCATTCATTCTGGGGTGTGACCTGAGTTTTGCATTTCTAATACTTCTGCATTTCTGCTGGTCCTTGAGTCATACTTTGAATGAAAAGGCATCAGACAGCAAGTGCCTGTGTGAGGGGAGTAACCAGTTTGCTGCATCCGTTTAAATACTGGGAGACAGAGAAGTTATCAACTATCTGAAGGAAGCTTCCTGCATCAAAAAACAGAGAGCCAGGATAGATATTAGGAAGAGGAAGAAAAAGGAACATGAAAGATCTGGAGAGGCTGTTGAGTACCGAAGAAAATATTCTTCAAAAGAGTGAAAACTAAAAACCCCCTCTACATATCATCATGGAAATATGAAGTTTATTTATGAAGCCAGAACAAGAGTCTAGGGAAAAATAAAAATCAGCAAGCAAGATAGGAATTCTAGAAATTTAAAATATATGAGAAAAATATCATTAGAAGTGTTGGAAAATAAAACCAAACGAATCTCCTAGAAAATAGTGTGTGTTCACACTCACACAGGTATGTGTGCACACACACCCAAAAGATTAAAAATAAGGAAGAATGGTTACAAAATTAAGAATCAACCCAAGAGAGTGAACATCTGAAAAATGGTAGTTTTAGTCAAAGAAAAATAGAGACAAAGACATTATCATGAGAATTATATAAGAAAAATTGTTGAAACTCAAGGGATGAGTCTCCAGATGGAAAAGGCCCACTGAAAAAGATCTACTTCAAGACACATCAATACAGTGCACACCAGGGATGCAAATTCCCAACCTCAGAATCTAAAAGATAGTGTAATAATGTCACAAAAATCCAGATAAAAATTATTTCCAGCTTAGAATTCTATATCCAGATCAAATAGTAGTCAGTTCTTATGACAGTATAAAGACATACTTAGGTATGATGACCAAATAATTTAGTATCTGTTATGTATGCATTTATAGGAAGTTTCCAGAGGACCTGCTATTGTTAGATGAAGTATGAAACCAAGAAAGCAAAAAGACATGGGATCCAGGTGAAAGGTAGCTCATTAAAGGATACTGAGAAAGCGATTAATCTCCAAGATAATGAGAAAGAAGAGTCCCAAGTAGACAAATGGGTAGCAAGCCCAGAAAGCAATGGGTAGAATTGGATCCAAAGAATCAAGGACTCCAGATAAAGGATCTCTAAGGGAGAAAAATGGAAGGAACATACTTGAATATATAAAAACTAATCACTGGTGTGGTGAATATTTCATGTTTCTGAGAAAAGTGTAGAAAGCACATTAGAAAAAAAAAAAAGTGAAGTAGGTTCATCAATGATAACAAATGTACCATGCCGGTGGTATTGCTAATGCAGGAGGCTGGACATTGAGTGGAAAGTGAGAAGTGGGAAATTTCTGTATCTTCCTCTCCATTTTGCTGTGAACCTTAAGTACTCTAAAAATAAATGAAGTCATGACTTAAAAAAAAAAAAAAAAGGCAAGGGACGCCTGGGTGGCTCAGTCATGATGTCAGTGTCCTGGGATCGGCTCAGGTCATGATGTCAGGGTCCTGGGATCGAGTTCCGTGTGGGGCTCCCTGCTCAGTGGGGAGCCTGCTTCTCCCTCTGCCTCTGTCTGCCACTCTCCCTGCTTGTGTTCTCTCTCTCTCTGTCAAATAAATAAAATCTAAAAAAAAAAAAAATTTAGCAATTATTCTAGGAAGAAATGATGAGAGATACAGGATTGGAGAAATATCTATAGTGAATATTTGTACTTGTTTCAGTGGGGAACAACAACTGCAAATTCAGTCATAACATTATCACTGACTAGTAGTTTAGCAAAAAATAAATCTGTAACTATGTAGGAGGAGGGTGCAGAGACCATATGGGTGAATGGAGTATTTTCAAGTTAAAACCTCATCCACCATGGCCAGAAGTAAATAGATCATCTGTAAAACTAATGAATCAAGAATTAACAGCATAAGCCCATTAATTAGAAATACAGAAATAGTATGATGACTAACACAACATAATAAAATTTAAAAAATTAAAAAAAAAGAAATACAGAAATAAAGACCATAAACAATAGCTAGAAGAGTTGATGCTAGGTTGCCTCCAAGAGGGGTCAGAAGTTAGACGGGGACTTGTATTTTTCAATCTAAGACCCCAGAGGTATTTTTTAAACTATATGCATTCATTACTGTGATAATAATGTAGTTAATTTAAAAATAAGCAAGCAAAGAGAGGGCCATAAGGAGCCCTGTATTTCTGCTGTGATGAAGGTGGAGTCTTCAATGGGGCTGGTTGGAGGGGGGCCCCCATTTCTCAGCCACACTTGCCAGAAGTTATCTGGGGGTAGAATGATAAATGCTGACAGACTTGCCCTCCAAGGACAGCATAGGCCTCTGACTGGGGGCTTTAGGGAGAGGAGTCCAGTTCTCGGCTATGCCCACCTGGAGTGGTGTTCCTCTTTTTTCCCTGAGTTGGAGGAAGTAGGTCTTGGTTCAAATAGTAGCTCATTGTGCTTATTGAGTTTTAGTATATTTTCTTTAAGAAATCTTTCTTCTTCTGTATGCTCCTAGAACCATTTACAGAGACTTACTTCAAAGATTGTCTTTTAAAAATAGTTTTCACCGGTTTCACTGGGGAGGCAGATGCACAGAACTCCTCACGCTGTTCTACTCGAAGTGATTCTCTAACCAGCTTTTGATTTTATACCATCGGCTCAACTTTTCTTAAATTCAGTTATTTTTTCTTTAAAACCGAAATTAATACTGTTCAATTTAAAAAGTTTTTGTTAGTGTTGAATAAAGCCTACATATAAAATACTTATTTAACATAATATTTGTCATATGGAATACATTTTTGTAAAGATTTATTTATTTATTTATTTATTTTAGAGAGAGAGAGAGAGAGTGTGAGTGAGTTGGGGAGGGACAGACAGAGGGAGAAAATCTTTAAGCAGAGTCCCTGCTGAGCCTGGAGCCCCACACAGCTGGATCTCACGACCCCTGAGATCATGACCTGAGCTGAAACCAAGAGTCTGATGCCTAACTGACTGAGCCACCCAGCACCATGGAATGCATTTTTGTGAAGAGTAACTATTATCATCTTGAATCAAAAGTGATCATGTGTTCTACATTCATTCACTCAAATACTTTTTGAGTACAGTTATGTATGCTATTCTAGATGGTAGGAATTTTGAGCAAATCAAAGAAGATGACTTCATGGAGCTTATAATCTAAGGGACGAGAAACAACTTAGTATATAAAATAATGTCACAAAGTGCTAAGCATGATAAAGAACATAAAACAGATTGAGTAACTAGAAAGTGTTGGGGGCTACCAGATAAAAGGAGTTCCAAGTATTCTATTTTCTCCATTAATATGTCAGGCTAGGGACACCTGGGTGGCTCATTTGTTAAGCATCTGCCTTTGGCTCAGGTCATGATCCCAGGCTCCCGGGATCAAGTCCCTCACTGGGTTCCTTGCTCAGCGGGGAGTCTGCTTCTCCCTCTGCCTGCCACTCCCCCTGCTTGTGCTTTCTTTCTCTCTCTCTCTCTCTCTAACAAGTAAATAAAATATTTTAAATAAATAAATAATAAATAAATAAATAAATAAATAGATAGATAGATAGATAGATAAATAAAATGTCAAGCTAATCTAAAATTTCCAGATTTTGGCATTTGAATGCCTTTTGTCTTCAGGAGTAGAGCAAAAATCTTTTGTCAATTCCTGATTCTCAGTCTTGGATTTTTGGAAAATATGAAAACACACACACACACACACTGCTTAATACAATAACCATTAGACATTGCTTCTGCTCTTATAAATTCAAACCTGCCTAAAAGTGGTAGAGACAGGCTAATAGGCTCTTTTGGTCACTTCTAATTCTGTACTTATATGACATAAAGACAGTCTATATATATGAACGGGAATTCGGAGAGCAAGGGAGAGACATTACACTAAAGATCCTATAAATCCAATAAAATACTAGTGGAGTTAAAAGTATTGTAGATGTTACAGTTTATTATTCTGATAAAAACATCTAAAAAGAGAGGGAAATATAAACTGTATTATAAGTTACTACTTAAGAGAACTAATTACTAACTTGATTTCTCTGTGTTAGTACACTCTCCAGAAAAGACAATATTCCCTAGACTTCTAAATCACAAATACAGAAATTCTCTGAGCACCCAACATTATCAGAGGGTGTGTGGTAATTATTAAGGCATATGTCCTGTCTTCAGGGAGTCTGTATTATAGCAGAACAAACAAAACAAATCCAGAAATAACAATGTAAAGTTCATATCCCTGGCCACCAGCACAGGACTAGTGTTAATACGAAGTTGGACTAGAGCAGCACTATGTCTGAACTGTTGGACCTTCTTCCTTTGGTCTCATAAGAAGGTGGATAATTTAAGGGGCAAGAATGATTTCTTGGATGTCTCCTACAGCCTTATCTTACTCCTGATTGCCCCGACACCTCTCAGATAATGAGGTGTAGCTGGAAGAGTCCCCAACCTGCTGTTCCAACCATGAATTCCCCTCTGCCTCAGTGGGATTGGGCGCCTGGGAAAGGATGCTGCTCTGTGTTCGGTCTTCCCTTGCCGTGGTCAGGATGTTGTATGCTCGGAACTTGTGCAGAGAAAGTCTGCAAGTTTTTGTGTTACTGGAAGAAACTAGGGAGTTTCATTGCACAGCTGCTCTTCCATCTGAGACAGTGGCTGTGCTCACAGAGCCATTACCATCATTCACAGCTGGCTCCCGTCATGCACTGATCTTTTGCAACAGCCCCCCAACAAATGCTCTTCTTACTGCTTGAAATAGCTTATTTTCTTCTCTCTCTACAGCTTCCGGAAGTTCTGGGCTGTGGGTTCCAAACTTACTTCTAAGTCTTGAGAAATTATCAGTTACCTTGTTACTTCTTAAACTGCTGATCATGACTGACCTAAAATCCCCTCTTTCCCTTTACTAAAAGTCTCTTAGAAGTATATCCATTAAACACCAAATTATTCTTTCGGAGACTCACCTCTCCCTGGGGCAACTTCCAATTCTAATCAACTAATCCCTTTCCCCAGGGCTACCAGAAGATTTATTTTGAGAATTTTGGAAAGGACTGAATTGATCTGAAATACCTTTGGAAGGTACAAAGGGCAGAACTTAGTGACTGATTGGATGTGAGTAATGGAAGGCTGCAAGGAGTTAGGGCAGCCTCCTGGATTCTGGTATAGACCTGTGGTAGAAGACAGATGATAGAAATTCAAGAAGATAGGGAGCTAGCTGGTCAACAGGCTTTGGTAACCCCCAAGATTATGTTTCAAAACTCATGACATCTGTCCAGCTTCAAAAGGGGAGGGTAAAAGTAGAAAGAAATTCAAACAGGACATGTGCAGAAAGGAACAAAATGTAGGCAGTCAAGAAAGATGACCCTGGCTTGGATCAGTCCTATCAGTGGGTGCCACCCTAGACCCATGCCAGAACTTAAACTCAGGTGATAATAACCAAGAGTCTAGGCCTGAAGAGTCTTCTCATGTTGATGTAAAAGTATTACTTGATGATAGGTGCATGGCAGCTCTTTAAGAGTTGAAGTAGCAGATAGAATGGAAATGAGAAAGTGGGAGTTAGAATTTAGGGGTATGTGATCTGAGAATGAGAGAGTGAAGTTTAATCTTTCAGAGCTGGGTAAGCTCTGGGCGGTTTAAAGACTGGCCTGGAGGTAAAAGACATTGGAAATATAGGACATCGAGGAATTGTGTGTCTAATGCATTGACTGGATAGGGCATTCTCATGGGGTTTGTATTAAAAATTATGAATAAAGCAAGTGATTCAAAATCCCTCTTATGATGGTAACGAGGGTAAGGGGAGTACAGTAAATTATGGTGAAGATAGAATATGACATTCCACGCCAGCCCTGTCTAATAGAACTGTCTGCAGTGGTGGGAATGCTCTATGTCTGTACTAATGAAATAATAAACCAGCAGACACACTTGCTACTGAGCCCTAGAATAGGACTAGTTTCACAGAGGCACTGAATTTTTAATGCTATGTAATTTAATTTTAATTAAGTTCAATTTACATAACCACATTAGGCTAATGGCTACCATTGGACATTGCAGTTCCACAGATTTGGAAGAACAGTGGACTAAAACCATAAGGGCAAGGTAGTATATTGCCAATCTTACCACCAAACTGGAGCACAGAATACAAGTGAACCCACAGTGTCCTCCACTTGTCTTTCCAGGCATCTTACTATCTACCCTACTCCTTTAAGGGTACAATGGTGTGGAGACCAAAAGAGTAAGTCATGTTTAGGGAGCAGAGAGTAATATATTGTGGATAACTATAAGCTCTTGTTAACTAGGTACTGTTGATAAATATGTGTTGTTGTAGTCTTTATATACGCTATTTTTTTTTTTTTTCTGCCAGAATGTCTCTTAAGCTTCTTTATCTACAGCAGCAATTCCCAAAGTTTGGTCCACGAACATGGGGTGTGGGAGGAGTCCCAGGAGTCTTTAAGGAGGTCCAGGAGATCAAGACCATTTCCAGAATATCCTGTGACTGCTTGCCTTTCTTCACTGTGCTAACATGTGCAGTGATATTACAAAAGATTTTATAAAATGATACATACACTTGGCACCAATCACAGCGATGGCAACAAACTATACAAGTGATTACTGCATTTTTCATTGACAGCACTTGAAGTTGGGGGGGAAGAATTTTACTTAGGAATATCTAATAAAGCAGTAAGATTCTTATTTTTATTAAATCATGACTCCTCTTTACTCAACTTTTAAACATTCTATGTGGCAAAAAGGGAAGTACACGTAAAGCACTTATTCTGGATACTGAAATACAGTGGTTATCCCCCAAACGTTGTGCAGTTGTTTGAGATTTGAGATGAACCCACCGTATTTTTTAATGAAAATGCATTTGAAGGAATAAAAGAAACCTAAGATTATTCAGAATCGGGTATTTGGCAGACCTCTGGAAAATGAACAAAGTGAGTTTATCATTTGAAGGAAAAGAATGGATAGTATATGTTACCAATGATAAAATTTGAAATTTGGCATCACAGTTGGAATTCTGAAAAATTTTTATTCGCCACTTAGGCTTGGCCATTTCTCAGTGCTTAAAAGACAGTTCTGATAATGATTGGGATATTTTTATACTGCATAATGAAAGGTGTCAAAAATGGAAAGTTCTGCATAAGCCTATGAATGAATATTTTTCAAGTGACCAATGCACAGTGGTTCATGTAAAATATGAAAGTGCAAGACAGGCCAGTGGCTTTTAGTGAAACAGTAAGAATAATTGATTGATACTGGTTTTGGATTGCACATTACAACTAACCTGTATGAGTTTACCACTTGTCAAGTGTTAGTGTAATATCAAAGAATGATATGCTCAATTATCTGATAAGGCTATTAAAATTATCTTCCCTTGTTCAATATATGCACTTGTGATGCAGGCATTTCTTTACATACTTTACATACTTCATTCAAAACATTCTGCAAAAGACTTAATGCAGAGCTGATATGAGAAGCCAACATCATTCCTTTAAATCAGACATGAGATTTGCAAAATTGTAAAACAATGATATTCTGACTTTTTGGGGAAAATGTGGCTATTTCCTATAAAAATATATTTTATGTGAACATCTAACGGGTTTTTATGGTTATTTGTAAATCAAGTTAAAATATTTTATAAATTTATTTTCATTTTTCTTTAAGATTTTATTTGTTTGAGAGAGAGAGACTGAGAGAGAGCACAAGCAGGGCAGAGGGAGAGGGACAAGCACACTCTCAGCTGAGCAGGGAACCTGACCCAGGGCTCGATCCCAGAACGCTGGGATCAAGACCTGAGCTCTAGGCAGACATGTAAGCGACTGAGCCACCCAGGCACCCCTATAAATTTCTTTTTCAAATTATAGTATGAAAATACTCAGAGATAAAACTCAGATAAACAAAACCTCTTTGGGATCCTCACTTACTTTTAAGAACATAAAGGGTCTGGAGATAAAAGTTTGAGAACTGCTGGTCTAGAAATGTCTCATTGATTCTTTCAGAACGTGGCTCAAACCTCAGTCTTAAAAAACCTTTTCTCCATCTCTCCAGCCACTCCCTCCCTCCCTGTTCCGTGTTTGTATAGTATTTGTATAATACATGCATATAATACATGCCAGTGCATGTGAGTATTTTGTGTGCAAAAGAGACAAAGATGGACAAACTCATATACAGGTAGAGTCAAGCAACAGCCTTTTGTATAAGGGGCAGACAATGGTACCTTCATGGACAAAGACAAAGGTGCCAGTGGAGAGGGAAAATAAAAATTAAAAGAAAAATGCAGGACAATGAAGCAAGAGCATTTCCTTGATTTTTAAAAATACTGTTTGTGAAAAAAGAGTCAAGGTAAAAGAATTCATCTTAGAAAGCAGCAACTGTGTTTTTCTATCTATATTGAGAGAAGTTAGAAGTGAGAAACACTTCGTATTGGTGAAATGACAACTAAGGACGATGAGAGAGACCATGTTGAATGGCCTCATCCTTTCAAAAAAAAAAAAATGAAAGAAAGAAAACTCCACCATCTACTAAATGAAAAAAAAGGGAGGGGAACTTGGAATCATGACCACGCGACCATCCTGGCTAGGAAACCAACAGAGATGAAATAAGAGATTTGCAGCATGTCGAAGGGAGTGTGGCCATGGTTAGTGAGTTCAGATGTTTGTTAGAACCTCCCTGACCTTGCCCTTGACTTTGTCTTACAGAGCAGGACAGAGAAAGCTACTGAGAGCCAAAGTCAAGTTAAGAACCAACAGAGACAAAGCCATGGAAAAGGGAGCCAGTGAGCCCCCTGGACAGGCACGAAACTCTGTTATGAGGGAGTTTTAAAGATGGGTTGGTTTGTTGGCTTTACTTGGCACATTTGGCTATACTTTTATGTTTTGTTTTGTTTTCCATTTGGCTGTACATTAAGCATAAAGCAAATGATATGAATAACTCTGGCAAATGATTGGTGTGTATTATAATTTTTGATATCTGGCTAATGTCTAATTTAATGAAGAATAATGAGCAACTTTACTAATTATGACTCTAATTATAATGCTTTTATGGGGATAAGGAGTCCTCAGGGTAAAACAAACCCTATGCCTTGGTTCTAAGAAAACGGTATTTGTGTGGCATGTTGTGGAATCTCTTTGATTAGCAATCACCCTTACGTGGCATTGGTGAGGGTCCAGCAGTTCATGTAAATAAGCTATAGTTTTTTATAACAGTTATAAACTGGATCTCCTTAATTAAGTACCATATTGTTTTTGCCTCTTTTGAAGATTAACCAGTGTTTGCTTTCAGTTTTGTGACCCACAGAAAGGAGTTAACATATGAGTTTGTGTATTTCCACCAAGAGAGACTTTTGATTCTTCTTCCAGTTAGCTCTTATATCCTCCAGTGAGTGTTCCTTGATTTCCCAAGGCTAGCCAGATGCCTTTCTACTGGGCTCCCATAACTATGTCAACCTCCCTCTTGGAATATATCATTTGGTATTATAAGCACTCATTCACTTGTCTGCATCTCTCAGACAAAAATATTCCTAAAGGAAAAGATATGTATTTTATTTATTATATCATCCTCAGAGCCAGACACAATGCCAAGGAAATACTATATAATTTGTAAGTATTTGTGATCAAATTGAACACCCACAAAAAAATAAGAAAGTGCTAAAACAAGGCACAATAGCTTTCACCTAAGGTGGTCTTTCCAAGTTAAGTAAAGGGCAAGGTGATGTACAGGGACAGGTTTCAATACTTATATTTGCATATGCAAGCCCGGTAGCTCTTTAGTGTGGACGCAGGAGGTTCTGAAAGAAGGATTACACAGACAACTAGTCTATCCATGTTCCTTTTTTATTTAAGCATTTGGGGTCACATGTTATCTAACATACAGTCACATTTTTTGCTGAAATACTTGAAGTATTTTGTGTCACCTTCATCCTAACTGGGGACATTCTACTAGCCAGAGAATCTCTAAAACCATAGTGAATTGTCATGCACCTCTCTGGATATATATTTAAATTAGAAAAAATATTCACCTAATTCACTTAACACTTATTTTTTTAAAGATGTATGTATGTATTTATTTATTTATTTTAGAGAGCGAGAGAGAGAGAGCATGAGGGGGAGGGGCAGGAGAGGGAGAGAAAATCTCAAGCAGACTCCACGCTGAGTGGGGAGCCTGACGCAGGGCTCAGTCTCACGATCCTGAGATCATGACCTGAGTCAAAACCAAGAGTTGGTCACTTAACTGACTGTGTCACCCAGGTGGCCCTCAAATATTTAGAGGTAATTTTAAATGATGCTTTTGAATATGCATTACATGCAGTTAGCACATTACTCAAAGATTACAGGAGAATATGCATAATAGAGGAAGTCTTCTTCCCTTCCACATTGTCCAGCCACATAGCTTGATATGCTCAAGGCAAATACTGATGAAGATTTTATAGGTCATTTATAAAATGGGAAATTAAGTTAGGTAGAATATATTTTTTAAATAAGTTCTCTCCTGACCCTTCCTGTTGGCTTACTTTCTTTTGTTAGTTGATCCTATAATATCAGATAATTTCTCTTACACTATGTATCATATCTACAACTTAGTATACAATATCTGTCTTTTCTCCTGGACCATAATTTTCATAAAGGATGGGGAAAAATGTGCATCTTATTTCCAGGTGGGCTCTTACCCTTACACTGCCTTGCCCAAGTCTGATATGTAATGAAGTCTGGGTGAATGAATGGGAAATAAATAAGTGTGGGTCAATCTATAAGACCGATCCAAAAAAAAAAAAAAAAAAAGAGGGAAAGAGAGAGAAACATAGTAGGTCTTTCAAAAAGAGAGAATAAAATTCAAGGAACTGTTTGCATAGTGATAGGGTTGCTGGTGAATCATTCTGGGATAATGAGGCAAACCTAAGATTAATAAAAGCTGGAAGCATGACTAGTCTGGGAGCAGACGGCACAGAGGGAAGAGGTAGTGATACCAGATCCAAAAGTTGGGCTGTGTAAGGGGAGCTAGGACCGTGGCCGTCAGTGGTTGGGGCGCAGCAGAAGGAGGAGAGGTGGGCCTGTTCTGCAGGAACTAAGGAGATGCAGCCCCTGCCAAAGATGTTGCCACAGCGTCTAACCCGAATATTATGCAGCCATCAAAAAACCCGAAATCTTGCCATTTGCAATGACATGGATGGAATTAGAGGGTATTATGCTAAGCGAAATATGTCAATCAGAGAAAGACATGTATCATATGATCTCACTGATATGAGGAATTCTTAATATCAGGAAACAAACTGGGGGTTGCTGAAGTGGTGGGGTATGGGAGGGAGGGGGTGGCTGGGTGATAGACATTGGGGAGAGTATGTGTTATGGTGAGCTCTGTGAATTGTGTGAGACTGTTGAATCACAGACCTGTACCTCTGAAACAAATAATAAATTATATGTTAAAAAAAAAAAGATAGCAGGAGGGGGAGAATGAAGGGGAGGGGGAATCAGAAGGGGAGATGAACCATGAGAGACTCTGGACTCTGAAAAACAAACTGAGGTTTCTAGAAGGGGGGAGAATGGGTTGGCTTGGTGATTGGTATAAAGGAGGGCACGTACTGCACGGAGCACTGGGTGTTATACGCAAATGATGAATCATGGAACACTACATCAAGAACTAATGATGTAATTTATGGTGATTAACATAACATAATAAAATAAAATTTTTAAAAAATTTTTTAAAAAAGAGAGAAAGATATACTCCCGTTTCTCTTATTCTCACCTCCCTGTTTTCACCTTTGCCTAAACCTGCCAAGAAGCCAGTTGGCAAGAGAAGCTAGTTGGCAGGAAAATGATGTTCCCTGTGATGTAGAACAGAGCCAGGGCAAAAAGCACAGAAAAAAGGATTAGTGAAGTAGCAAATACCCAGTACAATTGACCCTATAACTACCTGGCAGACTAATTTCCAACAGAGCCAGCCCATGGCCAGTGGGACATAAACTACTTCAGTGTCGGTGAATTCAGTATAGATGTCTTTTCTGGCATTACTTATTTTAAGAGAACAAGGAACAAAATATGTCTCTGTCAAGATGAAAGTGTTACACGGACGTTAAATCTGTGCATACTCATAAGATGGCACAGTGTATGAGAAAACACATACTAAGTAATTAATAAAATGAGTTATATCCATACACAATAGAGAATTATGGTGAGAGTAATCATTTCTGACATGTAGAGTGTGTAAGGCTGCTAGAAACACAAAGAATAGAATAGCAAAAGTATTTTAATACTTTTGTGGGAAACATTTATAGCTTCTGGGATGTAAAAATGTGTGATCATAAAAGATCCTGTGTTTTTCTGACATCAACTTTACGGTCCAAGTAATAGATTTCAGCCATCAGAGGAAACATTCCAGATCCCTTTTTCATTGTTTCATTCTTAAAGAGCTGGAAATAAAATGAGAAAAACAGTTTGTCAATTACATAAATATGGAGTGTTTTTAATAAGTATTTTCTGTGTCTAGAATAGAGAAAATATTATTAGGGTAAGAAAGATGCCCAATTATTGGTAAAAAAAAAATATGTGTCTGTGTGTCTATAATATTGGTGAATAGTATCTAAGGAAAGAAGCGAAGAATACAGGTGATGACTTATTTTTGTCTCCTGGTAAAATCTCCCATGAAAAACAAAATAATGCAAGAAAAGTAAATTATTTGAACTGATACTACCCAGGTCATCGAGTGGTGTACTTTAACATTTCTGGGCACCTGATGCGAGCTCACTAAGTAAAAGATTAATTGGATATGTGAAACATTGCAGGTGGAAAATTTATTAGAGTTCATAAAATAAAATGTTTTCACTGGGGGCACCTGGGTGGCTCAGTCATTGAGCGTCTACCTTACGCTCAGGTCATGATCCCAGGGTTCTGGGATCGAGCCCCTCATCAGGCTTCCCGCTCTGCAGGAAGACTGCTTCTCCCTCTCCCACTCCCCCTGTTTGTGTTCCTGCTCTCGCTATCTCTTTCTCTGTGTCAAATAAATAAATAAAATCTTTAAAAAAATAAATAAATAAAATGTTTTCATTGTACAGGTGAAAAATTGAGACCAAGAAAGGACAGAAACATATTCACGTTTATAGATTCATGACAGATAATGGAGTTCCTGTTTTTAGTTTTTTCTTTCTTTCTTTTTCTTTTTTTTTTAAGATTTGATTTATTTACTTGAGAGAGGGAGCACAAGCAGGGTGGAGGAGTAGAGGGAGAGGGAGAAGCAGGCTCCCCGCGGAGCAGGGAGACCAATGAGGGCCTCGATCCCAGGACCCTGGGATCATGATCTGAGCTGAAGGCAGATGATTAACGAACTAAGCCACCCAGGCACCCTCGTTTTTGTTTTAAACTCCAAATTAAAGTAGTGGGTAAGGCTATTGAATTTGCAGTCAGTCAGCCTTGGGATTAATTCAGAATTCTGCTACTTCTTGTGCAGAACTTCCACATGTAATTAAGTTCTTTCTTCCTCAGTATTTTCGTCTGTACATGGGCATAAACATTATGGAACTTAGGATGCTTAGAAAGATGGAATGAGCTAATGCATCTAAAGCATTGAGCAGAGTGCATAGTAAGGACACAATATTATCTTTTTTGTGTTCTGCCATACCACAGACTTTACGTCAAAGCACTTATTATTCAAGCTTTTGAGTTGAAAATTTGGTCTAAATTTCTATGGTGATCTCTAGGGAGCAGGGAGACAGCAGTCATTCACAATTTCCTGTGATATTTTCTTCAGGACCCACTCCAAGATCTTCCTGCTATCATTGTGGTTTTCTTGTCCAAACCAACAATCTAGATTTATTGTTTCCTGATTAGTCCTGTTATCTAAACTGAACAGGCTACTCAGCAGCAAACTGACCACCGGAATTTTTAGTCTATTTGGACAAAGAACTTTGTAATTAGGCCTTACTTAAAGGTGTGGAATTAGGGAGAGTTCAGTGAGGACAACACTTCTGGCTACATGGTTTTTACATGGGGGCCTGGATATGAATGACAGTACCACATCAACACAAAATAAGCAAGAGAAGACAGTAAGTATTCAGTGAGATGCTTTGTACATAATGGTGCTCATAAATTTCTGTTAAAATGAACTGGATAAAAAGATATGGAGTTGGAATATGTTCCAGGCATGGTTTTTCTGGAGAACGTAGCAAACCTATTAAGGACTTTGCAGATGCCTAGCATTCAGTCAGAAATACATACATAATACCAGTAGCCAAAGTCAGGGCCTTGATAGGAAAGGCATGAGACTAAGGATGGTTGGTTATATTGAGGTAGAGGCAGTTGAAATATACCAACTCCCAGATTCCCCTCTGCCCTCTAGGCCTGCGGACTTAGTGTACTCTGCCTTATGAGAGAAAAGTGGTCACCCTTGTTCAAAGACATAACTGTGGCAATTGCCTCTCCCTGACCTCTTTAGGATTATCCCTCAACTACCCTCCTTGCCACCATACCAATAATTTTGTCCAATCTGAGCATGACTTGAAAAGAGAAAAGCTCATTACAGGAAGCAAAGAGAGGAATGTTTTACCAAAGGAACTATCAGAGCTGCCTCATATGACATGCCTCACACATGCCAAAAAGAATTGGAGAGTAGCCCTGTGAGTGGAGACTAAAGGTACTGAACCAGAAGGGACAAGAATATAATTGTGGATAAGAGAGAGCTTTCAGTTTGAAGCACAAGTTTCATGCCTCAGGAATTAACCCCTGGGCACAGGTCTTTGGAGATGATTTTCATAGGCTTCTTGGATGACTCTTAGAAACTTGCAAAAGGTGATGGCCCACCTTAAGTGAGTTAGAGATGGCAGAATAGCTATGGGATGGGAAAGTGTGCAAGAATGGAGCCTCAGGCTCAGAGAAGAGCAAATGCTAGAATAAATCTCTTAGGTAAAATTGGGAGAGACTACAGTTGAAAATGCTAAAGCAATAAAGCATGTGCTGGTGAACACACATTCCTGAGTACCTCAATAATGGCTGTCCTCTGTATGACACAATTGACAGTGGATAATTCTGTCACTTAATGAGGTTGAGAATATCCCAAAATAGTCAAGGTCCGGGAGCAGCACTTAACCATCAAAAGCAACATGGGTGTAATGACCAGAAAGGGCGTCTAAGTCAAAATGGCAGCCTTGAGACATCTGACAGCTGGCTCATCTTTGGAGATGACTCCTGAAATGTGGTGTACTCAGAGGCAACAAACAAAAATATGTTTCATATATGTAGCCTTGGTGGTGCAACTAATGTTTAAGAGCTCTTGGTGGGACCAGACTAGGTCACAGTAAGAGGCCGGTCTTCTTCTGAAACTGTGTCATGGACTGATTGTTTGTGTCCCCTCCGGAGTTCACATGTTGAAGCCTTCCCCTCCCCACCACTGTGTTGGTATTTGGAGATGAGGCTTTTGGGATATAATTAGGGCTAGATTGTTAGATGAGGTCATAGGGTGGATTAGGGCCCTCATAATGGGATTACTGCCCTTGTAAGAAGAGACTCCAGAGAGGCTCACTCCCTTGCTCTCTGTCTTTCCCTGTAAGGACACAGTGAGATGGGGACCACCTACAAGCTAAGAGAAGAGGCTTAGAATGAACTTACCTTTCTGGCATCTTGATTTTGGACTTCCCAGCCTCCAGACTGAGAAACAAAGGTCTCTCATTTAATCCACCAAGTCTATGGTACTCTGTTATTGCCTGTTTTCTTTATACTCCCTTGCTTTCCTTACATCCTTCCATGCTCTCCTTGAGAGTACTCTCTCAGTCACGAATCTCTGTCTTTGGCTCTACTACTGTGGAACCCAACTTAGGATACTAATGTTTATTGAGAATATACCAAAAATGCCCACACTCGGTATACAGTGGTGAATCAATCAAGTATATAGTAGCTTCATAGGGCTCAGAGCCTAGTGATCTCATTGGCATTATTTACTAAGCATTTTATTAATGGGATTTGACAGTTACTTATAAGCATACTTTTGTTCATTTCATAACATCTTTTAAAGTTTTTATTGGCTTCTGGATGTATTGCTTTTTGATCAGAGAATATGCCAAATACTGTCTTACTTAGAGAAAATGTACTAAGAGCTTAATACATTTTATACATATTCCAGAAATATTCAAAGATCGAGTATATTATTTGACTTCTTAACCTGTTCTTGTCTTATGCTTTTCTGGTATTGTTCCATAGGTGACATATTTTCTGGTTTCTCATTGATATTTCTAAACGGGTTTCTTTTATAAAGATGTTTCCTCTGGTTTCTTTTCTTTTTCTTTTTCTTTTTTAAAGATTTTATTTATTTATTTGACAGAGACAGAGATAGTGAGAGCAGGAACACAAGCAGCGGGAGTGGGAGAGGGAGAAGCAGGCTTCCTGCTGAGCAGGGAGCCCGATGCGGGGCTCGATCCCAGGACCCTGAGATCATGACCCAAGCCGAAGGCAGACGCTTAACGACTGAGCCACCCAGGCGCCCTCCTCTGGTTTCTTTATTAAATTATTTCTTCAAGCATCCTCTTAATATTTTTCAGGTTAATTTTTGTTCTACTTGTTTTGCAGCATTTAATCAGTTCCCATATTCTTCAGTTCGCTCTCTCCCTCTCTCTCCTCCTGCTGCTGGTCCCCATCCTTATGTGAGGAGTTATGCTCCCCATCTCAGCGTTTGCTAGCAATCATGGACCATCAGTTACCCTGTTCTTTCCACATTTCTCTTGGGTAATACTGGGGACCTGAGTACATATTTCAACGACAACCATAAGGCCTCATTCTTGGCACTTAGTTGGTATATTTCTGCCTTTAGAGATGGTCTTATTTTACCCTCTGCTGTCTTCTTATACATCAAACTTAAAGAAGTATGCTTTATGTGAAAACATACAATTTCTAGCGTGCAGAGCTACATCTTGGTTTTTTCCTGGCTCAGTTAATTTTACATCCGAGGGCTCTACCCTCCCGCCTGGGTTTCAATTTGCCACCACTTATTTCTCTTCTTCCCATAGTTGCCCTATTGTTATCTGTCAGCCATAGCCTCTGCATGGAAGAGGGACTGTGCGGGTGGATATTAGCTGTATTCTGATCACACAAAGAAGAAATGCTCAGCAGTGGTGAAGATTGCTTTCGCCTCATATTTTTGTTAGTGGTCCGGCGTCTAATTTTGAAAAGAAAATTTAGGGAGACAGAATCATCAAACACCACAGGCAAAAAACCACTTAAAAGCACAATCAGAAAAAATAAATAAATAAAAGCACAATCAGCTAATTACATTTTGAGATATTAAAATGTAGTGCTAACTTCAGCTATATTTTCCCAAAGGACAGACACTCACCAAATACCCTGAGAGCTCTTCTTGGGAATATGATCAGCTACACTCCACCCGCTCCATGCCCCAGTGAAAATCCATCCAACGTGTCTTTCAAGTCTTCCATTTTATGGAATTCTCGTGGAGACTGGAGCAGTCTAACAGTATATAACTCTATAGAAAAATGCAAATGCTGTGAGATACTGCACAGTGTTGAGTTGCATCTGCCATTATAAAATATTCAGATGAGAACAGTTAAATAGGAAGAATAAGCCAGTACAGCATGGAAAGAAACTTGAGCTTTTGGCACAGTTTCTAAAATAATTAACATATAAAGCAATTTTATGGGTTTTTTTTAAGATTTTATTTATTTGAGAGAGCGAGAAGGAGAGAGAGAGAGAGAGCAAATGAGGGGGGAGGTTCAGAAGGAGAAGCAGACTCCCCGCTGAGCAGGGAGCCCGATGCGGGACTCGATCCCGGGACTCCAGGATCATGACCTGAGCCGAAGGCAGTCGCTTAACCAACTGAGCCACCCAGGCGCCCCATATGAAGCAATTTTAGTATGTTCTTTTCAAGTTAATCAGCAGTGCACTTGACTATTCTTATATGAAACATGTAACCACAGGAATTAAACATAATTCAACTGCAGTTTAAAAATACTTATTTCCACATATCATTGCATTGCCTGATCTCTTTTATTTACCTGATCTTGCTTGTGGAAAAAACAATTGGCAAAATTGTACACACTGATAGTGTCCAAATATGTCTAATAGCTTAGAAGAATAATATGAACAAGGTGTGCTTGATGGAAAAGTTATTTGCATGATTTAAATGTGAGAGCTAAAGAAAGAAAACTAGGAGAAAAATACGAAATATTATGCATCTGTAAAAATGTGTTACTTTGATCATTTAAATTCATCAAAATTCTACTGTTTTGAGCTAATCTGTAAGTAATTTATTAAATAAACTGAATATAAATGCACTCATATTCCAGGGTGGCCATGTAGGTGGGAGAACGAGCCAGAAGATATACCCTATATTGTAAAACACACGTACACATTATTTTCCTGCAATGACTATCTGCTCAGGACAAAAGCTGGGACCTTAGTTCACTCTTCTCCTAGAGCAAAAGACTTCCTACACGGTTCTTGGATAGTCTTGCAAGTAGGACCCTCATTGGTGGGCCAGCCATACATGCGCAGACATGTTCGACTTTGTAGTGTGTATAATAAGGCAGGGTGAGGTAAAACATGACACTTTCACATAGGGTCATTGGAAAAGAGCTTAATAAAGGGACAGTGGACAAATGTGCTCAGAGCATAGCAACACCAAGCAGTGGTACAGAATGTGAGATGAAGCCGAGGTCTGAAGGGAAAAGTGGGGAGAACAGAATAAACAGAACCCAGGAAGGCTTTTGTCAAGGGCTGTGACTTGGGGACCCAACCAACCTGCAGGCAATACGCTTAAGAAATATTCTTCTTCTTGGGACACACGAGGGGTTCAGCTGGTTAAGCTTCAGCTGTCGGCCTCAGTCATGATCTCGGGGTCCTGGGATGGAGCCCCACATCGGGCTCCTTGCTTAGCGGGGAGTCTGCTTCTCCCTCTCCCTCTGCCCCTCCTCCTGCTCATGCTCATGCTCTCTGGCTCGCTCTATCTCAAAAAGGTGAATAAAATCTTTAAAAGAAAATATTCTTCCTCTTGTCCCCATCATCTGAACCAGTGTGGAAGGCAGAGAGCAAAGCAATGCGTGGATGCAGTCCACACAAATGAGTCTCCCGGGCACAGATCACTGCAAAAACTAGTGGACAGTTTGTCTGGTTTCAGTAATGTGAACTCTTGCTTTGGTGACTGCCTCATCAGGCTCCATTCATCACCCCCCTCTCTCTCACCTGCGGCCCAGCACACATTTCGTGGTAGCAGAATCAGCATGGTAGAAAGTGACAGGGGAGCTCCATTTTAATTTCATCACTTTACTAGGGTTAGGCTTCCAAAATTGACTGAGAAGATTTTAATGTATGTATTATGTCAAAATCAAAAGGATAATACTAAATTAATTTTATAATATGTAACTGATGACTGGATTTAGGGAAGCCCTCTATCTTCCCGTGGTTTCCAAATCTGCAAACATACATGTTGTCAGATAAATGAGAAATAGCTTAGACCCCGACTCAGAATCAACATGGCATAAGTTATTGGTTTGTAGGCTGCAGCTCGTAAAACAATAAATAAGTAAAAATCCTGGGTCAGGAGCAAATTGGATCCAGTAGTGACATTATTGCAGAATTTGGTCCATGGCGTAGTTTTCACACCATCCTGACCATCCGGTGTGCTTAGCTATAAATTACCTGGCATTCAGCTTATCAAACGAGGAGCCAACCGAATATTACCTTGTGCTGGAGACTGGTGATGTGCCAGTGGAGTCTAAGTCACACTTTCTGTTCCTGTGCTGCTACACCGAACAGCTCAGAAATGTCAAGAATGTTACCGAGCTGCCAATGTGTCAAATGCATGGTGGAAAGTACATGGCAAAAAGCTTTCCCTTTTGTTTTCTTGGTTGCGTTAGTGTATTCTGAGATCTTTTATGGCTCCAGATGGGCAACACTTGAACAATTGCTTTTCTTTCATAGAAAACATTGTCATTCCCTTGTAGCAGGGAAAGTCCTGTTGTTTATAGCACAGATTGTTCTCTGCTGTGGAATTATGAACCCAAACCTTTGAGTGGATTCAGTCTAATGCTTAAAAAATCTGACATAGCCAGTTTGAGGTTTCTAGAATAACTCTTGGTCTGAACTTGAGAATTGAGACTTCTCCTTAAGTAATTCAAACCAAAGAGAACCCTCCCAACCTCTCTCCTTCTCTCTCCTATTCTCAAAGACCCTGTAGCGAATAAAGATTGAGTTCAGTTATCAGGCAGCTAACTATAAGCAAATTCTCCCCTTTATGTGTCTGACCTAAAGCAGAAAATACACTAGTTTTTGGCACTGAAAGACAGCAGAGAGGATTGGAGGTGCACAGTATGAAAGCCTTGGAGTCTGGAAGCTTACATCGTAGGAGAAAGCTCAATGAGCAAGAATGAGGACCCCTGCTTTGTGCTGGTGGTCTCACAACAGTCGTGTGATCTCAATTAAGACTCCTAACCTTAAAGTGAGGATAATGGTACTTCCCCGCTCTAGTTTTATTGCTCGATACTGAGCCTCGAGGGAGATGATGATGTGACATTAGGCAGTGGGTGGAAAATGTAGGGATCTATACAAATACAGCATGAATAAAAATAACAGAACAAAATTTGTTATTTGGAAAAACACGAGCATAAAAATGCTACAGAAACACACAACCCAATTTCTGATAAAGCCCTCCTATATCAAATAATCGTGGTATACAGAATCAATTCTTAGGAAAAGCAAAATATGATCAAGTGTAATCATCATTCAAAGCTTTTGGAACAGATCTTACTAAATTGTGTTCTATGAAATTCTTTAAGCAGAATATTTACAGATGTTATGTTAAAAGAAGAAGGAGGGGAGGGGAGCAGAGTGGAGGGAAGGACAAGACAGAAAGTATGGGATTCCATGGTCAAATAAAGTAAGTTTGGAAACAAAAATTAAACAGATAAGATGTTTCAGACTTTCATATCCTGATACTCACCTTCATCATATGTAAGAGGGGTACATAGTATGCAGTGTTTCAAAATTAAAAAAAAAAAATTGAAACAGCTAGACTATACCTGGAAAAATTGCTGTTGTAGAGGGGTTTACTTAATCAAGCAATTCTGGAAAGCAGCCAAGTCCTGGAACAGGGGAGGTAGCAGGGGAGGGTGCACAGAGAACATCAATCAGAACAAACAAAAAGAATAACAGTGACTAACATTTGTTCAGTAATTCACAGATTACAAAACATTTCCACATAATTATCTCTTTTGATTCTCAGTTCACTTTTGCAAATAGGTACTGTAACCACACTGGTGGAGTTTCAGTGTCTAAGATCACAGAGCTAGTGACAATATGAGTTTCAAACCGAAGGTGTCTAACTTCAAATCTACTCAGTTTCCACTGTCGCCTGCTGCTTTATTGTTTAGAAAGAGTAAGAGAGACAGTGTCATACTTTGTACTAGTTCTTTAAAAACCCCAAATAAGGGATAGAGACTTTTCCTTCTATTAGATCCTAAAAACCACACGGCAAAGTAGTTTTTAAAGGAAACTCTCCAGGGGGCCTTTTAGACATCTGGACAGTTGATATGAGTGGCATTTAATGGAATGAGGGACACTCTGCTGTCCCACTGTGCTACGGGGGAAAGGGCTGAACCATTTTCAAATGCCCTGCTAAACTACTAGTTGAGCTGGTGCTGAGCACAGTGGAAATACAGCCTGATAGGACTTTACACATGGTAATGCTAAAAAGTTTTTAGAAAATTATGTGAAAAACTAATATAGAAGGCATTATGATGGGATGCCACTATGGAATAAAGACCTTGTCTTAAATTGATCAACACTGAGCATTCTTCCCTATTAATTATAACATTTACAAATACACGCTGGATTGAAAATGGTTGAAAAGAATTACAGGGGCCCCTGGGTGTCTCCACCAGTTAAGCATCCAATTCTTGATTTTGGCTCTGGTCAGGATCTCAGGGTTGGGAGGTCAAGGCCCACATGTGGCTCTGCTCAGCGTGGAGTCTGCTTGAGATTCTCCCTGTCCCTCTGCCCCTGCCCCACGTCTCTCTCTCTCTCTCTCTCTCAAAATAAAATTTAAAAAACAACTTTTTCAAAGAATTAGAAGTTACTGTAAAAGAAATGAAACCACTTATAAGTATGGAAAAGGTATTGAGAAAAACTGAACAGAATTAGAACCAAATATTATTAAAATAGAGATAGCAAGGCTTTGATCAAATTTCAGCTGGGACAGATGGTTAAAAATATTTCCTTGTTGCCATCCTATACACATATATTCAATTTGGAAACATAACATTAAGAAATCTGTTATAAAGTTACATACTAATTTTTTTTTTTTTTTTTTTTTGCTGTATTATCAAGTTAACAGTTTCTTTTCTATCTTATTCTGCTACTGTCCTTGGAGGTCTCCTATACAGCTGCTCTAGAAACTGTAGTATTAATGGTTTCTTTTTCTAATCCCTGCTACCTTTCAAAGGATATTGTAATCAAGACGTTGTAAAGTACTAGAGATTGCCCAGGGGCCTCAAGATGTAGGACCTTTCAAGGTAGGAGAGATGATTCTTACGGTATCTCATTATTACACAATGCTTTTGAAAAGAGTTAGTTTAGGGACAACTAATGTTTTGACCTATTTGTATCATTCAAGGGTCCATGCATGACCAAGTATCAGAAGGTCTGATTCTGATCACTTAATTCTGTGTAATTCCTCTGAACTCAGTGTCTATATCAGTAAGATTAAAAGATTTGTATTATATGGCTTCTAAGGTCATTTCTAATCCTGAAATTCTAAGATTCTCTAAAATCTCACTGTAATAAGTGTTTTTCATTAGGGTGCAAGCACCTGCTTATTTTGTGATGTTGACTATTCTGACACAGGAATTTGATAATAATATCTGGTCTTTAAATGATGTATCATTTACGTACACACTTGACCTCTGCAGGAAAACAGCACATCTGACCACTTGGTTTCCTATTAGATGAAACATTCATCTTGCTTATTTTTCCTTCAGTCCAGCAAAATGCATCATTGCCAGATTATGCATGACTTGTAAGTATATTTCAAAACCTATTCGAATGAACACTCGGAAATGACATAGTCTCAAAATCTTAAAATCAAACTTGACATCTTTCACACCAATGTCTTGAATCAGTTGCCAGAGCATGTGGCTTATACCTCCTTCTCATTCCTGAAAAGCCTATGGATTATTTCCAATCCAGCCTCATTATTCCTGCCTAATGTAGGCCCTGAGGCTGTATCAACTGTGCGTCCACGGCATCCACGGCAACCGTCCTAACTGGGTTAAGGCTGTCTCTCTCTCTCTCTCTCCCTACTGCTTTCTGTCCATTTCAGAGGACTTTAACATTCAACTTCACAGCTTGTCAATTGCAAAACCCCCAGAGAGCATTGTTCACATACACACTGCATGCACTCGCCAGACTCCTCGGCTTAACTCACACATTCTCTAAGAGATGATGCTCTCTTCATGTAATTATAGAACTCCTCTGAGGTGGGTCATGCCTATCTTAGAGAGCTCTGGATGCCATAACAACATACCATAGGCTGGGTGGCAAAAACAACGGAGATTTATTTTCTCATAGTTTTGGAGGCTGAGAAGTTGGAGATCAGGGTGCCAGCAGATTTGGTTCCTAGTGAGAGTTCCCTTCCTGGCTTGCAGATGGCTGGCTGCCATCTTGCTGCGCCCTGACAAGAAAGGGCCTGTCCTTGGTGCTTGTGCAGAGAGAGACAGAGAAAGGGAGAGGGAGGTAAGGAAGTGAGGAGAAGGGGAAAGAGGGAGGGGTGAGTGACAGAGAAGTTTTGAGAGAGGGCTTCTTCTTACAGGGCGGTCACTAATCCTGTCATGAAGGCCCATTCTCATGACCTCGTGTAACCCCAGTTACCTCCCAAAGGCTCCATCTCTAAATAACACTGGGCTTAGGGCTTAAACATAGGAGTTCTGAGGGAACACAGACATTCAGTCAATAACATTCTGTTTCAGTGCCCCACCCAAATTGATCTCCTTCTCACATGCAAAATACATTCATTGCATCCCAGCAGCCCCCAAAATGTAAACTTGTCCCATCATCAACCCTACAGCCTGAAGTCCCAAGTCTCGTCTCAATATCATCGGAATCAGAAGCAGAATTGCTCTTTAGCTGTGAACTTTTGAAACCAGAGCTATGGTTTCTGTGCTTCCAACACACAGTGGTGGGACAGGCATAGGATAGACATTCCCATTCCAAAAGGGAGAAATAAAAGGAAAGGGATTTGGGTCCCCGGCAAGTCCCATATCTAGTAAGGCAAATTTCATCATGTGTTAAAGCTCGGCAGTCATCAATCCTCTTTGGATTGCGCTGCCCTACAGGCCTGCTGGGGCAGTCGTCCCACCTCAGTGGCTCTGCTGGGTGACGTTATGCCCCCAAGTCTGTGGGCTGCCTGGCCCCATGGCTTTGCAAGATGGATTCCTCCCCAGGTCTTTGGTTGAAGCCTATCCAATCTGTTAAAAACAAGATGGTGGCCCAGATGATCTCTGAATTGCCTTTGGGGTCCTTCCCTTTTCTTGAAGGAGAGTGCAAGTTCACATCCTAATAACACTATGACCCAATCCTATAGGATCTAACAAGTTGTATAGACTTCCTTTATTTTGTCCCATCTCCATCCCCTTCAGTTCAAACTGGCTGTGTTCAATTTATATAATTCCAGCCACGCCTTTGGTGTTCTCTTTGGCATGGGTTATTTATTATTTAGTTTTGCAACATGGTCGGTGCTTATTTGTATTTATTTTTGCAAAACGGTCGGCTCATAGTTTTCTTAATGTTTAAGTTCTTGTTCCTTTTACCTAACAATTCCTCCTTCAATTCCTCTCTCCCTTCTTGAGTTAAACTGTAAGCAACCAGGAGGAAGCACACTGCTCCTTCTACTTTTTGCTTAAAAATCTCCTCTGTTAAAAATATCCACTTGCATTGCTCCCAAGTTCTGCCTTTTACAAAACAGAAGAATTCCAAAACAGTTCAACCAAGTTCTTTGCCCCTTTATAACAAGGATTGCTTTTCCTCCAGTTCCCCCCCATTTTTTTTTAAAGATTTTAGTATTTATTTGAGCATGAGAGAGAGAGAGAGAGATAGCACAAGCAGGGAGAGGGGCAGAAGGAGAGGGAGAAGCAGGCTCCCCACTGAGCAGGGAGCCCAATCCAGGGCTCGATCCCAGGACCCTGGGATCCTGACCTGAGCCAAAGGCAGACAATTTAACCGACTGAGCCACCCAGGCGCCCCTCCTCCAGTTTCCAATACAATGTTCATTATTTCCATCTGAGACCGCACCAGAATGGTCTGTCATGTCCATATTTCTACAGTCTCTGCATGAGTGTTTATGCGCTAAGAGGATAGAGCCTTGCTTTCTAACTCTCTTCTTCCTCAGTTCCCACCAGAGTAGCCCTAATATCCATAGTTCTAGCATGCACCTTAGAACCCCTAGGACCCCTCCAACCTCTACCCCTCACCCAGCTCCAAAGCTGCTTTCACATTTTTACATATTTGTTCCAACACTGCCCTACTTCTCAGTGTCAAAACCTGTCTTCATACTACCATATGACTCAATAATCCCACTTCTGGAAATATATCCAAAGGAAATGAAATCAGGACCTCGAAGAGATATCCATACTCTCACACGTTCATTGAAGCATTATTCAGTATAACCAAGATATGGAAACAACCTAAGTGTTACTCAACAAATGAATGAGTAAAGATGATGTCTCTCCCTCTCTCTCTCTCTCTCTCTCTCTCTCTCTCTCTCTCTCTCAGTGGAGTATTATTCAGCCATGAAGAAGAATCAAACACTGGCATTTGTGACAAGTTGGATCAATCCTGAGGGCATGATGCTAAGTGAAATAATTCAGACAAAGACAGAAACTGTGTGGTCTCACTTAAACATGGAATCTTTAAAAGCTGAACCTGTAGAAAGAAACAATAGAGTGGTGGTTACTAGTGGTGGAGAATGGTGAAAAAGGGGAGATGTTGGGCAAAGGGTACAAACTCTCAGCTATAAGATGAGCAAGTTCTGGGGATCTAATGGTACTGCATAGAGACTGTAGCTCATGACACTGTATTACATACTTGAAAGTTCCCCAAAGAGAAGATTGTAAATGTTTTCACCACAAGAACGAAATGGTGATCATGTGACAGGATGAAGGCATTAGGTGGCCCTCATTTTACATCTTTCAAATCATCACACTGTACACCTTAAACTTACATAGCATTATATGTCGCATATTGCTAAAGCTGGAAAAAAACAAAACAAAACAAAATCTATCTTAGCTTGGGGTTCCATAACAGAATATTCTTAAGCTAAGTGATTTAAGGAATGGATACTTCTTTTCTCACAGTTTTGGAAGTGAGGAAATCCAAAATCAGGGTGGTGGCTGATTCAGTTCCTGGGGAGGGTTCTCTTCCTGGCTTGCAGATTTCTGTCTTCCCATAGTGGCCGCACATGACCTTTCCTTGGTGCACGCTCCTAGAAGGAGACATCTCTCTCTTCCTTTCCTTATAAAGCCACTAATGCTGGGGCACACTGATGGTACAGTTGGTTAAGCCAACTGACTTTTGCCTTCGGCTCAGGTCATGATCTCGCAGTGGTGGGATCAAGCCCCTGGTGGGCTCTATGCTCAGAGCAGAGTCTGCTTGAGTTTCTCTCTCCTTCTCCCTTTGCCCCACATTCTCCCCCCACACCCCAGAATAAATAAAATCTTAAAAAAGAAAATAAAATCACTAATGCTATTCTTTTTTTTTTTTTTTTTTGACAGAGAGAGAGAGACACAGCGAGAGAGGGAACACAAGCAGGGGGAGTGGGGGAGGGAGAAGCAGGCTTCCCACAGAGCAGGGAGCCTGATGCGGGGCTCGATCCCAGGACCCTGGGATCCTGACCTGAGACGAAGGCAGACGCTTAACCGACTGAGCCACCCAAGCGCCCCCACTAATGCTATTCTGAGGCCCCGCTTTCATGAACTAATTTAAGTCTAGCTACCTCCCAAAGGCCCCATCTCCAAATACCATCATGCTGGGGGGTAGGGCTTCAACATTGGTATGCACTGGGGGCACAAACATTCAGACTATAACAATATATATTGAAGCTTGAGTTAAGGCTTGGGCCAAAGCTCACGGACTTCTGGTGAGCCAGAGTGCAAGTAGCATGCCAATTAATTAGAGTAGTAGCTTCATTATGGACCCCGATTATTGTATCAAGGTCCACTAGCTCAGATTGGCAGGGCATCTAAGTCCTTATACTCAGCATTATACAGAATGCCTAGACTCTTTGCAGAGTTGGGTCATCCCATCCCAGTTTTCAGACGAGGAACTAAAACTACATACTCTGACCATACACTGTGGATGACATTGCTGGGCACCTTATACCTGGCAGGACCCAGCTTTATTTTCCAGAAGGCCAGAGAATTCCTTAAGCAGAGGGAGGGGTAGAAGTGCTGCCAACTTCTCTGTCCTCCTTGATTTTATCAAAACCAATAATTCTTCCTGGCTCACCCTTACTTTCTTGTGGGAGAGAAACAAAAACTAAGATAAAAAAACTAAGGACCCCGAAACTTAGAGCAACAGCGATCGCCAAGTACCTACTAAAATTAATTGGGTGCGTGAATGATTGAGTAGAATTTTCAGTGATCTTGGTGCTAGTAGGGTGTGTTGTTTTCTATGAAATGATCAAGTTTTTGTTGGTTGTAGCTGAATCGCCTTCCAGGGAAAGAGGCTGCTAAGCTGTTAAACTGTGCAGAGTGGCAATCAGCCAAGTTTTAAAAACACCTCTTTAGCATGTCTGTAAGAGTCCTGGAGTATTCAAAATCTCAGGTTCTCTCTTCACTTGGCCCAGAAGGTTGAAGCTGAGAGGCGGAATGGGATGTCAGGCACAGGTCCCAGGGATTTAGGATGAGTGGAAACTCCTGAAGACTTGGGTGAAAGGAGTAATTGTTTCAGAATTGCTTGCACATGTGGGGCAGTTCAGCGGCTCTGGGCTTGGTGAGGTCTTCTAAGCTGGGACCTTGAGATGGGACTGGATGAAGGGTTCTTGGTACAGGTAAACTGAATGCCCAATGGAAAACCTGAGCGAAGCTAGCTTTGAGAAGCAAGAACGATTAAAAGATGTTAATCTCAGGGCGCTTGGGTGGTTCAGTCGTTAAGCGTCTGCCTTCGGCTTTGGTCATGATCCCAGGGTCCTGGGATCGAGTCCTGCGTCGGGCTCCCTGCTCAGCAGGAAGCCTGCTTTTCCCTCTCCCACTCCCCCTGCTTGTGTTCCCTCTCTCGCTTTGTCTCTGTCAAATAAATAAATAAAATCTTTAAAGAAAAAGATGTTAATCTCTAAGTGTGAGAAAAAAATAAGGTATATGATCCAGTTAAAGTCTATGTGGAGGATACCTGTTGTTTTTATATTCACAGGGGCACGTTTCCTCTTGGTGGAGAAATAGGGCACAGGTGTAGGCAATTTGATCCAAGTTGGGCCAGTCATTAAACTTCCTCACCACCAGTTTCTCACCCAAGCATTGCTAACTTCTATGGTGTCTTTCTTTGTGTGAATCTGAAAATGATTTTGCTTCTTGAAAACACTTTACCTCTTCTTTTTAAAAAATTTTTAAAAGATTTTACTTATTTTAGAGAGAGGGAGAGAGAGAGACAGCATGAGAGGGAGGGAGAGAGAATCTCAAGGAGACCCCACACTGTGTGTGGAGCCCGATGCAGGGCTCGACCCAGGACCCTGGGATCATGACCTGAGCCGAAGGCAGATGCTTAACCCACTGCGCCACCCAGGCGCCCCCAAAAGACTTTACTTCTATATAAGAAAATTATCATAATATACAGATTTCGGTGGAATAACTTGTTTTACTGCCACCTGCTGGAAAATCGTGGTAATAAGGATACAAATGTATGCCTTTTCTATAAGAATGCCACCAACTCTGGTATCAGCTTTGCAACCAAGCCAGTCATGACGATGGGCTGTGTCCATACCCTATGCTAGCCCTATCAAAGTCTTCTCCTGGAAGCTTGCTATGATGATCTTTTCCTTTTCTAGTTGCAAAGTGGTGAAGATGTGAGCCTGGACTTACCAGGGACCCCATTTTAACATTATGTAGAAATGAGCTTAAGAGAAGGTAACAATCCACAAAACGGCAGTGGGATGCAGGGACAGAAAGAAGCAGTCCCAGTGATCTTAGAATTTCTGGTTCCAATCCCACGTGAAGGTATTTCTATCCTTACCTTTCTTTGATTTGGCTCTGAAACAATTTCCTTTGTTAAGGCAAAGTTCAGTTTCTGACACATGGATAAAAAGCAAAAGACAACAAAACAAAAGCCAACTATATATTGACTTCGGAGATCAAGTGAAATTGATTACAGTTGGGAGAGAAGGCAAGATGAGATACTCTGAGGTAATCTCAGTTTTTATATTCGAGTCAGGTGTGGAATTACCTAATTGTTCCTACTAGGACTGTGTCTTGATAAACCTAGTTGCTACAGATCCTCCATGGTGTAGATTCTTGCCCAGAGTAGCCATTTAAAACATATTGGTTGAATTAAATTAATCCCAAAACGCATAGAGATGGACAACACTTCGTTCAGTATTTTATTTTCGTGTCAGGTATTTATTGAGCAACTGCTTTGCAATAGACACAGTTCTACTTAGAATACTTCCACTTAAATTTGCAGATCACATTTTGTAAACCAAAATGCATTTATCTATAGAAGCTAGACGTCGTGCCAAAAGCAGTCGATAAAAAGGAGACACCTGGGGACAAATGGAGGCCACTCCAACAAAACATATGAGTCAACATGGAGTTCTAGCTCGTAGTTTGTATTCTCTAGATGTGAAACATTGGATATATCTTCTAACCTCCCAGGGTCTTAGTTTTCTCATCTATAACATAAAGAGATATAACTAGACGATCTTTAAGGCTTACTGTGGCTAAAAAGAAACCTGAAGTTTGGGGCGCCTGGGTCGCTCAGTCAGTTAAACGTCTGCCTTCAGCTCAGGTCGTGATCCCAGGACCCTGGGATCCAGCCCCACATTGGGCTCCCTGCTCAGTGGGGAGCCTGCTTCTCCCTCTCCTGCTCCCCGTGCTTGTGCTTTGTCTCTGTCAAATAAATAAAATCTTTAAAAAAAAAAGATACCTGAAGTTTTCTTTTCATCTCTCAAACCAGTGATTTTCAAACTGTGATCCCTTTCTGGCAGCCTAGGAACACGTTGAAAGGCAAGTTTCAGACCTCACCCCAGACCTACTGGATCAGACACCATGGGGGCGGGGGGGCCAGTAATCTGTGCTTTAACAAGCTCCCATGCATGCCAGACTTTGAGAGCCACTGCCCAGACGTATGCAATGTATTTTTTTTTAAGACTTTATTTATTTATTTGACAGAGAGAGACACAGTGAGAGAGGGAACACAAGCAGTGGGAGTGGGAGAGGGAGAAGCAGGCTTCCTGCCGAGCAGGGAGCCTGATGCAGCCCGATCCCAGGACCTGGAATCATGACCTGAGCCAAAGGCAGACGCTTAATGACTGAGCCACCCAGGCGCCCCATATGCAATGTATTTACTAGTCACTGTATATATGGAGAACTTTCCTTATTTTTCTCTGCTGTGTTTCACTGACAGCATTTTATTTTTTAGCCATTCATGTCCTTTCCCACTCTCCCCCACAGTCCCCCAGAGAAAACTATTTTGGTCAGAGCAATGCTGCCATTCTTTTTTTTTTCATCTTTTCAAAGATCTCTAATAACTTTATTAGATTTTCAAATGAAAAGAAATTCATGCAAAAGAAAAAATAAGAAAACCAAAAGTCTCCATTAAGAGTGATGTTATATCATGCATAGCATCCATTGTTTGAGAATCAATGAGCATTGTTAAGGTAATAAATCTGTAAGAGCCACTGCACCAAAATGGGACAAAGTATTTTGGGAATATTCTTGAACTCTTTATGAATTCAAAATTATGTCACTGTCCTAACATTTCCTGCACATCAATTATTAGGGATCAGTTGCAGTAGATCACACACCACACACACACACACACACATGCTCAAGAATACTGATAAGTGCTTGTAACTAAAAAAACAACCACTAGATGATCTCCTGTAATTATCCAATCCTCTTGCTGCAAAACTCAGAAAATATAAAGACACAGAATAAAATGCAGGATGCACAATCACTTCTGTGAATAAGACCTTCCTTTATTTAGAAATCTGTTATTGTGTCTAAGTTTATAAGTGATGGGGTTTGAGTTGTACCCATTTGCAGCTAGTGCTAGTACATAAAGAAATTTATGGACAGATTCATCAGAAATTTTACTATGTGTCACTTTTGCTCTGTGGTCTCCATAATTTGTCTTTAAAACATCATATACGAACCTCTGAGAGAGTCCAGGATGAGCCAAAGGAATGAATGATGAATGATTTTTTTCCATACGGGTACAAAAAAAGTAGAAAGTAAATAGACTGCATATATATATATATATGCACACACATATACATAAAACATATATAAATGTATGTTTGTGTCCTTTTCATTCTGCTTTCTTTCCCTCAGTGTTTTTTAACTCTGTAAAATTTTCTTGTTTAGGAATATTTTACCCATACCTGCTTAATAACTGGAAAATCATGGTAGCCACCATTTCTTGGGTCCTATAAGATTTTTAGTTTGGGTTTGGAAGTCAGTTTTAACTTTTCCCCTTTCAATTGACTCCATACTGTATTCCAATATAGACATAGATAGGTTACAGCCATTATTTAAGAATAAACTGTGACATGGGTGTGGATGGTGTGTTTTTGAGTAATAATTATGATTCAATTGTGAGCCATTATCCATCCATTAGTAGCAATGGATATCATAGGACAACAGATTTTTTTCCCCCCACATCTTTAGTGAAGAGGATTGAGAGTAGCATGGATATATTCTTATATTACAAGAGTATTATTTTGTCAGTGGGAAGGAAAATACCACTTCCTCTCCTCTTCTCCAATATTCTTGCCTAAAATCATTATACTTTGAGTTTGGGGGCTTCTGTATTTACCTGCCTACTACTGAGAGTCAAAACTTCAAATCTAGAGGAAATACACTTTTTCTTTTTTCTCATATGATCTGCCATTTCTGACCATTTATCTTTATTCACATATGAAATGAGAGTGTCATTAAAGATCAGAAATTTCCAGTGGGAGAGTTTGTAAAGCTGATATAATTATTTTTACTGTTGTATGTATATAATATAAAGAACCTGCAGAGATAAAAGAACTTAGAAAAAAAAATCTATTCTCCCCAACTCAGAGACCTTAAGCATATTACTTAACACTTTTAAGTATTTCTTCTTTGTTTTCTCCTCTCCAATTTGCTTACTGCACACTGGTTGATTCTTTACTTTAATTGTCCCCCCGCAGCCCCTGCTTTCGACCTTTCTTCTTTGTCCTCTGATTTTTCAATGTATTTTTCCATGCTGTTACTGTTTTGACACCGTATCTAAATTTCTATTTGTTTTCTTCTGTTGCCTCTTCTTTTTCATACTCCATGTATGACTTCCAATGATTTGGTCAAGATAAATTGTTCAGAATGAAGACTGATTGATTATGGAGGGCTTAAAGAACTCAAGAACTGCCAAGATTTTCTTCATCTCTAGAAGCTTGTTGGAGCCACCTGGGGTGTGAGGAGGAAGAAACAAGGGCCCCGGGGGAAGGCATGACCAAAAGGGGAAGCCTATTAAAATAATGATTTGGAGTAGTGTGCACTGAAGACAATAAAGTACAGCCATCCTGCCAGGTCAGTAGCTAATAGCCCATGGGTTTGTTACTAAGGAAATTAAAACTTTAGCTAATGAGAATGGGAGCCACCTACTGAGAATGAAACCAAAGGCTTCCTATTAACTCCCCTCCCTGGGTCCTTTTGACAGAACAGTCAGAAAGTTATTTCCTATTTAAGTAGCAAAAGACTCGAAATGGAAATTAAAAAAAAAAATTGATGGAAAAAAAAAAGTTGGAGGCACTCTTCTTATTCAAGTCTCCTAAGAAGAGATGCAGACAGCTTATTCTGCCCTCCCACCCACCCAAAACATACATCAGGAAAATAGAAAGGGTAATTAAAAAAAAAAAAAAAAGAGGAGCTGTCCCAGATAAGTACAGTCAAGATGTCTCAAGACACTCTCCCCCCGGGGGGGGGGGGGATTTTTGGTGTGAGGACTTGAAATTAATAAATCCGCTCTTGCTTTTGTGGAATCAGCAGGATTAGGCAAACTCTTTCAAGAATATTGGTTGAATTTCATTATTCCAGGGGTGAGGGGTCCTCATGTATGCCCATTTCTCTCTCTCCCTCCTTCAGAAGTAGGAACACCTCCGTTTAACTCGTAGGTCACTAGGAGAGTGACTGGAGGCCTTCTGAACATACTTTGGTCCTGGGTAAACACTCAGGGTCGCTTTACTGCCCCCCCCGCCCCCCCAATCCAACTCCTGGCCCTACTGTGGTTCTTTGCATATTGTCAGAAAGTGTGCTGGGGGCTCCAGGGCTCTGCTAGCGGGCGAGAAGGAAGCACCCGGGCTCGCCGTGAGAAGACACCCAGCGGGCTGCGAAGATGAGGGCGCTCCAGGATCAAGGCCAGGGGTGCGCAGGGCGCGGAGCGGGCTCCCGGCTCGCGGACGCCCAGGTGTGGGGCGAGGGCTCCCAGAGGGCCGGGCCGCGGGCACTGCAGCTGACGGCCCCGGGCGCGGCGGTCCCGGCGGCCGTCGCCGCGGGCGGGGAGCGAGCGCGTGTGTGCGCGAGAGCGGCGGGCGGCGGCGGGAGGAGGCGCAGGCGCGCTGCTCGCCCGTCTGCAGCCCCGCGCCGAGCGCCGCGTCTCGGGGAGTCGATGGCAGCACCAGTGTGCGGCCGCCCAGCCGAGCGCCGAGCGCAGCCGCCCGCCGCTGCCCAGGGAGCGTCCAAGATGTGGGGGGATCGGGGCGGCAGCGGCCGCAGTAGCGCCAGGGACGGGGGCGCGCAGCAGCCTCCGCTCGCCCGCCTGTGCTGACCTGCCTCGCCTGCCCCCAGAGAATGTCAGCCAAGTCCAAGGGGACCCCCTCCTCGTCCTCTCCAGCCGAGGGACCTCCGGCAGCCTCCAAAACCAAGGTGAAGGAACAGATCAAGATCATTGTGGAGGATCTAGAATTAGTCCTGGGCGACCTGAAGGACGTGGCCAAGGAACTTAAGGAGGTGAGAGGCGCGGGGGTGGGGACGGAGTTCGTCACCTTTCGCCCCCCTCGGGGTTCCGGTCCCGTTTTCACTGGGGACCGCCCGATTTCTTAACTCCTAGCAAACTATGGAAAGACGCCCGCAGACGGACTTTCTTGGCTCGGGCGACTCCTGAGAAGAGTTGTTGCACTTTTTTTTTTTTTTTTTTTTTAAATCAGGAAGAAATCAACTAGTGTTTTAATCGATGGACCTGGGGTGGTGGGAAGGGCGAACGGGTGCGTGTCTCTGTATCTGTGTGCGTGTAATGTCGGGGCAGGGGGCTCACTGGGGGTGTGTCGACAGAGGAAGAAATGAGCAGCCGGGCGGGAGCGTGCAAAATGCTCCTGTCCTGCCCTCTTGCCTGCCCAGAGTCCTTTGGCAAGTCGCTCCTTGCCTGGCAGTCTCCCCAAGCCGGGGCTGGAGGGGGGCCGGGTTCCGGGCCCTGGGCCAGGCCGGGGAGGGCAGCTCAGGGGAAGCTCGGCTCCGGCTCCCCTCCCCGCCTCTCGAGCCCCGCTGGAAGGAAGGCGACCCGGGCTGCAGGCAGGGGAACCCAGACTTGGGGATGGAGAGGGGGTCTGGGACTTTCTCACTTTGGCAGTTCCTGAAGCATCCCCTGCTCTCTCCGAACGCCGCTCCCAGTAACTCCGGGCCTTCCCGCCACCCCACCTCCTTCCTTCCTCCCATCTTGTAGCCACTTGGCATTGAACCTGGGGAGCGGGGCGCGTCGGTGAGCGTGTTCGTGTCTGTGTGTGTGTGTGTGTGTGTGTGCGCGCGTGTGGTGGGCGTGCAGCAGGGTCTTGCCACTTGCGTCCTGGCTCTTGGGAACCGGACTGTTTGCGTTCTTTCCCGCTTCCCCCCCCCCCCCCCTGACCCTCCGTTCCACTTCTGCCCTCCCACCCCTACCCCTGTGATTGGGGACTGAAGGAAGCCGAGGTGGTGTCGGGGTTGAGGCTGCGTGAGTCAAAGCTGCTGCCCCAGGCGGCGGGGGTGGGGGAGGGAGGGTCGGGTGGGAGAGGTGGGGTCTCCCGCGAGCCTGCCCCGCCGGCAGCTGGTGGCGCCGCGGAGCTGGTGGCGGAGTCGGATCCCGCAGTTCCGCTACCGAAGACTGGCTGGTGCGGTTCTCGGTCAGGGAGTCTGCACCCGCAGTTGTGCGAGAGCTAAGACTCTAACTTCTAAGGTGGTGGCCGCTGCGTACGCAAGGTCCAAGATGGGATTCCTGTTTTCTGAGGCCAAGTGGGAGGAGACTGAGGGTGGTTTGGGTGTCTGGCCTCTCGACATCGACCTCCTCTATCCGATTTCCAATCCAAACGTGAGGCAAGAGCCCCCTTCCACCCCCACCTCCCCCAGCCCAACTCCCTTCCTCCCCGGATTTCCCATTACCTCGAGGAACTGAGCTCCGCATTTGTTGCCGAATGAAAACCTGTGAAAATGGCCCATTCACTGGCGGGGTTGGGTTTGCCAGTGGCTCATGCCATCTCTGCAGGTTGTTCCAGAGGCAGGACGCAATTACCAGTGAGGTCCTGAGAGTGGAGATTGATACAGATGATAGGTGCAGGGATCTAACTTGTCCGTGTTCGCAGGGCATCCCTGGGATCATTGCTTCACAACGGGTTGACAGGTGGCGAGGTTATGCATTGAAATTCAAGTCTAAAGATGCTGTTCGTTTCTTCTTTGTTATTCTTTTATTTGACATCTTTGGCAGGCTGTGTTTTCATCTGAAACATTATGGCGTTTCAAAAAATGAACAAATTTGGGCATGTTCCCTTTGGCAGAATTGTGCTTTATAGTAGTTGAGGTTTCTACCGTGGGGGGTGAGGAAAACCTACACCAGCAAAGTGATGTGTTTACTGTCTTAGGGAGGAGGCTGAAATTAAGAGAAAGGCAGTCAAAACTCTGCCTTTATGGGCACATACTTCCTTATGTTAGGATGTGTCACTCCACTCTCTATTTTAGACAGAATAAATAAGGAAGAACTGCAGAGTCCTGGTTCTCCTTTGGCTCATTAGCCTGTATACATTCAGAGACCAGGTAGATCACAGTGAAACTTTTAACCTCCCTAGGGCTCTTCATTAGAATCACAAAGAGGTCAGTCAGGAAGTGAATCTCCCACTCTTTCTCTGTCTTCTTTTATTTGAGCCTTTGTAAGGGCAAAAACAAAAACAGGTCATTTACAAAAAGTATGGGGAAGCGTAAATAATGTACAACCAAGTAAATGAAAGGATCTATCTTCTAGACAGATGGAGAGATAAAATTTTGACACAGTGCTTTGGAATCTTTGATTGGCTGCCAGGGCCTGTTTGTGGAAAAATCTTACCCTGAGAGTGAAATTTATGAATGATAAAGGTTGTGATGCGATTGTTAATTACTTTCCTGAGGCTATCATTGTCTTAGGTTTGCACAAGGAGTTGTGTCTACTAAGGCTGAATCTCAGAACCCTGGCCTTTTATATAACGTGAATGATAGTTATTTTGAGAACAAATATTTATAGGGCATGTTTAACCTATGACATCTTGCAGTTGTCCAGCATTTATCTTTTTAAGATAGTACTGCACATGTGATTGAACATGCCTTTGATGTAATTTTGAATGGAGGAGTAACTTAAAACTTCGTAAAATTGCAAGCCTTGTTGGTCCCTGTAGCTATGACTTGTAAATATGAATTTCACTTTTCATCAACAGTTACATTCAATATTCTGGCAGCTTACCATGGTATGTATTAAACATAAACTGTTATATTTAGAATTCTAGTTCCTTTATTGGCAATGCTGTGCCCTTAGGCCCTCCTATATCTTGATATAAATTAGCAGACAGTTCTTATTAACTTGGAGCAGAAATTAGAAATAAAAATTACTGATTATGTCTAGATCAGTATATTAGTCACCATATGGTATTTGTTTTTCTTTTTTGCTTTTATTCTAAAATGCATTATTTTTTGAATATTCTGTTTTTTATTTTTGCATAAATTTTGCACCAACAGTATTGGACCTTTGAGGTTATTTTGAAATTGCTTTTCTTTTTAGAAGTTTTCTGGACTTGAGTCATCTGAAAATTCAGGTACATCTTTTTATGGCTACCAAGATGACTAAGTTGTAGTTTCTGGTCTCAGCTCAAAGCGGTAGTTTGGGATGCGTTTTCCTGTCTTTGAACATCAATAGTGTAAAAAGGTATTATTCCTTTTAGTGGCCACTCTCACTCTGATCTAAGAGACTTGAGAATAAAAAAACAGAATTGAGATTAAGAATTAGTTTATGTAGATTTATACAGTGATATTTGCTATGTCCTTAGGATAGTAAGCCTTTGGTGAAGAAAGTAGAAGCTTAGAAACGATGGTAAGATAAGAATTTTAAGGAACTTACAATTTATTCAGATTGTCATGACAAACACAGATGGATCAATGCCATATACAGGAAATCACGTATCTGAGTCCCACAACTGAGTATGGGAGTTTTTCATGAGGGATAAGTATTTGGGGTGGATAAATAGTCAAAAAGGAAGATTTTAGATCTTTGAGATGTGGATACAATTTGAAGTAGATAGGAGAAGGATTTAACAGGAAATAGCATTAATACATAACAGTAATAATACAGTATTATTCCATGATGCTTTTTTCTACACATTAAAAAAAATAGGGGTGAAACTCTATAGAGTTTTAGGGATGAAATTAGCCCTTACTGGTTTATTAGGTGTGAGTATATCCTTTTTGTTGTTGTTGTTAAGAAATGTAGAAGAAAGAGTCATTACTCTTTAAAAATAGTTGTCAAATAATCTGATATCTTTGGGTACCAATTTGCCTGTTCTTTTATGAAGATCTCACTGGTAAACTGTTTTGTCTCAAATGTTGGTTTTAATATGGTATCAAAGATCTTGTTGGTTAGGCAGAGACTGGAATATGTAGTAAAGAGCCTTTGATTTGGAAACAAAACTTTGCTGCTTAAGCTATATTCTCTTTTAGTTTCGACTGATCATAACCTTGAACATGTTTGTAGTGTTTCATTTTACAATTTGAAGTAATCAGACTGCTAATGGGTTGGATATAGGCATATATTATTTATTTGTTAAATAAATGTAATTCATTAAATCTAAAATATTTGATAAATATGTGTCTGTATATATGTGTGTATCTATCTATAAAATTATATGTATATATAAATTTATTTATTTATTGCTAAGCCTTGTGAGTAGATATGTCTCTCAGAGAGGACTCAGTTAAGATGAGTTATTCTTTCTGTGCCCTGGACTCAGTGATTGGACTCCTTAGGTGGGAAGTTAGGTCAGTACTATGGCTGTGGATTGGGAAACACCCATGATCTTTCTTATGAGGTCATACAGAGAAATAAATTAAGCTTAAGTTTAATTTTGAGAAGTTTGAAAATCCACTAGAAACGATCCATTTGGGGACTGATGAAAACAGAAGTCACAGAATTAACAATTCCCTGCAAAATATTTTTGTTTTTAAAATGTTTTCCGCCATTTAAAAACATTCCGATAAATGGCTTATCCTTGTGAAGTTCTGTAGTTTATTGCTCTCGGAAATCCTACCAAGTATTTTTGGTGAATAAGTCCATGCACATAAAATTCATTACTAGAACAAATGATAGAGGATAATCTCTGGAGTATTTCCCAAGTTCTGAAGTTGTGAATGAATGAAATTGCACAGGTCATTGAATTGTAGCAACAGCTGTACTTTGGCTTCTTTATACAAAAGTCTGTGTCCCCTAAACTCAAGGATATTTACCAAATGCTAAAATGTTTTGTTTTGTTTTTTTAATTTTTCTTGCCTTAAGCATGGTGGCTTAGCATGTTACTGAAGGAGCAGAATGGTTCTGAGAAAATAAAGATAACCAATAGCCATCTTTCACTGTCTCTGTTTTCAATGCATTAAAACCATTCAAGATTCAGGGAATTAGCTGATAGGAAACTCACGTGCCTTAAAGTAATAAATAGGTAATGTGCCTCAGCCAATAGTGAAGTAAATAGATAATAAAGCAGTAGCTTTCACTGTTACCTGGATTTGTCTTTTTCCACCCTTACTTTTCTGAGGATCTCAGGTATTTACATCAAAATGTAGTAGAAGAGAAATGCAAGTTTGAGCAAAACATATTTTCCCAAACAAATTAAACTACAGATCCTTCTATAGATCTAGTTCCTGAAAAATTTCATGGGCGATTTTTGAGAATTAGAAGGGTAAAATTCCAGTAGACTTCTGATTCAGTTCTGATTGAAATGTGCATAACAGACATCAAGCTAAAAATAAAAGATGAGTAAACAACAAATAGTAATTTCTTCTTTAAAAAAAAAACTTTTAAATGTATTTATTAAGACTTTGTTTTTTTAGAGCAGATTTAGGTTCACAACAAAATTGAGGTGAAGGCACAGAGATTTCCCAAATATCCCCTGTCTCCATAACATGCATTATGTCCCCCGTTATCAACATCCCCCACTAGAGTGGTACATTTATTCCAATTGATGCATCTGCATTGACACATCATAATACCGCAAAGTCCATAGTTTATTATATGGCTCACTCTTGGTGTTGTACATTCTACAGGTTTGGACAAATACATAATGACATATATCCATCATCATGGTATCATACAGGGTATTTTTATTGTCCTAAAAATCCTCCATGCTCTACTTATTCAATCCTCCCCCAAACCCAACCCTGTGGGTACAAGTTTTTTTAAAGAACTAATTTCTTTTTTTTTCTTTTCTGATTTCAGAAGTAATATGAATATTAGAGAAAGTTTGGAAAAATCTAAAAATTATACAGGAGAAAATTAAAATTATCCTGAATGCCCAACAGAAAAAGATGTTAAACATTTTGCTATTTTTCCTTTCAGTCTTTGTATGCATATTTTTAGCACAGGTGAAGTCATATGACATTATGAAATTATATGCAGGGATATTGTCTCCTTTCTTGAAGGGTATTAAATCATAATGATTATGTAGATCTGCTGTAAGTTCCCCTAATGTTGGACATTCTATTAATTTACAAATTTTTGTGGTTGTTATATATCACTAAAACTTCTAAGAATAGCTTTGGCAATAAAAATAGCCAGAAGAGATTTTTACCGTCTGCCAAGTACTCATTAAGTGTATTTATTTATATTGAATCTTCTAATGCTCAAAGTAGACATATGAGAGAGATACTATTGTTATGCCATTTTATAGATAAGAAAACGGAGGCTAGAGATAAGTCACTTGCCCAGGGTCACTTGACTTGTAAGTCAAGTGAGTCTTTGATGCCAGGCATTTTAGTGCTAGAGCCCAGGCATTGAGTCACTCAGCTCTCTGACTTTTCCTAACTTGTTTTGTTGTTGTTTACATTTTCTTAGAAGTCAAGAGTGTAGAAGTTTTAGTTTTTGATTCATAGAAACAGTCTTCCAGGGAGTTTTTTACAAATTTTTACCCTCAGCAGCAGTATGTATAGATACTGTTTCTTTTTTTTCCTTTAAGTATGATTAACATACAGTGTTACATTAGGTCAGATGGGGAATATAATTATTCAGCAATTCTGTACCTTTCTCAGTGTTCATCAAGATAATCCCCTTGATCTATTTCATCCATCCCTCCACCCTCCTCCCCTCTGGTAACCACCAGTTTTCTGTATTGAAAGAGGCTTTTCTTTTGTTTGTCTTTCTTATTTATTTTCTTTGTTCATTTGTTTTGTTTCTTAAATTCCACATGTGAGTGAAATCATATGGCATTTGTCTTTCTCTGACTGACTCACTCCACTTAGCATCATACTCTCTAGCTCTGTCCATTTCCTTGCAAATGGCAAGATTTCATTTTTTTTATGGCTGAGTAATATTCCATTGCATAGGTATGCCACATCTTCTTTATCCATTCATATACCAGACACTTTCTTTTTTAATTTTATATGAAGCTAATAAATCTTTTTAATTTTGTTTTGTATTTATTATTATTCTGTGGTAGCAGTCATTGTTTTCGTGGGTTGCACTCAATTTTGAGCATAAGTCTCAAGGCAGAATTAATAGTGAATCAGCTAGAGCTTGAAATTTGCACTGTCCAAATAAATAGGTGCTATAGGATTACTTTTGGCCTATTTAGTATTCAAAAAAATGTTAATAAGAATCTTACTTAGCTTTTTTATATTATGACAGCAAATAAAGGAGCACCTAATATGGGTGCTTGCCGCTATCTAGTATTGTGTATAGCTGTTTCAAATGAATTTAAAAGAATTTGGGAAACTTATTTTCTTTTGATGTTACCAAATTGTCTTGGAAGGGGTTTAGTATCCCTAAGTTTTTTGAGATGTTTGGGGTTTCATAGCTTTCTGCGATGACTGATAAAGAGAAAAGCTTGTTGAACTCTCTACCAGACACAGACTTATTGAGCTGACTAACAAGGTCATGTACATCTTTATAATTAGAGTTTTCATATTGTTTTTAGTGATAGCAATTGCCAGGCACCCCCTCTTCCCATGCCATAAGGGATACGAGAAACAACCTTTTTCTAAAGTCTTTGTTTTTTTCTAGTATAATATGGATAGAAATTTTTTCTTTATATGCAAAGTTAGTTCTTTAGGACGAACTGCTTTAGACTAAAGTTTCCTCTAAGACCTGAGAACCCAGAGTAAGCACTTCTTGGGCTCTAAGTAAGAGCCAGAAAGTAACATTAATTAAAAGGAGGTAATGGACATATCTAAGCAATGTCCAGGCAAAGCAGGCTCACAAGGCATCCTGTCAGCTCAGGACAGATAATGCCTTATTTGCTATGAATGCTATTTTTTTTGAGAATGAAGGACCTGCAGATTCCAAAGGAATTCAGCTTTTAGACTCCACTTTAGGTAAAAACATTACCATTGTTAAGACAGAACTTATATTTATGGCCTTTGTCTTCCCCCTTGCTTTGCAAATGCTACTTCAAGTTAGTGTTTGGGATAAATGTTTACTTGTAGAATAATTGAAGGGAGGCACATTACATACCTATGCCCAGTGAGTCAGTTATTATGGTGCTTGGCACACTATAAATAGATTCTCAGCAACAGATAATATATGCCATACTTGCTTGGAGAAAGCAAATTTGATGATTTCCAACAGATTTTCTTCTCTAGTACTACATGAAAGCGAACAGATATGTTGGCGTTTCTTTGCCTCTTGCCTAGTATCAAATCTTATCCTAAAATTTCCAACTATATTCATGCTGCAGAAAAATACCAAGTTAAATATATATATTATAACATCCAGCTATATATATGTATATATTATAAATATATGTGTGTGTGTGTGTGTGTGTGTGTGTGTGTGTATAATCAGTTACCTCCTAGGAGCAATGGTTCTTAAATTTTTCCTCCATATGACAGAGCTCTTTGAAAGTTTGACACAATCATGGATATTTCTCCTGGAACAAAAGCTCATATGAAAATAAAGTTTTGCAAATACTGAGAGAATCATGGGGAGGTGAGAATAATTCAGGTGAAGAGACAAAACAAATGACTGCTCGTGTGTTTTGTTTTGGTTTTAATTTTCGGGTAGTTATTTGAAACCTAGTTCCATAATATTCAAGATCAAAAGTCCTGCCTCTACAAAAAGGAGAAAGAGAGGGGGCGCCTGGGTGGCTCAGTCAGTTAAGCGTCTGACTCTTGGTTTAGGCTCAGGTCATGATCTCAGGGTCATGAGATCGAGCCCTGCATCCAGCTCCACACTGGGTTGGAGCTGCTTAAGATTCTCTCTCTCCCTCAGCAACCCCCCTTTAAAAAAAAAAAAAAGGAAGAAAAAAAAGAAATCCTGATGGCTTCTATGCCCAGTGGGTAGCTCATCAGCAGTTTCCTTCTGATACACACACACACACACACACACACACACACACACACACACTTCACTACTGTCCCCAGACTATAGAATGCTCATGTGTCTAAAGGTTAACTCTCACATTTTTTTTTTAAATGGTAAGTGCTAGAGTACATCATCCATAGGACAAAATGTTTTCAAAGCTTATTATAAATTAGGCATATGCTTTTCTTAAAACTGATCCCAGAACAGCATTTTTCCTTGTTTACTTTCACATTTTCCCATATGACATTAATTCACGAAATAAAGATTTATTGAAGTCTCACTGTGCTGAAGACCATAAAGGATACAATCATGAATCAGCTCAAGGGCCTGGCCCTGAAGAAAGTCATCTGCCCTAGGGTGCCCCCTCTACGGGGGTGAAAGAGGCTCTCGAAAGCAACCTGGAATGTGTAAAAACCCATCATGTTACCCTGAGAATGCAAATATGGGAGGGAAATTCGTGTTGCTTTCCATTTTAATTGATTTCTCTGTGCTTAGGAAACATGCTTAGTAAAACATAGGCTGATTCCTGCAAGGATACATCAGAGGGATGTGAGGGCAGGCCTTTGAAAAGCACTTTAGACAGTTCCCATGAATAGAGTGAGCACTTTTATGTGTCTATAATTATTGCTCCTATCTTTGAATTTGTCTGAGCCTCTATATTCATTTACTCAACAAATAATTGTCCGGAGCCTTCTGTATGCCAGGCACTTTCCTAGTTGCTGGGCTTGTAGTGACCAACAAAATTCCCTCAAGGAGCTCACACAGTGGGTGGGGAGGACCTGAGGCAGACAGACTAACAGTAATTGTTAAATTACGTCAAATCCTAGAAGGTGCTAGAACACAATAGAAGATTATAACGGGGGACGCGGTCACGGGGGAGGAGGTGCAGTTAGTCTTGACTAAGAAAGAGACATGGCGATGTCAGAGGAAAAGCTTGAAAGTGAAGGAGTGTCCTGTATGGATGTCTGGGAGAGCACTTTCCCAGGCAGAGGGAACAGCAGTGTCCCGGGTGTTTGCAGGAGAGCCAGGAGGCTAGCGTGGCAGGAGTGGATGAGCAGAGGCCTGGGGGGCACAGGGTGACCTGTCTAAGGATTATAACTCCTAGAGTAACATGGGGGCTTTGCACTGACGCCCGGGTGGCTCAGTCTTAAGGTTAAGCGTCTGCCTTCGGCTCACGTCATGAACCCAGGGTCCTGGGATCGAGCCCCACATTGCTTCTCCCTCTGCTCCCCCCCCCCCCCGTTTATGCTCACGCTCTCTCTCAAAATAAATAAATTCAAAAAAAGGTATAAAAAAAAAGATGGGGGCTTTGCAATTTTGAGCAGAGGAGTGACTGGATCCGATCTATTTCCATCTTTTCCTCTCTACCTTTCATCTCTAGTCGGGGCGTTCTCAAACACCGCTCTTTGGGCAGAAAATTCTCTGTTGTTGAAGGCGGTCCCATGCACTGTAGGATCTTTGGCAGCATCCCTGGCCTCTACTAACTAGATGCCAGTAGCCACCCAATATGTCAGTGTGAGAACTAAAAATGTCTCTGGATGTTGCCGGATGTCCCCTGGTAGAGAGGGGACGCATGGCGGTCGAGAACCATTGCTCTGTGTAACTAAATATTGCTTTCTTCACCCACAGTTTTATTTATTTAGGCTTTTATTTGGTGTTTATCCATCAAGCATTGGGATTTTATGTTTCTTTTCTATCTCGGATTCTCTCTCTTTAAACAAAACCATTATTTGTGTTTTTTTCCCCACATTTACCTGATCCTATTTTCCTTCACTGAACCTACTTTTAAAAGGCACCTTCTCATTTCCATTCTGCACTTCACCCATCTCCTTTTCCATTTTTCACAAGGGAAAAATGAAAATGACCCATTTCAAGGAGTTTAAGTGCACAGGCCTATTTTACAATTTGGGGAAAAGAAGAGAGATTCAGCAGGGATGGTGGCAGTGGCTGAGGCTAAGTGATTGTGTTCTCTTGCCAGTCATGGTTCCCGAGTGAGGTCAGCGGCAACCTTGCCTGGAGGGAAGGGGCTCTTCATCTCACCTGCCAGTCTTCCTCCTGCATCTGCCATGTGTGTAGAGATAGGAGAGGTTCAAATGGTGTCCCAGCTCTGGGGGATGGCACGAGCTATTGAGGAAATACGGTGATGGTGATGATGATGAACATGACTGACATCTGTTCATGTACCAGGAGCTGTTCTGAGTGAACCCATGGGATCGCCCCCGTTAGTTAGCCTGGGAGGTTATTATAAGGTTACTGTGAGGTTGCTTTCTGTATGGGGAAGCTAAGACAGAGAGGGTCACTAATATGGAGGGCATGTGGTGGAGTTGGACTTCGGATATTTCTCCCTGTAAACCGTGGTCCATAATCAGCTTCCCAGTTCCCAGCGGCAACATAGGTCTTGTTCTTCCCTTCTTTCTCCCCCTCTTCCTGTCATCCACATTTTTTCTTCTCTTTTTCCTTTTGCTTTCTTATCAGCTTCTTCGATATGCCCCGATATCATCTTCAGTTGTTCAGCAGTTTTCTTTAAACGCCCACTCTCTTCTCCATGAGGCAATGGAAATAGAACAGTGAGCGCCGCAAGCACGGCCCCTCCCATCGGGAACTTACATGCTAGGGTGGGGACATCGTTCAAATAAAGGCGGAAATAATATTTATGAAGGAACGTTAAGGACTCAAGAAAGCAAAGTGCATGATGCAACAAGAGTATAACGTCACTGATAAGTCTTGCATATTCTTGCTAAACAGGGGATTTCATATTCGCTGCCTTCTTCCTTCTCACTACCACCTCTGTAATCCTTTTGCCATAAACTTCACGGATGATGTTTTAATAGCCCTACAGCTAATCTCTCTCCTTTGTTCTCTGCCAGTTTATTCTCTAAACCCAGCCAGATTAATCTCCTTAATGCAGTGCTTTCTTCGGGCCCCTCCCCCCCCAAAAGATCATACACTAGCCTCCTGATACCTAAAATGTCAGATGAACAAACCCAGCCTCCCAGCTTGCATCCAGGGGCCCATTTTTCCTCTTTGACTTTATCTTTGTCTTCCCTTCAGTGAGTAACCTGGAGACCATCCTGGACAATCTTTGACACCATCTCAGTTTTTTATCCCGACTTGCATTCTTTAGTCCTCATATATCTTCTCACTGTGTCTCAGCCTTGCATTTGCTTCTGTTGCTTAACAACTGTTCTTTATTTGTGCCTTCTTAAAGACATCTAGTGTCCTTTCTCTGTTAGCTACTAACCATGGCATCGTCAATAAAACATTTTTAAAGTCTCGTTCTTGTTATCTGGTGAGGAATTTGAACTTGAGGATCCATTTCCCAATAACACATATTAAAGGTGCTAAGGGCTGAAAATTAGTCATTCTGTGTATGCAGGAGAGCCTGTCTTTTATCATCTACTCAAGAAAATCACTGACAATCCTCCCCATCTCTTCTATACCTTCACTTTTTCACTCTGGCCCAGATGATGCCCTTCAGTATACAAATGAAAATAAAGATGATAGCAAAATCCTCTCTTGACCCGACTTCGCCTAAAAAATTACCATTCTACTTCCTAGCTCTCCTTTCCAAAACCCTTAAGAGTCGTCTCTACTGCTATCACCTATTACCTATTCTTTTCTTTCTTTCTTTCTTTTCTTTTTTTTTTAGGAAAGCCAGAAGAGCTACATGGTTTATTTAACTCATACGGGTTTTTTTTTATTATTATGTTATGTTAATCACCATACATTACATCATTAGTTTTTGATGTAGTGTTCTTTTCTAAACCCACTCCGATCAGAATGTGTGCTCTAACTATTAGGCCCTACCTGCCTCTGTCAGTGACTCCTTATTTAATCATAGTTGGTTTGGAGACCTTGTTTTATTTAGTCTCTTGGCAGCATTTGAGCGTCTCTAATAATCTTTCTTCATTTGGCTTGAAGAATACTATGCTTTTCTCCCCTGATTTTTCCTCCTCTGTTACCTTTACTCATTCCTCCTCTCAGACGTCTGAACTCAAATTTTGATCCTCTTTTGAAAAAAGAAAATATTTCCACTCTTCTTAGTGTTCATGTTCAGTCTTGTGGTTAAATTCCACTGATAGGTCCATCACTTCCAGATTTGTATCATCAGCCCAGGACATTTCTTCTGAGGTCTTCTCCACAGAAGACATATCTCTATTTGGCTGTCTGAAAGACATCTTCCACTTACCGTGCCCCAAACTGGACCCTGATCTTCCTCCTCCCTCAAAACCTAATACCTTGTAGCCTTTCCCACATCAGTGGATGGTGTTTCCATCCTTCCAGGCCCTGGAGTCATCTTTAACTTCTCATGCTCTCATGCATTACCTACAATTCATTGAAAAGTCTGGTCGGTTCTGTCTTTAACATGTTTCCGGAATCTGACCGATTCTTCTTGCCTGCTACCTCCCTTGTCCAAGCCAACATCCCCCTCTCCTTTGGATTGCTACAGACGACTTCCTGGCTCTTCTCTTTTGCCTCCTTCAGCCCTTTTCCCGCTCACGGTCAGGGTCAAGCTGGATCACATCACTCTTCTCAAATCCCCTGAGCGACTCCCCATTTCCCTCAGAGTCACAGTGCTTACTGAATGGTTCTGAGGCTCACAACATTTCCTTCCTCGCCTGGTCCCCCTCCCCCTTCCTTTTTTGCTGCTTTCTTTCTGACTCTCCTTGCTTCAGCTGCAGTAACTGTGCTGTTCCAGGAACGAAGGTGCCGAGCACATTTGCACGGCCCACTCCACTTCTGTGCGGCCCCTCCCACCTGCTTCAGGATTTACTGCACTGTCACCCTACCACGGTCTCTTCTGGCAACGCTGTCTGTGTTTATGTGGTCTTCCATTCTCTATCCTCCTTTCCCTGTTAAGCCTTTTCTCCTCTTCATAATAGTTGGCAGCTTCTGTAGTACTGAACCATTTATTTCTAGTGATTATTATTTGTTTGTGTCCCACCTATAGAGCGTCATCTTCTGGAGGTCTATGACATCTGTTTTATTCCCTTATGCATCTCAGGTTCCTAGAGCGGGAGTTGTCATGTGAGATGGGCTCATTAAACAAATGAATAAATGACTGGATCTCTTCCAACTTTTGTTCCATCAGCCTTCTCAAGGGTCAAATGATCACCTTTACTTTCTACTGCATATCTACTAGTTACAGAGAAGGAGCATATAGTAGATGCTTATTAAACATTTTCTACGTGGATTTTTGAATCTTGTTTTAGTGGGCAGGTTGGCTGGAGGGGGGGGCTTGTTTCCCTTGCTTCAATTTCATTATCTACTTATCTTCATTAAATGCATTCCATTAAACTCAATCCCTATTCTTATTCTTTGAAATGAACAAAAGCTCTCTCTGTAATACCTGAGACATTGAATGCTTACTGTGTGTGAGGCAGAGGGTTTAAAAAATATTAATTCATTAAGTCCTCATGTTTTTGGTCCCCCAACCATTGGTTCCCATGTTATCCCTCCCATATGGAAATTCTGGAGACAGCCTGTCCATGTAAATCCTAAATAGAGTGTAACCTCAGGGCTTCACCTTGAGACAAAAGTCTGGCTCTGATTTAAAGGTGCCCATTATCCCCTTAGGCTCAGGCATGTCATTTTAAACTCTTCAAAGCACTTAAGATATAATTCTACTCTCTTCTAATAGAATATGTAGACTAAAATAAGGAAAATGTATGTCCACTTTTAAATGCGTTCACTCTGTTTTGCTATTTCTTGACTATTATGTACCTTTCTTGCTAATAGGCATAAATTTTAAATTAACTGGAAAATGACATATAAAAAGGATATTGGATACTGTTTAAAAAGTTTTAATCATTCCACCATGTCCATAAGAAGTAAGCAAGGAGTTTGTTGCAAAGACCCAGTATTACATAAAGCACTGAAGAACTAGGTAATATCAGTATTTGGCTTCTTTTTCTTTTATGTACTCCCTCTAGTGTTAAAAAATATGAGTACTTAAAATTAGCCTATTGAGATACTAAAGAACAGACATTAATGTAGAAAGAGGGCCTTCTTAACCTGATGTTGTTGTTGTTATGTTACTCAGGAGATAATATTGTCTGGTTACTGAACTTTCAACTTACTATATGAAAAACATATTCTCTCTCCCCTTTTCCTGCAGGGATCTGGTCATGTCTTCTTTTTGTATGTATATTTTTAATCTGTCCTCATCAGTAAGGGAGAATATTGGAGTTCTTGGCTTCTGTCTTTATTTATTTTTTTAAGATTCTATTTATTTGAGAGAGAGAGAGAGAGTGGGGGAGTGGCAGAGGGAGAGAATCTCAAGCAGACTCCCGGCTGCATGTGGAGCCTGATGTGGGGCTTGATCCCATGACCCTGATATTATGACCTGAGCTGAAATCAAGAGTCCAACACTTAAGTGACTGAGCCACCCGGGCACCCCCTTGGCTTCTGTCTTTAAAGACATTACCATAGGGGCGCCCGGGTGGCTCAGTTGGTTAAGCAACTGCTTTCGGCTCAGGTCACGATCTCAGGGTCCTGGGATCAAGCCCCGCATCAGGCTCCCTGCTCGGGGGAAGCCTGCTCCTCCCTCTCCCACTCCCCCTGCTTGTGTTCCCTCTCTCACTGTCTCTCTGTCTGTCAAATAAATAAAATCTTAAAAAAAAAAAGATATTACCATATTACAAATTTTTCTTCAATTTTAAAACTGAAACCTAGATTTTAGTTGGGCAATTTGGATTTGAACAGAAACCTTTTCACATACTAAATATATTCAAAGTAAAAAAAAAACTATTAACTAGAGAAATGTGTTTTAACGTGGAAGTTAAAATATTTAAACAATTGACATTATTTTTCTTTGATATATTGAAACATTATTTAAATACATTGTTTTCAAAGTACCTTAAGAAATAACCAGTATATCCTTAGGAATAACAAATAAGTAAAAAGAAGTAATATATATTATTGTCATTTAATATAGAGTATGAATAATTGCTTGGTGTATATAGAAAAGAAGATACTTTTAAATTGTAAAGTTAAATAATTATTAGTATTTATCAATTTTTAAAAACCAGAGACTGTTGTTCAAAGTTAATTTTTCCCAACATCATATAATTATGTTACTTATATTTGATTAATGCCCTACAGTCTTTAAACTGATGCTCACTGTTTCAATTGTTCATCATCTTATGACATAAAAAAATAGAAAGAGTAAATTACTTTCAGTGACTCTTAGAGATACTATTTCCTAAATTCTGTCTACTCTGTGGAATTTCTATTCAGTACTTAAACCTTATTCATAACAGGCTACCTTGTGTGCCCTTGGGGACTTACATTTCTTTAAATAAGGAGAATAATATGGCACAACACACCTCTTTGGGGTTGTTGCACTACAGACGGTGTGCACCATCTACTTCCTGAAGTCACGAATGCTCATAATGTCTAATGAATTCTATTACTCACCGACAGCCTCTTAGGGTTACCTGGGTTCTCATATTCTCCATATTGAATATTGGGTTGGCCAATAACACTTCTAGGATGTTTTCTGTGGGGATGTGGGGGGGAGGGATAGTTATCGAAAAACTACCCAAATTCTTACTCATAATGCCTTTCTTTTTGTCTTTCTACTAAAAAGGGGTCATATCTTGTATATTGATAACTTAATATTCCCTAACAGAGTAAACTCCTTTATTGTCATATTTAGCTCTTTCTTAGATTTGAAATGTTTCTAACCATATGCTGTTCTTATTAGTTCCTGATCATGTGTCTTCTTTCCTCAGGAAAATTGATAAAGAAAAAGAGATTTACTGAAAAAGCACTGATACCTGAATAGAGTTGCAGAGAGAAAAGAAAAATTGAACAATAGAATGGAAAATGTAACAATAAGCTCATGTTGTTTAGAGTTAGATCACTATTGTTATAATGTGTAGTGCACCTGAAGATAGGCTATTATTTACTAAGTTGACACAAAGTGATGTTTTTTTTTATTTTATTTTTTTGTGATGATTGTTTTAAATTATGAGGAAGGGTAAACCAGTTGAGTACTTTTTAGTCATAAACTTTGATCTCATTTGCAATTATAAAATTGTCTTATTTTACTCTATTACCAACAGTAAATGTATGAGGAGTGATTGAATTCATGTCTTCAAAAGTCCTCCTCTGTGCCACGCTGAATAGTACTCCTCAACTTGGCATTGACCTCAAGTACTTTCAGACCATAAAGTACATGGCAGACAGCACTTTGGCTGACTTACTTCCCTTTGGTATTCATTAATTTTCAAATTAAACACACTTCACCAGCATCTTAAAACATATCATTACAGATACTGGTTCCATTATTAGTATAGGAGAAGTATTTAGTACACATGTATGCATTATAAAATTCTGTAGGAAGTCTTTGAGAGATTGTTTTTTGAAAGTAAAGATAAAAACAATAATATATTAATATTGTTCCTATAAGTTATAGAAAGCATATTACTTTTATAATGGAGATGGGTAGTGATGCATTAACATGGCTAAGAGTATAATTTAGAAATGAGATATTTCTTTCAATTTCAGAAAACTTCTTAGCAGCAGTATTGCTTCAATGAACAGAATTTGGCTAGTGATTAAGAGAAGTTTAAATTTATGGAATTAAGTGCAATTTATTTCAGTTTGCCTAGAATATCTCTTTTCCAAAATAAATTTTGAAATAGTTTAACGATTATACTCAAATAGGTTTCCATTACTAAAGAGAACCAAGAAATATCCATATTTGATTTAATATCTGATCTGTCATTCTAACAGAAAGTGAGTAATGGCTCATTTTTTTGTTGCCATAACTGCTGTAATTTTAGTATATTTTAAAATGAAATTTAGCAGGGGAATGGAAATTACAGATATAATTATCTAATAAGAAAATTGCCATCTTTTTCTTAATGAGCATATTCCCCACTGGGCATTTTCTTCCTTTCAATCCAACGTATGCTCTAGGAGAGTAAGGACCTTGTGTGTATTTTATATTACTTTACCCTCTTAGTTTAGAGCAGTGCCTATCACATAGTAGCCTAGCAAGTATATTTAATGAATATCTATGAAAGTAAAATGTATCAGTTTTGTCTTGACAAGTATAGATAGTGATAAAGAATGAATAAGGAATTTTCAATGCCTGAACATCTGTAAGTCTTATATCAAGTCTCTTTGCATTGCTCTCATTATTTCAGAATTCAACTCTTATATTGGTTAAGATAGGTTAAATTATACAGCAATAATAAATTAACCCTGAAATCTCAGGGTTAACTCAATCTCAGGTTAACTAAACAAAGGTTTATTTTTCCAACACACTGCACTCTCCTTTGCAAGTTGGGCTGGGGAGATGGAGCCTGCTCCAAAGAGGTGCTCAGGGACCCAGGCTCTCGTGATCCTGCTCTCTCAATGCATGGTTTCCAGGCAAAAAAAAGAACGCAAGGAGAATTTATTAAATTTAGTCTGCAAGTGACACAGATTGCCTGTGCATACGAAACTAGAGTAAAAACCTAAATGTAAGGGAAATGAAGTCTTATAAGCCCATGGTGAAGAAAATCAGTTAGGATTTGATGAACCCATTGTTGTCTTGGACACAAGTTGACTCTTTTCAGATGCTTGTTTTTCAAAATAGGGTTTATGGAATGCTCATTTCATTGGATAAGTTTTACACACACACACACACACACACACACACACACATATTCTTACATATAGGGAGGACTTGTGAAACTCAATACATTTGGCATTATTTCCGAAACTTATTGGAGTGAGGATTCTGCTTTTTGGAGACCATCTGTCAGGACTAGTATTCTGTGGTACAATTTTAGAAAACACTCTTCTTGATTGAATAGATTGAATAAATGGCAGGATGCGTCATGAAAAGAAGAAACTCACATTTAATGGAATTTTTACCCTATAATAAATTCATGGACACATCACTTTCGATTGTGCTTGTCAATAAAACTTAAATAGACCAATAATACACTATTTAGCTTTTTGTGAAAGCAAATTTCGGACGACCTCAAGTGTCAGAGCATAGCTGAGGACCTGAAATTAAGAGAGAAAAGAAATGCATGTAATTGACTTAAGTGATTCTTAACTAATTTGTGCAAAGATCATGCACTAAAAAATTTTATTTTCTTTCAGTCAATTTCAGCTTGTTCTTAGTTGGCACAAAATATTAACATGAGATTGTTTTCAGCCCATAGCAAGTTATAGCTACCAAATTAGAATGGGTTGCAGGTTTTCTTTTCCCGCTAGAGACTTGTAAACTGGCGCTAGTGTGAAACAGAAGCATAAAGCCCAACAATTAGGATAAACCCAGAATGCCTATTAAAAAATGAGCAAATGTACAACAACTAACTGTATTTTTAGTAGGAGAAAATATTTCTATTCCACAGTTATTCAAGTTCTCCAAATAAAGTTAAATTACCAGTAGCATACTCTGTTTTAAAAAGACAGGCAAATACATAAAGCATTTTAAATGGTTTTTAATTTGAAGTGTGCATGGTGAAAAACAATGAATTTTCCTTCCTGAAAACTATAAGCTTCAGAAATAGGAGATTGTCAAAATATGTCTTCACTTCTGTCGATATAAATTAGAAGACAATGCTATAATGCTGTTTTGAATTTCTAGAATAAAATGTGTCATAGAGATTTTTATTTCTCATTTTCTTTCTTAATAACATGGCAGTTATGCACTTCTACTAATTTGTAGTTACAATGAAATCTTAATTAATTTGCTAAACTGTTATATTTTAGGAAAATTTTTAGCCCACTTAGAAGAGTAGATTTAAAAATATTTCTCCGTATCTCGTATAATAACTGCACTTTTGTAACAGTTTGTTTCAGTTTTCCTTAAATTGTTTTTCCATAGTTCCAAAAAAGTATTATGATAAATACTGATTATCTTCAGTTTGAGGCATTTTATTAGTCAAAAATGATAAAAGGACCATGCACGTAATTAGGTATACTTTTCATCGTATGTTTGTTGAAGATGCATTTTGAATGATGGCAAATGCCAACATAAAGTAGGCATTAACAGGATTATTTACGAGCTTATAACATTTGCTGTTTGTACCTGCTGTGGATTTCCTAAAGTTCTGTTAAATGAAGACAGTGATGTATCATGCAAAGTATAGACCAACGGCAGTGAAATTGTTCATCGTGAGTTACTAGTGAACGTTTTGCATTTGTTGGTGTAAACCAGGTCTAGAATTTGTTTTTAATGCTTTCCACTGTCACATTGAGTTTAGCATGAGAAGTCACTCAAAAAGAGTGGAAAATAACTAGGTCCCATGATAAATTTTCTTGGAAATCTCTTGCTTGAAAATGCATTAGAAATACTGAAGAGAGGCGCCTGGGTGACATAGTCAGATGGGCGTCCAACTCTTGGTTTCGGCTCAGGTCATGATCTCAGCGTCCTGAGATGGAGCCCTGAATCGGTCTCCCTGCTCAGCTGGAGTCTGCTTGGGACTCTCTCTCCCTCTGCCCCTCCCTACTGTGCACTCTCTCTCTCTCAAATAAATAAATAAATAAATCTTAAAAAAAAAAAAAGAAATATTGAAGAGTATTTTCTCTTCTTGCATATTTTGTATTAACTTAGCTATAAGACCTAAGACACACACTCTTTACTTTTATTTTTATTAATTTTCTTTCTTCACCCTGTCTGCAAGTATAAGGGAATGGTGTTACTTTCAAGATCAGAAAGCCTTGATAGCAAAATCCCAGAGGAATGTCTGATTCCAATCAGTGAGTTGGAATGACAATTCCCAGTGTACATGGTATTACAGAAAATGAAAATGGAATTAACAAATTATTCAGCTTTATTTTTAATTCATGTGTGGAAAACACACTGTGTTCAGTTTTCTAAGGTTCGTTTTTGGAACTACTGTTGGTTTTTGTTTGATTTTTTTTTTTTAGTTGAGGTAAACAAAAAGCCTATTGATTGTGTTAAGAGCACTTTAACCCTTAACTGTTACACTTTTTCCTTATGTGTTCTTTTATCGAAGTCTTCAATAAGTAACATTTTTTAAAAATCTAAAATATGGGCGCCTGGGTGGCTCAGTTGGTTAGGCATCTGCCGTCAGCTCAGGTTATGATTCCAAGGTCCTCGAGTCAGGCTCCGTGCTCAGCAGGGAGTCTGCTTCTCCCTCTGCCCCTCCTCCCACTCATTCTCTCAGTCAGTCAGTCAGTCTCTCTCTCTCTCTCTCAAATAAATAAATAAAATCTTAAAAAAAATAAAAATCTAAAATGTGTTCATTGGGATGGTTTCCCATTCATCTTGATTCAGGGTGCTTTTAGTGCTCCTGCAGGAGCCTCCTTCTGTAAGCCTTGCTCTTCCTCCTCTGGGCTGTCAGAGGGCAGTAGACCAGCTAACACACAAAACTACTGCTTGTGCATGGCTGAAGTCTGTTGTGTTTTTATAGCATCCTGGGCACTTCACATCCACGAAGTAGGAACTGGGGCTCTACACGGGGCGCTGCTTTTATGTTACCTCTTCTCCTCTTCCAGAGAGGGATGCAGGAGGTCCTTCTTGAAAGCATAGTCTTATGAGGAGGTCCTCACCACCAGAAAGCCATTTATTTTCATTTAAGCTTTTTGTTTTGAGATAACTTTAGATTTGCATGCAGTGTAAGAAATAATTCAGAGATATCCCATGTACTTTTACTCAGTTTGCTTCAGTGGTAATACCTTGAACAAGTGTAGTGCAATATCATGACCAGGATGTTGACATTGATATAGTCAAGATTTGGAATAGTTCCATCACCACAAAGATCTCTCTATAGCCCCACCCACTACCCTACTGCCCCCAACCCCGCCAATCACTAGTCTGTTCTCCATTTCTACTCTATACCATTTCAAGATTGTTACATAAACGGAATCATACAAAATGTGACCTTTTGGGATTGGCATTTTTCCTGTTCATTATAATTCTCTGGAGACCATTCAGGTTTTCTGTTTTGTTTTGTTTTGTTTTAATCAATACAGTGATCCCTAAATAACTAGTAGGCCAGGGGCACTGATCCCCCATGCAGTAAAAAATCTACACATAACCTGACTTCACAAAAACTTAACTAGTAATAGCCTACCATTAACCTGAAGCCTTACTAATAACATAAATAGTTGATTAACACATGTTTTGTATGTTACATGTGTTATATATGTGTTCTTATAATAAAGTAAGCTAGAGAAAAGAAAATGTTATTAAGAAAATCACAAGAAAGAGCAAATACATTTACAGTACTGTACTGTAAAAAAAAAAAATCTGTGTATAAGTGGACCTGTGCTGTTCAAACCCTTATTTTTCAAGGGTCAACTATAGTTTGTTTCTGTTTATTGCTGACTAGTATCCCATGGTATAGATATATCTACTATACCTCATTTAACTGCTCAGCCATTGAAGGATATCTGGGTTGTTTCCAGTTTCGAGCTATCGTAAAGAAAAAAAAGTGCTATGCTCCAATGTTTATAGCAGCAATGTCCACAAAAGCCAAACTATGGAAAGAGCCTAGATGTTCATCAACAGATGAATGGATAAAGAAGATGTGGTGTGTGTGTGTATATATATATATATATATAACGGAATATTATGCAGCCATCAAATAAATGAAATCTTGCCATTTGCAATGACGTGGATGGAACTAGAGGGTATTATGCTAAGCAAAATAAGTCAATCAGAGAAAGGCAAGTATCATATGATCTCACTGATATGAGGAATTTGAGAAATAAGACAGGGGATCATAGGGGAAGGGAGGGAAAAATGAAAAAAGATGAAACCAGAGAGGGAGACAAACCATAAGAGACTCTTAATTTCAGGAAACAAACAGGGTTGCTGGAGTGGTGGGGGAGTGGGAGGGATGGGGTGGCTGGGTGATAGACATTGGGGAGGGTATGTGCTGTGGTGATCGCTGTGAATTGTGTAAGACTCATGAATCACAGACCTGTACCCCTGAAATAAATAATACATTATATGTTAATTAAAAAAAACTAAAAAAAAGAAAAGCTGCTATAAATATGTATGTACAAGTTTTTCTGTGAATATAAATTTTTATTGCTCTTAGGCAAATGCCTGAGAGTGCAATTGCTAGATTATATGGCAGTAGCATGTTTAGTTTCATAAGAACTGTCGGTTTTCCAGAATTGCTTTACCAGTCGTGGTGCCACCAGCAATGTATGAGTGATCCAGTCTCTCCATTTCCCTTCATCCCCACCAGCATTTGATGTCCTAGTGTTTATCTTTGCCGTTTTGATAGGTATTTAGTGACATTTCTTGTGGTTTTAATTTGCATTTTCCCTGATGGCTTATTATATTGAACATCTTTTCATTTGCTTGTTTTCTAGGCAGATATTATCTTTGGTAAAATGTGTGTCCATATCTTTTGTCCATTTTTGAATTGGATTACTTATTTTTTACTCTTAGTTTTAAGAGTTCTTTATAAATTCTAGGTACTTGTCCCTTGTCAGATATGTGGTTTGCTAATATATTCTCCCAGTTGGTAGCTTGTCTTTTCACCCTCTTCACAGGGCCTTTCTTAGGGCAAAAGTTTTAAAATTTGATGTTCAATTTAGCATTTTTCTTCATTTTATAGATCCTGCTATTGGTGTCAAGAATTCTTTTCCTAGCTCTAAGTCCTGAAGTTTTTCTCTTATTTTTTTCTTAAAATTTTATGTTTTTGCACTTTACATTTAAGTCTGTGATATATTTTGAGTTAACTTTTCTATAAGATCTAAGACTTGAGTTGAGGTTCATTGCTTTATCTATGGATGTCTACTTGATCCAGCACAATTTATTGAAAAGGCTGTCTTCTTTTAAATTGCTTTTGCGTCTTTCCAAGAAACCATTTAGGCATATTTCTGTGGCACTGTCTCTGGATTCTCAATTCTGTTCCAGTAGTCTAGTGTCTCTTCCTCCACTGATATCATACAATGTTGATTATTCCAACTATAATAAGTGTTGAAGTTGGATAGACTGGTTCTATCCACTTTGTTCTTTTTCCAAGTTGTTTTAGCCATTCTAATTTCTTGATTTCTATATTAATTTTAGAATATTCTTGTCAGTCTTTACTTAAAAAAAGCTTTGCTGGGACTTTGATAGGAATTGTATTAAACTTGAGTATCAGTTTGGGGAGAATTGACAACCTTTTAATGTTGAGTCTTCCAATTAATGAACATGATATTTCTATTTATTTACATCTTAGTTAACTTTCTGTATTAGCATTTTGTGGTTTTCTGGGTATAGGCAAATACATGTTTGGTTAGATTACTACCTATTTTTTGAGTGATCGTAAATGGTATCTATCATGTGTTAACTTTCAGTGTCCACCTGCTTATTGCTAGTATATAAGGATGCAATTGCCTTTTGTATGTGTATCTTATATCCTTTGACTTTGATGAACACATTTATTATTTCAGGGGATTTCTTTTTCAGTTTATTTTTAGGTTCTCTGGGATTTTTGGACAATTATGTTATTTGCAAATAAGGACAGTTTTATTTCCACCTTTCTTACCTCTATGCCTTTTATTTCCTTTTATTGCCTTACTTCCCTGTCTGGGACCTCCAGTATATTGTACCGAAAAAGTAGGGAGAGTGGCTGTCCTTTGTGCCCATTGTTAGGCAGAATATATTCATTTTTTCCACCAGTCAGTAAAATCTTAGCTGTGAGTTTTTTGTACATGCTTTTTAAGAACTTAAGGAAGTTTCCTTCTATTCCTATTTTTTTCTGAGAATTTGTATCATGAATGGATGCTGAGTTTGTTTAAATGCTTTTTCTACATTGATTGATAAGATCATGTGAGATATATATATATAGATATATATGTACATATATATCTATATATATATATATATATATATATTTTTTTTTAGCCTTTCACTATGGTGGATTAAACCAGTCCTGCCTCCCTGAAATAAACGCCATTTGGTCATGGTGTATAATTTATATATACATGAATTTTATTTGCTAATACACTGTTAAGGATTTTTGTTTCTGTATTCATGAGGGATATTGGTATATAGTTTTATTTTCCTGTATTGTCTTTGATCGATGTTGGCATTGGGGTGATATTAGCTTTACAAATGAACTGTGAAATGTTCTCATATCTTTTATTTTCTGGAAGAGATTGTGTTGCATTTATGTTAATTCTTTGAATGTTTGATAGAATTCTCCGTCTGAGCTTGGAGATTTTCCTTTCCAGGAACTTTACAATTATTATTTAAATTTCCTTAATGGCTATAGGATTATTCAAATTATCTGTTTTATATTGAGTGAGGTGAGGTCATTTGTATTTTTCAAAGACTTGATCAATTTCATGTAAACTGTCAAATTTATGGCTGTAGAGCTGTTTATAATACTCTTTTTTTATTGTTTTGATATCCCACCACAGCTGGGACTGTGGTGATATCCCCACTTCCATTCCTGATACTGATAATTTGTATTGTCTCTCGTTTTTTTTTTGGTCACCCGTTAGAGGTTTGAGGTTTGTCAGTTTTATTGATTTTTTCAAAGAATCAGCTGATTTCATTGATTTTTCTAGGTTATTTTTCTGGTTTTCATTTTATTGATTCCTGCTCTTATATTTATCATTAACTTATTTTATCTTGTACTGGTATTTTTGTTCTTTTTTTCTAGTTTCCTGAGATAGGAATTTAGGTTATTTATGTTAGACTTTTCATCTTCCCTGGTGTAAGCTACATACATCCCTCACAGCTCTACAATGGCTGTGTCCCCCATACATTGACATTTTGTATTTTCATTTTCGTTCATTTCAGTTTACTTTTTAATTACTCTTGAAACCTCTTCTTTGACCCATGGGCTGTTTAGAAGTGTGTCATTTAGTTTCTAAGTGTTTGGAGATTTTCATGTTCTCTTTTTGTGATTAATTTCTAGTTTGATTTCTCCTGAGGTCAGAGAGTACACTCTGTATGATTTCAGTTCTGCTAATTAGTCGAGCCTTTCATTTATGACCCAGAATATGGTATATTTTGGTATACATTCCATATACAATTGAAAAGAAATGTGCAACCTGCTGTTGTGTGGAGTGTTCCATAAATGTTGATTAAATCTTGTTGGTTGATGGTATTGAGTTTCTTTTATATCCTTCTGATTTTCTGTCTAGTTGTACTATCAATTTCAAGAGAAGGGTTTTGAAGTCTCCAACTACAACTGTAGTTTTGTCTTAGTTTTTGCTTAACTTGTTCATAGCCCTGTTTTTGGTGCATTCTCAGGGTGGCTCTATCTTCTTGGTGGATTGATCTTTTTATTATTATATAATATTTCTCTGTCTGTATTAAATACATGTTTTTGCTCTGAATTCTACTTGATCTGGTATTAATATAGCCACGCTTGCTTTTTCTTTTATTAATGTCTGCATGGTATGTCTTTTTTCATCTTTTCTATCTGCCTGTATCATTAAATTTAAAGTAAGTTTCTTGTAGACAGTATATAATTGGATCATTGATATTACCAATTTCTTTTTTTTATTAAGATGTATTTAGACCATTTACATTTAACACAATTATTGACATGTTAAGGCTTAAATCTGTCGTTTTAGTTTTGTTTCCTGTTTTCTTTGCTTTTCATTTCTCCATTTTTTTCCTAACTTCCTGTATGTTACTTGAACATTTTTAGGATTTCATTTTGATTTTCTATAGTGTTTTTATGTTTATCTCCTTACATAGCTTTTTTAGTAGTGGTTCTGGATTTTACATTATGTATGCATAGTTTATCACAGTCTACCGGTGTTGTCATTTTACCAATTTGAGTACAGTATAGAAACCTTACCTCCCTTTGTGTCCTTTCACTGTTCCTCATACATAGTGTTTGCCTTAAATATCTTCTCTTCATATATTTAGAACCATATCAGGCTGTCTTAAACTTTTTTATTTTACCACCAAATGTAATATAGAAAACTCAAGAGCAAAGCATTATCTAGTTGTACTTGCCCATTTTTTTGTTTACTCTGTTCCTTTTTCTTTCCAGATGTTTTAAGTTTCTTTTTTAAATTATTTCTTTTATGTTTACAGAACATCCTTTAGTCTTTCTTTTAGAAAAGGTCTTCTCATGATTAGATCTCTTAGCTTTCCTTAATCTGAGAATGTCTTGATTTATCTTTCATTCTGGAAGGATATTTTCACTGGGTGTAGGATTCTGGGTAAACACTTCTTTACTTTCAGCACTTAAAAATGTTGTTCCACTTCCTTTTTATCTGCATAGTTTCTGATATGAAATTTGCTGTAATTCACATTACTTTTCTCCTAGATAAGGAGAAAAGGTAGATAAGGCATTATTTCTCTCTCACTAATTTCATTATTTTTCTTTGTGTTTAGTTTTCAGAGAGTTGGCTTTGATGTATCTTGTTTCATATTTCTTTATTGAATTTATCTTGTTTGAAGTTTGCTCATTTTTCTGAACCTGGAGGTGTATGTCCTTTGACAAATAAGGGACAATTTCGGCTATTATTTCTTTGAGTACTTTTTTTGTAATGCTGTCTTTCTCCTCTCCTGTGACTTCAGTGAAATGAGTGCTAGATCTTTGGGTAAGATCTTATGGATCCCGAGGCTTTTTTGTTGTTGTTGTTGTTGTTGTTGTTGTTGTTGTTGTTGTTGTTATTTTCAGTCTGTTTTCAGTATTTTTATTGTTCAATCTAATCTGTAATATTCAAATACATTCACCGACTCTTTCATCTGTCCCCTCCATCCTGTTGTTGAGCCCATACACTGAATTTTTAATTTTGGTTATTGTATTTTTCAGTACTAAGCCTTGTATTTGGCTCTTTTTTATATCTTTGATTTCTTTGCTGAGTCTTTCTACTTTTTTCTATTTTTTTCATTTGTTTCAAGCATATTCATAACTATTTATTGAAGTTTTTTTTGTGTTTGTGATAACATCTTTAAAATCTTTCTCTGATATCTTTATCATCAAGGGTTCATATCTATTGATTGTCTTTTTTTTTTTTTTTCATTTACTTTGGAAAATTTCTGGTTCTTGGGATGATGAGTGATTCCCAACTGAAACCTGGACCTTTTGGATATTATGTTATGAGAGTCTATGAGGTGAATGTAGTACATCATTACTGCTAGAGTGGGTACAAATCCAGTTTCTATACTCTCCTCTTTTGACACCCACGGGAAGGAAAGAAGGCTATAGGAAGGGGAGGGGTAATTTTTACTATCCTTTAGGTATGAAAGTCCAAGTTCTCTCCATACTCAACCTTTTCTGGAGTGCCTCTTTATAGTGTCTGAAGGGGGGAAGTCTAGGCTCCCTACTTGGTCTTTGCTGCTATAGGTGGGGGTGGGTCCCCTGTTTTTCTGTGATATTTCGTTGGAGTAGAGCAGCTGTTGTCTAAATTTTCCTGTCCTGGTAGGCTGTTCTTTTCCTGGTTATTTGGCTAGACAGAGAAGGCTTTCTGTTGGACCTTTCCAGTCTACTTCCCTTGATAGTTCCAGCTTGCTGGCTCCTTCAGCAACAAGTCATGGATATATAATGCAAAAAGAAAATTCAGGGGACTCCCCACCTTTTTTTCCCCTTGGGTTTTTTTCTTGTCCTAGGTCCCTAGCTGTTCTTCTCTTTTCCTTTTAGAGTCCTCTTATGTTCATTTTATATGTAATTGTGCAGGGATTTTAGATGTATTTCACGGGAATAATAAAGTACATCTACCCCATGTCTTTGGAAGCAGAAGTCCTTGATACCATTTGCTTCTAAATGGGAACATTAAACAAATTCTATATTTGTGATAGTGTAGACATATTATAACAATTACACTATTTTTTGGCTAAAATGTTAAAATTTAAATTATGAATCTCAGAAATACAGCAGTCACCAAAGAGAAGAATTAATGCTTGATTTCTTGCCTGTTTATGATTAGATAATAGAAACACCACAGGGAAAACTGATTCTCTCTGAAGAAATTTGTATTTTCTGTCAGTCTCATTAAAGAAAATACAAATATAGAAATTACAATAAAGGCCATGGCTTATTCTTATTTTTTATTATTAAAAGAAGTGTTCTTTCAGAAGTGGTCTTATAGTGGGCTGTGCCCAATAAAGTAATTCCACGATAAGAGAATCAGCATTAATTAAGTAATGCTAAATTCTATACATTTTATATCCTTTTCTTTATCTTATAGGTTGATTAGAAATTAATGTTTTGGGTAAGACTCCCTTGTATTTATTTTTGTTCTTACTATTTTGATCTTATAATCTTATCCCTACATAATAACCAGGAGTCCTTAAAAAACAAAGCAAGTAACTATAATATGAAAGATGATGGAAACACAAAGTGAAAAGTTCTGAATTCATGGAAGAGACACTTAACTTCAAATGACAGAAGTGTTAAACTTGTCAACTTGAAATAATATGAAAGATTCTTTGTGAGTATGTAGAGTAATTGTGAAAGACCATAGGAAGGTAGGAATGTGTAGGGTTAATAAAGAAATCTTCAGAATTGGCTTTATTATTTGTGTGCGCCACACTTCATTTAATGACATGAATTAAATTAATTGCACTTCGCTTCTGAATTCTACCACTTACTTTTAAGTGGAAATAGGTTTAAACATACATTGTGATAGTATTAGAGAAAGATATTATATCTGTATCTTTTATATTATTTATATATATATATTATTTTATATTCTATTATATCCATATCCAAAAAAAAAAAGGAGTAGAGGTACTTCATGGGAATAATAAAGTACATCTACCCCATGTCTTTGGAAGCAGAAGTCCTTGATACCATTTCCTTTTAAATGGGAACATTAAACAAATTCTATATTTGTGATAGTGTAGACATATTATAACAATTACTCCTTTAAGGAGTAATTGCACTTACTCCTTTAAGGAGACATCATTAATAAATTTTTTGCACTTTCTCCTTTAAGGAGACATCATTAATAAACAATATCTTCTCTATACTTTTTTGCACTTATTCCTTTAAGGAGACATCATTAATAAAAAATATCTTCTCTACAATTCGAAGAACATTTATGTTAAGATGATATTTCTGTATGTTTGTGCAGGTCTTATTCATAGAACTGAATGGAACTATCCAAATAAAAAAAATGTCAGAGAATGTGATGTAGTGGTTCATAAAATAAAAGAAAAAGAACAGGCTAGTATACATATGAAAAATTACTGTGGAGGACAGGAGATAGTCAAACACTTTTAAAACCAAGCCAATGAAGATATAAATTGGAATAATAATTCTAGAGGGCAGTTTGTCAGTATCTCTCAGAAGTCATGCAAATCCTGTGTCCCAGGAATTTCACTTAAAAGAATCTTTTCTAAGGAAATAATCAGAGAAGCTCAGAAAAATTGAAATAAGAGTGTGCATCAAAATATCTTTATCAGTTTTCTGTTCCTTTTTCTGTTTATTCTTAATTTTCTTCATAATTATCTTATTTGTCTTGTATATTTGACAACTAATAGCATCACTTTCCAAGTTGGTAAAGAAATCTAATAAACTTTATTTTCAATAACGTGTATTAAAACTGTAATATTTAACCCATTTAAAATCCCATATGGTAATAGCCAATCAGGGTTAAATATTCTTATTGTCTTTGTTACTCCTTAGGCACAAAGTCCCCTTAATTCTTTCCTGTGTCTGTGACAGGAATGTTTTAAATGGTAGAAAACAGAAACTGTAATAAAAAGACAACTGATATGTTAAGAGGCTCTGTGTGCTTAAAATGCAAGGCTACCTGGTGTGGAATCCTCAGGTCTTGGTTTAGATTCCAGCTTTCTTACTGACCTTTGGCAAGTCTGTTAATCCCTCCGGAGGCAGTTTTCCTTTTATTAGTTGAAACATATGATGTTGCTGTTTTTGTTGGTCGAAATCGTTCTCTGCTGGCTATTTCTGGTTCAACCTAATGAAATGAATAATAGATTTTCTCCTAGCACCAATGATCTGTGAGTTTATTTTAGAGTTAAGCCTGATTTGTCTAAAAAAATAGTTTCTTCTTAATCAAAAAATCTGCTTTAAGGGCAAGGGAGACTCTGGCCATTCAAAAACCTCATATTAACTAGTGAACTGGTTAGCTTATCCTTTCATTTAATAAGTATTTTCCTGGTTCAAAATCCCCTGTTATGTTGAAGCACAAAAATAAAATACTAGGGGTCCACTAGGTTGTAAAAAGTCAATTGTTTCACATTCACTTAATCTTGAAGACATCAAATTCCACCAGTAAGTCTTAAGAAAGTTTAAGAATAAATTATAAAATATTGGTATTGAGCATTTTTGTACATGTCATAAAAATAATAAAATGAATCAGACTCTAGGGACTCAAGTGTTTTGTGTTTGATGAAATGAAGGAAAAGGAGAGAAAATGTAAACCATAGGAAAATATTTACTTTAAAATGACACAAACTATAAGCATTTAAAGGTGTTTTAAAAATTAATACAATTCTATTATTTTACAGTTTCCATGAAGTGACATAATCTTACATGGTCTAATTTTAGGGGTAGGAAAAATGAGTTTTGTTGACATAGTGTGAATGCTCTAATAGAAGTAACAGACGCAGGGTCATTGCAGGGGAAATCTGGAATGTTGTATTGCTAAAGTATGGCGAAAGAAGAGGGCAGAGAGATTCAAATAATCTCATGAGCTGAGGATGCTTATTATCACTCTAGTAAGATTCATACTTCTTGGGGCAAAGAAACTAATTTAAAATAATCCACCTGTTGGAGACAGTGATACTTGGCAGAGGTTCAGGCCCTTGCCCCACCTTCCTCTTCCCTCTGCCCTGGCCATGGTGCTGATTCTGTTGGATGCTAACAGCCAACCACACATTGCATCATCTCATGTTGGAAAAGTATCACTGGCAACACACCAGAAGCAGAAGACATGCATTTGGGGTCTTACAGCCTATCATATCCTAGTGGAGACAAACCAAAGGGGATGAAGAGAATTTCTTTGAGTTCCTACCAGGTGTTTCTTATCTACAAAGCTGATGAGTTAGGGAAGAAATGGTGTGGATATGTCATGTACCAGGCTGACATGTTGAAAAGAAACTCTTGTGCTTCAGTCTTTGAGAAGTACTTCCTATTAACAAAGAGAGCAGGGAGTCACTCCTCATAGGATTGACAGGGACAGTGAACATTCGGTCTAAGAAGGGCAGTCTCTGGAAGAAAATGATGATGTGGTCAGTAGAGAGGAGCTCACGCGGGGATTCAGAAGAGGGCACTGAGCCAGTTCCTTGCTGCACAGCCGTGCAGTCCTCATTGGCCATGGGGAACCCCTCTGAAGCCAAGACTCTGAAGGAGATGACAACACCTGTGGCCTTTTCGTGCTTCTGAGGCATATCAAATGTGAGTGCCAGAGAGTCACACGCTCAGGGATTACCTGCATCTTCATGTTGAATCCCTCAGGGCACTTCACCACAAATCTTCAGGCAAAGAAAGTTCTGCATCTTTAAGGATTTGATCCCACTGACCAATGGGAACAGGAAGACAGAGTTGATGATAGAAGGCAGGATCACTCGTGCTTGACATTGGTAGCTTTTATGGTAACACCTCTCTGCATTCTTAGAAATTTTCTCAATTTGGTGTCATTTTTTCTGTACACGTTTGGAATGTAATCTGGAGAATCAAGTGGTGTTTCAGTAGTGTCAAGAGTAATGCTAAAAAGAATTCCACCTGATTAATCCCCTTTCCTTTCTCTCCTCCTGCTCTTTTTCTTCTGCCTTTCCAAATACTTTTCTGACTACTAGAAATGAGTTGCAGGATAATAGAAACTTAATGAGGCTTCTCATAAGTATTTGAATCAAAAACTCGAATGTCTAAAGAAATACTGATGGGCTCCTTAATAAAGGAACAATTTCTAATCCATTTGGTTATTAAGTGCTCCAAAGAAAATGTAATAAAAATAGTCCAAGTCCTGGATAAGAACTCTGATAGGGAGTTGGTTACTTTAAACGTGCTGAATATGGCTTTTGCTTCTTGCCTGGGCAGTGTCCAGTCATAAATGGATTTCTCAAATGGGCTCCTTTGCACCCCACTTACCAGGTGGAGAGGGTTTGAGTATGTGCAGCTGAAATTCCAAGCATGGGTCTCAAATTTTACTTTGAGATTGTTCATCGTGAAGAATGATCAGACTCTCCATCACTAGAGGACAAGGGTTACATGCATTTGGCAGTTGTTTAAATGTCAGTTATTTTAATGGAAAAAGTGGCATTGGATTTTCCATTTTTCTTTTAACAGATTGCTACATAGTAAGTTTTAAACAGGTTGAAACCTTCTGTTGTCTTTTCTCTTTGAGTACGTCTCAAAAACTGTACAACATCAAAATTGTCCATAAACTCATGGATTGGGAGAATCAACATTGTGAAGATGTCAATGCTACCTAGAGCAATATACACATTCAATGCAATCCCCATCAAAATACCATCCACTTTTTTTCAAAGAAATGGAACAAATAATCCTAAAATTTGTATGGAACCAGAAGAGACCCAGAATAGCCAGAGGAATACTGAAAAAGAAAAGCAAAGCTGGCGGCATCACAATTCCGGACTTCCAGCTCTATTACAAAGCTGTCATCATCAAGACAGTATGGTACTGGCACAAAAACAGACACATAGATCAATGGAACAGAATTGAGAGCCCAGAAATGGACCCTCAACTCTATGGTCAACTTATTTTTGACAAAGCAGGAAAGAATGTCCAATGGCAAAAAGACAGTCTCTTCAACAAATGGTGTTGGGAAAATTGGACAGCCACATGCAGAAGAATGAAACTGGACCATTTCCTTACACCACACACAAAAATAGACTCCAAATGGTTGAAAGACCTAAACGTGAGACAGGAGTCCATCCAAATCCTAAAGGAGAACACAGGTAGCAACCTTTTCGACCTTAGCCGCAGCAACTTCTTCCTAGAAACATCGCCAAAGGCACGGGAAGCCAGGGCAAAAATGAACTATTGGGATTTCATCAAGATAAAAAGCTTTTGTACAGCAAAAGAAACAGTCCACAAAACCAAAAGACAACCGACAGAATGGGAGAAAATATTTGCAAATGACATATCAGATAAAGGGCTAGTATCCAAAATCTATAAAGAACTTATCAAACTCAACACCCAAAGAACAAATAATCCAATCAAGAAATGGGCAGAAGACGTGAACAGACATTTCTCCAAAGAAGACATCCAAATGGCGAACAGGCACATGAAAAAGTGCTCAACATCGCTTGGCATCAGGGAAATCCAAATCAAAACCTCAAGGAGATACCACCTCACACCCGTCAGAATGGCTAAAATTAACAAGTCAGGGAACGACAGATGTGGGCGGGGATGTGGAGAAAGGGGAACCCTCCTACACTGTTGGTGGGAATGCAAGCTGGTGCAACCCCTCTGGAAAACAGTATGGAGGTTCCTCAAACAGTTGAAATTAGAGCTACCATTCGATCCAGCAATTGCACTACTGGGTATTTACCACAAAGATACAAATGTAGGGACCCGAAGGGGTACGTGTACCCCAATGTTTGTAGCAGCAATGTCCACCATAGCCAAACTGTGGAAAGAGCCAAGATGCCCATCGACAGATGAATGGATAAAGAAGCGGTGGTATATATACACAATGGAATATTATGCAGCCATCAAAAGGAATGAGATCTTGCCATTTGCAACGACGTGGATGGAACTGGAGGGTGTTATGCTGAGTGAAATAAGTCAATCAGAGAAAGACATGTATCACATGACCTCACTGATATGAGGAATTCTTAATCTCAGGAAAGAAACTGAGTGTTACTGGAGTGGTTGGGGGTGGGAGGGATGGGGTGGCTGGGTGATAGATATTGGGGAGGGTATGTGCTACGGTGAGCGCTGTGAATTGTGCAAGACTGTTGAATCACAGATCTGTACTTCTGAAACAAATAATGCAACATATTTTAAGAAAAAAGAAAAAGAAGAAGATAACAGGAGAGGAAGAAAAGGGGAGTATGTCAGAGGGGGAGACGAACCATGAGAGATGATGGACTCTGAAAAACAAACTGAGGGTTCTAGAGGGGAGGGGGTAGGGGGATGGGTTAGCCTGGTGATGGGTATTGAGGAGGGCACGTTCTGCATGGAGCACTGGGTGTTATGAACAAACAATGAATCATGGAACACTGCACCAAAAACTAATGATGTAATATAGTGATTAACATAACAATAAAAAAATTAAAAAAAATAAATATAAAAAAACAAAAAAACAAAAAAAACAAAAAAAACAAACAAAAACAAAAAAAATAAATAAAAATGATTGAATATAAAAAAAAATTGTCCATAAATTACTTGCACGTCTACCTTAAACTGATATAATATCTACTTTTAAATTTACTACCTCTCCACACCCGTCAGAATGGCTAAAATTAACAAGTCAGGAAACGACAGATGTTGGCGGGGATGTGGAGAAAGGGGAACCCTCCTACACTGTTGGTGGGAATGCAAGCTGGTGCAACCACTCTGGAAAACAGTATGGAGGTTCCTCAAACAGTTGAAAATAGAGCTACCATACGATCCAGCAATTGCACTCCTGGGTATTTACCCCAAAGATACAAATGTAGGGATCCGAAGGGGTATGTGCACCCCAATGTTTATAGCAGCAATGTCCACAATAGCCAAACTGTGGAAAGAGCCAAGATGTCCATTGACAGATGAATGGATAAAGAAGAGGTGGTATATATACACAATGGAATATTATGCAGCCATCAAAAGGAATGAGATCTTGCCATTTGCAACGACATGGATGGAACTGGAGGGTGTTATGCTGAGTGAAATAAGTCAATCAGAGAAAGACATGTATCATATGACCTCACTGATATGAGGAATTTTTAATCTCAGGAAACAAACTGAGTGTTGCTGGAGTGGTGGGGGGTGGGAGGGATTGGGTGGCAGGGTGATAGACATTGGGGAGGGTATGTGCTATGGTGAGTACTGTGAATTGTACAAGACTGATGAATCACAGATCTGTACTTCTGAAACAAATAATGCAATATATGTTAAGAAAAAAAGAAGAAGAAGAAGATAGCAGGAGGGGAAGAATGAAGAGGAGTAAGTCGGACGGGGAGACGAACCATGAGAGACGATGGACTCTGAAAAACAAACTGAGGGTTCTAGAGGGGAGGAGGGTAGGGGGATGGGTTAGCCTGGTGATGGGTATTAAAGAGGGCACATTCTGCGTGGAGCACTGGGTGTTATGCACAAACAATGAATCATGGAACACTACATCAAAAACTAATGATGTATGGTGATTAACATATCAATAAAAATTATTAAAAAATAAATTTACTACCTCTCTTCTGAATGTGTGTATCTTGTGTTTTATGTATCCACGTGTATATATGTAAATGAAAATACACTTCCCATTTTGTGAAGTCACACATAAGCTCATATTATATCCTGACAAAGTCCTATCATTTGACAAAAAATAAAAGTTTCCTTGCCTTGAAAATTTAAAAATACTGATGTCCCAGCAATGATACTTTAAAAACAGGTGAAGAAACAGACAAACATGTACACTATCTGGAGGCCATAGAGTATTTTCATAGGAATTCCTTTTGAGTCACCAACTATGTATCTCCATTTCAATTTAGAATTTTGATAAAAATTACCTTTTAGGTTTATTTACAGCTCCTTCCATTTTTTTTATTCCACTTTGTGAGGAAAGAACACATATAATCTTATTTTAGAAGAAATCCCTGAAAATGAAAATTAAAACATTGGAATATATTTTGTTTAGATACTTCTAAATAATGTTTAAAAGTTTCTGCCAGAGATATGGCCTAACAGCAAACACATACATGGTTTGTATAAGTCAGGATTCTGTTCAAGCAACAAAGTGTAGAAAACCTGATTAATAGTGGCTAAAATTTATGACACTGATTTTTCTTATGTAACAATAAATTCTGAGGCAGGCAGTCTAGGGCTAAAGCAACATAGTCACAGTGTCATGAAGCACTCAGGCATCTTCTGTCTTTCTACTTCTCTATCTATGTCATGGAATTTTTCCCTTATGGTGACAAAATTGCTGCTACACATCCAGCATCCCATCAGTTTTCAGGCAGAAAGAAGAGAGAAGAGCAAAAGTCTGAAGCGGGCTCAGAAGAGCTTTCCAGCTGTCAAATCCTTTAAAAAGAGTTTTCCTCTCTGTTCCATCTCTTTGAACACACTTGGGTCCCAGGGCAAGCAAGGAGGCTGGAAAGGGAAGTATTTTAGCTTTCTGGCCTCACAAAAAGGCACCTGCATGGCGTTGGAGACTAATTTTGATGTCTGCCACCCCATTCGTTACAACTTTCTCTCAGTGGTCACATGGGGCTAAAGAAATCCAAAGGAGGGACCTTTTGATTTTCAAATTTAGCCAAGGAGCTCCTCCTTTTCAATGTGATCATTGAATGATTTAACTTCTAAGGCAATTTTTATTTTTGAGGCTATATCCAGAAGCCCTGAAGAAACTAAATACATAAAGATACCCTCTTCCTGGAGTATGTCACACCTTTATGAGATAATACTCCACATTTAGTCTTAAAGATTTATACTATCTAAGGCATTTTTATATTATATATATATATGCCTATATCTGCCAAAGCTAAAATGGACATTAAGATTTATTTCTGTTTGATGACATTATGTCTAGAAAATACTCACTTCGGTTACAAAACAAACTTTTCATTGATTATCATTCCTAATTTATGAGTAGTGTTTTTCAATTTGGAAAATCTTCCAGTTACCAAATTTGGCCCATGTGTGACTGTGTGCAAACAGATGGCATACGTCAATAATTTAGTTTGCTCTTCTTACAGAAAAAGTACGAATTCCCTCAGGATCAACATGTCCATATCAGTTATGGAGGCGGCAACAGTAAAATGTAGGACCGATGTGATGTAGGCATAGTCTGTCTATATAAAGCCTGAAGGGTGCAGTTCAATATTTTGTCATTTTTTTATTTTGTTTCATATATTTTAATTAAAAGTGTCTTTTTTTTTCCCTTGGTAACTACAAACTCAAGTCTGTTTTATGATATAACTTGAACTTCAGAGTCAGAGAACACAGGTTCAAAATATTTAAGGTGTCTGACTTCAGGCAAGGCACCAAGTGGGGAGCATGAGCTTCTGTTTTCTTCTTTGTAAATGGGAACAACACCGCTTCCCTCATGAATCACAGTCATGCTTCTGTGAGGTAAAATGTGTGATGTGTCTAGCGCAGAGCCTGGGCGTGGTGGGGACTCCCATTTCTTTTCCTTCCTTGCTCTTCACTTCCAGCTTTTTACCTTCCTACCCTAAAGTGCCTAGTTCTTTTATAATCTTTATTTCAGATTGGGGGGCATGGTGGGAGAAAGGAAAGGGTACAATAGTTAACAGTATTTCAGAGTCATTCTGGAGTGTCACATGCGGCAGGTGGGGCTTGGAGATTCGGAGGGTGGCCATTGCTGCCAAATAACATTTTTCCAGAACTTTCAAAACTATGTCCTGTTGTGTTTGTATATAGAAACAACTGGAGGACAAAGCGGTGTATTCCGATCAGTAGCAGATAATGCTGGTTGCCTCCCTATTGAGTATTCCCTCTCTCTCCCTTCATGTCAGAATCCCAGTACGGGATGCCTGGGTGGCTCAGTCAGTTAAGCATCTGCCTTCTTCTCAGGTCATGATCTCAGGGTCCTGGGATCAAGCCCCAAGTCAGGCTCCCTGCTTATTGGGCAGTCTGCTTCTCCCTCTCCCTTTTCCTCTGCCCCTCCCCTGCTCATGATCTCAATCTCTCCCATTCTCTCTGTCTCTCTCAGATAAATAAATAAAATCTTGAAAAAAGAATCCCAGTATGGTTGGAGGTGCTAATGTGCCCCCTGAATAATGATGCTTTTCAGCCTCTTTTACTCAAATGTGATGCAGTCAGGTGGTGACATTCCGAATGCAAGTCATTGGTAGTGTTTCCAGGAAATCCTGTAGACAGCTGCACATACCACTCTCCATTTTCTTCCTTTCCTCCCCTGGCTGCTGCCCTGAAGAGGGATAGAATGTCCTGGGACACAGTTGCCCTTTTGAGCCATCAGGATAAAAAGTCACACCAAGATGGGTGACATCTGGAGTATTCATTCTTGTGGTTGTGGCTTCATCTCCAGAGTGCTTAAAATTGGGCTTTCTGTTATATAATTCCCTGTGTGCTAAGAGCAGTGTTATTTATTATTATTTTTTTTATGTGCAACTTAACACATTTTTCAATTTAAAGGAGAATGTGTGGAGACTAATGACAGTTTGCCCTCCTAATAGCAGTCTGCTGCAGGGTGATAAAATCCACTTCCCTCAGACAGTTGATAATCCAAGAAGCCTCAATTGCTTTAGAAATTACAGTAGAAGGGAAAGGCTTTAGAACAAAGGTATTATCCTTCCCCTCACTTTATAAAACCTGTTTTTACTTAGCAGCACCTTATGTGGGTAACATCCCTCTGCAAACACTTTAGTTTTGTACTTTGGATCTTTTTCCCGTATACAAGGATCATCTTAGGTTTTATTTATTTATTTTATTTATTTGAGAGAGAGAGAGCATGGGCGTGCGCACACAAGTGGGGGGAGGGGCAGAAGGAGAGGGAGAAGCAGGCTCCCCCACTGAGCAGGGAGCCCAACGCAGGACTGGATCTCAGGACCCCGGGATCATGACCTGAGCCGAAGGCAAATGCTTAACTGCTTGAGCCACCCAGGTGCCCCAGATCATCTTAGGTTTTAAAGGATTAATTTGGGGACAAAGCTACTATGTGATCATGACCTGCTTTTTCAAACAGTGACTATGTTAAACGTATATAAATGCTGCATATGAATCTGTTAAACCATAAAGGCATAAGAAGTACCAGTGTTGTCATTGTCTGAATTTAACTATTTGTTACTAAATGCTTTTGTTCTGTATAATTTGTAAATTCAGTTGGGTGGGGTTGGATGGTGATGATCATTTGCTTAGTGAAACAAAATTTGTAAAGTTGGAAATCCATACTAGGGCCTAGCTTGCTCTAAAATAGGCGGTTGCTTACAAGCCCCGTCTTCTGTTTATGTTATCCGTGACTCTTAGATAGTGAATTTCTAATTAGCTGACAAAATGCAATAGTGTAGTAAATCCTTGTCTTTTACGTTCACGCGTGTTTTGTGTTTCTTGTATTCATCTTGTAAATACTTTAACTCCCATGGTTTATGAGCAGCATAGGCCCACGATGGTGTAATCATACATCTGTGGGCCAGATTTTTCCCTTGGCTTCTGTTAGAGTTTTCTGCATCCATCTGTAGGGCTGTTTACAACCATATGCTTTTGGGATCATGTGAGAGGAAAGAGGGCCCGGTAAGAACACCAGAAGATGGATGGCAAGTCATTCCGGGCTACTGAAATTTTTCAGTTGATGCCGTTCACATGCGGGGAAAGGATGCTGGTTGTCAAAGGCTCTATTTTCTTAGCGTGGGGTGGAGGGAATAGTGGCTGAGAAGTGGCTCAGTGGCTCCCCCCCCAGTGAGACTTTGTCTGTCTGTTGACACTTCCCTTCATCAATCTTCATAGTTAAATGTAGTATTATCTAGACATTACTTGCAGGTGGGTGGGGGGGGTTAAACTTGAAAAGAAGAAGCTATCAATTTTCTGCTACTGATAGCTGTTGAATTTCTGTCCTCTTTCAGTGTTAATGGAACCAGAGTCTTTCCCTAGAGTATTGAGTAGTTAGAGTGGGAGGAAATTCACGTGAACCAAAGTTGTCAGGTGAATATCAGGGCGGTTCAGTTTTCATTGTATCTGTTCAATCAGAAACGGGCACTCACAGGGAAGGCATAACCGAAATCCACGGCTGAATTTTGTATCAGCCCTGAGTAATATTTAATCCATAAGAGTCTACCAAGACTTCAAGTGCTTTTACCGGGGTATTTCTCCAGCTTGACATCCTGGGCTTCTGGTGTGTCAGGATGACTGATTCCTTATTCAGTCTACTGCCCTCTTGACGTGTCAGTGTTAGAACGAGTGAATCAATAAGGCTTCCACTAGCCAAAAAAAAGTTTCCAAAAGAGCCAGTCCACGAAAAGGTTAAAAAGATCCTTATGGTAAAATGGCCCAAACTGGATAAATACATGTTTTATTCTAACTGGGCTTATTATTTGATATGTTTTGTCATTAACTTACTCTGACTTGATGTTCATTTCTCAGCTGCTAAAGTGGAAGAATGATTTATGCCTGCTTCCGAAGAGATGGTATTATGAGCAAAACACTCATGATTGGCACCACACTTTGTGTTCTCAGAAAGCTACTTAAATACTAAATAATAACATTCAGCGTGTTACATAGGAGCTTGTTAATGTATGTTAGAATACAGTTCATAATGGAAATATGAGAAATGGATAGGTCTTGACAGTTGAAACTGCTCCTCAGTTGAAATTGCTAAGATGAAAAATTACTCTCTGGTGTGCTTATCATTGTGCAACAGAGCCTGCTATCTTTGAGGGATTATTTTGCACTTCCTATCATTTGTAGAAAAGGATCATGTCCCGTGAAATGCCATCTGCACCCACATATTGGATGTTAGGTGTGGTGTGATGCCACTAGTTTTGTTTTGTTTTTGTTTTTTTAACTATCATAAGCAGCCTTATACATGGCAGATAAAGGAGAAAGGATGCATTGGGTGGTGATGGGGAGGGGGGAATTGAAAATCACATAATTAGATAAATGAATTCTACCTAGCATGGTCCCCAAATGGGAATACCTAGAGGATTCCTATTCATCCCCAACCATAGAATTTAGACAGACTGAATGGATAATTAGTGTGTCACATATATCTTTGATGCAACGTGGACAAGGAATCAGGAGACCCAGATTCTAGGCCTTGTTCTGCCACTTGAGGACCTTGGGCCTTTAAGTATCTCATCAGTGAAATGTGTGGGTCGCCTCTTTCTACTTACTTGGAAATGCCAATGTCATGCGGAGGAGAGCACGGTATATGATTATGAGATGTGGTCTGGTTTTCAGCCTTCCTGTTTCAGAAACCTGATTTATTGGCATACTGAATGGGAATCTGTCTCTTAGGACCCCCCCCACACACAAGTTCCCATAAACTAATGAATAAAAGCAGAATGCCAGTGTATTAATATATAATGAGAAATAGTACTACCAGAGGGGTCATCCTCTTTGGCTAGCTGATTTTTTTTTTTTTCCCCTAAAGGCAGACTACTTGGGAAACCAGAATATAATTAAAAGCCTGTACAGGTTGCATGAAATCAGTTTAGATTAAATGGCATCAATCTAAGATAAGTTAATTCATGCATAGAAGGCTGTATTTATCCCTGGGATCAGAGAGAACACTTCTTTGGGCCAAAGCATTCCCTCCCTTGGACCAGGCCTCCGAGAGAGTGTTCATTTTCTTCATTTCTCTCAAACTTCCATTGCTGCCTCATTATTATTGATGATAGCCACTTTTTCATGTCTGGGAGCCATTTCTGGCTCTTCAAAATAACTCACCTGTCTCTCTCTAACCCATTATGTGGCAATTTTATAATTCAATTTTCAGAAGGAAACTTTATCGCTCTTATTTCTCAGTTCTTGGTAGAATTTCTCTCTGTCGCCCTTCCCCTCCCCGCACTGCCTGTATTAGGTTAATTCAATATTTAGAGAAGTCAGATTGGGACAACTTTCTACTCACTTAATGCATTTACTTGGGAAGTTCCTGGTGTTCAGGAATCAGAGTTTTCAGATTTTACTTTCATCCTCTAGAAAATAATCACAGTCTTTCAAAACATGAGAAGTAATAGTAAAACATGAGAAGCAGAGAAGTAATAACACTGTTTTTGACACAGTTTCGTGTCCCATAACAAGACACACACACACAAACCAAAACCTAGAGGAGTCACTGAGGATATATCATTCCCTTTGATTTGTGCTATCTTAGAAAAGGGAAAACACACACACACACGCACACACACACACACGACAAAACTCACCCCTTCTGGAGGTCTTCTAGGAAAATGAACAACCATTGTTTTTTAAAAGGCTTGGTGCAAGAGAAATCTGTCTGAAGTCCCCAAGCCCCACAGTTAATTATTCAGTCTTAGTCACTGCAGCAGTTAGGTAGTGCTTTGTGGTTAAGGAAGCCTGACAGGAAAGATGCTAATGGCGGTTCACAGACTTTCCCCATCACAGCTATGCCGAATTTCATCACTGCCCTACATCTAGGCACCTGCTGCCTTAATAGGCTCCCAGGGCTACCTAGCACTCCTGCTGTGGCTGGCATCCCCTTCTCTTGACCTGTTCTCCCTCACCCCCAGGCAGAGGATGGTGTTCAGGGTACAGGTCTCCTTCCCTCCTGCATCCATTGTCCGTTCCTTTTCTAGGAGGCAGGACTTCCTTTTTCTGGCCAGCTTTCTGAGCATCAAGGTTGTGAGGGCTTTCCTGGGACCCAATCTGTAAAAGATCACAATTCCTGTGGCTCTATACTTAGCTAACAAAATCAGCAATCATGAGGATGGGGTGGGGAGCTGCCAAGAAGGCTGGAGTACCTCTGGTAGAACTTGGTATATGGAAACCCCTTCCTCTGGGACCCTTGCTCCTGGCCGTTCTTCCCACACATTTGGAAGGCATGGAAGAATTTCATTTTATAGGAGGTCGGATTCTGGTAGCAGAGAAAAAAACTTAGGATGACATTGAGGTGGTGTTGCCTACAGGCACTCTCCAAAGAGCCTGCTTAAGACTTAGATCAGATCAAGTCATTCTGCTTATATCCTTTCAATGACTTCCCGGTGAACTGAAAATGTAGCCTTCGCCTCATAGCCATCTCTTGTTGCCTACCTTTTCGACCTCATCCCAGACCTTCCTCTCCTTTGCTGCTTATAACATAGCCACACTGATCCCCTTCCGGTTCTCAAAACTTCATACTCTCTGGGCTCAAAGTCTTCAACACCTGCTTCCTCTGCCTGGAGTCTAGACTCTCCTGTTCTTCAACTGACTTCTCGTTCATCCTCAGACCCTGAGTGCTGGCCTTGTGCTCCCGTTCCCAATATTCTCTACTGTATCACTGTGTTCTCCTTTTTCATAGAACTTGTCACAATTTGGACTTTTATATTTACTTGTTTTTTTTTTTTTAATTGACACAAGGTTAGCAAGAACATCTGTTTCGTATATAATCATATGCTTAGTATTTAGCACCACCTCTAGCGTATAGTAGGTGCTCAGTAAGTATTTTATAATGAATGATGAAGAGGTGAATCTAAGTTTCCAGCCTAATGATGTACTGATTCTCTCTTCCCTTATGACAAGTGGCATCCACAATGTTTGGACAGTCACTAAATCCAAGGATTCAATTTAGTTCTGTACGGAATCAAAGGCTCTTTTAAAACTTGTGATAAAGGAATATTGAAGCATGTTCTTTAACTGCCAAAGATGTACATATGGAGTGTATCATCTGTCCCCTCATATCTTCCAGGGATACCTTAATATTCCTGCTAACCCTCTCCTTTTTTTTTTAAGTAGAAAGATAAATGTTACATGTCCTATTCTATTTTCAGATGAAGCGTCATCATAAAATAATCTTGTAAATTAATGAGAAAGTGATGTGTGATTGACAATTCTGGTGATGTAATACTGTTGACGATAGTGGGTGACAGAAGCTCTGTGTAATGTAGCTGAGCGTGACACCTTTCTTTGGAAATGGCTTGACTTAAACAGCCTCAGGAATACTGTCCCTACTGACCAGCATTCTTTTAAAAATCTTTATCCACTCAGTCACTCTAAAAAACAGGTTCACAGTCTACACATGTATGTGCATACTCACTTCCACAGTAAACACAACATGCTTCTCACAATCAGCTTTAAGCAATGTGTTACAGAAAATTCACTCCTGAAAAGAGGGGTACAATGTGCCTTGTGTGGATTGGGATTAAGCAAAGATCCCACATTCATTACTTTTACAGCATTTATATGTTCTGAGATTACTTTGCTTTTCTTCAGTTGGAAGGTACAATTGTCCCCCTTATCCATGGAAAATACGTTCCAAGACTCCCATTGGATGCCTTAAAACCATGGATAGTACTGAACCCTTTATAGATACTGTTTTTTCTACACATAACTACTTTGTGATAGTTTAATTTGTAAATTAGGTGCAGTAAGAGATTAACAATCATAACTACTAAGAAAATAGAGCAATCACATCAATATACTATAATAAAAGTTATGTGGATGTAGTCTCTGTCTTAAAATATCTTATGGGACTCTACTCACCCTTCTTCTTGTGAGGATATGTGTTGATAAAATACCTGTGTGATGAGGTGAAGTGATGAGATGAAGTGAGGTGACTTGTCGTAAGCACTATGACAGAGCTATTGTACTCCTAAGCTACCATAGACCTTCTGATCCTACATCAGAAGGAGGATCATCTGCTTCGGACCACAGCTGACTTCACGTAACTGAAAGTGGAATGTAAAACTGTGGATAAGGAGGAACTTCTATATTGTCTACATATTATATTGATATAATTTCTTTTTTCAATGCTCTCTGGAGAGAGCCTGACCTAAAACACCTGTCAAATGTCAATTGATGGTGTTTTTTTCTCCTTATTGAGGATATTCTTGTAGGTGATTTTCACTTTTCTGATAGGTCTCTCTTATTAGTACAGCTGTGTCTCTATGTTACAATTTGAATTTGAGAATTTTTATGTTAGAAAGTAAAAACAAAAAGTCTCTCGATACTATCTCTCAGGAAGGAGGTACACATATATTGGCAGTTATCAGGTGTTTACACTGCAGTTCGAAATTATCCTATCACAACATTGGTATCTACCGAATATCACTTCTGCTGAACAAAGTATGGCCTCCACAGGTTCTTCTCTTTTTACACTTTCTTCTTTCAAAATGTGGTTATTTCAGGCACCAGCCAAAGAAGTAAAAAGGAAATCAGCAGAATATATTGAAATCCTGTTGGGTATACCGCCAGGGATTGGTGATACTTCATGGATAGTGGGCATTTCAGAGGCAGGAAGGCTTTGCATCATAGACTAATGCTAATTCTGCCATGGCCAGGGAAGCTGGTGCCTTCAGAACCTGCTGCTTTATTTCCCATTTTAGCAATTTCCATATGGCTCACATGGTACGTACCAGCAGGCTTTGCCAAGCAGGACCACTGAGTAGCCCGTGGCATTTTGAACACCCCGCTGGGTCTGTATCCTAACCAAGAATGATTTCTATTGTTAGCAAAATCTGTGAGAAATCCTCCTGAGGTAAATACAGTCCAAAGAGAAGGCTTCTTTGGGGTTTCCCTGAGGCAGAGTAAGAAATTGGTGGAAAGAAATCTTTGGCAGCAAGTACTTTTACCCCACTGTGCTGGAAAAGTCTGGGAGAAAACTGTTATGACAGAGAACATAGGCTAATTTGCTTGACCTGCATCCTTTTGGAAAGTCTATTTTTTGTTTGTTTCAAAACATTAATTTTGATATGTTATTTATAGTTATATGAACAATGGATGAATTCCATTAATTCTCCTTTAAGAGAAATTAGAACATTACAGTTGGAGCAGAAACATGCTCTACCATCCACGAGTGTAGAGCCTCTCTCCTTTCTCTCTGGGCCCCCACCCACTCCCACAACTTTCCTCCATAACTCTTAAGACTCTTCAGACTTTTGTTTGTATTTTTTCCCACACTTCAAAATTTTCTCACACACATAAGTGGGTTCCCATAGCAAAATATAGTTCTCTTTTCTTTTTTCTAAAACATAAGTGGAAGGAAAAAACTTTTCTATGTTGAAAAAAATATCCTAAGAAATCTCTAGGGTCTTTAAAAAGATTGCAATTTCATAGATTGCCTTTCTTTTAAAAAGTAGCTAAAGTTTTTAAGGATTGCTTTTTCTTTAAGAGAAGAAGCACTTTAAAATATTCATGGTTAATATTTTGTAGGTAATGGAAGAGCAGTTGTAGGTGAGACTTGGTTTTCTGTCTCCTTCTTTATTTTCAAAAAGAAGGGCCAGTGTGTAGTGGTTAAGCTCTCTTATGAGGACCAGGAGACCCAAGTTCTGGTGTCTTATCTGCCCCCGCTCTCTATGTAACCTTCTTGGGTGTGGTCTCTCTCAGATCTACAAGGACTTAGTTAGCTCTAAAGTTCTGAGATTCTCTCTCATAGATCAGTATGCTTGCAAGTGGAATGGAGTATCTTGGCTGGGGAAAAAGTGGTAGGTCCATACAGTGATGGATGGGTAGCCCTATTGAGCTATTGATTGAATCTGTAGTTGGATTGCCTGGGTTTGAATTTTTCTTGCCTGTTTTTGGGTGTATATAATCCAGTAATGTGATATGAAAAAGCTTACTTATCTTTTCTGATAGTAACTTTAGCAAAAGTTAATTATGATTCTTTCATTGATGAGCTTCAGACACCTGTTGGCATTTCTCACCTAAACCATCTCTTGCACCAGCAGTGAAATGGAAGCTGTTTGTTTGCTTGGTTTAGGTCTTATTTATTTTAAAGAGAAAAATGTGCCAGCTATTTCATTGGGCCTTTTAAGACCTAGGTAAATGACATAATAAACAGGATTCTTAACTTACTGGAGCCGCAGACAAACCAACAAACACAGCAGCTATGTCATTACAGATTACAATGATTATGGAGGGAAGGAGGGGGATGCTGCAAAGGAAGAGCATATGCTGATTGAGACAGGAATTCCAGCGTAAGGTTCCGAGCCGCTGACATGGAAGCTGTTTTAGAGATGGGCTAGCTGGGGCAAACCTTCCCAAAAAGAGGGAAGAATGAATATGAAAGCATTGCTATATGAGGAGCTCTGCGTGGTTGTGCAACTAGAGGAAAGGTACGTATAGCACCATCTTGGTAGCGGGAAAGAATCGGGTAATGCGAAGCCAGAGAGGGTGTAAAGGACTCTGAGAGCAGGAGCTACGTCCTGTATTGCTCACTATTGCATCTCCAGACTCCATTCTGCCAAATGAATGAACGAATTAACGAAAGTAGGAATGAGGTGACCAAAAGGAAAAGGAGGTGCCCACAGGTTAGGAAGAAAACCATTTGGTGGAACAGAAGCAGAATGTTTTTCAGGAAGAAAAGGGTTTCCTCCGTTGCTGCTAAGAAGTGAAGTGAGGTAACCTGGAAGTACCCCCTGGTTTTCACAGCACCGAGGTCACTAGTAACTGTCGTGGGAGCGGTTTCTTTGGGCATGGGACACGGCAGTCAGATTTGATTAGGCTGTTAGGGATAGTAGTGGAGAACATGGAAATAGGAGGCATTATAATTCTTTTTTTTAGAAGCTGAAGGGAGTCTTGTGCTGGAAGAAAAGAGACACAAGAGCCTTTGAATGCTGTAGGATATGATCCAACTAAAAACAGAATGCTGAGGTAGGAGGGCATGACCTAGTAGGGGAATTGGTGTGCTGAAGAATTGCTGAACAATAATGCATTTTATATTTTGGGTTTTATTTTTAATACCCAGTTACCTCATTTCCAACTTCGCCTTTTTATACTGAAGATACCTAATCTTTTTAATTCATTCTCCTATAGATGCATCCCTAAACTAATCTCTTCTATTGTTCTTTTCTGCATCTTTTCTAGATAGAGTCAGTCCTGAACATTATTATAAAGCTTATGAAAGGGTAGCATCAGATTTTCTATTTTTATATGATAATGTCCAATATTTTATTAGAATTTTACCCATAGAGTTCGATCCTGTTCCTGAAATTACAGTAAAATCAGAATAAAAAGGAAGCAAGGCAGAGGGCCCCTGCAGATCGATGACATCTTCCCTTGAAAAGAATTTGGGTTGAACCTGAACCCAGTTCAAGTTGGTCCCATACTCTCAACAACTGAAACATTTAGTATTTTACTACATGTAGTGTATTAACTTTGGGTCTCCTTTGATTTGGGTAACTATTTCATCATTTCAGTTTCTTATTGTTCTCCTCAACTGAACATCTTCTGCGAGTTGTCATGGATGTGTTACATTTGAAAATTAGTCATAAACTATAAAATGTCTAAGTGAAAATGAAATCCTGTGTTCAAAACCTTGAAGGTCTTATTTCTCCACTGGGAGTTTTGTGTCTTCCTACCCTTGCCCCGCCCAAATTCTTAACGATTGTTCTGATTACACTTCTGCTTAATTTCTTCTAAATTGAATGATGGCAAACTTTTTTTTCCCTGCATGATATCATAGATCATGTTTCCCGGGAGATGGGGACTGGTCTACAAGAGCTTATTGGGAAGTGCCTCTGGAAACACCTATCCAGGTAGAGCAGAAGCAGGATCAGGCAGAGGGAGAAGTTGAAAGGGACTGTCTTTGCAGCAGTGGGTTCACCCAGTTCCATTGGAAGCGCTGAACTTGCTGTAGCCCTTCACAGAGATCTGATGTGAGGCCAGAGCCTTTGTTACCCACACGTTGGCCAGATCTCGAGTAGAGGGTGCTTCCAAGAGGGAATGCCACTTTGGGTGGAAGAGCTCCTTTGGTTTAGGGCAATTCCTGGAAAGCACTCAGCTGTAAATTGTCAGCAGGTATTCTGGGGGTATTATGCTTCTATTCTGAATGGGAGATTGTAGGTAGACAGCATCCAGAATTAAATTTACAATTTTAGTGAGGGGAAGAAGGAGAAAAAAATGCAATAACTAAGAAATGAGTTTAAGGACAGAGGAAACAGAAATAACAGGTTGTCTAAAAGAGACTTCATTTTCTGTCTTCAAAGTATGTTAAGGTCTTATCTAAAATCTGTCTGGGCTGGCATCATTCACTTTTCCTAGAATAATCAGAGAGAACGTCTTTAGTTTTTGTTATTCTGTAGATTTCTGGATTTGTTGTTGTTATCACTGTAGCTCAAATGGAATGTGCATCCTTTGTTTTTACGTGACACACATGCGTGTGTACTCACATACACACAGCCTAGACCACAAACACAAATTACAGTGCCTGTCTTTATGGGACTCATTTTGTGGTAAAATGTTGAGCTTGTTATCTGCCTTTCGACTTAATTTAGAATCAGAAAGCATGAATCCCAGCCTCTCTTATTCCAACTTAACTTCAAAAAGAGTGATTTGAACAATTTGCTTTTAAGTCTTTGGTTTATTTGTTTCTTTCTCATAGAGGTGGACTTTATAGCTTGTGCATTTCTAGAAAATAATGCATCTTACCATTTCATTTATTTATGGCTGTGATTTAATTAACTGTTAGCTCTGTGATGGGGTGATAAAAATATATGGAAATTTTTTAGGTGTATTTGCCTCTATAATTGATATATTTCAACGGAGTAACTCAGTTACAGAATGTAGTACTGATGTGTTTGTTTGATAGTGTTATTAATGTGCATTTACCAATGGGGCAAATGCTGTTTTGAATTGAATACATGAACTTTGCATAGCACAGACATATGTAATAAATTCATTTGTATTTCGGAATATTATAGTTATCCACCATTTAGTATTGATGTCAGTGAATATGGCTTATTTACTTCATTCTGTTTAATTTCTTTTAATTCACAGCAACATTTATTGAACATAAAAATCATCAATATTTTATGAGTTAACATTGATTTTCAATTGATTTTTTTTCTGAGAGCTTTATAATTTGCTACAGTTATTACCCCCTACAGTTAGTGCTTTATCACTGCTTGAATTTATATGCATTTTAAATTAGCATAACACGTATTTTCTGACGGAAATCACCCTTAGTCAACATTTTCAGAGTAGTGAGTGTGTATTTTTCATGTATTCATTTATTTGGTTATGTTTTAACCCAACTTGTACCACCAAGATTTGAGGTAATATTAAAAATGCTATCTCCTTGGGACTCCTGGGTGGCTCAGTCATTTGAGCTTCCAACTCTTGATTTTGGCTCAGGTCATGATCTCAGGGTCATGAGATCAAGCCCCGCATCTAGCTCCATGCTAAGTGTGGTGCCTGCCTAAGATTCTCTCTCTCCCTCTCCCTCTGCCCCTTCCCTGCATGCGTGCACTCTCTCTCTCTCTCTAAAAAAAAAAAAAAAAAAAAAAGACAAAAAATGCTATTTCCTAAAGGTGGGATAAAGAGGAAATAGATCATTAAATCCAAGAGAAAGATAAATAAATAATAACTGAAAATCATTGAAAAGAATATTAATATGTAGACCACAAAGGTCAAAGTGGTTCCTGAAATTGAGTTTCCAACTTGGTTCTGACTTTTTCAGAAGTTAAAATAGAATGACGCAATTGCTTAGTTATATAGATTCACTGTTAGAGAAAGTGATAGCATTATTTTCAACTTGCAGATAAGGAAACTGAGACACAGACATTTATGTCACCTGCTAATGTAATATATCCAGTGTGACTAAGGATTCCAGTAGTTAAGCTGACTTCTGTGCCATATTGTTACTTTACCTTTCTCTATGGAATAGTTGTTGATATCCACCCCCAAAAAATCTCTGCAGAAAACATAGTACCAGAATCTAGAGTTGGTTGTTGTTAAATTACTGTTCTGAAAAAGTCTTATAAGGATAATTAGTGTGTCTTTATTTATATTTCTTCCTTAGTGAAGACATCACATGTCTCATGAGCAAGCTACAGAATTAAGTGAGGGTGAATGAATTTTGGTGCTTCGGAAGATCCATATCACATTTGGTTTTCACTGGTATCCAAACTGTGAGGCTGAACATCTGAAATGGCTGATGTTTAACCATTTTTAACCTACAGAATGGGAGTTCCACATGGTTTAAACTAATATTGAAAATGATATCTCAAAGATTTGATAATATTGAAATATGTCATTTGTCAGTAGGATAATGTGTAGACTTCCTCTAAAAGATTCTCTAATTCTGGTTTACCAGTCTGTAAGTCTTCCTGAAAATATTCTGTATTATCATTTATACAAGGCAACCTGTCATGGTAAGTCACTGTTTCTTACTAGACTTAATTTCCTCATTTCTAACGTGGACTTCCTGAGATAAGAAAATAAATGTGTTTAACATTGTTTGTTTACTGCAAAGTGATCGGTACGTGTGAGAGGGCTCCATTATATATCGAAATATACTAAATCAGGTTGTCTTCACATTCACCACACTGTCCTCTCTTTGCGAGCTTAATGACTCACGCTCAACCACACGGCCCTGTTATAGCTCCCTACTTCTGCCACTTCTTCCGTATCTAGACTGAACCTTAATAAATTAAATACAAATTGTAACTCCACCATTCCTTCCCCCTTTTAATTTATGCTCCCTTGCTGTACTTTAAGAATCTTTATAAACCATCTTAATTTCTTTCTGGAACATGACCAATTATAAGTAAATACATTTATTAAGTAGATGTACCACTTCAAACTCTTCAGTTCCGTGGGCCACTATGAATATGCAGTAGTGACCTAATTTAAGAATATGATTTTCCTTAGCAGCGACGACTGTACCTCATTATTTTAGTAACTACTGGGCAGAAACTTCTGCTAGGTATTGTGAGGGCTGTTGTCTTGCTAAATCTGCACCCATCAGGGAGTAGACAAAATGGGCACAGAGAAAGCAGCTGCGTGTCATTGCTTATAGGTCATTAATGCACTTTGAGAAATAAGCCTTGACAAAGGCTCACCATGCAGTTCAAATGGTCACATTGGTGCAAGAGATGTGAGGCATAAGCTTTTTTTTCTTTTTTAAATGAGGCAATGGATGATTTATTAGGTAATGATAAGCTTTGCTCCCTGTTTGAAGAATTTCAAGTGTTTAAAAAGGAGAAACAACATTTTTGGACAAGCGTTTCCCCCTGCAATAACATGATAGATTAAGATAGATCTGAAGAGAAATCTGATTTAATTCATTCTCCAGATGGATGGCGCTGGAGGACAGTCAGGTCTCCATTTCCAGACCTACTCTTTCTGTTTGGAGCGGAGAGGTCATCCAGGGAATGAACTGTGCAGAAAGTGTTATGTAATTCCCAGAGCCTTTGTGGGCCTGGATAATAACATTAAATCCAATGGTCATCTTCTTGTCACTAATCTGAGCCTAGCAGATTTTCTCTACTTCACACACCAGGTCCTGCCCAGGCCCACCGTTCCCAATGAGAGCACAAATCAGGCCACCCCAGTCCTTTGTTACTCCTCAGTGCATTTATACAACTCCTTTCGGATCTGCATGTCTTCCAAAAGCATTTATGTTATTCAAATATAATTACATGCCTATCTTTCCCTTTTTGACTTTTGAAGTACATTTCTGTGCCTTACGTATTTGCTCCTACGATGACCAGTCCAGGAAATAACATGAATTATCACAGCTGTCCTTCATTTATTCATCTCTCAGTGCGCATATCGCAAGCTCCATTGTGCGTTAAGCCCTGGGTCGGGCATGTCTTTGGAAATACGGCCACTGCTGCCCATACCCGTTTAGCTCCCTACCAGAGGTTAGTGGTCATAAAATAGTACAATCTGTAAGTGCACTAATTGGTTAAATCACACATCCTTAAAAACTTAGAACCATCTGATCTCAGCAAAATCACAGCAACGTAACAGATGAAAGAATATGTAGTAATTGTTTTCCAAGAGTTTACAAGCATTTCCAGACTAACTCTAGGTTTTCAGTGAAATCGTTGTAGCAGGCTGACGCGACTATTGCAGATGAGCCTTTGAGGAAAATCATTAATGTGTGATTTGATTAGCCAGTATCAGAATAATTTGATCATATCGGGCCACCGTTCACATGGCATTCTTGTCTGCATCATGTCACTATACAGATGAATTTTAGAGCCCTAAAATCATGGGAACGTAGAGTTGGAAGAAACCTGAGTAATCATCAAAGCAACAATTGTAACCAAATCGTAAACTCCTGGTTAATGTGAAATGAAGCCAGTGTCCCTCAGTGAGTTAAAGGTTGAAGTGGATTGTTAATCCATCCAGGTTTCCCTACTGCCAACACATTTCCTTTCCTGATTACTTCATTTGGACTTCCTGTAACTCTGGATAGGTTTTCACTTTGATGGGTAACGGCTCCCAGGGTTAAAGCTTATTTAGATTAGTACCGAAGTGGAAGATGCAATCAGTCAACTCCCCGAGTGCCCTTGGTCAGAGCTCCTAATTTCAGGAAAGCGAGTCAGGCGTCTTAGCTCTGGCAGACCCAGCTCATTTGCAGTTCTCTCTTGGATCTTTGCCTTTGTCCAGAGTTCCAGGCTGGACTTTGTGATTTAAACGAGGTCAGTGTACCGGAAGTTCAAAGTAGTGTTGGGACATAGCTATTGCTGCCCTCCTCGATCTCTCTGCCAGTGTGGTGGCTTCTGAAGGGGGGTAGGGTGGTGGGGGGTGGACAGCCGTGACTTGCTATCTATAACACAAGCAGAAGCTGGAGGTGGTCAAAGGAAACTCCCAGAAGAAGGTAAACAAAGGCAGAAACCGTACGTTACTATGACTAAGCTTGGGGACCCCGGAGTCAAAGTCAGCTGGGCCTCAGACTAGCTCTGTGTCTTCTGTAGGCTGGTCAGCCTTCCAGGGCCTCTGTTTTGTAACCTTTAAACAGGAATAATGCCTACCTCATATGGTTTGTGAAGGTCATCAAGTCTAATACTTCAGAAACGTTCAGTCAGTTCTAGTAATAAGTACTGATTTGAAAATGGTAATACTTGTTTTAGCAAGAAAGTGAGGATGGAGGAGCTACCACTTGTGACATTTAGTTAATATGCATTGCAACAAGTGGAAACACAAATATGCGTGTAAATATACAAATATATAGATAGATAAATTTCTGTCTGTCTATCCATATGTAGTTTAACCTGAAAAAAATATATATAGCGAAACGTCTAGAGTTCTTGCAGTAATTAACTACTGTGGAGGTTTTTCCTTTGCATTCCATAGAACATCTCCAGCTGTGTCCTCTTAAAGCAGGGATCAGCAAACCTTTTCTGTGAAGGGCCAGACAGTAACTATTTTAGGCTCTGTGGGCTCAGAGTCCAAATCAAGAATATAATGTAGATGCTTCTACAACACACACATTTCCACAAATTTTACTGATGAAATTCAAAATATAATGAGTACAAGTTTTTGTAATACAGGTCTACTGATGAGAAGTTGAATTCTTTCTTTGGGAGAATCACATTTTCCTTAATCATGGTTATTGCTCCTTATCACCAAGGTGATTGCTAACATTCATTGGTAAAAACCATTCTGAGCTTAATGGGCTGTACAGAAACAGGGGGCAAGCTGGATTTGGCTCTCAGGTTGGATTTAGCTCCCAGGCTGCAGTTTGCTGACCCCAGTCTTAAAAGATTAAGGAAGCAAAAGAGCCATGAGAGATTCTGATCAAATTAACATGTTTGCAAGTAACAGTTTGAGTTGCCTCTGGCTAATTTTGAGTCATGAAGTGAGAAGTACAGCCGTAGTAGTGTCTGGACATATTTAGATGTAGAATGCATTTGGAAACAAAACTTGGGGCTGTGCCATGGGTTCCCTGGTTTCCGGAAGAAGACTCTAGAATCTGAAACTGAGCATTCTTTCTCTTTTTTACATTTGCCTGAACTTTCTGCTAAGAGGGTAGGACTGGGTTGACACATACCTTCTTATGTGTGTGTTCTCAGATGTTGGGGCCATTTTGACAGAAGGGAGAAAAAAGACATCAAAGGCAGTGTTGAGGGATGCTTGTTTTATTTTCTCTGTTTGAGGAACACAGTAGCCTGGAAGTGAGAACAGACAAGAATAAAAAATTACCTTTCTCCTTTATGCCCAATGTGGAAACAATATGAAGAAATGAAAGGAAATCCACAGGTATTTCACAGAACCCTTTGTTAAATGTTAAAAAAAAATGCCAAATTCAGTTACTTAATGAATATCATTTTAGATAAAAATCAGATAGGAAAGGCATGCAGAAGCCTTAATAGTGATAGAAACCGAGGTCCTTCTGCCGTGCCATGACGAGCATCCTGTGCACCTGGCCGGGTAGAGTATTCCTTCCCTGCTGCTGCTGCTGTGGAAAATTATAGAATTTAGGTGTAACAGAGACGTGATGTCAGAAGAAAGAATCCAAATGTGACACCAATAGGGACAAAAATACCCAAAGCTTTTTGCCCTAAGTCAGTGCTGTGGAGAGCCAAAAAGGTGATTTCAGAGAACGGACGTTGAGGAGAGCCAGTTCGAGCATGGTAGAGTTGATGTTGCTCTAAAATGGCCTTCATTTGAGTGCAGCTGAATGGTGATTGCTAGACACACTGTTTTATAGGAAGCAGGGCATCAACCATTTGTGGCGACTTTGCCATACTCTGGGAATGGAGTAGAGGAAAGAGCCTGGGGTGTCGGAGAGCCCATGGGAAAGGAGAAAATGGGAAAACTGTGGAACCTCAGAGGAAATACGAAGAGTCCCCACATCAGTTAGGAATTCTGGCTCAGTGAAGGCATCTGGGTTTCCAGCCAAGACTTAGAGATCTAAAGCAGAACGGGATCCCATCCAATGCATCCATGCAGCATGGGAAGGCAAGAGGTACAAACAGGGTGTGCTGGAGATACCAGGTCCAGAGGCGACTTACACAAAGTTCATTCAAGCAGGGAGTAGGGCCACGTTCTTTCCTCAGAAGTTCGAGCGTGGCAGGAAACTCCTGGAGGCAGGCAGAGGCCGCCGTCTGGAGACAGTTGACAGGTCTTCCCTCCGACCGCCCACACGCTGGATGACAATGGGCATGCTCACGAGGAATCCAGGAAAGTGGATAGTATGGATTACCCCCAAGCCCTGAAGAGTTCTGACGTTCTTCAGAGCCTGGCAAAAACCACAAAGTCTTGTGGAAAGAGGTGAGGTTGACCCCGTGACTCATTTCCCTGGATGATGATCTAGCTTGAATAGAAAAATCATACTTTCACCATTTCACTAAAAAAGTTATTAAATTATTATTTTAGTGTTATTATTCTTATCCTCCCTGAAATGTAGTTTAAGCTCCACCCAGCAGATGTGAGTTCCTACTGTATATTAGAGCAGTCCACTGGATCGATGAAAAACAAAGCTATCGGTGTTCAGTACGGCTGTCCTCCCTACTCTGTTTACTGACAGCCTACTAAGTGTGTGGTGCTGGGCTAGAATGATGAAGATGAATTTGATACGCTTTCTGGAGAGAAGAGCTTTAACAATTATTTATGAGAGTACAGTCGTTATTAATGAAGAGATCCATAAAATTGCTGCAGAAACCTGGAAGAGGTGGTAACTTTTTCAGTTGCTGACAGTGTTTACTTTTAACAGTGGCTTATGGACAACCCAGATCACCTCTCAGATTATACGTGCCCTGAAATGATGCATCATGAGGCCGTATCAGATGCTGCCTTGTTTTTTATTTTTTTTTTAATTTTTTAATTTCATTTTTTAAAAAGATTTTATTTATTTATTTGAGAGAGAGAATGAGATAGAGAGAGAGCATGAGAGGGGGGAGGGTCAGAGGGAGAAGCGAGACTCCTTGCTGAGCAGGGAGCCCGATGCGGGACTTGATCCCGGGCCTCCCGGATCATGACCTGAGCCGAAGGCAGTCGCTTAAGCAGTTGAGCCACCCAGGTGCCCGCTGCCTTGTTTTTTTAAAAATTATCTGTCTCTAAGACAAAAATCCACATTTTTCTCTTTGAAATTGGCAAGCACCATAAACACCTAACATTAAGTTATGTAAGCAATATTTATCTGTCTGAATTAAGTGCAAAAATTCCTGTTGGGAGTTTACTGTCACAAAGTGCATCAGCTTTCATGGTTTGAGAACTACTCCTGTTCAGATCAGTTTGACACGAGGCGAAATATGACAGAGAAAAATTCTTAAACATTCTCTTGAAAATGAGAAGGGAGGAGAGGATAAACTTTCAGAGTGAATGTGAACCTCAGGATTCAAGCTAAGGTATTTTTAACCCCTTTGTATTGGTTTGCACTAAAATAGAATAATTGTCAAAGGATCTAGTTACCATGGTGATAACATCTTTTAAGAGCACATAACGAGATAAAAATCACTAAATTGTAATACCAGAAAATATTGCGCACAATATTACAGGCTTGCTTTCTTTTTAATATTAACTTTTTAAACTAAATACAAATAATACAAAATTGAGTTTTCTGTGCTTGGATGAAATGGGAAGAAAAGAAAACATTATACATCATGACATATTTATTTTGTTTTTTAAGGAAGCTTACATTTCTGAAAATATTTTTTCCTGTCGTATGTCAAGCATATATGTGGGGGGGGGGGGCGGTGCGTGGTTTCTTTCTTAACTTAAATACTGCATGGAAAGCAGTTAGTACAATGCCTGCTCCAGAGTAAGCCCTAGGTATCTGTGAACCATGGTAATTCTCTGCTGGCTGTGTTTTCTTTTTCTTCTGACTTCTCCTGTCTGCCTTTTTTCCTTCCTTCACTTTCATTGTGTCTCCCTATACTTTCTCTCTTGTAATTCCTCTCTGTTTCTTCATTCCTTTCTCCTTTGTGTTCCTTTTTTCTTTTCCTCCCATTTTTCTTGACTAATAATAATTTTTTAAAGATTAAGCAGTGAGACCATCAGAAGACTAGTTCTAGGATAACCCTATGGTTATATCTGACATATATATATGTGCCTTGTGGCAAGGTTGAGAAGCGTTTGATTTTGGATGAGGTGAGGTGCAGGGGATGTGGGGCAGTGGCATATGAGAAATGGAGTTTGAAAGTAGGGGAAAGGAACAACCTTAGAGGAGGAGGAATTTGAATAATGAGGGAGAGTCTCCTTGGCAGGACTCAAGATGGAAGTTTTTGTTTTCCCATCTGAGCCAGAGCACTTCATAGAATCCATATACTAAAATAGTAGAAGGTTTTAGCAAACATTCTGCACATTGAAATCTCAGTTAGAATTTTACCTACATAATTCCATGCAGTGCATAGCTTAGTGCAACAGAAGATAGAAACAGAAATAGACATACATTTGGTGAAAAATAATTGAAGGTTAACAGAAATGCACAGATAGCTTCCTCCTTCTACTCGATCAAACATTCTCATTGCTCAGCTCCATTTTCTCTGTATCCCCAGTACACTGGCTAGAATAACTAGGAGGTTTAAAAACTCAGAGTTCAAGTTTTCTATTCCCTTTGAAAGGAAGGAAGACTATCAGGTAAGAACCTTCCTTGAATATGAGCACCTTTTCATATTGAGTGGTGGTAGTGTGATGGCAAATGATAGGTTGCCATATTTGATCTCAATTTCATTATGGAAGTAGTTGTTCAGAGGGAGGGTTTTAGACCATTAAGAGAATACTTTTAGGGGGCTCCTTGGCTTCTTCCTCCCCCTGCAAGACTCCAGGGAGCTTGGACCATTATGACCAGACTGCAGTATGGGGGATGGGCTGTAGTGAGTGAGGTGGAGGTCTTGCATAGCAGACAGAGGTCTAGAAGAACATGCCTGCTGTGAAGCTTTCCATTCCTAACATCAATCATTCCCAAATACAGTAAATGAGTCACTGAACATTGTGTGCTCACTAGCAGGTCATTCCCATATCAGCTTCACTTGGAGTATTTTCCTCTATGAAGTAGTTTGAATCTTTTGATTTATGCCCTCTTGTTTGTATATTTATTCAGGCAGCTTGCTTACTGCCACTGTCTGAATAATGCTTCACAACTCTCTAAACTGACACTCATTTGGTAAAGAACCCAAGAGAACATGCAAAAAAAGTAGTGGCGGGGCACCTGGGTGGCTCAGTCAGTTAAGTGTCTGCCTCCCACTCAGGTCATGATCCCAGGGTTCTGGGATCGAGTCCTGCATCAGGCTCCCTACTCAATGGGGAGCCTGCTTCTCCCTCTCCCTTTTGTTGCTCCCCCTGCTTGTGCTCTCTCTTTGTCAAATAAGTAAATAAAATCTTTAAAAAAAAAAAGTAATATCTTCTGGGCATAATGCAAAATTAAAAATATTCAATTATGCATACATATTTAAATATGTAAATATGCTGCAAAACATAATTAATTTATTGCTGTGACTGCTGAGCCACTGTACAGTAAGTTGATGAGACAATAATGTAAGAGTTGTTAACTGGCTTCTAATGAGTTGAAGACATCCGTAGTCAACTTCTTAACAGTGAGCTAATTGAAGAGCTAATTATAAAAAAAATCTATTAGAAGTTCCTTTTTGAGTATCCTTGTGTTCTCTTGTATTTTGAAAAAGTAAGCATGGAGCGAATTTTATATTAACAGAAAAGATGAGAATAAAATTTATATGATTGTGTAATATATATACTACAAATCATAAAATCCTATTGGTTGGGATCCAGAAGCACTGTCTTAACCCAGTCTCCTCACTCTGGGCAAGATTACACATAACTCATTGTAATTATGTGGATATGTCATTTTGGGTAAAGATAATACACCATTGTTTGAAAATATTTTCTGTGTTTATTACTTATATGTAAGTTCTTCAGAAAAGCTATCCACAGTTCCTTTGAAGTACATTTCTGGCTTTTTATGGGTGTAATAAAATGAATTAGAAGATTCTTTGTTAAATCTTATATGAGATCAGACTTTATAGGAATGGTGAATAATGCTGGTTTACTCTGGTACTGAGAGTTCTTATATATTCATCATCCAAGTTATTGTACCTCAAAGGTTAAAAACATGATAATATATAACATTATATTCCAGGAACTTAGAAGAAATATAATATATTCTGTATTGTCTTTCAAGAATGTTAGATTTTATTTTTTATAAGGAAATACATATAGGCTTTTAGGCGAACTCTTACTTTCTATAAGAACTAACTTCTAATTTTATAAGAATTTTGGGGTGCCTGGGTGGCTCAGTTGGTTAAGCGACTGCCTTCGGCTCAGGTCATGATCCTGGAGTCCCGGGATCGAGTCCCGCATCAGGCTCCCTGCTCAGCGGGGAGTCTGCTTCTACCTCTGACCCTCTTCCCTCTCGTGCTCTCTCTCTCTCATTCTCTCTCTCTCAAATAAACAAATAAAATCTTTAAAAAAAAAAAGAATTTTTTGGACAAAAATACACATACTAGAGAAATGACACACAAGCAAAAACCTACTCCAGAGCTCAGTCTCCAGGAAAAAAGTTATTGTTGTATTTTGCGAATGTTGTTCCCAAAACTTTTTCTGCATAAAAATAAAATGTATAGAATGAGTGGGCTGGGGTGATGTCTCCCTGATGTTTTCAGTGTTTCCAGGTCATTCTAACTCAGAGCATTGTCCCTTAGGTCTCAAGCAGATTGTTGCTTTCCTGATTTTTTACTTACCTCCATCTTTGGCTGTCTACCTTAGGGGCCTCCTGCCACCGGAACCTAGGGTCCTGGATAGAAGTCACTAGACCAGTATGAGACCAAGGATTTACTATTCCTGCCCATTTGGAGTAATCTACTGGATTTCTGTGCAGTAATCTTTACATATATTCCCTTCATCCACCTGTATACAACCCCAAGGCATCAAATTTAGTAATTCCAAAAACAACCTAATCATCTATACCCCCTACTAGGTTTTCTCTTATTTTCCATTTAATTTAATTCAACAACTATTTATTGAGTGCCCGTTATGTGCTGGGCATTATTGCGGGGACTTGAGTATATATTAATGAATGAAGCAAAGATCCTTGCTCTGTTGGAGCTTAAGTTTTAAAAGGGGAGATGGGCATCAAACAATAGACATAATAAATTAATAAGTTGTATAATATATTAGAAAGTGATGAATTCTGTGGCAAAAGAAGGAAATGGCATCAGAAAAGCAGTGAGAGCCTGGCCATTGGGTATCATCATCCACGTCTCTGAGTGAAATCACGGACCGATGTGGATGGTTGAGCAGAGGCGCACATGATCCGAGTGATGTTTTTAAAAGATCGTCCTAGTGTTTGTGTTGAGAACAGCCAAACTGGAACTATAAATCTGGGTGCTGTTGGCAAACAGGTGGTAGTTAAAACCATGAAAACTGATGGAATCACTAAGTAAGTGATACAAAGAAGAGGGTCTAGGACTGAGTCCAGAGGCACTCAGCATTAGAATGAGTGCCTGCCTCCCACACATCCATTGTCTGGTATTTCTGAATATTTTTTATTGTGTATTTGTATTCTTATTCATTAAACTAAAATATTCCTTCTTTGAGTACATACATATATCAGACTTATAAATGTGCTACTCACAGCATCTAAGAGAGATGGTTAAGGTAAAGTCAAGCCCAGCTGTCATTGACTATTTTGCCCTTAAAATACTCTATTCTATCTTTTTTTGTATGTATCATTTTATAGATGGAATTTTGTATCTGACTCTTTGTACTTAAAATATATTATATCTCACCTTTCTATTTCTCACTTTTTTTTTTCCCCCTACTCGCTCAATACAAATGGGTCCATCATTCTGTTTTCAGTGTGTTTCCAAAGATTATCTTAAAATAGAGTTTTTCAACCCTGGCATGTTTGTTGCTTTTATTTAATTAGATGTAAGCCCCAACTGGTCAAGTTATAAAGGAGAGAAATACGGTTTTTTAAGCACGCCATTATGAGGATGTATAGTATGAAAAATTCTTGCATGAAAAGTTTTGATTTTATTGGCAGTTGAACTCTTTTGTGGTTCTAGAAATAACCTTGTAAATGAACCAAATTTTTTATCAGAACTTTGTAGGGCATAATTATTTTTGAAGGTTTATATTGTGTTGAGTAATTGAGTAACAGACATGGATCTAAAGGATGTTACGAACCAGATTGTAATGAATTTGGAATTCAAAGTGATTGTTTCTATTTATTTTACATTGCATTTGTTTTATTTGTGTGTCAGACACGTGGGTACATTTTATCTCCATGTGTGTATAATGTGCATAGATTAAAGCCCCATGGAGTGCCATATCTGCTACTCTGTTCGTCTTTTCACAATCCAGAGTAACATTGCAGATCTCTCTTTGTAAGATGGTTGTATAAAACCTTTTTTTGTTTTGAAAGAACTTCGGTCACAGAGAATTTGCCCAACTGGTACTCACAAACTCTTGTGTACCCAGATTCCCCAATTCTTAACATTTTACCATACTTGGTTTATTATTCTCTTTCTCTTCCCTTGTAAGTGTTTTCTGAAATCATTGAGAGTAATTTACATACATGATGCCCCTTATTTCTAAATATCTTGTGATTATTTCTCATAAAACAAGGATGTTCACGTAAGAAACCATAGTACAGTTCTCAAGATGAAGAAATTAACTTATACATAACTTACTATATAACTTATACAGTGCTATTATCTAGCCTGTAGCCCTTTGTCACCTTCCACCCAGTTGTCTCATGCTTAGTCTCTAACCAGAATGGGTCATTTACTTTTGTTAAGTGATGTACCATTGTTTATAAAGTATCACATCATCCGTTGCTGATGTTTAGTTATAAACTTGTGACAGTTGGGAGGCACCTGGGTGGCTCAGTCAGTTAAGCATCCGGCTCTTGATTTAGGCTCAGGTCATGATCTCAGGGTTGTGAGATTGAGCTCCATGCTGGGAGTGGAGCCAGCTTAAGATTCTTTCTCTCTCCCTTTCCCTCTGCCCCTCCTCACCCCTCTCTCCCTCTCTAGGAAAAAAAAAAGAAGTTGTGGCAATGGGCAAAAACAGATGACTTTGTGTGTATGACCTTCGTGTGATCAGGGGAGAATTTTGTTTGTATCTCCTTAGTGGCCTGTTGGTTTAATGTCAGTGATGCACTGATCCCCCTTAATACTGGTTGTGGTCACTTCCTTTTTAGTGGCATAGTATCACACATACTTTATATTATACAATGTACTTTACAAAGTCACTTTATTTTTCCGGTTAAATATCTGAGTATCTTATTCAGAGGGTTGTATGAATATAAATGTCTTCCTTGTTAGAAAAAAATTTTCTGTAAATAAGTATACATGGGCACTGTTTAGTTTGATCAAGACACACATGAATCAATGGAAAGAAAGATGCTCATGTAAAAGGATGTGATTTTGATGTGTGTGCAATGTGTTTATGTTTACATCTTTTTTGGATCTACGTCTGTCCTTACTGGTCACTGATGAATTAAGTTATAATGCTGGGACTAGCTGTTGTCTGCCTCCTATCAACCAAGATATTGCCCTTATCTGTTAAGATTGAATTAGGTGATTGGTTTTCTACTTGTGTTCCTTAGCACCACAGTATGCTTCAAGAAGAAATAATTATTTGATTCAAATTTAATTTTAAGAAATTAATCACTTGAAAGCTCTAGGATAACATACATTTATTAATTAACAAGTTTAAATGTGCTGAAGATCACCAAGGTATTTAATTTGTTTTACCAAATGGATTCTTGAAATAAAAATTTCCCTACTCCCTCTGGGCATATATTTGGCACTTCTGGAAAATGTGTTACTGACTAGAAGGGTACGGTGTTATCCTTGGTTCACTTGCGATCATATCAAATTTCTCAATTCCTGTAGCATACGCATTGCATATCAGGCAAAACTCAGAGGCTGCTCTAGCAAATATTATACAAGTATTACCCATTCCATCCTAAGAACTCCATTTTATCCGTGATGTTAGTGGATATTATTAAATTAGAAGGTCCCCTCACCCCACCCCAGCTGTTACAAAACAGCCTGAGCTGATTTTGGCCAAGGTAAGATCAGAGTTTAGTTTCATCACTGACCCTTTAACTATAGTTACATGCAAGTGGCCGCACTTAAAAACTCCGCCTGAAATGAATTGTTTTGGAACTTTTGTACGATTTTTAACCATAAGTGGTTGCCTATACATCTCAGATCTTTTTCAAAAATGGTATTTTTAATATAGCATAATTTTGAAGTATACTTTAAAGCATACTTTCTGCTAAAAAACGAGATTACTACTGACTGAGTTGTCTGTTCATTGACTCCATCCATGTGGAATATTTACTATTTAGGAAATGCAAGAAAGCGATTATTAATGTTCCATTTCCAATCAGAACAAGAAATTTCTACTACCCCTCTTTCAGGCTACTGAATTAGTTTAATTGATGAATAGTCTGAGATTTTAAGAGGAGCTCTTGATAAACATGGTAATTTCAGCCCTATTTCTATGTGAATTAGGATTTTGTCGCTCCTCTGCAACTAAAATGAAATCCCCAAGTAATTTGTTTATGAAAGGAGCTGTCATATATCAACCTCAACTGCAAGATTTTGTGTTGTTAAATATACATCACTTCGGTTTATTGGGTATACATATGACAATTTTGAACTTGTAAACATTAATATATACTATTAAAATGCCATTTTCGTGGAGATTTAATGGATTGAATAGTCTTCCACTGCTAAAAGTATGATAACCATTTAGTGATTTAAATTCCTCATGAAAAAAAAAAGAAGGTACAGATCCATAGGGTGCTTTTGAAAACAGAAAGGATTCTCAGCCTTTGCATTAATGTGTTTCAGTTGCAGATACAAAAGGAAAGTTGTCCTTGCTTCCAGCCTTTTCTCAAAGCTCCCAAATAATCTGGTTCCTCTGAGATCTCAGTCCTCCGAGAGACCTCACTATTCTATTCCCAGGGGTTCTAGCCATTCTTGGAGCTCTTTGAATTTGTACCACCTGCTTAGAGAGAAAGGCTTGGCTGCTGACTTAGCATTTGTAATGGGAGTTTGTTCCCTGGAGGAAGATTGAGAAAAAGTGGGTGAAGTGAAATAGAGAGAAAGAAAATTGGTATGAAGGAAAATGACTAAATCAGGAGCAGTTGACCCCAAGGGCAGGAAAAGCTTCTCCCCACCACCCCAATACATGGGCTTCTGAGAAAACAGGAAAGACCAGCTCAGTATGGTTTTTAGTATTTTGTGCAATTTCTGGCAGGCTGCTTTGAGGCTATTTCTACAACATGAAGGGAAGAACGATGCAGATTCTCATGAATATTTCCTATTGAAGGAAGAAAGGTTTCAAAAAATCATGATTTTGGTAAAACAAAGCCACTCTGTGTGTTTTTACATAGTATCTTTTCTTCTGGCCATTTCAACATATTTACATCCAGCCAGATATTTAATTAATATTACAATAATAACAAAAGAACCAAAAAATAAGAAACAATGATTATATGTTATTCAAAGTGATTTCAATTTAGACTTTATTTTGTGAATAACCATCTAAGATTTCTATTTTCTCTGGCAAAACTTTAGCTGCTATTTGAGGGCTAAAAGATCATTACGAGGCCTGAGATTCTTGTATCATTCCTTGATTGAGTGTTGAAATGATCAGTTCAGTATAATGTAATTGGGTGGTTAATTTTCTAACAACAATTAATATATTGGCCTCAGGCAGATGAAGTCTCTAGAGTATTTTATTTCCGCTATTTCTTCCAAAAATTATTATGAAAAAATTTTACGTATATGAAGGCTTCTTTTTGATTTTTGTGTGTGTGTGTTTTGTTTTTTTTTTTTTGATGAGTGGCTAACATATGTAGTAGTGGGAGAGTTGACTGGGTCACTTTTAGAGTTCTTTGTTGTTTCAAAATGTCACTTTGGTTGATACGGATGCATGTCACTCTGAAAGCCTGAGAATATGGCTACTTCTACAGACAGTCATACCTGTGTATACTTGGTCATGTTTTTTGTTTGTTTGTTTTTTGAAACCAGTTTCCATTTTGGTGAACCTAACAGGGTTTCATATTGGGGTGGTTCCTTAGGCAGAGAAGATGTCAATTAAAGTGTCGTTTTTTTGAATGAGCCAAGAATATTTGCTAGTTTTTGCTGCTTCTCTTTAGACCAGGACAGGAAGTCTTTTTTTGTTTTTTAAGATTGTATTTATTTATTCGAGAGAGAGAGAACACTAGTGGGGAGGAGAGGGAGAAGCAGACTCCCCACTGAGCAGGGAGCCTGATGCAGGACTCGATCCCAGGACCCTGAGATCATGACCTGAGCCAAAGGCAGATGCTTAACCGACTGAGCCACGCAGGCGTCCCTGTCACTTTGCTTTTTAACACACTTCACAGAGCTGGGCTTGCCTTTTCCAGAAAATTCAGGTCGCTGAGGATCCCAGCTAGATTTCTGTGTCAGTCCTGTTGGACCTGTGTGACTTGGCCCATGTCCTTGTCCAGGTTCACCATGCCCCTTGTGCCCCTGGACAGCTAGTGTTCTGGTCACAGAAGCCTGTTTTCTGCCCCTTGAAAATGTCATGCCCCTTCTTGCCTTGGACCTTGGACATACTACACCCCCTGCCCCCTTCACCTCTGCTTTGCTGTTCCCTAACCAACTCTCCTCTGTCCTTTGGAACTCAGCTTATAGAATTCAGTCCCTTGCAGACCCCAGAATAGATTAACCCTCTTGTTTGCTATTTGTCAACACCATGTGCTACTTTGCCCTGGTAGCATTTATCACATGACAGCTCTAAGTTCTTCATCGTCTTATCAGTGCCTCATGGTCTCCCAGCCCAGATGGGACATCCCTTGTGTGTAGGCATGTGGTACAGAACCATGAACACAGGGCATGTGTAATGACTGCCATCCGGACAAATACAAATAGAGTGTAATAAAACTATACATTTATTTATTAATTTATAAAGGGCATCTTTTGAAGTCTTACAGTGGGTTGCTTTAGTATTTGAGATAGGGCAGTAGTAGCCCATTTAGACACACAGACATAGTGATAGGTAACCTTTTTTTTTTTTTTTTTTGAAGCCTGGATGTTTGCATCCCCTTCCCAGCTCTGCGTCTTTGCTCATCCCACGCATAGGATTTTGTTGAGCAGGGTGTAGACCAATGTACACTAGACTGCGTTCCTCTCCTAAGAACTGATGGCAAGCAATTACATAGTTATCTTCTGCCACAGCCAACACGGGGCTTTAAAACGACTCCTTAAGGGCATTTTGAAGAATTGCCTGTTTCCTCAGATTCAAGTGCTGAGATACCCTCAAGACCACATCATTTTTTTTTTTTTATATAACAAACACCTGTCTTTGGTAATAATTGATCTAGACGTAGGAGAGTTCCTTCCAGGATAATTGGGGTCACGCAAATTTGAGGGCCTGGATGGGCTATTTTGAAAGGTGGAATTGTTCATCATCTGAAAAGGCATATCCCCTAGGATGTCTCGGCCTCTTCATATTCTCCTGAACTTTCTCTGAACCAGTTGGCAAGCCTCCCCCCACCCCTTTGTTCTTTCTTTGAAAAATTATACTCTTAAGTATTCATTAAAGCCACAGGATAAAAATAAGCAAGACGTCTTCTCGGACCTCTGCCATTAAAACCAAATCTGGTATTTCTTCTCTCTAGGGTGTTATAGAGAATGTCTGGAAAGCACACCACTTTATCATTTGACACTATTTGTGTGTGTGTGTGTGTTATATGTCTTAAGGGGGCACTGTAGTTCAAGGTGAGAGCAACATTTGGGCCTCTTCAGAGCCATGACCTTGTTCGAAGCCTCGGGCCAGACTCTTGCAAGGTTTTGAGTGGTGACAGTTACACGGAGTAGTTTTTTTGACAAAGGAATGTTTTCTTCAAAATAAATTTATCCTTTTCTGTTTTTACTGCTAAGGAATATGGCATTCTCATAACATCTTTATTCATGGTTTCTCAATATTTTTAAACAGAACTTTTATTTTGGAAGTAATTTTAGATTTACAGAGAAGTTGCAAAGACTGTGCGGAGGGTTCCATCCACCCTTCACCTAATTTCCCCCAATGTTACCATCTTTCGTTACCATGCTATATTTGTCAAAACAGAAATTAACCTGGGTGGTTCGTATTTTAGAATGTATGCTATGCAGTCATTGACCTACACCAGTTACATTTCTTCAATTGACATATAAACTTGGATGCTGTAGGTAAATAAGGAAACAAATGTGAACAAAATATGATGTTGGTGTGAATACAATGTTGATTTCCAGTAGTTTATTTCTACCAATGTCTACATTACCTGTAGATCATTTACAGGTCACATAGGTATGCCTCCATAACCTCAAAGCCACCTTTCATTTCTGAAAGTTACTCAACTCCTGGGAGCCATGAAGGGGCATCCAGATAAAAGTGAAAACTTATTTGTGACGTTTGGCATTATGCTTGTTCTCTTTGGGTATCAGTTTTCTCATCTGTGAGATGAAAAGTTGACAGTAAGGACCTTTAAGGGTTATATTTGCCTTACAGATGGATGATTTTGTAATTATACCTTTCATGACCAGATTTAGTCTAGACCCAGTGTCTATCAGGCAGTGGGATGATCCAGGTCAAACCATGAGTTTCTTTAACAAACCCTGGACCTCTGTGATCATTGTCAGAGCACAGGTGTTGACCAGTGGTGTCAAGTTCAAATGCCTGAAGTTGTCTGGCAAGTATAAAACAGAGCCAAAGGAGGAGAGAGGGACCCTGATGACGTGGAGAGCCCACGTCCTTTCTAGTGGTGCAGTGAATTCTCAGCTCCCAGGGACTGTGTCCCAAGGGGATGTTAGATCTTCTGACCTTTCAAAGGAACCCACATAAACAGTTTTTCATGTGAACTCTTGGAATCTTTAAATATTAGCAACAAATCCAGTGTCCAGGAAGCCACTCCATGAGCTAAATTAAATGTTTGGTTGACTGAAACTTACCTGTTGAATGCCAGTTTCTGATTTCTGTTCCATTTCAGTGGCTTTCAAACACTTTTGCCCGTTGCAACAGTTAGAAATGCCTTTTACATCACAACGTAGTACACGCATGTATGTGTGTATATGAAACTGAAACAAAATTTAATGAATTAATATGTATGATACAATTATGTTTTCTATTTTACTGTATATAGCATGTTTTCTGTAATTTCATGTTTCATTTCTTGAGAAAAGCACTCCCAATACAATTAACTCCTTTTCATGACCCATCAGTGGACTGGCTTCCTAGTCGCTGTTCCTCTGAAAAATTTGGAGGGCAGTACTATTGCCTACATGTGATTTTTCTACCTAGGGCTCTGAGATCTGAAATACCTCAGACGTGATTTCCTCAACTTGATATCTTTAGGAACATTCCATAACCAATGTGAAAAATGTGTTGCCTGTTGAGAATGTGGGATTTCTCTGTCTCAGATATCAGTAAAGTAGGAAATAATAGCGCCCCTCAGAAGACAAGGCTAAGCAGAGAAGATCAAAGAGAAGGGACAGAGATAGGCTATTTAGGAACCTTAAATTTGAACATCACAACTCTTTTTGGTAAAAAAGATAATTTTCTTCCTTTTAATTGCCTACAGATGGCATATCTTGATGCTTACTCATATGCACATAGCTGTGTGCACAAGCATCCTTGGCTCTTCTCAATGTTTTAATTGTTTCCTGGCAAATAAAAATTTGTTTCAAATGAGAACTTAAAATGTTCTAATGATAATTAGAAATTGTTGATGATAGTCATTATAGGTGGCTTTATATATTGGATTCTCTCTATGAGATGCATATTTTTATTAGACATTTTATTTGGAATTAGTCAGTGTTCTCCACCTAGCATCAAGCTCACTGAAAAGGTTTCTTTCGGCTCTACCATCTTATAATTTTATAATAGACAACTTGTATATGGCAGTGACCTTCATGATGTGCTCAAGAAGGCTGAAAAATATTACCATGTGCTTTTTTATCCTTCAAGTCATCGGGTCTTATTTTTAGGAGAAAATATTGGCAAAAAAATTATTAAACTTCCTTATAAAAATAAGATGTCATATAGTGCTTCCCACATGAAATTCTTTTTAAAAATGCTGCATGACATATTTGAAGTTTTTATTCATATCTGTGGAGAAATATTTTGAAACCATATATTTTGTCAGTAAATCATGGAATATCACGACCATATCATACCGCTCCTAATAAATAATTTCCCTCATTAAAAATAAAATGAAAAGATACCAGGTACCACTTTTTTTTTTTGACCTTTTTAAAATTTAAACCTTACAAAAATACATTTGTTCTTCAATTCCCAAACGTAATCTGAAGGCATACATCATTCCCCCAACAGCTTGAAAAGAAAGATGTAGTCATGCCAGTTTCTTTCTAGGTAACTTAAAATAGACTGGAGGCTCTATTTGCTACTGATCGTGACAGTGTCGTTAGACAAAGATATGTTCTACTATCGAAGTAGACATATACCAGCATTTATTGAGCACCTGCCATGCAAAGTGCTTTTTATACATCACTCCATCAATTCTCAGAGCAATCCCCAGAGTATTCTTATCATTTCCATTTTATGAATCGAGGAGGCTGGAGTTAGTAACGGTGTTGTACAGTGAGTGATACAGCCCCTGTTCTTAACCGTCATGTTACATTGTGTCCATATTTAACTAAAAAAGATTTACTTGCAAGCCTGACAAAAATTAAGTTTCCACACCCCCTAGAATATAGAGGAGACGCTTATGCATCTAAATATGGCTAATTTCAGGAGTACACCGTGGTAAAGATGTGCCGGTTGGATTGTGGAAATCCTAAAATATTTTTGTGTAGGTTGGAAGATAGTTATGGATCAGACTGAGGCTCCCTTGCCTCGCTGCACCCACCACCCAGAGTTTCCCCGAGTACATCCATAGGTCCTCCATGATTCAGAAACTAGAAGATGATTGCTTGGCACAGCAGGAACCTGTGGAGGACTGCCCCAGTCCTCAGGCCCCGGCTCCTTCTGATTGGTTGGTTTGACCTACTGATTGTGAAATACTTTAGAGTCATCCCTACATATCAATATTTAACTTAAGGAGACAGGTGCCATGATTAGCCAACTCTCACTGCCTGATCTACTGAACTGAAAGTCCACAGTGGGAAGGTGACTAAGCATTTGGCTAGAGATTTCTTCTCTCCTCTCAGGAGTCTTTTGGGTGACCCTATAATCAAATCCTCCCAGTGCAGGGGCCTGGCAGTGTTTGAGGAGCTCACATCATTATCATTTTCCAATACTGGCAAAAAAACTCCCAGATCCTTGGGTATTTCTTCATTCCTGGAAAACTACAAAGGAAAAAATAAAGGTGGAAGCAATATGGAAATTCTTGGGAAATAATCTTAGTTACCTAGTGAGGCAGTAAACAGGATAGCTCACCGCATCCCATTCACTGTGGCCTCCCTAGTCTGGGTGGCTGATTCTGTCTAAACTCACAGGCTCCGTTGGCCTGTGCTTAGAGGAACAATAAAGAGCTGGTGACTCTTCTGTAAATCTTCGACTGATATTCTTAGACCTGTGTTTCTTGGGAAGGCAAATCATCCTCATTAGGATACAATTTTCATTTTTTATAATATTAATTATCTTTTGGCATTATCTATAAGAACATAATGGGTAAAAACAAAATTTAATTTTTGTTATCTGGCACAGGATTTTAAAGAGGAGAATGTAAGTCACAAGCAAAGTGCCTACCTATTTGAAATTATTTAAAAATTTCTGCAACAAGTATTTATTTCCTTCATGCTGTGAGACTTGCAAACATTCAAAAAACAGCAAATGGATCTACGTCTCTATATGGATATAATAATTTATTCTGTTTCTTTAAAAATCTATTAAAATGAACAGTGAACAAATCTACCAATTTTTTACAAAAGTGTGCATGTATACAGGCAATAGATATGAAATTTTATTTCTTTTTTTAAGATTTTATTTATTTATTTGAGATTGAGAGAGAGAGAATCTGAAGAAGACTCTGTGCTGAGTGGAGAGCCTGACATGGGGCTTGTTCCCACGACTGTGAAATCATGACCTGAGTTGAAACCAAGATTCACACGCTCAACCAACTGAGCCACTCAGGTGCCCCAGAAATTTTATTTCTTTTAATTTTAAATTTTAAATTTATTTCTTTTAATTTTCATAGAACCTTACTTCAGTAATATGGAAAAAAGTATTGGCTAATAGGAATAAAATCAGCAGAGCTTTTGATGAACACATATGATAAATTGTTGATTTAGGATGGGTCTCCTCGACTTCCTTGTGCTGATAATGACAGTGATAAGTCTAAAGACATACTGAGGAAGGTAAAGGTGGTTTTTCAAGTTGTGAATCTTGATTTCAGAAAAGGAAATGAGGATTGTGTGATCCTGTTTTCAAATATTATGGGTAGACATACATGGTTGATGTTCCTGTTCACTTTGTTCCCTAAACTGCACCTCTTTCTAAGTGACCAACGTAAATACATTAATTTTCTTGGTATTCAGCAATGCTCACCTGAGCCACGGTAACCCACTATTTTACAGGTATAGATACATGAGTGTTTTCTCTTGTTTCTATTAAGTTCACCTCTTTTACAATTTTCTCTTTAAAATTTAGCCAGCCCTCAGTTGTAGTTTTTAAAGCAAATTCAGTGAAGGGGGCTTGGAAATTTAAACAGTTAATAATGAACGGGAAAAAAACAGTCTTTAAAACAGTCAGTGATAATGAGAAAATATATAAAGTACTGTGCACTTTTCATCACTGGTCAAAGGAGAATGTGTCACTTGAGTTGAATTGGACTGTTTTAAAGAAAAATTATGAAGTCTATAGAAAAATAACAGGTCGGTCATTTCAGACCGTCTGTGATCTGGCTGGTTGACAGAGAATCTTCAATTTAAAGGGTCAAATGTTATAATTGACCTTCAAGCCTTCTGCTTTTTCTTTTGCTGTTGTCCTGGAATTATCTTTTATCAGTAGAGCTGGGAACAAGTGAGGGCTTGACACATGTCATCTTCCCATGGACTGATGTAATGTCACACTGTGGTGGCATCTGACTTGCCATTGGTCAAGAGATAACTAAAGAATTAGGACCCAGACAGCGATAGAAACGCTGCATGACTGCCGTGCTCCCCGCTTTTGGTGAGAGTCCACAAATTAGATTTCAGTGCACTGAACCGAGTTTAAATGTGCTGATATCTGAGTGCTGAAAACATGGAGACTTGATGTTAAAAAAAAAACAAAAAACAAAAAAACAAAAAAAATAAGCCCTCTCTCCATACACACACGCGCGCACGCATGTGTGTGCGCACGGGCACGTGTACACCTATATACACATTTGTTACCGTTCTAGAAGAGTGTATTGACTCTTTTCCCCAACCTCCAATTGCCTACACTTGCATGTTTTTCTACTTTTATTCCTTGAAAAATAAACTTGTTAGAATAATCTTCCCATAAATTCCAGCAGGTCTTTCCACAGTTAAGAATTATATGCTGGCTAATTGAACATAATAATAAAAATAATAAAAAATAATAAAAATAAAAATAAAAAATAAAAAGAAATCGAAGTGGCTCGTTGTGGTCTCCCCCATCACCTGAAGTCTCAGGCTTCTTTATTCTCTGGTCTCCCTACTTAATGGAAATACTCTCACTATTTTTCCACCTCTGCAGGAGTCAAGCAGGCTTCCTTCCCTTCCTTTAGAATAGCTAATGTTCTCCCTGAAAGCACCTCCTCTTCATCTCCCTCCTGTGTATTTCAGGTTGAGCATTGGGCTCTATGCCCCTAGTCTGCTCTGAGGCGTCTCTCATTCTGCTGGCCTTCAGTGACCTCCCCCTTGGTTACCCTTGAGTTAATGCTGCTACTTTTTCACTTCATCAGATTTCTCTCAACATATTAGTCAACTACATTACAAATTTTTTAAGAAGAGGAAGTGCAATCTGTATTTCTTTGTACTTCTCTAGCATTCTCATGTGTGGGAAGATTCTGAATACTTACTCATTGATTCTTTAAAATATACCTTTGTATTCTTGGTATTGAGAAAAATGACATATCAGTAAGGACTCAGGAGCCAAGGCAGATCATGGATAACACAGCCGTGGATGGGACATGGACACAATTAACTAAGTTTCAAATCTGGTAGACTTTATTGTGTTCCGTGGCTACATGTTTGTCCAGCCTTAACCCTAGGTGATTAATTTGCAAATTAATCAATTCAAAAATACTTATGGAGCACCTACTCCACATCAGAATGTTGCTAGGCATTTGGAGAGACAGTATTGAATAAAAGCAGATAAATCCCTGTCCTCCTGTAGTTTATATTCCTCTCCTAGGACTAGAATTATATAATTGCTCATAAAAATGAATATAATGTAGCAGTCATCAGTCCTGTAAAGGATGATGATCAGGGGGATTTGGCAAAGGTTGGGAAAGTAAGAGCAAACTGTGCTGTGAGAAGAAACTGCAAAATGAGTCCAAGTGAACCAGCTAATAAGAGGAAGCATGCCTATGCTGGGCAGAGAGAATGCCGTTCCTAAAAATGTTCCCAGGAAATGAGGTATGAACAGGATAGTCCACGGCACCTGTGTGTCATTATCACTAGAAGAGGATCTTCAAGAACGCAGTCTTCTTTCCCTGCTTACTACCAACTCCGAACATGAAGCTCAAGACATTCTAGAATTTCTCGAGATAGAGTTGGTCATTAGGTTTGAATGCTCACCTCTTAAGTTTTTGAAGAGGTTTGGTAGAATGACATGATTTGACCACCCTGACGAAGGGAAAGAAAAACTAAGAAAATAGGAAAGTAAGTAGCAGATGGTGGGTTTGATTCTTTCACAGGCACATGCTAGAGGAAGGTTCTGGGCTTGGTGGGGAATGAAGGTGAAATAAAGAAATTTTAGAAAGCACTTACACTTTTATTCCACTCTGACGAGAGGAAGAAGTGCTCCCGCATCCCTTGTGTTGACGGGTCTACCAGAAGGAGCGAGCGCACCTCACTGTATGCAGCAAACACAACTATTTGAAAATCCATCGTGTTTGAATCTAATAGGCCTAGATTTACATCCTGGTGCTGCTCTTGAGAAGGTGATTTCTCCATGTGTGGAAATAGGAACAATATTAAGAAGATTAATTGAGTTAATACTTGTGTACATACCCAGCACAATTTCTCAATCATAGGTATTCCTCCGTTATTTGTCCTAATTCTTCATGACCCTCATTACTTTTCATCTTTTGGTTAATATTACAACTGACCTTGAAAAACACCGGTTTGAACTAGGTGGTTTTTTTTTTTCTGATAAATAACAGCACCGTACTGTAAATGTGTTTTTCTTCTTTACTTAGTTCCATGTTTAAATTATTTACTTTGATTTGAGTGGGAAATTTGGTTCTTCTTTATGATTTTCTTAATAACATTCTTCTCTGCCTTCCTCTCTTGTAAGAATAGAGTATATAGTACATATAAGATACAAAATATGTATTAATTGGCCATTTATGTTACTGGTAAGTCTCCTTGTCAACAATAGGCTATTAGTAGTGAAGTTCTGGGATGTCAAAAGTAATATGAATATTTATGACTGTATGGGGTTGACACCCCAACTCCCCCATTGTTCAAGGGTCACCTTTATTTTTGTTCAGTGTAACCTGAAGAAGGGAAGGACAGAACTTGGCAGATACCCTGATTATTTCAATATCTTCCTTGTTTACCAGCCCTCCAGACTGTGTTTCCTCTTTCCAAAAGGAAGCTGAATAAACGCATGACTTTTCGAGTCAGATAATCTTGGGTTGAAGTGCTGTCTCCTTGACCAACTAAGCTGTGTGTCTTTTGGCTGTTTAATTTCGCTTTAGATTCACATGGTCAACAAGTAAGACCTATGCATTCACGTAAAGGTAGAATGTGATAAATAGATAAGAGAAATTGTTGTTGATTGCTGTTGATGTGGAATTAATGTCTGTGAAGGAGTATATGGAAACGCATTAGCCATACTGGAAGGACTGCTTGGCTCACCAGAGGGAGGGTACTAGTGCATTCTCTAACTTGGTAGAACAGATTCTCTTGTGCTAGCCTCATGCCTTATGTACGTAATAAATATTGAGATATATTTGATCAGAGGAATGACTATGTCCAACAGGGGTTTGGTGCAGGATATCCAGAGTATCTGTTGGATTTACTTACTCAGGCAGAACCAAAGGAGAACTTCCTTGCCGATGGAGCTATAAACAAACGTGGGTCTCAGGCATCCTCTTAGATCCCAGTTCATAACCACCTATGGCATTTGGGGACTCCAAATGACAATAATGCAATAGGTAGATCATTTAAAAAAGAGCTCATGAGCCTCTGAAATTTATACTGATTAGAAATTCAGTTTGTGTCTTTTACAGGCTTCTAGTAGCTCCTGTCATTATGTGACTGAAAATGTCAGTGGGGACTAATGGTAAACACTTCTTTTCTCAGTGTCATTATATTCCTTCAAGTGACTGCATTGGGAACTGGATGCTTTATTCTTTCTTATTGATAGTCGCTGGGTGTAACATTAATATGACCTGTAAAATACCAAAGAATTATAAAATGAACCAAGACAATAAGGTATATGTATTATTTTAGGCAGTGGTGTTGACATTTGTAATATGGCTGAAGTCAACCAGAAATTTTAAGGCATGTACTTAAACACAAAATTTATCTTTTTACCACTCAGAATCCATGTCATTTATATCACTTAAGATGAACTTGCAAATAAGAAATCTATTTTCCACTTGGATGTGGATTTGGAATAGCTAGCAATGGCTCACTCTGCAAAATTGGTGCTTTAGGGTTTTTTTAGTTAGAAATAATTTTAGGAAATTCTTGTCATTCAGAAACTAGTGTCTTTTTATACACAAACTAAACCATGTTTCTTGATCTTGGGCCATCCTTGTAGAAATAATCCGTGTGCAAATTTCTTCTGCAACTTTCTCAGTGTAGACAGATTGGATCTTAGGGTAATGTAAATTTTGCAGAAGAATCTTAAAGAAATTATCATTGTAACCTTAGCTTTCATTTCCATTGCCTGCCATGCCTTAGGAAGTTCTTTAGCACTAATTTCTCTTTGGTTTTTAAAGCCTGCCACTGCATGTTTGATGGTGAATGCCAGATTAGAATTCAGATAAGGAAATCTCAGTTGTGAGCCTGCCTCCTCAACTAATATCAGCTTCATCATCTCGACTAAATATGTCCAGCCCTCTGGGCTCTCACAGTGCAGAGAATGGACCAGGTGACTCTGAACTCAGACTACTCTCCCTTTATAGATAGTGCAGAGATTTCAGCTGGTTGGTCCAAGACAAATTTGTTTAGTTAATATACCTAAAAATATAGTCTAGTTCTTCTGCCTTGTTTTTGTACTTTTTCCGCAGTCTTCAGATGCCACAAAGCACGAAGAAGATAACAGATTCCCAAGGGGTAAATCATTTTCTCTCCTTTAGCAAAAAAATAAGATATCACGTAAGATGCATGCATAGATTTTTATTCTTACAAAATTGTGTAGACTTATTGTTAAACCATGATCTGAAGCCATTAGAAAGAGCAGTGATAACCAAAATATAGTGTGTATGTCCTAAGAACCAATCTCATTACACTTGTTTAAAGTTTGGTGGGGTTACTAAATGGTCAGTTAGATGCTACTTCCTATGTATCATAGCTTGGTTTTTGTAAGAGATCATCTAAACCTAATTACTTCCCAAGGGCTCCACTCCAAATATCATCATATTGTAGCTAAGACTTCAATATATGAATTTGATGGAGACGCAAATCTGCAGCCCACAAACGTTCCTAATGTTTTATCTATAAAATGAATAACTTCCTGGATTTCCTAAATTATAGATGTAATCTGGCAGGTAACCTTTTAAGATTTTATCAATTTGAATTTCTCAGTGACTTTTTTTCCTATGTGGGATGGTGAAATTTTACCTTCTGAAATGTAATTCTGACCATTGTCACAATTGTGTTTCCATCTAGAAAATTGATTTTCCTTTTTTAAATGGTGACCTCTTGCTTCCATGGGCAGGAATTGTGTGTCAGCCAAGTCGTATTCTTTGAATATAATCACCCAACTTTTCACCAATACCATTGTACGACTCAGAGTCTTCTAAAATGGAAATCTATTTTAAATGGCATAACATAGAAATGTATCTTAATTTCCATTTTCATGTCTCCTCCTAGAGCATATAAAAAAGCATGTGTTTTGAAGGCCAAAGAGAAGGTTGAGTAAACAGCTCACCCAGAGCCTGTGTAGTTCTGGGTATATACATGCATATATCTATATAATACGTATGCACTTCCCAATCCCTCCTTACACTATTTTATTCTACTTACATGATATTTGATTGATTTTATTGTATCTGTGCTTTTATTTTTTGCAAATTGCTTTACATTATCATTACTGTTACCCTGATATGATGAAAAGAAACAAAGGACTGGGTTTCAGGACACCTGGCTCCAAATAATTGACCCTGTCATTTTTTTTCCCCACTAGCTTTATTGAGGTATGATTGACAAATAAAATTCCATATATTTAAGGTGTACAATGTGATATTTTGATACATATACACATTGTGAAATGATTACCACACTTAAGCTGATTAACATATCCATCACCTCATTGGTTACCCCTTTGTGTATGTGTAGTGAGAACACTTGAGATCAATGTCAGCAAATTTTAAGTATCCAGGACATTTTTATTAACTATAGTCCTGATACTTTACTTTCGGTCTCTAGAACCTCTTTATAACTGGAAGTTTATACCACCTGACCAATATATGCCTTTTTTCAAGCCCCCAGCTCCTGTTAACCACCTTTTTTTTTTTTTTAGAATCCATATGTAAGTGAGGTTATGTGGTTTTTGTCTTTCTTTGGTTTATTTTACTTAGTATAATGTGCTCCAGGTTCAACTGTGTTGTTGCAGATGGCGAGATTTCCTTCCTTTTATTTTATTTATTTATTTATTTTTAAGATTTTATGTATTTATTTGAAAGAGAGAGTGTGTGAGAGCTGGGGGGAAGGGGAGGCAGAGGGAGAGGAAAAGAGGGAGAAGACTCCCCACTGAACAGGGAGCCTGAGTTCAACAATTTGGAGCTCAGTCCCTGGACCCAGAGATCATGACCTGAGCTGAAGGCACACACTTAACTGACTGAGCCACCCAGGAGCCCCAGGATTTCCTTCCTTTTAAAGGCTCATATTTCACTGGCTGTGGGTATGTATGTGTGTATATCACATTTTCTTTATGCATTCATTTGTTGATAGGCACTTACCATGTTTACATACTTTGAGTACTCTAAATAAGGCTGCAGTGAACATGGGAGTGCAAATATCTGTTCAAGATACTGATTTTATTTCCTTTCGGTATACCTAGAAATAGGATTGCTCAATCAAATGGCAGTTCTATTTTTGATTTTCTGAGGAATCATGATGCTGTTTTCCATTCATTGTACCAATTTATATTCTGACCAACAAGTAACATGAGTTGCCTTTTTTCCACATCCTTGCTAACACTTGTTATTTTTGGATTTTTTGATACTTAGGCATCCCAATAAGTGTGAGTTTTGATTTGCTTTTCCCTAACAGTTAGTCATGTTGAGCATCTCTTCATATACCTGTTGCCATTTGTGTGTCTTTTTTGAAGAAATGTTTATCCAGATTTTTTGCCTATTTTCTAATCCAGTTATTTGGTTTTTACATATTTTGAATATTAACCCCTTATCAGATACAGGCTTTGCAAATATTTTCTCCCACTGCATATATTGCTTTTACATTTTGTTCATTGTTTTCTTTGCTGTGCAGAAACATTTTAGTTTGGGGGCGCCTGGGTGACTCAGTCAGTTAAGCGTCTGCCTTCAGCTCAGGTCATGATCCCAGGGTCCTGGGATTGAGCCCTGCTTCCCGCTCCCTGCTCAGCCGGGAGTCTGCTTCTCCCTCTCACTCTGCCCCTCCCCCCACCCCCCCTGCCTGTGCTCTTTCAAAGAAATAAATAATCTTTAAAAAAAGAAACATTTTCGTTTGATCTAGTTCCACTTGCTTATTTTTTGATTTGTTGCCTGTACTTTTAGTGTCAAATCAAAAATAAAAAAAATCACTGCCAAAACTAATACTTTGGGCATGTCTCTGGCAGTTCTGGATATTCATTTTCTTATGCAAAATAAAGGGTTTGATTATATAAAATTATAATTCCTGTGGTTTCTTTGGCATTCTTAAATAGGGATTGTAATATGTAATTACATTTAGATTCATTAAATACTTACTAGAAGAAATATGAACCATATCTGATAATTAGATTATTGACAATTTGAAATTATTTAGCATTCTTTGAAATATGTAATGTGTTTTTCAAAGTTAGGATTCTTGTACATGGGTATTTCGGAAGAACCATTTTGGAACTCATTCTACATGGAACCTGCTGATATTAGAAAATACTTCAAATTCATAAGGATCAGGGTGTGGATGTTGGTTAGAGGTCAGCTACAAAGTATGGGAGCTTTTCATTAGAAACGAGGCATTTTACCATATCAGGTTTTTGTTTTTTTTTTAACTTAAAGTTATTAAATCATTTCTATGTTGTTTGGATTTTATAATTTAAAAATCAGAAGTTTTTAAAACCGTTGTTTAAAATAATCCATTCTGTGGGTGCCTGGGTGGCTCAGTTGGTTAAGCGACTGCCTTCGGCTCAGGTCATGATCCTGGAGTCCCGGGATCGAGTCCCACATCGGGCTCCCTGCTCAGCAGGGAGTCTGCTTCTCCCTCTGACCCTCTTTCCTCTCGTCCTCTCTATCTCTCATTCTCTCTCTCAAATAAATAAATAAAATCTTTAAAAAAATAAAATAAAATAAAATAAAATAATCCATTCTGTATATTATTTAACTCGATTGTGGAAATGTTTTCAGTGTGTCCATACACCAAACTATCATGTTGTACACTTAGATATGTTCCAGTTTTATCAATTATACTTCAGTAAAGCTGAAAATAAAGTAACATAAGAAATCCATTCTTCCACAAAACAGAACAATGGCCCTGAGATTTTTTTTTTCCACCAAAAGGTTGGAAGACCATTAAGACGTAAATTGGTATGATGACTTGGAGGTGAATTCTTTCTTTGTAAAAATGATATGTGGTGTGGAAAGATAGACTTTTGGAAAGATTATAAATATGATACTAACTCTACTTCTGTGTTTTTGACGTAGGAAAATTTGAAACAAAATAGATATCTTGTCACTAGGTTCTAATGTTAGCTCCCTATGTAACTTTGAGTATGATCTTGCCTATCTATTATTTTAAGGAAAGATTAGTCATATCCTTCTGGGAAACAATTGGGTAGCAATGCTTTTTTAAAAGCCATATATAAATCCCTTTAACAAATGATACTAAATGTCAGGATCTTCCAATTGTTTTTACACAATTTCTGTAAGGAACTTATGTGGATGCTTTATACAAATGAGATACAGCTTGTATACTCAATTATGACATAAATAAAATATGTAGGTTTGATACTTCGGTAATTTTGGTTATCTTCAGGTTACAGCATGCTACAGTACAAATTAACGTAAAAATTTTTATCAGCTTATGTTAGTAATCCACAGTGGAAAGGTCCTGATGTATTCAGAGGTGTAATGGGTTGTAACGTTTTCTGGGTAGCTAATATACTGGTGATCCACTTATATGCATGTGTTTTGTACTTGTGTTAAAATGCTGGCTGTTTTTCACTTTCTTCATGTGTGAATATTAAAAGTTAACTGGGGGCAAAAGGATTTAAAAAAATATTAAAGTGAGGTATAACCTTGAAAAACAAAGTGGTAACTTGGTATAATTATACATGCATTGAGATGAAATGACATTTTGAAGTTCTATACCCTCAAATGTGGAAACTAGTCCATTCAGGCTAGATAATATGATAAACCTTGCCTAAACACAGAGAACCATTTCAAAACTAGTAGTTTCACAAATAATGTAATATATGTTAAGAAAAAAAAAGAAGAAGAAGATTGCAGGAGGGGAAGAATTTGAAGGGGGTGGAAATCAGAGGGGGAGATGAACCATGAGAGACGATGGACTCTGAAAAACAAACTGAGGGTTCTAGAGGGGGTGGGGTGGGGGGGATGTGTTAGCCTGGTGATGGGTATTAAAGAGGGCATGTTCTGCATGGAGCACTGGGTGTTATGCACAAACAATGAATCATGGAACACTACATCAAAAACTAATGATGTAATGTATGGTGATTAACATAACAATAAAAAATTTAAAAAAAACTAGTAGTTTCAAAAAGAACTTGTTCTGCTATGTTTGATTGGATATGTAATTCATTGAATTGTGATCTGGAAAGATCATAGGTGTTTGAAATAAAGCCAGACTGCGACTTCTTTCTCTGCCACTTCCTACCTGTGAGATCCTTAGCAAATTTCTGGCCTTACACATAAAATAAAAATAAGGATCTGTGGGATGGAAGAGTGCTGGCTAAGAAATATCATTTTTCATCTTAATGTGCGTTATAAGCCTTAGTAGTTACCCTCTCAAAACCCAATACCTCTATATGTTGGCTAACTGAACATAATAATAATAAAAAAAGGAAAAAAAAAAACCCGATACCTCTAAAATACCATTCTATTTCATTGTTTTGAATACTGGGCTTATTATAAGTGCAATTAACTTTGTAATGGCTTCACAAATGGATTTCTTTCACGGTATTTTGACATTGCAATTTATCCTGAATAGTTTTTCCGCCTAAATTTTGACAAGGCTGATTTATCCTATTCACACATGGATCATAGCATGTTCTGTGTGGGTTTTGTTGTTGTTGTTGTTTTGGGGGGGCAGAATTTGGAATTATTTATTTAGTGAACTTACCACATTGTGCAACCATCATTATAAATCAGTTTTAGAACAATTTCACCATCAATAACAGCGCTAATGCATATTCCCTATCAATCCCCATTCTCATACCCTCTCCCTAGACAATCACTAACCTACTTTCTGTCTTGATAACCTTGCCTCTGTGTTAAAATGTATTGAACAAGCCACAGTTGACTGGGTGGGTGACTACCCTGCCCATTGCAGAGGATGTCACCAAAACAATAGCTTGACTGACATGGGCTTTTGTATCCTATGGAGTTTTACATATTTTCTTTTGGTGTTTGTTTTCACCAACAGTTGAGAATTTCTTGGCCCTACAGCCTTTAAAAAAAATGTCTTTTGCGGAGGTATATTCCATCTGCTGATGGAAGGGTTTTGATCACTAACTTCAAAATATGGTTCTATCTGGGTATATAAAAAACAAAGTGAGAAATTGGGACACTCCTCTCTGTTTTTTTTAAAATTCATTAATTTTTAAATAGTTTATAGATAAACATCCTATAATTTTAAGCAGTTTGTAGAGAAACATTCTGTAAAGTTTACGTTTCAAAAGGGCGATCACTCTGCAGTGGGACTCTTCTCTGTCTCCCTGCCTCCCACTCCTTCTCCTGGGAAGCCAGAGCTGTTAATAGTTCCTTGACTTGCTTCCCATACATATTCTAGAAGCAATTGTCTATGAATTCAATCAGAAAGGCACTTTTACCTTAACTTAGCCAGCATCTTGCTGTGCTAAGGCCTCACTCTGGTCTTTGATATATTATTCTTAAATTCTTTTTTTTTTTAAGTGATTTTCTTATATGTCTTATGGAGTTCTATCGGTTATTTTTCTTTCTGTTTCTAAGGCATACTCAGGTCCTGCATAATTTTTAAGTAAACTGCTTTTCAGCGGTTTGTGTTTGGTCTTTCATGCTTATCAGATTAGTGTGTGTTACGCTTTTTTATTTCTTGTATCTTATAAATTGGTGTAGAGGAATAAATCTATTGTCCTAAGCCAGATCTCGTGCATGCCATTTAAGACTCTAATGGCACTTCTGTGTCTACCCATTGGTAATACAGACTCTTAACTGCAGAATTCATACCCAGTCTCTGTTGCTGGCTTACTGGGCTAGTTTCTTTTTTTCTGAGATCTAATCTGCTTGCCTAGGGCCCTGTGATGGGCTGAATGTTTATGTACCCCCCAGATTCTTGTGCAGAAGCCCTCACTCTCAAGATGAGGGTATTAGGAAGTGGGGCCTTTGAGAGGCAGTTAGGTTTAGATGAGGTCATGAGGGTGGGATCCTCATGACGAAATCATTACCCTTATAAGAAGAAACCAGAGAGCCTGTTCTTTCCTCTCTGCCATGTGAGGATATAACAAGAATATAGAAGGCCATTTGCAAACCGGGAGGGGTGTTGGCTGGCGCTCTGAGCCTCCAGAACTGTGAGAAATAAATGTTTTTTGCTGTGTAAGTCACCCAGGCTATGGTATTTTGTCAAAGCATGCACACTGTCTAAGACAACCTGTCCAGTAGAGCCTCTTACCTGAGGGACTAGACCTTGCCTTAGTTTTTCAGTGAATCTTTCTACCTCCGTACTTTTCCCATTGTACTCATCTGGGGTAGACTGAGTTTGCAGAGTCTGGTGGAAGGTTATCATTAAGATAAGTGACTTCCTTCTAGAGGACAGTCCCATGTGATAAAAATGATCTGTCACGTTGGCCCAGGCCCTATCTTGTCCAGGCCCTCTCTCCTTTCCACCCATCTCCACTGTGGTTCACCATGTCTTTTGGATGAGGCTACAGGATGTACGGCAGTCATGTGAATTTTGTATAGTTACAAGGTAGATTTCTAACACGATCTGACACAAGCTTTAGTTTAAGTGAATTTACTAGGGCCTTGCATTGTTTCTGTGGTTGTATATGCATCTCCACTACCTGCCAGACAAATGATTGCAAGCTTTGTGCTGTTAGGTGATTGCTTGTTGGCATATCAGTCATCTTTTAGGAGAGCAGGGGAATCCAGAGAAGCTGATGCAGTTGGAGCCAGGCAATGTACAGGGATGGCAGGGGCTGTGCCTGCGAGGACATGACCCTAATCAGCTGGCTTTCCAAAAAATGTAGGTCTCCAGGTACCACCCAGGGAGATTCTGGATCAATGGGAATGAGCTAAAGCCCAGACAAGATGTACTTTTCAGAACTCCTTAGGGGGTGACACAGTCGTACAGCCAGTGGGGAATCACAGCCCCAGAGGGCAAGAGATGAAGTTTCTGTCATTGGCTCTGATCAAGGATATGAAACATTTGAGAAAGATCTTTCTTAAAAGAAAACAGAATACAATCATCTGGGGTAAATATGACTTTTCAATGTTCTATAGAAAAAATAATGTAAAGGACCAAATGGTCCCCCTCAGTCTCCCCACTTTCTCTACCACCTAATCAAGGGAACCAATTCAGACTAGAAAATGCTGTTCAATATTTGTGGATTTATTGTGTGTTTTTCAACATGGCTTATAGGCTGTAGCACTTTTCATTTCTGTAGGGAACAGGGTGATATAAAAGTGAGAATTACACATTCTTCTGCAATGATAGATCGTACAACACCACAAACCTTTTTTTTTTTTTTAAGCGATTCTGATACTTTTTTGGCACACAGTTTTCAGACATTAACTGTCTTGATATACTAGGTTAAGTTGTCACAACCATCTGAGTAGAAGTTTTGTGAAATGAGTTTAGCTAATTTTATGAAAACTGTGAAATGTTTTTGGAATGCTGCATCACCGGCTCCTGATAAATACAATAGAATCACCAGCCACTTCTCAAAGCTTTGATACTAGGTGCCCTGTCTGGTTTCTCAACTTGTGGACTTTTTTTTTTTTCCTCCCTCTGGGTCAAGTGAGAGTCATTCATTTGACTCCTGTTTTGACAGCCCCGTTCCATACATCCTTCTCATCACTATCCTGCTTTTAGAGGTTGTTTTTCTTTCTATTTATAAATGTTTATAAACATTTGTTAGGGGCGCCCAGGTGGCTCAGTGAGTTAAGCATTGACTCTTGATTTCGGCTCAGGTTGTGATCTCGGGGTTGTGAGATCGAGCCCTGAGTCCAGCTCTGCGATCGATGGGGAGACTACTTAAGGTTCTCTCTCTCCCTCTTCCTCTGCCCCTCCCCCCTCAAAAATACATACATACATACATACATACATACACGTTTGTTAGATGTTCTAAGATTTTCTGTTATGTACTCATGAAATGCTTTCTTTAATCAATTGTTTACTTTATCCTCCATGAGCATTAAGGCGCTTTCCTTTTTTAAAAATGTGCTCTCTTATAAGCTTGCAGATTTCATACCTGTAAAAACTCTTGAGTGGTGCACAGACTCTTAGAGTGTCCAGGGTACTATGCTGGTGAGAGACACTTGGTAGGCAAGGGTTAAGGCAAATTTATTGCTTTAGTTTTAACGGTGATAGTTTTTTGGGGTTTTCCATTCAACACGGAATCTTGCATCTGGGAAACTGAGCAAATGGAGTGAGAATGGAGAAGGCACGAACATGCTTTACAGAGTGAATTCGTTTAGTAAGGATTTATGGTCTTGGAAGAGATAATGAAATACAACTTGTGGTCCTTGAACTCAGCAAGCTTATGAGTTGGACGAGGCGAAAAGCATACAACAGCACAGCAGAAGGTGCCCGTTGGAACATGGGACTCTATAAGAGATGGTGAAAACAGAACAGCACCCCACAAAGGAAAGCAGAAAGGTGCTGTGGGGTCCTGTGAAGTCCCAGCAGGATCAGGGAGGGGTTCATACAAGAGATGGGAATGAAGCTGGGCTTTGAAATGCGGGAATTTGTTAGATGAGAGGTAGGAAAAAATAAATGCCACGGGGGGGTGGGGGGGTGGGCAAAATAGGGACCTGGCTGGAAACAGCTGGGTGAAAGGCTAATGCAAAGGAACTATTGGAGTTAAAATTAGGGATGTGTTATGACTTTTATGAGACATGTAACAGAAACTCTGGTCAAAGAAAAAATAAAGTGGTAAGGATTATTGGATCAGACAGTGTAAAATTCCAGGTAGAGGATTCAGTTTAGAAAGAGCTTATGAGGATCTGAAGGTGGGACCAGGACCTGGTTTCTCTCTTGTTGTTTCTTGACTGTGGGTCCCCAGGGTTTGTTCTGTTTCCAGGTTACAAGCCTTAGAACTTTCATCTGGGAGATGAGAACACCTCTGTAGTCAGTTCCATAGAAGAGAAATAAAAGTCTTCCTCTTAGAAGCTCCAGTAAGCATCTCCAAATGGCTTACCCAGCTATCTTTGAATGCACAACTGTGGGTTGAGAGGAAGGGATGTGTTGAATGGTTTCTGCTCAGTTTCATTCCTAGAGCTGGCTTTGCCACACCCACCTGAACTGCTGGAAATGGAAAAGTGAGTTTATCAAGGGAAAATTAGAGTACTGTTGGTAGAAGAAAGGAAGTATAGATGGTGAAAAGGCAACCTCTAGACATCCTGCATAGTTAAATATATTGGTCCAGATGTATAACATAGGGACTGAAGAAACTCAGATGGTTTTCAGTAGAAACATGAAGCATGACTCAGTACAAAGAGTAGTGGAAAAGCATGGCATTCAAATAACCTACCATCTAGGCTTTATACTGGTAGACATTTTTACCAGTGGAAAGTCTTGCACGTGTACATGGAGACATGTATGGTAATATTCATAGTAGCACTTTCACAGTAGCAAATTTGAAAACCATCTAAATGGGAATGAGTATAAGAGGAGATGAGTAATTTGTTGTGCATTCACAAAATAATACCGTAGGCAAAATGAATAACCTGTAGCAAAATCCAATGACATGGATAAATCTTAGTAAGAAATTATTCAATGAAAAAATGGATTCCCAGAGATTATAAACATGATCACCTTTTTGTAAATTTAAAAACAACTAAGTTTTTAAAATAGGTGGTTTTTAAGAATAATGCCAGTGCAATGAAATTATACACAAAGGGATGAGACAGAAAATAAACAAAGAAGGTAAATAAGTAATATAAATGGCTGTGTCACTTGGTTAGAGGAAAAATATCAGTGTGAGATAATAGAGTTTGCTGGAGTGGGAATGTTGGTATGTTATTTAATAGGTAATGGTCATCACTGTCTTCTCTTAGAAGGTGGCATTTAACCAGAGAATGGATGGAAGTAAAGGAGGGAATCACGTGGGTGATAAGGGATGAAAACTCTCCTGTGCACAGGGAGTAGTAAATGCAAATGCCGTAGTTAATGCAGTGGGAGTGTGCTTGGTGTGTCCCAGCAACTTCAGAGAAGCCAGTATGGTGGAAGCGCGGTGGGAATGGGGAAACATGCTAGGATGTAAAGTCAGAAGGGCAGAGGAGGTTCAGATCATGTAGGGCTATCAAAGCCATTATAAGATCTGGTTATTAACCTCCATTAGGTAGGAATCCATTGGAAGGTTTTGAGGAGATGAGTGATACAGTATTTTTAAAAGAGTTGCTATGGCTTCTTTGTAAAGAAAAAATGGGAAGGCCACGCTTGGAATCAGGGAGATCAGAGATCAGTTAAAAGCCTTTAAAGTCGGCGTCTGGGTGGCTCAGTCGTTAAGCATTTGCCTTGGGCTCAGGTCATGGTCCCAGGGTCCTGGGATGGAGCCCCACATCGGGCTCCCTGCTCGGCGGGAAGCCTGCTTCTCCCTCTCCCACTCCCCCTGCTTGTGTTCCCTCTCTCGCTGTGTCTCTCTCTGCCAAATAAATAAATAAATCTTAAAAAAAAAAAAAAAGGGCTTTGAAGTCATCCAAGAGAAGAGTGATGGTTCCTTGGGAAAGCATGATTGTTCTAGTTATCCGTCACTTTGGAACAAATTACCCCAAATTTAGTGGCTTATGAAAAACAGCCAGTTTATAATATGTCACATTTCTGTGGGTCAAGCATGTAAGCAGGACCTTCAGCTGGCCACTTCTGCTTCATGAGGAGTAAGCAGGGATCATGTCGAGGTATTTGGCTGGCAGCTTCTGTGGAGGATCCAAGATCACTTCCGATGCATGCTCAGTGCCTCAAAGGAGGATCAAGAAGTCTGGGATCAATGAATCCCTCTCTCCCTCCATGTAGTTTCAGAACTTCTCTTTCCAGTAGGTTATTCAGACTACTTACATAGCGGATTATAGCTCTAAGAACAAGTATCTTAAAGAGACCAAAAGTGGTAGCTGCCAGTGTCTTTAGGCCTGGATCTAGAAAGTGGGGCAGCATCACGTCTGGCCTATTCTAGGTGTCTAAGTTGCCACGGAGCCCACCAGAATTACAGGGTAGGGGATTTAAACTGTATCTCTTGGTGGGTGGACTCTTCAAGAATTTGTGGCCATATATAACCTGCCATAGTACAAGAGGTGTGGATTGTGGGAAGTGGCTAAATTCTAGTTAAGTGTTAAGTGTGTTGCCTCTAGGTTTGGCTAATAGATTAGATGTGCCTTTGAAAGAAAAAGAAGAATCAAGGTTGGCACCATGACCTTTTATCTAGACACTTGGAGGGATGGAGTTGCCATTTACTGAAATAGGGAAAACTGGAAAGCAAATACAGAGGTTCCATTTTGCACACGGTAAATTTGAGTTGCCAGGTAGATACCCAAGTGGACATATCAAGTAGGTTGTCAGATACATGACTCAAGTTCAGGAGAAAGGGCTGAGCAGAGGCTATTTGCATATAGATGGTATTTAAATTAATGGGACTGGATGAGCTTCATTTAGGGAGGAGAGTAGGTGGAGAAGAGGAGAAATCTAATTACTGAGCCTAAGGGAAATTTAAATATTAGCAATTACTGAAATGAGGAGGAACTAGCAAAGAAGCCAAGAAAGAATAAGTCATGAAGTAGAAGAACCAAGGGAAAATGATGTCTAAGTAGCCTAGTAAAACTTTTTGAAGGACAAGGAATGATCAAATTGGTTACATACTGCTGATTACATAGATGAGGACTGAAACTTGAATATTATCTTGGAGCCTAGAATCCATTGGTGAACCTCACAGGAGCCATTTGTTTGAATCATAGGAAGCAAAACCTATTAGAGTGGCCCCAAGAAGAAAACGTGAGGGAAGCAAGTAGAGAAAGCTAGCATGGACAAAATCCGTAATCCATTTTCCTGTTTTCCTCTTGTCTGCCAGAATGAAATGCTTCCATTCTCAGTCTTGGCCTCTGTGTCTGAATGGAGGTGAATGGAGGGCCCCGGGCATTTGTGTCAACTTAAGGGCACTTTTTAAAGCTAATGTTTGTGACATGAAGTCTGCGACTTAAAGAAGGTTGGCTAGAATGGTTTTGACCATTGAATATGTTTCTGTTTGTCTCCCTCGCACACTGTTAAATATCCAGAAGCTTTCTCCACTTTGAGTTTAAATGCTTGTTTGGAAATATTTTCTTACTATTGTGTCAAAATGGCAAGAGGAATAAATTCTAATTTCAAATCTATGAGGGAAAAAATGGAATTTGAAAGCCTTTGGGCTTGCACTTCCCAGCTAGCCATAGCTCACACCATTATATGCTGTCTTGTTATTATTTCCTTCTTTGTCTCTGAAGGCATTGGTATTTGAGCTGTTGATTTCACTGTGGCAAGGCTACAACCTTCTCTTAGACTAATTTGGTAAAAGCTTAGTAGCACAGTGAGCTTGGAGAACATCAACCCCGCAGGTAGGAACTCACTGGATTGGAGGAACTCACTACTACTCCCTGGATGATATTGATGGCCATGATGTTAATCATGGTACTGTCACCTCTGCAACACCACTGCAAAAGAAGTTATTCTCAATTCACACACATCCTTTTGTTTTTAAGCTGAAAACAGCAGAACTTAGAGAAGTATATACAGGATTCGAGAAATAAAAAGTGTTACCTGATTTTCAAAATATATTTATGTTTACGTTAAACCTATAGGTAAATAATGGGAGGAGAAATCCTGAAACTATTTTTTTTAAATAATGTTAGGTTCTCTCTTCTCTATCTGTTAAGCTACAAAAGATAATTTTCCATTCAATTTACTTTCATTTTGGTATTATTTCACCCAGGGAAGTACCATTAGGAATCTAAGGCTATTTATACTTAATATCCTCAAATTTGTAAATTCTGTGAAACTAAGTAGTTCATACATCAAAAGGTATGCTGAAACCATACTGCAAAGCATGTGGTCTATTTTCTGTCTTTTTCAAGTAATTATAAACATGGCCTTAACATTGTAGGATTGCTTAGTTTGAAAAATTCAGAAAGGACTGTTTGGATTTTAGACAGTTAGTTAGTAATCCAGAGCATAGGGAAAACATGGCACAGACTTTGATTTAGTCAACCTTGAGATGTTCCAAATTCAGGATTTCTTCCGTTTTGAAATCTCTCCAAAGCCTCTAAGGTCTTAGCCTTCTGCAGAGTGGAATCCAACATATGATGCTCTCTATCGCCATCTCTGTCTACTCTCAGGTACTGCAGTTGTACCGCAACCACATTTGCTAATAGAAAACATTACTTTTCTGGCCAAGTGGCTGTATATTGACACAAAATTAAGAGAATTTATGGAAGGCATGGAGCCGAGAGAAGTTTTGTTTTGTTTTATTATTCTACTTTTTCTAATTCTAGCCTTGTAAGTCACAACAGATAGACAGACTGGGCGTCCTAACTTTTGCCCCCTACAAGTATTCAACCTGTCTTCTTTTTTAAAACTCTGATAGGAATTCTTCCCATGGAAAACTAGTAGTTTTGATATAAGTTAGACCTTTTGAAAATAACATTTTTTTCTGTGTGTAAAAGCACCATAAATTCATTGTCAAAAGTTTAGCTAAGAGACTGAAATGTAAAGAAGAAAGTAAAATATGGTATACCTCAGAGATACTGCAGTTCCGGTTCCAAACCACCCCACTGAAGCAAGTCAAATGAATTTTTTGGTTTCCCAGTACATATAAAATTATGCTTAAACTGTATCTATTAAGTATCTGTAATCTGATCATACTAAATCTATTAAGTGTGCAGTAGTATTATGTCTAAATATACAATGTGGATACCTTAATTAAAAAATACTTTATTGCTGAAAAATGCTAAGCATCATCTGAGCTGTTAGCAAGTCACAATCACTGATCACCATAACAAATATAATAATAATCAAAACATGTAAAATATTGTATTACCAACATGTGACCCAGAGGCACAAAGTAAGCACCATTGGAAAAATGGCACTTGCTGCACACAGGGTTGCCCCAAACCTTCAATCTGTAAAAAACACAAGATCTGCAAAGTGCAGTAAAGTGAGATGTAATGAAATGAGTTACGCCTTGAAACACAATTCAAGGGCAAAAACTGATGCTTTCAAGTAGAAGTCCTTGAATTCCCAAAATAGTCATTTCTTTCATGGAACCAGTCTTAACTGTTAAAGTTGTTGTTGTGGCAAAGGAAACTTGTTAGTTTTATCAGTTCTCGGATTTTGGACTTCGGTGTACTTCTTTCATGAAGTATATCTTTTCAGATTAAAGCACAGTGATATTCGTAACTATTTTGAACTTGGATATGTATTATGAGAACCGATATTTTACTGTTTTTTTTATAAATGAAGAATCCAGCACAGTTAGGAAAATGTGAAACCACTTCACTCAAGAAACATTTATTGAGCACCTACAATATACCAGATACTATTTGTAGATGCTGTGAGTAAAAGATCTCGACCTCCTTATTCTCTGAGAAGTGAGTAAAGTCATGGAATGAGGAATGTGGTGAGATTATAAGCATTAATTGTTAGTTCATCCTTAATAAACTTGTTCCCAAACCACTTTTAAAAAGCAACAGAGTTATCCATAACACTTGCTATTTTGTGCCTGTGCATTAACAAAGCTAAATTTAGTACTCAAAATGTCTGCAGCTGTGGAGAAAGGATGTTTTTTGTTTTGTTTTGTTTTGTTTTTTTTCCAGTAAATACTGCCATGTCAATTGAATAGATAGACTAGAAATAATAAATAAATTTTGAGCCTTCCTATGATTAAAAAAAAATCAGTGTTAGTATCATTCTAGCTCTGAAAATGAAAGACAAAACTCTAACTTTTTAGAAAAAAATAGAATATCTTCATACCTTTGTAGTAGGTGAAGAGTTTTTAAAGAGGTACAGATTAATTATGACTGTAATGGGAGAATATCAATAGATTGGGCTAAATGAAATGAGCTACTGTTTATTTAAAAAATCACAAAGAGAGAGAGGGGAAAACACACGCAAAGAGGAGAAATGTAATATGCATATTTGAGAAGGGACTAATTTCCAGAATATACAGCTAGTTCCAACAAATCAGTAGGAATAAAAAAGACAGCACTGTGGGGGAAAACAAAGCACAAATGATGTGAATGTCCATTTTACCAAAGTTTATCTAAAAGACAAAAAAAAATGGGGTGCCTGGGTGGCTCAAAGTGTCTGCCTTTGGCTCAGTTTATGATCCCAGGATCCTGGGATGGAACCCCACATTGGGCTCCCTGCTCAGTGGAGAGTCTGCTTCTCCCAGTCCCTCTGCCCCTCCCCCCTGCTCCTGCTTGCTCTCTCTCTGTCTCTCTCAAATAAATAAATAAAATCTTTAAAAAAATAAGGGAAAAAAATAAAAGACCAAAAAACATATGAAAAGCTACCCAGTTTCTTTAGCCAAAGAGAAATGCGAATTAAACCTACTTTGTGATATTTCTAAGCATGTAGCACGGTGATTAAAATGAAAAAAACCAGGGTGCCTGGGCGGCTCGGTTGGTTAAGCGACTGCCTTCGGCTCAGGTCATGATCCTGGAGTCCCGGGATCGAGTCCCACATCAGGCTCCCTGCTCAGCAGGGAGTCTGCTTCTCCCTCTGACCCTCCCCCCTCTCATGTGCTCTCTCTCTCTCATTTTCGCTCTCTCAAATAAATAAATAAATAAAATCTTTAAAAAAATTAAATAAAATGAAAAAAACCAGACAATATGGGATGTTGGTGAGCACATGAAACCACTGGAACTCTCACATATTGTTGGTAGAAGAATAAATTGGTACGACTGCTTTGAAAACTGTGTCTGGAGTCTACTAAAGCTGAACATAATATATACATTAAAATAGAGAAATTCCATTTCTAGGGATATACCAAAAGGAACTTGTTCATATATTTACTGAAAGACATGTAAAATAATGTTACAGCAGGAGTATTTAAAATAGTCCCAGAGTAGCAGGAGCCCAATTACACATCAGTAATAAAATGGACAAAGGTGATAGATTCATATGATGAAATACTACATAACAGAGAGAATGAAGTTTATGCAACAGTATGGATTACTCTTGTGAATTCATAACATTTCACTTCCTGTGTTGAACAGAAGAAGCCTGACATGAAAGATGATTCATTTATAAAAAATTGAAAAGAGATGAAATGAATCTATGGAATTAAGAAATAAGAATAGGGGCACCTGGATGTCTCAGTCGGTTAAGCATCTGCCTTCGGCCCAGGTCATGATCCCAGGGTCCTGGGATTGAGCCCCACATCAGGCTCCTCACTCAGCAGGGAGCCTTTCTCTCTGCTTGTGCACATGCTCGTGCACGCTCTCTCTCTCTCTCTGACAAATAATAAAATCTTAAAGAAAAAAAAGAATGATTATTTTTTTCTGGGGAGCTAGTAAATGAGAGATGGATAAGGGGCACTTCTGGAGTGCTGTTCATAGCATTTCTTGAGCTATGTGCTGATGTCGTTAAGTGTGTTCTCTCTGAATTCCACATGCTGTGTGAGGTCTGCTGTATGTATGATACACTACAATGAAATGTAATCCTAAAGATTAAAAAAATAAATATAGGGGAAAATATTTGAAGCTATGAAGTTGCTTGGGATTGACTCCTCCAAGACAAAAAGCTTAACATTTTTTTTATGAAAAAATCACTTCTGATAGTAACAAAATGCCCACCCATCTCTACGACCCTTGGCCAGTTACTGTCCTAAATTGAGCTATAATTCCTTAATCATGCTATTATTCTGTTCTTGTATTTTTGCCTGGAAAAATCAGAAACTTCTTGCTAAATTTAAAAAACAGTGACTGTAGCTGGATATTGTTTTTTTTTTTTCCTACCTTCGAACTTGAACTGAAATATTGGCTTTTCTTAGGTCTTGAATCTTCTAGCTCTTGGACCGAAGCCTGTTCCATTGGCACTCCTGGTTCTCAGGCCTTTGGACCAGGAATGGAACAACCCTGTTGGATTTCCTGGATCACCAACTTTCTGACCACAGATCTTGGGACTTACTGACTTCCATCACCTCCTATGCCAATCCCTTATAATCTGTCTCTTGATTTCTCTCTTTCTGTGCATCCATTTGTTCTGTTGACTAATGCAGAAACCATTTTTTTTAAAGACTTTATTTAGTTTGATAGAGAGAGAGAGAGTGGCAGAGGGAGAGGGAGAAGCAGGCTCCTCGGTGAGCAGGGAGCCCGATGCGGGACTCAGTCCCAGGACCCCAGGATCATGACCTGAGCTGAAGGCAGACGCTTAACAACTGAGCCACCCAGGCGCCCCCAGAAAGCATTTTTTAAAAGATTTGGTTTTCTCATGCTGACAGATTATTTTTTTAATTTTTTTTTCATTCGTCAGCCAACGAATTTTATTAACAGCAAACTGCTTATTCAAAAGTGATCATGGAACTCAAAATACAGAGCAAGAAGGATGAAAAACATCTCATTGGCCAATAGATTGTTTTAATTCTCTATATGAAACAAACTTTTCATTTTTAGGAAAGGTTAAGTGTAACTTCAGTAGACATCAATACAGAAAGATTTTGTTCCATGGACTAGTTTCTTTAGTCAAATGCTTCTAGCTGTCTCCACCAGGATAGATGCATTTACAGAACTGGCTGTGCTTGAGCCTTCTTTGCAAGCAGCTTTAGATCTGCAATGCACTTGGCAATTGTCTCCTTTTCCTGCTGTGCAGAGATGCTCTGCACCACATGCTTCTCCACCCAGTTTATCATGTGCTCTTGTTCCTTTCGGCGCATCATGCTCTGCACAGAGATGTGATAGTCCAGGCGATTCTTCACCTCCTTGTATACTCTGTGCAGCCGTTCCCGGTAAGTAAGTTCCAGTACCATAGCAATGTTATTCCTCTGGACATCAAAAAGGTAATGGCACTTGTGAACCAGGGCCTGCTGTGACTTCTCCATATCAATTGCATCCTGGATTTGTTTGATGGAAGCCTGCTTCACCTCTTCTAGTTGGGCAATTTTTTTGCTCATTGAGTTTATCAGCAAATTCTCCAATAGAGGCACCATATTTTTTAACTACATAGATAAGCAACCCTATTGTTGATATGGCAGAGAAGGTCTCTGCAGTAATCACATATATTTCTTTGGACAGAAAATATAGGATAAGTCCGGTTCCAAGCACACAGGGTCCTGTTACGCCAGTTTTGGGATAAAGGAACTGGAAGAATTCTTCGGGGATCAGCCCCAAACGAACTTTTCCTCCATGTTCAGGAAGAGGTGGTACAGGGGCAAGACTTGGCTGCCCTGTGTGGAAGATCCTTGTTGCCTGCAATACCCCTGGACCAAGGAGAGCTGTGTTCTTTAGACAGGGGGCCGCTGCGGCGGCCGCAGAAAAAACCACCCAGGACAGCATGGTCAACCAGGGTCCGGACAGCAGGCTCTGCGTCCCAGTGACCCGGGCAAGAGTCTCTGTCAGGGGCGGGAGCAAGATGGTCGCTCACCCTTTTTTTAATTTTTTTTAAGCATGGATGAATTCCAGGAAATGGTTCAGAATGGGTGAATAATTTCATATCTTTGCGGGGTCACACTAATATGATTCATGTATAACTATATGTATAGCAATGTGTACGGATAAGAGCAATATGTGTTCCAAGAATGTACTTTGAAATTTTAACAAAGAAATCCAAACCGGCACATTTTTATATTTTCATCTCAAATGTCCTGTTTAAAGCCCTGCAGTGTTCATATGGAGAAGGGAGTAGCATATGAAATCTCAGTAAGCAAAGGCTGTAAACTCTGAAAAATGTATAAGCTGGAGAGGCACTGTTTTATTGAGCACTAGAGGATAACTTTGGCCCAACCATCCTCCTCATGGACAGTAACTCGGTTGGCACGTGAGTTCAGTTTTGGGGAAATACAATAAGAGCAAAGAAATAACACCAATTCAAGCTAATTGTTATTTGTGTGGGTTTCTTCTTTTTTGAAACACTGACATCCTCCTGAGATTTTGGGGAAACACCATTTCATGATCATTGCTTCCTGGGATTTTTGCAAATCTTGCACACGTCAGTGCAACATTAAAGAACACACAGATGTTTGCTTTTGTTAGGTAATGTTTGCTGTGCCTTCTGCCTCTGTTAACAATACTGAACTTCTCTTACGCGAGGCAAAGAAGGACACAGAAGGGGGAACGGCGGGCCATAAAGTGCAAAGTATCAGCTCTCATTTACTGACTAATGACCATGTGGCAGGCACAATGCTGAGAGCTGTATTTCTATTCTTCTTATTTAATTTTCCAGCAATCAGAGATAGAGATGCTGTTATTATACTGATTCTTATAAATGTAGAAACTTCACGAGTTACTAACTTACAGAAGTTCCCACTATTGGGAAGTGGCTGGGATGTAACTTAAACCCGGTTCTTTTGGAATCTGGAGACCAAACTCTTTTTTATTTTTAAAGATTTATTTATTTATTTATTTATTTGAGGGCGGGAGAGGGGCAGAGGCAGAGAGAGAGAGAATCTCAAGAGGACTCCCCACTGGGCACAGAGTCCCACGTGGGACTCAGTCTTACAACCCTGAGATCATGACCTGAGCTGAAAGCAGACGCTTAACCGACTGAGCCACTCGGGCGCCCCTGGAGACCAAACTCTCCATTGGTAGGCTAATTTGTAAATAAAGAAGAGAAGAATAAGGGGAAAGAGGGAAGACAGGATAAGAAGAGAATGAGAAACTTAATTGTAAAATATTTCATTATAAAAGATAGGTCTTCCATTATAAAATCTTTGGTAAAATCACAGATAATTCGAAAGTGAAAAGTCAGCTAGGCATCCGCACCCAAGGAACTTCTTATATTGCCTGCCAGTTTTTATGCTGTGCGTCCATTTGTTTGTTCATGGTGCCGTGATATATGTACTTTAGTTGTCTTATTTTCTCACTAAACATTATGCTTTCAGTATTTTCTGAGGTGCTGTAAATCCTTGTGAACAATTTAATGTTGTATAATACCACATTAAGAAAATGAGCCATAATTTAATTAACTGTATTTCCATCTGGGGACATTTGGTTTTTTGCTATGATATATAATACAGATATGAACATCAGTATTCATAGACCTTTTTCCCAATTTGGGATTTATCACCTACCTCTGAATTTCCATTTTGTAGGAAGTTTTTAAATAGTTGGTTCTCGACAGAATATTTATTTTAGAGATGGTGTATTATAGTAAGCCTTTTCAGCCTGATGTAACTTTCCTTGCAATAAATTGTGTATCATTTTTTAATTTAAGTGTAATTGATGTACAACATTATATTAGCTTCAAGTGTACAACAGAATGATTCCATATTTGTGTATATTGCTAACTGATCACCACAGTAAGTCTAATTAACATCCATCACCATATAGAGTTGAAGGATTTTTTTCTTGTGTTGAGAACTTTTAGGATCTACTCTCTTGGCAACTTATAAATATGCAATACAGTATTATTAACTATTACCACTATGAGGTATAGCATTGATTTTTTAAGATAAAGCACCTCAATGTTATTTTTCATAAAATCTTAGAATACTGATGAGCTTCTTTTCTACAACTACAATACCTGTTTTGGTTTTTTTTTTATTCTTTTTTGGCCTTCCCAAGTAAACCTTTTAGCAATACAGATCAGAAATATGCAAATGGAGATTTACTTTTTCCACATAGTTAGCCTGTGTTCATCAACTTTTCTTAAGATTTATTTGTTTGACAGAGAGAGCGAGCACAAGCGGGGCGATCAGCAGAGGGAGAGGGAGAAGCAGACTCCCCTCGGAGCAGGGAGCCCAATGCGGGACTTGATCCCAGGATCCTGAGATCATCTTTAACCAGCTGAGCCACCCAGGTGTCCCTGTTCATCACCTTTTTATTTCAAGTCATCCCTTATCACCTTCAGGCTACATAGGCTACCATGATAGTATTTATTCCTTTAAATCCCAAGCTGGGCCTGGTTGTTAGAATCATTTATTGACATCAGTCCTTCTGAGTCCAGAGAGATTGCCACTGCTTTATTTGGAGAGGTGGAGGGTGGGGAGGACGTGCCTTATACCTCTTTAAACCAAGAGACAGGGCTTCAACTTTCTTGGGAAAAAGACTGTTCACTGAAATTATGTCTTAGCCGATGAAATTCTGGTCATAGCGTGGCTTGCTGAATTTGCATGTATTTTGTCAAAATTAATAAATTCTACATGAGGGATGCCTGGGTGGCTCAGATGGTTAAGCATCTGCCTTCGGCTCAGGTCGTGTTCCCAGGGTCCTGGGATCGAGTCCCGCATCGGGCTCCCTGCTCCGCAGGAAGCCGGCTTCTCCCTCTGCCTCTCTCTCTCTGACTCTCATGAATAAATAAATAAAACATTAAAATAATAATAATAAAAAATAAATAAATTCTACATGAAATATTGGAAGAGGATTATTTTTCTACTTTTATGTCTTTGTTTTAAATTGTAGGCAGCCCTTGAATTTGAATATGATTAATGTCAGTAAGTAATTTAAAGGTTTAATGTGCTGACCTACTCCAACTGCAGATCATCACATACAATGAGTATTATGTAATTGGCTGCACACAACAGTTTTGTGAGACAAAGAACCTGCTTAAAATATCTTGAATACCATTAAAAGAAGATGTAAATATCGTTAATAATTGTGTGTATACCTGGACCTATGAAGTGCTTTTATTTTTAATCAATTCTCATAGCAACCTCAGGAGCTAGAGACCACTTTTAGCCTTGTTTTATGGATGGGAAAACTGAAGCATATATGAAAAGGTAAATAATGGTCCACAGGGGAGATGGACTTAACTTTGACTTGAGGAGTAGGTTATTTGGCAGATTAGAGGGAGATCTTCCAGGTGGGGTGTTCTGGGAAGGCTGATAGAATATCTGTGGACGTGCTTATTGGTGGGTAACTGGGCAGAGAAGGGCTTAAGATGAACCATGGGTTTAATGACAGGTGGGAGGGAATTCTAAGAATGAAAACCGAGTAAACGAAAGTTGCTTTCAGAGTAGTATTTTTATGAGTCATGTAATTTTAATGGAATCAAGGGTTTATAGAGATAAACTTAAGTTCAGAGAAATCCATCAGGACCTCATTGTGAGACGGCATGGGATAGAGGTGTCTAGGGTTCACAGTGTTGTGCATTTTCTGCCAAAGAGCATTCACAGTCCATTTAAAATGAAAAGAAGTTTTAAAACAACAATAACAGGGGCGCCTGTTTGGTTCAGTCGGTTAGGCCTATGACTCTTGCTTTCAGCTCAGGTCATGATCTCAGGGTCCTTGGATCGAGCCCTGTGTCAGGCTCTGCACTCAGCACAGAGTCTGCTTGAGATTCTCTCTCCCTCTCCCTTTGCTTCTCCCCCTACCCCTCACTCATGTACTGTCTTTCTAAAATAAATAAATTAAAAAAACCCAACAATAATAAAACTATGCTCTTCAGACCTTGTTGGAGAAACATAGTTAAAAACATAGGGAAAGATTATGGAGGGCTTTAAAAAACAATCTGGAATCTTCTATCAGTTAAAGAATTTTGTATTTTCTGAATGATTTTCTTTTTTCTTCCATAATGGAATAATTTTTGTAGGAATGTGAAATTCCGAATGGTTATTTGCAGATAGTCTTTCAATAAAAATTTTTTAAAAATTGCCCAAAGAGTATGAGGTATCAGACTGCCTTAAATCTAGTTGCAAATTGCTAGTCCAAAGACAAGGCAGCCTGCCAAGTCTATTTTGATTATTCATTGCTGCATAACAAATCATTCCAAAACTTGGTGGCTTCAGACAGCACTGATCATCTCTTATCTGTCATGGTTTCGGTAGGTCTCAGCTAGAAGAATCAAACACTGGAGGCTGGGCATATCTTCTCATTCATTCACAGGCCTGGTGGAGGGGCTTGCTATGGCTACTGGTTGGTAGGCCCACATGGGGCCTCTTCATGGAGCCTGGGATTCCTCACAACATATAGTGGCTGGGTTCCAGGAGCGAGTGTCTCAAGATAGAAGGTGAACCAGTCTGAGGTCATTTGCTTTTTTATTATCTAGCCTCAGAAGTCACACAGCCCTGCTTCTTCTGCATATTATTGATTGAGGCAGGTGTAAAGGTCCACCCAGATTTTAGGAGGAGGGAACATAGACCTCACCTCATTTCAGTGGAGGACTGCCATCACATTTTAATCGAAAGTGTATGAGAAGGGGTGTGTGTGTGTGTGTGTGTGTGTGTGTGTGTGTGTGTGTGTGTGTGTCTGCCATTGCAGAAAATGCAATCTGCCATTCCATCTGAGGGTTCTAAAAATTGCCAGAGCCTGCCTGGCAAACGAGGTAGGAAGCAATGAGTCACATTCACATTTGTCTCCTGGAAGTATTTTATGAAAATGGCAAGGGTTAGGGCAACTCATAAGGGGAGACTTTATTCTGTCTCTTTTCAGCGTCTGCATTTTGGTGAGTATTTGTACTGAGAAACTGGAAATTTTCTTTGTGGACTTTTACTGGAAACAGATCTAAAAATAAAACAACGGGGTCCAGGATAGAATAACTGTGTCAAGAATGGCGTTACAGTTGTTTCTAAATCTCATGAGATTTGGTCATGCTGTTCTGCCAAGGCTAAGATGAGTTGCCTGGCACAAAGAAAACCCTGGACGTTGGTCGATGCTTCGGAATTCTGTTGTTTGTTGTTTGAATGGAAACCGCCTCCTCAGTGCTGGGCACCCTGACCCTAGGCTCTCCACTGGTTGCCAGCATTTCGCCACGTTCTCAGATGCACTGCCACAGAAGTTGGAATCACATCGGCATCTGGCCCAGAAGCTCCCAGGTATGCTTAGGGATTCGTTGGAAATTTCAGAGGTTGTCTTGACTCTTTTTTGTTGGCCCTGTGTAACACATCCAGTATCTGTTGTAAGTCAAGCATTGTTTGCTACAACACAAGTGCCGAGATATACAAGGTCTTCCCTGTTGAGGAACATATCTAAAGGAAAAGGCATGCAAAGAGGCCATCTCACTACAGGATGTGAAGTGCCCTGACCCAAGGTCAGAGACAGGGAGGTCTTCTAGGCAGAGGGAAAAGCAGTTGAATAGAGACACAATGCCCCAAGGAACTTATTAGAAATTATAGGACAAAGTGGGGTGTGATGGAAGTTGAGGCTAGCGGAAGTAAGTAGCATCCAGGCCATAGAGAAAGACTTTATTCTTGAGGGGCATTGCCTGAACTACACACGAACAACGCCTTCACTTTTTTGAGTTCTGATTTAGAGTGTGCCTCTCAAGAGGACTCCCTGCTGAGCATAGACAGGAAGGATCTTTGAGGTCATGAAGTAGTCGTATAATTCTAATTAAACACAGGGTAGTAATTTGGGCTGTGAAACGTGTCATCGTTGATTAATAGACAGAAAAGTTAATTGCTAAAATTTTTTCTTACTCTTATTCTTGAATTTTAAAAAGTATTTTATGAACGCTATTTGGGATTTGCTTTACTACATTGATATTGCTTTTCTGTTCAACATGCAGTGTCTAATTTGATGCCTAAGCAATTTTTTTTTTAGACAGGCACGGAATAAATTATCTGCATTTTATAACAGAGTAAAATGTGTTTTGGATGAGTCATGAATAGCCCATGATCAAAATTTAGCAATTTATACAACCAGGAGTAATAGTTCTGACTTCAAATCACATGTTTAAAAGAAGGTAGTTTCTTCCAAAGTAGCAGCCATCTGTGTTCATTAAGAGCCTACTTTTCAGGGGTGCCTGAGTGGCTTAGTTGGTTAAGTGTCTGCCTTCGGCTCAGGTCATGATCCCGGGGTCCTGGGAGGAGCCCAATATCAGGCTCCCTGCTCAGTGGGGAGCCTGCTTCTCGCTCTGCCCCCCCACCCCACTCGTGCTGTCTCTCTCTCTCTTGCTCTCCCTCTCTCAAATAAATAAATACAATCTAAAAAAAAAAAAAGATCCTACTTTTTAGAAGGTCCTCTGAAAGCTACTTTCATGTTATCTTATTTAATCTCTCCAGTGATCCTGTGAGATAGGTAGTGTGGTAGAGAAACTAAGATTCAGAAACCCGAGGTCATTTTCCATCATTCTCAGGACAGAGTGGGGCTGATACATGTCTCATTGGAATCCAAGTCCCTAGACTTCGCCCCTCACCAGATTGGCCCCCCTGTTGTCCTCAGTCTCTCAAAAGTATTCTGTAAAATAAAACAGCAATGTATTTTACCCTTCCCCCATGGGAAATGAAAGGTTCAATTGGTAAAACAGTTTAAAAATCAATGGACTTCAAAATGCTAAATAAGAACAAGACAGACATGTCAATTTTACTTCTGGGCTTGAGGGAAATACATTTTCTTCTTGAAGTGAGCCTAATTTTTTACTAGTCAAATTTTAAGTCATTAAAATGAGCAGCGTGCATCACTACACAATAGTGTAAGAAAATTTTGCTGATTTGAGAGAATGAAGGAAGATGGTTTTTCTATTTGGTTATAAATAAAGCCTAATTTGTGTTTGTCTCCCGTAATGTTTACATTCCATTAAGAATGTCAGCTATAGTATTCAATGCATCAAGGTAGTGTTTCCAGCTGAGCTTATGTGTTTCAGGGACTTGTTAACACTTTACCTTCTGTTCTGGGATCCCTATTATCTTGGAGTTTACTCTCTATGTAGAGAAATAAAATACAAAAATAGATTTTAAATTGATGTGTGCAAATCACTGTAAATGTAATATGTGTAACAACTCTCAATCTGGGATTAAGATAGCCATCCTTCATTCTCCCCTTTTTCATTCTTTTTAAAAAATCATAGGAGAAAAGTCCCAGTAAACTTCCTTGATTAGAATCTTGACTCTGCCATGTTCTAGCAATGTGACCTTAAATTACTTAGCCTCTCTGGGCTTCAGTTTTATCTTCAGCAAAATAGGGATAATAATAAGAAAACCCACTTTATATGGTTATTATAAGGATTAAATGAGTAAGCTTTTATTTTAATAAAGAATAAAAATTAAGATCATTAGCCTGATTTTTAAGGCTTTTTTACTATCTAATTTAAAGATACTTTATGAAATGTATCATCTGCCTTAAAAAAAAAAATCTGTGTTCCATTTCACCTGGAACAAGGCTAATTTTCTGAGTGTTTCTTCCTGGCTGCTACTTGAACACCTTTGCAAAAGCCACTGTCTTTAACAAGAACTTCTACCTACTTTCCCCTTATTAGAATCTAATAGCATTTGATGTAACCTAGCCCAGCCCAAGGATAGTACTCATAAATTCTCAAGGTATAGAAATGTCCAACCCAATGCAGGCTTTGTTGCCATTTCCCACAGGCTTAATCTGAGTGTGGATTTAGGGCAGTGATCTTTAGACTAACTTGTCGAAAGGCCACAACCCAAAAGGGATTGGCTCAGAATTTGCCTGCCAAGAAAGTAGCTTAGAACTGAGAACAGTTTTGCCTTCTCTTTCTATTGAAAATCATTTCTGCGATTCACAGTTGATTTATTTAAATTTTTTTTTGTCTAGAATCCTCAGGTAGTATTTTTAAAACATTTCACAGAGATATGATTGGCATACAGAAAGGCACACATATTTAACATATACAACATGTTGAGTTTGGAGATACATACATACCTGTGAGACCATCCAAAGTCAATGCCATAAACATATTTGTCTCCTCCAGAAGTTTTCTCCTGCCCTCTTCTTATATTATTTTTTAAAAGTTTTTATTTATTTGAGAGAGAGCGAGTGAGAGAGAGAGCGTGCAAGGAGGGGGAGGTACAGAGGGAGAGGGAGAAGCAGACTCCCCCCTGAGCGGAGAGTCCAACACAGGACTCGATCCTAGGACTCTGGGATTGTGACCTGAGCCAAAGGCAGATGGTTAACCGACTGAGCCACCCAGGCTTCCCTTACATTATTGTTTTTTTGTGAGAAGAACGCTCTATATAATATATACACTTTCAGCAAATTTTTAAGAGATACCTCCACTCCCAGTGCCCATTTCAGCTTGTGTTTTTTTCCCATCTAAGACTTGATTTACAAAAACCTCTGTAAGAAGATGTTTCCCTCTCAACAGAAGATAAAAAAAAATAAATGACAGTATCAAATGTTCCATCACCAAGACCTCATTTCCCAACCTTGTCTCTGCTCAATCCCTTCAGATGCAGCTCGGATTCTTGATTCCTTCTCTTTCACTCTCTGCCTCTGAGAGTCCATGGGGATTCCATGCTCATCTTGCTGCACCCTTGTGGTCTTTCTGTGTCCAGAAGCCATTTGTGCACTTGACTTGTCTCCGTAAGAAATAGCCACTGGAGAGGGCTTTGCCTTGTCTACCTGTTTTCCACAGTATTTTGTCAGCACGAGTTTCTTTCTTTTTTTTTTTGTTAAGATTTTGTGTATTTATTAGAGAGAGAGAGACAGCAAGAGCAGGAGGGGCAGAAGGAGAGGGAGAGAGAGAGACTCTCAAGCAGACTCCACACTGAGCACAGAGCCTGATGTGGGGCTCGATCACAGAACCCTGAGATCATGACCTGAGCTAAAACCAAGAGTCAGACGCTGAACTGACTGCACCACCCAGGCGCCCCTGTCAGTACAAGTTTCTTACTAAAGATTTTATTTTATACTTATTCTGTAAGTATTTATAATATTTTTATGTTCATTTTGTAGTGACTGATTGCATGTTAAAGTTTTAGAAAATGTTACTTTCTTCAGAAAGCTGCCCACTTGAGAAAGGTAGCTACGTACCTAGAATTCTTAGCAGCTAAGATTGACTTTGAGGTCAGACAGACCCAGGTTTCTATCACTGTGAGGTTGCTTCTAGATGCGTGACCTCCCAGAGTTCCAATTTCTATAGTAGTGAAATGGAGAAGGAAAAATTTGTAAATGGTTTAGTGAAAGTTGAAGGACACCTTGATGGTGAACTCAAGTGCCTGGGTCATCATGAGCATTCAATAAAGATGAGGCATTATTCTTACTACTGTGAATAAATATGAGTATATGTAAGTGTATATTCATGATTATTCATCACTGTTCTGATACGTAGTAGTGCACCATGAAGAAAGCTTCTCTGATCTTCATCTGTTACCTATTTTGTATTCTTTAGATTTAATCTAACAGTATTCTGAACTGTTCTCAATAATAGTATTGTAGGTTTTCTTTTTATGTCACATCCTTGATTTGGAGAGAATATATACATGTATCCCACAATATTCCCCTTCCTTCACCTGTCACAATCTTTGTATTAAAGACTATATAAATATTTTATAAATATATACAACCCTGGCTTGATTTAAAACAAATGGGCAATATATCCCCATTTTACTGTGTTCTTAGAACTCTGTGTACATTATATAATAAAAAAAAGTTGATTTTTATCTAGTTAATTTAATAAATACAATAACTGTTTTGGGGGGTTCAATCAAATACTTTATGTATTCATTTGTTTTCTTTGTTTTTTGAATTACTGTATAATACCTTCCTTTTGTACCATAATCACATGGATGGTCTAAGTGCCTTGGGTATATAAGTTGTGTTGGTTGCTTTCAATTTTCAGGATTATAAAAAATTGCCATATAATATCAGGGTGAAAAGTAATTTTAAAATAGTAAACTCATAGAGATTAATAGTCTTGTAAATATAATTGCATAGAAACATTTGGAAATTTTTAACTTGAATCTTTAAAAGAAGAAATAAAGTGTGAGTTTTAGAATGGTGTATTTCCTAAGATACAGTAAAACAGCTTTGCAAGAGTAGCTTGTGTTTCCATTTGACGTGTAAAAGAGAAAAACCCTAGGATTGCTATCCTAGTCTTGCTTTGTTATGCAGTACCATAGTGTAAATCTTTATATGGTATTTTGGACATCTATCACTTTCATCATCAAAGTGTCTGAGAAGACAAACTAGCATCATCAAGGCATTATACTGTGTTACAGTTTTGTCATACATAATGATGATGTCATACTCCTCTTCCATAAATTTTGGTAACACACTTACCTTGGTTGAAGTTTATATGCTGCTTCTCCAAAACTCTCTTTCAAACGTAAATTTCAGATGAAAATAGTCTACTTATTAATGTGAAAAATATATTTGTAGGTCTGGGGAATGAAATGCAGAATAACTCTTGGAGCAGTGTTCTCTGCAGTGAATGCTTAGTAAATATTCTTGAGTGAACTGACAGTTGATGCGGCCAAGTTGTAAAATGCTATATTCAGGACCAGCCAATTTGTTTTCGTTTTGTTTGATACATATTGCATCAACTGATATATTACATTTATATGAAGTGTATGAAGCAGAATAAAGAAGAATTTTTTTTGTCATGTTAAAAAGACAGGCTTTTTTGGTGAATGATGAAACCATAATCTTTTGCAGTGTTTTATTTCAAAAGCAATTTGACATAAAACTATTCTATGCATTATTTCTTTTCTTTTTCTTTGCTGTGCACAGTCTGCATGATTCATCCTTAGAGGAACATAATTTATTTTCTGTATCTTGGCTAATAATTAATTTTAGATATTCATAATAATGGTTATTACTTTATAGGACACATGAAAATATTTTGTTAAGGACTTTCTCTGGTTGAGATCCCCATCTCAGGGCTAAAGATTGGCAGCTATTGTGAAAATTTAGGAGGTTTCTCATCACAGTTAAGAATGGCTTTGTTCTCAAGTGTCAGCAATTACTTGGCTTTGCTTCCTTCGAACTGGCCATTGAAATATAGAAAAGTCAGGGCACCTGGGTGGCTTAGTAGGTTAGGTGTCTGACTTTTGATTTTGGCCCCGGTCATGATTTCAGGGTCCTGGGATCGAGCCCTGCCTCACACCCTGTGTCAGGCTCCATGCTTGGGATTCTCTCTCTTCCCTCTGCCCCCCTCCATGTCTCTCTCTCACTTTGTCTCTATTTCCATCTCTCTCTCTAAAATAAATAAATCTTAAATAAAATAAAAACAAAAGGAAGACTTCTGTCATTGATTTGAGAAGCTAGCTATATTTTTTCCTTATCATATTAAAATAAATACAGAACTATGAAATTTAAGATTTTTTCATTTACCGCCTGAAGTCACTTTATTAACCACCAATGTGATGCTCTTAGGAAACACTGTCCACCATTCCACCTTCTTTACCGAAGACACGTATTATTGGCTCAAGGTATTTAGTCAAGTGAACATCCAGAGCTATGTTAAATAATTTCAAAATTTAGAAAATGCTTTGAGGATCTAATCAGAAGGAAAGATCCTTTTATTCCCTTAGATTTGTGAGTATAGAAATTTCAGATATTAGTAAATTATATTTACTGATTTACTCTTCAGAACCTGTAAATAGTGGTGCTTGGTTCAGTCGTTTCAAGAAGGTCTTTGAAGCAGCACAACATACCCAGGATTTATTAGCAACTTTGTTCAGGTAACCAGTTGTGAAATGTGTATCTTAGCTTATTCACTTTTCAAACACAGACATCTCTTTTCACCTTTAAACAAAAAGTGAAAAGTTCTCAGTGTTTTTATTTTAACATACTATATTCCAGATGCAGTGATGTCGTATGACATGTGATCATTATTTGTGTCTTATTAGCCCTGAAAGGAAAAAACTAAAACTTCTTATTCTTTTCACTTTTTGAGATAGATCTGTAGTTTCTTTAAGATATCTTATTATGTAGCCATCAAAAAAAATAGAATCTTGCCATTTGCAATGAAGTGAATGGAACTAGAGAGTATTATGCTGAGCGAAATAAGTCAATCAGAGAAAGACAATATCATATGATCTCACTGATACAAGGCATTTGAGAAACAAGACAGAGGATCATGGGGGAAGAGAAGAAAAAATGAAACAAGATGAAACCAGAGAGGGAGACAAACCATAAGAGACTCTTAATCTCAAGAAACAAAAAGGGTTGCTGGAGTGGAGGGGGGGTAGGAGGGCTGAGGGGGCTGGGTGATGGACAGTGGGGAGGGTGTGTGCTGTGGTGAGCGCTGTGAATTGTGTAAGACTGATGAATCACAGACCTGTACCCCTGAAACAAATAATACATTATATGTTAATTAAAAAAAGATATCTTATCCTACAAAGGAATATTAGTTGGGGATTTACAGAGTTTTGTCAGCTTGGGTGAGCTGGGGACAAGTGCTAAGCTGGGACTGTGGATGCTGCTGGAGAGAGACCCTTGCTCTGTGCTTCCTCAGAGTTTCTTACCATGCTCACTGGCTGTCTTAGTTTCAAAGTCCCTTTTATTTTTATTTTTTTAAAGATTTTATTTATTTATTTGTCAGAGAGAGACAGCACAAGCAGGGGGAGCAGCAAGCAGAGGGAGAAGCAGGTTCCCCACTGAGCAGGGAGCCGATGCGGAACTTGATCCCAAAACCCTGGGATCATGACCTGAGCTGAAGGCAGACGCTTAACTGACTGAGCCACCCAGGTGTCCCTCAAAGTCCCTTTTAATAGCCTGCTTCACAGAGATAGCAATTTTTACCCATGCTTCCCACTTCTCAAGGTACGTTAAAGATTTTCGCTAAGCTCTTTCAATCATACCAGCAGGGAATTTTATTGTGATGCTTGTTTTGTTTTCTTGTATTTGTCTTGTTTTCCTGAAGTTTATTACCCATATATGTATTTTTTCTTATATTCTTGGAAATTCACTTTATAGGAAACAAGGAAAAAATTTTTTTAAGGTTTTATTTATTTATTTTAGAGAGCGAGCGAGAGAGAGAGAAGAGCGTGTGCCCAAGGGGGGGGAGGGGCAGAGGGAGAGAGAGAATCCCAAGTGGACTCTGTGCTGAGTGTGGAGCCCCCTACCTGGGGCTCGATCTCATGACCCTGAGATCATGACCTGAGCCAAAATCAAGAGTCAGAGGCTTAACCTACTGAGCCACCCTGGTGCCTCAGAAAATCTTTTAAATTTGACACATCCTCAGCCATTCTGATCCTTTCCTAATCCCTCTTCCCGCGAAAATAAAAAAATAAACAGTAACAAACCTTATTCTTGGAGACCTACTTTGTAATGTCTTTCAATCACTCATTCTTTTCCTTCAATTCATCCTTCAAGTAGGTAGCACATCTTGGAGCTGTTCTATAGCTGTGTCACTGACCTGCAGGCCTGTTTTGGTTGGAGCCCTTCCCATATGTTTCCTTGAAATATGTCCAGTGGTTTCACTTTGAACCTAAATGGTTAAGAAGTAATGACTAGAGGCTTTTGGAAGGGCAAGGATGGAGGAAGACTTAACCTTCCCTCTGTAATCTCCATTGTTACCTTACCCTCAACCCCTGGGAAGGAACCTATGCTTTAATTAAAAATAGGGTTTTCAGTATGCAAAACAGATTTCTTAGACTAGGTCCCTGACAGGGCTTTCCAATTAGATTCTGCCTCAGAGCCCTTCTCATGCAGAAATGTTGAAACCAGCACCCATATTCAGAATTGATGATGATTACATTAGTGTTCAAAATAGGGGGCAGAAGTGAAGACTAGTTAATGGGTAAAACTGTCCAACAGGTGGGAAAAACAAAACAAAATCAAAACTGTAGACTTGTCTTCAAGGTGAAGGTTTGTTTACTGCTGAATAGTTCAAATTTTATAAGCACATTAGTAGTTAGAAAAAAAATGGCTGGCGTACTAAATCATGATTTTATATACTGAAAAAAAAAAGCATTTTAAGCTATTAATTATAGGAATGTTTCTGTTAGGCCAGATTTTACTAACCCATTTTCAATTATAAAACTGCATTTCTTTAAAAAGCAGTTTAAAAAAAAAATAAGGGCTCCTGGGTAATGGGGATCCTGGGTGGCTCAATCAGTTGTTCGTGTGACTCCTGATTTCAGCTCAGGTCATGATCTCAGGGTCCTGAGATTGAGCCCCGTGGTGGGCTCTGTGCACTGAGCAGGGAGTCTTCTGGAGATGATCACTCTCCCTCTCCCTTGCTCTCCCCCCCAAAAAAATGTATATTGTGATAATTATTAAGCCTTCTTAAACCTCTAGATGGTATTTCATGTTTTTTTATTTTGAATTCCTGCTCTGATCCAAGGTTCTGTAGTTATGTTTGACCCATAGAAAACTAAATGGGATTAACTCATTTTTGGTGGAGTTTTGGAATGTAAACTGACATCTTCATGTTCATTGTACTCCTGGAATCAGAAAGTTGTCAAAAAGAAGATCTCTCCCTCTGGTCTCTGTATTCTGAGAAGCAAATAATCCTTGAAACTCCTCATATTCAAAAAAGAGCTGATTCTTCATCCTGGGAAGATCATATCTTCCAAAAATATGTGCTTTACTTCTATAAGAAGGGATATTCTTCATCAAGTTACATCATTTGGCTTCTCTTTTCAAATTATTCGGGGGTATTTGTCAAATCATGTGGAAACAGAATAATCTCAGGATGAAGTGCCATTTATTCAGGCTTATTTAGACAATGAAAAGTTTCAGCATTAAAATAACAGTAATACAGGCTTGAAAGGAAGACTGAAAGCAGTATATATTTTATCAAATTATTCCCTTTTTTTATTTCTGTAGGAAAAGCAGTTCCTTACCATTTAATGTATAGGTTTGTGGTGAAGGCTGTTTTGTCCATCACTGTACATGTCTCTCCTAGCCCTCTGAATAAATTCCCTTGTACTACAAGACTAACTAGTTCAGAATTCAGCTGCCTTGAAATATTCTATTTCACTGCTACACTCTTATTCAAACTCTGAATATCTGATGTGGCAATATGAGTTTTTAATTTTGAGGTCAATATTAATTATGGTTGAAATACACTTTAAAGCTATAAAAGAAAGCTTCCATATATACGTTATTTAATTTGATTCTTTTGAAAACATGCTATTTTGTGTTCTAAAATGCGAACTCATGTAATTGTTTTATCATATTACTCAGTGAAGGGTGTATATAATATTGCTCATGTGTTACTTCCACAAAACCTTAAAGTCCTTTTTAGTATGGGTACTAATGCCTGTGTTTTTTTGAAATGGAGCACTCCAGTGATATGAGCATATTTTGGTCCTGAAAATTCACATTTTCATTTTATTGAAATGAGGGATTATTGATGAGATCACTCCCTTTTCCACAACTGAAATTCTTGTTGGCCAAAGAGTTGAGAATTGTGCGTACTTCCTGAAGAAGATGGGCAGAAACATCCACTTAGTAGTTCAGCAGAAATTGAAGGACACATAAAGAATTTATACATGGATCCTGGATATAGTACATCTTGCCCACGTCTAAATACTGTGAAAGAAACCGTGTAATTAAGCTTGAATTTTAACATAAGGATCACATCTTGTGCAATTCTGGGTTTTCTGACTAATCATAGAATGCACAATTAGAGCTAATATTGTTGTACTATAAATGAGATATGTTCGATTTTATAGTCAGATTTCATCATTGTCTTTCTGGTAGCACTTAAGTTGAAATTAGTTTCAATTTGAAGTTTGTAATTTTTTTTTCTATTTTCCTCTTTCTCTTAAATCGTGAAATGTAAATCTTCGATCTTTGATTGCACTATGGAAGGTCATGCTCTGTATTTTTTTGACAATTCTATAAGCCTTTTATTACTAAAATTCTTTACCTAAACCCCCTTAAGATGTTTCTGTATCATTTACATGAAAGCTATTTAAACCATCCATTTTACCTTCCATTTGGGACAAAATAACTAATGCATTATCCAAAATTTGAATATTTTCATTCATTCCTAGGACTGCTCTCCATGTATGATCTATCATAGAATTAAATTCTGTTTTTAAAATGTATTTATATTGTAGGCTTTCCTGGGTTTCTTGGTGCAATTTCAACAGAAAAGTGATATGCTGATTCTTGATAAATACTTTTCTTTAAGGCAGTCAAAAATCATGTCAGTGATGGCCACTAAAAATGAGACTGAACCCCGCAATTCAATTCTTTATATCCAGACGCACAAGTCATTTAGGAAATCTGGACTGAGAGTCCAATAGTCTTCTGCTGCTTAGCCTAAGAGCTGAGAGTTAATTAAGTTTGTTTAGCCATAAACAGATCTCCTTTGATTCTCAGATGCTTCTAAAGATGAGTAAGAGGTTATCACTTCCCTACAGGAACTTTCACTGAAGCCAGTTGGATACTGATTAGAATTTGAATGGGGCTTTTCTTTGCAAAGCATCCTAGCCCACATTGATTCAATTGATGGGTATTTGTAGCTCCTGGGTATGGGTGTATGTTTGATTCCTAGATAAATGTGATTGCCTAATACAGAGACATCTTTTTCTTCCATTACCAGACCATGACCCAGTGCCTCTGACATATTTTACAAATGTATGTTGTTGATCATAGGAGACAAGATAATGTGGCAAGCTCAGTGTGAAACCTGTCGTGATTTTTGAAAAACCTATTCCACATTCAGTTCTTCTGCTGTGGGTTTTTTTTTTTGTTTTTTTTTTTTTTTTTTTTTTTATTTTGTTGTTGGAAGAATAAGCAAATACTCCGGACAGAGTTATTAAAACAGATTGTGGGTGTTGATTAGTTCTGCAAAGGCCAAAAATGTAAATGCACATTTGTCAGGAATTCAGGTTTGATGTTTCCCCTCTCACAAATTCAGATCATCTTCTGTAATTTCCCAGTAGCTGATTCCAAGCATAGAGTTCAGACAGTGCCCTTCTAGAATGGGTAATAATACTCTGGATAAGAAATGTGATTTCATGGCTTCCTTCAAGCATTGACCGCATAATTTTGAAACCTTTTCCATTTTGTTTTTAGCCTAGTCTGAGACTGTCTGAAATACATGGCAGGGTGAGGGGGTGGGGGGGTGAAGGAAGGAATTGTTGAGTTTGTAGTTGGCAGAAAAGTTGTATTGCTGAATAAGATCACAAGTTATGGCTGGAATGGTTTGGTAACAGTTTTTTCCACTGTGGAAGGCCAGACAATCTCAGCCAAACAGAAGAACACAGTCTATACTGTCAGAATGGAAGAAATGGAAAAAGTGGTAACCACTATGAAGCCAGGGCGTTCCGGCAGTGAACTTGGAGTTCAGTAATTAGACGCTGCTGTGAGGAGGGACATAGGGGCACCCAACAACTGCAGGGTGGTCGGTTGCTGGATTGCCCAGAGAATATTTGACACTGAGATTAATGAGAAGGCTACAGTGTTCAGGTCCAAATTCTTTCTTTAAGATATTCTGAGAACTCCTGTCACTGGAGACCCTGACATGCATTGTTACTGCAGTGCTTTTCTGATTTAATAACAGAAATGAGAGTAAACACTTAGGTGCTTGAAAAAGTCTTTTTCCTTTCCCTATGCAGCTAGTACTATTATTTGTTTGTTTATTGGTTTGTTCATTTTTACCTCCTGTTCGGAGATAAGAAAGAGGCAAGTTAGTATCTTGCCTGGAGCCGCATAGCTGGTGAGTCTGGCTGTGGGCGCCATATTTCAAACACTCTCCAAGTCTTTGTGTGAAGAATGAAACAGTGGTGTTCAACAGAGAAATCTACATCCCCTTCTTCATGCCTTTATTTTAGTGTCTTTTTTATGTAAAAGATTTTGGGGAGGAGGATTTTGGGGAAGAGGAGGGGAATACAGAAGTACATAAATCCCATCAGAAATATTAATATAGGGGCGCCTGGGTGGCTCACATGGTTAAACGTCTGCCTTCAGCTCTGGTCATGATCCCTGGGTCCTGGGATTGAGCCCTACATCTGGCTCCTGGCGCAGCGGGGAGCCTGCTTCTCCCTCTGCCTCTCACCCTGCTTGTGCTGTCTCTCTCACTGTGTCTCTGTGTCTCAAATGAATAAATAATATCTTTAAAAAAAGTATTAATATAGACAGCCTCGTTTTTACCATTTCTTTGCTTTTCCTCTCCAGCATTTTAAGTTCATGAATCTCTGATTTTTGTCACAATTCTTAGGAGTATTCAGTGCAGATTTAATATGAAATGTGGTTAGAAATTTTGACTGCTGTTCTTATTTGTTAACTTTATTAAAAGTGTGAACCATGGGTGCCTGAGTGGCTCAGTTGGTTAAGCGACTGCCTTCGGCTCGGGTCATGATCCTGGAGTCCCGGGGTCGAGTCCCACATCAGGCTCCCTGCTCAGCAGGGAGTCCGCTTCTCCCTCTGACCCTCTTCCCTCTCGTGCTCTCTATCTCTCATTCTCTCTCTCTCAAATAAATAAATAAAATCTTTAAAAAAAAAAGTGTGAACCATAAAATTGCCTAATACTGAGTAACAAAGAGTGCCTGCATTATACTACTCATTAGATTATTTTTTTAAATTAGCATTGTTTTGCGTTCAAATTTTATAATAAATTATTAACAGAAATGTTTCCTATAATGCACATGTATGTAATAAAAGTGTGGTCAGGGATTTTGGGTGTTTTACTCCCAACAACCACAGGGTTCCTGGCACATAATTGGTGCTCAATGAGTATTTCATGAATGAGTATTTATCATGAAGATGAATGATGAAGTTAACTGCCTTGAAGCTTATTCAAATGTATGATTTCACATTCCCTTTACTATTAAATAAATATTCAAGGTTATTGTTGATAAAGAAAATCAAGAATAGAATACAGAATATTCTATTATAGGGATACAGGAGGATGCTGAGCAAATCTTGCCCTTTCTCAACTCCCTGCCCTATGCTGGTTCTTTTGAGCTCCTTGAAGGAGGGATCCTTCTCAGTTTTCTTTTCACTGACAACGCATGGGCCTCTGTAGGTAGGTAGTGACAGAGTGAGCAGACTGAATGACATAGCTCATGTCCTTTTGTGGTCACCTAGTATGAATAAGGTATAAGTATAGCAAGCTCAGTGTTTGGGGAACATGCTACCCAAGGCTTAAGGCCGGAGTGAGGACCACATACTTGGGGAGAGTGATCTAGCTTCTCTGATTGGATGCGACCTAATGGACCATGAAGTCTTTATTTAGACCTCAAGGCCATGGGCTCTATGTTCACTGCCTTCTGGGACTTAGAGTTTTTATAGTAGCATGGCCAAGAGATCACTTAACCTTTGCTCTAAGTTCCTCTGTCACTCAGATTTAGTGTAGTCTTGTGTTAACATGCTCGAGTAGGTTTGAAAGGCATCCTTTCAAATATTTGAGGATTGTTCTCTGGTTTCCAGAGACTACTCTTCACCACCACACTATTTGGGGGGATTCATATCAGTGTCTGGGGCTTGATTGACTGCCCCTTCTCTTCCTGATCACTGGCTCTAGAGCTGGTCCTTATTTGTGTATGTTAATGATTCATTGGGCTGCAGTACTAAAACAGTATTGATGAAGAATAAGTGTTCATTTCAGGAAACTTTCCAGTGACTTGCTATATAGCATCATGTTCTTAGAAAGAACAGGTAGGTACTCATTGAAAAGATCTTGAGCATTTGATTGCTTGATCTCTATCCCAGTTCCATTTCCTGCTCCATGACCTGCACCCACCTCCCCACATGATGACACAGGGAAACATACGCAGACAGTGACAACAGGACACCAGGAAGTGCCTGAGAAGGTCAGCCCCACCTTGACATGACCTGTGCAGAGATTTGGACAACACATACCAGCATTTCTTTTTTTTTTTATAGATAGTCTATTTTTTTTTACATGGGTCTTATTTTTTTATTATATTATGTTATTCACCATACATTACATCATTAGTTTTTGATGCAGTGTTCCATGATTCATTATTTGCATATAACACCCAGTGCTCCATGCAGAATGTGCCCTCTTTAATACCCATCACCAGGCTAACCCATCCTCCCGCCCCCCTCCCCTCTAGAACCCTCAGTTTGTTTTTCAGAGTCCATCGTCTCTCATGGTTCATCTCCCCATCTGATTCGCCCCTTCATTCTTCCCTTCCTACTGTCTTCTTCTTCTTCTTTTTTTAACATATAATGTATTATTTGTTTCAGAGGTACAGATCTGTGATTCAACAGTCTTGCACAATTCACAGCACTCACCATAGCACATACCTTCTGCGTGTCTATCACCCAGCCACCCCACCCCTCCCACCCCCCACCACTCCAGCAACCCTCAGTTTGTTTCCTGAGATTAAGAATTCCTCATATCAGTGAGGTCATATGATACATGTCTTTCTCTGATTGACTTATTTCACTCAGCATAACACCCTCCAGTTCCAACCACATCGTTGCAAATGGCAAGATCTCATTCCTTTTGATGGCTGCATAATATTCCAGTGTGTGTGTGTGTGTGTGTGTGTGTGTGTGTGTGTGTGTGTGTGTGTATACCGCATCTTTATCCATTCATCTGTCGATGGACATCTTGGCTCTTTCCACAGTTTGGCTATTGTGGACATTACTGCTATAAACATCGGGGTGCACATACCCCTTCGGATCCCTACATTTGTATCTTTGGGGTAAATACCCAGTAGTGCAATTGCTGGATTGTATGGTAGCTCTATTTTCAACTTTTTGAAGAACCTCCATACTGTTTTCCAGAGTGGTTGCACCAGCTTGCATTCCCACCAGCAGTGTAGGAGGGTTCCCCTTTCTCCGCATCCCCGCCAACATCTGTCATTTCCTGACTTGTTAATTTTAGCCATTCTGACTGGTGTGAGGTGATATCTCATGGAGGTTTTGATTTGGATTTCCCTGATGCCGAGCGATATTGAGCACTTTTTCATGTGTCTGTTGGCCATTTGGATGTCTTCTTTGGAGAAATGTCTGTTCATGTCTTCTGCCCATTTCTTGATTGGATCATTTGTTCTTTGGGTGTTGAGTTTAAGAAGTTCTTTATAGATTTTAGATACTAGCCCTTTATCTGATATGTCATTTGCAAATATCTTCTCCCATTCTGTCAGTTGTCTTTCGGTTTTGTGGACTGTTTCTTTTGCTGTGCAAAAGCTTTATATCTTGATGAGGTCCCAATAGTTCATTTTTGCCCTTGCTTCCCTTGCCTTTGGTGGTGTTTCTAGGAAGAAGTTGCTGTGGCTGAGGTCAAAGAGCTTGCTGCCTGTGTTCTCCTTTAGGATGTTGATGGACTCCTGTCTCACATTTAGATCTTCAACCATTTTGAGTCTATTTTTGTGTGTGGTGTAAGGAAGTGGTCCAGTTTCATTCTTCTGCATGTGGCTGTCCAATTTTTCCAACACCATTTGTTGAAGAGACTGTCTTTTTTCTATGGGACATTCTTTCCTGCTTTGTTGAAGTTTAGTTGACCATAGAGTTGAGGGTCCATTTCTGGGCTCTCGATTCTGTTCCATTGATCTATGTGTCTGTTTTTGTGCCAGTACCATACTGTCTTGATGATGAAAGCTTTGTAATAGAGCTTGAAGTCCGGAATTGTGATGCCGCCAGCTTTGCTTTTCTTTTTCAACATTCCTCTGGCTCTTCAGGGTCTTTTCTGGTTCCATACAAATATTAGGATTATTTGTTCCATTTCTTTGAAAAAAGTAGATGGTATTTTGGTGGGGATTGCATTGAATGTGTAGATTGCTCTAGGTAGCATTGACATCTTCACAATATTTGTTCTTCCAATCCATGAGCATGGAACATTTTTCCATTTCTTTGTGTCTTCCTCAGTTTCTTTCATGAGTACTTTATAGTTTTCTGAGTACAGATCCTTTGCCTCTTTGGTTAGATTTATTCCTAGGTATCTTATGGTTTTGGGTGCAATTGTAAATGGGATCGACTCCTTAATTTCTCTCTCTTCTGTCTTGTTGTTGGTGTATAGGAATGCCACTGATTTCTGTGCATTGATTTTATATCCTGCCACTTGACTGAATTCCTGTATGAGTTCTAGCAGTTTTGGGGTGGAATCTTTTGGGTTTTCCACATAAAGTATCATATCATCTGCAAAGAGTGAGAGCTTGACTTCTTCTTTGCCAATTTGGATGCCTTTGATTTCTTTTTGTTGTCTGATTGCTGTGGCTGGGACTTCTAATATTATGTTGAATAGCAGTGGTGAGAGTGGACATCCCTGTCGCGTTCTTGACCTTAGGGGGAAAGCTTTCAGTTTTTCCCCTTTGAGAATGGTATTTGCCATACCAGCATTTCTAAGAAACATGCAAGTACAATATATCATTTGTTATTTGAAATACGTACAAAAGTTGCCATTAACAAGTAAATATTTGAATACTAAAATTATGAAATAATAACCTTGAATAACAATTAGCAATCACAACACTTGTTATCACCATATAAGTTATCATATTTTCAGTGTGTGTTCTATGTTTAAATTCTATAGAGGAAAATACCTATAATAATACCATGAAATTAAGCAATGTTTGCTTTGTAGGGCTCCAAACGTTTTTTAAGGAACACTTATAGTGTTTTTGTAACTGTAGGATTTAACTTCCAAGATGCCAGAGTTAATGAGTTTGTGTTAGCATACCTACACTGTCAACAAAACTAGCGTAGATTTCCATATTTCTCTTTATATATATTGACTATAGACAACTAGTCAATTTGTCCATTAAAAAACAAAAATTGCATAAAATATATGATTATCTAGAATCAAGTATTGAATTATGCTCATTTTTTCCCTTAAAAGTTGATTTGTACTGTGTAGAACTCATGCATAATTCAGGGATAGTTGGCTATACCATATGTGACCATAAGAAGGATCATTACCTTTAACAGCTGTGAATTCGTAATGAAGTGAAAACATGTATAGTCAAGGTCAACAGTGTTTTGTGTTGCAAATTTTTATTTTCCCACCATCAAAAGCTACCAGTACTTTTCTATATATGAAACAATATGAGTTTATTCCTTATTAAGCCCTGATGCTTCTGGAATAATAATTTAATTTTGATATTTCTATCTCTGTAGGACTCCACTTATCACTTGTATTAAATTGAATGCCCAATTTTTCCAAACTAGGTAAAATTTGAAAGATGCCATGGTCAATTAACTATTGAATTGGAGGAGCAAATTTATTATATCTAAAACCAAAAATAAAAGATGTCTGCGTAATGTCAAATATTGGGGATATTTGTCATGTTTCCAACGACTATTTTTCTTTAATCAGTTGTAATGCCTTGGGGAATACTCTATTTGAAATGAATTCCTTGGATTAGTGCTGATTTTGTAGTTGAGAGCCTGTTAAGGAAACTTTCTGTCTTAGCGTACAGTAAATTCAATAATGTAAATAGTAAAAATTTTTTTCCTCAGTTTTGGAGCTGTAACAGTCATACTGGTTTTTAATAGTTAGGACCCGTGCCATGAATTGTCTTCATTTTAATGTGCCCTACTTGTAAAATAAGAGGAAATGTTATTTGGGATTTATCTATACTTATCTTCTCAATCAAATTCCATTTTAGAGGTAAGTAAATAGGAGTTACTGAGTACTATGTAAATATAAAAAATACAGACTCAAAAGTAAGGGTACGTTGTTGACTAAATCAGGAAAAAAGAGGTTAAAAAAACTTGTCTGTATCTATATTGATAGGCAAGACCCATGGAGAAATATTTAGAATTGCTTTTTTTTATTTCACCTTCCTTTTTTATAAATAATGTCATTTCACCATAAAGCTACATGACCTATCCGAGATCAGATTCCATGGTGAAGATAATGTAAGTTTAGATTTCTTACATTTAAATTCTAGCTCTAATATTAACTCATGATTAATATTTTGCAAGTCATTTATTCAATATGGAGCTCCTAAGGCCTTCAGCTGACCTAGTGGACGAGAGAATTCAGGACCTGATTTCCGTGTATTCTGTTTGACATGACTTTTACAGAAAAAGCAGAGCACTGTATGCTCAGCATTTTGCATCGGAATAAAGTCTTGGTAGTCTACAACCAGACAATGTATTTCTTCTCCAGTGAAGTATTTTGTATGCTTTAGATTTCTATTGTTCTTATCAGACAGTGATAGAACCTCTCAAACTCATTTATAGTTTTCTGGAAAAAAAATTTCAGGTCTTAATATTTAACTGTGTTAGCTGAGTTTAGTTCATTAGAAACAGAGAATTCACTGTTGAAATAGTTATAAAGTTGACTAATAAAAATAGTGGTATGAAATTTGCAATGTCTTTTCATCATGATTATAAGGACTATAAATTTTAAATACTTCTTCAAAATATGAATGAAAAAGAAAATCCAACATGATGCTATTGAGTTTAACCCCATTGGGGAGTTCCTGGGGAAGCAGGAGGATTGGAATCTTAGGTCAGTTGAATAGAGGTTGTCGCTCAAAATGGTTGTTATTATACTTGCACACTGATAAAAATTACCAATCCAAATTAAAGAGATGTGGGAAAATTTGGGAAGCTGATGAATCTCAGCAATAGGAAACTTTCTCCTCAGTGTGTCATTTAGATATAATAAAGAAGTCCTTTGATATTTTTATTATTTTTGTCAAACTGAAAAGGAACAGTTTGACCTAATAGAGTAGATTACTTAATTCATGCATTCGTTCAACAATTAGTGAAAATGTGCTTTGAACTGGGTGCCATACTAGAAGTAAGGGATGTGAAGATTAGTAAGACAAAGTTCCGCCCTTGATAGGTTCAGATTGTAGTAAAAAAGTAAATAATAATAATAATAATAATAATAATCAAGGTAAGATAAGTGAGTTGGAAGTACATCAGAGAAAGTACACAAAGTCATAGATTGAGTTCAGGGAATGAGGAGGAGTAGTGGCAGTAGAGAGAAACTAAAATGAATGTGTCTCAAAAACTGAAATCAGTATTGTTTCATAGCTGTCGACATTTCTAAACATGGACACAGGCATGACCAAGTCTCCTCTTTTAGTTAGTGAAATGAAAAGAAGAATATGAGAAATCTCGAGCAGAACTTTTGCAGAAATGTACAGTTCCATAACAAAACAGTGGGTGTAATACAGTGGGTGTAATTTCTCTTAAATCTATTCATTACAAAGAATGACCTCGAATGTGGTAACAGTGGGGAATTGTTGGGCATGGTGGCAGCAAAGCCCCCCATTTGCAGGAGGGAAGTTGGAAGATCAGCTTCATGGTTATGCTGCAATTCTCCTCAGATGTGTGCAGTGATTGATAACCTGAAGGAAAGTGTGCTTATGAGAGAGGGGCTCACTTGATTTTGTTGTGACATCATAACACGGTAGAAATTATTCTGGGCAAGTATCGTGTACATTCAGCCTTAATCGGCAAACCGGTTCTTCTTTGATGTAGGTCACTGGACTTGGGATAAATTCAAAGCCGTAGGTGATAAAAAGCCAGAGTGCACTAGTCTTTGGTTATCTCTGTGGTATCTGTCAAGGTCTTCTGCGCAGGGAACTGGTACATTTACATTTCCCCTCTGACTGCCCCCCCCCCCCGTAGTGCTTTTTTTTTTTTTTTAAGATTTTTAAAATTTATTTGACAGAGAGAGAGAGAGAGCGATCACAAGTAGGCAGAGTGGCAGGCAGAAGGAGAGGGAGAAGCAGGCTCCCCGCCGAGCAGAGAGCCTGACGCAGGGCTCCTTCCCAGGACCCCGGGATCCTAACCTGAGCCAAAGGCAGATGCTTAACTGACTGAGCCACCCAGGCGCCCCTCCGTAGTGCTTTTTACTGAATCCTTCTGGCTTCCTCAACCTCTAGATGTTGCTGGGCCAAATATTCGGTCTGAGAGCTCTCTTCTTGTGTCTCTCCTCCTCCCGACCCCTGCGCGGACCTCCGTTAGTCCTCCGAAGCTCATCCCCAGGTAGATGTGAGTGCCTCCCAGACTCACAGCTCTGGCCTGACCTCTCCACGGAGCCCACACTTCATCTCCATTGGATGTTTTGTAGGCATCTCAAAGTAAACATGTCAAAAGCAGAACTTCAGAATCCATACCCAGCCCCTCCACTCTCTTTCTCCCTTCAGTTTGCTCAATGTCAGTAAATCACCCCATAATCTCACCAGCCGCCTGGCGCAGAACTTTTGGGATCATTCTTGTTTCCCCCCTTGTACTCACCTTGCATGCCCAGTCCTCTAGAAAGGTTTGTCAAATCTGCCCCCAGGATATATCCTGAATCCTCCTCTTCACCATGGTCACTATTCTCATCCTTTCATTAGATGGTCCTTGCATGAATTCCTAACCAGACCCTGCAAGCTTCAGAGAGCTGAAGAAATGCCTTACTCGTGACTTTGATATCATCTTCTGAGAACAAATCATGCAAAGTGTACATTTTTTAGAAGTCACCTCTCCATATTTTAGTAACTTTTTGCAGTCTTTAAATCCCATGCTTTTTGCATGACTTTCTTTTTGCTCCTTAAAAGTCCGTATGTCAAAATAGAATTTGATTTGCACAAACTTAATGTTAGAACTTTGAAAAGCATGCAGTAGGGAGAAAACTTTAAAATGCATATTGTTCACTCACAAACACAACACATTTTGTGTGTTGGAATTAGGGATTGATGTATGAATAATCCTTCCAAAGAAAAAAATGAAAGGTAAGACAAAATAGTGCTCTGACTGCAGATATGGTTATTTTATTTTATTTTATTTTCAAGTATTTACAGAATATAGCACCATTTGGAAATGTGCTGTTGCTGCAGTTATTTTAGGATAGGGAAGAAGAAAAAAAAATGTGTTCCAATCATCAGACTCCTTAGTAACGTGAAAAAAAGACATACACAAATGGAAGGGCTTTATTGTAACAAATATATCAAGTTGACATAAATTATGGTGAATAAATCCTTTCACCATTCCTAGATTTTCCTTGGTAGTTCTGTGTAATAATTACATACTCCCTAGTTGATTCCTATCAAAAGGGGTTCTATATGTGTGATAGGATTGCCTAGGACATGGTGGAAGGCAGTTCAGTTTAATTATTGGAATATCAATTCTGGATTTATGTGTTTGAAGTAGAGCTTCACCTCTTTTAAGTATGTGCCTTGGACACATTACTCAGTTTCTTCTTTTGTGAAACAAGGATCAATAAAGACATGCTTGCCTTTTTAGGGTTGTTTTGAACATTAAATGAGATAATCCTTGTAGAACACTTAATGTCCAGAGCATGATAAACTCCTAATAATATTAGCGAATATTACTGTTTATTCTCATCTTTACAGCTACTCATGTTATCATATATTATTAACTGTCATCTTTCCCGTGCAGGGAAAGATGCAGTCTGATGCAGGCTTCAAAGATTGCATTAGTTTAAATTTTCATTAGAAAAATAAGAAATAATTGCATTAATCTGTTATAGATTGGTTAGCTGTCTCAAGCAGTGTTTTCCAATATAGGTCATAGATCTTCCAGTGGGGAAAAGCAGACTGCATTATTTTAATATCTTGAGAGATGCTACATTAAGCAAATTTAATCAGGTTTCTATACATTGGGACTTTTCAGAGCCTTTAAAATGTTAATGTGGGCTACATTCCATTTTTCTGGAGGTTTTAAATCCTTACAAGTATGTATGTACTTAATGCTTACATAATTAAAAAGTTAAAAGTGTTCATATGCACCATGATCTTCCAAGGAGGACGTAAAGTGTGCAAGATTTTTCAAAATTGGGACTGCTTTTCCCTCAGAAGGTATACTGCTCCCTCAGTTCATGGATAGTGAAAAAGTGATTGGTAAGAGAGAGAATGTTCTTATGGTAAAGTTTGGGATCCTTTCTGGCTTATGAAGAATCTCATCTACAAACTTGAAAAGCTTGGCTTTTTCAGTATTACATTTATATAAAATGGATAACGGAATTTAAGATAAAACTGAAAGTAGGGTATAATTTAGACCTTTCTTATTTCACTCATCTTTGAAAGAAGCCTTTTCCTGCGACTTAAAGTAAATCAAATAGTATGATTAAAGGAAATTGGTCTGTGTGCAGAACAAAACTGATTAGGCTTCTACTTGTCTTTTCTGGGAATATGTCTTGCTTCAGTCAGACATTTCTTGTCTTCCAGTAAAATAGGTAGCAAAGCCAACTGCGCTGTAGAGCTCTTTTGTCTGGTCTGCACTGACACTGGTCACGTTACTCAGCCTCTCTGTGCCTCAGCTGTCTCATCTGAAATTGGAGATAATAGATACTCTTTCATAGGGTGTGATGAAGAATAGATGAGTTACTGCTTTTAAAGGATTAAGAATTATTCCTGGCCCATTCCTGGCACTATTATAAATAAATTAATTATGCTGAGGAAGCTATGTCCTTGACTTTTCTATTTATTTTCCATTCTTTCTCTTCTGTGGTGTGTCTAGTGTCATACTCAAAAGGACATGTTAGCAGGAAGAAATGTTCATGGTAGAAATTCAGTTGTGCTGTTTTGTCTCTGGATCCAGGGATGGTTCTGTCCCTCCCTCCTTTCCTTCCTTCCTCCCTCCCTCCCTCCTTCCCTCTCTCTCTCTCTCTCTCTCTCTTTCTTTCTTTTTTCTTTCTTTCTTTCTTTCTTTCTTTCTTTCTTTCTTTCTTTCTTTCTTTTTCTTTCTTTCTTTCTTTTCTTTCTTTCTTTCTTTCGAGTAGAGTTGACACACAATGTTACATTAGTTTCAGTTGTACAACTTAGTGATCTGACAAGATTATACATTATCCTGTGTTCACAGTAAGTATAGTTACCATCTGCCCTGTTACAGGGCTGTTAGGATATCATGGATTGTCTTTCTTATGCTGTACCTTTTATTCCCTGACTTATTCATTCCATAACTGGAAGCCTGTGTCTCCCACTCCCCTTCCCCCATTTTGCCCAGGTCCCAGACCTCCTCCCCTCAGGCAAGAAGCAATTTGTTCTCTGTATTCATAGGAGTGATTCTGCTTTTTACTTGTTTATTCATTTGTTTTGTTTTTTTAAATTCCACTTATAAGTGGAATCCTGTGGTATTTGTCTTTCTCAGTCTGAATTACTTCCCTTAACATAATACTGTCTAGGTCCATCCATGCTGTCTCACAGGACACGATCTCATCCTTTTTATGACTGTAATCATCCATGATATATATACACACACACACCGCACATCACATTTTCCTTATCCATTTATCTATTGAGGGACACTTAGGTTGCTTTCATATCTTAGCTATTGTAAATAATGCTTCAATAAACATAGGGGTGCATGTATCTTTTCGAGGTAGTGTTTTTGTTTTCCTTGGTAAATACCCAATAGTGGAATTATTGGATCATACGGTATTTCTCTTTTTAATCTTTTGAGGAACCTCCATACTGTTTTCCACAGTGGCTGCACCAGTTTACATTCCCAACAGTGCATGAGGGTTTGTTTTTCTCTACATCCTTGCCAACACTTGTTATTTCTTGGCATTTTGATTTTAGCCATTCTAACTCATGTTAGATGATATCTTACTACTGGTTTTGATTTGCATTTCCCTTGTGATTAGTAATGTTGAGCATCTTCTCACATGTTTGTTGGTCATCTGTATATCTGTCTTCTTTGAAAAAATATTCTATTCAGGTCCTCTGCCCATTTTTTAATCAGATTGTTTGGGGGTTTTTTTGTTGTTGAATTTTCTAAGTTCTTTGTACATTGTGGATATTAACCGCTTATCAGATAGATCATTTGCAAATATCTTCAACCATTCAGTAGGTTGTCTTTTTGTTTTGCTGATGGTTTCCTTTGCTGTGCAAAAGCTTTTTATTTTGGTGTAATCCCAACAGTTTATTTGGCTAGCAGTTATTAGAGATTCTTTCCCAGTCGTGCCTCTGGGGACAGCCAGACAGGAAAATAGGTATTTTGCTACCCTCCATATAAAAACATCTGATATTTGTACTTCATAGTGTACTGTATTAAAGCAAGAGGAATGGTTGCATCTCTTAGTGGGGAAGTAGTTTCGGGTATCTTCTAAACATCTTGTTTTAATAGCACTACTAAACTCTTAAAAATTTTTTCCATGAGAATTTGGTGCACAGCTGTAATTATAATAGTTAACATCTAGTGAGTACTGCACAAAGTGTGTTCATCATCTAACCCTCACTATAAGCTAATAAAAGAGACATTGTTGGGGCACCTGGGTGGCTCAGTCAGTTAAGCGTCTGACTCTCGGTTTCGGCTCAGGTCATGAACTCAAGGTTGTGGAATGGAGCCCGGCGTTTGGCTCCCTGCTCAGCATGGAGTCTGCTCAGGGAGACACCCTCCCTCAATTGTCTCCCTCAATCTCTGGCTCTCCCGCCTCTCGCATTCCCTCACGCTCTCAAATAAATAAATAAATAAATATTAAAAAAGAGTGCGAGAGAGACACTGTCATTATCCCCATTCCACAGTGAAGAAAACCAAAGAAGCTAATTACTTAGAATTAGTATGATGTTAAGCTGGTTTATAATCCTAAGACATCCAGCTCCAGTATCTATACTGTTAACCACGTTACAGTTCTTTTTCTCTTCATCTCACAACCTTAGAAGAATCACAGAGCATTTGAAAAGTCTAAATTTATGGTTTGTATATCTCAACACCAATTTCCTCAAGGCTGAGTAAACACCACAGATATGTATACCCGTGTGTGTGTGTGTGTATGTGTGTGTGTTACAGGTATGATTCAGTATATACCCGTGAAACTGGATTATGATGCCTATAGCAGCATTATTCATAATAGTCAAAAAATAGAAACAGTCTAACTGTCCATCAACTGATGATTGGATGAACAAAATATGACACATCCATGCATGAGAATATTATTCAGCAATAAAAAGTAACCAGCTCCTGATACATGCTACAACAATCAAGAACCTCAAAAACATTATGCTAAGTAGAAGAAGCCAGATATAAAAGACCACATAGTATATGATCCCATTTGTATGAAATATCTGTAAAAAACAAATCCATAGATTTGGAAAGTAGACTCTTGGGGCCTGGAACTAGAGGTTGTAATAGGGTTTGACTGCAAATAAGCATGAGAGGTCTTTTTGAGGGGTGATGCACATCCTAAAGCTAGATCGTGTTGAAGGTTGCACAGATCTGTAAATTTACTGAAAATCATTTCCTAGGAAAGAATTGTACACTTAATGGATAAATTTTATCTTATGCAAATTATTCCTCAGTAAAGCTGTTTAATTTAAAAAAAAAAAGATAAAGATAAACCTAATCATAGCCCAGAGACTATTTTGCTCCATAGTTTAGTGATAAAGATAAAACGGACTGAAAATCAAGTTCAAAAGTTGATAACATTATAATTTTCACATTTATCTGACCTCTCTCCATAATTTGTAGAATAAAAGATTAAAAGTCATTTTTTTACATTTAGCCTCAAAAAAAGTTGGCAATAAAATAGAAAGTTTGATTTCTTTAGAATTCAGTCATACACAGTTTCCCTTTGATATGATGAACTGTTTAACTGACTTCAGGAGTAAATTAGGTTTCTCTACCTCATTTAAACTTGTTTCTTAAATAATAATCTTTAAATGGGAGTAGCACTGTGGTATTAGATTCATGTGGAGAGGAATCTCTGCAAAGCATAGAAGGAACTTGCTGTCTTTACCCGGGGTGGGTCATTAATATACTTCTTCAGTCAGTGGCCCAATTTTATTATGTTCTGTCCATTGATTTTTATTCATTTCTACTTTGTGAGGTATGCAGGGCATTTGATTTTCATTTCCCCTGCTAATCCCCTGATTAGACAACAGAGGCATATAGGGACTTAATTAGGCCTAGTTCTCAGTTGCCCTGAATACTAGTCATGTATAATCCATAAATGATCCCAGTACTCTGTACTCATTGTTTGAAATAATAGGTATTTAATAAGGGCTGATTGATGAATTTGGTAGAGCCATGGTAGATATGGTAATTAGGTTCTTAAACAATTTCATGACTATCATCTTAAAAGATTCTCTTAACATCTTGTCATAAGTTGGAACTGCTAGCGATAAGGATTGAAAATATGACTCGGTGCTGATGCATTATAATAGCCTTCGCTGTGCATTATCAGGCATCTTACATGGGCAGGTGGAGAAAAGTATGATCCCACACAAACTATACCCATTTAAAGATCATTTTCCTAAGTGCATCATTTTTAATTCCTGAGCTTCAAGCTTTGTGAAAAAAATTAGGGAAGTATTATAGATTATTTAGCTATTGTACTGGCTCTCCATGCATCAAAACAAAAGAGCGACACTCTGCTTAGGAAAGGTGGAATTGGGCTCTGACATACCTCCAAGTGATTCTTCCCCCAGGACTATCCTGACTTGGCACGTTCCCTGATGTTTAAAAAGGCTCAGATCTCAGTCTCTTTCTCATGGACTCAACAATTTACTGTTAGAGACGGATTTGTCAAAAGCTCACAAATCCATTCTCTCCCTTGTGTGAAAGAAATAAAAAACCCGTTAGTCTGTTTTCTTGTTTTGTTTTAAACAATTTCTCCTGACCTATTCTTAGTTGCAATTACATTCCTTAATTGTCTTCTCTTTCTGTTGTCCTTATGCGGCTGGGTGTTTTTTTCCTCTCAACAGCAACGTGGATCCTATAACCATTTCTTCAATTGTTCTGTTATCTTGTGAATTTATGTTCCTTACATGAGAAGATGGATGGCTCCCTAGAAGGCTGAACGTCAAGCCTGGATGCTTTGTTGTGTATTTGTGGCCCTCCTGTTTTCACTTCATGGTTTCTGTATTCAGAAACGGATGTGCTGACAACAAAGAAACAAAGATGGGTATCTTTTTTCAGCAAGCAGTATGCATGGGAGCTATGTAAACCATTTTTCTAGTTACACTTACTTTGTTGTTAAGATGGTGGTTTCTTAGATAGAAGTGAGTCTGAGTGGGGTGGACTTAATGTACAGCACGTGTAATGGCAACTTTGCAGACCCTTGTTTGAGCTCTCTGCGCACATGGTGAATAATAGATTCTGTTTCTGTTGTGTGTTTTTGGCAGTGCCCACGGCACTGTGCTTTTTAAAGTCCGGGAAACTTACAAGTTTATTGAAACTCTTTCCCCCCCCCCCCCACCAAGACTGTAAAGGGGAAAAGATAAAAGTGTAGGACAGAGAGATTAGATTTCTCTAGGATAAAGCAGATTTTTGTCTCTTATTTTGTTGTAGGAAATTGTATCTATGTCTTTCCCACTCAAAAGTAAGCATCTTAAACTTGGGAATCTCTCATGTTCATTGTTGAATTCCCTTAAATTGTTTGAAATACACACATTTTTTTTCTGCTTTTTTAGAGACATTCAGTTTTTAACATGCCTGCTTGATTTCTCCAAGTGCCTGTTTCTAAAATGCAAATTTAATGTGCATGCACAGTATTCCTATATGCCTCTTGACCGGTAAAGAGATCTTAGAATGTTTTAATTCTTCTCACTATCCAATATTTTAGACTCATCTTGGCTTAAATGCCTTAAAGCAGTCATTTTATACTTACTGTTTTATGCTGACAAATTTTTATTTCGATTTACTGATATGTTTCCTCATTTCCTTGCTCACCATTACTTCACACTGATTTCTGGCTCAGTTTCCATATTCCCAAAGTACATCCTTTCGTTTTTTAGATAAGAGGAGCTAGTAGAAGCCTCTCTTTGTTTTTGCTTTGAAAAATTGTATTTGATCCTACATTTTAGATTTACTGGGCAGAGGATTCAAAGCAAAGAATTATTTCAACTCAGCCTTTTAATAATATCAATCCATGATCTTCTGGTGTCTCCTATAGCATCAAGTCATCTGAATTTGGCTGTTGGCATAACTACTATTATTTAGCAGTTCATCTGTCTTTTCATTTTGGCTGCTTTCAAGAGCTTCTCTATTCCTTGGTCATTGGCCATTCCATTATGACAGCCCTCGGATGTGGATTTTTCTTTTTTAATCACATTCACATCTTGTTTTTTCCCTCATATGCAAGGATGCATGTTTTTCGTCAATTCTGGAAAATTCTTGGCCATTCTTTCTTTAAATACTAATGTATTCCCATTTTCCTTTTTTTTCCATTCTCTTATCCCTTCCCCCCTCCCTCCCTCTCTGTCTCAGAACTTCTGTTAAATGTTGTTCCTTCTTGGGGCGCCTGGATGGCTCAGTTGGTTGAGTGTCCGACTCTTGGTTTTGGCTCAGGTCATGATCTCGTGGTGATGAGATTGAGTCCCACGTCAGGCCTCACACTCAGCTCAGAGTCTGCTTCAGTTTCTCTCTCCCTCTGCCCCTCCTTCCACTCCCGTGCGGGCCTACTAGATCTCTGAAAATAAATTTTAAAAATGTATCATCTTCTTACTGCATCATCTACATCTACATAAATTTTTAAAATGTATCATCTCCTTACTGTATCATCTACATCTCCTAGCCACTTTTTAATATTTTTACAATCTTTATATTACTCTGCTCTACTTCCTTGTCTATTTTCTAGTTCACTGTTTTCCCCTTCAGCTATGTCTAATTTGATGTTTAGCTTGCTTATATGTTTAGTTACATTTATACCCAGTGTCTTTTTCAATGTTTATTTTTTAATTTGTATCTTAGTCACTTCCAACATACTTATTTCATACTTATTGTCTTTTTTTTATTATTTTAAGCTCTTAGGTTTTTTTATTATTTTAAGCTCTATTTCTGTTTGCTCTCTGTACCGGCACTCAGTCAGAGTGGATTGCTTCCTTATATGTTTTGTCATTTTTTTATTATAAAGTTAACTAAATCTTCAAAGTATCCTAAGACCTGACTTGTCTCCACTTCTTCTGGAGGCTTCTGTGTTATCACTAGCTCACCTGTAGAAAAGCTTTTATAATTTCCTGGCTTGGGATCGCTATGGTGTCCAGATTCCATATGTTTGAATCCCAAATCCAAGTAAAATTTTTTTAAAGTTATAAAAAAGAAAACAACCCTGCACTTTGTTTTCCTTGAGCCCACAGTGCAAAACAACACCCTTATGTTCTACATTAAGTAGATATATTTATTTGTTTCCTTGGCCCCACCTTCACAGAGGGTGCGGCTCTTGCAGGGCTCTGTTCCCATGCATGTGTTGCTGCTTTATTATCTGTGGTCCATGTTGACGCTCAAGCCCCAAGCCCCTTGATTACCCAGACAGACAGCCATCTTACTCTTCAGCACAAGGTTTTTTTGTGTACTAGCTCACTGGCTTCCATATCTGTTCCTACCACCTGGACGGTCCCTTTCCTTTTTGAGCAAGTCTAAATATGCATTTTAGAGAAATTTCAGGCTTTCTGGTCTCTCTAGTCTAGTATATTGTAGGACACAGAAGTCTCCCATATCCCTTCATTGTATATGTTCTCTCTAAATGTTCAGGACTCACTCACAAATAGATTTTTAATGTTTGGACTTGATGCTTATCAGAAAGAAGCCAAAGACCATAGAATAAGCTGATAGTGAAGATTTATTTCAAACATAAAACTTCAGAGGGAATTCACTGGACTCAAAATAGATACAGCCTCCTCTTTCTACATCACCAAAGAGCTGGTATTTAAAGTTCATGATTCTGGGGCATATTAAGAGCCCTAATTTTATATATACATGCATAATATAAACCTGGAATACTCCTTTTCTGCTGAGCATGAAAAGAAATAGATTGGAAGGAAAATAATTTACCATTTGAGTGTTGCTTTTCCTTGATTTTTTTTTCCTTATTAGATGAATCTACTTCCTCTGCCTTTATGTTTTCCTATTTTTTGCTGCATTCAGCTCACTCTCTCCCACACACTTTAAAAAAAGATCTCTCTTAAAAGGAACCCTGATTTAGCAGTTTTGTTGTTGGTTTGCTTTGAAATGCATGCAAAGTAATACATAAAGGCAAAGAAATATTAAGGTACTGTAATATTATTATATCATCCTCCTTATTAGAAACTTTAGCCAGATCATTAGTTCTTCTTGCTCTTCTCTTCCAGTGTTGGCAGGCTTCATAGCCACCTTTTTTAAAATAGAGAAATGACATCACAGATAGCTTATTTCACCAAGGTCATTCACGAAGTTATTAATAATTATGATATTTTTAAACATAAGTATATCCAAAAGCTCTCCAAACAATGTATTTGACCCAGTGATTTTTAGGATAATTTATGACATATAGAAGCTAGAAGAATTTTGATATCGGTAATCAGTAAGATAATAACAGTGTGAACCAGGCACTGTTTCCAGACTTTCCATTTATTCATTTAATTCTAACAGTCCATGAAATTCTATTCTAATCCCATTTAAAGGCCAGGCTCCCTGAGAGGGTAAGCTCCATCTCAAAGTTATGTAGGTAGGATGTAGTGAAGCTGGGATTTATAACCAGGTCATCTATCTGCAGTGTGGGCTCCACAGTCTAGCTGTCAACTATTACTCTGCACTCACACACACACACACACACGCACACACACACACACCCTAGTATAAACACACAGCAACGCACGCACTTTCTCACATACACACACATCAACACACACAGCCTGTGGTAATTATCTTAGAAATATCTCTACCTCAGTCTTTCTATCTCTCTGTTGATCTGATTAGGAAGAAAAGAGGCAGAGCTTTCCACTATTTAGTTTATAATATGACCCTAATTAAACAAATTATCTGATCGCTGGCAAATATTCCAATCCTATTGAAAGATGTTATTTTAGAGGCAAATATTTCATAGGATTGAAGCCAAGATCTTCTTGTCTGTGCAGTTAACTTCAGGGGGCTTTGAAATCATTAGGACTCTTAGTTTGTTATTATTGAAAAACAACAGATTTTATTTTGCATTCCAGTATCTAGTGACTTAATTCAGCATATGTGCCTTATACTAACTCAGAATGACATTAGTAAGTAACTTATTTTTTGGTGCTTAGTTATCTTATCCTTAATGATTACCTATTAACCAATATTTGATATTTAATAAAGATTTTTAGATTCAATGTATTTTTATTGTTTTAATATTATTTAAGGCTTATAGTTTAAATCATATAATTGTTTGGAAGGAAATAAACCTTTATTATAGTCAGTTTTATAGCAAGAAGATTATAAAAATGGAAATACAGTCTGATGAACAGGAAGAACATTTTGCTTCCTTGCATGATATATCAGTGTAGATTATATTCTGTTCCCTTTCTAGTTTGACTGACTGGACTAAGCTTAGTGAAAAATTCTGTGGAAATGCTTGCATAACCTCAAAATCCAAAGCCCCAAAATGATGCTTGCTTTTCTGATCCTCCGTCTTCACCTAAAAATAGTCTCATTGCCATTTTAAATCAATGTCACTGAATTAAAATTTGTGACATACAGAAACTACAAGGATTTTTTACATGAAAGGCATTAACATACTTGGTGCCATATGGAAAGAAACCATGAGACAGGCCCCCATACAGGTTTCATAAGATAGTCATTCTCATGCTGCACCAAGACCTTGTAATTCACCGTCAGCACAATCAATCACAATTTTTAAGGCAGTATATTCTTTGGAAAGATTGTATCTTACTTATACACTAACCATTTATACACAGATAGAGAACTGGGATAACATTTAGAATGATTGCACGTGCCTCTGAATGGAGCATTATGGAGGGGCCAGAGGTAGAGCATGTATTTTCCTGCTCTTTTCTTCACAGGATAACTTTTGGCCAACTCTTTCATCTTTATTAAAAAGCAGACAGATAGTATGATCAAATGACCTTACTACTGTCAAAAAAAAAAAAAAAAAAAAGACAGAACAAAGCCCAGCTCGTCTCTGCTCCTGTGTTCTGAGCATCTCACCCACAGAAGCAAGGCGGGGCTTTAACCCTGGAGGTTGAGCTCGCTTATTGCTTCGGCAGGTTTCGCTTTGCCATTTGGCGAATTGGCGGTCCGTGATTTGGCCATCAGTGATTTGGCTGACTTCCTGCAGAACCTAGAGGAAGTGAGCAAGAGAAGTAGCCATTGCCTAAAATTTTTAGAAAGATGCCATTGTAAGGCTAGAGGAGCAGGGTGAGGAGGGGTGGAGGTAGAAAAGGAGCAGGAACATAGCAACAAACAGGCAAACAAGACAAGTGCTGAGGGCAAGGATTTAAACAAAACTCACCCAGTTTAAAATGATGCTGACGCTGAGCAGATTATGACCTGTCTTCTTTACATGCAAAGAAAAAAAAAATTCTCTTTCTTGATATATTAATCTAGCAATTGTTTATTGAGAACTATGTGCCAGGTAATGTGTAACAAATGGCTGGAGAGTCAACCATTAAAAATCACAGTACCTGGTCTGGCGGAGCTAACAGATTAATGGCTGAGACAGACAAAACCAATAATTACCATGCAGTTGAATAAGCAGCAACAGAATATGTAAGTACTCTGTAGTTAAAGAAAATGCATGGGGCAGGGAAGCAAATGCTTTTCCTCCTCCTTTTCTTTCACTAAGCTCTCCAACCTTTTGTGATAAAAGAGAACCCCACTCCCAGGGATATTGTCAGAGTTTCACACTGTCTGCAGGAAGTCTGAACGGTCCTCAAGCAGCATCCCCGCCCATAAGCATGCCCTCTATGCTCATAGAGAGGAAACAGAACACTACCCACGCCATCCATTTGCCCTTCCTCAGTAGGGACACCTCAGGCTTTCTTCTCTTCTCATTGACCTTCGTTCCTTCAAATAAACAATGATAAGAAAATGTCACTGTTGTCTCTAAAAATCATGCTGGGGACAAATGATCCCTAGGTAGCTTCACTTTCCACCACTAAATTGAGTGGAGCATTAACCTGAAGCTGTAAGAATGACATCCTTTGCCTGTTGATTGCATTTATCGGGTTGTCCCCAGAGCCTCAAACTCAATATGTGAATCCTGAGCCCATGGGGTTCTCCACCCTTCCTGTCCCCAGCCATTTCTCTTCTTCCCTTGTTAGGTATGGTGTGTATTGTCCATCCATACATTCCAGCCAGAAATGTTGCTGCCCTCCAAAACCTTCCTTCCTTCCTTACCCTTCATATCTCATCAACCACCAAGTGCTGCCTGTCCTACTTCCCAAACTTCTCCACTGTTTATCCCTTCCTTTGTTCCTTAGTTTCTTTGCACTGTCACCATTTCTCACCTGGGCGATGGGAACAGCATCCTTCATCATCAGCCTTGGCCCTATCGGCCACCAAATGGCCCTTTGGATATTTTTACCTGCAAATCTGAACTTGTCATTTCCCTGTTAAAATTCTTCAACATCTGCTTATTTCCCATAACAGTAGTTTTTAAACCTGTTTTTCCTGGGCACACTTCTCTTTCAAATGATATTTTATGTACTAGCTCAACTGCATGGAGCTGATTCAATGTGATGTTTAATGTGTGGGACAGGAACGTAAGAGAGCAGTGATCTCGAAAGGTTCTTACCGTCATGGCTTGCTGGGTGACCTAAGGTACCTCAGTGTATCTGCAAAGCAGAACGGCAGCTTGAAAATCACCAATCTGTAGAAAAAATATAAGCTCCTTTAGGTTACATATGAGCCCTTAGTTATCCACCTATCTAGGCTCATCTCCTGCCCTCAGCATCTCTATGCTGCATCCACACTGAACTGTTGCTATTTCACAGGCATACTGAGCTCTGTCTTTAAACATCCATCTCTTTGTCCAGAAAGTGAGCCCCTGACAAGAACCCCAAACAACTGGCTACTCATCCTCTGAAGCTCGGCACGCATTATCTGTTCCTTGTCATACCCCCCTCTCCCTGCTCCCCAGACACACTAAACTTTTCCTTTTCTATACATTGCTGCCACATTACACCTTCACCTCTGTTGTATATTGCTTTGTGACTCATGTCTTACCATCTGTTTCTGCAAGATACTTCAGGTTCCTAACCAGATCTCCATTCTTGATTTCTCAATATCTGGCAGAGTCTTTCAGCCTAGAGTGGGTGACTAACCATAAATATTTGCAAGATGAATAAATGGAGAACTGGCTTCTTGCGTTAGTGTAATTAGAGTTGAGTCAGTTTCAAAGATAAATACACTCTTGAAGCATTTGATATAGTGATATGGTCCTTTTTTTTTAATGGAATGAGAATACAGATATCATGGTGATAATGAAATGTTTGAAAGCAAGAAGAGCTATATAGGTAAAAAACTAATAAACAAGAAAAACTTTAATTATCATATATTAGGTGTGAAAGTTTCTCTTTTGGCTTCTTTAGTTTATTAGTAGTAAATTTAAAGCATTTGAAGAGACCCTGCCCAGTCCCCAGCCCATTCAGAGTTTTTCTTCTCTGTGTGATGGTCCTGGGAGTGTGATTGTCCTGGCCATCAAAAGTCACCACTTATGAATGTGGTATGTCCAGGTTTCTCTCAGGCAACTATATTCTGACCGTGCTGGAAAATGGAAACATGGTTAAAAAAAAATTACTCTTTTGTTTTGGTCAAAACACTACAAATCGTTAGTGAAGTGAATTGTAAAATATGCCTATAGTGGTTTATCTTTTTTTAACCTTAAAATTATTAAAATTTATTTTAAATGTTCATATCAAGAACCTGATGAGTATTGCATGGTATGTCCTGAAGATATCAGTTGGACCAGTGGACCCTCATGGTGAGCTCAGCTGGTGATCTCTTTTTCCAGGTGTGCCTTCGGTAAGCCTGGATGAAGTGGGCGCTGGCGAAGTAGCCATGGGACTAAAGCATTTCACAGAGGCCATAGAAAGCTCTGAAAAAACTCAGAGAACTGAGTTCCAAATCTGTACATTCTTTCTTACCAGCCGTGCAAGTACTTGGGGCAATCACTTCTCTAATCTCTAGTTTCCACTTCTGGGCAGTAGGAATGATAACTGCCTCAGAGTGAGCATCCACTGCAATAATGTACTCAATGTGCTACATTTAAGTCCAAGCATACAGTAAGCATTCAGTAAATGCTGGCTATTATTTGTATTTGACTCCAACATGTAGAACTTTGGTCCTCCAAAAAGCTCTGATGTGTGTAACAGGGCTGCCATGGGAAAAAGGCAAAAGGGAATGCCCAAGTATGCTAAGTACAAAGAGCTTGGAAAATGTCAAGTACCAATAATATAACAAATACTGTTTAATTTTGTTCATATTCTTAATAAAAGCGCAGATGGATGGCGCAGGTTAATACCAAGAGGGAGGGCGAACCGGGCTTCCCACTATGTCTGACAGCAAGCTGTTGCATTTACACGTAAGTCCACAGAAAATTGAATCACATTTATATCTTCATTTAGTGTTGCCTCTTGGGTCAAAACATTTCATAAACTTTTGAGCTAAGGGCCAGGCCTACCTCATTTTTTATGATGCGGAGTCATATTCTTCATTTGACCTGGCATTTGGAAAGGCAGTCCAGTCCCTTTCTTTGAGTAATGGATGATGCCTGTTTTCTCACATAGAACATTGTCATTGAAGGTATTCCAAACAGTGAAATAACATTGCTGGTTTATATACTTCAGTTTGTTTGTGTTGTGAGTTCATAAACCTTACGGGAATTTAAATAACTTGAAATGAGACCTTAGATAGAAAGCCTTCTTGCCTGACTTTCATTTACAGTTAAAAGGTTCATCTCAACAACCTATTTATCTAAAGCCAGCTGTTGACAGAAATAAAATATTTATTCCTGTGACTCTCTTCCAACCAGGTGCCCCACCAACATTTGTACATCTTGTCATCTCTGGAGGGTGTTCAATATTTTCAACTTTTCTGACAGCTGTATCTTTTCTCTTCTCTTTAAAATTGTAGATTACTTGGCTATGTTTATGGCCTCACTATGTAGACAAGATGTGAATCCTTTTTTACTAAAGGAAAGATTCATGAAATTAAATACATTCCTCTTTGTATTTTTATATCATTGTAAGTATCAACTTGTGTGTTACAGCATTATAGGAAGCACATTCTAATGGAGCTTGGAATTTAAGCCCCTATCTGTGCAATGTTTAGAAACCTGGACACACACACACACACACACACACACACACACACTCACACACACACACATACACACAGAGTGAGAAGGAGGGAGGAGGAAGAGAGATGGAGACAGAGAAAGTATAAATGAAAAATATTTTAGTTAAAATGCAACTTTAATTGTCCCAGCTACTATTTTTGACCAGCTACTATGAGAAAAATTCATGACAGATAATATGGAAGTAATGGAGAGAAAAACACATATACCCCATCCTCAGAGTGTTTGCAATCTAGTAACAATAATATGTCAGTATTTGCTGCAAATAACTGGCTTAAACAGAAAGGAACATTCTCAAGTCAACTTAATAAGGGGTTTAGGGAAAGGTACGTCTGTGGGTACCACAGGATTTGTGAAATCAGTGGCTCAAAGATTTCATCAAGAGCTGCGGTTCTTTTATTGTTCCACTGTGTCATTCTTGGTTTTCGTATTATGCTCACTCTGATGACTAATTATCTGCAGTACTTCCAGACACTACATCTTGAATATCAATGACCAGAAGAAAAAAAAAAACATACTATGTAATCTTGTGGTTATCTTTCTTAAGACAGAGAAAGTTTTTTTTTTCCTTCGGGGAAATAGCTCAGTAGTCCCACCAGTGCGGGGACTGTGATTGATTTAAACTGGTCATTGAGTGGAATAGGTCTTCAGGAATTAAATTCCCCCAAATAGGAAGATAAATTGAGATTGCAAATAAATATTATACAGACCAGAGAGTGATACATATTACAGAAATATCACTGAGGTGTTACTGACATGAAACAACATGGAGTTTATCGGTAGGGAGAAAAATGAACACGATCCCTTTGTGGTTGTGCAGGATAGATAAAGAGAGTGGCGGGAAAATTCAGTCACATTATTTAAAGATGTTACCTAACTCTTCCATCATAGCACCCATCACAATTGCAGCCAATTATTTATAAGATTATTTATTTTCTGTCATTGCTTCCATACTGGAACTTCGTAAGGACGGAAAAAATGACCATCTTATTCATCAACATGTCAATCTCTGTTAAATGGATCAAAGAACGAATGCATAGCCTTGGGGAATGTGTAGAATTTTCAGCTGGTGAGAGGAGAACATTCCAGATACAGGGAGCATCGTTAACAAATTCCTAAGTCAGGAAAGCTCAGCCACCTGCCTAAAGCTTAGGGTGAGTGTAGTAGAAGAGTGAGAAACTCCATTGGGATGGTAGGCAGAGGATGCAATGCATAAATTCTTGTTAGTGGTCATTAAGGAGAACAGAACATTTCAGAGTTGGTTGGTGATACGGTAAGAGCTCTGCTTTTGGAAGAGAAACTTGGCAATGACTTGTTAGATTGACCACAAGGGGACAGAGTGGGTTCCGCACTGGCCAGAGGCTGCGTCAGTGGCTGGGAAGCTACTGAGATCTTGATTTGGCCTTAGCAGAGGAACAAAATTGCAATAAATGCGTGTCTATCACTATTAAAGATGGGAATTGAGATGGCTTATTAAAATGTAAGTAAGAGAGGGGTGCCTCAGTGGCTCAGTTGGCTAAGCATCTGCCTTTGACTCAGGTCATGATTCTGGAGTCCTGGGATCCAGCCCCACCTCGGGCTCCCTGCTCAGCAGGGAGTCTGCTTCTCCCTCTGCCCCTCACTGAGCTTGTGCTCTCTCTCTCTCTCTCAAGTAAATAAATAAAATCTTTAGGAAAAAATAAATAAATAAAATGTAAGGAAGAGAAGGGTAAAATAACAATGGGAAGACCAAGAGAAACATGACACCACAACCATAGATATCAGAAGCGGGCATTACATTTTGTTTTGTTTTCTTTGCTTTTGTTTGCAGGGATATGGGGTGCAGAGATAGAACATATGTAAGAACAGGCAGCATTCTTCCAAAAAAGGTGGAGGACTTAGTTGCAGATCCCTGAGGCTGTCATATAGGAGATGTTTAATGCCAGACCTTGAATAGAATGATAGTAACAGCAATAAAATTTGTATGAAATGCTTTCTGAAATAAAGGAAGTTATAAGTAATTCACAGGAACCTCAGGAGAAATTTAAAATAAAAAATTAGAATAGGACTATGACAAAAAAGGCATAGGATGAGACGTTTTAGAAAGAAATATTGACTACATTGACAAGCTTTGCCCCACAAGTGTTCACTTGTTGCCTGTTATGTGTCTTGGATTTCACCGTGTATTTGTAGAACAGAAAAGAACTTTGCGGTATCTTCCAGTCTTTCCTCTTGCTTTCAAGTAGATGACAATTAAATATTCCATGTACATGAAAATCTTCTTAATTTCTGAAGAGATTTCCCCCAAAAAAGAAGTTTTCAGAAACTGAGTCACTTTATATTTGGGTGTTAAATATCAGTGTCTGCCAAGAAATTTTTCTTTGTGTAATCATACTTTGGTATAATTAATAACTTATACTAAAAGGTAAGCTATATATATATATATTTTTTTTTTTTGGTCTGTGGCTTGACAGATTGCATTTGACCAAATCCTTTGAATGCTAAGTCTTAACTTAATTGAAGTCTATTATAATATCAACCCTTCAACTTGTTTCTTGAATAACTCCAGTCTCTAATAATTCCAGTCTCCTAAGTACAATTTTTAAAACCCATAATTGCTTTTGGATGACCTCTGAACCTTCTTTAAAAGCTTGTATAATCCTTTTAAATTCTGTACAGTCTAGAATAGGCCTTTGTAAAATTATCTGCATGTCATACCTCATTTTAATGTTATTTCATTAAATACTTTACAAAAAATGAGTATTAACAGGTAATAGGAGGAAATTACCAGGTTATATGCTTCTGTTTGTAGGGAGTGGTATTGAGATCCTGATTTAGGGGTTACCAGAGAAATGAAACAGCAGTAAATGCATATTTAGCTGTCCTACAAAGGTGAAGTGAGAGGACTTACTACATTATCAGATATAGCATTTTGGAATGGAATGACTTACAAGTCACCGAGATGGGAAGATCAGGTAAAATATGAGAAATTTTAGGAACACTGCTAAGTATATTTATTCAGGTTCCTTATATGTTGGTCTTCTCTGAGCTTTGGTATGCTAATATTCAACGTATATATATAAGCGGGGTTTAGAAAAAGCTCATCTACATAGTATTCTTAGGGTGTTTTATGAATCCGAGCTTTCTTTGGTCACAAAGATGACCCATTGCTGAACCTAAGTGTACACCGTAAAAACAGCTAATGTTTATGGAGCATCTGTGATAACTTCACATTTATTATCTCATTTTACTCTTCAAAACCATTCTCCAACATTGGGTATTACTTTTTTTTTTTTTAAACAATGACTTAAGTCTCAGAGATATTAAGCAGGTTCCTAGGGTAAATGGTGATATCAAGATGAAATCTATTTGTCTATCACCAATAGGCTCTATTGCCTTCTCTTACATTCAAAACATATTAAAGTCACATATAAGTTTCAGAGTTCGTTGAACTCACCTAGGAACTTTCTCCCTGCAAGAGGCTTGCTTGCTTGGAATCACATTGCTTTTCTATTTTTCTATTGAAATTTTATTTCAAAAGAATTTAAATCTTTATTATCTTTAGGTGAATCATTGTTATATATACAGCTGAACATTTCCCAAAAATGAGTGTCTTTAAAGAGAACCAATGCTAAGATTTCTTTTGGAGCGGGAGATAGAATTGGCAAAGGAGAGGGTTGGACATGGGTTGGTCAGAGGTGTGCTGGTAAATGTTAACCAGCTCTCTGAGATAAGGAGGCAGAGCCCAGGTTTGTAATATTTTCTTATTTTCATGGTATAAATACTGCCCCCATGGCTTATTTCAAGCTACCAGTTTGATGTCACTGAGTGTGGAATTGGGAAATGATGCACAATAGCACACTGTGTGTAGAATTTCTTGCGTACACAATAGATGTAAATGAGCTCAAGAACATGTGTAATAGTAAAATGTTAAGAAGTGATAAGGTCTGAATATTCATAACCTTTGTTTTTAATATTATATTGTTAGTTTATATAATTTGATTTTTAGTAATGACTTTAACAATAAATTCACAAATTCCAGAAAATTCAACAAATGACTCTTATAAGCCATTAATAAACTGGCTTCAGCACACCCCTGGGATGGATTAAAAGATCTATTTTGAGTCATGTAGAAAATAAACTCTGGGGAAAATTTTAGCTCTATCTCAATATAGTTCTCTTCCACTCTTTTGAAGTTTAGTGTATTAGTTTTAATAATGGAATTTCAGTAGTATGGGTCTTTCTAGGAGGACTGCAATATATTCCTTGCTAATTTACATTGATCATTCATATTTGCGGGGTATGACTCAGAGCAGCAGCTCGTGTGATTCAAAGTTAGCATGAAGATCAAGGTCATTTTGCCTCAAGGATAAATGAAAGTACAGAATCGGTTTTGAAGATCATTGTCATTTCTATTACTACTGACTATGAGCCAGTACCTTATTTTGAAACTTCACTCAAAAGAGGGCACGTATTGAATGGAGCACTGGGTGTTATACGCAAATAATGAATCATGGAACACTACATCAAAAACTAATGATGTAATGTACGGTGATTAACATAATAAAATTTTTTTAAAAAGGAAGGACAGAAACTTGGTTTAAGAATAATGTGAACAGGGGCACCTGGGTGACTCATTCGGTTAAGCGTCTGCCTTTGGCTTGGGTCATGATCTCAGGGTCCTGAGATCCAGCCCTGCATCAGGCTCCCTGCTCAGTGGGGAGTCTGCTTCTCCCTCTCTGTCTGCCCCTCCCCCACCAGCTCGTGCTCCCTCTCAAATAAAATCTTTAAATTAAAAAAAAAAATAACGTGAGCAGATATAACTCTAGCCTATGGTTATTTGGCAGGTAGCTTAGAGTACTGAATGTCATTGCAAGACCGAAGATACGTTAAATGATTTACAATATCATGTATGGAAAATATTCCATGTTATTTTTTGCAACGTTAGATTAATAATATATTTTATATATTAAACTAAGGAAATAGTTAAGACATTATTTAGGCATATTTCTCACTAGACTTACAAATTTTGTCTTACGAGGTAAAAATGATGGTGATAACATATTTGTTGATTATAAGCTTAATAAGGTACTTGTTAATAAATTGTGTGATCTGCCTTAATCTTCTATGAATAAATCCCCTCAGCACTCTTCTGTATTTGCAATATTAACCCTTAATACTATGTGGTGTATATTGAAAATTTTCTTTAGAAACTCTGTAACTAAGGCTATACATGCAAAGAGAAAGAAAAGTGAAATAAATCATCCAAAATTTGGCTAACCCAGATTTTCAAATGATTTTTATACAGTACTTTCTAGTTTTTCACTTGGCTTATTTAGAATCAGTCTAAGACTCCGTAGATGTGCATTAATAAAAAGATCAAGTTATTTGACAGTCAATTTAAAGGATTTTGTGAAAAAGAAAAAAAAAACCTATGTACAATGGTGTCAGTGTTTTCTGGGCTGATACTCTTGGTGGATATCATAAATTGGATCCACTGTAAACGTCGCTTTCATGCAAGTTTCCATATTACAGTAGTTAAGACTTGTGCTTTGGAAACATATAAACTTTTTATTTTCTAGTATATGTTACTTGCTTCCAAAGAGTATGATATGAAAAGAAGAGGAAAAACAATGGGGGTGGTAACTTTACAGTGGAGAAACTTGACAAGCAGTACCTGAAGCCAAGTGCTTTAAGCTCAACGTCAAGGGTGGTAAGTCAATACTGATAGAATATACCCTCAATGTGATGTGATGAGAACGGCACTTTACCTCTCTGGTCTTCTCCCCAAAAGTACATTTCCTCCATCTAACCACAAGAAAAACATCAGGCAAATTCCAATTGAGTGACTGACCAATATCCTCAAAACTGGCAAGGTCATGAAAAACAAGGGAAGTCTGAGAAACTATCAACCAAGAGAGCCGAAGGAGACATGATGACTGTATATAATGATCTTAGATGGGACCCTGGGACAGAAAAAGGACATAAAGGGACAACTGAGGAAATCTCAGTACAATGTTACCTTTAGTTAACAATTATGTATCAGTATCAGTTCATTAATTTTGACAAATGTACCTACCATATGAATATGAGATTCTAATAGGGAAAACGGAGTGTGAGATTATATGGCAACTCTTTATACTCTTGTTACAGAAATTCAGCCAATCTAAAAATGTTCCTTAAAAAAACATTGGTGAGCGCTGTGAATTGTGTAAGACTGATGAATCACAGACCTGTACCCCTGAAACAATTAATACGTTATATGTTAATAAAAAATTTTAAAATTTAAAAAACGTTTATTTAAAATAAAACTGCATATTCAACAGTGTAGACGTATCTCATCACTTAATATTCAGCCAAAGATGCAAGACACAGGGTGCATATGAGATAAGATTTCATTTTTGTTAAGTTCAAGGGTAGAACTAATCTCTGCTATTAGGAGTCGTGAAAATGGTTTCACTTGGGAGAAGAAAGTGACTGGAAGGGACCCAGAGGCATCTCCCGGGGTGTTGGCAGTATTAGATTCTTGGTCTCCGTGTGGGTCATCTGGGTATGCTCACCTTGGAAACAATTCACTGAATTTTTGTTAGGATTTTTATGCTTGTTTATATATATGTTATACTGCAATAAAAATAAAAAAGCAATGGGGTTATTTGGTTATGCCCAGTGGCTTTTGGAATACATAGATTATGAAGGTTTTTTAGCCTTAAATTAAACACCAGAATGCATTTTATGGGAATGATTTAAAAAAAAATCAAAAGTTAGAAACTGTAGTATTAACCCATAAATTGTTTACATGGACATGTTACAGTGTGAAATTCCAACCTGAGTTTGGGATGGATTCGGTATCTCTCCTGTACCCGTACAGAACTCTGACAAACTTTTATTGTTGTTCCTACTGTCATTGTATTGCAATTACCATTTTATATGCCTGTTTTCTTCTATAGAATAAGGTCATGGAGAGCAGAAACATTACCTTACTCATCTTTTGCTTTCCAGCTGACATATGTTCTCACAGGTAGTATGTGGTCAGTAATGATGACTGATACTCATGAACTGAAGAATGAATACGTACATACTCCAGTAAGTGCATACTGAGCATCATTTACTTTTTTGAGATGTGTTCACGTATAATGTTTCTGATCATTCTCCTCATCCCTTTCTTCTCTCTTTCTGAAATACACCTTCCTAGAAATGGACTATAGGGTGTTTCAAGTTGATCGTACCAATATTTTTATCTTTTTCTTTCCTATTTTCCATTTCAGTCATTTTGTTCTGCTTTCTGGGGCTTTATCTTCTTTCCCTTTCCTGGAGTTTTAAATAGGTTAATAAAATGTTAAATATGTGGGAGCTCTTTCTTATTTTTTATTGCATATTTTCATAGGACAATATTCTTTTCTAGTGGATGCAATATATTCTCTCTCTCTGAAGATATTTATGTGTGAGTTTTACTTTTTCTCTGCATTGTATTCTTTCTAAATCCTTTTTTCCTCCTGAGCCAGTGGAGGTAGGAGAAGGTTAAGGAGACCTTTGTCACCTCTAAAATTTTTCTGAACTTTTCTACAGCAATTACTATGTGTCAAACAATGTGTTAGGTACTAGGGGGGATAAAAAGACTATTTTGGTCTTCTAATAAGTCCACTGTCCAGTTTTCCGTGCAAAAGGAGTAGAGGTAGGAGCAGAATATTTCAGACAGGGAGCCATCTTATACTAATACATAGAAGTAAGAAATAGCATGGCATGCTCTGGGAAGGGCCAATTAGACTTAGCTACCATGTAGAGGCAATTGTAGGGCTAGTAAAAGATGAAGTTAGAAGGATAGGTAGAGAGACCAGATCATATAACGTGTTTTGTATTCATTCAAATTAGGATTAACTCTGAGGAATTACCTATCAAAATAGGAGTTTAAATGAATTGGAAGTCCACTTTTTTCTCATATAAAGTAGGTAGTCCAGCGCACCTGCTACTCTGTGATCCAAGACGGCCGCTTCAGCCATCATGTCAGCATTCCAGAGAGGAGAGCAAATCAAAACCTCGTCCCTTAAGGATGTTTCCTGGAAGTTGTAAACTTTACCTTCCCCTGGCTAGGTCTTCATTGTACATCACATCTCCTAGTTACACAAGAGCCTAGGAAATGTAGACTTTTGGCAGAGGGTGGCCCTGTGCCCTGCTGACCTTCTTTAGTTAGGTATTCTTTTGCTAAGGAAGAAGAGGGGATTTGTTAGGGAACAATTCAGCCTTGTTTAGGAGTTTAGATTTTATCTAGACCATGGGGGAGGGACCACTGAAGAGGTTTAAGCCAAGGAATCCCCGCTTCAAAAAGGTCACTCTGGCTGTGACATCAAGGATAAAGTGACATGAAATTAGCAACTGTCTGAGCCATTAGGCAATCACGAGAAGCACCTAAGTATGAGAAGTCTAACGTGTCACAGCTGTCCAGTGGTGCTGGAGAGAGAACATCAGTGCCAGTGACCTTAAATGACTGAATTGATTTTGGTTTTTTATCCTCAGGGTTGTATATTTGATTTATAATTATTTATGGAATACAATCACCATAAATCTAGGCCTGAGTCAAATAGATGGTGAGCAATACTGTTGACATCAGATACACCTCTGAAATCTTAGAGGACTTTGGTCCTATTGGTAGAGAAGATTTTTTCTCTAAGGATGTGTACTATGATTTTTTTAATGACACATACACATGGTAAACATTTAAATACAAAAAGATGTATCAACAAAGTATATTTTTCTTTACATTCCAAAATTTGAGCACATGATAAGTCCTGTCTCATAGGTATTGTTTATTCACCTTCCTGTATACACACACATACACACCCCTTCTTTCTTTAAAACATGTATTATTTGCAGAGGATTTCCAACGTAAGTTCTTCAACTTATGGAATTTAACTAGGTATGCAGATTTAGCATAACAAAGGATATTGGGAGGTGGGTTTAACTATGCAATCTGTTCATTGTCCATGGGTTCAAGAATGGGGACATACATATTCTTGTCTAGTGACAAGAATCAAGTCTCAATGACCCCTACTCCCCCCAGAATTGTATAATATAAGAATCCCTTTGAATTGAGTGTGATTCTAGTATTTATAAGTGTGCATATTTGTATTATTATTCATATATATATGTGCGTATGTGTGTGTGTGTGTGTGTGTGTGTGTGTGTGTGTGTGTGTAGAGAGAGAGAGAGAGAGCATGGACTTTGAATGCAAGCTAATTACTTCATCTGGTGCTCAGTCAAATGGTGATTCTGTCCAAAGGACGGAGGAAAAGCTCACTATGTTAGAATTGTGGAAAAGGATTTATCGGTCTCCAATATATATTCCTAAGGGCTTTTCAGAAGAACCGTGATCTCACTGTATGCACTGTTCCATGTCTTTGTTCTTGTTTAAAAATACAGGTTCTTAATCTTTCCATGACAGGCATATCAGCCCATGCAAACCTTTCTACATTAGTTTTTTGAAGAGCTGCACTGTGTATACTCAGTTCCCTGTTGATGAACATTTAATTTTTTTTGTATTTTTGTTATGTTTTGTTTTATTTTGTGAGAATTTGTTTTTGTTCTTTCTTGTCTTTTATGCACAGTGCTTAGATTAGCATTCTTATATTCATGTACCTATGTTACAAATAGTACTTTAGTGAACATGAGGAAGAATACATGCATAGAAATACATACAGATAATGTGACTCCTAGATAGAGAGTTGCGGGCCCAGTGGTATGTTTATTTTTCACTTTGCCCACCAGAACTAGTCTTCCATATGCTCCCACACAAAGATTTTCATGGTGCCCCAGGTAGATAACATAAATGCATGGAGAAGCCTGTGTGTAAGCTATTTGTACTGAGACCAAGCAACCTCTTTATAGTCTCTTTTAAAACATTGTCCACCAAACTATCTAAATCAAATAGCGCATTTATGTTACATGCTTGCCCAGACAATACTGGAAAAATTTTCATTTTTGCTATTTTCTCAATGAAAGATGATATTTTAATGATAAGGTTGAGCAATATATATTCATAAGCAATATGCCTGTCTTTGTTTCTGAACTTCTGCATTCCCTTTGTGAGCCATGACAAAGATGATGAGGGCACAGGTATTGAAGATCCACTGCCAAAAAAAATCACAAAAAATTGTGAAAAACACACCAAGATATAGTGAGCCATCAGTGTAGATAAAAAGCTGGTAGAAGGACAGAGAAATTTCAGAAACTTCATAAAGCAAAAAAGATGTGCTTCTCATTGTTCACATTTTCCCTTATTTTTCATTAATATACAATCCGCTGGCCTTTCCCCATCACTTGCTCATTTATTACTCATGTTAACTCTGGCCTGTGGCAATGATGAGTGCTTAATAATGTGATACTTAATGACATAAATGCTCAGTTTCTACTAGTGGTTGTATATGTTGGCTTGTTGACATTAAGTCCATAAAATTGAATTGTACACATAATCGGATGATGAGAAATTTATTGTGTTGACAGGAATTTTCAATGGATGGTTTTTCTTGGGTTCAGGAATTGAAGTTTTTAAAAAAGATGTTGATGATACTTAATAGTTTAGTGTGTAAAGGAAGGTATGGAAGGAGATGGACCTATAGAGAAACTTTCACATAAATTAGCAAAAAAATGAGAGGAAGGAGGGGTAGAAGTAGTAGTTTAGTAACACTTGAGGATCTAATTTAATGCTTCATTTTTCCCCCTAACATTTCTTAATTTAATTTATAATCTGAAAACTCAGGGAAATGGTCTGTGGGATTATCCATTAAAATACCCTAGGATCAAACATAACACAATAAAACCATGCAATTACATGCCCCATGATAATGCAAATTTGGATGATAGTGATTGAAGGTTGGTTTTCATCCTCAGCCGAATCCATATATTTAAATGAAGGTGATCAAATGAGGAGGACACTGGAGTTGGAAAGAAGAATGAGATCCTCACTTGGGGAGCCAGGCAAGTTGAGGGAAGTCCTCATGGTCTTGGGATTCATCCTTCCCAACTCTGTGGATGGGGGATGACACAGGTGCCAGCTAATCAGGAGATTCCCGAATTACTGTCACTATCCAGGAAGTCCTAACAAGTCTTGGAATCCAGCCTCTGCCCACAGAGTGGACAGCTGCCACCAGGTGGTGCCAATTTTTAGCTGGGACTTTATAGATTTTGACTGCCCCTCCAGACCCATAGCATCCCAACTCTGCTAACTACTGAGACTTGTCCAGCTTGTATTGTTATCCTTACAGTATCATTACTGACTTCTACACGAATGAATCTCTTGGACCCTACTTACCACATCATTACAGTTTTATTGTACTTTAATTTCTGCTGACTGGAAGTCTGCTATCATACTACCTCAGCATCATGGAAGAAGAAGTCAGCTGAGGAAACTTAATTGTGTAACTAATTTAAAGTAATGTGTCTTTGGCTCAATTGTCTCTCACTTCTTATAGCACCTCTTAATAGATGTAGAGTTGAAGGGTGGTAGCAATTATGTGAAAAAAATTGTGGGTTTTTTTTTTTCCCATGATCTCTCATCACATTGGGCTCCAAAGGAAGTAGAAAGACTTTCTAATGGTAGTAATGATTCTAAAAAAAAAAAAAAAATGTTTAAGTACGTATCAAACATACCAGAATAGGGGAAAAATAATTGTGAGTACAGAAGTCAACATCTAAAATCCAGTAATGAACTGTGACTACAAATAAGCTCTAAAAGGGACATATTTAGGTTGACATTTATATACACCTTGCCAAAGTAGCTTTTTACCGTTTTTAAAAAAATAACGACTTATGTAATTTTTGTGTCTAATATAAATAAATATAAAATAGAATCAATTTAAATATTTGTTGACTTATATCATACATATGCGATATTTTTGTGCTTGATGTTTCAATATTAAACTATTTGGGAATTTATTTCATCAAGTCTACATTTATTATGAGTTTAACATATGTTTGTGAAGAAAACACATCCAAACACTTTCAGTAGAAATATTTGAGGCTAATAATAAAAGGACTTAATATTTTTATTCCCCAGGGCTTTAGACTGAGAAAGGTCTACATTTATCTTGGTAGTATCCAAATAAAGGTTGCACATCAGGCTATTTTATATATATGGAAATATCTCTGCACCGTCATGAAAATCAAGTGTATTCATTCATTTTCATTTGCTAAGTGTTTCGTAGGGTTCAGTTACTCTATTACTCACAGAGCTGTAAGGGTACATTAGAAATGGTCCCTGTATTAGACCTGTGTGTATTTTACTGTTTGAGGGAGATAAATAATTAGCACTCCTCTTGCCTTTTCCTCAACTGGCCTTAGACCAGTTGAGAAATTCAGCATAAGCAGTTTGAAGCTAAAATATCACCTCAGTTACTGAGTTCAAGGCAGCTTGAAGAATGAGACTTAGGTGCAGTGGTATGCTGGAGCCAACTCAAAGGAGCTGTGAGAGCCCATTTTCACACACCTTCCCAGCTCCATGTTCAGTGAGGTCATGTTGGTAGCTTAAAATGAGCTGTGGTGGAAGTATGTACACCATGGAAATTAGTTAATGAGCTGTAGCAGGGACTTTTTTCCTCCTGGAGATCTGGTGTTAAACACTTAACAGCGTACCACTATCTGAAAGTATAAATTAGTCTTAAGTACTGCATCCCAGGGTTACCCGCTCAACCCCACACAGCGGAGGCCAGGAGATGCTCTCCTTGCACTTGTTGCTGGACAAGTGTGTTCTCTGCATGTACCTAACTCGCTAGAGGAAGCAAAAGGAACAACTTTATATTTGGTCTTTCCAAACTCTTCCATTCATTCCACATTCCCAAGGGTGAAAGGAGTGAGGATATGAACATGTAAACATTACAGGTGTTAATGTTCCTTCACCCTTCATAAATGACCCCCAGTGCCCTGTGTTTTTCTCTTTGGTCTATTGGATTTAGACATTAGGAATGAACTATTATGGAAAAATATTGTTCTCTATGGGGAAGAAATTTGCATTCCATTAGGAGAGTTTTCTTCCTACCTTTATGAGCATGCTCCCTCAATACCAGCCACTGTTTCTTTGAGTACCCTCCTGGAAATACTGGTTGTCCATTATCTTTTGTTTCCAGAAAGGCCTACCTATGGACCCACATATGAAAATGCAGTATTAATAGATTTAAATTCCATTGTTCTCTCTATAGATTCAACTACAGAATTTCCTTGCACATTTTGGTGTTCTGGAACAATTTTTGTTTTCTCACAATGGAAGGCATTCCTCACGCCACGCTGAAAAGTCAATTACTATGTAATTTTCTGGTGTAATATATCCCGGCGTAGTTTCTCAACTTCAGCCACACCTAGGCTTATAGGATTTGGGTATTTTTGCGGCTGCTGTAACAGTTTTCCATGGGTGGCCAAAGACACGCTCTGAAGTTTCCTTCTCCATGGAGCCCACAACCCGTGCAAAGCCCAGACGGCACCAGGTAAAAGATGAAGGAAAGAAGAAATACCTAATGTCCACCACTCCACTGTCTTCCAAAAGTACTGGAATTGTTCAGATGAGTGCAATAATTAAATCAATTATTAAAGCTTTCCGTACTCAATCTGAAGATTTATTTGCTGGTCTCTTTCTCATCTCACAATACATCCAACCACATAGTCTAGCAGAAGCTTTGCAATTTGGTTAACAGATCATTCAATGTTAAGGATATGATGGGTTTCATAGCCAAAGCACCTTCATAGGCTCCTGAGCTGGTCAGGGAAGGAGCTGAGATAACACGCATGTCCGCCTGTCACTACATGCGTGTTGTCACACATATTCCCAAGTCAAATTCTACTTACTCATGTTTTAGATTGCCTCCTTAGCAATTTTCTTTTTTTTTTTAAGATTTATTTATTTTGCTTCCTTAGCAATCTTGAATATAAGGTCTAGGTCATAGATGAGTCCTCCATTACTAAACTCACCTTCAAATTATACATAAGGACAGTATAAATACGTCCATTGCTTAGGCAAAGCAAACGTTTTAGAGTAAATGCATCACCTTTCTTCTGATCCCCAAACATATTTATTATAGTTATTTTTGAATTTGAATCGTATATCTTTTGAACAGTTTTTGTTGTATGCAACACATTTTAAATAACATGATGTTAGAGGCAACATATTTTGTAACTTTTTCATTGACAGGCATCATTGCTAAAGAAGCTTGCCATGATGCTCTGTTTCGTTGTTTTCTTAACATAAAATGTACATTTTGATAACTTCACATAGTATATATTAAAAATGTTCAGAGCTGCTACATGGTAAAACAAACCAATACACTTTTCAGGCTTTGCATTTTTAAACATTTTTAACTTTGAACAATTTGAAGCATATGGAAGACTACAGAAAATGATATAACACACACACGGTACCAGTGAAACAGATTTAATAGATATACTGATTTGTTCTGTCTGCCTAGGAACATGCTTTTCCCTGTTTAAACTGCACAGAAACCACAAAACCTCCGAGTCCCTTGCTCCCAACCCAACTTCCTCCTTCCTCTTGTAGTTGGTGCCTATCTCCCTGTGCGTGATTTTGCACTTTTCCTACATACATCCTCATGACAGTACATAGTCTCACTTGCGTTTTTAAAATTCGCATAAGTGGTATAATTTATGAATTTAGTTTAAATTCTAATTTTATTGCTTGATGATTAGGAAATATAAAAAGCAACAGTGGGGCACCTGGGTGGCTCAGTTGCACATCGGTCTTTGGCTTGGGTGGTGATCCCGGGGTCCTGGGATCGAACCCCGTATCAGGCTCCCTGCTCAGCGGGGAGTCTACTTCTCCCTCCCCCTCTGCCCTTCCCCCCACTTGTGTGCTCTCTCAAAGAAATAAATAAAATCTTTAAATAAATAAAAAATAAAAAGCAAAAGTGGACTTGAAATCCTTTTCCATGTTTAATGAAATCCTGTGTTGTCAAGTATATTGTCAAGTAATTTTTGCTTGTTTTTATTTGTTTGTTTGCTTTTAAAGAAGTGTTCAAGAGATCCTGTAGTCTTTGTGTTCTTAGAAGCTTGAGATTCTCTGTCTGTTGTCTCTCTACTTCATGGGTAATTTTTTAAATGCTCTGGTAATGTATTTTCTCCTTCAAGATGCGTAGACCTGGCTGACGAATATTGATCTAATCGTTTCTTCAGTTTTTCCTGTTGGCTTCTGGGTTGGTGAATTTTGGTGTTTGATATTTTGGTACTTGAGGTTTGAGACTGTTCTGTCTGTTGTCCTCATACTACACAGCAGTTTGGCTGGGAAGGACGTTCTTGGGCGACACTTTGTTCCTCTCAGAACTGTATACACATTGCCGTTCCATGTTCTGTCGTTTGATATTGCTCTGGGAAAGTTCGGATACCAGCTTGATTTTTCTCATTTGACTTTAACTTGCCCCTTCTGCCTGGCTGCCTATCCTTGAAGTGCTGGATATTTCCTAGTGTCAGTTGTTCACCACCAGATTTTAGTGATGCATATTGTGTAGTTTAAACAACTGCATTCACTATTTCCTTCCTGTCAGGGAAATTAGCCTTTCAGATACATTGGGTTTTCTTCTGTTTTATAATGAGCCTCTTTACTGGGAAAACCAACATTTCCTATGATGGATATGCACTTTGTATTTTCTCCCTCTCTATTATTATTTCCTCTCTAATTTCTGCCATCAATACTGACTTCAGAGCTCATCAAGAGAGACCCTTGCCTTGGACACTGTGTTTGAGAGCACCCTGTTCTGCCTCCTTATGCTGCCATTTGGGACCCAACACCATGTCCAGCTCACATCTGGTTTTTCCACCTAGATCACACCCCAGTACCCTAGATCTTGGCATTCCCAGCTATCAGCTCCAAAAAGTTCAAGGAACTTGTCGTAGCTTCCTCTCATGATCTTTCTTTCTGAGAGCAGATCAAATCCCTGGTATATTAGGACCCAAGGAGTGGCCAAAAAGTGACTATTTGCAGGGACTATATAGGGACAGAGTTTGGAAGTATGGGCTGGGGTATCCACATATGTGCTTTTGAGGCCCCTCATGGTATAAGGAAGACTGGGGTGGGGAAAGGAGAATGATGGGCCATGGTTGGGGTTTGGGGGCCAGAAGCTTGTCCTTCTTCACTGCCACGCCGTGACGTAGAATGCTGAGTAGTCCAAAAATTCTGTATTTAAACCTGGACTTCCAAGACTTTTTAGCAAGGTCAGTAATTTGGTTTCAGTAATGTCTATTCTCTGTATTGCTGTTCCCATTTTATTTATTAGTTTGGTCATGATGATATTTTAGAACTCTGTTTCTTTGGCTTTCCCATTTCTCTTCTCTTTGATTCTATATGTATCTATATCTATATGTCTACATATCATGTATCTGTATCTACAGATGTAGACATAGATCATGCTTTAGATAATGGCATAGGTATATCTTATGAAGTATTTCTTTAGCACAAAACATTCAGGGTTCATTTTCTTCCATTTCTTCCAAATAGAAGTCATTACCTTTGTGTGTGTGTGTGTGTGTGTGTGTGTGTGTGTGTGTGTGTGTGTGTGTTCTGCATTTCTTCTCTTCCCCCTGTCCTTACCACAATAGTGTTTACAGAGTTTCCATGCCAATTCTTTTTCATCTTGCTTAGCTTCAACAGCTCTGCTTGGAATTGCCTTGGGCGTCAAGCTGCTTGGGTGACTTCCCCCCCACCCCACCATGTTCCTGTCGTGTCTCAGTCTGACTTATTTTCTCCAGCAAGCCCTGAGGTGGAAGGCGAGCTTCTTTTATGTCCTTGCCACAGTCCCATAGCTTGAAGGCCTGGGGGAGATGCAGCAGAGGTGGGGATGGAGAGGAATCATGGATTACTGTTCTCCTTTTGTAGCATAAGTTATGTTATGTTCCAGCTCATTCTCCTGCCGCATTCAGGGTTATCATGGGCCTGTGGGGAAAGTCTTTCTGTGTCGTATTGATGCTTCAGTTCAACATGGTCCTGGTACTTCTGCCCCCTCCCCTCAGCCCCTTGCTCACTTCCTCTGTTCTACCATCTGCTCTTCCGCCGTCCTCCCCATCCTCTGTAGTCCTCCCCAGTCCCAGTCCACATTGTGCTTTTGTATTGGTTGTTATTTGTGAAAATGTGAGGACTCTTATTACTTCACTTTGTTGCTTCATCCCAAGGCATGAAGGCGAGTCTAAGGATCTGTACTGAGCCAAGCTAAACCCCTTTTTTTTTTTTTAGCTGATAGTCTTTAAAATTTAAGACCATGAATGGCACCGCTTTCATTCTTTGATTCTGCTCTTAAGCGTTTTTGCTATTTGTTGTTTTATTTGTGACTGTGTGGAAGGAGATTCTGCTTAACTCACTTTTCACTGTGACCTCCCTTTTTATAAGTAAAAAGAATGCCTACATGCCACTAAAAAGATGGAAGAAGTTGAACAGGGTATAAAAAGTAAAACAATGAGAAGTCATTTCATTTACATTTTCATTCAAGGCACACCTCGTACCGCCATTTGCTCTTATTACCCAGAAACTCTTCCTTTGAATTGCTTCCTGGAGATTCTATCTGTCATGCTATCGTAAGTAAGTAGATTTTGGTCTTGACCTCTCTCATGCCAGAGCATTTGAAGTTAAAGGAAAGGAGCGCTCTGAGGAGCTTAGGAAGAAAAACATTGATTAGAAAATCATATATTATGACTTGTTAGCATTAGAACTTCACTCTTCTATCTCAGAAACTCTTCTCTCTTTCATATATACATTCAGTTAACTGTAGCCTACACCCACTCTACTTTGGGGAACCAGATGATGACTCTGTTGCTTTTGACAGTTGAGTCTAAGCTAACTAGCAGCGCACTGGCCCTACTTGCTAAGCAATTGTTTAAAGCAGCTTGTAATAGGGAAATGTCACACACTATGACACCCCAGTGTCACATCCTATTTGGAAATGGACTGAGGGTAGTTTTGGTTTACCAGTAGTCAGTATGGGAGTTGGGAAATTGATTTACTTTAAACAGTAATGATATTCAGCAGTGTATCTGTTAGAACAGTGAATGTATCAAGAACTAGACAAATCCTTGTAAGATATTGATGCCACAGGCCTGGGAAGGATGACTGTATGTGTACATCTTCCTACATGTGATGAGGCCAGGACAAGGTTGAGAAAAAATATTTTAAGAGAGAAAATGGCCCTCTGGCAAGTAGGATGCCCTATGTTAATTTATACTTTGAGTAAGACTAATTCGGGTATTTTAACCTTGAGAAAGGTTGTCCAAAATATTTTTTTTTTCATTTGGTAAAAGAAGAGTAACTCTGTGGTGTATTCAGGCAAGAACACGGAGTCTGCTAAGCCCGAGGTCTCAGAATGGTGATGTGTGAGGTGGATAACGCCTGCATACAGATTTGGCTTGACCTGCATGATCATTGTTTTTTTAATGCCACCAATGCTTGAAAAATCTGTAAATTTCACATAAAAATCAGTCCTTCTAGTTTCTCTTGAAATCTTTAGAAAAGGGCAAGACAGGGGCGCCTGGGTGGCTCAGTGGGTTAAGCGTCTGACTTCATTCAGCTCAGGTCATAATCTCAGGGTCCTGGGATGGAGCCTTGTGTAGGGCTTTGTGCTCCGCAGGAAGTCTGCTTCTACCTCTCCCTCCACCCTTCCCCCTCTCCCCTTCTTCCTTTCTGCCTCTCCCCCACCCCACTCATGCTCTCTCTGTCTCTCTCTCAAATAAATAAAATCTTAATAAAAAAAATAAGACAAGGCCTTCTTTCTCTGTCCCCTTTGCTCAGTGGTATTTGCTCCTGTTCACCATATTTCCCTTTTTATTGTAACACACACACACACACACACACACACACACACACACACACACACACCCTCCACCTCCACCTGTTAGATTTGACCATTCTGCTTTGTGGTATGCTTGAAAATGCTGTGTTACTTTGTGAATATTCCTTCTATAGTTCTTGTGTTAATGTTTAGCCCTAGTCTGCAAAAAGAAAAAAACGGTGAATGGCTAGATATTACAATTTACCCAGAAGATTTAGTCATCATTCCCTAATTATTGGTTTACACATATGAAGATCATATGTTCAAAAATCCATATACGTTATCCTCCACATATTAGAGCTTGACATTTCAGAATATGTGGTTTATGGACTCTTAATTCCATACTATATGGAATATTTTTTAAAAATCCCTTTCTTAATGAAATTAACTTAAATGGCACAATTGTTCCACCTTTTAATTCACTTAGACCTCAGGAAATGAGAAAGTCTTACTTTGAAAAAAGTGGGTTTTCTACTAACAATGTAACAAATATGCTAATTCTTTTTTTAAATAGTAATAATTTGGTGACTTATCATGGAACTGTACATAATTTTGGCCACTAGAGGGCTTTGCTTTTTTTTTTAATAAATGAGAATATAATTGAGCAGATAAACAAGTGTTTATGGCTTCCAAAAGTTTAACTGTATAATTACAAAGTTTTAAATGACTAATACTATATAATATATATATTATAATACTATACATGGTATGCAATATAATAATATACAGAGTATGTGAAAATCTTATCCTGACTATAAGTAAAATATATAATATTTGAAACTGAGGGCAATGTTTCATATTTTAAGAAGTGAAGAGTAGTCAATAATGCAAATTCACAGGTGAGAGAAGCTTTACAGTTTTCATGTGTTCATTGACTTAACATTTTAAAAGTGTTAGAAAAATATTCTACATTTTGCTTATCCAAATACCATATGTAGAACTTGTATATTTATAGTACCTTTGCCAACAGTTTTGTTAGAACTAACCCACAGGAATAACTTTTGCTATGAATGCTCTGAAATCTCTGTTCTCATAAAGAAAAAAATTCATGTTGAAGTCTTTCAGGGAATTTTCAACAGAATGGGAGCCATGAAAGATCAATTTTCAAAGTCCTAGCACATTTAAGTGGCTGCTGGCTCTCCTTGGTGAAAATTGTCATTGTTTTTCAAATTATGTGTAATTTATTTTTCTAAAATATCTCTGGGGCCCTGTGACAATAAAGAGAGATGCTTGGGAAGCCAATTCTAAAAGAATTCCAAATTTTGAATTCCCTCTTTCTCTTTCATTTCCTATATTCTGGTTGATTAAATCAGACTTGCAGGTGTTATATTTTAAAATACAACTCACCTTTTTTCATTAAGAATTTTGGAACTGAGGCACAGAGGGGAATATCATAACGCTTGCATACCTTTATTAAGCCAAGGATAATGTCCCTCTGTACATTCGTGCTAAGTATGCTTTCATCCTAATTGAGTTAGACTGGGTATTTTCAAGTTGGGAAAGATATTTTAAAGATGAGCTTTAGACATTTTCACATGTTTTCACTAATGCAAAAATAATGTAATATAACCTTCCCGTTTGCATCATTTTCTGTAATTATCCCTAGGTTTGCTTAGAACAAGAATCATCTTTTTTAATGACTTGCTTTATGGCAGCGTCTTTCTCCTTCCTCAAAGCTCCGTAAAATAAATCATAGACCTTCACATCACTTTTCTGTTCAAACCTTGCCAATTTTTTTTTCAGACAGAAGCCAAACTCATGGTATTTAGCATGGTAGTGAAGACCCTTAAGCATTCTAGCACTTCTTCACCTGCGTCTTTTTCCCTTTCTGTCTTTACACATGTTCTTCCTTCTTAGCCTGCCCCTTTGTGGGCCCCCAGGGTGCACGTGTGCACACACACAGACACACGCGCGCGTGCGTGCGTGCGCACATCCCCCCCCACACACGCACACATCCATCCCATACTCCTTGCAGTCTGCTATATTGGATGACTTTCTACTCCTGGAAATCTCGATTTATTTTTCAAACCTCCCTTCCTTTACATTGCGTTTTATTGTGTGTTTATTTAAATGCTCTTCCACTATTTTTTACCTTATCCTTCAAAGTCCATTTTAAATATTTCCTCCCTCCAGGATCTTCCCTGACACTGTTTCTCCCTCCATGGTAGAATTAACTGTTCTTTCCTCTCTCCTCTCAAAATATTTTATCCATGCCTTTGTAATTGCACGTATCACAGATGCCACAGACAGTTTCCCTCTCTCTCTCTCTCTCTCTCTCTTCTCTTTCTTCTTCTTCTTTTTATTTAATTGACAAAGTTGGGAACAGTGGTTTCACCATTGTATAACTAGTGAGAATCCGCATTAAAATTACTTCCAAATGTCCTACCTTCAAATCAAATAGTACTATCAATATCAATATTTCTAGTACTATTATTTTGAGCGTTTGATACATGCTCATTTCTATAGCGCAATTATATTCTTAAGATATCATGGAAAGGAGTGATAGAGGTTTTTTCTGATGTTTTTGACCAATAATTTAATATTCTACATGGATTCTAAGGTAATTTAGACAAGAAATAATCTAATTCACTGAATTCTTCTTCCCTTATGTTATTTACTAAACGTTTAGCTCAATATCTGAGATGTACAAAGTAAGCATATATGTCAGAATGCCATTTTAATGTGTGTGTCAGTATTTCTTTAGAGGTATTGATAAATGAAATGCTTTAGAAATCTTACAAGTTTATTTATTTATTTTTATTTATTGTAAAGTGATAGGAGTTTAAGAGTGAGAGGGTCCCCGCAGGGTTGCCCATTAAGTTTATTTTAATGTATCATTTTAGTGTGTTCTCTCCAAGAGAGCTATATCTGAAAGTGTCATATTTTTAAACCATGCATATATGTGTGTATGCATACATATTACATATATGTAATATATGTTACATATGTTATTATGTTATTATTAAATATATTATATAAAATATTATATATATATTAGAAAGAGAGGGAAATTAGATATCTCATGAATATAGTTTATTTACAACCCAAATTCATTGCCCCAGAAGTTTATAAATAAGCATTAAACTGTTAAATAATAGGTAACTAACTTAAAAATGTTTTCTTACGGTATTTTTCATTTGATTTTTAAAATATTTATTATTTTTTCATTCAATATATATGTCTGTTCCAGACCAAGGTGCAGGATACCCTGCCCTCTGGGAGCTTGTATTCTCTCCAAGGAGAGAGATGTGAAAGAGCTAATTGCACAATCACTGTATTAGTGTGGTACATGTTGTGAAGCATACATGAAGATGCTCTCAGGCTGTGGTATGGACCATGAGAGCATTCTGGAAGACTCACTGGAAGAGGAGATATGGGGGCTCCTGTTTGAAGGGTAGTCAATGTGTGTGAAACAGAGTGTGTGTGTATGCATGTATGTGTGTTAGGAGAGGAAATAGTGGGGAATGACTATGTCTAGGTAGAATTTATATAGATTTATAGATTCTCTATGAATGACTTCTACAAAGACCCAGAGAGGGGCCCCTGGCTGGCTCAGTTGGTTAAGCATCCGACTCTTGGTTTCAGCTCAGGTCATGATCTCAGGGTTGTGAGATCGAGCCCCATGTCAGGCTCCATGCTGGGCATGGAACCTGCTTGAGATTCTCTCTCTCCCTCTCCCTCTGCCCCTCCCCATCCACCTCTGTCTCTTAAAAAATAAAAAAGACCCAGAGATAGGAGCTTAGCTTCTTTGAAGCCCTGGAAGAAATGAAAAGAGCACAGAGTGAAGAAAGTAGCATAGGAACCTGTGGGTGTGTGAAAACAGGACCCAGACCTGAGGGATATCATGACCTTAATTGACCTTGATCTTAAGAACCATTGGGATTTAATCATTTATGTCACGTATATACAAATAAGAAATATATGCATATTTTTTTAAAAGCTCTGTCTGACCGCAATGCAGAGAATAGATTAAAAGGAAGAATGAATTGGCTCGAGAGGGGTTTTGTATATACAACCTTAATCATGATGCTTACAGAATATTTTTTATTGAGCTACCTTAACATCAGAGGGGAATATAATACACAACCAGAAGCTTATTTCATATACGCTTTTACAAATACAAAAAGAGAGAGTGATTGAGAGCTGTAAGCTAGTGTTAAAGTTTGCACTTCCATTATCATGAGCTACGGCCTCCTCCTGAATATTATTAACAAAATGGAATCATATTGAAATGTATACTCACAAAGTGCAAGGAGACAAGTCTTTTACATCTATTAAGCTGCTAAAGCAATTATGATGAGGAATGTTTCCTTTTCCACACTTTACGAGCAGCCTCAGTAGAAGCATGTTGCCTGTTAAAAAAACAAGGTATCTTATAAAAGCAGAAATTAAAGTGAGCGGAGGCATTTCAGCTATTATAATCTGTGGGTAATGTTTGCTACAGGGGAAAGAAAAGTCAGAAATACCTCACCTGCTAGACAAGTAAAAAGCTGATAGACATGTCAGTGTGGGACTTAGAGCACGTGTAGTCCATTTTAATTATATGTACTTTAATTGTACTTTCTCCCTTACTACATCATTGTTTTATGCTCATTTTAAAGAGTAAGCATTTAGATGGCGTGTGACTGTTAGAAACTGTGTATACCTCGGAGATATTGCGGGTTCATTTCCAGACCACAGCAATAAAGCAGATATCCCAATAAAGTGAGTCAAATGAGTTTTTTGGTTTCCCAGTGTATATAGAAGTTATGTTTACACTATACTACAGTCTCTGAAGTGTGCAATAGCATGATGTCTTAAAAAACAATGTACATACCTTAATTTAAAAATATTTTATTGCTAAAAAATGCTAACCATCGTACGAGCTTTCAGTGAATCATCTTTTTGGCTGGTGGAGGGTCTTGCCTCCATGTAGATGGCTGCTGACCAACCAGGGTGGTGGTTGCTGAAGGCTGGGGTGCTTGAGGCAGTTTCTTAAAGTAACACAACAATGATGTTTGCCACATCGATTGAGTCTTCCTCTTGGGAACCATTTCTCTCTCACATGCAATGCTCTTTGATAGCATTTTACCCACACGAGGACTTCTTTCAAGATTGGACTCAATCTCTCAGGCCCTGCCGTTGCTCTATCAACTAAGGGTATGTCATGTTCTAAATCCTGTGTTGTCATTCAACAGTCTTCATGCCCTCTCCACTAGGAGTAGAGTCCATCTCAAGAAGCCACTTTCTCTGCTCATCCATAAGAAGCAACTTATCCATTCAAGTCTTATCATGAGATGGTAGCCATTCAGTCCCATCTTCAGGCTCCACTTCCAATGCTAGTTCTCTTGCTGTTTCCACCACATCTGCAGTGACTTCCCCCACAGAGGTCTTGAACCCCTCAAAGTCATCCATGGTAGCTGGAATCAGCTTCCTTCAAACTCCTTTGAATGTTGCTATTTTGGCTTTTTTCCCATGAATCACGAGTGCTCTTAATGGCATCTAGACTGGTGCAATAAAGCAGAACACAATAATAAAATGAAGTATGCCTGTGTAATAATTTCAGGGATTTCTGCTTCCTTCAGGAGCATCTCAAAAATGCTTATGATTCTATGTGGAATTGATTTAAATGAAACCAGGTACTTTCGTCTTACGAGTTTTAAAAAACAATTAACCATCTTGGTTTTGCAAAGTGTAGAGTTAGAAATTTGGGGTTATTTAGTGCTCCAAGTAACCATAACCTGTTGAAACTGGTGTGATTTTCCAAGGCTGCCAGAGTCCATTAACATTTTGGACAAATCGTATCTAGAGTTAAATTTTATAGTTGGAACCAAGGCTATCTGTATACTATCAGTACTATGGTTATAAAGTAAGTTATGACTTTAAGGAAATGAACCTACTACAACATGAGCATCCATCTGCATTTCTCTATCAAAGCACTAACTTTAAACATTTTTTTTTTGACAGTGCCATAAATCTCAACCTTCTGAGGACTCATCTTTAAAATTGCAATTTACAGCATCTAAACTTCTTAACGTGGCCTACTGGGTCCCCCCACAACCTAGCCTTTATCTGTTTTCAGCCTTGTGTTCTATTCACTTGTCATTTCCTACTTTATTCCTTTTTTTTAAAGATTTTATTTATTTATTTGACAGAGAGAGGATGAGCCCACAAGCAGGGGGAGTGGCAGGCGGAGGGAGAAGCAGGCTCTCCACTGAGTGAGGAGCCCAACGTAGGACTCGATCCCAGGACCCTGAGATCATGACCTGAGGCGAAGGCAGATGCTTAACCGACTGAGCCACCCAGGCGCCCCATTCCTACTTTATTCTTTACAAACACATTAAAAAATAGTATTTCACACCTTCATCCTATTGCCTCTGCCAAGAAATGACTTTTCCTCCAAATTTTATTTTATCATTCAAGACTTCTCTCGGGTGTCACCTGGCTGAAACTATCTCTAACCAATGCTACCAACCAAACTGCTTGGAAAGAGTAGATGACTCCTGCTTTCCTACACTTGCAGATCCTTTTACCACCACACACACACAATGTATCGTAATTATTAGCCTACATGGGGATAAATCAGGTTGTTTATCCTTTATCTTTGATTTTCTTGGGTATGATTTTAACCATCATCATGTTAGTTATATACACTTGCGTTCCCATCTCCAAATCAGGTTCTTTATAAGGATGTACCAGTACAATTCTTTCTTTTATCCTTTAAAAAAAAAAAAAAAACTAGGCTCCACACCCAGCACAGAGCCTAACTCCTGGCTTGAACTCAGTACCTTGAGATTAAGACCTGAGCTGAGATCTCAGGTGCTTCACCAACTGAGGCACCCAGGTGGCCCCTCCTTCTTTATCAACTCTCCAGCATCTAGTCCTTTCCCAAGACATATTCCTCTTAGCTACTTGTCATTCTTTCCTTTTTTTTTTTATGATTTTATTTACTTATTTATTTGAGAGAGAGAGAAGTGTGTGTGTGTGAGCGGGGAGGGGGCAGCGGGGAGGGAGAGAGAGAATCTCAAGCAGATTCCTCAGATTGTGGAGCCCGATTTGGGGCTCCACACAGGGCTCAATCTCATGACCCTGAGATCATGATGTGAGCTGAAATCAAGAGTGGGACACAACTGGCTAAGCCACCCAGATGCCCCTACTCATCTCTATTTTCTAATTAGTCAACTATCTAAGTTAATATGCTCAAACCCTTTTTTTTTTTTAACTTTAACTCACATCATTTGACTCATCTTTTTGGAAGATGAAGAATTAATCTTTTGGTTTTTTTTTCTATATGTTGAAGACATCCATCAATAACCAATATCTCAATAGTAAAAATAGAATGAAACGATGTTAATGAACTCATAAAGAAATGAATTTAAACATGTGTTTCTAAACTTGAACCTCCCAGAAGGGAATTCACTTGAAGATACAAATGAATTCTCTTCTTGCACACCATTGTTATTGACCACACTGCCAAGAGTATACTTCTTCCCCATTTCACTGCTATGTTACAAATTTCCAATTATATGACCTGTTCGGTGGAATTCATTATTATTTTTTCTTGGAGCTTTCTGATTCCCTGTGTTACTTCAGAATAATTGCTTTTTAGGGGCACCTGGGTGGTGGAGTCTTTTAAGCCCCAGACTCTTGGTCTCAGGGTTGTGGGATCCAGTGCCAGGTCGGGTTCCACGCTCAATGCAGTCTGCTTAAGATTCTCTCTCTCCCTCTGTCTCCTCCCCACCTTAAAAATAAATAAATAAATCTTTTTTTTTAAGATTTTTTAAATTTATTTGACAGAGAAAGACACAGCAAGAGAGGGAACACAAGCAGGGGGAGTGGGAGAGGGAGAAGCAGGCCTCCCGCCGAGCAGGGAGCCCGATGTGGGGCTCGATCCCAGGACCCCGGGACCACGACCTGAGCCGAAGGCAGACGCTCAACGACTGAGGCACCCAGGTGCCCCAAATAAATAAATCTTTAAGAAAAAAGGGATAATTGCTTTTTAGGTCTGTGATACAGGTGTTGTTCTTACGTTCTTTCATTTGCTTTCACACTTCTGTGTTACAATGTTTCTTGGCTCTAATTCTTCCTTTCTCAGATTCCATTTTCCTGTGTTACAGTACGTCCTTAGCTGTCAAAGAACAGATACAAGGGATATACACTGTCCTTGTCTGTAATATCCAGAAATATTTTGATTTTCACTTACACTGAGATATTAATTTAGCCAAGTGTAGAAATGGGATTGAAATCACTTTAGCCAGAACCGTTGAAGTTACTGGTAAAAATGTTTTCCATCATCCATTCATCCTGAAGAAACTGTGATGATTATTTGATTTTCATTTCTTTCTGGGTGCCCTGGGTTTGTTTGGTAGGTGATTGACTTTGTTTTCATTCATCCTGATTAGTCCTCAGGTGGTGCTTTCCATTTGAAACTCCGTTTGTATTGTCAACTATGAATTTTTTTCTTTTATTATTTCTTTGAACATTGCCATTCTACATTTTTCCCCCTTTTTCTGGAACTCCTCAATCAGCTGGAGCTGCAGGATTTATTTTCTTGCTCCCTGAGTCCTAATTTTTTTCTTGTATTTTCCTTAAAAAAATATTCTTGCTTTATGGTTGGGAATATTTCTTAGATCGTATCTTCCAGCCTTTCTATTAATTTGTTTAATTTAGTAATTGTGTTTTATATTCCAAATATTTCTCTAACATCTGCTACTTTTTTTAAAAAATAGCCGTGCATTCTTATTTTATAGCTACAAGACATTCCCAAACCTCTGTAACACGTTAATTAGATTTATTGCGAAGTTCTCTTGGGTTCGCTAATAATGGCAGGTTCATCTACACTATTGATCTGTACATTCATCCTGGTTTTTCTATTTTGTGCTATTGTTTACCCTCAATGATCTTTTGATCCTCAGGCATATATTTATATTATATAGATGTTGTATAGTCTTTCCCATATATAGGACAAGGCACAGTGCTGACCGAAGGTTCTGAATATGTCAGACAGGCAGGCATTACCTTAATGTATCTGGACAGTGAGAAACTAGCTGTTCTTACCCCATTTCCACAGCTTTCCCAATCGAAAAGTAAAGGAGAACAATTTTGCTGGAGTTACTGACTATACTCAGCCTTCTACTTATCCAGAAACATTGTGCAATTTCCTTATAGCTAGAATCTCAGCTTTTCTCAGTATGAGCTATTGCTGTGCTGATAATCTTGCTGCCCTTCAAAGAGCATGAGAGCGTTTGACACAGTGTTTTCCATTGTGAGTTACAGTCACTCAACAACTTCACACTCTAATTTGTGCATTCCTTCTCACTCCCACCCTCTCTATATCCCACTTTCAGGTTTGGAATTCTTCTGGGATTCCATCAGTGCTTTTTCCACCTTTTTATTAATTCATTCCTGTATTTATAAGAGTCTCTGATCCGTGTATACCCCACTTTGAGAAAATTTTCTGAATTTGTTACTGTTGTTCCGCTTTACTCTCATTTAACTATGATTTGGAGAGGAAGACACTAAGTACGTATGATCAGACCCTATTAAACTAGAAACATTTTTCATCATCCTGTCTCATATAATAACAGATGAATAGTATTTGCACAAGAAATATTTGTCAAACCCAGTTGAACACACAGAAAATAAGACAGATTGCATTATAGCTTTATCTTGCTTTTCTCTTGATGAGGCTTGACATGAAGGATGGTGTTGTTTGTTTTTCTTTTAAATCTTGGTAGCTTCCAGAGAACAGGGTATCAATTGCCACTTTTATGTATATTACAAAATCAAACAACACAATACCTCCCCAAAATATACCATGCATTGTCTGCATGAGTTTTAAAAGGAACGCCTGGGTGGCTCAGTCAGTTAAGCCTCCAGCTGTTGGTTTTGGCTCAGGTCATGGTCTCACCGGTCATGAGATCAAGCCCGGTACCTAAAAATGTTTCAAAAAATTAAACATTTTTAAGGAAGTTTATCCTCCCCATGTACTTCCCAACAAGAATGATTAGATGTATATGATTTTTTGTTTGTGGTGTGTGTGTGTGTGTGTGTGTGTGTGTGTGTGTGTGTGTGTATGTGTTTTAGTCTCTGTTTCAGAGGATGCTATTTGGCCTGAAATAGCCTTCGTCCCTTTTTATTCTATTGAATCATTGCTTTTCACTGGGCACATTGAACCCCAGATAAAAGCCTCCATTCTCCAGCCTCCTTGCCTCTAGGAAACTTAATTTTGGCTGGTGAAATGTAAGCAAATCAAATGCATTACTCCTGAAACATCTCTTTAAACATCAGTAGTTATGCCTTTGCTCACCTTTTCTGTTCTTCCCCTTGAAATGCTTATGTGACCACTAGAAGTCCAGCTCTGAAGTTGGACATGAAAATGTAGGTCACACACTTGGGACGGCAGAGCAGAAAGCTAGACAGAGCTTGAGTCTCCAACAACTTCAAGGTACTGCCTTATCTGCCCTAGATGACTTCCAGCACCTGCATTGTATGCCCTGTCAGATGCACCAAGGACAAGGAGAATACATAAGCATGAGCTAATACAACAATATTAATATGGTGTTTGGGGTATTGTGGAACTAGTCTCTACGAAATAATGTTAAGGGTGTAATAGTTGCTATGGAAATCCAGAGACAGCTTTAGGAGCCCAAGACTATTCTAGTCATCTCTTGGGAAGCAAGCATTTAATGTTTACCACCTGAGCAACTCTCTTCCAGACTGGTCCTGGGGCTTTTCAAAAATCAAGAGAAGCCTGAGTCACTCCTGGGTTTTTGGTTTTTTTTTTTTTAAGTTCTCATAGATTTTTTTTTTAAGATAAATAAATGCCAAAGCAGAGTTAACCAATTGTGGGATGATTTCAGTGTTTCCACATATTAAATTGTTCTAACACAGTGCATTCACAAAATGATTACAAGAATTATTTGTACATAGTCATTCAGATGCAGTATCTAACAAATACTGTGATCTAGCAATGGGACACAGAGTTGTGTGCTCTAGGATGAACTACTTATTTTAATCCTCTCAATAGGTCCGTAGCATAGGTAATAGGCACATAGATAAATATAAGTTGGGTCTTTAAAATTTGGTATAATATCCAAAATAGAAATAAAGTGTGTGAGTTGTGAATAGAAAGCTAAGGATATTGACCACTTGTCCTCATGCTGTGAGACCCCATTGGTGACTCCACTCCTCTCTGTTTCATCTCTTCCAGGGAAGATCTGACTGGGTCTGCTGGTTGCTATCCTGTGTACCGTGCCTCTGCTAGACAGAGCTCTTGGGTCTGCCTGCATTGGGGCTCAGCCACTGACCATGGTCTAAGAGCTATGGGGAGGGAATGTTTTCAGCTGCTTCTTTCTCATGGGAGAAATTCCTATGGCTCCCATTCATTTCTCTTTTTAGATCTTTGCAGCTAATGCCACATATTCAAAGGGTGGTTGTTCTGATAAATCAATATTAAAGACCTTAGAAGATTTCATAAACTTTCTTACACAGATTTAAGTTGGGGTTAAATTCTTTCTCTCCTTCCATTAAGTTTGGAACTGCAATTTTTATAGTTGTGAATTATTACTGAGGAGACCCTAGAGGAAGATTCCCCCAAATTGAGAGAGCGTTTTCTTTGTTTTTAAGGCAATTGAACTATATACTGTGTGGTTTTTATTTAAACAAGAGCAGGAGGGTTTAGGAACATTCTAAATACATCTACAGCTATCAATATAGACAAATAATTAAAGATAAATATACACTTAAACTAGCTTCACTGTTTTGGAGAGTGACCGAAATGTTCTCTCCCCCGTGCTGTGGAGATAGGCTCGAAGAGTCAAGAACATAGGAGGAGAGCTTACCGGGTGTCACCCATGCCTTATTTCCAGCTTCCTTTTCTCTGCTTCATCCATTCCTTTGTGCCTTTCTGAACCATCTGGAATTGGTAAGTGTGAAGACTGCAAATCGGACCCGAGTTGGAAAAGCTGGGGAGGGATGGAAGTGAGGTCAAGATCTGTCTTTTCTCTCAGTCTACTTTTGTCCACCTCTCTCTCTCTCTCTCTCTCAGCCTGTTGTTAGGGCATCTACTCGTGGAATCACTGCTTTCTGCCAGGGAAACTAAAGTGGAAATCCAGGCGTGTGGTCTGAGGGGAACACATATAAAGAGATAATTCCAATGTATTAAGGCAATTGCGATAATAAAAGGACATAGCCACGTGAGAACATGGGACAAAAAGCTCTTAATTTTTTTTTAATTTTAGGCAAGTCTGTTTGTCCTGACTTTCACTCTAAAAATAACCCTACAGTGTCTCTGTTTTTTTTCTTTATAGCTTAATATTTATAGAATTAATGTAAATGAATTTTGGATTTTCACGAATAGCTTAGATCATATAACCACTTAATTTCTCCTGAATCTGCTTCTCTTTTATGAAAATATTTAGGGATATTCCCCAGGTACGAAAACCTGGAGCTCGTGTGATTCCTAAATCACAATGATCATTATTCTTAATTATTCCACAATTGATCCACAGCTTCCTTGTGTGTGATTCTAACAAAAGCCTCTGAAAATCATCAAACACATCACCTCTCATTGTCCTTTCTTTAAATCTCTCTTTGTTTCCGTTCCATTAGCAGATTCTTCTCTAAACATGAGCAGCTACAATTAGATGGCTCAGTTTCATATTCGAGAGATACATTTCTCCCTTGCGTCTCATGTTAGGTGTGCATGTTCTCAGACTTATGATTAATGTCACACTCTTCTCACCTCCAAATATCTGCAAACAGTCTGTCCCTCTAGTCCTACTTTCTTTCATTTTGTTTTCGGTTTAATTACATCATGCCTGTGGTTATGATTCCTTTAGTTGCAATATGATACTTTGAAAGAGCTTCAGCCAAACACTGAACTGTAATTACAAGGACACAGCAGTGTATTCCTTGTCTGGCTAATTTATTCATCTCTCACTTGGCTGCAATAGAGTCTAACTAGCCAAGTAAATAAACTTCAGCGCCTTTCAGTATGTTCTCCGCATGGCAGCTTAAGAATTACTTCTTTTCTTTCTTTCTAACTTTATTTAACTAGTGTTAAATATTTATTTTATTTTCAAGTTATAAAATGTTTCACACATGACAGAAAATAAATAAGCTAGTGTAACAACTGTAACCCAGATTTAACAAAAGTTAACCCTTTATCCTAATTACTTTGCATCAAGTTTTAAAAGAAATAAAGTATTTTAGCTTTATTATGGCTGTGGCCTCTCCACACCCACCCCCCTTCCTCCTTGCCTAAATTTGGTGTGTATTATTTATTTTCACATTTTATAAACTAAACTACCTTTGTTTCTCTATAGAAACAATACAGACACACTGAGTATATGTGTTTTAACTGTTACATTCAGCGTTAGGTCTTTGAGATTTATCCCTACTGATGCATGTAGGTCTAGTTACTTCCTTTGAGCTACTTTATATTTGCCCACCTAAGCATTTACTAACAGATATTTAGGTTGTTTCCAGTTTTTTGCTATGAGAAAACAACCTGCAAGGAACATTCCTATGCTTTTTCAACCCTGTGCACATCCGTTTGAGTTTCTCTAGAGTAGGGTAGGCTTTGTTGCTAAAATACCCATACTGTAGGGTATGTACATTGTCCACTTTATAGGACATTGTCAAAAATTTTCTAATGGACTGAATTTATATTGGCATTAGCAATGTACAGAGTTCCCATTTATCCGCATCATCATTATCAACTGGAATTATCTTACTGTTTTGTTTTGAATCACTATTGAGAATGAAATGCTATTGCATCTGTCTTGTTTGCCCTCCCTTGATTACCCGTGAGACTGAGTGGAAATTAGGCATTCTGCTTGTGTCAGTTACTTTTTTTACAACATTTTTCTGATTTTTCATGTGTGTGTACATAAGCTCTAAATTTTGTTTCATTCATTTTTTTAAAGATTTTTGAGAGAGAGAGAGTGAGAGCATGCGAGCGAGAGAGAGAGCACAAGCAGGGGGAGCAGCAAGCAGAGGGAGAAGCACACTCCCCCCTGAGCAGGGAGCCCTATGCGGAACTTGATCCCAAAACCCTGGGATCATGACCTGAGCTGAAGGCAGACGCTTAACCAATGGAGCCACCCAGGCACCCCTGTTTCAGTCATTTTTTTTTTTTTTTGCCTAAATTGGTATTGATAGAAAACTGTTTCGATGAAGAAAAATTTAGGTTAAGTTTTTTGCTTAGTGTTTATGGAGCCGCATCAGGTTTCATTAAGCCATTTGTCCACTGTGTCTTATTTGTGTCAGTTTATATCAATGTCTCAGTGTCCTTTTTTGAATAAATTATTGTAATCTATTTATGTTTGTTATGATTACTAATATATTTGGAATTTTTTTCTATCTTATTCAGTTTCTTTTCTGTTTACCATGCTCTTTTTTTTTGTTTAGTTTTCTTATTTTCTGCCTTTTTAAAATTTAAAAGTTGCCAAATTTTTCTTACTCACTTTTTAAACTTTATATTATTTTGGAAATTATAAGTTTGTCTATTAATTAATTCAGTAGTGGCCCTAAAATTTTTTCGCATGCATTCTTGACTTAATGAGTCATAATCAGTATCACATCACTACTGATTCCTTACACACACAAAAATACAGTGACCTTAAAATGTTTTAAATCTGATTGTTTCCCAATCAGACATGTCATTTTTCCTAGTATTTTACTTTCACATTTTTCTAATCTCCCCAATTAGTCATTAGTACATTATTGTTTTGTAATCAATGCACATTTTTATTATTTTATAATTTCTTCGCTCATCTATGCTTCTTGTATGCTAGCCCTTTCTTCTGTTTTTTTACCTCTTTCTGAAATGTCATTTATCAGTACTTTCAGCACTGAGCTGTAAAAAGTACACTCTCCCAGTCTTTATGTCTGACAATGTTGATTTTACCCTCACGTTTACAGAAGAATTCAACTATATTTCCAATTACTTTCTTTTATTATGAACCATATTCCTAAATTTTCTTCAGACTTCTGTTGCTTGTTTGAAAACCTGTCAGCCTGATTTTTGCTGCTCAATACATACTTGGTGCCCCTTGATTTATTGTTGTAAAACTTCTATCATTACTTTTGTAGGAGAAGGAGACATTTCCTCCCAGGGTTCTTCTAGCTAGTTGAGGAATTGAATTGACATGGGACAGATTAACAGGAAAAAAACCCCAAAGTTTTATTATGTGTGCATGGAGGTCCAGTAATGAAACTGAGACCCAAACAAATGACCAAGGCAGGCAGTTTTTATCCATTTTAGACAAAGAGAAAATAAATTAATGAGGAATTGACAGGATAAAGAAAACAGAGGCTTCGAGATTTAACTGGTAAGGAATTCTAAGTAGAATTTGGGCTGAGTTAGTAGATGAGTAAAAAAGTAACAAGGGGGGCACCTGGGTGGCTCAGTCAGTTAAGCGTCTGCCTTCGGCTCAGGTCATGATCCCAGGGTCCTGGGATTGAGCCCCACATCAGTCTCCCTGCTCAGCGGGGAGCCTGCTTCTCCCTCTCCTCCACTCTCGTGCTCTCTCTCACTATCTCTGTCTCTCTCTCTCTCTCTCAAATAAATATTTTTTTAAAAAAGTAACAAGGTTTGTTTGTATAGTTTTCTTGCTTTAAAATTCCTATCTCTGGTGATAAGGATGCCTTTTTATTCCTTAGTACAGCAAGGGTACTTTTCATACAAAGATTTATTTCTTGCTTTCCAGTGGACACAGGAGGGTCTGAGTGTCCTTGCACCAGCTGGGTCCCGATTAGCTTTAATACAAAATCATTAATATGCCATTTTGGTACCTTTTGGGCATCTATACTTTTCCATGTTCTATGTTCTCATGACGGTATGTCTGGGTGTGGGTTTGTTTATATTTCCTGTTTGGAGCTCTGTGTACTTCTCTCATTAGATGATGCTTCCATTCTGAAAAATAGCAAATCAGCATCTCTTTGAACAGTGCTTCTCTCCCTTTGGAACTCTTTTATGTGGCACCTGATCAGCACTTAGCAGGGACTCTCAGAGCCTGGCTGCTGGCGAACTCTCCAGCCTCACCTCTCAGGTGCCCTTCAGCCTAAAGTCTTCTTTATATGGCTCACACTCAGGCCCTCTCTTCTGTCATAGGACCTTTATCAGGCCCTTTCCTGAGTGGCCTTCTGGAATCCTTCCTTTCCTACCATTTAACAGCTGCTCATCCTTCAGGGGAGTTTCACCAACTTTTCTGATGGAGCATTTTTATTCCCCTCTTACAGAGTCTCAGTCTGTCATTCAGAGCTCCTGGAAAAGTACTACTTTTACACTTACTTGTTTGAGTATCTAATGCATGCCAGGTCCTTCCACTAGATTCCCTGCTCCATGAGGGCAGTGCAGTTGACCTTTAAAGTCCCCACGTTTGAACCCTGGAGGTCTACTTATATGCAGATTTTTTTTCAATCAGTGCAAGACTGTAAGGTACTTTCTCTTCCTTATATTTCCTTGATAACATTTTCTTTAGTTTACTTTGTGGTAAGAGTAAAATAGATAATGCTTATAGCATACACAATAGATGTTAATCAACTCTGTTATCAATGAGGCTTCCAAGTCAACAGTCGGTTAAGTTTTCGGGGTTCAACAAATGCATATCTCCGACTGCACAGTAAAAGCAGTACCCCTAAGCCTTGTGTTGTGCAAGGGTCAACTGTATTTTTCTGTTTTAGTTTTTCATTCTGTTGGCGTTAACAGGCAGGAAACAACAACATGGAGACTAAAACCAGCCAGCAGCTACAGAACTATATGAGAGGCTCAGACAATACTGATTCATCTCTGACTAGCAGCCTCCCTCCCTTCTCAGAGCGAACCGGCTTTCTCTCCTTCCCTGCAGATACTTAATGCGATAGAAGGCTCAGGGTAAAGAGTCTCTCCAGGTTAAATCGTGCACCGTACCTGTGAGCCCGGACTGTCCCCCTATCTCTCACATTCTTTCCATGTCCTCCCGCTTTAATTTCTGAGATGTCTGGGCTAGAGCTGCCGAATGTGCCACCAGCTCTGGATCATTTCTGGATAAATCCCTTTCCCCCTATTTTATTCTAGAATAACTGAGCAGTTGTGACTTTGAAAAGTAACAACTCCAAAACTCAAAGGAGAAAGAACATGCTTTTTGTTCACTCTTAAAACTAAAGAAATAACCTTCAGTGTATTTATTTAACATGTATTTAACGAGCCCCTTTTGAGTGTCATTCACTACCTTAGGACTAGGTCACAGTAGTAAGAACAAACCTGGTCTCTGATCTCACTGAAATTAGAGTCTAGAGAGGAAAGACTATTCCGGTACTCCCACTGCTAACTAAACAATCAAAAAGTATGTGAATGCTTTGAGTGAAAGAAATAAAGTTCCCTGTGAATATTTAACAAATTCACATGGCCCACATGGGAAATTGCAGTAGGATAGGGAAGGCTGACATCATGAGGGACTCCTGAGCTAAGATGTTAAGTCAACAAAGAGGGGAAGTCAGAGCATTTCAAAAAGAAAAATCTGTATTTGCAAATGTCCTATGGCATGAAGCAGACTGACAATTATGAGGGTCTATAAGAAGACCCAGGAGATTTGAGAACAGAAAAGAAAAGGGAAATTTATTAGAGTTGAGGATGGAGAGTCATTTGAGGAGAGACAGTGATGTGCTGACTGGAACTGGCTAAAAAGGGCCAATTGTTCTATTTTCAGAAATTTTGTGTGTGCCAGCTGCTAAATAACCATTATTAAAACCAAAATATAGAATCACTGAACTCTACTTCTGAAACTAATAAGATACTATATGTTAATTGAATTTAAATAAAATAAAATTTAAAAATGTATCTATATGTAAACTCATATTAAATAAATTACATTAAATACAAAGGCTTTCTAATTGTTCTTAGTCATTCTTAATTATTTCACTACATTTTACTATTATTTGTGCCCCTGAGTTTATTTTTGCCCATTCTATTGGCCTGTAGAAGCATTTTCTACTCCTGTGTCAGTGAACATTTCCTCCCAACCTCACATGCAGTGATGTCACATTGACTAACTTGAAATTGATCACAGTGGGAATTTACACCACAAAAATTGGCAACCTTTTTCGAATCAAAACTCCCGTACACCTCTAAAAACCAGTTTTAAACATATACAAGCACAACACTGAGGGAAACTATACAAGACCTTGGAGATAGTATTAAGAATTTATCTTTATCACAGGAGAAATGAACAAGGCATTGAAAGGTTTTGAGCACGGAGTCGAGGCCAAGAGCACATTTCTGTTTTAAAAAAAAATCACTGACATGACAGAATTGAAAGAGGGAGCAAGGTGATTTTGGGGGGTCCCATATGGTAAATAGTGGTGACTCAGAGGAGGACCAAAGAAATGAAAATGCAGAGAAGTGGGTTTGATATATATTTAGGAGCTAAAATAGAAGTCTGAGCTCTGGTGACAGTAGCAAGAAGCAATCACTTAAGACCCTCATGAGGAAGAAGTAGAACTCTACATCCTCCCTACGTTCTGGATGCTTATGTTTTCATTTTGAGCCCAATTCTGCCACCATGTGTCAAAGAGCCAGCCTCACAGTCAACACACTTAGGCCTGAAGAAGGAGAGACAAATCTGCCTATGGAAACGTGAAATGAAAAGACTGTATGTAAATAAACTATTTTAAAAGTGATCCATAACCTTTCCATCTTCATATGTGGGTAATCGTGCATTTATGGCAACCATGAGAATGGTCTCCAAGGTCTCTTGGACCTTGAGGGAGGGTGAATGACCGTGTTCTGATATCCAGCAAATGCTGTGCTTCCTTCCTGCGAGCTGCCTCCAGATGATGCCTGAACAGGACAGAGACTCTTTGTCCCAGATTCTTTCCATCAGTTGCTCTAGCACCCTGACTCCTCAGTGCCATCTTCCTCCTTCACATCCATTCTCCTTCACTTGGGTCGGACCTACATTACATGGTTCTGCCAGACACGTTGGATTCCCTGCCTCTGCTGTGTGTCTGAGGCAGGTCTTGAGATGCTGTGAACTTGGATCCCTCCCCCACGTGATGGCAGACATCTGCAGTGCAAGTTCTTGGGGCCAAGAGAACTTTCTGCCCCTTTCCCCAAAGTCAGACAGCCGCGGCTTCTCCCCTTTCTCAGAAGCAGGGACGGTTGCCATTCCCTTAACACTTAAGTGTTGGGTTTTATGAGGGATGAGGATCTGGGAAGTCACTGGGGTTTCATGCCTGTGCACCCAGGGGCAGGGGGACTCATTCACTCCATTCTCTGCCCTGCCCGCAGCCCCCTGCATGACAGGCCCGTGGCACAGAGACACGAGTGAGGGTTGATGGCGTTGTGTCTGGGCTCCTGGGGACTCTAAATTGTCATGATAGCACGTATTCCACCTTTAATTATTCATTAAGTTCTAGCTGTTTCCTTTCCTCACTTTGGAGGAGGCTGTCTGTTCCCTATGGTTTGCCAAAGTTGCACCAGTCTATGACGTGTCCTTTCTGTCCTCAGAGGAGACTTTTCGCAGCTCAGTTCGGTGGGTGTCCTTGTGATTCTCGGTTCTCTGATCATCTCAAGAAAAGTTAGGGTTTTGCAGAGTATCTGGCTTTTCTCATTATTCGTGTTCTCCTGTAGCTTTCTCCAAGCCGACAAGGGAAAGTCGCCGCCGCCTCTTGTTTTAAAAAATCAGTTATGTTTCTGCATCAGGGTCTTATCTTTGGTGGGCTCAGCAGAGCCAGGAATAGAATGTATCCATAAATCTATGTTGTGTTCTAGGTACGTGAAATCATTAGGTTATCAAACAGTCGACACGCCTCTGGAGGCTGTTCTGTCAATGCATTGAATGAAAACATTACCCAGCCATGGAATCGACCACGTAGTAGGAGTTAAGGCTCCCCGAGCAGATTTCTAGCTCAACCAGGAGACGTTTCTCGTGTGTTTGGCTTTGGGTCATTGCTCAACACAGTTACCTTGTCCTTTCCACCAGGTGGTTGACCAGATTGATACCCTGACCTCCGACCTGCAGCTGGAGGATGAGATGACCGACAGCTCCAAAACAGACACCCTGAATAGTAGCTCCAGCGGCACAACGGCCTCCAGCATCGAGAAGATCAAAGTGCAGGCCCACGCACCCCTCATCAAGCCCCCAGCACACCCGTCTGCTATCCTCACCGTCCTGAGAAAGCCAAACCCTCCGCCACCTCCCCCGCGGTTGACCCCTGTGAAGAGTGAAGAGCCCCCGAGAGGGGTGCCAACGGTCAATCCTGTGAAGACGAATGGTACCCTCCTGCGAAATGGAGGCTTTCCCGGGGCACCCAACAAAATTCCAAATGGAGACGTCTGCTGCATACCCGCTAGTACCTTGGACAAGGCTCCCGGACGGCCTCTGAAGCACAGACCTGAAAAAGACAGGTGCCTCCAGGCAGGGCCTCGGGAACGAGTTCGGTTTAATGAAAAAGTACAGTACCATGGCTATTGTCCCGACTGTGACACCCGGTATAACATAAAAAACAGGGAGGTCCATTTACACGGCGAACCTGTCCACCCACCGGAAAAGCTTCCTCACCCAGGCCCCCCCCTCCCTCCTCCACCCCACCTCCCTCCTTTTCCACTGGAAAACGGGGGGCTGGGAATAAGCCACAGTCACAGTTTCCCCCCTCTCAGACCTGCAACTGTGCCTCCTCCCACTGCACCAAAACCACAGAAGACAATCTTGAGGAAATCAACCACTACAACAGTGTGATGTATGCCATTTCCAAAACCTTTTTGTTTTTGTTGTTTTTTTTTTAATTTCTGTGCTATAAACATAAAATAATAAGTAATGAGCACTTTCTACTCAAGCAATAAAAGCCCAAATATATTAATCCTGCATTCAGCAAAGTGGCATAAAAACCACCTGGTAAGTATGCAGTATGTTGTTTATATCCCGGGTATGCGGTGTTTAAACACTTGCATTGTCGGAAACCACAGAACCATGAAAAAGCTGCGCTTATTGTTTCTTTCAACCGACCTATGATAAATGGTGACCTCTAGATTTCAAATGGTTTGATTTACTCTCAGAGATGGGATTAGTTTCATTTATTCACGCCTGACTCATCTATGCATTAATAACATGTCATCCTCGTACCTTTGACCAGATGCTTTTTAGGAAGAAATTTTAATACCGAAGGACTATTTTATTATTTTTTCTAAAGATGTTTGTCACTAGTTTTACATTAAGAAATGCCAAGAACAATACCAAAAAGTTTTATTTTCTATACTATACAATTATGATTATACGTTCCACTATATCTGTAATGAAAGATTTTTGTCTGTGGAAATATCATATGTCAATAAACAACGGTACCTAATGGCAAAAGCACATGTTCCTCAGAGCGAAAACGAAGCAGTGGTTCATTGAATCCCGTGTTGATATTCATCAAAATGGGTGGCTACTCTGAAAGAGTTTGGAAAAGGTTATAGTGAGGCTAGGGCAGCATTTTCTAAATTAAATATCATTATCAGGTCATAAGTAGTACTTACACATTTTCATATTATGTCTTGTGGTACCCCCAAGACCGCATATTGAAGGTCTCATTGACCCAATACATGGCCAAGCCCTTTAGATCCTCCTCACACACAGCATCCCTCCCGGACACACCATAAACCAGGACATTGCAGCAGTGGGATGATTTGCCTCCTTCATCAGCAAGTTCTCTGCCTCCCCAAGGGAATCCCTATTTATAAGAGAATCATAGCGGAAAATAAAGATGTTTCTGGAATAGGATGTTTTTAGTATCAGCCTTAATGCTCTTTTCCCTCAGAGTTGAACTATACCAGGGGTCTTTGTTATTTTATAGAAGGAAGAGAAGAAATCCTTTCCTCCTGACATCTTCTCTTAAGGCTAACTTGCCAGCTTATGTCACTTACCCACCCATGGATCAAGTTCACTTCCCAACTACTGTGATTTGGACTGATTGGATATTTTGCTCTGGAACTAGAAATGAGTTCATCTGTCCTAGAATCATGATGACAGGTGCATACCTGAACAAAAGTTGTCCATTAGGTGGCAAGAGGAGAGGGAATTATCTTTGGAGAAAATTGGTTTATTGTGCAGCTTAATAAAAAAATACTATATTCTTTTGGGCTAATTGGCTTTTGATCTCAAAACTTTCATTTTTGTTGCTGCAGGGAGGTAGTCCTATTTCTTTGTTGCCTTTTTCAAGCCATATGATGGTAATCTGGAATACTGTTTTTCAACAACTTCCTATTAAAAGATGATAACATACCTTAGGCAGAATGACAGAAAGAAAATAGGCGTGACTTTTTGAAAGAACAATTAAATGAGTGAAAAAATAGAGGATGTCATGTTACAAATTTACTCAGCATGATTTTCGTTCCTGTGTGTGTTGGCCACGAAGATAACGCAAGCACAGTAAATCCCTTTTTTCCCCCACAGAGTTACAGAACGTAACACCAGTAATAAAGAAAAGCCATAATCTAAAATATATTAATCATGTGATAAGTATGGTTAATAAATCTGACCCAAGTAAACACAGAATTGACTTCCCAAATACCAAACTGATATATTCTTAACTTTTTCATGCCTTCATTTAGACTTGATATAAATAAACCCAAGCTTTCATCATTCTCTAGATTTTAATAATTACTTTCTTTCAAATGTGCAGCCAGTGTTAGACCATATGGTATTATAAACAGTCTTTGAAGACACGCAGCTTTCTCCCTTCAGCTCATCCTCCTTTTGCAGCCAGTTACCGTGACCTAATAATTAGCTTTTCATTTGAAATTTTGACCCCTGTCAATGTCTGGGAGCCATTCTGGATCTCAAGTTAAGAGCTTCCTGGCAACCACAGATCATTCACAGAGCAGATAACTGCAATGAAGTGGATTGAATAAGCTAATTCAAGCTGATGGAAGAAAGACACTGAGCCAGGTGCTTAGCCACAACCTGTGAGGCTCAAACTCATCTCTCTTTCTCGAAGTAGAGACAAAGGTACCCCATGAACAACCATCTTTTTAAGTGTGATTGTTGACATTGCCAAAATGGCAATACCATTTCTCATTCTAACTTTTGGCCTAGAAGACCAAGTTAAAGCCCAGCCTAAAAGAGTTAAGAGGTATTGAACTTTTCTTATTACAGTTTATTAAATCAGGATTAAATGTTAGATTATATCAGTGTTGGGACTTTCTTTTGAGTACATTTATTTCTTACGTTATTTCATTTTTTTCTTCCATTAAGGTTTGGAGTATATTGGGCCAATAGGGTTTGTTTTGTTTTGTTTTGTTTTGTTTTGTTTTGTTTTTCCCCAATGGATCACTTTGAAACATTCACCAGAACTTATGTCTTTAAGTATACATAAACTTGTAAAACAGGGAAAGCAACTAACACATCATAATAAACTTAAAACTAAAGTGTCGTAAGTGGCCTTGCCATTTCTGTCATCAGCCAACATGGCTTTCAAAATTTAAATTCTCTAGTGTAGCCTCTGCACATCATCCATTAAGTCATCATAAAACGTGGCAAATAGTTGCTCTTCGCGAAGATCCCAAAGCAGAACTGCTTTCTGCAAACCCTTCAGGGCAGTTCTTTTTCCCAGTGTGCATTTGAAGACTTGTATTCCCACACAGAATATGTACCCCTGAGTTAGCCTCCATCCTGTCTGGAAGGTGATGTTCCTACAAAATGTCCAAGGGTAATGCTGCTTATGGCAACATTCATTCAGAGTGAAAGGTAGAACATGGATTTTTTTTTAAAAGTAGCATCTATTAATTAAATTGGAAAAGGAAAGGGTTTCACTTGCTAGTTTAAACAATAATGATCTCATTTGGGGGATGGGAGGTTATTGTATCCTCATCTGATGAAAGGCGAAAAGAAAATAAAAATTGACCAAAGTTCTCTTCCATCCCCCAGTAGTTATGGCAGTTATAGAAGAAGATAAAACTACATTTTTTTAGGTCACGCTTAAACTAAATTTAAAATATCTGCTCAAAAATACAGAGCATGTAAGAAGAGAAATTTCCCACTCTTCCAATTTGTTATTATTATATTCATACCTTCCTTCATTAGCTTAACATTATTCTAGAAAAAATATTAGTTGTATTAACTGAAGTGGTTTAATTAACCTAAAAATTTTTGTGTTTGAATTATGCCTGCATCTAATTATTTAATGAATAAAGGAATAGGGCGCTGTATTATATGACTTTCTTTGGGCAGATCAGTAGTTGCTTTTAGCATTACCAAGAGCTGCAGCTACACACTGTCTCTGAAACTCTGCAAGACCTTTTATCTACAGATTCTAATTGTATAGTTCTTTTTGGATGCTCCATGAAGAAAAGCCTGAGTAGCTTCACGTGTTGCACTGGGAATGATACAATCAAGTCTTTGAATCACTGTCTTGACTGAATTTTTTCCATGGAATATATGCAATAATGCGGTGTCGAGTCTTCTAATTGTCCCAATTCAGTTTCTTTCTCCTGATTCGCTGTTGGTAGCACATTTTGCTCTAATGTACACTCAAATTTGTGGAAGAAGATTGCAGTGTAATGTACTTTGGTACGTACTGAGGACTTCTAAGTGAGGAAATGATTTATGAGCAATAAAGTTGCGTTAAAAACCCGCATCACATAATTAGATAAAATGCACAGAATCTGACAATTACTAGACACTATCACCAAATCACATGACGTCTTCCGAGTCAATCTGTATTTAAATGTTTAGGCTAAACCTTTGGGAGTTTTAGAATTGTTCATGTTGCCTGATTCTGAAATAATGGCAGATGTGATACCCATTAGGGCACACGGTGTTGAACATAAAACTGCAGTTAGCCACGTCATCCTGGAGCAGCAATTATGTAGGATGTCATTTCCTGTGAAACCCTTGGATCTATCATTCTGGTCTTTTGGGGAAAAACTAAAGTGGAACATAAGGAAGCTCTGCAAATAACCCTCTCTGTAAAATGTAGTTAAATCAACATGGGGTATAGACTTGTGTAAGGACCAGGGGAAAACAGGAAATACTGCTTATCATTTTGACTTCTAGATTGATCAAAGAGAGGTAAGCTACTAGTCCTGTTCTCTGAAACTGCATACATTAGAGTTTCTCTAAGTTCTCCTACGAATGTATAAAACAGATGACATTACCCTGATCTACAAGTGAAGGGATCCAGGACCTCAGTTTCAGTATTTTGCCAAAATCAACCCCTTCGTAAGTGACTGAGCTGGCTTTTCATGCCAGTTTGACTCCCCATAATTTTCCCCCATAACATCACTATTTAATTATGTTCTTCATAGCCCTGAACTTTGCAAATCTTTCTTTTATCCTGAGTAGTTATTTTGACGCTTGAAAGGGGTTACCTAATCTTATTTTGACATTCTTAATATGTTTGATCTTTGCAGAATATAAAAGGGATTTCAGGCAATTTAGGAACCATCTAAAATGAATGAGCTGCTGAATAATGCCAGCCTCATTTTTTTGTGGATTATATCAGCAGCTTCACCTTTCAGGTTTTTTTTCTGTAAGTTCAGAGGCTGTCTATTATTTGGGTTTCTTTGCCTAAGAGGTTCTGATTTCATAGTACTAATGCCATTTGACCCTGAATGTGTCACTTTCATTACGGGTATTTCATTTGTGAATTTCATCTATTTAATACTGACCCCTAAGCTAAAAATAGCAATTGATGCCTTCTGTGGGAACCACTAGAGGTCCAGTGCATTAGAGCTTTCTGTAATAAAAGACTTTCCATCCTTTTGTTACTAGACTATAGATACGCTTTTCCACTGTTTGATAACGTAGTTGTCAATTCTTCTAACCACCAAAGGGAATTTTGGACCAGCTAAATAAAACAACCATGGGCCCTGGGGTGGTTTAGGGTTGATATTGACAAGATATGTGATATCTAACCCTTGTCAAGGACTTACTTTATGCCAAACATTCTTCTATGTGTTTTATATGTATTATTTTCCCCTCATTAACACCATTTTTCCCTCGTAGCAACCCAGTATCTTAGACACTGTTATTACCTACATTTTGCAAATGAAACTAATAGGGCACCAGAGGGGGGCTGCCCAAGATGGTAGAGTCAAGAAGTGGCCAAGCCAGAATTGTAAGGTAGGCACTTAGCACCCATGGCCCAATTCTTCACCACCTTTCAGACCTGCCTGGAGCATAGCCCCTGCATTGTGCATGGGTCACCTGTGCTGCTGAAGGTCACCATGTCACTGGAACTAGTCTGAAGCTGTCAAAAGGTAGACCATGAGAAAGAAAAAGTGCATTTCTGTGTAAGTCAAGATAGTCTAGGCCATGCTGTGGGAGCAAACAAATTCAGTATCTCAGAGGGACCTGAGTGATTTCTTGTTCACTCTAAATTCATCCTGAGTCTGGGAGACTCCCCAGGCAGTCCTTCAGCAATACGGGATGCACTGGTGGTGTAGAACCACCATCTGGTCAGCAGGACGCGGCTACTAGGGAGTCTTAGCTGTGTGTTTACCTCAGCCCCTGTACACGTCATTGGCCAAGTCCCCATATGCCCGAGAAAGGGAAAGAGATCTGCATATCCGTGGGTACAAGTCGTGCCTATCACCATTTCTAAGGGGTAATTTTTTGGTGTGTGTATAATTTGAATATATTATAGATTATTATAGACACCACCTTTCCTTTCCTTTTCATATTACTTGATGTTCATTTAATCTCAACATAAATCAGGATGACATCTGATTTTAAACAAAGATGGAGAGAAAAGAAGTGAACTTTACAACAGCCCTGCTAAAAACTTAGTGGAGGGAATTGGCAACATTTACTATGAGAGAGAAGTTCTATTGCATCCTTCAGCTACCATATTTGCACTCTATCTGAGGATACTCACTAACTTACATTTTGTAGTTGAGCATTTTAGATCACATACTGAATTTTCAGTAGTCAAATTTCCAAAGATCTTTTTTATTAAATTAGGTTGCTATATGAATAATTATCCTTGTAAGAATAGATAAACCTAATTTGAAGACACTTAGTCATCCAGAATAGTCCAAAGAAATATGAAACTCTACTACAGAAATTTAGGTCATTGATGATATAAATTATGACGTGTATTTGTAATATTCATTTAGGCCACAGTGTATTAGGATAAAAATGTAAACTTGAAAGTAGAAGGTCTGGATTTGAGTCTCAGTTTTCCCAATTCCCAAGTGGTCCAGGTCAAATTGCAAAACCAGGTCTGAGGCTTGCTTTCAAATGAAGATAATGGTGCCCCTCTTTTCTACCTCAGAGGGCTCTTGAATCATTATCCCCCTCCCTTTGTATATTCTGGGCTCACCCAATCCTGTTTTTACTTGTCAGGGGCAAGGACAGTAATATCAACAGAAGGATGCTGCCATTTTTGCACAAACCCCAAATGAACTTCTAAGACATCAGGACCATACGCTTAAGCTCTTTTGTAGGCAGCGAGGCTGAAAGGTAAAATAGACAGACCCCCACACACAGGCGACTTCAGGATGCAACAAGCTACTGGATAGGCACAATCACCAAACTATTCCACCTCATTCTTTGCATATGTCATTTATTTGCCCCAATTCCAACTGCTTCTTAATTCATGTCTCTCTTGAGGTCCCCAAAATAGAAATGATGTGCATTTCCCTTGCCTTCTTTTGTCTATTCCTTCACATGGTCTTAGATCTCTACTTATTACCCACATTGCCCCTTTCACACATTTTATTTCTGCTAGAGTCACATAGACACGCTTGACCATCCCCCACTACTTCCCAATTCCCTAATATCTTTCTCTGTTTCTGCTCTAAAGGGTCCTACCTTCCAACATATTGTCATAAGGCCCTAATAATTTAAAGAATATGAAAGTACTTTATGAACAGTAAAACCTCAAACAAATGCCTGTCATTGTTATCGTTTTGTGATACTTTTTATCAAATTCCTCTGCTCCTTGTTAATCAGGTAGATTGATTTGTATTTGCCTAAATTCATGCTAATGATATTTTATTCACATCATTTATAAAGTAATTATTTTACTTACATGTTTTTATGCTTATTATGATCAAGGAAACTAATGATTTTCTTAGAACCTTGCCAGTTCATATGTAGAAGTCTCATTTTTGATTTATTAAATTTTATGAATTAGCAAGTCAGAAAATGAACATTATGGAAATCCTAGGTGACTATGACAGAAAGCACAGTTTATTAAACTGTTTTGACAAATGTAGCTTAGTTTTAATTTTTTATGATAATATTTAATAGCACATGAGTAAATTCATTTAGAATATAATTTGTCAAACTAATTCAAGTCTAATACCATTAGGCCTTTGTAAATCTTCTAAACATGTTTGTTTGACTAGGATATTAAATCATTAAAAATGGTACAGTTGTGATTAAAAACATCATTTATCAATGATATTATTAAAATCTGACAAAGCATTAATTTTGTTTTGTTTTAAACGAAGCCTGATGTATTTGAGTACATGTTTCAGTGAGGTACCATTCAGAAGGACTAAGAACTAAAGTTTTTGATCATAGCAATTAATGGATTAAGTATAAATAAATAAATAAATATTGCGAATAAAAGTCCAAAATTATCATCTGGAACTTTTCCTACCAATTTAAACTCTTCAGGACAAAAATGAGATTTTTGTATTTACTTCCTTTTTAAAACTTCATAGTTGTAACCAAATGATGACTGTATTTCACTTTATATTTGAAATACACTACCGACATTCTGTTTTTTTATTTTTTTCAATTTATTTATTTGACTGAGCCAAAGTTGGTTTACCTTTTTCCTCTCAAGTTGTTTTTTTATTTTAATTTTTTAATTTAAACTCAATTAATTAACATAATGTATTATTAGTTGCAGAGGTAGGGATCAGTGATTTATCAGTTTTATATAATACCCAGTGCCCATTACATCATGTACCCTCCTTAGTGTCCATCACTCAGTTACCCCATCCCTGCACCCCCCACCTCCAGCAACACTCAGTTTCTTTCCATGATTAAGAGTCTCTTGGGGTTTGTCTCTCTCTCTGATTTCATCTTGTTTTATTTTTTCCTCTCTTCCCCTATGCTCCTCTGTTTTGTTTCTTAAATTCCACATATGAGTGAGATCATAGGGTAATTGTCTTTCTCTGATTGACTAATTTTGCTTAGCATAATACCCTCTAGTTCCATCCACATCATAGCAAATGGCAAGATCTCATTCCTTTTGATGGCTGCATAATATTCCATTGTGTATATATACCACATCTTCTTTATCCATTCATCTGCCGATGGACATCTAGGCTCTTTCCACAGTTTGGCTATTGTAGACATTCCTGCTATAAACATTGGGGTGCAGGTGCCCCTTCGGATCACTACATTTGTATCTTTGGGGTAAATCCCTAGTAAGGCAATTGCTGGGTCATAGGGTAACTCTATTTTCAACTTTTTGAGGCACCTCCATACTGTTTTCCAGAGTGGCTGCACCAGCTTGCATTCCCACCAGCAGTGTAAGGGGTTCTCCTTTCTCTGCATCCTCACCAACATCTGTCATTTGCTGACTTGTTAATTTTAGCCATTCTGACTGCTGTGAGGTGGTATTTCATTGTGGTTTTGATTTGTATTTCCCCGATGCCGAGTGATGTTGAACATTTTTTATGTGTCTGTTGGCTATTTGTATGTCTTCTTTGGAGAAATGTCTGTTCATGTCTTCTGCCCGTTTCTTGACTAGATTATTTGTTCTTTCGGTGTTGAATTTGATGAGTTCTTTATAGATTTGGCATTTTTTTTAAATAGATTACTGAGAGGAGTTAATTATCATTACAGAGAATTAATATTAAAAAGAAATCTTCCATATCACTTCCCAATAAATCTGAGCATCAAAGCTCCAATTTTCAGCTGTATTTAACTTCTGCCTCTCCTTTGTTCCTTTTATCCAAGTAATTTGGATTTTTTGCCAACTGTCCTTTTTTTCCTTTCCTTTTTTTTTTTTTTTAAATTTATTCCCAGTGACACTCTATTCAGAGAGGCTTTTAGCCTCTCAATTTCAATGTTTCATTTGCTGCCTTCCCGGTCACTTGACCTTTCGCCTGAACGTCCACTATTCTGTAGATATCCAACGGAGAGATTTTTTTCTTTCATCATTTCATCTCAGCTGAGAAATTTCAAAAGCTCAGGACAATCTGCTATTTAAAATTCTTAAGTGGGCCTGGCAGTTCTAGCAAAAACCCTTCCAAGGACTTTTACAACCTCCCAATCCAGGGAGCCCAACACTGGTAAGATTGCTCCAGCCAAGTGGTCTCCAGGACTGGCCCCCTGACATGAATTACTCATTTCCTATTGCCACACCTTCTCTTGGCCATGTGCCCCGAGCCTGAAATAATTGCTCCTTTCTGTTGTGGTTTTGTAAATCTTGCTCCATAGATTCCCACCATTTAGCTGAATCGTTACCTCATCAATCAGCCAATCCATTCATCAAATAAAAAATTTAAAAATTTTAACAACCCCACAATGGTAAAATGGGTACAATACAGGTAAAACTTCAAAAAGGAAAACATAAAGATATATATGGAAAAAATAGGAATTAAATTAGTACTTAACTAGTAAATAAATATAAAGAGTATGTCTTCTCTTAAATTAACAAAGTTATGTAAAGGCTGTTATGATATCTGCTTTCCCTGGTTAAAAAAAATAACATACAGTATCAAAGTAGAAGAAACTTACAGTGCCATCACTTAGTAGGTTAGGAAATTGACCTCCCAGTAGGACAAATAAACTCATGTAAATTCATGTACAGAAATGTAAGTTTCTTCACTTGATATAAAATGTATTCCTTTTTTTAAGATTTTATTTATTTATTTATTTATTTATTTATTTATTTATTTATTTAGACAGCGTGCATGAGAGCACATGAGTGAGCACAAGCGGGGTGGGGGGGAGCAAGGAGGAGGGGCTGAGGGGGAGGAAGAGGGACAAGTAGACTTTGTGCTAAGCACAGAGCTGGAAGCTGGCTTGATCTCACAGCCCTGAGATCGTGACCTGAGCCAAAATCAAAGTGAGATGCTCAACCAACTAAGCCACGCAGGCACCCCAGAAATTTATTCCCATTAACTTAAAACAAGCACTTTCCAGTAGAAGACAGATGGCTATATATTGGTGTGTGAGAATCAAGTCTTGAGAGAGGAGAAGAACAAGTAAGAAATTGTGAGCTAATAATAAAAAGTACTGTCACATATGCAGAAAGTGCTAGGCTAAAGGAAGAAGGAAGGGAAGTGAAAAGGAAATTGAAGAGCAATTAAAATCTTGTACTTCAATGAATACAGGAATACAAGGGAGAAAATGAAGGTTACGCACTTAATATATGAAGATTTGTCCTTTTTATCATTTCAACAAAGATTCTATAACATACCAATCATATATTTCATGTTTCGATTTTTTTAACTTGAAGGTACACTCTACTTTGACTAACAGCATGAGAAAAAGCCACTTTTTCCTCCCAAGATGTATATAGCAGAGAAGAGGGATTGTGGAGAGACAATTCTACCTGTAAATGTTCCCGAAAGAATGAGGCTTTCAGTTGGGCTTATATTTAGTCTTTCAATTGCATGCAATTAAGATTCACCTTGCCCTTAGCTCTATCTAAGTCATTAGGATGATATAATGGGGACAGGAATGAAAGCTTCCTGCTGGCAAGGACCGCAGTGCCAGATTCAAAAACAAAAGAGGTAAATAACAATTTGCAACTGGAATTGTGCCCAAGACATTCTTAAACCACCCTAAATCTGCTTCCACTTACTGGAATCAACATACAAAGTTACATGACTTTTATTCCCATTAAGAAAATTCGTATTGTTTTTTCATGGTTTTGTCCAGTATTCTCTTCTTCTTCTTTCTAAGGATTTCCTTATTCATTAGAGAAAGAGAGAGAAAGGGGGAGAGAGAGAGAGAGAGAGAGAGAGAGAGAGAGCAGGAGTGGGGGGGGCAGAGGGGGAGAATCTCAAGCAGACTCTCTGCTGAGCGCCGAGCCGGAAATAGGGCTCCATTTCACGACCCTGAGATCATGACCTGAGCCAAAACCAAGAGTCTGGCGCTCCACCAACTGAGCCACCCAGGCACCCCAGTTTTGTCCAGTATTTACATCAAATGTGTTTCCCAAGACTAGCTAACATAAACCTCAGGTTTTATTTCTGGGAGAGTTAGCTATCATGTGAACCAGGAGTAGGCAACATTCTTTCTCCAGTGCTTGATAAAATTGCTTTGATGAAGATACAGCAGCCTTCTCAATATGTATCTGTGGACTGAATTCATAGATCAAACAATAAAGTTTAAAGTGTTGTATCGATTACTTCCTATTCTCATAGCTTTTTCTGTTGCTCTTATTAAAAGCATTGTTCCTTACAGTGTTTGGGCAGATTGGAGAGAGATCTGAAAAGTCTATTTTTATATCCTTGGTTCAGTTGTGTGAGTTTCCTCATTGATAGTTTTAAATTGTGACATTTACTTAACTTATAAAGGTTAGTTGTAATAAATTTCCTAATCCATAAAATGAGGGAAGATACTCTGTAGTTCTTGTAACCTATGGGCTGATATAAAAAGCTGCTGATTACTTTATATACACTCATCTTTTGGAGAACAGGGCAATGGGGTTGGATTTGGCAGTATATACTACCTCAAGATATCTTAGAAACTTTTCTTTCCTTTTTTTCCCAGTATTATGTATTCCCTCAGAGTTTTTTTTTTTAATTATATTGTTATGGTTAGCATGTTATTTTAACAATAGTTTATATATGGCTCTTTGCTGTACTAGGATGTGAGCCTCTCTAGGACTTGGACCATAATCTATCTTTTTTCTTTCTTTCTTTCTTTCTTTCTTTCTTCTTTTTTCTTTTCCTTTCTTTCCTTTTTCCTTCCTTCATTTCTTTCTCTTTTTTAAATAAAAAAATTTTTATTATTTATTATTATTATTATTTTACGTTTTGACCCTTTCACCCTTTTCTCCTCAGCCCCGGTCTCTAGCAACCACAAATCTGTTCTCTGTATCTATGAGCTTGGGTGTTTTTGTTTGTTTTTTAAGATTCCACATATACTACCTCAAGGTGTCCTCGAACTTTTCTACAATGAATTAGATACTGACAATGCATCAAAGTTTAAGCAAACACAGAAATTTTTTTCCTGTCAAAATTGAAACACAGAAGTAATATAGGAACACGGGCTCTAGCAGTGCTTTCTGAACTTCCTAGGAAAAAAGTTTCTTAAGGAAGAGAAGAAGCAAAACCCAAGGGAGGTGGTGGAGAAGGTTAAGAGACACTGTAGATTCTGGGGGATTCTGGGGAAGATAATGCTGTGAGAAATTTTCACCTGATCTTGGATCTTGGAAATGGATAGTCATGGGAGTAAGGTTTCTATGAATATGGGAAATGAACTTCATTGGCTTGAGGTTCTTTGTTTTTTGTTTTTTTGTTTGTTTTGTTTTTTTTCCTCTCTCTCCTTTTTTGGCCTAGGGACGTGTTGCAAATCTGAAAGAGTACAGGGGTCCTATAAAAGAGTGGTACAAACTGCACCAAAGAGAACCTGGTTTTATTTTCCAGATGGAGAGATGAAGAAATCTGAGAATAGATGTTCCAAAAACTCAGCATTTCATGGTATAGAAACTAGAGCACCACTGTGCTGAGGAATATTTTAGAACTCAGGATAGTCCCTTGCTTGGTGCTGATGAAACATCGCAATCACCTGGGAAGGTTTACACACTGAGGCCCATCCTGGACCAATGAAATCAGAATCGCCCCATGGGGGGCCCAAACATCAGATTTTAAAGTTACTCAGGTGATTCTGGGATGTCCACATGCTTAAAAACCTCTGGATCATAGTAAACAAAAAATGGTACCAAAAATGCTCCATCTGGTTTCATTATTTCATCCTAATTGCACTAGTATGAAATCGGTACTTACAGAGTCTATTTACACCTTTCTTTTTCATATGAGCAAGAGACAGGGAGATATTTAGAAATCTACATTTTAGAGAGCTTAAGTGGAGCATTAAAATCTTGTTTCGGTTAATGCAGCTTTAAAAAAAGGTAATGAGTTCCTGAGCTAGAGATCCCTTTAAGGTAAATTTAAAGTGGGGAATATGTGTGTTTCATCTATTAGCTTACCTCTCAAAGTTTCTGTGATTCCCTGGGTCAATGTCTATTTCAAGAAGTGAAAAGTAAAATTTTATACTAAATTGCGACAAAACCCAAAAGTTGAATTGTGTGCATTTTAAGAGTATTGCTTAAGTGTTAGTAATGTGCTTAGGTATCAGTAATTCTAAACTGTTTACAAATATAGAATATTACTCTAATTTTAGGACATTAATTTATTATCAGGGAGCTGTTATTCAGATTGTTGATGGTATCTTTAAGCTGGAGTATCAAATATAATATCCTGACATTGTCAGAAATCTTATATTCTTATGACCTCCCTCAATTTCTACTTCTCTACCACTATTATCAATTGTAATACATTATTTCGATACTTTCCACATGTGCTTTAAACAAACGTCAAGTGTCTATTTCATTTTTATGGGACGGAAGGAGGAGTCAATCCTCAATGTTTAGAAAACATTCTTCATAACTTCTTTGAAAATTATATATTCTATTATGTTTATCTTCTAGAATCAGCTTCTGTTTTCCAGACTAGCTTGAACAAACTTGAAATTTTTGTTTATTCCTTTTTTGTGCTCTTCGGCTAAGGAAGTAAATGTCAATTTCTTTTTTTTTTAATATTCGGGACCTAAGTAAGAACAAATCATTAAAAGTATTCAAAATCTATGCTAAATATTAAAGATATCGGAGCGCCTGTGTTGTTCAGTCGGTTAAGCGCTCAGGTCATGATCTCAGGGTTGTGGGATCCAGCCCTATGTGGGGCTCCGCACTCAGTAGGATGTCTGCTTGAAATTCTCTCCCTCTCCCTCTGCCCCTCCCCTTCCACTTATTCACTCTCTCTCTCTCAAATAAACAGATCTTTTAAAAAAATGATAAATAAGATATCAACTATAAATAATTCACAATGCTCTTTCCTGCTCTTGTGATAATTAATTACTCTTTGAAATAAATATTGCCAGTTAATAGATTTGAACTGGAGCCTGTGATAGGATGATGTAGATAGAAAACAGTAGCAAAACATCTCATCTAAAAAAAGTCATCATATATCCCAACAGAGAAGATCTTCGTATGTCCGTGATTGCTTATTACATAACAGAAGAGTCATCTTTGAGAAAGCATTTTCATTTAAAAATTCACATTGTATCTTTCAGCATTCCCCTTTAACAGTCATGTAGTGAAGTCCAGAGAAATGTGATTAATTACAGTGAGTATAAAAAATGGCTCTAAAAAGTCTTAGGGGTGATCCCAGTGAAGAATCAAAGGAGAGGAGACCATTTTCATATTTATGAAAATCGAACTGAAAGGGACTTGTATTTTATTCTTTCCTAACTCAGCAACTTGGAAGAAGGATTTCTTTGGTTTAACTCTGGAGCACATTTAAAGTAAAATGTACTTTGAGAATTTACATTTGATACCGCTGAGCATGTCATCCACATCCTTTTTTTTTTTAATTTTACTTTATTATGTTATGTTAGTCACCGTACATTACATCATTAGTTTTTGATGTGGTGTTCCATGATTCATTGTTTGCATATAATACCCAGTGCTCCAAAGCCTTCTGATGTGATGACACTGCAGTGTTCTTGCTTCATGATTTTATCAGTTCCTAAAGACAAAACTTGCAGTCTGGCTTTGGGAACCGATCTGCCCTTTCTACTGCGGTGTGGATGGCACTGTGTTGAGGCTGGAGACCTTTCCAGTCCTCTGACCAGTACGCACCTGTCAAGGCCCCATCATTGTTTATTGGTGTTAATGTGTGGGCCATTCAAGCCCACTGAGCAAATGCTAGAAATAGAACTTGCTGTTAGATTCCTTGAGTCTATTCTTCCATTTAAAAAAACCATACACACACACGAGGGATTTTTTTTTAAGTTTTTTACACTATCATAACACTATACTGATCTTTGAAAAGAGGCATTTGGGATTTTCAGGGACCTCTGGTCAGAGATTTGTGTGTTTTGAAAGAGAGGGAGAGAGAGAAGGTAACGTCTATTAAGTAACCACATTGGGTATCTTACATACACTGTATTATTTCATCTTTATAACAATTCTTGTCAAAGAAAAATTGCACCGGATAGGTTCAACAGGCAGAGATGACTTTGTTCAAGACAAGTGCAGTAGGGGTCAAGACTCTAGCAATGAAGGAAAAGACTGAACTCTCCCCAGCTGAAAAGGCAGATGAGTATTCAGCGCTGTGGTGAGCCGGGGTGGGGGACCTTCCCTGGGGAGGATGGTCAATGTGATTAGACCGTCTGTTTTGGCTGTTTGGTGCTTATTGAAATTAGGCTCCCTACCCCCCCCACCTCCGAAGATGCAAAGATAGGGGCACAGGTAGTGTCATTCTTGATCATGGTTCCGGAGGATGGCTCTAGATTGAGAAAGACGTGCCTGAGTGGTGAGCCTGGCAGGAGGCCGAAAGAAGATTCCCATCTCAAAGCGCAGAGAATGAGTTTATAACTGAAAGTTGTCTAAAGTAAATGCTCTCCAAAGAGGGAGGTTGGAGCCCGGTAGTCAGGAAGAAACCCGTCAAAAGTTTAGTCATGCTGAGCGGAAGTTATGGCCATCTTGATCATCTTTAAGGTAAATGTTTATTCCTCTTGTTACTAGGACACTGGGGCTTGAGGGCTTGTTCATTGGCCCTAGGTCTCCCAGGTGTTAAGTGTGAAGAGTTGTGACTCAACCCTAATTCTCATCTCCTCCAAAACCTGTGTATTTCCCAGTACATAGTCCAGCCTTGTCAGAATGCCAGGCAAGAGAACACTGGGCACGTAGGAATTTTCCAAGAGTGCGTTCTTAAATAATTGCCTAAAGCTCTCCAGCTCCTATAGGGAAATGATCTCTGAAGAGGTTTGTGTTCATCTGAAACTATTGCATGCCACATGTTCTATAGGTTTCACCGGTCTGCCTATCTTATGGGCTTAAAAGCAACTGCAACTTTAAGGCAAGAGCCTCCTTCCTATGCCTGTTTATTTTTCTGCATTTCTAATAAAGGCTTCTTAGGGGCCGCAAATAATTCTCTTAGGATTTTTGTGAAAGAGCTCAAGGAAATTTCTAGTTTTGCCTCTTACATTGAAAACCATGGGTAATACTTAGGAGTAGGCACCATTTTTGATAAGGGGGAAAAAGAGAAGAAAGAAAATTAAAGAAAAAAACTGTTAATAAAGGGAGTTGTTTTCACTCAAATCTTGAGAAAAACAAGGTAAGAAACAGTTTTCAGGGGCTCCCAAGGGTAAGGGGCCATTCTGTGGCATTTCCCAATGAGGCTTGGAGGCCCAGAAATCAACACTAGGTTCTGATTCTCATGGCGGGTTATAAACCGATGGCCCAGGGAGACTCGCGTCTTCTTCCCAATTGGCTACTCATGGGTTTTTAGCCTCTAAGAATGGAAGAAAACACTGAAGTTTCTCTGCACAGGATCAGCATCCTTGAAAATATTTAACGTTTTCACTTTAATAATTTTAGTCTTGATTTATAATTTATCCAGTGATAAATTGGCCGATCCAATGACAGCCATCTATTTTGTCAGGGTTTTTGGTGACAGTGGAAGACACTTCTTTTCCCCTCAGTGAAATCTCTTTTTGAATTAACTGCCAGAGTCATACCTTCACCTTTCCCGGTCATGAATGTACCGTAAGAAAAGGTGTTCGTTCTTCCTTGATTTTAATCTTCGAATAGATGAAAGACAAAAATACTCCTCCCCTCCTTTTTTTGGACAATAAGTGCATCAAAAGCTTAGAAAATTCCAATCAAGTGCTCTAATCATGGCTATCATTTATTTCACCTTTTCTGTAGACTAGTGATAACTTGCTTTTCTTCTATGAAAAAGGGTCATTTTCTTTTACAATAGTACTAATGAACTCCTGGTTGGATTTTAATTACCAGGAGATGATTTTCTTAGGATCCTTGGAGTGACAGTATCTTAAAAACATCTTTACTTGAATATGCCAGTGTTCTGGTAACCCTCAGGAGAAGATAAAAATGCTATTATTTCAAAAAATGCTATTATTGTTGTTGAGCAGATAAAATGGAAAGTTAAAGGAGACACTTGTAATTTTATGAGGTACAAGGAGCCATTTTCAAGGACTGTAAACCCCAAGAGGAAGATGACTGTGGGCTTGTATGAAGTATGTCTATTTCAAAAGAACAGCAGAATTAGAGGAAGTGAACATGCACAGTTAGAGTTTTTTAAAAGTTTGGGGAAATAGAACACAGAATTAAAGAAGGTACAGGGGCATTATCAAACACATTTAGTTTAAATTATCCTGTAGTTGTAATGGTGTCCTCAGGCCATTCTTAACTGATCATTTGCAAATGATGTTAATATTTGCAGTGAGATTTTTCAGGGAAGAATCTGATCATTATTCCAAATATCTTCTGGATTTATTTTCAGTCTTTGGCATTCCTTTAAAAAATCCTCACAATTATATCTCATTATATATGACCATCTCTCTCTGGAAAAGGTTTTACAACAAAGAAACCACTTTTATTAACACAAAATATCGAAATGGAGCCCTTTGATCTTAGCTTGATATTTCAAAATGAGAGTAGCCTGCTTTAACCGACATTAGTTTTGATAGTGGTTTGTTTTCAAATTCACAGTGCTTTGCTACAAGTTGATATATTGAAGGGTTTGGGACTTATAAAATGTATGTCCTTCTGGAAGCAAATAGAAATTTAGAAATATCACGGTTATCTTGAAATAAGGACACTGTTTCTCTTGCGATAGTAGAGTCTGAATTACAGGTTCTTCCGTAATGGTGTAAATAACAAGAGCTTCCCAATGAAGTTTTCCAGTGTGTGTTTTGGAAGGAAGATTTATAGTTTACCTTTCCTTGTATAGCTTTACACTTACTTGGGTACATACCTAGGTTTACTCCTCACTAGCCCACCTGCCTCCAAAATCCACATGGTTTTCCTCTGTCCTCACATCTTCATAATCACATAAACGTCGTAATCATGTGAAGTGCAAGAAACATCACCCACCTTCTCCCAGGTATGCCCAATCTCATTAAGAGAACAGGTATCTCCATAGGACTAGTGACTACTGTATTTTTCCACTGCTGCTGTAGCATGTACAAACTCAGTGGCTTAAAACACAAATGTATTATAATTCCTGTAGTCAGAAATCTGAAATGGGTTTCACTGGTCTAAAATCAAGAAATCAGCAAGGCTGTGTTCCTTTGTGGAGGCCCCAGAGGCAAATTCCTAGGCCTTTCCCAAGTTCTAGAGGTGGCCTACATTCCTTGGTTCATGACCCCTTCATCGTCAAAGCCAGCAATTGCTGGGTATGCCTCTCATGTGGTACGACATTGACCCTGGCTCTTCTGCCTCTCTTTTACACATTTAATGGAGTCACATGATTACCTTGGGCCCACCTGGATAATCCAGAATGATTTCCCATCTCAAGGGGGTTGATGAGCAATTCCTAGTTCATCTGCAATCTTAACCCCCCTTTTCCATGTAACCTAACATAGTCATAGATGCCTGCAAGCAGGATATGGATATTTTTGGAGGGCCATTATTATGCCTACCACAATGACAATTATTTTACTTACTTGTTGACCCGTTTTTGCTGTTTGCAGTGGATGGAACTGGAGGGTGTTATGCTGAGTGAAATAAGTCAATCAGAGAAAGACATGTATCGTATGACCTCACTGATATGAGGAATTCTTAATCTCAGGAAACAAACTGAAGGTTGCTGGAGTGGTGGGGGGTGGGAGGGATGGGGTGGCTGGGTGATAGACATTGGGGAGGTTATGTGCTATGGTGAGCGCTGTGAATTGTGCAAGACTGTTGAATCACAGATCTGTACCTCTGAAACAAATAATGCAATATATGTTAAGAAAAAAAAAAGAAGAAGATAGCAGGAGGGGAAGAATGAAGGGGGTAAATCGGAGGGGGAGACGAACCATGAGAGATGATGGACTCTGAAAAACAACCTGAGGGTTCTAGAGGGGAGGGGGTGGGGGGATGGGTTAGCCTGGTGATGGGTATTAAAGAGGGCACATTCTGCGTGGAGCACTGGGTGTTATGCACAAACAATGAATCATGGAACACTACATCAAAAACTAATGATGTAATGTATGGTGATTAACACAACAATAAAAAAATTTATAGAAAAAAACCACAATGACAATTATTTTACTTACTTGTTGACCCATTTTTTGCTGTTTGCTCTCACTGGAATATTAACTCCGTGGAAACGGTAATCATGTCTGTCTCTTGCTAGTGCTCCAATACTGGTTGAGTGAAGACTGAATACATGCATAGAAAAAGAAAAAGTACCTAGTGTGCTGTTTGTTAGGGTTTAGGGTACACGATGAATACTGCTCCTCTAACCTTTGTTAGGAACCTTTGAGATACACACAAAGGTCCAATGTAAAGATATCAATAGGTTATCTTCATTACTGATCAAAGCTAGAGGGGAGGTTTGGGCCTATCGTCCTGTGGATTTATAACTTTGGGATTAAAAAGTCTCAGCTCCCAAGTCTGAAGCAGAGTGGGACAAAGGCCTGCTTCTGTTTAGGGTGCAGATTCTGTAGTGCTCAGGATCAAGTGCATGAGAATACCTGCTCTGAGCAGACATACCTGCAAAGAGGAGGGAGCTGAGCTGAGTGTGATCGTTCCCTCTTCCAAATTCACCTGCAGATCATTCAAGTTTCTTCTCTTAGGGAAAAATGAGGGACTGGCAGACCAAGGTCAGGGGTGTCACTCCATGGAGTCCCTCCCATGGCTTAAGTGAGAGAAAACGTGCTAAATTGTCAACCTTCATTCAACCACATGTGCTAGGGCTTTTTTCTTTTCTTTCTTTTTTTAAAATATTTTATTTATTTGAGAGAGAGCACAGAAAGAGAGTGAGAGGGAGAAGCAGACTCCCTGTTGAGCAGAGAGCCCAACACAGAGCTTGATCCCGGGATCCTGGCATCATGACCTGAGCTGAAGGCAGATGCCTAACTGACTGAGCCACCCAGGCTCCCCTTCCTTTCTCTTTTTTTCCCTTAATGATGAGCTTCTGACTCTATGTCAGTGCTCTGTGGATTAGTCCTGGTTGGTCTATATCCAGGCTCCTGAAAATATCTTCTTATTTTTTTAATATTTATTTGAGAGAGAGAGAGGTAGAAAGAGCTCAAGGGAGAGGGAGAGAGAAATCCAAGCAGACTCCACACTGAGCTCGAAGCCTGACTTGGGGTTTGATCTCACGGCGCTGAGATCATGAGTTGAGCAGAAATCAAGAGCCAGACACCTAACCGACTGAGCCACTCAGGTGCCCCCTTAAAATGCATTCTTTAATCTCATTACATAAATGTACCTACAATCTATACATACTCCATACATTATAACTTGCCTTTCATGGGCTAGAGAAAGAATGTCCTGGCCCATCTAGATATGCTTTCAGATATACAGATTAATTATCCTTTTATAACATAAATAAATATTAAATATAAAAAGACTCAGCATTAATTTCATGCTCTTTGTAGCTCTCCATTTAAAAAAATTATAAAATCAATATGGTATAATATAATAATATGATATAATAATGTAATATATTCCTGGAATCAGGATATGGACATCTTTGGGGAGACATTCTTCTGCATACCATAGTTACAACTATTTTACTTATTTGTTTCCTTGTTTTTATCTGTTTCCTCCAACCGCAGTATCAACTGAGTGATAATGTATAAGTGGGAAATGGAATTCAGAATCTTAAATCTTTGAATTTCTGAACTTAAAACCCATATAATTAAACCATTGATATTATGGATGAAAAATCAGAATCCAAAAGACATTCAGTGGTTTACTCACATTGCCACAGCCCCACAGTGGGTCAGAGCTAGACGCTGGGCTTTCTATTCAGTAGTTTTTTTCCTCTTAACTGTGTTGATATTGCATCCCCTTTCTTTCCCTCCTTCCCTCTTTCCTTCCTGCCTTCCTTTTCCTTCCTTCCCTCCTTCCTCCTTCCTTCCTTCCTTTTCCTTCCTTCCTTCCCTCCTTCCTCCTTCCTTCCTTCCTTTTCCTTCCCTCCTTCCCTCCTTCCTCCTTCCTTCCTTCCCTTCTTCCTCCTTCCTTCCTTCCTTCCCTCCTTCCTCCTTCCTTCCTTCCTTTTCCTTCCTTCCTTCTCTCCTTCCTCCTTCCTTCCATCCTTTTCCTTCCCTCCTTCCCTCCTTCCTCCTTCCTTCCTTCCTTTTCCTTCCTTCCTTCCCTCCTTCCTTCCTTCCTTTTCCTTCCTTCCTTCCCTCCTTCCTTCCCTTCTTCCTCCTTCCTTCCTTCCCTACTTCCTTCCTCCTTCCTTCCTTCCTTCTCTCACTCCCTCCTTTCCCCTTCCTTCCTTCCTTCCTTCCTTCCTTCCTTCCTTCCTTCCTGGCATGTGATATAATTTGGAGATAAATAATTAAATTCATAGGATATGGATAATATGAAATTTGTAACATTTCAGTATATAATACTAGAATACATAGGAATGTATTTAGAGTGATATAAAGGCACTTGAACACACCTTGACTTTAGCAAGTAGTCTTTTTCTAAGCAGTTGTCCTATACAAAAGCCCAGATTCCATGAGAAAATGGTCTTTGTGCCAAAAATTTGATACATTTTCAAGATGCATGAATCTTCCTAGTGCCCCACGGATTTGGTTCACATATATTATGATTAGAACACAATTTTAAAGAGTAATTTTCTGATTGAATGTCTTGTTTTTTTCAGGCAACTGGTTTTTTCTTTGTGCTAAATATGTCTAATATATTAAATCCCAATATTAAGTCCACTAAAAAATGGCCCAAGAAATAAATGGCATGTGTGATTATTATATTTGATGATGAATATGGAACTTGTTAGAATTTTTATTTATTTTTATTTTTTAAATTTTTTATTGTTATGTTCATCACCATACATTACATCATTAGTTTTGGATGTAGTGTTCCATGATTCGTTGTTTGCGTATAACACCCAGTGCTCCATGCGGAACATGCCCTCTTTAATACCCATCACCAGGCTAACCCATCCTCCCACCCCCTCCCCTCTAGAACCCTCAGTTTGTTTTTCAGAATTTTTATTAAAGTCAAACACAGAAGTACAGAATGTAAAATATGTAATTGAAACTTATTTAGTCTCTGAGAAAGGAAATGTTATGATAAAAATACTTATTTTTTGCCTGAATTGACTCGGGCTGTGGGGTATAGCAATTATATTGGTTTGCTGTGTCTAATATTCTGAAAGCCACAGTCTTGTTAAACTTTTGAACTCCTCATGCCCTGCCTTTAAAATAAATTATAGGACTTTATTATGAGTACACAAAGCTCTGAGGAAGAGCCCATGGAAGCTGCTTTGGTTTCAATATTTCATATTTATGTCCTTTGTGACTCACCGAAAAATACAGAAACATCCACATGCATGTATTTTATTAATGACATAATTGGGTAATAGATAAGCTGTAAATGAATGTTTCTCAAATGCATTCATAAGTGAAAATTAAATTAATATATTCATATTTATGATAATGCTTCATAGAATATTTAACATGATTGCTATTGAGGAATATTGTATATTCATAAACCCTTTATAGACATGCTCTACAATTTCATTTCTGAGCAAATACCAGATCATTCTGTGCTATCGTATTCTTTTCACTGTGTTAAAAACATAACAAAGCAAAAAAAAAAAGCTAAAAACAGTGGTGGTGTGTGAAAATCAAAGTAAATTAAACGACTTGGTTTTCTCTTTATGATTCTTTACCTATCAACATTCCAGAAAATGCACTATTTTTTGAAATTGACTCCTGTTGCCCCTTCCAATATGTTTTCAGATGAAGAGTAAATAGAATAACAGGGAAGTGTTCCTAAAGTGCTGCTTCATTCACATAGGCCTTCTTTTTCTCTGGATAGTAGACTTCAGAGCCATCTTGCTCCCCGTGCCGCTGTGCACCATGAGAACTTCCCGCATTGAGCTCTGAACATCGAACTGACTCTGGGTCTTAGCAGCAGCAATCAGCCAGCCTCCAAGACCTTTCATCTCCATCTCTATCACAAATCAAAAAGAAAGAGCAGGAGAACCTAGTAAAAAGCCAATCCAGAAGTATTCCAACATGAAGAAATGTCCATTACAAATGGAAACCCTTAGAAGCCTTTTCTCCAACATCATGTTCTCTCACATCCTTGCGACATTCATTCACGTATTTCTTGGGCCCCTTTTTTCATCCAGCTCCTCAAATCCCTCCCCTTCCCTGACTTTGTGACCGGTAGGGATCTGTCTTCCCACCTATGTGACCAGTCCTCTCAGGCATCCTGATCAACTTCCTCTTGATGGTTGAATCTAAGTGAATTCTGCCATTTTTTCTTTTAACTTATATTACTTTTCTGTTTATTTCCATTGGTAAAAAACCAACAACATGGTTTCCACCGTCTACTCCATCAGACACCTGCAGAGGATGAGCTCTTCATCTCAGCATTTGTGTGTTGTTCCTCCTTCCTTCCCCAACTGCATCACTGACAATAACCTCTTAAAGACAAAATTCCTTCATACGGTCCAATCACCAATGGTTGGCATGATTTGTGGGAGGGATATAAGGCTTGATACCTGGGTGTTGGATGAATAAGGGTAATGCATGAGTGAGTGAATGAATCAAGATTCCTGAGAATTTTCTCTATACCAGGCAATGTGCTAAGAGCTGAAGGTGAGGAAGATGGATTTGGTCATGTCCTCAGCAAATTTACAGTCTACCAGCAATTTCTTTACCATATCACTCATCAATTGACAATTATTTTGATGGCAAAGTGTTTTATTACAACGCAGTAACGAACATCTTACTAAAAATCGTTTTTCTGCACTAATAATTTTGAATAGCTTTCCTGTCATAGAATCAATGGGTCAAAAGGTATGAACACTTTAAGTTTTAATTATTCATTAGCTCCTTCACTTTTCATGTAAAATAAGAGATCTATGACTATTGATGGATTCTTGTTTATACTTTTAGCTGGAGGAAAATATTTTCTTGAGGGGAATATTGTAGTTGTACATATTTTATTTCTGGTCAAATCATTCTTCCTGACTTTTTTTTTCTGGTTATCTTTGATCATTTATTTTTGAAAACTTCTGAGAGAACTCATGGGTAACCTGACAAAAATAATGATTTGATTAATAAACTCATGTGGGACAGATAGATTTGCATAGAAATCAGAAAGCTGTTTCTTACACCTGTGTATTTTCAATTTTCTACTTAGCCGCTGGCTGCAAACAAAATTTCAGTGCTGTCTGTCACATAAACAGGCTCTTTCTGCTTGGTAATAATCTAGAAAGATGATGACATTTGACAGGAAGAGAACCTGAAATGAGCAGTGTGCAATACTTGCTTTGTGAAGAACGTGGTATAATATCCTTCTTCACCTGGTGCTCTCCACAACTCTGGGCTCTTTATTTGAAAAATGAACCACACTATTAAGAATCAAGAGAGTATTCATTAAATTTGAATGTCAGGAAGGGAACTTTATAAGCACTTTTAATGTTTTATCCTTTCATATCTAAATCAAGATGGAAATATAAGTTAGATTTCTTTTTATGTTTAACTTGTGCCTTACATTCAGTACTGCAAATATGAAGCAGCAGGAATTGAATATTCTGCTTTTTTCCTTCCTCAATCTAGAAATTTATTGTTAATAGACAAAAGGTAAATGCTTTGTGGATTCAACCCATCATCTTTGTAATACATTAGACTTACTAGAACCCTGAACACTGGAAGTTGATATTGCAATTGCTATTTCAGAAGTCCTATAAAGTGATTGTCATATGCATAAGATATTTTTGTAAATTTTTCACCTTCTGCATTGAAACCAGAGTTAATTATTCATTTACAATATTAAGGACTTGCTCAGTAAAGTGGAAAAATCTGTGTTCCATTGGAGACCTTTGACTGCAAATATCAGAAACCTCCAACCAATCAGGCGTAAACAACCAAAAACATCAATTATCTTTCATACCCAGAAGACATAACTCCAGGGATGGTGGGTCAGCAGTTAATAAAAGCAAGAAGCCAGTTTTTTTTTTTCTATCTTTAGTGTGTCTAGCAAACTCTCTTCACAGTTACTAAATCATTTCCACAGTTAGAGATCACATGAAAACTCAAAAGTCTCTGAAGAAGGAGTGGCCAACCCCTCTTTGATTCTTGTTTAAAAGCTTAATAAACCTTTTCCAGAAGCCACCCAGAAGGCTACCCCTTACTTTTTATTAGCCGGTGTTGTGTCTAACACCTCTGACTAAAGCAATCATTGGAAACAGAAAGGCGTTATAATGTTCAGCTACAATCCATGGTTTACCCTGGACCAAGAGAGCTATTATCTCCCCCTGGATGACACAGTGTATGAGGGTGCACCTGGAATGTAATCAGGACTCTGCTCTCAAGAAATTACGGGGATTCAGCTCTTGGTAGGCAACACATAGAATGTCACAAATTAAACTAGGTTCTGGCCCTGAAAGATTTTACAGTCTAGTGTGGGCAATGGATGACAGTAAAGAATTGGAAATAGTACCAAAATGTGTATCTCCAAGAGAAATGTGTCAGTGATGTTATGGAGGTTATGAAGAGAAGCATCGGAAGGGGGGTTATGATTTTAGATGGAGGGGACAAAATGGCAGTAGTAGTTAAGAGGAAAAGACCAGAAGACAAATATTAATACTATGCAGTAATCATTGTGGTTTAGAGAATATGTCATGGTTTTCCATTTCTCACTGCATCCAGTTTTGACAAACTGAAAGGTATCATGTAAAATTATTTTTTGTTGCTTCAGTCATATTATTGCAGTGATTTTCAAATGCCTTATTGTTCCCTATTTTCTTGGAATATATACCTACAAGTAAGGTGACTTCTAGAGCTTCATTATAGCCGTCGACTTTGTTATTTCAGGCCTGGTGAGTTTGATTGACCAGAGTCAGGATGACAATGATGATAAAGGATCGTGATGTTATAGTTGGATGTTATAGTTGGATGAAAGTTTGACTGTGTGTGGTGCCAGAAAGGCTGTGGAAAATATTTTGTTCTGGGCTTTTGAATTGGTATACTAAACCTCATTAAGCATCATACAAGAAATTAATTCCATTAAGGTAATTGTCAATTATACTGCCACATACATGCCGGAAAATTTGTTGCCTTTTTCTATTTTTTTTTCCAGTTAAAATTATCATAAAAGGAGAGAGAGTAGATATGATGACATTTTGGATGCAGAGCATGGGAACATGCTTTATGCTCATTAAATCCATTTGCAAGTAGTGCTATGATTTGAGACATATTGTACAACAACCAAAAAAGCCAATTATTGTCTCACACAATGTGTATTCACCATTCCAGATGAGGTGAGGAAGGCAGCGTGACAGTTCTAAGAGAGGAAATTTACATAGTTTTAATTAATGGCACAGATTCAGTAAGTTTGTTTAAAAATTATTTTATCTTTATCTCCCATGTGCATTTACGTTAGGTAAGAATGACCTACCTGCTTTCTAATTGATTTGAAATTCTTAGAGACTGTATAAAATTCATGTACAACGAAGTATTGATCAAGTGTGATCTTAACTTGGAAGAAGTTATGGCATGTACTGATTAAAATGTAAAGAACCAGGTGCCTCATTAGCACAGTAGGTAGCGTGTCAGTCTCATAAAATGTAAAGAACCCTATACAGAGCCTTGTCTATGGTAGAGGGTTGTGTTTTGTTTTTGTTTTTTGTGTTTTTTACCAATTAATTCCTTAGGAATGGACCCCACAGGGGGAATATTTATTGTATATTTTATTATTTTATTAGTGTTTCATTTTGCCAACTGGGGGAAAGAATAAAGGAGTGATTTGTAGCTATATGATTAATACTCTCATGTCCTATCTCTTGTTCTATTAAAGGGGCCTCTGTCTCTGTGAATGTGTGACACCAAAGTGTATCTTTTTTTGTATTTCTGCCATACCTTTTCTTTTCTTCCCCTTTATACTGCCATTTTCTTACCCCAAATTCCAGTTTATTAAATTTCCTTTTGATCCATTACCATCTTCTTCATCTCTTCCAAATAAAAAGGCATACATCTTTCTTCTGCTCATATAAGACATTAGATTTTCCCAAGCCTCTCATGGGGTTTGATTCATGAAATAAAAAATCATATAATCATCACACATAGATAACAGCAAGAGCTCTAATATCACATAACTGGTTTTAGTGAATTGTCTCAGTCTTGGCCAGATTTTTGTCTGGTTTTATCAATTTGTGGGGAGAAATAGTATTTGCCTGGGGGGTGGGGAAAGAAGGTAATCTCTCATATCTCTTTTCTACTTTATGATCAAGAGTTAACAAATAATAGACATTTTGAAAATAAGAATAAGGTTCCTGAATAATTGATTCCAAATCTCTCTCTCTCTCTCTCTCTCTCTCTCTCTCTCTCTCACACACACACACACACACACACACACACACACACACGGATTAAACATAATGCCTGACACATAGTACTTTTCATAGCTATCAGCTATAAAGTTCTACTAAAAATAACATTTAAAGAAATGTTTAACATGTGTAATCTGGTCATATCATGCTAAAGGATGGGATACAATTTCAGATTCTACATAAAACATGTTTTGAATGGTCACATTCCTTTTTGCAGTACTACCCTTCCTTGTAGTTCAACCTGCAAAAGGTTTTTTACAGAGTAATATAATAATCTAAGGACACAGAATCTACACCTAGTCTGTAATTTTTAATGTTCTATTTAACACAAGGCTCAGAGTCATTTAATAGATGGCAGTGCCTAGCGTCAAGCTCAGTACCTGGCATGTATTAAGCACTCAAGTTCTATCTGTTGATTCTCTGAGTAACCTCATTACAACTTGATTGGTGCTATTACTCTCAATGAAATCCCCTTTTATGAAATATAACATTGGATTAATTTCTCTGTCTCTGATTAGTAATTCCAGAAAGGAGTGGATGGAATAAACCCTTGTATTCTCTATGTGAAATAGTTTTCCTTAATAAATTAATTATACAAACAAGTTTTCAAGAGGTTAATCACAAAAGGAAACATTTTAATAACTTTAACAGCTTAACTAGCATATAATGTGCTGATGGAAAACATTTTATATATTAAATAAAGTAAATGGGATAGCACTTGTTTGTCAATACAAGTCATTTTATATTAATGTTTGTGCCAGTAAAATAATAAGATTCCTGGTTTTAACATAGCTTGAAACTCATCCTCTATAAATTAATCAAGTAGTTACTCCACATTAGTAAATTTCTCTGTGATTTTGATTTCCATGATATTCCAGGTTATGTGATTCTTTAATTTGCCCCATAGTTTACTCTTGATCACCATGGGTTTAAACTGCACAGATCCACCTCAACATGCTTTTTTTTCTTTTTTTGGTAAGTACAATGCAGTACTACAAATGTATTTTCTCTTATCTCTTCCTTATGATTTTTTCATAACCTTTCCTTTTCTCTAGTTTATTTTATTGTAAGAATACAGTGTAGAATACATAAAAGAAACAAAATATGTGTTAATTGAATGTTTATGTTATCAGTAGGATTTCTGCTCAGCAGTAGGCTATTATTATTTAAGTTTTTGCAGAGTCAGTTTTGTGTGAATTTTCAACTGCCCCTCACCCACACATTATCAAGGGTAAATTCTACATTTACTTGTCTAGCACTTTGTTTTTTTTATTAAGTTATCATTTGTAAATGTTCATAATCTATCTTTGAACGTGGAGTTATTTCAGGCTATTAATTTTATTTCATCCTTGAGATCTTAAATTGATTATATTAACTCATTGGTTTTTAAATTTTTTGCATGTAAAATAATTGGGAAATACATAAAAGTGTGGTACAAAGAAGGGCAGGAGTTGAGGTCCTGCTAAGGTCATGACTATCCGATCAATGTCACTCTTGTCTTTAGGACCCTGAGCTCCTGGAGTGTTGCACATTTAAGTGATTCAGTTTTTTGGTTTCAAGGACTTAGCCCAGAATCTGGCACATACTAGGTCTTCAGTAAATATTTGTTGAATAAGAATTTTTAAAAAGGAATGAATGAGAAGGAGGGGTTAATGCCATTCAAATGTTCGCTCGATTAGAGCAGAATGATTAAAACATCCCATAATGTTCAGAAACTTCCAGAATTTTGATGTGGCTGAAAGGGGGGGTTAGGTGGGAAGTACCATGAGAGAGAAGCAAAAGCAGCAAGTAACACCAGACCATGGAGGGCTCTTGGTACCAGTGGGAAGAGCTAGGATTTTATTCTATAGGCAAGCACCATTATTGGCAGGAGATAATGGGATCCTGCTTTAATTTGGGGGAAAAAAAATCCATCTGCTGGTAATGTAAAAGATGAAATCAAGGATGTCAGTGGAAGGAGGGAGTCAGATATAAAAGATAGATTAACATGGTAGAATCTACAGGGTTTCAAATACGTCATATACTTGGGTTAAGGAGACAAAGCCCATTTTGTGGCACCCGATGTTATGATTTAGGACTTGATAAGATAGGCCATTCATTGGCATTGGCGTTGGAGCCAGGAGATCAGAGTCTGTGGCTAGGGAACATTATCATTTATTGCTTGAATTGTTACTTGGATGTCTGGCCAACCAGATTTTAACAAGTAGGAAAAGGACTGTGTATTATATCATTCTGTCATCCATTTCCTCTAGGATGATACGCTTGCACCTATAATTCTTCATTGAATATTTGTTTAGGATTTCACATGTCAGCACATTTTATTAGATGCACATTATAAGCTTGAGGAAAGGGGAAAAAAGAACTGTGTGATTGAAGTGGTGTATAATTTCCTCCCCGTTTTCCATGGGAGTAAACAGATGATTACAGCCAAGAGTCTTAGCAGAGAGAAATAAATGGAGTTAACTGTTATCTTTGCCATATTGTCTGTGAAACAAGATGATACAAAAATCCCCAAGTTCACTCAAGGGTTTATGGCACCAACAGATGGAAAAATCTTGAAAAAAAAAAAAGAGTGAATTAAACCATGTTGCATTAATTGTGGTAGAAATCAAAACCCCAGTGTAGTGTTTTCAACTTTTCAAAGTATGTAAAAAGGATCAAATAATTTCATTTTGCTAAAGAGGGTGATTTTTATCAGCAGCCTCTTTGAAAACATCGCTTGATTCCCTAGGCTTGTCCAATATCATATAATGGGCATTTAGTTGCAATTTTTCTGACTGGTTTGTTAAATAAGTCCCTTGTACTCATGCCAAATATCTCCCTTTTGGAGAATTTGTCTTGACGTCTAGGTCATTTCTCCACAATCATGATGTTACTGTGCTCTATTTCACATCGCTGTGAAATGAAAACAAAGAATCAGGAAATTAAAATGGCCAATATTATGCTTTTGAAATATTGTCATGTAACTAACGCATAGATTCAACAACTCTTGTACCAAAAAGCACTGTATTCTTTCATCATGCAATTAAGGGAAATATATAATAACCTGAAATTTTATTAGATACACAAAATCCTGGAGAGTCAGTTGCCTGAGACTTTCCAGCAATTTCTCAACCTTCAGCAAACATTAATCAGATCAGCTTACAGCCTGACCAACTGTGTAGCAGACACAATACATGCACTGGAGAAACAAAAACAAATTATCATATGGTTGCTACCCTTCAGAGTCTATGTTAAAAAATTATTTTAATATTTAACACTTACGTTTCAATATTGTCAATTATTTTTAGAACTAGGCATTTGTATGTTCACTTGAAAATTTACGTTGAGAGTTCATCCTCTGGTAAAAGAAAAAATTTACATTCGTAACATTTATAGTAACATTTTTCGGTACCAATTTATTTTATATCATCATTGATTTTGTACTTAGAGGTGTAGGTCTAGATATAGAGTTTATATCTCATCAGTCTGTGTGGGGTATTGATTAATGTCTTTTACACCTTTGAGGGGAAATGTTCCCTTTTAATTTTTTTATTTTTATTATTTGTTTAAGTATTTATTTATTTTAGAGAGAGGGAAAGAGAGATACCATGAGTGAGTGGGAAGGACAGATAGAGAGGGAGAGAGACACTCAAGCAGACTCCCCACTGAGCATGAAGCCCTACGTGAGCTTGACCCCATGACCCATGAGATTATGACCTGAGCCAAAATCACGAGTCCAGTGCTTAGCCAACTGAGCCACCCAGACACCCCTCTTTATTTTTTCCTTGTGACCAGACTTGTGTCTTGATGGCAGAAAGTTATATGTAATAAGTTTATAATCAGAAATATCTTGGGACACCTGGGTGGCTCAGTCACTTAAGCATCTGACTTCGGCTCAGGTCATGATCTTGTGTCCTGGGATCAAGCCCCATGTTGGGCTCTGCACTCAGCAGGGAGTCTGCTTCTCCCTCTTCCTCTGCCCCTCCCTCCACTCATGCATACTCTCTCTGCATCTTTCTCTCTCAAATAAGTAAATAAAATCTTTTTTTTTCAGGTTTATGTTCCTTTTTTTATTTTATTTTATTATGTTATATTAGTCACCATACATTCCATCATTAGTTTTTGATGTGGTGATCCATGATTCATTGTTTGCATATAACACCCAGTGCTCCATGCAGAACGTGCCCTCTTTAATACCCATCACCAGGCTAACCCATCCCCCCACACCCCTTCCCTCTAGAACCCTCAGCTTGTTTCTCAGAGTCCATAGTCTCTCATGGTTCATCTCTCCCTCCGATTCCCCCCCCTTCATTTTTCCCTTCCTTCTCCTAATGCCCTCCATGCTATTGCTTATGTTCCACAAATAAGTGAAACCATATAATAATTGACTTTCTCTGCTTGACTTATATCACTTAGCATAATCTCCTCCAGTCCCATCCATGTTGATGTAAAAGTTGGGTGTTCATCCTTTCTGATGGCTGAGTAATATTCCATTGTATTTATGGACCACATCTTCTTTATCCACTTATCTGTTTAAGGGTATCTTGGCTCTTTCCACAGTTTGGCAAAAACAGACATATAGACCAATGCAACAGAATAGAGAGCCCAGATATGGACCCTCAACTCTGGTCAAATAGTCTTTGACAAAGCAGGACAAAATATGCAATGGATAAAAGACAGTCTCTTCAATAAATGGTGCTGGGAAAATTGGACAGCCACATGCAGAAGAATGAAACTCGACCATTCTCTAACACCACACACCAAGATAAACTCAAAATGAATGAAAGACCTCAATGTGAGTCAGGAATCCATCAAAATCCTAGAGGAGAACATAGGCAGTAACCTCTTTGACATCGGCCACAGCAACTTCTTTCAAGATACATCTCCAAAGGCTAGTAAAACAAAAGCAAAAATGAACTTTTGGGACTTCATCAAGATAAAAAGCTTCTGTACAGCACAGCAAACAGTCAACAAAACAAAGAGGCAACCCACAGAATGGGAGAAGATTTTTGCAAATGACACTACAGATAAAGGGCTGGTATCCAAGATCTATAAAGAACTTCTCAAACTCAACACCCAAAAAACAAATAATCAAGTCAAAAAATGGGCAGAAGACATAAACAGACACTCCTCTGAAGAAGACATACAAATGGCTAACAGACACATGAAAAAATCTTCATCATCATTAGCCATCAGGGAAATCCAAATCAGAACCACATTGAGATACCACCTTACACCAGTTAGAATGGCAGAAATTGACAAGGCAAGAAACAACAAATGTTGGAGGGGTTGTGGAGAAAGGGGAACCCTCCTACACTGTTGGTGGGAATGCAAGTTGGTACAGCCACTTTGGAAAACAGTGTAGAGATGCCTCAGAAAATTAAAAATAGAGCTACCCTATGACCCAGCAATTGCACTACTGGGTATTTACCCCAAAGACAGATGTAGTGAAAAGTAAATAAAATCTTTAAAAAGAGAAATATCTTGAAGACATGATCTGCAGCAAACTCCAGCCCAAGTTGCCCACCCCCCCATCAGGCCTTTGGGGGAGCGCTCTGGAACACTCCCATGCACCTATCACCTGCATCCTGGGTAGTAAAAGCACTTTCTGTCCAAACTATGGCATTCTCAAGCTGTAGTGATCACCTTCTCCCACTGGACTGTGATTGACTTCATGGCAGGAATTATTTTCACTCTTCTGAATGTTCAACGTCTTAAAAAAACAGTGTGCAAAGCTGGTGTTCAATTATTTTTTTCTCAAATGAACGCCTGGATGAATACGACAGTGAGCAGGCTAAGGAACACCTGTCATCCAAGGGAGGGATTCAGCAAGCTCCACCTGCAGCATATCCTTAATGCAGCCTCTTCAAGACTCCGGAGTTGTAGATGACATCTAGTAGTCCAACATTCTGGAATGTCTTGGGAAAGAGGAGAGGTTTATTATGCCAAACACATGTCTTTGTACTTGGTATTAAATTTGTTCATTTCATGGAATTAGAAGTGTTTTTACTCAGTGCAGTATTGAATGTCACGTATAAGAAAATGCCACAGGCTTCATGTGATCTTGGTAGTTCTGATAACGCTTTGAATATAAAACATAAGGAAAGTTGAGATATAAATAGTTCTTTTTTGCTCAACAAAAGAAAGTCAGAACAAAGAATTATCTCCTTCAGATTTGAATAGTAGTAGTAATTACCCCTGGGCATCAAGAAATCACAATTGCACTTTTCCTCTGAACGCCTTATGTGGCAATGCAGCTGGGGGTGAACATAAGGGTTGAGCTGTTGAAAGGTCATGTGATTGGGGGAGCTGTAGTGTATGCAGAACTTTCCTTAATACTCTGCAATTTTTGGATTTTTATAAAAAAGAGATATAGGAATGATATAACTTAACCAGTTGTAAACTGCTCAAAACCAAAATCCTACCATTTTCTCCTGGCTCTTGGCAAACAGAAATGGCATGCCCATGGGCTAGAGCATCAGTCATGGTCATAAGTAATTGTTTTGTTTCTTATATTTCTTAATAGTTCTTATTTTAGCATGTTGAGTATGTTTCAGACTTCATAGTTGAGTATGTTTTAATAGTTAATAATGGCTTGGATGGCGTAGATGGTATAAGAGCACTTGGCATTGAGTTTAGTCATTGGCGAGTAGGCTAATGGAGACATCCTATCGGTTGCCCTTCCTGATTGACATGACATATCAGGAAGGAAGTTTCCTGTGCCTAGTTCTCCTACAACAGAGCTGAATACAGGGCTGTACATACTCCGAGGGCTCCTTTGAGAGTCTCCATGGCAAGGTATGTGGTCCTTCTACCCACCTCTGCAGGAGCTTTGCCACATTGTTTCTAGGAAAGTAGCAAAATGTCCTTCCCATTTTGCACTTTTGTCCTCTAAATTCTTCCCGTTAATTAGGACAGCAGCTTGTCAACCCATGAAAACCCCTCTTGCCCCCCAGAACACCAGTGAAACTTCTCTTAGCCAAGATCACCAGAGGCATCTTTATTGCTAAGTGATCCATGTCCTACCTTGAAATTATCTCCTTCCTTGATTTCTAAAACATCACCCACTATTCTTTTACTTTCTCCTCCTTTTTTTCTTCACTTTGCTTTTTTCTTGGCAAATGTATCTGCAAATCCAAGATTCTCCACTTGCCCACTTTTGCCATCAACTGAGGACTTCCAAATTGTATCTTCAGAAAATACTCTCTTCAAAGTTCCACTTCTGTGTGCACCTTCCTATTATATAACTGCTTCCGAGTATCCTGTAAGCAACATAAATCTGATGTATCCAAGATAGAATTCAGTCTCCTGCCCACGAACCCGAACTGTTACTATTCTTTGATACCTGTCACCCATGCCACCTTGTAGGTACCCTTTGTAATAAGCCATGAAAAGATCACTTAAACACTTTAAATAGTTCCTCTGTAAAATGAGAACAATATTTGCCTTGCAGAATTGGTGTGAAGACAGGTAGTAGATTTGACAAATGCCATTGTTTTAAAAATAATTGTTATATGTTTAATGATTCAAAGTAAACAAAGACTTTAGGTGTCCATACATGGTAAAATATGGGGACAAATAATAGAATAAGTTGACTAGTAGAGTCTTATAGTAGAATAAGCTTATTTTATTTTATTTGAAAATTTTTATTTATTTGGGAGAGAGAGAGCATGAGTAGTGGAAGGGGCAGAGGACAAGCAGACTCCCACTGAGCAAGGACCCTGATGAGGAGCTTGAACCCTGGTCCCTGAGATCATGACCTGAACCAAAGAGCTGAAATCAGATGCTTTAACTAACTGAGCCACCCAAGCGCCCCCTGTAAATTTATTTTTAGAATCATTGAGAAAACTTGTAAATATATAAAAATGTCTCAAAGATTAGGAAAGATGGTAATAATAGTACAGAAAAAAACTAAAAATTATCTAAATGTCCCAAAACAAGATTAAGTAAACTATAGATTATCTTGGGGTGCCTGGATGGCTCAGTTGGTTAAGTATCTGCCTTCAGATCAGGTCATGACCCTGGGGATCTGGAATCAAGCCCCGTATGGCATCGGGCTCCCTGCTCTGCAGGGGGCCTGCTTCTCCCTCTCCCTGCCTCTCCCCCTTGCTGTGCTCTCTCTCTCTGACAAATAAATAAAATCTTAAAAAAAAAGTATAGATTATCTTTTCGGTGGCATATGAGGCGTATGGTAAATGTGGTAGAAAGATGCTTGTAATTTAATGTTATGTGAAGAAATTATGGTATAGAATTACATATATTGTTTGGTCAAATTGTGCATAAAAAAGAAATTTCAAAATGCATATTATAAGTATATATGGTAGCTGAGCCAACTTTTATTTTTTTTATTTTTTTTTAAAGATTTTATTTATTTATTTGAGAGAGAGAGAGAATGAGAGATAGAAAGCACGAGAGGGAAAAGGGTCAGAGGGAGAAGCAGACTCCCTGCTGAGCAGGAAGTCCGATGCGGGACTCGATCCCGGGACTCCAGGATCATGACCTGAGCCGAAGGCAGTCGCTTAACCAACTGAGCCACCCAGGCGCCCTGAGCTAACTTTTAAAGTTCTTTTTATTGTTACTTGCTCTTAGAATTTAGAAAATCAAGTCAAACTGGTAAAGCAGCAGTCTCTGATCTAAAAACAAAATAAGTACAAATATTTAAACATGTTACAATATTTTGAGATAGTAACAATAAAAATCTTATCTTTTTTTCAAAATGACTTTTTCACACAGTGGCCTGGAAACATTTTCATATATATATATATACATATGTATATATATATATATGAAACAAAACAACAAATGATTTTTCCTGTGTTGTCCTACAAGGAAGCAGTTTTTTATGTTATTAAATTTTAATGAAACAATTAAGAAGTAATCTTAAGGGGATAGTTCTCCATTGATGGCAAATCATACCTGTCAGATTACACTAAATTCCCGGATAGTCTTCCCATTTAAACAATAAACAAAACAGGGATAATTTGGAATCAACTCTGATCTTGAGCTTTTCTGGTTTTGTTTTCTCTTGGGAATTCATGTTGGCAGGTTCAGAAAGAGCATTTACTCAGATTCTATAGGGAAAGTCTTTATCTGTCTGTCACACTGAACAGAGTGTTTTTCCACATCTGGGCAGCAGTAACCTGCCATCCAGGTGCTCAAGTGCCTTATTTTTAACATGTTTATTTATTCTCCCTAAATTCTTATACCATCTATTACTACTAAATCACTTGTTAGTGATTATGTTTGGAGCCCATGTGCATTATTGGAGGATCTTACAGCAAAGCTATAAGCATTTTCAGAATGAATAACTGAAGCTTTAATTTGGTGCTTAGATAGCAAAGAATGCCTTGAATACCAGGTGTCCTGTGCATTTATGCGTTTCCTCTACCTCCTCAAAGCCATTTCATTCCAACAGATGCTGTAGGAGACTCTCCCTCTTCTTGCTAAAATCAGTGGGGCTCCAACAGTGTATTTTTGCAGATTCACTGCTCATGATGAAATCCTTTTGAATTCTAATGTGCCACAGTGTAAAGCTTCCTCTAAGCTTCCTAAAATTTAGAGAAATCCATCCAGGACTGAGAGATCTGAACATTGTGAATTGACTTCAGTTAGGGATGGAGCCTTTATTTATTTATTTTTTTATAGCACCTGAAAGCCAATGTTATCATGAACAGGGTTGGTTTCCGAAATTAGATATTTCTGGATTTCTATTTAGATTCTGACAACTCCAGCTATATGACCATAGGTAAATTTGTAAATCTCTCTGAGCCCTTGTTTCCCCATCTACCAAAGTTGGCAGAATAACACTGATTTTCCTAACATAATTTTGAGAAATAAAAGGAGCAGACATATGAAAGCATTTAGTACTATGCATGACAATTCTAAGATGCTCACTCATGGTTTTTTTTTTTTTTTTTGAGTGTCTAGTACATGGCCAACATGGCACTAATAGGTGATTCAAGCAGTTCATTCACTGGGGTTTGCATATTTGTTTGCTTATCGTCTGTCTCCCCTCCACAAAATTATGAGCTTCACGAGAGCAAATATTTTGTTCAAACACTGATGTTTGACTGGATCAATAAATGAATGAAATGTCATCTGATTTAAATCTTAAAGCTGCTTAGTAAATGGCCACATGATATGAGTGGAAAGGCTCAAGGGGTGTCCTTTATGAGGGGGTAGCATAAGCGAAGGCAGGAAATGAGAAACAGTGTGGTGTCTGGAGAAACTGCCCTCAGTTTCATATGGCTGGGATGTGAGGGGTAAGGTGGAGAGGAGCAGTACGTCCTGAAGGGTTTTGTGTGCCCTGCCAAGAAATGAACTTTATTCTGTAGTTCACTGGCTTTCAACAGCTCCTCTGCTGACCCAAATGAGTTCCTCAGACTACCTCACAACTGGCAATGGAGTAAAGGAGAAGACATGTGGCTAGGGCTTTATCCTACAACCTCTATTTTTCCCCCCAAGCTCCAGGAGAGGGTGCCAACCATAACTGTTTTTATTTCCTTAACATATTTTGAGTACTGTGTTTAGGGTTTTGAGTTATGATTTAATTTTTTAAAGATTTTATTTATTTGACACAGAGAGAGAGCACAAGCATGGGTAGCAGCCCAGGGAGAAGGAGAAGCGGGCTCCGCAGAGCTCCATCCCAGGACCCTGGGATCATGACCCAAGCTGAAGGCAGATGCTTAACCAACTGAACCACTCAGGTGCCCCAAGTTATGGTTTATTTTTATAAATAATTTTACTATATTATAAGAGAAAAATACGATTTTAATGGCAACTATGGATTATTCCATGCAGGGGAATGGTATGGAAACATTTGTGTTCTTGTTAGCTCACGCTAGCAGCTCTCTGAAGGATACATTTTCAGGCTTCTAAGCTAAGTAACAGAGTGAATCATAGTACAATGAAGGTAGAAAACACCAAAGGTAAACATGCATTGTAATAGTAAGACAGGGAACATTTAAGGTCTTGCAGACTTGGAAGAGCTTGTAGAATATTCAGCAGGGGGTGTTCAATTAAAATTTAGGTAAACAAATCTAAGCCTGGAGAAGTTTCTGGGTTGAAGACAGAGGTTTGAGGGTCATTTACATAAAGGCAAAACTATAATAGTAGATAAAAATAACCAGTAAGATTCACTAAGAGATTAGTGGACCAAGGACGGATCCCTGGAAATCATTGGCTTTTCACAGACCAGGGTAGGATAAGGAGCCCAGTGAGGAGATACAGAAGACATGATAACCAGGGCACCTGGGTGGTTCCGTTGGTTAAGCATCCGATCTTGATTTCAGCTCAGGTCATGATCTCAGGGTCATGAGATCGAGCCCCACTTCGGGCTCCATGCTGATCGTGGAGCCTGCTTTAGATTCTCTCTCTCCCTCTCCCTCTGACCCTCCCACCCCACTGGCACTCTTTTTCTCTCTCAAAAAACATAAAATAAAATTGTAACCAAGGTACAAAGAAAACTATGACAGTTCCGTCCACGGCAATGGAAGCCATGAGCGTGATGAGTTTAAGAAAGAATGAATGAGCGTGAAATATAAGATGTCTAGCAGATTTATCCAATAGGGAGTCAATATTACAATCATACATATGAAAAATAAAATTATTTACCCTGAGATGGCTTTTCTAGTGCTACTATATATATATCTAAATTTGACATCTCATCATGCTTAGCAGAGAATCCTTTGTTCTTTGATTGCCTCCAGACTCATTCATGTCCTTACCCAGACTGAAAAGTGTTCCTATGGTGATCAGAATTAATCCTTTTCTCTTCTATGTAGATGTAAAGATATCATTAAAACATAAGTTATCCCAGAACAGAGTAGCCTTAAATGTGAACCCTCGAGGGGGATGTTTAGAGTGTGGCATTTGGATTTCACAAGATTTGTGGTAAAGTTGAGATAAAAGGCATGCTTCATAAATCAATAGCTCTAAGGACCTAGCAAGAATTTGTATCCTTGCGTCTGATAGAACATTTCCCTTGAGAAGATAGAGACCTGTGTTGATCATAGATATCTGTATTTATAAGTCTACAGTCGGTTAAAATGTGTTCTATATTCTGGATATAGAGACCAAGAATTAGGGATCAGAAATCTTCAGAAATGTTCTTCAAATGTTCTTAAGTTGTATGAGAAGCCCTGAGTGTGATGATTTGGACTGCCACTCGTATGAAGTTTGGGGGAATGTGTTTCAGTGGTGTGTTGGATCTGGCTCATACCAACTCATAAAAGCGGATGATGCACACCCTTTCGCAACTCCCCACTCAAAGATGTCATATTTATAGCTTGAAATCAGCGGTGGTGGGAGGGCTTACCTCATGGAACATGGCAAAGACCACACATCTTTTATTTTTTCTTTTTGTTTCTCCTTTTTCTAGAGAGCTAGTTATTACAATGAATGTTATCAGTACCTCTCTGATGGAAGAGACAGGTCAATGCAATTGGCATTTATCTGCTCCTTTTGTAGTGTTCTTTTTATGCCCGACTACACTGAAACACAGTTGCTCAGGACAAGTGTGTACATTCTTAATTTCCAGCACAAGGTGAAGCTGGAAGTGAAAGCACATTATGCTATGAATAGGTAGACCCAATTCTTGGAATGCCCACCTATTCATTATTATACCATATTGATATATATATAATTACCTTTGATCCCACGGTTCCACAAAACTGTTGTTTCCATTATAGAATTTGTGCCAAATTTCTGCCTGTATTACTGAAAATTAGTGATTTTTTTTTCTTGCAGTAGGTTGAGCAGGTCTGTAATTATGAACAGCATTGGACCTATGCTCAGCTCTCTAAGAAATGACTTCTTTAGTAGCTTTGTACACAGCTGGGAAGCACCTATGACTTTCCCAGCGTAATGACCACAAATCCTTTTATATCCAGATGACGTAGGCTTCCCACAGTTTTCCTGAACTGGTAAAGAGGTTCTATCTATTGTTGTTATCAGTTCAGCTCTTTCTTTCTCTTTTTATTTTACAGTGTTTTCAGTGTGTCCTTGGGTTTAAAAAAAAAAATGAAGCCCTTTACCAAGTAAAGCGTTTTTACTATAGCTTGAATACATTAAAGTACACTAAAAAGTTAAATTGATTTCATTTCAACCTATATCATCCCTCATTTAAAATTATCAGTGTGTGCAGGGTACCTCGGTTAAGGAACCTCAGTTAAGCGTTAAGCTGCTGACTCTTGATTTCAGCTCCGGTCATGATCCTGGGGTCCTGGGATTGAGCCAGGTATCAGGCTGTCTGCTCAGTGGGGAATCTGCTTCTCCCTCTCCCTCTGCAGCCCCCCTGCTTGTGCTCTCTAAAATAAAGAAATCTTTAAAAATAAATAAATAAAATTTTGAGTGTATGTAGCAGAGATAGATTCTACTAATTCATTAATAAATCTGTCTGATTTCCTTTTATCTTCTAATCTTCATTTACTGAATTTTAAAATTACTTCTCTATATTTAGAGCTCTTTTTGTGAACGTCTAAGTAATATGTTAAGGACTAAATAACTTCACTCTTACATTTTCAATTCAAAAGGATTTTATATTTCTTTTTAACCACCAGTGCCTCAGTTTCCCTATTTATAAATGTACTCTCCCTTAAATAATGTGAAGTGTTTGAGTTGAGAATCTTCCAAGCACTTGTATACAGATTCTTAGAATAAAAATTGAGCACTTATTTGGGGAAATTAGAGTTTGGAAAAAAAAATAGTTATTTGAGGAAATGAAGAATGTTTTCTCCGAGTAGCTATTTCTTGACAGTTCATTTGTGACTAACTCAAAGAAATCTCAACATTTTAAGTGTTAGAAACTTAAGAAAAGTAGTTATTGAGTGGTAAGGCGTGGGTTTATAACCTCTGTTTTTTTTCTCCCACATTTCAAATCTAGTTCCTTAAGAATTTTGTGTTTGTTTAGACTCTGAGACCCACACGAGGGGAAGAAAGAAGAAAAAAAATGGCCTCTTCTACACTTGAAGACAGAATAATTGAAATGCACTGAATTTTAATATTAGGGTTTTTTTAAAATATTTTATTTATTTAAGAGAGAGAATGAGATAGAGAGAGCATGAGAGGGGGGAGTGTCAGAGGGAGAAGCAGACTCCCTGCTCAGCAGGGAGCCTGATGCAGGACTCGATCCTGGGACTCCAGGATCATGACCTGAGCCAAAAGCAGTCGCTTAACCAACTGAGCCACCCAGGCACCCTTTGATATTAGTTTTTGTGCCTTAAAAACCTCTTGTACTTCCAGCTCTCCTTGCCTGGCTTAGCCTAGTGACACAGGGCATCATGCAGAACTTCATAATTCAAAGTAGTTTAGAAAAAGTAGGGTCGGCAGTAAAACAACAGGTAAAAACAGTGGTTTGGTTTTGTTTTATTTCCTTGGAGAGCCCGAATTTTACAATGATGAGAATACATCCAACCAAATGTCCCAATCACATTGTTGGGGGCAATTTGAGAAAGTAAGTGCTCAAGGGTCCTGTGTTTGTCTGGCTTCTGCTGGTTCCACACTTATACCCAGGATAATTCAAATGTGTGTTTTTAAAAGTTTCATCTTCAGAATATCTAGGCAACTAATGATCTAATAATACACATGTATACTAACTTAGTATTGATGTTGAGCCACAGATTGTAAAAAATTTTAAAAGAACTATTGGCGATTAATTCAGGAATTAGGAAATATAGGAAAGAAAAAAAAAAAGCCCAGGAAAATGCCTTTGGGGGCAAAAGGTGTAGGAATTGGATATTAAGAAAGTATAGAGAATCATAGAGAAGGAAAAAAAAAGGGAAAGAAACAAAACATTTTCTACATAGAAAATACAGTATTTATAATCATTACAATGAAGAATTATTGATATTCTTTTTTAAAGCATTGGGCATATCAGTCATGTATCTACAAGAGCTCCTGGGCATAGCTATGTGCTGATCTTCTCTTGGATTTAATGCATCAGTTTCTCTGCCATTAAGTTAGAAGGTGGGGATATCAAATGAGGTTGAACTGGGAAGCCTGGTCTCTAGATTCTCCAATCCAGATATGATCTCCTCAAAATACTTAAAAATATGTTCTATTGAGAAATTAGTTTAATGTTGTTATTTTACACAATCTTTTCTTTAATTATCAGAAGTTGGATTTTGACCTTTCAGGTCATAATACTGACAAGAGTGCTCCCCAACTTTGTCCATCTAATGAGCTTGACCACATGGTCCTTAAGACTGAAAGCGAGGGAATGATTTTGCATGTTAGAAAGCCCTTTCCAAACTAGAACTGACCTTTTACATCTCAACCTCAATCAAACCACCTAAAAAAATTCTTGCACGTGCAGCTTATCTTAGATTTTGCTTCTTAGGCACAGAGCTCAGAATTTGGCCTATAATCGTGGTAAGCTGCATCCGGGTACCAATTTGATTTGACTTTATCAGAGGGTGAGTGAGTGATCTATGTTCAGTGTCAGTGATTACAGCTTTTAGCAGACACTTCCTGCCTGGAAGAGGCTATTTAGGCAACAGCAATGAGCAGAGAGACAGGGCCACCTACTGAGACCAGCTATGATCAAGGAAAAAGCTGTGACTATATCAAATGCTGACCTGACCTTTGCAGAGGGGATCTGATTCCCTGAATATTTGTGCAACTCTATTAATACCTGCATCTAAAAATACTATTTCCATACTACAAGAACACCCTTCTGGGCACTGGCAAAAAAAAAAAAAAAGACTAAAAAGGCGTTTTTCATGTCCTTGGGGAACATAAATAGAAATAGAAATAAATCGAGGTAAGCAGTAGCAAGTGGTATAATTAGGCAGGTAAAACTTTGGTAAACCATTCTCCCAAAAGAAGTTCTCAAAACATTGGAAACTAAAGTTTCTATGTGAAGTGTTATGCTAAATATGCATCAAGAAGAATATTTTATATAGGGTGCTTATAAAAAACATGTTTTGTTCAATGCCTTTGTAAAAATTTGTAATGTTGAAATAGGAATATTGATCTGCTCTCCCCAAATGACGTGTGTCTACATATGGTTCATCAAGGCTTGTGTTACCATTAAAAGGCAGGGCTAAGGGCGCCTGGGTGGCTCAGTCATTAAGCGTCTGCCTTCAGCTCAGCTCATGATCCCAGGGTCCTGGGATCGAACCCCGCGTCGGGCTCCCTGCTCGACGGGAGGCCTGCTTCTCCCTCTCCCACTCCCCCCGCATGTGTTCTCTCTCTTGCAGTGTCTCTCTCTGTCAAATATATAAATAAAATCTTTAAAAAAAAAAAGTGGGGGGGTGCTGAAATTGCAAATCACAAGCCCTTATCCAGTTAAGGGAGAAGAGAACGGATTACGTTTTTTTGTCCAACTCAACTCTGAGAGCAAGTTAAAAAAAAAATGCAGCTGTCAGGTCTGAGTTGTATATATAAAAATCAACCTCTTAGAACACTGAAGCATAAAGTTGGAGCCAAAATGAAGTTTACAAGTAACTGAGAGTCTAGTTAGATTACTCCCCAAATTGATCTATTTTATATTGTATGTGCGACATCAGAGTGAGTTTAACCTTGTCATTTGGAATACTTAGTAAAAAATCTTTTCTGTATTCTGTTTGGCTGTAGGATACAGAGACCTTTGTCTTTCCTCTCACTAGGAAAAAACAAAAACAAAACAAAAAAACATTGTAAGAAGTAGGCAATTTAATAAGACAGTAGCATCTTAATTATGTTTAAAGATATTTGGATGTTTCATGTTGTCAACCTTCTAGAAATTCTGATATTCCTATCAGTTTTGAGAAAGCAGTATTCTGCAAGGAAGTCTCAAATAAATTAATAGAAAAACTAAAATATTTTAACATCTATGTAATAAATAAATAAAATTGGAAATGGCAGACTCAATCTACTAAATTTTTATAGCAAATATACTCACATGCTTAAATGGCCCTATTATAATTAGACTACATTATGTTATATTGTAATTATTATATTATTCTAAAATAATATCCAGGATTTGAAGTTTTGGATAATTGAATGATAGCCAAACGACTTCATGATTATTATCCTCCAAATTATGACAAGATCATTGAATCCTTAGGGAACTTAGATCTGCATTTTTTACTTAGTAAGACGTGTCCATTTGAGCATAAGTGGGAATGGTGCCCTGATTTTCTTTCTTTTCTCTTTGTGGCTCATCTTTTGAGTATTTGGTGCAGCCATATAATTAGTGTCTGTCAGCTTTCCTCTCTCTCAAGTTAGAACTTTCCTCTTTGGAATTAATAACACTTCAAATTTATGTAACTTGGACTTTATAGCTTTTGTATTTTGTGTCTTGGTTTAAAAGACCACTTCCATTTGAAGGTTACCAGTAAGTTAACACAGACCACCTTCTGGAACTTTCTGTGTTTATATTTTTACATTTAAAATTGTTATTGGAAAAGATCATAATTTTTCTGTTATACTGCATTAACACCTTTGTTATAAGTCAGTTGGACCAAGTGTGTGAGTCTGTTTCTGGCCTCTCTGTTCTGTTCATTTGACCTATTTCATATCCCTGTACCACTGCCATGTTATCTTAATAACAGTGGCTCTGTAAAATGGGTTGACACACAACAGTGTACGTCGTTGGTCATGTTCTTATCTTGCCTTGCCTATTCTTAACGCTTTTCATTTCTATATAAATTTTAGAATCAGTTTTTTTTTAATTGCCTCAAAAAAGTCTTCTGGGATTTGGGGACAATTTCCTTCAACTTTTAGGTCAATTTGAGGAAAATGGACATTTTTAATAGGTAGTATTCCAATCCAAAGCACCATAACCCCTCCATTTAATGTTTTTTTAAATTTCTTTCATAATATCATGTAGTATTCTATAGGAGCCTTAAAGATATTTCTATAGATTCTTCCCCATTAGATAGACTATGCTGGTCATATAAATGACATATTTTGTAACTAATTTTTTTCTCATTTGTTATTTCTCATATAGAGAAATACAGTCATTTTGTATGTTGACAAATTGTTATCTTGCTAAATTATTTTTAATAATTGTTATGCAGATTCTTTTGTTTTTCTGACATACATAGTCGTATCATCTGTGAGTCATGAAAGCTTTCTTTCTTCCTTCCCCATCCCTGCGACTTTTATTTCTTCTTCAGCTGTTGCAAAACTTCGGCTCTTCAGGCCATCTTGAACAGTAGTGGTGATAGCAAATAGTTTTGTCTCCTTCCAGATCCCAGAGGGCAAGTATTTAGTATTTCACAATTAAGTTTGATGTTTTCTGTGGGGTTTTTGTAGATTTTTATCAGACTTAGAAAGTGCCCTTCTCCTCCTTTTTTTTTTTTTTTTTTTTTGGCTAAGAGTTTCTGTTTGTAATCATAAATGAGTGTTAATTTTTTTCAGGTGCATTTTCTTTGTCTATCGAGGTGATACTCCTATCTTAGCATTGGTCTTGTTTTGTCTTTGTTCATTTACATTTAAGCTTTCTCAATGACTGTTTTAATGCATTGCTTTCAAAAAAACATATAAAGCTTGAACGTTTTTGATATAATGCATGTTTTTTTAAGCAATGAATAAATTAATTTACATAAGATGCAGTGTATATATTAGTTTGTGATTCTGTTTTTACTGCTTCTTATATTTTCAGTATTTTTTGTTTTATTTTCCCCCATGAGTGCCTTTTATAGTTTTGGTGTGTGTGTGTGTGTGTGTGTGTGTGTGTGTGTGTGTGTGTGTGTGTGTGTGTGTCTTTTGCCTCAGGTTATTTATATTAAAGACTATTAATGTACACAATATTACTGTTTAAATTCCTTTCACTTTTAATGCTGGCTACCGCTTGACCCTGGATATGCTAGTTATTAATTTGTCGTGGTTTCCTTTTACAATTTGACAAAACAGATTGAAGCCATGGTTTCTTCGTATATTCAATGCCTATTGATTAAAGAAAGTTTAAAAAGTCAATGTGTCCAAACTGTTTCCATCTGTATTTGTTTCTTATTGCTGCTTTAAAAAATTATCACAAACTTACTAGTTTAAAAAACAGTACAAATTTATCTCGGAGCTCTGGAGTCCTTAAGTCCAAAATCCATCTCACTGAGCTAAAGTCAAGGTGTCCACAGGGCTGGGTCCCTCCGGGCTCTGTGGGAGATACCATTTCCTTGCCTTTCTCAGCTTCGAGATAGGGTCCACAGTTCTTAGGACAGGAGCCCAGCCTCTGTTAATATTAAACCCACCTGCATACCCAGGATAATCTCCTCGCAAGATCCTTAATTTGAACACATCTGCAAATCCCCTGCTCGATTTGTTGTCATGTAATGTAACAGATCTATATGTTCCTAGGATTAGAACAGAGAACTTTGGGGGGGGGAAGGGATGGTTATTATATCTACCACACCTACTTTCCTTCAGAATTTCAGAGTAACTGCTCTAAGGGGGTCTGTAATTGAATTAGTGGAGAAGTCTGAAGATAGCCTGATCTTTTTACAATTGTAAGCGACTTTGCAAAATTTCTTCTTCCTCGAATTTCCATTATTAACAAAGGTATATTTCATTGTTGATGATTATCAGATTTCTCCCCTAGAAAATGTTATGTGCTTTCATCTTCATTTTCAATTTTTCTAGAATTTCAGGAAAATTTTCCTCTTTCTGAAAAGCGTTGACTTTTTGTTAATGGATTTGCTCCTTCAGGAAGACCAGTTATCCCTGGGTTGATCATCTCTGACCACCACCTTCCATACCTCTAGGCTTTTCCTTATTTGCTCGAATTACTTTGTTTTATCTTTGGCCTTCATTCTGAATATATTAATTTTTCCAATTTTCAGTAAAACATTTCTCCCTTGTATGTTCTTTCCCTTTCTGCACTGCACGCATTGACTAATTTAACAATACTGTGACCTTGGCCCTATATTTGTTTCCCGACTCTTCAAGCTCTGTTCTCATCTCTTCCTGTTGTTTTACAATTTTATCTCTGAGGTATCAATTAGAATTGTTTTCTATTATAATTTTACATGTGCATTACCCAGTCATTTTCTTCTAAAATAGAGCTTATAATATTTTTCACCTAGCTCATTGTTAACAGAAGAGTTTGGCCCTCACTTATTCTTCGCACTGATGTTGTTGGTATAAATTCATTATAAATGTTCACTTTCTCCCCTTCTCTGACTTCTACTTATCTCAAGGCTGCAGTTTCCCTCAGTGTGTGTTCTCTGCATGGTGGAGAGAAGGAGATTGCAAATCGTGGTGGAGTGGGAATCAGATGGGGTGAGGTAAAACCTAATCAGAAACACTGAATTGTACTTGGTATCCTATCCTGCAATCACGTCACAGAAGTTATATGCTAATCGATGCCAGAATATCTTCAGGCTTCCAGTAGCACCTATGAATTGGGGGCAGAATCGTACAGTCTTGGCATTTGTCAGAGAGAAGCTACCTGACTAGTTTTAACCATATTCCATTCTGGTTTTTCCAGAAGTCTTTCCAAATCCTCTATAAGCATGAGAAGATAATGAGGATGGCAATTGGATTTTAGACCCCTGTGTTGAGTCTAGAGTGGGCTGGAGATAGTTCAGCAGGTTTCTGTACTTCTTACCACACCAGAAATCTCTTCTTTTTTTTTTTCTTAGGTTTAACTAAATTCTTGTTTATTCATGGGATCTTACCTCTGGGTGTTTGAAATGTTTCTACTTTTCTCCCAGCAAGAAAACCAAAACCATAATGTCAACCGTGTTTTCTTTTTCTGAGGTTCTGGGTCTTCTTTGAGCTTCCTCCACACTTTCTCATTATGCTCTTTCCAACTGTGTATTTCTAGTTGGACTTGTTCAGATTTTTTGTGAAATCATTTCTCTCTCCCAGTGCTTCTTACTGGGCTGTTAAATGTCGCATGGGGCTAAACCAAGGTGTGCCTTGGAGACTATTTTTAAAAGCCTTCTCTTTCTCTGACTCTCCCCTCTTGGTTTGATGGCCTCTGTTGTTTTTGTGGAAGTTTGTTGGTTGGTAGTTTTTGTTTTGTGTTTAGCCTATTTGCAGTCATATTTTTAGGTTTGGAGGCAGTGAAATGTTAAGGCTTATCATAATTCTATGTTTGGAGGTTCGTATTTACACTTGTTCAGTCCTTTCTAATAGTAGTTCTTCTATTCAGTTATATTACTTTTTTGTTCCTTTGGATCATTTCCATGTATATTTGGTACAGAAATATATTGGTGATTGGGATTCGCATGGCCCAGGCAACCGTAACTATAGTTGACTTTGGTTTGAAGGTCAAGTTAGTGAGGCTCATGAGATCTTCTTCTAAGTCCTGGTGCTGTTCTAGTTAAGCATGATTTGAACCTGGGAAATAGCTCTCCTCTGAAGTTAAAATTGATTTTCTGAAATGTACCCTCCGTCTCTGAAGAAAATCAGAAATTTGGAGCCACAGTAGAGGTTCAGAAATACTGTTTGGTGAAGGATATCTTACTAAGACTTCTTGAACCAACTGGGAGTTAAATCTAGGACCTCCTAATTTTGTTGACCATTTTCCCTTAACTCCTTGGTGTTCATTTTTTATTAACTTCTTTCAGATGACACATTGGATTAATAGTTTGCAGCCTTCACTATGCACTGGAATCACTTGGGAAGTTTTGTTGTCTTTTTTTGTCTGTTTGTTTGTTTAAAGATTTTATTTATTTTGAGAGTGAGAGAGTGTGTGCACATGTATATCAGCGGGGGGGGAGGGGCAGAAGCAGAGAGAGAAAGAGAATCTTAAGCCGACTCCAGGCTCATCAGAGTGGAGACCGACACTGGGCTCCATCTCAGGACCCTGAGATCATGACCTGAGCTGAAATCAAGAGTCAGGAGCTTAACCAACTGAGCCACCCAGGTGCCTGTCACCTGGAATATTTTAAACACAATAGTACCCAGATCTGAGCACCAGAAATTTGGTTTCAATTTGCCTGGGGTAGAACTTTGATAGTGGTATTTTTAAAAGCTCCTAAGGGTGTTTAATGTGTGGCCAGAGTTGAGAACCATGTAACAGAATATCAATTGGATGGAATACCCATTTTCAGGAGTGAGACTATGGGAATACCTGCTTCACACTACAACGCTTTTGGATAAATGAAAGTAAATTATTTCCCCTTCACCTGTAGCCACGTGAGAAATTACACTGATCTCAACTATTGTCCAATATAGTAACTGAATAAAAACACCCTCTTCTGAGGAAAGAAAAGCAAGCTATCCTTTGAAATTTGGATGGAAAATATTGAAATCTTATTTTTACAGTCTTGTCTCTTTGAGGTAATTTATCAGAGGTGCTGAAAGATCAGTTTCTTCAGTGACTGTTCCACACAAAACTTGCTTTGGCGTTTACTTGAAATTTGCTATAATTATGGAGAGTTTGAAGTTAAATGCATATTTAAATCCCTAACATTTTTTTTTCTCAAGAAAGAAACCAAAAGACATTTAGACTTAGGCTCAGCGATTATCCATTTTTGTGGGGCTAGAGAGAAGTCTCTAGTCTACATTCACTAGTTAACCTACTGTGCTACTAGAAAGTTTACCTCACAAATGCTCTACCCATTCAGGGTTTTTGTTTGTTTGTTTGTTTGTTTTAATTAATCTGAGCAGCAAATTAAACATTCCAACTTTTGCTCTGCTGAGAACCAATGCCCTTTACCAGGCTAGAGCAGACAGGCCTGAATTTTCAGTCAGGTTCTGTCTCATGTGGAAACTTCATCTTCTAGAAGACACTCCAGTGTTGGTAGACCTTATCAAATCAGTGATTCCCCAAATGTTCTAAGATGGCCAGGGGGATATGTCACTATAAAATAGGAACAGCATCACATGCTCACTCAGAAAGCTACCCCACTGGCCACCTATCCCCACCATGGATACCTGTACGTAGACAGTCTGATGTTCAATTCATAGACATTACTTAGCCAAGAAATACAGCAAAATGCAAGCATCACATCAGGTGGTTTTTGGAGCTTGGGAATTAACTCTGTTTTCAAGAAAGAGAGAAAGCAGGGAGGGAGTAAGGAAGGGAGAAAAATCATTTAGTTTATTTTCTAAAATGATATTTGTAATTCATGTTGTTCCATGGATTATTAGGCCTAACTAATTAAAACCATGATAGGTATATTTAGTTTCAAGAAATAAAAAAAATTGACATTTGATACAACCTATTCCCCACATTTTAAGAATTATTCCTATTTTTTTATTTTTTTATTTTTATTATTTTTTAAGATTTTATTTATTTATTTATTTGACAGAGAGAGACACAGCGAGAGCAGGAACACAAGCAGGGGGAGTGGGAGAGGGAGAAGCAGGCTTCCTGCTGAGCAGGGAGCCCGATGCGGGGCTCGATCCCAGGACCCTGGGATCATGACCTGAGCCAAGGGCAGACACTTAACGACTGAGCCACCCAGGCGCCCCAAGAATTATTCCTATTTTTTATTTAATTTTTTAAGAATTACATGAAGTTAAGTGATTTATCATCAGTTACCATCATATATTTTCTATATATTATCCAGTAATTAAAAAATGTGGATAATCCCCCTACTACCAAATCTCTATGAGGGATATCTTTGGTTAATATGTTATTGAATGGTTAAACTTTCAGGAAAGTTGGAATCATCAAATATCAATCAATAATGTTTGCCTAAGAAAAAGTAAAATATTCAGGGCGTGTGGGTGGCTTAGTTGGTTTAGCCATCAACTCTTGGTTTTGGCTCAGGTCATGATTTCAGGGTCATAAGACAAAGCCCTGCATCAGGCTCTGCACTCAGTACAGAGTCTGCTTGAGATTCTCTCTCTCCTTCTCCCTCTGCCTCACTCCTGCTCACACATGCTCCCTCTCTCTCAAGATAAATAAGATTTTTTTAAAAAGAGTAAAATATTGAAATAGAAAAATAGGTTGCTTCTTTCCACATATTTTTAAATCAACCCTATAAGTTTCACAACATGTTGAGATGGGAGTGAAGCTGACACTTTTAAAGCAGCTAAGATTGAATAACATTAATTTCATTGGGCCACATATTTGTCTTAGTTTTGGAGAACTCAAGCTGAAATATCATGTACGTCTCTTAACCATTTTTCCTTCCATGTAAAATTCATTCTTTGTTGCATTCGTTCATTCTCCTTACATTTTCTGTGTGCCTAGTACAGACCAGAGACTGTAGTAGAGAGCTAGGAAAGTACCTGTCAATGTGGAGAATATGGAATAGGGAAAGAAATATGCATGAATCAAATAAAAGCACAGATATGTAATGTAAACCTTCAATAATGCTCTGAGAGAAGAATACCAGTTCTTAGGAAGCATTTGGAAGATGTTATCTCAAGTGGAAGTCTGGGAAATCTTAAATGAGGAAATGATATTTGAGCCCAGATCTAAGAATTGAAGAACGGTTCATGTGATAAGTAGCCTGTCAGGCAGATCAGTGAGATGTGACAAATCCTTGACATAGAAGAGAACGTGCATGGGGAATTACCGGGACTGAAAGAAGGCTCATGTGGGTGGTGGGCAAAGAGCAAGGGAAGGGAGTACTAGGGACAATGAGAGAATAGGTAGCAATCTAGAACTGTCAGAATGGAAAATTTACTTTTCTTTAAGGGAGGTGTCAGAAATGGAATCAAACAGTGATATTTTGTTGTCAGTGTGCTTTAATTTTACAGTCTAATGTTTTTACTCTGATTTTTAAAAAGTCTAGTACAATCAACCCTTGAACGATGAAGGGGGTTAAGGGTACTGACCCCCCGTGCAGCCAAAAATTCATGAATGACTTTTGCCTCCTAAAAAACTTAACTATTAATATTCTACTGTTGCCTGGGAGCCTTACCAATAACATGAGGAGTTGATTAACACATATTTTGTATGTTATGCATATTATATACTGTATTCTTATAATAAAGTAAAAGGAAACTAGAGAAAAAAATGTCACTAAATATTATGAAGAGAAAATACATTGACTGTACTGTATTTATTGAAATAAAATCCAAGTATAAGTGGACCTGCACATTTCAAACCCACTTTATTCAAGGACCAACTGTATTTCTATTGCATATGCCCCTACCAAGTGTCAGTTGTGTGTTGAAGCCTTCCCCGCATAGGTCAAATAGTAAGATATATAGATAATGTAAGTATAGGTAAATGTAAGAACAGTTTTCTCTTTGAAACATTATACATGTATCTATGCATTATAGCTAAATCAGTGTTAAACACATCTTCATAGAAAACATCAGAAAACAGTTAAATATTTCAATTGGAAGGTCTCATAGGATATCCTTTATATTATCATAAGCATATTCTTTTTTTAAAAAAAGATTTTATTTATTTATTTGACAGAGAGAGACACAGCAAGAGAGGGAACACAAGCAGGGGGAGTGGGAGAAGGAAAGCAGGCTTCCCGCGGAGCAGGGAGCCCGACGTGGGGCTCGATCCCAGGACCCAGGGAGCCCCATGCAGGGCTCCATGACCCGAGCAGAAGGCAGATGCTTAACGACTGAGACACCCAGGCACCCTATCATAAGCATATTCTTATTTGCCTTTAGAACATAAACTGATTTAAATATTATACAACTCATCTTGTTCTAATAATTAAAGTTTTAAGAGTTTATATTGGCTTTCTATTTATGTCTCCTTGCACTTCATCATAACACTAAAACTGGAAACCTCTACCAACATCGAAGATCTTATGTAATCTCTTGTCTCCAGGAAAAACAGTTTTTGAACCAATTACCGAAATTGCTAAAGAAAAACTAATGTTCAGGAATTAAAATATGGTAGGCCCTCAGTGCATGGTAGCATTGGGAAAGCAAAGTTCTGAGTTTTTTTCTTTTTAAAAATCTCATAGTATTTTTCTATAAAGTTTATTGGATGGTGTGCTCTCCTGCTGAAGGTAATTTTAGGGTTCTACCCTTTTTAGGTCTTGAAAGTGTTTGCAAAGAACAGATGAATACATACTCACCAGGCACTTTCTTTTAGCCCATTATGGTGTTAGGTGGTGGGAAAGAAGTGTCAAGATAGAAGCAAGTTGGGTTTATTAAGAAACGTGCATGGGTTTGTTTTACACTTGAGATAGACCTGGACAGTTGGGCAGACCTTGGCTGGTAGTGAGCAAAGGCAAGAATACAGCAGATCTGTGAGCGAATTTCTCCAGCACAGAGCTGAGGAAACAGAAAGAAGGGTGTAGGGGTTGGGGGAGGAAGCAGTGAAAACACTGCCCAGACCACAGGAAGATGCATACTGAAAAGTGATAGGGAACCAGGTTGGGTAAGGGAAAGGTCTGATTATAAAAACAACGTGGGCGATGTCACCAGCAAACCTGCACAGTGTGTTGGTATGTACATTAAAGATTTTTAGAGAAGGCTGACAAGAAATTGGGGCAGGATGAGTATCGGTTTAGAAAATGAAGTTGGTGTTGGATTGCAGGATTGAAGAGTCTTATATACATATATAGGGCACTGGCTGCCTATTATATACTTGCAGCAGCTGACTGATATGCTCATAGCCAAGCTTTGAGAGCCAGGATTTTATAGAATTTATAAATTTATTATCTAAAATTAGACCACCTGGGTGTAAATTCTGGCTTGAACAATTACTACCTGTGTGATATTAGGCAAGGCAGTTTTTTTTTGTTATTATTTAAATTCAATTAAGTAACATGTCATGTTTTATTAGATTCAGAGGTAGAGTTCAGTGATTCATTAGCCTTATAAAATACCCAGTGCTAATTACATCACGTGCCCTCCTTAATGTCCATCACCCAGTTGCCCTACCCCCTCACCCCTCTCCCCTCCAGCAACCCTCAGTTTGTTTTCTATGATTAAGAGTCTCTTATGGTTTGTCTCCCTCTCTGATTTTGTCTTATTTTATTTTTCCCTCCCTTCCCCTATGATCCTGTTTTGTTTCTTAAATTCCACATATGAGTGAGATCATATGATAATTGTCTTTCTCTGACTGAATTATTTTGCTGCCCATAATACCTTCTAGTTCCATCCATATCATTGCAAATGGCAAGATTTCATTTTTTGATGGCTGTGTAGTGTTCCATTGTATATATATATATATATATACCACATCTTCTTTATCCATTCATCTGTCATTGGACATCTTGGCTCTTTCCACAGTTTGGCTATTGTGGACATTGCTGTTATAAACATTGGGGTGCATGTGCCCCTTTGGATCACTACATTTGTATCTTTGGGGTAAATACCCAGTAGTGCAGTTGCTGGGTTGTAGGGTAGCTCTATTTTCAACTGTTTGAGGAACCTCCATACTGTTTTCCAGAGTGGCTGCACCAGCTTGCATTCCCACCAACAGTGTAGGAGGGTTCCCCTTTCTCCGCATCCCTGCCAACATCTGTCATTTCCTGGCTTGTTAATTTTACCCATTCTCACTGGTGTGAGGTGGTATCTCATTGTGGTTTTGATTTGTATTTCAGCATTAATGAATTATTATATGTAAACATGTACAATAGCTGGAACACAAAATCTATATAAATATTACCTACTATGAAACTAGCAGCAATGTTTAAGTAAATAGATGAATTTAAGGAAGGAAAAAGTGGATGAAACAGTACAAGTAAGAAAAAGTCACCATCTGAGGTAATGACTTTGAGTTTGAAATATTGCAGGTGGTAGAAATAACATGATTGACAACTGAATTTTGCTCCAAATTAGCAAGAAGCATAGGCAAATGACTTCTGTTACCCACTTCACCCATAAAAGAGTAGAACCACTTTATAAAGCTTCTTAAAATTCATTACTTTTGAGGTTTGTTGATGCTGGCAATTAAAAGAGAGCATTTGCCTCCTGGGCTTAAAAATATTCCATTCTCAGTGTATTGAGAAAACATCTGAATGACAGATTATGAGGAATGGGAGAGATGTTGGAATTGGAATATGATAGACAGGTGTTACTCTTATAATCTTGAAGGAAAATCAAACCCACAAACTCAAAATCCATATGCTTGATGTCCCTTGCATCAAAAGTCCAGATAATATTATCAAAAGGATAATTTCTAAAAACAAAAAATAGAAGAGAAAGCAATGATCATTGGAGACTAGAAAGGATTCTCTAAAATAACATGTCCATTATGACTGCTTTCTTTGGCACCATCAGGAAAAAGCAGACATAAGGCATTTTTACAGTTTCCTCCCATTCTTTATAGACAAGGTATAGACCTATAATAGAGATATATAAACTGGATTTATGGACCATTAAACAGATCAGTAATTGGCTGAAATTGTTTGAAATTACTTTCAAATATTTGATAAAGAAGAGGGAAAATTAGTGGTTTGAAGAGGTCTCTGGGGTGGCATATAGACGAAAGCTATAAACAAATGGAATTCTTGATTCAAGAGAATCACGTATAACCAAGCTGTCTAATCACGAATGCACTCCCATTGCTGATTATGGTTTTGTTTTGTTTTTGTTTTTGTTGTTAGTTTTTTGTTTATTTATTTATTTATTTTTTGGTTGTTGCTGATTATGTTTAAATAGAATGGGCAGGCCTAGATCAGAAAATCAGAGTATGGCATGGATGTTTGCTGTATTCGCCTGCCCAACATGCATATTCCAAATTCTTGCACGGTGAGAAAATTTTGCTTTGAGGAACTAATCTACTTCTTTGGAGAAGGTATAGAGAGACTGTTAATAGAATGTCTTCCTCTCCTGGCTAAGTGGGCAACTTGATGCAGATCAGTCAGGATTTCTTTAGAATTTGAGCTGCCAAAGATGGGATCTTTTCATCCCTTGAGATGAACACAGTGGAAATGCCCATGAGATCTTGGAGCTGGATACTCAGAGTTGATCTATTTTCGCTTCTTCCCAGGAAGTAGTTTTTCAGTGTCTATTCTCAGGGACATGTCTCACTTTTATAATCACTTCATAATACTGCAAAACTATCCAGATTTGCTTTCAGTTGTTTAAAACCTCAGAATCCTGGTTAATACACAGGTGTTAAGCTGCACATTCATGATTAAATCACTGTTAAAATATCTTTCCGTCCAGACTGCCTGTGGTTCTCTGATTTAGAAAAATCTTTGCCTCTTTTTAATAGGAAAACAGCGATGGGAAAATAAGCAAAACCAGAAAATTGTTGACAGCTCGAAAAATCCCAGCTGTATTTTTTTCTCATTGTGAAATTTTATGGCATTAATCATAATTACCTGCTATCCAAGCTTTTTAGATTTTTATTTATATAAAACTTCTTGGGTTCCAGTGTCCTGCCGTTGTTCTGAGTTCGATCTTGACATTTGATCTGTACAAATGATCCAAAGGCCTAACACAGTGATTTCATGAAATTTGACATTATCTCTATCAATGTCAGCTTCCACAAACGAGCAGTCACATTTACACTGCAGGCCAATGGGACCCTGTCACTCAGGAAAATAAGTGGGATTTCCTACTTTGAGGAGATTGAATTGATTCCCTGGACCAAACAGTGAAGAATTCTCCAAACTGGAGACTGTCATCTCTCCCTCTGTCAGATCCCTAAGACATTGTCTTCATGTACTTAAATAAGTCATCTGGATGATTATTGGACTTACGTCAACGTAGTAGATCTGAAACAGTGTACTCATGTTTGACTGTGTTAAAGAATATGCCCTTCATATCTACTTGTTCTGCCTTCTGCTTGGCTAAACCACTCTCTATTACTGACCATTGTTGGAAGTTTTTTGGTTTGGGTTTTTTTTTTTTTAAGATTTTATTTATTTATTTGAGAGAGAGAGAGAGAGAGTGCATACGTGCACGTACGAGTGAGGGGAGGGACAGAGGGAGAAGCAGACTCCCAGCTGAGATCAGAGCCCAACATCGGGCTCCATCCCAGGATCCTGAGATCATGACCTGAGCCACTGGCATACATTTAACCTACTGAGCCATTCAGGTCCCCCATTGCTGGAAGTTTTATATCTTCAGTTATCTGACCCCATTCATCTGTACCTTTCCTATTTCATGGAGTCTTCTTGGCATCTCCCAGTTCTCTCTTTAATCCATTAATCCATTCTCCATTTTGGTGGCTGTTAGTGAGAGATCTCTAGTCATCTATATGATTAATGTATGGATTATATATGAATTGGACCAATCAAATTTTCTAACTTAGGGAAAAAATGTATGGAATATATTCTATTTCCTCAGGGTTTTCTTTTTTGATTTATTTATTGGTTTGCCAGAAAGTTAGATGTCCTTTTCTCTTATAATTCTTGTAATCTCTCTAAGTCTTCAATTAATTTTTCTTTCCTATTCCAAGTATGAACTATTTTATTGTCTATTTCATAATCCTAAGCTTCTAAATGTCTTTTTGGAGTTTTTTTTGGGGGGGGCATTTTAAAAGAAATAGTATTTAAATGTAGACATTCTTTGTCTGTGCGTCTTCATGTACAGGCATGTGGCTTTATATTTCATTAATCTGAGATTTTTTTCTTCATTAATTCACTGTTTAAGTTTCTTATGGTTTATTTAGTTGATTTTTTTCCAATGAGTATTTTTTTATTTTTTACTTTAGAATTAAAGATTTTTGTGGCCATAAATTTTTCACTGATTTTGCTGTGCTCTATATTGTCATGAATTATTATGATTGTCCTTGGTTTTTAGATCATTTGTACTTATTATTTTTTTAAGACTATTTATTTGGGAGAGAGAGATCACAAGGGAGAGAGGGAGAGAGAGAGCATGAGCAGGAAGGAGGGGCAGAGGGAGAAGCAGACTCCCCACTGAACAGGAAGTCAGATAAGGGGCTAGATCCTAGGACCCAGGGATCATGACCTGAGATGAAGGCAGACGCTTAACCCACTGAGTCACCCAGGCACTCCTGTACTTATTATTTTAATCTCAGCTTTGAGCTAAGTAATTTTTTTGAGCTAAGTAATTTTTATAAGCATGTTTCTTAACTTCTAAAAAGTTCATTTTTGTAACTGGTTATTTCTAAATTTTTATTTTTTTATTTTCTAGTTATCAGAGAATATGAGATAGAGAAACTTCTATTATAATTTTAAAAATATTTTTGTGGCAAATTATATGACATATTTTTGTAAAGTTTTTTTAAACATCAGAGCAGTGGAATTTCTCTATTTCTTCCCTCTCTCTCTTCACACACTTCTTTGTAACAAACATTTTTGACATGCATTACATTTTCCCTACTCTTTCTGTTCAATTTAAAAAGAAAACATGTGTTTTCAGACTCCCAGACTGAGGATTATCTTTTAATTCTCTTAATAGTGTCTTCAAAGAGCAGAAGGATTTAAATTTTTATTAAGTCCTGTTTATCAACTGGTTCTTTTATGAATTATGGTTTTGGTGTACACCTAAGAAATCTTTCCCTAAACCAAGGCCACAAAAATGTTATCTTACACTTTCTTTTAGAAGTCTTAAAGGCTTTGTAATGAGTAATTAATAATTTCTATATATGATGCAATGTATGGATTGAAGCTTTTTTCTTTTTCTTTTTCTTTTTTCGTATTTGATATTCTTATGTTCCAGCACTATTGATTAAAAAAAAAAACTTCCTTTGTACCTTTGTGGCAAATCTGTTATCCAAGAATGGATTCTATTCTATTTTCTATCCTGTTGATCTATTTCTCTATCTTTACACAAATACTACATTGTTTTGATTATTGTAACTTTGTAATAAGTCTTGAAATAAGGTAGGGTTAGTCCTGTAACTTTGTACTTTTTTTCCCCCAAAGTTATTTTGGCCATTCTAGATCTTGTGCATTTCCATATGAATTTTAGAAAGTTTTTGAATTTTTCCCATTAAAAAGCCCACTTTGATTTTGATTGGGATGGCATTGAATGTACAGGTCAATTAGGGGAGAATTGGCCTCTAAACAACTTTGAGTCTTTACAACTCATGAAAATGGTATGTTACTCTATTTATATAAGTCTTATATTTCTTTCAGGAATATTTTATAGTTTTCAGCCTATAAATCCTGCACATAATCTGTATGATTTACATCTAAGTGCTTCACTTCTTTTGGTGCATTGTTTGTTTTTTAAAGACTTAATTTTTTAGACCAAATTAGGTAAAATTAAGAGGAAGATACACAGATTGCCCTACCCCGACTCATGTATAGCTTCACCCACTATGAACATTGCCCATTGGATGGCACATTTGTTACAGTTGATGAACCTACATTGACGTATTTTATTTACCCAAAGTCCTTTGTTAACTTTAGAGTTCAATCTTGGTATTTCACGTCCTAGGAGTTTGGATAATGACATGTATCAATCATTATGGTATCATACAGAGTATTTTCACTGCCTGAAAAATCCTTTGTGCTCTGCCTTCCTCCTCCTTAACCCCTGTCAACCACTAATCTACTATGCTTTCCATAGTTTGGCCTTTTTCAGAATGTCACATGGTTGGAATTATACAGTATGTCGTCTTTTCAGATTGGGTTCTTTCACTCAGTAATACACATTTCGGTTTCTTCCATGTCTTTTCATGACTTGATAGCCCATTTCTTTTTAGTGCTGGATAATATTCTGTTGTCTGGATGTATCACCTACTGAAGGTCACCTAAGCAGCTTCCAAGCTTGGGCAATTATGAATAAAGCTGCAATAAGCATCCATGTACAGGCTCTTTTGTAAACATAAGTTTTCAAATCCTTTGGGTAGATACCAAGGAGCACACTTGTTGGATCACGTAAGAGTATGTTCAGTTTTGCAGGAAATTACCATAGTGTCTTCCAAAGTGGCTGTACCATTTTGCATTCCCACCACCAGTGAATGAGAGTTCCTGTTGCTCCACATCCTCTCCAGCATTTGGTGTAGCAGGTGGTCCAGGCTTTGGCCATTCTAGTAGGTGTGTGGTGGTACCTTACTGGTGTTTTATTTTTTTATTTTTAAAAATATTTTTAAAGATTTTATTTATTTATATGACAGAGAGAGACAGTGAGAACAGGAACACAAGCAGGGGGAGCAGGAGAGGGAGAGGGAGAAGCAGGTTTCCCGCTGAGCAGGGAGCTTGATGTGGGGCTCGATCCCAGGATCCTGGGATCATGACCTGAGTGAAGGCAGACGCTTGACTGACTGAGCCACCCAGGCGCCCCTTTACTGGTGTTTTAATTTGCATTTCCTTGATGACATATGATGTGGAACATCTTTTCATATGCTTATTTGCCATTTGTATATATTCTTTGATGTGGTGTTTGTTAAGGTTTTTGGCCCATTTTTTATATACTGTTGGTTGTTCTCTTACTGTTGAACTTGAAGAATTATTTGTTTATTTTAGATAAGAGTCCTTTATCAGATGTGTCTTTTAAAAATCTTCCAGTCTGTGGCTTATTTTCTAATTCTCTTGAGATTGTCCTATTGGAGCAGAAGGTTTTAATGTTAATGAAGTGTGCTTATCAACTATTTCTTTCATGGATTGTGCCTTTGGTGTCATATATGTGATTTCATTGCCAGATGCTTTTATTTCATATTCCAACCATTCAGTGCTGATATATAGGAACATGATTTGAGTTTTGTATATTGGCTTTGTATCCTGAAAGCATGCTAACCTCATAAGTTAGTCCTAGCAGCTTTTGTGTAGATTCCTTTGAATTTTCTACAAAGACTTACTTGTGTCATCTTTAGAGACAGGTTTATTTCTCTATTTCCAACATGTATGCTTTTTATTACTTTTTATTACATTATCTGGGGCTTTCAGTGCAGTGTTGTATAGAGCAATAAAGGAAGACATTCTTACCTTGATCCCAATTTTAGAGGGAAAGTACAGTGTTTTTCCATTAAATATAATGTTAGTTGTAGTTTTTTTGTTCAGTGCTGATTAAGTTTGAGAAATTTTTTTCTATTTCTACTTTGCTGAAATTTTTAAAAAATTATAAACAGATGCTGAATTTTGTCAAATACTTTTCTCCATCTATTGAGATATTCATAGAGCTTTTCTCAGTAGGTTAATATGGTAAATATTTATTGATTTTTGAAAGTTGAATCTAAATTTGATTTGATGTTCTTTTTGTTGAGAAATTTCTGTGTCTTTGTTTAAGTATGTCTCTAGTCAAAAGCATTTATGGGATCTTAGTATTGAGGCAAAGTTGGCTTTATGAGTGATTTGGAAGAGTTTCTATGTCTTTTACTTTTTGGGGAAGTTTGTATTAAAGTGGTGTTAGTTTTTCCTTCCGTGTTCCATCCAATTCAGCATGAAACCAGCTGGGCCTTGAGTTTTCTTTGCAAACTTAGCTAGTGGCTATTTCTCCCCTCCCATAGTCTTATTGTGGGTAAACGTCCTCAGATCTTCCTGATCTTCCCTGGTGCTTTTGTGTAGGAAAATCCTGTTAGAGTGTTGGAATGCCCTTTGTCTACAGCCCCAGGGACTTCACAGTCTCATGCTAGCCCATACGCAGTTGGGCAGCGTAGGAAGGAAGGAAGGAAGGAAGGAAGGAAGGAAGGAAGGAAGGAAGGAAGGAAAGAAGGAAGGAAGGAAGGAAGGAGGGAAGGAAGGAAGGAAAGGAGGAGGGAGAGAAGGAAGCTCAGTATTCTTACTGGCTTAGGCGTCATTTGGCAGCATCTGTTTTAGTTAGGTGACAGCCCATTTCTTCGGTCAGGTGCCTGTCTCCCTCTAGCTTTCAGGTTAATCATTCACCCTGTGAATTCAGTTCTCTGAAGATTTCAAGGAAAGTATTTAACTTGCAGTTTGTCAAAATTCCCCTCACTTTTGTGGTGGGAGCAATAGTCTTGCAGCTCTAAGCTGAAATTTTTTACATTTCTGTTCTGAAACTGGTAACCCCATACTATAAACTGCTGATACTGTTTAATTAGAAGATCACCAAAACATCAGAATATTTTTTGGGGGAATCACACGTTTAAAACTTATTTCATTTGGCTCAAGTACCTATTAATACAGATTTTTTCTTAGAGACATTGTTTTCTGCATTAAGAAATTAATATCCAGGGCACCTGGGTGGCTCAGTCATTAAGCATCTGCCTTCGGCTCAGGTCATGGTCCCAGGGTCCTGGGATTGAGCCCCGCATCGGGCTCCCTGCTTGGCGGGATGCCTGCTTCTCCCTCTCCCACTCCCCCCTGCTTGTGTTCCCTCTCTCGCTGTGTCTCTCTCTCTCTGTCAAATAAATAAATAAAATCTTAAAAAAAAACAGTTCATATCCATATTCACGTTTGCTAATTTAAACTTTTCAAAATCGCATAGTGGGTAATCTCTGGATACTTGTATGTGTGCTTGATGCTTAAATATAGAAAATCAAGAATTTACAGGAGGAACTAGAGAACTCAAATAAAGTAGAACATGAAATTTAACTTGAAATTAAATAGGACAAATTTTTATATTAGTTGCTTGAATACTTCAGTTATGTCACATAAATTATTTTCCAACTCTCTGTGGGGAAAATTGTTGATAGTACTTGACCTTTGAAATGTGTTTTGGAATAGTTCTAGAGTATTATAGAAAAGCCAAACACAGTCTTAATTTTTTGTTTTTAAACTATTGATTATTATTCATAATAAGGTACTCTCACACATTTTTTTTTTGGTTTGATATTTGAAGGAGTAGAAACACAGAAGGTATAGATCTTTTACCCAATGGCAGAGTTATTCATGATGTTATTGTTCTGAATAGTGCAAAGAAATAACATAATGCTATTACCATTTAAATCACTTTGTAACCATAACTTTCTTTTATCTTAAAAAGAAAAAGCTAAAAAAAAAAAAAGAAAAAAGACTGTTTTTAATCAGTTTGACCAGAGATTTGAAACTGAGTTTAGATTATTTTAATTGAGATGTAGAAAATTAAGGAAACAATGACACAATTCAGAAAATTATAGGCAGTGTAATTAAAGTATTTATTTTAGATTGTCAAACTATGTGTTAAAATTCTCATTAGGTTTTTCCTATCTTGTTCTGAAAGTTGATAAGAATACCACTGATTTCATCTATAATGTAAAATAATTGATATTAAAGAACATAGTTATTTGGGTTTTTAAAAGATTTTTATTTACTTATTTGAGAGAGAGTGAGAGAGAGCACAAGCAGGGAGGAGGGGCAGAGGGAGAGGGAGAAGCAGACTCCCTGCTGAGCAGGGAGCCCGACACGGGACTTGATCCCAGGACTCTGGGATCATGACGTGAGCTGAAGGCAGATGCTTAACGAACTGAGCCACCCAGGTGCCCCGTTATTTATGTTTAAATTATAAAAATTTATTTTCAAGCATCAACAATAGGTGGAAGGAGTTCTGTTTATCACTAGGAAGTATTTACCAAAAGGAAACTGCATATGCAATATTGCTCTTCTGAATTTTTTTGTTGTGGGAAATAAATAGTGGAAAAATACCAGAGGGTATTTTCAAGTTGAAATTTTCCAAAGTCTAATTTCAAATCAAATTTTCTTGTATAGTCTTATATGGACTCGTTGTTGAAAAAAGATCTCTGAAAAATTTCTCCCCTAACCTCATGATGTAATAAAACTAAGAACATGTTTGAACCCAGAGAAAATGCATACAGATCAACATAGTTTATAGTCTAAATCATTTTTCATTAATTTTTGTTGTGAAAAATTTGATAACTTTCTATAGCAAAGCATTTAACAGCATTGTTTTGTTTGGTTACATATTTTTGTAGGAATTTGAAACAAATTAACTGTTAACTGTGTGGCCAAAGAGCATCTGGGAAAAATGTATTCAGCCTTAACTTTTGATTTTTTTCAAAACTTAATGTAAGAGCCTGATAAGGCAAGTTATTAATTTATCCTGATATAATTTAAACCAAATTACAAACTCTATAGAATTCAGGGCTACTCCAACTTTAAGGGGCGCCTAGGTGGCTCAGTCATTGTCTGCCTTCGGCTCAGGTCATGATCCCAGGGTCCTGGGATCCAGCCCCGCATCGGGCTCCCTGCTCCGCGGGAAGCCTTCTTCCCCCTCTCCCACTCCCCCTGCTTGTGTTCCCTCTCTCGCTGTGTCTTCAGGGCTACCCCAACTTTAAACCTGTTACCATATTCAGTGCCACTTGGTTCAAATTTGTAGTTTAAAATTCACTTTTGTGCAGGTATATTGCCTCTCAAAATCCATAAAAGTAATTTTAAATAAAATATTCTTGATCAGGACTACTCCAGATATGAACATACACTCTTTCTTTCTGATCTTAGAAATTTATGAGAGCTTTAAAAAGAGAACCAGATAGAATCTAGTGAACAATGGTGTGGAATTATCCCATTTTGCCTGTTTTAGGGGATTAGTTAGTGCCCTACATTAATACAGACCCAGCAGGTGGGCTTTAATTATGTTTTTTTCCATTTACTTGTGAAATATTCATTTAAGTTTACTTCCTCAGAACTGTATGGTATTTAACTCCAGTTTCCTTTTTTATTCAGGTGACTTAAGGATTTCCCTGCTGTCATCAAAAGTGTTCAGTGCTGGGAAGAACTGAATCTTCCTGAAGAAGCTTAGAATATTTTAATGTAAAACTTTTGTCGGATGTGGAGAAATCAGTGCTAATTTAAGACTGTTAAAATGATCATAGTCATGTCATTTCGGATTTTGTTATAGGAAGCCATTAAAGAAAATTCCAACAAGAGAGTGTATCATTTTGAAGAAGGATTGCCCACTCTTGGGCAAAATTAGACAAGATAAGATCCATGTGAAATAAGTTAAGAAGATATATTACTTCCAGATTATACCTGGAAAGCCATGATAAGAAACTGGAAAATAATAGCAGTGGAAATAATGTGGGGTTCTTCAAATAATGGAAATAACATAGAATAACAGAAAATCTTGCCTCATAACCTGTGTTTTGTTTTTGATTGGAATGCTGAGAGGGACAGTGAGGATCTATACACTTGAGCTTTGAAAACATCTTCCCCTAACTGTCTTTGCACTGACCAGACATGTTTATGCTTAGATCAAACTAACATAGTGAGCTCTAGACCAAAAAAGAAACTGAACAGTAAAAAATACATATACCCTCTGGGAAATGACAGCCATTTTTGAGACCAGCGATTAGCAAGGTGTACATCCCTGGATTATGTCCCAGTTAAGGTAGAACTCACTCAGCTGCCACTACTCATGAATGTGAGATTTCTCTTATATCTGGTTCAGAATGGTATTTGGTTACAAGTTTGTACTTATTTGCGGCTGTAGGTCAAGTTAGCTCAAGTAGTGGAAACAGTTATTATACAAATACTTAGCTCAGCTCAAAGTAGTCCCTGAGAAGCTTCAGTTAGAAAACCAAAGAGGGAAAGAGGAGGTTCTAGTAATGGGTCATTATATATTTTGTCAGAGAGAGAACCGGAAACATGCTGCTAAAAGATCCAATCACAATGTGGCATTTTTTGTCTCCTTTGTTCTGAGAATGTTATAAAGATGAGTGCAGATAACGTTATGAAGGATGGAGAATGCAGCGCCAAGTAAGGATTTTTAATGTTTCCATGAATCAACAAGGAAACATTCATGGTTTTCAGCAGAAAAGTGATGTGATGAAAGAGCATTTGTGAGAGGTAAGCCTGCTGTGCAGGGTGGATTTGGAGATGTCTAAACACAAGAGGTTCAAGAAAAATGGATTGATGTACATCCACTGTTCTAAAGTAGTCCAGAAGTAGAGGGAATAAGAAATGGCCGTTGAGTCTGTTAATCAGTCACTTACCTGTGGAAGTATAATTTCAGTACGGTGATGTGGTTCGAAATAAGGACATAGGTTAAAGCTTCCCTTATATGCTGCATACACACAAACACATACATACACATGTAGGTACGGACATAGGTACACATATACACATAGGCACACACATACATACACACAAACATATGAATGCATATGTACATACATATATGTTTACATGCATAATACACACCCACACCTAAACATGCACACACACACATGTACACATGCACACATATACACACATGAATGTACACATGCATGCATTCATGCATATACACGCATACATATACACATGCATACATACACACACATATACACATGCACACATACACACATGCACGCATATACACATACGTGTACACATGCATACACACATACATATACACATGCACACATACATACATATACACACTTGCATATACACACATACATACACATGCATACATGCATACATTTACAACATACACATACACATGTGCACACATGTACACATGCATACATACATATACACATGCACACATACATACACACATGCACGTACACATGCATGCATACACACATACACATACACTTGCATACATGCATATACACACACGTACACACATACATATACAATGCATACATATGCACACATACATGTACACATGCATACATACATATACCCACATACATATACACATGCATACATGCATACATATACATGCATACATATACACACAGCTGACCCTTGAACAACATGTTTGAAGTGCCTGGGTCCAATTCTACATGGATCTTTTAAAATAAATACAGTGCAATACTGTAAAGGTATTTTCTCTTTCTTACGATTTTCTTAATACTTCCTTTTTTCTAGCTTACTTTGTTGTTAGATTCTAATATATTATACACATAACATACAAAATATGTGTTAATCAACTTTATGTTATCAGTAAGGCTTCTAGTCAACAGTAGGATGTTAATAGTTAGGTTTTGGGGGCAGTCAAAACTTATATGTGGATTTTTAACTGGGGGGGGATTGGCACCCCTAACCCCTGCATTGTTCAAGGGTTGACTATGTGTATTATATATACTAATTATACATGTTAATATAGACATATTAAAAATAGAAATACTTATTAAAAATTCAACTTGGTCAGACTTCAGCCTAGCATGACGGCAATGGTGAAGATGTAAGACACACTTATGTGGACCTACTACGTGGCAATCACTGTGCCGAGTGCATTCACGTGCATGATTTCATGTAATGCTCACAGGTGGAAACTATAGTATTCTCATTTCTGTAAAAAGTTATTTACTTAATTATATGCACTCTGATATGAGGTTTAGGTTTATTTTTGTTTTGTTCTGGTTTTGGTTTGTTAGTTTTTTCAAGTTTTTGTTTAAATTCCAATTGGTTAACACACAATATGATACTAGTTTCAGGTGAGGTTAATCTTTATTAACTAGAATATTTTTAGAAATGACCTTATATTTTAGTTGCCTGACATAAGTCAAACTTAAGCAAAACACAAGAGTTTTCTCCCTCAGCAGGAAGATCATATCTTTAATCTTATTACTAACTCTGCACCACTAGCAATAAAAAGACTAAGGGTGACATTAAAATATATGAGTCAAAACTTTCTGCTTCAGTAATCAGATGCCCCGAGATAGAAAGGAGGGTGAAACTATTTTAGGTGGAAATGCTGTAGGAAATTGATAAACTAAAGAATAGAATGGCAGAGAGGGTACACTCCAGAGGGAAACCGCGGGGTTGAAATCCTGAGTCAGCCATTCCCTAGTGGGGTTAATAGGGCAGGTTTCTATACTTCTTTAACTTTGCATTTTTTCATCTGTAAAAGGAAGTTGTTGAGCTGCCTCTAAGACCTCACAGGTGATATAATGTCAGGCAGGGAACACAGCCCTTGTCTTCAGTAAGTATTGGTTCTTCAGTTTGTATCATTGGTATCATTGTCTTTATTTTAAAACAGAAAGACACAAAAATAGACGAATTCAGTCTTCATGATAATGAGCTATGGAGGGCTATCTCTGCCTCTGTTATGCTAAATTCCCTTGTTTCCTAATACAGTTTACAATAAACCACTTCACTTAAAGCATTCTAAGCCTGTGTCTCTTAGAAGTAGAAGAGCTTAAGGCTAGTTTTTAATACAAGGAATTAATGAGCCGATTTCAGGTAAAATCAGTTGAATTTCATTTGCTCACAGTTCATTACAATTAAAAAATATTTTGGATAGGCAGGGTTTGCCATGGGTGAAAACTGGTTCCACTCGTGCTTTTCTTTTGCTGTATAGTACAGGAGAAATAGTAGTGTTTGGAATCTAGGACTTAATAATTTTAACTTAATTTGTTAGTTATCATCATTGGAATGATCATAAAAACTCCTTTGACATGAATAGTCTCAAAATGTAAGGTCATGATGTTTCCCATTTAAGATGAAATAATAAAGTAATAATTGTGGAATGATACCAGATAAATTGAGATCCTATGTCTTGGGAGTTGACGATGTCTAACTTGCTATAAATATAAGCCTCTTAAAGTTTTGAGTTTGAGAACGTTCGTGAATCATAGACAGAATGAAAATGGGATTTCTAGTTTCTGGATTTGAGTAAGAAAAAAGGAACTTGTAGAAAATTATGTCTTCATCTTCATAATCATTCTATGAAGCTTTGACAGCTGCATTAGATAAAAATTTATCACTCATCTAAAATTTACTGGTTAAATGGGGCGGGGGGGGGAGTAATTTCAAATGAACTTAGAATGGAAAACTGTATTTTAACTACTTTGTTGATGAGTTCATTGTTAACTTCATTAACCTGTTACTCTAGGAATATTTTATGCGATGGCTATTTGTAGTTACACACTGAGGTAAGTAACTCTTGTTTGGAATCAAAATTTGATGCAAAAATAATGAAAATGGTTTCTATTTATTATGAAATGTGTTAAGCCAATTTTTCTATATTCTCCCAAATTATATTTTATATGAATATTGGTTTTTGTAATAAGTAATAATAATAAGAGCAAATATTTATCAAGGCTTACTCTTGCTAGGCTCCATGTTCCATGCCTCATGTGCAATAGTGCTTTGAATTTATTATTGATCAGCTTTTATCTACTATCATTTCAAGGAATTAAAATGTTACTTTTATTCTGTTGTAGAGCATGAGAAATGGCACAGGAAAATGGTGACTTTGTTTTTACTTAGTCAAAAAATACATTTTTCTATAGTGCTATAGCTTTATCATATTTTCAATATTTTAAATTTTGAGCATATTTCTTTTCACACATTCTTATTAGTGCAAGTAGATTGCAGTGATTGAAGAGTTGTCCACTGATTTTTTTACAGTATTATTCCTTAAAATTTCCTTTAAAACATACATTATAATTCACAGCTCCCCAGTAATTTTAGAGCTACTTCAAAGTCTTACTAAAACATTTATCTCAGAAAGGATTTGTATCCAAAATATACTAGCAACTCTTAACTCAAGAATAAGAAAACAAAAGGCCCCAAAGCCTACATGTTGTATGATTGCAATTATAGAATATTTTGGAAAACATAAAAATAAAGACATTATAAAAATAGAAGGGATTGCCAGAGGCTCAGAGGAAGGGATTGAGGTTGAATAAGTGAAACAAAATTTTGGGTTTTTGTTTTTTGTTTTTTTTTTTAAGATAAAATATTCAGTATGATATTTTAATGGTCAACACATGATATTATGCATTTGTCAGAACTCACAGAACTTTAAAGCACAAAGAGTAAACATTAATATATACAGATTTATTTAGAAGATGGGGGGGTTCCATGAAAAAAATGCACATTATGACAAGAGACTAACTGTATTACAAATGTGTGAAACAAGCTCTCTTAAGGGGAAGGGTGTAAAAGGTGCTGACCAAGTAACTTGGGATATGAGTGGAGTGTCTAAGACTAAAGTCAAGAGGAACTGCACATATACACTGAACTCTAGTCAATAAAGTTGTTTCCTACTAATGTACAAGTTAATTCTGATGCTACTATGCATGTGTAATAGAAATGAACAATGGAGGAAGTGAATGGTGGGTATTAGGAGCCAGATTTCTAACTGTTGTAATGGATTTACAGATTAGCAAAGGGAGCAGGGTTGAGAGGTCCATGTGGTAATGAGAGTTGAGACATCAGTAAGAACTCATAATGAGCTTATTATATATACAGATGGTTACATGTCAAAATAATCATAAATAGTTGTGTACGTATGGATTAGAACATACACACCCATGTTTCTTTGTGCTATCTGCTGGGATAACCTAAAAGCAATGGCACTTCAGTAGCAATGAACATTACTTAGTGCCCAGAACTTGGTTTCTAATAAGAGGAACCAAAGATCCTTGGACAATAGCTGATTTTAACACTGGAACAGAGACTATACAAGATGATCTTGGAGCATCTAATAAGTGCCAGAAAGTAAGGAATTAAAACACACACACACAAACACCACATTATTACAGATTTGTCAAAGGTACACAGGAACCAACTGAAAGAACTTCAGTGGCTAAAGGTAGAACAATTTAGATCATAAAATAAATTATTATTGGATTATAGCCCAAGGTATAAAATAAACTTCCACGAGTCCTTACTGATACAACGAAATATTTGAATAAGCAAATAAGTGGGGGAGAAGAGGCAGCTCTCTCATGCAGATAATTCTAAATAATTTTGTATAAAATACTCTGCCCTCAGGAGGAGAGCATAACTTAACTACTTGTGAACTGTGAATGATGCACATGGCTTCCTTTCAAAGAGTATAGTGTGGAAAGGGAGATAAACAAGAGTGATATTATAATGGAGACAACTAACAAAACACCTTCATCCAGCTGATCAAGGTCAATATCAGCATCAACAGTGATAAATCATGTTGGTAGTATCTAAAACTCAGGTTGCTATGATGGGATGAAAAAGGCAGTTCACCTCTGTGGTTTTCTTCCCCCAAACCCATAACAACAGCCCAGCCATGTGAAAAATACCAGAGCAATGCCAATAGTGGGAAATCCTACAAAATGCCTGGCCATTATTTCTCAAAAGAGTCAAAGTAAAAAAAAAAAAAAAAAAGTCTGTGAAACTATCACAACCAAGAGCAGCCTAGGGAGACATGATAACTAAATGTAATGTGGGATCCAGGAAGAGAAAAGGAACATTATGTAAAACTATGAAAATTGAATAAAGTATGGCATGTGACTCAGCTAGAGCTTCTGTAACAAAGTACCATAACCTGGATGGTTTAAACAATGAAAATTTGTTTTCTCATAGTTCTGGAGGCTAGAAGTCCAAGATCAAAGTCCTGGCAGGGTTGGTCCCTTTTGAGTGGTGTGAGAGAGATTCTCTACCATGACTCTTCTAGCTTGATGGCAACCTTTGGTGTTCTTTGGCTTATTGAAGCATCAGTCCAATCTCTGCTTTGATTTCCATTTGATGTTTTCCCTGGGTACATGTCTGTCTCCAAATTCCCCCCCCCCTTTTTTTTTAAAGATTTTATTTATTTATTTGACAGAGAGAGACACAGTGAGAGAGGGAACACAAGCAGGGGGAGTGGGAGAGGGAGAAGCAGGCTTCCCACAGAGCTGGGAGCCTGATGCGGGGCTCGATCCCAGGACCCTGGGATCATGACCTGAGTCAAAGGCAGACGCGTAACGACTGAGCCACCCAGGAGCTCCTCCAAATTTCCCCTTTTTATAAAGATAATCGTTATGTTAGATTAGGGCTCACTCTAACAACCTCATTTTAACTTCATCGCCTCTGTAAAGATTTTGTCTTCCAAGATAGGCAGATAGATTTGAGAAAGAGAGATAAAGACTCAAAAATAATACAGTAATGCCTAAGTTTTCAAGGACTTATCTAATATCCAATTAAATTGAGAGATATGGTTATATATTGAATTTTCAAGTGATTTTCTTCCATGTGTTTCGTTTAAGTATTGCCTTTTCTTTATTGCATGGCTTTAGAAACAATATGCATATGTTGTTGAACATTTCAGTAATATGGTAGATGAATTCCATTCATCCCCTCTAATGAATGGGGCCCCTTAAGAAAAAGTTTGGAGGCATCAATCTCCTCGCCAGTGATTTAGTAATATAACAGAAACAGAAAATTTAAGCAAAAATGCTTTTTATGCTTTTATGCTTTTTCTTTAGATGAAAACTAAATATCCTCATGTGTTCCTTTCCCAGAGCCCGAACCAATTACTGACTAATTTTGAAACAACTTTCTAGAACAAAAAGTAATTATTCCACTTGGAGTTACAGGTAATAAAGGCTTTACTGTATCAGCTGCACTTTCCAGAGAAATCTAAGTGGGGTTTAGTAGGTTCAAATTCTTGCTAACTGAAAATACGTTTCTGTTTTGTATAAATATTTTTTTCGAATTTTGTTCCCTAGGCAATTTACTCCAAGGCCTCAGGTTTAAACGATCTAAAGTCTGGTTTTAGTTTCTGTACTTTCAGTTTTTGTTTGTTGTTCATTGGGTGTAAAGAAATGGAGGAAGCAACAAAATTAAGTACTGTAAGTGCCCGCGGGCAGTTTGCATGTCAACATAGGCTGGTGGGTGTTTTTGTGTGTGCACATGTGCCTACAATTTGTTCTGCTTAACCTCTTTGTGTTTCGGATTCCTCCCATCAGCTCTGTGAGTAAAGCTAGAATAAACACTCAAAACCATGAGAAAATCATAGCTGGGTGCCTTTGTCTGGTAGCACATAGACTTCCTTTGGTGTAAGGAAACATTTCATCATTGGTTTTGGAAAAGATCATCAAAGAGAACTTTACCAATGCACTTCATGTTTGAAATGTCTACTGCATGTCACTCATTGTGCTTGTTTATTCTGATTTTGATCATCCTGGTTTAATAAAAGAAAATAATTGATTGGGTACTGGTTTACGTTAATTCTTTAGGTACACGTAACACTTAAAAGTGATCCGTTTGCATGTCTATTAACTTCAGACATAGAGACTTACAGACTCAATGTTATTCAATATTAATGTTTGTTTCTCAGTTTTTGTTGGGAAGGGAAGAGAAACTAAATACCTGTAGGTAATATTGAAAGAGTTGTGATTTTCCTGTGTCATATATTTTATTTTTGCTATTCCGTTTGCCTTTGTAAATGTTTCTACATTTATCATGATACCTGTTCTTCTTTTGTCGTGAAGCATATCACAGGAGAACGCATACACTCCTATCAAAATTTCTTTCAGGAACTTTATTTTTATCAATGAAAAAATTTCAAAAGTTTTTATTTCCATTGTTTTTGCTTTTGTTTGTTTGCTTTGCTTTATTTTCCCTTGGTTGGACAGACCCTAAGTGATTCTTATATGCGCTAAAAAGTGCCTCAAGCAATGATGCTCTGTAATTAATGTCCTGTGTAGTTGATGGATTTTCTGATTTAAGGAGAATAGCTATGGGGGCGCCTGAGTGGCTCAGTAGGTTAAGTGTCTGCCTTCTGCTCAGGTCATGATCTCAGGGTCCTGAGATGGAGCTCTGAGTCAGACTTTCTACTCAGTGGGGAGCCTACTTCTCCCTCTCCCTCTGTCTGCCTCTCTGCCTACTTGTGCTCTCTCTCTCTCTCTCTGTCAAATAAATAAAATCTCAAAAAAACAAAAACAAAAACAAAAACAAAAGCAAAACCCAGTATGAGAAATCCAACATTTGCTTTAAATTTTCTATCATGAAGAGTTTTAATATAGCCACTGTGGAAGAAAAGTATGGAGGTTCCTCAAATAATTAAAAATAGAACAAACACAGTCTCATTTCTGGGTATAAATCCAAGGAAAGAAATTCATTATCTCAAAAAGATAACCATACTGTCATGTTCACAGCAGTGTTACAATAACTAAGACATGGAAACCAATAAAGTCTTGACAGATAAATGGATAAAGAAATTGTGGTAGAACTTGGCATCAGCTGACTTTTGTTCTATCTATTTTAATGCACACGTATTGGTATCATACTGTGTTTTTTTTTTTGCATTTCTGTTGCATAATGAAGTTGAGCATTATAAAAAAACATTATTCAACTTTTCCTACTTGACTATTACGTTATCTCTCTTTTTAAAGTAATGTATGGACGCTTTAAAATATTCTGTGTGTAGGGGATGTACAATATACACGATGAAAAAAAGACAGAAAAATAGAGAAGAAAATTACATGGTTCTCAAATAAAATAGCAAGTGTTTAAAATATAAATAATGGGCCATAGACCCTTGCATGACTATCTACTTAAGCAAATAATCTGAAATATTTTCCCTTAGATATCACACATGGTTCCACTGATGTTCAAAGAGGGAAGATTTAAGCAAATAGACATAAATGAAATGAAACACATCTTTGTCTGTCTTTGATGATTCAAGTGTCCCCCGGAATGACCTTATATATATAAATAAGAGTTGTTGATTTTGGACTGTCATGGTGGTGAAAAGCTGTTTAGAATAGATCAGCTTAAACAGATTGTATTATATAAACTGTGAAAAAAATCCAACTCTGGTGACATTTTTTAGTGTTTGAATTTCTGTCTTTTCATCTTTATTTTCATTTAAGCATTTTTTTTCCTGAAAATATTTGACTGTGAAAAGTATCTCTTAATAAAGAAACTAATCTTCTTACTTTTTTCCTAAACCTCTAACTTTCATGCCACTTTTAAAAACCCTTATTGAGTTACAGAATGCATCTATTAATGTTCATGTATCATCAGTTTACAGCTCAATGGCTTTTTTCAAACTAAGCATACTGTGTAAACAGCCCTGAGATCCAGAAATAGGTCATTACCAGCACTTCCAGAGCCCATATGCCCTTTTTCAGTCACTAATCACTCTCTCTCACCCTCAAGGTAACTGCTTTCTTGATGTCTAATGGCACAGGTTAGTTTTATCTGTTTTGTACTTTGTATACATGGGAAAGTAAGTACATAGTCTTTCCTAACTTCTTGCCATTGACATTGTGTCTCTGAGATTCATTCATGTTGTTGTATGCAGTTTCGATTTTTATTCTTATTGCTATATACTGCTATTATGAAAATAATACCATAATTTATTTATCCATTTCAGTGTCAATAGGCATCATTAATAGTATGGTTTGCAGTTTGGGACTATTATAAACCATGACTCTATAAACATTCTAGTACCTGCACTTTGGCAAAGCTGTCTGTGTGCTAAGAATAATCCTAATAATGGAATTGATGAGTTTATGTATCTATATTTTCCCCTTTAGTAGATACTTCAAATCATTTTTACAAAATGTCTGTACCAATGTATACTTACACCAACGGCATATGAGAGTTCTGGTTGTACTACATCCTTTCAAAAATTTGTCATTGTCTGTCTTTTGTTTTATCATTCTGACAGACATCTATTGATATCAGTTAGTTGCATTATCTGCTGCTTAATGAAGTTGAGCATTTTAAAAAGCAAGTCTCTTTGAACCATGAAAGACGATGGACTCTGAGAAACAAACTGAGGGTTCCAGAGGGGAGGGGGGTGGGGGGATGGGTTAGCCCAGTGATGGGTATTAAAGAGGGCACGCTCTGCATGGAGCACTGGGTGTTATGCACAAACAATGAATCATGGAACACTACATCAAAAACTAAGGATGTATGGTGATTAACATAACATAAAAAGAAGTTAAAAAAAAAAGTCTCTTTTGGCCATTGGGGTTTCCTCGTTTGTAAAGTATCTCCTCAACTCCTTTCCTACTTTTCTGTTGTGTTATCCTACCTTTTTTCAATGATACATAGAGGTTTTAATATATTCTGGATGAGTGTTTCATCTGATATGTACCTCGCAAATAGCTACTGATATGGGATACATTTTCATTATATAAGTGGTATCTTTTATTTTTACTCATTTTTTAATACTCAACTCAATTCCTTGCCCTCCCGCCACTGCCTTTTTAAAATAAATTCTTCCTTGAACTAACCAGCTTAAACTGATCTTCCATTTCACTGACATCCTAGCCTCTCAAATCCTCCAAAAGTACAAAAGTCTTCTTTTCCCCTAAGACTATAAACAGCTCAATTCCAGATATGGGTATACAATATATGCTAATGAGATATTTGATGAAAGGAATGAACTTGAAAGATAAGATTTAAAAAAAGTATAATATTATTCTGGTTAATAGCAAATTTTGAGGTGTAGAATGTTTGATTTCAACATGTCATGTCAAAGCATGTACGTTTTATTTTTTCTTACAAATGGTGACTGTACGAGGACAAAATATTAGTAGTTGCTTTATTCCATAGATTAGAATAATAAGATCGAGTAAATGTTTTAAAAGGTGATGTGAAAGTCACTGATACAACAGAAATATCTATGTAACTATTCTTCAATTTAACCACCTCACATTTGCTTGAATTTTGGGAATAGGTGATCAAGATTGGATAACAACATTTTGATGTGAACATAGCAAGAATTAACAGCAAATCATTGAACAGGGTTAAAACCGAGCCTTCAGTTCTTTAGACTGCTGAAACCCTCTATCCTTAGGTCCCTGACACTTCCACTGTTACCAGAACAACACACCTCAGTCCAAATTCCTGGTTCTTGGGAAGCATGGTTGACTTGTGGTGCCTCATAGCCTTGGGGGAGCGAGCAACATGTTTTCTCATGTCCAGCTCAAAAAGCAAACTCTCACAAAGTTCTCTGCTGATGATATTCTTCAAAAAGATAATGTTTTTCACAATTTCTTCAAACACGGCTCTTGACAGTCACCAAAACAATGTAAATCTCATTCCTAGGGAATGGTGGTATCTGAAAGGACATGAAGAAAAGGATCATGAGTGCAGCGTGATCTATCTTCTTGCTCTCGAATTCAAAGATTGGAAGATGTTTGTTGTCCGAGTTTTATTTTTTTTTTTTTTTGAGATCTTGTTTATTTGACAGAGACAGAGAGAGCAGGAACACAAGCAGGGGGAGTGGGAGAGGGAGAAGCAGGCTTCCCGCTGAGCAGGGAGCCCAACGCGGGGCTCGATCCCAGGACCCTGGGACCCTGACCTGAGCCGAAGGCAGACGCTCAACGACTGAGCCACCCAGGTGCTCCGTTGTCTTGAGCTTTAAATTCAGCAGTCTTACCTCGCTGGATATCCAGAAATTGTTTTGATTTCACAGGGTTTAGAAGTATTCTTCTTTCACAACAGCCAAACCACAAAAGGTGGTTGAAAACAGCCTAAAAAATCTTGTGATGTCACCAGATGCAGTTAGTCATCAGAAAGGCACTATTCAGAGAAACAGAAGGAAAAGGAATTGTCAATATGGCGTCTTGAGCCCAGTTCTCATTGTGGCCAGTTTTGTCACCCCTTCTATATATATCTTTGCATTAAAAAAAATTCACAATTTAGTTCTTGCCACTCCACTTTTTGAAAAGCGACTGTATTGAGATATGATTTACATACCATGAAAATCACCATTTTGAAGTATATAATTAGTAGTTTTTAGTATATTCACCAAGTTATGCAACCATCACCACAAACTAATTTTAGAACATTTTATTATGCCTAAAAGAAACTCCATACCCATTAAAAGTCACTTCCCACCCCAACCCACTACCATTCCTAGCCCTAAACTATCACCAATTTACTTTTGATTTCTATGGATTTCTCTTATTTGGACATTTCTTAGAAATGAAATCATACAATATGTGATCTCCACTCTATATAGTAAATTTTCCTGTATTTTTGTTTCCAATCAACATAGATGAGTTTTTGCAGAATAGTAAAGCCACACAATACCATTCTAGAAAAACATTTTAAAGAACCAAGCCTACGTATTGTAAAATTTACTAGATCTTTCCTTAATACTGCTTATCACTCCCTTTACTTGCTCCCATCCTGCTCATACTGGGATTTCTCCATAATATTTTGGGCACTGTTTTCTTCTTCTCTCACTCGTTGGAAATTATCAGTAATTTTGCAATCCTGCTCATACTGGGATTTCTCCATAATATTTTGGGCACTGTTTTCTTCTTCTCTCACTCGTTGGAAATTATCAGTAATTTTGCAATAGAGTAAATTGAATTTAATGACTTTCTGATTCTGTCTCTAACTGAGCATTTGGAGAAGCTGAAGCAAAAACCTAACCCTCAAGAACTCATACTCTTCACTTAATAGGTATGGAGAAAAGAATAAACTTCATCCACCAACTCCACCTGCGATTTTGTGAGCAGAAAATTACAAGAAATAAATATTTGCAAAGTTCTTTGGAAAAAATGAAATGATTGCAGTAAGAGTTGTTTGCAAGTTACATTTCTTAGGACTTCTATAAAGCCCCAAGGATGTTTGAAAGAAACACGTGTTTGGCAAATTTAACCTAAGAGTAACAAAACAGGTCAAGAACAGACATCGTTCAGACGTTGCCTACCACTGTGGTTTTGAGAGGAGATAATTTATATATTGCTGTGAAGCTAATTAAATAATGGAATAGAAATCCTTTCATATGGTATCTGGGTAGCATTAATATATAATAGGATTGTTCAGTGAGTAGTTATGCTTGGCGGCATAGAGGTGAAGCTGTGATAAGATATGTTAGTCGGAAACTAGTGTTAGCAAACTAGCATCCAGTCTTGAGAAAGACTCACCGTAGGATGGAATGGGTTAGTCTTGCGTCTTGTAGTTCATTAGAATCTCAAAATCATGTCCTGCGTTATCCCCTATTTATTTTTCTATGGGTAAAACTCAGAGTCCTTAATCATCTTGTCCCAAGCATATCTATCCAAACCCACTCCTGTCCCTCCTCCATGTGCCCTGTCTTCCAGAAACGAAATGGTGCTCGCTGCCCCACAGCCCATGGAGATCTTATGTCTTCATGCCTTTCTTTGCACACACAGTTTTCTCATGAGCTCTCCCTGCCCACCTCTGCCTCATAAATTCCCATTAACATTTTGAGCCACAATTCAGATATCTTCTTCTCTTTGCAATGTTAAGCAACTCATTTGCTCCCTCTCCTGAATTTTTATTTGGACATTTCTTAGAAATGAGATCATACAATATGTGATCTCTACTCTATACAGTAACTCTATTTGAGTATTTATAGCATTGAAACACACACACACTGCATCTTGTCTGCTCATTTATCTGTATTTGTCTTCGTTACTCGGTTTGTGAGTCCCTTGATCATAACAAAGAGTTCATTTCTGCATTTCTGGAAATGCCCGTAGTTCATGGTACAGACTACGATGTTAGAAATGTTTGCTAAGTCAAGAATAAACAAATAGACTTGAATCCCTTTTTGATAATACCTGAAGTATCCTTGCATACACTTTAAATGCACCTGCAGTATTTTAAAGATTACAAGCATGAAATCATGTTTCCAGTTATGGGTCTCAGAATGGAGAGCTTTTTAAACCTACATTCCTCCTTCAAAATCTATTGATGGCCAGTGCTCCCAATGATGTATCAGCCACAGCCCAAACACGCTGTGAGTAGTTCTGGCCACAACCGGGGAATATCCTGAGAGACAAAATGGCACAATGCATCCATAAAAGGAAGAATCACAGTTGTGGCAGCTTATCTCACCATCCTTATAGTACGGTGAGGAGATCTGAGCTCTAGGACAGGCCAGTACAGCATCAGGAGACACTGGTGTGGAAATTGAATTCAGTCTCACAACTCGGCCATGAATATGATGCTGCAGAAGAAACCAAATGAACGTCATTTTCCATAGCTGAACCTTCTCTGCCAAGGACGTCAAGAGCGATGAACAAAGGAGAGGAAGCATCCATCACCAAGTCTCAATATGAAGGGCTTGTGTCTCAAGGAGATTTACAATGAGCGACACCAACGCACCACTGTTTCAATGCCAACACTTAGAGGCGTGGAGATGGGGGTGGGTTTGTACAAAAAGGAAATATCAGACTTGGTAAGAGGGCACTCCACACAATAACATTCCAAGTTGGAGCTCATTCCCTTTTTTGTTCCATTATCTGCCCATTTGACAGTGTTCAGTATAAAGATAACTCACAAGTGGGGGACAAATCATGTGGCCTTATGAATAGAAACTATAAAAGAAGAAAAAAAGATGCTTGAAGAACATACATTATGGAAGAATTACCTGTGGAGGGAAAACAGGATTTCAGATAAATCTTTCCTCAAATTGCAAAGAAATGACAAAAAAATGTGACCTCTCTTTTACAAAAAGAGTGATAAGATATATTATAAAAAATATAATAAAAACAACTGAAAATCCAACTATACAGACTTGAGGAAATTACTCAAAGAGAAAGCAATAAAGACATGAAAATGACTATAGGTGGAAATAGTCAAAGAAAATAAAATGAAATATAATTGGACTTTTGAAGAATATGTGGAACACAAAAATATTCAAGAATGTAAAAGGAAATTTTCCCTGAAATAGAGTACAGTCTGCACAGTGAAGTACCATACTGGTCTCAAGAAAAATTCATTCCAATACTTTGCAGTCTAGTAGAAGTGGAAAGAAATCGAAGCGAGCTAGTTTCTTCATCTTTTATTGCAATTAGGAAATGTATAATATTGAAGTCTAATTATGTAGTTTAAAAAAGACTTGAAACTCTTGAGGTGCCTGGGTGGCTCAGTTGGTTAAGCATCCCACTCTTGATTTCAGCGCAGGTCTTTTTATTTTTTAATTAATTAATTAATTAATTTTTTCAGCTCAGGTCTTGATCTCAGGTTTGTCAGTTTAAGCCCCACGTTGGGCTCCACACTGGGTGTGAAGCCTACCTAAAAAAAAAAAAAAAAAAAAAAAAAAAAAAGAAAGAAAGAAAGAATAGGATAAAAAGACTTAAAACTCTTACTATGTATCAAAATTTGGCCTTTACAGGGATTATTTATAAAAAAATATTTTATCTGTTGAAGAAAAATTGACTTGCATCTTACCAACGTGTTTAGGTTACACTGTTTATATTTCTTTTAAATTTAAGTTAAAATTAAAATACTTCTTAAATATAGAACACAGTATAATGCAAAATTTAAATGCCATCTACTTATCTATCTATTATTACCTATTTATCTATTTACCTATCTGCCCTCGTATCTGCATATATGATTTGGAGATACTTCCTATCGTGTTCCTCTCATGTTAATGATGGTGATTTCTTACGACAGAACTTAGGATATGTTGAAGAAATAAGATTTTGATTGCTTGTTATATTTGCATTTTTTTTTTGAGAGAGAGAGTTGTATGCATGTATGAGCAGTGGGCAGAGGGAGAGGGAGGAAGAGAATCTTAAGTAGACTCCACTCCCAGTACAGAGCCCGAGGAGACCAATGCTGGCTCAATCTCACCACCCTGACGTTATGACCTGAGTCGCAACCAAGAGTTGGATGCTTAACTAACTGAGCCACCCAGACACCCCTGTCTTGTTCTCATTTTTTAATTAGCATGTATTATTTCTAAAAAATATTTTAAGAACTCTACAGAATATAACTTTATTGGGATATTTGAAATATACTAAGTAATTTTGACATTCTAATTTGTGCTGTTTTTCTGATTCTTTAATATAGTACTCTGTAGAATGTGTAACAGATAAATAGGAAGTATAAAAAAATGTTTTGTCATAAAATTATTTAGGGAAAGACAAAGAAAATCCAACTAGTTTTCTTTAAAGCATGGTTATCAAAATCTCAGTGTTGTTTTGTTATGAGACTGTATTGGGGGAAAATGGGGAAAAATTTTATATGCCTTATTTCACAAATGCATTTGTTATTGGAACATTTCTTATTTTGTTTTTTCAAAGTATGTCCTGGGACTAATGTCAAAAGAGCCCACTTTGGGGGCACCTGGCTGGCTCAGTCGGTTAAGTGCCTGTCTTTGGCTCAGATCATGATCTCAGAGCCCTGGGATCAAGCCCTACCTTGGGCTCCCTGCTCAGTAGGGAGTCTGCATCTCCCTCTCCCCTGTCTCTCCCCTCCCCCCCTGCACCAGCTCCTGCTCTCTCTCTCTCAAATAAATCTAAAAAAAAAGTGCACACTTTTTGTAGCCCTCTACGTACATTTGCTTTGGTATAAAATCGTATATCCAATATATTTATTAGTTTTTTTATGTTAATGAATTAATTTAAAAAATGAGCAGGAACATAGCTTAAAATATTACATAGCCGTTAAATAATGTTATGATAATTTTTTGATATAATGTTATAAAAATATATTACATTGAAAATTAGTTCAACTAAGGAAAAAATTTTAAGAACTGGAATAAGATATGCCAAAGCTGTAATATTGGATACTTATGTGTGTCAGAAAGTATGATATTTCACTCTTCTTTAATGCTGTTTCTATATTCCAAGGATTTTCATTAATCATGCATTAGTTCAAAATTAAAGAATGTTAATATTGAAAACAAGCATAGAAACATCTTGTATTGGCCATGTCTCATCTCTGAGATTTAGAGAAATCTTTTCAGATTTAAATAAGAGGGAAAATTCACACTGTTGTCTGCCCTCTTTCTCTTGTGCTCGGTTCTGGCCCTTCCCATTTGTGGTGCCTAAGCACCACATGGACCATGCAGTCCTACTGCATGATAGAATTTTGCCCCAATGTAATATTCTCTCACCTTTTGAGGCATCAGAGCAGTTTTTTCTTCCTTCCCTTTAACTGGTCAAAACTGCAGAGATTAGTTTTCTTCTGAGAAATATGTTTCTGTCTCCTTTCCTCCTCACACTTACCTCCAACTCCCCTAAAATCGGACATAGTTCCTTTTCCCATATGATCCCATCATTAAAATGTAAAGACTTCTGTCTGTTTTGCTTATTGCTCTATCTGGAATATATACAGTGTTTCCTGACATAGGGCATGCATAATTCAATATTGATCAAATATCCTTATGCCTATCAGATTACTTGAAATGTACCTATCAGACATAGCCTATGTACTTTAGGTAGTACTCCAAGTGCTCAATATATTCTATTTGAATTGCACTTAATAACTGGGAATTGAAGACTGTTATTAATGAAACTAACATTTCCTGGCATTATTATTATTATTTTTACTTTTTTAAAATTTTGTTACATCTTACAAGCTGCTAACTTCTTTATTTTTCTCACGAACTGGTCAGAAGACATCATGATTGTGACATTTGTGCAAGGGACCCCGAAGGATTGGTTGCTTGGATGAGTGAAGATTGTCTAGCTTGATGGTTAATGCTTTGTCACAAAATGCATCATGCAGTTAGGCACCGAATAGCATAGTTTTCTACAAATCGTGAATTCCAGAATTTGTTAGACTCACATCAGACTATGTTAATTATAGCTTTCAATGCCTGCAAAGAAATGTTCATGGCAACCTAAATATTTGTTTTAATTGCATAACCCTAACGTCATCCAGTGCCAACCCTTGAAACCATATGCAGTCCTCCCATGACGGAGGACTTCGCCTCAGGCTCATTTAGAGTTTGATACTTAAACCAAAATACACTAAGAGCTTTTGTCAGAATGACAGCATCTTTGTACTTCATTTGTCAAATTTTTATGGCAAATTAAGTTTCTTGACATAGCTGCAAGTATACCCTTTTATCTAGAATATTGGTATAGTACATGGGTCCCTCTGAAACAGAGGAATGTCATCAGCTCTTTGGTTTAGACTTAGGTCACGCGCTCCATCTTGAGATTAGAGTGGATTTTCACCTGTATCCATTAAGATTCGATTCCTATGTGAATAAGAGTCCCCACATCACAGAGATGTTCAAAAGATAAATTAGAAGATTTTTTCTTGCATGGATGTCTTGAGGCAGATCAGGGCTGATACGGCAGCTCTGGTTTACAAAACCTTCAAGGCCTGTTTCCTTTGGGCATCTGTCCTGGCCATCTCTGATGTAGCTGGTGCATACTAATTGTACAAACTGGCAGCCGGAACTCTGGTCATCAAATCTACGTTCTTGGCAGCAGGTTGGAGCAAAGGAAGAAAAATTCTAGCCAAGGGTGTGGACCAGCTTTCTGTTTAAAAGTTTTCCAGAAGCTACCACTCAGTGCTTTCACTTCCATCCCTTCCCGACTTTGTCACATGTTTGCACACACCTTCAAGGTAGTATTTATTCTGCATGACCAGCTGCTTAGCTAAAAATTAGATGTTCCATTTTTAGGGAAAGAAAGCCTAGCTCTAGGAGACTGCCTAAAACATGCTGACAAGGAGCTGGGGAGGGAGTGTCCCCCAGAATAAAAACAGAGAATATCATAAGGAGACAAGGTAATGGATACAGGGAGCAAAACACAGATATTAGCACGCTGACAAATAAATAAAAAGAAATATAAATGATGATAAATGGAGAGACCAAATGCATAGTTTCACAGAGCAAGACTAGGGACAAAGAAATGGCCAGAGAGGGGAAACAGCATTTGTATTAAAATTTCAGAATCTCTATGTATGGGTATTAGCAGATTTTTGTATCTGTTGCCAATATATTTTATAACTTCTGCGTTACTTGCAGATTTCCCATTACAGAACTGAATAAAGGTGAGATTTACCATAAGAACACAGACTTGCTCATGCTACAGATGGTAATATATTCAGTTACTAACTAGTTTTTATAATGTTTCATTTATTTTTGAGTTGAGGGATTTCTTGTTGCTATGAAAATATCAGTTTCTTGATTGCTTAAGTTGGAGCATTTAATTTCCTTTTTTTTTCTTTAAAGATTTTATTTATTTGACAGAGAGAGACACAGCGAGAGAGGGAACATAAGCAAGGGGAGTGGGAGAGGGAGAAGCAGGCTTCCCACGGAGCAGGGAGCCCGATGCGGGGCTCGATCCCAGGACCCTGGGACCATGACCTGAGCCGAAGGCAGATGCTTAATGACTGAGCCACCCAGGCGCCCCTGGAGCATTTAATTTCTTAAAGAGGAAGTTGTTTATAAAAAAGGAAGAGGAAAGCAAATTGATAAAAGACAGCAGCTCTGCTGTGACCGTCTTGTGTGATTCTTACCATCTCTGAAGAGGAGATAATTTTCCCTCCTACAGTAAGAATAGGAATGTAAGGAAAAGATTAATAGTTGCCCCCCCGCCAAGAGATGGGATCTAAATACCGGCCTTTGTTGCTTACTAACTTTGTGATCTGTTCTCGGAAAGTTTCCCATGAAAATATTTTTCTTCAAAAAGAGAACTCCTAACTTTATCTTTTATGCAGGAGTTTTATGAAGATAAAAGTCCTTGCCTGTATTGATGATTCTCAAATGAGGCAGTTTTGCCTCCCAGGAGATATTTGACAATGTCTAGAGACATCTGTGGTCTTAATGGCACCTCATGGGGAGAGGTTAAGGCGCTGCTGACCATATATATTACAATGCATGAACCAGTTTCTCTTTCCCAGCCCCCAACAAAGAATTACCCAACCCAAATGTCAACAGTACTGAATTGTAAAACTCTGATTTATAGGAGTTTATTTGGAAAAGAGAATACTTCCTGTTAATACTAAAGAGATACCTCTAAATATATATTTGACTTTTTTTTTAAATAATACTCACCTATGATTAAATTTGTCCACCTCTAAACCAACAGCTCTGAAGCTGAGGTCCTTGCAATGCGTGGGTGTCTATGGGAAGCCATCTTGAAATCATAAGGAGAGTGTTCTTTATGTGTAAATCTGCTTTTTTTTTAAATGATTTTATTTATTTATTTGACAGAGAGAAACACAGCAAGAGAGGGAACACAAGCAAGGGGAGTGAGAGAGGGAGAAGCAGGCTTCCCGCGGAGCAGGGAGCCCGATGAGGGGCTCGATCCCAGGACCCTGGGATCATGACCTGAGCTGAAGGCAGACACTTAACTATTGAGCCACCTAGGTGCCCCTAAATCTGCTTATTTTTAAGGGATCAAATCCGTAGCTTTTATCTGACGCTCTAAGGGATTTGTGACCTCACAAAGGCAGACACCGAATTTATTTAGAATGCCAAAGAATTCTAGTAAATTAACCAGCCATTACATTCCCTCCAGTGAGCCAAGCTGCTCTTTCAGGCTGGTTCCCTGCACAGTCTCTAACTTTACTATATTTAAAGCATGATACTTACAGAAATAAAGTTTAAAGATTCCCAATCTCATCCTCTTTGATTAATAGAAGTCATATCGACAAGTAAAGTTCCTTTTGAAGAGCTTGTGATTTAAGAAACCACATTTCCCATTTTAACCAATATTTCTATAGTTTCCACTTGAATGTATTAAATATCCTTTGTGATACATGTTGTTTTGGTGTTTGAGATAATAGTTTATCCTCTCCAGTCAATTTATTTTCCCACACCTGCTCCTTGCCTCTTCTTTTCTTTCAGGAAGTTGGTATTACTATCCATCCAAGTCACCACACCAGAAGTGATAAAGAAAAATCTCCTTCACGTCTTCACTTCCCACTCCAATTATTTTTCAGAGTCTTTCCATTCTCCGTCCTAAATACTTGGTCAGCCCATTCCCTCGTCTCTCTCCTTCATGCTGTTTTTCTCAGGTCAATATCTCATTCTCTTTCAGTTGAAATACTGCATTAATTATAGACTCCTAACTGCTCTCCCCGATTTAAGGTCTGCTCTTTTCCATTTCATTCTTCATGTACCTGCACAGCCATCTTTCTACCTTGCAAATCTGACCAGATCACTTTCCAGTTAGAGGCACTGACGGTCTCCTATTACCTATGTGGTAACATCCTCCCTTTCCTCTCAGAAAAGGGACCAGCTACTGCTTCCAGGCCTGTAGGCTGGGCTCTAAGGGCACTGATTTCTCTATTTCCCTGGATCTGTGCTCTTCTGCCTCTGTCCCTGCTTTGCTTGAATGCTTTTCCTTCTTGTTGAAATTCTATTCATCCTTCCTAAGGAAGCTGGCTTCAAAACCTTTTCCAATTCCCTCAGGCAGAGCTCATTTTTCTCTTATGTCTGCTCAAGATTAATTCGGTTCTTACTTTATTATCTTTTTCACCTTTGTTTTCCAAGTGCCTTGAGCAGTTCATGCAGGTATGTACATTTCCAATAAATGTTTTTGTAATTGGATTGACAACAACTATGTAAATTCAAGACTTTGCTCAGGACTGGGCCATCATGGACAAAAAATTCCCTGTTAGGCTAAATAATAGAGAGATCATGAATTCATGGGAGGAATGAAATGAAAAAATTCACTGTCCGCTCTCAAAATTGTAACTTGGGTTTTAGCTTTCTAAAATACTGTTATTAGGAGTACAGAACTTTGTTTTTGTACAGGACAAGTGTTGCTCTGTTCTTTAAGCACATTTCTTCTTATGAATGAAAAGGTATATGCAGTAGCTGCATTGCGGATAGTTGTAGAGTTCACAAGTTTTAAGTTGAGTGAATGAAAAGAGTAGCACCATTTAAGTTTCTGATTAAGACCTTGACTGACCCTAAATCCAAGGATGTGGCAATATGCTACAATGCCCAGGACAGCTCCCTGCCCCTCCAAAAACTATTATGTAGACCAAAATGTGAGTACTGCCGAGGACAAGAAACCTTGCCCTATATTTTAATAAAGAAATTTTCCTAGAGGCTGTTGAAATGCAAGGGATTGTTTTTATTTACACAAAATGGCCCTAGGCTTCTAGCTTTTAATTGTGTATTCCACAAGGCCTTACTAAGATGATGCTTCCTTCCTCCAAATCCATTATATCCAGAAGCACACTGACTTCTGGGGTTATAGTAAAGTAACAATTCCACTGATAACGTGGAATTGAAAATGTAGAAATCATAGGGGTTGTTTGTTTGCACATTGTTCCTGGAAATGAAAGAGGATGGACCCTAGATAAATCAAGAGTGCCTTGCGAGTCACTGAAACTTTGGTTTGGCCATGATTAAAGTTACTGAATTCTGAGTATAACCCAATGGTGGGACTTTGATAGCGTAATTTGCTTCTTTTAAAGTGATATGTCATGAATTGTATTTAGGAAGTGTTATGGCAAATACTGTTAGAGAACCCAAGACCGCCTTCTGATTAATTCCAAGTTTAATGGCAGGAAAGACTGCTTGTCATTCAGTTGTCTTTTTTTTTTTTTTTTATGTTATGTTAATCACCATACATTACATCATTAGTCTTTGATGTACTGTTCCATGATTCATTGTTTGCGTATAACACCCAGTGCTCCATGCTGAACGTGCCCTCTTTAATACCCATCACCAGGCCAATTCATCCCCCCACCCCCTCCCCTCTAGAACCCTCAGTTTGTTTTTCAGAGTCCATCATCTCTCATGGTTCCTCTCCCCCTCTGATTTCCCCCCCTTCATTCTTCCCCTCCTGCTATCTTCTTCTTCTTTTTTTTTTTTAACATATAATGTATTATTTGTTTCAGAGGTACAGGTCTGTGATTCAACAGTCTTGCACAATTCACAGCGCTCACCATAGCACATACCCTCCCCAATGTCTATCACCCAGCCGCCCCATCCCTCCCAGCCCCCACCACTCCAGCAACCCTCAGTTTGTTTCCTGAGGTTAAGAATTCCTCATATCAGTGAGGTCATATGATACATGTCTTTCTCTGATTGACTTATTTTGCTCAGCATAACACTCTCCAGTTCCATCCACGTCGTCGCAAATGGCAAGATGTCTCATTTACAAGGGTAATCTGCTTTCTGTTGGCTCTGTGGGTGTGTACATAGGGACACACATTTTCTAGTTCATAATGGTGGCAAGATAGAAGAAAAGGTGGTAGGAAATTGAGCCTTAAACTCAGGTTAAGCAAAAAATATCTTAGACGCCTGCCAATTAAACCTGAAGTATTATCTTACTCCCCTTTATGAAACAAGACCATTATAAGAGACCTTCTCTATGTGGCATTTTGCAGACTTTCCAGAAATACCACCCTATTGTAGTCAACGCAAGACATTTTTCCTATCCTTGAGCTTACAATATTTAGTCATGTATGCCTAAAATGAAAAGCATTTTGGAAGAAGAAAAATAAAATTTAGTAGACTGCCTTTATTTTGTTTTGTTTCCAATCCCTTTTGAGTACAGTGTTTTCAAAAAGGACATGGTGAATAGAGATGGTCTCTTGGCATAGGCAACTGGATGTTTTTCCAAGTCCGGTTGCTTCATAGACTTTAATAACAAAAGAGAATCCTGGAATCCTTTCCAGTCTATAACATAACTTTATTAGCAGGTTTGTCATGGCTGACCTCCTGTCCTCACTACTAACCCTCCCTGTGCTTGGAGAGGGAAGACTAGTTAACCTGATTCTATTTGGTTAATAAAAAAGGCAACCCACAAAGTCCAGCTTGCTAATTCACAGAAGCCAACTGATCATTTATTTAAAAGCCAGAGGAAGAAAGAATTGCCATCTCATGAAGATGAGAGCAGCATTTTATTGCTTGTCTCCTGAATTTAATCATTGCAAAACATCGGTGGATATTAGAGGGGGATGCATTGTTATCGCTTGTTTCCTGTAATAAATTAAAAGCCTAAAATGAATGTGGTTTGACAGAAATGTTTAAACAAGGAGGAGGGAGCAGTGTTAGCATTTTAATTTTGTTTTGATTGAAGGTCCTCTCATTCCACCATGAAAAAAATAATGCCATTCTTCTAGCATGCCTCATTTCCAGTGGAACTCGGTAGAATGTGCACGTGTTAACATTAGCTTCAGCAGGGCTTTCATGCAGTTACACAAAGGAATGTTGCCCAAAGGAGGGATAGATAACACAGCCATTCATTTCGCAGTGCTCTCCAGTTCGGCTGCAACTCTTTCTCTGAACAGCACTCATCAGTGAATAAAAAGGAAATGAAAAGGAGGGGCAGGAAAAAGGGGATTTAGGAAGAAAGGGTTGTCAAAAACATGTTTGCCTTTAGACAAGACAATTCGCAGTTATTAGCATGAGCAAAATTCCTGATTGGCTTACAGTAACGAAAACAGAATGAGCGCTGAATTTTTTTAGAAAAATATTAAAACAAAAAACCTGTTCTCTAAACACCACTAGTGAAGGGCGCCTGGGTGGCTCAGATGGTTGAGCATCTGCCTTCGGCTCAGGTCGTGATCCCAGGGTCCTGGGATCGGGTCCCGCATCGGGCTCCCTGCTCCTTGGGAGACTGCTTCTCCGTCTGCCTCTCTCTCTCTCTCTCTCTCTCTCTCTCTGTCTCTCATGAATAAATAAATAAAATCTTAAAAAAAAAGTAAACACCACTAGTGAAGATCAAGGACATCTAGGGTAAGTAAACAGCCACAATTTTATATAACTGACTCCTCCACCCACCCCCGATTTCCTCACATAATGAAGTAAAGTCCTATTTGGGTTTCCTTGTCTCTGTTCATGGAAAAAAAAAAGCATCCTGGTGACTGTTTTTCTAAATTGGTTCCTTTAGCATTAATTTACATTTTGGTACTTTTAACACTATGTGTGATGCTGCTCTCATGTAATTAAATATTTATAATTCTGGTTGCAAAAATGGCCAGTACTGATATTGTTATTAACAGCAGAAGAAAGAGGGCAAGACAGTTATTTTGCTTCTGTTCTTATTTCTTGGCAAATCCACTTCGGTGGCCTTCCTCAGCGGTTGGAGTGGGGACACAGGATTAGGGCAGTTCTGTCAATATATACCAGTCAGCCTTGAGATCTTTTTAAGAACTGGATTCTCAGGGAGTTTGTTCAACCCTCCTGTGGAATTATCTACCCCTCCCCAATGTATTTATATATGTTTCTCTTTGTAAAACGGAACTATATGAGCACAGCAAAAGCATTTTTATCTGTTTTCATTTACTTTGTTTATCAACACCGTGAAGTAGATATTAATGTCTTTTCCTCCTTCTTCTTCTCTTCAACAAATGAGGAAACTGAGTCTCAGAAATGATCTTAGACCCTTATAACTACAGTGGAGTGGAACTTAATTTTGAGCTCCAGACTCTAAAACCATGACAGCATACCAGGCACTGTACTTAGGATTTACAAGAATTTGCTAATTGATCGATAGGGATATTTGGCAATAAGGGACTCAGTGTTATACCATACTGATGAAATACCACAGGATTGCACATAATGTAGGTGAATGAATAGAAAGATGGACGGATGGATGGATGATGAATGAATGAATGAAGCAAGCGAGCAAGCAAGCAAGCATATATTGCATGTATTCTGTGGAAGGAATATTTTATAAGTACAAACTGGAATTTGTACTTGATAATAAGGTGGTGGTACTCTTGACAAATGTGATAGGTTTGTGCCCAGAAAAAGATTTCTGGAAAGTATTCTTCAACAAAATATTTTCAACTGGGAATCTAAAAGAATGGAAAAGAATGACATATTTTTCTCATTATTTACTCCTTCCCTATGGAACTTTAATTATGATATTTAATCATAAAATTTATTAGTAATAAAATTTTTCAAAAGAGTGACAAAAATATCCGAAAACAGGTCTGACATAGGCTTCTAAGATACGCTTTTTAGTAGTCTTTTCTGATATAAATGTATTGAAATATTGAAATTTATTTTGAAATTGAAATAATTATATATTAAAACATATTGAATAATTATAAACATATTATTAATATCTTGAAATATTACCACATAGCAACTTTACTGTTATAAATAACATCCTTTATAAGACATAATTTCCATCATTATTAAAAGTTAGGTCATTAAATTTATTTTAAGTGAATTAAAATTAATTGGCAAAATAATTGAAAAATACCCTTTTTTCAAACTGATGTGATTCTGTATGGGCATATAAATATGTAAAAAAAAAAGATGCAGCTTAAGATAATAATTAGAGTAGTTTTTTTGCTGTGTGAATGCAGATGTTCCATGGATAAGTTCTATGTTTTATTTACATCTACAGTTAATTTTCTTAGAGAATTTTACTAAATTAATTTTTCAAGTGTTTATATATCATAGATGGACTTTACAAACTCTTTTAGAGGGTAAAGTTTGCAGGGCCAATTTAGATAGTAGATACATACTCTTTTTTTCTATGTAAAAGTGTCAAAATCTTAACAAGTAGACAGTTGCAATTTACCTACAAAAATGAATAAAAATAATGATTCGGCACAAAAATATTTTAAGGCATTCCTTAAACTGATTTTGATGTTATTGCTTATAGTTCATGGACATTGTTCTTCTGTAGTCCCTTTTGTATGACTGAAACATACTTTTGAATGTTCTGAATGAACCAAACACAGTAGAGCATAGGATTAGGCAAAGCTGGACCTGTGGTTGGGGTTATTTTGAATTTCATTGTAAAGACTTGGGGTGAGACAGATGGAAGTCTATTTGGGACAGACTTCCAGCGTCATCTTAAGGGACATGTGACCCTTACTGTTGCTTAAGACCCTGTCTTCAGAAGTACCCCCCACTATATCCACACCCCCCGACACTTGTGTTTAATGCTCTGTAGTCAGGGACTTGATATTTTTATCTGTAGATTTGTGTTTTGTAAGTGAAGTCCCATGGGATAATGAAGAATGCCTTGGGGAGCTTGAAGTTTTTCCTCATGCCTCATTCCACCCTTGCCACCCATGTTAGATGAGATCCTGGCCACCCACTTTCCCATTATATTCCAAGAGATCACTGCTGCCCTCTCTTTCCATGGAGGCCAACACTGGCAGCCAAGTGTTGTGTTCTGAGTTGCAGGGGAGATCCCCAAGGGGTTGTGGGTCTGCACTCAACCTCTGCTCGAAGGAGCATGACATTAAAGAGCAAATAAAAAAACCCAGAGTGACTAGGTAAGAAAAGACAAAGCTTTTTTCCTGCCTTTTGAACAAGTCCCTGCTTTTCATTCTTCACTGGACCCTGTAAATTTTGTAGCTGGCCTTGAGAATTTGGAACTATGCTGTTGAATGTGGTTGTCTGATGCGCTAGCCCAGGTGAGAGGGGCAATTCTTTTTTTAAAAAAAATTTATTGTTATGTTAATCACCATACATTACATCATTAGTTTTTGATGTAGTGTTTCATGATTCATTGTTTGCTTGTAACACCCAGTGCTCCATGCAGAACGTGCCCTCCTTAATACCCATCACTAGGCTAACCCATCTCCCCACCCCCTCTCCCCTCTAGAACCCTCAGTTTGTTTTTCAGAGTCCATCGTCTCTCATGGTTCGTCTCCCCCTCCGACTTACTCCCCTTCATTCTTCCCCTCCTGCTATCTTCTTCTTCTTTTCTTTTCTTAACATATATTGCAGTGTTTGTTTCAGAGGTACAGATCTGTGATTCAAGTCTTGCACAATTCACAGCGCTCACCATAGCACATACAAGAGGGGCAATTCTAAGGTGCATGATATTTCAAGGTATTGGGTACTTATTTTAGAAAATGATCACCTAGCCTTAAACACTTGATTGTCATCTCTCTAGACTGATGCTTTGTAAGACACATGTACACTTACTAAATGTCCTCAATGCAGCAAGTGCGAAGGGCTACATAGAGATTTGCTCTCTGTATGTGTTCTTCATGAATGTACAGATTCCTCGGGCAGAATCTGCACTGCTCCTGGGCTCAGGAAAGCAGGGCAGCTACCAGGGAGTCTCACTTAGATTTTAGAAAATGTCATCGATAATTCATGACAGGAAATGAGTTGTGTCAATTTAGAACACCGTGCTAGAATTAGCAGTGTCCTTTTCCTCATATTAAAATAATTATTTTCAAGGTGATTTTCTCAATATTCATAATTTGTGAAATATAAAATGAAGTCTTTTTCCAAAGTAGCTAAATGTGTAATAGGACTTAAAGATTACAATGGAGTGCATCCATCATTGGCTTTTTCCTAATTTGATCATATGTATTAAATTCTATACGTATCAGTCTAAGAACTAAAACAAACTTCCTATGACTTGGAACGAAACATGGGCATATAAAATTCACTCAGTGGATGAGAGGAAATAGCACATGATGTTTTTATTTATTTTTAAAGATTTATTTATTTACTTGAGAGAGACAGAGAGAGAGACAGGGAGCATGAACTGGGGGAGGGGCAGAGGGAAAGACAGAATCTCAAGCAGTCTTTCCACGGAGCTTGGAGCCAGATATGGAGCTTGATCTCACAACGCTGAGATGGTGACCTGAGCCAAAATTAAGAATTGGACATTTAACCGACTGAGTTACCCAGGCACCCCACATATTATGTTTTTAAAGATGCACCTAGGCCTTTTTATCTGACTAGCTAGAGTGCTTTACCTACAATTTTTTCAAACTGGTAACATATTACCTCCCTATCTTTTAAGAACCAGATTAAATATAATTTTTGTTACTGAAAGTTTTTTGAAACATTCGTTTTCATTCATCTCAAGGAAACTCTGCCCAACTTCTTCCATTTATGTTTTTTTAATTCTTTCTGAAGGAGGGATACTAGGTCTCTTACTCAAAATTCTCTCTCTCACCAGACATCCTAGGTGCAGGTAGGATATCACTGGCACCATTTGGACGGGACTCAGGTGTTACTAATATCTTCAAGTTCCATAACACGTTTCAGGCAATGCACAATCTTCCCCTGTACCTCCTTCCTGACCACCCTTAGTCCTCTATACTTCTCAGAATATGAAGCCAATAACATTTTGATAGATGCATAACTAAAAAAGAATCTCCATATATATAATACCCACTCTTAGTAGTCGTAGGCTCAAATGGACAATCAATCTCATGACCCCAATAGGTTATACTTGAGAATGGTTTCATTAGAAGAATACAAATCATGACAGTGGGTCAGTATCCAGTGATTTTCCAACATGAGAGTTCCCACAAGGGTCGAGGGCTAAAATCTGACAGCTCAGGTGGGAGAATTTGAGGTCATGGGTAGATGTGAGATCTATACCCTGGCTAACCCTTACCATGTCTGGAATAGTAATCAACATCTGTTATAATAATCCGTAAGCAAAGAACATCACCAGTTACAAGAATGCACCACACTCAAGAAATTCCATGAGATATTTATAGTCATTCACAGTCCCCCCAGACCAGATGCAGTTTACAAATCAGGATTTATTTTTATTATAAGCAATGTTGCCTAGTAATACAGCTGACATTCTACCAGTATTGGGTTTCTATGGAAACAGAGCTAGAAAGTTAACTCAATGTCATTTTTCTTTTCAAAGAAGGAGAAAATGTTTTGCTATCCCTTTATTCACATTAGGAAATATAAATATTTGGGAATGTGGATTACCAAACAGGCTTTCTTCAAATAAACAAAAAAAAAAATGCAAAAAAAATGCAAAAAAAAAAATTCAAAATGACAGCTATACATTCAACTAAAAAAAAACGGAACAAAGAATAACAAAATCTTCTTAAAGTAGACAAGAAAAACTAATAAAGACAAAAAAATAAATTAATATATAAAAACAATCAAACCTATGGAAAAAAGAAAAGCTAGATTTTAAAAATTATTTTATTTTGAAAAGAATGTCAAAATAGATTTTTCCCCCATGTGTGTAAGTCTGTAGGGCCACTATAACAAAAATACCACAGATTGGGTGGCTTAAACAAACATTTATTTCTCACAGGTTTGGAGCCTGGAGAGTACAAGATCAAGGCATTGGCAGAATCGGTGTTTGGTGCAAACCCACTTCCAGCTTCCAGACCACCTCCTTCTCCTTGTATTCTTTAATGGCAGAGAAAGGGAGAAGGAGCTCTCTGGCCTCTCTTTTATAAGGGCACTAATCCCATTCATGAGGTTCTACTCTCATGATGTATTCACCTCCCAGAGTCCCTCACCTCCAGCTATTATCACATCAGTGATTAGGTTTCAGCCCATGAATTCTGGAGGCACACAAACATTCCATCTATAGCACCATCAAAAACTAAGAAGAAAAAAAAATAGAGAAGAAACAAATGAGCGACTTTAGGGATCAGAAAGAAGAGCACTTAAGAGACTTCTATGTTTAAGTGTGGATATAATAATTAAATTTATTAAAAAATGTAAATAACCTAATTTGCCTTAAGAAACATTTAAACAATACCAAAAGAAGAAAATGCAAAGTAGCCAAAACTTTTCCACTCAAATAAGGCATCATAGTGAAAAGATTTTATGAGCCATTTCTTACCAGCAGCACTGTTCAACATGGCACTAGAGAGACTAAACAATGAAATAAGATAAAGGTCTAAATCTTGAAAAAATGAATAAATGAAATAAATGGAAAAAGATAAAGGTCTAAATTTTGAAAAAGAAAGATATTATCAATATTTATAGACAATATGATTACTGATTTAGGTAATCTAAAACAATAGATAAAAACCTATTGGACATCTGAAACAAATAATGCAATATATATTAAGAAAAAAAAAGAAGAAGAAGATAGCAGGAGGGGAAGAATGAAGGGGAGTAAGTCGGAGGAGGAGATTAACCATTAGAAATGATGGACTCTGAAAAACAAACTGAGGGTTCTAGAGGGGAGGGTGGTGGGGGGATGGGCTAGCCTGGTGATGGGTATTAAAGAGGGCACGCTCTGCATGGAGCACTGGGTGTTATGCACAAACAATGAATCATGGAACACTACATCAAAAACTAATGATGTAATGTATGGTGATTAACATAACAATAAAAAGAAAAAAAAACCCTACTGGACAAGGGACGCCTGGGTGGCTCAGTCGGTTATTAAGGAGGGCACATATTGAATGGAGCACTGGATGTTGTATACAAACAATGAATCATGGAACACTACATCAAAAACTGATGATGTAATGTATGGTGACTAACATAATAAAATTAAATTAAAAACAAACAAAAAAAAACATCTGCCTTTGACTTAGGTCATGATTCCAGGGTCCTGGGATCCAGTCCCGCGTCAGGCTGCCTTCTCAGTGGGGAGCCTGCTTCTCCCTCTCCCTCTGCCCCTCCTCCCTGCTTGTGCTTGTTCTCTCTCTTTCTGACAAATAAATAAAATCTTTAAAAAAAAAAAACAAACCATGAGACAAGAACCAGTAAGAGAGTGGTGTAAACTAGCTAGATATAAGAGTATCTTAAAATTCAATATATACCTTGGGATCAGTGATAAAGACATACAAAATAAATTTAAAAAACATTTCATCCAAATAGCAATGAAAGCTATAGTACGGGAATAATTCAAACAAGGAGTGTGAAAGATATCTATGAAGAAAATAAAACTATCGAGAGCCCTAAAATGAAGGTCTAGGGGCGCCTGGTGGCTCAGTCGGTTAAGTATCTGACTCTTGCTTTCTGCTCAGGTCATAATCCTACAGATGGGAGCCCCTAGTCGGGCTCCCTGATCAGCAGGGAGTCTGTGTGAAGATTCTCTCCTTCTGCCTCTCCCCTTCCCTGTCTCTCTCTGTCTCTCAAATAAATTGTTAAAAAAAAATAAAATGAAGGTCTAAATAAATGTGACAGTCCACCATATTTCTGATATGATTACTTATATTGTACAGATACCAGTTCTGCCCTGATTATTCTAGAAGCTCAGTGTTATCCCACAGAATATTAAAATTTTGCTACAATAAAAAACCTGAACCTGAAATGAGAGGAAGTGAATTCCTAGCGTCCAGAAATACACCACATACAACCATGTGGGCATGTGAATTATTACAGGATAAGAATCGCATATCAAAGTATAACAAAATAGAGGTAATTGAATACATGCTGTTAAAATGATTGGCGACCCATTTGGAAAAAAAAAAGGTTAGATTGGTAAGTAATTTTATATCAAATTAGATAGATAGATTCAACCAGGATTGACAAACTTTTTCTGTAAAGGGCCAGTAGTAAATATTTTAGTCGATGTGAGTCATATTATTTATCACAAATACTCACCTCTGTGGTTATAGCATCAAATGAATGGTTTGGGGGATAGTGAATTTGGCTTGCGGGTGGTAATGATGACTTTGATTTAATCTCACCAGAGCCAGAATTTCCTCACCCGGTAAATTGTAAGAATATCTACTTCATAGCTTAATATAATAATTAAATAAGGTGTGAAATATTTAGCTCCATGTTTAGATGTAACAGAAATCTAATTGTTTATCCTTACATTTTCCATGACTGCCATAATGCCTGACTTATAGTAGATATTCCATACATTTTCATTTAACTGAGTTAAGGGAACACATCTTGCTGCTATTCCTTTAACAGGGGAAATAAGACAGATTTTCTTGAAAATGATTTTGATTTTTTCTTGGTTTCTACCTCTTAAAATGCAGCAGACAATAACAGATTGTCCCATAGTTAAAATATTTTAAATTATATAAATTTTAAAATAATAAATATTGATACATATATATTTGTTTTATAAAATATTTTATAACAATATGCAATCAATATATACAAATTTTGTGTTTATGTTTAATAAATATAGATTATAAGGAAGAGAATTATGAAAATTACATCAAGGTCCAAATAAATATAGAATTATGGGACTTCTGTTTGGACAAACTTTTTGTAATATTTTTAAAACTTTTAGTTTTTAAGATTTTTTAAATTTATTTGACAGAGAGAGCACAAGCAGAGGGAGAGAAAGGGAGAAGCAGGCTTCCTGCTGAGCAAGAAGCCCGATGTGGGACTCGATCCCAGGATCTTGGGATCATGACCCAGGCCAAAGGCAGCTGCTTAACTGACTGAGCCACCCAGGTGCCCTGTAATATTTTTAGCTTTTTCCAAGCTTTGCATGCTGTCTTCGACATTTTAAAATCATACTATCCTTACTGCATTGAAATGCTCTGTCACTTAAGATGCTACTTATATAAATTAATTAACTTGACATTTAATGACTCAAAGCCTGAAACTTATCTAGTATCATTCACGTTTTGTATATCACATTTGGATCTGGAAAAAATTTATTAAAAAAATGGCACTTGAAGTGCTTGAAAACATGGATCTCTTCCATCCAAAAAGTGAAGAAAATTTTAATTAGTTTTAAGCAAAGCCTTTTTGAGCAGAATGAAGCAATTAACCCACTGATCTGAAGAATGGGTCATAAAGCATTTCCATGAGTGCTTGTAATCATTGTTAGCTATACAAGATCTTGGTGTGTGTGATTTGTGTTTCATTATATCAACGCTGAGGAAATGTATTTAACTTGTACAGTTGTAATGGAGTACAACGTGGCTCTATATTCAAAGCAACAATTTCCCAAAAAAGGGAATGTGGAGGTTTAAAAATGTTTGTATTTGGGGTGCCTGGATGGCTCAGTCGGTTAAGCGTCTGCCTGCCATCGGGTCAGGTCATGATCTCAGGGTCCTGGGATCAAGTCCCGCTTCGGGCTCCCTGCTCAGCGGGGAGTCCGCTTCTCCCTCTCCCTCTGCTTGTGCTCTCTTGCTCTCTCTGTCAAATAAATAAAATCTTAAAAAAAAAGTTTGTACTTTAAAACCTATCATAATGGAAGTTCAAGAAGTTTTTAAATTTGCAAATTATACATGTAAAGTTATTTGGGGCTTTTCTTCTTCAGGAAACAACATTTGAGCCTGAGGTTAAGAGATTGAATGTGGTATCTGATCCCATGCAGGGAGAGGTCTGGAAAACTGAAACAAATCTTCAAAACTCAGTATGACTTCAATGTATTTCACTAATACCCAACCTTAGAATTCAATCAGCGGGTATACACATCTGCTGGGTAGAAGATTTTAGTCTCTGCTTTTCATGTATGCTCACTGAGGACCAAGAGCTGAATGGTGGAACAGGAAAAGCTTCATAAATAATGTTTGCTCTTATTTTAAATAGATGAAAATGGAATGAAAGTCTCTCTTAATTTAATTAAGAAGGAATGGGTTATTTTGTTCTCTTCAATTTGCCACCAAGGAAGTGTCTGCACCGGGGATTGTTAGTTACTGCTTTCAGCTGATGGCTTTGCCATTCCTTTGCTGTAAATATCTGCCATATGTATGCCCTCCCCGCCTTCCCCAATGCTCTCCGCACTTCCTGTGGCCGCTCACTTCGTTGGAATTCTTCAATAGTTCCCGTTACCTTTGGGATAAAAATCTAAGACTTTTTTACGTAGTAGAAAAGACACCTTGGCCCCTGCCCGTCTCTCCAGAAGCAACTATATTTTCTCCGTTCAGTTTTATGAGACACAATATTGAAGGCCCCATGCTCTCCCCTACCTATGCCCTCCTGTTTCCCTCTATTTGAAATATCCTTATTTCATACCTACTAGCAACATATTACTTTTGCAAACTCCAACCTACTCCTCACGTCTCAATTCAAATGCCATCTTCTGTAGACTTCTACTCCTATGCTCATTCTTCATTTCATATACTATGGCACAAATCTGCTTTTACTATGAATGTTTGGGTGTCCCCTGACTTTGATACTAATACCCTTGGAGGACAGACTACATTTTTATATCCATCGTTCCCAGAGCGGTATCTGGTAAACTGTGGGTACTGAATTCTTATTTTTTTTTAAAGATTTTATTTATTTATTTGACAGAGAGAGACACAGCGAGAGAGGGAACACAAGCAGGGGGAGTGGGAGAGGGAGAAGCAGGCTTCCCGCTGAGCAGGGAGCCCGATGCGGGGCTCGATCCGAGGACCCTGGGACCATGACCTGAGCTGAAGGCAGACCCTGAACTGACTGAGCCACCCAGGTGCCCCTGAGTACATATTTTTGAATGAATGATAGATTGTTTCACCAGTCTTAATAATCTCTGGAAAATATTGTAGATGACTAGAGACCTATGAAAATATAACTGGCACATTTAATTATCTTTGCCCCAAGTACATGAATTATGTTTCAGTATATTTTTAGAAAGTCACCTTTGTATGGTTTTATTCAATAGTAAAACAAAAATATTAATTATTATAGGACTGTTGCTCATACATCGGTAACAGCTTGAAAGTCGATTTCCTTTGCATACATGGAAGCTTCTATTTCTAGAAGATACACAAATGGCATAAATAGGCAGATGGCAGTAATGGTGTTAGATTAAGGGTAGCATAAGCCAGTTCATTCCAGCCTTCTGCATTCCTCTTTATTGATAGACTTTTGCATCTTAAGCAACTCTATGATGGAAGATTTTCGTCCACTACTTCTGTATCTTTCATAAAACATTTTCAGTGATGAACCAGAGTAAGCTCTCAACACACACTGATTAATTGTATATGGTGATTTTTCTAGGCTTAATCTTGGAAATGAGAGAGAGGATTATTTTCTTCATTTTCATAGTTTATTTCATACTAGGACTTTGTTTTGGTAGTCGAGAATAATGTAATGAAAAATAATTACAATTAACCTAATAGTGGTAATGACTGAGTTTGTCACGAAAGGACTAAATGATTTATTCTGTTGTCTGTGTGTATGTTTGTGGTTCTGTATTGGAGAAAGCATCATGCATTTGGGGGTCACCTACTCCCCACTGAAAGGGTTAACACAAGGGGTTCTCAGGTAGGCTTTGAGATTAAAAATATACTTAGAGCCATTACTCTCTGTCTCTGACTTTTTAAATAATTTGTTAATCAATTGATTATGGTACCAGGTTTATTTTAATAACTTTCTGGACCTATTAATAGTAAGTCATTGCATAAATATACTCCGTTACACTGTACCTTAAAAAGACCATGGACATACTCACATTAAGTGATGCTAAGCATCTTTGATAGTGGGTGGGCAGGGTGAGAGTTATAGTTACATTTCTTTCTTTTTGTTTTCCAAAAAATATATTCATTAATCACAAATATGGATTTAAATGATTTTTTGGTGCTAGTTAAAAAGTATTGTAGATATTCACGAAGTAAAAGAAAAGACTAGTTCTTTGGCAGCTCTGTTGCATCAAGGAAAATGATATCGTTTTGGCAATTTGTTTAACTATACAGATGGCATGAGAGATTACCTTAAAGTGATTTCTTTTTTTTTTTTAAAGGTTTTATTTATTTATTCATGAGAGACAGAGGAGGAGAGAGAGAGAGAGGAAGAGAGAGAGAGAGAGAAGCAGAGGGAGAAGCAGGCTCCCAAGGAGCAGGGAGCCCGATGCGGGACTCCATCCCAGGACCCTGGGATCATGACCTGAGCCGAAGGCAGACGCTTAACCATCTGAGCCACCCAGGCGCCCTTAAAGTGATTTCTTGATAAAATATTTTTGAGGGTGGTATATATAAAAAGTTTATAGTCTGAAAAATTTGCAAACTGTCTTGAGAACTTAGTACCTTTATAAGTGGACAAACTTATCTGAAGTTTAAAAAAACAGCCAGAGATAAGAGATCTTTTAATTGAAATATAAGCATGCTACTGCTAAATTTTGATGACTAAGTTATCATATATTTTCATATATGAAATATAAGTAGAATATATGTTTAACATCTTTAGGCACTTAAAATCCTTGATAAATCAAATAATTTTAAACTATGCATTAATAAATGATTGCCTCATTAATAACTTTAATGTGTTTTTGTTAAACTATGTTTAATACTTCAACTGATCTTTTGTTTTTTGTTTTCCTTCCTTTGACAGGTCCTTCAGCTTGGAAGGAATATCTTTATTTGGAGGCATGTCAGCTCATTTTTCTCACTTCGGATTCATCATTATGACTTCTTGAGGCCAGATCTAATTTTGAAGTAACCAGGAATCTGTCCATCATTGAGCAGTAAATCCCTCAACTTTGGAGCACAAAAGATCACTGATACGATCTGCATAAAATCATCTGCCTCTAGTCTGATAGCCATGAGCAGAGCCCTGGGGGCAAAAAAAAAAAGCCACAGCCTTAAATCTCTTCACTCTGAAATTACCAAGAAGATTAAAAAAAAAAAAAAGACTAAACAAGCAAGCCAACAACATCAGAAACAACAACGAAAACAAAGAAAACCCATCTTATTTCACCTTGGAAAAAAATAAATATTCCCAGATGTGAGCCCAGGAAAATTTATATTCAGCAATTAAGCTAGAAAATTGATTCATCATTTGGGAAAGTGAAAGTATAGAGATAGGAGGTATCTCTAGCCCGATTTATTCAGCATTTCAAAATATGCAGACAAAAAGAAAACTGAACAGAGGAGCATTTCAGCAATGAACAGTATTAGGACAGAATGTTGCTGTTTGCAGAGAGGATGTTTGCCATCTTGTGCACACCCTCAAAGCCATAATGGAATAACAGCATTGTCATTGATTGCTTGAAAAGTTTCTGCATTCAGTCCTTCACCCCATATTGGTTAAGGCACGGGGGCGGGGGGCAGTTCTCACTGATTACTTCTCAATGCACTTCTAATATTTGCACTGTCACTTCCATTCAGGGTAATGATGTGTGCTGTTATTTGCATAGGTGGTCCCATGAGTTTTGAGACCACAAGCAGTTACATGCAGGAGTCCAGAAAGGAAACATTTAAGAATTCCTCAGACATTGCTTTCTCTTTCTTCTGTAAAAGTCAGTTATCATCTAAAAAATGGACTTGTCTCAGATTAAAAAACAACTACAAAATAATAAGGAAAGCGCATAAGTGTGGTCAAATGAATGGAGAAGGTATCCAAAGTTTGTTTTAGTGAAGATCATTTTATATCATTAACAGCCAAGAAGTCAGATAGAGTGAAATGTACACTACACATTTGTGTTGAACATATATTTGTTCTCTTAATTAAAGAAATCATTTGTAATTTGTATTTGACATATAACAGTTTTTTATAGCCATTTATCTATGCTTCATGGGAAAATGTACCAAACAGCATTTTCAGTTTATTTTTCTAAATAAATGTGTTGTTTGTATTATTTGTAGTTGCTTATTTGATTTTTCATCACCTGGAAAATAAGTTTCCTGTGGCTAGTTGGAATGCTTTTGTCAAATTAATTCAAAACAAATGGAAGACCGAAACAAAATATTTGGATGGTAGAAAATTGTGCTTTCTATTTCCTAAACTCTGAAGAAGAAATGATTTATTTTTCTTCTTGACTTTCTTGTCAAGGGTTTATGTTAATATTCTAGTTATACTACAGAGTCAGTTTTAATATATGGAAGCATTGCTGGAAACCAGAAAGTTTGGGTACTGTATCAGCAGGGATTTTCCCTAAGTTCTCTTTCTAGAAATCTGCTCCAAAAGAAGATGAAAATTAGATTTTTTTTTTAAAGACCATTAATCATGCTAAGGAATTTTCATCAATGCCCCCCAGAGGTCTGCTGAGAATTTTCATCAGTGCATATAAAAATGACTAGGCAATCATACTGGAGCGAAAATAAAATCCTCTATCAATAAGGACTCAGTAAGTACCTACATGTGTGCATCCTTGAGGCTCATCAGCTAGAGTCAGTATTTATGGTCCTTGCTACCACCATTAAGTGGTGTGCAGCTCAATTTTCTTTCTTTTTTAAATTGAAGTATAATTGATATATTAGTTTCAGGTGTGCAATGTAATTCAGTATTTGTGTGTTGCAAAATGACTGCAGTAAATGCAGTTAACGTCCATCACCATGCATAGCTACAAATTTTTTTTCTTGTGAGAACTTTCAAGATCCACTCTCCTAGCTAATTGCAAATATGCAATACAGTATTATTAACTATAGTTATAGTTATATTTATGCTCATGGTACCCTGGAATGTGGCAAAGGGAATGCAAAGATAGTGCCAGCCCTCTGAGGTCTTTGGAAAGTTTACAGTGAGCCCTTAGATGTGTGTTGCATTAGAGGCCTGCCCCTCGGGCTGCAGCTAAGGAGGTGAGCTAATGGGCTTCTTTCGTAGAAACACTGAGGTTCCTGGGTCTGTTGCCTCTTCCTGTCCCTGGGGAGTGACAGCTATTTAAAAAAACTCTTCATTGATTACAGCTGTGTGGAATGCCTAAGCCTAAGTCCCACTGGCCATCAGAGCCATGTAGGGGTGGCCCCTGGCATTAGCCACAAAAATTGGGGCACCAGTCAAGGGCAAAACTCCTTTCTGGAACATACGGGCAAGATGGAGCAAGGCAGAGGGAGAGCAAGACGATGGCATCCGTTGGCCTCTGTTCCCTGAGAGCTCATCCATAGCAGGTAGCTGTGTGCCAGATCAGAAGCCTGTCCGTCAGGCCAAGGCTCCCTAGGCCTCTTACTCAGAAAGACCGGGGGCGTGTTTCAGTCTGGTATCATCAGTGGAGTGCCCGGGAAGTAGTCGGCCCAGAACTTTCTCTCATTGCTATAGTCTCGCGAGACCCAGGAACTCGAACTCCCGGACCCTCCACAGCCAGGCCGTCAAGGGACGGCCTCTTGGCAGCAATAGCAAAGCCCGGACACCAGACGTGTGCCAAAGCCGCCCTCTGGGAAACACTCACGCTTTGGAGTGTGGTAGAGGAAACGTGTATAGATGGCGCCCACCATGAAAAAAGAAAAAAAGCCTAGGATTAAATTAAAAAAAAAAAAAAAATGGCGCCTGCCAGCAGGCATTTAGGCAGGGAGAGGGAGAGCTGAGGATGGTGCCTGCCAGCCAGGGTTACCTAGATGTGTCCTAGATTCGATGCCTGACCCTCAGGCTGAGACTTTAGGATTAGTACATGCACCTCACGCAGGCAAACTTGGGAGCTTCTGGATTGACTTGTCTCCGCTGAGCCCTGGGGCAGGTGAGTCCTTGCGAGAGCCTTTCCTCGGTTTGTTGTAGCCTTGTGGGTCTTGTGGAAGTCTGATTTTCAAAGCTAGAGGTTTTGGGGGTGCGTTTCTCCCAGTGTGGGTGCCCGCTGCGGCGTTCAAAGCCTTGGCTCCTCCGGGAGAAGCGCAGTTCCCTCCTGACTGGATCACCGTGCAGGGGGTTGGGGGTTTATGGAAAGATTGTGTCCCAGCCTCTCTTGCCCGCTTAGATGTGGGCCTTCTCTCCTTAACCTGATACCTGAGAGTTGCTTAGTTCTTAGGTTTTTTCGGAGGAAGTTGTTCCATATGTGGCTTCAGATTCAGTATGTCTGTGGGAAGAGGTGAGCCTGGGATCCTCCTGTGTTACCATCTTCAACTGGAACTCCCCCAAACCTAAAATAAATTATTTTTAATCATTAAAAGAATAGGTCGTTAGGTTTATTCCCAAACTATGATCCGAAACCAGTTCCCATCTTGTGCTGCACACTTAAATTGATATACTGTCTGCAATCTCTCTCGGTAGTCCTTAAAGTATCCTGTAACATAATGAAGAAAATTAGTTTGTCACGCATGATTTCAACCCCTGAAAATTAAGACGTTGTACATGAAAATAATCCAGCTGGGAATCAAATTGCCAGTTCCTGTGAGATGTTGGGCATTGAAGTATGGACGCCTGGACTCATTCGAATTCTTTTAAAGTCCATGTTGATTTCTTCAAGCTGTGAATTATTTTAAGTCGTAAATAGGAAAATCAACTTTCTCCCAAACATCTAACAGTAGAATCCATCAAGAAAAAAATGATAAAAAAAAGTTATAGGTCTTTATTTTTTTTAGGTATACTCAACAATAAGCAGTGCTGTATCTGCTATGTGGTGAGCCCCTGAAGGATTTTGCAAAGATGTGACATTATCAAACTTTCTCCCGGCCAAGATAATTACACTGCTAACTTATAAAGTGAATTAGAGTGGGGCTGGCCAGTTGGGGGGTTCATATAGAAAAATGTCTGTATTTTCTTTGAATTAAGTTTGTTCTCTTTGACTTTAGTTGCACTTACTTTCTAAGTTATTTCACTTGTCTATCACTTTCTCTTTTGTTTTCTTCAAAGTTTAAACTTCTCCTTTGCTGTCTTCATAATTCACTGTTACTTTCACGAAATCTATTAAACAGTCTTCAGTCCCTTTGAGAATTATTGCTTACAGATTTTTAGAACTGAGAATGCCAGTGTAGGTAATCTCCACTTCCTGACATTTTGGAGTGTGGGTTTGTTATTCACACCCAGCTCCACCTGTTCTCCTGGCCCCAAATCACGTAATTACCAGGTGTATCTACATGGGCAAGATGACTCTCTTTATTTACTGAGTGCCTGCTCTGCAACATGAACTGTGCTGGGCACCAGGAAGAAACAGGTCCTATTCTGATGCAGTTTAAAATCTAGACGATTGGAGAGAGAAATACATTAAACCTGTGATTTCACTAGGTAACAACAAAAAAAATTGCAGCCATGTGCTAAGTTCTATGAAGAAAGGTACATGTTATGCTGAGACCATATATCCAGTGGATGTAACACATTGGGGAATGTAAACTTTGAGCTGAGACCTGAAGGGTGACTACTACATCATTGGGGCAAACTCATGTGCAATGCCATGCAAAGGGGAAAGAAAATAGGATGTCAGAAGACCTGAAAACGAGGCTAATTAGAGTGTTGCAAAGAGCGTAAAGACCAAAGCACAGAGAAAACAGGTTTGTTGCACTCAATATATCTGATTGAATGCATACTGTAAGAAAAAGGGGGAGGGGTCAGAAAGATTATCAAAAAGTGCAGAATTATAAAGAAAAAATTAAGAATGGCATTGGGAGCATTTTTTATTTCTGTAAGGTATACTTCTCAGTGAAGATGAAAAAAATGCATTCAGTAGCTATCTTTAAATTCATAAAGGCTTGAGCAACTATAATGAACTAACAACAGACATTTAAAAACACGTTGAAACCAATTTCTGTAAAAAGAAGTTTGCCTATATGTGTCAGAATACCCAAAGTAACGAATAAGAGGCTGTTCAGACCTGACACAAACTCTTTAGAATAATCAGGGATCCAGTCTTCTTCCAGTTTTCTGCTCTCTTATCCTTGGAAGATGACCTTTGTCCTTATGGTGCAAAATAGTTGCTAGAGTTCCAGACATCACATTCATATTCCAGGCAGCACAATGAGGAGAGAGCTTACCTCCTCTTTTGTAAGAAAACTTACTAAAAAATGTTCACACAACATTTAAGTATATTTGTCATTGTTCAGCTGGCTGCAGCAGCATTAGAACTGAGGAATGTGGTCCTTTGGCTGGGTACGTTGCCACGTTTAATATATGTGGTGTTCTGACACTGAAGAGGCTGGGGGGTTGATTGATGGTATATATACACACAACTATCTCATTCTGCCATTGGGACTTTAAAAATGTAGCACCAGTTCATCATGCCCTGGGTTAAGTATTGGAAATGTTAAACACTAAATTATGTGCAGACTTGAGGGAACAAAATTTTCAGCTTATATTTTCAAGAGGAAAGTAAGTGGAATCACATGGGAACATTTAATCTTCTGTGAATTCTACTACACTCACATCTATCCCTTTTTATGAATGTATACCCAAGATTGACAGTGATATGGAAAACTTCTGTATGTCTCCTGTTGTGAACATCTCATCACACTGTTATTCTGATCCAGAAAGAACAGTGCATTTTATAGACGATATAGGGGATTTGCCATTTTGACTCTCTGGGCTTTCATACCTCATTGTTAGGACATTCTAATGTATTGGTAAGTGGAATTTATCAATAACTCACTAGTGTATACTTTAGTAGGGGGTTTTATAAATTGTTTTGTGGGGAAAAAAAGTATTGGAATTGCCTAACATCTTTTAAATGAACGGGTACTTAAGTTTGGGGACACATTTTATGCTGGCTTTATGAAAGCATCCCTCACATTTTTTGGTTTGGACATAGCTAAAGAGAGGATTGTTCTTTGGGTATAGCGACAAGATCCAGGTTTTCCAGAGGCTAAGATAGAGGAACTCACTATACACACAAAATTAAAAAGTTAACATGTAAGCAAGTGTGTGTATGGGTTCCTATAGAAAATGTAGTTCCCCACCAATGCCTAAACACACAAAGAGACTTTCTTTGGTCCTGTGCCAGATATAAATGCGTACAATATGGATGCCTGGGTGGTTCAGTTGGTTAAGTGTCTGCTTCTGGCTCAGGTCATGATCCCAGGGTCCTGGGATGGAATCCCACATTGGGCTCCTTGCTCAGCAGGGATTCTGCTTCTCCCTCTGCCTGCCCCTCCCACTGCCTGTACTCTGTCTGACAAATAAACAAATAAAATCTTTAAAAACTAACTAAATAAATGCAAACAATAATGTTACACCTATTTGAAAATTTATTTGAGATTTAGACGTGAAAGATACATTATGGCATTCAGTGTGAATCATCAGAAAGAAGGTAGTCTATACTTTTCAGGACATTTCAGTCTTTTTAATCATAAAATAAAGCCAATTCATGAATGACTAACCAACCACTATGGTCAAGTGAGCTGTCTACAGCATGGGAGCATATGCTCTCTAAGCAGCTTTCAGTTTCTCTGGGGAAGTGTCTAAATCTTCCAAAAGTGTTTATGCTTTATTATCTGATGTGCAGATTGAACCCACAGTATGCTACCCTGATAAGTTTTTGAGTAATTTCTATGTTTCTATATTGCATGCTAATACAAACTTTTTAATGAAACTTGAAAGTGAGACCAAACGTGAATAGCACTGAGTGCATTAATGACAATTCCTTTGGAAGGTTACTGAGAAGGAAATATGCAGTATTTTACCATAATCCAAAGAAATACTCTTAACGCTTTGACTTAGGGTACTTAGAAATTGAGGGACAGGAGCTTGGGCATAAAAAGAGGAAGGTATACAGCGTATTATATTACTTAAAATTCACATTTTTGGGGTGCTTGGGTGGCTCAGTCGTTAGGTGTCTGCCTTCCGCTCAGGTCCCAGGGTCCTGGGATCGAGCCCCACATCGGGCTCCCTGCTCGGCAGGAAGCCTGCTTCTCCCTCTCCTGCTCCCTCTGCTTGTGTTCCTTCTCTCTCTGAGTCTCTCTCTGTCAAATAAATAAAATCTTTAAAAAAAATTCACATTTTCACTTTAAAAGTATGTTTATATTTATTTTGTAATTTAGTTTTATTATAAATATAGTTTACTCAATTATATAAATTATAAAATTTACCCCTGTCCCATCATTTGTCTACCCTACCCCTTCTCCAAAGGGAATCTTTGGCACAGATACAAATACCAATAGAAAAATAGAGCGTTGGTGTATGTGGGTATGATTGTGTGTGTGCTCTGCATTAATAGCATCATAATTTATATAGTGTTGTGCCACCGGAATTTGTTCTGCTGAAGAATATATCTTAGAGGTTTTTCCACACTGCTACTTGTATCTCATAGTAATTCCCCATAGCGTTTACTCATTTGAGGTTTGGGTTATTTATTTTTTACTCTGACAACCACTGCCAGAATAGGTGATTTCCTGTGCTAATGTACACCCTCTCAGGTGGAAATTGAGATCAGGTTTTCTTTATGAATATATATGGCCAGTGCTGCAGCATTTAGAAATGCTACAGATTTTGACATTTTATTATTATTTTTTGGCACTAGTGGTAATGGTGTGTGAAAAGCCTCTTTTTCATATAAGGAGATTCTACTCAATTAACAGGATATGAGACCAGGAGAGGGAAAGCCTAGATTTGGGAGGTAATAGGATATTTCACTGGGGAAGTGTCATTTGGCACAGTAATTATTATTTTCTAAAAGTACAGATGTAACCATTGGTTTAGGAAGCAGGAGGACAGAAGATAGGTATTATTTCAAAAAGCAAACATGCTCCTGAGTTATGCTTACATAACACGGGAAACTACTGGGTGTTTGTTAAATGGTACTTTCTATGTGGTTTGTTTATGTTGAAGCTTCTTTTTTAAAGATGCCATTAAAATTCTCTTTTCTGGAATGAAGTAATGCTTTTGAGATAAAAACACTTGTTCAATTGCAGTATAAAATGTGAGCTGCGTTCTCCCCTGTGACAGTTTATGATCACTGTGTTTTAGTCACAAAATTGCCTCCCTTAGAGATCAGCATTTTCAGCAGGGGGGTGTACATAGTAATTAATGAAGAGCAAACATTCACTTAGGTAGCCTAACCGTTCTTTTAAATGATAACGTGGATCTCCTTGAATTTCCAGTGCCCCAAGATTTTATTTATACATTTAAAATGTTAATGTTCTCCCGGTAATGACTGCATACATAGGCATTAACATTATATTATAAAGAGCAATAAACAGGTGGTTCAGAAATGAAAATCATCTAATTCTGTCGTCAGATGGAAATCCACCCTAACTGCTTTGCCTATAAAAAATAAAATAAAATAAATAAAAATAAAGGAAAACTAAAGCTCTCAACGGGCCTTTCAAAGCAGAAGTCCATTCGCTGGGAGGCCAAGAACTGTGCCCAAGTAGAAATGGCCTTGGCCAATAGATTTTCCTTTGCATATCTATTTTCTCCAGCATGTGTGATATAAACCGGACACCGATATGCTTTCCTGAATAAAATAGTGGAATTTTACTGAGGAAATTAGAATAACTGGAGAAAAGTAGAAAGCACAAGAGAGAAGAGGGGAAAATAGGTTGCTTTCAATCAAGATTTAAGAAGCAGCCTCCCTGTGGGGCACGTGGGTGGCTCAGTCGGTAAGCCTCTGCCTTCCGTTCCGGTCATGATCCAGACACTGGGATCGAGTCCCACATCTGGCTCCCTGCTCAGTGGAGAGTCTGCTTCCCCCATGACCCTCACCCTACTTGTGCTCTCTCTCTCTCTCTCTCAAATAAATAAATAAAATATTAAAAAAAAACCTCCCTTTTGTGAGAAAGCTCTTTTAGATTTGTATTTTTCAGAGCAGAAAACATCTGTCAACATTACCTGCTGGGAATAGTGGCTGAGGAAACCTAGATATTAAATTACTAAAGGATGCCCTCAGGTATTCCCCAGCCTTCTCTTCTGGAAGCACATTATCCCAGCCTGAGAGAAGCTTCAATTTCCCTGAATCTCCTCACTATCATGCAACACTTGTAGGCCATCAGTTCTTTTTTTGTACAAACCCGTAATTCTTGAATTTAGGATTTGTCCAATTTAATGTCTGGCTATTGACTATTCTCCTTTACTCATTCAACAAATATTGAGAGGCTGTTATGTTCCAAATTTGCATTGCTGAAGCCTAGAATTTAACTTGGAGCTTCCTGGAAGTCAGGAACAAACTATAAATAACTAAAAAATATAGAGCTGTATAATCTGTTAGAAAGAAGAAGACAAAGTGTCAAGAAGTTAAATAAAAGCCAAACAAGGAAGTACTGTGCATTTCAGTGAAAGAAGTTTTGTGAGCTGGTAAGCTAATGCAGTCTGTTTGTTGTTTCTTATTTTTCCAAGACCAAAATTTGGAATAACTGGAAGACTGGATGTGAAAGCCTGTCTTCTGTATAAGCCAAGTTTGTGTTGCTTGAGAGTTTCCAAATCCTTTAGATTTCTGTGTTTTCACCCTAAATAACCTCACTCTTGCCCCGTACACTCTGGGGGGTAAACCAGTCCCTTCCCAGAGTCTCTGTAGAGTGTCTCTTTTTCCCTGTGTCCACTGATCTCGTGGTTCTGCGTCTTGCCCATTGGAACAGATGTCCTCCTTCACACCTTTTCTCCTCAGGTGAACACCAGCCCTATTCTCCTCTTGCCAAAGCACAAACAACACAAGACTTTTCCACGTCTAGCATGTTTCAGTGAAACTGAGAAGAAAGAGTAGAGGCCTTGCTCACCTGCCAGCCCTCGTTTCGTACACTAGATAGTATTTACTAAAAGTGTTATGTTTTGTACTGCACAGAGCGGGATTTCCCTTTGCTCACAGCCTACTCGCCCTTTCCTTTCCCTATCCACATCATAGCCATTGCCTTAGCCCATCCTGCTTTAAGGCCATTATTCTCCCTTTTTAGCTGCCTTCAACCCCCCAGTTACTGCCGTTTTCTCATACAGAACAGTTTACTATTAAGACCTCTTTTTGCAAAACCAGGAACATTATTTGAGATACTATCTTCGGTAAGGACCCACCTCTACCGAGCTCCCCAGTAAAACTTATAAATTAAGAGACTGCTTATAACTCAATGAAATTCTTAGGTACCTGGTAAGATGGCAGTAGAAATATTTATCTTCTGTTTGTTCTGAGAAACTCCCTGTAAGTTGTGGGACGAGATGTGATGGTTTTGTTGTTGATATTTTGTTTGTGTGTTTTGTTTTCTTCCAATTATATCATCACTCTCCTGAATAGATTTTTATGAATGAACTTAAATCCTCTTGTAGTAAGATAATTAGCCAGCCACTAACATTTTTTTTCATTCCTGTGTTTTAATTTTAGTGTATTTGGAGATCTGTGTTTGGTTTATAATAATGGCTTAAATTGTGATGTTTGCTAGGAATGACAAAAAGACAATAGCCAAATGTTTATATAATTCTATTAATTTGGTGGGGCAGAAATTAAGAAAATACAATATGTTCTATTTAGGAATATGTTAATTACACAGGAAACAAATCTGTTAGAATTCTGGGATTCAGGCTGCCATTGCTACAGAATTAGTGAATGGATTAAAAAAAATTAATCAGTGTCTCTTCTGGGCCAAGGTACCTTTCCATTCTAAGAGCCACAATACAGTTATGCACAGAGACTACAGTGCTTGCATTCTGATGAGAATGGGCAGGTGATAAGTAAATACAAATTTAATAACAAATGTATAATATGTATAATGTTATTTAGAAATTTGGAGAATAATATAGCAGTGCAGAGGGAATAGGAAATGATGGAGGTTGGGAAAATCAGTGTTGTAAAATGCTATTTTATATACATTTAGGCAAGACTTCTTTGGTATGGTGACATTTGAGCAGAGACCCAAAGGAATGTTGGGAGTCAGCATTATGCAATTTTAAGGAGAGCATTTCAGGAAAAGAAAGAACATGAGTGAAGGGTCTGGATCGGGAACGTGCTCGGAGAGACTGAAGAAAACCATTTAGCTTAGAGCATAGCGATTGAGCAGAGAGAGAAGAGGTGAAGTAAAAATGTAGCAGGGTGTTGTCAGACTTTGTAGAATCTTACAGTGAGTTTAGGACTGTGGATTTTACTCTGGGTAAAATGAGAAGGTATAGGGCATATATGTGAGAGGTGGTTAAGATCTAAGGAGCAAGATGATTTATCCTTTAAAAGAAACACACATATGCAGATGAGACTTAGGACGGGAGTTTGAAGCCAAGAGACAAGTAGCCTACTAGAGGAATCCTGAAGAGAGAAGCTACTGGCTTAGACCAGGATGGATTGCAGTAAAGGTGGTGAAAGGTACTCAGTGTTGGGATATATTTTAAAAGTTTAGCTAACAGTACTTGTTAATAAACTATAAACATATAACGTATAACATATAAACAATGCTCATTGATAAACTATGAGTTGTGAGAGGTGTCAAGAATAACTTCAGGTATTTTGCTTTTTGGGGTTCTGAACAAATAGAATAATGAAGTTGCTATTTATTCAGGTGGGTAATTCTGAAGTAGATGGAACAGCAGATTAAAGAGGAAGACTCAGGATTTGGTTTAGGATATGTTAAGGCTGAGGTGCACCATAGATATCCAAGTGGACATGTCAAGAGGGACAGCTAGAGTTGCAAGTCAGTCCTAGGATGGGGATATACGTTTCTGAGTCTTCGGCATGTAGATGATGAGTAAATCCATAGGACTGGATGAATTCCTCTAGGGAGGGAATAGAAATAGAGAAGTTTAAAGATGGAGCCCTGGGCACTCCAGTATTTCGAGTCAAGGAGATGAAGAGGAAACAACAAGGGAATATATAAAAGTTGGACTAGTAAAATGGAAGAAAACTAAGAAAAATGAAAAGTGACAGAGATATATTCTAAGGGATCAAATCCCAAGTGACATGAAAATGACTCTGCTTATTTCAGCACAAAGCATAGTGGTCAAACAAAAGGAAATCTACTTGTATCCTTTAGGCTCACTTATGTATTAGGAGGAAGCTAGGCAAACTCTCATAGGCAAGGCTGCAAGAGTGAACTGTGTGTGGTGGGTCATGATTGCTCATATTCCACCTGGCTGTGGGACAGTGATGATGGCCTGGGACTGTGATCTAGCAAAAAAATCACTTTCAAGTTCCCCAGCCTCTCCAAACCCCAGCCAATTGAATTCGCGTGATATTTATGAGCTACTCTGAGTCATAGGCCCCCTTTGGAAGAGTAAGAAGGCAGATGTCCAGGTTGCTCATACCTCTGTTAAATCTTAAGCAGAGACTATGTTATACTACTTAAACGAAGTAATTAAACGTGATATATTATAAAAGGCAAAGTAAGAAGAAACAAAAGAAGGTCCCAAAGGAAGGTTTGTCTTAGTGATTTGACTAAACACGTGGGACAGTATGTGAATGGAGTGGGTTGTAAGGGTCCTTTTACCAGGTTAGGATTTATAATGAATTATCCATCAATCTTTTTTGTTGGAAGAACTTTGAGTACCCAACCATGTTGCTTCGGTGCTCATTCTCCCTCAGGTTCCATCAACAGTGTTGCCTTTCCTGAGTCCAGTTAGTTCTATCCCAATTAGTAACCCTCCCGCCTCCTTTTTTTTCTTTGCAAAGTTTCTAGGTGTCGTTCTGGTTAAGGTAGTGCTTAGCTGGTTCAGGCCTGGTCATATCTTCCTCCTGCTTCCCTATCCTTGGTGAACTTGGAAGTATTACGGGGTAATACTGCCGTTCTGGATACTGCACGGGGCATTGTCTAGGCTGTGAGCAGCAGAAAACTGTGAGTTTACTATGAAAGAAGGTACTTCCAGATATAAGTGGCCCCAGGGTTCCTTCCAGCTCTCTCAGCAGTGCTTATTACTGATCTCAGGGGAGGTTGCAAGGAAGTATGTTTGCTTGGTTTAACTTTACCATTACTACTGATAAACAGCAGGAACATCTTCTGAGTCCTGAGAACACTATATTCATATGGGAAGTGCATCTTGTATTGATTATATTTTAAGAATTGGGAGATAGTCACAGGGTCATCAGCAAGATGATAGATAATGGAAGAAGTCGGTATGTTTCCCACTTTCTTTTTTTAGACTCTTGGATTCTTCATACATTAAAACCTCACTCTGAAGAACATTACAGATCTTATTAATGATATGGCAAAATGATATACAGAGATGATTAAAGACCGATACAAAAAGAATTGCACATGATTTAATTTGGAGAAGGAACAGGGTAGGGACAAATTGACAAATAACTTTCAAATGTGTGAATAATCCTTACAAAAGAAGACTCCTGAATAGTTAGTTTCCATGAGGACAAAGTAAAAAGAAATTGGCATAATTAGGCTTTATTAACTAGATTTTTTTTTTAAAAAGGAGAAATCTTTCTGGTAGTATGTGCTTTAGTGAACTTTGGTTTACTGATTTTCTTCAGTCTTCTGTTGATTTTTTTTTTTTTTCCCAGTGTGGTTTTCCCATGCAGAAGCAGAAGAAGCAATTGTGGACATTTGTGTTCTGTTCCTGATGATGACATTAATAATGTCATGATGTGTGATGTGTAATAATGTGATGAGTGATGACATTAATAATATGACATAGCAAGGGGAAATAAAATCTGATAAAATAGCAGCATCATGTGTGTATACGCCTCCCAAAAACTCTCCCCAGATTAACAGAACAAATTTTTAACTTTCAAAATTGGGGATATATTTTATAATTAAATTTAAAGAATAGTCAGTTTATAGAAAATATCAACCCAAGACAATCTTATGATTGGTTTGATGATCATTGGCTAGTCATCAGTTGGAGTTTTATATGTAAGGATGTTAAGGCACCTGCTAAGTGCAGGAAATACTGTAAAATGTACCTATCATGGGAACTCCTTGAAGCCAAAGCATACAATTTGACCATCCACCTGGGTGCCTCTTAAAATACTATGTGGTCAAACTTCTCACCTTGGAATCCCAGATGCAGAGTTTGGGGCATGAAAATAAGAACAAGCTCTTATATAATGGCTTTCCAAATAATTGACCTTTGTATTGTCTTGTTTCTTGAGGAGCTGTTCTCAGGGTTTTTCCAGTGATGCTTCTACTTCTGTGCTGCTCTCACAGCCCACGTGTGTACTTTTCACGACGGCTTTAACCAAACACAAGAAACGGTCTTGGGAGCACTGTTGTCAGAAATACTCTTTAAATTCCTGTTCTTGAGGTGAAAAGCGTTTCTATTTTGCCTAATAGCTGTAATTAACAGTAAAGAGGAATGTTTACCATAGTTCAATAGTTAAAATTTGCAAAGGAGAAATAATTGAATCCATTAAACACATCATTTTCATCATCAAATATAAAAGGTGATAAAGCCAGGTGTTCTGTTAAAGGCTAAGAATTAGAACAGAACAACATAATTTTCTCATTCCACACGCATTTTGGAAGTTTCCTAAGTGAGCTTCTAGTGTATAAAAATGAGGCTGTACTGAGACCAAAGCAACAAAAAACAAAAAATACTGTATTTTCATTTATTGGCGTTTAAGTAAATGCACAGTCTATAGTGTGGACTCTCTGGGATAAAATCTTGACTTTAAGCACGCTTTTGTGATCTTCAGTAAGATATTTAACCTCCTCTGCCTCAGTTTTGTCATCTGTAAAATAGGGATGGTAATTGCATGCACTTCATATGGTTGTTCGAATTAATTGAGTCAAAACGCAGACACATTTAGAATATACTGACATTGCCTGGCATGAACTAAGGGCTTGATACATCATTGCTAAAAATGTGTAACTTTTATTTACAAAGTACAGAAAAATTCAAGTTGGTCTAAACTTGAGGTAAAAAACAGAAGTCAAGAATAAACTCAGGCAGTAGGGCTAACACCATACCTCTCCAGGCCTTTCATGCCTCTCATTCTGGCCATAAAGAGAGGCCTTTATGTCCACAGTGAACAAGTTCTGAGTTTCCAGACCTCCTTTCCTCAATCAACAGAGGTCAGGATGGTAAACCAACATGTATTCCTCCTTACACCACCCTTCACCCCCCACATTTATAGCCTTGTTGTTCCTGTTTGGCTTAAATCCAGAATAGGTAATGTCGTCAAACTGGTCATTGTCCCTTCAGAGGTTTAGCTCCCTGCTAATTGTCATTATCTTGAACAATTCTCCCATCTTAATTTGTGACAATGTGAATATTGACATAGATGAATCTTCCAGCATCTTGCCCCCTAATTTCTTGAGCACCTCTGCTCTTGACCTCCATCTTCCCTGAGCCATTCCCTAGCCGTACTCTAGACTTTATTATTACCCCACACTCTGCATTATTCATTATCTTTATTTCCTGTTTTTCCATTTCTCTTTCCCTAGCTCCCTTTTAGTACCCACTCCTCACTTCAACAACCTCTCATTTCAGTCACTTGAGATCAAGGCATTCACCCTCTAAACATCTTTACGCAAGTTATATAGTTTAAATTACTTGCCTAATCATTATAAACCCTCCTTTTGATTAACCCTCAACTCCCTTGTTCTTCTCTTATTTCATTAGATAGTTGGATTGAGCTGCAGCTATGGTTAAATCCAGCTCTTCACATACTTTGCGTAAATATCCATGAAGTTGGAGAGGACTGGAAAGAACACACAACCACAGTCTTTCATCCTACTGTAAATTCCTAAACAAAAAGAGCAAATGAGCCTTTAATACTTTCTGGAAATCTTACTGTGCTTCTCTCTTCCACTCGTGTTCTGTATTCTCCTTCACAAATCATTAATATGTCTCCTATCATCCTCGTTCTTAGCTGATGACTTTGATTCCTACTTAATTGTGGACATGAATCTCTCAGAACAAAGCTTCCACAGATTCCTACCTTTAGTTTGACCCATTTACATGTATCTACACCTGCATACTCTGCCTTCCTGTCTGTTACAGATGATCCATATGTACTTTTGTCTAAAGCTAATTCCTCTGCTTATGCACATTCTGCTTCATCTACTTAAGGATATCATTCCAGTAACCATCCCTTCTCTGTTCTGTATCATTATTTTGTTTTTCTAATCTGTTGAATCATTCCTATAAGCATAAAAAGTTGCTGTTATTTCTGGTATTAAAAAGGCAAAACTATGAAGACATTGAAAAGATCAGTGGTTATTAAGGGTTGGTGGGGTAGATGAATAGGTGGAGCACAGAGAATTTTAAGGCTGTGAAAATATTTTGTATGATACTGTCATGATGGATACATGTCATTATACATTTGTTCCAATCCTAGGGGTGCCTCGCTGGCTCAGTAGGTAGAGCATGTGACTCCTGATCTCGGGGTTGTGAGTTCAAGCCCCACATTAGGTGTAGAGATTACTAAAAATTAAAAAAAACTAAAAAAAAAAAAAAAACCCATAGAATGCAACAAGAGTGAACTCTAATGGACTCTGGGTGATTGTGATGTAGCAGGGTAGGCTCGTTGAGTGTAACAGAAGCACAAATCTTAAGTGTGTAATTTGATGAGTTTGATAAGTGCAGACCTTGTCAAGATAATGTAACATTTCTGTCACTCTAGAAATTCCCATGAGTCCGTGTCCCTAACACTCAATCTCCACTCACCCAGGGATGACCACTTCTCTGGCTTTCTTCACTGTGGATTAGTTTTCACTCTTGTAGAAGTACGTGTTAGTAGAATCATTAAGTATATATTCTTCTGTGTCCAACTTCTTTTCCTTAGCATATCTGTGAAATTCAGCCATGTTGTTTTATGTATAAACAGCTTTTTGTTGCTGAGTAGTAATAGGACTGCACTACAATTAATTTGTTTATCCATTTTTCTGTTAATGGTCACTTGGATTGTTTCTAGATTTGGGCTGTGTGTACTTCTATTTCGTCTAAGTTTTTTGTGAACATACATTTTTTTAAATTTCTTCTGGATAAATACCTAGAATTGGAATTTCTGGTTTATAAAGTAGGTGTATACTTACCTTTAAAGAAACCACAATTTTTTTAACAAGATTGTATTATTTTATATTTCTGCTGGAAATGAGAATTCTGCTATTCCCCACCCTTGACAAAACTTGAGTTGTTGGTCTTTTAACTTTTTTTTTTTTTAATGTAATCCTACCATTCTAGTGGGTGTGTGGTGGTATTTGTTATGGTTTTAATTTGAATTTCCATGGTGACTAATAAAACATGACATATGGGCTTATTTGCTATTCATATACCTTTCCTTATGAAGTATTTATGTAAGTAGTTTTCCTGCTTTTTATTGGATTATTTGTTTTAATTAATGAGTTGTAGAATTATTTTATATATGATAGATACAGATCCATCAGATGTATATTTGCTACATTTTTTCTCAGTCTGTGATTACCTATTCTTTCTTTATGGTGTTCTTTTTTTTTTTAAAGATTTTATTTATTTATTTCAGAGAGAGAGAGAATGAGAGATAGAAAGCACGAGAGGGAAGAGGGTCAGAGGGAGAAGCAGACTCCCCGCTGAGCAGGAAGCCCGATGCTGGACTCGATCCCGGGACTCCAGGACCATGACCTGAGCCGAAGGCAGTCGCTTAACCAACTGAGCCACCCAGGTGCCCTATAGTGTTCTTTGATTAACATACTTTTGAAATTTTTGATGGTTTATCATTTTCTTTCTTTTAGAACTCTTCCTGTGCCCTGTTAGAAGTATATTTACCTACTCCTATCACAAATGGTTTCACCTAGAGTATTATAATTTTACCTTTTACTTTCGGGACTGTAATCCATCTCAAATTTATCTTTTTGAATTTGGTGTAAGATTCAAGATCTTTGTCCCTCTTCCCGCAGTATTGATACCTAGCTGTTTCAGTATCATGTGTTTTAAAGATTTTACTTTCACCCACCATTGAATTACTTTGATTCAATTGATTTTATAACTATGGGTCTGTTTCTAGACTCTTTTGTTCTGTTGATTTATTTGCCTTTCTTTAGTCCAGTGCCTCATTTTCTTGATAACTATACCTCTCTACTAAGCTTTAAGTTCCTGTAGTTAAATCCTTCAATTTTGTTCTCCCCCCGCCCCAGAATTATTTAGGCTATTTTAAGCCCTTTGCATTTCCATTTAAATTTTAGAATTAGCTTGTCAGTTTTTACAAAACAGCCCACTGGAATACTGATTGAGTGTGTACTGAATTTTAGGTCAACTTACCGAATAATTTTCATTTTTAACAATACTGAGTTTTCTAATACATGAAAAAGGTCTATTGTTTCATTTCTTTTTGTCTTATTTAATTTGTCTTAGCAATGTTTTTGGTGCAAAGATCCTGTATTTTTTGATATATTTTATCTAAGTAAGATATTTTGTTTGACACTTTATAATATCTTTTGAAATTTCATTTTCCAGTTGTTTTCTGCAATTATATAGAAATACAGTTGATTTTTGTATTTTGACTTTGTACCTGGAAATCTTCCTCTGAGACTTATTAGTTGAGATACTCGATTTGAAAATTAGAAGAATTAGCTACATAGGCAGTCATATCATTTACAAATACAGAAACAGTTTCCTTTCTTCCTTTATGATCTTCATGTCTTTTCTTCATTTTTTATCACCTTAGTTCATTGCCTAGAACCTGCAGTACATGTGACATGCATACTGTGTTGCTGATCCTCAGGAGTGAAAGTTCAGTTCTCTACTGTTACATGTGGTCTCAGCTGTATTTTTAGGTGACTTTTACAGAGTGAATAAATTCCCTTTTTATTCCTCTTTTTTTTATTATGATTGTGAGCTTAATTTGGTTTGTTTTGGTGACTGTTGAAATATACATATAGTTTTTCTCCTTTATTCTCGGATCTAGTATTATTACATTAGTTGATTTTCAGATGTTAAACTAACTGCATTCCAGAAATAAACCCAGCTTGATCATCGTATATTTTCTTTTTAAATGTTGGATTCAATTTGCATCTGAGAATTTTTTTCAGTCTATATAATCTTCTCTTACATTGTCTTAGTCCAATTTTAGTATTAAGGTTATGATGGCCACATAAATTAAATTGGAAAGTGTTTCCTCCACTGTGATCTTTGGACATGTCTTTGTAAAGTTGTGATATTTATTCCTTATAAATTTGATGGAATTCATCGTTGGAATGATAGCGTTTTTGTGGAAATATTTTTGATAATTAATTCAACTTCGATAGTATTTAAAATGTTATCAAAACTTTCTATAGCTTTCCATGTCAATTTAGTAAGTTGTGTTTTCCAAAGAATTATCCCATTTCGTCTCTCTTGTCAAGTTTATTAACATAGAGTTGATCATATAGTCTCTTACTTTTTTTAAGGCCAAAATTATCTATAAAAATACCCATCTTGGGGCGCCTGGGTGGCTCAGTTGGTTGAGCGACTGCCTTCGCCTCTGGTCATGGTCCTGGAGTCCTGGGATCAGGTCCCACATCGGGCTCCCTGCTCGGTGGGGAGTCTGCTTCTCCCTCTGACCCTCTTCCCTCTCATGCTCTCTATCTCTCATTCTCTCTCTCAAATAAATAAATAAAATCTTTAAAAAAAAATACCCATCTTCCACTCTAATATTGATAATTTTATTTTTCTGTCCTTTTTCTTGATCAATTTTACTAAGGGTCTATAAATTTTGTTAATTGTGTTTGTTCTGATCAAACAGTATGCATACTATTTCTGATTATATTTTTAAATAATATAGTTAAATGTTCCAGTAATGTACAAATATACATAGGGTTGAAACAGACATTGTATGTGTCATGGCAAAGAAAAGGCTAATTATAATGTTTACGAGTCAAGCTTTGGAAAGTAATGCATCATTTTTGACTCTTTTAGAATTTATGAGGTTAAACAGTTATCTTGCTTACAGTGTTGATATTTATTAATAAATGACATGATAATATTTCTACATTTTAAGAACAAAAACTTGAGCTCAGATTGTATTTTCATATGGATGCATTTCTGCCTAAAGTATAAATTATTTTTAAAGCTGACACAGAGAGTTTGTAATTAGAGCCTAATTACAAGGCACTTCATTGATAAACTGTTCTTTCCTACTAAGGATGTTTATCCAGCATTTTATTTTATTCATAATTTCTGTGTTTTAAGGCAGTAGAGGAGAGGATCCTAGTCATATCTCAGCCTATACTGAGCCATTTGTATATATATTCATCATTAAAAAGGAGCTATTTTTTAAAATCTTATTTCACTTCTTGGTTTAATACCAACACATTTATTGTTAGTTGATATGGAACATCTAATGCAAAAAGATATGTCATTAAAAATCCTAACAAACTATAATCCAGAAGTTTGGAGATAGAGTAAAGGGCGTATTTTACCTAGTATTTTCTTTTTTTATTTTTATTTTTTAAAATATTTTATTTATTTGTCAGAGAGAGCAAGCATGAGCAGGGAGGAGCAGCAGAGGGAGAGGGAGAAGCAGGCTCCCTGCCGAGCAGGGACCCTGATGTGGGGCTCCATCCCAGGACCCTGGGATCATGACCCAAGCCGAAGGCAGACGCTTAACCCACTGAGCCACTCAGGCATCTCTACTAAGTATTTTCTAACAGCAGGTTGCTGTTACACTTAGAACTACCTGTCTGAAAAATACTTGGAGATTGCATGAAAAAAAAGCCTACAAGAAATTAATGATTAATTGTGAAGATTTATAGGGTTTATTCCATTTAATCATAAATTAAGAAAGAAATAAGAACAAGGAGGTTATAAGTCCAAAACTGAAGAAAGCTCTATGGGCTTAAAGCCATTACTCTAGAAAATAAATCCTGCCACACAACACAGGGAATGAAGACAGTAAATTTCAGGGTTTGGAAATGTTTCTTATGGGAGAAAATCCCATTAAGTTTATCTGAATTACTTCAAAAGAAGATCCGTGGCAGTGTTAACTGCCATTAACATGAAGGATACTTCCCTGTTTCTCATTGCATTATGTTTGTATCAAATTCTATGACTTTTGTTTATGATCAATAACCAATTTCTTCTAAGAACACTAAAAGGTTACAACCTGGTTTGCTCACAGTAATGAAGATTTACTGGAATGTGAGTCATTCCTATTTAAATCAGCCTATTGAATCATCAATTTTCGGAGGCCCTGATGGGCTTGTTGTATTTATCACTGTCCTTCGGCTAATGGAGGTTTGAGTTCATATCATAATTTAAACCAAGCATCAATTTTATAAATGGGTTTATAAACCCCAGTTTGCTCCATCAAGCGTGCTCTTGGTAGGAACAGTACTACACAGCTTTGCTGGTAGCCCACTGGAGACTCAACCCAGGAATGAAACAGAGATGCAATGGACAGTTCCAGGCTCAGCTGATTTTCATGATTAATAACAATAAGTTCACTAAGTGATTGAAATTAAGTCATTTTAAATTTTTGTGCATTTTTGAAAATACATATACTAAAAATCAACATATTAATATAAATAATAATCCTTACCACTTTCCTACCCATTGATAAGTTAGCATTCTAATTGTTGAGTGTGACAGTAAGTACCTCTTATTTTCATTTTGTGAAATATTTATCCCCTAATAATCCTTCATACGGCTTTGTCTCTTTTCTTCAGTGTGGACAGACTTGGTTATTGGCTTCAGAAAACACTATGCTTATTAATGTGTTTACTGCCACGTTTATTTCCTTAGAATCTCCATCTTTTCTATCCATGTGCTTGTGTGTGACTAAATTCTGTTTTAGGGCATTCACAGCTTTCATTATCTGGAATGTTTAGATGTTTTCTTAACTTGTTGGTAACTCCACTTAGGGCTAACTTTCTGCTCGGTTTCGCCTTAAAATCTACATGCTTTTTCTCAGAGAAAACTAGCTCTTTCTTAGTGCTGCTTCTGTGTGAATCACTGCTTGTTTTTCTTTTTTTCTTTGTTTCTTTCTTTACAGGCAGTACTCAAGCTAATCTAAAAATTTTTTCCTGGTGACTATTGGAAATGTTTTAATTTTTTTCTGTAGCTATATTTTCATAGCTGGAAGCTCAATATATTCATGTCTGTAACTTGATATAGAGTGCCTTGTTAGTATAGGCATGGGATATATAGTGGTAAATAGGACATACATAGACTGCATCCTTGTGTAGCTAGAGTGAAAAGTGCTAAGGAGCTCAATATACATCCATCTCTTCACATTTGTGGAAAGTGCTGTGAAGTGCAAGAACTGTGCTCTGTGAGTACAGAATAGGGTCTGCCCTGTAAGCATAACTAATTTATCACTACTATAATCTCGATATTGGCAAGCTACCAGCACATAAAAAACAGAATTAGAAACCCAGACTTGGCATTTCGTATTTAAAAAGGAACATGTATAATACAGATTTATTTATAATTCAGCAAATAAGCCTTAAGCATAACCTGATAGCTGTCCCTGTGCTACTTAGTGGAGATCAAAATGAAATGAGACTGTGCCTGCTTTTTAGAAATTCATGGTTTAAAGAGAATTTATATATATATATACACACTAGTTACATTAACACAGCATGGTAAGTCCTCTTGCAGAATAATGTGTGCTATGGACTAAATGTTTCTTCCTCCTCCCCCCAGAGTCATATGTTGAAGCCCAAACCCCCAGTGTCATGGTTTTTAGAGATGGAGCCTTTGGGAGGTCTTGAGTTTATGAGATCATGAGGGTGGGGCTCTCATGTTGGGATTAGTGCTCTTATAAGAGGTGGCAGCGGACAACTTGTTCTTGCTCTCTTTCTGCACGTGAAGATGTGGGGAGAAGGTGGCCATGTGCATGCCAGGAAGAGAGCTTTCTCCAGAACCTGACTGTGCCAGCTCCTTAGTCCTGGACCTCCGGATTCCACAGATATGGGGAATAAATTCCTGTTGTTTCATCCACCTAGACTGTGGTATTCGCTAGGGCAGCCCTAGAAGAGTAGCCCAATGTACAAACCACACTAGCCGCTTAGAGGACAGAATAATTACTTTTGCTTATAGCAACCAAAGACAGTTCCAGAAAGGAAGTGATATCTGAGGTTGGCCTTGAAGGGCAAATAAAATTTTACTCTGTAGAGAAGAGGGTGAAAGGGCATTCCAACTATACGCACACACACATATAGAAACACACAATTAAAGACAGGAAAATGGGGAATTAAAGATGAATTCCAGAGTTCTGTCTTGTTTAACGAGGTGAACAGATGCCACAAACAGAAAATAGAAAAACTAGAATGAAATAGCACAATGATAAATCTGACCAAGATGACTGTCTAAGTACCAAGCAATTGCAAACATAAGTATGGAAATCAGAAGAATCTGGGGAACTGCTTTGAATGTTTAAGTATGTCTGTAGTGGATATTAGGTGTCCCACTCAGGTCACCTCTTCAAGGTCAAAGCATCTATCCACCAGCTGCTGATAAAATAGCACAGCACTAAAGCCTTCCTTGGGATTTTTTTTATTTGGCAACAAGGAGCTGCTTTGCTAAAAATTACATTCCTTCCTGGAATGCGATAGGAAGTGTGGGGAGAAAACCTGTGGACAGTGACGGGATGATGGAGATATTTGAAGACCTGGCACCCTTAGCTCATTTTGGGACAACTCTAAAGGGTACCCCAAGCCCGAGAACTTTCTGTAGGTTGGCCAGGGACTCAGTTGCCACTACGTCATGATTCAGCTTCTCTTTCTGCCAAAGCTTGCCTTTCTCACATTCACACAGGTGAACTTCTCAAGAGCACTGTCCAATCAACTTTCTCATTAAAAAAATCCCATTTTCAGGGAACCCAGTCTAAGGCAATACCGGCACAAATCCCAGAACATCCATATGGAGAAGTATTAGGCTTGTTAAGGAAGAGAGAAACCATATGCTGAAGTTGCTGCACGATCTGGCTAACACAAGCAGTATACTATGAGAAGACAGGAATGTGTGCAGAGGATCAGATACTGGGGGGGCTGGATGAAAGGGGGTAGCATAAAAAAGAAAGTTGGGGAAGGGAGAGTGTATCAGTATGGGAGCAATATCCAGTGAAACAGAATTTAGTATTTTGGCATTGACCCTGGGAGGTCATGCTAATTCTCTCCTAGGATTACTCTTGGAAACATGGAATAAATACTGATCCAAAGTAAATTAAGTAGAATTTCCAGAGTTTCCAGGGTGGATGACAAGAAAAAGAATTAAACATCCCAGAGAGGTGGGCAGGCTATATTACACAAGCCTGGATAAACAATGTATTATGGGAAGGCCTTGAGGACATTCCAGTCAACAGAGCAATAAGGAATGAGCTGGTAAAAGGGGAATAAAAAAGGAGCTCAGTGAGGGCTCTTCTTTTGAGGCAAAGACTGACAGTAGGGGGTGCTGTTTTAGAACCGAGCCTCCTAATAGCAATTAGTATGATTGCATCTCAGCATAACAAAGAGGAGATGCTGGTGCTTAGCAATCAAAAGCAAGGTAACACAGATCTGTACTTCTGAAACAAATAATACATTATATGTTAAAAAAAAAAGATAGCAGGAGGGGAAGAATGAAGGGGGGGAAATCGGAGGGGGAGATGAACCATGAGAGACAATGGACTCTGAAAAACAAACTGAGGGTTCTAGAGGGGAGGGGGGTGGGAGGATGGGTTAGCCTGGTGATGGGTATTAAAGAGGGCACGTTCTGCATGGAGCACTGGGTGTTATACGCAAACAATGACACATCAGAAACTAATGATGTAATGTATGGTGATTAACATAACAATAAAAAAGCAAGGTAAGTGTAGTTATCACAGTGAGTGACAAGATCTGAGTGGCAGACAGAGGAGGCTTGCCGTACATTGAGGTAAGGAGATGGTTAGCAGAATATGTTATTCCTTAAAGAAAAATGAATAGATAACAAAGGATTTATGTAACATATACAATCAAATAAAAAAATTGATAATGAAGGGGCAAAGCTGCCCGTTAAAACATTACAGTCTTTTTCCCAGATTCTAGATTTGATCCAATTCTCAGACCATGAACCCATTAACTGAAAAGAGAGGTTAGGTCTGTGATGAAATGTCATTTTTCACTATGACAAATGTACAGTAGAAATTCCCCAGGGCTTCCTAAAAGTGATCCATGACCTTTAGGTACCTGAGCACTGGGAAAAGGAAATATCCAGATCATTCAAGAACTGGAGTAATTATGAACATAGTGAAGAGACAAATACAAAATATTAAAAAGGAACCAAATGGAATGTCTAGAACCCCAAATATATTTTGTACATTGATAAATTTTTCTGCAGATTAAATACCGTGGAAGAAAAGATCAGTGAACTTAAAGATACAGTGATAGAAATTGCCCATACAGAAGCACTGAGAGAAAAAAAATATTACTGCAATAAGTATATATTTAGCTTCAGTGAACTGAAGGATGGTTCTAAAAATTCTAATAGTAATGTTATTAGAGTTCTGAAAGGGGGTGGACAGAAATTGAAGAAGTAACAGTCTGACATTTTCCAGATTTGCTCAAAATGGTAAGGCCACATGTCTTAGATGTTCAAAAAATTCCAGTCAGGGAAAAAAATGTCCATATGTATAATTCAAATTCCATAAAATTGTTAAAAATAATTTTAAGAGCAGAGAAAATGAGACATCAAATGGAGGGAATAAATATAAGAAAGTGATTGACTTTTCATCATATGTCAACCTAGAATTCTATATCCAGAAGAAATATCCTTCAGAAATGAAAATAAGATAAATGTATGTTCAGGAAAAGAAAACCTTGGAGAATTTATCATCAGAAGTTCTGCACAAGAAGAAAGTTTAAATTTTTTCTGGCTGAAGGAATGGAAGACAAGGAATGAAAAACACTGACTAAGTCCCTATATGGGTTAATAAAAACGTTCTCTCATTTTTCAGTTTCTTTAAAATATGTTTTATTGTTTGAGTTAAAAAGTAGTATATTTGTGGAAGTTATGATGTGTAGATGAAGGTTGACAATAACAGTATAAACAAGAGTAGGCTTAACAGAAGTATACCGTTACACAATTCTAATCTCAGAAGTGGCATAAAATTACTTGAAGATACATGGTGTTGAGATGCACATTGCAAATTGCAGAGCTCCTGCTTTATAAACTTGAAAATTACAGTGAATAAGACCACAGTAAAGAAAAATTGAATAATGAAAATAAGTAGTCAAAAACAACACAAGGAAAAAGAACCAGAAAAATATGTAGGACAAATGGGAAAACAAATATCCAGATGGTATATTTAAAAACAACCATATGAATACTTAGATTAATTTTAAATGCTCTAAACTCTCCAACTGAAAGCCAAAGAATATTACGGTGGATTCATCTAGAGAAAATGCATTTTGAATATGAAATTATAGATAGTTTAACAGTAAGAGGATGGGAAAATCTGCTTTAATATCAAGCAAGTCCTCAGGACTAGGAATATTAACAAAGATGAGAAGGGGTATTTCATAAAGATAAAAGTACCAGTTCATCACAAAAATAGAACAGTTCTAAACTCTCTGTAGCTAATAACAGAGACTCATAGGAAGCAAAAACTGAAAATGTCTGTAAACAAAATTAGACAAGTCCACCTTATAGTCAAAATTTCTACAGAAAATTACCAAGGATACAAAAGACTTGAATAAAATATCAATCAGCAAGACATAATTGAAATTTATAGGATAATTAACCAAAAATGGAGAATGCACAGTTTCAAAGAGTGCATTCAATAAGTGAAACATAAATTAATAAATAACTGAAAAAATAACTGAACGGTTCTTTGGGGCACCTTCCATCTGATTGCACATTAAGTGGAGGCGTATTTTGGAAATGACTTCCTAATGGTTATCCAGACTTGAGAAGTACACACATCACTTATTAAAGCTGGTAGGACCAATTTCAGTTGGAAAGTAGGACTTCCTGACCACTTAATACTACATTAGTCCTAACTACAGTACCTGTAAATACCCTATGACTAATTTTCCATTCCTTATCTTAAGGAGAAGAAAATTGTTTTTAATGGGGATGCTTCAGATACCTGGCAATTTTATGAGGAATTTCAAGTGATTTTATGTCATTTTTTAGCATAAGTCACTCATGTGTGATTATCCCAGAAAACAGAATCTCTTTTCCCACGAACTCACTATTTACCAATTATGCTTAAACCACTTAGGCATCCTAGTATTTTCCCATTGAAGAACTGGTTTATAAGTATACATTCCCTTGATCATACGATTTTTTGGAATGGATGATTTGGTGGATTTCCTAGCATCATCTCCCTGGGCTCTATGTTACATTACTTTTAGGGAGTTCATTGTGATGATGTTTATATTTTGTTATAGTCTACTTAGTGCTTTTATCCTCTAAGGTCACAAAGGTTTTCTTTGATTTTTTTTTCTTTAATTGTGGTATATCCAAGCTATAAAGTGGAATAAACTACTTAGGCATTCAGCATTGATGGATTGTAAAACTTAATGCTGGGCTATCTAGGACACAAAAGAGCACATTCCATGTAAACCCTTGTATATTTAATTTGCAGAACAGGTAAAACTAAAATGCAGTAACAGAGCTTATCTTATCAGTTATTGTCTGGGCCCAGAGGTAAGGGAGGGCAAAATGCAAATGGCTACATGGAAAATTTGAGGGGTATTGGAAATATTCTGTATCTTGATTGGGGTAACGATTATATGGGGATGTACATTTGACAAGCACATTGAATTGTAAACTTAAAATAGGTGCTTTTAATTGCATGTAAATCATAGTTCAGTGGAGTTAATAAGTAAAAACAAAACCAAAAATCTAGTGTGATGACAGAATGGAAGCAGAGAGGCTAGCTATCGTGCTGTGACTAATCTGAGTGAGCATTTACGGTGCTGTGAATAATCTGAGTGAGCAATGGTGGTTTATATAGTAGAAATGGAGAATCAGAAAGTAGATTTAAGGAATGTTTTGAGGAAAAACTGGACATGGTATGTTGACCATTTGCTAGGTATATATTTAAAAAAATTTTTTAATTAACATATAATGTATTATTTGTTTCAGGGGCACAGGTCTGTGATTCATCAGTCTTACACAGTTCACAGCGCTTACCATAGTACATACCCTCCCCAATGTCCATCACCCAGCCACCCCATCCCTCCCACCCCCCTCCACCCAGGAACCCTCAGTTTGTTTCCTGAGATTAAGAGTCTCTTATGGTTTGTCTCCCTCTCAGGTTTCGTCTTGTTTCATTTTTCCCCTCCCTTCCCCTCTGATCCTCTGTCTTGTTTCTCAAATTCCTCATTATCAGTGAGATCATATGATAATTGTCTTTCTCTAATTGACTTATTTCACTTAGCATAATACCCTCTAGTTCCATCCACGTCATTGCAAATGGCAAGATTTCATTTATTTGATGGCTGCATAATATTCCACTGTGTGTGTATGTGTGTGTGTATATATATATATATATATATACACACACACATATACCACATCTTCTTTATCCATTCATCTGTTGATGGACATCTAGGCTCTTCCCATAGTTTGGCTATTGTGGACATTGCCGCTAGGTATATTTGAGGGTAGAGATCTCTGATGGACAGTGAGAAGTCAACAAAAATCCTTAAGTTTGGTTTAAGAAATTGGGTGGAGTCATTTATTCAAAAAAGTTAATCTGAGATAGTAGATAGTTTGGTGGTTGGATCTTGTGGAGAATCAAAGAGCTCTGTTTTGGCTGTGTTAATTTTAAGATGCTTATTGAAACACCTGTGGACAAATATCAACCAGGGTGTTAATGCATGAGTCTGGAGTTTTAGGGCGAGTTTGGATCTAAAGGTACAGATGTGGAAGTCATAGCAAAGAGTTTCTATTTGAAGCCATAGGCTTGAAAAACTGTCCCCTAGGGTGAAAGCATATTTAGCGCTGGTAAGAGAGCCCAGGACATTCATTGGTTCAGCAGGGGGAAAAGAACCAGCAAAGGAGCCTGTGATCAGGCAGCTAACAAGGTAGGCAGTTAAACACAAGTATGTGGGTTCCTAGATATTAGGAGATGAGAGAGTTTTAGGAGCAAAGGTGTGCAGCCATGCTGAAATCAGTGGATAGTTGTGGATAAGATAAGGAAAGAACAGTGACCTCTAGAAAAATTTTTATAGTGACCTTGATAAGATTTCTTTCTGAAATAGAGGGGATGGAAACCTGATTGGAGTATATTTAGAAAATCCTATGACATGATTCTAAATTTATCAAGAAAATTTACAATGAATTGGGGAAAAGTGGAGCCAGTAGGAAGATGATTCAGGTCAAGGTCCAGACGGGTTTTATTTGGTTTATTTCAAAGAAAACAATATTAGTGTGTGATTATATGCTAGTTGTAATAGTACATCAAAAATTGAAAAATTGTGAGAAAAGAGGAGAAGGAGTGTTTGAGGAAAGACTGAGAAGGTGAGAAGACATGGGATCCAATCCTCAAGTGGAGAGACTGGCATTTAATACCGTATTTCATTTTGGGAAATACAGCATCATGCTCAGGGAATGTATTACTATCATTGTGCTCTATGTTTTAATACTCATTGTAGGAGTAAGAAGAATAAACTCAGCAAAAGAAGATTGGTTAAAGTTAACATTTGGTTAAAAGTCTCTGCTTTTTTTTTCTTTTTTTTTTGGTTTGGAATACGTGATTTTTGCAGTTTTGTGTATCCTTTAGGATTATCTTGCCTTCATTAGCGAACTACTATGAAATTGAAAAGAGTGCATTTTCTAAAGGTTACACTGTTTGAGGTTGTTTTTGTTGAGGAAGACAGAAACAGTTTTATTCTGATGAAAGGAAGAGTTTCCTTTCCTTTCCTTTCCTCCATGAATGAGGCTGGAAACAAAAGACAGTCTGAGAATTTGGTCGCAGCATCTTTTGTTCAGAGAATACAGTGCTTGAAAAGTCGGTGGCCACAGCAGCCATTCCAACTAGTCCTGTGATCTGCAGAGCATAGGGCCCTGTTAGATGTCACAAAATTGTACACCAGTCACTAATGAAAGGTTGAATCTCAATAGTCCTTTAGCAGTCACTCACAACCATTCAGAGCTAATGGCACTCATCTAACATGGTGAGTGGAGCCAGTGAAATAATTAAGGGTTGTAGCACAATTTGGGGAAATAGATATGCCTGAGATCCCATGAAACAAAGGATAGCTCTCTCTCTCTCTCTTTTTTTTTTAGATTTATTTATTTGCGGGGGGTAGAGATCGAGGGAGGGCATGAGTGGGAAGGACAGAGGGAGAGGAGAGAGAAAATTTCAAGCAGACTCTGCGCTGAGCATGGAGCCCTATGATGGGCTTGATTTCACAACCCTGAAGTCATGGCCTGAGCTGAAACCAAGAGTCGGAAGCTCAACCAACTGTGCCACCCAGGCACCCCAAAACAAAAGGATATCTTACAACTGAGGAGAAAACTTGAGATTGTGACCGCCTGAGGTCACTATCAAATCTATAAGAGAATCTCTACTCTCCCAGATAGATTTGGGGAGTTTGGACTGTTCCCTTATATCTTCTCCTACCTCCTTCAAGCATAGATAGTAACACTAAAGCATTTATATCCATTAGGATCCTCTAGCTGCCAAGTGACCGAATAAACTAAAAGTGGCTTTAACAATGAGAAAAATGTGTTACCTCCAATAACAAGGAGGCGCAGGGTAGGCTGTTTCAGAGTGGGTCAACTCAGTGGCTCCATGGTGTGAGGGCTTCTGGTCACTCTCTCTGGAAGTCTCTAGACGTTCCCCTTTTGGGCACAACAAGAATACAGAGAAGCTCCCGGCAGAGGGGTCTCACATGGCAGTGCCCAAAGGTAGGAATGAGTAACCCCCTATTTTATTTCCCCTTTTTAAATTACGAGGGAAACAATCCCAGAAGTCTCTCACTAGGCTTTCCTCTGTGTCTTGTTTTTCTGTCACATAACCATGTCTAACAAATCACTGATAAGGGAAATAAAATCATAACAGTTGGCATAGTAGAATCAACATTTATTCCTTGGGATGGGGAAGAACCATAAAGATACATAAAAAAACTAGTTTCTAAATAAAGCTGGGATTATGCTAGCAAAGTAGAAGGGATGCCTAATGACTACTGAGGAAACGGAGAAATGCATGCCAAGTGATTATTATTAGCACAATAGCTGGTGCACAATAGCATTTGGTAAATAGTAGCTGCTATTTTTTATCCTGTCAGAGCCTCTCTGATGGAAATGCAGTGAATGATACCAGTCTCACACCCCTCTGCCCAATCTGTCATCAAATTGTATAGTGAACCCTTTACTGTAGCTTTCCTTTTCCCTCGTGATTGTAAATCCTTTTCCTTTGTCATCCTTTTTATCTCACTCAAACAGCAGCCAATAAGATGTCTGCCTCCAGCCTCATCCATTTCCCAAAATCTTGTGTACGGTAGCCCGTTTGATCTTTCTGAAGGCAGATCTGATAATATCACCATCTTCCTTAATTCCTGTAACAGTTCCTCAATACAATACACCTGGAGGTTGAACTCTTCTGAATCATGTCTCTGCAGCCCCTGGGCCATGCTAGGGCATGGAGGCTCATCTGTCCTGCAGCTGCCCCATTTGGAACATACAGTCCCCTTGACGAACACAGCATAGGAGGAGACAAACAGAAGACTCACACTTGGAGTCTTCGTTGTCTACAGAGTCAGGTGCCCTGCCCAGCTCTCACGGGGCTGAGAAGAGCTCAATTTCCTTCACCCAGAAGGGGAGGGGGACATGTTTTTAGGGAACACTATTTTGATAGATGCAGAGATAACATCTCTCGGGTTTCCCTTCAGGGAGGGTATTGATGCCACAATGCAGAGACTTTGTCTGTCTCAGTAGCTGAAAGGTGCTTTGTCTGAGGTCATGCCCCTCCTGGGGGCAGTCCACACGTAGAAACTGAAGGAAGCAGAGGTGGAAAGATCTGACCATCTCCTCCCACATATCCAGCTCTAAAAGGCCATGCTCACTCGAGAGCTCCCTGCGGGGCTTGCCTCATGGAGTGACTTCTTTGTCTTCCCTATCTTGCTTCATCCTTTCCTTCATAGTGTTGATCCCTCACAAACATCCCAAACTGTGTATCAGTGTCTGCTTCTGAAAACCACAGCGTGCAACACCTAGCCATTTCTACCAGTGAATCCGTTAGCCCTCAACTCTCTTTTCTGCCTTGGTTATCATTTCCTAACTTAAATCTTTTCACTCCACATATGTAGAAATCCTTACGGTCCCCTCAACGCATCACCAAGATTTTGCAGGTGAGATATCATTTATTGAGAACTTACATGCTGCTTAGTGCTCTTTCTCTTTCATTCTGTCATTCTAAGGCTCTCTAAAAGTAAATAAATGCATGGAAGAAAAGTTATCTGCTCAGACCCAATAATTATTAAATAGGAGAATTTAGACTCATTCTCCTTGTCCCTTTATACCTTTATAGCTTAACAGCCTGTTTCCTTTATCGCTATGTTCGGGAGTCACTGCATGGGACATCCTTTCTCAGTTCAGCATCCACACCTTCAAAAAGCCTTCCATGGTTACCCCTGCCCTTGCATGGGCTGTCATCCTGTGTTGCTCCTATAGCTAATACCCCAAACTTTTATCCCTTTCATTGCCCTTGCCGTTACCATATTATAATCCTTTTTGCCTGTCTAGTATTCTTAATGGCTGGCGCCAGAGCCTGATGCATTTGTACCTTACCTACTTCTCAGAAGGATTCTGAGTGATTGATGTGTCAGCACATTTAGGTATTGAAAGCATTTGTTGAATGAATTTAATCATACTTAAAAAAACAAAAAAACCCTCTCTAGCTTTGCAGTGACTCTACCATACTGGGGACTCAAGAAAGGAAAAAGATAGTGCCATTACTAGAATGTGTGCAGTGAACATTTGTGAGCCTAAAGGAATTTGATTTGTTTAAAGGTACTTTCCAACTCCAATATTTGGCTATACCCGTGTCTTACTACACAGTGTAATACAGCACCGATGACTGGGGAAGGACAGGTATCTAGTGAGGAGCTCTTCCAGACAGAACCATTTCCTCTTTGTGTCTTCACAGATGCATAGCCCATGACATGCAAGACCCCTTCAAGCGTTACTCTCTTGTCAGTTAAGACAATCACAGTAAGGTTGTGTGTGTAAGAGGAATTATAACACATAAGAGTACAAACATTTTGGTTCTCTACCCTGTCTCCCAGTATGACCCCTATTATTTTATTTGCATATTAAGTAGATGAAGGGAAAAATGCTGGCAAAATCTGTGAGTTAAGATGAAATTGAGGGAGGAGGAGGATGGGGGTATAAATATTCAGATCCCAATTTGTCTATTGTATGCATTTCTGTGTAAGACAGTAAATTTCTGGCTGGTGAGTTAAGTTGATCAAACATTTCCTATGAGTTTAATAATTACCATTTGAAGAAGGAGGAACAAGAGTGGTTGGAAAGCTTGAGAGAAAAAAAACAAAATCAGGGAGAGCCATGCACCCCACGGGGGATCACTTTTTATCCATGATAATTATATCATTGGGCAAGTTACTCTTAACGTGAGATGTGAGAGGAAGACATAAGTTTACAGTATTGAAAAATTATGCGTGGGTGGCAGGATGAAGTATTGCCTGATTGAAAATGTTTCAGGGTTAGGAGAATGGGAAGGAAATAGGCATTAGTCATTGGGGTATCTGGGTGGCTCAGTATCGGTTAAGTGTCCGACTCTTGATTTCAGCCCAGGTCTTGACATCAGGGTCATGAGTTTAAGCCCCGTGTTGGGCTCCATGCTGGGCGTAGAGCCTACTTAAAAAAAAAAAAAAAATTAAAAATAACCTTAGCAGTATCTGTTAAAAGGAACAGGTATGCAAAAATTAAATATGGTACAGGACTTAAGATTCAATTAGAAGGTACTGATAATAAAATACTGGAATTAACCTTTTCTACCAGGGATTCCCGGGTCTCCGTGATTCAGTATCTAAAGGGTTAAGCCTGCTATAGCAGGGCACCTCTAGGATCCTGAATTTGTGTTGTCCTGGTGTCCTTCCCGATGGATGATTGCCATTCTGATCATCACCTCTGATGTACATGAATGTTTAAACATAGTTTCTCTCTGTAAGCAGCAAAAACCTCAAAAAATTTATTAAATTAAATTTTAATGTAACAAATCCATTTTCGTGTCCTTCCAGTGCATGTGAGGCTCCAAAAGTAGGAGTTGATTGAATTCATTAAATCCTGTTGCCTACTGCTTGCTCCTCCCAGGTCGCATCCTTCAGGGCACAGGACTGTGGCCTTATCTTCACAGAGGCTCATTCAGTAGATCTCAGGTGTCTTGCTCTGGTTTTTTTTGGAAACTTCGCTCCGTAAAATGACTTTAGTCCATCATCTCTCCTTGTTCAACAGAAGCACATTCTGTCAAGGGATCCTACTTTTCTTGAGGCACTTAGCACCTACTGACAATAAACATTTTTCTTCTGAACAGATATAGGGAGATAAAGAAGGGGGAAAAAAACATGAAACAGACTTTTCACTCATTTTAAACTAAGGAACAAATGACATTTTGCACCTTACATACAACAAAAATCCTCTTCTGCTTCTGAAAATAAGTTTTCCCAGCTTGATGAGCAGCTGATCCTTACCATAATGATGGTAGATGAGCATGGTTTGTTTATTGAGGGTAGTGGAAAACTTAGCAATTAATAGCATTAAGTTGTACAGAAAATTTGGAAGGCTTTACATTCTTTCTGGTAGAATGGCGTGATGTTTAACTCTTGATAATTACTAAGTTTAAATAAAACGGTGACAATTAAAAATTCATTAACAATCTTAAGTCTCCTCTCCTATCTAAGTGTACTTCAGAGAGCATCGTTTGAATAAAAATGAAAATTATGCAAATGGAAAAAATAAACCCCATTCCGTAAAAGAACTGTGTAGGAAGATTATAATATCTTTCATGAACAGTACTGTATTAAAAAACAGAAAAATCCTTTATCAGCGGTTGCATCGGAAAAGCTGCCAATAATCTATGACAGTTATTCCAATGAGCATCATCTCCCAGGTGGGAATTCATTTACCTAATTGAATGAAAAGGGAGCACTTTCTAGCACTTTTATTTCACTTCTTATTGCTATGTTCTTTGACTAAAATAGTCACCCTTACTTTTTATAGAAAAAGTTACTTACCATGTCTATGCAATTCAAAATATAAATATATATATAGTTCATTGATTTCATTTTAATTATTGCTAAATGTAAAAACATAAAGACATGACATTTAGAATCCACTTTGTGAGCAGGAGAATTCCATGTTGTGGCAAGGCAGGCATAGTGAAGGTTACAGATAAAATTCATTTAATTTTAGGGGCCTGCAGAAGCCAGTGCTTAAGTAAATGTCAAAGGAAGGCCACATTGCCTAACTGAAACAGTCTTTTCACTCCATTTTCAGACAGTGTTCTTATTTTTTAAAGATTTATTGGAGAGAGAAAAAGAGAGAGAGAGACAGGACCAGCGGGAATGGCAGAGGGAGAGAGAATTTCAAGCAGACTCCGAGCTAAGCCTGACGTGGGGCTCCATCTCAGGACCCTGAGATTATGACCTGAGCCGGAATCAAAAGTTGGATGCTCACTGACTGAGCCACCCAGGTGCCCAGACATGCTGTATGTGTGTGTGTGTGTGTGTGTGTATATATATATATATATATATATATATATATATATATATATATATTTAAGATTTTATTTATTTATTTGACAGAGTGAGAGAGCCCAAGTGCGGGGGTGGAGGGAGGGAAGGCAGTAGAAGGAGAGGGAGAAGCAGGCTCCCCGCCACGCAGGGAGCCCAGTGTGGTGCTCGATCCCGGGACCCTGGGATCATGACCCGAGCTGAAGGCAGGCATTGAACAATCTGAGCCACCCAGGCACCCCATTTTTAAGAGTGCAATCCATGAGGGGCCTTAGATCCCTCCTCCACTTTCTCCTTCCCTGTTCTGTCTTTATACCCTTCCTTCCAACTCATCTTCACTTAGAATTCTCTCTCCTTTCTTCAGACTAGTATCCAGCACCTGCTATGAGTTCAGCCACATGCTGATGGAATAGCTAGATGAATGAGTCAGATGATTATTGTTTCCACAGCCTTCATTCTTGCTTCCCTTCCCCCTTTAGACTTATATTTGCTTTCCCACCTATCACAGAGGGCATCAAACTATTGAAATTTCCTGTATCTTTCTCTTTCCAAATTAAAAAAAATTACTCCTTTCTTTTAATATTGAATCATATCAGAACATGTCCCACTAATGTGTGAGGAATGATAATGGAGGGGAGATGTCCCTCACAGACAAATATTCATATTGTCTTCAACAACCTGAGTTGTGTTTACCTTTAAAGGAGCTATCACCTTATAAGAATTGTAGGCTGTTACGTAAGACAATAAAGGATATTTTTGAGGATGTGGGTCTTGAGAAAAGGATTTGTGAATGTTGTTCATAGTTGAAGTCATGGAAAAGAGAGTTTAGGGAGTAGTCCTCTGGTCTCTTCTCAGCCTGGCCATTTACTAGTTAAATGAAGCTGAGGCCCTTGGTTTCTTCCTCTGAATTCAGTAATGGGAATTGAGTCTGCGGTACATTGTAAGGTGTAAGTTGGTAAGTCTATGTCACAATTCTTAAACTATTCATATCCTAAACTATGTGTACTTGTGTGAAGTCTCATTAATTAAAAATGGGTCAGTAGCATATTTTATTATTTTTCTGGATGTCTCTTCCTCTTGTGTTGTGCTGGTATGCATGGCTAAATGGCAGTGGGGGTGTACTCGAGTGGGCTGGCGCTACCTCCAAAGACTTGATTGTATTTCTTCCCAAATTAACATTTCAGTGTGATCAAATTAATAACTTGAAATCAGCCATAGTCAGAGAAATTACAGAAATTAACAAACACTACAAAATAAAGTTCTTTTTTCTCCCGAAGAAAAAATACGTTAAACCTTTAGCAGCATACCAGTGCCGAATAGAGCCCAGGCAGAGATTGAGACAAAAGTCCCTTTCTTCTTTTCCCAAGTAGCAGAATAGGATACTGCAAGTCATGAGTTCCCCTTCTCCTATGACATTGTCCTTTGCTAGGAGGGGAACATACCTGCAAATCCTCCCTCTCCAAACCCAGTTCTGCCTTCTGACTAAGGCAGCCTAATGTTATCTCCTCCCTTTTATTTGACAGAGTTCAGTATCCCTCTGTGGTTGCGGTAATCTTGACCCCCTAATGCAGTAGTCTTGAGTGAAGTCTTCCTTGCTTGTGCAGTTTTTCTTTGGAACTTCCCTGCTCCCATTTTTTTTTTTTTTTTGCAGCATCAATCTGTATGTATAACTCTCTCAAAGTCTGTATTTGAAATACCCCTTCTAATGTGAGATGGCTCTGAGCTGTCAAATTCTTTGACCGTTTATTAGATATTCTGACCTAAACATTTCTGTATGATAGAAAAAAAAGGTAGATTGTCTGATATTTACAGAGTATCCCCAGCATCATTTTAAAATGCAGATTCTTTTTTAAATATAAAAACACTATTTGCAAAGTACAGATTGGAAAATATGAAGTTGTTCCCTTTTAGTTCCTCAAACTTTCATCAGGTTCTGCAGGTTATTTCACACACCTGTGCTTTATGAGAGACAACCAACTGTATTTGTCCAGCACCTTCTCTGGGGCAGTGAACTCCGAGCTCTTGCCCAGAATTAACATAAGTAACCAGCGCATTCCTGGTTGTCCGTCACATTTGCGCTGCACAGCACATCACCCTCAAGGGAGGCATAACTGCAGAGCTGCAGAGTAGCGCTTCCACACATTTCAGCTCTTGTGCTGTTGCCCTATCACTTTAAAATGCAAATTTCTCCTTTAATGTTTGAGGATCTCTGCCTGCTTCTCCCCTTCTCCTGAAATGATCCCTCCGCCCCCACACCAAGGTGGGGCTCCGTCAGTGCAGACCATTTGCCAAGAACTTTAAGATCTGCAAAGCTTTCACTTTCTCCCCCTTCCCTCCTCCTCTTTCTTTGCTGTGACCTCCGTGTCTGAGAACTATTTTTGCAGGGGCTCAGGCTGACAGCTGAGCCTTTGTGTATCATCTTACTTTGGTGTTTTGCAGAAGTAGATATCAGTCTTGTGATGGTACTGGGAATAGTGGCTTTTTAGAACACTTGATCCTTGCCCACCTGACTTTGAAAGTGTTTAAAAGAAAACCACAGTCCCCAAATGGCATCACTTAGGCCAAGTCACCAAACTGGGGCTTAATACCTACTCGAATTGGAATTCCAGCCTCCTCCAGGAATGTTGTCTTAACCCTTCAGTCAGGAATTTTGTGATCAACACCAATAAGGTAATCTGTCACATGGGGCCTCTTTGTCCCCCCAAAGGAAGATGAGGTGATACACCTAGTAAGATACCCTAAACTACCCTCGATGGAAGGTGACTTTACCTGAAACAGTCCTTGTTTTTCTTTGTTAATAACTTCCTTGCCCCCCATGCTCCTTCCTGTAAAACTCTTCCCATTTTGTACAGCTCCTCAGAGTTCCTCTCTATTCGCTAGATGGGATGCTACCCAGTTAGATTCGTGAGTCACTTAATAAAACCCATTAGATCTTCAAATTTACTCAGTTGAATTATTGTTCTTTAATAAAAGATAGCTAGATATAGATTCAGTGATCTCTAGGTGCGTCTGTAACCATACCCAAATGATCTGGGATTTCAGTTATTGTAGGCAGGGACCAGGACCCACTGTTAACTGAAACTGGGTTCATCTCTTGGTGGGTGTCAAGCCAAAAGACACAACTAAGCCAGAGAATAGGAAAAAGAAGGGTTTTACTTACAGCAAGTGAGGCATCTAGGGATCTTTCCCAAAGCAGTGTCTCCCTGAACAACAAAATGGGAAGTTTTAAGCCAAGGGTGCATACATATTTACAAAGGGACTTGTGCAGTGGGAATACAGCATAGAATTGGGGCAAAAGTCATCTTAAGCCTTCTGGGTCCAGGTCAGGATCACAAGGGCCATCAATAGGGTCAACATCATCAATTCTTGGGCTCCATTTGGTCTGGTATCTGAGTGGTCAAAGAGGCTTAGGTCCAGCAAAGAAAACTCAAGAACGTGTGCCAGGTCAGTCTTCGTTTGTGAATCAGCTCTGGGAGTTTTACCCTGATGTGATTAGACTATCTCCTGGCCTGACAGTGGCTGTTTCTTTTTACATTATTTTACAAGATGGTTGGGGTGGGGGTAGGGGGCTAAAATGATTTTTCTTTTATGTCTTTTTTCTTAAAGATTTATTTATTTGAGAGAGAGAGCAAGTGAATGGGGGAGGGGGAGGGGGGGGAGAATCTTAAGCAGACTCCCGCTGAGCACCCAGCCTGGTATGGGGCTTGATGTCACGACTCATGAGATCGTGATCTGAGCCAAAACCGAGTCGGCCGCTCAACCAGCTGAGCCACCCAGGCGCCCCTAAAATGATTTTTCTTATATCAAGAAAGCTATGTTTGTCTTTTTCCAGAGACCCCAACTCTTTCTGCTTATACCACCTTTCCCAAGGAACCAAAAATTCCACTTCTTCCTTGCTGACTGTCCACTTTGACTCTTTACCCCTCTTTTCTGGCCCCTACCCACCACCATCAAATCAGGGGCATCTCTGGCAGTCATAATAAGTGGCAGAGACTTAGGGAGTTTTGCTCTCTTTCTTTCAGAATTGCTCATACTCTAGATTTTGCCTTTAGAATCTCAAATCATTTTTCTTTACTGTAAAATCGTTTATCTAAAGTAATAAATGTCTATAGTTTAGGTGTGTGAGTGGGGGAAAAAGACCAAGGTCTTATAAAAGAAGGAAAAATTAAGAGAATCTCTGCTGATATTTCAAAATAGCCTGCCACCACTTAACATATTGATGTAAATACTTTGCCTACTGGAGAAGTTACGATGAGAAAAAAAGCTCCCTAAAGGCCTGAGATATAAGGGAAGCCATTTTAGATATCTACGTCAGCATGACTGTACATAAACTTTGTTTAAGCCAAGAGCCTTGCGGCCCACCAAGCATACATTGTGCATCTGCTTCGTGGGTGGCCTAAAGGAAAACCCTGTTGTCCTTAAGATACCTAACAGTGCTCCTATTCCCTAGCACTCCTTGACACGTGAACATGTGAGTCCTGCCTGTATGCTAATCTATAATCTTTTGAGCTTTGATAAGATGTAAAAAGTCTGTAACTGCTTGAAAACTGTTCATTCTCTGGAACACTTTCTTCCCTGTGAAAAACGTGTTTCCCGGGCAGCTGTCCAAACTTGGGCTTGAATAAAACTCGCTTTCTTACTTGTAGAAATTCTAAAAGGTTTGTTCATTTTGCATCAACAGATATTTTGGTGTAGATGCTATCCTTTATTATCTTTAAACAGAAGCATACATAGAAAATATGAAAGCCCCTGCTTTACTTTTTTATTTTCATTATCCCCAAATAAAAGGGAAATTGATTTGAATAAAGATTACTCATAACAAACACAAAACTCATTCTCCTACCCATAGATGAGTTTCATTTAAAAGAAATATTTTAATCAAATCATCATATTGTACACTTGAAATACTTTACAGTTTTGTCAATTATATCTCAGTGCTGAATACTAAAATAATTTTTTTCAAGAGCACTTTTATATTGGTGATTGTAAATTATAATTTAAATCTGGCCCATAGTTAAGCATTGTTTGAAATGCAGACAGGATGTCAGGAAGCACTTCACAGAGTTTATGAAATGCAGATAGGATACTACCACAAAGCCACAGTTGTCTTCCACCGCATTGTTAACCTTAAAAATGAAACTGCCAATTATTTTACCAGAAAAAAAAAAAGGGTTTATTTGGGAAGAGCAGAGACTTGTTATCAGGCCAGGCAACCTGCAGCAAAACTCTTACACAGATCAGCTGAACAAAGGAGGGGATGGGCCCTTTTATAGAGGAAAAGGGGAAGTTGGGAAGGCTGTTATAAACAAAAAAGTCCATTGCAGTAAACTGGGAGTTGGAACCATAGTGGATTTTTTTTGGTTGAGCTCTGACTGTCTTTCATTGGCTGCATTGGCTGGGCTGTTTCATTGGCAGGGGTGGGGGGGGGTGGGGGTATAGGGGTTGGGGGGGAGGGTGAGAGGTTGTAGGGATTGTGGGGGATGGAGCCTTTCTTCCTCCTGCTGGGGTGGTAAAGTAGTATCCTTATGCAGGGTACATCTCTTTTTGTTGTGTCTGCAATTGATGACAAGTGATAGGTCTGAGAGCTCCCCTGGCTGGTCTCCCAACTCCATTTTAGTGAAGTTTCCCTTTATTAATTTTCAAAGTATACATCAATATTTTCCTACTGAAAAGACTGTATATTTTGCCTGTTAAAGAGGATGTTTCAAGTTAAAATTCCCTTTGTGAACTGGAATAGTGCCCTTTCAAAATATATATATATGTGTACATAATTTATTAAGCTGATTGCTTACTATTAAACCAGTTAACTATCACAAATAACTTTAAGAGATTCTTTCCAAATGTATGCTACTATTTACAATACAAATTAGAACTACTTTAACGAGGGAAGGAATATGAAGCATTTGTAAAGTTCTTGTCCACGGTCTTTTGTTCAGAAATGATGACCAAGATTTCTATTCAAGGAGCGCCTGGCTGGCTCAGATGGTAGAGCATGCAACTCTTGATCTCAGGGTTGTGAGTTGAAGCCCCACTTTGGGTGTAGAGATTATTTAAAAATAATAAAACTTAAGAAAAAGATTTCTATTCAAAAATAAAGACAAGTGGACCTACAAAGCTCTATAGGAGGTTGAAGAGGAAGCCATAACTCCTTGCCCCTTCCTGTGTGACCTGGAATTTGTGACTCAGTGTGATGAAAATAATCAGAATGGAATTTAGCCATGAGAAAGATCATCTCACATTCCAGCAGGATTCCATTACCTTCCTTCAACATCACACCTCATTTTCTTCAGGATGTTGTAAGTTTTAAGACCTACTAGTGGAATCTTTGTCAAATGCATTTTATTGGCAAGGAGATTTTAAGGTGGAATAAAAGTATATTCCTTTAATCCTTCTGATTGACTTATTTTAATCTGGATTAAGCAAAACGCCTGAAGACCCTAAGAAATTGCATGAGATTTCATCTCAGAGAAAGTCGTTCTTGTATGTAAACCCACCATACAGTTAGGAATCCAGGAGAGAAGTTTTAACTCAATATTTTGGAGGCTGAGAAAAGATCAGAGAGGTTATTTGCCCTAATACAATTTTCATTCTTTTTGTGGCTTCTCTCAAGTCCCATTCAAGTCAAGATGCTGTACTGCTAATGAGCATTCCCAGTAATTTACACTGACCTCATATTTTCTCATATAACATTTGTTGGTGCAAAATTCTTTTGTCTCTTAGCATGTCCCCCCCCACCCCCAGATTTTCAGAGGCATTTCTTGATACATTTAATTTAAGTCTTATGGGACACCTCAAAGAGAGTCAGTCCTTCTCATCTGGAGAAGTTAAACCTAAAAATACATATTTTTAATGAGTTTGGAAGGTATGTTTGGTATAGTTTGAATCAAAATATAGGCCATGTGGCATAATTGAAATGCACCTTATGCCTCTGGGAGCACCTCATAGAGAAGGGTAGTCATCTTCCAAAGCAGGTGGAATGTTGTAATTAGCCACCAAGGTGACCATTAATGGCAGATGGCAGGTGTCTACATGTAAAAAACAAAAATGCTGCTGATATAATTTTCAGATCAGAGATAGAAAAGCAGTCATTCTAATTTGAATAGCTTTGTAGCATGTTTTTAGGTGACCAGTGGCAGGAATTTGTTTATTTCACAATGGCTAACAGTTCTCCTGAACTCCAAGCAGTAGGCTACCAACTGATTAATAAAAACATGTCAAGTGCTGTTGGGGTTAAGGTCCTCAGGTCAGAGTTACTTAAGTTTCCTGAGCCTCAGTTTGCTCATCCATTAAATCTTATCACAAAAATTAAATGAGATAAAATGACATCTTGTAAGTAAATGTTTAATCATGTACTTGGCCTACATTAAATGCTAAGGTTATTACCTTTTTTCTCCCTTTTTTATAAAGTGTTTTCACATTGATTCTCATACTTAGGCCAGATGGTTTTTAGTTATTTGTTCAGCATCTATATTTCCTCCATTTACAGATGAAGTACTGAGATGCAGGGAAATGAGCTGGCTTTCCAATGCCCATGAGGATGGTCAGGATCCATGTGTAGAGTCATAACCCGCATTTGCAAGGTTCTGTCTCAGGGCCTAACTTCCAGGCCGGCCACTGGCATGGGTCTGTTCCACTTTGGGGGTCTAGTTTTCTCCTCTGTAAGTGGAAGGAGTTGGAATCCTTGGGTGTGGTATCAGCTAATTTATGGCCACAGTCAGTTACATAATCTCAGTAGCACAGAGCAACATGAATTTCCCTAGTGCAGGGTGTGCTCCTGTAGGCTCAGGATGCCCTTGAGTGGCTCAGTTCCGCACGTCTCCCATCCTCCTCAGCTAGCCTGGGCTTGTGCTCCTGCTGCGGCACAGGTGAAGGGGAGCAGGTATGATAGCACAGCCTCTTTTTTTTTTTTTTTTTTTCAGTTCATATTCCATTAAGCACAGCAGATCGGGTAGCAAACCCTGAGGCAAGGGGTGTAACATATCTGTGGCCTCTTTCTTGGGAGGAGGAACTGTCAAGTCCTGTGCAAAAAGATGTGGATAAGGGGAAGGGTAGAGAATTAGAGACAGTAATGCAATGTACTTGTACTTAATGTGGTAAGATTTCTTTTAGCATGTGGTGATTTTTTTCCAATTTACGTTTGTTTGGCAGGGCCCTTTTATTCTCATTTTTTTCTTTCTTAATGTTTTACAAAATGCCTGAGGCAAACAGGATTTCACTGGAGGGCAGAAAACTCAGGTCAATTAGTCCTTCTTTTTTTTTTTTTTTGGTGTGTGTTAAATCTTGCTCCCTGAACATGCTGTTCTATAAGGTAGTTAGGGCCGATGACCAAGAAAGAATTCTTGAGAGGTCTTTGGTGCAAAAAAGTGTTTTTAGGGATTGTGAGGAGTGACTGATTATATAAGATTTTTCTGTCTTATGGAGGTGAGGGTGATGTTAGGGCTCCAGGAAATTGAGTCTGTAGGTTTCTGGAGATTGCTTTTTTTCTTGTAAATCATTACGGCTGATGGAGACTTAGGTCCTACAGGACGGTGCTCTCTCTCAATTAACCATCTGGTTTTCCTTTTATTCTAGGGCAGCCAGGAGTGCCTGAGGAATGTCCCATATAGTCCACCTGTGTGTGTGAGGGGGGTGTTAGGTTGTGGGGTGTGAGCTTGTGTTTTGCCCTCAGCTTGCCTTTTGCTCCCTCATCAGTATTAAAGGGCAGTCTCATAGGAGATTGAAATACTACATCCTTTTTATCGTAAATATAGTTTCAGAGTTCACATATCCTTTGTTTAAAGAGGAAAGAGGGAAAGAATCAGTCCTTTCCAGATGCAGCATACAGGGACTTTGGTCTGAGAAGATGGTGGGTAAGGAAAGACGTGATACAGGCAGGAAAGGAGATGCGGTGAACATGCAGAGTCATTTCTGTTAATCCTTGGCAGACTTCCTCGCTGACCTCATGCGAATCCCCAAGTTCAATCCCAACATTCAGCCTCCTTCCTTTTCACTCAGTAGCTGTCACTGGTTTGCCTGTCTTCTGAAGATTCCTTTCCTCTTTATTTCTAGCTATTTTATCTTTGTGTTTTTGTTTATTTTTTATATTTTTTAAAAGTATAGAAACAGGATGTGCTTTTTAAAATCTTTTTAAGCACTGTAGAAACACATATGGGAGAGTATGAAAGCTACTCTTTTATTGATGTTCTGAGAAGTAGCCACTTGGGCTTATTTACTTTTCAAGGACTTTGTGCACAGTCAACATGGGGAACACGTGAAGAATAACAAATATTGGAAAAGGATGAATATTTAAGCTTTTTATGTTGGGAGTTGGGAGGAAAGGGGTCGTTAGTTTGAGCCAATGTTCTATGTATCACAGCATTCAGACACATCTTTAAGATAGACATTGGTCTATTTATGTGGGGGAATGAGGAGACTTTTAATAAAGAATTAATTATAAGGGACTCTAATTAAAACATATGTTGTCATTGATCTAGAGAAAATACTACAGTTTTAGTAAAGGGTATGTCACTCAAATTCCCTTCCTGCCCAATATGAAAAAATTGTAAGGTAGTGGAATTGTAGGGGGAAAAAAAGAGTAAGAACTAAAAAGGCTTAGGACTTAAGGCAGCAATGAATCTGTAGAATTTGTGCAAGGAAATTCAGCATTAAAGGGAGCCACTAATTTTTGTGTAGAAATAGGCACCTGAACCTTGACATTTATAGCTGCAGTGTGGCCCTCAGCATCTCAGGGCTGGGATCACCATTAGCACTTTTAATTCCTTTGGAGGGTAGAGGTGATGGTCATTGTGCTGAGCTACATGGATGGCAGTATTATCAGGTTTGACACCACCAGCATTAGTTGTCACTTTAGAAAATAATTTCTTTTATCAGCAACAGTGGCTTCTTTGGTCATCAACAGCTGAAATTTGAGGTGATTCAAATCAATGGTTTCTGCTGAATGATGTGTTGAAGGGAGGGTCCTTTGAGGGAGCAGCTAGAGCTCTGTTCTTAGAGGGCTCCTGGATACTTGGAAATCTGTGAGTAAGGGGCAAGAACAATAAATCTTTGTCCTTTATTCCTTTGATCTTAATGTAAAAATGGTAGGTTGTATCTGAAAGGGCCCAAATAGACACTGGTTTTGCATTGGGTGGTTCTCTGCTCACCCTGCCTTGTTTTTAGAGGTCATTGGTGATGATAAAATTCAACTCTATCCCCACAGAGCTTGTTATGCAACACTAGAACAATACAAAAAATTTGACTCACCCCCAAGGAGATGATAAGTCCCAATGAATTGGACACCAAAGTCAATCAGGGAATGGGAGATTAGGATGAAGGAATGAAAGATAAGATCCCTCTCCTCCTATTCATCATGTGGATAGGCCACTTCCCATGATGGAAAAATGTATATTTGATGAGACCATGGGGAGAATTTTTTTGGAAATGATTATATGTTTTCATTCTGGATTGCTTGGGAAATGAGGCAACTTGAACAGGTCCACCCAACTCTTTCTAGTGGAAAGACTACACTGAATAAAAGTTTACATGGGATTAGAGATCTCTTCTATGCAAGGAGATTGCAACTTTTTATAGAACACATTGTCCTCAGGTGCGGGGCAGCTATCCTTCCCCAAAACTCCTAGAAAAAGTGAGTACCAAAGTCCTGGTGTCCATGCAGTCTATGCATCCTTTAATTTGATAGGTATAAGAATTAAAAGTAATGTGGGGGCACCCGGGTGGCTCATTCATTAAGCGTCTGCCTTTGGCTCAAGTCATGGTCCCAGGGTCCTGGGATCGAACCCCGCATCGGGCTCTGTGCTCGGCTGGGAGTCTGCTTCTCCCTCTCCAACTCCCCCTGCTTGTGTTCCCTCTCTTACTGTCTCTCTCTCTCTGTCAAATAAATAAAAAATCAAAAAAAAAAAGGAATTAAAAGTAATGTGGGAACGGGGTCTCTTCACTGAAATAGAAGCCTGACTTTTGTTCCAGCAAATCTGTCAGGCCCCAGCACAATTCTTTGAGGAATAATAGGAAGATGGAGGATAATTGTCTTCTCTTAGTATTTGTAACTTTGTACATTTCCACCTTTCCCAGTAAAGTTATTCCTTAATCCATACCATATGAATTTATCACATTTGTGCAAAGCCCTATTATTATAAGACAAATGGACACCAAAAGCATCCTCAGCTTTCACAACATCGGGGAAAGAGAGTTAAGGTAGCCATTGTTGCTAGCCCATCCAATAGCCATTTCTCCATCTTTTCTTTCTTTTCTTTTTTTTAGACTTGTTTTTTAAAGATTTTATTTATTTATCAGAGAGAGGGAGGAGAGAGAGAGCATAAGCAGGGGGAGCGGCAGGCAGAGGGAGAAGCAGGTTCCCCGCTGAGCAAGGATCCCAATGCGGGACTCGATCCCAGGACTCTGGGATCATGACCTGAGCTGAAGGCAGATGCTTAACCTGCTGAGCCACCCAGGCATTCCGTTTCTCCATCTTTACATCTTATGAGACATTTTAGCGTGTTTGGATGGCAACATGTCCCTTACTAGGGAATAAGTTGTATTAGTCTGTGTCAACCATGGCAGTCCCATTCTCCTTTGTCAGCATTAATGGAAGAGCCTAAGAGGGAGTCTTGCTGGAATGCTCTTTATCAAGCTTCAGCTTATGAATTAAAAAAAAAAGAAAAATCATAAGGTGAAGACCCGTTATGACATTATCCACTTTTCCCTGCCTGCAGTGCTATTAAGAATATGATCAGTACTACAACAGCCATCTTGTGCTAGGAAAAGCCATAACCAACACCTGATAATTATAGGATAGAAATTGGGAAGAATCTAGGTTCCATTTGTTCAGCTGCTAAATCAAAGTCTGTTTTAGACTTCTTTTTTATATGGAATAAGAGAACATCATTTTTGCTTAAACCACCTTAGTCAGGTATTATTTTATTTGTGGCTGAGAGATCCTAACTGAAATAGGTGCCCTGTAACAGAGATGACCCTTTCAGTGACCATCCATAGTTTGGGAAAGATTATTGCATATGGGAGTTCATTCCATTTTTAGAATTTGGATTTGAACATTTGGAGTATGGAAGAAAAGAAAATGAGAGATTTAGGGTAATCATGAAGGTTTATTTTTCCCCAAAAAGTCTTAAAAATAATAAAGAAAGTGATAGTAAGTCAAGTGGGACTTTTATTATTTCCTTCTTGACTTTGTTATAAGAGAAAAAACTGAGATGGCTTAAAAAAATGCTTTATAATCTGAGATTGCATTTTTAGTACTGTGATGGGACCAAGGAGTGATTCAGCTGTCCCAAGGAGAGTGGGCATGAGTTAGCTGGATCTTTGCTCAGGGTCTCAGTAGGTTCAAGTTGTCAGCCAGTACTCTCTTTTGAAGCTGGAGCTTCTCTTACAAGAGGAGGCATGTTGTTAGCAGAATTCAGTTCCTTGTGGTTTTAGGGCTGAAGTTCTCATTTTCTTGCTGGCTGTGAGCTGGAGGCCCCAAAAGATAACATGCTTAAAGATCTAGATCCTCTCACAACATAGCAATTTACTTCTTCATGGCCAGCAAAAGCACATTTCTCTGGCATCAAAACCCTCTTTTAAGAGCTTACGAATTTACCTAGGATAATAGCCTTTTCATTAAAGCAAAGTTAACTGATTAGGGAACTTACTACCTCTGCAAAATATGATCACTATTATCATATAATGGAACCTAATCATGAAAGTGATAGTTCATCGTATTTACAAGTCCCACACACATTCAGAAGAAGATCGTGTAGGGCATGTATAGATGGACCAGAAATCTTGGAATTCTGTGTACCATGATGTTGGCTTTATTATGTAGCTGAAGAGGCTCTGAGAATTAAATAATTTGCCTAGGTCCCATGACCAATAAATGGAGGACTGTGTGTAGAGCCTCAGTCTCCCTGATTCTTGAACCTCTGTATAAACCATACTTGTGTCTTCTGCTGAGGAAATTTATAAACATCTAGTTGGAATTCTATAGAAAAAACATTTTCTATACTTATCAGTTCCATTAATTGCAGAAGGAAAGCATGTCAGTGTTCTTTTTAATTTTATATAATCTTTTTAATTTTTATTTTACATAGGTCTATTTTTAGGCTGTCATATTTCCTTTATGAATTCAATTATTTTAATGCAGTTTTAACAGATGTTAGATTCCTCATTTGCAAATTCTAATGGCATATGGGTTTTCACAGACCTGTATCTCATACTTTAGATGGTATGTCATCAATTAACCTTCAAGATAGGATTTATTCTTGATTTTTAAGAAATACTTATCCAAAAGAGAAACAAGGTAATTGACAGTGATTATCACACAGACCTGGATTGAAATTTTGGCTCTACTACTTCCTAATTTTGTTATCTTTCTAAATAAGTTGATTTTTCTGGCTTATTTTCATCATCATTTATTGAGAATTTGTTAGTGTCACAAAGTTAAACAATGTTGGACAGTAGTTAAAGTGGTAAGGACAGATTTGAATCAGCAATAGAAAGATAAGGAAGAGATTAGTATGAACTGAACTCATTAGATTTGTACAGAGATGACTCAGAATTTTAAAAGGAAAATGAGGGAATAAGGAGATGGGTCAGTGGGGGCTTAGTAGAGCAAGGGAAGTGAAAAATTATAAAAAGCAGTAAGGAGAGGGTTTGGTCCATATGAAACCAATCTGGTTTTGCTAACCAGAGCTTATACAAGTTAGGCTCCTACCCTCCTGTAGAAACTGGGAGACAGGGGCTCTGTCTTCAGGTGTTGGATGGAGCAAATTGCAAATTCTTTTGGTAGCCTCGAGTTTTTGCAAGAATGCACTATTAGTGGGGCTATAGTCATCGTAGAGATATGTGGCCTTGGCCTGTTAGAAACTATATTAGTGTTTTGTTCAAATCCTTACAGGCCCAGGTTGAGGCCTCCTTGAGAAAGGGCTCAGAAGAGCCTGGCTAGGAGAGAATCTTTGTGATGAATTACAAGAATGTACCTAAATTTCTCAGCAAAGTTTCTGATGCAAGTAAGTTCCTCCCAGTAATAGCTATTTCAAATTATACTTGCTAATTTTACTTTTTTAATAATTCAGTTTTAACTATTTAATTGTATTAGTAAGATGTCAGGACAAAAGAGGACTTAACCACAGTAAGGTCACAAAAAGTATGAAAACAAAAACACATGAGACCAGTCAACACATGTTTTTCTGCTTTAGAGTTAAAATGAAAAAGGCACAGATAAATTAATCTATGAGATACTTCCCAAGTATAGCTTTCTTATTCCACAACCTTTGATAATTGTGATGACTGTAATAGTAATTCTTTCCATTATCATTTTATTGATGGTATTAATTTTGATTGATTTATATTTATTTATTTTTCAACCATCACATCTTCCCCTTGCTCTGCTGCTTTTGAAAATGTTCTTTTTGGAGTGGTTATTAGGGATCGAGGATTGGGTAACTTAAATAGGCCAGTCTTAGCAGGATTAAGAACCCTGCATGTGTTAGGAAATATGCCATCATTTTACAGCACAGCACAGGGAAAAGATGTTGAATTCCAGTCTCAAAAACAACACGTGATGATGAGCAGTGCTGGGCAGATCATTGAATTCTCCCTTTTGCCATCAACACGATAATAATTTGCGGAGAGATTCAGGCAGTCATTCATGTTTCATTTTATTCCTAGATCCAAATTAAGCCCCTCAAAAAATTACAACGTTGAAATTAATGTTTCCGTATAATTATAGAATATATTTTTAGCATCATTTTAATACTTGCTTTAGTATCTTCAGTACAAAGAAAGCTCTCCAAGAATGACTTTGTACCTTTTTAATAGAATCATACAACGTAATGGAATCATACCAGCCATTTATGTATCTGGAGGGACTCAGGGTTATCCAGCTGAACTTCTCTTTTTACAGATGAAGAAACTGAAAACAAGCAAGGTTAAGTACTTTGCTCACAGCCAGAGAACAGCCTTGCTGAGCTTGGTTTTTTCTTCCCAGCCCGCTGCTTTCTTGTTCTCTCTGCTCTTATCGCTCATTCTTTATTATTTTTTTTTTCCCTTACTTGACTTTTGTTTATTCATCTTAGCTTCCCCCCCCCCCCCCCCCCCGGCTTTCTGGGCAAAGAAACCAGCAATGTTGCTACAGTAAACATTTTGAAAGGCAAGAATTTCAAATGCAGAGGAAATTCGTCTAGCCATAGAGCAAGGGTATACAGCAAGTCACATTTTCTGTAGGAGGTCTAAGCATAAAGGCAACAGAACAGTGCTTGCTGTAGAGGGGGGCCTTGATTAGATGGTTTTGGGCCCCTCACTCTTCCTGTTTCTTCTCTTTCCAATTCATCCTCCACAGGACAAACAGCTTTGCTTTCAAACAAATATTGAGGATATACTATTGGAAATATCTTGACAGACTTCCAGTATTTCTTAAATATAGAACAAAGGAAGAAAGAAATGAACTTTACAAGCTCATTAATGGAGCCCGAAGTCCCTTCACATTGCCACCTTTATTTTCAGACTCATCCCACATCTTTGGCTCCCTCCAGCCTACAGTAGAGCCTCTGGTTTCCCACCACTCCTGACGGCTTTTCCCTTTGCCAAATGTATGATTTCCCTCTCCACTTGCTGAGATCCTCTTTATCTATCTATGTTTCAGCTTTCCTTTCCTTGAATTTACTGGATGGAATTCTTTCTCAGAGCTTCCTCCCTTCTGCTGTGATTTTAAAGAAGTCTGCTTATTAATTATTTTCTCATTTGATTGTCCTTTGTTTTTCCTTTTGCTTTTCTTTGTCAGAACTGTTTTATAAAACTTGATTATATACAGAATAATGTTACATATTCCGGTATAAAGAATACTAATACAGATACCCATTTACTCCTTTTCTGCCTTAGAAAAAAACAAACAGAAAACAGAGTATTACTTGGTTTTGCATGGTTTCATATTGTATTTCTTTTGATTTTATACTTCCCTGACTCCTTTTCAGTTCTATTCTGGACGGGTTCTTGGTTTCATATATTATTATTATTATAGCATGTTAAAAGCACATTACTATGTCTTCCCTTATACAATTTAGGATACTTATTTTTCCTTAAAGCTCTTGAGCATTTACTTCTAAAAGTTTTATATTTTATATGGTGGTTGATGTCCACTTCATTGCTTTTCTTTTATATGGTTTTACTTATATGCATAGTTATTTGGCTTATGATGTCATATTTCCATGTTAGGTCATAGTTTGTGTCACCCCAGGTGATTCTGGAAAAAATGGAAGGGATAAACCCGTGAGATACGTCCCAAGAACCCCATTTACTGCTGTTCCACTAAGAAACTTCTCTGATTCCAGATTAGCCTATAAAATCCTTGGAAGAAGCAGCTTTGTAAGATAATCTTCTTAAATTGCAATTCGTTAGGCTTGACTGGGTATTTATAGGGAGAGGGAATGGGGAAGTACATGCATGAAAATAGCTGGTTTGGCTGTACATATTTTTATTAACTTCTTACTCCTGATACTGGAATTTTTTAAGATGAGCATCTTCTGTGTTACAATATTTAAATGCTTTCTTTTGTTAAAATGTATTCAACACATTTCTTATAATTCATTAATAATTGAGGGTTTTCTAATGCCCAGTGTTTACCATCTTGAACTTGATCAAGTTTGCATATCTAATTAGGCTTTCATCAAGAAAAAAGAGTCAGATGAGACCATTCTTTCTAAAATAAACATGACTTTTCTTTAAAATGATATTTCTAATTTAGATTATGTATATAAAATCAAAAGGTCAGATTTTAAAGAAAAATCAAAACCTAATATCAATAGCTCCCTTCTTGCCTTTTCCAGTACGAACAATAACATAAATTCCATCTCATGTAAATTTGTCTATTTGCTAATTTTCTCAAGAAAATAAATACATTGCTGCTGGAGTCTTGCTTATTTATAAACATTTTTGTGTGAGTGCTGATCATTTTACTTACCTTTTTTTCCCCCAGAAATCACTGGGTTTGAAAGTCTCCTTTACCATGCTCAGCCTTTTTTGAGTCATATAACTTCAAAAGTAGATATAAATAGCTTGGATTTTACTAATTATTGTTATAGTGAACATAAAGTCTTTCCAAGTTCCTCTAGTGATTGCTCCTTGGGACTTGTATTTAAGAATTTAAAAATTCATCTAATTTATTTGGCTGTGACCTTTATAACAATGATGTCTCCTTTTTAAACTCAGATAGAAAGCTTTCAACATGTTCCCATTTAGTATGATGTTACTCTTCATTAGGGAGGTTTCCTAACAGTGTGCTAGAAGATTAAGTCATGCACGGTTGTTAGATTTTAAAGTTTTTTTTCATCTTTACCACAGTGAGAAAGTAAACTTGTAAGCCACCAGTATGTGGGATTCGTTATGGCAGTGCTGGCCATCTAATAAAGACCCTCATAAAGCGAAGTAGTAACACTTTGACTCCTAAGCATTTTCAAATCACAGAGTACATCAAATAATAATACTTCTGCAGTATTCTGAGGGAGGAAGAGGAGAACGGTCATGGTCCAGAAATCAGCCCAGAGTTTCTAGCCATTCCGGTGTCCACCAGCCACACCGAGGGCTGGGGAGCTCCAAAATCTCATACACATCTGTAAGCCATTCATGACACCACATCGAAGCTCTTTTCTAAAGGATAAAACTACAGGAAGGAGTAAAATAACCTCAGAAGAAATGCGAGGGAGGAAGGTTCTTTGCATATATAAACTGAAGTCCAGACAGTTTCAGGATGGGTATTTTTTTTTTTAATTTATTAAAGAGAAGGAATCTAATCCACCTGCTGAGTTCTCTCAGTTATCCAAGCTCCAGTCTCCCTTATCACCTTTACCTTCCAGCTTTTCTTTCCACTTCTGCACTTAGATTCCAGAACGTTGTAAGAATAGATTTGTGAGTATGGCTCCATCCCTGCTTTGGGATTTTCTTTGGAAACTACAGAGATTTTACCTTATAGTTTGATCCTAGCTTTATATTTCTTTTTTTATATTTTATTATCACTGTATTTTGGACAGATATAATGTATTAAGAGTGTGAATGGATGGTGACATCCTAATTGGAAATTCAGCATAGCTATTAAACAGTTTTCAAATTCCTCTTTGCCTAAAATATTGGCTTATGATGTAGATTCGTGTATTTAGTTCAGTTACGTTAAGGTGTATGAAGATACCCAAAATTGAAATTGTACACTTGTAAATTGAACACCGCTGAAACTATTTAGTAGCTATTGAGAAAACATCATTTTCACCTTGGAAAACAAACACTTAAGTTTAATTTCTCTAGTAAAATTATGTTTCCAAAAAATTTAGTCTTGAAGCTTAGTTTATCTTATAAACTAGTAGTTTTCAGCCAGAGGTTTTGCCCCATTCGCCTCCCACCGGAGACGTTTGACAACATCTGGAGACAATTTTGATTTTTGTAACTGGGGTGGGGAACTCCTGCTGGCATCTAGTGGGTAGAGAACAAAGATACTGCTAAACATCTTAATGCACCGGACAACCCCACAGAACAAAAACTAATGTGGTCCAAAATTTCAATACTGTTAAAATTGAGAAAACCTCATTTAAACCTGTTAAGACAGTATTAAAAATTGTAGAATCAAAAGTTGTGCAAAGTCGCAATTTGTAATGTCATGTCATTTAATAACGTTTAAGCCTCATCCCCCCCCGCCCCCCACAAATCTAGATCGTATGCATTCATGCATCTTTTGCATTGGTCGCCTTAAGAGCAGAGAAATATGAAAGACAAGATTTACTCCCTGGTTGCAGCGCTGAATGATACTAACTGACTTAACGTAAATCATGCCTGTGATTTTGTCTTGTGCTAGTTCCTGGCCTAACTGTCCCCAGAACAGCACTTTATTTAGAAACATTGACAATGCATTAAAATAATTTCCTTGTTTTATAATCCTTTTTCTCTACTGTGTTAAGTTCAGATTGATGTGGATCAGAGTATACTAAACATTATAGAATATCAAAAGCACAGTGAAATATCGCCTCACACCTGCTGGAATGGCTATAAAGACAAGAGATAACAAATGGTGGTGAGGATGTGGATGCATGGGGGTCCTTGGCTGTGTTGGTGGGCACGTAAACTGGTTCAGCTGCTATGGAAAACAATATGGAGGTTTCTCAAAAAATTGAAAGTAGAATGAACATATGAAAAACAATCCCACTTCTGTGCATATCTTCAAAGGAAATGAAATCACAATCTCAAAGAGGTATTATCATTCCTATGCTCATTACAGCATTGACCATAGTCAAGACTTAGAAACAACCTAAGTGTCCATCAGTAGATGAATGGGTAAAGAAGTGGTGTATATATATATATACAATGGAGTATTCTCCATTCTCCAAAAAAAGAAGGAAATCCTGTCATTTCTAACAACACGGAGAGACCTTCAGCGCATTATGCTAAGTGAAATAAGTCAGGTAGAGAAAGACAAATTCTGTATGATCTCACTTACTTGTGGAATCTAAAAACTTTGAACTCAAAGAAACAGTAGATTGATGGTTACCAGGGGCTGGGGGATAAAAAATGTGGAGATTTTGGTCAAAGTGTACAAGCTTTCAGTTATAAGATGAATAAGTGCTGGGAATGTAATGCATAGCATGGTACTAAGTAATTATGGAATTGTATACTTGCAAGGTGTTATGAGAGTAGAATTTTAAGGTTCTCACCATGACAGTTACAATCCAAAATGGTAATTACGTGAGCAGAAAGAGGTGTTAACTAACATTTTGGTAACATTGTGCAATATATACATGTATGAAATCATGTGGCTCAGTCGTTAAGTGTCTGCCTTCGGCTCAGGTCATGATCCTAGGGTCCTGGGATTGAGCCCTGCATCGGGCTCCCTGCTCCGTGGGAAGCCTGCTTCTCCCTCTCCCACTCCCCCTGCTTGTGTTCCCTCTCTTGCTGTGTCTCTCTCTGTCAAATAAATAAAATCTTAAAAAAAAATTAAACATCTTACATTTATTCAATATTTCATGTCAGTTATATCTCAATAAAAAATGGAAGAGAAACATAGTAGAACATATGTATCCTGGCTACATGCACTCCTTGCTTATCGCTTTTCTGCCTTTCATCTTCTATGAACTGACATTCCAAACTTAGGACCAGTTTAAGTTTTCCCCAATGAGTTCACTCTAAGAGCATTGGAATGCTGTGTAGGCGTTACTGAGAATGTCACAGAGGAAATGAGGCAGAAATACATATATGAACCTAAATATTGTATGAGACATTTTAACTTTCCCTAAATCGTTTTTTACCTCTGCCATTCCCAGGCATTTTCTTGTCATTGCACCATTTCTACACTGTCCGGCAACCTGGCCATTCTCCTTTCTGGAATACCTTTCCCACTGCCTTCTCTGTTACGTAGCTCTGACCCAGTTCTTGTCTTCAAATTGTGTAACCACACAGAATTCCATTTCTCTTTCTTCCTTCATTTTGATTTTGAAAATGCATTGATTTAGGCCTTTTGTGTGTCTGTGCATACTTTAATTGCATGCACTGTGATTGAAGAATATCCGTGTCCATTCTAAGAAATTGCCAGCCTTTAAAAAGAAAACCCTGAATACGATATTTTCAGTTTAGTTTTTTTAAAAATAGAAATGGAACAAATTGAAGGAAAAAAAGAAGTGTCCCAGATGTTTGTAGAGAGCCTGCGTAATCATATTGGCTATAAAAGAGAGATTATCAGCAGATATTGTGAAATAAGGAAGCTCATATTTCCTTTGTAAATATATCTTGAAAGTAATTCATTTCCAGGTAGCATGTTGCTCCAAAGAAGAGCTTCAAAAATACATGCTTAAACATTAAGACTAATTACGAAAAGCAGCATAGCCACGTATTCCCTCTATGTGTTTGACGGTAGGGTAGATAATTTACAGAAAACACACAGCTGACACTCAGGCACGTGCCTGTAAATGCTCACCCAGGCATAGAGACACACACACACACACACACACACACACACACACACACACACACACACACACACACACACACACACACACCCATAAAAGCATCTCCTTTGAACCCTACTATGCTTTCTTTTTCTATCATCTCCACTTATTTTTGAACAGTTTCTACAATTCTTCGCATTTTTCTCTTACAGACTGGCTGACAAGATTCACTGTGCTGACCTTTTCCCGGCTTCATTCTGTTCCTGGGTCTGCCAGGTCATCTGTGGTAACGCTATTAATCTAACAGCCACAGAGCCTTTTCACAGTGTAACTTGCATCTTCCCTTAGGCAGACCTTTGGGGGGGGGTGCTGAGCTATCACTTGTATGTGATATTTGTCCACTTTATTCCTGCTACCTCAAAAAACAGATTTAAATCGAGGCTATATTTGCTTTGTGTTTAAACATTTATTTATTTATCCAAGTGTACAGTATCCTTTTTTAAGAAAACAGTGTTCTTGCTAGCAGCAATGGCATACCTAAAACTCTAACCATCTTATTTTATATGTATTTATATATAAATATATTTTATATATATTTTAACTACAATATGCCAAGATTCAAGACACTATCAGAAATTTACAGGAGTAGAGGAAAGAACCTACTGCTGACAGAGTTAGATGCATGCGCATTTACATAAGTACGGCAGTCGTTTCTGTGCAGACTCTAGGAAAACTGTGAGGAAGAGAACGAACACTTGCCAGGTACTAAGAGTGAAACCAAATTGAATCAGCTTTTCAAGAAGTATGTATGTTTACATTGGACTTCATGTGACTTTTCACTATTTCAAAATATGAGATATTTGCTCTGTGTCATTGTACATTGATCACGTTCATTTTGTAAAATTTCATATAAAATATATTGCTGGAAAGGCTTCTCTCCCAAAACAGGTGTCCATCATTTATCTTACCAGCTGTTTTTAAGCAAGGGGCTACTGCCAAGACTTTCTATAAATACACAAACAGAAACTTACTGTTGTGGGGCACCAGGCTTGGAGTGCTCTCTTGACCTTGTTATTTTGGAGGTGCTCCCGTTACGCAGTGGAGCAGTACCAGCTTCCGGTTTGACCAAAAAATTTTAAAGGAAAAAAAAGTATTATTTATTAAGTAGTTATTAAAATCTTGCCATCCACTAATGGCCCAAACCATAAAATAATGTTTGTGTTCTGCCAAGGAATCTGTGATTAGGCAAATTTCCAAACTGACATTTGATACTCATCTGTCACTTAATTCTGAGGCACATTGTTACTTCTCAAATGAGTGATGATGAAATGTCTTTTTTCATGATATCCATTAGTAATTGAATTCTATTCAAGCTGATTTGAATTTGTTCCTTCCCCAAATTGAGTTTGGTTAAAATTTCTAGGATCAGTATTGTTGAACATCTATAATACTTGTTTGATCACCACATCTTTTGAAATTTTCTCTGGCGGACATGGGTGTTGGTATACTGAAATTCTTAGCATAAGTAATTTCAGCTGCCTTAGGAAGTGTCAACCCGACAATTTGTGGGGCAGACATTATTTCCACATGTGTCGTAGAAAGGCTGTAATCTGTGACTGAGGCATCATGCATCTAGTATAGGAACCTGTTCTGATTATAAAGGAGATGAATATTTTTATGACTTTATTTTTATTTAGATATGCATGGGGTTCCTACAACACACTTTTTCATAGAGAATAGTATGAAGTTTTTAGCGTGCCTTCAGCTTCCTAAGAAATTACCAATATTACACTTACAGTATAATCACGCTGCAATTATCACAAGTACTCCTTTAAATACTATTTGGAATTGTTTTTATGAGCAATACATAACATTAATATCTCATTTTAGAAATCTGTATTGAATAAAGCCCATTTGCCAATATTAGGCTTCATTTACTTGAATTCTCTTCTGAAGAAATAAATGTTTAAATTAAATTTATTCCTCCTGCATTTATAATTATAGGAGAAAACTCATCAATATGAACCACCTCTAAAGATAGTCATTTAAGTAAAAATAAAGACCAAGTATTGATTTCTGCTTTCTCCTTTGTTATGTCTATTACTGGCTTTATATCCTGAGTTCTGTTCTGGTAATAAATAGTGTTGACGGTTAAGAAATGTTCTTCAGTTAAAATATGACCTGTGAGCCATAAAAGCACAGATATTTTGTTTCTTTTACTGAATAGATTTTGGTTGAAAAATAGCCCAAGAAAAATAGGCCTGCCATTCATGTTTGTAAGACCTGTTACAATAATACAAATGCAGGCCCACATTTCACATGTCTAATTATTTAAAAGTTAAAAGATTTGGCAAGCAAATTACAAAATAAAAAATGTTAAACCCTCCTCCTTTCACAAAAATATCTTTGTATTGACAAAATGAAAAAATATATGTAAAGCCCTAGATATTTTATGCCTTCAACTCAGCAAAATGTGAGATGACTCTATTTAAATATTATTTTACATGGTGATGTTCCAGCCATATTTACAGTAAAATATTAACATGTAACATTCATATAATATATGATATACATATTATAGTATATGATATACTCTGTATGGTTTTAATGTAAAATTTATTTTTCTTGACTGGAGATCACCATTCATTATGCAGAGACCTAATTGTTTCTATTGTGCATTCCATCAGCTGTGCCTGGTCCCCCAAATTGGATCAGCTTCTCTAGAGAAAACTTTGTTCCAGAATTCTTTTAAAGTTCAAGAGGGGTTAGAATGTTCCAGATTTACGACTATAAAAATCCCTGCTTTTGAACTCTCTTCTAGAAGCTTGTCTCTGGAGGTACCCATTGCCTGTAATTACTGAGTAATTTCAAAATTCTTAATATACACATAGAGCAACGTTTTCTTATATTTTGTAAGAAATAGATTTGTGTTAACTTCAAGTAATATGCAATTTGTTTTGATTTTCCTTTTGATCTGTGAGTTATTTAGAAGGATCTTGATTTCCAACTGGTTAATTTTCAAGTAGTTCTACGTAGAAGCAAAGGCTAGGGGTGGGGTGAGTGTGAAAGTAGTAGGGAGGCACTGAGGTCTCTGTTGTCCAGCTCTTGTCAGATGGAAGAGCCGAAACCATTCTGTCCAAACCATGTATATTTTGGAAATTTTGCTCATCAGAGCTCCACGATGCCCAGCACGATCTGGTGGTCTTCCAGAAGATAAATGCAGGAGTTAGACAAATGCTTTAATTCTCTGTGCACATAAATTGTCTCCTTGCATGCAACAGTTTGGGAATTTGCATGCAACCAGAGTCTGTGGTCTTGGTCTCAGGATCGGATCCACATTTTGTGCTCTTCCACCTAAGTGGATGAGAAGGGCTGGTACCTGTACTTAGGAGAATTTGTGTCTTCAGACCTGTGTGTATTGTCTTGACATTCACCAAAAAGATTATTTTAGTTCTGTAGGACTACATCATAGAATGGGGTGGGGGAGGGAGATCAACAGCAGTGTGTGCTCAGATTGCTCTGTAAAGTGTCAGTTGAAGAACATGAATGTCTAATTGGAGAAGACATTCTAGTTGAGCTGCACATTAGTAAAAATTTTGTTCTAAAATAAGTCTAATAGACAAAAACAAACAAAAAAATAGCATGTTAGCAGGTTTACCATTGAAAATTCCTTGGGAGAGCACTATATTGGAGATATAAAGACTTTTTTAAGATTTTATTTATTTGATGGAGGAAGAGAGAGAGAGAGCGCGCAGGTGCAGGAGTGGGGAGAACAGCAGAGAGGGAGGGAGAAGCAGGCTCCCCTCTCTGAAGGGGCTCAGTCCCAGGACCACAGGATCATGACCTGAGCCAAAGGCAGACGCTTAACCGACTGAGCCACCCAGGCACCCTGGATGTAAAGACTTAATAATTCCAACAAAGCCTGTTCTTTCTCTACCATGGGGACAGATTGATGTTTTTGTTTTGGTCAAAAATATGTTGAGGGGCGCCTGGGTGGCTCAGTTGGTTAAGCGACTGGCTTTGGCTCAGGTTGTGATCCCGGGGTCCTGGGATCGAGCCCCGCATCGGGCTCCCTGCTCGCTGGGAAGCCTGTTTCTCCCTCTCCCACTCCCCCTGCTTGTGTTCCCTCTCTCGCTGTCTCTCTCTCTGTCAAATAAATAAATAAATAAAATCTTAAAAAAATATATATGTTGAAATGTTCCATGTTGGGGGACATGTACAATATATATACCTTTATAAACACTGAAGTTAGATTAAACCATTACATTAAACCCAGTAAGATATTAATATTGAGATACACAATGGGATGAAGACTCATTTGAGAAACAGCAATTTTCTGCCTCCTGTCTCATGCCTAAGCTTATGTAACTAGGGAGAAAATTGTTTTAACTATTAAAATTGATATTTTTTATCTTACTCATTTCTTTCTGAAATACATAGAGTTGAATTAGTACAAGTAAAATGTATATTCAGCCTCATGCGACTTTGCTTCCCATGTTTCAAAGAAGGAGATTTTTAAAAATTCTGTCAACTTGCAATAGAAGAAACACCAGTGTTGTGGTGTATCATGATGAGACACACTAGATATTCATATTTTGGAAAAAAGAAAATATTTTGTTATTCCTGATATTTTGGGAAACCCTGAACCAGATTTACAGTCGTTTACTGTCATTTCCTTCTTAAAAAGAAAATCAGTACATATAAAATACATGTTTTTATTTTTATTATAATTAACTGGATGCCATGAGATTTGCTTTAATCTTAGTAATTTATTTACACTTCAGTTAATTTATCTAAGTGGATTTGTTTTTTGACTTTGGAACCCATCCATAGAGCTTATGCTTAACATTTTAAGAAAACAGTTACTGCCAAACTCAAGGGGACGTTTTGACTCAGATTACTACCAGATGTGGAGTAGCAAAAATATCTTTTATATATGTGTGTGTATGCATATTTGTGATTTTAAAATTAAAAACTGTAATTTAAACTCTTTTTCCAACTTCATTCACTGTTCTCATAGTTATAATTTTCTGGAAGGGGCTGAACCTTAATTGTAGAGTACCAGTGTAATCCATGCTAAATGTGTCCTTTCTCAGTGCATTTATGCATTAAATGGATTTACTGGTATAATATCACGAGTTGCAGTGATAACTCATGATTGAATATTAATGCTGAGAGTAAAGATGCAAAGCTCTTCTATGTAATGAAATCTAGAATAAAACACAACTGGCAGAATAAGCAGGGTAAAATAATGTGCTTTGAAAAAAATAAGTATTTATCAACAGCTATAAAGCTGAGTAATTAAAAATTGAAGCTGAAAGCAGCAAGCATCCTTAACTCTCTGACTATAAAGAGAAACAGGAATCATTATTGCTCTGAATATGAAAACCAGAATAAATACAAATTATAAACCCTTGGTGACTCTGAAAACTTAATTATATGGTAAATAGAATTTATTTTATTTTTATTTTATTTTCCTATTCTATTTTCCTATTCTATTCTATTCTATTCTATTCTATTCTATTCTATTCTATTCCATTCTATTCCATTCTATTCTAATTTATGCTGAAAGGAATCTGAGTCCCCCAATCTCTTGTTTTATATGTGGAGAAATTGGAAGCCAGCAAGATTGACTATTCTGAGGTCACAGAACCAGGTAGTGACAGACCAAAGTTTAAAATCCAGGTAACTTTTTTTTTTTTAAATGAAACAAAAGCATTTATTTAGGGTGTCAGAATTGCAATTCAAGGAGCACAGATTTGGGCAGCAATCCAAATTGTATTCCCCTAGGGACAAAAGTCAGTTTGTTTTCTGTTTTGTTTGTTTGTTGTTTTACTTTATCAGTTTTATTTTAATACTTAGCAATTATATCAGAATATGCGTTAGAAATAATATAAGTTTATCTCTGCATATTTTTAAGTTTTTTGAGTATAGGTGACACACAATGTTACATTAGTTTCTGTTGTACCACATGGTGATGCCGCTTTTCTGTGTGCTTTGCTATGCTCGCTGCACGCGTCACCACCATCTGTCATTACACCGTGGAATTACAGTACCGCCAACTGTGCTACCTGTGCTCTCCCTCTTGTTCCCATTACTTACTCGTTTTACAGAAAGCCTGTACTTCCCACTTTCTTTTATACATTTTGCCCATCCCCACAGACCTCTCTCTTCCGGCAACCATCAGTTGGTTCTTTATATTTATGGATCTGATTCTTCTTTTTGTTTGTTTATTCATTTGTATTTTTTAGGTTCCACATGTGAGTGAAATCATATGGTATTTGATTTTCTCTGACCTATTTCACTTAGTGTACCCTCTGGGTCCATCTCTGTTGTTGCAAATGGCAAGATTTTAACCTTTTCTTGAGGCTGCTTAATACTCCATTTACATATATATGCACCACAACTTCCTTATTCATTCGTCTATTGATGGACACTTGGGTTTCTTCTGTATCTTAGCTATTGTAGATAATGCTGCAGTAAACATAATTTTTAAATGAGTGTTTTTATTTTCTTTAGATAGCTAACCAGTAGTGGAATTATTGAATCATGTTAAAACCCAGGTATCTTAACTCCTGTCTTAGGTCTTTCAACTCTGTCAAGCAAAAAATGCCATAAAAGATTGCTTAAAGATTGATTTAGGATAGTACAGATGGTTAAGGAGAGAATTTTGTCAGTAGACCTGGTTGTGTCTTTTTAGGATTCACCACTTAGTAACTTTGTGACCATGGTAGGTTTCATGATCTTTCTTAGCTTCTATTTTGTATCCTATAATATGGAGATAAATATTTATTTTACTGAGAAGGGATTTTGTAAGGAATAAATGAAACTATTTTTATTTTAGCACAGTGATTGGCAAATGGTAAGTGCTGCATAAACATTATTTGTTATTTCTTATTATTGTTTTTCTTACCAGAACTTGATAAAAATTACAGTGTGGGCCTTTAAATGTAGCTCATTTCAGTGGGAGGACTTAAGACTTTTAGATTCTCTGCTTTTCTGCTCTCCTTGACAGTTCCTATTGACCTATGTCATTCAAAATGTCTGTTCATAAAGAGACAGAATTATATAAACATTTCATGATCTTGGGGTACCTGGGTGTCTCAGTCATTAAGCATCTGCCTTCGGCTCAACTCATGATTCCAGGGTCCTGGGATCGAGCCCCGCTTTGGGCTCCCTGCTCAGTGAGAGAGTCTGCGTCTCTCTCTTCTCCAGCTGCTTGTGTTCCCTCTCTAGCTGTCTCTCTCTCTATGTCAAATAAGAAAATAAAAATCTTAATAAAAAAACAAACCCCAAAAAGCCTCAAAAAAACCAATTCATAATCTTCTTGGTCAAGTGCTTTGAATGTTACTAGAACTAAAACTACCTTTATAATATTATGAATTATGTTTATAGTTTTCCAACACAAATCAAAGAATATTATACATGTGCAGTAAATTTGGCTGTGATATCTGTCTTTCTATTCGTAGGCTGCACTCTTTGTCTTAAAGGTTCAGCGGGTCTGTTTCCTTTTTACTTATTAGTGGCATTCCAGGCCACATGCTGGAGTCAACTCAACAGATGTTCTAGATGGCTCATCCATTTTAGGCTCCCTTCATTTCTTTTTACTCTATTTAATACTTTTCCAGGTTTGTCCAAATAAGTGAGTCCATAATGCTTATTCTAGCATTCGAGGTTTGCCATGACTTGCCTCTTAATGCCTTCTTTGCACTTTACAACCTATTTCTCAAACACCTAACTTCCACTTCCAGCAGGCTCTTTTATCACTGTCACCAAATACAACAGGTTCTTTTCTTTTTATTTCTTGGTCACCAGGTATGTTTCTTTATCTTGACTAGAATGCACCTTAACCAAGATTTCCTTAGTGTATATTGTCTGGTGGTTGGTTCCGTATTGGTTATACTGGTATTGCAGGGCATTAGTGCTTTTACTGTTTTCTAACTTCCACAAATGTGTGAGCTCTGTGAATGACACGATAAGGACGCCGAACAGAATGGGCCCGCAACCGATGTTGTGCAGTTGATTTACTGGAAGATAGATCGTAACTTTCAAGTACGAAATGTTAAAAACTACTGCAGAGTTGGAGTGTAGGATGTGAGAGCATAGGCTTTTCTGAGTATAACAGAACCTCTTTACTAAATGAATCCTCAGGTTCTCATAAATACTTATATCCAGATCTAAGGAATCATTTGGCAATAGTTTTGAGTCGATTTGAAATAGATTTCAGGTTTCAGGTCAGCACATCTCTTCTATAACTTCTACAAATCCTCAGTGCTTTCTCTTATGCTGTAAAGAGATGCATCATATAATTTTGGGGATGGGTAGTAGATGTGTCTGCAATTTAATACTCAGTAAGTGTTAAAAATTGACCTTGAGCCTTGGGGACGATATTGTTGAAAGATGGAACACGTACCTTTTTTCTGTACCAACTCTGGAACAAGTGCCTGAATGTTTCCCTCGGGTATCTTGAACTTAACATCTGCTGTGAAAGATGGGGCCTTGAAAGTGCAGCCTGGCTTCTTCTGACCCATCTTAAGAGGCTGTAAAGGCTGACCTCAAATAGTCATCCAAGTGTTAGTGTTGAACTTAAATGTCCACCAGCCCCTGAAGTCTGAGCTGAAATCTAGCTAAGCAGTTCACAAAGAAAGCTCTGGATTATTCTTCTGACATGTGGCTCTTCTGCCATGTTTTTTTGTCTTAGTTCTTCTCAGATATTATTAGCAGGAAGATATGATAGATTTGTCCCAGTAAAGTTTATTTAATAAATTTTGAATTTTAGAATTTTTAGACATCGCCAGTGTGATTTTATAAGTCAAGAACAACTAACATGAGATTTGCTGAACAGTTTGGATATAATTTCCTAGACTGATAAGATACTAAAGGAGACTGGAACAGAAAACCTGGAAGCACATTTCTCTCTCATGCCCATTTCACATAAACTGGTATTGTTATTATGCCATTCACATTTTTGTATTCAGTGAAGCTCCTTAAGTTTTACAGAAGACACTGAGTATTTGCTAAAGGAGTAGATGAAAAGAAAGTTATTTCCCCATCCCTTTTGCTCGAAAACACCCCTACTGGAAAACTAGACTTGACTAATATTTTTGTTATTTTGATGACAAGCAAGAAGATAATATTTTAGAGATAAGGAAGTTCACATATTGGGCTAAAAGTTAAGTTCATTTTATTTAACTTCTAAATCCTCATATTAAAATTTACTTTATATCAAGAGCCTCTTATTACCTATTTACATTAAAAAATAAATTCCTTTATTCAAGTATAATATCATTCAGAAAACAATGCAAGTCATATATATATATATATCGCTCAGTGGATTTTCCTAAAGAGGTCCCACATGACCATTACCCAGATTGAAAAATATATTACCAGCACACCAGAAAATCCCTGGCACCTTTTCCAGTTAATGCCTCTCCATCCTCTTCACATTAACCACTATCCTGATTTTAAATACCATATATGAGTTTTGCCTCTTTTTGAACTAAATATAATCGTACATTACATACTCTTTCATGTCTGTTTTTTTTTCACTGCGAATTTTATGAGATTCAGCTGTGTGATTCTTCTAACTGGTTTTTTTTCATCGGCTGCATAGTAATTCATTGACTAAATTGTATTAACACAATTTATCTCTTTTACCATTCATAGATATTTGGATTGTGTCCAGTTCTCAGCTGTTACAGATAATGCTGTTACAGCTTCTTGTACATGTCTTTTGACGTGAGTGCACACACACTTCCTTGGGCTGTATGACTCAGAGTATAATTACTGGTTCACATAATATCCTTATGTTCAGCTTTAGCAGCGGCTGCCAAGTAATTGGAAATTTAGGCCTTTAATGAATAAAATTCTCTTATATTTGGGTTTAAATCTGTCATCTCACAGTTTCCCCCTATATTCCTTAAAGCTCTCTGTTGTTTTCCTCTTTCTCACCTTTGTCGGTACAGGGTTTGAGTTGTTGGTGTTAACCACTGTATTTTTGCCCTTTATTAACTTCTTAAAGTGAATACTCTTTTACTCATCCGTAGTGATTACCCAGGAGATTTTAACATGAATTCTTGGGTTTAATAAATCTGACTTAGTACTTTTACCACTTCTTGTGCAGTATACCCTCTGTCTTCTTTTAACACACTATCTTTTGCTGTTGTTGCATGCACTTGTTGACATGAATTATAATAATTCTACATTTTAAACTCCCCAGACTGTATCACCATCATCAATATCATCATCACCATCATCCTCATCATCATTTTAGACAAGGATGTGCTTTCTGATCATGTTTATTACTTCCTGCAATTTTTTGATGTTATCTGGAATTATTTTCTTGCTGCCTAAAAATTTCCTTTAATTATTTCTTCTAGTATTAATCTGTTAGTGACATATTCTGTTTTTTTTACCTAAAAATATCTTTGTTTCACCATCTAATTTTGATGAATACTACAGAATTCTAGGTTGACATTTGTTTTCTCTTAACATTTTAAAAATCTCATTTAATTGACTTCTGGCTTCCATTGTTTCTGTTGAAAAAGAATTATTCCTATTGTTGCCTCTTTGACAGTAGGATTAAGTTTCTCCTGGTTGTTTTTAAGATTCTCTCTTGGTATTTGATTTTCAAAAGTTTTACTGTGTTGTGCCTCAGTGTGGTTTTCTTTACATTTATCCTGTTTTGTTTCTAGAGAGTTTTAGGTCTGTGGCTTACATTTTTTAATCATTTTAAATAAGTTTTAATCAACGTCTCCAGGTATTTCTCCCCCTCTCCCCAGGTCTCCAATTAAATGTTTATTATCCTGTGTCTCTTAGCTATATTACATATTTTCCCTTCTTTATTGCTGTCCATGAATCAATCTAAATATTTTTTATTTTCCTATCTTCCCTGTCACTTCCTCTTTTCTACTCTGCCTTATCTCCTATTAAACAAATGTTAATTTTAGGTATAATATATATTAGTATTTTACTATCCATGCAATGTTTTAAAACAGACTCAGTTCTTGAGTTAAATTTCAGTCTTTTCGTCTTTTAAGAATATATCAATCACAGTTATTTTTTACATCTTTGTGTAAGAAACTGTAATACCTGGGTCACCTTTGAATCTTTTTCTATTTTTTTCCTCTTGGTTTTTAGTCTTTTTTTTTTTTTAACTTGATATAGCTGGTGATCTTTGATTGGATATGAGACATTCTTTATGATACTTTTAGAGACCATTAGAAACACAAGACAATGTTACCTATTACCAGAAAGAAATTATTTTCTGACATGTAGCTAAAGTAGCAGATTACTTTGATTCAGTTTGGGATTCAATTTATGCAACATTAGGTTCAGATGTTTTGTTCCGGTAGATAATCCATGTTCAGGTCTCTTCTTACTCCTTTTTTTTTTTTTTTTAAGATTTTATTTATTTATTTGAGAGAGAGAGAGAATGAGAGACAGAGAGCACGAGAGGGAAGAGGGTCAGAGGAAGAAGCAGACCCCCTGCTGAGCAGGGAGCCCGATGTGGGACTCGATCCCAGGACTCCAGGATAATGACCTGAGCCAAAGGCAGTCGCTTAACCAACTGAGCCACCCAGGCGCCCTCCTCTTATTCCTAAACTGTAGCTTCCAGAGCCCTATGTGGAAGTCTTGGGTGTATGCCAAAGTCCCTTTCCCTTGGTAGGCTATAGTGTCTAATTTTTGTTAACCTTGCTCTATGAAACTTCCAAAAGTTCTATTCTTAGCCAGCATTCTGCTCACTTCTGAGCCTTTTGGCCACAAAGCTGCTTATAAATCAGTCAATACCTCAGCAACCAAATGTATTATACTTACTTTAATGCACTTTCTTTCTTTCTCTATGGAAATACTGCCCTGGAGATCCTGGTTGATTAGTAGTCCTGAACTCTTAATGTTTGGTTACCCAACCCTATAAGGCTGCTGAAAACTTATCTCACGTTCTAATCCTTCTAGCTGATGCTTCCTGCTCAGTTTCTTAGCCTCTCTGCTATATGTAGTATAGGAATTGGCACAAGCCTTTTGGGAAAAGTATAGTTCACTTCTATGCCAGGCTCACTTCAGTGAGCTTTAATTCTTTCCAGAATTCTGACCTCTCAAATTCTCGTTTCCTTGGTAGCTGTTTTCTACTTGTTTTTGTTGGGAAGTGTGTTTGCTACAGGGTATTTCACTATTATCAGAAACAGTTAAGGGGTGCCTGGGTGGCTCAGTCGTTAAGCGTCTACCCAGCTCAGGTTATGGTCCCGGGGTCCTGAGATCGAGCCCCACGTCGGGCTCCCTGCTCCGTGGGAAGCCTGCTTCTCCCTCTCCCTCTCCCCCTGCTTGTGTTCCCTCTCTTGCTGTGTCTCTCTCTGTCAAATAGATAAAATCTTAAAAAAAAAAGAAACAGTTAAATTCGACTAACATATTTCAAAATATTAAACGAGTAAATACTATTTTAATAAGAATATTAATCAACCTGCTAATACATATCAAATAGATAAATACACCTAAAATGGTTCTGCTTTAAAAAGTAGCCTATTTAAAAGAGGCATTGTTATGCAACATTTCATTCAGGTTAGCAGTTTTCAAAAAGGACTTCTGGAACACAGTGGCAAAATTTCTTTCCTCTAATGAATGATGCATAAATTATTATTTTGTTGTGGAATAACCCAATCTTCATGTGCGTTATTAAAATACAAATAATATAGGTCTTTTCCTTTTAAATTCAATCACACACACAAAAATCTTATGGTAAAAGTATATTTAGTTTTGTAAGAAATTGACAAAATGTTTTCTAAACTGTTAGTATGTACCTTGGATCCTTAGAACTTATTCATTGTATAAGTGGAAGTTTGTATCATTTGATCAAAATCTTCACATTTCCTCTATTTCCCAGGCTCTGGTAACCATGAGTTTACTCTCTTTCTGTGAGTTTGATATTTTTAGATTCCACATGTAAGTGAGATCATACAGTATTTTTTTTTGTCTTATTTCACCCAACATGGTATCCTAAAGGTCCCTTCGTGTTGTCACAAATGGCAAGATTTCCTTCTTTTTTATGACTGAATATTTGATTAAATATATACACACAGCATTTTCTTTATTCATTCACCCATTGGTGGACATTTAGATTGTTTCCATGTCTTGGCTATTGTGAATCATGCTTCAGTGAGCTTGGGATTGCATGGGGGTGTACTATCTCTTTAAGATAGTGCTTTTCCTTCCCTTGGATATATACCCAGAAGTGGGATTGCTGCATCATATGGTAATTGTATTTTTAAATTTTGAGAAACTTCCATACTGTTTTCCATAGTGACTGTACTGGTTTACATTCCCACCAACAGTGTACAGGGGTTCCCTTTTCTTCACATTCTTGCCAGCATTTGTTATCTGTTGTAATTTTTTCTAATAGCCATTCTCGTTGGATTTGCATTTACATGATTAGTGATGTTGAGCATCTCTTCCTGAACTTGCTGACCTTTTTGTTGTCTTTGGAAAAATGTCTATTTAAGTCTTTTCATTTTTATTGAGATTGTTTTGCTTTTTCACCACTGAATTTTTTAAGTTCTTTTTTTTATTATTTATTTGTCAGAGAGCGAGAGAGCACAAGCAGAGGGAGCAGCAGGCAGAGGGAGAAGCATGCTCCCTGCTGAGCTAGGAACCTGATGGGGGACTCCATCCCAGGACCCTGGGATCATGACCTGAGCTGAAGGCAGACACTTAACCGACTGAGTCACCCAGGTGTCCCTGAAAGTTCTTTATATTTTAGATATGAACCTCCTGTCGGATATATGATTTGCAAATATTTCCTCCCATTCCATAAGTTTCCTTTTCATTTTATTATTTCTTTTGCTATGCAGAAACTTTTTACTTGTACTTATTTATTTTTGTTTTTGTTGCTTGTGTTTTTGGTGTTATATCCAAAAAAATTATTGTTAATACTAATTCAGGGAGCTTTTCCCCTGTTTTCTTCTAAGAGTTGTGCAGTTTCAGGTCTTAAGATTTTAATTCATTTTGAGGATTTATTGTTGTTGTTAGTGGTATAATATAGGGGTCCAATTTCAGTCTTCTGCATGTGATTTTACAGTTTTCCCAAATGTTGTCAAATATGTTGTCAATATGTTGACAAATATGTTGTCAAATATGTTGTCACTGTTGTCAAATATGTTGACCCTATAAGTGAAGGTTTATTTCTGGGTTCTCAGTTCCATTCTATTGGTCTGTGTATCTGTTTTTGTGCTAGTATGGTACTGTTTTTATTACTTTAGCTCTTAAATATGGCTTGGCTGGTTGGCTCATCAGTTAATTGTCCAGCTTTTGATTTTGGCTCAGGTCATGATCTTAGGGTCCTGAGATCAGGCTACGCTCTGGGCGTGGAGTCTGCTTAAGATTAAGATTCTTTCTCTCCTTCTCCCTCTGCTCCTCCCAGTGCTTACCAAAAAAAAAAAAAAAAAAAAAAATGATGCCTTCAGCTTTGTATTCCTTTCTCAAGATTGCTTTGGCTGCTTGGGAGTCTTTTGTGGTTCTGTATGAATTTTAGGATGTTTTTTCTATGTCTGCAAAAATGCCATTGGAATTTTAATAGGGATTGCATTGAATTGATAGGTTTAGAAAGTATAGACATAGAAACAATATCAACTCCTCTGATCCATGAACATAGATCATTTTTCCATTTATTTTTCTTCTTCAATTTCTTTCATTAATGTCTTACAGTTTTTGGAGTATAGTTCTTTTTCTTGGTTAAATCTATTCTTAAGTATTTTATTGTTTTTCATGTTATTGTAAATGCGATTATTTTCTGTATTTTGTTTGCAGATAGTTCAGTTAGTGTATAGAAATACAAGTGATTTTTCTTTGTTGATTTTGCATCCTGAAACCACTGAATTCATTTATTAATTCTAACAGCTTTTTGGTGCATTCTTAGGATTTTATAGGCTTTTATTCATTTAGGATATGATATCATCTGGGGATATAATGTACAGCATGGTGACTATAGTTAATAATACTCTATTGGATATTTCAAAGTTCTTAAGAGAGTAGATCTTAAAAGTTCTTGTCCTAAACAGAAGTTTCATGGCAGCCATACTCTTGAGTTTTGGAAGGGGAAAAAACACTTTATTGATATTCTAAAAACCTAACAGAAACAGAAAGAAGAAAAGGGAAATCTGTGCATGGTTGAGGGCAATAGTAAGCTGGAAAGGAAGATAAGACAAGAATTACATCATATCGGATACTTACAACATCCAACCTGCAGTTTGGAGTGAGCTGTATCCCTTTGTTACCATGTCTTCACATACTCGAGGACCCTGGGCTAGGTGTGCCTGTTTCCCCTCCTGGATTCCATTGCCGGGGCCAGCCCATCCTGGAGCTGGAGGAGATGCAAGGCAAAATCTATAGCTCTTGGCATCTAGACCAGAAGGGCCAGTTCTGACCTGGAGGCCTGCTAATGTCAACTAACCAGGCTGCCAAGGTCACTTACGCAGCACAAGTCTCACAAACAGCATTTTTTAGCCTGTCTGCGGATATGCAGGTTGAGGTGGTTGGTTATACAGTCACAGAAACCTCCATCCATAAAATACATTTCCCAGCACCAGAAGAGAAAATTGTAACTGTGTGGTGGTGGTTGTTAAGTAGACCTAATGTGGTGATTATTTTGAAATATATACATATATTGAGTTACTTTGTTGTACGCTTGAAACGAATAAAATGTTATATATCAGTTATATCTCAGTAAAAACCTTTCACTGAATGGAGCTTGTCATATGTGGTCTTCATGATGTTGCTATTTGTTCCTTTTATACCCAATTTGTTAAAGCTTTTTTTATTTTGGAAGGATGTTAAATTTTGTGAAGAGCTTTTTTTGCATCTTTGAAGCTGACTATATAATTTAATATTTCATTCTATTATGTGGTGTATCATATTATTGATTTACATAGGCAGAAAAACACAGTTTAAAGAGACCGAACAAGCATGAGACCTAGAGTCAGATATGGTGGGAATCAGAAATGTTGGAGTTATCAAACAGGAATTAAAAAAAAACTGTGATTAATATGTTAACAGTTTGATGAAAAAAGTGGATAATGCTCAAGAAAAAATGATTGTAAACAGAGATGGAAATGCTAAGAGAGAACCAAAAAGAAGTGTTGGCATTCATAAGCATAGTAGAACCCTTAAGAATACTTTCAGTGGGCCCATTAGTAGACTGGACATGGCTGAGGAGAGAATCTCTGAGCTTCTGGATATAACAACAGAAGCTTCCAAAACTGAAAAGCATATTAATCATAGTATATATTTTTAAATTGTAGTTTGATAATTCCAACATTCCTTCCATATCTTTTTTTAAAAATTTTATTATGTTATGTTAATCACCATACATTATTAGTTTTTGATGTAGTGTTCCATGATTCATTGTTTGCATATAACACCCAGTGCTCCATTCACTAAGTGCCCTCTTTAATACCATCACCAGGCTAATCCATCCCCCCACGCCCCTCCCCTCTAGAACCCTCAGTATGTTTCTCAGAGTCCATAGTCTCTCAGAGTTCCTCTCCCCCTCCGATTTCCCCCCCTTCCTTTTACCCTTCCTGCTATCTTCTTTTTTTTTTTAACATATAATGTATTATTTGTTTCAGAGGTACAGGTCTGTGATTCAACAGTCTTAACACAATTCACAGCGCTCACCATAGCACACACCCTCCCCAATGTCCATCACCCAGCCACCCCATCCCTCCAACCCCCCCCACCACTCCAGCAACCCTCAGTTTGTTTCCTGAGATTAAGAATTCCTCATATCAGTGAGGTCATATGATACATGTCTTTCTCTGATTGACTTATTTGGCTCAGCATAAGACCCTCCAGTTCCATCCATGTTGTTGCAAATGGCAAGATTTCATTCCTTTTGATGGCTGCATAATATTCCATTGTATGTATATGTGTGTGTGTATATATATATACACACACACACACACATACATACCACTTCTTTATCCGTTCATCTGTCGATGGACATCTTGGCTCTTTCCACAATTTGGCTATTGTGGACATTGCTGCTATAAACATCATGGTGCATGTGCCCCTTTGGATCCCTATGTTTGTATCTTTGGGGTAAATACCCAGTAGTGCAATTGCTGGATCGTAGGGTAGCTCTATTTTCAACTTTTTGAGGAACCTCCATACTGTTTTCCAGAGTGGCTGCACCAGCTTGCATTCCCACCAACAGTGTAAGAGGGTTCCTCTTTCTCCACATCTCTGCCAACATCTGTCATTTCCTGACTTGTTAATTTTAGCCATTTTGACTGGTGTGAGGTGGTATCTCATTGAGGTTTTGATTTGGATTTCCCTGATGCCGAGCGATGTTGAGCACTTTCTCATGTGTCTGTTGGCCATTTGGACGTCTTTGGAAGAATGTCTGTTCATGTCTTCTGCCCATTTCTTGATTGGATCATTTGTTCTTTGGGTGTTGAGTTTGATAAGTTCTTTACAGATTTTGGATACTAGGCCTTTATCTAATATGTCATTTGCAAATATGTTCTCCCATTCTGTCGCTTGTCTTTTGGTTTTATTTACTGTTTCCTTTGCTATGCAAAAGCTTTTTATCTTGATGAGGTCCCAATAATTCATTTTTGCCCTTGCTTCCTTTGCCTTTGGCGATGTTTCTAGGAAGAAGTTGCTGCGGCTGAGGTCGAAGAGGTTGCTGCCTGTGTTCTCCTTTAGGATGTTGATGGACTTCTGTCTTACATTGAGGTCTTTCAGCCATTTTGAGTGTATTTTTGTGTGTGGTGTAAGGAAATGGTCCACTTTCGTTCTTCTGCATGTGGCTGTCCAGTTTTCCCACACCATTTGTTGAAGAGACTGTCTTTTTGCCATTGGACATTCTTTCCTGCTTTGTCGAAGGTTAGTTGACTGAGGGTCCATTTCTGGGCTCTCTATTCTGTTCCATTGATCTATGTGTCTGTTTTTGTGCCAGTACCATACTGTCTTGATGATGACAGATTTGTAATAGAACTTGAAGTCCGGAATTGTGATGCCGCCAGCTTTGCTTTTCTTTTTCAACATTCCTCTGGCTCTTCAGGGTCTTTTCTGGTTCCGTGCAAATTTTAGGATTATTTGTTCCATTTCTTTGAAAAAAGTGGATGGTATTTTGATAGGGATTGCACTGAATGTGTAGATTGCTCTAGGTAGCATTGACATTTTCACAATGTTTGTTCTTCCAATCCATGAGCATGGAACATTTTTCCATTTCTTTGTGTCTTCCTCAGTTTCTTTCATGAGTATTTTATAGTTTTCTGAGTACAGGTTCTTTGCCTCTTTGGTTAAATTTATTCCTAGGTATCTTATGGTTTTGGGTGCAATAGTAAATGGGATTGACTCCTTGATTTCTCTTTCTTCTGTCTTGTTGTTGGTGTATAGGAATGCCACTGATTTCTGTGCATTGATTTTATATCCTGCCACTTGACTGAATTCCTGTATGAGTTCTAGCAGTTTTGGGGTGGAGTCTTTTGGGTCCCCCCCCCCCCCCCGCCAAAAAATCATACCATTTGCAAACAGCGAGAGTTTGACTTCTTCTTTGCCGATTCGGGTGCCTTTTATTTCTTTTTGTTCTCTGATTGCTGTGGCTAGGACTTCTAATACTGTGTTGAAAAGCAGTGGTGATAGTGGACATCCCTGCCGTGTTCCTGACCTTAGGGGGAAAGCTCTCAGTTTTTCCCCATTGAGAATAATATTCGCTGTGGGGTTTTCATAGATAGCTTTTATGATATTGAGGTATGTACCTTCTATCCCTATACTCTGAAGAGTTTTGATCAAGAAAGGGTGCTGTACTTTGTCAAATGCTTTTTCTGCATCTGTTGAGAGGATCATATGGTTCTTGTTCTTTCTTTAATTAATGTATTGTATCACATTGATTTGTGGATGTTGAACCACCTTTGCAGCCCAGGGATAAATCCCACTTGGTCGTGGTGAATAATCTTTTTAATGTACTGTTGGATCCTATTGGCTAGTATTTTGGTGAGAATTTTTGCATCCATGTTCATCAAGGATATTGGTCTGTAATTCTCCTTTTTGATGGGGTCTTTGTCTGGTTTGGGGATCAAGGTAATGGTGACCTCATAAAACGAGTTTGGAAGTTTTCCTTCCATTTCTATTTTTTGGAACAGTTTCAGAAGAATAGGTATTAATTCTTCTTTAAATGTTTGGTAGAATTCCCCTGGGAAGCCATCTGGCCCTGAGCTTTTGTTTGTTGGGAGATTTTTGATGACTGCTTCAATTTCCTTAGTGGTTGTAGGTCTGTTCAGGTTTTCTCTTTCTTCCTGGTTCAATTTTGGTAATTGATACATATCTAGGAATGCATCCATTTCTTCCAGGTTATCTAATTTGCTGGCATAGAGTTGCTCGTAATATGTTCTTAGAATTGTTTGCATGTCTTTGGTGTTGGTTGTGATCTCTCCTCTTTCATTCATGATTTTATTTATTTGGGTCCTTTCTCTTTTTGGTAAGTCTGGCCGGGGGTTTATCAATTCTGTTAATTCTTTCAAGGAACCAGCTCCTGGTTTTGTTGATTTGTTCTGTTCTTTTGGTTTCTATTTCATTGATTTCTGCTCTGATCTTTATTATTTCTCTTCTCCTGCTGGGTTTAGGCTTTATTTGCTGTTTTTTCTCTAGCTCCTTTAGGTGTAGGGTTAGGTTGTGTATTTGAGAACTTTCTTGTTTCTTGAGAAAGGCTTGTATTGCTATATACTTTCCTCTTAGGCCTGCCTTTGCTGTATCCCAAAGATTGTGAACACTTGTCTTTTCATTTTCTTTTGTTTCCATGATTTTTTTTAATTCTTTAATTTCCTGGTTGACCCATTCTTTAGTAGGATGCTCTTTAGCTTCCATGTATTTGAGTTCTTTCCAACTTTCCTCTTGTGACTGAGTTCTAGTTTCAAAGCATTGTGGTCTGAAAATATGCAGGGAATACCTGATTTGTGACCCAGGATGTGATCTATTCTGGAGAATGTTCCATGGGCACTAGAGAAGAATGTGTATTCTGTTGCTTTGAGGTGGAATGTTCTGAATATATATGTGAAGTACATTTGGTCCAGTGTGTCATTTAAAGTTTTTATTTCCTTGTTGATCTTTTGCTTAGATGATCTGTCCATTTTAGTGAGGGGGGTGTCAAAGTCCCCCAGTATTATTGTATTGTCTATGTGTTTCTTTGCTTTTGATAATAGTTGGCTTATATAATTGGTTGCTCCCATATTAGGGGCATAGATATTTACAATTATTATATCTTCTTGTTGGATAGACACTTTAAGTATGATAATAGTGTCCTTCCTCATCTCTTATTATAGTCTTTGGTTTAAAATCTAATTTGTCTGATATAAGGATTGCCACCGCAGCTTTCTTTTGGTGTCCATTAGCATGGTAAATGGTTTTCCACCCCCTCGCTTTCAAGCTGGAGGTTTCTTTGGGTCTAAAATGAGTCTCTTGCAGACAGCGTATCGATGGGTCTTGTTTTTTTTATCCAATCTGATAGCCTGTGTCTTTTGATTGGGGCATTTAGCCCATTTACATTCAGGGTAACTATTGAAAGGTATGAATTTAGTGCCATTGTATTGCCTGTAAAGTGACTGTTAGTGTATATTGTCTGTTCCTTTCTGGTCTATGTTACTTTTAGGCTCTCTCTTTGCTTAGAGGACTCCTTTCAATATTTCTTGGAGGTCTCGTTTTGTGTTTGCAAATTTCTTTAGTTTTTGTTTGTCTTGGAAGCTTTTTATCTCTCCTTCTATTTCCAATGACAGCCTAGCTGGATATACTATTCTTGGCTGCATACTTTTTCTCATTTAGTGCTCTGAATATATCATGACAGTCCTTTCTGGCCTGCCAGGTCTCTGTGGATAGGTCTGTTGTCAATCTAATGTTTCTACTATTGGAGGTTACATATCTCTTCTCTTCTCCCGAGCTGCTTTCAGGATTTTCTTTTTTCTCTGAGACTCCTCTAAGTTTTACTATTAGATGTCAGGGTGTTGACCTGTTTATTGATTTTGAGAGGGGTTCTCTGTGCCTCCTGGATTTTTATGCCTGTTTTCTTTCCCCAATTATGGAAGTTCTCTGCTATAATATGTTACTCCAATATACCTTTTGCCCCTGTTTCTCTTTTTTCTTCTTCTGGGATCCCAATTATTTCTAATAATGTTTCATCTTATGGTATCACTTCTCTCTCGAATTCTGCCCTCGTGATCCAGTAGTTGTTTATCTCTCTTTTTCTTAGCTTCTTTATTTTCCATCATTTGGTCTTTTATATCGCTAATTCTCTCTTCTGCCTCATTTATCCTAGCAGTTAGAGCCTACATTTTTGATTGCACTCATTAATAGCCTTTTTGATTTCAACTTGGTTAGATTTTAGTTCTTTTATTTCTCCAGAGAGGGTTTCTTTAATATCTTCCATGCTTTTTTCAAGCCCAGCTAGTATCTTTATAATTGTCTTTCTGAGCTCTAGTTTCAAAATCTTTCTAATGTCCGTATTGATTAGGTCCCTGGCAGTCGGTACTGCCTCTTGTTCTTTTTTTTTGAGGTGATTATTTCCATCTTGTCATTTTGTCCAGAGGAGAATAGATGACTGAGAGAACAAAATGCTAACAGGGTAACAGTGACCCCAGAAAAATATACACTAACGAAATCAGAAGAGACCTGAAACTGGGGGAAACGAAAGGGAAAGAAAGTAAAACGAAAAAAAAAAGAATATGATCAGGCTGGTGAATAGATCAGTGCCACACACTAGATTTTGGATGTATTTTGGTCTGTTAGAAGAAACTGTGTCTCAAAATTTTAAAGAAAGAAAAGCTTATATATTCACAAAAATAAGGGTAAACATGATGAAGGGATGGAATATGACTCTAAAGATGAAAAATAAAAAAGATTTTTAAAAAAGGGATTGATAAGATGTTCATTGAAAAGGGAAAAAGAAAAATCCAAAAAAATTAAAGAAAAAGAAAAAAATTAACTTTGAAAGACTAAAGAATCGGGTGAAAAAAACATGAATTCTATGTGCAGTATTCCCCTAGCGCTGGAGTTCTGCCGTTCTCATTGATTGGTAAACTTGGTCTTGGCTGGCGGTTCTTGCTGATCTTCTGGGGGAGGGGCCTGTTGCTGTGGTTCCCAAATGTCTTTGCCGGAGGCGGAATTGCCCCGCCCTTGTGAGTCCGGGCTAAGCAAGCTGCTCGGGTTTGCTCTCAGGAGCTTTTGTTCCCTGCAAGCTCTCGGTACAGCTTTGGAGGACCAGGGTGAAAATGGTGGCCTCCCAATCTCCTCCCGGAGGAGCTGAGAACTCGGGGCCCCGCTCCTCAGTGCGTCCCCAGAGAAAAGCAGTTACTCCCGTCTCCCCGGTCTCCGGCCGCACTCCCTGCTTACCCTGACTTTGACTGAGACCCAGTGTTTCTATCTCTGGCACCCGACCCCGTGTGGAGTCTCCAAACGCAGCAGATCCCTGCGGTGCGCTCCCGCGCCGCTCCTCCTGGGGGAGGAAGGGGAGTCTCCCCGGCTCTGCTGCTTGTTGGGTCCCTGCTGGAGGAGCAGTGGCCCGACTGGGCCGCGGATCACAGTTTATGGCCACCCCGAGCTGAGAGCCCGCGCCTCGGCTCCGTCTCTGCAGCCGGCTTCCCCGCTCCGATCCCTGGGAGCTCTGCCGCACTCAGGCACCCCCGGTCTTTCTGTGACCCCGAAGGTCCTGAGACCACACTGTCCCGCGGGGGTTCCATTCCCCACTTAGCCGCTGGAGCGACATCCCTCAGCGGAGCCGGCTTCTAAAAGTTCCGATTTTGTGCTCCGCGGCTCTAGCACTTGCCAGAAGCGGCCGACGGAGGCCCCCTCCCCCGCCGTCTATCCTCCCGAATATCGCCTCGGATTCACTTCTCTGCACGTCCTACCTTCCAGTAAGTGGTCGCTTCTCTGTTCAGAGAGTTGTTACTATTCTTATCTTCGATCTCCTGTTGAGTTTGTAGGTGTTCAGAATGGTTTGATCCCTATCTAGCTGAATTCCCGGGACCAGACGGAAGTTAGGTCTCCTCCTCCTCCGCCATCTTGCTCCTCTGGCATTCGTTCCATATGTGACTGTAGTTCTCATGCTCGTTTGGTGTCTTTAAACTGTAGGCTTTTTTTTACCTTTTAGTGTGCCTCGTGATTTTCTCATGCAAGGTAGTTGTAATGTATTGGGTAAAAGGTAATTAGACCCTTAGCAATGTAATGGTAAGGTATAGGAGAGGGGAAGCATTCTACAGTTTTATGATTAGGTCTCAGATGTTTAATGAGCCTGTGTCCCTGAACTGTGCACTTCACCATTTATTCTCAGTGGACCACGATAGCTAGAAGAAGCTTGGAATTGGCTATTTCCTTTCATGGGGAAGGCTAGGGGTGTTCAGAGTTGGGTATTTCCCTCCTTCCAGATAGTTTAAGCTCTGTTAAAACCCTAGTAGGTTAGGTTATTGTAGAATAATTTTTCCTGAGGATAGGCCTTAAAGAATAGAAGGTTCTGGAATATTTAAAAAATGTCTCCCTTTTCCTTTCTCCTTGGTGAAAGCATGAGGAAAAAAAAAATTTTTTTTCCAGATAATCACTGAGAATCTGGTTGAGCTCCTGAAGGTAAAATTCCGAGTGTGGGGGCCTCCCTGCAACTGGGTCTTTTTGGAGTTTTAACCCCTAGACTAGTGTACACTGATCCTCCAATATTCCATCAATTACAGTTTAGTTTTTCCTACCTGACACTGGTTCCTGCAATTTTTTTCTCAGGGGTTTCTGCTCAAGTGAATTGGAATTCTCTGTATTCGCCTTTTTGTCTTTTGAGGGCAGTGGTTTCCTTTGTGACCTTACTTCTCTGATAAAGCTAAGAAGAGTTGCTGATTTTTACTTGTTGATAGGACAGAGTGCGGACTTCTAAGCTCTCCATGCTGGGCTGGAAACTGGGAGTGGTAAAAATAACTTAATTTGATTAGGTATATTTGGTGCACTCTCATTTCAACCTGTAGAAGCAGCCTTATTTCAAATGATCAGAGGCTACATTTGATCAGTGGCTCTTGAGTTGGACATGAGCTCTAGAAATCCCTGCACTGATGCTCAGCTGAAGAGTAATGGTCTTTCCCAGTGGGAAACTTACTAAAAGATAAGTCTCTTACTCTCTTATGGGATGCCCCTGTGAGGTGTTTTAGTTTTGACTGTGAGTACTTTGAACAAATTTGCTCAGTTTAGATGGTGAAAGTTGTAAAACATTTGTACTCCAGCTGTGGGTTGGAGGGGCATACCCAGTGAAGATGACATTTGAGATGCTTTTTGTGGACTGGATGAGCCTTAAGAACACAGAAATCACAGAAGTGGAATTGGGTAGATATAACGGCATGGGGGAAATTACTAGAGCAGAAGAAAATCAGAGGCGTTTCCTGTGAGAAGAGATGCTTCCATTTGTCTGGGTCTAATTCACCTCTGCACCCTCAATATAGGTGATCCTCACATTTGGGACTACTTTGCTTTCGGAGTACACTTCCACTTGGCCTGTTTCATCAGGAGATCAAAACCCATTATTGTCAATTTGGGTGTATGTAGCACCTGTTTCCCAAAAGTCCCTGAGTTAGATAACATTATTTTGCTTAGAATAGAAAAAACCCAGCAGTTAATAAAGAGGAGAGACCATTTAATCTCAGGAAACTTTAGCAATTTAGCCTCTTGGCTTGGCTCCTGGGAATTTATAGGTCTTACTGATTTTACTAAATTTCAAACTATTGTTTGAATTCTAAGTTAAGCCTGTATTTGGCAGAGTACTGGTAACTCATGGTTTGCTCTGTTTTCAGTATAGAATAGAAGCAAAGTGGTGAAGATGTTATTTGTAGCCCTTTAAAACTTTTAGCTTCCACAGTATGTTCATATATATATTATATATATATATATATATATATATATATATATATATATGAACATTTTTTTTTCCTGAGTGTTTTCTTTTCGGTAAAGCATCAGGTTATGATGGATATCCACAGATGAAAAACGTTCTTCAACTAGAGCCTAGCAATTTTAAAAATTGCTAACTCATTATGTCAATATTTGTTTCCCACATTACCATTGTATACATTTTAAGGAGGCAATGTTTGTGCTAACAACAACTAAAAGTGTAAATACTGTAATGCATCAGTTCAGGGCTGTGAATTCTTAGGATTGAATTATCTGCATGTAGTTCCATATAACGCTTTCACTATTTCCATAGTGGTAGGACTATGTTTTGGGCAGCTTCTTTCATGTGAGATGGGGGGAGGGGGGCTTCATTTGTGTTAATATAATACTTTTTCATATGTCAGAAGTTAATAAAATCAACTGTTCATTGTCTTTTATAAAACAAATATTGACCAATTCCTGCCTTCCTCTTAGATTCCACACAAATTACTTTAATGTATCTTGTCATTCGAATGTAGTTCTTTGTGTGGAAACCAAAGGCACTAGTAACACAGAACCTGAGGTGAGCAGAATAAGCAGGAGAACGGTGAGGAGATAGAAGATTGCCATGATTTTTTTTTTTTTCAAATAAATTCAAAAAAGTATTGAGAAAGCACCAGGTATATTCCAGTCCCTTTTCTAGAAATTATATATAAAAGAGGGCTTTTGACCTCTAAGAGTTCACAGTCTAGCAAGGACGGACAAGAAAACAGATAGCTGAGATTATAAAAGTATGACCTTAGGACTATAGAAGCAGAGAGAGCCAAGAGTTTTGCTCCATGGGAGATAATTAAGAAAGCCTTTTCAGAGAAGGTGATATCTGGGTTGAGACTTAATGTGTTGTAGGAGTTCTGTGAGCTACTAATGATGGTGGAAAGGTCTGGGGATTCTCAAAAGAGGCAAGCCATATTCCTAGGGTTGCTGGAAGGGAGGTGGGCGCGGGGATGGGTTCAATGGGTGATGGGCAGGAGTGCTTTTGTGATGAACACTCACTAAATTCTCCACCTGAAACTAATACTACACTGTATGTTAACTAACCGGAATTTAAATAAAAATGAAAAAAAATAATTGAAAATAAAAACAAACACAAAATAAGTAGAAGCAATCTGCTTTCTGTTGTTAACACTTCCTCTGTCACGCAGTATTCCCTTTTCCTGTTAAGATTATGTAAAACACTCACCACTTTTTCTCTTCAGCATCATGACAATGATGATGTGTCACCAGATGCTCTGCATCCATAAGGAATAGCATGGAGGACATTAGGAGAAGGAAGGGAAAAATGATGGGGGGAAATCGGAGGGGGAGATGAACCATGAGAGACTGTGGACTCTGAGAAACAAACCGAGGGTTCTAGAGGGGAGGGTGTGGGGGGATGGGTTAGCCTGGTGATGGGTATTAAAGAGGGCATGTTCTGCGTGGAGCACTGGGTGTTATACACAAACAATGAATCATGGAACACTACATCAAGAACTAATGATGTAATGTATGGTGATTAACATAACATAATAAAATAAAATTAAAAAAAAAAGAGTAGTGGAGCAGTGAGTGGACTTTGAGGAACCAGATGCCAGGGCTTTGTAGGGAGGAGGCAGTTTTTCAGTCCATCTCTCTTAGAGTGTACAGCTGTGTGCAATACAGCCGTGGCGTTCCAGCAGGCTGGGGGAATCGTGAGTAATCCCAGGGGTGCCACTGCTCTAGAAGAGTAGGAGCAAGTTTGGCAATGTCATTTAAATGATACTTCTCAAGTGGATGGCAAGTTTGTTGAAGCTTCCTGAGAACCACAGTGCATAGCTGGGTTCAAGATGAACTGACACAGCTTTCTAGATCAACACATAGCTGGAACCTATGAATGGAGCACTTTCTGTTCAGTCTGTGCCTAAGCCTGTTTATTCTAAGTGCAGGGCAAAGGAGTCCAACATGGGGCTTGATCTCATGACCCTGAGACCATACTCTGGGCCAATATCAAAAGTTGGATTCTCAACTGACTGAGCCACCCAGGTGCCCTATATACACACACACACACACACACACACACACATACATATACATGTATATATACATATATATGTATAATTAAGTTCATTGGGTTACACTGAAATAATTTGTACAAGAAAGTCAGGATAAATAGTTCCTTTTAAATGATTTTCAGAATAAGGAGTTGAGGCTACATATACTCTGCCTTAATAAAATTATTTGGATTTTGGATTTCTTTTTTTCCTTTTTCCTTTTTAAAAATATCGTTAGGAATTTATAAGTTTTTAATACTAGTGTGTTTGGTCCTATAATTACATACTATTTATATATATAGGTATGAAATTGTATATACCTATATATTTAAAATTATATATAGTTGTGTATTCAAATTGTTCCATTTTTGTCCTGTTCAAGTTGGCTCTATGCTCTTTTGTTAGGACCCAAATACCTTGACGGTTTCCCTTTTCAGTAATAAGATATCATAGTTTCACCTTGAGTATTTCCTACCCCAGCTCTGTAATCAGCCCTTTATAATCAAGTATATTGACATATATATCGCAGGTGAGCCCATTGAATTTTTATTATCAAATACTCAACCAGTTCTCTACAACTGGACACTTAAGTTATTTTCACTTCTTGCATAGCTATGCCGTCTGAAACTCAAGTAAACGTATTGAACTTAATATAACTTGTCATTATGTTCTAGCTGTTTTTCAGAGATGTAGAATCTAGGAATCAAGTGGCCACAATCAGAGAACATCATTCATTTTTTAGATAAATTTTATGCATTAGGTATTATGTTTGATTTTACAGAATAGAAAGAAGGTAAAGCAGAGCACCTGTTTTTAAAAATCAACCATTGCTATTGAATAATAAAAATACTACATAACTATTGAGGTTAAGCAGTAAATATGTTGATAAAGACGTATTTGTTTCATGGTTTCTTGACGCCCCTGTGAAAGAAACCAGTAGAGCTCTCCACGTTGCCTAATACTGAAATAGAGGAATTTGTGGTTAGCAGAATATTCATTATAGGAGTTCTGACAGTTAGGAGAAGGAACTGGAGGAAATATTGTTGAAGAAAAATTGTATCAGACAAGTTAAACAGGCAAGGAACTATTGAAGTAGAGGAAAGAGAGTTTAAAGAGCTTGGTGTACTGTGGGGAAATCACAGGCCCCTGTGTTTGCTGATTGGCTTTGTCTGGATGTAAAGGCTATCTTCTAGCTGATACAGACTTTGGAGTACATTGTCCCCTGAAGTTAGGCTCCTGTGCTTCCAGAAAGACTGGTACATGGGGCTGTTATCTTCCTGGATGGTTATATTTCAAAAAGATGATTTCCAGGTATGTGAGAAAGACTTTTCCTGGGTCTTAAAGCTTACAAGAGACTTTTAAAGGAAATATAAATATAAATATAAATAAATAAATAAATATATGTAAAGGGGGACAAAGATTTTGCAGTCAAAATTTTCTAGAGTAAATGCTCTAAGAAAAGGAAGATCGGGGGTCCTATGGTCAGGAAGAAATGTTTCTGAAGTCTAGACAAACTAAGGAAAGCATTAGTCCATCTTCGTATTTCATAATAAAAAATTTTGTGACATTACTTACTGATGAATTGATTTACTATAAAGGGAATCTAATTGCAATCACTTATTCTGTTATAATCTTTGTTGATAGGTCTGTCTCCATAATCTGGTTAATGTGGTAGGATACAAAGAAAAAGTGCAAACTAATTGCAAATTTAAAAATTTTAGAAAATTAATAAAAGGGGTATTAAGCATAAATTACAAAGCCACTGATAAAATTATAGCAGAGATGGACAATTAACAATTAAAAAAGAATTTGCATGAGTATTGACATAATTGAGTTTCAACAGAGAATGATTTGAATGTCAAGAGGTGAAAGAATTGTTGAAAATCTGATAAAAGTCAATAACAAAATGATGAGGATAAAGTTAAATGTAAAATGATGACTGTAGCTTTACACTATCATACCATTTATCAGTAAAATGCACCTTCAATGTAAACAGTTAAACCATAATTTAAAAAAAAAACATTAAAAACCATAATCACAACCTAAAATACCATCAGTGTAAAATAAGCATATTTTCATGACTTGTTTGTAAGGTAACATCCTAATCATTATTTTTTAAACTATAGAACAGTTTTTTTCCCCTCCATTTTTTGTGGGTTAATTCTTAACCCATATCATCCACAGATACGGAAACACTTTTCTTTTCCAAAATAGAAAACTTTTTGAAGTACTGGAATTTTGATAACAGATATTTAGTAATGGGTGTAACAGAAGGCTAGAATACTTTTTAGGAACTAAAGTAGAGCTATGTCTTCCACTTAATATTTAAAAACTGCACAGAACAATACTACATGTTGCTGTAACTACATTCACAGAAGGATATGCTCAACTTCAGGATGGTGATTGGTGGGAAGGGATTGAGGTGAAGGAAATAAAGGGTGGATATATCTCACATCTTAAAAATCATGTCTTCTTTCCTTTCTTTTTTTAAAGATTTTATTTATTTATTTTAGAGATAGAGCATGCAAGCATGAGCAGGGGGAGGAAGAGAGGGAGAGGGGCAAGCAGACTCAGTGCGGAGCACAGAGCCCAGCGTGGGGCTCGATCTCACGACCCTGAGATCATGACCTGAGCTGAAATTGAGTAGGACGCTTAACCCACGGAGCCACCCAGACACAACCCCCTCCCCCCACAGTGTCTTATTCTTTAAAAACAAATTAGGACAAAAAGTTAACCCCTGTTAAATCTGCGTGATGGGTAAATGAATACTGCGTTAGGTTGCGTGCTTTTTTTTTTTTTTTTTCAGTTCTAAAAGAAGGAAAAACCCAAACTTTTATCTTGCCTGTTTTTCTTACTAGAATATAATCTTTTAGGGGGAAAAATGCCTTATTCCTTTTTGTTCTGTTCCCTGTTTAAACCAGAGATTCACACATAAAAGATGCTGTAACTTGACGTTACCTTGAATCGGAAGATCCTTAAGTTGTGGATTTAGGATTTACAAAAATTTAAGTGATTTGGGCATTTAGGACACCTTTTAATATTTCTCTAATGGATGAACCTAGTCATCAGTAAATTCAGTTATGCTGATTAAATTAAGTGCCGGACAGTAATGGTGATTTTATTGTGTAGGGGATTGGATTTTTTCCCTTTAATCAAAAATGCAAGTGCTAGTGTTTTTCTGCGTGTCCTTGTCTCTGTCAAGACTTTACTTGTGTAGAGAAATGGAACAAAATTATTCTGTTATTAAGTAAATGGCAGTACTCTATCAAAACAAGAAAAAGAAATAGTTTAATTTTTTAAAAAACAGTGGGGGGGGGAAGTACTTTTAATTCAAGCAGCATTGAACTGATTCTGTGGCAGCCTTTCTATAAGGCACACATTCTGCCCTGAAGTGAAATGAAGCCTCGCCATGGTGTCCCGGGGTTTAATGATGGCTCTTAACATGACACAGTAGTGGAAGCTTCAGTTCTCTTAAGTGTTTTTGCAATGGGTTAACATAGAAATCTAGACTTATTTTAGTGTAGATGTTTTATTCTCATATCTATCTGTGTAGTTAAAGTCCACATATTCACTTTCTCTGAAACATTATTTACAGTGCTATGATTCAAAGAAAGTTTTATTTATTTATTTTGTAGAGTATTTATTTATTTGACAGAGAGAGAGAGCACAAGCAGACAGGCAGAGGGAAAGGGAGAAGCAGGCTTGCCGCTGAGCAAGGAGCCCGATGCGGGACTTGATCCTAGGACCCTGGAATCATGACCCGAGCCGAAGGCAGATGGTTAACTGATTGAGCTGCCCAGGCGCCCCAAAGAAAATTTTATTTAATGCTTTTGTCTTATGGAAATTCATTCTTTAGAAACTTGTTTATGAACTATTTGAAACAGACCAAAGACAAAAGGTCTCAAGTCCCATGTGCCTACCACCTACATTTAATAGATGAAACTGTATTTCCACTTTGAACCTAGGAGTTAATAGTATTTGGAGGTTTTGACTTATCAACTCATCTAAGTTTCCAACCTCTGAGAATGTGATGAAAGCTACAGATCCTGTCTCAAGAAAATTTGCACATATACAAAATTTTACATCCAGCATGATTGTGTTTATGGACTTTACAAAGTCTAAGTTAAGAACGCTAAACTATGAAGACCCTGTCTGGATAACCCGCTGTGAATAGACTGAGGGGTGCCCATTGACACAGATACTTAAAAAAAAAAAAATTAGGTGAGTCCATAGTAACAAAAGGCAGCTGGAATGTTTAGATTCACAAATTACCAAAGTTTTAAATAAGGAGGTAATTTTAAAATACTGTTTGAATAAAGAGAGAATAAGTTAATGATCCCATAGTAAAGTCCAGAAAATTTTTTCAAGTAGTGTGAAACGTTGTCATAAATATACATGTACCTACAGACGTGTGAGGTTGTGTATGTGTGTGCACATGAGTTATTTCAGGCTGTCCTCTGACAGAATATGGAGACTAGAGAGGGAGAAGACAGGTCATTAGACATTGTATTTCACTGTGATCAGCTTAGATGAGCCTTCATGGTTTCTTCTGTAGTAAGTCATTGTGGTAAAACAGAGAAAAACAAAAGCAAGTATTATTTTTTTAATGAAAACTTTCACATTTTTAAAAATATATTGTAATGAAATTTTCCTTTCCCCAGAAATATTTTTGGAAGGTTTGTTGAATGTCTTCCCAAGTAGGACCTTACTTATTTTATAATGAAAGCCAATTTAAAAGCGGGGGTGAATATATTCAAATTATCTTAGAAGGCGAGTTGTTACACAAAATGCCTCTTTACTGTCTTACCAGCTGATCATAGTCTAAATTGGTTTTGATACATGAAATGAGTCCAGGTGTGTAAGGAACTCACTGTATAACCGTGCAACTGGGAATTCTCCAAGTTTACTTGCATGTAGTACACAGTGTTTATTAAAGGATAAAATGTGTAGTTTTGAAGCTTATGCATCCATAATTAAAACTAAACCATATTCTCAACAATTATTTAGGATGTTGATAAAAAGATTATGTCAGGGCAAAGTATTTTGACATTTTAATATTTTTAGAGTTAATGGTGCATGGGGATAATTAGAAACAGACCAAATTGTACTCAGTTTTATTACTGGTCTTAATTTCTGTGCAGACAGTACATCCTGTGATTGCCTGCTCCAACCACCTTTTCCTTGTATACCACTACTTTTGACATCAGGCTGTGTGTTAGCTAATGGGGCTATAAGTCAGTAGACCTCAGTTCTAGCACCCTGTCTACAAGGAGATTGATCTATGATATTGTGTCTTATTATTTGAACCCCTCAGGTTCAATTCTGCCATCTGTAAAATACTGTCCAATCACATGGTTCCTATCTCTGAATTCAGTTCTCTGAATTACTACTACTTAGTATTTAGTGGTAAGAATTACCGGAATATGTGTGTGTGTGTATTTGGAGCTCATAAGCAGAGCACCGATGTGGGAAGCATAAACCCATCTAAGTTCTAACCACTGCACTGTCTGTCATCCAATCTTCTGTGAGTGCCTTAACCTTGGATCTTTTTTTTTTTAAAGACTTTATTTATTTATTTGACAGAGACAGACACAGCGAGAGAGGGAACACAAGCAGGGGAAGTGGGGGAGGGAGAAGCAGGCTTCCCGCTGAGCAGGGAGCCCGATGCGGGGCTCAATCCCAGGACCCTGGGGTCATGACCTGGGCCGAAGGCAGATGCTTAACGACCGAGCCACCTGGGCACCCTTAACCTTGGATCTTTTATCAACCTCATTTTTACCTCTGTTGGACCAGGTGATTCAGTGTTTTTGGTTTTTTTCTTGTTTGAGTGTTGTTTAATTCTGTATCTGATTGTTAAATTCCTCAAAATATTCATCATATCACTTTTTGTGTACAGATACATTGATTTGCCTAGTTGTGATGAAGGTAATAAAGGTCGGGAATTATGTGATAACTAGTGTAGATGAAGAAATGGGAGTTCAAAGAGATAATGTGTCTTTCGTACTTCGTAATTGGGGAATCTCAGTTTATTATATATTAGTTAACATCACTGGAATGTATTATCTTGTCCATTTGGACGCAGTTTTTGTAGAACTATATTAAATCTTTTTTCATATGATTTTTAGAAGTTGTTATATCTTAGTCACACAACTCTAGCAGTTTCGAGCTGCTATAACAAAAATACCATAGATTGTTTAATACCAATCTTAAACAACCGGTGTTGATTTCTTACAGTTTTGGAGGCTGGAAGTCCGAGACAAAGGTGCCAGCAGATCTGGTGTCTGGTGCGGGCCTGCTTCCTGAGTTGGAGATGGCTGTCTCCCCCTTACCTCCTCACATGGCCTAGAGAGCAAGCACTGGTCTCTTTCTCTTCCTAGAGGACACTAGCCGCATCTTGGGGCTCCACCCTGATGACCTCATCTAAACCAGATTATCTCCTAACCGCTCCACCTTCTAATACCCTTCCACTGGGGTTAGGGTTTCAACATAAGGAATTCTTGAGGACACAAGCATGCATTCCATAACAAGTCGTAATTAACTTTGTATTCTTTTCCTAAACTTGCTTAGGTATGCCCTCTCTCTGAGACTTCCCTCCAGCCTTCCTCCCAAACCATCTTCATGATTTGCTAATTAATTCCGATTCTTACCAGAGATGAGGCTGGCTGGTCCCCATCCTCCAAATCTGGCCCCACACCTTGCCCTATTTACCGAAGTCCTGGCGATCTGCATTCTTTTGGTCTTAGTCATCTCAGGTTGCCATAACAAAATGCCACAGACTGCGTAGTTTAAACAACAGAAATGTATTTTCTTACAGTTCTAGAGGCTGGACGTCTGAGGTCAAGGTGTGGGCACATTTGCTTTCTCCTGAGGCCTCTGTCCTTGGCTTGCAGACGGCTGCCCTCCTGCTGGCGCTCTTAGTCTTTTCTTGATGCACACACCCTTGGCATCTCTTCATCTTATAAGGACACCAGTCCTAACAGATTGGGAGCCCACCCTAACGACCATACTTAACTCTACGTACCTCCTTAAAGGCCTTTATCTTCAAATACAGGCACATTTTGGGTTGGAACATCATCCTTTTGAATTTTAGAGGACGCAGTTACATCCATGAGCTTCCTTAAGCTGCCTCACGGAACTTGTTCTGTCTTTATATTTTAGAATTAATCTTTCCCTCAACAGCTCCCTACTCCTGTCTGCCAAATGTGCGGCGGGTACTAATCTTGTGTATTCCTCTCTCTCCCTTTATTCTCCGATCGTTATATGTCTCTTTCTTTTCTTTATACTTGACTGGACTGTGAGCTCCTAAAAAGCTGAGAGTGTATCCTTTTCAGATATAAAACTCTAGGACAGTTACTGTATGCAGATATATTATGCAGCCTTTTAAAATTAATTAATGGTTTTATTTCCCATAAAGTTTTTTTTTTTTTTGAAGGGTTGGAAATTGCCCTGCATGTCTTTATCCTAGATATTAGCAATTTAGATTGTGCCTTCTTAAGATCATCGCTTCTGCTTTGAAGAACATCTCGGAAGAGGTTAAAGCACAATATGCACTTAAGAATACTTGTGGAATTGAAGTGAGAGGTCTCTAAAAGAGCAGTTTAGAAAAATTACTACATCAAAGGGAACTGCAGCAAATGAAGTGCAGTGGTCTGAGTCAGAGTTGAGGGGCTAATGTGTTTCTGCTGTGGTGTGACCACCGAATGTTCCTGATGGCAGGTGCTTCGTAGCCTGACACCTGGATGATGGGTTATCGGGAGTGGAAAATGAACGAAGACTCTAGGAAAAAAAGCAAAGGTGGAATGATTCCATTGGTGTTTGATGTCCTCAGTTCCTTGATATCTCGGAGACATTTTTCTAAATGACTTGCTTTACCTCAGCCTTTTTTGTTTTTGAACCTGTCCTTTGCTGCCACAGGTTGTAAATCAGGTCTGCAGGTCCGTTCTGTGTAACTTCAAATTTAACAACACAAAAAATTTAACGCCCGAGGCTTCTAAAAGAAAGAAGAAATTGAAGTTCAAAGAGTTTTCTATGATTTCACATCACAGTGATTTAAAAAAAATTCTTAATTGAGATAATGTTATTCATTCGTTTAACAGCCCAGTGGCTGTCTCATTTCATTCAGGTGAAAATCCAGAGTTGTAATGACGGCTTGCAAAGTCCACCTTGTGCTGAGCTCCCCGACTTCTCTGACCTGGGGTCGAGTTGCCCTTCCCCCTTGCTCTCCAGCACATAGACCTGCTTTCTTTCTCTCCAAAGCACTTGTAACTTTAAAGATACATTATCTAATGTGTTAATTCATTTTGTGTGTTGTCTCACCTTTTCCGTTAGATAACAAAGTCATGACAGAGATGTGTCTGTTTTGTTAAATGCTGTATCCTTGGTGCCTATGAGAGTGTCTGGCCAAAGCAGATCACTCAGTAACTTACTGTTGAATGAATAACTATGATGCAGATTAAAGATGGACTTTGTTTTGGAAGCAAATGAGATTGTAAATTTATCACAGAATATTGGTACAGGAAAATAAAATTAGTAACATTTTGTCAAAGCATTGGCTTTACACTTTTGTATAATCATGTTGAAGAAAGTTGATTTTGTTTTGTTTTTCTTAGGCTACTCTTCATTTTAATAGGTTAGTCCTTGGTGTAAATAATCCATGATCATCTTTATTCACTGAATTTGCATTGGTAATGGCCTTTGTGTCTTCTATAATAATACCTTCATCTTTTATTAAAACTTGCAGGATGCAAATAGGAGAGTAAGAATAGAGGAAAATGCAAGGGGAAGAGGAGAAAGATCAGACAAACACTTTTTGTTACTCTGTGTTTTTAGTCATGCCAATACTTTTCTCTGCTTTTTAAGAGGTACCTTCATAGTTCCCAGCTGAGGAAGGTGGGCTGAACTCTTCTCTAATGTTTGTATGTGAGACACGAGGGGAAGAGAGAGAAAGGAGTTGATGATTTGTAGAGGAGAGAGCGTCTTCCCTTTCCTTGCCACATTACAATTGATCATTTTTCTCTAGGGAAATAAAGCATTCGTTTTACTTAGAAAATTTTCAAGATAGGCTTTTCACAAGTTACAGTAATCTATTTCTACACACAACATACATTTTCATGGAAACTGACGTTTGAAAGCACAGCAAGAAGGAAAAGACATGATGGTCTCCCTGCAGGATTGCCTCTTGTTACTATAACAAGAGGATGAACGACCAGAAACACAGCAAGGGGCAGGGCATGCTTGGCAGAGACAACAGCTCAAAGACAAAATATACAAAACATCAATTATGTATTAGAGAAAGGTGTTCAGTTAATGATCACAGCAGATGCAGCTTTGTTTATACACACAAAAAATTAGTCTCCCCATAATTTGTGTTCAACCTTGAAAACACAGTCTCATTAGTCAGAAAGAATCTGCTCTAATTATTCTTCAAATTGGAAATTCCTCAGGGAAATATGGTCCATTCCAGCTATCTGATAAAGACTGCTCAAGAGGGATTTATTGATCCTGACTTTGGGAAAACCTCATTGCACATCCCATGCTACCTTGTTTAAGCAGGATATTACTCTGAAAATCCTTTCCCTTGTTACTGGGACATCATTGAGACACAGAAATATCTCAGACAATCCCTTCTTCATTATGAAGCTGAGTAGGGAGTCAAACATGAATGAAAGAAACCAGTTGAGCAAGTTGGCAGCTGCTTTAATCCATAAACATATAATAATGGTAATAACTGGTACCTTTATTGAATTTACAGAGCCCTTCTCATATACCTTATATTGGTCAGTCTTCTAAACAGTACTGTGAATTAGGTAAGAAAAATGTGTGTCTGTGATACTGCTTGCTACCAATTTTACCTTAGTTATAGCAAAAAATGAGATTTTGCTCAGCTGCCTGTTCTGAACCCAGGAACGGTTAATGGTTTCTCCTGTATGGTACCTAATGGCTAACTGTTTCTCCTGTATGGTACCTATTAGTTACTGTGGTTCATAGCAAAACTTGGGATTGGATTTTATGTGGAGGACTGGTGAGGTAATGGATCTGCTTAGAGGACATCAGAATAGCAGGTAAAGCTCGCAGATCACTTCTACTCTGAGAGACGTATGCAATTAATATTTAAAATAACAACAAAATATATCTAAAGTTAAAAGAAATTTATAGTAAATAAACATAACATTAGCTGGCAGCTTGAACCAAAGAAGTCCTATGAACATAGCTTTCTGGCATTAGAAACACATATATACTTAAGAAATGCCAAATTTTTTAGTATTTTAGGATAACCTTTAACATTACAAGTGTTGGGAATCCCCAAGTTCCCCCTAAGACTGATTCTCTAGATGAACTCACAGGATTCAAAATTGTTTTACTCATGAGTATGGCTTATGAATGTGAAAGGATATAGATAAAAATTGCCAAATGGAAAAGGTGCATGGCAGAATGCCTTGGAGAAACAAGGCATATGCTTCTAGGTGTCTTCTCAAGAGGAGTCTCCCAGGATGCACTCAATTCTCCCATCAGGGACGTGTGACAGCATGTGTGAAGCGTTGCCAACAGGGAAGCTCACCTGAGCCTTGGTACCAGGTTTTTTATTGGTGGTCATTGAAGCAGGCATTGCATGTGACTTATATGTATAGGTATACTGCTAGTTGGATTCCATACCACTAGAGATGAAAAAGCAGAGATTTAGCATAAATCACATTGGTAGCATAAACTATCTGGTGAACTGGTACAGTATAGCCCAAGGCTGCAGGCAGACAAAATACTCTTTTATTTTTTAATTATTATTAACATATAATGGATTATTTGTTTCAGGGGTACATGTCTGTGATTCATCGTCTTACACAATACGTAGTGCTCACTACAATACATATTCTCCCCCGTGTCCACCACCCAGCCACCCCACCCCTCCCAAACCCCTCCACTCCAGCAACCAAAATACTCTTACTAGGCAAAATCTTACACAGGCTCAGAGCTCAGCCATCATGTGTCCTGAATAAAGACTGAGTAAAGGCTAGGTTAGCCCTTTCCTGCACACTATGTTATTTCAATGAAGAAACACTGAAATCATTAAGTGAAGAAATAGTCTTTGAGACCGGCTTCCTCTCAACCCTTGTAAAATCATTCAAATACTCTGTATATATTGATCATTTGTCTTTTATAAATTTAATGTAATGCAATTTAACATTTTTCTTATATTTTCTTTGAAGATGAACTGAATTCATTTTATTATTCTAAAAATGTACTTTTCCATAGTAAAATTTATTGATCCTCATACTAACTGGATTGGTTCACCCTTTATCTGGCTCTTTTAGCCTCAAAGACACACAACTCAGAACTTTTTCTTTTGCCTTTCCTTTTCTTTCTTCACCAGCCGTATTTTATAAAACTGCTTATCTAAAAATGAGTACCCAAGCTATTTTTGATTTTTCCTATTGTAGTTTTACTCTTTACCTATCTGCCTTTTAAAAGTGCATCTACATTGTTATCAAGTTGTAGCATGTATACGGTTTTAAAAACAAAAGTTTCAACCAAACACTATTTATGGTTTTTACCTTAATATTTCTAAATAATATGCTTTTCACTATTTCTTGAATTTCCAATATGCACTTACTAATAGGAATATGGAAGATGGAGATTTATTTCTCTAATGTCAAAGCTTTACTCTCCTATATTTGTAGAAGAGTTGTGTTTGGGGGATGTTTAAATTTTCTGCCTTTGTAATGTAGAACTGAGACACAAAGTGTAGATTTTTATTTTCTATAGTTTTAGGACTTACCTGGAGTGAATAATTGCCTTTTATTATTTGCTTAGGATTTTTCCCCCTTAATTAATTAGAGAGAGAGAGAAAGAGAACATGTGAGCACGAGTGGGGGGTGGGGGACAGAGAAGGGAGAGGGAAAGAATCTCAAGCAGATTCCACACTGAGTGTTGAGCCCAGTGTGGGGCTCAGTCTAATCACCTTGAGATCATGACCTGAGCTGAAAACAAGAATTGGAAGGATGCTTAACTGACTAAGCCACCCAGGTGCCCCAATTTGCTTAGGTTTTTTTAATGTAACTTTAACCAATTTAATCAGAATTCATCAAAGAATGAAAAGATCCTTTAAATATGACCAAAACTGTCAAGTCATCTATCAGTTCATTTTTCTTGAAGCCCTCCTTTGTCCAGCACTGTGGGCTGGTTTGTCTTTAGGCCTTCTGCAAGCTACCAAACTGGGGCTTCCTCTCTATAAGCAAGCTTAGAATTTTTTGACTTTTTTCCCCTTAATGGCTTTTGTATTGGCCAGATTCCATATATTCTGACACCAACTGGTATACTGCAGTACAATTCTGATAACAATTCAGAGTTAACACAGACCCTACAAGTTAAAGGACATGGTCCTCATCTGCCCTCACTTCTGACACCAGCTCCACTTTGGGACTCCCAAGGCCACCCACAACTCTGACCCATTGTCTACAAATTCAGGGGTTCCCAGGATTTGGGGGACTTGGGGAAGCAACAAAGCTGAATGTGATATAGCTATACTGAGAATCGGATGATATTTTGTAACTCTAGATTGTGAAGAGTGAAATCCCCAAATTCCCTATTCAACTCCCCAAGCACTAATGCCCAAAGATACACCTCCCAGGCCGGAAAACAAAATATTTATTTCTAAAAAATGTGGCCCAAACCAAAATAAAAATTTAAAAGCAGTGTGATCATATTCAGTAATTTGCTAGAATGACTCCCAGAACTCAGAAAATTACTCTTCTTAGAGTTACATTTTAATTATAGAGAATACTATGGGGTGAGTCTGGGAGGGTCCCAAACCCAGATCTTCTATGCCCTCTTCCCATGGAATCACCCTCTAAGCACGTCACCAACCAGGCAGCTTTGTGAGCTTTGATGTACAAAGTTTTTATTGGGATTTCATTATGTAGGTGTGATTGATGTAATCATAGGCCATGTGATTGAACTTCCCTGCAGGCTGGTCTGGCTCAGAGTCTCAACCCTCTGATCACATGGTTGGTCTTTCTCTTGACCAGTCTCAGCACTGATTGTCTCATTAACTTATACTGAGGTGTGATCTAAGGGGCCCAGGATTAACAAAGACCTTCCTATTATTTGGAAATTCTAAGGATTCAGTCTCTCTCCAGGAACCAGAAATAAAGGACAGATTTCTTATTATACAACACCATTTGATCCTGTTTCTTTTTTTGGTTACATTATTTTGGTGGAATGCATCTTTGAGAAACTTAACATGGTTCATGGGAAGTGCAGTTTTTCTGAGATACTACTTGAAAATGTATCTCTCTGTCACACTTTATGGATAGTATATATGAATATAGGCATCAGTGTTGGAAAGAGTAGTCTGCCAAAATTTGCAAGGCATTGGTTCACTGTCTTCTAGCTTCCAGTGTTACAGTTAATTTGATGCTTTTCACAAAACTGATTATCTGTATGAGCATTTCTCCCCTGCCACCTTATGACTTTCTAAAAAAAAAAATTATATTTTTTATTTTTTCATTGGATCCTGAAGTGGTTCTGTTTTGTTGCAAGTCATATCTGTACTTTTCACTCATACCACTCATCCGAAGCTGCCCTACTATGGCTCTAGTCCATATTTTCTTTACTGTGGGACCCAGGCTGATAGGTCTGCCAGATTTTGTGGCAAAGGAAAAGGAAATAAAGTAAATCAAGAAATAGCTTTTTTTTTTTTTTTTTAAAGAAATAGCTTTAACTACTTCTGCTAGGAAGTGTTACCTCTGGTCACATGTAATTGAACGAAGAAAGTCACATAGTATTGCCATCATCAGTACAGGGAAGGACATAGTAGGTTAGATAGAGTTTTCCATGCCAAGTCCTGCCATGGTCATACTACTTTCAAATTTTTATTGCATTTTGGGCCACATTTTATAGATATACTTTGTTTTTATTTCTATAAACATTCAAATATATATATATGTTTCTATTCCTATTTCTATAAACATTCTATAAACATTCAGAAACATTCTGGACCTGATTTCAATACATTAAATTTGCAAGTGTCTGTCAGGGTAGACGACAAGAAGACCTGTGTTGGGTGGAATCGGGGAAGAGATCTGATGATGCACATATATGCATTTTCAGAAAGTTATCCTATTTTGAGACAGAGCCCACACCCTTCCTTTCAGAGGTCCTGGAGTATCTAAACTCTGAATTAGGCTGTGGCCATGAGTTTGTTTCTGGTCAGCTTACTCATCTGCAAGCAGTTTGTATGTGTGTGTTCATTCTGACAAGGTGGTTATCTCTAGCTATTCTGCTTCCTATTTCTAAAACTTCTTTGATATTTTTAATCTTCTGTCATTTTTGTCATTTTCTTTCCTGTTGTTTTTGTTCATGTGGCTTTATATATTTTGAATATTATTTCAGTAGGGATTTAGAAAGAAAAATAAACATGTTTAACTCATCACATTTAATTGAAAGCCTCATGTTAATCACCACACATTTATTTAATTATCATCATGCTGGGTTTTTTTCATCACATGGCGTCTACATTTATAGCTAACGTTGTTTGCTTTTTGGTTTGTTGCTTTGTGTTTTTTATATATCTCTGCAAAGTGTTAAGAAGACACTGATCTACCAGATTACTTAATATATTATTGTTTTTTTATTCATATCCTACAATTTAGTCTTAGATCTTTGCTCACATCTCTAGAATATTCACCCTTATATTGGATTCCTACAATATTGAGTTAGGTTGAAAAATAAGATTGTATGATTTTTATTTTTATGTACCTCTGAGTCTTTACCATCTTTTTTTCCAGATGCCCTTGGGATAACACTTTCTGTTAAAATTATTTCCTTGGCTAATAGAAAAAAAATAAAATTGTGTTATAAAATCTTTCATTTCCTCACTGGGTACAATGTATAATTTTTATGTCATGTTCTAAGGGTAATAAATTGCAGTGTTTGGAATTAACATTGTTAGTGAAAGTAGAACTGTTTGGTTAAAGGATTTTATGGGACAAGGCACTTAAATACTCACATGATGTTTAATAGTTCTGGTTCCTTTACTGCTCTCATATTGAGTAACTGATCCCATAGTAATTGAACAAATTTCATTGAGAGCTAGCACATAGTGAGTAACCAATGACTATAGTATGCCCGTCACCTTGATACATGATGATATTGTTGCCTTTATTACATAGTCACAGAATAAGCTTCTTTTGTAGTTTGGGAATGCAGTACTACTTCAGCATGCCCAGATCTCAGTGACTACTCCTTGACTTTTACTTAAGGCGCAGGTGACATATGTAAATGAAATGTTTCCAGGAGAATCTTTCCTGGATATTCTAGAATTCATGATAAATAGGTGGAACAGAAATAAATTCACAATTTTCTTCCTTTCTTGAAGGGACACACTAAAGCAATAGACATATTTGGGATCAGTGTCATGGGTTGGTGTTCTAGATAAAATGTGTACATTTTTTACATATAGTAATTTTCACTATAGTTTAAATTCTCTCTGTTTCTGAAACAAGTATTCTGTAAATAATCTTATCTATTAGAATGTTCCAAGTGAACTGACATCCTGTGGATTATATACTGAGTTGATATGTTTGGAATAAATATGAAATGTTTGAATTTTTCTGTCTTCAGGCATGATATGCAAAGTACGTCCTTTCACATCCCTTAACGTCTTGTGATATTCCACAGTTTTCATTTCTTTAATTAAAAAAAATCTAGGTCATTTTCAAAGTTCAGTCTTAAACTGACTTAAATTTGTCTTTCTTCTTCTCCCCCTGATTGTAGGTTTGAGTTATAGCTTTGCTTAGAGTAAAGGGGAAAGGCATGGGCAACCATGATAAATACATCTTTACTATTTTAGCTATATTATCAGAGTTGGGAGTCACATGAACATGAGAGCAAGTATTTTTATTATAAGCAAGTTTTAAGGGTCATGGGGAAGTGTCAGTCTGTCTGAGTTCATCTTTAGCTGGTAGATCCTAACTCCACCAATGTGATGGTTTTTGTATGGTATGTGTGCACAGTTCTTTGGGAGGATATTGAGTTTCATACAATTCTTTTTCATTACTGAAGAACCTTCAGAGAGGATTGGTTGATTCTCTTTCAGTCTCACCAGTGGCTCATGTCCTGAAGTCATTCTTGTGTAAATAAACGGTCTACTTAATCAACTTGATGGCCCTGGGTGTTCTCTAATGCTTGCCACCTCTTCTAATATTTGTGCCCCTTCAGAAGAAATCCCAAGGTTTTGAGGGACCCTTTACAAAGAGTAGGATTGAGATGGGGAGGAGGATTACACTTTTTATCAAAAAAATTATAAGTTGTTTTTTGCTCTTTCTTTTGATCCAGGCTTGCACCCTAAATCTTAAGGCTTTAGAAATTCATAGACTAGAAATGGATATTGAGCTCAGTGTTTATATACTGCCTCAGATTGCAGGGGTTATATGTCAGGTACTCCCAAGAATGACCTCCAGTGATCAGCGTCGTTCTAACTATGGCACAAGGCTGGAATTCAGGATTCTACAGCTCATGAGTTAAGCAGCCAGGGAATGAAGTGATCATCTTCCTTTCTCCTCAGTGCCTCAACTCTCTGTGAGTGGTTCAGGTAGATCTACCTCTTGTGAGACTTGACTCAAGGCTGGGGAAAATGCTTCTTCACTTTACCTGGAGTGGCATTTTTTCTCAACACTAATGCTTACTCCCTGTGTAGTGGAAAGCTTTTATGTTTGTATTGAAAAGGCCTCTCCCCTCCCTCTTTTTTTCCTCCCCTTAAGTTTATCAGGGAGTAGAGTGTGGAGTGGTCAGGGCCGTTGTAAGAGAGGAACATGTGGATGATGGTAGTAGATCTGATTTTATTGACCCTTGTTATGCCCTCAGGCATTGTGGCTGTCTCGGTTATATTTGGCAGGCCTTAAATGTGCAATAATCCGCACTCACTCTTTCAGTCTTTGAGCTCTAGTTAAAAGCATCCTATAATTTTATTACAGTTAAATAAACCAGTTCTTAGAGATAGTGTCTAAATCAGAGGTCAGCAATCATGGCCCACAGACTAAATCTGCTACCCACTTTTTTTTTTTTGTATATAAAGTTTTATTGGAGCTTACCCATACTCATCTGGTTATTGTTTATAGCTGCTTTTGTGCTATAGCAACAAAGTTGATTAGTTGTGATAGTGACTTTATGGCCCCCATAGCCTGATTATTTTTTATCTGAACCTGTACAGACATAGTTTGATCCCTGATATAAATCACTTCTCCATGTATATTCTTCCATTTGCCACTATTATTATAACTTTCATAAAAAAACCCAGCACAAAATTAGAGTATTATATGTACCAAGGAGAGGTACATACGTGTTTTAGGTTTTTGCATTGTGTTACTGATTTCTGCAGAAATCAGTGCACGCTATAGAAAGGACTGGGGAAAGAAGGGGACAATCTAAGATCAGTGATTGGGAGCTGTCTCTATGCAGGTAATCCTGGGGTTGGAATAATAAGAATAAATTTACTTTAGAGAAATCGCAACCATTTGATATGATGATGATTGAGCATTCAGCTTAATTCCAGATTGAGTTTTGACACCTCTATCCATATGGAAATTTGATAGATACTTAGAAAATCTAAAAGTACATGAAAACCCATTAGAACACATTACCCATAAGGAGCTCCACAGTCATCTCAGATGGCATACCCAACAGCAATATAGTAGGTTAGGTACATGTTTATTTTAAAAAGCACAAAGATGATCTTCAAAGCTATTACTCTTCTAATGACAACCAGTCATTATGCTGGTGATGATTGACCAATCCCAAGTATGAAACCTGTATTCAAAAGATTTATAATGAAATATTCACTCTCCCACACCAAGAAAACAGAGCAAATGCAATGGATTGGTAAGACAGCATTATGATATAGTATTAGAACAACCTTGGCCATAGGAGATATATTAAAAGTATAATTAAATGGTAAAATATTCAGTACTTTGTTTTTATAGTGAGTTTAGTGGAAAGATGTGAAGCACACCATAGAGAACAATGTGTTCTCTTCTTGAACCCGAGACTCTGGAATTTTCCCCTAAAATCTAAGAGCATGGATCTAAGAGTAAAGGGGTCATTACTGAAATTCCAGTTAGGTCTGTAATTAGATCTGGAATCTGGTGTGCATGTGGTGACCACTGGCTCATAGCATTGTTCTGCACTACTCATTCCACTATCTTCAATTCTTGCCTACATGGTGTCTGAGATCCTGCTTCTAGGTTACAACTTGTTTTTCACTCTGATTCTCTAGACTTCCCCCTTTTAGAATTTTTATTGCATTGTGATCTCAAGATTCAGTGGCTGATTCCTGCTACTGATGGTCAGATATCCCAAACATCAAAGTATTCTCTATATTCTCAACACCTAATAATTGCTTAGTGAATGAGAAGTGATCATTTATAGGTTTTGAGTAGCTATAATCCAGGTCTCTTGCTGCTAGCCACTGTAGAAATTGTTTTACTGGCCATGATCTTTGTCATACAAACCATTTTCTGCAGTGTGCATGGAGCTGCTCTGTGTTGAGTGATGGACCCAGGAACCTGCTCCAAAGGACCTACCAACCAGGCCTATCCTGAGTGTGTGAGCTCTTTGGAGCTTCATTTTTCCCTCTTCTGCTGTCCCATGTTTCCATGGGAACCATCTTGCCCAGTGGCATTTGTCTACAATGCAGCATGTTATACCTGACATAGGATTCAGTATTTTATAAGATGGACCTAAAAATGTGATCTGTATTCCAGTGCATAGTGAAAGAAAATAGCTGGGTTTCTACAGTCTTTTGTGCAAGTCCTGGCTGTGCAACCTGCTGAAAGTTACATCGTTTCTGTGAACCTTACTTTACTCATCTGTAAAATAAAAAATAGAAAATACACGTTATTTTTGGAGTTAGGATGAAAAAGTCAAAAGACAATGTATATAAAGCATTTATTTCATTGTATATCCTCTAGTGCATACTCAATGATGATTAACTTCCTCTCTTTGAAGAGCTATCTATTTTCAATAAGGATAATTTTATTGTAGAGACAGTTCGTGTTTTCAGAGTTCAAATAAGAAACTTGAGGGGTTGCTGTATGTAGCAGAAGCTTTTAGAGGAGGTGGGGAGTTCTTTTAAGACTTGAGAAGTGAAAAAAAAATCTAAAGTACATTGAACTTTAAAGACTCTTCTCTTGAATTTAATGATAGTCTAAGGAGCAAAGCCACAGGTTAATGAAGAACACTGTCACTGCTGGGGGTGGGGTAGTTTTGGCTAACTCTACCTGGGAAGGGTTCAGAGGATTTATTTGGGCTCTTCACTGTATTTAAGAGACTGTGGCATAGTTAAAGTAGCTAAGGGATCAATCAAAGTTTCATCATTTCAGGAGAGCTAACAAGACTTAGAGGCTGATGGTGTTGGTTTACCAGAGAAGAGCGTACTAACCCTACAGCTTAGAATTCAGGGTATTTTCTAAACAGAAAAGGGATCTTCTAAAAATGCTGGATAATTAAAACATGGCAAATGATCACTTGAGGAGTCGTTTGCAGTGGGACATCATATAAAGCTAGGACAGGGTTGTAAATAAAAGATATTTGTACTGAGCTTAGAGACTTAGGAAATTCTAGGTTATTTCAAACCAGTCATCAGCTCACTGATGAGTTCATAATCATAGTAAAGTAAATGTTTTCCATGAAGCTACATTACAACGTGTTGGTGTTGTGGAGAGAGCACTAACTGTTCTCTTTACATTCTGATACTCAGACTTTAGAACATACGAATGAATAAGACAGGAAGGAAGGAGAGGTGGGAAAGAGATGAGGGAGTGTAACATTATCCACTTTATACCTAGAATGGCAAATACGGTTTTAGATGTGTACTAACAACGGGCTTCCTAATGCTTTACCTCTCTTCTAAACATACTGCAACAATAGCATGACAGGATAATTTCGGGTCTGCCTTTTTGGGGCAGTGTACTTGTACCAAGCGGTGTGGAGAGAGAAGCGGGAAGCCCCTCTCAGTGGAGAAGCAGAGATGACATAGGGTTCTTAGTTGTTTTCAGGGTATATTCAGTTCCCGCTTCCAGACTTGGGCAGAATCTCAGAATAGGGCAGAGAGAGCCAGAGAGAAGAGCCAGTAGCATTATTCTAGAAGAAATCTTATAAAAAGTATGACTCCAGGGTAAGAGTGGCCACCTCTAGAGACGCTCATTATATTTGATGGTCATAGCTAGGAGACCAGTTGGAACCATATTTTATAAACACTTGAATATCAAAGGGGGCATCTGAACATTACAGCTATTATAGGTTTTCTTTTAATATATGAGCTCAGCCCTGCTTTAACAGTATTTACAAACAGGTGTTGTCCAGACAGAATGTTCTTGGGTCATGTAGTCTGATCTTTTTGGAAGTGAAAGGCTGAGTAAATTTAACTACACGAGGGAATAAATAGAACGGGAAAAGAAGCCCACCAAACCTGGAGCCAGGTCTGTCACTCCAACATATCAGTAGGCATATTGGAGGCAGAAGTCGTGGGTTAAACTTCTTCCTTGACTCTCCTCAGCCCCCTGTGAGATCACTTGGTTTTCCAGTAAATATGCCTGGTGATTGGCATACATGTATAGATTTTTATACTTGTACTGAGTACCTGTGACTTTTACATCTCTATCTTACAGATAATAAGGTTGAGAATATTCTATTTACAAGAATTTCTCCTACAGTGCACATTGTATTTATTTGAGAGTGATTTCTTGATAAGCCCATTTAAGATAGACTCTGAATCAATATGAAACTGCGTGTCAAATAATACCAGCATTATGGAGAAGAAAATGAATCTATTCTCTAGGTGACAAGAATTTTTGCTTGACTTCTAAGTGGGAGAAGGGTATTATGGAAGAGGCGGATAAGACAGAAATGTATGTGTTCACAGTGAAGGTACCATCGGCCCGCTTCCTCCATACTTTCTCACTGCTGGTGAAATTTACTAAAATTCATTATACTCTTTTCAAGAACTTCATGGACACCCATATTTGGAAAGAATCAAACACTGCAGCATGAAAGAGAAATGCATGTGGAACTGTAGACATTGGAAATAGAAGGTAATGCTCAGATTGTAGCAGAAAGTAGATGAGGCTTTTTCTACACAGTTTCCCAGCACCCGGACCTTGCTTTCGAGGGCTGAAGAGGGCCCCACCTGCATTAGGTTTCAGGTGTGTGTATGTGTACCTGCATCAGCACTTTCCTTTATCCTGGTACTCTCTGCACGAAGCAAGATGGATTTGGCTTCTCTGCAGTTACTGAGCTGGAGCCAACAGCTTACACACAGTTACTGGCCAGAGCACCTGTCTGCGTTTCGAGAAGATGAACATAGATGTGACTCAGCAATGATTTAATAACCATCCTGCTGCCCTTTGGAGAATGTATATGGGTCTGTTACATCACTTGCTGACACACAGAGTTGCATGGGGGATTGCCTGTGGGCCTGCAGGGGAAGGAAAAGAGAATGGATCAGATTTCACAGAACAGTCCAGGTTGGGGTTATGATGGGTTTTTTGTTTGATTTTTGTTTTTTTTTGTTTTTTTTTTTATGTTTTCTGATAGGGAATACAGTTTTTGTTTCTATAGTTAAATTTCAAAGAGTTGTATTTCCAGTGTACCAGGTTGCATGGGTAGTATGGATGTTATGTTACATGTATACAAACACATGTTTAGCAATGAACTTCCTTTGTTCATCAATTCTGTACTCAGACATGCTCAATCTAATCTTCCTTAACCCACTATTTAACCCACTGCCTGTGCTTTCAATTTTCTAATGTGGTTTTTCTTTTTTTTTTTAAGATTTTATTTATTTATTTGACAGAGAGATAGCACAAGTGGGCAGAGTGGCAGGCAGAGGGGGAGGGAGAAGCAGGCTCTCTGCGGAGCAGGGAGCCCGATGCGGGGCTGGATCCCAGGACCTGGGATCATGACCTGAGCCGAAGGCAGACGCTTAACGACTGAGCCACCCAGGTGCCCCTCTAATGTGGTTTTTCTTGCAGATTATTGATTGATTGATTTTTAGAGAGAGAGCTTGCAAGTGAGTGGGGAGGGGCAGAAGGAAAGGGAGAGAAATCCTCAGTCTGACTCCCTGCTGGCCATGGAGCCCTATGGCACCCCACAGATTTTTTTTTTTTTATTTGTAGTAATGCCTAATGAGTCTTCAGAATTTGTTTTTTTTTTAATTAATAAAAGTTCTATGGGTTTGAAAATCTAGTATAATTTATAAATATGATAAAGCAAAGTTAGGATGTATTTTTTTTTAAAGTAGAGCTTTTTTCTTTTAGTTAGCTCCTCCCACTCCAATTTATTTTTTTCTCTATCAGGAAGAGGCTTTCCATGTACTTGGCATGCAATAACGGATTGGCACAAAGTAATTATTTGTTGAAGTGACTGGTAGGGTAAAATTCCTTCTCTTACCATTGTTCCTCCTGGTGTATTTTTTTTTTTTTTTTAAGATTTCCAAACAACAAAAGGGTTTATTTTGAGGTGTGAGAATAATAGGAAAACTAAGTGATGGGGATTGGACCCTCATCGGGGTCTTCTGGGAAATCAGAAGCACCACCCTCTTCTGCAGCTCGATGCTTCTCCAATTTAGCAATCAATTCTTTCGCTGGATTGAAGACGCCATTGGTCTGCTGGTCACAGACATAGCAGCGAGGGGTGGTGCGGAAATGCTGCAGTGCACAGCTCTCGCAGAAATAATGCCTGCACTTGGTGACAACTGGATTCTGGAAGGTCTGGCGACAGATGAAACACTTGAATGGTATTTCCTCATCATCGCTTCCCACTTCATAGTTTTCGTCCTCATAGACACCATAGCGACCCTCATCAAGCTCACGTTCGATCTGCCACCCATGTTTGTAATCTGAACGGTCATGGAGGAACTTGCAGCTGTCTCCGAAGCCGCAAAAGCCAGTCTCCTTGTAGTCCTTACAAATGTTGGGCTGGTAATCCCAGCGTAGGGTGGCACGTAGATGTTCGGGAGCTCGGATGGGGCCCTTCCTCACCATCCCGGAGGAAGCATTGCCCATAGACGTATCCTTGGGCTTCATGTATTTGTGATAATTATTGATTCCCCGATAGATCTTGTCATCTTCCTTGCCCCTCAGCTCCTCCTGGATCTTCTGGCTGCGCTCAAAGATGGCTTGTGCATCATGCTCCTTCTCTGTGTCTAGCTCGTAGACAGCAGTCGCCCCCATATCCTCCGGTCCCACAGGTTTTGCTGATCGGGTGGACTTGTACACCACGCCAAGACTCTCGGGCTCGTTCTCCTCCTCCTCCTCGCTGCTCAAGTCGCCGTAGGCCGCCTTCTGTTTACCACTGCCACGAGTTTTCTGTATCATCGGATTGTGGACGGCCCGCTTCTTCTCCGGGCGAACCACGGTGCTGCCTTCGTCGCTGCTGCTGTTGCTGTCTCCGGGCTCCTGGTCGCACACCCGGCGCTTTCTGCGGCCTGCCGCCCCTTTCCGCCCACCGGGCTTTTTGAAGAGGAAGGTGCACACCCGCTCTGCCATCTTGCCTGGAGAAAGTTGCTCTGCCATTTTGGAGTCCCGAGCTCCGGAAGGCTGCGGCGAGCTCCGCCGCGCGGGGCCTCTTCACCCTCCTGGTGTATTTTTAAAAGTTTTTTTTTTTTTTCATGGGTTTTAATAGTCTGCACTTTAATTTGTGGCACAATCTGTATACACGAACACACAGTCATGTGAATCTACCTCTCCATACTTTCCCCACGAAAAGAAAATGATTATAATTTAGGTACTACAGATTCTTCTCTCCTTAGCTTCCTTAATGGGTCAGTGAGAGATGGGAGTTGGAATTATTCTGTGTTAGAGCCCACCTTGGTTCTGAGGATCACATCTACTTATAAATCCACCGTTGTAAGTGCCATTCCTGTCTTTAAAGGTACAGAGATGTCAGCCAACTTCATGTGGTCCTCAATCAAATAAATGATATGTTATTCCTTATTTAGGAATCTTTCTTGTTTTGTAAATATTGGAGGAGGGCAGGTCTGTGTTTTATGACGTGGCACTTCTCTGCAGTATTTACAAGAGCTTTTCACTCTTCCTTGTAAAACCTAATTCATCATAAAATAAGACTTCATTACCTGTGTTCTCTCTCAGTATATAATCTACTACATACAGGTATGTATGCATTCACATGTGTAAAAATAAGTCAGCATCTGTGATAGTGTGTATATATATAATGTATAGGTATATCGATATTATTCAGTTATGTACAATAATTTCATGGTACATATTACAGGTGAGGAAAATTTCAAAAATTCTTCACAGAAAAGCTGAAAAATATTTTTGAATTTCACTTCATGTTTGAATGAGCAAACTTGATTCTCTGCTTCTCTCCTGGCCTCACCCTCCATTTAATATATATTGCTGTGGTAATCTTTGGTGTATATGGACCACTTTTTATACAACCCAAGGACCTTTGAGACTCTCTTGGCTCTTGGAGGTATGGGAAGATGAGGCCTGTAACCACAGTGTTCTAACTGTGCAGGTCTGATACCTTCCTACATCCTCCAACCCAAGGGCAGATGGGTACCATTCTTTGTCTCTTGTTAGCTTCCCCATGAACTCAAACCCCGATTGTACCTTGATCTCTTTGGCTTATTTATTGAAGGTCAGTGGGTCACCAGGGAGGGAGCTCTTCATAACCCCACTCAGCGTTCCACCCTCAGCCCCAGGCCCCCCATCTGGGCCTTCTTTCCCTGAGCTGACCAGCCCTCCCTCACTTGTTTTCCCTGCTGCTCAGACTCCCTGGGAAATCAGTCATTCTCAGGGGTTGCAATGGTAAGCAGCCCCTTTTGTCTCCTGAAAACAAGATGATGTCCAAATAATTTCTTTCTCAGAGGAGAAAGGAAAAGGGATGAAGGACATTTATGGGCTGCAGCTCAGCCTCCTTTGGCTCACTGTGCCATCCTGATCTTCTCCTCATTTTCCTGGGAAGTTAGTTGGGAATCTTGTCATCTCCGTAGGTGCCTTTGCCTGGTTCATAATAGCAGTAGTTTCAGAATTGTTGGAACTTACCAGCTAGTAGCAGTTATGGGGCCAAAATACCAGGATTGAAATTCTTGAGTGACATAATGGAAGCTCAGGGCTGTGTCCTTGGTCACCCCCCCCCCCTTTTTTAGACTTTATTTTACAGAAGTATTGGTTTCACAGCAGAAGTGGGTGGAAGGAGATTGCCTATATATTGCCTACCTCCACACATGCATAGCTTTCTCATGATCTACATCCCCCACTGGAGTGGTACATTGTTTTTTTTTTAAAGATTTTGTTTATTTATTTGTCAGAGAGCAAGAGAGAGAGAGAGAGAGAGCACAAGCAGGGGGAGTGGCAGGCAGAGGGAGAGGGAGAAGCAGGCTCCCGGCTGAGCAGCAAGCCTGATGCGGGACTTGATCCTGGGACCCTGGGATCATGACCTGAGCCGAAGGCAGACGCTTAACCAACTGAGCCACCCAGGCGCCCCTGGAGTAGTACATTTGTTACAGTTAGTAAATCGACATCGACACATCATTATCACCCAAAGTCCATCATTTACATCAGGGTTCCCTCCTCGTGTTGTCTGTTTTATGGCTTTGGGCAAATGAATAAGGACATGTGTCCATCATTACGGTATCACAGTAGTCGTACTGCCCTACAGCCCCTCACTGCTCTCCCTGTTCATCCCTCTTTGCTGACAGCCACAGATCTTTGTACTCTCTCCACAGCTTTGCCATATTTAAGGTGTTATAGAGTTGGTATTACACAGTGTGTAACATCAGATTGACTTTCACTTAGTAATATGTTTTCCCTGGTTACATTTTTATTTCATGTTTCTATTTCTGTGTTAGGAGTTACTGTAAAGCAGTGATACTGAGTGAAGAAAAATAACAGTGCTCTGTGCCCACTCTCCATCCTGGAATTTTTGTTCTATTTTTATTGAGATATAATTGATATATAACATTGTGTGAGTTTAAAGTATACAGCATAGTGATGTGCTATATGTATATATTGCAAAGTGATTACCACAATAAGTTTAATTAAAATAAATCAGCTTACATGGTTATAAACTCATTTTTTTCATTCTGATGAGAACTTCTCTTCTTTTAAATTTTTAATTTTTTTTCTGAGAAGAGCGTTTAAAATCTACTCTCTTAGTCCTCATACCTGTCAGAATGGCTAGAAACAACAAGTGTGGGCAAGGATGATAAGGAAAAGGAACCCTTGTGCACTACTGATGGGAATGCAAACTGGTGCAGCCACTGTGAAAAACAGTATGGAGATTCCTCAAAACATTAAAAGTGGAACTACCCTATGATCTGGTGATCACTCTACTGAGTATTTACCCAAAGAATACAGAAACACCAATTTGAAAGTATATATGCATCCTTGTGTCTATTGCAGCATTATCTACAGTAGGCAAAATATGGAAGCAGCCCAAGTGTCCATTGATTGAAGAGTGGATAAAGAAGATGTGGTATATATATACACAATGGAAGTCTATCCAGCCATTAAAAAGAATGAAATCTTGCCATTTACAACAACATGGATGGATCTAGAGCGTGTAATGCTAAGTGAAATAAGCCGGTCAGAGAAAGACAAATAGCATGTGATTTCACTCATATGTGGAGTTTAAGAAACAAACAAAAAATGAAAAGGAAAAAAGAGACAAACCAAAAGATAGACTTTTTAGTGAACAAACTGATGATTACCAGAGGGGAGGTGAATGGGGGATGGGTAAAATAGGTGAAGGAGATTTAAAAAGTAATCTACTCTCTTAGCAACTTTTAAATGTACAATACAGTATTGTTAACTATAGTCACCAAAGTGTATATTATGTCCCCAGGACTTATTTTTTTAATTGAAATATATTGACCATACAATATTATATTAGTTTCAGGTATACAAAATAGTGATTCAGCAATTATATACATTATGAAATGCTCACTGTGATAAGTGTCATTACTATCTGTTGCCATACAGTTATTACAGTCTTATTGACCATGTTCCCTATTCTGTATTTTTCATCTTCTTGACTATTTTAAAACTAGAATTTTTTTTTAAGATTTTATTTATTTATTTGACAGAGACACAGCGAGAGAGGGTACACAACCAGGGGGTAGTGGGAGAGGGAGAGGCAGACTCCCTGCTGAGCAGGGAGCCCGATGTGGGGCTTGATCCTAGGACTCCAGGATCATAACCTGAGCTGAAGGTAGATGTTTAACAACTGAGCCACTCAGGCGCCCCAATTGTGCCTCTTGATGCCCTTCAGCTCTTTTACCCATACCACCACTCCCTTCCCTCTGGCAACCACCAATTTGTTTTCGGCACTTATAAATCTGTTTCTGTTTTTGTTGTTGGTTTTGTTTTTTGGATTCCACAGATAAGTGGAACCATATGGTATTTGTCTTTCTTTTCTGGCATATTTCACTTAGCATTATACCCTCTGTAACAACCCATGTTGTTGTGAATGACAGGATTTCATTCTCTTATATGGCTAAATAATACTACATTGTGTATGTATAGCACAGCTTTCTTACTCATTCATGTGTGAATGGACGCTTAGGTTGCTTTCGTATCTTGCCAATTGTAAATAATGCTGCACTAAACATAGGCATGCATATATCTTTTCAAATAAGTGTTTCGGTTTTCTTCCAATGAATATCCACAAGTGGAATTTCTGGATCATATGGTATTTCTATTTTTAATTTTTTAAGGAAGCTGCACTGTTTTCCAGATTAGCTACACCAAGTTACATTCCCACCAACTGTGCATAACTGTACCCTTTTGCCACATGCTTGCCAGATTACACAGAATCTGTAGCTTCCTTAGGTAGTATAGACATTTTAACAATATTAATTATTCCAGTCCAGGAGCATGGAATATCTTTACATTTGTGTCTTGTTCAGTTTTTTTTCATCAGTGTCTTGGAGTTTTCAGAGTATAGATCCTTAACCTTATTTCTAGGTATTTTATTTTTTTGACGTAATTGTAAGTGAGATTACTTCCTTAATTTTTGTTTCTGTACTTTGTTATTAGTATAAGAAATGCGATAGATTTTTGTATATTAACTTTTTATTCTGTGTCTTTACTGAATTCATTTTTTAGTTCTACTAGATTTTTGCTGGAGCCTTTAGGGTTTTTCATATGTAGTATCATGTCATTTGCAAATAGTGACAGTTTTACTTGTTTACCAATTTGGAATCTTTTTTTTTTCTTGGGAGATTGCTATGGCTAGGACTTCTAGCACTGTGTTGAATAAAAGTGGTGAGAGTGTATATAATGAGGCTGTGGTTTTAACATATGTTTACGTAATACCATAATTATTAATTAACTGGCCATTCAATCAAAAGGATTAAGGATTTGTCTTTAAATGCCTTTGAGTCAAGTGTTAACAGGTGAGTGGCATCTCTAAGGGTTGGACTTACACTCAGGCTCTTCTGTGTTGTATTTGGCCTTGCTCAAAGTAACTGCCTGAGCGTCATTTCCATATGCAAATTATAGTAATAATTCATACCTTGTAGAGATATGATGATTCAAGGAAAAATGTATATAAGATCTCAGAACATCTCACTCTATATCTGGCATAGAGTAGTTAAAATAAATTGCTGAATGAATAAGGAATGACAGTGTGCATGAATGAGAGAACAGAGGGATCATTATTAAAATAGGCTGTTTTATTTGTAAACTTAAAATAGTACGTGTACAGTTTTGGGATGATAAGACTGAAATCATAGCCTCAGCACTACATATGTACTATTATTTAATTTTTTCATATTTTGAAACAGAAAAGTTGTACAGGAATATTTGTTTCCTGAAATATATGAAAGTTGACCATCCAGAATGCTCCTCCATACCCACAATATTATCATTCAAATCAGGGAAATTTATACTGATTCATTTCTGTCATCCAACCTACATACTCCATTCAAATTTCAGTGATTTTTTTTTTCAATAGAAATTACTTATTGCAAAAAGGATCCAGTTTAGAATCAAGTCATTTAGTTGTAATGTGTCTTTAGTTTTCTTCAGTCTGGAATATTTTCTCAGCATTCCTTTGTCTTTCATGACTTTGACACTTTTTAAGATTATAGGCCAGTTTGTTGTTTGTTCTTTTTTAGAATGTTACTTAATTTGTGTGTTTCTGATGTTTCTTCCTGATTTGATTTAGGTTATGTACCTTTTGCAGGAATATCACAGAAATGATGCTTTGCTCTTCTTATTTTAACCTACCAGATGGTACCTAATTTTGATTTGTCCTATTACTGAAAATAATAGTGCTTGATCATTCATTAAGGGGATATTTGTCTGATTTCTCTATTGTAAAGGTTTTCCCTCCTTTTAAAACAAGATGAAATTCTTTGGGAAGGTATTTTGGAACTGTATAAATGTCTCTTTCCTCTTCAGGCTTTAATTTATTTTTTTTTTGTTTATGTCAATATAGATAATGGCATTTTAATAAGTGATTTATAATCCACTTTTTTTAAGTGATACTTATGTGATTGCTGTCCTGGCCACTAGAAGCCCTTTAAAATTGGTTTTTGTATCCTTACGTACTTTTGTCTTTCTTTCAGCGCTTCTTTGTTTTCTGGTACAGCAGTGGATTCCAAGTTTGTTTTGTATTTTTCCTGATCCATTAGTGGAATTAGCTATATCTTCAAGGCACCTGAGTTCTTTTAGAGGAGAATACATTCAGAAGCCACACTCTAGATGATAGATGTGCTTATTACTTCATCAGAGTGTTGCTACTTTCAGACTGTCTGAGTAGACAGAGCTGGAGTAGTTTATATACATTTATCTGTCCATTTATACATGCTTTTATATGTATTCTCTCTTTTTTAAAGATTTTATTTATTTGAGAGAGGAAGCACAAGTAGGGGGAGGGGCTGGGGCAGAGGCACGCGGTAGAAGCAGACTCCCTGCTGAGCAGGGAGCCCGTTGCAGGCTTTGATCCCAGGGCTCTGGGATCATGACCTGAGCCGAAGGCAGATGCTTAACCAACGGAGCCACCCAGGCGCCCCATGTTTCTTTTTTCTTTTTTTTTTTTTAAAGATTTTATTTATTTATTTGAGAGAGAGAATGAGAGATAGAGAGCATGAGAGGGAAGAGGGTCAGAGGGAGAAGCAGACTCCCTGCTGAGCAGGGAGCCTGATGCCGCACTCGATCCCGGGACTCCAGGATCATGACCTGAGCCGAAGGCAGTCGCTTAACCAACTGAGCCACCCAGGCGCCCCCCATGTTTCTTTTGATTTAGAAATGTTGTGTATCATGAGTTCACACTGATGTTTCTGATTCCAGTTCGACGCCTCAGGGTTTATTCTATTTTTTTTTCTCAATTTCTTCTCTGATAGTCAGAATCCTGGCTCCCTTTACTATCAATGTATACTTAGTGAATCAACCTCTGTGTATGTAACTTACCACCCCTCTCCATGGCCACTCCTTTCCCATGTAGATGCCCTCTGAACCCTATTGGACAGGTGACTTTAAACCTAATTTTTGTTTCCAGTGCATTGAGCTGTATTGTCTCTTGGATGCCTTCCCTCCTCCTCTGAGCCTCTGATTCCTTATACCAGACTGCCTGCCTACATAGACACATTGCTTGTCCCATTTAACCTCTGAATCTCTAAACCAGCCCCTCCCCCCCCCATACAAGGACTCCTTCCTTACCCTTTCAGACACCCTCTGCTGGGCTGACTCTGGAATGGAGTCAGCCCTCCTTATTCAGCCAGCATTGACTCTGACTCCACACACAGGGCTGCCCCTTGTGTGGATACCTTCCTTACCCTACTTGGCTCTAAAGCCCTGCAGCAAGATGCACTCAGGTGTATATTCTGTCTTCATCCTGCTTAAGATCTGACTTCCTTCACTGGGCTTCCACACACACTGGGCTTCCCTAATGCCTGGATACCCTTAATCCCATGTCTGGATATCCTCCTCTCGATGCTTGGATAACCCCCCTCTGCCTTTTCTAGCTGCCTAGCCTCTTCTCCCCAGCCCCACCCTCACTCCCATGTCTGTCATCTTGCCTCTCTTCTAGCATCCTGCCCTGAGCTACCACAGCATCCCCACCCCTGGTCCAGGCAGACCCTCTTCTTCACTTAATGGTTTGATAAGGGAATTATTCAAGCAAGGAAAGAAAGAGGAAGAAGAGTCCTTGCACAGTTTTAAGATGCTTCTTTGCTTGGTTAAACTACAGCTGAAAATACAAGGGAAAAATCTTCAATATTTACACTGGAGATGACTAAGTAGTGTCAGAAGTATAAGCTCACAGATGTCAGGATACATATATCTCCATATTTGTATTCTCAGTATCTAGCATATGGCCCGGCACATGGCAAATATTTATGATTAATGAATGAAAACTTTAAGAATAGGATGACTTTATGGTTTGAGTTTTAAACTCCACTTCTAAATTTTGCGGGATTTTAAAAAACTAACACCTTTCCCCCTCATTTTTATTATTCAAAAAACACGCATAAAATAGTGTAATTTAAGTTCTAAGGGGCTTTGAATCTCTATTTCTTCTTGTTTTTGCCTCATTACTTTTCCTCTTTCTATTGGATCATTCCTACAAATGTGCAAATTAACCGTGGTATTTAGCCTTCCTTTTGATCTACATCTCCATGTCCATTCACCCTTTTTCATCCCTCTGCCACCAGTCTATTCTAAACCACTATCATTTCTCAGCTGATGAGTATCTTTTCTTGGGGGAAGGGGCTGTATTGATTCTTTACTGGTATTTCTGCTTCTACTATTTTCTCCTCCAGTCTTTTCTCCAAGTAGCAGTATGAGTCTTATTCCCAACCATCTCCTCAGCCTTATTTCACGCCACTGGCTCATGGTCACCACCTCACACAACTGACTTGTTAATAAATCCTTAACACATTAGAGTACTTCCATATAATATCTTTTCACTGGCTGTCTTCAGCCATGGGGTTCTTGGCCTACTTGCCTCCAAAATTTTGCATTTTCTTCGACCTTTAGCTCCTTGCTAAACACTTTCATATTGGAGGCTGTTCTGTTTACCCCAAGTTGTTCTGTTTACGTTCTTCACTTTGGATAGTTTGTAATTATTTTGTCTATTTCCTTTTTATCACCTTTCAATCTCATAGGCAATAGACTCCATCTTGGTAAGGACCATGATTATCTTGTTTTCCATTGTGTATTCTAAGTAGAAAAGTTAGATGCTCAATAAACGTCTGATGAATATGTGAATAGTAGTGCTGAAACATTCTCTCAAACAAAATGATAGAAGAGACAGTTTTAAGAATATGTGCTTTATATGCCTTTAATGCAAATTTAAGAAATCATATAGTTTCCAAAAAATAAAGACGCATTATTGTATAACATTTATATTGGCTGTTATTTGGGAAATAATTTTTAACTTAGGAGAAAGCTATACGGATTAAATATTTCCATTTAGTTTAAAGTATTTTTGCAAGTACAAAACAGTTGATTTACTTAGTTCAGTTTTTCAAGGTTTCCATTAACTTACAAATACTTACTAGCCAAGCCTAGAATTCAGGAAAGCCATTAAAATGTTAATATTTTTAATTATTTATTTATTTTTAAAGATTTTATTTATTTATTTGAGAGAGAGAATGAGAGAGAGAGAGAGCACGAGAGGGGAGGGTCAGAGGGAGAAGCAGACTCCCCGCTGAGCAGGGAGGCTGATGTGGGACTCGATCCCAGGACTCCAGGATCATGACCTGAGCCGAAGGCAGTCGCTTAACCAACTGAGCCACCCAGGCGCCCAAGCCATTAAAATGTTAACATGTCACTTCTCACTCTGTGCCAGCTGAATAGATGCATAAGTTTTTGAATATTCTCCTCATACATACTGAGGTGAAATATGAGAAGGAAACATGTTGAATGTATACTACCATACCCAGTTACTGTGTCTCTGCCATTGGGGTGCTTGTGGTCCATAGCAATTAATAAGGTCTCAAATGATGTCAGAAGCAATTTATTTTTAAGCGGGGGTTTGCACACTGTGGCCTGTGGCTTGTGTACCTTAAAATATTTACTCTATTGCCCTTTACAGGAAAAAAAAATTGCCAACCTATCTTGAGAAGCAAAATTGAGGAAAAATAAGAGAAAAAAAATGGAACAGATGAATCTAATGTAGATAAGAGCACATTTTGGAATGGAATAATCACAGTTGAAGGTTTGATTTTTTTGGCTATTTTAAAATTTTGAAATTTTGGTCATTTTCTTTTCTTCCAAATTACCTCTGTGGGTAAGATAGCTGGAGGGACTTCAAAAATGACCTTAGATGTTTCAAGATTTGTCTTGGATTTTAACAAACAATATGTTCCAGTTTCCCAGACAGAAGAAAAACTGAAGAATATTATGTGGTATACATTATTATACTGGGCAGAATTTTGTCTTGTACCACACTTTTTACTATGCAGTGGACTTAAAACCTTATTAAAATACTAGTGCCAATTACCCTAATGTTCTTTCTCCTCTTTTTTTTTTTCGACAAATTTAGTGAGTTATAATTGACATGCAATGAATCGAACATTTTAAGGTATAAGTTTGATAACTTTTGACACAAACATACACCTTGAAACCATCACCATAGTCAAGATAATGATCATATTCTTTACCTCCAACTATGAAAAGTGATAAGTACCGATGGTAAACCCTAGAGAAACTATTAGAAAATTAAAAGAAGTATAGGTAATAAACCAAAAGCAGACATTAAATGAAATACTAACACTCAAGTAATCCAAAAAGGCAAAAAAGGAGAAAAATAAGGAAGAAAGAACAAATATAAAATTTAGAAAATAGCAAGATTGTAGATTTAAACCAACCATATTAATAAATATTATAAATAGTATAAACTCTCCAGTTTTAAGGCAGCAACCGTAAGAGTAGATAAAAGTCTAGATATAACTATATACTTTCAAAAAATTAACATAAATATAAATATAGAGATGAGTTGAAAAGATGGAGAGTCACCGTGTGAACATTAAACTTAACCTGGACTTACTCTGTTAAGATCATAGTAAATTTCATGACAGGGGGTATTAGAGAAAGAGACATGTCATAGTGATGAGTCAATTTATCAAAACCTAAAAATCCTACATATATATAACAGCCTAAAAATAGGCGTTTCAAAATACATGAAACATCTATTGACAGAAGTGAAAAGAAACATAGACAAATGAACAATTACAATTAGATTCAACATCCTCATCCTAGAAAATGATAGAAAAGGAATCTATAAGTTATTAGGGAGAAAAGAATATTTGAATGACACTGTCATGAACCAACCTGACTTAGTTGATAATATGTAAAGCACTCCGCTCAACAGCAGAACATAAATTCTTTTCAAGCAGGCATGAACCATGCACCAAAATAGACCATGCTTTGGGCCACAAAACAAGTCTTAACACATTTAAGTGAAATAATAAGTTGTATTTCTATCGTGGGCAATAAACAAGTAAAAAAATAAAATGAACAAAATAATCACATTTACAGTAGCATCCTACAACATGAAATATTTTGGGATGAGTTTAACAAAATGCATAGCCTAAAGACATAAGTACTGAAAACTAGAAAATATTTTGTGATTGTTGATTTGATCGATGTGTAGGGAGCCAGCCTGTGGGATGCTTTAAAGAGCTGGTGTACTGTATATCCCAGAAGCCCAGCAACCTGTACTTTGTCCTTCTGATTTGACATGGAAAAACTCCTATCAGGATCTACGTGCTGTAAGCTGACGGATTTCTGTTTCATTTCTGCCATGCACTACCTACCTATTTTAGGGTGTAACCTAAGGTTTACTCAGAAGCTCTAGATCTTATCAAGAGAGATGAGTCAGGTATCAATCATTTTGTGATTGTATCTGCTATTTTTCCCTCCTCTCATTCAGTATCTTCCACAAACTTCTTGTGAACATACTATGTTTCAGGAACTGTAGGTTTTATAGTAAGGATTTAGAAAAAAAAATAGATTGCTGCATGTATGATCACAGTTTTGTAGGAAGGCCTACACAAACTATTAATTTCCATATAACCTGCCCTAGTAGTTTTAGAAGCTCTCCTGATGTCAGACTGTTGTTCACATTTTTCAGTGTCTTACTGCACACTTACTGAGCTCTGAGTGTTGTTTTTTTTGACAGACTAATTGCCTGGATTCTTTCCAACCACTTTCTTTCTCTGACTTTTGATCCCATGTTGGTTTTTGCACCTGGCTGTTGAGTTATATTCTAATTTTAAACCCGTTTTTGGAAGCCCTCCCTGAATTTGGCTGACTGTCATCAGTCATCCTTTGGTTATGCTCAGGTTTCACCCATTTCTTCTAGTTTTGGTTTAAGAGTGATTATATGTAACTCTTCACTTTGGTGTTAAAACTGAAGACAAGGTTATTTTTTTATAAAACATTTTGTTTAGGCATGTCAGTACACTGAAGAGTATGTAATAATCTATTAAAAAAACGTTCATTTTAACCAGGAGTTTCTCTCTCACGAAACATTTTATGCACTCTGTGTTTCATGAAAATCAGTGTTTTCTCTTCTGAAAACCATGCAGCCTGACTGCTGAACACAGTTTAAAAGCCATCAGGAGGCTTGTAGGCTGGGAGTGGGTGCTTGGTTGTTAAGGCTTTATTGATTTTACAAGTTAAAGAATAACTGAGTCTTTCTTTTTTTTTCCTCCCAAGGAATCCTATATTCTTTCTTTCTGGACACAAACAGTACCATAGAAAGGCAATAGAATGGGAGTGTCTGGCATAGTTAACACCACCAGGAGCTTTAAGAAATCTTTGGGGAATTATACTCCTTGGAGGCTTCATAATACAGTGTTTAGACTGGTTGTCTAGACAGTAGGAAATGAAAATCTGGCAGCCTCAGCTCTGTAATACATTTGATGAATATTGAGTTATGGTGTAGTCATGAGCTCCTTAATATGTATGAGGAAAGCTAAGGTAGAGCTAGCTTGCACCACATTTGCCTGGTGACTCACACTGCCAAAATCGGGATTCACAGCCTCTGGCTTTATCTAATGCCCAGAAGATTGTATTATGCCCATATTACCAAATAGCACTGAATTATTTTGTTCAGAAACTCTTACTGTCATGAGGCTTCAATAATCAAATATGTTTAATTTTTTAAGCCATAAAACATTTATTTTTTTTTCTTTTCATAAATGGAATTGAGATTATCTAAATATAGGTGGGGTATTTTTCATTTGGGTTGTAGCAAATAATGACCTTTTATGTCTTTGTTTTGTGGAGCCTATAACACTAAAAGTCAGTGGCTCAGCTACTCAGTGGTACAGAGATATGTCAAGATCTGAGATACATTCTTACTGGATGCCAAAGGAATGCTTATGAACTCATGTGAACTTTTCTTTTGAGGTACTATTTCTATGAAAGAATGGCTTTTACTTTTTAAATTCAAGGGAATTTGACCTATCTTTGTTCTGGGGAGGAAATATTAAAAAATAAAATTCTGTCAGTGAATAATCACCCTCTTGGCTGGTGGATTCTGGAGGCATAAATATTTTTTTTAGTAGTATGACAGCTATATTTTTGTAATGGAATTTAGCTTTATTCACCAAAGTCTTGACTTTTCTTTAATTTTCTCTGTATAACAGATAATTTGTGTGTACTTTCTCCTAAAGTGCATTTTTGCAGTCCCTTTTAACAATACCATATGAAGTTACTGGTCATTCAGAAAACAATTTTCAGATTATTGACCACAATAAATGAGCCAGAAATTTTATATAAATAAAACGTTTCGGACTATGAAACCATTTGAGCCACATCACTGAATAGATTATTTGCCAGTTTGGTATCTTAGCCACAAGAATGACGGGTTGCTGACTGAGTTTTTAGATTGCTGTGTAAGTAACTTTATTTTCTTTGGGTGACTTAAAAATAGAAATCATCTAGGCAGGGGTCTTCTTAAGGCCTGACATCTGAAATGACTACAGTAGACTGAGCAAGGATAATCAGATCCAGAAAATGTTGCCATTACCCTGGCACAGAGCTGGTTTAGGGATTAAGATAATGATAATGATAGTAGGTTTAATAATTTATTTTGAGTGCCCATTCATTCTTGGAATAGTCCTATGAAATAATTGATATTAACATATTTCTTTCATATGGAGAAAATAATATTCTTTTGGGATTCTCACCTTTATCACCCTTCTGATGTATTTTGATTCTAGCTCACCTGAGAGGTGGATGTCACTTCCTGACTCTGGAGGGTTCTGAAAGGGAAAGCGCCTGGAATTGTCTATCAGAGTCTGTGGTGTGCAATTGGAAAAGCTCTCCACATGGTTGATATTTGTATCCTCGTGTCTGAAATTGAATAGTGCTATGTTTATTTCACTATGTAAGAGCCTACCATTCATCAGTTTTGGGGTTGCCTTCAAACAGGTGATGTTATGATTTACCTGCCCTTTCTTTTAAGCAGAGTAGGTGGCTTAGAACATACTAACTAAAAGATGTTTAAAAGCGGGTACTTGGGTGGCTCAGTTGGTCAAGTGTCGGACTCTTGATTTTGGCTCAGGTCATGATTTCGGGGTCGTGAAATGGAACCCCATGTAGGGCTCCATGCTGGACGTGGAGCCTGCTTAGGATTCTCCTTCTCTTGCTCTCTGCCCCTCCCCCGTCTCTAAAAAAAAGATGTTTAAAAGCAACTATTTCATCATCTAATAAAATCTTACCTAAAAATTTAAGAGGAAAATTACACATTTTAAAGTAAGTCTAATGGATTTTATTATTTGCCCAAAAATACAAGTGCCAGCTGTGTCAGGCACAGATAAAACTAAATAAGTACAGTCTTTATCGTTAAACTGATGACAGACATAACTCATCATTCCCCAGAAACCTTTTTTGATTACACTGTCTAACATTTTGCCTCCTCTTTTTTGGTTTTGCTGGTTATAAAGGTTTGGATTGGAGAGGGCTCACTGGATCCCAGTCCTTGGCGCTGGATCATTGGATTCAAATCATAATGTGGATAGGATAGGGAGGATGAATTACAAGGGTTAATGGAGCGGGATCAGATTACCAGGAACATAGGAGTGGATTCCTGCCCCAACCAAACCGCATTCGTGTGGATTTTTTTTTTTTATTCAACTTAATTGGCTATTCCAAAGATTTTTTTTTTTTTTTCCTGTTTTTGACGATTGGCGCCTTTAAGATGCACGATGGAATTGTGTTTTGCATTTTTTTGGTAAAAGGAGCAAAGCAAGGACCTGGAGATAATACGCTGGAGCAATCTCCTTGGAAGGATTCAGCACGAGTAGATGGTAAACATTTAAAGGGGAAAGGGGGGGGTTTGTTTAAAATAGTAAATCAGTAAGTCACTTCTAAATTTAAAGAACAAAATTGGAGTTGAAGAATAAGTAGGTTTCCAATTGGCTATTGCCGTTTTTCTTTGAAAAAAATAAACATTTTTTAAAAAAATAAATAAAAAAAAATAAATACAGTCTTTGCACCCAGGAAGCTCAAATGATAGTAAGAAAGATACATTTGTAACCAACCATGTTATAGTGTGGTCGGTTCTACACTTTTTGTATATGAAGTAATACAGTAGGACACACAAATTGTCATTTTTATTTTCCTAGCTGTGTATAGACTGTGAGAGACAGGGTGGTAGAGGAACAGGAAGAGCCATGAAGGTCTTCATGGAAGGAGCCCTGTTAGGGTATTTTATCTTTTGAATTTTTGGAGTTAGGTCTATACACTCAAATCACTTGATGCTTTTGGGTGAACATGGAAGATACTTCAGTTCATACAATCAATTTAGAGAAGCCATTACTGACTCTGATTAATTCATTTATTTAAAGTGTTTATGGGCAGCATTGGAGGATTAAGGACTAAACCAGAGACTATACGTAAATATAAAACAAAGGAAGATTTTGGCTGAAAGATGATAAATATGAACGTGGATAGGTTGATGTGTGAATTTTTTTTTTTAGGACATCCCACATAGATGAATCCAGCAGTGGTGGAATGTGTATATTCGAGCTTAGAAGATTTATCAGCATGTGGTGGTGTAGTGAAAACCCTAAACCTGGATAAAATCATAGCGCAAAGAACACAGGCCAAAGGCCTCATTCTGGGATCCCAGTGTGAATGTAGAAAACTCAGAGGATATTGGCACCATATATTCAGAAAGGTAGAAAAATATCTGAGAAACTCAGGCCTTAGAGAATTTTGATAGTAGACCAATTACAAAAATAAAGTTCCCTGGGAGTGTGTGCAAGTATCTCTACAATATCACTCCAGTCTCCACGAGTCTGTTTTTGCTGGCTCCCCTTAAATTCTCTGAACCTCATCTTTGGTACCACAGATCTCCTTCTTCAGAAAACTGTATGCATCCCCATTTCCTGAAGGAATCTGGAACACTTGCTTTTCTAGTATCCTGCAGACCAGGCTTCCTGAAGCATAAACTTTGCTAAGTCTCTGCATAAAGTATCATTGCAACACTTAAACAGAAGTACTTCCCATCTAACTCAAAAAAATAAACAAATAAAAGGAAAAAGAAAGAAAAACTTGTATGCTGTTGCAAAATCTGAATGAATACGTACTATGACTCACTTACTAGGTTGAGGAAACGAGCTCAGGGGTTTACCTGATAATATTTAGTTTATGTGAAAGATCATCTCATATATAAAAGCCCTTTTAAAATCCATGGTTAGAGCAGATGCATTGGACCTTTAAAGATCAGACAAAACTTCTACAAAGTACTTGCTCTCCACAGCTGGCTGTGCACGTTCCCTTTCATCTCCCCATGGCGAAGACACACATTTCAGGTTTGGGAGAGAAGAGCCACTTGAGAATTCACAAAGGGTGTGGTAGGGGCAGGACTTACTCCCATGCGCAGGTGTACTGAAGAGTGCGTGCACAGTCTCTGTTGGAGTGTGTGCGTGGCTGCACATGCGGGTCCTGGATGTGTAGGCGGGATCCTCCTCTTCTAGCTCTAGACTTCATCGGGGAGATTCAGAATCCTTGCACCTGTCTCTGCACTGGTACCTGTGAGGCAGTACAGTTATGTGACTGTGCTATATATAAACGGTGCCCTTAACTTTGACATCCTTACGCAACATACATCTCAAAAAGAAAAATGTGTGCCAGTGTGCAGGGAAGAAGCGGAGACAGCTGACTTGGGCTCCCACGAGTGGGAGGAACGTCCACTCGTGAAGGCTCTACTGCTAGTCCCCAGTTTCTGCCAGTACGATCTATCAGTCCTCTTTCAAAATATCTTTGTAATATCTATGGATTTTTCTTTTTTTTAAATACAGCACAATATCATATTGCTTGAAAAATAAAAATGCTTTCTCTTTTTATAGCTTTTATTCTACTTATTGATGAAAAAACATCTGACTGTTGTGCTAAGGACCGTTTTGATTCGTTCTGAAGACCTACAATTGCTTTTATTATAAAGTGCCACAACATAATCATTGAATGGCTCTGTTTGAGCCATCTGAGAAGAATGGTGCCTAAAACCCAATTCTTTCCTTTGTTTTAGCAGGGAAGAGGGGTTGGTCCAACCAGTTTCATGTAGATCTTTGTAATTTGCAGGTTTTAAAAAAATAAAATGACCGGCTTCGTAGGCAAAGGCTTAATGCCAAGATTTACTACATGTTCTCTAGACCCCAGCTCAGTGTTCTGTGTCGTGACGACCCTGTGGCTATTGCTCTCAGAGGGATAGAGCACAGAGATTGTTAATAATCTGGAAACCCAGTTAATGTAGTTTTAATTAAGTGGAACAAAACAGTGTATGCAGTGCCTTCGTTGACACAAAATTTTAATTTAAAATCAGACTGGGAATTGTTCTATATGCTCTGCTGCTGAGATGAGTCCAGACAGAACTATTCTTACCACTGGGGAGGTCAGTTATGAGGTGTGGCCATGGGGGAGGGTGGAAATGTCTTTCTTCCTAAGACCTAGGTAACAGGCTTTTGGGGGCTCTTCCACATGCCTAGAATTGGCAACCAGGACCCAAATGTGAAAATAAGTCTTCCTTCACTCTAAAGAGGTCACAGCAGTCAGAAACTGGGTGTAAAGACTTCTGTGTATGAGCAACAGATGGGTGCTCCTGTGACCCCACCACTTCCCGTGAGTGTATTTAGGAGAAGGAGGGGGCTTGATTTGCAGGGAAAAGGACCTGGGGAAAGATTCGTGAGTCTGTACCCTGGAGAGGATTATTGCTGAGAGATTTTTTTTTCTCCAATCCGTAGAAGGGGAGATGGTTCTTTGCTTTCCTTGAAGCCGATTGGGAAAATAGAATACTAGGAAAACTGGTTCTAAACACTTGGGGACTTCTGAAAGAAGGGGAAATTAGGATGTGATTTCTCTTTGAGGATATGCTTAGATCTGGCCCAGTTCCAAGGGGAGTGTGGACAGAGAATGGAGGGAGATGGCAGAGGGATTGGTTGTGATTCAGGCTTAGTTTCTCTAGGCAGCAGATGTAAGGAAGCAGCTCAGATGAGTCCTAGTGCCAGGATCCCACCCAAGTGGGCTGCTCACTGGAGAAACAACCCCAGTAGAGAGGGGCTATATGTGACCAGCCACAAATGGGGGAGTTTAAGCTGGATCCACATAGCCCATGTCAGGAAATTTTGTAGGTCTGTCATCTCCTAGTGCATTTCAGGGAAGCCAACCGTGCTTCCCATGAGGGAGCTTGTATTTGAGTGCTGGCTGTACAGAGGACATGTTCTAAGAGCAGTGGTCTGAAACCGAGTAAAGAGACTTCCACCCTTTCTCATCCTTCCCGTTCTCAACCACCTGGAAAGCAAGCATCTGGAAAAGGGAGCATGAATGCTGTAGAGTTTTCCCTTGGATATGAGATTAGAAGTTTTAAACAGATTACACTTTTTTTTTTTTTTTTTAAACCTAACGTAACTAGAGAGCTGGGCTCAGAATTCCATGGAGGATGGGTAGTATAGTCCAGTAGGATCCAAAAGCAAGGTTGAAAGAAGAAAATGGAAACTTATCCACTTTACGTTTATGCAAAAGATTGAGACAAGTAAACCAATCTGGCAGTGATCTGAAGACCGCAGGTCTGGAAACTTTTAATGCCTGCACTAGAAATTGTCCTCTTACTTTAAATAGTGAAGAATCACAATGCCTTCTACACTTTCAGAAGCACGGCTCATTACCTTAATAGACACTGCCAAAAGATTTTCTTCCCTTATTCTACTTATGTCTGTACACATGAAGTGCTCTGCATGGAAATACATGACTTGATTCCAATTGGAATCTATGAGTTCCTCAGTTTGGCAGGCTCAGGGAAGGAAGGATATGTTATGAGACACCATGAAATCATTGGTACCCTGTAATTCTTTGTGAACTTGGGTATATCTCCCCAAAATCCTTCATACTTGGGTCAGAAGCTGTGTATTTTCCTAGGGAACTCATGAGAACCAATTCTCTTATTTAAATATCATGAGAGAATGGAAGACCCAAAAGGCTTATAGGTAGTAGGTAGCCCTGCTCTAGATCGGGGGGGAGTGGGAAGGAAGGAATCTATGACAGTTAACCGTCCTGGGCATAGGTTGTGGAGCCCAATTTTCTCAGCGATCCAGAATTACAGTTTAAATACAAGTTTGGGCAGAGTTTGATGGCATACTGGATTTGCTTCGGGATTTTGTATATCCACAGTTCTTTAAGGGAACCAACAATGTCTTGGGTTCCAGCACAGACTTTAGTGAGTGTCGATGGTTACCCATGGTTATGGGTTCTGTAGCAGTTAGGCATATTATCCCTCATCGTATCACTGATGTGTAGAACACCAGGGCTCCTCACACAAGCCCAAATAGGTAAGAATGACTAAAGGTCATAGGTGGTCTTCTCTCTTTAAAATGGAGTGGTTTGTCATTTTTACTTTTACTGATAATGCTTTTCTAAAAATAAATAGCCCAGGGTAATTCAGTTTGTATCTTCACAATGGGCAGGTACACATTGTACATTCTAGAGCTCAATTCATCTGCTTCAGATTAGATTGCAATTCAGGAGACATGCCTCAAGGCTTATTAGCGTTACAAACAGACTTCAAATGATGATGTAAGTTATTTACTGTGTGTAAAGCTGCAGATGGAGGTCTTAACAACTTTTAGGAAGCAAAAAAAAAAAAAAAAAATTAAGTACCTTCTCTAAAAGGCTTAGAATCTGAAGACAATGATTGAGATTAGTTCCCACCAGAAGTGAAGGGGAGGGGATGTAAATGTCTGTTCTGGATGGATTTATTGAGCAGTGGATTTATGGAAAGAGTCGATCCTTGAATGTCAGTCAGGAAAGGACCTTGTTGCCGGAGAGATTTCTATGCATGTTTTTAATGTAGAGTTCATTGGAAATAAAACAAAAAACAAAGGCTTTTATTCTTTCGTTGGTTTACTTCGATCAGAAAATAATGTAAGACCCCATATATAAGGAGAATCTGATAGCTGAGGTGGTTCGCAGAGCAGAGTTCAGCACCCACATCATGTAGGCAATGTTTCCTAAAATGATGACAAATATCAAAGTGCAGCCTGTATAATATGCTCAGATAGTTCTAATCAAAATCACAATTTTATCATTATTTGAAGGACAGGAGAGTACACTGATCTACTTTTGTCCGTATGTTTTAATCATGGTACCAACCCAGTTATTGCTCCTGGAATTGAGAATCAAGGAATTGAGAAAGGAAAACATGCAGTTCCTATGTGTATTTTTGTGTTTAATTCCCCATCCCCACCCCTTTTTTTCCCTCCTCTGTGAGACTCTGGAAAGCAAGTTTAGGATATTTCATCTTCTTATGCTGCTGTTCTTCTTATTACTTAAAATACTGCATTAAGTCTATTTCCCAGAGGTACTGTGGAAAGCCACCTCTAGTCTATCAGACAAAGTGCCCAGACTTGTAGGAGTTAACCATTTAAGAGCCTGGAAGGCTCTATTTGTATATTTTGTTAAATGGGTAACATTTCAATCACTTGGAATCTGCTTCCTTTACTTTGAACTAAATTTTTCTTTACATCTCGGATGTTCTTTATCATGCACGGATCTGAAGAGGCCCATTGACTTTCTCTGTGTCAGGATCCTTTGTATAATTTTTAATAAGCGCACATCTCACTGAATCCCCAAAGTGCCTTTTACCATCTTCATATTGATGGTCCCACATAATAACTCAGGCGCCGAATTTATTCCACCTGTCAAATGAAGCGTGTCTCTTCACAACTGTCCAACTCCACAAAAGCTTGCTGAGCAAGTGGCAGCAAAAACTTCATGGGATAATGATGTATATCATTTCAGTTGATACTTGTTCTTTTTCTTTTTCTTATTTTTCCACCTTACTCCTGGACTGGGACTCGGTGCAGACAGTAACTCCCAGTCTTCAACTCCTGCTTCTCGTCTTAGTTCCTTTCACAGGGGACCTGTTAACCAAAATGCGAACATACGGACAAGAGGTACTGATACAGCAAGAGACAGTAACGCTCACGTTAGAAAGTGGCAAACATAAATATTTTAAAATAAACCATTTTAAAGCTTCCCATCTACTATTTTCTTAATTTTTGCCATTTACTCTTCCTTCACTTTTATAGAATGCTGGATTTTTCACAAGGTTTTGGGGGAACCTTTTATTAGTGTCTGGAGAACCTAAGCAGTTTATTTACCGGAACTTCTAATATGATGCTCTCCTATTTCATGGTATTAATTTCTTTTGATTATTTTATAGAGAATACTTGATGTTTTACACAGAGGTTTTACCTGGATAGATAGATCTTTGTCATTAAATATTTAAAACTTTTTTTTTTAATTGATAAAATCTGGACTTTTCCCTTCATTCGCTGAGTCGCAGCCATTTGTTTATCGGGCACGAGCATGGTCACCAGAATCTGCTTAGGTTTGGGAGGGATCCGGGAAAAACTCAGTGGTATCTGCCCCCAAGAGCACAGAGTCTAGGGACAGATGGCAACGGTACAGGCAGTTACAGCGGGATCAGTATTACAGTGAAGTTAAGCAGCACATTTTCTAGAATCGGGAAGGGGAAGATACTGCTTTCACACAGAGCATCTGGGGGGTGAGCTCAGATGAAATGGAAGAATTTTCTGGGAGAAGAAGGGATTTGGGACAGTCTAAAAGAAAAGCAGTAGGGACAACACCTAGAAGCAGTTATTTTATTGACCCTAACTTGGGATTGGTTTGGATGGTCTTAATCATTAACTCAGTTTCTCAAAATGAAATACTTGGGGTGATTCCCACCTTGAGCTGACGGGCAGATGGCAGGAGATAACAGCTAAAGAGAACAGTACGTTTGTACTTAGAGCTCATCCGGTGCCCATCCTGTCCCAGGTGCTTCCCACATTTTATCTCTTCTAGTCTTCACTCTAGCCGTTTCTCTACGTTAAGTATTTGTACACAACGTCTGCAGACAAAGGAATGAGTTTAAGAGATTAAATTTAATAACTACTCCTTAGCAGCCATTCGCTAAGCATTTGCTGACTCTTAGCCCATACAGTTTCTGCCGTACTAGTAAAGGACATTGTTTTCTAGGGGAAAGAATTTTTGGCTTGTCCTCGAGTAGGTGGAAAGCAAGTGCTAGCATGATTAGCTCTTAGATTGAGAAACAAATTGTAACAGCCAACTCTGTGGGTAATGGAGGAACAGATAGGGATTAACAGATCCCTTCTAATAGACATGGCAGAAGATAAAAACTGTCCTAAAGAGGGCAGAACATGCGATTCTCTTTGCAGAGAGTGGAATGGAGAGATATGAAGCAGATTTAAAAGAAAGCATGTGGAGAAGGGAAATCTTTGATGTAGTGAGTGCTTTGTATGTGTCAGATATTTGATGTATATATGTATATTGTGCCGCTTGAATCCCCACAGTAAAGCCTGTTCCTTTATTTGCTCAATCAAGAAATGTTTGTGATATCCTGTAAGGAGCAAGAAATATGAGTGAATTAAAACAGGTTCTGCTGTCAAGCAGTGTGTATAGTCTAATCTAGGGTATTATTATGTCTCTTTTTCAGATGTGTAAAGATCAAATCAGAGAGATTATCTGCTCCAAATTTACACCATATCTTAGCCTTCCATTGCTACATCTGTCTGCTGACGCCTTTCTCACGTCTGTCCTGGGAGAATCTAGCATCTCTGCTCGTTTCTGGTAGGTCAGCGTTGTCTACAGCTTCAAGGAGTCATAGCAGCAGATAGCACTTGTTCCAGATGTTGTCAGACACTATCAGTTTGTGAGTGAGTGGACTCAAGATAGATAGATCTTCCTTGTCCTATCTGATACTCTGCCTCGCGCTCCGGTCCAGCTCTGTAAGATCCACTCATGTGTATGGTTCCTGCCTGTATGACTTAGTCAAGTACTCAGATTTCTTTGGCATGTAAGCTATTTTTTCCCGGAGAAGGGGCTTTATTTTACCACTTCAGCTATGCGAAGACATGACATTATTTGCCTAGGGGCAATGAGGAGAGCTGGGGCAGATCTAGAAGAAAACAAATATTATCATCAGAGGCTTCAGCTTCATCTGAAGCCATTTCCTGATTTCCAGTCAGGAACATGTTGATCAGGGGATGAAATGAGGCTACTCCTACTAAGGCATAAGATTCAGAGAATTTGAGGATTCAAGATTTTCATGCTCATCTAACAAATAATGCCATCTTAGATTTCTTCGTTTTCTCCTTTTCCTATCAAGGATCTGAATTTGACAAATGACTGAATTGAAATGATGCTTTCAGTCCCCTCTGCAATTCTTTTTTTAAAGATTTTATTTATTTTTTATTTGACAGAGACACAGCGAGGGAGGGAACACAAGCAGAGGGAGCAGGAGAGGGAGAAGCAGGCTTCCTGCCGAGCAGGGAGCCCGATGCGGGGCTCGATCCCAGGACCCCGGGATCATGACTTGAGCCGAAGGCAGACGCTTAACGATTGAGACACCCAGGCATCCATCCCCTCTGCAATTCTGTTGTGACTTTAATATCTTGGTCTGATTTTCAGCACTTTCGGTACTTCAAGAGATGAGAGTCTCCTTAAAAAGCTGAAATTCCTCTGGCTTTCAGATCATACCCTCGGTTAGCAAATGGCTTCCATGAGCCTTTTTTTTCTCTACCCCCAGTATTTCCAGTTCCATTAATAGAAACCAGCCTACCCCACAATTCTTAAAATTGGTGATAATCTTAATGATTATGTAGCCACTACCTATAAGCTGTGATCACAACCCCAGTAGTGGGGTCCATTATTGTCAACTTGTGAGTAAATGGGCTGAGGCTTGGCTTAGTCATGTCTATCATCTATTGAACCCTCATCTCTAAATCAAGTGTGTGTAAAGGGAGAGAAGAGTGGAAGTATGATTTGGAAATTCTGTATAGTTGACATTGGATTCTTGGCTTTTACCCTGTCATAGATTGAAAGCATCAGGATGCTTTGGAGAACCTTAAAACCTTTCAACTCATACAAGGTTCAGGCTCTGTAGGCTCTTTACTTCTATATTATATGACCTGAAGCATCAGTAGTGAAAAATGAGTGTTTCGTATAAACCAGACCAAATTGCTGGTACCCTCTACTGGCTCTTGCATCTTCTTGCCCGTTCTTTAACATCTCTGTTGGAATGCTCATGGTTTCATGTTTCCACACCACTTAATCCATCTCCAGTAGCCCATGACAGCAACCAGAATCTGTAGTGGGGAACACGTTGGGCCCCATCTGCACCAAAACCAGTCTCAATACTGGAAAGAAAGGGCTTGAAGACAGCCATGGTAACTCTGAGAGCTCTTCACATACCTCACATTCCTTCCAGGGAGAGGCAGGAAAGCTCTGGAACACATGCCAAGGAAGGGGGTGTTCAACCAAAACCGGACCCTTTACTTGAGTTAAAATCCCCTGAGAATCCCAAAAGGGGAGTTGGTAAGTCCAGTTATTTTTTTCTGGTGAAATTGCACAGAACCAATCTAAGCTATTCCTTGACTTCTTTTATTTTCACTTGTTCTCCCCATCACTAACCTCTTGGCTCTGGGATTTATGACTGTTATTCTCTGGTCCTTTTGAATAGGCCCTGTCCAGCAGGTGAAGCTCCCTTCTTTGCTTTCAGATTTCCACTCTGCTCCTTATATTGATCCTGACAGTCCAGCTCTTTTCAGGCGATAGCTGATTACTCCAGACCTTGGCTGGCAGAACCCAAGGTCGCTCATTTACTCAGCCAGCATCTGGCTCTGTCACCCAGCATTCGGCAGGGTAGAAGGAAATTGGGTAGGCAACAGAAAATATTTCAAAGAATGACAGTTAAATGGAGACTGAAAAGCGCTCTCCTCAATATTTCAGTTTACAGTAGGTGATGTGCTCTAAGAAGGCCAAAAGACCAGTAGTTTGGTTATGCAACAGATGCAAGTGGGACGTAGGCTTAGTGTTTTACTTGGTTTTAAAGCATTTTAAAGCTTGAAAGCAAGGACATGCTGCACATATGCCAGTTATGGGGCAGTTATGGTAGGCTGCCTTCCTTCTTAATGCCCAACCTTTTATCAGTACAGCTTGGAAACCATGTTACTCTCCAGAACACACCAGAAGCATTTCAAGTACAACATTCTCTAAAGGCCATTAACTGGATTCATGAGATTTTGAGCTCAGAGAGAATGAACCCAAAGAAAGTTCTGGCTCAAAGATTTTGCCCATGAAGCTGATAATATTTTTAATTACTGGAGTTCTGTAACCTAAAAAAAACAAAAATCCAAAGAGAGGAAAGGGACGAAGATGGAATAATCTTATCTTTGGAAGTGGCCTATTTTGCTCTGGAGGCACTGTGTATTTCGTTGACCACGTACTGCAAAATGCAGGATTTCCCATAGATACCACAGTTCCCAGAAACACGTGCATATAACTCTCTTCAGCCCTCTTTCAGCATATAAATATGTCATTTTATAATGACACGTCATTCAGTTTTTCAGCTTTTGGAATCCAGTGATTTTAGTGCCATCAATTTCAGTAACATGTTGGGATGAGGAAGAGGGAAAGCTTTGGATCCTAAAGAGAATGGTTCAATTATTGAGTAAATAGTTTAACATAAAGTTTATTTGTAGGTGAAGATGTTTCTGTGTTTATTCTTTTGGGGACTCATTGTTTTAGCCAGATGAAACCCTCAGAAATTAGATCTCTCTGCAGTTATATTTTCCAGTAGTAATTCTTCTTTCCCTCCCACTCCTTTGGGATATGAACAGTAGTTCCTGTCTAGGAACAGTTCTCCCTGCAATGCAGAATGTAAAGAAAAAGCATGCGGTGTATGTGCCACTTAATCCCTAGGGAAGTTATTTAGACTCTCTGGACTTCAGTTTCTTCAGCTGTAAAATGGGGACTAGTAATAACCTTAATATAGGGTTACTAAGAGAAGAATATAAGTAGCACATGAAGAACACCTGGCATATTGCATAGACTGCAGTTCAGACTAAAAACATTTCAATTCGTATATTCTGGGTATAAAAACCATAATACATTTACCCCAAGTAATGTATTATGTAATGTGTTATGCAAATGTCTTATCTTTTGGAAGCTTCACCTCTTAATTTCAGTGTTTACTTTGAAGTGGGTGGTAAATGTTTTGAAAACCATCTTTCTTTTTACTTTAAGTCATCTCTGTACTCAATGTGGGGCCCGAACTCACGACGCGGAAGTCAAAATTCGCATGCTCTACTGACTGAGCCAGCCAGGCACCCCTCGTCTATCCTTTTTTTTTTTTTTTTTTAAATCTTTTAAGGTGTTATCCTTCTTGGCATTCCCTGTCCCCAGTGTGTATGTAAATGGTAGATGAGGTTCAGCCTGGTAAGTAAACAGAGTGGCTGTCATGGGAAATATGCATGGAGGAAATAGGAAAAGCCAGGACCAAAATGCCTTGGAGCAGTACTGAATTCATCCATCAGGTGTCTGTTCACAGGGTCTGGTTTCTTTTACCTGATGTATGTTCTGATTGGGTAGTGATGAGGCCCTGGAAATTGTTAAATATGTTAACTATCACTTTTCTCAGGAAGAAACTTGAAGCTTCATTCAGTTTGTGTGGGGTTAGAGATTGACCAAAAAAAGTCTAGAAATAGAACTGGGAATGAAGATTAGGGTACAGAAGAGTAGTAATTTAGGATTCAGTGAAATTTAAAATGAAATTTTAATTGTATAAATTTCATGTCTCATGTCTGATTTTAAAGCCCACGTGTATGCCTACGTTCTAGTGCCTTCTAACCTCAGAGATGCGTTTGGGTGCTCCCTCTCTTGCTCAGTTGCTTTGTTATCTTGAGTAACTTTCTCTCAGATGACTTTTTCATGCGCATTTTCAGACTGTTGTGATGCTTATTATAATGAAATATCATTGATATATGTGAACTTCCAAAATGGTGGCTATACAGTACTTTTTAGGTAACTCATCCTTGCCCTTGTAACTGACATTTTATTGAAATGATTCAGTCGTAGTCTACATTGCAAAGAAAACACCTTAGCCACATGACCTGCCTCTGCAGATTTGTCATTAATCTTCTGAAAATGTATAATTATATACAAAAAGAAAATCTGTTAGAAGTTTATTCTTAGAGTCAGTTAATTCTGCTTCCACAAATAAACTATAGTCTAATTACATTTTGACATTTGGGTTTTCAGAATGGATAATTTTAAATACACTTTGTAACTGGAGTCTTTTTAAAGTTTTTTTTTTTTTTATGAGTTCCTTTTCTGTTTCCGTATCGTTAGACTCTTCATTATTTTACTTTTAATGTAAATTAATTTTACTTTTTTCCTAGAATCATCAGTTCTGCTAATACTAAACTAGCCATTAAGGATAATAATAAACATATTTAAATAAAATGAAAGGCATTTGTTTTTAACAACAGCTTCAGTTATTACTGGTGAAATGCTGATATTTTAAAAAAGTTTAGGTGTCGTTAAAATGTCTTTCATCAATTTTGGTAGTGTTCAGCATACAAGTCTTTCAGGTCCTTGCTTAAGTTTTTGTTCCAAAGTTTTGTTTTGTTTTTTTTGATGCTACTGTATGTGGGATTATTTTCATAATTTCCTTTTTGCATAGTTTATTGTTAATATATGGAAACATGACTGATTTTCTTTTTGCATGTTGATTTTTTTATCCTGCATATTTTTTATACTTGTTTATTATTCTCTCAGCTTTTTTGTGGATCATTTAGGTTTTTCTACATATAAGAAAGAACATGTCGTCAGCAAACTTAATTTTACTTCATCCCCTGTGACTTGGATGCCCTTTATTTCTTTTTCTTGCCTCATTGCCTTGGCTATGACTTACAGTTCTGTCCTGAATAAAAGCAGCAAGAATGGGAATCCTTTCATTTTTGTTGATCTTTAGAGGAAAAGCTTTCAGTTTTTAAAAGGTGAGTGTGATGTTAGCAGTGAACATGTTATATATGGCCTTTGTTATATTGAACTAAATTCCTTGTGTACCTAGAATGTTGAAAGTTTTTATCATGAAAGGATATTGAATTTTCTCAGATGCTTTTTCTGCATTTTATTGAGATGATCACATGATTTTTACTCTTCATTTTTTAATGTGATATATCACATTAATTGATCTGTGTATCTTGAACCATCCTTCATCCAGGGATAGATTCTACTTAAGCATGGCACATGGTCCTTTTAATGTTCTGTTGAATTCAGTTTGTTAATACTTCTCAGGGATTTTGTATCTGTATTTATCAGGGATCTTGGCTTACAGGTTTCTTGTGTAGTATCTGCCTGGCTTTGGTAATAGGATAATGCTGGCCTCAGAAGATGAGTTTTGGAGTGCTCAATTCCTCTAATTGTTGGGAAGAGTTTGAAAAGTCTCAACATTATTATTATTTTTTTTAATTTGGTACATTTAGCAGTAAAAACATCTTTTTTTAATTGGGAGTTTTGATTATTGATTCAGTCTCCTTACTTGTTATTAATTTGTTCTGATTTTCTATTTCTTCCTGATTCAATCTTGGTAGGTTGTATATTTCTAGAATTTACCATTTCTTCTAGGGCATCCAATTTGTTGACATATAATTGTTCGTAGCAGCCCCTTCTCCTTGTTATCTTTCTGGCACCAGTTGTGATTTTTTATTTTACTTATTTGAGTGTTCTCCCTTTTTTCTTATTAGTTAGCCCAGCTAAAATTTGTCAGTTTTCTTTCTCTCTTCAAAAAATTAACTCTTAGCTTTGTTGATTTTTAACTGCTTTTCTACTCCAGTTCCTGTATTTATTAAATTGAACCCTTATATTACACCATACATAAAAAATCAACTAAAAATGCATTACAGACTTAAGTATAAGATTTGAAACTGTATAAACCCTATAAGAAAACATATAAGTAAAGCTTCTTGACCTTACTGTTAGCAGTGATTTCTTAGAAAAAAATGCCAAAAGCATAAGCAACAAAAGCAAAGTAGGCAAGTGGGACTGCATCAAACTGAAAAGCTTCTAGACTGCAAAGCAAATAATCAACAGAGTTAAAAGGCAACCTATGGGAAAAAATACTTGAAACAATGCATTTGATAAAGAGTTAATATCCAAAATATATAAAGTACTCCTATAATTAAATAGCAATGAATAAATAAAGAAATACATAGGCAAGGAACTTGAATGGACATTTCTCCAAAGAAGAAATACAAATGACCAGCAAGTGTATAAAAAGATATACAACATCACTGATCAGCAGGGAAACGCAATTCAAAAGCACAGTGGGATGTTATCTCACACCTGTTATGATGGCTGTTATAAAAAAAAACAAACCAACAAAAGATAGCAAGTGTTGCCAAAGATGTAGAGAAATTGGAACTTTTGTATGTTATTGGTAAAAATGTGAAAAGGTATAATCTCTATGGAAAACATTGTGCAATTTCCTTAAAAAATTAAAAATTGTACTACTGGGATGCCTGGGTGCCTCAGTTGGCTAAGCATCCAACTCTTTGATTTCAGCTCAGGTCATGATCTCAGGGTTGTGAGACTGAGCCCTGCATTGGGCTCTGCACTGGGCATGGAGCCTGCTTAAGATTCTCTATCTACCTGTTCCTCTGCCCTTCTCCCCCACCCCCACATGTGCTCTCTCTTGCTATAAAAAAAAAATAGAACTACCATATGATCCAGCAATTGTATGTCTGGATATTTATTCAAAAGATTTGAAATGAGGATCTCAAAGAGATATCTGCACTCCCATGTTCATTGCAGCATTAGTCACAATAACCAAGATATGGAAACAGTGTAAATGCCCATCTGCAGATGTACAGATAAAGAAAATTTGGTGTAAACATACACTGGAATATGGAATATTATTCAGTCTTGAAAAAGAAGGAAATTCTGCCATAAGTGACAACATGGATGGATCTGTACCCAATGAAATTAAGCAGTTACAGAAGGGCAAATACTACTTGACTCCACTTATATCAAATATCTAAGACAGTCAGAATCATAAAAGTAGAGAGCAGAATGGCTAAGGGAGGGGAGAAATGGGAAGTTTCTGTTGAACAGGTAGTAAGTGTCAGTTATGAAAGATGAGTGAGTCTAGAGATCTGTACACCACCACACCTATACCTGACAATATGTCTTGTGTGCTTAAAAATTGAAGAGGCTAGATTTCATGTTACGTATTCTTACCACAGTAAAAACAAAACAATAATTTAACAAATCAAGTTAGTTGAAATGTATTTCACAAAATTATTTCTTTTTTTGTTTTGCATTTTATTAATCCACACTTACCATGTAATGTTTTATTATATGATTGAATACTTTTATTTCCACAGAATTTCTTCTTCCCTCCCTAGTCTTTTAATCAGATCCTCTGAAAGAGCTGGAATGAGTAACATGATTTAAAAGAGCAGCATTAGCCTTCATTTTTATTCAAATTCAAGCCAGTTTGTTTCAGTTTCATCATATTCTAACTTTTATTACAAATGTTTTCTTGGATATAAAGGATTCATTATTATCCTTCTATAAATATCAATTGGCTTTTCAAACTTTAGTCATAGCAACACTTATTGAGATGATTTAATGTGACTAGTTCTTTCCAACCATTATCTCCTTCTTGTGTTTCATTCCTCCGAGACAGAAACTGTCATTATCCCTACATTCTGCAGATTAGAAGACCAAGCTTTACAGAGATTAAGTGAGGAATCCATGGTGATCTTGATCCACAGAGGTAGAGTTGGAACCCAGATCCACATTTTAGAACATTTAGAGAAAAATGAAGAGGGAGATACAAGACAGTCACTTGTTGGGTTATTTTTGGAAGTAAAATTGATAACTTTGGGTAAGAATGTTCATTGCATTGAGGTTGCATTGAGGTTATTTTCTCTTCAGATCACAATTAACTGCATCTAGCCAATAATAGTCACTTCAATATTTAGAGGCTGAGTTTTAACAATACAATTCATGGGGTCAGTTATGATGTTGTACCCTGTTCTTTTAGCAGTGACACAATCCCACATGTAAAATCATTCTGGGATTGGAAAAAAAATTCTGCTTATTATCTTTGATATTTTGTATTTCTTCTCTTGAAATTGGTCTTCAGCAATAATTATAAAAGAATAACAAACATCTGAAATAATTTGGACCCTCACCAAGAATAAAATAAATGGAATAAAACTTTTCACCTTTCAGTTTGGTGTTTGTAAAAAGTGGGCAACCATTCCTTGATGGCCGCTGTGTAAATGGAAGTAATAATTTTGGAGGGCAATTTGTTGATACCTCTAAAAAATAAAACATATAAACTTTGGACACAGCCATTATACTTCTAAGATGATTTCTTGGCATCTCAGTTATGCAAATAGGAGAAAAAAATACAGAAACCATATACAAACTGTATGAATTTAAATTGTTAAACTATTAAAATCTTGCTCAACTCCGCTATAAATGGAGCCCTTTATAGAATCTAACAGAATGTTGTATGAAGTAATCCGTTAAACAGTGAATTTGCATCTTGCAGTCACAACTTTTTAATCTTTAAAAAAAGCCATATTTGTATTACCTTTAACCAAATTCTATTTTTAAATTGCAAAATAATATATATGTTAGAACTCATAAAAGAGTATGAGATGTATAATTTTCCTCCTTTGACACCAAGTAAAACATGTTGATTTTGCTCTCTGAGCACATGGGACATTTTTTGTTCGAGATTTTGTATGAATTGGAAATGATTTTCTGGGGTTGTCAGGTTATTCTCAATTGTTAATATATGGATTGAGGAAATCTGTTCATTCTATTAAGTATATTAGAATTGGACCATAGTTTGCTAATTTTAATAGCCTTAACTAACAAGGGGATAATAATCAACCACGCATATTAACCCCTCTAAATTACCACCGTTGATACATAGCCATGAATGTCAGTCACTCAAACACAAATCCTCTTCCGTAGTAACATTCTTTTGTTTTTTCTGCCAGATGCACATCTTTCTCAAGTACGTTTTAACAGAAAAATTAAAAAATAGATATTCTCAATAGGAAGTAAGTAAGGAATATCACAACTATTGGGGGAAAACTTTTGCTAAAATGTCCTCAGAATAGATTGAAGAAAGAATTCTGCAGGGACATCATAAAGGTTTAGTTTATTCCTCTTATTTTTAAAATAAGAGAAACTGAGAGGTTTTACATATTTTTAGATCAGATTTTAAGACCAGACCACTAGTTAGAGGCAGAATGTGGTGATGTCCTGACTCCCCATCTTGAGGCAAGGCACTTCCAGCCACCACCCGTGACATTCTACTTGGCTATTTCCAATTAAATATACCTATGGCTTGTTGAGCAGCCTCAACTCCCTTACTCTTATCCCTCTTGGCTTTTATGGACAGTAATTAGAATAAAGGAGAGGAAAGAAGGTCACAGGTTTATCTGTAGCTATTCATTCACTCATTTTACAGTGATTTAGTAAGCACTAAAAATATGCCGAATATGTCCTTCTGCTTGCTGTGGATACAAAAGTGAACCAAGTGGTTCTTTTAAGCAAAATGGATACCGAATTTTAGATGATTTTAAGGCCTCTTCTCATGTGGACTAGTCCTATCCATACTTAAATATTTCCTTTTGTTTTTTTTGTTTTTTGCGGATCATAGGAATTTATTAGTTGTAGAGTGAATTGGCATATACATTATTTATAAGTAGTCATATAATATCCAACTTGGATTTTTTAATTTATTTTGGGCATTAGTAATCAAGAGTTCCAAGTATCTCAAGCACTACCCAAAGGAATTCTATCAAACTGGTTAAATATACAGTATCTGGAGCTAGAATTCCAGAGTCTGGATCCCAGCTGTGCCCGTTAACAGTTGTGTAACCTTGGGAAGTTTTTAAAATGCTCAGTATCTTGGCTTTCTTATCGGTAGAATGGGCACAGTTCTGAGGTATCAGGTTCAGTTTTTTTGATTGTGTAGATAGCTATTATTACTTCTGCAATAGACGAATAAAGCAGGAGAAGAATAAAACAGTGTTAGAACTAGTAAAACAGCAGACTCCGTCAAAATCAGAAAGTCCTTCACACCCGTGGCACCACCTCTTCCCCTGAGAATTGATCCTGGTGGGCCTTCCTTCAGAGTCCTAACACACCTTTCAGTTAGTGCAGTGCTCCAAGCATCAGTCACGGGAGGTGATTCTTGAAGCCACTTTGCCATCCCGAACCTGTTCTGTAGACAGCATCTCAGTACTTCATGGCCTGACACTGTCTTCCTGGGAAAAAGAAGTAAATTGGAAGGATTCAAAGTTCCTTGTAACGAAGGTATCATATTTTGCAGTTTGTCCCAGAAAGCCTCTTGTTTTCAGCCCAGTGTAATTATTGTTAGTATTCCCTCTCACTCTCAAAGTTTTCCACTTTGGATAACAAATTTTATGACAACTTTAATCGTATCTTACTATAAAGGGCATAGTGTAGATTATTTTCACTGTTTTGAACTTGGTGTTTCTCATAACTGTCTTTCACAAATGGAAACAAGGAACAACAGAGCTGATTATCATACGTATGAATATTAAAGTCTAGCTGTAAAGGCATTTATATATATGAAAAAATAGCTTCGTAAGGTTTTCAAAGGGTAAGTTTCATCTTCACTTTTATTTTCCAATAAATGTTAAAATTTTACTGCTTGTTCAAATACCCAGTTCTTACGTGTGTTTAATAATTACTGACAATTTCAAGAAGTACAACCCTAAAACTTGGATTCAGTGTTCCTTCCAGGATCAATTTCTTTTTAAGTGACTAGAACAATTTACCATCCTCAAGAGGCTTAATAATTTCTTATCTCCAGACGACAGTCTTAAAGTAGATGACTCATTTACAAACTATTAGACAGTCTTTTATGAACCAATGCATATGTTTTATGTTTATCTTTTAATATGAATTTTTATACCTTAGATAAATTGAACTCAGGACATATTTACATATCCTAAATCAAGTCCATGTAATAAATATTTATTTGCATAGCTGTGATGGAATCCCTATTCAGAGAATAAAGTTTTAGTAATAAATACTTTCATTCCACCATGGTTATTGAGTGTTGAACAACGTTCCTGATCTTTGTCTTCCTACAAATCACTCACAGATGAATTTATAACAAATAATCAGTTGGTAAATGTTAATAGTTAAATTATTTTTAATTAGTTTTGACTTAGCTTCTTTAAGGTTTTAAATATATTAACAAAAATCGGTGGTCTGATATGTCATTCATCAAAACAGATCTTATCTTTAAATAATTACCTTACCCTTAGGCATTTACATACACCTGGAGCATTTGCAAATAATTTTAGAGTTTTTGTAGACCCCTAACATTATTCATTAGAATCCAATTATTATTTACAACTATCCCGGTGGAAGTAGTACTAAACCAATTCAAGCTGATCTTAGTAAGAAATTGAGAAGATCAGGTAAAAACATGCCACTGGAAAACCTGTTTCCATTGATTCCTTGTTAAGAAACTGAAAATCAAAGTGTAAAAAATATAACAGGGTAGACACTATATATAAATTAGTAAAACAATTTTTTAACATTGTTCATATTTTAGATTATATGGTATTTTAGATTATATGATTTTTAGATTGAATAATGTTAGAAAGTATTGATAATTTCTGTTACTAACAGATATGAATTGTTTCCTAAGTGCATTTCTTTCAAATGTGGTTATTGGTTATATATTCAGATATAGTTTTATAATGGGATTTAGAGAGTATTAGAGTAGAAATATCAGAAAAATGCGCTAGCCAATAGCATAAGTTTTGGTCTTGTTATTTCTGCTAAAATTATAGTAAAATACTTGCTAAAATGTGCTAAAAATAGATCATGCCCATGGATTATGAAAAGTCATCTTCTTAATTCTGAATTAAATTGACTATGAAGACAAATCATAAATATTTCAGCTGTGTTGGAAAAATGATCTGTGTTGTCTCTTAGAAATGGTCTTCTTGTCTTCTTGTTTTTTAAAAATGATTCTGTCTTGTATGTTTGCATCGAATTTTTAAAGCACATGTCCCAATGCTTGCAACACAATAATTGTTCAGAGAATGTGGCAGTTCTCCTCTTTATGTCTCTGTCTCTCTTTTTATCTCTTTCAGTCTCTTTCTCTTTTGCTGGCTCCATTTCTGTTTTCTCATTCCTTGGTCTCTTGAGCATGTATATGCCTCTGACTTTCTTTCTTTTCCATTCCTTTTCAAACTGAATTAGAAGATCTAGTTTCTAGTACCAGTTTCATAAACTCAGTAATATCTTAGGTTACAGCTCAGAATAAATTGGCTTTTGAAACTCTTGGGGACATTCAATCTCAGTAAAATTTCAAGAGCAGGAGGATGTACTGATAATTCTAATTCATTTGGAGGCCTCTGACTTCCGTATTCCCTGTTTGCCCACTCTTAAAAACCAGTTACGTTATCTAATTCAGTTCTAACCTAATTCAATTAAAAAAGATTACTAAAGGTTTATTGTATGCAAAGCAATGATTTAATTTCTCTGAGGAATGATGGTTAATAATTTATCATCTAAAAAGGAATAATATAGAAAGATGCTATAAAAGTGGGTATGTATGAATATGTACTCATGTAAATCCAGAGCTGAAAAAACTGTGTGAAACAACAGACTGCCGAAAATAGTTGATGAATCAGCCATTTTAACACACACCTCTCAGGGACTGACAAATCAAGTAAGAAATAGAGGCTCCTGAGAGGCTCAGTCAGTTAAGCCTCTGCCTTTGGCTCAGGTCATGGTACCAGGGTCCTGGGATCGAGTCCTGCATCAGGCTCCCTGCTTAGCAGGGAGCCTGCTTATCCCTCTGCTGCTCCCCCTGCTTGTGCTCTCTCTCTCTTTCTGACAAATAAAATCTTTTAAAAATATTAGAAAAAAACCTTAATAACCCAAAGAAAGCTATATTAAAAATTCAGTATGTTTAGAAATCAAATGACATATTCTTTTTTTTTTTAAAGATTTTATTTATTTATTTGACAGAGAGAGACACAGTGAGAGAGGGAACACGAGCAGGGGGAGTGGGAGAGGGAGAAGCAGGCTTCACGCCGAATGGGGAGCCTGATGCGGGGCTTGATCCCAGGACCCTGGGATCATGACCTGAGCCGAAGGCAGACACTTAATGACTGAGCCACCCAGGCACCCCTCAAATGACGTATTCTTAAATAATTTGTATTAAAATGAAATTATAAAGAACGCTAGAGAAGATTACTAAGCTAAAAGCTATTTCATAGAAAAGATTAGTAAAAGAATGATATAATTTTGAAATGAGGTGAAATAATTCCTATAAAACTACAAATTGATGAACTTAACACAGGAGGAAATAAAACAAATAGAGTGATAAATAAAGATGATATTCAAAACCTGTGCCCATAAATATCCAAGTTCTAGCTGTTTTCATAGGAATTCTGTTAAATTTTTAAGACTAATTAAACTGTCCACATAAACTGTTGAAGAAAAGAGAAAAATCAGACCTTCCAAACTCATTTAAGGAGACAAGTGCAATCTTAATCCCAATAAAGAGGAAAAGTATTGGCTCTTCTTATCATGTGTAAGGAAAATCTGAAATAATGCAAGGACTAAAGAAAATAAAAATGCATTGTATAATACATAATTACCAAGTAATAGATAAGTTACAAAATTCAACGTCAGAAATTTATCAATATAGTTTACATAACTCCATCTATGTATTAATGATTTCTAGGGAAAAATTATTTGATATCTTTAGATGAGGAAAAAATGCCTTAAGTAACATTTTGATAACTCTTAACAAGTTAGGGATATGTGGGAACTGATGTTTATATGTCCTTGTTTTATATAAGAAGGACACATATATATTTTACATAAATAGTATGTTGCTATAAAAACAGACATTCCTAATAAATATATCTAAAAACATATAAAATAAATATTTTTCCATCAAGTGCAATGATTGCTGAAAATCTACAGCAAACATTATACTTACTGAAAACATTAGATGCTCTTTTTAAAGGGTCAAGATGAGGATATTGACTAACATAGCTACTATGACATAGCGTTCGATGTCTTGATCAGTGCTCTGCGAAAAAATAAGTGTTAAGAATTGAAAGAAAAGATAAAATTGTGATTTGAGGGAAGATTTAGTGGTTAGGTACCTAAAAACAATAACGATCACAATAAATTCACGATCAGTAGAGTATTTGGACTAATACGTTTTCCACAACGTTGTCAGGTAAAATACAAACATAATAAAATAAGTAGCATCCCTCTCTAAACCAGTTATAACCAACTATAAATAAGACACTTTGTAGAAAATTCACAAGAACTAAAATATATGTAGGACTTAGCTTAACCACAACCACACAAGAAATCTGTGGAAAAATTCTGAAGGTAATAAGGTGGAACATGATCTGGATGAGTGGAGAGACATTGCTGTTCTTTAATCAGTGATAATATATTTTTTAAAACCTCTAATTTTTAATATTAGTTATTTTGATCAATTCCATTCAAACCCCCAGTTGGATACTCTTGAGAACTCTGATAAATTTACTCTAAAATATAAATGGAAGAATCACGGTTAACAAGTAGTTTAAATATAGTTTTAACCCTTGCCTCTTCAAGTGTGATTTTTGGACAGGTGTCATCATTGTCATCATACTGATGGGATCTGGTAATTTATGGAAAACGCAGACTCTTGGGACTCACCCCAGACCTAGTGGGTCAGAATATGTATTTTATCAAGGTCCTCAATTTTATCAAGTGATCTGTATGCAAGTGTTTCTATGTGTGTGTGTGTGTATACGGATTTATGTATGTTTTACTAGAGAAGAGATTCCTATAAATCAGTAAGAGAAAGATAAATATCTCGACATAAGATTGCAAACATTGTTGAACCAAGAACTTACAGAAGACAACTAAAAATCAATAAGCTTATAAGGAGAGGTTCATGTTCATATAAAAATGAAAAATTTTTTTCCCACACATCTGCCTTTATTGTGAACAGCAGGTGGGAGACTTCCAGCAATAGTAAATTAATTTACAAAAGCAGGGATTCAGTGAAGCCACCTGGTTGGAGCTTTGGGAGGTTATAAATAGAGGCTGACCCAGAGCAGCAAGAAGAGGACTACAAAGCCCATGAAGAGTGAGGCCACCAAGGAGATGAGGAGCTCTTTGTAGATATTCCAAGTGTACTTCGTGGTGGTAACCTCTCAATGGAGGAACAGGTGGTGAAAAACATGCTAGTGGCTAATAACACATGGTCAGATGGGGGAAGACTGCCAGGTTCACTGGGGTGGTGTATCTGCACATGGCCTCAAGCTCCATTTCACCAGGAACAAGGTCATCCATTGCTCCTCCACTGGAATAGAAAGATGAAAATTACATAAAGAGATACCATTTTGGATATATTATGGGCCTGGATAATGACATGTTTGGCAGAGAGTTCACATTCTGCCAGTGTGAATCCTGACGTTCTGTTGTGGGGCTGTAGATGGCTGCAGGACTCCTGGAAAGCACTGAAACAGTTCTTAGTAAAATTAAATATTCACATGCTTGATGGGCCAGCAATCCCAGTCCTAGACATAGACCCCAAAGTCTATGAGGTAACACACACAGGTTGATTAGCACAGTGTTGCTTGTCGTGTCAACAAGCTGCAGACTCCGGGCATTCATAACTTCAGGATGGATAGGTGTGTGTGATGGGTGTACACTGTGGAGTACTACACAGTTAGCAGACTGAATAAGCACACGTGCTGAAAACAACATGCCTTGGGGTGCCTGTGCGGCTCAGTCGGTTAAGCAGCTGCCTTTGGCTCAGGTCATGATCCCGGGGGCTCAGGTTATGATCCTGGAGTCCCAGAATCGAGCCCTGCATCAGGCTCCCTACTCAGTGGAGAGTCTGCTTCCCCCCTCCCCTGCTCGTGCTCTCTCTCTCTCTCTCTCTCTCGTTCTATCTCAAATAAATAAATAGAATCTTAAACAAAACAAAACCAGCGTGCCTTGTAGGAAAGTAAAAATGGCTCAGTAGCATCGTTTTTGTAGGTTAAAAAGATAAGAACAAAAACTGTTCACTTTATGAGACCACATAGAAAAGCATACACATCAAATACACTGGAATAGTTTACTATTTTAGGGAGGTATGGAATAGGAACAGGAATGAGGAATAGGTAGAATATACCAAATAATTGAATTGAGAAAGGGACTAATGGTAATAATTTGCTGTGAATTAAGGTGCATAATTAACTTTTTGGAAGAGAAAGAGGGAGGCAGAGACAGAATGTAAATTATAAGAATTTTAATATAAATTATAAAAATAATTATGTAAATTACAATGCAATTATGTAAAATGTAAAAGTAGTCCCTATATTCAAGAGTTTCGAGATGTAATGCCATCAAGTACAATAATATAATGCTTAGAAGTGATTCCTCTCCTGAACGTTTTAATACATTTTCAGTATATTAATACTTTGCATTCTAATGCCAGGAAAACTTTTTAGAGCCATGATGGTGTTAAAATAATCTCTATAAAAATTTAAATTTTGTTGAGATGCAGTTATTTATTTTTTTTAAAGATTTTATTTGAGAGAGAGAGGAACGAGAGAGCACGAGTTGGGGATGAGCAGAGGGAGAGCGAGAAGCAGACCCCCCACTGAGCAGGGAGCCTGACACGGGGCTCAATCCCAGGACCCTGGGATCATGACCCCAGCCGAAGGCAGACGCTTCACGGATTGAGCCACCCAGGCGCCCCTGTTGAGATGCAGTTAAACCATGATTTACAAACTGGAGGATGAAAGGTCAACTTGGGACAGCAGATGTGTCTTGTGTGGCCTGTATAGTGTTCCTAAATATGATAGGTCATCACTAAGACTGAATAGTCGTTAAATTTCACAGAGAAGTCTCAGCAGATCACAAGTTCTGGCCACGTGGGCCCTCTCTTTTTATGTGGCAGTGCTTTGGTAGTTGCTGGGGAGCAGCTGCAGTGTGAATGTGGACCGTGCATTCTCCAGGTCAGCATATCCTTGCCTGATGTGCTGGCGTTGAGACCAGCTGTCTGGCTCCTGCTGACGCCTCAGGGAGAGCTTGTGGTGGAACATGCCCCGGGGCTCGGCAAAGACAATTCTCTTTCATTATGTCCGGACTGTCTCAAGCTTAACTGTCACATCTCTCGGTTGTATCCTTCCACAGACCTCTGGGTTGATTACATGGGGGTTCTTCTGTCCTGCTTCTGCATATACTCAGATGAAACACTTTTAAATCCTATTGCCCACAAGTGAACTTCTATCCTGTTGAATGTAATCTCACCATTGCCCTTCTCAGACTGTCTTCACTTTACTTTGAAATCTCTTCTTCCCCCTTTTCCAATCTCATATAAATGCAGACAATAATAATATCTGTCAGACTGATGGCTAGAAAACACTAAAACAGTATTATTATTATCGTGTTGAGTCTGGCAACACTTGTCTCATTGAAATATAGGCCATTGAGTTGTCTTATATAAGTTAACAAATATTTCCAGTCTTCCTCTTAAATCTGTATTCATCCATTTCTTATCATGGGTGCTCTAATTTTAGGAATGCTGTCAATTTTATTAAGTATTATTAATGATGAGTATTAAAATAATTTATTTCTAGGTGTCTGTTTTTATATATACTTTTTTGGCCATTTATTCAACAACATGAAACACATGTACTTAGTGTGTTACCAGGGGCCAGGGATGTCTGTAGGCTTCTTCTTTGCTTCTTGGAGCTTACAGAATGTAGACAAGAGGGTAGGAAACAACAAATAAAAGCCTATGTAGAGAGGGTAGTAGGTGAAGTATAGAGGGTTATTTCTATCTGTAGAGATGAAGGATATGAGAGGGAAAATTTTCATAGGTTCATGGAGGAAGTGACCAGACAAGATATGTTTTCTGCCCCTCATTAACCCTGGTCCTGGCTCCCTTACTGGCTTTCTTTATTACTTAATTTTACTTATGTTTTCCCATTTGATTAAAATGACTCCCGAGTGCCCAAAACATTGCTATAATCTAATGAACAGCATTATTTTTGTTAAGAAAAAAAAAAACACTTATAGAGAAAAACAACTGCGAGCATAGCTCTTTTCACACTTCACTTTAATAAAAAGGATAATTACTTTGGCTTTGGAAAATAACAAGATTTCCACATAGTTTCCATCACTTAAGGGATTTCTTATTCCTGTATCATTAACTCCCCCAATACAAGTCTTCTCCAGTCTAGATGAGTTATTTTGTTTCAGCATCTGCTGGGGTGCACAGGGCATGAGGCAATTTTAGCAGGACCCAGACAGACTCTTTTTTTCTGAACTATAAATGTATTTTAACATCCATTGGGGAAAAAAAATATGTTGCCATTCAAACATGCAGTTTGATGGAAAGAATTATGTCAGGTTGGACTGAAGTCCGTGACTGAAAAATTGGAAAGTAAATGGTAAGTGAATAGTAGCAGAAATGGTACATAGAAATGGAAAAACTGAGAGTAGATCTTAGGTGGCTGAAGTTTAAACATTCCGGACCAGGTGCTTTTTACGATCACTTTGAACTTCAACATTCAGTGGTTTTATGAAATTTCTTTCCTCATGGGAGACCCTGGGACTTCTCAGAGACTGAAGGGTCCACTGAGGTAGGGCAAGGAAGCCCACATGAAGCTGTCCTAAGGATGCTCAGAATTTTGCCTGAGATACAAATTAAGTCCCTTGGGATAATGAACATAGCCTTTGGGACATGCATTTACTCTTGCCCGACAGGAAGATACAGCTGATGCCGAGCAAGAGGAAACTACAATGGTTAGAGAATAAGAGAGATTCCCACTAGTGACATCGAGGCTCCTGCAAAATGAAATCTCTCACCATACGGCTGACTTTCCAGTACAAGTCATGCTAGAAGAAATCCTAAATCATCTTTCTCTTCCTTTATTAGGCAGTGGTTTGCAAATCATCCTACGAAGAGACTTTCAAAGAATAAAGAATGAAAAGAAATAGGAAAAGCATGGAAGTGTGTATCAAGTGGTCCATTAGTATAAATTTTATGTGTGTGGATTGTGTGATATTTGTCAGCGTTGGAAGTTGTAATTTTTTTATTTACTCTAAGTATTTACTCCTGTGCTTAGCTTCTTGAGGGATTTTTCTAAAGATTATATATTGTTCAAACTCTAAGCACATCTGTGAGATGCAATTTAGTAATTTCCCTAGAAGGAAGAGCAGGGGATGGGCCTTCTTCCCTCTTCATTTTTTTTTAAAGTTTTTATTTTATTTTTAAAAAATATATATTTAATCTGAAAATATATTACATGAAATGGAGAAATTCTTGAAGTGCAGCTATGTAATTTGGTTAGAAAATTCAATCTTTGTTAATTATATTTAGTTTTAAAATGTTGTTAAACTGTAACATTAGCCATTTTACCTAGTTTTTAGTGTACATATCGAAGACATGAATTATATTCAGTGTTGTACAACCATTATTGCTGTCTATTCCCAGAAGTTTTTCGTCACCCAAACAGAAATTCTGTAACCATTCAGAGTATTTGTTGGGAGTAATGAAATATTACTTGTATATTTGTTGGGAGTAATGAAATACCATTAAGCAACAACTCCCCACTGCCTCCTCAACCTTGTGCCGAATAACCTCTAATCTGTTTTCTGTCTCTATGAATTTTCCTATTATTTATATTTCATAAAGTGGAATCATCCAATATTTGTCTTTTTGTGTCAAACTTCACTTAGCACATTTTCACGCTTCATCCATGTTGGAGCATGTATCATATGCCATTCCTTTTTGTGACTGAATAATATTCCATTGTGTAGATAGAACACATTTTGTTTTATCCATTCATCTGTTGAGGGATGCCTGAGTTTTTTTCTACCTTTTAGCTCCTGGGAATAAAGCTGAAACAAACTTTGACATACAAATGTCTCTTTCAGTCCATGTTTTCAATTCTTTTGGGTTTATCTCTAGAAGTGAAATTGTTGCATCATGTGCTTTTTGCTTTACAAGGAACCACCAAACTATTTTCCACAGTGGTTGCACCATTTTACATTCCAACCAGCAATATATGAGGGTTCCAAATTTTCCACATCCTAGCCAACACGTAATATTTTCAATATTTTTATTATAACCATCCTTATAGATGTTTACCTCCTTGTGGTTTTGATCTGCATTTCTCTTTTGACCACTAGGGTTGAGAATCTTTTCATGTGCTAATTGGCAATTTGTATGTCCTCTTTGGTCTGTTCAAGTCTTTTGCCCCACTTTACATTGGGTTTTGTTGTTGAGTTTTAGGGCTTCTGTACATATTTTGGACATTGAACCCTTATCACATGCATAATGTGCAGATATTTTTCCTATTCTGTTGCTTGTCTTTTTATTTTTTTTTAAGATTTATTTATTTTGAGAGAGAGAGAGGGAGACAGAGAGTGAACATGAACAGGGGGAGGGGCAGAGGGAGAGAATCTTTCGAGCTGACTCCCTGCTGAGCAAGGAGCCCGACGCGGTGCTTGATCCCACAACCCATGAAATCATGACCTGAGCCAAAACCAAGAGTCAGATGTTTGAGCCATGTCAAGTGCCTCTTTTTACTTTCTTGATAATGTCCTTTAATGCACAAAAGCCTCTTTTTTTATTTTGATGAAATCAAATTTATCTATTTTTTTCTTTTGTTGGTCTTGCTTTCATGTCCTATCTAAGAATCCATTGTCAAACCCAAAGTAATGAAGATGAATCCTTTTGTTTTATTCTGAGGGTTTGATGGTTCATCTCTATATTTAGGTCACTGATCCATTCTGGGGTTAATTTTTGAATATGGTATAAGGTAGGGGTCCAGTTTCATTCTTTGGAATGTGAAGATCCAGTTGTGCCAACACCATTAGCTGAGAGACTGTTCTTTCCCCCATTGAACAGACTTGGTGTTCTTGTCAAAAATCAACTGGTCATAGATGTATGGATTTATGTTTATTATGGACTCTGAATTTTATTTCATTTGTCTATATGTCTAGCCTCTGCTGGTCTTGTACTTACTTTTATAATTTTTCTTACACTGGCCTCTTCCCTAAATTAATTAAGTGCACACCCCTCACAATCTGGGTGTTCCAGTTATATTATCTGAGGACCTTTGAGAATTTATTTTCTTTTTTATGTTTTGTGTTTCAGTTTCTCTTTTAAAGATATAAACAATGCCATCTATTTTTTATCATTTGTTGTGCATATACATATATATATATAAACATGTGTAAATATGTATATATATATTTATACAAATGTTTATACAAACCAGTGACAATATATAGTTTTACCCTTGTCAGTCTTTTAACTAGCTCTCTTTATATGAAGGGCAGATTTCAAGTAGTTGTTTATCTGGATTTCTCTACCTTAAATGTGCTTATTATTTAACAAAATATTACTTGTTACTACATAGCTTATTTTCTCAAACTCTGCCATGGAGTTGAGATAGTCCAATTCTGTTGATTGGTTAGGTTTCATTATACTGTATTTGTTTTATATAATTTCTTCTTTTTTTATATAGAAAATCTTAAGGTGAGTAACAACAACAACAGAGCTCCTTGCAGATCCTCCGCCCGAGGAGACACACGCAGCTAACATTGTCTTCTTCGCGTGACTCTCCCCGCGGGTTCTCTCTGGGCACAATGGCAACTCTTAAGGAAAAACTGATTGCACCAGTTGCAGAAGAAGAGGCAACCATCCCAAACAATAAGATCACTGTAGTGGGTGTTGGACAAGTTGGTATGGCGTGTGCCATCAGCATTCTGGGAAAGTCTCTGGCTGATGAACTTGCCCTTGTGGATGTTTTAGAAGATAAACTCAAAGGAGAAATGATGGATCTGCAACATGGGAGCTTATTTCTTCAGACACCTAAAATTGTGGCAGATAAAGATTACTCTGTGACTGCCAATTCTAAGATTGTGGTGGTGACTGCAGGAGTCCGCCAGCAGGAAGGAGAGAGCCGGCTCAATCTGGTGCAGAGGAATGTTAATGTCTTCAAATTCATTATTCCACAGATGGTCAAGTACAGTCCTGATCGTATCATAATTGTGGTTTCCAACCCAGTGGATATTCTCACATATGTTACCTGGAAACTAAGTGGACTACCCAAGCACCGTGTAATTGGAAGTGGGTGTAATCTGGATTCTGCTAGATTTCGCTATCTTATGGCTGAAAATCTTGGCATTCATCCCAGCAGCTGCCATGGATGGATTTTGGGAGAACATGGCGATTCAAGTGTGGCTGTGTGGAGTGGAGTGAATGTGGCAGGTGTTTCTCTTCAGGAACTGAATCCAGAAATGGGAACAGACGACAGTGAAAATTGGAAGGAAGTGCATAAGATGGTTGTAGAAAGTGCCTACGAAGTCATCAAGCTAAAAGGATATACCAACTGGGCTGTTGGATTAAGTGTGGCTGATCTCATTGAATCCAAGTTGAAAAATCTATCCAGGATTCATCCAGTGTCAACAATGGTGAAGGGGATGTATGGCATTGAGAACGAAGTCTTCCTGAGCCTTCCATGTATCCTGAACGCTCGGGGCTTAACCAGTGTGATCAACCAGAAGCTGAAGGATGATGAGGTTGCCCAGCTCAAGAAAAGTGCAGCTACCTTGTGGGACATCCAGAAAGACCTAAAAGATCTGTGACTTCTGGCTTCTAGGATGTAGAAATTTAAAACTATGATGTGATTAACTGTGAGCCTTTAGTTTTTCATCCATATACATGGATCACAGTTTGCTTTTATCTTCCTAAATATGTGAATCTGGGCTCACAAAATCAAAGCCCATGTTGGTTTAATGCTTGCAATATGAGCCCTTGAACAAATAAAATTAACTATTGCAGTGTGAAAAAAACACCACCACCACCACCACCACCAGAAAGTTGGCTCTAGGAAATGAGTAAAGAATTAAAAGGCTTTCATTAACCTGTATGTCTTGGTGGCAGGTGCTCTCTGGCTATCGCCATTTTGATTGAGTCACTGGAGTCTCTGCTTATTGCATATGAAGGAATTAAAAACACAGCCTTCTCTATGTCTATAATTAGAGGAGTATTGCCATGGCCTTGAATACTACCTTCTTGTTAATGATACACCTTTTAAATAGTTTGCATATAAGAGGCCAGTAGTCAAGAGTTGCAGCTGCTTAAGAGATGAGAATCTAGGATAGTATTTCCTATCACTGTGTCTTTCCCTAAGGTTTTCTTGTGTGTTATGCGGAAAAAATGTTCTGTAATTAGATCAATTTGAGAAAAACTTATCTTACAGTTTTGTTTCTTTTTAATCGTGATTTTTCTCAGAATCTTTCATGCAAGATGTCCATGTTAACTCTGTAAGAAAGTGTGGATTTCAGGCTTTCCTAACTCGGATCTCAGAAACGGATCTGCGTAGGACAGCTATGTAACACCACTTTGGATAACACTGATCTAGAAAAATATATCTGGACCCTTTTGGAAGATTGAGGGACAAATTATACTGAGTAGAAGAAATGAAGAGCAGTATGACAACCCAGAAGGAATGACTTCAGGTTTTTTATACCAGCAGAGCACCCAGTAATTATGAAATATAAGTAAGATAGGGTCAAAAAGCCAAGGGGAAATGCATGGGATTGGACCAAAATGGTTGATCTTCATGGATTTGGGGCTGGCATACACCTCTTTAGAAATGGAGGAAAACCTTGTTCTTGGCCATGTTATACTTCCAACCTACTATAATTAGAAAGGACAGCAATGCTGCTTAGTTGTAATGGTTTTCGCTTTCCACAAGTTGGTTTGTCTTTAGGCATGTTTATTCAGTGCTCCTATGTTTAGTTGCTGTATCTCTCTGGGCGACCCCAGTATTAAAATGTATTATGCATGAAAGGTTCAAATGAAATGAAAGGTCACAGAGGGATCTGGGTAGACAGATTGTCTAAGGGTTCTTTGACAGTAAACTCAAAGTACAACACAGAGAAAAGCATAACCTCTGTGATTTTAATGTAAAACTAGGAATGTCTTCAAGAAGGGCAATGCCTTTGTTACTGAAGTCTGCTTTTGTGTTGCATAAATATAGTATAAAATTTGATCTTAAAGCTGCAAACAGTCTTTGTTTGAGAGTTTACTAATTTTAACTTGAAGACTTTAAAATAATTGGTGAATTGCTCAGAATTTCAAGTAGGCCCCATGCTTCTCTGGGGGCTAAACAGGATCTTTAAAAAATTTTCAGTGTTGTATCCCCTATGAATGTCATTCAAAATTACAAATTTCAGGTAGTCTACAAAAGTAGCTTGTGGTCTTTTTAGAATTTAAAATAATATTAGTGGTAAATCTTTACCAGCTACTGATGATGTGATAAATGTAGATTATAATAAAACATTTCTTTTGTAAAACAAACAAGCCACGTCTGTTAAGAAATTAATGTAAGATCACTGTGCAAATCCATTGACAGTGTTCATTGTCTTTTGGTGCTCTATTAATAATTCAGAATAAAAATAGGGTCCTCATATTATAGTTAACTATTTTATATTTTTAGAATTGTTCTATAATAATGCAGTAGGAAGGAAAAAGAACTTATAATAATACAGAACTTTTAATATCCCGAATAGAATAGCTCAAAGTATCAGGTATTTTAAAATATTTTAATCAGGTAGGTTTTTTGTTTTGTTTTGCTTTGCTTTTTTTTGTTTGTTTTTATCTTTGTTCATTTCTGGCATAATAAAACAATTTTGGAGTATAATCATGATTTAGGTTTAAATCTTCCTCTTAATCAGCTTGGGAAGTAGTCACTGCCTGAAGATTCATTCATTGCCTTTTTTTTTTTTTTCTTTGGTGGTTTACCATTCCCAGATCTTTCAGGTATTCATTGTCACCCTTGCTTTTCTCCACTGAGTCTACTCTTAGGAATGGATCTGTAACTTGGAATGTAGGCTACAGTGTAAATACCATTTAACCACCCCATATGTTATAGAGCATAACTATGATTGAACCACCCCAAATGTTACAGAGCGTAAATATGAGTCAACCACCCAAAATGTTATAGAGCAGTGTAGATTGATTCTGGAGAAATCTCAGGCATTAGCCAGGACAATTTAGGCATATATTTGGTAGTTTAGCTCTGTAATGTTGACAAATATTTATTTATAGAATTCAAATAATCTTGGGGCACCTGGGTGGCTCAGATGGTTAGGCGTCTGTCTTCGCCTCAGGTCATGATCCCAGGGTCCTGGGATCGAGCCCCACATGGGGCTCCTGGCTCAGCGGGGAGCCTGCTCCTCCCTCTCCCTCTGCCTCTCCCCCTGCTCATGCTCTCTCTCTCTCTCTGTATCTCTGTGTCTCAAATGAATAAATAAAATCTTTAAAAAAAAAAAAGCTAATAATCTTGTAAGCCAGGACACCTCATATGCCTAAGGATAAGAAACACATCTTAGGTCTCTGATAGCCACCGCTCTGGCTCTAAAAATTCAGTGTCCACTTCCAAATAGTCATAAGAATTTCTGAACCTCAAAGAGTCATGCTCCAGCCTTCTGAAAGGGTCTTTTCTCTTTTCAGCCTCTATAGATTTCCATCCCTACAGCCCCTTCCACAGCGGCAGCCTGAATTCTTAATTATGTTTTTTTTTTTTTTATTTACCAGTGGGAATTTTTTAAGCTATGAAAAACATGTTGTATTTGGTTTGCATTTATTGAAAACATATATGTCCTATTTATTGATTCTGGAGAAAGCATTTATATGTAAAAAGAAAAAAATTTTCTGTAGATATGAGAGAAACAAATTAGCCTTTTGGCTAATGTGCTTGAAGTCATGCTTTCTTAGGGCTTGAGGGTTCCTTGGCTGGAGCACAGCAGACAAAATTCTTAGTGGGAAGGAACTCAGCTGGAATTTAAGAAGCTCATAAGAAAAGTTGGTTCCTTATGCACTTCCCATCCTGTCACTCATTAGCTGCCTCTAATCGTTTTAGCAAATTTCCCCTTCCTCTCCTGACAACTCAACCTGCTTCTCTGCCTTAAGACCCATTACCTGAGGATTTAAAGCATGAAACATAGAAAATAAGAAAAGAGAAAGTGGGAAGGGGCCTCTTCGAAGAGAGGATGAATGATGAAGGAGGGAAATAGCTAAATGGAACTTCTTTTCTTGAATTAATTGTATTCTTCCTTTTTTGTTTCCCAGGCTTCTGTTCACCAAAGAACTCTCTCTCCTTGATCAATAGCAGTTTGATGCTGTTACCGTTCATCATTAGGAATAATCTGAGTCTTCCTGCCCTCTGTTTTTTGGCATTTATTTTTACCGGGGCCTGGATTTATTCTCACTCATTTCCTCTTTGGAAGTAATACTTAGAAAGCAAAAGTAACTAACATTTTGACTCAGTTGGAATTTAATCTTCTGAGTTTTTCCAAGGCAATACCAGACTCATTATAGCCTGTTTTATACAGACTCTGGGATGGCGGGAAGAACAAGTAGAAAGAGGTAGTTTGTCCCAGATAGCTCAAAGTGTAGGGAATAGAGACAGCCCACCGTAGTGGAACTTGCCTTGTTTTAGGAGATCAACCACCAGGAACGAAATTGTCAAGAAAAAAAAATAAAAAGTTTTAGAAACAGCATTTTAAGTCGGGAGAATATAGCAAATAAACAAATGGTACTCTAATGATGTAATCAGTAGTGATCCTGGACTCAGGGTATTGAATAAACATTTTGGACATCAGGACCATTAGGCATATGTGGAAGAGGGAAATTTTCTTTGTCTCATCCATTCTCTGTTTTTCATGAGAGTATAGGTTAACAGGGTCAAACCTAGGTTATACCTGTCAGCTGAATGAATATGCCTGAGTTTTGGTTAGGAAGATGGTGATGAAAAATTCTGATAGATTTGAAGGAAGGAACACTGTGAAGGCAGGAAAATTTTTGAATGGGAATGTATAAATTCTGCCTCCCAGAATGTTTAATGTTAATTTCTTACGTCAACTAAGGACCTGCAGAATGTTATTTTCTGCTTACTTTAGCAAATGGCATTCTAAGATTTGAGTAAGCTAAATGTGTATTCCCACATGGGAACTAACTGAACTGAAAGCAGCACTAACCTACCAGTCAAGTGAGATTATGACCAGTGACAGAATCAGAATATTATCAAAGAGTCATTCCCTTTAGGCAAAGCTCAGAATATTCAGATATTGCTGAATATCTGAAGAGAGGAGGTCATTCACCATCAAACAAAAGAAGATAACAATTGACATGTACTTGAGTCTGTAAACAGAAGAGAAAGCCAAAGATAGAATACAACTCTCTGCTTTGCCTTTCTGGAAGCAATTTCTCTTGATACCTTGACTCAAGGAATTTAGGAAAACTAAACACTGCTTCTTCAAGAGAAAGTAAACCAAACTTGAGATTGCAGTTCCAAATTAATTGCTGTATTTTTGTTACTTGGTAGAAAATAAAACATTACTTCCAAACTTACTTTATTTATTTGTACAGTGAGTGTAGTCAATGTGCACCTGAGTTCAATATATTAATGGTGTTTACTAGTTGTGTGACTTGAGGCAAGTGATTTTTTTTGAGCTCTTTTCATCATCCACAAAATGAGAATTATAATACATTGTTCTTAAATTTGTTGAAAAGGTTATAAGAAGATTTTAAGATAGCATATAAAAAATTTGGATATGGATTCTCAGTAAATGCCATCTCTGAGAAGCTTTATTTAATTATGCAGCTATAAACTTTCCAATACAAAGAAAATACAAAGAAAAAGAAGAATTCTCCAAAAAAACAAAACAAAAAATAGGTTAGTGAAAATAGGATAATAAAATGATTGCTATTATTAATAATAAATTTTAGAAAGAGCTATTTGTAAGACTCAATGTATATCTGAAACAGTATTTTATTTTTGTGACTTACAGTGAGTTCATAATCATTTGCAAATAAGTAGTATATATGCTTTTTAAGGGAATTGGCAAGTAGAAACACCTACATTTTATTAGATGAAGACTTTTCTACATAGGGTTTGGTAATTTCTGCCAGGCCTTAGAAGAAATTACAGGGAAGCAGAAAACGTCACCTCAAAATAAGCTTCTGGGTAGATGTTAACCTGTTTGTAAAAGACACTTACATTTATAAAGAAAATCTCCATATTTAAGGGTGTCTTCCTCTCTATACCAGGAAGCGAACGATGACTAAATCTCCAAATGATGACGAAAACTCTGATCACCACTTATCAATTTTAAATCTGTATAAAAGCAATATTCTTGTATATTGTGCTTTCCCTGGCAAACTCCCATAACTGGGCTCCCCTCCCCATCCAACATATTTCTTTTGTCTTTAGCTGGAGATGATATTTAATGGTGGCTCTGACCATTTGGGGGAGTTATTCAGTGTTCCTGAGTATCTTCCATGTATATAGGAGGTGTACATGTTATTAAACTTTTGTTTGTTTTTCTCCCGTTAATCTATGTTTTTATTACAGGGCAGTCTCAGCCAAGAGCCTAGAAAGGTAGAAGAAGAAAAAATTTTTCCTCCTCTATGGACTCATTAGAAATCCTATGATTTGATACATATTTGTGACTTTTTTGGATCATGACCTATCATCAGTGGGTGGAATGTTAGAGTTATAAAAATATTTTTTAGGGCAATGAAAATATATCATTCTGTATGTATTATGTATGATGCATATATGTTATACATTTGTCCAAACCCATAGAGTGTATAGCACTTACAGTGAACACTAGAGTAACTTACGGGCTTTGGGTGGTGGTGATATGTCAATATAGGTTTACCCTTGGTGAAAAAATACACTATTCTGGTAAATGATGTTGGTAATGAGGGAGGATATGCATGTGTAGGGATAGGAGATATATGGGAAATCTCTGTATTTTCTTGTAAACCTAAAACTGTTAAAAAACATTAAACAACAACAAAAATATTTTTATGTAGTTCTGATTGTTGTAATGATGCGGTGACTTTATCCATGCTACTAGGCCACTAAATATAGTAAAAATAATAATTTTTAAGAAACCCTAGCAATTCTAACTGGTGTAAGGTGGTATTTCAATGTGGTTTTAATTTGAATTTCCCTGATGGCTAACGATGATAAACATTTTCTCATGTGTTTGTTAGCCATTTGTATGTCTTCTTCAGAGAAGTGTCTGTTCATGTCTTTTGCCCATTTTTTGACTTATTTGGTTTTTGGGTGTTGAGTTTGAGAAATAATTTATAGATCTTGGATACCAGCCCTTTGTCTGTAGTGTCATTTGCAAACATCTTCTCCCATTCTGTGGGTTGCCTCTTTGTTTTGTTGACTGTTTCCTTTGCTGTGCAGAAGCTTTTTATCTTGATGAAGTCCCCAAAGTTCATTTTTGCTTTTGTTTCGCTAGCTTTTGGAGATGTATCTTGAAAGAAGTTGCTGTGGCCGATTTCAAAGAGGTTACTGGCTATGTTCTCCTCTAGGATTTTATGGATTCCTGTCTCACATTGAGGTCTTTCATCCATTTTGAGTTTATCTTGGTGTGTGGTGTTAGAGAATGGTCGAGTTTCATTCTTCTGCATGTGGCTGTCCAATTTTCCCAGCACCATTTATTGAAGAGACTGTCTTTTATCCATTGCATATTTTTTCCTGCTTTGTCGAAAATTATTTGACCAGAGAGTTGAGGGTCCATATCTGGGTTCTCTATTCTGTTCCATTGGTCTGTATGTCTGTTTTTGTGCCAGAACCATGCTGTCTTGGTGATCACAGCTTTGTTAATATAGCTTGAATCAGGCAACGTGATGCCCCCAGCTTTGTTTTTCTTCTTCAACATTTCCTTGGCGATTTGGGGTCTTTTCTGATTCCATACAAATTTTAGGTTTGTTTATTCCAGCACTTTGAAAAATGTCATTGGAATTTTGATTGGGATGGCATTGAAGGTATAGATTGCTCTGGATAGCATAGACATTTGAACAATGTTTTATTCTTCTGATCCATGAGCATGGAATGTTTTTCCATCTTTTTTGTGTCTTCTTCAGTTTCTTTCATGAGTGTTCTGTACTTCCTAGAGCATAGATCCTTTACCTCTTTGGTTAGGTTTATTCCAAGGTATCTTAATGGGTTTTGGTGCTATTGCAAATGGAATCGTTTCTCTAATTTCTCTTTCTACAGTTGCATTGTTAGTGTATAAGAAAGCTACTGATTTCTGTGCATTGATTTTGTATCCTGCCACATTATTGAATTGCTGTATGAGATCTAGTAATTTGGGGGTAGAGTCTTTTGGGTTTTCCACGTAAAGTATCATGTCATCTGCGAAACAACAGATGTTGGAGAGGTTATGGAGAAAGGGGAACCCTCTTACACTGTTGGTGGGAATGCAAGTTGGTACAGCCACTTTGGAAAACAGTGTGGAGGTGCCTCAAAAAATTAAAACTAGAGCTACCCTATGACCCAGCACTTGCACTCCTAGGTATTTACCCCAAAGACACAGATGTAGTGAAAAGAAGGGCCATAGGCACCCCAATGTTCATAGCAGCAATGTCCGCAATAGCCAAACTGTGGAAAGAGCTGAGATGCCCTTCAACAGATGAATGGATAAAGATGTGGTCCATATATACAATGAAATATGACTCAGCCATCGGAAAAGATGAATACCCAACTTTCACATCCACATGGAGGGGACTGGAGGAGATTATGCTAAGTGAAATAAGTCAAGCAGAGAAAGTCAATTATCATATGGTTTCACTTATTTGTGGAACATAAGGAATGGCATGGAGGACATTAGGAGAAGGAAGGGAAAAATGAAGGGGGGGAAATCGGAGGTAGAGAGGAACCATGAGAGACTATGGACTCTGGGAAACAAACAGGGTTTTAGAGGGGAGGGGGGTGGGGGGATGGGTTAGCCTGGTGATGGGTATTAAAGAGGGCACGTACTGCATGGAGCACTGGGTGTTATATGAAAACAATCGTGGATCACTACATCAAAAACTAATGATGTATGGTGACTAACATGACATAATTAAAAAAAAAAACCTAGTAGAGTTGTGATACTAATTCATACACAGATGGGCCTGTAGTTTAGAAATATAAATACAAAACTCCATATGGCAAATTTCCTTTATTAAGCTACTTCTGATTAAAGCTAATTAATATACTACTGAGAAAGCAATGTCCATGGAGATATTTTGAAATTGTTGACAAGCAAATGTTTCTCATTGTTCACCAGGTGGGGGACCCCCTTTCTGTCTCAGGAGCTCTTTGATTTATACTCTACTCAGACAGGTATATAATGATTTGCAAAATGTAGAGTTGTTCTAGAGATAACAAGCGGTACAGTCAAATGCTAGTTAATTTGTGTTAGAATTCTTGGGAAACAAAGTGACTTTTGTAAACGTATCAGCTCTTTGCAAATCTATTTTCATTCTACATATTGATTCATATTAAACACATTACATGGAAGTACCTGTTGACCTTCAAAATAAAACAGCCAATTGCTTTACCAGCATGATGGGTTTATTCAGGAATAGCAGAGGAATTGCAGTTCAAAACATGCAAGCTCTGGCAAACCATAGGCAAGTCTGGAGATCAAAGGAGAGGAACCCTACTTTATAGAGAAAAAGGTGACGTTGGGAAGGGCTGCTTTGGAGGAGTCAGAAGGGAAGTGAGTGTTCAGGATGGTGATGGCCGCTCATTGGCTGAGTTGAGGTATTTTCTTATTGGCTGGGCTTACTGCTGAGCAAGGAGAAATTCCTCCTTCCTCCTGTTGGAAATGCAAGGTGTCTCTGTTGGGGTCTGCAATTTACAGAGTGGTGGTGCATTAGAGCTCCCTCTTCTGGCCTCCCAAGTCCATTTGGAATGGGGTTTCCTTTATTAAGTTTCGCATATCAGCTTGTAATTCTTTCTTGCTACGCTGGATGTTAGGAGAGAGAAAGAGAAGCTTAAAATACCTTTTTTTTTTAAGTACTTTTAATACTGGAAGCAAAAACGTGACGCAGACAATAAGAATGTGTGCATCTCTTGCCACTAGCATTGTTATCAAATGGGAACTTAGAAATGCAAATTATTGGGTCCACCTCAGACCTACTAGATCAGGAATTCTGAAGGTGGGGCCTGGCAAACGGATTTAACAAGCCCTCTAGGTAACTTTAATGTATGCTAAACTTTGTGAGTGACTCTTCTGAAGGACGGGGCTTCCATTGTAATAAGTATTGGGAGAATATGATTACATGATGGATATTTGAAGCACTGTAAAACAAAAGAGGGTGTTGACTGTATTAGAGGAAATAGTTAATAGGAAGTTCAGATCTTAAGTGCCTTAATAGAGGCTGAGAACCAATTACAATCCCAAGTTATTTCTCTCCCCTTATCTACTCACAGACTGCTCATGGAATGTATATAATTATTATACAATCCCAGCACATGCACACACACATACACACATACATAATTCAAATGAAAGAATGTAGACAAATCAGAAGTCACTTTTAAGTCTTTGTTGCTCTGCATTAGCTGTGTTAAGTCTTATTTTTAAGAAATCCCATGTCAAATCTTGTTTCATAAACATCTCTGAAAATGAAATTAATGAACACAAAAAAGAAAATTAAATTACTACTATAATACTGACAGTTTTCATTTCTATATCTTTATACAAGGAGATCTTTTAGTTAGCCCCAGAAATGTTTTAGTTATTTAGAAAAAAAAAAAAACTTCCTTGAAAATATTACATGGAATTAATTTTATAGCCCAGGTACACAATTTTCACTTGATGGGAAATTAAGTTATATGGAGAGGTCATAGTTTTCAAAATTTAATTTTGAATAAGTAACTGCTGATACTTTGTTTCTACTTAAATTTCTTAGGTAAAGTAAGATTCACATTTTGTATCATTTGTTATGTGTGTGGCTTATTTTTAAAGGAAACAAGAGCAAGGATTAAATAAAATTGAAATTAAGTTGTTTTGTTAAACTGTTTGATTTGAACTAATTTTAAATTTCAGGTTAATTTGCAAAGATAGTACATAAATTTCTAGTGTACCCTTCCCCCAGCTTCCCTTAAGACTAGCACCTTATGTAATTATACTGCGTTCATCAAAACTGAGAAATTAACAGTGGTACAATGCTACCACCTAAACTACAGACTTTATTTAGAGTTCACCAGTTTTTCTGCTACTGCCCTTTTTCTATTTTAAGATTCGGTTCAGGATCCCACATTGCATTTAATTGTTTTGTGTGCTTAGTCTTCAGATCTATGAGAATGTTTCAGTTCAGTTTTTCTTTTTTAGAAGTAACTGGGAATTGGCACCTTTTTAGAAGTAATGAGTAGATATTTTTTTTTGAAGATTTTATTTATTTGAGAGAGAGAATGAGAGAGAGAGAGCACATGAGAGGGGGGAGGGTCAGAGAGAGAGCAGACTCCCTGCTGAGCAGGGAGCCCGATGTGGGACTTGATCCTGGGACTCCAGGATCATGACCTGAGCCGAAGGCAGTTGCTTAACCAACTGAGCCACCCAGGCACCCCATGAGTAGATATTTTTAAGAGCCCCTCAGTTTAGTTTTTGTGATGTTTTCTGATACGAGTATAATAGACATAGACGTGAGTTCATACTGACATCTCTGAGTCTTGATTCACCTCAGAAGTCATCCTACCCTCCCTCACCTTCCCTTTGCTTTTTTGTAGCTTCTTTATCTGGTAATGAGAAACCCACTCTAAATATCTGTCATTTGTTTTTTCAATCCTGATATACATGTAAAGTAATTCAGAAATGCTAGGCCTTACCCCTGTGAGAAACAAATTTACCATCTAGACCACGGAGCTCCTGTGTGATTCTTTTTATCTCTAGTCTAATAGCATCTAGTGAAAACATTGTTTACCAAACTTAACTGAGTCAGCTCCTTTTTGCCGACCCCTTTTGCTGTCAGGTTATATCATTGTAGCACAGTTAGTTGTTTTTACAGAGCAAAATAGTGATTCAGTTGTATTATTGCCAGCTTCCCTTGCATTACTATCAATAATGCTAGCTTTCATATACAAAACTTCTGAGTATGAATAGATCTCTTTCCAGTCTCTTTATTTTGTTCTTTGGTATATTTGTTCATTGTATGCTAATGCCATTTAGTTTAAATAAAACTTTACAAAAAATGTGATGTCTGCTAGGAGGTACTCATTCTCATTCTTTTAGCTTTATGAATTTGAAGGACACTTTTTAAATTTTATGAGAAAGTCAATTTAGATTTTGATAGAATATATTTTATGAATATTGTCACCTTCATTGTACGGTTTTCGCATCTGCTCAGATAGTATATTTCTGCATTTTAAGTATTCCTTGATGTCCTTCCATAATATTCGATGCATTTTTAAATAATTCTTTTTATGAATTTTGTTAGTTTTATTTCAAGTTACTCTATAGTTTTTATTTTTATTATAATAACTTTAAAAACATCTATTCCTAAATGTTTACCAGTTTAAATTTTTGTGTAGTAAACTTCCCCACTTACACAGTTGATGTCACTTATTAGCTGTGATAATTTATCTGTAGGTTCTCCTGGATTTTTTTTTACGAATACATAGCACATTTAGTAGACAATGGCACTTTTGTTTCTTGTATTCTAATCTTGAAATCAGTCTCTGCCTCTCTCAATCTCTCTTACTTTGTTTTGTTGCATTACCTGAATTTTATAGAACAGTGGTGAAGAGAATGATAATAGCAAGCATCCACGTCTTGCTCCTAACTTTTAAAAGATGTCTTCTGACCTACCACCATTATATGTGATGTTATCTTTTTTTTTGACAGATAACTTTTATTGGTTAAAAAAGTTACATTTATTCCTTATTCACTAAGATTTTTCTTTCAAATCATACGTCATTAAACTTTCACCAACTTTTTTATGCATTTATTAATATGATCATTTGACTTCCGATTTTTTTATGGCTCAGTTTGGTGAATTACTTAAAGGGATTGCTCAAGGTTAAAATAGCTGTTATAAACCTATGATTAAATTATACTTGGTAATGATTTACCCTAACTATTTTTATATATTTTCAGATTCAGTTTGCTAATACTTTATTTAGGATTCTTTTGCATAAAAATTCACGGGTAAAATTGGCCAACAATGTTCTTTGTTTGTTTGTTTTTATTATTTTTGCTTTGTTGTGGTTTTCTTTGCTGTCTGTGTTTTGGCATCAAGATACTGTACTTTTCTGTCCATTTCAGAGAGCAGTATGAGACTTTCTGGTTTCTTCTTTAGGGGCTCAGAAGTAGGGAAGACGGACACAAAGCTCACGTAAGGAAAATACCCCATGAGAGTGATGTGTTCCTGCCCCACTTCTTGGCCATAAGTAGGCTTTTTAGATGCTTTTCCTGGAAAAACAGCATAGTTACAAGGAAAACAAATAAATATGGATGTTGTGACACACCCATGTTTGTAAATTTAAAGGTCTGTACCTGATACAGGAACAGTTAAGGGAGTGTGCGTGTGTGTGTGCATGAGAGAGAGAGAGAGAGAGAGAGAGAGAGAGAGAGAGAAGGTGTGAAATCAGTATGAGACATAACAGACATACAGGAAGGATAGCTCAGGAGAGAAAGAAGAATTTATTCAGCACAGTCATCCAGGAATCATGTGGAAGTGAATTTTGGGTTTGCTTCCTACTGAAGGAAAATTATGAGAAAGAGAAAACCTATCAGGATATCCAACAGGGAAAGCCACTGCATGAAAGCATTTTAAAGTTATTCCTCCACCCTGAGTAGAACTCTCTCATAAAATTAGTAAACTTATTATTTTCATTTAAATACATTACTTTTAAATTTTGGCTGTTGCCTTTTCCGTACTCTCGGGCAAAAATGTATTATTAGCCCTTTGGATTTGCACCTGGTTAGTTCCCTAGGCCTTTGTAACTATCTGCTTCCACTGATTTGCTGAACAATAGTGACCCAAGGATCATTTATCTTCCTTAAGAATCGCCACAAAATAAACTGAGGAAAATCAAAGAAAGTCATTGCTTTAAGATCTAAAATGAATCTTTTCCAAAAAGAAAGGAAGGAAGGAGAGAAGAAGAAGAAGAAAAAGAACTGATACAAGAAAGATAAACAAGCTGTGTCTCTTTGGCTTAAAAATAATGATTTAAAGCTAAAACATACAGATATATAATAATTATAACCAAGAATAAAGTTGTTAGAATCTGTAAAAACATAAAATTACTAAAATCATGATTTAATCATGCCAGTTCTTGTCTCTCATCGACTCATTATACACTCTCCTTGAAGAATAATAGGTGTTCAGGAAATATTTTTGATTTTCCACCAGTAAGTAATGTCACCTCGGCAAAATATCTGTATCTGGCAATGAGAAAGGAATATTTATGGAGATCAACATGGTATGTAGTAGATGTCCAGAAAGCAATAGAAGATTCGCACTCCATCCCATAGTTCACGACCTACAGTCTTGCTAAGAATTTTTAGAAAATACAATAAAAGTACAACAAATCCAGTGTTTGAAGGTCAGAGAATAGATTTCTTTTCCCTTATAGTTCTTTTATCTCCATCCTGTTATCACATTTGTCAATTTTTAATATGCAATATGTATCTTTCACAGTGAAGAAATGCTAATAGCTGTTATTCACTAGCCTCTGAAAATTGAACTGCCTCTATCCACTAGTGAGTGGGATTCCTTATGTGGATTGGGGCCTGCTGCAGTAAAAATCACTTAAAAATAGATAATTTTTATTGAAAAAGAATTGTCTGCTCTTTGGGAGTCCCTTTGCAGCCATGTGCTATTGTACGATTATTACATACATAAAGACAGTATGTATGGGATAAAGGTGCCATGAAAGGACAAAGGAATAGAATTGTTGTTATATTAACAATCACAGTCTTAATAACGCAGAGGTTAGAAAAAGAAATGCAGCGTGTTGGTTGTTAAGTAGAAAAATGGTTTGCTCTACTGCAAAGAAAATAAATGAGAGAGGAGTTTAAAATAGGTAGAGATTTTAATATATCCTGTCTTGGATTTGAGTAGTTAATAATAAAATAAATATTTACCTCAAATATATCTGTGGTTTCTATTATGCTTCACCTATAATTAAAACTCAAGTTTCCGTATAAGCTGGCTTATTTGACCATTTCAATATTTAATAAATACATAATGTTTTGAAACTATAATTTGGTGATGTTTAAGAGAAGGCAACAAAATAGACAAAATTGAGTATTTTAAATAAGTGTTAAATATTAAATGGCATATTGTCACATGAAGAGAAAAAAATGGAGCCAAGTACATTAATTCATCCTTTTATAGTGGAGCCTACCCTACTGTGCATCTTTAAATGTTCTCTAGAAAGGGATGCCAGTTAACCCACATCAAAGGAGAACATGGGGGTTCCCTCAGTATAGTTCCAAAGGACAGGTTCCTAGTAATTCAGTATAGGTTTGTTTATGTAGATTTGGTTTCTTTTGCATTTCTGTGCACTTCTGAGTCTTTTATATTTCAAGAATTACAAGCTATGATTTGGCTTAGTTTCTAACAATGGGAGAATGCCATAGTGTTAGTGGGTATCAGTAATGTGACTGGCAGCTTTAAGGTGGCCTTATGGTAAACTAATGAGTTTTGAAAGTTTACATCATAATAGGTACATTCCTCACACATATAAAAAGCTGTTGACTCTTCACCTCTTCAGGACAATAACCTGTTATAAAATAATACTTAAATTTAAATATCAAGTCCGGAAATCTCTGTGAAAAGCAAGATGCTAGGCAGTCAGGTTTGTCTCATAATTTTTATTTCACGACACCGAGGTGTCCTGCTGCAAGAGAAGTTGGTAGTATTCTGTGAACTTTTTGTTTACTTTGCTAACTCACATTTAACCCCAGCTCACATCCCTCTCATCACATTTGGCAGAACACCCAACATTAGTGTTTTCCCGGGGCCCCTTCCCCAACACAAACCTTGGAGCCAAGTAATACAGGAAATTTGGGGGAAGAACTGTTGTTCAGTCCATGGTGGTCACCGATGATCAGGCTGAGTTAATCTCTTCCAAAGCGGGCAGCCCCATACATCCGAACGCCTGCTTCCTTACCGCCATGCCAGACTGCTGGCCCTTGGCTATGGCTCCCAAGGGTAAGGGGGCATTGTGTTGGGACTGCAGGTAGCTGAGAGTCACTCCCTCATGGGTACCCTCTGTTCTCTGGTACAGTGAAGGAATTTTTTTTTTTTTTTTGAAGGTAGCTGCTTTTCTAAGAACCTTCTTAAATCTCCATTACTCTTAAAACCTAGTTCCCTTTCTCTTTGTAGTTGAATCATTCCCTTCTCCCTTGAAATTTTGTAGCCATGCTGGGACATCCCAGAACACCAAATACTGTTTTCAGATTCTAGGGAAACCCAGATATTATTATCCCAGAGCAAAAGTGTGGCTGCTCTGAAGAGAAGTAAGAAGTGAAGGGGAGGGGGGAGTTCTTTTTATGTATAACAAAAACTACACAAATGTAAAATTTTCAGGGTATTTTTCTACAGAGTTTAGCTACTAAATCTTGTTTAGGTTTTTATTGTTTGTTTTTGTTTTGTTTGGGTAAGAAATAAAAATGGACATCCTTAGGACCTAAGCAAGGGAATGTTTTTTTTCTAGAAACAACTTTAACAATCAAGTTAAAAGAGTCTTCAAAAAACAAGAAAAAGAGGTGGAAAGGATTCAGATGGCAATTGAAAGGAAATGCTTGTTTTATTTATTTCATTTTTAATATTTTATTTCTTTGAGAGAAAGAGAGTGAGAGAGAGATAATAAACAGGGGGGGAAGGGTAGAGGGAGAAGCAGACACCTCACTGAGCAGGGACCCCAACACGGAACTCAATCCCAGGACCCTGGGATCATGACCTGTGCGGAAGGCAGATGCTTAACTGACTGAGCCACCCAGGTGCCCCAGGAAATGCTTGTTTTAGTCCCTTCAGACTGCCAAAACAAAATACCTTAGTGTGGTTGGCTAAAACAACAGACATCATTTCTCACAATTCTGGAGGCCAGGAAATCCAAGGTCAAGGTGTGAGCATTGCCTGGGAAGAGTGGCTTCATGGCTTGTAGACAGCTGCCTTCTCTCTGTGTGCTCACGTGTCCTATCCTCAGGGCATGCTTCTAGAGAGTTCTCTGGTCTCTTCTTTTTCTTATAGGAGCACTAACCCCATCATAAGGGTACCACCCTTGTGACCTCATCAAAACCTAATCACCTCCCAAGGGGCCTGCTTTCAGGTACCATCACGTTGAGGGTGAGTGTTTCAACATGTGAATTTTCAGGGGGAACACAAATATTCAGTCCATTATGATGCTATTAGGAGCATTTTTTCAACTTTATTTAACAGACAGTTTTCAGATTTAATACATCACTTTTATCATCCTAGCCATCACTCGGGTACCATTGTTCTCTGTTGACTTCTGTTGTTCATGTGATGGAGTATGAACGGCTGAATCTTAACCACGACCTAATCTCTTCCTTTCTCCAGTTAAATTGTCATTCGTATCAGCCACCTTGGCATTTATCCTAATATGTTTTACCATTTTTTCAAATTCAGTAAACCAAAAACTGAACTTACCCTCATGTTTTTCTCAAAACATCCTTCCTGGCATTCGTAATTCTCTAGTTTGAGCTAACATGACCTGGTCGCTCATTCCCGAAATTCAGTCATCTTTGAAGCATTCCCATAGTTGACCCCCTGTCAAGTATGGTCCTCAAGTATAATATACTTGGTTCTCCCTTCATAGTCTCACCGACTCCACTGTCATCACTTCTGAATCAGGCACTTAGTATTTCATGCCATTGTCACTTGTCTTTCTATTTCTACTCCTGGCAGACCCTATTGTGGACACTTGATTATTCCTCCTCTATCTTACCTTGGTTCATGTTACTCCCTCGCTTAACATTGTGGAATTTTTCCTTATGTGTCTATGAAAACACTTCCTTATGTCTGGCCATCAAAGCCATATGATCTGGGCTAATTTCACTTCTCCATTCACCTACATCAAACCCACTGCCAAAATCTTTCTTTCTTGCCTTCCTTTCCCTTTTCTGGTAGACTTTCAGAGCTCCTTTCTGCTTCTTAAAATTCTGCCACTCCTTGAGGCCTGGTTGTATTCACACCATCTTTACTAACTCTCCCTGATGTTCCAGCCATTAATAGGTTTCTCTCATGAGAACTGCTGTTACATTTCTTCCGCAATCCATTTGGCACACAATGTCCATTGATTTGCATTTTACTTTGGGTTATTTTGTTTGGATTATTTTGTTTTGTTTGGGTTTATTTGCATCTAAAGCAGGTATGAATTTACATTTGCCACTCAAGATAGGCACATGGGTCATTTTAGTTCTCTTTTACACCAGAATTAGTTTTGTTCAGAACTGAGCCAAGTTCTGGAGTTCACATTTCTTCTGATGAAGGGTCTGTTGATTCTCAATAGTCACACACTAGGAAATCTCAATTTCCACAACACAAAGGGGCCCAGGAAATGTTTTGGATCTCCTCCATGGCTCTCTGGAAGTGTGTGAGATAAGATGGGGATGCTGTTAGCATCACGTCTGCCGTACAGTGGCCGACTCATGATGGCATGTGTCCAAGTGCCTGGTTGCTCTTGGTTTTCTAAGGAGGCAGGGAGAGCGTAAATGTGAAGTGCCTTTTCGTATTCTCTTGGCCTTCACTGCCTTTAACACTGAGCAGTTTGCTTAGCCTCAGTTATAACCATGGCCTGTGGATTCCATGCAGCTCAACCCTTCTGGACTCAGACAGAATGCGGCCTACAGGACAGGAGATCCAGCTTTTGAATAAACCACCAAAGTGGCTGGATGATACACTTTGGTACTGGGGGTAACTAACTTCCTATGGAGAAAACAGAACGTTCTAAGGAGCTGTGCAGATAAACAGGATCTCTCTTTTTCTTCCCTTTGAAAAACTTCTCTAAAGTATAGTTTCTCTGTGGAGTTTGCCCAGAGATGTCCTTCATCACTGAGTGGATACCTTTGTTTAGAAAGTAGCTTACTGTGAAGCGACAGCCAGTATGGGACCTTGAGGCCCCTTCACGGGTTCCTTCCTTCCCTACTTCATGTATTCTCTGTCTCACCCATAGGCTCTGAGATTACATCTTACACAATCTTTGGGCTGTTCTGGAACCAATTCCAGTGAGGGTTGGGGTTGGTTTCCTTCACAACACCAAGTAATTCTTGGACACCAGCTGGGTGTCCTACAATTCAGCTCATTTCTGACACTGTGTACTTGTATCAGATCCCTTAGGTTAAGGGTTCAGTCCTACCAGACTGCCCCCCCCAAAACACTTCAGACACCAGTCAGCAGCCTGGGCTCCTGACCAGTCAGCTATAGACTGGAGGTTCCAACAACTCTCACCGTGGGTTTCAGATGCCGGTAGCAAGTCCAGGTTGTTACCTCTACTTCTGATCAACCAGATATAAATTAGAGGTTCCCCCAAACCCCTCCTTCCTTGCGTTTGATTAATTTGCTAGAATGGCTCACAGAATTCAGAGAAACAGTACTTCCTTGATCATTGGTTTATTATCGATGGATATAACTCAGAAATAGGCAGATAGAAGTGATGCATCGGGAAAGATACGGGGAAAGGGTGTGGAGCTTCTATGCCCTCTCCTGACATTTCCACATGTTTGCCAGCCTGGAAGCTCTCCAGACCTAGTCACTGGGGGCTTTTATGGAGGCTTCATTATGTAGGCATGATTGCTATTGGCAAATAATTCAACCTCCAGCCCCTCTCCCTTCCCTGTAGGTCAGGGTGGTTGAACTAATAATATTTCTAACCATCTAATCACATGTTTGGCTATCCTGGCAACCAACTGCCTTCCCTACGTGCTTCTAAAATTGACCTCATTAAGAGAAACAAGACACTTTTATAGTTTTCATCACTTAGAAAATTCCAAGGATTTTGGTAGCTTTGTACTAGCAATGGGGACAAAGATAAAATATTTACTTTAAAAAAAATTATTTTTTTTTTAGAGAGGGTGGGGAGAGGGGCAGAGGGAGAAGGAGAGAGAGAATCTCAAGTAGGCTCAGCGCTGAGCGCAGAGCCCGACAGGGTATTCTGTCTCCCAACCTTGAGATCATGACCTGAGCCTAAATAAAGAGTCAGGAGCTTAACTGACTGAGTTACCCCAGTACCCCAAAATACTTATTTATTATAAACCACAGTATCACACCAAGAAAGCATCAATACTTATTCCCTCACTCAAGGTGGTTTTCTAGAAAACCTTAGCTAGGCCATTTCATAACGTGATGAACTTAATTGGTAGGCTTCTTGACTGCACTGTAGGTATGCAACTTGAAAGAAAGGTCAGGGTCCGCCTCCACACTGACAGGCAAACACTGGTTCTCTTCTCTGCAGCCCTGTACCAGCCTTCCCTACAGTCCAGGAGGGTCGTTCTCTTTTTCCTTCTCAGTTTTCGAATTTTTGTTTTCACATTTTGATCCTATAAATGTTTTCTTCTTCTAACAAAATCTGGGTCTTGCAAATGAATGCTTTGCTCTCCAGACTGTTATTTCTGACAAGTGCTTTTAAAAATCTGTTTGGAAGGTTAAGTCCAGGCAGTTAATCTTTCTTTTTCTCCCCTTTAGGCAGCACCTTCTTTCTTCCTGATCCGTGGATAGTCTGGCTCCATGTGTTCAAGGATCACATTGCAGCAAAAACTTTTCTAGAAATAAAAACCTTATTCAGTGGAAATCATCCAATAGAGGAATGAAAAATAATGTGTTATATGTATTCAGCAGTTAAAATGAATGAAATAGATCTATCTATCTCTATCTTTATCTCAACATAGACATATCAGTGTCTAATGTTTAGTAGAAGTATGTTTCTAAAGAGACAAATACAATCTTAGCTGGATGGTGGGTCCTTGGACTTTTTATTTTTTATTTTTTTTAAGATTATATTTATTTGAGAGAGAGAGGGAGTGAGTGAGCTTGGGGTGTAGGGCCAGAGGGAGAAGTAGACTCCCCGCTGAGCAGGGAGCCCAACGTGGGGCTCAATCCCAGGATCCTGAGATCATGACCTGAGCCGAAGGCAGACGCTTAACTGACTGAGCCACCCAGGTGCCCCAGGTTCAAGGATCAGTGTTCTCAATGTTTTAAAATTTTCATACTTTTTTAGAAAAGAAAAAATTAATCTCAATTTAATATTCAATATATTATCCTTCTGTATAGATTATATATTTAATTTGAGAACAAAAATAATAATCTCTTAAGCTGTATCTCTCATGTTTGCACTTCTTCATATCACTAAATACGTGTTATACTTGTAACAGTTTATTAATCCAGTAAACATCACATGGTGGAGTCAGCACTTACTATAGTGAAATCAAACTGACTTGTGGGGTAACTACTTTTATGTTACACACTCAGCATGTGTGCAGGTGTGTGTCCGTGCTTGTGTGCATGGTGGGAAAAGGAAGCCCGTAGTGAGCTGTAGAGCACTGGGAAGGGAGTCAGTGGTGAGGGCTACTTATGCACCATTGTCCAGGCTTGGCTCTACACCCCAGCCAACCTGTTCCTCCCTCCATCATCCCCACACTTGTGCAATGCAGCAGAAAAAGAGATCTGCTCATAAGATAAACTGTCCTTCTTTGCCAGCCTTTTTTTCTTCTTCTGTCTTTCGAAATGTGGAAGTGTGCCACTTTCTAGAACCTGACTCAATAATCCCATCATTTCTAATGGAAAGCCCTTAAAGGGCATCTACTCAACTAGGGAACCTTACGAGATCCTTTTTTAAAAAAGGAGGCATGATAAGCTAACCTTGCAAGAGCTTCCCAGTTCTAACAGCTTTCTTTTATTGCCAATGCTTCAGGCAAGAATGTGGCATCTTGTTTAAAGCGACCAAACAACAACAACAACAACAACAACAACAAAAACAAACCCAAAAAACCAAACCATTGAAGAATAAGGATCCAGACAGTCTAACCTAATTTTCTACTATATCGCTTGACGCATACGTCACAAAATTCAGTATTCATGGTGATTTGGTTTTATTTTATGAAACCGTACAAAAAAAAAAAAAAAACAATGTGACAACTGGAAAGGAAATGGTGCCAACTTAAACAACTTTCCAAAGATGCACAAGGAAAGAATAACAGTGTAATGAACACATTTCTTTGAGTGACAAGTTATATTTGATTTTGTTATATAAATCCTAGCCTCTGCTAAGGATTTCTTAACATATACTCATGATTATTTCTCTACACAAAAGATGAATTTTTTTTTCATGAAAGAGCAAATTTAATTTTGGCCCAGGGTGATAAAAGTTGCTAGTCCTTCCCTGTCAGAGAATTTAGGTACAATTTTTGGAAAATGATGATGGTATTCAGAAAGCTGTATGGCAAACAGAAATAGTCCCTGCATTTTTAGAATAAACATATCAGTATCTGACAATACAGGCTCTTAGGACTCTCTCCAGTTTTTGTTTTAGGAAATTCTGTCAAAACGAACAATAGCCATAGTCTTGGTCTCCAATCATTCTAGGTAAATGCATGAGAGCAAAGCATTTGCGGCTTTATTTGGGGAAGGAGTAAGCATCTCCTCTTACTTACCTGAAAATCTAGGAGCAGCTAGAGATCAGCGTTCCCCTCTTCCCAGGTCATCTGCCCCGGACAGGTGAAACTTAAAAAAGTATTTCCTCATTTAGACACCAGAGTAGGGATTATCAACGTTTTTCTCTTTAAAAAGGCCAAATGGTAAATAATTTACACTTCACAGGCCCCACGGTCTCCGTCACAGCTACCCAACTTTTTTATACCGTTGAAGTACAAAAGCAGCTCTTGACAGTATGTAAATAAATGAGCGAGGCTGTGTTCCAATAAAATTTTATTTACAAAAGCAGAGTGCGAGCTGCCCAGGGTTTGATGCCCTCTACTCCAGAGCCTTGGCTTATCTTTTAGGTCATCTGTCAAGTTAGCTCTACAAACAATTTCCTAAGAAATGTGAAGAACTCTCCATTCCTTACATCTTGCACTCTTCCTAGATTTGATTTCCAGCCAACATGGTAACACTAGGGTGGGAAGTATTTGTCACCCTGGCAAGGAACAGTCTCATATTCTTCCTGGATGTGAACATGAGTTAAATTTGAAAAACAGCTGTGAGATGAATGACATGAAGTAAAATGTGGTTCAAAGAGGTTGACTCTAAGAATCAGCTATGCTTAGAGCTGGCTTAGACAAAAGGTACAGAACCAAGGACTGAATTATTGGTACAAGGTCATGGCTGATGCTGTTCCGGTGTGAAGTGCCAGGGTTAGGACTCATTTCCTTAATCAGATGTGATGAAGACAGGCTTACATATGTACTCAGAGGCTAGCAGGCAGGCGGGCTCTCTGTAGAGACCACCAGGGAAAGCAAATACTTGGTTTAAAAAGGGACTAGGGACTACTTAAAAGAATGTTGGTGCTACTTACTAAACATCTAAACCAGGCATTGTGTGAACATAATCTCACTTAATCTTCAGAGTTACTCTTTGAAGTAAATATTGGAAGCCCCCATTATGTGAAGAAAAGAGAGCATAATGATGCCAGAGGCTTGGTTACAGTAAAGCAAAAGGTGATGAGTTCGGGTGGTATCTCCCTGAATGACAACAAATTTGAAATGTGATGAATGCCACTGTGCTATTGAGTATGACAGTGACTGGCACCATGGCAGTAGTTGATTTTGTGGAGTCTATCTCCTGGGCCACAGCTGGAGCAGAGGGCAAGGACTCTGAGGGGGAAAGGTCACTGCAAGAGCTCTAGGTTCAGAGAATGATGCCAGCTCTATCAGCATCTAGGCAGTTCCGGAAATATTTGGGAGAGTTCATGGATTAGGGTAACCAAATGTCCCAAATTGCCTCAGACCCTTGGAATGTGGGGCTTTCAGTGCTAAAATCTGGAATGTTCCTAGCAAGCCACCCGGAGGCTTATGGATATTTAGGTGCTCGGGGCTTACGAGAAGCTCATAAGCCACCCTGTGCCGAAGCTGGTTCATAGCTGGTCATGAAAACTGAATGTTATGTTTTCAGGAATTTTGCAAGCCATTGGTTAACCATTATCAAAAATTAAATTACGTAAATGTACATTAATTATATTAAAATATTAATAAATATTCAAAAGTCACCACTTTCTAATTTTTGAGTAGTTTTCTCACATTTATGATTTGAAGTTATTTATGTTTATTGTGTCAATCCATGTGGTAGAAATACTGCAAATGGTAGGCTCCTGCATATCTCTTCCCGGCTGTATGTTCAGTGGCATCATGCTGGTAGCTTGAAATAGGAGGGAGGGTTTTTTGTTGTTGGTCCAGAAAGCAGTGGGGAAAATGTTAATAATGTAGGTTAAACTTCAAAATGTATGATGTCTGTAGCTGGTGCATTGTGTATAGCACACTCAATAAAGAGGAAATATTTCTTCAGTCTTTGGGAACTGTTATCTTTCTTAATAAAAACGTAGCTCACAGAATTAACAAATGAGCATAGTTTTAACTAAAGTCTTGTTTCACTTTCATTGTACTCATTAAAGGAAACAAAATATTAAGCACCACTCATGCTGCAAATACACCACTCCATCAGTTGAAACTACACGTGGGCAACAAATACAAGAGTTTGGCAAAAATCAACTAAAACATTTGGTGAGAATTAATTGGCTATATGGAATGACAATGGTGAGTATTTACATTTCCTTATTAATAATAAATTATGTGCAACTCATTGTTTATATTAGTATAGTTTATGATTAACTTCTGTCTATATATATCCATATTTAGATCTATAGCTATATACTCTTTTACCAGAGAGTCAGTTATTAACTATTTCCCAGTATACCATTGCTCATAAATTATGGAATGTAGAGCTAGCAGTAGGAAAAACCGGAACCCCAGTAGGTAGTGGGTTTGAGTTTGTAGCCTCTCGGCTGCTTTATTCAGAAATGATGGGTTTCTGAGCGTAAGCTGAGTCTGCATTACGTGTGTCTAAGCAGAAAAAGGTTTTGCAAAAAAATCTTAATAATAAATAACATAAGACACAGCCATCTTTGTAGTGTTCGTGCTCGTCAGTCTTCCCAGGCTATATAATTATATTCTGAAGTGCTATTTCATTGCGTCAGTCTTCTCTCAGTAAGTCCATTTATGCCAAGCATTTGCCATATACAACGTAAATTCCATGGAAGGAGAAACTGAGATTATTTTGTTCATTACTGACTCTTTAAGACACATAGTCGCCTCTCAGTACCCATGCAGGGGGTGTACGCATAAATGATTGAATGAGTAAATTCACTTTTATCATCCTTTCTTAATGCTAGAAGTTGTGATCTCTCCTTTTTTAAGGTTTCATTGTAGGGACAGGGTAACAAGTAACCTTATTCTTACCAGACCAGCATACTGTTATCCACTTAAATTAGAGGTGAGTTTCTCAAATGTTCTCCCTCCCTACCTTTAAGGACAGCTAGGGCTTGGTCTGGGGTCAGAAGTGGCCTGCTTCAATAATACAGTTTCTTTAAACTTTTATATTTACACTTAAAGAAAAAAATCACATTGATCTTTGCATTTTTCTCCAAAGAGTATCACATTTTTATTACCTGAAAATGTCTATCAAGAGCTTTTAATGAAGTATATTAACTGATTTTTCCTCTGTAAATCTTTGAATAAGTTTGGTGTTCCAATTAAATATGCTTTGTTTGTCCTATAAGAGCTTATTCACATACACCTGGTGTGTACTCCAAGATTTCATGTAACAGAACCCTGTTTGAGAAGTTTCACATAGCTACTCCTAAAGTACTCTCTGAATAATTTACACAAATAATAAAATATTCCCCTGTAAGGTTTACATTGTAGGTAAAAATAAATAAGTATTCCCTCCACCACCGTTACAAGAAAGACAAAAAAATTAGTAAAAATGCAAAATATTTTAATGAAAAATCCATTTCTTTCTGAAGGTGTTTAGGGACCATACCAAATATGAATTATATTCTTAATAAATTATAATATTTTAAGGGTCATTAAAAGAACCCTTATGTTAAAATATGGTAACATTTTAAATTCCTTGAATGTTTTACACTATTTTGTATTTAATTTAATTGCTTAAAAATTAAAATTAAGCCACTAAAAAATGTGATATGAAGTTACTATGATAATATATTCCAGAGCCAGTTACTGACATGCTTGATTATGAAATTATGCGGTATTGCCGCCATACTCTTACATTCTTGTTTCTTTGGTAGTCATAATGATTTTTGAGAGTAAGTTGTGTGAAGAAAGGTAGGTAAGTGCTCATAAGCACAAGCAACCTAGATTATTTCTTGGCACAAATTTCCTCTTTTCCTTTGCCTTGCTATTGTTAAGTCCTAGATGTAGGCAACAATACCATTTAAGAAACAAACAAACAATATCATTTGAGGCATTTCCATGCTACCCAGAAGGATTCTCTTTTACAAGATGTTTTTAGTGGAGTCTTAATTTTCTTTTTTGAGGCACTTGAATTAATGGTGCCTCAACATCACAAGAACTGTTGAGGCTCAAAGGTATAATACTATCCTCAGCTTTCCAGTGAGTCCATAAGTCTAATTCTAAAGTTTCATTAAGACTGGATAAGAATGGAGAACGGGGAGGCAAGATGGCAGAAGAGTAGGGGAACTCATTTTATCTGGTCCCTTGAATTTGGCTGGATAACTGTCAAATCATCTGGACAACTATGAATTCAACCTGAGATATAAGAAAACAACTAATTGTTGAAATTCTACGAATAGAAAAGAGACCACTTTTTGCAAGGTAGGAGGTGTGAAGTGAATTGGAGGGATATATAGGAAGATAAACGGGGGGGGGGGGGGCTCCATAAGCCAGCTACCGGAAAGTGATATAGCAGCAGAGTGCAAAATCAGAACTTCTAGAAGTCTGCTCCAGTGAGAGATGTCCTTGCCTGAAAGGTGCTTAGGTGATGAAGAGGGGCAGAATCCTAGGTGGCTCAGTGTGGTCTCAGGATCCCCGGGGTCACAGAAAGAATGGGGGTGCCTGAGATGGCAGAGTTCCCAAGCATTGGAGTGGGGAAACCAGGTGAGGTCAGTGAGCCCGGGAGAGAGCTCTCAGCTTGGTTTGCCAAAAATTGCAAGCTGTGGCTCAATTGGGTGACCGCTGTCCATGCGGGGACCCTGCAAAAGACAGAAACCTGGCAACCCTCCACCTTCCCCCAGGAGGAGTGGCGTGGGTGTGCACCACAGGAGTCTGCAGAGTTTGGTGCACACAAAAGTGAAGATTGCTTTTCCCTGAGGGTTTACTGAAGAGAGGGGGGTTGCAATCTTTCAGGTCTGGGGCAGGCCATTTTTATTTTCATCCTCTAAAGCAGCACAGAAAGCCTTTAGGGAACAAAAGCCACATAGAACAGCCCAAAACAGCTTACACTGAACCGGCCGCCTGACAAGGAGTGGTGCAACTCCGCCCAGGGAAAGACACCTCCTCCCCCCAGAAGACAGCTGGAACAACAGGGGAATACCAACTTTACGGAGCACCACAGAACTGCAAAACTCCAGTGCTAGGGGAAAATAGTATGTAGAATTTGAGGTTTCTTTCTCAGGATTCTTTTAGCTTTCAGTTTAAAATTTTCCTTTTCAACTAGTTTCTTACTTTGTCAACTCTGTTTTTAAGTCTTTTTTTAACTTTTTACATTTACATTTAATAGATACATTCTTCATTTTTGGCTTCCTTTCACTGTATTCAATTTTATTTTTGTAAATATAAAAGTTTTACTTTCTTTACAATTTTGGGATTTAGTATCTTCTAACAAACAAAAAATACACCCAGGACCATGTGGATCACCCTGTTTTGTCCACCTGGGAGATTATATTCCTCCCCGCTCCTTTTTTTTTTTCTTTTTCTTTTCTTTTTTGGTTTCTGACCTCTTCAGAAGGTGGTTCAACATTCGCAAATCAATCAGTGTGATATATCGCATTAATAAAAGAAAGGCCAAGAACCATAGGATCCTCTCAGTAGATGCAGAAAAAGCATTTGACAAAGTACAACATCCTTTCTTGATTAAAACTCTCCACAGTGTAAGGATAAAGGGAACATACCTCAATAACATAAGAGTCATCTATGAAAAGCCTACAGCAAATATCATTCTCAGTTGGGAAATTCTGAGAGCTTTTCCCCTAAGGTCAGGAATACGGCAGGGATGTCCACTCTCACCACTGTTATTCAACATAGTACTAGAAGTCCTAGCATCAGCAATCAGACAACAAAAAGAACTAAAAGGCACTCAAATTGGCAAAGAAGTCAAACTCTCTCTCTTTGTAGATGACATGATACTCTATATGGAAAACCCAAAAGACTCCACCCCAAAATTGCTAGAACTCATACAGGAATTAAGCAATATGGCAGGATACAAAATCAATGCACAGAAGTCAGTTGCATTTCTATGTACACTGAGACAGAGGAAAGAGAAATGAAAGAATTGATTCCATTTACAATTGCACCAAAAACGAAAAGGTACCTAGGAATAAACCTGAAAAAAAGGCAAAGGATCTGTACTCTGAACACTATAGAACACTTACGAAAGAAATTGAGGAAGACACAAAGAAATGGAAAAACATTACATGCTCATGGATTGGAAGAACAAATATTATTAAAATGCCTATGCTACCTAAAGCAATTTGTGCATTCAATGCAATCCCTATCAAAATACCATCAACTTTTTTCACAGAACTGGAACAAATAATCCTAAAATTTATATGGAACCAAAAAAGACCCCAAATAGCCAGAGGAATGTTGAAAAAGAAAACCAAAGATGAGGGCATCACAATGCTGGACTTTAAACCTTATTCCAAAGCTATAATCATCAAGACAGTATGGTACTTGCACAAAAACAGACACATGGATCAACGGAACAGAATAGAGAACCCAGAAATAGACCCTCAATTCTGTAGTCAACTAATCTTCCACAAAACAGGAAAGAATATCCAATGGAAAATGGGACAGTCTCTTCAGTAAATGGTGTTGGGAAAATTGGACAGCCATATGTAAAAGAATAAAACTGGACCATATTCTTATACCATACACAAAGATATACTCAAAAGGGATGAAAGACCTCAATGTGAGACAGGAATCCCTCAAAATCCTAGAGTAGAACACAGGCAGCAACCTCCCTTGGCCACAGCAACTTCTTGCACATGTCTCCAAAGGAAAGGGAAACAAAAGCAAAAATGAACTATTGGGACTTCATCAAGATAAAAAGTTTCTGCATAGCAAAGGCAACTATCAATAAAACTAAAAGGCAACCTATGGCAGGGGAGAAGATATTTGCAAATGACAGATCAAGGGCTAGTATCCAAGGTCTATAAAGAACTTATCAAACTCAACACCCAAAAAACAAATAATCCAGTCAAGAAATGGGCAGAAGACATGAACAGACATTTCTCCAAAGAAGACATACAAATGGCCAACAGACATATGAAAAAATGCTCAATGTCACTTGGCATCAGGGAAATGCAAATCGAAACCTCAATGAGATACCACCTCACACCAGTCAGAATGGGTAAAATTAAGAAGACAGGAAACGACAAATGGTGAGGATGCAGAGAAAGGGGAACCCTCCTACACTGTTGGTGGGAATGCAAGCTGGTGCAGCCACTCTGGCAAACAGTATGGAGGTGCCTCAAGAAGTTAAAAATAGAGCTACTGTATAACCCAGCCATTGTACTACTAGGTATTTACCCCAAAGATACAAATGCAGTGATCCGAAGGGGCACCTGCACCCCAGTGTTTATAGGAGCAATGTCTACAATAGCCAAACTGTGGAAGGAGCCAAGATGACCATCGATAGATGAATGGATAAAGAAGTTGTATATATATACAATGAAATGTTACTCAGCTATCAGAAAGGATGAATACTTACCATTTACATCCATGTGGCTTGAACTGGAGGGTATTATGCTGAGCGACATAAGTCATTCAGAGAAAGACAATTATCATATGATCTCACTTATTTGTGGAATATAAGAAACAGCACAGAAGATAGGGGAAGGAAGGGGAAAGTGAATGGGAAGTCATCAGAGAAGGAGAAAAACCATGAGAAACTCTTAACTTTAGGAAACAAACTGAGGGTTGTTGGAGTGGAGGTAGGTGGGGGATGGGGTAATTGTGTGATGGCCATTAAGGAGGGCACGTGATGTGATGAGCAGTGGCTATTATATGCAACTGATGAATTATTGAACACTACATCTGAAATATGATGTAGTATATGTTGGGTATTTGAATTTATTTTTTAAAAGATTTTATTCATATTGAGAGAGCAGGCGTCCAAGAGGGAGGGACAGAGGGACAGGGAGAAGCAGAGACCCCGCTGAGCAGGGAGCCTGATGTGGGACTTGATCCCAGGACCTTGGGTTCATGACCTGCGCTGAAGGCAGACACTTGACTGACTGAGCCACCCAGGTGCCTGGCTAATTGTACTAAAAAAAAAAGACTGGATAAGAATGCATCATCTTCTCATAATTCATCTGACTTTTTTTTTTTAAAGATTTTATTTATTTGACACAGAGGGAGAGTGAGAGAGAGCACAAGCAGGGTGAACAGCAGGCAGAGGGAGAGGGAGAAGCAGGCTCTCCGCTGAGCAGGGAGCCCAATGCGGGACTCGATCCCAGGACCCTGGGATCATGACCTGAGCCGAAGGCAGCCACTTAACCAACTGAGCCACCCAGGTGCCCTCATCTGACTTTTTCTGACCAAAAACTTGCATGGAATCATGTTTGTCTCATGGGATGAGCAATAAATACCATTCACTCTCTTAAATTAATTGCTCAGAAAATACCAAAATCCATGTGAAGTGATGTCTGTTAGCTTAGAGCAATCTTAATAAATGTCTTAAATTTTAAACAAAAAAAAATAGGTTATAAAAATTCAGTGGAACCTGAAAACTCTTTTGGAAAATATTGTAAAACAAAAATATTTTCTGCTTCTTTCTGAATACCCAGTCCTACTGAAAACTGTAGAGGAAGCATATTTATATAATAATTTCTGTAAATTATAATTAATCATTTTCAGAACTACTTGTTGATTTGTAAAATGAAATATATAGAATTTAGGGGGATCATATATTTCTATACATTTTTAAAAAATTAATGGACTTTGTCTTTTAGAGTAGTTTTAGATTTTTAGAAAATTGAGCATTACTAGAGAGGCTGGAGATATTTACACTTTGGTAATATTTTATGGAAAACCAAGCCTTTTTTCTTTGGAAATAGGACACTAAGAACTACCGAAATAATTTCTGAAGCTTTTTCATATGTAGCATCTGCTGTTCATTTCTCCACATTTAGTTGATATATCCAGGACTAATTATTTCTGCTTCCCGTCATCACCCTCCAAGCACCATTCTTAGGATGTGAACTCTGGATACCAATCTACGTGTCTCAGGAAAAGGTGATAATTTGTAAGAAATGTCACAAAGAAAAGTCATGGCACCAGTGAAGCCGAATTAATCTATTTAAATAAAATTCACACTTTCTGATTCTAAAGTGGTTTGATAGGGGCATCATCAAAGCCAGAACACAGTAAGTATCTATTCCTATAGATACTTACAAGATTGCTCCTGAGAATCATGGCATTGAAATACTTGTTTACTTAATTCTCTGCGTGTGTGTTTGTGAGTTAGAGAGAGGGAAAGTATTTATATACTCTGTAAACTTAATGATTTGGTTTTATGTAAGTATTTTCAGTAACAGAATCAACAAAATCAACAGAATCAAGACTATATTTTTGAAAAAAATTGTTCTGCAAGAAGTATTTTACTGTTTTTTTTCTAATTAGTTTGAAATATTGCAAAATTTAAATGCTTTTTCAAACATTACCAAATGATTTTTCATAAATTGTAAGAAAATACTGTCAAATTTTATATTAAAAAATGAATCAGCAGTGCCAGGGTGGCTCATTCAGTTGAGCGTCCAACTCTTGGTTCAGCTCAGGTCATGATCTTGGGTCATGAGATCGAGCCCCATGTTGGGCTCTGCACTCAGCACAGAGTCTGCCTGAGATTCGCTCTCTCCCTCTCCCTCTGCTCTTCCCCCCGCTTGTGCTCTCTCTGTCTTTAAAATACATACATACATACATACATAAAATCTTAAAAAACAAAAACAAAAATGAATCAACTCCAAAGAGGCAACTGCTAGTACTCCTTAGTTCCAAACTTTTTATCTGACTCTCTCCTTCACTGCATCTTTTTCCATTTCTAGACTTGACTCTACCCATGTCTTTCCTATTCCTGCCCATTCCTACACCTCCCTCCATCTGACCCTTTGAGAAGCCTTCAACTTTGTCATCAGAAGCTCCTTTCTATTGTGGAACTCCTTCCTTACACCATCCACTTCTACTTTCTCCTTTCCCCTTCTTCCTTTATTGCTACTGAAGTCACCAAGGGAAGACACGCATAGGAGGATAGTCCTAACCCAGTAGTTAATGATCTTTCTCAGTTATTTAATTACCTTTATTCTAATCAGGATGCCCTCCCAATATTTTATATTGAATAGCCATAAGTGTCATGAGAACACAACTTCAAGTCCTTCACCAGATTTTCAGGATAAGAACATTATTCACACAATATTAAATTTCACAGCCACGATTACCCTTAACTCTGCTAATACCATTGCCAATACAGTAAGAGCTTAAATGGGGAGTCCTCAAATACCACCTTAGCTTAAGTGAGTGGTAGAGAAGTTTGCCTAATCTTATTGCCTATTAATTTTTTTTTAAAGATTTATTTATTTGAGAGAGAGAGAGAAACAGCATGAGAGGGGAAAGGGTCAGAGGGAGAAGCAGGCTCCCCGCTGAGCCGGGAGCCTGATGCGGGACTCGATCCCAGGACTCCGGGATCATGACCTGAGCCGAAGGCAGTCACTTAACCAACTGAGCCACCCAGGCGCCCCTTGCCTATTAATTTGTAGACTTCACATTACTAAAACTTTTTTTTAGCTCTTTCCCACTTTATTTATGCATGCGTGTATATATGTAAACAAAACTAAATTATTTTTATTTTTTTAACTCTTTTAAGTTTTATTATGTTATGTTAGTCACCATACAGTACATCATTAGTTTTTGATGTGATCCACGATCCATTGTTTTCGTATAACACCCAGTGCTCCATGCAGTACATGCCCTTCTTAATACCCATCACCAGGCTAACCATTCCCCCCTCCCCTGTCCCCTCTAAAACCCTGTTTGTTTCTCAGAGTCCATAGTCTCTCATGGTTCATCTCTCCCTCCGATTCCCCCCCCCCTTCATTTTTCCCTCCCTTCTCCTAATGTCCTCCAAGCCATTCCTTATGTTCCACAAATAAGTGAAACCATATGATAATTGACTTTCTCTGCTTGACTTATTTCACTTAGCGTAATCTCCTCCAGTCCCATCCGTGCTGATGTAAAAGTTGGGTATTCATCCTTTCCGATGGCTGAGTAATATTCCATTGTATATATGGACCACATCTTCTTTATCCATTCATCTGTTGAAGGGCATCTCGGCTCTTTCCACAGTTTGGCTGTTGCAGACATTGCTGCTATAAACATTGGGGTGCATATGGCCCTTCTTTTCACTACATCTGTGTCTTTGGGGTAAATACCCAGTAGTGCAATTGCTGGGTCATAGGGTAGCTCTACTTTTAAATTTTTGAGGCACCTCCACACTGTTTTCCAAAGGGGCTGTACCAACTTGCATTCCCACCAGCAGTGTAAGAGAGTTCTCCTTTCTCCATAACCTCTCCAACATTTGTTGTTTCTTTCCCTGTCCATTTTTGCCACTCTAACTGGTATAAGGTGGTATCTCAATATGGTTTTGATTTGAATTTCCCTGATGGCTAATGATGATGAACATTGTTTCATATGTCTGTTAGCCATCTGTATGTCTTCTTCAGAGAAGTGTCTGTTCATATCTTCTGCCCATTTTTTGACTTGATTATTTGTTTTTTGGGTGTTGAGTTTGAGAAAATTCTTTATAGATCTTGGATACCAGCCCTTTATCTGTAGTGTCATTTGCAAACATCTTCTCCCATTCTGTGGGTTGCCTCTTTGTTTTGTTGACTGTTTCCTTTGCTGTGCAGAAGCTTTTTATCTTGATGAAGTCCCCAAAGTTCATTTTTGCTTTTGTTTCGCTAGCTTTTGGAGATGTATCTTGAAAGAAGTTGCTGTGGCCGATGTCAAAGAGGTTACTGCCTATGTTCTCCTCTAGGATTTTGATGGATTCCTGTCTCACATTGAGGTCTTTCATCCATTTTGAGTTTATCTTGGTGTGTGGTTTTAGAGAATGGTCGAGTTTCATTCTTCTGCATGTGGCTGTCCAATTTTCCCAGCACCATTTATTGAAGAGACTGTCTTTTATCCATTGCATATTTTTTCCTGCTTTGTGAAAGATTATTTGACCATAGAGTTGAGGGTCCATATCTGGGCTCTCTGTTCTGTTGCACTGGTCTATATGTCTGTTTTTGTGCCAGTACCATGCTGTCTGGGTGATCACAGCTTTGTAATACAGCTTGAAATCAGGCAACATGATGCCCCCAGCTTTTTTTTTTTTTTTTTCCAACATTTCCTTGGCGATTCGGGGTCTTTTCTGATGTCACAGATGGAATTCAGGCTAGCAATTGTGAAGAGAATAGCTAGAATGGGGAAATCAATTAATGGCAAAATAGAGTCTCTAAGGGCAGAAATGAAAACTGAATTGGCAGAACTTAAAAATGCTATCAGTGAGGTCCAATCCAATCTATATAATCCAACAGCTAGGGTAAGTGAGGCCAAAGAACGAATAAGCGACCTGGAAGACAATATAATAGATAAAAAGGGAAAAGAGGAGGCCGGGAAAAAACAACTCATAATCCATGAAAGTAGAATCAGAGAAATAAGTGACACCATGAAGCATTCCAATGTCAGAATAATTGGAATCCCGGAGGGAGTAGAGAGAGAGACAGAGGACTAGAAGATGTATTTGAGCAAATCGTAGCTGAAAACTTCCCTAATCTGGGGAATGAAAAACATTTGCATCCTAGAGGCAGAGAGGACCCCTCCCAAGATCAAGGAAAACAGGCCAACACCCTGGCATGTGATAGTAAAACTCACAAATCTTAGAACCAAGGAAACCATCTTAAGGGCAGTTAGGGGGAAGAGATTCCTTATGTACAGAGGGAAGAACATCAGAATAGCGTGAGACCTATCCACAGAGACCTGGCAAGCCAGAAAGGCCTGGCAAGACATATTCAGGGTACTAACCGAGAAGAACATGCAGCCAAGAATACTTTATCCAGCAAGGCTTTCATTTAGAATGGATGGAGAGATGCAGAGCTTCCAAGACCTGCAGAAACTGAAGGAATATGTGACCACTAAGCCGGCCCTGCAAGAAATATTAAGGGGGGGTTCCCTAAAAGGAGAAAAACCCCAAGAGTGATATACAACAGAAATTTACAGGGACAATCTATAAAAATAAGGTCTTCACAGGCAACATGATGACAATTAATTCGTATCTTTCAATAATCACTCTCAACGTGAATGGCCTAAATGCTCCCATAACACGGCACAGGGTTGCAGATTGGATAAAAAGACAGGACCCATCCATATGCTGTCTACAAGAGACTCATTTTGAACCTAAAGATACATCCAGACTGTAAGTGAAGGGATGGAGATCCATTTTCCATGCCAGTGGACCTCAAAAGAAAGCTGGGGTAGCAATTCTAATATCAGAGAAATTAGATTTTAAACTAAAGTCTGTAGTTAGAGACATAGGACACTATATCATTCTTAAAGGGTCTTTCCAGCAAGAAGATCTAACAATTGTAAATATCTACACCCCCAACATGGGAGCAGCCATCTACATAAGCCAACTGTTAACCAAAATAAAGAGTCATATTGATAACAGTATGTTAATTGTAGGAGACGTCAATACTCCACTCTCAGCAATGGACAGATCACCTAAGCAGAAAATCAACAAGGAAACAAGAGCTTTGAATGATACACTGGACCAGATGGACCTCATAGATACATACAGAGCATTCCACCCTAAAACAACAGACTACTCATTCTTCTTGAGCGCCCATGGAACTTTCTCCAGAATAGACCACATACTGGGTCACAAATCAGGTCTCAACCGATACCAGGAGATTGAGATTATTTCCTGCACATTCTCAGACCACAATGCTTTAAAACTGGAACTCAATCACAAGAAAAAATTTGGCAGAAATTCAAACACTTGGAAGCTGAAGACCACTCTGCTCAAGAATGTTTGGGTCAACCAGGAGATCAAAGAAGAACTTAATTCATCGCAATCAATGAGAACGAAAACACATTGATCCAAAACCTATGGGATACTGCAAAGGCGGTCCTAAGGGGGAAATACATAGCCATCCAAGCCTCACTCAAAAAAATAGAAAAATCCCGAATTCACCAACTAACTCTACACCTTAAAGGACTAGAGAAAAAGCAACAAATGATGCCTAAGCCATGCATTAGAAGAGAAATAATTAAAATTAGAGCAGAGATCAATGAATTAGAAACCAGAAACACAGTAGATCAGATCAACGAAACTAGAAGTTGGTTCTTTGAAAGAATTAAGATCCATAAACCACGGCCAGACTTATTCAAAAGAAAAGAGAAAGGACCCAAATTAATAAAATTATGAATGAAAGGGGAGAGATCATGACTAACACCAAGGAAATAGAAACAGTTATTAGAAATTATTATCAAGAACTATATGCCAATAAACTGAGCAATCTGGATGAAATGGAGGCCTTCCTGGAAACCTGTAAGCTACTAAAACTTTCAAAAATAAATTTCTTCTTGAATTGACTCATCCCATTCTTTCCTAATCTCTTTTCCAAGGGCTTCCCTATCTGTCTTAAATGTTCATTTCTTCCTGGCCGTACTTTATCATCTTGATGACTGCAGCATCCTCACTGATGACCCGTGGAACATGAAAATTTCATAATCCCTCCTCAAATCCACTGATACTTCATTCAGCTATTTCAGCCCTTTGCCAGGGCAACCAACCATTGAGTTTTATAATTATCTGAGGGAATTCCACTTAAAAAAAAATCACAAAATCTTAGTAATCAACAACCGATTTAACTTAATCTTGTCACATTCTTTTATTCCTCTCTTGTTGGTTTTCTATCTTTTTTTCCCTATTAAGAATGTCCCATAATTTCTCAAACCTCTTCTGGAATTTAGGTGTTTCTTCTGCAGAAGATTTTAGTACATGGCTCTGTGCAGTTATCTTAAGCTTCTCCAAATTTTTGCTCCCTTCTGAGGTTATTTTGGTTCATCCTACTCTTTCCTTGGCTAACTCTTCAAACTGTGCTCTTTCTTGCATGCTATTCTGCACTTTGGGGAGATTGTTCTATCAACACTTAATTTCTCTTCCCTCTTCATTATTTCCTCCTTTTCTGATAGAGTGATCCTCAGAACTTTTGCTATTCTAAAATTTTGTCAAAGACATAAATGATGGAAGGACCAGAACCAGGAAGAAAAATAGTATTAGGTTAATATTTGTGTGGATTATGGCTGGGTTAATTATTACATGTGTCTCTAATTTACCTTGTGACTTAAAATCTCATTGTATAGATTGTCTGATTATGAATCTCTTTTGTAAATTCTGGGAACTTGTTTATTAATGACAATTCTCTAGTTGGTTTCATATTTTTTCAGTAAAAGAATGTAGATGTGAATTTTGCAAATATACTATGTCAACATTACAAGCTCCATGAGGGCAAGCACTCTAATGACCTATTTTCCACTTTATCATAAAAAGAAATGCTATTGGATTCTTCTCTTTTCAAATTACAAAGTGATGGTAGCATTGGAAAGGACTGAGACTGGGAATGAGACAAATCTGTTTCCTCATATCACTCTGCAAATTAACCTTGATGTATTTGTCCTTTTATGTCCATTCATTCTTGTGTAATAGGGAAACATACAGGTCTGATGTCTGGGTCTCCTTCAGGGCTTTATCTCTGACAACGCTGCTTTAAATATACATTTATTTGGCAGATCTGCCTGAGGTTTTCCTGGGTGGTCCATTAGTATTTTCAGGTTTCACAGTGATACAGCCAAGGAGAATGAAATGACAGTTCTTTTGAAGGATTTTATTTACAAGAGGCTTCAAATGATAATTTGAAAGTAATTTCTGTGTTATAGGTAAGAACTTAAAATTGGAAAATTAATCCTCCAAGAACTCTAATATATTTATCTCTCATAAATTTTCTCTAGCCTTTTATTTTTTCTAGTCAGATATTGAGCCAATTTTTAAAAAAACGATTTCATATTTTTGGTTGCATTTTGATAGGCATTTGGTTCAGCAGCGAGTACAATTGGCTTTTTGGGTTTTTGTAGACAAGATTTCAGTAAACTCTGGGGCCAATATTTTACCTGTATTTCTGAATCCACAGATTATGGCACAGATATTGTCATTAGTGGCAAAGATACTTTGGATAGAGTTCGATGTTACATCAAATGCTTCAGAAAGGAAAGTCTTATAATCCTCTGTCTTTGCTCTAAATTTAACAATTTATCAGGGTGGTAGGAGTACTTCAAAAGATAGATTGAGTTTATCTTTAGAAATGGAAAAAAAAATAACGCAAGAAGAGAAATGATTGATGCTAGTATATACAGCTGAGGTCCACGTACTCTCCCCTTCAAGACAAAGGGAAATATGTACTACAGAAGTTTATGGGTGGCAGCAACACCTGTAGAGACAGTTGAGTATGGGGTGAATTCAAAGGAAAGAAAGTAAAAGACTAAAGGTTTATGGGCCCATGAGATAAAGATTGATGTTGATGAATGAATGAGAAGGAGGAAGAAATATGAGATTGAAGGTGGTATTACATAAAGATTTAGAATTAGAAACCCCAACTTTGGGGAAAGTTATTTAATACCTATTTCTGAGTCTGATTTTTTATATAAAGTAGGCGTAATAGGTTTTTGTGATGCTTTATACACATAATGATTTAGCATCATACTTACTCTGGGTTTTCAGGAGGCACAATTGAGAAGAGTGGTCCCAAACCATTCATTACTGATGGGAGGGCCAATGGAAGGTTGAAGTTTTGAAGCAGTTGTCTGCTGTAAATGTTTACATTTCACATTTTTAGATGTTTCTCAGTTTTTCATAAACTGTCATTCAATTTAATGTTTTTTTTTTTTAATGCAGTGTGAGTCATCTCTAATCCATTGTTTGTTTTCACTTGAACCCGAATACCCTTTTCGCTTGTCCTTTGACTGAAAACTCACTAAATCATGGGTATGGAAGATATCGTTTAGTAGTGCAAAAGTAAGCTCCCTTTTATCTTATCTTTAAAGTTTTATGAAAATACTGGTTTTGGCCAGATGGAAAATCGATGGAAAATCAAGTGAGCAAAGCCAATGTGAGACAACAATTATCTTAGCATGAGATGTATGCTGTTTCTGTGGAAATCAGAAGAAAATAATATGCAAAGAAATTGCAGAAAGTGAAGGAATAAATTTGTGGGGATTATGTTAATGAAAAGTAATATTTTTAGGAAGCTGCGTTTTTATTTTTATTAGAATTTTGTGAATTTCCTTTTTGGTTTAAATTTAACTGTGCCTTGTTCTATTTCATTTATATTCTTCAGCTATTTGTTAAAGAAGATAATGCGTAAGTTATAAATTCTAATTTTTTCAATCTTACTAATTTATGAAACAGGTTATATAACATACTATTTTTTTTATTACTGACAATGAAGGACTTTCCTTTTAAGTGGAATATCAATTGGGTGAGTAGATAAATATGCCATTTTTCATCATAATAGGATAGAATATATGGCTATGAAGGCATTGGTGGAGAATATTGATAACTCTTGTTCATCCTAGTCATTGCGAGAAGGTTATCTGACCCTATAATATTGATAGTTTTACATGTGTTCTCTGATCAAATCATTATAGAGAAGATTTATTATCATTTACATATGAATTTCAGATTGTCTGCCTGGAAGAAGATATCTTACTTATAGGATCATTCTTCTAAAATTTACTTACTAGGGTACCTGTGTGGCTTAGTCCTTTAAGTGTCTGCCTTGGGCTCAGGTCATAATCCCAGAGTCCTGGATGTAGGCCAGGTCTCTGGCTCCCTGCTCAGTGGGATGTCTGCTTCTCCCTCTCCCTCGGCCCCTCCCCCCCGCTCATGCTTTATTGCGCGCTCTCTCAAATAAACAAAATCTTTTAAAAAAAAATAATAAAATTTACTTACTAATCTTAGAGTACTTTCATTTACTTTTTCTGTCTATCTTGAAAAAGGGAGTGAAATGTTTGGGAAAAGAATGGCTTGAAACAATGGCAAAGAATGACGTGGCCCACTCACTTTTCCTTTTCTTCATCACTGAGATTCACTATCACTCACCCCATATACAGTCATTTAGCTTTCACTGATTTTTTTTCAGTTTTATTAATTTTCTATTAGGAATGTCAAAAATCAGTCAGGTATTACTCATTGTACATCGTCTTTCAAACTACGTTTTGAAAAAAATAGTAGATTGGCTTTTAATGAAAAGAACTACTTCCAAAACTCATTTTAATATAAAGTATAACTGGAAACTACATCAGGTTAAATCATTTTAAGAAGCTGCAACAGGTATGGTTTCGTAGAGCATTTTTGTTTGTTTGTTTGTTTGTTTTTGTATGGGCTAGCTCAAATAACACAGATTTGCCTGTGCTATGAATTGATCATGAATCCAAGTATAAACAGTGGGTTAACTATATATTCAAATTGATATATTTTATCTTTAGATGTACTCTTTGAAAGATTATGGGACAGGTAAGGTGAAGCATGTTCAAGCAGTTCATTGGATTTATCCTTTAAAAAGAAATGATTAAGGGGGCACCTGGCTGGCTCAGTCAGAAGAGCATGAGTCTCTTGATCTCAGGGTCATGAGTTCAAGTCCCACATTGATTGTAGAGATTACTGAAATAAATAAATAAACTTAAAAAATAAAAATAAATTATTAAATGATTATAGGAGGCACTTTTGATGCCCACTATATATAACTTCAATTCAACTCTGAGTAACTGTTGTGAACAGTTAATTGGCAGGGTAATAGCTGTCCATATCAAGTTTCTGAATCTTTCTTCATCTCTTCTTAAATCTTTCTCCAACATCATGGAGGTTGTAATGGAAATGGCCCAAGAAGCAGAACAGTGGAATGATAGTCTGGAACTGAATTACTCATTAGTCAGATGGCAACAAAGAATGCTTTTTGGTAATAAGTGGAATGAGTGTGAATAACCACTGAATATTGTAGCATCTTTCTTGCCATGAACCCCGTGAGTGATAAACTGAGATGACATTTAGATGCAAGGGTAACTAGGGGCTTATACAAGCAATATCTCTAGCAATTGAAATATAAAGGAGCAGTGGTGACTGTAAGGACTCTGCCCTTTGCTGGCTTTTGTTAACTGCTGCAAATTTTTTGAAAAAGGGTAACAATAGGATCAGAGCATAAGCTCTTTACTCAGAGCATGCTCTAAAAGCTAGAAGACATCCATGGCCATATCTAAAGCTATTCCCATCTCCTGAAGCAGGAGAGATTATGCTAAACATTAGGTCCAGGATTTGATTGTAAGAGTGATGGAGCTATAAAGTAGGTGGGATGCATGGCCTTGAATGCCTCCTGTATTAACACAGGAGGCCCTGATAGGGATATAAATGAAACCCTAAAACATTTGACCAGATAGGAGATACTTAGTGTAGTCGAATATTCTGGCATGGCAGGGGCAGCCTGTGGTGAACACCCAAATCCACTTTCATTGATGCTCTAGAAAAGTTGTTGTTTTCTGGAAAAACTGAGAGTGATTAATTGCTATATATGAGCTAAGTGAGAAAGTCGTAAGTCCTCCTTGGTAGCATATAGAGAAGCTCACCTTTCCTGCAGTGGGAGAGAATAGCGTTGTTGAGAATCAGATCAAGTCCTAATTATAAGAGAAGACAATTTCCGCGAGAGGTCAAACTCTCAACAAAGGCAGGGATCTGCTTGTTAAGGTTAGGACCCTAGTTGGGAAAGCATGGGACCCAGATATATAAAATGGGAGTGGTTGATGTCCCCCCAAATCAAGAATTCTCATATTCCTCTGAGCTCTTTGAGCCCACAGACATGATGTATCCTTCCCTTATTAAGAGGTAGAATTTTCCCGTTGTTGTAAGATGGTGCAAATGCTTCTCTTCTGTAACTCATGTATGGCACCCACGGTTAGTTTCTATTGCCCTTTCTGGCCACTAGACCTTAAGCTAGGGTTAAATTATAACCTAAGGTGGGGGCGGGGCAAGATGGCAGAGGAGTAGGAGACCTGGATTTCGTCTGGTCTCAGGAATTCAGCTGAATAGGGATCAAACCATTCTGAACACCTAGGAACTCAACAGGAGATCAAAGAAGAGAGTAGCAACAACTCTCTGAACAGAGAAGCGACCACTTACTGGAAGGTAGGACGTGCGGAGAAGTGAATCCGAGGCGATATTCGGGAGGATAGATGGCGGGGGAGGGGGCCTCCGTCGGCCGCTTCTGGCAAGTGCTAGAGCTGCGGAGCACAAAGTTGGAACTTTTAGAAGTCAGTTCCACTGAGGGATGTCACTCCAGTGGCTAAGCGGGAGGTGGAAACCTCGCGGGACAGTGTGGACTCAGTATCCTCGGGGTCACAGAAAGACCGAGGATACCTGAGTACGGCAGAGCTCCCAGGGATCGGAGCTGGGAAGCCGGCAGCAGAGACGGAGCCGAGGCGTGGGCTCTCAGCTCGGGTTTGCCATAGACTGTGATCCGCGGCCCAGTCGGGCCACTGCTCCTCCAGCAGGGACCCAACAAGCGGCAGATCCGGGGAGACTCCCCTTCCTCCCCCCAGGAGGAGCGGCGCGGGAGTGCACCGCAGGGATCTGCTGGGTTTGGAGACTTCACACTGGGTTGGGTGCCAGAGATAGAAACGCTCGGTCACAGGCCGGGTGAGCATGGAGTGCGGCCGGAGACCGGGGACATGGGAGTGATTGACTGCTTTTCTCTGGGGGCGCACTGAGGAGCGGGCCCCAAGTTCTCAGCTCCTCCGGGTGGAGATTGGGAGGCCACTATTTTCACCCTGGTCCTCCAAAGCTGTACCGAGAGCTTGTAGGGAACAAAAGCTCCTGAGAGCAAACCCGAGCACCTTGCTTAGCCCGGACCAACAAGGGCGGGGCAATTTCGCCTCCTGCAAAGACATTTGGGAACCACGGCAACAGGCCCCTCCCCCAGAGGATCAGCACGAACAGCCAGCAAGCCAAGACCAAGTTTACCGATCAAGGAGAACGGGAGAACTCCAGCGCTAGGGGAATACTGCACATAGAATTCATGGCTTTTTTACCATGATTCATTAGTTTTTCAAAGTTAATTTTTTAACTGTTTTTTGTTTCTTTTTTTTTGAATTTTTCTTTTTCCCTTTTTCAACCAACATCTTATCAATCCCTTTTTTAAAAAAACATTTTTTATTTTTCATTTTTAGAGTCATATTTTATTCCTTCATAGTAGTTACCCTTATTTTTGGCATATATATATATAAGTTGTTCTCTCTTTAAAGTTTTGAGATACAGTTTCTTCTAACAAAATATACCCTAAATCACTAGTGTATGGCTTTGTTCTAGTCTCCTGCCTGATCACAGTCTCTCCCATTTTTTTTCCTTTCCTTTTTTTTTAAAATCTTCTTCTTCCTTCTTCTTTCAAACAACTTCTTATCTTATGAATTCTGTTTATAAAACCTTTTATAATTTTCATCTTTACAGCCATCTTCCATCCCTTCATTGTATCAACCCTTATTTTGTACATATATAAGTCTTTCTTCCTTTAAAATTTTAGGCGGCACTTTCTTCTAACAGACCAAAATACACCCAAAATCTAGTGTGTGGCACTGATCTATGCACTAGCCTGATCATATTTGATCATATTCTGTTTTTTTTTTGTTTTGTTCTGTTTTTGTTTGTTTTTATCTTTATCTTTTTTTCTTTTTTTTTCTCTTTTTTCTTTCTTTTCCTTTCTTTTACCCTGGTTTCAGGTCTTTTCTGATTTGTATAGAGTATATTTGCTGGGGACATTGTTAACCTGTTAGCGTTTTGTTCTCTCATTCATCTGTTCTCCTCTGGACAAAATGACAAGATGAAAAAAATCACCTCAGCAAAAAGAACAAGAGGTAGTACCATCTGCCAGGGGCCTACTCAATACGGACATTAGTATGATGTCGGACCTAGAGTTCAGAATCATGACTTTAAAGATACTAGCTGGGCTTGAAAAAGCGTGGAAGTTATTAGAGAAACCCTTTCTGGAGAAATAAAAGAACTAAAATCTAACCAAGTCGAAATCAAAAAGGCTATTAATGAGGTGCAATAAAAAATGGGGGCACTAACTGCTAGGATAAATGAGGCAGAAGAGAGAATCAGCGATATAGAAGACCAAATGATGGAAAATAAAGAGGCTGAGAAAAAGAGAGATAAACAACTACAGGATCACGAGGGCAGAATTCGAGAGATAAGCGATATGATAAGATGAAACACATTAGAATAATTGGGATCCCAGAAGAAGAAGAAAGAGAGAGGGAGAGAAGGCATATTGGAGCAAATAATAGCAGAGAACTTCCCTAATGTGAGGAAGGAAACAGGCATCAAAATCCAGGAGGCACAGAGAACCCCTCTTGAAATCAATAAAAATAGGTCAACACTCCGACATCTAATAGTAAAACTTACGAGTCTCAGAGACAAAGAGAAAATCCTGAAAGCAGCTCAGGAGAAGAGATATGTAACCTACAATGGTAGAAACATTAGATTGGCAACAGACCTATCCACAGAGACCTGACAGGCCAGAAAGTACTGGCATGATATCTTCAGAGCACTAAATGAGAAAAATATGCAGCCAGAATACTATATCCAGCTAGGCTGTCATTGAAAAAAGAAGGAGAGGTAAAAAGCTTCCAGGACAAACAAAAACTAAAGGAATTTGCAAACACGAAACCAGCCCTCCAAGAAATATTGAAAGGGGTCCTCTAAGCAAAGAGAGAGCCTAAAAGCAGCATAGATCAGAAAGGAACACAGACAATATACAGTCACAGTCACCTTACAGGCAATACAATGGCACTAAATTCATATCTTTCAATAGTTACCCTGAATGTAAATGGGCTCAATGCCCCAATCAAAAGACACAGGCTATCAGATTGGATTAAAAAACAAGACCCATCCATATGCTGTCTGCAAGAGACTCATTTTAGACCCAAAGACACCCCCAGATTGAAAGTGAGGGGGTGGAAAACCATTTACCATGCTAATGGACACCAAAGGAAAGATGGGGTGGCAGTTCTTATATCAGACAAATTAGATTTTAAAACAAAGACTGTAATAAGAGATGAAGAAGGACACTATATCTTACTTAAAGGGTCTATCCAACAAGAAGATCTAACAATTGTAAATATCTATGCCCCCAACATGGGAGCAGCCAATTATATAAGGCAATTAATAACAAAAGCAAAGAAACACATTGACAACAATACAATAATAGTGGGGGACTTTAACACCCCCCTGACTGAAATGGACAGATCATCTAAGCCAAAGATCAACAAGGAAATAAAAACTTTAAGTGACACACTGGACCAACTGGACTTCACATACATATTCAGAACATTCCATCCCAAAGCAACGGAATACACATTCTTCTCTAGTGCCCATGGAACATTCTCCAGAATTGATCACATGCTAGGTCACAAATCAGGTCTCAACCGATACCAAAACAATGGGATTATTCTCTGCATATTTTCAGACCATAATGCTTTGAAACTAGAACTCAATCACAAGAGGAAAGTTGGAAAGAACTCAAATACATGGAGGCTAAAGAGCATCCTACTAAAGAATGAATGGGTCAACCAGGAAATTAAAGAAGAATTAAAAAAAATTCATGGAAACCAATGAAAATGAAAACACAACTGTTCAAAATCTTTGGGATACAGCAAAGGCAGTCCTAAGAGGAAAGTATATAGCAATACAAGCCTTTCTCAAGAAACAAGAAAGGTCTCAAATACACAAGCTAACCCTACGCCTAAAGGAGCTAGAGAAAGAACATCAAATAAAGCCTTAATCCAGCAGGAGAAGAGAAATAATAAAGATCAGAGCAGAAATCAATGAAATAGAAACCAAAAGAACAGTAGAACAGATCAACGAAACTAGGAGCTGGTTCTTTGAAAGAATGAACAAGATTGATAAACCCCTGGCCAGACTTATCAAAAAGAAAAGAGAAATGACCCAAATCAACAAAATCATGAATGAAAGAGGAGAGATCACAACCAACACCAAAGAAATATAAACAATTATAAGAACATATTATGAGCAACTCTATGCCAGCAAATTAGATAACCTGGAAGAAATGGATGCATTCCTAGAGGTGTATCAACTACCAAAACTGAACCAGGAAGAAATAGAAAACCTGAACAGACCTATAACCACTAAGGAAATTGAAGCAGTCATCAAAAATCTCCCAAAAAACAAAAGCCCAGGGCCAGATGGCTTCCCAGGGGAATTCTACCAAACATTTCAAGAAGAATTAATACCTATTCTCCTGAAACTGTTCCAAAAATATAGAAATGGAAGGAAAACTTCCAAACTTATTTTATGAGGCCACCATTACCTTGATCCCAAAACCAGACAAAGACCCCATCAAAAAGGAGAATTACAGACCAATATTCTTGATGAACATGGATGCAAAAACTCTCACCAAAATACTAGCCAATAGGATCCAACAGTACATTAAAGGGATTATTCACCATGACCAAGTGGGATTTATCCCTGGGCTGCAAGGTTAGTTCAACATCCGCAAATCAATCAACGTGATATAATACATTAACAAAAGAAAGAACAAGAACCATATGATCCTCTCAATAGATGCAGAAAAAACATTTGACAAAGTACAGCATCCTTTCTTGATCAAAACTCTTCAGAGTATAGGGATAGAGGGAACATACCTCAATATCATAAAAGCCATCTATGAAAAACCTACAGCGAATATCATTCTCAGTGGGGAAAAACAGAGTTTTCCCCCTAAGGTCCGGAACGCGGGAGGGATGTCCACTATCACCACTGCTACTCAACATGGTATTAGAAGTCCTAGCCACAGCAATCAGACAACAAAAAGAAATCAAAGGCATCCAAGTTGGCAAAGAGGAAGTCAAACTCTCACTCTTTGCAGATGATATGATACTGTATGTGGAAAGCCCAAAAGCCTCCACCCCAAAACTGCTAGAGCTCATACAGGAATTCAATAAAGTAGCAGGATATAAAATCAGTGTACAGAAATCAGTGGCATTCCTATACACCAACAACAAGACAGAAGAGAGACAAATCAAGGAGTCGATCCCATTTACAGTTGCACCCCAAACCGTAAGATACCTAGGAATAAATTTAACCAAAGAGGCGCAGAAAACTATAAAATACTCATGAAAGAAATTGAAGAAGACACAAAGAAATGGAAAAATGTTCCATGCTCATGGATTGGAAGAACCATCATTGTGAGGATGTCAATGCTACCTAGAGCAATCTACACATTCAATGTAATCCCCATCCAAATACCATCCAGTTTTTTCAAAGAAATGGAACAAATAATCCTAAAATTTGTATGGAACCAGAAGAGACCCCGAATAGCCAGAGGAATATTGAAAAAGAAAAGCAAAACTGGCGGCATCACAATTCCGGACTTCCAGCTCTATTACAAAGCTGTCATCATCAAGACAGTATGGTACTGGTACAAAAACAGACACATAGATCAATGGAACAGAATCGAGAGCCCAGAAATGGACCCTCAACTCTATGGTTAACTGATCTTTGACAAAGCAGGAAAGAATGTCCAATGGAAAAAAGACAGTCTCTTCAACAAATGGTGTTGGGAAAATTGGACAGCCACATGCAGAAGAATGAAGCTGGACCATTTCTTTACACCACAGACAAAAATAGACTCCAAATGGTTGAAAGACCTAAACGTGAGACAGGAGTCCATCAAAGTCCTAAAGGAGAACACAGGTAGCAACCTCTTCGACCTCAGCCACAGCAACTTCTTCCTTGAAACATCACCAAAGGCAAGGGAAGCCAGGGCAAAAATGAACTATTGGGATTTCATCAAGATAAAAAGCTTTTGCACAGCAAAAGAAACAGTCCACAAAACCAAAGACAACCGACAGAATGGGAGAAAATATTTGCAAACGACATATCAGATAAAGGGCTAGTATCTAAAATCTATAAAGAACTTATCAAAGTCAACACCCAAAGAACAAATAATCCAATCAAGAAATGGGCAGAAGACATGAACAGACATTTTTCCAAAGAAGACATCCAAATGGCCAACAGACACATGAAAAAGTGCTCAACATCACTCGGCATCAGGGAAATCCAAATCAAAATCTCAATGAGATACCACCTCACACCAGTCAGAATGTCTAGAATTAACAAGTCAGGAAATGACAGATGTTGGCAGGAATGTGGAGAAAGGGGAACCCTCCTACACTGTTGGTGGGAATGCAAGCTGGTGCAACCACTCTGGAAAACAATATGGAGGTTCCTCAAACAGTTGAAAATAGAGCTACTATACAATCCAGCAATTGCACTTCTGGGTATTTACCCCAAAGATACAAATGTAGGGATCCGAAGGGGTACGTGCACCCCAGTGTTTATAGCAGCAATGTCCACAATAGGCAAACTGTGGAAAGAGCCAAGATGTCCATCGACAGATGAATGGATAAAGAAGAAGTGGTATATATACACAATGGAATATTATGCAGCCATCAAAAGGAATGAGATCTTGCCATTTGCAACGACGTGGATGGAACTGGAGGGTGTTATGCTGAGTGAAATAAGTCAATCAGAGAAAGACGTGTATCATATGACCTCACTGATATGAGGAATTTTTAACCTCAGGAAACAAACTGAGCGTTGCTGGAGTAGTAGCGGGTGGGAGGGATGGGGTGGCTGTGTGATAGGCATTGGGGAGGGTATGTGCTATGTTGAGCACTGTGAATTGTGCAAGACTGTTGAATCATAGATCTGTACTTCTGAAACAATGCCATATATGTTAAAGAAAAAAGAAGGAGATAGCAGGAGGAGAAGAATGAAGGGGGGGAAATTGGAGGGGGAGATGAACCATGAGAGACAATGGACTCTGAGAAACAAACTGAGGGTTCTAGAGGGGTGGGGGGTGGGGGGATGGGTTAGCCTGGTGATGGGTATTAAAGAGGGCACGGACTGCGTGGAGCACTGGGTGTTATGCACAAACAATGAATCCTGGAACACTACATCCAAAACTAATGATATAATGTATGGTGATTAACATAACAATAAAAAATAAAAAAAATAACCAAATGATGACAAAAGAAAATTATAACCTAAGACATCCAGGGATCTTCTGGGTCTAGCAAGGAAAAAAAATAACTCTACCCTTTTAGAGTTGCAAAACAACCATCATGAATTGTCAGGGTCCACCACAGTTTAAGTAGGATTGCATTTGGAGTTAATTTATTTGGGACAACTCTCCGGGGATATAAGACTAAACACCTGGTAAGGACCTATGGAAAAACTGGTAAGGATCGTTGGAAAAACAGATGGCTCATGCTAGGTGAAGTAGAAGTAGCAGCATTGTGATGACACTTGGTGGGAGCAAGCTAGAAATCTGGCAGATGATGGTATTTATGAAAAGTCCCAGAGGGTAGACACAGGTTCACAAATACAACAGGAATGATGGAATCCTGGGGGAAAAAAAAAAAAAAAAAGAGGCTGCCTAGGATCACTTAACCTCCATAGGCTGGTGGATGCAATCATCATAAAGAGAGGTAGGGTAGGAAGGATAGCCAGAGGGGTTTGGCTGAAGAGTGTTATGGAGATGGTTAACAGAATATGTCACCTCTAGGGGAAGAATAAATGGGCAGCCAGCAGGGGTACTGTTCATTTTGTGTCAGCGGAAGAGGGTAAGCTGGACATCTTAAAGGCTTAGTGCTGGCTTTCCCATAAAAAGTCCCCATCCCTAATCCAGTTCCCGGACCTAAGCAAGTTTCTCAACCCAGAACTCTCTGAAGTGGTCATGATGGCATAATGAGAAAGAGGCTATGAATAGGCCTAACAGCATGAACTCCTTTTTACCAAGGCTCATTTAGTTACTACTGTCACCAGATGGCACTATTCTTCAGGAATTCCTATTGTCCACTGGGTGGCCAGTTGTACATTGAATCCTTTCCACTCTGGAAAGGTTATATATTTAATCTAATAAGAAAAGACACATTCTGAATATGCAATTGCTTTTTATCCTCTCAAGGCTCCAATTAGTACCATTTTTCAAACAGGGTGTTTAGTGTTTGGTTTACCATCATGGGGTATCGCATATCAAAACAGACCAAGGGATCCTTTTTCTCTCAGTGGAAGTATGGAAGTGCATCCAGGACTATGGGATCCCCCCTTCTTTTCTTTCTTTTTTTTTTTTTTTAAGATTTTATTTATTTATCTGATAGAATGAGAGAGCATGAGCAGGGAAAGGGCAGAGGGAAAGGGAGAAGCAGATTCTCTGCTGAGCAGGGAGCCTGATGCAGGACTCCATCCCAGGACCCTGGGATCATGACCTGAGCTGAAGGCAGACGCTTCACAGACTGAGCCACCCAGCCCCCCCTGGGATCCCCACTTCTTACCATATACTGCACCACTCAGAAGATGCCCATATGCTAGAATATTGGAATATCCAACCAAAGGTACAATTAAAATGCCAAGTTATGGGCAATACTCTGCAAGTTTATGGAATCCATCCTCCAGTATGCAATATATTAGTTGTAGCAAACACTTTAATATGATAGTTTATCCCTAGTGGGGTGAGTAGGGGGTATGGAACAGGAGTTGTCTTGCTTAGCATCACTCCCGATGAACCACTGGGGGACGTTTTGTTTCTTGTTTCTGAAATTCTATACTCTGCCTGATTAGACATCCCGGTCCCCCAAAGGGTCAATCTTTTTCCAGGAAACACATGAAAAGTCCTATTGAACTCTAAACTGTGGCTGCTACCCTGTTTCTCTGGAGTCTTTGTGTTTATGGACTAGTGGGCAAGATGAGGAATTACCATCTTGCCTTTTTTACTTCTTTGATACAAATTATCCTGAACTGGATTTTCTGGAGGAGTATAAGATGTTTATTAGTGACTAAAACCTATCAAAGGAGGAAAATACTAGCTGGGTTGGATATAGAGAGAACTTGAACTGTGAAGTGTATTTTACAGCTATTGCCAACTAGTGGGGAACTTTGAAGCAAGTGTTATTTGTCAGAGTGGTCCTGCGCCAAGTAGAAAAGGCGGGGGATTTACACCCCTACCTCATTAAGTTGCTAAATACTGACCACTCCAAGCAGATGCTGAGAACTGGTATTTGTCACTGTCTGTTGATAGTACTTCCCAGAGTGGACAAAGAGTTCTTCCTGGAAGGGAGATCTGAATAAAGCATCTCCATGTCTACCTCACATGTGATCCGCCGTAACACTGACTTAGACCCAAGGACCAATTTTATGATAAACAGGTAGGACAGGCATGTAATCCTATCACATGACCTGGAAGCTGCTGCATAAGAGAACATTGGTTCTCAGCCAAGTTACTAAACATAGGGATGATTGTTTTGGGTGGGACCCTGAAATTATATTTGATGCAGGATACAGTGTTGAACCAGTGGCTATTGCTGCATCTCCAATAGTTAAAAAAAAATCTGCTCTTTCTTATAGAGCAGCAGAGAAAGAAGTTATTGTACACTTGGATGTAATCAACACTGATAAGCATGAAGACCTGGGGGCCTAAGACTGCTAATAGATACCACAGAAAGGGTCGAGTATGTCTGGAGGCTGGAAATCGCTAAGGTGCCCCTTGATATTTCAACAATCAGGGAAAACAGTAAATGTGCAATTTCAGCAGTCCGAGATAACTAGGGGCTCATACTTCTCAGAGATTAAATCTAGGCCATTCCACTGGGTAAACAACCTAGATCAGTAGAAGTAATGACAAAGGGAAAAAGAAATGTAGAACAGGTGACAGGAGAGAGCCGATGAATAGCACTTACTACCTTGGAACCTCTTGGAGCCATAGAACTCCAGCTTGTTTAATAACAAGTTCTAGCTTCTTACTGATCCTCTTGTTGTTTCTGGTTTGTTTTGTTTTTGTTTTTAGAGAGATTGTGACTAGCCAATGGCTTGAGATCTCAGTAACCAAATATATGCAATATGGAGCATATATAGATCTGTGTCATGCAAGGGAAAATTACTAGCAAACCCTAGTAATTCCTCATTCTAAATACTCACAATTTAACCTCTGAATTCACTTGAAACTGCAACGTACAAATTTAACCACCTCAACCAATTAGACTGAGTACTCTTTGTCCCTGTGTAGGACAATTATGAGACAGTTCTATCCCCACATGTCCGTAGTGGTAACCCACTACTTGTCAAACCTGTTGGCTCTTTGGTCTTACCCCTCTTTTTCTACTTCCTCATTTGTGCTTCTTTATCACTTCTTAAATAAGCTACTTGTGCTCAGTACCGTGTCTTGTGTCTGCTCCAGAGGAGGTATTCGAACTAAGACAATGATAATTTTCATGATTACGCTCATTGTTAAGTTTTCTGTGGGGAAACCATGCTCCCAAAGCAGAATTATACTTGAGAAGCTAAATCTAAGTTGTCTGCTCTTGATACCACTCTGAGAAACAAAGGCTAGTTAAGCACATTCAGGTTATCATGTTCCACTGACAATTGAGTCAGCTGATTGACAATGTATTTAATATATGGAAGAGTTTTCTGTGTACATTACATATTTTGGCTTCCAAAGAAACTGTTTTACCCTTGCTCAATGGTGTGCTCTTTGAGGGCTTGAATGCAGTTCAGCTAAGAGGTAAGGTAAAAACCCTATTCTACATACCTTTGAAGAAATGAATTTGATGACCTGCCTGAAATATTGCTCCATATTACTGTAATTTCCAAGCTGAAGCTGTTATTACCGTCCATACATTTGGTCTCACCCTACACACTTCATCTGTCCCTTTCCATAGTCAGGGATGTTTAAGGAATCATGTGTTCCTACTGGCCTATTCTGGGCAGTTGGGCACTGTTCTGACTTTATACCAATCTCCAATAAAGTTGCCGTTTTACTTTTCCTACCCATAATCTTGTCCAGTTTCTTTGGTTAGCCAGTGTTTCATCTGCCTTCCCCCACATACTCCCAAACCACTGTAAAAATATGACCAAAGGTGACCAATCAAGTGATCTCTAACAAAACTCTAGCCTTGTTTTATATTACATGAAGGTGGATAATAAAGTTGAGGATCAAAGAACCTTTGGACATCTCATTCCTAAGACTGGAGGGATGTTATCTAAGGCCTTGTTATAGAGTATACCACTTACCCTTTGGGACTTGAACCAAAATTCCAAAATAACAAGAACAGTCTCATTCTGTGTCCTGCTAGAGGGCAAGGATTATGGAGGAGAGGATTCCTGATGACTTTGTGTCTCTTGTAGTCATCTGTAACTTCTGCCTTTCCAGATTACATGTAATAATTTCATTTCTTTGCTTCTTTATGTCTTTCTCTTTCTTTCTTTTCTTTCTTTCTTTCTCTTTCTTTCTTTCTTTCTTTGTTCGTTCTTTCTTTCTTTCTTTCTTTCTTTCTTTCTTTCTTTCTTTCTTTCTTTCTTTCTTTCTTTTTCTCCTTTCTTTCTTTTACTAATATTGGAATTCTGCCATATGAAATGGAATGAAATTCTGAATTTCTACTCATTGTCTGGCTCTCATTTGTTAAGTCCTACTCCGTACTTCACTCCAAGTAAAATGTTTCTGTCATTTACCTATCATATTCCTATATGATTCTTTAAGATAAAATGGTAGTTAATATTGTTTTCAGAATGTCTATCCTAAGAAGAGATAAATGTTAAAATTTTATAACCATAAAATAAAAGTAGAGTGTTTTTAATGCATGTTTTTTAGAAGGGAAAATGGATTTGGCACTTAACTTGAAATCTATATATAAAAATAATGAGCTCTCCTCTTGGGGACTTTTTCCATTACTATAATGTTCCATACTCTAAAAAATACAATAGGGTTGCTCTCTCTTCATATATCTCTTTTTATATTGAATATATATTTTAAAAAGATAATAGTTGGTATATTAAATTTTCATTCATTATTGAAAATAAATACATAATAAATATTTTGGAAATATAACTATTTTCTTGAAAATATTTTAAGAAATGTCAAACTTGATTTTTCAGAGATTCCCATAAATATACTTTCTATTATCTAGTCCTCCCATTATTATCATTTAGACTTTAACAAAATACTTCCTTGGACTTTGGAATGTATTTTTCTCTGCAGTCTGAGACTCTTGAGCTGGAAGTGACTTTTGGGGTTAAGAATGACTCTGGGATAGGGCTGTGGTAATAACATCGTTTGGGTCCTTTGGGATAAGGGATATGGAGTCAAATTGTCCTGGAAGTAAATATTCTATGTAGAATGTTAAATCTACTACCCTTGCAGAAGAAACACCCTGAATTTGAATATCTTGAATATCTTGTGTTACTCTTTTTTTTTTCCAGTAGTCCAGTTGTATACCAGCTTTCACAGGTGGCAACATGAAGGCAACATTTAAACTAAATTTAAATATTAGCTCTTATCTGATAAATGAATCTCAGAAACGAGTTTATTTACCTACTTTCTTTTTTGAATTTTACCATCACTTCTCATCATGAATAACTGCATAAGATATAGTTAACTTATTTGCAATTTAGCAGGTCAGAAGAAAATGTCCCTTGTGTTAATTAAAACCTACCTAAATTACCAAATTTTTTTCCTCTCAAAATTTCTTTTTACCTAGGTGAGTTTCATTTTCATTCTCTCCAGGACTTTTCTGTGGTTTTCTTAAACTGAATTACCAGACAACAAAATTAAATATGAGTGAGTGACTAAAGAACAGTGGAGGGCACCTGGGTGGCTCAGTCGGTTAAGTGTCTGCCTTCAGCTCAGGTCGTGATCTTGGGGTCCTGGGATCGAGTCCTGCATTGGGCTCCCTGCTCCTCTGGGAGCCTGTCTTCTCCCTCTGCCTCTGCCTCTATCTCTCTTTCTCATGAATAAATAAAATCTTTTTAAAAAATGAACAGTGTAAGAATTCTGTGTGTGCATGCAGTGCTGTAGTGTAAAGTGCCCTTCCTCACACTGTATTATATTGAAAATGATTATATTTTACTACATACTGGAATAAACAGAAGAGACTAGTTTCTGTTGGTTAGATATCGCCCCTTGGGAAATCTGGCTAGTCCAGCCCTTCCCTGAATCCACAAAATCTGATGAGGTTGATATCTTAGCATGCCTGTAAATCACTAGCACCATAGTAGTGTGTTCTGACATATTGGTTGGAAAGCCCTGCTCTATTGCTTTTTAAGATTTGATAATTAATTACACAGTATTCCATTTTTTTGCCCTCATGTTTGATTTATGATTTGGGGTGTTTTAGGTGTGGAAGGTAATATTAAGTCTCTCATTTTTCACTTTTAATGAAAATGATCTATCTCTTTACGCAAAGTTTGTAATATTTATTATTTCTGTACAATGAGAAGTGTTAAAATGAGCAAGTTTCTTCTATTCTCCTTTTCTCTACCACCTAATATAAATATAAAATAATAATATATCTCTATAATTATTATAGGATAATAACATAGAATAATTATATTTCTATAATTATTTCCTTCAAATTGTTAAATATGATTTAATCTCTTATGGTAGATTGTTTTCTTCTAAGAGTTTTATGGTTTCTGCTCTTCCTTCAGATTTTAATCCATTTCCAGTTAATTTTTGTGTATGGTGTAAGATAGTAATAATAGTTTTGTTCTTTTGCATGTGACTATCCAGTTTTCCCAGCACTATATTTACTGGAGAGATGGCACTTTCCCCCTTGTGTATACTTGGCTCCTTTGCTATCAATTGATTGAACATACAATGATAGGTTTATTTCTGGGCTCTCTGTTTTGTTCTGTTAATCTTTATGTGTTCTTATGACAATACCATACTGTTTTGATTACTATAGATTTGTAATATAGTTTTTTTTTAAAGATTTTATTTATTTATTTGACAGAGAGATAGCGAGAGCAGGAACACAAGCAGGGGGAGTGGGAGAGGGAGAAGCAGGCTTCCTGCGGAGCAGGGAGCCCCATGCGGGGCTCGATCCCAGGACCCTGGGATCATGACCCGAGCCAAAGGCAGACACTTAACAACTGAGCCACCCAGGCACCCCTGTAATATAGTTTGAAATGAGGGAGCATGGTGGCTCTAGCTTGGTTCTTTTTTTCTCAAGATTGTTTTGGCTATTCAGGGTCTTTTTTGGTTCAACACAAATTTTAGGATTGTTTGTTCTATTTCTGTGAAAGTTGTCATTGGAAATTTGATAAGGATTGCATTGAGTCTGTAAATTTTCTCTGGGTAGTATGGCCATTTTAACAATATTAATCCTTCCAATCCATGAGCACAGTTTATCTTTCCGTTTGTTTGTGTCATCTTGAGTCTGTTTCATCAGTATCAAAGTATGGGTCTTTCGCCTCCTTGGATAAATTTAATCCTTGACATTTCATTCTTTTGATGCATTTGTAAATGGGATTGTTTTCTTAATATCTCTTTCTGATAGTTCACTGTTAGTGTATAGTAATGCAATAAATTTTTGCATATTGATTTTGTAACCTGCATCTTTACTGATTTTGTTTATCTGAACAGATTTTTTGTGGAGTCTTTAGGGTTTTCTATAAATTAAATCATGTCTTCAGCAAATAGTGACAGTTTTATTGCTTCCTTTCAAATTTGGATGCCTTTTATTTCTTTTTCTTACCTATTTTCCCTGGCTAGGATTTCCAAAACTGTGCTGAATAGAAGTGGCAAGAGTGGACACCTCTTTCTGGTTCCTGATCTTAGAGGAAAAGCTTTTAGCTTTTCGTCATTGAGTATGTCAGCTGTGGGCTTGTCATACATGGCCTTTATTATGCTGAGGTGCCTTTGCTCTACCCGCCCTGTTGAGAGTTTTTATCATACATGGGTATTGGATTTTGTCACATTCTTTTTTCTGCATCTACTGAAACAGTCCTACGATTTTTATATCTCATTTTGTTAATGTGGTGTTTCATGTTGGTTGATTTGAAGTTGTTGAGCCATCCTTCCATCCCTGGAATAAATACCCCTTGATCATAGTATATGATCCTTTAAATATATTAAATTTGGTTTGCTAATATTTTGTTAAGGATTTTTGAATCTGTGTTCATCAAGGGTATTGGCCTATAGTTTTTTTTGTTTGTGTGTTCATTTGGGTTTTTTGTTTATTTGTTTTTTAGTGTCCTTGTCTGGTTTCTGTAACAGAGTCATGGTGGCCTTGTAAAATGAGTTTGGAAGCATTCCTTCCTCTTCAGTTTTTTTTGGAACAGTTTGGGAAGGGTAGGTATTGAGTCTTCATTGAATGTTCAGTAGAATTCACCAGTAAAGCCATCTGGTCCCAGGTGAAGGTTTGCCAAGACCTGTCTGTGTTCCAAAGAAAGGAATCTCAATTAGCACCCAGTTTCGGGCTGATTGGAAGCCACACCCTTAGGCAGCAGCTTCTAAAGTATGAAAATATATGCAGTCCTCTGGGACCACAATGGTAAACCCTGCTGGCCTCCTGTTCAGGAGATCTGGAGGTGTTTGACATTTGCAAAAATTGGGTCTCTTGACGAGTGTATAAGCTCCTTTCTGAGAGGTACTTCCACGCTGTAGCCAGTCCTAGGGAAAGTGCAAAGATGGCTTTCCCTGCTTCCATTCCCTGAGAGCACCTCTGTGGCCTCTTCTTATGTGCCAAACCTAAAGTCTGCCCTTAAGGCTGGAGCTCTAAGACAAGTAAGTAGATTTTTTTCATAGGAAGGCTTGGGATATATTTCATTCTGCTGTCTTTGAGGGCTGACAGGCTGCCAAGAACTGTCTGTTTAGTTGTGTCTGGTTTGTGGGGCCCAGAGAGGCAAGCACCCCTGGCCAGCAGAGCCAGGTGATTGGGGAGGGGAGTCCCCTGTGTGGGCCCTGTGTGCCAGCCAGCTTTTGTGAGGCAAGTTGAGTGCAGGGCCCAGAAAGATCCACTGGCTTTAGCTTTAGTGAGGCAGTGGGAGAGCACAGGGTCAAGGCACATCCACTGGTTTTAGTGAGGGTATGGTAGAGCTCTGGGGTGGGGCATGCCTGCCAGCTTTAGTGGGGCGACTGGGGAGTGCCGTGACTGTGCAAATCTTCTGGCACTGGCCAGGTGGAAAGAGAGTGCAAAAATGGTGCCTGCCCATGCCTGTGTCCTGGAGAGAGTCCCAAGAGGCCCTTTCTCTCTGGCGGATGCTTTAAAGATCAGCAAATGAATCTTCTTCACAGTCTAAGGCACTTTTCAAAGAGCTTCTTTTGCACTGGGTTCTGGGGTGTGGGAGCCCTTGGACATCAGAATCTCGGCTCCCTGCAGCCCTTTCTGACTCCGAGATGTAAGCCGTGTTGGTTTTCAAAGTCAGATGTTTGGGGGTTCATGTCTCTCTGGTTCAGGTTGCAAGGGTTGGCATCCCTTATGTGGGGCACAGACCTCTTACTCCTCAGGGAGAAGCTATGCTCCATATTCGTGAGATCCCTACAGCCCTGGGAGTGGAATTTTTGGTGAGACCACATTTCTTCCTCTGCTACATGTCTTAATGTGGCCCTTATCCTTTGTTGCAGAGGAGCTTTTCAGCTGGTTTTCAGGTCTTTTTCAGGAGGAGTTGTTTGATAGATAGCAGTACATTTGGTGTGACCAAGGAAGGAGATGAAGTAAAGGTCTTTCCATGCTGCCATCTTGGACTGCCTCTTCTGTCTCTAATCCTTTTGTTGTTTAATTACATTTCTTTTTGGTTGCTTTTGAAATTATGTTTGCAGAATGACTAGTTCTTTTATGTGTTGCCCAATATTGTTTGCAATTCCCTGAGATATTTGTCTTTTTATTCCTAACTTCTGGCAGGCTTGGATCATCTCTCTTCTCCAGGCCCACTTCATCTTGACTTAGGAGATGTTACACACTTTCGCTTTCCTTGACCTCCTTGACATAGTTTCCTCCTCCTTTCCCCTTGACATAGTTTCCTCCTCCTTTCCCCTTGACATAGTTTCCTCCTCCTTTCCCCTGATTTTCTCAGTTCCAGGATACTGCTCCTTGGTGTTCTTGGCACATACCAGGCATGTTCTTGAGAGACTTGGCTGTCTCTTTTGCTGGAATGTTTTCCTCTCATATGTCAACACACCTTGCTGTCTCACTTGCTTCTGGTCTTTTTCTCAAAAGTCATGATGAAGCCTTCCCTGGCTACCCACTCTACAACTTCAGTCCTCTTCCAGAATCTCACATTCCCCTTCCTGTTTTTTCTCCTTAGTTATTAACACTGCCTGTGCACTATTTCACTGCTTTACCTTGTGTCTTTCCCACTAGAATAAAAAACCCTTAAAGAAATTTTGTCTCTCTACTACTTTATTTCCTGCACCAGATACAGAATGGGAATTCATTAAATAGTCTTAAACGAACAAATGAATAGAGGAGTTACGGATCTTCTTAACTTTATTTTCCAAGTATTTCATTTAAATGTTACTTTTTCACCATCAGATTTTTCACTTGAACATGTTCTTTTTCATAACCCCATGTTTTGTTTCTTACAGCTTTCTATACCACTTAATCCTATTGATGTAATATTTTCCCTATACTTCCTGAAGCTCTGAAGCCATTTTAATGCTTTTCTTCTGTTTATTGCATTCCACTACTCTTCAACTTCCTTTAATCTATTTTTTTTCTCAGAAAAATACATGGTGCACTAAAATAGCTGATCGGAAGTTTTTGTGCATGTTGTTGCTTATGGATTACCAGGCTTCAGTGTAGAGTGTTAGGGCTAGAACTTTTTTTATTGTCAAATACCCAACTCTTAGTATCTTTGAGTTTTTCTCTGGGGCTGGTAAGGTTTCCTAGAAAAGACTTATTCCCTCTGATAACCAAGAGGCTGCCAGTGTTGTCAGACCAAATAGAGGGAGGACAGAGTATCTCACCAATTGAGAGGAATAATTTTCTTTTATATATTTGTTTATTTATTTTTAGGAAGAATTTTTTCATTCTTCAGTATGGTTCCACATCCTCAGTGGGTGCCATATGTTTCCCAGTACTCTCTCTCCCTGGCTAAATCTCTCCAGAGAGGAAAATTCTGGTTTTATCCTGAGAGGGGGGAAAAGCTGTTTTCCTACTTCTGGGATAGGGGAAGGGATCTGTACCCCAGCTTCAGAGAGCTCTGTTCCCTAAAACTCCCTAGGTTTTCTGTGATTCTTTGGTATAGTTTGCCCTGTAATTCTTCTGTGGCCAGTTGAGAATCTGGCTTCCCTAAGTCTACGTCATGTACTACCAATATATCTGTCCTCTGGATTTCAGATTTCAGTTTGTGATCATCTTTCCCATTCTTAGTCCTTCCTGTTTTATCCTTTTTTTTTTTTTTTTTTTTTTGTCTTAAATCTCTAGTGTAATTTCAGGAGTGAGCAGAGAAAAATACATGGTTCAATTCGTTCATTTAAAATGGTAACACTATTTAAAGGGTTCTTATTTTGTCTCTTTAATGAGCTCATTTTAGTGTACCTGATGCCTAATAATTTTTAGTTAAGATATTTAGACCAATATAAGAATTTGGGTCACTTAATTTCCATATTTTTTATTTAGAAGAAAGTGAGTTATCACAGTAGAGGGGGAAAAAAACAGTATAATTTTAGGATATCCAAAGGCCAGGATATGGGCTGTAACTGTAGCATTAACTCTGTCCTCAGCCATTTCTCTACCTTACTGGTCCACAGTTTCCCACTCCGTTAGTTGATAGGTTTAGATAACTGGTCTCTGAGATCATTCTAGAATAAATATTTTACTTATTATTTATAGGTTTCCATAGGTTTGGTTTTTTTAGCACAGGTTCCACTGAGTCACCCCCAAAATATGTAAACTGCTCATATTGTGCTACCACTTTATCAAGATTATATCTTTTTTTAATTTTATTTTATTATGTTATGTTAATCACCATATATTACATCATTAGTTTTTGATGTAGTGTTCCATGATTCATTGTTTGCATATAATACCCAGTGCTCCATTCATTCAATATTTCTGACTCCTATTTTTGTTGCATGTATTAGGACTGAGTTCTGACATTTGCTTCTTGTTAGCAGTACCGGAAAGAATTTAATCAGCCTCTGTTAGCAAAAATTTGCTGTGTTCACAGGCCCTGTTGAAGTTGTTATTTGTCAGATAAATAGGGAAAGCATTAGAGGTAGACAGTTACTTAGGGATCATTGATCCAACCCCCTCCTTACATAGAGGACGAAACTTAAGCCTATACAGCTGACTCTTGGTCAGCGTAGGTTTGAAGAGAGCAGGTTCACTTATGCCCATTTTTGTTATTTAAGAGTTAATAGCAAGCAAAAGCCACAAGGCATTTATTTACAATTGCCCACCCCAGTCTCCACAGGATGAAAGGGAAGGCAACTGATACAGAGTTTGTACCTGAGTACCTAGGGAAGCCTGCCAGGCCAGCAGCAGCCCCTGGAGGCCCTCGGACCAGGCAGGGCTGTAGGTTACCCCTGTGCTCACATGGTGGTCAGGTTGCATGCCTGAGGCTGGTGGGCAGGAGGCTGGGCTGCAGTGGGGGAATGTGCCCAGAGGGCGGGGATGGCACTGCCCAGGTAGCCCTGAGCCCCCGGCGCCTCTGCCCCCTGAGTCCATGTTCGGGGGCAGCCACCAGCCTCAGACCCCTCTCTGAGTGGTACCCCAGCCTCACGACCCCCTTAAGGCTACAACTGCTGGTGGTCACAGGTTAGTACACCTCCAGACAGATGGGGGAGCTGGACCACACTTGTAGGCCACTGTTGCCATCCGTGGGCCAATCTGGCTGCAGCTACTGTTGAGGGGAGGCTACCAGGCTCTGGAACGTCACCATCCTGGGGCTAGGCCTGCCGCCGCCACTGATCCTGTCCCAGAGGGGTGACCTGGCCCACCTATACAGAGTTTTGTTTGGTTTTCTTTCCAATAAATATACGTACAGTACTGTAAATGTGTTTTTTTCTTCTTATGATTTTAACATTTTCTTTTCTCTAGCTTACTTATTTTAAGAATACAGCATATAATACACATAAAATATAAAATCTGTGTTAATTGACTAGGTTATTGGCAAGGCTTTTAGTCAAAAGTAGGCTATGAGTAGTTACGTCTTTAGGAAGTCAAAAGCATATGTGGCTTTTTGACCGTATCGGGGATCGGTGGCCCTAAGCCCTGGCCTGTTCAAGGATAAACCATATAGTAATACCAATTGCATACTATCATAGTGAGATTTAATTAAACGGTACTGCCAAGACCTGAACTCTTACTATTCCAAATCCTGACGCATTCAGGATTCTGTCACTGCTGTTGCAGTCGGTTTCTTTACTTTGTTTTGTTCTGTTTTGTTCTGTTGGCCCATTGGTAAAAACATTGATTGTAAGTAGGACTCAACCCTGTCCAACTTGACTCAGCTCTTAAATTGGTAATTCAGCTTGGATTCTCAACAGTAGCCACACAGTGTACTCCTTCTTGTAGACATGTTTTACTTCTCCATTATTAGGTACTGATTCAATGCATTAATCTGTAGCTTTACTTCTTTTTTTGTTAAGACACCATCAAAGCATAGTAAAAGGGAGCTTACCAAATAACAAAATGTTATCAGAAATTGTAGATGATAGCTAAAGATAATGAGAATCCTTCTTAAAACATTAAAGACTGTTCTCTTTAGATTTGTCCAATAATTAGAATTACAGGAAAGAAATAATATTTTAACATTTTTACTCTCAGAATCTTATACCTTGTCAGTTGAATATAGCAAAAATGATTTCTTCACCTTAAGATTTATATATCTGTATATATTTTTTTCCTTTCAGAGCAAAAATAATCTTCAAGAACAGGTATTTTCAGTGGTAGGATGAAAGCTAGGGGCTGGGGGTGTGGAGGGAGGAGGGATTCAGTTTTACTTAAAATGGATTTACCAGAGTGTAGCTCTTTTCCGTAGGTAATAATATTTATGGAAGATTTCTTTATTGCATATTTTAATTTTTTAATTTAAAAATTTTTTTTAAGTAGGCTCTATGCCCAATGGGGGCTTGGACTCATGACCTCACGATCAAGAGTCACATGATCTACCAACTGATCCAGCCAGGCACCCCTGTGCTTAGTTTTAAACATAATGAATTATATGAATTCCATGAGGAATGTCACTAAAAATGTTAGAATAGGGATTAATAAGCATCAATAAACCTACTCATTTTCATTAAATATCTGTGAGTGCATACTTAGATCCTGTATATTGAATAAGAAACTTGCACATTTAGAAAGGTTTTGCATAAAAAATTTTTTAACACCAAAATTTTTAAATTCATAAATTAAGAATTTTCATTTTGGTCATGACAGTTCTCTTGATGATGCATTCGACTCTTTAAAGTGGGAGAAAAAAATGCCTTCTATTCTATGGTAAGAATAAAAATGAGAATCCTACAGTCCTACTTTTTCTTTAATGTTTGCAAGTTTAGTGTTTGTATAAGTAACACAAATCATAAATTAAACTTTTCAGTAAAATGCAAAAGACTGACTAATTGTAAAATGATTTTCCATTTTGGAATTTTTTTTTTTTTATTTGAGAGAGAGAACGAACAGGGAGGAGGGGCAAGAGGGAGAGAGAGAATGAGAAGCAGACTCCCCACTGAGCAGGAAGCCCAATGTAAGGCTCCATCCCAGGACCCTGAGATCATGACCTGAGCTGAAGGCAGACGCCCAGCTGACTGAGCCACCCAGGCGCCCCTTCCATTTTGGAATTTTTAACCCACCCCAGTGGATTCTAAGACTCATCAACTAATTATTGATACCATAGTTTTAGAATATTCTTGAGTGTTTGCTTCTGTGATGTGGTTCCAGAGATGTGATTTGAGTAAGTCCTATTTCATTTGTATTCATTTTTGTCTTTTATAATTTTGCGACTTTGAGCTTTATTATAGTCAATTTCTTTCCATGGCTTTCACTCTTGTGAAGCAGCATATTTTTTTTTTCTGTTTTCCTTAAAGAAGAGGTCATTTTCCACCAACATTACAAATATAATCAGATCGCCTCACAGAAATTGAAAGTTAGAAGGTTCTAGGAAAGCAAAAAAAAAGACATGAAGACTACTACAACTTACCATACTCATATAATAAACTTCATGTATGTTAATCCATGGCTTTTCTTTCTCTAACTTGTAGGGTTTCTTAAATCTCTTTAATTCAGATGCAAATAGAATTCACATACTAAAATGGGGAAGCTTCCAGAGTGGGTAAAGGGAGAATTGTTACTAAAGAAAATAAAAATAGAGTGTTTTTCTGGTTGTGAATGGGAGGCTGTTTAATTAAGGTGGCTTGTTTTGAGTCAACAAGGCTGCCTGGGTTTTATCGAATCAGAATTTCCAGAGGTTGGATCAGGACATCTGCATGTTCAGCAGCCCTTCTAGGTGTTTCTGATATGCAGTAGGAGAGTAGGACAATAGGTAAGCCAGATAATAGAACAGTAGGGACCTGGATGTTGCCCTTGGTGACACAGGAAGAAGGGAAAATGGTTCTGTATATTTAATGTTTGACAGTACTATCCATTGCTTTTATAAATTTCTCAAAGGAAAGCATGTAAATTGAGGCTGTTGTCAGTGGTTAATGCTAATTTGAACAAAACCTAAGATTGGATAAGTACATATATTCTCAAGTTGAGTAAGCTCTATATAAAGTAATATGTGTGTGAATAAGCAAATAATGACCTTTCCCCAAAAGAGTAACATCCATCTGAATAAATTGTATTAAATACTTTGTAACCCATACATCTGAAAAAGTTGGCCTCAATGGATAGAATGAATTGGATAGAATTATAAAGGAGAAAACTGTGTGATATATAAATAAAATTGTGCTTTTATGCTTTTTTCCTTTTATATATAGAAGAAAACATATAAATGGGAAACACACTTTTATTGCAACACCAACCAAGGAATTTCAGGTTTCACTATGTGTATTTCTGTGTCCTTGGGTCTGTCAAGTTGAAGGTGTGAGAACATTGAGCCAGCTAAATGCTGCCATGGGCAGGAAATTTTTATTATCATGATAGCTGTGGAGCTGGGCTTAGGGAATAATTTCTTTCTTAAAATCTGTCTCTAAGTATGGTAGTTTTCCTGAAATGTCATTATTATGTATTTGGAAGTTAGTAAAAATGTTAGGGGTAGTCACAGAGGCAATAAGTCAAACACTTTTCACTTTTGCAGGATTGTTCAGTGATTGGTTCCACCATTAAACTTTAATTTTTCTTTTGTGCAGAATGAATATGCTGAGTTGCTTTTGCTTTGAAGCATTTATCTTTGTTCTAAAGTACATAGGTATCCCTTTCCTAACACTGGTGTATCTTTGGATTTACTGAGGAATGAAGGAGCTTGAAAATATATTCAAGTGTAGCCATTTTTGTATATGCATAAAAACAGACAGTAGCTGTGTAAATTTACTTAATAATTGCAAATAAATCAGTTAAGAATCACAGTTTCCTCTCATGTGGTATTAAGTATAGGGCAGAGCTCTATCATTCTCTTTATTCTCTTTTCTTCCTCTTTATTTTTTATCTCTCTCCCCCTTTACTCTCCTTACCTATTGCAGTTCATCAGCCCAGTAGAGAACATACTGATCATTTTCAATGGCTTTGTTTCTTATGACCTGGTGGGTAGCTAATCTTAGAGAAGAACCCAAAGAGGAAGAGGCATCTATTAAATCATCTGGCCTGGAACTGAATCTTTTTGGAAAATTGGACTTTGATTTCTAAAACAGGGATAATCGAGGGAAAACTAAGTCTTTTGGTCAATGTACTATAAACTTTTTTGGGGGAAAATGACTTTTTTACTTAAAAAATATTTTGCTGGAAAACAGAAAACTTTGTTTCACTGAATATTCAAATGGATATGTTTGCCTCTAATCATCATGTAGAATAAAGCAATCAGAATATTGAAGAAAGAAAAAGTCTGTATGAGGTGAATTCAAAAAATTCGTCGGAAGAAGGTTCTCTTCATGGAAATTCTGCAAAGAATTACAGGCAAAAAACACTGTATTGGCTTAATATTTACTAACAAAATTTCATATATATTTAAAACAGTCATGCTTTTGGTTAAAAAAAAAAGAGGAACATGGCATACAGATTGCAGATTATAAACAAATTACCAGTGTGTAACTAATCTTGTCAAAGATAAATGCACTGAACTGAATTAATAGGCAAGGAAGACTTTATTCAGAATTATTGTAATAAGGGAGAGGGAGTAACTTCACCATGGTTCAAACAAAAGTCTAGTGGAAAAGTGGTGGGAGACACGAGTGGGGGGGATTGGTTAGTCATTTAGGCCCTTGCACTTCTTTAAGTTAGGATCATACCCTTCCACAGAGACCAGGAGACAGGGGAACTGTCTTAGTTGGCTTGGGCCGCCATAACAGAATACCATAGGCTGAGTGGCTTTAACTACAGAGATTTATTCTCTCTTGCTTCTGGATGCTGAGAAGTCCAAGATAAAGGAGGCAGCAGGGTCAGATTCTAGTGAAGGCTCTCATCCTGGCTTATAGATGGTGGTCTTGCTGTGTGCTCACAAAGCAAACCAAGAGAAAGAGAGGGAGAGAGAAAGAGATGGGCTGGTATGTCTTTCTCTTTTGTAAGGACACCAGTTTTGTTGGATCAGGGCTTCACCCCTGTGATCTTGTTTAACTTTAATCACCTACTTAATGGCCCTGTTTCCACGACTGTCCAATGTGGATTTTGGGGCTTCAACATATAAATTTTGCCCATAGCAGGCACTGTCTTCCTTGATCATTACATTTCAAAGAGACGGCACCCAAGTCCTTGAGAAAGACATTTCTGGGGTGTAAATCTGGTGAGAGACTGGGAGAAGATTTACATCCCAAAGAGGTAGAGAAAGAATTTACAATTGCCAGTTTTCCAAAGTAAATGATCTAAGAAAAGGGAGGTCAGGGACTGTAGTCGGGAAGAAATCCGTCTGAAGTTTAGTCAAGTTGAGGGAAGTTTGAGGCCATCCTGGCCAACCTGTGGGTCATCATTGCTTCGTGTACTCTCTAAAAAAGAAATTGCCACAACTCCGTCTTTTCATTTATTCTAAATCTAGCAAAGAATATTCATGCATTAGCCAAACCATGTCCTGGAGGACCTGGGAAGTGCTGCGTAATGCATTAAGTGGTAACATTTTGATTAATATTTTCAGATTATTTTGCTGCTTGTTAGCTACAGGGGCATAGATACGGGATCTTTGTTTAATAATAAATTCTTTGTGTCCCTCAGAATTTCATTGTCCTTAGGCCAATTATCTCAATTATCCATTATATATATATATATAATGGATAATTGATATATATAAATATATATATATATATATATAGGCTAGGACTAAGCGCCCAGGCCCCTAAAAGCAGAGGTCAGCCCTCAATTTATCTTTGAATATAAGGAGAAAGACCAGGTTGTAAATCTGTGTTTTGAGGGAAAACAGTGTCAAGGGAATATAAAGAGAAAGGAAGAAAGTAGGAAAAAAAAAAAAAACCAGAAAGAGGGAATGTCTTCTCTTGGGTTGGTATTAATATCAACTCTGGGTGAGGTTGGCAAATTGTCAGACATTCTCACTCTCTTGCAAGTGAGCTGCTCACAAAGGGGCTTTTCAGTTTATTGACAATTTGATGAACTTTTAGTTAACTGGATAAAGAACAGGGGTGGGACTGGAATTAAGTGAGCGAGACAGGTGCCTCTGGGTGCAAAATTTAAAAGGACACACAAAATCAAAAAACTGAGAGAAAGTGGGATTGAGATTACTGATTTTTCTTTTGGCTGAGGGTCTAGTATGGCTCTATAAGGCACTATGAGTGATCTTGTCTTGGTTAAAAATAGTTATATTTTGTTTCCCATGGGTTTTTGCATTCTGGAGCACTGGGTGTTATACGCAAACAATGAATCATGGAACACTACATCAAAAACTAATGGTGTAATATATGGTGATTAACATAACATCATAAAAAAATGTAAAAAAAATATCACCTTAAACATTATGTATATTGTTTGCCAAACTTTTTGGCATATCCTTAAATTTTGCAGCCAAGATGCATGCCTCACTGTGTCAGCCTATCCCTACTCAGCTAAAGGAAAAAGAAATGGTACTTTCCCTCTAGATTTAGAATTTATTTTCAGTCTTTCTGATTGGGTAGAGTAAGTCTAGAAAGTATTATTGAAGAAGTGCTTTTCTTGGTGGGTACTAACAGAGAATAACATTGGTCTAGTTAAAAAGAGCATTGTTCATTTCCCCACAGGTCACTCAGTGACACTTGGGAAGGGAAAACTTTTGCCAAGAAGGAAGTTTGATGAAGAGAAATATTTCTGAGAGTGTACAGGTAATTCAAAGCACACAATTTAATGTCACCAATAGAGAATGTTAAATGGATAAATGGATTAAGAGACAGAATATGTGATTCTAATGCTACAATTTCATCACATTATGTTTGTAAGTCTTTGAAACCTATCTAACCATCCGTTTTCTCCTAAAGAGGCGATTTATTCAGTCTATCTCTTGACATTCTGAAGAGAAAATATACCTTAGTATGGTCAAAAAAATGTAAATTCAAGTTCCTGTAGGTTTAGGTTATTAAATTTCTCACTGTTTACTTAGTTGGGTACCTGGCAACAAATGAAAAAATATTTATGTTATTTATTTAAAAGATCCTTTCTGTTTTTATTAAGTTCATAGTCATTGCATGTGTAGTTAAAATACACAGGATTTAAATTTTTAAAGCAAAATAAGTGAACGAGAGAAGAGAAATACAGTATTTCTATTGGCTTAGGAGGGACTTTTACAAAACAATAAAAGTTCAGATAACTCTTGCAATTTACATGGACTACAACTACAGTAGCATGAATTAATGTTTGTATCAGGTTGGCAAACTTTTTTTTTGTAAAGGGCCAGATAGTACATATTTTCAACTTTTCAGGCAATATGGTCTCTGTTGCAACTACTCAGTCCTGCCTAGTTCTAGGAAAGCAGCTACAGGCAACAGCAAACCAATGAACATGTTCCAATAAAACTTTATTTACAAGAACAGGCACTGGCCCGGGTTTGGTCTACAGACCAGAGTTTGCCTACCCTTGTGTTAGAAGCTTCTACATGCTTTATTGGAAACTATAAACTAGGTTGTCTGCAACAGTGGGCCATACAGGAGTCATGTCATTTATTGAGCTGAGTGTCCAAGCCATTATCTAGACACGAATGAACCTTCATGACAAGACTTTGGAACCGTTTGTTTGTCTGTACCTAATCTTATCTCTTAGCATTCTGTATCCAGCAAGGTTATTTAATGTCAGATGTTATTACTAGGTAGATACGCTGTCTCTGTTTTGCCGTATTTTGCCCTCTTAAAAACTCTTAAAATGTCCTGAAAATTTGACTTTACTGAAGGCCATGAAGCTTAAGGACATTTCTGCGTGAGGACAGTTTGTTTTATTGGCCGTAATAAATGCTTCTTTATAATTAATAATTAAATAATTAAATAATTCTAATTAATAAATGACTCAGCTAAAACCACAGAATTGAGGTGGCCTAATGTGGAAAGTTGGCTAACTAGATATTTGGTTTTCACTTATAGTAAGCCATCTTCCCAATTTAAGGAGAATTTATGATAGCTGTAGGGACAGAGGTTAAAATGGTGCCGAAATGACACTATTTTTTAAATCAGGCTGCATGTTTGGGGAAAGCTCTTGTAAAAGAGATAGCACTTTGTTCTGTGCACTTAACAGTATCTTTGTTGTTTATTCCAATTAATGGCCAGATATTATAAATGATGAGCAGGAAAATTATTTAATAATCAATGCAAACTCTCTTTATTTGCAAGTTTTATCATATGGAGACAGGATTCATAAAACAGATTGAGATACTAGAACACCGATGGCTTGCTTTTCTAAAGGTTATTGTAGAAATAACCAATCTATAGCCTACAAATATATGTTTGAATTTAAATTACTGGGGCTATGCAGTATTATCATGGCCGTGCCTTTGAAAGGCCTATAGCTAACCCCCACCGTTACATCTTGAGTAAGAACAGGAAAAACAGTGTTTCCCCCAATAGAATTTGAGGAAAAGTGGTTTTATCGGTAATGTGACTGAAATCAGATGGAACGACCAAGACTTCAAAGAACTTTACTGTCAGAATAAACCTCAGAGATTATTTGTTCAACCTGTTAATTGGAGGAGAAGAAGCTGATTCCCAGGGAATATAAGAGATTTTACTAAAGGTTACACACAGTATATTGCCAGATTTGCCATTAGTGTTCTGGTCTCTTTTGTCCCTGGACTCTGCTCTCAGAAGATGAACTGTCATCCACCATTAGACATAGTCACGCACACTCACACAGTTGAAACCATGCAATTATATGAAAACAAAAATCCCGGGGTCAGCATTCAGGTACTTCCAGTGAGTGTTTGCAATGTTTCTTGCATATCTAGTTCCATGAAATTAGAAAGTTTGTATTTCCACTTACATCTTCCTTACTTAGTTTTAATTTCTTTAATTCAGTAGGCTATAGATTGGTTAAAATGTCTAGGACCAAAATCGCAGGTCAATTGGATTTCCTGGAAACCATCTTAATTTACAGTTGAATGGGAGTATAGGTGTTTGGGAGGCAGCCTGTTACTGTCTACTCAGTTGAAGTAGATGGTGTTGTATCTTCATCTCTTGGTTCCTCTTTTTGGTGTCACCTCATATGGACAAGCTGATCTCCACACCTCTTTCATGGCCAGAACTAGTGTGAGGCACTTCAGACACACAAGTCAAGGAGAGTTGGACTTGCCAAGCTTCCCAAACAAAGCACCTCTTTGGATTTTGTAGCCTGGGAGTCTCTCTCACCCACCGTGTTCTCGGCCCATCCTTTGGCTGTTGATCTCTTCTCTGACAGTGTATGGAGAGAATGACTGGCAGTTTATGTCTGCAAGGCAGTTTTAGCTCCAGAGAAGAAACATGTGGCAATATATATTGATAATATTTTGGTCAGAATGTTTTGCAATTAAGGTATTCAAATTGTGAGGATTAGGTAGATATAAATATAATGTATAGTTCAGATAACATTCTCCTGGTTATGTAACATAGATTCCAAATAACCAATGGTTTCCTCAGAAGGATCTCACCACGGGAGGACTCTCCTGATCTTACACATTTAATCACAGAGCTTTAGCCAGGCTTTCTGTGATGTTCTGTATTCCCTGTTTGTATTCAGATGCCTCCTGAATTTCCTATTCTTATTTCCTTTTCTGAGTTTTATTCTTCTTTCTATTTAATATACTGTGTTCACTGAAGAGAAAGGGTGGAAGGAAAAAAACATTTATTGAGCTTTCTACTGGATGATCCCCTTGTTAGATTTTGTCCATCTGATAATCTCATATATTTACTTATTCTAAGATGTCATTTGTTTATTTTTTTCATATGAAAAGAATTCTTAAGAGTCCTAGAGTTCATGACTCACAATAATAAAGGCTCTATTTCTCCCTCTTGCACAGATATCCATAACAAACATATTTTTATAGTTATATGTGTATAGGTATAAAATCTACATATCCCTGAGCAAATCTGGCATTGATTTCATCTAGCTTTAGCTCAAGAATAATGGGACTCCCTCTTTTCGTCCTTCGGACTTAAGCACAGCTTTCTTACTTAGTTCAAAGATATAGCCCATATAGATAGGTAGAGATAGGTAGATAGTGCATTGTCGGGGTGAATAACGTGCAAACCACTTAAGTACCGCGTCTGTGTTTCAGCCACAGTTATTCATTTTGCCTGGAAATGATTGATACCAGTTGAATCAACGCAAGAATGGTCTGTATAAGGCGAATCTTATTCCCTCATCCCCTAGTAGGGCCACATTACAGTCAGTTTACCCTTGTACAGATTTACCCTGCAAGAGAAAAATGTTGAGTGTTTTCTCATGTGTATGTCAGAAAACCCAGTAATGAACATATATAGATTTCCTTCCCAATGAAGGCCAGAGAGGCCAAGGATATAGTCAGTAAGTAGTAAAACGGATTCAAACTCAACCCTATTTGACTCCAAGGATCAATCTTAAATCCAACTACACCATTCATGGTTTCATCATTTTATTTGTTTTCAGTCTTCCGCAAATGAAAAAAAAATTAGTAAAATACATATCACATAAAATATGCCATCTTAACCATTGTTAAGTGTGCAGTTCAGTGGCATTAAGTACATTTACATTGTTATTCTACCATCACCATTATCCATCCATGAAAGTCTTTACATCTTGCAAAACTGAAATTCTACCCATTAAACAATAACTCCTCATCCTCCCTCCCTCCAGCCCCCTGACAACTACCATCCTACTCTCTGTCTCTGATTTCAAACTACTCTGGGTACATCATATAAATGGAATCATACAGTATTTGTCTTCTTGCAACTGGCTTATTTCAGTCAAGGGTCATCCATCTTGTAGCATATGTCAGAATTTCCTTCCCTTTTGAGATTTAATATTCCATCGTTGTATATACGACATTTTGTTTGTCGACATTTTGTTTGTCCGTTCATCCATCAGTGGACACTTGGGTTGCTTTCAGCTTTTCACCTTATTTATTTATGTGACTTTTTGTTAGAACCTCAATAGGTTCTTTGATGTACATACTTTTAAATTAACATTCTAAATAACAGAGAGTTAATCCCAACAGAGAATGAAATTACAAATTGATCCTAGGACAGCTGTGGAATTATTTTGTGTGTTACAGATAACTGGTGGAGAGTTTTTGAGAGTCAACTGTAATACCTTAGGAAAAGAAAATGAAGACCGTGGATTCACTTGCTCTGTGTGAAGGAAAGCAGCACATGCTTCCATTTTACCACAAAAACAAAAATGATCATGTCTCCCTGGAGCAGCATTTCAAAGAGTTTTGGAGATATGGGTCATGAAACATGTTGTAAACTCTTACCTTTTTTTTTTTTTCTCCCTTCTGGTAAACCAGTATAAGTAAACACATTATATAGGTAGCCTTAAGAACAGCTCAGTGGGGGAGAATCAAGTAAATGCCAGAAGAACATTTGTTTTTACAGAGCACAAGCAGGGGGAGTGGGAGGGGGAGAAGCAGGCTCCCCACTGAGCAGGGAGCCTTACTCTGGGCTCAATCTCAGGACCCTGGGATCATGACCTGAGCCAAAGGCAGATGCTTAACTGACTGAGCCACCCAGGCACTCCTGGAAGAACATTTTAAATCAAAACATATGCAACAAATATTTTCTGATAATCATTTTGATATGAAGTCATTGAAGTATTGAAGCCATTTTTTTCTTATTTTTTAATTTTTTACTTATTTATTTTTTAATTTTATTTTATTATGTTAGTCACCATACAATACATCATTAGTTTTTGATGTGGTGATCCACGATTTGATTTCGTTTAACACCCAGTGCTCCATGCAGTACGTGCCCTCCTTAATACCCATCACCAGGCTAACCCAACCCCCCACCCCCCTCCCCTCACCCCCCTCCCCTCTAGAACCCTCAGTTTGTTTCTCAGAGTCCATAGTCTCTCATGGTTCATCTCTACCTCCGATTCCCCACCTTCATTTTTCCCTTCCTTCTCCTAATGTCCTCCAAGCTATTCCTTACGTTCCACAAATAAGTGAAACCATGTGATAACTGGCTTTCTCTGCTTGACTTATTTCACTTAGTGTAATCTCCTCCAGTCCCATCCATGTTGATATAAAAGTTGGGTATTCATCCTTTCTGATGGCTGAGTAATATTCCATTGTATATATGGACCACATCTTTATTCATTCATCTGTTGAAGGGCATCTCAACTCTTTCCACAGTTTGGCTATTGCGGACATTGCTCCTATGAACATTGGGGTCCCTATGGCCCTTCTTTTCACTACATCTGTGTCTTTGGGGTAAATACCCAGTAGTGCAATTGCTGGGTCATAGGGTAGCTCTAGTTTTAATTTTTTGAGGCACCTCCACACTGTTTTCCAAAGGGGCTGTACCAACTTTGCATTCCCACCAACAGTGTAAGAGGGTTCCCCTTTCTCCACTACTTCTCCAACATTTGTTGTTTCTTACCTTGTCAATTTTTGCCACTCTAACTGGTGTAAGGTGGTATCTCAGTGTGGTTTTGATTTGAATTTCCCTGATGGCTAATGTTGATGAACATTTTTTCATGTGTCTGTTAGCCATTTGTATGTCTTCTTCAGAGAAGTGTCTGTTCATACCTTCTGCCCATTTTTTGACTTGATTATTTGTTTTTTGGGTGTTGAGTTTGAGAAATTCTTTATAGATCTTGGATACCAGCCCTTTATCTGTAGTGCCATTTGCAAACATCTTCTCCCATTCTGTGGGTTGCCTCTTTGTTTTGTTGACTGTTTCCTTTGCTGTGCAGAAGCTTCTTATCTTGATGAAGTCCCAAAAGTTCATTTTTGCTTTTGTTTCACTAACTTCTGGAGATGTATCTTGAAAGAAGTTGCTGTGGCCGATTCAAAGAGGTTACTGCCTATGTTCTCCTCTAGGATTTTGATGGATTCCTGTCTCACATTGAGGTCTTTCATCCATTTTGAGTTTATCTTGGTGTGTGGTGTTAGAGAATGGTCGAGTTTCATTCTTCTGCATGTGGCTGTCCAGTTTTCCCAGCACCATTTATTGAAGAGACTGTCTTTTTTCCATTGCATATTTTTTCCTGCTTTGTGAAAGATTATTTGACCATAGAGTTGAGGGTCCATATCTGGGCTCTCTGTTCTGTTGCATTGGTCTATATGTCTGCTTTTGTGCCAGTACCATGCTGTCTGGGTGATCACTGTTTTGTAATATAGCTTGAAATCAGGCAACGTGATGCCCCCGGGTTTGTTTTTCTTTTTCAACATTTCCTTGGCGATTCGGGGTCTTTTCTGATTCCATACAAATTTTAGGATTGTTTGTTCCAGCACTTTGAAAAATGTCATTGGAATTTTGATCGGGATGACATTGAAGGTATAGATTCCTCTGGGTAGCATAGACATTTAACAATGTTTATTCTTCTGATCCATGAGCATGGAATATTTTTCCATCTTTTTGTGTCTTCTTCAGTTTCTTTCATGAGTGTTCTGTAGTTTCTAGAGGATAGATCCTTTACCTCTTTGATTAGGTTTATTCCAAGGTATCTTATGGTTTTTGGTGCTATAGTCAATGGAATCTTTTCTCTAATTTCTCTTTCTACAGTTGAATTGTGAGTGTATAAGAAAGCAACTGGTTTCTGTGCATTGATTTTGTATCCTGCCACATTACTGAATTGCTGTATGAGTTCTGGTAATTTGGGGGTGGAGTCTTTTGGGTTTTCCACATAAAGTATCATGTCATCTGCGAAAAGAGAGAGTTTGACTTCTTCTTTGCCAATCTGAATACCTTTTATTTCTTTTTGTTGTCTGACTGCTGTTGCTAGGACTTCTAGTGCTCTGTTGAACAATAGTGGTGAGAGTGGGCATCCTTGACGTGTTCCTGATCTTAAGGGAAAGGCTCTCAGCTTTTCCCCATTGAGGATTATACTCACTGTGGGTTTTTTGTAGATGGATTTTATGAACTTGAGGAATGTTCCCTCTATCGCTATACTCTGAAGAGTTTTTTTTTTTTAAGATTTTATTTATTTATTTGACAGAAAAAGACACAGCGAGAGAGGGAACACAAGCAAGGTGACTGGGAGAGGGAGAAGCAGGCTTCCTGCTGAGCAGGGAGCCTGATGCGGGGCTTGATCCCAGGACCCTGGGACCATGGCCTGAGTCGAAGGAAGATGCTTAACGACTGAGCCACCCAGGCGCCCCTACTTTGAAGAGTTTTAATCAGGAAAGGATGCTGTATTTGTCAAATGCTTTTTCTGCATCAACTGAGAGGACCATATAGTTCTTCTCTCTCCTCTTATTAATGTGTTCTATCATGTTGATTGATTTGTGAGTGAAGCCATTTTTTTCTTAAATAAAGTCACTTTTTTATTTCGACAGTTGTGTGCCTAACATGCCTGTTGAGCGTATTATCTTCTTAGCTTCGAATTTTGAGTCTTGGTTTATACCACAAGTTTAAAAGGTCAGAATCCAAATTATTCAGTTTTGTACCCAAAATGAGTAAAGTGCTGATAAAAAATAATTTTAGTAAATGCCCTTAAATCTGCATAATAATGACATATTTTAAAATTGACATTTAAAGAAAGATTTTTCGGTTGAAGAAGGTAATTCTAGAATGTCAGTGTTAAATTTTACAACATTTTGCTTTATTAATATTGTTCTAAAAGGTATTTGGAATACATTTTTACACTTTTCATGAGTTTATCTAATATTCAGAATTAACTTGACTACTATCAAGGAATTGTTTTACTTATGAGCATTTCATATTTTAGCCTAAGAAAGTAGTCATGAAAATAAGCCAAATCATGATAATTTTATTTTTTCAGTGGAAATATTCAATGAGGAATCATTATTTTATTCTTTATTCTGGTTTTATACACATGTAAAATACTTTGATCTACATACCTTGGAATTTGTGAATTACATGAACACTGATTATTTTACATTTATATTTTCCTTATTTTCTGTGCATTTTCTTTTTTTTTTAAAGATTTTATTTATTTTATTTGAGAGAGAATGAGAGACAGAGAGTAGGAGAGGGAAGAATGTCAGAGGGAAAAGCAGACCCCCCGCTGAGCAGGGAGCCCGATGTGGGACTTGATCCCAGGACTCCAGGATCATGACCTGAGCTGAAGGCAGTCGCTTAACCAACTGAGCCACCCAGGCACCCATGTGCATTTTCAATAGTTTATCTCTTGAGAAGACATGTTTTAAAGATGACTTTCTTCAATTTGTTAAAATTGTCAAAGCACTCCATTTCCTTATTAATCCCATGGTACCAGATTATATTATCTCTTTAGTTTTTTAACATTATACTTTTGAATCAAATTTATAAAAAGTTTTTTCTAATATCATTTTAAGCTATTTTTAATTCAGTTTGCCACCAAATTACCAAAGTAACCAGTCAGTTTACTTGAAGTAGTTCATTTCCTTGAGTGGAAGATATCATTGACAATTACTCTTCAGTGTTGTACATCTAAAATGATCAACTGATAGATTGAACCTTATATTTTTCATTGTTATTTTTTTATTTTCTAGGCACAGACTAGATAACAAATTTTTATTTACAATTTCTGAACTATGTAAGTGTATATTGTGTTTTGGGAATATACTCCTGGTTTTCAAGGATCTATTAATGTAATAGAAGAGATGAATCAGGTGAATAGAAAATCATTCAAACAAGACAAAGCAATCAGAGTAACTACAGGAGTGAATCAAAGTGTTTTATAGGAACTTAGGATTTGGTACACTTTGCATCCTAAACAACCCTGGGCACATAAACTCTGAGAATATAAATGTATTCTGAGTTTAGTCAAAGAAAGTCATGTGTTATAAGGATGTGTACTCTTAAAGGTCAATAGCTGAGAGGCTCTGTGATTTCCATTGGTCTCTATACCAGAATCCTGTGTCCCATCTCAATTCAATTATACAGCCACAGATTCTGAATTTTTTAAAAATTGCTGATGGCCGTGGTCCTTCATTTGTTACTCTACCATTCTTTGAATAGTTCGGGCATCCTTTGCTCTTAATACTCCACATCTGCCCTGTGGAATTCAGGGCAGCTAAAACTAAATAACATTATGAAATTCAATAAAATTGATGAAATGTGAAGAAATTGACTCGGATTTTTCCCACAGTGTTAAATTTGAATTAGAAAATAATAGTTTTCAGATAAAGAAGAGGAAGGAATAGTAAGGCCTTTTCTTGCATGTGGAGGAGAATTGGCTTGTTGGACTGCGCTTGAGAATTAAGGATGGAGGTGCAAAAGAGATGAGAGATGACACAAGGTATATTTCATTGGAAAAGTAATCATTCATATATGCTTGCTTCCGGGGGTAATTGGAAGCCAGAGCCCTTGGAATGCATTAAAGGAAAAGACCATTATAAAGAGCATAAAATTACAAAAGTAAGAAAAGTTAACTGGCGATATTCATGTTATGTAATTTTTAAAAGATTTATTTATTTACTTGAGAGAGTGTGTGTGTGATTGGGGGGTAGAGGGAGAGAGAGGGTCTCAGGCTGACTCCACGCTGAGTGTGGAGCCCCATGCGGAGCTCGATCTCACTTCCCTGAGATCATGACCTGAGCCAAAACTAGGAGTCTGACACTCAGCCTACTGAGCTACCCAGGCCCCATTGTTCATTGTATATTTAAATTCATGAAAGAGGTAGAGCTAATTCAAAAAATACACTAATTATGCTGGGGGAAATAAAAGGAATTTACTCCTCATTTCTTTGTCCCAAGTTGGTATATTCTTTCTTTTAAAAATTGGAACTCAGCCCACTGAATTTATTATTGTGCCAAAATTAGAAATAATTAGATTATCCTCTTGTTTTGATTCCCCCCCCCCCCCCCAGGGAGCAAGGTTTTACCACAAAATGCCTTTGTGGCACGTGGTAAAGTTCTTCAATTTATTTGATCCATATTAAATTCCCACCACAAGATATGCCTTCGTTTTACAGGGAAACTGTACTATGGAATGTGTGTTTGGATCAACATTTAAAACGTGTGTCAGCTGCCTTAGAAGAAAAACTAACATGTGAGATTGGAACACAGTACTGATACAGAGGCCGAGGAAAATATTTGCATTTACTTCACACAGTATCAGGCTGCTCTGTGTTCCTGATTTCTGTTTCCTTCTTTCCCTTTGCTTTTCACCCATTTTGCATAGTTAAACAAACCTTCAAATCTCGTAAAAAAAAAAAATATATATATATATATGTCTACTAAGTTTTTTCCTGTTTCAGAAGAATTACATTTGCCTAAACTAATGTTCTTTCAGAATTGACAAATTATATCTGCCTTTCAACATATGCAATAATACCCAGTTTTACTGAAAGTTACACGATAGGTTTGTAGCATTGCATTCAGCATCGTTAGGATCTAAATGACTAGACAGCGCTTGTTCAGTGGTGCTGCCCACAGGATCAGTCATTCCAGTTCATGCGACAAAACATGCATATATTAAACCATCCATAAGCATTTTGTATTATTGGCTTTCTAATCTACAAAATAATTGACTTATCAACAGAACAGAATAGAGTAAAATATATATTTTTTAAATATTGGATTGAAAATAAGGGGAAATTCAGAAAAGAATGGTGTTGATGCCATCAGGGAAAACTTTACGTAGGCATCTGGACTTCAGCCAGACTTTATTTATTTATTTATTTTTCTAAAAAGATTTTATTTATTTATTCATGAGAGGCAGAGGGAGAGAGAGAGAGGGAGAGAGAGAGAAGCAGAGGGAGAAGCAGGCTCCCAAGGAGCAGGGAGCCTGATGTGGGACTCGATCCCAGGACTCTGGGATCATGACCTGAGCTGAAGGCAGATGCTTAACCATCTGAGCCACCCAGGTGCCCTTGAGCCAGACTTTAAAGAATTGGAAGAACATGGCTAAAAAGAGAGGAAGGAAAAATTTCCGCAAATTATAGCATATCAGTTGCCACAGACCAAGTAGAATCCCATTAACCTGTTAGGCTTACTATCACATCTCTCATACTAGTGGGCCTTTATTTTCCTTTTTCAGTGCCCCTGGCAGCTGAATTCCCAGAAGGGATTTCACATCTGCTTGTCATATAAACTTCAGCTCTGCTCTAGTGAGGATTAAAGTCTCCCTGAGATCCTGACTGAGCAGCAATTCTCCCAGTTTATTTGACATAGCACTTTATCACGGTGATGCTGGCTCCTTCCCCACTCCCTGTGTGTTGTAAATCCTCTTCACACCACAAGGTCAGCCGGGTATTAGATGCAGAGTCCTGTCAGAGATGCTGACAGCTCCATCTTTCTGAGGGAAAGGGAGTGCTGGGTCCTGAAATTCCGTTGCAGTCCTGGCCCAAGAGTCAAAAAAGGCTTTCCTCTGGAAGGATGTGGTGATTATTATGGACTATGTTTCTATGATCCTTAAATCTCTTTCCAGACATGCATCTGATGTTGTCCCTTCTTAAAGTTTTTGGAAGTGCTGAGAGGGAGAAGAAGCTGAAATTGAAATGCACAGGTGTAGCAGGAAGAAAATAAGTCCAGAACGTCACGCAAAATTACGTATATTTATTAAGTATCTAGGAGTTACATTATTCTTCATTTTTCTTTAGCCCATGAAAGGAGATTTGTTTTAAGAATACCCACTGCTACACTGTCACCACTGCTATTCAACATAGTATTAGAAGTCCTAGCCACAGCAATCAGACAACAAAAAGAAATAAAAAGCATCCAAATTGGCAAAGAAGTCAAATTCTCACTCTTCGCAGATGACATGATAGTTTATGTGGAAAACCCAAAAGACCTCTACCCCAGCATTGCTAGAACTCATACAGGAATTCAGCAGTGTGGCAGGATATAAAATCAATGCATAGAAATCAGTTGCATTTCTATACACTAACACTGAGACAGCAGAAAGAGAAATTAAGGAGTTGATCCCATTTGCAATTGCAGCCCAAACCATAAGATACGTAGGAATAAACCTGACCAAAGAGGCAAAGGGTCTGTGCTCTGAACACTACAGAACACTTATGAAAGAAATTGAGGAAGACACAAAAAAATGGAAAAACATTCCATTCTCATGGATTAGAAGAAAAAAATTAATATTCTTCTGTCATTTTTCTCACTGTCTTCGTCTTGATTAATTTTCACTTGAAAATTAATGATTTCATTGCTTAAACATAACAAGTTACATTACAATAGAGAAAATCAAAATTATAAAATGTGTTCTGGGTAAAAATGTGGAAAAGCTATATCTAAGTATCTTCATTCCCTAAAACCTATCAAAATAAATCTTAAAATATACTTTTCAAAAATAGTCCCAGCAACAGCCAAATAAGGAAAGGAGGACAGTGCCTACTTCAAAAAGGAGTGGCCAAGGAAGGAGATAGGAGATTCTCCCATGACTCGGGTTGCTCTTAATAATACTACCTTTACCTACCCAAGCTGGGGTAGGGTGTGGGAAAAGGGTAATGCCATCTGAAGAATAAGTGAGTGGGCTAAGGAGACTGAGTAGGGAGACAGAAAAATAATGGAAGAAGAAAAACACACAAGAAGAAAAGCAATTAACTCTTACCATTTGGTCCCAGGCAGGGCTAGCTTAATGGACAAGATGCCTGTGCATAGTTCAGACAGATACCAGGCTGGATTTAATATTCTTCTGTCATAGACTTGAAATTCTTAACAGTTCCTGGATAAGGGGGTCTGTATTTTCATTTTGCACTGTGTGGCACAATTTATGTAGCCAGTCCTGATCTGTGGAAGAAAACCCACATCTGGTCTCATAAGAGGGATTAAATACAAGCTGGAAGAAAAATTCTAAATGAGGCACTAGCCACTCTGACCACATATTAGAATCGTCTGGGGGGCTTTTTTAAATCACAATGCTCCAAGTCATGTTCCAGACCGATTAAATAGAGGTGAGGGCAGAGATAGTGGGTGGGACAAGGCACCAGTATTTTTAAAAGCTCCCCAGGGATTACAGTGATAAACCAAGAATAACAACCACTACAGGGAAGAGGAATGAGACCACCCAAACATGCAGCCAGAACAGACAGGCACATTAAAGTCCAAGTGAAGTATGAAAAGTCACCTGTGTATTATTATTGTTGAGTTATATTTCTTTGGGTTTCTGTTTAACCTAGAAATTGTTGCTGCTGGAAGAGGGTGAGAGAGGGACATGAATAATTAGATGGTTTTCTTGGACAGGAGCTTTATCATAAGAGGTCTACTCTGACTTAGCAGAAGGACATACAATCTCATATCCCACCACCAGTGTTGTAGGAAGAACCTAGTGCAGGACATTTAAATTTCAGTGGAGAGAACAGAATCCACATTTTTCCAGCATTTGGCTATAGCTGAGATTTGTTGGTAATACCCAGCTATCAAACTCCAGCTCATAGGGAAACACAAGATTTCTAGATTGCTAGTCTGACTACAAATTAGCTGATCGTAGTGGTGAAACTAGACATGGGTATTTCTCCCCTTAAATGAGTGGACCTGTGTACTGACATATAGATTTATAAATTATGAATGAAATGAGTTTAATGCTCTCTCATTGATAGGGTGGGGAAGGAATCAGTCAGTTTCAGTCAAATTAAGAGCCAATAGGGTTACAGATTCTCAACATTTCAGGGAAGGCAGAACAACTACAAAACAGAAAGTGGGAGATGGTGTTCTAAAACCTCTAAGTCACCAAGGAAGTGGATGCTTCTGTTTGGAGAAGAAAAGTACTTCCATCAGAGAATTTCAGCAACTGTGCCAGTAGCAATATGAACTAATTTCATATACACTTAGTTTCTTGGGAAAGAGAGTGAGTGGGACACATCTTTGGGGATCAACTGAGTTCAGTTATAGCTCTTAACTATGGCTAGGCATTCTGGGATTGGACAGTCTTGGCCTTGGTATCTTATCAAACCTGGTGAAATATTAAACTAAAATAAGTCAGTCTTTTACTTCAAGTATACTACTGTGCCTGAACTCAGTTGCTGTGAGTATTATCAAGTTACCTCAGTCACTTTTCAGCCCTTAACTACTTTGAATCAATCTAATGACTAAAGAAACAAATTCTTGGTAAAAATTCAATGAGACTTCTGTTTCCTCTAAATATGGTAAACTAGCATGGACCTTCATTTTCCTTTTTTTTTTCTTTTCTTTTTAAATGGATTTTTTTTAAGATTTTATTTATTTATTCATGAGAGACAGAGAGAGAGAGAGAGGCAGAGAGAGAAGCAGGCTCCCAAGGAGCAGGGAGCCCAATGTGGGACTTGATCCCAGGACCCTGGGATCATGACCTGAGCTGAAGGCAGATGCTTAACCATCTGAGCCACCCAGGCGCCCTAGCATGGACCTTCATTTTTCCTTGCACAATCCCTGTTGTGGACATGATCCCAGAGGCTTAAGGAGGCTGATGGGTTTGTTAAACTATTATAAAAAATAAGAATCACCAAGGGTGAGAAATATACGTGGTTGGGTAACAGGTGTCTATTAAAATAACATCCAGGAGTGAGATAGGGAAAAATATTGCATATGTGAGTTATGGATGGGAAGAGGTTTTTAAGTATGACATGGTCTTCCTATCACTGACTTTTGTGGATCGGTGCCACAATTTTCACTTCTTAAAGCAGAAAACAAAAAACAAACCAAAAACATCTAGCACTGGGCTAACCAGGACTAGTGAGGTAACACGAGAATTATTCTCAGATGCCCAAGTTGAAAATGGGAGTAAATAACAACACAACACAAGGGATAGTGATTTACCCATGGAAAAAGAAGTATCAGTGCTCTTTGCCCGGAGAAACAATGCCATTTCTATCCTCCAAAGTTGGAGGCTAGGACTTGGATCTTGATCTCTCTATATGGATTCATGTTACTAGGCTAATGAGCCAGTTTCCCCAGGAAAATATGAAATCAGAGAGAAAACATTAAAAGCTGTTTTCACAGAGCAACCATTAGTGAAAAGAGATAATAAAATAGTCCATTTAACCAGTTAAAGTAGATTTATAGGAAAAGGTAGAATAAATACAGGGGCTAATAATAGAAACATGAATCAAGAAAAATAAGACATTAAAAGTCTTGAATGAAAATACTGAGTCTGAAAAATAATATAGTTGATGAAAAAAACCAACTCAACAAATAAGTTCAATTGCGGAATGGATATAACCCAGGAAGAAATATATCAACTAGGAGAAAAGGCCAAGTAACTCTCCCATAACAAAGACAGTACATCATGACCGGGGTGGAATTTATTCCAAGAACATGGTATTATTCAATATTAAGAGGTACGGTAGTAATATTCATCATATAATACCCAAAGATAAACCCCATATGATAAATCTCCATAGATGCAGAAAAAGCATCTCACAGAATTTAACATCTGTTCTTGATTTTCAAATGATTAGATAAAATTAAAACGGGTTACTATTTACTTAACATGACAGAAATGTTTACAGTGGATTAAAAATCCAATAACTTAGGAGAGAAAAATGGGATATTCCTTCTATAATAAACATATAAAAATGGTCACTATTGCCATTACTGCTTACATTTTATTTGAAGTATTAGCTAACACAGCTGGCCAAGTTAAATATAGTAGGAGAACAAGAATTGTGGGTTAAGCTGAACATAAAATTAACATATAAATCAATAATCTTCACACGTAAAAGCATTTTGCTAGACAACATATTGAAGGGTACATCCCATTTAAAACAGCAAAGTAAAGTAAAATAACTTTATTTTTTATTTTTAAAGATTTATTTGAGAGAGAGAGAAAGCATGCATGTGGGGTTAGGGGCAGACAGCGAGGGAGAGAGAATCTCAAGCAGACTCCATACTGATCCCGGAGCCTGACTTGAAGCTCAAGCTCATGATCCTGAGATCAGATCTGTACTGAAACCAAGAGTCGGATGCTTAACCAACTGCGCCACCCATGTACCCTGTAAAATACCTTTTTTTTTTTTTAAGATTTTATTTTTTTATTAGGGAGAGAGAGAAAGCATGAGCAGGGAGAGGGGCAGAGGCAGAAGCAAACTCCCCACTGAGCAGGGAGCCCAATGCGGGGCTTGATCCCAGGACCCTGGGATCATGACCTGAGCCAAAGGCAGATGCCTAACCTCCTGAGCCACCCAGGCACCCCTAAAATACCTTTAAATACACTTAACTAGCAGTTAAGTTAGATGAGAAAAATTAAAGTGGTTCTGAAGAAACCAAAAACCTAAAGGAGACTTGAAAAAATTAAAATGCTTTCCGTATCTTGGGATATGTAGATTTAACACCAAAAAGACATCAGTTATCCATAAATTTATTTATAATGTAATATCAACCTGATAAATACACCAACAGAATTCTCTCATTCCCCCCGCTGGCATGATTGAAGCTGAAGGGACCCTAGGTAGGGGAGAAAGCAGTGTCCACTTGAGAAGCCATGGGAGAGCAATGTCATCAAGGTGATGGACAGGAAACACACTGAGAGGAAGTTGGGGACACATAGTGAGTTGGTGTCAGTGGGCATTCCTGAAAGCACAGTGAAAGAGATTTTGGGAAATAAGGAAGTTGGGCCAGAAAAAAATCAAATAGGGAGTAGTATGAGTATGCTGAATGGCACATGGTAGAGATTTCTGATGATAGAAAACTATTTTGGATTTAGTCTTCTGGAGATGTGATAATAGCCTTCCAAAGTTGAGGGTTATTCTAGATACAATAGTGGTGGTCAAGAAGGAGGTGGAGAAGGAGGAAATGCCCATCACTTATCCTAAGCACATATGGTAGCTTACCTGCATCAATGTGGAGTGTTTTGTGATCAAGGGCAATCACTTTAAAAATGCTCTGAGTGGGCGCTGGTCACAGAGCCGCTGAGCTCTTAGTACTGATGAGAACAGGGAAGGTAGGATGGGGAAACATTGTCATGAGGTAAAATAATATTCATGAGGTAAAAGGAAAGTCTGGTTTTGTTTTGGTGGTGTTGAACTTTACCTGATCTCTGTACTCCCAGAAAATAGCAATGATTAAGAAATCCCCCTATCTTTTTGCTTTCCAGGAAACAGTGTGATGCAAAGAATCACCCTTCTCTGTATGACGTAGGTTAAGTTTTGCAATGTTCCCCTTGATTACCCTTGACAAGTCTAGACATAGAGATTCTAAATCCCCATTCTTTGTTTCCTGAATGATTAACTGCCCTGCTTGTTCTCACCGATGGATCTGAACAAAATGCCCAGTCATGTGACTTCGCTAAAATTTTGTTGGATTTTTATCCTCCCCTCTGATCTCTGACTTCCTCCTGAGTTCAGTTATAGCTGAGGTTCTGCAAGGCACTGGAACATAAAACAGCTCTTCCTTAATGGCCCCTCCCAAGAATGAGGACCAAAAAGAAAACACACACTTAAAAATATTGCTTGCTCGGGCGCCTGGGTGGCTCAGATGGTTAAGCGTCTGCCTTAGGCTCAGGTCATGATCCCAGGGTCCTGGGATCGAGTCCCACATCGGGCTCCCTGCTCCTTGGGAGCCTGCTTCTCCCTCTGCTTCTCTCTCTCTCTCTCTCTCCCTCTCTCTCTCTCCTCCTCTGTCTCTCATGAATAAATAAATAAAATCTTAAAAAAAAAATACTGCTTGCTCAAGTGTCTGATCATGCCACCTGTTCATCCCTTTCCTCCACACCTGGTTCTCTGTGGTCTTGTTTGCTCCTCCCTAAAAGTGTCCTTTCTGTCTGACCTTTAAGAGACTTAGGAATCAGATGGTCAACGCATTCTCTAATTGCAATAGTCTCCCCCAATAACGTTTTCCTTACTAATGTCTGGACTTGGATGTTTTCTTTGACACTTTATAAATCTTCTTTTCCTTTGCTCGCTGACATCTGCAGTGGTTCTTGTTCACCTAAAGTGGAATTTGAAGAGTGGTTAAAGCCATAAGAGGGCTGCAGATACACATTTGAGACTTCCCTTCATGGAGGTGGGAGGTGACCACTGACAGCTTGAAAAAATGAAGTAAATGAGAATTTTCAGGAGAGTTTGCAAAGAGAGAATAGACTTTGAGCTAGAACCTTCAGACATATTAGATATTTGAGGAAAATTAAGAAATCCTAGTACTGGTGATAGTCAAACAACACAGGGGTTGGGACACAACCCCCTCATAGTGGAAAATCCATGTATAACTTGAATCCCCCAAAACTTACCTACTAGTTGCCTACTGTTGACTAGAAGCCCTACCAATAGCATGAACAGTTGGTTAACACGGATTTTGTATGTTATATGTACTCCATACTGTATTCTTACAATAAAGTGAAGTAGAGAAAAGTAAATACTATTAAGAAAATCATTAGGAAGAGAAAATACACTTACATACTGTACTGTTTGTATAAAAAATCTGTGTATAAGTGGACCTTTAGATTGCAAAGTCATGTTTTTCAAGGGTCAACAGTAGAGGGGAAGCAATAAAGTAAGAAATCTTTCCTTTTCTCTTCCTGCTCTTCCTCCTCCTCCACCACCTCCCCTTTCCTTCTCCCTATTCTTCTTTAAATGATTAATTCCATGAATAGACTTAATATAAAGAAATCCTTAGGCAGCAGTTATGATACTGTGGAAGGAGCATTGGAAATGGAGATATTTGGAATCTTATGCTACTTTAACAGTAATTACCACTTTGACACTAAAAGTAATTTTATATATTCATCTGTTTTAAATAAAGGGAGTGAAATTGATATTGTGAACAGAAGCATCTGAAATGAAGTCAGGAATGTCAAAAGGCCACAAATTGGAGCCGGGAGGCCCCTGAGCAGGTTAGTCTTATGCTTATCCATACCTCGATGGAACATGAACTTTTTAGACTGCCAACCACAAATAGCACATCCTGTTGGAATTCTCAGAATGAGGCTTATTTTGCCATACTCCAACCTAGCAATTAGCATGGTAACCTGCCCTGTCTAGATCAACGTTAACTATTTTTACCTATGTCCATCATAATTTTTTCAAAACAACTTATACAAGCATGTGGTTTTGCCTGTATAAAGTCTTTCTCCTTCCCCCTTGGAGCACATTTCATTTCCATCCTGAATCTCTCTCTTCCCCACTCAAATTCCTAAAGACCCCAAATAAACTTTTGGTTTGCTTTATCACCTGAGTTCTTTCTTCTTCAAGGTATTATCTGTCTAAAAATCTAAAAATCCGAGTTCTGCTTTGTCTTCAGCAGGATTCACTGGCTTTCATAAAAAATGAAAAGGATGCTAAAAGCTGCTATCAAAGCTTTCAAAGATGCAATACAGAAGGTTGTTGAAGTCAAGTCCTTAAAGAATGCTTCAGAAGAAAATTATTCTAAGGACAAGTAAATTAATGATTATGATGCAAGTAAATTATGGTGTGAAGTAATTATTATCAGTGAGCAAACATGAAAAGTGAAAATATTGACAAACCAATAAATCATTTAAAAGAAAAATAAAACAGCAAAGATGGAACTTGGGCCCAAGTGAGTGCCCATTCCAAATCTTCCATCAAAGCCTTCTGAAAGAGACTTTGTAGTTCCCCTGAATTCTAGAAGACACTGGCTGACCCCAACATGTGAAAACATTAAGTGAACCAAAAAAAAAAAAAGAAAGAAAGAAAGAAAAATGTCTGAGAGCCCTCTTGGTAGTAGGAGTGATGGGGAAGAATTATATGAAGAAAAATTTTACCATCTTCCATGTCTGAGGATAGTGATTTGACAGTGGTGGTGGCTTCTTCATTGGGAAAATCACTGTTCATATTGAAAGAGGGAAAGTGGTTTCCATTCTTCAGGTAAGGAACAGAAAAGCCCCAAAGAGTGTTACCCAAAAAAGACATCCTTGAAGCCTGTGGGGTTAGAGGAAATGGCAAAAACTATCCAAGGACTGAAGTCAGGAAGTTTGAATCCATACTTTCCTGTTCTTTCTCTGGATCCAAGAGCTCTAGAAAAAATGACAGGGAAAAATTGGCCCTGAATAGCAAAACTGCATTTTTTCCTCAAAATAAACCTGAGATCAAGAATCTGTCTCTTTAAAAATATAAAACAATTGCAGCTACTCCCTCATTGTTTATGGGAAGCAAGCAAGAGGTGCTATTCTTTCGAATAACAATTTAAAATTGTTGTTTTACAGGGGAAGAATGTACATTTGATGAGTGATTAGTGAACTCTATGAACATTTCCATCTAAAATTTTTTTCTTTCTTTTTTTTTTACTAACCTATTATTTAAACATAGTATTTGACTCAGCCTCTTTGGAATAGTCATAGAAATAAGTTTGTTTTGTCTCTGTTTTTCTTTTTTAAGTGTGTTCAAGTTATGTTTACATAAGCCTTTCACAAATCAAGTATATATTTAAATTCATTTTTAATAATATGCTCCAGAATATTTCCTCTATGAAATGATTTTGGGTTTATAATTATCTCATATTTTTCATTTGTGCTTATCATGAAATGCATTTCACTGGTTCAGCTCTAGTGTTTTTGCCTTGAAAATAAATGTCAAGATAAATTTAAAATAATAATAGAAAATTATTAGGAGGAAATTATAGCAATTGAAAATAGATCACCTTTGGGGCCCCTGGGTGGACTCAGTTCATTAAGCGTCTGCCTTCAGCTCAGGTCATGATCCCAGGGTTCTGGGATTGAACCCCCTTCCGGCTCCCTGCTCAGCGGGGAGCCTGCTTCTCTCTCTCTCCCTCTGCCCCTCTCTACTTCTTGCTCTCTCTCTCTCTCTCTCTCTCTCTCTCTCAAATAAATAAAATCTTAAAAAAGAAATAAAAGAGAAAATAGATCACCTTTGTTAAGTTATTCCTGTTAGCCAAACTAAGATAAACTTTTATTATGGGTATATAGATAATAAATTATACAAATAAAAATTACTTTTTAATTGTAGTTTAAAAAATAAAATAAAACAGATCCCTCAAGAAATCTCCAATGTTGGCACCAAGCATTTAGCACTGATGCCTCTGTGAAAAGGTTCATGTTTGCAAACCATCTGTTGGTGAGTAACAACTTTCTCCTGGGGTGATTGGGTTAGTTTATTAAAAACTTGTAGAACGTTACTTTTTCCTTTTATGCAAACTCCCATAAAAAAAACTTAACTACAGGTAATTTGACAAAATGAAATGTTAAATATCCTTTTATCACTGTAGGAAGAAATGTTTTTATCACCACAGGTAGTAAAAGACAGCCCTTGCCAGGAAACATAACTTTTTGCATCTAATCGGTCAGAGCACCCATTTTGAAGTGCATTTAAATGAAAATGGAAACATATTCATCACACCAGCACAATACCAATTTTCAAGAGAATTTTACAAAAGCAATGCTTTCATCAGATTGTCAAAAGCAAATGAGAATTGCCATTTTGGACTAATAAGGGAGAACAGAGAAGGGAAATTGATTTAAATGACTAGCATCATTAAAATTAAGTAGGATGTGAAAATATTTAAACAGAGTAAGTGCTGAAAGTAAATTAGCTATTTCACATGTCTTCAGTTTGCATTTGCCCAATTTTCAGTGCTAAATCCTGACATTTTAACTTAGATTTGTAATTTTTTATACCCATCTTGTGTGAAAACACTCAGCGTACAGTCAACTCTTGATGCATCTTTATCAAGTGTTAGCAGTCATATACTTTTATTACTTAATCTTCAACTCCATAAGATTGCCACCATATTAAGAGGAAGAAATTAGGGCATCGGAAGTTCAACTCGCTTACCCAACGTCCAGTAAGTACTAAGTGACAGATTTGGGATTTGCACTCAAGGCTCACCCCCAAGCCTATGCTCTTAAGCTGCAGTGCCTTACAGTCATAAATCTGACTCAAGAGAGACCATTACAGAAATTAACCTCACTTGTCCCTTTTCCTTCCAGCTATGATTCAATATGGAGTTAAGGCAGAATTCAAAAGAGAATACTGGAGGAAGGTTAGGGATATCAGCCCTTTACATTATTTTTTAACTTTTAGGATGAATTTAGTGTTTTTGCTTAAGTACTACCTATTAAAATGGGAATTCAAAAGTTCCTAAAAATTATAAGTTTAAAAATTACTCCAAATTATTAAATGTAACCATTTTCAACATCTGTTGAATATGAAGCTAGTTGAATACCCTCATTTATGCCTGTATACAACTGGATGGATGGATGGAAAGAGGAACAGAAGTTATTTTGCAGAAATTGAATTATGCTACAACTAATTAAAATATTAAATTTATACTTGAACTTATCAAAAAATGAAATAGGAATGAAGCTACCAGTGTTGAACTTGAAATGTTTCATAAACAGAAATTTACTCATTCTTAAAATACTCCTTCTGATTAAGAAGGTTTAAAAAATATTGAGATAGGTATAATTTTAAGTTTCACTCAGTATCAATTTAATCCTGCCATTAAAGATAAAAGTAACGCATCTGTACTCACCTCCTCTCTCTTTTAGCTTTTGTAGCTATTTCTGTTTTGTAAACATATTTAAAATCTGCATTCCCTTTGTGACCATAATCTCTGTACTTGCTTTATTTTTGTGTTTTATATTTAAATGGATTCACTGCTCTTTCCCAGTCACATTCATAATATTTGAGGGATTTTCAAAAAGTTATGTCCAGGTTGGCTGGATTTCATTGTCATATTAATTTTTTTGTATGCCTTTTCAGTTATGGCTCATGCATGATATATTGCTGAAAATTCTGCTTGCTCTTAAAATTTTATAATTATGTATGTATGGCTTTTTTTTTTTTTTTTAACTTGCAAGAGGATACTGAGCACTCATTACCATATTAGACTGAGTGTTTAGAGATATACACGTTGAAATTCCTGACCTGGGGAACTTTAAAGTTGAACAGTCAACCATATACTATACTAAATACAATGACAGTTATGCCCCAGATGTTGTATGAGTTTTCTTTCTTTTTTTTTTTTAAGATTTTATTTATTTATTTGACAGAGAGAGACAGTGAGAGAGGGAACACAAGCAGGGGGAGTGGGAGAGGGAGAAGCAGGCTTCCTGATGCAGGGCTCGATCCCAGGACCCTGGGATCATGACCCAAGCCCAAGGCAGATGCTTAACGACTGAGCCACCCAGATGCCCCAAGTTTTCAAAAGAGGAAGAAGAGTTTGGGCAAAAGCACAGAGATGAGAAACAGTCATGCAGAAGTACCATCGGAATTTCAATAGCGTGGGAGTACATGGTAAGACCCAACAGGATGGCAGAAAGTCAGGGGCAGGAGGTATAGACTGGCCCTTTAAGGCCCTGAAACCCAAACTTTCTTCATAGGCAACTGTATAATAAAACTGTGTTAGTCAATTCCTGCCCCACTCCTACCTCCACCCTCAGTTGTATGCTGTCAAAATTTGACTGTCTTTTGGCACGGAGTATTACATTTGTCCTTTTTTCACGACATTTTTGAGTTGGCTCTATCACAGAGTTGACTTTTTCAGTAATGGCTCTGATAACACACATATTCCCTGAAAAAATATTTGACACACATTTGACAATGTCTGCCAGTTGCTTTTGCACTTGAGAACAACTTGGCTACAAATAATATTGCAGTTTCACACCTCCTTTCTTTCAATATCTGCAGGATACTACTCTACTCTTCTCAGGCAATAAATTTTGCTTTATGGAATGGTGAAGCCAGCTTAATGTTAAGCCCTTTCAAGTGACTTGCTTCTTCTCTTAGGATACCTGAAGAATTTTGTTTCTCTTACCCTTTAAGATTATATATATATATATATCTGGGGGTTATAAATTTCTGTAAGTTGTCACCTCTCATTTTTTTTTCTGAAAATAAAAAATGTGTACCCTTTTCACTTGGGTTTCAGTTCTTCCTGTACTCTAGGGCTATTTTACTGTATTATATCTTGAATAATTGGTTTATTTGTTAACCTCTTTTTTGTTAAGTATCATCATCTGGCCTTTTTTTTTATTCATTGTCTTCTAATTAATTATATATTTATCTCTTCCCTTTACACTTAAATCAATATGCCAGTTTTTCATTTTGAAACCTTATTTCTTTCTGATTCTAATTTGTTTACTTATCCTGTTTTGACCTTGTTTAGAGTCTTTATTTTTACCTCAGCTCTAAATTCCCCATTTTTGTATCTTGGCATTGACTTGTCATCTTGTTCTGGAGCTCTTGTTTTGTTGAATCTAGTTGCTTAAATTCTCTAGCATGAAGAATTCTCATGTAATTCTTCTTCTGTTCCTTGGGTTGTGTTTAATTTCAAACTGGGGATTGTTCCTTTATTTTGTCCTGCTTTGTTTTACTCAGTGTGTTTATATAGTGACTGTGCCTTTCTTTGCCCCCATCGCTCTTGTTTAATTTGGGATTTGTTTTCTTACCTCACCATATTTTACTATAGGTGGGAATTTACTCTGACATGCTTTGTTTTTGTCTTGCTGTGGTAGCTGAAATATTCACTCTCCCTAGCCCTGGAAAATGTCCACTCCCGCAGTCCCTAGAGCCTTTGCATATGTTACCTTACGTGTCAAAAGAGCCTTCATGAAGGGAGTAAGTTAAGGATTTTGAAAGGGGAAGATTCTGTTGGATTACCTGTGTGGCGCTGATATAACCGAAAGAATCCTTAATAGAGGGGGGGTAGGAGAGTGGTAGACTAGAGATATGGTAGTGGAGGCAGATGCTGAGGTGATGTGTTTTGAAGATGAAGGGAGGTAAAAAGAACCAAGGAATGCAGGCAGCCTCTAAAGCCTAGAAAAGAAAAGAGTACCGATTCTCCACTAGAGCCTCTAGACTGAACCAATCTTGCTAACACCTTGATTTCAGGCTGTGAGACCCATATCAGACTTGTGACCTCCAGGACTGTAAGAGAGCAAATTTGTATTTGAAGCCACTAAATTTGTTCTACTTTACTATAGCAGCAATAGGACATGAATACAGTAAAGGATCTTTAGGACAATTCTTTCTCTTAGATCCAGACATCATTTGAGCCATTTTACTTGTGGGTGAAGTTATTCTTTTTTTTTTTTTCCCCCTTCCAAAGAGTATTGACTGTTAGTTCATAATTCTCCTTAGTCACTAGCCTGGTCAAGGAAATATTTGTGATTATTTCATTGATTATATTTTCTTTTCATCTCTGATTGTCAGTTCCCTCCTGGCACTCTGCTCTGTAGGCATGTGTTTTAAGAGGTAATACTTCTATCCTTAGAAATGAATTGTCGTATGTATCTACCATACTTTGCCCATTCCTCTTGAGTTAGAAACTAAACTGAAATTACAGCTCCCTGCTAGTGTAAATAGTGGTATGGGTATCACTCTTATAACAACCCCTTTATGGAATGAGATTATAGGGTTATGGGTTAGATGCTTGTTTAATTTGGCAATAAGTTGACTAATGGCTACATAAGACATTTTAGATCATGAAGATTCCTTTTTTTTAACCCATATCCTTATAATCATTTGTATAGTTTGACCTAATTTTTACTGATGTGGTACATGTAAAATAGTATCTAATTCTTGTTTTCACTTTTTCTGATAGCTAACAAGGCTGAACATTTCTTGATGAATATGCCTGCCATTCAGTGGCTAAGAGCCTGAGTAAGTGAGGGAGGCTCTAGATCATGGCCTGGTTCTAGTGCAACTGATAAGGTGGCAGTAAATACAGATTGTCCCTAAGAGAGGGGGTGTATGCAGTAGTGGATGGGAGGTGGGATGGAGCTAACTGCAGAGTTCAAACCCTGTACAGAGCCCAGCTGTTTCCAGAGGACATGGACTGGGGCCTGGAACAGAAGCCTGGGGAATGAGACCTTCAGGCATGGCAAGAACGGGACTCATTCTGAGGGCCAGGGAATATAAATCCAGGGGATTTCTCTTTCCCCAAGCCTCTGGGGAAATAATTAGGAAAAGAGTAGCAAAAGAGACAGTGGCTTGTTGTAAAAATAAGATGAGACTATTCCCAGTAGTGGGGGAAATTCAATATATTTAGGGTTGTGTAGAATTATGAAACGTCCTCAGATCCACACCTACACAACAATATATACTTCAGCTATAACTATTTCACATAAGTTAGATAGTATTACTAATAAGATCTAACGTTAACTGTTTTCTAGCATTCAGGCATGGTTCTAAGCCTAGTTCTCTCAGGTACTGCCTTATCTTCTCTGTGGAAAGATTTAGTAGTGTGGTTACTGTAGACACATAAACGAATGTTCTTTGTTTAATTCAAGTCATCTATTCTCTTGTTTTGATATCAAGTGCAAGATACACAAATTCAAGTTGATGATAGTTTCCAGTGGATGAGTGCAGTCACTCTGGTCAGTTGGTTGTGGCAGTCCTTCTGTGCTGTGAGTACCAGCTGGACCCCTGTGATGTAATCTGTAGGTCACAGAAGACTGATGCTGACTTGCATCATAATAGCCCTTGATGGTATACTGAGTGCTGGTCAGGACAGTGGTTCAGTGAGAAACTAGTTTTTCGAGTGATTTGTTGTACTTGATTGTACTAGTTTGATTCTTTGTTATAATCGCTGACTTTTTGAGAGCAGAGTTTCAGGGAGAAAGGTACTGTTCGGAGTCCCTCTCTGAAGAGGTGAACCATGAAGCAGAAACAAAAAAGGAAACATCTAGAAAACCCATACTCCCCCCCAACTGCCAAAAAGTCAAGAGGTATGTGTTAAGCATCTTCTCTGAGCATAAGGTAACAAGGAATTGTCTCTAAAGAAAGAGAGAGAGGGGATTCCTGGTTGTGGTGAGGGAGAAAAGGAAGGAGGAGGGGGAGGGAAGTGTATATGCTGGTCTTTCTGAGGACTCAGGTAATCTGAGAGTAAAGGGAAAGTTCAAATGACCAAACCCTTATCTTGGCAGCTGAGTACCTGTGCTGTCTACACACGTCACCCTGGGTTACTGCGTCACAGACGTTTAGTGGTTGATTAGTACAGTTTTTGTTGAAAATTGTGTTTTCCTTTATTTCTGCCTAAGGGCATTGGTTAAGCATATGATGTTATTAAAAGTTTTCTAGTAGTACTTTCTCCTGTTAATGAAGAAGAAAATGTGGCTCATAGAGGTGAGAAAAAAAATTTTTTTTAAAGCAGTTAAAACTGGTTGTACAGGGGACGTCTGGGTGGCTCATTCGTTAAGCGTCTGCCTTTGGCTCAGGTCATGATCTCAGGGTTCTGGGATCGAGCCCCACATCGGGCTCCCTGCTCAGCTGGAAGCCTGCCTCTCCCTCTCCCTCTCCCCCCCCCCCCACTTGTGTTTCCTCTCTCTCTCTGTCTCTCTTGGTCAAAAAAAATAAAATCTTAAAAAAAAAAATGGTTGTACAGGGATGAGAGTATAAGGTCAGAATTTACTTACTCAGAGGCAAAAAAGAACTGTTTCATCTCAGACGATGAGAACCTAAGTGTGGGGCTCCTATGTGAAATGCAAGGAAAAGGCTAAATACACACACACCGCTGTTTAACCGTTAAATTGAGGAGATAGTTTGTTTCTTTCTGAAAAAATGAAAAACTGAAAGAGTTCCAGTTACTATGGAGATTAAAAGTAAACAAGTAACTTCTGTGAGTCAGACCATTGTTCAGTGGTGGGAGGGGGACAGGTTAGAGCTAACCCCAAAGTTCCAAGTGGTGGCTCCTACTCCAAATGATAACTTGGTATTTCCAACAATGTTGGGGGCTTCTGGGCAGACAGGCCTGGAAAGTGAGGTTGTCTGTGTTTCACCTTCAATAAAATTAGTGCATGTTGAGAGTTGTTATTGAGTGTAAAGTATGAGACCAGTAAAACACACGCTCACAACCATGTGTTTACATAGATGTACATATAGAATGTAAATTCGCCAGGAAAAGGTAATTATCGTCAAATATAATTGTCCATTTACTCTGTACCAGGTCCAATTATTTGCCTCTCAAAAACACATTATATCCCTATTTCGTTAGCTAGAGTAGATTTGGAATTTGTAACTAATATACATATCTATTTCTTTCGTAACAATTCAGGGCATATGAAAGGAGTATGGCAAGTCTCCTGGGCTTATGGAAACTTTGCTGTCATTAACATGAGCTTTCAAATAGACCCTGGGTTATCAATATCCCAGTCAGCTGGAAAAGTGAAGAGTGTGGAGAGACACAGAGGAGGGGATTATGATTCTGTCTGGAAGTGGCCCATGTCAGTTCCACTCATTTTCCATTTTAGAAAACTTAAGCACATGGTCAGAACTGCCACAAGAGATGCGGATAAATGCAGTCTAGTAGTATGTCCAGGTAGAAAGGGGATAACTTGCACTTTCTGGTCCATTTACAAAGAACACACCTCGTACAAACCCAACTACTCCTGACATAAACACAATAAATGAACCATTTTATGCTCTTCATGAAAATGGAGGCCATGTGTGTTCAATAAACGTGTCACATAGTAGACTCTTCTTGTTTGCTTAATGGGTGGGTAAAGGCACAAACACTAAACATGGACCACATCTCTATTATTTTTATGTAATTTCCCAGCAAATCTGAATTTACAAGATCTGCAGTATAAACACAAGGCAGTGCCCTTAACTTCAGCCCAGGCAGCAAAGAGGGTGTCATCATCTTCCTCAGAGTACTTCTCCTGCATCTCTTCAGAAGACAAGCTCAATGTTGCTGGTAAGGAGAGTGTATTGAATAAACTGGGATCTAGGCAGGGGCCAGAGATGAACTGAATGATTCTGACCATCAGTTGATACAGTTGATACAAGGCTGCCCAATATGGAAAGAAAACTCAGACTGTTTCCGTCTTCTTCCATGATCAGCAGAAACCATCACTTGCCAGGGAAAAATCCTTGAAAGGACTGGAGTAATCTCAAAAAGATCAGCGGAGAGCAGTGTTTTTTTTGAGGAAATGGTGGGAGAGGGTCTGGGTATGAGAATTTCCAGAAAAACATGGAAGAGTATGTCAGTATGAACCAACAAAAGCATTTATGTTATCAGGAAGGCGTGAAAGTACCAACAGCTTGAAATAGGCCAGAAATGGTCGGATCCTCAAAAGCTGGACTTGAGGTGGAGTACAGAGACATCCAGTCCAAGACCCATTCTTTTCATGTATTTTGATAGCCTGTGTTCTGACATTCATCCCTATACAGACCCTCTGCCCTCTTTATCCTCAGCTTTCAATTCCTTATAATCTTCCACGTGCTTCTAAATTCTCTATGCCTTGTTCTTGTCCCTACCATAAAAACTGTGATAATTTTTCTGACTTCTAAAACTCTAGATTAGTTATCCCTGTTTTTAAATTTCACAGAAGCATACAATGATAGTTTGTGTCTGGTTCCTTTCACTCATCATTAAATCTGTGAAATTTATCTAATATATATATATATATATATATATATATATATATATATATATATATATATATATATATATCTTTTACACAGTCTTCTCTACACCCCCATTTACTTTGGATCTTCACATAGTCTCAAAGCTCGTATATTCTTTCTCCTACAATTTTTGACTTTTACATCCTCTACTGTTCTTTCATTATTCCCTTAGATGTCACAAATACACCAATTCTAGTCTCAAAGAGAATATTCCTAGTATTTATCTGGTACATCTAAATCCTATAACAACATATAAACACCCAAATCTGTAGTCATAGGACATGGAATCTACACACATGGATATATGCTAAACTAAAACACACAAAGCACGTATACCATTCTCACTCACACAAAATGCACCCCATATTCAGATTCACAAACACCAAATCAATTACACATTAAGCCCTGGCCCTGTTTTAAGCAATGTGTTAGGAACTTACACACACAAAGCACATTGCATCCATCACACCGGTATGCTACAATAGGTGCCTAATACACGTATCAGGCACATCCATAGGAGATGATGATAATATTAAACAGTTAACTAGTGAGCAGTGAGCTTGGTTAACATGGCAACAGAGACACTGACATCATAATAAAGAATATGTTCTTCAAAAATAAAACTTCAGTTGTCTCATCTGAGGTTGTAAATCTCTAGGAGGTAGAATGCAGAGGGTAGAAGTGTAACAAATGTAAAGGAAGGCAAATGGTTCTGAAAATCCTAACCAAGGTGAATCAGTATCAGGAGCCATGGTAGCAGGATCCAGATTGAAGAACAGGTTAATGAAATATGCCAATTCTCTGCCCAAACTAAAGATAACTACTTAGGATAAAGTAAGTATTTCCATGGGGGGCAGTGGGGAGAGTAGGTTAGGGAGAAGAGTGTAAGAGGGGGAAAAGAATGGAACCAGCTGTTTTTATGACTTTTGTTCAATTTTTTAGGAACCTCAAAGTTAGACACATATGATCCACCAGCTGGCTGCTCTTTGGAAGACAATCCTCCGGTCTCTGAGGAAAGTGGATCCTCTGAATCGGAATGCTTATCCTGTTGGTCCTCCTCGTGCCATTGCTCTTCTGCTGGTAAGGATAAAGGAAGGGCATTTAAAGTCTAGGCCGATGAGGGAAGTGGGAATCTGAACAGACCTGTAGACATCGGTCTACAGCTCAGCGTCTGTCCTCAGCCAGTGGGAGAAAGGTGCACATTGGGCCCAGTTACAATCGTATCTTCCTCTCTTATTTGGGAATATGGGTCTCTTGTTTCTGTACCTTCGATAGGAACGCATTACAAACAGTTTTCACTTTTAGGTGGTAGAGAGGAACTCTATGCATACATTTGGGGGAAAATATCATTTCTTGAGGGAAGAAGTGGAATTCATAGGCACAATATTCACAATTGCCGTGGTGTCAGTTAAACCTACAAGTGAAGAATTCACGTAAAATTAAACCATAGTTTGTAGTACTGCAGAAATAGCTGACCGCAGAAAATGTAAAAGAGCTCTGAATCGATAGTCATCCGTGTTAAAGGGTCCTATGGTAATGACTTACTGAACACGAACTCACAGTATAAAACTACAAAGCATATAATCTAAGGTAGATTCTGCAAACACAGTGAACACTAAGTTTTAGCTTCGAAGAAGATCATTTAATTGAACAGTGCTGTAGGGATGGTAAATAAGAATGTTTACAGTTATTAAAGATGTGAAAACATAAAACACTACCAAGAAAAAAAGATTTAAAAAACCTGAAGTTTTAGAAATGAAAAATAATGTTCTAGAAATTAGAAAAAATGTGGATGAGTTAAAAATGTCACATTCGGCACAGAGGAAAAGAAAATCTGTGACCGGAAGGATAGAGCTAGGGAATTACCTACAGATATAAACGAGAGAGATCAACAGATGGGAAATACGAAAAAGGGATTAAGATAAATGAGGATAAAATGTGAAAGTATGATATCTCAAACTGAGGTTTGTGAAGAGTAAAACAAAGAAAGTAAGACAGATAATTGCCAGTTTTTTTCAGAATGGTGGAAGATACAAATCCTTAGAATCAGGGAGCATTCTTAGGAAGCTCATTACAGGAAAGGCAAAAATAAATCCACACCTGAGTACACCAAAACCAACATTCAGAACCTCCATAAGAAAGACCTTAAAGCAACTGAAGAGAAGCACACCATCCTTCAAAAAAATGGTGATTTGTCAGACAGCAATTGTAGAGACCTAATGACAGTATGACATAATGTGCTGAAGGAAAAGAACAGTCATATCATAAAGAATAAGGGTGGAAAAAAAGGCATTCGTCAGATAAAAAGTAGAAAAAATAAAATATAAAAAGCTAAAAACACCGAATCTATTGAGAAAGATGAAATGGAACACAGGAACGAAAGGTGAGCTGAGAAGTCTATGATTGTAGGTAGGTAGGTTTTGATGATTTACACACCCAAACCAGGAAACGCTAATTGAGTGATGATCAACAAAACAGGAGTAACTGAAGTACCAGATGACAGTCACATATAACGTGCCTGGGAGTTCAAGTGTTTTAGGCTCCTTATTTCGCACAAAGAGTGGGTAGCACCATTGACTCAGCAACTCTGCTCTCAGAAAAGAAAGGAAATTGGGTAAATAGAGCCTACCCATTTGTAAAGGCCCCCGTCAGTCCAGAGTATGTGGAGAGCCTTAGCTTAAGGTTAATATATTTATTATCAGCTATCAAATACTTCAACAAATTACCACAAATTTAGTGGATTAAAGACAACAAAAATGTATTCTGTTTATAGTTCTAGGGTCAGAAGTCTAAAATACGGCATATGGACCCACCCATCTAATCCAAAATTATCTCCCCATCTCAGGGTCCTTAGTTTAATAATATCTGCAAAGTCCTTTGGTCCTTATAAGGTAACATTACAGGTTCTGGGGATAGGATATGGGCAACTTTGGGGCAGGCATTATTCAGCCCATAACAACTAAAATGAAAAGCATTACACACAATGATGTATGTATAGTCAGGTAAACAAATACTAAAATATATTGACTGTACTCTGTGATGGCACAGTTCCAAGACACACTGCAGGGATCTCCATAAAGACAAAGTACATATATCCGGCTATCCATCAACACTTGGGAAAAATGAAAAATTGTCCAATACTTATATTTTGGAGCTTTGGCCAGAAAAGAGACTGTGGTGTCCACGTGTGTCTAACACAGAGTGAGCAATCCAAATGCATCGAATGTATGAAACAGTGGATATATCTCTTTAATTTTAATTCAATTTACAGAAATCTTAAAGAAGCGAAGGGATGCTACAGAGCCTAGTCATAGTTCCCCGCAGGAAGAAAACAATGTTGTTGTCTCAGAACGCGTGTCTGACAATAAGAGTACTCGTAAGTAGAGATGTCTGAACTGGAGGTGGGGGGTGGCAAAGGGAGATATAAGTATGTCTGAGGGTCCAGCTGAACATTCCCTGTCTACAAACTGATAGATGAGAGATGTAAGCTGATCCAAGCCCATGTCCAGACTAAAATAAGAATGCGAGGTCTCTTCCTTCTCTAGGAGATATTTATTGCATCTATATAAAACAAAACCTGGCGATTGAAGGGAAATCTCAAAAAAGACAAATATCTGAAAGTGCAAGGTTATCAGGACAGGGACATATTTGCGAAGATGGAGCCTAAGGAAATGTTAGACCTCTCTGAGAAACGGAAAGATAAACTCAGTCTGAACCTGGAAAGATGAACTCTGTTGGGTCAGAATGTGGACAGACCTCTGACAACCAGTGTGAAATGGGCCAGCAAGGACCCATTTAGAGCACCTAAGGAGAAACCACTAGATTTCACTTTTTTCTCTGAAGAGCAAGCTCCTTAGCGTATGTCCTTTCATGGGTGGAGAAGGGACAGAGATTTGAAAGGGGTCCTTAGATTTCTTCCTCCAACAACCTCTTACCCTCGTAAATACACAGAAATCTTTATTCCCTCACACCCACCACTAGACTTAGCACAACGTCCTCTCACATTTACCCCTATTAACACTCATCCCTGAATTTCCCATTCTCTGCTCCTATATCCTTGCACTCTCAGACACACTCATAAGCTTAGATCCTCATGTCTTGAACCTTTACATCTCATTTTGCAGCATATGCATTCCTCATGTTTGCTTTCTCTAACGTCCTTCCTTATTCTAATCTTGAACTCACAAATAATCTCACTCTTGTAGAACTTTGTAATTTCACATTAACAGTGCACGAAGCCAATACAATCATACAGCATTTTGTAAAACTCATCTGTTTCCAGCCTCTTCGGCCGCATGTAATTCCACAGTCTAGGAGCTCACATGAGGTCTCGCATCCATCCTTCACATGGTTGGTTTGTACCACTTTCATGATCTCAGCAGATACCACAAAATTACCCAGGTCCATATCTCACTCACAAACCAAATATATATTCTGTAACTACTTAAACTTGAGTAGTACATGACACACAGATCCTTCGTAATACAGGGAAGATGTACTGCCCATACATCTACGGAAGGATGCTGCAGTGTTACCCAACACATGATGCTCACTCTACCTTCACATACAATGACCATGTCACCCCTACACTCTCTACATAAAATTGTTGGGGAAACATGACAGACACATACACACATCAGACTGTATTCCCCAAACATGGTACATATACTAAGTTTCTAGAAAATATACCACCCCCACTGACTTGTCTCATCCCTATACCAACATGACCTACCCAACACTCTCCAGTGACCTAAGAGAATAAGTAGATGTATTTTGTGGAGTAAAAATTGGGTTATAAGCTTAACTGAAGTTTTTAAACCCAGGAAGAGACTTAATATGTTTGAGTTATTTTATCAGGAACAGAAATTTACCTATTTCCTGAAAGTTGAGTTTGGAACTGTAGATTAGGAGGAAGAAAAACTTGCAATTTTTGTGATATGTTTACATTCACAGTAGGGGTAGAGATAGTCCCAGAGGTACACATATTTTACTAGGAAAATAACCAACAGCCTAGAATGTAGCTGTCAATTGGGAAGGTTTAAAGGTAAGCTTATGAGTATGGTAAGTACAGATGCAAAAATTGATCAGAACAGTGTGTGGGGAATGTGAGGAGGGTGACACCACCGACTGGGCCAAGTGACAGCTGAGCCGTTTGGCAGTCAGTAGCTCCTGACAGGGGAGCTGTGCCCAGTGTTGGGAGGTGTGGTCTGAAGTCAGCCTTGGGGATCCCGCCGGAGTCTCCTGGTCCTGCAGAACTGTGCAGCAGAGCCCTCAGGGGAGGTCCCACAGGAGCAGATATCTGGAAGAGGAGGCCAGGGACCAGCAGTGAAGTTGGTCAGTTCTTTCCTGTAAATTCTAACCGTTCCAGGAAGTAACAGGACTTTTCATATCATAAAGCACAGCTAGCAGACTAAAGACCTTTACGGACATGCTCCAAATTTATTCTTGTGGTAAACAGAGTAGTGATAATACAGGCACCTCACCATGTACCAGGCAAGAATTTGAGCCTCTGATCCACGGCAGAAAACAACATGAGGCTGTCATTGGTAACCAGACAATTCATTCCAGCAAATATTTTTAGATACCTAGATTTTAGAACTTTGAACAGAAACTAGACTGTAATCTTCATGGGGACAAGTGCTGTGTGCATTATTATACACAGTATCTCTTGAATGTTTAGTGAAGGCAAAAAATATCATTTATCTGATTTTCCTTCTCTTTCCCAGAAGTCTTAAACACAGATGAAGACATTCCACCTCCTGGGCCCTCTGGGTTGGCCCAAGGCCATGGCCAGACAGCAGAGGATTCAGACTCAGAATACTTCTCTTGTGTCTCTTCTCCATACAAACTCATTCACAGTGGTATATGGTGGGGGAGAGGAGAGGCTGAGGGGGAGTCAGGCAGGGAGGTGAGGCAGCATGTTAGCTGAAAATTAGAATTAAGTGCCAGTGCTCAGCAATGGCCATAAATGACCCTTTCACTCAAGAACTGCCCAAGGTCTCTGTTTTTAATTGATAGGCAGAAATGTACCTTGTCAGCATCCCTGTCTTTTTTGGAAGAAGCTCTTAAAGGTTCTGAATGGGGAGATTAAAAATTTAAGAGAAATGCAGAAATACATTTCCAGAAGAGGAGTTTGGCCAAGTCTGTGAAGTCTTAATTCTGAACATTTCCAGCACCAGGGCTCCCTAGAAACCCTGAAAATTTATTTTATCTCTATCTATAATATCTTTATATCTATCTTTCTGCTTATCATCTATCTATTCTCTCGCTCTACATATATATGTGTGTGTGTAGATAGATAATGATATAGAAGTAGATAGATACACATGCAGAATTCTTCATAAAACTTGCACCCCATGCCCCGTAATTGCACAGTTTCTCATGAGGAAAATCAAGCTAAGAATATCCAACTTTAGTGACTGCATACTGTTTTACAGGCATAGTTATTTCTAAGTGTTCAGTATTCTCTACACATCTCCAGAAATCTCACATGCAAGATACTCAGTATTATGGGCATCCACCATAAATACAATTTTAATAATTGTTATTTACTTATTTTTTAGAGTAAGGAAAGTTTTAAAAGGTAAAGTCATCTTAAAATTGTAGGGTTTCAACTGAGAAAATCACCTTAATTTCTATGAGAGCAAGTCTCATGTGTGGTAATGATGTCGAACTTATAATGTCCTCTCAGTGCAGCTCTTTTGAATGGACACAGACTCCAGAAAATGCCGCATCTCAATGTTTTGTTTTGTTTTTATTCCATTTGCCAGAACTCTGGAAGAGTCAAGAGGATGTGCCTCAGCCTGAATCATCTGCGGTGGTCCCTCCTAGCAGGGAGACAGCAGGAAAAAACTCCTCTGCCTCAGAATACTCCTCATGTGTCTCCATAGAGGAGACTAAGCTCATTCCTGCCAAAGAGGATGGTAAGGGAAATACATAGGTAGGGTCTGCGCATGGATAGGAGGTACAACTGAGCTGCTCAGCCCCAGCCCTACTTATTTAACTCTCCACTTAAAAGCAGAAAAAGGCTTCAGGGCAGAGGCACTAGCACTGAAGCCTCTGCAGAGGGACAGAAAGAGAGTGTGCCTTCAAGGATAGGACCCAGTTACTCGTACGAGCACTGGGATAGCTGCAGGTCAGGTAGAGCACCATGCTGGTGTGGGCCTTTCATCACACCTTTCTCCCTCAGATGAGCATGAGCTCATATCCTCACACACATTCCTGCATCTGTCTCCCTTCCAGTTATGGTCCCATTTCTCCTTCCTTTTACTTTTGGACATGGCTTCATTCCTCATTAACCTTCCCATTCGCTAGTAGCATGGCGCAGATATGCCCTCCTACCTTCACTCCTTCACACAATCAGACTAATCCCATAAGGAATTTACATCCCCTCACACAGAGCACCTGTTTTAACTCCCTCACACTAAGCCAAACTGTGGAAAATTGGTATACCCTGAGGAGGATAGACTTTCATATAGAGCCTTTCTCATCCACATGCCACTTCACACACAAAGACATCAGCACTTCACAGAGTTGCGCGTTCTAGGAGCTCAGGTCACTTGCGCTAACACTCTAAGTCCTCTTGTCTCACGACAAGAAACAGCACCACTCCTGCACTTATTCACATGCACTGTCACACTGTGTAATACACATGCACACACTCATTCACCGTCACCTTACACCAACATCAGAAACACTCACCAGGGTGCCTGGGTGACTCAGTCATTTGAGTGGCTGATTCTTGGTTTTGGCTCAGGTCATGATCTCAGGGTCGTGAGATCGAGCCCTGCCTCAGGCTCCACACCCAGCAGAGTCTGCTTCTCCCTCTCCCTCCATTCCTCCTCTCTCTCTCAAATAAATAAAATACTAAAAAAAAAAACCCACTCACCAGATGTGTCTCAAAACACAGATGCAACTCCACAAGATACACCACACCCTCATTCCCACATAGTTACACCATATACACACCTCAAATAAAACATAGCACTCACAGAATTCCGAAATATCACTTGTATATATACTTCTGCTCCACACATCTGCATAGGAATATTCTCATGGCCATCTTGACTCCTCCAGACGTCGCGTACTTACTCTATTTGTCTTATGTTTGAAATTTTCTTTCCTAGGAGTCCCTCAAACACACCAGGATGTTTCTTGTGTTGGACACTTCGAGGAATATGAGACTTCCTCCCCCTTTCCACATGTCTCCTTTCCATTCCATTTGGTTCATGGTCCTAAGCCCTCTGTGTCCTCAGTACACACGGAAGAGGAAGAGCTCATGAAAGTTTACTATATGCATGTCCAAATGAAAAGGGGGGTGGCTGTCTTATGTCATCCCGAGGAAGGGCTGGAGCCTCCCTCCAAGAAGACAAAAATAGAAGAAATGACCTTTCGTGAAAAGATCCAGGCAGAAGTCACCCCCTCTCATGTAGGTACGAAGGAACTCCTAACTGACAGTGAGTCCAGCTGGAATGATGAAGCCCAAGAGGAAGAGGAGGAGGCTGATAGTCCAGCAGAGCCTCCAGCTGTGGAGGAGCATTCCAGAGCCAAGACACCTGAATGGCTCGTGGCTTTGGACAGTGGCTTCAGGTGCATGGCCTGCTGCCGGGTCTTTCCCAGCTTAGAGGCCCTCCAGGAGCACGTGCGGCATGGGGTCAGTGAGGGCTTCAGCTGCCATACCTTCCATCTGGCCTTGACTTGGCTGAAGAACAAGAACAGGGAAGAAAAGGAGAAGAGTAAGCAGATGAAGAATACCAAGAAGACAACATGTAGATGCCAGAAAGAGAAACATTTTGGCATGAAGTTGTCTTCATGCAAATAAACAGACTCTTTTCAGCCCCTACAAGAGAAGCAGTAGAGTAGGCCAGACTCTACTGACGGGGCATTATCTTCTCTAAGCAGCCCTAGGACCCACCTTTATTTATGCACATCTCCCACCACCACCACTCCCAGCACACCACCACCAGGAGCAGAGAACCCCTTTCAATTCTCTCCATTGCTCTCCCAAGAAGGAGGGAGAAGGCAGTGTACACCAGACAGAACAGCAAGATGGTCTCATGCAAACTAAAGAGCAGTGAACACCAGCATATCGTCTCCACCATTACACTGAAAAAAGGAGACTCGTTGGAAGGGGAAACTGCTGGGGGCCGGATTGTAGAAGAGGTGAGGGCCCCAGGGGTAAGGAGAACACCTCAAGGATTCTTGGGACTCAGGATTCTGAGACAAGATGGCATCTGCCAGAGATGCCTCCCAAGGTTCCGTAATAACTGATGGATAGTTTCCTTCAGAGGAATACATACTTGGAGGTAGAATGCTTGCTGGATGACAAATTAATGAGAATGCTTCCTCTCTATGCCCTTTGAGGAGACAGGAGTAAAGACCTGACTAGTAGTTCAGTAGGGCAGAGAAGCCCGGGCCCATCATTCCTAGATAAACCAAATGTCATGGGAGTCACATCCTTTGGCCTGCCTCCCTTTCAAGAGGTGCAGGGCAAAGCAGAGACAAACTTTCTCTCCTGGAGGAAGGGTTGGTATGCAGGCTGGTCCTAGTCCTGCCCTTATCCTGAGTGAGAGTGAAATCTCAGATGTCCTGTCGTGATTTTCATACCCAGAAGAACCTCCTGGAGAGTTACAGTCACTAGAAAGAAACAACCAGAGGACTCCTTTTTTTACACCCTTAATATGTACTAGGAGCCAGTAGTTCTGGCTGCTTCCTTTAAAGTGTCAGATGCAACTGGAGAAAGAGAGGGTTAGAGGCTACCCTTCTGCCATGGACCATTTCTGGCAACTTTTTTTTTCCTTTCTTTTAGAGGGAGAGTGAGCAGGGGGAGGGGGCAGAGGGAGAGAAAGAATCTTAAGCAGGCTCCCCACCCAGTTGCGGAGCCTGACGCGGGGCTCAATCTCATGACCCTGAAAAGATGACCTGAGCCGTAATCGAGAGTCGGATGTTTAACTGACAGGTCCCATTTCTCCTTCCTTTTACTTTTGGACATGGCTTCATTCCTCATTAACTTTCCCATTCGCTAGTAGCATGGCACAGGTATGCCCTCCTACCTTCACTCCTTCACACAATCAGACTAATCCCATAAGGAATTTACATCCCCTCACACAGATCACCTGTTTTAACTCCCTCACACTAAGCCCAACTGTGGAAAATTGGTATACTCTCTGGCAATTTTTAATGTGTTGCTTCCTGGAGGATCCCCATATTCTTTGAAGAAGGTTCACAGTTCCCACATCTTATTCTTTATTTTTGTTACAGCATCAAGTGCCTTGTTCTAAGGGATCAGTAGAGGGGTAAACGTAGATGAGGCTGCAAAGACATTGCAAAGCCAGCTTTGTACTACAATGACTAGAGTGTGTCTTTTTAGTTAATGGGACAAAGGATGGGCTCTTCTTCCAGGCTCCAAAAGTCAGAATGGAACCTGGGAATTGCCCTGAATTTTTTGAATCATGTAGAATGAAAACGTTTATCACTAAAATAAGAAAAGCTGCCTTCCTCATTGAATAGATCTCCTCTGTTTTGGTTTTTTCTCAGCAACACAGACCCATTGGCCCAAAGATTTCAAATGATAGTGTCCAGCACATTCCCGCAGTCTGATGGGAGCACAGTAGTTCGCATGAGCCCCCCAGCATCAAGGGATGGCTGGCTGAAGATGAATGTACCTGATATTCTGCAGCTGCTCCCAGTTGACCTGGTAAAATGTGGTGCCCAGCTCTGGAGAAAATATCCACATAGAGCCGTGAGGAGCCCAAGGAATGCTGGGAATATTCGGCACTCAGGAGCCCCTTGGAAAAACTCCTGCTTCTGCTGACCCTTCCTTACCCTGCCAGGAGTCAGGCACCACTGAAAATGCCTGTGAGATTGCCTGATGGGGAAGAGGGCAGTATAGGTAGAGAGATTTTAGAACTGTGATCAGCACATGTCTCCTACCTAGAGCTTTCACCAGTGGAACAGAAGATTGATGACAGCTTGGCAGGACTCAGGGGATGAGATTGCTAGCTTGACAGAGGATCTAAAAGGAGATTTTTCTTTCCCCAATTTGACTTCTACTTGTAGCTTCTCGAGTCCCTCGCATTTATTGTAGGTTTGAACACCTGGCTCGGAGTCTTACTTTCCAGCCCGGCTATTGCTCTTCACTCCCCCACATCTTCTATCCATGAACATGTGCCTGAACACTCCAAATATTAGTGGTCCAGATTTCAATCCATACCCTTCCTCCCCTACACTTGCACCCACACATTTCCTCCACTGTAGTCTCTGTTAACAATTTTACTTATTTTTCTATATCCTTTTTCTTTATATGAACATATGCCTTTCTCCATATCTTGCATGGTTATTTGGCTGGCGGATAGACATTATTGAGAGAGGAAAAGCTATTGCACAAAGGAAACAAAAGCAAAGAACCCCTCCCCCCCCCACTTGGCTTCTCTGGGCTTGTGCACACGTAGGCGTGCAAACCCTTCTTATACAGTCATAGGAGAGAGGATGGAAAGTGTAATAAATCATCAGGGATGATCAGATATGTGTACACAAGGGTGTTGCAAAAGTCGTAATGCAGCTTTAAGCTTAATTTTAGAAGCATAAAAGATACCAAGTTTTGAAAAATATAATTTACATGTTGAATTATTTGCATGTCACACTTAAATTGTGTATTTTCAAAGATAAATTTTAATTTTTCTTTGTCACTCTACCATCTTCAATCAGAGGGACAGAAACAAAGACTATAAAGTGTTCTTTATAGTTCACAAAACTATATAAGGAAAATTAAAATAGTTCAACTTTCAAATGGTATCATTTATAATTTTTAGCTTTGCACTTCTGAAATTATTAAAGCTAATAACTGCTATATGGCATTTGGGAAATATACATTGACACAGGTATATACAGGTTTGTATCAGATACATGATTAGCTTGGAGTTGTCCCCATGGATATGTACATATGAGAAGCTTATGTGCACCTGTGTGTCATTGAAACCAAGAGGTGGATTATAGTTGCTTTTGCTTTCATCTGCCTTCTTCTTTTTCCTCCTTCTTTTGATAAGAGTCTCTCCTTTCTGGCCAAATACATGTGTAAGTCAGTCAGACTAGCCAAGTGAAGTCCTTACTAGACTACTTGGCTTCCATGATTCACCTAGGGGTAGACATTGGTCTGTGTTGGAACAATCTGTACTGATTGATAGCTTGGAGAATTAAAACAGGAGCTAGAGACTGAGCAGATTCCTGGTGAGTTATCCTTTGTCTATAACTCAAGTTAACGTCTGTGAGCCTCTACTGCTGGACTTGCTTCAATTCCTCTTTTTTGGAAGACCTGGCTGTTTTAATTATTACTTTAATATGCTAAGCATCCCCACTAACCCTTCAATAAATTCTTGTTTTGCTTCCATTAACCTGAGTCATTTACTGTTGTTTGAAACCTAATGTCCCTTAATTGATGCAAATTAGCTTCAATATGATCATTTCTTCCATTTTAATAGTTGAAACGATATGGCCTAGAAAGAAATAACATTACATTCCTCTGACTTTATACTGAAACTGTAAGGGATATACTTAACACTCAGGAGGTACACTATATCCTTGATTAATTAGAAAGGTGCATGAAAAATGATTGGGTGTATAAGCAAAATTATTGGACTTCAAAGCAGTCAAACTAGATTAAACCTCTTACTGCCACTTAGCAAATTTGCACAGTTTCTGAGTCAGTGCTCTATCTTAAAAATGGACATCATGATACCTAAAGAAATACTACTGGGGAGGGTAATCAGATACAGGTAAAAGCACCTAACTTAGTTATTCAAAATAAATTTTCATTCATTTTTGGTGTTTACTTTCTTTACCTTTGATTATCAGTAGTTTGACTAGGATGTGTCTGGGTAGGTTTTTTTTTTTATTGTTTGAGATATGCTGAGCTTTTTAAAAAACCTTTTAAATTCTGATATAAACTCACAAGAAATTGAACAAAGACTCTAGAGAAGTCCCATGTACCCATCAGCCCACTTTCTTCAACATAATTACAGTTCATTACCAAACAAAGGAAATTGGAACAAAACAACAAAGCACATTGCAGACCTTACTCAGATGTCACTATTTTTGCATGTGCTCATTTTTTGTCTGTTTTTGTGTATAATTCTATGACATCTTAAACCCTGTATAGAATTATATACACATTCATTGCAGTCACAATCATTGCACCTTCTCCAAGGCTGCTCTTTGTGAACACACCCATCTTCCCTTGCCCCAACTCCTGACAGCCACTTCTGTTCTCCACCTCTGTAAGGTTTTCATTTCACAAATTTTATAGAAATGGAATCATGCTGTATGTCAACTTCTGAGATTGGCTTTTTCCACTAAGCATAATTTTCTTAAGATCCAGCCAAGATGTTTGAATACACTGATACTTCATTACTTGTATTGCTGAGGAGTATTCCATTTAATTGTAGAGCATTGCAACACATCCCATGTTCTAAGGTACTTGGTCAGTTCCAGTTTTTGGTGACTATAAATCTGTGACATTAGTGCAAAGGTTTTTATGTGGATATCAGGTTTCCTCCTCCTAGTGTAAATGCCTAAGAGTGTTACTGTATAAGTATTAGTATAATGTAAGCATAGATATAAGTATTTTTAAGCCATTTTAAAAGATATGCAGTAGTATTTTGTGGTTTTAATTTGTGTTTTCTTGTGACTAAGGATGCTGAACATCTTTTCATGTACTTTTTTGAATACTCTCCTTTGTGAACTGTGTAAGTCTTTTGCCTATTTTTAAATTAGATTGTTTTATTTTTTAGAGAGTGATTTGTATGCTTTAGATATCAATTACCTGTTGGATATGTGATTTGCAAATATTTTCTTGCAAATATTTTCTCCCATCTGGTGGCTAGTCTTTTTATCCTCTTAACAGGGTCTTAGGCCTAGCAAAAGTTCCAATTTTTATGAAGCCGAATACATCAACTATTTTCTTTTATGAATAGTACCTTTAGTACCTAAAAAAAAAAAAAAAAAAAAAAAAAAGGCTATTCTTCCACCATGGAATTACTTTTGTAGTCTTGGCCAAAAATCACCTGATCACATTTGTGTGGGTCTATTTCCACACTCCCTATTTCAAGTTCCACTGATCAGTGTGTCTGGATATTGATTTGCCATTGTATTGATTGCTGTGGATAATAAGTCTGAAAAATGGATAGTATGTTTCTTCCAGTTTGATGTTTCTTTTTTTTAAAGATTTTATTTATTTGACAGAGACACAGCGAGAGAGGGAACACAAGCGGGGGGGTGGGAGAGGGAGAAGCAGGCTTCCCACAGAGCAGGGAGCCTGATGTGGGGCTCAATCCCAGGACCCTGGGATCATGACCCTAGCCGAAGGCAGACGCTTAACGACTGAGCCACCCAGGCGCCCCCAGTTTGATGTTTCTTTTCTGAAACTGTTTTAGCCATTCTTAAGTCCTTTGTGTTTCCACGTAAATTTTAACGTAAGCCTGTAAATATATACACAAAAATCTTCTTGGGATCTTAATAGGGCTTACATTGAATCTATAGATCAAAGAACTGACATCTTTAATATGCTGGGCATTTCAAACCATGAATATTATGTGTCTCTCCATTTATACTTAATATTTTAGGTCTTCTTTGATTTTTTTTTATCTTTTATTTTTTTTACTGTACTTTTCATTATACAGAGCCTGTGCATGTTTTAAAAGTTTTATACACAAGCTTCTTGAATCGGTAAATTCGTCTTTCACAAAATTTGAAAAATCTTTGGCCCTTAGTTCTTGAGATATTGACTGCACTAAATCTCTTCTCTTCTTCAGGGACACCAGTGGCCTAAATGTTAGAGCTATCGATGTCATCCCACAGTTGTCAGAGGCTCTGTCTATTCTTTCAACATTTTTTTCTTTCTCTTTTTCAGATTGAAATTCTATTTATCTACCTTCAGATTCATTGAATCTTTGCTTTGTCATTCCCATCCTGCTCTTTAGCCTCATTCATAATTTTTAAAATTTAAGATATTGTAATTTTCTGACATTTCCAGTTGGCTCTTAACTGCTTGTCGATCTTTATAATACTCTCATTTTCCACTCCTTTCAAGTTTGTTTATCTTTACCTCATTAACCATAGTTAATAGTAGCTGTAGTAAAGCCTCTTTCTGAAAATTCCAACATCTCTGTCATCATGAGATTGCCATCTGTTGGTTATCTGTTCCCTTGAGAGTTGATCATATTTTCAGGTCTTTGTTTCTTGGGTAAATTAGAATTGTATCTGATACATTTTCAATATTACAGGGAAAAATTCTCAGTGCTATTAAAGTTCTCTGGCAAATGTATTTTATATTTTTGCACGCAATCAGCGTGGCTAAGTTCAGAGTGCAAATTTTGTATCATTTTATGTGGGTGATGGTTTCAGTGTCAGTTCAGTTTTCAAAGCCTTTGCTATGCTCCCTTGGGTCCCTCTTGTGGGACATGAGCCAATGAGGGGTTATTCCGGGATTGGCGCAAAATATTCAAAGTATTTTTTCATTCATACTCAGTTTTTAGTGCAGCTTATTTGAAGCTAAATCATATGGAAATAGTGAATTTCTTCTTCTTTCTTTTAAGATTTTATTTATTTGACAGAGACAGAGATAGCGAGAGCAGGAACACAAGCAGAGGGAGTGGGAGGGGGAGAAGCAGGCTTCCTGCCGAGCAAGGAGCCTGATGCGGGGCTCGATCCCAGGACCCCGGGATCATGACCTGAGCCGAAGGCAGATGCTTAACGACTGAGCCACTCAGGCACCTGGAAATAGTAGATTTTAAAGGATTCTTAACTATTTAAAAAAATACCATTCATATCAATCTTATCTTTGCAGCAACTGGCATATTTCTTTAACAACTGGGATATAACCTGCATTCTGCAGTTTTAAATATTGAAGAGTTCCATAATGGATCTTGTTAAATGGGCAAATAAAATTTCTTGCATGCTACCAAGTCCATTTTTGACATTTATTATTTATTCTTATTTTACAGTGACTAATAATTCTAGTGTCTGTATGTATTATATTGATTTTTCACATTTGCCTATAAAAGTGTATATATATATGGTTCTGAAATTCAAAATCCTCCTCGTGCTTGTCTTTATTTTTTCCTCTCAATTCCAGTATACTTCATATTAAGTACAGTATAAAATAATTTTTTTAAAAGTCTACTTTCTACAGTGGCTACCACAGAGTGATTTCAGTATGGAAAATTATCTGTTTAGTGTTAATAAGGACAGCTCTTTAGTTTTCCTGTATGGTGAAAATTGTGTCCATTTATAAAATACTTTTTCATATTATGGTATTGTGCCTTCATTTTAAGTCCACACTATTTTTTTTTTACATTGTATAGCTTTTCTTTATGTGGCATGGAATTTTAAAAATATGTTTGCCATTGCAGATAGAATGACTTAGAGTTTGCTTTATTTTTATTTTTAAAATTAAAAATTCAAGGAACTCTATATCTAATCTGCTGTTAATCCCATCCAGTGTATTTTTTTAGGTTTTATCTCTACAAGTGTGATTTTTGAGTCTTTTTGATATCTTCTATGTCTCTACTTATTGTATTCAATATTTTATAAGTTTGTTGAACATACGGAGTATTACTATGATAATTATTTTAATGTCCGTATCTACTAATCCACCTTCATTGTGGTGTCATTTCTGGATCAATGTTGATTAATATGTGTTCTATTTTCTTGCATCTCTTCATGCTTCATAATTTTTGTTTGAATGTCAGGCATTGTGAATTTTATATATTGCCTGTTGGAGTTTTTAAATTAGTATTATACAAATTATAGAACTTCTTTCCTAGGATAAGATCAGATTACCTAGAAACATTTTGACCTGTTTGGTCTAACCTTTAAACTTTGTTAGGTGGAACCAAAGCTACATTTGTTGTAGGGTTCTAGGGTTAAATTACCCCCTTCCTGCTATTTAGGAAAGACAGTTTATACTCTAATCATTGCCCATTGATTTATGAATTTTCCACTCTGGCTTTAGGTATAGGAATTTTTCATAGCCCTGTGCAACTACAGACATTCTTCCTTCTAGTACTTTCAGAGCTAATTTTTTTTTTTTTTTTTGCTAGCCTTGATTAAGTTCATCACATGTATTCCCTTATTGTGTACTCAGCTAAATATTTGAATGGGACTTTCTACATAAATCCAGACTCCTCTCTCTGTGCAGCTCTTCTGTTCTTGTGTCTTACAAACTATAGGTTCACTGGATTCCCTGTACTTCCAACTTCAGGCAGTCCAGCAGGCTCTCCCTGGAAGTTCTCTCTCATTGCCTTGCCCTTGAAATTTCCTCTGGGCAGTAGGATGGAGCAGTTTTAGGGTTTACTTCATTAATTTCCTGTCAAGTATTACTGGTTTGCACTGCCTGATACTTTAAGCGCTATTATATATTTTGCCCATTTTTTATTGTTTTAGTGAGTAATCTAGCCCGTTATCCTTATTTAAACTGTAAATTTTGTTTTTATCAAAGTAAACCATAGTAATTCAAATAATTTTCTTAAAAAAAAAAAGAGAAGAAAGGGGCACCTGGGTGGCTCAGTCAGTTAAGTGTCTGGCTCTGGATTTTAGCTCATGAGGGTCATTATCTCAGGGCTGTGAGATCGAGCCCCATGGTCGGGCTCTGCAATAGGCGTGAAGTCTGCTTAAGATTCTCTCTCTTTCCCTCTGCCCCTCCCCCACTCCCTTTCTTAAAAAAAATTTTCTTCTATAAAATTATGAAAGTAATCTTGTAAGTTTTATACTAAAAAAAGCAATTGTTTTCAATCCTTTTAGCTTTTTTTTGGCACTTGCTGCCATATGTTTAGATAATATGCTTTTGCAGATCTTTATTAAATTTTAGATTAATGGATAAATTAACTCATCCATTTTTGTTGTCCATTATTTATAATATTTAAACACTTTCGTGTGTACATGTGCCTGCACAAACACCCAGATTTCTCTTAGCTCCATTTTTGCAAACTTAAATTCCCTAATCTTTTGCTTTGAAGGCTTGATTTGACTAAATCAGGATTATTTACTTTATTACAGCTCCATAATTTTTATTCCCTAAAAAGAAACGTAATTATTATAATTACATTTCTTCTGTTTATACTACTTTTTTCTGGCATTTTTTTTTTTCCATTTCCAGTTCAGGAAGTCTTGTCCGCCTCTCCAACAGTACTAAAAACCTCTCTGAATGCCACTCTAAACATAGTCCAAAACATCAGGGGAACAGCCTCATGTTTTCCTTTGAGGCATTCCAGGTACAGTCCTGCCTTTCTGAGAAACAATCTGGAATAGTTACTTGCCAGACCTGCATGAATATACTCATGGGATATATTTTCAGTGCTCTTATTGGAAGTTAGTCTTGATGGATCCCAGGTCTGTCTGTCTTTGGGTCTACTCCCTTGTTTTACTGCAGTAAAACTTCCAGGAGTTTTCTAAGAAAGAGTGTGTTTGGAGAGCTTGAATGTCCGCAAATGCCTTTATTATACTTGCATTTCACTGATGGTTTGGCTTGTAAAATGTTTTAGAGTGAGGCATAAAAGGTTGGTCGGAACCTGTGTGACCCTAGGCAGGATTTGCCAGCTAGTGGGCTTGACTCTGGGGTAAAAGAGAGAGTACTAGCCATTTTCAATTTCACATCAGTAGGGATTTCCTTTGGGGCCATTTCACTTCTCCAGGAAAACAAAACTTAAAATCTCTAGCTTGGGAAAATGTGTGCTTACTGGAATATTCTTGAAGCCAAATTGTTGGAAGAGAACTAAGAGTGACAATTCTGTCTGAAATAGTTCAATCAATTTCCCTATTTTCATAATGTATGTTTGCCTCCCCATTCATACTATTTTTGGTTTTTCTGTTGCGGTAGCCAGCTAGGGTGTTCCCCAGCAGTGGTTCTTATACATTTAGCATGCATCACAAACACCCCGAGGGTGTAACTCAGTTTTCAGGGGCACATTTCCAGAGTTTGCGATTCAGTAGTGATGGGGCCTGAAATTTGCATCTGTGGCAAGTTGCCTGGTCCTGTTGATGTTTCTGGTGCGAGGACTGCACATGGAGAACCACAGTCCTACACAAAGCTTGCAAATGTTACTTATTCTTTTACTGTAAAATGTAAAATTTCTTTTGCATGTATTTCTCAGTATAATTTATTAAAATACAGTAGCAAAATTTGTCCATCTCATGTACTCCAGTGAGGGGCCATTACCTATTGGGGTAAAGTTTAAGTCTTTGAAAGAAAAATTTGACCAATTGTCTCTCATAGTTCCAGATTGGAGGTCACTTCCTCATGCAAAAAGAGACCTTAGAAGAGTGATTACGGCTTCTAGGATTTGTTTTCTGTAAACTTAAGCTAATTAAGCCTTCTGCTTAACTTACACCATTCAGTCTGGGAATAGCTCAATAGATCCTACATCTTGATGTTATTGTGAAAATTTCTTAAGACGATAAATGATGAACATTTAGAGTAGAGCCTGGCCCACAGTGGGCTTTCACTGGGCTGCTTGTCATCAACAGATCATCAGCCTTTTCATTATCGTCATTGATAAACTCATGTGACTAGTAATTGCATATGGGATTCAGGGACTGACTTAGCCTAAAGCAAAGTTTTAGCAATTACAGCATCCAGCTGAACAACTGTGCCTCAGCCTTGCAGGGCATAAGGAGCCGGGTGGCCAAATGTGAATATTATAACCCTGCTGTCTTCTCTGCCTTAGGTAATAAAATCCTTTGTTGCTATCCCATGGATCTTGTATCTTCTGCCATCATTCATGAAACTGGCAGCTGGGGACACCTCAGTGGCTCAGTGGATTAAGTGTCTGCCTTTGGCTCGGGTCGTGATCTGGGATCCAGCCCCACATCAGGCTCCCTGCTCAGGGGCGAGTCTGCTACTCTCTCTCCCTTTGCCCCTCCCCCGACTCTTGCATGCTCCTCACCCTCAAATAAATATAAAATCTTTAAAAAAAAAATGAAACTGGCAGCTAACTTTCTGACTTTCAAGTAGAGCAAAACTCAGAACTTCCATAGGTTTTGATAATTTTTTTAATGCTGGTAAGAGAAGTTATACTATCCATTAGTTGTAGCATTAATGCTACACATATATATACATATACATATGTATATATACACACACACGTATATATGTCTTTATGTTCTTTGAAGCATAAATAAGATTCTGCAAGTATTTATCAACATTTATCTTTTAAAGCTTTTGTGCTCGGATGTAATTAAAATAGGGGTTAATTGTATATATGACTTTGAGGTTAACATAGCCAAAAATGTAGGTTACCAGTGCAATTCATTCTGATTCCTTTTAAACTTCAGTATCTATGAAACTAATGTCTTACTGTTTCACAAATGTTATTTTTTTGCAGAGGACTGAGTTTACAGTTTTGCAATTTAATTATGCTTGGATATTTTATTTAGGCTTAAAATTGGTGCCTATTTATTTGTGACCACATTCTTTATTGATAGTTTATTTTTCTCACTGGCGTTTGGGAATAGATTCTTCTGATAATTTGTATGGTGTGAAATATCTAGGTCTTAAATAAATCTGACACCAATAAGGTAGATATTACTTTGTTTTATGATGGTAAACTTAGGTGTGGGGTTTAACAAACCATTTTAAGAGGTTACTATTTCACTATTTTATATTATTTCACTATTATTTCATGATTTTCACTATAATTTCACTTTTTTTTAATTTTCAAATTTATCTATTTTACTATATTACTTCTTTTATTTCTCAAAGCTTACATTTATCTTGAATATTTGTTATATTCTCTGCCGGTATCATTTGGGAGGTCAGTATTTGACCCGGACTTAGATGGAAGATTTGTATGCCATCTCATTGCTTCCTCTGTGTTTTATAAATCATGCTTCTAGCATGTCTGATATAACCAAGCATTTCATGAGTTCCAACATTTCACAGTAAATCTTGAGCTTCAACAGCTTACTGAAAGAATAGATTCTGTCCTTACAATCTACATTTGCCACTTAGTTTCAAAATTATCTTAAATCCGTTCATTACCAAGGGTAGAGACAGTTTCGGTTCTTAATGTGTTAAAAATTAGTAGAGTTGAGGACAATCACGTTGATCAGCACCAATGTGTGTATAACACCCTCCTGGCTACCAAAATGATTCTTACTTGTGCAAATTCTTGATTTGAAATTGACTCTCAGCCAGGGAGGAGAGACCAGAAATACTAGTAGAGTCCTGCATCTGGGTGTAAACCTTTCCTGTTTTTTTATGCCTTAGGACTTAGGGTTGAAAGTAGTGAGGCAAATCTTCCTGCTGGTCAAGAACAGTAGAAAGAATGCAGTGGCATTAGTGATTTGGAAATACTGACACCATTGCTATAAGCTTCTGTGGGCATAGAATTGACTTTCTACATTAGTACAGTAGCTTGTTGGTATGATTTCAGGAATAGTAAATCACTGCTTTCCCAAAATAACAGTCTTCTGCTCACTCCTTGGTTGTAATCACCAGAGAGACAGTGGATCAAAATATAAGACATAATGGCTTGTTAAAATTTTTTTTTTAAGATTTTATTTATTTATTTGAGAGAGAGAGAGAATGAGAGAGAAAGCACATGAGATGGGGGGAGGGTCAGAGGGAGAAGCAGACTCCCTGCCGAGCAGGGAGCCCGATGCGGGACTCGATCCAGGGACTCCAGGATCATGACCTGAGCCGAAGGCAATCGCTTAACCAACTGAGCCACCCAGGCGCCCTGGCTTGTTAAAATTTAAATACAACATACAGGTACTGTGATCTCTGTACTTGCTTCTTTTGCTTCATTATTCATTTTCCTGTGCTGTCATTAACATAATCCTCCAGCACTGCTTTTGCTTTCCCTCTCATGACATCTTGATTCTCTTTGTCTACTCAGAAATTCATAGAGACTCTATAGACAGATATTTCCCCAAATAACAAAGATCTATAGCTTTAAAAAAAAGAGCAGAGGGTGAGATGTCTGTCTCTTGACTTCTACAAGAAAAATCATTTTGCTTATGACAAAACTGCTTCTCAATCCCCCCATTAATAATCTGTCTCTTTTTCTCTGCTGAAATGTAATAACGATGTCTTTTCTTTGATGAGGGCTCATGATTCACAGATGAAAAGTTAGGGTAAAATGATCCAGATTTTTTACTCAGAAAAAAATAAAACAATAGTTTTGGAGAAGGTAGAAGGTGAAAGAAAATGCTCAGTGACACCTCAGCGTATCTTCTTTTCCTTCCTCTGTCCCCAGATAAATTTAGGGATTGGTCATATTTAATACCATAGTTTTATAGTTTATCTGTGGAGCTTCTGGTTTTATTTTTTGTTGGTTTTTTGTTTGTTTGTTTTTAATTTTATTTTGTTATGTTAGTCACCATACAATATATCATTAGTTTTTGATGTAGTGTTCCATGATTCATTGTTTTCGTATAACACCCAGTGCTCCATGCAGAACGTGCCCTTCTTAATACCCATCACCAGGCTAACCCATGCCCCCACTCCCTCCCCTCTAGAACCCTCAGTTTGTTTCTCAGAGTCCATAGTCTGTCATGCTTCATCTCCCCCCGACTCCCCCCCCCCTTCATTTTTCCCTTCCTTCTCCTAGTGTCCTCCAAGCTATTCCTTATGTTCCACAAATAAGTGAAACCATATGATAATTGACTTTCTCTGCTTGACTTATTTCACTTAGCATAATCTCCTCCAGTCCCATCCATGTTGATGTAAAAGTGGGTATTCATCCTTTCTGGAGCTTTCGGTTTTGTGATGGGAATTTTATTTTTAAACCACTTGAGCCTTCTCAAGAAACCTAAGCTAATCTTTGGTGAACAGTTGGATTCCAAAAAACCTTGTAACATATGCAGTGGTACTCAGATCTCTTACCTCTATTTGTGCCACAATGAGCTCGCACCTTGGTTCTTGACTTCACCTGCTAAGTACGTTTTTCTCCACCATATCCTCTGTTAATGTGAATTACACTCCAGCTCCTAACTTGGAGATCATCCTGCCTTTGACCTTGAAATACCACCATGTGCATCTGCTCTTTTCCGATGATGTTTTATTCCTCTATGGCAAATTTTTTTCACTTTCGGCAATATTAATATTTTGGACCAGATAATTTTTTGTTGGGGTGGGAGGTGGGGAGCTGTTTTGTCCATTATAGGACGTTTGCATCCCTGGCCTGTAACCACTACTTGAAAGTAGTGCTCCCCCTCCCTCAGTGCCCCAATTACAACAATCAAAAATAGTGTTGTACAGGGGACGCCTGGGTGGCTCAGTCCGTTAAGCATCTGCTTCAGCTCAGGTCATGATTTCAAGGTCCTGGGATCAAGCCCCACTTCAGGCTCCCTGCTCAGCGGGAAGTCTGCTTCTCCCTCTCCCTCTCCCTGCCACTCCCCCTGCTGGTGCTCTCTCTCTCTCTCTCTCTCTGTCAAATAAATAAGTAAAATCTTTAACAAAAATGTTGTACATTGCCAAAAGTGCCCTTGAGGAGAAAATGTTGCCCCTGACTGAGAACCTATGCCTTGTGGTGTTATTGCAGGTTTTTTTGGTTTGTTTTGTTTATGCTATGCAAGAAGAACTTCTTATCTTTTAGTTGAGTTTCTTCCCTTAGCTCTTCCAATCTATATGCACCAATTCCTCCAATAGTAGATATAGTTAGGATGTTTTGTTCTCAGCTGACCAGTGTTAAAGAGTGTAGTAACCTCTCCCCCCTTACTGCTGAGTTGGATAATTCTTCAAGTGCTTACATCTTTTTTCTGAAGGCTGGAAAGGAATCCAAATAGATGACTGTTATATTTCCATTAAAAGTGAAAGTAGTTGCCCTAACAAATCACCTCAAGGTCTTACGTCAAATTAACTTAAGTTACATCTTTAAATTCAGACCAGACTGTTAGCAATATCTTTTTTTAAAAAGACTTCATTTTGGGAGCACCTGGGTGGCTCAGTCGTTTGAGTGGCTGATTCTTGATTTCGGCTCAGTTCATGATCTTGGAGTTCTGGGATCAAGCCTTGCGTGGGGCTCTGCACTCAGTGAGGAGTGCTCTAGGATTCTCTCTCCTTTTCCCTCTGCCTCTCCCCCTGCTCATGCTCTCTCTCTCTCTCAAATAAATAAATAGATCTTTAAAAAATATTTTGAGACTTTCTTTTTTAGGTTTACCACAAAATCGAGAGGAAAGTACAGAGATTTTCCATATACTCCCTGTCCCTCCCCCACACACATAGCCTTCCCCATTATCAGCATCCCCCACCAGAGTGGTGTATCTTTTACCAAGGATGAACCTACACTGACACATGATAATCACCCGAAGTCCATAGTTTATCTTAGGATTCACTTTTAGTGTTGTGCGTTCTGTGGATTTGGATAAATGTATAATGACATATATTCATTCTTAAACAGACTACTTCACTGCCCTAAAAATCTTTGTACTCTGCCTAGTCTCACTTCACAATCCTCCCACTGCCCCACTGGCTCCCCAGCAGCCACTGATCTTTTTTATTGTCTCCATGATTTTGCCTTTTCCAGAATGTCATATAGTTGGAATCATACCGGATGTAGTCTTTTCAGATTGGCTTCTTTCACTTAGTTATATGCATTTAAGTTTCTTCCATGTCTTGTCATGGCTTAATAGCTCATTTCTTTTTAGCACTGAATAATATTCCATTGTCTGGATGCACCACAGTTTATCGATCCATTCATCTACTGAAGGACATCTTGGTTGCTTCCAAGTTTTGGCAATGATAAAAGCAGCATCTTTTAAAATATACAGGTTCTGCTTTTATCCTGTGTTACTATATGAACAGCAATTTGTTTTATATGCCATATGTTTGGGCTTGGATTTTATTTATCATTGGTGCAGTTACGTGTCTTCTAGTTTCAGAATATTTCTCAAAAACCAGTTTAAGTCATAGTCTACCTCTAGAGTTGGGGGATTTTAACTGCCACAGACTGCAGTGCATCTAATGGTTGGGATGCCAGCACTGTCTACATGCTGAGGGTATAGGAGCCAGATGTTCGCAGGACATGAAATCACTAGAGATGGTTCCTACAAGGACTTCTGAAGGGAAAAAGGCTGTGTGTGTGTGTGTGTGTATGTGTGTGTGTGTGTGTGTGTGTAGAGAGGGGAGGTTTATTTCCCAACCAGGGATCTAAGCCTTTCTCTACTTCTCTCTCTATTTCTCTTTCCTGCTACTATCTCCTATTTATTATGAGGTTTCTCTAATAATTGTGTTTATGGCATGTCTTCCTGTACACAAGTAACAGAGGAGGATGCATCTATATTTTAGAGGAAAGTGGCCAGTTTTCATCGCAGTCAAGGCTGGTCGAAGCTCTGGAGTGAGAAGCCAGAAGAGCCTCTGGATATGTAAGTGGGAAGGGAGGAAATGGGACTGGGGATGCAGAAAGAAGAAATTGTACCTAATAGCTATTGAATATGTTAGAGGGAAATGGATTCAATTAGTTCTGACATTTAGAAAGAATGCTTTCTTATTCTATCATTTTTTAAAGGCATACAGAGTGTTTGAAATGAAGTTGTCTCATAGTCCAGGCTTTTAAATTTTATATATATCTCAGAATATTATTCCTCAGGGGAATATCTTAAATACTCTAAAAAAAATGAGGTGAAGCATCAAAACACATTACACACTGGAAACTTACCTTCTAGTTCAAAAACTGTGATTTTCAAATAAGCTCTAGTTTCTTTTGGATATAAATTTTCAGATGTAAGTCTGAAAGTTGGCAACATAAGAATTATCACTGTAAATATCAAGAGTAACAATAATATACTCATCAAAAATGTAAATATAATCTCAACTTCATTGGATTAATATTTATCCTAGCACTCTATAAAAAAATTCAGGAGATAAAATAATAGTCTTTGAAAAATTGGGTCTGTTAGTGACCGATGTAAATAATTGCCATCAAGAAAAGATACTATTTTAATGGAAGGTTTGTTTTGGTTACCTCCTGATTAATGATTTTTAAAATTAAGAATGAATTTATGTGCATGTATATATTAAATATGTTTTTCAATCAAAATAACTGAATACATTCTTCTCTCATAGCAATCTATAACTTCCAGGAGACTAACAATAACAAGCACTCCCTAATGTAATATTAAGAGATGATAAGCAGTAAATCAAAAGAAATCTTGTTACCAAATTAACCTAAGAGAAACCAAATTATAAAAGGGAGGAAGTATCAAATGAAAAAGTAATTCTATAAGAAGACAAAATTTAATAGAGATAAGAGAACATTTGAAACAAATGTAATTAGTAATCTCATAAAGAAAAAATACATAAGACAGGCTACTAATAAGGAAAAAAATTGGAATCTTGAAAATTTGAATTTAGTTGCAGAAAGAAAACATGCACCAAAATAAGCTTTAATAGAAGGATTAAGGAACAGTAAAATGAAATAATTTAGAGAAATTATTGAGCTGGAAGGTTGATCCAGATAAATGCATTGAAACTGCCACTAGAATTTCTTTAGTTCAAACTGCAAAAGAATTGCACTACTGGGTATTTACCCCAAAGATACAGATGTAGTGAAAAGAAGGGGCACATGCACCCCAGTGTTCATAGCAGCAATGTCCACAATAACCAAACTGTGGAAAGAGCCGAGATGCCCTTCCACAGACGAATGGATAAAGAAGATGTGGTTCATATATACAATGGAATATGACTCAGCCATCAGAAAGGATGAATACCCAACTTTTACATCAATGTGGATGGGACTGGAGATTATGCTAAGTGAAATAAGTCAAGCAGAGAAAGTCAATTATCATATGGTTTCACTTATTTGTGAAACATAAGGAATAGCTTGGAGGACATTAGGAGAAGGAAGGGAAAAATGAAGGGGGGGAATCGGAGGAAGAGATGAACCATGAGAGACTATGGACTCTGAGAAACAAACTGACGGTTTTAGGGGTGGGGGTGGGGGAATGGGTTAGTCTGGTGATGGGTATTAAGGAGGGCACGTGTTGTCTGGAGCACTGGGTGTTATACGAAAACAATGAATCGTGGATTACTACATCAAAAACTAATGATGTAATGTATGGTGATTAACATAACATAATAAAGTTATTTTAAAAAAAACAAAAAAGAAGAGAATAGAAAGAATAAGAGGAACAAAATAACTCAAGAAATAACAGAGGAAAATGTCCTAAAGCTTAAGAAAGCCATACTGAAAGGGCTTTTACTGGCCAAAAAGGAGTAACAGAAAACATCCACTACCATATGACATTTTGGTACCTTCAGAAAATATATTCAGAAATCTGAGAATAAATAGAAGATCTTATCAGCAAATATCAGGAAAGTTCAGAACAGTTTCAAAGTGTTTATCAGTATTACTAGAATCTGAGAAAAACTGGAGCAATAGCTTTTAAAAGGGGTACCAAAAATATAACACTAAATAATTACAGAAATATAATGTAAAAGACGAAAACAATCAAGAGAAAAACAAGTACAGGTACCTTCTTGGTGGTAGACTGCAAATTTTTGTGTAAAATAAAACAATCTCTCCACAAGTAAAAAAAAAAAAAATTACAACAAAAAAAAAAGATGAAACAAAACACCTGGGAAGAAAGTAGAATAGAGAGTAAATAACAAATGTAAAATGGAACTACAAATTAGTGATCACGGTAAATGGGTATGGGTGAAATCCTTAAACATCAGTGGTTCTCATTTCAGTAAAGAATAAACACTTGCAACCTATGTCACTCTGTGCTTTTTAAATGAGACATACCAAAAACAAATGAGTCAAAAGATTTTAAGACGATAGCATAGGAAAATGTAGGTATGAACAATGTTCACCAAGTGATTAATTATGGGAATATTCATATTAATATAAGAGAATCACTTGTACATCAGAACATCCATAAGGAACTCAGATTCCATTCACAATTGAGTGAAGGCCCTAGGAGATTGTGTAAGATTCTTAACAAGAAATGTACAGTCCCTATTCCTATGAGGAATTAACCAAACCTTCACTGAGGCACACAAGAAAAGATTTGAATAGATGAAAATAATTATGGTACTACTTATTGGGAGGATTAAATATAATGCTTTCCTAATTTACTATATAACTTCAAAACAAATATGCACTGTAGTAAATGTCTTTAATGGACATTGACATGGTAATTCTTAATTTTGTTGGAGAATATGACCAAGAAAGTAGACGCATGTTGTCTCCCAGATCAAAACGTACTATAATAATACAAAAAAATAGGTATGTGTTTGCTCTGGATCCAGACTTTCTTTTTTTTCTTTTGTATGACTCAGTTTGAGTTACTGAAGATACAGATTCTAAGGCAGCGTTTACTTGCAAGTTGTTTATTAACACCCTCGAGATCAACACTTGAGGAAGATGGCGGAATGAAGCAGCATTGGACAGAAGGAGACAGTGAATGTGATACAGACCCAACAAATTGCCTCAGTCCACACCAGGTAGAGTTCTGAAGACTGAGGGGCTCTTCCGAGTTGTCTTGACGTGTGTGGTAATGACCTTTATACTCTCAATGGGTTGGTTATTGGTGTAAATGCCCCAGATAGGGCATGCCCATGGATGCTGCCACTCACTGTAGATGAGGCAGCCTCCAAGAGGCTAACATAGAAGGTTATCTGCTGACTCCCTGCAGCTGGGACAAGTACTTCCTGCACAAAGTATCTGGAAGGCACAGTATACTGTCCTAACAGAATGTTAGTGATATTATTTGCCACAATTCTGGTATGTCTTTTCTTTTCCGGAAAGCATAAAAGACTTGTGCCCTGTGAAGATTTTGTTCAAAGTGTCTCTCCTTACTGCTTTTGACTTACGATGCTCATAGCTCATGTTGTGATAACAACAAGCAACGTGCAGTCCCTATTATGATAACTACTGCAGTCTCAATCTTTAAATTGCTTAATTTTATTTATAAAATTAGCATAAGTTCAATGAAGAAGATTAGCAAATGAAGCACAGAAGTCATCACAAAAAAATAATAAAAATTACTCATATACCCATCAATGGGTAGATTTTTCTAGAGCAGTTTCGTCTGTTCATCATATTTTCCTAAAATACAGTTAGTTAACAATACAGGAAAATATTATTTGATGTTAATAAATATATAACATGTTCTATATGTCCTGCATATAGTATAAAGAAGTGTGATATATGTAATTAGCTCTCTAGTGTTAAGAATTTATTTTGATGTTACAAATTTACAAATAAATAACTATGGGCATACATGTTTGCACATAAGTCAGATTATTGTTTTATTTAAACTGGGAATGACCGTTCTGTCCTTTTTCATATTTAAGTGGCATGCTCAGGAATTGATTCATTTCATATTTTAAGAATATAGCAGGCAAAATAGACTTGTACCCAACCAAGAAACAGAGAAGATGTTCACAGTCAAGGTGAAAGCCAAACAGAAGTATCATCAATTGCAGCCCCTGGGCTGTCTATCGAAGACTCCAATGGCAATAGTGTGTGAACATTAAAGGTAAATAGCATGGAAAATGGGAGATAAATGCATTTCAACAGGGATGAACTTAGTCATTTTATGACTCTCTGGAAGATCATTTCTTCACATTTTGGTTTTTTCTCCATCATTTTGACTAAATCAATACAAGAAAAGAAAATAGGGAAGTTTATCCAGAGATTTTAAGATCAGTTGGATTGGATGAAGGCATTGGAACTGAACAGACATACCTAACATAAAAGTTTATCTGGACAAAATTGGATACTAACATTTTGTGAAAGTTTTCCTTCCAATGGAAAAGGAATGAGAAATGTGACTTCATGGTCTAGAGCACTGGGAATTGTAAATATCTAAAAATCTAAAAAAAACCTGTCAAAAATTTAAATACCTGTGACTAATGTAATGCAAGCAAAACAATCTGTGATCATTTGAAACGTATTTATTTTCTTAGGTATCTAGTCTTCTGTTCTAACCTTAAAAAATTGTCTAGCTTTGGATTACCCATATATTAACAAAGTGGGATGATTGTCACTGTGCTAAAACTGAAGTTTCCTTGTATGGTTTTATGTATTACTTTTTCTTTTAAAATAGCATAAAAGAAAAAAATCTTTTCCCTTTTTTAAAAGATTTATTTATTTTAATGAGGGGGGAGGGGCAGAGGGAGAAGGAGAGAATCTCAAGCAGACTCCCCACTGAGCATGGAGCCCCACACAGGGGCTGGATCCCACAACCCATGAGATCATGACCTGTGCCGAAATCACGAGTCAGACGCTTAACTGACTGAGCCACCCAGGTGCCCCCCAAATTTCCATTTCCTTTTCACTCTAGCAATGCATCACTTAAAACTCATTTTTTCCTGTTCCTACTATTATTATTCCTCGCATCTGGCAACCAATGTGTTCTTGTTATTTCTTCATGAACACAGGAAACTGGCTCCTGGCCATTGTGGTTTCGCCTCAACTGTTCATATATAGCACAACTCACTCTACACCAGGAAGCAGAGGATTGCTGTCCTTGCTTGTTTTGGCTTACTTGAGATATGATCCCCAATTTCATGATGATCAAGGGCTCTGGGCTGCTTTTGAACTCTCCACTCCACTCATTGTATTCTTCATGTCTGTTTTCCAAGTTTCCCTCCTGTTTATCCCGTGCATCTATGTAATGTGGGCACATAATTTAGTTTCTCAGAAACAGCAAGTGTGCCTTCAGTGTTTACCAGTGGTTGGATCCCGCTGCACAGCATAAATATGGCAAGGGCTTAGTTCTGGCTTAGGCTCTGCCACTAACCTGTGTCATGGTGGGCAGGTGCCCAAAGGTTCAGGTGCCTAAACCTTTGGCACCTAAGTGGGGTACACAACAAAAAGCGACATCTGAGCCTTCTAGACTCTTGGCTGAAGAATAGACTAATGCATATACTTTTTGTGTTTATTTTGTGCTTAGCATTTTAATGAACTGGAATGAATAAGAGCACTCTTCATTTTATCATACACTAGGAACTGTGAATTTTATTTTTAATCTAGTACTTTGAGGGCAGCATTTATAAGTTACCATAAAGCTCCTTGCTCTTGTAAGACCACAGGCAAATGATAATGTGACTGAGATAAATTAGCCCTTACCCTTTTATCTCTTTACGACTTTGAGATTTCATCTTTCATCTTAGTTCATTTCCCAGGGAACATAGTGCATGAAAAAGGGGCAATTGGCATGAGTTTAATAAGGGATTTTTAAAAATGTTAATGGAAACGAACAGGGAAGGGTGAATGATTCCAGGGCTCACAGTAGTGAGAAGCTGCTCCTCTCCACAGACTTGAAGAGCTGGAGGGAAGAGCTACTGGGGGGACTGGAGGGGGGCTGCACAGGATTAGTGGCCTTTGGCAGAATAACCCTGCTCTGGTAACCGGCTGCCTCAGCAGGAAGGGAGCTGGGGAATAAGCACCCCAATTGTTCTCCCCTCCCCCACCCCTTTAGTCTGTGACCAGGAGCCCAATGTTCAAACATAACCAGGCTACAGGTTGCAAGAGTATTTAGTGCTTGTCTGTAGAGAACACCCTCCTCAGGCACAGAACATGGTAAAGATGATTAGAAAGGGGACAGGAGGGGACAAATGGGGAATAATCAATACATTGGAAATTAAAGCTTTTAATCCTGAAGATCTCAAAGTTCCTTTCTGCTCTGTAACTCTGCCTGTCTCTTCTGTGTAGCTATTGACCCCACCTCACGTACATTTATGCAATTTCTTCTATGGCCTTCTTTTAGCATATTCATTATGATTTACCATTTACATGATGCTTTATTGAAAACCTTTTGAAATTTTTGTGTTATTTGCAATTTTGTTTTTTAGTGTTGATATCTCTTATGTAAATGAGGGTACCACACTGATATCTTGAACAATACGTAAAAACCAACCCTGTAAATTTGAACGTAGGATTGTTCAACATTTTGTTTATGGCAAGAGAGTAACCTGAAGATCTGATCCATTCTTCCATAGAGCTGTTATGATTGAGGTGTTGTTATTTTGTTTGTCTCTATAAATCTGTACTGGAGTATAGGCAGGGAATGAATTTAAATTCTGGGAAAGAAACATTTATTTGTTTCTAAATATATATAAATATATGTTTGTATATAAAGATTACCATATATTTTAAATATATTTAAATACGTGTTTACATTTATATAAATATATATTATGTGACCATATATTCAGAAATATACAACATGGAATGTCTGGGGGATGGATAGACATATTTTTATCCCCTCATCATGGTTGAGTCTCTATGAGGAGTAGTTATAATCCCAATGATTTTCTGAAAAAGGACAATAACTACTTACTATTATTAAAAACCTTATTGGGGTACCTGGGTGGCTTAGTCAGTTAAGCATCTGACTCTTCATTTTGATTCAGGTCATGATCTCAGGGCTGTGATATGGAGCCCTACATTGGGCTCCATGCTGGGCATGGAGCTTGCTTGGGATTCTCTCCCTCCACCTCTCTCTAAAAACGAACAAAAACAAATACCAAACAAACAAGCAAAAAAAAAAAAAAAAAAAAGCCCAAATCCTTACCAAGGATCATGTGTCTCCATGTTACTAGAAAAGATACTGCTGGAAAGTTGGAAACCATACTGTAATGGAAAAATGGTTTAGAAATAAAAAACTATGTTTGGAATAGTAAGAAGCAATGAGCAATTATAAAAATTGATGATGTATTAGTGTGTTAGTCAGCTTGGGCTGCCATAACAAAATCCCACAGACTGAACCACTGGAACCACAGAAATTTATTTTTTTCACAATCTGGAGACAAGAAGTCCATGATCAAAGTGTCTGCAAATTCCATTTCTGAGGCAGGCTGTGTTCCTGGCTTGTAGATGGCTACATTCTTCCCATGTCCTCACGTGGCCTTTCCCCAGTGGATGGACAGAGAGAGAAACAGAGAAGGAGGGAGGGTGAGGGGGGGAAGGGAGAACAGAGAGAGGGGAAAAGGGGAAAAGGAGAGAGGGAGGGAGGGAGGGAGAGGCGGAATTTGTTCTCTAGTGTCTCTTACAAAAACACTAACTCTATTGTTAAGGTCTGCTGGCTTTTATGTTTGCTTTTTTTTTTCCATCTCATATGTTCTGTCAATCATTCAATCCTTGTCATCTCTTTGATCCGTGCGTTTTGTATATAAGACATTGCCTCAACTACATTCCAGTTTGCAGTTTTCATGGAGATGTTAGTAAGTTTGTTATATACCTGAAATTTATCCATATCAGAAAGATTAAAAATAATGTGCTATAATATTGAAATCTTACAGTTTTTTTTTAAAAAGTTTCAATCCATTTAAGCACATTTCCCAAACTAATTACATTTTCATCACACACACACACAGATAAGCATAGGAACCCACATGAATTCTTCCCACAGTGAAATGTCTCATGTTGGGCAACACACTGTCCACATTTTCTTAAGCCTGCCCTTTGTTTCACTGATTTTTATATTCCCAGTATTGATTACATTCTGCTCATTATTACGTTTAATGACTACAGTGGTGCTGTTCTTTCTCATTTATAATTTTCTTTATTATCTCTCTCTTTTACATTCAGTTTTCCCATTATCTAGTATTTTAGATTTCACGCTTTCTTTAAATTAAATGTGGGGATGGCGGTGGTGGAATAATACAGGTTGTCTAAAATTCTCTTCTACTTGCTAATGAACTCCTCCTCGTGTTTATTTTTTTATTTTTTTTTTTATTATTTATTTATTCGACAGAGAGAGAGAGAGAGCACAAGCAGGGGGAGTGGGAGGCAGAGGCAGAGGGAGAAGCAGGCTCCCCGCAGAGCAGGGGTAGCCCGATGTGGGACTCGATCCCAGGACCCTGGGATCATGACCTGAGCCGAAGGCAGTCGCTTAACCAACTGAGCCACCCAGGCGCCCTCCTCCTCGTGTTTAAAATTTAGCCCCTTCAAGATTTTTTTTTTTTTTTTTTGCTTCTTCTCCTCTTTCTCCCCCTTTCCTTCTCTCTTTTCTTCCTTTCTTGAATATGATTCCATGGTTCCCATTTACTTTGTTACTCATTTTTGATCAGAAGTAAAAAATATCTAGACAACTGTGTGTCTGAAAATCATGTACATGGAATGTTCTGGACTCTGCCTGTTTACTCGGGTCCTGTTTGAATGTGCCTAAAGGCTTGACTGAAGAATGTCTGTCAGTCAGCTGCCTGGGAGGGGAGGAAAGAACCTACGGATATGGTTAATGGCAATTTGTGAAATTGTTCTTTGAGTTTCTCTAAATTATATAAAAATTAGTCAAACATCTCTACTTTTTCCCCTCCACAGAGAGACAGTGGTGGGCGTGGCTTGTCTCACCTTGGGGTGACATGACAATGAGAATTGAATTAAAATGTGGGTCAATTTACTCTCCACCCAAAGCTTTCTTACTGTTTGCCACCATCATTTTGATAATATAGGGTGTTTACACAGTTGCCTACTCTCTACGCTTGCCATTCAACCTCATCTTTCTTTCTTTTTTTTTTTTTTGATTTTATTTATTTGACAGAGAGAGACACAGTGAGAGAGGGAACACAAGCAGGGGCAGTGGGAGAGGGAGAAGCAGGCTTCCCGGTGAGCAGGGAGCCCGATGCGGGGCTCCATCCCAGGACCCGGGGATCATGACCTGAGCTGAAGGCAGATGCTTAACGACTGAGCCACTTAGGCACCCCTCAACCTCATCTTTCTTATTTAAGGGTCCAGGTCGACGGGCAGAACTGGTGGTTGTTAGCCTAGCAGTCTTTCCTTTTGTCTTGCATTGACATGCCCTGATGAAATAGACTGAAAAAAATTTCCCGCTATGCCTTCTGTACAACACACCAATATCCCCAGTTCTTTTTCTTCCATGTTAGAAAATGTTTATAGGGTCTTTGGGACTTCCTTCTCACAAATTTTCCCATACCTTTGGGCAAGGGGGTTCTGCATCATTTTTGCTGATCTCTTTAATTCGTTCCAAAGTCGATTTTGTTTTTTGTTTTTTTTCTCTTTTTAATTTGAATTCAATTCGCCAACATATTGTATGTCATTAGATTTTGATATAGTGTTCAATGATTCATTAGTTGCTTGTAACACCCAGTGCTTATCATATCATGTACCTTCCTTAATGTCCATCACCCAGTTACCCCATCAAAGTAGATTTTGACTTGTGTATTCCTGCTCTGAGCTGGAGGTGTTCCTTGTTCCAGGTTAGAGGATGGTTTTCACTTTTCCTTTAATTTTATTCAGTTGAAATGAGGAAAATTGCATAAACAGGCTTAGACACTGATTTTTATTCGATTCTCATCTAACTTTTAAATTCATTTAGAATCATTCTCTTAAAAATTTACTCTACTTGGTCTGTTGGAAAAATAAACCAATAAATTTTAATGCTCCAGTATTGGTGGCCCAAGAGGTACACATTAGTATATCCAGTTTGTGTTTATAGGAAATACATTGGTCAGGGCTATAGCTGTAGATTTGAGACATTAAGAAGAAAATAAAACATACAAAAAAGTAATACCTTTAGGGAGGCCTGGGTGGCTCAGTTGGTTAAGCGGCTGCCTTTGGCCAGGGTCATGGTCCCAGAGTCCTGGGATTGAGTCCCGCATCGGGCTCCTTGCTCAGCAGGGAGCCTGCTTCTCCCTCTCTCTCCCTTTGATTGTGTTCTCTCTGTCAAATAAATAAAATCTTAAACAAAAAAAAGTAATACCTTTAAAGTTACTCTAATTCTGGAGGCCTGAAAAGATTGTAGGGGTAAATTACACATCTTAGAAGTGGTAATGAATTCAACTTTTGAAATACATTTCTTCTTTTCCTGTTCTGTAGATGTGTCTCTGGATTCACACATACACACGCACACACACACACACACACATATACATACACATATATATGTTTACATTTACATTTATATATGTAAATATATAAATGCATAAATATAGGTATATTTATAAATGTATAATATATGTTTATGTTTATGTATTTATATATACAAAACAATGAGCCACCGACTCTGTTTTCTGATTAGTAGAAGTAGCAAATAGAGATTTTCTTCCATGGTATTTAAAATCACGTGTTGCTACATTACTGTCTAATGGGAATGGAAAAATTGAGCAGTTATATTTCTGATTATTGTAGGATATTCCATTGGATATGGTGTATATGGAGAGAATATAAGCCTAAGGAGAGGGTAATAACAGAGTGCTTAACTATATAGGGATTTCTATGCCATTTCAAAAAATTATTCCCTCAGTTTTAATTTATGTCCATATAGCTGTTCTCTCATCTCAGAAATTCTGGTAGAACCACAGTCCAATGAAGACATGGTGGGAATTTTCACTGAAAAGTTTGTTATTTGTTTCTTTTGGACCAGGATATGAAGACTCATTAACTCTGTGTCTCTTTGCTCTATCAGGTTTCCCTACATTGTGACTCAGGAAACTTCCCTCTTCAGAATGCCCCCATTTGTATTGTTTTGTCAGATCCTGCTGGGAGATTTTCATACATGAAAAATGGCAGTTGCTAGGATTAATTTTCAACATTAACCTAAACAAGTTTGGGAGCTGTACCATATGTTAGAAATTTTCATGTTGCTATAAAGAATGTGGTATTGGAAGCAAATCTAACTTTTTGAGACACCCTTTTAAAATTGGAGTTTCCACTTTTAACAATAGTCAGTTGTTCGTAATTATGACAAGTTGAACCAGTTATAAAAGAAAAAATGCAAACTTGCTCACAAAGTCTCAACCATGGTTCCTCAAACACCAGTGTAAAATTACATTAACTCCTTGTTTGTATTTTTTCTGTCAGGTGAACTAGTATTTTTTGATCACTGAGAACTGAATTAGTCTAGAATTATTGAATATTTGTATTGTATTAAAATTATTTCACTTTATTATTTTGATAGATGTGCCACTAATTTCATTTTATTTTATTTTACTTTTTATAATTTTTTTTTAGATTTTACTTATTTATTTGAGAGAGAGAGAGTGAGAGAGAGCATGAGAGGAGATAGTGTCAGAGGGAGAAGCAGACTCCCCGCTGAGCAGGGAGCCCGATGTGGGACTTGATCCTGGGACTCCGGGATCATGACCTGAGCCAAAGGCAGTCGCTTAACGACTGAGACACCCAGGTGCCCCTGTGCCACTAATTTTAAATGACAGCATTTTCTTTCAGTTCATCAACTTAATGTGATAACTGCCACAGTAAAAAAGCAAGTAGCTATTTGGTGAAAAAATGACAATAAATGACTGAAAAAATGAATAAATTTGGCTAAAAATAATATTATTTACATTCTTTTTCTCTAAACATCAAAAAAATGAATGATAAGAAAAAATAGTATACAAAGCTGAGACAATGGAATAAGCATTTAAATTAAACAGCCTAGTAAGATTTAGAAAACGTCCTGCGCATTTAGGTATAACTGTATTTTTCATAAATATACCTTATAATTCAAGTTAAACCTCCAATTTGGTGTTTTCTACTGGTGCTAAAAAATTAATAGATATAAGGTGCCTGGGTGGCTCAGTTGGTTAAGCGACTGCCTTCAGTTCAGGTCATGATCCTGGAGTCCCGGGATCGAATCCCGCGTCGGGCTCCCTGCTGAGCGGGGAGTCTGCTTCTCCCTCTGGCCCTCCCTCTTCTCATGCTCTCTCTGTCTCATTCTCTCTCTCAAATAAATAAATAAAATATTAAAAAAATAAAAAAATTAATAGATATAATTAGTCTTGACTCGATAATTTTATTAATGAAAATTTAAATGCCTGACTCATAAAAGAATGAATAAATATGCATTTTTTTTACTGATTATTTTCCCCAGAATAAATGCAGACATGTAAAATCTAATTTGAACTCAGAATTTTCTCCCGTGTCATTTTTACTGTTTTGGTTAATAATAGGTTGATTTTATTTCTAGTTCTCTAGGGGCTCTCCTCTTTCTTTGGGAAAACATTTGATCTGATGATATGAAAAATTAAAATATCTAAAATTAGCCATGGCGACAAGATCATTCAAGTGGATTTCCAGTGTAATTATAATTACAGGAATTATGTTTTTCTTATTCGTGCATTCTGTCATATTTTCTTTTAAATTTTGATTAGCTCAGTACCATTTGTAACATCTTTTGACAGGATGAACAACAAAGTATCCCATAGAGGGGAAAAATTGCAAATAAGCAAGTCTGTACTATATTTGCACTTTTATAAGAGCAATAATTACCTGAAAATCATAAAATAATATCCAGTGAATACTATTTTTTCATGATTATGACAAAGGGTTTTACCAGATAAAGGCCACAAATCTGTGGTATAGTACAGACTGCAAATATCAATAAAATAAACCACAAAAATAGGACTGCTCCATGAGGATTTTTCATATCCCTTAGTGATACCCTTCCCTCTTCCATTTAAACATGAAAATGGCTATTTGTATATAAAATATTTGCAGTGAAGTCAATAATGAACCCAAAATACAACTTTTCCAAACCTACAATTTCACTGAATTACTTGATTTGTACTTTACACATAGATGTAATAGTGTATTTTTCTAAAACTGGTAGCCAGTTAAACAGTATTAAAAAAAAAAGCTAGAACATCAAAGAAAGTTTCTACCTTCTAGGAAAAACAAGACTTGGGTCATTAGACTTTAATAGCTTTTAATGTCTTGGGACATTGAAACAATTACCACTTGGAGAAGATGATTTAGCTAGCTGTGAAAGCTATTCAGGAGTGGCTAAATAGTTCCAAATGTTTTTCAGATCTGGTCCCTGAGTTTAATGGCCATCTCTGGACAGATGATCAGCCTTGATATTGGAATTGCTCTGCATGGTATGAGGCTTGTCCCAGAAAATCAAGCAAAATCTTTTGGTGCTCTTACCAAATGCAGAAATATTTAACATCCTGTCTTTGGATCTGGTCTGTGAGTTTAAATGGCTGGCTGTCTCTGGACAGATGATCAACCTTGATATTGGAATTGCTTTGCACAGTATGAGGCTTGTCATAGAAAAGCAAGCAAGATCTTCTGGCGCTCTTACCAAATGTGGAAATGTTTAACAATGTGTCCATCCATCCTCTTACATGTGCACGTAAGTATAGGAAAGCTCAGCAGCACAATTTCAATTAAGTTAACATGTGATTCTAAATCCTTGAAAGGCTAGTTTCAACTTGTGCCCTTGATGTATGAATCTCTCAGAAGTATAACCAATCTGGTTCAGTAAAAATCTAACATCTGGTGTGTTTTTTGGAGGAACCCCTCCCCGAAAATTCTGAGCCTAATCCTGTTCTGGTTATCAACACACTAATTTGCCCCAAACATGGAGAATACAGTAGCTTTCTATACATTTCTGTTTGCCATTGAAAGTCATGTATTTCTTACATGTTATATATACCCCAACCCCTGCAATACTTTCTTAAGATAAATAATCAGATGCTAGAGATTAAAGGAGCTCTGGAAAGCATCCAAAGATCCTCCCCCATGGGGCCTGAAAAAGCTAATTAGTGGAGGAGTGCCCCCAGTTGGGAGGCTGCTGCAATGGCCCAGTCCACATCCCATAGCTCAACATAAGTCAGTCTGCACTTATGGGAAACACCTGTTAAACCTAAGCCACACCAATCACAATCCACTAAGTCAGCATTAGCTAGTTTACCTTCCTCTAGAAAATAGGACCTTGCTAGCCTTATAAGAAAATCCTGACACTCTAGCCAATGTTGTTTCTGCATTATCTCATCTAAACCTTCTATAGAATTTGCTCTTGCCCAAAATCTTTTGGGAAGAGTGTGCCATTGCTTGTGAGGCACTGTACTCCCCCCCACCCCCAATCCATGGGTTGTTTTCCCTTGAATGAAGGACCTCAAACTCGTCACTAAATTGTTTTGGTTTTGTCATTTTCTCAAGCAGCTAGGACCTGGAGACAGCTGGTGAAGATTCTGGAGCCGGCTCCTCTATGCAGGTGGATCTACCCACAGAGCCCTGTTGGTTGACTGCATCTTTGGCCCCTCTCCTGGATCTCTGGTAAGGTTCTCTCTGATTTTACATTCTGAGTTCTTCGAGCTTGTTTGTCCTTATCCTCCTGGCTGGGAAACTGGGGTGTGAGAGACCCTAGATTTCCACACTGAGACCCAGGAGGCCATACCACAGAGGAATTAAAACTCTTTGGGTCTAATTTGTATACCTGTGTGGTGCCACATTGGAAAATTTACTATAAGGAATAATAGACTTCTAGAAATTTCAAAATATATTTATATATTTGCCCACCCACGGGATGCTGGTATAAAAGAAACAGTTCACAATTACTTGCTTCTGAATTTTCAACCAGGAATTAGTGATTCTAAAGGTTAAGAATTCTAACCTGGCTGGCTCCCTCGGTTAAGCGTCAGCGTTGGCTGCTTGGTTTCGGCTCAGGTCATGATCTCAGGGTCCTAGGATTGAGCCCCACATTGTCTGCTTCCCCTCTGTCTCTCCCTACTTCCCTTGCCCTGCTCGTGCACACACACACTCTCTCTCAAATAAATAAATAAACCTTTAAAAAAAAGTCTAATCAATACATGTAATTAAAATCCTTAGAAATAATAAGGGTGAAAGGAAACAACAGCTTACGAAAAGTATGTAAGAAAAGTAAAATCATTGTTCTGAAATGAGAAGAGGAACAATATAGGACCAAATCTGAATGGATATAAAAAACGTTGTGGAAAGTTTGTGGAAAAGGAATTTTATGTGAGGTCAAGCGGAGACTGAACGGTGCTCACGGATTTAATTAAGGTTTTAAAAAAAATGAATTAATATTGAAAGTACACTGGCATAAAATGAGAATTTGGTTTTGTTCGTGTTAAAAGGACAAATTTTTCTTAGGTTATCGGTCTCCTCTTCATATGAAATTGCAAACAAACATTTTTCTTTAACTTTTAAGTACTGTGCCTGGACACCAATAGCAAAATAATGTACTGTGCTTTACGTTGGCTTTCTTGGGTCTTCGGTTACTTAGAAAACCCAGCCTTCTCGATATTAAAAGAGCAAAGTTCTGTTCACAGCTATGTAACTTTCTGTATTTGTCTTTAACATCTCTCGTCACTTTGGTGACTTGAATCCCAAGAAACAAACACTCAAACAGTGTTTCATTAACTTGTACCCTCAGGCCCATCTTCCAGCAAATACACCAACAACATTCAAAGATGAAACATAGGTCAGAGAGGAGAACAAAAAATACTTTGTTTTTGTAAAAGGTGTTTAAAGGTAAGAAAAAAAAATAACCAAGACCTGTCTCAGGCTTGAGTTATTTGTTGTGGGGCCTGAGGCAATAGGAGTGTATCATCCTCTACACATCAGGACAGAGTATTTGTGGGGCCCACATTCAGACAGTGGAGCGACTGCCCCTCCCCTCAGTCTGTACTCTGAGGATTGGTGTATGGAAGCTGATAAGGGCTCAGGATAAACAGACCTGAAGGAAAACCAGGAATAGAAATACTCTTCCAGGGATAACAGCAGATTTGTGGAGTGCCCCCCCTCACCTTTGTTGGACCACACCTAGCTTCTGGCCCCAGCAGGGAGTGGTAGAAGCAAACAGGACTGACTCCTTGAAGCTGATGAGAAAGTGCTTCCCTCCCCCCTTTTGCTGCAAGGATTGCTGTAACTCCCAGATAGAAGCTTGGGGGTAAGAGAGCAAGTTTTCTTCCTTAAGGGCTATTTGGTAGACTAACCACAATTTTCAGATATTTATGTGACACTTTGTCAGGATTAAATCTTTTGGAATGAGTGAGTAGACCAGAGATACGGACTCTGAAATTGTTGAAAGTTGTAATAGGTTTGAGGAAATGGCTTTTTGATGCAAATAAATAGGGTTTCTGAGCTTTAAACATACAGACATTAAATTAATTGGGTTTTTTTTGCTTCTTTTTTCTTTTTCTTTTTTTTGTATACTACAAGATAGTAAATGGCACATATTAGTTCTATGTTGTTATGAAGTACAGATTAACCGCTATCTTCAAATTTCCCATTCCAAAAGAAGTTATTAGTAATCTTGATATAATGAAACACACAATAAGTCTTTCCTCAAAATTCACTCCAAATTTCCACCTAATTCTTACCTAGCCCTGAAGTGAGAACATTTAAGAATTTTAGCAAAAGTACTACAAGCATTGAGTTTAAAAAGGGAATGTAGTATATTTTAATGGTTCAGTTCTTAAATGTTGAAGTCTTAATATTAAAATATGAACTGGGAAATAAACAAGTTAAAAATCCCCCTCCCCACATTATTATGAATAGAAGTAAAATTGGGCAAAAGCTGATAGATGTATATTGTTATCACTAAATATAAAATACCACAATTCTCCTGAGAAGGCAGGAGCGTTTGATCTGCTCTGTAAGAGAATTGACTGTTAGCGTTAGTGTGATTTCAAAGAGATCTGTCTCCTGGAAATGAGACAGATTTAAACCCTAAATTGTTACAAAACAACTTTTAAGTGTAGGAATCCTAAATTCCCATGTAGCATTCTATAATAATTTATTCACAAAAATCATACCTTCCTAGAATCATATGAGACAATAAATAAGCAATTGAGCACTTTGTTAGAGATACCTTTCATCATAAAGGAATTTGATGTCAACTATTCAAATCAGAGAAAACAAAGTACTTAATTCATTAGAAAAATCAGAATCTTAATTGGAATTTGATTTTGATCTACAGTAATTAAGGATAACTTTAAAAAGGGTGTTTTCATTGTCCAGAAGAGGCCCCTGTGTCATCCACAGTACTTTCCAAATGTGTAAATGCTTTTCCAGCATTGCACATTTATAAAATGTCTTTGGTAATTATCATATTGTAATGTGTTGTTTATGAGGCATCTTTCAAAGTTGTGTTTAAATATTTTCCCTAAATACATCCTTTGGCTGAAGAAATAGAAGTTTATGTTTTGGTTTCTTTTCCAACAACTAAATGCTATTTTAGGACAAATTTATTTGAGACTCTGAAACTCTCATATCTTCTATTTCAATTTATTTGGTAGAATAGATGGAAGTCAAATTTCTTCCTTGGTAGCCTTATTTTATCACTCAAACTCCTGGAAAATCTCACCTGTTCTCATGTTTTCAGTCAAAAACGTAGTCCAAGGGAACCTTTGACAAAAAGGTGTCATCAGATTAGAAGATCCTTCTGTCCTTGAGATGCATTTCACTGAACCTTCTGCTAAGTGTTGCCATCCTACTATCTCATAAGAAGATTAAAATAGTCTCCAAAGGAAAACTCCTTATCTGTCCTCCAATATAATGCTATTTCCACCTTTACTCTTTATCCCTTATCACAGTGATATCCCATCTCTTGAGGTCACCCTGGACTGTTTTTCTCCCTCACATATAACATCTAAGCAGTCCTCATCTCTGGACATTCCAACTTCTTCCCATGTGTCATTTCTTTTTCCCTTGAACCTTGTAGGTGGATCATTATCTTTTGACTAGAATCCTCCTTTCTGTATGCCTGAACCTAAGCATTGAGGATTAATGTTGGCAAAATCATAGAGAAAGATCAGATTAGATCCGTAATTAGTTCATGGCCCCACAATGTCTAGTAATCTCTGGCTACTGGTAAGTTGTGCTTCTGAGCATGTATTTCAATTATTTCTATCTCCAAATTTCAGATTTTCTTTGAATGTTCAATTCACCATAACTCCAACTCTTAGTCTCTGACTTCACTACCTACTTCATAGAGAAAAGAAAAGACATTTATTAATAGTTCTATTGGGGCGCCTGGGTGGCTCAGTCATTAAGTGTCTGCCTTTGGCTCAGGTCATGGTCCCAGGGTCCTGGGATCGAGTCCTGCATCGGGCTCCCTGCTTAGCCAGGAGCCTGCTTTTCCCTCTCCCACTCCCCCTGCTTGTGTTCCCTCTCTCGCTGTCTCTCTCTCTATGAAATAAATAAAATTAAAAAAAAAATAGTTCTGGGCACCTGGGTGGCTCAGTTGGTTGAGCGACTGCCTTCGGCTCAAGTCATGATCCTGGAGTCCCTGGATCCAGTCCCGCATCGGGCTCCCTGCTCGGCAGGGAGTCTGCTTCTCCCTCTGACCCTCCCCCCTCTCATGTGCTCTCTCTCTTATTCTCTCTCTCAAATAAATAAATAAAATCTTTAAAAAATAATAAAAAAATAAAAAAATAAAAAAAAATAGTTCTATCACTTTCGTGGTACCAAACAAAAAAAACCAAGGTGCATATTTATCCATCCTATTCTCCTTCCTATAAAAATCTCTGTTCCTTTTCTCATCTATGACTGATAGTTTTATTATCTCCCGCCTTCTTGAAGGCCTTATACTATCAATTCTCTGTTTCCTAAATACTAAGTTTTCCCATTATTTTTAAATTCACTTGAGGCTCTCCCAATAAAAAAAAACAAAACAAAAATCTCAATGTCCTCTCTCATGCCTCTTCTGCTAACCTCTTTGTTATCTTTACCGCACAGTTATTCAAAAGATGCTCTATATTTGATGTTTTCATCTCCTCACTTGACTTTTTCTTAACTGCTCTTAAATTTAGTGCTATTCTTCTATTCAGCAGTTACTGAAACTGCTCTTGCCAGAGAGTTTATGATCTCCACGATCCTCCCTGTGTTCTGCCTTTCAGCAGTATTTGACCCAATTCATTACTCCTTCATTTTTGCTTCACTTCCCAGAAATCTCTTGACTCCTGCCAGATCGAGCATCTGTCTGTCCCTCAAGCTCCTCAGGCCACCCTTACCTTGACAGTTTTCTTTAGCCTGGGAAAGAAAATCCACTTGTGGGGAAAACTTTAACAACCACAAGAGGGCTAACACCATGGTAAATTTATATGCTTGGCTTGGTGATAACAAACTTAGAATCTTAGATAAATCACATCCCAACTGTGTAATCTTAACAACTGGTAAAGGCATACACCCTACGTCAGATTATAACGCTGAGTAATATGTACTCTAAGCTTGTTAAGCTGTCGCTGACATTCACACAACAAGTGTTTTTTAAACTTTGGGCCCTTGGCACAATGTGCATTGGAGTTGAGAGTCTCTAGAAACAGACCCTGTGATTAAGATGGAATCCTTCCAGGAAGGAAAGCTATATGCATATGAACCCATTTTGTGTCAGAGAGGATAACATGATAGTCAATTGTTCAAGACAATCTCAAGGGCAATAGTAACTCAGAAAAACCACTGGTCATGGTGTGTGTTGGAGTTTTCAGTCAAACTGCATCTTTTTGAATTTAGAGTCATTTGAATTTATAGTCTTCCTTACTAAGATCCCAGGCTCAGACAAATCTGGGTTTGAATCTTGGCTCTCCCATGCATTAACTTTGTGACCTTGACCAAGTTTACTTAATCCCTGAATTTTGGTTTTTCCCCTGTAAAACTGATACACATGGTGAGCTCACCCAAAGGCTTCAGTTGGGGGTGTTTGGTTGTGGTGATCTGGTTTTCTGAGTAGATCTCTCTGTTGCTATCCTCAGGCTCCTCTTGGTAGCTCCATGTGTGTTCCCATGCAACAGCAGCAACATACATTTTAATTATAGATGGATATATATGTATACTCACATATATATTAGAAAATTAGAGATGAGGGATTCTGGGTCTAATCCCACCTCTTCAATTAATTAAATGCATGACCTACTTTAAGTTATTTAGCAATCCTGAGTTTTCTGACATGTAAGTTCATACCCCACTAACCCTAATCCATTGTAAGTTATCAAATCTAAGCAGCTCATTTATGTAGGCACAGAATATTGCTTTATATATAATGAGACTGAAAAGAGAAAAAGAAATCGAGTTTTCTATTGTTTTGCTACAATTATAATTTCAATTTCTGTCCAAATCGCACAAAGTATCAATGTAATTACAGATCTCCAAACCATGAAAAACAGGAAGGAGACTCAATAAATTGCTGATTGTTTTTATGAAATCTAGAACAATGTTATTAGATTAAAATTTTATTGAAATTTTTCATTCACTGATAGTCTCATAAGTGATAAATTGAAAATAAAGCCCCTCATGCTAACTCGATTCTTAAATTTGGTTGACTTTCTATAAAAATATAATAATGAAAACACTTTACTTTAGAAATTAAAAGCAATGTATCTGACCTTCAATTTTATGATTATTTAATTCAAGTAACATCAAATTAAATGATCTTTGAGGAAAGCAGAAAATACAGGTACTAAAAGAAACATTGTCATCTTTTATTTATAATTAAGTATTCCTTTAACAGCAGCTCAGACAGTAATTTTTATAGAGCATTTTATAAATATGGCATTGGAACTACTGTCTTTTATATTCTTCCCTATGCTTTCCTAAACTTATATTCTGAAAACGGTATCAACCACTAGAACCATCTTCCATTAGATGAGCACAGTTTGAAAAAAAAAAAGTGTGGTGCCATATCTCATTAAGTGATCGCCAACTATAGCTCTGAAGGGCTGAGAACTTTAAATCACACAAGGGCTAGCCTGGGGGTAGAGTAAGAAAAAACTGTAGGCGTATAAGGATGTGGAGGGGAGCATAATTAGCTTTAGGTACTTAACGACAAAGACAAAAATCCTTCCAGGAGTTCTTTGCTTCAAAGGATCTGTAGTAGATTCCTGTTGCTACTATAACTACTACAGATTATAAACTACTATAAACTATAAACATATAAAACTACTATAAACATAGTAGTTTACTACAAATACAGTAGCTTAAAGCAACACAAATGTATTATTATTTACTGTTCTAGAGGTCAGGAGTCTGAAAGAGGCTTCACTGGGCTAAAACCAAGATGCCATCTGAGTTCCTTATGGATCCTCTAGGGAGAATTGGTCCTTTGGTCTTTCCCACTTTTCAACTTTTAGAGGTCACCTGCATTTTTTAGCTATCAACTACTTTTACCATCCTACATGGAGCATCTTCAGATTTTTCTCTGACTTTGGAGCTCTTTTTTCCTTTTACAAAAACACTTGTGGTTGCATTTGGCCCCTGGAATAATCTAGTATAATTGCTCCATGTCAAGATCCTTAACTTAATCATAGCGGAAAACTCCCTTTCCCTTTTTATATGAACGGGGTGCAGTGATGAGGACATGGGCATCTTTGGTGGGCCGTTAGGTCTGCCTAGCACAGCTGCCTATCGAAATTTCAATATCAGAAACACGGATGTGCAGATGTATGAAGGAGACACATTTGAGTTCTAGAGCAGCAATGAGGTATGGCAGAAAGAATGCGGGCTTTGATGCCACTTACGGCAGGTTCAGACCCCAGAACTGTCCTCTGCCGGCTGTGGGACCAGTTGCTTTGGGAATCTATTTATTTCTCTTTTGCTCGCAGCCGCACGTTTTTATTTCATAAATACCCACTAAGGAAAATGAGAATTTTAGTTGAACTATTTAGTGTGTTACTTGAAGTAAAAACTACCCGCACAGAAAAGGAGGAGAGAAAGAGGAAAAAGAAAGAGGAGGAAGAGATGGTGATGGGGAGGAAAAAGGAGACGAGAAACCCAATCGGCACACTAGCGTTCCTATTCGTATTCAGCTCTCTGCTCAATCCCACGGTGTCCTAAGCATGCGAAGACTTAATAAATGAACAGACTCGGGAGGGGGAAAACCAGCCTGGTTGGAGAAGGGGATTGCTGTTTTGAAATGAAGAGCGAGCCATGTGGACACAACAGAGACAGAAAGGCCTGCTATGCAAGACAGGTTCTTCATGTAGCGGGACTGACATTGAGGTGCCAGTAGGGGCCCTGCTATGGCGGGAGGTGGGGCACACTTGACAGAATACACATACGCCCTTGCTAACCTGTTCATGCACTTGGTCCTTGTTGAGAGCTCCCTTGTCCCCATCTATCAGCTCCTTAAAGACTTTCCCTTATTGCCTCTCTAGCCTAAGCCCACTGCTTTAATAACCCTCTGTCTTAGCCGTTCAGCTTCCAGAGCCCCTACCTTTACCTTCCCAGTTTTGGATCGTACAATCATTAGTCTTAACATCCCGTGTGTCTGGGCTGCCCAGCACTGCAAGAGAAAGCCACGTGATCTTGTGGAATTGGCCACTAACTGAGAATCTCTGGTCCCCAGTAACAGCTAGTTCCTAAAAAGTACACTTGCTCTACGCATCACATCAGGCCACTCTCAAATCCCTTGCTCTGTAGTCCTTACCCATGTTTTGCGTGTGCTTTATTGCACACTTGTTAAGAATGTGTGCATTTTTAACATATATGTACCTGCATATAGCTCAGTTATACCATCCCAGAATAGCTATTTGTTCCTGAACTTTGCGTAAATAAATTATATCGTATATACTCTTCTGTGTCTGACTTCTTTTGTATTTACATAAGAATGGTAATATTTTTTCACCCATGAATGTTTGGAAGAATTCATTAGTCCAGCATGCACTGGACTATTTGCGCCTGGAGCTTTCTTTCTGGGAAGGTTTTTTAAATTACAAATTCAATATCTGTAGTAGAGGCAGGACTATTTTGATTTCTTTTTCTGCTGTAAAATTGTTTTCTTTAAGGAATTTATCGGTTTCATTTCTGTTTTCAAATTGGCAAAAAATTTGAGGTGGATTGCAGCTTTCCTAAGACATGGTCAGTTCTGGTGTCAGCATACTTTTTTATTTAATTTCTAAAATATCTTAAACATGGTTATTTTGAAGCCATTAAGGGTACATTTAAAGTCTGTATTCTGTATGGGTCTGTTTATATTTATTATCTTACCTCTTGATTGTTAGTCACTTTTTTCTTCCTTCCATGTCTAGATGATGATATTATTATTACTATTGTTTATTATTTATTGTGTGCCTGTCATTTCAGGGAATATGTTGGAAAAGCTGTAGATTATGTGATCTTTACCTAAAGTTGGTTGGAAATTTTTTACTGGTAGATAACTAAATTCCCATTGGCACACCTGAATTCCAAAACTGGTTTTTAATGAATTTGTTTCTGTTTTGTCCTATTGCTAAAGCATGTCTCTTGCTTCCAGGACATCATATTTATTTTTCTCTAGATTGAATGTCTGGGGTGTTTACCAGAGTTTCTCCATCTTGATGAGGCTTTAACCCCAATATCTCTTCTGTTTTGTTTTGTTTGGATTTTTTGGCATCAGTATCATACTATCTTAACTACTGTAGTTTTATAATAATACTTGTATATGATAGTGAAAATGTACCTTTATTCTTTGTTTTCACTATTATCTTGGCTATTCTTGGCCTTTTAATTTTCTTCTACATTTTAGAATAAGGTAATATACTTCCCCATAACCCCCTCCCCCCCCGAAAAAAATGTCTGCTGGAATTTTGATTCTTACTACAGTGGATTGGCAGCCTAATTTGGAGAGAATTGCCTTCTTTAAAATCTTCCACTATATGCAAATGGTCTATCTCTTCACCTCTTTAGGTCTTCTCAAATTTTTGTATGTAAGTTTTTACAGTTTTTCTGTAGTAATACTAGGTAGATTTTATTAAATTTATGTCTAGTTTTTGATGATCTTTGATGATAACAAATGAGATCTTTTTTCAAAACACCATTTTACAACTTCATGTTACCTAGAAATAAAATTGATGTTTATATAATGATTATGTATTCACCAGCTCAAAAATTAATTGTGAATGGTATTAGTTTCTCTGCAGCTTCCTTTTTGTATTTTAATATACACATTTGTCCAGCTGTGTATATTAGATTTTTTTTTAATTAAAATTAAAAGAAATTTTGCTAATGGTAGTTTTAGTTATTGGTCTTATAGCCCTGGATAGATTCTCCAGTGCAGTGTTGAACATAAGACACTTTTTTTCTCATTCTCAAATCAGGGAAAAATTTATAATATTTTCTCATTAATTAGGTTATATCATATAGTTTTTTTGTTTTGTTTTTCTTGTCAAGGTAACTTTATGAGTGTAAGGAATTTCACTTCTCTTCCTAATGTGCTAATTTTTTGTTACATTTTATCATGTATATATATTGAATTCTTTTAGAGGTTTTTTATTGTTATTACATTATTTTTACTCTTTAGTTTCTTAATATGGTAAATTACATTGATTTTAGAAAAGCTAAACTTAGATACTTGAAACAAACTTGGTCATGATATGCTATGTTAGATTTGTTTTGATAATATTTAAGATTTTGTATCTTTGTGAGAGAGATTGGAATAAGATTATCCCATTTTCTTAATGCATTTGTCATGCTTTGGTATCATTATTACAGTAACTTAATAAAAAAAAGTGGGAAACTCTCCCTCTCTGTATCTTTCCAAGATTAAAAGATTGTTTATAATATTGGCATTTGGTTTCTGAAATATGAGATAAAAATACACAGAGGAAACCATCCAGTTTCTGGGGTTATACCCATTGGAAAGCGATTAATCAGAGATTCTGCTTATTTATTAGATAGAGGACTGTTTTGATTCAAATTTTGTGTAATTTTTCCTAAGTTATGTTTCTCAAGGCATTCAACTCTTTCACCTTACATTTTCTAATATATTGGCCTACAGTTGTTCATAAAATACTCTGTCTCTTCAGTAGTGGAAAGATTGTCCTGATGTTCCTTTTTCATTCCTTATAGTGTTTGTCTTTACCTCTTGACTTTTTATTTTGATCATTCTTGGTAGGGAATTACTAATATTATTAGCTTTTCAAAGAAATAACATTGGTTTTGTGGGTTTTCTGCGATATTACAAAGTTTTACTTTCATCTTTATTGTTTCTGTGTTTCAACCATCACTGAGTATAATTTTGTTTTCTACCTCCTTGAGCTCTGTCATTAAACTGCTGATATTCTTCTTTTCTAAAACATATATTTAGTACTCTAAATTTTCCCATAGACATTGCTTTTAATATCTCCCACATATTTTGAATATTGTATTTTAATATCATTGAGCAAAAAACGTTTCTGTTTTTAATGATTGTTCGACTATAGTTTATTTAGAAGTGTATTGCTTGATTTATAAATATAGGCAGAATTTTCTTGTTATTTTTTAAACATTCCTAGCTGAAACACAGTATGATCAAAGACTAGTTCTGTGTATTTTTAATTCTTTGAAATATGTTAAAACTTACTTAATGGCCTACTATCTGGTTTATCTTGGTAAATGTTCAAATTTCACAACAAAGTAATGTGTGTTCTGCCATTAGTGAGTGTTCTACATTTATCAATTAAGATATCTTAATGTCTGTTTAGATACATCTTTATAAATTGGTATTTTTACCTATGGGGTTCCTGGCTGGCTCAGTTGGTAGAGCATATAACTTTTGATCTTGGGGTCATGAGTTCAAGTCCCACGGTGGGAGTAGAGATTACTTAAAAAAAGGGGGGGGGGAGAAAAGAAAGAAGGAAGATAAAAAGTTGATATTTTACCTGAATATCCTGTTGGGTACTGTGACAAGTATACTAAAATCTGCTTTTATAAATGTGGATTTGTCTATTTCTTTCTTCTGTTATGCCACTTTTAGCTTTATGTATTTTGATGCTGCTATTCAATGACCAGAAATTGATAATATTTTATCTTCCTGATCTGGTATTTTTTTATTTATAAAAATATTTTTTCTCTATTATTTTTTCCTTTGAAATCTAATTACAATATTTTGTCTAACACTTTTTGGCATATATTTTCCCAGCTACTCACGTTGCAATTTCCATTCTTCATATTAAAGTGAATCTCTCTTAAGACATCTGTAGTTGTATTTTTAAATCCAGTCCATTGATTTTTAAATTTTATTTTTTTTAAGATTTTATTTATTTATTCATGAGAGACAGAGGGAGAGGCAGAGGCAGAGGGAGAAGCAGGCTCCCCACTGAGCAGGGCGCCTGATGCGGGACTCGACCCCAGGACCCTGGGATCGTGACCCGTGCCGAAGGCAGACACTTAACCGACTGAGCCACCCAGGCCCACCTGATTTTTGAATTTTAATTGGCATATTATTCTCTTTACATGTTGCACAATTACTGATGTATATATGATTTTGAAACTGCCTCCTTAATATTTGTTTTCAGCTCAAATTTATTCCATTTTCTGTTCAAATTTCTTTTTCCTTTTCTTTTCTTTTTTTTTGAGTCAATACAGTGTGGTTGGCCCTGGGATGCAGTGAGATAGTCCTCAGTGAAGAACTTTGTTGTTGTAAAATTCCTGGGACGGCTTTTGGCTGTTAACTCTTGGGACATGGCCTCAGCTGCAGAAAGCTACCTCCCCCAGTTCCTTAGCCTTCCAGTGGCAGCCACACGCAGTTACTGACAATGTAGGACAAAGGCCTGGCCACCTCTGCTTCACTTGGAACATGTCTGGAAGCCCATTCTAGCTCCAGAGTTCCCCGTGTTTCAGAGTTGTCTTTGAGCCTTGACTGAAGCTCGGGTCCTCTCTGTCCACTCCTTCTGCCTTCCCCCTTCTTTCCCCAGCTGCTGGCCACAGGGGCTCTTCTCAGTGAACACCCTGGACACTAGTGTGTGTTACATTATATTCTCATGAGGTTGTGACCATATGAGTAGCTTTCACCTTTTAAATCACTCCATCTATTTTTATTAACTTATCTTGATAATAGGAGAGCTTTTTTGAATCTATGGTTAAATATAAATTGTAAATCAAAGATAGACATGGAGGTAAGCTCCCTCTATAGAGAACCCTCTCAAAAATAAGCAAACAAACCATCAGTGTTTGTGAATGTGCGTGGTGTGTGTGTGTGCGCGTGCGCTATTACCATAGAGTAAAATGTGAGGTGAAGAGTGGGAAAAGATTAGACAAGTATGCTTACAGTGCAGGAGACCTAGAGCTTAAATTGCATAGAGGAAACCAAGGGAAGCATTTGACAGGACCATGGTATGGTAAGGGTTGCATTTTTTTAAAAGATTTTATTCGTTTATTTGAGAGAGACAGAGTACATGTGAGAGCACAGCTGGGGGCTGGGGGAGGAGGGAAAAGAAGAAGCACACCCCCCGTGGAGCAGGGAGCCTTACGCTGGGCTTTATCCTAGGACCCTGGGATCATGACCTGAACCGAAGGCAGACACTTAACCAACTGAGCCACCCAGACATCCCAAGGGTTGCATTTCTGTTGAAGTATTCTGACTATTTTATGGAATGGGTTGGGACATCAGTTGGGGAGTTGGGGATATTGCAATAATCAAGGTGAAAAATGAAAAGAATATGGAACATACTAATATATCTGAACACTGTTGGCAACAAATTCCTGTTAAGGTGGAGTCTGTGCCCTGAAATGCATGCCTATTTAAAGGCGATGTGGAGGGAAAAGAGAAATTCAGCGTTCAGTTCTTACCAAAAGGAAAAATAAAAATTGGCCTTGGATATCTCAGATTCTAGTCGGTTTGCTCTTAAGTTGACAGCCTGAAAAAAAGTCTGTAAACAAGAAAGGCTATGGGTCAGAGAAAACTTACTTCAAATGTGGTAGTCTGTAAGTTAGCTCCCAGGAGATGCATAGGCAACAAAATTAATGCAGCACTTGCCTGGCATAAATAGTCACTTTCCCCTGGGATGTAGACAGTTGCTTATTTACAGGCTCCATGTTCACAGACAGCAGTTCATTTCTTGGCACTACTTAATATCCATTATACCATGGAAGGACCAGCATTGGATTTTAAACACAAGACCGTGACATTCAATTTGGGGTTTACAGTGATTTCTTATATTTTGAGATGCTTCAATACACTGTATTATTTCAGTGCCTTATGTATTTAGGAGAGAATCCAGACACAAAACTCCAAAGGATTCTCAAAGATTTTAAATGGGCACATTTCTCGTTTTACAAAAGGACCACTTAAACAATAAAGTCATTACTACTAAATAAAAGGCAAATATAACATCTACTGATATAAATGGGTTTCTTCAGTAAAACATCTAATGCACTGAAATATTCCATTACTGTAATATGTTTATTAGATATAACTAGAGAACAAAAATAAAGTTGGAGGTTGAGAGAAGGGGGGAAAGGAAAGACACAAGGAATTCTCAAATATATCCCACAGTGTAAATTGATACAAGTTTGAAATTATGTTTTCTACCCTAGAATAGGTAGAGGAGGGGCTTATATTTCCTATAATGAAATGAAAGCTCGTATGTCAAAATTTTAAAAAAGTTGATTTGAATATTGTTTATACTTCATTGTCTTTTCCTTAACTCAGGCCATTTACCACTGATAGTTGAATAGGAAATTCAAGGCTTGAGATAATCTGTGTGAGATATAATCTAGTAATAAGGTCTATCATACTAACAAATGTAGACTGATGTTTCTAATTCTCCTATGGGTTCTTAGTTTAAATGTTGCAATTTTCCATATAACTCCATAGTCCATACTAAATATCATTCTTCGATTCTTTAAAACCTTTATCTTAGATGCCTCTTAGCACAATAAGTAGTGTGTGTCAATCTCATAAAAACTTATCAGTTTTCTGTTAATAATAATTATATCCAGTGTGTGTTTTGATTTTTATCTGTGTCAATTTTTCTTACTCTGGAATGTTTCCAGATAGATCTAATTCATTTATGAATGAAGCTTGCTTGATTTTGTTTATTTATTAAGATTTATTTATTTATTTATTTATTTATTTATTTATTTATTTATTTTAGCATGAGCGGGAGGGGCAGAGCAAGAGGGAGGGAGATTCTCAAGCAGACTCCTCGCTGAACATGGTGCCCAGCGTGGGGCTCTATTTCAGGACCCTGAGATCAAAACCTGAACCGAAACCTAGAGTCAGACGCTTAACTGACTGCGCCACCCAGGCGTCCCAAGCTTGCTTGATTTTAATATATATCCTGTCTATACTTTGTTTTGTTAGGGTTCTATTTGAATGTGTAATCTATCTGATTCCTGTATTCATTGAAACCTCCTGTTAAAGTAGTTTAGTGGCGCTCTTGAAGGTTAAATCTTTCATCATGGGCTTGATTAAAACACAAAACATGCTGATCTAATTTTAGAAAATGAGTGATAAATTATGATGGGAGACAGAATCCTTATTTAAACATACTTCTTAAGCTAAAATGATGATTAAAAACTAAAAGGTGCAATTTAAGATGAATAAGTATGAAGTCCTACATTCAGGTTTTAAAAATAAAATTCAGGGGTTGGAATAAATGTGAAAAACAAGACTTAGAAATTTTAGTTAACTGCAAGCTAGAAGTATCCTCTGATTCCTGTAGGGATTTGAGGACTCTTTCTGTCTATTTCATCTGTATATCAACCACATTTCATTTAAACGGTCTTGTACAAGGCAGGAACAGGTAAATATAAGCATTTAGAAGAGAGGAAAGAAATCTCCATTCTTACCCTCTGGTGCTTGTGGTTTCACATTTTTTTGGATGTCAGTGTCTTCCTCTCTCAAGAGCTGGTCTAATTGATGATTAACATTTCTTTTAAATTTAATTTCCAATGTTGAATATGAACTTTTGTAACACACCTGTGTATAAGATGGGTGTGTATCGAAAGAAGGCAGCATAATGCTGGGATTTCACCTCTGATAAGCCATTTGAAAAACTTTCTGTATAGTAAAGGGAAACGATATATCTCAGGAGCCAAATCATGAATCAGTGGATGAATACAAAAAATTGTGTTTTATTAATGCAACTGTCATCTACAGAATTCATATTGTCTGGCCATCTACCAGGGAAATTTTAGGCAAAAGGTTATGGTTTTGATGTCCTTTAGGATACTGACCTAGTTATATAACTAACCTAGCAATTTTGTCCTTTCTTTGTAATACAAAAATTATTTTTAATGCTCTTGAAAATAGCTTTATCATTTTGAGTGCCTCATTAATGAGCTAAATAACATAGTGGTTTATGTTCATTTTATATTTTTATGAGACTCATGCTGTAAACTTTTGTAAAATTTATATGATGACATTTACAATTCAGGAGATACTTTAATTTTATTTTCTAGGACTCTTGTAAGGTCTTTTCAAAGCATTTCATTATCTTTCATGTGAACAACCTTTTACTTTTGCCAATCACATTTCAGAGGTTTATGTAAATTAAAATTCAATTAGAATTACAGTAATAACTTAAAATGCATAATCAGGGTTGAGCTAAGTACTTGACTGCAAGAACAGGAATGCATTGGATAATAAGAGAATACACAAATAGTATAGAGAAGTCTGTAGGTTGTGGCCGTAGTTACTTTTTAAAATAAGAATGATAAAAAAACTAAATAAAAATAAAATAAGAATGATAGTGAAATCATATGGTTATTTGTTCTTTCTCTGACTGGCTCACTATATACCTGAAAGTAATAGAACACTGTATGTTAACTATCCCAGAATTAAAAAAAAAAAAAAAAAAAAAGATGATAGGAATGTTTATCTGGTGAATCAACTGGTCATTGGTGGTTTGTTAAGGAGAGTGACGCTTTCCACCATAGTACTCATATAAATAATAAGGTCTCCGCATGCCTGATTTTCAAGCCTTTAAGGAAAAGGTCTTGTCACTTCATTTGCTCAAATCGATTTATTTTAATGTGTCAAGTTTCTCCACTGTGGCTGTTATCTGTAGTTGCATGTCCTATTGAAGTTTAAGCTTGTTTGTGTCTGGAGGGGTTGTTTATTTTCTAGTGGAAGGGATGAAAAGCGAGTGGTGGAAAGTCTATTTAGCAACCTTTATGAGGATCGCTTATCACCCAGGAGCAGAAAGTATTCCTGCAGAAAAAGGGGTAAGGAAGCCAATTGTGTTTCAAAGGCAAAACAGTAGCAGGGGATAGTCAAGACTGGTTTTCCAGCAAAAGAAGGAAGAGCTTTTTGGTTTTTGTTGTTGTTACTTGCTTGTTTGTTTGTTTTTTAATTTTTTATTTGCTTGTTTGTTTTTAGAAAGAGCTTTTTGGATTTAAGATGAAGGTGGGAAGTTGCTTGAAACTAGAAAACAATAAGATAACCCAGGTTGCACATGTTTGCTGTCAATATGTCCTGTGAAACTGGTTGACAGTGTAGTCCTGGGGGACTGCTTCAGGGGCCAGAGGAGGTAGTGTTCAATAGTGGTACTATACCGTAGCAGGAGAAAGGGCAGTCACAGCAGGATGATCGATGATAGGAATGTGCTCCTTCTGGGGTGGGAGAGTAATGGATGTGGGCTTTGGAGTCCAGTTCCTGAATGTGTGGAGATGCTGTGATCATCGAAGGGAGAGTAGTGGCAACAGGGTGAGGACCAATATGCTGGATTCCCTGCTCGTCTGGCTAATGAGTGCTTCAGTCCATTTTAAGTTACTTTAGACAAATGAAAAATGTGACTGTATTTACATCCTGAGTAAGGTGCAGCTTTTCATATCCTAACATGTCAACCTAGGACAAAAACTTAAGCTAAAGAAATCAACAAAACTCATAAAAATTCAGGCATCTTTGAGCAAGGTAAAGGACCTGATTTAGTGGAGAAGAAACAATGATTAAGTGGTAGGCCCAGTCCCTCCACACGCAAATTATAGCACTGTTTTAACTGTGAGAGAGCAGCTTTACAACTAGTTATGCTTAAGGCATAAAATACATAATAAATATACAGCCTATCATGGGGGTTAGTGGCTAAGGAGAAGTAAGATTAATTGAGGTTCTTTTGTCTCAGTGTATTTAAGAAATGTAGGAAATGGCCTCTTAACTTCTTGGCATATTCTATATTATATTTCTTTACAAGATTTTGCAAAACCCAGATGAGAAAATTGGTCTTCCACCTGTACTGATTTATGGCCTCCAGAAAGAGTGAGATGATGAATCATTTCCCCTACAAGTCACTTTTTTTTTTCAAAATGGTTTAGGAATTTTAAACTGAATGCAACTGATTATAGTAAAGGCATTAGCTGTTTAATGCAGTGATTCTCTGTGTGCCAACTTCTATATGCATAAAAGAATGTAGTCTTGAAATATGGAGTCCTCACTTAGGATATCCACTTTTTATGGAAATGAATGCACTTAAGGGCTAAACAAATAGACCCTTTTTGTTTGTTTGTTTCCTTCCCATACATGGGAGAAAGGAAATGAATACCAGCACAGTTAACATATTCTATTCCATCACGTTGTCTTGTTCACCATTTTCGCTGCATTTCCTAATGTATACCAAATGGCAAATAATTTGGAACACATTCTTAGATACAATTTAAAAATTCTTCTCATTAATAAAATTGAAAAGCCATCTGTACATAATGTGTGAGATAAATTGAATCGACAGAGTAATTTTGTTAGTGATTTAATTTACCTAGCACCAGTGTTTCTAGAAGCCTCTGGGTTTTTTCCACCCTCTGTTTCCAAGCCCTAACTCATTCCCTTTTGCAATACCACTCTATTAAAAATTGTTGAAATAAACTAGATTATGTATTTTCAAACTGCACAGAATAATGGTTATCCAGCTAGGAAAATAAGTCTTTTTAATAGATAATGCCACCTTATTCATGTTTGTTGTAGTTTAATGGCAAAAGCAGCAGACCTTGAAAGAATGCTGGTTTTCAGGGAATTCCCTTAAATTGGAGTCTTAATCCAACTGTAAACTGGTCAGGGGAAACACTGATATGCAGAGCACCTAATTAGCATGCTGATAATCCATGCATTCTGTGGGGATTTTTTTTTTTTTTTAAAGGAGAGGTCTCTTTCACTGACCATGTAAAATTGGTTATCAATCTTTCTCAGTTAAATATTAAAGATAAGAAATCCAGAAAAATGGTGGTAGAAAACACTGTCAAGGACTCAATAAAATCCTTATATCATACTGTATCAAAAAATATTGCATGATATTATACAATAGCAAGAATATGACTCAAAAGAAGAACTTGGTATTTTATCATTACTGGGCAATCAACTAAACCTCAGTTGTGCTATTACTCCATAATTCTGAAAGTTGTACCTTTGGTTTCTATGCACTTGGATTATCACTTCTTAATTCTGAGTGTGTTTTCACTGAGTATTCCCAGGAGCATGCAAAAGCTAGATAATCACCCAAGTTCACAATATTTAAGAGACAAAATGAGGAGTCAGTAAGCTAAATGATGACTCCATGTACATGGCCCAAAGGGATGTAGTTACTCCTCCTAACTAATATGGGATAGGTCCAATGAATATTGCCATGTTGGAGACAAGAAATGTGAGGCCCAGAGATGCCGGTTGAGTAATACAAGATTGCACCACCAGAGACAGTCTTTTAGAGCTGGGATCAAACCAGCCAGCTTGGCCACAGGACTCATGGTTTCACCATGGTAGCAAGCTTCCCAGAACAGAGAGAAGAGTTTCTAAGCAGTCCTTGAGGTAAATGGCAGAACTAATACATTTTTGGCTATCTAAAGACAGGTGATTCATCCTCCAAGCATTTTTCTCAAATAGTCATTTGATCGTGTGGTGTAGCAAGATGACAGATGCAAATGGAAATTATGAAAAAAAAATCGTGGTCAGTTCCCAAAAATGCACTGAGTTAAATGCAAATAAGTATTGATTCTACAAAGAAAACAAAATGTGTTTTCAATGAAAATGATCCAAGAGAAAGTTGAAATTAGAAACAGTAATTGCAACCTAAGAACTTCTTAAAATGTGTAAGTAAATGGAAAAAATTGTTGATTTCAGAGAACACATAAACATACAAGGAATAGTGACATGGATCATCCCATTTTTTATAAACTCTTCCAGAATTGAGAAGGTAGGAGGTATGGATGGTGATAAATCTCCAAGTAGCCATCCTTGGGTTTTTGCATCAGACAACCCCAAGTCTCTCTATATAGTCAAAGTTTAAATTTCAAAGGAATGGTATATTGTTCTCTGTTACACAAACTATTTTAGAGCAAAGCAAAAGGGAAAAGACATTTTAAATCATTTTATTAGGTCATTTTTAATTACACTAAAACTAGACAGACAAATCAATGAAGGATAAATTTAGGCACATCTCAATTGTGAAAATACAATGCAAAAATACTAATTGAACATATACCTATTGGAACGTCGTCTCCTATACTAGGGGTATGTCATATCTGGTTTGAAGTCTAGAGGCAAAGAAACCCATCCTATTATAGCACCATCGCAAATGCTGGATACAGTATTAGCTACATTTGCACACGCTTCTCAGTGATAAAAGCAATATACTTTAAAAAATCAATTTTCAAGAAAGATAACCAAGTTATAACTTTCATTGAATAATTTCAAAATAGACAAAGCAGAAACTGATCGAATTATAAGAGAATTGAACAAACTCACCATCATAATCCTATTTCAAAACGCCTCTTAATACTAAATATATAAAGGAGACAAAAATATTCAGTAGTTGTATTGCCAGTTTGAACTACACAATTAATAGTTTTGATCACTGCACCCAACAACTAGATAATACATGTTTTAAAAATTGGGTAACCACCTACAAAATCAATTAAATACAAGGACCAGAGTAACAGTAGATTTCACAGACCAACTGTCCCTTGTGACACCGTCTTCAAACAAAATGCAATTAAGTTGCAGTACAATAGGGAAGAGGCTTGGAAAACCTACATGACCTATGAATCGAATAAGAATAATGGAAATAAATAAGTAAAACTGAATAAATATTAAAGACGTAATGTCGAAAATTTTCTGAAACTGTCCACAGAGAGAAATTTATGACCTTAATTGCTCATATTAACACAAAAGAGAGGGTGAAAACTTGTGAGCTAAGCAGACAGGTTAAGAAATTAGAAGAGCACAATAAAGCCAAAGGCAGAAAAAAGATAATTAGTGAAAAAGAAATCAAAGAAACATTACAGAACCATAATAATGCCAAAGCTTTAGTTCTTTGAAAAGATAAATAAAATTAGATAATTAATTTCAGGAATGATTAATGAGAGAGAAAGAGAAGGAGGGAAGGAAGGAAGGAAGGAGGGAAAGAAGGAAATAGACGGGGGAGAGCATCAAAAAGCAAATGTTAAAGGGCACCTGGGTAGCACAGTTAAAGTGTCTGACTATTGGTTTGGGCTCAGGTCATTATCTTGGAGTCATAGGATCGAGCCCCCATGTTGGGTTCCATGCTCAGCAGGGAGTCTGCGCTCTCTCTCTCTCTCTCTCTACCCCCCTCTCCCTCTCTCTCTCTCTCCCCCTGCCCCTCCCCACTGTGGGCTCCCTCTTTCTCTCTCTCTCTCTCTCTAAAAGGAAATAAATAAGTCTTAAAAAAAAAAAAAAGCAAATGTGGTAGTGTGATAAAATGTTACCATTTGAGGCATCAGGGTAAGGGATCCAGGGAATTTCTTTGTACTGTTTTTACAGTTTAAGTGGAGAGAATTATTTCAAATTAAAAAGTTACAAAGTTACAAATTTTTGCAAAGGATTACATTTTGTGATCTTTTAGCTTACCTCAATTTTGTGTTTCATCTTAGAGGTTCACATAAGTTTGTCTATTAAAGACTATCATACTGAATAAAAAATCTAAAAATAGAGATTTAAAATTATATCATAAAATTTAAACATCTGGCATCGAGAAAGAGCATTGGACATGCAGCTTTATTCAGGAGGACATTCAGAAAATTTAAAATATGAAGCACTGCTCCATGGCATTTTGTCAAATATTTTCACAGCTGTAATAAGATTTGTATAATAATGAGAAGAAAGTGATTTGCTTTACATGTATTTTAACATAAGCTGTGCTGTTTGTTAAGAGCGTTATGAAAGAAATTTTCTGACAATGTCAAGAATAATTAGATTAGGTCATATTTGAATGGGTAACTTCAAATTCCTTTGGGCTTTGCCAACTGTGGGCTGCCATCTACCTGGCAACTCTCTGGGATAAAAATATCCAGGAAATCATTAAGAACCATGGATGGTGGAGGCTTCAGTACGATTTGAGGCATTTACTTGTTCTTTTCAGAACTAAGCTTTCTATATTGGTAGAACCTCTATGAGTATGTCAGAATAATGAATCAATTAGTCTGAAGTTAAACCGCGTTAATGACCAGAAAAGTATCCCATGAAGAACAATCATGAAAGAAATAAGATTTTTTTCTGATGTGATCCTGAAGACATCCACAAAGGTGAACACATCTCCTCTCCCAAATCTTGGTTACCTTGGGTCTCTGCACAGAAACTAATGAATTTGAGAATAAAAAGCTCGTCTTTTCAACTTGCATGCACTAAAAAATACAGTGGCATAGTTACATCCTAACCTGAAATGAATTAGGATTTTTGCTTGATGATTGTGATTTTCAGTATATATTTCTTAAAATGAGACCAGAAGAATATTACTTTGTTACTTTCTTATACTACAATGCTCACTTTTAAATCAGCAGTATGCTTTACTTCTTTAAAAAAAATTTTTTTTTTGAAAATGGATTTAACCTGCACGTATGGGAGACATTTGACTCAAATGAATAATCTGAAGGTCCCAAATCATCCGCTTGCACTAAATTTTCCTTTCCTGAACACCTGCTTGCCCACATAATCACTCTTTTCCAACAAGTGAAGGCCTTCTTCAAGATACAGTTATGTTGAGAGAAGTTAGCTAAGCCATTTTCGGCACTTAATGCCACTGTTCTATTTACAATGATAGATCAATGAAACAGTAACCTGATACATTTGGAGAATGTTTTACAAAAGACATGCAGGTCAGTAGCTTAGGGAATACCCTGCGTGAAGAGCGCTACCAGCAGGGCATATTTAGGCAGGTAATGCTCTGAGGACCCTGCATATTTAAACCACGGCTCTGAGGTCCAGGCAAGCTGCAGGTCCCTAGGTACAGATCCTGCTAGGATGAGATGCTGATGAGTTCTGTTCGTTTGCTTGTTTTTATTGCAATAACCCGCCTGCATGTCTTAGTGACTCCCAACAGCACACGTTTATTCCGATCCACAGCACAGGTCAGTCGAGGGCTGGGTTGGCTCTGCCCTGTGTGTTTTTGGCTTCTGGAAGGCAAACTTCAGGAGCTGCACACATGTAACTCAGGCTCCCGTGAGTGCCAGTCACAGACATTATGGCAGGATGCACATGAGTGAGGAGGTACAGAAGCATAGTGCACATTTTATATATTTACAGTCCACACAAGCCATGGGCTTGCGAGGTTGCAGCTCTCCCTTCAGAGTGAGGATTCAGTCATTCTCATCATTATTCTTTTGTCACCGTGGGCGTTGTTGAACTTGATCAGAGCCCTGTGGTCCCAGAAAGCCGCCATGATTATGAAATCTCCCCCCACCTTGTGTTTTCCCTGCTCAGCCCCTTTCTTCCTCTCCTTCCTCGGGATTCCCATCAGACTTCTCCTGGAGGACTCTCTTGTTGACCGGCCTCTATAAAACCCAGGCTCCTTCCTTTTCTTTCATATATTCTTCATTAATGAATGTTCCCTCTCCTGCATTAGCCTGAATAAAATCCCGTCTGTACTTTTTGGCTCTTACATCACAAATGTTCACAAATGGCAGGACAAGCCCAAAACATTTCACGTTGATTTTCCTTTAATCACCTTTGTCGTGGAGAGTATTTGGCTGAAACCAATCTTCACAGATTTAGGTAAATGGAAATTACAGACCTATCTAATGGTAGATTTCCTCATTTTTCTGCTTCTTCCTAGAATTAATCCTTTCCATGACCCCTGTCGGATTTCTGCTGCCTGGTTCTCACCCATCTCTCTAGCCCCATGTCTCGCTGGAGCAAGAGATGCTGTGTTGCCCAAACACTGCTCACTTAAGCCTTTTCAAATCACACTGCTCTAGATTTGTTGCAATATTTGTTTTTTTCCCCAATCATAAAATGCATCAAAACTTTGCCTTTCTGAAAAACAAAATACCTATTGGTGTAAAAACTTAATATATATATTTTAAGATTTTTATTATGGTCTGAATATATGAGCTAACACGCTTTCTACCCATGCCTGATCCTTTTCTGTTTGTGTCTTAATATTTCTTTTAACTACCCCTCATGACAGTGTTGCCGATGGTAACCTCCTTTGTGTGAGAGCAAGATTTGTTCAGTCTTTAAGGACCACGGTTCTGACACAGTATTAAGTCGGACATGGTATCTGGGGGGAAGAAAAGGTTTCTTAGCTTGTAGGGCTTTTCTCAAACTCCTAATTAATTGTTAGCTCAGATTTCTTGTTACATGCTTCCTACGGTGATCTGTACTGGGGGAGCTCTGAAGAGCTGTCGCTAACTGCCTGGGACACCTCACCAGAGCAGTGAGAAAAGGAGCAAAGGTGGTATTCAAATGTCACTCAGAATGAAGGCTTTTGTCTGCATTTCTAGGCTTTTGCTGCCCTGCAGTAAGACTTTAAAAATTACCTTCCAGATGATGAAAGTTGTTTCAGAGTAAGAACCGGAAGTTTTCAGTGACTCTGGATATGGATTAAGAATAAAAACTTAGAGCCTGACTGACCTGCTCACATGAGAGCCAGCAGAGAGAGGGCTGTTGGGTAGCCCAGCAGGCCAGTGGCTGGGCCTCTCCATGGTTGAACTACTTAAATGAGAATTACCTTGCTGTCACTGGCAGGTAAGCACCTAGGTAAACAAAGAAGGGTGATTAATTATTGTGAATGTGGACTTGGAAGCACCTGAAGCCAGTGGTGAAGAGACGGAGTGTCCTTCTGATGGTCACCAGGGCCAAAAGCAGAAATTAAGCCACGGGAAGGGATTGTGGATCTTCGGCCACCTCCAACAGAATGAACATTGGAGGTGACTTGCCTCTTCATTTACAGGGATAAAGATTATTCTGCAAATACCAATCACGTGTGTGTTTTCTTTTCTTTTTTTTTTTTTAAGATTATTTATTTGAGAGAGAGAGAGAACGAGTGAGCAGTGGGGAGGGACAGGGGGAGGAGAAGCAGACTCCCTACTGAGCAGGGAGCCCGGTGCGGGGCTTGATCCCAGGACCCTGAAATCATGACCTGAGCATTTGGATTACCAGCTTCTTAACACAGAAGCTGGGGTTCCAAGAAACTGAGGGAATCAGTCAAGAATAATTGAGTCTTTAATTTGACCTTTTGAGGAAGTCCTTATTTCCACAAATACTATGAATAAAGATGAGATTTCTTTATTGCATTAAAATTTATAGAAGTATGCAAACAACAAGATGCTGTGTGTTTAAACTACTCTTGAGAAATTGAACTCCACGGTACTTCAAAGAAGTCATAACGTCAAGCTGGACAGTGCAAGTACTAACCAAAAAAAAAAAAAAAAAAATAAGGAAACAGGTGAATCTGATTAAATAGAGAACCTCTCTTACTAAACTTTCTACCTCAAAATTTTAGATCTGGGAAGTACACTGCTAGTTTCCTAATATTTAGAATGTTATGAGGAATTAGGAGTCCATATAAGCACATTATCTCACATGTTGCAATAAAGCAGCTTTTCTACCATAGATTATCAGTTTTCCCTAAACTGATATTTCTATGCCATATTTATTACTTATACTATATATGTATATATTGTGTATTTGTGTATATATATATATTTTTCTATACCATGTAATTTTTTTTCTTCAATCTCAGAATGGAGTTCCATAATGGGTTTCAGTTGTGATTGAACTTTATACAGAATTTGCTTTAAATTCACTTGTGGCCTTAAAATGATCCTAAGTCTTCTAGTGTCTAATTGATTCCAATTGAAGTTCAAGTTATTAGAAAGAAGAGAGAGGATTTGAACTTCTGAGGGATCATGAGAAACATCACAAATGTTGGAGCAACTGCATTTGGTATCAAGAATATGTAGTAAAGGACATGGGAGGAGTGTTTACTTAGTGTTTACTATGTACCAGATTTTCTATCAACCACTTTTCATAAATTGTCTTGCTCTGATACTATTTTGTGGGGCATGATATTCTCATGTTACATTATCCTGAAAGCGGTCAAATGATTTTATTGGCATTATAGATTTATCACCAGTAGACGACTGAAGTTGCTCACTGGAAGAGGCAACTTTTTTTAGGAGCAAAACAAAAAGTTATTTGTCACTTTTGAAAATCTCCTGTGGTGTAAAATCAAAATTATTGGGTATCTTTGTTTAGTTTTATTGTTGTTGTTGTTGTTGTTGTTTTAGATGGGGGGTGGGGTGTGGAGTAGCAGGGAGAGAATCTTAAGCAGGCTCTATGTCAGCATTGAGTCTGACGTGGGGCTCGATCTCAGGACCCTGAGATTATGACCTGAGCTGAAATTAAGAGTCGATGCTTAAATGACTGAGCCACCCAGGTGCCCCTGTTGTTGCTGTTTTTAATGTCTTTTGGGTGTGGTGATGAGCCGTAGGGGAACATTGTTATCCCCCAAATGTCTTACTGTATTCAGATTTGAGGCACCTAAATCATTCAAACCTTCAAACTGGCTTCTGGTTTTCTCATACCCCACAGTTCCTAAGACTTGTGTATTTCCCAATTCAACTCCTTCCCTTCCCTCTTGTCCAAGTCACCAACCTTTCCCCAGCAAGGCGGCTGGTGGGCTCTTCCTTTTGCAGTAAGTTATATGTCATCCTTGGCTCCCTACCACCCCACCCCAGTCACTTGTACACACTGTATGTGGAATCTCATTTTAAAAAATTTTGTAGCCTGGCGGCATAGAGTGGGGACGATCGGTATGGCTACATGGGTTCAAATTCCTGTTCTGTCACTCATTATCTGGGAATCATGGGGGACTTTGTTAGCCTCCTAGTGTTTCTTCATCTGAGGAGAAAATTAGTACCGACCTTATTTATTTGTTTTGAGGATTAAATCAGTTCACTCATGGGACAATCTAGAGCAAATTAATACCCAATGAATTTTACTCTTTAATCATAGATACACTCATATTCTAGGCATGGGAAGAAGGGTCATCTCTGTGCTGAGATGTTCTGACAATCTTTCTGTGTCCCAACCTCTTCCCAATCTCTGAACACTGTGCAGTGTTCAGAGCCACCATTCCTGAACCTCTCCTCCATGTCAAAATCTTCTATAAAACCTTGAATTGCCAATTTCTCCTGCAAACTAAATCCGTAAGAGCCCTCCAAGAGCTGTGTACCTTGCCAAAATATGTTTTGAATTTTCTTTCTCACTAGTGATCTCTCTCTGTTTTCTTGATTTTTCTGGTTTTATATATTTTTTTTTCAGTAAGTTCGGAGAGATCTTAGTAGGGATAGGAAAAAGGCATAATTAATGCTGGAAGGCCAAGCATTTACTATTGTTAGTTTGAAGTTTTTTTTACAAGTATGTGCTAAGTTGTATCACATTGTTTTAATTTGCACTTCTAAGATTCTAAGACTTCTAAGATTGGTAGAAAGTTGAATATTTCATATAATGCATATTAATATATGCATTTATATAAAGAGTATATATTAGTATACTCTTGTTAGTATATGTTAGTATATTCTTGTTATTTGTTCAGATGCATTGTCTGATTACCTTTTAGGGTTCTGACACTATCATAAACCTGAATATATGAACCTTCATATTATTTCAATTTTGTTCCCAACACCTTCTTCCTGAATATGTGATTCAAATTTGCAGGAAGAGATGAGGATGGCCAGCTAAAAAAATATCATCTGCTATGCCTACATGAATAATGCAAATGAGTACAATTTCTATTTTGTCCTTTATCTTTTTTTCTGATCTTCCACCTGAACTACCGGAATTTCAGTGTTCATGGATCCTGGTAGATTTCCTCTTGTTCTTAGTGTTGTTTTATATATACTTCCACTCTATATATCCATTACGAAAATATAACTACTGCATTAATTCAGGATGGTTGTAATATTTCTTACACAAATTAATTTACAATAATGTGTTCATTATGGTAATGCATATATTTTTATTTGATCAAAGACACTAAAATTTTAAGTTGAATGAATGATTAATGCTGGGTATCCTAAACAGGATCTCATGGTGTTGGTGTAATATTTGTATGTGTAACTGGATGACAGTGTTATATCTCTTCTCTTCTGCTCAAACCACAGATCCTGGACTCAGATGATCTCACATACTCATTAATTGTTCTATACTGGGTGAAATATATTTCTTTTCTGTGCTTTAGCTTCTTTATCTCTAAAATAGAGGTCACAATACTACCGACTGCATAGAGTATTTATTGATATTAAAATGAGCTAATGTTCATAAAGCCTTTAAAGAGGTCTTAGCAGAGAGTAAACGCTATACAAGTAATACCTGTTATTAATATCATATTGCCTACTGATTTTTAAAAACGTTAAAGCTATTGAATTCTGCCCTTTAAAATATTTTCTAACTGCAGTTAGAATTCCAGGTCTCAATATTTGAACATGCAGATGCTAAATCACTTCCAGTGGAGTTTGTCTTCAGCTTTCTCTCTTCCAAGAGGTACTGAGCAGATGATTAGAGATATTTAAATGTTTATTAAGCATTGGAAACTAGAGAAAAGCATGAAAACACACGAAGTATTTGGACTGCCAATGGTATTTGTTTTTCCTGTTAAAAGGACTTTTTCAGTAAATATGAGATCTCAGTAACCATAAATCATCAGCAATGATTTATGGCAAATGAATTTTAGCCTAACCACCAAAATCAGAGTTTGTATTTCCAAGAAGACAGATAAAAGGAGTTATAAAATTATATTCTAAGCAACATCTATTCTCCTCTACAATAGTACGGCCATGGAATGAAGGAACAGGTTCTTACTCATCCCCAAGACAGCGAGAACTGATTATTTTTACGTTCATTTGGCATTGAGGAAATAGTTTGTATAAGCCAGCAAGTTCTCTTTCTCTCTTGCAGTTTACTTTTCAGAACACAGTAATACAATAAGCATATACGTGAATTTTAAAATTAAGATAGGAAAAAATTTTAAAAATTAAAAAGATAAAGTAACGTGATAATGACTGGACAATTTCTTTATACTGGAAGGTCAGAAACTCTCCCCTAAAGATGTCATTTAAACTGATGCCTGAAATATACTAGAGTCAGATTTTACATTTGAAAGCTTTGTTCTCCATGAAGTCAATTAGGGAATAATTGGGAGACTGTCTTTTTGAATCCCTGCGTCTATTTTTTTTTTTAAGATTTTATTTATTTATTTGAGAGAGAGAGAATGAGAGATAGAGAGCATGAGAAGGGGGGAGGGTCAGAGGGAGAAGCAGACTCCCCGCTGAGCAGGGAGCCCGATGGGGGACTCGATCCCGGGACTCTAGGATCATGACCTGAGCCGAAGGCAATCGCTTAACCATCTGAGCCACCCAGGCGCCCGCGTTTTTTCTTAGGGACAATAAATAAGTAGATTTAGTTAGTTAAAAATCATTTGTTTTCAACTGTATTCATTATGAATCTGATTGGCATAAATAGATTTTTTTTTTTTTCTCGAAGAGTAAATCCACACAAGACACAAACCATGGGGAAAAAAAAATAGACCCAGAGCTCAATATTTTCCTGCCCCTTGTTTGGTCTTGGGTTTTTCTCACCTACCAGTTTTTCATTCCTATTCCACACATGTTAAGAGTCCTGGAGTTCAGCAAGCTACATTCTAAAGAGGTTTTTATCTACAGAGATTTTAAAGTCAAAGCAGGAATGAGATAAAAGGATAGAATTGTACAGTAATGGCGGCCAAACCTGACTGTGTATTCAAGTCACCTTGGACATTTTTATAAATTTTTGATGCCCATGCTGCACTTTAGCTGATTAAGTTAAATTTGGGGGGTAGTTTCCAGGCTCCAGGTTTCAATGGTTTATTAGGTGATTCTAGTATCTAGCTAGCACTGACAGCCATTTTGTAGTCTAGAAGGTTCCATGGTAAAAGTTTTAGTTTATATATTCGTTTTTTTATTATGTTAATCACCATACATTACATCATTAGTTTTTGATATAGTGTTCCATGATTCATTGTTTGCATATAACACCCAGTGCTCCATGCAGAACTTCTCCCCTTAATACCCATCACCAGGCTAACCCATCCTCCCATGCCCCCGCCCCCAGAACCCTCAGTTTGTTTTTCAGACTCCAAGGTCTCTCATGGTTCGTCTCCCCCTCCGATGCCCCCTCTTCATTCTTCCCCTCCTACTATCTTCTTCTTTTTTTTTTTTAAATATATAATGTATTATTTGCTTCAGAGGTACAGATCTGTGATTCAACAGTCTTGCACACTTCACAGTGCTCACCATAGCGCATACCCTCCCCAGTGTCTATCACCCAGCCACCCCATCCCTCCCACACCACACCACTCCAGCAACACTCAGTTTGTTTCCTGAGATTAAGAGTTCCTCATATCAGTGAGGTCATATGATACATGTCTTTCTCTGATTGCTTTATTTCGCTCAGCATAATACCCTCCCGTTCTATCCACATCATTGCAAATGGCAAGATTTCATTCTTTTTGAGGGCTGCATACTATTCCATTATATAAATATACACACAGCACATTTTCTTTATCCATTCATCTGTTGTTGGACATCTTGGTTCTTTCCACAATTTGGCTATTGTGGACATTGCTGCTATAAACATCGGGGTACATGTACCCTTTTGGATCCCTACATTTGTATCTTTGGGGTAAATACCCAGTAGTGCAATTGCTGGGTCATATGGTAGCTCTATTTTCAACTGTTTGAGGAGCCTCCATACTGTTTTCCAGAGTGGTTGCACCAGCTTGCATTCCCACCAGCAGTGTAGGAGGGTTCCCCTTTCTCCACATCCCCGCCAACGTCTGTCATTTCCTGACTTGTTAATTTTAGCCATTCTGACTGGTGTGAGGTGATATCCCATTGAGGTTTTGATTTGGATTTCCCTGATGCCGAGCGATGTTGAGCACCTTTTCATGTGTCTGTTGGCCATTTGGATGTCTTCTTTGGAAAAAATCTCTCTTCATATCTTCTGCCCATTTCTGGATTTGATCATTTGCTCTTTGGGTGTTGAGTTTAAGAAGTTCTTTACAGATTTTGGATACTAGCCCTTTATCTGATATGTCATTTGCAAATATCTTCTCCCATTCTGTCGGTTGTCTTTTGGTTTTGTTGACTGTTTGCTTTGCTGTGCAAAAGCTTTTTATCTTGATGAAATCCCAATAGTTCATTTTTGCCCTGGCTTCCCTTGCCTTTGGCGATGTTTCTAGGAAGAAGTTGCTGCAGCTGAGGTCGAAGAGGTTGCTGCCTGTGTTCTCCTTTAAGATGTTGATGGACTCCTGTCTCACATTGAGGTCTTTCAACCATTTGGAGTCTATTTTTGTGTGTGGTGTAAGGAAATGGTCCAGTTTCATTCTTCTGCATGTGGCTGTCTAATTTTCCCAACACCATTTGTTGAAGAGACTGTCTTTTTTCCATTGGACATTCTTTCCTGCTTTGTTGAAGGTTAGTTGACCATAGAGTTGAGTGTCCATTTCTGGGCTCTCTATTCTGTTCCATTGATCTATGTATTTTTGTGCCAGTACCATACTGTCTTGATGATGACAGCTTTGTAATAGAGCTTGAAGTCTGGAATTGTGATGCCGCCAGATTTGCTTTTCTTTTTCAACATTCCTCTGGCTATTCGAGGTCTTTTCTGGTTCCATACAAATTTTAGGATTATTTGTTCCATTTCTTTGAAAAAAGTGGATGGTATTTTGATAGGGATTGCATTGAATGTGTAGATTGCTCTAGGTAGCACTGACATCTTCACAATATTTGTTCTTCCAATCCAGGACCATGGAACGTTTTTCCATTTCTTTGTGTCTTCTTCAATTTCTTTCATGAGTATTTTATAGTTTTCTGTGTACAGATCCTTTGCCTCTGTGGTTAGATTTATTCCTAGGTATCTTATGGTTTTGGGTGCAATTGTAAATGGGATCGATTCCTTAATTTCTCTTTCTTCTGTCTTGTTGGTGTATAGGAATGCCACTGATTTCTGTGCATTGATTTTATATTCTGCCACTTGACTGAATTTCTGTATGAGTTCTAGCAGTTTTGGGTTGGAGTCCTTTGGGTTTTCCACACAAAGTATCATATCATCTGCAAACAGTGAGAATTTGACTTCCTCTTTGCTGATTCAGATGCCTTTGATTTCTTTTTGTTGTCTGATTGCTGTGACTAGGACTTCTAATACTGTGTTGAATAGCAGTGGTGATAGTGGACATCCCTGCCATGTTCCTGACCTTAGAGGGAAAGCTCTCAGTTTTTCCCCATTGAGAAGTATATTCATTGTGGGTTTTTCATACATGGCTTTTATGATATTGAGGTATGTGCCCTCTATTCCTATACTCTGAAGAGTTTTGATCAAGAAAGGGTGCTGTACTTTCTCTGCATCTATTGAGAGGGTCATGTGGTTCTTGTTCTTTCTTTAATGTATTGTATCACATTGATTGATTTGCGGATGTTGAACCAAACTTGCAGCCCAGGGATAAATCCCACTTGGTTGTGGTGAATAATCCTTTTAATGTACTGTTGGATCCTATTGGCTAGTATTTTGGTGAGAGTTTTTGCATCCATGTTCATCAAGGATATTGGTCTGTAGTTCTCCTTTTTGATGGGGTCTTTGTCTGGTTTTGGGATCATGGTAATGGTGGCCTCATAAAATGAGTTTGGAAGTTTTCCTTCCATTTCTATTTTTTGGAACACTTTCAGGAGAATAGGTATTAATTCTTCTTGAAATGTTTGGTAGAATTCCCCTGAGAAGCCATCTGGCCCTGGGCTTTTGTTTTTTGGGAGATTTTTGATGACTGCTTCAATTTCCTTAGTGGTTATAGGTCTGTTCAGGTTTTCTATTTCTTCCTGGTTCAGTTTCGGTAGTTGATATATCTCTAGGAATGCATCCATTTCTTCCAGGTTATCTAATTTGTCGGCATATAGTTGCTCATGGTATGTTCTTATAATTGTTTGTATGTCTTTGGTGTTGGTTATGATCTCTTGTTTCATTCAAGATTTTGTTGATTTGGGTCCTTTTTCTTTTCTTTTTGATAAGTCTGGCCAGGGGTTTATCAATTTTGTTCACTCTTTCAAAGAACCGGCTCCTTGTTTCATTGATCTGTTCTGTTCTTTTGGTTTCTATTTCATTGATTTCTGCCCTGATCTTTATTATTTCTCTTCTCCTGCTGGGTTTAGGCTTTATTTGCTGTCCCCTCTCCAGCTCCTTAGGTGTAGGGTTAGGTTGTGTATTTGAGACCTTTCTTGTTTCTTGAGAAAGGCTTGTGTTGCTATATACTTTCCTCTCAGGACTGCCTTTGCTGCATCCCAAAGATTTTCAACAGTTGTGCTTTCATTTTCATTTTTTTCCATGAATTTTTTTACTTCTTTAATTTCCTGGTTGACCCATTCATTCTTTAGTAGGATGCTCTTTAGCCTCCATGTATTTGAGTTCTTTCTGATTTTCCTCTTATGACTGAGTTCTAGTTTCAAAGCATTGTGGTCTGAAAATATGCAGGGAAGGATCCCAGTCTTTTGGTACTGGTTGAGACCTGATTTGTGACCTAGGATGTGATCTATTCTGGAGAATGTTCCATGGGCATTAGAGAAGAATGTGTATTCTGTTGCTTTCGGATGGAATGTTCTGAATATATCTGTGGAGTCCATTTGGTCCAGAGTGTCATTTAAAGTCTTTATTTCCTGGGCGCCTGGGTGGCTCAGTTGGTTAAGCGACTGCCTTCGGCTCAGGTCATGATCCTGGAGTCCCGGGATCGAGTCCCGCATCGGGCTCCCTGCTCGGCAGGGAGTCTGCTTCTCCCTCTGACCCTCCCCCCTCTCATGTGCTCTCTCTCTCTCATTCTTTCTCTCAAATAAATAAATAAATTCTTAAAAAAAAATAAAGTATTTATTTCCTTGTTGATCTTTTGCTTAGATGATCTGTCCTATTCAGTGAGGGGGGTGTTAAAGTCCCCCACTATTATTGTATTGTTGTCGATGTGTTTCTTTGCTTTTGTTATTAATTGCCTTATATAATTGGCTGCTCTTCTGTTAGGGTCATAGCTATTTACAATTGTTAGATCTTCTTGTTGGATAGACCCTTTAAGTAGGATATAGTGTCCTTCCTTATCTCTTATTACAGTCTTTGTTCTAAAATCTACTTTGTCTGATATAAGGATTGCCACCCCAGCTTTCTTTTGGTGTCCATTAGCATGGTAAATGGTTTTCCACCCCCTCACTTTCAATCTGGGGGTGTCTTTGGGTCTAAAATGAGTCTCTTGCAGACAACATATCGATGGGTCTTTTTTTTAATCCAATCTGATAGCCTGTGTTTTTTGATTGGGGCATTTAGCCCATTTACATTCAGGTTAATTATTGAAAGATATGAATTTAGTGCCATTGTATTGCGTGTAAGGTGACTGTGACTGTATATTGTCTGTGTTCCTTTCTGATCTATGCTGCTTTTAGGCTCTCTCTTTGCTTAGAGGACCCCTTTCAATATTTCTTGGAGGGCTGGTTTCGTGTTTGCAAATTCCTTTAGTTTTTGTTTGTCCTGGAATCTTTTTATTTCTCCTTCTATTTTCAATGATAGCCTAGCTGGATATAGTATTCTTTGCTGCATATTTTTCTCATTTACTGCTCTGAATATATCATGCCAGTCCTTTCGGGCCTGCCAGGTCTCTGGATAGGTCTGTTGCCCATCTAATGTTTCTACCATTGTAGGTTACATATCTTTTCTCCCGAGCTGCTTTCAGGATTTTCTCTTTGTCTCTGAGACTCGTATGTTTTACTATTAGATGTCAGGGTGTTGACCTACGTTTATTGATTTTGAGAGGGGTTCTCTGTGCCTCCTGGATTTTGATGCCTGTTTCCTTCCCCACATTAGGAAGTTCTCTGCTATAATTTGCTCCAGTATACCTTCTGCCTCTCTCTCTCTTTCTTCTTCTTCTGGGATCCCGATTATTCTAATGTTGTTTTGTCTTATTGTATCACTTATCTCTCGAATTCTGCCCTCATGATCCAGTAGTTGTTTATCTCTCTTTTTCTCAGCTTCCTTATTTTCCATCATTTGGTCTTCTCTATCACTACTTCTCTCTTCTGCCTCATTTATCCTAGCAGTTAGAGCCCCCATTTTTGATCGCACCTCATTAATAGCCTTTTTGATTTCGACTTGGTTGGATTTTAGTTCTTTTATTTTCCAGAAAGGTTTTCTTTAATAACTTCCGTGTTTTTTTCCAAGTCCAGCTAGTATCTTTAAAATCATCATTCTGAACTCTAGTTCTGACGTCGTACTAATGTCCGTATTGATTAGGTCCCTGGCATTCGCTACTGCCTCTTGTTCTTTTTGTTGAGGTGATTTTTTTCCATCTTGTCATTTTGTCCAGAGGAGAATAGATGAATGAGAGAACAAAATGCTAACAGGGTAACAACGTCCCCAGAAAATATACTCTAAATAAATCAGAAAAGACCTGAAACTGGGGCAAAAGAAAGAGAAAAGAAAAAGAAAAAGATAAAAACACACAAAAACAGAACAAAACAAAAAAAAATGGAATATGATCAGATATGATCAGGCTGGTGCATAGATCAGTGCCACACACTAGATTTTGGGTGTATTTTGGTCTGTTAAAAGAAAGTACCTCCCAAAATTTTAAAGAAAAAAACTTATAGATGTACAAAAATAAGGGTTAATACGATGAAGCAATGGAATATGACTATAAAGATGAAAATTATAAAAAATTTTATAAAAGGAATTGATAAGAAGTTGTTTGGAAAAAGAAGGAATTTTAAAAAAAAGGGAGAGGGTGTGGTCAGGCAGGAGACTAGAAGAACGCCATACACTAGAGATTTAGGGTATATTTTTATCTGTTAGAAGAAACTGTATCTCAAAATTTTAAAGAGATAACATATATATATATATATATGCCAAAAATAAGGGTAACTACTATAAAGGGATAGACTATGACTCTAAAAATGAAAAATAAAAATGGTTTTTTAAAAAAGAGATTGATCAGATGTTGGTTGAAAAAGGGAAAAAGAAAAATTCAAAAAAAAAGTTAAAAAAATTAACTTTGAAAGACTAAAGAATCATGGGAAAAAAACCTATGAATTCTATGTGCAGTATTCCCCTAGCGCTGGAATTCTGCCGTTCTCATTGATCAGTAAACTTGGTCTTGGCCGCCTGTTCTTGCTGACCTTCTGGGGTAGGGGCTTGTTGCCATGGTTCCCAAATGTCTTTGCCGAGGCGGAATTGCCCCGCCCTTTTCGGTCCGGGCTAAGCAAGCTGCTCGGGTTTGCTCTCAGGAGCTTTTGTTCCCTGTAAGCTTTCCGCACCCCTGTGGAGGATGAGAGTGAAAATGGCGGCCTCCCAATCTCCGCCTGGAAGAACCGAGAACTTGGGGTCCTGCTCCTCAGTGCGCCCCCAGAGAAAAGCAGTCAGTCACTCCCGTGTCCCCGGTCTCCAGCCGCACTCCGCGCTCACCCGGCCTGTGACGGAGCGTTTCTATCTCTGGCACCCGACCCCGTGTGGAGTCTCCAAACCCAGCAGATCCCTGCGGTGCGCTCCCGCGCCGCTCCTCCCGGGGGAGGAAGGGGAGTCTCCCCGGCTCTGCCGCTTGTTGGGTCCCTGCTGGAGGAGCAGTGGCCTGACTGGGCCGCGGATCACAGTTTATGGCCACCCTGAGCTGAGAGCCCGCACCTCGGCTCCGTCTCTGCAGCCGCCTTCCCCGCTCCGATCCCTGGGAGTTCTGCCGCACTCAGGCACCCCCGGTCTTTCTGTGACCCCGAGGGTCCTGAGACCACACTGTCCCGCGAGGGTTCCTCCCCCCGCTTAGCCACTGGAGCTACGTCCCTCAGCGGAGCTGGCTTCTAAAAGGTCCGACTTTGTGCTCCGCGGCTCTAGCACTTGCCAGAAGCGGCCAACAGAGGCCCCCTTCTCCGCCGTCTCTCCTCCCAAATATCGTTTCGGATTCACTTCTCCGCACGTCCTACCTTCCAGTAAGTGGTCGCTTCTCTGTTCAGAGAGTTGCTGCTATTCTTTTCTTCAATCTCCTGTTGAGTTCGTAGGTGTTCGGAATGGTTTGATCCCTATCCAGCTGAATTCCTGAGACCAGACGAAATCCAGGTCTCCTACTCCTCTGCCATCTTGCTCCGCCCTCCAGTTTATATATTCTTTTTTTTAAATAATTTTTATTGTTATGTTAATCACCATACATTACATCATTAGTTTTTGATGTAGTGCTCCATGATTCATTGTTTGTGCATAACACCCAGTGCTCCACGCAGAATGTGCCCTCTTTAATACCCATCACCAGGCTAACCCATCCCCCCCACCCCCCTCCCCTCTAGAACGCTCAGTTTGTTTTTCAGAGTCCATCCTCTCTAATGGTCCGTCTCCCCCTCCGACTTACTCCCCTTCATTCTTCCCCTCCTGCTATCTTCTTCTTTTTTTTTTTTCTTAACATATATTGCATTATTTGTTTTAGAAGTACAGATCCGTGATTCATCAGTCTTGTCGGTTTATATATTCTTAATTCCTTTGAATACCCCTTTCCGTGTAGAAAGTCAGAACATCACAGCAAACTTGATCAGTACCACTGACATATGTATCTTACATATCTAGAAGATGATTTTAAAACACAAACATATGGACACAATCCAAAGGGCCATTAACTGGTAAATGGATAAACAAAGTATGTTTTATCTATATAATGGAATGTTATTTGTCAATCAACAGAATGATATGATGATGTATGCTATACATACATGAATTTTGAACATAGTATGTGAAGTAAAAGAAACCAATAACCAAAACCTGCATATTGTATAAATTGTATTTATACTAAATGTCCAGAAAAGGCAAATACATAGAATCAATACTAGATTGTGGTTGCCTGGGTCTGGATATGGGAATGGGGGCTGGCTAGCAATAAGCATGAATGATTGTTTTGGGTTAATGGACATGTTCTAAAAATGGATTTTATGACACTTGCACAACTCTATAAATTTACTAATGGTCATTGAATTGCATGTTTCATTTAGGCATATTTTGTGCATCTAAACTATACCTTTGATACAGCTGTTAAAAAAAGAAGATTAATGTTTTTCTTTCATTTCCAGAGATCTTTATTACATTAATATAATTTTAAATAATATTTTCGGGGTTGTAAAGGATGACTCTGTTGTAAAAGATAAATATTTTCGATAACAGATTTTTTTATATTTCTGTTTGAAGATAGTTTTTATAATATTTTTTATTTATATTTTGCTCATTTTAAACAAATATAAAAGTAGGACTATAAAAATTGGAAAACAGGGGTAACATTATCAATAAGCAGATTTTAAAATTCCATGATCATTATAAAGTGCTACTATCAACTGTGATGAAAAGGAAATAAGAATAAGGCAGCTACTTTTTCAATTGTAATAACATGACTAAAGTCACAGATTAAAATACTGTTTTTTTAATATATGTTAATTTTCCAATTTTGAGGTTATAGGATGGGTATTCTAAATTTATATTTACATTGTGGAATATGGATTCATGGGTTCAGTATACTACTAAATATTCAAACACCAAAGAATAAAACCAGCTCTGGAAGCAGTAAGACAGTATCTACAGATTAGATTATTTTGCTAATTTGTCATCCATTTAATCTGCATTAGTTCCAAATATGTTTGCAAGATCTATCCAAGTTTTCCTAGGTACAGTTAGAGTTAATGTAGGTAACAATGAGAGTGAGCCAATTATATGCTCTGAAAGGGCAGAAATATAAAAGAATCTGTCATAAAAATGTGATGTAACTATTGTGGTTGAATTAAAATAATAGTTGCCCTGGTGTAAATCACTCTCCTATAGGATAATATAGACATCCTGCACATTGAAAACCAGTGCTATTCTGCATCCTTGGCTGAATTAAATTCAGAGCTGAGGGAGAAGCTGTGGACTTTGGCTAAAGAATAAAATGTGAGTTCTTTTTTTTTTTTTTAAAGATTTTATTTATTTATTTGACAGAGAGAGAGAGAGAGAACACAAGTAGGCAGAACAGCAGGGAGAGGGAGAGGAAGAAGCATGCTCTCCACTGAGCAGGGAGCCTGACGTGAGGCTCGATTCCAGGACCCTGGGATCATGACCTGAGCCGAAGGCAGCTGCTTAACCAACTGAGCCACCCAGGTGCCCCTAAAATGTGAGTTCTTTAACAGAGGGGATGATCAGAGATAAGCTAGTCTTTGAGAGGGAAATTGTCAAATATTATGTGAAGGAAATTGTTCATGATACTTCCTGAGGCTAAATTTTCTGGGTAATATACATTTAAATGTCACTTAGAGCAAATATTTAATGACTAGGAAGTTGACAAAGACATTACATCTATGAGAGTTTGCACTTTCATCATTTCAGAGAAGACTGTGTTTACTTGGAAACTTAGGGAAATAATGAGTTTAAACAGTGCATTTAATATGCTGCTAGAGTAGGATTATTGGAGAAAAGGTATGATTTGTCTAATTATGGACCTCAAATGCAAGATGATATATTTCTTGTGCAAATGTTCCTTTTCTTCTTTGTATTTGAATTATCTGATTTAAGAATAACGGTTAGTAAAAAACTGTTTCTGCAAAGGTTTGTAATTCTTCTACTTCAATAGTTAATTCGGGCTCTTTTAACACTGTTTTTACACCATATTCTGGCAGAAGTCCCAGAAAAAAAAGTGTTGTTAATGCACATTTCATTTGCATTATGTAGCTTAGCACTGTTTAATACTTAACCAAAAGAAAATCAGTGCTCGGCCTGTAGAGATACTCTGTATGTAGCCCGCGTGTGTCTCTGTGTGTTTGTGGGGAAGAAGTGTGTGTGTGTGTGTGTGTGTGTGTGTGTGTGTGTGTGTGTGTGGTTCAGTGTACATTAGTAGCTAGTCGCATGGATAAAAACATGGGACTCTGACATCAGCATAAGTTAGTCAATGTCTTCCACTATGAGTTTCCTCATCTGTAAAGTGGGGACAAAAATAGTACCTGTATTATGAGATTATTTTAAGTACTAAGGGAGGTAATATAAACAGATCACTCAGTATCGAACATGGTACATATTAAGCTCTGAATGAATATTACCTATTATTACCCATTATTTATTTTATTTTATTTAAAGATTTTATTTGTGAGAGAGAGAGAGAGAGCTTGAGTGGGGGTAGAGGCAGAAGGAGAAGCAGACTCTCTGCCAAGCAGGAAGCCCAGTGGGGGGCTTGATCCCAGGACCCTGGGATCATGACCTGAGCCGAAGGCAGATGCTTAACTGACTAAGCCACCAGGTGCCCCTATTATTACCCATTTTAAATTATCATATTAATATGTGTAAAGCAAAAGAAATTCACCTTATTTTTTAATTTCTATTGTTTTTATTCACAGAGTAGTTTTAAACAGAGTGGTTTATAAACAGGTTTTAATAATGGACTGTTTTTAATATATAAATATATTATAAATAATATATTTAATATAAATAATAATTTAATATATGTTAATAAATATATGTGTATATAAACATGTGCATATATATTTCTATCCATATGTAAATATATATTATACAGATAATAGAGCACACCTTGGTCTAAGAGAATATTACAAATACTATTGAAGCTGGTTCTATGTTATCTAAGGAAACTACTATTTAGCTCCTTGTTTATTACTTCCTTGCTTTTCATTATTTTGCTAGGCTACATTGAGCCCTAATCAATATATTATCCAGTTGTGTATATTTTAGACATTTTATAAATGAGATCATATTATAGACATGCACTTTTTTTTATGAAAAATTAACTTCTTGAGATTTTGTCATTTTGATAGGTGCAGCCAGTTTGTATATTTTCCCTAGTGGATGGTACCATACACCCAGCCACAATAACCAATTAAAGGAAGGAAATCATACATACTTGAGCAAAACTTTGTATACCATTTATTTTTAAAACGAGCAGTGCAAGAAAATGTCTTTAATCCACTAAAAGATTTCCACAAATGCTTACTCTATGCTTTTCTGATGTAGTAAAAGTATTCCCTTGAAAAAAAGGGGAAATCAAAGGATGCCTTCTAGGAGCACCTTTGTTCGGGATTATTCTGAAGAGAATAACCAGGGCAGTCAGATGGGGAAAGGAAACAAAAGGTATAAAGCAGGAGATAAATGAAGCAGTCAACACTGCTCCTATTTGTATTCAGAACCACCTCTTACAACTCTTTCTAGCCAGTTTTCTGGCATTCTTTTTGCTTTTCTTATTATGGGGTTGGGCTTATTTCAAATTTATTTTTCTTCACTCTTTCCCCTTATGTTGGTTTGGAAGTCATGCATTCTGTGTTTATCAATTTAGTCATTATCTTCGAATTTAAACATACATTTTAACTTAGTATTTAAAGTTAGACTTTTAACCACTTCTAAGTTTGGTCAACATTTTTACCCTCTTCCCCCAATAATTAAGGATTTATGAAAGCTTTAACTCCGATTGCCCACTTGTCTTCTTTTACTGTATTTAAGTTATGTCTAGTAATGTTTATGTCTTATATTTTGTTTCTAGTTTGCATTTTTGATATTTTATACAATCGGAGTTTTCTTGGGTATAGTTTCCTGGCTTACATTTCTTTCTTTTATCTTACAACTTCTTTGTCAGATGATTTTTCTTCCTGAAGTACAAATTTGGAAGTTGTTTTAGCTAAGATCTGCTGGTAGTAAACTTGCCCAGCTTTAGCTTACCTAAAAATAGAGTTGCTTAACAGTCATTTCTGAAATACAGCTTCTCTAGGATAATACTTCTGTACTGAAAGCTGTGTTCAAAATGAACGTCCTGTGCATTCTGGCTTTCTATGTTATTTAGAAAATCCACTCTTGGCCTCATTGTCATTTTGTGGGCTATTTGTCTTGTCTGAGAGCATTTAATGATTTCTCTTTACGCTCAGTGTTGGTAGTTTTGCTTCAAATTGTCTGGGCTTTTATTTCTTTTTATTATCTCATTAGAAATTTATCAGACTTATCAAATCTAAGGCTGGGTTTCCTTCATTAATTCTAAACTGGTTTCAGGCATTATTATTCCAAATATTGCCTCTTTTACATCCCTTTTATTTTCTCCTCTGAAAATCCGAATGGACATGTGTTAGAATGTCTCACTCTCTCCCTCAGATCTATTACCTTTTCTTACTAGGTTTGATCTGTCTTTGTGCCTCTATCTGGAAGATTTCTTCAGATTTGTCAAGAAATTCATGAATATTCTAAGTTGCTTATCCTCTCCTACTGTCTAATTCATTGGATTTCTAATTTAATTATTACTGTTAAAAAGAAAACTGCAGGAGCGCCTCGGTGCCTCATTCAGTTAAGCATCAGACTCTTGATTTCCACCCAGGTCATGATTTCAGGGTGGTGAGATCCAGCCCCGGGCTCAGCGGGGAGTCTGCTTGAGATTCTCACTCTCCCTCTCCCTCTGCCCCTCCCCGCCTTGTGTATGTGCATTCCCTCTCTCTCTCTAAAATAAATAAATCTTAAACAAACAAACAAATAAAAAAAAACTGCAGGCCAAAAATGGCATCACTTAGGTTAAGGCCCCAAGTCAGTAAAGAAAGACTGAATACCTAACACTATAGTTTCAGCTATAGTTTCAACCCCCCAGAAATGTAACCTTTAACCAGTCAGCGTGGGAGTTTCCTAGCACTAGGAAATTTACTAATGGACCATTTCTGTTCCTCTTGGGAGGGCAACCTTGCCTAAAACAATGGATTCTTTGCAAATAATTTTTTTCCACACCCTCTCTCCCTTTAAAAATTTTTCCTTCTCTGTAGCCCCTTGGAGCTCCCCTCTACTTGCTAGGTGGATGCTGCGAATCAGTTAATAAAGCCACTTAGATCTTTAAAATGTATTCAGTTGGGCTTTTGTTACTTAAATTTAATGTTACTTAAAATTACTTAAATAATTTAATGTTACTTAAATGTTTAATGGTACTTACCATTTAATGTTTGCTTAAGTAATTTTTTAATGTTACTTAAATAATTTTTACAAGTTGTGGAATCTTTCTCAGATTGGATTGCTTATTTTTGTTGCTTGTTCATTCATGAAGAATTCTGAGCCTCCTTTTATTTCCTTTGAGCATATTTAAAAGCCTTTAAAAATAGTTTATATCTGATCATTTCAATATGTGCAATTTGCTGGGTAAAAATCTGATACTTGTTTTGGTAATATTTTGTCAGTGAGCTGTGTTTCTTCATGTGCCCATTAATTTTTGACAGTTTCTGAGCTCGTGATTAGAACTTACCTGTTCTGAAACTTTATCTGTGGGAATTATTTCAAGATTTAGGGTTCATTTCTCCAAATATGATTTGCATCTCTGCCAACTACTAAGGGACGCTTCCAACATAGACCAAGTGAAATTGTTCCATCCTTTCCGTTTATGCTTTTGTTATTCTGTTTTTGCTTGTTTATTTTTCACCCATCTAGAGTTAATTCTTGTCCCTATCAGGAGTGACAATAAATCTGTGGTTATGTTCTCTCAGCCAAGGTGTGTGTGTTTGTTTGTTTTTCCCTTGGTTGTGCTCTAGTAGACCTAGGCCTGAGACAAGTAAGTTCATTAACTGTGAAGCTGGTCTTCGTTTGGCTCAGTGAGATAGTCACCACTGTAGACCTGGGAGTTCCTTGGTCTGACAGACTTTCTTGTGTGGACTGCAATTTGTGTCTTGGCTCCTGAAGGTTTTAATCCTATTAAGTCCAAATCTTAAGTTCCCTGAAGTGAATGTCAGCCCCACCACTTTCTTAGAATTCCTATTTTCTCATGGTTTCTGTTCTCCAATATTTCTCTTAGTTGCCAAAGCTCCATCATGCATTGTAAGAAAAATGGTTTTGATATTTTATTCAAGCTTGTAGTTATTTTATTTTGAAGATATTTCTCAAAAATGTGAGGAAGGTTAAAAAGTATTACTTCCAGAGGCTTACGAATATTCAGGACTGTTTTATAAATTATACAACATAGAGGAAATCAATTGCTTAGAATTTTCTTGTATTTAGATTTTAGCACTTGAACCAAGGACCAAGGAGATCTTCATCATTTTTTGATGTATGTTTGTATACACACACAGACACATATATACACACACCCCAAGTGAATAATAAATTCTATTTTTGGAACTTTTTTTTTCTTGAGAGAGCGTGCGCATGCGTGCATGAGCACGAGTCAGGGGGAGGGGCAGAGGGAGAAAAAGCAGACTCCCTGCTGAGTGGGGAGCCCAAAACCTGCTAGATCCCAGGACCCTGAGATCAGGGCTTGAGTCAAAGTCAGACGCATAACTGACTGAACCACCTGGGCACCCTCTATTTTTGGAACTTTTTCTGAGAAAAGAAAATTGAGTGTAAAAATGTACTTGGTTATGTATTTATTTTCAGCATTGTTAATAACACTTAAACTGAAAGCATTTCAAATGTTCAACAAAGAAATTTACCACGATGCATCTGTGAGCCTACTACAGTTCTGCTTAAATAATTATAATCTAGAAATACTTCTTTGTTGATGGAAAATAAAGTAGACGTAAAATAAGACCCGATTTTATTAAGAGTGCATATCTCTGCAGAGAAAAACAATAATATTATACCAAAAGAGTTCATGATTGTTCATGTTCTTTAAGAAGTTGTTGGCACATTTGTTTTCTTCCCTCTGATTATTCATATTTTATACATTTTTTGGGTTTTCTTTTTTGCTTTTTTGTTTTTTTAAAGGTTTTATTTATTTATTTGACAGAGAGATAGGAGAGCACAAGTAGGCACAGCAGCAGGCAGAGGGAGAGGGAGAAGCAGGCTCTTTGCTGAGCAGGGCGCCTGACTTGGGGCTTGATCCCAGGACCCTGGGATCATGACCTGAGCTGAAGGCAGATGCTTAATGACTGAGCCACCCGAGTGCCCCAGTATTTTATACATTTTGTAAAACAAACTCGCATAACTCATGCTAAATAAATATAAGACTTAAAAAACATGCACGTAGTGAGGTAGTATGGCAGATCAGAATTAAGGCCCAGTAGAAGACTAAGGAGTAACACTGATTAGGCACCTGCCATTTGCAGTCAGGATACAATGCCATAAACACTGCATTCTCTCCAGCTCTTTTAGGATAGAATTTTCTTAACAGTTTTATATATGACAGCATGAATTTCAAGGAGATTTAAAACTTGCAAGACTACATAACGTGTAAGAGGCAGGGCACATGAACTCTCACCAATGTAAATCTACCTTTATTATATTAAATACAGAATTTTGTTTTTATACCAGTGGTTTTTTACCATATAAATAAGTGGCATCTTATAATTGGATAGTGTTTGAGGTATTAAGTTTTGCCATTATTCTGTGACCAGTGAATTAAAATCAAGTTTTTTAAAAAAGTGTTGCAGATTTAAGGTGAGTTTGTGGGTAGATTAACTGACTTTGGCCAAAGATGAGGCCAGGAGGTGATAATATGAATATGTGAAATGAATTGCTTACAGACATATGCCTTTTGTAAAAATAACTTATGTTTCTTATTTATTCAAGGACAAAAGGGAGTCTTTAATAACCAAGAATAAAAGCCTGAGCTTCTGAGGGTTTTCTCTGTGAGCACTGAGATGGTCTCTGGAGTTAGGTCAGGGAATTGGCTTCTACAAAGTGATTTCACTGCTTTGAAATGGGTCCCCTGACTGGAGAGCATTTGAAAATATAATTTACAACACATGGGGCATATTTTGTTAAGTATGAGGAATCTCCAAAACAAGAGTCTTAAGATTTATTTTTTCATGACTTAGGAGCATCGGTCTTGAGACTTTCTATTCAGCACACAAGGCAAAGTTTAAATACACAGTTCATATTGGCTACTACAGTATTATTGATGAGAAATGTAGTAACCAAACTGTACTGTGATCCAGTGTAGATAACATGATAACCATATCATTATATTAACAAATATATATGTACACACACACACACACACACATACTTAAAATTACTCTAATTCTACCTCTTCAACGAAAGTGCAAGCTTGCAGAAGTCCTTCATACTTTTCCAAAGATACTTTTCAAGTGTCCAGGGTCTTTTACTGACAAAATAAATTGGGCAGTCCTGTCACTGTAAACCAGCCCTCTGAGGCCTTTGAAATACAGGGACTAGAGGGGTGCCTAGTGGCTCAGTCATTAAGCATCTGCCTTCAGTTCAGGTCATGATCCCAGGGTCCTGGGATTGAGTCCCCCATCAGGCTCCCTGCTCTACAGGAAGCCTGCTTCTCCCTCTCCCACTCCCCCTGCTTGTGATCTTGCTCTCGCTATGTCTCTCTCTGTCAAATAAATAAATAAAACCTAAAAAAAGAAATAACAGGGACTAGAGAGTGTTTTTGGCATTAGGTAGATAACAGGTGCTGATGTCTGACAAATTAAGGGGCAGCCTCTCGACCATCTACTTCTGCTATTTCTGAGAGTGGCAGAGAGTTACAACTCAGCTTATATGGCATCCAACCCCTCTTCCTGGACCAACAGGGCTGGGCGCTGATACTCAGTGGCCAGGCAAGTGAGCCTAGTCTCCTCCTGCTCACTGAGGATCCTTATCCATTCTCGCTCCTCACCTGGTGTGGTGTCAGTCCTTCCTGCTGGCTCCCCAGGGGAGCCTGAACAGGACAGGCTCCTCAAATGCTCAGAATTGTTTTCTGGGCCATGTGATGGACAGTAATATCGTCTCACCTGGGAATCATTCAGGGAAAGGCATGGCCCAATATAGCAAAGCCATGATGATTTTTTTCATCTTCTTTATAGCAAAGTCCATTCCTAATTTTATACTACAAAATTGTTTTGAGCTTTATAGGTGCTATAGTACAATAAACTCATAAATTCAGATCAATTGAATGAATAGATAATCTAATGTATATTAGTATTTTGGAAAATTATGCAAAGAAGACACGCTAACTGGAAGAATACTAACACAGGGGCGCCTGGGTGGCTCAGTCGGTTAAGCCTCTGACTCTTGATTTCAGATCAGGTCATGATCTCAGGGTCCTGGGAATTAACCCTGCATTAGGCTCTGCGCTCAGCAGGGAGTCTGCTTGAGGATTCTCTCCTCCCTCTGCCCCTCTGCCCACGTGCACACACACTCTCTCTCTCTCAAATAAATACATAAATCTTTAAAAGAATACTAAAACAGACCCAATTAGTATCACTTTATACATTTCAAAACTCAGTAAATTAGACTATAGTATGCCATATATTTACTTGAATTCTGGTACAGAATTGCTTTAAAGCCTTTGAAGGGATTTTATTCTATTATAAAGATGAACAAGGTGTTACATCACTCACAGAAAATTCATTAGGAATTCTATAGCCTGACGTCACTCTGTTGCTCCATTGTTCTTTGGGTTTTCCTAAAATAGGGGTCAGAAGTCATTGCCTCAGTCTACCACATGGCGTGCATGTTCCCATATTCACATGGTGGCCATGTTTCATCTCCCCATAGTGCTGTAAGCCCTAAAACCAAGGCCCCATACTATATGCTACCTTGACATCTAGTGACACCAAGAAGGCTTGAAATGGTCTGACTACATGTTTACATCTCCATTATGCTCCCACATATAAAGCCCATCATCAAACAACCTTATTAAAGAGATCAGACACAATTTCTGCTAATTTCCAAGTAGTGGGGTTCAGTGTTCCACCAACCCAAAGAATGATTAAAACAGACCAACCATATATTCCCACCTCAAAGCCTGCCTCCACGTTCCCTGCTTATTTCTTTCTTCCCAAGTGTTACCCCCAGGTGGCCTTGCATGATAGTGTCTGTCCTTCTCCCCAGGCTGTGAGTATATGTGATTAATAACCTGTGTGGATCTCCTCAGTTCTGTGTTGCTTGTTGTGAGCTGGTTCATTCCATAACCCTAGTATGAATATCCCTTATTAACAGTATGAGTAGGTGGTGACTAATGCACTCTTTGTCCACGTGCCCTGTATGGTCAGTTATCATTCTTCCTTTTAAAAGAAATCTTCTTCAAACAATGTAAGACACAATCATCTGTCTTCTCAGATACCAAATTAAGTTCCATGCCCCAATTTTGAGCCCTCGTAATGTACTATCTTGTCTCATTATAGGATCAATATGACATTGGGTCTCCTTATTGCGTTGATCTTGTAATATCTTGGGGACTAGTCATTGGGTCTGTTACTTCTTTGTTCTGCACAGTTCTTTAAATTGAATATTTAGTCAGCTGTTATAGAACCAAATCGATATGGGGATAATAAAGCCAGATGGTTTATTTATTACCTTGGACCTTGCCTTCACTTCTAATCTGGGCCATCTTTTTTATAAATCTTGCTTCTGCATCGTGAGTGAGAATAAGTATCTGTTCTGCATGCTACCAGAAAAGAAGTTCTTAATATGCCTGAAAGTGTATGTCCCATTGATAATACATCAATTGCAATTTTTTTATTATCAGGGACAGAATAGTTTAGTATTATAAATGAATATTTGAGTCATTATTGATTTTAGCTCTTTCTCTAGACTCTTTTTCTCTTGCTGGCTCCAGGTTTCATTTCTTAATTATGTGCAAATTCCAAGCTGAGTCCATGAATTACAGCTATTTTTCTACATTCTTTCCCTAGGTGAATGCGTCTTACATTAATCTCAGCACTTCCTTTATAGTGAGGAGCCCCAAACTTTTACCTGAAAACTTTTGTATCCACATTGTGTATAGATGTATGCAAGGATATAACACAGTTATAACACAGTTAAAAATCTTCCTTCCAGGGCCACTTGGGTGGCTCAGTCCATTAAACATCCAACTCTGGATTTCAGCTCAGGTCATGATCTTAGGGGCTTGGGATCCAGCCCTCCTGAAGACTCTGCGCTGGATGTGGAGTTTGCCTAAGATTCTTTCTCTCCCTCTGCTCCTCCCCCTACCCCCCAAAAAAAGAAAGTCTTCCTTCCAGAATTTAACTCTTACTTTCTTTCATATACCTTGTCTCTCATTTTCCATATTTTTAACCAGAACATAAACAATCTGTTAGTTACTTAGCCTAAAACCTTGATTTTATCTCCAATTCTTGTTTTCCCTTTTGTTTTTATATAATTACATGAACAATGAAGCTTATTGGAGCAAAAACAAAGACCAACTGGAAAACAAGATTTCTTTGGAGAAGAGATGGCTCTTTTCTGTTTCACACGTAGTAGTTATTGGAAGGCAGAATGTAATTGACCCTTGGGCAACATGGGGTCTAGGGCACAGACCCTCACAGTCAAAAATCCACATGTACATTTTGACTCCTCAAAAAGTTAATTACTAATAACCTACCGTTGCCCAGAAGCCTTACTGATATACCGATAACATAGTCAACTAACACATATATTGTATGCTGCATGTATTCTATACTGAATTCTTACAATAAAGTTAGAGAAATGTTATTAAGAAAATCATAAGAAAAATACATGTACAGTTCTGTACTGTATTTATTGAAAAAATTCTGTGTATTAATGGACCAGTGGAGTTCAAACCTGTATTGTTCAAGGGGCAACTGTATATATTTTATGTATTTACATAAGTGTTTTCACTCACCCACATGTGGATGTCTGGGAACAAGGAAAAAGGAAAAGTTAACATTTTTGTGTTACTTTCATTTTTCCTCTCAAGTAAGCTTCCTTGACTTGATAGGATTTACAGAGCAATTTTAGTCAAATGTGAAAACTATTTAATTTTTATAACTCCCATCTCCCTAAAATTAAGTAGGCTTTTTCAAAGAAGAGTAGCAATTATTATATTTAAATGAGGTTTATTAATAAAACAGATAATAAGAATAATAAGCATGAGTTTTGTTTATTTTCTTGGATTTATTTTGAAATGCCTGGAAAACAAGATCTTCATAGAATCATTTTTGTTACCCTTTTTGTCTTTTTTTTATTGGCAACCAGGGAACTAGTTGTCAACTAGAAAGCATAGATAGAATATGGACAAATTTGAAACGGGACAACACTGTATCTATGAAAGGCAATTTAAAGCGTGAAATTATTTCACCAGCTTGTCTTCTCAGAAGCAGGCACAAAAGTCCATCCACAAATATGCCAATGGTACAGACTTTATGAGTCTCTTGCAAATCTCATAAGGAACTCACACATATATCTCAAAAGCAAGTTGACGATTTTAACATAATTTTCTTGGAATGTATCTACAGTAGTGTTTCTGTGTATCAAGTATGAATAGTGTTCTCTGTTTTAATACTGAAAAGTTTCTGCAACATAGAAAGTATGTATAAAACTTTGTTTTTCTCAGGGGTTAAACATACACTTGTGAATGCTCAAAGTTAATTTAAAAAGTAATTTAATAAATTTTAAAGAAACATGTAAGGTAGATTTTTCTACAAATAGGGAATCCTTAAGGACACCTATATCCTATGATTACTTGTAGATAATTAGTAATTAGAATAAGGTGTTATTTGTTGTTCGGCATTAGCCTTATTAACAACTTTGTAATTGAATCATGGACTTTAATAATATGTCTTCAAGGAAAACAGGAAAGATTAGAGAAAATTTCTAAAGAAAAATTTTAGGAATATTGAGAATAACAGAGATAATCAAAAAATCACTGAGTCAAAGAACAGGACCTTCCTTCCTTCCTCCCTCCCTCCTTCTATGGGTTACTGATAAAACTGAAAACAAAATGAAGACTGAACTTGAGAACTTCCTGAACAGACAAAACCATTTAAGCCATGTAAGTGAAATTAAATCTATCCTATCCCATGAATATAAGCAAAACTTAGGTTATTTCTTGTAAAAGTCTCTGACAATCATAAAAGAAACTTAGTGGTCTTCCTGAAAAACGGTGTGAGATAATCCCTTTTAACCAATCCCCTGCCATATGGAAACCCCCACTGTAATAACTGATCATTCTGAAGGGTAAACAACTTCCTCATTTTCACTTTTTTAAGAAGATTTATTTACTTGAGAGAGAGAGAGAGAGCATGCACATGCACCTGCACACATGGGGAGAGGCAGAGAGAGATGGAAAACCCTGAAGCAGACTCGCCGTTGAGCGGAAGCCTGTCCCGGTGCTCAGTCCCAGAACCCTGAGATCATGACCTGAGCCGAAATCAAGAGCTGGCTGCTTGACTCACTGAGCCATCCAGGCGCCCCCTCATTTTTGCTTTATAAGCTATCTTGTCACTTCATGCCCCTGAATTTGATAATAATTCTTTGAATGTGAAGGGTCCCAGTCCACAAAGTATTCTTTCATGAGTGGTAAGCTCTTATTAAACATTATTTTCTGAACTACAGGTTTCAGGGGTAGGTCTCTTTTGGATCTGAACTCTTCTCTCTTTGTATTTTGAGATCCCTGACATTATGGTGCAAACCTGTATTTTCTTTATTGAAGAGTATTGCTAAATTACCTTATTCTGTTCAAAAGGGAGGGAAACATGATTCCCTGTGTTTTGGAACTGCTGTTAAGAAATAGCCGCCCTGGGGCACCTGGGTGGCTCAGTCGTTAAGCGTCTGCCTTCGGCTCAGGTCATAATCCCAGGGTCCTGGGATCGAGCCCCACATCAGGCTCCCTGCTCAGCGGGAAGCCTGCTTCTCCCTCTCCCACTCCCCCTGCTTGTGTTCCCTCTCTCGCTGTGTCTCTCTCTGTCAAATAAATAAATAAAATCTTAAAAAAAAAAAAAAAGAAAAAGAAATAGCCCCCCTCAAAGTGATAGTGTCTTAGGGAACCTAAAAAGGAAGATGGTCTAAAACTGCCCCTCCATTTCCCTCAAAAACTCCTGCTTCCCACATGCGTGCCTACCTATGGACCAGGATTCCTGCCTTTTTGGAAAATGATGAACTTTTGGACAGTTTGGAATTGTAGTGGCTACTTTGAGGAATCTTTACCTTAAGACAAGACAATGCGTCTTAAGAGAAACCCTTGAAAAGAGAGAAGATCAAACCTCCGTGAGACAATGGGATACATTCTTTGATTGGACTGTAAAGCTTCTAAGACAGAATGACTCCAAAAATAGCTTCTTTAAAAGAGGCCTTACAGTGTGCAGATGAATTTAACTTAGTCCATCTGCCAGAAACACAATTTAGATTCAGCTCTTGTTGAGTTTTGTATTCTTATACCTGAGACATGATTGAAATTTTAAAACAAAAGCGCTATGATCTGTGTCCGTACATTATGTATGTGTTATATTTTTAAGAGTTCTATTTAATTGGCCTGAAGAAAAATAATCACTTACATAAATGAAATATTCCTAAAATTCTCAGAAGTATAAAAAAATAATCAAAATGTTTTTCAAGTTCATGTGATCTGAGATAATTTTTGATAAAAACTAATTTCATTTTGTTGGTTTATTAAAAACAGGTATGTTTTCAGTGTTGTCAATATTAAATATAATGAAAACATACAACTATCTATCTTTTACCTCTGTGCAGGTGCCTCTATCTCTGTCCATATATCTGTCTATTTATCTATTTATTCATTCTGAGCTTTAATTTTTAAAACTATCACCATAAATTGTGTATAATACAATGATTGAGTGTATGAGCTAAGTGTATGTAGGAGTGAGTAGTGGTAGGAAGGACAGGTGGTTGGAGAGTCACTATATTTTTTTATACTCTCAAACTTTTACAATAGGAACAAATTATCTTCATAATAGTAAGCATTTAAACAACTTAAAACAATCAAGTCATTTATCTGAAGAACTGTTAAAAAATAAAAGAAAGCAAATGAAGAAAATAACAAAAATAAAATCCAAATAATGCATCATAAAAGCAGTGAAAATGAAAAGTTAATGCAAGAACTTTTTGTTGGAGAACACCTATATGATGTTCCTATAACAGAAAAAAAGTAAATGAACAAATATTGTTGTGTAGTAGCAAACACACTGTACTCATCTTGTAAATTTGTTTTGTGTTTATTTAGAAGGATCACGGAATGCTCTTTTTTATTGACAATATTCCTGAGATACGGAGCCCACGTAAATGTTTTAAGATAAATTATGAAAAGTCAGTAATGCAGAAATTCACTCCTTTTAGAAGTTGAAATTTCGGAACTACATAATTAGCACCTGATAATGGTTTTAATTTTGAGGCACAGGAAAACCGTATGCATTTTAGTTCATGACCACTCAAATAATCCTGAAAATTGACACCATATAAATCTCAACAAATTCTGAATCATATGCAAGTATGATGGCAGGAGAAGAAAAATTTCCGAACGGTTTCTCTCCTTTTGATCCATTTATAGTGAATGCCGTTATTTAATCCATACACACTTATATCCGTTCTTGTGTTATGGGATGCTCCACTGAGGAAACTCTGCTCTAAGGGTGAGTCTGAAGCTGACCAATATCTTTATGTAACCCAGATGGTCAGGTCTCAGACAAATAGCCTGGCTCGAACACTGAGGACATAGGCAATCTGGGCTTCACTCAGCTGTTGGCACAGATACAACTGGAATATCATTTCCCAGGGTGCCAACTGACCAGCAAAGTAAAGGATAATAGAAATAATCTGTAGTAGCTACATGACTTTGTTTGAATTACTTATTTGGCTGACTTTTATTGATTTTGTTTTGTTTTCATGATGGACTGTAAAGTACTGTTAAATCCAATTAACTTAGATTGTCAATTCTTTTTATTTATTTTTATTTATATTTATTTATTTATTTACCACTGAGACAAGATCCCCAGGTCTCTAAGTGATTTCTTTATTCTTGGTGTACCTCTTAAGGTCTTAAGGAGCTTATTCTGTCAGTAATGAGACAGAAGAAAGCTTTTTTTTTTAAGATTTTATTTATTTATTTGACAGAGAGAGAGACACAGTGAGAGCAGGAGCACAAGCAGGGGGAGTGGGAGAGGGAGAAGCAGGCTTCCTGCTGAGCAGGGACCCCGATGTGGGGCTCGATCCCAGGACCCTGGGATCATGACCTGAGCCGTAGGCAGACGCTTAACGGCTGAGCCACCCAGGCGCCCCAAAGAAAGCTTCTAATAAGAGGCTGAGCAAGATTTATCCTGAGATTAGAGTATTAATAGAGCCAGTTTAGAGTCCTGATATGAGTGTAACCATGTTTGTTCTGGATCACTCTGGGCAAGCTGCCCAAACAAGGTCTGGAAGAAGCAGGGCTGCTCAGAGTCATGGCAGTACTCCCAGATGAAGCATCTGAAGCTATTTCTAGGACAGGTGTCACAGACTTTAGTTATCAAAGTCTTGTATGGGGGAAAATATAATTAAGGGTTATTCAAGCGAGTCTATCAACAAGATAAATGCTTTGCTATTCTGTAGACCATCAGTGTTATCATCATCTGGGAAGTTACTGCAAATGCGGGATCCCGGGTCCAAGCCCAGAGATACTCCATCAGAATCTGAAATATTAAAACTTGCCCAGGGGATGTGCAGTGTATCAAAATATGAGAAGTGTAGTCCTGTATATCTAATATGCAGCAAGTATTTGGCCCACACTGCCAAAGACTTTTTGGAGCTTTCACTGTTCATTCTTCATTCATTTGTCAACAAATAATTAAATCTCTAAGACCAGTTCAGTCTTCAGAGATAGCATCCATTAACAGTAGCACAGGCTCCTTCTAGAGCCTATTTTTACAAAACGTATAGATAGGATCTTCAGGTGAATCATTTGCTTTCCTTCTCCCATTTCAACCTGTGAGGATACTAGGTTTTGGGATGCATACACTTTGATTTGGGGCAATGTTATTTTTTCTTCCTGTTGTTCAGAAAATGGAGTGCTTTACTGGCTTATTGCTTCCTTTGGAAAATAATTTGCAGTTGGATGTGTCTCTCTAGTTTCCTCATCACTATTACCAGAGTGCTTTTTTAAGAAAATCTGGTTTAGCCTGATTCAGCAAGGGTCAAGAGGTTCTAACATGTTTCTTGGTCAGGACCCACCCAGTGGGTCAGATTGTACAGAGGACATTATTTTGTGGGTTCTTCCGGGAAAGTGACCTTGACCTATAAATGACAAGACTGAAGGCAAGGCATACAACATGACAATATACGGTTCTGTTATTATTGGTACATGTACTTGTAAGTTGGCCAAGGTCTTGAGGCAAGACAAACAATTTCTTCAGTTGTTCATGATCTTTTTCTAAGTTGCTCTCTTTTGTGTGGTCCCCATACTTTTTGAGGGCCAAAGTTCTTTTTCAGGAGGTTTTAAATTAATTTTAATTAATCACTTTCTTCTTTAATATCTCATTGTTTTTCTCATCTTCTAAACTTTGAGAGGATAGTATAAGAATTTGTGATATAGGGCACCTGGGTGGCTCAGTTGGCTAAGCATCCGACTCAGTTTTGGCTCAGGTCATGATCTCAGGGTCCTGGGATTGCGTCCCGCATTGGGCTCCCTGCTCAGCGGGGGGCCTGCTTCTCCCTCTCCCTCTGCCCCTCCCCCTGCTTGTGCTGTCTTGCTGTTTCAAATAAATAAAATCTTTAAAAAAAGAAGAATTTGTGATATAATGTTTTTCTCATTTACTGCCTGAACCATGACTAAGCTCCTGTTTATTGGAAATAGAAGTGGGGCATTTAAATAAGAACAAAATCAATTTTTTATTTGGATTTTTGTTTTTGGTAACTGATTTAATAAAGTCTTCTATAAGAGTAACCTTTAATAAATTCATACAATATACATAGTTTTGAAGTACAATATTCATATCGATTTACCTTGGGATATTATATGAAATACATTTGTCAATTTAGAGAAGGCACCAAAGGGTGGGACTTGTCATTAATAATGGCCTAAGTTGTATGCTAGAAAATCAGCTTTCAGGGACAAAGGAAGGAAGGAAGGAAGGGACGGAGGGAGGGAGGGAGGGAGGAAGAAATGGATGGAAAGAGGGAGGGACAGAGGGAGGAAGGAAGGAAGGGCTCTAATTTGTAGTTTGTAGCATTTTGTGATGTATATGGTATAAGTATTTCACCATACTGATTTCAAACTACCAATAGTTTAACAACCATCTTGCAAAATTCCTGAAAATTGAACAGTGGCATCTTGTAAGCCAATAGAAACCTGTTCTCACACACAATTGGCTTTTTAAGAACTCCTCCCCTACATTTGGAGCCTAGCAGAGAATCAGGCAGGAGAAAAGTCCAGAGAAATTTGTGCACGTTGTTGTACCATGAGGTTGTTTTTAATTCTCATTTGTCAATATCTCTTTGTTATTTTAAATCTTTTAAAATGGGCTTCTAGCAAACTTGTGCCAAGATAACATGTTTGTTAGACTGGACAGAAAGCAAATGTGCAATCTGATCTAGATGCAAATACTATTTCTGTCTTCTGAGGCTGTTCACTATCTGACATTCTTGAACATAAAGGTCAGACAGATGCTACCAGTGCCCTTGATTGCAGGATGTGTAGAAATTTGAGAGACACATGAAGAATCATTGCCCAATTCATAAATGCCAGCATTTGAGGTATTCCCTAGAACTCCCATTTAACTTTTTTTATGTTCATGGGTAAAAGTGCTATTTACCACTTAAGACAAGCAGCTTTAGAGTTGAATTCCAATTTTAACGGCATTTAAATAATTACAGTAATTATCTCAGCGATGTTTTACCCCAAAATTTGAAAGCAGATTAAAGATGTCAGTGAATGTAACAACATTCAGAAAAAGAATTTTTAGGCTTTGGAAAATCACCCACCATATAGAAAATTTTAACACATCCTTATTTTCATAATAATTTGGATTAGTGTTGGCAAACAAAGGCCCGTAGGCCAAATCTGGTCCAATCTGAACCATTGGTTTTTGTAAACAACGTTTTATTGAAATACAGCCACATACATTTTTTATATATTATCTATAACCACTTTTGCACTAGAATGGCACAGTTAAGTAGTTGTGACAGAGAATGAATGGCCCATAGAGCCTAAAACCTTTACTCTGTAGCTGTTTACAGAAAACTTTGATGACTCCTGATTTAGAAGCCACAGAACCAAATAATAATAGACATTAGAATATTTCAGTTAATTTATTTTATGGCTAAGGTGTGATTTCCATCCTATTCCCGTTATATAAATGGGTCATTGGTGGTCCATTCAAAGCTTTACAAGGAATTTGGGGGTATTTTTCCTCTACAGAGATTTCAGTTTTTACACAACACTTGTCTAGAAAAGTATAACTGTTTTCAGTACAATTACCACAATGTTTTATGGACTAAACATGTTGTATCCTCCCAACACAAAGGCACTTTCTCTAAGTTACTTGGCTTATTCATTGTAGTAAGGTGCGCATGAGAGGGATATGGTCTTACCAATGTTGAAACACACTGGATGGTTTCTAGTAATTCATTTTAAAAATCCTGGAAATTTTTTAGGAGGCAGTATTGGGGAATGAGATTATACCATCATTTTCAAGAATTTAATCAACTCTTAGTCTGGGCTAGTAGAGAATGCCAGTGTACATATCCACTTAGCACCTGCATTCCAAAAGGGAGAAGTTTTTTTGTGGTTTCCTGTGGTCCCCATTGCCTGTTTCCCAGTCAATTTTAGAAGGCACCCTTGAACTTCACATTTAGGAGACTGGGAAATTTTGGCCTTATATTTTCTCTGCACATATCTGGAAGAGCCTATAGAGCTCTTCATCTCAGCCTTTTTTTTTTTTCCAGCTAAGGTCACGCTCTTCAAATCCTCTTCACACCAAACACCCACTTGGGTCCGCTTCTCTGAATTCATTCTTTTTGTTTTTTTTCCCATAGTGTCTAAATTGGAAACCATATGGCAGATGCTTTTAGAGAAACCTAAAGTATCTATGACCCCACCCTCGCTCTCTCCTCAAAAGGTTCAGTCTTTTTGATGATTTTAGGGAATGCAAGATAACTAAAAATAGAGTTTAACAAGTGATACTTGATCAGTGAGAAATACTGGTCAGTAACTGATGTGGGCAGAAGGATCAATTTATAGCAGCTTCATAGGCGAGATGAGACCCAAGTATTAAAAGCCAGTTGCTTTGACTTCAACATTCCTTGACTAGAACTAGTAATAATAATGGAATTTAGTATTGCCCCCTTTCCTCTTTAGAATTCTTGAGTTGTATAATCTGCTATGTGTTTATTTATTATTGTGTTCTGCTTTGTTCATGTCCTATGTTGTCTAGCTTTGTCATGAGTATTCCCACATAATACCCTTGAGGATAAAAACCTTATTTGTGAAACTTATTTTCACATGACACTGCAAACAAATATCCATGTGGTAAAGTCATGTGTGAAAACAGTGAATGGCATAGAAAGGTCTATATCTGGCATCATTAGTTTGGAAGAAGTTATTACTCCTATTGCATTATTAGCATAAGCTAAACTATAGTGATACATAGACACAAACTGTTTATAGGCTCAAACACGATAAAATTTCTCATTTGCAAAGACAGTCCAGCACAAATGTTACTGGTTGACTATTAACTGCTCTCCACCTATCTTTCGAGATGGCTCCTCACATCTTGTGGATTCCTCATCTCCAATGTGATGATCCTTTTCTGCATCTAGTAAGAAGAATGGGGAAAGACTAAGGAGGGCTCAGATCCGCTTCTTCTAAGTCTTGCCCAGAAATGGTACGCATCACTTCTTCTCACATTCCATTGGCCAGGACTCTGCCACACAACCAAATTTATGTACTCACAAGGCATGCTGCAGATGCCTTTCAGCTGATGCCCGGGAAGAAGAGAAAGTGAACTTGTGGTAAATAGGCAGGAGTTCCTCCCTCAGCCAATATTTAAGGCAGCTCATTTTTCAAGTCTAAATCTCTGCAATTATGATACCATTCTGACAAATACCTGTCCTCTCTGAACTTCTGAAACAGACTAAGCTTGAGTTGACAGCCACCTAATAGCTTTAAAAGCCTCAGCTGAAAAGAAAACTATTTCTGGAGGATTCTGTGCAAACATTCCATTCCTCTAGGGTGGTGCTTCTTAATCAGGGCTGATTTTGCCTTTCCCACAGGGGACATATGGCAATGTTTAGGTGCATTTTAGGTTGTCACAGTGGAGGAATGGGGCTACAGACATCTAGTGGGTGGAGCCCAGAGATGCTGATAAATATCCTCGAATGCACAGGACAGCTCCCCACAGCAAATAAATAGGCTCAAAATATTAACAGGAAGTTGAAAAACTGTCGTTGGATTTTATTAAGGTGTATAGATAATATTGGATACAGTGTATTACATTGATTACTCAGTGGTTTATATTCTGATGTGATGTCTTTAGACTATATTAATGGATGTTACAAAAAACTGTGCAGTTCATTCCTGTATTATAAGGATTATTATATTATTATTTATTATTACACAGTGTTAATTCTTTGAGGAGTTGTAGCAAACATCTCTCTCTCTCATGAGTGTCAAAAGTAAAACCAGGGACATTGATTGCTTCTTACTTTATAGATACTTCTATGATAAATCATATTCCACCATTTCCCTTGGCTACAGACAATTTAGAGTCAAATATGTGACCAACCTTTTAACAGGAAAAGGAGTTATAGCATATGAGTGTATAAGTTTAATCACTTGCTCTTTTTCCAGCCCCCCTCAATCTCTTTCTCACTCTCTTTATCTGTGTATACTTACTACATACCTGGATTTACATTACCTTCTACATGTTTTTGTCACTTTAAATCAGTTTTCTTACTCATTTTTTAAAAAATATTTATTTATCTTAGAAAGAGAAAGAGTGCAGGGTGGGTGGGGGGAGGAGGAGAGGGAGAGAGAGAATCCCAAGCAGACTCTGCACTAAGTGTGGAGCCCAAGATGGGGCTCAATCTCATGACCCCTGACATCATGACCTGAGCCAAAACCAAGAGTTGGATTCTTAAAAGAATGTACCCTCCAGGTGCCCCAATTTTCTTACTCCTTTTAAGTGTATTTTATCAGGCCACATTTTCATATATTTTTGAGAATAATTCCTAAAGTGTGTTTAAAAATATACGAATTAACTAAAAAATAAAAATAAAGGAGCCCCACTCTCACAGCATTTGCATTTCTCAGTAAATAATAGGTAATGTAAGTTGACTTGTCTAATATCCCATGGTAGAGAGTAGAATCAGGAGATGAGAAAAACTGGATACAATCAACATATGATTTGGATCTGGACAGAGTCAAAGTGGTGAAGTGGGATCTAGAAAAACATCTGGTTGGTTGGGGATACATTTCCTAATCATGTAGAATTTAGTAACATATACCCCCAAGTGACTCCACAAACATTGCCCCCTGCCCCCAATCAATTATTTCACTGCTTTTATTGAGTAAAATATCCAAGTTTCAATCAAGGTCAATATTTACTTTGTCATCTGAGATTCATAAGCTACTCGTTAGATTGCACCAAATTAAGTTAAATGTCTTTATTTTAACATATACTCTTACATCATCTTAATTACCAGATACTTTTCAACCTTCTCTGGGATAGTTGATGCTTTAGTCTCTTCTCCAAAATTCCATGGACTTATATAACCTGATAAATTATTGAATGTGTCTATGGTTCTACAAATACAAATATTTTAAGCTCTTCATGATTTGCTGTTTAATTTAAATCCAAGGACTATTTCCAAAATGTTCTAGGTTTTATTTAAAAAACACAAGCTGTCTTTGAGGTATTTATATACATTTTAAACTAAAAGTCACAAACTGGCAGGCTGTTTTCTTTGGCCTGCAGAGCACTTTAATTTTTTAGATTATTTGGTATCTTTTATAAATTGACTTATTTCTGGCAGGATAATCAGATATGTGAGAGCTTGTATTTCCAGATGGCATCAATCATCCTAAAATTAATCATACCTTCCCTCTTTCCATTTAACCATAGGCAAACCCTGCCAAGTTCACTTACTTCATTGCCTTGCTGGCCCCTGAAGATATCTCTCCTTGTGAGTCACTCCCCACCCCCATGATCACAAATTAAAAAATGGCAGATAAATTTTAAATACTGAATACTGGATCATAATTTTTTCAGGCGTTTTTGTGAATGCTGGGGAGCGCTGGTAGCCATGCCATGGAGAGCTGTGATTCTATTTTAGCTTTTTTTTCCTGCAGTATACATCATTTTCAGCCTGGGCACAGTGTGCTTAGTTCCCTAACATGTCTCAAAAAATATCTTTCTGACTATAAATGATACACTCCCCTTCTCTCTCCAGGGTTCTCTCTGAGAATTAAGATCTACTAAATGAGAGTGAAGCTCCAGAATTTATAGGTGGCCTCTGATCATGAATCTTTTCACCTTTTTGGTATTAATTTCCTAAAGCATCCTGGAAAATCTCTCTAGATCCTGGAAAATCTCTCTAGAAGAATGCATGGCTGTTGCAGAAGATGAGGGTAAGGGGTTTAGATTGATGAGAACTTTGTGGTCAAATCCTTTGGCAGATGGTAAATAAGATCACTCGATTTTATTTATGTCCTATCTATGTATTCAAGGAAAACTTCACTTTAAGAGAATATATAACATGGAACATGGCAAGACCTAATAATCTACAAAATAATCTAAAAAAACTAATGGCTCTCTAAGTTGAAGTCCAGAGCAATGCTTAAAAATCATGCCATAATGACCCATATGCTTTGATGAGTGAGCCACAAATTAGGCTCCCACATTCTCACAGGCAGTCAAAGAAGGGGAAACCTGTTTCAGGATATAATCCAGAATGTCTTAAAGATATAAAAAAGTGATCACTCAAAAAATTCTTAGGTGGTGTTCTAAAAACGGAGAGAGTATATCCTAGTCTCCATAAACAAAATGTGTTGATATCAATGAAAGGACATGAAATGAACGACCCAGATGATGGAGCCTTGTGTAGTAAGCACCCAGACAGGAGTGATGGCCACCAGCAGGAGAAGGGTGTGCACTCTCCCAGGCCTCCAGCTGGGCACCCACACCTAGAGGCCACCCATGTTCAAATGGAGAATGGACAGCAAGCGATAGCCTCCCCACTCATCCCAGCCAGTGCCAACTCCTCTAGGGTAGAGTTATCAGTCTGCCTGCCCCACCCACTCTCCCTGTCCCCAGGCCAGAGGGCAGAGCATAGAGATTCCCCACATTCTGCCTCCCCTTACCCAGGACACTCCCAGGCTTGTTGTTTTTCTGTGGGTTTGTAGAGGGAAGCCACAGGGAGGGGAACCTGACAATAAAGAGATTGGATCCAACCCCCATCCCCAGAAAAAAAAAAAAAAAAAAGCCATGTAGTATATTTAATTACTAATCCAATAGGACCATTTCTTATTCTGACCTTTAGCAGGAAGTAGTGATATAACCTCAAAGTGAAATTACTGTAAGTCCTGCTTTAGATGGCTGAGAGAATGTCAGTCTTGCCTGGGCTGATCTGAGGAAGTCTGAGGTGAACCACTTTAAGCCATCCACTTTAAATGTGGTTTCTCTCAACTGAGCCCGGTGAACAATGGAGGAGAACAGCTCTTCTGATGAATGAACCCAATGCCCCTCCATAGTCTATTGACTGAGGTTGAGATCAGTGATCCCTTGTGAAAGCTGGAGGCCAATGAAGGCTCATGCTAAATTAAGACCATGTCAACTCTATACAGAAGTGGAAAGAATAGGGTTGTATTCCCTTTAAAAAATTGTTTAGAATTTGCCTAAATCCACAGATGAATTTATGATAAAAGTTATAAAATTCTATGTCATAGAGCATGGCCAGTATTGCAATTGGGAGAAAAATACTAAGGTAGTTATAGATATACATCTGCTTCTCTTAAGCTCCCATAGGATGCCTGTCAAAACTGCTAATCCTTGTTGCACCCAGCAGATAAATTGTATGAAAGGTACACACCATGATAATAATACCACCTACAAAATTAATATTGAAATTAATATTTAATACCCAGAAGCATCCATTAGAAAGAATTAGATTTTGTGTTCTTTCTTTATGAATTAATTACCTGGTGTCAGTCTCAGCCATTTCTCATTGAAGGAAAGGATACCATATCATCTCCTAATAAATCAGTATTTATGTTCTTTTCTTCTGATAACAGGGCCAGAAGCTACCCAGATTATCTCAATTGGTCTATTAAATTATGGAGAGAATGAAATGAAAAGTATAGAGAAACATTAATGAGATTGACCAGTATTGAAGGCCATTCAAAATCCTTTTTAAAGCTCTTCTAATGTGAAAATAAAGTTCATCCTTACTTTCTCTAAGAGGATGAGTGAAAGTATTATGCTATGAGAAAGCACTGATTAGACATCCAGGTTTTAGTATCTTAACTTTTTGGTTATTTTGAAAGGCATACAAATCTTACTTGAACTGATTTTTTACTTAAAGTGCTGTTTAGCTTGTTGGCTCACTTCATGGTTCATCTTCCTAGTGATCATGGAATGCTTGATGACTCAGTCCTGCAAATCTTTATGAAGCTTCCAGATTCAAGGAACTGTATCAGGTGCTGAGTAAGATTGAGTCAGTTATTCTCTTAAATGGCCCTTCCTTCTCTGCAAACAGGAAGTCTCAACAACATGATGGCTCTGAGCATAAGCCCTGTAGTCAGACTGCCTGGTTTCACATCTGACCTCTTCCACTGAGCTGTTCGACTTTAGCAAATAAGTTTGTCTCTTTGGTTTACATGTCCTTATTGAACAGTGAGGAGAGTACTACTCTTGTCATAAGACTGACTTGAGGATGAAATGAGGTAATTCTTGCAAAGCCCTTAGTCAGTGTTCCATTGTTGATTATTAATTATTACTTTGTTATTAATGATATTTTGCAGACAGCCTTCCATACTCTGTTATGTAATGTTCATCACACATAATGATTATGCCATGTAGAATTTCAAAACTAGATAATAAACAACCAAGCATTCAACTTAGTGGGGATATCTTGGTTCTCCTGGGGAAGAACAGCAGACTGTCCCATAAAACCTGTACTACAATATCACTTTGGTGAATGCACCATTATTCTGGTTCTGGCTCAAAACCTACATACATCTGAGAGCACAGCATTTCCCCTGAGGTCCAGTCACATTAACCTCAAGAATTTGAAGGAAAGCAAGTCACACTTCAGAATATACCATGGGAAATATAACTCTCAAACAGGCTGGAATACCAGTCTTTGCCTGATCAGTATATCAGATCCTAGGGATCAGGTGGAATTAAGTTCCGTGCTTGGTGAAAACCATATTTCAAAATATGTGAGTTTTAGGACTACAAATTTAAACAGCTCCTAGTTTAAGAGAGTAATCATTTTGCCAATGAGATTAAGAAATAGTCAAGGTCCATTGTCTAAAGTTTCCTTTCATCTAGATTGTGATTGGTTGGACACTGCCATTATTTGTTCCAGTCACTCTGTTCTTTCTAGTCCTGCTTAGCTAGATAAGATGACATCATGTAAGGGAAAGCAGGGTAAGGATGTGAACAAGAACATATGTTTAGATGTAAGTTAAATTATCTGGTGAGTCAGCTTGTTTTTACTACACACATGAATTTTCTTAAATAGACACAATAAAAGCACAGTATATTGGACTAACAATGAGAGTGGACCAACTTTTATGACTGATCCAATTCTATACTCATGAGGGAATTCTAAAGAATTATAATTAACCATCATAGATGGAAAAATATGCAACATACCCACACATGGCTTCACACAGAAAGTGACTGGGTCAACTGATAAGGGAGGAAAAATCCAGGTTTATCCATCTTTTCTATTTTTCTTTAAAGGTAAATATTAACATGGTGGGACTTTGGAAAGCATTCTCATCGCACTGTGCTTTACCTGTCTTACATCTCCATTTCTACCCACTCTGATTTTATTTGTATTTCCTGGTAGAAACACTAAGGCAACATTTCGAGCATGATCAATGGTCTCTTTTGGCTCACAAAAGGCTCTATCCAATGGGGTAGGTTCTAGTCTCTCCATTAATGGTTTCTTCTAGTCAGAAGATTTCCAACCAACATTATATATCCATCTGTACACCCTTACACTAGTCAGGTGAGTCTAGCACTAATATGTGGAAACTGAACAGAGGGCATAATGTACTATAAGAAAAGGGAATGCAAAACATTATGCAAAATATCATCAGAGCACACAATAGGCCATATTATGATAACCTGTTCACATGCTTTTCTTCTTCACTGAACTTCCCTTGAAAGTAGAAGCTGCATCATTTCAAGAATGATCAGCAATTCCTAAGGAGTGCTTGATACTGTAGAGGTTTATTCAAGGAATAAATGAATGCTTATTAACATATATGATGTCATATAATTTCTTATGTATAATAGATTGACTTAAAAGTCATGAACAGTCAGGGTATCTGGGTGGCTTAGTCCGTTGGGCATCCAACTCTTGGTTTCAAATCAGGTCATGCAAGGATGTGAGATCCAGCCCCACATGGGGCTCCCTACTTAACATGTAGTCTGCTGGGGATTCTCTCTCCCCCTCTCCTTCTTCCCCCTCTGCTCCTCCCCCATGCTCTCTCCTGCTCTCTTTCTCAAATAGACAAAATCTTTAAAAAAAAGTCATGAACAGTCATTTTGGTGGAGGAAAAAAATACAATGTTTCCTGCCTTCCTAAAAGGCATGTTTCTGGTGTGGAAGTGTATCTTTATTCATTATGCAAATACAAGATGCTCACAAATATTTGAGAATGTTAATAGGCTGTTATTCCTGAAGAGCAGCCTAGAGAATCATTTCTTTCTTCAGATTCTCCGTTAATTAGAGTCCCCCTTAATTAACCTGCTTATTGTTTACATTCCCTTTCAGAATGCATTTTCTATCACTCAAACTCAGTAACTGTCACATTGCCCTGAATAGTTCCCAGCTTGGCCTCTCTGCTATTGGCAACCCTTTCTCTAAATGTCAGGAAGAAATAGGGCTTTAGGCAGAGATAATTAAATGGAATAGCACAGCAGTGAATGGTCACATACACACTCAAGAGGAAGAATGAGGGCTAGAATAGGTGGTAAGAGGGCACCACGGTGCCCTCAGGTATAACAACTAAAAGGTAGAGCCCAAAATGATAAAGGAAACACCATCACCAATTTTACGTACCAATAATATGATAGTTAATGGGAATGGAAACCATTTAACTCAGGTAATTACAGTCCTTTTGGCTCATTTATTTCTTTTCAAGGGCTTAAACCTTTGGTTTCCAAAAACTATATAGTATTACTATCTCACCCTATCTAATTTCTATGGTCCCCTTAATGAAATGTAGCAACAGATGTCTTAAATGAGATTATCCATCTTACACATATGGTTAGTAATGTGAGATGACCCAAAAGTGTTTCTCAGGTGATATATAGGGATGACAACAGAAATTAAGTTATTAGGAAAATCTCAGATATCTTGGGGAAAGACAAAACATTATAATCATAAACCACATCACAAGAGCTTACATACTTTGCTCCTGTTCCCACCTTCTTTATTCACAAAATACATGGCTCAATTCTCTAGGATCATGGACTCTACATCTATTATTTAAGCAAAGAAGCTTTGTAAGGAAATAACAAATGGGAGGCAAAAGGCAAAAAATAAAAGAGTTCAGGTGATACAAATAAACGTAGTACGCAGAACAGCAGGGCCGAGGTAAAAATTGAAAGCATGCTGTAAAGAGGCCGGTGCTAAATAATAAATGAATAACACAGAGAAGAAGAGGTTGGAAATAACAAAATACTCTGTAAACAGAATTTTTTTTTTTTTAAGATATCTATTTCAAACTTAAAACCTAGACATTTGGGGGAACATAGGCATCTGGTTGGAAAAGGTGATTTCCCTGCTAGCTACCTGGATTAAAATATGCACCCACACATACAAAAATTACAGTGGCAGGCAGGCAGGGATTTTAATAAAAATGTAAATCATGACCTTCAAAACAAACAGAAAATAGACTATGCTTCTTCCAAACAGGTGTGAGAACCTTACTGAAAAGACATTAGCTACCAGAGGAAAAGCCAGAGCCAAGTTTGAAGTGAAAGAGACTGGAATCACTAGTATAAAGTAATCTCAACTAGGTTTCAAATAGTGGGTAAGAGATAATTATGAAATGTTAACCAACTATTCAAAGTGTAAAGAATGAGTTCTCAAGTGAAGTTTGGGAGAATTATTTTATATGGAACGAAAATGAGTTAAAATAAATCATGTCCAATAAACATTATTGTAAAGTATCAAATAAATAAATCTATCAAGTTAAATAAGATAGGAAAGACCACCTATAAAAAAATGACCAGAAATCAGGTCTTAATGTTATTATCTTTGTGTCATCTTTGAAAAGGGAACACCGAGGGTTAATGTATGTAATCCAACTTGACAACCACTTCTATGACTCAATGATGAATGATAAGAACTTATCGAAAGGACGTGTGAAATGGAAATGCAAGGAAAGAACTATAATACGATATGTAACACTAAATGACATGTTGAACGTTAGACATATTAATTTTACATGGTAATGGACAAGGGGAATGCCATGATACATATATTCAAATCAGGTGAACTAATAATAATATGTAATGAAACTTCTGGCTACATGCAGCCATTCATAAAAGTGGATTATGCAACCAGACTGTGGATTGTGCAAATCAGAGCTCTTAAAAAAAAAAAATAGATTTTACCTTTTAGAGTAATTTTAGGTTTCCAGCAAAATTAGACATAAGATACAAAGATCCTCACAAAGCACCTGTCCCACACATGCATGGTCTCCACCATTATCAACCCTCCCCATCAGAGAGGCGCATTGATGATTCCATGTCAACACATCATAATCATCAAAGTCCACAGATGACAATAGAGTTCACTCTTGGTAGTGTAGATTCTATGGATGTGGACAAATGTATAATGACATGTATTCACCATGATAGTATCATATGGACTAGTTCTGATGTCATAAAAATCCTCTCTGTTCTGCCTATTCATCTCTCTCTCCCCAACCACCCCTTGGTGACCACTGATATTTTTATGGTCTCTATAATTTTGCATTTTCCAGAATGTCACACAGTTGGGATTGAATACGATGTAGCCTTTTCAGATTGCTTTCTTTCATGTAGAAATATCCATTTAAATTTCCTCTAATGTCTTTTCAGGGCTTGATAGTTCATTTCTTCTTAGCACTGAATAATATTCCATGGTCTGGATATACCAGTTTATTTATCCATTCACTCACTGAAGAACATCTTGGTTGCTTCCCCATTTGGTCATTTATGAAAAAAGCTACTGTAAACATCTGTATGCAAGTTTTTGTGTGGACATAAGTTTTTCAGATCCTTTGAGTAAATGCCACAGAGTGTGATTCTATGGTAAGAGCTTGTTGAGTTTTATAAGAAACTGCCCAACTGTCTTCCAAAGTGAGAATTTTTTTAAATAACTATCTCCAGAGTTCATGAAGAATGGATGCTGGCAATTAATACAAATAGAATCTTATAATGTGTCACATATATTTCATTATGCAATTTTTTAAATAAGGAAGACTCATCAAATCAAAAAATAACGCTGTGCTTTCTGAGAGAATAAACCATTTCAGAAAGTGGTGGAATATGTCAGTTCACTCACGCACAGGAATCTAAAACTTAGCATTTACTTACTTGTTTAAAACTCATAGATTTCAAAACAGCTTTTCAAGGACTATAAAGAGGCCACATCTCTGTGAACACTGTGAAGGAGACAAACCGAGTTTCACTAACTGAGAACCAATATTAATGATGGGAGGTTACAATTTGATCTATAACTTGGTTTGTGGACCCAGATTCTGTCAGTTGTTGCAACAGTTCAACACAAACAATTAATTACTTTCATGTCTTTCATTATTGTTGTGGCAGGGTAGAACAAGGAAGGTGTGATGAAAGCAGATAGCATTCCCCATTGCCTGCCTGACAAACTCATTTTCATCCTAAAAGATAACAGAGACATGACTTCCTCTGTGAAGACTTCTGGGATCTTGTTATCTTTCTAACGTTCTTCATCTGTGCTTTAAGATCACTCTGTACATACATCTGTTGGCACTTGTCACAATGCTGTGGTGGTTTGTTTGTACGTCTGTTCCCCTGTGCTCCTTGAGAAATCTCTGGGAAAAGCTTGTTCAGTGAAGAGAGAGAAGAGTGAATGATGCATGTTGTGGTTTTGAACCTGACAAGTAAATAGTGAAGAGTCCAGAGAGTATCAACCACCTTTCCAGTTTCCTGATTACAAAGATTCTTAACTTTATGAATGAGCAGGAACGGAAAGTGACTTCTTATTAGCTATCCATCAAACTGACTGCCTATTAATATCCTTCAGATTCTTCCATATCAATTTAAATGCATCATTTAATATAAAACAGTCTTTATTTGTTCCATTGCTTTATGACATCACGTGTTATTCTCAAAAGTCTTGTCTCCTCCATGGAACACTTTACAACTTTTTCCATTCTCATTTCTTTTCTAAATAAATTTTGATATCCTAGGGAGGCCTGGGTAGCTCAGTTGGTTAAGCATCTGCCTTCCATTTGGGTCATGATCCCAGGGTCCTGCGATGGAGCCCTGCATCCACTGGGCTCCTTGCTCAGTGGGGAGCCTGCTTCTCCCTCTGCCGGTAGCTCCCCCTGCTTGTGCTCTCTCTCTCTGACAAATAAATAAATAAAATCTTTAGAAGAGTACTCAGCATATAGGACATGTTAATAGAAGTAAACTGTTATCATAATAATAATTATGATTATTATGAGGTACCACCTCTTGGCATATGCCTACTTGGAAGGCGTCCAGAGCCCTTTTTTGCTTCCTGGTTTCTCACACTGAGATAAATATGAAGGATCTCTCCTATTAAAATATACCAGAGGGTGCCTGGGTGGCTCAGATGGTTAAGCGTCTGCCTTCGGCTCAGGTCATGATCCCAGGGTCCTGGGATCGAGTCCCACATCAGGCTCCCTGCTCCTTGGGAGCCTGCTTCTCCCTCTGCTTCTCTCTCTCTCTCTCTCTCCTCCTCTGTCTCTCATGAATAAATAAATGAAATCTTTAAAAAAAATATACCAGAGATACAATCTAAACCATCAAACTGCAATAAAACCTGAAGACATGTCAATAAATTAATTCAATTAATATTTGTAGTTTCTAATGCTTTAACATATTTCACCTGCCAAATGGAGCTTTCATTTTAAGAGTCCTTTTATACTGGGGCACCTGTGTGGCTCGGTTGATTGAGTGTCAGACTCTTGATTTTGGCTCAGGTCATGATCTCAGGGTTCTGGGACCGAGCCCACATCAGGTTCCACACTGAGCACAGAGTCTGCTTGTCCCTCTTCTTCCCTCTGTTTGTGCTCTCTCTCTCTCCCTCTCTCAAATAAATAATCTTAAAAAAAAGAGTTCTATTTTTTTTAAATTTTTTATTATTATGTTAATCACCATATATTACATCATTAGTTTTGGATGTAGTGTTCCATGTTTCATTGTTTCTGCATAACACCCAGTGCTCCACGCAGAACGTGCCCTCCTTAATACCCATCACTAGGCTAACCCATCCCACCACCCCCCTCCCCTCTAGAACCCTCAGTTTGTTTTTCAGAGTCCATCGTCTCTCATGGTTCGTCTCCCCCTCCGACTTCCTCCCCTTCATTCTTCCTTTCCTGCTATCTTCTTTTTTTTTTCTTAACATATATTGCATTATTTCCTTCAGAGGTACAGATCTGTGATTCAACAGTCTTGCATAATTCACAACACCCACCATAGCACATACCCTCCCCAATGTCTATCACCCAGCCACCCCATCCCTCCCACCCCCCCAACACTCCAGCAACCCTCAGTTTATTTCCTGAGATTAAGAATTCCTCATATCAGTGAGGTAATATGATACATCTTTCTCTGATTGACTTATTTCACTCAGCATAACACCCTCCAGTTCCATCCACATCGTTGCAAATGGCAAGATCTCATTCCTTTTGATGGCTGCATAATATTCCACTGTGTATATATACCACATCTTCTTTGTTCATTCATCTGTCAATGGACATCTTGGCTCTTTCCACAGTTTGGCTATTGTGGACATTGCTGCTATAAACATTGGGATGCATGTACCCCTTCGGATCCCTACATTTGTATCTTTGTGGTAAATACCTAGTAGTGGAATTGCTGGATGGTATGGTAGCTCTATTTTCAACTGTTTGAGGAACCTCCATACTGTTTTCCACAGGGGTTGCACCAACCTGCATTCCCACCAACAGTGTAGGAGGGATCCCCCTTTATCCGCATCCCCGCCAACATCTGTCGTTTCCTGACTTGTTAATTTTAGCCATTCTGACGGGTGTGAGGTGGTATCTCATGGAGGTTTTGATTTCGATTTGCCTGATGCCGAGCGATGTTGAGCACTTTTTCATGTGTCTGTTGGCCATTTGGATGTCTTTTTTGGAAAAATGTCTGTTCATGTCTTCTGCCCATTTCTTGACTGGATTATTTGTTCTTTGGGTGTTGAGTTTGATAAGTTTTTTATAGATTTTGGATACTAGCCCTTTATCTGATATGTCATTTGCAAATATCTTCTCCCATTCTGTCGGTTGTCTTTTGGTTTTGTGGACTGTTTCTTTTGCTGTGCAAAAGCTTTTTATCTTGATGAAATCCCAATAGTTCATTTTTGCCCTTGCTTCCCTTGCCTTTGGCGATGTTTCTAGGAAGAAGTTGCTGTGGCTGAGGTCGAAGAGGCTGCTGCTTGTGTTCTCCTTTAGGATTTTGATGGACTCCTGTCTCACGTTTAGGTCTTTCAACCATTTTGAGTCTATTTTTGTGTGTGGTATAAGGACATGGTCCAGTTTCATTCTTCTGCATGTGGCTGTCCAATATTCCCAAAACCATTTGTTGAAGAGACTGTCTTTTTCCCATGGGACAGTCTTTCCTGCTTTGTCAAAGATGAGTTGACCATAGAGTTGAGGGTCCATTTCTGGGCTCTCTATTCTGTTCCATTGATCTATGGGTCTGTTTTTGTGCCAGTACCATACTGTCTTAATGACGACAGCTATGTAAAAGAGCTGGAAGTCCGGAATTGTGATGCTGCCAGCTTTGCTTTTCTTTTTCAAAATTCCTCTGGCTATTCGGTGTCTTTTCTGGTTCCATACAAATTTTAGGATTATTTGTTCCATTTCTTTGAAAAAAGTGGATGGTATTTTGATGGGGATTGCACTGAATGTGTAGATTGCTCTAGGTAGCATTGACATCTTCACAATGTTTGTTCTTCCAGTCCATGAGCATGGAACGTTTTTCCATCTCTTTGTGTCTTTCTCAATTTCTTTCATGAGTATTTTATAGTTTTCTGAGTACAGATCCTCTGCCTCTTTGGTTAGATTTATTCCTAGGTATCTTATGGTTTGGGGTGCAATTGTAAATGGGATTGATTCCTTAATTTCTCTTTCTTCTGTCTTGTTGTTGGTGTATAGGAATGCCACTGATTTCTGTGCATTGATTTTATATCTTGCCACTTTACTGAATTCCTGTATGAGTTCTAGCAGTTTTGGGGTGGAGTCTTTTGGGTTTTCCACATACAGTATCATATCATCTGCAAAGAGTGAGAGTTTGACTTCCTCTTTGCCGATTTGGATGCCTTTGATTTCTTTTTGTTGTCTGATTGCTGTAGCTAGGACTTCTAATACTATGTTGAATAGCAGTGGTGAGAGTGGACATCCCTGCCGCGTTCCTGACCTTAGAGGGAAAGCTCTCAGTTTTTCCCCTTTGAGAATGATATTCGCTGTAGGTTTTTCATAGATGGCTTTTATGATATTGAGGTAGGTACCCTCTATTCCTATACTCTGAAGAGTTTTGATCAAGAAAGGGTGCTGTACTTTGTCAGATGCTTTTTCTGCATCTATTGAGAGGATCATATGATTCTTGTTCTTTCTTTTGTTAATATATTGTATCACATTGATTGATTTGCAGATGTTGAACCAAACTTGCAGCCCAGGGATAAATTCCACTTGGTCGTGGTGAATAATCCTTTTAATGTACTGTTGGATCCTATTGGCTAGTATTTTGGTGAGAGTTTTTACATCCATGTTCATCAAGGATATTGGTCTGTAATTCTCCTTTTTGATGGGGTCTTTGTCTGGTTTTGGGATCAAGGTAATGGTGGCCTCATAAAATAAGTTTGGAAGTTTTCCTTCCATTTCTATATTTTGGAACAGTTTCAGGAGAATAGGTATTAATTTTTCTTTAAATGTTTGGTAGAATTCCCCTGAGAAGCCATCTGGCCCTGGGCTTTTGTTTGTTGGGAGATTTTTGATGACTGCTCCAATTTCCTTAGTGGTTATAGGTCTCTTTAGGTTTTCTATTTCTTCCTGGTTCAATTTTGGTAGTTGATACACCTCTAGGAATGCATCCATTTATTCCAGGTTATCTAATTTGCTGGCATAGAGTTGCTCATAATATGTTCTTATAATTGTATGTCTCTGGTGTTGGTTGTGATCTCTCCTCTTTCATTCATGATTTTGTTGATTTGGGTCATTTCTCTTCTTTTTGATAAGTCTGGCCAGGGGTTTATCAATCTTGTTAATTCTTTCAAAGAACCAGCTCCTAGTTTCGTTGATCTGTTCTACTGTTCTTTTGGTTTCTATTTCATTGATTTCTGCTATGATCTTTATTATTTCTCTTCTCCTGCTGGGTTTAGACTTTATTTGCTGTTTTTTCTCTAGCTCCTTTCGGGGTAGGGTTAGGTTGTGTATTTGAGAGCTTTCTTGTTTCTTGAGAAAGGCTTGTATTGCTATATACTTTCCTCTCAGGACTGCCTTTGCTGTATCCCAAAGATTTTGAACAGTTGTGTTTTCATTTTCATTGGTTTCCATGAATTTTTTTAATTCTTCAATTTCCTGGTTGAGCCATTCATTCTTTAGTAGGATGCTCTTTAGCCTCCATGCATTTGAGTTCTTTCCACCTTTCCTCTTGTGATTGAGTTCTAGTTTCAAAGCACTGTGGTCTGAAAATATACAGGGAATGATCCCAATCTTTTGGTAGCGGTTGAGACCTGATTTGTGCCCTAGGATGTGATCTATTCTGTAGAATGTTCCATGGGCACTAGAGAAGAATGTGTATTCCGTTGCTTTGGGATGGAATGTTCTGAATATGTCTGTGAAGTCCATTTGGTCCAGTGTTTCATTTAAAGTCTTTATTTCCTTGTTGATCTTTGCATAGGTGATCTGTCCATTTCAGTCAGAGGGGTGTTAAAGTCCCCCACTATTATTGTATTGTTGTCGATGTGTTTCTTTGCTTTGTTATTAATTGCCTTATATAATTGGCTGCTCCCATGTTAGGAGCATAGCTATTTACAATTGTTAGATCTTCTTGTTGGATAGACCCTTTAAGTAGGATATAGTGTCCTTCCTCATCTCTTATTACAGTCTTTGTTTTAAAATCTAATTTGTCTGATATAAGGATTGCCACCCCAGCTTTCTTTTGGTGTCCATTAGTATGGTAAATGGTTTTCCACCCCCTCACTTTCAATCTGGAGGTGTCTTTGGGTCTAAAATGCGTCTCTTGCAGACAGCATATCGATGGGTCTTGCTTTTTTATCCAATCTGAGAGCCTATGTCTTTTGATTGGGGCAATTAGCCCATATACATTCAGGGTAACTATTGAAAGATATGAATTTAGTGCCATTGTATTGCCTGTAAGGTGACTGTGACTGTATACTGTCTGTGTTCCTTTCTGGTCTATGCTGCTCTTAGGCTCTCTCTTTGCTTAGAGGACCCCTTTCAATATTTCTTGGAGGGCTGGTTTTGTGTTTGCAAATTCCTTTAGTTTTTGTTTGTTCTGGAAGCTTTTTATCTCTCCTTCTATTTTCAGTGATAGCCTAGCTGGATATAGTATTCTTGGCTGCATATTTTTCTCATTTACTGCTCTGAAGATATCATGCCAGTCCTTTCTGGCCTGCCAGGTCTCTGTGCATAGGTCTGTTGCCAATCTAATACTTCTACCATTATAGGTTACATATCTCTTCTCCCGACCTGCTTTCAAGATTTTCCCTTTGTCTCTGAGACTCGTAAGTTTTAGTATTAGATGTCGGGGTGTTGACTTATTTGTTTTGATTTTGCGAGGGGTTCTCTGTGCCTCCTGGATTTTGATGCCTGTTTCCTTCCCCACATTAGGGAAGTTCTCTCCTATAATTTGCTCCAATATACCTTCTGCCTCTCTCTCTCTTTCTTCTTCTTCTGGGATCCCAATTATTCTAATGTGTTTTGTCTTATCGTATCTCTTATCTCTCGAATTCTGCCCTCATCATCCAGTAGTTGTTTATCTCTCTTTTTCTCAGCTTCTTTATTTTCCATCATTTGGTCTTCTATATCACTGATTCTCTCTTCTGCCTCATTTATCCTAGCAGTTAGTGCCCCCATTTTTTATTGCACTTCATTAATAGCCTTTTTGTTTTCAATTTGGTTAGATTTTAGTTCCTTTATTTCTCCAGGAAGGGTTTCTCTAATAACTTCCATGCTTTTTTCAAGCTCAGCTAGTATCTTTAAAATCATGATTCTGAACTCTACGTCCGACATCGTACTAATGTCCATATTGAGTAGGCCCCTGGCAGATGGTACTACCTCTTGTTTTTTTGCTGAGGTGATTTTTTCCGTCTTGTCATTTTGTCCAGAGGAGAACAGATGAATGAGAGAACAAAATGCTAACAGGTTAACAACGTCCCCTGCAAATATACTCTATACAAATCAGAAAAGACCTAAAACCAGAGGAAAAGAAAGGGAAAGAAAGAAAAAAGAAAGAGAAAAAGAAAAAGATAAAAACAAACAAAAACAGAACAAAAAAAACCAGAATATGATCAAATATGATCAGGCTAGTGTACAGATCAGTGCCACACACTAGATTTTGGGTGTATTTTGGTCTGTTAGAAGAAAGTGCCTCCGAAAATTTTAAAGGAAGAAAGACTTATATATGTACAAAATAAGGGTTGATACAATGAAGGGATGGAAGATGACTGTAAAGATGAAAATTATAAAAGATTTTATAAAAGGATTTGCTAAGATAAGAAATTGTTTGAAAAAAGAAAGAAGATTGAAAGAAAAAAGAAAAAAAGGGAGAGAATGTGATCAGGCAGGAGACTATAACAAAGCCATACACTAGTGATTTAGGGTATATTTTGATCTGTTAGAAGAAACTGTATCTCAAAATTTTAAAGAGAGAACAACTTATATATATATGCCAAAAATAAGGGTATCTACTATGAAGGGATAAAATAGGACTCTAAAAATGAAAAATAAAATTTTTTTTTCCAAAAGAGATTGATAAGATGTTGGTCGAAAAAGGGAAAAAGAAAAATTAAAAAAAAAAAAAACAGTTAAAAAAATTAACTTTGAAAAACTAATTTATCATGGTAAGAAAGCCATGAATTCTATGTGCAGTATTCCCCTAGCGCTGGAGTTCTCCCGTTCTCCTTGATTGGTAAACTTGGCCTTGGCTGTGCTGATCTTCTAGGGGAGGGGCCTGTTGCCATGGTTCCCAAATGTCTTTGCTGGAGGCGGAATTGCCCCGCCCTTGTCGGTCCAGGCTAGGCAATCTGCTCGGGTTTGCTCTTGGGAGCTTTTGTTCCCTGCAAACTTTCGGTACAGCTTTGGAGGACCAGAGTGAAAATGGTGGCCTCCCAATCTCCGCCTGAAGGAGCTGAGAACTCGGGGCCCTGCTCCTCAGTGCGCCCCCAGAGAAAAGCAGTCAGTCAGTCCCGTCTCCCCGGTCTCCGTGCTCACCCGTCCTGTGACCGAGCATTTCTATCTCTGGCACCCGACCCCGTGTGGAGTCTCCAAACCCAGCAGATCCCTGCGGTGTGCTTCCGCACCACTCCCCTGGGGGAGGAAGCGGAGTCTCCCCGGATCTGCCGCTTGTTGGGTCCCTGCTGGAGGATCAGTGGCCCGACTGGGCTGCGGATCACAGTTTATGGCCACCCCGAGCTGAGAGCCCACACCTCAGCTCTGTCTCTGCAGCCGGCTTCCCCGCTCCGATACCTGGGAGCTCTGCCGCACTCAGGCACCCCCGGTCTTTCTGTGACCCTGAGGGTCCTGAGACCACACTGTCCCGCAAGGGTTCCACCCCCCGCTTGGCCACTGAAGCAACGTCCCTCAGTGGAGCCGGCTTCTAAAAGTTCCGATTTTGTGCTCCGCGGCTCTAGCACTTGCCAGAAGCGGCCGACGGAGGCCCCCTCCCCCGCCGTCTATCCTCCCGAATATCGCCTCGGATTCACTTCTCCGCACGTCCTACCTTCCAGTAAGTGGTTGCTTCTCTGTTCAGAGAGTTGTTGCTACTCTCTTCTTTGATCTCCTGTTGAGTTCGAGGTGTTCAGAATGGTTTGATCCCTATTCAGCTGAATTCCTGAGACCAGACAAAATCCAGGTCTCCTACTCCTCCGCCATGTTGCTCCGCCCCCCGAGTTCTTCTATTAATTTAAGTAGGAAGAGAAATGTTGAAAGAAATACAGGCTAGTATGCAGGATCAACAGGATCTCTATTTTAGTCTGTTCCAGGTGGCAGGTTGCTTTTTCCATCTGCAAGGAAAACGAGCCATTATAAGTAGCCAATAAACAATTTAAACTGAAGATTCTGATATGAAACTTCTTTCCCAATAGGGTAAAATTTGACCAGTCTCAGAACTACAGAAATCCTCTTCATTATGATCAACAGGTTTATAAAATAATCAATTTTTAATTGAAATCATGAAAGTAACCCCAAAAGTCTTTGTGTATATTTTGTATACTTGCATACCTGTGAGTGTGTGTGGGGTGTATGTATTTGCCGTCGAACACACACCTATTTTCATATATAGTTGAAGAGAAGAGAGATTTTCCTCTAACATGTAAAAGTGAAAATGTGAGAGCTTATTCATTCACTTTACTTTGCTTTAAAACATACCTATTTTTCTAGGTACAGCAATATGAAAGTTCATAATGTTTACATTTTAATAGATCTTTCACTGAAATTGCTTTTTCAGGAACATTTTCTTATTTTCTCTGAAGGCAGTAGGGAAAACAACCATGTTATAAAATAATGAAAATCTAGGCTGCATTGCTAGTCATTTCAGAGAGTCATTTGACTTTTTCTTATATATTGTAAAAACACTTTCTTTATCTCCAAATTGGAAAAGCAAACTAAAAGGAAGTCCTTACTGGTTTTTACCCTTTATGTACTTCACATCTATGTTGTTTCAGAGTAGGACTCGCTCTGAAATATTATTAAGCCTTAAAAATCACACCAAATAAATTAAGTGATAAATCCCAAATCATATTAAAGTCACAGGACTGACTGAGAGCTTGTATTTATAACCCAACTGTGCATTCATGAGTCTAAAAAGGGCTGTGTTCTTTGGGTTGGGAAGTAGGAAGAAGCACATTTAGCTTATCTAAAGTCTGCTCATCTTTTACCCATGTTCCTCTTGATATGGTTTTGTGCACCTAAAATTTCCCAAGAAGTATCTTTTCAACTTAGTTCTGTTCCCTTTATTAAAAGACCTCAGGGGCACCTGGGTGGCTCAGTCAGTTAAGCATCTGACTCTTGATTTTGGCTCAGGTCATGATCTCAGGGTTTTGAGATCCAGCCCTGCAACGGGCTCTGAGCTCAGCATGGAGTTTGCTTGTTCCTTTCCCTCCGCTCCTCCCCTGACTCTCTCTCTCTCTCTTATAAATAAAAATAAAATCTTTAAAAAATAAAAAAATAAAAGGGCTCATACTTTACATAGTCTTGAAGATTTTTTTCATGTAATATTAAACCGCTGAAATTGAACCATGCTGTGTATGTTACCGTATTTTCTTCATTCTGACCACTTTATGGTAATCCATTGTTAAATACACCACAGCTTGTTTGTGTTCTCCTCATGGATATTTGGTCTCTTTCCATTTGATTATTTGTTTTCTATTGTGAACGATATTGCTATGAACATTCTTGCACATGTCTTCTGTTGTACCTGGGCAAGAGTTTGTTCTATATATACCTTTAGAAGTATATACCTTGTAAGATATGTGATGTTTAGCCATAGGAGATATGTATAACCATGTTTTTAGAGCATGACTTTGTCAGTGTAGTCCCTCATTCTTTCAATCATCCAGTGTACTCATATGTTACATAAACACATGGTTCTACTATACTGATGAACTTGTCTATTCTATGCTAATACAAAACTGTCTGAATTTCTATTTCTTTATAAGTCCTGCTATTCAGTTAACTGGGGGGATTCTGACTCCTGAATCTTCCATTTAAATGTAGAAACTAAAACATTTCATTTAAATCTCTGTTGAGACTTTAATTGGAATTGTATGTAGATTGTATGTAGATTAGTTTGGGGGTAACTGATGTGTTTGTGATATTATGTGTCTTTATCTGTGAATATAGCATATCACTTTATTTAGGTCTTCTCTAAAATGTTGTAATCAGGATTTAGAGTTTACTTGCAGAAGTTCTTGCACTTTGATTCATTCTTAGGCAGCTAATTTTTTTTTCCTGTTAGTATTTTTGCTTTAATTACTTTACTCTTCTGTTTATTGTTACATAAAATACAACTGATTTTTTTTATCATTAAGCTTATAACTAACTACCTTGTGAAATGCTCATAAAAATGAGTTTGTAGATTTTTTTTATCATTCAAGTTCTCTGAGGAAGGACTTTGCTTTGCTTTTCAACACTGGAAAGATCATCTTGCAGAGTGGAAACAAGTACAAAACTTACTGTATTTGTCTTATGAGCAAATAGGCCACATAGAATATGTTTGGTATTAAGAGAACTTGATCTACTGGAGGCATCAATAAATTCTATCTATGGAGAGGGCTACATGCATGCCTCAGAAGCAGGCAACACCAGCGTACCCATTTGGGCTTTCTTTGGATAGGTATACTGAAAATTATAGTATTAAAACATATAAAGTTATATTGGTAATCTGTGGTCTCACTATGTACAATTTCATGATTGCAAGGGCTAGATATGTGATTTTTTGGTATCCCAGCGCAGTGGTGTTTCAGTGTCCTCACCACACCTACTTGAAGAAATTCAGCATTTTCCCATTGTTCACAGGAAGGAGCACCAAATATCAGTTATCAGTTTATCCTTTGTGTGTATGTGTGTGTGTGTGTGTGTGTGTGTGTGTGTGTGTGTGTATAGGCTTGTTGAAATAATCTCTTTTATTTTAGGACAAAGAAAATGATGTGATAGATGACATGTTTGAAGGAATCATACATGTCCCTTCAAATCAGATGAAGAGAGAAAATTAATTTTTTTGCAGAGAGCATTTTCCTTTGGAATTTTGGGTCTGCATTCCAAATGACAAACTTTGATTCAATTAGCAAATAACAAACTCTGATTCTGTAACAAATAACAAAGAAGAAGACTAAAACACAGAAAGGAAGACCGTGAATAATTGTACTGTTGATTTGGAAAATGAATCTTGTACCCCTCACCTCTGGCAACCATTGGTTTGTTCTCTGTATTGATGGATCTGTTTCTGCGTTTGCTTCTTTGTTTATTTGTGTTGTTTTTTTTTTTGACTCCACATAAAAGTGAAATAATTTATTATTTGTCTTTATCTGTCTGACTTATTTCACTTTGCATAATACATTCTGGGTCCATCCATGTCACAAACGACAAGATCTCATCTTCTTTATCTTTTCATCTGTGGATGGACACTTATGTTGCTTCCATATAATCTCTTTGGAAAATGTGTTGGCAATAAGTATTTAAGTTTGATAGATGGATACAGAAATTCAACTTCAAGATATATGTTCAAGTAAAGTGTGTATATATGTTCACCAAAATACATACTCAGTAATGCATGTAACAACACTATTTATAATAGCTCCAAGGTGGAAGCAATACAAATGCCTATCAACAAGAGGATGAATAAATACATTGTGGACTAGTCAACACTTTACACTACATGGCAATGAAAATGAGCCAACTATTGTTACAGGCAATAGTATGGATAAGTCACTCAAATACAGTGTTTCATAAGATAAAATAGATGCAAAAGAATGTATCTGTATGATTTTATTTACGCAGAATTCAAAAATAGGCAACATTAAGCTAGAGTCCTAGAGGTTAAGGTAATGAGTGGTACCTCTGGACAGGAAAATGGAATGAGTGATAGAAGGAGGCAGAAATAGCTGGAGTGCTGGGTGTTGCTCTGTTTCTGAACTTGGATGGTTGTCACACTGTCAGCTGTATGCTTGTGATTTGTTCACCTCTCATGATGCGTGTTACACTTCATTCAAAAGTTGTTTAGGGGCGCCTGGGTGCCTCAGTCAGTTAAGCGTCTGCCTTTGGCTCAGGTCATGATCCCAGGACCCTGGGATTGAGTCCCACATCGGGCTCCTTGTTCAGTGGGAGCCTGCTTCTCCCTCTGTCTGCCCCTCTCTCTCTCTCTCTGACAAACAAATAAATAAATAAATAAAACCTTTTAAAAAGTTGATTTTAGGAGTAAATGATTTTTGTCAACTTAATAGTTCTTTTCAAATTCGATTTTATTAAAGAGAGCATGGTAAATAAGGAGTATGTGATGAAAAATATGATTGTAGTACCTGATGAAACAAGTATAAGATTTTAAATTTTAGATAGTATAAAGTAAATTTTATTCTCTTTAGATATGTTAACTTATGAAGTAAATTTTATCTGGCTGGTTTTATGGCATAGCACCTATGAAATGTGTAAAGGTTAAGCAGTAGAAACGATTTTCTGGATACATATGTGTGTTTGAGTTGTTTGCGTGCTTATATATTTTTCTGATTTGGACCAAAATATTTGTGCTTTTTTCCTGATTTTTGTCTTTCATGTACTTACTTGAAAGCAATATTCAATCAGTATGTGTTGAAGACTTATTCATAGTAGTTCTGTAAATTTGCTTTGATCCGTATTTCTTTTTTAAAAAAATATTTATTTGACACAGAGAGAGAGCATGGGTGAGTTCGCACAAGCAGTGGGGAGGGACTGAGGGAGAGGGAGAAGCTGACTCCCCACTGAGCAGGGAACCTGACACAGGGCTCCATCCCAGGACCCTGAGATCATGACTTGAACCAAAGGCAGATTCTTAAACGACTGAGCCACCCAGGTGCCCCAATCCCTATTTCATAGAAATGTAAGTTGAGGGACACACATTCATTTATTCACTAACTCCCAATAACATAGAATGGAGTCAGTTTGGCATTGAGATCTGAACTCAGGAAGGTCCATTTTCTGAACTTTTCAAAGATTAAAGCAGACCGCAAATGGGGTGACCTCTGAGATTACCAGCCAACTATCACAGTAATAGTAGTTTGTCTTGAGATTAAAGTGATAAGAATCACAACTTAAGTCACCTGAAGGAAAAGCAAAAACAAAAGAGAAATGCTTCTTAGTGGCTGAGAAGAACACTGGAGTAGCTTACAAAACCGAAGGAGAAACACTCACATCAAGGCTTCAGACATGATACTGGGATTTGACTCTTTTATCTCTGCTAGTCTTTACTGGGTTTCATTTTTTATATAAAGCATCTCTGCATTGTGAGAAATGTCTAATGAGAGCCCTGTAATCTTACACTTAAGATCCAAGAAGATAATAATCCTCCCTTCCATTTTTTAAAGATTTTATTTATTTATTTGAGAGACAAAGAGAGAAAGAGTGCACGAGAGGGGGGAGGAGCAGAGGGAGAGGCAGACTCCCCAGTGAGCAGGGAGCCTGATGACATGGAACCCGATCCTGGGACTCCAGGATCGTGACCTGAGCCAAAGGAGTCACCCAACAACTAAGCCACCCAGGCACCCCTCCCTTCCGTTTTCAGATCAGAAATTATGGGAAGGATTCCACATGAGCTGGCCTGGGTTTCATCTGTGCTACTCCGGGGGATGGGGGAAAGGCAGTGCTGATGTTGAAGATGCTCCAGGAATACCAGTAAAAGGCATAGGTTTTCCAAGGGATGTGTAGTGCTCTTACAAGAAGACAGGATGTTAAGAAACTGTCCTGAGCCTTGCAAGTATGAGCACCAGGGTGCGCGCGCGTGCACACACACACACACACACACAGACACACACACACACACACACACACACAGTAGTTACCATGATTTAATTCACTCCTGGATCTGTGAAAGATGTACATGTGGCGTTATTCAATACCAGGCTGAAGAAGAGTGATCGGGAAAGATGACCATGTGGCAACAGTTTCTGAAATACATTCTTTTGTTCTTTGCAGAATGGTCACGGCCATGACAATAATGAACTCTTAGTGAGGCAGAGATTGTTCCTTGGGTAGAATTATCAGAAATATGCAAGAGTGGATTTTGCATCATGGTATATAATACCAGGTTGCATACAAGGAATGTACGTTTGAGTCCATGAGGATGTATGTTTTTGTATTTGCATCCTTCATTCATTTAGCTGTGTTTTAGGCATTGTATGCATTACCTGAGTGGGGAGATAAATCCTGTGAAAACACAATCCTGTCATTTCCCTAAAAAGCAGAGCTTTCGTTCAAATTAATTCAACACATGTATAGTAACACTTGGGCACATGATATTGTAGGGTAAGCAGAAGTGAAGAAGTGTTTGTCTAGAGGAATTCATAGTCTCATCCCTCCCACCCCCACCTGCAAACTCATACCAATAAAAATTAATCCAGAGTGGCCCAGAGTTTAGGAGGCAGTATTGCAATGTTAACCAAATATTGCTCTCGTGTATGTCTGTGTGTGTAGGTAGAGGGGCTATCTAGGAGAACTTTTAAAAGAAAGGCATATTCTGAGTAATTTTGCTATATTTCTGAATCCTTTCCCCCCTTTATCCTGTCTGGTGTACTTCTACCTAACAGAATGTGAGGACGAGATTGGAAGTAAAACCTGTAATGAGGAGAGTCCAAAGTCAGGGAAAGCAGAGTCAAGAGCTGAGTAAGAAATTGAACTATCAGAGGTCAGCAAGAACTTGGGAATGTTTGCCCCCAGTGAAGGCAACAGAAGCAACTACCAAAGCCTGAAGCCGAGTGTCAGGAATCTGCAAGTTGAGGAATATTAGGGGACAGAGAGTGTATGGACTTGCTCAGGAATAGATGGGTGTAAGGAGAGACGCTGCGCCCCTGTGGCGTTGAATCTCGGCATGTGGCTCAGCCACCAAGGTCAAAGTGCTGTGGTTGGTGTAGGCGTGAAAGGCATGCCTCCAGAGCATAATGCCCTCTCTTCCTTTACACAGGTAAGGGAATTAGGCTTCACATTTATTACCTTGATTTGTCATATGATATCTTGCAATGCTGAGTAAAAAAGCAAAAGTTATGATAGACTTTTAAAGTAGAACTTAATAAATATTAACTGAGATTGATAATTACCAAGGTAGATAAACTTAATTTAGATAAATTTACCATAAAGCTCTTATGGCAGCAGATTCATGTTTTATGAAAATGGTAGATAGAAAAGGTCTGCAAACATTGAAGAGCTAGATGGGAGGGCAGTTGGGCTAAAGAATGAGGGAATGATTAAAAAAAAATCCTGTTTAGATAATGGGATTAGATGGTTTCCGGGAGTGTGTAATGAAAGATAAGAGCCCAGTGTGTAACAAATAGTATCTGCAGAAAAATGTTTCGACAAATTAAGGCTTGCTGGAGATCCAGTGCTGAAATGTAAGTTCACACTTCTGGTCGCTAAAACAAATATATCTGTTTGATGCTTTTCATTGATACAGTCTTCCCATAACTATCAAACAGACAAAACCATAACCCAACATTATCCTTATATCAGAGTCTTTTTCTTTAAGCACTGGTTTCTCATAAACACTTGGCATTATGCATGCGACTAATGAAGAGGGCTGTGTTTATTCCAGTTATGTTAGTTTGCTGTATTTTTTGCCCTCGATTAAAGAAACTTGGGTTTACATTTCATTCCTATACACCAGTGTCAAGCTGTGAGAAATTTTACCCAGTTTGAGGATCCTGCAGTTTTCCATTTATCCCAGCTACTAAGATCTATTGCAACTTGGAATATCTTAGTGTTGCCTTATGTAATTTTGAATAGGAAAAGTAGTCTGAAGTGATTCAATATGATGTATGTTTTGAAAAGAAACTCCTAAGTAACCCAGTGATTCCTAGGGTAAATAAGTCATGCAATTTTTTTGCGGAGCTATATAGAATATCTCCGGGGCCACCGATCATTTACAAGCCATGGATGGGTATTACTGCGCTGCTCCATACTGCATCTAGTGAACCACGCGTGGGCTAGGTGTTCTAGGAGCCATTGCGGGGTTTCCTTATATCCTTCCTACCACAAGAGGGCTTGGGAGGGGGGATTTGTTCCGTAGAGAGAAGGTAGAAGAAAGATACTGGTGAAAATAATGGCTCAGGGATTGAGGGAGAAGGTGTAAGTGCCTGCTACAGGGGAAAAGCATGGGTGATGAGATTCCACTACAGTCCTGGTCTCAAAAGCACCTCTCCCCCAGCCCCGTATTTAATTATTGTTTATCCCCCTGAACACTTTTATGCCTATAGGACTTGTAATTACATTATTATTTAATTAAACACATAAAAATCCACTTGAATTGTTATATTCCAGATACTACTATATTCACAATCAAGTAAAATAGAATGTGAAAACTATGTAAAATATCCTTCTTGCATGCTGTTTATGATTCAGAGTGGTATTTGCACATAGCTTTCTGTTTGGTTTGCATTGAAGTAGTACTCATTTTTAGAGGTTAAATCTTTGATTCTTCACCAAAATGTTTCCTGTGGCTTGGCTTGCTGTAATTTGTCAGGTGCATCCTGCTTTTTAAGGTGTTTTTATGATACATGCATCTTTGAATGGAGTAGAGGATATCACAGTGTGGTGATTATTAATATATATTTAGTGCAAGTATCCCCAAGCTGCCCGTGGTGCTTCTCCCACTTTCTCTTTGGTTGTTTCTGGAGATACACCAACATGGCTGATGGCCATAACTCAGCATGTTTCTCTTTGTCTAGTAAGCTCTATCCTAGCTCTAATGGACTATGTACCTAGGGTTTTTTTTTTTCCCCTTCCATTTTCTGATTCTGTGATCCCTTCATGTACTAGAAATTTCCAGAATGTAGTAATATGGGGTTCTTCTTGTCTCTGTACATAAACCCTCTACTTTGGGACCTAGACCACTAGTATAAATTAATTCCCACTAGTATTCTTCAGCTTTGATGGATTAATTTACTACTACATTTATTTAAAAAATAGTAAGGGAAACAAAAGAGAGTAGAAACACATCTTTATTTTATTTTGTTTCGTTGTTTAAAACTACAGGCAGTTGGGAGAAGCCGATTCATATTCTGTTAGTTAGATGTCAGTTTTTACCAAAAGACTCTCTGGTATTTGGGGGTTGTTTTATTTAACCCAGTGAATGACACAATACATGATACTTGCATATTTTGTGTCTCCTTGTGGTATAGATTCTATGGCATTTTTTTTGTAGTCTAAAACCTCCATAATTCTTATAAAATCAAAAATTATTTTGCAGTTCTGGGAACTTCTTTATTAACTACCATCTGTCTTGACCGTATTTCTTATTTATGCTCCATAACAATTTACAATTTTTTTTGTGACAGTTAAAGGTAAATCATATTATCAATAATATACAGATAGGTGCTTAGTTGATCAACAAACATGATTATGGCTTAAGATATGTTATGACATATCTTTACTCTCTAGTAAGGAAAAAAAAAAGACTTTAACTGATATTTAAGGAAGGGCAATGCTCTTTACTTAGCATAGCTCCACTAACTTGTCCCAATTCTTTATTTACATCTTAGTATTATTCTGAACATTGGTAGATGACCTCGGCTGATCCTCCTCAACAGGGAAAGATCAGCAGTGAGTCAGCTCTTACCTAATGGAAATCATTAGGTCATTGTTCTGTGAGTTGCTCGGTGATTCTGAGTAAAACTCCAGTCTGTCTTATCCAAAGTAAAATGATGACAGTGATTTTTTTTTTACATCAATCTTGAGATTAATTACTGCTCTTAAAAAGGTCATGTGCTTTTTGCCAATTATTATGAGTTCCCTGAAGAATAAAGGCTACATTATGGACAACTGCTACATCTTTATTGAAGAACATTAAAGGATAGAATGATACCTATGACCCAGAATGGCGCCCTAAACTCACTGTGCATAAATAACCCGTTCGCCCTATTTCATATTAGTTTCCATTTTTCACTCTCACTGATAGCAAAACTCTCCACAATATCAGCAATGCTCTGGCCTTGATTTGCACAGTTCTTCACCTAAGCAAGGAAATGTAAAGGCAGGCCATAAAGCACAAAACAGGTAACTCTCTGAAAATTGCTGTACCTGGGAAGCATCTTCCATATATTCCAACAGTTTTAAGTGAAAATAAGGTTTACTTGCATTTTCAGAACAAAAACGTTGTAAATTATTTAAAAACCACCGACCCACTTGATGTTATTCTATAGCACACGATTCTAGAAATTTTGTTTGTAAACATTAAAAGTTCTGGATGCTTGAAAAATAACTTTCTGATTCTCAAACCAGGGTGTAATGAAACGTCATGCTAAAGTTCAGACTAACATTCATGATTTCAGCAGAGTCTGGAAAGAGAACCCTGAGGGACTAGCCAAAGGGAAAAACAGCAGGGAAGAAATAATGACTGTGAGATATAATTAATCTCCTGTTCCTTCCAAGTTGTTGATGGGGATGCCTGGGGAATGGGGAGGAGAATGAGAGCTCTGGAAAAAAAAAATGAGGGTTTCGCAGGGCATGTCCTCAGCTACTTATATTGCTGGTAGAGTGGATTTCTATTCCAATTCATTGAAGGCAGTGCATATGTTTCTGTGATCATGTGTTTCAAGGTGTTCCTAGGACCATTTGTAACTCCTTTTTTTTTTAATTTTTTTATTGTTATGTTAATCACCATATATTACATAATTTGTTTTGGTGTAGTGTTCCATGATTCATTGTTTGTTCATAACACCCAGTGCTCCATGCAGAATGTGCCCTCTTTAATACCCATCACCAGGCTAACCCATCCCCCCTCCCTCCTCCCCTCCAGAAACCTCAGTTTGTTTTTCAGAGTCCATCATCTCTCCTGGTTCGTCTCCCCCTCTGACTTACTCCCCTTCATTCTTCCTCTCCTGCTATCTTCTTCTTTTTCTTTTTTCTTAAAATATGTTGCGTTATTTGTTTCAGAAGTACAGATCTGTGATTCAACAGTCTTACACAATTCACAGTGCTCACCGTAGCACATATCTTCCCCAATGTCCATCACCCAGCCACCCCATCCCTCCCACCCCCCCAACACTCCAGCAACCCTCAGTTTGTTCCTGAGATTAAGAATTCCTCATATCAGTGAGGTCATATGATACATGTCTTTCTCTGATTGACTTATTTCACTAAGCATAACACCCTCCAGTTCCAACCACGTCGTTGCAAATGGCAAGATCTCATTCCTTTTGATGGCTGCATAATATTCCATTGTGTATATATACCACCGCTTCTTTATCCATTCATCTGTCGATGGACATCTTGGCTCTTTCCACAGTTTGACTATTGTGGACATTGCTGCTATAAACATTGGGGTGCATGTACCCCTTCGGGTCCCTACATTTGTATCTTTGGGGTAAATACCCAGTAGTGCAATTGCTGGATCGAATGGTAGCTCTGTTTTCAACTGTTTGAGAAACCTCCATACTGTTTTCCAGAGGGGTTGCACCAGCTTGCATTCCCACCAACAGTGTAGGAGGGTTCCCCTTTCTCCACATCCCCGCCCACATCTGTCGTTCCCTGACTTGTTAATTTTAGCCATTCTGACGGGTGTGAGGTGGTATCTCATGGAGGTTTTGATTTGGATTTCCCTGATGCCGAGCGATGTTGAGCACTTTTTCATGTGCCTGTTGGCCATTTGGATGTCTTCTTTGGAAAAATGTCTGTTCATGTCTTCTGCCCATTTCTTGATTGGATTATTTGTTCTTTGGGTGTTGAGTTTGATAAGTTCTTTATAGATTTTGGATACTAGCCCTTTATCTGATATGTCATTTGCAAATATTTTCTCCCATTCTATCGGTTGTCTTTTGGTTTTGTGGACTGTTTCTTTTGCTGTGCAAAAGCTTTTTATCTTGATGAAATCCCAATAGTTCATTTTTGCCCTGGCTTCCTGTGCCTTTGGTGATGTTTCTAGGAAGAAGTTGCTGCGGCTGAGGTCGAAGAGGTTGCTACCTGTGTTCTCCTTTAGGATTTGGATGGACTCCTGTCTCATGTTTAGGTCTTTCAACCATTTGGAGTCTATTTTTGTGTGTGGTGTAAGGAAATGGTCCAGTTTCATTCTTCTGCATGTGGCTGTCCAATTTTCCCAACACCATTTGTTGAAGAGACTGTCTTTTTTCCACTGGACATTCTTTCCTGCTTTGTCAAAGATAAGTTGACCATAGAGTTGAGGGTCCATTTCTGGGCTCTCGATTTTGTTCCATTGATCTATGGGTCTGTTTTTGTGCCAGTACCATACTGTCTTGATGATGACAGCTTTGTAATAGAGCTGGAAGTCCGGAATTGTGATGCCGCCAGCTTTGCTTTTCTTTTTCAATATTCCTCTGGCTATTCTGGGTCTCTTCTGGTTCCATACAAATTTTAGGATTATTTGTTCCATTTCTTTGAAAAAAGTGGATGGTATTTTGATGGGGATTGCATTGAATGTGTAGATTGCTCTAGGTAGCATTGACATCTTCACAATGTTGGTTCTTCCAATCCATGAGCATGGAACGTTTTTCCATTTCTTTGTGTCTTCTTCAATTTCTTTCCTGAGTATTTTATAGTTTTCTGAGTACAGATCCTTTGCCTCTTTGGTTAAATTTATTCCTAGGTATCTTATGGTTTTGGGTGCAATTGTGAATGGGATCGACTCCTTGATTTGTCTCTCTTCTGTCTTGTTGTTGGTGTATAGGAATGCCACTGATTTCTGTGCATTGATTTTATAGCCTGCTACTTGACTGAATTCCTGTATGAGTTCTAGCAGTTTTGGGGTGGAGTCTTTTGGGTTTTCCACATAAAGTATCATATCATCTGCAAAGAGTGAGAGTTTGACTTCCTCTTTGCCGATTTGGATGCCTTTGATTTCTTTTTGTTGTCTGATTGCTGTAGCTAGGACTTCTAATACTATGTTGAATAGCAGTGGTGAGAGTGGACATCCCTGCCGCGTTCCTGACCTTAGGGGAAAAGCTCTCAGCTTTTCCCCATTGAGAATGATATTCGCTGTAGGTTTTTCGTAGGTGGCTTTTATGATATTGAGGTATGTACCCTCTATCCCTATACTCTGAAGAGTTTTGATCAAGAAAGGATGCTGTACTTTGTCAAATGCTTTTTCTGCATCTATTGAGAGGATCATATGATTCTTGTTCTTTCTTTTGTTAATGTATTGTATCACGTTGATTGATTTGCGGATGTTGAACCAGCCTTGCAGCCCAGGGATAAATCCCACTTGATCGTGGTGAATAATCCTTTTAATGTACTGTTGGATCCTATTGGCTAGTATTTTGGTGAGAATTTTTGCATCCATGTTCATCAAGGATATTGGTCTGTAATTCTCCTTTTTGATGGGATCTTTGTCTGGTTTTTTGTAACTCCTTCTAAGGAAGTCTATAGAAGATCCAAAATATGTCAGTATTACATTAATACAGCTGGGCATAAGCATACTGAGAAATACTAAAGAAAATATTCTATGTTGCTAGCTAAACTGAGTATACTGTACACTTGGCAGTTTTTAAACTAAGACTACTTAAAGAGAAGAATTGAGAACATCTGGTTAGAAAATGAAAACCTAAAAAGTCCCCGACTATTCCGTGCATACTTGGAAAGAATGTATGTTCTGATGTTGGGTCTAATGTTCTATAAATGGCAAATAGCTCTAGTGGGTTGACATTAATGCTTAAATTATCACCTTCCCTTCCTTTGTGCTATTGTGGTCATATAATTCATTTCTACATAGCCCCTAAGCCTAGTATTACATAGTTGTTAGGTTTATTTTAAAAAGTCAGTAGCGTTTAAAGAGATTTTCTTTAAAGTTCTTCATATTTATCAGTGTATTACTCATTCTAGTGTTCTTCATTTATTACCATAAAACTGGATTTCGAACTGGTGTTCTTTACCTCTGAAATAATAAAAAAAGTCTTCACTCTTGTACTGCAAGTTATTTTTCAGGTTTCACATGTCTTTATTTAATGCATTTGTTTCATTTGTAACGTCTTCATTTTCGATGACAGTTTTTGCCAGCCTCATATTCCTGACTGACAGGCATTTTGCTTCTTTCAGCACTTTAGAGGTTTAATTCTACCTTCTTCTTGCCTCAGACACAATGTTTAAGACTGTTTCACTGTATCTAATGTATTTTTTTCATTGAATCTAATATGTTTTTCTCTCCTTTATGGCTGTTCTCAAGGTTTTTACTTATTTTCGGAGTTTGATTATACGGTGTAGGTATAATTTTTTGTTTGTTTTTGTGTGTGTGTTTTACTTTGTTTGTTTTTTGCATTTTTCCTGCTTGGAGAGCTGTGAGCAGCTTGGCTATCTGTGGATTGACACCTTGTATTAATTTATCATCTCTTCAGGTTATTTCTTCTGCCATTTTTTTTGACACTTCATTACCCCCATGTTAGACTGATATTATCTTGGTAGAGCTTGGACATTCTTTTTCATTTTTAGTACTCTTTTTTCCCCCCATTATGTTTCAGTTTGGATAATGTCTGTTGCTATGTCTCTGAAGTTCACTTCTTTTCTCTTTTCTGTCTAACAGAATTATATGCCCATTGAATGAATTCTTCATCACTGATGATCATAATTTCACATCTAGCTCTTCTGGGTTTTTGTTTTGTTTTTTAAAGATTTCAATCCTGAGTAGATCTCCCAGCTGTTCACATATGTCATCCAACTTTTCCACTAGTTATTTGAAAGTTCTGGTCTAATAGTTCTAAAAATGGGCCATCTCTGAGTCTGTTTGTATTGACTCCTTACTCAACAGTAGATGACATTGTCTTGCTTTTTTCATGTCTTGGACTTTTTGATTGTATATTGGACATTATCTGTAAAAAAAAAAAAAAAAGTATAGGGGAGGTAAATGATATTTATTCTCCCAAAAGAATCTGCTTACTGTTCTTATAGGCCATTAGAGTGGGTATTTGAGTCAATTTATGCTGTAATTTAGCTGGGTCTGGATTTTGTTGTTGCTTTAGTTATATTTAGTTTACACAATTCGGTTTATTTTGGAAGGTAAGACCTTTGATCAGTCTCAGTGCTAGCCATTAGCACACAAAGGAGAAGGGCTGGAAGTTTGGTCTCAAGTTTTCTGCCCTGTCTTCCTACTCTAATTTGCCCCCTATGCCTGCACCTTAGGGGTGCCCATCCCAGTTCTACCCCTTCTTTAGTGGTAGACAGTGTTTTGGTTGACTCTTAAGTGAGCTCCCCAAACCTGCTTCTCCCTCATAATCTGGGAATTTACGAGGTGGCTGTGCTAATGCCATGACAAACACCAAACAAGAAATAAACATGTATTAGTCTTCACACCATCAGAGATTCTCGGAGGAGGGGCTTCACCAGCCTGAAGTTGGTGGTTATAGGTGCTTGGAGGAAAAGCAGGATTACAGCCATGAAATTATTTATGCATGAATCAGGAGAGGATTACATTTCATATGAGCTGTCAACCAGTTGGGTGGATTTAAACACTAACTGATGCTGGCAGATGTAGCCCAAAAAAGGGAACTTCTCTTTCTAAAGTGATCACAACATGCCATAAAGACTGCTTATTGATTCAACATATATGGGGTATTTGAGGCATCAGTTAGAGATAGGGGGAATTGGGGGCAGGTGGGTGAGGGCCCTTGGTGGAGCATCCCTGGTTCGAAAAGGACTTATGCAAATGGTAGTCATTCAAACATCACAAACTGGTAGGATCTTCTCATTCCAGATGTCCAATGCCTCACACAGTGTAAGAAAGATGTGGAGTGTGAAGTATTTTGGAATTATTGCTCTGCCCTCAGAAAAAGTTGTTTGTTTCATTCTCAGAGGAGGTTTCTCTCACTTGTCTTGTCATACCCTGACTAGAGAAATTTGCTTGGCTTTCCTCTCCCCCTCTCAGACCATATCATGCTGGTACACCTGTGCCTTCAAGGGAGTCTTTCTCATTTTTTTTTCTTCTCACCATTTTTTTTTTTTTTCTGAGCAGCAAAGCCAATGAAAAAGGGTTGGAACTTGCCAAATTCTCTCTATATCTGGGGCACCTAAGGATTTGGAAACTCGCACCCAACCTTTTCAGATTCTTTGGGAATCTGGTCATATTTTCTGCATCTGTGGTGGTTCCTTCCTTCCTTCACTCTCTGCCAGAAAAGAAAGGAGCTTGTGTCCATCACAGCTGTGGGGAAAATTACCTATTGGATTTTAGTATATTAGGTTATTTTGTAACACCAGCTCTTTGGTGGGCTTAAAGTAAGCATGATGTAGATAATTCATCTTGTTCTCATTGCTGAAGTAGGAGAGTTTTTATTTCTCTCTTGAGACTTCTTGAGTATGAATCACACTTTTTCTGCAAGCCCTTTAATTTTTATTAAAAGCTATTCATGGTAGATAAATATATTATGGTGATTCTGGATTCTTTTTTTTAAATTTTTTTATTGTTATGTTAATCACCATACATTACATCATTAGTTTTTGATGTAGTGTTCCATGATTTATTGTTTGTGCATAACACCCAGTGCTCCACGCAGAATGTGCCCTCTTTAATACCCATCACCAGGCTAACCCATCCCCCCACCCCCTCCCCTCTAGAACCCTCAGTTTGTTTTTCAGAGTCCATCGTCTCTCATGGTTCGTCTCCCCCTCCGACTTACTCCCCTTCATTCTTCCCCTCCTGCTATCTTCTTCTTTTTTTTTTTTTTCTTAACATATATTGCATTATTTGTTTCAGAAGTACAGGTCTGTGATTCAATAGTCTTACACAATGCACAGCGCTCACCATAGCACATACCCTCCCCAATGTCTATCACCCAGCCACCCCATCCCTCCCACCCCCCACCACTCCAGCAACCCTCAGTTTCCTGAGATTAAGAATTCCTCATATCAGTGAGGTCATATGATACATGTCTTTCTCTGATTGACTTATTTTTTTTTCTGAATTTTCTTTAGTATATTTCCTGTACTTACTTGATATTATCTGTCTCCTTCTTGGTCTGTGGTTGCTGATGTTTTATTCCTTAAATGCTTAGTTTTAGTTTTTTTGCTTGGCTTCTCAAGAATTGTCCCTGTGTCTGCATGCTGCTGGGTTCAGCCGATTATTTGAGTAGTAGTTATGTCTCAACCCCTGGAACCCAGAGGGCTTCTACCTCTACTCTTGGATCTGAGTGGTTTGGACAGTATACTCAGCAGAGTTCAGCCTATACTTAAATCTCTCTTGGCTTTTAGTTTCTGCTAGGCTCTCCCTGATCTTCCTTGGACACACACAAAGTTTCCCAGCAAAGTTTATGAGAGGGACGTACTTTGCCTTAAATTGGTGGATGACATGTTACTTGCCCCACTTTGGCTAATGACTCCATGGCAGAGATGCAGGTTCCCCCCCTTTTTTTCCCTAATGAGTTTGCTGTTTACATTGGCATGATGCCATGGGTTTTGCCTTCCACTTCAAATTAATTTTTCCTCTGGTAGTAAGGCTACTGATTTTTTTTAAGTTTTTTTTTTTTTTATTTGTTTATTAGAGAGGGACAGCGAGAGAGGGAACACAAGCAGGGGGAGTGGGAGAGAGAGAAGCAGGCTCCCCACCGAGCAGGGAGCCCGATGATGCAAGGCTCGATCCCAGGATCCTGGGATCGTGACCTGAGCCAAAGGCAGACGCTTAATGACTGAACCATCCAGGTGCCCCAAGGCTACTGATTTTTCTCTTATATTAGTAGTTTGTGAGAGCATACAAACAGAAGGTTTTTGCCTGTTGACATCTGATACTATAGTTCTGTCTGCTTTTGAACTTTAAGTAAATAGAAACATGGGATATTATTTTGTATCTGAATTCATTCACTTTGCTACATGTAACAGTGTTTCATGATTTCTCCTTGCTGTAGACTATTTTGTTGTATAGAAATGCCCCATATTGGGGCACCTGGGTGGCTCAGTGTTTAAGCGTCTGCCTTCGGCTCAGGTCATGGTCCCAAGGTCCTGGGATCGAACCCCCTCCCTGCTCAGCGGGAAGCCTGCTTCTCCCTCTCCCCACTCCCCCTGCTTGTGTTCCCTCTCTCACTGTGTGTCTCTCTCTGTGTCAAATAAATAAATAAAAAATCTTAAAAAAAAAAAGAAACACCCCATATTATTTATCCATTCTTCTCTCAGTGAGTATTACTGAGATTTGCTCTTGAACATTCTTTAACTGAGCATTTCTTTCAGTGTACATAGTTCTGTTGAGTTTATTCCAGAAGAAGATTGCTGGGTTATAACTGCAGTAAATATCATCAAAGTTTTCTAAAAGAGTTGTACCATTAGAGGGGCACCTGGGTGGCTCAGTCAGTTAAGCATCTGCCTTTGGCTCAGGTCATGATCCCAGGGTCCTAGGACTGAGTCCCGCATCAGGCTCCCTGCTCAGTGGGGAGTCTGCTTCTCCTTCTGCCCCTCTCCCTTCCCCCTGCTCCTGCATGCTCTCTCTTTCAAATAAATAAAATCTTAAAAAAAAAGGAGTTGTACCATTATACACCCTCTCTAGCAGTGTTTGAGATCCCCACTTATTCCACAGACTCTCCAACATTGTATGTATTGCCTGCCTTTTCTCATGATAACCATGTTGATGTATTCAAAGGGGTATCTTATCAAGGTTGAATTTGCATTTCTCTGATGACTAAAAATCCTGGCTATTTGGATATCTCCTTTTATGAAGTACTATTTCCAGTCTCTGGCTCATTTTTGTACTAAAGTGTAGTCTTTTTCTTATATTTATTCTACAACTCCTTTGTCATTGCCACCGATCCAATTCCTTGGGAAACAGACACTGGGATAGAGATAGGCACACAGGAAGTTTGTAGTGGTCTCAGGACCAAAACCCTCAGGCGAAGGAAGGAGGTAGGACTGGGGAGAGGAGGAAGGTGTGCTATGATGAAGTCACAGCAAAGGCTCTTCAGAATATTAACACATTGAAACATGAGAGCCAAGACTGGACATCACTGTGTCAAGTCATTAGATGCATGGTACCTCCAGCAAAGGTCTGACCCTAGACAAGTTTGCTGTCTTCACTGAGGGCAGTTGCCAGGGCAGAAGACAGGTCGACAGGGCCAACTATACCAGAAGCTGGTGAAATGAATGCTGGTGACCAGCACATGATAGAATCTAGTACATTTAGATATATGATTGCAAATATTTACTCTCACTTTGTGGTCCACTTTACCCTTTCTTCTTGGTATCTTTTGATAAGTAGGAGTTCTTAATTTTAATGTGGTCAGTTTTATCAATCTTTGCCTTTATGATAGCATGACTATTTGGGTTTTCTCTTATAAAACCTTGTACGCTATAACACTGAATAATTTTCCTGTGCTTCATTCCAGAAACTTTCCTATTCATTATTCCATTTATATCTACAATTCATCTGGAGTTGATTTTAGTGTATGGTGTGAGCTTGAGGTCAAGATTCACTGTGTGCATATGACTAGCCAATTGACCCAGAATCACTTATTAAAAAAAAAACTTTCCACATTTTCTACTTTAGTTATAAATATTTGTATCAGCTTTTTTTTTTTTTTTTGTACTTTCTATTTTGGACTACCAGTCTGTTTGTCTTTTCTCTTGCCTATCCTGTACTGACTCATAAAATCTAGCTATCTGGATATCTGGAAGGTCTAAGAAGTCATGATAGTTCCACTCCCTTTTTGAATATTATTTGAATTCTGGTTCACATAATGAAACTATAAAAGACAGTTTGGGGACAATTGTGGAGATGTGAATGTGTACATTAGATGATTGGAAAAATTGTGTTAATGCATGTAATAAATAAGTTAGGCAAAATATTGTTCTACTTTTAGTAGATTCATTCTAAAATTTTAGAAGTTAAATGTCATAAGGTCTGCAAGTTATTTTCAAAGTTTTCAGCAAAGGAAAGAACATATAAGACTGAAAAGAGCAACATGTTACCCAAATCAAATTTGGTGTTTACTTTCCTATTTCTGTAGTTATTTTTCCCCCCAAAGCTTTATAAAAAGTTGGAAAATTTAATTGAAAAATAATTTAAATGCTCCTAAAGAAATTCTAGTTGAATTCTTATAAGGTTCTAGATGAACTCTTAATATAAGAATTCTAGGTGAACTCTTAAAATAGAATGATAAATACTAATAAACCACACATACTTTGAAAAGATGCACTTTAAAATGACATGCTTTATTTTTTAATGAATGCATAATGTGTTCTGCACATCACTTCTTTGATAGGCTTTATATACTAATTGGGTATGATATATTAAGAAACATTCATATTACAAGCTAAATCAGTTAGGAATTAAAATTCAATATATATAATGCTCTTACAGTGTTAAGGGAATCAAAAAGTTAAAAGTTATTTGGAAGAACACGGAAGTAATGATGACTATGAAAAATATATTTTAATACAAAACAAAGATCAGACTTCAGAAATTTGGTGCCAAATTATTCAGGGTAAAAAATTGGAATATTATCAAGTAGGCGTTTTTTGACTATAAATCCTATATTCAGCTTATCTATACTTCAAGTCTAAATTTAAAAGCCATTTATATTTCTTATCTATCCAACAGAAGGAAGTCATGTGTAAAATAAGAGTTACATACTGTAAGATTATCATGAAGTATTTTGTGTTGTGTATAATATATATAATTTAATAAATCACAAGAGGCTTAGGCTACCGACTCTTAAAAAAACCTAAAATTCAAATTGAAAAATATTACACATGAAAAGATGCTCAGCATCACTGATCATCAGGGAAATGCAAATCAAAACCACAGGGAGAGAACAGCCTACACCTGTCAGAATGGCTAAAATCAACAACACAATTGAAACAACAGGTGTTGGTGAAGATGTGGAGAAAGGAGAACACTCTTGCACTGTTGGTGGGAATGCAAACTGGTATAGCCATTCTGGAACACAGTCTGGAGGTTCCTCATAAAGTTAAAAATAGAGCTACCTTATGATCCAGCAGTTGGACTACTAGGTATTTTCCCAAAGAATACAAAAATACTAATTCAATGGGATACATGCACCCTGATGTCTATAGCAGCATTATCTACTATAGCCAAATTATGGAAACAGCCCAAGTATCCATTGACTGATGAATGGATAAAGAAGTGGTATATGTATACAATAGAATATTACCCAGCCATGAAAAGAATGAAATCTTGCCGTTTGAAGCAACAAAGTTGGATCTAGAGAGTATAATGCTAAGCAAAATAATTCAATCAAAGAAAGAAAAATACCATATGATTTCACTCATATGTGGAATGTAAGAAACAAGACAAAGAAGCCAAGGAAAAAGAAGAGAGAGGCAAACCAAGAAACGGACTCTCAACTCTAGAGAGCACACTGATGGTCACCAGAGGGGAGGAGGGTAGGGGTATGGGTAAATAAGTGATGGGGATTAAGGAGGGCACTTGTGATGAGCACTGGATGATGAATGGAAGTGTTGAATCACTATATTGTACACCTGACACTATTACACTGTATGTTAACTAACTGGAATTTAAATAAAAACTTTTAGAAATACTACAATGAATGCTGTATTGATGAGTCTTTGATGTTTAGGAAATGAAGGATTTAGGGTTTTTTCCTAAAATAGGATATGATTCTCAGTGAAGTCTTTTAATGAATTTGCCATATGAATATTTGGATACATTTGAGATTGAGTCTCCAGCTTAAGAGATATATCTAATTCTGTCAAAATGGATTGCAAGTAGAAAATATAGCTCCTCAAAATTAAAATGTATTCATAACTATTTGAGGAACACAATGTCACAGTAAATACTGCCCAATATGGGCATCTTATTTTTATAGAAAATAAGATAACAGAAAATATAAGCATATATTATATATATGTAACTATAAGTTCATAATTATTGTGATTAAATTTTGATTTTTACATTATTTTATGTTCAGTTTGATTAAATGAGATAATTTGAACCTATTTGAAATAAAATCATGTGAAATTTGTTTTTGTATACATTTACAAAATGATTTTGTTTGATGTAATTACTAATTTTAAGAAATAAATGATTCCTTGTTTTTAAAATATTACTTGAAGCACAACTCTACAAATAGGGACACTGTGTAATGGGGTCTACCATATAGGCTTCTCACAGTGATGCATAGATGCTTTGACCCACAGCATCATCAAGAATCCTGAGCATCCATGCACCTGCACAACCTTAGCTGGTGCATGGATGCTCTCCATGGAATAACTATTGGAAGAAGAAACAGAAGTCTTATAAACATGCCTACTAATATTTTATCGGGGATGAGTCACAGCCTTCTTTGTTGCTTTAGATCTCAAATCCAGAAAGTCCAGGGCAATTAATCTCGCTGATTTTGAACAATACACAGATTTTTGACCTCCAATTTCCAATGACCTTTTTAGGGAAGGTACACCTATGTTAGTAAGAATTTACAAACTCACTTTGCAATGTCTCTAGAATGAGTTTGATCCTCCTATGGTTAATAAGTATGGATATAACAAACTAGGTATAATCTTTAGGAATTTTTGCCGATTGCCATTCATACATTCAAGTATATTTTAATCCAGTCTGAGATATGTACATATATTCAAATGATTATAGGTTTACATTGTCATTGGAATAAAATTAATGCAAATAAGTCTCAAGGGAAAGAATGGCTGTCCCCTCACTAAAATACTGGAAAACTATGGGAGCTCTCGTTATAAAACTGGAAATATTAATAGTAACCCAATCCTAAGAATGTTCCCCAAGGATTGTCTGATTGTCCTTGTGTGTCATATCCGGGTTACAGAAAAATACTGAGAACTTTACTGCCACCAAGTTGACACCAAGCTGGGAAGTCACTGAAACGCCTTGCATGCTCTATTTATCCTGCCAATCTCTACACTTCTTTTCTTACTTTGGAGCTTAATCTTGGAGATGGTAACATTTAAAATCAGCCACTTATTCCCTTGTTTGTATTAAGAAAAAAAGACGTGAAAATAAGAAACAGCTGTAACCTTCACTGCATTATTGGCCAGAGGAACCATATTTTAATAGTTGGAGCAGACAATAACATAAGGAAGATGTTTATAATTATTCATAGTCATTAATTATCCAAAATCATAATGAGAGTACACATACAAACAGATTTTGAAGCATCAGAGTACATGCTTGAGCATGTCCAATAAAAAAACAAATCTGGAATTAGATAAGAGAGACTTTTTTCAAAAGACTACTGATAATATGGGAAACTTTGATCTCAAGACGTGTAGCCCCTCCACATAAAACCAAAAGACCTGTTTTCTTTTACAGGAATGGATAAGCAGAGTTAGCAAGCTCTTTTAAGGGAAAATAGGGCAAGCAGGGCCCCTAAGTAGATATGATTGGGGGTTTGACAGGCAGTGTTTTTTGCTGAGTTTACCTCATTCTTGGGGTGAGCTGTTTCAGGAGGGTGTTCTTGCAGTTCAGCGCTTGCTCGGATGTCACAGAAGGGGGTGCAAGCTAAAGGTCAGGGGTCTGTGGGGCGAGAAGACTGACTCATGTGTAGTCAGGACAAAACAGAGATTAGGCAACGGGCAATTGTGAACGCTTGGTTAAGTGAGAGCAACAAGTTCTAATACTTGGGCACAAAATGAAAAGAATATTTTGCTCCTCCAGGTTAAGACCAGACTCTATACCCAGTACCATTTTTGTCTTTCTGAGCTCTACTGTTCTCTCTCATAATATACACATTTTTGTGTGCTAATATATATTTTTATTCACACATTAAGAAATATACACATGTACAGTATCATCAAACAATGAGTTTAAAGACAGCATTACTTCATAAGTTGAAATTTCAGGTTTTAAAATATAATAAAATATCATTACTATTGTCTTACCTATTACAAAACAATATTTACAGTGCATTGATCGAATTTGTCATCTAAATTTGAATACTATGAGAAAAATGCATTTCTACATAAATAAGAATACCTGAGTGAAAAATACAAGTAATTGCCCATTGGCCATGTCATTTATTCATGTATTTTCTTGAATTCTAATTTCTTTTGATATCTTAAGATATATGATTAACAAATTATGACAGTGTTTCATTATTCCAAACACTAAAGTCTATTAGAGATTTTTAGAAAACATTTCTAAACAGTATGAGTGATAAATCATAGTTCCTATTGGGAGTTTATTTTTAAAATGTGACACCAGAACTTTAGATAATGCAAGTAGACTAATCTTGAGATCTCAGTATTTTTGGGTGGGATGAGCAGGGAACAGCAAACATATTTGCTTTGCTGGCAAAGGTCGTGGATATGTAACTCACAGAATTTATATTTATATCCAGCGGCCATCTGACCTACCATGAGTTCTTTTAATCACATATATATTGCTAGTACCTAGAAACTGCATGATATCCTATAAACTTTCTCTTAATATTTAATGTCCTGAAGTTGGATTTTATTCTCTAGACTAACAAATGTATATTAGGTAGAGGTCTTGTAGATCTCGGGGGTAAAGCAAAATAGTATATTAAATAGAATTCATATTTGTTCTCAAGGCTACCGTTCAATTATTTAAGCCTTCTATGTGTACAGATTGCTTAAATTATAAAAAAAACATGCTGTAAAAATTTATCATCTCACTAAAGTGATAATTATCATTGTGCTTTATTAAAGGTAATGTAAAAAAAAATTATTAAGTCATTATTGAGACCTTCAGCTACCACAGGTTACATAGATGCAAATAAAAGAACCATGAAAAATGTATCACTCCTGCACTTCTGCACTTTTTAATTCTAAAAGCGATTTTGTAAACCCATTTTCATCTTTCTGATCTCACCACATAGCAAACTTAGAGTTCTTCTCTGATTAAATTCCGTCATATCCCCCCCACCCCACCCCACCTCGCTCGCCCTGGGACCTCTGTAACTGCCTAGCGGTTTTCTGTGAACAGAGCATCACCTCCTCTAATACATACAAGACTCTGATGCCAGACTAATCCTCTTAAAACACTCCTTTCCCCGCATTTATCTTTCTCATAAACCTGCAAGATCCCCTAATGGCTTGTCACATTGGATTCATGTTCTTAAGCCTTGTCTTGTCGAATAATTTTAAAAACCTATATTAACTTTTACTTTTGTTCTTCTTCCTGTGAGGATTCTCACACTGTTGTCTGAACTCATTTTGAAACAGGATGAGGAATAGAGGACTAAGAACTACAGAATAAGAGGGGGGAGGTGACAACAGAGAGAGAGAGAGAGAGAGAGCTGAAAAGGGAAAATTTTTTAAAAGAGAAGAAAGGAAACAAAACAACCTTGGACCTTCTAATTCAACCCACAAAGCAGTCAGATTGAAAGAGGAACTCTCTTCTCTGGAAGCTATGCATGGTGTGGATGTTTTGAGGCAGTGGGTCCCAGTGAGGAAGGTAATTATTCCAAAGCGCTCACGGCCAAGGTGGGGAGATCATTAAGGAATTCCCACTTCCACTGGGCTTTGAATGTGGCCTTTGCACCATGGTGAAATCCTAGGAGTCAGGTTTTATCATCTTGCTAAAATAGTCATTTTAACCTCATTTGCATGTGAAAAAAATGCAGAAAGAATATCTGTCAAATGGCCAGGGATGCCTTAAGGCTCAGCTCCAGTTTCCTTTCACAGAATCCCTCATAATTTCTACCCCAATTTCTCCCAGCCTAGGATTGTACATTCAACTGCACTTTATTCATGTTATAAATTAGACATTAAACTCTTGACTCTTGATATTACAGACTGTACCTTGAATTTTAATCACTGCTGCTTACCTGGCACACACGAGGCATATCCAAAAATAATGAAGTATACCATTCATATTTTAATGGAATATTGGCTTCCAACTATGTACTTGATGATGTTCTAAGAATGAAGGATAAAGCAGCAAATCAATAAATGAAAAACACTGGTTTCATAGAGCTTTCCTTCCAGTGGGTAGAGATAATAGATGCATAAATGAAAATAAAATATGTCTGGGGCAGTAATAAATACAAAGAAAACAACCATGGAAAATTAAGCACTCATATACTTATTTGTCCACATTTTAAAGACCATTTCTTAAAACAGTATTTTTATCCTTCAGTCTCAAAATCTAGAAACCTTTGAGTTCTCTGTCTCTCACTAAATTCTGAGTAAAAGAATAAAAAAGTGTAAGGGAGTCAGGGACAATTCAGTAGGTCATTGCCTTCCCCGCAGAGGAGTGGATGGAGTCTTCTTCTTTTTGTTTTGTTTTGTTTTGTTTTTAAAGATTTTATTTATTTATTTATGTATGTATTTGACAGAGAGATAGAGCCAGAGAGCACGAGCAGAGGGAATGGCAGAGGGAGAGGGAGAAACAGGCTCTGCACTGAGCAGGGAGCCTGATGTGGGGCTCGATCCCAGGACCCTGGAATCACAACCCAACCCGAAGGCAGACGCTTAACCATCTGAGCCACCCAGGAACCCATGGATTGAGTCTTCCTCAATGAGATGTTGGGCAGCCACCTGAGGAATTGTGGGAGCAAGTCAAGAGAACACTGGGGACCAGCACTGCAGGCAGAGTGAATAGTCTGGGGAAAAGCTCTGAAGGCTAGAACACGACTAGTGTGTTTGAAGAATGAGAAGCGCTCAGTGTGATGCGAAGAATCAAAGCAAGGAGAAGCATGGTAGGAGACAAAGTGAGGGAAATATGGCCAGGGGCTAGATTCTGTAGGACCCTCTAAGTCATAGTTCAGATTTCTACTTTTTCTGACTGAGATGCATACTGCACTGTTTTCGTTCTCAACCCAGGCTGCACAGGATGGTCCCCTGAGTAGTTTTAAAAATATCAATGTCCAGAGTCAGCTCAGAGATAGAGAGACCTGGAAAAGAGTTACTTTCGCCCTTATAAGAAGATATTTTTTTAAAAACTTGGGAAAACTGATAATAAATAAAACAGTTTTCTGTTACCCCTGAGAGAGTGGAGGGAAAGAACTCAGCCATAATATGGGCAGAGAAAAAACCCTTCAGGAGGAAACAAGACCCAAGCATTTGTGGACCTGGCGCAGATGTTGCTGAATGGCTAGAAGCTGTGGAGAAGACTCAGCAGAAAATCCTTAACACATTGCTGAAGGCTGTGTGTGGGCTAATATGAGAGCATGAAGCCCGGGGGGCCACAGATATAAAGGGGTCTGAACTCTCTTGCAGGCTTTTCCTCCACAGATTCTACCAGACACACACAAGCAAGTTTCGGGGGAATTGTGAAAAGCCTTTTTTTTTTTTTTTTTTTTTTTTGGTGATTCCCTCTGGGAGGGGAATAACAGCCATGGTCAAAATTCCCTCTAGACCCAACTTCCTTTTTTCCCCTAAGGAAACAAGAAAGCCTTGTTGTGCTGGGGAAACACAATGAAAGGGGTTGCTTTGGGACACTGGTGAATGCTTATTGTGGCCAGAGGAGAGGAACAAGAAAAAAATTCTCCTTCAGGAGAGGAGCTTACTAGACCTGCCTTTGGCAGCTGGGTAAGAGGCAGAGACATATGTAAAAGCCAGAGTCTTACGACCCAGGGTCACATTGCCCGGATTGCATTTTAATGAGAGTGTCAGAGGACACCTGGGTGGCTCAGACGGTTGAGCGTCTGCCTTCGGCTCGGGTCATGATCCCAGAGTCCTGGGATCGAGTCCCGCATCGGGCTCCCTGCTCCCTGGGAGCCTGCTTTTCCCTCTGCCTCTCTCTCTCTCTCTCTCTCTTTCTCTGTTTCTCATGAATAAATAAATAAAATCTTAAAAAAAATGAGTGTCAGAGAATGTCCTTCCTTATCGCACCCCCCACCAGTACACGACCATACTCTATAAGAATAACCCAAGAGCATACCTGAGAAACCCACAGGAGCTGTATTTTCTCTGGTGCACAGTGCAGGGAGAAGATCCAGGCGGAAGGGTGAGGTAGATATGAAGAGGAACCGTCAGAAAAACAAGGTATCACTAAGGAAGTGTGGTATCTGTCGTGTACTGTGTGTAAGCATAATGGCAAACGCCTGACTAGAATAACACAAACACTTGCACTACAGTCTTAAGAGAAGGAAAGATGTGGTCATTTACAACCACAAAAAAATATTTACCTCACTATCTGCTGACCTGTACAATTTTTCCGGCTTTCAGTAAATTACTGGAATCAGATAAGGTAAGAGAAAACACAGTCTTGAAGAGGAAGCAGTCATCAGACCCAAACTCAGGTGTGGCATAGCTGTTGCAACCATCAGACAGGAAATTTAACCTGAGTAGGACTTCTGTGTTAAATGTTCTAGCGAAGAGGGTGAACAACATACGAAATCAGATAGGTAATCTGAGTGGCGAGATGGAAAGTACAAGAAATAATCAAACAGCTATATATAAACATCACAATAACAGAGATCAAGAATGCCTTTAATTGGGCACCTGGGTGGCTCAGTTGGTTAAGCGACTGCCTTCGGCTCAGGTCATGATCCTTGAGTCCTGGGATCGAGTCCTGCATCAGGTTCCCTGCTCAGCAGGGAGTCCGCTCCCCCCGACTCATGATCTCTCTCTATATATCTCATTCTCTCTCTCAAATAAATAAATAAAATAAAAATCTTAAAAAAAAAGAGAATGCCTTTAATGGCCTCCGCAGACCAGATGCAGCCAGAGAAAAATAAATGAAGATGGGGCAGTAGAAATTAGCCCAACTGAAATGCAAAGGACACAAAGTATGAAGAATGAACAAGAAAGCAAACAAACAAAGGAGAAAATGGGGCATTCAAAAAGCGTGGCACGGTATCAAACAGTTTAACATAGGCTTGATAGGAATTTCCAGAAAGAGAAGGGAAAGAAAATGGAGAGAAGGAAGCAATAGTTGAAGATACATGAGCTGAAAAGTCTACAAAATTAATTTCCAAAGTTAATGAAAACATCAAACCACAAATTCAAGAAGACAACATCATACTGGAGAGGGAAACAAATGAAAAGGTAGGCATTTGGGGATGCATGGGTGGCTCTCGGTTACGCGTCTGCGTTTGGCTCAGGTCATGATCTCAGGGTCTTTGGATGGAGCCCCATGTCTGGCTCTGGCTCTGGCCTCAGTGGTCTCAGCGGGGAGTCTGCTTCTCCCTCTCCCTCTTCCTCTGCCCCTCCCCTCTCTCATGCACTCTCACGTGCTTGCACTCTCTCTCAAATAAAATCTTTAAAAAAATGTTGGTATATTATATTCCAAATGTGGAAAACTGGAAATTCTTGAAAGCAGCCAGAGGGGGGAAAAAAGCACATCACCTACAGGCGATGAATTAACAGGATATGAATTATCACAGATGTCTTACTAAGAATTGCAAAAGTTTGAAGACAATGGAATGACACCATTGTGCAAGAATAAAAGGAAAAGTTCTCTCAATCCAGAATCTACACGCAGTGAAAATAACGTTCAAAAATCAAAGAGAATAGGTACATTGAAACCCACTTTACTAACTTAGCAGCTCTTCTATAAATCAAAAATTGTTTCAAATAAAAATTAAGAATGAAGTATTTTCTCCATCAAACCAAAATTGAGGCAGTGTATTCACAGCAGACCATCTCTGCAAGAAACGTTGAAGAAAATTATTCCGGCAGAAAGAATGTCCTGAAAGCCAGAAATGGATCTACTCAAAGAAATGAAGAACATTGGAAATAGAATTTGAAAAAGATAAATTCCTTTCTCCTCTCATTTGTAATTACTCCAAAAGATGACCTTTTAAGGCAAAGTAGTTGCAATGCATTGTGTGCTTAAAGCATGCATGAAAGCATATGTAAATGTATATAACTTTAGCAGCACAAAGGCTGAGAGGGAGACATTTGGGATTTTTTGTAAGGTCCTTACAAAACATGAAGTAGTGTCATTTTATTTGATGGCATAGTAAATTGTTTAAATGTTTCTTGTGAACACTGGAAATGCCTAAAAAGATTTATCTTTCAGAAGGTATATAGAGTAGTTCTTAATAGATGCAGTGGGATATAAAACACAAAAACTAAGCCCATAGAAAACATAAAGAGTGGGAAAAAACAAATACACATCAAATGTAACCAACAGAAAAGAGCTAGAAGGAGGGGTGCCTGGGTGGCTCAGTTGATTAAGCATCTGCCTTTGGCTCAGGTCATGACCCCAGGGTCCTGGATCCTGGGATCCAGTCCCATATGAGGCTCCCTGCTCAGTGGAGAGTCTGCTTCGCCCTCTCCCTCTGCTCCTCTCTTGCTCTTGCTCTTCCTGGTGTGCACTCTCTCTCTCTCTCTCAAATAAATAAAATCTTTTTTTTAAAAAAGAAAAGAGCTAGATGGAGAATATTTATTTAATCACATCAATTATCACTTTACATTATAACCAAAAGAAAGCTGGGGTAGCTACATTAATTTCAGAAAAGTAGATACCAGAGCAAGTAACATTATCAGGGATAAAGAGGAAAATGATGCATAAATAGAGGGGTAACTGAAAAAATCCATAGTGAGTGTGCATGTATTTAACAGAGTTCCAAAACTGTGTGAAGCAAAATGTATATATAAAAGAGGGAATAGAAAAATCGATGACTAGTTGTGTTCTTGAGCGTGCTTCTGCCAGTAATTGATAACGTAAGAGGATACACGTAAGAACATAGATAACCTGAACAGCACTATCGACTGACTTTACCTAACTGACTTTTAGAGACCTGCACAAATAGAGTCAACTGCTTTGACAGTGATTCAAAGCCATTTTTATGAAGAAATGGTAGCCTTTTCAAGTCGTGGTATTGGAATACTTGTACATCCATATGCTAACACATTAACCTCGACACATACTTTATACCTTAGACATATATTAGCTCAAAGTACACTAGATGCCTAAATGTAAAATGTAAGACTATAAAGCATCTAGGGCAGAGATTTATGTGACCTTGCATTTGATGATGATGTAAGGTGCTGTACAAGGGAGTATTTAGGATGATGAAACTGTTCTGTATGACACTTTGGTGGTGGATACCTGATTGCATTTATCAAAACCTATATAGAAGGGTACATCACAAAGATAAACTTTTAATGTCTACCCACTTAAAGATGTATCTACAAAGATATAGGTGATATCCAGGATGAAGCGTAGAGTGTAGCAAATTAGTTGTATTACAAATGTACGGTAGGCTCTCACTGCAGGGGATGAGAAAACAGTGAGTAGAGCTAAATAACTCTGGAAGCAGCATCTTGTCTAGATACTGGAAGGCTAAATATAAAAGGAAGAATGCATACATAAACACTGTACTTGAGTTGGTAAATTTGTTTTTCACAAGTGTTTGGTTTAATAATCTGGAAACAACTCTACATGCATACTAGGAATGAACAAATAAGCAAATAAATTATAGATAATGGCAGCCAGTTTTCCTACTGTCAGAGAAAGAATTTACAAATAATCAAGAGAAAGGCTATCATGGAACCTACAGTGCTGGATTATAGTCAGAGATACAATTATGAGCTCATATTTATTTTAATGTCCTTATAGAGATAGAAATAAATATAGCCACGTACGTATACATAGGTTATTATACATAAACATGTTTTCTGTGTCAGAGGTTAGAAACCGTGATCTCCCAGGAGCAAGGATATAACCTAGATCGTAGTTTTTAAAGGAAGCTGGGTCCTTGGAGAAATGTCTGATTCAAAGTCTGGGCGAGGGAAATGTGAAATAAACCATAGAGCACCATGGGCCACAAAGTAAAAAAGTACAAAAACAAACAATAGATGAGGTATTTCAAAAGGGTACGGGAGACAGTCTAAAAGGGCTCCCAATGACCAAAGACCAAACAAAAATTAGGTTATAATTAAAGAGTGAAATAAATATTCATGAATCCATACTGATATAAATAAGTGCTTGAATAAGTGAATGGGGAAAAGATTTCCAAATAAACCATATAAGAGGAATTAGGGAAATATGAAATTACTAGAACACCACAGTAAACATAGCTAAAATTGGTTGCTGAAAATCAGTGGTTGAAACTTTCAGGAGAAACAGGATATTTGCAGTTTAAAAAAAAAAAATCTCCCCAAGATATTTGTTAATTAGTATGGTGGTTTTTGACTTATATCCACAATTTCTTAGGTACTCTTCCCTTCCGGAGGTGGATTTTAATTCCCTGTTCCTTAAAATGGATAGGACATAGCTAATAAGGCCTCACACAGTAGGGAAAGAAAAAGGTAGTAGCTAAATAGTAATTTTACAGAGGAAAAATTCAGCCAACATCAACTTAACCAAGTAATCAAGGTCATATGACTAATAAGTCATATTTGTCATATTTATATCACATACCCCATGACATGGTGCAATGAGAAGGGCACATCACTTCTGTGGTATTCTTTCCAAAAATTTATAACATCAATCTAATTAAAAGTAAACAGACAAACCCAAGTTGATGAATATTCTACAGATGGATGGATATTCTAATCAGCACTCTTCAAAAAGTGTCTAAGGTAGTATAAAAAAACAAGGGAAGATCAAGAATCTTCACAGATTAGGGGAGGCTGAAAACACGAGGACTTTTTGCAGTATGACGTCCTGGATTGGATCCTGGAGCAGAAGGAGGACATTAGTGGAAAGATGGGGAATCCAAATAACGTGTCCAGTTTAATCAATGATACTGAATCAGTGTTAGTTTCAATCTGCGTAGCACAGTCATGTAAGATGCTATCCAAGAACTCTCTGGGGTATCTTTGCCAGTCTTCTTTAAATCTAAGATAATTTCAAAACCATTAAAGTTAAAAAAGAAAAACCCAACTCCTGTCTTTACTACCAGATTTTAAATGGAATTAGTGTAAGCTCAGGCCAAAAAAGGAGTGTTTCATTTTAATATTTACAAAGTCGGTTTGTAAAAAAGTTTTAATTAAATAGTGGTAATTATTACTCTAAACAAATAATTGGCATTAAATATTTTTGATGAGAAGAACCATTACTCCTTACTCATAATCTGGCGTTAGATCTTGGGCAACTCTCCTGAGTATGCTGCTCTTTTAAAAACTATATTCAGTCCTAACTACACGATAGCATATTAAAATTTCTTGGCTAATATACTATCACTGTCTCTTAGCTTTTTCTTTTTGTTTTTATCGAAGTATGATTAACATACAGTGTTATATTAATTTCGGGGATACAATATGACTCAACCATTGTATACATTGCTCAGTGTACATCACAGTAAGTGTGCTCTTGCGCTCTCATTTATTTTCACTTTTATTTTTTATTTTCACTTTTAATAACTTTTAATAATCAACTTTATTGAAGTATAAATTACAGTACAATGCAAGCATTTTGAATGTGTGTTGGTTTAATTTTGATGAATGTGTGCATCCATATAGCCACCATGTCAATCCAGATATAGAATGATTCCATCACAGAACCTCCCTGGTACCCCCTTGTATTAAATTCACAAGCCAGCATTCCCCTGCCACCCCAAATTCGGGGAGGTGCTGATATGCCTTCAGTCAGTATCAATTAGTTTTGCCTATTCTAGAATTTTACATAAATGAAATAGAGTAATATGGAACATTTTGTATCCAACTTCTTTCTCAGCATAAGCATGTTGTTGGGTATATCAGTTCTTTATGCCTTTTTATGGACTTTTGAGTTGTGTCCAGTTTGGGACTATTATGACTAAAGCGGCTATAAACATGTTTTATGAGTTTTTGTGGTCATATGTTTTTGTTACTCCTGGACAAATTAGTAGGAGTTAAGTGATTGACTTATATGGCAAATTTATGTTAAACTTTTTAAGAAACTGCCAGATTCTTTTTGAAAACAGCTATAAAATGTTATACTCTCATTAATGATTCATGGGAGTTTAGTTGCACCAAATTGTTGCCAACATTTAATATTGTCAAACTTCTGTCATGTAATCTTTCCAGGGAGTGTGTGGTAGTACTCATTCTACTTTACTCTGCATTTTTCATAAACTAGTACATCAAGCTCTTTTTCACATGTTTGTGTTTCACATAACCATTTTTGTAAAGTCTCTATTGAAATCTTTTCACGATTTTTAATGCATTATTTACATTCTAATAATTGAATTATCAGCATCCTTCATATTTTCTGTATGTAAATATTTTGTCATGTATGTATTAGAAATATTTTCTCCCAGTCTGTGGCTTTTTTCTTTTTCTTAGTATGTTCTTTCAAAAAGCATGTGTTTTTAATTTTGGTGAAACTTAATTTATCATTTATCATTTTTATCATTTTTTTCACTTATCATTTTTTATCTTTCATGATTAGTGCTGTTAAGTCCTAAGAAATATTTGCCTAACTTTCAAAATACTTTTTTCCATGGTTTTTCCCATATACTTGAGTTGTTGTAGATACAGTATTTTGTGAGATTGAAATGATTTTTCCTCTGAAATAGCTACTAATTAGAAGCACTGCCTTATTTAAAATGCCATCCTTCTGGGATTCGATTAGCATGAATTAAGACTTCCTTTATTTTTCTCAGAAGTTGTATAAATAATTTAATTAGGTTCTGTAAGCTTTGCTGCAGCGAATGACTCAAAATATGTCTATGGACCTCTAGAGGTTGGGCCCTCAATTTATTTATGTATCAGACAACCATGCCTGAAAAAAATATGTGGTTCTTCAATGTGTTTTTTCCTTAAAGGATTGAATTATAATCTTCAGAAAGGGCAGGTAACATAATTAAGTTTGCTTATAACTCATAGTGTCTGCATCCTAACATGCACCAAACTCAGTCTTCTTTTCTGGATACTTTCCTGTGTTAAGTTACAAATTCTGATGAACTTGGTGTCTATTGTCTATTTTAATCTTGCACGTTTCCTTCTGGGCAGTATTAAGAGGGCGAGTAACTAATGAATGGTTAAGTCTGAGCTTCTGACCTGTAAATCCCACTGTTTGCTCTGGGGAGCTTGTTTGAACATTCCCCCACATCTGGGAGTCCTTAGGGAGGCACAGCTGACAGAATTGCAGAACATTTCTGGGATATTGTTTACTTGGCAAAGACTTGCTACAGTCACTGTCTTTCCAACTACATGTCAAACTTATTTTCATGGGAAAATGTGGTGCCTAGAATAGGATTCTTATGAGACCACAGTGTTTCCGGGTGGAGTGATGAGAGAAATCAACTTTGTTGATGCAATATCGGAAGATAAATTATTTTCATTATCTAATTTAAATCCAACTTAAAGGCCCACCCAATAAATTAACTTATGCTTTTATATGAGGGCTAAGGACTGAATGCTACTTATTCTTTATGACTTATGCTTTAATTTTTACAACTCTTCTAAATTATATATGTGTACAGAGAGAGAGAAAGAGGGAGAGAGAGAGAGAGAGGTATTTTTATTACAGTGTTGATTCTTGGCATGAGAAAAAGCAGACAGGGTTTTCATGATGATTGCTGCCTTTCTCTGTTCATACATACTTTGTACCATATGATTCAGTATTTATGGAGTTGAAGATTATTTACTTTTCCACTTTTGCATGAACTGTTTCCCCCAAATATGCTTTATTTATAATTTAGTGTATCACTAAAAATTGGTCAAGACCACTTGACTTTCTTGCTTTAGCCACCTGTCCAGTATCTCTCTCTGGTTAAGAAAGAATTGTTTAGCGACTGCCTCCGGCTCGGGTCATGGTCCCGGAGTCCCGGGATCGAGTTCCGCATCGGGCTCCCTGCTCAGCGGGGAGTCTGCTTCTCCCTCTGACCCTCTTCCCTCTCGTGCTCTCTGTCTCTCATTCTCTCTCTCTCAAGTAAATAAAAAAAAAAAAATCTTTAAAAAAAAAGAAAAGAAAGAATTGTTTAGCTGGGATGGTTTATGGAAGAGCTAACCTAAGAAGAAATATAAATTATCTGAAGTGAGTTAGTTTTCTCACAAAAGAATAGAGAACCAGGCCAGAGAAAAATACAAGAGGCAAGAGAGTTTGGTTGGAAGAAGCATGGTCATTTCTCAAGATTGGTCTGGTTAAGAAAGTGCTTAGAACAATAGAGGTCACTACTGTTGAAATCTTGAAAAATTTTAAACTCTTTGTGTATCTGTTTCCCTTTAGAGAGGCACAGATCCACAGAAGGAACATTCTCCTGTCTAACACTTATCAGTTCCTGCATTCTCCTGCTAGGAGAAGGTTGGACAGAAGGCGTATATGGCTTCTCTAGGTTCTATAATGAGAAGAGGAAATTTCCTCCTACCAAGACACAGCAGTGGTGATTGTACCAAACAAGAATTTTCTTTGGAGAGTGGATAAGTATTATATTGCTACAGGCAGCAGAGACCCCAGTGTTTTCCATTCATGCACAAATCTCCCCATGTAGTGGGAAGCCTTTTGGATTCCCATGTAAGGTGGTTGGGAAGAATGTGGTCCAGCTAAGCCTGGATATAAAGCCCATGAGCTTCAGAGAGGTGGGGGAAAGCAGGCTTCCCAGCTGAGGCCCGGAGTTTGCCCCAGAATGGGGAAGAAAGTGGAAATGAGCTAGAATTTGAGTCTCCTTGAGATGGACCTGTCAAAAAGTCAACATATGTCCTTTTTTGTTAATCTATTTTTACTTAAACCATAAAATGAATGCTATTTGTATATTTCCCTGAGGTCCTGAAAGTGCTTTTGTTTTGTTTTTGTCTTAACCTAAGTATATATAAATCTCATTTTAGTATATTTTCTTAAGAAAATATATGTGAAACTTCCTAATAATGTCCTTAGTATATAATGGAAGTGCATATTTTAATATGCTATCAAAATCTAACAGTGTATTTTTAATAGTTAGTATTTTTAATCAGTTGCCTCCTGGGTCCTGGGTCCTAACACCTAGAACAGTGCCAAGTCCGAGGTAGGCACTTTATAATGCTTGCTGAATGAATGAATTTTTTTCTTCATTCCTTCACTTCCTTCATTTTCCTTCTTATGTCTTCATTTCTTCCTTATTTGTTCAAAGTGCTTCTTTTAACATGTCAAAAAATTGTGGACAGGCAACATATTTTGAAAGAAAAACAGATGCCGAATTACAATAGTGGACAAAGAAAAGTATATTCTCTGGGATCATATGTATTTGAATATTTCTATCTTCTGAGGAAAAAAATGGTTATCTTCCATTCTGTAGATGAAAGAATGAAGATAGAGAATAAAAAGCACAAGTAACACCTGATTTGTTGATTTCAGTATTGTTCCTTACTATAATCTTTTATCAGAGTTACTAGAATATATAAAAAAAAAACCCCGATATTCTTTTCAGCCCTTTCGTTTTCCCCCATTAATATGTTAGCAAGATGGCAAACAATTAAAGCTAATGTGACAAAAATTATCCATAAAATTAACCAAACACTAGAATAACCAAAAATGACTGTAATTTATTTTTCCTGACCCAGTGTTAAATTTTGAAGAACATTTATTTTCTAAATTGAATAAAGTTAAAATAGTAAACTTTTTAATCTTATGCAGAGATATTGAATCATCTTATAAGAGAAATAATCAGAACCTAGGGCATTATTATTTTAATAGGGTGCCAAATTTAAATATGGGGACAAGTTTTAATGAACAATTTCTGAGTCACGTGAGTTTTGTTTGAAAATGTGTGTTTATTTGTGTATGTTGTGGTAGGGTGGTGCATTCCTGATTTTCTGGGAAGTAGGGGTCGACATTGGAGAGATGGAGTGAAGGATTGAGTCCACTAATGTTTTTTTCTCTTTTGTCCTAGAATGATAATTATATCCATATATAATTTCATATTTTTGCCAATCTTTATTTTTCAGCATGACTTAAAATCAGAACCAAATTTAATAACTAAGAGTATTGGTGAAAAGAATCCCAAATTATAACTACACTATTTCTATGGGTCATATATCCTTCCTTAATTTCAGTAGCATTACAAAAAATGTACAGCAAGGGGCCAGTGCTGGTAAGTTAAAAAACACAAACAAGGGGCACCCGGATGACTCAGTGTGTTAAGCAACTGCCTTTGGCTCAGGTCATGGTCTCAGGGTTCTGGGACTGGGCCCATCATCAAGCCCTGCATAGAGCTCCGCGTTGGGCTCTCTGTTCAGGGAGAAGTCTGCTTCTCCCTCTTCCTCTGCCCCTTAGCCCTCCGTTCTTGCTCTCTCTCTCTCAAATAAGTAAGTAAAATCTTTAAAAACAAAAACATAACAAAATAAAACAAAAGTTATTGCATTAGCCTCTTTTCAGTAAGGTAAAGAAAAAAGTCTTGACCTTTAAATCCCGTAAATATCAGCAATTTCCCTTTTTCAAGTTATGTGTTCATGTAGGGATATTTCTAAACTATATATTTCATTTGATATTTTCCATAACTTTATTACACCAGGAACAATTTAAAATTTCCTCTAGATAAATAAGTAGATATAGATAAATCTATGGGTAGCTACTATGATACACACAGATTAATGTGTACCTACTGAGGAGCATGAACAGTTATCTAAATGATTTTAAAATGGTGATTTTTCTCTCCTTCCTCATGTCTATTTAAAAAAAAATAGGTGATCAATCTGGGTTATAATGTACCAAGGAATCACCAGTGATATTATTTATAAAGATCTATAATTCCAGACTCCCCAAATAAACATCTTGGATAACACAGAAACTCATTTTTAAAAAATAATTTATTAGAATAGTGTGGTTTTTTAGACATTAACAGATTAATCTAGATGAAAATGGTGTTTAGAAATCCAAAATAAGGGCGTCTGGGTGGCTCAGTTGGTTAAGCGACTGCCTTTGGCCCAGGTCATGATCCTGGAGTCCCGGGATCGAGTCCCACATTGGGCTCCCTGCTCAGTGGGGAGTCTGCTTCTCCCTCTGACCCTCCCCCCTCTCATGTGCTCTCTCTCTCATTCTCTCTCTCTCAAATAAATAAATAAAATCTTTAAAAAAAAATCCAAAATAAGGCAACAATTAATACACATAGAAGTCTATATAGAAGAAAGTTGGTCATGAAGACCTAAAATTTATTCATCTTTTGTTATTATTAAGTCTTGAGGTGTGTGTGTGTGTTTCTGTATAGTTGTTACATTGTAAGGGATATGGTACTCAGTGATTACTCAATTCAAAATTCAGATAGTTATTTGAATATTAGCATGTTCTAGTAAAAAAATGCTCAAATATTTGGGGCCAAAATTGGCATGTATTTTGCTACTCGATTTGGAAGATTTCTTTGCTCCGGATGTATTTCACAATGTGTGCTCAGGTAGCTATTTTTCTTCATATACTTTATAATTTATTTTAAGGCCTCTTATTTGAGGGAGAGACAGCAGGTGTGCACAAGCTGGGGTAGGAGCAGCAGGCAGAAGGAGAAGCAGGCTCCCCACTGTGCAGGGAGCCCGATGCGGGGCTCGATCCCAGGACCCCGGGATCATGACCTGAGCCGAAGGCAGACGCTTAACGACTGAGCCACGCAGACACCCCCCTTGTATACTTTAAAATTGATGAGCACCTCTCTAGTTCTTACATGGATTTTAAAAGGTTTTGAATCACATACACAGAAGAAAGTATTGCCTAAGTAGAGGTTAAATGTTTGTTGATTCATCTGAAGCAGAGGCAGTAGTATCTGCCTTCTAACACCTAGTTATTCATTGTTATTTTCAAATAGTTGATGAAGTGACTATGGTTGATAGAAGGGTCTTTTTTTTTTATTTTATTTTATTATGTTATGTTAGTCACCATACAATACATCATTAGTTTTTGATGTAGTGATCCACGATTCATTGTTTTCGTATAACACTCAGTGCTCCACGCAGTACGTGCCCTCCTTGATACAAGGGTCTTTACTGCAAATCAAAGTATCCATTGTTGGGATGCCTGCCTGAGTGGCTCAGTCACTAAAGCATCAGGCTCTTGATTTCGGCTCAGATCATGATCTCAGGGTTCTGAGATCAAGCCCTGTGTTGGGCTCCACACTGAGCTTGGAGCCTGCTTAAGATGTTTCTCTCCCTCTCCTTCTGCCCCGCCCCCACTTGCTCACACACTCTCTTTAAAAATAAAATAGGAAGTATTCATTGTTTTTCTAAAATACTCTCAAATACTAATAAGTTATGTGAATATTATGATCTGTACACTATTTTTCACAATTATGGTGATCCTAAGTGTGTCGTATGTCAGTATTTATATAACTAATTGGGAGAGAGTTTTCAGAAAAGAACATCTAGCTCTTTTTTGGAGGGAATTTTTAGGCTTCCTTGGTGAGAGTACAGTTCTTATAGCTGTAAATATTTCTGAACATAAACATTACCTGATGACCAACTGAAAAGCTCACTGGAAAAGATAAAATATTTCCTTGGAAATGAAATGATCAACTCAGCCATGCACAATTATTTGTTTTGAGTGGTTCACACTCCACATTCCTATTTTTCATGTTTTGACAACCGCTTCTTTGGGGAGAGTAATAAACTGGTATCATATTTAGCCAGTATGAAATGTTCTACTATTGTAACCACATGATTTTTATCCAATATATTACCTAATACATTAGAACTGTTCAAAATGCAGAATCAGTGAGTTTTCTTCATTGGAATCCAAACTACTTGGATTCTAATCCAAAATCCTTGGCATTCTGGCCCCTAAGTTATGATCTTTCTTCTTCCCCACTTGGAGGGGATGAAGAATACAGATTTTAGGGTTGAAATTTTTGCCTTTTTACAGGTAGACTTACATGAACTTTGTCTTATTATCTGTCTTGTCTCTCAGTTCATATAGCTAGCAGTACAAAAGAATTCAGGAGAGCTTTACCCTAAGAAGGACAGGGAGAATTAACGTTTGGGTTTATGAAAAATGTTCTTGCTCCCATGGGCTTGTGGGGTAGCTGGGCTACTTGGGAGGCTCTTCCTCCTGCTGTTAATAGAGAGTTTTGGTGGGAATACAGCACCTTATCTAAAATAAGCTCTAACAGAGGCCATTCTCTTTATTTCTTGGGTGATTTCAGCTTTGCTAATCTAGATGACACCTCCTGAATTACATCAACTAGTAGATGTTTATCAGTTTGTTAATTTTCAAGTAATATTTTTGTATTTTAAGTGAAGGCTTCTGAAATTGTAACAGTTGAAATTGTAACATTTGGAATGAGTAGTCCTCTAGTGAGCAGGTGGTCAGGGGGAAAGGATATTCTGTTGCTAATTCGCCCCAGCACATCACACCATGTAGCACACCAGCCCCTTTGACTGAGAGCCTGCTGAAGAAGTATAGTGAATTACGTTCCCCAAATTCATCAGAGAGAATTTTTAGCTTCCTTCACCCTTTTTAAAGCTTGTAATATTTTAGTGTTTGATGACTACAGTTTGTAGGTCTACCACAAATATAGAATATTACATTAATCATTGCTTTGCAGTGACATACGACTTAGATATGGTTGAGTGATAAGACTACACGTTTACAGTTTATTTTAAAAAATATTTTAAAAGATTTTATTTATATGTGAGAGAGAGCACAGGAGCAGGGAGAGAGAAAGAGGGAGAAGCAGACTCCCTGCTGAATTTGGAGCCCAATGTGGGGCTCCACGCAGAGCTCGATCCCAGGACCCTGAGATCATGACCTGAGCCGAAGTCAGACGCTTGACTGACTGAGCCACCCAGGCATCCCATAAGTCTACAGTTTAAAATAGTCACCTGCCCTTGCCTCTTTGTCCTGGAGAGATAGCAGGTGAACTTGTTAGGTTTGAAATATTTTAGGATAATTGTAATGTTGCTGTTTTGGAGAATATACTATGGTTTTGCAAGGTGCTTAACTAATTATACAGTCTCCGATAAAATGCTAAAATGTTTCACCCACCGCATAGCGTGTTGCAAATCTCCATCATTCATTTGGTATCAGGGTTGCATAATTGATATCTGGGGCGGCCGTTTAGTGCTTACACCGGTGATTCTAGAACTCTGTGACAAGAGTTATCGTATTGCCCTGTTTTTTTCTGAAATTCTTTTTTCTGATTCTTGATAGGTAGAAACAGGTTTTATACAGAAAAGAATAATAGTCAAGCAATGACTGTGCTGGTACATCATATTAACTCGGATTAACTTTTCCTTCATCACAAAGAATGTATTGGAGGTTGACATTAAAATTGCTATGTTCGCTAGTTTGTTAAGGTCCAGTTGATGTTGCGTACATGCATTACTTTTTTCTTTTTCCTTTTTTTAATTGATATATAATGTATTATTTTTTAAATCTATTTTTATTTTATCTGAATTCAGACCTTTTTTTTAAGATTTATTTATTTGACAGAGACAGAGAGACAGCGAGAGAAGGAACACAAGCAGGGGGAGTGGGAGAGGGAGAAGCAGGCTTCCCACGGAGCAGGGAGCCCGATGCGGGGCTCAATCCCAGGACCCTGGGATCATGACCTGAGCCGAAGGCAGACGCTTGACGACTGAGACACCCAGGCGCCCCTGAATTCAGACCTTTCTTAAGCAAAAATGAAGCTCTGTAATTTCTATATAAAGGACTGCTTCATGGGGGTTTCTTATAGCCTTTTGGGGGGAAAACAATTGCTGACCAGGGATATGTAAAGGATTTACAAGCAGGGCTGACGGGACTCCTGGTGATACTGCCGAAGTTGGGGAACATAAATTTTTGTGGCACTAATTCCAACAATTGTGTACTTTTCTCTGGCAGTGCTCAGCAACCCAGCTTTAAAAGCTTAATTATATTAACAAGGCACAATGTAATCAAGAGCTAATTGTGCTTATAAATGGTGGATTCAGCTCCAATTGAGTCACTTTCCTGCTTGAATACCTGGTTTTGCTCTCCATTGCTTGCTGAATAAAATCTTGTCTTTCATTTGGTATTCAGTGCACACACCTCCCCATTACTGTCCTGCACATACACATTTTTCTTGATCCCATTCCACTCTCAGCAATGATTATTTTCCATTCTGCTTGCTGCCCTCTTCACTGAATGGAGCTGCTCACAGTTCCATGGGGAATCCCTTTTTTTTTTCCCTAGCCTTATTTGCAAAAGATAACTTTGATAAAGGACTATTGTAAAAAATACCAAAGAACTCCTGAAATGCAACAATAAGAAAAACAACACAATTTAAAATAGGCCAAAGATCTTAACACACCTCACCAAAGAAGATATGCAAATGGCAAATAGACATAGGAAAATCACGTCATCAGGGAAATGAAAATGAAAACAATAACGAGATACCACTACAGTAACATTAGAATGACCACAGTCTGTTACAACCCCAATAACACCAAATGCTGGTGAAGACAGAGAGCTACAGGAACTCTTATCTGTTGTTGGTGGGAATGCAAAATGGTACAGCCACTTTGAAAGATAGTTTGGTGGTTTCTTATAAAACTCAATATACTCTTTTTTTTAAAAAAAGATTTTATTTATTTATTTGAGAGAGAGAGAATGAGAGATAGCACGAGAGGGAAGAGGGTCAGAGGGAGAAGCAGACTCCCCACCGAGCAGGGAGCCCGATGCGGGACTCAATCCCAGGACTCCAGGATCATGACCTGAGCTGAAGGCAGTGGCTTAACCAACTGAGCCACCCAGGCGCCCGAAACTCAATACACTCTTAACATATGATCTAGCAATCATGCTCTTTGTATCGACCCAAGGAAATTGAAAACTTAGGTCTATATCAAAGCCTACACACAATTGTTCATAGCAGCTTTAGTCATATTTGCCAAAACTTGGAGGCAACTAAGAGGTCCTTCAGTAGGTGAATAGAGAAATAAACTGTGGTATCCCCAGAAAATGGAATATTATTCAGCACTAAAAAGAAATGAGCTACTATGATAAGACATGGAGGCCACTTCAATGCAACTTAATGGAACTAAATGAACTTAATAATATGAAGTAAATGAACAGTGAACTAAATGAAACTTAAGTTTCTAAATGAAAGAAGCCGATCTGAAAAGGCTACATTCTACACAATTATAATCATATTACATTATGGAAAAGGCAAACTATGGAGATAGTAAAAAGATCAATGGTTGTCGAGAGTTGAGGAGGTAGGGTAGGGATGAAGAGGCAGAGAACAGAGGATTTTTAGGACAGTGCAAATACTCCATATGATACCATAATGAATAAATGTCATTATACATTTGTCCAAACCCATAGAATGGGGAATGCCAAGAGTGAACCCTAATGTAGATTATGAACTTTCAGTGATAGTCACATGTCAGTGTAGGTTTTTCCATTGTAAAAAACATCTCACTCTGCTGGGGGATGCTGACAGTGGGGGAGACTGTGCATGAGTATAGGCAGAGAGTATATGGGAGATCTCTATACACCCCTCAACTTTGCTGTGAACTTTACAATGACATGGATGGAACTGGAGGGTGTTATCCTGAGTGAAATAAGTCAATCAGAGAAAGACATGTATCATATGACCTCACTGATATGAGGAATTCTTAATCTCAGGAACAAACTGAGGGTTGCTGGAGTGGTGGGGGGGTGGGAGGGATGGGGTGGCTGGTGATAGACATTGGGGAGGGTATGTGCTACGGTGAGCGCTGTGAATTGTGTAAGACTGTTGAATCACAGATCTGTACTTCTGAAACAAATAACGCAACATATTTTAAGAAAAAAGAAAAAGAAGAAGATAGCAGGAGGGGAAGAATGAAGGGGAGTAAGTCGGAGGGGGAGACGAACCAGGAGAGATGATGGACTCTGAAAAACAGACTGAGGGTTCTAGAGGGGAGGGGGTGGGGGGATGGGTTAGCCTGGTGATGGATATTAAAGAGGGCACATTCTGCGTGGAGCACTGGGTGTTATGCACAAACAATGCATCATGGAACACTACACCAAAACAAATGATGTAATATATGGTGATTAACATAACAATAAAAAATTAAAAAAATATTCACATAAACTGCTGTAAAAAAAACCCCAAAGTCTTAATTTTAAAAAAGTTAAAAGGAAGTGGACAGAAGATCTGAATAAACATTTTTTAGGGTCTCTCTCCCTCTCTCTTTTTAAACAGCCCCTAAATGCTATTTTCCTCAGGGGTCAGTCCTAAGGACTCTTCCTTTTTCTGCTTCTGGGAAGTTTTCCACATCTGAGAAGTTTCCTCAGCTGTCTGGTTTCCAATGCAATCTCTATGTTGATAAATTCTAAATGCAGTAGTCTCCCTTTTCCCTTGGGGGATACATTCAAGAACCCTTGTGCTCACCTGAAACTGTGGATGGTATTGAACCCTATATAGAGTATTTTTTTCCTATATAAACATACCTATGATAAAGTTTAATTTATGAACTAGACACAGTAAGAGATTAAAATAGTAACTAGTAAAACAGAACAATTACAATATACAAAAATAAGTTATATGAATGTGGTCTCTCTCTCTGAAAGTGTACTGTTGTATTGTCCTTCCCCTTCTTGTGATGATGTGAGATGTTGAAATGCCTATGTGATTGTGATGAGGTGAATGACGTGGGCATTGTGACCTCATTCATGTCACTTTTGACCTTTCAGTCCTTGAACTTTAGAGGATCATCTGCCTTTTAAACCACAGGTCACAAACTGCAGAAAGCAGAACTGCGGATAAGGGGGCGACTAATGTATCTTTTGCGTTATATTTATGTACCCTTTTTTGGAGTGCAATTTTCACTTGAATATTCGTGGAGAGCCACAATTTGAGTATTTCAAATATTCTTGCCTCTTCCCAAACTGCTTGTATACTCCTGTTCTCCGTTTTAGTAAATGACATTGCCATTCATCTAGGAACCTACATCAGAATCTTGGGCATCTCTCCTAACTACTTTTGACCCAGTCACCCCCTATCCAGCTAAGTGTTCCACCCTGTCATTATCACTGATATGTGCCTGGACTTTGTGCTTTTTTTTTTTTTTCTTATTTCTATAACCATCGTGCTACTGCCACCCCAAAATATTGAAGTGTGTATGGGAATAGTTTCTCTCTCATCTATTCTCTGTCTCCTTAATCTGCAGACATACTGATCTGCCCCACCCCCCACCAAAAAAAGAAAGAAAGAAATCTGATTTTATCACTCTCTGGCTTAAAAGCACTTCCTTCAAGGGTACTTCCACAACTTTAGGATAGCTAAACCTCTTGGACCTCGCTTTCAGTGCCTGACATAATCTGCCCATTTCTAGATTCTCTAAGTCCATGCTCAATCTCACTTTCTCTCCCCTAGCCAGTTGCATAATTTTTAGGTTTTTGAGCTGCTATGCTTCCTTTGGTACTGGGCTTTACCCCACACTGTGTGTTTACTCTCTTGCCGGAAGCCATCTGGCTAGCTCTTGCATATCCTTTAGTTGTCTCCTGAGTCCAGAACTCAGCTTTTATATTCAGAGCCCAGCACAGAATCTGGAACATGGTAGGAGAACATAATACACGTTCACTTCTTAATCAGTACCTATTGAGTGAGTCTCTCTTGCCTCACAGTGTCACAAGGCTCTTCCTGGACTTTGGTTTACATTTCTAATTTTATACAGATATTGTTGATATCTATATCCAAAGATGTGGAATTCTCTACCTGTAATTCTTGCTTAGTTGACCTTACTGTGTTGTCCTCCTCCTAATATGCTTAATGACTTATGGTTTTATAAATACTACTATTTATAATACTATTACTATTATTGCCAATGCTGATAGCAACAGTATAATGTTGTTTATAATATCAGCCTATATCCTTTGCACAATTATCTGCATGATTTTTGTGGTAGAATTATTTTGTGTCATCTTTTACACAAATATAATGGATCTAGCACATATGTGTAATTAAAAGGACTGAAGAACTAGCAGTAAAGAGCCTGTAGAGAGAAACGTTTGGTAACAGAAGTATCAAGTTGGACTTCAATATTCATTCTATTTTGTTTCCATTTTTTGTATTGTTAATTCATGTAGTATTTGTACAGTTAAAAGAAAGACAAAAAAACAAGTAGGACAGCCAATAAGATGAATAACATAACCTGGTTCTAGGTAAATAGACCATAGGAAACATCTAGAAAACAATAAGAACTTGCCATTATTAATTAAAGGCACTATTTTCTAAGAACTAAGCTAAAAACTTTTTATATGAATTGTTTCATTTAAATTTTATTCTATGAGGTGAGTAATGAGTGTCATTGATTAAGAACTGATTTCAAGTCTAGGTAATATGTAAATAAATTAGGAGTTGTAGATAGATCGTTTTGATTTCAAAAGCACAGAACTACTAAACTCAAGAGCTACAGAAAAATTTGCATAAAGCTGAGCAGAAAAGAAGGAAAACATACCCCCACTCATTACATTTCAGAAAGCAGATCAGTGCAGCCCAGACCATCTGGTAATTGATGTGAAGAAGCTGTTACAACAACATGGTGTCTGAGTGCAGGGCAAAGCATAGCCCCCAGGGGGGGATGAAAGAATAATTTAGGTTAAAAAAAAGTTGACTTGAGGGTGCCTGGGTGGCTCAGATGGTTAAGCGTCTGCCTTCGGCTCAGGTCATGATCCCAGGGTCCTGGGATCGAGTCCCGCATCGGGCTCCCTGCTCCTTGGGAGCCTGCTTCTCTCTCTCTCTCCCTCTGTCTCTCATGAATAAATAAATAAAAAAAATATTTAAAAAAAAATTGACTTGAGAATGCACAGATGGAATAAAGACATAATTTACATTTAAAAAGAAAGGATTTAAAATTCATAGAAATGATAAGTCAGGTAACATCTCTAAAACTCGGCCCTTTGATGTGTTTTTCTTTACCTCATATACCAAGAGATGTGCAGATGAAGTAGGCAGATAACGGGGTAGCTGATTATTCTGCCTCAGTGCATTACTTTAGATTTCTTGGTATCGATCACCTTGTCTGCTTCCTACCAGTCCATTTTATCAATTCTCATTGTGAATAGAAAAATCATTACGTTCAACAATTAGTTCTTTGTTAAAATATCTGACTGAAAAATTTTAATATCGATTACGATCTTTTGTGATTCCTCCTTTTATATATTCACATCACCATTGTCCTTCATTTCTGTATTTCTGTAACAGTTTTGCAACCTTTTTAAGAGCTGCATTCTTAACCCTATTTAGCATAGCTTTTTTCCAGGATCTGGAATTTCCATTTGCAGTGTTGGTTATTAATTAGTTATGACTGTATTTATCTTTATTAACTGGGGTAGATTGAAACTCAGAAATAATATATGTAAGTTTGGAGGAGCACACATTTTATTTTATTATTTATTTTTTAATTGTTTCTAAAGATTTTATTGATTCATTTTGAAGGGAGGGAGAGAGAGAGAGGGGTGGAGCAAAGGGAGAGAGTGTTAACCGACTCCAGGCTGAGTGCGCGGCCTGAGGTGGGGCTTGATCTCACAGCCTGAGATAAGGAGATCACAACCTGAGCAGAAACCAAGAGTCCAATGCTTAGCCGACTGAGCCACCCAGCACCCCAGGAGCACACATTTTAAAAGGTGCCATATTTGCTGAAGTAAAGGATTGTAATTCAAAATTACCTATTTAGTTATTAAGTTTTCTTCCATTCTTTTTTATACAAAAGCTATACTTGTTGATTTGGAAAATGCGGTTAAATTGAAATGAATGAATAACAGATTTTGAAGACCTCTTTGTCTCCCTCAAAAGTCATTGCTTACATGGATTTCGATTTAAAACAAAATCTCAAATAAACATATAGTCCCATTTTCTTAATTGACAGAAACTCTGCAATTTAAAATGTATATTTAAAGATTTTATTCATTCATTCATTCATTCATTCATTTAGAGAGTGCGGGTGGAGGGAGGGGCAGACGGAGAGGGAGAGACAACATCTCAAGCAGACTCCACTCCCAAGCACTGTGCCAGATGCGCGGCTCCATCTCACAACCGAGAGATGACAACCTGAGCCGAAATCAAGAGTTGGGTGCTTAACCAACTGAGACACCCTGGTGCCCCTAAAACGTATATTTAAGTAAAACTCAAGTGACCCAAAGGAAACCGTTAAGAGATTACCTAATCATTCAAAATGCACATTGACTGAATTGTATTTCTATGGCCTTCTAATGTATTTACTTTTTTTTCTTTTTTTCTTTTCAAGGTATTAAAACTGAACAAACATGAGTTCCTCCTTGGTGAGTCAGAAATTTGTCTCACAAAGAAAACTTTATTTGCGTCAAGTAAGGAGAACAGGGGGAATGCTTGACTGCTTGAGCAAGGGTGGATGGGTTCCTTTTATTTAGGGCTAGGACGCATATTTAGGTAGGGAAGCCTGGTCATCCTATAGGGAGGTGGGCATAAGGTCACGCATGCTCCTTAAGGAAACATGCCTATACACATATCCTATGTTATGTAAGTGAGGTTTGTGCTCCTCCTTTGGTGGAGTTTTTAGTATGAGAACAAGGTAAAGGTAGTTGTCAGTCGTTCTAGAGCTCACTCTAAGGTCCATGTGCAAAGGTGCAAGTTAGGGGTTAAGCTCAAACTGGTCTGGGTGGTCTGGTCCTGCTGGAGGTCCTGTCAGGGCAGGCGCTTTCCCCGAGGGGGCGAGGGGCATTTTGCTTCCCATTTGCCTGCGCTAAGAGATAAGCTGGAAAGAAAAGCTTAAGGACAAATGTGGGGCAAAGGTCGGTGAGTACAAGCAGGTGGGCAGTAAAGGTCACGTCTTGGGGTCTAGCTGGTGACAGTATTGATGTGATTTGAAGTGTTGGGGTTTGGAGCCCAAGGCCAAGAAAAAATTCTTGAGACATCTTTAGTGCAAAAGGATGTTTTGTTTTTGTTTTAAAGATTATTTGTTTATTTGAGAGAGCCAGAGAGCCAGAGAGAGACAGAGATAGCGAGAGGGAACACAAGCAGGGAGGAGAGGGAGAAGCAGGCTCCCTGCAGAGCAAGGAGCCCGATTCGGTGCTGGATCCAAGGACCCTGGGATCATGAAAGGTGGTTTTACTAAAGCAGGGGGATAGGACCCATGGGCAGAAAGAGGTGCACTGGGGTTGTAAGGAGTGCCTGGTTATATAAGATTTTCTATCCTATGGAGGGGAGGGTGATGTTAGGGCTCAGGAAATTGAGTCTCTAGGTTTCTGGAGATTGCTTTTTTCTGGTAAATCATTAGGACAGTTGCAAACTGATGGAGACTTAGGTCCTACCTGAATGTGATCTCTATCAGTTAAACACTTGTTTGACCCTTTCTAGGGTGGCCGGGAGTACCTGAGGAATGTCAGCTATAGCTAACGGGGGTGGGGTGGGGTGTGTGTGTTGGTGGGGTGAGCGTTGGGATGGGCAGGTTGCAGGATGTTTGTGCTTTGCCTTCAGCTTGCCTTTGGCTCCCTCATCAGTATGATACCCACGTAAATTATACCTTTTCATTCTATTGCTAACACTGATGCAGTAACTTGAGCATACTCCAGGAATTAAATATTAGAATTCTTCTTTTGTAATATTTAAAAAGGCAATTGGAATTATTAAGCTGTATTAAGTTCTATGCAGATATATATTTAAAATCATGGTGAGCATGCACTCAATACAGAAAGTTACATTAACTCTTTCTTATACAAGGTAATTTATACTTTCCTTAGTTCCTTAGTTCAACTTAATTTTAATTTAAAAATCATGTTTTTCTTCTTCTGTAGTTTTTACTGTGATCTGAAAAATAATATTAAGTAGCTTATGATAGCAAGTTGATTACTCCTGTCTTGGCTTATTTCCCTTGTTCTATTTTAATACGGTGATTTCTTCAAAATCTGATCCTGTGTTTTGTTTTCTCAGAAAACCGAGAGGACTGTGTCTATATATAGAACTTCTTAATTCATGAAAATATAAAACTAAAGAATATATGAGAACAATTTTAAAGCGATGTAGGCATGGAGCTTCCTCTCACTGTATAATTTAAAAATCTTACATCTCATTACTGATATTTAGCATTTGGGCACCAGCGGCAGGGCATAATGGAATGTTCTAATTGGTGAGGTGGTAGCTTGGATTCATGTCTATAGACATTATGGGTACTGTACTGGTCTGTGTATGTTTTGAATATCAGCTCTTCATATAATACATAATGAGTAAATCCACAGAAGCATTTTCACTCTTTAAAAATAAGATTCAGTCAGAATAGACATTCCATTTCCAGTTGGCATTTATTGAATACTAGTCCACGCCAGATACTGTGGTGACTGCTTTTTGTTCATTAACGATTTAAATCTCCCAGCTGTTACAGGAGTAAGCCACTGTCGTTAACCACTTCAAGGGAAAACAGAAGCACCAGAGATTAAGCAAATTTTATAGAATACTTAGATAATAAGCAAGGAGTTAAAACACTAATCCACTACTGTTTGATAGCCAAAGCCATATTGTTTCAATCCCAAACTGCCCTGCGTCCTAAAAAATACGAAATGCGGGGCACCTGGGTACTCAGTCGGTTAAGCTGCTGGCTCTTGATTTCAGCTCAGGTCCTGATCTCGGGGATCTGGGATCGAGTCCTGCATGGGTTTTGTGCTCAGCTGGGGAGTCTGCTCGAGATTCTCTTTCTCCTCTCCCCTTGCCCCTATCCCTGCTCACTCCTTCTCTCTCTCTCTCAAATAAATAAATAAATCTTTAAAAAAATATGAAATGCATTTTTGTCTCTTAAAAGTAAAATACAATATGTCCAGTTCAGAATATTGTTAATGGTTCTTGACTCGTGGAAGATAGTTTATAAACCTTTCCATGGTGATTGACATAATTTACTGAGTCAGTTCTATGCTACTATTCTGATCTAGACACCAGAGTAATTATTTTTTTCCTACATCAATATGTTGAAGAAAAGACAGTAATAGCTACTGTTCTATGAGCTATGGAAATGAAGAAACCATTGAACCAGAACTAGTTGCCCTTTTTTCCACTTGACTTAACTTGTGTGCAAGTATGTGTTTTAAAGTAATTTTGTTGTTACTCCTTGTGCTGACAATTACAGAAAATTTAATGAAATTAGGCATATAAATTGCTTTGGGACTTCCAACACAAAGCACTGTGAATATGGTGATGGCACAATTTTGTTAGGTAATAATTTCTGGGTTAATCATTATGTGGTGTGAAGGCTTGATTTATTCTTACATTAATTAGAATGGTCAGTCCAAGTACTTCTTTGAACTAATATTGATATTCTGAGTTTTGGTTTTATGGTATCTCTTTTTCTGCATGAGAATTACTATAGATGGTGCTATTAAGCAAAATAAAATATCATAAATATTTAATAATGAAAACATTAATAAAATTAATAATGAGTGGTGATAAAATCTAAATTTAAAATCTTATGTTTCATGAACAGATACTGGAAAGTAGAAGTGGATCAGAGTGGAGTAAAAACATGCTCATTTCCTTGTGTTATACTGGTCAAGTGTAGCTTATTTTTTCCTTCGTATTCAAATTAGAGAAATACAGGTTCAAGTTTTGAGATATAAATAATATTTAGGTGTTCCAAATGTTATGTTCTGAAATGAATAGCAAGAAGGATTCATTTGACATTTTAAAAAAAGCAAAAAAAAATTTTTAAAAACCAGCAAGTCTAAAAGATATTAAAAAAATATTTAGTACATATTACAGTACTTACAGGTCAGCATCAGGAACTGAAGTTAAAAAGCTCCCAAATGTCATTTAAAAACAAAGTTAAATAATTTATTGCTTATGAGGCACATATGAAAATGAAATGGTGCAGCTTAAAGATAGAAAAATAAAAACATGAAAAGAAGTAGACAATTGACTCTTAAACAGCACACCGGGATTAGGGACTCTGACCCCTGTGCAGTGTGATATTTGCATATAACTTTGCTACATGTATATGTTAAGTATATACATATACTTAACTAAGGAGCCTATTGTTCACTAGAAGCCTTACCCATAATATAAATAGTTGATTAACACATATTTTGTATGTTTTATGTATTATATACTGTATTCTTACAATAAAGAAAGCTAGAGAAAAGAAAATGTTACTAAGTAAATCATAAGGAGGAGAAAATACATTTGCAGTACTGTATTTACTGAAGAAAGTCTCCATGTAAGTGGGTCAGCCCAATTCAAACCCATTTTGTTCAAGGATCAACTTTATAAAATACATAGATAAAAGTAAGAGCTGTTACAATTCCAATAGAAACTTTGCTAATAAAACATCATTATGTGAAACCAAGAAGGATATTGTATAATAATGAAAGTAATGTAAAACTTAGTATATAGTATTTATGTGTCAAAATACCACATTACACAAACTAAGTAAAGATAAATAGTTACAAATTGAAAACATTGTTAAATTTTGCTGTGGAATTTTAACCATTTCTTTGCCTTTGATATGTTTACCAAAAGGTTTGCATTTTTGTAAAAATACATCTTATATTTTATCATTATTATTATGAAGGGGAGTTAATAGTGGACATTACATTTCATAACCAAAAAGGAGATAATTAATCTTCCTTCCAAAATCAAGCTGTTTGCCTATAAAAGTAATATATTCAACCAGTTATAATATCCCTTATCTATAAATAATAAAAAATATAAACTGTATTTTTTTGTAACATTATAACATTACAGTTCAATTTTATTTATTTATTTAATTTATTTTTGGAGGGAGAGTGCCCAAGATCACATAACCCTAAGATCATGACCTGAGCCAAAATCAAGAGTCAGACACTTAACCTAATGAGCCGCCCAGGCACCCCAGTTCAATTTTCAATAATAGCAAAAAGGAATACAACTACAAAGGAAAATAAAGCTCACAAATTAAGGTAAATGAAGAGGTAACAACTAAAATTATAAAATGTGTGAATTGATGATAGAGAAACAATATCTAACAATACTTATGGAATGACATTATTAACTGATAAAGTAACTTTAAGAATTTAGAGTATGAATATGAAATATTGAAGCCAAATTATCTCAATCAACATTGGCGGCATTTTAGGATCATATGAAGAATCCCCCCCAAGTCTGGTTAAATTAGAAACTTCAGCAGTGGATCTTAGCATCCATAGTTTTTTACTGTTGTTTCTTATAAATGCTTCTAATATGCAGCAAAGGTTCAGAAACGCCAACCAAAGCATCATAATAAGATATTACAAACTAACAAAAGAACATCAAGAAGGGGGAAAATGAAAGCAAAGGACAAATTTATTAGTAAACAGAAAATAATGTAATTGAAAAATCCATAAACTCTTTATAGAAAGGTCCATACAATAGATAAATGCTCAAGAACCTGGCTGATAAAATGAGAAAATGATAATTGGGATTAACATAAGGAGTTAGTCAGAGGGGTTATTATCCTAATAGCTTTCATGAAGGCTCATAATAAAATTCACATATTTCTGATTATAAAATAAGTTATAAAATATGAAAGTTGAAAAATCAACATACGAAAAATAAATCACAAATCTTTGCTAATTAGAAATGAAATCTAAAATCTAAAATCTCTTTTCAAAATATCAACTACACAGCAGTGAAAATCAGAAGAAATGTTCAAAAAGTATATGAATGAAAAATACACGTTTTCATTTCAAAACCAAAGAAAATCTGAATAAATTGAGAGTAACCCTTTGCTCCTGTCTAGGAAGACTTAATTTTCAAAGGAATGAATACTTCCTCAAATTAACCTCTAAAGTCTGTATTATTTCAATGAGATTATAGCTAGAAACTAAATGAATCCAAAATTCCATCGGAAAAAAGGAAACAAAAAATGAGGTTGCGTGGAAATTTTTGGAAGAAAAGATGGAGGACATGTACTCTCATGTACTAAACATATGATCAAATTACAATAAGAGCAACAAGCTGGTAATATCTGATGTATGAATACTCACTGGAGCAGAAAAGGATGTCCAGAGTAGAAGTCATTTATGGAACATGATAAAATTGGTGCCTCAAATCAGTGAGGACCCTTTAAAAACAATTTGGTTTTTCCTCATATGATACATTAGGTTTCAGGTTCATTGTAGATATGATTATGAAGAAATTTTAAATGACTCTACATTGCATGTTGGGAATATTTATCTGATCATTGTTAGGAAAGACTTTCTAATCCTAAAAACAAGAGTAGTTTATGATCCCACTTAGCATGTAGAAATTGAAAAGAGAGGGTCACTCCTATCCTACCAGCAAGAAAAAGATGTAATTTAAATGCATAATTTGATAAAGCCCAAAAAGGAGCTGAGTCACAGGACAACCAGGGGAATTAAAAAAGTTGACAGCTCTGCCAGAGACAGGATTGGAGGCAGGAAAAGTTTTGCCTTTTGGTGAGCGCAGAAGGAAAATGTGGCAGTCGTAACAGGCAATAAGATTTCACTGCAGGGAAAGGGCATAAAAGTGCAATTTGATAAATGCTATTAATGTATACCAGGTTTGGTAGGAAAACAGCTAAATGCCTAGGAAATTAGAATTCACAGAGGATATGATATTTTTAAAGGTCAGGATTCAGTTACAGAGAACAGAATACACTCCAGCTGGTTTAAGCAGGAAGGGCCTTGATTCCTGTATACTTAAGTCAGATGCTAAATCTTTAGGACAGCTGAAGAATCAAGACCTTGGGCTTTTAGAAATGCCCCCCAAAGTCACCCTCCAGCCCTGAGCCGTTGAGAAACTTCATTTTCTATGATCAGGAATCTGCCTGCCTAATGGGCAAGTTGCAGCAGTAGCTGGTGGAGCTAAACCAGATCACCACTCTGCAGTGGGGAAGCAGAAAGAAATGGACTCCTATCCTATCACAGCCAGTGTGAGGACAGTGCCATGCCTGCCATCACCCTTGCTGTCACATCACCTGTCCTACACCTCGGACAGCCATAAAGCCAATGACTGCCCCCGGAAAAACATCATTCCACCTAGATTGTATTTGCCGGTAAAAACAGCAGAAGAATTCAAATCTCTGTTTCCCTTGTGACTTCCTCATTTGGAGTACGTCTGACTGGTAGATCCCACATCCCTACTAGACACCACCCAGGCTACAGGGGAGTCTAGAGAATGTAGTTTCTAGCTGCACTGACTCTGTGGAGGAGGTTTTTCCATTGGAAGGGGGTTGAGGTGGTTAGAATCATTTCACCCTAGACCACTATCATAATGTTTGCCCTGGGTGTTAAAGAACAAATAGAAATGTGCCAGGAGGGGAGATAGGAAGGAGCCCTTAGGCAGAGGAAGATGTTGGCAACTGTAAAGAAAGAAAACAAATAACAAACTGGAGTTGATTCTCGAGAAGCACAAATAGAATAGGTGAGTGAAAAATGTTTGGATGTGTGGATGGCTTGGGGGGGATGGAATGATTTTGAGTACTGTTTTATAGGAATTACATTTTGCTTTAGGAGAAATGGGGGAGCTGATAAGTCTTTAAAAAACTGCTGAATCCTACTTTTAAAAAAATTCAGGAGGATATTAATGATCCAAGACATTTCAGTGTTTCTTTTAATGTTCTTCCTAAAGGGATCTCGATGTTTTCAAGTACATTTTAGCTCCCCAGCATGAAATCCGGGCTTTGGTGTAGAAAGAATGCTCAGCATATGTTTGTAACTGGCCTGAATGTCATAATGACTGAGAAGTAATTTAAACAATAAGAAAAATAACAGAGAAAGCCTATAAACTGAATGTAAGCTTACCCGATGTGATATATATTTTTATAGAGAGAGTATGTAAATATATGTATATATATATTTTTTTTTTCTAAAGATTTGATTTATTTGACAGAGAGAGAGTGCACAAGCAAGGGGAGTGGCAGGCAGAGGGAGAAGGAGAAGCAGACTGTCCTCTGAGCAGGGAGCCCGAGATGGGACTCTGGGATCATGACCTGAGCCGAAGGCATATGTTTAACAGACTGAGCCACCCAGGTGCCCCAAGAGGGTATATAAACATATGTATATATGATATATGTGATCTCTGTATTAAATAAGCTCAGGAAAGAGAATCATAAATCAACAAGAAAAATTCCTTAGAAAAGCAAATTTGGGAATTATTGAGTTAAACACAGTCTCATGGTTTACTGCAAAATGCTCAGATTTTATAACCTAATGTACAATTTGAATCTTCATGTTGATGATATATTATGCATTGTTTTTCACAATTATTTGACAAGGGAAGTATATTCTCCTATAGCATTTTGGAGGACTAGTGTTTCACAGAACAGATTTTGGATATACAGACTTAAAGTCATTGAATTTCTTAATTATTTACAGACCCCTTGGGAAATAATATGTTTTAAAAATTTGGGTTAAGTCATCAGTTAGTTTATCGGTGGATATTTGTATTCATTTTAGTGTGTTTCCCTTGAGCATTTATAAAACTAGGCACTTCTTAATTTAACTTGGCAGCTGGAAGGGAAAGATAGCATGCACAATTAAATTTATAGATTATTCTTAAAAAATCCTTTATCCATTTTCTTTACATAACAAACATTTTTCTAAGAAATGGTAACAATTTTGTAAGATTTGCAGCATCTACTCTCCTTTCTTATGTTTACCTACTAGGATTAAAAAAAAAAAAATGCCTTAGGGGCACCTGGGCAGCTCAGTCCTTAAGCGTCTGCCTTTGGCTCAAGTCATGATCCCAGGGTCCTGGGATCGATCCCCGCATCATGGTCCCTACTCGGCGGGAAGCCTGCTTCTCCCTCTCCCACTCCCCCTGCTTGTGTTCCCTCTCTCACTGTGTCTCTCTCTGGCAAATAAATAAATAAAATCTTAAAAAAAATGCCTTAAACAGATTACAGGAAATTGGACAAATGAAATAAATGTTTGGAAGACCCATTGGCAGAATTTGATCCTCATTATTTCAAATTAAGAATGCTAATTTAAATATATGAAAAAAATGTAGAATTGGTATTTTAGCAGATGTCAACACAAAACTGCTCAAGATGAACTGGACAGAGTTGAACAGGTAAGGAAGACTTTACCCAAGTTTATTGCAGTTGGGTGGGGAGGCCAGAACTCACTCTGAGCTCCAGGTTACTTGAAACACAGAGCTGGAGAATTTCTTTTTTTCCTTTTTTTTTTAAATTCATTTATTTGAGGGAGATAGTGAGCGAGAGAGAGAGAGAGAACGAGCAGGGGGAGAGGGAGAGGCAGACTCCCCGCTAAGCAGGGAGCCTGATGCAGGGCTTGATCCCAGGGCCCTGGGATCATGACCTGAGCCGAAGGCAGATGCTTAACCCACTGAGCCACCCATGCCCCCCTTTGTTTTGTCTCTTAAATTCCACATATGAGTGAAATCATATCTTTGTCTTTCTCTGACTTATTTCACTTAGCATAATACACTTTAGCTCCATCCACATCGTTGCAAATGGCAAGATTTCATTCTTTTAGATGGTTGAGTAATATAGGGTTGGAGAATTTCTAAAAGCTAAGTTGGGGAGATCATAGGACATCTCTTCTTGGTAATTGGCTTTAATCAGAGCAATAGTAAACTTTCTCTTATTTTCATAGCAGGAGGTAGTTTTGGAACTTGAAGCAAGTCGTTTCTGCCAAAAGGTGGGCCCCTACCCTCCCACAGAACCTGGAAAATGGGGACTCTATCTTCCTTAAATGACTACACTTCAAAGGAAGGGCTCCCAGGTTCTTGAGAAAAACTTCCTGGATCCTAAAACTTAAAAGCAGTCTTGTGAAAGATTTACATCTAAAAGGGCAGTGAATGGATTTACAATGAAATGTTTTCCAGGAGTAAATGTTCGAAGGAAAAGGAGACTCTTGGGTAGTGAGGAAGAAGCCTATCTAAAGTTTAATCAAGCTCAGAAGAAGATTAAGGTTGTCTTGGGCACCAAATATAACCAGAGATGGTGGGTGTGCCATTTTCTGGATATTTTCACGCTAGTAAGTTTAGAATGTATGCATTGCCAGATATACAGATCAACAGGAAAACATATCTTCTCAAGGACTGGACTAAACCAATATTTTTACTGTCTCTGTTTCCAAAGGGTCTGTTCACTGAAAAGCAGAGCAAGAAGGGATATACTTGATGCCTTGCCTTTGAAATTGCTGTCTTAAAAAAAAATATATTTAAGAACTACTGTAATCCTAAAATTCCTACCGACAACAAGAAGTGGCTACACACTAATCCTTACCACTTTTATATATTGCTGTGTAATCATGTGTTCACATTAGAAAATCCAAATGAAATGTTTTCACTCTCTCTGAGGATTTACTCTAGTTTCCCAATTTTCACATGTGTAATTAGCCAGCAGTTACAAATGAGACCATTTTCCCTGGCTTTTTACATCTCCTTTCTTGTCACTGTCCAGCTTAAATACTTTGAGGAATGCCCAGGGTTAACTCATGTGGGTTCGTGTACCCATCTGGCCAGCCATCTTGTGACTTTTCTTCCCCCGCCCCCATAATTTCTGCCTTTGAGCTTGAGTTTCTCCTTGGCTGGATTTCGCTGCACCCTCAGGGCTGTTCAAGATCTGCTGGGTGTCACTACTGTTTTAGCCAGGTACTGTGGTCTTGACCGGGTCTCTTGATAATAATGCCCTAATGTCCTCTAGGTGATGTTTATTGCACACTGGGATTTGTGATTTTCTTTCTTCTTTTTGCATGAAATTATTTTTAGAAGGTCATGAACCTTTCACTGCATGCGCTCTTACGTGTTACAGAGTTGTAAGTTAACAGTTTTTCCATATTTATAAGGGGTTCTTCTCATGAGGACCCTTAGAGAAGTCCATGAAGAAATAAATACCACATTGACTGTACTTCCCCACATTCTTCTCCTCTGTCTGTGCAGAGGCTTTATGAGTGTGTTATGCTTGTTATATCTGTGTCTGTCTGCTTTTGGGATTAGTTCTTTCCAAGAGTCACATTAGATACTTACACACACTGATTTCTGACTGAGCAACCCACACATTTTCCTGACCCTACACAGTCATGTCTGATCTGCGGTTTGGGTTTAATCTGGCGTCTATGATACTTGATTTTGGGAGGTGCAAGTTCTATTACTCGCTCATTCTTTTTCTTTCTGTATTGCGTTTCATTAATTCTGGTGTATCAAATTGTGGTCCCCAAAATGTATCCATTTTAAATAGGTATGTAAGTTTCCATTTTTATGTAAATATTGCACTCAACTTTCAGAAATAATTAGAATATGGATATACTGTACAACTTGCAGGAAAGGCATGGTCCGCGTACCACTTGCCTGCATTTGCAAACAGAGTGGTTTTCCTGTGTCAGTCTAGGAATGAGGCTACACTAGTGAACAAAACAGATTAAATTTTTGTCCCCAAGAATATATAAAAATTATATGGATGTAATACATTTTATTTTGCTTATATATATATATTGCATAATATATATATACATATAAATATATATTCCACATAACAAATTAAGAAAACATTAAGAATTTGTCTTCCACATGTGTGCCAGTTACTCCTTCTTTCTTCTTTTAGGCCTTATTGTTTTCATAAATGTTTTTATGACTACAGTACAATTTGCATTCTCTTATTAACTGTGACAACTCCTTCACTGTTTAGTGGGCTCTCTTTATAGCAACTGTTACTTACTCTTTGGAGGAAAAAAATAAAATTGTTCTGTTTTTTTCTAAATGAAAACTCATGGTAAAGAGGCAAGACAGTGACAAAGATTTCAGATCTAAGAGTTCGCCTTTCCTTTTTTTTTTTTTTTTGGTGACTCAGTTACCATGGACTAGCTACCTGATTACTGTGAATCTCTTTCCTTATCTATAAAATGCAGCTAGTAATAACTTCTTGAGAAGGCTGTTGCAAGAATCAAAGAACATAATAACCTTGGGCTGATGTGGTGCCTGAGATTTAGCGGGCACTTGCCACATGGATTATGTTCCCTGTCTCAGAAATTAAGACTAGCTACTTGCAAATCAGACTCGTGTCAAATAAACTTAAAAAAAACTGATAAGACTTAAATATAAATGGCCTTACCAAATTTGAATCCTCTTTTATTACCTCTCATACTTAAATTTTGAATAAAACACGTAATCATACTCTGTCTTGTGTTAGTCTTATCTCACGTGTCCTGCTGTAGTAGGAAATCCTTGATGGTCATAGACATACCAGCATCATCTCTGTATTCTAGAATGCCCTCGGAAAAGGTTTTTCTCAAAATCCACTCTTAATATGTAGTTTTTTCTGTTTTTAATTTGTGGAAGTATGTCTTTAAGTTCACATAGTTTTTTTCCCCCTATATATATTTAAAACAATAAAATTATGACTGATTTTAACGGTTTATCAGGAAGAGTAGATAATATTCACCTTTAAAAGATTTTCTCAAGTTTTCTAGTGCGGTTAAATTGAAGTAAAATCATACAAGAGTCACAGCTTATGATTTCTCCTCACTGTTCTCATATGCATCTGGCACATTCAGAAACTTTTGAGAATTTCTTCCCTGTGAGTGCTTTTATTTACTGAAGTGAAAATCTTGCCTACTTAATCCCCTCGGTGGTTTATTTGCTCCTGAGACACGTGGCTGATGAGGCTGCACTTGGCAAAGCCTGTATTCCACTTGAAAAAGGATAGAGAATTAAAAAAAAAAAAAAGGATAGAGAATATATATGGTTGGGATAGGTAACCCTTTCTGTGTATTTAACCCCCCTACTTCCTTGCATGGAAGCTCCTAACAGACCTGTAGAAATTGAGTGAATTGGGCCGATGGTGCCCAATGGTGCCTTGCTGTTCTGTCATGCATAATAATATGATATAATTTATCTTGGTTGTCCCTTACAATAGAGCAATATATTTAAGAAACACCTAGGGATACAGAAAGAAATGAGATTTATGTTTGCATGCATTTGGAAATGCTGACGATTAAAAGCTGAATTGAGGGAAATAAAACCATATATATTCTCTATCCTTTTTTTTTTTAATTCTCTATCCTTTTTTAAGTGGAATACAGGCTTTGCCAAGTGCAGCCTCATCAGCTACGTGTCTCAGGAGCAAATAAGCAAAATAAGGAAGGAAGGGAGTTGTAGTTTCCCCAGAAATATTCACTGACCTATAATGGTATGTAAATGTAGATCTCTTGGGCTGTCATCTGAAGGACTGAGGGATGCAGTACTTTGAACCCTGGAGTCTGAAAATGCAGTCAGAGAGCTGTGAGTGCTAAAATTGGTGTGACTGGTTGTCTGAAAGATTCCATGATTTTCTTCATTCCTTCTCTTCTATGGACCGTACTCAACCAGTCTTCTAGCAATAGCAGCAAAAAAGGTGGTGGAAGGTATATTAAGATAGAGAGAGAGAGAGAGAGACAAGACAGGAAGAGAAGGGGATGGGAAACCGGAGGGAGAGAGAAAACTGAAGTGTTTTGTTTTAATTAGTTTTTTTTTAAAGATTTTATTTATTTACTTGGCAGAGACACAGCGAGAGAGGGAACACAAGCAGGGGGAGTGGGAGAGGGAGAAGCAGACTCCCCGCGGAGCAGGGAGCCCCATGCGGGGCTCCATCTCAGGACCCTGGGATAATGACCTGAGCCGAAGGCAGACGCTTAACGACTGAGCCACCCAGGCGCCCCATAGATTTGTTGGTTTCATCATGACATTTCACCACAACTGAACATTTTACCTGGGTAGAAGAGAGAAGAAAGAGTATATTTTCTGGTTTGGGAAACTGGACCTGGGGTACTCTGGCTAGGATTTCGGCTCTGAGAAAGGTCTCTTGCTGTTCTTGAACAATCGCTGTGCTTTTAGGGAAGCCACAAAAACATGACTGATAATTAGGAGAAGTAATTAATATTTATACATTGACGTCACTGTGTTCGTCAATTCTGATTACGTCTGAAGTGGGCCCCCTTATTACTCTAGTTCTGCAGGTGAGGAATAGGAGACTCAGAAAAGTGAAAAGAAATTTTCCAAGTTATATACCAACTATTTCTATATCCAGAATGTGGTTCTCTTGATAGCACAGTCCAAGTTGTTCTTAACTTGATATGATAGCATTGTTTTGTTAATTCACTGAGTATATAAGAAGATGCCGCTCTAAGGGAGCGGTTATTATTTAGAAAATATAATAATATGTATTAAATGTACTGCTTTTGTGAAAGTATGTGAGACAGTCTATCCAAATTAAACATAATATTGAAGATCCATATTTTAAAAATAAACTGATGAGGGATGCCTGTGTGGTTCAGTCAGTTAAGCGTCTGCCTTCGGCTCAGGTTGCGATCCCAGGGTCCTGGCATCGAGCCCCGCATCAGGCTCTCCGCTCGGCGGGAAGACTGCTTCTCCCTCTCCCTCTGCCTGCAGCGCCCCCTGCTTGTGTACTCTCTCTCTCTCCTACAAATAAATAAATAAAATCTTTAAAAAAATAAAAAAAAATAAACTGATGAAAAAGTAGAGAAATACATGTTAAAAAATGCCCGATTTTAGTATTGAAATTAGGACCCTGAATTGGGTTCTCGGTTTTCTAAGTGCTAAACCAAACACTTGAGTTGTGTTAAAAGAAAATACACAAACTCACAGATAGAGTAATACTTCTTTCTAATATTATATTGTGGGAGTATTTTGTTGTTGTTTTGTTCTTTATAGAGGGGACATTTGGGCTCTAACAACAACAACAACAAAAAGGTAACTACTGTCATTTTGCCAAAAGATAAGTGTTAATTTTTTGTCTAGATGTAAAAATAATGAGTCCAAGATACAAGTCAGGGAAGTCGGTTCTTGGGAAGTTAAACTTACATGACCTCACTTTATTTATCTCTTTAGACCATTTACTTCCACATTTCCTAAAATGTGCTGTAGGAAAACTAGTTTAGCAGGATGATAATGGGGGTTACTGGCTAAAAAGGCCCCCAAGATAAATAAGCCTGCACAGTCTGGGTCAAATTAAATAGTTTTATTTTCTTCATGGTGATCAGATCTTTAGGTATGATAGTGGTTACTTAAATTCTCAGAGGTAATTATGGTGTGCAGCATTTCCCAAGATCACTGGCCATACCACATTTATCATGGAGTATCTTTTGGGAATCCACTGTGGAAAATAAAGATCTAATTTAATACTGTGGGGGAACATAAACAATCTGGAGCATTAGCAACACATCCCTTATGATTTCTCCCAAAGTGCTAAATTACAACAAAGTCATGGTTGCAACCCATTATCAATGCTCTTTGTGGTTAATTAAGTTGTGTTCCAGATCCCTTAGTTACCAGATAAATATCCTGCTTTTTAAAATAGAAAAAAAAATGTGCTTGTTTTATAATCCCACCAATTTAAGTCCTCAAGATTCAGGAGGATGGTGTTGCCAAATAATAGGCTTTTTAATTTTTTTTTTTTTTAGATCTTTATAGTCAGGTTTTTTTTTTTTTTAACCATCTGATTGTGACCAAAAGAAATCTGAGATATAGGATGTGGAAGAGATAATTTTGTCTGAATAAACTGTAAGAGTAGCATTATTTCTATCATATTGTATATACTAGAATTCTCTGTAGGTAATGTTGTACTATAAACAAACCCAAAATGGGTAGCTTCTAAAATATTTATTGCTGGTTAGCTATAGGTTGAGTCTTGTGTTGTTCTGCTCTGTGTGTCTTTCTTCTTCCAGGATCCAGACAGAAAACAAAGCCTCAGTCTATTGCGTGTGTCTCTCGCTTCTTTGTGGCAAACATTGCTACTGTTCATATACCCTGGCTAAAACCAACAGCATGGCTAAGCCTGGCGTCAGTGGGTAGAGAGTGCGTTATTCCTATGGGGGAAGATGTAATGGGGGAGTGGTATTTAAGCCTCTTATAAGACGGCATGCCTTTTTTTTACAAATAAGTTATTGATTTTGATATTGTAATATTCATCAGAGGAAAGAATGGAGTTTGTTGTTGTTACGTTCAAGAAAGCTTTCTCAACTCATTTGTATATATTATCTTTTTTTATTCTATTTCTAATTATATTGAATGTTTCAGTCAGTTATCAGTTAATGTTTACTTTCAGTCTATCAATTTTATTCCAAGTATATTGTGATATACAGTAACACTTGTTATCTCACACATTCTTTTCAAACAAATCTGAAATGCAAACTCTTCTATGAATTTCTAAGTACAAATTTTTCACTTTTAAATTTTATGTTGGCATATTTGTTTGATACTTAGCAATACCGCACTGTCACTGAACTTTTTACTGTATGTTCTTATATAATACTGCAAAATTTGTCTTTACTTTTTGTGTTTTACACATTTTTCCATAATATTCTTGAATCCTTCGCACACTTTTTTCCTAAGAAGTTTTAGAATAATCTGATTGTTATCAATAAAATGGAGATAAATTTGGTAGATCTTTGATTATGGTACTATTACAGAATAATTTCAAGAGTGATAATGATTCATTCATCTCACATTTTGTTTGGGATACTTTCCCCAAAGAGCAAAAGAGCAAAATATTACAATAGGCCTAGGATAATATAGATAATCTTTTAAAACAATAGATAATAATGCTGTGGACTTTATGATGACTGTGTAAATGTGTTACTCCAATATCCTATGTGAGGAGCATAACTTACCCCAGCCGCACACCTCTGGATCCATCGCTGCCTTTCCGCTATGGACACAAGACAGCAAAGGTCCCAGCCATGGCAGCCATGGGAGTCCCATTATGGCAAGATGGGGACTCTTCCAGTGGCTACGTCTGGAAGGAAGACTCCTTGCCCTAGTCATAAATTTCTTGAAACACGGTTCCTGCTGTCAGAAACTCTTCCTATCCAATCCTCTTTCTTATTTTTCTGTATAAGGTCTGCATCATCGTTTGAAGGTTCTCTTGCACTCCCACCCCCATCATATTTTTTTGTACATTTATTGGAGTCCTGGACTCTACTTCTAATAACTCAGACTTGTATATAGTAGATATCTAACAACGTTCATTCGTTTTTAAGACTGTAGCTATTAGTGTCTCTAAGCAATATGAAAGCATCTTGTGCATGGTTATAAGATTATTTACGAATAGACATTTGGTTCTTTGAAATTAACTTAAGCCCAGTCTAATAGCCGCAGTGTGAAAAAAAAAAAAAAAAGATTGGAAATCAGTTCAATTTCTGCCCTACCTGTTCCTCTGTTGCTTTCCACATGGCGTTCTGTCTTAGATCATCGGCATGTTATCTAGTGTTTGCATTTCAAAAATGACTGGCTCCTGGGTTTGATGTTGCTGCCAAAGCCTGAATCAGGGATATAGGCATGAACTGACTGTTACTTAAGTAGAATGGGTAAAGATTGTCAAATAGTTGAAAATTAACATGTATTTCAGGTTATCAAAGTTATGGTAATTAAAGCAGATGAAAAGTGGTTTTCTTAAGGGTGTACCTTTCTTCCCAATATGATACAGGTTTACATTTTTAAGGTAATATTAATATGTCACATTTGTAGTACAGATCAATGGGGAATAATTTTAGGCAAAAATGTATCTATTTTTTGACTTACATGGGATACGTATGTATAATTAGAGAATTTCGCAATTGCATAAGTGTATGTTCACTCAGAATTATTCATTGTGGGCCATGATTAGCATTAATGACTCAAATTACCGGAAGAATTTTTAAGGTTCTGTCCCTGTAAAAATAGAGAATCAAGTTTAAAAAAAATGTTAAGCCACATATTATCCTTTTGTTCCATTTTCTGCTGTGGAATTTTCTGAGGATGTCCCTGTCCAGCCGTGCTAATCAATGTGGCTAACTGACTTGTAACAAATTCCTCTGTGAAGCCATCATTTACCCTGACTTTGTTGCAGTTCAGCGAATGACTTGGTGGATAGATTGATTTGTCAGGACCTTCTGTGAGGATTAATGTTACCTGTCTTGCCTGGACAAGTTAAAGAACAAAGAAAAAGAGGAAATAAAAAACAGAAAGATTGGAGGAAATAATGATCAGTATTTATATTATTGGGAATTTCAGCTTTCTTACTAGAACTAATCCCAATACTCACCACTTATATTATAAATCTTAAGATAAATTTCACTGATCTATTATTTCATGTAATATAGTAATTTATTTGATTTATCCGAAATATGTGCATAAGAAATTACATTTTTTTGGAGTGACCATTTTTGCACTTGGCAATAACAATAAATATAAAATGATAGAAAAGAATAAAATATCACCCAAATTAATGGTACCAAAAGTATGAATGAGAATAACATTATTGTAATGTGAAAAAAAAAGCAAAAAAAGAATGAGATAGGAATTCAAATAGAAAAAAGTTTAGATTCAAGAGAAGTCACAAATTACAATTATAGTGAAATATAGTTAGCTTTTTTTAAAACATTTTATTTATTTATTTGACAGAGAGAGAGAGAGCACAAGCAGGGGGAGTGGCAGGCAGAGAGAGAAGCAGGCTCCCCACTGAGCAGAGAGCCTGACGTGGGGCTGGATCCCAGGACCCTGAGATCATGACCTGAGCTGAAGGCAAATACTCAACTGACTGAGCCACCCAGGTGCCCCAAATATAGTTAGCTTTTGAGACAATGCAGTAAAACTTGTTATTTCCTAGAAAAATAGTAAATTGGCAGTATTTCTATTCCTAGGTATTAATTAAATGTGTTAAATCGTAGTGTTTCTTATGGTAGTAAGTGTTCAATTTTAAAATAATGATAAACTCTTCTATTTGAGATAGAGAGGTTCGAGCAAAATTATTTTGAATAAAGGAGATGGGGAAAATATTCTTAGGTAATTGTTTCTATTTAACTGATTAGATTATTTTACTGGGCAGTTAAATAAATAGAAGTGAATAAGAAAAATAAAGAAGATTATGTTTTAATGAAATTATTTCTTTTATTTTTGCTAATACAGAAGGCATTTTAACAATAAAATTGTTGAGCCTGGAACACATGCACTCAATTACCATAGGTGCTTTCGTTTTCTTCTCTTGCTAAATACACTAAAATTAAGCTTTACAGAGGGATGATGAAGTACAAGGGTTACTTTGAAGTGATGCTCTAATCCATTTTGTTTGCTAACATGTATGGAAGTGCCTTGGTAGGCTCTGGTGTTATAATAAAACACTCCAGACTGGGTGGTTCCAACAACAGGCAGTTTTTTCCCACAGACGAAGGTGGAAGTCCAAATTCAAGGTACTAGCCAGTTGGATCCTGGTGAGACCTCTCTTCTGTGGACAGCCACTTTTTCACTGTGTCTCCCATCTAGTAAAGAGAGAGCTCTGGAAACTTTCTTTCCTTAGGAGGACACTGATCCCATTGGGAGAGCCCCACTCTCATGAAGCCATTTTTATCGAAACCTAACTCCCAAAGGCTCCATCTCCAAACACGATCACACTGGGGGTTAAGACTTCAACATATACATTTGGGAGGACACAATACAGGCCCTGGGAGTCAGATTTCAAATCGTCAGTCTCCTGTAACGCATTTTGTGCATGCATGCTTGAATACAGAAAAGAGAGCAAACAAACTTGAACTTTTCCATAATCCTTTCTTTAGACAGAATAAGAAGCTGCTGAAGCTTTGCCCACTTTTTTCTTTCGTTCTTTATTTCTTTTTTCTAGATGGGTCCAATCGGTGATGGGATTTGGAGACCAGAATGTACCCTCTACTAGAGAAACCAGAAGACATAGTTATGTTTTTCTTATCCATACATATTTTAAAATTAGTTTTCATTATGTCCTCATGGCACTAGAAAAAATGGTGCACAGTAGAAAGGTGTTGAAGCAGCAGACAGTGGTGCATTTCAGGTTGCTTTTTTGCTACGTTGAATTCATTTTTTTAATAATGGCATGCAGTGCTGCAGGTGAGTGGAGGGGATGGTCTACCTGCAGAATTTTCACATACGGAGTAACATTCGTATTTCTTCTCCAGGTCCTGCTCTTTGTGGTGTAGTATTTTAGCATCTTAAGTTGTCATATGATTAAGTTTCACGTATCTGTTCCAAGGTGAATATTATTTTCAAATAAATATTTCCCAAGTTCTGTTGATACTCTTTAGTAGATTATTGATGTGCCTTCGAGTCCCTGCCCATCAGATGCCAAGTGAGGCCTTCAGTTCTATGTAGTGGTAAGACACTATGGAAAAGGGAGGGCTTCAGTGTTCAGTTAATCAAAGAGAGACAGTGGCGAACCATGAAATGGTCTAAATCAGATCTTGACGATGTATACAGTGATTCACAATCTAAATGGATGCGTTTAGAGAGTAGGTGTCCAGCTGTCTCATGGAAGGGTTTGATGCTGACTCTCGCCTGATTGTTCATGGTGCTAGTATAAGATAATAAACAGGGCTCTGCAGAGGTTGCCTGTGGTGTCCCTGATATGTGTGTGTATTCGGGAGTATGTGTGCCCCTCTGCGTTGATGGTAAAGATTTCAGAAGCAATTTGTGGATTCAAAGATTATAATAATCTTGATGTATTTGTACTTCTGTTCCTGGCTTATTTCACTTAGCATAATGGCCTCAAGTTTTATCCACTTACATAAAGGATCTCCGGTAGTCATACTCATTGAAATAGAAAGGATGGTGGTTGCCAGGGGTTGGGAGAAGAAACCGAGGGCGGTCTGTTCAATGTGTTCAGAGTTTCAGTCAAGCAAAATGAGAATTCTGGAGATCTGTATGATATTAGGCTTATAATTGATGGTACTGTACTGTACATGGATGCTGACTTTACTGTCCACTTAAAAATTTGTTAAGAGGGTAAATCTCACGGATTGTGGGTTTTTTAATGACAATTGAAAAATAAAAATCAGGGCATCTGGGTGGCACAGTCGATTAAGCACCTGCCTTTGGCTCAGGTCATAATTCCAGGGTCCTGGGACCGAGCCCCATGTCGGTCTCCCTGTTCAGCGGAGAGTCTGCTTCTCCCTCTCCCTCTGCTCCTCCCCTGCTCATGTTCTCTCTCTCTCAAATAAATAAATAAATAAAATCTTAAAAAAAAAAAAGAACAGTCTTGCTACCAGAGTAGACAGTGCTTCACAACAAGGAAATTTAAGGCATATACGTTATTGTCAGAGTGTAAGTCCTTTGCAAATTGCAGTAGCCATCCAGCTTCTAAACCGCATTTCTGTTTTGACGCCTAACATTTAATCATGAAGATAAATAAATATGCCTGTGCACATGAAAATAATTTGATCTTAATGATAATCATATGTAATAAATTAGTTTGATTTATAAATGGTGACATTTAAAGAAGACATTTATTTATTTTTTTTTAAGAAGACATTTAAATAAGAGGAACCCGAGTATAACAAAGACACATAAGCCTAAGAGAGATCCAAAACTTTTGCTTTTCATAAAAAAAGGGAATTTTCAATGTCGGGAGAATGAAGTTGTTGTTTTGTTTTGTTTAAAGATTTTATTTATTTGAGAGAGAGAGAAAGCTTGAGCATGAGTGAGCAGGGGATGGGGGAGAGGAGGAACAAGCGGACTCCCCATTTAGTGGGGAGCCCAGTGCCCAAAGCGGGGCTCCATCTCAAGACCCCAAGATCATGACCTGAGCCTAAATCAAGAGTTCGGAGCTCACCCATCTGAGCCACCAGGTGTGCCAGGAAAATGAGGTTATAAGGAAACCTCCATAGATCAGACTAGGAGAACTTGAAATGGGCACAGTATCTACATATATTTTCAGATGACCACAATCCTGCACAATCAGTACATGGACCCCTCTCACACCCATTATAACCACCGCCTGTACAATTCACTTGAAGTCAAATCAGTAAGTGTGGCTTGAGCCAAAGTTAACACATATAGTAGTATTTGATTGAATCATCAAGGTCTTGTTCTATGGAAAAAAATCCTTTTTTAAAAGAGTTTGACTTATATTACATTGCAGCATTTGCTACAAGAACTTCCTTCCTGTATGACTGATTCACATTCATTTCAAGGACCAAGATCTTCATTGTCCATTCGATTCTCATATCACTCTTATGACCCTGAATGTGTCGACATTCTCCTTCTTCCTCTTGTTCCACTGGGGTCTGAGAATAACTCTGCTGTGTTGGAAAAACTTATAAAGGCTAATGTAGTAAATTTTAGCACTATTGGTAATACTGTATTGTTCTTCTTTAAAAAATCATCTAAACAAAATGAGAAAAATAATTATATTTATTGTATTTATACAGTGGTCACATTGGTTTTATCATCATGTACATTCCTTCACTTTTCCACTTTCGAAATAAAAAATGTCACATCCTCCTGTGGGGTGATTGTCTTTCAATGTCAGCTTGGTAAACAGTAGGAAGTGTAAGCCCAGGAGCCTGGGTTTTAATCCTTTGTCACTGTCTGTATCAGTTATCAATTTCTGTGTAACAATTCACTCCAGTACTTAATAGTTTAGAACAGAAAAAAACATTTATCATCTAAAAGTTTCTTTTTAGTGGATGAGGAATATGGGAACAGCTTAGCTGGGTGGTTCAGGTTCAGGGGATCTCACAAGTGTGCAATCGACGTATTGACTGAGGATGCGGTTACTCTGAGGCTTGTCTAGGTTGGGGAGCATCCGCTTCCAAGCTAACTCATGGGGCCCTTTCCACAGGGTTGCTCAGACCATGGCTGCTGACTTCCCTAAGAGCAAATGATTCGAGGAGAGTAAGAGGTTCATAAGACAGAAACAACAGTCTTTTACAATCTAATCTCAGGAGTGAGTTTTGATCACTTCTGCCATGTTTTCGTTGTTGTTGTTAGAAGAATGTCAGTAAATCCATCCCAGACTCATGGGGTGCAATGATACAAGGGTGTGAACATTACGAGGGAGGGATCACTGAAGGTTATTTTAGGGGATCCCTACCACACTTAGCACATGTCCTGTTTCTTTGCTTACCCAATAGAACTCATAATACTAGTCTCACAGTAAATGAGTTGATCATTGTAAAGCACACAGCACATAGTAAGCTCTCAGTAAATGTCAGCCGTGATCATGACAATGACATGTGTTGCCTGAGTCTCTCCTATCTTTAGTCCTCATTTCTCTGTCTAGCTTCAGGCTTTCTCTGCTTCCATCAATTCTTCTTTTAGGCTACCAGATTGTTTCTATTTTAATACAACATTTATTTTTCACTTGCATACTTTACACTCAAAATAGAGTCTCTCTCATTAAGTTAATACCCTGCCTTTCACTGCCATTTATAATCTGTGCGCGTATTTCTCAGGTACCCAAACAGATTTGGTGTTCATTGAACAAGTATCCTGAATTTCCTTGAATCATATTCTGCTTTCCTCTTACCGTAGTTTTTATTTTCTCCTTAAAATCTGTAATGCAAGTTTCCCCAACTAATACTGCTCTTTCAGCACTATGAAGGCAATGTTGAACAAGGTAATGCTTGTCCTTAAGGAACTTCTGATTTCATGGAAAAGCAACAGAATGAGGAGGATTACAATGCAGTAGGATACATTTTTCCATTAGGTAATGGACATTGTTGCTACAGAAAACCCATGTTAATATATCATAACCTAGATTGAGGATTAAAGAATACATCCAGAGACACATTACATTTAATATTAGATCTTCTGAAGGAAAAAAGAAGATAACCAGATAAAAAGGTACGAGAATTAATGAGTTGGGAGAAGAGATTGAAAAGCAGGTTCAGACTATGGACTCTGAGAAACAAATGAGGGTTTTAGCGGGGAGGGGGTGGGGGGATGGGTTAGCCTGGTGATGGGTATTAAGGAGGCCATGTTTTGCATGGAGCACTGGGTGCTATAGGCAAACAATTAATCATGGAACACTACATCAAAAACTAATGATGTAATGTATGGTGACTAACATAACATAATAAAATAAAATTTAAAAAAAAGGAAAAAGAAAAAAAAGAAAAGCAGGTTCAGGCCACATGCAAATACAAAGCTATTCACTAATTGTTTCAGTTGGATAGGTTACAATTAACCTTTGGGATTATAACTAACCCATAAAGTAGCAATACTCTTTCTAATTCTCTTCCATATCTTCCACTCCTAGATTCAGGCACAATAAGAGACGTATAGTAAGAGCTTAATAAAATACTCAGTTGATTGATTTAGTACTAATGAGAGATTCTCTTTCAGGCTGTGCTCATATTCCATATTACCTGATGGCTTTTCATGACTGATTAGAACATTTATTTATTAATATCAACACAACACTAACTTTCACTATCTCTAATTATTTTGTGTTTGTCTCTATAATAGTGTATATATCTATAATAATTTTAAGAAAATATAATTTCTAGTAGTTGTTAACTTTAGACTGTGGTACTCTGCAAAATATTTTAGAAGTTTAAAACCATTTCCAAGAGGCAGCACTGTGCATTTTCCATTTACTCTGGCTTGCTATTTTTATGTAATGGATCTGGAGTCAGACTGGGTTCAATTTAGAGGCATATAGATAAATAAATATCTTTTATCTTGAGGTATAACTAACATGTAACACTTTATTAGTTTCAGGTATACAATCTAATGTTTTGACAATTGTATATGTTGTGGAATGATCATCACAATAAGTCTAGTTAACATCCATCACCACACATAGTTAAAATGTTTTTTTCTTGTGACAAGAACCTTTAGGATCTCCTCTCTTAGCAACTTTCAAATATGCAGTATGGTATTATTAACTGTAGTCATCATGTTATACCCGATATTCTCATGACATTTATTTTATTACCAGAAGTTTGTAACTTTTGAACCTCTTCAGCCACTTCACACACTCCACCTAATCTCCCTGCCCCTGACAACCACCAGTCTCTTGTCTGTATCTGTAAACTTTGGATTTTTGTTTTGGGGAGTTTTTTGTTGTTGTTATTGTCTTTGTTTGTTTGTTTGTTTGGTTTGTTTGCTTTTAGATTCAACATGAAAGTGAGATGATATGGTGTTTGTCTCTCTGACTTCATTTAGCATAATGCCCTCAAGGTCCATCCATGTTGTCACTAATGGCAAGATTTCGTTATTTTTTACAGCTGAATAATATCCCATTGTGTGTGTGTACATGTGTGTATCACAATTTCTTTATTCACTTACCTATCGGTGGACAGTTAGGTTGTTTACATACACTGGCTGTTGTAGACAATGCTGCAGTGAACATGGGGGTGTTATTCTTTTTGAGCTAACATTTTAATTTCCTTTGGATAAATACCCAAAAGCAGAATTAATGGATCATATGGTAGTTCTGTTTTTAAAGTTTTGAGGAACCTCCATACCATTTTCCAAAGTGGCTCCCTGAGTTTGTTTCTAGCATCATTGCATAAGGGTTTCCTTTTCTTCACATCCTCACCAACATTTATTATTTCTTGTCTTTTTATTTTAATGGGTGTGAAGTGAAATCTCATTGTGGTTTTGTTTTGCATTTCTGTGATGATTATTGTTATTGAGCATCTTTTCATGTAACTGTTGGCCATGTGTGTGTCTATTCAGATCCTTTGCCCATTTTAAATTGGATTCTTTGTTTTTGGATATTGAGTTGTATGAGTTCTTTGTATATTTTGGATATTAACCCTTTCTCAAGTATAAGATTTGCAAAAAAATTTATTGAATTTGGTAGGTTGCTTTTTCATTTTGTTGATGATTTCCTTTGCTAGGCAGAAGTCTGCTTTTGTCTCAGTTTGTTTTTGCTTCTGTTGCCTTTGCATAAATATCTTAAGATAAGTTATTTAACTTCTCAGTCTCAATATTTTCACTTCTAAAATGGAAGCAAAATGAATACTTTTTGAAGTTTTGATAATGAAGTGATATAATGCACTTGTCACAGTGAAGTTTTCTCCAGCTTATAATGCATGATTTAATGAGCATTTGTGGTGTTCATGGAATTCTGACTTAATATCTATTCTTTTTTTTATCTCAGGGTGTTGCTAAATTCATTCATTCGTTTATTCATTCATCTATTCATTCATAAGATAGAGTATCCACCATGTGCTGGGCTCTTGTTTGGTGCTAGTGAAGCAAAGATGAATAATAAACTTTCCCTGCCCAGTAGCTACTTGTGGGCCACAATGTAGGACAGATATTTGAGCTGTCAAATGAAACAGAGTTTGGCAAATGTTGAAATGGAACCATGGTGGTGTAACAGAAAATTTGATCAACTTTGTTTCAGGAAGAGTAAGGCAAGGGATGCTTCCCGGAGTAAAAACAGGTTTGACCTGAGTCTCAAAACAGTAGGAATTTACCATGAGAACATAGAAGGAAGTCCATCCTAAAAAGAGGAAATATGTACAAAGAATAACTAGGTAGCATGGTGATTGTAAAAAATGGAAATATTTTGGTATGGATAAATCTTGAATTCAGGCATTATTTCTTGTTTTAGAAATTACATGCATGTTATCTCCTCATTGTTTTAGAAAGTTGTGTGTCGTAATTCTTGTGTGCATTAAAACAGTGTGTCTCCTCAGTCGTATATTTTCATCTTTTCATCTGAGTTCTTAATATCCCTAAGGCAACAACCACATTCAACAGAGGTTAAACATAATATTTGATAATGAAACTATGGATGAATTTCTATGACAGTGCTTTGTTTTCTTCTTTCTGTGTTTATAAAATGCATTTTGGCAGGTAGGGAATAGGTGGTGTCCAGGGAAGGAAAAGGCATGGATGGAAGTGGGCAAGTTATTTACTAAATAAATAACAGAGTTCTGGTAAGCAACAAATATCTTAAAAATAGTGTCATTTACTCTAATCGGGGCAGAGGGAAATGACCTGCTCCATTCTGAAGATGAGCTGTAAACTCTGCTTCAGTCATTTAGGACCAGATATATTTACTACTGTGGAAATAAGTACAAAATAACACTTGCCCTTGAAAAAATATACATAGGGCAGAATTTAAATGACTGAAAGAAAGATGTCAAGTTTAAATTGCTAAAAACAGCTGAAGCAAGAAATTATTGTCTTTTGGAATGGAGACTAGTATCTTCTTAGAACAAATAACATAATTCCCGCTGGGCTGATTCCAAAAAACCTACATTTTATCATACTCACATAAAAGATATTTTTGTGCCAATGTAGGCATACCAGTGAAGTATGGCTGTCTCCTTCATCCATACCTTCCAAAAGAAGCAGAGAATCTTCTACATTTCAGAGATAACTCTTCTTATCTCTACAATATAATCAGTGTAGCTCAGAAAAGGAACATTAAGTACATTTAGAAATAGCATAAACACTTTATGGCTTATGAACTAGGAAAGTATAAATAGGCCTTATTTGTATAGCTGAAATAAAATTGAATTCTCAATATGTCCTTGTAATACAAATTAAAGAACAATTCATGTTCTTTCAAATTAATTTAAGTTTTAAGAATGATGGAGTTGATAGGTAATTATTATAACTAAATTTTTGCCCCAATTTATGTATCAAATTACTTAATTTTAAACATCAAAACACCACTCATTATATAAACTGATAAACATGACTAAGTTTGCATCTTTCTCTTTCTTGATCCCAGTAATCACATCTTACTTTTCTGGATTTAGAAAACATAGAATTTTATTTTAAACTAATTTTTAAAAAATGTTGCCACACTGCATTCTTAAAATAATGGGTATTTTAGGTTAACTTATACAGGTGCAGCCTTAGAGTATACCTTAAAAGGCTGAATTGAGGTTTAAAAAATTATTAATATAATCATTTATAAGACATCTTTTAGATGATGTCACTTTAGGAATACTCATTTTAGTAACTACCAAAAAAAGCATAAGAAGAATTCCACAACATTAGCTAAGATTTCATAATTCACTATGTACAGTGCTGTTTTGCAGAAGTAAAAATAAATGTCTAGATATGTCCATTTATAATTGGTCTCTCTGAACTTTGTTGCTTTGTATTCATACTTTGAGACAAAAGAAACTTAGCACATGTAAGTGAGCCTTAAAAGAAAAGAAATGTAAGTCAACCAGTACTTGAATTATGAACAGTCTGGAGCTGTCTAATACATTATAATGACTGTCTGAGCACTGTCTTTACTTCTCCATCCCTTGCTCTCAGTGTTGCTCCAGATAAGACCTGAACCAGCCTTATGCAGTAGGGCCACATAAAGGTCAATCCTTGGATCTCTGATCCAGATTTTCTTACTGTATCCTTCTGCTCATATTACTTCAGGTAGTTCTTTTTTTTTTTTTTTTTTTTTACAGCTAGATAAAGATATTTGATTTTATGATTTATTTTCTTCATCCTAACTTGCAGTAAAGTAACAGGACATTCACCTTCTCCCCATTTTCACTCATTTGAAAATATTATTTAAGTCCTGATTGTAGTTGATAAGTAGCTGAATGTGCTTAGAAATAGAGCTCTGTGAATGTACATGCAAGAAATGTAGCTCAAATTTTAGAAATAGAAAGAAAAAGAACCATGAGAGACTATGGACTCTGAGAAACAAACTGAGGGTTCTAGAGGGTAGGGGGGTGGGGGAATGAGTATTAAGGTGATGGGTATTAAGGAGGGCACATATTGAATGGAGCACTGGGCGTTATGCCCAAACAATGAATCATGGATCACTACATCAAAAACTAATGATGTAATGTATGGTGATAGTAACATAATAAAATAAAATTAAAAAAAGAAATAAAAAGAATAAGATCTCTGTGGTTGATAAAAGACAGTAACCACCTAAGTCAACTGGAGATTCCACATGGAAATTCTGGAAACATTCAAACTACTTTATTACCTTCTCTTTCCTATTTACCTAAACTTACATTTTCCAGGTTCAGAATTTTAGTTGTGTTTAAAATAATGGTATTTATCTCACATTTTGATGCTTTTGTAAATAGTACTTTTATTTCAGTTTCTGACTTTCCATTTGTAGCATATGAAAATACAATTTATTCTTGTATATTGCCCTTTTATTCTGCAAACTTGCTGAACTTACTAGTTGTAGTTGCTTTTTGTAGATCCCATGGAGTTTTATTCATAAGACAATCGGGTCATCTGTGAGTAAATAGAGTTTTGCTTCCTCCTTTCCCAATATGGACAGTTTTATTTCCTTTTCTTAACTATTATGCTGTATAGACACACTTCCAGAGTGATGTTGAATAGAAGAGTTGAGAGCAAACATCCTTGTTTCTTCCAATTTTATGTGGAAAAAAAAGTCTTTTACCATTAACTGTAGGTTTGTTGTAGATGTTTCAAGTTAAAGAAATTTTCTTCTGTAGTTTACTGACAGTTTTTATCAGGAATGAATATCAGATTTTATCTAACGCTATTTTTGCATCTGTTGATATGATCATATGGTTTTTCCTTTTCAGTTTGTTAAATAGGAAAAATAACACTGGTTTTCAAATGTTAGATCATACTTGCTTCCAGTTAAGAATTTTTGCATCCATATTTTTGAGGGATAACAGTCTATAGTTTTCTTTTAATACTTTCATGAATTATGGTATTAAGCTAAAGTTGGTCTCATAGAATTAGTTGGAAACTGCTCTCTTAATATTCCGCAAGAGTTTAGGTAGAATTACATCCTGCTTAAATGTTGCAAAGAATTAACTAATGAAGTCATTATTTTTTTGGTGTTTTCTTTTAGGAAAGATTTTTAGCTACAAATTCAATTTATTTAGTAGATACAAGGCTATTCAGGTTACTTCTTGAGTGAGTTTTGGTAGTTTGAAACTTTCATGGAATACGACTTTCTTTTTTTCTATCTAGGTATTTGTGTAACTAAGTATAAATTTATTGCTTAAATTTATCAATTAATATCTTTGTTATTTTATAATGTCTGTAGAGTCTGTATTCATGTCTCCTCCCCCATTCCTGTTAATGTTAACTTGTTTTCTCTGTTTTTATTTCCAATCAGTCTGGAGAGAGGTTCTTCACTTTATTGATCTAAGAGCCATCTTTTGGGCTCATTGGTGTTTCTCTGTTAATTTTCTCTTTTCTATCTCATTAGTTTCTATTCAGATAATTATTATTTCATTTCAGTAGCTTTCTTTGAATTTATTTGTCTTCAGTTTTTTATTTATTTTTTAAATTTTTTAAAGATTTTATGTTTTGACAGAGAGAGAGAGCGTGAGCTGAGGGCACAAGCCAAGGGAGCTACAGACAGAGGGAGAGGGAGAAGCAGACTGCCCGCTGGGCAGGGAGCCCAATGTGGGACTCGATCCCAGGAACCTGGGGTCATGACCTGAGCTGAAGGTGGAGTTAACTGTACTGAGCCACTCAGACGCCACTGTCTTCAGTTTTTTAAAGGAAGAACTTGGGGTTATTGATTTTAATTATTTATAATATAATGCTATCAATTTCCTGCTTCAGTTTTATTCTGCAAATTTTGTAATGTTTTCTTTTTATTCAGTTTCAAATATTTTCTAATTTTTATTTAGATTTCTCCTTTGATGCACCAGTTATTTAGAAGAGTATTATTTACTTTCAAATATTTGAAAAATGTTAATTTATCGTCCTATTATTGATTTCTTATTTAGTTACATTGTGTACAAGGTATACATTGTGTGCAGTGTATGTACACTTGTATCTTTTTATGTTTATTGAGACTTTTTTGTGTACTGGAAGATGCTCAATCCTGGTAAATGGCCTATGTCCACATAAAAAGAACATATACTGCTGCTGTTTAGTGGAGTGTTTTATCATCATCAATTAAACAAAGTTGTTTGATAATGTTGCTTAGATTTTTGTTTGTAGAATTTTCTTTTTACTCTAGCACTTATTTGTTTTTATTTATTTGCTTATTTATTAGAGTAATCTCTAGCTCACAACCCTGAGATCAAGAGTCAGATGCTCCACTGACTGAGCTAGCCAGGTGCCCTTCTCTAGCAATTATTCAGAGAGGAGGATTGAAGTCTGCTATTATAATCATGAATTATAATTAAAATTAAAATTTTCCTTGCAGTTCTATCAGTTTATCTCCTGGAATGTATCAGGTGTCTTGGAGCTCTTTTATTAGAGTATTAACATTAATGATTCTTATATCATCTTCAGGAATTGGCCCCTTTATGAAATTACCACTTTTTTCCCTTCTGTAATATTCTTTAATCTGAAATATATTTTGTTTGATATTAATATAGTTATTACAACTTTGATTAATGTTAGCATTTTTTTCTATACATAGCATGTGGCTGTCTTGCTTTTTGTATGACCTTACAGTCTCTTAATTTTTATTGAGGTATTTAAACTGTTTACATTTAATGTGATTATCCATATTTTAGGTTTAATTCTACCATCTTGATACTTGTTTTTCAATTTGTTGTATTTCTTCTTTGTTCACTTTTCTGCCTCATTTTCAATTTACTGAGTAGTATTTTAAAATTCAATTTTATCTTCATTTTTGGCTTACTAGCTGTAACTGTGTTATATGTATGTGTGAGGGTATGTGTCTTATTGGTTGCTTTAGGATTTGTATTATAAAGTATTAACTCATCTCAGTCAATGTGCAAGTTGTATGATAAGAAACTTGGTACAATGAGCTTCCATTTCTTCTTATCCTGCCTTGGTGCTCTTGTTGTTACAGAATTTTTATCTATTTGTCTTATGAGTCCCATAACACACTGTTACTGCTTTTGCTTCAAGTAGTTTATTTTTTAAGAGATTTAAAAAGTTAAAAATTGGAGCGCCTGGGTGGCTCAGTCAGTTAAGCGTCTGCTTTTGGCTCAGTTCATGATCCCGGCATCCTGGGATCCAGCCCCGCTTTGGTCTCCCTGCTCAGCAGGGGGTCTGCTTGTCCCCCTCCCATTCATGCTCTCTCTCAAATAAATAAATAAAATCTTTAAAAAAAAGTTAGAAAATTGTCTTTGTATTTCCCCTTGTAGTTACTATCTGCTATTCCTTATTCATTTGTGTAGATCCAGGTGTTTATCTGGCATCATTCCCCTTTTTTTTGAAGGGCTACTTTTAAAAATTTCTTCTAATGCTAGGGTGTTGGTCATGAATTCTTTTATCTCTTTATGTCCGAAAAATTTATTTTGTTTTCACTTTTGAAAGGTATTTCCACTGGGCATATAATTTTAGTTAACAGATCTTTTTTTTTTTTTCCTTTCTTGTACTTTAAAAATGTTTCTGTATTTTCTTGTGTTTTTTTTCTTTCTTCTTCTTCTTTTTTTTATTTGAGTATAGTTGACACACAATGTTACATTAGCTTCAGGGGTACAACATGGTGGTTTGACAAGTTTATACATTATACTATGTTCACCACAACTGTAGCTCCCATCTGTCCCATTACATCACTATTACAATATCATTGTCTGAATTCCTTATGCTGTTATCTTGCATGTTTTCTGCTATGGAATCTGTTATTTTTTTTTCCCCTCTAGCTTCTCTTAAGATTTTTTATATTTGTTCTCTATATTATTTTATCTATTGTTTAATAACTAAGTACCCCCAAATCTCCTGGCTTATGACAATAAATGCCTATTACCTTATTGTTTATATGGGTCAGCAATTTGGTCATAGCTTAGGTGGTGAATGTGTTTCAAGTCTTTCATGAGATTGTAGTCAAACTCTCAGCTGTGATTGGGTTTCACCTGAAGACTAGACTGGAGGAGACTCTTTTTCCAAGTTTCCTCACATGCTTCTTGGTAGACCTCAGAATATCTACTTCTGCAGTCACTCATGTGAACCTCCCCATTAGGTTGCCTTATGACATGTCACCGGTTTTCTTCACACCAGAAAGGGGACAGAACCATATTTAAAGAACTGATACACAAAAGCATACCAAATTTGATGAAAATTATAAATAGATTCAAGAAAGCTGAAGAAATCCCAAGAGCAGGAAAGAAACATGAAAAAACCCTATATTAGATCACATCATTATCAAGTTGTTTATGATAGCTTAGGTGTTTGATATATATAAATATATATTTATAAAAACATATATTTATATACACACATTAATATATTTTGCTGCTTGAAGTTGGTCCACTATTCATTAACATTCTCTTCACTTTTTCTATTTACTTTTTCTCTCATTGTTTTATTTTGGATCATTTCTGTGGTTTTATTTTCAAGTTTATTCATCTTTTTTTTTCTCCAGTGTCTTATCTGACACTTAATTTCACCTAATGTATTTGCTATTTGAGATATTCTTATTTTATCTCCATAAGTTTGAATTGCCCCTTTTCTCTAGTCTCCTGAGATAGTGTTTAATAACTTTTAATATTGTCCATGTCATTTCTAGTTCAGTTTGATTATTTGTTTTTTCTTTTCATTACAAGTTTTGATTGGATGCCAGGCATTGTGAATTCTACCCTTTTGAGTGCTGGATATTTTTGTAGCTTAAAAACATTTTTGAGCTTTATTCTGGCATGTGGTTAAGTTACTTGGAAACAGTTTGATATTTTGGGGTCTTATATTTAAGCTTTGTTATGTGAGACCAGAGCAGTGTTATGTCTAGGATTATTTTTTTTCTCTACTACTAAGATAGAATCCTTTTGAGTTCTAGAGAGTCCTATAAATTATGAGGATTTTTAATCTGGCTGATAGGAGCTAGATGCACTGGGCTATATGCACTGTCTGAGCTATATGCCTTCTTGTTTCTAAGTCTTTGGGGTAGTTCTCTTCTCCCTCTCTGAGTAGTTGACTCACATATATGTACTGCTTAATATCCAACTGAATACATGAGGCTTTCTCTATTCCACTTTGCAAACGTCAGTTGCCTTGATTGTTCTGGTCTCTATCTCCTTAAGTCAGATTATTGGGCTCTGGGTGGGTTTCAACTCCCTGAATGAAGATCTATCGAAACTTATTTCAGACAGAGAGCTGGGGCAATTATAAAATTTACCTTAGTCTTCCATCCCACCTATATTTATCTGTCTTAGAGATCATTATCTTTAATTACCTCCTTTCCAATGTGTTGAAGACCATTGTTTCATCCATTTTGTCTGTATTTTTCATTGTTTCTGGCAAGAGAGTAAATCTGGTCCCTTACCCATCTTGGCCAGTAGAAGTTCTGTGCCCCAATTTTAAAGTAGCTGATGAATATCTACATGCAATGATAGAAATGTGACAACGTCTACTAAAAACTCATTGTTTCCAACCACCATCTTCTCCTCGTTTTTCTTATTTTTATTTATGGCCCTATCATTCATCCTAGAGCCTCGGCTTTTTTGTTTCTATCAACTTCCAATATCAGTCAATTGGTTGCCCTGTTCTGATAAACTTAAACTTTTATAAAGTTTTGGGTCATCTTATTTTCATTTGTACTGTCCTCACTCATATTCAGTTTTTTTTTTTTATGTTTTACCTAGGCATTATGTAATCTTTTAACATAAAATGGATCAACATGACTCTCAGACCTAAAAGTCTTGTATAGCTTTCATTGCATGTAGGATAAAGTATAAAAACTTCAAATGAGCTTTAAAGCACTTAATATCTAGTCTCTTCATACTGCTACAGATTTATCTCATGCTGTTCTGTCTACAAATTGCTTGTCATGTTTTCCTTTTTTCAGCTACTTGAAGGCCTTTCCCATGTCAGATCTCATACTTACGCTATCCTCACTGCCTGAAGAGCTTTTTTCCTACCTCTTTGCAAGATTAGCTCTTTTGTTTCCTTCAGGACATAGTTTTTATGCAATTTTCTGAAAGATACTTTAAATGGCCACCCAACTCCAAATAAGCCTCTCTTCTAGAGTATTCTCCCTCTTAATGTCTTTGGGTCTAGTGATAACTCTAACTATTAAATCTATTAAAATAGATTTTAATTTATATTTGTGACTGTCTTTTAACTGTATTTCTCTTCCATAAATTACATATCATAAAGATTTGTCTCTTCCCCTTATTGTGGCTGGCACATAGCTCATGAACACCCAGGAATAGTTGAATGAGCAAATGAATGAATGAACTGCTCTCCGTGACCTATTGTTTTCTTCCATTCTGACCTCCACTTTGCTTTCAGATTAATTTTCCAAAACATACTCCAGGTTACTTTTGTGTCTAAATAATACTAGATTTATCTTTTTATAATTTTTTTTTAAAAAATTCAATTTAATTAACATATACTGTATTATTAGCTTCAGCGGTGGAATTTAGTGATTCATCAGTTGCATGTAATACCCAGTGCTCATTACTTCAAGTGCCCTCCTTAAATGCCCATCACCCATTGAGCCCATCCCCACCCCTCCCAGCAACCCTCAGTTTCCTATACTTAAGGGTCTCTTATGGTTTGTCTCCCTCTCTATTTTCATCTTATTTTATTTTTCCTTCCCTTCCCCTATATTCATCTGTTTTGTTTTTTAAATTCCACATATGAATGAAATCATACAGTATTTGTCTTTCTCTGACTGACTCATTTTGCTTAGCTTTTCGTCTGGTACCAATGTTCTCTAATTTCTTACTAAATTTAGAATGATTAAAAAAATACACCTGGGGCTTCTAAAATAAGTCATAGATTTACCAGTTTATTTCTACTTTATGCTCTGACAAACTATGTTTTCTCACTTTATGTCTTTGACAAAGTTACTCTCTCTGTGCAAAGCAAAAACAAACTAAAAAACCAAACCAAAACAAAACAAAAATCACTTACCCTGTACCTCTCCCTGTTCTTCCTTCCAGGCCCCACTGTTCCATGAAGCTGTCTCCCCATTAACTCCATGTAAAAGTCATCATATTAACTTCTAAATCCCCAAATCTCTGTTCCCAAATAACTTTGTAATATACTCATCTGTGATATTGCTTAATATTTATCCTATGCTTCGTACACTTTACAAAGAGTACGGGACTGTCCTAGCCTCTTTAGGGTTTACATCTAGAATTGGACAAATATTTTTACTAGAATAATTATCACCATTTCATATGCAACTGTGAGTATAGGCTAAAGTGTATACTTTAGAAAATGTATATAATTTTTTACACTGACATCTATAATTTACTTTAAAATATGTCAGCAAACTGATAGATGGTGTGTGTTTTGCAGTTTAAACTATATTTCAGGTACAGCAAGCATTCTCAGTAAGAACACACATTCCAGTGGAGGTCAGGTGTTAGTTCTAATCAGGAGGTCCAGTCTAAACACTGCTAATTAGTATTCTGAATATCAGGGTTTTCTTCTTTTTGCATAGGACAATAGTTGAATGTTTCCTAGCATTATGAGTTTCAAAATAGACTCTTCATAAAATTCAGTGTAATGAAGTTAGTGGGTTTGCATCAAATATTTTAGGATTATGCCTCAATCTGCATGAACTGAGTATGTGAAGCCAGCCAAGTGTGGAGTCCAAACTGCTAGGCTTTAGGAATGATAGCCAAGTCCTGACCCTGTGTTCAGTCATGGGGTGAAATTTTAGTTTGTCTGATGCTGGAGAAAGGGTAACAGTTCTGCCCCAGGAATGCTGTTATGTTTGATATCAGAGAACCCCAGAAGGTCTCAAATCTGCAAATAATTACACCAAATTATTTTACAATTCAAGGAATACTTTTCTTCTCCTTGCTTTAGGAAATTTTCTTGAAAATATGTTTATACTCATATTAAAATTTCAAAAAATTTTTTTCTAACTTGACAATTAAGATAAAGTAATTCATAAAGCTTTTCTGGATGTCTTATGAAGCTAATTTTTCCTGAAAATGATAAAATTCATGATAAGGAAAGCACAAATATTTTCTTTAAATATGGTTAGGTATTACTATTAATGAAGAAGGATTCTCTCAGAGATGAAATATATATATTCAAATGCCAAGAAAACTATCCAAATAAGCATCATTTTATGAGAAAATCTATAAAGGAATTTGTTTCTTTCTTTTTTTTTTTAAGATTTTACTTATTTATTTGACAGAGAGAACAAGTCAGGGAGCGGCAGGCAGAGGGAGAGAAGCAGGCTCCCAGCCGAGCAAGGAGCCCAGTGCGGGGCTTGATCCCAGGACTCTGGGATCATAACCTGAGCCGAAGGCAGATGCTTAACCAACTGAGCCACCTGGGTACCCCTAAAGGAAATTGTTTCTTACCGTGCAAGATTAGATATAACTCATATTTTCACTTTTAGGACATTTTAGAAAAATGTTTTCTGATGTCTACTGGCCACTTCCACAATGTGGCCAGAACTTTTGTTTAGGAGATGTGTCTCTTCATTTTATGCCGCAGAACCTCCCTTTTGTTACAAGGCTCTGGATGCTTGCTGGATACTTGCTGATACAGCTAATGATGTGCTCAATCTTCCCTACCTTTCCATCCCTGTTGAATTACTCTTCTTTTATCTGCTTTGTGGGTCACACATAGTCTTCAATTCTACTTTTTATTCAACTTCCAATGAGCTGTCTCAGTCTACAGTGACTTTCTGTCTTTTGACCCAGTGTGGCACATTTTTTTTTCAATTATCATGTATTGTCTGAAATTTCTGTTTTCAGTGTTTTAATATATGTCTTATATTCATGATTTAACTGGAATTCCCTAAGCTCTGTTGTTATTTATACTGTGCCCAGCACTGTGTCTTAAGCCTAAAAATACTGCAGACGTAATTCTTTGTTGATTATGATAACAAGGTATTACTATAAAAAGAATGATTTATAGACTTCCTATGCCAGTAATTTATATATCAGGTTATTGTCTGTAGATGCTCTATTTTTACCAAAGATCATTTGTAGTTTTTTAAAATCTGCATTCCTTTCCATCTTGGTAACATTTCAATTTTATAAAACTATCCAAAAAAAAAATTGGGGAAGTTATATTATCTTTTATTGGGACTGATTTTGCAACAGGAAATCATATCCAGAACAAGGTGTCCCTGAGCTAATAATGAACAGATTTGCTTATTATCCAGAATTAATACTTTGTAAACAAATTGAAATTTCAGAAAGGAGCCACATCGCACAGAATATAAAATTTAAAATAAGTTGGTCTAAATATAAGTAGGGAATATAGTAAATGGAGAAACAAATGGCCTCTCATACTTTTTAAACATACCCTTAAACTGTTAGTTAATTCAAAAATATTATTACGTATATACTATGTGCCAGACACTGTTCTTAGTGCCTGAGATAAAGCATCAACAGGAACCCTTGCTTCAGATTTATATTCTGGGTCAAGGACAGGCAGCAAACTGGGGTTTGCATATACTACTTTTTTTTTTTTTTTTTTGAGAGAGAAAGAGAGCATGCTGGGTGGAGGTGCAAAGGAAGAGGGAAAGAGAGAATGTCAAGCAAGCTCCACGCCCAGCACAGAGCCCAACACGGGGTTCAATCTCACAAACCTGAGATCATGACTTAAATCAAAATCAAGAGTCAGAACTTAATGGATTGAGCCACTGAGGTGCCCCTGTATATACTATTAAGGAGTGACAATCACCTTGACTTAAGTTCAAGGTAGGTCCAACAACTGGCAGTAGAAAGTGGTAGGGACAGCAGTGATGAGTGAGAGGCTACGTTACAGAAGCGGGTTAGGGAAGGCTTCTCTGAGAAAGCAGTGCTTGAGTTTATGCATGAATGAAATCAGGGAGGAGCATAGAAGAATTAGAAGGAATAGCCTCTTCAGGCAGAGGGAAGAGTGAGAGCAAAGTTCTGTGAAGGGCCTGACTTTGGACATTTCCTCTGTGGAGAAATCCAAGAAGGCAGGTGTGGCTAGAGCTGATAACCGTGTAAGGCTTTCTAACTTAGAAAGAAATAAGGATTATTTTCTAAATGGGATTGGAAGCCAATGGATAATTTTATGCAGGGGAATGACAAATGACTGGTTTTGAGGCCTCTTTTCTCTTTTGCTCACTGCTCACTTTGGAATGTCTTCACTTCTCCCCGAGTTCAGGATAGGAAGACGGAGAGTCACATGGCTTCAAGCAGGCTGCACTCTGCTCATCACTCATGGTTGGCTCATACATGTTATCTGACAGTCTGAATAATCGACTGGTTGCAAGAAACTAGGACAGTTTCCATTTTGTTCAGATATATCAGTTGATTTATTACTATCTCTCTGGAATTAGAGAATAGCTCAAATTGAGACATTGAGATAATTAGAATTTTCTTTGCTTAAAAGAAGAATGAGAAATCTTTGTGAATGCTGGGTTTTAAAGCTCCCTAAGCATTTGAGACAAATACCCATGATGACAGAGGACAGAGAGCCAGAAGTATATTTTCCTATCTCTAATGGACAGGATCCCTCTTAGGCTAGTTGAGGATGCACAAAAGCACCTAGGGCCCAGGTGACATTGCTCTTCCATGGACCCACCTCATAAGAAGCTATTCCATTTTCAGCCCTTTTTTAATCATCATATGCAATATAAAGTAAACATATCTTTTTTTGGAGTCTAATATTTCTCTCGTATGTTGTTTTATTGATAACCACCTTGTGTTAGGTAGACCTCAGTACATCATCTCTATTTTCCTGACAGGTACTTTCTCAAAATTCACTGAGTGTGCAGTTGAGTAAGATGAAGTACTCTGCTCTCTATTACAACGTATCCTTGGGTGGTTTCTTTTATGACTGGAATAAAATGATGTTGTTCCTGAAGCAATTATGGAGAGTCACATGTTTTAAGATGCTAAAACACAGGGCCTTATTTTAGGGGCTGAAAAGGTGGGAATGAACTCTGTATCACATGACATCAGACATTTGGAATCACTCAGTACTTTTAAAATCTGCCATCATCGTTCCTCCCATGTTAAAACACACATAGATCTGGACTCTGTTGCTGGGGCTGGTCCTCTTCACCAACACGTTTACATATATAACCTGAGCAGTAAGTACTTCATTCTCTAGACACCACTGCATCCATAAAGACTCACCAATTCTTTGCCCTGTTCCTGTGGCCATTGTCTTGCTAACAAGGCAAGAAAGTCAGCACTCCTAGTGCATTGACTGTCTCTTGATCTAGACTACCTTTAATTTCTTAATGAATTCAACAAGTGTAAATAGAGCCTTAGAGGCCAACTAAGTCAGAATTATTATTACTTTTATTATTTTAGCATGAATGTAGAAATGCAGTGCTTTTTGAAAACATCCTAGGCATTCTTCATAAGCTTCTTTTCCTTCTGTGTAATTCTTAACATCCACTAAGGTGTCGTGAGTGGACATCTTAGTGTGGGCAAAGAGGGCAGAAATACTGTTCGGAAGTACCGATGTCTATGCACTTGATCTTGAGAATAGACTGTAGGAGGAATATGCATGGAAAAAGAAAGAATAATAAAGAGGTGATTGCAATAAGGCTAATGAAAGTCTCCCACACCCAGATGGTGACAGTGAATGTGGTCCAAGAGATGGTCAGATTCTAGATATATTGTATATAAAAGCTTGACCTTAGGGTTTGTTTCTTCAATAAAAATGACATGAGAGAAAGAAAAAGGTGAAGTATCCATCCATGGTTTTTGTTGTTTGGGTAAAGGAAGAATGGAGTCAATTGAGTGGAGAGGTTTTGGATAGGTAAACCTGGAGGTATCTTAAAATTCAATGGGGATGTTGAGTTGGCAGTTATATATTTGAGTTCAGAGCTCATCAGAAAGATCTGTGCTATAGTTAGACATTTTTTAATAGTCATCATATAGATTTTATTTAAAGACTGGATGAGAAAATTAAGAGTATAAGCTTAAATAAAGTACTAAGAAGTGAGGTTTGGGACACTCCAATGTTAAGAAGTCCATTAGATTCGAAATAGGATACATTTGAACTAAGTAACTCTGCGTTAATCATTTGCTCCAAAATGAATCAAGGAAGAGACAAGACTTTCAGTGCATACACAATGGGACTATAAATGGATGCATGTTTTTTTTTTACATTAACATTCTATAATTAGGTTTAAGATGAGTTTCTAGAGAGCAAGAACTATGCTCTTCTGAGATTATTTTAATGATTTATAATGTTTTCAAAATGTTTTATCAACTTTAATTTATAGTAATAACTTTTTATTTTTAGGAAACAATTTTTATATTCTCAAAAGGATATCTGGATATAGGGCAATTATTTAATTTCTAAAATTCCCATTTAAATGCTATCAAAAATTGGAAATCTGTTTTGCAGCTTTTATTATGTTATTATCAGTTCTTTTCAGGTGTTGTATAATTATTCCATTATTTTTATTAAGACTTTGAGCATTTCCTTCAATTATTTAATTAAAGTTACAGAAAAATAACACAGGCTTCATTCTAGGACATACACTCTAACTCTAAGATTTCTTATCTTTTGTAACTCTATTATGTTAGGAAAATGTTATGTCATGAAACAATATGTTTTGGTCTGATTGACTTGGTTCCTATTTTAGATTTACTCAAACTTAATAAAAGTATGCTTTTGCAGATCGAAGTTTGCTCTTAGTCAAGAATTATCGAGGGAATTAGGGTGCCCAGGTCTGTATTTCTCTGCATTTGCTTCTGTGTAGGGACATGTGTAGGTCTCATAAGTGTCTATGTGTGTGATATATATTTGTCCAAGAGCACAATTTTAGTGTTTATTGCTTTTTATATTAATCTTCATAAAATAGACAATACCTATAAATAATGCATAATTAGTATATATTGATCATCTGTGATAAGCCAAGCATCAAGGAAGGTAATAGTTAAAAAAAAAAAAAGGAAGGTAATAGTTATGCCACAAAAGGCACCATGCTGTCTCCCAAATTGCTCGTTTACCTCTTGCAAAAATTAAAAACTGTGGTGATTCAATTCTCTAAATTTGCAAATAAAGTTCCCTTATATGAACTCTTCCTTTAAAGAGCTCAGTGAAGTAAAAACATGTCAAATATTGTTATGATGTAGTGTGAAAACTGAGGCAGTAGAAAATGAACAGCTAAAGGGACTGATGAACTTTATCAGGTGTAATGGGGAGGGTTTCCATATGGTAACAACAGTTGCTGTATTTCTGGAAGGATGTTCAGGACTCTTAAATTTCTGCCATTCCATCCCTTTTTTCTTACTTAACTGCTTCTCATCAGCTCCTGTCATAACTCCTTTGGTTCTTCATATTCCTTTGTTGTATGTTCAATTCCTGCCAATGGTGTTCCTTTCCTTAATTTATAATAATACATTCACTACTGAAATTGTGTGCCTACCCTTTCCCTGAATCTCCGTCCCTATATGAAGGCCCATGAATGAATGAATGCATGCCTGGAACATGTCAATTTGTTCACCTTGTTATCCCAACCACTAACAGACTATGCGGTCTGACCAGTGGGAGGAGCTCATTAATTACTTATTGGATGAAGAATTAAGACATTAAAAAAAGAGTTTAACTTTTGGGTGCCTTGGTAAAATCTAGGTGTATATTCCTCTTAGATCTTTAAGTAAGTAATTGACATTTTCTCATCTCTTGGTACTGATTTTATTCAATTTAAATGATAATTGGCATCTCTGGACAGTTAGATATGGTACTTAACAGATGCATTTATTCATTTGGCTCTCTAGTGAGTTTACACATTGTCTTAGTAATTCACACATTTCTGCGTATGTTGACCTTCAAAGTCTCCTCATAATTTAAGTCTTTTCCATTTCAGCTTCTTCATAGTTCCATCAGAAGTATTATAATTTGGATTTTTTTCTTGACCATGTTTTTAACCTTAGCTTCCTCCCACCCCCTAAACATATCACATGGGACCTACTACTAATCATTTCTTCTAAATTCTATTTATGAAATTGACAGTAATTATATGACTCTCTTTGTATTTAAAAGTGATGTTTAATTTTTCATCATTATCCATGTGTTGCAATTCTACCACCAGAAAGAAAAAAAAATATGTTTTACCTCCTGAATGTACTTTCCAAAGGAAATGGCTCTAATTGAATATATTGTTTTTTTTTCCACAAAGAGATTATCCTTTTCAGTGCATTTTTGCTTAGAATCAGTTTTAGCTAATAATACTAATTACTTTTGTCAGGCAGAAATAAGGGAACTTGATCTTTCATAGTTTTACAAAAGTTGGCAGTTTTTCCTATTGAATTTTTTGAAAGATGCAAGTTGGTATCAAGAGGAAGACAATTTACAGTGCTTTATGAGAGCTCAAGTTGAGGAAAATAATGTTAAAATTCTGCAGAGTTCCAGTGCATTGAGTTAAAAAGATATACATATTTATGGAAAAGAGCATCATATAAATTTTATAGAAAATGCAGACCATCAAATCTATGCACGGGCAAAAGCTAACTCTGTTGTTTTTGAATGGATTTTTTTCTAAAATAATGTCTCTGAAATTGTCACTACTTAAATAAGAAAACCTCCCTTTGAGCCAATGCTCTGTGAGCATATATCAGTGATACATATTTGTAAATCAACATGGATTGTGTAGTGATTAGTCAAGTAATCAAAATCAGGATACTGGAGTAAGAAGATATTTTGAATTACATAGAAATATAATGTAAGTGTCATACTGTGAATACTCTGGATTCTGCTGTGTTCCTTGGAAGAGTATTGACTTCTTTATTTCAGCTAGTGGGCCTTAAATGAGTTGGACTCATACTGTAAACTCTTATATTTGGGTGTCAGGTCAAAAATCTCAGTTCTTTTCTATCCCTGGCTGGGCTGCTTGGCATATCACCTACTAATACAGGACTCTGGGTTGCTTGGAGATTATGGAAGAGTTGATGTACAGAATGTGAACACCCCCTCTCTAGTTCTCTTCTTTATGTGATTCTCCCTGTGTCTACAAGTTTGGTTGTCTCATATTCTATCTGGTTCCTCAGGCCAGGTAGCAGTCTCCCATCATTCAACGGGTGTCTGGTCTCAGTCAGAAGGCTGTCACAGAAATGTGAAAATCACCTAAGGCCACTCTCTTCATCCAAACATAAGCCACCTTCCAGAATCACCTGCCTCTGGTCTCTCTTTAGTACTTTTAGAAGGTACGTTCTGTATTCTTTCTGGAACTTTTACAGCTATCTCCTGTGCTCCAACAGAAGCTTACTCCATCTTATGTGTGGTTTTACAAAGTGATGGATTCATTCCAACTTGTCTGAGAAGCCATCTATTTATCAGGAGTGTTATATGGGCTTCTTTTCTAATATAGTTTATAAATCTCTATATTAGTAAACTAAAATTTAAAGATTTGAAAAATTATGCCATAGCTTTGAGAGCTCAACATTTCTTATTTTTAAAAACCTTTAATAAACTCATTATTAAGCCATTATGAAACTCAAAGTGAATACTTTTCTTTAAACTGCAATGAAATAAGATGCCAACATATATTAGTCATTGACGTTTAATTTTTGTTCTTTCTGTCAAATTTTGTGTGGCGTTAGATCTGTTTATCTGGATACGGTACACTTTTGAGTACCCACATAATGAGAAAAAAAGCTTGTGGTGATTTAATCTCCCAAGTTTTCCATGGGAGAGAGAAATAGAAAGGAAAGGGGGCAGAAATGACTGTGAATGAGATCTGCCTGTGGCGAGAAATGAAGGTTACCATTAGAGGTTTAGTCAGAAGGGGAAGGTCTGAGAGACGTGAGCTGTAATTCTGAGGGAGAAGTAAAGAAGCAGTGGAAGGAATTGCACTGGACAAATCAAACCTGTTCTATTAAAAGATTGTTTCTGAGTTTCTATTATTAAAGATAGTTCTTACCACTTCCTGCACTTTTACTTATATCCTTGGAAACTGGGTGTCACAATCCCCCTTGAAACCTTTTCATAGTCTGTCAGAGGCTTCTAGCTCCTTTTGTCTTTTTGGATAGAATGGAACAACGATATCTCCAGTGACTTCTTATGTATAATACTGACAGTTTTTCATTTTCTGACTGCACCAATAAATGAATGAATGAATGAATGAATGACTAATTAGAAGAGCTGAGGAAGGCCTAGAATGCATCTGCCCAGGACAAGGCTGAATTCTTCAACAATTTTTTCTTTCCCAGGCTAGGACTTAGTAAGTCCTTAACTAGAATAAAGAGAATTGAACACAGTCAGGGTTTAAAGATTTTATATTAGGAAACATTTGAGTCCCTTTTATTAGAAGATTACAATATTAAGCAATATTGATATAGTATGAACACAAGGAGCAGAAGGGAAATGTAAAGAGGAAAAAATGTGTGAAATGAGCTTTGGTGGATTACACAAAGGAAATATTAAGTTTCTCACATTTTTAATAGTTTTAGCTGAGTAGTCTTTTTAATAGGTGATTCTCAAATTTGAATTTCATTTCAACGTCTCATATTATTTAAAAAATGCAGACCATTGGATAATCAAGATTTTTTTTATTCTAGTGTGTTCCTCAAATAAATAATGTTGTTTATGTAAGATGCTGTCCCAAAATAATCTTAAAACGTCCTTAGTGGCAGTATGACAGTACATAGATATGTATGACATGAGTTCTATTATGATATGAAAAGATGATACGGGTGTGTCACCCACAAGTGGCACAGAAGTACGTTGATATGACTTAGTGTGTAACTTTAATACCTATAGGGGCACCTGGGTGGCTCAGTCCGTTAAGCCTTTGGCTCAGGTCATGATCCCTGGATCCTGGGATCTAGCCCTGTATCAGTCTCCCTGCTCAGTGGGGAGCCTGTTTCTCCCTCTCCCTCTGCCACTCCCCATGCTGTGCTCTTTCAGTCTCTCTGTCAAATGAATAAATAAAATCTTAAAAAAAAAAATCTTAACACCTACAGTCTCTAGCAACTGGCCAAAATTGTAGAAATACAAAGATTCTCAGATCTGCAAGCTATGACCAGGTCGAATGAGAGTCTGCGGTGAAGATTTGGAGATGATATGTCTAGATTATTACTTTAAGATTTTTTGGAGGAAATGAGAAAAACAGTGCCTGAAGACAATGGAAGTTAAGTTTTCATTTCATTTAGTGTTTTAAGAAGGTAAAGATCTTTGTCTATTGACAATAGAGGTAGAAAGTAGGTAAGAGGTAGATCATTTAGGCAGCAGGAAGAGGAAGGCATGTATTTATTTAGACATAAATATTTGTTTATGTATTTATGGAATGATTCCATACTGTTTATGTGAGAGGAGAAAAAAAGAGAAAATGTCTCAAGAAAGCAAAAATGTACAAAAGAAGAAAATTAGCACAAGAAAGCCTAGAATAGCATGTAATATTGCATGATCACCAGAAGCTTCAAATACCCAGAGGTCGTGAACCATCATTTTGAATCATACTGACCTTGTGTAATTTCTCCAATTCTTCCAAAAGAAAATCTAAATTTTGTATTCACCCTTTGACTGATAACAAATGGAATAAACTCTTCTGTCTTCTGTAGACTATAGTAATCAACTGATGAACTTAACCAAATGAACTTAGTATCCTGAGGACCTGATGAAAAACTGTCTTCCTTCAATGGGACTTCACCAGCATAGTCACGCCTTTTAAAACGATTAGATTTTCCCCCCATATTAACATCAAGAAGTCAGAAGCCATGGTTTAGAAATATTTCACCGACCTTCCTAACCTCTCTGTCTTTGTCAATGGCAATTGGAAGTGACTCCTCTTTTGCTGAGAGCTTTCAACAGATACAGGTAAGGGAGGGATTTTAGCTTCGATCTTGGTCCTCAAACAATTCCAGGCTCTTCTCCTACGTCCCTCCATACCCTGAAGTGCATCCAGAGCTGTTTGATATTGACTCTTTTCTGCTTTGTGCTTGTCTTTTTAACCTCTTTCTTAAGCAGGGCTAATCCTCCTCCTGGCATAGGTTTCAAACTTGGAGGTCTGATCCATCGTCCAACCTTCTTGGCAATTCTGCCTGGTCTTTACAGGAGCAACTAGTGACTGTATGCAGACCCAGGGCTCACCAATCCAATCCAGTAGCTTTAGGGTTTATGTCTATTTCATTTCCTAATCACAGATACATTTGTTTCGTCTATGATCCCATTAATAACTTTAATTTCTTTTCATTTTATAGCCACCTTAGCTCTGTTTTTGTAGCTAAGAGGCTTATAGGTATATGAAGCCATCTTATTATCTTGATTCCCACTGTTATTCCAAGTTTGCTGAATACCATAGCCCAGTTTTAAATTGCAGGTATGAATCAGCATGCAAAATGTTTTCAAAGTAAGCATCATATTGATTTTGTATTTATATCACTGCAGGAATTTTTTTGATAGAATGTATATTTTAGTGCAGTTTTTGGTTCAGAGCAAAATTGAGGGGTAAGTACAGTGATTTCTCACTAATCCCTTTTCCCAGTCCTGCATAGCTTCTCACATTATGAATATCCCTCACCTGAGTGGTGTATTTGTTGCAACTGATGGGCCTACAATGACACATCATAATTACACTGAGTGTATAGTTTACATTATGGGTCACTGTTGATGTTTTACATTCTTTGGTTTGGACAAATTTGTAAGACAAGTGTTCCCTTGCTCTACATCCTCACCAGTATTTTGTGTTTTTAGGCTTCCTGATTTTAGCCATTCTAATAGGTACGTAGTAGTATCTCATTGTTGTTTTAATTTGCATTTCCCTGATGACATGTGATGTGAAACGTCTTTTCATATACTTACTTTTTGCCTTCTGTATGTCTTTTCTGGTGAGATGTCTATTAAGAAATTTGGTGCATTTTTTAAATTGGGTTTTTTTTTTCTTATTGTTCTGTTTTAAGAGTGCTTGTTATATTTTGGACAACAGTCCTTTTTCAGATATGTCTTTTCCAAATGTTTCTTCCCTGTTTGGTTTGCTTTTCATTCTCTGGGCAGTGTCTTGCATAGGGCAGAAATTTTTAATTTTATCAAAACCCAGCTTATCAATTCTTTCTTTCATGGGTTGTGGCTTTGGTATTGTATCTAAAGTCATTGCCAAACCCCAAATCATCCAGATTTTCTCCTATGTTTACTTCTAGGAGGTTTATGTAGTTTTGCATCTCACATTTAATTCTGTGGTCAGTTTTGAGTTAGTTTTTGTAAAGGGTGTAAGGCTTGTCTCTGGATTCATTTTCTGCATGTGAATGTCTAGTTCTTCCAGCACTGTTTGTTACAAAGACTATCATTACTCCATTTTATTGCCTTTGCCCCTTTGTCAAAGATCTGTTGACTATATTTATGGGGGTCTATTTCTCGGCTCTCTGTTCTGTTCCATTGATTTATTTTTCTATTCTTTTGCCAATACCACACTGTTTGACAATTGTAGCTTTACAGTAAGTCTTGATGTCTGGTAACATCAATCCTCCAGCTTTGTTCTTTTCCTTCACTTTTGTACGGGCTCTTCCACGTCTTTTTCCTGTCCATATAAATTTTAGAATTAGCTTGTTGATATCTAGAAATAACATGCTGGGATTTTATTAATACTGCATTGATTCTATAGATCAATTTGGGAAGAAGTGACATCTTGACAATGGCAAGCCTTCCAGTCTCTGAACAGGAACAGAAATCTTTTTGAGTTTTATTTAATTAATTTTGGGGGAAGACATAATAAGCTCAGGTTGATAAGAAAATGACAAGCCAAGTCTTAAATTTTACCTGATTTTATTGTCTTCACTTCTAATTTTCCTAATAATATTTTCCAGGATACATTTCTCATTGTAGTGACAAAATTATCACCATCTCTGTGAATATTAGCATTGCTGATGTTGCCTCTACTCTACTTCATCTTGAACTTCTCTTTACCAACACCTAAATGTGTATTTCAAGCTTTCACATCACATCCAACTATAGTTTCTATTCATACTTCTTCTAGAACACATTTTCCTTACACAGTTAAAAAACCCTTTGAAAGAGCAAATGGTGGGAATGACCCTGGCTGTGATAAAGTACTTTCTAATGGTGAATTGCTTTTACACAAAATAAGAATTAACAGCTTTAGTGATTTAGTGACTTGCTGTTTCCACTAGCCCAAATGTTTCCATCAGAGAGCTAAATGTATTGAATTCTCTAAATGTATATTTCTCAAGGGGATCACCAGGGCATCAAGAATGATAATAATTAATAGTATAACTAGCAACCTGACATTTTATAGGGACGGAGTGTACAGTTCAATCACTGACATTGTAATTCTTAATAGACTAGTAATGGAAGAGGAGTTGAAAGTTTTTTAGAGCTGCTATTTTCCTAGTTCTGGAAAGAAAGAGCATGGTTTCTGAAAGTAAGAAAGAAATTGCCTTACCCAGGGGCACCTGTAGCTCAGTTGTTAGGCGTCTGCCTTCGGCTTGGGTCATGGTCCCAGCGTCCTGGGGTCGGGCCCTGCGTCGGGCTCCCTGCTCGGTGGGAAGCCTGCTTCTCCCTCTCCCACTCCCCCTGCTTGTGTTCCCTCTCTCGTTGTGTCTCTCTCAAATAAATAAATAAAATCTTAAAAAAAAAAAAAGAAATGGCTTTGCTTGGACAAGTGTAGAAAACATATCATAGATATTGACTTTTCACTTATTAATGCATCAAGAACTATTCTGAAGACACTGTTATGGGGGCGTGATAATTAAGAATGAATGAAACTTGCCTCTTTGTAGTTCATAATCCAAAATAGTGATTAAAAAATGCAGAACAACTAAGGCATAATTAGATTAAATATATGATCACCTAATGAGCAAATAGAAGTTATTTTAAAATTCTATTTATTTTGAGATTGAACCATTTCAGATAAGTTGGTGACAGAAATAGCACACGCTTATTTGGCTGTAGAACTTTGTAGGAAATATCAATCACATGCCTGGGTGGTCTGATGCAACTATTTGGATAACTGAAAGGCTGCCAACTCTGGAATAAATGAAGAGCAGCAGAGTCTGTGTGGTTGGTGCAGGATGCAGGGCAAGGAATTCTCACACTTTGTCCCTGTGACCCAGGCAAACTATTTATTCAACTTAAATATGTTGATGGCCCAACGCTGTGTCTAGTCCTTCAGGAGCCCTGACTGAACTGCACTGGAGTATTTTGGAGTTTGGGTGCAAAGCATCCCATCTTGACCAAGGACTTGGGGATGTTAGCTGTCAGTAGGGATTTAGCTTCACAAATAAGAAAAGTCGATCATGGGACAATGGCTTGTTAAGGAGAATCAAATCAGAGCAGAAATATGAAGAAGCTGCATTTTCATTACTGAATGTATTGTGATTAAAATTCTAGATGAAATTTCATTTTGGGGTGCAAGAGATTTTGAATATGGGGAAAATATACATACAGAAATGCAAGAAGGAAAAGTGCATTAATATGTTGAACAGTGTACTCATCTCTTTTCATGTATAAGTTGGTTAAATCAGTATTATCTTATTTGTGAAAGAATAATACTCGTTAATTTTTCTTTTTAAAATATTTTTTATTTATTTGAGAGAGAGAGCATGAACAATGGGGAGGGGTAGAGAGAGGAGAATCTAACTCCCCACTGAGCAGGGAGCCTGATGCAGAACTCGATCCCAGGAGCCATGAGATCATGACCTGAGCCTAAGGGAGATGCTTACCCAACTGAGCCACCCAGGCATGCTGCTCATTAATTATTCTTAAGTTTGGAAGTTTCCAGGGTCTGAAATCGCTCTTCAGATAATTGAGGGGGAATTGTGGCACAGGAAACTAAGTTCCTAAAGTAAGCATGACTTAACTTGGGGAGCAAACTGAACCAAGGTAATGGAAGAGCAGGTAGGAATAAAAGTAATAGTAATAATAATGTTGGTGATGATGATGTAAATAGGATATCTAACAAGCCAGTGATGATTCTGGCACACTGGCCAACTCTGTCCTAGGGAAAGGAAATTATACTTCATTACAATGCTGCAGGCTTATCAATCTGTTTTGAGTGATGGGTTCACTAGATGTTTCCCTGTGGATATACTCTTGGATTTAATTCACCAAAACAAGTTTGACTTTTAAGATACTGTAACTATATGTAATATATAATTATATATATATATGTAATATAAAGTAATTTTTTCCTTCATTACATTCATCCATTGGAGCGTACATCACTTTTTGAGTACACAGTAGCATGACAGTTAATGTCTAGGTGCTGTGTTCACACTGCTGGACACAAAGGATACCTGTGCACAAAGCTTCATTAAGGATCATGATAGTCAATGTTGACACTGGCACTACTTTCTAAAATTAATATAGCACAATAAACTTAATTTTAGACTCATAAAAATAGTAGGCTTTGCATCTTCTTTGTAATTCCTATTTTTAGACTGTCTATATAGATGTAAAAAGTAAAAACAAAATTATGTTTCATGGGCACCTGGGTGGCTTGGTTGGTTAAGCGTGAAACTCTAGATTTCGGCTCAGGTCATGTTCTCAGGGCCGTGAAATTGAGCTTTGGGTCAGGCTCTGAGCTGGGCATGGAGCCTACTTGAGATCCTTTCTCTCCTTTTCCTCCTGCCCCCCCCCCAAATATATTATACACACACAACACATACACATATGTATGTTTCATATAACCTTAAAAAATAGAAGAAAAGATTACTTTCAGCAGACTGACATATACTAGATACACTTGACACATCAACCAGATATGTACTTGGTAATATATCTGACAGATGTTTATATTTTCTGTAAATATATAGAGTAAGGTCTAAAAGTATAAAACTCCAATAATATAGGTTAGCCTTGATAGGGACTTAAGGGATTTGTAGAGCTCAAGAAATTATTCAGTATTCTTTCCATTTTTAGAAATTCTCCAGTGAGAATGCATTAATCTATTACCTATATTTTTCAAAGGTCCTTTGTTATTACTGCTTTTAAGGACATGCCTCATGCCACTTGCCAGATAGCAAAAGGTTAACTAGACCTTGTCTGCCTAGAATGTGGATTCATGATTATACATCTTATTTCATGATGACCTAACATCAGGCAAAGGGATGAGGAATAACATTTGCCTTCTAGAATTATCACCAGGTAGTTTTTAACCTAAGCACATTAAGATTCTTGTCTCTTTTCATGATCTTCAATGGGATAAATTGAAGATCAAGTTAAAACAAGTCAAGGTAAAACCGACTAATCTCAGCTACTAAAGGGACTGATATAGTCAAAACCATTAGAGACAGAGTCTTAGTAGATTCACCAGAAATCCTATTTAGAAATTGCTCATTTCAACATGCAGGGTTCCGTTTAATAGAATACAATACTAAGCCAGAAATTTGGACTTATTTATGTAAATCTGACTTACTCCACATAAGTAAGATATGAGGCGTAAGCCAGTTATTGACTTGTGAACTTTTGTTGGCTTTTTCTGGATTTATTTAAAATGAAATGAATATTGAGTGAAAGTACCAGGAAATGTATCATTTTACTTAAAGGATTACTAAGAATTGACATAAATTAATGACTTTGAAATTGGCTAAGTTGTTAAAATTGAGGGGTTAAGCATAAAAAAATCCCCACATTTGCATTAGTGCCTAGTCTCGAATTTTTTTCTTGATATAAAGAAAATGTGTTAGAAGATGAAGAGGTTGAACATTCACAGTATTCCAAGGATTTGATATAAATTGGAATAGCAATAAACATGAGCAATTTAAGCCATAGGAAAAACAACATGTGGGAATATTAATAAATGTTGAATGAAAGAAAAAGACTAGTTAGAAGGCGAACTTTATATATGTGTGTGTCTTTGTGTGTGTGTGTGTGTGTGTTTGCTTTCTGCACACTAACTCATTGCATTTCTCTGATAACCATGAGTTTGCACAGTTGTTCAATATACCCTCATGTCCTGTGTCCTATGTCCATCACTGCAGGCACGCAAGCCTCCTTCCTGTTCCTAATGCATGCTGAACACAACTCACATATGTGGTTTTTACACTTTACTGTCTGCTTTGCTTACTTCCTTATTTCTTTCATTTCTCTGCCCAAAGAACACCTAACGTGAAGTCGTCTTGAACAACTAATAAAATCGTAAACCGCACATCCCAATCTAAAGAACGCCTATACCGCCACCCTCTTGAACACCAAGACCACCATTATCACCCTGACTAGAAGCACCACTCTACCACTACCTTCTCTACCATCACCACCATCCCAACTCCAGCCCCACCCCTGCCTCAGTGTCACTGTTAGCACCATCATAACTGTCTAGACTCTTGATTGACTCTTTTTCTCAGGGTGAATGCCGTCATCTAACACATCATATATTTAGTTCTATAAAGGTTGAGACTTTGGTTCATGGATATATTTTCAGTCCCTGGGAGAGCTGGTAAAGCTTGGCATTTATAAGGTAGTCAGTAAATCCTTGTAGATTGAATAAACAAATGATGTAAACTTTATTTCTCTCTGTATAGAAAGCCAGTTTTTTAAACATCGTCTTCTATATAGTTTACACATTCCCTTTCGATAATATAAAATTTGTTACAGTAGGAATATAGCTAAACTCTCTCTTAATCCCCTCTGTCTTTTGTCTCCTAGAAATGTTAGCATACTTTTTAGTTCCTGAAATTTTATACTATGTCCTAATAAATTGCAGAGCAAATACCATTTCTTTATTTTTCATATCTAGTGAATAACTATTTTGCATTACATTTTCAGCTTTTTTATCTTTATTTTGTTTCAATAAAAATAAGATTAATCTGGTTAATATCCTATAACAATATACTTGGAGTTTGTTTTGTAGTTGCATAGAATTAAGAAGTCTATTGAGGAATATAGGCATTTGAAATACATCATAATTTTGGTACTTATGGATGTTATTATTTTTTAATTATTAGATATACCATTTTTTAAGATTATTTATTTATTTTAGAGATAGAGAGAGTTGGGGGAGGGGCGGAGGGAGAGGGTTGAGCACAGAGCCCTATACAGGGCTTGATCTCATGACCCTGAGGCCATGACCTGAGCTGAAATCAAGAGCCCAACACTCAACCGACTGAGCCATCCAAGTGCCCCATACCACCTTTTTTTTATGAGTTCTAGTTTTGGGGGTCATAGTTAAAAAAGATCATGCCCACTCCTAGATTTAAACCACAACTACTACAATTTTATATTTTCTCCTTTTACTATTTTTATGTTCTCTCTCTCTCTCTCTCATTAGCCTTCTTATTTACATTTAAATTTCCAACTGTATTCTGATATAAGATGTGAGATACAAATCTAAATTTATTTTTCCCCAAATATCTAATCCATTTTCGCAAAGCTATTTATGGAGTTCTCATTGCTTCCACACTGATGTGGCCATTGTTTTCCTGCTTCTCCTGTGCAGATGATCGTCATTTATAATTATAGTACCACTATAATGGTACTCACTATAATTGAGTAGTACCACTCAATTCCAAACTTACACTTCTTATTTCTTACTCTTATTTTAATGGTGCCTTATGTCTAACAGCAGTGACTAAATACTAGTTTATATAGTAATGTCTTGAGCTCAGTCTTTAAGGGAAGATTTCTCCATTAGACATAATACTTGGTGTACATTTTCTCACTGTGTGGCTTTCCTCCTCACTCACTTAGATAAACAAAAGATTTAAACATCTTAACCAGCTTTACATTATGAGCATGCATAGGCTTTTGTACTCAATGACTGCATATTACCATTGTTTTCATGAAGGACAAATGATATTTACAAAACCTGCCACAGCCTGGAAAGTAGAGAAAGTCAGAACACATTTCAAAAAATTGGCATCATAGAGAGCATTTTCTTTGGCCTCGTGGAAATGGCTGAAAAAATCAGAACGAAAAATGATAATTTAAAAATCCCCCAGTATTAGCAAATATACTTCTCAATAGCCCATGGATTTTTTTAATTATATCACAATAGAAACTAGAAAATGTTTTAACTGAATAGTAATGAAACTGTGGCACATATCAACTTAAGAGAATCAACTAAAACAGTACTTAGGGGCAAATTTATACATATATAAATATATATACTTATATATTTATATATGTATATTTGGTTTGATTCTCAATATCTGATTCTAGCTGCATGAATATTACCAAGCCAATTAAAATTTTAGTACTTCAGTTTGTCGCTTTAAAACAGAAAATAACTATTTGCCTCATAAGGTGGTTATAAAGATTATAGAAGAGTCATTTTATCAGAAATGTTTTATAAAGGAAAATATAGACATAACAACGACTTAGACCGATACAAAACCGTTTGAGATATCCAAACTTTTCATTTTTCATCTTGAAGTGAAAACAAAGAACAGTAGTACTGGATGAATTTAAATCCCTTACCATACTAACACCGATTGAAGTCATGAGGTGGTTAAATGCTTTGTTTATCCCTCAAATATTATGAGAAAAATAGTTAATTGCCCAAAGGATCTATTAGTTTAACTGAAATCTCCATGAGCCCTAAAACAGATTTTGAGATTGTGTATTCTATTTCTGTATTCTCACTACTAACTATGGTCTGGCCGTGTAAATATACTAATGCTTTATAAGTAGATTGGACGATTCAAAGATGGAAAAATCATGACCATGAGCCAACATCAAGCTGAAAAAACAAGAACCCATAATCTCCATTATGAGATGAAACTATGTGGAAAGAGGAATTCAGTGGGTCTGGGCTAAAGTACTAAAAACAAGATGAATGTAGTTAAAGTAAACAAAGTACAACTTGTAAAAGCATCACTGGGAAAATAGAGCAAGGCCGTTCAATTTTATTAGCGGAATTTAATTTTAAATCAAAGTAAGAAATACAACCACTATTTTATATAGGTAGCCAGTGTAGTTGACTTGGTAAGAAACTGGTCAGTGCTTTCAAAAGGCTTCTACATTTTAAAGTTATAATAATATTTATCTTGGACCAGCTTAAAATCATAAAGATACGAAATTCAAAGAAGGAAGCTAAATGTCTTTTTGGGGTCAGGAAGTTTGGGAGTCAGGAACGCACATATTTTCTTTTATTCATAAGAAATGAAACTCAGCCTTTTATTTTTCTTCCCCTTTAATATAGCAATATGGCAACTTTTGCCAAGTAAGAAAAATAAACATTTGGGTTGCTTTGGGTAAGCCTTTCTCTTTATTTTTCTTCTTAAGAGCAGCCATGCTTTCCATTTTTATGTAATACTGGAATATTTGCCTGTAATTTTCTTTCTGCATTTCATCTCTAAATTCTGCTTTATTAATTTTCAGATATTGTTGTCTCAAGTTCATTTTCTTTGTTTACATTGCAAGCAATGTCATGCTTTAATTTATTCACCTATAAATTACAACTTTTAACATTCTCTGACACCAATCCCGATTCCTATTTAAAAATTAAAATAACATTTTTCCATTTAACCTTTTTTATTTTGATTTTGAGATTCATTTTGATTTATATGTAAATGCTTCCTACTCTTTTCATGTTGTATTCCAATTTGTTCCCAATATCAATAAAAATATTGTTTGAAAAAATGTGCCTGCCTTTGTTTTCATTCACATAACTTTTGGAGAGAAGTATTTTGTTTCATTTTTCTTTATGATGGGGAAATATTTAAAAAAATCCTATTTCCTGTTCTTTATGGGGCAGCTACTTTATGCTAATCCCTGTAGTTAGAGTATGGCCAGTCCTCAAAAATTAGGATAGTTGTTATGAAGCTAATCAAACAGATGTGAAAAGGAAGGATAACAGAGGCTAAGTAACTTGCCAAAGCCAGCTAGTAACTGAGCAGGGGAATCAGACAGTGAACCCCCTTAGTGTGCCAGGTTTTTTGTCTATTTTGCTATAGGTAGCTGTAGAAGAGGCAGAAAATTAAAGATCTGATTGTAGCTCTTTTTTTTTCTTTATTACATCCTTTAGACTTTGATTGCTGGTGTTTGTGCATTTTCTATCTGTTTCCTCTTATTTAAATTTCAGTAATCTGACAAGTTGTACAGTGAGTGAATAGTGTTTTGTAAGTCAAAGGGGTTTTATCTGTGTTATGAATTTGTCAAATGAACGCATACTAGGTGAAGCACAGGGTGCTAGATTGTGAGCCTCGGTGAATTCAACAAGAGACAACAGGAGGAATTGCAATCAAGTTTATTATTTATCGGTCCTGGAAGAAAAACCTGGGACACTTTGAGAGGACACAGAGGTAGGTCAAGACACAGGGCAGAACCCTGGGGGCACATACTTTTATTAAAGTCCCTGTGTAGAATTCTTTAAGGATCCCAGGCTAAGGCCATATTGATCAATTCAAACTTAACAAGCTGGGTTTTGGTAAGCCACATGGTGGTTTTACCTAAGAGGCACATAGGGGAAAGCTCTGGGAGACAGGGAAAAATATTGACCACAAGGGCTGTTGGAGGGATCACATCAAGAACTTATATTGGCGGCATGTCTGGGTGGCTCAGTTTGTTCACTGCCTTTAGTTCAGGTCATGATCCCAGAGAGTCCTAGGATTGCAGGGTGTAGCGGGGGGCGGGGGGTTCTCCTGGGCGTGTCTGGCTCCCTGATCAGCTGGGAGCTGGGAGTTTGCTTTTTCCTCTGCCCCTCCCCCGCTCTTCGTGCTCTCTCTCTCCCCCAAATAAGTAAATAAAATCTAAAAAAAAAAAAAAAAAAAAAGCTTTGTTTGTTTCTGAATCTGGGAACTGGGAATCATAATTTAAAGTGTAAAAGTAGCCCAAAGTTTAAATCTTGGTTTTACTGCCTAGTATTTAACTTACAGAATTGTTAGGACATTTAAGTAAGTGGCTAATCAATAAAAAGCCCTTGGCTCAGTGCTGGGCACACAGGACGTGATCGATCAAGCAATAGTGAGATGTGTCAGTTTTATAAGGCTCTGGTTTCCCACCTTGAATGTCAGGACACCCCTGAGTGGAGTGTTGTTGGGGATGGAATGACGGTAGCTCGTGTGAGGCACAGAGCAGTGGTTATGGTAATTTCACTCTTGTGTTGCTCCGGACCGGACTCAAGTGTAACTTGACTCAGAAGCCAGGAGTAAAGTTACACAATTTCCTGAATGTTCTTGGTATTCAATAGTTACAGAGTATGACAGAAGAGGTGTCAGTTCAGTGAGGCCTTCCTCAGTAGATCTGTATGAGTGATTCACTTCGTCCTCAGAGTGAATCTGGCAGAGAATGCTCTGTCTTCCCACCGCCTCAGGAACTTGAAGCTCCTCTCTGTAAGATTTTCAAAAACCTGGTCAGATCACAGTTTCTCAAGGAACTCCTTCCTTTTCAATTTTCCCAAATATGTTTCTGTGTGTCTTAGGTTCCAGCTCAAAACTCATAAAGTTATTATCTAAGTTAATTTCCACTTGTTTTATTATGTGTGTATTTCTCCTAATACTAACCATAAATTCTACAGAGAGGAGTTTTGTAATTTTACTCGATTAAGTTGCTTATACTTACTTTATAAAATCATTCAGCATTTATTGAGTGCCTGAAAAATGTCTTGTAGCTAATGTTAAATAAGTACATTGCCGTTTTATTTATGCCATAGAACTGAAATAATCAGAGATTTGGCAGGGAGTGATATAATTGAATAATTGAAACTTTTCTCAATAATCCTAAAAAGCTAGTAAACAATTTCTCAGAAAACAACTTGAAATACTTCTTAAACCATCTGTGTGAATAATATGCCAGTTGACATAAATTTTTAGCTTTCAAAGACAATAAAAATTAGTTTTTTTCCTAAATTAATAAAGTATAGTGGAAACATCATCTGTCCTGTAGTATGAAATTAAACTGTAGTCCACAGGCATAAATAATAAAAGTCTGCTCAAGCAAATGCAGTTTTTGTTTTTAAAGTGATCACTAAAATATGACTTTGGAACAAGCAGAAGATAAATCCAATGTCAGAGTTTTCTAGTATTATTGTTTCCCAAAGTTTATTTGTCCTCCACTGGTATTTTTTAAAAAAATCACCATACATTCCTAAATGCAATCTTTGCCCATATAAAATAATAATTCTGATGGAGGCTAGATTAGTGAGTTAAGATTCTCAGTCATTTGGAATATATTTTTAAAGAAACATTGGTGGAAGTGTTTAGAGAATGGGGGGGGAGAAAAAAAGATGAACGTGTCAAATATTTTGATAAGTGGGATAAATAAGAGATAGGTAATGCTCCTTGTCTCAGAAGTTTTCTCTGAAAGTGCTGGATATAGATGGTTTTTGCAGTTTTTTTTTTTTTTTTTAAGATTTTCTTTCTTTATTTGACAGAGAGAGAGACAGTGAGAGAGGGAACACAAGCAGGGGGAGTGGGAGAGGGAGAAGCAGGCTCCCCGCTGAGCAGGGAGCCCGATGTAGGGCTCGATCTCAGGACCCTGGGATCATGACCTGAGCCGAAGGCAGACGCTTAACGACTGATCCACCCAGACGCCCCGGTTTATGCAGTTTTTACAGTGATTTCTAAACAATTAGTTCATCATAAGCTCCATTTAAAAATTTTATTTATTTTTACGTTATTATTATATTTTTAATTTATTTTATTTTTTTTGAGAGAGAGAAAGGGGCACAGTGCAAGGGAGAGAGAAAGAGAGAATCTCAAGCAGGCTTTATGCCCAGTGCAGAGCCCAACCCAGGGCCCGATCTTACGACCCTGAGATTAGGACCTGAGTTGAAACCAAGAGTCTGTAGCTTAACCCACTGACCACCCAGGCACTCCAAGGTTCAATTTTTCTGGAAAGCATTCTCTGCTATAGTAGGTTTAAGCCTTACTATCTGTTTTTACAGTTTAGGAGTTCAGTTAAAGCGTGTATTTAGGATTGTTCCTTTGCGGTATGTGTAAGGTAACTGAAAAGCTGAAAGCAACATTCTCCTTGAGTGCCTTTTAAAGCTACATGTGAACGCAAGCCTTGGTGATGGCATGGTGGGCATGGGAAGGATGAGTGTTTGGCACAAGTGTGTCCTGAGGAGGCTAGAACTAAAATAATGCCCTGTGTCAAGCAGTTTTACTTTGCTTTCCTTAGCCTCTAATTTGGTAAAGAGTTTAATGTCTTAAACTGTATAACAAGTATTTTAAGCGTTTATTCTAACTCTTCCTATTGGATTTATCCAGGCCAAAGAGCAATATGGTATATGTTGTATGTGTGACGTGAACTAATTTTAAGTAAAATGAAATATTATCAAATCTTTACCTGTAACGATAATGTGGGAAAGCAGTTGTGCTTGAAAATAACAGATCTTTCTGTCTTAGAAAACGTCATCATTGTCATCCTAGCAAAGAGGAAGCAGGTCACTTTAATGTGAGTGAGAGGATGTTGTTCAGATAAGGGTGGAGGTCTCAATAAAAACCATTTGAAACAATGAAGAACAATAGGATCTTAGTTATTTCCTTTCAGTTGAGTGATTTAATATTGCACAATTGTATTTTCAAAGATAAAAATAATCTTATAAAAATATAGGAAGAAATCCCATTATTGTGTAACTAGTCAAAATAAGAATCTGGTCACATCAACAAAGTGTAGACATGTATAGCAAATATACAACATGCGGTAGCTTCTCAATATTGTTACTGTTCATCACAAGGCTAATTGTCTATGATTAAAAGTCCAATATTGGCTGATACTGTAATTAGCATGTATTTCAAACATATTAAGTTGTATATTAAAGTAATGCGTTTTGCCTGATTTTGTATTTGTTATAAGTACTAAATTAAGTTGTATTATTAACTAAAATTTTTTTCTAATGCTTTAAGCTCATGTTTTATTACTTTTGTAGAATGCAGGTGTGAAAAGTATATTATTAAAAGTACTCTAAAAAATTGCTTCACCCTCAAATCTTGCCAAAATGACATTTTTGAAATAAAAAAGGCCTTTAATAAGACAGTCTAGGGTGCCTGGGTGGCTCAGTCCTTAAGAGTCTGCCTTCAGCTCAGGTCATGATCCCAGGTTCCTGGGATCGAGCCCCACATCGGGCTCCCTGCTCCGCGGGAAGCCTGCTTCTCCCTCTCCCACTCCCCCTGCTTGTGTTCCCTCTCTTGCTGTCTCTCTCTTTCTCTGTCAAATAAATAAATAAAATCTTAAAAAAAAAGACACTCTGAAGTAGTAAGTGTTTAAGATCAGATGTTTACATGCATAACCCCAATTTATTAACAAATAATATATACACTCAATATATAAAATTCAAGCACTTTGTGTTTATTACTCTTAATCACAAATATATGCGTATGTTGTGTTTGACTGCCTTTTTTTTTCTTTTAAACCGGTAAGGTCTTCTCTTTCCCATATACTTCTCTAAATTAGTTCCATTTCTAAGAAAAATTATATGAACAGGCATTGCGTTATATTATGATAATTGGTTTTGGTTTCATTGTGTCGGCCCCCAGGTGGCTGAAGACTCAGTACAAGAGCTTCTGAGGAAGATGCCAAATCGTCTCACAGCTTCTAGCACAATATATATTTCCGTAGCCACCTTCATTCATGATAATGTGATCTGAATTTAGGCCAAAATGACAGAAAGGAAAATCACTGCGTTTTTTCTTATTACTATAAAGAGTCTGGAATGAGTCTAGACTGAATCAGAATTCTGATTTAATTAAGATATTAAGTTGATATCCGTTCCCTGAAGCTTCTAGATTACTCCCTGTGTAGTTACTGTCTTACTGCTAAGAGAAATATTGGAATAGGATCATCATCTGAAACAATGCTAGCTGAAAGAAAAGGGAAACCCATAAATATGGTCTGTTAGGAAGGGTCAGTATAGCTATATATTCCGTGGAAAGAACTCTGAAACTTAACTCTGAAATTTAAAGTGTGGGAAAATATTTCTTTTTTCTTTTTTTAAATATTTTATTTGAGAGAGAGAGAAAGAGAGCATGAGTAGGGGGGAGGGGCAGAGGGAGAGGGGGAAGCAGACTCCCCGCTGAGCTGGGAGTCTGACGTGGGACTCGATCCCAGGACCCTGGGATCATGACCTGAGCCGAAGGCAGACACTTAACGACTGAGCCACCCAGGCGCCCCAAAATATTTATTTAATAAAGGGATGTGGGGTAAAAATATAAAGCACAGGAGGAAAAAAATTAACAGAGGAGACATAACTTGAAGTAGACAGTTCTTAAACTCACAAAAAAACCTTTATTCAGTAAACATTTATAAAATGGACTTTATTATAATTATGAAATTGTTCATCTGGGAACACCACTTACAAAATAAGAAATAAAATACATATAGAGAAAAGATATTTGCAGTATATACATTTGGCAGAAAGTATGGGGAGAAGATATTTGCAATATATACATTTGACAGAAAGCATATCTAGAACATATATGTATGTATGTATGGGTGTACATACACACATAATTTTGTGTGTGGGGGGGTATTACTCCCAATCAGTAGATTGTGGTTGTCTGTGTCTCTGTACTCCCAGTCAGTAGATTGGGAGACACAGACAACTATGCAGACAACTCTGTAAAAAAATAGGCAAATGAATTGTGCAGTACTTTGTAGAAGAGAAGACATAAGAAAATGACCTCAACATTGTTAATGATCAAGAAACATTTAAATTATAATATTATACCACTAAAATAACACAAAAAGACATTGAGAAGAAAAGCAGTAAATATCAAGTGCTCGGGAAGATGGGAAAACGTGGGATTCCTACAGTATAAAAGAAAACACAGTCTGAAGAAAAATAAATTACTTACGTTAAAAACTTAGTAGGTACAGGCATCTATAACACAGTTACAGAATGCTAATGAAATAAATTTTTGAAAAGAACTAAATAAGCGGAGACACATACCATCCTCATAGATTGAAAAAATCAAGATAGTAAAGATGTTAATTCTCTCCTAATTGATCTGTAGGTTTCATGAAATTGCTGTTAAAATATTAAAATACTAACTTTTTGTAGACAAGACGAGATGTAGGGCTGGCCACAAAGTTCTTAGTGTTGACACCAAAATCATGAACCATAAATGGAAAAATGAGTAAGTTGGACCTCATAAAAATAAAGTTAAAAAAAAGAACTTTTGCTCTGTGAAAGATCTTGTAAAGAGCATGAGAAAACACACTACATACTGGGAGAAAATATTTGCAAAATGCCTATCTGGCAAAAAAGGTATGTAGTTTATATAATGAACTCTCAAAACAAAAAAATATGAAAATGGTTCAAGTGGAAAATGAACACGACATAGATATTTCACTAAGAAGATACACCGATGGCAAATAAGCAAATGAAATGTTCAACATTCTTAGCCATTTTAGGAAAATGCAAATTAAGGCACAGCGAGATGCCATTACGCACCTATTAACATGGACAAAATAAGAAATAATGAAAATACCAAATGCTAGCAAGGATGTGGAGAAACCAGACGACTCATACATTAGCGGGAATATAAAATGATAGACCTTGGAAATTAGCTTGGCAGTGTCTGAAAAACAAAACAGAGCAAAACTAAGCATACACTTGTGTATGATCTGTCAATTGCGCTCCTGTTCCATTTTCCCAAGGAACTGAGAATTTATGCTCACATAGAGCACATGCATGAACATTCAGAGCACCTCTATTCAGAATAACTGACCCCTGGAAACAATTCAAATGTCCTTCAGTGGGTGAATTTTGTTTTTCCAGTGGGTACATTTTTAAACAACTGTGGTCCATCCATACCATGGAATACTACTTAGTAAGGAAAAGGAACAAACTCCTGAACTATGCAATAACTTGAATGGGTCTTAGGAGAATTAGACTAAGTGAAATAAGCAAATCTTAAAAGTGGCATACCATACAATTACATTTCTGTAACACTTTTGAAGAGACAAAATAAGGGAGATAGAAAAGGAATTCCCAGTTCCCAGGGGTTAGGGGTAAGGGTGGAAAGAAGCGGGGGTGTGTGGGAGAGAATGCTATAGGAAGTTAGTGTGGCTATCCAAGAGATAGCAAAGTGTTTACGGGACCCTTGTGATGTTAGAACTCTTCTTGGAGCTATGTCTTTCTTGGCTGTAGTTACAGTTACAGGAATATTGACACTAAATATATGTGCATACAAGTGCATGTAAAAATGTGAGATCTGATTAAGTTTGGTGGCTTGTATTAATGTCACTTTACCAGTTGTGATCTGGTACTAGAGTTATGCACAATTTTGCCATTGGGGAATATTGGGTGAAGGGTATATGTAATCTGTGTATACTGTTTCTTAAAACTACATGTGCATTTACCACTATTGCAAAATAGACTGTTTAATTTTTTTTTAAAGTTTAAAAGTAAAACAGCTACAAAAGTCTGCATTCTGTATGGCTTCATTTTTATAAATTCAGATTGGCAAAAATAACATATGGCATTACATGTCAGGGTAGTGGGGAGGGTCATGAATAAAAATGATCATAATCAAAGCTTCTAAATTATTTATAGTGTTCTGTTTCTTGACCTGATTCTGTTTATAAGTGTTTCCATTTTGTGAAAATGTTTCCATTTTGTGATTTGTGCACTCTTCTCCTCATATTTTTTTTAATTAAAAAAAAGTTTACTAATGAAGTTTGGGCCTAATGTGTTTGGGAAAAAGTGAGATCGACAATGAAATCTTTTTTAAACAACATGATTGAGGTATGGTTGATATGCAGAAAGTTGTACGTATTTCATGTATACAACTTGATGAGTTTGGAGATAAACACCCATAAAACGGTCACCACAGTGAATGCCATAAACATATCCATCACAGTAAAAAAGGCTCTGATAAATTGTGTAGTAAATAAGCAAGTTTAATTCTCTTCTCCAATGTTATAAACGCAAAATTCCTGTAAACATCTGGCTCAAAGAACTATTTGAAAAATACATGTGTATATAAATGTATATAAATTTGGTAGTTCTTGAAACATTTTGAGAAATTCTGAATTAGTGAGTCATGAAGGCTGTGTGTATAAATCTCTGTGAAATCCTTGAGACCTTAAACCCCAGAGTTCTGAAAAATGTGAGATGAGGACAAGAGTAATTAAAGTTGATCAAATTTTATGAGGGAAGGATCACTTCATTATATCATTACCCACCTTTTGAAAAGAGAGAGTTTATAATTAAATCACCTAATTTAACTACTAACAATCACATGAAACAGTTGGGAGGGAAATTTATTGCTGTTTAAAACATCATTTGGGAGTATTCTGTGGATTTTAGTTCTTCACTTTATATCTATTTTCCAGTTAGGTAGGAAATTATAAAATACAGAATATGAGGGTGGGTGGGGGAAAGAGTTCTGAGACAAATGACAAGACATGTAAAAAAAACTAAAAGTGCTTTCATTCAAACTGGAGACCTCAATTCTGAGTAAATTGGTATGTAGAAAGTTCAGGTGCTTACTGTATTTAGTTACATTTGAACATGAAAAGGTGTAGGGGGTGTTGCCTGGGTGGCACAGTCGGTGGAGTGTCTGACTCTTCCTTTCTGCTCAGGTCATGATATCAGGGTCGAGAGATCGAGCCCCCCATTGGGCAACACTCTCAACGCAGAGTCCACTTGAGAGTCTTTCTTTCCCTCTGCCCCTCCCACCGCTCTTGCGCCCCCTACCTAAAATAAATAAATAAAATCTTAAAAAAAAAAAAAAAAAAAGCTGTGGGGCTGTAACACTCTCCAGGGGAAAAATAGATTAAAAACATGGTTATTAAATAGTAAAATTAGCCTGCCTACCTCTCTCTGTATGTATCCTCACTCTGTTATAGACTCCAGGCACTAAACCTCTAATTCTTGTTAATATATTTGCCACGAGGCTCTGAGTTTGTTGTGGCTCTACAATGCTCTAGAATAGAAGCTGATGGAGCTGGATTGGATATGCTTAGATAAAATGAAATCTAAACTCACAAACAAATACACAATTCCCTTCTCTGTTTCTGGTCTTCCTTTAAAGCTGTTGAATTTTAACTTAGGCTCTTTTTATAAGTTCTATGAGTATTGCTATTGGAGGTGATTATTTGTCTGACATAATTGCATATTTCCAAGCTGAATTCCATTTTTTTATGTTTATTACTATATTCATAATCTGCATGGATCGATTTATTTCTCTGTTTATTCTCCTCTTTTGTACACCTACCAATTCATTATCATTCACACATCTCACTAATGTGCAGTTTGCTTCCCTTTCTATACCATTAATTTAAAACTAAAGAAGATTGCAACTTCCACCAGCCCTTCCAAACTTTCTCCTTGACAGTTGCCACATCCTTTTCAATGACAGGTGTCGTTACCCTCTCTTTATAAATTTTGAGCCTTTTGTCAGTCTTTATAATTGTTCTTCTCCAAACCAATTTAAGCTAATTTTGCAAATATTATTTTATGACATGATGTCAAATAATTCATAAACAGGATTTGGCAGAATAATACACACATTATCTGGTGTATCTGATTCATTTTCTCAGGAAATAATCTACAAATATATATATGGCCATCTGCATTTTTAAGCTGCTGACCATTACAGTATTTTTTGCATATTTTAAAATTTATTTTATTTTTTATTAACATAAAATGTATTATTTCTCTCAGGGGTACAGGTCTGTTATTCATCAATCTTACACAATACACAGCACTCACCATAGTACATACCCTCCCCAATGTCCATCACCCAGCCACCGCATCTCTCCCCAACCCCCTCCACTCCAGAAATCCTCAGTTTGTTTCCTGAGATTAAGAGTTTCTTATGGTTTGTCTCCCTCTCTGGTTTCATCTTGTTTCATTTTTTCCTCTCTTCCCCTATGATCCTCTGCCTTGTTTCTTAAATTCCTCTTATCAGTGAGATCATATGATAATTGTCCTTCTCTGACTGACTTATTTCACTCAGCATAATACCTTCTAGTTCCTTCCACATTGTTGCAAATAGCAAAATTTCGTTTTTTGATGGCTGCGTAATATTCCAATGTGTGTGTGTGTGTGTGTGTGTGTGTGTGTGTGTGTGTGTGTGTGTACCACTTCTTCTTTATCCATTCATCTGTCAATGGACATCTAGGCTCTTTTCACAGTTTGGCTATTGTGGACATTGCTGCTATAAACATTGGCGTGCAGGTGCCCCTTCGTTTCACTACGTCTGTATCTTTGGGGTAAATACCTAGTCGTGCAATTGCTGGGTCATAGGGTAGCTCTATTTTTAACTTCTTGAGGAACTTCCATACCGTTTGCCAGAGTAGCTGTGCCAGCTTGCATTCCCATCAACAGTGCAAGAGGGTTCCCCTTTCTCCACATCCTCACCAACACTTGTCTCCTGTCTTGTTAATGTTAGCCATTCTGACTGTGTGAGGTGGTATCTCATTGTGGTTTTGGTTTTTATTTCCCTGATGCAGAGTGAAGCTGAGCACTTTTTCATGTGCCTGTTGGCCATTTGTATGTCTTCATTGGAGAAATGTCTGTTCATGTCTTCTGCCCATTTCTTGACTGGATTATTTGTTTTTTGGGTGTTGAGTTTGATAAGCTCTTTATAGATTTTGAATACTAGCCCTTTATTTGATAGGGCATTTGCAAATATCTTCTCCCATTCTGTCGGCTGTCTCTTGATTTTGTTGACTATTTCCTTTGCTGTGCAGAAGCTTTTTTTTTTTAATCTTTTTAAAATTTTTTTATTGTTATGTTAATCACCATACATTACATCATTAGTTTTTGATGCAGTGTTCCATAATTCATTGTTTGTTCATAACACCCAGTGCTCCATGCAGAACGTGCCCTCCTCAATACCCATCACCAGGCTAACCCATCCCCCTACCCTCCTCCCCTCTAGAACCCTCAGTTTGTTTTTCAGAGTCCATCATCTCTCATGGTTCGTCTCCCCCTCTGACTTACTTCCCTTCATTCTTCCTCTCCTGTTATCTTCTTCTTTTTCTTTTTTCTTAAAATATGTTGCGTTATTTGTTTCAGAAGTACAGATCTGTGATTCAACAGTCTTGCACAATTCACAGCGCTCACCGTAGCACATACCCTCCCCAATGTCTATCACCCAGCCACCCCATCCCTCCCACCCCCGACCACTCCAGTAACACTCAGTTTGTTTCCTGAGATTAAGAATTCCTCATATCAGTGAGGTCATATGATACATGTCTTTCTCTGGTTGACTTATTTCACTCAGCATAACACCCTCCAGTTCCATCCACGTCGTTGCAAATGGCAAGATCTCATTCCTTTTGATGGCTGTATAATATTCCATTGTGTATATATACCACATCTTCTTTATCCATTCATCTGTCGATGGACATCTTGGCTCTTTCCACAGTTTGGCTATTGTGGACATTGCTGCTATAAACATTGGGGTGCACGTACCCCTTCGGGTCCCTACATTTGTATCTTTGGGGTAAATACCCAGTAGTGCAATTGCTGAATCAAATGGTAGCTCTAATTTCAACTGTTTGAGGAACCTCCATACTGTTTTCCAGAGTGGTTGCACCAGCTTGCATTCCCACCAACAGTGTAGGAGGGTTCCCCTTTCTCCACATCCCCGCCAACATCTGTCGTTCCCTGACTTGTTAATTTTAGCCATTCTGACGGGTGTGAGGTGGTATCTCATGGAGGTTTGATTTGGATTTCCCTGATGCCGAGCGATGTTGAGCACTTTTTCATGTGCCTGTTGGCCATTTGGATGTCTTCTTTGGAAAAATGTCTGTTCATGTCATCTGCCCATTTCTTGATTGGATTATTTGTTCTTTGGGTGTTGAGTTTGATAAGTTCTTTATAGATTTTGGATACTAGCCCTTTATCTGATATGTCATTTGCAAATATTTTCTCCCATTCTGTCGGTTGTCTTTTGGTTTTGTGGACTGTTTCTTTTGCTGTGCAAAAGCTTTTTATCTTGAAGTCCCAATAGTTCATTTTTGCCCTTGCTTCCCTTGCCTTTGGCAATGTGTCTAGGAAGAAGTTGCTGTGGCTGAGGTTGAAGAAGTTGCTGCCTGTGTTCTTCTCAAGGACTATGATGGATTCCTGTCTCACATTTAGGTCTTTCAACCATTTTGAGTCTATTTTTGTGTGTGGTGTAAGAAAATGGTCTAGTTTCATTTTTCTGAATGTGGCTGTCTATTTTCCCCAACACCATTTGTTGAAGAGACTGTCTTTTTTCCATAGGACATTCTTTCCTGCTTTGTCGAAGGTTAGTTGACCATAGAGTTGAGGGTCCATTTCTGGGCTCTCTATTCCGTTCCATTGATCTATGTGTCTGTTTTTGTGCCAGTACTATACTGTCCTCATGATTACAGATTTGTAACAGAGTTTGAAGTCCGGAATTGTGATGCTGCCAGCTTTGGTTTTCTTTTTCAACATTCCTCTGGCTATTCAGGGTCTTTTCTGGTTCCAAACAAATTTTAGGATTATTTATTTCTGTGAAAAATGTTGATGGTATTTTTATAAGGATTACGTTAAATGTGTAAATTGCTCTAAGTAGCATAGACATTTTAACAATATTTGTTCTTCTAATCCACGAACATGGAATATTTTTCCATTTCTTTGTGTCTTCCTCAATTTCTTTTGTGAGGATTCTATAGTTTTCTCGGTACAGATTCTTTGCCTCTTTGGTTAGATTTATTCCTAGGTATCTTATAGTTTTGGGTGCAATTGTAAATGGGTTCGATTCCTTAATTTTCTTTCTTCTGCCTCATTGTTAGTGTATAGAAATGCAACTGATTTCTGTGCATTGATTTTATATCCTGTCACCTTACTGAATTTCTGTATGAGTTCCAACAGTTTTGGGGTGGAGTCTTTTGGGTTTTCCAACTGCAAACCCAATGAATTTGACTTCCAGTGAGAGTTTGACTTCCTTGCCAATCTCAACAAAATAGGTTGGTGAGTAATCTAAACTTTTTATCCATTTGGTATGTATTTATCACTGATTACTTTTTCATGCACTATTGTGGAATACAAAGAATTATATCTTTGTATAACTATAAACACTGTTTAAAAACACATTTTAAGGACATGACAATCTGGGTGCCTGGGTGGCTCAGATAGTTAAGCGTCTGCCTTTGGCTTGGGTCATGATCCCAGGGTTCTGGGATCAAGTCCCGCATCAGGGTCCCCACTGAACGGGGAGCCTGCCTCTCTCTCTCTCTTATGAATAAATAAATAAAATCTTTAAAAAAAAAGGACATGATAATCTATGTGACAGATATTTCTAGGCAACCAGGGTGAGAGCAAGTGGGAAGCACATAAATGTACATTATAACTTTGTTATGTAGTTTTGTTTTCATAGAATACTTTAGTCATTTTGGTGACATTCAATTATGGTAGGTCATATTTTTAATTAAAAGTTTGTAATTAGCAGAATTGTGAGAAATCAACTGGGTATTTTCATTTGAATTGAAAGAATTCTGTTCATCACTTTAATCTTAATTTATTTTCCTTTTAACTAATTTTTTAAGTCATATATTGTTACTTTTTGTTTTTTAAGTAGGCTCCATGCCCAGCATGGAGCCCAATGCAGGGCTTGAACTCATGACCCTGAGATCAAGACCTGAACTGACATCAAGAGTCAGACGCTTAACCAAGCCACCCAGACATCCTTGTGTGGTATTTTTAAATTTAAGACTTAAGCCATATTCTGTTTGGTATCATTTCTCCTAGCAATGAGAGTTTATCTCTATCTGCCTTTTTCTACTCTGCATTTCTTAGTAAAGGTGGAGTCTTCATAGCATATATAATCATTCTCCTTTGGAATATAAAATCCATATTTTTTAGGAAATCCCAGGATTTCTCACTTTCCGTTGGCTGAGTACAGCAAATTTTTTTGAGGAAGCTATAATGCAATTATTTATTATTAGAAATTCAGCTATGTCCTTGATAACTATTTAAGTCCATAACAATTTCTGTTTTACTTTGTCACACTTATGCTGCCATATTTTTTATTTTTCTTTTGCCATCATATGTCATAACAGGAGAATAAATGGATTTCAAGTCACTCCATTTTACCACTTCTTATCAATTCTGGAGAGGTACATTGAAGATTGAAGTTTTTATTAAAATCAAATTCTGGTATACTTTCTAAGTAGTCTCCAATTTCAATTTTTTCTCTTAATTTATAAATTATTTCACAGAAAAAAAATTTCCTATTGATCTGGGACCCAACTTTTCCTTCAGGCACAGTGTCTGGGGTCCTCATTACTTTTAGGTACTCATAAAAATGCTTTAATTTAGTTTAAAATTGCAAGAAAATAATGATATTTTAGGTCAAACAATATGTATTAAATATATTAGTATATTCATGTTTATACCCATGTAGTTATAAAAAATAATTTTGAATCTTTTTGTGTGTTTTATAATGTATATGTGTTGCCAAGGTGAGTGTGTGTGTGTGTGTGTGTGTGTGTGTGTGTGTGTGTGTTTTAATGGAGGAAGGACCTGAGGAAGGAGTAAGGAAGCCAAAAGTGCCTGGACCCACAGAAGTCATAATAGAGTCATAATTGCTTCTGGTTTCTTTACTGAAACATGGAAGGCTGTGGAATTATTGATGAATCTAATCAATGAATATATACAGAAGATTTTGCTATATACATACACCCACACATGCTGTGATATTTTGTGTATATTTAATGAATAAAAGTCATTTACAGTCTTTTTAAAATATTTTTCTAATTCTCACTATTTCCTTACATTAAGGAATTAGTTGTGAGGGAAATATAGTTGAATGGGCAAGTTGATTTTGAGTAGAGGAGAACCCCAAGTGAATCCTAAGCTATGCAACTTTTGTATCAAGTAAGTGTATCTACAAGGAGTTAATGTAGAAAAAGAATTGAATTGACCAAGTACATGGATTAGTTTCATAATTATTGTTCTCTCTGTGGTACTGGTAGTCCTACAAATTTTTATAAAGACTTGCCCTCAATTGTCTTCTTTATATTTTGGAGATAATGAAATGTAGAGGTCTTTCAAAATAAGCTCAGAAATCACTAGTAAGTGCTATGATTGGTCTTTAAAATTAACAAAAGAAAAAAAACTATGAAGAAAATTACTTCTAATAGTTTTTTGGTGGAATACTTGGAGTTTTCTATATATAGTATCATTTCTGCAAATGGTAACAGTTTAACTTCTTCCTTACCCATATAGATACCTTTTATTTATTTTTCTTGTCTGATTGCTGTGGCCAGGACTTCCAGTAGTGTATTGAATAAAAATGGTGAGAGTGGACATCTATGTCTTGTTCCTGATCTTAGAGGAGAAACTCAGATTTTCACCACTGAGTATGATGTTAGCTGTGGGGCTTTCATATGTGGCCTTTATTTTGTTGAGGTTTGTTCTCTCTAAACCCACTTTGTTGAGGGTATTTATCATGAATGGGAGTTGTGTCTTATCAGATGCTTTTTCTACATTTATTGACATGATCATGTGATTTTTAACATTTGTTGATATGGTATATCACATTGATTGACTTGTGAATAGTGAGCCATGTTTGCATTCCTGGAATAAATCTCATTTGATTATGTTGAATGATCCTTTTAAATTATTGTTGAATGCAGTTTTCTAATAATCTGTTGAAGAGTTTTCATTGGGATATTGGCCTATAGTTTTTTTTTTTTTATGTGTGTGGTGTGGTGGTGTCTTTGTCTTGTTTTAATATCAGGATAATGCTGCACTCTTAGAATATATATTTACACTAGACACACACACACACACACACACACACACACAAATAATCTGATTTAAAAAAATGATTCAAGGACCCAAATAGACATTTTTTTTCCAAGGAAGACATACAGATGGCCAATAGGCGCATGAAAAGATGCTCACCATCACTTATCATCAGAGAAATATAAATCAAAACCACAATGAGATACCACCTCACACAGTCAGAATGGCTAACATTAACAAGACAGGAAACAACAAGTGTCGGCGGGGATGTGGAGAAAGGGGAACCCTCTTACACTGTTGATGGGAATGCAAGCTGGTACAGCTACTCTGGAAAACAGTAGGGAAGTTCCTCAAGAAGTTAAAAATAGAGCTAACCCTATGACCCAGCAATTGCACTACTAGGTATTTACCACAAAGATACAGATATAGTGAAATGAAGGGGCACCTGCAGCCCAATGTTCATAGCAGCAGTGTCCACAATAGCCAAACTGTGGAAAGAGCCCAGATGTCCATCGACAGATGAATAGATAAAGAAGAAGTGGTATATATATTATATGTATATATAATGGAGTATTACTCAACCATCAGAAAGGATAAATACTTACCATTTGCAAACAATGTGGATGGAAATAGAAGGTATCATGCTGAGTGAAATAAGTCAATCAGAGAAGGGCAATTATCGTACAGTTTCACTTATATGTGGAATATGAGAAACAGCGTAGGGGAAGGGAAGGAAAACTGAATGGGATCAGAGGGAGAAAAACAATGAGAGACTCTTAATTATAGGAAATAAACTAAGGGTTGCTGGAGGAGTGGGGTTGAAGGAGTGGGGTAAATGGGTGATGGGCATTAAGGAGGGCATGTGATGTGATGAGCACTGGGCGTTATAGGCAACTGATGTATTACTTAACTCTACAACTGAATCTAATGATATATGTTAGCTAATTGAATTTAAATAAAAAAAGTAAAGGGAATACACATACATAATTACATTAAAAAATTACCCATGTTGATTGCCAGAACTGATGAAATTAACCAGATCACTAAAAAAAAAATCTCCATTTCTTTTCCACTGTATTATCTTAACTGTGAACATCTTTAAAATATTTTAATAGGAGTTTATGTGATCATACTAATGAATTTTAATCTTGCCTAGAATGCCCCCACCTGAAAACCACAGTTTGAATGAAGTAGTACCACATCCGAAGAAAATTATATATATTTTTTTGATGGTTAGTGATAAATGTGCAAAATTTAAAACCTACAGTTCAATTTCTGATATATTTTTGCTTCCTAGATTAAGAAAATTTAAAAAGCAATATGTTTATGAATGTTTCCACACCATTTTCCATGTGATTAAACTGCATGCATTTCAATTAGACATTTTAATTGTATTTTGCATATCAGTATTCTTAAAACTAAATATGAAGGAAAGATAAGTAAGTGAGTTAATGGTAAGAACAGAAGGCCACATTATTAATTACAGTATTTTTAATAATTATGGTCTTGCATGAACTATAATACAAACACTGAAACAGTGATTTAATTTACAGAACTATGGTCTTTGCATTATTATATAAAGTAACTTAGCAATTTTATTTTTTTTCAATTTTTTTGAATGAATATAATTGACACCACTGTTACATTAGTTTCAGGCATACAACATAGTGATTTAACTTTTGTATAACATCACACTATGCTCACCACATGGGTAAGTACCATCTGCCACCATACAGTGACATTACAGTAACACTGACTATATCCCCTATGCTTTTTATTTCCCTGACTTACTCATTCCTTAACTGGAAGCCTGTATTTCCCACTCCACTTCACCCTTTGGCTCCTCCCCATAACCCCATCCCCTGGCAATCATCAGTTTGTTCTCTGTATTTATGGGTCGGATTCTGCCTTTTGTTTATTTATTTGTTTTGTTTTTTAGATTCCATATATGAGTGAAATCATATGGTATTTGTTATTCCCTCTATGGTTTTTGGTACAATTGTAAATGGAATTGATTCCTTAATATCCCTTTCTTCTGTCTCAGAGTTAGTGTATAGAAATGCAATGGATCTGCACATTAATTTTATATCCTGCCATGTTGCTGAATTCTTGTATAAGTTCTAGCAATTTTGGGGTGGAGTCTTTTGGGTTTTTCACATAAAGTATCATGTCATCTGCAGAGAGTGAGAGTTTGACTTTTTCTTGGCCAATTTGAATGCGTTTTATTTATTTTTGTTTTCTGATTGCTGAGGCTAAGACTTCTAGTACTGTGTTGAACAACAGTGGTAAGCGTGGACATCCCTGTTGTGTTCCTGACCTTAGGGGAAAAGCTCTCAGTTTTTCCCCATTGAGAATGATATTTGCTTTTGGCTTTTCATAAATGGCTTTTATGATATTGAGGTATGTTCCCTCTATCCTTACACTGTGGAGAATTATTTAATCAAGAAAGGATGCTGTACTTTGTCAAATGGTTTTTCTGCATCTATTGAGAGTATCCTATGGTTCTTTTCCTTTCTTTTATTAATGTGATATATCACACTGATTTGTGAATGTTGAACTACCCTCGGAGCCCTGGAATAAATCCCAGTTGGTCGTGGTGAATAATCCTTTGAGTGTACTATTGGATCCTTTTGGCTAGTATCTTGGTGAGAATGTTGGCACCCATGTTCATCATGGATATTGGCCTGTAATTCTCTTTTTGGTGGGGTCTTCTTCTGGTTTGGGGATCAAGGTAATGCTGGCCTTATAGAAAGAGTTTGGAAGTTTTCCTTCCATTTCTATTTTTTGGAAACAGCTTCAGGGCAATAGGTATTAGTTCTTTAAATGTTTAGTAGAATTCCCCTGGGAATGCATATAGCCCTGGACTCTTGTGTGTTGGGAGATTTTTTGTTACTGCTTCAATTTCCTTGCTGATTATGCATCTGTTCAGGTTTTCTATTCCTGTTTCAGTTTTGGTAGTTTATAAGTTTCTAGGAATGCATCCATTTCTTCCAGATTGCCTAAGTTGTTGGCGTAGTAGGTGCTCATAATATGTTCTTAAAATTGTTTGTATTTCCTTGGTGTTGGTCATGATCTCTCCTCTTTCATTCATGACTTTATTTGGGTCCTTTCTCTTTTCTTCTTGATAAGTCTGGCTAGGGTTTATCAATCTTATTAATTCTTTCAAAGAACCAGCTTCTAGTTTCATTGATCTGTTCTACTGTTCTTTTGGTTTCTATTTCATTGATTTCTGCTCTAATCTTTATTGTTTCTCTTCTCCTGCTTGGTTTAGGCTTTATTTGTTATTCTCTCTCCAGCTCCTTTAGGTATAAGGTTAGCTTGTGTATTTGAGACTTTTCTAATTTCTTGAGAAAGGTCGCTCTTAGGACCGCCTTTGGTGCATCCCAAAGATTTTGAACAGTTATGTTTTCATTTTCATTAGTCCTCGGTGTATTTTGATTTGTTTGTTAGAAGACACTAAATGCCAAAATTGTAAAGAAAGAAAAACGTATATATACAAAAATAAAATTGAATACATTGAAAGGAAGCCAAAAATGAAGAATACATATATAAAATGTAAATGTAAAAATGAAAATTAAAAAAGACTTAAAAACAAAGAGTTGATAAAATAAGAAACTAGTTGAAAAGGAAAACAAAAGAAAAAGGAAAAAGAAAATTTTAAACTGAAAGAGTAAAGACTCGTGAGAAAAAAACCTCGAGTTCTACATACTATTTTCCCCTAGCTCAGGAGTTTTTCAGTTCTGTGTGATCTATAAATTTGGTATTTGCCTGATGTTCATGCTGATCTTCTGGGGAAGGAGCCTGTTACACTGATTCTCAGGTGTCTTTGCCTAGAGTTGCACCACCCCTTGCCAGGGGGTTGGGCTCAGTGTAATTTTCTTCAGGTTGCTCTGTGTGGCTCTTGTTCCATGAAGGTTTTTCCTCCTGCTTGCAAAAGTTGTTGTTTTCCTATTTGTAGAATTGCAATTCTTAGAACTCAGGTTGAATTCATGGGTGTTCAGAGTGATTTGATAGATAATTAGCTGACTTCAGGGGACCAGATAAAATGCAGGTCCCCTAGTCTTATGCAATCTTCCCTCCTGGGTAATTTTTTTTAATTATTATTATTATTTTTTTTTTTTTAGTGATGACTCACAATGTCATATTAGTTTTAGGTGTACAAGATAGTGATTCAACATGTTTATATGTTATGTTATATCCACCATAGTTGATTTAATCTCTACCTTGTGCCACAGGAAGCAGACACTGTGGGTGAGCTATCCATAAAGTAATTATCCCAATGCCTTCCTTCTGTGCTAGGATATTTGTTTGCCAGGCTACCTCAATTGGGTTTTGCCCAGTTAGTCATAAGTGAGATTTGCTGCGAGCTTTCTGGGAAAATGTTTCTTGCTGAATAAAAAGAGTAAGTCTAGATAGGAGGAATCCCTTAAATCCTTTTATTTTCTTTTTCCCTTTGGTGGATGTGATCTTTAGGGTATTGGCACATATATCTTTTTATAGGATAATATTTAAGAAAGAAAAACACATATACTGCAGATAGTAGAGCAGAAATTCAGAGTGTTGGATCCTTGACTTTATTGATGAGCTGTGCCAAGTCCAGAAACATTTACTTCCAGAGTTCTTATTCTGTGAGATAAATCAAAGTGTTGTGTTGTAAACCATTCTTATTTGTGCCTCCATTTATCACAGCCTAAGGAATAAAATAATTCCTGATACACTCATGCTACAACATCTTATTTGTATTCCTTCCTTGGAATACCTTTGGGAATAATCTTCTTTTTACTTGATTGGCATATTTAGTTACTATAAAAATAAGTAAGAATTTTGTTGTTGCACAGGTACATTAATACTTGGATAGTTTTTTTTTTTTAAAGATTTTATTTATTTATTCATAAGAGACGGAGAGAGAGAGAGAGAAGCAGAGGGAGAAGCAGGCTCCCCGCTGAGCGGGGAGCCCAATGCGGGACTCGATCCCAGGACCCTGGGATCATGACCTGAGCCGAAGGCAGACGCTTAACCATCTGAGCCACCCAGGCGCCCAATACTTGGATAGTTTTGATATTCTTACATTTATGCCAAACTAGTGGTGATGAGAGAGTATCTCATTATGGGTTTAATTTGCAATTCCCTGATTACTAATGATATGAAACCTCCTTTCATATGTGTGTTGGTCATTTGTGGCTTTTCCAGTGAATTGCCCTTCATGGTCTTTGCTCATTTTTTATTTACTTTTCACTTTGTTCTCATAAATTTCTTTATATTCTTTATAGTTTATGGATACATAAGTCAAACTTGTTAATATTTTACTCTTAAAATGCCTTGCTTTTTTTGTGCCTCGTCAAAAAAAAAAAACCTTTCCCCGTTGGAACACGATTAAAGTATTCTCCTGTTTTTATTTTTTTTTAAAGTTGCTTTTAGTTTTAACTCACATTGAATTAATATTTGTATATGCTGGGAAGTAGAGATCTAATTTTATTTTATGTTGACCATGTAGATGGCATTTTCTTGCTATTGAAAATGGGTCCACTTCCTGCTATATTTTTATAGTTTTTAAGAGATATGTATAGATAAAATTGTTTTATGTGTCAAGTTTGATTTTTTATTTAGCCACCTCACTGAATTGTTTTGTATTTTGTAATACTGACCTATTTCATATGATTCTCTTTGCATACAACCATATTTTTTTCTTTTTTTCTTTCCTGGCAAAATTTCTTAATTTTTATTTTGTATTCTTGTCTTATTTGTATGGTTTAGACCTCTAAAACATTGTTGAAAATCAGTGGCTATGTTTTTTAAACACTGCTGCAAAGTATTTGATAGAACACTGCCTCTATGAAGAGACAGGAGTCTGTGTTTCCCTTAAACTTAGGTGAGATGTGTGACTTTTCTTTTCTGTTTTTCTTTTCTTTCTTTCTTTCTTTCTTTTTTTTTCGCAATAGTGTATAGCACAACTGATACTGTGTGGTTTCCTAGGTTATACCCAATAAGACCATCAGTGTCTGCCTTGTTCATTGGAAGACTGGTTTCCCTCATCTGTTAATGTAATAAGTTTTAGTAACATAAAGCCATCATGCTATGAGGAATCTCAAGCCACATGGAGTGGCTGTATGTGGGCACTCCAAGTGACAGTCGCAGGTGAGCTCAGACTAGTTACCAAATATGTGAGTGAAGGAGCCACCAAATGATTCTAGCTCCCAGAAATTTGAGTTTCTGTTGGGGTTAACATAGAGCATGAAATCAGCTATAATACCTGGCTTACTAAAATGTAACATGGAGGCTGCTGGGGGTGAGGGAAGATTTCGGAGAAGGGCATAGGCCTTTGGAATGCTGAGGCCTGCATGACCACTCTGCAGGGAGTTGCCTTCCTGAAGCCTTCTTAGCCCAAACAGCTGCCCTGTGATCCAAGAGATGTATGCATTGTCCCTTAGGCTATGTTTAGGAGAACACGCAGATTAGCATATCTTATCTTTCCCATAAATCCTCTCAGTTTCAGTAAGACTCCTTGTCACACATCACGCGCTTGAGAAACAGTGATAAGGATATCCTGAAGGACCAATAAAAGCAGGAGCAAAGAAGAGCAAAGGGTCTTTGTCCCTGAGTGTTGACCCCCTTGCCTTCTCCTCTCTTTCAGGGCAAAGTTTGGAGTAATCTTTCACCTGTTGGTACAGGGATTGCTGGCCATTCCTGGCAAGTTTCCTGAAGGAGGTCCACACATAATAAAGCAGAGAATATCATCCCTCTTATGTCCACTCCAAATTTCTAAGTCACAGATCATGTGCATAATAAAATAGTTTACATTATTAATTATTGTGAGTGGTTTGTTATATAACAATAGATAACTAGAACTGGAAAATATCTTTTTCTTGTTCTTGACTTTAATGAAAATACCACGAAAATGCTGATGTTAAATGCAGTATTTGGAACAGATTTTGATTTTGTCCACTTTCTGGTTAAGGACATGACTTTTTTCTTGCCTTTTCTATCTTCTTGGAATCTCCTTCATTCCTTAGTTTGGGGTTTCTTACTTCATCTTCAAACCAACATCATTGCATCTTAAATCTCTCTCACTGACACTTATCCCTCTCTTTCTCACAGAAAGACCCTTATCATTCCATTAGGCCCACCTGGATAATCCAGGATAATCACCCCTAAACTTAATGGCATTTGCACAGTCCCTTTTGCAATGTAAAGTAACATATTCACAAATTTGGGGGAATCAAACATGGACGTCCTTGGTAGAGAGGAGCATATTCTGGCTACCACACCATCCAGTTTGCAATTGAGATGAAGATTAACTTTGCCTTTGATTTCCACAGTGACAGTCCCAGCTGTCCGGTTGGATTTGCCCTGGTCGAAGTCTTGTACAGAAGACAGCCTTAAGGAGACTGGAGTCAAATCACAGCATAGGCAGCTTGTGCAAAATGTATAAGTTAGGGTGAAGGAAATGTTTCCTATAAGATTTCAAGGCTGCAAATTTGGACAGTGATGAGGTTTGAAGATGCTTGGCCTGGGAAATAAAATCCTGGGGCAAATATGAATTGTTCTGTAGGACAATCAGACATCTTTATCATGAACAGCTCAGCTCTTGTCCACATGGCCATGCTTTATAAAGTTGCAGGTAGGTCTTACCTGTATGTTGTACTCTGTCATTCTTCTTATCAAGTGAACTGGATAAATAAGACCTCATAACCGGTAAGATTTTATTATCTAGAAGTTTATAACCAAAATCTTATTGATTAGCTTATCTTAGCAGAAGGTACTTTATCTACTTTACTTACCCAGAAGTCCCAGATTCTTTAAAAGATGACATTGTTAGTCCCTTCAGGGAAATTTGGTACTTAGCTACCACATGGGAGCCAATGAGTTCTCCCTGGACACCAATATTAGCCATCTTCCTCGGCATGCCAGTCAAGGACAAAAAAGATGAAAACGTATGGCTATGGCAAAAATGAATCAACAATCAGGGAAATCATTTCAAAAGGTATATCCCTTCACTGTCATCAGGGTATTCATTCTACATAAACTTCTACTTTATATATATTATATATTATCAATAATATATTATTATTTATTATATATGATCAATGTATTACTAAGAATATATATTAATATATGATATAATATATAATCACATATTGATAATATATCAATAACATATTAATAGTATATTATATAGTATAAATTATATATGTTAACATGTTATTAATATTATATTATAGATTAATATTTTTATAATTTTATAATATATAATAATATAATTAATATTCTATTTATATAATAGAAATTTATTATAGTTCATTTTATTTTCATGGGTAATTAATTCCCATGATGAAACCCTCCCATTTAGGACACTATGGGTGGACCTTGAGGGCACTGTGTTAAGTGAAATAAGTCAGACAAGAAAGACAAATACTGTATGATCTTATATGTGGAATCTTAAAAAAAAGAAGAAGAAAAAAAGAAAAGAAAAAGCCAAACTCATAGAAACAGAGCATGCAATGGTAGTTTCCAGAGCCTGGAGGTTGGTGGGGGGAGGAATGGGGAAATGTTCATTAAAAGTATAAACTTCCAGGGGCGCCTGGGTGGCCCAGTCGTTAAGCGTCTGCCTTCGGCTCAGGTCATGATCCTGGGGTCCTGGGATTGAGCCCCACATCAGGCTCCTTGCTCAGCGGGAAGCCTGCTTCTCCCTCTCCCACTCCCCCTGCTTGTGTTCCCTCTCTCGCTGTGTCTCTCTCTGTCAAATAAATAAATTAAAAAAAAAGAAGTATAAACTTCCAGGCATAAAATGAGTAAGTTCTGGGGATCTATATTTACCATGATGATTCTAGTTAACAATACTATATTTTATACTTGAAAGTAGACAAGAGAGTAGATCTTGAATGTTCTCACCCCACCAAAACATTTTCTTCATGGGAGGTGATGGATGTATTAAGTTTTCTAGATAATCATTTCACTATGTGTACGTATATCAAATCATCATGTTGTATGCCTTAAAGTTACACAGTGTTATAGATTAGTTATGTCTCAACAAAGCTGGAAAAAGTGAAATGAAGATTATATTGTCTCTATTGGATCCTCTTTCCTTCATGTTGAACTTATTTTATACAACTAAGTGCCACATTGCATTACTTTGGTTGATTATGGTAACAAGGCACCAATATGGCGGATTGAATTGATCCCACATGGGAGAAGAATTAGATACTATATCACAGACTGAAATATTTAATTCCATGTCATTGTTCAAAGTAAACCAAAGGAATAATGGAAATAGAAAATTTTTCAGGAGAAGCTATTATTACTTGATTTATTTACTTGGAAAATAATGTTCTTATTTTTTCTCATCAAATATTAACAAGCAGGTCAATTGATTCTAGCATAATGAGATGTTCTTTAGAACCTTGGACACATGATATTTTTCTTTGAGACTTTGACATTTCCAATGGCTCTTGCACACACAGGGCTCATTTATCATCTGTCTTGTTCTCAGGCTTAAGGATGAGTCACTATGGAATGGGTGTCAGCATATGACTGATCATGTTGCATACTAACTCACAACTTTTTATAGGGCACATAGGGTTAATTTCAACAATGATTACTAGCTTATTTCATTCCATGGATTACTTGAGGAGTCTGGTGTGTTGTCCTTTTATTTTTTATTTATTTATTTATTTATTTATTTATTTATTTATTTATTTATTTATTTTTCTACTTATACCTTCAGTTTTTTTTATTATTATGTTATGTTAGTCACCATGCAGTACATCATTAGTTTTTGATGTAGTGTTCCATGATTCATTATTTGCATAAAACACCCAGTGCTCCATGCAGTACGTGCCCTCCTTAATACCCATCACCAGGCTAACTCATCCCTCTACCTCCTCCCCTCTAAAACCTTCAGTTTGGCTCTCGGAGTCCATAGTCTCTCAGGGTTCATCTCCCCCTCTGATTCCCCCCCCTTCATTTTTCCCTTCCTTCTCCTAATGTCCTCCAAGCTATTCCTTATGTTCCACAAATAAGTGAAACCATATGATAATTAACTTTCTCTGCTTGACTTATTTCACTTAACATCATCTCCTCCAGTCCCATCCATGTTGATGCAAAAGTTGGGTATTCATCCTTTCTGATGGCTGAGTCATATTCCATTGTATATATGGACCACATCTTTATCCATTCATCTGTTGAGGGGCATCTCGCCTCCTTCCACAGTTTGGCTATTGCGGACATTGCTGCTATGAACATTGAGGTGTATATGGCCCTTCTTTTCACTACTTGGAGAGGTTGTGGAGAAAGGGGAACCCCCTTTCACTGTTGGTGGGAATGCAAGTTGGCAAAGCCACTTTGGAAAACAGTGTGGAAGTTCCCCAAAAAATTAAAAATAAAGCTACCCTATGACCCAGCAATTGCACTACTGGGTGTTTACTCCAAAGACACAGATGTACTATGTTGTCCTTTTAAAAGATCAAATACTCTACATAAATCCAAACCACATTAATGGCCTATTTTCTAAATGTTACATATCATGCTGTGTATAAACACAACTTCATGTTAATTAACCTGAATTTTAAAATTCCCACTTTAGGCCAGAAATAGAACACCATTATAGAATAGAATGTGCTTTCAAATAGCTCATTTCTCTACAGGCATCTCATTTTGTTGGCTATAATTATTCTATACTCATTGAAAGCCATAGTTGTTGTTTTTTTCCATACTTTTAAGGTGAGACCACAGCTCAGTCCTAGATATTTAGGATCAGATACTGTAATAGCACATACACATAAACACAATTCATGCAAAATAGCTAATATCTGACAATTTTGTCTATTTCATTGTCAACTATAATAATATATGTGACTATGGATTTACAAAAATATGCAAAAACACTCTTCAAATATGTATTTCCTAAAATACCAAGGGCATGAGTATAAATCATGCTTTTGAGAATTTTTTTTCATGGGGATCAAAGAACAAATTATTCAGGGGTTTTATTTTTACTTAAATGCAGTTTTTAGAGTTTAAAAGTGTGCTTCTATAAACAAGTTGTCTCCAAACTGGTAATCTTTTCTAAATCTCTTATGAGACTTCAGATAAATAGATTTTTGTCTCTTACCTGAAGATTTTGATTTTATATGTCTGGTCTAGGATATAGGAGTTCATGTTTTTAATAAGCTTTCATTATTTCTGATTCACAGTCACATTTGGAAACACTACTTTAGATTTCCTCTTTATCTTTTTCTAATACAAATGTTTAAAGCGAGCTTTCAGAAAGTGCTAGATTATAGTCAGTTTGTGGTCAGATTATTTTATAGCTGCTGTCTGTGACAGTATTCTGTATTGTTTATTTAAGATAGATCCTTATGCCAGATGTAACAGAGGAAAACTTTTCAATTTGTTGTGACACTTTGGGAACTTGTCTTGGATTCATGCCCATACAGTATCATTAAATGTCCATATGGAGGCAGAACACAGGAGTGGCTATTTCTGATGAAATCTGTCTTTTTTTTTTTTTCCTTCAGAGAAAGGCTTTATATACTCATAGTTTTTGGACATGTATTTATTGAAACTTTAGAGTAAAGCAATAAAAGGGATAAAAAATCTTCCCTTGATTGTTGTCAGAGTTTTAAGAGTTGGTAGCAACAATCTGTTGCCTGAGTTATAAATGAATCTCAATACACCCGTTATAGAAAATAGATATTAGAGGATAAAAACCTTCCATTTCACACCCAACCCCTGATATCAGAGAGATTTGTCTTGTTAAGTAATAATACAGCGTATAAGATAACAGAAAATAACTGAAATCAAATAATTATATAATAACAATAAAATTAATGATATTAACTAATAATAATAGTTATTACTATTATGCTACAGTTGACACTAAGTTGCCCTGAAAATTGACAGCATGAACAAGAATGAGATATTGTTGATGACATACTGGTTTATTATATTTAAACATGAGAAATGGATGGACTGCTGTAAAATGTTTATTATGTGCTGTTTTCCCAGTGATAGAATATATATCCATCAGAAATAGAATCACTGGACCTAACACATGCTTGCTTCTTCTGTAAGAAGACACTTTGAGAAATGTTCTTTCTGAGGAACATATTTTAGAGTAATATATTCCAACTGTTGTTGCAGGCAAAGTTGGCCTGAAGTTTTAAGGTATCTAGCAAATTAAGAGACCTATAAGATGGAAGTCATCAGTATACCCATTTTTTTTTTTAATGAGAGTTGACCACACTTTGAGGTCATCTTGTTTCATATTAAATGTTAATCAAGGTGAATGAATTGGCAAATTTGAGGCCAGAATATTACCTAGTATTTTTCTGGATTATTGCTTGAGATTTTTATTAAGATATTTCCAAGTAGATAGAGCTAAAGAATCCCAGTAACCTTCTCAGTAGATATATTTAAAGTTAAAGTATCCAAGGAAGGTCTACAATATGTACAATGTTTGTAATGGTAAATGTTTAACTACTGGCCTTCTAATGAAAAAACAGCTCTGATTTGTAGCATTTGTCAGTTTGAGTAGTCTGAATACACCAGCAGTGGCTGATGTTAATTTACTGGTGTTATGCTGCTGAACATGAAGTTAGAAAGAGATACGGGATTGGCTCTCCAGCAGGTGTGAGTTGGCTTTAGGTACATCATGTCATGTAAGCTGCCTGGATACAATAGAAAGTAATTCCTTTATATACATCATCCTATAGGGAGCAATTTTTTTGTTTAACAAACACATAAACAGCAGACTCTAAAATGGTCCTCAGTTATCCTAGCCTCCTGGTGCTTACACCCTTGTATAATCCTCTCCCCGCTGAGTGTGGCCAAAACCTGTGATTCGCTTTTAACCAATAGGATATTCCAAAAGTGCTTAGATACCACTTCCATGATTGTATTATGTAAGATTATAATGTCTGTCTTGCAGATTTCTCCCTTACTGGATTAGGTAAAGCCAACAACCATGTTAAGAAGTCCACCAGGCAGAGAACTGAGGCAAACCTCAGTCCTTGACCCCATGGGCCACAAAGAACTGGATTCTGCCAAGAACGATGTGAGATTTGAAGCAGATTCTTCCCCAGTCAAACCTTGACATGAGACTGCAAACCACCTTGATTGTCACCTTGCTGAGAACCTGAGCTGTGCCTAGAATCCTGATCCATAAAAACCATAAGATAATAAATGTATATTTTTAATATTATTATTATTATATTATTTTAATTTTGATTCACTATGTTTGTAGTAATAATATCACACAAAAATAACTAATACAGCTTACATGGTACTTCCTGTGTGCCAGACACTATTCCAAGAGCCCTAAGAAATTAATTAACCTCATTGTATAAGTAAGAAAATGGAGCACACAGTCATTAAACAACTTGTCCGATTTCACTGCACAAATAAGTAGACAAGGTAGGATTCAGATCTAAGCAGTTGGGCTTTTGGATTTGTGTCATTAGCCTCTAAAACACATGTCCTGCCATGTCCCCGTGCCAATCTAAATGAACCTGTTAGCCCAATCTAAAGTCTCCAACGAGGATATATTGTAATAGGCTCCTTTGAAAGCATAATACTTCGCTTGGTAATGGAATGGAACTTCAGAAGGTTTTATGTCATCTCATCTGAATTCCACTGAGGTATTTTCTCACAAACACTGCCAGGACTTTTTATGCCTTCTGGCAAGCGCTGTCAAGCCAAGAAAGCGAGGGCCTGAGTAAGTTAGACGAGGAAGAGTCTGGTTGTAGCCTGTCTACAATCTGTGTGCTGTTAGAGAAGAACCTTCTGCCAGAAGATAGAGAAGGCACTGCACATATTTCAGCCAATGTTATGTAATCATTCCTCCATCTTAGCTCTCACATCGCATCATTTCAATCTACCAGACTAAACAACTCTAATATTTACCTAATGCTAAAATAGATTAAAGGGAAACGCCTAACTTGGTCTAAAATATTCTTTTCATAAATCGAGTTAAGCAAGAGATGATCAGTTACGCTACCATGTCATCTTCTTAGACTGTAATATTGGATATCAGTTGCAAGTAACTATATCGCGATACTTAATAGTGTCAAATTCTGGATGACAAATGGGAGACTATGTGTAATGCAAAAATTCTAGCTGATTATATTTTTTCTAATTTTTATATTTTTTAAAGATTTTATTTATTTATTTGACAGAGAGCGAGAGAGCACAAGCAGGGGGAGCAGCATTGGGAGAGGGAGAAGCAGGCTCCCCACTGAGCAAAGAGCCCAACATAGGCCTGGATCCCAGGATCCTGGGATCATCACCTGAGCTGAGGGCAGACACTTAACTGACTGAGCCACCCAGGCATCTCTCTAGTTGATTCTTTAAATTAAATCAGATTCTCATCTCTACGAAGTAAGTGGCAATCCTGTCATTATTCTAGCATTCAAATTGTCCACATTTTTAAATCATGTAACAAATGCTTACCATATTTAAAAGACAGAAGTGTGATGGATTTGTTTACAGCAACCCCATAACATGCCCTAAATGTCCATTCTTCCCTTACTAGTCAGAGTACTGTGGCCCTTCATTCTCTAAGCCCTGAGTGTATTTTACTATTACAAAGGTTTCCACACCTCTCCTGAGTGTTACCTTGCTCCTACCAATGCTGTACTGTCTTACTTATCATCTTCCATGCCTTAATTCTCAAGTCTATGTCTATTATGACCATTTTAAATTTTATAATATGTTTCTATGTTTGTGTCATCCACCAGATTTTGAGTTCCAGTGTTATAATCATCTTTTTATTCTCAGGACATAACTTAGCAGAAGTATTTGTTTATTGTATGAGTGAATGAATACAGTAGTGGTCTGTATCCTCATAGAAAATATATATCGTGTGTAAGCTGTTCAGACTATTGATCAGTTTATTAAATGTAAAAAGTATCAAATAAGACACATGTGAAATGCAGTTGCCTTTGCACTTCCCACAGTAGAATGGTATCATTTACCTGGGGTGTTAATTGAGGCAGAGAAATGGAGTCATCAAGTTCTTTCAACTTTAGGATTCATAAAAAATATTTTAGATACTTCTAGCTCTTCTAACTCAATGATAGAGAAAAACATGAAAAATTGGAAAAATGGAACAATCTCCATGGTATATCAGAAATACTTTTATTTTGTACGAGCTTATGTCTACCTGGAGGGATTTTCCTTTTCTTCCTTTGTTACTTTTTGGAAATCTTTTAGGGGGCACTAGGAAGATGAGAAGAAGAAAGAACAGAGAGGTGGTACTATGTAATCTATTTATGCAAATAAATCGAGTTTCCATAACACCGGAGTTTCTATCCATCTAAGGACATATGTTACTAATTAACTCAAGGGTTATAAGCAAATTGTATTTAGTTCAAAACTTTTCTACACACAATCTGTTCAGTCAGCCAGTACTAACCAAGATTACCATCTCATTTATAGAAAAAATATCAAAGCTCCCAATTGCATTAAATGTGTTGGTTTTGATGAACCTGTTTTCATGACCGTGAAGAGACAAATTCCAAGATATTTTCACAAACAAATACACATTCCTTCATATTCAAAAGCCTTGAGTGGACGCTTCCAGCTGATGACTTATTTTCCCCCGATTAAATGCAAATTCTACTGAGAGAGGTATCATTGCAAACTGTTTGACCTTATTGTTGATTCAAAACACTTTCTTTTCTCTAACCCAAATGCCAATCTAGAGATGGAGCTATATAGCGTTGCAGGAGTGATGGGTATTATGGTCTTTCTTTGTGCATCCATCCCTTGGTGATGGAATGGAGATGGTACAAATAAGAAGCAGGTACACATTCCTTTTACTTAGCTGACTATACCAAGTTTGCTGAACACTTTCAGTTTTTTGTCACTTCTTCTCTTTAATATTAACCAGAGGTTGGCTTCTTGTTGCAGCAGTCATTGAGGTGTTTGTTCCCTTGAGATTATTTGTTTATTCTGGAAACTTCCTTGCTGCCAGAGATCTGGCTAACTTTTCTTTAAAGCTCTTCCAAACACCTTACTCTCTGCTGTCCTTTGCTATTGTGATCCTTTGCATAAATTGACTTGGCTCTATAACAAACCTCCCTAAAACTTAGTGACCTTATTGTTATTGTTATTTACAGTTATTGCTATGTGATTCTTCCCTTATGGACCAATTTATCTGATCTCTGCTTGGCTAGCTCTTGTATCTGTAGTCACCTAGACAATTGGATAATCTAGGACAACATTGCTTATGAGTCTGGAGGTTGATTAGTGAAGAACTAGAGATCTTACCCATGGTTTTGTTTTGTTTTGTTTTGTTTTGTTTTTTCATTTTCCAGAAAAATCCAATCAGGCCTCTTCACATGGTCATCTAAATTTTTCAAGTGCTGTAAGAGAGAGCAAGTCCCAACATACAAGAACTTTTCCAGACAAATGCTTCTTTGGGAAGATTCTCCTTCAATCTCTCATGCTTCTTTTCACATAACTAAGCTCAGGAGAGACATATTGGGCCACTCAGAGGAACAGATAATATTCTATTTCTTAAAATTTGGTAGGTATTTGTGTGTTCACTCTTCCTCTTTAAATTCTTTAAATTTGTTGTATATATGTTATTTTATATGTTATATTTTAATATGCACACTTTAAAGAATTTGGTAACAAAATAAATTAGGAGACATAAATTAAATAAGCCTACTAGTTTGGCACCTAGCACTTGTTAATTTTAGCAATGTGAGAATTAATCAGTTACTCATTGGAAAATAATTAAAGACAAAATTAGAGTGAAAACAATAGATACAAGAAAGTTGGACTCCCTTTACAGAGAAGGTGCCTGACTAAAAATAAAGCCAGTAAAATTTAATTTCCTAAATTCCTATTTTGTGTCTGACTACAATAAAATTAAACTGGAAATACACAAAAGGAAGATATCTGGGAAATTCTTCCAAATTTAAAATTAAATGGTACACTTATGCACATGGGTCCATAAGTAAACCACAAGAGACATTAGCAAATATTTTGAATAGAATCCGTAGCACATCCTTATTATAAATACTAATTCTTTGCGTGCTTGCAAGTAATGTTCCATTCAGGGCTTATATTTTTACTCTGTATTATTCTTATTTTTAATATAGTTATCTTTCTCTGTCCTCTCACTTATGAGCTGTGCTTTTATTTCTTGGTTAAACCATTTCCCTTTATCCTGAAGTTTATAGACATTTCAAACCCAAAGAATTTCTGACATTACTCCTAAATCTCCTTCTTCAATAGCATTCTCCGTCTCAAATGATAGGAATGCTATCCTTTTAGTTGGTCAACACCCAAATCGTGGATTTATCCTTGGCAACTCTCTTCCTCTCACAGTTCACATGCAGTCCATCAGGAAATCCGGTCAGCCTTATCTTCAAAACATTTCCACAGTCTGACAGCTATTATTGCCTCTGTCATAACCTTGGTCTTGATATCACACCAAGATTAATGCTATACCCTCTCAGCTTTTCTCCTGCTTCTCCCCCCATTTATATCAGTGTCTTCTAAACATAGCAGACAGGGTGATAATTTAAATGTAAGTCCTGTCATGTCGCTCATTTTTTAAAACTGTCTCCTGTTTTTACTGTTGGAGGATTTTAACTACTGATTAGATTCTTTAAAATGTTATAGGTAAATTCATTTTTAACATTTATTATCGGCATAAAAAGAGGCACATGGATCAAGTGGACAAAACAGGGAGCCCAGAAATAAAACCAAACATATGTGGTCAATTAATTTACGACAGAGAAGCCAAGAATACACAATGGGAAAAGGAGAGTCTGTTCAATAAATGTGTTAAGAAAACTGGATAGCCAGATGCAAAAAAATGAAACTGGATCACTACTTACACCATACACAAAATGACCTTGAAAAAACTGTAAAGCTACTAGAAGAAAATATAGGCAGGCAGTAAGCACTTTGACGTAGGCCTTGGCAACGACTTCTTTGGATTTGACACCAAAAGCAAGGTAAAAAAAAGCAAAAATAAACTGGGAGTGTATTAAACTTTTGCACAGGAAAAATATACAATTTAAAAAAAATGTGGAATGGGAGAAAGAATTTGCAAAACAAGTATTTGAGAAGGGGTTAATACCCAAAATATATAAGGAACTCATACAACTCAATTGCAAAGAAACCAAATGTCCCAATTAAAAATGGACAGAGGACATGAAAAGCCATTTTTCCAAAGGCATACAGTTGGTCAGTATAATGATGAAAAGGTGCCCAAGATCACTCATCATTAGGGAAATACAAATCAAAACCACAATAAGATACTGATTCATACCTATTAGGATGTCTATTATCAAAAAGACAGCAGATAACAAATGTTGATGAGGATGTGTACTATTGATAGGAATGTAAATTGGTGCAGCCACTATGGGAAACAATATGAAGGTTTCTTAAGAAATTAAAAATAGGGGGGCACTTGGGTGACTCAGTGGGTTAAGTGTCTGCCTTTGGCTCAGGTCATGATCTCAGGATTCTGGGATCGAGTCCCGCATTGGGCTCCCTGCTCAGCAGGGAGTCTGCTTCTCTCTCTGCTCCTCCCCCCTGTTCATGCTCTGTCTCTCTGTCAAATAAATAAATAAAATCTTAAAAAAAAAAAGAAATTACTAATAGAACTATCATATGATCCAGAAATCCCACTTCCTGGTATATATCCAAAGGAAACAAAATTATCTTGAGGAGATATCTGTATTCCCATGTTTATTACAGCATTATTCACAATAGCCAAGGTAGAGAAACTAATTAAATGTCCAGTGTCTATTGACAGATGAATGGATAAAGAAAATGTGGCTTATGTATTTGTATTTATGTATTTAAAATGTATATTCAACGGACTATTATTCATTCTTAAAAAAGAAGATCCTCTCATTCACGATGACTACATGGAGGAATTTGGAAGGCATTATGCTAAGTGAAATAAGCTAGACAGAGAAAGACAAATGCTGCATAGTATGATTTATATGTGGAATCTTAAAAAAATAAAAAATAAAAAAATAAGTCAAACTCATAAACAGAGAGCAGAGAAAGAAATAGTTTGCCAGGAGGTAGAAGAAATAGAGAAGTTAGTAACAAGAGAAAATACGTATTCTTCAGTTAGGAATGATAATTTTTCAAGGTATTTCTCCATTTACGTACATTACAAGTTTATTGGCATAAAAATTTCCATAATATTCATTATTATCATTTCATTGCTTGCAACGCTTTTGAAATTGGCTATTACCTTCTTTCCCCTTTTCGTGATCAGTTATAAGGCAGGTTTTTAAAAAAATATTCTTTATAGAAATAATTTAAGCTTTATTAATACTCTGTATTGTATGTTGCATTGATTCCTCTCATTTCATTTCCTTCTTATCTATCTGTATTTATTTTGCCGTCCCCTTTCTACTTTTTATTTTCAATCATTAATTTTGTCTTCTGTCATTCCAATAGGAGCATTTAAATCTTTGATTTTTGCCCTCAAAACACTGTTTTAGTGGCATTTCACAACTTTTCTTATGTCATATATAACAACAATATATATGACATATATATGACAACTTAATATAATTAAGTCCCAAATATTTTCTTAATATGTTAGTAATTTTCATTTGGCCCAATGGTGTTTATAAATGGGCGTCTTAATTTACAGAGACACAGGAATATTCTGGTTATCTTTTAGTTGTTAATTTTTTAAGTTAGTTGCCTCGTAGGTAGAGGAAATTTTCTATAACTTCAATGTTTGAAATTTGTTGAGGCTTGTTGGTATGAGTCATTATATGGTCAGTATTTATAAATGTTTCAGAAGGTTTTAAAAAATGTGTGGATGCCACAATCGTAGGGTATAGTGTTCTATACATGTTTATTAGGATGTTCATTAATTATGGTCCTTTCATACTTCCATGTACTTTGTGCCCTTTGCCTTTTTATTTTTTAAGTTACTAAGTTAACTATAATTGTTGATTTGTCTGTTTCTCATACACTTATGTAATTTATTTTCTTTTGTACATTTTATTTCTGTGACATATAGTATTTTTATCTTTTCATTGAATGAAAATTGTATTTATGAGGCACTCATCTATGTCTCAAATAAGCTTTTACCTACAACCTATTGTATTTATAGTGGTATCACTGCATCCGTTCTTTTTAGTTTGCATACCATATCTTTACTATCCTTTCACTTTTTATATTTCTATATTATTTTTCTTTCTTTGTTTGTTTTAAGTAAACTCTGTGGCTAGTGTGGGGCTTGAATTCATGGAGTCTCATTGTTCTGTGACTGACCCAGCCAGGCACTCAGATATTTCTCTTTGACATTTTCTTCATGAACCAGTGACAGTAATTTGTGCATTCATCTCTTAACTCCACATTCTATCCTATTGTTCTGTTTGCCTGTCCTTGTGCCAAGCTGTCAGTCTCATATTTGTAAGTCTTTTTAATTGGCCGCTCTTGTGTCCTCCAATTGTGTTGTTTTTCTTCCAGACTGCCTTCGTAGAGGAGCTTCTCCTCTGCTTGGGAAGTAGAAAACTGAAAAAGAACCTCACTACCATTTTAACAAATGAGTAAAAGTTGGATAGTCTACAAAACCATAACTTCTACTGAATACATCAAAAGTTGAAGGCAGTCAAGGGCAATGAATTCCAAAAAAATGACATACTCCTGTGAGGAGAGAAAAGGCACATGAACCATTTCACCTCTGACAACTCATAGAAGGAAGAATTGGCTGCCATAGTAACAGGTGAGGATAAATTAGCTCAAACTTTAATAAATTTCTAAAATTGAGTTTGGGCTACTGCATCAGTTTGGAACAATAGGGGATTCTAGATACAAGGATAGTTTGTAGACATGCATGCTTTTCTGCAAAGACCTCCAGTGATTGTTCACAGGAAGGGTTAACTCAGGGCACGAGGTCAAAGACAGGCCATTTCTGTGGTTGAAGAAAGAAGAGGTAATCTGTGCTCCTGGTTGGAAGATAGAGAACATTGCACATATCTCTGACGTTTTTACCTATATGAAGCAAAAGCCTTTAATCACTGGTAGAGGAGAATAAACCTCTTAGTTCCTGGGCAAGCCCACCCGGGGAGGGTCTAGGAAATCTTCCTACCAGTTACCAGAATCCAAGCAAAGCTTGAATGCTTCTGGTGGAATGGTAGAAGCAGAGGTCTTCTGTTTATTGGGGGAGGAGGAAGAAAAATTTCTTGTTCCTGGGATCTTGTACCAATATAAAAAAGAGATGGGGAAGCATACATCCTGCAGACAATAAAATGATAATAAGTGAATAGTTTGGACAACTTTATGCCAAAATTTTGATAACACCAATAACATAGAAAAATTCCTTTTAGGCTAAAACTAACAAACTTATTCAAGAAGAAGTAGATACTCTGTATAATCTTAGCTACTATGTAAATTGAGTTCACTGTTATATAATATCCTATAAAGAAAACTCCAGATCCAAATAAATTTGTTACTAAATTCTACCAAACGCTTAGCAAAAACAATACACAATTTATACACAAGCTTTTCCCATAAATAAAAGAAGAGGGAACACTTCTGAATTCATTTTATAAGGAACATTACCCTGATACAAAAAATGTATAAAGGCATTACAAAAAATGTAACTATAGACCCTTATCCCTCATGAATAAAGACACAAAGGATCTTTTACAAAATTATATCAAATGGAATCCAGCAATATATAAAATGACAATATATCATGACCAAATTTTTCAGAAACAGAAGTGTGATTCAGCATTTAATAAACAATATAATACACCATATCAAAATATTATTAAGGAGAACTAAAATGATTATCTCAATACATGTAGAGAGAGTATTAGTCAAAATTTAACATTCATGATTTAAAAGAAATTTTCACTTAGTGTAGATAGAAGGAATCTATCCTTCTCTAACACAGAACATCTACTAGGAAACTAATGCTAAAATACTAAATGCTTTCCCAGCACTCTCCTTCCCATGAAGACAATAAACAGAGCAAGGATATCTACTCATATTAGATTTTTTTCAACATTTGATTGGCAGACCTAATCAGGACAATAAAATAAAAAGATATAAAAACACAGAGATTATAAAGAAAGAAACTGTCTTTATTCATATAGGACTTATTCTTCTATGTAGAAATTCCCAAAGAACCTGTAATAAAGTTATTACAACAAAGAAATAAGTTGAATACTATTAGAAGATACAAAGGCAAAATACAGAAATAAATTATACTTCTCTACAATGACAATGAAGAGTTGTAAATTGAGATTATAATAATGATATACATTTTAACAATGTGAAAGCATGAAAAACTTAGGGATTAATAAAACAAAAGTCTAGAGAAAGATTATCATTTGCTCATAAAAATCTATCATGGAATGACACTGCATTGAGTACTGTATCGACAAGTATATTTGTGGTTCCTTCAAATTTACATTTTTTAAAATATTTGTTCTGTATATTTGTTAGATAAGCTGAACCACATATGGTGAATAAAGGGGGTACTTACTCTATTGTGTGAACACAAATTTGTGAGTATCATACCAATAAATTCAACAGAGAATTCTTTTCAATCATACTCAGTCCTTGGAGAATATTGATATATATGTTTTTCTTCATTTTATTATACTTGCTGTAGCCATCCAGTATTCCAATACTTTGTAAGGGTCTAACAGAGATTGATGGCTCACGCATCAATCTCTGTTAGACTTCATCCAGTTTTACATGAATACTCTTGGGTTATTTCTCCCATATATTGAAAGAAAAATGTACAAAGAATAGGGGAATGTCTGTTACACATCGACTGAATTCACATGCTCTTGTACAAAGGTGAGATTATGCTTATTAATATTGCAATTTCCTGGCTGTTTCATGTCATGCTTCCTTTTTTTTTTAATGATACGTTCGTCACCATACAGTACATCATTAGTTTTAGATGTAGTGATCCATGATTCATTGTTTGCACATAACACCCAGTGCTCCATGCAGTACGTGCCCTCTCTAATACCCATCACTGGGTTAACCCATCCCCCAGCACCCTCCCCTCTAAAACCCTGAGTTTCTTTCTCGGAGTCCATAGCCTCTCATGGTTCGTTCCTGCACCCTGCCCCCGATTTCCCCCACTTCATTTTTCTCTTCCTTCTCCTAATGTCCTCCATGCCATTCCTTATGTTCCACAAATAAGTGAAACCATATGATAATTGACTTTCTGTGCTGGACTTACTTCACTTAGCATAATCTCCTCCAGTCCTATCCATGTTGAGGCAAAAGTTGGGTATTCTTCCTTTCTGAAGGCTGAGTAATATTCCATTGTATATATGGACCACATCTTCTTTATCCGTTCATCTGTTGAAGGGCGTCTTGGCTCTTTCCACAGTTTGGCTATTGTGGACATTGCTGCTGTGAACATTGGGGTTCATATGGCCCTTCTTTTCACTAGATCTGTATCTTTGGGGTAAATACCCAGTAGTGCAATTGCTGGGTCCTAGGGTAGCTCTATTTTTAACTTCTTGAGGAACCTCCATACTGTTTTCCAAAGTGGCTGTACCAACTTGCATTCCCACCAAACAGTGTAGGAGGGTTCCCCTTTCTCCACAACCTCTCCAACATTTGTTGTTTCTTGCCTTGTCAACTTTTGCCATTCTAACTGGTGTAAAGTGGTATCTCAATGTGGTTTTGATTTGAATTTCCCTGATGGCTAATGATGTTGAACATTTTTTCATGTGTCTGTTAGCCATTTTTATGTCTTCTTTGGAGAAGTATCTGTTCATGTCTTCTGCCCATTTTTTGACTTGATTATTTGTTTTTTGGGGGGTTGAGTTTGAGAAGATCTTCATAGATCTTGGATACCAGCCCTTTATCTGTAGTGTCATTTGCAAATATCTTCTCCCATTCCGTGGGTTGCCTCTTTGTTTTGTTGACTGTTTCCTTTGCTGTGCAGAAGCTTTTTATCTTGATGAAGTCCCAAAAGTTCATTTTTGCCTTTGTTTCACTAGCTTTTGGAGATGTATCTTGAAAGAAGTTGCTGTGGGCGATGTCAACGAGGTTATTGCCTATGTTCTCCTCTAGGATCTTGATGGATTCCTGTCTCACATTGAGGTCTTTCATCCATTTTGAGTTTATCTTTGTGTATGGTGTTAGAGAATGGTTGAGTTTCATTCTTCTGTATATAGCTGTCCAATTTTCCCAGCACCATTTATTGAAGAGACTGTCTTTTTATTTTTATTTTTATTTATTTTTTTTGACAGAGAGAGACAGTGAGAGAGGCAACACAAGCAGGGGGAATGGGAGAGGGAGAAGCAGGCCTCCCATGGAGCAGGGAGCCTGATGTGGGGCTCAATCCCAGAACCCTGGAATCATGACCCGAGCCAAATGCAGACTCTTAATGACTGAGCCACCCAGGCACCCCTTTTTAATTTTATTTTATTATGTTATGTTAATCACCATACATTACATCATTAGTTTTTGATGTAGTATTCCATGATTCATTGTTAGTGCATAACACCCAGTGCTCCATGCAGAACGTGCCCTCTTTAATACCCATCACCAGGCTAACCCATCCCCCCCCTCCCATCCCCTCTAGAACTCTCAGTTTGTTTCTCAGAGTCCATAGTCTCCCATGGTTCATCTTGCCCTCCTATTTCCCCACCTTCATTTTTCCCATCCTACTATCTTCTTCTTTTTTTTTTTTTAATATATAATGTATGATTTGTTTCAGAGGTACGGGTCTGTGATTCATCAGTCTTACACAATTCATAGCGCTCACCATAGCACATACCCTCCCCAATGTCTATCACCCAGTCACCCCATCCCTCCCACCCCCCACCACTCTAGCAACCCTCAGTTTGTTTCCAGAGATTAAGAATTCCTCATATCAATGAGATCATATGATACATGTCTTTCTCTGATTGACTTATTTCGCTTAGCATAATACCCTCTAGTTCCATCCACATCATTGCAAATGGCAAGATTTTTTGATGGCTGCATAATATTCCATATATATATATATATATATATATATATATATACACACACACACACACATACATACGTACATACATACACATCTTCTTTATCCATTCATCTGTTGATGGACAGCTTGGCTCTTTCCATAGTTTGGCTATTGTGGACATTGCTGCTATAAACATTGGGGTACACATACCCCTTCGGATCACTACATTTGTATCTTTGGGGTAAATACCCAGTAGTGCAATTGCTGGGAGACTGTCTTTTTTCCATTGGATATTTTTTCCTGCTTTGTCGAAGACTAGTTGACCATCGAGTTGAAGGTCCATATCTGGACTCTCTATTCTGTTCCATTGGTCTATTTATCTCTTTATGTGCCAGTACCATGTTGTCTTGGTGATCACAGCTTTGTAATATAGCTTGAAATCAGGCAAAGTGATGCCCCCAGCTTTGTTTTTCTTTTTCAGCATTTCCTTGGCAATTCAGGATCTTTTCTGGTTCCATACAAATTTTAGGATTGTTTATTCCAGCACTTTGAAAAATGCCATTGGTATTTTGATTGGGATGGCATTGAAAGTATAGATTGCTCTGGGCAGCATAGACATTTTAACAATGTTTATTCTTCTGATCCATGAGCATGGAATGTTTTTCCATCTTTTTGTGACTTCTTTAATTTCTTTCATAAGTGTTCTGTAGTTCTTAGAGTATAGATCCTTTACCTCTTTGGTTAGGTTTATTCCAAGGTATCTTACGGTGTTTGGTGCTATTGTAAATGGAATTGATTCCCTAATTTCTCTTTCTACAGTTACATTGTTAGTATATAGGAAAGCAACTGAGTTCTTTGCACTGATTTTTTATCCTTCCACATTACTGAATTGCTGTATGAGTTCTAGTATTTTGGGGTTGGAATCTTTTGGGTTTTCCACATAAAATATCATGTCATCTGCGAAGAGAGAGAGTTTGACTTCTTTGCCAATTTGAATACATTTTATTTCTTTTTGTTGTCTGATTGCTGTTGCTAGGACCTCTAGTACTATGTTGAACAATAGTGGCAAGAGTGGGCATCCTTGTTGTGTTCCTGATCTTAAAGGAAAGGCTCTCAGCTTTTCCCCATTGAGAATGATATTTGCTGTGGGCTTTTCATAGATGGTTTTTATGAACTTGAGGAATGTTCCCTCTATCCCTATACTATGAAGAGTTTTAATCAGGAAAGGATGCTGTGTTTTGTCAAATGTTTTTTTTCTGCATCAGTTGAGAGGACCATATGGTTCTTCTCTCTTCTCTTATTAATGTGTTCTATCACATTGATTGATTTGCAAATGTTGAACCACCCTTGCATCGCAGGGATAAATCCCACCTGGTCGTGATGGATAATCCTTTTAATATGCTGTTGGATCCTATTAGCTAGGATCTTGTTGAGAATTTTGGCATCCATATTTATCAGGGGTATTGGGCTGAAATTCTCCTTTTTGATGGGGTCTTTGCCTGGTTCAAGGTAATGCTGGCCTCATAGAATGATTCTGGAAGTTTTTCTTCCTTTTCTAGTTTTTGAAACATCTTCAGGAGAATAGGTATTATTTCTTCTTTGAATGTTTGATAGAATTCCCCAGGGAATTCATCAGGTCCTGGACTCCTGCTTCCTAAAAATCTTTTCTTCTTCTTGTTCCTTTAAGTCACAAAGTATTTTAAGACTAGCAAACATTGTAGTAATTTCTGGGCATTTTGATAAAATTGACAGCAATGCTATGTTCAGCATGGCAAAACAATTCATTTCACTCAATGAGAAAAAAATTCTGTAGAGCACGGGATCCCTTTACAAACATTTTTTTAAATGAGTAAATCACAAAACTTGCTATTTGCCTCTATAGAGCAATTTGTCAGGCTATGTGCTTGACATGGTTATGAAACATCCATCCATAATCTTTGTAGGAATGAGACATTCCCCTTCAGCTCTTACAACTGTAGAGGCAAGATAATTGTCTCCATAATTGATACCAGTTTTGTCTGACTAATCAACAAACTCTGTAGACTGCCCAGAAGCAACCCTTGCTGCTTCGGATAATTACATCTTGATTTTCATCAGTGTCTTCATAAGGCCTCAAGTGGGTGGGTGGAAATGCTGTCAAAGTGATTCCATTCAAATTATCAACACTTTATTTTAAGGTCACTTCAGATGCATCCCTAAGATATGGCATAGGTGATGGTTAATGTATAATGAATACTAAAGGAGTCATAATTTACATACAGAGGACTTTTTAGACTAGAGTATAAAAAAAGTCAATGTGAGAAAGCAAAACAGTTCACTTCCTTTAAGACATTTCTAATTTAAAGAGCTGTAGGAAATAATTTCTAGAAGCATGAATTTTTTCAAATTTCTCCAGAGATTTAATTTCTACCCAGATCAGGGCATCAGTATAAGAGGATGCAGGGCATTGTCAATCTATAGAACATGTTTCACTGCCCAAGATTCACAGTTACTACCATGAAGCCATATATGATTCGTAGATATAGAATCAAACTATTCTAGAAATCGCTATAGCCCTAACTCAAGGCTGTGAAACTTGGAACTCCCATGATATTGTGCCCCATTCTATGGTGGTCTAGAGTCTCTATTATGGAGCCCAGCTGTACTGAGGACCCCAGACATACATGCTCTTTGCTTGATAGAAATATATAAACCAAAAGGGATTGCAATCATAGGCACATTCATAACTTTCTACTGTCTCTCATTCCAATCTGTTTCCTTTTCTACAATCTGATGGCTAAGTAAATGTAAAAGCAGCATTTCAGACAGTGGGACCTCTGTGGCATGGACTCCTGATTGATGGAAACTGTGAGATAATAGATACATACTGTTTTAAGTCACTAAGTTTGTGGTAATTTGTTACACAGCAATACAATATTAATACAGTAAATGCTCAACAAATATTTGTTAAACACTTTATTTCACAATGTTTACTGAGTCCTTGACACTGGTATTTGCTTTTCTGATCCACCAATTATTCAACAAGCATAATTTAACTTTGAGCACAATTGATAACTAGCAGTAGTATAATTCTGGGGTATGCCATGTGAACACCATTTTACTCATAAAGATTTTCTGATTTCTCGATTGATGTGCATTTATTGAAATAGTTTTGAAAGTCTCATGTTTTTGATTATGGATATTGGTATTATGGTCAATAAATACTTTTGCTCACTTAATTTCTTGTCAGTCTGAACAGTTCTTTGTTGATTATTTAAAATAGTTTTGCAATGATGTGCTTCCAAGTTAGTGTCTGGTATTCAACTGTGAGCATTTTTGGCAGAGAATGTATGTAATTAAGTTTTGTATTTTCAACACCTAGCACTTTCTGATACATACCAGACACACGATCATTGTTTCTTAGAAATTAGTGTATGCAGTATGTAGTAAAAGGGCATATATTTTATAAAAATACGTAAAACAATTGATTTGAACAATTGCATTCAAACCATGTAATTATAAAGTAAGCATCATTGGTACATGATATCACTAATATATAATGTATAGGTTTATAAATGGGAAGATTCTAATCCTGGAAGTTCTACCCATTTCCCAGTTGCTGTGCACATTGGCTGCTGAGTGCTGACTCTTCATATGATGCCTCAAGATGTGACAGGTCTTTCATGTGATTTACACTCCAGAGGCTGATGATGGAGTTCACCTAAGACTATCCCTTTGGTTCACCCTGTCTTGTTTTCCTTTCTGTCTTACAGGTTTATTTCTAAAGAGTACTTCTTCCTTAAGTCATGTGCATTTGTATCAAAATCCACGATTTCATGATCTATATGTGGTCCAGATGTGAAAGAGCTTCTAGGCAAAAAGCTTCTAGGCTACAGCTTTTCCCATGTGTTTCTTCTTTATTTCAGTCACCTACAAATATAAAGATAAGTTATCCACCACCAGTCCTTTTGCCCCCAACACATGAGTGGTGAGACATTGGCAGGATAGCTGCATTTCAAAGAGAGTGCTGCTATCCTGCCAATGTCTCAAGACAAAGGATCAAAGGGGAAGGGAGGGAAAAATGAAACAAGACAAAACCAAGAGGGAGACAAACCATAAGAGACTCTTAATCTCAGGAAACAGGGTTGCTGGAGTGGTGGGGGAGTGGGAGGGATGGGGTGGCTGGGTGATGGACACTGGGGAGGGTATGTGCTGTGGTGAGCGCTGTGAATTGTGCAAGACTGATGAATCACAGACTGGTACCCCTGAAACAAATAACAAATTATATGTTAATTAAAAAAAGAAAGAGTCACTGGCTCATATCAGTACGTAAATCCACCTGAGCACATGTGTCTAGGCCCCGCTTTTTCAAAGACAGGGAACGTTCTTTGTGGACCAGTTCTGCTACCTGGAGTTCTTCCCTTAATCCTTTATTCTTCACATCTCTTGGCTAAGCCTTCAGAGAGTTTCCTTCTTTTCCATAAGAAATGTCCCATGTGTGGAGTGAGGGGTCTTCTTATCCTGCTTCCTGCCTGTAGAAAGTTGGCAGCTCAAAACCTACTTTTCATTTTTAACTCTTCCATGCCTTTATCATCCATGCTGGTGCATAGGCCAGGACACCTCTCTTAAAAACATTGTTATTTTTCTGTGAATTTCTGCATCTCAAAAGTGACATCCACAATTATTTCTGAGACTCATCTATTTGCGATGAGGAAGGCTGCTGTAGGATAATATTCTTAACATTCTTTTTCCTTTTTTTTAAAGATTTTATTTATTTATTTGAGAGAGAGAGAGCATGATTGGGGGGAGGGGCAGAGGGAGAAGCAGACTCCCTGCTGAGCAGGGAGCCCATTGGGGGACTGGATCCCGGGACCCTGGGACCATGACCTGAGCTAAAGGCAGTAACTTAACCGACTGAGCTACCCAAGTCCCCAATTCTTTTGAGTCCTCTATATTTCTTAGAAATTAGTTTTTGCTCTAGTTTCTTCTCTTTTGCAGGATCTCAGAGTACTCAGTGGGAAAAACTCAGTTGGCACTTTTAGCATTTTAACTGGATACCTCCTTGTCCAGATCAAAAAGTCCCTTGAAGCAATTTTCTAACTTCCAACTTCCCTCAGGTCTTACTTTTCCCCACCTTTTTTCTACCAGCCCAGAGCTTGATTTGCCTTTTTTGAGATTCCAATAACATCTTCCTTTCTGTCTTTTCATGCTCCATAGGAGTTTGCCATTTATTTATCCCGATCAGCCCTCTTAGCAGTTTTCCAGCCTTTTCCTACTGTCTGATCCAAAATCCAGTGCCACATTTAGGTTTTTGTTATGTTGCTAACTACCAATTCCCGTGTTATGTATTTATTTCTGCATAATAGACCATCCCTGAGTACAGTTTTATCTTAAAACAACAATCATTTTGTTTGTGCTTGATCTAATGGGTCAGCAATTTGGCCTGTATTTGGCCATGAAGATGCAGTCATCTGGCCTCTCAGTGGGTCTATATTTTCCAGAGTGGCCCTAGAGTCTGCTCTGCTTCTCAGTGTGGTTTTTCTTTCCATGTGGTCTTTTAACATCAAAGGTCCAGTTTTCTCACATAGAAGCAGCACATCCCAAGAGGGTTGAAGGTGCAAGGCCAAGGCTGGAAAGTCACAAAACACTATTTTTGTTGACTTCTATAGGTCATAGCATGTCACAAGGCCACCCCAGATTTAAGGATGTAAAAATAGATTCTATACTTCATAGGAGGAGCAGAAAAGGAGTAGGGTACAGGAATGAGAGGGATTATTGTGGTCATATTTGCAAATAATCTACCACAATTGAAGAATTTAATTGATGGATTAGCTTGTGTTATATATTTTATTCTTTGATTCATGATAACCAACAATGGTTGTGTTATAATGCTAGAACTTAACATTTATAGGGATTTCAAGCAATTCATCAGATATAATTATCTGGACCAAATTCTATTATCAAAGATAGCTTCCTGTCCTATTACAAAATTATTAAGGAATAATAATAACTAAGCAATGTACATGTAAATTAAATTCCAAAAAGATAATTTGATTTATAAATATTTGTTCTTGTTTGAACAATACCCATTATGAGTATTTTCCCCGCAGAGTTAGAATTTTTTCATTATTTTCCCAAATTGTCTACTCCTTGTCATAGTTATCCTCTTTAACATTATTGTATTTGTACATCTTCAGTAACCTATTTTATTTGAGCCCTTTATTTAGATGTACTAACATTAAACAATAATGAAAAGGATGTTATTCTACAACACTTAAAGTGTTCTTTACTTAACTACTTGAAATAATCTCTGAACATTACTTTACCTAACATATTTAAGTCCATTAAAATGTTTTAAGAGCATGCTAAAAATGTTAGCAGATTGTTAATAGTTATGGTTCACAACCTGAATATTTTGAGAGGTGGTTTCTAAGCTTATAGCTAATTCAACAAATTAATCCCATGATACTGACTCATGTTTACTGTGTAAAAGTCTAAACTGACTTTTGAGACATTCTCTGTGCCATTAAAAATTATGTTGAAAACTATTTGTTTTGATTGTGAGGTTCCACCAGGAACTATAAGCATTATTATCCCAATTATCTGCCTTGCGAATAGATTATTGTGTATATGAACGTTCGGAGGGAACAAAACATCTTGCCGTCATTTACAACTTATAAAATGATTCTCTGTTTCAATGGGTTTCCTTTAACTTTGTTTTAGTATTCGTAAGAAAGTGGTCTAGAAAAGTGCTTTTAATCTTTCTATTTTTCTTTTTTTGGAGTAATGTTACCTATAGTCTGATGAACTGTAAACTATTACTCTGACTCTTCTTCTAGTTTGACTTCTAACTTTTCTCTGATGTTCCCACTTAGGGCTTTTTTTTGTTGTCTCTGCTAAAAATATCAATAGCATAAATTTCAAATTTCTCTGAAAAAATGCTAAACTAACATTAAAAAATGTAAACTAATAACTAAATTCCAGTTAATCTGGCACATATCTTAAGTAATTTATATGTATTAATTATATGTATGTGTATATTGAAAAATACAAGAGTTGCAACTTAAGTAATACTGTATTTTTATAGATAGTACTTCTCATGGTGCTTGCTCTGGACTGAATTGCGTTCTTCCCAAATTCATATATTGAACTGAAACCCCAATATGACTGTATTTGGGAAAGGGCTTTTAGGAATTAGTTAAGGTAAACTAGGTCATAAGGGTGGTATCTTAATCTTGTACGGTTTTTGGCCCTATAAAAAGAGGAAGAGAGAGTGTTGACTCTCTATACTCATGGACCGAGGAAAGACTTGTGAGCACACAGTGAGAATGCTACCATCTGCAAGCCAGGAAAAGAGTTCTCACCAAAGTGTGACCATATTGGTGCTTTGATCTCAGACTTTGAGACTCCAAACCTCTGAGAAATTAAGTTTCTATTGTATAAGCCACCTGGTCTATGGTATTTTGTTATGGCAGCCCAAGTCAACAAATAGAGTGTTTTAAAGTTTAGTTCTGTCTAGATTTTAATTAAATGGGTTAAAATTGTGAAGCCTTATTCCCCAATATGGTTCTTCAAGAAATAATTTCACACATTTTCCTGGAGAAAATTTCTGTGATTAAATAAATTGGGTCAGGCTGCATAATATAGTCCCCTCTTGGAAACTCACAATACACATTCATGTATTATAACAGCTGTAATCCCATTATATAATATTGTGTAACCCAAACAAAGCTAGAATTTCTTGAGATTAAGTTTTTAATTCACATTTCATCTCAGCGTGAATAAAAAAGAAAAAAAACTCATTCAAGATACTGAAAAGCAGTGTGTGCTTTCATTGAAAATTTATTGGAGACCTGGAGGATGGGATTGCAGAAGAAATTATACAGTAACACTGGCTAAAATCCTCTTTAGCAATATAACACTCAAAATTCTTTTTTTAAAAAGGTTTTATTTATTTATTAGAGAGAGAGAGCACAGAGGGAGAGTAAGAGGGAGAAGCAGACTTCCCACTAAGCAGAGAGCCCAGTGTGGGGTTCGATCCCAGGACCCTGAGATCATGACAGGAGCTGAAGGCAGACGCTTAACCAACTGAGCCACCCAAATACCCCAACACTCAAAGTTCTGCACTATATATAATCACCACCTCTTTTCTTTCCCTCTAAAAAATCTTTGAGAAGTCATATTTCCATGCCTGTTTGGATTGTATGCTCTTCTTCCATATTCAGACCCCCAATGGTAAGATTACTTCCTTAATATTGAGAGCATTTTAGACCTTTTTCTTACTTCTCAAGAATCTTGCATTCCCAGAGACTGATAACTAACAAAGATATCTGCCTATAAGATTATTTTTTGAAATTTTGTTTTTTCACACAATTGCTCACTCCATACTTCACACTTTGTTATAACATACCTATCAATATCATAAGGAAGGAGGATTTTACAGGTTGCAAACTTGGGATATGTGTTAGAAGCATAGTTCTGTGTTCACATGGGTTGAAACTTCAGTTATTCCTATCAATGTACTTTCCAAACAGCAGGTGTATAATAAATGCACATTAAAAAAGTACTCGAATATTGACATGCCAGCATTAAAAGAAGCAAACCAAGCTTAAATATTCTATACTGGGGCAAAATGTAATCACACCACGATTTTGATAAGATGCACATATTTAACTAGTATAGGAATAATGAAACAGTCAAAACCAATTCCCTTTTTCTAGATTTATTAATCCTTGTCCTTTTCAATAGTGTGTTTGTGGGGGGGGCATAATCTTAGGTACGCATTTGGTCTGCAACATAATGAATTACCTCTTTTAATATTCTAATTATAATCCATTTTGGAGCAATTATAATACCAGTTTCCCAAAGAGCTTACTGTCCCTTTCTGCAAGAGCTCAGAGTTCATAGCCAGAAATTTTAGTTTAAAATAAACAACACAGTTCTACTCATGAAGGATTGACTGCCAAAGAAGCAGTCGTCTCTCAGTAAACAACTGATAAACTGGAACAAGATATGAAGCAAGGTTTTAGATATTGGATAACAGGCCCCTAAGTCAGACCCTGGTAGCAGCTTACTACCAGTAGGCAGTTTCTAGATAATTTCTAGGCTGTATCCCAGGAATGTGACAGTGAATGTTCTCAGTGAGCTGAGGAGATGCATCTGAAGTGCAGGTCAAGAAATAAAAAATTGTGAGGAAGAATATCAGAGATCCACAAAGAGAGCAAGCTCTGGAGATGTGCACAGCCTATGGCTGAACACTAATCTGTGCATCAGTGAGAGAAAACTCCCCGAGGCTGGCAAGGAGAACCACCAGAAATCCATAGGCTGAAAAAAACCCCATGTCTCATGCAAGCCTAGGAGTAGTTTATTCTCATCTGCCATGGATAAGAGATGTCACATTTCTTGGGGTGTTGAATAGATTCCCCAGAAAAGTGTAACCTTTGTAGCAGTGCTAAATGAGTTCCAAGAAAAAGGCTCTTTGGGGCTCGCCATGTGAGAGCTTAAAAGTAAGCTTTTAATAGGGCCAAATTTGTTTACAATTTATTTGACTACACATCACTGGCTACTAATCAAAGACAAAGAGAGAATTTTAAAAGCAGCAAGAGAAAATGAATCCTCACATGCAAGGGAACCTGAAAAAGGCTATTAGATTTTTCAGGAAAAATCTTGCTGGCCAGGAAGGAGTAGGAGGACATATTCATAGTGCTAAAAGAAAAACAAAAGTCAACCAAGAACACTTTACCAGGAAAAGCTACCTTTCAGATTAAAGGAGAAATAAAGACATTCACAGACCCAAAAAAAAAAAAAAAAAAAAGGCTGAAGGAGTTCATTACCCTCAGACCTGTCTTATAAGAAATACTAAAGGGAGTTTTTCAAGTCAAAAGGAAAGGACTCTACCTAATAATATGATATTCCATGGAAGTGTAAAACTCACTGGTAAAGTAAGCATGAAATCAAATTCAGAATACCCTAACACTGGAATGTGGTGGTATGCTATTACTCAAGTCTAGTCGAAAGGGTAAAATACCAAAGTATTAAAAATAATTATAGCTACAGTAATTTGTCAATAAATACACAATATAAAAAGAGATAAATTATACCATTAAATCAGAAAATGTAAAGGGGGAGGTAAAAGAGTAGTTTTTTGGTATGTAATGTTATCAGTTTAAAGACTTTATAACAATGGACTGTTATAACTATATGATGTTTTCTGTATGCCCCGTGATAACCACAAAGCAAAAATCTAGAATAAATACACAAAAGATAAAGAAGGGGAATCAAAGGATGTCATTATGCAAAATCATAAATTCTCAAAGGAAAATGGAGAATAAGAAAGAAAGGAACTAGGGGCACCTGGGTGGCTCATTCATTAAGCATCTGCCTTCGGCTCAGGTCATGGTCCCAGGGTCCTGGGATCGAGCCCCGCATCGGGCTCCCTGCTCAGCGGGAAGCCTGCTTCTCCCTCTCCCACTCCCCCTGCTTGTGTTCCCTCTCTTGCTGCCTCTCTCTGTCAAATACATAAATAAAATCTTAAAAAAAAAAAAAAAGGAAAGAGAGAAAGGAACTACAAAACAGCAAGAAAACAGCAAGATGACATTGGTAAGTCCTTATAGATCAATTGCTTTAAATATAAATAGTTTAAATTCTCTAATCAAAATGCATGGATGGATTAAAACAATGAATGGATTAAAAAAAGTATGATGCCTATAAGAGACTCACTTCAATTTAAGGACATACACAGGCTTAAATTAGAGATATGAAAAATTTTTCCATTCAAATGAAAGCCAAAAAAAAGTAAGGATAGCTATACTTATAACAGATAAAATAGATTTTAAGTAAAAATAATTGTAACAAGATAAAAAAGTCATTATACAATAATAAAAGGGTCAATTAATCAAAACGACCTAATAATTTAAAATGTATATTCACCCACTATCAGGGCACCTCAATATATTAAGCAAATACTAACAGATCTTTCACTGATCTAACCAAAGAAGTGAAAGATTTGTACACTGAAAACTATAAGACACTGATGAAAGAAATTGAGGAAGGCACAATAAATAGAAAGATATCTTGTATTTATGGATTGAAAGAAGTAATATTGTTAATATGTCCACAACACCCAAAGCTATCTCCAAATTTAATGTGATTCCTATCAAACTTCCATAGGCATTTCTTACAGAAATAGAAAAAAAAATCCTAAAATTGTATGGAACCAGAAAAGACCCCAAATAACCAAAACAATCTTGAGAAGTAAGAATGAAACTGGAAGAAACATAGTTCTTGATTTCAAACTATATTGTGAAACTACGGTGGTTGAAACAGGCTGGTGTTGGCGTAGAAACAGACCCATGGGTCACTGCAGCAGAATAGACAGCCCAGAAATAAGCCCACACATATATGGTCACTCATCTTGACAAGGGTGCCAAAGACACACAATGAAGGAAAGATAGTCTCTTCAATAAATGGTGCTGGAAAAATTGGATATCCACATGCAAAAGAATGAAATTGGACCCTTATCTTAAAGCATTCATGAAAATTAACTCAAAATGGATTAAAGACTTAAATATAAGGTCTAAAATCATAAAATGCCTAGAAGAAAACATAAGGAAAAAGTTTTTTTTTTTAAGATTTTATTTATTAGAGAGAGAGAGAGAGAGAGAGAGAACAAGCAGGTGGAGTGGCCTGCAAAGGGAGAGGGAGAAGCAGGCTCCCTGCTAGCAGGGAGCCTGATATGGAGCCTGATATAAGGCTCAATCCCAGGACCCTGGGATCATGAACTGAGCTGAAGGCAGATGCTTAACTGACTGAGCCACCCAGGCGCCCCAGAAAAAGCTTTTTGACGTTGGTCTTGAATGCACCCTGCTAACTACACCCATGAAATCTCATTCACCTCAAACCTGTTTTATATGGTAATATCATGGACTTCAAGCCTGAAACAAGTATTGTAATAGATTTAGGAAGTTTTGAAGATGATATGTATGTTTTTAATATAGAGGGATATGCCTCATTCAGGGTCAGAGGGGAAATTGTGATAGCTAGTCTTCAAGGGTTGCTACCAAGAGAACCTTACTTCTTGGTGTTTAAACCCCATCATCTATAGCCCTTTCCACACTACATCTGGGCTACCTTTGCATAATCAGCAGGATGTGGCCAAAGTGATACTGTGACACTTCTGAGGCTATGTCATAAGAAAACTCAAAGTTTCCACCTTAGTCATTTGGTCACATGTTTTGGATGAGGTGAATTTGCATGGAAGAAGTTTACCCAGAGAGGACTACCATGGCATGTAAAAGGTAAAGCTGGTCCCTTGGAGAGGTCATGTGTAGAAACCTCTCCTGATATGGTCAGCTTGTCCCAGATGTTCTAGGCATCCATACTGAAATAACAGATGTAGAAGTAGATAAGCTGCCTTAGAATGATGAATCTAGTCCATCATTTGTTCCAACCTTATCAGAGAGACCCAAGTGGGAACTGCCTGAATAAGCCCAGTCAACCCATTGAGCTTGGGAGGTAAGAAATTATTGTTTAAGGGGCTCCTGACTGGCTTAGTCAGTGGAGTATGCAACTCTTAATCTCAGGGTCCTGAGTTCAAGCCCCACCCTGCGTATGGAGCCCACTTAAAAAAAAATATTGTTTAAGGCACATAATTTTGGCATGGTTTAGTAGGCAGAAATAGGTAAAGAAAAAGTTCTTCATTTTTTTTAACATTATATTGAGTATTATGTATCATTTTTAATTCCCTATGTATTTTTTTATTTTATTATGTTATGTTAGTCACCATACATTACATCCTTAGTTTTTGATGTAGTGTTCCATGATTCATTGCTTGCATATAACACCCAGTGCTCCACGCAGAACGTGCCCTCCTTAATACCCATCACCAGGCTAACCTATCCCCCCACAAGCCTTCCCTCTAGAACCCTCAGTTTGTTTCTCAGAGTCCATAGTCTCTCATGGTTCGTCTCCCCCTTTAATTCCCCCCCTGCATTTCTCCCTTCCTACTATCTTCTTTCTCTTTTTGGCATATAATACATTATTTGTTGCAGAGGTACAGGTCTGTGATTCAACAGTCTTGCACAATTCACAGCGCTCACCATAGCACATACCCTTCCCAATGTCTATCACCCAGCCACCCCATCCCTCCCACCCCCCACCACTCCAGCAACCCTCAGTTTGTTTCCGGAGATTAAGAATTCCTCATATCAGTGAGGTCATATGATACATGTCTTTCTCTGATTGACTTATTCCATATATATTTTATTTTTATTATTTTATTATATGTTCAGTTAGCCAACATATAGCACATCATTAGTTTTTGATACGCAACTAATGAACCACATATATTTTAGAAGTAACTTGTCAATTACTTCAAAATGCCTGTTAGATTTCTTATAAGAATTCCATTGAGGGGCACCTGGGTGGCTCGGTCATTGGGCATCTGCCTTTGGCTCGGGTCAGGGTCCCAGGGTCCTGGGATCGAGCCCCGCATCGGGCTCCCTGCTCGGCAGGAAGCCTACTTCTCCCTCTCCCACTCCCCCTGCTTGTGTTCCCTCTCTGGCTGTGTCTCTCTCTGTAAAATAAATTAATAAAATCTAAAAAAAAAAAAAAAAGAATTCCATTGAAACTTTATATCAGTTTGGATGTAACAGCTTTAAGTGTTTGTACCCACGAACAATGCATCTTTCAATTCACTGAGGTCTGATTTCATTCATCTCAGAAATATTTTAGAAATTTAATGGTAAGAACTCTTGCCTGTGCTTTGCTTAATTTATTCTGAAGGATGTTGTATTTATGATGTTGTAAGTTATTTTTTTTGAAAAAAGTTTCATTTTCCTAGTTTGTGGCTTATATACAGAAATAAAATTGATTTTTTGAAAACTGATATTCCTAAACTTCCAACTCTGCTAAATTCACTTTTTAGTCCTAGTAGATTGCTTTCTTTTTAATCCTAGTATATTTTTATAGATCCCTCAATAATTTTCTATATAAATGTCATCTGAGAAAAAAATATTTCCTTCCTTCCAGGTTTTATGCATTTCATTTCTTTTCCTATTTATGCTAGCAAAGACTTCCATTGAAGTACTGAATAAAAATGATGAGAACGATTGTTCTTGCCTTCTTGATCTTATGAGGAAAATATTTAACGTTTCTATATTATACATACTATTAGTGGTGTGTCTTTTGTAGATTTTATTAGAAGACAGGTGATTTCCATCTATTCCTGGTTTACTATGAATACTTATCATGAATGGCTTTTCCATATATAATAGACAATTTTTCATGTTTTAAAATATGTAAGTTTTAATGACTGCATAGGCTCTGTTGTTATGTACCTTTTAGCTAAAACTCAGTTATTTATGAGTTAGCACTCTTATGTCTTGTTAAATACCTGCGGTGCTGAATTTTGTAAACATTTCATTAAATAATTCATAGAAGAGAGTTGCTAGACAAAATACTGTGCAGTGTTTCGAATTTTGATATATTTTGCATGTAGTTAGTTTTGATAAAACCAAAAACGCTTGACAATTTGGAAGCTCACTAAAACTGGGGAACAAAAGAACATTTTTTGAAAATGAGAATATCTAGGGCGGCTGGGTGGCTCAGTCATTAAGTGTCTGCCTTCGGCTCAGGTCATGGTCCCAAGGTCCTGGGATCGAGCCTCACATCGGGCTCACTGCTCGGCGGGAAGCCTGCTTCTCCCTCTCCCACTCCCCCTGCTTGTGTTCCCTCTCTCGCTGTGTCTCTCTCTCTGTCAAATAAATAAATAAATAAAATCTTAAAAAAAAGGAGAATATCTAAAAAGTTCTTCCTGCACTTTATTAGATAAGATGAAACATAGTATATGAGAGAAAAATTCTGTATTTCATTATTTACACAGATATCTATACCTTCAAAATCACTTTTCTCTGGAATGTGTCCTAAAGTGTCAGTCACATTTTGGCATAATATGTAAAAACCTCTGTGTAGCTCTGCATACCTTTCCAGATCATTTTGTTTTTAATGAGCTATAACTTGATTTTGAACATGAAATTCAATAGTCTGAAATGCATTTGTTTTTGTTATAATGGAATTAATGCCTACATTAATTGTTAAATCAAATTTCCTCTACTGTAGTTTTAAAAAATGTGCTAAACTCAAATGTAAATTGTAATTGGTAGATTTAACAATTTATCAATTATTGCCCTAGTGTTTTGTCTTTTTTTTTTTTAACTAATTAGAGACAGGCTGTAAACTAAAAATTAAAAAGCTAAACATTAATTGGATTCTTTTGTGGCAATTAAAAATATTTCTTAATGTGATATTTTTATCACTATTTGTATGTCTTAACTTCATATAAAGTGTAATATTCTGTGAACCACAATGAGCATTTCTATTGATAAGTCCGATATTCTAGGTCTTTTTTTTAATAATTTTTTTATTATTATGTTAATCACCATACATTACATCATTAGTTTTTGATGTAGTGTTCCATGATTCATTGTCTGTTCATAACACCCAGTGCTCTAAGCAGAACGTGCCCTCTTTAATACCCATCACCAGGCTAACCCATCCCCCCACGCCCCTCCCCTTTAGAACCCTCAGTTTGTTTTTCAGAGTCCATCATCTCTAATGGCTCATCTCCCCCTCCGACTTACTCCCCTTCATTCTTCCCCTCCTGCTATCTTCTTCTTCTTTTTTTTTCTTAACATATATTGCATTATTTGTTTCAGAAGTACAGATCTGTGATTCATCAGTCTTATACAATTCACAGCGCTCACCATAGCACATACCCTCCCCAATGTCTATCACCCAGCCACCCAATCCCTCCCACCCCCCACCACTCCAGCAACCCTCAGTTTGTTTCCTGAGATTAAGAGTTCCTCATATCAGTGAGGTCATATGATACATGTCTTTCTCCAATTGACTTATTTCACTCAGCATAACACCCTCCAGTTCCATCCATGTCATTGCAAATGGCAAGATCTCATTCCTTTTGATGGCTGCATAATATTCCATTGTGTATATATAATACCACATCTTCTTTATCCATTCATCTGTCGATGGACATCTTGGCTCTTTCCACAGTTTGGCTATTGTAGACATTGCTGCTATACACATTGGGGTGCACATAGCCCTTGGGGTCCCTACATTTGTATCTTTGGGGTAAATACCCAGTAGTGCAATTGGTGGATCGTATGGTAGCTCTCTTTTCAACTTTCTGAGGAACCTCCATACTGTTTTCCTGAGTGGCTGCACCAGCTTGCATTCCCACCAACAGTGTAGGAGGGTTCCCCTTTCTCCACATTCCCGCCAACATCTGTCGTTTCCTGACTTGTTAATTTTAGCCATTCTGACTGGTGTGAGGTGGTATCTCATTGAGGTTTTGATTTGGATTTCCCTGATGCCGAGTGATGTTGAGCACTTTTTCATATGTCTGTTGGCCATTTGGATGTCTTCTTTGGAAAAATGTCTGTTCATGTCTTCTGCCCATTTCTTGATTGGATTATTTGTTCTTTGGGTGTTGAGTTTGATAAGTTCTTTATAGATTTTAGATACTAGCCCTTTATCTGATATATCATTTGCAAATATTTTCTCCCATTCTGTCGGTTGTCTTTTGGTTTTGTGGACTGTTTCTTTTGCTGTGCAAAAGCTTTTTATCTCAATGAAATCCCAATAGTTCATTTTTGCCCTGGCTTCCCTTGCCTTTGGCGATGTTTCTAGGAAGAAGTTGCTGCGGCTGAGGTCGAAGAGGTTGCTGCCTGTGTTCTCCTTTAGGATTTTGATGGACTCCTGTTTCACGTTTAGGTCTTTCAACCATTTGGAGTCTATTTTTGTGTGTGGTGTAAGGAAATGTCCAGTTTCTTTCTTCTGCATGTGGCTGTCCAATATTCCCAACACCATTTGTTGAAGAGACTGTCTTTTTTCCATTGGACATTCGTTCCTGCTTTGTCAAAGATCAGTTGACCACAGAGTTGAGGGTCCATTTCTGGGCTCTCTATTCTGTTCCATTGATCTATGTTTCTGTTTTTGTGCCAGTACCATACTGTCTTGATGATGACAGCTTTGTAATAGAGCTGGAAGTCCGGAATTGTGATGCCACCGGCTTTGCTTTTCTTTTTCAATATTCCTCTGGCTATTCGGGGTCTCTTCTGGTTCCATACAAATTTTAGGATTATTTGTTCCATTTCTTTGAAAAAAGTGGATGGTATTTTGATGGGGATTGCATTGAATTTGTAGATTGCTCTAGGTAGCATTGACATCTTCACAATGTTTGTTCTTCTAATCCATGAGCATGGAACGTTTTTCCATTTCTTTGTGTCTTCTTCAATTTCTTTCCTGAGTATTTTATAGTTTTCTGAGTACAGATCCTTTGCCTCTTTGGTTAAATTTATTCCTAGGCATCTTATGGCTTTGGGTGCAATTGTAAATGGGATCGACTCCTTGATTTGTCTCTCTTCTGTCTTGTTGTTGGTGTATAAGAATGCCACTGATTTCTGTGCATTGATTTTATATCCTGCTACTTTACTGAATTCCTGTATGAGTTCTAGCAGTTTTGGGGTGGAGTCTTTTCGGTTTTCCACATAAAGTATCATATCATCTGCAAAGAGTGAGAGTTTGACTTCCTCCTTGCCAATTTGGATGCCTTTGATTTCTTTTTGTTGTCTGATTGCTGTGGCTAGGAGTTCTAATACTATGTTGAATAGCAGTGGTGAGAGTGGACATCCCTGCCATGTTCCTGACCTTAGGGGAAAAGCTCTCAGCTTTTCCCCATTGAGAATGATATTCGCTGTAGGTTTTTCATAGATGGCTTTTATGATATTGAGGTATGTACCCTCTATCCCTATACTCTGAAGAGTTTTGATCAAGAAAGGATGCTGTACTTTGTCAAATGTTTTTTCCGCATCTATTGAGAGGATCATATGATTCTTGTTCTTTCTTTTGTTAATGTATTGTATCACGTTGATTGATTTGCGGATGTTGAACCAACCTTGCAGCCCAGGGATAAATCCCACTTGGTCATGGTGAATAATCCTTTTAATGTACTGTTGGATCCTATTGGCTAGTATTTTGGTGAGAATTTTTGCATCCATGTTCATCAAGGATATTGGTCTGTAATTCTCCTTTTTGATGGGGTCTTGGTCTGGTTTTGGGATCAAGGTAATGGTGGCCTCATAAAATGAGTTTGGAAGTTTGCCTTCCATTTCTATTTTTTGGAACAGTTTCAGGAGAATAGGTATTAATTCTTCTTTAAATGTTTGATAGAATTCCCCTGGGAAGCCATCTGGCCTCGGTCTTTTTAACAGATGTTCGTTCACACTTTTTCTTTTGCTGCTAGAGTGTAAGCTCATGAAGGATGGAACTATTCCTTTCATTCAGTGATTGATCTCAGTCATGTAGCCTGGCACATATTAGGTACTCAATTTGTATTTCTTAACAAAATAAATAATATGTACACTTTTTTATTTTAATTAAAATATTAATTGAGGGCGCCTGGGTGGCTCAGTCATTAAGCATCTGCTTTCGGCTCAGGTCATGATCTTGGGGTTATAGGATCAAACCCTACATCGGGCACCCTGCTTGTGTTCCCTCTCTCGCTGTGTCTCTCTCTGTCAAATAAATAAATACAATCTTTAAAAATAATAAAATAAAATATTAATTGAAGTAGTGTTGCATCCTAAATATCAATTTAATGATGTAAGAAATTAGAGGCTTAAGAAATTCAAGTTACCTTCTATGTATATTTTTCGTACAGTGTTTATATTATACTATTTCCATTAAGAAACTTAAGACCATCTACCAACAGTGCTAATTTCACTTTTCAACTTTTTTTTTCTGTTTCAGTAAATATATTTGGTTGATTTAGAAGGTTAGGTCATATCTTAGAAAGGAAATTCATGCAAAGAGATAAATTTTATTCTCGGGTCTCAGAAATTCTTATAGTAAAACCAACTCCTCCCTTGTCCAGAAAGGGAGAAAACTTCTTTTAATAATATTTTGTTAGTAATGTTAGGTGGCAAAATGGTATTTGTTACATGGTTAGTAATTCTCAATTAATTCAAGCATTGGAGAGATTGAGCTTAAGAAATTAATTATCTGAAATACTTATTTAAATGGGTTTTCTAAAAAGAAAATCCCAGAAGAATGAATGAATAGCTAAATTTTCCTCAAGCCAGGATACTTTTAACATAGAAAGCTTTCAATATATAAAAAGTGATGTAGTAAGAGTACTTGAACACATTTTCATATTTCCAAAGGCATACAAGTCAGCCTTCTGAGTATGTTTTGATACTTGTGAGGCTCTTAGGCATGCTTTATGACAAAGTAAACTGCATTCCATAGGTATAATGGGACTTAAGTTTTAATTTGCCTTTTAATCTTCTCTTCTGATAAATGGCTTTCAGCAAATGTAAAATTAATTAACAGTGATTTCTGAGATTTTTATTAATTCCTCTGTGTAGATTATTTATAAATTTAGAGTAGCTTAAATTACTTCTAGATAAATTATTAATGAACTGTGAGAGCTTAAAGCCTTAGAAATCTTTTACATGCTTAGCTATCTTTTTAATAGGAAAATTTGATCTAATAATTATTAGATTTAACAAGATGATATTCAGTTATCCTTATCTGTAGTTGCATTGTTCTCACAGATTATCTCTTGGGATTCTATTGTGGGTTTTTTTGTTTGTTTGTTTTAGGAGAGAATAATTAAAGGTAAAAATTAGCGAAGAAAAAAAGGAAACATTTCATGGTGAAATAAAGGTTATGTGCAACTCATGTTCGTTGTTAATGTCTTCTTTATCATTTAACATAATGTATAGTCAAAGTAGTTCTTAAATCAGTTGTTAAATTATTTTAACTGTAAGTATATCTAGTAAAGTAGGAGCTCAGTACATCTGCACTGTCAAATGTCCAGCAATTTTCGTGGAAAGTTTCAAATCCCTACTTACACACAGCATTCTAATGACAATCCTGACCAAAAGTGAGTCCCTAGAATGAGGAAAAATGATTAAATCTTCATTGCTACACTTAATAAAATAATCTATTTCACATAAGACTTGATGATTTACTCCATATAGCAATATATCTATATATATATAGTATTGCCTCTAAAAGATCACCATAAATTTATTGAGTGTAACATGAATAATATATTTTTTATTTTTATGTGGATTTATTTTCTTTTTTAATTAAAATTTTTATTTTAAGATACTTGCAGATTCACCTGTAGTTCTCAGAAAGAATACAGAGATACCACATTATCCTTTACCTGGTTTCCATCAATGGTAATATCTTGCTGAACTGTAATATTATATCACAGCCAAGATACTGACATTGATGCAGTCAAGATAGGGAACATTTCCATTACCATGAGAATCTCTCATATTGCTCTTTTATAGACAGCACATATTTGGATTATGTCTTATAGACCATCCTGCCAATTCCTGTCTTTAATTTGTGTTTTCAGATCATTTCCTTATAATTTAATTATTGAAATATTAAGGATTAAGTCTACCACTTCTTTTGTTTTCTATTCTGTTTCTCATGTTTTGTTTTCTTTTTTCTGCCTTCCCTGGGGTTACTTGAACATTTGTTTAGAATTCCATTTTGATCTATCTACAGGACTTTTGAGGTTATTTAGTTTTGAAGTTTATTAATGGTTGCTATAGGTTTTATATATACAAAACTTGTCACTATCTATTGGTGGTTGTAATCTTACCAGTTCAGATGAAGTAGGAAAATCTTGCCTCCTTTTATGTCATTTGGCAGCCCCTCATTCCTAATATAGTATCTTGAATATATACATTTAGAATCCCATTAAATAACATTATTTTTGTTTGATTAAGCTTAATTTGGAAAACTCAAGACAAGAAAGAAAGCCTATGTATCCATATTTTGCTGCCCATGTTCTCTTTTCTTCCTTCCTGATGCTCTAAGTTTCCTTCTTTTATTGTTCTCTTTCTGTTTACAAAACTTTATTCCTTTAGGGTAGATCTTCTGGCAATAAAGTCTCAATTTCCCTTCATCTGCGAATGTCCTGATTCTACCTTCATACCCTGAAAATATTTTCACTGGGTACAGTATTTCGGATTGACCACTTTGTTTTTTTTTTTTTTTTGATTTAATAAAGTTTTATTTTCTAAAATGTACAGTTGGTGGGATCTTGCTCACGCATCTTCACCAGCAGCCGGGGCATCTCCACCCTTGGTGTTTCTGGTGTATATTATTTGAGCTCTGTGCTTTAAAACCAGTTTAATAAGTCCTTCACTAAGGAGCTCCTGAAGGGCTGCCCTGGCCAGGGAACCTCGACTCTTCAGTCTCAGAAACAACAGCTGGAGTAATAAGCTTATAGTTGGGAACTTCCTTACAGAGTTTGTCATATGTCACTTTGTCAAACAAGACCAGATTATTGAGCTTGTCTCGAACTTTGCCTTTGGACCACTTCTTCTTTATGGCCTTGCCCCCAGATTTGTTCACTGGGTCTTTGTCTTTCTTGGCCGACTTTCCGGCAACCTTCTTCTTGTCATCCTTGGGCTGCATAGCGAAGCTTGGAGAGCAGCGTCCACCCCGGCAGCCTCGCTAAGATGTCGGACAAAAAGGAAACACTGCTCCCCAACCGGCCCAGAAACCTCCATCCGCAGCCAGCGCTTCCGGGGCAAGGGGCGGAGCCCGCGGAGGAAGGTCAGAGGCCCGGCCCCCTCGTCCAGCAGGGAGCAGGCCGGAGTGAGGGGATAGTCGTTACCGAGCCCCGCACCCCGAACCCTGCCGATGACTTATTGGGCTTTGTCGCTAGTTGTGAGGCAGCCACACGTTGTATTCCCCGGCCCTGGAAACCAGTAAAGAGAGACAGAAAACAATCTGCCAGGCCTCGCAACAATCCTCGGCAGCCCCGCTAAGCGTGGTGCTTCACAACAATATTATGCCATCTCTTTCTGGGGTTCCATGTTTTCTTATGAGAAAACTTGTTTCATTCTCATTGTTTTTCCTGGTAGGTGAGATGCTGCTTCCCCTGGCTGTTTCAAGATGTTTGTCTTTAGTTTTCAGAAGTTTAATTATGTTGTGTTTTGCCATGTATTTCTTTGGGATTGTCTTGCCTGGGCTTTGCTTCATGTATTAAACCTGTACGGTTTTATCTTTTGACCAATTTGGGAAGTTTCAGTGATAATTTCTTTATACATTTTTCTAACCTTGCCTTCTTCCCCTCCCTTTCCAGAACCCTGATGAGATGAACGTTGGATCTTTTGGTACCACTCCATAAACTCCCTGAGGCTCTATTCATTTTTTCCCCAGCTTATTCTGTTTTATTCAGATTTAGTAATTTCTGTTGTTCTGTCTTCAAGTTCACTGATACTTTTCTTTGTCCTTACCAGTCTACCATTCTGCCCTTCTGTTGAGCTTTTTTTAGTGACCATATTTTTAAGTTGTAACATTTTCATTTGAGTCTAGTTATATCTTGTATTTATTTGCTAGCACTTCATTTCTTTGGAGAGACTTTATATGTTTACACCTGTTTCAAGGGTGTTCATCATTGCTTGTTGAAGCAGGGTTTTTTTGATGGTTTATCTAATTCTTTGTCTAATAATTCTAAGATCTCTGTCCCTTCAATATTGTCATTTGTTGTTCATTTTTTTCAGTTTGAGATCTTTCTGTTTCTTGGCATAACAAGTTATTTTTCTGTTGCATTTGGATATTTTCAGTATTATATTACACAACTCTGAAAATTATTTAAATTTTCTCTTTCAGTTGGCTTCCTATGATGTCAGTCTGACAGGGGAAATGGAGGCACTGCCTCATTACTGCGAAGTAAGGGTAGAAATCCAGTTCTTAAATAAAGATTTTAATATCAAGGGGAAAGAGGAGGCCTTTTGGAGGAATAAAACAGAAGTGAAGTAAGAGGTCTTTTGGATATATTCTTGCTTTATACCCTATACCAGATCAAGTTGAAGGAAAAACCCCAAACAGAGAACAGTGCCTTCATTCCATAATGGAGACCACCTTATAGAATGTCTCACACCAACAGCAGTAGTCACTGTGAAGTACATATAGAAAAAGCTAGAAGTGGCTCCATTGTGCTTCACTAAAAGTTCGGAAAGTTCTCTTCCTCCCAGTTGGAAGGGTACATGAAAGTTAATAGCCAGTGAGCTTGGAATGGGGCAGCAGTAGCAAGGGGTAAGTGATGAGGTCATGTTGTGACACAGGTCCAGGACTGATAGCTAATCCACAGGCCAGAGGGAGAATGTGAATGAGACCCAGAGGCTCTGCAGAGTGAGCTCCAGTTGAGGTGGAGCTAAGTCAGTGACAACCAAGAAGCGTGCTCGACTTCTGTGCTGAGGGATTGCACCACAGATTCTGTTAGCCTTGAACTTGAGGAGTGAAATGCTGGAGCACACCCAATCTCTGTGACCAAGTTTCATTTCCATGAAGGCCAGTGGGAAATCAGAGGAATAGAAAAGGAGACGCTCAGCTTGGGTTTCCCTTGGCTGTCCCTTATGTCCCAATTTCGGTTTGGAGAAGGAAAATTATGGACACAAGCATGTGTGACAAGAAAATTAGTCCTTAAGTACAATTTGCATCTTAAAATTTAATAAATATTTATCTAACAAGGATGACATAAGCCAACCTAAATGAGAAGACTGATATAACTTTAAAATAAATGGCAAGTGTGTGTGTGTGTGTGTGTGTGTGTGTGTGTGTGTGTGTGTGTGTTTGTGTGTCCAATGGGTCAGGATTAATTACAAAAATAAAGAATGTTGTAATAGTTGTACATCCTGTTGTATATTTTTGTACACTCTTCTCTCCTTGCTCACATCCACCTAATATCTCTGAAAAAGGCATTCGGTTAACATAAATGCTGTACCTGGCTGGATGGGAGAACATAGTTCTAAGCTACTTACATTGGATCTTAGTATACGCCTACTTAGATTGCCTTGTAAAATACTGTTCAGATATTCCAAGCAGCCTCCCAGAATATCTGTTGGGGCGCTGCTAGATTTTTTGATAAAGATCTCTCTCCCCCTTAAGGCAGAATGAGCCATCTTTGAACCAGTGGTAATGTTTATAGAGTTACTCCCTGACCCACAACCTAAAATTATCTCCTTGAAACGTCTATAAAATGGTCTAGAGTTACCTTTCAGGGTCTATCCTTTCAGTCATAATTCCTTTAAAGACTGGAGAATGGCTGTCTTACACTCCCAGTAATTTACTATAGAGCCTATTTTGGCTTTCCTTACTACCGTCATTATTGTACCCTGAATGAGTTCCATTTTGAATGTTTCATTGGAATTGTGGCGATTAGGATTAAATGCAGTATTCCTGGTGGAACGTGGCCAGCTCCCAGTGCAGCGGAGGGGGCTGTTGCTAAAAAACACTGAATCACTTGAGTTGCAGTCTCAATCTGATAGACTCTAATTCATTGATTTATTTTCCTTTTCCATTATAGTCATCATGTAGTTTATAGAACACTCTACGGTTTTTCTACACATTGTGATAGACTTTTCTTAAAAATGAAAATTCGCTAAAAGGGCTCATTGGCATCCTGACAAGAAGTTAGAACTCCCAATTAGTCACACCTGCTAAGGTGAAATTCTAATTTGGGGACGACTTGGCCACAGGCGGAAGCAATCAAACAGATGATTCGGGATCCTGGAGGGGGTGGTTTAAAAGCATGACGTTGATCCCTGACAATCATTGGCGTCAGGCACGGATATCAGTCCCCTTCAGAAAGGGATTAAAGGGAACAGGAAATACGCTGTGACTGTGTACACAATGGGAGACTTAACCACTGAACATCAGCTTGCGCTTCGGTCTCCCAGGGGTTTGGAGATAACTAAGCAATCCCTAAAATCCAGGTTCTCGTGAAAAAAGGTCCTTGATAAATCAGTGTTATCAATACTACTCTTCCCATTGAAACACAGAGACTGTCTCAGATTTTAATCATCTGCCTGAATGAATACCCCCAGTAAGCTGAGAATCTGGCGTGCCACTGTGCATCTTCTTCAAAGGTGGATGATCATTTTTTCAATCATATTCTGGCTTACTCTGTGTTGCAGCTACCTAATCTTGTAAAAATGTTAAGTAATAAACCACCCAGAATTTAGTGGCTTCAGTTGTAATATTTTTATTCTCCTCCTCTGGGATCCTCCAAGAGTCCCGAGATGGAGGCTTAGCTGAGCTAGGACAACTATGTGGGCAGGTGCTGCAGCTGGTCTGGACCTGTTTCTCATCTGCAGATCTGTGATTGAGCGCCCAGGCTCCAGGTGCTTCTCATCCTCAGGAACCAGTGGGCAAGCTGGAGCACGTTGCTCTTGTGGCATGAGAGAGATAAAAGCGTGTCTCCTAGGTCTCCGAAGGCTTTGGTTTGGTAGTGACCGGTTAGTTGCACGTCGGCTGTCGGGCAAAGGAAATCATTTGATGTAAGTCCCAAAGCCAGTAATGCGGAGGTTTTTTTCCACCCCTAATGAAGCTTCAGCTAAAGGTAAGAGTATTAAAGGGCTTCCTTTCATTTGTCTTACTATATATTAGGTTTGGCAATTGATTATAAAAACTGAACAGTAACAGTAGATTATAAAAACAGAACAGCATAAAAGCTGCGGGAATGGAGAGTGTTGTGGGCAGAGTGCCCGGGTGCTGGAGCAGACCTGACACCCCATCCTTAAAAACAAATAAGCAAAGGAAAATCGCAACAGTAGTGTATCTGCCCGATTTCAGGCTTTCTAGTCTGAAGGTCTTAATTTTTCCAACAGATAAAAAATAAACTCAGATCCCAAATCCCAAACAACTCTGAATATTCAGATTAAAAAAATAGAAATGGGAAAATGAGAATTTCATACACTTGGATTTGTTAAACTTTTTTGTGAATTCAATTTTCATTTTTAATTGAATTTGTTCAGTTTTCTGTTTGAAGTCGTACTTAAATGTTAAAGATAAATAGAACTTTGCACCATTTGATATCTTTAACAAAATGACAATCTACTTTTTAATATGCTTTTCAGAAGCTTGTTAATAACTAAAGCTAACTTTATAGTGTAATACTGTCTCAAGAGTCTAAGCCCAATTTTTCCCATAAGATGTCATTGAATTTTTGAGAAATATTTTTCTGATCCAACATGTTGGAGAACCTTATGAGTGAAAGAATATAAAAATCACATTTGCCCAAGTTTTGTTAAAGAGCCTTGGAATAGAGCGTTGTACAACATCAGAGGTGAATATCTGTTCTTTTTTACAAAGAAACTCCGATGATTTTCTGAGCCCTGTAAATCCTTTTAATCAGTCTCTCTCGTTGACTCCTCTGTGTGCTTTCCTAATATTCATATAAGGCACCCTCCATGGTTATTCTGCCACTCCTTTGCTTTGGATTAAAACGGTCAGTCAATTTGCTTAAAAGCTTCAAATGATACTTATTTTTGTCTTGCTTTGTCGCCGTATATTATTAATGCTTTCTTATGGATTCAATGTTACAGAAATCTGGGTTTTATTATCCTTCCTATTACTACATCCTAGTAGAAAGTGATGTGTTTATACCTTTTCTGCATTCATTATGGAAAATAGATGGCTTAATATTTTTTTTGGAACTCCATTTGAAAGGTTCATGCTACTGCTGTAAACAAGAACATTGCACTGCAAAAAAAAAAAAAAAAACAAAAAAACTAGCTTTGGCATAACCTAAGCATTATTTACTTAGCACATGGGACTCTGAGTACCTCTTTTCATTTTTTTTTTCTCTTCTACCTTGTTAAATGTCCAGCAAGGTGCTATGCTCCAAGTGGCAGGTTTATAATAAATACAAGGAAAATGTTAAAGATCTCTTTGTAATTCTCATACTCCTAGAAAGTAAAGTCCTTTAAGAGCTGCCTGACTCATTGTTTTCATCTTGACAATTGAGTATCTATTGCCTGAAATGGCAAGAGATGGTTTCAAATTTCTTATGTGAGCAGTTGAAACAAACTTCGGGTTTATGCAAAAATACTCAGCAATGATACTAATGTCTGTTGATTTTAAAAAAAGGGTCTTAAAAATATTTGAACACTTCCCAAACTATTACAGGCACTCTTAAGCTGAACACATCTTGTAATTTTTAAATAGTTTCATTTGTAGTGCAAATGGTATACCTTGTTTCCCCTCCCACCCAGGATTGTTTTTATACTTTGCCAAATATATACCTAGCCTTCACATTTATAATTAATGTCTGATGTCTATTTAATGTTCCAAGAGAGTGATACTCAAAATGAAAATAAATGTTAACTAATCTGCAGCTACTATGTTTTTATGTAATTATGCCATGAAATTTCATATACATCAGCTTATTTTTTCTTAAAACCTACCCTATAAATAAATTACCAGAAACTAGTTAGCAAGTGAATTCTTATTTAGATACAGTTTTATTTTTGTAACCTATTAGGTCAATTATATGAAGCACCAGTAATGAAAAAGATCAAGGTGAAAGCCTCATTTTAAGTCTATAAGCAAATTTAGTGGATGTCTATATATGGACATAGAGTACTTTGTCAAGGTGGTTGATCTCGAGGTTTTAAAGATTTATTTGAGAGAGAATGAGAATGCACAGAAACATGTAGAGGGGAGAGGGAGAGAGTCTCCAGCAGAGTCCCCACTGAGTGAGGAGCCCATGCCCTGTGGGGGCTCAATCCCACCACCCTGAGCACATGAGCTCAAATCAAGAGTCAGCCGCTTAACCAAGTGAGCCACCCAGGTGCCCCTTGATTTTTGTGTGTTTTTGAATAAAGTTTCCAGGTGCAATCTTTACCTCTGGGGTTTACCATCAATCCTCTGATGAATCCACATACTGAGGTAACAAATAAAATTCCAGAGAAATCTTCTTGAATTGATCATCCCCATTTTACACAGTGGTATCTGCCAATGATTCTTTTGAGTCCAGGGCTGGAGAATGTGTACTGTCCAACCCTTAAAATAGAGCCATCCTCAAATTCAGCAGATGCTTGGGTCATAAACTGCCAGCCTTGGTGTCCTGTCACTGTCCTACACCAGCCTGACATGACCCTTAATTTCTATTGACCAAGACAGACTTACGGTATCTGGCAGCTTGAGTGAACTTGAGACCGGCTTCTCCCTGACTCTTGGCCCTGACTTGTCTTTTCCTAAAGCGTTTACTTGAGAACACTTGGAATCGTTAAATTCTTTTTCTGCTGCTTTGAGAGAGAAATCTCCTAGAGTCTTGCCAGTTTTATAACCCAGAAACGGTTTTCTCAAGGACTGGGAGCCATCCCTTTGAAATGTAATCATCAAGAAAGAGAGCCTCTGTGTCTCTTGTCTGTGTGGGAGGGTAGAAGAGTCAGTTCAATTAGCAAATTAGTGTCACTTGGCAAACACGAACGGTCTAATCACGTGGACCAATTCCCCTTTGGCTGTATACAGTACTTTTCTACTAGCTCACCCCAGTGCTTAAAAATTCTCATATTTGTTCCACTGGAGTTGAATTTCATCTCTGCCCAAATGGAGTAGTTTTGAATAAAGTCCTGCCAGTTTCACACCATCCATTCAGTGCAGTTTTTCTTTGGCACACATGTAAAGATAAGTATCTTTCTCCATCTATGTGTATCTCTTTATTTGGGTGAAGAACCTCGAGAAATGCATACACAAAGGGAGTATAGCAGCTTGTGAGAGCAACAGGAGTTTGATTTTTTTAACCTGTTTTAAAGAATCATTCCACTGTAACTCATACTTAATCTTTAAAATCTTATTTTTGTATTTTAAATGTTTATTTAGAGAGTGGGCAGGGGGAGGGGCAGAGGGGGAGAAAGAACCTCAAGAGGGCTCCGTGCAGAGCATGGAGTCTGAGGGCTCGATTTCATGACCTGAGTTGAATCAAGAGTCGTTTGCTTAACCGAGGGAGCCACCCAGGTGTTCCTTATTTTGGTATTTTAAGGGCCGTAGTTGCTATTGCGACTGTGAGGTTACCTCTTTGAATGTTAAATGATACCACAGGAAAATAGGAATAGGAAAACTATTCACTGGCAGGGGAAGTCCTCAGATTCTGAAGCCTTTGTCAGTAGGGCCTTACGAGACTGTTCATTTTCTGCCTCCTGTGGATCCTCTTTTTTGCTCTACTTGTAAATAGAAGGAGTGGAGAAGAGACCAAGGAAGGCAGGGGAATAAGCCACAATGTATGATTGTTCTCTTGGGGAATAAAAGGGGTAGTGGCTACAGGTAAGACATGAATGAGAAAGTTAAGATTGTGACAAATCAAACCTGAATGTTTAGGATCAGATTAAATATTCTTCATCTTTGATGTAACAATAGGACAAAAGTTATTTTTTTGTGGGTAAGATAACTGCCTATTTTGGTGAGTAAAGCTATAGGAAATTCTGGTAGTCCCTTGATTAAAGATGCTTTATTTCATCATTTTCATACAAGCTTATGTTCACCTGAAAATCCTAAGTACAAAGGACAATCTTTTTCTATGGAAACATTCTAGAAGAGATTCCTTATAGCATCACACTTTGAGCAAACACAATAAAGGAGTAAGTTAAAGCTTTCATATATATAACCTAAAAATACAAATATCACAGAAGGCTAAATGAATACATTAATATATTAAGATTGGCTTTTTCTTAAACATTGAGCTATTTCAAATACTTTAATTTTTCACAAAATAGAAAGTCTAATGCTACTGATTTTTAAGAAGGTTATGAGAAAGAAATCCTATCATAACTCTGAAAGATACAAACATTTACTTAGATTTCTTGGAAAAAGTAAAAAATTGGCGACTTTGTTCAATGATAAAGATGAACATATCCTATGAAACAGTTCAAGCTATATACCCTCAAAGCATAATTGTGCATTTGTTCACAGCATGTGTGAGCATTTTTATCACCTGTGTATTTTTTTTTTTTAAGATTTTTTATTTATTTGAGAGAGAGAGAATGAGAGATAGAGAGCACGAGAGGGAAGAGGGTCAGAGGGAGAAGCAGACTCCCTGCTGAGCAGGGAGCCCGATGTGGGACTCGATCCCAGGACTCCAGGATCATGACCTGAGCCGAAGGCAGTCGCTTAACCAACTGAGCCACCCAGGCGCCCTCACCTGTGTATTCTTAATAGGCAAAATTTGGAAATAAAATACCCAGCTATGGAGAAATGTCTGAACAAAACCCAGCATTGTAGTTACGTTTTATTTCCATAATACAGTCAAAATGGATAAACCAGGTCTGCATCGGTCAGTATAGATGAGTCTTGACAGCAGTATGTATCAGTATGCTGAGGGGAGAAAAATGAAAGGAACTTAGAAGAATTTGAATAGAACACAATTAGGATTGTGAAAAATAAGACACTGGTGGTATCTGCGGATTTATATAAGGCTGTAAATTTCTTCATGCACTGGAAGAAGGTGCTTTGGGTTGAGGAAGGGGAGAGTGGGCAGTGAAGTGAGCGGTGAAACTTCAGCTTACTTGCAATACGTTATTAAAGTCTGAAACATGCAAATATATTTGAGTTTATTTCACTTCATTTTAAAATATTTCATAACAAACAAGAGACAAGATAATCTAACAGGATCATAGGGGAAGGGAGGGAAAAGTTAGACGAAATCAGGGAGGGGGACAAACCATAAGAGACTCTTAATCATAGGAAACAAACAGGTTTGCTGGAAGGGAGATGGGTGGCGGAATGGGATAAGTGGGTGACAGGCATTAAGTGTAGGAGATGTGATGAGCACTGGGTGTTATAAGCAAGTGATAAATCCCTGAACTCTACCTCTGAATCTAATAATAGACCATATGTTAATTAGTTGAATTTAAATAAAATTAAAAAAAAATTTTAAGTTTAAAGAACAACTGATAAGTAGTATTACCATTGTTTCCATATTTTCTATTAGGTGGTCAAATAAACCTAATTTTCATATTTTACTATAAAGATATTTGGTGGATTAGAAACCTAAAAAATCCATACTATATATTGAGTGATTTGAATATGAAGGAAAAAATGTATCTAATGCTTGAACCTGAGGAAAATATATAATGCTTAGAAGGAAAAAAATCACATTGTAGGTTTTGTTTTTGTTTTAAAGGTTTTTTAAAGTAATGGCTCTACCCAACATGAGGTTCAAACTCTGGACCCCAGGCTCAAAAGTCACATGTTACGCCAACAGCCAGCCAGGCACCCCCTTCTCTTCTTTTTTAAATGAATGCAACTGATGAATTGTTGAATTCTACATCTGAAACTAATGATGTACTATATGTTGGCTTGTTGAATTTAAATAGTTATTAAAAATGTTAAAACAATAAAGTAAAATTAGAGAACTTCTAAAAATTTCTTCTATTCTCACCAGACATACTTCCTAAATTACAGAATTACTAGTATTTCTTTTAAATTGAGCCAGAAATAAGTCATGTATTTTTTTTAACTTGTATGATCTTCAGAAATCAAATGGGGTTAAAATCAATTGATAGATGGAAGCGATTGGTTATCTTCTGTCACTTTTCATGTTTCTGACAGATGAATAGACTCCTTATTAGGATGATATATATCCTAAGTCCTTGCCTTTTATCTTGACATGCCACGTCCTTGCTGATGTAGCCCGTTATTCTCCACTCATTTTCCATCAACCTTCCTCCACAGACAGCGTCATTATGGGTCATTATCTTGCCGTCATTCAAACATGTCCTCTATCCATCTAACTCTGTACCTTTGCTGCTGCTTCACATGTCTGTCACCTCATCCCATTTTTTTCCTAAAAAATGAGATTTATATAACTCTCCTAATTGAAGTAGATTGGGATCTAAAGCTATAAACATTTCCTATGATTTTATAGTTGAAGTGTATTTTAAACATCTTCATCTTATAGGAAAGTATTTGCATAGCTGTATACCTTACATTAATCTTAATCATTACATGCTGACACAAGAGTATTTCTTACTAAGAAACTAATTAGATAACATTTTCTACCAAAGTTTGATCTTTAACATATATGCCATCTGTTCATATTATTCAAAGAATAACTTTAATTTGATTCCCTAATTGAAGTAGGAATGAGTTCTGAGCTGTAGTTTATTTATGCAAAAGAATACCAGTTGAAGGCACTAACATGGTATGTGAATTGAAAGATTAGAACAGCTTTGACCAAGGTGTTCTGTTTTGAATATTAAGTTATTTTCTTAACAAGTCTTGTTGAAAATGAATATTCTTTGGATTCATTTTATTGACAAAATGTTTTTATCTTTATTTTTTATTACATTCAATTAGCCAATATATATCATTAGTTTTTGATAGTGTTCAACGATTCATTAGTTGCATGTAACACCCAGTGCTCATCACATCACGTGCCCTCAATACTCACCACATTTTAAAATTACTTATTCATACACTGAAATTTAAAATAGGTTATTTTCCCACTTTAATTTTTAGTATTTTTTTTGCCTATTTTTAAATTTTATGTTAGTGACCATACATTACATCATTAGTTTTTGATGAAGTGTTCCATGATTGTTTGCATATAACACCCAGTTTAAATGTAGTGTGGGGGTATGCTCACCTATTAGGTATCCTTGGGTATTTAAATATTTGAGAACATGAATGGGCAAGTATGTTTCATGAATAAAATGATGTTTGAGTAGTGTCCTATGTCTTGTCATAGTTAAATTCCAGATCTAGAATTGTGCCTGATTCAAGTTTCAACAAATTAACGTTTTAATGCATTTTCCCTGGTCCATTGTGACCCAAGAAAAACATTTTTCCTTTACCTAAATGCTTATACTTGTTTTCAAGGTTTTTACATTTCTTACTGCTATTCTAGTTCCTGTTAATGCACAGCTTTAATCATTTTTATGATGATGGAATTAGTCTTAACATTTTGTGACTCTGATAGACTAAGTTAACTCCTTTGCAGTCCTCTGTGATGAATGCTGAGACATAAATTTGGGATGACCATTTAGTAACTTAATTGAAGATCTTAGCCATAACTGGTTGATAAAGAATTATGCTAAATACTTCACAATAATAAAATATTTAGTAAAATATAAACTAAATAATATATGCAGTCCTAACATTAAAGGTACTTATAATAAATTAAAGAAACAAAAACTGTGCCCTTATCCTTCGTAATTTTCTTTGCTCCAGAGTTTACTTTGTCTTATATTAATACAGCCACTTCTTATTTTAAGATTTATTTTAGAGAGCAGGTGGGGAGGGGCAGAGAAAGAGAGAACCCTGAATCCAGGTAGGGCTCAATGCCAGGACCCTGAGATCATGACCTGAGCCAAGATCAAGAGTCGGTCGCTTAACTGATCTACCCAGGCACCCCTCTGCTTATTTTAAATAGTGTTCTTATTCTAGACTTTTCCCCCATCCTTTTACTTTAGCCTACCTACATTATTATACTTGTAACAAGTTTTTTGTTGATTGCATTTAGGTACATTATTTTAACCCATTATGATAAATTCTGTCTTTTAGCTGATATTTTTAGATTATTTTAATATAGTTGTGTGGCTTTGAATTTTCCATTTTCCATTTTATTTTCTGTTCATTTTCTTCTACTTAATGCTTTATGTTTGGAGATTTATGAAAGATTTTTAGTATTAAATTTCTAGATCGTGACTTTTAATATATCCTATTTTTCATTACTTGAGGGTTTACAAAATCCATAAAGAACTCTGTTCAGAGTAGAATTTTTTTTAAGTTGGAATGGAGAAATGTTAGCATAGGAATTTCTTCACCCTCTTATTTTTTAAGATTTTATTTATTTGACAGAGACACAGCGAGAGAGGGAACACAAGCAGGGGGAGTGGGAGGGGGAGAAGCAGGCTTCCCACGGAGCAGGGAGCCCAATGCAGGGCTCGATCCCAGGACCCTGAGATCATAACCTGAGCGGAAGGCAGACGCTCAACGCCTGACCCACCCAGGCGCCCCCACCCTCTTGTTTTAATGCTGTGGTTGTCTTAAGGGCTACATCTTCATCTATTTATAATCCCTTTAAATTTTGTTGAGTATTTCTTTTGCTGTGCAGAAGATTTTTACCTTGATGAAGTCCCAATAGTTGATTTTTGCTTTCGTTTCCCTTGCCTAAACATATCTAGTAAGAATTGCTACAACCAAGGTCAAAGAGGTTGCTGCCTGTGTTCTCCTCTAATACTTTGATGGTTTCCTGTCTCACATTTAGGTGTTTCATCCATCTTGAGTTTATGATTGTGTATGATGTGCAAAAGCGGGTCCGGTATCATTTGTCTGTGTGTGGCTCCCAACCCCATTTGTCAAAGAGCACGTCTTTTTTCCACTGGATATTCTTGTCTGCTTTGTCAAAGATTAATGACCATATAGCTGTGGGTTCATTTCTGGGCTCTCTATTCTGTTCCATTGATCAGTATGTCTGCTTTTGTGCCAGTACCATACTGTCTTGATGACTACTGCTTTGTGATATAACTTGAGGTCCAGAATTTGATGCCTCCAGCTTTGCTCTTCTTTTTTAAGCTTGTTCTGGCTATTCAAGGTCTCTTGTGGTTCTGTACAAATTTTAGGATTGTTCTAGCTCTGTGGGGAAAAAAAGGCTGGTGGTATTTTGTTAGGGATTTCATTAAATGTGTAGACTGCTTTGGGTAGTATAGACATTTTAACAATATTTGTTCTTTCAATCCATGAGCATGGAATATTTTTCAAAAAATCTCAGACAATGTTCTAAGTGTTAAATGTCAAACATTTGGAAGAATTCAGAAGAATAGTTAATTTATAATTTCTTTAGGTTTTTCTTCATTCTTATTTTCCAAATTTCCTTCTGAAATCACTTCCCTCTATAGTAAGAATTTTCTGGGGCACCTGGTTGTCTCAGTCAGTTAAATGTCTGGCTCGTGATCTCTGTTCAGGTCTTGATCTCAGGGTCCTGAGTTCGGGCCCCGCACTGGGCATGGAACCAACTTTTTTTTTTAAAGAATTTTCTTTAGCAGGTCTTTTTTTTCCTAAAGATTTTATTTATTTGAGAGAGCTAGAGAGAAAGCGCACGTGTGAGTGAGCACAGGGGGAGAAGGAGAAGCAGATTTCCTGCTGAACAGAGATTCCAAAGCGGGGCTTGATTCTCAGGAATCTGAGGTCATGACCTGAGCCAAAGGCAAGTGCTAAACTGACTGAGCCCCCTCAGATGGTCCGTTAGCCGTTCTTTTAGATGAGGTCTGTTGGCTATGGCTTTCTTCATTTTCTTTAATCAGAAAAATGTCATTTTAACTTAATTAGGGATATTGTCACTGGATTCAGAATTCTAAGATGACAGATTTTTTTTTTCATTTAGTACTTTGAAAATATGCCAGTTGAGTCAGTGCATGAGAAGATGAGGATATGAAGTGTGTATAAATATACATACTATATTTATATATAATTTTACAGAATATTACTGAGCAGTGAGATAGAAGGAAGTCTGACCATTTGTTTGCAACATGGGTGAAAGTAGGGAACATGATGCTAAGTGAAATAAGCCAGACAGAATAAGACAAATATTATATGATCACACTTATGTGTAGAATCTAAAGGAAAAAAAAAAAACCCAAAGAAACAGTAGAATGGTGGTTCCCAGGGGCTTGTGGGTGGAGGGGGTAGAAATGGGGAGATGTTGATAAAAGGGTACAAATGAGGAGTTGCATAGGATATGTCTGGAGATGGGATATACCTATGTACCTGATATACCTATATATCTATACCTATATTAAATATATACCTATATTTAATAATAAAGTACTGAGTACTGGATATATGCCAAGAGAATAGATTTCAGGTACAAGTGTCTCTTACACAAAATAACTAAAGAAACATGTTAACTTGGTGGTAGTAATCATTTATATATATGTCACCATGTTGCACACCATAAATATATATATACATATGTATATAATTTTTATTTAAAAATAATTCAGTGAAAACAAAGTGCCACTTTCTTCTGACCCTAATGGTTTTGCTGAGAAATCTACAGTCATTTGAATTGTTTGGTTTTGTTAATACGGTATTGTTTTGTTTTGTTTTGTTTTTTTCCCCTGGCTGCTTCCAGAGTGTGTGTGTGTGTGTGTGTGTTTTGTTTTTAGTAGTTTGATTATGATGGCTCTGAAGAAAGATCTATTGGGTTTTTTCCTTTTGGGATTCATTCATTCATTATAAATTCATTAAATTTATAAATTTATGTCTTTAAATTGGAGAAGTTTTCATTATAGCATTTCTTGTAATACTTGGCGGCACCACACTTTTCTTGCCTTTTGGGATACCTATGACATGAACTTGAGAGTATTTGGGAATGGGTAACGCTCTGTAGCTCTATTCAGTTTTTTTACATCTTTTTTTTTTTCATGCTATTTAGATCTATAGAAAATAATCTTCAAGAGTTCATTTTTTTTTTTCTGTTCAGCCCATTCTGCTCTTGAGAAACCATCCAATGAGATTTTTACTTCAGTTATTAAATTTTTCATTTCTACAATTTCCATTTGTTGTTTTTTTAATCTTATTCTCTGTTGACCCTTTCTATTTTTCAATTTTTTTTAAAGAAAAATCACCTATTGGAACATTTTCAAAATAGTCACTTTAAAGTCTTTATCACATAATAGATTATCTGTGTAATATTGGTGTCAGTTTAATTTTGTGTGTGATTCTTTGAATGCCAAATAATGATAAATTGTAACCTGGTTAATTTTTAGTATTATGTTAAACTTTGGGTCTCATGTTGGTAAGCAGTCAACACGGTTCATTTAAGTTCAGGCTACAAGTTCTAACATACTTTTGTGGGATCTGGTTTCATTGTTTATTTTTCCAAATCTTTGCATCCCTCTTTGAACTGATGCCATATGTATGCCACCCAAGTATTCATTGTGGAATCTCGGTGATTGTCTATCCATTGGTTCAGTTTTTTAGGTTTTTGATAAGCTTATTAAAAACAAATCCCATAGGGTAAGCCCAGGAGTTGATTAAAAAAACAAAAAACAAAAAACACCAAAACCTACCTAGTGTTTATTTTCTAATTTCATTCACTTTGCTGTCTTTCCTGCAATTTCCTGTTCGATGAGATTACCCTTGTCATTCATCCAAAAACTTAGAACACTAATGAACTTGGTCCGCTGTACACTTCTATGATTACATCCATGTCTGGCATGGATGGAGATTGACTGGTGGATTGGGCAGTAAGATAACGGAGAAAAGAAAACAAAACAAAAGGTCTATTTCCATACTCAACTGAGCATTAAGAGTTTCTCCAAGATAGTGTCTCAGACAGCTCTCTGTATGCATCACAATACTGACTATGGTTTCTGTCATTGATTTGAGGCTAGGGAATATTAGGGGTCAATGGTAACTGTTACCAGTTCAATCATACTTCACAATTGGTGTTCTTAATCTGCCTGCTACTATTTCTTTATTTCTTTTTTAATTTTTTATTGTTAATCACCATACATTACATCATTAGGTTTTGATGTAGTGTTCCACGATTCGTCGTTTGTGCATAACACCCAGTGCTCCACGCAGAACGTGCCCTCTTTAATACCCATCATCAGGCTAACCCATCCCCCCATCCCTCTCCTCTAGAACCCTCAGTTTGTTTTTCAGAGTCCACCGTCTCTCATGGTTCATCTTCCCCTCTGATGTCCCCCCCTTCATTCTTCCCTTCCTGCTATCTTCTTTATTTTTTTCTTAACATATATTGCATTATTTGTTCCAGAGGTACAGATCTGTGATTCAACAGTCTTGCACAATTCACAGCGCTCACCATTGCCTGCCACTATTTCTTTTCCTAGTCTTCAAACAGCTGTTCTCTGAGGTTTTTTCAGGTTTTATAATTGCATTCAGTGGCAGAGACCAGATGGAGTATGCTTACTCAGTATTATCCAGAACAAGAATGGATACAAATATATTTATGTTCATAGAAATATTTAGAATGATGATTAAGAAGCTGCTGAGTTAGATTGTGATATCAAGGAAAGTTGAGTGTTTTTTTCTTTAATCTGTACTGTGTGGGGGGAAAAAAAATTTGGCATGTGTTCTTTGATTTTGTAAAACCTATTTGTGCTATAGTGTTTGCCAGAATGACCTTGATTTTTATTCTCCTCGTATTGACTTTCCATAAAATGAATATATGTATAACCAAGGGGTAGAGACTATATTTTTTATCCCTTCAATCTGTGCTGTCTTTGAGATTTTTTTTTTTTTTGATAGAATGTGGCATGCTAGTGTGCCCATGTGAGCATAAGGCTTAAGACGCCTGTCATGCTTTTGCCTTTTCTGACTAAACGTGTATGAGTAGGTCCAGCTTGAGACCAGCCTTAATTGCTGACTTAAAAAAAATTGGATGCAAATAAATTGTACTTCTGAGTCGAAATAAGGTAGAATTATAATGCAATACACTAGTGAATTATAATAGGTACACATGTAATTATAAAAAATATTTAACTTTCAGACTTGACAACTTCCCTTTCTCCCATTAGGTGACCTTGCTTTGACTAAATATTTAAGTGTTTCAGGTAATTGTATAGATGAGGTAGGTAGATTTTTATCCGGTCACATAAACAAAAAGACTTTGTGACATCCTCACATTTGCACATCTTCTTGTCCTACGCTGGATTGTCTATTCTGCAAAGTAAAATCAATTCCCCCTTTCCTGGGCTCAAATTGCCAAAAAAAAAAAAAAAAAAAAAATCTAAAAGTGACCAACTTTCTTTAACTGATCAATTGTATTATGCTCTCTGGCTTTCCTACTCAGTTGAGTGGAGTCACCAATTAAAATAACAGGCGCAAGCAGATGGGCTTTGAGATGAGAGGTCAATTTACTGTGTCAAGGAATGAGGAAAACGAACAAAATTCAAGTAATTTAGTAAGAAGTAACTTCAAAGAACCCATACTTCAAAATAAAGCGTGATCTTAAACATTACTCATTTATAACTTTTTAGTATATTGCATTAGCTATCAATTAAATTCAACATTCTACCTCTTGTGGAATTCTATTTCTTCTGGGCATATGTAGCTCCAAAAGAATAGACTTTCTTCCTTAAAATACATGTTTTTGCAGTTAGTGAAATTTTTCCTCATTTTCAATATTTTGGGGCACATTTGTTAGACTGTTGGTAACTGGCATAACATCTGACCTAATTCTAATTTGCAGAACCTAATTGGAGCTTAGGGATATCATTATTCCTAATACCTTTCTAATTATATCAAAGGAGAGGTAACTTTTGAATAAAGAATGACATTCAAAGAAAACTGGACCGTTTCTTCTCAAATGTGGATAAAAACACCACTTTTTGCTAATATTTCTGTTGCTAATATTTTACCTATAAAATGTGCAGATGGTCTTATTAGTCTTGGCAAAGTATTGACCTACACACATTGGAAGTTTGATAAAATAGACCCTTGATAAATTGAGGGTTTTTTTTCCAATTAATGTTGTCATATTTGAGTTACATTTGAAGAGTGAAAAAAGTTTTTGGCAATATTATTGCTAAAGTGAATTGGTTTCCTAAAATTTGGTAAGTTCTTTAGACTCATGTATATTTCTGAAGTGGGTCACTTGAAAACCAATCAAAAAACATTTCATGACCTGAATTTATTATTGGATGTATATACTAAAATTGCAAATTTTATTTGTGGTCTTAAAGATTTTTGAGAGGTTACATTGCACAGTTTAAAAATGTAAACCACAAAGAAAGAATGACCTCTAATGAAGCAGGATGCTTAGTTTTGTAATCAACTTATTTAAAAACTTTGGCTTTTAGACTATTATAAATGAGGATAATGCTGTTTTTTCCAACTCTGAGATCTTAAAACTGATGAACTATTCTAAGAAAATTACTGATAATTAGAATGCTCTCATTTATGGCTCTTGTTTGTGCAAGCATTTAAATAAGTAAAAGCTAGCTATTGATTAGAGGTTTATTAAAAATAACAGCTGACTTTTAAGCATTTCTTTTTGTAATAAATTAGAAAAATGTGTATGTGATAATATTTATCAAAAAATCAATTTGTGATTCAGAGTTTACTCGTTCTTGGTAATTAGCTAATATCTGGAATAACAGAAATTATCCATGATTATCTTACACCATCGCTATTGTACTATATTTAAGATACAGCCAATACACAACATTTGAGTTTCTGGTGTACAACATAATGATTTGACCTTTGTTGCAAAATGATGACCACAATAAGTCGTGTCAGCATCTGTCACTAAGAAATTCTCATCACAAAGAATAAATTGCTTATCCTTCTCCTAACTCTCAAATAGGCAGTGCAGTATTAACTGTAATCAGTGTGTTAAACATGACATCCACATAACTTATCACGGAAAGTTTCTACTTTTCAACCCTTTTGTCCATTCCCTACCACCTGTCTCTGGCAACCACCAATCTCTTCTCTATAGCTTCAAGCTCCATTTGTTGTTGTTTGTTTTTTAAGATGACATATGTGAGATCAAAAGGTACTACTTACTTCACTTGACGTAATGTACTCAAGGTCCATCCATTTGTTGCAAATTCTTGCTCGTTACTGAATAATACTCCATGGTGTATGTATGTGTATATTGTATATTGAAAGATACCACTTTATCTTTATTCATTCTTTGATAAACATTTAATTTGTATATTTTGGTGACTGTAAATTATGGTAAAATGAACATGGGGCACACGTATCTTTTTGAGTTGGCATTTTCATTTTCTTCGGATAAATAACCGGAGCTGGAATTGCTGCATGCTATGGTAGTGTTTTCATTTCTAAGCAACCTCCATAACATTTTCTGTCCTGACTGCACCCATTGACATTAACAGCAACAGTGCACAAATGTTTCATTTTGAACACATCCTCATGAACACTGAGTTTTTTGTCTTTTTGATGATGGCAGTTTTTTAAAGTTTTATTTAAATAATCTCAACACCCAACACGAGGCTTGAACTCACAACCACAAGATGAAGAGTTGCATACTCTTTGAACTGAGCCAGCCCAGAGCCCCAATAATGGCATTTCTAACAAGTATGAGGTGACATCTCATTATAGTTCTGACTTGCCTTTCCTTGATATGAGTGGTGTTGAGAACCTACCATGTATCTGTTGACCATCTCTATGTCATCTTTGGAAAAATGTGTATTCAGATCCTCTGGTCATCTTTTAATCTGATTTTTTTTCAATTTGTTTTGGATATTTCTTGTTAGATATGACTTGCAAATATTTCTTCCAATTCCATACATTGCCTTTGAATTGTGTTTAATGGTTTCCTTTGTTAGTCAAGAAGCTTTATAGCTTGATAAAATTTCACTTCTTTGTTAGGCTCTTGTTGCCTTTGCTTTTGGGGTCAAAAAAAAAAAATCCAGTCCAAGACAAATGTCAAAGAGCTTTCCACCTATGTTTTCTTCTAGAAGGATGATTTCAGGTTTTATTTGCAAGTCATTAATCCACTTTGAGCTCATTTTTGTATGTGAGATAGGGGTTCAGTTTCGTTATTTTGTTGATTGTTGTCCCATTAGACCAACACCATGTATTGAAGATCCTGGTCTTTCCCCTTTACATATTTGGGACTTTTTAGTAGTAAATCATATATGTTCAGATTTATTTCTAGGCTCCTTACTCTGTTCCATTAATGTAAGTGTCTGTTTTTATGACAATACCATACTCTTTGTATACCATATGTTTGTAATATAGTTTAAAATCAGGGAGCATCATGTCTCTAGCTTTGTTCTTTTTCAGAAATGTTTTAGTTTTGGGGAGTTTCAGATCAAGTTGAGAATTATTTCTGTGAAATCTGGATAGGGATTGTACTCTATTGATTGTTTTAGGTAGAATGGACCTTTTAACAATATTCTTCTAACCCATGAGTTATATCTTGTCATTTATTTGTGCATTTTTCAGCTTCCTTGACCCATATCCTAGGCCTCTCAGGGTAGAGGTGTAGAGGTATTTCATCTTCTGGATAGACTTATTCATGGGAATTGTTTTCTTTTGATACAATTACAAGTCAAACTGTTTTGAATTTCTGTTTCTGATAGTTCATTTTTTGTGTATAGAAATGGAACAGATTATATTTTTTCAATTTTACTGAATTGTTTTAACAGTTGTAGTTTTGTTGTTTTTGTGGAATTTTGTTAGGATTTTCTGCATATAATACATAACCTGCAAATAGTTTTACTCTTGAAATTTGGTTACGTGGGGGTGGGGGCTTTTTTCCCTGCAAGTGCTCTGGCTAGGACAGTCAGCATTAATTATAATGATTAAGTGACAAGAAAGATCTCCTTGTCTTGTTCTTGATCTTAAAAGGAAAAGCTTTCCTTTAAAGGAATGCACTGAATCTACAGAAGGCTTTGGGTCATATGGGCATTTACAGTATTAATAAGTGTGAACCATGAACATGGGTAGTCTTTGCATTTGTTTTGTGTCTCCTTCAATTCATCAAATTCTTCTAGTTTTCATTGTATAGAACTTGAACCTCTGGTTTAATTTATCCTAAATATTCTGTTTTTGGTGCTATTGTGAAATGTGAATGTTTTATTTAGATTTTTCATTGTTAGTGTACAGAAATGGAACTGATGGGTTTGTTGATTTTTGTATCTTGCATTTTTGCCGAATTACTTAAATGTTCTACCAGCTTTTTAGTAGTCTTTGGGAATTTCTATGTATAAGATCGCATCATAAAATTTGGATGCTCTTTTATTTATTTTTTTTCTTGCCTGCTTGCTCTGGCTAGGACTTCAGGTACTGTGTTGAATAGGGATAGTCAAATATGCACCCTTTTTTTTGTTGCTCTAAGAGGAAAAGCTTTTAGCTCTTTACAGTCAAAGGCAATGTTAGCTATGGGCTTGTCATAAATATTCATTATGTTGAGTTATGTTCCTTCTACCCCAATTCTTAAGTTTTTTTTATAATAAAAACATGTTGAATTTTGTTAAACCTGGAGGAAGAAGAGATTGAGGATAAAAGAACACGTGAATTGAATTAAAATAGTTCAAATTAGCATTTTTTTTTTCCTTTAAAATGTGCTTGAAGTACAGAGAGGTTTGGTGCATAGTGAAAAACATGCCAGGAAGGCTTGAATAAGTATGTTCCTCACATAGCTAAAAATGTACCAGAAATACCATATTAAGTTTGGCTTCAACTAGATTTTTTTTTCAATTCCTTTTCACAAAGAGATTTTGGAAAACCTTCTCAATTATTGGTTTAGGAAACAGTATTTTTTAGAGCAGCACATTCTACTGAGTTATAAGGATTATGATCACAATCCTCTCCAGAGCTCAGTAAACACACAGTATTTTTTAGAAATATGTTCTATTTGTGTGTAAAATGGGAGCTTGCAGACAAAATGTTGAAGTACCAGTGTTGGCCTTAACATATCTAATGGTTCATCTATTAACTGTGACACATGGATTTTTCTATGTATGTCTGATGATCTCAGATTATTTAATCAGATTCTTCTTGGCTGGAAGTTCTAGTAATCTGATAGTGTTTTTGCTGCATCATCAGTTGTAACTGATGAGGTATTAGGAAATACGGCAGAGCTGTTGAAACGCCCAACTGTGTGTGTATGTTTAGGTGGTGTGCTTTCTTCATGTCACAAATACCAAGAACCTTAAACTTCAGATACCTGCCAGCCCTTGTGGCCAACTTCTTCTCTACAAGGCATAATAAACAGTGTGAGAGCCATCTGTACCAAAGTTCGTTTACCCCTACTTGATACAAGTGTTAGATGTGCCCTTTGAAGAATAATCCTGTGATAAGTAGTTGACTGCATAATAGAGGTGAGGCAATCGGGTTCCCAAAGAATCACTTTTAAAGCCTGGGGCCCCATAGAAGATGGGAGTTTTGGTGTTTCATGGACTAGCCACTGACTATGCTGCGCAAATAGGTTAAAAATAAGGATTCCAAAAACATATACATGAATTTCTGCCTCAAGGTTGAGGCAACAATATTGAGGAGGTGGCCTTGTAATGGGATGGAAAGAATAACGTGCATCAGCAGAATATAGGGTAACTATAGAAAGAAGAGTCCCAAATAGTGTCTATACTTGGGGAAAAAAACATGACCAAGTGAAGTGCTTTAGATCAATGTGTCCATTAGTGAGGCATGGCATAACATGGCAGCTCCATGAATCCAACAGCCCAAGAAAAAGGATAATTGGAACAGCCAAACCAAATAGGGATTACGGTTGGGGGATGAGGCAAACTATTAAACACACTGAGTCATGTAAGGATATAACTGTATTTTCCCTCTTTGTCCTCAAAAACTTCCCCCTTACCATGCCAAATGGTCATTTTGTGGTAGGGAATAAAATTAAGGAAAGCTTAATATAAAATTTGAGACTGGAGTTTTAAAGTAAACTAGACTAAGTCTTAAAGTGCAGAAGTATTTTAGTAATTTAAAACTAATAGCAACGTTATAGAATTGTACTGGGACTTCAGTGAATAAGTTATGTATCAAAAGGCAATCTATGTGTGGGATGGATGACACATTTTAAATAGAAATAAAGAAAACTTTATTCTGAAATGATTTGGAATTCCTCCATAACTCCATTAATGTGTAGATAAAGAGTGAGGTACGAAGTTAAATGAGAAAATTTGGCCATGGTATCATATGACCTGAAAGCAGTACTTTACCCTTGGTATTAATAAAACTAAAATTATAAAGGATAAGGAAATGCTTCATGTAGCATGTTGGTTAAAGAATCAAAATCAGAAAAAAAAAATTCCAGTTGAGTAATAAGGAAAATAAACTATATCAACATGAATGAGTTACAGCTCAAGTGTTCAGAATGCTCTTGATAGCATTATATGCTTAGAAACGAAAAAGGGTTTAAAATCAGACTTTGAAGAAGCTAGAAATATTGCAGTGACACAAAGCTTAGGTATGTGCACAGAACTGAAATATTAAAGATGAGTAGAAGACCATAAAAGAGAAAAACAGGCAAATAGAGAAAATTGACAAAGCCCAAAGATGGTTTAGTCACGAGGTCAACAAATTTAATAAATTCTTAGCTAAAGTGATTAAGAAAAAATTCAGACAAGAAATCAATAGGAATGAAAAAAGCTACCAATACACATCTTACCAAATTAAAAACAATAGTAGAATAATACATGTAGTTTGTGCCAACACAAATTAGAAGTAATGATAAAATTATTAAAAGACACAAATTGAAGACGAAATTCTAGTTTAAACACAGTATGAGCTGATTATATCCTTTGCCTTAAAATTCACAGGTTGAAATCCTAACCTCAAGTATCTTAGAAGATTTCCTCCCCAAAATATATTCCTTTGTCACTTGTCTTCCCTGGTTAAAATATTTGGTCTGAAACAGAACCCGCGGATTGATTGGCCACCCGCATACCATGAGAAACAGTCAATGTGGCTGCAAATAAGGCTTCCCCAGGTCTCTTACTGGACATAAAATTTGTTTTTAAGCTTCTGATAAGGTCAGCTTAAAATACACATAGACCCTGGAAGAGTCACTAATCTGGGAGGAATGCAAATTCTAAGTTTATTTTGAGGAACTAAGAAATATTACCCTTAATTAACATGTTACTTTGCTTTTCAGATAAGGTCACTGCATTCAGTTATTGTGCAGAATGGGAAAGTGGCCTTACCTGAAGAACCCCAACACATCCTGTAATTACGGAGGAAGTATTCTCTATCATTGGTCTCTTGATTATGTCAGAAAATGAGCAATGACTATTGTCTTCCCTATAATGTTCAAGGGTGGTGGCCACGCTTTGTTACACAATGAAACAAGAAAGCCAGATGCTAAAGTGCTCAAAAATGTATCCCAAATCCCTAAGTATAGACTATAGCATGCAAATTAATATGCACAGTATCTGCAAATCCTAATAACTAATACTTCAGGTTTTTAGTATGTATTAGAGACTACACTAAATAAGTTACATACAAAATTACATTCCAAAATAAGTGTGAGATGGGTAAAATTCTTAAGTATCTTTTATAGAAGAAAGGGAGGTACAGGAAGGTTAAGAAATGTGACTGAAGGTCTCACAGAAGGTGAAGGATCCATAACTGCATATAATTCTTTAGCATATTCTGTTCTAATTTTCCATTAGCAAAAAATTCACCAGAGCCTAATTAAGTCAGAATGCCAGTGTCTAAGGGAAGTGATGCCTTGAATCATCAGCCACATGGTGAATGTTGTTTATCAGTCTTTTCTCTCAAATGAGGAAGAATACTGGGACTTAGACCCCAACCCAAGCCTAGTTAAAATGGGCTCCAATAAATTACCCATAAGCCCTCATGTGTCTGGATTCTTACACCTCTGGTAATAGCTGGCTGAGTTTCCTATGTGTGGTACTCCCTGCTAGGTGTGATGAGCATAGAGTGGGATTTTGGTGAAGGAGTTTTCAGAAATGCCTGAAATGGGTTTCATGGATTTGAGGAAATAGGTGAACAGAGGGGCTGGGTCCTGCTATCTCTCCAGTAAGCTTGAAATATTTTCCACAGCCATGAAAATGAAATAAAAGGATGACATTTTCTGCTACCATGAAGATACTTTACAGAGGAGGTGGTAGAGTGCATATAATCGGCTAGTTGTGCCTCCCTGGGTCCAGTCTTCCTAAACTTCCCCGTGGGAGTTTCCTTCAGTAAGTCCCAGTTGCTTCAGTTCTCCTGGGTGAGAAGTTGACGTAACTGTTGTGCTAGGTATGTTTTCCCAGGGGCAATCAGCTGTCTGTCCATGTGCTATAAACAGAGTTGAGAGTGTCTTAGGTCACAAAATTTCTCTTCCAGCCTGGGGAGGGAATTCACATCTGTCAGTATTGAAGCCACTTTGACATACTGTTTCCAGAACTGTAATTTGTGTGCATGTAAATCTATGTGATATTTAAAGATGTTACTAAAAGTGAGTGATTTCATATTACGATTCCATTCCTGTCAGGAAAGTTTTCTAAAAGATACCAGATGTGAATTAAATTCTCCGAGGGAAATCAGTGTTGTTTCTTCGTCTGTCACATGATAAAATGTCAAAAGAAAGATAAGGAAACAAATTGGTTAAGATGGCATATTTGGCATGATGGAACTTTGGGGTTTTATCTACACAAACAGATTAGATCAAATTGGAGCTTAAAATTCTGATTTAATTTGTCCTGCCTTGCCTGTCTAGAGGCAGGCTGAGGTGGATTCTAATATTCAGTGCCATAAAAAGGGTAACAAAACTTTTCTACTTGGTCTCCAAGGTAAGATCACTCATTTCCTTGAGGTGCTCTCTGCCTTTCAAAACAAGGTTTTGTGCCATGTTTATGCCTAAGTTAAAGGGGAAAAAAATAAAATGCTACAACGACTTGTTTCCCTTGATTCTTAGTTTCTCTGGAGTAACAAGTATTTTTCTCCTGAATATGCTGTCAGGCCAACTGGGAACATCTGGGCAAGTATTTTCATTGTTTAAAATTACAGCAGTTTGAATATAATATTCAAAATAGGAAGGTCATCTTATATGCTCTCACTAAATTTTTATTGACATTTTAAAAAGAAATAAAAATATAATTGGGTTTGATCTTTATGAATTGAAATCTGTAGGGTTATCAAATTTGTATGACGAGTAATTGTATACATGTTTATATGAGCCTTAAATCAGAAAAACTTCTTAAGTACTGATGATTGCTTCTGGGAGTCAATCATTAGAATACAAAGGTAGCACCAAGTATATGCACATCTATTGACACAGGTGAAGATTTTTAAGAGAAGAATCTTTGGGAAACAAAAGATGTTTATTGTGCTCAATTGTAGGAATGTATTGAGCATAAGTTATTTTCGCTGTAATCCTTAAATACGTTTTGAAGCATTTGTGGCTCTAGGTGCCATTTGAAACTGGTTGTTCACAGTTGCAATATATTTCTGGGATTTTGGATATTAAGTCAAGACAGGAAAGACAATTCCCTATTAAGAGATTTTTGGTTTTTTTTTTTTCCACCCAGAGATATTTGTTTTCAGCTCATCTGTATCTTCATTAGGGAAAAAATGTGGACTTTGTGTTAGGAGGATTTCAAATAATCGTCTGAATGGATTCATGTGTCTGGATATAACAGCAAGAGGAAAAAAAAACATTTCCATTCATATACCTGTGAAATAAGTTTTTATTGAGTGGCATGTATTTTTTTTTTGAAATACCAAGCAAGATCTATTGTCTGCATTTTTTTTTACTCTGATTTAAAGCTTTTCTATTAATCACGTGGTACTTTGGCCTTGGTTAAATACTTCTTGAAAACATACAGGGTGTGTGCTCTCTATTCACATAACTCCTATCGATACATGTTCTTTGTTTTTCATTAGAATGAAGAGAAGACATTGAAGCCGACTGAAGCAGCAGATTGTCTTCATGAGTAGAGTAGAAGGGTAGATGTGCAGAGAAATTGCCAGAGAAATTCCTTAAGTCCAGACCAAGTCACTAAACATAATTCAGAGTTAGGATGATTAAAACAGTGTGTGTGCAAAATTACTAGGTACCAAGTTATTCTAAGCAGGAGTATTTTTATGAACAAAATTAAGAGAAAATATACAACATGTAAATAGGTGAATACTGGAGAAAGACAGCTGTATTGTGTGATGTTATTAAGTCGGTCCAAAGCTATGATTCCTTAGGGTGAAGAATAGTTAAAAACTCTAGTTATGGTCTCTGTTTATAGATGACTTGAATACTCTCTTAATGGGTATCTATTGGGGTAACTATTGATACTTCTTACCATGAAAGGTGTGTTGGTTCTAGTGGGAGCAGATTCCCTTGGGAAGATTGTACTGTTCACTGGAGCAGACTGGGTGGCTTATACAACAGATGGTGATTTCCTCATAGTTCAGGAAGCTAGAAGCCCAAAATCAGTTTTGTTGGGAGATGGCTTCCTTCTGAGACCTCTTTCCTAGCAATCTTTGCCCTGTGTCTTTATATGCCCTTCTCTTTACACATGGATGTGTCTGTGTCCTAATTTACTTTTTTAAATTGTTAATCACCATACATGACATCATTAGTTTTTGATGTCGTGTTCCATGATTCATTGTTTGCATATAACACCCAGTGCTCCATGCAGAACGTGCCCTCTTTAATACCCATCACCGGGCTAACCCATCTTCTTATAAAGATACTGGCTATTGTAGGATAGGGCCCACTTGAAAGCCTTCATTTTAACTTAATTGCTACTTTAAAGATCCTATCTCCAAATCAAATCAGTCTGAGGGACTAGGTATTAGGACTCACTATATGTAATTAGGGGAGGATCCTGCTTAGCCTGTAACAATGGCCCTGTGCTTTTTTTTTTTTTTTTTTTTTTGCCACAGCTTCTACCCTCCAGCTGTGTGTTTCGGGCCAGGAACACAAACCTTCCTAAGCTGGACTGACCATGATACATAGTCTTATCCGTTGGGATGCCTGGTCATCTGATTCTGGGTCAAATTGGGCCACTCCCTCATTCCTCTGTTCACAGCTGACTCGAGGGAGAGAGTGGATTTTTTTCCCCAGTGATGATGAGGCTCTAAAAATGCAAATACACAGCTCCCAGTACAGCTGTTGTCTGCCACAGGGAAGAAAGCATCTCCAGTAAAAGAAAATAGGAGCATGCAGCTGTAAGCCGGGATGAGAGGCAGAGAAAGGGAGTTCTGACAGCTTTGCAACTTCTGCAGGAGTTCCACAGGTGGTTTGTTGTGTGTTTTGGTGGTAGAAGCTGGTGAATTCTTTGTTTTGGTTAATACATAATGTATAATAACCACTAGTAAGCATTCAAACTATATAAGCCTGTGGGTCTGAAACTTTTTTTTCTTTTTTGGTATATAGGATCTATGTATCTATAGATATAAATAGATATTGCACTTAATAATCATCTTTCACGGGGCAAATGAAACATAGGGAAGGGCCAGTGGTAGCGTCTGGCACCTCTACAGTTTGGTTTCCAAATGATCCTGAATCTTTTAAGTTTATCTCCATAAGGACTCAGTGTGAAATTTATTTAAGGTGAATAGATTTGGGGTCTGCCCAAACGCTATATATCTACCTTCTTCATATACAAAATACTTGGTTAATCTGAGAACAAATGGTTGAAGTAATAACTTACAGTATCAGACAACAAAACCCTCTGTAACATGAAATATGCCTCTCAAATACTCAGTTAACATATAGCTAATGTCAGTTTAGAGGTGGTTCTTTTATATGGTGATCTATGTGCCCAGTGGAGTGGGGAAGAGGGTGATTGGATTTACTAAACATGTTTAAAGCCTGGAGGTGCCACAAATACCACATTATCCCGTAAATTGAATATATTGTTCTAAGAAATGCCGCATGCATAGTTCTCAAGTACTTCTTCATGAACCCTGACAAATACGTAGAAGTGGTGAATGACGATATTGTACACCTGATACTAAAATAGCACTGTATGCTAACTACGCTGGAGTTAAAAGGGGAAAAATAGAGTTCAAGTAGGAACAAAGAGGAAGGAGGCACTTCTTGGTCATCTCTGCCCCTCCCTTCCCCCCCCCCTCCTCCTTGCAAGCAAAAGCTTTGACACAAACACCTGTGTTTGTTTAGCTCTCTCTGTAGCTGCATAGGAAGCAAGAAATGACCAAAAAAATTGTGTCTTGAGATCAACATTTATAGGTAAGGTCAGAGGGAAGTAGCCTGGGATGGTGAGGTGCTCCTTGGTACCGCAATATCCAGATCCTTTCTGGGACACCTGGGCGGCTCAGTCAGTTAAGCATCTGCCTTCAGCTCAGGTCATGATCTCAGGGTCCTGGGATGGAGCCCCACGTCAGGCTCTCTGCTCAGCAGGGAGTCTGCTTCTCCCTCTGCTCCCCCGCCCCGGCTCCTGTTCTCTGTCAAAAAAACAAACAAACAAACAAACAAAAAAAAAAACCCGGATCCTTTTTTCTTGGTGCTGGGCTAGATATTGGTGAACCACAGTGTTGGGGCCAAATCCAGATTACCAACTGCTTTTGTAAATACTTTTATTGGAACACAGCCCCATCCATTGCCTTATATATTGTCTGTGATTGTTTTCCCACCACAACCGGAGGGTATATTCAACAGAGACTATGTGGACTACAAAGTTTAAAAAGCGTATTCTGTAGCCCTCTAGAGAAAAGGTTTTCCAATGCCTCTGTTAAGCCATCTTTAGCACAAGGCTGTCTTTCATGGTTCAAAGACTTTTTTGAGTTCCACACTACATGTTCATTTTCAAAGTAGCTAAGAAGTGGAGCAAAGATCATAATTCCTTTGCTCTTTCAGAACACTCTTTGTATGCTCCTCATGACACTTTGGCAGCCTTTGACTTTGTGAGAAATTAATCATACAGCCATAGCTACCTGGGAAACACGATGGAAAATGTGAACTTTTGTCCACATGTCAGGCTTCCCCCAAAATGGCAGCCTCAAGTATCTTCTGCTTAAACTGTAGATGTTGACAGAGTCCTTGCTGTGCTGTCTTGAGCTCTTCACCATGTAAAATGTATGAACTAAATTACGAAGTTAACCAACAGCAAAACTCCCATTATAAAACAGCACTAAACAATGGAAAAGAAGGGAATGGGTGAAAGTGGTCAGAAGGTGAGAATATCCACTTTGAAGATGAAGGATTTCTGGGGATGGAATTATTCATATGTTGGGGCGACTACAGTTAACAGCCTTGTATTGTATATTTGAAAGATGCTAAGAGTAGATCTTAAGAATTATCACAAGGAAAAAAACTAACCACGTGAGGTGAGAGGATGTTAACTTGTAATGATTTTGCAGTCTCCACATATTTTAAATTGTGTTGTACAGTTTGAACTAACCCATGTTACGTACTCATGATAGCTTAGTAAACTGAAAAAAAGTCAAAAGGGGACATATTAAAAAAAATGTAGAAGACATAGGGAAGTAGAACATAGACATAGCTCCTATCGTCCATTTATTTTCTGCCCCTGGTCTCAAGGTGATAATGTATTCTCCTTTCCACAATATACTTAGAACAATTGCTTTGCTTTCAGTCATCATTTTGACCAATCCAATAGGCTTTCTGACTTAGTTTACCTAAGCCCTTTCCTGAGGGATAGTTCTTCATGATCCTTCTTCTGTTGGGTTTCTACAGACGTCCACTGAATATGGCAGTGTGAGGAGATGCCCCAGAGGGTCCTGTGGGTGTCAAATACAGAGGCTCAGATGTAGATATATACAGAAAATACGTAGATAGATATCAGGGGTTCTCAGGAGAGGCATCATTAACATCATGAGCCACATAATACCCATTTTTTAGAAAGGTATGTTAAAGTCTGCTACTCAATCTCTCCGTCTCTTTTGGCTTTCATTTTTTTTAAATTGTAATTCCAATATAGTTATCATACAATATTAGTTTCAGGTGTATGATATAGTGGTTCAACAATTTTGTATATTACTCAGTGCTCATCACAAGAAGTATACTTTTTTAATTTTATTATGTTAGTCACCATACAGTACATCATTAGTTTTTGATGTGATGATCCACAATTCATTGTTTTCGTATAACACCCAGTGCTCCATGCAGTACGTGCCCTCCTTAATACCCATCACCGGGCTAACCCATCCCCCCACCCCCTCCCCTCTAGAACCCTCAGTGTGTTTCTCAGAGTCCATCATCTCTCATGGTTGGTCTCCCCCTCTGACTCCCCACCCCTTCATTTTTCCCTTCCTTCTCCTAATGTTCTCCAAGCTATTCCTTATGTTCCACAAATAAGTGAAACCATATAATTGTCTTTCTCTGCTTGACTTATTTCACTTAGCATAATCTCCTCCAGTCCCATCCATGTGGATGTAAAAGTTGGGTATTCATTGTTTCTGATGGCTGAGTCATATTCCATTGTATATATGGGCCACATCTTTATCCATTCATCTGTTGAAGGGCATCTCAGCTGTTTCCACAGTTTAGCTATTGCGGACATAGCTGCTATGAACTTTGGGGTGCATATGGCCCTTCTTTTCACTGCATCCGTGTCTTTAATCCCCTTTGCCCATTTCACCCACCCACCTCCCTTCCCTCTGGTAACCATCTGTTGGTTCTCTATAGTTAAGAGTCTGCTTTTTTGGTTTGACTCTTTTTTTTTTTTCTCCTTTGTTGATTTATTTTGTTTCTCACATTCCACATATGAGTGGAATCATATGGTGTTTGACTTTCTCTGACCGACTTATTTTGCTCAGCATTATATTCTCCAGATCCATCCATGATGTCCTGGGTGAATATTACTCCTATTATATTTAAAGATGCTCCTTTTTCATATATATTTCATCTATCTATCTATATGTATATGCACACATATATATGGTAAGATATGCATTTAAACTTTTTATTTCTATACCAGCTCTTAGTAGTTATTTGATATGCATAGATATTTATGACAAAGGTTATAAATCTATAGAGGCAAGAGAGTGAGAGGTAGCAGATAAAAATCTATAGTTTTTTAATATAAAGTCATCTATTCCCTTCTTTTGACTTCCTTAGGTTTATATTTGTCCCCTTTACCTCATTCAACAGAAAATACCACCAGTCTTATGGCCCAGTCTCAAAAATAAAGGAAATTCCTTACTTTAGGATGAACCTTAAGGAAGGGAGCAAATGAGTTGTAAGTACTTAATACTCTTTTCAATATATTTTCTACATACTAATTTGAAAATGATGAGCTTATACTTTAGTAATATTAACTCAGAATAGAGTCAGAAACAGGATGTACCAACAACTTAGAAAAACTTATGGGGTATAAACTAGATCCTCACTTTCATACAACTGCAGAGCCAGGTGGTTGTATATGGTGGCAGCATTGCAGGATGGATTATGAATTGGTGCTAAGGGACCATACACTTGATAGGAGCCGCTGATTTATTTGTCAAGAACATAAAGTGTATAGAGATGAATTGGTGTTTTGCTGTCTATTGTTATATAACAAACAACCCCAGGATTTAATGGTTTTAAGCCACTATTTATTTTCACCCATCTTTTGGTGAGTCAGGAATTTGGAGAGAATTTGGCAGATTCCTTTCCAATTCACAAGGTATTCGTTGCATGAGCTGGGGATAGAGGATCTGCTTCCAAGTTGCCTTCTTCCCTTTTTACCAGGATCAGACATAACTAGGGAGAAAAACAAAAAGTTTAAATAAACTTCGTGAACATGGACAAAAATCCTAAATAAACACTTACACATATATGTATGCACCTTTGAAATGACAATAAATTATCAATAGGTTTTATCTTGGGAATGTATTAAGAATTATTTGAATCTTTAAATATCCATTAATACAGTTTACAATAGAAGGATAAAGATGAGAAAATTCATATGATCCCCTTGATAGGTACTTCAGAATTTGGTAACATTTCTAAATAAAAATATTAGCAATTTACGAATAAAGAGCTATTTCCTCACTTGGTATAGGCTATCTAACTGAAAGCCACATCAAATGATATAAAGGGGAAAACAAATTTCTATACATTATCATTACTGTGATTTTTTTTAGAGGCTTTAACAAATTTCTGCAAATTTTTCCATCTCTTCTCTTCAGCCATATAAAATAACAAGTGCTTCAGTGTTGTAGCCTTGTTCTGTCAAACCTCCATTCATTTATTTGCATATCTCTTTTCTGCTTTTTCTGACTGGGGACTTCAGAATTGCCTTCCACCGCTCAGCACAAGTTTTATCCCTTCTGTAAATTTTCCTTGACTTCTGGAGAGTTGTTAAACTCAGTCTCTCTGACCCTTTTCTGTATTGCTCTTGAAACTGAATTGTAATTATGTTTTAATGTCAGCTTCCCCCCACTCCCCCCAGAATAAGTGCTCTTTGAGGGCAGGGACAAAACATTAATCATTGCCTACCTGAAACTGTTAGTGACCGGTGAATTGTAGAGCTCAAATGAAGGCTTTTAAAACTAAAAATAAATCCACAAGGCTTCCATTATGCTTTTAAAGGAACTTGATATTTTTCTCCTCAAAATCTTGTTAGGTTTCTCTGTAAAATTACAGGGTATATTTGTTGGTCATATATATCAATATAAGATTCTTACATTTTAAAGGTAATGTAGGGTCCTATACTCCCTACTGTGTGGTGATGGGAAAATGATTGTCATTCTCTTGTAAGTAAATAATTATTTCTGTTAGATCCCCTATTATCTCATATCAGTTAATGTATATATTTGCAAAGTAAGGTGGTTTTGAATGACCACCTTTGGGAAGGCTATAGAAGTTACCTCTAAGAGCACCGCATACAGAAAAATGCCATGCTAAAAAAATACCATATATTTAGAAGGATACTGAGCCTAGAATGGTTTGCAAGATGGGTTTGACAGTATCTTCGATACGTAGTTAGATAGAACTGTATAATGTATGTACATCATAAATTTTTTATATACACCTATATATAGTAAATGTCCATACTGTACATTTTATTATACAAGTCATGTACTTTGTATATTCTGTATATAGTATATATGCTATCCATTTATGGTAATAAACATGTATTTCTGCATAAATGATACACATATGCACTTATTCAACTTGAAAGAAAAATAATTCAAGTCCTAGTATGATTTTACTTTGGGCTCTTACTTGGTTTCTTCAAATTATGATACAAAACAATATCATTGAGATGGGTGGGGATGTATCAAGGTCAATAATCCCATATGTCGATAGTGAGGAAAGAAAGAAAGAAAAAATCTGGCTAGGTAGGCTTTGGCGGTGACACTGTAAAGTGTAAGAGTGAACACATGAGAAGGGTGAACCCAGGAGGATGACCTGGGCTGATGATTAGTCATTGTCCATGTGAGTTTGACCACAGTGCTGTCCCCTGGGGCAGAGCCTCAGCCTCATATTGGGACATCTTGGCATCTGAGCACTTGTGTCCCTTTTCTCTTCATGGTGCAATCTGCAATTATGGCTGACTCCAAGCAAGCTTAAAATGGCAGACTGGTCTTTTGAACATGATAGAAGACGTTAGATTCTCATATATTATTATTGCCTTGGACATTAATATATTAATAATCTTGAAAGATCACAACCATAGGCAACTTTCAGAAACTGAAAACTGTCCTCAGGTTTTCACCATAGTGTGCATTCAGTTAGCTGTTTGTCTCATTACATATGCACAACTCTTTCATTGAAAACAGTGTACTTTTTACATTCTTTTTGAACAGAATTATCTTCTTTGCATCATTCATGTGGAATGTGTCAATAGAGACCGTTGCTTTTAGAAAAAAAAAGGGGGGGAAAGACATGACAATATATGTGCCCTCTAACTCATCCTTGAAAATATGTCAGATTCCACCTTTTGTTTTCCCTTACTGTGAACATTGTAGAAAGACAAAAAGAGGAGCCAATACGAGGCATGGAGTACAAAGCCATTTTATCAGTTTCTGTCTGTAGAAAGCTAGAGCATAAAATTCAGTATCAAAATACAGTATAGCTCTCCCTTGTAACAAGTTCCTGCTTGATTCTTGAATGGAACAAACACTAAAAGAGGTTGAACAGAATTCCAAGAGTGCAGGGATATAGTTTCCAGGGAAGTAAGCTCTTACAACTGTGTTATATCTTACTTTATGTTTTAAAAGTGGAAAAGAAAATCTCCTATATACTTAGCCATATCCCACTGAGATAGGCCAGATCCACCTGTTTTATTTTTTAAAGGGGTTTACAGATCTTTGGATGATATAGATTCTTTTCCCAGATAAATGTATTTTGTAGGTCCTAATCTTCTGTAAATTGACCAATTTTTAGATGTAATCTTCTGTAATCCATTTACCAAAGTTAAATAATCAAGATCTGGTTTTGGGGCTCATGCACCTTGGCTTGGGGACCTTTGATGTATGGGATTATCTAAATCTTTCTAGATTAAATGACCTAGGACAACAGAGACAAAGCTAGAATTGATGCAGGCATGCTTTCCTTCTATAATGAGCTGGAAGTTCCCCCCCCCCTTCTCCTCCATCACACACATCATCCTTCAGTGTATATTCATTAATTTGCCTCCAGAAATATATGTGAATTTAGTATACATCCAACAGGCCAGAGAATAAGTCTTACTGATTTGAGTTGAATCCTATAATGCAAATGTGTAGAAATCGCATTTTTAAGCTCTGCATAGTAAACGCAAGTAAATCTCTATTGATAACCTTCTGTAGCTATCACTAAATCACTGGGGTGGTAGTTATATGATGAGACCATAAGTATTATTCAAGCTGCACAAAATGATCTGTGTATGCGAATGACACTATGAAAGTGATTCTTACACTTTTGAGACCGTAAGTACTATTCAAGCTGCACAAAATGATCTGTGTGTAAGAAAATTCAGTATACTGAAAAGAAAACCTGACTCATCCAGACATGCTATTTTCAATCTGTAACTTGATCTGAATGAGGGCTTTTTTAAAAAGTATTTTCTTTATCCTCTTCTATATTTTTAAGAACTTATAATGAATGAGGACTATTCCACATCCTATAAGATGTGGGGTATTTGGGATGATTTACTGAAGAATAACATGACTGATGAAGATGAAAACAATTATGAGGCCATAGAGCAGCTTCTTCTGTTTGCCATTGAGTAAAGACAGGAACCTCAGCTTTAGTTACTCTCAGGAATAATTTTAAGATGCCTCCTGGTCAGCCTCTGTTTTAGCTTGAAGAGAACTCAAGACTGCTTGGGGAATAAAGCTGGGGAATAAAAATGCTTTTGTGCTGGAAAAAAGAGGAAAACCAATAGAATAGAATAAAAAATAGAAAATGGTTGACCTAAAAGAGATAAGCTCACAATTGACATGGCTGAAAACCCAGGAAATTAGAAAAAAGAAAAACTGGAAAATCTACGTGGAAGCTCATCTCATACCCAAAAAGAAAGTGACTTTGATTAATATTGAAAAGTTGACTCATTAAGCTGAATATGTGTTATCTTTTTCATAGATTTGCATAAAACTGAAGAAAGTCAGACCCTCTTAGCAATACAGGAATATAGTATTTTGTCCTATGGGGAGGCTTCAAGAATTGTACCATGAAGCATAACAAATTGTTAGATAAAATAAAAGGCCAAATGAGATCCTGTCAGTCCAGCTTATAAAGAGCTGGAAAGAGCCTCCATCTCACCCTGACCAAGACAAAACACCAAAAATAGGCCAGATAATCTGCAAAGTCAAAATTTTCCTTGAACCCTTCAGTGAGGTCATGTGGCAGGGGCAAACAACTAATCTGAAATTGAAAGAGAGGCAACTTCAAAGAGACAGTATCTACAGTGGAGCAGAGAGGCATATATGAGGGGGGGAAATTAGCTAAAATTTTTAGCAAATTGCCAAAGACTGAATGTGGTCTAGTAGGAAATTAGAGAACTCATTGCTACAGCAGGTAAAAGGGGAGTTTGCATCTAATTACAAAGTTATGAACCATAGTAGGTATTGAGGAAAAATACTGAGGACAGTGCTGGACCCTGGAGAATGCTTCCCAGGGTGGACAAGTCTGGAAGAGGGGACCAGCTCCCAGTAGAGATGATGAAGCCTTGTGTGGATCTTTCTTCCCTACAGACAAAAATCCTTAAGGCACCTTGTCTTCCTGAGGGCAGCAGGTGAAGACAAAAAGCAGCAAGAGAAAGAAAAAAGTCTGTGATTGAGAGGGTTCCTCTGGCATTTTCTTTGATCATGATGGTTGTTGCTTTGGAAGAGAACTTTTCTCTGTGTTTCTGCTCCACCCCTGGCTTGAGACCATGCAGATGGGTCAGCACATCAGAGGGAGCCTCCCTCCACATTTGTTCTCTCACCAGTGGTCTTGAATTTTACTTACTGCTTACCAGCCTCATGGGAGGAGTTTATGAGGGTAGGGAGCCTGGGTCCCCATAGGTTAAGGCTTTCTCTGCCACCTACCCTTCCCTTAAGCAGTGGTACTTTTAATGGTCAGGGCCCAGGATGAAGGAGGTGAAAGAATTAACTCCTTGGGAAAAGAGTATTCAAGACCACCGGGAGCTATCAGTATAAGGGCTTAAATAGGGACTTGTTTGTCCTATTCAAGGTACATCAAGGAGGCCAGTGTGGCTAGAATGGAATAAGTGATGTGAATGAGATGAATCACAGAATTGTACAGTTTTATGTGAGACCTTAGATGTCCCTAGAAGGTGTTTGACATTGACTGTGATGGAAAAGAGAAGTAGTGGAGAATGTTAAACAAGGTGACCTGATCTGACTTTAGCTTTGAAAGAATTATTCTGGCAGCTGAGAGAAGGTAAAATCAGGATGAGTAGATAGGAAATGCGGGCTGCTGGGGACAGAATGGTGGCCGAGCAGACAGGGGATGGATTTTGGATACGGAACCATCATGATATTTTAATGGACATCAGATGTACAGTGTGACTATAATGATACAAATACATGTAAAGTTTTTGCTTTGTGTTTGCCTTAAGACTTACATAGAACTACTTAAATGTGTAATTGTCTATTTTAACCTGATGATTTGGATGCATTCAAAACTCTACATTTTACCCTTTTTTTCTATCATGTTTTAGGTTTTTCGTGGTATATTTTACATCCTTTATCTTGTAAATAATGATTGTAGTTGTAGTTATTTTTACTAATTTTGTAACTTGTTAACTTCTAACTAATCTTTTAACCTCAATACTAACTTCATAAGTTATCTACTACCATTAGTATATATTTAGTACTTATGTTTTCTCTCATTGATGTTCTGACTGTGTTAGCATATGCTTTTCCTGAGTACAGTAAGCATGTTTATGGACATTATATTTAATGTTTTATCAGGTAAAATCACATATCTGTTTTGTTACAGATTTTTTTCTGTTGCACCTTCTTTCATTTGGACTGTATTCCACTGTTTCTTCATTTTCATTGACACTCTGTGTTGATTCTATCTTACGTGAAATAGCTACCTCTCCCAGATGTGAAGAAGTGGCCTCATGTAGAAAATGAATTTCATTATTCAACCACACCCTATAACTCAGTTGACTTTCACACCTTTGTGCTGGTCTGACCAGCTTTACTTTATTGGTAATGGCTCCCAGTAGTATAAGGTGTGCCATGACCTGTCTTTGTCATAAATGAGGGGATCTCATTCAGCACCTTGGTTCAGGCTTAATGAAAGCCAGAACCTCATGCATCAGCTTTAATAATATGCAAATATATACTACGGGGTTACGGGACCCCAAGCATCAGCCCCTGGCCACCAGACCAAGGTGATTAAGAGGCGTCTAGAGCACACTAGACTAATACAAAGGAAGGAGCCAGATGCATATAAATGTTCCCTTCCAGGAGACCCTGGTGTTCTAAAGCCTGGCCCAAGGAGGGTGTAAAGATAGCACTTGCCCATCTGAGGTCTCTGGACAGGATTATAGTCAGCCTGTAGTTATGTGTTTAATTAGAAGCCTGCCTCTCGGACCGCACCTATGAAGGTAAGTTTAACAGACTTCTTTCATAGAAAAACTGGGCTCCTGAGTCTGTTGCCTCTTGCTGTGCCCAAGAGCGCATGCCAGGAGGCCCCTGGATGTGTGTTACATTAGATGCCTACCTCTCTATTGCTTTAAGATAAGCAAATAAGCCTCTTGAATGTAAAATTAAACATTTGGTTGCCTCTTAATCAGCTGCTGCTTAGCTTGGATCTAGGGTGTGTGAATGTGAGTGCAAGGCTCTTGAAGAACTATGTCTCACTTCCCTATAGCCCGTGGATCTCATGATGTGAGCCCCATTGGTTTTCAAAGCTAGATGATTTGGGCACTTGTTTCTCAGTGTAGGTCTTAAAAGTTGGGGTGCCTGATACTGAAATCAAACCTTTCATTCCTCAGGGCGAAGCTCCAAGTTGAGTTCCCTCATCATTGTAGGTCACTGTGCCAAGAGTGGAATTTAGGGCAGGGTTGTGTTTCAGCTTTTCCTACCTGCTTTGATGTATGTTTTTTTTGTTTTGTTTTGTTTTTCTCTCTTGTTTGCCTGATGTGCAGGGGCAACTCAGCTAGTTTTGATGTTTGTTTTCTTTTTTCTCCCCATAGGAAATTTTTCCATATGTGGCTGTAGCTTGAGTGTATCTGTGGGAGGAGGTGATTGCTGGATCTTTATGTGTCACCATCTCATAGTAGAATCCATATCACATCTTATTTATCGATTCATGTGTCAGAGAATTTAGATTTTTCCACATCTTGGTTACTTGAATAGTGCTGCAATGAACATGGGAGCCCTAAAATCTTTTTGATATCCTGATTCATTTCCTTTGTATATATGCCCAGAAATGGGATTGTTGTGTCATAGAGTAGTTCTAATTTTAGTTTTTTGAGGAACTTACATACTGTTTTCCATAAAGGCTGTACCCTTTGTTTTCCCACTAATAGGGTACAACAGTTCCAGTTTCTCCACATCCTTGTCAACATTTTTTTAAATAATAGCCTTCCTCCTGTGCAAATGATATTTCATTGTGATTTTGATTTGCATTTCTCTGGTTATTAGCATTTTTCATTTTTTCACATGCCATTTGTATGTCTCCTTTGGAAAAATGACTATAAAGTCTTTGGCCCATTTTTTTAATTGGGTTACCAGTTTTGTTTGTTACCGATTGTATGATTGTAGGATTTCCTTCTGTATCTTGAAGATTAATCCTGTATCAAATATACAGTTTGCAGATATTTTCTTCCATTCTAGATGTTGTCTTTTTACTCTCTTGTTTCCTTTGCTGTGTGGAAGAGAATAAAAAATAGTATAATGAGAATGAAAATGGGAATTTTAAAAAGCAGATAGAATTGAATATCTGATTTCATATTCATATTTCTTAAATGTCCAATGGGTAATTTGAGGGACCTAAACTATATAATAAAATCGTTAAAATATCTTGACAGATTTATTGTATCTTAATAATACCTTGAGTTTTTTTAAAGGCAGAGGATTTTTCTGAAATCACTGCTGAAACATCAACTAGTCTCTTCCAACTTTAGGGCAATAAGAAATTCTCATTGAGGTAGATTCTTTCAATATTGACAATAACTTTAAAAGTTACAAAATTAATTTTAAGAAATTGGCAACATTCAAATAACCAAACAAATTGTAACTTTAGCTCACTTCTTGCAACAAACAAATCATAAAACACAGGCACGTGTGGGGACAGGGAATTGATGGAGATCTTTGTACTTTGCTCTGATTTTGCTGAACGCCTAGGCCACCCAGCTGACCAAAGGAGACATTCTGTTTTAAGCGGGGATCTAGAACTAACACCAGCTAAGTAACCCCTCTCCTGACTTTTCTTCACTCACACAGTGGCTCCTGAATCCCCTCCACTATTCTCTATGGCAGGTTTGAAATGCCCTGTGACAAAGAATGAAGAAGAAATCACTTTGGTTTATTTAATAAATTGTATCACACCTAGAGTTCTATTAAAACTCTGTCAAATAATCTCAAAAGATGCTGAAAATGCCATTCAAATCACTGTCCCATAAAACATCTTAGAAAACATTAAGTCAAAGGAGATTGCTCAATTTAGTAAAAGACCTCTATTTTAAACAAAGAAGAGTTGTCACACATATTGGCAAAATAATGTAACCTCAACCAAAATCTCAATTCCACTTTAACTTGATTTTAATGAAATAATTCTGAAGTTTTTCTGAAAGGATAAAATAGCAAAGAGCTAATACTATGAAAAAAAGAGGAAAAGGGTACTTGTCAGATTCTAAAACATATAATAAAAATAAAGGGAGCATAACACTAATGTTGGAATTTAACAGATTATTAAAATAGGTACAAATTACACATAATTATATATAATTACATGTATGCTTATATACATATATACAAAATACATGTATACATATAAACAAAACCAATGGAGAAAAAATTCAAAATTCTCTCTGGGGAGAAAAATCAGAGTTTAAAAATTCAAAGGTTAAAAACTTCTAACACTTTCCAAAAACAGTCCAGAAGCATTAAAGAAAAAAGAAATTGAGAGCACCCAAACCTAATATTTATATAGCTATCTTTAATTTATCAAATATATTTGTGTACAATTACTTTCAAGTTGAATAGTGACCTTGTTAAGACAAAGGTATGAAACCATGGAGAAATGATTGAAATAACTTAAAGTCAAATAACTATTAATTTAAAAAAGGAATGAAAATGGAAATACAACAAACACAAAAAACCAATATGACCAAAGACAAATGTCCTAAGTATATTGAGAGCGTCTAGTAACCCAGCACACGAGTGAGCCTTAAAGTATAGACTTACAGTGACTGTGATGTGCTCATGTAGGTTAATTGATCCCCACTCCGGTGGGGATGTTGATAATGGAGGAGGGTATGCATGTGTGGGAACAGAATTTATGGAGAATTTTGTACTTTGCTCTTATTTTGCTGAACGGTTCTAAAATTAAGATAGTCTTTACAATAAAAGGTACACTTTAGAAGATAAAATAAGTATCCTCTGGACAACATATCAAATATTCAAGACCAAGAGTGATCAAAGAAATGCAATGTAGTGCTAACCACTTGTTCCTTTCTGTGCAATTAAAAATGATATTAATATAATTATGTACATATACACTTACGATACATATACATTTATGTATATATTTTTCAGATTATTTGTGGGGTTGTACAGTGTAAAGTTAAATATGCTATTATAAGGCACATAAATTGGCGCAGGCCTTTTTGGATGGCAGCTTGAGGTGATGTGTCAATATCCTTGATGTGTCCTGCCAAAAGATACAGCATTCTACTCTTTCAAATCTCTTACAAAACTAATATGGCATAGAGAAGAACTTACACTTGAGGATATTCTTTGGGGCATTGTTTATAAAAGCAAAATTTAAAACAACCTGTATGTTCAACAATAATAAGATAATGTGTGACTTTTTTTAATTTTTATTTAATTGCAATTAATATATCACGTGTATCATTAGTTTCAGAGGCAGAATTCAGTGATCAGCTGCATATAAAACCCAGGGGTCATTCCATCACGTGCCCTCCTTACTGCCCATCACCCAGTTACCCCATCTCCCCGCCCAGCTCCCCTCCAGAAACCCTCAGTTTTTTCCTAGAGTTGAGTCTCTCATGGTTTGTCTCCCTGATTTCGTCTTGTTTGTATGACATAGCTGTATGTTTGAATATTTCATTACAAATTAGAAGCTTATTTAAAAACATAATGACACAGGGAAGAACTTGAAGTATTGTTTATGGAACAGCAGAAAGCTTATATATATTGCATTAGTTTTTTATTGCTGGTTATAAATCACCATGCACTTAGCAACTTAACACACAATTATTTTCTCATTTTGGACCCAGCTATACTGGGTCCTCATTCCTGCGTCTCCTAAACTGCTTTCTAGCATTGGCTGGGATACATTCTTCCCTGGGGCTCAGGGTCCCTTTTCAAGCTCTAAGATTAGCTTCAGAATTCAGTTTCTTGGAGTTGGAGGACGGAGGTCTCCCGTATTTGCGGTTAATCAGCCAGGGTCTAGTCTGAACAACTAGCCGCCCCTGCAGCTGCTGCTTGTATGGTGCATGGCCTGCTCACAGTGCCTCTAACACAGCAGCTTGCTGCAAAGCCAGCAGGAGCGGCACCTGCCGCACTCTGCAAACACGGAGTCCTATTTAATATGATATAATTATGGTGACTCTCCATCACCTTTGCTATATAACATAACTAGGAGAGTGACCACCTCATCACCTTTGCCATACTCTCTTGACTAGAAGCAAGTGATGAGGAAGGAGGTTATACAAGGGCATATTTTCTTGGGGTTCATCTCAGAATTCCGCTGAACACATATAGTGCGCTCTTGACTTTTGTAAATAGGATTGTCATTGTATATGTGTACAAGTAGGGTTCCAGACAAAAAAGAGCATGAATGTGGACTGAGTACATCAAATAATTTTTCTGATGGTTCCTTAAACTCTGATTTGTAACCAATAGTCCTCTGACTGATAGTAATGAAGAGTTCAACCCTTCATCAAGTTAAATACGCAAATACTTGGTATTCTCCTCTTTACTGAAGGTCATGATGTTTTACAGTACCAAATATCTTTATTTGCTTTGAGTGTGTGTGTATATATGTGAGATTATTAAAATTATTAAATATTAATATATAAACATAAGAATACAATTATATATACATACATAAACGTATGTATTTATGCATGTACATAGAAACAGCTTCATCTCCCTTTTAAAGGGAGAACAGAAACTATTTCATAGTTTCAGAATATTTCATAGTTACAGAAATGTAAATTAGAGCTGTTGATGTGTTTTAAATATTTTAAAATTATTAAATATATTTTGAGTGTACTAATATCATAATGCAAATGAAATTTTGCATTACATTATATCCCAGTGTTTGTAAATCTTGATGCCCATCATTGTCACCCAAGAAAATTGGGGAAATTCTAGTTCTGGTTTCACTTTTTTTTTTAACCTAGTTTTAGGGGCACAGTACATTGAACTTGTTCTTTTTTTTTTTTTTTAAGATTTATTTATTTGAGAGAGCAAGAAAGAGAGAGAGTACATGAGAGGGGGGAAGGTCAGAGGTAGAAGCAGGTTCCTCGCTGAGCAGGGAGCCCGATGTGAGACTTGATCCTGGGACTCCGGGATCATGACCTGAGCTGAAAGCAGTCGCTTAACCAACTGAGCCACCCAGGCACCCCTCTGTTTTGTTTTTATCCGTAAGTATTCTTTTTAACATTTTAAGCTGGAGGTACTTATTTAATACTGAATGGACATCCCAGGTAAACAGTTGGATGTTTGAGTGTGGAGTTAGCCTGCAGGAGGTAGGTAAATCCATTCCACTGAATGAGAGCATGTAAGTAGAGCAATTTCAGTGGAATGATGAAGATTTAGGTCACATGAGATCACAGCGTCAGCGAGACCTGAGGAACTGGAGGACTTTGCCAGAAAGAGATGTGAGGGAAAGAGGGGCCATAGAGAAGAAGTTAATAATAGGGTAGAGAGATAAATAACTGAAAAAAAAAATTGAAAAGGGACAAAAATGAGATTCATGTCCAGAATGGAAGGAAAAATTGATAGAGAAATAAATATATTTGGTCTTGGAACAAGGGAATTCCTCTCTGATAGCTTTATTACCTCAGTAAATCATAAAGTAAGTCCATTTCTCTGTACTTTTTAAAATAGTAATGTTGCTAAGAATTCCCAGTAATACCTCTCAGGATCTCATGAGGGTTGAAAACTAAGTAATGTTTTCTAATACTAACCACATATTAAGCAACTTTTGGGTATAGTGCATTTTGAGAAAGGTATTTTATTTTCCCTTGACTCGCATCCTGTGTCCTGAGCAATTGAAATATTTAGACACTTTACTATTTTACTTTTTTTAAACATATGTTAATACATTTGCTTGGAGAAGAAATAAAACTAAAAGACATTTTAAGCCTAGGCCTAAAATATTTATTTGATTCTTGTTTCAGGGAAAAGTGTTATTTAGGCAATATATTCTGCCTAAATGTGCTTTGCTGAAATGTCAGTGGTCATGCACCTCTAGGGATAGAAGTTGGCCACATACATAATTTAATAAGGTCAAACTTTGCTCACACTATCACCTTCATGTCTCTAGACAATTGTTGAAAACCTCACATTTCTCCTTTTTATGTTAGCACTTTCAGAGGTATCAGTGGAAATACTCAAGGATGGAATAACACACAGTTAGGGTTATTATCATTTGTTTTCATTTCAGCACATAATACTTCATCCAGTGAACTCTTCCTAAGAATCCAAAGGAGGTGAAGTGGGACAGGTATAATTTGAGACTGACTGAACGTAGAAACCAGGAGAGGCTTTGGTGAATCAGCGAGTCAATTACTGGTTGGAGAATACAGGATTTTAGGAAAGATGCCCAGGAATCTTGAACTTTCAAGAACAATTTGAGATAGACAATAAGTGTTTCAATGAAACAAGAGAAAGAATAATTCATGAGTTTCTAAATATTACTCTACCAGTTAGGTTGTATTACATCTCTCAGTATATGGTATATAAAACATTGGCTGACCCCAGCCTACTTCAACAGAACCTCAAGCTCCTCTCTCTCTTCCTCGCTTTGTGTAGGCATCTGTGCCTTTGTTCTGTTCCTCTGCTGCTCCACACTCTCTACAGTCTATCCCTTCATATATACTGATATCTCCACCACTCTTGATCTGTGTCACTCTTACTCACTCTTGAGGTCTCCATCAGAGTGTCTCCAAAAGAGAAACCATTGTGAACCATATCTAAATTCATTCCCCCATGCTTCTCTGATAGCATGTTTTTGTTTTTCTTTCCAAGTATTTTAACAATTTTTAATTATATATTTTTATTTTTTATTTTTTAAAGATTTTATTTATTTGAGAGAGAGAGAGAGAGAGAATGAGAGATAGAAAGCATGAGAGGGAAGAGGGTCAGAGGGAGAAGCAGACTCCCTGCTGAGCAGGGAGCCCGATGTGGGACTCGATCCCTGGACTCCAGGATCATGACCTGAGCCGAAGGCAGTCGCTCAACCAACTGAGCCACCCAGGCGCCCCTATATATATATTTTTTTAATTTTATTATGTTAGTCACCATACAGTACATCATCAGTTTTTGATGTAATGATGTCTTCCACTAAGATTTGTCTTCCTTATTAAACTATAAGTGGTATTTGCTGAATTCATCATTGTACGCTTAGTGCTTAGCTGATTAAATTAGCATTTAACCTTAATTGAATGAACTAATTAATATATTTAGAAGAACATCTTAGGTAAAACATTTTAATAAGAAATAGGTACATATAACTCCAGTATTTATACTCCACCCCAGTAAAGAAGTTCAGATAAAAGGTGAAGAAGGTGGCCTGATGCTGACAAGACCAGATTTTTGTCTCTGAAGCCATCTCTGATTATAAAAGTGACTGATCAGATCTAACTTGATATTTACAATAGATAATTTTGCCTTTACATTTTTCCACAGTAATTATTAGACTGGTGCTTTCAGTTCATCATAAAAAATGTGACATGTAATGTGATGCATACAGAAATATGTCCCCAAACATAGTTAGAACTTCTGAAGCAATACATGGACAGTCTGACTCCCTATAAATAGCCCAAGGCAAATACACCTTTATCAAATGTGAAGAAAAGGACTTCTTTACAGACGACGTGGTCTTGACTTTGTCCAAAAGTCCAATTTCTTGAAATTTGCTTCTTGGTTGGAAAACACAAACCAGGCCAGAATAGGACATTGACTATGCAAAATATCTTCAAAGAAGGCAAGTTTGAAAAATTTTGAAGGGATTCCTGTGCTAACCTTAAGTAGTCTTTTCTCTCTGAAATTCTAAGATAGTTATTGTCTATTTGATTTATAGAATGACAACTATATATTGCCAGGCTTTGTAATTATTTGTATCCTAGACCATTAAACAATTTTTTTAAGTGCCAACTTTTTTTTTTTAAATGAAGTCAGTTCATCTTTGTCATGTAAAAGGCATTGATAGAAAATGTAGACATAAGGCAAAGTTTACTGTGGAATGCTTAAAGTTAGTGCCCATATGAACTCCCACCTCCAAAGCTTTCTATATAGCATAATGAGGTATGCAGATGTGAGCACCATGTGGCTATGGAAAGTGCACCAGTAAAGAGGTCTCCTGTATCTATTTACAGGAGAACCAGGAGGGAGCCATGTAACAATGAGTGTTTCCTTTGCTGGGAACATAGCTTCATTTAAAAGGGGGAGCGATTGATCTGAGAAAGAGGAATTTGTATACAACATGCCATTTAAAAAAGACAAAACAGATTTATTTACTTCAGAGAGGGAGAGTGCAGGGGACTGGGAGGGACCGAGGAGGAGGGAGAGAGAAACTTAAGCAGACTCTACAGTGAGCACAGAGCCCCACCCAGGGTTGGATCTCAGGACCCTGAGCTCATGATCTCAGCCAAAACCAAGAGTTGGATGCTTAGCCAACTGCGCAACTCAGGCACGCCTAAAACACATCTTTTATCAGCTAGAGATTCTTGTTTTTTTGTTGAGCTGGCTCAGTTATGCCAAAGGAAAAAAGCAGTAAGGAAAAGGTTAGTACCATCCAGGAAAGAAAAGCATTGTGTGTCCTTGATGTTCATACAGAAAATAAACACGATGAAGTACACTGAGACATGAATAATGACAGGAAAATGATGTATCACTAAAATCCATCTCTCATCACCTAACCAAAATGATTAAAAATAATAGTGAATAAATAATTCACAAGTAACAACATAAAACCATTTTTAAAAGGTACACAATCTTAAAAAGTGAACATCTGTTACAAGAGGTTGTAACAGATGATCCTATCATGCACTGACAAAGAAGTATACGAGTGGGAGAGAGAAGAAGGTAAGGGGAGGCAAAGCCTGCTGAACTCAGCTGTTGATGGAGAAGCACCTTGCCTATTGGGCCGATGTATAACTTACACTTGTATGATTAGCCATACACTATGTGACCTTGGAAGGCAGTGTTATACCCAGTAACATACGTGTGCACGTGCATATACATACACACATGCACACTTTTCATTTAATGTGTTTCTGAATTTGCCTTGCACATCTCATTATTTATACCCTTAATATAGGCAAGTTTATTCATTTCTTTCTATTTTTTAGAGAGTGGGGAGAGAGAGGGGGAAGAGGGAAAGAGAGAATCTTAAGCAGGCTCCATGCCCAGTGCGGTGCCTGATGCCACGCTTGACCTCAAAACCTTGAGATCATGACCGGAGCTGAAATCAAAAGTTGGATGCCACCCAGAAATGAACTCCATTCATTTCTATGTGCTCTGATATCATCTGGGGAAATCCTCCTTGATGTTTTGCCAGCTAAGGCTTTTATGGCATCCCCATTCAGACCATACTGTACAGTTACTACAGTATTAACTGTATTCCCTGTCCTGTATATTTTATCCCCATGACTTAAAACTGTAAATGTGTAACTCTTAATCCCCCTCACCAATATCCGTCTTCCTCTAACCCTGCATCTTCTGCCAAACAGTAGTTTGTTTTCTGTAGTTATAAGTCTGTTCTGTTTGTTCATTGGTTAGGATTTTAGATCACGCATGTAAATGAAAGCATATGGTATTTGTCTTTGTCTGACTTCATTTAGCATGATACTCTCTATTTCCATCCATTTTGTCACACATGGTGTTGCAGGATTTTATGTCCCTTTAGTGCCCTCAGTTCTTGGTTATGCCACTTTGAAGAATGAAGAGGTAGACCAGATGAAGAGTGGTGGGCAGCAAAGCAAAGTTTATTGAGCAAGAGTACAAAGCTCCCAGAGAGGGAGGGGGACCTGAGTGGGTTGCCCTCAGAATTTCTAAGTTTAGGGATTTTAATGAGCTCTTTTGTGGAACCTTCTTAACAATCAGGGTGTGCTGAGTTGTGCCAATCAGGGCTTTGGTCACCTATTTGGTTAATATCCATGTGCTGATCCATTTTTTGCTGACATTGGGGGGCTTAGGTCTTAACTGTCCCTTGTCCGTGATAGTGGCAAATGCTTTTGTGGTTAATTTTCTTATTTTAAGACATTTTGCAGAAGTCATTTCTGCAAAGGCTGCAAAGCAGAGTGTCTGTGCAGCCCTGTCTCAGCTGCAAACAGGATGTCAGTGCTGTTTTATTTTAGCTGTCCTGAGTCTGTGTTTCCTTGCTGCGAACCCTAGCCCTGACTACCCAACTGTCCAACTAACTCCTAACGATGGCAGGATTTTATTCCTTTTTTTTTTTTTTAATAGCTGAGTAATATCCGTTTGTGTGTGTGTGTATCATGTTCTTTATCCATTCATCTCTTAGTGGACACTTAGGTTGCTCACATATCTTACTATTATAAATAATGTTGCAATAAATATGGGGGTGCATATGTTTCTTTGAATTGGTATTTTTATTTTCTTCACATAAATACCTAGAAGTGGAATTGATGAATCATATGGTATTTCTGTTTTTAGTTTTTTGAGGAAGCACTGTTTTACATAGTGGCTATACCAATTTCCATCCCCACGAAGAGTATGCAGGGGCTCCCTTTACTAACTAATCTGACTGCTGTGAGGTGATATCTCATTGTGGTTTGGATTTGCATTTCCCTGATGACTAGTGATTTTTGAGGTGATTTTCATGTACCTGTTGGCTCTCTTGTGTCTTCTTTAGAGAAGTGTCTATTCAAGTCTTCTGCCCATTTTTAATCCTTTTTAAAAAATAATAAGTTGTGTAATGTCTGTATATTTTGGATATTAACCCCTTATCAACCATATATTATTTCCAAACATCTCCTTGCATTTAGTGAGTTGGTTTTTTTTTGGCTGATAAGATTTTTAACTTTCATTCTGTTAATGTAGTATATCCTGGTGATGGATTTGCTGATGTTGACCCATCCTTTCATCTCAGGAATGATTCCCACTTGATTGTGTTATATGATTCTTTCATTGTATTTTTAAAAATTTTTTAATTTAAATTCCACTTAGTTAACATGCAGTGTAATATTAGTTTCAGGTATACAATTTAGTGATTCATCATTTCCATATATCACGCAGTGCTCCCACAACACGTGCTCTTGTCTTGCTATTAATTTGTTGAGGATTTTTACATCTATGTTCATCAGGGATATTGGCCTGTAATTTCCTTTATTTTTGGTGTCTGTCTGGTTTTGGTATCAGGGTAATGCTGACCTTGTAAAAGGATTTTGGAATCATTATTTCCTGTTCAATTTTTTAAAAAATAATTTGAGAAGTATAAGTAGTAACTCTTCTTAAGATACTTGGTAAAATTTACCTATGAAGAAGCCTACTGCTCCTGGATTTTTGTTTTTTGAGAGTTTCAAAATTGCTGATTCAATTTTTATTACTTGGAATCAGTCTATTCAGATTTTGTATTTCTTCCTGATTCAGTCTTGGAAGGTTGTGTTTCTAGGAATTCATCCATTTCTAGGTTGTTCATTTTGTTACCATGTAGTTGTTTATAGTGGTCTCTTATATTCCTTTGTATTTCTCTGGTGTCAGTTGTTACTTTTTTAATTTCTCATTTTATTTATTTGGGCCTCTTTTTTCTTGGTGACTCTCCCTAGAGATTTATCACTGTGGATTTTCAAAGAACCACCTTTTAGTTTCATTGATCTTCTGTCTTGTGTTTTTAGTCTCTATTTCATATGACTCTTGAATCACAGATTTGTACTTATGAAACAAATAATGCAATATATGTTCTGCTCTCATCTTTATCATTTACTTTCTTCTAATGATTTTTTGTTGTTGGTGGTGGTGGTCTTTCTCTAGTTCCTTTAGATGTAAGGTTAGATTGAGGTTTTTCTGGTTTCTTGAGGTAGGCCTGTGTCACTATAACTTTGCTCTTGTAACTGCTTTTGCTACATCCCATAAGTTTTAGGAAAGTTGTGTTTTCATATTTGTGTCAAAGTATTTTTTGATTTCCTCTTCAAATAAGTTCTCTTTTTCTCCTCCCTCTTTTCCTTCTAGAACTCTGATCATGTAAAAGTTAGTATTCTTGATGTTGTTTGAGGGGTCTCTTAAACTATTCTCATCTTTTTGCTATTTTTTTCCCTGATTGACTCTGTCTTCCATATTGCTAATCCATTCTGCTATGTCATAATCTGCTCTTGATCCCCTTAGTGTAATTTTCTATTTCATTTATTGCATTCTTCAGCTCTGTTCCTTCTCTATTATATTTTCTGTCTCTTTTTTGAAGTTCTCTCTGAGTTCATCTGTTTTTCCCTCAAGACTGGTGAACATTTTTATGACCATTATTTTGAACTCTTTATCAGATAAATTACTTATCTCTCTTTCATTAGACTTTTTTTTTCTGTGGTTTTATCTCTTTGATTTGGAACATATTCCTGTCTTACCTTTTAGTTTGACTTTCAGTGTTTCTATGAATTAGGAGGAACATCTCCCTATCAGTCTTGAAGGAATGACCTTCTGTAAGAGTGTCACCTGTGTAGACTGTGTGTGCCCAGTGGCTTTGGTTACCTGGCTAGATCTGGAGTAGGCACAGGCTGTGGGATGCTGGGCTGTGCCATGTGTCTAGTTTGGCAAAATACGTAGAGCTGGAGTAGGCATATGGGGGAGGTACCCTGGGGCATACCATGCTGGGGTTGCCTCAGCAGGAGGGCTAGGGCTACAGTGGGTACAGGTCAGGTCCATCCCTGCATATGCCATGCCCAGGCCACCGTGGCAGGACAGCTAGGATATATAAATGCTTCAAGTTTATTACATTACAAATAATTCCAGGATACCATTTGTATAACTACAGATCTCCCTTGTATTCCTACTTATTTTCTCAGGTTGTGTTGAACTTAAGGAAGTTGAATAGTTTCCTAGGATTTTATGAACCTTTTGAGGTTTTGTAGATAAAATGGCAAAATACTATTCAGAAGGTTTTAATAACTTCATAAAGATTAAACTAATAGGAATGAAAGTAGATTTTTATATATCCATGTGTTGAATTTGTATGAAAGGTCTTGAATGGTCTGAAAGGCATAAATTACTTGCTTCTCTGTGACCTTTTTTCATTTTCGAGATTAGCCACCTCTTACAGTATGGATAATGCTATTCCATCCCATTCACCTTCATCACACTTTTAAGCAGCAATAACGTTGTTAAAATATCATTGAAGCAAAGAGGGTCATTGGTGGTGAAAAGCTGTTATTTAAGTTATTTTACTGTCAGCAAGTTGTCCTTCAAGAGTATTTTCATCCTAAAATTTCTATTCGCATTGGTATGGAAGGCACAGGAAGATGCCTTAGTCCTTAGGTGTACAAGTTTTGTCATCTTGGGCAAGACCCTTAAAAAAAAAAAAGTCTTTCTCTCAGTTTCCTTTTTCTTCTATAATGCTTGATCACATACTGTGAAAATCACCTAGTGTAGTTAGGCTAAAGGAAAATAAGTGAGGGAAGAAAGGGGAGAAAGAGAGAAGAGAGAGAAAAAGAAAGGAAGGAGGGCAGAGACTGAAAGAGAGATTAGCAAGAATGTTAAGAATATTGAGGCAAAATCTCTTTATTTTCTTCATGGTTGTTGTCTCTGTATGCAGTGGAGATCCTCCTGGTCAGTGCTGTCTCACTGAGGAGGCACCAAAAGAGAACACCAAACAGAACATAAAGGGTAGCCTCTGTTTATTCTTGCAAAATCTAAAGAAAACCAAAGATATATTGGGATCTATTCTTATAACTTTTTCATGTTTCTGTTTATACTTAGAAATGTATATAATTAAGTTCACCATTAAAAAAGTAAGCTGTAGGGGCGCCTGGGTGGCTCAGTTGGTTAAGCATCTGCCTTCGGCTCAAGTCATGATCCTGGGGTCCCGGGTTCAAGCCCTGCATCAGATTCCGTACTCACCGGGGAGTCTGCTTCTCCCTCTCTGACTGCCCTGCTCCTGCTCTTTCACTCTCTCTGTCAAATAAATGAAATCTTTAAAAAAGGTAAACTGTATCACATACAGACTTGTAAAAGTTAGGAAACAATTTTAAATGATATACATATTGGGTTACTCATCAGTCACTCATTTTTGAACAATTGCTTCTTTGATTACACTTTATTAGGGCCACCTCATGAAGATTTCAGTTGTTTGTGATAATATACAATGGGTTAACAGGAGTTGTTAAATTATTTTCTATCTTCTGTAAAGTTCAATGAATCTATATCTCCTAGCTCTAAGTTGTATTCTTTTTCTCTCTGGTTTTCACACATGGACTTAAGCCAGTTTGATGTTTACTCAGTGTAATAAAGTAGCTCTTCTGGAAGGTCACATTTGCCTTTTTGACAACAATAACTTTCCAAGTTGAAAGCTCTAGAAGCAGCTTATAAACAATTTCCCTTGGTCAACAGTTATTTTTTTTTTAACATCTAAAATGGCCTCTGGGACCCTAAAATTATTTAATCATTGGAAGAAATTAGCTAGAAAATGTAGACAAATAACCAATTTGTCTTTTTATTGTGTGGAATTTTTTTTTGAATGAATTAATTGGTCAGTCAGTTGTTTGATTTTGTAGGACCAATCTAGCAATAGTTTATAATCAGGGAATTGCAAGAGTTCAAATATATGGTTCACCAAATCTCTGTCATTTTCTCACTTCTTGAGAAATCCTTCATGTGTACACAGCCACAGGATCCTTTCTATCCAACTTTGGCATTTTGAGGCAATTAGCCAGTGATAATACTACCGTGTACTATGATTTCTTGAGCTGAGATACTTCACTGAAATCACTGGGTCAGTGAAGAGGCTTTTGGATCCCTATGCCTGAAAACTAACTTGAGCTGCTTAGTAAAAGCAAAATTAGGGCTATAATGACTCACATGACCCAGGAAGTAGAGAATTTAACCTGGCTAAAAGCATGACAGATTTAAGGTACTCATAACCCAACTTCACAAAATCGCTCTCAGCGTTCATCTGTGTAGAGAGCTTTTTACATATGGCTAGAGAAAATGGTCATCAGCCAGTTTAAAAATAAATGGTCCTTACCGTTCATGGGTTAAGAGGGTGGGCTTCTTTGATTTTTTTTTTTTTTTCTTCTGGATCTTATGACCCTCTCAACAATACCTTTAGTAGAGGTAGGGTGTTGGGTGGGATGTCATGTTGGACATGCCAACTTGAAGAAAGGGTGGTTTCCAGAGTAAATGTGTAAATGTTATTAGATTATAAGGGAAGATTTGCTGGAAAAACTGAACAATAGCTACCTTAGCAACTCTGATATTTGGTACTACATCTGAAAGCTTGAATTGGTGTGACATCTTTACTTAGCCCTTTTTCTTGAAACCAAAAAAAAAAAAAGTTACAGGGATGTTTTCTCATTAAAATTGGAGTGACTGAAGAGTTGCCACTGTGCTAATGAAGCTGAAAGGAAAGCAATTAAAAATCCAAAGATCTGAGAAATGACATCCATTAAACCTTCATTATACTGCTATTAACTAAGGGAGTTTATTATGTCACACAGTAGATGTTTGAGATGATCACTTTGGAAAAGCTAAAATTGCCTTATTTACCTGTATTTATTTTCTTATATTTACCATAGATCCGTTACTTTAATTTTTAAAAATGTTAGTCACAAGTTGTATTTAATTTTGTTACAGATGTTTCTAACCATATCTCATATAAAGAAATTACAGATGTAAACACTCAAAAATTAGCTTTACATCGATAGCAATATGTATAGCTGGATCTGTAAGTTGTACCATTTTTTCACACTTAAATGTAATGTGATCACTGCTCTAACTTTTCCTTAGCCTAGTTGACGTGGAATTAAAGAATGTGGACCATATTAAATGGGACCATATTAAGCATCAATACATACCTTCCCCCCCCCCAAAAAAAATGGGATTACTTAATAGCAACACCTTAGGAAAACAAGTGCACCTCAATGAGAACACTACCTATGAAGCCACATGGTGTCAGATTTTGAACTCCAGAAATGGTTGGGAGTGAAAAAGGTGTAGTTGATTCTTTAGTATACTGAAACAAATATTGAGGCACAGACTATTTGTTTGTAAAATTAGAAGTTGTAAGGTGAATTGGAAAATATTTCTGCTGCATTTACCTCTACTTTAAGGAAAGAGCACATTCATAGGTCACCTATCCAATTTAGACTTCTACTTTCTTGGTCATCTTATCTTTAGATCCCAAACTCTTTTCCTGGGCTAGCTTCTTTCCCTCCAGGCTTCAACTCTTCTCTGTGGTTGGCATCATGGTCCCCAACCATTTGAGAAACAAAAAAAAGAAAACATTTTTGAAAAGAAGAGCCTCATCGGTCTTAGAGAATTTATTTTACCTTGATAATTTCATACCATTGGCTCTTAGAAATACAGTACAATTGCTTCTGCCTGCCCAGGGTCACTGAAATGCAGAAATTAAGGATATTAGCTTTGGAGTCGCACACATTTGAATATTTAGCAGTGTTTTGATACTGAGTAAATTAAGTTTCTGATACTTTCTTCTTGTGTGAATAAATGCAGTATTAATAGAATTACAACCTCATAGATGTGTAAACACTCAATAATTAATTGCTTGACATTAATAGCTATAATAGCATTTTGCCTCTCAGATCAGGAATGCCTAAATTTCAGGGGCACAAGTAGTAGATGCATAATATGATAATCTTCAGCCCTATTGCTTAATGTTCTCAGATTAAGATGCTTTGTTAAGCAAAAGCATTATCCAGGGCACCAAAGAATAATCTAAAAGTGTGCCCTATCCCAACTTCTTTTCATATAGTACCAAGCATGTATAAGACATTAACTATCCTTTCCATTTCAATTTTCTATCATGATTTATTTAATAGAACTAAACTCCATTAATTATCAGGGCCTATACTTTCAAGGAACCCAGCGTAATCACTTTCTATAACTTCCAGCTTGTATCTAACACCCTATTTCTGTTGAGTACCAACTATAAAGAGACCTCTGACCCATGGTTATAATGCAGCTATACCCTATTTTGTATTACTGGATTTCCTCAGGAGAATCTTCCCTGACCAGCTTTCTCCTTTACCTCACCCATCCAGGCAAACTCAAGTATGGGCCATATCTATACATTGTGTTGAGTCTTTTACTATCTGGCTATTTTTAATGAAGTCTAGTTTTTGTGTCCACTTTGGATTCTCTGGGGTGGGCCTTCTAACTTGCTTTAGGATAAAGACATTTGCCTAGATCAGATTATCCCTACACCTTTTCCAAAATTGAGCCTATGCGATGAGCATAGAAAATACATATAACCTACCTTGACAAAGTAACTAGATGATAAGCTCTACACCTCAGCTTCTAAGTTTAAGTGGAAAAATGAAAACCTGAGATCAGCAGAGTCAGGGTCACTTCCTCCAGAGGGTTGTGAGTCTGATGGTAGAGGCACGGAAGAACAGGGGACAGTAAGGCCTTAGGAGTAGAAGAAGTCAGACAACTTCTGTAAAGGTTTACTTCCTGAAGAAGGTAGTTGTATTCAACATCAGAACTCCTGTGCCCATCCCCAAGAAGGCACAGTTCTGAGCCATCACAGTGGACAAATTAAAAGGAAAATGTGTGGCACAGAGGGTTTCCTTGGGAGAAGCAGCAGATATTGAAGGAATGGAACAAACCAGCTAAGGTTAAGGACTCTGAAAATACAGTAGAGAAAACCAACAATAACAACAGCATTTAACTATTGGAACTGTCAGCTTCTGAAGGAACCCATAGGAGAAAATCACTCATCAAGGAGAAGAAGCAACAATCACAGAAATGTTGGCATTTGTAGACAAGAATTTTTTTTTTTATTAACATATAATGTATTATTTGTTTCAGGGGTACAGGTCTGTGATTCATCAGTCTTACACAATTCACAGTGCTCACCATAGCACATACCCTCCCCAATGTCTATCACCCAGCCACCCCATCCCTCCCACCCCCCACCACTCTAGCAACCCTCAGTTTGTTTCCTGAGATTAAGAGTCTCTTATGGATTGTCTCCCTCACCAGTTTTATCTTGTTTCATTTTTCCCTCCCTTCCCCTATGATGTTTTTCCTTCTTTCTAAAATTCCTCCTATCAGTGAGATCAAATGATATTTGTCTTTCTCTGATTGACTTGTTTTGCTTAGCATAATTCCCTCTAGTTCCATCCACATCATTGCAAATGGCAAGATTTCATTTTTTGATGGCTGCATATTATTTCATCGTGTGTGTGTGTATATCACATCTTCTTTATCCATTCATCTGTTGATGGACAGCTTGGCTCTTTCTATAGTTTGGCTATTGTGGACATTGCTGCTATAAACATTGGGTCACATAACCCATCGGATCAGTACATTTGTATCTTTGGGGTAAATACCCAGTAGTGCAATTGCTGGGTCATAGGGTAGCTCTATTTTCAACTTTCTGAGGAGCCTCCATAATATTTTCCAGAGTGGCTGCACCAGCTTGCATTCCCACCAGCAGTGTAGGAGGGTTCCCCTTTCTCCACATCCTCACCAACATCTGTCATTTCCTGACTTGTTAATTTTAGCCATTCCGACTGGTGTGAAGTGGTAACTCGTTGAAGTTTTGATTTGGATTTCCCTGCTGCTGAGTGATGTTGAACACTTTTTCATGTGTCTGTTGGCCATTTGGATGTCTTCTTTGGAAAAGTGACTGTTCATGTCTTCTGCCCAATTCTTGATTGGATTATTTGTTATCTAGGTGTTGAGATTGATAAGTTCTTTATATATTTTGGATACTAGCCCTTTATCTGATACATCATTTGCAAATATCTTCTCCCATTCTGTCGGATGTCTTTTGGTTTCGTTGACTGTTTCTTTTGCGGTGCAAAAGCTTTTTATCTTGATGAGGTCCCAATAGTTCATTTTTGCCCTTGCTTCCCTTGCCTTTGGTGATGTTTCTAGGAAGAAGTTGCTGTGGCTGAGGTCGAAGAGGTTGCTGCCTGTGTTCTCCTCAAGGACTTTGATGGATTCCAGTCTCACAATGAGGTCTTTCATCCAATTTGAGTCTATTTTTGTATGTGGTGTAAGGAAGTGGTCCAGTTTCATTCTTCTGCATGGGGCTGTCCAATTTTCCCAACACCATTTGTTGAAGAGACTGTCTTTTTTCCATGGGACATTCTTTCCTGCTTTGTCAAAGATGAGTTGACCATAGAGTTGAGGGTCCATTTCTGGGCTCTCTATTCTGTTCCATTGATCTATGTGCCTGTTTTTGTGCCAGTACCATACTGCCTTGATGATGACAGCTTTGTAATAGAGCATGAGGTCTAGAATTGTGAGGCCACCAGCTTTGCTTTTCTTTTTTAACATTCCTCCGGCTATTCGGGGTCTTTTCTGGTTCCATATAAATTTTAGAATTATTTGTTCCATTTCTTTGAAAAAAGTTGTGTAGATTGTTCTAGGTAGCATAGATATTTTCACAGTATTCTTCCAGTCCATGAGCATGGAAAGTTTTTCCATTTCTTTGTGTCTTCCTCAAGTTCTTTCATCAGTATTCTATAGTTGTCTGAGTACAGATTCTTTGCCTCTTTGGTTAGATTTATTCCTAGGTATCTTATGGTTTTGGGTGCAATTGTAAATGGGATCAATTCCTTAATTCCTCTTTTGTTTCGTTGTTGGTGTAGAGAAATGCAACTGATTTCTGTGCAATGATTTTATATCCTGCCACTTTACTAAATTCCTAGGAGTTATAGCAGTTTTGTGGTGGAGTCTTTTGTTTTTTCCACATAAAGTTTCATACCATCTGCAAAGAGTGAGAGTTTGACCCCTTCTTTGCTGATTCGGATGTGTTTTATTTCTTTTTGTTGTCTGATTGCTGAGGCTAGGACTTCTAATACTATGTTGAATAGCCGTGGTGATAGTGGACATCCCTGCTGCGTTCCTGACCTTGGGGGGAAAGCTCTTAGTTTTTCCCCATTGAGAATGATATTCGCTGTGGGTTTTTCATAGATGGCTTTTATGATATTGAGGTATGTACCCTCTAGCCCTATACTCTGAAGAGTTTTAATCAAGAAACGATGCTGTGCTTTGTCAAATGCTTTTTCTGCATCTATTGAGAGGATCATATGGTTCTTGTTCTTTCTTTTACTAATGTATTGTATCACATTGATTTGTGGATGTTGAACCAACCCTGCTGCCCAGGGATAAATCCCACTTGGTCGTGGTGAATAATCCTTTTAAAGTACTGTTGGATCCTATTGGCTAGTATTTTGGTGAGAATTTTTGCACCCATGTTCATCAGATATATTGGTCTATAGTTCTCCTTTTTGTTGGGGTCTTGGTCTGGAGTTGGGATCAAGGTAATGGTGGCCTCATAAAACGAGTTTGGAAGTTTTCCTTTCATTTCTATTTCTTGGAACAGTTTCAGGAGAATAGGTATTAATTCTTTAAATGTTTGGTAGAATTCCCCTGGGAAGCCATCTGGCCCTGGGCTCTTGTTTGTTGGGAAGTTTTTTATTACTCCTTCAATTTTCTTAGTGGTTATGGGTCTGTTCAAGTTTTCTATTTCTTTCTGGTTCAATTTTGGTAGTTTATACCTCTATAGGAATGCATCCCTTTCTTTCAGATTGTCTAATTTGCTGGCATAGAGTTGCTCATAATACGTTCTTATAATTGTTTGTTTTTCTTTGGTGTTGGTTGTGATCTCTCCTCTTTCATTCATGATTTTATTTATTTGGGTCATTTCTCTTTTCTTTTTGATAAGTCTGGCCAGGGATTATCAATCTTATTATTTCTTTCACAACCAGCTCCTGTTCTGCTGTTCTTTTGGTTTCTATTTCATTGATTTGTGCTCTGATCTTAATTATTTCTCTTCTCCTGCTGGGTTTAGGCTTTATTTGCTGTTCTTTCTCTAGCTCTTTGAGCTGTAGGGTTAGGTTGTGTATTTGAGACCTTTCTTGTTTCTTGAGAAAGGCTTGTATTGCTATATACTTTCCTCTTAGGACTGCTTTTGCTGCATTCCCAAAGATTTTGAAGAGTTCTGTTTTCATTTTCATTGGTTTCCATGAATTTTTTAAATTCTTCTTTAATTTCCTGGTTGACCCATTCATTCTTTAGTAGGATGCTTTTCAGCCTCCATGTATTTGAGTTCTTTCCAAGTTTCTTCTTGTGATTGAGTTCTAGTTTCAAAGCATCATGGTCTGAAAATATGCAGGGAATGATCCCAATCTTTTGGTACTGGTTGAGACCTAATTTGTGACTCAGGATGTGATCTATTCTGGAGAATGTTCTATGTGCACTAGAGAAGAATGTATATTCTGTTGCTTTGGGATGGAATGTTCTGAATATATCTGTGAAGTCCATCTGGCCAGTGTGTCATTTAAAGCCTTTATTTGCTTGTTGATCTTTTGCTTAGATGATCTGTCCATTTCAGTGAGGGCGTTGTTAAAGTCCCCTACTATTATTGTATTGTTTTCAATGTGTTTCTTTGATTTTGTTATTATTGGTTTATATAATTGGCTGCTCCAATGTTGGGGTGTAGATATTCAAAGTTGTTAGGACTTCTTGTTGGATAAACCCTTTAATATGATATAGTGTCCTTTCTCATCTCTTAGTATACTCTTTGGTTTAAAATCTAATTTGTCTGATATAAGGATTACCACCTCAGCTTTCTTTTGATGTCCATTAGCATGGCAAATGGTTTTCCACCCCCTCACTTTCAATCTGAGGGTGTCTTTGGGTCTAAAATGAGTCTCTTGCAGACAGCATATTGATGGGTCTTGTTTTTTTTTTTTTATCCAGTCTGATACCCTGTGTCTTTTGATTGGGGCATTTAGCCCATTTACATTCAGGGTAACTATTGAAAGATAAGAATTTAGTGCCATTGTATTGCCTGTAAGGTGACTGTTACTGTATATTGTCTGTGTTCCTTTCTGGTCTGTGATACTTTGAGGCTCTCTCTTTGCTTAGAGGACCCCTTTCAATATTTCTTATAGGGCTGGTTTCATGTTTGCAAATTCCTTTAGTTTTTCCTTGTCCTGGAAGCTTTTTATCTCTTTATTTATTTATTTATTTATTTATGATTTTAATTTATTTGACACAGAGAGAGAGAGACACAGCAAGAGAGGGAACACAAGCAGGGGGAGTGGGAGAAGGAGAAGCAGGCTTCCCACTGAGCAGGGAGCCCAATGCGGGGCTCGATCCCAGGACCCTGGGATCATGACCTGAGCCAAAGGCAGAAGCTTAATGACTGAGCCACCCCGGTGCCCCATCTCCTCTTATCTTCAATGACAGCCTAGCTGGATATAGTATTCTTGGCTGCATATTTTTCTCATTTAGTGCCCTAAATATATCATGCCCATCCTTTTTGTCCTGCCAGGTCTCTGTGGATAGGTCTGCTGCCAATCTAATGTTTCTACTGTTGTAGGTTAGAGACCTCTTGTCCTGAGCTGCTTTCAGGATTTTCTCTTTGTCTCTGAGACTCCTAAGTTTTACTATTAGATGTTGGGGTGTTGACCTATTTTTATTGATTTTGTGAGGGGTTCTCTGTGCCTCCTGGATTTTGATGCCTGTTTCCTTCACCAAATTAGGGAACTTCTCCACAGTAATTTGCTCCGATATACCTTCTGCCCCTCTCTCTCTTTCTTCTGGGATCCCAATTATTCTAATATTGTTTAGTCTTACGGTACCACTTATCTCTCGAATTCTCCCCTCGTGATCCAGTAGTTGTTTCTCTCTTTTTCTCAGCTTCTTTATTCTCCAACATTTGGTCTTCTATATCACTAATTCTCTCTTCTGCCTCATTTATCCTAGCAGTTAGAGCCTCCATTTTTTATTGCACCTCATTAATAGCCTTTTTGATTTTGACTTGGTTAGATTTTAGTTCTTTCACTTCTCCAGAAAGGGATTCTCTAGTATCTTCTATGCTTTCTTCAAGCCCACCTAGTATCATTATAATCATCATTCTGAACTCTAGTTCCAACATCTTACTAATGTATTCATTACGTCCCTGGCTGTTGGTACTTCCTCTTGTTCTTTTTTTTTTTTTTTTTTGAGATGAGTTTTCTCTTTTATCATTTTGTCCAGAGAAGAATAGATGAATGAGAACAAAATGCTAAAGGGGTAACAATGACCCCAGAAAAAAATACACTAAACGAACCAGTAGAGACCCAAAACTGGGGGGAAAAGAAAGAAAGAAAAAAAAATCAGGCTGGTGAATAGAACAGAGTCACACACTAGGTTTTGGGTGTGTTTTGGTCTATTAGAAGAAACTGCCTCCCAAAATTTTAAAGAAGGAAAAACATATAGGTACAAAAATAAGGGTAAATGCAATGAAGGGATGGGATATGACTATAAAGGTGAAAAATAAAAAATATTAAATTGATAAGTTGGTTGAAATAGAAAAAAATTAAAACTAAAAAGAATGCAATCAGGTGGAAACCTAGAACAAAGCCATATACTAGATTTAGGGTATATTTTGGTCTTTTAGAAGAAACTGTATCCCAAAATTTTAAAGAAGGAGAAACATATATACACACACACACACACAAAATAAGGTTAAATGCAATGAAGGGATAGAATATGACTATAAAAATGAAAATTAAAAAAGATTTTGAAAAAGGAATTGACAAGATGTTGAGAAAGGAAAGAATAAAATTCAAAAAAATAGAAAAAGGAAAAAATAGAAAATTAAAAACATTAACTGAAAAACTAAAGAATCATGGGATAAAAGCCATGAATTCTATGTGCTGTATTCCCCTGGTGCTGGAGTTCTGCTGTTCTTGTTGATTGGTAAACTTGGTCTTGCCTGGCTGTTCTTGCTGATCTTCTGGGGGAGGGGCCTGTTGCCGTGGTTTCCAAATATCTTTGCCAGAGGCAGGATTGCCCCACCCTTGCGGGGGGCCAGGGTAAGTAATCTGCTTGGGTTTGCTCTCGGTAGCTTTTGTTCCCTGCAAGCTTTCCATATAGCTTTGGAAGATGAGAGTGAAAATGGCGGCCTCCCAATCTCCACCCGGAGGAGCCGTGAACTCAGGGCCCCACTCCTCAGTGCGCCCCCAGAGAAAAGCAGTCACTCCCTTCTCCCTGGTCTCTGGCTGCACTCCATCCTCGCCTGGCCTGTGACTGAGCATTTCTGTCTCTTGCACATGACCGAGTGTGGAGTCTCCAAACCCAGCAGATCCCTGTGGTGCACTCGTGCGCCACTCCTCCTGGGGCAGGAAGGGGAGTCTCCCTGGATCTGCCCCTCGTTGGGTCCCTGCTGGAAGAGCAGTGGCCCGACTGTGCCGTGGATCACAGTTTATGGCAACCCCGAGCTGAAAGCCCACTCTTCGGCTCTGTCTCTGCAGCCGGCTTCCCCGCTCCGATACCTGGGAGCTGTGTCACACTCAGGCACCCCCGGTCTTTCTGTGACCCCGAGGGTCCTGGGACCACACTGTCCCAGTGAGGGTTCCACCCCCTGCTTAGCCACTGGAGCGACGTCCCTCAGCGGAGCAGACTTCTAAAAGTTCTGATTTTTTGCTCAGCTGCTCTATCATTTGCTGGTATCGGCTGATGGAGGCTCCCTCCCCCGTGATTTGTCTTCCCCATATATCGCCTCGGATTCACTTCTCCACACGCACGTCCTACCTTCCAGAAAGTGGTCGCTTTTCTGATTGCTGCTATTCTTTTCTTTGATCTGTTGAGTTCGTAGGTGTTCAGAATGGTTTGATCCCTATCTAGCTAAATTCTTGGGACCAGATGAAATTCAGGTCTCCTACTCCTCTGCCATCTTGCTCCTCCCCCTGTAGACATAAATTTTTAACAGTTACTGCACATATATTTTATATGCTCAGATTTCAAAAGAAAACGTGAACATAATGAGACAAGTAGATGATACAGGAAAAAGAATCAAATGGAAATTCTAGACCTGAAATTGACAGTATTGAAAAGGGAATTTTTAGTAGGTCATAATAACGAGTAAGGGTGGTAGAAGAGATCATGCAAACATTAGTCAGTAGAAGGCTAGTGTGGGTATATCAACATCAACTAGGTCACATAGGAGGGTGTTTATAATAATTTATTCTGTATGTTTAATATAGTTTTCTATGTATATGTAATATTTAGAATACAAAAAATTAAACGTGCACTGAAAATACTAGTCAATGAAATTAAACAGGAGAAAGCAATTCAATATATAACAAATATGAAGAAAAAGGTGAAAGTAACTCTTAAGAGACAGCTTTATTTAGTTGGAAAACTGAAAGAAATCATTGGAAAAACTACAGCCATGAGAAAATTCATTAAGGGTGCAGGATATGAATTAAATCTCTCTTTATGTGTAAAAACACTCAACTAGATGACACAGTGAAAAGAGAAGACCCCATTTTCAGTAATAAAAATATGAAATACAGTAGTAAGAAATATGTTAAGCTTACAGGAAGAAAATGGTATAAGTAGATCCTAAGAAACAGTAGTGGGCCTGAGCAAATCTTGAATAGCTGAGTAACACTCATCTAAAACACCTAAGATATTAAAATCTAAGGTGAAGCCTCAATAATAAAATTTCTGTGTATGACACAGATATATGGACAAGTTAGTATCAAAGAATCTAAAATCTAAATAGAAAGCCCAGTGCGTAGGAAATTTAGTATGCAATATGGATGCTGTTTCAAATCAATGAGAAAGCAGTAGACTTTTTAATAAATGGTGTTGTAGTGTTGGGTCACATACATAGCTCTTTATAAAATGTTACCTCACATTGCATTATAGGGTCATTTCCACATGATCTGAAATTTAAAAATGTAAATGTAAACCATGTCATTATAAAACAACATTGGTTGAATTCTTCTATGACCTTGGAGTGAAAAAAAATTTATTTAAATTTCAGAAAACAGTGCAAGAAACTAGTAATTATTTTGAATATATAATTCAAATATTTTTATAAAATAAGGAAATACAAAGTTACAGGAAGTTAATTGCTATTTCTATGACAGGCAAAAGGTCAGTCGCACAAACTCATTCAAACCTCCTTGTTCTCAAGTAAAAAACGTCCAAGCTCCTGATAACACAATGGTCAAACACATTAAAAGCTTACTTAAAGAAATGCCAATAACCTATAAGCCTGGGAAAACAATGCTCAGATTTACCATTGATAAGAGAAAATTAAAACAACACTTAAAATGTTTTCTCATCACTCAAGGTGGTGAAAATCAGACAGTTTTACACCAAACTTAGGAGAAAAGAGATCATTTTATTTATCACTATATGGATGGTATTTGACAATGTCTTTCCACTTCAAAGCATGCATGTTTTTTACAACTCTAAAATCAGATTGTGTTTTGTGTATGATACATCTTTCTGTTGGGTAGCAGGCTGGTCATGTCTTAATTATCATTAGTGTAATTATCATGTACCATAACATACAGTGACCTTTTTTTAAGTTTTTATTTTAATTCCAGTTAAATAGTGTAATTTTAGTTTCAGGTGTACAATATAGTGATTGAACATTTCTAAACAACACCCAGTGCTTGTCACAACAAGTGCCCTCCTTACTCCCTATGTCACCCATCCGCTCACCTCCCTCCTCTCTGATAACCTTCAGTTTATTCTGTGTAGTTGAGAGTCTGTTTCTTGGTTTGCCTCTCTTTTTTTTTTTTTCCCTTTGCTCATTTGTTTTGTTTCTTAAATTCCACATATGAATGAAATCATATGGTGTTTGTCTTTCTCTGAATTATCTCTCTTAGCATAATATTCTAGCTCTATCCCTGTTGTTGCAAATGGCAAGATTTTCTTTTTTATGGCTGAAGATTACTCCATTGTATATGTATGCCCCTTGTTTATCCACTCATCAGTTGACACTTAGGCTGTTTCCATATTTGGCTTTTCTAGATAATGCTGCTATAAACATTGGGTGCACGTATCCCTTTGAATTAGTATTTTCGTATTCTTTGGGTAAATACCTAGTAGTGCATTTGCTGGGTTGTAGGGTAGTTCTATTTTTAACTTTTTGAGGAACCTCCATACTGTTTCACAGAGGTTGCATGAGTTTGCATTCCCATCAGCAGTGCACAAGGCAGGGGTTCCTTTTTCTCCACGTTCTTGCCAACACTGGTTTTAGTGTTTCTGATTTTACCCAGCCTGACAGGTCTGAGGTGATAATCACAGCTTATTGTGGTTTTCATTTGCATTTCTCTGATCAGAGATGTTGAACATCTTTTCATGTGTCTAGCCATCTGTCTGCCTTGTTGGAAAAATGTGTATTCATGTCTCCCGCCCATTTTTAATCGGATTATTTGGGGTTTTTTTGATATTAAATTTTAGAAGTTCTTTATATATTTTGGATACTACCCCTTTACCAAATGTCATTTGCAAATATCTCTCCTATTGCATAGGTTGCCTTTTAACTTTGATTGTTTCCTTTGCTGTGCAGAAACTTTATTTTGATGTAGTCCCATTAGTTTATTTTTACTTTTGTATCCCTTGGCTCAGGAGGCATATCTCAAAAGAAGCTGCTGTGATGGCATATTGACATTTTTTTAAAGATTTTATTTATTTATTTGACAGAGACACAGCGAGAGCAGGAACACAAGCAGGGGGAGTGGGAGAGGGAGAAGCAGGCTTCCTGCGGAGCAGGGAGCCCGATGCGGGGCTCGATCCCAGGACCCTGGGATCATGACCTGAGCTGAAGGCCGACGCTTAATGACTGAGCCACCCAGGCGCCCCACATATTGACATTTTATTAGGTTTTTTTCATCATCTAAATCGAGTTATATGCAGATTTGATAGCACACAGGTTGGAGTTGGACACATTAGCAAAGCAAGTGAGGGCAAAAGAAATTGCCAAATTTATCAGTATGATTGAAGACTTTTAAAGCAGTAATAGGCTAGTGTGACTGATGTACACATTATTCAGAATCATCTCTGAGATAGTGTGCATCAATTTATAAAAACTTTCTGGTGAACTTGAGTAGGAATTGTAAGTTTTCTTAAACAGTAATATACCCAAGTGGGTTCCAGTCCCTTGGATTTAAAATCCAGAGATAATAATGTGCCACTATGTAAAGAAATGTTGGGTTTGACAATAAATGTTGCAAAAGGGCAGTATAGGATAAAACAACACAAAGCTGGAAGACCCTGAGTTAAAAAGTGATTCAGAGTAGGGCTGTAAGTGTGACACATTTTAGAAATAGCTTAAATTATTTAACTTTTAATTTCTGTTTTATACAAGAACAGTTTTGAATGTATATGCTTTATTAACATGTCTTCATCTCCAACTTGTGTTTCTCTGTTCAGATCATTTTCTTTTTAACTTTTTGAGTATAGTTGATACACGGTGTTGCATTAGTTTCAAGTGTACAACATAGTGATTCAGCTTCTCTGTTATACTATGCTCAACAGACAAGAATATAAGTAAACATGCTTAAAGACACAGAAATGCTAACATACTTATGTTGATTTCAATCTTGCTGTCATTCTGTAACTATTTCATGTATGTTGCATGAGAAACATGGTATTTTGGAATCAAATTTCTATGTGAAAGACAATGGATACACTTATACAACAAAAATAATAATTAAAACCCTGAAATGTTGAATTTGAACTGGAAGTATGTTAGACATTATATTTCCTGGCCTGACTGCCAGAAAAGTTAGAAGCAATGAGACTGACTGACAATAAACTCTTGTCCCTAATTACTGATAAATTCCACGCTTAATAAGAAGAACCAGCACTTCTTGAAGAAATGACAGCCTTCAGTTCTTGACAGGGAATGGTAAGAAGGGCCTTAACATTCTGTGAGAAAAGCAAAAGACAAGCAAATAAAAATATACTGCTAAAAAAAACCATAAGAGCCAGCTTGAACTCCTCCCTACTGGTCAACTTTAAAACTACCTAAACATCAAACACAGAAGTACTTCAGCTGCTCGAAACACACTAAATATATGAAAAATCCATGTCTACAATTTTGTTCAAAAAGAGAAAGTAAATAGTAAACAATGACAACAAATACTTGCTACCATTAAAAATGACCCACTTCCTCGCTCTCTGAAAATTGGTTAGGGGGAAGAATTATACATTAATCCTGACTTTCCTATGGGAAACATTTTCATGGTTAAAATCATGTAATGGCTGAGAAGAGTCTATACTGAAGAACAACAGTGGATAAATATAGAATGATACACACACACACACATATAAAATTTCCCACTTTTTTTTAAATTTCTAAAATAGTCATTTGAGAGGGATCTTCAACATACGCTAAGTCCATGGGGTAAAATGTTCAGGGCAAACCTGGGTTGTCCAAATTCTCATTCCTTAGATTACTTGGTGTATAAAGAGTGAACCTAAGTTTGCATGGAGAGCCATAACTGTCACTCTTTGAAGTCAGAGATGAATCTCATCATCACTAATCCTGGGAGAACAGAACATGTCAGGTCTCCTAATGTGACGGAATCTAAAATATACAGCATCATCTCTTAAAGTGATCTTGTCAAAATCATTTTAACTTGAGTCTGCTTGAGTCTTTAGATAAAACATGTATTTTGCCAGTAATAAAAGAAGTTGGGATTGTCAAATCCCACCCTGAGGAACAATCAGATCAACGCAGAAGGTGGGAAACATCCATAAAACAAAACATTGCCATGTCAAAGGAAGACTCCTCTGGATTAAAAAGGCAACCTAAAGGATTGGGCTAAAGGATAATGATCTATTCAAGCAGCTGTAAATGATATTGGGAAAATAGAGAAAATATGAATATGGATTGGATATTAGATATAATTAAAGAATACTTGCTGCTTTTGTTAGGTCTGATGACCATGTCTCCGTTAGATAAATGAGTTCTTATTTTTAAAAGATTCACAGAAGAGTATTCATTGTTGAAATGTAATGTTGCCTGCAATTTATTTTAAAGTACTTTTAAAAAATAGCTGAAGCAGATAGTTTTTAATTTGTCAAGGTAATATGCATACAACTTTTCATCTTATTCTGCATTAACTCTTTATTTTAAACATTTCTGTAATAGGAAAAACAAAAAGATTCGCTGGAGTTCTTACTGCTTTTTGTACCTTTCTTCACCCTTCCACATGAACTCTGGATGAAAGGAACCTGAACTCCTTCCATAAAGACAAGTACTAGAACTCAGACATGTAGATGGCTCCTATAAGGGAAAACAAAAACAAAAACGTTTAAGTTTAAAGTGATTTTTATGATTAAAGACAAGGACTTGTCTTAAATAACTGAAATATTAAAAAATATTTTCATAGATATCAGAATATTTAACTTTTTGTCAGTGTTTCAAAAAGATGGGATTGGCAGCTACCTTGGATAATGAATATTTAGATGGCTGAGAATTGTTAGTTTGAAATTTTTATTGAATCTATAAAATTATTACTCATATGTTTTCTTAAATATACTCAAATGTTTTTTTAAAAGATTTATTTTTTTTAAAGATTTGTTTATTTACTTTACAGAGCGCATGAGCAAGGGGAGGGGCAGAGTGAGAGAGAAAATCTCAAGCAAACTCCCCTCTGTGTGGACCCCCACATGCGGGTTTAATCCTACAATCCTGAGACCATGACCCAAGTGTAAATCGAGAGTCAGACGCTTAACCAACTGAGCCACCCAGACACCCCTCAAATGCTTCTTTAAACTCGTTGTGCATTTATTTGACAACCCTACCAGTTTTGCAGTGAATATGGACTTCTTTCTTTTCCCTAATGCCTTTCTCCTTCCTCTTTGATCTTATAGGGGATAGAGAGAAATTTAATGAATAATATCAGTATAAGAAATTAGATTATAACCAGTATAATTAATGTGTTTTAATCATTAAAAAATAGTTGTAGTGTGTATAGATATGGAGGTTTTCACTAAATTGAATTAAATATAAAGTCATTAAATAAATCAAGTCCCCTCAGATTGCCATTTAGCTAACCCATTCTGTGTCAAATAAGGCAGTTAAACTCATGACTTTGAAATTTGTGGGATGAGATGAAGATCTCTGACTATCACCCCCACTCTGGCTATTAGATCTCATAAGGTCTTATGTTTGTGCACAACAGATGAAACATAATTGACAAGGGCCTTAGGAAAAAGTCAATTGTTTCAAAGGCGGGGGGAAGGTACAACATAACACAGAGGTAAAATCAAATAAAATACAGATTTGAAATTGGCAGGGAAAAATTAATACAACAGCTGCACAGTGGAAAAGATGATTTAATGGCTTGTGTTATTACAATTACTCTAGTATTAGAAGGGATATTTTGGTGCAATATTAAAAATCATAGCAAGCAATATTGGAACTTATTCTTTAAAGATAAATATTAAGGAAATGTATCTTATTAAATTCAACTGTAGAAACCACAGAAGCTCAATATGTCATCAAAATAAAAAGACATTATTCACTAATGCAAATTAAGAATTTAAATCAGAAACTTAAGTTTTTATACAAGTAAAAAGGATAATGTAATCCTGGATATATACTAGCTGTTACATATTTTCATCAAGATGATTATGAAGTTTAATTGCAAATTGGTATGCAACTAATATTAGGATAATTGAGTAGCATGCAGATATGATACATTTAGATCCTTACCTCTTATATAAAAACAACTTCCAGATGGAGCACGTGTTTTAAATGCCAAAAAAGAAATCAGGAAATAATTTATTCTATTACCTTGGAGGAGAGAAACCTTTCTGATTATATCACAGCCTGGGAGAAATGTAAGGCTATGTGAAGGAGGTGGTCAGCAGCTGGCTTGAAGTCTAGTCCCTCCTTTTACCAAGGGGTTGCCCTCAGGAATGAAAGAAGGCAAGTGACCTGGACAAATCTTGAAAGTACATGGGTGACAGACCTGTTAGCAAATACACTAATGGGATTTCTGTGGTACAGATGGTCCTACCCTCCCCTGTGTTATAGTGGTATGTAATTGGTCTGTCTCGATTATTATTGGCAAATAAATATGGAGCCCATATAATTATGGGTCATGAAAACCACTGTTATTTACACTGTCAGAGTGTAAAACACTGATATGTGGTGACAAAGACACCTTCCTTCTGTGTAAATGATGTGATGACATACGTAACTTGAAGCCCTCAGATATTAATTAATCTGACCTAGACAAAGAACACATAATAAAGAAAGGACCTAGGGGGTTCTCTTGGTGAGTCAACTACATCAGGCTCTGCTCTAGTCTTCCTGTAAATTATTAGTAGAACTTGATAATGGGAAGAATCTCTAATTTGTGCTGATCTAGGCAGGCCAGGGGCTTGAATTGGTGTCTCCCTGAGAGGCTGTCCTCAACGATATTGAGCCTCAAACCACTTTTTCTGAAGCCACTAATTCCCACTCTGATGCAAAATGTCTTACTTAGTCATCATTCCAGATCGTTGTCTTTCCAAAGACAGGATGCTTTTAGGAAGATTTATATGTAATATAATATTTTTAAGTTTCCATAGCCCAAGTTTTGTATGAATTTCTCCATGTACCTTTTCCTGAAGTAGAATTTTAGCAGAATTGTCTAATGCCAAAGTCCATGTTAATTCTTCTCTACATGTGATGGAAATTGCCCAGTACAAATTGTCATTTCTTCCCCACCATGTCCAATGTGTATGGCGGACATCATGGTGAATGTCTGGCATGTTTTGCTACTAATCAATCCCATTCTAGCTTACAACCCAGATAAATGGTGCTTTAACATTTCAGGAAACCCTATTGATCTATACAGTTCAGTACTCAGAATGAGTTGTGTTTATTCATAGTTATACAGTGCTGTCTACCAGAATCAGTATGATTGTCTGGGTAGACTGAGCATTGGAAATAGAAATAAAATACTAGGGAAGGAAGGTTCAGGATATGTCTAGGGTTGGGGAAGAAGTACTGAGTCAGGGGCAAGTTCACAATGAAAAATGTAACTGAGTCAAAAGAAATCAAAACACTTTAGTTAAGGATGTCTTGGCACTATTTTCCCTTATGTATCGGTTGGTGTTTATAATACATCACATCAACTTTCAATCAAGAATGCATAAAAAAAAAAAAGAAAAATAGTACGGAGTGTAAAAGTGTTCCAAAAATGCCCAGCTTAGCTCTCCGGAGGTATAAAACTGACCCAGAATGTGTCCTGCAGCTCTAATAGGAAGGTTTATCTGTATACTGGTGTATATTATGAGACACTTGTCATCACTGTACTATTAATGTGTGCCTTGCAGGATGGGCGTGTGTTTCACACACTGTCTCTGGCTTGAACAACACCTATTAATTTTATCTATACCTTATATAAGGATTCTGGGTTTTGTTTGTTGTATCCTTAGAACATTTCAGAAAGAATACATAGGCCACATGAGTCTACTTCGGTACCTACATACAAGAACATGGTAACTGTTCTGCAAGGAATATAGATCCAGCCCGGTAGCAAAGGTGGTGACAGTAAGCTCTCATGAGAACCAGCAGACCTATGCTATGTTAAACAGTATCACTGTTTCTGGAAGAGCAGAAGAGGATGAACAAAGTTATTGCGTCAAATACTGAACTTTAATAAAAACCCCCTGTGACTGTGGGCCTTTTTATTGCCAAGTGCTTAAACCAAAAACAAACACACAACTGTCTTATTTCAAATGTCCACTTCATGCTGAGCCAAATCTTGAAGTGCATACAGAATCTTTATAACAAAACCACTTGGATGTGAATAGACTTGATTAAAAATGAACTTGGCCTTATGCATAAAACATAATTAAATAGAAATCTCCCATGATCTCTGCTCCCGCTACACCAGACTTCATGTCCTCAGGTATCTGTTCTTTTTCCTACCTTGTGGTCCTTACTACTCCTCTACCTCTTTGTAAGAAACGCAGAGTTGACTGATTGACTTTAGTGATTGATGGTGTTTTCTAGAAACAAGATACCTGGGAAAGAAAGCACTTCCTTCTGGAGTGACTTCATCTCAACTCAGTTTTCCACTCATCTCAAAACTCATCTCAACAAAGTTTTCCACAGGACTGGGGCCCCAAGGTGATGGGCGGACAGCATTCCAGCCTCTCCACGCTGGTACCTAAGCCCAGCTACTTGGCATTCAAGTAGTCTATTTCTCTTCCAGTCACAAACCACTCTCATGCTAACTCTGTAGCATAGAAGCACAGAGAAGGAGCAAGGTCCTCCCAGTGAAGCACAGTACACATGGTACACTGCACCCCACTGTGCCATTCTTCAAGTTTTGGAGCCACTGGGTGACCATGCTTCACTTCATCCTTCGGACTTTGTCCTTTGGCACCAGGGTGGTAACGGTGCTGGTTGCCCCAGGACTTTCCTACAACACGGTGCATGGGAAGATTTACCCTCACATCTTGGGCGTTCATTTCAGTATTCAGATCTCTGCTCTCATACTTCTTTTTCAAAAGTGTTCCTCAATCCCCCTAGCTCATATCATTTACACACTCTTGCAGCTTCCTATAATTTCCACGGGTGTGTTTGTGTAGTGTTTGTGATACTCTGGATGGGGATACTTATTTAAACAATGAATGTTGGTTTTCCATATGGGCTGTAATATTCTTGAGACCCAGGATAAAGTGTATTTTACTCACTAGTGAATGCCCAGAGTTTGGAAAATAATAAGCTCAATTAAGCAATTGTTAAATGGCTGAAGGGAATACCAATTGATTAAAGAAAGGACAGGTACTATATGAAGGTTATTATCCCCTTTTTGCAGGATAAGAACTAGAGTTAGTCCATTTTCAAAATTTCAGTGAATATGGATTTGATTAAACCATACATTAAGGAGTTAACTGATAGTCATGGATTCATTCCATAGCTACTTAAAAATTGCTTCCTGGAGGCCTGCCCCTGTCCTAGGCCCTGGGGATATAGTGGTGAGCAACACATAGTTTCTGATGGACCTCACAGCTTTTTGGACAAGACAGACAACAAACGATTATGCCATTAAATACCTCATCTACTTAATATTCACCTGACATATTTGATATGAAGGATACTCAGGGTCTAAATTGCTATATAAGAGAGTGATGACATAGTTTAAAACTGAGATTGGCGAATTCAAGTAAGAATGAGTTCTGAATGACAAGGTTGAGTCGTACTTTTAAAAATGAGAGTGTCTTTCAGAGTCCATCATCTAAAAACAAACTGAGGGTTCTAGAGGGGAGGGGGGTAGGGGGATGGGTTAGCCTGGTGATGGGTATTGAGGAGGGCACATTCTGCATGGAGCACTGGGTGTTATGAACAAACAATGAATCATGGAACACTGCACCAAAAACTAATGATGTAAAATATGGTGATTAACATAACAATAAAAAAATAAAAGAAAAAAAATAAATTCATTCAAAAGTCATAAAAAAAAATGAGAGTGTCAGGAGAAGGTGGTAAACAGTGTTTTGGGTCTATGAATCAAGAACTTGTGAAAATCAGTGTTCCACCAGGCAAAATTCATCATGTGATGGTCTTTGAAACACATTTAGTTTTCTAATAAGTGTATTATAGATAGCCACAGCCAACCATGGAATCTATGAGAACCATTAGAATGGACTCTGGTTAATTAATCACACATCTCTAAAATCCTCATACACAATACATAAAATGAGACCTTAGTTGATGTTTTTGTTTTCCAGATTTATGGTTTTAAAACTTTTCACCGTGAAAACTTCATTTTTTAGAGGATCAGTGAATATATCGTATATAAAGTAAATAGTTGTTAGATTACATTCCAGATACTACATTTTCTCAGACAATTCAAGGCATGGGTTTGGGAAAAGAAAGCTCACCTGCCCTGTTTGTTGTTGGCTAATGAGTAGACAGTGCATATTTATGGCTAAGATCACATAACAAAGTAAGCTCTCCCTGTTCTGCCATAAAGAACAGCTACTTTAATACTTACAATTCATCTATTTTTGTGGCAATATCATGGCATACTTCCTTTTTTTAAATTTAATTTTATTATGTTACTCACCATACATTACATCATTAGTTTTGGATGTAGTGTTCCATGATTCATTGTTTGCGTATAACACCCAGTGCTCCATGCAGTACATGCCCTCCTTAATACCCATCACCCGGCTAACCCAAAGCCCCACCCCCTCCCCTCTAAAACCCTCAGTTTGTTTCTCAGAGTCCACAGTCTCTCATGGTTCATCTCTCCCTCCGATCCCCCCCCTTCATTTTTCCCTTCCTTCTCCTAATGTCCTCCAAGCTATTCCTCATGTTCCACAAGTGAAACCATATGATAATTGTCTTTCCCTGCTTGACTTATTTCACTTAGTGTAATCTCTTCCAGTCCCATCCATGTTGATATAAAAGTTGGGTATTCATCCTTTCTGATGGCTGAGTAATATTCCATTGTATGTATGGACCACATTTTTTTTTAAGATTTTATTTATTTATTTGACAGAGAGAAGGAGGGGGAACACAAGCAGGGGGAGTAGGTAAGGGAGAAGCAGGCTTCCCGATGAGGGGCTTGATCCCAGGACCCGGAGATCTTGACCAGAGCAGAAGGCAGTCGTTTAACCCACTGAGCCACCCAGGCGCCCCTGGACCACATCTTCTTTATCCATTCATCTGTTGAAGGGCATCTTGGCTGTTTCCACAGTTTGGCTATTGCAGACATTGCTGCTATGAACATTGGGGTGCATATGGCCCTTCTTTTCACTACATCGGTGTCTTTGGGGTAAATACTCAGGAGTGCAATTGCTGGGTCATAGGGTAGCTCTAGTTTTAATTTTTTGAGGCACCTCCACACTGTTTTCCAAAGTGACTGTACCAACTTGCATTCCCACTAACAGTGTAGGAGCGTTGCCCTTTCTCCACAACCTCTCCAACACTTGTTTCTTGCCTTGTCAATTTTTGCCATTCTAACTGGTGTAAGGTGGTATATCTCAATGTGGTTTTGGTTTGAATTTCCCTGATGGCTAATGATGATGAATATTTTTTCATGTGTCTGTTAGCCATTTGTATGTCTTCTTTTGAGAAGTGTCAGTGTCTTCTGCCCGTTTTTTGACTGTATATTTTCACTTACATGCAGAGAAGTATCAAGCCAAAAAGTGGCATACCTTTCTGCATGTAAATGAAAATAAACAATTAAGTAAGTACAAGGAGTGCAGTGACTTGTTATGGTAATATTTAGAACACACAAAAAAGCACAAGGCAGAAACCATAAAACAATAGAAAGCATGTACCAGATATGTACCCCCCTTTTTTATTAGAGTTAACACACAGTGTTAAATTAGTTTCACATGTACAACAGAGAGATTCAACAACTCTGCTTTATGCTGTGCCTATCACAACTGTAGCTACCATCTTTCTCCATACAACACTATTAAAATACCATTGATTATATTCCCAGTGGTACACCTTTTATTCCTGTGACTTGTTCATTCCATCACTGGAAGCCTGTACCTCCCACTCCCCTACACCCATTTCCCCCATCACCTTTTCCTCCCACTTTCCCCCTCTGGCAACCAGTTTGTGGTCTGTATTTATGAATCTTTTTCTGCTTTGTTTATTCATTTGTTTTTTTTTTTTAAGATTCTACATATAAGCGAAATAATACAATATTCGTCTTTTTCTGTGTGACGTGTTTCACTTATCCTCTATGTCCATCCATGTTCTTGGAAATGACAAGCGCTCATTTTTTTTTAATAGCTGAGTAATATTCCATTGTGTATATATATTACATCTTCTTTATCCATCAAGTATCAGTGGATACTTAGGTTACTTCCATGTCTTGGCTCTTATAAATAATGCTGCAGTATATATATTTAGAGGTGCATATATCCCTTTAAATTAGTGTTTTTGTTTTCTTTGGGTAGGCACCCAGTACTGTTTTCCACAGTGGCTGCACCAATTGACATTCCCACCAACAGTGTGGAAGCCTTCCTTTTTCTCCTTGCCAACACCTGTTATCTTTTATCATTTTGATACTGGCCATTCTGACTGCTGTGAGCTGATTTATCATTGTAGTTTTGGTTTGCATTTCCCTGATGACCAGTGATGGTGAGCATCCTTTCATGTGTCTCTTGGCCATCTGGATGTCTTCTTTGGAAAAATGCCTATTCTGGCCTCTGCCCATTTCTTAATTGGATTTTTTGCGGTTTTGGTTTTGCGTTATAGAAGTTCTTTATATATTTTGCCTGTTAACTCCTTATTAGATGTATTGTGAATATCTTGTCCCATTCATTAGGTTGCCCCTCTCTGTGGAAAATCTTTTTATTTTGGTGTAGTCCCAATCGTTGATTTCTGCCTTTGCTTCCCTTGCCTAAAGGAACATCTAGAAAAATGCTGGTAAGGCCAATTTCAAAAAGATCACTGCCTATGTTTTCTTTGAGTTTTATGGTTTCACATCTCATATTTAGGTCTTCAGTGCATTTTCAGTTTATTTTTGTGTGTGATATAAGAAAGTGGTCCAGTTTCATTGATTTGCATGAGCCATCATTTTCCCAGCACCATTTTTTGAAAAGATCATCTTTTCCCCATTGTATATTCTTGTCCTCTTTGTCATAGATTAATTGACCATATATTTGTGGTTTTATTTCTAGGCTCTCTATTTTAGTCCACTGACGTGTGTATCCATTTTTAATGTCAGTACCGGACTGTTTGGATTACTACAGCTTTGTCGTATCATTTAAAATCAGGGAGTGTGATACCTCTCAAGATCGATTTTGATATTCATGGTCTTTTGTGATGCCATGGAAATTTTAGAATTCTTTGTTCTCATTCCGTGAAAAACGTCATTAGTATTTTGATGAGGATTACATTGAATATGTATATTGTTTTGGGTAGTATGGGCATTTTAAAGTGGAAAAATTTCATTTTCCCTTTATGTATATATCTAAGTGGTTTACTTGAATATTTAGCTCTCAAGAGGACATTGAATAAACATTAAGGGTGTCAGAAGATGGGTTCACTAAAGAGGAAAGAATTTAAAAAGGGTCAGCCCTGTTTAAGTACAGATGGTATTGAAAAGAACATAAAAGAGAAAGAAAGTGAACATTTCTATCAAAGGGTCTTAATGGGTAATGTGGCAAAATTTGCGGAAAGTAGTACATCTTTGTTGATACTTTTGTAGGCTACCCAGATCCACTGTTAGAACTGAGAAATTTGGGCGCCTGGGTGGCTCAGTTGGTTAAGCGACTGCCTTCGGCTCAGGTCATGATCCTGGAGTGCCTGGATCGAGTCCCACATCGGGCTCCCTGCTCAGCAGGGAGTCTGCTTCTCCCTCTGACCCTCCCCCTTCTCGTGTTCTCTCTCTCATTCTCTCTCAAATAAATAAATAAATAAATAAAATCTTAAAAAAAAACTGAGAAATTTATCTCTTCTAGGATAGAAAGGTTTTTGACTAACAGTTCTCAGTTTTCAACCCCTTCAGAAAACTATCTCAGCTAAAGAGAGCCTACCGCATCCATGGTCAGAGTCTTCTTCAGAGACCACCTGTACGCAATGACTTTTTGAAATGGTAGCCTAAAGACCCGGGTCCCAAACACAAATCCTGACAACTGAGATAGGTCCTCACTGCAGGGCTGGCTGAGGACTTACTGAGACTGCATTGTTGTCCAGCTTCATTCTCTGCAGAATCCCGTATCTTTTTTCTCTCTTCCATTGACACTGATTCCAAAACACCCCCTAATAAACTTCTCCAAAGGCAATCTGTTAAGTCACGTTTCCCAGAAACTTATCCTTGACATTGTCCAAGCCTATCCTCCTACCTGCCCTTGTTAATGTATCAGATAATTACAGGACTAGTCTCTTCTTGGCCTTTCCATTCTTCCTTTGCCAATGCATTCATGCCCATAGGTGAGGGTAAAGAATGCAAATTAAATGTAAAAATACTTGTTCAAAAGTTTTGGAGTTGTCTATGACAGGCTTTCTCCTGACTATTCTTATCTAAAAACTCTAGATAAAATTTCAAGTAAGTGAATTTGGTTGCTATGAATTAGTTTTTCTTCTGCCACCGATTTTGTTGATCCTTATGTCTCTTACAAGTGTCATCACAAAAATTCTAGGAGAGTTTACGAGTTACCTGTCCTGACTAAAATTTGCAATAAAAGCTGCGAGGAAGACATTACAAGAAAGGAAAGGAAGACCAACACTGGAATTTTATGAGTCAGAGCAGTCTAGTACAGGGGCAGTGGGTCTTCTTGCTGTCCTTTGTATTGCTTTAATTTGGGTGTTATCCTACCTCATTGTAAAAGCTCAATCTTGTTAAAAGGTATTCTTTTAACCTTTTGTGATGATATAACTTTCAAATATTCCTTATTACTTTTTCTTCTACCTATAATTCTATAAATATTACTACCTTACCCAAATACTTTTCTCATTCCCATCTACAATACTAGAAGGTAAGTAAAGGAATTATAGAGGAGATGTTTAGTCAGGACATACTATGCTGGAAAATTATCCCAATTAAGGTTTTTTTAAAGATTTTATTTATTTGAGAGAGAGAGAGCAAGCACAAGAGAGAGTGCACACACAAGCATGGGGAGAGGGAGAAGTAGACTCCCTGCTGAGCATGGAGTCTGATGTGGGGCTGGATCCCAGGACCCTGGGATCATGACCTGAGCCAAAAACAGACGCTTAACTGACTGAGCCACTCAAGTGTCTCCTTTGAAGATATTTTTTTCACATGTGATGAATTATCCATCTTTAATGTCCCTCCCTCACCTATTTGAACTCTCATAATACTATTCTTTTAGCCTTAGTATGCTACAGAAAGAATAGATATCTACCTGGTCCTTTTCACATATATTAAAGAAGATACTCTGTGGATATAATAAAAAATAGCAATAGCCATGGGCATTGCTTATATCCAGGCAATGCTTATCCCATGAGAAGGACCATAAATAACCTTATGATCTTCTCTTGCATGAAAGTAACATTCCTGAGGTGGATATGCAGATTGTATAATTTGAAATTACTCGGAGCCTCAGTTGAGTCCTTGGGGATCTTACCATCTAAAGCCTTATGCCTTTTCACTTCTTGCATATGATTTCTTAATGTACTGCAGAAGCCAAGTAAAAGCATTTTTCAAATGTTATCCACATTGAAATGTGAGAAAACAATACAAAACTATGATTTCTGGTGCATCTTTTTCTATTTGGAAGATATATATGGATTTGCCACATCTGAGACAGATTCCTGGGTATAAGACCGTTAAGCAGATTGTTTCTCCATGCACGCATAGTCCTTCACATGCACCAGGCTGAGAGTTTGCAAAACATTATAGGGCAATACATTAAAAACCAATGATACATACACAAATTACTCAGTTGTGCATCTATCTTTTACTCCATATATTTTTTTTTAAGGATTTGCAACCTTAAATCCATTAGGTTTCAGCTAATGGCTTTGGGCATCATTTGTTAGGTACCAGAAAGTCTAAGATAAAAAATGCACTGTCCTCAAGGACTGAGTTTAATGCAACTGAAAATCAGAACTTGGGAATTAAAGCAGCTGTGAGAGCTCTAGATCCTAAAGGGAGTTGGTTTCATTGCCACTCTGGCTCGCACATTGTCAACGTTTGACCTGAGATGGGATGATGTGAGCTGTAAGGCAAAGACACGGGAAAAGTGAGCATAATTCTTCTTTGAACAAATTGTATATTTTCCATTTCCTCTTCCCTTTGAAGTAGAAGGGCCATTTGAAAGGCATTGCTGTTAATCTCCATGCCCCCAGTCCATAGTGCTCCTTTTGAGAAACTCTTCCTTGTTGGTTCTTTTTGGAACTATATTGAGGAGAGGATGCTTTGGAGAGGACCACCAAGATTTTTGGTTATTACTTAGATATTAGAGCATATTAGTTAGAAAATGAAATGGAGATACACTATGGTTATTTTGGGAGTTATTTTCGTTTTTAAAAAATATCTAATCTGAACAGTTGGGAGGAACGCTCTTTAAAAGATTTTGTTCTATTAAAAAAGGTCAAACAAGCAAATTTCTGTATCCTTCAAAATTCTGTTGTTTATCTTGTCTAATTTTATTTCTTAGGTAGTGAAAATAAAATGCTATAAGGTTGATAGATACTTCTTGAGATCCTAGATTTCTTCTAATATTTATTTATTGACGTTAAAATGTATTAATCTGGAGCACCTGGGTGACTTAGTAGGTTAAGCCTCCCACTCTTGATTTTCACGCAGGTCATGATCTCAGGATCGTGGGATTGAGCCCCATGTCAGGCTTTGTGCAGAATCTGTTTGTCCCTCTCCTCCACCCCCAACTCTACCCTCTCTCTCTAATTAATTAATTAAGTCTTAAAAATGTATTAATCTAACATTGTAAACCTGATATGTGAAATACAATTTAAAATATAATTACTATAACATCGCTTCAGTAGTGGTTTCTGTGGATTCTGCAATTTATGCCCAGTTCTAAATTTTCCTTTGCACTTAACCACCAATGCATAATTTTCACTTTTAAATACACTGTTTAGGAGCACACTGATTTGCATGTTTCCAATTTTCTTATTCATTATCCTAGTGCCACAATATAATTGGATCTTCAATTACTAACACAAATCTCATCTTGGATTCTCCCATCCTTAGAAATTTGGGGCCTGAAATTCTGAGAAATACTTTAATCACACTCTCTTGATGTCTCCCTTATTCAAAGGAAAATTTACACTGTCTTTTAACGGTACTGTGCTATATTGATTGTATAAAATACGTTAGTTGCCATGCATTAGGATGAAGGAATAGTAGCCATATGTGGTGAACAATACAGATTGGTGGAGAGATAAAAACACATGTAGACAGGAAAACAGAAATATATATGCATTCCTTATGGTTCTCCAGAAAACCAAGGAGTCCTATTTTACATGGGTAATATAGAAATGACCTCCAGTGATAGTTATGGGTGTCATTCTCTCACATGTATAACATACAAAAACAAAATCCCTTATGTAACGTAAAATATTATGCTGGGAAGTTCTTTAACTTTTTTCAAGTTAACCAGAAAAGCAAATGATTTTGATTTTTTTAAATTTTTTATTGATTTTTTTAAAGATTTTATTTATTTATTTGACACAGACACAGCGAGAGAGGGAACACAAGCAGGGGGAGTGGGAGAGGGGGAAGAAGGCTTCCCTCGGAGCAGGGAGCCCGATGCAGGGCTTGATCCCAGGACCCTGGGATCATGACCTGAGCTGAAAGCAGACGCTTAATGACTGAGCCACCCAGGTGCCCCAAAGCAAATGATTTTTAAAAGCACTCTTCATGAGCATGCAATTAATAACTTTGCCCCCAAATTATTATCTTCATCTGAATGTGACTTTTTCCTCATAGAACCCATATTGTATTTGTTCTCTCGCTCGCTCACTCGCTCATGCTCTCCCTCTTTTACTCTTTCTCTGTATGCAGAATGTCTGTGTGTGTGTGTGTGTGTGTGTCTTTGCCTGCCTGTGTGTATAACTTTAAAAAAATTAAAATCCAGTTGTGTGCTTACTATGGTTTGTCATCTGTGTATTTGGTGCTGTTTCACTGATTTGCAGATGTATAGCTAACTTGTTAGCCAGCTGAGTGCACAACCCTCAGCCCGATTGTGTACCTAATTGCCAAAATATAAAATCATCTTTGATTATTCTTCCAAATTTTTATCCCAAATAAGAACCCTATTAATGAGGAGCGTGACACAATAAGCCCTCCTTACCTGCAGGGAATATGTTCCAAGACCTGTAGTCCCCAGTGGATACCTGAAACCTAAATAGTATCAAACCCTATGTATACTGTTTTTCCCTAAACCTACATACTTAAGATAAAGTTTACTTTATAAATTAGGCACAATAAGAGGTTAACAACAATAACAATAGAACAATTATAACAACATACCATAATAAAAATTGTATGAATTTGGTCTCTCCCCACATCACTCTGAAAATATTTTTTAAAGATTTATTTATTTTAGAAAGAGAGAGAGAGTGAGAGCACAGAGGGGAGAGGCAGAGAGAAATCCTCAAGCAGACTCCTTGCTGAGCGTGGAGCCCAATGTGGGACTCAATCTCACAAACCTGAGATCAGACCTGAGCTGAAACCAAGAGTCGGTCTCTCAACCGACTGCGCCACCCAGGCACCCCTCAAAATATCTTATGGTACTGGACTCACCCTTCTTGTGTTGAAGTCAAATAACACAGTACCCCTGTGTTGAGATGAAGTGAGGTGAGTGACAAAGGCGCCGTGAGACAGTGCTAAACTGCTACGGACTTAATGATAGGTCAGAAGGACGATCATCTGATTTGGGACCGCCATTAACTGTGAATAACTGAAAGTATGGAAAACAAAACCATGCATCAAGGGGGCCTAATGTATTCCCAAAGTGTTCTCTTCCATAGTCAGATGTGAACAATATTAAAATTCCTTATATTAAATCAAAATCCATGACCATATGTTTTCTGCCCATTTACCCTACTTGAAACCATTTCAGTGGTTATAGTTAACTGAGTGCTATGGGCTGAATGTACATGAGTGTGTCCCACCTCCCCCTGCCAAATTCATATATTGAAGACCTAATGCCCCAAGGTATTGGGACCTTTGGGATGTGATTAGGTCTTGAGAGCCCTTACCTATGGGATTAGTGCCTTTGTAAATGAGGCCCCAGAGAGGTAGCTCCTGCCTTCTGCCATTTGAAGATATAATAAGTCTGCAGCTTAGGATGAGGGGCTTCACCCAACCATGCCAGCATCTTGATATTGGACTTCCAGCTTCCAATACTGTGAGAAACAAATTTCTGTTATTTATAAACTACGTTGCTCATGGTATTGTGTACGGCACCTGAAGGAGTGTGACCCTGAGGGAGAATGGTTTCCTTTGCCCAGCTCCTCCAATCCTTCACTCCTGGTTTGCTGATAAGCTCCTATCACCCAAATGTCCTCCTGGGAGCACTCTTTGTTCTAGCTTCATCTATAGCCCTGTTCCTGGGGTGGCTGACCTCCCAGGACCCAGAGTTTACCTCTAGCTCCATTTTATTTCATTATTTTCTGGCAAATTGCATTGTCTGAATGGAGGAAGAAACTTCCTCCACAATAGTTACTGTTTCCACGAGGAATACTTCCTTCTACCATTATTTCTTCCATATTTTCTACATTTTTATATTTTACAGGTTTCTCTTAAGAACTGGGTGTTACATGCAAACAATGAATCACGGAACACTACATCAAAAACTAATGAAGTACTGTATGGTGACTAACATAACATAATAAAAAAACAGTATATTTTTTAATAGTTGTATTATTTAAAGTTCTAATACGATTATTGTCTTTTCCTGTAGAAATTATTCTACATAAATTATACATATCCCATAATTCCCATTTTCTTTATGTCACATCTAATCGGTGTTTTCCCCCCACTCATTTCTTACATTTTTTGGATATGAAGAGTTTCTTTTAATTTAACCATGCTTTCTTCTGTACTATTTTCTTGTAAGTTTTTATTTAAATTCCAGTTAATTAACAGTTTTTCTGTACTTCTTTGTTTTTTTTCTGTACTCTTTTCAAGGTAATAAACCTGTTTCTAATTTTTACTTCTTACCCAAGAAATTACAATATGAAAATTTAATTTTATCATCTGCAGTCCCTTGTGACTTATATTTATTGTTGGAATACTTGTTAATTCTTTTTTTTTTTAAAATTAGATTCCTATAATATATTATTATGTTTTCCAGTAGTCAATATTTAATTACATCTCCTACTATTTTCCTCCTTCCCTTGCCCCTGTTCTTCCTGCTCCTTAAATCTTCCTGCTGGGGTGGAAATGCAGCCTTCAGAAATCCTCCAGCTATGTCTACATTTTGTTTTCTAAAAACAGTTTTATTTAAAAGGCCATACTCTCGAAATACGTCTTAACTTTATTGATCGGTAGTTAACTTATTTCAGCACAGAAGGAAAGACCATTTCTCTGTCTTCCAGTTCCAGGTGTTCCTGCTGTAAAATCCCTTCTCAGTCTGAATGTTACTTTGGAAGATAGTTGGTCTACTTCTGAGATGCTCATTTTGTCTTTTATGGTTTGAAATTGTACCATAAAGTGTCTGGATGTGAATTTCCTTTTTATCTCTCATGCTTGAGATTTCCTGTTTGTCTTTGGCCATTTGGGCATCTCTAACAAAAATATCGTAAGCCAGGTGGTTTATAAGCAACTCCTATTTCTCAGAATAATTTTCTGTGTAACCTCCCATGGTGAGGGGCAAGGGAACTTTCTCATGCCTCTTTTATAAGGTGCTAATCCCGTTCACGAGGGTGCCACTTTCATGATTTAATCACCTTCCAGTGACCCCCACCTCCTAATACTACCACCGTGGGGGTTAGGTTTCAACATAGGAATTTTGAGGGACACCAACATTGGGACCATAGCAATTTTTTTTTTTTTTTAAATTCTGGATAGGTGGGTGGAGATCTTTGATCACTTCTGAAACATTCTCAGCTAAGATCTTTTCTGCTATGGCTTTTCCCAGGCACTGTGTGATCTCCTTCTATAATGTTGATAAGACATATATTTGATGCATTTTATATTCCTACCTATACATTTCTCTCATGTTTAATAGTAACTATTCATAAATAAAAGGCTTTATATGATTTATAAATATAATTTTTTATTTCAAATAGTGTTATTTTACAGCATGAATAAGAGAAAACTAGTATCCAAGAATATTAAATTATATAGTTCTGTTTCTGAAGTATGACAAAAGATGATGAAATTAGACTTGTTGAGACATCTTGTTAAAAAACAAATGTAAAACGATGGGCACAATTTTCTGCCCTATGGGTCTGAAATTGATAGAGTGAGGAAGCCAAGTGAAAATTAACATAAAGATGATGGAATTTGGATTTCTCTTGACTATAATAGAGTCTCCTGCCTTCTTTCTTCAACAATGAAATAGTGCTATATTCTGGAACTTGTCATTATATTTTTAATTTCAGTTATTCTATGTTCTTCCTTTAAACAAGAAAACAAAAATTATCCACCACTGCCATGTTAATCTTGTATTTAATTCAACTTAACAGCTTAGAACTTTTCCACCTCTATAATGCAAACAACATAAACACCCTCTGATTCAGTACATACAACTCTGAATCCCATCCCTCAAGTTCTCAATGCCTTTTGAAATCTGTGGAAATGATGTTATTTTAATGTGTATCATGACTTAGTATCACAGTTGTTTTAAATAACATAGCAGTGTTGGTCCAACTTGTGTTGGGAACTGTTTTTCACTTTTTTCCCCTAAGATCCACAATAATATGTTGTTAGAAATGCTGTGGTCACCTCTGGATTGTCATTTAAAGATACCCTAAGGTCTCAGTTCCTTCAGACTTTATCAACCAGGTTTGGTAACCGTACTTGGAATTTCTGCTGCTAATACCATAGTGACCTTGGAAGATAGCTCTTAAAACTTTAAATAGCAGTGTTAATATTATAGCGTTAAAAAGCTAAAGCATCATAATGAAGAGAGACAACTTTGAAAAGACCCCAAAATATTGGAATATAGGATACAGAAATGTGTATGCAGTGCCTTATGGAAGCTATTCTTGATGATGGGCCATTACTGTTCCTAAACTGGACTCAGGAATGAGGATCCTCTGGAAGTTGTATTTGAATTGAAGTAGAAGAGAAAAATTAAAAAGTCAGATGCTTGGTTATTTGTACAATATATTTTCTTATTTCATATAATTTGTTCCAGAATTGTTCACTTTGGAGGAGAAACATCAGCTTAGTCCTTTGTTACCTTAACTGCTTACAGAAAGCAGTTCATCTCTCTCCAGTTGTTTTGCTATTAAAGACACATGATTTTTAGTGCAGACTAATTAGTCCTGTACACCATTTTAAAACAGCAGTTAGTAATGCCGTTTATTAGCCAATAAAATATTTATAAACCTACTCCCTTTAGAAGATAATTTTAGAGACATTTTGTGACAAGTGCATTCATGCACATCCTCAGTGATGGTGAAGGCAGTGACATTTTATAACCATTTTTAGAAAATTACATAAAAAGGAAAACACAAATGTCCTATTCATATAAATGAGCATAAATTAAAACTATAAGCTAAATGTTTAGTTACCCATTGTAATGTGCAAGTGCTTTCGAATGAGGGGTGTCCAAAACCAAAGGTCATCTTTCATTAATTCAGAGATGCAACTCTTTGTTTCTGTAACTGGAGTCAGCTTACAATTAACATGAACTTGTGATAATCTTGTCTTTCCACCCTTTCTTCCTTATATGACTAAATATATGGTGTGCCTTAAAAGGAAAGGAAAGGTAAAATTAAGGATATATAATATGTGATTTGTAGTAAAAGTCTTTAAACAAAGAAAAAATTAGTTTTGAAATGGAAAGTTTTGGATAGACAATATTTCAAAGCACCCTGGATCTACTAGGTAAACTGATGTAACTACATCACACAGGAAATTGAGGGTATATTTTATCTTTTATATTAGTTAAAATAAAGTAATATGAAGTGATTGGCACATATAATTTATCAGTATCTTTTATTTTTAGTAATTTTGTTCAGCGTCAATTTAAAGAACATTTTTTCTACAGTGGGAATAACAGATACTACACTACTAAATTGACAATAAATTCTCTCTAAATACGATAAAATTTCATTTGTTAAAATATAATATACAACTGTGTAAATAACCTGAAAGACACCAAATTTGAAGGAACACAAAGTGTTGAAACTTGCTTAAAAATTAAGATTATAGTTTGGGCTCCTGGGTGGCTCAGTCAGTTAAGCGTCTGCCTTCTGCTCAGGTCATGATCCCAAGGTTCTGGGATTGTGTCCCGCATCAGGCTTTCTGCTCAGCAGGGAGTCTGCTTCTCCCTCCCTCTTTGGTCCTTCCCCTGTTCATGCTGTCTGTCTCTGTCAAATAAATAAATAAAATCTTTAAAAATAATTAAGATTATAAACATAAAATGTAACAATACAATTGTGATGTGTTATAGAAACTGTAGAAATAATCTGGAATACCTCAAAAGTGTTCTTAAAATGGCCCATACACTATAATGGCATTTCTTTTATCTTTTTTTTGTTTTGTTCTTTTAAAGATTTTTATTTATTGAGAGAGAATATGGTAGAGAGCATGAGAGGGAAGAAGGTCAGAGGGAGAAGCAGACTCCCCGCTGAGCAGGGAGCCCAATGCAGGATTTGATCCTGGGACTCCAGGATCATGACCTGAGCCGAAGGCAGTCGCTTAACCAACTGAGCCACCCAGGCACCCCTATAATGGCATTGCTTTAAAATACATATCTAGTTACGCAAAGACCAATACAATACCAAAACATGACAACTGTATATATCAATTTTTAGTTGAGGTATAATGGAAATAAAACACTATAGTAGTTTCAGGTGTACAACGTAATTTGATATATATATTTCAAAATAACCAATAAGTCTAGTTAACATCCATTACCATACATAATTACAAAATCTATTTTCTTACATTGAGAACTTTTAAGATCTCTCTTAGCAATATTTGTGCAGTACAGAATTAACTATCATCACCATGCTGTACATTATATCCCCATTACTTAATTACTTTATAGTTGGAAGTTTGTACCTTTTAAACCCCTTCACTCAGCTAACCCACCACTCAGCCCTTGCCTTTGGCACCACCAGTCTCTTTTCTGTGTCTGGGTTGAGGTTTTTGTTTGCTTACTTGTTTGTTTGGTTTTAGATTCCACATAAAAGTGAGATCATACACTTTTATCTTTGACTTATTTCACTTAGCATAATGCCTTCAGGGTCCATCCAGGTTGTTGCAAATGGCAAGATTTTGTTGTTTTCTTTTATGACTGAATAGTAAGTACATTGTACACGTATATCACAGTTTCTGTGTACATTGATCAGTCGATACACACATAGATTGTTTCCATATATAAACTATTGTAAAAAAATGTGTCATTGAAGGGGCGCCTGAGCGGCTCAGTCGCGTAAGCATCTGCCTTCAGCTCAGGTCATGATCCCAGGGTCCTGGGATCGAGCCCCACATCAGGTTCCCTGCTCAGTGGGGAGCCTGCTTCTCCCTCTCCCTCTGCCTGCCCCTCTCTCTCTGTCAAATAAATAAATAAAATCTTAAAAAAAATGTTTCAGTGAACATGGGGAACATATAACTTTTCAAATTTGTGTTTTTGTTATCTTCAGATAAATACCTAGAAGTGGTATTACTGAATTATATGGTAGTTGTATTTGTAATTTTTTGAGGAATCTTTGTACTCTTTTTCATAGTGGCTGCACCAATTTATATTCCAACCAAGAATGCACATCTTTTTTCCACATCTTTGCCAACACTTCCTCTCTCTTGTCTTCTGGTTACTAACCATTCTAATAGTTGTGAGGTGGTATATCATTGTGGTTTTGAATTGCACTTCCCTGAAGATCAGTTATGTTAATAAGTTGTTTTGTGTACCTCTTGGCCATGTGTATGGCTGTCTTTGGAGAAATGTTTGCATGTATTTTCAGATCTTTTGCCAATTTTTAAAATATTTTTTTCACTACTGAGTTGTATGAGTTCTTCATATGTTCTGGATAATCCCTATTGGATATATCTAATTTGCAAATATTATCTCCCATTAGGTAGACTGACTTTTCATTTTGTTGGTGGTTTACCTTGGTATGCAGAAGCTTTTTAGTTTGATGTAGTGTCACTTATTTATTTTGCTTTTGTTACCTTTGCTTTGGGTGTTAAATCCAAGAAATCATCTGCAATACATGTCAAGGAGCTTAATGCCTATGTTTTCTTCTAGAAGTTTTACTATTTCAGGGCTTAAGTTCAAGTCTGTCCTCTGTTTTGAGTTAGTTTTTGTGCATGATGTAAGATAGTGGTCCAGTTTCTTTTTTTTTTTTTTTTGCTTGTACGTGTTCACTTTTTCAGCACCATATTGAAGAGACTGTCCTTTTCCAATTGTATATTCATGGCTAATTTTGTCATTAATAAATTGACCATATTGTGTGGGTTTATTTCTGGCCCCTCCATTCTATGGGATTGATCTGTGTGCCTGTTTGTATGACAATACCATACTGTTTGGAATACTACAGCTTTGGAATATAAATTGAAATCTGGGAGTATGTTACCTTCACTTTTGCTTTTCTTTCTCAAGATTGCTTTCGCTTTTTGGGGTCTTCTGGGGTCCATACAAATTTTAGGATTTTTTTTTTATTTCTGTGAAAAATGTTACTAGAATTGCCATAGGGATTGCTTTACTGCTGTAGACTGCTTTGGGTAGTATGGACAGTTTTACCATTTTTTTTTTTTTTTTTTAAATCATGAGAATGGAATATCTTTCCACTTCTTTGTGTTTTCTTCACTTTCTTTCACCAGTGTCTTACAGTTTTCAGTAGATAGGTCTTTCACCTCTTTGGTGATATTTAGTCCTAGGTATTTTATTATTTTTGATACAACTGTAAATAAGAGGATTATTAATTTCTCTTTCTGAATGTCATTATGCATGTATAAAAACTGGTTTTTGTATATTGATTTTGTATGCCTCAACTTGACAGAATTCATGTATGAGTTTTAATAATTTTAGTGTAGTCTTTAGGGTTTCCTATATAATGTCATTTCATGTTCAAACAGTGACAGTTTTATTTTTCCTTTCCAATTTGAATGACTTTCATTCCTTTTTCTTGCCTAATTGCTTTGGCTGGATTGCCAATACTAAGTTGAAAAAAAAAAAAAAAAAACGGATAAGCATGAGCATTCTTGTCTGTTCCTGATCATAGAGGGAAAGCTTTCAGCTCTTCAACTTTGAGTAAAATGTTAGCTGTGGGCTTGGCATATATAACATATTATACTGACCTATGTATGATTTCTTTATACACACTTAGTTGAGAGTGTTTAATGATAAATGAATGTTGACTTTGCTCAAACGCTTTTTTCTGTACCTCTTGAAATGATCACATAATTATCTTTCATTTTGTTAATGTGGTATATCATCTTGATTGATTAACAAATGTTGAATCATCCTTGTGCTCCTGGAATAAATCTCATTTGATCATGATATATGATCATTTTAATGATTATTGAATTCTGTTTGCTAACTTTTTGTTGAGGATTTTTGCATCTGTATTCATCAAGGTATCTGCCTATAATTTTCTTGTGGCTACCTATCTGTTTTGGTATCAGGGTAATGCTAGTCTCATAAACTGTGGTAATGTTCCCTCATTTGTTTGTTTTTTTGTTTTTTTAAGAGATTGAAAAGGATTGGTATTAATTCCTCTTTAATGTTTGACAGACTTCATTATTGAAGCTGTCTGGTCCTACAGCTTTGTTTTTGGGAGATTTTTAATTATTGATTCTGTCTCCTTACTAGGAATTGATCTGTTTAGATTTTCCATTTCTTGATGATTCAGTCTTGGTAGTTGTATGTTTCTAGGAGTTTATTGTTTCCTTCTAGGTTTTCCAGTTGGTTGGAATTAATTGTTCTTAGTAGCTGCTCCTGATCCTTTGTGGTTTTGTGCTATAAGTTGTAATGCCTCTTATTTTTAATTTTATTTATTTGAACTTACTCTCTTTTTTACTTGGTGAGTTTAGCTAAAGATTTGTTAATTTTGTGTTTCTGTGCAAGTACCAGCTCTTAATTTTATTGATCTTTTCTATTGTCTTTTTCATTTTTATTTCATTTATCTCCACTTTGATCTTGTTATTTACTTCATTCTAACTTGGCGCTTTGTTCTTTTTTCTAGTTCCTTGAGGTGTAAGGCTGGGTTGTTTGATATTGTTCTTGTTTTTTGAGGTAGGCATTTATTAATATGAACTTTGCTCTTAGAACTGCTTTTGTTGTGCCCCATAAATTCTGGTATGTTTTTCTTCCATTTTAAATAATTAATTTTAATTAACCAAGGTATTTTTTAAAAAAATTTCTCCTTCAATTTCTTATTTCACCCATTGGTTATTCAGTAGTGTGTTTCATCTCCACATTTTTGTGAATTTTCCTGTTTTCTTCTTGTGTTTGGTTTCCAGTTTCGTACTGTTCTTCTTTTTTTATTTTTTTAAAGATTTTATTTATTTGACAGAGGAGAGAGGGAACATAAGCAGGGGGAGTGGCAGAGGGAGAAGCAGTCTTCTTACTGAGCAGGGAGCCCGATGCGGGGCTCAATCCCAGGACCCTGGGATCATGACCTGAGCCGAAGTCAGACACTTAATGACTGAGCCACTCAGGCGCCCCGAGTTTCATACCATTCTGTTAAGAAAAGATACTTTGTATGATTTCAGTCTTCTTAAACTGTTTTAGACTTGTTTTGTGGCCTAACATAGAACTTATCCTGGAAGATTTTCCATGTGCCTTTGAGAAGAATGTGTATTCTGTTGCTCTTGAATACAGCCTTCTGTGTGTATCTGTTAAGTGTATATCTGGTCTAACATGTCACTTAAGACTACTAGTCCCTTATTGATTTTAATGGATCCATTGATAAAACTAGGTTATTAAGTCTCCTATTATTTTATTGCTGTCTAATTCTCCCTTTAGGTTTATTAACATTTATGTGCTATTTTAGGTGCATAAATATTTACACCTGTTATATCCTCTTGTTGGATTGACCCTTTATCATTATACAGTGCCCATTTTTGTCTTTTACTACCTTATTTTTAAAGTCTGTTTTATCTGTTATATGGGATATCTTTTTTCATCCCTTCACTTTCAGTCTGTGTCTCCTTACATCTGAACTGAGTCTCTTATAAACAGTATATAGATGTGTCTTCTGTGTCACTTGGTATTTTGATTGGAGAATATAGTTCATTTACATTTACAGTAATCATTGATATTTCTGTACTTACTGCCATTTTGTTAACTATTCTCTGACTGTTCTGTAGTTCCTTTGTTCCTTTTTTTCTCCTCTTGCTCTCTTCATTTGTAATTTGATGATTTTCTTTAGTGGTATGTTTAGATTACTTTCTTTTGTTTACTTACCTAGGATTTTCCTTTGTGGTTACTATATGGCATACATAAAATAACATTTATAAAAGTTTATTTTAGCTTGAGTAAATTCTAAAGCTTTACATTTTTACTCTATACACACCCACATTTTGTTTTTGAAGTTATATTTGACATCATTTTATCTTAAAATGCCTAAAAACTAATTATTATAGTTATTTTTACTACTTGTGTGTTTTTAACCTTCATGCTAATTTTACAAAAGATTAGTTCACCACCTTTAGTTTATATTTATCTTTACCAGTGAGAATTACACTCAGGTCTTTTTCTATTACTAATTAGTATATTTTCATTTCAACTTAAGTCCCTTTAACATTTCTTTTAAGACCTTTTCATTGGGGAAGAAATCCATTAGCTATTTGAGTGTCTGGAAAACTCTTTACCACTCCTTCAATTCTGAAGGACAGATATGACATGTATAGCATTTTTGTTTGGTATTTTTTTTTCTTTCTGCACTGTGCATATATTAAGCCAGTACATTCTGGCCTGCAAAGTTTCTGCTGAAAAATCTTTTATGTCTCTTATTGGGGTCTCTTGTACATAACAGGTTGTTTTTCCTTTACTGCTTTTAAGATCCTCCTCTTTTACTTTTGGCTTTTTAAATTATAATGTGTCTTGGTGAGTGTTTCTGTTGGTTCCTATTATTTGGAACTCTTTAGACTTACAGGATCTCTCTTTTTCCAGGGTAGGGAATTTTTCAGGCGTTATTTCTTCAAATAAGTTTTCTACCCTTTTCATTCTGTTTTCCTTATGGGACCCCTATAATGTAAATAGTGGTCTGCTTGATGTTGTCCCATTAATCTCTTAACCTTTACTCCTACTTTTTTCCTTTCTGTACATTTTTGCTGCTCTCATTAACTGAGTTCTAGTGTCCTTTTTTTCAAATTCACCAGTTCTTTGTTCTGCTTTGTCTGGTCTGCTCTTGAACCCCTGTAGTGTATCTTTCAGTTCAGTTACTGTATTTTTCAGCTCTGTGATTTCAATTTGTACTTTGTTATAATTTCTTTTTCTTTGTGTTTATACTTCTCCTGAGTTTAATGACAATTACTTTGAATTCTTTATCAGGTAAATCACTTATCTGAGATTTTTACCTTTTTCTTCTGAAAGTATGTATTTTTAAAAACTTGGATCAAATTCCTCTCTTCTTTTTCAGTTACTCTATTGGTTTCTTTGTATTAGTTAAAAGAGTCACCTCCCCGTATCTTGAAGGAGTGGCCTCCTGTATGAAATGAACCATATTGTTCAACCCTGCCATAGTTCTTGGTTGTCTCTCCAACCTTTGCCGTTATTCAAGCACCCTATTTTCAGTGGCTCCCGGTAGTTGAGCCATTTATACACCTGTCAGTGTACCCAAGGGGAAGGGCTTAGCACTTAGATTCAGGCTAATCTGAAACCAGACCTTCAGGTAGCAGTTTTTAAATTATACAGATAGAATACCGTGGGACCACAAAAGTAAGCCCCACTGGCCACCAGAGTCATGTGGTCTAGAAGGGTCCCCTAACAGCATCCACAAAAATCGGAGCACCAGGCAGATGGAGTACAGCAGAGGTTGAGTGCAAACATTACATCTACCAGCCTCCATTCCCTGAGAGCAGTTTTGTAGGCTCTGAGATATGTGCCAAACCAGAAGACTACCCATCAGGACAAAGCTCTTAAACAAGCAAATAGGCCTCTTTTACATAAAGACTAGGTTGTTTTCAGTCTTCTGTCTGTGTAGTGTCCTGCGATGTTGGTCATCAGACAGTCAAGGACTGTCTCTCTGACTGCGGCAGTCCTGTGGGACCCAGAGACATAAATTTTTATGGCCACCAGAGCCTGGTGATCAAGAGGGTGTCCTGAGTGACAGACACATACCCACACACACAAATGGGTAGCAGATATGCACAAAAGCTCCCTTTCACTGGACCTTGAAAGTATACCAGATGGAGTTTGAAGACCTCTTCTTTGAGGTCTCTGAAAAGGATTACAGTCAGGTCTTAGATGTGTATTTAATTAGAAGCCTGCCCTTGAGGCCAAAGCTGTGAAGATAACCTAATAAGCTTCTTTCATATAAAGCCTAGGCTCTTGAGACTGTTACCTATTGCTGTGTCTAGGGGGTGGCCGTCATTGAAGAATTCTTTCTCCACTGGACATAGTTCTTTGGGACCCTGGAGAATAAGCCCTGCTGGCCACTGGAGCCAGGCAATCTGGCGGTGTCCCTTGGGTGGCAGCCACAAAAATCGGGTTGCCAGTGGTGGTTACAAGGTCCTTTTCAAGAAATAACATCAAGCTGGAGTGCAAAGATGGCATATTGTGTGAAGCAGAGAGCGTGCAAAGATGGTGCCCACCAGCCTTCTTTCCTCGAGACAATCCTAGGAGCCCCCAACATGTATATTAGGTTACATGCCTAACCCTCAGGCTGACGCTTGAAGATAGGCAAATAAGCCTCTTTCACATAAAGTCTGGGTACCTTTTAATTAGCTGCTTTTGTACTTGTCTTTGGAGCAGGTGAATCTGAAAGCCTGGGTCCTTTAAGAATTCTCAGTTTGCTCTAGCCTAGTGGGTCTTGGGGATACGAGTTTTGCTGTTTTTCAAGGCTAGATATTTGAGGCCCCACCTGTTAGGAGCAGGTCCTGAAAGCTGAGGTTCTTAATGTGCAGTACAGAGTCTTTATTTCTCAGGGAGAAACTTCAAATTTTGAGTTACCTCCTGATTCTTGCTGTACTGGTGGTAGAGCTTATAGTGAGATTTCGTCTCAGGCTCTCACCTGCTTGGATTTATTTTTCTTGTTTGCCTGATAAGTATAGGTGTCACTCAGCTAGTTTTTACATTTGTTTCTGAGGAAATTGTTGCATATGTAGCTGTAGATTTAGTGTGTCCATGTGAGGAGGTAAGTCCAGGATCCTATGTCATCATCTTGGAACAGAACCTTATATGCTAATTAAATTTGCATCTTATTTTTTTTTAAGATTTTATTTACTTATTTGTTGGTGGGGGGAGAGAACACAAGCGGGGGAGCAGAGGGAGAGGGAGAAGCAGACTCCCCGCTGAGCAGGGAACCCAATGTGGGGCTTGATCCCAGGACCCCGGGATCATGACCTGAGCTGAAGGCAGATGCTTAACTGCTGAGCCACCCAGGCATCCCTAAATTTGAGTCTTAAAAAAAATTCTCACTGAGCTTGGATTAGCTTTTCAATAACAGCAATATTAAGAGTTTGTCAATTTACAGTTCTTTTTGCTTTGATACAGTCTGCTTGTCAGTGCTTATAGTTAAGCTGTTCAAAGTACTCACCATCTCAAGGCTCCTCTGCCATATTTTTAGGTAATTAAAAATAGAAGGGTTGGTGAAATATTGATAAGACCTTTGACTCATAAAGAGAACTATATCCCCAATGTACACTATTCCACACTATTATGGAAGGTTTTCCAGTATTTTTAGGATTCCTCAGTCAAATAACTTTGAGAAGGAAAGCATTTGGAGAATGCTTTTAACTCATACATGTTTATTACTATTGAAATTGATCCTCAACTTTTTTTTTATTTTTCAATTTTTATTTTTTTAAAGATTTTATTACTTGAGTGAGAGCACGAGTAAGAGGGGCAGAGGGAGAGGGAGAGGGAGAATCTCAAGCAGACTCCATACTGAGTGCAGAGGCTGATGCGGGACTTGATCCCAGGACCCTGAGATCATGACGTGAGCCGCAAACAAGAGTTGGACGCTTAAACCAACTGTGCCACTCAGGCGCCCCTGCTTTGTAAGTTTTTAAATCAAGACAGTTCCATAGTTCTGTGGATTAGAAGTATCCCTCTCTGTTGTCCACTTAAAAAAATCAGCCTTATCTCAATGGGAAATGAATAAAAAAATCTCCACACCATATCTTTTTTATGTTTTCTCTAGTCTGTCCCATTGAAATTATAATATGTATTCCATTTTTAAAAATTAACCTGGTTATACTTGACCATCTTCAAGTCTAAAATAAAAACAGACAAAAAAAAAAAAAAAACTTCAAAAGTAAAAGCAGAGCATCCGGAAAGAACTCTCAAGGATACTCCGCACTTTCTTGGAGTTGTTATTTATGAGGCTAACTTGGCTTCCATCTGATCATTTTCTCCAGATGTGTGTTGACTTCTCAAAAATTCTGAGGGAGGTTATAGAGAATAAAGGGTGTCAAACTTGGCCCCCAAATTCCTTGTTCTAACTGAGGTTTTGGTGTCCCACATCATCTATATCTAACTTCTCAACTTTTAGAAGCTTTTCAGGTTCTCAACATTTCATACCAGAATGTTTGAAACCGTAAGTATAGGATGAATATTGTCATTTGAGTCACCTGCCTTTTAGGCTACAAGTGGGGAGATTTTACTGCATTCTTATATAATGAATTTGGGAGTAACTGGCATAGATTTTTCCAGTAAACAGTAACTCAGTGAACTCCATTGTATATTTAATTCCAGATTAGGTGTGCAAATTTAGTTTCACATTGTTTTATTCAAAATATATCCATGAAGCAATAACTGAGAACCAACTATGTACTGGGCTGTGAAAGGTTCTGTATTAAACGTGGGTAAGAAAATTCATAATGTATTGCTTTGTCATACAGTATTAGTAAAGATAATCTCTGTTAGTTACCTGCCTTGTAATCCATGCTAATAGCTAATGTAGGCTGTTCAGAATTCATATAAAATCTAAGGGCTAACTATGCAGTTTGTTTCTTTTTCACATATATTAAATAATTTGGATTAGCATTAATTCACTTTTCCTCTCTCTTCCTCTCTCCTTCCCTCCCTCCTTTTCTTCCTCCTGTTATTCAACAGATTTATCCAGTACCTTCTACTTACTGATGTAAAAAAAAAAAATCAATTAAAAAGATAATGTCTAGATACTTTGTCTAAATTTAAGACACACATTGCTTACAATATATGTGTAGAATGGTTAATATATACATTTGGAATTTCCTAACCTAATACTTACATTACTTCTAAAAAGTAAGAGGAGCAGAAATTCCAGAAATTTTATCTTTAATGAAAAAATAATTAAAACCCCCCAAAATTAAAAAAAAAAATCATCCTCATCTAGTTGTTTTGTAATTTACTCTTCATCAGGAATTGAGTTAAATGTTTCACATACGTATTCTTCTGTAACATTTACGATAATTCAGGTCATACAATAAGTATTATTGTATCAGTGGAGAAATGTATGCAAAGATAGTTGAGTATCTTGCCTTTTTTCCATGTTGTATAAGTGATGTAGTGACTGAATCTAGGCAGTCTGACACCAGTGTCTGTGTTCTTAAGGCTGAATATTTGGGTTAATACAGAAACTTCTACTTTCTCATTCATGTACTCATGTAACTTTCCATCTGTCTGCATTACTACTTTGATGCTCTGTTGTATATACTTTTAATGGAAGTAGTTTCAATACCGTTAGGAGACACACATGTTAAAAATAAGCTGCTACTTAGTCCTTTTATCATAAATCTTCTTCAGAAGCCTTGGCTATTACCCCTGTCAGATTTATAATTAAAATGAAACATTGAGCTCCCACAAAAATGGGTCATTACAGTACAATTTTTAAAGGTGACATGTTTCAAATTATTTTGGTAACCTGAGTTTTCTTTGTGTTCAGAATATCTCATCTTGGCTGGAGTCCAGGGCTTTCTTTTCAAACAAGCAAGACAATTACTTATAGAAAACAAAACAAAAAAACAACAAAACAAACCATAAACCTTCTCACATGGTGTTTTAGTTTCCTACAGAATGTGTGGCCGGGCTTTCTGTTCCCTTCCTTGATTGTATATTCTTTTCCACTTTCAGATCGATTTTTCTATGAAAAATCCTCTTGCCTGTCTTCTGCCTCTCTTTCCTCTTGTTTTCATATGTACACTCTATTTTTCATTACTTCCAGAAAACAGTTGTTAAATAAGGGTTGGCTGAGCATTTGTCAATGTGCTGCACTAACACTTTGAACTCTTTTGGAAAAATTTCTCTGCTTTCTTTGTCTGTACATGAGCTGTGTTTTTTGTTTTTGTTTTGTTTTGTTTTTTTGTAGCTCTGAGATATTCATAGTGATGAATTTTACTCTTTGGTCCTAAATTATGGTCTAGGTTCTGATTTTTTTTTTTAAGATTTATTTATTTATTTGTCAGAGAGAGAGAGAAAGAGAGAGCACAAGGAGGGGGAGCAGCAAGCAGAGGGAGAAGCAGGCTCCCCACTGAGCAGGGAGCCTGATGCGGGACTAGATCCCAGGACCCTGGGATCATGACCTGAGCCAAAGTCAGATGCTTAACCAACTGAGCCACCCAGGGTCCCTAGGTTCTTTGAGTTTAAAGAAAGAATTCTGTATTTGGTTTCTCTGTAATTAGTCTGAACTTTTTTTTATGAGTAGCAAACACACTGAGGTGAATGCATGAATGAGAATGTGGTGCTACAGATTAGTCTTGTCTGGTAACTGGGGCTGATTCTTTAGACACCTTAGGTTCTGTTGTGTGACCCAGATTAATTCTTTAAGTTTTCTAATAACCCCATCTTCATTTTGGTTCTGGAATGGATGTAAGTGAGGTGTCTAATATGACCTCAGTAGTGGAGAGGAGATGGGGTCCTCACATTGATGCGGAGAGGTCTGGGTTTTTTTGGTCCATTCTTGGGTAGAGGGACAAACTTGACCTGCTTATTGGACTTCTGACCACTGAGCTGTGCTGGTACCGCCCCTGGGCAAAGTTTGCAGGACCTGAGAAAGGAGTAACTGACTTTTTTCAGCAAAGGCCTTATCATTTCTCCCGCTTATTTGGCCTCATATTAGCCACTCCATCTTTACCTTATAGATGCCCTTAGGCAAGGATGCCTGCTTGATTTCTCCTAAGGCACAGGTTGGATCTTGCCAGGCAGCTTACCAGTGCAAATACCAGGGAGCTGTGGGAGTTAGGGCTTATTTTTTTCCAAAAAGTGAAATGTGAAGCAGGAAGATACTTAACCTTAATAATTTTTTCAAATGTATGTGCAGTCTCCAAAAATCAATACTTTTTAATGAAAAGTATATATTTTAGTGACCTTAAGATGCTTAAATGTTTCTGAAGAACCACTACCTAAAATAACCCAAGGTTTTGGGGCACCAGGGTGGTGCAATTGTTTAAGCATCCAACTCTTGATTTTGGCTCAGATCATGATCTCAGGGTCATGAGATCAATCCCCACTTGGGGATCCATGCTCAGCATGGAGCCTGCTTGAGATTCTCTCTCCCCCACTGCCCCTCCTGCTCATGCTGTCTCTCTCCCTCTCTCTCCCATTCTCTAAAATAAATAAAAAAATCTTTAAAAAAATAACATTTTATCATTAACTGTAACGACAAATGTTAAATAAAGTAGGAAGTAAGAAAATTACATTATTTGGACAATTAGGTTAAAGACTCACTGAGGAAATTCAGGTTTTTGTTTTTATTAGGATTACCTAAGGTTTTTTTTTTTTTTCCTACATTGGAAAGCACTGTAATGTAATGGTTTAGAGCACAGTCTGTTCCCAAGTTCAGATTCTGACTCACATTTAGTAGCTGTGTTATTATGAGAATGTTACTTAAGCTCTCTAATCTCCGCCTCTTTGCCGAAAAGGAGCATAACAACAGGAACCTAGTAGAGCGATTTAGAATAAAGAAAGATAATCTCTTACCATAGTAGTTAGTACTTAATAATACTCAACAAATGTGACTTCAGGTATTAAAAATTATCTTATGCACTCCCATATTAATGACACATAGTATCGAATCCTTTGTTTTCAATTTTCAAAACACAAATTTCTGAATACAATACACAGATTAATCTATGATAGGCTGTTACTAATGCAATTATTTAAATTAACATTTTACATGTCATTTCTCTCATCAGGAAAATACTGTAAATAAGTGAGCACAAAGATAATATAAATCTCTGAGATCTTTCTTATGACATACCCAAGAAAATACAATATGATCCTGATTGAGTTTAAGCATTGCTAAGAGCCCAAAAGGAGAAAAGTAGAAAATAAATGATTTTGAAATGCTTTTTCTTTTACCTCTTTTAGTCTGTTACCAATAAAACAAATATTTTTGAAACATTCCAGCCCTATCATATCATTCTCTAATAACTTTTCACAACTAAAATAAAATCCCATGTTACTACTTTGACCTTTAAATCCATAGATGTTCTGTACCCTAAATCTTTGTTAGCACCCTTAATAGTTTATTTCCACCACAATGGCCTTTTTGCTACTATCTGGGAAAACACACAGTCTCCTACTCTCAGAGTTTTGTACTTTCTCTTCTCTCTGTATAATATTATCTTCCCCTAAATAGTTCAGTGCCTCGCTTCATCTAAGGTGTTCCTGTTAACTTCCACAAAGAGCAATCCCTTAACTATCCTAAGAGTACACTGCTTATTCTTTTTTTTTTTAAATAAAGCATACTTACTTAGTTTAAATTCAACTAGTCTTTGCATTTAAGTTCCAAATGATTTTTTTATTTCATTATATTTCTGAAACTAATAATACATTCCATGTGAATTAATTGATTTTAAATAAAATTAAAAATAAAGTATACTTCTTACATTATTCTCTTACCTTTTCTATTTTCCATTACAGAATATTTACCATATATGTATGTTTACAGTTTTTTAGTTCATGCACCCATACTAGATTATACATTTTATAAGAATAGAGTTAGTTCTGCAAGAAACAGACTCATAATTACAGAGAACAAACTGATGGTTACCAAAAGGGACATGGGTAGGGGGATGGAGGAAATCGGTGATGGAGATTAAGGAGGGCATTTGTCCTGATGAGCACCAGGCAATGTATGTAAGTTAAGTGCTGAATCACTATATTGTACACCTGAAACTAATATAACATTGGCTGTTAACTACCTGGAATTAAAAACTTTTAAAAAAGAATTGTTAATTTTTAGGTGCAATTAAAAAATTAGTTATCCCATGCCCACCCCCCGAAAAATTATCTTTTACATATTTGGGGATTGTAGTTGAGAAATTTACTGTAAAAAAGTTGAAAACATGTACTGTTTTTACAGAATAAATTTTTTGGAATGTATACAGGGCACCAGATTTGAGGTTGGAAACAATTCACTGTAATTAGCTTCATAAACGCAATATGAGATATTGATGGAATTCATATATTACATCATTGATTTTTAACAGCAAGTTGACAATAAAATAATATAAAAAAACTAACCTAAAAAAAAAAGAAGACAGAGTTATTTTTTGTCTCATTGTCATATGCTCACTACCTTGAAGAGTAACAGGCGCTTTGTATGTGCTCAGTAAATATATACTAAATAAATAGTAACTGTTCAAAAAATATTTGGTGAATAAATATATTAAATATTTTATGAATTCTTCCAGCTATATAGGAATAGTTTGTATCACACAAAGCAGTACATAATGCATAACTGGAAAATCTGAATGATACTCAGTAAATAACACCTGATAGCCAAAGCTCTGAGAACATAGGGGAGCCAAGATCAAAGAGATCACAGTATAGAAGTAAGTACAGTACTCTGAGTAGATTTTTACTTTGAGGTGAAACAGTTTTTTAGCTGAAACATCAGGTCTGGAAGTCAAAGAGCTGAGATTCTCTGCTGCAGAGGATCAAGTGATGTGAAATCCTAGAGTAAAAGATGAGAGAGGCAAAGAACCAAGTGGAAAATGTTGGGTGAGACACCGACAGACTGAGTGCAGTTGTAGACAATTTTATGGAGGTAGGAGCAACGGGCATCCAAGAGCCCAGGAAAACATGGATATAAGACATGGATACAAATATAATCCCTCCAAAATAAGCACTAAATAAATTAGTTGAGAAATATGTACCAAGAGAAATCTACAAGGGAAACATGTATACCTGAAAAATACGATAAATCTGAAAGAAGCCCGCTCCCCCCGAAAAAGAAAGAAATTTAAGTAAAATAAACCACTCACAGGTGGACAAATACTGTGTGCTCTCACTTAGATGAGGTATGTAAAATATCCAAACTCATAAAAGCAGAGGGTAGAATGGTAGCTTACTAGGGTCTGGATAGGGGGGAGGAGTAAGTGAGAAGTTATTCAAGGGGCATAAGGTTTCCATTATGCAAAATGAATAAATTCTAGAGATCTGCTGTAGAAACTAGTGCCTGTAGTTATCAATGTAGTATTGTACTTGAACCATTTGTTAAGAGGGAAGATTTCATGTTAAATGTTCTTACCATAATAAGAATAATTTCTCTAAGATTTGCCTTTATTTTAAAAACAAAATGCTATGATTTTTTAAGTAGTTAACAAAAGTTCTGTACTACTTCAGATTGTGTAGTTTCTGTTTGACTATGAATTATTTTAATGATTTTTACTCTAATAAGAACAGAACTCCTTTTTTGACATTTTTTTTCATGTCCGGTTTCCTTGAGGTTGAGAAAAGGAACACAATAACATGTTTTATAGGTATTTGCTTTAGCAGGATTTAAGTATTTTAGACTTTAGGGAAAAATAATCAGAGTATATTCATTATAGATGGTAAGAGTTTTGGTAAACAATTTTTGACTTTTAAGTGTCCCACTTTCAGTAATAACAACAGTCACTGTGTTTAAGAAAAATGCTTTTGAAATAGTTTGTTATACATTAACAGTCTCATTGGCCAAAGTGTTATTTCATGAAAGGCCACAGATCCTATCATTTGATTTTTTAAATGTAATATTCAATAATTGTATTTAAAACAAAACAAAATAAAACAATACAGTTGATTTTAAAATAACCAACATTAGTATTTAGTTGGGGCTTTAATGATTGTTTTACTTGGATTGAAAAGGGAATATCCTATGGTGACATACCCATACCTATTCATGTGATAAATAGCTTGAAATACAGAATATTGTTAATCATACTCTTGGCCACAAAAATCAGAGAAAGAAGAGGGGGAAGTCATCTCTCAGATTTAATCTCCACTTACTCTGCAAGCATTGCATTTTGAATTCTGTATTTTATCTTGTTTTCATGTTCCTTTAGAGGTCTTTGACCTGTGTTTGCCTTTGAAATTGCATTAATTTTATACTTTTTTGTTTTTTTTTCAAAGCTTGGATCTGTTAAAAATTTCAGAGATGAATTAAAGTGCTGACATTACTCATTTAAGAGCACTTCTTATTATTGCTAAGAGATTATACTTCACCTTTGCCCCACTTGATCTGATGATACATAAGCAATCTTCTTTACTAATATATCTCACAGTCTATATTCATTTTGTTATTTCAGAAAATAGTCATTTATTTTACACTTATCTTTTGTGTAACTATTGGGAAGTAAACTGTAAAATGAATTGTAGCCAGAGACTTTACTCAACATATTACATGTATATGATATGATATATCCTGAATTTTTTTGAAAGTTTTAATTCAAATTCATTAGTTAACGTACAGTGTCATATTAGTTGCAGTTATACAAGATATCTGCATTTTTTGTTGGTTTGTTTAAAGATGTATTTATTTATTTTAGAGAGAGAGGGCATGAGCTGGTGGGGCAGAGGGAGAGGGAGAGAGAATCCCAAGCAGATTCCACGCTGAGCATGGAGCCCAACCTGGAGCTCGATCTCACAACCCTGAGATCACAAGCTGAAACCAAGAGTTGGACACCCAACCGACTCCACCACCCAGGCGTCCCAATATCTCCTGCATTTTTATGGCAGCAGCAGACTTGTATAAAGAGTAAACCAGGACAGTTAGGACTTACTTTCTTTCCTAAAGCTGAGCGTCAAAGTCTTTTATTTTTTTTCTGGAAATACCAGCTGTACAAATCATCTGTACCTCCTGGAGGGTTTTGTTTTGTTTGAAAAGTTTGTAACTACAAATTCAAATTATTTAGTAGTTACAGTTCCTTGTTATATAACTCTTTCTTCTTGCATCTTTCAATAACACTGGTACAATTCACATAGTTGGCATATTTATGGTTATAATGTTCTTTAGAGTATTTATTGAAGTTTCTGTAGTGATGTCACGTCACTCATTTTTTGTTTTGGGTCTTCTATGGCTTTTATATGATCTGTTTGGATGTTTGTAAATTTTGTTGACCTCAAAGAACCAGTTTTTGTTACATTGATATTTTATGAGCATTTTTTTGTTGTTTATTACTTTGGTTTTAGTCTAATGTTTTTTCCCCATTTTATGCTGCTTGGTTAGGTTTTGTTTTTCTAGTTTCTGAAGGTAGAAACTCTGGTCATTGACTTGAGATTTCTTTCTTCTTTTCTAATATAAGTACTGAGTGCTGTAAATTTCTCTTTTCTGAGCATGGCTTTGGTTGCATTCCACACATTTTGATAGGCTGTGTTTTCATTTTCACTTGGCTCTGTATAGCTTCTGCTTTATATTGATACCTGTTTCAACTCTAACCTTTACCTAGTTTCCTTAAAGAGTAGTTTAAAAGGAAAAAAATAATTTCACCTTTTTTATGTATATTTATTCCATTTCCTTTGCCCCCCCCTCACCTTTTTAAATCAGATATAAAAAGCTTCTGTCTGGTATTCTATTCTTTCTAAATGAGTAACTTGTATTTTTGTAGTTTAAGTCTAATGACCCTGGATTTTTTCATTGGGTGGTGATGGTGATTAATAACTTCTCTCAGATATTATGAATATCTGAGAGAGTCTTAATTCTCTATTTGATATTTGGGGTAGATAGTTACAGATTGAAAATTGATTTTTAACACTGTAAATCATCACTTAATTGCCTTTTGGTTTGTTACATGATAAGCCATCTGTATGAAAATTGACTGAAAATGATTAAAGACTTAAATATAAGACCCCAAACTGTAAAACTAAGAGAAGACAGAGTTGAAGTTGAAAGACATGGATCTTTGACAATGTTTTTGTGGGTTATGAAGTTGAAAGCACAGGCAACAAAAGCAAAAACAGAGAAGTGGGACTACATCAGAGTAAGAGACTTCTGCATAGAGAACAGCCAACAGAGGGAAAAGGCAACCTATAGCATGAGAGAAAGTATTTGTAAACTATGTATTTGATAAGGAGTTCATTTCTAAAATATTTAAAGAACTCCTACAAATTAGTAGCTAAATAAATAAATAATTGACAAGGGAACTAAAGACATTTCTCCAAAGACCAATGACTGGCCAACAGGTATAAGAAAAGATGCTTAATATCACTAATCATCAAGGAAATGAAATAAGCATCATAATGATTGATCACCTTACACCTCTTAGGATGGCTATTATCAAGAAAACAAACAAGAAGGATTGGTAAAGGTGGAGAAATTAGTGACACATTTGGTGGGAATGTAAAATAGTCACCATGGAAAAAAGCATGGAGGTTCTCCCAAAAATAGAACTGCTGTATATATGGTCCTGCAATCACACTCCTGGGTATATATCCAAAAGAATTAAAATCATCATCTTGAAGAGACAGCTCTAAGTCCAGGTTCATTGAAGCACTATTCACAACAGCTGTGATAGGGAAAGAACCCAAATGTCCAACAACAGATGAATGAATAAAGAAAACATGATATATACATACAGTGGAAATTATTCAGCCATAAAAAGAGGAAGTCTTGCCATTTGTGACAACAGGGATGGATCTGAAAGACATTATGCTAAGTGAGTGTCAGTCACAGAAGGACAAATAATAATATCACTTAAATGAAGTATTTATAATATCCTTAAAAGCTCAAAATGGAATGGTGGTTTCCAGGAGATGGGGAGGGGAGGAGGAAGGGGAAATGGGGAGTTATTCAGTGGGTATGAAAATACAGTTACAAAGATGAGTAAGTTATAGATATCTACTGTGCAACATATTTCCTACAGATAACAATATGGTATTGTGTATTTAAGAATTTAGAGAGTAGGGCGCCTGGGTGGCTCAGTTGGTTAAGCGACTGCCTTCGGCTCAGGTCATGATCCTAGAATCCCGGGATCGAGTCCCACATCGGGCTCCCTGCTCAGCAGGAAGTCTGCTTCTCCCTCTGACCCTCTTCTCTCTCATGCTTTCTATCTCTCATTCTCAATCTCTCTCAAATAAATAAATAAAATCTTTAAAAAAATTTAGAGAGTAGATCTCATGTCAGGTGTTCCCTACTACAAGAAAAAACAGCATAGGGACACAGGAAGTGATGAATATGTTTATTATCTTGATTGTGGTGACAGTATCACAGATATGCCTACCTAGGTCCAAATGCATCAAATTGTATACTTTACATATTGGCATGGTCTCTTTGTACATCAGTTAGACATCAAAGAATATGTATAGAAAGAAATTATCAGTGTATAATACTCCTTTGGTCTGTTTTCTATAGTGCTGTGTGTGTTTCATTTACTTTATAAGACAATGGATAACCTTAAATACAAAATTCTCACCAAGGATCTAAATTAGTAAAAATGGTGTTAAATGTTATAAAAGAAATTTATTTAAAACAAAGAAATCTATTTCTTGTTATAAATATAAAATATATACTATAATATATATTATTTAATATATTCTCTTGTACATAATTAACAGATAAAATTGATTATAATCAGCATGTTCATTATCTCTAATCATTTTTAAAATAGTAAGATTTTCTGTTGTCCAGACCCCAGCTTGGTAAGTGGGGAAACTCCGTGGTCCCACCTCAGTTCTTTTTCAGTATTCCGAAAAACTCTCTCAGTGGCTCAAAATTCCTATGTTGGAAGGTTTTACATTTTTCAAGTTTCCTGGGCAACAGGCTCAATAATTCAATTGGTTGTATTTTCTTCATATGCAAAGCCAGTGGGTATATTTCAGGTATAAAACATAATGATTCACTACTTGTATGTATAATGAAATAGTCACCAAAATAGGTTTAGTTAACATCTACCACAGGTACAGTTTTTTTGAGAAGTTTTTAAAACTCCCTAAACCTACTAATTCTCAGTTTAAGACTTTAAATGTTACATACACTTGTAATTTCCAAATTCTTTGGACAAATAGATGGTTTTCTAGTTGAATTGTGAATAAATAAATAAATTCAAATTAATAAAGTCTTGTGCCATCAGTGTTTCATCTATTTACCATCTCCTATCTTGACAGTTATTTTTTTAAAGATTTTATTTATTTGTCAGTGAGGGAGAGAGAGAGAGAGAGCACAAGTTGGGGTGGGGGGTGGGGGGGAGAGGGAGAAGCAGGCTCCTCGCTGAGCAGGGAGCCCAGTGCAGGACTCGATCCCAGGACCCTGGGATCATGACCTGAGCCGAAGGTGGACATTTAACTGACTGAGCCACCCAGGCGCCCCGCAGACAGTTTTAAACTGGTTTAAGTAGCTTGACTTTTTCCAGCTAAGGTAAAAAGTATTACAGAGTAATAAAGTTGTTGAAATAAAAAAAAAATTAGATAGTAATAAAAAGAAGTTTCATGAGATTTCCACACACATGCACACAAAATGCAACTTTCTGGTAATATTCAGTCCCCTTCCCTCAGTATTATATTCCAGAAGGGCAGTTTTCTCCTTTTCTGAGAATTTTCCCACATCTTGATCTGATAACTTAAGATGTTCTTCCTAAAATCTACATCTTTTCCCTTTTACTTTTGTGGTGCTCTTCCCTTCAGTTCTTGTGATCAAGATTCTTCCTATTTATGCCTTTTCCTTCTATAACCATTTTCATGAGGATTGTGGACCTTTTCTTCCTTCTCAACCAAATTAGTAGGTTTGAGGAGATAAACAAAATGGGAAAGTTTCAAGTTCCTTTTAAAAGACAGAGAAGCAAAAACCTGGCAAACAAAAGGTTGATTTGAATAAGTAGAACTAGTTGACTAAAAGAAAAGAAAATTATCAATGAGTAGAGAAAACTATAATTTTTATTTTTGATTCTCTGTATGTAGTATCTTTTTTCCTGAGTGCATTCAGGAATTTTTGTTTATCTTTTGTGTTCAACAAATTCAGTAAGATATGTCTACATGTTTATTTTTGTTTGGCATTCATCCTTATGTTATTCACAGAATCTCTTGGATTTGTCATTGGGGATCTGTCATTAATTTGTAAAAACTTTTAAGCCTTTACGTTTTTAAATACTACTGTTGCATATTCTCACTTCTCCTTCTGGTATTTCAATTTTATTTATGGGAAAATATTTGATACTGTCCTACGGTACAGGTCTTAGAAACTCTGAATTTCCCCCATCAAGTTTTTTTTTTCCTTTCTGTGTTTATGAAAATTGTCAATGTCTGTAAGTAAAGCCTATAAGACTGAAATTACTATGAAAATCACGTAAGGAGAAATTTACCAGAAAACATTAGAAGTGATAAAGCATAAGGAGAAAAAAATTGGAAGTGATAAAGCATATTCAATGGGATTAATGCCTATAAAAGTAAGATTGGCTGTGCATACGACCCTACCAATATGCATAATTTTTCTCTTCTTGGAAACTTAAAACAAAATCATGGCTATATTGTTTGTATAAAGCTTGAGTTTCTCACATTGTATAATGGTTTTTGAAAGCCTAGAGAAGATCTTGTATAGTAGATTGACAGCCATTTCACTGAGGGGGGTCATATATTACCAAGTTAATATGGCAAAATCATTGAATACCTTTGAATATCTGAAAATGATGAAGGGATAGGTAAATGCTTTGTTCACAGACTTAAATTTTTGAAGGATTTAGGAACTCAAAGTCTACATAATTTGTAAAAGCAGCTTCCACATTCTAGACACCAAAGCTTTGTACAAAATTGTATCACACGCCTAAATTGCAGTGAGTATGAGCATGAGCATGACCTTAACAGAAACATCACATTCAAAAATTTAATTACAATTGCAGGCTGAAGTTATTAGGGACTAATTACAAGTAAAGTAAATACATATATCCACATTATGTATTTGTTTTTCTTTCTGATAACTTGTCTTCCTATAGTTTTGAGAATGTGGTTGTTCTGCTTCCTTATTTTGAGTCTTTTTTTTTATTTTAAAGATTTTTTTAAAATTTATTTATTGAGAGAGAGAGAGAGAATGGTAGAGAGCATGAGAGGGAAGAAAGTCAGAGGGAGGAGCAGACTCCCTGCTGAGCAGGGAGCCGGATGCGGGACTCGATCCTGGGACTCCAGGATCATGACCTGAGCCGAAGGCAGTTGCTTAACCAACTAAGCCACCCAGGCACCCCCTTATTTTGAGTCTTAAGTATAAAAATAATGTTTTCTACCAGCTCTCTTTATTTGGATATAAATGAATGCTGAGAAATTACTGTTTTATTCTCTATGTTTAACTATATTCTTCTGTTCACCTTCAGTAATACCAAATAGCAACCAAGAGATTGTACTTAGGCAATGTTTTAATAATAGAAAATACTTGTTAATCACATCATTTTGTAGCTCTTTTACTGAAAAGTCATTATTTTCATATCTCTTTAATACTTTTTTAGTATTTCTTTACAACAACTTGCTCAGTATTATTATACTTGCACAAAAATAAACACACTGATGAGTTCATCAAATGCCAAATTAGATAACTGATGTTAGGAATATTTTGTATCTTGCAGAAGTCAAAAGGACATTGTTATAGAGGTGTTTAAATTATCTTAATGATATTTAGAAAAATTGGATGGATTTAATTAGTAAGTGGGAAATGAATTACTGTATTTTAACATTTAAATAGATGGAATGTAATTTTCTGTTATTTCAGAATTCATTATCCAAAATGTTGTCAGGAATCCATCATACTTGGATCATCAGAGATCCCTTATTAAAACGATGCTTCAATATTTCCCAGGAAAGATAAAAGACTCAAATTTAGTTTCAGGAAATAGGAAAAGTCCCAAACAAGACAAAAAAATGGGAAGAAATCTACACCTAGAGATGTGGTAGTAAAACTGAAAAGCAAAAATTAGAGAAAAATTTTTAAAATATGAACAGAATAGACAGATGATGTACCTGAAAAATTAGGATAAATACCCCGATTTATTAAGAGTAATAAGACAGAAAAGAGTGAACTATCCACAAAATGCTCATAGAAAATATCAGAAAAATTAGGAATGAAAACTCTGGATACCATTTTTAAAATGAAAGCAAGTCCACAGTTGGAACAAGAAGCCCTCTAGTAATTTATTAATAGGTGTGACTAGAGGTAATTTAAATACTATACTTTGAGAGATGAAAAATGATTCTAATCTGATACACATTGAAATTCTTATTTAAAAAAACCTGGTAAGTCTGTAGGCAAATCTCAACAAATGTTGATTGAAAATGTCTATTTCAGTTGACTAAAAAAAAAAAAAAACTAAAACAATGGAGATCTAAAAGAATGGAAGGGGTTAGTGTAATTAAAATGTTTATAGTTTCTTCTATTGTTGGAAGAGGAGTGATAGTAATTTTTTAAATTCATTTTTACTTTTTAAATTTTTTTAAAAGATTTTATTTACCTACTTGAGAGAAAGAGAGAAAGAGCATGAGCAGGGGGAGGAGCAGAGGGAGAAGCAGATTCCCCCTGCTGAGCAGGGAGCCTGATGCGGGACTCAATCCCAGGACCCTGTGATCATGACCTGAGCCAAAGGCAGATGTTTAACCGACTGAGCCACCCAGGTGCCTTTATATTGATTTTTAAATACACATTACAGTTTTAAGAGTATCAATTAGAATATAAAGTTTTAAGCTGTCAATTCTATCCACACTGATCTATAGTTTGAATGTAATCTCAATAGTGATTCTATCAGAGCAATTTAAAGAGCCTCAAAAAGTATTTTGGAAAACTCATAAAGCCTGATAGCATTACTAACTATATGTTCCTATTATTAAGACAGTGAGGCATTGGGCGCCAGGGTAGCTCAGTTGGTTAAGCGACTGCCTTCGGCTTGGGTCATGATCCTGGAGTCCTGGGATCAAGTCCCACATCAGGCTCCCTGCTCAGCGGGGAGTCTGCTTCTCCCTCTGACCCTCTTCCCGCTCATGCTCTCTCTCTCACTCTCTCACAAATAAATAAATAAAATCTTAAAAAAAAAAAAAGACAGTGAGGCATTGGTATAACCTAGATAAATAGGTGAGAAATGAACTCAGAATTACATGGAAAAATTACTTTCAACAAAGGCACCAGAGAAATTCCAGAGTGTGGAATGGAAACTGCTTTCAACAGTGCTGCTGGAACAATGGGATATCTATATGAAAAATCATGAACCTCAATATCTACTTATATTTACACATGTGAACTAATTTGAAATAGATCATGAGTGAAAACCTAGAGGTTGGCAGCAATTCTTTAGGACACAGAAATTAATAATTAAATGAAAATGGATAAATGAATTGTATTAACCTGAAAAATGAATCATGAAATACTTCTACAAAAAAATCAGGAACTGGAAAAAGAAAGGCATGAGAAACTTTCTGTGATGAGGAAAATGTTTTATGAGGTGTGGGTTACATAGGTGTGAACATTCTCTGAAACTCATGTCACTTTGCAAATTTACTTCTATACATTGCATTTTACATAAATCATAACCCAATAAAGGAGTAATGTATATAAAGTACTGTTCATTTTGTGATAATTTCTTAAATATATGTTCATCAAAGACCACAGTTAAGTGAATGAAAAGAGAAGAAACACACTAGAAATAAAAAGGATTGTATTCAGATTAACACCATGAAAAATAAAAACAATAAACTAAACATAATAGTTTTGAGAAGAGGATAACTAAATGGCAAAGAAGCCCATAAAAAGATATTCATCTTTATCATTATTATTATTGAGGTGTAATTGACAATGTGAAAATAGTTTCAGGTATGCAACGTATTGATTCAGCAGTTCTCTATTGTATTCAGTGCTCACCCTGACAAATGCAGTCACCATCTGTCTCCATACAATACTATTCACTATATTTTCTACACTGTATTTCTCATCTCCATGACTTACTTATTTTGTAAGTAGGAGTTTTTACCTCTTAATCCCTTTATCTATTTTGTCCATTCCACACCCAGCTTCCCTCTGGCAACTACAGTTCATTCTCTGTATTTAAAAGCCTGTTGGCTCATTTTGTTTTTTAAATTCCACATATAAGTGACATTATATGATATTTGTATTTCTTTGACTTACTCACTTAGCATAATATTCTCCAGGGTCATCCATGTTGTTGCAAATGGCAAGATCTCATTCTTTTTGTATGGCTGAATAGTATTCCATTGTATATATATTTACCACATCTTCTTTATCCATTCATTTGTCCAAGGGACACTTAGGCTGCTTCCATATCTTGGCTATTGTAAATAATGATGCACTAAACATAGGGGTGCATGTATCTTTAGAATTGGTGTTTTTATTTTCATTGGATAAATACCCAGTAGTAGAACTACTAGATCAAAAGGTTTTTCTATTTTTACTCCACTAGGTATCCTTTTTGTTTTGCTGATGATTTGCTTCTCTATGCAAAATCTTTTTAAATTTGTCTAGGCTCAGTAGTTTATTTTTGCTTTTGTTTTCCTTGCCTGAGGAGAAATGTCCATAAATATTATATCTGAGATATATAAATACCCAAGATATTACTGCCTATGTTTTCTTTTAGGAGTTCCATGGTTCAGATCCCACATTTAAATCTGTAAACTATTTTGAGTGTATTTTAGTGTAGTATAAAAAAAAAAGTAGGCCAGTTTCATTCTTTTGCATGTAGCTGTGCAGTTTTCCCAAGACTGTTTATTAAAGAGGCCATCTTTTGCACATTGTATATTCTTGTTTCCTTTGTAGATTAATTGACCATAAAGGTATGGGTTTATTTTTGAGCTTTCTATTCTGTTCAGTCGATCGATATGTCTGCTTTTGTGCCAGTACCATCCTGTTTTGATTCCTATAACTTTGTAGTATATCTTGAAATCTGGCATTATATTAATTCTAGCTTTGTTCCTTCTAAAGATTGCTTTGCCTCTTTGGGGTCTTTTGTGGTTCCATACAAATTTTAGGATCATTTGTCATCATAGTTCTTTGAGAAATGGCATTGGTATTTGTGATGAGGATGCAATTGCACTGAATCTGTAGATTTCTTTGGGTTGTAGGGACATTTTAACAATGTTAATTCTTCCATTCTGTCAGTATGGTTCACTTTTTAATTTGTTTGTGTCATCTTCAATTTCTTTCATCACTGTCTTAGAGTTTTCAGAGTTTTCAAACTCCTTGGTTAAGTTTATTCCTAGATATTTTATTCTTTTTAATATAATTGTAAATTAGATTGTTTTCTTAATTTCTCTTTCTGCTATCTTGTTAAGTAAGTGTACAGAAATGCAACAGATGTCCATATATTAATTTTGTATTCTGCAACTTTACTAAATTCACTTATCAGTTCTAATAGTTCTACAGTGGAGTCTTTAGGGTTTTTCATATATAGAATCATGACTCCTGCAAATAGAGTTTTCCTTTTTCCTTATCAAGTTGGGTGGCTTTTATTTATTTATTTATTTTTGAACTGCTGTGGCTAAAACTTCCAGTATTGTGTTGAATATAAGTGGTGAGAGTGGACATCTTTGTCTTGTTCCTGATCTTAGGGGAAAAGCTCTATTTTTCATCATCAAGTATGATGTTAGCTGTGGGTTTCTCATACATGGCCTTTATTGTGTTGAGGTATGTTCCCTCTAAATCCACTTGGTTCAGTTTTTATTACGAAGGGATATTGTATTCTGTCAATACTTTTTCCTGCATCTGTTGAGATGATGTTATGCTTTTATCCTTTTGTGAATTTAATGAATCACATTGATTGACATATTGAACCACCCTTGCATCTCTGGAATAAATTGTATGTGGTCATGGTGAACAATTTGTTTAAATGTATTGTTGAATTTGGTCTGCTAGTATTTTTTTTGACAATTTTTGCTTCTATGTTCATCAGACATATTTGCCTATACTTTCCTTTTCTGTAGTGTCTTTTCTGGTTTTAGTATTGGGGTAATGTTTGCCTCATAGAATGAATTTGGAAGTTTAAAAGGATATTCAATCTAATTAACAACTAGGGAAATGGATAGTAAAGCTAAATGATATGCCATTACATGCTTAACAGATGCACAATGGTTTTTTATTTGTGTAAGTCTGACAAAGCCATGTGTTGGTGGGGATTACCAAGAGTAGGGCTTTTCAGAGTCTGCTTGCATGAACATAATTTTGTTAAGTTCCTCTGAAAAATAACTGTGCATCATTTAGTGTAGTTAAACATTTACATATCCTAATATCTAGCAGTTCCAAATCTTAGAATATATTCTGCTGAAACTCTTGCACATATGCACCAGGGACTTATGCAAGGAAATTTATAGCAGCATTATTCTTAACAGTGAAACACTCAGTGAAACCCAAATAGCTAGCAGTGGACTTGATAAATAATTGATGGTGTTTTCAAATGCTAGAATATCATGTCTGTGGTATTTAGCTTCTAGAGTTGAATGTTTTCTTTTTTTTTAAATTTTTTATTGTTATGTTAATCACCATATATTACATCATTAGTTTTTGATGTAGTGTTCCATGATTCATTGTTTGTGCATAACACCCAGTGCTCCACGCAGAACGTGCCCTCTTTAATACCCATCACCAGGCTAACCCATCCCCCCACCCCCTCCCCTCTAGAACCCTCAGTTTGTTTTTCAGAGTCCATCGTCTCTCATGGTTCGTCTCCCCCTCTCACTTACTCCCCTTCATTCTTCCCCTCCTGCTATCTTCTTCTTTTTCTTTTTTCTTAACATATGTTGCATTATTTGTTTCAGAAGTACAGATCTGTGATTCAACAGTCTTTGAATGTTTTCTTTAAAATTTCACAGTTTGAATGCTCTGAGCATAGCTTCTGCTTTTCCTCTTATCCCAGAGTAACTGACTCTATTTTTTTCCTCTATTTTTCCTCTATTTTTCCTCTGTTTTTTAGATTTTATTTATATTCAAGTTAACATAGTATGTTATTAGTCTGAGGTAGAATGTAGTAATTAATTCGTTGCATGTAACACCCAGTGCTCGTTACATCAAGTGCCCTCTTCAATGCCCAGCACCCAGTTACCCATCCGTCCACTCACCTCCCTTCTAGCAACCCTCAGTTTGTTCCCTGTAGTTAAGAATCTCTTATAGTTTGCCTCCCTCTCTGATTTTTATTTTCCTTTTCTTCCCCTGTGTTAATCAGTTTTCTATCCAAGTGCAGAATTGCCTTCCTCATTGAAATAATCCAAGTGTATTTTTATGAGCTATTCAGTGCTAACTTGTGTGTAGTTCAGTAGTAGTGTATAAAGTTCAGGAAAACTCTTTTTCAAGTTTTCTTGCCTGTTGTCAAAATGTCGGTGTCCATCAATTTTTTTTTCTTTTTCATCATCTCCATATTCTCCATGTTACTCGTGGTTAATCTCATCCAGGCATGGAGCTCTAGCATTTATGTTCTCCTATGTGCAGAATTGATATTTCTCCTGCACAGAGATTTCTATAGCTTCACTTCATTACATCATTTAATTTGTCATCTACATCGACACTTGAGAGAATGAGTGAAGAGCAAGAACAAACCACAGCTGTTTAGGGCAAACAGAGATGCATATCATTCTAATATTCACCTACCTTTTGATAGTTCTATTTTAATGTCTCACAGCCACCCAAAATTTACATCTCTTTTGTTGAATTTATCTTCTCTTGACTCAAGCCAGCTTTTTTTTTTCCATTCACAGTGCTTTGTCTCTGAAGTCAGAAAGCCAATACCACCCTCACTTCGTTCTCCCTCTCTCTTCACATTATCTCAGTTACTGAAAATTTATAGTATACTTTAAAAATATCTCTTAAATCTTTTCATTCCTCTCCACCACCATTGTAACCAGTTCCAATTTTTCTTTTTCTCTTATATTACATAGACCTATCAAATTCTTTTCTGCTTCTCTTCTTATATTCCAAGCCAATCTCCCTACTGCAGTGAGAGGTAACTTGTAAACACAAAAATCTGGCCTGAGATTCCCTTTATAACTGCACATTGACTTTTTTTTAATTTGATCCCGTAGTACTTTTAATTAATTATTTATTTTTAGTTTCATTGAATGTGTAGATTACTCTAGGTAACATTGACATTTTCACAATGTTTGTTCTTCCAATCCATGAGCACGGAATGTTTTCCCATTTCTTTGTGTCTTCCTCAATTTCTTTCATGAGTATTTTATAGTTTTCTGAGTACAGATCCTTTTAGTTTCTGGAGTAGAATTGAGTGATTCATCATGCCCTTTGACTATAAGATGACGTTTTAGAAGTCCGTTTATTCTTATAGCTAGTCTGTCTAGGGGTCTCTCTCTCTCTCTTTGTGTCTCTGTCTCTAACCCCACATTCAGCATTAAAGGGGAATACACATAACCTAATTCACCATGCCTCCATCATGTTTTTTGACTTTTTAGTTTTCTGAAATGTTTCATAGTGTATTTGATTGCAGTTAAGTTGAAAGATTCATGGGTCAAACACCTTTATTATTTTCCTCATTTTCTCTCATACTTGAGGCAAAGGCAAGGTATATCCTAAGCCAAAGGCTAAATACCTTTTGCTAAGTTTTTCTTTATTTTATAACATTTATGTTCTCCAGATTCTTACATTATACTATATGTTATCCCTAGATATTTTTCTTGTTATTAAGATATAAAATCTTGGGGTGCCTGGGTGGCTCAGTTGTTGAGCATCTGCCTTTGGCTGGGGTCATGGTCCCGGGGTCCTGGGATCGAGCCCCTCATTGGGCTCCCTGCTCAGCAGGAAGCCTGCTTCTCCCTCTCCCACTCCCCTTGCTTGTGTTCCCTCTCTCGCTGTCTCTCTCTCTGTCAAATAAATAAATAAATAAAATCTTTAAAAAAAAAAGATCTAAAAAAAAAATCTTAATTTTACTCTCTATTTTTTATTGCAAAATGAATGAGAAATTGCCATTTTGATCCAGGCTAATATATTTCATTCTTAATGTTACTAAATGTTATAACTGGAGCAAATAATGGGTAAAGGGTTATTATTGTTCAAGGTTCATATATATTTCAAACTTAAAGCATACAACTCTTGATGTAGATGGTATATTCCATATAAGAGAAAAAGAAATATGGGGTGCCTGGGTGGCTGAGTCGAGCAACCGACTCTTGATCTCAGCTCAGATCTTGATCTCAGGGTCATGAGTTCAAGCCCTGTGTTGGGCTCCACACCCAGTATGTGGAGCCCAGAGGAGGAAAAAGAAAGGGAAAAGAAAAAAATAGGAAACAAACAGCCAATGTTAACTTCATTTATATTTGAGGCAGAAAGTCACAAAAATGTGACATTCTAGGATATATAAGAGGGTATCAACATGATATATGAACAGACAATTAATACTGGCTGTGGGATAAATCTAGATAAAGAATTAATTGCCTGTAATTAAAGTATAATCAAACTAGGATTAAATGATGGTACAAATAAAAGTGATTGATGTGAAGGACTGGTAGAAATGAATGTAATAAAAATTTGAATACAAAGTGGAAAATAACTTTGTAAGGATTCTTCCTAAAAATGAATTTAGGTGTAGTTTTCTTATTTTTAGTGGTGATAAATTCAATGAAAAACGAGTATGGGGAACATACTACTAGCATTAATTAATCAATTCAGATATATTCCTGTGTTGCAAGGGTGACTGAATATTTGCAAATCAATCAATGTGATACATAAATAAGAGAAAGGATAAGAACCATATGATCATTTCAATAGATGGCAGGAAAAGTATTTGACAAAGTACAACATCCATTCATGATGGATAACAACATGAATAAGCATAACATCATCCTCAATGGGGAAAAACGGAAAACCTTTTCCCTAACATCAGGATCTAGTCAAGGATATCCATTCTCATCACTTTCATTCAACATAGTACTGGAAGTCCTAGCCACAGCAATCAGACAACAAAAAGAAATAAAAGGCATCTAAATTGGCAAGGAAGGAGTAAAAATTTCACTGTTTGCAGATGGTGTGATACTATATATAGGAAACTCTATAAAGAGTCCACCTAAAACTACTAGAACTGATAAATGAATTCAGCAAAGTCACAGGATACAAAATCAATGTACAGAAATCTGTTGCATTTCTATACACTAATAATGAAGCAGCAGAAAGAAATCAAGAAAACAATCCCATTTACAACTGCAACAAAGATAATAATATATCTAAGAATAAACCTAGACAAATAGGTGAAAGACCTGTATTCTGAAAACCATAAAACACTGGTGAAAGAAATTTGAAAATGACACAATGAAATGGCAAAACATTCTGTGCTCATGGATTGGAAGAACAAATATTGTTACAATGTCTATACTATGCAAAGCAATGTACACATTTAATGCAATCACTATCAAAATATCAACAGCATTTTTTACAGAACTAGAACAATTCTAAAATTTGTATGGAACCAGAACAGACCCTGAATAGTTAAATCAGTCTTGAAAAGGAAAAGCAAAGCTAGAGGCATCACAATGCTGGACTTCAAGCTCTATTACAAAGCTATGGTAAACAAAATACCATGGCACTGGCACAAAGATAGGCACATAGATCAATAGAACAGAATAGAAAACCCAGAAATGAACTCACAACTGTATGGTCAATGAATCTTTGACAAAGCAGGAAAGAATATCCATTGGGAAAAAGTCTCTTCAACAAACGGTGTTGGGAAAATACAACAGTAACATGCAAAAGAAAGAAACTGGACTACTTTCTTACACCATACACAAAAAAATAAATTCAAAATGGCTTCAAGGCCTAAATGTAAGACCTGAAACCATAAAAATGCTGGAGGAGAACACAGGCAGTAACCTGTTAGACATCAGTCATAGCAACTTTGTTCTAGATAGGTCTCCTGAGGCAAAGGAAACCATGGTAAAAATAAAATATTGAAACTACATCAAAATAAAAAGCTGCACAGTAAAAGAAACAGTCAACAAAGCTGAAAGGCAACCTATGGAATAAGAGAAGATATTTGCAAATGACATATCTGATAAAGGGTTAGTATTCAATATGATATAAAGAACTTATCAATCAACACTGAAAAAAATTCAATTAGAAAATGGGCAGAAGACGTGAATAGACATTTCTTCAAAGACCTACAGTTGGCCAAAAGACACATGAAAAGATGCTCAACATCACTGATGATCAGGGAAATATGAATCAAAACTACAAAGAGATATCACCTCATACCTTCAGAATGATTAAAATCAACACAAAAAAATATTGGTGAGAATGTGCAGAAAGGGGAACCCTCTTACACTGTTGGTGGGAATGCAAACTGGTACAGCCACTGTGGAAAAACAGTATGGAGGTTTTTCAGAAAGTTAAAAACAGAACCCCCCTAAGATCCAGCATTCTCACCATTATATCCCCAAAGAACACCAAAATATTAATTCAAAGGGATACATGCACCCTGATGTTTATAGCAGCACTGCTGAATGGAAATTTTATGAATCCATTTTAAATACAAATTTTATTAATCATTTGCTATATGAAATTTTTTAAATTTAAGTTCAATTAATATATAGAATATTTTTAATTTCATAGGTAGAGTTTAGTGATTCATCAGTTGTATATAACACCCAGTGCTCATTACATCATGTGCCCTTTTTTTTTAAAGATTTTATTTATTTATTTATTTGAGAGAGAGAATGAGAGGGGGGAGGGTCCGAGGGAGAAGCAGACACTGCTGAGCAGGGAGCCCGATGCGGGATCCGATCCCGGGACTCCAGGATCATGACCTGAGCCGGAGGCAGTCGCTTAACCAACTGAGCCACCCAGGCGCCCACATCATGTGCCCTTCTTAATGCCCATCCCCAATGACCCCATTCCCTCACCCCCTCTCCTCCAGCAACCTTCAGTTTGTTTCCTGTGATTAAGAGTCTCTTATGGTCTGTCTCCCTCTCTGATTTTGCCCTGTTTTTTTTTCCTCCCCTTCCCCTATGCTCTTCTGTTTTGCTTCTTAAATTCCACATATGAGTGAAATCATATAATTGTCTTTCTCTGATTGAATTACTTCGTTTAGCATAATACCCTCTAGTTCCATCCACGTTGTTACAAATGGCAAGCTTTTGTTTTTTGAGGGCTGAATAATATTCCATTGTATATATACCACATCTTCTTTATCCATTCATTTGTCGATGGACATCTGGGCTCTCTTCACAGTTTGGCTATTGTGGACATTGCTGCTATAAACATGGGGTACAGGTGCCCCTTCAGATCACTACATTTGTGTCTTTGGGGCAAACACCTACTAGTGCAATTTCTGGGTCATAGGTTAGCTGTATTTTTAACTTTTTGAGAAACCTCCATACTGTTTCCCAGAGTGGCTGCACCAGCTTGCATTCCCACCAGCAGTGTAAGAGGGTTGCCCTTTCTCTGCATCCTCGCCAACATTTGTTGTTTCCTGTCGTGTTAATGTTAGCCATTCTGACTAGTGTGAAGTGGTATCTCATTGTGGTTTTAATTTTTATTTCCCTGATGCCAAGTGATACTAAGCATTTTTTTTCATGTCTTTTGGCCATTTGTATGTCTTAGAGAAATGTCTGTTCATGTCTTCTGCCTCCTCTTTCTTTCTTTCTTTCTTTCTTTCTTTCTTTCTTTCTTTCTTTCTTTCTCTCTCTCTCTCTCTTTCTCTCTCTTTCTTTCTCTCTCTCTCTTTCTCTCTCTTTATCTCTCTCTTTCTCTCTCTTTCTTTCTTTCTTTCCTCTTTCTTTCTTTGCATTTATCATCTGCCCATTTCTTGACTGGATTATTTGTTTTTTGAGTGTTGAGTTTGATAAGTTCTTTATAGATTTTGGATACTAGCCCTTTACCTGATAAAACATTTGCAAATATCTTCTCCCATTTTGTAGGTTGTCTTTTGGTTTTGTCAACTGTTTGACAAAATACAGCATCCTTTCTTAAGACTCTCCACAGTGTAGGGGTAGAGGGGACATACCTCAATATCATAAAAGCCATCTATGAGAAACCCACAGCAAGTATCCTTCTCAATGGGGAAAAACTGAAAGCTTTTCCCCTAAGGTCAGGAACACGGCAGGGGTGTCCACTCTCACCACTGTTGTTCAACATAGTACTAGAAGTCCTAGCCTCAGCAATCTGAAAACAAAAAGAAATAAAAGACATCAGAATCAGCAAAGAAGTGGTCAGATTCTCACTTTTGAAGATGACATGATACTCTATGTGGAAAACTCAAAAGATTTCACCTCAAAATTGCTAGAACTCATACAGAAATTCAGCAAAGTGGCAGGATACAAAATCAATGCACAGAAATCAGTTGTATTTCTATACACTAACAGACAGACAAAAGAGGAATTAAGGAATTTATCCCATTTACAATTGCGCCCCAAACCATAAGATACCTAGGAATAAATCTAACCAAAGAGGCAAAGGATCCGTACCCAGAAAACTATAGAATGCTCATGAAAGAAATTGAGGAAGACACACAGAAGTGGAAAAACATTCCATGCTCATGGATTGGAAGAACAAATATTGTTAAAATGTCTGTGCTACCTAGAGCAATCTATACATTCAGTGCAATCCCTATCAAAATGCCACCAACTTTTCTCACAGAGCTGGAACAAATAATCCTAAAATTTGTATGGAAACAGAAAAGATCCCGAATAGCCAAAGGCATGTTGAAAAAGAAAACCAAAGCTAATGGCATCACAACCCTGGACTTGAAGAGTCCATTACAAAACTGTCATCAAGACAGTATGGTACTGCACAAAAACAGACACGTAGATCAATGGAACAGAATAGAGAACCCAGAAATGGGCCCTCAATTCTATGGTCGATTAGCAGGAAACAATATCTAATGGAAAAAAAGACAGTGTCTTCAACAAATGGTGTTGGGAAAATTGGACAGCCACATGTAGGAGAACGAAACTGGACCATTTTCTTACACAATACACAAAAATAAAATGGATGAAAGACCTCAATGTGAGATAGGAATCCATCAAAATCCTAGAGGAGAACACAGGCAGCAACCTCTGTGATGTTGGCCGCAGCACATTCTTGCTAGGCACGTCACTAAAGGCAACGGAAACAAAGGCAAAAATGAACTATCGGGACTTCACTAAGATAAAAAGCTTTGCATGGTAAACAGTTAACAAAACAAAAGACAACCTATATGACTTATTTTTATTTAAATTCAATTTAGTTAACATATAGTGTATGACTAGTTTCGGGGGTAGAATTTAGTGACTCATCAGTTGAATATAATACCCAGTGCTCATGACATCAAGTGATCTCCTTAATGCCCATCACCCAATTACCCCATCTCCGCACCTCTCCTCCCCTCAGTTTGTTCCCTATAGTTAAGAAGTGAACATAGGGGAAGGGAAGGAAAAAATAAGATAAAAACAGAGAGGGAAGCGAATCTATATGACTTTCTTCACTAACTAGTTGCTATAAGTTTTATACTATCTATATCATTAACTCAATCTACCTTGAAATGTCATACTTCATAGATTTCTTAGGAAGCTTAGAACAATACACATTCATTTTCCCACCCATCCTTTGGGATACTGTGTTTATCCATTTCACACATTTGTTAGGAACCTGTATTACATTGCTCTTCTTTGCATTAAATGGTCACTTCTTTTTTCAAGAAAATAAAATGTTTTTATAATTACCCACATACCTGCTATTTCCTGTGGTGCTCATTCTTTTACATAGGTCCAAATTTTTGATTCTGGCCTGAAAAGCTTTCTATAATCTATCTTGAATGTTTTCTGATGATAAATGCTATCAGTTTCTTATTTTTTTGCCTTAAAATTCCTTTAGGTCTCCTTTATTTTTGAGATAATTTTTTTATTTGGTATAGAATTCTTTCTTGACAGTTCCCACACTCAGTCCCCATAATTTGTCCTCTGGCTTGCATTGTTTCTCACAAGAAAACTGTTTTTATTTATGTTCCTCTAAATAATGTCTTTGGTCTTCATTGAGAGTCTTAGAACAATATGATTATAATTTTTATTAAAAGTTAAAAGTTTTTGACTACTTTGTACTCTAAAGTCTGCCTCTTCTGGTACTAGAGATCAGTGGAATTTTTTTTTTTTTTTTGTCTTTTACTGTCTTTGTTTCATTTTCATCAATTCTATTGCTACGTTTTAAAATTCACTGATCTTGGGCGCCTGGGTGGCTCAGATGGTTAAACGTCTGCCTTCGGCTCAGGTCATGATCCCAGGGTCCTGGGATCGAGTCCCGCATCGGGCTCCCTGCTCCTTGGGAGCCTGCTTCTCCCTCTGCCTCTCTCTCTCTCTCTCTCTGTCTCTCATGAATAAATAAATAAAAAGTTTAAAAAAAATAAATAAAATAAAATTCACTGATTTTTTTTTTTTTTTTTACAGTATCCAAGTATATTTTTAATTTTCATTCCAGGTACTATTTTTTCATCACTTGGTGCTTAATTTGGGCTCATTTAATGTCTTCTATTTCTCTTCTTTCACACTTCTTCCTCTACCTTTTTGAGATTTTGACCATATTTATAATAACCTTTTAAACCTCCTTTCCTGCCGGTTTCTTCATTTATGTCTTTCTTGGGTCTGCTTTTATTGATTTTTATCTCTTGATTATGGGTCATATTTTCCTATTATGAGTGGTAATTTTACACTGAATCCTGGACATTGTAAATTGTATGTTATTGGAAGCTGCATTTTGCTCTTTTTCTAAATGAGTACTGGATTGTCTTTTTTCTTTCATTTGGAATCAGTTTAACACTTTTCAAGTTTATTTTGATTGCAAATGCAGAGGAACACTTAATTCAGAGTTATCTTTGACCCCCTACTATACAAATACCTTTTAGAATATTTTATTCAAAACTCATGCATTGCAAGGTCTTTTTATTCTGGCTTATGGAAACAGAAACCTTTCCCTGGCCTTTGTAAGCGCCAACAATTTTTCTGCCTCCTCCTTTCTGGTAGTTCTTTCCTTAAAGTGAGGTTTCTTCTCATAACTGCCAAACTTAGCTCAGGTAATGGTATTCTAGAGTTTTCCTTTCTCCTCCCTTTATTCAAGAATGATAGTCCCGGGGGCGGGGGGAGGTTCCTGGGTGGCTCAGTAGGTTAAGAGTCTGCCTTTAGCTCAGGTCATGATCACAGGGTCCCCTGGGATCGAACCCTGTGTCCTGGGATAGAGCCTGCCTTGGACTCCCTGACCAGCAGGGAGTCTCCTTCTCCCTCTGCCTTTCCCCCTGCTCATGCTTGCTCTGTCTCTCTGAAATAAATAAGTAAATATTAAAAAAAAAAAAAAAAAAGAAGAAGAAGAATAGTCCTGGGTTGCTACTACTTGAAAACTTGTTTTGTAAAATTTGGTTTTTTTTATCCATTTGGGACAGAAGGCTAAATCTAGTTTCTTTTATGCCACTGCCTTAAGGGATAGTTGACAGTTGTTTTTATACTTGCTATCAACATAACTTTTGTTCTAAATTCCAATTATTTTACCGGGGTGGGAGGGATGGGGTGGCTGGGTGATAGACATTGGGGAGGGTATGTGCTATGGTGAGCGCTGTGAATTGTGCAAGACTGTTGAATCACAGACCTGTACCTCTGAAACAAATAATACAGTATATGTTAATGAAAAAATGGAAAAGAAAATTCGGTTATTTCTGCTCTCTTTAATTCCACCAGCTGTAGCCATATCATGCAGCAATTCACTGTAGGGGGCCAGGTGGTCCCTTAACCTTGAGTCCACATAGTTACCAGGAAAGTTATCCTTTGTCCAAGATACTTCCATCAGGCCCAATGTTTGTTCTTGTTGTTTTTTTTTTAGATTTTGGATTATGCTTAAGATTCAGAAATTTGACACAACCTTTGTACGTGGCTTATAGCCTAGTAGCCTTTTTAGTGACTCAGCAAAATACAATTTAAAGTTGAGAATGAACATTCTATTATGTAATTATTTTTTTTTCAAGAACTTTTTTTAAACTCTTACTAGGTGTCACGTTTTGCTCTAAATATTAACCCATTTAATCCTCATAACTATTCAGTAAAGGAACTATTATCATCCATATTTTATCACTAAGAAAACTAGAGCCACGGCAAGGCTTAGTGACTTGCTTCCTAATCTTAAAACTAGTCAATAAAATAAATAGGATTTGTACCCAGGCAGTTCAGCTCCGGATTGGGGTTCTTAATCATTTTACAGTATAGCCCTAGGTAGAGTTAAAGCAGCATTTATTTTTTTTTTATTTTTTAAGATTTTATTTATTTATTTGACAGAGACACAGAGAGAGGGAGAACCCAAGCAGGGGGAGTGGGAGAGGGAGAAGCAGGCTTCCCGCGGAGCAGGGAGCCCGATGCGGGGCTCGATCCCAGGACCCTGGGATCACGACCTGAGCCGAAGGCAGACGCTTAACGACTGAGCCACCAAGGTGCCCCTTAAAGCAGCATTTAGATAAACATTTATTTTCTGAAATGCATATATTAGTAAACAAAATAAAATGAAAATAAGTGAACTGAACAACCAGCTGAAGTTAGGACAGCAAAATCAATCCAAAGCATAATACAGGCAGAAACAAAAAACCTAGGGAAAAAAATGGCAGCACTAATAAAGTAACGCAAGAACTTGATCTTTGGTCGGAGTAGGAGAATGCTGAACCCTCAGATAAGAGAGTACGAAAAGAAAAAGCATAAATCACAAAAGGAGAAATGCTAATAAGGAAATTACCACACACATACACACACAAAATCTGGTTAAAAGAATCTTATTGATTAACTATACAAATAAATCTTAGAATATGAATGGAATGTATAACTATGTAGGTAAATAAAATTATCAAAACTGACCTCAGAAGACAAAATGCAAACTCACCAATCACAATAAATAGAGAAAAATTCTTAAAAGCTACTCTGTGAGAGAGCAACAATCCCAGTCGTTTTAACAGGGCAATTCTATTAAACTTTAAACTTTGTGGTTTGCTGGTAAAACCCTTTATATAATTGGCTTAAGTGTATGTTGATTTAGTATTTATGCATATTTGTTCATTTAGGTGATGTTTACCACCTGATTTTGTTAAATCAGTACAGGGCTTACCTAGACACATTACAACTTCCCTTGGGCAGGTAGAATGTGCTGCAAAAAGGTTCTCCTGGGCTACGGATGCTAGACCTCACTCTCCAAGTAAGGGACCTTTGAATAAGCTGCTCCATATTCTCAACTTCTGTGCCCTGTGCACACTCGGTGATCTATAACTGGTGTAGTGATTTTCCCTTTATTTGGTCCAATTTTCCTTGTATTAATCAGTTACTCTAAGTATCTTGTGGTTTGGCATGTGGCTTTCCTAATTTTTTCTCTTTATTCTTTTTATTATTTGGATTGATATTTTAAAAGACAACGTCACATATAAGGCTTTATTCTGTTTTTTTTCCCCACCATCTCATCAATTTATTATAGTGCATATTCTGTTTCACTTTGATTTATTATCTCAGATTTCTTTTATGCCTTGAGTTTGAGCTCTTATCCTCAACTGTGATAACTTATGGATGGAAATGTTACTGTCAGATGAGTTGAGAATATTAATCTATGACTATAACATATTTGTTTATTTATAGTTTTTCATGTATGACAGATACATTATGGATCATTCTCATTTTGATGTTTAATGTGTTATCAGTTTTCATTGAATAATGATACATAATTACACACATTAATTACTTACAATTGTTTATTTCTTCTGAGCAAGTGAGAACAGGTGCAAAATGAAAGCTCATTATTCAGAATAATAAGTGCATATCTACAAAACTCATTATCAGTTTCCAATCTGTCCATCTTTCTCTCCTAATAGCATTTTAAGAGAACAGCCTAAAAATCTTTTAACATCTTGCAGCTTTATATAGATCTCACTTCTCACACATTGTTTCATCACATTTGTATGATTTTTAAAATGATAAATTTCTCAAGAGGCAAAAACAGCATATTCTTTGTTTCTGTTTATGAACAGGATTTAATATGATCTTTAGGTTGTAAGATATTTGATATATTTTCATTGTTGTTTCCATAAACATGAGCATTTCTTATATTACTTCGACCAAGGACCCCATCAACAGTGAGTTCCGATAAATTCCAGTCTTAGCAATAGCCATGAGCTTTCTGAAGCAGTATTTTTAACTATAGGCACAACATACAGAGGATAGCTAGAATTTACTCATCATGTAAACAGAAACTTTATACCCTTTCAAGAGCTACTCTTCACTTCTTTCTGGCAACCACTATTCTGTTTTCTACTTCTGTATTTCTATTGCAGATACCTCAGATAAGTGGAATTTTGAGTATTTGTCCTTATGTGTCTGCCTTACTTCACTTAGCATAATGTTCTCAAGATTCATCCCTGTTGCATATACAAGGATTGCCTGCTTTTTATGGCTGAATAATATTCTACTGTGTGTATATACCACATTTCTTCTTTCCTTTCCTTCCCTCCCACCTTTCTTTTTTTCCTTTCCTTTTCTTTCCTCTGGTTTGAGAATTTGACTCTCTGATTTTACATATATGTGAGGTGACGTGATATTCATCTTTCTGGGTCTGGCTTATTTCACTAAGCACAGTGTCCTCCAGTTTCATCCATTTTGTTACACATGGAAGGATTTCCTTTAAGGCTGAGTAATACCCCATTGTGTGTGTATGTGTGTGTGTGTGTGTGTGTGAAATCACATTTTTTTTTTTTAATCCATTCATCCACTGATGAACATTTAGGTTGTTTTCATACTTTAGCTACTGTGAATAATGCTGTAGTGAACATGGATGTGCAGATTTCTCCTAGATACTGATTTCCTTTCCTTTATATGGGTACCTAGAAGTGGAATTACTGGATCACAAGGTAGTTCTAATTTTTAATTTTTTTGAAGAAACTCCATACCAATATACCTCATGGTTGTATCAGTTTACATCCACACCAAAAGTGTAAAAGAGGTCCCTGCATTCCACAACCTCACCAATATGTTACCTTTGTCTTTTTTTTTATGGTAGCCATCTTTACTGGTGTAAGGTGATATCTCACTGTGGTTTCGATTTGCATTTCCCAGATGTTTTTTGATGTTGAACAGCTTTTTAAATATCTGTTGCCCATTTCTATGGCTTCTTTGCAGAAAAGTCTATTCAAATCTTTTGCCCATTTTTAAATAGGGTTCTTTAGTTTCTGCTTTTGAGTTGTAGGAATTCCTTAAATATTTTTGGAAATTAACCTCTTATCAGATAGGTGGTTTGCAGATACTTTCCCCAATTTTGTTAATGTCTTTTCACTCTCTTGAGTATTCTGACTTGCATAAATATGCTTTGATATAATCCCGCTTGCCTATTTTTATTTTCATTGCCTGTGCTTTCGATGTCATATCCAAAAAAACATGTTGCCCAGATCAGTATCAAGGAGATCTTTCCTTATGTTTTCTTTTAGGAGTTCATAATTTTGTATCTTATATTTAAGTCTTCAGATTGAGTTGATGCTTGGTATGATATAAGATAAAGTTGGATTTCATTCTTTCATATGTAGCTCCAATACTCCCAGGCTACAGAATAAAAGGATTTATCAAGGTAGGAAGAATAACATGAGCAAAGGCCCTGGGACATGAACAACATTTGCAGTTAAATTACATATTTAACTTTCTAGCCCTGATACACAGTAAAGTTAGTGTATTTGTATTTCTGGTCTCACAAAACTGAATATGATTTTTCATTCAAGTTTGCTAATCTCTGTGGTTGGTACCTGTGTTTCTCTTATAAACTCATTTCAAGTCATATATATATATATATATATATATATATATATATATTTTAGCTCTTAGTCATTCCTCCAGTTCCTGCTGAAATACTACATTCTTCAGAAATTGCTTCCATCACTTAGTCATTAGTCTTGCTCTTTAAACATCCGGTAATGTATTGATTTTTTTTGCCTCTGTGTTTGGTCTTTGTAGCTACATTGTAAGACCTTGTATTGACAGGTCAATAAATTATATGTCTTATATTCTACCAGGTCCTCCACAGAGTAAACACTATAATAATATTAATCACAATAACTAGCTTTTATTACCTTCTTATTACATGCTAGAGAATAGTGAAAAATTTTTGGTTGATTGTTACAAATGAGTAACGTGAAAGGGCACTTACTTTCTGAATCGGATGATAAAAATTAAACACTTGGACAGCTTCCAGGAGTTGCCGGTTAGAATTCTATGAATACCACATGGATGTTTATACAGACTAACGGACAGATTACACTTCATGGAAAACAGTATCATTCTCATCCCTGTGCTGCCATTCTGGGTGAGTTAGCTGGCTTTCATAGATCTGCAGCCTCTACCTATTCATATTCATCAGCTGTATGTTGTCTTCCCAGACCCTGGATAAGGAAAGTTAAACTCTCTGAATAACAGATAATCTCTTATTTCTTTTTTAAGATTTTATTTATTTACTTGAGAGCGAGAGAGCACAAGCAGGGGGAGCAGCAGACAGAGGGAGAGGGAGAAGCAGGCTTCCCGCTGAGCAAGGAGCCTGATGTGGAACTCAATCCCATCACCCCGGGGATCATGACCTGAGCTGAAGGCAGATGCTTAACCAACTGAGCTATGCAGCATCCCGAGACTCTCTTAAAATTGGCTGGTCATTGTTCTTTTGTGTGAACTTCACCACATACTTTTATTCTTTCATGTTTTCTTCTATCTTCTGGTACAGCTATGCCAACAGTGTTGACTAGCGAGAAATCTGTACACACGGGCTCAGAAGATACTGTGATCCTTAGATCTGCACGTATGTGTAAGGAATTTATCTTTTCTTAGCTGACAGCAGTGCTCATATACCCAGAGGCAAATATGAACCATACCTATATACCACAGGAAGGTAAGCAGAGGCTGAACTTAGGCTGACACTACATTAGTCTGAGGTCAGGCCTACTGCAGCCAAGGCAGTTGTGGATACCAGGCAACTGTAAAGAACATACAGAAGCTGCTGGACTCTGTTTGGTGGGTCTCATCTCATTGAAGGCATCTTAGATCAACTGAGTAAGAGGAAGCAATTAGAAATTTTCTCCATCAATTCAAACTGTCTCATTGCTCACAAAAGATGTGTTTCCCTAGTATGCAATGCTGTGTTTTGAGAATGTGAAGCAAAATTACCTTCTTCTGATATTGAAATGGTGTGGAAATCCAACTATTTGAGTGCTCAGACCAGTGCCAGAAGCAGGTTGTCAAAAACAAAATTACAGAAAATATTCTGTAGGAAACATTACCTTTGTTTTGACATCTGTTAATATAGATAAAAATGTAATATACATTTTGGGGGGTTTTGTTTTGCTGGCAGGAGGAAGTCATTTATTAAAATGTATTGACATATTTTGGGAAAAATCATTTAATCTTTCTTCATAACAGCTCTTTTTATAGCAACTTGTGTTGACATCTTAAAGCAATGTGAAATGTGTTTGGTGTTCAGTATCACATTCAGGAAGAGAAGGCAGTTTGCTCCAACTATGAATTACGGAGTGACAGACTACCCCAAAAGACAACAGCTTAAAATAACCACCATTCTATTATATCTGACACTTCGGCGGGTCAGGAATTGAGGCAGGGCTCAGCCAGGTGGTAGTTATGTTCTATTTGGCATCAGAGGTTCTGGAATACTGCATGACTCATTTTTTGCCTTGCTTTCTAAAAGTCATAAGATTTGCATAAAATGGATTAAGTTACAAATACATTAATAGCTTGGCACCTATTTTATATCAGTCACAGCTACAGATACTAGAGAAAATAGATGAATCAAACAAAAATTGTGCACTCAAAAAGTTGGCAGTACACTTGACCCTTGAATAGTGTGGAGGTTGGGGATGCTGACCCTCCAGTCTGTCAGAAGTTCATGTATAACTTGTAACTGCCCCCCCCCCGAAACTTAACAAATAATAGCCTACTGTTCAGCAGGATCCTTACCGATAACATAAATAGTTGACAAAAACATTTTACATATTCCAGGTATTATATGCTGTATTCTTACAATGAAGTTAAAATATTAAGAACAACCTATGGCAGAGAAAATAAATTGACAGTACTATATTGTATTTACTGAAAAAGAAAACTGTACACAATGGACCTGCATAGTTCAATCTGTTTCATTAAGGGTCATCTGTATAATGAACAAGACAGATATTTAAGCTGTTAATAATACAACATAGTGACAAATATTTTCTTACTCTTAGACCTTACTTGTGTATTGAATTAAACCATAGGAAAAAATAAAATGTTAATTGGAACATCAAACATGAAAGATTTCAATTTTCATTAATAGATTATCTTTTATATGTATTTTAAATAGAAAAAATAATGTGGCCGATGTTACTTGGTCTGAATTTCATGATTTATAGAATTGAGCACTTAACCTGCTTAAATTTTTCTGTGTTAGCAGCAAAGTCTCAGGTTGACTTTTCTTAATATTTGGCTATCCAAAGTAATGATGAGAGGGGTGCCTGGGTGGCTGAGTCGTTGGGCGTCTGCCTTTGGCTCGGATAATTGATCCCAGGGTCCTGGGGTCGAGCCCTGCATCGGGGTCCCTGCTTGGCGGGAGGCCTGCTTCTCCCTCTCCCACTCCCCCTGCTTGTGTTCCCTCTCTCGCTGTGTCTCTCTGTCAAATAAATAAATAAAATCTTTAAAAAAAAAAAAGTAATGATGAGAGAAATTTAGTGCAGTTAACATATTTACAAAGTTATACTCACTGATTTTTTAATTTTAAAACTATTTAATACCCTCTGTCATATTAAGTAATATTAAATGTAACATATTAAAAATAAATATTAATATTAAATCATAATGTTAAATAAATGTAACAAATACAAAGACTTTCAGAATGTTGCCAGGCCCTAGTACATGTTATTGGGCTATAACCATTATTAATTCAACTTCTGAATCATATGTAGTGTTAAATGTTTTGATATTGCTTTTTTTTTTTTTTAAACTGAGGACACTGGGAAATTCTATTCAAAATTAATTGGGTACTGTCTCAAAATACTTCAGAAATAACATTATAATTAAAATAATCACCATGGTAACTTTGATAATTAATGCTTAGTACCAAATTGCCCAGCAACTACCTGTTTTCAGATGCTTATCATTTTCAACACCTAATTTTCTCACGATTGGAACTCTCCCTATAATATTATGTGGCCTAACTTGCCTAGTCTGCAAGATAAAAACAGCACCTTTGGAGATATAGCCATTTTGACTCTATTGAAATTATTGACTGACTATTACGGACACTGTATAAAATCATGGCCTAAGTTACCTTTAAGCTACAGGGGAATGTCATTCCCAGGCGTCCCCATGGTTTGAGTACAAATTAGGGAGCTGAATGTAATCCCCAAACATCAATACTCTGAGCTCCTGTTTCCTTAAGTGTTAATCTTGTTACATTTTTTTGCTTTATCCTCTTCACATAAAATTTCCCTTCATCTTCTGAGGTATGAATGACTGCCCAGTTCTCTTGCCCCTGCCACTAGTCCATGTAGAAATACAAGTACCTTCTCTGTATTTGCATCTTCTCGCTCCGTATCCATGGCCTGTTGGATTCTTGGATTGGAAGCCTATTCTTCCAGTTGAGTAGTTCTTAAATGCTTTTATCATAGCTCTTATAGATAGGGGGAAAATGCTTAAAGTCTTCATCCTTTTATATGATAAAGGTTAAAAGAAAAACTTTAAATGTAGTTTTTTATTTATTTTAGTCAATGCCAAATTTAATACATTTTAATAGTTTAAGGTAAAAATCCTAGCTCCAACACTTTTATAACCTTGAGCAAATCACTTAACCTCTGAGTTTGTTTCTCATTTGAGAAATCTGGGTTAATAAATGTCCTTACTTAATTGAGTCTATGTAAGGGTTAACTTGATCAGTGTACAAACAAGTGGTCTGATACAGAGAAATGTGTGTTCACTATTAATAGTAGTAATGTACTAAGGATAATAAATTGCTAGTAAATACCACTTTACTCCTATATATGAAATTGAGCCTTTAAGGATACATGATATTTGGGCGCTTGTGTGGCTTAGTTGGTTAACCGTCTGCCTTCAGCTCAGGTCATGATCTTAGGGTCCTGGGATCGAGTTCCATGTCAGGCTCCCGGCTCAGTGGGGAGTCTGCTTTTCCCTCTGCCTCTGCCCCTCCCCTCTGCTCGTGCTCGCTCGCTCTCAAATAAAATTAAAAAAAAAATGCATGACATTTATAAGAATGAAAGAAAATATTCTACTTTTCATAAACTGATACCTAGCCAATAGTCCTTATGGCCCAGTATTAGGCTGTGTACCCGTTTTTAAACTACTCTAGATTTGCCGCTCATGACTTATAATCTTGAGATGCTACAAGTAGAGTTCTGGGGGTAACTCCAGAGATTTGCTGATGAACTGGGGAAGCTGGAATCCTACCGAGGTGGTGTGTGCCACAGCCAGATAGTCAGAGACGGACTAGTGCAGACCCTACATATCTGATAGGAATTTATTCACTACTGAGATTTCTGTGTGTACTTCAGTCTGGGGACAATCTTCTCTGGTTTCCCCAGGAAGTCAAACCTGCAAAATCAGGGGAAGCTTATCTCCCTCCTCTGCAACAGATTCAGTACAAGTGGCTGGAGGCTTAAAATTTCTCCTTTTCCAGTTTTCTCCCTGCATTGCCACCACAGTACTGGAGTGGCTAAATTGTTGTAGGTTTAGAGGATTCTACTCACATTTTGAGCCAGCATCTATGCCTCTTGTCTAACACTAACACTTGGGCACTAAAGGCAACCAGTGACCCACACCCCAAATCTCTGGTAGAGGATTTTGTCTTCTGAGATCTTAGGTCCTTTCCTCTATGGGACTTCAGATATATCCTGCTTATATCCTCGAAACATCATTAGTGCTCCCTAAAGTAGTCTTTTATTTCCTTGGGAACAATTAAGTCTGAGTTCTACATTTTAATCATAACAATAGTAAAGTGCACGCTATCATTTAACTTGCTCTAGTTCAAACATTTGGTATTCTTTTATATCTATGGTTTATCAGTCTGGTATCCTTTAAAAGAAAGAATTAATATTCAACAGTGGAGATGATGAGAAAAACTTTTGGGTGTTCATAAAATGGAATACTATACAGTAATAAAATGAATCAAATTTACATTGATTAATGGGAAGATGTTACCATGACATGAGTTGAAAAGAGTGTGACACCAAAAGGCAGAAACAGATAACCCCATTTATTGCAACTTCACAGAATTTTCTCTGTGTTTAAATATGAACAGTGACACCACTAACAAAAATAATATTTATTAAACATCCATATGTCAGGCAATGAGGGAAGCATTTTACATTGTTTATCTTAATGAGTCTTGACTCTAACTTTAGGAAGTTAGATGTGGGAAAAACAAACCCTAAAATTTAACGAGAAAGGCTAACTTACATGCACAAGTATATAAGCCATTGGATGTCAGAACTAGCACTTAAAAGAGGTAGTCAGATCTCAGGGCATACACTTTCAAACTCTAGTGGAGACTGAAACTTTCGGGGGTTGTATCACTGAAGGATGGGGTTACCTCTGAGTTTACATTAACTCTTTCTTTCCTTAATTGTTTTTCTCATATGTTTCATAAGCATGTGTCATAACATGACGTGCTTTCTTCGGGAATCTAGAAGTCCTTAGAATCACTATTTTATTCTTTTGTTCACAAATTATCCAATTATTTATGCATTCTCAAAAAAGAGCCAGGATCAAGATGAAGTTGATCAGGCTACAATTTCACAATATCTTGTTTCACTTCTTCTGCTTAACATTACAAAATAGTTGCTGGTGGTGCATGTGTGCATTCATGCATACATTCTTGGACTAGAGTGTATTTATTGTGCACCCATTAATGTTGGATGGTGTTCTAGGCAGTGTGGATAAAGAAATTGATAAACACGTTAGACGTTTTTTTCTTGTGGAAACTGTATTCTAGTGGTAGATAAGGGACAATAACAGATAGTCATGGAAATGAAGTCTGTATTTCTTGATCATTAAGGTAAACAAAGCAGAATGGTGTGACAAAGACTAAGGAAGGTGTAGTGATTGGATGGTGAAGGATGGCTTTTCTGGGGATGTGATGTTGCACAATGAAGTGAAGGTTTTGACAGAGCCAGCCCATGGCACCTGGGTGGCTCAGTTGGTTAAGCTTCTGCCTTCCGCTCAGGTCAAGATCCTAGGGTGCTAGGTTGGAGACCTGGGTCAGGCTTCCCGCTCAGCGGGGAGCCTGCTTGTCCCTCTCCCTCTGTGTACCACTCGCGCTGCTTGCGTTCTCTCTCTGTCAAATAGATAAAATCAAAAAAAAAAAAAAAAAAAAAAAAAATGGAGCCAGCCCTGTGAAGGCCTGGTGGATGAGCATTTCAGAGAGAAAACAGAGCAGAATATAAAATCTCCCAACTACAAATGGACTTGGCAATTTTGAGGGGCAGACTCAATCTCTAGCCTTCGGTTTTTTAGTGTAGGGGCTGTAAAGAGAGATGAAAGAATGTAAAGGCCTTAAACATGATCATGAATACCTCTTTATTAGAAGTCTAAGGTTAAAACACAATACTGCCAACTCTCCCCTTCTTGAATAAAATTAGGTAGTTCTTTCCATAATCAAAGGAGAAAGAAATTCAACATGAAGGGCACTCCACATTAACACAAAAAAAAAAAATTCCGGCAAGGCATCAAGAATGCGATAAAAATTAAACAAAAGGGAAGCATGTAAAATCTGTCCTCATTATTGTTGTACATTAATTCTTTTGTTCAATTATATTTGCAAAAGAGACTTTAAAAACCAAGCAGATTAATGATTCTAAAAGTTTAAGCTCCTTTATCTTTAAACTACAGAATGATGTGTGCTCTGCCTCCATCTGGTCTTATTGCTTTTTATCTTATTTATTTGTCATCATGTATTCAGTATTCGGTTATTTCAGTGAGGAGCAATTCTTCAGCAAAAGAATTCACTGTTTCCAGCATAATAAATGAACACACCACAGTTCAATACAGGCTTTGATGTTTGCTTTTTGCACAGGTGGAATTGCATGGAGAGTCTCATGTGTTTCTCATATGGCTTGGTTTTGACCCTCCCAATATGGTACAGTTGATCTTGCAGAAAGTACTATGTTTTCTAACTTTAAGTAACTTAAGAATTTCTCATTGACAAAACTTGATGCAAATCATTTCTGCCCATCAGTGACATAGAGTATATGAGTTCCTTCTTGGTTATTTTAGCCTTGAGCACTGAATTTTGTTATTCTGGGGAGTATATGTTGCTAATGTTTATTTTTTTAAATGCCAGTGGACCATATGTTTTTCTTTTTGTTATTTTTTTTTTCTGGTTCTACCGAAAAATAATGGACATATATCACTGTATACGTTTAATGTATATAGCATGATGGTTTGATTTACATATATTGTGAAATGATTACCACAGTGGGTTTAGTTTCCATCCATCATCTCATATAGATACAATGAAAAAGAAAGAAAAAAATTGCATGATCTTAGGATCTATTGTTTTAAAAACATTCCTATAGGGGCATCTGCCTTTGGCTCAGGTCATGATCCCAGGGTCCTGGGCTTGGGCCCAGCATCATTGTCCGTGCTCACCAGGGAGTCTGCTGCTCCTTCTCCCTCTGCCTGCCGCTCCCCCTAATTGTGCTCTCTCTCTCTTTCTCTCTCTCTCTCAAATAAATAAACAAAATCTTTCCTTCTATGAGTTTGGTGTTTTGTTATTTTTTTAGTTTAGATTCCCCATATAAGTGAGATTATGCAGGTAACATCTTTCTCTGGCTTACTTCACTTAGCATAAGGCTTTCAAGGTCCATCATGTTGTTGTAAATGGAAAGATTTTCTTATTTTTCTATAGTTGAATAATATTCCATTGTATAAACACATGACAACTTCCTTATCTATTGATCTATTAATGGACATTTAGGTTGTTTTCATGTTTGGGCTCTTGTAAAATAATTCCGTGAACATGGAGGTGCAGTTATCTTTTTGAATTTAGTGTTTTGTTTCAATTCCAGAAGTGGAATTGCTGGATCATACAGTGCTTCTATACTTAATTTTGAGCAACATCATTACTGTTTTTCACAGTGGTTAGATCCATTTTCATTCCCACCAAGAATGCACATAGGTTTCCTTTCTCCACATCCACACCAGCATTCTTATTGCCTATTTTTTGATGTTGTCCATTCTAACAAACATGAGGTGGTAGCTCGTGGTGGTTTCAATGTGAATTTTCCTGATGACTAGTGATATTGACCATCTTTTCTTGTACCTCTTGGCCGTTCATGTATCTTTTTTTGGAAAATTGTTGATTCATGTCCTTTTCCCAATTTTTAATTGGAGGGGGAGTTCTTTTTGTTTTTGTTTTTGTTTTGCTTTTGAGTTGTTTGAATTCATTGTATGTTTTGAATATAAAACCCTTAATAGGTAGATGATTATAAATAATTTTCCCAATTCCATAGGTTTTTTTCATTTGTTGATGGTTTCTTTTGCTGTGCAGAAACTTTTTAGTTTGATGTAGTCCCACCTCATTTATTATTGCTTTCATTGATTGTGCTTTTCATATGATTTCCAAAACACTATTACCAAGACCCAAGTCAAGGATTTTTATTTCTGTGTTTTCTTCCAGGAGTTTTACGTTTTTAGGTCTTAAATTTTTGTAGTGGTGTGAGATACGGGTCAAGTTTCTTCTGCATGTAAATATCCAGTTTTCTTAGCACCGTTTATTGAAGAGACTATTTTCCCCATTGAGTATTTTTGACTCCCTCATCAGATATTAGTTAATTAAATACACTTGAGTTTAGTTCTGGGCTTTCAACTCAGTTCCATTGGTCTACTTGTTTGTTTTTATGCCAGTACTACACTGTTTTCATTACTATAGCTTTATATGTAGCTTGAATGTATGTGTGTATGTGTAGTACTTCCTGCTTTGTTTTTCTTTCTTAAAATATGCATGGCTATTTAGGGTCTTTTGTGGTCCTATACAAATAGGAGGACAGGTTTTTTACTACTTCTATAAAACACGTCCTTGTAATCATAATAGGGATTGCACTGAATCTGTAGATAGCTTTTGGTTGTACTGACATTTTACCATTCTTCGATAATTCTTCGATAATTAATATTAATTCTTCGATAATAATATCGATGAGCATGGATATCTTTCCATTTTATTTACATTGTCCTTGATTTCTTTTATCAGTCTTTTATTATGTTATGTTAATCACCATACATCATTAGTTTTTGATGTAGTGTTCCATGATCCATTGTGCATAACACCCAGTGCTCCATGCAGAACTTGCCCTCTTTAATACCCATCACCAGGCTAACCCATCCCCCACGCCCCTCCCCTCTAGAACCCTCAGTTTGTTTCTCAGAGTCCGTAGTCTTTCATGGTTCGTCTCCCCCTCCCATTTCCCCCCCTTCATTTTTCCCTTCCTACTATCAGTGTCTTCTAGTTTTCAGAGTAGAAATCTTTCACATCCTTGATTAAATTTATTTCTAAGTATTTTTAGGTGTGCTATTATAAATAGGATTTTTAAAAAATTCTTTTTGAAATAATTTGTTGTTAGTGTATAGAAATGCTACTGATTTGGGTATGTTAATTTTATTTCTGCAGTATAACTGAATTTGCTGACTAGTTCTAATAGTTTTTTGGTGGAGTCTTGAGGATTTTCTATATGTAAAATCATGTCATCTGAAAATAAAAATAATTTTACTATTTTTCTTTCCAGTTCTCATGCCTCTCATTTCTTTTTCTTGACTGACTGATCTATCTAGAACTTACAGTACTATGTTGAATAGGAGTGCAGAGAGTGGGCCACCTTTTCTTGTTCCTGATCTTAAAGGAAAAACTTCCAGTCTTTTACCATTGAGGATAGTATTACTTGTGGGCTTATCATAGGTCTTTTATTATGTTCTTATATATTCATTCTATGCCTAATTTGTTAAGATTGTTGTATTATGAGCAAGTATTGAATATTTTCAAATGGTTTCTCTGTGTCTGTTGAGATGATCATATGATGCTTTTTCTTTCTATTAATATGAAATAATGCGTTGACTTGCTTATGTTGAGCCATTCTTGTATTCCAGGATAAATCTCATTTGATCATGGTGAATGAACTTTTCACTGTACTGCTGAATTCACTTGGCTAGTACTTTGCTGAGAATTTTTGCATTCATATTCCTTAGGAATATTAGCCTGTAGTATTCTTTGCTAGCAGTGTCCTTAGCTGGATTTGCTGTCAGGGTAATGTTGGCCTTGTGAAATGAGTTTGGGAGTGTTCCCTCCTCTTTAAATTTTGGAAGACTTTAAGAAGGATTGGTGCTAATTCTTCTTTAACTGTTTGGTAAAATTCACCAGTGCGGCCATATGGTCATGGGCTTTTCTTTGTCAGGAGGGTTTTGGTTACTGATGCAGTCTTCTTCCTAGTAATTGGTCTATTCTAATTGTCTATTTTTTCCAAAAATTCAGTCTGGTAGGTTGTGTATTTCTAAGAATTTTCCCATTTGTTCTATGTTGTCCAGTCCGTTGTCATATAGTTGTTCATAGTAGCCTCTTATGATCCTTTGTATTTCAGTGCTATCAGTTGTAATGTCTCCTTTTTCATTTATAATTTTGTGATTTGGGTTCTTTCTTTGTTTCCTTTGATTAGTCTACCTAAGGTTTTGTCAATTTCATTAATTTTTTCCAAGAACCAACTGTTAGTGTGGTTAATCTTTTATACTGTTTGTGTTTGTGCACTATTTCATTTATTCTGTTCTGGTCTTTATTATTTGTTCCGCTAAGTTTGGTTGAGTTAGTTCTTTCTCCAATTCATTAAAGTGTAGACTTAGGTTCCTTATTTGGAATATTCCTTGCTTCTTAAATGCTTCCTAAGCATTTATTGCTTAAGTACTTCCCTCAGAAATATTTTTACAACATTCCCTAAATTCTGATACGTTGTGTATTCATTTTATTTTTCTCAAGAAGCTCTTTTATTTCCCTTTCATTTTTCTTTGATCCATTGTTATTCATGAGAGTATTTAATTTTCTTATATTTATGAATTTTCCAGTTTTCCTCTTGTTATATATTTCTGCTTTGATGCCACTGTGGTCAGAGAAGATACTTGGTACAATTTCACTCTTCTTGAATTTGTGGAGTTGTTTTGTGGACTAACATATGGTCTGTCCTGGAAAATGTTCCATGTGTTCTTGAGGATACTGTATATTCTCATGTTCAATAGAACGTTCTGTACATGTGTGCTAGATCTGTTTTCTCTACGTTGTTATTCAAATCCTTTGTTTCATTATTGGTTCTCTGGATAGTCTATCCATTGTTGAAAGTGGGGTATTAAAGTTTCTCACTGTCTTTGTATTGCATTTATTTATCCTAGCTCTGTTAGTTTTCACTTTATATCTGTGGTTGCTGCAATGTTGGGAGTATAGATACAGTTGAAATACCTTGATAGATTGACCACCTTACACAATATAATGACTTTTTCTTGTCTATTTTTCTATTTTCAGTTTAAAGTCTATTTTGTCTGATACAAGCATAGCTATCCCTGTGGTTTTTTTGTTGTTGTGTGGTTACCATTTGCTTGACATGTCTTCATCCATCCCTTCATTCTCAGTCTATGTTCAAATTTCAACTAAGTCTCTTGTAGGCAACAAAACATTATATCTTATTTTATCCTTTCAGCCATTCTGTCTCTGATTGGAGAATTTAATCTGTTTACATTTAAAGTAATTATAAGTAAGGACTTACAATGGCTATTGTTTTCTGGTTGCTTTGTAGATCCACTGTTCCTTGTTTCTTTTCCTGCTTTCTCTAATCATACTTCAATGTCTTTTGGTGTCCCTATGCTTTGACTTCTTTATCACGTTCCTTTGTGTAATTGCTACAGGCTTTTCCCTTGTTGTTACCATGAGGCTTACATAAAGTATCTTAACAGTGTAACACTCTATTTTAAGCTGATAGCAACTTAATTTCAATAGAATTGCTAAACTTACACTCTTACTACTTCTCCCCCTCATATTTTAGGTTATTGCTGTTATAGTTGGCATATTTTTGATGTTGTATGACTACTAACAGATTACTGTGGTTATGATTGTTTTTACTCGTTCATTTTTTAATTGTCAAACTAGAGTTTAAGTGTATTGTGCACCATCATTATCATATTATAGAATCCATGATTATATATTTACCATTACCAGTGATTTTTATGCTACCTTTTTTGTTTTATGTTAATATGTGTCCTTCCACTCAAAGAACCATCTAGTAAGGCAGATCTAGTGTAATGAACTCCCTCAGCCTTTTTTGTTTGAAAAAGTCTTTATCCCTCCCCTTCATTTTGCAAAGGAAAGCCTCACTAGGTAGAGAATTTGGGGTTGCCATTTTTTTTCTTTCAATATTTTGAATACATCATCACATTCTTTGCTGGCTTAAAAAAATTCTGTTGAGAAATCTGCCAATCGACTCATAGGGTCCCCTTGTATGTAACTTCTCTCTTGCTGCTTTTAAAGTTCATTTTTTATTTTTGACTTTTGCCAATTTAATTATAATGTGTCTTGGTATATCCCTATTCAGGTTCTACCTATTTGGAATTTGTTGGGCCTCAAAGATCTGGATGTCCATTTCTTTCCCTGAGTTTGGGAAATTTTCAGCCATTATTGCTTTTAATGTGCATTCCGACCTTTCTCCTCTTCTTCTGGAATTCCCACGAAGCAAATATAGGCATACCTCATTTTGTTGCACTTTACTTTCTTAAGATTCACAGATAATGCATTTCTTTAAAATTGAAGGAATGGGCTAACCTGCATCAAGCAAGTCTCCTGGTACCTTTTTTCCAAGAGCATTTGTTTCCTTGGTGATTCTGTGTCACTTTTTGGTATTTCAAAATATTTCACCATTTTTCATTATCATTGTATTTGTTATGGTTGTCTGTGATGAGTTATTTTTGATGTTATTATTCTAAATATTTTAAGGTGCCACAGACTGTGCCCATATGAAATGGTGAATGTAATCAACAAATGTCATATGTGTTCTGCTGCACCAACCACTGTCTGTCCACTCCTGCCCCCCCCCCTCCCGCCCACAGCAGTCTTTCTTCCTCTCCTCGGCCTTCCTAGTCCATGAGAGATAACAATATTGAAATTAGGGCAATTTATAACCCTACATTGGTCTCTAAGTATTCAAGTGAAAGGAAGAGTCCCATATTGCTCACTTTAAATAAAAAATTAGAAATGATTAAGCTTAGTAAGGAAGGCATGTTGAGAGCCCAGATGTTCCCAAAGCTAGGCCTTTTGAGCCAACAGCTAATTTGTGAATGCAGAGGAAAAGTTCTATGTTGGGGTTAATGTAGAACATGAAATCAGCCATAATACCTGGCTTGCTAAAATGTAACACAGAGGCCAGTGAGGGCAGGGAAGGTTTCAGAGAAGGGCAGAGACCTTTGGAATGCAGAGGCCTGCTGATCACTCTGCCCTTGGAATGCCTGCAGGGAGTTGCCTTCCTGAAGCTTTCTTAGCCCAAAGGGCCACTCTGTGATCTCAGCGATGTATGCATTGTCCTTTAGGCTATGTGTAGCAGAACTTCTAAAACACACAGATTAGCATATCATATCCTGTAAACAAATCCTCCATGTTTCAGTAAGACCCCTTGTCACACATCACGTGCTTGAAAAATAGTGATAAGGATTTGTGATTATCCTGAAGGACCAATAAAAGCAGGAACAAAGAGATGCCTGGGTGGCTCAGGCTTCTGCTCAGGTCATGATCCAAAAAAAAAAAAAAAAAAAAGCAGGAGCAAAGAAGAGCAAAGGGTCTTCGTCTCTGAGCGTTGACCCCTTTGCCTTCTCCTCTGTTGCACAGCAAAGTTTGGAGTAATCTTTCATCCGTCAATACAGGGCTTGCTGGCCATTCCTGGTAGTTCTAGAAGGAAACTGAAAGTTCTCCAGGGAACACATGAATGATAAGAAAGTAAAACAGCCTTATTGCTGATACAGAGAAAGTTTTAGTGGACCGGACAGAAGATCAAACCAGTCATAGCATTCCCTTAAGCCAAAGCCTAATCCAGAGCAAGGTCCTAACTTTTTTCAATTCTATGAAGGCTGTAAGAGTTGACTAGTTGCAAAAGAAAAGTTAGAAGCTAGCAGAGATTGGTTCATAAGAAAAGAAACTATCTCCATAACAAAAAAGTGTAACATGAGGCAGCAAGTGCCATTATAGAAGCTGCAGCAAGTTTTCCAGAAGATCCAGCAAAGACATTCATGATGGCAGCTACACTAAAAAATAGATTTCCAACATAGACAAAACAGTCTTTATTGGAAGATGCCATCTAGGACTTTCATAGCTAAAGTGAAGTCAATGCCTGGCTTCAAAACTTCAGAAGATATGCTGACTTTCTTGTTAGGGGCTTCTGCAGGTGGTAACTTTTGGTTGAAGCCAATGCTCATGTGCCATTTCAAAAATCCTAGGACCCTTAAAAATTATGCTAAATATAGTCTGTGCTTTTTAAATGGAACAACAAAGCATGAGTGACAGAACATCTGTTTACAACATGGTTTACTGAATATTTTATGCCCACTGGTGAGACCTACTGCTCAGAAAAAAACTATTCCTTTCAAAATATTACTGCTTCTTAATAAAGTACCTGGCCACCCAAGAACTCCAATGGAGATGTACAGCAAGATCACTATTGTGTTCATTCCTGATAATATAGCATCTATTCTGCAACCTGTGGATCAAGGAGTAATTTCAACTTTCAAGTCTTACTTTTAAAAAGCACATTTTGTGAGAGTATAGCTGCCATAAAGAGTTATTCCTCTGATGGATCTGGGCAAAGTTAATTGAAAACCTCCCAGAAAGAATTTACCATAGTAGAACATTTGTGCCATCCAGTACATTGGAAGAGGTAAGACTATCAATAGTAACAGGAGCTTGGAGGAAGTTGATTTCAACCCTCAAGGATGACTTTGAGGGACTCAAGACTTCTATGGAGGAAGTAACTGCAGTTGTGGTGTTAATAGCAAGAGAGCTAGAATTACACATGGAGCCTGACAGTGTAACTGAATGGTTGCAATCTCATGAGAAAACTGTAATGGTTAAGGAGTTGCTTCTTACGGATGAGCAAAGTGGTTTTCTGAGACGGGATCTACTCCTGGTGAAGATGCTGTGAAGACTGTTGAAATGACAACAGAGGATTTCGAATATGACATAAACTTAGTTGATAAAGCCCAGCAGCGTTCAGAGAATTGACTCCAATTTTTCAACACACTGTACTGTGGTAAATGCTATCAAACAACATCACATGCTCCAGAGAAATTGTTTGTAAAAGGAAGAGTCCATCAATGCAGCAAAATGCATTGCTGTCTCATTTTAAAAAATTGCCAGAGCCACTCCAGCCTTTAGCAATCACCACTCTGATGTGTCAGCAGCCATCAGCATTGAAGCAAGACTCTCCACAAGCAAAAAGATGAGGACCCACTAAAAACTCAGATGATAGATAGCATTTTTTAACAATGAAGTATTTTTAATGAAGATATGTACATTGCTTTTTAGACAATGCTATTGCAAAATTTAATAGACTAACCTATAGTGTCAACATAGCTTTTTATATGCACTAGGGAACCAAAGAATTCATTTGACTTGCTTTATTGCAGTATTTGCTTTCTTGTGGTTGTCTGGATCTGGATCCATGAAATTTCTGAGGTAGGCCTCAGAAGGCACAGTTAGATCAATGTAAAAAAAAAAAAAAAAAAGCACTATAACATGTTTAAGGATAATTGCACATAACACCTGTACTTACCTGGCTAGGATATTTTGATATGCGTATGTGGGAAACAGGGCTACCATTCGTCCCATTATAACAGCTTCTCTCCTATTTTTTCATCAGACACTAGAAGACAACTAGACTTCTGAAGGAGATTAACAATCTATAAAAATAAGGGACTAAAAAATGATAAGTACTGCCATGATGTTGCTTACTCATTGGCTGTGTATATAGATACTTGGGTTCATTTGGACAGTCCGAGTTAAGTTTGGCAATGAGCTACTGCTAAAAGCTTTTTGAAAAACAGAAAATGTTATATTAACTCAGCACCCTTATTGAGGAATTGTGCCTGTTATACTATATTGTAGGGAGTTCTCATTCGACTATCCCTATCTGTACAACCTTATTTCAGTGGTAAATTACATTTCAAATCGTGGAACAGGGTTCTTCCCCATAGAGGAGCATTTAATGACTTAGAATTCTTGAAATATCAAATCTGGATGAAAATTGAAACTCATCCAGCCCAACATTGTTATTCTGGTTTGTGGTACCAAGGCATAGAGAGGATAAAGAACTTGACTTGTTTACTCGAGTGTGCAATGCACAAAAATTCTTGGCCTCGGGGGCAGAAAAGAGCTGCAATTCAGCCTGATTCCATTGGGCCAACTGTGTGACTAGGCCCACGGCCGGCTGCCTAAAAAGGGGTTGGTTGGTTGGTTGGTTGGTTGGTTTGTTTAGGTGCCAAGTTACGTGCCTGTGGGGATGAGTCTGCTCAGAGTTGAGCTGTTTTCCTAATGTACATGAAGGAGCTGCGTAGTTTTATATATATGTATTCACACTGGATGGGTCCTGCTCCTTAGCTCACTGTTGGGTCTATGAGGGTCCTGCACCACTGAATGTAGCTATATGTGTTCACTATTACAGCACTGTAGCATTCCAAGGAATGAATGCAGTGAAATGTGTTCATTATTGCTTACAGATATTTGGGGTCTTTCCAGTTTCAGGTTATTACAAGTCATGGTGTGAACAATCTCACATTGATTTAGTCATTTGATCAGTACCTGCTGATGATAAAAATTATTCTGAGTTTTAGGTTTGCCAGCACATGAAATTTGAAAATGAGTTCACATGGCCCCATCTCTATAGAGTTTTTGATTCAGTAGATGTGGGATGGGGCCCCATAATGTACATGGGGGATTTTAGGTCCTGCAGCTGCTCTACTAGAATCACATCCTTGGTGTTCTGAGTGAATGTGATAGGTTTCTTGACAGCAGTGGGGATTCCTTTAGAGTGGGCATCTTTAAGTTGTAAACCAACCATGAAGACTAGTCTTAGCCAGTTTGATTTCTGGACTGAAAAAAAAAATCGGTACTTACCATACCTACCTTTTAATATTTATTTAACTTCTAAGAGTTCAAAGTGTATGTCATAGTCTCTTGTCTTAGGATGTCTTGGCACATCTTGGTTTAAGTCTCTGCAGCCCAAGGCTGGATTGTTCGTACTCAACAGGGGTGGGAAGAGGGAGGAGCATGAAGGAGGAAGAGAGAACTGGCCGTTTTAGGACCCCTTGAGCTCACCTCTCACTATTAAACATGGAACACAGGAAAATCACCACCCCTCTTGTCCAAAGACCCCTCTTCCACTCTCTGCATGCCCCCTGACTGCAATTTGAGAGCCTGCTTGAGTGAATCTGGCAGAAAATGAGGTTAGCCATCAATGCTTTTTGGTAATTAATGTAATTTTCATACCATCAATGGAAAAAAGTTTGTATTTAGATCTTCTGTTTCATGTACTCAAAACAGTATTAACCTTTTTTTTTTCAAGGGTAGATGAAGATTTCAGTAGCTACCAACTCAATTTTTCTGTGTTTTCCATTTAGTAGTTCTGAAAATAAAGCAAAACTGCAAAGATCTTAGCTTGTGAATGGTAAATATTATGATGATCATGGCAAGGAATCCTCCATCATTCAGATACTGCTGGGTGTTGATAGAATGCTCCTAAGAGTACTTTATATAAACTTTGCTCTGTTACCAAAGTAGAGCAGTAAAATTTTAAAGCCACAAAGAAAATGAAAATGGTTTACAAAGTAATGCACATGCGGCTATAATTTGTGGATGGGTGGTGGTGAAGTTGCCACTTGCTAAACCCTGCCCTTCTTCCTCCTGCATGCCACGTTGAAAGCCAGAAATGGGCATTTAAACCTACAGGTGTGAGACTCAGGGCTTGCAGAATGTCTGGTAGGGAAATAATACCCAAAGTAGGCCACATGTGAAAGTTTAAACACAAGGTTGAAAAACGAACTTAGAAAAAATGTCTTTCATATACTTTACAATGGAATCAACCCACAAATGAGAGCAAGTAACAGCATATAAAACCATGTAAAGATCTTAGGCTCTAATGTTACAAGGCGTCACTGATTTCCTGACTACTTTTAAGAAAAATTAGCTGGCTATGTCCCACGCTTTTCAAATTTAAAAATATTAATATATGAAAGATGCAGCTTAAGACATGAAGTACCAGGTAGCTATAATACTACTCTAAACATACATTTTCATGTTGAGAGTGATGGTTCAGTGTTTTTTAACTATAGATACTGTTACACATGGAAAAGAAGTCCAAATGAGCATTAAGACCTTAGATTATCCTTTGGTCATGTCTTTTCTGTATGAAGTTTGTATATTAATATACGTTCATATCATTTAGAAGATAAATGAACAATAATAAAATGGAGATTATATTCATGTCTTATTTTCTACCCCAGTCTTTTATAAATGAATGGCTAATGTTCTTTTTTTTTTATTATGTTAGTCACCATACTTTACATCATTAGTTTTTGATGTAGTGTTCCATGATTCATTGTTAGCATGTAACACCCAGTGCTCCATGCGATATGTGCCCTCCTTAATGTTCTGAGATATTACTCTAACAAAGCACCTCTAAAACAGAGTTGAGAAGGCATCATTCTCTGATTTCAAAACTTTACAACTTAGGCCTGAGGCAACCATATCCTGGTTGGTTACTGTGGAGACCCTCTTCTCCATCTGGAACAGTTAACCACCCCCCAGTACAGAATGGGGAGAACAGGAGGGAAATGGAAAGAGGGGAAAGCCATTTGGATATTGTGTCTGTAATGATTCTGTGTTGGGAATCATAGCTTGCTTTTGGTTAAAACAAAACAAACCAAAATAAAAAAAAGCTTGGTCATCTTAATGCCATTCAACATAAATTTCCTTTAGAGTTCTAAAAAAAAGACCTCAGATTTGTCAATTATCTTGTGATATAACACAGTACAATAATTTATTAACTGTGTTGCAAATTAAAATGATGGTTTACATCTAGGATCCGAGAACACTAGCCACATTTTGTTGTCAGCCTCAATCATGGTAACTAAAAAAACATATTTTGAGCTACTGATGGTCATGGAGAGAATATGTTACCCAGACAATCAATTCTACTAGACAGAAATGAGTACCAAAAATATTTTGCCATCTCTAGCTGAGTTTCAACTTAAAAATGTTCTTGTCTGAATTATCTAAAAGCTAGTGCTGTGGGGATGCCTGGGTGGCTCAGTTGGTTAAGCGTCTGCCTTTGGCTCAGGTCATGATCCCAGGGTCTTGGGATCCAGTCCTGCATCAGGCTCCTTGCTCAGCGGGGAGCCTGCTTCGCCCTCTGCCTGCTGCTCCCCCTGCTTACACTCTCTCTCTCTCTCTCTCGCTCACTCTCTCGCTGACAAATACATAAATAAAATCTTTAAAAAAATTCTTAAAAGCTAGTTCGATATGTATGTCATATAAAGAAACTGAATCATTGGTGCTACGATATACTCTTCTATCAAATGAGGTTGAGCTAAAAAACGGTCTTTGTTCCTCAGCAAGGAATTCTCTGTTGAAAGAAATTTTTTATTTCATTTTAATTTTATATTTTTATTTCATTTCATTTCATTTTATTTAAGTGCACACATGCGTGGGAAGAGAAGGGGAGAGGGAAAGAAAGAATCCCAAGAAAGCTCCATACTCAGTGAGACTGGGCTTGGTCTCATGACCCAGAGACCATGACCTGAGCCAAAGTCAAGAGTCAGACATCCAAGTAACTGAGCCACCACGGAGCCTCAAGAAATGACTTTAATGAGGGAAAAATGTCAAGATGGATACCTTGAAAAAACGGTTTAATTACATCTTTATTTTTCTTAATAACCTATTTCACATTGCAGTGAAATTTCTGTTGCTCAGTGGATGAATAAGCCAATTACTGTTTGTTCCCCCAGAGAGTAATACCTGCTCAAACAAGAGAGCTTAGGAAGGGAGGGGCACCACATTCTCCATGTTCCCCATATCAACCAAAACTGTCCCCCACACTGAGGTGTGTGTCTTTCTGTTCTCTTTTCTGCATATACACATCTATGTTAACACAAAGAATCATGCTATATATGGTAATTCGTTTTTTCTTTTGGCAATATATTGTTAATGTTTTCCCTTAACAAATACTCTTCTATAACATTTTTAATTATTATAAAGTGATCTAGCATATAAATGTACATAGTCCTTATGTTATATGTAACTGATGAATAACTAAATTACCTCAAACTAATAATGTATGTTAATTGAATTGAAATAAAAATAAATAGGAAGGGATGCCTTATGTATGTCTACTTAGGATTTTCAAAAAGCACCTAATTCTAAGGATATTAATAAAAAGTTACAACCTATTTCTACTTCAGTTAAAGCCCTTTGGAAGACAAGTAGTAATGGATGTTAAGTTCAAGCAGGGAAAGGAGAGACTTTATATTGAGATTCTAGTGAGTCATCTCAGACGAGAACACAGCAGGGTAGACTGTTTACCATAAAATGATACCAGCAGGTCTGGTGGTTTCTATGATGCTGGCTCCTGAAAGGAGGGAGCTGTGTTTTGATACAGTACACTACCTCACATGTAACTTGCCGAAAGCATGTCTAGAGTCACTTGTTACTAGCCTTAAAGATAAGGAGGTACTTTTCTTACTGGACTGTATTCTTGCATTTGTAATAAAAAGCATCAAAGCAGACTTATCAATATGAATGGATTTTGCCTTACTAGAGGTTGTTCCAGAAGAAACATAGTTGCATTCTTCAGTCTTAAAGAATGATAAACAAGATAGTATTTTTTCCTGTCTAGCAAGAAAGGAATGAAATTATTTGGGGAATGGGTATTTTGAATTAGATGGGCAATAAAACAACCTTGCTTATCTTTCATTTAGAGTGTTATGCAAAGTGTCCTCGAAAATCCTACAAGCAGTCAAATATCAGGGAACACAAGTACTGAGCATTAGGAGGTGAAGTTACTACTAAATGATCTAAATTAGGAATGAGATAGAGATACTGGGGGCAGGAGGGAAAAGAGTAAATTAACTTTAAAAAGAAGATTAGCATATGTTTTACTGATTTATCATTCACTTTGTTAAAACCATATAAAACCAGTTTTAACTTAAATTTCACAAATACCTTAATGGAACTCAAAGCTCTTGTGACTTCTGTCTTCTCAAGTACCTGTATATATTTTTTAAAGGCATGGAAGTCTATTACCAGTTTATTTGATCTCACTATGATGTCATCTTATACATTCAATTCAGTGACCATTTACATATGACCCACTATGTGCCAAGTGTCGTGCTTGGTTCCAGACCAGGCAACTGCTCCGTCTGACTGCGCTCGAAGGCCATTTCATAGTTAGCACTTTTTAGCAATAAAGCCTTTTTTCATTAAGGTATGTACATGGTATTTCTAGACATAATACTATTAGAGTTAATAGTCGACAGTATGGATAAACATAATTTTTGTATGCACTGAGAAACTGTAGTCACTTCAGCAGAACATTCACTGAAATTGTAAGCACTGAGAAGCCAAAAGCTTTGACTTGGTTTATTGTGATATATATATATTTTTTTAACTGTGGTGGTCTGGAACCAAATCCACGACACCTCCAGGGTAGGCATGTACTCTTATTTCTCTGCATTGAGTGCATAGGACCCTTAGGCTTTTTCATTTTTTTTTTTTTCCTACTCTGACCGAATAATTAGAAAGGCCTTATTCTCCAGGTCACTGATTCTTTTTCTGGATGGTCAAATCTGCTTCTGAAACTCTGTAAGAAATGATTCAATTCGCTTGTTAAAATTTTCAGCTCTTGGATTTCTGGTTTTCTTTTTAGCGGTTGCTGTTTTTTCCTAACTTTGTGTAGTGGTCTGTGTGTTTTTCTAGTTGGCCAAACTTCCTTCAGAGGATTATCCTGAATTCTTTGTCTGATAGTTCATACATCTTCATTTCTTTAGGGACAGTTATTGGAGTAGTTATTGTCAGATTTACCTGATTTTCTGTTTTCCTTGCTTCCTTGCATAGGTACCTGTGCTTTCGATTAATGCGGCTCCTCTTCTAGACTTGACAAGCTTGCTTTGGCCGAGATAGATCTTCACAAGCCCGTTGATTTGGGTGTCTGGGCACGTATGCTGATAATGTCCTGGACAGGTGGGTCTGCTCTTGTAGTCTATTTTTGGGTGAGGCACTTGAACTCTGATGTTGGGGATGGGACGGTATGGCACTGGTTGATAACAGTAAGATAGTACTGCTGACTTGTTTCCCTGCCCAAGTGAGCCTGTAGGATGGGGTCTATGGTTGTCTGAATTCTCTGGTCAGCCTTACTAGATGGTCAGGACTGGGTACTGTATTGAATGATAGATGGAGCTATGAATTTTCTTCCCTGTCCTGACAAGGCAGCAGGACCAGACCCAGGGCTTGTATAGCTCCTTGACTGAAGGTTCGAATTGGTGGAGTGGGAACTGAACTACCCAGGCTGGTGAGGTCATTGGTTTTGCACTGCAGCTAGGGAAAGCCAGAGGCCATGCCCTCTACTCAAGTACCACTGTAAGGAGGGCTGGTGGATGAGCTACACAGCTTCCTGTGTACCCTGCTTGGGTTCCCTGGTTGTGCTGGCTGAAGGCTGAAGTCATCAGTGGGTGGGGCTACAAATTGGTTTCCCTGTCTGGGAGCAGCAGGAGCATCTGTGCAGTCAGTAAAGCTGTTTGTTCGTTGCTTTAATCCACCCTGCACCCCAAACTCTCTAGATAAATAGGGCTTTGCTCTGCAGACTGTAGGATCTACCTGTCAGACGCTTATCTCAGGAATTGCTGGTTGGGTTTATGTAGTTTCCTGATGTACTTGTCAACCCTACCGGTCAGAGGGAAATGCGAGACATTTACCAGAGAGAGTAAAGCTATGTCTCCGTTCTTGTGCCTGGTTGGAATGGAGGGGCCACTGTAGGAAACCCCCATTTTTTTCCATGTAGGCTTTCCCATTAAGAGGGGTTTGGGAGCTGCCCTCAGTCTTGGGTATGAATTAATCCCCTTGTCTAGTTAGCAGGGGAACCCCACTATGTAGGTACTGGTTTTGTTTTGAGTGCAATTAGCTCTACTGACCTGCCTCTCTGCTTGAGCAGTGTTTCCAGGTGCCGCTGCCAGCCCCTCTGGCCAAATGTGGTTAGGAGACACTCTTCCCAAAGGGTGGGACTGTGATAGCACCTTCCCTGGTCCTGAGCAAACCGGGTTCTAAGACCAGCAAAACTTCTCACTTGAGAATCTGAGTAAGGCAGATTTGCCCCCCACCAAGTTTCCTGCTCAGAGTGCACCTGTAACTCAGTTCTGCAAATGAATAAGTTCATTTGCAAGTTCATAGAGTTCTTTCTTGGGCACTGCAGGTATGAATTTTGTGTGCCCAGATCTGAGTGTTTGGTGTTAAAAGCCCTTGCCTCTTCTCCATAGCAGTGGCACTGGAGAAGTGGTTTAGTCTGAGAGATGCCCCTACAATCCCCATGAGACCAGAGTAGGGTCACCCACAAAGTGATGTACAGTGCTGGAGCAAAGTAATTATCCCTGTGGGCTGTTTTCCCCACTGGAGGTAAGAGAGTCTCACACCTCTCCAGGTGGTGCTGCATTGGCCTGGGGGAGGGGTCGGGCCATCAGTATGTAGCCACTTCTCTTAACCTAATGCAGTTGGCCTTGGTGTCTATGATGCCAGGAAGTGCTTCAGCCTCACCTCCTGTGTTCTAGAATTCTCTCAGTGATGTCTTGTTCTTAAAGAGATGACAGTCGTTCTTGTGAGTGGGGGTAAAGTCAGGAATGACCTCGGTCTTCATCTTGGTGATGTCATTTAACCTGGACCATCTTAACCCACTCTTTCTTTGATAAGCTCAAAATTGGTGAGAATAGTCAAAACCCTAGAAGTTACTGAGTGATTAAAATGGGAAGAGGGATAGAGATTTGATTTAATGAAAGTGACACATTTGTATGATATGAGTTTGTACTGACTGTTAATATCTAGAGTCCTTTGGCTAATTTTATATAGATGTTACCATATTGATTACTTGGTATGGTATACTTCAACTTACAAACAAATAGGACCATATAGAACCTATCCAATACATAGGAATAGGAAGTTAGCATTCTCTACTTCATTGGGAATTAAATAGCATTTAATAAAGGTGGTGCCTTAGTTATAGCTTAATTCTTCAAATGGCTAGATGTCTCATTTATTCAGTACATATTTATTGAGAATCTACTATGTCCCTGACATGGGGTGAGGTTTTAGGGATACCGTGGTGACCAAGATAAAATTCCTCCTTAAATACCTTCAGTTTTAAGGGGAGCATAGACAAGTAAACAGGCTATTAGAAAATGACATTATTGAAGGTAAAATTTGAGTAGGTACAGAAAAAGGATGTTTAATCTTTCTTGCAATCAAGTATTTAAAATGAGTTTGAGGGGTGCCTGGGTGGCTCATTTGGTTAAGCATCTGACTCTTGATTTCAGTTAAGGTCATGATCTCAGGGTTCTGAGATCCGGGCCCTGTGTCAGGCTCCCTGCTCAGCATAGCATCTGTGTGTCCTTCTCTCTTGCGCGCGCTCTCTCTCTCTCTCTTTCACACATACACACATATAAATAAAATCTTTTCTAAAAATGAGTTTGAAAGAAAAGTCAAAGGTAGGAAAAAGAGATCAGATGCCTGTAGCTTTTTGTGTAGCTGGACTGTAACAACAGAAGGTGAGAAGCAGTGTGTGATATTAAAGAGGCAAAGCTGGGCTATGTTGAAAGGGTACACTTATGTTAGGAGTTACTCAGAAGGTATTAGTGGACAAGTTACTAAGCAGTGTCCCGCCTCTTTGAAAAGAAGATCAAGCCCTATCCAGCTCTCAACCCTTATTTTCATCAAAGCCCAAGGCGTAACATTTCCTGGCTACTGATCATCAAGGTTATCTTTATCTCCCTAAATCTATTATTCCTTTTTACCTACATAATTCTCTAAGCTTCCTAACTCTTAGGTCCTCCTACAATTAATTACGATATTTTACAATAAGGAAACTTTAAGATTTATGTATTTTAGCAGGGGAGAGAGCACATGCATGAGTGGAGGGCAGGGCAGAGGGAGAGGATCTCAAGCTGACTCCCCGCTGAGTGCAGAGCCCAGCTCTGCTTGATCTGTGGATCCTAAGTTCAGGACCTGAGCCAAAATCAAGAGCTGGCTGCTTAACAGACTGAGTCACGCAGGTGCCCCCCTTACAATAAAGAAACTTCTATTATGTCACTAATTAACGGCATCCTGATTCTTGATGACTCCTTTTCCTTTTAGCTCTTCAAATACATGTCTTTTTCATTGCATACCAGGTCTTTTGGTACCAAGAAGAGAAAATTTCCTTTTTCTTTCCATTGTAACTTACTAACAGTTAACTACTTCGTTGTGAAAAAAACAAAAACAAAAAGAGCCACAAATATCAGGATCCTCTGAAATTCATACCTTTAGTCATCTACCTTTTCCCTCTCTTGCTGTTGCTCTATCACATTGATCTTACTGGCAATTGTTTGTCTCTTCCATTACAACCCAATATATAATTTATTTTTCTTGGTCCTGGTATGGGCAGAAACTGCAGGAAAAAGTTGTTAACTGACAGTCCTGTCTTATTTTTTACTGTCATGCAAAAACACTTTTAAATTTGCTTTAATTATTGATAACTTCTGTCCTGGATGAGAGAGCTACCTTCTATTCATGAAGAGTTTGCTCATAAATAAGACTGAAGTATATCAAATATTTTCCCCAAATCAATTAAAAAGAACATTCTGGGTTTTTTTTTAATCCTAGTATTTTTATTTGCATATTTGCTTTTAATCAGTGTATCTCTCAGCAGTCAACTGCTGAATTCATTCCGAATAGGTATTTATAAAATGTCATAGTTGTGTGGATGTTATATTTTTCACTCTCTTCCTTGCTTTACCTAGAATCCATACTTCATGACTCCAAAACGATTTGCCCATACTCTTAAACTCTACTGCTCTTACCTATTTGCAACTCATTCAACTTGCCAAATTCTAATCTAAATAGGCTCTTCGATCCACTTTCTCTTACTTAAAAGCAGTAGGACAAAGTCCCATTGCAAAAAACTATTTAACAGATAGATTGCTATTACCATAAATATATAATCTTCAAAGTCAACTGAACGTGAAGGGACCGTGTCTAACAATCATATACAATAGTGCTAGTCAACTCATATTCCCATACATGGCCATGTTTGTTTGAAGCTTTTTTTTCTGTGAAAGAAAAATTGTAATAGACACTTGTTGAAAGGGTGAGAGAATTTTATTCAAGACTATTGCAATAGGAGTGAGAGATTGAACTCAAATCTGCTGAAACACAAAGAGCAATTTTAAGCTAAGGGAGATCTCACTAAGGGAGATCTCATGGAAAAGTACTGGAGAAGAGTGGGAAAGATATTAGTCCATATGATTAGGCATCTATGTTTCCTTTCAATATATATAATATATATATAAAATATATGTATATAAATTTATATATTTTTATTACTATATTTTCATATTTTAATATATATAAATATAATTTTATAATATAGAAATAATATAAGTATACATATTCTATATATTCTTTTCCACATACATACACACACTCCCCTCCTGTTGGTTTTCTTCCTCTGGAGAACCCTGATTAATCAATAATGTTGGTTATGTTAACATACGTATACACACAAATACAGAAACACAGACACACACGTATCTAGTATAATCAGTGCAGCCATTGACATGAATGAGCTTTACTGCCCACAGTTAGAATTAAAACCAGCCTGCTGACCAAGTGAACAGAACAATCTTTCAAGAAGATGCCAGCAACACTACAGTTGTCTCTAGGTTTGAGGTCCGGGATGGAAGAGAGAAGGCAATCATGTCCATTGAACTTGAGAATTTACTTTTTCTCCGTGCAGGAGACAAATGGGGAGGGCTTCAGTTTGCCTTTACACAACCTCTAGGAGACCATTTACATTTGCCTGAAAAAAGTGGAGCATGATGCTTTCAGATGTGTTCTTCTTTCTTGAGATTGCTTTGGCCTTTCAAAGTCTTACGTGGTTACATACAAATTTTAGGGTTATTGGTTCTATGTCTGTGAGAAATGACATGGGAATGTTGATAGGGATTGTTCAGAATCTACAGACTGCTTTGGGTTGTATGGACACTTCAACCATTTTAATTATTCTAATTATCTCTTTCCATTTATTTGTGCCTTACTCAATGTCATCAACATCTCACAGCATTCATTGTACAGGTTTTTCACATCCTTGGTTAAACTTATTTTACTGTCTTGGTGATTCTAGCTCAAGTTTTGTCAATTTTGTTATCTTTCTGAAGAACCAGCTTAGTTTCACTGATATTTTTGTCTTCTTAGTCAGCAGGCACCAAGTGTCTATTTATTTGCACTCTGGCCTTTGTTATTTCCTTATATCTACTAAACGTGGGCTTTGTTTGTTCTTTCTGTAGTTCCTTGATGTAGAAAGTTAGGTTGCTGGAGGTTTTTCTTCATGAACGTAGGCATTCATTACTGTGCACTTCCCCATTAGAACTGCATGGGCTGTCTCTGTAAATTTTGCTGTGTTGTATTTCCCTTTTCATCCATCTCCGTTACTTTGATTTCTCTTTTGATTTCTTCATTGAGCCACTCGTTGTAGTGCATGTTGTTGAATCTCTACATATTCATCAGTCCTCCAGTTTCCTCTTCTACTTCATTTCTAGTTTCATACCACTGTGAGCAGAAAAGATGCTTGATAGGATTTCATTCCACTTAAAATTTTTAAGACTTGTTTTGTTGCCTAACATAAGATCTATCCTGGAGAGTATTTTGTGTACAGTTAAGACTGTGTATCTGTTGCTTTTGGATGGACTGTTTTCTATATAACTGTAAAGTCCATCTCTTCTCACATGTCCTTTTATTTTTATTTTTTAAAGGTTTTATTTATTTATTTGACAAAGAGAGACACAGTGAGAGAGAGAACACAAGCAGGGGGAGTGGGAGAGGGAGAAGCGGGCTTCCCGCTGAGCAGGGAACCCCATGTGGGGCTCGATCCCAGGACCCTGGGATCATGACCTGAGCCGAAAGCAGACACTTAATGACTGAGCTACCCAGGTGCCCCCTCACATGTCCTTTTAAGGCCAATGTTTTCTTACTGATTTTCTGTCTGGATGATCTATTCATTGGTAGAAGAGGGCTATTAAAGCCCCCTCCTATTATTATATTGCTATACATTTCTCTTAAGTCTGTAAATATTTACTTCATATATTTCAGTGGTCCTATGTTAGGCACATAAATACTTAGAACTGTGTGTGGTGTATTCAGAGGGAACCTGGGGAGAGCCTGTCACTCATTACCATCAGGTGCCAAGTATTTTTTGGTGTAGAAATTTTATCTTTGGGTGTTGTCTATTCACCTTGGAAAAGGGAGATCAACTTCCTCAAATTTTTCTGTGAAAGAAAAATTGTAATAGACACTTGTTGAAAGGGCGAGAGAATTTTATTCAAGACTATTGCAATAGGAGTGAGAGATTGAACTCAAATCTGCTGAAACACAAAGAGCGATTTCAAGCTAAGGGAGATCTCATGGAAAAGTACGAGCCCAAGCTCAGGCTAGAACATATTACAGATGCAAAAACAAAGACTAAAATCTCTGTCTCCAAAATAGAAGTCAAGGAACTTCATTGAATTAGCTCTCAGTGGCTCAAAGTTTATAGGCAGGTAAGGTTATTATTGGCCTCAAAGGAGGACTCATAAAGTGGGCAGGAGGAGATTGAGCTGGGGATTTTGACTCTAGAAAGCAGGCTGTGGGTTTGGTTTTCTTCTGGCTCAGTATGTGAATGAAGCTTCCAAGGTATTTGGACTTGGACACCATAATACAGACCCCGGTTTGATAGAGAGTGGCTGAGCATGTGAGTATAAGCTAAGGAAGTGGGGTGGATCATATTACCTGTTCAAGATCTAAACCAGGAGAGCATCCCTGCAGTAATTGCCTATCAGGCCGCAGAAAATATTAAAGCTACAGTATGTAGCAGTGAAGCCTGCACCACAGTAATGAACAACATATTGACCATATTGTGAATCAACAACTTAAAGTTTATAGCTGTCTTTTTTGATGTTTGAAGCTTTTGAAGTAGGATTCCAAAAAATGACTAAAAGTCCCTTGTGTTTTAGATCATTCTTGAAGATTCTCCTCAAAGAAGAGTCACTAGATCACATGTCAGTTAGGGATAACAGCAGTTAATTACAAGTTCAGTATAAATGAAAAAACTGTATTTTTATTCCCAAGCCTATGAAATGCATCTTTGTGAATATCTATACTGAATATATTAGGTCTCTTCTATAGGTTTCTTGCCATTTATTACTTTTCATTCCTCTGTATATCAAAATATTTGATTCTGACTTTTAATTATTCTGCAGAATCTGATAACATGTTTAAACTTCTGTACATTTTAAATTAGTCATTTATTTTTTAAGACTTTTTAATTTTAGTATGAGGGGGAGGGGCAGAGGGAGAAGGAATCTCAAGGAGACTCCACACTGAACATGGAGCCCCACATGGGTGTTTGATCTCATGACCCTGAGATCACAACCTGAGTCAAAATCAAAAGCCGGATGCCTAACTGTGCCACCCCAGAACCCTGTCAATTATGGGTTTTTTTTTTTTACTAAAAAATCTTTATGTTCTCTTAACATGACCTTCCAGTGGAATTGCACCATGTTTAGCTTCTTAAATCTTACTGGAAATACCAATAAGCATTTTTTTAAATGTTCATCCTGTTCCTTACTACAACTATGTCAAAGAAGGAAAAATCGTTATTCCTCTAATTCATCTTTATAAAATATATTGTAGATGTTCTGTTTGTTCCTCATCCTTATAAAATTAATCATGTGTTTGTCTGTAATTCTCGTTTTAGAAGGGTTCTCAAAGATGTGGTGTCCCTACATAAGTCTTTTAGATGGAGATTTGTTTCTCCAAACAAATGGAGAACAGTTTAGAGTAACTTTACTTTTTTTGTCTCAGGTGCCAATAAAAAGGGGAGGAATTAAAAGGTGAAGGTAGACAGAGCAAGAACCGTTCTTCTGCTGTCAGGAGATTTCTTCCCTGTAGCAGCTTCAGGTGGTTTTAGTCAGCACCCACTCTGTACCCTGCTAACCTGCCCGGATTTAAAATCAGTGTGGCCAGTGCCCACATACACAGCAAACAGGGGATTGATCGGTGTGATTAGGCCTCACCTTCTGATTATCCACTTTCTGAAATATATCCCAGACGCATGAAGGAGACCATAACTCCAACATACTAATGCTGGCCTGTTTTCATTCTGCTGCCACAAACACGGAGTGGGGAATATTTCTGCTGACAGTTTGTATCTTCCATGTACTAGAAAGGAAGGCTTTTCCTTCACAAGGGGAGGCGTGTTTCCCATGCCCTCATTTATGCTCCTCACATACTCCCGCTTACTTACATTATCTTCTGAGATAATCTTTGAAGGGTCTTAAAAGTAGAAAACCTTTTTCCTTCTCAGAAGTGATTCACATTTTCCACTATGTTGATCATTCTTAGGTTATTTCTTCAAGAAACTGTGAGTTAGCAACCATGAAACACATATGCTTAAGGAGGTACCTCAGAATACCAATAAAAATGAAAAAAACTTGGTTCCTTAATCAGTCTAAGGGTAATGTAAAATTTTGGATTTATGATTTGGGGTGGGGGTGTTAAAGGATAGGGAAAGCAAAGATATGAAAAGGTGTTAAAAATCAAAATATGTACAAACCCCAGATCCATGAACAATGAAAAATCAAAATTTTATGGTCAGTTCTTCAGGAGTAGAATGGGCACACCTTTTCCACTGAGTGCATCTAAACACTGTATTGTGTGGTATGTAAATATTTACAGCAGGGTTATTATTACTTTGTGGCATTTTTATTAAGAATTTTGTGTTTATGTTTTAGATCAGCTATAAATATAAGAAAAAAAATCAGTTCAGACAAAGGCTGAAAAGGCCTTTTCTAGCCTCATTTATTTCTCTCCTGGTAGGTGAGCAGCATGGACATAATTGATCAGTTGCCAGGGATACTGAATTAGCCCTATAAGTCACCTATCTTTCTCATTCTCGAGTTATTATCTTTTGTTCTTGAAATTTCCAAATCTCTGGTTACATTACCCATCTGTTATGGCATACTGTGTAATCACACACTGGGGCGCCTGGGTGGCTTAGTCAGTTAAGCATCCGACTCTTGGTTTCAGCTTAGATCATGATCTCAGGGTCTTGAGATCAAGCCCTGCTTTGGGCTCTGTGCTCAGTGGGGACTGTTGTTTATCTCACAGGCTCATCACACACTAAGCCTCCAGAAATTTGTCAATTAGAGTTCAGGTTTTCCTACCCTCTCTACTGGTGGCCACATACATTTATGCTAATGGATTTATACTTAGGTAGATGGTGATGGTCTATAGTCCCCTTCCTGTCCCACAAAGTTTGGGAGGAATTTGCTTTCTTACTCCTTTCACAGAACTAAGAAGAGCTGTTGCTTTTTTAGTTCAAATTTTTGCTTGTTAGGACAGAGTGGAAATCAAATGTCCCTTCTTTATTACCATAACTACATCCAATTTGTGAAGGTTTGCCCTGATACACTAATGCTACATTGAATTGATAGGTAAATGTTATGGAAAGCCTGCCTGGAAATGCTAACTTGATAGTGAGTAAAAATTTGTAATGTGAATGAAGATACAGAACATGAATTTCGTTCATAATTATACATGTGAATGACAGTTAAAAATAGGAACTCCAACATGAATGAGGTGTTTACTGAAGAGTGTATTTATTGTTAAAGCCAAACAATATATTTATTCTTTTCATTTCATCCTAAATGTATCTAAATAACTGAAACCAAGGAAATGACTAATGAATTTTTTAGAGTGATTTTAAGAAAAAAATTGCTTTGCATATTATAATTTTCTCACATGTCCTTATTTTTATAATGCGGAGATTAATGCTTTTCTAGATGCTTATGCCAATGCAAGAACTGTTTTAAATCTGATACCTTATTATAGATAGCTTTCAAAACTGTTTTTTAACTTACATAGAATGGACATACAACATTTATGCTGTATACCTAAAGCTCATATGATTGAGTATTTGTACATATAGAGAAATGACCATGATAATTCTAGTTAATCTGAATCAACATATAGTTAAAATGTTTTCCTTCTGATGAAAACTTTTAAAATCGACTGTCTTAGGAACTTTCAAATATCCGATATAGTGTTAACTATACGCCCGCCTGAGGTACATTACATCTCCACCATTTATTTGATAACTCCACGTCTGTTTATCTTAACTCTTTTATTCCATTTCCCTCACCCCCACCTCTGGCAACTATCAGTCTGTTCTCTGTAGGCTTTATTTTTTTTTTAAGATTCTATTTACTTATTTGGCAGAGAGAGACACAGCGAGAGAGGGAACACAAGCTGGCGGAGTGGGAGAGGGAGAAGCAGGCGTCCCGCTGAGCAGGAGCCCGATGCGGGGCTCGATCCCAGGACCCTGGGATCATGACTTGAGCCGAAGGCAGACGCTTAATGAGCCATACAGGTGCCCCTAGAGTTTCCTTTTCTGCTTAGCCTTGATATTTCTTGTCTTTTTGACAATAGCTTTCCTCAGAGGTGTGAGGTGATAACACTGTAGTTATGACTTGCAATTTCCTGATGACTAGTGATGTGGATCACCCTTTATGTACTGCTGACCATCTCTGTCTGCTTGGAAAAAAGGCCAGTTGAGATCCTTTGGTCATTTCTCAATTAGTGGCTTCTCGTTTGCGACAGCTTCGCGTGAGTTCTTTATATATTTTGGATATTAACCTCTTACCAGGTACGTATTTCACAAATATTTTCCCCAGTTAGTAGGCTCCTTTTGTTTTGTTGGGTATTTGCTTTGGTGTACAGAACTTTTTGGTTTGATGTAGTCCCACTTGTTTCTGTCTGCTATTGTTGCCCCAACTGAAATATCTTTGCTGACAGCTATGGGAAGCAGCTGCCCACCCACATTGTCTTCTACGAGTACTATTTCTGATCTTACCTTCAAGTCTGCATCCATTTTGAATTGATGCTTGTGTTTTGTGTAAGATCGTCATCCATTTTTATTCTGTTGCAGGTGACTATCCAGTTTTCCTAACACCATTTGTGGAACAGATTGAACTTTCCCCATTGTGTGTTCTTACCTCTGTCATGAATGAATCGACCATATATATGCGGGTTTATTTGTAAGCTCTCCATTCTGTTCCTTTGATCTGGGTCTCTCTTTATGCCAATACCATACTGTTTTGATTAGTATAGCTTTGCAATATAGTTTGAAATCAAGGAGCGTGATGCCTCCAGCTTTGTTCTTTTTCAAGATCGCCAATTTGATACCTTGTCTAATTCCTAACAATGCTTAGGATATTTTTTTTCTGTGAAAAATGCCACTGGAATTTTGATAGGGACTTCATTGAATCTCTGCATTGCTTTGGCTAATATGGACACTTTAACCATATTAATTCTTCTAATCCATGAGCACAGAACAGTTTTCCATTTATTTTTGTCATCTTCAGTTTCTTTCACCAGTGGCTTAAGCTTTCATTGTATGTTTTTTTACCTCCTTGATTAAATGTGTTTAATATTTTATTCTTTTTGAGAGAGTAGAAAATGGGATTGCTTTCTCAATTTCTTTCTCTGATAGTGCTTTAGGAGTGTACAGAAAAGCAGCAGATTTTTGTGCATTGAGTTTATATCATTCACCTATTCATCTGTTATTTGTAATAGTTGTTGGTGGAGTATTTAGGGTTTCATATATGTGGTATTATGTTACACGCAAGTAGTAATAGTTTTACTTTTCTTTCCAATTTGGATACCTTTTATTTCTTCTTTGCCTAATTGCTGTTGCTAAGAATTAGAAAACAGGCCTATCTCAGAGATACTGTGAGTTTAGTTTCAGACCATCACAATAAAGCAAGTATCACAGTAAAGCAAGTCCAATGAAGTTTAGTTTCATAGTGCATGTAAAAGTTAGGTTTAGGGGCCCCTGAGTGGCTTAGTCTGTTAAGTGGCTGATTCTGATCACAGGGTCCTGGCATCAAGCCCTGCATTAGGCTTGCTCAGGGGGGAGTCTGCCTGAGGATTTTCTCTCCCTCTGCCCCTTCCTCTGCTCACACACACTCACTCTCAAATAAATAAATAAATAAATAAATAAATCTTTTCTGTTTTAAAGTTAGGTTGACAATATACTGATGTCTACTAAATGTGCGGTAGCATTATGCCTAAAAAGTACATAGCTTGATAAAAAAAAAAAACACTTTATGTGTCTGTTAGCCATTTGTATGTCTTCTTCAGTGTCTGTTCATGTCTTCTGCCCATTTCTTGACTTATTTGTTTTTTGGGTGTTGAGTTTGAGGAGTTCTTTATAGATCTTGGATACCAGCCCTTTATCTGTAGTGTCATTTGCAAATATCTTCTCCCATTCTGTGGGTTGCCTTGTTGTTTTGTTGACTGTTTCCTTTGGTGTGCAGAAGGTTTTTATCTTGATGAAGTCCCAAAAGTTCATTTTTGCTATTGTTTCACTAGCTTTTGGAGATGTATCTTGAAAGAAGTTGCTGTGGCCTATGTCAAAGAGGCTACTGCCTATGTTCTCCTCTAGGATTTAAATGGATTCCTGTCTCACATTGAGGTCTTTTATCCATTTTGAGTTTATCTTTGTGTATGGTGTTAGAGAATGGTCAAGTTTCGTTCTATATATAGCTGTCCAATTTTCCCAGAAACATTTATTGAAGAGACTTTCTTTATTCCATTGCATATTTTTTTCCTGCTTTGTCCAAGATTATTTGACCATAGAGTTGAGGGTTCATATCTGGGCTCTCTATTCTGTTCCATTGGTCTATTCATCTGTTTACGTGCCAGTACCATGCTGTTTTGGTGATCACTGCTTTGTAATGTAGCTTGAAATCGGGCAACGTGATGCCCCAGCTTTGTTTTTCAACATTTCCTTGGCAATTTGGGGTCTTTTATGATTCCATACAAATTTTAGGATTGTTTGTTCCAGCACTTTGAAAAATGTCATTGGAATTTTGATCGGGATGGCCATCATCAGTAGCTATCAGGGAAATTCAAATCACAACCACATTGAGATACCACCTTACACGAGTTAGAATGGCAAAAATTGACAGGGCAAGAAACAACAAATGCTGGAGAGGTTGTGGAGAAAGGGGCACCCTCTTATACTGTTGGTGGGAATGAATGCAAGCTGGTACAGCCACTTTGGAAAACGGTGTGGAGGTGCCTCTAAAAAGTAAAAATAGAGCTACCCTATGACCCAGCAATTGCACTCTTGGGTATTTATCCCAAAGACACAGATGTGAAAAGAAGGGCCATAGCATCCCAATGTTCAGAGCAGCAATGTCGGCAATAGCCAAACAGTGGAAAGAGCTGAGATGCCCTTCAACATATGAATGGATAAAGAAGATGTGGTCCATATCTACAATGGAATATGACTCAGCCATCAGAAAGGATGAATACCCAACTTTTGCATCCACATGGATGGGACTGGAGGAGATGATGCTAAGTGAAATAAGTCAAGCAGAGAAAGTCAATTATCATATGGTTTCACTTATTTGTGGAACATAAGGAATAGCAGGAGGACATTCGGAGAAGGAAGGGAAAAATGAAGGGGGGCGGAAATTGGAGGGGGAGATGAACCATGAGAGACTATGGACTCTGAGAAACAAACTGAGGGTTTTAGAGGGGAGGGGGTGGGGGATGGGTATTAAGGAGGGCACATACTGCATGGAGCACTGGGTGTTATATGAAAACAATGAATTGTGGATCACCACATCAGAGACTAATGATGTACGGTGACTAACATAATAAAATAAAATAAAACACTTTATGCTAAATAATGCCAATAAACTTAATCTGAGTTTCCAGCAAGTTACAGTCACTGATCACAGATCACCATGACAAAAATAATGAAAAAGTTTGCAATATTGCAACGATTACCAAAATGTGATACAGAGACACAAAGCAAGCAAATGCTGTTGGAAAAATGACACTGATAGAGTGGCTTAGTGCAGGATTGCAAGAAACCTTCAATTTGTAAAAATTCCAACATCTGCAAAGCACAATAAAGTGCAATGACCTCAGGCACGCCTGTGTTGTATCAAAGTGGCAAGGGTGGGCATCCTTTTGCCTTTTCCCTATTGAATATCATGTTAACTGTGTGCATGTTATACACAGCTTTTATTATGTTGAGATAAAAGCTTAAAAATTATATATAGAAAGAATGTATCATGACCAGTTGTTCCATATCGTCAAATACTTTATTGGTTTCTGTTGAGAGATTGTACACTTCTTTCATTCTTTTAATGTGAGGTATCATATTGATTTGCAAATGCTGAGCCATCCTTGCATTCCAGATATAAACCTGTCTTGATCATGGTGAATGTTCCTTTTAATGTGCTGCTGAATTCTGTTAGCATTTTGTTTATTTTTTGCATTTATACTCCTCAGGGATATTGGCCTATAGTTTTCATTTCTAGTAGTGTGCTTTCATGGATTTGATACCAGAGCAATGTTGGCTTTATAAAATGAGTTCAGCGTATTGCCTTCTCTTCAATGTTTTTTAAGAGTTTCAGAAATATTAGTGTTAATTCTTTAAATGTTTGGTAAAATTTCAACCAAGAAGCCATTTGGTTCCAGGCTTTTCTTCCTTTGGGAGGGTGTTGATTACTGATTTTCTTCACCAATAATTGGTATATTCAGATTTTATTTTTCTATTCATTCTTGGTATTTTGTATGTTTCAAAGAATTTTTTCATTTGTTCTTGGTTGTCCAGTTTGTTGGCCTATAGTTCATAGTAGTCTAATTGTTTGTGGCATGTTGATTTGGATAGTCTAACTTTTCCTTGGGAGTCTAGCTAGAGGTATGCAATTTTATTTGTTCAAACTTAGTTTGGTTCCTCTTTTCTACTGCTTTCCTGTTCTCTATTTCATTTATATCTGCTTTAGTTTTTTATCCCCCCCTTCCTCGTGCTTCCGTTGGGTTTGGTTTGTGCCTTTTTTTCCCAGTTCCTTAGGGCGTAGAATTAGGTTATGTGGGGTCTTCCTTCCTAATGTAGGCCTTTGTTGCTGTAAACTTCCATCTTAGGAATGCTGCTTCTGCTTGTTCTAAGTAGTTGTATGTTGTTACTCTGTTTTTTGGGGGGTTTTTTGTTTTTGTTTTTGTTTTTTTTGGTGTCTAAGGAAACTTTATTTCCCTTTTACCTTCTTCGATCCATTGGCTGTTCAGGAGAATGTTGTTTAATTTCTAGTTTCACGTGTGCTTGAAAGGGAAGTGTGTTCTGTTGTCAGACTGTTAGTGTGGATGATACCTGCATACATATCAAGAAGTTTGCTTTATGCCACTGAACTTTTATGAGAGACCTGCTTTAGTACCTGTTTGCACTAACCATAAGAAATGCAAACAGAATTATCACTTTTATGAATTGGCAGTTACATCTTCCTTTTATGCCGTTTCTGCTTATTAAAAGTTTCTGACTTTGAGTGGGGGCTTGGAGGGGTATTATATTTGTTAGGTCCATTTGGTCTACAGTGTTGTTCAAATCTCCTTTATTACTAATTCTCTATCTGGACGGTCTCTCCATTGTTGAGAGTGGGGTGTTAAATAGCAATATGATAACAGTAGGGGACTTTATTTCTCCTTTTAGCTCTGTTAGTTTTTTGCTGTATAGATTTAGGTTGTTCCAATTTTGGGTGCACAGATATTTACAATTGTTATATCTTTATGGACTGAACCCTTTATCATTATATAATGATATTCTGTTTCTTTTTATCATTTTTAGTTTAAAATCTATTTGTGTGAGTGTTGCTACCCCTGCTTTGTTGCTTTTTCCATCTTTTCACTCTCTGCCCTTGTGTATCTTTAAGGCTAAACGGAGTTTCTTTAGGCAGAAGAGCATTGCATATTGTTTTCTTATCCATTCTGTCTTTGGATTGAAAATTTCATCTATGTAGTAATTATTGTTTTGTACATCCATTAAGGCAGCAGATAAAAAGCGGGGAACATTTTGTGTTTTGATGTCTTTTCACATCAGTATACTTTCACTACTTCATCGTGTTCCTTTGTGAAATTGCTACCAGATTTTCTCTTGTGTTTATCATGAGGTTTACATAAAATAACTTAAAATTATAATGCTCTATTTTAAAGTGATAACTTCAATATAGTTCTTAAACTTTGACTCCTTTTGCTCCACACCTTTTAGATTACTGATGGTACAATTTCCCCATTTTTTGTTGTTGTTGTGTAACTCACAATAGATTATTGTAGTGATTTTTTTAAAGATTGATTTATTTTAGACAAAGAGCGTGAGGAGGAGGGGCAGAGAATCTTCAAGCAGTGTCCACTAAGAGCAGAGCCCAACATGAGGCTCAATCCCCTGACCCATGAGATCATGAGCTGTGCAGAAACCAAGAGTCAGACACATAACCCACTGAGCGGGTTATATACCCACTAACTCTGACTATATATTTACCATTACCAGTGAGTTTTATGCAAACTTCTATTTATATGATGTTACTGATTTCTACTCAAATCGTTTTGCCAGTTCTTATAAGGCAGGTTTCAAGTTTGTTTGGAAATGTCTTTATTCCTCCTTTATGTGTGAAGGACAACTTCACTGGGTATAGGTTTATTGCTTCACATATGTTTTCTTTCAATACTTGAATTTGTTGTTCCATTTTCCCCTGACCTGAAAATTTGAAAAATCCACCAATTCTTATGGGCCGTTACCTTGTTTGTTACTCTTCTCTTTTGCTGCTTTTTAAATTATTTCTTGTTCTTTGATTTTTTTGGCAATGTAATTAAATTTGTCTCAGTAGAGCCCTGTTGATTGCAACCTTTCAGCTACTTCAGACCTCACAGATCTGGGTGTTTATTTCTCCCCCTAGGTATGGAAACTGTTAAACCATTATTCTTTTTAATATACTTTCTATCCTTTCCCCTTCTGGATTTTCTTTGTATTGTGTTTCATAGTTCCCTCAGGCTTTCTTCATATCTCTAAGATTTCTGTTTTCTTAGTGTTGCTTAAGGTTTCTGTTATCTTTGTATGTGGTCTTAACTCAAGGCTGACCCACAACCCAAGTCCTGTGACTGAACAGGGCCACTGACTTTGCACTGCGGACTGTCAGTGCTGCCTGCTCAGGTCTTGGCTTGAGTGTTGCTGGGTTATACAGCTTCTGGGTGGTGTTGCTAGCCCTCTGCTCAGATTGGGCCAGGAGCCAGGCTCTGCTGTGTTTTAATGCCCTGTTTGGAGAAGACGGGGCGGGGGGCACTCAAGGGAATTCCCAAGTTTTCCAGGCAGGTTTTACGTCAGGAGGAACAGTAGCTACTCTCAACTTCAAGTTAGGCTCTGGATTAATTCCCTTTCCTAGACCTAGCATGGGAACGCTCTTCTACTGGTATTGAGAAAGATCAGCTCTGCTTGCCCAGCTCTCAACTGACAGTGTTTCAGGGTGCACCTGCCTTGTATTCTTGCCAATCCTTCTAGACACATGGAGCCAGGATTCGCCTCTTGCCTGTGCAAATAAGGTCTAGGGGTAGAAAAATTACTTGTTTGAAAGCCCAAATCAGGTCAACCTACACCTCACCTAGTTTCCTGGTCAGAGTATGCAACCAGTTGGTTCTGCAGATGAGCAAGACTGCTGGTTCAGACTGCTACTTTGGCTCTGCAGGTATAAACTCAGTAGGCCAGTGGTGGTGGTTCCAAGACATTCCAAGTAGTTCCAGTCCATGAATTCCCCTACAATCCCTGTGGGGTGAGATCAGAGTTCTTGCACCCATGAAGTGACCCACAACTCTAGGAACTCTAGGGGAGGTGCTGGATGCCCCCCCACCCCATGCTCTCTTTTCCAGTGGAAGAACCATAAGCTCAGGGGAGACCACTCAGTGGAGCTCTACACCAGCCTTGTGGAAGGGCAATGTAGTTGCTTCTCAGACCCTTGTAATGCACACCGTCCTTACAACCATACTGAAGGGACGATTTTAAGCTCAAATGTAAAGGCACTAATGAGGAACAGGAAAGCTTTTGAAAGCCTACGTCTCACTGGGAAAGGTAAATATATAGTAAAATTCAGAATAATTTAATGTTGTAGAGGTGGTGGGTTAATCACTTGCAAGCCATAAAAGTTAAAAAGACCACAGCCGTAAAAGTGCTTGTAGCTACACTACTTAAAATGCAGAGATTTAGAATGCATTCAGACTTCAGCTGTTATCAACTTACATGTAAGGCTCATGTTAACCACAAAGCAAAAATCTATAGCAGATGAACAGAAGATAATCTAAGCAGACACTATAGAAAATAATAAAATAGCAAGAGAAGAAGCAACAGAGAAGAACTACAAAAATAACCAAAATAAACAAATGGCATCGAGAACCTCCCTGTCAATAAATAGACTACATTCTTCAATCAGATCCATAGGGTAGCTGCATGGATATAAAAATAAGATCCATCTAAATGCTGTTCATAGGAGATTGACCTCAGATCTAGACAGACACAGCCTCAGAGTAAAGGGATGGAAAAAAACGTGCCATCCACCTGAAAACCAAAAGAAAGATGGGGTAGTTGTACCAGACCAAATAAACCTTAAAACAGAGACTGGAATCAGAGACAAAGAAGGCCATTACATAATAATAAAGGGGCAGTCTAAAAAGTTGTAAATATTTATGCACCCAAAATAAGAGCAAATGACTATATGAAGTAAATATTAACAGATCTCAAGGGAAAAACAGGATGAAATACAATAACGGCAGGAAACTCCATTTTCGTCAATGGAGTGATCATTCAGAAAGGAAATCAGTAATGAAACATCAGCCTCATGGGACACATTAGACCATCTGGACTTAATAGATACCTACAACATTCCATCCAAAAGCACCAGAACATACATCCTTCTTAAGTACATGTGGATCATTGTCCAGATAGATCATGTTAGGCCACAAGTATTGATTAAAATCAAACATTTTTCAAGAAAAAAGTATGAAATAGCAATTACGAAGAAAAAAGTGAAAAACTTACAAATATATAGAGATGAAAAAACATGCTACTACACCACAAGTAAGTCCAAAAGAGAAATTTTAAAAATACCTTGAAACAAATAGATGTGAAAAAGCACTTTAAGACATAGGGAAGAGCTCACACAACCAAACTTTATGCCTCAGGGAACTAGAAAAAGAACGAGTGAACTTCAAAGTTAGTTGAAGGAAAGAAATAACAAAAGTCAGAGTGACAATAAACAGACAAAAAAAAAAAAAACTCATAAGAGCTAAGGTACTAAACTGGCAAAGCTTTAGCTGGACTCACCAAGACAGGGAAGACTCAAAATGAGGCATGAAAGAGAAAATCTTACAATCCTTTATATTTCTGTGTTATCACTTTTAAGAGCCTACTATAGACCATTTTATGACAACAAATTGACAGGAAGAGGAAATGAATAATATCCCAGAAACATGCAATCTACATAAACTAATTCATGAAAATCTGAACGGATTTTTAGTAAGGAGATTCAATCAGTAATCAGAAACCTAGCAACAAACCAAAGTCCAGGGATAGATGGCTTCACTGGTGATTTTTACAAAATGCTAAAGAAGAATCCTAATCCCTCTCAAACTTCCCCACCAGAAAAGAAAATTTCAGTCCAAATTCTTGATTAATATAGATGCAAAAAAAATAAATAAAAAAGATGAAAGAAACTGAAGAAGCAAATAGATATTCTGTGTTCATGGATAAGATTTAATGTCCCTATTACCCACAGGCATCTATAGATTCAACAATCTGCAATCCCCATCAAAATACCAATTCAAAATACCAATGGCATCCTTCAAAGAAAAACCCTAAAATTTGTACAGAAGCACAAAAGACCCTGAATAGCCAAAGCAATCTTGAGATAGAAGAAGCAATTTTAAACTATATTGAAAAACTATAATAAATCAGACATACAGAACAATGGAACAGAATAGAGAGTCCAGAAATAAAACCCATGAACTTATAGTCAATTCATTTATGACAAAGGAGGTAACAATATACAATGGGAAAAGGATAGTCTCTTCATCAAATGGTGGTGAAAAGAACTCGACAGCCACATGCCAAAGAATGAAAGTGGAATGCTGTTTTGGGCCATACGGAAAAATCAACTCAAACGAATAAAAGACTTGAAGCAATAACACTCCTAAAAGACAATATATGTAGTCTGCTCTTTGACAGAGGTCTTCGGAATGCTTTGGTGGCTCCGACACGAAAAGCCAACCAATCCCTATGAAAGCATAAACAAACAACTACAACTACGCCAAACTAAAACTCTTCTACACTGCCAAAGGAATAAATATAGATTACTCTCAAAGAGATGCATGCGGCATATCTATTTAAGGTTTACAAGAAAAACATGTAACTCAACCATGTGCTCTTTAGGGGTAAATGCATATACGTGAAATGTGCTAGGTACAATAAACACATTAATTGGAATATTAGGGTTGTGGGCAAGAATAGAAATAAGATTAAGTAGGAGACAGACTCAGATTTCTAATAGTATTGAGGAAGTTAAAATTTTCTGATTTTTTTCATTTGTAGATCCTATGCATATTTTAAAGATCTTCTACGTTTAACTTTGGTTTTCATTAAATATTTCTGAGATAATATATCTGTATATTCACACAATAAAATCAAGCACCTACTTTATTGTATTCAGAACCTAACAAACCCATTCAAACTTTCCATATCCATATCATTTCTATGTCCCACTCCACTCCCACCCTACACACATTATTTTACATCTAGGCTGAATTTCTACTTGTCTTGGGAGCACACCATAATATCTTTTTTATTTGGGTTGTTGGAAATGGAATTTCCATCCTGAAAACTCTTTCCAATCCCCCTGTTACCCTCAAATCTTCTGTTGCTCCCCTTCATCATGTACCTTCATAAAATGCTGGTAGGTATTCTTCCAAAGTATTCTGACAGTACTCTGTACTTATTTATAGCATTGCACAACTGTGAGATAAACTTGAGTAGCAAAATGAGACAAAGACACAAGAAGGAAAGAAAACTGCAGGCCAATGTCCCTCAGGAACACAGCTGCAAATATCCATAAACTATGAGGAAATGACTTTCCACAATACATTAAAAGGATCATTCACCAAGTTTCTAGGGGTGCAAGGATATTTCATTATTTGCAAATCAGTAAATGTGAGGCATCACATTCACAAAACAAAGGATATAAAACAAAGATTTGAGGACCAAGGCTGTACTGTGCTTACTGTTACATATAAAAACCTTCCATACTGTCCACAAGTAGTATGTGGTTCGAGTATGTTGTGTAATTAATATATGTATACAATTTTAATATTTTTTCTTAGCTCTTGAATTTTCTATTTTTTTCTCCTTTTTTATTACACAGTGTGATAGGTTAATTCATCCTTTTGGGGAGTTTTACAAATTCCATTTTATTTTTAAGTAGGCATTTCTCCAGAAATACATACAGCATTATAGCTGTATTTTTTGTTTTTATGTATTACCATGAAATGTGTAAAATCACCAAATGATAAAATTACTCTGAAGCCCCAGCAAATGCAATTAAAATATTAACTAATGTAAGCCTAAGCTAGTAACAGATTTTCCATTGATGAATTTTCTGGATTTCCGCATTTCTGATGAGTCAGGTACTATGGGAATCACACTTCTGCTTGATGGAATCAGTAGTCCTCTATTTCGATAGAGCTTCATTGAACGGAGCAATGGGGGAATCCTCCTGATGTTCACTTTTAAAGATCTTCTCTGCAAAAAGAATTTGACTTCTTCTCTTTGCCAATTTGAATACCTTTTATTTCTTTTTGTTGTCTGTTTGCTGTTGCTAGGACTTCTAGTACTATGTTGAACAGTAGTGGTGAGAGTGGGCATCCTTGACGTGTTCCTGATCTCAAGGGAAAGGCTCTCAGCTTTTCCCCACTGAGGATGATATTCGCTGTTTGTTTTTCATAGATGGATTTTATGAACTTGAAGATCTTCTCAATTTGTTTCCATCATTTTTCACTATATTGCTCAGCATTTTAAGCCCTTATGTGTTCTTTATGCCTTAGTGTGGGAAAGCAGTTATTTTGTTCCTCATTTCATCCTTCGACAGACTGTACATAATGAACACTTTCATCTTGTCACATAAATCAATTTTCAAGGTTATTTAATCATTTCTGTCTAAATCTCCATTCAACTTTCTCCACTTAGCTCATGAATTTCTGATTTTACAGTGCTTAAATGCAGAATTGCAAACATCATTTTATAAGAGTATTGTAGACTATAATTTCTTGGCATGGGTATATATCAAACGTTCTCAAAGTTTCCCTAATAGCTGAGGATTTAGGGAAGGCACATTAAAGCAAAAAAAATTAAATTTTATCTCTAACTTCTTTTTATTGGTATAAAATTCATTTTGATTTTTCCCAAATGAAATTTAAAGGCATGTTTTGTCACACAAGTTGTATCCTCAAAATATGAAACACACGGACAAAGGAATAAAGGAAATCTATCAACCTGTCATCAACTCACCACTAAATTACAGTGAATGAGGTATGATATCTAGAAAGCCATGCTTAAAAATTTGAGGAAGGATTAAAAGGTAATGCCAACAGAGAACTTGAGGGTCACACACTGCAAGGAATACAGAATGTACAGAATTATTCCAGAAAGTACACAAAACAACTAAGCAGCAATTCAACAAGAGAAAGAAAAATCAAAACCAGCCATAACAGACTTGGGATTGGACAGATGTAATACCAATCTGTTATAATATCTAAGATGTCCAGTTTTAGCCCCCACCAAAAAATACATGCACAACAGTAAAGTATGCCTCACCACACACAGAAGAAAGCATCTGATATAAATGTTGAAGGGAACCATATTTTGTATTTAGGGAATAAGTATTTTTACATAAGCTATTTTAAACATTTTCAAGAACTACAGAACAAAGTTACAATGTTGTCTCAAATAGAGACTATCAATAATGAAATTGTAATTATAGAAAGAGAAATTCTGCATATGATACATTAAGCAATTGGAATTAAAAAGTCATCACTAGAGAGATTGATAGATTTGCGCTGGCAAAAAAGAACAGAAAAGAAAAAGAAACAGTGCTTCAAGGACTAATGGAACACCATGAGATTTACCAAGAAATGTGTAATGGAAGTCCCAAAAGAAGGGAGGAAGGGCAAAAAAAAAAAAAAGCATTTTAATAAATAATGGTATAAACTTCCCTACTTTCATGAAAAATATTAATCTGTATGCAAGATCTTAATTTACTCTAGATAGAACAAATTTAAAGAGATTTAAATTTAGGTCATAAAGTTGAAAAGAAAATCTTGAAAACAGCAAGTAAAAAATATTATATGCAAGTGGTCCTCAGCTGACTTCTCATCAAAAACCATAGAAGACATCTCTGCTAGCCATTTGGATGTCTTCTTGCGGACACATGAAAAAGTGCTCAACATCACTCGGCATCAGGGAAATCCAAATCAAAACTTCAATGAGATACCACCTCACACCAATCAGAATGGCTAAAATTAACAAGTCAGGAAATGACAGATGCTGGTGAGAATGCGGAGAAAGGGGAACCCTCCTACACTGTTGATGGGAATGCAAGCTGGTGCAGCCACTCTGGAAAACAGTATGGAGGTTCTTCAAACAGTTGAAAATAGAGCTACCATATGACCCAGCAATTGCACTACTTTACCAAATGTAGTGATCCGAAGGGGCATGTGCACCCCAATGTTAATAGCAATGATGTCCAACAGATGAATGGATAAAGAAGATGCGGTGTATATATATATGTATATAATATATATATATACACACACACACATATACACATACATACATACACACAATGGAATATTATGCAGCCATCAAATAAATGAAATCTTGCCATTTTCAATGACATGGATAGAACTAGAAGGTATTATGCTAAGTGAAATAAGTCACTCAGAGAAAGACAACTATCATATGATCTCACTGATAAGAGGAATTTGAGAAACAAGACAGAGGATCATAGGGGAAGGGAGGGAAAAATGAAACACAACAAAACCGGAGAGGGAGACAAGAGACTCTTAATCTCAGGAAACAAACTGAGGGGGGTAGGAAAGATGGGGCGGCTGGGTGATAGACACTGGGGAGGGTATGTGCTGTGCTGATCACTGTGAATTGTGTAAGACTGATGAATCACAGACCTGTACCTCTGAAATAGATAATACATGTTAAAAAAAAGCCAGATGAGAGAAGACATCTCTAAAGAGTAGATAAAAAGGCTGTCAACCAAGAACTTTCTATCAGCTAAACTATCCTTTAAACACAATGTAGAAATTAAGATAGTTATAAAAAATATTACTAGGCAGACTTTCCTTATAAAACTACCAAAGGAAATTCTTAAAGCTGAAAGAAAAGATACTGGATAGCAACTTGAATCCACATGAAGAAACAAAGAGCACGAATAAACCTAACTACATAAATATTATGATAGAATCTAAGTAAATAGGTTTGTAACAAGTAAATAGGTTTGTAACTCTTCACCTTTGTATATTTTGAAAGGCAACTACATAAAGCAGTAGTTATAAAACTAAGTTGTGTGGCTGTAACATACAAAGTTGTAATTCATAGGGCAGTAATATGGGGGGTAGGACAGCAGCAGCTTTTTCTCAAGCCATGTTTTTATAGAATACTGGCATAAATTGGAATTAATTTGAATTAGATTGTTTTAAATTAACACGCTAATTGTAAAGAAAACAAGCCAAACATGTAATAGCATTGACATCAGCCTGATGGCTGTGTTAGTCATTCTTTTCTCTCCCTTTTTATTTACAGCTAAGTAGCCATTTATAACCAAACAAAAGTGCCTCTGCACAGTACCCTGGAGCACTGAAGAGATTTCTATCATAGTAGGTGGGTATGACCGTGATGGCGCTGCAGATTCAAGGGAGTCACTAAGCCTGCCCCACCCCCAATTATTGCAGTTGGAGAAAAAGCCAAACTGGCAAGTGCAAAACAGGGTGAACATGCAAGTCAAAAGGAATTTGTGGATGCCCATCTGGCCTGATGGGAGAACCACATGTTACTGGAATGCAATGAAAAGAAGGATCTCAAGGAGTCTGTCCCCCTCCCAAGGTGGCACTGCAACGTGCTGGGCTTTCGCTGGGGGTAAACACTGTAACCTGTCTCACAGAGGAAGTAGAAGGACTAGTGGAGAAGGACTGATTGGAGGTTGGCACAAACAGCGTGATTTCTAGGGAGCGACCTCGTGACTGTGGGGCGGTGGGGGGGGGGGGCAGGGAAAGGAAAGGAAAAGACACAGGAATAACAAAGGGTTGAGAAGGAACATGTTCCCTAGTGCCTGCTTCCCACAGGAGTTCTGCCCATGGAAATCTGGGTACTCCCACTTAAGGATCCTAATTCCATGCAGGGGGCATCCACAAAACTTCAGATATTAGAGCCATACCTTCCCTGGCAACCACCTTTTTTTTTTTTTTATTGTTCACTTAGCCAACATATAGTACATCATTAGTTTTTGATGTAGCGTTCAATGATTAATTAGTGGTGTATAACACCCAGTGCTCATCACAACATGTGCCCTCCTTAATACCCATCACCGGGCTACCCCATCCCTCCCCACCTCCCTTCTGTAACCCTCAGTTCATTTCCTGGAGTCCAGAGTCCCTCACGATTTGTCTCCCTCTCTGATTTCTTCCCGTTCAGTTTTCCCTACCTTCCCCTGTGGTCCTCCGCACTATTCCTTATGTTACAATATAAGTGAAACCATAACTATAATTGTCTGTCTCTGCTTGACTTATTTCCCTTAGCATAATCCCCTCCAGTTCCATCCATGTTGATGCAAATGGTAGGTATTCATCCTTTCAGATGGCTGAGTCATATTCCATTGTATATATCCTCTTTATCCATTCATCTGTGGAAGGACATCTTGGCTCCTTCCACAGTTTGGCTCTTGTGGACATTGCTGCTATGAACAATGGGGTGCAGGTGCCCCTTCTTTTTACTACATCTGTGTCTGTGGGGTAAATACCCAGGAGTGCAATTGCTGGGTCATAGGGTAGCTCTATTTTTAACGTCTTGAGGAACCTCCAAACTGTTTTCCAGAGTAGCTGTACCAGCTTGCACGCCCACCAACAGTGTAAGAGGGTTCCCCTTTCTCCGCATCCTCACCAACATTTGTTGTTTCCTGTCTTGTTAAATTTGGCCATTCTAACTGGTGTAAGGTGGTATCTCATTGTGGTTTTGATTTGTATTTCCCTGCTGGCTAAAGATATTGAACATTTTTTCGTGTGTCTGTTCATGTCTTCTGCCCATTTCTTGATTGGGTTATTTGTTTTTTTGGGTGTTGAGTTTGAGAAGTTCTTTATATATCTTGGATACCAGCCCTTTATCTGTAATGTCATTTGCAACCACCTTTTTTTAAACACATGTTCGAGAGTGCCTCCCCAGAACCCACTCAGGTAAAGACAACCCATCAACTTGAGCTATAATGCCGTCTTCTGGAAAATGAAAGAAGGGTTTTTAATTGCTAGTCTGTGGAAATGTAATGAAATAAACAACTAATAAAGCTTTATAAACTTATATTGTGATCTACAGGATGAAGATTTCAAAATAACTGTCATGAAGACATTCAGCGAGTTACAAGAATACTCAGAAAGTCAATTCAGTGAGTCCAGTAATTTCATTAAGGAGTTCTCTACCAAAGAAATTAAACATTTTAAACCTGACAAAATCTGGAGCTTATGGATTTAATGAATTAGATGAAGAATGCACTAGGGAGCTTAAGAAATTGGGCAGATCAAAGAAAGAATTAGCAATCTGGAAGGTAAGAATTCAGAAATGAGAGCACGAACTAAGATTTTAAAGAAGTCAAGAAACCCTACAAGAGTTATCAGTACTGATGAGAAAAAATGTGTATTTAGAGAAATAGAAGTTGGGAACTTCCCAGACCTGGGGACAATATTAGACATACAAGTTTATGAAACTAACAGAACACCCTATTATATCAATGCAAAAAGACCTTCTCCAGGACTACTATAATCAAACTGTCATCAATGATAAAGACTTTTAGGAACAGCCAAGAAAAAGGAGACTAACTTACAAAAGAACCCCCATTAGACTATGAGCAGATTTCTCAGCAGAAATGCAGGAGGCAAGGAGAGAGGAGAATGTCAAAGTACTACAAGATAAAAGATACTTTATCTGGCAAAGTTATCCTTCAGATATGAAAGGCTTTCCCAGAATAACAAAATAAAGGAGTTCACCATCACTAGACCTGCCTTAAAAGAAATGCTGAAAGCAGTTCCTCAAGCTGAAATGAAAAGACATTAATTTCATTATGCTTTTTGATAAGTCTGGCCAGGGGTTTATAAAAAAAAAAAAAAAAAAAATTGCTCCTCTCCCGCGCGGGCCTAGTAACCAGTTCGGCGCTCGAGTCACCGCGCGCCGGCGGGCTGCAGAAGCAGGTATGTCGACTGTCCTGCAGAGCATCGAGCAGCTGTCCAGTCGGGTGGTGCGCGTCCTGGGCTGTAACCCGGGACCCATGACCCTGCAGGGCACCAACACCTACTTGGTAGGGATCGGCACCAGGAGAATCCTCATTGACACTGGAGAACCAGCAATTCCAGAATATAGCAGCTGTTTAAAGCAGGCTCTGACTGAATTTAACGCAACAATCCAGGAAATCATAGTGACTCATTGGCACCGTGATCATACTGGGGGCATAGGAGATATTTGTAAAAACATCAATAATGACAGTGCATATTGCATTAAAAAACTCCCACGGAATCCTCCGAGAGAAGAAATTACAGGAGATGGAAAGCAACAGTATGTTTATCTGGAAGATGGAGATGTGATTAAAACTGAAGGTGCCACTCTCAGAGTTATACACACACCTGGCCGCACTGATGATCATATGGCTCTACTTTTAGAAGAGGAGAATGCAATCTTTTCTGGAGATTGCATCCTAGGGGAAGGAACAACTATATTTGAAGACCTCTATGATTATAAGAACTCCCTAAAAGAGCTATTGAAACTCAAAGCTGATATATATCCAGGACATGGCCCAGTAATTCATAATGCTGAAGCTAAAATTCTAGAATACATTGCTCACAGCAAATTCTTACATTGTTTCCTGATAATTCTGAAAAATCATTTACAGCAATAGAGCTTGTAAAAAACATTTACAAGAATACTCCTGAGCATTTATATAAAATGGCTGAACATAATGCATTTGAAAAAATTAAAAAAAGGAAAAATATTTAGCAACACAGATCCTGAGAAGAAATGGAAAGCTAATCTTTAGTTTCAGATTAATGAAAGCTTTTGTTGGTTTGTTTTATTGTTAGAGAATGTTATGTTTTCTTACCTATAATTATTTACAGGGAATATAGAGTATGGAACATTAAAAATAATCCTAAATATACTTTAAAATAATGTCTTAGTCCTTCTAAAATATATATTACATTTTATATGTATAATACAGCTTGCTTATCTAATCTGAGTGTTATAACATTTTACCAAAAATTCAGAATCCAACAGTTTATCCATGTTCAACAGATTTATGGTTACTTTAAAAATAATAAAATTTATATAAGTTAAAAAAAACAAACAAGACATTAATAATAGTAAATGAAAGTACACGTGGTCCCTGAATCACAAGGGTGTGAGAGCAATACATAGGCAGTAGAAACTTCACACTCAATTCTGAATTTTAGTCTTTTTCCAGTCTAGTATTTGTGGTATGATCCTCTCCTAATGTTGGGAAGCAGCAATGAGCTGTAACTTCCACTCAGTCCTGCAGTCATGAGGGTAAACAGCCAACACACTTAAAACCACTCTGTACCCATAAAATCACTCAGTTTTCTACTTTCAGTATAGTATTCAATAAACTGCCAGAGATATTCAACACTTTATTAGAAAATAGGCTTTGTGTTAGATGATTTTGCCCAACTGTAGGCTAATCTAACTATTCTGAGCATGTTTAAGCTAAGCTATATTAAGCAATGATGTCTGGTCCATTAGCTGTATTAAGTACATTTTCAATTTAGGATCTTTTCAACTTAAAAGGGGGCTGTGTCCCAAGAAGCCTATTTTAAATAGAGGAAGATCTATACACAGTACTCCAGCAAAAGTAAAAAATAAGCAATTTAAATTAGACCGTAATTCTGTAGTAGAATGGTGTGTTAACCACATTACTATAATGTCTTCACAGATTCACCATATAAAATATATAAATTATGACATCAAAAACATAAAAGTTGAACAGTATGCGACTGGAAACTGTATAAATGAATGAAGATAAGATCTAGAGTCACACACACAAAAGGGAGACAGAGCAAATCACCATGGAAAACCACCATTCTCCAAGGGAACACAGAAACAGTGGGAATAAGAAACCAAGGAGGTACAAAACAACTAGAAAGCAAACAATCAGATGGCCATAGTAAGTCCTGACATATTAATAATTCCTCTCAGTATAAATGAATTTAATTCACTAATCAAAAGGCAGTAGGTGGCTGAATGGATTAAAAAAAAGGCCCAACTATATATTGCCTTTTAGAAATTCGTTTTATGTATAAAGCACACACAGACTCAATCTGAAGGGATGGAAGATGATATTCTCCAAAAAAGCAGGCATCAGCTCTACTTACATCAGACAAAGTAGATATCAAGACATTATAATAAATGGACCAATGCATCCAAAAGATACCATAATTGTAAATATATTTATTCACAACACTGGAGCACCAAGATCCATAACAAAGTAACAGAGGATTTCAGTACCCCACTGCCCACAATGGATATTGTCCAGTCAGAAAACCAACAAGGAAATAATGGAATTGAACTATGCTTTAAACCAAATTGACTTAACAGCCATATACAGAACATTCCATCCAACAGTAGCAGAACCCACATTCCTATAAAGTGAATACGGAACGTTTTTCAAGACAACATAGGATAGCGCACAAAACACCTGTCAGGAAATTTAAAACAAATCCTACCACCTATCTTTGCAACAACAAAAGGAAAGCTGGATGATATACAAATATGGAGAAACAAAGAATACAGTCCTGAACAACCAATGAGTCAAAGAAAAAGTCAAAAGAAAAAAATTACTTCAAAACAAAAATATAAACACAACTTACAGGATACAGCAAAAGCAGTTCTGAAAGGAAAGTTTATTGTGATAAATGCATGCACTAAGATATTAGAGATCTCAAGTACATAACCTCACTTTATATACCAACTATAAAAAGAACAAATTAGGCCCTAAAGTAGCAGAAAAATGGAAATAATAAGGATCAGAGCATAAATAAATGAAATAGAGCACACACACAGTAACTTGATCCATTTTGGTTTTTCAAGAAGATAAAATTGGCAAACCTTTAGCCAGACTAAGAAGACTCAAATCAGAAATTAAAAAGCAGACATTACAGTTGATACTACAAAAATACATAGCATGTAATTGTTCACAATAGTCTCCTATGGTCCTAACAAATTTGATGACCTAGAAGAAATGAATAAATTTCATAAAAGCTACCAAGACTGCTACCAAGAAATAGAAATTCTGAAGAGACCAGTAACGAGCAAGATTGAATCAGTGGTCTAAAACTTCCCAAAACAGAACATCACAGGATCAGATGCCTTCACTAGTGAATTCTACCAAACATTAAAAGAAAAATTAACACCAATCCATCTCAAACTCTTCCAAAGAATTAAGGATGAGGAAGTACTTACAAGCTCCTTTCATAAAGCCAACATTACCCTGATACCAGGTAAGAGCACTAGAAGAAAACTACTGACCAATATTCCTAGTGAATATAGATGAAAAATTCTGAACAAAATATTAGCAAACCAAATTCAAAAACATATAAGAAGGATTATATACAAGACCAAGTAAAATTTATCCCTTTGTTGCAAGGATATTTCAACATACACAAATTCATGTAATATATTAATAAAATGAAAGATAAAAATCCTAAGATCATTTCAATAGCTACAGAAAAAAATTGGCTGTATACAGTTTTTATTCATTAATTTTAGAGTGAGCAAGCAGGGGGAGGAGCAAAAGGAGAGAGAGAATCCTCAAGAAGACTCCCTGCCAAGCGCAGAGCCCAACGTGGGGCTCGATCCCAGGACCCTGAGATCATGACCTGAACAGAAATCCAGAGTCTGTGGCTTAACTGACTGAGGCACCCATGTGCCCCTACATCATCTTTGAATGATAAAAACCCTCAGCATATGGGATATAGAAGGAATATACATCAATATAATAAAGGCCATATATAAGACTCCCACAGCTAACATTATACACAATGGAAAAATACGGAAAACTTTACCTCTAAAATCAGGAATAAGACAAGGATGCTCCCTGTCACTACTTTTATTCAGTATAGTACTGGAAGCTCTAGCTAGAGCCACTGAGCAAGACAAAGAAACAAAATGCATACAAATCAGGAAGGAGGAATTAAAACTCACTATTTGCAGATGATGTGATTCTGTATATTGAAAACCCAGAAGACTCAACCAAATCAACTGCTGGAACTAAACATACATAAAGCAGTTTTATTTCTATATACTAAGGATGAAACATCTAAAGAAGAAATAAAAACTATTCCATTCACAATAGAATCAAAAACAACAAATACTTAGAAGTAAATTTAACCAAAAAAGTGAAAGATCTATACAATGTATAGTGTTAAGATTTCACTGAAAGAAACCGAAGACACAAAAACACATCCCATGTTCATGGATAGGAAGAACTAATACTGTTACAATATCCATAATACCCACAACCATCTATATAGATTTAACACAATCTGCATCAAAATACCAAGGGCATTCTATTTCTGTAAAAAACAATCCTAAAATTTGTACAGAAGCCCAGAAGTCCCCAAATAACCAAAACAATCTTGAGGAAAAAGCTGGAGATAACACACTTTCTGATTTCAAACTATACTACAAAGCTACATTATAAAATAGTATGGTACTGGCACAAAAATAGACACACAGACCAAAGAGGCCACAGTTGACCTCCTGCTTATGTGGTGAACTAATACTTGACAAGGAAACCAAGAGCACCCAATGGGGAGTCCACAAACGGTGTTAGGAAAACCAGATAAGCACATGCAGAGCATTGTATTTGGACCCCATCTTACAGCAGTCACAAAAATTGACTGGATATTGATATAATATTTAAACATGAGACCTGGTACTACAAAGCTCCTACAAGAAAATGTAGGGAAGATGTTCCCTGACATTGGTCTTGGCAATAATTTTTTGGATAGTACATAAAACACCAACAGTAAAAGCAAAAACTAACAAATGAGACATCAAATAAAAGCTTTTGCACAACCTAAGTACCAAATAAAACGAAAATGCAAGCTACAGAATAGTAGGAAATTTTTGCAAGCCACATATCAGAAAGAGGGTTAATAGACGAAATATATAAAGATCTCATACAATTCAATAACAAAAGAATGCGATTTAAAAAATCGGCATAAGAACTAAAGACATTTTTCCAAAGACTTCCAAATGAACAACAGACACCTGAAAACAGGCTCAACATCACTATCAGGGAAATGCAAATTAAAACCATATTGAGTTGTCACCTCACACCTGTTAGTGTGGTGATCAAGAAGACATGAGATAACAAGTGCTGGTGAGGATGTGGAGAGAAAGGAACTGCTGTACACCATTGGTGGGAATGTCAGTTGGTGCAGCCACTAGAAAAACAGTATGGAGTTTCCTCAGAAACTTAAAAACAGAACTACCATATGATCCAGAATTCCATTTCTGGGTATTTATCTTTCAAAAGAAAATACTAACTTGAAAAGTTAAAAGGACCTCCATGCAGCATTGTTTACAGTAACCAAGACAGAGAAATAACCAAAGTGTCCATCAATAGATGAAGGAATAAAAAAATGTTTATGTGTATTTGTGTGTGTGTGTGTGTGTGTGTGTATAGGGATATTATTCAGCCATGAGAAGGGAAAACATTCTGCCATGTCCAACAACATAGATGGACCTCGAGCACATTTTTATAAGTGAAATAAGTCAAAGAAAAATAAGCACTGTATGATGTCACTTATATGTGGAATTTTGAAAAGTGAAACTTGTAAAAACAATAAATGGTGGTTACTAGGAGGTGAGGGGTAGAGAGACAGGATACACGTTTATCGTAAAAACTTGGGACAAGTAATAAATAAGCCCAAGAGAGCTAATGCACGCTATAATACATATAGGCAACAACATTATACTCCAATCATCAAACTTTCTAAGAAACTATGACTTAATTATTCCTAATACTAAAAAGAATTATGTGGGAGAGCTACTAATTATCTTTACAATGGTAATCATTACAATATATAAATGTATCAAATTAACATGTTGTATACTTTAAATGTATGCAGTGTTATATGTTTAATGTATTTCAATTAAACACACCCACTTATAAAACAAAAAACAAAAATATAGTAAAAGAGACAAGGGTATTTAAAAGATGCACTATAAAATGTCTAACACAAATTTTGAATCACTAACTAAAGGAACAGAAAAGACCTAAGATATAAAATAAATAGTAAAATAGCAGATGTAAATCCTTTCTTATCAATAATATACACCAAAGTTTGAGATTGGCAGCACCAGTTAAACAAAAACTATGCTGTCTACAAGGTAAACAAATACTATACTTAGAATCAAAATCACAAAAAAGTTTCAACGGGGAAAAAAGTGCTGTAGTAGGATGGCAGTAAGCAAAATAAGGTTACAGTGTCTAATAATACTAAACAATTACATTTTAAGCAGAAATTGTTACTAGAAACAAAGAAGGGCATCTTATAATAAGATAGTCAAATCAGTAAAAGCAATACTGTATCGTATATTTGGAAGTTGCTGAGAGTAGATCGTAAAAAGTTATCACACACACACAAATTGTATAGTGGTGAAGGTTAACTAGACTTATCGAGGTGATCATTATATTGCGCACCTAAAACTAATGTCCTGTTAATTATATCTCAGGATTAATACACATTTCAAAAATACTAATGTGAGAGTTAAATACCTCACTTTCAATAAGTTATAGAACAGGTAGTAGGACAGCAGGGAAGTTAAACTCTTGAGCAACACTATAAACCAAGTTGACCTAACATCAACTGAATATTCCACACAAAAGCAGAATATTTTCTAGTGCACATGGAACATTGTTTAGATCAGACACTATGCTGTAACAAAATCCTCAATAAATCCCAAAGAAACAAAAACATACAAGGGATATTCTCTAACCACAATGGAATCAAATTAGAAGTAACGGTAAAAAATTTGAAGACCTATAGATGTAGGGAATGAAATAACATTATTTATAATCAATGAATAAAGACTAAAGCAAAGGGAAATTAGAAAAAAAAATAACATGAAAAACATAACATATCGAAACTTACCAGATGCAGTGAAATCATTTTTTAGGGGAAAATTTATAGCTATAAATTTATCATTTGAAAAAAGAAATTGAAACTCAATCTAAACCTCTACCTTTAGAAACTAGAGAAAGAAGGAAATAAGATTAGAGGGTAAATTGATAAAACAGTAGGGAAGCAGTAACAGAAAAAAATGGTTATTTGATTATATCAGTTATAATGGTTATTATATATAATATAAATTATACTGATATATTATGTTATATCAGTATAATGGTTATTTGATCAGCAAACTTGACAAAACTTAGATATTCCAAGGAAAACAAGACCCAGATTACTAAAATCAGAAACCAGAAAGACCAACTTTGGACCTTACAGAAATAAAAGGGGTACTAAGGGAGCAGCATAAACAACTTTATGCCAACAAAATGGGTAACTCAGATGAAATGGGTAATTCCAAAAGACACAAATTACCAAGTGTACTCGAACCAAATAATTTGAATAGGGCTAAAAGAAGCTAAAAGATTGAATTACTAATAAAAACCTCGTTAAGCGTCTGCCTTCGGCTCAGGTCATGGTCCCAGGGTCCTGGGATGGAGCCCCACGTCGGGCTCCCTGCTCAGCGGGGAGTCTGCTTCTCCCTCTGACCTCCCCCCTCTCATGCTCTCTCTATCTCATTCTCTCTCTCAAATAAATAAATAAAATCTTTAAAAAAAAAAAAAAACCTCATACAAGATCAGATTTAGATGGCTTTAATGGTGAATTCTACCAACTATTTAGTAAAGAATCTATACCAGTTCTTCAAAAGTATTTCCAAAAATCCAAAGAGAAGAGAATACCTCCCAACTCATCAGGTCACTCTCACTCTGGTGCCAAAACCAGACATCCCAAGTAAAGAAAAACATAAATATCCCTTAGGAATTTAGATGCAGAAATGCTCATTAAAACTAGCAGACTGAATTCAGCCACTGGGATTTAGCCCCACAACATGGGGTTGCTTTAACATCTGTAAAACAAAGGATTACTGTAATGATAAAGAATAATAATCACATCATCATCCCTACAAATGCATGATAAAAACCTCAACCAATAGAACTTTCTCAACTCAAAAAAGAACATCGGTAAATAACCCTCAGCTAACGTCATACTTACTAGAGAATAATTGGATGTTTTCCTTCTATAAGGAACAAGGCCATTCTGACCAATTCTATTCAACATTTTACTAGTCAGGACAGTGAGGCAATGTAAATAAATAAATGACATTCAGATTAGATAGAAAGAAGCAAAATCGTCTCTGTTTATAGATCACGTGATCCTATATATAAAACATCCTAAGAAATTATCTAAAACACTGATTAGAATAAACGAGTATAACAGTGTGGCAGGATAAGAAATTGATAACATAAATATCAACTGCACTTCTATACACTAGCTGTGAACAATCCAAAAAATGAAATTAAGATAACCATCTCATTTGCAATAGCAGCAATAGTTTGAGATAATTTTAGCAAAAGAAGTGCCCAACTTGTATACTGCACACTATGAAATATTGCATAATATGAAACAAGATCCAAACAAATTAGGAGACATCTCATGTTCATGGACTGGAACATTTGAAAATGATAATACTTCCCAGAAGGGTCTATAGATTCTATGTTTGGATTCTCAAATTGATACAGAAATATTTTCCAAGACAAAAGAGTCTTGGAAAATAAAGTTGGAAAACACGCTTTCTGATTTCACAACTTATTACAAAGCTACAGTAATCAAGATAGTGTGGTAGTGAAAGATAGTGATACACATCAATGTAATAAAAGATTTCAGAAATAAACTCGTATTGATCAATGTGCCTAGGAAGTTCAGTGTAGAAGGAATAATCTTTTCAACAAACAGTACTGAAGCAACTGGATATCCACATGCATAGACTGAATTTGGGCCTCTACCTCACACTATACACAAAACAACACTCAAAATAGATCATATGTTTTAAGAACTATCAAGCTCCTTAAAGAAAAAATAGGAATAAATCTTAATGACCTTGTATTATGCCATAATTTTTTAGAGATGACACCAAAAGTACATGCCATGGAAGAAAAAAAGACGCACACCAAAATTTAAAACTTTTGCGCTTCAAAGGATACCAGCAGGAGAATGAAAACAGCCCTTAGAATGGGAGAAAATATTTTCAAATCACATATTTGATAAGGGACTAGTGTCTAGAATATATAAAAATTTTTAAAGTCAGCCATAAAAAGACAAATACTCCGATTATAAAATGAACAAGGGATTTAAGTAGACACTCCTCCAAAGCATGCATACAAATGGTCAGTAAAACACATGAAATGATGCTCAACACTACTGGTCATCAAGAAAATGCAAACTAAATCTACATTGAGATGCCACGTCACACCCACTAGGATGTTTAAAATCAAAAGATGTGATAAGTGGTGATGAGGATGTTCAGAATTTGGACACCGCATATATTGCAAGCTAGCGAGAATGTAAAATGGTACACTTTGTAAAACCTTTTGGCAGGTTCTCAAAGTGTGACACATACATTTACCTTATGACCCAGCAATTCCATCCTAGAAAAGTATATATGCAAGAAAAATGAAAAATGCCCACTTGTACATGAATCTTCATAGAAACATTATTCGTAATACCCTAAAAGTAGAAAGAGCCTAAATGTTCACCTGATGAATGGACAGACAAAATACAGTGTATCCATACAATGGTGACTGTGGGCAGATCCATAGAGATCGGAAGTGATTAGTGACTGCCTGGGCAGGTTCAGAAGGGGGTGAGATGGGAGGTCGGTGGTGTGCGAATGTGGAATGACTGCTAATGTGTACGGGGATTGTTTTCATGGGATGATGAACATGTTCTAAAATTACATTGTAGTAAGGATTGTATAAATCTTTAAATATAAAAATGAATAAAAGAGGCATTTCTTCTCAGTTTAGTAATGAGATTCATCTTTCCTATCTTCAGGCTAGAGATGGTAAACGCTAGCCCAAAGTCACTACATGATGCTTTGTAGTTACCTTATTAATGCACCTCTGCAAATAATCATCTTGTAAGTAAATATTCATTAAATTAGCCAGTTTTTATAGCACCCTTGATTGTTCTATTGAATACTCAAATGACACACAATAAGCTGATCTATGAAGGGGAGGGAAGAGTAACACAAGATTGTATCCACAGTGTTAGTTCTCAGAAAGGCCTTGCCTGCTTGGTCCTAAGACACAAAAGGGTATTTTCCTGGGTTTGTTTAAACTACATAAGGCAAAGCATATTTATCAATCAGTTTGCAGATTTAATTGTATCACACTTCATTATGATTTATATTGTCTCACATCTATTACTTGGAAGAAATTCTACTAATTTGCTTTCCCCCCCACCAAGGAGGTATATTTAGTACTATGTAAGAATTAGAAAATTCTTTTGTTATGTAATCAGAACTTGATCTTGAACATTATTGCTAGTGTAGCCTATTTAAAGAATATAAAGATATGTTACCTTACCAATACTGATACATGGTATAGACAATAAAGAAATATAGGAAAACCCACACTCCCTGAAAGAGAGATGTGATTTATTAGGATTTAACAATTACTGTTTGTCAACAACAGCCAGAGACATTGTCTACATATCCTATTGAACATCTCTCTTGTGTGGCTATTAGATTATTTTCCCTCTATGGGAATCAAGGTTTTAAATGCCAGATCAGGGCCAAGATTAATTGTCCACAGAGCTATTGACAATTCAAAATATATGACCCTCCCAGTACCCTTAAAAAATTTTGTCTCTTTATAAATCATCTGAAGGGATAAAACTTCCCTGGTTGATTAAATGATAATTCATGAGACATATTCCTGAGCGTAATAATCCCATCCACACTAGCTGGAAAACTCAAAGGGATAATAAAAAATTTGCTCCCCATTTGGGCCAGCAATGTTAATAATAAATTCCATTCCCTCAGAGCATAACAAAAAGGTTTATATTTATTAGCCAAAGCCATTAGATTAAAAAAATAGAAAAGCACTGATTTCTTTTGGCCCACAAGTGGGGACATCTATGCCATTGCTAAGACACTTCATGATTTATCTGGAAAACATCACAGGTGTAGTGGAATAATCTGTATCTAAAAGAAAATTCAACCAGGCTAGGTCTAGCAACATACATATTGCTTGCATTGGGAAGATATCAGAGCGTGGTTCTGGAAAGCCTTCAATATCCTTCTTATAATCATTTTAGTTAATACTTTTTGTTTTATAGTTGTCCAGGTATTTCATCCAGAGTACTAAATTCTTCTTTCCATTCATTGTCCTGACAGGTGATTCAGACTTTAGGTCAATCAACATTGAAACTGAAACTGTGACCTAACCAAGTGAAACTTTATCTTCAAATAATTTGGAGGAATGGTGGACATGTGACAACCCTTAAAGGGCTCTCCAGTAGACTGAGCACTGAAAGTAAAAGAAGTTCCCACATTGCCAGGAAGTGGCTGATTGTTTTATAACCATGGTAAAAAGTAGCCATCAGAACCAGTTTTAGCCTGATTAAACAGTAAATGACAGCTTTCTACAGCCTTGGGAACAAGCATTATGAGAACTGGATTTTAACAACTAACCTTATTCCAGTGCATAAACCATTGGAAGTTCTTGCAATCAAAAAAGTCTCCTTACTTCTAATTTTAGCCAATCAAAAAAGAATTCACTCCAGTGAACAGCCACCTTCATGAGCATGTGACCAATGAAGGACTCTGCTCTCAGAAAAGGTCCAGTGCTTGGGGTTTGATGATCTATGGTTATTACCTTAAAATTATTATTTCTAACTTCGAATGTGTGTTTTATAAATGAAGTCCAATGGATCAATGAAGCCTAAGTTAGCCTGGATCCTTGGTTCATGTGCAATCCCATTGCTCAACACCATTCTGTATTCTTAGGGGAAAGGGTTGCTGAGAACCTTCCTACTCCCACTCAGCCACCACTGCCAACCTCTGCTTCCCTAATGAGGGCCTGGAACTGATATGAGGTGGGTCCAAATACCAGGCCTAATCCTGTAAGGCTCTATATTTACTCTCTCGAAGAAAATGTGACATTTTATGGCAAAACAAAAATGCCATGACAGATCACTAGACACATCATGGAAGAAAGGAAAATGGGGTTCTCCCCTTGCTTTTTGGGGGAAAAAAGGGTCTTGCTTTTTTTTTTTTTTATATTGGGACTTTCAAATTATGGAGCTGGTTCTGTTCCAGTGAACACATTTCTCAATGCCAATCAATCAAGAGCCCCATGCTTCTACAAGTGACATCAACTCACTCATGTCAATGAAAGCCAGCCAATCCCTGACCACTATGCTCCTTAAAGTCCCTGTATAAAATCAGCAGTCTGCTCATCTGGGAGTGATTGTACCTGATAAACATAACTTCTTATTTAAGTTTCCAAAAAAATTCAATTTGGTGCACTTGCTGTTGCGTTATTTATTTCCAATATCGTGTGATGGTCCCCTAATTTGACAGAACCAACATTTGGCTATGTAAGGATATCAGAGATCCGGTATGTCTCTAATTCTCTGGACACTGAAAAGAATGTTTTGAAAGAGAGGGTTGTATTTAGAATTGATAAGACGTGCTAAGAAACAGCATTGATCCTGTTCTCAAAATAAAATTTGCCCTGTATTCCAGGAAAGAACTTCATTGCTGACTAAGAATTGGGCTTTCATAACTTAATCATTTTAGGCTCAGAAGGGAAGCTAAGAAAACTTTCCCAACCTGATTATGCCTATGTAATGGCCAAATAGCAACTGTTTAATAAATATTCAATTGAATATTCCAGGATACATTAATGAATAATTAAACGTTCCTCTCAACTTCTAGCTGAAATCGCATTCAAAATGGAAGCAAATGAAATGCAAAGTCTAGAAAACTGAACATTTTAAATCATAGCACTGTGGTACAAGCAAAATGAAAAGGTACTGGAAGTTCCTAAATACATTATGTTGTGAAGCTTCTAGACCAAATAGGAAATATCACAAATGTGCATACATACAAGAAAGCTGAGCAATAGGGCTTACTAGAAATTTAAGACAAAGTCAAGAATCAAACACGACTGTGGCCCAAATCTAATGTCTACCTTGTTTTATCTGCTTCAGCTTACTGATTTAGGTGACCAAAAAGGGTCTGGAAATGTATTTTCACATGTATGCTATGCACTGAAAATACTTTATATATAATGGTTTGAGGGAAAATAATAAAGCAAACTTTTACATGATTTTGTATAGAAAGCCAACTCCTATTTACTTATTGACTCCTCCCACACTATGAAGACAAGTAAATTGGTAATATATGTGAAAATTTATTTTGCCCTACCATTAATATAAAAAACATTGAGATATTTATTATACCCAAAGTATGACAAGAATTCATTAGTCTTCACTTTAATTATTAACCAAATTCTCAGTTTGATATAAAATTCAAGAGTCTATCTCCAATAAAACTAGTCAGAATGGTATTAACAACTCTGTGGTGGTATTTTATTGCTATTTCTCATCTAATATTTCCACTAATGAACTTGATTGACTATAAGACATTATGACTGTTGTAAATGCACAGTCTGTTAGTTTAACAGGTTTACAGTCATTGGCATTTCTTTTTCCTAGTAGGGGGAGTGTTTCAGCACATCATAAAGTACAAATAAATGAAACGATGGAATTATAGATTCTTCTGTTGTTTCGCAACTCTTTTGTTTTGCTGCGCTTTGATTTCTTTTATGGTTTAGTGAAATAAACAGAAAAGAAGAAAGTGAGGAAGGGGATTATCAGGTAGCAAAAGGTGAAAGAACCTAACTCTTTATCACCCTCCTCATTGAATCCAGGCTTCTAGTTTTCAGGGCTTTATATCACTGACCATGTATTAGTATCATTTTCTCATACATATGCATATAAGTAGATGTCCTAGCTTTAGAAGTACATTTTAATCTACTCTTCCAAAAATTAACATTCAAAAATAGAAATCTGTAGGATATAGGAGAGAAGTAAATAAATGAATAGGAAAATAACTGACAAGTGATAATGGAAAGGGAACTTTTTACTGCAAAAATAAAAAATAATATGAATGCAGGGCAGACAATCTTTTCATCACATAAAATGGAAATGTTGGGACACCTGGGTGGCTCAGTCAGGTAAGTATCTGCCTTTGGCTCAGGTCATGATCCCAGGGTCCTGGAATCGAGTCCTGCATTGGACTCCTTGCTCTGCAGGGAGTCTGCTTCTCCCTCTGCCTGCTGCTCCCCCTGCTTGTGCTCTCTCTCTCACAAATAAATAAAATCTTTAAAAATAAAAAATAAAAGTATTTCTAATGTAAGAAATGTTTAAAACATTATGCTAAAAAATAATAAATAAATAAATAAAACATTATATCTTCTCTATGTTTCTTTTATTCTAAGGTATAATGTTGATTTGTCTGAAATAAACATGGAGCACTTTTATTCTTTCTCCATGAAATCAAACAAAATAGGCACCTGAGCAATTATGTCTGGTGAAGGAGAGTACTTTCCAAGATAATTATGTACATCACGAATGATGAAAATATACAAATCACTGACTTTAGGACAATTAAAATTTCTCAATGTAAGTTTTAAAAATTTATACTTTACACAGAAAGACAGAAAATACAGGGAACCCTTCCCATGAATTTCCATATGCTTGAAAATAAGAAATATGGTTACTAATAAACCTCGGGTAAAACAAAGTATCACAATGGAAAGTATAAAATAATTAGTATAAAATAATTTAAAATGAATGAAAAATGCCACATAAAGAAAATGTATAGGATGAAGTTGTACTTAAGAAAAATGAACATATTAGAAGAAAAAAGGCTAAAAACATAGAATGGAAGGTATCAGACAGGCCTGAAATTGATTCTGTGTAAAAACTAATAAAAATGACAAACACCAGTGAGATTGATCAAAAGAAACAAAGAGCACAAATAATCAAAAACAATAGTTAGAAAGGGGAGAAGACTATGGATGCTACAGGCATTGAAAGATCATAAGAAGATATTGTAGTATTTATGGCAATGGTTCTAAAAATATAGATGACATGACAAAATTCCTAGAAAAATACAAACTACCAACACCCACAGAAGAAACAGAAACTCAGCATAGCTCTACAGTGATTAAAGAAATTAAATCAATACTTGCTTTACTTCACACAAAGTAAATATGGTATCACAAGTGATTTTTACCTAACTTATAACAAGTACATCACAAAATAATAGGACACATCTCAAAGACAATGAATGCCTAAAACACCACACATTAACTTTATCCTGGTAAATTCCAGTTCTGTTGAGTTCTCTTATCAGTATCCCATAGATGTCATTATCCATACGGGAACAGTGGTTATTTAAGCCAGGAAGAGAGATGTGGGAAATACTACTTGCCTATTTCCATGATGTTATCAGTATCCAATCTGATGAGCAAAAATTGTGTGCTTCTGTCCTAGACAATTGGCATCCTACTATGTTCTCAGTGCACCCACTCTTTCCAAGATTATCAATATTTTCACCTTCCAACCCTCTTCTTCAAATAAACCTTTTGACATGGTAAGACCCTGACAGTTAGGAGAAACTCTGGATGAGATAGCACGAAATTGCTTAAATTGAGCTTCAAAATTCTGGAGAAAAATAATTTAAAAACTGAGTGTTATACTAAAAAATAAATATTTTATCTTTTACTGCAAAAAAATTGTGATGCCATTTTTTAGTATGTTACTGAGAGTATTACTTGTAATTTAAAATGGGGTTTTATTGGGGCACCTGGGTGGCTCAGTTGGTTAAGCATCTGCCTTCAGCTCAGGTCATGATCCTGGAGTCCTGGGATCAAGCCCCAAGATGGGCTCCCTGCTCACTGGGGAGCCTGCTTCTCCCTCTCCCTCTGCTGCTTCCCCTGTCTGTGCGCTCTCTCTCTGTCAAATAAATAAAATCTTAAAAAAAAATCAAATGGGGTTTTTTAAACACCAATGTAATCTCTTATTATTTGTAAATGACGGTTATCACTAGAGTACAGGCCCTCTCACCCATTAAAAAAATGCTTCTCTATAAGTGAAAAAAAATGTTTATCTTGATCCTCTAAGTAACTTCAGAAAATCATCTAGGTAGAAAAATTTGTAGAGAAAAATTCTCAAAATGCTTGGACTTACACCTGAGTGGTTTATTCTACCTTCACACTGAGGAAAAAATTAAAAAAAAAAGTTCAGCTTAGCTATGAATCAACTTCAACAGGGTAAATGGGCTAGCATTACCACTGCAGGCTTAACAAAACTACTTGAGACCAGCAACCAAAGCTGAGAAAAGATGGACCAGTTTCAGTACACCATATTACCTATGCCATACATGATATTCTATGAGATAGCATTTTTCACCTCCAAGAACTAGTTTGCTGGAAAAGTATAAAGAGAATAACCAGCATGAGAGTGGGGCAGCCGGAAATGATGTTGATGAGTGTGGAATTCTTTCAGGTTAGTAATAGATTTCCATGTTTTCCCGGCCAATAGGGAGTGCCAGGGGCCATGACCAAAGAGCAATCCCAGATATTTTAAACAATCAAGATTCTCTGAAAATACAAAATTGATAGACCTGTAGCAAGACTGATCAAAAAACAGAACTTAACTAATATAAGAAATGAAAGAGAAGTTACAACCAATACTACATAAATCAAAGAATTATAACAGATTACTATGAAAAATTATATGCTAACAGATTGGACAACCTAGAAGAGATAAATACCTAGAAAGATACCATATTCCAAGACTGAACGAGGAAGGCATAGAAACTCCAAACAGACTGATTACAAGCAATAAGTAGAATCAGTAATAAAAAACCTCCCAGCAAATAAACTTCCAGGATGATATAGTTTCTCAGGTAAATTGTACTGAACATTTACAGAAGAGTTTATACCAGTTTTGCTCAATGATTCCAAAAAACTATAAAAGAAGAAATGCTTATAAATTCAGTCTATGAAGCCAGCATTACCCTGATACCAAAACTATACAAACACATTACAAGAAAAGGAAGGAAGGGAGGAAGGAAGGAAAAGGAAAGGAGAGGAGGGAAGGAAGGAGGGAGGGAGGGAGGAAGGAAGGAAGAGAAGAGAGATGGGGGAAGGGAGAGAGAGAGAGAAAGGAAAAGAAGAAAGAAAGGAAGAAAGGAAGGAGGAAGGAAGGAAGGAAGGAAGGAAGGAAGGAAGGAAGGAAGGAAGGAAGGAAGGAAGGAAGGAAGGAAAGGGAAGGGAAGGGAAGGGAAGGGAAGGGAAGGGAAGGAAAAAGGAAAGGAAATGACCGGTCAATGTCCCTGATGAACCCAAATGAAAAAAAATGTAAACAAAATATTAGCAAACCAAATTCAACCAAATAAATAAGGATCATTCACCACTATCAAGTGGGATTTATTCTAGAGATTTAAGTATGTCTCAGTTTTCAGAAATCAACATGTTACACCACATTAACAAAATAAAGATAAAAATCAATGTATCATCTCAATAGATAAAGAATAACGTCTAACATAATTCAACATCTTTTCATGATAAAAACTCTCAACAAAGTGGGTGTAGAGGGAATATACCTCAACATAATAAAGACCATATAAGGCAAACCCACAGCTAACATCATGCTAAATGGCGAAAAGCTCAAAACTTTTTCTCTATGATAAGGAGTAAGACAAGGATGTCCAGTCTCACCACTTTTATTTACCATAGTGCTGGAAGTGCTAGCCATAGCAATAAGAAAAGACAAAGAAGTAAAAGAAATCCATATTGGTAAGTAAAAAATAAAACTGTCACTATTTGCAGAAGACAGAATACTATACACAGAAAACTCTGAAGATTCCACCAAAAAAAAAAAACCTATTAGAAAATATAATTTCAGTAAAGTTGCAGGATACAAATTTAATATATAAAAATCTGTTGAATTTCTATACTAACAATGAACCAGAAGAGAAATTAAGAAAATCCCATTTACATTAATAACAAAAACAATAAAATACCTAGGAATAAATTTAACAAGGAGGTGAATGACTATACTCTGAAAACTATAGACACTGATGAGAGAAACTTAAGATGATACTAGTAAGTAGAAATACATACCATGTTGATGGACTAGAAGAATCAATACTGTTAAAATGGCTATACTACCCAAAGCAATCTACAGATTCAGGATGATCCCTATCAAAATGCCAATGGTATTTTTCACAGAGCTACAACAAATAATCCTAAAATTTGTAGGCAACCACAAAGGACCTCTAATGCCAAAGTAATCTAGAGAAAGAACAAAGCTGGATGTATCACAATCCCAAAATTAAAACTATACTACAAACCTAGAGTAATCAAAACAGTTATGTTACTGGCACAAAAACAGACAAATAGATCAGTGGAAAAGAATAGAGAGCCTGGAAGTAAACCCATGCTGATATGGTCTATCTATGACAAAGGAGACAAGAATATATAATGGGAAAAAAGGTCTCTTCCATAAATGGTGTTGGGAACACTAAACACCAACATGCAAGAGAATGAAACCGGAGTGCTTTCTCATACCATATATAGAAATAAACTCAAAATGGATTAAAGACCTAAATGTGAGACCTGTAACCATAAAAGTCCTAGAAGATAACATAGGCAGTAAAATCTTGGACATCAATCTTAGCAATATTGTTTTGGATCTGTCTCCTCAGGCAAGGGCAACAAAAGCAAAAATAAACTTTTGGGACTACATGAAATTAAAAAGCTTTTGCACAACTAAGGAAGACTGTCAACAGAAATGCAACCTTCTGAATGGGAGCAAATAATGTAACTGATAAGGGATTAACATCCAAAATGTATAAAATAATTCATACAACCTGACACCAAAAAAAGCAATCTGACTAAAAACAACAGAGAACCTGGATAGACTTTTTTTTTCCCAAAGACGACATATAGATGGTCAACAGATACATGAAAAGATGCTCAGCCCCACTAATCATCAAGGAAATGCAAACTAAAACCACAATGAGATACGACCTCACACCAGTCAGACTGACTAGTATCATAAAGACAAGAAATAACAACTATTAGTGAGGATGAAGAATAAAGGTAACTCTCATGGACTGTTGATGGGAATGTAGATTGGTGCAGCCACTATATAAAACAGTATGGATGTTTCTCAAAAATTAAAAAACAGCACTACTATAAAATGTGTGGGTTCCAGTTCTGAATACTTCCACAAAGAAAATGAAAACACTAACTCAAAAAGATATATGCACTTCTATGTTTAATGCAGCATTCTTTACAGTAGCCTAGATATAGACACAACCTACGTACCCATCAAGAGATGAACGGACACAGAAGATGTGGTGTGTATATACATGCCCATGAAATATTACTTAGCCATAACGAAGAATAAGATCTTGCCATTTGTGACAACATGAATGGATTCTAAAGGGTATAATTTAAGTGAAAGAAGTAAAAAAAGACAAACACCGTATCATTTCATTTATATGTGGAATCTAAAAAAGACAACAGATGAACAACAACAAAAAAGAAATAGACTCATAGGGGCGCCTGGGTGGCTCAGTCGGTTAAGCATCTGCCTTCGGCTCAGGTCATGATCCCAGGGTCCTGGGATCGAGCCCCATATCGAGCTCCCTGCTTCTCCCTCTCCCACTGCCCCTGCTTGTGTTTCCTCTCTCGCTGTCTCTGTCTCTGTCAAATAAATAAAATCTTAAAACAAAAAAAAGAAATAGACTCATAGATAACTGGTGGTTGCTGGGGTGGGGGGAGGGGAGGGTTAGGGGATGGGTGAAATAGGTTAATGGGAATGAGAACACAAACTTGTACTTATAAAATAAGTTACAGTAAGAGGGGCGCCTGGATGGCTGAGTTGGTTAGGCATCTGCCTTCGGCTGAGATCGTGATCTCAGGGTCATGGAATCAAGCCCAGTCTGGCTCCCTGCTCAGCAGGGAGTCTGCTTCTCCCTCTGCCTCCCCCCCCTGCTCATGCTCTCTCTCTCTCATGAATAAAAAAAAAAAAAAATGTAAAAAAAGTATAATAAGTTACAGTAAGATTGTAATAACTTTGTAGGGTGACAGTAACTACACATCATGGTAAGCATTTCTTGATGTATATAAACAAATAGGATCACTACATTCTACACTTGAAACTAATACTATCTGTCACCCATAACTCAACTAAAAATAAATACATAAATACATAAAAAGTATTTAATAAGAGTAAGATATAAGACTTTCTGGATCTAAAAGGCTTATTATTTTCAGTCAGCAATATATAGAATAGAATAAAGCATGTTGAGTGTTATAAGCTGGTTTAATGGTCTAAAAAACAAATACAAACTATTTCAAAGTCAGATTAAAATATAAAGAAATGTAAATCAGAAGGAAAAATAATAAAAGAATATTGATCCATGCTAACTAACATGATCACATTATAATGCCCTGATGCACTAAGCACATACTTGGCCTGAACACTGGATAATTAATCTCTTGGATATGGATCAACTGGGTGTCTCATTCTTCAGCTTGTATAGGTCATTCATTTTCCTAAGTTAATCTGAATGTTCCACTCTTCATTTGTCCTCTATTAGACATTAGGTGTCCTTCTCGGGACAATACTACATTGATGATGACATCAATCCAGGATACAGTAATACATAGATGGGGTAGTTCTGACTTTGGATGATAAATGAAATCATAGTGCTTTGGCCACGGGTAAAAACTCTTTCAAAGTATTTAGTGATGTTTCAATATGGAGCATTCTGCGTGCCCTGTCGATCTGTGTCTCATTCACCAACGTGTTCATACAAAATGCAAAGATTCAGGCATCAATTCACACAGCTTCAGTGTGGCTTCACTTATTCACAAAGAGAGCCACTGTTGTATGAGCAGAATCCTCAGGACTGGGTGACAGAAAATCACATTCTTGAGGTTTTAACAACTATAGCTCTTGTTCCATTGATTTTCCTCCTCCCTATTGCCACCAAGAAGTACTGAGCACCTTTAAAAGCATTAGGATTCGTAAAGGCCTGATGAGGTTGAGGACGAAAGTCATAACAACTTCAAGAACCACAAGAACTTCCTAGCAATGGTACTGAATACTTATATGAATTATTTCATGGAGCCCTCAAAACAATTACGATATCCATATGTTATCCCCTTTGGAAAACGGATAAACTAAGGCTCTAAAATGTTAAAAATCATGGCTTCAATCACACAGCTAGCAATTAGTGGAGGTTGAAAAGTATTAGTAATCAGAATTTGTGAATTTCAGACATTTAGCTAGTAATAACAGAAGGAGTCTGCATTTCATAGTGGGAGACAGAGGGACACTTTCCTTGTAATGCTCAATACACAACCATGCAAGTAGCTCTATTTTCTGTCTAAATACGTTGCTGGTTTTAGCTAGATCTGCACTGAAGCTACTATAGCATACCAAGGTAATTGAGAAAAACAACAACAACAACAACAACAACAAAAAACAAACCCAAGTTTCTCCATACATACCAGAAAATAATGCCTGGGTTTCTTGTAAATAATCCACTATGTCTGGATCACAAGTATGCGATTGTCTCATATCAAGCACATACCAAGCTGTGCACTCACAGCACAGACATGGCCTCAGGCTTTCAAGGGCTTCCCAGGGTTGAAAAGTCCTTGGTCTCTCCTAGAGTGTATTTGTAAATGTTTTGGTTTATGTACATAAACAAATACTCACTTGCCCATCTGTTTGGTTTATCATTTATTATTCCCAGCACAAGAACAGTTTGGAAGTTGGACCAATATAAGCTAAGAATCGTGTAGAGTCACCGTGGACCTATTTGAGTTCCACCCTCAATACAAAATCAGTAAGGGAGAAAATGAGAATTTGGTTTACAAACAACAATGTATTTGGGGACTTCGATCAGTGTGCTAGAGAAATGAATTATTACCACAGGAAAACCCAGCATTTTAAAAAAGCATGCTTCTTAGAATTTGCTCAGATTTAATGAGACTCACATTTATTGTAATGGATAATTCCACAGTTAGAGCTTATCATTTTAGAAATACTTCTGGCAGTATTCTGGGACATCTACCAAAGGAGTTCAGTTATACAGGGATTAAACCAAACCACAAAGCAAGACATTTTGCTTGTTCTTAAAATTTGTTTGTGTTTTTTTCTTCTCAGTTTCCAGCTATATTGTACCTAGAAAATGTCCTTGGCTTGGTTCCGTTTAAAAATCAAAGTATCTGGGAAAAGAGCTCAGAATTTATTTAAATACTGGCTTTTTCTTTACTATTACTGGTATCTTCTTTCTTAAAGAAATACATTTCAATAAAGTTGATTTTAAAGGAGTCACTTTTCTGAAGGAAAAAAGATCAGTAACAGAAAAAGCCTATATTTAAACAAATTAGGAGTACACATCCCTTGATAAGCACCAAGAAATGCAGATAATTGTTGAATCATTATAGTGCATGCCTGAAACTGATATAATACTGTATGTTAACTAACCTTCAATAATAAAGAAATAAGTCAAGAAATAAGAATCCTTGGATGGCCCCAAACTCTGGGAGACAGGGAAAATTTTCTTTTCGTTTTAAGATAAATATGAAAGCACTGTTGTCTCAATGACAAGAAAGGACAATATTCACCCACATTATCTTGTGTCTTTTAACAATTCTGGGGAAATTAGAGCAGAAATGACCATTTCCAAATGCAGTCATGTGTCCCACTAGGTTATCAACCCTATGTCTGTAAAACCCCAATGGGGTCTCAGAGTCCTTGTGGACAGAGTAGCTCACCAAGGAGGAGCCTTGAGGAGTAGATGAAGAAAAGGCTCAAGAGCAAGCAGAATTTAATAAAAACTGAAGTGAGTAGCATCAGAAAATGGAGCCCAATATACACTATGAAAATAGAAATTTCTCCTACAGAGAGGAGTCTATTTCAGTCACTTAACTCAGCAGCATATAACTGGGCTCACATGTTGAAAAAAAAAACAGGTAAGAGAAAGGGATAAAAGGTGAACAAGAAAGGAAGCGGACTAGCAATGTTTAGAACGGAAAACCTTAAGTGGTAGAATTCTCCATCTTTGTATATGAAGAGAGATTTAAAAAGCCCTGCTGCTATTAAATGCCCCACAGCCTTAGTCTCAGCAGAATCAAACAAGGCCAGAAGACCAGGCCTGCATCAGGAGGAAAAGTGATGGAACAAGACAGCTGTGGATGTGTTGGATGTATTGCAGTCAGTTTTAGATTTCTGCACTAATTTTTCAACTAATCAAGAAATGCATGGGAAGTCATTACTATACTTCTAAGATCATTTGTTTCGTGATTAAAAACTAAAGCAATTCATACCAGTGTTGCTTAAGTAAAAAACACCAATACCCAATATTCATCATGGTCATGTTTTCTGGGTAGCAAACACGAGTATCTTTGGTGGGCCATGAATTAAAAACATTCTGAGGAAGTTCCTGGTTTGGACCCACTTACAGTCTATGTGTATCAGAGACATAATTTCCACATGACAGTTACACTGACAACAGTACTTTTGAAAGTAAGTGAAAAGAGGTTGGAAGCAGAGCCTAACAATGAATTCTAGGTTCTTTAATAAATCTTCATGAGTTTCTAACAAATTAAACGAATGTTTTATTATTTAGTTTCAAGTAATTACAATACTCATCTAAATTGTACTTGAGAAATCTTCCCCAAATAAAATAATAGAAATGTTGAAAGTAGGGACTGTTTAAGATTTTTTTTTTTTTGGCCACTAGCCAGATTCATCTTATCTACCCCCTCAGACCTGCCAGTGAAAGACATGTAGAAGATGCAAAATAACAATGGCACTGGAAACTATATTTATTAAACTCAGTATAACCATATGATAAAATTCTGAGAATTGTAACATAAGTGCTCATAGGCTATTTTTAAAATATAATTAGCAACTCTCTCAGGACCTGACCTTTTTAAAAGAGAAGCATGGTCAAAAGGTAAAGAAATACTACAAACTTCATATACGCCCAGATATTTTAAACTTCTCAGTTTGCCAAAACTGATAGACAATTAAAAAAAAAAAACAAACCTATCCCCACTTTTCATGACATATGCCTTCTGAGGGAGTATCAACAAGTCTCTCCCTTCTCATACCTCTAGCATAACTTCTCTTCCTGTGCACATTTGCAGGAAGTTTAAAGAATCTGGCATCACCAGGAGAAAAGAAGATGAGTAAGAGTGAAATTTTATCTTGAGAGGTGATGAATGTAAATTAGGATGGAATAAAAAGGAAGAACAATGAGAAAAAATATATTCTGGGTATTACACATTTTCTGAGCAAAGTATGACAGGTTCTTTCAAATTATTAAAAAAACACATATGTTATAGTAAAAGGCAAAAGATTTATGTGTTTTGAAGAGAAACCAGAGTATCTTCTTCCTATAGACACTGTAGTAGATAATGAAAAAAAGGAGAACACTGTTCAGACCAGCAGATTCACATTAAGCTAGATGCTGTAAAAGTGAAATTATTTTAGGTGTAAGATCTAAAATATAATCAAAGAATTATTTTATTATTTCATCATCCATCCCCTCCCCCAGATAAAAGAGCCACAACACTACAACCAATTTTTTAAACTTCAAAACAAATATAAAGATCAAAGCCTCCCTACTCAGTTATTAAATCTTGAGTCATCCCAACACCAGTATGACAAAGATAGCACTAATATAAAAGTAACACCTGAAATCTCTCTCTTTTAGGTGGTACTGAGTGATAAAGTATACAGTATTCATGAAAACATAATTAAAGGCCTAAATAACTATATAAATAAAAAGCAAAGTTAATATGCACTTAATTATAAATTGACGGTTTCACATCTTTACAGGATTTTGGCAGCACTCTAAAGATATCCTTAAATAACTTGTTATCAAGTAGAAACATCTAGGCTCTTACGTCAAATTTGCTTGGATTCCATTTTCCTTCACTGAAAGATAGAACCTCGGAGATCATGTTGGTAAACTTCTAGAAAAATTATACATGTGAACATGTGAATGTGCTGAATATGTATCTGTGTATATGAATACTTAAATACACATGAAAAATTACACACAGTTTTCTACAGAGAATGCAAATGGGCTTTGTATATATTACATAGTAGTCTATACCCTGAGCTGATGTCTTTTTCTTGCGTTCTTTCCAAAGATGGCATTTTTGTGTGCACTTCCATGTGTATCTCAATGCTTAAAGGTAAGATAGGTGGCATTATTTTAGAATAATTTTCATCTTACTTTTTAACGTATCCAGATTTCCTTAAAATTCTTGCCAAAAGACTTTCCCACTCTGATCCCCTATTTATTTCATGTTTAATTAATCTCTTGAATCTCACTCTGCCTCATGCCTTTATCACTCAGATAATTATATTTCCACACCCACTTCTGTCAGCACAAACTGGTAGAACTTCAAGGACAAATAAACAAATACATAAATATAATCAAAGGTTTCAACCCCACCTCTATTGACAGATGGATGAACAATTAAACATAAAATCAGTAAAAATATAGTAGACTTGAACAACAATATCAACCAACTAGATCCAACTAGCATTTATAGAACACTCAGCTGAATACATTGTTTTCATTTGCAAAAAGACCAAATTAATAATACAACACACATCAGTATATTGAAGGAACAGATGTCATTTGAAATACATTTTCTGACCACAATGGAATGTTACAAATTACAGAAAGATATCTGGAGAACTCTAAGAGATGTAATATCAAAAAAATCATACCCATAAGCCACCCATCTCAAATATTTTGATCAGAACAAAAATAGTAACACAATACATTAAATTTTGGGTAATGTAACTGATTTAGTATTTATAAAATAAAGCATGGTTCTAAATGTATAAAACAGAAAAGAAGGTCTAAAATCCATCGTCTTAGCTCCTATAATACCAAAAAAAAAGAATCAAACCTAAAGTAAACAAAATGAAATTTTTAATGGAATGGAAAAACAACATAACAAGAGAGGAAAATTAACACACCCATAAGCTGGTTCTTTTAGAAGATCCACAAAATTGACAAACCTCTAACCAGACTCATCATGGAAAAAAGGTAACATTACTAACATAAGGAATGAGAGAGGTGATATCACGGAAGATATTACAGATATTAGAAGGATAACAAGGAAATATTATGAGAAAATTTATGCTAATAAATTTGACAATTTAGATAAAATGGATTTTCTTCAGTGGCCTAAATTAGCAAAACTTACTCAAGAGTCAGTAGACAACCTGAATAACCCTCTATCTATTAAGGAAGTTAAACATATACCTCACTGATATGAGGAATTATTAATCTCAGGAAACAAACTGAGTGTTGCTGGAGTGGTGGGGGGTGGGAGGGATGGGGTGGCTGGGTGATGGACATTGGGGCGGGTATGTGCTATGGTGAGCGCTGTGCATTGTGTAAGACTGTTGAATCACCGATCTGTACCTCTGAAACAAATAATGCAATCTATGTTAAGAAAAAAAGAAAAAAAGAAGAAGATAGCAGGAGGGGAAGAATGAAGAGGAGTAAGTCGGAGGGAGAGATGAACCATGAGAGACGATGGACTCTGAGAAACAAACTGAGGGTTCTAGAGGGGAGGGGGCGGGGGGATGGGTTAGCCTGGTGATGGGGATTAAAGAGGTTACGTTCTGCGTGGAGCACTGGATGTTATGCACAAACAATGAATCATGGAACACTACATCCAAAACTAATGATGTAATGTATGGTGATTAACATAACAATAAAAAATTTAAAGAAAAAAAAAAACCTTTCTGCTCTCTACTACCCCAAATAAATCCTGGTCCAAATGACTTTAGTGTTGAGTACTGCCAAATATTTAAGGGAGAAATAATACGACTGCTAAACCGGCTCTTAGAGATAATTGAAGAGAAGGTAATACTTCTCAGTTCATTCTGTGAGGCCAACTTTTCCATGACATCAAAACCAAACAATAATTAATATAAAGCTTCTAATACACAGAACTTGAAAACACAGATGGAAAAATTGTTAGTAAAAATTTGTCAAATCAAATATTCAGTATATTAAAAAGCTATTACTTAATGACTAAATGAGGTATATTCCAGGAATAAAAATCTTATTTAACATTAAAAACTAATGGAAGTGATCTATCATATTAACAAACTAAAAAAGAAAACCATATGATCTCTCAGTAGTTGCAGAACAACTTTTGACAAAATTCAACCTTCATTTCTGATAAAAATTCACAACAAAGTAAAAAAGAAGTCGATTTCCTCAAATGGTTGAAGATCACGTATAAAAAAATCTATAGCTAACATCCTATTTAATAGTCAAGTCCAAATGTTTCATGCTCAAAAGCAAAGGAGACAACAATGTCTGCCTTTATCACATTGATTAAATGTTGTACTAGAGGAACCAGCCAGAGTTCAGACAAGATAAGGGAGTAAAATGCAACCAGATTGGAAAATAAGAAATAACACTGCTGTCTTCCCGAGATGACATAAACATCATATGCAAAATCCTATAGAACTACAAAAATGTTACTGTAATTTAGGAAGAGTTTTCAGCAATGTTACAAGTAGCAAGATTAATACACAAAAAAAGAACTGTATTTCTAGATAAAGACGCCATATTGTCAACGTGTCAATTCTCCCCGACTGATTTATAGATGCAGCATAAGCCCAATTAAAATCTTAGCAGGCATTTTTACAGAAATTAATGAATTGGTTCTAAAATTCATATGGAAATGTTCAGGATCTAAAATAGCTGAAGTAATTTTGAGAAACAATGTTGAAAGACAAATGCTCTGTCTTTGAAGGCAAAAGCTACCTGACTTCAAGACTCATTTTAAAGCTATAATAATCATGACAATATAATATTAGGGTCAAAATGGCCACATATTTTGAAGAAACACAAAGGAGAGTTCAGAAAAAGTCCACATGTAAACAGACAACTAATATTTAACAAAGATCCAAAGGCAATTCAGTGGTGAACAGATAATTTTTGGAACAAATTGTGCTGGAACAATTGGATATCCATAAGCAGAAAGAGTAACTTTGATGCACACTCCACAACAAACTCTAAAGTTAATTCAAAACAAATCTTGGGACTAAAGGTTAAATTGAAAACTATCAAACTTTTAGAAGACAACTTTGTGTTATACAAGGATTTCTTGGATAGGACACCAATATTACAGGCCATGAAAGTAAAACTGTGTGAGGTGTTTAAGCAATTTGACACGCCACATGACCTACCCTTACACTCCCACACTAGTGTTCTTAGAAACTTTACTTTCAGTAGTGAAAACTGGCAACAACCTATCTGTACTTCAACAAGTGAATGGATAAACAATTGTAGAATATTTGTATGATGGATGAGTGGTAAACAATAAAAGCACAAGGAACGTTGATATGACAGATGAATCTTAAATTACATCAAGAGGTCAGAAAAAAGTGCAATTTCATTTATATTAAATTCTAGAAAATAAAACTAATACAGATCTCAGGTAAGTGGTTGGCTGGAGACACAGGGATGCAGACAAGAGATGAACAGATGGGAAGGGCCACAAAAGGGACCGGAACTCTTGGGGGTGGCGGATAGGTTAAATGTTTGATCATAGGGATGGCTTCATGGTTACAGACCTAGGTCAAAAGTTTTCAAGTAGTGCATTACATTTTAAATATGAGAAGTTTATTATATGTTGATGTACCTCAATTGATTTGTTGAAAATATATACAAAATATATTATGTAAATGTCTTGACATCCAGTGGCCCTATCTGTGCCTTCATTTTAATTGACAAATCAGGGGCATTTGTCAGACCTCACTATTCCTTCCTTCTAGAAAGGCTTACTTCCATTTAAACTCCCCTACCTTTTCTCTTTCCTCTCTGACCTCTCTTTACCAATCTCTTTTTCAAGTTGTACCATTTCTGCTCAACCTTTCTATATTGGAACACTCTTTGCATTTAATCTTACATAGCCCAATGACTCAAAATGCCCTCACGGTGCTAACTACCCCCAAATGCACACCTTCATGCTCAATTCCTTCGAAATACTCTAGATGCATACATTTCTAAATGGATATCCATACTAGGCTTCTTAAACATATCATATTCAAAATGAAACTATTGACTTTAACCCTATTTTTCCATCTTTCGCCATTTCAGTAAACGGTACCACTGTTCATCCCTTCTGCTTAAAGCTAAAATCTTATTCTCCTTACTGTGGTCTTCCCTCCCAGCTTCTATCCAATTTAACAGAAAGTCTTAAAGGCTCTATCCTCAACATATAAATGAATCCAATCATTTTTGTCCATTTTTTTACCATAAACCTTTGTCTAAACTAGTATCTCTTATTTGGGCTATTGCAATAGTTGGCTTACTCTCATATAATCCTTTTGCCACACATCAGAATGATATTTAAAAATCATTAATAAGATTTCTATTACTAAATCACCTAAACCCACCTATAGTTTTTTTTTTTTTTAGTTTATTTATTTATTTAGAGAGAAAGAGATAGAGAAAGAGCAGAGCATGTGAGAGAGAACACAAGTAGGGGGACAGGGGCAGCGGGAGCAGGGAGCCAGATGCAGGGCTTGATCCCAGGACACCGGGAACATGACCTGAGCCACTCAACCAACTGAGCCACCCAGGCACCCCAAAACCCACCTATAGTTTTTTTATTGCTCTTTTAATAAAATCCCAACTTTTTATGGCCTAAGTGGCCCTGCATGGTCCCAACTTCATCTCCCATCCTCCTCTCTCTTACCTCCTGGGACCCGGGCACACTGTCCTACCTTCAACGCCTTAATCACACTGTACTTGGTAAGGGCTAGAATTAGGATTAGCTGGTTAAGGTACGGAAACAGAAACCAGAATACTTGGATTGATTTCTTAGTTTTGCCACTTTTTTCTTTCTTGTGGGATTGTGGTCAGAGCTTAGACAGCTATAAGTAACTGAAAGACAAATTTGGAAATATGGTCTCTATGACCAAAAAGCAGAGAAGACAGATATTAATAAGAATTAGCAATTTTTTCCCATCTTTTCTCCTTGTCCAGATTTTTCCTAAGCAACTTAAATTTTTAAGTGGCATAACCCCCTTAATGTTAATTTTATTAAAATTACAGAAGGCATAATCTTTAACTAAATTTTCAAAAGAACTAGAGTCTTCATATTAAGTTGTCCTTGAGTTCCCATCCTGATTTATTCCAGTTCACAGAAGAATTGTTTTGACAAACTGAGTGCCTGAGTGTCATATATGTCATGTTTTAGGTCTGAATGATCGTGAGTACAGTGCTGCCAAATTAACAACAGCCCAGAGACATGATAAGCTTGAGGAAATGCTTGTAAGCAAAACCCGCTATGCTATGCTGACTAGAATTGCCTTGCTCAGGCAGCAGTAAGTTCAGCATTCAAGAGTTCCAAGAAGTCATTAGCTCTGAACCGTCCAAGTAGAATTAGCCAATGTTTCATCTAGGTTTCCATAGAAATTTGTATTTCATGTCCTGAGACCAATCACCCGTTAAAAAAATAAAAGGTCTTTTTGGCCACCTAGACTGTGAGTTACTCAAGAATAGGAACCCTAATTCTGTAGAAGGAAGGACACCTTCTCTTCATCTTCAAGTCACTTCACTTGTGTTATTAACTCTGAGTAGCATGCCTCCTGCTTTCTTTGACCAACTTATTTTTTTAGGAAGAGCATGCATATGCATGAGCAGGGGGAGGGGCAGAGGGAGAGAGAATCTTAAGCAGTCTCCACGCTCAGTGTAGAGCCAGTCGAGGGGTTCAATCTCGCAACCCTGAGATCATGACCTGAGCTGAAATCAAGAGTCAGATGCTCAACCAACCTAGCCACCCAGGCACCACTCAACCAAGTTATACTCACTGTTTAATAATCTTCTTTTAGGAATGATGCATGATATATACAAAGCATTTGCTATATTTGCTGATTATTTACATTAAAATATTGGTGGTAATTTCTTTCAGTGTCAGAGTTAGGGTGTAAAAGCCCAGGAGATGGAGGGGCGCCTGGGTGGCTCAGTCGTTGGGCGTCTGCCTTCGGCTCAGGTCATGATCCCAGGGTCCTGGGATCGAGCCCCGCATCGGGCTCCCTGCTCCGCGGGAAGCCTGCTTCTCCCTCTCCCACTCCCCCTGCTTGTGTTCCTGCTCTCGCTGTGTATCTGTCAAATAAAGAAATAAAATCTTAAAAAAAAAAAAAAAAAGCCCAGGAGATGGAAATACACACACGCACACACACACACACAGAATGTCTCTGTTAGCTCCAGGTGTCTTTAGCAACAGAGCCCAAAGAGAAGTATGATTTTCAAGAATGGACAACAGGTAAAATTATCCTCAGAATGCATTCTGTAATCCCATGAGTTTATCATATTTTCAACTCATGTGCATTTAATGCTGAGGCACACTGCTCAGTGTTCCTACAAAGGAGGAGGATATGACAAAACAGAAATCCTCTCTAAAGAAAAAGAAATAGAAGTCCCATTCTGTTGGCTTGAAGGCATGTAGGAAGAAGAGGGGACGGAAGAAGAGGGAGAAGAGCAGGTCAGCAATTAGAGGGAATTACAAGGGGAAAGTAAGAAAATCAGGGCAAGTGACACAATTCCCAAGGTGTATCCTGGGTGAAACTTTAAGATCTTGAGAGGAGCTTGATTTTTATCTATTCTGTAATCCAATATGAAGTATGAGTACTAGGATGACACAGGTGTCAAGACAGTTGAGAATGATACAAATTCCATGGCTTCCCACAGGCTGCCTTTAGTGCTAGAACATCCAGAAGGTTCCACATGCCCCAGTGAATTGACAAAGAAGCATTAAGAGATCCAGTATGACAGTGAAGTTTTGAGACTGAGAAAAAGCATTTCATGAGTGAGATCTCTACGATAGGACTCAAGCGGTGTGGACTACAAACTTCAACCATGAAAGCCTGCAAAATGCCAGTGAAGAGCAGGGTTATCTTTTGGGGCAGCAGCATAGTGCAGAGGCAAGACCAACCAGCATGGATCGGAGGACATTAAAAACCAGAAAAGAGCTTGCCCATCCAAAGGCTTAACTCCATCTCCTGGTAGTCAAGTAAGCTCCTTCCAGCAGAAGAAAGAAACAGAGTGAGGAAATCTGTAAGACACAGCGTTTGCCCCCAAAAGACTGTGTCTAACAACAGGTACTAATATAATGGAAAATGAACAAGTTTTAAGTGCCCTTTTACTTTCTTGCACCTCTTCTAGCAACCATATTGGGTATTAGATGAATTCTAGGAAGTGAAATACATGTAAAGAGCTTCTCTGGGATTCTTTAAAATCCCTGTGTAGCATTTATTCCCACCTTGGATTAAAGTAAGAGAGCTAAGCATCCTAAGTCTCCAGATGTGATCCTACGACACCAAATGTTCAGAGGCAAAGAGAAAATAAGCAAGAGGAAAGTAAGAGACAGAGAGAGAAAGAGAGGAGAGAGAGAGGGAGAGAGAAAGAAAGAGAGATAAATAGGGACATTTACTGTCAAGTTCAGAGACTCTGAATTTCAAAGTCCTCAATTCAACTGCAGTTGCAAAAGCTCAGTCCATTAAAAGGATTCTTTATGTTGCATTTAAGTGTCATTGCGTTTTGCGGGACAAGACAGAATTCCACAAGCAGACCAGGAAAAGAACCCAGACTGAAAACTTTCTGTCAAACCAGAAAACAGACCATGTGAGTTGTGCAAAACTAACCCAGCTCATATTCATTGCCTCTGAAGCGAGAAGCTAAGACCAGAGACTAGACAAGAACTTTATAATCTTCATATGCTAAAGAATCACCTGTGAGCTTTCACAAAAAAAAAAAAAAAAAAAAAAAAAAATCAACCCCCCAGACATTATGACTCAACCGGTCTGGACGCATCCCATGCCACTTCGTCTTGAAAAACTTCCTAGGTGATTTTAATGTGTAGCCAGTGTTGAGAGGCTCTGATCTTAATTCCAGGGGAAATGGGTTATGGTAAAATTTGGGTTTGGGGTGCCAGCCCACACTTCTATATTTGAGTAATGACAGCTCTTCACCATAGCGTAATGCTAGAACCTGAGACTTCTTTTCATGCAGGAAATGTTTTATCTGCTTCTCTGGCTGGGCGAAGTGTTTTTGACTCAGTACTTAAAAGTCAATTTTCCTGGAGATTGATTAGTGCCCCCTGGTGGTAAGAGGTGATCATTTCACATATTTTCCAGGCTTAACCAAGACACCTCTTTAAAGCTGTAGATTTGGAACAGAGACAAAGAAACCTTCAGAAGTTATGGTTTCTTTCTTAGAAATAAGAGAATACCTAGATGACAATAAATATTTTCCGGTAACACAAGGGATTTCTTTAGGCAAAAATATATAAACATGAAATACCATTTTAAAAACATTTTCTTCCTTACAGTGCCCTCTTAACAGCTGACCAATATTTTCTTCCTGTTCTGGTAAGGCATTAAGGTAAAGCTAAGACACTTTGTGTCATTAGAAAGAAAGAGGATACGAAATAGAGGAAGTTCTTGCAAAGAAGAAGAAGCCTAATTCATGACCTTAAGAGTATGTAAATGTAATGAGATGCAAAAGAAAAATTATTTAGTTGCCATACTGTTTTCTGTGCTTCTGTGCCTGAGGGCTAAACCTTGAAGTGTGGGCTATAGAAGCAAGCAGGTAAGTAAGAAGATACTTTGGTCTCAAGCCTAATTCCGTAGGGATAATAAGGGGAAGGGTGAGGTTTCTCAAAGAAGCTTCACATTTATCTTGAAACCACTTCCCATGATGTACAAGATATATGCCTCAGTATTATCAGAGGAAAGTGACTACATAAACTTGAGAAACAGTTTTTTACCCCATGTCCTGGATATAGTGTAAAGATTATCTAAAATTTCCCCGTTATGGGGTGCCTGGATGGCTCAGTGGGTGAAGCATCTGCCTTCGGCTCAGGTCATGATCCCAGGGTCCTGGGCTCAAGTCCTGCATGGGGCTCTCTGTTCAGTGGGGAGCCTGCTTCTCCCTCTGCTGCCTCCCCTCACTCATGCTTTCTCTCTCTCACTCTCTCTCTAATGGATAAATAAAATCGTTAATAAATAAATAAATAAAATTTCCTCCTTTCTTTGGTTAGGGAGAATACATGCAGTTATTGAATGCATACGTAAGCCTATGTGAAACTGAGATCAGGGTAAATAGGTTGCAGGGTCCAAGGACTCCCTGAGTGGATGTACACGGGTGGCTATAGGCTTCAGCACACAGTCCTGGTAAAATGTTCCCAAAGATCAGATGAGACCAGCCACCACTTAATGGAAATCAATTAACATCACCACTCAAGTCAGAGGCAGCAAAGACTAAAGGTTAGTGTATCAATCTAATAGCCTTGTCCATTTACCTTAAAAAGGTATCCATACCCTCTCATTCCAGATGCCCTCTTAGGCAGGAATAAATAGAGGAAGCTGTTAGAAGGACATGTGAAAGACGAGCTTTTTCCTTAAATAGACGGAGTTATCTAAAAAAGACCATATAATAGGAGAGACAGAAGTACCATAATCGGTCAATATAATGCTGTTTCTGTTATTATGTCCTCAAATATCCCAAACACTGAAACTTTATGAGGAAGATTACATAAATAAAAAATTAAAAGCTACAATTGGTTTATCTAAGATATTGTTTTAGCCAATTTTGACATATCTACATAATTAAAAGTCTAATCTCAAATAAAGCTTAACAACTTAAAAGGATCTTGTCACGTGACAGGTTTCTCTCTGCTTTAAACATAGCTGCTGCCCATTCAGATTCTGTACGTCTGGGGCAATGCTGTATCTTTGTCAGTATAAATGCCCCATAACAAAAATCGGCAAAGGATGGAACAGATGATCAATTTACATATAACTATACCATTAAGGAAAGTTTCAGTCTTATATACATAGATATGTAATTATCAAATTTGGTCTAGTCATCATCATTTTAAGTTTTCTCTATACTAAATTGTTCATTTATTTAATAAAATCATGTAGAATCTCTGCAATGTAGATGGAATTTTTGAACAAAGAAAATACCTCTCATTCTCTTCAACAAAAGGTAAATGGATCCTCCAGACAGTTACAAAAACCCTACAGGGCAGGAACTTCAACACGAGAGATCAGAAAGCCAGGACCAATGTCAATGATCCTGTCACTTCAGGAATGAGTAACTTGATGTGCTGGTACTCCAATAATTCTAAAAATACACACTTGTCAGATATCAAATCTGTCAATTCAGTTCCCCATGTCTTGAGAGTAGCACTGACTAGATGGAGGAAAAGCTCCTATTATTTTTTCCAACATCCTGTCTCCCATTATAGAAACTCGAAACTCTGAAGAAAATCTTCCTTTCATACCAGAGACTTCCTGAAAACCCATACACTCGTATATTTTTATTTCTCTTATACCTTTACAGGAAAAGCAGATACCTTTATTAATTCTGTATAACTCTTCCCAGAAATTAAAAAATTCCTCATCAGGTCTTTTGGGGTTTTGTGGGGGGTTTTTTTGTTTGTTTGTTTTCACAATCATGCTTTCTTGCTGAGGACAAAACCCACATGGACACAATTCCACCCCAATTACTGATAAGCCATATCAACTCAGGGATTAAGGGCTATATACCTAAATAAACCCTAAAAGGCTATATACCTATAAACCTAGGGGCTAGATACGTTTTCTCTGGTAAATAGCAAAAAGTACTGTGGGAAGAACTGCAAAGGAAATAAAGGTAGAGAAAATCTAATCACTGACTCTGTAAGTAAATAAAAATTTCAATATGCAATCAAAAACTCAAAGAATCATCTATCCTAGAGAAGACACATCCCCACTTTTGTAAATGCAATTAAATTTATTTATCTTAAAATGTTTTTTAAAATTATCTATTAAAGATACAAGAAGCATGCGTAAGTTTGAGAGACTCTGTAAATCAAACAGGACCAGTTAGATGCAAACTTCCACACAGGAATTGTATTAGTATCCTCCGAAGAAATAGAACCAATAGGATGTGTTTGTATAATATATATGCCTACATATACACAAATACGTATACATACACATATACACAGAGATTATAGAAATTGGCCCACAATTATGGAGGTTAGCAATTCCCAAGATCTAAGATCTGTAGGGCGAGCTGGTAAGCTATGAACCTAGGAGAACTCAAAGGCCAGCTTCCTTGAGATCTAGGAAGAACCAGTGTTCCAGCGTGAGTCTGAAGGCAGAGAAAGAAAAAAAAAAAAAGTCCTAGTGCAAAAGCAGTCAGGCAGGAAGAATTCACTCTTACTTAGAGGAGGGTAAGCCTTTTTTTCTATCTAGGCCTTCAACTGATTGGATGAGACCCACCCACGTTCAGGAGAACAGCTGCTTTAGTCAACTGATTTTAATGTTAATCTCATCTAAAAACAACCAGATTAATGTTAGACCAAATATCTGTGCATCCGACAGCCCAGTCATGTTGACACATAAAATGAGATAATGGGTCAAATAACAATTAATTCAGTAAACTCAGTAAATGTTTACTGAATAGATGAAAAATTACCCAATTACAGCAGTTAGATTTTTTCAAGAAATATATATATATATATATATATATATATATAAATAAATGGGTTGTAACCTGGAAATCCTTAAGTGAATAGTTAATTCTAAATCATAAGGATGGTGTTTTAAGAGTATATATGAAGATATATAGGGGCTCAAGTTCAAGACAGCAATGCAGAAAAACCCTGAACCTTCCTATTCCCATGAGCACACTGAATCTGAAGCTACATAGAGAAAAATGTCCTCTGAACAAAATCTAAAGGCTGGCTGAGCAATGACCACACAGAGGGTAAATGAGAAGAAAACCACATTAAAGTGGGGGGGAAAGGCTGGAAAACACAATCCCACCATAAACCTCTCCCTCAGCATGGTGACCCACAATCAGGAGGGCTCTGAACTGAGAGTTTCTTCCTGAGGAGGGAAGGGTTTGAACTCCACATCTGTCACCCCAGATTTTAACACCTGTACCTGAGAGATAAGCCCCTAAAACATCTAGATTTGAAAACCAAGGGGGCTCGTGTCCACAAGACCCACGACACTGCACTGATTGGAGAAGTGGCTCTTAAAGGGCTTATGCACTCAGACCCACCCACTGCTGGGCCTAGCTCAAAGGAATCTGATCGTCATTAGACTTTAAGTGAGAGGCTCATTTGAATGTATAACAACACTGGCTTGAGGGATAGGCATCTAACATAACACACATGTCTCAGAGCCAGCTGAAATACTTTCTAGGGGCAGACATTAGTGGGTGCCATCTTTGGACTCTCCTTCTGCTTTACTCGAACTGACGGGTACCATCTTTTTTTTTTTTCCTTTTTCTGGTGGGCACCATCTTTATATGCCCCTTCTGCCTCAATACAGCAAGTAGGCACTATCTTTCTGCCCCCCCAATCCAAAGATAAAATGATGTAAAATGTGACCTCAAAAACATAAAATGAAGGTAGGGGGAAGTAAAAATGTAGAACTTTAGAATGTAATCAAACTCAAGTCGTTATCAATGAACAGGAAAGCACAAAACAACCAGACCACTATTAACAAATTGTAGTAAGTACATAACTCTTAATAATAACTTTAAATGCAAATGGACTAAATTCTCTAGTCAAAACATATAGAGTGGCTGAATAAATTTAAAAAAACAAGACCTTATCTATGTTTCTTACAAGAGACTCTCTTTGGATGTGAGGACACAGAGTAAAATGAAGGATGGAAAAATAGTACAATAATATGGAAAACAAAAGAAAGTGTGGGTAGTTATACCTGGATCAGACAAAAATAGACTTTACAACAAAGACTGTAATCACAGATAAAGGGCACTGCATAATGATAAATGGTGTCAACCCAAAAGAGAATATAGTAACATTTGTAAATATCTGTGCACTCGACATAGGAGCACCTAAATATGTAAAGTGAAGATTAACAGAACAAAAGGAAGAAATACATAGCAATATAATAATAGTAGAGGACTTTAATACCCCACTTACATCAGTGAGTAGATCATCCAGACAGAAAATCAAGAAGAAAACATTAATGCTAAATGACATGTTAGACCAGATAGACTTAGTACACTGCATCCAATAATCAACAGAGCATACGTTCTTCTCAGAGGTACAAGGAAATGGTCCAGGATACATAATATTTTGGGCCACTTGTTAAGTTTTAATAAATTTTACATGATTGTAATGGTATCAAGCAACTTTTCCCACATAATGTTATGAAAATAGAACTCAGAAAAGTTGAAAACTGGTAAGTTCAGAAATATATGGAGATTAAACAGCATGCTACCAAACAACTGAAGGGTCAAGGAAGCAATCAAAGCAGCAATCAAAGCAGCAATCAAAAAAATACCTTGAAACTAATGAAAAATACCTTGAGACTAATACAAAAATTTATGAGATGTGGCAAAACAGTTCTAAAAGTAAATTTTATAGTGATAAATGCCTACAGAAACAAGAAACAACTCAAATAAACGCAACTTTACACCTCAAAAAAGAACAAAGCCTTAAGTTAGTAGAAAAAAGGAAATAAAGGTGAGAGCAGAAATAAAGGAAAAAGAGAATAAAAGCACAACAGAGAAGACTAAAGCAAGTAAGAGTTTTTTTTGGAAAGGATAAATTGACAAACCTTAAGCTGGAATCACAAAGAAAAAAAAAGAGGACTCAAATATTATCAGAAATTGAAGAGTAAACAATACATAAGTGATATGACAAAAACACCAAGGATCCCCAGAGACAACTATGAAAAATTATATCTCAAAAAATTGGCAATCTATTTCCCTTGAAGAAATAAATTCCCAGAAACATATAGCCTACCAACACCTCATCATGTAGAAATAGAAAATCTGAACAGACCAACTTATAGTAAGGAGATTCAATCCCTAATCAGAAATCTCCCAAACAAGGAAAGTCCAGGAGCAGATGGCTTAACTGGTGAATTCTACGAAATACTTAACAAATTAATACCAATCCTTCACACACTCTCCCAAAAATAAGACAACGAGGGAGCCCTTCCAAACTCATTTTACAAAGCTTGCATTACCTGACAGCAAAACCAGACAAGGATGCCATAAAAAATAATTACAGGTCAATATCCCTAATGAACATAGATGCAAAACTCTTCAACAAAATATTAGCAAACCTTGTCAGAAGTACATTAAACAGATCATACAACATGATCAAGGTTAAAAATGTGGTTCATCATTCACAAAATCAATGTGAAATACTACATTAGCAAAATAAAGGATTAAAGTCTTATGATCAACTCAAAAGGTGCAAAAGAAGCATTTCACAAAATTAAAACTCTCAACCAACTGGCTATAAAGGTAATGTGCCTCAACATAATAAAGACCATGTATAACCCGAACCCATGCCTAATATACTCAATGGTGAAAAACGGAAAGCTCCTCCTCTAAGATAAGAAACAAGACAAGGATGTCCACTGTTGCCACTTTTATTCAATAGAGTATTAGAGGTCCTAGCCAGAGGTTTTATGCAAGAAAAAAATAAAAATAGAAGGCATCCCAACTGGTAAGGAAAAAGTAAAAATGTCACTATTTGCAGATGACATCTATATACAGAAAACCCTAAATAATCCATCCAAAACTGTTAGAACTAATCAACAAATACAGTAAAATAGGACACAAATCAATACCCATAAATCTGCAGAGTTTCTATACACTAATAACTATCTGAAAGAGAAATTAAGAAAATAAACCCATTTACAACTGCATCAAAAAAAATACTTAGGAATATATTTAACAACAAATGTAAAAGACCTGTACCCTGAAAACTCCAAGACACTGGAGAGAGAATCTAAAGAAGATACAAATAATGGAAAGGTACTCTGGGCTTATGGATTAGAAGAACTGATATGGTTAAAATGTCCATACTACCAAAAACAATCTACAGATTCAATACAATCCTTATAAAAAATTACAATGATATTTTTCACAGAACTGAAATAATCATAAAATTTGTATGGAACCCCAAAATACTTGAAGAGCCACAGCAATCTTGAAAGAACAAAGCTGGATGTATGATCATCCTCGATTTCAAACTATATATGTATAGTAATCAAAACGTATGGTATTGTCCTAAAACCAGAGGTACATATCAATAAAACAGAATAGAGAACCCAGACGTAAACTGATACTTATCTGGTCAATTTCTTTATGACAGAAGAACTAGGAATATACAAAGGGAAAGGACCATGTCTTCAATGAATGATGCTGGGAAACCTGGATGGCCACATGTAAAAGAATAAGCTGTATTGTTATCTTATACTACACAGAAAAAAATAACTAAAAATGGATTAAAGACTTGAATATAAGACCTGAAACCATAAAACTCCTAGAAGAAAATATAGGCAGCAAACTCTTTGACACTGGTCTTAGTGATGATTTTTTTTTTTTAAATCTAACAACAAAAGCAAAAATAAACAAGTGGGTCTACATCAAACTAGAAAGCTTCCATAGAACATACACTACCAATGAAATGAAAAGTCAGCCTACAGAATGGGAGAAAATATTTGCATATATCTGATAAGGGATTAATACCCAAAATATGTAAGTAACTCATACAACTCAGTAGCAAAAAGACAACCAATCCAATTAGAAAATGGGTAGAAGATCCGAATAGACATGTATCCAAGGAAAACATATAGATGGCCAACAGGTACACAAAAAGACGTTCACCATCACGAAGCATCCACAAAATGCAAATCAAAACCACAATATGATATCATCTCACAACTGTTAGAATGGCTATTATCAGAAAAAAACAAGAAGTGTGAGATCTGGAGAAAAGGGAACCCTTGTTCACTGTTGGCAGGAATGTATACTGGTACAGTCACTACGGAAAATGGCTTAAGGTTTCCTCAAAAAATTAAAAGTAAAATCATCATATGAGCTAGCAATCTACTTCTGGGTATTGATCTGAACAAAATGAGAACATTAAATCAAAAAGTTATATGCACTCCCGTGTTCATTGCAGCATGATTTACAATAGCCACAACAGGCAGGCAATCTTAGTGCCCATCAAGGGATGAATGGATAAAGAACATGTGAGCTAAATATGTATATGTGTATATATGTATGTATATGTATGTATATGTATACACACACACACACACACACACACACACAATGGAACATTCAACCATAAAAAAGAGTGAATCTTGCCCTTTGTGACAATATGGATGGACCTTGAGGTTCCTAAGTGAAATAGATAAGACAGAAAGACAAATACCATATGATCTCACTTATATGTAGAATCTAAAAAAACAAGCAAAACAACAACAACAACAAATACACACACAAAACAACCTCACAGATACTGAGAATAGGGTGAACATGGTCAAAAGGCATAAACTTCCAGTTATAAAATAAATAAGTTATGGGGATATAATGTACCTCATGGTCACTATAATTAATATTGTACTGCATATTTTAAAGTTGCTAAGAACACAAATCTTACAAGTCCTCATTATAAGAAAAAAAAATTTTTTAACTATGTAAGGCGACAAACATTAACTGGACTTATTGTGGTGCTCATTTCACACTGTACACAAATATCTAATCATCTTGTACACCTGAAACTAATAGTGTTTTATTTCAATCATACTTCAATAAAAAAGATGTCTCTTTGCAATTCAATTCATACAAAGTGTTCTTAAAAGTTTGTACACACACCACTAGTGATATATGATTTTACATAGTATACTTAAATTTGTAATTTTAACAATTTTCTGATTATAATGTATATCAGAAAAAGAATAACTAGCCCATCAACCCCATGCCTTCTGACTTAATGTTGTTTAGGTTAAAACAAACTAGTTTGGGGGATGAAATTCAAAGAAGTCACTTAGACAATCATTTACTTATAGAAAAATACTAATTAGAAAAGTGTTAATATCCATTATTGCCAAAATTTTTTATATAAATGCCCAATGAAATATGAACATTCAGAGTATTTATGTATATATTTTTACAGCTTCAGCTTCTTTTTTCTACCATCTTACAACTATATAGAGAACAATTTTTAGATATTGGAGAAGAATAAAAGGAGGGGGGATAAACACTTCAACTTGGCATCTAAGGATTGCTTTCCCCCACACTTTAAAGATATAAAGAGTAATAGATGTTGGCAACTTTTTTTATTTATCTTCCACATCAAAGGTGAATTAGGCTCTTATACAAATAACCTAATCTAGACTTGTGTAATAAAGAATTTGTTTGACCTTTGTTCCTGGGTTTCTTGGAGGTAACTTCAAAACGCTTGGAATTTTCCTAGGGTTAGGAGTGTTTGTGTTATCCAAAGTGACCCTGTTGGGTCGCACCTGATAGTTTATGCTAATGGCAGTTCACCGAATAGTTTATATTAAGATGACTCAAAATGGGAGCTGGTCCTATCAGAGAGAACCACCATGTGATTACAGAGTTGTGACTCTGAGCTATGTGACATCAGCCCAACCTCCGTGGTGGGGAATGGAGCTAGAGACTGGGTTCAACCACATGGCCAGTGATTAACTTTTTCACGTCTTCATAATGAAATTCCAATAAAAACTGGACATAAAGCTCAAGTGAGCTTCACTGTTGCCCATACTCTCTGATATTTGTCACACTTTGATGCTGGGAGAATAACACATCTCTGAGGATGACAGAAGCTTCACATTTGGAAACCTCTGTCTATGCCTCTCCCCATTTAGTTAATTCTAATTTGTATCATTTTGTTATTATAAAACTGTAATTTTAAGCATAGTATTTACTTTAGTCCTGTGAGCCATTCGGGTGAACTATCAAACCTGAGGGTAGTTGTGAAAATCCCCAAATTTGTAATCAACTAGTCATATATAAGGGTGGACCCAGAAACCCCTGAGCTTGTGGCTACTGTCTGAATGGAAGCTAGTCTTGTGGAGGAATAGGTCCTTAACCTCGACTTTTGCAACTCACTCAGAGGCTCACGTCTCAATTCTCTATTTGGAGGATGCTCCTATGGTTTTAGACATAAAACTAAATTCTGAAGAATACCTTTCCCTAGGCATTCAGAGGCAAATATTCCACTCTTTGATAAAACAACCCAAGTATATGCCTCAAAGAATAATGAAAGTTACATAATTGGCTGTGTGCCAGACTGACCATTTACTCCATAATGCATACTTACTGTACATTTTGTCACTGATAAGTGCTTAACAACGACTGCTTTTTTCAATATGATAAATTAAATACACATAACCTGTCTAAAAATATAAAGTCATTTTGCTGATAGGAAAAAAATAAATGACTCTAATAAAGTAGAATTCAGAGGACTCACCAAGGGTCAGATATAACATATTTGACCCAGACACTGATAGAATAAAAATAGTAAATAAGTCACTTCACTAACATAAATGCAGCCATACATGAAAATCTCTAAGCCAGTATTCTAATTCTTTCTACCTCAAGATTATATACATGTCTAAAGTTGAATTTGAGTGTGATCTGTCACATTTTGAGATAAAGATACTAGTGGTTTTCACTGTGCAGAATCGTTATCTATCCATCATCAGGCCTTAATATCTGAGGAATTTTTTTTTTTGGCTGCTTGCTTATACAGTTTTCATACTTTAACCTATAACCATGTGTCTCAGTTGGCAGAGCTTGCAATGTAGTTTTCAGCAACTATCAGATGATATATAATGGTCTTCTTGGCAAGAAAGTCTCATATCTCTGTGAATGTTTTGGATACCACTTAATAGTGTCTATTCATAGCACTGCAAAAGAAATGGTGACATGTGTTAATACTCAGACTGATTCATGCTATTTTTTCCAAATAATAAAACAAGAAAAGTTTAGGCAAACAAAAAAACATTTTCTACTTCCAAAAAATATACTAGCATTATTTTTAATTTTCCTTTTTTATTTAATTCCAGGAGGAAAAACAAACCTAATCATATTCTCTTCAAAAGTTATCACCTTTTCTTCTCTACATTTACTTTTAAAAACATATTTTTGCACATTAATGCCTAATAACCTTAAATAACCAAAATTTTACCAAATCCATTTTCATGGTGTTTTTTTTCTTTTGAAAAGTTATTGTGAAATTGAAGGGCCAGAGCCAACTTCTGCAGTAGCAGAGTAAGGGACTTGGTGGAATTCTCTAATGACTATAATGTCACAAGGCAAGACAAGATTTAAGGAGTGGGGAAATAGACTCTACACTTGATGGGAGAAATTGCAAAGTGATGTTACAAAGCAGTGTGGATCTTTTCAACAAACAGTGCTATGAAACTAGACATCTACATACAAAATAATGAACTTAGAGTCTTTTCTTACACCATATACAGAAATTAACAAAATGGATCATAGGCTTAAATGTAAGTCCTAAAAGTCCAAAATTCCTAGGAGAAAAAAAATAGGGGGAAATCCTCATATTAGGTTAGACAATAGTTTCATAGATATAATACCAGAAGTACAGCATCAAAAGAAAAAGATAAACAGGAGTTCATCAATATTTAAATGATTTTTGCTTCAAAGGACACCATTAAGAAAATGAAATGGCGGGATGGGTTAGCCTGGTGATGGGTATTAAAGAGGGCACATTCTGCGTGGAGCACTGGGTGTTATGCACAGACAATGAATCATGGAGCACTGCATCAAAAACTAATGATGTCATGTATGGTGATTAACATAACAATAAAAAAATAAAAAGAAGAAAATGAAATGGCAACCCACAAACAACCCATCCAAATTTAAAATGAACAAAGGATTTTAATACATATTTCTACAAAAAATATACATACATGTGGTCAATAAGAAAAAGAAAAGATACTCAACATTATCAGTGACAATGACATATTTAACATTCACTAGCATGTCTAAAGTTTAAAGAACAGTAACAAGTGCTGGAAAGATAAGGATAACTGAAAGTCTCATATTGATGGGGGGGGATATAAAATGGTGCAGCTACTTTGGGGAATAGTTTGGCAGCTCCTCAAGTTCTAAGTACAGAATTACCATAGGACTCAGAAATTTTACTCCAAAGCATATACTCAATGGAATTAAAAATATATATTCACACAAAAACTTGTACATGATTGTTCAATTTAGGTATATGTGCTGCCGAAGCGAGCACTGTACATGATTGTTCATAGCAACATTATTTATAGTAACCAAAGAGTGGGAACACCCAAAATGTACATCAATTGATAAATGGATATATTAAATACAGCATATTCATACAATGAAATATTTAAAAGACAAGCTTTTCTTTTAAAGAAAAGCGACGACATGGTAGGAGAGGTTGGGAAGATGGCAGCGTAGAAAGACCCTAAACTTGCCTCATCCCATGGATACAACTAGGTAACACACACAAAATGATCCAAAGACTGGCAGAACAAACTCTGCAAGTAAAGGTAGAGAACACTGAAGAAGGTAGAATGGGGAAAGACTCAGTTTGGAAGTGAAACATACCATGGCCACCTGTGGTCTGGAGGAAGCCAGAGGTGTGGAGAAGGGCAAGAAACAAACTACCACACTGGGCAGCCCGCACAGGGAACAGAAATCCTCCTAACATTTGCCTTTGAAAGCAAGAGGGGCCGAATTTCATGAGTTCTTTAAACCAACAGGTCTTAAAGCCTGCAATTTTAAAAATCAGTGGGCTCAGCTCTGAGAAAGCCTGGAGAGTGTTAAGAAGCTGGGTCCCTGCCCTTAAAGAGACAACACAACAAACAGCCTATGCATATGCAGCACAGAAACAGCAGTTTAAAAAAATGCCAGGTGCAGATAGGAGTGAGAGGCTCATCTCAGAGCCTGTCCCAAAGAGGCAGGGATCACAGAAAGAAGGCTCCAGGAACAAAGGAGCTGGCAGGCACCATTTCCCTCTCTTGCCCCCAGCATAAACACATGGCCCCCTACAGGAACCAGCACTGGGCCAACACTTGCTACTTAATTTGCTTACACCAAGCCCTGCTCTGTTGTGCTTCAGTGGATCCACCCTTTTCAGTCACTCTTGCTTCAGTCCTTCTGATATGGGTCCCCTCCCACAGAAGAACTGCATAAACCCTGCCAATACCAGGTCTCCCAACCTGTGCATTTAGTAGGGCCTCAGTTCCTGCAGTGGTGACAAGTTCCACTTTGCAAGCAGACCAGCGCAACCTTGTGAAAATGCACCCCACCTCAGCCAGGACCAAACACTGCCCACAAGAGGCAAAGAGAACCTCTGTGGACAACTGTACTGAAAGAAAAGGACACAATAGCCGAGCATACATAAAGCACATAGGAAACACTTTCCAAAGAAAGCCAGGTCCTGGGGAACAGGGGACACTGCACTGCACGGCACTACAAGACTTCTTCTTCATAAGGCCATTACCTTCAAGAGCAGGAGATGTAGGTGACTTTACTAACAGACAGAGACAGATATAGAAAGTTAGACAAAATGAGGAGACGGAGGAATATGTCCCAAATCAAAGAATAAGACAAAAATCACAGGAAGACACCTAAATGAAATGGATGTAAGTAATATGCCTGATAGAAAACTTAAAACAACAATCATAAAGATACTCTCTGGACTTGAGAAAAGAGTGGAGGACATCAGAGAAACCTTTAATAAAGAGATAAAAAAGAACCAATCAGAGATAAAGAACACAATAAATAAAATAAAAAATACACTTGACTGAAGAAATAGGAGGCTAGAGGAAGCAGAGCGTCAAATTAACAACCTGGAAGACACAGCAAAGAAAAGCAACCACACTGAAGAAGTGAGAGGGAAAAAAATATAAATGCAAATTGAAAAGAGGCTTAAGGAACTCAGTGACCATCAAGCCTAGTAACATTCCCATTAAAGGGATAACACAAGAAGAAAGAGAAAAGGGGGTATAAAATTTATGTGAAGAAATAATAGCTGAAAACTTCCCTAATCTGAGGAAGGAAATAGACATCCAGATCCAGGAGGCACAGATATCCCAACAAAATCAATTCAAGGAGATCTACATCAAGACATATAGTAATTAAAATGGCAAAAAGTAACAATAAAGAATAAAATTTTAAAACAGCAAGAGAAGACAGTTACATACAAGAGAAACCCAATAAAGCTATCAGAGGATTTTTCAGCAGAATCTTTGCAGGCCAGAAGGCAGTAGCAGGATAGAGTCAAAGTGCTGAAAGGGAAAAATCTGCAGACAGTAATACTCTATTCAGCAAGACTATCATTCAGAATAGACGGATGGATAAAGAGTTGCTCAGACAAACAAAAATTAAAGGACTAACTGACCACGAAACCAGTCCTACAGAAAATATTAAGGGGACTCTGAGTGAAAAGGAAAGACTGTAAGTGAGAGTGTGAAAAGTAAGAAACAAAAAAGAAGTAAAAGTATATATGTAAATATCAATCAAGAGAGTCACACAATAAATGGTTGTAAAATATGACACCATGTACCTAAAACGTGGTCAGAGAGAGTAGTAAATAATGGGTTCAACCTGAAGTGACCAACAACTGTAGACTGCTATATGCAGATGTTACATACAAACCTAATGGTAACCACAAATCAAAACCAGTAAGAGATATGCAAAAAATAAAAAGAAAGGAATTCAAGAATATCACTGAAGAGAGCCAAAAACCATGAAAGAGAGGCTCAGAGAAAAATTACAAAGACAACTACAAAACAAGTAACAATATGGCCATAAATATGGCTCTATAGTTAGTTTGAATGTAAATGGACAAAACATTCCAATCCAAAGACATAGGGTGACAGAGTGAATAAAAAAACAAGATGCATCTATATGCTGCCTACAAGACACTCATTTCAGACCTAAAAACACCTGCAGAATCAAAGTGAGGGGATGGAGAAACATTTATCATGCAAATTTATGTCAAAAGAAAGCTGGAGTAGCAATATTTATACTGGACAAAGTATATTTTGTTTTAAAGTATATTTTATGCCCCCCCCCACCTCTCTCTCTTTTGGGGGTCTGGCTAGAGGTTTATCAATTTTGTTGATCTTTCCAAAGAACCAGCTCTTATTTTCATTGATCTCTTCTATTGTGTTTGTTCATTTGTTTCTAGATCATTTATTTCTGCTCTAAACTTCATTATTATTTTTTACTTCTGCTGTATTTGGGTATTGTCAAATACACTATACACATTTGGGTATTGACAAAGACACTATATAATAATAAAGGGGACAGCCCAACAAGAAGATATAACAATTGTGAATATTTATGTACCCAACACTCAAATACATCAAACACTTAATAAAAAACAAAAAGGATCCAATCAATACTAATACAATAACAGTAAGGGACTTTAACACTCCACTGACATCAACAGACATATCATCCAAACAGAAAATCAACAAAGAAACAGTAGCTTTGAATAACACACTGGACCAGATGGATCTAACATATATATTCAGAAAATTCCATCTTAAAACAACAGAATACACATTCTTTTCAAATGCACATGGAACATATAGATCACATATGAGGCCATGAAACAAGGCTCAACAAGTTTAAAAAAAAAATCAAAGTCATAATGCACCTTTTCTCACTACAATGCAATGAAACTGGAAATTAACCACAAGAAAAAATATGGAAGAGACGTTAAATAACATGGTACTAAACAGTGAATGGGTGAACCAATAAATCAAAGAAGAAATCAAAAAATACATGCAAACAAATGGAAATGAAAACACAATTATCCAAAATCTTTGGGATGCAACAAAAGTCGTTCTAAGATATAAGTGTATATCAAGACAGGCCTACCTCAAGAACCAAGAAAAAATCTCCAATAAACAATCTAACCTTACACCTAAAGGAGCTAGAAAAAGAGCAAACAATACCCAAATCAGCAGAAGTAAAAAATAATAATAAATTTTAGAGCAGAAATAAATGATCTAGAGACAAACAAACAAACAAAAAAACACAATAGAAGAGATCAATGAAAATAAAAGCTGGTTCTTTGGAAAGATCAACAAAATTGATAAACCTCTAGCCAGACCCCCAAAAGAGAGAGAGAGGCGGGCGGGGAGGGAGACATAAAATCAATCACAAATGAAAGAGGAGAAATAACAGCACCACAGAAATACCAGCAACTGTAAGAGATTATGGAAAAATTATATGTCAACAAATTGGACAACCTAGAAGAAATGGATAAATGCCTAGAAATATATAACCTACCAAAACTGAAGCAGGAAGAAATAGAAAACTAGACTGATTACCAGCAATGAAATTGATCAGTAATCAAAAACTCCCAACAAATGAAAGTCCAGGACCAGAAATCTTCACAGGCAAATTCTATAAAAAATTTAAAGAAGAGGTAATACCAATTCTAATCAAACTATTCCAAAAAACAGGAGAGGAAGGAAAACTTACAAACTCATTCTATGAAACCAGAATTACACAGATACCAAACCAGATAAAGACACCACAAAAGAGCTACAGACCAATAGGTCTGAGGAACACAGATGCAAAAATACTAGTGAATCAAACCCCACAATACGTTAAGAATATCATTCACCACAATTAACTGGGATTTATTCCCAGGATGCAAGCATGATTCAATATTCACAAATCAATCAACATGGTACACCACATCAGTAAGAGAAAGGAGAAGAACAATATGATTATGTCAGTGGATGCAGGAAAAGCATTTGACACACTACAACAACCATTTATGATAAAAAAAAAAAAAAAACCCTCAACAAAGTAGGGAACCTACCTCAACATAATAAAGACAAGACCTTATATGAAAAACCCAAGGTGAATATCATACTCAATGAGGAGAAACTGAGAGCGTTTTTCCTAAAGTTAGGAACAAGACAAGGATGTCCACTCTCACCAATTTTATTCAACATTAGAAATGGAAGTCCTAGCCACAGTAATGAAATAACAAAAAGAAATAAAAGATATCCAAATTGATAAGAAGTAAAATTTTTGCTATTTGTAAATGATATGATACTATGTATAAAAACTCTAAAGATTCCACCAAAAAACTGCTAGAACTGATAAATGAATTCAGCAAAGTCACAGGACACAAAATCAACATACAGAAATCTGTTGCATTTCCATAGACTAATAATAAAGCAGCAAAATGAAAAAAATAAAGCAGCTGAATGAGCAATTAAGAAAAATAAACTAATTTACAATTGCACCAAAAATAGTAAGATACCTAGGAATAGACTTAACCAAAGACATGAAAGACTTGTTCTCTAAAAACTGTAAAATACTGATGAAAGAAATTGAGGAAGACATGAAGAAATGGAAGGACATTCCAGGCTCGTGGATTAGAAGAACAAATACTGTTGAAATGCCTATTCTACACAAAGCAATCTACAGACTTAATACAATTCCTATCAAAATACCAAGAGCATTTTTCACAGAACTAGAACAAACCATCTTAAAATTTGTATGGAACAACAAAAGACCCCAAATAACCAAAGCGATCTTGAAAAACTAAACTGGAGATGTAATTCCCAATGTCAAGTTATATTACAAAGCTGTAGTCATCAAGAAAGTATGGTACTTATGCAAAACAGACACATTGATCAGTAGAACAGAATAGAAAAATCAGCAGTAAACCCAAAACTATATAGTCATTTAATCTTTGACAACGCTGGAAAGAATATCCAATGAGAAAAGGACCAGCTCTTCAACACATGGTGTGGGGAAAACATGACAGCAACATGCAAAAGAATGAAACCGGACCACTTTCTTAGCCCATACATAAAAATAAACTCAAAATAAACTAAAGACCTAAATGTGAGACCTGAAACCATAAAAATCCTAGAAGAGAGCACAGGCAGTATTGTCTCTGACATCAGTTGGAGCAACATCTTTCTACGTATGTCTCCTGAAGCAAGGGAAACAAAAGCAAAAATAAACATTTGAAACTATATCAAAATAAAAAGTTTCTGCACAGTGACAAAAACAACCAACAAAACTAAAAGACAGCCTACTGAATGAGAGAAGATATTTGCAAATGACATTTCTGCTAAAGGGTTAGTATCCAAAATATATAAAAGACTGATACAATTCAACACCAAAAAACCAAGTAATCTAATTAAAACTCATCCGAGAACATGAGCAGACATTTCCCCAAAGACGACATACAGATGGCCAACAGACACATGAAAAGAAACTCAACATCACTCTTCATCAGGGAAATGCAAATCAAAACTATAATGAGGTATCATCTCACACCTGTAAGAATGGCTAAAATCAACAACACAAGAAACAACAGGTGTTGGCAAGGATGGGGAGAAAGGGAAACCCTCTTGCAGTATTGGTGGGAATGCAAACTGGTGCAAGCATTCTGGAAAACAGTGTGGAGGTTCCGCAGAAAGTTAAAAATAGAACTAAGTTATGATCCAGTAATCACATTACTGAGTATCTACCCAAAAAATACAAAGCCATTAATTCAAAGGGATACATGTACCCTGATGTTTACTGTAGCATTTCTTACAAAAGCCAAATTATGGAAGCAGCCCAGGTGTCCAATAACAGATGAATAGATAAATAAGAGGTGGTATATATATTCTTTATATATATACACAAATCATTCATACATATTCATATATATATGAATATTATTCAGCCATAACAAAATGAAATCTTACCATTTGCAATGACATGGAGCTAGAAAGTATAACAGCAAAATACGTCAGTCAGAGAAAGAAATATACCATATGATTTCACTCATATGTTAAATTTAAGAAACAAGTAAGCAAAGAAGAAAAAAGAGAGAGACAGACAAACCTAGAAATAGATTCTTAATTCTAGAGAAGAAACTGATGGTTACCAGAAGGGAGGTGGGAGGGAGGATGAGTTAAATAGGTGGATGGGGATTAAGGAGTGCACTTATCGTGATGAGCACTGAGTAATATATAGAATTGTTCCATCACTATATTGTATACCTGAAACTAATTTAACTGTATATTAACATAACAAAACTAACATAACTATGTTAAGTATACTGGAATTAAGATTAACAACAAAAAGAAAACATGGGAGAACTTTGAAAACATTTATGCTAACTGAAAAAAGTCAGTCACAAAGCCACATATTTTATGATTTCTTTTATGTGGAATTCCAGAAGAGGAAAATCTAGAGAGACAGAAAGTACATTAGTAGTTGCCTGGGGCTGAGGCAGGAGGGTGGATGGCAGCAGAACAAGATTAAGGAATGACTACTAAAAGGTATGGGATTTTTAGGTAGCGATGATGAAAATGTTCTAAAATGAGACCGTGATGGTTGCACATCCTGTGACTACATTAAACAAAACTGAAGTGTACAAATTCAATGAGTACTTATAAGTTGAGTGTATGTCTCATTTTTTTTAAATGAAAGGTCAGAAGATAATAAATATTTTAGTATATTTTCTGGCATGAGAATTCATTTCACCTAAGGCTCTTCAAAAATACAACTTTTGCTTTCTTAAAAACAAACTTTAGACATATTGGATATTATTTTGACAGCATGTCACAGAGACTCAAAGTCTGTATTACCACATTTTAAAATGTCTAAATGCTTCTACTGCCATCTATTCTACAAATTTCTAATAGGATAATCATTCTAAAACATTGATTTCATTAATTGCTTTGTTTAGGATACTATTTTTGGTGTTCATTGTTAAACCTCTCTTATCTAAACTCTCTCAAGAATTTCAGTCACGTGGCTTTCCTTAATGTCAGTTTTCTCTACAAAAATACACTGGCTTTCTTCCCTGGAATATTTTACACCTATGGAAACATGATTTTTAATATGATACTATTATAAAGTCTATAGCTACAAATAACAAGTCAAGTTCAAGGGTTTAACTGATAAGAGAATTCATGATCCTCCATAATCAGAAATATGAAGAAGGCCAGTAATGGACATTGATTATTACAGTGCCTCAGTACTTTTATTAAAGACCCAAGTACTTTCCATTTTTTTCTAGTATCATTTTTAACACATTCTCCTCAGCTTCTCTTCCCTCATGGCCCTAGACAGTTGCTAAAATTTCATGTCCACATATTGATGTCAAATACAAGTTGAAAAATAGACACTGTTTAGAGGTCTTTTTATAAAACTCAGATAAACCTCTCATAGAGCCTTTTGGTAGACGTCCTGCTTTCACAATAATTGTCTAAAACTACATTACATGCCCACCCCAAGCCAAGCCAATTTCACTCCCCACAGCTGGAGAGGAGCCTGTCCCAAGCTGAACATGGAGTTCACTCCAGCAAAGAACAGAACTCAGTTAGCTCAAGGAAGGTACAGAATGACTACTGATTATATGGGGAACAATGGTTGTAAGCTGTACACAATCACTCCATTTTTATTTATATTCTATTAATTAACATGTACCCTGTCTTGATCATCAATTTCTCCAAGCCAATATATTCACCTCATGTAGAAAACAAATCTTTGGGGTGGCTTATAGGTGAAGCATCCAACTCTTGATTTCGGCTCAGGTCATGATCTCAGGGTGACAGGATAGAACCCCATGATGGGCTCCATGCTCGGGGCAGTCTGCTTGTCCCTCTCCCTCTACTCTTCTCCCTACTCATTCTCTCTCTCTCAAATAAATAAATAAAATCTTAGAAAAAAAAAAAAACAGAGAGGAGAACAAGAATGGAAAGGTAAAGGCAGACACATAAGACTAACACAAGAAATATGGTGTCTGTTAACAATTTGCTTAAAGAGCCTGCAGAACATATAACCATATGGTAACCAAGGCAGGAAGCAAACCACACAAACGCTAACAGGTAAGTTATGTATGTGGTAGAAACCACATTGTCATTCATGATTCTGACATCATGATCAGTCCTAAATAAAGAGAACTACAGATGATGAATGGACTCTTGTGAAACAGACTCAGCCACCATGAAAACTAGAGCACATATTGAAGAAGGGCACTGCTCTGATCTTAATGTATATTTTATTGTGTGTGTTTCACAGACTCAGAAAATTGTATCATTTAACCTTTCAGAACTTTTTGAAGGACCAGTTTCTTAGCTACCATTAACTGGGCACTCATTTATTATTACTTACTAGAAGTTTATCCAAGTTATTTTAAGGTCTCTCTTAATTCTACCAATTGCTGAAGGGTTTATACTGAAATAAGCAGTACATGTTTACTGTTATGGGTATAAATCAAAGAGTGTAAGTTTTACCATCGTCAAATTATTCAGGTAGCATTTCCCCTTAGGTCATCCTAATATTATACTGCACGTACTGCTATAGGATCATGGGGACAAATTACAAAACATGGTAATGTGGCAAATATGGCCCTAAGATACACGATCTCTCAGCAAAGCCATATTTCATCATTACTCATACAGGAAAAGTAAGAATCACAGCAAGGAAGCATCTGTTTTCTTAAATTCTACATTAAAATTAAAATTAGTCAACATACCAACTAAGTACATGTGGAGGCATTTGGTTTTGAATTACAAAATTAAGACATGTTTCTTGCAACAATAATTATAAATTTATCTAAAATACAATTAAAATCTCCCTGTTCCAATCCAATTACACCCAATTATTTTCCTTTCTTGTGCAATATACGCTCATATACAGTTACTTGTTTTATTTCAAAAATGTGTACATATGCTGTAATTTGCCTTTTTCAATCTAACCATGTGGAAATTCATATAAATCAATATCTATCTAGCACTCTTGTTTTTTCCATATTTATATTCTATTCCACAGGGCAGATGTACCCTTATTTAACATTTGTTTAGTTAACAAGAAAAACTTCAGACACATCACGACTTGATTCTTGAAATGTGAGTGAATACATATTTTTCAGTAGTTTAAGACTATACCCACTTTCATTACACCATTTACAGTAATACTACTTTTATACTTGTTGTCCAAAGTAAGCAAATAATCTATCAACTGTCAAAAGGCCTAATTTCAATAACTGTCAAACCTTGACATCTCACTAATCTAATAACAATTATACTTCTATATAATTGTTAACAAACCACCTAAAGAGTTCTAATTTCTTGCAGGATGCGGAAATCCAGGAGACATCCAGCAATCCGACTTCTGGGAATATATCCCGACATAATGAAAACACTATGTCAAAGAGATATATGCACCGCAATGCTTATAGCAGCATTATTTATAGAACTCAGGACATGGAAACAATCTAAGTGTCCACTGACAGATGGATGAAAAACATTGTGAATAATGGAATATTATTCAGCCATAAAAAGTGAAGAAATCCTGCCATTTGTGACAACCTGGAAATCCCTGATGTCATTAAGCTAAGTGAAATAGGTCAGAGAAAGGCAGGTAATGTATGATCTCACTTATATGTGGAATGTAAAAAACAAAAACACAAAAACTGAAAAAAAATCCCAGTTTTGTGGTCACCAGAGATGGGGGTGAAGGGTAGGGAACTGGTTAAAGGTGATCAAAAGGTACAAAAGTCCAGTTATAAGAAAAATAAGTACGAGAAATATAATGAGCAACATGATCACTACAGTGAACACTGCTGTAGGATATACAGAAAAGTTAAGAGAGTAGATCCTAGGATTTCTCATTACAAGGAAAAAAATCTATTTTTTCTTTTACTTTGTATCTGTATGAGATGATGAATATTAATTCATCTTATTGCAGTAATCATTTCATGATATATATGTCAATCATTATGCTGCATACCTTAAACTTATACAGTGTTGTATATCAATTATGTCATAATGAAACTGGAAGAAATGTTATAAATAAAGTCAGAGGAAAAAAGAAATTCATGTAAGAGTTTTACTCTCCCATTAACAACAAAGAAAAGAGTTAATCTAAAACTTAAAACTGTTTTGGTTTCTATCAGAAAACTGAGGTCCTCAGACCACACAGTATATTGAATTCCAAGTAGTAAATCTCCTCTGGGGGAGGACCAGGCACATGAGCTTTTTCACCCATGGACAAATAGAGGAAGAAGATACCCAAAATAAAAACATGTAAAAAGTAAACTGAGGTTTTAATGAACTTTTAGGGGTTATGTGCCAATTAGTTTAAGACAATTTAGATTCTCTGAGATACTAAAAGGAAGTGGACATGGCAGGAAATTAGAGGTGGCACAGATATGCAGGAGACAAGGACACACTCCTGATAGACAAACATGAAACTGGGTCCTTCTTGCATACAAACTGAAACTTGTCCGTCATTGGAGGAATGGCCAAAAGAAAATTCCTCCTCCAGCCTGATGCCAAACAAAGTTGCCCTGTGGTTGAGTAGAAGTAAAAGCAATTTCACATTGAGGGAGTGGCAGGAAATCCACTTGTTCTCATGACTGTAAGCTGATACAAGGCCAAAGACTGCTGTCAAAGGGGCAGGCATTGGAAACATGCTCTACTCAGTACCTCCAACTAGTACAAGGACCCCATAAATAGGAGAGAAACAAAAATGCAGAAAAACATGACCACTAAGCTTCAACAACATGACTAAGACTGACATTCTGTGAGAGAACTGAGAACCTCTGACCCCACCATGAACTTTGTGCTCAGTATCCATCAAAAGTTGTGTGTGTCTAGAGCAGGGGTAAGAGGTACGGGGAGAAACTGGTGCTGTATGATAGTCATACTGGCTCTTTAGAAACCTAAGATCCAATTAAAAAAAAAAAAAAACACTGAGAAAAGACAAGTCACAGAATGAGACAAAATATTTGCAAAACACATTTCTGATAAAGGAATTAAACCCAAAGTATACAAGGAACTCTTAAAGCTCAACAGTAAGGGAAAAAACAACCTAATTAAAAATGGGCAAAACTTCTGAATAGATACATCACCAAAGACAATATACAGATGGTAAATAAGCATACGAAAAGATGCTTAACATCATTTGGCATTTGGGAATTGCAAATTAAAACAATGAGATACCCCATTTGTTTTAGAGTGGCTCAGATCCAATAAATGGGCAATACTAAATTCTGCTGAGTATGCAGAGCAACAGGAATTTTTATTCATTTTTAGTGGGTATGCAAAATGGTACAAGAATTTTGAAAGAGAGTTTGGTGGTCTCTTACAAAGTTTAATATAGTTTTATTATATGACCCAACAATGTTTTAGGTATTTACCTAGCTGATTTGAAAAGTTTTATCTATACCAAAACCTGCATGTAAATATTTACAGCATCTTTGTTAATAACTGCCAAACACTGGAAGCAAAAAAATATCTATTAACCTTCAATAGGTTAATAGATAACTTTAGTGCATTCATATGATGGAATATTATTCAGTGATAAAAAGAAATGAGCTGTGAAATCATAAAAAGAGATAGTGATACACATTTAAAGTTCACCTACGTGAAAGAAGCCAGTTTGAAAAGGCTACATACTGTAGCAAATTATATGGCAAATGTGGAAAAAGATCAGTGGCTACTGGGAGTTTGGGAGAAGTGAGGAAGGTTGAATACATGAAGCAGAGGCAAAGTTTTAGCGTCAAACCATTCTGTCTGATACTTTAGCATCAGATACGTGACACAAATCTATCAAGAGAGCACAAAGAGTAAACTTCAATTTAAACAAATTACCAAAAAAAAAAAAAAATCATTTAGAATTCACTGGACCCCAGAAGGGAATGCAGACTGTGGAAACATAAGAAACAAGTTCACTGAAGAATGTGATGGGAGATGTGCTAAGTAACTTTGGAATAAGTGAAGTCCTTAACTTTCACCAAAAGAAACCAGATAAGCAACGTATTCTAGTTGATAAATTCCTGTCACATGGGGGTAGAACTTAATAATTCTGAAACTGCTATATATGGGTACTGGAAATGAACAATTAAGTAAGTGAACAGCAGATGGTGGAAGCCAGGTGTCTCATTGTTGGAGTGTGAATTTACAAATAAGCCAAAGAAGGAAACAGGAGTGATCTAGGTGGTGATGGATTATAGTCAGAGACATTGGTAAAAACTCCCATTTACTTTAATACAGATACAGAGGATTACATCAAGAAATATTTATAGAAATTTATTTACACATGGGTTAGTACACACATTCCCTTGCTCTGTCAGATGAAAGAACTTAAAAGCAAAGACATGCAGGAGCCATGGGCTCACACAGTTCTTAAATCTTGTTTTCTAAAAAGATTTCTGCAGTAAAAGGGACCTAGCCTCTTTGGTGAAATGTCTAATACTAGGATTTGGGCAAGAAATAGAACAGATGAGCTGGAAATATTTTGTAGTGCCAGAATTACAGACATGCTCAACACATACACATGTACATACACACACAAATGGAGCTACATCAAAGAAACACAGGAATCAATTGAAAGATCCCCCAGTGGCCCATGCCGGAACACTTTGAGAAAGAAAAAAAGAGAATAGTACTGGGTTATAATCTAAAGTATAAAATAAATATCCATGAGTCTACACTGATAAAAATATAACTCCCCACTCCTTAACCATGGGTTGCATATAGTACTTACTTCAAAAGAATACAGTCTGGGAAGGGCGGGTAATTTACAGTGGAAAATGATCCAGACTACATCAATACAGTATTAGGGTCAGTATCAACTTTTATATATCATGTTGACAGTATGTAGCACTGGTATGATGAAAGTGGCATTTTAGAGGAGAGGAAGACCACTCCAAAATTCACAATGCCCGTCTGATCATGAGAGAAGCAGACAAATTCCAATAAAGAGACATCCTACAAAATACCTGACCAGTACTCTTTTAAAACTGCCAATAATATGAAAAACAAATACAGTCTGAGAAACTCTCACAGCCAAAAGGAGTCTAAAGAGACCTAACAGCTCAATGTAATGTGGTCCTAGATGGGATCCTAGAATAGAAAAAGGACATTAGATAATACCTTTAAAAAGCAAATTAAGTATGGACGTTTATTACTATTAATAATACTGGTTCCTTACTTGTAGCAAATGAATCATTAATGTAAGGTGTAAATCACAGCAGGAAAAGGGATGGACAGTGTATGAAAGTGCTCTGTATGCCTTTCTTCTTCTATAAAACTGTTATTAAAAATAAAGTTTAGGGGAGCCTTCGTGGCTCTGTTGGTTAAGCGGCTGCCTTTGGCTCAGGTCATGATCCTGGGGTCTGGGATCGAGCCCCATGTCCGGCTCCCTGTTCAGTGGAGAGCCTGATTCTCCCTCTCCCTCTGCCTGCCACTCTGCCTACTTGTGCTCTCTATCTATCTGTCGAATAATAAATAAATAAAATCTTTTAAAAAATAAAGTTTATTTTGGACCAGATATTAAAGTATAAAAACAAATAAAAACAAAGATAAAAATAAACATTTTTAGCACAAAGAAATGTTTCAATAATTCATCAATAAACCTGTGATATAATAAATATGAAAAGTAGTTTTCTGTGAAAAAATGACAGGACACCAAGTGGAAATTTGTCTTCATACACGGAAAGAGTAAAATGGCAATGGTCAAATGTGGGTACACAAATGTAGATTTTTTCTTACTTTTTGAAAGTAAACTGAATCTCCAAAACACAAATAGTACCACTGCATTGTGGAACTTATAACATGTAATATAGTAAAATGTGTGACCAAAAAAAAAAAAGCCAAAAGAATGGCAAGAGAAAATAGAAGTGTTTTAACATTCTTATGCTATATACCAAACAGTATAATATTATTTGAACACAAACTCTGATAACTAAAGATGCATAGTGTAAGCTACAAAGCAATTTTTAGAACTTAAAAAGTAAAAAATTAGTTTAGCCAATCAATGCAGAGACATACTTGCATCATAGAAATACTCAGTTTATCCAAAAAAAGACATGAAAACAGTTTGAAAAAACAAAGACAGATGAGACATAATAGAAAATAAAAATGAAGATGTTACATCTGAAGTCAACCACACAAAAAATTATATTCGGAATAAATAGCCTAAATTTTTCGATTAAAGGAAGAGATGGTCAGATCCTATTAAAAGGCAAAACATCAAAAATAAAGGAGAAATAAGCAAAGCTACTATTACCTTAGAGTCTTCAAAAGTGTTCTCTTGATCTAGTTGACATTTAAAGAACACTGTACCCAACAAGACCAAAATACACTTTCAAGTATACACAAGGAATATTCATCAAGACAAACCATTAATTTTTAATAAATTCATAAAGATAGAAGAATGTGCCCTCTCACAACAATGAAAAAAATTAGAAATAAATACCAGAATATTTCAGAATTTTTCAGTTATCACATAGAAATCAAAAAATGCACCATAAATAACTCATGGGTCATAGAAGGAATCATAAAAGATAGAAAATATTTTAAAGAGAATGAAATAAAAAATCAAAAATTTATAAGATACAGCTAAAGTAGTAGAGGAATGTTTACATTCCTCTATGTTTACATAATCATTGCTTATATTAAAAAGAACTAAGTTCTCAAATCAATGTTCCAAACTTCTGCCGGAAGGAGCTAGAAATAGAAATAAATAAAGCTCAAATAAGCATAAAGGAATAATAATGACAAGAGCAGATTTAATGAAATTGGGAACAGAAATAATAATAATTCAATACAGCAAAGAACAACTTTTAAAAAAATCAATAAAAGTCATTAAACTTTAACTGATGAAGAAAACACACACACACAAAGTACCACTATCAGGAATGAGTAGGGGAGTGATGTCAGTTTTATTGTGGCATGAGGCATTCCTTTTTCTCTCCCCTTGATTTACAACTAATTGGATATTCATAACCAGAACTAACTGCTTCTGAACATTTACCAAGACATCCAGGAGTTAAGTGAGCTTGCCTACCCTCAGCCCACTGCAATCTGGAAAAACGGAGCTGAGAGCATACAAAACTGGGCAGATACCCATGGGATATATAGAATTTGTATAGGGGAATCCAGTAGGCCATCAGAGCACAACAGAGAGAAGTTTTCAGACAGGGGAGATGAAGGAACTTACCAAGTCATTCCCCCTCCTCAGAGTACCACACTGCAAGGTATTGAGCTTTCAGTGGCATCTGAGGTGATCACTCTGGCAAAGGACGCAAAAAGCAAAAGGGGTGAGTGACCACCCAGCTGTCTCAGTTGCTCAGGTTGTAGTTGGAGGGACCCATTTTCTTCAGTAGTACCTGGATTTCTGAGGAGGGACAACTCTGACTTGGGAGAGAGAGATGAAAGGAAAAAGGCAGATGAGAATATCAAAGGGCACTGAGGAAATTAGTTTGGTAAGGGATTTTAGCAGAAGGTCCATCATGGACCTCTGGGAGTGCCCACTGGAAGATCCCCCTACAGGGCTGTGGTCACCCCTCAAAGCCCCAGGGGCTCAGTCCACACCTCTTCTATCTGCTACCCGGAGAGCTAGCTCAAGTAGGAGAAAACACAAATTTGAGTTGTAGCACCACCTTCTGGAATACAAAAACAAGATTATTAATAACCAATCTGTTGAATTTTAAGAAACAAAGTAAATATAAATTCTTAGCAAAGGAAGGTGACAGCTGCTTCAAATGTGGGGGAAAAAAAAGCATATGTCATCCAGCACTATAAAATAATCAAGTAAATATGGTGTCACAAAAGAAAATGCTAATTCTCCAGCAACTGAAGTCAAAGGCACCAAATACTGCAATCTAACTGATAAAGAATTCAAAATAGCTCTTATGAAGAAATTCAATAAACTGTAAGAAAACTCAGAAAAGCAATTCAATGAACATAGGAATAAAATTAATGAACTCAAGGAGTTCTTTGTCAAAGAAATTGAAATTAGAAACAGAACCAAACAGAAATTCTAGAGCTTAAGAAATAAATGAATGAAATGAAGAATGTAACAAAATGTTAGCAGGACAAACCTGATGGGTAAAGAATAAGGGACTTGGAGACTAGAAAAATAGGAAAACTCAGTTAAAAGAGAATAGAGAACTGCAATTTTTTAAAAAGTGAAAAAACCCTACAAGAGCTATCAGATTTTATCAGAAGCAAATAGAAGAATAATTGGTGTAACAGAAGAAGAAGAGAGAAAGGAGCAGGGAGTTTATTTAAATAATAGCAGAATTTCCCCCAAGTTTGCTTGGGGAAGCAGTTGAACATACAAGTCCATAGGGCTAATAGAATACCTTATTACCTCAAAGCGAAACAAAAACTTTCTCTAAGACACATTATAATGAAACTTAAAAATCAATGATAAAAAATTCTTAACACAGAAAGTAGGGCAAAAAATAACGTACAAAGGAATGCCCAGCAGCCCATATGTAGAAACTCTACAGGCCAGGAGAGAGTGGAAGGGCATATCCAAAATGTTTAAAGATAAAAATTGCCAACCAAGAATAATTTATCTGGCAAAGGTATCCTTCAGATAGGAAAGCAAAATAAAGGCTCTCTCAAACAAAAATTGAGGGAGTTCACCACCACGAGACTTGCCTTGCAAGAAATGCTTAAAAGAGTTCTTCAAGCAGAAATTAAAAAAAAAAAAAAGGTAATCAATGACATGAAAAACATGTGAAAGTATACAACACTATGGTAAAGGTGAAAAAAAGAATTAGAAAACCATAACTATATTATAATGGTGTGTTAACCAATTGACTACAGTATAAAGGTTAAGGGAAAAGAACATTAAAAACAACCGTAACAAAAAAAAAATCACTATAACTACCAATTCGTTAATGGAATTCACAGTATAAAAACTGGTCAGTTGTGATATCACAAATATAAAAGGAGTGGAGTAAAAGGGTGGAGCATTTACAGGCAAAGGTAAGTTGCATCAACATAAAATAGACTATTTTATCTATAAGAGGTTTTACGTAAGCCTCATAGTAACCATAAGCAAAAATTGTAAAAATCTAGAGTAGAATCAGGAAATAAACAAAAAAAATACTGACAGATTTGAAGGGAGAAATAGACAGTAATAATAGTAGATGACTTAAATACCCCACTATCAGCAATGATAGACCAGTGAGACATAAATCAATTTTCATGTTGGCATTAAACCATACTCTAAACTAAATGGACTTAATCTAGAACATTCCATCCAATAACAGTAGAGTCCACATTCTTCTTAAATCTTCATGGAATATTCTCCAGGAAAGATCATATGATACAACACAAAAAAATATTAGATAATTTTAAAAAACTGAAATCATACAACTATCTTTTCTGACCAAATGGTATTAAGCTAGAAACTGAGAAGAAAAAGCCGGAAAATCTACAAATATGTGTAGATGTGTAAACTAAATAAGACACTCCTGAACAATCAGTTGGTGAAAAAAAAAAAATCAAAAGGGAAAACTTAAAAACAGTACAAAACAAATGAAAAAAAATACACATATCAAAGCTTAGGGGATGGAGCAATAGCAATTCTGAGAAGAAAGTTTATAGCAATATATACATGTATTAGGAAATTTAAAAGGTCCCAAGTAAACAACTTAAGGAACATCTCAAGGAACTAGAAAAATAAGGATAAATTAACCCAAACGTAGCAAAAAGAAGAAAATGATAAAGATCAGAGCAAAAAAAAAAATAAGTCTAGGAAAGCAACAGACAAAATAAAACTACAAGCTGTATTTTCAAAAAGATAAAGTAAATTAGCTACATTAGATAGGAAAAAAAGGATCAAAATAAGATATTGAAAAGTAAACTTTATAACTGATACCACAGAAATACATAGGAGAAGAAAGTACTATGAACAATTAAGTGCTAATTAGATAACCTGGGAGAAATAGATAAATTTCTAGAGACACACAGCCTACGAAGACTGAATCAGAAAGAAATGAAAAATCTGAATAGACCAAGAGTGAATAAAGAGATGAATCAAAAGTAAAAAATCTCACACCGTAAGAAAACACAGAACTAGATAGCTTCACTGGTGAAATCTAACAAACACTCAAAGAAGAATTAATTCCAATTCTTCCTAAACTGTTTCAAAATGGGGCGCCTGGGTTCCTCAGTCAGTGAAGCATCTGACTCTTGGTTTCAGCTCAGGTCATGATCTCAGGGTCGTGAGATTGAGCCCCTTGTCAGACTCCACGCTCAGAGGGGAGTCTATCTGAAGATTCTCTTCTTGTCCCTCCTACTCAGGCTCTCTTGGTCCAAAACAAATAAAATCTTTAAAAAAAAAAATGGGGGGGAGGAGGGGAGGGCACCTGGGTGGCCCAGTTGGTTGAGCATCTAACTCTTGACTTTAGCACAGCTCATGATCTCAGAGTTGTGAGACCATGTCCTGAGTCCGACTCCAAGCTCAGTGCAGAGTCTGCTTGGGATTCTCTCCTTCCCTCTCCTTCTGCCCTCACCTCCACTCACACTGTCTGTCTCTCTCTCACTAAAATAAATAAATCTTAAAAGAAAAAAAAAAACTTCTTCAAAAAAAATTGAATAGGGGTGAATATTTCCCAACTCCTTCTTTGAGGTAAGCATTACTCTGATACCAAGGCCAAGTAAAAACACTAAAAAGAAAACTGTACCAATGTCCCTGATAAACAGAGATGTAACAATTCTCAACAAAATACTAGCAAACCAAATTTAAGAACATAATTAAAAGATTATAGACCATGACAAATAGGATTCATCCTTGGGTTGCAAGGATGTATGTAAATCATATGTAAATCAATAAATGTAATACATCACATTAACAGAACACAAGGTAAAACTCACATGATCACCTCAGTAGATGCAGAAAAAGCTTTTATAAGATTCAGTATCCTTGATAAAAACTCTCAACAAATTAGGCATATAAAGAACATATTTCAACATAATAAAGACCTTGTAAGACAAAACCACAGCTAACATTATACTTAACAGAGAAAAAGGGAAAGCTTTTTCTATAAGATCAAGAACAAGACAAGAATGCTCACTCAATATTCTTATTCACTATAGTACTGGAAGTCCTAGCTAAAGCAATGAGGCAAAACAAAGAAATAAAAAGCATACAAATGAGAGGAATAAGTAAAATTGTATTTGCAGATGGTATGACTTGGTATACATTTACTGTATATAGTAAACCCCAAATACTTAACAAAAAACTGCTGACACTAATAAACAGTTTCAGGATATAAAATCAACATACAGAAATCAGTTGCATTTCTCTACACTAATAATCAAACATCTGAAAAAGAAACAAAACTATCCCATTCACAGTAGCATCAATAAAATACTTAGGTGTAAGTTTAATGAAGGAAGTGAAAACTAAAAGACTTTGCTGAAAAAATTTGAAAAGACACAAACAAACGGAAAGACACTCCATATTCATGGATAAGAAAAATTAATAACGTTAAAATGTCCGTAACACTCAAAGCCACATGTAGATTACATGCAATCCCCATCAAAACAACAACATTCTTCAAAGAAGTAGAAAAAAATGATCTTCAAATTAGTATAGAAGCAAAAAAGTCCCCAAACACATCTGGAGGTAGGATACTTCTTGATTTCTTACTACAAATCTTTAGTAATAAAAATAGTATGGCACTGGCATAAAAATAATCACAGAGCCAAGAGAACAGAACAGAGTGCCCAAAATTAAATCCCTGCATGTATGGTCAACTAGTATTTGACAAAGGAGCACAGAGCACTGTATGGGGAGAGACAGTCTCTTCAACAAGTAGTGTTGGGGAAAACTGGATAAGTTCCTCAACAAAAATTAACTCAAAATGGATCAAGAACTTAAACATGAAACTCAATACCACAAAACTCCTAGAAGAAATCTTAGAGAAGTTCCTCAACATTAGTCTTGCCAATGAGTTTCTGGATATGAAACTAAAAACACAACAAAAGCAAGTATGAACAAATGGGATTACATCAAACTTAAAAATTTCTGCACAGCTAAAGAAACAAAAGGGCAACCCTACAAAATGGGAGAAAGTTTTCAAACACCATATACCAGACAAGAGGTTAATATCCACAATACAGAGAATTCATAACTCAGTAACAAAAACAATTATTTAAAAAAGTCATCTGATTAAAAAATGGCCAGAGGAACTAAATACACATTTTGCCGACAAAAGACACCCAAATAGCCAACAGAAATCTGAAAAAAATGCTCAACAAAATAATGGCCTTTGGTTTTTTGTTTTGTTTTATTTTTCCCATAGCTCATCAAAGTGGGAGGATATTCAACTAACATCTGGATCAAGGAGACAATTTGAATTATAGTACCATATATTTCATTCAGAAATACACCATATTATGATTCTTTGCCAAATGCAGTCAGAAAATTCTTATGCTTTCCATCACTTTCCTGTTTGGGCAAATGTCTTCTCTATTTCTTATACTTTCTGGGCATTAATGAAGTTAACAATCATTTCCTGGTTTTCTAAAAACCTTTGTGGGGGCAAGGAGTCTTTTGGGGGGAAAGCAATAGCTTTCAGTCCAAAATTGTTCTTCTCCAGAGACTTTTGGACCCCACTGGCAACGGAAATCAATCTCTTTGCACTTGGAATGGCATTTATGGGGATATTTTTCCTTATCTTCCTACCTATTTCTGCCAATCCTTCACATTATTACCAAAGAGATCATTACAGAATTTTTAAAATTCTTATTTTTAATAAATGTCATTTTTTTTTAAGATTTTATTTATTTGAAAGAGACAGCGAGAACAGGAACACAAGCAGGGGGAGTGGCAGAGGGAGAAGCAGGCCTCCCACTGAGCAGGGAGCCCGATGTGGCGCTCGATCCCAGGACCCTGGGATCATGACCTGAGCCGAAGGCAGACGCTGAATTGGCTGAGCCACCCAGGCGCCCCAAAATTCATTATTTTTAGTAATGAGGCCTCAATACTTTACTACTATGGATGAAAAAGAGATTCCTTGTGTAGAATCCTCCGATCTTACTAAACTGACTGAGGGTTTTAAGTGGGTCTACAAACATACTCTACTTATTCTATCCAGTTTTTTCTATTCCTCATTATTCTTCAGATTTTAGTTTTCCTTACCAATTTTAAAAGAGAAAGTAATCAGTGATTCATAAATGCATTTCTTCTTTTTCATTTTTATTGAACATATTTGACATATAACATTGTGTAAGTTTAAGGTATAGCACATGTTGTTTTGATAATGTATTTATTATAATGATTGTGGTTGTAGCAATATTTAGCACCTCTACCATCTTGTATAATTATAATACAATATTGTTGTCTATATACACTATAACATGCAGACCTCTATGGCTTATTTACTACTTGTTCCAAGTTTGTACCATTAAACTTCAACTTTATTACCCCACCCCCATCCCCTGGGAATCACCATTTTACTGTTTTACAAGTTTATCCTTTTTAGATTCCAAACGTGAGATCATCCAGTACCTGCCTTTCTGGGTCTGACTTATTTCACTTAGCATAAATCCCTCAAGTCTCATGCTTGTTCTCGTAAATGGCAGGATATCATCCCTTCTTGTGGCTAAATAATATTCTAATGTATACATGCCACATGTTTTTATTCATTTATCCATTGATGGGCATTTTGACAGTTCTCCTACTTTGGTTATTGTAAATAATACTGCAAGAAGTATGGAAGTCTGTCATTCTGAAAGTCTATTTTTATTTCCTTATACCTGTAAGTGGAAATTGAGGGACCACGTAGTCATTTTTTTGAAGCTCCTCAAATTTATTGAGGAACTTCCATATCATTTTCCATAGTGCTTGGACCAATTTACACCTCATTGTCCTTTTCATTTGCATTTCCCTCATGATTACTGATGTTAAACATCTTTTCACTTTTAAAACGGTAACACAAGTGAATGGAGAAGGCACTATCATTTTTTATGAAGGTATCATCCTTACTTGAATCTTTTCTAAGTACATCTAAAGCCATCATGGCTTCTTTACCCCCTGTCCACCCTTCCTGAAAAACCTTCAACGTATCTCCATTCTCAATATTTAACCATTACACTTTCTCATATGGTTAATACGTATTTTACATTCTCAATATTGTAAGTCACTAGAAAGAAGGGAATAAATTTTACTTCTGTATTTATCATAGTATTCAGAATTCTGCTGAAGGGGTTGGAGCGCCTGGCTGCCTCAGTTGGTTGAGCATCCAACTCTTGATTTTGGCTCAGGTCATCATCTCAAGGTCATAAGATCAAACCCTGCCTCAGAATTGGTGCTCACTGTGGAGTCTGCTTCAGGTTCTCTCTCTTCCTCTCCCCCTACCTTCCCCCAGCTTGCACACAGGCACTTTCTCTCTCTCTCTCTCTCTCTCTCTTTCTCCCCCTCTAAATTAAGAAATCTTTAAAAAAAATTGAATGAACTAGAGTAGAGGAAGGGTGTATATTCCAAGTTCCAACTACTAACAGGAGTTCCAACTACTGCTTATTGGAGTTCCAACTACTGGAGTTCCAAATAGTATTTTCCTACTTAACTTTTACATCAATCCCATGAGGTAGGTACTACTGACTCCAAATGACAGATGTGGAATCTAATTTTTGTAGTGGCTGCATGACTTTTCAAAGATGACTTAGTCAGTGGGAGGAATGGAAATGAAATTCACTTTAGTTTGTGCCAAAGTCTGATTTTTCCATTACACAAAACTACATCTAGGCCTTTATTATATAAGTAGCATACACAAACAAGTACTAATTATTTGTTCCAAGAGTATATTTTTCTAACTACCCCTTGATTTTACTTTCATTAAAGCAAAGTAATATGTATCATGCCAATTTTATATTCTGTGTCTTATGGGTAATCAGTATGGCTTCTGGCCGTAGCAAATCAAAGTCAGGTCATAATGCACTATGAAACATCAAAATGAGGTTTTCATGTTAAAATTTGGTTACACACAACTGAATAATGTTAATCCTATGCATGACAGGACTTCAGATGCAGGATGGTGCAGGATGACATGAGCTATGTAACTGACAAGTATTCATGATTTGTATTACCCCTCAGTCAATGTAAAAATTATAAATACTAGTCAAGATAGAAACTAAAAGCTAAAAACTGACTTTGAAATTTTCTCCAATTAGTCATGGCAGATGTGTTCCTTCCACAGCTGTAATTTTTCATGTAAGGAATCAATTAAGAAATCTATTTCAAATCTGTGTTGTAGTTTGTAGAGTTCAATTATACGAAATCAAGCATACTCTAGTAAAAAAGCCAGGTGAGTTTCAAAGGACAGGCAGCAAACTATTCTAATAAACATGCAGTGTTTTATCATTTTTTAAGTAATAAATTTGATTATATAAAATGTTTTAGCCCCAAAAACATGTAAAGTCATAAGACTTCTTAAAGTAATAAAGTATTAGGACTTAAAGTTATTTGCTAAAGATATTGAGAAAAAAACCCTAAAATTATGAGGTTTTAATGAAAGCTAACATCTTATCACAAAAATCATACTATGTATCTTTATTCCACATTACAGGGAAAGAACTCAGAAAAGGATATGGAACTAGGAAAGGTTTATTTAAAAAATTTAATAGTTTCAAATGGGCAACTAAATACGGTTGCTTTAAAAAAAAAAATTCAAAGTCCATGAAAGATGCTTGAAAAGATTTTAAAGTGTTTTTCTTCCAACTTCATTGGGGCCAAAACAAGGCTTTACACATGTTAAGAACTAAGATTCAGTGAGATTTAGGGGAACATCCAGAAAGTTTTATTGATCACTTGTATGCATTTTCATACATGGCAAGACTTTAAATTCTTCTAATCCAAAGTGTTAATGGATAAGCTCACCTCTTAAGCTTAAGATAAATTTTACAACAGATGGGGAAGACCTGTTCTTTGTCACCTACAAAACATTGCTGAGCAAAAGTCAAGAATGCAAGAAATTCAGTTATACCTTGTTCCTAGGTCAGAGGACTCAACAGTATTAACATGACATGTCAATTTTCCCCCAAACTATTTTAGAGTCAATGCATGGCCAGTCAAAATCCAAGCAGACTTTTTAGTAGAAACTGATAAGCTGATTCTAAGTTTTACGTAGAAATGTGAAGGACCCATACATTTTAAAATATTGATAAAGAACAAAGTTGGTGGATTTACACTACCTGACTGTAAGAATTATTTTAAAGCAACTATGCAGTATGGTATTGGCAGCAAGACAAATAAACAGAAAATAGAGTCCAACAATGAAAGGACACATCTAGAATCAATTGGTTTCCAAAAAATTACAAAAGCAATTTAATGAGCAAGTATTTTCAAAAAAATGTTCTGGAATCATTTGATATGTATAGGAACAAAAGTTCCCTGACACTATCTCCCAACATATAAAATAAACTCAAAAATCAATCATAGTCTTAATATAAAAGCTGGGAACATTACACTATTTCTTGAACAATACATAGGTGTAATTTTTTCAGGCTATGGATCGGTAAATATTTCCTGGATAAAACTGAAAAAGCATTATTTGTTAAAATATAAATGTATTCCAGCAACATTAACAGTATCTGCTCTTTGAAAACCACTTAACAAAAACCAAGTCCAGAATGAGAAAACACATCTGAAGAAGTATTTGTAATGCAGAATATATATATATATATAAACTTTCCAAGAACAGTAAGAACACAAACGAATAAAAAATATACAAAATATTTGAAAACTTACTTTACGAAAATAGATATGCTAATAAAAAGTAACTCCAAGAAAAGTTGTTCATAATTATTAGTGAAATGCAAATTGAATCACAGTGAGGTACCAGCACACACCTTTTAGAATGTGTGTAATTAGGAAGGCAATGTACAATGAAAAGAATGTGTAACAAATTAAACACTCAAACACTATTACTGGGGAATGTAAAATGCTACAACCACTTTTAGAAATAGTTTGGATTTTTTTTTAAAGTTAAACATTCATATAACCCAGCCATTCCACTCCTAGCAATATGGTTAAAAGATAAATCAAAATGTGTGTCCCTACAAAGACTTGTACACAAACGTTAATCACATTCTTAGTTGTAATAGCCCCAAGCTGGAAACAACCCAAATGTCCATCAACAAGTGAACCATAAATGAATGTCCAGAAAAGGGTCTATGACTCAGTAATAAATAGAATGAACTAATGATACATGCAGCAACATGGGTAACTTGAATAATGCTGAATGAAAAGGCAGACAGAAGAGGGTACGTACTGTAGGATCACACATAGAAAATTATGGAAAATACAAACTAATCTAAAACGACAGAAACGCTGATCCCTGAGTGTCTTTAGCAAGTTCAGTGGTTTGGGGGGTTAAAAAGAAGCACAAGTAAACTTTGTAGTAACAGATATGGTCATTATCTTGGTAACAGTGATGGATTCCTGAGTACATATAAATATGTATATGTATGTGTGTGTGTGTGTGTGTGTGTGTGTGCGCGCGCGCACACGAGAGAGAGAGAGAGAGAGAGAGAGAGAGAGAGAACACCAAATTATATATTTTAAATATATGTAGTTCATCATATGCCATCTATACCTCAATAAAGTTCAAAAATCAGTCATGAAAGCAAAAGGCAGACTGTTGCACTTGCTTCTATATGGTCACTGCAAACAAAAAGGCCAGAAGATGTAAAACTGCCTATCAGCTGACTTCTCCCGCTACTAAATAAAAATATCCCTTCCATGTAGTTTCCCATTTCTGTGGCTCATCTGGTATCAAAGCTTATGTGAAAACAGATACGGTGAATTCCAGATTGTGGAGTAAATCCTTATATAGTAATGACAAGGAGGTATAGGTAGAAATTTTAACTATGGCAAAACCTAGTTTCCAGTTTTTTCTCTTAAGGTAACCTAGTGAACTACTTAAATATTTGTACATATTATCCTATTCTTTTCAGGAAATTTTAAAAGATGAGCTTTTTTTTTTTAAGTACATGAAGTACTTATTCACATTGTATTTTTTCACTTCTACAACCATAGAAGTCTATTAGTCAAGAGACACATGTGGAAGCTTCCTTGTAACAATAAAATCTCCCTAAAGCAATAGAGTTTAGAAATAAGGACAGTGACAGAAAGCTCATTCTTCTATTTTCCACTGGGTCAATTCCTTGTCTAATCAAGTCAGTTATCCCTTGAAGAAAAGCAAGAAAAGTATCAACATTGCACAGCATTATAGAAGATAAAACAAATAGGAAAACATTTAACTGCCGGATTACTCTGTCCTGACCTTTCCACAACAGGGCACATGCAGGGAAAGACAACATTTATAAGGCACCATATGGTAAGTTGAAGCTGATTATGGCTAGAAGGACTTCTATCAATTTCAGCCTCTACAGACTCTAAGACTGTGTCAAGGGCTACTGGAATCAGAATCTCAAACATAACCATCACACATTGGTAGCACAACTATTATAGGTGTTCACACTGGGAAGCTCTGGGCTGGAGTAAGTTTAAGCTCATACACCACATGGAAAATTGGTATAAAAAGGAATACTGAATTTGCACTCCTCTGTGTTAGGCTAAGTATGATTTGATTTCTCTAGGTTTCCCCAACAGCTGCAATCCCAATACTATTTCTTCCAACAAAACACAGATTTATGAAGAATTATATTCCTGAAAAGGCATGATGTAAAGTTTTAATTTGTTACTTTTTCCTATTTATATAATAGGAATATATAATATTAATATATAATACAATATATAATTATACACATATTTTCAGAGACTTGTAGATTTTGTGAATAAGGTCAAAACCCCTAATACTTTAGTGAAATTACTACAACAGCCACTTTGTCTTTTTTTTAATATAAAAGACCTACCATCATTGTATATTTTTGTTAAAGTTGTAAGTCAATTAAATACAGCACATAATTAAACTATGAAATCATATGTAATATTTATATGCCTCTAATTCCTCTTATTTTTGGTATTAGAAAGTCAATAGGTCATTTGCTTTGGGAAGTAAAGAGTAAAGGTTACCAAAGTCATCCTTTGCCTGGGGGGAAAAATAAAAAAGAAAATACTAAATAACAGTTCAAGATTTAAGATATTAGTGACCCCAGATAAACAAATAATCCCCTTTCCTGTTCCAGTTTACTGCCCAGAGAGATCATTGTCATAGAATAAGAAGAAACCATAGTACAGAGAAAAGGCAGAACCCAGTCACCTCCCCCATTTGAGCAAATGGATCTGGAAGTCAGAGAAGCCAAGGCAGCTACAATTATTGGGTAGCCTACCAAAAAGGGGAGAGTTGCCAAGAAAGAGTATTCTAGAAATCTACAGAGAATCATCACACACACACATGTGAGGAAATTAACTGACACACAGGAAAGAACTACCTGAAAGTATTAAAGAAAGATCCTACTCAGTGTGGGGAAAACCTCTTAATTCAAGAGGCACACATATAGGATTCAGTAGAGTTTTGCCTCAGAACAGGGTAAATTTTTACCTAAATAAACCACTGTCCTATGCCCACCTAACAAAATTTAGAATAGAGACCCCAAAGAGTCAAAGGCTTTTAAGTAACTTAAGCCCATCTCCTAACAGAGCACCAAAACATTGATAGGAAAACAAAAGTATCCAGCACCAAGAAGATAAAATCCACACCAGCATCCTATTACAAAATCCCTAGGGAGACAAAGAAACAGCAAACTATGATCCATGAATAGGGGGGAAAAAAAAAAAATCAAGCAAGTAGAATCAGCTAAGTTTAAACTGAACTTCATCAAAATTAACAACTCCTGCTCTTCAAACCACACTTCTGCAAGAATGAAAAACAACATACAGACTGTAAAAAACATTTCCAAGTTCTGTATCAGATAAAGAATTTCTATATAGACTGTTTAAGAATTCAGAATACTGGGCCAAATATTTAAACACTTAATACACCAAAGTAGATACAGAATCACACATGTTAAAGTGATGAATATTTTAAAAGCTTCATCATACCAAGCTTAGTGAGATTCTGAAGAAAATGCAACTCTCAAACACTGTGGAATGTATAATGAGAAAAGCACTTTGTAAAATATTTTGGCAGCTTCTTCAAAGGTGAAACATACACATGATACACAATCCGGCAATTTCACTTCAAGGTATTTACTCCTGAAAAATGAAAGCATCTGCTCACACAAAAACTTGTTCATAACTGTTGATACCATTTCTACTTAAAACTGCCAAAACCTAGAAATAATCCAAATATTCAATAAAATGGGGAAATGCTGATATATTCTTACAATGAACTGCTTATCCAGAAAAAAGGAGTTTGTTACTGAGTACAAAACAATGTGGGTGAATCTCAAAACTATTTTATGGGAAAGTAGAAAAACCAAAAACACTGTGCAAACTCTAGAATTCCCTTTACATACAATTCTAGAAATTCTAACTAATCTTGTGCCAGAACACAGATCAACAGCTGTCTGGAGACAGAGAGGTGCAGAGATGGAATAGAGGAAGTGACGACAAATAGGCACAGGACAATTTTTGGTGTGTGATAATTCACTATTTTGATTGTCCTGAGGGTTTCCCAGATATGTACATAGAATAAAACTTAAATCGTACACCTTATAGGCACGATGTTACACATATCAAATTCCAATAGTTCTTAGAAGCACTTAGAACACCTAAGAAAAACCTACTTCAGAATTTTGAATATTATTTTAGGAATTTCAGTACAACAAAAATCTTAGCGTCTTCCATACCTTCGTCTATTTCTTACCAGAATGAAGTGATGTATTTGGTTGACAAACTCCAGAGAAGAAAATGCAACACCTGCACGAGCCCCTTCTTGGTTGCCTTTTCTCAGATCTGCTTCCCCCAGAGTATTCATTCTGGTTTTCCCTCTGCCGAGCACAGCAAGACACCTGGACTGTTTAAAAAACAAACAAAAAACACTTGTATTTAAAATACAGGAATAACCTATATTATCTGTCATAAAATCAGCCTTCAGTAGTTTAGCAAGTATTTGTGAAAGCTTACCACGTACCAAGCGCTGACCCACGCTCCATGGATAACAGAATCACCAAGAAATTCTTGGTTTCCGGTCCTCATGAATCTGACACTCTAGGGCCAGTGGAGTAGATTTAATTATTGGATCAAGTACTTCACTGCCCCTTGTTTCCATATCCTTTGCCCCTTTTCCTTCGCTGATAAAAACAAAGACTAGAACTAGGAATCTTGCACGCTGTTGCTTCTTAGTTCCTCTCACTGAAATCCTCCATTTGTCCTCTGGCATTAATGGTTGCCTGTGATTGGACAGTTGTTCTTAGACTTCAATGAGAAACCAGTTCACCTGAAGGGCTTGTTGAACACAATTGGTGACACCCATTCCTAGTGTTTGTGATTACTTGACCCTGGGGGGAGCACAAGAATTTGCATTTCTAACAAGCTCCCTTGTAAAACTAATTCTGCTAATCATTAAACCACACCTTGAGAACCACTGTGTCAGAAGGAGCCCTACAGGTGCTAATGAGAATTTAAGGAGAGGCTGACTCATGGGGGAAATATTTAGACTCCTTTAGAACTGGTCTTATGTTGACTAGAAATGGTGAGAGTGGGCATCTTTGTTTTATTCCTGATCCTGGAGTTTTCGGTTTTTCACTTTTGAGTATGATGTTAGCTGTGGGCTTGTCGTATATGGCATTTGTTATGTTAAGCTACTTCCTATTTCTAGGTTTTTTTTTTCTTAATAGACATGTAATTAACATATAACATTATATTAGTTTTAGGTGTATAACATAATAATTCCATAATTGTATATATTGCAAAATGAGCACCACGGTAAGGCTGGTTAACAACCATCAACACACACAGTTCCATTATTTTTTCATGTGATGAGAAATTTTAACATTTTCTCTCTTAGCAACTTTCAAATACACAATACAGTATTATCAACTACAGTCACCATGCCTACAACTTAATTTATTTTATAATTGAGAGTTTATACCTTTAGAACCCCTTTACCCATTTTGCCCATCCCTTACCCCCCATCTCTGGCAACCACCAATCCGTTCTCTGTATATATTAATTCATTTTTTTTGTTTTGTTTTAAGATTCCACATGTAAGATCCTATGGTATTTGTCTTTGTCTGACTTACCCAGCATAATGCCCTCAAGGTCATCCATGTTATTGTTCAAGGCATGATCTCCTTCTTTTTTATGGTTGGATAATGTTCCATTTTGGTTATACATATCCATTCATCCACTGAGACCCTTAGGTTGCTTCCACATCTTGGCTATTATAAATAATGCTGTACTGAACATGGTGGTGCACATATTCTTTTGAGTTACTGTTCTTATTTTCTCCAGATAAATACCCAGTGTTGGAATTGCTGAGTTATATGGTAGTTGTATACTTAAATTTTTGAGGAAACTCCATACTGTTTTCCCTAGCAGTGTACCAATGTACATACCCACCAACAGAGAACAAGGATTGCACATCCTCCACATGCTTGCCAATACTTATTTCTTTTTAATAATAGCCATTTCAACAGGTGTGAGGTGATATCTCACTGTGGTTTTGATTTGCATTTCCCTGACAATTGGTGATGATGACCATCTTTACATGTACCTGTTGGCATCTGTATGTCTTCTTTGGAAAAATGTCTATTCGGTTCCTTTGCCCATTTTTAAATAAGATTATTGATATGTCTGTTTTGCAATGGAATTGTATGAGTTCTTTATATATTTTGAATGCTAACCTCTTATCAGATATAATTCTACCAAAAATCTCTTCAGGAAAATCTAGATTTTTTACTATCAAGTGCCTCAAAATACTTTCAGCCTCTACCCATTACCTAATTTAAAGCTACTTCCACATTTTTTGGTTATTTCTGACAGCATCATCCCAACTTTCCAGTTACCAAAATCTGTATTAATTTCACAAGGCTACCATAAGAAAGTACCCCTCAGGGCACCTGAGTGACTCAGCGAGTTAAGCGTCTGCCTTCAGCTCAGGTCATGATCCCAGCCAGAGTCCTGGGATGGAGTCTCCCACTGGGCTCCTTGCTCTGCAGGGAGTCTGCTTCTCCTTCTACCCCTCCCCCACTGCTTGTGCACTCTCGCTCGCTCTCTATCATGTGCTCTCTCTCTCAAAAAAATAAATAAAATCATAAAAAAAGAAAAATTAAAAAAAGAAAAAGAAAATACCACACAGTGGGTGGCTTAAAACAACAGAAATCGATTCTCTTGCCCTCCTGGAGGCTAGCAGTTCAAAGTCATGTTATCGGCATAGCCATGCTCCTTCTGAAATTCTTCCTTTCCTCTTCCCAGCTTCTGGTGGGGGCCACAATCCTTACTGTTTCTCAGTATGCTGCTGTTTCTCTACAATCTCTGCCTCTGTCAGCCCTTGACATTTTCCCCCGTGTGTCTCTGTACCCAAATTCCTCCCTACTTACTCGGATACCAATCATATTGAGTTAGGGCCCATTCTAATGACTTCATATTAACTTGACTGTATCTGCAAGTACCCTATTTACCCATAAAGCCACGTTTGCAGGGACCAGAGGTTATGACTTCTACATATCTTTGGGAGGGGGACACAATTCAACCCATAACAGAGACCAAGCCAGCTTACTCAGTAAGATCTGAGATCAATTTTGTGATCAAGTCTGTTCTTTCTTTTTTCTTTTTTTCTCCCCTACTATGGGTCCTATAATTTAGGAGTCTTTTTCCTTTCTTAGAGACACAATTCTCTTCTTTTTTTTTTCCCTTGGGTTTTTTAAATATCCCTTTCTTTCAGCAAGAAAGAATTAGCAAATTGGCTTTCTTCCCAGGATTTATATTTATACATTGATTAGTCATTACCAATTTTTTTTTCTGGATAGTTCAATGCAACACTCCAATGAATGATAATTCATAAGAGGGAAAAGGGAAGGCCCTTTTGCACAATTTGGGTGATCTGAATAATTTGTGGGAGACTCTAAGAGATGTAGGGATCAGTTTGGGATGGGTTGCTCTTTCTGAGTTGACATTAGGGAAAGTGGGAACAAACTGGGGATTGAGTACCATTATGTGGTGAGGGTAGCTTAGCAATAGATACCCTCAGTCATAGATGGGTATTGAAATATAGGTCTAGGATCTTCACTGATAACAAAACAGTCATCAGTCAAAGAGGGGGATGTTTTAGCATTCTTCAGCTGCAACACAACTTGCCTTTGAGGAAAACGATGTTTCCTATTAACTTTGTAGCTGGTTTTATCTGCGTGTGTCCTCCCAGACTGATTAATTGCAGGGTTGCTCCTCTCTCTTTTAGTCCAACTTGCTCTTTCTCTCCTTCAGTCTGGAGAGTTCTTAACTCTCTCATCACTAAAATTCCACATGGTGTGGACTGTTGCCAAATATCCTTACTTCATGTTGTCTGATGATCTCTGTAGATGTCAGTTTCTTCATAAATCATGTTCCTTTAAGGCTGTTTTTTACAAAGGAATGTTTGCTTTTGTTTTCTTATCCTCTACTACCTTTTGCCGCTATTGGTTTTGGTTGGTTTGGGGAAGAGAGTTAAGAAATACCATGCTCCTCCATACTTTACTCAAGTGAAGAAATTATTTTTATTTTAAGTCAGAATAAGTATGTGAAGTAGAATCCTAGTATTTATTCAACACAGAATGAGTTTGATAGGGATGCAACTATGAAATGATAATATGATCAGTTAGCAACTACAGTGAAAAAATAAACTGCAGAATGGAAAACCTAGGTATTTTGTTGATGGGTATATATAATTTCTGATTAACACATAAGATTATGTCTCACTACAAACAACACCTTTTTGGAAAACAATCACCTACTCAGTTAATTTTATACAGGTTATTTTCCCACAAGTAGGAAAATTAGTATTATTCCATATATTGCCCTAAGAAGATCCCCTCATTCAAAATTGGAATTTTAAACAAAAATGAATATCAAAATTTATCAGTCGGAGAGGAATGGCAAGGAGATGGATATAGATCATTTTAGGATTTTGGTGGTACATTAAAATATGGAAATTGACTTTATGAAGCACATTTTAAGGACACAGCAGCATAATCCTTTAATAATAATCCTGAAACAACAACACTTTAATTGTTTTTAAAGGTCTTTAAAACTAAGTGGAAATATTGAATGTTTGGAAAAAATTAAGTAATTTTAATGGGGGTACAAAAAAATCCACACACCTCTGAAACTATAATAAAACTGGTAATTATCATATGATCTCACTGATATGAGGAATTTGAGAAACAGGACAGAGGATCATAGGGGAAGGGATGAAAAAAATGAAACAAGATGAAACCAGAGAGGGAGGCAAACCATAAGAGACTCAATCTCAGGAAACAAACTGAGGGTTCCTGGCGTGGGGGGGGTGGGAGGGATGGGGCGGTTGGGTGATGGACATTGGGGACGGTATGTGCTATGGTGAGCGCTGTGAATTGTGTAAGACTGTTGAATCACAGACCTGTACTTCTGAAACAAATAAAGCATTATATGTTAAAAAAAAAAAAAAAAGAAGATAGAGGAAGGGAAAAATGAAGGGGGGCAAATCGGAGGGGGAGACCAACCATGAGAGACTATGGACTCTGAAAAACAAACTGAGGGTTTTAGAGGGGAGGGGGTTGCCCTGGTGATGGGTATTAAGGAGGGCACATATTGCATGGAGCACTGGGTGTTATACGAAAACAATGAATCATGGAACACTACATCAAAAACTAATGATGTATTGTATGGTGACGAACATAACATAATAAAATAAAATTAATAAAAAACAAAAAAATAGTAATTGCAAAAAATTTCACTCCATTTATATTTGTGAAATTCATTTTCTGGTATATACATAAAAGAAAACATTTTTTAAAAATGTAATATGAACTTCTTTGAACTGACATCTCGTTTCTGGGAAATGCTGTAGTTGTCACATACACTTGTCACAAAAGCAATTACTCTGAGTGCATTTTCCAGTAATAAATATTAAAGAGGTACACAGTCACGATATGTCTAAGTGTTCATTCACACACAATTAAAACAGCAGTAGCAGCAAGTAAAACAATCTTGTCAATGAAATGAAGTTAAGACCAGACTGGGCAAGATGCTTCGAGAAGAAACTGGAAAAAAAAAAAAGTACTCTTAAAAATAGAGACCCGTCTTTTGAAAAGAGTTGTGCTAAACATAGAAAAGAGAAGGTGGTACATTTTGGGGAAGACAGTTAAGAAATACCATGCTCCCCCATACTTTACTCAAGTGAAGAAATTATTTTTATTTTAAGTCAGAATGAGTATGTGAAGTAGAATCCTCATTTATTCAACACAGAATGAGTTTGATAGGGATGCAACTATGAAATGATAATATGATCAGTTGGCAACTACAGTGAAAAAATAAACTGCAGAGTGAGTTTATTCTGTTATTGCTCAATAACAGAGTGGGTGAGGAGCAAAAGTTCAAGAAAGAAACTGTTTTTGTTTTAACCTACGTATTACCAAGACTCATACACAAAGCACCAGTTAGAGGTTTTCTCATGACTGGATCACTGGCATATACTTTTTTCAAGCAATAAGTTCCAAAATAACTTTTGACAGGAGAATTTGTTTATATTAGCATATAATCTCAACTGGAATCTACTGCTACCATTTAAAAAAAAAAGTTGGAAATTTAAAAATCATTCAAAGATGTAGAGAATTCTAAGAATTTATAAAGCCCTAGAAGTTAAAAATCTGTTGGAATATAATTAAGGACATTTTCAATAATTTTAATCATAAAAAACATTTCCAGTTTTAAACTATTTTAGTTATTGTGTTACCAATATTTAAAACAAATCAAAGTTAGGTATGGGTGTCTATTGGAAGAAAATTAGAAAGGTCTCATTACACCATTTGAGGTCAACCAAACATTGTTACCTTTGTTTTCCTTTCAACAAAATAAATATTAAACCACCTTTTGTTTAAAACAGCAATTTTTTTCATTTTTATAACTTTTAATACATTTGCAGTTTAGTTTTACATATTTTTAGTGAGAGGTCTGCCTGTTTTGAAAATGCAAAATCGAGCAGTAAGGCATATATATGACTAGAAATTTCAGATGTCACGCCCTCTGGCAAAAAAAAAAGATACATTTCTAAAGCCTTATAATATTTAATTCAGGGGCACCTCGGTGGCTCAGTCGCTAAGCGTCTCTGCCTTCCTCTCAGGTCATGATCTCAGGGCCCTGGGATCGAGCCCCACATCTGGCTCCCTGCTCAGCGGGGAGCCTGCTTCTCCCTCTCCTGCTCCCCTTGCTTGTGTTCCCTCTCTCACTGTGTCTTTCTCTGTCAAATAAATAAATAAAATCTTTAAAAAAAAATTAATTTAGGCCTGGCACAACTTTTCCTTCCATGGAATGATAAACCACTCAGGTTTTCTAAACTACAAATAAAGTGTATCAACAGAGAACAGTTAATCTAAAGAAAATCATAGTTGCTTCAAAATATTTTTCTCCCCAACTTTATTCTCTTTTTACCTTCAGCCTGTCAAGCAAGTACATCAAGAGAGGTGGATGGATCTTGGAGAACAGCTTCTTGAATCTATAAGGAGCATCTACAGGACTAATAAGGCTGTTTACATTCATAGATCGATGGTAGCCTGGAAACAGTCCACAGATGCAGGATACAGCCTAGAACATTCCTTAGGCAAACTCCACTCTAAAATTGTTTTATCCTTACTAACTTCTCTTCGGAAATCAGTTTCATCTTGAATAATGTCAGACAATCTCCTTAATTTGGCCACAGGTTTAGGTAAGACTGAGTACTCACTGCCTATAGAAGGTAAAGCCTGAGGACAGGCTCAGGAATGGGCAACTTTACAGTATTAATGAAGCGGACACTACACTGGTTTGGAGGGCTCTGGCCCACCAGAGCCAGAGAAAGGCCAGAAGTTGGTTTACTTCAAGAATTTTGGATATTATATAAGAGTAGCACTTTAGTAGTAAATCTTAACTGTTAGTGTAGTGCCTTTTCTGAGTTCCGTGATGAAATGTTTTCTAAATGTCATTATAGTCATCAATTAACATTACTGTTAGTCTTTTACATCTTTACAGCTTTTCTGGTTACTTCCTAGTTATTGAAAGAAGACTGTTGATATCACCAACTATAATCATAAATGTATTTCTTTTACCACTTCTGTCAATTTTTGCCTCATGTGAGGCAAAGTTTGGAAGTTGAATTTATAAGTGAAGATACATTTATGACATATCTTCCTGAGGAATACGTTCTTTGGTCATTATGAAATGCCCTTCCTATTGTTGATAATATTCTTTGTCCTGAATTTTATCATTATTGTGTGCTCATAATATTTTTTCCTTTTTTTTTTTTTTTTTTTTTACTTTTAACCAAACTTGTATCTTTAAGCGTATCTCTTGTTAACATCTGGGTAGTCAAAGGGCTCCATCTCTTTAAAGATGACAGTCTGGGGCACCTGGGTGGCTCAGTCAGTTAAGTGTCTGCCTTCGGCTCAGGTCATGCTCTCAGGGTCTTGGGATCCAGCCTCATGTCTGGCTCCCTGCTCAGCGGGGAGTCTGCTTCTCCCTCTCTCCACTCTCTCTCTCTCTCTCTCTCTCTGAACCTCTCAAATAAATAATAAATAAATAAAATCTTTTTAAAAAACCAAAGATGACAGTGTGAGGATTATCAGGGAGAACATGGGGCTCTCTGTTCTGAGTTGACACATCATCATAGATCTTCTGCCAGAGTGACCTTTCTTTCAGAAAACTGAACCACCTGCCCTATTTTTCAGTGAATGCAGTGAATAGCCCTGGACGCAGCATACCCAGTAGTCAGCCTATTCTCTCAACACAAAACATTCTTGTTTTTTCAATCTGCCCTGGGAAACTATACAAGATCTGGACTCCGTTTAAAACGAGACGAAAATCTCACTCTCACCCTTCATGATTCCTTCAATCATCCCATGTCTCAACATCAAACATTCTTATCATTTCTCAGACAAGGAAAAGATGCCACAGAGAGACTAACCGATGTAACTGAGGTAATAAGCCAGACCCTGGTGTGAATATTGGGCTCCTGCTCTCCGTCCAGGGCACTTCCCTCCAAGACCGTTACCTTCCTTGTGTATCCCACCTGAAAAAGGTGTCCAATCTGTTACTAAAGCATCCCATTGTCCCTCCCCAAGCCCTGAAACACACAGAAAAAACACAGGCATCTTTACTCATTCTTACTCTTATTTCACAAGAAGAAGTTCAACTAAGTCACTGCAGGTATCATAATCACTCTTGGTGAAACTGATCTCTCAGCTTGCCTCTGGTCATGTATGCTTGAGGATGGAGGAGAAATTCAGCTTTCAATTTTCCTAATGGTTTCACATTAGAAAATCACAGCTCTGAATTCTTATGTCAGATAGATAGGGCTGTGTCTGTGTGAGAGAGAGAGAGAGAGAAGGAGAGAGAGTTGATTGCCTTCTAACATATTGGTGAATGGCTCTGAATATACTCCTAAAGTGATATATAAGATATTTTTTATCATCACTGTTGGACAGGAAGCACTACGTTTGTTATTGTTGAAGATACAACATTAGGATACGTAGTTTCCACACAGAAAGGGCTTAAAATTCAACATTGATATTGCAGTTAAAACAACTGTGTAAAAAATATAATTCAAAGAAGGGTATTCCACAGATAAGTGTAAAAAATGGGGTGCCTGGGTGGCTCAGTCGGTTGGGCAACCAACTCTTGATTTTGGCTCAGGTCATGATCTCGGCTCAGGTCATGATCTCAGGGTCATGAGATCTAGCCCTGTGTCTGGCTCCACACTGAGAGGGGAGCCTGCTTGGGATTCTCTCTCTCTCTCTCCCTCTCCCTCTGCTCCTCTCCCCTCTTAAAAATATTAAATATTAAAAAAATAGTAAACAATGCCAGGAGCATGAAGAATGGCTCCACAAAGAATCTTCATTGCCTGCTTTTATCCACACAATCTTAGAAGATACATACAAGAGAGGTGACTATTATCCTCACTTTACAAATGCTCTCAGCATCCATTTACTTAGTCCACATTCATCTGGCTAATAGAATAATTATTCTAACTCAAGTCATCAAAATTCTTTTTTTTTTAATGATTTTATTTATTTATTCATGAGCGACAGAGGTGGGGAGAGAGAGAGAGAGAGAGAGAGAGAAGCAGAGGGAGAAGCAGGCTCCCAAGGAGCAGGAAGCCCGATGCGGGACTCGATCCCAGGACCCTGGGATCATGACCTGAGCCGAAGGCAGACGCTTAACCATCTGAGCCACCCAGGCGCCCTCAAGTCATCAAAATTCAAACATAGAGGGAACTATGAATTCTACTTTAGGGCACTGCCCTCTATTTCTAACCAGTGAAATGACCTAAACTAAATCATTTAAAAAATATTCTATGGCCACTGCACTCTGTGGCGTAAAGGCAGATTTTTGATATTGATGATCTTAAGTCAGTTATCAAGTCCTTTAAAGTTGTGACATATGTCACAAAATAATTTCAGGACTCTCCACTGGCAAATTACAGAGGAAGCAAAAAAAAAAAGTGTAAGTTTGCACAAAGAAAATATGAAACCCTATTTCTTAGGTAATCTATGACTCAGAAAAACATATCCAAATAAATCATTTTTGAAAGACTGATATTAGATAAGTAATAGCCCATGTAGGAAGGAATCCAAGAGTGGATAAATGGCCATATGATCTTTCTTTTTTTCCTTTTCCTTCTTTTAATATACTGCTTTATTTGGAACTCCTTATTCCAGTTTGTAATAAGAACTTGATGCTTCAGCTTCATTCCTCACCATGTGTGCATAATTATGGGGGAGGATGGATGGCTGTCAAAAAGCAGATGATGCCCACAGAATGTCTGAAAATATAAAACTGCTTATTGCAAAGTGATTGCTTGGGTTTATCTGCCATGCACAGACTGTCTGGTTGATAGAAAATGTAATTTGAGGGAGACAGTTGTGTTCACATGCAGTATTGAAAACAACTCTTTAATTCCTAATTAGCAGCATTAACCGAATTTTCTTAATTTTTTGAAGGAGGCGCCTGACAACTAATCACTGATCATATAGCACTGCTTATATATTTAACATTATTTCATTATTAGCAAATATAGCGCTTATCATTCACTTTATCACTATTTTTAAATATTATAAAACTTCATCTGTGCTTGACTGTAATAGTTTTAAATTCTAAGATGTTAATATTCCCTTTCATTAGTCATTTATGCATACAGATGTTGTTTACATTTATTTTTGAAAAATCTGTCCTTAACAGGCTAGTAATATTGTGGTAAAATTATATCCAGTCACAAAAATTCTACAATAATCAATCAAATGTAAATTTTATAATTTACAGGAATTGTAGAGGAAGATGAATGAATGCAATAAATATTCTGGCTAAACACCATGTAGAATTTATAGGACTACCAAAATTTTCTTTGTAATTCAAACAGTATATGAAATGAATGGAGAAATATAATTAGCAGCGACCACCCTCCCTGTATTCCTGCTTAAAAGAGCTTTTAGAAAGATTAGTAAATAAAATGGCTAACTGAAAATAATGCAGTGAGTGCTCAATTACTACAATCTACACTAAAATTTTTATTCTCCATTCTTTTTGTAAGTTTTATCCATTGGTTTAAAAAAAGAACTCAATGTTTTCAGAAAATTCTCACAGGCATACTGATTTTTTTCACTTTTGGAAATATATAGGATTAAAGTGATAATACATTGTAGCTAGTTATGCCAGTATTTCCCTTGATAGGATGGATTTTTAAAAATTGAATTCCTTTGGTGCAGTCAGTTAAGCATCCAACTCTTGGTTTGGACTCAGGTCCTGATCTTGCTCAGTGCAGAGTCTGCTTGGGATCCTTTCCTTCTCCCTCTGCCCCTTCCTTGCCCCCAGTGTGCATGAGCTAGATCGCCCTCTCTTTCTAAAATAAATAAATAAATAAATAAATCTAATAAACCCCACAAAATCTAATAAGACCCACTCTACTCAGCGGGGAGTCTGTTTCTCCCTCTCCCCCTCCCCCGCACTTGGGCTCTCTCTCTCTCTCTCTCTCTCTCAAATAAATAAATACAATTTTTTTTAAAAGGATACAACTGGGGTGCCTGGGTGGCTCAGTCAGTTAAGCTTCTGCCTTCGGCTCAGCTCATAATCCCAGGGTCCTGGGATCGAGCCCCGCATTGGGCTCTCTGCTCTGCGGGAAGCCTGCTTCTCCCTCTCCCACTCCCTGCTTGTGTTCTTTCTCTTGTTGTCTCTCTGTCAAAGAAATAAAAATTAAAAAAAATCTTAAAAATTTTTTAAAAAAATAATAAAAAAATAAAAAAGGATACAACTCAGGAACATCTAAATGGAAGTGATGCATAGTGCAAGGTATGGGGGCAAAGGTGGTACAGAGCCTCCATGGTCTTTCCAGGCATGCAACCATACCCACATGTTGATGTGTTCAGCAACCTAGAAGTTCTCCAAACCCTAATTGTTTTAGAGTTTATTTGTTTAAGAGTTTTATAACTCAATCTCCAGTCCCACTCTCCTCTCCAAAAATCAGGGAGTGGGGGAGCTGACAGATTCAATGATCTAACTGTATGGTTATTGCCTTTGGTGACCCACACTCATCCTGAAGAGCCATCTCATTAGTAAAACAAAACAAACCAAAAATAAAACCATCTTATTACTTGGGAAATTCCAAAGTTTGGGCAAATATTTAATACTATCCCATCCCTAACCATTGAAACACTCCATACTCCATGGAAACAAGATACAAATAAAAAATCCAATAATTTTTAGCAAATAATGCTGGTAGGCTGGTACATCCTACTTCTGAAACAAATTACAAAACCATGGTTATAAAACATTATTTATCTCTAGTTAATTTATTTTATAATGGTGGCCAAACATCACCATCGTGCTCCAGGTAACTTTGAAGATAAGAATGTGATCCACCTGGATGGGGGAGATAACCTGTACTATGTGGGATCTGTAATGGGAAGGCTAGCGACAAATGTTCATTTACTCAAAATATATAGATTTAACGTCCTCGGATAATGTTAAAAAGATTCCTCTTACTGTTAGAAGGTAGAAACTTTACTCAACAGATCAAAGCTAAAAACACAATTCACAATCAATGTCTGTGACAAAGGACAGTAAGTTAGAATGTGGAGTTTTCATGGCCTTCAGCTGGCAGTGTAAATGGGAACTAGGGGAGACTCCGAGGTGAGAAATAGCAAAAAATGCTCTGCTTATTTTCCCATTTAATTGAATGGAATGTGCCCACACAAAGAACTCAGCATATATTGATTGTGTACAAATGAATGGCAGCAAAAATAACAGTTATTTACTTACGTGTGTAAGTATTATTTAGTCATATTAACTGAACAGTTCCTACGAAGGGCAGAATACAGGCTAGAGACTTTAATATTGTGAGAAAGTTTTACAAATTACTTTAACCTTATCAGAACTAACTGTTTTATAATTGTAAAACATTTATTCGTTGTGGGCTAAGAGTAAGCTTTGCTGCATATGAAAGCCATGGTTTTAAGCAAAATCAGAGCCTGTGGAAATTATTTGCAGAAGACTGAGACATCCTTCGCTCAAAATATCTTCACCATCAGTCTGTTTTATGACCTACAGTTTCTACCATAATTCTCCTCCTTCCCTTCCTCTTCTTCCTCCTTCTTATTTTGTCCTATTAATGTTAAATATGGCTCCTAAATTTCAAACATTACCTGAGAGAGGTACTCTATTAAGCTAAACGAACACCTTAAAGTACTTCAATATTCCCCTACAGAGAGGATGAGAATACTGGCTTGGTAAGTTCGGATACAGAAGAAAACAGAGAAGGTCAGTAATAGGACCTTGCAAAGCTGGAAGCTGGTGATGACAGAAGAGCTAGAGGTAAACAGAAATCACAAGGGTAGGTGGTGGAGATGTGATTTATCCACTTCAGTTTATCACCCAAAGGTATATTGTATATTTGAAAAAAAAGACTCTATCCCAATCAGAGAACATTCAAATGTGATGGAATATTCCAAGTCAAGGGAAATCCCTGGTTTCCTCCTCGTATTCTTGCGTAGGAGACATTTTTGGCTGCTTCCCCGTCTACCCCTGTGCCCTCTCCCCTTCCTTACAGAACTATGATTTTGTTCATGGATCCCCTCGGATCCCGACATTTCTGGGAAGTCTAGAGCAGTCTGCAGCCCCATGAAATGGGCGCTAAATTTTATAAGCCAGTCTCAGTCTTTACATTACCCTTGACACTTGGTCTAAGCTTAGATTTGTGATGTAATTCTGGCCAGTGCAAGCTGAGTGCTAAGACTGGTTTGGGATCCTGGGAAAGGTGTTTTCACAGAATCAGAGATCATCTCCTTGCCTTCGGCGCTGCCGTGTCTCGGTCTGACACTTGCAAGTGTGGCAGCCTGGAATCTGGCCTGAAGACAAAGCCCCTATGACAAGGACTGTAGAGAGGATAGATGATTACTTCATCGTGCCACTGTCTTACACAACTTTAGACCAGCTCTGACTGCCCTTATCATGTGGGGGAAAGAAACTCCGCTACTCTTTACTGCCACTTGCAACCAATGATTTCTATGTTGTCAAATCCTAGGTGCACTTTTCAGTTCTTCTCTTGAATAGAATTTATAGAAGCTTTGATGCATTTACCGATTTTTTTTTCCTTCTTAAAATATATGGTTTCTGTGAAACCAGAATCTCCTACTTTTTCCCTTCTACATCACTAGATGCTTCTAGATCTCCCTCTGTGTTAATCACTAAAATTTGGGGTTCCTCAGGCCTTACGGCTTGGGCCTCTTCTTTCCCATACTTCCTCCATAGTTTATCTTCTTTTTCTTTGGCTTCTAATACCACCTATAACCTGATTATCCCCACATGTACATCTCTGCTACAGGCCTGTGGTATATATTTCTGATTGCCTTACTGAGATGGCCACTTTGATATTCCACAGGTCTCTTATGCTGAAAGAGTCCAAAATTGATTCGTAGATGATTCCACCTAAACTGTCTCCTCTCTAGGAACCCCAAACATGCTTAAACAATGCTTCTAGTTATTGGTCGGTCAATTCAGGAACGTAGGCGTCAGCCTTGACCAATTTCTTACATCCACTCTATCAGCAATGTATCTGGAATCCATCTACCTCTGTCTCTCTAACATCATTAATGCCTCCTTCATTGAGAGTAGCAATACCTTTACTCTACACAATACAATAGCTTCTTACCTGAGGTCCCCACTTTAGGTTTCCTATGATCCATCTCCTATGCAGCAGCTAGAGTGTTCTTTTATTATTTATCTATTTATTTATTTATTTAGAGGAAGAGTGCAAGCTTGAGTGGGTGAGGGGGGCAGAGGGAGAGAGAGAGAGAGAATCTTAAGGAGGTTCCACACCCAGCATGGAGCCTGACGCAGGCCTTGATCTCATAACCCTAAGATCACGACCTGAGTCAAAATCAAGAGTCAGACACTTAACTGACAGAGCCACCCAGGCACCCCTAGAGTGTTCTTTTAAAAATGAAATTAATCCATTGTGTGTGTGTGTGTGTGTGTGTGTGTGTGTATCTCACATCTTCTTTATCCATAAAAAAGAATGAAATCTTGTCATTTGCAACAAAGTAGATGGATATAGAAGGTATAATGCTAAGTGAAATAAGTTAGTCAGAGAAAAACAGTACCATATGATTTCACTCAAATGTAGAATTTAAGAAACAAAACAAATGAGCATAGGGGGAAAAAAGAAAGAGGCAAACCAAGAAAAAGACTCTTAACTGTAGAGAACAAACTAATGGATACCAGAGGAGAGGTGGGTGGGCGGATGGGTGAAATAGGTGCTGGGGATTAAGGAGGGCCTTGTGATGAGCACCTGGGGCTGTATGGAAGTGTTGAAACTATACTGTACCCTGAGACTAATATTACACTGTATGTTAACTAGCTGGAATTTAAATAAAAACTTAAAAAAAGAAAGATTAAAATAATGAAATTAAATCATCTGTTAAAAGCCCCTCTTTTCAATGCCATTCTAGTCTACTTACACCTACATCTCAAGTGTTTTAAGGAGCTGAGACTAGCACATGATCTAGGCCAGCTGACCTCTCCAATATCACGTCATGAGTCCCTGACACATTCACCACGCTCTAGACACACTGGTCTCTTAGAGTACTTTTGAAGGGGACAGACCTTTCCCCTCTTAATTCACTGAGTTAATTCCTGCTCCTCTTTTAAGTTTCACTCTGAATATTACTTCAAAATGATGAGTAACAGAACTATTCCGTCTAAATTATATCCCCATCTTTTATTCTCTCTCATGGAACTATTTCATCTTAACTTTACAGCACTTATGAACATATCTATACAGATATATACACGTATGTGCGGGCACCTGGGTGGCTCAGCTGGTTGAAGCATCTGACTCTTGATTTCAGCTCAGGTCATGATCTCAGGGTTCTGAGATCAAGCCCCCAGGGTTGGGCTTCCTGCTCATTGGGGAGTCTGCTTCCCCTCTCTCTCCCCCTCTGCCCCCTCCCCTGCTTGTGCACTCTCTCTCTCTCATAAATAAATAAACGAATAATAAATAAATATTTTTGAAAATATATATGTATGTGCATGTATACATGTCTGTATACATATCCAACCATGTATGTGTGTGCCTAAAAATGCGTATGTATACACACAAACAACATCAGTATATTTAAAATCTGCATCTCCCTCTAGAGAGTAAACTTCAAGATGACAGGCCATTCTCTGCTTCGTCCGTCTAGCACCTAACATGGACCTTGGAACTCAGCCAAGGAGAAGGAGTCCAATTTTCAGAAAGTTTGAGGCAAGTGAGGGTGGTCACAGATAGGAAAATAAGCAGGTCCTTACAGCTACAGTGAGACATGCAGTACCTAGACTACTAAAATGGTGTTAGTGAACAGGGCTGTCCTATGCTAAAGCTAAGGCAGAGACAAATAGCTTTTATATTATTTCCATATTGCCTTATTGATAGGAATATCCCTTAGTCTTCAGTTATAAGATATAGAATTCAGTTAGATATCCCCCCCAAAAATACATAAGTCATGTTTCTAATTTTTATTTCTGGTGTCTTATAGCTACTCTAACATTACAATTAAGTGCCCTTTTTTAAGATTTTATTTATTTTTTGAGAGAGAGAGAGAGCAGGAGTGCAGAAGAGGGGCAGAAGGAGAGGGAGAAGCAGGTCTCCCGCTGAGCAGGGAGCCCGATGCGGGACTCAATCCCAGGACCCCAGGATCATGACCTGAGCAGAAGGCAGACACTTAAGTGACTGAGTCACCCAGGAGCCCCAAAATTAAGTGCATTGTTACTAAATATTGATTTACTATAAATCAATGAAATGATCAATTCCTACAGATTATTTGAATGATGCTACTGGGAAGAAAAATAATAGTAGAAATAGCACAATGCAGCCTATCAGAGCTACATTTGAAACCCACTTCTGACAATTACTAGTTACAGATTTGGGGGAAGGTTACCTATCTTTGAGCACTTGTTTTCTCATTTATCACAACTAGGCTGCATTTCCTTCTGGTAGGGCTTCTTATGGAGTTTATAAAAGAATGTAAGTGATAGTAAACAACGCAAGTTCTGGCACAATACCAGGACCTACAACACTGCAAATGATTAAAAGCTAATGATGTAATCTTATTGTATTTTGTAACCTAATTTGTTAACTAAGCAGTCAATGTATGTAATGTTTTCAAGAGAGAGCACAGTTAGATATATTGACTAACAAGTCATTTGTGTGGACATGAAATTGGAGCTAAAGGAGTAGATGAAATATATGAGAAAGCCAAAAGAAGAAGGAGAATTTCTGTGGTTTATGACTAACTTTCAAATATGATTATATTGACCCATTTATTGAAAAAATGTATTTCCCCACACATTTATGAAAATCATCGAATCTATCAATAGCTTGTCCAAGTTTATATTCTGTTATGTTCTTACTTTTTTTATATTGCAATATCCATGAAACAATGTTTTCCTTCCATTTCTACAGTCTAATGAGCCATCTAGATGCAAAGTCATACTCAAATCTATTGGCAAGTTGCTTTACTACCAAAGAATAATGCTATCACTCATCTATGCATAAACAAGGATTACCATGCTCTGGAAATTTGTTTAAAAAATCAGAATTGAACAGTAAGACTTTGTTTCATACTGAAGAGCCAAGTGAAAAGTGATCTCCTCTATTTGGCTTCTTTAAACGCTGTTCAATCTTTGGAATCAAGCAGCAATAATCTACCACTTGCCATTTCTGCTTATTTCTTTAAAAATGGCATAAAATTATCAGTACAAGAAATGCCATTCATAGTACCTATGCAAAAGGAAGAATGACAGCTTAAATACACATGTTCGCTTTCTCACCCATACTCTGGTCCATACATCGCTAATGAGCCACTCTGATGTTTATGGAATGCGTTAGGGACAATGGAAAAACAAGCCAAATATATCCACTTTACTCTCAGTTCAACTATGAAACTCTCAACTCCAAATCTCAAACTCCAACTATTGCAAATCTTCTTTTTCATTTGCCAAGCTCTGTATCAGTCATGCTCGCCATAAATTCTAGCCACTCCATTTTCCATAACATCACCCCCCAACAATACTCTCTGGAAAGATAATTTTTAAAATTCTGAACTTTCTGTTTGCTGATTTTTTTTGCTTCTTTATGAATTCTTAGCCTTGGAAAACAAATCTTTATATTGATAACCATAGAAAACCTATAATCATAAATGGAAACAAACCTTCATTTCTTTTATCTTGCTCTGCTGTAACCATTTTATCTTTGGGAATATTTTCAGTAAACTCTCTATATAAAGTTTCTATTTCCCCTTATAAAATGTAATTAAAAATTTCACTCCCTCAAAAATGATTCATGGGATGAATTTTAACATTTATATAATGGAAAATGCAAACATGCACACAAGAAGAAAAAAATAGGAAAAGTAAAATATACTTTATGGTATTTAGGCTAAATCCTTTTAGGCAAATCCTATCATGGCTGGATTCAAATCCATACTCTGAGTACTCAGTAGGGATTCAATAACTCTGTAGACAATTTTAACTACTAAGCTGCTTAGAACGTCTACTACAATCTTCAACATCTGTTGCTTCTGCTAACCTACATAGCATACTCTTAATGTTTGCCTTTCTTAAACACTTTCAATCCTAACGTCACGTACAATTTTACTAAACAATTTTAGGTAAAAATTACGTAAGAATATGCTGCCTCTCCCATTTTCACAAAGTCACACAATCCTTTACCCAGATCACGTTCAAAACTCAATTGGATTTAAGTAGGAGTTAGCCACAGCTCACCAACCACTTCATCACATTATCTGATTGCATTTAAATTGTTTTTAGGTAATTTAAGGAACAGATGATTTGCAGGGACTCTGGAAATAACAACACTTTCCCACAACAACAGTCAAATTCCCCTGATCATCTGTTTTTAAAAGTCAAATCCCTCTCATCCCCAGTGTGAATTTTTTTTTTTTAAAAAAAGTGATTTGCTGTTAAAGACTGTGTACAATGCTACATAATTCCCCTTGACACCCAAGCCAGGAAGGAGAGTGGAATGCTAATCTCAGCTTCTCTCACCCCTCCTAGATCTTTCTAGTCAGTACACACGAATTTCAGATAGCAAAAATAGTTGCGTAGTCTCCCTCCTCCAGTCCTTTCAAATATTCTTTAAAAAACATGAAATCATAACTATTCATTATGTTTGTAGCCTTGGGAGTAGATGGCTTCAATCAGACAAAGTGGGGAATGTCTGAGAAATATTCTTACCCCCACCACTCCACCAGTAAAAGAAGTGCATATTCAACCATCAGCACTAAAGCTTTTATGGAAAGGCTGGGTGAAATTTGCCTTTGTTGCTTCATTAAGCACCCTTTGGTCAATTGTGACACCATCTGCCATGAAGCGCCGTTCCACAAAGCATTCCACAGCATATGAAATTGGCACAAAGTTAATGGATTTTACAAGTAGAAGAGTCATGATGTGGTCAAGTAAATATGGGACCTCCCCTGGAAAGCTGAGTTGAGTATAAGGAAACAGGTGTCCTTCCACGATTGCCCAAAGCTTTCCGTATATTCATTCAAATTAGGAACCCCCAAGAATGAGAGTGTAAATGCACAGTTTCTCGAAGCAGATGGAGGAGGAAGCACACACACACTGCAGAAAGAGACAAACTTGGGCATGGATCCAGGTTTATCTTGTTGTCACTCTACATGTTTAGGTAGTGAAAATCTTTCCGAGCCTGAACTTCCTCATCTGCATATGATGCCGTGGATAAGAGACAATCCCTGGAGATCCACTCACAAATGCTCTGATCCCAGGACTGTCCCTTACTTGCTTGAGTTCTTAGGCAACTTACTATAAACTCTCTGAAATTTGGAGCTTCCCTTTTGGAAAATAAAGATAATGACTCAGAACCACTGTGTTGCCACCTGGTTACCATGTTCTTTACCGTTTTGCTTTGTTTGGCCTGAATAGAACGTCACAACACACACTTTTTATCTCCTCATTCAGTTTGCATGCTACTTCCTGAATTGGCCACCTTATCTTGTCAACTGTCAGTATTCAGATAAAGTGAACCCTATCGGTGTATTACGAACTCTGCACGTTCAGCCCATCCAAAGTCACATGCTGTTAAGGGAGACCTTAAATAATAATGTGAGAAAATTCAGACACCACACTAGCCAAAAGAGTAAAGGATGCCCCCAGCAAACTATCAGCTCTGTTCTGTGAGGCTAACCTTGCCCTTGGTTGCTCCTCTGACGTTGTGCTTTCCTCTGGGAGCAGGTGACTTGCAAACACCAAGTGGCATCAGAGGAAACAATGGGATGAGACTAAGGCATAAAGTTCTGTTTTGGCTCCATGATGTCAGGCTTCTGTTCTTGCCTTTGTTAAAAGGAAAAGTTAAGCCAAGTTTTTTTTCCTAGCCATAAAATTTAATCAATGCCTACATACATTGTACGAAGTGAAAAGAAAGGGTTCTTTTAATGATAATATACTCATTTTTAGAAAGTATCCAAATAAGCTATATCACAACCATTTAAAATCTGCTGAAGCCCAGCATCTCCATCACTTCATCTATTTTTTACCCTTGTTATCAGTATATCCTTCCTACATCAAAGAGACATACTTCAGCTCTTACGATTCTTGACCTCCCTGTAACTTTTAACAGTTGTTTATTGATTGCTGCCTTGTGACATTTTCTTCTCCTTTAGCAAGCATGCCATGCTCCTGCCCTAATTTATTTTTACCCCTCAAGTCATTCCTGTTTCGATGCAGCCACATACTCCACCTAGCCCGTCCCTCCTCTACCTACAGACTCAACCACTACCCATACAGAAATTAATTCATGCATCCAATATCGTTTCAGTGCCAGTATATATCTGATGTCCTATCATTGGCCCAGGAAGAAGTACTGAAAGAAATGGACATAATCCCTGAAATCATAGAACACATACACATACACCACACACACACACACACACACACACACACACACACACACACACACGCTAAATTGCAGTAAATACCAGGAAACAAATGGATATGGCATTGTGTCAAAACTAATTAGATTGGAATGAAATGGAGAGCTAGCTTACATTGATTAGAAAGGCTAATGGAGGAAAACGGGTTGAAGGAAGTCCTAGGATAACATACATCAAAAATTATGAGCCATAAAGAAAGTTTCAAAAGTTTCATATACATAAACTTATATAGAGCATGTTCTCTTACTGCAGGGTAATTCAGTTACAAATCAATAACAATAAGTAATGGAAAATAGCCATATATTATTTACATCAAGTACTGAGTTGTCAACTACTCAATAGTCCATTAGTGAAAGAAGAAACCAAAATGGAAATCACAAAATATTTTGGACCGATTAACACTGAAAAGGCAACATTGAAATTTGTGGTATACGGTAAAAGCTAGGCTTATAGGGAAATATACAGCATAGTCATTATTTGAAGACATTTGGAAAATCCAAAATCTAGGGGCACCTAGTGCTCAGTTGATTAAGCATCTGCCTTCGGCTCAGGTCATGATCTCAGGGTCCTGGGATCGAACCCCATGTTGGTCTCTCTGATCAGCCAGGAGTCTGCTTCTCCCCCTCCCTCTACCTCTGCGTGTCCTCTCTCTCTCTCTCTCTCTCTCTCTCTCAAATAAATAAATAAAATTAAAAAAAAAGAAAATCCAAAATCTAGCTATACCTAAATTGTTAGAATTGGGGAGTTAATTAAGCTTTCTAAATAAAAAAAATCAATATAAATAATAAGTACATTTTTCTATGTCAGAACAAATTCTTAGGAAATAAAACTTTAAAAGTAATACCATTTGTGGGGTGCCTGGGTGGCTCAGCCAGTTAAGCATCCAACTCTTGGTTTCAGCTCAGGTCATGATCTCATGGGTCATGGGATTGAGACCCTGCCAGCTCCTGGCTCAGTTGAGAATCTGCTTGAAGATTCTCTCCCTGTCCCCCCACCCCCGCTGCTCTCTCTCTCTCTCTCTCTCTCTCTGTCTCTCTCAAAATAGAATAAATCTTTAAAAAAAATACCATTTATAATAGAACAAAACAACCCCAAAATACTAACAAGTAGATCTGACAAAACATATGCAAAGCCCCTTGCACCAGGAAAATGTAAAACTTTATTGGAAAAAATAAAGAATATCTTAGTAAAAAAAATGAAAATTTCATGTCCGTGGATTGAAAGTCTTCCCAAATTGATGTATAGATTCAATGTTATCCCAATAAAAACCTAAGTAGCATTTTTGTGGAAATTGGCAAGCTGATCCAAAACGTAACATAGATATACAAAGGGCCAAAAATTGCCAGGAACGAAGTATGGAAAAACTTAACATACCAAGAATTGTTATAAAATTACAGTAACTGACACACTGTGTATTGGTGCAAGGAGAGATAAGCCAATGGAACGATGATCGTCCAGAAGTAGAACCACATAGGAATGGACCCCTGATTTTGACAAAATTTGCATACCAGAGCAGTGATAAAAAAGGTAATCTTTTCTATAAATGGTGCTTGGTAAATTAACTAACAAATGAACTAAATAAATAAATAACAAAAAGTATAATTCCTACTTGACAACATACACAATTATCAACACCAAGTGGATTTTGTATATGTAAAAAGTTAAAAAATAAAAATGCCAGAATAAATATAAGTATGACTTTGTGGACTGGGATGGTTCATTAAACAGAAAAGAAAATGATCTAACACCAAGAAAAAAACAAATAAGACTGCATTAATATTCATAACTTATTTTATCAAAAAAACACAAAAAGAATGAAAAAGCAAACCCCAAATGGGAGATTATGTTTGCAAGAAATATAACTGACAATGGTTCTCATATTAAAGAAATAATAAAGAACTTTCATTAACTAAAAGGGCAATTCTTTAAGTGGATAAGAAATTTGAACCAGCACTTTATAAAAGAAGGGAGCCAAATGAGCAAAAAACATTTTTAAAAGTTGCTCAACTTTGATATTGATCAAGGAACTACAAATTAAAACTTATAGAATACCACTGTATAACCCACCAACATGGTTAAAATGTAAATGCATACACCAAACAATATTAGATAATGGTAAAGTTATTGTACAGCCAGAAGCTCATCCATGGTTAAATAAAGTATAAATGTAAATAGGGACACTTTAAAATCTGTTTGACATAATATACTAACTTTGAACATGATATAATCCCACTCCTAGATTTATAACAAACAGAAATAGATTTACATGACCTAGAAGTTATGTCCAATAATGTTCACAGCTGCATCTTATATTAGCTCCAGATTAGAAAAATGCTTAATGTTTATCAACAGTTGAAAGGTTTCATAAATTGTGGTATACTGTGGAGTGTCACTATATGATGGAAGACTATATAGAAATAAAATTAATGAACAACAGCTACCACACCAATTGGATAAATCTAACAAGAAAAGAAAATTTTGAGTGAAAAAAATCACACAGAAAGATGAATACTGGATGATCCCATTTGTATAACGTTTTAAAAATGTATAGCGTTTGAAGTTAAAATAGTGGTTACCTTTGGGGGGGGTAAGGTTATAAAGGAGAATAAGAAGAGCTTCTAATCTTCAGCTAATATTTTAATATCTTGACCTATGTAAAGTTCACTCGGAAGTAATTTACTGAGTTATGATCTTTGGGTACATGTACTTCTGTGTCTATTTTTTATACTTCAATAACAAAAATATCTTGCCTAGAAATTTCAATGTTATCATGTCTTTCCACAACACAAAATCTTTTAATGGCTCCTCATGACTTCAGTATTAAACGAAGAATTCACAAGACACTTCAAAACTGTCTTCTTAGTCTCATTTCTCCTCCTTGCCATAGAGATACCCTGTCTTCTTCTTTTTTTTAATTTAATTTTATTATGTTATGTTCATTACCATACATTACATCATTAGTTTTTGATGTAGTGTTCCATGATTCATTGTTTGCGTATAACACCCAGTGCTCCATGCAGAACATGCTCTCCTTAATACCCATCACCAGGGCAACCCCCTCCCCTCTAGAACCTTCAGTTTGTTTTTCAGACTCCAAAGTCTCTCATGGTTCGTCTCCCCCTCCTATTTCCCCCCTTCATTTTTCCCTTCCTACTATCTTCTTCTTTTTTATTTTTTTTAACATATAATGTATTATTTGTTTCAGGGGTACAGGTCTGTGATTCAACAGTCTCACACAATTCACAGCACTCACCACAGCACATACCCTCCCCAATGTCTATCACCCAGCCACCCCATCCCTCCCAACCCCCCACCACCCCAGCCACCCTCAGTTTGGAGATTCCCTGTCTTCTAACCACACAAAACTTCTTGTGGTTCCAGGAAGAGTCTCTTTTGTGACTTTGGCTTTGGTGTGCTATTTGGGATCTATAAAAGCGTCTTTCCTTGCCCATTTAACTAATCCCTCCCTTCAACTAAGTGCTACTTCCTCCAGAAAGCTGCGTATGAACCTCAAGCCTCAGTTAAATTTCTCTCCTTTGTATTCTGTTAGGACCCTGTCATGCCTCTCAGTAAGAGCTCTTGCAACTACTGTGATTAGCAGCCTATGTGTCTATCTTTTCTTGAAAATTATGGGTCTTATTCCATCCTGTCTTTCCAGTGCCAAGCGCAATTCTTGGCACATACTAAGTGCTTGATAAATATTGTTGAATTAAATTGTCTGTCAATTGGTTAAAAAAACACAGCTTCAGTTGTAAAAAAGAAAGAAGAATCAGCTTGTTTCTACATATTCATCAATTGTGCTGTGCTTGGGTAGAAAGGGCTGGAAAGGGGATGTTAACTAAAAATTATATTGGAAGCACACATCAGATTTACACTATACGATCACCGAAAGTTAGGGCAATTTTTTCTAGTTCACTCAGATCACTTCTAGTCACTCTTTCCCTGGCTAGATCTAAATGATTTTTAATGAAACCAACATTTTTTGTTATTATTGGGCTTTAGAGGATACCTTATTATCCACCATGGGCAATATGGGATTTACATATCTGGAAAATAAAATAGTACTACCTCTTTTCTGAACTACCTCAGAAATCAAATCACAAGTAAATGTGAATCAAATCTGCAGATTTCTTATTGCGTTCTTAATTTCTCTTTTTTTTTCCTTTTCTTTTTTAGATATTATTTATTTATTTGTCAGAGAGAGAGAGAGGGAGAGAGCGCAAGCAGGGGGAAAGGCAGAGGGAGAGGGAGAAGCAGGCTCCCCGCGGAGCAGGGAGACCAATGCGGGGCTCGATCTCAGGACCCTGGGATCATGACCTGAGCCGAAGCAGATGCTTAACCCACTGAGCCACCCAGGCATCTCTTGAGGTCTTAACTTCTTAATAATTTTGGTCAGGCCATTTTCCACATGGCTATCTATACATAATAAACATTAATGTCTAGGTTAAAAGGCTCTTATGTTCTATCTCTGTCAAAGTAAAGTTTCCAAAATGTTCCTTCCATATTTACAGAAAAGCAGATTAAGAAGAAAATCTGGTAACAAATCCTCTTACTATGGAGAAGTGCTCTGCCCATAAACCCATGGGAACGACAATCCCATGGATTTTACTGAACCTATCAGAGAGCAATGATCCCCAACAGTTAGTTATCTCTGTGGCTCATTAGAAGCATCTTAGATGAAAACATTTTCACAGAAATCAAATGTCTTTAAATGTCATGCAAAGCCAAACACATAAAGCCTTTCTCTCTGGACTCACAATGCACCTATTTTCTTTCCCAGCAGCATTCTGTAGCAGGTAAACAGATAAAGCATCGTAAGAATAACTGGTTATTTGTCCTTTAAGCAATTTTTTTCCTCCTAAATCTGTTAGCTAGGACTCTGATTTTATGTAGAGAGGGCTCATACAAAAAAAAGAAGTTCTGTCGAAAGGTTATAAGACTCACTCTCAGAACTTAATGACTTTCAGGCATGGAAGGGAAGGTAGCGGAGCCTTGGGATTGCACAAATGTCAATCTAAGTACTGCTGGTGACACACAAGCACAGTCTTACTTCCGCTCCATTGCACATCTCCTTCTATTGTATTTCCTCCTGCAGACTGGCTTCTGCTGCACCCCAGTCCACGTGATAGAAAATATCTCCTCAAAGCTTCTGAGATTATTACAGATATCTTTACACAAAGAGGATGACTCTGTTTCCTTCCCTCTTTCTGTATAAGTATGTGGGTGTGTGGTGATACATACAATATGTATATAATACATATGTACATATATATACATATATATTCTGAATTTACACTTAAATACATACTTACAATGTTATGATTAAATTTAAATTTAAATGGTTTTAAATTTATATTTAAATTTTAAATTTATTAAAAATTAAATAATACTATTTTTATTATTTATATATATTTAACATGAAGCATCACTTGATATCTTTATCTGTAATGCTTATCAAGTCACATCTCTTACAGTATACGGGGGATTTATTTCAACTCAAAAAGTATATATGTTTGATATCTCTCTCTCTCTCTCTCTCTCTCTCTCTATATATATATATATATATATCAACTCAAAAAGCATATACACACACATATAATGAATATCGCGGACCCACTCATACATACCTACCATGAGAAAGAAAAGCTAACTTGCCTTGCTTGCCTTGCTTGCCTCAAATGTACGATTTTGGACCACGCACCAATTAGATGATTAGTATGAGTTAGTAAAACCATAGCTTTTGTGAGTCCCCTCCAACTTTATGAGTCAACGAGGTGTCTAGTTACCTAAAAGCCAAAATGAAAAGTCTAAACAAAATGCCGGTAAATGCCTATTCTTTTAAGTCAAGGACAAAAGCTTTGCTAAAAAAAAGAAAACTCTACTTGCTTAGCAATATTAGTGCTGACATTCAACAAAGATTAATCACTCAAAAGAATCATCCATTATTTATAATAGCATATTTCTTTGTCCTGAATATGGGACATTCTTTGTCTTCTTTCATCTTACAGATGATCTTTTGGTTGAGACCAATTCAGGAAGACTTCCAACCCAAACAATAAATTTTCATTGTCCTAAGAAGGAATTAAAGACCAATTACAATGGGAAGCCTACATTTTAAAATCTATGTTTCACCTCACTGATATCATAGCCAGCTTAATTCAAAGAAATTGTATTTTTTTCAGAAACGTGACACTCAGTTTCTGCAATATCGAGAAATTTCAATAATTCAGAAGTCGGTTTCATAGATTTTTGTAGAACTTTTGCCTAATTACAGAAAACTACACTAAAATTCTTTATGCTCTTTCAAGGATAGTGAGAAGAAACTGAAAACAGTAGCAGTAACGAGAGTCCAGACAAATTTATAACTGCAACAGAAATAATAATAATAAAGCACTGAAAATAGATATTAATCCCAAAAACTTAATATTCAACAGTTAATTGGCCAAAATTATTAGACAAATTCATCGTATAATTTCAACCTACAGGTTGACAAATCTATTATTTAAATATCTAATAAATTTTATATTATTTATATATGTTGAAATTAAACACCAGTTTGAGCTCACGAAGGGGATAAATTGAATATAGTAATAGGTTATTAAAGTAGGATATTTGGAAGGATCTCGTGAATAGGCTGGTCTTTTTAACAACATCTATTGAACTTATTAATAGACACAGAGTGAAAGAGTCCAGGTGAGCAAAAATATTAAATAACACAAATCGTTTCACTTTGGGAAACTGAAGTTTTGAGTTTATATTACAGCAAACAATTTTACATTTTGGACCTGTTGAAAGGTCCAAGGATCTACAAGTTTCTCAGTTTATGTCATCTTATTAAAAAAATAAAATAGTTTTGCAACATTTTCTTCTTTTATATATGGATATAATAATAATATACATGTATAAAATAAAGAGTTTATTAATTGATGAGGAATACATATAAATACATAATAAGCAACTATTATGTGCTTTATTTAGACATATTTAACTTGATAGATCATTTATTTGATAACTGTATCTATAATGCTTATGAAGACACATCTCTTCTGGTTTAAAAGAGGACTTATTGCATCTAAAAGTATTCAAATAACAAAATGATTAACTACCATTATTTCTTATTTTTTTCACACATTTAAGAAGGTAAAGAAATTTCTAGACATGGACGGGTGGATGAATAGATGAGTGAATGATCACAGGTTTTGCATTGTTTAAGAGTTTATTTGTCTTAGCTAACAGAAGAAGAAAAAATCACTACAGATAGAAACAAATTTTTAAGTGTTAAAAATTGGAAATAATTACATGAAGAGGAATTTTATGTAAAACCAGATAATAAGTATTTAATACATATTCTCCCATGCATAAAATGGGGTTAATTAAGCAATGTTTTTTGTATAGTGACAACATTCACCTCCTTGACCCTTTCTTTAAATCTGTTTTCTATTTCTTTGATTCCTTCTATGAGTCAGGAAGTAAATTTTTTTTTTTAAAGATTTTATTTATTTGACAGAGAGAGACACAGTGAGAGAGGGAACACAAGCAGGGGGAGTGGGAGAGGGAGAAGCAGGCTTCCCGCGGAGCAGGGAGCCCGATGCGGGGCTCGATCCCAGGACCCTCGGACCACGACCTCAGCCGAAGGCAGACGCTTAACGACTGAGCCACCCAGGCACCCCGAGGAAGTAAATTATTGCATTTAACTTTAACGAATTTAAATCCAAACAGCCACACATAGTTATTTAAATAGTTACAGTATGGTCAGTGCAAGATCAGATTATCTCTAGTCTGCCTTCAAACAAACCATCTAAGCTTCAGAAATATTCTGTCTAGAAAGGCATTATGCTATGTGTACAAATATGTCCAGGCCTGGCTTCTTGCTCCCTCTCCAATGCTAGATCTCTTCATTTATCTGTTATTTTTTTCTCTCAACGTGAATCCTTAATGCAAAACAATGAATTATGTATATACATTTACAGCTGTTTAAATGAAAAGAGAAGTGATTTAAAACATGTGAGCATGCTTCCTGCAATGGTGTCAAACATTTACATTAAGAGAACTAGCTAAGAGTTGGCATTTGCAAAGATTTCCCAGGATGTTAACAACATTAACTATTTCAGATCAGCTTTATATAGTATTTAAAAAAAAAAAGTGACTTATTTACCCTTTGTGACAAAAAGAAACTGGTCTTAGTAAAAAAACATAAACAAGCAAACAAACAAAAAACAACAAAAAAAGGCAGGTCTCAAGTCTGCATCCTATGCTCTCACCTGTCAAAAATAAATAATTCTCATACAGAATTAAATAGCATCTCATACAAAGTCTATCTCCCCACCTGCCCACTGTGATTCACACCATGGGGTAGAACCCGCCTCCAGGATTCCTCCAATCACATGCTGCTTGGGCTAATACTAAGGTGCACTGGTTGCAGACACAGAGGCTAAAGAGGAGAAATGTGTTACCATTTAATTCTCTGCTTTTGAATTGAATCTGCTTTTCTGCTATGGCACCTTCTTCTTGGCCTACCCGCTATTATTCAGGCCACGGACTCACAAGGAAGTTTGTCTGGGGTGTTACAAATGACAGATGGGCATGGTGAATCTCATGGACAGTCGGGCCTTCCCTGGTTTATCTGGAATTTCATATTTGGAAGGCAAAGTGCAGTGCTACCATTAATCGTATAGGCTATGGACTTAGACAAGTGGCCTCAGGTGGCCTGGATATTTATTTACTATCACCTTGAGTGAGTTATTTAAACTTTGTGTATCCAAATTGCCCCATTTATAAAGCAGGAATATTATTAATAGCTGCCTCGGGGGCTGGTTATTGGGAAAAATTAAATGATACACGTGAATTTGTTCCCCGGTTCCCCAAATGGCAGCAACTACAATTTTTAAAAGGACAAAATTAATAAGTAAAAGGGTAATTTAATAAGTGATCCTAAGAAGTGCTTATCATCCAATTTTACTTTCTGATTTTACCCGCTGTATTTGATTCTGCTCTCCGTTGACATCGTAAACCATTTTTATTTTTATTTTTTTTAAGGATTTTATTTATTTATTTGACAGAAAGCAGAAGAGAGAGTGAAAAACAAAACAAACAAACAAACAAAAACAAGCGGGGGGAGCAGAGGCAGAGGGGGAGGGAGAAGCAGACTCCCCGCTGAGCAGGGAGCCGGATCCAGGACTCGATCCCCGGACCCTGGGACCATGACCTGAGCCAAAGGCAGACGCTTAACCATCTGAGCCACCCAGGCGCCCTGTAAGCCATTTTTAAGCACAAATTTCTTTTATAACACTTTCTGTCTCTCTGACTGATTCCTAACTGAAGGAACACCCCAATCTTAAACATCACTGCAACTGTACTTTTTTTTCCCCCCTTCAAATATAACACCATTTCCAGGATTCCCTTTAGGGATCAATCACTGGCATTTATTTGTCATTAAAGTGATCTTTCACTCTCTCCTTTCACTGAAGCAGGGTCCAAGTCACATATATTCCACAACATTGACATGTCTTTTTTTTTTTTTTTTAAAGATTTTATTTATTTATTTGACAGAGAGAGAGAGAACAAGTAGGCAGAGAGGCAGGCAGAGGGAGAGGGAGAAGCAGGCTCCCCATGGAGCAGGGAGCCCGATGCGGGGCTTGATCCCAGGACCCTGGGATCATGACCTGAGCCGAAGGCAGCCGCTTAACCAGCTGAGCCACCCAGGCGCCCCAACATTGACATGTCTTAAATAAAATTTCTTCTTTCCATTCCCATAGCTACTGCCTTACTACAGACACTTAATATCCTATACCAAAGTCATTCTCCTAGTCTTCTAAGGGGGCCCCCTCTGTCTTCATTTATGAACCCTCCAAAGCGCCCAAGTGACTTCTATACAACACAGTCTGATCATGTCACTCTCTTGCTTGGAGGGCTGCAGTGATTTCAATTGTTTGTATTATAAAACTCAAACTTCTCATCATAGGGCACAAAACTGTTTATGTTATGGTCCTGTCTTGCTTTCCAGGCTCATCTTTACTCTATTCTACTTTCGAGTTTTACAAAACTACCTAGAGACCCTCCAACATCCCATGTTGTATCCATTGTGGATATGAGCAACAAAAAGTCACCCAAAACATCTAGAGCCCAAAATGGCAAGGGACACTAGTGATAAATGTATGAATAACTCATAGACTGTGATGTGGGTTAGAAGTACAACTCGGGCCATAGGGAGTGAAATTCTGAATTAGAAAGTCTCTATGAGGTTGTTAGTTAATGAGTGGTGTCTAATCTATGTGTCCCTAAGTCTGTCCCATTCTTTAAAGTTCTCAACATGGTTTCTTTACTCAGCTCATCTTGTACATGGAACAGCCTGCCCACAATATAGTTGCCCCCTAGCTCCATCACCAACTGATGATTCTGCTCTGTATCACTGAGTTAAAAATCTAGCTCAAGTCATCACTACTTAGGCAAAACGTTAGACTGGTGATCAGACCATGTATTGGTTTCTTAAGTTTTTATGTCCTCCACTCACAAACCAGTGTCTTTCTCTATAGGAAAAAAAAACCGAAATGAAACATTAAGCATTATTTCCGTGCAGGTGGGGTGGAGGGAGCTCTAGCAGTTTAAGCTACAAGTGGCAGATGGGTGTGGAAAGTTCATTGATTAACCTACACAAAGCCTCTGTATTTCCACCTGGAATACACTTTTATCCCCCTTGTCTGCTGATAACTATCCACCTTTCAAAATGTTACAGCCTTCCAAAGGACAGGGATTGTACCTTGCTTCTTGTTTTATCTCCAGCCTGGAAAATACTAGACAACCTATAAATAGCTGTTGAATTAATGAATACATATATCCGTTTCACTTCCCTATAAGATTTTCCTATCATTTGCAAAAAAAAAAAGTTCTCTCCCTCCTTTATACCCCATTATAGCACACTCAACATATACCTTTATTAGAAACTAAAATACTGATGTCTTTATTTGATTCCATCACTTTACTGAACTGCAAGATCCTTGAGCAAACATCATGATTTATTAATTCTAACAGTATTTCTAACCTATTGCAGTTGCTGAAAAAATGCCTGTTGAATGAATGAATGAAACAATGGGCAAGTAACAAGCCCATTATGCTCCAATGTCCTTTCTGATTGATTCGTCCTTTAGGACAGCACTGCTTTATGTGAGGTTATGTGGTTCAGCAGGAAGCAGAAATAAGTAAACGTGCACAAAACTTGTCATTGTGCAGAACATTCTTCACATCCACAAGCAAAAACATTTCAGTCTATTGCTCTTCCTAGTTTGGTTGGCCTTCCACTAAAGAAAGTGTTCTTCATCACGCCCACTCTTTTGAAGCACACTCGGGAGACTTTGCTAAAGGTCCTGATACGAAACTTTGATTTTCCCCAAGGACACAATTATAAAAGTCTCTGTGGAATATACTAATTGGCTCTGTTTTAATACGCTTTTATCAAAGCATACACAATTCCTTTTTTTGGAGATCATCTAAAGGGTGGATCATATGCCAGAAATAATCAGATGTATTGTTCTTCCATTTCCTTAATGAACTCTACCATACTTTGTCTTTTCCAGTAAATTGTAAGTGAGTCACAATTTGGAAATTAATTCTAAAAGAAAGCAACTTTCCAAGCAAGGAAATGGTAAGCATTAACTTGAGTGTAGGACCATCTGTCAGAGTTAATGCCCATCAGGGATTTCTTCCCTAATGATTTGTTTCTGCAGCTAATGAAAAGCAGAGTTTTTGAACTTTGAATAGTGGCCAATTCTTTGTGTGTTTACCAACTTGTTTTCAAAGCTAATTAATGATCTTCAAGCTATAAATATTTGCATCTTTTTAAAAAAAATTGTCCCTATAGAATAAAATAGAAGGTGAAATTCCCTAAATTCCTATTCTCTGGAATAACACTAATGAACACTACATTTTTTTGAACCAACTTGTTTTTAACATCATTTAGGGTTACCTAACATCTTTAGATTTGCTTGATGTTATTAAGGTTGCCTCAAAGTTTTAAACAAACTCAGTGAATAAAATGAAAGTAGTACTTTTCAAAAGTATCAAAATAATTATCTCTAATTTGCCTGCATTGATGAAAGGTCATCTTAAATGTTCAGTATAGACAAGAGTTCTCTTACGATAACCTCGAATAATTATAATGACTGCCCTCTAATTTGTATGTATTTTGTCTTTTCCACTCTCATATGACAGTGAAGTGGCTAATAACTCTCTAAAGTAGCCAATTACTTCTACAGTTAATTAACTGCATCAATTATCTACAAGACTTCTTGTACAATAGAAAGTTTCAGGTATTACAAATGAAATTTGCTTCATCTTTAAAGTATGTAGGTATATTATATTCAGTAAATATGCACTATTACTTATGGTAAACCCACTCTATTATGATTACCAACTGGAGCCATGGGAGAGATACAGAAATCATTTGGGAACAATTTACTTTAACTTTCCATTGTAACAATAGCAAAATTCATCACATTCTTTTTTTGAAAATGGCGTATACCCACAAGCCACAGTATTAAACTCCGGGTGAAAAGAAAGAATAGCCAGAACCAGCAGTAAAAACAGAATTTAGTGGCTCCTTTTTGTCTCAAGAGAACCCTACAGGAAATCAGTGTGGTTGGAGCAAAGCCCACCACTGCCTCCCACAAACCCCCACATGTAAAAGGCCATTTCCAAAGCTAGGATTCCTTCACTTTTCACCTGTGGCTGGCCAAATTTGTGTCACATAAATAACCTAAAAGAGTCAGATTTCCATTACTAACTCTGCAATCATAGGCACAGCCTTATCTCAGGCTCTAATTGGTTGAGGTTTGCATGAAAGAGAAGGTCTTCAATAGATATAATTAAGGACATAGAAAAGAGAGTCATCAGAATAGAAGGAGACAATTTGTCTCCCCTTTCTGGGCAGAATATTAATCTCAATAAGTAGGTAGATCTGTTTCTGACTAAAAGATAGAGATGTAAAAGATGGTAAGAGAACAGGAGAAGAATGGGAGTGGGGGAATCTAGAGATAAAATTGTGCTATCATTAAATGTCTTTAAAGACTGCATTTCAGAACATCTCAGCACTGAACTACCCATTATTTTACTGAACTTAGTAAAAAGTTTTTGGAAAAAAAAATGGGAAAAAATGGTAAGACACTTGAACCTTATTTTAGCTAATGTATAGTTTTCAGAAAGGTATGTTTTTTAGCTTCATGTCATTTGAATGGCCCAAGATTATTAATAAGTGGCACATAAAAATTAGCCAAGTATGATGAATTGAAGTTTATAAAATTATAATAGAGAGTCCTTTGCTGAAATTATTAGTTTAAAAACTTTTTTCTACATATTTCAGCATTAGCCTAGAGATAACCCTTGCAAAGATTTAAACTGAATTAATGTATAGATTGAAGGTGTTATAATCATAGGCTAATTTTAGAATATGAAAAACAGGAAGATTGGGTGCCTGGCTGGCTCAGTCGGTGGGGTATGCAACTCTTGATCTTGGGATTGTAAGTTTGAGCCCCACACTGGATGTAAAGATTATTTAAAAACAAAATCTTGGAAAAAACACTTAAAAAAAAAACAGGAGGATATATAAATGGTCAGCAGCATGTGACTAAATATCCTACATTATTCAACATTAGGGAAATACAAGTAAAAACCACAGTGAAATACACTGCCCTTACACTAGAAGGACTATATAAAAAAAATTTAAAAGAAAATGGAAATTAGCAAGTAATGGCGGGGATGTGGTAAAGTTAAAACTGTCACACACAACTAATGGGAAAATAAAATGCTTCAGCCCCTATGGAAAATAGTTTGATTGTTCCTCAATAAATTAAACAAACAAGTACCATATGAACCAGCAAGTCCATGCCTAGGTTTGTACCCAAAAGGATTGAAAAGAAGTGTTAAAACAAATATGTGTCTGCAAACATTCACAGCAGCACTATTCACAAAAGTCAGAAAGTGGAAACAACCAAAATTTCCATCAACTTATGCACAGATAAACAAAATAAGGTATAGCCATACAAGTGAATTATTATTCAACTATAAAAAGAATGAAGTAGTGATATATGCTACCAAATGGAGGAACCTTGAAACATTATACCGAGTGAAATAAGTCAGACATAAAAGGTCACATGTTATATCATTCCATATATATATATATATACACACACACACACATATATATATGAAACATAAAGAACAGATGAATTCATAGAAAGAAAAAATCAGATTAGTGGTTGCCAAGGCCACTTATAGAGAAAAAATAGGAAGTGACTATATAATGGCTCCAGGATTTCCTTCCAGGTTGATGAAAAAGTTCTGGAACTACATAGAGTTAATGGTTGTACAGCAATGTGAATTTACTATATGCTGCCAAATCGCACATTTTAAAATTGTCAAAATGGTAAATTTTATGTAATATGAACTTTATCACAATTTTTTTAAGTATTAGGAAAAGAAATAGAATGGAGGGAAATAAGTGTCTTCAAATGTAAGTAAATATTTCTAAAAACAAAATCCCATTTATTTTTTCCCCTCTGCATTCCATAGCAGTTGCTAAAAACGTTCCACCTTGGAAGTTTACTGATGCTTCTCTTCATGGAGTTCCACCAGTGTCACTGTTGCCATGGTGTCTTTTCAACCCCCAAATCCAGGGCTGGAATCAGCACAAGTCATGTTAATTTTGTGGTGCTTGACAGAGTATATTCCTTACCATATTTGTCACTGACGTATGTTATAAAAGAGGCAGCTTTCAAATACTTATTTTCATTTTAATTTATCCATGTAGAAAAAAAAAAAAACAAGGGCTTTGAATTATTGAAAATTATCATCTCTTTGAGCTACTTTTAACAGAGGATTAAAAATCATGATCCCCACGATTGTCCACTCCTGACTCCTACTCACTCTTTCCTCGAAGCTAAATATTGCACATAAGCTTGTTAGTTACAGTTTGTGCCACAGGCAATGACCTCACATATGACATTTAATATCAACCGTAGCCCCTGAGACATTCGATCATCATCTCAAAGAAACAGATATGCACATTGCACTCATTGTAAAATTGCTATCCAACTTATGAAGGATAAAACAAACCATTTCATTGACATTTATGGATATATCGACCATTTAAATAAATTAGTTTGACCTAGATAAAATGTCATGTTAGACCACAGTGACTTGGAGCCCCCCAAGCTGTCACGATGTTTGCACTAAGGCTTCAAGAAATTATTGTTAGCCTGAGGAGGAGAGGCATACAATCACTAGGATCCACACCAGATGCAAAGCTCTCACCCTCTGGATGCTAATATAAATTTCCCTATAGCAATTTAAACCTTGACCAGTTATACAAGTTTGGGCAAAAGGAAAAAAAGGAAAAGGCAAAAAAAGTTTCAGTTGCTGCACAAAACATACCTTCTAGCTTTCCAAAACATACGATTTAGATGGTTAAGGTTACATAGGAAAGAATGATATTCAGATATGACTTCTAAGTGAATGAAATAGGCTATGATAAAGAAAAATGAAGAGGCAAACTCTACAAAAAATACAGTCTGGAAGATGAGTTAAATCTGATCCAGAAGATTTGAGAAAGTGAGATGAGACTTTGGCTTTAAGGTATGAATAAGAGCAAAATGAAGAGAAGAAAAGGGCTATCCTGTCAGGTGAGTCAGGGACCATAAGCAAAAACCCGGGAGTCAAAATCAAAATAGTGTGTGAGGGCGCCTGGGTGGTTCAGTTGGTTAAGCGACTGCCTTCGGCTCGGGTCATGATCCTGGAGTCCCGGGATCGAGTCCCACATCGGGCCCCCCGCTCAGTGGGGAGTCTGTTTCTCCCTCTGACCCTCTTCCCTCTCGTGCTCGCTGTCTCTCATTCTCTCTCTCTCTCAAATAAATAAATAAAATCTTTAAAAAAAACAAAATAGGGTGTGAGAATAATACTAGTCAAGTTTGACAGAAATGAGGTGGCCGTATTGGATATAATAACCAATAATAAAGTAAGAAAAGCAACATAGAGTCAGAATATATAGTTCCTTAGATGCCCAGGGAAAATTTGAATATATGCACAGGAAGGTTAGTTTACTTGGTAAAGTGGATTAAAAAAGAAGAGCAATGGGCTCATAGTGTCCAAAGTTCAAAAAAGAACAAATGCCAAAATTTCAACTTTAGCTAGGTAAACGTTTTGTTTTCCTTGTCATAGAAGTTAACTTTGATGTGAATCAGATTCAAAATTTAGACATAATGGACAACCCAATATACTCCAACTTTTCAACTATGACTTTTCTCATATACACAGATGAACTTAGACACAGAGAAAACACAAGCAAACAAAAAAAAACCCCACAAATAAATAAGACCCCCAAATTACATACATAATGGTGTCACACTACACAAAGCAGTGGTTTCACCATACTTTCAATCACCATTTATGAAAATACAGTAATGATTTTATTGAGATTTCGTGTGTGTGCATATGTGTATGTGTGTGTTATCTGAAGGGAACAGCCAGAGTTCTATCAGATGTGTTTCTTTGCAATATATAGTATCTCGTTAGTAAAAAATACTCTGTTGTTGTGCATAGTGAAAGGGGAAAGGAAACTGCTAAGGAAATCCCTTAGCTTTGATAAGTAAATTAAAGCGGCTAAATGCTTTGGAGCCTGAGATAATGCCTTGGGTGAATTAATGGCTAAGAAAATCAATAGTCTACAACTTTCCTGTTGGTAACAAGATTTAATTTAAAGCTTACAGCAGAACAAAGTTGTTTTGCACAAAATTCCTCTCAGAAATAGATTGTCTTTCTGAAAACTAATTAGTTCACACTCGTCTTTTTCTCCACATCAAGACCCATCGTAATTAATATATCAAAAGTTAAAGATATAGAGAGAATATTAAAATGCAGCAAGAGAAAAACAACTGGTTACTTACAAGGGAATCCTCCAAAGACTATTAAGCTGATCCTTCAGCAGCAACTTTACAGGCCTGAAGGGAGTGGCATGATCTATTCAAAGTGCTAAAAGGAAAAAACTTCCAACCAAGAATACTCTACCAGGCAAGGTTATCATTCAGAAGTAAAGGAGATATAAAGGGTTTCCCGGACCACACAAACTAAAGGAATTCATCACCTCCAAACTAGCCTTACAAGAATGTTAAAGGGACTTCTTTAAGCTGAAAAGAAAAGGTACTAACTTGTCACAAAGACATATAGAAAAGTAAAAATCTCAGTAGTAAATGGAAATATATAGTAAAGGTAGTAGATTAACCACTTATAAAGCCAATATGAAGGTTAAAAGACAAAAGTAGTAAAATTAACTCTAACTATAATAATTAGTTGAGACATGCCAAATAAAAAGATGTAAAATATGAAATCAAAAACAACACACGGTGGGAAGGAGAATAAAAATGTAGAGTTTTAGATTGCACTCAAACTTAAAACTCTATCAACTTAAAATACATTGTTTTACATATGATGTTATATGGGAACTTCATGGTAACCACATAGTAGAAAGCTATAGTAGATACATAAAAGAAAATGACAAAGGAAGCTAAATGTAACACTAAAAGGAAGGGACGAAGGAAGGAAGGGAGGGAGGGAATGAGGGAAGGGAGGAAGGGAGGAAGGGAGGGAGAAAGGGAGAGGGAAAGAAAGAAAGAAAGGAAGGAGAAAGAAAGAAGAAAAGGAAAGAAAAGAAGAAAAAAAATTTACCAGACCACAAGGGAAGAGTAAAATAAAGAAACAGAGAGAAGCTACAAAAACAGCCAAAATATAAATAAACAAAATTGCAGTAATTACATACCTATCCGTAATTACTTTAAATGTATATGGACTAAAATCTCTAATTAAAAGACAGAGTGGCTGAAAGGAGAAATAAATAAGACCCATCTATATGTTGCCTATAAGAAACTCACTTCAGAACTAAGAAAACACAAACAGAAAGTGAAGGGATGAAAAAAGACATTCCATGTACACAGAAGAAAAAAAAAAAAAAGCTGGTGTAGCTATACTTATATTAGACAAAATAGAATTTAAAACAAAGACTGAAATAAAAGACAAAGAAAAGCATTACATAATGATAAAGGGGACAATACAATAAGAGGATACAATATTTATAAATATTTCTGCAACTTTCTTGTTATTTAACACTCATAGATGAACACACTTATTTCTAGATACTACAGTTTTGAAAATACACTATCAAGTCACAAAAGTGAGTTTCCCGGGATGTTACTTAGAAAGTATGTGGTACACACACAAAAATATAAATTACTTTTTTGATTTGTAATATGTTCAGTAATGAGCATGTGTTACTTTTAGGATGGAAATAGAAATAAATACCATTATTGATTTGACAAAATAATTTTGCCACAATTCCAAAATACAGTAGCATTTAGATGAATTCAGTGATTCTGTAAGAAGTCAAAGAAATACAATGCTGATGTGAAGATAGTAAATATTTAAAAAAGAAAACTCTAGGGATGCTTTAAATCTTAATTATGATGTTATCAGTAAACCATCATATAATGTAAGACATATGACTTTTGTACACACTCCTAACTATCCCTTAATTTCACTTGACCCATACAGTTATTTTTCTTTTTTCACACCCAGTGCCATGTGCATGTGTGTATCCTGAAATGTGAGATGATCTCTCTCTTCAAGAGCTCAGCATTCGCTCCTCTTACAGCCTTCAGGATTTGCATAGGTCAAATTATGTCAAATCAGAACTGAATGTCATAACTGACAGCGCATACCAACAGTTCACGGCCTTTTATAGAAGATAGAAGCAGAACATAAAGGAAGAGAATATTCAGAAAGAATACCAACTGCAGTGCTTTATTGAAATGGTAAACCCTATTATATTTGTATATGTCAACCAACACATGTCAAATGCTCAAGGATACAATACACATCCTGTTTAGTTTAGCATTTTACTCCCTCTTGAACAATGTGATGGAGGTCTTGTTTTGTTGATGTTATTCAACATCTGGATACAATGCATGCGCCTTGAGGTCAGGGAATTCGTCTCGCTTATCCTCAGTAAAAGCCTAGCACTTCTAAAGGTGCCTGGTGCTCGCACAATTAATATTAGCTGAATGCTTACATAAATACCTGTTGAATTTAACAAAACTAAAGAATCGCATTTCTGGGGCACATATGGCTCAGTTGGTTGAGCGTTTGATGCTTGATTTTAGCTCAGGTCATGACCTCAGGGTCTTGAGATCAAGTCCTGATCCACTCTCAGTGGGGAGGCTGCTTGGATTCTCTTTCTCCCTCTCCCTCCTTCCCTCCCTTCATTCTCCCCCTCCCCTCTCTCAAATAAATAATATAAATCAATCAATCTTTTAAAAAAATAATCATATTTCTTCTGTTTGGGAGGATATCTTAATTTGCTATGTTCCACTAACATTGCAATTTATCTCTGAGTCTCCATTGGCTAAATCACATCAAAGAAAAGTTATCCCAGATAGTAGCTAAGAGAGTAACTAAGAATAAAGGAAAAGAAAAAACAATCTGGACAGTCAACGATTTATATACAAATGTTTCTTATAAACAGCCTACCTCCACGGTCTGCAGAGAGTCCACCGTCATACTTCCAGAGGTGTGGTAGAATATCTTGATGTTGTAAAAGAAAAAATTGCACTGGCCACTTGTTTAAAACAGCAAGGGAGACTTCATACAAATCAGTTGCAATAGAGAGCAAGGCTTTGCAATGGGGCAGAGGCAAAGAACTCAACTCCACTGAAACAAAAAGCTTTTGTTTTTAAACACCAGGGTGAGCTATGGGCTAGCAGAAAAGTACTGGAGAATGTTGGTCAAAGTGATGAGGCTATCATGTTTGCTAACTGGTTCTTATCCAAGTGAAGCTCCTACTTTCTTATGGACCAGAAGGCAGGGGGCCTGTCTTCCCTAAGGTTTACATTCCACTGGGAGGGCTCCCAGGGACTCCTGGGCCCTAAAGCTGTCAAGAGCTTGGGAGGAATTTTATGTTTCAAAGAGACAGAGAAAGAATTTACAAGTGAAAGTTTTCTTAGGTAATTGCTCCTAGAAAAAGAGGTCTGGGGCCTATAATCAAGAAGTCTACCTAAAATTTAATGAAGCTGAGGGGAATAGTAAGGCTGTCTTGATCAGTGAATTTAGACAGACATTAGAACCAGAATTGTGACATTGGAAAATAGCTTAAAAAAATCCAGAATGACTTCTTGAAAAGAATGTGCTTTCCAGTTGTCCCCAGGTACAAAAATGTGTTTCTCTACACTGCCTCAAATTCTTCATTTTGATTATTATATTTACTGAAGTTACATCAATAAAAATTCATTTGGGCTATCTAGCACTCTTTAAAAATCCAAATAATTTTAATCTTGAACACTCAAGAAAAGTAATGAGTACTTTATTAATATAAACAGAAAATTATAAATTAGTTTTTAAAACACTTGGTTGAAGGCAATACAAAAACTCCAAAACCTTGTTCAAATTCTGACTTCAACCTCTATCACCTAAATGACCTTGTGCAAGTTTTCATACTATGTTCTTTGTTTCCTAGGGTGTAGGAAAGGGATACACAGTGTTATTGAAATATTGAAATATATTGACATTAAGTGCTTAGAAGTATACCTGAAAGAGAAGTATTATCTATTATTAGTGCTTAAGAAATGGAGTAATTTTTATTTTTTTTATTTTTTTTAAAGATTTTATTTATTCATTCATGAGAGACAGAAGGATAGAGAGAGAGAGAAGCAGAGGGAGAAGCAGGCTCCCAAGGAGCAGGGAGCCCGATGCGGGACTCGATCCCAGGACCCTGGGATCATGACCCGAGCCGAAAGCAGACGCTTAACCATCTGAGCCACCCAGGCGCCCTGGAGTAATTTTTAAATAGCTTCCTAAAACTAGATAAATAAAATCCTTTTATATGTGTTTCAAATTGAGTTCTGATCCAGAATGATTTGTTGTTTTCAATTTGCTCTTTGGAAGTAGGTCCTATCTTCTGTCATAAATTTTCTAAACTTATCCAATCAGAAAAAAATTCTTACTGAACTAAATCGACCATATTTCTTCTGACATTGATATTATTCTTTTTGGTTATTTATCAAATGATTAACCGAAAAATATACATGTATTAAAACAGTATTTCCTTCAAAGCCATACATGCAATTGTATAATCGTGAAACAAGACTTATTTGTGACCAAATGAACTTTCAACAATTTATACTTAAGAAAGAAGGCTGCCTTCCTATATTGCCTTTGCCAGAAGGTGAAGTAGTAAATTCTTTTACAGGCACAGAAACAAAATACATCATTGTAAGTAGTACAAATAATTAGAATTTAAAATTACACATGAGGAGAGTGATGTCACTAAGATGTCACATGCATCGCTCCTGACTTCACTCCCCCTCACAAGAACGGCTATCATCTCTTCAAGAACAAAACACCACTGAGAGAATCCTAGAACACGAGAGTGAGCCTGAAGCCCCCTCCAGGATCACACAGACCGAATTAGAAGGGTGAGAAAAGTGGCTCCCTGTTGGCCTCATCACTCCTCCCCCAGGCAGCACAGCACCAGCCGGAGAGTTCTACCCTGAGATTCGGATTCCCCCAGAGAGAAAAGAAAACTCAGAAGGGAAAACCAGCCCTCCCTTTATGGGAATCATGGGTCCCTTTCTGGGGAGCCCCTACTCTGACCTTGCACCCCTGGGAATCTATGAGGGAGGCGGGGTTGGGGGGGTGGGGTGGGGAAGGGACTTGCAACAACCAGCACATGGATCTTGGGAGAGTTTAACATGCAGAGCCCAAGTAGTAATCCCAAACAGCAGCTGTGCTCATCTGCAGAACCAAGTCAGGGGGTGTACTCTGACCCAGAAACTTGGTGAGGTGCAGATCTGCCTGACTAAATGAGGACTTTTGTTGGCCCTAGAGCCCAGTTAGCCCAGACCCAGGCAAGGTGCCGAGTCACAGCCCCATCCACTGTGGAGAGGGTTGATGACAACTCTTGGAAGGTGTGCAGCTCAGTGGCACTCCAGCCAAGAGGCAGGTGAGAAGAGGTAATTGCCCCCCAGGACAAAGCCAATACTGGCATGGAGGCTAACCATGCCACACACACAGACTGGAGGATTAATTTATAGCCCAGTCTGAGGATAGCTGCCGGCCTCTCTGAATTGGAAAGACTGGGAAACAGCCTAGAGCAGCCCCTCCCCTCCCACCTAGGCAAAGGAGCTGAGACATAGCCTCACTCACTGGGAGGAGTGTCTTCCGGCCCCATTGGACCAAAAGAACTAGTAGAAATACCTGAAAGGTGTACAGCCCAGTGGGACATGAGCACAGAGAAGGGCAAACAGAGCTAATAGTTCACAGAACAAAGCCAGGGGCCATGCTTAGCCAGAGAACTTGTGGTGTGGGTCAGCCTGAGTTAAGACAACAAACTGAGAGCTTTACTGGTTTTGGAACTGCTTCTCCCTCTATAACCAGGCAGGGAATCTAATTTGTCGCCCTTCTCATTGCTGAATACAGTGTTTAGCTTGTCCAATCAGGGAAACTAACCAGAACATACAGAAAGCTATGTAACCCACACAACCACCCCACGTGTGTTGGCATTTTAGCAGAGAACATAATCTGTGGCTTCTACCATCTGCAGAGCAAAAATGCTAGGCTCACCAGACCAAGAAATTCAGTGTGGACTCAGGCCTGATTTGGACCAGCAAACAACAAATTCTATAGGCCCTGGGTCTTGTCCTGCTGCCCTGCCAGGGAAGGGAAGCTAATTCATAGTACATGGTACATAGTACATAGTACATAGTACATAGTCCTGACCATCTAAGAAGCCTGACCAGAGAATTCAGTTAGACATGGAGCCCTCCTACAGCTTCACATAGGTAGGGAATCAGGCCAGCAGTCTTATCCAACTTTTCTCAGCCAGTAGCACATCTTCCCTTCCCTATCCTGAGAACTTGAATAGTTACTTCCCTCAAAATAGACCGTAATAGCAGACCTACCTGCCCCAATATAATATCAACAGACACACACAGAAAACTAAACTGAACTGACTGGTAAAGAACTGTCTCTGCCAAAGCAAACCTGTAAAGTCTGAAATAGAAGCCCTATTATTCAAATGCACAGATACCAACACAAACACACACACACACACACACACACAGAAAATCAAGGATCATGAAAAACCAGTGTTTGTGTAATGCATAATGTTAATACACACTACCTCATCTACACCAACCAACAGCACTAAGACTGGTATTAATAGGACCCTAATTTAGTTGATAAAGAAACTGAGATTCTAATGTAAGTGACTTTTCTAAGATTACCACAAGAGTAATTAATTCCAATAAATAATTCAATCTTGTATGTAAAGCATTATGTCATCTCTCAAGGGAAAAAAAATAAAGTTAGATGTCTAACACAAGGTTTCTCTTTCTGAGAATATCCTACAAATCTTGAAAATGTTCATGCTCCCAAACACTCAAATATGTGAGTGAAAATATTAAAGACGTTTATTTAAAAGTAGAGTTGGAGAAAAAAGAGAAAATAAAGGGAATCTCAAGACACCATGGTCTTTATTTGCATGTCTCCAGAACTACGAATGGTTTTTACATTGTAAAAGCTTGTAGGAAAAACCAAACAACAAACAAGCAAAGGATATGTGACAGAAATTGCTTGGTTTGCAAGTATGTGGCCTGCAAATCGTAACATAATACTCTATGGCCCTTTACAGAAAAAGTTTGCCAACCAACTTCTGCTTTATAGAGTCTACAACATATGTGGAGCCCTCAGTTTAGCTATTACCTTAAAGGCAGGTGCCTAACTTAATACCCATGACTTGTTCTTTCATGGCCTCCTAGAGCCTAGAGGTGAAAAAGTCCAGAGCCTGCCCAAATTGTAAACCATATTAGGAGAAACCCCAAGCCAAATTATTATGTCATCAGAGTAAGGGAGTCCTAGAAACACAGATATAGGCACACAGTGTTACAAAGAAAATGATCTACCCTGAAAACTGTCACTGACTAAAGGGGAATACATCCTTCCTAAGGATTTGCAACATTAATTTGGCTTTTATATATAGCTTGAATCCATATAACCTGAGAGACCTGAAAAATTTGAGAGAATTTTGTGGGAAGTAGTCCTGGGTAGAAAGGAATATTTCCAAATGCCTTGGCAGAAGCAAAGCTAAGTGTGCTCTACAAGGACCACTTTCAATTCAAGAGTCAGAGGATTCCCACTGAATTCCAGTAAAAATGATCACACATTTAAAAAAAAAAAATCGTAAAACAAATTGGCTTAATGAAGAAGATAGTAGCATAGGACTTATAAAGACTTAAAACACCAGAATTATCAAACAGAATATAAAGTAAGTATGCTTACTATGTTGTAATAAATAAAAATAGGGGAAGCATTATAAGAGAGCAAGAAGCTATAAAAGTTGGCCTGCCACAGTGGTGACTGGCCTATGGAAGGTACCTCAGGCACAGGTGTCTGCTAATGAACTCAAGCCTACCTGCAGAATCTAGAGCTCCTGGTATACTGGGGGCTCCCCCCTGCCCCTGGGGCACCTCTATATCCCTTGTGACCCTTGCCTCAGCACCCACGATGGATAGGAGGTCCTGCCCCCCCATTTCTTGCTGGTGTGTGTGAGGCACTTCTTGTTCCTAGATGATAGTACCTGCATATTTCTCACCTCCTTCTAGGAAAACCATGGATGTCCCAGAAAGAGGGGACCTGGTCTTATGATGATTAAGTACCTAGTGAATTCCCTGTGTATTGCCCAGTAGGTACTGGAGTAGTGGTGTTGGATGGAGAAAGCTCTACTCTCTTATCACATTCAGCCCCAAATCCCTGACCAAACTTGAAACAAATGATAGGAGGGTGGTTGGTTCTAGGGGGTCTATGGACACAAAAATCATCTACAATTCACAGCATGAAGAAAAGGTACAAAAAACAGGAAGAGATTTATTATAAGAAATTAAGGATAAAAGAAGAAAATCTAGACTGGTTTTTACTCTAGAATACACAGAATTGGATAAGGGATTTTTTAGAAAAATGTGTTCTGAGGCTTCTACAGCAGGATTGGTCTACACAGTTAAACCTGCTCCTAGCAGGACCCTGCTCAAAGGTGCTACGCCGCTAAGACACATGGCCTCAACCATTTTATGGATCCTTCCCTTGCCTTTATTGTGAGACTGTCCTACAAGCAGATCACAACCTTGGGCATATTTAAATGCCTATAGAGAAACAGAAGAGACATGATTTCATTTTTTTGTATCCCTAGAAAGATTCTTAGATTTTTACCCAGCATTTTATATATTGAGTTATTCCTAAATTTGACATTTACCTCTTCTATAAAATGAAAAATGTACAACTAATAGATGTCTAACATTATAGATATCAATCATAGATTTACATAATCAAGTAACCGTATGTTCAAGAATTCTGCCCTGTGAGAAAATCGACCCAGAACTGAAGCCTTAAATGCTGTTTTCCTTTTTAAAATTTCCATTTTTCAAATGGTAATATTATAAGTGGATTTGCATGCCAAAAACCAGATGAGTCTGTAGTTAATGAGAAAGGAATAACTTTCACATTGTATTGGCAAAGGTGCTTATGCCTAATTTTCAACAATTGAGGAAGTATGGCTAATAAATAATGTTCCAAATTTAAATATCATCTTTGTTCACACTTATTTTTCCTCAATATGTTTTGACAATGATACTTACATTACCACAGAGATCATTTAGCAATGCAGCATCTTAAATATCACATTACAATTAGCTTTTTGTTGCTGTTTTTCTTATTTTCCTTTGTTTTCTTAACACAAATTCCCAACTAGATATCAATGGCAGCAAAGTAATTACCTGAAGAAAATTCACTTCAGCAAAGAGAGCGTTCATATGTTGAGAAATCAAATAATGAAACACTTTTCACTTCCCTTAGACATGTCAGGGACACACCATGGGCCAGTCATTGGAATAAGTGATGAAGATGTAGCAAAGGGCCAGCCTCCTTTCTTTTCTTCAAGGAAATGGCAGTCTAGGACTGTCACTGGAAGATAGATCGACCACTGAAATAGTAAATCAAATAGATAGCTTTTAATTGCAACATGCACAGGGGAAGGTTAACAAACCCAGGCTTCCAATCTTGAAAAACAGGTCGAAATAATGGCATATCATGGTTCGAGGTGTTAGTGTTCTCAGGGAGTAATGTGTCACTTGAGTGCCTCAGAGGGAAAATCTGGAGAAGGTATTTAGTGCAACATCACTGAGATGCACTCAGATTTGGTGTTAACTCATTACCCCTGACACAGGTTTCAATGTTTGTAGATTTAGCCAGAATTACTTCAGCTAGAAGCTTAGTCATAATAGAAAGTCCAATGCAACTATTAGTTCCTTTATACAAGTACCATCTCTGTCTCCCATAATGAATGAAGGCCAGAGACCTCCTTCTTTTACTTCACTTTCTTTTACCTCTAACAAGACTGCATTACTAAAAATCTACTCCTCAATACTTCCCCTCTTTTATACTTATTGTGAATAAGAATCTTTCAGACCCACAAGGTTGGCAAGGGTATTTTGTCATCTTCGGTCCCCTAAGAAGCAGATGCCAAGGTAGAATTAGAAAATCAAGCGAATGATGGAATTCAATGCCTGTAAAAGATAAAGGGAGGGAGAAGGGGTAGGCGGAGAGTGACTTCAGACCATGATGCTGGTCTGACGCCTGCCAATCATTTTTCACAGTACAGTTCTCTAAGGCCAGAAATAGTGCCTGACATAGAGAAAGTTTCTAATAAATGCTAGCTGAGTAATAAATGAGGTGTTTTTTGGGGGATGAAGGAACATCGGAGACAGAACTCAATGTCAAACAAATAAACAAGCAACAGGAAGTATTGATGCTGTCTCAATGGTTGGGGAGCTGGCTGAACTAAAATTTACTGAACGAGCTTCTTCTGAAAGCAAGGCCTTCCCAATATTTTAGGGAAATTAAAGTATGTCTCTACCATTGCCGGAAGTTAGTAGTAAGCACTGGTTGATCATTTATTGAGTGCACAATGTGAGTGAAAGATGTGATCATATGACAGAAGCATTCAGGCAGAAGAATAAATAAGGGTCAGGGGAAACTAAGGGAAAAGAGACATATTCTAGTGTTTCTGTTACTAGTGCTGTGCACCAAAAAAACCCCAAACTTAGTATATAAAAGATGTCCATTTTATTATGTTCAAGGATTCTGTGAGTCGAGGATTCAGGCAGAATACAATGACAATGCCCTGTTTTTGTTCCATGAGATCTAGACCTTCCACTGGGCATTATTAGAGCAATACTGAAGTTAGAATTCCCATGTATTTGACTCTGTATCTTATGATGTTCTTTTTAAAATAATTACTGTAGTCCCTATAATGATAGGGTCTATTGTTCACTACTTCTCACTTTGTTTTCTGATGTTGATTTTTCTCATCGTTCAGGACTACTTTGAGCAGCCTTCTGCCCTTGACATGAATAAAATTAGTCTTTCTAAATACCCTGTAGTCATTGGTGGGAATGGTTTAACAGATTACCAATTAGCAGGACCACTGATACTTGCCTAAGTGTATTGTGGTGTTGCCAAAGCGTATTGTGGTGTTTTCAACACAAAATGTTATTATAGTTTAAGCCCCTACAACCTCCATGATTTTCATTTTTGCCAGTAATCTCTATTGGTTAAATGGTCTTTTCCAGTTGTATTATTTTAATTATCTCATCTACTACAGTTAGCTCTAAGTAAAAAGGAAGTACATATCTTCTTAGGATCCTCTCAAGAATGCTCTGGTACTCCTTCTAAAGAACAGAATTTATTTTTACAGGCAGCACTTTATTTTTACAGTCAAATTCCATCCTTCTTTTGCTACTTATATTTTCAGCATGGTTGGAGAACCTGTTACTTTTTAAACTCATCCTTGTTAATGTAATTTAAACACTGTGTCTTCAGGAATTGGAATTTTTATTCTGATTGTGAGCCAGAGCATAATATATGTGGAGATGTTCTTTTAAGAAACTAGGAAAGGTTGCCATTACTATAGGTGAATTGTGAAAATATGCAAGACTAAGTAAAATATGATTCAATTTATACAGAGTTTGAAAGGATGGACAAAAACAGACTAAATTTTTTTCAGAAGGGGTGAAGTAGATGCCATGTTCCTTCTCTCACAGACTTTGCAGGGTCTGATATTTCTCTGCCTCACTGCCCTTATGAGAATCAAGAAATTCTTATTTAAACATTAATAGGTGACCTTTCCTTAATTCACTTTTAATTAATGTCATTTTTCCAGGCCTGGCTTCAGAACATCTTCTCATTGGGCTCTCCCCTTCCGAGAAAGAGAGAATCACTATGCACTCATTATACATCTTCCTGTTTGTAGTGATAAAGAGTCTATTAAGGTCTATGTATCTGCTTCATCTGAAGCCTCCGTCAGTAAAACATGAATCCAGAAGAATCACCTTCTCCAATTCTTCTCTCCTTGTGACATATAAGCCATACCATCTCTGATACACTGGCCACAAATGATTAGATCAGAAGCTGGTGCCTAACTCAAGGGTAAAGAAGCCTAGGCTAGATATGAAGAGGCTACCTGTCTCTGAGGTGGTTTGGCCTAAAATTTGGCCAATTTTATATATAATGTGCTGTATATATAATGGTGATAAACTGACCCAATCCCTTGAGCTTATGACAGAAAAATAAGCACCAAAACATCCCATCACTTTATTTGCCTAAATGCTTATTGGACAGTTCAATCCTGGGAATTCTCAGTTCCAAAGTGATTAGTAGTCAAAAAGGGGGCTATAGTTTGTATACTTCTTGGTCCTTCATCACCATTATGTAGCTTTGGAATAAATATTCTCTCAAAGGAATCTTGGAAAAGATTCCCCCTTATAACCCGAATGAGCTTAACTAATACAAAGTACTGGCAGATAGATTAACCCTTTGTGATAAGGGTCCCAAAGACCACCCCAGGTTCAGTGATTCATTAGAAGGACTCATAGAATATACATAACTATAATTAATTACAATAAAAGGATACAAAGCCAAATCATCAAAGAGGAAAGGCATATGGAGTAAAGTTGGGAAGGAATTTCCAAGCTCAAGCTTCCAGGATATGCTTAATTCCTCCAGCACCAATTTTGACAACGTGTGTGAAATGTTGTCATTAGACACTCAGCATCCAAATTTTTGTTAAGGCTATGTCACATAGACATATTCTACTTAGCACGTACCAAAATTCTCGACTCCTTGAAGAAAAACAAATCTTCAGATTGGGCCACATTGATTGCACAGTCTAGGCACAACGACCCACCTTCATCAGTTATGGAACTGTGGGAATACTTCCAAAATTCAAATGCACCGACACAAGCCAATGGCCAACCTTGCAAGCCAAATTTCCTAAGGATAGCACTTTCACATCCCCCCAGCCCCTTGCCACGTACTTCTCTTCCCTAAGACAAATAACTTCAAATTATTTTACACTTAACTTGAGAAGTTTTATTAACAAATTTTTAATCACTTTTGTTGATTACTTTTAGCTTTTCCTAAGTTAATGAACATGGCAACGGTTCAGTTATGGAAGATTCATTGCCACAGTCCACGGGTAATGTATTTGCATTTTATTGCTTTATACTATTTGAAGAAATGCTGGAAGTGACCTATTACTGTCCAGATGTAAATGGGTGCATCATGTGTAAGAATTTACCTTTTATATGTTGGGGGAAAAATTTAAGAGAATGGAAAGTCTCTTGAGGCTAGACTGGGATGTGACTACAATATTTTACATTTAAGGTGTGAGCTTTAGCCAGTTGGGTATACAAGAAGTGGTTGTTTTTGATTCATCTCTATTAAAATGTAAGAAAAATCCTCTAGTGCCACAATTCCAGGCAAACCCATTCATGGAAATTAGTGATTCATATTGGCTGTCTGGATGAACTGCACTATTTCCATCAGAAGACAATCGAACTAAACTGTATTTTAAGGAAGAATTAAAATATTATGCATACAGATTGGAACAGATGCTGTCTTATGACTTGCTGGATTATCTACTGAGTTTAGAAAGTCTCCACTTTCCCACTTGGGGAAAGCTGTAAGAGTATAGTTAGGACTTATGCTGTCATCCTGAAAAAGAGATCAGAAAGCTAATGGTGCAGCTTCAATCTGGGATCAGGGCTTGGCCCTTTGCATCTCCACTCTAGTCCCTTACGAAAGAACTCGCTTCTCACTGATCCCTTTCCTCCCAAGCTATTCCACATGGAGCAGGACCTTATCTCTTCTTAGTTAATTTTTTTCTAAGACCTCTCCAAAAAGGTGCAATGACTATTTTATTGGTTAATTACTCTATCAATTAATATTTCTTAATAAGTTTAGTATATTAGAATTTTTTATTTGGGTTCAGTTGATGATTGCAAACATAATTATTAATCCATCTTTAAGCCAACGGATTAAGTGCTGTCTGAAAAACTGCCAAGTAGTCTATCACTTTCTAAATGAAGAGAAACCATCAGCAGAGGAAGTTTCTCACTTTTCTTTTAGCCTAACCCTTCATTTAGATGATGAGACACATCCGTAACAACAATTAATCACTTCAAGAGTGGCTGCTAACTAAATTTGGATTTACACCCTTGAATTCTTCAATTCACTAGCCAACATTCTTCCTAACAGGTTTATAGTTTTATTAGCATCAGAAATTTTTTCTTTAGAAGAGCACACATAAGCAGAGTCAGACACCCAATTTCATAAAAGGGCTTTAACTGAGTGACAATGACTAATAGCATTCAGTAAATTAAAAAAAAACAACTGAGTTTGCATTTGTGTACCATATCAGGACAGCAATGACAGTCCTAGAATTTTTTTAAACATTGAGCTAAACCCACACCAGTATATAGATATAAAGACAGTATATCTTTTGTAATAGTAACTACATGTATCTAGGTAAGAAGAGCTATTTTTCATTCTGAATAATTTTCTTCAGAACAAGAAAATAATAAAGTTGCCTTAAATGATGGGTAAAACATTCTCTAAGTTTACAGCTTTAGTAGAGTGATCTAAAACTTTACAAAACAAATTTTCACTACGAAGCTAAGTGACTTGAGTCACTCACATGATTAACCAGGAAGTTCTCTGCCTTTCAGTCGCCCGACAGACAAATTTCGAGCACCACATTACAAAATCTGAAATCTTGTTGAAATAACACATGTAATCTAAATAAAGCTAGAATATGCCTTTAATTTCTTTTTTTTTCTGTCTGGGTAGAAAACTTAAGAAGTCTGGAGAACAAATGGCAATTAATCTCATCCTTCAGTTGAATATTCTAAAACTTTGGAAGAGGAAGAAAGATAAGGCAAATATTCGGCCACTACAAATTTCAGTGGTATCAATGGCTTTTCAGCTGGGGGAGCATACTACTCCCATCTCAGTTGTCTGGCAACTCTAATTAATACCAATTCCAACACTTGTATTGCATAGAGGCAGAAAGCATCTTTCACATGCTCTAGTCTCCAATTCCTAAATCTTTCCCAGGAAAATACATGAATCCTTTAATTTATAGAGTCTGGGAGAGATGATTGCCTATCCAGGGAGGGTCCTGGTATGTATTCATAGCCACTGTCCTCACCACCATAACCTGTGGCTTCTACAAAGCACCATTGTGGAGGGCTGCTTCCCCAGGGCTCCAGGTCTTCAGGCTCATACCGAAGGGAAATCTCTGAGGGCGAAAATGAAGTAAATGAGGAGAATAAATATAGTTTGGTAACTACTGCCGGGATGATCTGGGGAGTTAAAGACCATGATGGAAAAGATACTTCCCTAGAAAGAAACAATATTAAGAATGTTGACAGGATGACTCTAGATATTAAGACATCTTAGATTTGTATGTTATTCACTTAAGACTGGAAGGCTTGGGAGGTAAACAAAAGGAGGAGAAGCTCAAATGGTGTTATTTACTTTATAAAGTTTTTTTCTTCTAAGTCTGCCCAGAGTTAGAAGTTTGAACTTAGGCAAAAATTTCTCCCAAATTCATTTCAGTAATGATAACTCTTCCCCAAAACTAAAATTATACCTCTTCCACTTATCTTAGACTTCAGATCAGTTTAACTGTGGTCGTTTTATATTTTGCTGTTTAAAATCACTATCCCTAATAACGCAGATTTGACTTATTTTTCTCTCTCTGTGTCATTGCCGAACGTTCAATTTTTTTTAGTAAGCACATGACCAAACATATATTGTTTGTTTTTTTCTAAGCAGGTCTTTAAAACTCATTAAATTATCCTTATATCATTTTCTGAAAACTTAGCTTAATTTTGGCTTTCTTCTTTGAGACAATGATACATTTATATAATGCTATCCTTTACTTCTTGGCTTTGATTATGTGTTCCTCCTTCCAATTTGTCTATATCTTACTTCAATTGTAAAAAACCAGAAAGTTCCCTGTAGACACTGCAGATTCTTTAGGTGTCTCACAGTATGTTAATCATCAAAATACATTTTCTACATGTAATTATAATGTGGAAACTTTTTCTTCCAACTAAACTTTTCTTGGAATTTCTGGTCTGAACATTGACTTTTTATTTGATAAAGAATTTATTTGAAAAAGACTTTTTATTTGATAAATATAATTTTGAAATCTCCTTTTGCACGTCCAATATGTATGTATTTTCTAACTGGTCTTGATCTTCTGGGTTGCTTTTGTTCCAAGGTTCTGATTCCTACTAATTCATCAATCAGACAGACCTTTTGTATCAACTTAAACTGTGTATTGAGTCCAGCTTTCCCCTATTGTTTCCTTAAAGTGTCCATGCAGTCCCCTAAGATCTTGACTGCAGCCTAAGCTCTACATGATGATCAGTTGTTCTGTGCAAAGCATTCTGTAAGTCATTCAGACGTGTGCCATACACTGCAAACAATGAAATAGAGTGAATATTGAAATAGTCATTTTTTTATTTGAGATTGGAATTCTTACCCACCTACATGAAAAGACATTTCCTTGGCTACATTTTCCCGGAAATGGATACGAGGGGATATATTACAATAAGCAATTTTGCATCACTTGATTCACACGTGAAAGTTTTTTAGTGCTATTATTTTGGCCCAGCTCTGGCTCAAATATCTTCATTAGCAGACTCCCCAGTTTGAATTCCAAGAATGGCTCAGTTTTCACTGTCTCCGTAGAGTGTTCTGAATTTCCTATTTATTTCCTCTCTTATTATACTGTATCAGAAACTCCTCTAAGAGAATTAAAGTTTGATTAAGAACCAGGTCAGATTATATTCTGCTATGACTTTAGTGGTGTCTTTCCATCTTTCCTTCAACAAATATGGAAAGATTATCTGTTGAAATACTCACTGTTATAGCTACTGGCATTACAACTGAAAACAGAACAAAACAAATCCCCATCCTCAGAAAGCTCACTCTTTACTAGGTAAGAACACAATAAATAAGGTAAAAAAATAAACATCTATGTTAGAAGGTGATGAGTGCTCTGAAGAAAAACAAAGCAACAGGAGGAAGACAAAGTTCATATATGTGCAGTTTTGATGGAGTGGCTAGGGTCTGGTTTCCCTCAGACGGTGAGAGCTGAGTAAAGACCTGAAGGAAGTAAAGGAGAAATTCACATGAATGTCTGGGAAAAGAGTGTTTCAGGCAGGGGCGGAGAGGACAAGTATCAAAACCTCGGGCTGAGAATCTGATTGAAATGACTGAGGAATCACAAGGAGACTGGTGTAGGTGGTGAAGAGTAAGCAATTGAGAAGATAGGGTCGAAATCAGTTGCATTGTGTGGAGCTTCTGTGTGGTTGGTTTGTAAGGATATTAGTCTCATGATTTAGGAAGCTGTCATTGGACTCAACTGTCATGATCTTAAGTCATAGAATCTAACTTTTTAAACAATATGACTTGGGTGGCTCTCTGAGAAATAGACCAAAGGCAGGCAAAAGAGAAAAGAGCAAAAACAGCTGGGGACTGTTGCCATAAAATAGAGAGAAGAGGCAGTAGTAGCTTGGGGCAATGCATTAGTCATAGAAGTTGGGAGACATGGTTAGATTTGGAATATATTTTAAGGCAGAGTTACAGATTTTGCTGACAGTTAGAACATGGTTATGACAAACTAAGAGAAAAGGATGCCTCCAAACGTTTTAGCCAAGGCACATGGAAGACGTAGTTGCCCTGGATGGAAGACTAGGGGACTAGGGTTTCATGGGCGGTGCGAGAAGAGGAGAGATTATGACCTCAGTTTTTCAAGTGTCAAGTCTGAGATGCCCAGGAGACACCCAGTAGGAGATATTTGGGAAGCCAGTTGGATATATGTCCAGAGTTGAGCAGGGAGGTGGACTGAGGATCAATTAGCTTGTGGATGGTTATTAAAAGCCTAAAGGTTTTATGATATTCCCAAAGAAGTGAATGTGTAAAGAAAAATAAAGGGGGAAAAAAGGGCCTGTGTGCTGGGATTCTCCAACATTAGGAGGCTAGGGAGGTAAGAAAGAATAGATAAAGGAGATAGTAAAATAATGTCCAGAGAGATAAGAAGAGAAACAGAGAGTATGGGATCCTCTAAGACAAGTACAGAAACTCCTTTAAGGAGAAAGTAGGGATCATTATGCTATGGGTAGTTAGATGCAGCCCGAGAATTGTCCCTTGAATTTACTAATATAAAGTTTGAGTTCAAATGAGAATAATTATATAAGCAAGATTGAGAAAGAAAAAGAGACTAGAAGTGGGAGAACATTTTCTTTTTTTAATTTGCAGATAATTATTTTTCCCCTTACTATGAAAAAGAGATACACTGAGTTGTGGCTAGAGTAAGAAGAAACTGATAAAACAATGATTTTTGTATGTCTTAGTTTTACTGGTTTTTGTGATGAGACCAGAGGGGGCATATTTGTGGGGTGATGATAAAGTGGCTGGAGAGATGGGGAAAATGATGATGCAAGAGACAGGAGGAGAGATTGCAGGAACAATGTCCTTGAGCTGGAGAGAGAGAATGTGACAGTGTGGGGAGTTAGTGCAAGAGCTCACTCATGGCTCAAGAGGAAAGGCTAAGTGAACATAAACAGGTGCAGAAGGGATACTCGGAGCTGGTGGAAGTTCAGATTTCTTCCATTTCCTCTGTGAAATAGGTAGCTAAGTGTAGGAATGGAGGAGCAGGTATTTTTGTGGGGAGGAGGAAGCAGGAGCTGGTCAATGTGATGAGACCCTCTGTGTTTGCTAACTGGTGCTTCTCAAAGTTAGGCTTCTATCCTCCTATGGAGACTAGAAGACAGGACCCCGCCTTTCCTGAGGATTACCTTTCAAAGGGAGGGTTCCCAGGTCCCTAAGAAAAACATTTCTGGGTTGTGTAACTGGCAGGAGGCTGGGAGATTTACGTCTCATAGGTGCAGAGAAAGAATCTACGGTTGAAAGTTTTCTAAGGCAAATGCTTTCTTAGAAAAGGGAGGTCAGGGACCTACAGTGACAAAGGAACCTGTCAAGAGTTTAGTCAAGCTGAGGGAAACTGTAAGGCCATCTCGATCATGTTAAAGGCCAGGATGAGATGAGTGACCATGAATTGAAAGTTAGATCTGTCAGTCCAACTATGTATTTTTTTCATACTCACACTATGCGTTGTGAGAGAGTCTGATTTAACTACAACTGTGGTTTTACCAAGTAACTATGATAAAGCAGTACAAGGACAAAGGAGTTGAGGATGTATGCCAAGAGGTGACTCAAATGAAGGACCATGAAATGTAAGGACATCCAATTGAGGGGTAAAGGCAGCACCTTGGGATAAAAGGGATAATGAAAAATTAGTAAGCTCATTGGACTGAAGATGCCGATAGGGTTAAAGCATTACATGGATTCAGGAAGTAGAGGGTGTGAGTGGAAAAGAGGGAAGGTGTGGTCAGAGGTGTGGTGCTGGAAACTGACAAGATCTGGGCGGTAAACCACTGGACAAGGGGCTGATGGAGAGGGCAGGACTAGACCAGGGGCAGAAAGGTTTGAACGGATAAAACATATGAATATTTAATCATCAAGAAGAGTGCTGGAGAAAAGGAAAATAAGCCAGGCTTTAAAATCTTAAGCAATAAGAAGTGACCTGTGGGCAAGAGAGACCATAAATTACATTTAAAATTAGGGGCACTGTCTTCTTTTCTAGTGCCCAGCTGTTCACCCAACAACGGAATGAATAGTTGCTAAAATGTAACTCCCTCAAGAAAATTCCTTGAACAAAAAACTGTAAGGAGATCAAAATATTTACTGCTTTGGAGAAAAGACTGTATATGACTAGAATGTTTTGCTTTGTTCCTTTATGTATTTTCTTAATTCACCACAGATGAGAACAAAATACTTTTCTAATCAGGAATAGTAAGGACGGAAAGAAAGAAAATAATCAAATTTTCTAATATGTCATTGTACTTAAATCAAGTTACTTTGTGATTACGAACCTAGTAAATTATTGTCCCTTCACTTGAAAAAGAAAAACAAAACAAATTATTCAATAACAATTTCCATTTCATAAATATTTCCATTCATTATTTTCCGTGATCTCCAGGGGAAATCAAATCTAGCATACTTTGGGGCTGTGGTTAGAGCATGGTGTTATTTCCCTGAAAGTCTTATTTAAAATACTTCTGTTAGAGCCAAATCGCAAAAATTCCTTTCTGAGAGTCCATTTTGAGGCCAATATATATATATATTTTTTTTCCCTTAACTTTGGAAACCATATGTTATTTCAATTTCCAGGAAACTTTAATGACAGTAAGCTTACTCTCCATGAACACAAGTCATAGAATTCCAGCTTCCTTGCCTGGCCTACATTTTTGGCCATTACAGTGAAACCTCAAGCCACTGGCTAAATGCTCCTGTTGAGAAGAATCTGTTGTCTAGCCTTCTAAAACCATTTTCCTTTAACTTTTTGTTCAGTAAGTTCCTTTAGGCAAGTTACTTGTCCTATAACATATAGTTGTGGCTCATGAACAAGAGGTAGAAAAATAAGCAGCTAGGGACATTTTTAATATTTATTTTCAATCTGATAATATAATTAAGAGCCATTCTTCAAAACAGTGATATGGCAATAATCATTTTCATCCATTTTCACTTATGTCAGAGACTCCCCACAAAAATTAATTAAATGCTTCCATGAACTCTGAGGGCCAAATTTTCTTTAAGGACCTAATTAAAAAACCATGATAAAAAAACCCCAATGCATTAAACTTTCAACCTGGCAATGAAATACTGACAAGTTTTTTGTTTTTGTTGTTCTTTTTTCAATGAAAGACTTGCAGATGAGCAAGCCACTCAATGCTGTCAGCACATGTTCCAAGATGAGTTAACTGTGACCCTACCTCTGCTCCCAGCAAAGTCATCTTTTACAAGCTTTACATTTCATCTCTCTGAATGTGCCAGAAGTTCTTTAAAAAGTTTTCACAAACATTTATTCAATGTATTGGCAAAGCGTCTGTGAGGTCGAAGATGGAAGTAAGAAGCGAATATCAGAATTTTAGATCTAAAATATTCCTTGTTTTACATCCTGACATTGGATCAGTGCAATGTAAAAAGTCAGCCAGGTGTCCTCTTTACTTACAAAGCCTGCTCAAAATTATATTCTCTGACACTAATTTCTTACCTTCTAGATTAGTATTACTCTGCACAATATAATTGGTGTTACTTTGTAAATGCTTGCTTCTCCTTAGTAGTAATTTCTAAATTATCAAGACTCTGAAACTAAGATAAAAATCCAAATTTTGTAATAGAACTTTGCTAAAAATGACTGGAAGTCTCTAGGAAGTGTGTATACACACACACACACACACACACACACACGCACACACGCATAGATACACAAAAAATTACCTAGGTGGCATAATTTTCTTAGATGAATTGAAACTGGAAACAATACCTTTGTAGTGTCCCCTAGAGCACTTTGAGGGTCATATTTCTCACTCACAATTTGCAAATCAAGAATACAGAACATAAACATAGTTATGTGAAAATGGTAATTAATTTTTACCTTACTTAAGCCATAATCGTGTATAGTAGAGAAACATCTATTTTCTCTTTCCAGTGGGGAACGTCAATGTCATATGTTAAAAAACACATGTCAATTCCAGAATTCTAGGTACCACTCTCGTCTTTGCAAGAAGTGAAGACTTGAATTAGCCTTTGTTTGGGAAAAAATAAAGTAATAAAACAGTTTGTCTGCAGGATGAGCAGATCTGCAACTATCTGGACCATATATCCTTGAAACATTTCTTATATGGCTTCTTTCCTCCCGGTATGTGTACATTTCTGCTTGTTTTCAGGGGGTTGTATGTATAGATTCTTGATCAAGAAGTTACTTACAGGGAATCAGGAGCAGAGACACGAAAGACCAGAGGAAAGGCCCGCTAGCTTGATCTTCTACTCAAGAGTACATTGTTCTGCCCTGGTACTACCTCAAACGTGATTGTACTTAAGGCTGAATAATTTAGGCTACAGTAGATGTTCTGATATCAAATTACTACATTGATAGCATAAGACCAGACCACACCCCTATAGGTACGAGTGCTATTTTAACTAAGGAGAGTGGATATTCTGACTGCAAATCATTCAATGTCAAAAACGAAAAATAAAGATGTAAGCCTTTCAATGGAAGTGCCAAAGAAACTGTTCTCAGCATCCTAGGGGCAGTTTTGAATAGAGGTGGTTAAAATACTCCTGAGCATTAAACTTGATTTTGTCAAGCAGCATCAATCAGGCTAGCACCTGTGCCCAAGAGCATCCGGGAAGTCTCCTGACATTGACTCACAGCTGGTAACGTCTGCATGTAGTCACAGTCACATTCAGGAGCTGTCCTAGCTTATTGGCACGAGACTTCCCTTCCCTTCCTCCCAATCCTTCTGTATTCTGATTACGGTTTACAACCTTATCTCCATTTCCATGGGAGAGAAGATGAGCAGGTTGAGGACTTTGCCTCGAGATGGCAGCAAGTAACCAGTGGAGGAAGGCGTGACCATTGGAAATAAAAACATCAGTCCACAATGTGACATATGGCTGATGTGGCCAGTGACTGCCAGGACCAAACTGAAATTTTCTATAATACTGAAGGAGAAAAACCTGCTAAAAGACTATACATCATACATCCAAGTGTGAATAAGCACTTCAGCCATTTTAATTTGGACATTTGTTCAGTATAACATTTACAATTAAATATTTTTATTGAAGTTTTAACCTACTGTATGGGAGAAGATATTTGCAAATGATAAATCTAATAAGGGATTAATATCCAAAACACATAAAGAACTTACACAATTCAACACCAAAAGAACCCCGAATTATCCAATTAAAATGGGCAGAGGACCTGAATAGACATTTTTCCAAAGACATACAGATGGCCAACAGATACATGCAAAGATGCTCAACATCACTAATCATCAGGGAAATGCAAATCAAAATCACAATGAGGCATCACCTCACACCGGCCAGAATAATTAAAATCAAAAGCACAAGAAATAACAAGTGTTGGCGAGGATGTGGAGAAAAAGGAAGCCCCATGCATTGTTGGTGGGAATGCAAACTGAAGCAGACACCGTGGAAAACAGTACAGAGTTTCCTCAAAAAATTAAATAGATAAGTACAATACGATCCAGTAATTCCACTACTGGCTATCTAACCAAAGAAAATGAAAACACTAATGCAAAAAGATATCGCACCCCTATGTTTACTGCAGCATTATTTACAGTAAGTCAAGATATGGAAGCAACATAAATGTCCGTGGATAGATGGATGGATAAAAAATATGTGGTGTGTATATATACATACATATTATATATGTGTAAGGGAATATCACTTAGCCATAAAAAGAATGAAATCTTGCCATTTGCAATAACATGGATGGACCTAGAGGGTATAATGCTAAGCAAAAAAGTTGGTCAGAGCAAGATAAATACCATCTGATTTCACTCATATGTGGAGTTTAAGAAATAAAACAAAGAAATAAACAAACAAAAAATCCACATTCTTAAGTAAAGAAAATAGACTGATCATTACCAGAGGGGAGGTGGGAGGGGGGGAATGGATAAAATACATAAAGGGTATCCAGAGTGTACCTATTTTGATGAGCACTGAGTAATGTAGAGAATTGTTGAATCATTATACTGGACACCTGAAACTAATACAACGCTGTATGTTAATTATACTTAAAAAATTATGAAGTTTTCTTCACTGGCTTTCATTTCTTATGCTCACATGGTAGACATGAGACTGTCATATTTGGGACAGTCTTCTTGCAAGATTGGCCCTTGGCTGGCATGTGGAACCTATGAGGGCATGGAGCACAGGAGCATTGGTTTGATGTCCAGGTAGTAAACGTGACACTGAGTTTTGAAACAGACATCATTCCAAATTCTGAGTCTAGTTCAAAGCATATCCAAACCAATTAAACTAGCAGGGAAAATGGCACCACCTTGGCATTATAGGTTGGTATCCTACCTCTTTATTAATTCATTCATTTTTCATTCAACAAGTATTTATGAAGCCTCTCCAGTGACAGGTACTGTTGATGGCATTGGGAACAGAAGAGTGAACCAGACAGTCTTTTCTAATAAAAGTTAGACAACAACAAAAAAAAACACAAAGAAGATAATAAAATGTCTGGTAGCAATAAAAACTATGAAGAAAACTCAAACAAGGTTAAGAGAAGAGAGTATGGAAGAGATGGGTGCTAAGGGAGGGACCCAGCAGGGAAGTGATTCTCACTAAGGGCATCTCTAACAGGGGCATCTCCCTTTAAGGTGCTTTGTGGACACTGAACTATCTGTCATGGAACCAGCAAAAAAAAAAAAAAAAAAAAAAAAGGCAGGACACTTATTGAGCACATGCAGGATATCTAGGGAAACCCAGAAACAATTGGGAGGCTTTGGGACACATTGCTGTCCTGGATTATGCACATGGGGATAGAAGCCATTGACATTTGAGTTACTACTTGTTAGTATGACCTCACTGTCCCCAGAATCTATGGAGACGTAGGATTATTCAGATGCTACAACTTATGGCAGGAATCAAAACGGAGTAATTGAGAAAGACAACTGGGAACCCGGACCTGGAGCAAAGGTCAAAGATCACACCTGAAGATATCTATTTGGATGTCATAGCAACAGCGGTAAAACAATGATAACAGTATAACGAGACAAGCAAGAGTCAAAGGTGGAGTCTTGAGGAATGTTCACATTTAGGTTCAAGGGGGAGAAATAGCAGAGGGAGACATTAATTTAAGGAGAATCAAAATAAAGAAATAGCAAAAATACCAAAAACATGAGAGTATTCAAAAAAAAAAAAAGAAGAAGAAGAAAACAACCCAGAAGAGTGTTCCATAATGCCAAGTTCTACAAGAAGAGGATACATGCTGAGAAATAAAAAGAGTAAACTTGTTTAGAGGATATACAGAAAGAACAGGAAAAAAGCATCATTCGTGTGTTAAAACATGAAGCTCAATTTTATGGCATCATAAAGGAATTCAGATGAATCGGTCTTAGATCAGGTGCCTCACACATTAAGCCAAGAAAAGAAGGACAGCTAGGCTGGTGCTAACAGGTGCACCCATCACAAAGCTGGCAATTAAATGTGTACTTCGTGATACTTAAATAAATGAGGCTATAAATTAAAGGGTAGCAATAAGTGAATATGAGTTTGACTTTGTTTTTTTTGCTCTTGTTTGCTGTTGTTGTCAATAAGGAAAAGCAGAAGGGGAGAAGCCCATGGAAAGAGAGAAACTGAAGTTATCGAAGACAGGGGGGATGATAATGAGAGCACTCACGTGGAGCATGGAGCATCGTAAGGAAATAGACCAAGAACTTGAAGAGGTTGTGCACTTCCTCTGAAGTAGCAAGATGGATAGAACGCCCTCGATGCTTCAAGGTGAAGATTAAGCCATATCTAAGAGTTAGTGCTTGATAACCGCCATCTCCTTTGAGACTGGAGGCAAAGTCACTAGCAAAATCTGCAGGGCTAACAGATCCAGAAATGACACAAACCTTCCTGACATTTCGATTATAAAATGTGAGCCCTTCCAAAGCAGGGACATTCTATTTGGAGACCTATTCTACCTCTCCTCCTCCAACTCCCAGCCAGACGTGTTGCTGAAAGATTGGAGACTTAAACGCTAGGAGAGGAAAGTTTGAAGATTTGCAAGAGGCTGATGTGGGGCAGGAAAAGGTACCTGCTCATGGAGCTGCTGCTGGGGGAGTTCAGCCTACTGACGGTGACTCTAGTGCGACCTCTGCTGGGCTCCTAACTTCAGGCTCCCACCTAGAGAACGTTAGCAAGATTGATAGGTGTTCAAGGCATCCATCAGTCTTTTCGGCTTTTTTTAAAAGTAGAGTTGATACACAATGTTACATTAATCTCAAGTGGACATTATAGTGACTGGACATCTCTGTATGTTATACTATGCTCACCACAAGAGTAGTTGCCATCTGTCACCATACAACACGATTACAATGCTGTTGGCTACATTCCCTACACTGTACTTTTTTTTTTTTTTTAAGATTTTACTTCTTTACTTGACAGAGAGAGACACAGCGAGTGAGGGAACACAAGCAGGGGGAGAGAGAGAAGCAGGCTTCCTGTGGAGCAGGGAGCCCGATGCGGGGCTTGATCCCAGGACCCTGGGATCATGATCTGAGCCGAAGGCAGACGCTTAACAACTGAGCCACCCAGGCGCCCCCTACACTGTATTTTTTTAAACTCATGCAACTGGTCCCGCATAAACGCTAGTGAGGGTGGTAAAAGCAACCCTTGAGCACAATGTTATTTGACTGAAAATTCCCTAGATCCTATTAACAACAAAAATATAACAAACATTTTAAATCGAATACCTGAAACTATTTATTTCCTTCATCTTAACCTATTTTTACCCCAGATTAAATGTATACCTATCACACTTCCACTGTAAAAAAAAAAAAAAAAAAAAGCCTAATAGTCTATATTTTTAACCATAAACATACAAACTTTACTTTTGCAATTCCAGAAGGGAAAATGTATATGAAAAGCCGGTGCCTCCAAGCACATGAATGATGAAATGAAATTTCAAAGAAACCAAAACAGCCAAGAAAGGAAGAGGGAAATGGATACATAGAGAGCTATTTCTAGAGACCTGGACTAAAATGTAAAATGTATTTTCCCACAGAAATTGTACCACAAATGACATCTTACGATTGTTTTAAAAGTACAATTCAATAAATGATTTCATAAGATTTTTTTTGGACCATCCTGGGACTGCAGCCATCATTATACATCAGTCCTGTGCAAAAACAAAAAGGCATTCCTAATATCAAATCAATGACTGATAAGCGATGTAGCCCACTACAAACCATTTTGTGATAGCCCCTATTTATACTTTGGGTAGAGCCAAGAGAAGACCCTAGGTTATCTCAGGAAATGCAATGGCAAATTGGTTTTCTTCCATGTGCCAACTTCAGTCAGTTGGAGTGATGTGTTAGGAAGGACTCTGAAACCATGTTTTGTGGAGGCGGGAAAGAGCGCTGTTGTGCCTTGCTTGGATCTTTCACGGGACTGGCTGAGAGTCGGATGGGACTACTCCCATCTGCTTTGGAAGAAGGGGAGACCCAGAGGGGACAGGAAAGCAAACTGAAGGCTTTTGTTTCTTCCCCTACTTAAACCACATCAGCTACTCTTAAAAGGGGAGGCACCCAAAGGAGTAGCCAACACGGGAAATGACTGAGAAATGGGGAGAACTCCCCACCAGCAGTCCCCTCCCGGGTATCTGCCACAGTGAAGATGACAACAAAATCAAGCGAGTGAACCCAAACTCACTGAGGCAACCAGAAGGAGAAATGATATGTCGCAGCTCAACAATTTCCCTGTCAGGGCAAGAATCCCTAAAGTCCGTACATTGTGGCGAATATAACCTGGAATGGCCTCATGTGGACGGAGAAAAGCTTCAAGATCAGACATTTATTGTTGCTGTGACTCAAGTTGACACAGGGTAGCTTTTCTTTCTTTCTTTTTGTCCTACACAAGCAGTTTTATGTTTGTGCTACAGCATTTTAAACAGCATCTGGCTAAAGAGGGAAATTAAATTGGAGGCTAGTCACTAGAGCTCTCAGTTCTATTTAAAAATGTTTTAAAAACCCCCACTAATAAGGGAACCCAGTGCCCATTAGTATTGACTTGGTGTTTGGGTCTGCACCATCAAAGTCAACACCTCATTGTTATCTCCTGTTGATTGTTGTAAATGGGGTACAGATAAGAATAAAGATAAAGATCAAATAAAACCATAAATTTCAAGTCAATACCTGCCAGCTAAATGAGTCGAGCATTTTAGGAGGCAAAGGACAGAGAGACATGTCTCTCTCAATGCATTCATTCCATGTATTGACCTGGAAGTGGCCTTTATAATTAATTCATGATGTTTGATTTCATTTTATTCAGGGTGTGAGTCACACATGAGCTTTGAGTTCTCATCACTTTGGATATAACTATAGCCTAAAAATGTTAAAATGAACTTTTATTTTTCAGGAAAATGTACAAAGAAATCATTTGGAAGAAGAACCTCATATTGATCATCATATTTTGAAAATTACATTTCAAAAATGTATATATCCCACTAGTACCTTTTAAAAGATAGCTAATATTTAAATTATTTCTCTGAGTGCTGTTCTCTTTATATTAAAATAAAACAATTTCCTTTGATTGCCAGGTAGTTTTTCTAAGGTTGATCAACTAGTTACCTTTTTGTAATGTCATGGTAACTAATTAATGTTACAATATGAAATATTTTATAAGCTAATGACAACTTTGTGAACAAAAGAAAATTGTCCATATTGTACACAATTTCTTGAAAATCCTCACATAATCATTGCTAGCTCTTTTGCATTCTGAACTTAATATTTTGGCTTGCTAAATAATTACAATTTAAAACGAAAGAGCACAAAAGAAACTGGGGTGGTAATGGTTGCTATCATCCTTTATCAACTAATTAAACCCATAGTTACAGATGAAAAGCGGCAAAAGCAGGTCAAATAAATCTTGCTTTGACAGCTGCTGGTAGAATTTTTATTTTATAACAGTTGTTTGGTTATCATCACTTTAAAAGGTAGGTTTTTTGTTCTGCTGGACTTCTTAAAGTTCTGAGATTTCCCATTATATGTAAATATTTAAATTACGCTCAAACACCCCTCTATAGTTTATCACTAGTGAGTAACTTACCTCATTGAATCCTTTGTCAGAAATTGTCCCATGGGTAGCTGAGTATTCTAAACATCAACCAGTAAAATTGAAAAAAAAAAAAAATCAAAGTAATCCCAGAGTAAATTTACAAATCTCTTCAGAGATTACATAAAATTAGTACTGGAGAATGACTCAAATCGTATGGAAACTCTTCACAAAAGAGGATCCAACCAAATTATACCAGTTAACTGAAAAGGGGCATTAGCAAGAATGGTGAAAAGTGTTTCCAAAGACAATGATTAGAATATCAAAGGATCAGTAGTGACCTTCAGAAAAAATTATAAAATTCTTGGGATTTTAAAAAAGATTTATTTACTTATTTGAGAGAAAGAGAGAGCATGAGCAAGTGAGGGGAGGGGCACATTCCCTCTAAGCCTGGAGCCCGACTGGGGACTTGATGCCACAACCCATGAAATTATGACCTGAGCCAAGAGTCAGAGATTTAACCAACTAAGCCACCTAGTCACCATGTGGATCTTTTTTTTTTGGCAAAAGTTGTACTCTTTAATGTCACATGGCAAAAGTCAAAAGTAAAACACATTAGTAATGTGTTGTCTTACAAATCTGTCAGTAAAATTACATTCAAAGTCCATTGTAAAAATGAGGACACAGAGGAAGATGGTGGCAGTGGTTGTGATGACTGAATTGAGCCCAGTGACAGGATGTTGGTGTTGGTATTAAGAGACCTGCACATCCCACACCAGGGTAACAGTTTCCCAGCTAAATTAAAAAAAAAAAAAAAAAAAAAACTTCTCGTGCCAGGAAAGATTCAGCACATTCTCTGTACTGGAAACCTTTGCCCCAAAGAGAGTTATGACTATCTCAAGACTTCATATTGTGAGGAGACTTGCATGAGAAGCTGAATTATCCTGAACAGAAAGTGGTGACTGTTGGGCAGTTCAAAACTGGTCTGATCCATGGGCATTGAGTTATTCCACGGGGAGGTAGGGCCAGCCACGCTCTGTTGCAGAGGCAGTTTGATGTGGACAGTCTTTATCTCAGGACACACACACAAATTTGAAGCATTTGAGCATGAAAATAAATCTTACATTAACCCGGGTTCTTCCACTGGAGCATATAATGCCTTGGAAACAAACACTGTCCTTTCATTCATGTTGATGGATATCCAGGCTTCTACAGTTGTCACTTATGTGGATCAGCTAGTTGGAGATGATGTGAAAATAGAACGAATTGAATACAAAAAATCTTAAAGCCAGGCCTGTCTTGCTGGGTTTTCTTTTTTCATTCCTCTGTTCAAATCAAGTAATTAAACATTTATGAGCCCCCCCCACACACACACACACAAAATTAGGGCGTATATATCTTTTTGAATTAAGGTTTTGCTTTCTTTGGGCAAATACCCAGTGGTGGAATTATTGTATCATATAGTATTTCTATTTTTAATTGTAAAATATTTTAAATAGGACACATTTTTGGTATATCCACAATCAATGTGAGTTTGCTTTATTTGTTAACATACAACTGAAATTAAATATTTTTCATTAGTCACAATGAAATTTTTACTTCTATTTTCAATGGATTCTATAGGTGACTGTATCAAGTAACAATTACTTTCAGGTAACAAGGGTTTCCTTTATGTCATTTACCTTTACCAGATAAATAAAAACCTCTAATTCTTTTTCTTTCCTTCCTTCCTTCTTTCTTTTTCTTTCTTTCTTTCTTTCTTTCTTTCTTTCTTTCTTTCTTTCTTTCTTTCTTTCTTTCTCTTTCTTTCTTTCTTTCTTAATCTGCCCACATATCTTTCTTTAACACTGTTCATGGTAAGTCTGTCTTAGTTACACGGGGTTTCTACTTATCACACATTATGTAAATTCAGTGTGGCTACAGAATGGCAAAACATGCTATCAGTTTAGCTTAAGTGTATCTGTGTATTATGACTTAGACATTATTTTGCTTTAAATATATGGTATTTTTGTGGGGGCAAATGCGTGTGCATGTGTGTGTGTATGTGTGTAAAATAGTAAAGAAATTGAGATGCGTATTATATTAATAGGAGTCTGAATAGAAAAGAAAATATTAAGCATGAGGGTTATTATAGAACTCAGAAATGCTTTGCTTTTTCTATTTTCTCAATTGATTTTTACTGTTTCTGTCATTTGTCCTAGAGAAAAATGATTACTTGATAAATACCAAAATTGGATAAATATGGCAAGACAGACTACTGTCTTCCAGATTATATATTTTATATCTGATCTAAGACTTTTTCTTAATTTGGTGAATTTTGACTAATTTTCACAGCCTGTAAATATGCATTCTTTGTTCACTTATTAGCTTATCAATTTTCTTAGAAGAACCAATACCCAAAGTACCAGTAAAACAGTAAAACCTGAAGCCCAGTCAATAGGATCTGACATAAAAGCTGAACTGCCTTGGTCACCTGGAGAAATGGGACACTCTCATCTCTGAGACAAGGTCTCTCTGTTTCCTGAAATAAATTCCCGAAAATTGGCATTTCAAAGACATGCTCCTTTTCTCTTTCATTTCAGTAGCAGACAGGAGCCATTTTAGAAAACATAAGTAGTCCTAGAATTTCTGATTTCCTTCCAATTTAGCTAATAGATAAAATTTCTTATTGCTGATTGCACTAAGTCTGAACCCTTTCTTTCTAAGATTCTGGCAACACAGCTTTCTAAAAATTCTGGTAGATGTATGAAATCAGGGGCACCTGGGTGGCTCAGTCCATTGGGCATCTGACTTTGGTTCAGGTCATGATCCCAGGATCCTGGGATCGAGTCCCACTTCGGGCTCCCTGCTCAGTGGGGAGTCTGCTTCTCCCTCTGCCCCTCCCCCCTGCTCTTGCTCTCTTTCTCTCTCTCTGACAAATAAAATATTTTTTTAGTTCTTTTTTATTATGTTATGTTAATCACCATACATTACATCATTAGTTTTTGATGAAGTGTTCCATGATTCATTGTTTGTGCATAACACCCAGTGCTCCACGCAGAACGTGCCCTCTTTAATACCCATCACCGAGCTAACCCATCCCCCCACCCCCCTCCCCTCTAGAACCCTCAGTTTGTTTCTCAGAGTCCATAGTCTCTCATGGTTCGTCTCCCCCTCCTATTTCCCCCCCTTCATTTTTCCCTTTCTGCTATCTTAAATCTTAAAAAAAAAAAAAAGGAAATATGTAATCAGAGCTCTCTTATTAGTAAGGGAAACAAGCACACTGAGTTTAATGGGCACTGAATGAACCCAACTTGACAGTCGTGTGCAAATGTCAGAAGCTTGTTTGAAGGGACACTGTATACAGTAAAGAAATATTTTCTTAAATATTAAAAGGACAAGGAAAAGATTACTGGGACTGATTGAAAAGCTTCATTTGTGCTTGAATTTGGGGATTTATTTTACTTCAAAAATTGGCCTGGTTTTTAAATTGTTTGGAGGGTTATGAAATAAAATATATCTATAATACAGCCACATTGGTGAATTACATTGGCAGCCTACCAAACAGAAATTTCAAGGAACAGGTGGTTATGACAGATTAAAATGAATAGAATTTCTTGCTCTCAGTAGCAAAGGAAACAGGGTTTCTGAAAGCAGAGTACTTATATTTCATAACTAAGATTTTATTTTCAATAGAAGATGAGTTTATTAGTGATAAAGAAATTATGAAACAAGGTCTCTGAGTGGGTCAAGTAAATCTGCAATTTGATATACAGTTTTAAAAATATCATCAGTCCCTCTAGAGGAAACATAGCACAAAAACTGGTTCGTTGGAGAAAAGAATGCAATACAGTCAATGACAAATATTTCTTGTTTTGATACCAGGCAAAAACTTTTTTCCATTAAGTCATATTGGTGTATCTACAGAAGCAATTCCTTGGATTTCTACAACCACCCAGAAAATAATATCACAAACACATATGGATGACCACATTTTCAGGTTCTGAAAATTTATCTTTCTGGACAATGAGATGTCTGAGGACTTAAAAAAAAAAGGTTTTTTTAGTAAATTAAAATAAATGACCATAATTGTTACCATCAAATTTGAAATGATGCTGGAAATTTGAGCGTGTTCCCCCCCTCATCCTTGTCAGATGGAGAAAAGGCATTCGTTCCTTCTATACCTCATCTCAGTTAGGAGATCACAAACCACTGAAGGACCAGCACAGCTCACGCTCCCCATTTAAGGGTGCACAGTAAAACAAGCCCCCTCTGAATGTCCCACTGGCAGATTCCAGCCATTTACTTCTTTACTGTCCTGCACGTGAGATTAGAATTAAGGCCACTTTATAGAAAGACTCACTTGGTAATGGGGGAGAGAGGGAATGAGCAGTGGATGCGGAATAAAAGAGCAATGGAGAAGGAAGCTGATTCCTTTTTTTTTTTTTGAAGATTTTATTTATTTATTTGAGAGAGAGAAAGCGCATGAGAGGGGGAGGGTCAGAGGGAGAAGCAGACTCTCGGCTGAAAGGGAAGCCTGCTGATGCAGGACTTGATCCTGGGACTCCGGGATCATGACCTGAGCGGAAGGCACACGCTTAACCGACTGAGCCACCCAGGTGCCCTAAAAAGCAGGGGCAGAAACTCTGTGTGGCTACAGCCCCCAGTGCTTGCCTGAGAAAGAATTGGTCTCAACAGAACATCAACAACATCCCATGCAACCTACTCATAAACTCTAGCCCCTTCTGTCAGGTTTGGACCAGAGGGCAAGGGAACATTCTTCCTAAATCTGGGTACTTGGTCTTTGTCTTTTCATAGGAGTCAAGAAATAGAAGCCTGTTTCTCTTGGAAAAGTACCCTGACCCAGGCTAAGGAAAGGGTGTGCGTTTTCCTGTGCGACATGATTTAACTTCTTGATCTGAGCACACTTCTCTCCATTCAGTTTCCCTCCTCCCCCTGATCTTCCTTCCCACCCCTTCTCCCTCCCTCCTGACCTCCCTTCTTAAAGAAATGATCTGTCTTCAACTCCCTAGCAAACAGAGACAATGTTTTCTTTGCTTAATAAAGAGGAAGCAGGTAATTGGTTCCCTACCCCCTTACCTTAATGGGTCCTCTTGTAAACTTTAGAGGCCCAACCTTCTGATTTGTAGCGCAAGATCCAGAGCCTGCTGGCTCCTAGAACTGTAAACCACCCCTCCGAGATGCACCAAGTCTCTCACAAGATACACAGGAGACAATCACAAAATGAGTCTCCTCGTATCTCGAGGAGATAAATCTAAATTCTGTTCTACGTTACTGTACCAGTCTGTGTGAAATCCTGGCCAGATTCGGTTGTCTATTTCCTGCTACCTGCATCCATGTAGATCTGCTAATGCCTACTCTAACATGAGTTCTTTCTCTCTCCTACACTGGTGTAGAGATTGTTGTATTTCCCCAATCCTTCTTTCTTCTCTCCTTCTTTCTTACGATTTTTTTTTCTTTTCACAAATATTGAGAAAGTACAGAGAGCACTATATTAAATGCAAAAAGACATTGGGAGCATGACAGCCTAAACTAAAAGGTAAAAACGAGACAATTTTATTTGTTTCAGAATCTTTAACTTCTGCTTCAACGTTTTAAAATATAGGCTTCATTTTTCTTGCTAAACCGGGCATTATTTTAGTTAGCTTTCAATTATTTTTTTTTTCTTGTGACTACCTATTTATTATTATTTTGACTGCCTGCATTATTTCTAGTTCTGGTTGCAAAAATCCTGACAAAGTGTTTGTTAATTCCGTTGATTTTGCATGATCACGGTGTATTGTCCAACATTAATGATGCATGAGGCTTCTAAATACCTGAGCTTGAAAGGGGAAGGATTCAATGCTGTTTAAGAAGTTGAATGTTTTACTGCCATTAATCAACTAAGTCTTTGTGCTTCCCTTGAGTGCAAGCTTGATTGGTCTTCCTCCTTTCTTCTTTTTAGATGATAAGCAAAACTAAATCTTTATTGAAAGCAAGATAATAGAAATAAATGTAAATGTTTACAGCTATTACAAAAATTCGAATTTTCACTGCATTTGACTCATGTTTGAAGTTAACCAACTCACTTTGAAGTTAACCCATGTTCCCCTCAGCTTAAACTTTAGATTGGTTCCTTCTTAACTAAAAGCCCTGACCTCTATTTTTTAGAGGATTTATTTTAGAAAACTTACAATTAAATTTTTTTTCTCCATCCTTTGAGATCGAGGTCTTCTCCCAGGTTATTTTTTCCTCAGGATCCTCTTTCTCTGGAACCTGAAAGCCATGCCTTTGAAACGCAGTCATCAAAAAAGATAGAACCCCTGTCTTCAATCTCCGTGAGAGGATAGGATCCTAACTTTTACAAGTGCCATTGGCAAGCACAGACGGTCTAATTACTTTAACCAACCTGATAAAGTCCTTCAGTACTTTTTTCACTAGCTCAATCCAGGACTTAAAAATTCTTCTGCCTTTGTTTCAAGGGAGTATATATATTACATTTTATTTAAGTATAAAATGGAGTTTATATATATTTTATACATATTTATACACATGCAGGTTTATATATCTTATACATATTTATACACACATACATAGGTATGTACATACACATATTTTATGCATATATAAACATATAGTATACATATTTATGTGCACACACACACATATATCTAAATTTAATAACACCAGAGCCAAGTACTATGGTGGAAGCAAATATAGCAGATGCAGGCTGTTCTATTTTTGAAATAACACTATTGTTTTGTTCTATCCTCTTCACTGGCCCCTTTCTGTCCCAACACATGAACACACACACACCGCAGCAAATCTAGAGCCTCCGTAGCTTTGGAGCAGAGTTATCTAGGAGTCTTTCCTGTCATCGGTGAGCAAGGAGGAGCTGATCCTCTCTGGTGAAGGGTGGGGAGTCTTACCGCTTTCCAAGTTCTGGGGAAAATTTTTGCTGGATTGTATTTAGGTCAGGACTCTCAGTCCCCTCACATAGAAGGATACTGTTGTCAATAGGACCAGTATACATTTTTCTAGGAAAAAGCACTGAGGGCTAGCTTGTGTGGTCTCTGCACGTCAATATTTCCTGTTTCCTTCATTACATGTTGGAATATCGAGAAACTTCATTTCTGCCTTGGCCACCTTCTGAGTATCCTTATTCCCTGGAGAACCTGGAGGAGCTAAGCACTGGACCCTAGTTCTTACAACTGCATTGCTGGGGACCCATGGTGAGCAGACTGCTCACCTAGACCGTAACCCACTGTGGGACAAGAAATTGTTCTTTGAGTTTCTCCTAAACCTATGTCTCTTCTGTCAATCTGACTCTTCACCCTTACACTCTACACCCATACTTGCTTCATTAAAATTTACAATGACTTTCTGATACAGTTCATGGAAAAACCAATAAAAAGCTTCTCTGCCTTATGTCACTCACATTGCTGGCAAGATAGCTTGCTTGAGGTATAACACAAAAATATAAAGAATATAAATACATATGGATGAAAACCTATAGTATGTATTATGTGCATATTATATAGTGGTTTACCTAATCATTGTCTCATACAACAGCAGCCATCCAACTTTCGTGTTGCTCTATCTGTTTTGCAGGTTGGTAATCTGAACTGGAGATTCAGAAGAAACTTGGTCAGTTAAGGAGCCACAGACGGTAAATGCACAAGCTGAAATTCAAACACAGGACTAGTTTGGGCACAGTTCTTAAGCTCTTTCTAGTGTCAAGAGACTCAGATATTCATTGCTAAGAATTAGCACATGGTGGCAGAAGGAAAAAAACTCCAACCCCCAAAGTGGGAGGCGTAATAAAAAAGGAAAACCCTGGGAATCAGAATGCCTTCCAAATTAGTTGTGTGACCTTGAACAAATCCTCTAGTTATGTGGAATAGCAATTTCCTTATCCATTGAATAAGGAATTAGGGCAGCTGGTGATCTTACAAAACCTTTATAAATTAATTATATGGTTCTTTCTGAATGCTAATCACTCTAAGATACTTCCTGGAAACATGTATTTGAAAAGAAGGTTTACTGCCATTTCCTCTGGCAGTTTCTAAAGATCTACAACCTAGTGCTGTATAACAATAACGTTAGGAAACTTGTATAAAGAATAGTATCTTTCCATGTGATCTTTAAAAATAAAATGCTTCAAAGTCTTAAGCCTCGCTTCATTCATCCATGTTGTGGAGATAAAAATAACAAATGTTATATTTACCTCAAGTTTTGTTGCAGAGAGGTTGCCTCTTTCTTGGTTGCCACACACTCTGAGTGCCTGGGCATGAATTTGAGAAGTGCTTTTTCTTGCTCTCCAGCCAACCTGATGCATAACGGGAGAGAGAAAAATCCATAAATCCCAATACCTAGTTCACAATTTGCCTTCCAAGTGTCCAGCTAATAGTTTTCAAGGTTGAAAAAGTTTTTGTGTCTACATTCCCCAGGGCTATGAGAAGCCATTAACCGTGACAAGGATGGCTGGAAATGGAGGCAATGTATAGGATCAATGTAAGTTTGGCCGGCAAAGCAAAACTACTCTAGCTTACACATAGTAAGCTGTTTCCAAAGCTAATCTGCTTTGGGGAGCAGAAGATGAAAGGAAATTGGCCAATACCAGTAGACTACCATGATCATTCAGATACACCAGCGATCATGTCAAAACCATGCTTCTGCTGTCTAGTTCCAATTCCACTGATGCTTACTGAACGTCAGCGAAATGCACAACGATTTTGCAGATGCCAGTAGAACTTAAATAAAAAAAGCAAAGAGGCTCAGATTTCCTTTTCATTATCCATTAACATCATCCCCGATAAAAATCGCACCATCCATTGGCTCCATTACAAAATTAAGAGAGACTTTTCATTTTATCTTTACTAATCACCGACTTTATCTCTACCTATGAATTTAAATATTAATGTGATTAGTAATTTTCCCACAACCTTCTATAAATCAGTCAAAAACATCCTAAAGGAGAGAGAAGTGCTCTCTAAACATCTCAAGCAGTTTTTCTATTCCAAATATATTTATTTCAAATATATATAATTTTTACATATATATATGTATACATATATACATAAGCAACAGAGAAAGACACAATGTGAAAAAGAAAGACATCTCCTGTGCACAAGCCGGTTACAATATAGTCTGCCGTCTAGTGGTTTGAATGTTCTATAAACATATGTTCTTATCCTGGTATACAAGAGATGAGACAGCAATCGCAAGTTTGAAATTCTCATTAGATCAATTTACTTGGCCTTTGGCAAGGAGTAGTTAATTTGTAAGGAAAATAGTCTTTTCTGTTGCCGGACTTGAGGAGTGAGTTTTACTGCCAACAGCCTCTTTCAAACTGCAGTTATGAATTTTAGCTGAACTTCAACAAATCTAAAACTCACTCCATTAACATAATCTTTAGGCTGGCCTTGACCTCTAGGTTTTTAATTTCGGTTGAATCATACTTGAACTGTTCTGACGTGCTTTTTACAAAATATGCTACAATCTCTATCAAAAAAGGGAAACTCCTGCAATTCAATCTAGGCAAGTATTATTAAAGGAAATACAAAAAGCCTTTACCAATTCTTAAGTTTAAAAGTACAATTCTATAAAAAAAAAAGTCTAGGGATGCAGCACATCCTTAAGTAACTAATGCAATAGGAGTTTAAAATGACAATGTTTCATAACTAGACTTATTATGGCAATCATTTGACAATGCATCTAAATGTTGAATCACCGTGTTGTACAACTGAAACTAATATGACAGTGTATATTAAGGGTACTTCAATTAAAAAATTAATAAAATAAAATGGTAATCTTTCTACGTTGGATTTGGCTAAGACCCCAAAGGCTGAGAACAACAGTGCCAGGTACCCATATATACCCAGTGAGTTATTACTTCAACAATGCTAGAGCCAGAGCATGAGAAATATATTTCTTGGATCCTACAAGGTCAGCCACTTCAAAGAAAGAAAGAAAGAAAGAAAGAAAGAAAGAAAGAAAGAAAGAAAGAAAGAAAGAGAAAGAAAGAGAGAGAGAAAGAAAGAGAGAGAGAGAAAGAAAGAAGGAAAGAAAGAAAGAAAGAAAGAAAGAAAGAAAGAAAGAAAGAAAGAAAAAGAAAGAAAGAAAGAAAGAAAGAAAGAAAGAAAGAAAGAAAGAAAAAGAAAGAAAGAAAGAAAGAAAGAAAGAAAGAAAGAAAGAAAGAAAGAAAGAAAGAGAAAGAAGGAAAGAAAGAAAGAGAAAAAGAAAAAGAAAGTGAGGACTAAATAGTCAGAGAGGATTTCCTTGGAGAACCTTGTCAGTGAGCTAGAACTAACCCATGGAGGCAGAAAGAGAAATCTTCCTCCTGCATTGATCTAAATGAAGGCGGCTTCTCAAGGACTCTATATACATCTTCTGTAGTTTAATTGACACAGAGGACCGGTATTTGATACACCCTGGAGAAGTTTAAATCTAAGAGGCTCTACCTTTCAAGGCAGAACAATGAAGTTGGAGGAGAGGAGGTTTGGTGATAGAATTTATTTCAAATATATCAGTAATTGAATTAAATGTAGATTCAGTTGGTATCCCGGTTAAAAAAAAAATCAAAGATTGTCAGAGTGTATAAAAATGCTTTTTGATACATTTACAACATAGAGAAAACTTGAAACTAAAATGATAGAGGAAAATATGCCATATAAATACTTACCAAAGTTATTAATTTCAAGCAAATATACTTTAAGGCAATAAAATTTGTTTGAAATAAAAAGATTCAACTCACAGTAATGATATCATAATTTTTAAAATTCTTCCCATTGAATAACATGGTCTCAAAACATATAAAGGAAAAACTGAAAAAGCTACAAAAAATACACAGATACAAAAACAGTAAAAAGATACATCTCATTCAGTAATTGATAGAACAGACAAGAAGGATCTTGAGTTCTCACCTTGAAAATAAGAGCTGACATTGGAACCACTTACTACTCTGAATAACAATTTTTAAAGGGGTATTTTTATGATCTTAATACATTAAACAGACAACAGGCTAGAATCTATTCCTCCAGCAGCTTTCCAAAGGCTCATGTACACCATTACATCCCCAAATAAATCTAAGACCCTAAACATGCTCAATACGTCTTAACAAGATAATTATTTAGATAAAATAAACTATTATAAACATAGGTCATCTTACTTTGCCAACCAGAGAAATAATCTTTTCCCAATATTCCCCCCTTGCATGACAGAGTTAGAAGCAGTATGACAGAGTTAGAAGCAGAGTTAGAAGCAAATGACCATGGTGGGGGGAACAATTTATCAGAGGAAACTCTCAAAAAAAAGAGTAGTATTTGTCCTTGGTTAGTTATGCATTTACAGGAAGTTACACTATATGTGGAAAAAGGTAATATTTGACCAACTTTTGACACCCTATCAGTATCAGTAGTGAGCGTCTAGAGAAACAGGTACTCTCAACCATTGTTAGGAATACAACCTGCTTGGAGGAGCTGTGGCTATTTCATACCCTTTTTGGTAGAGGCATTACTGTTTACTATTATCCACTTCTTTTTATTGGAGGAAAATTATTACTTCTCATGCCCTTGAGGTCAGTAATGGTCATGTGACTTGCTTTGGACCATGAAACATGAGCAGAAATAACACATGTGCCATTTCTGAGCTTTAAGAGCAAAAGCAAGCTAGAGTCAGTTCTCATGATTCAAATTAGCTATGTTCTGTGAAGTCTACACATAATGAAGTAGCAAATACTAAGTTATAGTTCCTAAGAGAAACACAGGGTTATGTTCCTATGAGCCTCTGGTCACATTTTTGTCAACCTGTCAATACAACTGTTGGTCAACATCTCATGAATCCACAAATTTAACCATACTTTCCATAACTTTGGAGATGGCTGTATAGCTTGGATATTTACACTACAGCTGGTACCTGAGCACTTTTCAGAGCAGCCTCAGGTACAGATGGGCAATTTCCTCTTCCTCTTCCTCGATGTACTGTATTATTGATTTATGATCATTGAACTCATAGCCAACAGCCTTATAACGCATGCCTGAATAAAGCTTCTCTAACACATGTTATTTTCCCTGTAAGGCACATCACAGCCTTCCTGTGCTTCATTCAGAAGAGGAGAAAGCACTTCAGCACCATGCTTGAGGAGACTTTAAACAGAAAAACCACTAAGAAAACAGGAAAAAATGTGAAAAAGTGTCACTAAAGAGGCCACAACAAGAGCCACTTGTTGACAGTCTGGGAACTGAAACAAGAAGGCAGAGGGTTACCTTGTTTGATCTCAGCTGGAAAAATGTACATTGGATAACGGAAATGTTTCCCTGTTCTGTGCACATCTGTGAAAGACCACAGCAGCACGGTGAGCACTGGCCTGGCAGCTCCAGGGACACTTTAGCAAGAAGGTGAATTTGCAAATAAAGACTCCACAAATGCGGATCAACTCCATACCTTAGTCTTGACTGGTGATGTCCCAATACTGGCTGTTTCATTACTCTGGGCAGTATTGGGACCACAAATGACCATGGATGAACATGAAGCATGAGTCAAAATTAAGCTCCTATGCTTTCAGTCTTTTAAACTTTGGGACTGATGGTTACCATAACCTAGTCATCCCTGACATAAACATTCCTTGACCTAGAAATTTCCCTGCAAAATTTATCTCATAGATTTTTTTTTAAAGATTTTATTTACTTATTTTTCAGAGAGAGAAAGAGAGCACAAGCAGGGGCAGCGGCAGGCAGAGGGAGAAGCAGGCTCCCTGCTCAGCAGGGAGCCCGATGGGGGACTCAATCCCAGGATTCTGGGATCATGGCCAGAGCCAAAGGCAGATGCTTAACCGACTGAGCCACCCAGGCATCCCAAATTTATCTAATAGACTTACACATCTGAAGAAAGACATACAAAGATGGATATAGAATATTTATAGAAGGATATGTAAGAAACCAGTAACTCTGATCACCTCTGGGTAATTGAGATTAGGACACTGGAGTAGCAGTCTATAGTTACCAAATAATGTATTAATTGTTTAAAATTGCATATATTGTTTTTTGAATAAAAAGATAAATTTAACAATTAAAATCTTAAAAAACTGAAAGGATGTATGTGACTTTTCTTTAGTCAGTGTTTACGTCTTTCCTTAAAATTAGGGAAACATCAGCTATCCCAGACTGAAAATTTCTAGAAGGCTTAGATTGTTGTCTTGATCTGTGAATTATTTTTTGGTTGGGGGCAGATTACTTCATTAATCATTTTATCATTAAGGGAAGATTATTTTTTTATTTATGTAAAAGATAGCTTTGAAAATAGCTTTGAGCTATTTCCAATCAGATTTAATGACTCAAAGTTAGTATTTATTTTTAGGGACTAGCCATATTATTATCTTTTCTGAGACCCAAAAATATCAAAAGGGGAATAGAACAGTAGAACTGTTGAGAAACCAGAACAGCTCAGCTTCCTGGAGGAGTCACTATATTCATGGTAAGCCTAGCTTGCTGTCAGTGGATATCAAAACCATGCAACCTATCTACCTTTTTTTAATTATTTTTAATTTCAGTAAAATATGCAGTGTTGTATTCGTTTCAGTTGTACAAGATAGTGATTCGATAATTCTATACATTACTCAATGCTCATCATGAAAAGTGTATTCAATCTTCTTCACCTATTTCACTCATTCCCCCAGTCTCCTTTCCGGCAACCATCAATTTGTTTTCAATTTGTTTTCTAGATTTAATTTTTTTTAAGATTTTATTTATTTATTCATGAGAGACAGAGGGAGAGAGAGAGGGAGAGAAAGAGAGAGAAGCAGAGGGAGAAGCAGGCTCCCAAGGAGCAGGGAGCCCGATGCGGGACTCGATCCCAGGACCCTGGGATCATGACCTGAGCCGAAGGCACACGCTTAACCATCTGAGTCACCCAGGCACCCTGTTTTCTATATTTAAAAGTGGAGGGGTTTTTTTTATCTCTTTTTTCCTTTGTTCATTTGTTTCTTAAATTCTATATTTGAGTGAAATCATATGGTATGTGTCTTGCTCCGACTCATTTCACCTAGCATTATACCCTCTAGGCTTATCCATGTTGCTGCAAATGGCAATTTTTTTTTCTTTTTTTATGGCTGAGTAACATATGTATATATAATATATACATACCACATCTTTATCCATTCATCTATCAATGGACACTTGGGTTGTTTCCATATCTTGGCTATTGTAAATAATGCTGCAATAAACATGGGAATGCATATATCTTTTCAAATTAGTGTTTTCCTTTTCTTTGGATAAATATCCAGTGGCAGAATTACTGGATCAAATTGTAATTCTATTTTTAATTTTTTGAGGAATCTCCATACTGTTCTTCCCAGTGGCTGCACCAGTTTGCATTCCCAGCAACAGTGCAGTTCCTCCTTCTTCACACACTTGCCGACACCTGTTTTTTGCGTTGTTGTTGATTTTAGCCATTCTGACAGGTGTAAGATGATATCTCATTGTAGTTTTGATTTGAATTTCCCTGATGATGAGTAATGCTGCTCCAGCAGCTTAACCATCTTGAATATCACAGGGAAATGACCAAATAATATCAGAGGATGAAATCATTGCCTTCCAAAAATAGTGACTCATAATCCTCTGAGAAGTGTGATAATGCTACCTCTTTGTAAAATATATTTTGGGAATAAAAATGCAGCTTATTTGTAATATTTTCAGAAATTTTATTATAGCTATCCATTATTTTAGTTGAAAACTTGAGGTGAAAACAGTATTACAGAAAACATTTTGAAAAAAAAATCTCCCATAATTTCTCTACCTTAACACTCACTGAACAAATTTTTCTTTCAACATTGTCTTTATTCTTATTATAATTTTTGTCTTGTCCACAACTATCCACAGATTTGCTAAGTACCTGCATGTACATATCTATTTTCTACAATATATTTTATTCTAACTGATTCCCCAAAAATTATCAAATGTTTTATTGAACAATTTTCCTTGTAACTGTCATGTAACTTGATAATATTCCTGTACTATAGAGTCAGTGCCCCATTATTCAAATAAGATGTCTCTAAATCAGATTTATGTGTATTTACATAAGGAGAATAGTTGTATAAAAACAGTTTATGTGTATTTGTATAAGGAGACTGTTTAGAAAATAGCTTACATCCAGGTAAATATACTTTTATTAAGAAATATTGTGTACTGTGTGCATGTATATATTATATGTATGTATAAAGAGAATGATTATATAAATAAGCATACATATATGTATATATAATATATATGGTGACAATGGGTAGTTAGTAAAAGAATATAGAAAGTGATTTCTTTTTTTTTACGTTGTGTAAAAAAAAAAAAATACTTCTTTAGCAGTACAGTTAAGAAAGTTTGAGGTAATATTTCCAATATTTACATATAAATTGATTTGAAAAGTCAAATTGAATTTGAATGTTTAGCATGCTGCAAATCACCATTTTTGAGCTGCTACCAACAGTTATGCCCTCTGACACATGGCTGTTTCGGCACACAAATCGAACTTGGTAACACTGAATGTTAACTCAATCAAGGAATAGAACAGTCCTTGTGTTTTGCTATGAACATAAAATCACCATTATTCATTAAAATTGCCACTATATTCATAGGAAATGCCAATCTGATACCTTATTCTAACCATAAAATTATTTATCATTTCCAGATTATTTCCACTTATCCTGTTAAATTATGAAGTTTCGTTTCTAACACAGGAGGAAGAAGGTAACAGATGACTAACAAATAAGAAATCTGGCTCTAATTTGTTTAAATATATACATGTTCAAAAATTATTCCTCATAAGGAAGAAGCAGAAAATTTAATCTCTATTTGATTAAATTGCTTTCCATTGAACGTATTGGAAAACAAGGCATTTAGGGTCTCAGGTAACTGAAAAATTAAAGATGTAGTTGTCCCATGTTAATAAGCTCCCAATTTCATTCCAAATCTCCACTCTTTTCCACCATGTGAATTTTACCTAAATCCCCAAATCCTTGTGCTCTCAAATTAGTTACTGGCTTCAGCCAGAGTTATGTCTCTTTATCCTTAATATAGGGGAGCAGGAATATATTCTCTTCCTGCACTAAGTCTCGGGCTTTCTTTTCTTTGAACCAACCAATTCCCTTGTCAGCCTTTGAATGTGGACATCAGGAGAACATGATCCCATCCCCCGGTTTGCTCAGGTGTGTGAGTGGAGTTAATCCCATCCATATCATATGGTGGGATTGAAAGATCTGATTAGGAAAAGAGAATAGGTAAACGGTTTCCAGGAAAATAAACACAATATCTTTATCTCAACTGACAAATGGTGTTACTATAGCAGAAGTAAAATGGTGAAATCTGCTCAGATTCAAGTCACAGTTGTAAAGAACAGCCACAGAATTTGCTAAATCTACCCAATGGTAGAATATTTGAGGGGATTATAGAAAGTAAGGATATCTCAAAAATTTTAGACTCAACAACACGGTGTATATAAGAACCATTAACAGAGTTACAGACAAGAGGTAGAGGAGCAGTGTTGTAAGGGAACACGGAGAGTTCTGTTTTAAATATAACCTTGATCCATCTTCTAGACACTCAAGAGGAGATAGAGCTTACATTGTTAAATATGTGAGTGTGGGGTTCAGGACAGAGGATTAAACCAGAAGTATAAACTTGCTACCTTCATAAAACAGATGATATTGAGGGGCACCTGGGTGGCTCAGTCAGTGAAGTGTCTGCTTTCGGCTCAGGTCATGATCCTGGGGTCCTGGGATTGGCCCCTAGTCGCACCAGACTCCTTGCTCAGCGAGGAGCCTGCTTCTCCCTCTCCCTCTACCCTCCCCCCGCACCTCCCCCCCGCCCCCCCGCTCACGCTCACTCTCCCGCATGCTCTCTGTCTCTCTCTGTCTCTAATAAATAAATAAATAAATAAATAAATAAATAAATAAAATCTTTAAAAAAATAGATGATATTGAAAGCCACTTCCTCCCTTGATTTAAGTAGACCTATCACCATAGAACACAACTTAGAGTACATGAAAACAATGTAATTACTGCTGAAATAAAAGTTTTACCCCTTCCATGGGCTTATATAACTCTTTCTTTTAAAAAAGTAAAATATGTATTCATTAAGAAGATGAGTATAATGAGATAGCGATACCATATAATAAACTTACTATTAATCAGATAATCCAGTATTTGAAGCTTCAATCTTCTTCAGCTTTTTTTTTTTTTAAGAGAGAGAGAACATGTACACATGCACACATGGGGGTGGGGAGAGGTAAAGAGAGAGGTAGAGAGAGAATCTTATACAGGCTCCATGCCCAGTGCAGAGCCCGACAGGGGCTTGATCTCACAACCCTGAGATCGCGGCCTGAGTCGAAATCAAGAGTTGGCCACTTAAACAACTAGGCCACGCAGGCACCCCTGAAGTTTCAGTCTTCTTAAACTGGACACAAAAGTGTTGTTGCAAATTTCTTTACTTTTGTTACAAGTCATTTCAGCCAGCCTGGAAATTTGAAGACTATATTAGTATTGATATTTTTGAAAAGAATATTGTATGGCAGAGAGAATCACTATTTGATATTATAAACGACTTAATGAAGAAAGTAACTGAATTACCATCTCTGTGAATTAGGCCCTAAGAGACCTCTTCCAGGAGAATGGAATGACTCTGCAATGACTCTTAATCACTCCGTCTCTTCCTCATGAGAGAAGAGCAATTAGAGGCTGGGTTGTGTCAGGTAACAGATAACTGTGAAACTCTATCCCAAAAACATAGTTTGTTTGCCTAAGTCATTTATTCTGGTAATGTGTATTTATTTAGAAATTGTGTGTGAATGGTAATGCTTTACTGCTGAACATCCGTTTTCTATCTTCCTTATTTCCTAAAATGCCATTTGTGGGGGAGGTTGTCCAACATGGTGGAGTAGGAAGACCTGAACTCACCTCCTCCCGTGGACATACTGAATCTACACCTATATATATAAACCAATTCCAAGAAGAACTAAGGGTCAACTGAACAGCTTCCGCACAATAAATAATACAGGGACCACAAAGAGAAGGGTAGAGACATGAAAACACAGTAATGACAGGAATCCAATCCCTAATGTTACAAACCACCATAGAAAGGAATACCACTGAGAAATCTGCACACAGACTTGCCCACAGCAAGCTTGCACAGAAACACACACACACACACACACACACACACACACACACACAGTGGTTTAAAGGGAAACTACCTCTAAGTAAAGGAAATACATTTTCTAATCCTAGATCATCCCCCACATAGATGAGGGAACTACTAGAACTCTCTCTGGAGTTGGAGATGCTGGCAAGCACCATTTTTTAAATACCCCTTCCACCTTAATAACATATACAGAAGCAAGGTCCAGGGGCTCTAGCCAGACCCCCGCCCCTGGCCATACCAGCTGCTGCTGTCTTCCCAAGGCAGATGCCCCCCACGTTCCTGCTCCAGCTCCAGCTGCCTCTCAAGGTGGCACAGTACAGGGCACACCGGGACATCTCAGCCCATGCCTGAGCCAGCTGTTTCTGCCACCATGGCCCCCACCAGCTCCAGCTCCCGGCATTGTGCCAAGCCAGTCCCAGAATGGTGCACTCCAGGACTCCCTAGCCAGTGCCCACTCCAGTACCAGCCAGCCACTGTTGGTGAGGATATGGAGAAAAGGCAACCATCATACACTGTTGCTGTGAATGTAAATTTGTGCAGTCACTATGGAAAACAGCATGGTGTTTCCTCAAAAAAATTAAAAATAGAACTACCATATGATCCAGCCATTCCACTTCTGGGTTTTTACCTGAAGAAAACATAAACACCAATTCAAAGAGATAGATGTACCCTTATGTTCACGCAGCATTACTTACAATAGCTAAGATATGGAAGCAACTTAGGTGTCCATCGCTAGCTGAATGGATAAAGAAGATGTGGCATAGAGTATACAAATAAAACGTCAGTTGTGTCAACAGCCTATTGACTCATAGTTAATAAAGTGGTCCTGTCCACTATATACCTTTAAATCTCCAACTTTTATCAAACACGTATAATAATATTGGCCTCCTGGATCGTTATAACTATTGTAAGTACTTAAATAAATCTTTTATCAAGACAAAACAAGAGGCACACGAGTGATACATAGTCAGTGACTACTGACAATTGAGTTAAGCGACCTTCTTTCTAACTGGAATTTGTTTTAAAAGATTTTATTTATTTATTTATTTGAAAGAGAGCACACAAGCTGGGCGGGGGGGGGGAGGGCAGAGGGAGAGGGAGAAGCAGGCTCCCCAGGGAGCAGGGAGCCCAGCACAGCGCTCCATCCCAGGACCCTGAGATCATGACCTGAGCCAAAGGCAGATGCTTAACTGACTGAGCCACTCAGACCCAGACTCCCCTCTAACTGAAATTTTAATTCCAATTCTAAATAGAGAAACTAGTGTCGTGAGTATTTTTCAAAAGTCTTCCTCCATTATCTGAATGTCTATGCTGACATACTCTCCAATTCAGTATAGATTAGTCACTGACATCTTTTAAGCTAAAACTCAAAATTTATAAAACAGAATTTGCTATCATTCCCCAAATCAGCTAACCCCAAAAGCAAATCCATTTGCCAGTATTATTTTCAACCACCCAGACTTGAAAATCTGGAATTACTTTGACTTACCTCTCTCTTAAGCTCCCAACATGCCTAGTCAATAATCAAGTTTTTATATTTAAAAAGTTAAGCACTTATTCTATACTGTGTGTGTAGAGTACACAGACGACTACAGCCATACTTGCACTTCATGAACTCACAACACTTGCATTTATTCCTTCGTCTATATTTTCACTACTGCTAAACCAAGCTCAACCAGCTTTCTTGACTCCACTCTCTCTCCTATCCAATTGATCCTAAAAATTACTGCCAGATTATTCTCAGCAAAAACACTTTGCATATGTTATGCTCTTTCTCAAAAAATTGTAATCGTTCCACTTTTTCTGCAGAATTATGCTATATATCCCTACCGGGTATTCAAGGCACTCAGCAATATGTTCCCCACCCTACTTTGAAGCTCTCCATCCACTCCCCCAAACCTTCTGCTCCATCCACACCAGTCTACACACCCCTCCCACACAAAGCATACGTTATCTCTACTATCAAGCCTCAGCTCTCATCGTTTCCCTTGCATGCAATGTATGCTTCCCTGAACAAACGTATCTAAGTAGAATAATACACGTTTGAGAATATACAATATTTACACCACGTTGGAGGTACTTTTTTTTTAAAGACCGTTAGCCACTTACTGAATAAAACTATCTATATATAGCTTTTAAGTATACATTCCATTTTTCCAGTTAGGTTATACATACCATGAGCTTCCTAATTTTGAGATATATACAACATAACTAAGGAAATAGAATATATACTTAAAAATCAAGTAGATATATGTTTGAACAACCTCCCTCCCCTGTGCATAACATGTGGAAGTCAAATTTAAATACTTAGCAGAGAACCTCTTTAAAAATTTATATATTACAGATTTTTATCATAAATAAAATTCCCTATAGTATAAATCTTATTTTTTTGTATAATTGAAGGCTTTATGCTTTTTATTGAGTTTGGCTTAGAGTTAATTATACAATGTTAATTTATTACTGTGAATTAAAGTCCATACAATAATGCCTTTCTTTCTTTCTTTCTTTCTTTCTTTCTTTCTTTCTTTCTTTCTTTCTTTCTTTCTTTCTTTCTTTCTTTCTTTCTTTCTTTCTTTCTTTCTTTCTTTCTTTCTTTCTTTCTTTCTTTCTTTCTCTCTTTTCCTTTCTTTCTTCCTTTCCTTCAAGAGGGAGAGAAGGAGAGAAAGAGAGAAGGAGAGGAGGGACAGATGGAGAGAGAGGGAGAGAATCTCAAGCAGGCCCCACACCAAACATGGAGCCCAATGTGGGGCTCAGTCTCACAACCCTGAGATCATGACCTGAGCTGAAATCAAGAGTCAGATGCTTAACCAGCTGAGCCACCCAGGTGCCCAATAATTCCATTATTATACTCAGAATTGTAGCATTTGGGACCAGAAGGGGCACGATAAATATTCAAATAGATAAATAAAAAACACTTAGGGACAGAGTGTTTTTGGAAGGCATGTAGGAAGAGAAATAAAGCAATATTAATCCCTAACTTCTCTCATAACCCGAGACATGTAACATTATATCACCAATTCAAATAATGTAAGGATATGCATATTTATCTAAAATTATTATTGGTTATTAGAATTTTAGTGTTGTTTATTTGGATGGTGAGAAGCAGCCTCTGGTCTGTTATATCGTCATCTCATTTTTTTACCCTGTTATTTTAGAACAAACAACTAAGAACTGAATCCTAAAGTAAGCCTTGAATAGATAAGAATTAGTTTCTAAAAGTTCAAAAAGTTCCTTTATATGGAATAACAATAATAGCAATATTAACATTAGCAATGATAATATTAATTGGCAGATGCTTCCTATGAGACAAATTTTTCTAAGGCCTTTCCATGGATGGATTCATTAAGATCAGACAAAATCCCAATAAGGTACATTCTATTATTATCAAAACTATTTTATAAACAAGAAATGTGAAGCTCAAAGGCTAATAAACTTGCTTAAGGGCACACAGTATTTTCTAACCATAAATGTCTGACTCAAAGGCTTTGTTTTTATCTACTATGCCTTCCTATCTATTACTCTCTCAGAAATGGAGTCTTATTTCTATGGGGACATCTGGCTCATATCTCTAAAAATGGAAAACAGAAAAACAGTTTACCATTCTTTAGTCATCAAATATTCAATGAAAAGTTGCAAATCTCTGGAGCTAATTGGTCTAAAAAATCCTTTTTAATGATAAGAGATGATAGCAGATTTGTAAAATTCATACAACCTCCATTTTGAAAGATTTATGATTTTAGTAACACAAAGTACACTAGTACTTTTTCCGGAATGTTTAAACAAATGGGGTCATTTCATTTGACTCCTTCATCAGGTGTTCTTGTTAATTCCTGAGGTTTTATTTTTCTGCTATGCTGTGACTCATCAAGTTTGAAGATGACATTCAATCCATCACATACTCTTCTCTTCGTAGTATTTAATCTGATAAACAGAAATCACACCAACACAAAGAAAAAAAATCTCCAATCAGGAAATTGTTTCTGTGTCTTGTATCAAAGGCTTTGATAGAAGTGATAGAGTATACAATTCATGTCATGATTGACTATCCACCAGCTTTTAATTAAAAGAGAAAAGATGAATACATAGAATTGATAAATCTCGGTCAGTGCAGAGTCACATTTTGATGGTCTCTAAGGCAGCTTTAATGTTTAAACTTGTTCATGATTTATGTTTTGAGAAAGTGGGGATTTCATTAAAAATAATTGAGTTCCATGGGGTTTCTGCATATACAAAAATCTAATGATAATTACAGGCTTTTATTATGGTATGCATTAGTATGTGAGACAGAGGATTCTCTGAAGACAGCCTCAGATTATATTTGTCCATCAACTACCTACTGTCAGTACACTGCATACTGTCCAAACTTCTTTATAACCCTGTCCACCTATTGAAGTACCCGGTAGGAGCTCAGAGAAGATGTGACAGTGAGCTGAGATAGTCTTTTTCTTCAATAACAACACTAACTAGCATTTTCTAGTAATTATTACATGCAAGAAACTGGCTCACCACTTCTCATTTAATCTTCACTCATCCTCATGGCAGCTATTTTTAATTCCATTTTCATAGGGAAACATAAAGAAGTTAAGACATTTAGGGAGACATAAAGAAGTTAAGAAATTTACCTAACTAGGAAGTATTGGAGCATATGTTCTAACCAAATCATTGTGTGATTCTAGAATCCATGCTCTCTCAATCGAGCGACAGCACCTATTTACCCTTCCTCCTGGCCTTTAGTCACAGACAGTGAACAAAACCAATCTGTGGTCAGTCTTGAATTGGATCACCATAGTGTTTCCTCAACGCTGTGGCCTCAATGCTGAGAAGTGAAAGTAAAGACATTGGAGTGGGAAACCAGAGGCCCAGAGGGACTTGGAGAGGTAAGGATTCTGTGATGTGGGAAAAATAGAGACAAGATTGGCAGCAGAGATGGTTCTAGAACTTCTGACTTCCGCCTTGGCCTCATCATGCTGATGAGTAAATGAAGAAATCTTATAATTGATAACTCCTCAGGCTTCATCTGATTCTGGGAGCCAGAGAGTATTTAATTCCTGATTCTTTGCCCAAAGTTTTAAGGAGGAAAACGTCTCTGTGAATGTGATTCCATGACCTCATAGAGGTATCATCAATAAAGAAAGAATTTCTCTATTTGTAAAGGATAAAAATGTATCTTCTCAGCAACTCTACCCCAAATTAAAATGCAACTCCCTGATGGGAAACTCTTCCCAAAGCATACGCCAGCTCAACTGTATTCTCCGAACAACACTCAATGAGTCACTTGCTTTCAATCACTTTATCCCTCTAGAGATCCCCAGGATAGGTAATTGACATCATTCTCAGAGTAATTACCAAAGAACTGGTTAAGACACCAAAATATTAGTAAGCACAAACTGATTATACTAAAGCCGTATCTGAGAAGAGTAGATTTAAATAGACTTAAAATTGTACAAACACACACAAATTACTGCTGTAGTTGTTTTCCATGGCTGTGGAAGTACATTACTGAAAAGCTCCCAAACAGTGGCTTGTCTATTTCAGAAAACCATGTATTGTGTATAAATGAACTCAGAGGGCTGACCCTTAACAATGGTGCCAAAATGAAAAGCAAATAGAAGAGAGCTCAGTTAAGAATTTTGAAGCAAAAGATCATATTTGATTTCACTCTTATGTGAGGCACAGCCATAGCTTTTTATTACATACAACCACTAGTTCAATTTGAGAATGCAGAAAAACTTCTTGACACCATTCACAAACTTCACTATTTCTGTATCAAATACAAATTTTATTTTCAGATACAATTAAACTTATACAAAAGTAATTGGTTGTCTGAAATGGGCTGGTATCTAATGACCTACCCACCCCTCTGCACGTAGCTCAGTGCCATTGATCCCCATAAAAACACCATCTGCTTTGGTCCCACAAACTCAAGGGATTTTCCAGGCCTGTCTGACACCCTTGTTTACCCTCAGTCTAGTGTAGTTTCCATAGTTCCCAACCGTTGCAACCTCTGGCGATTCTGTCACTCTTACTAACAGCACAGTTGGGCTGTCTGCTGGGCTTTGGTTTCAACTTCCCCTGGCAGAACCCCCAGACTGTCTTGCTTCACACATTGCCCCTCATAGGCAAGTCCCTGCCAACCCACCAAGTTCCCTGGTGGGCACCCCCAAGGCGGATTCCCTGCTCCCAAGGATGGGAGGGAAACTGAGAGTGAAGGGCCAATGTTAGTGCAATAGAAGTTACAATTTCCCAACTTCCTTCAGAGATTTTAGAGTAAATAACATAAAGAAGTACAAATTCAGTTGAAGATTCAGAAGTGTGATTTTTATATGAAAAGATTTAAAGAAACATAAAATCTCTGACCAAGATACAAACAGTAGACTATAACTATTCACAAGATTAGGTCATATGACTTACGACTGACATGTTTCAAATATCCTTAAGGGTGCCTACCTGGCTCAGTTGGTAGAGCATATATCTCTTGATCTCACGGTCATGAGTTTGAGCTCCCTGGTATAGAGATTATTTTAAAAAAATACTATTTATATATATTTTTTTAAAAAATAAATATTCTTAGAGAAGAAAAAAAATTCTACCCATGTGCATTAATCTACAGTACAAACTAATTATGGTACACAATGACACAAATGTATTCACTAACTTTGTCAGTGGTGCTTGGACTGAAGCCCTTTTATCTCAAACTTTTTCAGGACCCCATGCACACAAAATAAGCTATAAAATGGATCCATTTAGAGCAAAGCTCTCTGATAAAAATATGTGAGCCATATATATATATATATGTATATATATATATATACACAATGGAATATTAAGCAGCCATCAAAAGGAATGAAATCTTGCCATTTGCAACGACGTAGATGGAACTGGAGAGTATTATGCTGAGCGAAATAAGTCATTCAGAGAAAGACATGTATCACATGACCTCACTGATATGAGGAATTCTTAATCTCAGGAAACAAACTGAGGGTTGCTGGAGTGGTGGGGGGTGGGAGGGATGGGGTGGCTGGGTGATACACATTGGGGACGGTATGTGCTATGGTGAGCGCTGTGAATTGTGTAAGACTGTTAAATCACAGACCTGTACCTCTGAAACAAATAATACATTATATGTTAAAAAAAAAAAGGAAAAAAAAAGAAGATAGCAGGAGGGGAAGAATGAAGGGGGGGAAATCGGAGGGGGAGACGAACCACGAGAGACGATGGACTCTGAAAAACAAACTGAGGGTTCTAGAAGGGAGGGGGTGGGGGGATGGGCTAGCCTGGTGATGGGTATTAAAGAGGGCATGTTGTGCGTGGAGCACTGGGTGTTATACGCAAACAATGAATCATGGAACACTACATCAAAAACTAATGATGTAATGTATGGTGATTAACATAACATAAAAATAAAAAAAATGTGAGCCACATACATAATTTCAAATTTTCTAGTATCTACACTTAAAAAATAAAAATGTATAGGTGAAATTAATTTTAAAGATTTTATTTTTTTACTTTTATTTTAATTTTTTAATTATTTATTCCAGAGAGAGAGAGAGCACACATGAGCAGGAGGAGAGGCAGAAAGAGAGGGAGAAGCAGGCTCCCCACTGAGCAGGGAGCCTCCAGATGCAGATGCAGGACCAATCCCAGCACCCCAGGATCATGACCTGAGCCAAAGGCAACGCTTAACCTACTGAGCTCCCCAGGCCCCCCAGGTGAAATTAATTTTAATAAGATACTTCTTTTCACCCAGATATCCAAAATATTATTTCATAAACATATCAGTTATATGTAAAATATAATTAAATATAAAATATATTAAGATATATTTAAAAATTGTGATAATTTACTTTTTTTAACAAAGTCTTTGAAATTTTATGCTTAGAGTGCATCTCAGTTTGGACTAGCCCCATTTCCAGTGCTCAGTAGCCTCATGAGACTAGTAGCTGACATATTGACAGCACAGCCTTAGAGGAATGGATATTTGTTATCAATTTCCTAAAAGAATTATTACTATAATGAGAAGGTAGTCCTTAAAGAAAACAAAACAAAATTTCATGCTTATTGATGTCCTGAAATAAAAGGATTTTAATCTCACCAAAAAACAAGTCCTCAGTTGTCCACCTATCACGAGTTATACTTTTGAATTCTTACTGCTGCCAGATGAAAATTTGAGTTCTTGGAGGGGCGGAGAAAGATGGCGGAGGAGTAGGAGACCTAGATTTCGTCTGGTCTCAGGAATTCAGCTGAATAGGGATCAAACCATTCTGAACACCTACGAACTCAACAGAAGATCGAAGAAAAGAATAGCAGCAACTCCCTGCACAGAAAAGCGACCACTTACTGGAAGGTAGGAGGTGCGGAGAAGTGAATCCGAGGTGATATTCGGGAGGATAGACGGCGGGGGACGGGGCCTCCGCTGGCCAATTCTGGCAAGTGATAGAGCCGCGGAGCACAAAATCAGACCTTTTAGAAGTCGGTTCCGCTGAGGGACGTCGCTGCAGTGGCTAAGCAGGGGGTGGAACCCTCGCAGGACAGTGTGGTCTCAGGACCCTCGGGGTCACAGAAAGACCGGGGGTGCCTGAGTGCGGCAGAGCTCCCAGGTATGGAGTGGGGAAGCCGGCTGCAGAGACGGAGCCGAGGCGCGGGCTCTCAGCTCGGGGTGGCCATAGACTGTGATCCGCGGCCCAGTTGGGCCACTGCTCCTCCAGCGGGGACCCAGCAAGCGGCAGAGCGGGGGAGACTCCCCTTCCTCCCCCGGGAGGAGCGGCGCAGGAGCGCACCGCAGGGATCTGCTGGGTTTGGAGACTCCACACGGGGTCGGGTGCCAGAGATAGCAAGGCTCGGTCACAGGCCGGGTGAGCACAGAGTGCAGCTGGAGACCAGGGAGACGGGAGTGACTGCTTTTCTCCGGGGGCGCACTGAGGAGGGGGGCCCCCGAGTTCTCGGCACCTTTGGGAGGAGATTGGGAGGCCACCATTTTCACTCTCATCCTCCAAAGCTGTACTGAGAGCTTCCCAGAGCAAACGCTCCCGAGAGCAAACCGAGCAGATGACTTAGCCGGGACCAACAAGGGCAGGGCAATTCCGCCTCCGGCAAAGACATTTGGGAACGACAGCAACAGGCCCCTCCCCCAGAAGATCAGCGCGAACAGCCAGCAAGCCAAGACCAAGTTTACCCATCAAGGAGAACGGCAGAACTCCAGCGCTAGGGGAATACTGCACATAGAATTCATGGCTTTTATCCCATGATTCTTTAGTCACTCAAAGTTAATTTTTTTAAACTGTCTTTTTTAAAAAATTTCTCTTTTTCCCTTTACAACCAACATCTTATCAATCCTTTTTTAAAAAAACATTTTTATTTTTCATTTTTAGAGTCATATTCTATCCCTTCATAGTAGTTACCTGTTTTTTTTGGCATATATATATAGTTATCTCTAAAATTCTGAGATACAGTTTCTTCTAACAGATCAAAATATACCCTAAATCTCTAGTGTATGGCTTTGTTCTAGTCTCCTGCCTGATCACATTCTCTCCCTTTTTTATTCTTTTTCTTTTTTTTAAATCCTCTTCTTTCTTTTTTCAAACAACTTCTTATCAATTCCTTTTATAATTTTTTATAATTCTCATCTTTACAGTCATAGTCCATCCCTTCATCATATCAACCCTTATTTTCTACATATATAAGTTTTGATTTCTTTAAAATTTTAGGAGGCACTTTCTTATAACAGACCAAAATACACCCAAAATCTAGTGTGTGGCACTGATCTATGCACCAGCTGGATCATATTTGATCATATTCTGGTTTTTTTGTTTTGTTTTGTTCTGTTTTTGTTTGTTTTTATTTTTATCTTTTTCTTTTTTCTTTCTTTCCCTTTCTTTTCTCCCGGTTTCAGGTCTTTTCTGATTTGATTAGAGTATATTTTCTGGAGACGTTGTTAACCTGTTAACATTTTGTTCTCTCATTCATCTATTCTCCTCTGGACAAAATGACAAGACAGAAAAAATCACCTCAACAAAAAGAACAAGAGGTAGTACAGGGGTGCCTGGGTGGCTCAGTTGGTTAAGCGACTGCCTTCGGCTCGGGTCATGATCCTGGAGTCCCGGGATCGAGTCCCACATCGGGCTTCCTGCTCGGCAGGGAGTCTGCTTCTCCCTCTGACCCTCTTCCCTTCGTGCTTTCTATCTCTCATTCTCTCTCTCTCTCAAATAAATAAATAAAATCTTTAAAAAAAAAGAAAAGAGGTAGTACCAACTGCCAGGGAAATACTCAATACAGACATTAGTACGATTAGTACGATTCTGACCTAGAGTCAGAATTATTTTTTAAAGATACTAGATGGGCTTGAAAAAAGCATGGAAGTTATTAGAAAAACCCTTTCTGGAGAAATAAAAGAACTACAATCTAACCAAGTCGAAATCAAAAAGGCTATTAATGAGGTGCAATAAAAAATGGGGGCACTAACGGCTAGGATAAATGAGGCAGAAGAGAGAATCAGTGATATAGAAGACCAAATGATGGAAAATAAAGAAGCTGAGAAAAAGAGAGATAAACAATTACTGGATCACGAGGGCAGAATTCGAGAGATAAGCAACACCATAAGATGAAACTTAGAATAATTGGGATCCCAGAAGAAGAAGAAAGAGAGAGAGGAACAGAAGGTATATTGGAGCAAATTATAGCAGAGAACTTCCCTAAATTGGGGACGGAAACAGGCATCAAAATCCAGGACGCACAGAGAACCCCTCCCAAAATCAATAAAAATAGGTCAACACCCTGACATCTAATAGTAAAACTTACGAGTCTCAGAGACAAAGAGAAAATCCTGAAAGCAGCTCGGGAGAAGAGATATGTAACCTACAATGGTAGAAACATTAGATTGGCAACAACCTATCCACAGAGACCTGGCAGGCCAGAAAGGACTGGCATGATATCTTCAGAGCACTAAACGAGAAAAATATGCAGCCAAGAATACTATATCCAGCTAGGCTCTCATTGAAAATAGAAGGAGAGATAAAAAGCTTCCAGGACAAACAAAAACTAAAGGAATTTGCAAACACAAAACCAGCACTACAAGAAATATTGAAAGGGGTCCTTTAAGCAAAGAGAGAGCCTAAAAGCAACACAGACCAGAAAAGAACACAGACAATATACAGTAACAGTCACCTTACAGGCAATACAATGGCACTGAATTCATACCTTTCAATAGTTACCCTGAATGTAAATGGGCTAAATGCCCCAATCAAAAGACACAGGCTATCAGATTGGATGAAAACACAAGACCCATCCATATGCTGTCTGCAGGAGACTCATTTTAGACCCAAAGACACCCCCAGATTGAAAGTGAGGGGGTGGAAAACCATTTACCATGCTAATGGACACCAAAAGAAAGCTGGGGTGGCAATCCTTCTATCAGACAAATTAGATTTTAAACCAAAGACTGTAATAAGAGATGAAGAAGGACACTATATCCTACTTAAAGGGTCTATCCAACAAGAAGATCTAACAATTGTAAATATCTATGCCCCTGACTTGGGAGCAGCTGATTATATAAGGCAATTAATAACAAAAGCAAAGAAACACATCAACAACAATACAATAATAGTGGGGGATTTTAACTCCCCCCTGACTGAAATAGACAAATCATCTAAGCAAAAGAATAACAAGGAAGTAAAGACTTTAAATGACACACTGGACCAAATGGACTTCAAGACATATTCAGAACATTCCATCCCAAAGCAATGGAATACACATTCTTCTCTAGTGCCCATGGAACATTCTCCAGAATAGATCATATCCTAAGTCACAAATCAGGTCTCAACAGGTACCAAAAGATTGGAATTATTCTGTGCATATTTTCAGACCACAATGCTTTGAAATTAGAACTCAATCACAAGAGGAAAGTCAGAAAGAACTCAAATACATGGAGGCTAAAGAGCATCCTACTAAAGAATGAATGGGTCAACCAGGAGATTAAAGAAAGAATTAAACCAAGAAATTAAAGAAGAATTTAAAAAATTCATGGAAACCAATGAAAATGAAAATACAACTGTTCAAAATCTTTGGGATGCAGCAAAGGCAGTCCTGAGAGGAAAGTATATAGCAATACAAGCCTTTCTCAAGAAACAAGAAAAGTCTCAAATACACAAACTAACCCTACACCTAAAGGAGCTACAGAAAAAACACAAATAAAGCCTAAACCTAGCAGGAGAAGAGAAATAATAAAGACCAGAGCAGAAATCAATGAAATAGAAACCAAAAGAACAGTAGAACAGATCAACGAACCAGGAGCTGGTTCTTTGAAAGAATTAACAAGATTGATAAACCCCTGGCCAGACTTATCAAAAAGAAAAGAGAAATGACCCAAATCAACAAAATCATGAATGAAAGAGGGGAGATCACAACCAACACCAAAGAAATACAAACAATTCTAAGAACATATTATGAGCAAATATATGCCAGCAAATTAGATAACCTGGAAGAAATGGATGCATTCCTAGAGATGTATCAACTACCAAAACTGAATCAGGAAGAAATAGAAAACCTGAACAGACCTATAACCACTAAGGAAATTAGAGCAGTCATCAAAAATCTCCCAACAAACTTAAGTCCAGGGCCAGATGGCTTCCCAGGGGAATTCTATGAAACATTTAAAGAAGAATTAACACCTATTCTTCTGAAACTGTTCCAAAAAATAGAAATGGAAGGAAAACTTCCATACTCGTTTTATGAGGCCACCATTACCTTGATTCCAAAACCAGACAAAGACCCCATCAAAAAGGAGAATTACAGACCAATATCCTTGATGAACATGGATGCAAAAATTCTCACCAAAATACTAGCCAATAGGATCCAACAGTACATTAAAAGGATTATTCACCACGACCAAGTGCAATTTATCCCTGGGTTGCAAGGTTGGTTCAACATCTGTAAATCAATCAACATGATACAATACATTAACAAAAGAAAGAACAAGAACCATATGATCCTCTCAATAGATGCAGAAAAAGCATTTGACAAAGTACAGCATCCTTTCTTGATCAAAACTCTTCACAGTATAGGGATTGAGGGTATATACCTCAATATCATAAAAGCCATCTATGAAAAACCCACAGGAAATATCATTCTCAATGGGGAAAAACTGAGAGCTTTACCCCTAAGGTCAGGAACGCGTCAGGGATGTCCATTATCACCACTGCTATTCAAAATAGTGTTAGAAGTCCTAGCCACAGCAATCAGACAACAAAAAGAAATCAAAGGCATCCAAATTGGCAAAGAAAAAGTCAAACTCTCACTGTTTGCAGATGATCTGATACTTTATGTGGAAAACCCAAAAGACTCCATCCCAAAACTGCTAGAACTCATACAGGAATTCAGTAAAGTGGCAGGATATAAAATCAATGCACAGAAATCAGTGGCATTCCTATACGCCAACAACAAGACAGAAGAAAGAGAAATTAAGGAGTCGATCCCATTTACAATTGCACCCAAAACCATAAGATACCTAAATCTAACCAAAGAGGCAAAGGATCTGTACTCAGAAAACTATAAAATACTCATGAAAGAAATTGAGGAAGACATACGTTTCATGCTCATGGATTGGAAGAACAAATATTGTGAACATGTCAATGCTACCTAGAGCAATCTACACATTCAATGCAATCCCCATCAAAATACCATCCACTTTTTTTTCAAAGAAATGGAACAAATAATCCTAAAATTTGTATGGAACCAGAAGAGGTCCCGAATAGCCGGAGGAATGTTGAAAAAGAAAAGCAAAGCTGGCGGCATCACAATTCTGGACTCTATTACAAAGCTGTCATTATCAAGACAGTATGGTACTAGCACAAAAACAGACACATAGATCAATGGAACAGAATAGAGAGCCCAGAAATTGACCCTCAACTCTATGGTCAACTAATCTTTGACAAAGCAGGAAAGAATGCCCAATGGCAAAAAGACAGTCTCTTCAAAAATTGGTGTTGGGAAAACTGAACAGCCACATGCAGAAGAATGAAACTGGATCATTTCCTTACACCACACACAAAAATGGTTGAAAGACCTGTGTGAGACAGGAATCCATCAAAATCCTAAAGGAGAACACAGGCAGCAACCTCTTCGACCTCAGCCACAGCAACTTCTTCCTAGACACATCGCCAAAGGCAAGGGAAGCAAAGGCAAAAATGAATTATTGGGACTTCATCAAGATAAAAAGCTTTTGCACAACAAAAGAAACACTCCACAAAACCAAAAGACAACCAACAGAATGGGAGAAGATATTTGCAAATGACACATCAGGTAAAGGGCTAGTATCCAAAATCTATAAAGAACTTATCAAACTCAACACCCAAAGAACAAATAATCCAATCAAGAAATGGGCAGAAGGCATGAACAGACATTTCTGCAAAGAAGACATCCAAATGGCCAACAGACACATGAAAAAGTGCTCATCATCACTCGGCATCAGGGTAATCAAAATAAAAATCTCAATGAGATACCACCTCACACCAGTCAGAATGGCTAAAATTAACAAGTCAGCAAACGACAGATGTTGGCGGGGATGCGGAGAAAGGGGTACCCTCCTACACTGTTGGTGGGAATGCAAGCTCGTGCAACCACTCTGGAAAACAGTATGGAGGTTCCTCAGAAAGTTGAAAATAGAGCTACCATATGACCCAGCAATTGCACTACTGGGTATTTACCCCAAAGATACAAATGTAGGGATCCAAGGTGTACGTGCACCCCGATGTTTATAGCAGCAATGTCCACAATAGCCAAACTGTGGAAAGAGCCAAGATGTCCATCGACAGATGAATGGATAAAGAAGATGTGGTATATATATACAATGGAATATTATGCAGCCATCAAAAGGAATGAGATCTTACCATTTGCAACGACGTGGATGGAACTGGAGGGTGTTATGCTGAGCGAAATAAGTCGATCAGAGAAAGACATGTATCATATGACCTCACTGATATGAGGAATTCTTAATCTCAGGAAACAAACTGAGGGTTGCTGGAGTGGGAGGGATGGGGTGGCTGGGTGATAGACATTGGGGGGGTATGTGCTATGGTGAGCGTTGTGAATTGTGCAAGACTGTTGAATCACAGATCTGTACTTCTGAAACAAATAATGCAATATGTTAAGAAAAAAAAAGAAGAAGACAGCAGGAGGGAAAGAATGAAGGGGGTGAATCAAAGGGGGAGACAAACCATGAGAGACGATGGACTCTTAAAAACAGGGTTCTAGAGGGGAGGGGGTGGGGGGATGGGTTAGCCTGGTGATGGGTATTAAAGTGGGCACGCTCTGCGTGGAGCACTGGGCGTTACACACAAACAATGAATCGTGGAACACTACATCCGAAACTAATGATGTAATGTATGGTGATTAACCTAACAATAAAAAAATTTAAAAAAAAAAGAGAAAATTTGAGTTCTCTCTTTCTAGGCATCCATCTGGCTGGATGTGCCACATAAAGCTGTCTTGGGCTTCTCTATGGAAATATAGCTCTGGGACAGGGAAGACAGGTTAATGGAATAGTACATGCAGCAAAAGAATATATAACAACAAGGCATAAGAATTAGTGTATTTTCGGGCGCCTGGGTGGCTCAGTTGTTAAGCATCTGCCTCAGGTCATGATCGCAGCGTCCTGGGATCGAGTCCCACATCAGGCTCCCTGCTCAGCGGGAAGCCTGCTTCTCTCTCTCCCACTCCCCCTGCTTGTATTCCTGCTCTTGCTCTTTCTCTCTCTGTCAAATAAATAAAATCTTTTAAAAAAAAAAAGAATTAGTGTATTTTCAATTCTCTTTGCAATTTCAGGGATGACACAACATTTCCCCGAATTCTTGTTTCCTTCATTAACTTTTTATGCTCCCCTGTCTCCTTATCTTTAAAGAACTCTACAAATTTAATGAGAATTGATTTCATCATAAGGATTTTCTAAGTAGAAAACCCCTACTTTAAAAACCTTAAACTTGATAGGAAAATGATAGTAGCATTTTTATTTCAAGAAGGCAAAAACCAATGCAAAAATTTTCCTATAATTCATTAAACAACACCACAGTTTTGTAGTCATTCATTCATTCAACCATCATCTTTCAAATAGACATTACATGCCGTATGTTGTGCATGGAGCATAAATACAACAAAGAGTCCTCTCCTCTTTGGTTGCATGCCAGCCTCTTTCCGGAAGTTTATATTCTATCCGAAGCATCAGACCGTGCACTGTCTGTATTCATATTAGAAGGTGCTCTGAGAAAGAGATGCACAGGCCATGTGGGGAGGCAGCAAGAAGGCTCCTAACCTCACTTAAGTGGGCCAAATAGTTCTTTAAGTCATAACAGCTAAGCTGAGGCCCAAAGAATAAAAAGACCTTTTAAAGCCAAAGTAAGGGAAGAGAGGAGAAAAACCAAACATGAAACGCAGGTTCAAATGAGGCAGTTTTTTTCATGGAGCTTTAAGAAGGTTTGTCTGGTGGGCCTTTTAGTAGGAGGAAAATGTGGCAAGAAATAAGTCTGGGGAATTAAGTATGCAGAAGCCAAATAATGCCGATCCAAGGATGAGAAGTTACTGGAAGGACTTATCAAAAAGTGAAAAGTGGTTTCTTATATTATGCATTATAAAAGTCACGTGGGCTAGCCTATGGATACCATGTGGATGACGAGCAATACGGGAGTGAGGAAAGCTCATTGATTGAATGGTACACTAATAATTGGCAATAATCTGGACATCTAGTGATGAGTGATAAGAGGAGAATATGTTAATGATTTCCAGGTGCCAGAGCACTGTGGGCGGTAACGCCATTCACGGAAGCAAGGGATCTCACAGTCAATGCTAAATCAAGCACTTACTCTGTGCCAAGTGTTGTACTTATTTTACATATCGAGCAATTTAATCTTCACAACCACCATAGGAAGCAAGTACTAGAATTATCCCAAATTTACTGTTGCAGCAACGAAGACATGGAAAGCCAAATAACTTGCCCAAGACCACACAACTAAACAGGTGTTGGAGCCTTAGTTTGCACTGCAAGCATCTGTGTCCAGAGATAGCAGTCTTGGCCAGTACATTGAAAATATCTTAGAAATACAGAAATCACATAAAGACGACTTTCTGATATTTTGTTTTGGTTCAAGATGATTTCAAAGAATGTCATATTGTTGCCATAGTTTCTGTACGATTCCTGAGAAGCAAATGCATGCCAGAAGGTATTTATTTTAAGAAACTTTATTCAGGGGCACCTGGATGTCCCTGTAGGTTGAGCGTCTGACTCTTGGTTTCCACTCCAGTTGTGATTTTGGGGTGGTGAGATGAGCCCCGGGTTGGGCTCCGTGGCTCAGCATGAAGTCAGCTTCAGATTCTCTCTCTACCGTTCCCTCTGCCCCCCCACACTTGTGTGCACTCTCTCTTTCTCTCTCTCTCTCTGTCTCTCTCTCTCTCAAATAAATAAATAAATCTTAAAAAAACTAAAAAACTTTATTCAACTATAAATTGCCTAGCAACATATGAATCACTGCTCATCTAGCCAATATGATTCTTGCAGGACATTTAATATAAAATTGATAAAAGATGACCATCCATGAAGGATTTTAATATTAAAAAAAAAACCTTTTGGTTCTGGAAGTCATTTCTAGTTGAAGTTGTAAATCAGATGAGTGGGTTACTGTTAGGGGGATCATAGTCCCAGTTGGCACTGGTTTATGCTTGTCATCAGCAGATAATTACCAGTAGTTCCTTATTGAACTCTCAGACATGCTCTGGTTTAGAAGATAAGTTAATTGGTAATCCTATGGGTTGGGCACAGAAAGAAAACACTCCTATATCTTGATACTATGTGTATATGTGAGTAGGAGTGTGTGTGTGTGCGCACACGCATGCACTCACTGGGAATTTATCTCTAATTACTGGTCCGGGAATTCCTTGTTTTAACCAGGGTCCCTATAACCCCAAACCCCACCTCACTGACTTCCCCATTCCACCCTCCTCAGCCTATAGAACTACAAAAGACTCTAAAACCAAAAATGAAGACTACAAACACTCTACTACAAAACTAAAAAATTATAAGTTTAAGTGTGGGAACTAGAAGATTCAAAGTGGCACACAGCAAATGTTCTCTCTTCCTAATTTTGGAGCCAAGATTTTAAAAAGATGCCAATTACTGGAAAAATTAAGGAGAGAGAAATCACACAGATAAAACAGCAAGAGACAGAAACCACAATAGCACCAACCATATCGAGGGCAGGAATCCAAGCAGGATTCATGCTGTGTTATTATATACGTAACCTTCTGGTATGACTGGTTGCCAACAGTCATGCCTAGCTCAACAGTTGATGACTTAGTTAGATAGGACTCTACTCAGTCCCTCCATGTGCTCCATCAAACCCACCCTCAGTGTATAGAACATGTTATCCAGAGGCCAAATGCTTGAACAATGTGGACTCTTGAAAGGGGGAGGTGATTATGTGGAGGAAAAAGAACTTGTCCCTTGACTAAAGTGAGATAAAAATGTTATAAAACTTTTAACTTTATTATGTTTCACTGAGAAAGGTTTTTCATTTCCTTTCCAGTTACCTCTCAAGAAAAAATAAAATTACATAGTACTTTTTTTTACTCCCTGTTTATTCCTATCTGTGAGTGGAGCCAATAGACTATGACAGTAGTAAAGAGAACAAGAAATCTCAGCAATGAATAGCCTGGGTTACCATAAAACTAAAGCAGTCTACTTAGGGGAACAGGAATGAGCCTCTGTGTTTTTCCAGACCATGATCTTTCCAGGCAGAATGACACATTCATTTCCATTTAATGTCAGCCGAGCACAATGAATGAATGATTTATTTATTTATTCCACAAATATTGATTGAGTCCTTCCTTTGTACAAAGCATTGACATAGACATCTAGGATACATTAGTGAACTGGCAGATTATATTTTCCAAATATTTCTGCATCTATAAATCCAACACACATGTTTTCTTGTGATGTGAGGATGAACCCCTCTACCAAGAGTCTAGGGTCTCTGATTTCAGTAGAAGGGATGCTTTGTGACTTTTGGGGTTAGGTTATAAATGATGATATGGCTTCTGACTGATTTTATCTCTCTTGAAATACACATGTAAGGAATCCTGAGTCAACATCTGAAAAGTCGGGCTACCCTAAGGCTGTCACACCAGACAGATCATGTGGAGTGGCTACATTGAAATAGATGTGCCTAAATAACCTCAGCTGTTCAAGCCTCAAGTCCCACCACATGCTTCCCTATTTAAACAAGACCAGTTCCTGCCCCTTATACCTCCATGAGCACCCACTAGTGATGATATTTACAAGGAACACAGATGAGATAAGTTGGCAAGCAGCAGCAGGAACACCAGCCTGAGAACCTGGAGAATCTCCATGGAGCCATACACACAATTTTCCTCCTCCACCTTGAATCCTTATAAAATGTTTCTACACACACATACACACGTGTGTGCACACACACACACACACACACACACACACAGGTCTTCCCATCTAAGGCCCCAAACATGCAAATGATAAAAGCTTTAGATGAGTCCAGCCCCGAGACTTCATCTTGCCAAACTGACACTGAATGGAACCCGTGGACAAAGACTCTGGTGGGCACTAACCCCTGTCACATGGCATATCTCTAACTAGAATAAATGCTGCTTAGTCATTAAGCTTCAGGATGGTTGGGTATGCAGTATTAAATAACCAGAAAAACAAGAGATAGCAAAGCCTGATTGGTAATATTTGCTGATTTCTATTGTGTGAATACTCCCACAATGGCTGACTTCCATCTACTAAAGGTTTAACAACTGATTCTTCAAAATTCCGTATTAACAGTTCTCACAAGCCAGTGTGAACCAGCTCAAGTACAACACTGCCTGTCCTTGTGGAGCTTATAATCTAGTGGGAGGGGGATTGGTCCAATATACAGAAATTTATCAGTGTAATTCACAATATCAACAGACTAAAGAAAAAAATCATAACAGGTAAAGAAAAGTGACACAGTTCAACATGCATTCATGTTAAAATTTCTCATCAGACTGAGAAGATAAGGGAATTTTCTCCCAAATCCTATAGCTAACATTATAATTAATAGCAGAAGACTGAATGCTTTCTCCCCCAAATCAGGAACATGACAAGGATGTTCGTTGTCATTCCTATTCAACATCCTTATAGAGGTTCTAGTCAGTGCAATGAAGTAAGAAGGAAAAAAAGGCATACGGATTGGAAAAGAAGAAAAAAGTGTCTCTACTTGGTGACAACATGCTTTTCCGTGTGGAAAAATTAGAAGGCTCTACCAAAGAAGCTACTAAAACGATTACTTTAGCAAGTTTGCCGAAGACAAAGTCGAGTATTCAAAACTCAACCGCGGCTTTGTAGGCTAGCAATGAACAATTATAAATTGGAATTAAAAGGTACAGGAAACATTAAATACTTAGTTAAAATCTAAAAATAAAAGTGCAAGATATGCATACTAAACACTACAAAACTGACAAAAGAAATTTTAAAAGCCTAAGGAAACAATGTATAAGCAAATATATTATGATCATGCATTATATAACAATATTATTAAAATGTCAATTCTCTGGAAACTATTCTATAGATTTAATAATCCCAGTTAAAATGTCGGCAGCATTTCTTATGGAAATTGACAAGCTGTTTCCAAAATTAGATGTTTGTGAAGCAAAAGAAGTAAGATAGCCAAAACACTTTTGAAGGAGAGCAACAAAGATTAGGTAGATTTATACCACCACATTTCAAAACTTAGCATAAAGCCACAGTAATCAATACAGTATGGTGCTGGAGGAAAAAATGATCATACAGATTAATGGAGTAGAATTTATACTCCATAAATAGATCCCTACACACACCATCAATTGATGTTCTACAAATTGTGCAGTGCAAAGGACATTCTTTTCAACAAATGGCAGTGGACAACCACAAACATACACAAACAAAACGGACCTTGACTTTTACTTTGTACCATCTTCAAAAATTAGCTCAGAATGGACATGGGCCTTAGAGTTCAATGTAAAACCTAGAGCTATAAACATCTAGATGAAAAATTGGGAGACAATCCTTGTAGTCTCCAGTTAGGTAAAGTGATTTTAGGTAAGACCTCAAAAGCACAATCCATACAACTAAAAAGGGACATTGCTGTAGTGAATGATTACTGTAGATATCCATTTACTAATATTATATGTATTCATAACTGAATGTTATACAAAAAAATTCCATGTTGCATTTGCAGACATGGAAAGTAAAATGTCAGAGGTTAGATCTTTACTTTTAATTATTCTTTACCTTTAGCTGAACCACCCTGGAACAATCTTTGTTCATTCCTTTTTTAACAAAGACCTACCCTTGTATTTTTATGCTAAAAACATTTAAAGCCCTCCAAAAAAATCTAGATTTTTAAAAAAACATGTCATTCAAGGCTTTTCCCTTCTTTTCCAGTATCATGATCCATTATTCTCCATATCTTGCCCTGTACATCTCACTCCCCTAGTGGGTCAGTAGTACAAGAATATTACTGGAAAACTGGAAAAAGCTACAGCTGTGTACCTATAGGAAATTCAAAACTGACCAGAAAGGCTTCCTTCCAGGACAGGAATTGATCCTGAGAAGAAAATGCTGGGGGTATACAAACGGTGTTGGGAAAATTGGACAGCCACATGCAGAAGAATGAAACTGGACCATTTCCTTATACCACACACAAAAATAGACTCAAAATGGATGAAAGACCTAAATGTGAGACAGGAATCCATCAAAATCCTTGAGGAGAACACAGGCAACAACACCTTCGACCTCAGCCGCAGCAATTTCTTCCTAGAAACATTGCCAAAGGCAAGGGAAGCAAGGCAAAAATGAATTATTGGGACTTCATCAAGATAAAAAGCTTTTGCACAGCAAAGGAAACAGTCAACAAAACCAAAAGACAACCGACAGAATGGGAGAAGATATTTGCAAATGACATATCAGGTAAAGGGCTAGTATCCAGAATCTATAAAGAACTTATCAAACTCAACACCCAAAGAACAAGTAATCCAATCAAGAAATGGGCAGAAGACATGAACAGACATTTCTGCAAAGAAGACATCCAAATGGTCAACAGACACATGAAAAAGTGCTCAACATCGCTCAGCATCAGGGAAATCCAAATCAAAACCTCAGAGATACCACCTCACACCAGTCAGAATGGCTAAAATTAACAAGTTAGCAAATGACTGATGTTGGCGAGGATGCGGAGAAAGGGGAACCCTCCTACACTGTTGGTGGGAATGAAGGCTGGTTCAGCCACTCTGGAAAACAGCGTGGAGGTTCCTCAAAAAGTTGAAAATAGAGCTACCCTACAACCCAGCAATTGCACTACTGGGTATTTAACCCAAAGATACAAATGTAGAGATCCAAAGGGGTATGTGCACCCCGATGTTTATAGCAACAATGTCCACAATAGCCAAACTGTGGAAAGAGCCAAGATGTCCATCGACAGATGAATGGATAAAGAAGATGTGGTATATATACACAATGGAATATTATGCAGCCATCAAAAGGAATGAGATCTTGCCATTTGCAACGACGTGGATGGAACTGGAGGGTGTTATGCTGAGTGAAATAAGTCAATCAGAGAAAGACATGTATCATGATCTCACTGATATGAGGAAGTCTTAATCTCAGGAAACAAACTGAGGGTTGCTGTGGTGGTGGGGGGTGGGAGGGATGGGGGCTGGGTGATGGACATTGGGGAGGTATGTGCTATGGTGAGCGCTGTGAATTGTGTAAGACTGATGAATCACAGACCTGTAGCTCTGAAACAAGACAGTGGGAAGGAAAAATGAAGGGGGGGAAATTGGAGTGGGAGACAAACCATGAGAAACTATGGACTCTAAAAAACAAACTGAGGGTTCTAGAGGGGGGTGGGGGATGGGTTAGCCTGGTGATGGGTATTAAAGAGGGCACGTTCTGCATGGAGCACTGGGTGTTATACGCAAACGATGGATCATGGAACACTACATCAAAAACTAATGATGTACTGTATGGTGACTAACAACACATAATAAAATAAAATTTTAAAAATAAAATAGGGGGAAAAAAGAAAATGCTGGGGGTAAAATCAAAACTTCAAACAGGTGGCTATACTAAGGTGGCTTTCAATTTTTTTTAATTAATTAATTTATTTGTCAGAGAGAGCAAGAGCACAAGCAGGGGGAGCGGCAGGCAGAGGGAGAAGCAGGCTACCGGATAAGCAGGGAGCCTGATGCGGGACTCGATCCCAGGACTCTGGGATCATGACCTGAGCCAAAGGCAGATGCTTAACCAACTGAGCCACCCAGATGCCCCAAGGTGGCTTTTAATTTTATGGTGACCTGAAGTGGCAGTTCAGAGACCCCAAAACGACCAAGCATGAGTAAGCCAAGAGAATTTACAGATCTGTGTGCCCAGAAAGGAATTTGCATAAAGCTATGAGGAGCAATTTTAAATAATCCTGTCGAACAGAGCCATGAACATGCCCATGGAAGTTCACAGACTGAAGAACAAAGCTCTGTCGTGTTCCTTGCCTTGTCTCTCTCCTCAAAATGAATGGTGAAAATTGTCAATAGGGTAAGCCACTTATCTGTGTGTCAGTTCTGAGGATTCTCCCTTAATTGCTACATCAAAGAATTTCCACCATTAATCAGCTCTCAGATCTGCATCAACATACAGGGAAAGAAAATGCCCATATTCCAAGCCACTGGGACAGTACAATGAGAAAGTACATACGTTTTAAATTAAAATAGTAATTCTCTAAAAACCTCTCTGAAGAGAATAGTTTAATTCTACCTATCTGCACTGTATTTGCACATGTTTCTAATATTTGGGATTTAAATGATGTTCCAAAAATAATTATATTTCCCTGAACTGCCAAATAATATTGGTTTGTAAGTTCTCTTGAAAAAATTTGCTTAAATTATATATGTAATAATACCACATGTAGTGGAAACTAATACCCATGACTATTTAAGGCCCTTAAAAATATCATAAATATACACAGAGAATACTATTTGCTATAATATTCTCATATTGTCTTGGAGGAGGTAGCACTCAGTCCTAGAACTAAGACTAAAAGTAAAAATATGAATTAAATTGGATATACTTTTCCCAAAATATGTTTTCCTAAAGTAATAATGAAGTATTAGTTTCCTTAAAAAATTTTTAAAAAGGAAGGAAAGAAGGAAAAAGAAAAGAAGAGGAAAGGAAAGTGTTATAACCTTCAACACCAGAATACAATGACAGAATGACATTTTAGGTGAATTCAAATAAAACCCAAAGTTTAACTCACCCAAGTTAGAGGATGCAACTATAATAATCTGTTACCTGGGATAAACTATTATTTGATGAGACTGGCAAAGATTCTGAAATTTTGAGGGATAGTGCTGGCTTTCAGTTATACTGAGTAAATAGGAATAAGATTTTTTTATGACTCTATAAATCCAGATTTCTCCATGAATATTTTCCAATTTCTGGCTCTTTAGTACCCAAGGTTTGTGCTCGGTCATTTTATGAGTTTACTTCTACGGAAAACCATATATAATCAATCACAGCAGTCATTTTATATTCCGATCTTCCATCTAGCCATACTGCATTTGGTTTAAGATGTAAATGTCTGAAAGTACCAGAAAATCTGTGTCAGAAAGTGGGCATCAGAAGCTAAACTCAGGAATCAGGAGTGCCTCTTAGTTCAATCAGGGATTCAAAACTACAAAGGCCTAGTGTGCAAACAACACACCATTTGCTCTTGGAGGTATACTCTTTCCAGGACAATAGACTGTGAGTTCCTTAAGAGCAGGGGTAATAAAGTTTGATTTTTGTACCTCCAACGTTAAGTGCAGTGCCTGGCACACAGTAGGTACTAAATAAAGTGTACCGAATATATGAATACTTAAAAAGTTTGAAACACATACACATTTTCCACAACCAGCAAAAGAAATTGCAGACCTCAAAATCTTGAAAGATCTTACCATTTAAAAGCCTGATCTCATGAATCATGGAAATAACTTGGTGCCAAAGAAATACATTAGGGAAAGAAAAATGGATCTAGGGTTTTTTTCCTGATTCTTCTGTACTCCTCTTTCTTCTTTCTCTTGTAACTTGGTGGTCCACATGATCCACAATCTTCCTGTTTAATTTTATTTTGATATAGCAAAAAAAATAAGAAAATATACTTATTAAAATTCTAGAAAGAAGAAAGAGAATTTATGGCGCATCTGAGTGGCTCAGTCAGTGAAGCATCTGCCTTTGGCTCAGGTCATGATCCCGGGCTCCTGGGACTGAGTCCCGTGTTGGGGAGCCTGCTTCTTCCTCTCCCTCTGCCTGCTGCTCCCCCTGCTTATGCTCTCTCTCTCTCTCAAATAAATAAATAAAATATTTTTAAAAAAGGGAATTTTACAGTTGAGTCCCTATATATGTCAGGCACCTTACAAACATTATTTAACTTAATCTTCACAAGCACAGTCAAAAGCAGGGATTATTATCATTATCTTATAGATGAAGAAACTCCATAAAAAAAAGAAAGGAAACTAGAAGGCAAAAGGTTTGATCAAATTATCTTGAGTGAAACAACTGGTAAATAATAGAACAGCATTTAAACTCAAAGGATTTCCACCTCAAATCTCATACTCTTTCCCTATCTCTGCACTCTTTACAAAATAAATAATTTAAGGCAATATTGCTTATATTATAAAAGATTATTTTCAGTAAATTTATCAAAGACTTTCTTAAGAGAGAAATTCCCTAAGTGAACTTACAATATTAAATTTATGCAAAAATTATTTAGTGAGTAAATTTTGCAAAACACAGGTTGTTTAAAGTCTACTATCATCAGAAATCTAATGCCAGTGACATTTCAAAAATATACATATAGAAGAAAGTGAAATGGAAGCATGGACTTTAGGACCTATTTTAGCCTTTGCCATTGATTTTTATGTCACTTAATCACATTCTGCTAGTAAATCAATCTGTTTTCTAATCTTACAGTACGAAAAAAAAAATGCTGACTACCTAACTGGGATGTTTGACAACTAACTATTTTCTCATCATAACTTGATAAGTTCTTCAAAGTATATGTATACAAACATAAAACAATTAAAATTGATCTGAAAGTAAAGAATGTTGAGAACAGACAAGCAGCTTCAAATCTTCCTCTAATAGGCACAGAAAGAAATTCATGTATTTTTTTTTTATTATGAATGACCCTTTTAATTGATTTTCAATTACATGTTGTGCTAAGAACTACACTAGAAAACTGAGAGACTGGTAATTTACTAGAGTAGAAACTAAACCAGGAATTCATTTTTTTTTTTTCTAAAAGTAAACATCAAAGAATTTTTAGACTCTGGGAGAATAAAATGGGTGACTATGTGGATGGAGACTTTTGTTTTTATTCACGGTAGTGTTAGCAAAGAAAAATGGCATACATATTACATCAAGTTTCAGTCTAACATAACACCAAATGTATTTTTGAAATCTATTCCATTCATTCATCATTCAACACTATTACAAATCTACTACAAGCTAGCACTAGGCTAGATCGGTAGGGCTATAGAGGTAAAAAAAGATATAGTTCCTGCTTTGCCGTCATGGAGCTTACATTACAATGGGAACTAGAAAAAAATAATTAATAATGAATAAGCTAAAAATGTTGTATCACAATAAATTCTGAGATCAAAATATATAAGGGATTTTTTTAAATCAGTCTACGTATGGGGAACATTTAATCAACAGTCCATATCAGGAACAAATAACAATAGCCCTTTTACTAATGTAGGAGCTGCCTACAACCCGTAGGAATTTTTCTTAATTAAAAGGAAGTAAAAATAATTAAGTTTATCCAACAAAGCCATTTTCATACTTTCTTGTCTTGTTATTAAAGTGTAACCACATTAACACAATGTTTTTTGATAGTCATTACTATTTTCACTCTATTTATTTAAAATTTTTTTCTTTTTCTATTTACTTATTTGACCCCCATCGCCCATCTCTCACGCACCACCCCCTACCTCTGGCAATCACCAAACCTATGAGTTTTGTTTTGTTTTTCTTTTTTTAGATACCATATATAGGAGATACCCTTTGGTATTTGTCTTTTCTGTCTGACTCATTTCTCTTAGTATAATACCCTCAAGGTCCATCCTTGTTATCACAAATGGCAAGATTCATTCTCATAACAGTCCATTGTATATACACCCCACACTTTCTTTGTCTACTCATCCTTCAGGGGATACTTACATTGTTTCCTTATCTTGGTAGTGTAAATAATGCTGCTATGAACATGGGGGTGCAGGTACCTTTTCAAATTAGCGTGTAGTGTTTTCTTTGGGTAAATACCCAGAAGTGCTAGATCATACTGTTTCATTTCTACTCTTTCTGAGGAACCTCCATACTCTTTTCCATGGTGGTTGCACCAACTTACACTGCCATCAAGAGTGCACAAGTGTTCCTTTTCTCCACATCCTCCCCAACACTTGATATTTCTTGTCTTTTTAACAATAGCCATTCTCACAGATGTGACGTGATATCTCATTGTGATTTTGATTTGCATTTCCCTGATGATTAATGATGATGATCATCTTTTTATGTATCTGTTGGCCATCTGTAGGTTTTCTTTGGAAAAATGTCTATTGGGATCTTCTGCCCAGTTTTTAATTGGATTGTTTCTTTTTTAGCTATTGAGTTGTATGAATTATTTATATATTTTACCTATTAGCCCCTTATTAAGTATATGATTTATATCATATCATATATTTAGGAAATATTTCCTCCTACTTCATAAGTTGCCTTTTCAAAAATTTTATTGATTGTTTCCTTGGCTATGCAGAAGCTTTTAGTTTGATGTAGTCACTTGTTTATTTTTACTTTTGTTGCTTTTGGTTTTGATGTGAGATTAAAAAAATAATTGCTAAGACCTATGTTTTCTTCTAGGAATTTTATGGTTTCAGGTCTTACATTCAAGTCTTTAACACATTTTGAGTTAATTTTTGTTTATGGTGTAAAATAGTATTTCAGTTTCATTCTTTTGAATGTGACTATCTAGTTGTCCGAACATCATTTATTAAAGAGACGATCCTATCCCCACTGTATATTGTTGGCTCCTTTCTAAGTGTCCATTAAGCACAAATGGTGGCGGGGGAGCGGCAGGCAGAAGGAGAGGGGGAGGGAGAAGCAGACTCCCTGCTGAGCAAGGAGTCAGATGCGGGGCTCAATCCCAAGAGCCTGGGATCATGACCTGAGCCAAAGGCAGATGCTCAACTGACTGAGCCACTCAAGGCACCCCTATTTAGGATTTTATATATATACCATCATCATGTTATCTGCAAATAGTGACAATTTTACTTTTTCCTTTCCAATTTGGATGCTCTTATTTCTTTCTCTTGTATAATTGCTCCAACTAGAACTTCCAATACTATGTTAAATGGAAGTGGTGAGAGCGGGCAACTTGGCCTTTATTATCTTGAAATATGTTCCCTCTATTCCCTCTTTTCTGATAGTTTTTATCATAAATCAATTTTGAAAAAATAAATCAATGTTGAATTTTGTCAAGGGTTTTTCTGCATCTACTGCGATGATATGATTTTTATCCTTCATTTTGTTAACGTGGTATATCATATTGACTGATTTGCAGATGTTGAAATATCTTTGCATGGCTGGAATAAATCCCACATGATCATGGTGTATGATTCTTTTAAAATATTGTTGAATTTGGTTTGCTAATATTTTGTTGAGGATTTTTGCTTCTATGTTCATCAGAGATAAGAGCCTGTGATTTTCTTTTCTTGTGACATCCTTGTCTGGTTTTTGTATTAGGATAATGCTGGCCTCATAAATTGAGTTTGGAAGAGTTCTCTACTTCACTCTTATTTGCAAGAGTTTGAGAAGGATTGGTATTAATTCTTCTTTGAATGTTTGGTAGAATTCAACAGTGAAGCTGTCTGGTCCAGGACTTCAGTTTTTGATTAGTGATTCTATCTCCTAATAGTAATCGGTCTGTTCAGATTTTCTATTCCATCATGATTCAGTCTAGGAAGGTCGTATGTTACCAGGAAATTTTTGGTTGTCCATTTTGGTTGGTGCATAATTGTTCATAGTGGTTTTATGATCCTTTGTACTTCCATGGCATCAGTTGTAATATCTCTTTCATTTCTAATTTTATTTGTTTAAGTTTTCTCTTTGTTTTTCTTGGTGAGTCTACCTAAAGGATTGTCAAATTTGTTTATTTTTTTCAAAAAACCACCTTTTAGTTTCATTCATATTTTCTATTGTCTTTTTAGTTTCCATTTCATTTATTTCTACTCTAATCTTTGTCATTTTCTTCCTTCTACTAACTTTGGGCTTTTCTAGTTCTTTAAGGTGTAAAGTTAAGTTGTTTACTGGAGACTTTTCTTGTTTGTTGAAATAGGCATTAACAGCTATAAGCTTCCCTCTCAAAACTGCTTTTGTTACATTCCACAATTTTTGGTATATTTCTATTTTTGTTTATTTCAAGGTATTTTTAAATTTCTCCTTTGACCCATTAATTTTTCAGTAGCGTTTGGTTGGCCTCTCCATATTTGTGAATTTCCCAGCTTTCTTCATGGAATTAATTTTTGGTTTCATACCACTGTGGTTGGAAAAGATGTTTCATATGATTTCATTCCTCCCAAATTTATTAAGACTTGTTTTGTGGCCTAACATATAATCTATCCTGAAAAATTGCCATGTGAACTGAGAAGAATGCACATTTTCTTTTTTGGGGGGTAGAATGTTCTGTATATAACTGTTTAGTCCATCTCATCTAACATGTTACTTAAGATCAATATTTCCTTATTCATTTTCTGTCTGGATGATCCACCCATTATGTAAGTGAGGTATTAAAGTCTCCTACTATTTAATTAATAAAGTCTTCTACTCTATGAATTAAAGTATAACCACATTAAGACAATGTTTTATGATAGTCATCATTATTTTTAAACAGTGAAAGGACTTTTGTTTTTTACCAAAGTGGATATGGTCATCATGTCATTTGTAATAAACTATTGTAGGCTGTCTTTTCAGTATCCATTTATCTTTTCTTCTACCCAAAGAATTTTAAATTACATCAGAAAATATACTTTTATCTCATCCTATTTAGGAGCATTGATTCAACTCCCTGCTCCAGTAGAAAATTCTGTTTACTTTAGGTTGGTCTTGTCTTTCCATTTAACTGACCACAGTGATTGGCACGAGAATGGGAATGTGTCATTCACAATCAATTAGATCTGGAGAAACATTTACTGTGGCTTAAAATTTTTCCCTTTCTTTTTTTAATCAGAGTATCAAGATGGATGTCTTTTTTCTCTGCTGGTTCTAAATGTGTAATTTATCCAGCCTCTGGGACTTTTGTAGCCAACTTTGGGGTCACAGGGAGAGAGTCAATCTGGAAATCAAGTCAACACCAAGGAAGTAGAGCACAGAAATGTGCTTTGGTCAGATCTTTGAACCCTCTATCCAACTATTTATTTTATTTCTTTAAACTGGATTGGGTCAGATTTACTAAAGAGTGCTAACTGATACTAAGGAGCCTAGTGTATAACAAAACTTCAAAAACTTTTGTACCAATATCTTCTGAATCTTTGGTGGGAATGACATGGGATCAAGGCAGTTCCTACCTTGTAATAAGCTCTTCCCTCACACTTTCACTCTGTCTCACTCTCCTTAACCTCATGACATTTCTTGAGGGGGTATCTCATAGCAGTATAAAAGCACAGTATTTAGTTGCAAAACTTATTTTCCATAACTATGCACAACATAAGTGTATTTTATATGTTATCAGATACCTTGGGAATTTTATAAAAGACAATCCTCAAGAATCAGTGCAGATTCTCATTTGATTACCTGGGGTCTTTCCACCCCAACTGGGGCTTTAGTAATGTGAGAAAGATTTCAAGCATCTCTTTAGGTACGTGGCTACTTGGAAATAAATTGCATGCAATGTTGTTAGACTAGAGAAAAATTCAAGAGTTGCATTTTTAATATAGCATATACTTGTAACAGAAAGTTTTTCGATCCCAATCATTTTGTTTTGTCTTTTAATTTTTTAAAACAAAAATTATCAAATAATAGCTTTGCTGATTTGTACTGCTTTAAGTTTTGGGGAAAACAATGACATCTCTCCCCACCTTAATAGTATACCAATGCTAATATTTGCAGACTGCTTTCTAGTATTTGTCTAGATATTTTATGTAATTATGTTCAAATTTCATGTTCATTGCTTTGCTCTATATTTTCATTTAACATTTTAACATTGTAATTTTTCCACAGTGATACCTAAATAATTATCATTTTCATGGCTTCATAACATTTTATTAAGTGAGTGACAAAACATATTTAAGCACATTTCCTGATATTAGCCTTTAGAAGAAATACATATTTATCTGGCCAACAAGTCCCTACAGAATATAATTTCAGATATTCAAAAGAATGTTTGGATGTAAAAGTTTTTCTTTAGCAGAGCACATACCCTTGGCATTTACTGAAGAATGCAAGCCAGACAAATTCTAAGGCCAACGTACACTGTATCAGATTATTTTGTACCCACCCAGGAAGACCTATTCATCTATTTCAATTTGGAATGTCAATTTCACAGTCAAAGACCCAGGGACACTGTCTGCTTACCCTCTTTAATTTGACTATAAGGAAATGGTGGATTGCCCATCTCAGTGTCCAGCTGTTTGCTACATATCTGGCCTAAGCACACAGCTCTATCTTGGGTCTGACATTGACTTTAATTTTTAAAATATTACAAAACTCATTCGGGTGCTTGAATTTATCAAATTTAAATTTTGGAATTTCTTAACTTCTATTTCACTTCTCCAAAATACTTGTCATGAAGGCTCATCTCTCGTAGGCATTTTCCAATTAATTTTTTAGAAAGTCAAGCTTCTCTTTCCTAGCAATTCTCTACATGAAATTGCTCACTTTTAGAAGCATAGCCACACTCAGAGGAGAAAAAAGCCAGAAACTTGTTTAGTAGTAAAGCCTCCTTATTGGTTTTAGAACCTTTAAGCACTAACATGAGAATAACATTATTATAGCTAATGTTTATTGAGGGGTCACTATTAACCAAGCACAATACAAAGTGCTTTATATATTTTAAATTTAATCATCACAAAAATCTTATGAGATCAGTACTATTATTAACTTCATTTTTGAGAGGAAGAAATTGAGTTTTTAAGGTTTATGAATAACTTACTCAAGATTACATTATCTGTCAGTGTTAATATTGAGACAGGATTGATGTTTAATTCTATTAACTTAGAAATCAACAAGAAAACCCAAGAACTAAATACCAATCTCACTCAGAGAAGATGAGAAAATGAGAGCTTTCCAATTATATGAAAATAGACTACAGAATATATTGCCCAGATACATTTCTGTGAAGTACGGTATGCCTTCTCCCATTCCCCACATGCCCATGCTTGACAGGAAAACTTACAAGCGTATCATTTCTAGACAAGGCCTCAGAATCTGTCACAACAGTGGTCTAGGTAATCATCTGGGGCTGACTACAGAAACGAATGCTATTGCTGTCCTAGGAGACTGATAGCAACCCACTGAGGGACTCTTCCAGAAAGGCAGCTGTGGTGCATATACTAAATGAAGAGTGTGGGATAATAATATCATCTTCACAAGAATGATATCACCAGATAAATACCAGCTTCACAAAACTGTTGATATGATTAAATGAACTAAAACAAAGTTCCAGATAACTTTGGCTGGATAAATGTTTACTCCACAAAATAACACCTGTTATGAGCCAAGCACTTTTCTACACTCTTACACGCAACAGAAAAAATCCACTTCCTTAACACCAACTTTCATAAAGCTCGAGGTAAACAAGGACTATTCTCCAAGTTCATTCGGTCATTTCTTAAGTCACTCACTCATGTATTCACTCATCCAATGTTTTCAACAAACATTATCTGATTATCCACTGTGTGCCTAACACTGATCTTTGAAGAATATAAAAATATGTAACCCCGCTACAAAGAACAATTTTACTCGATCAGAAGCGACAGAACTAAATACAACTATGATAAAATTTGTGAGACTTTATAAAATAGGTAAAAATAAACATCTATGGAAGTATAAGCAACAGGGAGCCTTCCTAAAGAAATGAACTTTGATCTAAATTATACATAGAGAGTGTATTTCTATTTCACAAGTCTTAGCAGATCTGAATACTATTCTAAAGGGTAGTGTCCTGTCTTAATTTTAACAGAAATTTTGTTTCACTTAATTATATTTGCTTATGTTTTTCTAAAGGCACTGTTAGCCCACACTGTACTTAAATGTATGCACAATATCTATTAGTTCAGTGGCATACAACTATCCCTTGCCCAACCCTATATTCTCTGAGGGAACATTATAATTCAGAGGTGGTTCTGAGAATGCCTCACAGATTTAATTTAATTAGTATAGTTCTGACCTTTTTATAGTATTAACATATAATCTTTTGTCCCTATAGAGTGGCTTGTTCATTATTTTTTCGGCCTGAAGCTTCGAGCACATTGATTTCCAATTACCAGTTTATAAAACTGCCAAGTCATCTCTGTCAAGCAGTTTAAAAATTATACAAGTCAACTCAAGTAACTGAAGCATTAATTAAAATTTTGCAGATTATAAAGAAGGACCCGGGAGGCAGATGTGAAAACACTGATCATGATTGCGAAGGAGAACTTGAAAACAAGGTTATTGGGGAGACGTGGCTCTAAAAGGATCCCTCACTGTAAATAGTTGGTATATTCCAGTCATATTTCTATAGATAAGGAATTTTTTATTTCATTATGAATAAACAATTCTTGACAAATTTGAGTAAACTACTAATATATACATATTAGTAGGTATCTCTTATGTATATAATGTATATGTATATCTCGTGTGTGTGTGTATATATATACATATATATATATATACACACACACACACAGGGCTTCTTTTAGGAAGAATATGGCAATTCTACTGAGTAAGTGACCTATCTGGGAAATTCTAAAGGAGAATTCATGTATTTTATACATTAATATATTGAATGCTGTGGATATCAACTAGAATTAGAATCACTTAAGAGTAACAGAGAACTAAAATAATACTGATTAAAGCAAGAGAGAATTTTATTGCTTAATAGGCTAGAGGAAAGTGGTAACTCTAGTCCATGGAGTTTTTAGGAACCAAGATCCCTTCCAGCTCTTTGCTTAATCATCTTTAGGGTGTAGTCCCCATCTTCATGGTTCACAAGAGACATTAGAACCCCAGGAATCAGGTTTATGTTTTGGACAGCAGGAATAAAGAGGGGTAAAAAAAAAAAAAATGGAGGACAGAACAGGCTAATATACGTTAGGATTCCCAGAAGTCGCCACATACTTACATTTAGTTACACAGTCATTCCTGGCTGCAATGAAGACAGAAAAATGTTCTTTTTATTCTGATATTTGTCTGCTTCTGCTGAAATGTGGGCTTCCTATGATAGGGGACAAGGGGAGAATGGAGAACGGAAGGTCCTCTGCTATTTTCTGCTGCATCACTTGATTAATTGGGTTATTTAAAAATACTTTGGTAGTATCAAAATAAACTGAAGACACATTATTTATAGACAGCAAACTAAGAAGACAATACTGCAAAATGGACAAATTAGGAAATAACAAAGTGAAGAATTAAAATCAACCTTCCCAAGATTGAAGTTAGAAGGGAGAGTTGAGGGGAGAAAATAATATGCTCTCAGTGTGGGAAAAGGGATATATAGATCTTTATCAGCAGGGGAAACAATCAGATAAAGAACAACAATCAAACCCAATTAGAGAAGGAAGCATGCAACAAAAAAGGTGTGACCAAGATTCTCAGTGTTCTAGAAATTACCCAAATAGAGATTAAGTCAAGATTTGATTTTTAAGTCAAGTTACTATTAAATTATATTTTTGGACTTTACTTAATTTAAAATGAGAACAGTGCTAGGAACTCTGAAAGGTACCCCCCAAATCTTTTTTGTTTAATGATCCATTCCATATAGGACTTTAGAACCTCCTGTGGAAAGAAACACTGTCACTTAACAATGCTAATAATTCTATAATAAATAAAGAGATGATGGAAGACAGTGACATAACGAGTAACTGTGAAGTATTTCCAGAACTAGATCTTGTAGGGAAATCAGGATACGGACAGGCAACAAAAAGACTTAAGCTGGGAATAGGAGACAGGAATGAAACAGGAGAAGCCACTGAGCAACCTGTAATCGGTACAAGATACAAAAGATTCATTTGCATAGGAAACACTATGTAGCGTCCAGTCCACCTTAGACTACTATTCTTCTGTGCTCATTTCCCAAACCGTTTCCTAATTAGATGGAGAGGAAGAAATCATCACTGTTTAGTAGCTGGTCATCACGCATCATTGTTTCATCCTACCTCATATCTGTAAACATATTTTAAACCTTACAACTCTTAGTAACAATGTTACAGCAAAATTCAGACCAAGCACTAGAGATGAGTAATATCAAATAAACTATAAGTGTGTAAGATCCCTTATACAGAGGTAATCCCAAACTGTAAGACCAATTCCCAGGACTGTGGAGCCCAAGGAGGCATCCATCCCCAGAGCGTAGGGGCATCTCACAAAAATAATTTCAAAAGCGTAAAAGTATTTTAGTGATTCACAAAGCCTAACAGCTACAAAAAAAAAAAGAGAAAGAAAATAGAAATGTAAGGTAAAAAATATCAAATTGGGGCGCCTGGGTGGCTCAGATGGTGAAGCGTCTGCCTTCGGCTCAGGTCATGATCCCAGGGTCCTGGGATCGAGTCCCGCATCGGGGTCCCTGCTCCTTGGGAGCCTGCTTCTCCCTCTGCTTCTCTCTCTCTCTCTCTCTCTCCCTCTCTCTCTCTCCTCCTCTGTCTCTCATGAATAAATAAATAAAATCTTTAAAAAAATATCAAATTGATAAACGAGCATATTTCCTTGTTTTTAACCATATCATCAATTTAACATGATAAAACTGATTCTATTGTGATAATATCAAATCCCGCATTCAATTTTCATGCCATTCATTAATTAAAAATGGGAAAATAAAGTATTATTCAATAGGGGCCATGAGGCTAAAACTTTTTCCAAAAAGTAAATTTCTTAAGTTAAAAGAACAAAAGCAACTACAGAATTCCTTTACAGGTGATAAAATTGTTTGGGACACATTGAGCCAATATTGAGAAATGATAGAATAGAATAGAATTGGAATAGAATTCCAAGATAGAATCTTGGAAAAGATCATTCCAGTTGTAGATCATTACGTTCTTTTTCTGGATAGTTGAAAAGGCGTCTGTTTATTTTTTAATGATTAGTATTTTAATGCAAATATAATAAAAAAATTGTCCTTCACAATTTTTCAAAGTAAAAATTAAGTAGTCAAAATCTGTCTTTCTTCTCTCATTATCTCAAACTGTCCAGAGATCTCTAATAGTATCCTAAAACTAAAAAGTTACTAAGATTTTAAAAACATGATTTACCTTTACACAATTATTTCGAAACTTAGCCACAGAACTAAGACAAGTTGGTAATAACATACTAGTAATAACAGGTCATCTGATTTTTTTACATTCCTGTCAAAACAAGCATAAGCTTATTCCATCAAAAAAAATAAATAAATAAAAATCAGTGTTGGCCGGAACATTTCTGTCATCTAGCATAACTTTGAATCCAAAATCAAGTTTTTACTATTCTACAGGGAATTACAGAGCAAAACCAAAGGGATTACATTAGAAATCAGTAATGCCAGATCTAGTTTCAGATAAGACAATGTCTTTTATAATTAGGCCACTTAGACAACCCCAAATCAGGGGGTATACAGCTCCAGAACTGTACATAATCAACTGAGTATAGGAAGAAAATATTAGAAAATATTTTTCATAAAATATGGCTTAACGGAAATGAAGTTTCTGGTATTTAATATATGAACTAACAATACTATGTGTATCAAATATACATACATTATAAGCAGAAATTCATAACATTTCTTTTTTATATTTTATAAAGATTTATTTATTATTTATTTATTTATTTATTAGAGAGAGAGTGCACAGTGGGGGTGGAGGGAGGAGGCGCTGAAGGAGAGGGAATCTTTTTTTTTTTAAGATTTTATTTATTTATTTGACAGAGAGAGACACAGCAAGAATAGGAACAGAAGCAGGGGGAGTGGGAGAGTGAGAAACAGGTTTCCTGCTGAGCAGGGAGCCCAATGTGGAACTCGATCCCAGGACCCTGGGACCGCGACCTGAGCTGAAGGCAGATGCTTAACGACTGAGCCACCCAGGTGCCGGGGAATCTTTTTTTTTTTTAAATTTTTTTATTGTTATGTTAATCACCATACATTACATCATTAGTTTCGGATGTAGTGTTCCACGATTCATTGTTTTTGTGTAACGCCCAGTGCTCCACGCAGAACGTGCCCTCCTTAATACCCATCACCAGGCTAACCCATCCCCCCACCCCCCTCCCCTCTAGAACCCTGTTTGTTTTTCACAGTCCATCGTCTCTCATGGTTGGTCGCCCCCTCTGATTTCCCCCCCTTCATTCTTCCCCTCCTGCTATCTTCTTCTTTTTTTTTCTTATTATATATTGCATTATTTGTTTCAGAGGTACAGATCTGTGATTCAACATTCTTGCACAATTCACAGCACTCGCCATAGCACATACCCTCCCCAATGTCTATCACCCAGCCACCCCATCCCTCCCACCCCCCACCACTCCAGCAACCCTCAGTTTGTTTCCTGAGATTAAGAATTCCTCATATCAGTGAGGTCATATGATACATGTCTTTCTCTGATTGACTTAATTCACTCAGCATAACACCCTCCAGTTCCATCCATGGTGCCAGGGAATCTTAAGCAGACTCTGTGCTGAGCACGGAGCCCGATGCGGGGCTCCATCCCACGACCCTGAGATCATGACCTGAGCTGAAACCAAGAGTCAGATGCTCAACCAACTGAACCACCCAGGCACCCTAAAACACTACTAGTAGAGACATGCAATCAAAAAATTTAGAGACTATTAAATGAGATGACTGGAGGGCCTTCCCTAATCTGCAGTTTTATAACTTACTATGTTAAGGTTGTCCCTTAACTACTCTGATGCAAAGAAACTAAGAAACACGAATAAAGCATGGTGTTACAAGGAGTAGGTAAGGGAATGATTAAAGACTGCCCAGCATAAGACAATAAGGGGTAGAAATACACTGGAAAGCATTCACTTCACCCAAGGGGAACTAGCTACTTCTCAGCTCTAGATAGTTGCTGCTATCTATGTTCAGAGTATGTAAGAGAATCCAGATATTTAACATTTATGTGAACTTTCATGAGTTTCAGAAGACAAAGCAACAAAACAAAGCACTATGGTCATGACACAACTCCAGACTGCCTTTTACTCTGGGATAACGCTCAGGAGCGTGAACTGGGGACTCAGGGAGAGTGAACTAACAGCTGGATTACCAATGGTTTGCTTGACGGGCTCACCTCAGTCCGTCCCGAGTCAGGCTGAACTTGCTTCTCGTCTGTAAAGTAGGAGTAGCACACTTGCCCCACTGGGTTGCTCTGGGGGTTAAATGAGGAAATGTACGCAAGGCATTTCAGCATCACGCCTACTACATGGTAAGTACTCTGTCAATCTCAGTTAAAATAATAACTGAGTTTCTATGAGGTGCCAAGCACTTTTAACGATAACACCAGATTTGCATCTTTCCACAAACCTGTAAGAACAATCTAATCTGTTACCAAAGAGAAAAATGAGACTCGGAGTCAAATAGAATATGCTCAAGGTCACGACTTGATTTTTGAATGCAGTTGAAGGGATTCCAACCCTGACCATCTTTCTCGGGTCACAGTTGTGAGCTTTGCCTGTCAACCTGTGTCTGTCAGACCCGCTGCTCACCCGCAGAGTTGGCATCGTCTGTACTGGACAGACAGTTGAGTCCTTTCAAACTGTGATTTCTTAGTTCTCTTAAGAAAATAAAACCAAGGGGCGCCTGGGTGGCTCAGTCGGTTAAACGGCTGCCTTTGGCTCAGGTCATGATCCCAGGGTCCTGGGATCGAGCCCCGCATCGAGCTCCCTGCTCAGCGGGAAGACTGCTTCTCCCTCTCCCACCTCCCCCACCCCGCTTGTGTTCCCTCTCTCGCTGTGTCTCGCTCTGTCAAATAAATAAGATCTTTAAAAAAAAGAAAAGAAAAGAAAAGAAAACCAAAGCGCTGTGTTTTTCTCTGATGGTTTATGATGTGAAAACCCCACATACTAATGAAATAATGATTATTTTCAAAACTTTGTGTTACCCTGAGCCTGGAACCTTTACTGACTCATGAAAGAAAATTAAAACAAGGATTCTGCAAAGAAGTATACAGACCATGTGACATAATTACCAATTTTGCCAAATTAATTAAAAACTCCACCATCTTCTTTTACTATAAATAATCTGACTTTTCATCTAGGAATGTTATAACTCCCTTTTTGGCCTCATTTCAGATGAATTTGATATTTTTTAAAGAGGAAAACAAATTTATTTGCAAAAGTATGAGGTTTGTTATTTATTATTTATGTAACTGTTTCAAATTTATTAGAAAAGTATGAATTTTTTTAAAGCTTACCAGTTCATCATCATGTTAGAAGCAATTCCTTGCAGCATTTTATCTTTACTCTCCATGAAAAGAAAGAAAGATAAAGCAAGGCCATTTGCTCAGTGGAATTCAATCCTGAACTCCCAGCATTCAATTTTCTGGTGCAGACTTTATGCCAGGACTTCACAAACTATAGCCTGTGGGTCACTTTTGGCCTTCTACTTGTTTTTGTAAATAAAAATTTATTGGAAGCAACATTGATGCTCATTTCTTTACATATTATCTATGGCTGCTTCTCGGCTATAATGGCAGAACCAAGTAGGTGTGACTGAGACCAGATTTAAGCTTATCAAAAATAGGATGGGGGCACCTGGGTGGCTCAGCCCGTTAGCGTCTGCCTTTCGGCTGAGGTCAAGATCCTGGGGTCCTGGGATGGAGCCCCGTGTTGGGGCTCCCAGTTCAGCCAGGAGCCTGCTTCTCCCTCTCTTTCCCTGCCCTCCCCCACCCCACCCAGCTCGTGTTCTCGCTCTCTCTCTGAAATGAATAAATAAAATCTTCAAGAAAAATAGGATGAAGTGAACTTGTCCTTTGAGTGGCCTTTATTTTCTAATTTTGAGCTCATAGAAAGGTCAAGACAGATTATTGAAAGCCACATCCACATATTGCATTCACTTATCTTCAAACTATATAAAAATAAAGTGCCAGTGATACATTTATAAAATAAAAAAAAAAGGAGACGTAGCTAAGAAAAGGCTTTATTTGAAAATATTATTTCAATGGGGGAGGGAGACAATTGCAATAGGGAGAAAGCTCCGATGTAAGGTGTGCAAGCTTCTCAAAAGCTAAACAGAAAGGGAAGAGTAGATTATCCTAGAAAGAACAGGAGAAACAGACACAAAAGTATGTATATAAATATATAAGAGCAAAAGCTGGAGAAGCAGGAAAGGCAGTGGGGTTATTCAGGCTGAGTCAGAAGGCCTGAGAATCAAGGGGCCCATGGTGCAAGTCCCGTTCTGAGTCCAAAGCCCAAGAAACAGGAGCACCTGCGTCCAAGACAGAACATGGATGTCTGAGCTCAAAGACTGAATTCACCCTCATGCTGCTTTTTTGTTCTACTCAGGCCCTCAGGGAATGGATGATGGCCACAGGCATTGGTGAGGGCAGTCTTCTTTATTCAGTCTACTGATTCAAATGCTAATCTCTTCCAGGGACACTGTCCCAGAAACATCCAGAAATAGTGTTTTACCAGCACTGCAGGCATCCCTTAGCCCTGTCAAGTTATTTACACGTACGAGTAACCATCACATGTGGCAAAGCAGGATGAGCGCAGGTGGCATGACCTGACTGTAGGTAAGACAACGTTTTACCTCGTGGTCAGCCAATTCTCACGAAAGGCTGTGCGTTGGCTTAAGCTGAGAGTGGGTCAAAGTCTGGGGCCCTAGGGGAAGGACGGAAACATGAAGTGTGATGAACAAGCATTTTGCTTGAAGTAATCTTTGGGGACAAAACAGTTTAGCTAATTACATGTCTGGCCTTGTCACAGGGGCATTCCTGAGTCTGACTTAAGTCCTCTGGGGTAGGATGTTTCCTTGCAGTAAGCCATTCCACAGACATAAAAATGGTGTGTGTAAGGGGGCTCCCTTAATCCTCGCTGTACTTCAAGATTATGGAGCTCAGATCAAATTCAACGTTGTCACATCACACAATTACCAGCAGCAACAAAATCCTTTAGGTCATGTGGTGCTGCAGGACCTCAGCAATATTACCAGTGAATGTAATGGGAGAAGTGAATGCATTTGTGGTACAGAAAAATAATACTAATGATGTTTTAGCCTAAAGGGATACCTTCAAAGCCATTTTAGTATTAAAGGCATTTCAGAAGTGGAAATGCCCTCTTAAAATAAGGAGAAAATAAGCTTTACGTTTTATTGATGTAGCAAGAAAACCTGAGCTGGCCTCTAGAAATCCATAAGAATAGATAGTCATACAGAAAGGGTGGCAGCAGAAAGAAAAGGGAGCTATTACCTGAGCAACCACCACTTATTTCAGATTATGAGCTTAGAACAAGAAACTCCTAAGCTTTGCATCATTTTCTTGTATTTCTTTATTCTTGCAAATCAGAGGATGCAGCAAGGAGAATTTTAGTAATGCCAGTAATGAGTAAGTCTTTAGAATGTGGGGAAAATCATATGTAATATTTCTACCTAATACCACAAATAATTTATATGAAAAATAAAGATCATTGAGCATGTGCTCTGAGCCAGGCACTAATCAAGGGGGTGGTGTTAGTGTGAAGAAAGACAGATAAAGTCCTGACTTTGTGGTGCTTCATTTCCAGGGGAGAAGGAAAAAAGAAAGAAAAAAGAAAAAAAGAAGTCAATAAACAAAGAATCATATGATAGTTATTAGTTGTTATACAGAGTTGATTGTGTCCCCCAAAATTCACAGGATTCATACTGGGAATCCTCACCCTCAGTGCCTCAGAATGTGACTGTATTTGGAGGTGGGGTCTTTAAGAGGTAATTCGGTTAAAATGAGGTCATTAGATGTGTCCTAATCCAATATGACCAGAATTTTTACAAGAAGAAAGCTGGACACAGACAGACACAGAGGGAACCATATGTGAGAAGAAGTCCATCTACAAGTCAAGAAGAAACGTTCTCAGAACTCATAGGCCCCAGAATTGTGAGAAAATACATGTCTATTGTTTAAGCCACCCACTCTGTGGTACTTCATTAGGGCAGTGCTAGCAAACAGTAATGAGAAGTGTTCTGTGGAAATAAAACCATGATCTGATACCACCTGACTGATGGGAAGAAGTGGGGCGGGGGGAGAGGCACAGCTTGGTTAGAGAAGTCAATCAAGGACCATGTGAAGAGATTTCATTGTGATATGAAGGAACCATGCCAAACCCAAGATAGCCACATTGCTGGGAAGGAAGACGGAATTGTAAAGTCCCAAAGAACACAAATGAGGTCAACATGACTGAAGGAGGAGGTCATACTTAAATTTGGTTGCTGGACACTAAGACTCTATAAAACATCAGGACAATATGCCATGGCCTACAGATCGTGGTTCTACTTTCTTCTCACTTTAGGAATCCATACACACAAATCTTCTGGGCTGCCAAAGCTAGGAACGAGGCAAAAACTGAACTGAGAGCCAAGGACCTACCCTTTACTTTCAAAGTGTAAATGATAATAAAAACCACACTGGGACTTTGACAGGCTTCATCACTCAAATAGTGTATTCTACTGTCTATCTCAAGTGGATGACCTTTGAAAGATAGAGAAAATAGAGGGCCATATGGAGGAAGTACAAAATAAAAATTGATTCGGGGAAGTACAGACACAAAGTCATATAAACACTAAATTAGGTAATTCGTGCTCAAAAGCATGTTCCCAAAATTGTGTTTATGATCTCAAATAACATAAGGGAATTAATGGTTAAAAGAAGAGGAAAAAACTATCACACAAAAATGCCTTCCCATCACCTCAACTCCCACATAGACAGAATTAGACACACCATTAAAACCCAGCCCAATTGCATGTCTAGGACAACTTTCAACCTTAGAAAATATTTCTCAGGGCAGGCATATCAAAACCCTTAAGATTATCAGAAGAAATGAAATGTACACTGAAATTATATATAAACTATATCAATGATGGAAAATACATGACGGATTTCTCTTCTCCCTCACTTGTCTCTTTTTTAAAACTTATTTACTTATTTATTTATTTATTTATTTATTTATTTATTTATTTATTTGAGAGAGAGAGCAGGGGGAGGAGCAGAGGGAGAGGGAGAAGCAGACTCTGGGCTGAGTGTAGAGCCTGACTCAGAGCTTGACCTCACAACCCTGAGATCATGATCTGAGCCAAAATCAGAGTCCCATGCTCAACTGACTGAGCCAGCCAGGTGTCCCCTCCCACACTTGTCTCTGAAACTCATGATAAGTATCCCCAATCACGCTTGCCCCTCTCATAATGTACTGCAGTCATCTTAATGGGGTTGTAAAATGTGGACTATCGTTTGAACTACTTGAATGTTTTTCTCTTTGGCATCCCTAACCATGTGACATGCCTAGAGTTAGCCTAAAGCCTCTGTCCACCTAAATGGGAATGAAAAGAGGGTTAACAACTTGTTACAGCAAGAATATAAAGAGAAAAAGAAAGAGATAATCCATTATATGTTAAAAAAAAAGAAGAAGATACACAGACCTGCCCCTCTGAAACAAATAATACATTATATGTTTAAAAACAAAAAAAGAAGAGGATAGTAGGAAGGGACAAATGAAGGGGGGAGAAATCGGAGGGGGAGACGAACCATGAGAGACCCTGAGAAACAAACAGGGTTCTAGAGGGGAGGGGGGTGGGGGGGATGGGTTAGCCTGGTGATGGGTATTAGAGAGGGCACGTACTGAATGGAGCACTGGGTGTTATACGAAAACAATGGATCATGGATCACCACATCAAAAACTAATGATGTATTGTATGGTGATTAACATAACATAATAAAAAAAATAAAAAAACTAATGATGTAATGTATGGTGATTAACATAATAAAATTTTTTTTAAAAAGAAGAAGATAGCAGGAAGGGTAAAATGAAGGGGGGGAAATTGGAGGGGAGACGAACCATGAGAGACTATGGACTCTGAGAAACAAACTGAGGGTTCTAGAGGGGAGAGGGGTGGGGGAATGGGTCAGCCTGGTGATGGGTATTAAAGAGGGCACGTTCTGCATGGAGCACTGGGTGTTATGCACAAACAATGAATCATGGAACACTACATCAAAAATTAATGATGTAATATATGGTCATTAACATAATAAAATAAAAAAAAGAGATAATCCACTTCTCTCTGTTCTAAGGCAATAGTTTTGAAAGGCCAGTTGTGTTACAGGAAAAAAAAATGCTCTAAATTCCTGATCTGCCATTTTGGAATTGGGTTGTAGGCTTGGTGGCCTTGAACCAGAAGCTTTATTTTAAGATGCTGGCCAAAGAGCAAGCAGAATATGGTAAAATTTCAGTCCTTATGCCTGATACCCTTCCTAATGGCCAAAATCACAGAAAGAATAGTTATGTTAAAAAGTTTGAAAAAAATTCGAGGATTCTGAAGTCAGTTGTCCTATAAACTACACTCAAGCAAATCTAGAAAAAGCCATTATCAAATAAACCAAGCAATGAGGCAAACACCAGGCCTCCTTTAGTTCCTACGTGACGTGGTATACAAAAACCTAGATGTTCCCAAATACCCAATGGGTTCCCAGAAGATAGCTGAGTTGGGACTATGGGCCTGCCCCTGCCACTCTCCTGTAGCAAAACAGAGGGAGATCTCAAGGCAAAAACTAAGAATCTAACAGACTGGTTTAGGGAGCTCATTGTGTTACCAGGAGCCAAGGTGAGCTGTGAAAAATCTGGGAAATGCCTTGACACAACACAGAAACAGACTAGTTGTTATTAGTTAGGTCATAATCCAGACCAGCTAGATCCAGCAAGATTCCAGAAGATGCTGTATAAATCTCAAGACCCTTCTTGCCCTTCATCACCAAGAGGATGCGTGTCATTCCCTTTGCCATATGATCAGATGCCAACTTGAAAAGCTATGGGGAAGAGGGTAGAATTCTAAGACTGAGCATTTATCTAAAAGATTCTTTCATTATGAAATTAAATGACCAGTTTGCACTTGAATCTTTAGTTGCCATCCGCGTGCACATAATTATTCAGCAAGACATTTATGATGAACACTCAATGAATTTTTTTTATTTTAAAAGAGGCTATATTTTATTTGCCCTCGTCAATACAAGTAACTAAGTGGAGCCACTAAACAAGAGACTGGAGAAATTATTGTCTGTGGGCCCAAGTCTTTTTCTTGGATGGCGTTAATATGAGAGTTAAAAATAAATAAATAAATAAATAAATAAATAAATAAATAAATAAATAATAGGTGTCTCTGTAACTTTTTTTTTCTATATATATATTTACCTGACTCATCTCCAAAACCACTTCACATCAACACATCCTGTCTGTAAAAGGTTACTTCGGACAGATTATATCAGGTCTGACATCTTGGAAGACATGTATTTTTTTTCAGGTGTTGTTTCCTAATGTCTGTTGTGTTGATTAAACTTTAACTCTCAAAGCCGAATCTCCTTCCTTGACCTCAGAGTTTTTCAGATGGGGTGGGAAGTGCAAAGGATATTGCCAAATCCACAACAAAATGTATCACATTAAGTTAGCTTTCAGTCAAATTAGACTTTTATTTACTAAAGTATCACACAAATAATACTTTTGATCATTAACATTAAAAGCTACATAGCCGGGTCATGGGTTCGTCAAATCTCCCCTGAGATTCTGAATTTATAATGTTCCTGTTCCTCTGTTTCTCTGGGTCTCTCTCTCTCTCTCTCTCAATCCTTGTATACTTCCCTTCTTTCCCTTTCCTTCACAGACACACATATTTTCTCATTAGTTTTCTAATTGGATTTTCTCTTTTTATCTTGGAGACATCAGAATCCTCCCATGGAGCGATAAGGCTCACTTTGACTTCCACTTTTTATCTCTGGTTTCAAAAGAATTTCTTCATGATGAGAGAAGACAACCACATGTACTTTTATGTAAAGTCATGCATTCCTAAATTCTGAAAATAGATAGCATAATTTAGTATTATGAAAGTATATGCTCTGATCCGATATTTATCATGTCTCTGAGCAATGCCATTCTTATAAAGCAATTCACATTAGTATTCCTAGTGGGCTAGTAATAGACCTTACAAAAGGTAAAAACAAAAACAAAGTATTTCTTCATTTCTTCAGAGTAATGGCATCTTTTGAAGTTACACTGCAAATGCTTGAATGGATAAGGAAACTAAAAATGAGAAGTGACAAATACAGGAGTGCCTTTGAAAGGTTTGCTTGGTATATTCTCCATTTTGGAGAGGGGACTAAATTTTCATTTATTATTGCACGTATATAACTTGTGTACTTAACCATTACTAACGTAATTATCAAGTTCATCACAAAAAAGTACCAAATTTGTTAGTTTTATTGACAAATTTAAAAAAGAAACTTTATAGAGCAGTTTTGAAGAATAAATTTCTTCAAGTAGTATGCAATGTCTTGGTCATTCAATCTGATGAAAGAGAAAGTGCCGTAGACCAAGGTCCTTGGTTGTGGCTCCATTTCTTCAGAGAACCTTGTTATCTTCCTCACTGACCATGTAACTGGTCAGCGACTTTTTAGCTGTCGAGTGGGCAAATTTGACTCTGAGAGTCCCTTTACAAGTCTGTAAACTTGTGGCTCACTATTCCAAACTAAAGAATAATGTGAAGAAGTATCTAAACAGGACTAGAGTTGGATATAATGCAAACAAAAAGAGGGCTTTCTTTTCTCATTGGATTCTACTACTGAAGCTATATATTTAAAAAAAAAAAAAATGTGATCATGTACGGGACCTGCCTGGTGGACTGAAAAGATATATACCCATGTCCTAACCCTTAGAACCTGTGACTATTACCTTAGTTGGAAAAAGGGCCTTTGCAGATGTGATTCAGTTAAAAGTCTTGAGAGGAGGTGTTTATCCTGGATGGTCCAGCTGGGCTCTAGATCCAATCACAGAAATAGAGGCAGAGGGAGTTTGGAGAAAAGACACAGAAAAGGGTAGGGGACAATGAGAAGAACACAGAGACTTAAGTAATGTGGTCTCAAGACAAAGCAAGGCAGATGGAAGAAATAAGAAAGGTTTTCTCTAATGGAGCATCAAAAGGGAGTGTGTCTCTGCCCACACCTTGATTCAGGCTCCTGGCCTCTAGAATTGTAAGCCACCCAGTCTCTGATAATTTGTTACAGCAGCCTCAGGAAACTTCTACAGATCAGTTCCCCATGAAGAAGACCTTCCCCTTACTTGACCGTCTACATCCCTTAGGATAACACTCTCCTCAGGGTGGGGTCCAGGCAGCTGCTACAGCTGTTTTTGGTCCACACTCATATCTCTCCCTATGCTTATCTCTTTATTTCTGAACCCTCCTTCTTCAGGCTCTGGTTTTATCCACAGTAGCAGCAGTTACTTAAAATTTTCAATGGCTTATCATCCCATGATGTGTGAAGAGGCAGGAGGGGAACATTCCCCAGCTTTCAGAGAAAACTTCTAGAAAATTAGTTTAATGTTATTATACATAACAATTCATACTATACAAATTGGGGAGAAGCAAAATGCAGTACTTCCCAAGTATCTTAACGAAAATTTCCGAATGCTACTTCTGTCGGCTATCAACTCAACACTCTTAACTGAACTCTCAGACATGCTTTTATCTTTCATTTCCTAACCCTTATCCCTCTGAATGGATAATGTACTACTTTATCCTAAATAACAGGATCTATAACTTACACTTTAGTCTTCTCATGAATTGGTTCCTTTTGTGTTGAATGTCGATATTGATTATATTCATTATCTTCCTTCAGTAGTAGCCAAAACCTCATCAATCAACACGTAGGCAAATACAAAGCAATATATTAAGTCAGGTTTTCCCAGGAGGCTCCATGGAAAGTAAGTATGTCTGAATAATCACAGGGTGGTGATTCTGAGCAGAATGATCCATCCGAACCAAAAAATGTAGATGGAAAAGTGCATGGAGACAGCTCTTTCCAAGAAAGGGCTTGAGAAGCACATTGATTGTTCATTTCCTAGAAGCTATTAGTCTCAAGTTGTTTCATTAATAAACCCAATAATACTTCTTGGGATAGCTACCCCCACTCACCCCATCACCACATTGTTTTTCTAAGTGCGTTCAATATCATATACATTTTGAAAGGAATCTAAACTGACTTTCCTCCTAGAAATGGGGGGAAAAAAAGGCCTTTAAGATACGTCAGAGATGATATGTTTTTCAATTAGTTTGTTTATATTTGGTTTGGGTTGGGAAGAATGGAGCAATTTTCACCAACATAATCTTATTAATCTCCAAGTTTTCTATCTGTGAGAGAAAAGCTACATAGCAGGCTATTTATTTTCTGTTCAGTGAATTCTTGTGCCATTCCCTTGCAGTTTAAGGAACAGTTTCTCCAAATCCTGAGAGGAGCTGAAGTGTTTATTTCAGCAAATAATATGTTTGCAGAAGCACACATCATTACAGAAATCTTCCCTGGGAAACTTCCCTGGTGACATATCATGGTCTCTTAGTCCACTGGGCGAAAGAAGGTCGTAATAAAGCACAGGGATATTTTGCCCAATGCTGCAGTTTTTCTTCACTAATAGAGAACTGTAATCTATCAAACCATTTATACTTTTCAAAACTGTAAGTTTTATTTCCAAACAACTTTAAATTGATTCGTTATTCTTTATTGAAATATACATATTCCAAAAGTACATAGGGCACCTATGAGCTTTTCCAAATGGCACGTATCTGTGTTACCAACGCCCAAATCAAGAAACAGACCATGACTGGCACCCAGAAGATCCCCTCATGCCCCTTCCATCATTACCTCTAAGCTCACCACTGTTCTGATTTCTGTCACTGTGGGTGGATTCGTTGTATTCATACTTTATATAAATAGAATCACATAAGGCACACTTTGTTGTGTCTGGTTTCTCTCATTCAACATTATATTTGTGACATTCTTCCCTATTGTTGTGCATTATTATAGAACCTTTGTCTCATTCTACACAACAGCATTCCATTGTGTGACTACATTATGATTTATTTATCCATTATACCATAGATAAACACTTGGGTATCTTTAGGTTTGGAACTATTACAAATTGTACTTTGATGAACATTCTTATACATTTTTTGGTGAAAATAATTATGTGTTTCTGTTGAATACCTGCCAAGGAGTGAAACTGCTGGGTTGTTATATGTAATTTATATCCATATATATTTTTTGAATTTCAAATATATATATTCAAGTATATATATATTTTTATATATATGGGTCATTATATATAATTTATATTCATAAATACATTCAAATTTAGTGACTAACACTACTTTTACAAATTGGTTGTACCAATGTTCAGTCAAGTATTTGAGGGTTCCAATTGCTTCACATACTTATCAATACTCAGTATTGTTTGTGTTTTTCCTTTTAGCCATTCTGATAGTTGTGTCCTGTGATAGAATTGGGTTTAATTGGCATTTCCTTGATAACGGAGTTAGGACATCTTTCAAATGTTAATTTACCATGCGTTTGTTGTTATTCAAGTATTTTGCCAATTTTTCTCCTGGGTCCCTCTCCTTTTTCTCTTTCACTTACAATAGTTCTTGAAAAACCTTGGCTATAAGTACTTTATAAATAAATGTATTGTGAATACTTCTCCCACTCTGAACATTGCCTTTTCAATCCCTTAATGGTTTCTTTTGATGAATAGAAATTCTTCAATTTTCCTATAGACCAATGTATAAATTCTTACTTCCATCATGGGCACTTTTTGTGTGTGTCCAGTTTAAGAAATCCTTGTCTACAAAGGATCATGACAATGTTCTCCTGGGGTTTAAAAAAAGAATTAGTGGTTAGCCCTTTGCATTTAGATTGCAAGCCATCTGGAGTTGATTTATTGTGCACAGTATGATATAGAACTGAAGATACTTTTTTCACCATATGAAATCCATCCAGCACTATTTATTGAAAATCATCCTTTTATCTACCATACTTTGAAAATAGTTTTTTTTTTTTTTTTTATGAAAACCAACCAGGTATCAATCTAGCCTCTTTCTTTTGAATTCATCTATAATCAAAACTTTAAAACTTAATTTGGAAAAATGCAAACCCACTGATAAACAATAAATAACACATTAAATATTAAGTTTCAGAATTGGAAACAGGATTTAAAAATGGGAAGAAGTAATTGTTCTCTCTCTAACTATTTTATGTTTTATTATTTTTATTTAAAATATGTGTTTGGGGCACCTGGGTGGCATAGTCAGCTTAGTGTCTGATTCTTGGTTTCAGCTCAGGTCGAGATCTCAGGGTCGTGAGATCAAACCCTGTGTTGGGCTCTGAGCTCAGCACGGAATCTGCTTATGACTCTTTCTCCCTCTCCCTCTGATCCTCCTGCTCATGCTTTCTCTCTAAAATAAATAAATATCTTTAAAAAATATTTTAAAAAATTAAGAAAATAAAATAAAGTATGTCATTGACCTATAAAATAATCATTATTATTAACAACATTCTTCTATCACCTTTGTCCTGGGGTGCAACCTGTCCTGAGAACACCCAGAAACAGACATGATCCTGGGCCCCACGGAGGAGTACCTGAAGCAATTATCACTTCCTTCAGCAGGTACACCTTTTTGCTTTCTCTCATCTGCCTATTCAAAATTCCATTTTATTCTCTTATTTCCAAATGTATTGATACTTCCTTCTTTTCCAAATGATCTTTAGCAACATTTGCCTTAGCCCTGCCAATGGAAATTTAATTAACATGTATTGAACATCTATTAGGTAATGTGGTAGTTGTCTCTTAAAATAATGTTTCTAATATGTAAATCCAAACAATCTATAAAAGAAATCATTGTCTCAGTTTTACAACTCTAATAATTATTAATATTTTTAAAGAGATCAGAGACTTTGATGAGAACTTGATAAAAGCTGTAGTTTTTCTCTCCTGAAAATACACATATACACAAAATAATATGTAAAATTTTAAGGGTTCCTAAGGCCACAGGTGGAGAACTTCTTCACCAGAGAATCCCATAAAGCAATTATTATTTTCTATTATGAGGGTGATTCTCCACAAGCATCTTTGATGGTTAATAGCACCATGGGTACAACATACTGCTTTATTGAGGATAATTTGGTGGTTGCGCTTAGGGCTTAATAAATGATTCCAATATAAAAACAGATTATACAGAATATAGTAGGTATCTATTGTTTTAACTTGAGACGAATTTAAGACACTTCATTTGGTATTAATAAGTTTCTAAAAATCCTTTTAAAAATAAGTGTCATTAAAAATAGACATTTTCTTCAGCTACATAATGAAACACTTAACGGTTGCCCCTTCATCCTATCTCTAAGCCACTAGCTAAGAGAAAGACAGAATGCCTTATTACCAGCTTTTTTCAAATAAATAGAGGAACAAAATATAATTGGTTTTGTGTCGTTCTAAGAGAGCACCCCGTAGGTGGTCCTTTCTTTAAAGAATGAAAATGTACTTGATCAATTTGTGTTACAAAGTGTATCAATTTGCTATGACATTCAGAAAGGCCACATGGAGTGCTCTGCAGGGCCATATTTGGGCCCTGACACCCACAGAGCCTCCCATATCTGAACACTAGCCCAGAACACAAAGCCTGCATGTGGTACCCCTGAGCCAGCTGTGTACTGCAATTAACTGCAACTTCAGTCCCTCATCCTCGACATCTCCTCACCCAAAAACCTGCTGTTTTTATTTCTTCTTACAGCTCCACAGACGTTAAAGCTGTCATCTCTGGCTTCTATCTAGCAGGAACATTCTTTGCTTCCTCAAAAGAACATCAAACTCCGGGAAATAACACCCTGCTTAGATGTGACACCAAAGAACCAGCGGATTGATCTCCATGAGGTGGTCGTTTCTGCAGCACATTCAAGATGCCTTCAAGAGGTAAGATAAAAAAAAAAAAAAAATCAAAATTTATTTTTCAGTCTAGAAATTTTATTCCTGGTCCTTCCTAAAACAGTCTAGTCTCCTGAAAAATCCTCATGATTTGTATATTGTATTGAATAGGGCAATTTCTATTTCCTAAGGGACCCCGTTAACACAGAATCCTAGGTCAACTGGACACAAGGATGTTGAGCTGAGCTTTGGCTCTGGCTCTTTGCTAGTAAGACTAGTAACTACTTTTGTTTTCAGAGAGCATACACGAAAGGAAAGAAATTAGAGGTCATACAATAACACCTTGGGTAAATGCAAATTACGCCATTGTTCTCATTTTACCCAAGGAGGCTTCCCACTGTCCATCCTTCTACTCTCATTCACCCTCCATTCTCTTACTCTCCTTTTAGAATTCAAACCCACTTGGACAAGCCCCAGTTAAGATTAAAGCCAACTCTGATTACCTTGACCCGTTCCTGAGAAAGTGAATATGGCTAGAACAAAACCACCCAACCATTCCGACTTTAAATTAACAGTCAGGAACATTGAGTAGGCTCCTAATATTGCCCTGCCATCTTACTATTTTCCTCAGCCAATCCACACTGCTTCTCTCTGGGTGGATCATTTAGGTACTACCTTCTCCTAGATCTGTCATTTTCCAAAACCTCCTCCCTGTCAGCACAGGATGTTTTATTTAATACTACAATGAGGAAATATGAAAAATTGGAAGAGAACTTCTGGATCTTTCCATTTCTAAAACTAACAACCTCCTAGCAGCTGCACTCACCTACTTGGCTCTCACTTCTGTCACAGAGGTTTAAAAGTAAGCTCTCCATGGGGTAACCGGGTGGCTCAGTTTGTTGAGCATCCAGCTCTTGATTCTGACTCAGGTCATGATCTTAGAGTCATGAGATGGAGGCTTGTGTGGGGCTCCACGCTCAGGGCAGAGTGTGCTTGAGATTCTCTCTCTCCCCTATTCTCCCCCACTTCCCCTCCACTCGTGCTCCCCCTCACTCTTTCTCTCTCAAAAATAAATAAATCCCCCCCCAAAAAAGCCCTCCACTTCAGCAAAGGGTCCAATCCTAGTTTGTTTATCATGGACTTCACTTCTGCAATTGATCACTCTTTCTTCTGCAGCATCACCTCTTCCACTCAAAGGAATTATTTCCATCTTTATACAAACATGTGGTAATATAGTATATCTAAAAAAAAAATAAGTAAACATTCTTGACTCTCTATCCCTTATTAGCTGCTTCTTCATTTGTCTTCCTTCCTATACAGCAAAATTCTGGTGAGGAATAATAATGGCTTGGTGCACTTCCTCTCCTCCCCTGGTCCAAAGTTGGTGCTCATCTTTACCACTTCGCTAAAAGTACTTGCCAAGATCTCCATGTTGCCAAGTTCATGAATATTTATCTGCCCCACCTTCCTCTCCCTCTCAGGGCTTTTAGCGCACTTGTTCCTACTTGAAATAGTTTTGTTCAAATGAGTTTCTAGACACCACACCCTCCTGATTCTCCTCTTACCTTATTGGCTGATTCTTTATGGTTCTCCTTGATTTTCCAAGAACTTAGCTCTCAGCCTTCATCTCTCATCTCTTCTCTACACTTACTCCTTTTGTGGTCACATGCATTCCTGGGGTTTTGAAATAAAACCTCTGCACTAATACATTATTTTATTCTCTGGCCCCAGCCTCTCCCCTGAGCTCTGTCCTTGTATATCCAACAGGTTAATTTGGTATCTGCTCTTTGATGTCTAATAGGCATAACACACTTAACATCCAACATCAAGCTCTTTATTTCCTCTCAAACCTTCTCCTCTCCAAATTTTCTCTGTGCCAGTAAATGCACGAATATTCTGCCAGGTGCCTAGGTCAAAAATCCTGGAATCATCCCTGACTTCTCTCTTCCTTACTTACCAACATACAATCCAAGAGCAGACTGTGTCATCTTTTTCTTCACGATGTAAGCAGAATTGAACCAATTTTGGCTTTTCTATTAATACTGCCCCACTCTGAATCCTTATCCATTTTCACATGAAATAATGTAGTAGACTCGAATTCACTTTCAGCTTATACGTCACATAAAGTCATAAATGAGCATTGGGATTAAATAATCAATCCAAATAAATATTTAAAATTATGTAAAATTATATGATTCCTAGGCACAAAGTCTTCCACAGCTTCCCTCCACACTTAAAATCCAAACCCTTAACCTTGATCTACAAAATTAGACATGGTCTAGTCCCTGGATACCTCTCTAACCTATTATCTGATAACTCGTTTCCTTTCTCACCATACTCTAGTCACTGTTTCCCTTCCAAGAACTCAACAAGCACATCCCCACAGGGCCTTTGCACTTGCTATCCATTCTGCCTGGGAAGCTCTTTCCCCAGATATGCACATGCTTCACCCTTTCAGTTCTTTTAGGTCTTGCACCTCCCCGGGGAAGCAATCACTTCTACCCTACTCGAAATCATAGAACTTTGATCCCTTCTCTTCCCTGCTCTTCTTTGTCTGCTTTACTTCTTTCGTATCACTTACTACTACCTGATACTGTTTTGCGTGTTTATTTTATCCATATTTAAAATATAAGCTTTCTGGGGCACGTGGGTGGCTCAGTCGGTTAAGCATCCGACTCTTGATTTTGGCTCAGGTTGTGATCTCAGGGTGGTAAGATCGAGCCCACATCAGGCTCCACGCTCAGCAGGGAGTCTGTGTGAGATTGTCTCTCTCTCTTTCCCCTCCCTCTGCCCCCGACCCTGTGCATGTGCTACCTCTCTCTCTCTAAAAAGAAATAAATAAATTTTTTAAATATAAGCTTTATAAGGGTAGGCATTATGCTAATTTTATTTATTGTTATGGTTTCAGTGGCTAGGACTGTGCTCCATTCAAAACCAGTAACCATTCAGCAATCGTTAAATGCACAAATGCTTCATGAACCCTAACCTGATAAATATGTTAATTATCATTCAGAACCAAGACTATATATCTATCATCAGAACAGTCCAGTCAATCAATAATCTCATTTTTTGGCAAGTCAAGCAAATATTAAAAGAGCATTAAGACAAAAGGGAGTTAACTGTATTCATGAAATTTAATTCATTTCAATTAAAGAAAGCGCATGCTGAAATAGCAAGTGACTTCAAAAGCAATTGTTGTCAGGAAGTAGCTATCTTCTAGAAATAAAATAAAAGAAATTCCTTTCCCTAAAGCAAACTACACAGTGAGAAGCTATTTCCAAAGTAAGAATAACACTATCAAAACTTACATAACAATTATTTTTAAAATAAATTTAGCTTGATCTCTGCTAAGGGCTCATGACTTAAATAAGGTAGAAAAATCTCGCTTCCTAAACAAACTGTTCGTGCACAGCTGGAGTTACATGGTCAGCACTAAACCGTAGCATATAAGCATCTATTTGGTACGCTGTGGGTACCAATGGGAACATTACCAGGCATGAGTCTAACTCTTCCTGAAATTTTTCATAATGCCCTCAGTTATTATCTTGTCATAATAAGCTAATAATGGCTTATAATTGTTTGAGCTATTTGAACTCATTCACGTGATAATAACACTTATTTTTAACGTAACTTCGAGTTTTTCCATTATGTAAGAATCTCAAGTATTCTGTTGTAGCCTTCAAATAAACAAAAATCAAAAGTAAGGTAAGGTAATGGCAAATGTTAATTGATTTTCTAATGCTCATTGGTGTTTCTTCCTAAATTACTGTTATCTAGGAATACAAAGCTATGAACTTTTAAGCCCTAATGCTACCAGTCATGTATAACAATGAACTTATATTTGGGGTTAACTTAGAATTTCTGCAAATAAATTTCTGAGGGTCAGGGTATATATCCTATGCCATGTAATAGTATTACTTCAAAATTAAATTAAGTTTATTTCTAAATAAATTCTGCATTTCTACTTTTAGCATTTTATTAAGGAATGTGGCTTCAATAAAAGGGAAGAAAGTTTGGCTGAGTGCTGGGAAAAGAATTAGGAAAATAAAATTGGAACTATGAATTGGGATAGAGATGAACTTTGTTCTCGTACAAGACAACACTTCACTCTTGCCAATATATAAATACAGACTTTAAAATGTCTATAGGAATATCTCCCTAGGTGTGTTCTATGGAATTAGTCATCAAAGAAAAAAGGATTTGGAAGTGTTGGGGGAGGAAATATTCAGGATAAGAGCAAGCCAACACAGGTACTGCTGGAGGAGGGAAAAGGTAGAGGTGTCAGAGGTGAGATGGGGAACAACCATGTGTTCTTCTCAACAGCTGCTGTGGGGCGTGTGATATATTTCCCTTGTCCATCTCCTTTGTGCCATTTTTAGTAGACGATCCATTGTCACTAGCAGTGACACCTGCATGGGCTGATTCCTTCGGGAAACTGGAAGGACTGACTGCCATCCACGTGAATGAGGGATTAACAGAAAAACAACTCATGAATGTAGAGGTGGAGAAGTGCTGATGCCTGAATCGGACACTCTTTTCGATTCACCCCTACTTCCAGAATTCAGCAAGTCAGTACCAACTTTCACCAAAAAGCTATTGTCCCACCACAAAATAACCCTGGAATAGAGTATCATGTTAATAAAATTCATTTATAAAAATGAACTCAAGGGGCACCTGGGTGGCTCAGTGGGTTAAGCGTCTGCCTTCGGCTCAGGTCATGGTCCCAGAGTCCTGGGATCGAGCCCCACATCAGGCTCCTTGCTCAGCAGGGAGTCTGCTTCTCCCTCTCCCTCTGCCTACTGCTCCCCCTGCTTGTGCTCTCTCACTCTCTCTGTCAAATAAATAAATATGTTTCACTTATTTGTGGAATGTAAGGAATAGCAGGGAGGACATTAGGAGAAGGAAGGGAAAAATGAAGGGGGGGATATCGGAGGGAGAGATGAACCATGAGGGGCTATGGACTCTGAGAAAAAAACAGGGCTCTAGAGGGGAGGGGTGAGGGGGGATGGGTTAGCCTGGTGATGGGTATTAAAGGAGGGCACGTACTGCATGACGCACTGGGTGTTATCTGAAAACAATGGATATTGGATCACCAGATCAAAAACTAATAATGTATTGTATGGTGACTAACATAACATAATAAAATTAAATAAATAAATAAATAAATAAAATCTTAAAAAAAAACTGAACTTAACAATGGACTTCATTTCTTGGGGAATTATGCCCACATGGTAATGTTATAATTTATCCAAGACTTAAAATAGATTCATTTGAGCACATGGTTGAATATATTCATTAATGATTTATATGTATGGTGAATTCTCAACCACATTTCATCCCATTAGGATAACAAATTGGTTTCATGCCAGAAGCGCCTCACACATGGAAGGATGCATACTTCCCTTCCACACTATTTGCTTTAATGAGGATTTCACCCCCCAAATAAAATCATGCCAAGCACCTTCCCCTGCTGATGATTTTGTGACCTCTTACCCAAAAATTAAAGCTGCTTCCCTGCTGGCAAAATAGCATAAAGTTAAACGGACAAGTCATGTGACTCATGAGAGAAGGCATCCACTGTTCTTCCAATAACTGAATGCTCCAGTCTACATGTATTCAAATCAAGAAGCTACAATATTCAGTTAACTACCCGAACCCAAATCACCAGCTTATTACGCACAGGTTTTCATAGGTGGCAAAAGTTATACAGCAGCTGGCAAAAACCACGTACAGTAGCATAATCATCTCTCAGTTCATTTTTTCTGGAAATAAGATTCATCAGGCACAGGTAGCAGCTACTGAGAACTAAACATAGACAGAAATAAGGAGCGTCCCAAGGACTGTCTATAATAAGAAAGATTGCCCTTTTTGTACCAGGGTTTGGAGAGGTATTTCTTTGGGGAGAGGGAGAAAGAAATGGAGAGCCAATATGAATATATAGTTATAGTAATATAGACAATGTATGCAACAGAGCAAGAGTTTAGGAGAGCAAAGAACAGAGAAGTAGAGAAGCCACACGTATGTAACTGATTGACCAGAAGGAGGAGCATTAAGGGTTATCACCTTCCAGTTACATGGATAGAAACAGTCGCTCTTCCCATGCTGTGTTTAAGTTCTACATTTTAAAAAAATCTTTTAATTCTTAATTCAATAATTGGCAGGATGTTTGCTGTCTAAAAATGGTCCATGGCTCAGAGTGATAGCTCTCTCTTCTCAGTTTCCCTTTCTCTCAAAATTACTCCAAATAGTAAATGAAGACAACCGAAGTACTTTGCCAACAAAGATTACTTTTGTTGACAATTTAAAACAGAACTTCTTAGCTTAGAATACATTTTTTAAAAACCCCACAAAACCATTTCATCTTTACCACCTGTAATCAATTTGTTTCCACATTTTATAGGAGAGAATATTCCTATTAGGTGTGTGACATTTATTATGGTTAACTGCCATGTTTCACGGCAACCAGAGTTCACAGCCACTACAGGGAGGCACAAATTGCAAGAATGACCAAAGTTATAGGTAAATAATTTACTTCTCCTCCTACAATAGTAAAGGAAATTCTTCAGGCCTTCCCATAGATTATTTTAAGGTCACCTTCTGTCCTGGTATTTTCAAGACAATATTTTGTGCCAATAAACACAGATTTTAAAAAGACAAGGAGTATTTCCCCAGGTATGTTCTATAGAATTTTTCTGTGATGTTAGTAAGTGTTCTAGAGATAAATGGCTCTTGCTCAACTAAGTTTGAAAGCACTAAATTAACAGGTTTTTGTTTTTGTTTTTACTTCAGATTTTCTCAAAAGATTTGACATGCTCAAACATTTAGTGTATTTAAAAGGCAATACATTGTGCAGTTTCACGTCTTACTTGATCAGAAAACCACTGCAGTGAGTGTCTGTTCTGTGATATTAGTGTGGTGCAGAACACACTTGGTAAAGGGCCATTCTATTTGTGAAACAGATAAAACTTGAACAGGTAAATTTACAACGGAAGACACACACTTTTTATTCCTAGGCTGTTGTGTGTAAGAGATCATGAAACAGAATAGCTCTACTCTTTTAATCATAACACAAACTAGGAGTTCTTTGGTCTGTGCATGTAGAAATGGAGTTATTCTCTGCAAGTTGACGGAAACTGATTAATGGCAGATCCTTCCAATGAAGACTTAACTTTTTGCCTGACAGTTTCTGTAGACCAAATTAAAAAAAGCTCATCGGCCCTTTAATCCACATCTTTGTAAAAAGGGACAGATGAAGTAGGGTTTTAGATTATAAGCTCTTGTTTGGGGTCATAATGTTATTTAGAGTGAAGGCTTATTTGGAAAAATGCAACACAGCCCAGTTTAGTGATCACTGTGAAATTATTCAAATCATAAAATGAGAGTCAGGCATTAAATAAGTCAATTGTCACCTTTAATATATACAAAATTAGTTAACATTCGAAGTGTACCCTAAGTTATTTATAAGGTTTGTCTTCACATGTAGAGGAAACTACTGAAGTATGTATTTCCTTAGATAATACTTCAAAATACAGGCTATAATATGTTATCCAGACAAGCTCAATGTATCTTTGTATACGAAGCTTCCACTGAAGTCACTGTGAAGGATGTGACCTTGGATGAAGCTTAACTTCAGGTGCATCTCAGAGTCCTCAAAAGTAAAAAGTGAAAAATAACAATCACTCACACACACACACATACACACACTCTCATATATATAGTTATTGCAAAGATTGAAGGGGTTCACATACATAAAGCCTGTAGGACGATTCTTGGCACGGAGTAAATTTTAAAACTGCTTTAGACATTATCATTATCTTATTACATGCTAAGTCCTAAGCTACTTAGTGGGGATGCATACAACAAGAGCAAGGCAGAGAAGTTCTCTGCTCTCAGGAAGTTAAGAGTTCCCTGAGAGCAAGACATTAAGTCAAAGAGACAAATGCAAATCTAAATGCTCTAAAGAAAACAATGTACTGCTCTCACACTTCAGTAGGGGGCCCTCTGTATCTAGGTTGGTTAAAGAGAACACCTCAGAAGAAACTTTCACTGATATTTATTGTTATTTTTTATTTTTTTAAGATTTTATTTATTCATTTGAGGCACAGAGATACAGAGAGAGGGAGCATGAGTAGGGGGAGAGGCAAAGGGAGAGGGAGAGGCAGAAGCAGACTCCCCGCTGAGCCAGGAGCCCGATGTGGGACTCGATCCCAGGACCCCGGGATCATGACCTGAGCTGAAGGCAGATGCTTAATCATCTGAGCCACCCAGGCGCCCCTTTCACTGATATTTAAAGAACAAATAGGGGTGCCTGGGTGGCTCAGTGGGTTAAGCATCTGCCTTCAGCTCAGGTTGTGATTTTTAGGTCCTGAGATCTTGGGGTCCTGGGATGGAGCCGTGTGTCAGGCACCCTGCTACACGAGGAGTCTGCTTCTCCCTCTCCCTCTGCCTCTCCCCACCACTTGTGCTGTCCCTTTCTTGCCCCCTCTCTCTCTCTCAAATAAATAAATAAAATCTTTTTAAATTTTTTTTAAAAAAATAAAGAACTAATAGGTGCCAGCCATGCAAAGAATCCAGGAAAGCACATTCCATGTAGAAGAACAGGACAGGGAGATGCCTTGAAATAGGAAACTGTAGAGAGCCAAGGTCCCAGCGGGAACAAAAGATACAATTAAGCTAATTAGAGGAGGAATTAATGAAACAACTACTTACAAAGTTGTGAGCAGGGAATGCAGCAGCAGGGCCTAATAGGGGAGGAGCTCTTACCACCCCAAGCCAAAAAGATGAGAGAAGGCACATATTACCAGAACCCAGAAGGAGGGAGGCTGCCTCGAGAGGCCTTGACCAATTAAAGAAGAGAGCCAACCAGAGGTGAGTGCACAGGGAGGAAGCTAGGGAAGATATAACCTCTTCCTCCGATCTCCTGCTAAGGTACCCTACTAGTCAACCCAGGGATTGCCAAGGCAAGGAAACCACTGATGTAGTCTATAAAGAGCAGCCTCCTGGGGCACAGAACAGGCTGGAGAAAGGACAAGGAACAATAGAAGCAAAGGTAAGAAAGACATCCAGCACTGTGAATTAGAATAACTGAAAAAAATCCAGTATGAACAAAATATAGTAAGGAGAGGAATGCCACAAAAGGAGGTGGATAGGCAGGAAATGAATGACTTAGGGGCACCAAAGGGTTTTAGATTTTATTCTAAATGAAATGAGAAGTCACTGTAAGGTTTTTAGAAGGGAAGGACATGATCCAATACGTGTTTTAACTTAGCTTAATTTGTGAAAAACAGACTGGAAGAGCCTAAGTGGAGCTAGGGTGAATGCTATGGAAGCTATGGCAATTATCTAGACCAAGAACATGCTGGTGGCTTGGATTAGGGTGGGAAGAGTAGAGATGGAGAGAAATGAGCACATTCAAGTTGAAGGTAGAACTGACAGGATATTCTCATAGATTGGATGCCTGGGTAACAGAAAAGGGGAACCAAAGCCAACTACTAATCTCCAGCTTGAACCACAGGTAAATATTCCTCCATGGACAAGATTAGAGAGGAACAGATTTGGGAGGGGACGGTAAGAGGTTCCATCTTGGTTATGCTAAATTTGAGATGATTCGGAGACATCAGGTGAAGATGGCAAATAAGCAACAAAATCCCTAAGCCCTAGCTCAAAGAAGTGGCCTGGCCTTACAGTAGAGTCATCAACATGTGTTGATAGTTAACAACATGCCAGGAAAATGGATGACATCAACTAGAGAGTGTGTGAGTGAGAAAAGATGGTCTCTGATTTACACAGATCATTCTCACATATATCAGTTGAGTTTAAAACAGAAATATCTTCCAGTATGGAGGTTCCTCAAAAAGTTGAAAATAGAGCTACCAAAAGACCCAGCAATTGAACTACTGGGTATTTACCCCAAAGATACAAATGTAGGGATCAAAGGGGTACATGCACCCCAATGTTTATAGCAGCAATGTCCACAATAGCCAAACTGTGGAAAGAGCCAAGATGTCCATCAACAGATGAATGGATAAAGATGTGGTATATATATACAATGGACTATTATGTAGCCATCAAAAGGAATGAGATCTTGCCATTTGCAACGACGTGGATGGAACTGGAGGGTAATATGCTGAGTGAAATAAGTCAATCAGATAAGACATGCATCATATGACCTCACTGATATGAGGAATTCTTAATCTCAGGAAACAAACTGAGGGTTGCTGGAGTGGTGGGGGGTGGGAGGGATGGGGTGGCTGGGTGATAGACATTGGGGAGGGTATGTGCTATGGTGAGTGCTGTGAATTGTGTAAGACTGTTGAATCACAGACCTGTAACAAATAAAACATTATATCTTAAAAAACAAGAGGATAGTAGGAAGGGAAAAATGAAGGGGGGGATATCTGAGGGGGAGACGAACCATGAGAGACTATGGACTCCTCTGAGAAACAAACTGAGGGTTCTAGAGAAACAGAATAGAGAACCCAGATATGGACCCTCTATGGTCAAATAATCTTTGACAAAGCAGGAAAAAATATGCAATGGAAAAAAGACAATCTCTTCAATAAATAGTGCTGGGAAAATTGGACAGCCACATCCAGAAGAATGAAACTCGACCATTCTCTAACACCACACACAAAGATAAACTCAAAATGGATGAAAGACCTCAATGTGAGACAGGAATCCATCAAGATCCTAGAGGAGAATATAGGCAGTAACCTCTTTGACATCGCCCACAGCAACTTCTTTCAAGATACATCTCCAAAGGCTAGTGAAACAAAAGCAAAAATGAACTTTTGGGACTTCATCAAGATAAAAAGCTTCTGCACAGCAAGGAAAACAGTCAACAAAACAAAGAGGCAACCCACAGAATGGGAGAAGATATCTGCAAATGACACTACAGATAAAGGGCTGCTATCCAAGATCGATAAAGAACTTCTCAAACTCAACCCCCAAAAAACAAATAATCAAGTCAAAAAGTGGGCAGAAGATATGAAAAGACACTTCTCTGAAGAAGACATACAAATGGCTAAGAGGCACATGAAAAAATGTTCATCATTAGTCATCAGGGAAATTCAAATCAAAACCACATTGAGATACCACCTTATATAAGTTAGAATGGAAAAAATGGACAGGGAAAGAAACAACAAATGTTGGAGAGGTTGTGGAGAAAGGGGAACCCTCTTACACTGTTGGTGGGAATGCAAATTGGTACAGCCACTTTGGAAAACAGAGTGGAGGTTCCTCAAAAATGTAAAAATAGAGTTAATCTATGACCCAGCAATTGCACTCCTGGGTATTTACCCCAAAGACACCGATGTAGTGAAAAGAAGGGCCATATGCACCCCAATGTTCATAGCAGCAATGTCCACAATAGCCAAACTGTGGAAAGAGCCGAGATGCCCTTCAACAGATGAATGGATAAAGAAGATGTGGTCCATATATACAATGGAATATTACTCAGCCATCGAAAGGATGAATACCCAGCTTTTACATCCACATGGATGGGACTGGAGGAGATCATGCTAAGTGAAATAAGTCAAGCAGAGAAAGTCAATTATCATATGGTTTCACTTATTTGTGGAACATAAGGAATAGCTTGGAGGACATTAGGAGAAGGAAGGGAAAAATGAAGGGGGGGGGAATCGGAGGGAGAGATGAACCCTGAGAGACTATGGACTCTGAGAAACAAACAAGGTTTTAGAGGGGAGGGGGGTGGGGGGATGGGTTAGCCCGGTGATGGGTATTAAGGAGGGCACGTACTGCATGGAGCACTGGGTGTTATACGCAAACAATGGATCGTGGATCACCGCATCAAAAACTAACGATGTACTGTATGGTGACTAACATAACATAATAAAATTTAAAAAATAAATAAAAGAAAATAAAAGAAAAACACTTATCAAAATAAAAAAATCTATCTATAATAGAGTAAGTTATTTATTTTTAATGCATTAGGTATCTATGGAGTTGAGTCTAGTAACTACCATAAATTGAAAATAGTGATGAGCATAAACATGTTTTCTAATATCTGTAACTGGAATACAGTATGAAAAAAATGTTATTTCTGCTAATGACAAGGACACTGGCATTCCCATCCTATCATGAGTGTTCCTATACTCAAAATGAAGGTAATATTCAGTGTTAGTAGGGGAAACCCCCTACCCTCAAGAAGTTCACTGTGTTGGTACTGGGAGTGGGGGAGGGTGGAGGAGCCATGTAAGTCCTTAGACCATTGCGTTGTGGGGGGAGAACACTGATCAGGAAGTAGTGCTTGCTGAGTGAAGGGAGACCCTGGAGGCCTCGGGAAGTCTTCTTGCAGATGTCTCCCCAACTTGTTGGTAAGGAAGTGTGTTTGGCATCGCATACAAGTAATATCACGAAAATTCATATGGAACTGGGGACACAGCAATCAAACACAGCAACAGCAGTTACTCTGTGCACCAGCCTTGTTCCATTATTTCTTCTCTCAGAAAGGCAGGGAAATTCCAGGTGTCTCACAGCTGCCACATCTGCTGCTCTCTCAAACCTCATCCTGACCTGATCAACAGAACCAGAACATAAAGAGTCTTCTGAACTGGCTAATTGCTCTCTGTGGAACCTACTTCACCCAGATCACTGCATGGTTTGACTCCTTATTTTATTCAGATCTCTGCTCAAATGTGACTTTGTCAATGAGGGCTTCCCTACCACCCAATACAAAACAGCCCCTCCCTCTCCCTCACTCTCTCTGTGCTTTTTTTCTCCAGCACTTATCACTGCTTGAAATTCTATTCCTAGGAGGGAACACCAGTTTATTGTCAGATTCCACCACAAGTAAGCTGCAAATGGCTGTGAATTCTTGTTCACAGCTATTTCCACAGGATCTGGACAAGCAATTGGTGAATGGTAATAACTCACTAAATGTGTTGAGTGCATTAGTTAATCCACATCTTGCTTAAGCATGCATTTGTTGGGGCATCTGGGTGGCTCCATTAAGCGTCTGCCTTCAGCTCAGGGCATGATCCCAGGGTCCTGGGATCAGGCCTCAGGATGGAGCCCCAGGTCAGGCTCCCTGCTCAGCATGGAGTCTGCTTCTCCCTCTCCTTCTGCCCCTCCCTGCACCCATGATCTCTCTCTCTCTCTTGCGCGTGCGTGTGCGTGTGCACGCACACGCACACTCCCTCAAATACATAAATAAAATCTTTTTTAAATGTATTTGTCCTCATATGGTTGTAGCTGTGATTGTCACCTTGACTCACATGTCCCTGTGTCCCTCAGTATCCATCTTGTTTAGTGACCTAACACATCCCTTGCCCTTGTATATGCTACCAAAAAATGGCCCTTGTGGCTACATCTTCCTCTTCCATCCCCATCTTTGATCTCTCCCTGATCTCACCACTGAGAAGCTAAGACCATGGAGTAGAAACTCTCTTTAGATGTTGCACTCCAACATAATATCCTGCTTATCTCTGAGAATGGTGACACCATCACAGTCTATATCCTCACAGCAGGCTAGAATGGGACTTTGTCACTCAGCGCTGTTGGCACTGCAGCTGGTTAAAGCCTTTTGGAGACACCAAGCCAAAGCCTCAAAACAACACCAGGCCCTGCCTCTTCTCTCTTCTACCCCTGCAGCACCACACCTTCCCATTCTCTGCCATCTGCATTTCTCTCTTCGGGTTCTACCTCATTCATTCCTTTCTTCCATTTTTAAATTTCTCTGCAGAAGGACATAGGGAAGAAAATGAGAACCTGCCAGGGCAGCACAGTTGAGATAGAGGACGAATTCAAGAAAACATTTAAGAGGTGAGATATACAAGGATGAGAGAATACTAGGTAATAGGCTGAGAATGGTAACATAAGTTAAACAGATAAATAAGTAAGAAATATAGAGAAGAATGTTCCATGATGCATAAATAATGTTTCGGAGATTTAGAATGCTAGTTGGCTGTGGTATAACCACACAGACGAGTTGAGAAAGCAGTAAAGAGTGTCAATCCAAGAAATCGTGAGTCATGAATGCATAGGAGAGTGTACATTGGGCCATGGATATGGATTATGTCTTCCAGGAAAATTAAGGGACACACAGCTTTCGGTTGAGTATAAGATGCTAAAAAACACCAACATGTAGAATTATTATGATTTTGTTATTAACATTCCAAGTTTTGTGTAGTATCAATGCAAAGATTTCTGGAAAAGAAGAAAAAAAAGAAGTTGATTTAGGGGAGGTTACCATTACTATCTTTTGCTCTCAAGTGTGTTTCAGTGTAATAGGATAGCTACTGAAGATCCGCAGTATACTTTATTACTTTTTTTAAGTAGGCTCCATGCTCAGCATGGAGCCCAATGCGGGGCTTGAACTCATGACCCTGAGATCAACACCTGACCTGAGATCAAGAGTCAGGTGCTCAACCAACTGAGCCACCAGGCACCGCAATCTGTAGTACACTTTAAAATAAACTAATTGTCTGAGCTGCTGTCATGGGACCATAACACACATTCTTAGACAAGGCAAGCAAACTCCCCACTGCTTGTCAGCCAAAACCCTGCACCAAGGCAGGACATACATCAAACTGCATTATATCATCAAGTGTTCAGCACTACCTCTTTTTAAATTTTTTTATCGTTATGTTAATCACCATACATTACATCATTAGTTTTTGATGTAGTGCTCCATGATTCATTGTTTGCGTATAACACCCAGTGCTCCACGCAGAATGTGCCCTCTTTAATACCCATCACCAGGCTAACCCATCCCCCCACCCCACCCCCAAGAACCCTCTGTTTTTCAGAGTGCATCATCTCTAATGGTTCATCTCCCCCTCCGACTTACTCCCCTTCATCCTTCCCCTCTGCTGTCTTCTTCTTTTTTTTTCTTTTCTTAACATATATTGCATTATTCCCCACTACCTTTTTGCCAAGTGCTACCTTTTCCAGTCTTGCTTCTGACAAGGAACAGTTTCTAGCAAGGCTGTCAAAATTCATGACTTTAGAAGGTGAACATTCCAAGGTTCCCTGGTATTTCCAGGCTTTTGCACATAATGTTCTGTATGCATGGAAACTTTCCCTCCATTCTTCCCTCTCCCATCCCTCTACAACTGGGCCAAACATTCCCCCTTGGTCACCCACATGCTTACTTCAACCACAGCTCGTTCATCCCATGTCACTGTTTAGCTGTCTCTGACCTAGGAGGTCTCGTGTTTTCTGCTATCATCTATGAAACTGCGGCAGACTAATTTGTTAGCTGGCAAGTAGAGTAAAATCTCAGACCCTTCATAGAACTTGACAGAAGGAAAGATGGGCAAGTCCAAATAAGCTAAAAAAAAAAAAACTACCTACTTTCTGACATCTGATATTCCATAACATTCTCTGGATTGACTCTGTACCTTGCTAAACTCAAATAGTCCTAGAGGGAAAAAGATAAAAATAATTATCACATAGGGGGAAAAAAGGGGCAGGGGGTGGGAGCACCTAACTGGCTCAGTCAGTTGAGTGTCCACCTCTTGGTTTTGGCTCAGGTCATGATCTCAGGGTCGTGAGATTGAGCCCTGTGTTGGGCTCTGCACTGGGTGTAGAGCTTGCTTAGAATTCTCTCTCTCCCTCTTCCTCTGCCCCTAGAAAAAAAGGATTCTAAGCATATTATAGAAAGGATACCCCTGAGCTACCAGAGAAAGAAATGACAACATAAAAAGGATCCAGAATTACCCAAGGTAAACTTGCCTCAGTCAAATTTTTATCTTGACACCAGGATTTCTGTTCTGGCTTAACCATTTTTATATTTTCAGCATTTTCTGGAATTTCTCTAAATTCACCTGCCTTAACACTGCAGAAAACACCTATAAACCACACCTTTTTTTCAACTTTTGATAAAATAACCTCTTTTTAACCGATTTATTACCAAAATCCTTTCAGAGTTTCAAGAAGGTTTTGGTTTCTAACATCCTAGTATGTTTTAACCTCGCAATAATTTGAAGAGGTGAGTTCCTAAATCAATAAGTGGGGTTAATCAGTATAGGAACTAAGACTGCCTGGCAAGGATACAGTTTTTTATTTATACTGAAGAAGTCTTAAATCACTATTAGCTTAGAGATTAATGTTAATAAGAATAAAGTTCTCACCAGTATTTTTTATTTATCATTAAAAAGCTCTAAATATTTTATGGGTATTATCATAATTAGTGCTTACATTACCCTTGGGAAGTGAGTAAGCACATAGATTATTTTCTCTACTATATAATGAGGGACTTGAGACACCCACCCTAGCTTTCAGTCATTTTCCTAAGGAACACAGCTTTCTAAACTATACGTGGAAATCAACACTTGACCACATTGCCTGTATCTGGATAGAGTCTATAGTAAGGCCCCATGGGTATAATGATAGAAGAGTTTCTACAAATTTTTAACAGCTTCCTGAAATATTTGCATTGGAAGCCTGTATTCATGCTTCTAATCATCATGAATTTGGCAGTCATATTCAGGTAAATATTTGTAGCATTCTGTGTATGGGCAAGTAAACATGTGTTGACACCGTAGTGACAAAATGTGTGTGTGTGTGTGTGTGTTTTAATTAACAAATTAGTTTTCATTCTAAGGCTTTACGGATTTTCCTGGGATTTCAGTGCAGTGGTCTGGGAGTTCCTACGGTCAATGCACTCTCAGCAGAGCTTGTGAGCCTCTGATCAGAAAGATGGAAATTTAAGAATGACACAGGAAAGCTAAGCCAATCTTGAACAGAGTGAGGGAGAGTACGTTAAAACTACATCTCAGAGTGTGCCTCCCAGGGAACACACTTGCAACAGTTGATTCTGGGAAAGGTCAAGAAAGAAAGGGCTAAGTTGGAGCTTTAAAACTGGATCACTTGCTACCCACTGGCAATCAGGACTTCCACTGCTAGTGGCAGATGGAGCACTATAATCTCTGGCACAAGTGGCAGGTCCAATGGTTAAAACTCTCCAGATGTCATGGGGATGTCATGCCAGTGGGGGAAAATACATTAGCTGGTGCACTGTGTGAAGCATCTGAGAAGTAGAAGAGGCATAGTAACAATAAATAAGACAAAGCCATTAGTGGTTCTTAGTAAGGAGGGTTGATATTCTAAGAAAAGATTAAGAAAAGCTAAGAGGGATTAGTCACTGACTGATAGTTAAGTGAAAGTCATAGGGCCTCCTTGCTAGCTGGCAGTCACTAATCTCTTGCAGAAGGCAGAGAAAGTTGAAGATCAGGCCCAAGACTTAATATTTGGAGGAGTCGAACTCCAAAGAAGGTTAAACCATCAACTAAGGCAGTTCTGTCCTGCCAAACTGAGAGCTCTCTTTGTGAAAGAATGAGACCCAAGCAGCTCTCTTAGGGGATCCAGCGCAGAAAAGACATTGCTGAGTACACATGCTGCCATGCAAGCAACTCAGTTACTTGGGCCAATCAACCAGCAGACTCTATGGTATTAAAGGCTTTGGTGGTGGGAAAAGATGACACGTGGAACTTATGGAAAGCTCCAGTGACATCACAATGCAAAATTCTAAAGGTCTTGAGCAAGGCGATGCTCTCTGTGGCTTCTGAAAAACAGTTCTTGACATGCTACTAAGATAGAGAGCTTGCCCTTGGGGAACTAAGTGATCTTGCTGCCATATTTACCATCGTGAGTGTGGTATTTTCAGACCCATCAAGTCATATGAAAAAAGCGGGCCAGCACCCATCAGTGTTAAGATGGGTAGAGCACCAGCAGAACCAGAGGTCACAAGCAAACTGCATGAGCCTGTAGCTCACATTTCCATATCATCACTGCTGCACGAGAAGCTTCCCCTCGGCTCATACCTATAGCTGTATGAGGGATCTCTTACAACCAGCTGACCAAGGAAGAAAAGCCTGATCTTGGTTCAGAGGCGGGTCAGCCTGGTACATGAATACAAGGCAATAATGGGCAGCTGTTATACTAATCCTCATTCAGAGGGGCGTGCGAGACAGTGGCAAGGGAAAATCCTCCCAATGTACAGAACTTTGGAGTAGTGTACGTGGTCATCCACTTTCTAGGAAAAGACATGTCTGAGACAAAATTAAAATGGGTTTCCTCTCCCACGAATAAGAAATATTTTGCTGTTCAGTTGAATCATGTGCTTTGATTCTAATCAAATGAACCTGCTTCTTTTTTGTTGTTTTCATGATCAGAAATCTGTAGTAAACCATGTCTCCATTTATTTGTTTGCTTTCCTAAAACCTTAGAGCCAAATTTAAGGCCCAATTGTGACATCTTTGCTGATTCACACTGTTAATATAGTTGTATTTTTAATAGGATTTTGATTTTCTATTAATAGGCATTTTTCTCTGATTCTAAAATTCCCATTTAGATTTCTTAAATATAATGCTCTTGGACCCCTCAGCAATGCTTTACTGGAAAGAAAGATCCTCGGTGGTGCTTTACTGGAAAGAAAGATGACTGGGACTCCTGGGTGGCTCAGGTCATGATCCTGGGGTCCCGGGATCGAGTCCCCCATCGGGCTCCCTGCTCAGCAGGGAGCCTGCTTCTCCCTCTCCCTCTGCTGCTCCCCCTGCTCATGCTCGTACTCTCTCTGTGTCTGACAGATAAATAAAATCTAAAAAAAAAAAAAGAAAGAAAGAAAAGAAAAGAAAAAAAGAAGGAAAGAAAGACAACTGATGAATAACAGATTGACAGGTACTGATAAGTATTCATAAAAGCAAACACGAAAGTGAGACTGATCCTAAGGCAAAACTGGTCATTGGGAGAATATCATTCAGTGTAGTTCCTACTCTCTGCTCTTCACCCCATTTCCACTTGGAGTCTTTCATCTCTTTTTGACACAGACGTATGCATTCAGCCGACTGGGATCAGCAAAATGCTAGTTAATAATGCCTTAAGGAGTTAAATAGGCTCAAAGCCCAAAGGAATGATTTTCAGATGACCAAATTTTACACATGCACAGAGATTTGGTCACCTCACCTCACTTTGCATAATCTTCTGTATCTGGAGCATGAGAATTATGTCATCTATGAATACCTAAAAATTATTATGTCTAGTTCAGAGATCTTGACATATTTTGTTTTATTAAGGCAAGGCAGAAGGAACAGAATATGTGTTATAGCTACACTGTCATTTTTCCTTCTAAATTATTATGATAACATCAAAGAATCTTTTGAGAAAAAGAAAATCACTGTAAGGCACAACATGAATAGAACTATTCTCACATTTGCAAATTCTAACACAATACAAAATACAGAGCTATGATCCCAATTCTGTACAAATTTATAATCTGTTGCTTTAACTTACTTTTAGGATATAGATTTCTGTGCTTCTATATAGCTTTCATGGTTATTCATTTTAATAACTGAATAACTTTCTATTAAGTTGATGTAACATCATTTACTTTTATGTTATTAAAAATAAGTGTATTTCTGTGGTTTCTTTTGCTGTTACATATAATACTTTGATGAACATTTGGCACACGTAGCTTTATATTAATTTAAATTATTTCTATGGGTGATATGCCCATTGTGGAGTGCTTAAGACAAACACATGAACATTTCTACATCTGTTGATTATTAACATTATCTTATCTGCTCTCCAAAATTGTTGTAGCAATTATAATAACTTAAACCATTTCAATAGGACATCAGATCTTCAAAAAATGAAATGACTCCCCAAAAAGAGCTTCATCAGTAACAGAATTGGTGCCACATCTCTTAATACCATGACTTTAATTTATTGAGTACACAGTGAAACAGACAAGAAAAAAAAATGAAATCATGGGCTTGGTTTGGCCAAGAAAAATGCAGATTTTCCTCAATCCCAAGGATAAGAGGGACTACATTAATGCTGTTTCTTCAGCACAAAATACTTTTTCCTGACCTTCTCCTTCCTTGGAAATTTCTACTCATCCTTTAGAGTGGAAATCAGAATTTAATTTATGGAAGAAATCACCCTTCACCTCCAGATTAGATTAGGTTTCCTGTTAAATATTGTCATTCCAGACTAAACTCATCTTGTAGAATCTATCACAACTACAATTAAATCATAAATAATTCATGACCTTCCTAATAGAACATAAACTAACTTCCAACTGTCTGGTTCTTTACTAGATGTACAGTACCTAAAATAGTGCCTTATACAAAAATCCCTCAGTATTTATTGAATGAATAACCAATAAGTGGATAGTAGGATGGATGGTCAAATTGTTATTTAAGCAGTACTGAATCACATTCACCAAAAATACTGTTAGCAATCCTTTGTCTAAAAATCTATAAAGAAACTTTCAGTTCAAGATAATGCATTATTTTTTTATTTTTTATTATCATATAATGTATTATTTGTTTCAGGGGTACAGGTCTGTGATTCATCAGTCTTACACAATTCACAGCACTCACCATAGCACATACCCTCCACAATGTCCATCACCCAGCCACCCCATCCCTCCCACCCCCCACCACTCCAGCAACCTTCAGTTTGTTTCCTGAGATTGAGTCTCTTATGGTTTGTCTCCCTCTCCGGTTTCATCTTGTTTCATTTTTCCCTCCCTTCCTCTATGATCCTCTGTCTTATTTCAGAGAAAGGCAATTATCATATGATCTCACAGATATGAGGAATTTGAGAAACAAGATAATGCATTATTATAAGCATTTCCTTTATTGACTTAAAAATCACACTGAAATGGCAGTACAAGTATACCATAAATAATAAAATACACTCCAAAACTGCAAAATATGCCACTGATAAAGGAAAAGTTTTCTGGTAGACAGAATGCACATGACAGTATAGATGGCAGATGAATCAGATCAGAGGAGATTACAAACCAAAGCATTAACAGAAAAAGACTAACGCAGAGATGGGGGTTCTTTAGCCTGGTGAAGACCTGAAAAGATTTCAACCGTGGAGCTGGCAGATGGTGAAAATAGAAATGGAGTATGAGGAAGCACCACGTATTAAGTGCAAGGTTATTGATAAAATATCAGGATCTGCTCCCAGCTACAACCCTAAAAAGTACAGCCTGGATCCACAAAAGGCCCATCCAAAGTCCCGATGAAATAACAAGCTCTCCATCATCAATTTAGAACCCGATGTTTCACAGAGGTTCCTTTGGGCTCTTCCATCGCCTCCGATCACAGGGCATCTCAGAAAAAAATGCTCTTCATGTCACAAGCAGAGGTAGTCCAACTTAGACACCAAAGTATAATTTTTTTAATTGCATATGAGATTTTTATATATTGTTAACAATATTTTTCTTTCTCTGGTTTGGCAAATAAAGACTGAAGAAAAAGCTACCAGCCTTTAAAAAAAAACACATACACACACAAACTTCAAGTTTTAGGCATATGTGCATATTCATGCAAAATACTAACGCTTCTCTTCCCTGTTTCACTCCATATTCAAGAGTTCCCTCATGGTATATAAATGCGATACATATATTCTCCAAAATTAGTCAACAGAAAGTAGATCTAATCCTAATCTTTGGCATTAGGTTTCTCAATAGGTGCAAAAGAAAAAAAAAGGTCATTCTGCTACTTGCAAAAGTTGTATCTAGTAGTCTTTAGAATTTCCTTAATGACAAAAAAGATGGGTTAAGCGAAAAACTAAAATGACAGTGAGAAAAGATTGCTCCAGACTTGAAAAGAATCAGTCGAATCAGGGTTTGGGAAAGTCCCCTCAGCGGAGTACATGCATCAAGATAAGGGGCAGCACAGAGGTGACAACATCATTCAAGTGGAAATATTACATTTAAGGGTCAAAGGTAACTCTCCTGATTCAAAAAATAAATACATGACAATTAGAAAACTTTTACATATTAAAGGTATTTCCAGGATGAAAGTTATACAATGACGTTTCTACAAGATTTCTAAGTAACAACTTAAACCTAAGTTTTTCTCCCACACTTATGCAAAACTTCTATAAATCTTATGAAAAATTACCTTTTTCATAAATACATAAAGACACCCCCTTTGACTTTAAGAACAAAAGATGAGTAGCTTTCTAGGATAAGGGCAGCAGTGGTGCTACCCAGAGGGAGCACAATGCCGATGTGTTCTGATACCCTGCATCCAGGTGAACAAAGGGTGTGAGAAAATGAAACATGACATCTTGCAGAGGACATCTGACCTTGTCACATACAAAATACCACCTTTGCTGACCTTGTCGGATAGAAAAGATATTCTTTTATTACTAAATAGTAAGTGCAACTGTCAATTCTCACCTTGGGGCTCATCCATTCTTCCTCAGAGCTCTACTTCACAAGGCTGGAGAGCTGGGTAGGAATATCTGGCTTTGTACGTTACTTGGTAAAGATAAACCTGAAAGCTTGATGCTTTCTTTTCTTTTCTTAAAGATTTTACTTATTTATTTGACAGAGAGAGAACACGCACAAACGGGGAGTGGCAGGCAGAGGGAGAGGGAGAAGCAGGTTTCCCGCAGAGCGAGGAGCCTGATGTGGGGCTTGATCCCAGACCTCAGGATCACGACCCAAGCTGAAGGCAGATGCTTAACCGATTGAGCCACCCAGGCGCCCAGCTCGATGCTTTCTAAGAATATCAGAAGAAAACTTAGGAGAACTGTCATATGAACTTTGGGTTGGAAAGAACTTCCAAGTCTGTCACTAAAACCAGAAATCATAAAGGCTGATCGCTATTATTACTTTAGAAAAAAGCACTTAAAAATATTGACAATTTACAAATCTGAAAATGGTATAAGTGTGGCAAATTGTGATGAATAAATTCCAAGCTCTTTCAAATCAGAGTGAACAAGAAATCCAAAATTATAAAAAAAAAACAAACTCAGAAAGAAATGGGCTAGTGATGATTACACAATTAGTGAATATAGAAAAAACCACTGATTTGTAGATCTTAAATAAGGAAATTATATGGTATGTGAATTACCTTTCAAACTCTGTAAGAAAACAAGAGGAAAGAGAAGAAACAAAGGACAAAAAGGCAGGGAGGAAAGAAGGAACATCTTTAAAAAGTCTATGTAAGTCAATAATCATGGCAAGGAAAAACTGCAAATAAAAAAAAAAAAAAACCCACTTTTTGCCCAAGGGTATAATACTTGTAATCCCCCTTGCTACTGGTAAAGTAAACAGATTCAACCTTTTAGGAAACCGTTCAAAAAAATGCTTTAATGCTTTAATATTTAAACCATTATAACCTCAGAGGCAGAATTCCACTGGGAATGTCAGATTGAGGGAGGTAGCCATTTCCCCTAATACATATAGAAAAACAGAGTGACAGGCAAAATGGAGAAACAGAGAGGCGCCTGGGTGGCTCAGTTGGTTAAGCGACTGCCTTCGGCTCAGATCATGATCCTGGAGTCCCGGGATCGAGTCCCGCATCGGGCTCCCTGCTCAGCGGGGGGGGGCTGCTTCTCCCTCTGACCCTCTTCCATCTCGTGCTCTCTGTCTCTCATTCTCTCTCTCAAATAAATAAATAAAATCTTAAAATAAATGGAGAAACAGAGGAATATGTTTCAAACCAAAGAACAAGGTAAATTCCTAGAAACAGATACTAATGAGTGCTGCATGTTCTAAATTAAAATGTGTATTTTAATTAGATCACCAGGTGATCTGTATGCATGTCAAAGTTTGACAAACATTAGTGTGAGTGCTCTAAATTGCTAGTTTACCATATCACAAGTCAACTGATAAACTCAAAAGTTGACAAACCACGAAATGAAGGTTCAAGAATGACATTTAGAATCACAGGCAGAGGGAGTAACAAGTTGAACTAAAAATAGAAATCTTTTTTTTTTTAGAAAAGAAACAAGTATTGCCTCTAAGAAGTAAGAGTATAGGATGAAATAGAGGTAAATTTTACTTTTCATATTCCATTATTGGTAGAGCTTGTGTTTAACTATGTAAGTGCTATTTTTAGAGCTATTATAAAGATAAAAGAGTGGGAACCCCAATGACTGTACAATATTCATAGTTGCACAACTGTTCTAAACCTCCATTAACTGTTTGACTTGTTAACTTAAATTTGGTGTACTAGACCAGATAATTGTTACATTCAAATCAAGTTTACACAAAATAAATAGTATTAAAGTGAAGCACAGAAAAAGATTTACAACTACAGTCAAAGTTCTATTTATTTTTAAAGTATTCAATACAACAGAATTCCATTTCGGCTCAACAAAAGTCTTTTTTTTTTTTTTTTAAAGATTTATTTATTTATTTGAGAGAGAGAGAATGAGAGCGATAGAGAGCACGAGAGGGAAGAGGGTCAGAGGGAGAGGCAGACTCCCTGCCGAGCAGGGAGCCCGATGTGGGACTCGATCCCGGGACTCCAGGATCATGACCTGAGCCGAAGGCAGTCGCTTAACCAACTGAGCCACCCCCGCGCCCTCAACAAAAGTCTTTGACAGTTTCTTAGATTTGATGGGAACAGAATTAGACTTGGAAGTGTTTGCCTTTGGAAACAAAAAACAATTATTGTTGAAAACTAACTATTCATTGTTTATATCACAATGTAATAAATTTCCAAATAATAGACCATTATTTCCAAAATTCATAAATTGAAAGTAGTAGCTATCATCCTTGAATCATGTTTAAACCAGAGCAGTTCTAAGATGAGATTAATCCTAATGCTCTGTTCTAAACCCTAAAAGGAGATTACCATTTTCTTGCCTTTATTATTGAAAGAAACCCACACTTATTCATAATTTCCTGGAGTTAAAAGTACACACAACTACTTTTCATTAGTCAGCTGTGCTATGGTGATAAACAACTCCTAAATCTCAATAGGTTCAGAATTCTTTATTAATAGAAACCTACACCAACCCAACAACTACATATGGGGAAATGTAGTTAAGGATGTTGTTACAGGAACAAAGATTTATTCTTTTTTTTTTTATGGATTCTTTTTACTTTTATTTTATTTTTATTTTTTCTCTTTAATTTTTTTATTGTTATGTTAATCACCATACATCACTAGTTTTTGGTGTAGTGTTCCATGATTCATTGTTTGTGCATAACACCCAGTGCTCCACGCAGAACGTGCCCTCTTTAATACCCATCACCAGGCTAACCCATCCTCCCATCCCCCTCACTTTAGAACCCTCAGTTTGTTTTTCAGAGTCCATGATCTCTCATGGTTCGTCTCCGTCTCCGATTTCCCCCCCTTCATTCTTCCCCTCCTGCTATCTTCTTCTTTTTTTTTTTTTTCTTAACATATATTGCATTATTTGTTTCAGAGGTACAGATCTGTGAGTCAACAGTCTTGCACAATTCACAGCACTCACCATAGCACATACCCTCCCCAAAGTCTATCACCAGCCACACCCTCCCTCCCACGCCCCACCACTCCAGCAACCCTCAGTTTGATTCCTGAGATTAAGAATTCCTCATATCAGTGAGGTCATATGATACATGTCTTTCTCTGATTGACTTATTTCACTCAGCATAACACCCTCCAGTTCCATCCATGTCATTCAAATGGCAAGATCTCTTTCCTTTTGATGGCTGCATAATATTCCATTGCGTATTAATACCAAATTTTCTTTATCCATTCATCTGTCGATGGACATCTTGGCTCTTTCCACAGTTTGGCTATTGTGGATATTGCTGCTATAAACATTGGGGTGCACGTACCCCTTCGGATCCCTACATTTGTATCTTTGTGATAAATGCCCAGTAGTGCAATTGCTAGGTCATATGGTAGCTATCTTTTCAACTTTCTGAGGAACCTCCATACTGTTTTCCAGAGTGGTTGCACCAGCTTGCATTCCCACCAACAGTGTAGGAGGGTTCCCCTTTCTCCACATCCCTGCCAACGTCTGTCGTTTCCTGACTTGTTAATTTTAGCCATTCTGACTGGTATGAGGTGGTATCTCATTGAGGTTTTGATTTGGATTTCCCTGATGCCGAGCGATGTTGAGCACTTTTTCATGTGTCTGTTGGCCATTTGGATGTCTTCTTTGGAAAAATGTCTGTTCATGTCTTCTGCCCATTTCTTGATTGGATTATTTGTTCTTTGGGTGTTGACTTTGATAAGTTCTTTATAGATTTTGGGTACTAGCCCTTTATCTGATATGTCATTTGCAAATATTTTCTCCCATTCTGTCGGTTGTCTTTTGGTTTTGTGGACTGTTTCTTTTGCTGTGCAAAAGCTTTTTATCTTGATGAAATCCCAATAGTTCATTTTTGCCCTTGCTTCCCTGGCCTTTGGCAATGTTTCTAGAAAGAAGTTGCTGCAGCTGAGGTCGAATAGGTTGCTGCCTGTGTTCTCCTTTAGGATTATGGTGGACTCCTGTCTCACGTTTAGGTCTTTCAACCATTTGGAGTCTATTTTTGTGTGTGGTGTAAGGAAATGGTCCAGTTTCATTCTTCTGCATGTGGCTGTCCAATTTTCCCAACACTATTTGTAGAAGAGACTGTCTTTTTGCCATTGGACATTCTTTCCTGCTTTGTCAAAGATGAGTTGACCATAGAGTTGAGGGTCCATTTCTGGGCTGTCTATTCGGTTCCATTGATCTATGTGTCTGTTTTTGTGCCAGTACCCTACTGTCTTGATGATGACAGCTTTGTAATAGAGCTGGAAGTCCAGAATTGTGATGCCGCCAGCTTTGCTTTTCTTTTTCAATATTCCTCTGGCTATTCGGGGTCTCTTCTGGTTCCATGCAAATTTTAGCATTATTTGTTCCATTTCTTTGAAAAAAGTGGATGGTATTTTGATGGGGATTGCATTGAATGTGTAGATTGTTCTAGGTAGCTTTGACATCTTCACAATGTTTGTTCTTCCAATCCATGAGCATGGAACGTTTTTCCATTTCTTTGTGTCTTCCTCAATTTCTTTCATGAGTATTTTATAGTTTTCTGAGTACAGATCCTTTGCCTCTTTGGTTAAATTTATTCCTAGGTATCTTATGGTTTTGGGTGCAATTGTAAATGGGATCGACTCCTTAATTTGTCTCTCTTCTGTCTTGTTGTTGGTGTATAGGAATGCCACTGATTTCTGTGCATTGATTTTATATCCTGCAACTTGACTGAATGCCTGTATGAGTTCTAGCAGTTTTGGGGTGGAGTCTTTTGTGTTTTCCACATACAGTATCATATCATCTGCAAAGAGTGAGAGTTTGACTTTCTCCTTGCCGATTTGGATGCCTTTGATTTCTTTTTGTTGTCAGATGGCTGTGGCTAGGACTTCTAATACTATGTTGAATAGCAATGGTGAGAGTGGACATCCCTGCCGCGTTCCTGACCTTACGGGAAAAGGTCTCAGCTTTTCCCCATTGAGAATGATATTTGCTGTAGGTTTTTCATAGATGGCTTTTATGATATTGAGGTATGTACCCTCTATCCCTATACTCTGAAGAGTTTTGATCAAGAAAAGATGCTGTACTTTGTCAAATGCTTTTTCTGCATCTATTGAGAGGATCATATGATTCTTGTTCTTTCTTTTGTTAATATATTGTATCACGTTGATTGATTTGCGGATGTTGAACCAACCTTGCAGGCCAGGGATAAATCCCACTTGGTCGTGGTGAATAATCCTTTTAATGTACTGTTGGATCCTATTGGTAGTATTTTGGTGAGAATTTTTGCATCCATGTTCATCAAGGATATTGGTCTGTAATTCTCCTTTCTGATGGGGTCTTGGTCTGGTTTGGGGATCAAGGTAATGGTGGCCTCATAAAACGAGGCTGGAGGTTTTCCTACCATTTCTAATTTTTGGAACAGTTTCAGGAGAATAGGTATTTATTCTTCTTTAAATGTTTGGTAGAATTCCTCCGGGAAGCCATCTGGCCCTGGGCTTCTGTGTTTTGGGAGATTTTTGATGATTGCTTCCATTACCTTAGTGGTTATAGGTCTGTTCAGGTTTTCTATTTCTTCCTGGTTCACTTTTGGTAGTTGATACATCGCTAGGAATGCATCCATTTCTTCCAGGTTATCGAATTTGCTGGCACAGAGTTGCTCATAATATGTTCTTATAATTGTTTATATGTCTTGGTGTTGGTTGTGATCTCTCCACTTTCATTCATGATTTTGTTGATTTGGGTCCTTTCTCTTTTCTTTTTGATAAGTCTGGCCAGGGGTTTATCAATCTTGTTAATTCTTTCAAAGAACCAGCTCCTAGTTTTGTTGATCTGTTCTACTGTTCTTTTGGTTTCTATTTCATTGATTTCTGCTCTGATCTTTATTATTTCTCTTCTCCTGCTGGGTTTAGGCTTTATTTGCTGTTCTTTCTCCAGCTCCTTTAGGTGTAGGGTTAGGTTGTGTATTTGAGACCTTTCTTGTTTCTTGAGAAAGGCTTGTATTGCTATATACTTTCCTCTCAGGACTGCCTTTGCTGCATCCCAAAGATTTTGAACAGTTGTGTTTTCATTTTCATTGGTTTCCTTGAATTTTTTTAATTCTTCTTTAATTTTCTGGTTTACCTATTCATTCTTTAGTAGGATGCTCTTTAGCCTCCAGGTATTTGGGTTCTTTCTGACTTTCCTCTTGTGATTGAGTTCTAGTTTCAAAGCGTTGTGGTCTGAAAATATGCAGGGGATAATTCCAATCTTTTGGTACTGGTTGAGACCTGATTTGTGACCTAGGATGTGATCTATTCTGGAGAATGTTCCATGAGCACTAGAGAAGAATGTGTATTCTGTTCCTTTGGGATGGAATGTTCTGAATATGTCTGTGAGGTCCATTTGGCCCAGTGTGTCATTCAAAGTCTTTACTTCCTTGTTGATCTTTTGCTTAGATGATCTGTCCATTTCAGTCAGGGGGTGTTAAAGTCCCCAATTATTATTGTATTGTTATCAATGTGTTTCTTTGCTTTTGTTATTAATTGCCTTATATAATTGGCTGCTCCCATGTTAGGGGCATAGATATTTACAATTGTTAGGTCTTCTTATTGGATAGACCCTTAAGTAGGATGTAGTGTCCTTCTTCATCTCTTATTACAGTCTTTGTTTTAAAATCTAATTTGTCTGATAGAAGGATTGCCACCCCAGCTTTCTTTTGGTGTCCATTAGCATGGTAAATGATTTTCCACCCCCTCACTTTCAATGTGGGGGTGTCTTTGGGTCTAAAATGAGTCTCTTGCAGACAGCATATGGATGGGTCTTGTTTTTTAATCCAATCTGATAGCCTGTGTCTTTTGATTGGGGCATTTAGCCCATTTACATTCAGGGTAACTATTGAAAGATATGAATTTAGTGCCATTGTATTGCCTGTTATGTGACTGTTACTGTATATTGTCTGTATTCCTTTCTGGTCTATCCTGCTTTTAGGGTATCTCTTTGCTTAGAGGACCCATTTCAATATTTCTTGGAGGGCTGGTTTCGTCTTTACAAATTCCTTTAGTTTTTGTTTGTCCTGGAAGATTTTATCTCTCCTTCTATTTTCAATGAGAGCCTAGCTGGATATAGTATTCTTGGCTGCATATTTTTCTCGTTTAGTGCTCTGAATATATCATGCCAGTCCTTTCTGGCCTGCCAGGTCTTTGTGGATAGGTCTGTTGCCAACCTAATGTTTCTACCATTATAGGTTACATATCTCTTCTCCCGAGCTGCTTTCAGGATTTTCTCTTTGTCTCTGAGACTCGTAAGTTTTATTATTAGATGTCAGGGTGTTGACCTATTTTTATTGATTTTGGGAGGGGTTCTCTGTGCCTCCTGGATTTTGATGCCTGTTTCCTCCCTCACATTAGGGAAGTTCTCTGCTATTATTTGCTCCAATATACCTTCTGCCCCTCTCTCTCTTTCTTCTTCTTCTGGGATCCCAATTATTCTAATGTTGTTTCGTCTTATCATATCGCTTATCTCTTGAATTATGCCCTCGTGATCCAGTAGTTGTTTATCTCTCTTTTTCTCAGCTTCTTTATTTTCCATCATTTGGTCTTCTATATCGCTGATTCTCTCTTCTGCCTCATTTATCCTAGCAGTTAGTGCCCCCATTTTTGATTGCACCTCATTAGTAGCCTTTTTGATTTCGACTTGGTTAGATTTTAGTTCTTTTATTTCTCCAGAAAGGAGAAATTTCAAGCCCAGCTAGTATCTTTAAAGTCACGATTCTGAACTCTAGGTCCGACATCACACTAATGTCCATATTGAATAGGTCCCTGGCAGACGGTACTACGTCTTGTTCTTTTTGTTGAGGTGATTTTTTTCGTCTTGTCATTTTGTCCAGAGGAGAATAGATGAATGAGAGAACAAAATGCTAACAGGTTAACAATGTCCCCAGAAAATATACTCTAATCAAATCAGAAAAGACCTGAAACCAGGGGAAAAGAAAGGGAAAAAAAGAAAAAAGAAAAAGATAAAAACGAACAAAAACAGAACAAAACAATGAAAAAACAGAATATGATCAAATATGATCTGGCTGGTGCATAGATCAGAGCCACACACTAGATTTTGGGTGTATTTTGGTTTGTTAGAAGAAAGTGCCTCCTAAAATTTTAAAGAAAGAAAGACTTATATATGTACAAAATAAGGATTGATATGATGAAGGGATGGAATATGAATGTAAAGATGAAAATTATAAAAAATTTTAAAAAAGGAATTGATAAGATGTTTGAAAAAAGAAAGAAGAGGATTAAAAAAAAGGAAAGAAAGAAAAAAAAGGGGGGGAGAGAATGTGATCAGGCAGGAGACTAGAACAAAGCCATACACTAGAGATTTAGGGTATATTTTGATCTGTTATAAGAAACTGTATCTCAAAATTTTAAAGAGAGAACAACTTATATATATATGCCAAAAATAAAGGTAACTACTATGAAGGGATAGAATATGACTCTAAAAATGAAAAATAAATTTTTTTTTAAAAAAAAAGGGATTGATAAGATGTTGGTTTAAAAAGGGAAAAAGAAAAATTCAAAAAAAAAGTTAAAAAAATTAACTTTGAAAGACTAATGAATCATGGTAAAAAAGCCATGAATTCTATGTGCATTATTCGCCTAGCTGGAGTTCTGCCGTTCTCCTTGATGGGTAAACCTGGTCTTGGCTTGCTGGCTGTTCGTGCTGATCTTCTGGGGGAGGGGCCTGTTGCTGTGGTTCCCAAACGTCTTTGCCGGAGGCGGAATTGCCCCGCCCTTGTCGGTCCGGGCTAAGCAAGCTGCTCGGGTTCTCAGGAGCTTTTGTTCCCTGCAAGCTCTCGGTACAGCTTTGGAGAACCAGGGCGAAAATGGTGGCCTCCCAATCTCCACCCAGAGGAGCTGAGAACTGGGGGCCCCGCTCCTCCGTGCGCCCCCAGAGAAAAGCAGTCAGTCACTCCCGTGTCCCCGGTCTCCGGCCGCACTCCGCGCTCACCCGGCCTGTGACCGAGCGTTTGTATCTCTGGCACCCGACCCCGTGTGGAGTCTCCAAACCCAGCAGATCCCTGCAGTGCGCTCCCGCGCCGCTCCTCCGGGGGGAGGAAGGGGAGTCTCTCCGGCTCTGCCGCTTGTTGGGTCCCTGCTGGAGGAGCAGTGGCCCGACTGGGCCGCGGATCACAGTTTATGGCAACCCCGAGCTGAGAGCCCGCGCCTCGGCTCCGTCTCTGCAGCCGGCTTCCCCGCTCCAATCCCTGGGAGTTCTGCCGCACTCAGGTACCCCCGATCTTTCTGTGACCCCGAGGGTCCTGAGACCACACTGTCCCGCGAGGGTTCCACCCCCCGCTTGGCCACTGAAGCGACGTCCCTCAGCGGAGCCGACTTCTAAAAGTTCCAATTTTGTGCTCCGCGGCTCTAGCACTTGCCAGAAGCGGCCGACGGAGGCCCCCTCCCCCGCCGTCTATCCTCCCGAATATCGCCTCAGATTCACTTCTCCGCACGTCCTACCTTCCAGTAAGTGGTCGCTTCTCTGTTCAGAGAGTTGTTGCTATTCTTTTCTTTGATCACCTCTTGAGTTCATAGGTGTTCAGAATGGTTTGATCCCTATTCAGCTGAATTCCTGAGACCAGATGAAATCCAGGTCTCCTACTCCTCTGCCATCTTGCTCTGCCCCCTCAAATTCAACAAAGATTTATTCTTCACTGCTGTTTTATGTTGGCAGCTGTGGGTCTCTGCTTCTCAGGTCCTTTTATTCAAGGACCCAGGCTGAATGTGAGACATCTATCTGGGACATATAATTCTTAAGGAAGGGGGGGGGAATAACCAGAGAATTGGTGGAAACGGACACAATGGCTGTTGAAGATTTGTGCTTGGATGTGGTATATCTAAATTCTGATCACACTCCCTTGGCCAAAGCCCAGTGTCTGTGGGGAAGGAATCTCAATTTCAGCAGTACACACAGCAATTTGCATAGACATGGACATGAACTGGAGCCCCTGGGTGGCTCAGTTGCAGTCAGTTGAGTCTCCAACTCGGTTTCTGCTCAGGTCATGATCTCAAGGTCCTGACATTGAGTGCCCCCCGCATCGGGCTCCATGATCAGTGCAGAGTCTGCTGCGCCCCTGCCCGCCCCCATTCACAAGCCCATGAACTCTCTCTCTCTCAAATAAATAAGTCTTTTTAAAAAATCATAATCTTCTTTCACAATAGAGAAGTAAATTTTGGGGTACACTAATATTCCATAATCCCTTTCTTATAAATTTTGGGGTACACAAATATTCCATAATCCCTGTCTTGTCCTTTACCTACATGCTCTCTCACACTCACCTGGGAGATGTTCTGAGGTCATATGCCAGATGATGAAGTATTCCACAGAGGAACTAGAAAGCTGGAGGTATTGAATTCCTGTAGAAAGTATGGTTGAGTCAATTGAATAATGTAACATTTTTAATCTTGACAAAAATCCTGCATTTTTGTTAAACTGATGCCATCCCAATTTATCTTTTAACTATATGATGAAATAATGGATTTTAATGATTTTTGTATGGCATTTTTAAAAGGACAATAAGAAATATAGGACATGTTTCAATTAATCATGGGTTAAACTGGGAGCCAAATTTGACATCAGATGAGTTCTGAATATCGATTTTTCAGTTGAGGAGAAAGAGCTATTTAATTCCCATCAGATCTATGAAAAATAGACAGTGCAGAAAAGAATTTTGTATGAAACATTAGAATTTGTCAGACTATGTGATTTTTTTCCATTTGTATGCAGAATATATGCAAGCCAGATTGCAGAGTCTAAAACTTTGTCAATATCATTCTCCCACATTTATTAGTAAGTTTGCCTCTACCTCTTATCCAAAAAGCTATTATCTTCAATCAACAGAATGTCTGGTGGTAAAATTCTGACAGTACTGAACAACAAATGATACAAAGGGTAAATGTTTTCACCTGGATAGAGGATATAAAATAGGAATAAAAAACAGTTACTTCATGATTTTTACTATAAAATTCAAAGCTTAAAGTGTTGGCGTTGTTACACTTACACACACACACACACACACACACACACACATGCACATATGTACCGAGAAGATACTGACTGCTCTAAATAAGAAGTAAAACTCTAGGAATAAAACTGTACCATACAGTCACTTCTACATTTTTATTATTTTGTGTTCACACACAAAGCTATACAGTGAGGAAAATGTCCTTTTCTTCTTGAATTTTAAGGCAAAATACTCAATGGATGTAAGCTTTCCAATGCAAAACCTTATGACACAGGCCTAATTTCATTTTCTTCATCATCATCAATATTATAATGGATAAAATAAGCCTCATGTAGAAATATAAAGGGAACATCCATGGGGTGGGGATAGGAACACACCAAAGTTTTTGAGGCACTAGGATATAGGGCAATAAAAATAACACTAACTTTTCCCAACTCTATTTCATTTCATAAAAATTCATTTTATATATAGAGAGAACATTTCAAAAAGTTTCTGGCATGAGAAGTAGTATATTACAAACAATCCTATATTTGAATCTCAGCTGGGTCGCTCTGGTAAAGTCAATTAAGCTGTCTGAGCTTCATGTATTAAGTGGGGAAAGGAGACATACATTGAAATATTGTAAGAATTAGAAAGAATGCATAGCATAGTTTTTGGCACACAAGTGGAATTCAATTTTTGCAAGTTTTCATTGTTGTGGTGGTTACTTTTAATATTTATTAATATGAAAAAATATTAAAACTTCAAGCAGCTACTCTGGTACTTATTTTAAACAGAGTTCATTCAAATCATTTTGGGAGTATGCTCTAGGCAGGGCAATGTGTTAAAGGCTAGGAGAGATACCAAAAAAGGGGGAGAGGGGCTTGTTTCTTCCCTGTTGTAAATATGGGATTGAAAAGCAATGAGAGGAGTTAGCTAGGAAAAAAAGACCAGTTATTTGGTTATCACTTCTGTGATTGAATAAAAAGGAGAGTTCTGTGCATTCTGGATGTTTCAGAGGGCATGAGAGAAGCAGCAACACTTCTCAGGGCATTTTTTTTTTTTTTTATCATAGAAGATGTGGTACGATGAGAAATAGATACTTTGTCTTTGTTACTAGTTCCTGACACAGAGCTCTTAAATCCTCTGTAATTTCCTGAGTGACAGGAGCACATTTTGATCTAAAGTCTATAGATCTAAGATCTATCTTAGTGGGCACCTAGATAGCTTCAAGATGCGTGATGGTCACCAGAAAGACCAAAGCCTGGTCAGAGGGTTTCAGTCCTGCCTCTCAGTCTCTGGAGAAGGGAGACAGAGTGGAGGTTTAGTTAGCACCAATGGCCAGTGATTTATTTTATTTTATTTTATTTTATTTTATTTTATTTTATTTTATGTTAATCACCATACATTACATCATTAGTTTTTGATGTAGTGTCCCATGATTCATTGTTTGCGTATAACGCCCAGTGCTCCATTCAATAAGTGCCCTCTTTAATAGCCATCACCAGGCTAACCCATCCCCCCACCCTCTCCCCTCTAGAAGCCTGTTTGTTTCTCAGAGTCCATAGTCTCTCATGGTTCATCTCCCCTCCAATTTCCCCCTGCTTCATTTTACCCTTCCTACTATCTTCTTTTTTTTAACATGGGGCCAATGATTTAATTCATCATGCCTATGTAATAATGCAGCTTCCAGAAAAACCGCTAAGTGACCAGGTTTGCAGAGTTTCGAGGCTGGTGCCACCCTCCCCCTCCCACATATCTTGCCCTATACATCTCTTCTACCTTTCCACCTGGCGGTTGCTGAGTTGTATCCTTTATAATAAATCAGTAATAGCTTGATAATCCTTTATAATATCAGTAATAATAAATAAAGTGTTTTCCTGAGACCTGTTAATTGTTCTAGCACATTACCAAACTTGAGGCAGGATGACAAGAACTCCCAATCTCTAACCATAAGGTCAGGAGCACAGGTAGAAATTCAGGACTTGCAACTTGCACCTGATGCAAGAGCAGTCTTGTGGAACTGAGCTCTTATTCTATAGGGTAGCATTAATTCCAGATAGTATCTGAATTGAATTGTAGGACACCCATTTCATTACCAGACAGTTAAGAGAATTGGTTGGTATGGGGAAAAACCTCCACATATTTGGTGTCAGAAGTTTTAAAGGGAAAGGAAGTGAAAATAGAGTGTAAAAAATAAAATAAAATAAAACAAACTAGTTTAGCAGATATTCCAGCTGATTCCCATCCTTTTAAAAGAAATTAAATACTAGGTAGATAGAATTCCAAAGCAATTTGATAAACAGTAGGATACAAAACGATGTGTGTGTGTTTTTTAACTGACTTGCTTAGTCATGGAATTTTAATGGTGCTTTGAATTCCCAAGGGGGTTAGGAGTAGGGTGAGATGCTATCCATGTGCTATTCTAGACATTATTAATAAGATGAATTAAAACCGGAACAAGTATAATGAATGGTTAGTCCAAGGAAGAATTAAAATCTTATCTAGGGTTTTATATATATTTCAATCTTCCCCTTAGTGATATCTTTTCTGATGTGTTTTATACATAGAATCCATCATTAAACACTACACTGGCTTGTATTTTATGCTGAAATTGTAATGAGCAACAACTCAAGGCAACACCACTGACTACCAAGGATAGTCAGATTTTCCAACCAGCCCCGAAACACCAGCTTTAAAATAAAATATGCAAATGTCACAAAGGTATATAAGGAATAGTAATAAGAACAGAATTGTTTGCAAAAGAAATGTTTGCCTAACAATGCCTTTAAAACTTTTATTTGAATTCAGTGATAGAAAAATAACAGATTTTAATTATATCTAGAATTATTGAGTCTAAAGATAAAGATAAAAATCTTGAAATGTGTTCTTTTACAATTATGTGGGAAATATCATATATGGTTTGAAGAATGTAGAGACCAAACTTCTGATATTTCTTGATATATGCAACAATTTCATACTTATCTAATTAACACATAAAATATGCCAACAGATCAAAATCCCACAGTTTTCACTCCCATTAACTAGGCTGTCATACATTCTATTAAGCATATAAACAGCAAATTCTGACCCCTAGTTAAATAAAAGATTATAGAGTCACTTTCTAAGGAGTTGTCAAACTAATGAAGAAAAACAGAAATTAAAGAAATAGACCTAAAACTGATGTTCATTCTCCAAAATGGTAAGCCAATAACTATTTTATTAACTTGTTGTAATTAACACTAAGAACACTCATACACTCATTTAAAGAGCCAAACTATAAATAATATAAAACCCATTTGTCTGGGTACCTTGGAAAAATATTTTTTGGCCATTTACTTATTTTGTACCAAAAAAATTCTTAGCCACAGTTTCTAATACCAAGGCAAAATGATTCTTTACACGGAGGGAGAAGATCCCTAGGAGATGTGACATGTAAAGAGAATCAGGTTTTAAAAGCTTAACTCCTATTTTAAAAGCTTTTATTACCTAAAACAGATATAAGCAGTACCAGAGAGAAATAGTTTCCTTTATTAGGTTAACATAAGGCCACAAATTCATCACTGGAAATTGCGTTTGTGTCATCCCTTCCACTCAGTGTGTGTTATGATTTTCTCTTAATCCCTATTCTCTACTTTCTTTCTCTCCTCTTCCTGATTTCAAGTGTTTATTTGCAAACACTCACCTACTATTTCTAGTAAAAATTCTGTGGTTAATAACATTTATAAAAAAATACTTCTCCTTCAAAGGACAATGATGGAAATGAAAATAAAAAAAAGGGAAAAAATGAGTATGTAACTAACAGTGTCATAGTTAAACAGCACTACCTATAAATACCATCAAGATCATGGTTCTTGAGGAAGCTGAAAATTAAAGAGGAAAACCATTCCAAACATAAAAATAAAACCTAACAGAGAAAAATATATTTAATTTATCAATAAAAGTAATTAATATCTTTGAAGAATTAAGAACAAAAATCTCCTGTATAATGAAAATCAAAATTGCCTATGGAAACCAATTGTTCTAGAAGATTATATAAGGGAAACAAAATTGCACATTAAGAATTAATGAGGACCTATCAAGTATTAAGTCAGCAACAAGTATACTAATTTTGACTATGACAGTGGGGTAGCTTGTTATTTTTTTGTTTCAACCAAGAAGAGAATTAATTGGATAATTGAGTGGTTTCCTCTAGAAACTTATTTCCATTTCACTGTTCCTACATTCAAGAGAATACGCAAAATATATTTGGTGACCCGGTTCTTAGTTCACTTCAAAAGATGCCTTAGGAGTCTCTAACTTCCCACAGGCTCAGAACAAAAGAAGTGATGAAATCTTCTCATCTGTATTACAGAAAAATTTGAGACTATAAACTTTATACCCCACAGAGCTAGCAATAATTGCAACAGAGAGGTGGGAAAAATATTAGGAATCATGAAAAAAGTAATTCCTAATATTGAGTTCTCACTAATCACTGTCAGGAAGCCAGTGCTGATTAAAAGTGTTCAGAGTGCCATTAGAATCTGGCAGGCCAGAGGGCACTGATTTTCAATTCACAGCAGTATCATGTGAGCATTTCATTTGAAAAGTGCATGACCCAGTCCTGAAGGAATATTTTACATATTTATTTGCCTTGAACTCAACTCAGCCTTTTTTTTTTAATCAAAAAACCCCCATGATTTCAGAACATCTTTCTCAAGAAAATATATTATCCTTTTAGTGTGACAATAAAGAAACCAACATTCTAGGAACATTCTAGTTGGAGTATATTGAAATTGGAAATGGTGGTTAAGTCTAAAAAATGTAATTAACCCTAGGTTCAATCCACATAGTGCAAGAAATGATAATGCACTAAAGAAGTGCTATTCAAATCACAAATATGAAAAATGATTAAGTGTAGCTCTCAATGAGGCCTCTCTTATTATTTAACTCAGAGCATCATCGACAATGGTTTAAAGCTGATGGAAAGACTCTAAGAAATTAAATTAGCCATTAGTAAACCAATGAATAAACCACTGTGTAGATGATACAGTGAGATATAAGCAGGTAACATTCATTTGGAAATCAGCACTTAGGGATGAATTATTTTTTTTTTGCATTTTAAAAATTCAAAATAGAACCCAGAGGTCCAATCCCAAACACAATATCCTTAATTAAAAGTTGCAAATTCAACACAAATATTTACCACTGGAGCTGTATGTTAACATTCATTCAATTTTCAGCGGATCACGTAGCTGAAAATTCACTATCCCATACCTTACTTTCTTCCTCTGTAAAATGGGTAAAAGAATACATAACAAATAAGGTTGCAGTGAGGACTAAGTGAGCTAATATATGCAAAGTAGTTACCTTGGTACCAAGTAAAAATTCAAATAATAGTACATATCATTACCCCAATAAAAAAAAAACTCTGCCAATTACTGTACACTGGCTAAACTTGATTACTTTTCATACAACTTCACTAATCCTCTAGCAACCCTAAAAAATTCATTATCCTTGTTTTATAGAAAAGAGGCACAGACAGATCCAATAGCTTAATCAGTAAGTAGAAAAATTCAGATTAAAATGAATGTTTGACCACAAAGGCCACCTAGTTTCAATGACACCAGTTGTTCTCAAACTTCAGCATAATAAGAGTCTCCTGGAAAGCTTGTCAAAAATAGTTGCTGGATCCGATCACCAGAGATTCTGATTGAGAAGACTAAGGGGATAGCCATGAGTTTGTATTTGTAACCAGCTTTCAGGTGATGCTGGTGCCCCTGGTCGAAGGACCACAATTTGATTGAACCATACCCTACAGTCTCTCAGAAAATGCGGGATTAATAGGTGATAATTGCATCCCTCTTAGAGGGCCCTTTTTAAAAACCTTAGATGGATATGTGAAAAGTCTAGATAATGCATCTGTATTCAATTTTATAATTTAAAAATCCAGGCTGAACATTGGTTTTAGTGTTATATCTGAGCAAAATGCATTTCCCTTTATTAGACAGAGTTCTGAGTCCCCTCCCTTCCAAGAACAAAAACAAAAACAAAAAAACCTTTCAAAACAAGCTTGGTTTCCTAAATTCCTGAGTAAGCCAAATAACAGAATTTTCAGAGAAATCTCTGAATGGGAAGATTTTATGAACTATATATTTAAAACTAAAGAATTGATAAAGTATACAAATGAGCACAATATTCATGGTAGAACACTACTGTTTGTACTGCTATAGATAGATAGCACACTTATACCTGTAATGATTTCAAATGGGTCTTGGTAAGGATTTGCACTAATTATTGATTCATTTCTGTGTAGACACTATTATATGGATGAAGGTTTCAATTAGCCTAGTCTTAAATACTTGGAGGAAAGGATTCAACAAACTTGCTGAGTAGAAGATATTACCTTTTTAAAAAAAATACATATCTAAATGTATCTTTGATCAAAGAACCATTGGGAGGACCAGTGAAGAGAAAGTATACAATTAATTAAATAAACAACAATTCTTTCTGTGCAATCTGAGACAGGTCATCATGTATTCACTCCTGTCCACCCGAACTCTTTTTGTGATGGGAAATTCATCAGGCTGTGTATTTCACTTCTATTTATTAGAAAGTTTTCTCTTTTATTCTGTGCATTCTTAATCTGGGGTCCATGCAAACTCCTCCCCCAATGCAGTTGATCTATGAGGCTGAAGTCCTAAGCAACATTTGCGTATCATTAATAAGTACATCTTCCATCAATTCAGCAACTCAAAACAGGTTCAGAACCATTGATTTGCATCATGAATTCCGTCCTCTTGCAAAAACTCCTTCCTCCTACTTCTGCTATTGGGAATTTTATAACCTAAATTTTTGATACCTCTTCAATATATCAGCCTTCGCATTACTTTGAAAGCAGCAATCTTCTCCTCCCCCAATTGACCAGTCTTCTCTTTCACACACTTAACACTTCCAGTTGTCTCTGCCATTCCAGTTGGATATGTTTTCCAGATACTTGAATTTTTCTCTCCTCCAGGATTACTAAATATATATTTTGAGGCATATTAGTAACCACATTTTTATATAATTGAATTTATATAATTAATTTTTTCTCAATATAAATCACACCCAATGTAAACTAAAATGCAATTTATTGTCCAGCCAGTACTTATAATGATAAATGAAGACAGCACTTTAAAAGGTAAAATTTTGTATATTCCCTAACATTAACACTGCTTTCTTAGCCTAATGCTTAATCTCATGCTGGGAGCGGGCGGGGGGGAACTTTCAACAATTCCAAAAATATTTTACATTTTTCAATTGCTCTGTGTCAATGTACTTAAATGCATTTCAAAATGAGTAATACAGCCACACAAAATAGAAGAGTATACATTAATGATACAAATGGGAATCTTCATGCTTAATCTAATTAAGCATTCTATTGTTCTTGATGGCAAAAAAATTTTTTAAACTTTCCTCCTAACTTGAAAGAACTTTCCCAGGCAAACAGCAGCAGCAATTTTAAAGAACTTTCCCAGACAAACAGCAGCAGCAATTTTCAAATCGTCTTGTTTTGAAGCGGGGAGTCTGCTTCTCCCTCTGACCCTCTTCCCTCTCGTGCTCTCTATCTCTCATTCTCTCTCTCTCAAATAAATAAATAAAATCTTTAAAAAAAAATACCAAGTGGACTACAGATTGTTCTATTTTTAGGGATAGTGACTATAGCACATGGCCCTTTGGGGAACTATGTGTAAGACATTTATTACTTCTAATATTATTTAAAGGAACTAAAATTTGGTCTGACATAAAAAAATAACCGGAAAAAAACAAAAACATTTTTAGTTTAACAGTCAATCAGGATTACCCATGAATTCCTCAGCTCATTCATCTATTGCTCACTTGGCTAAGGCTCAAAGGAACCCCAAATATAAGTGAATTTTAATGAGGAAAACGAAAGAGCACAACATAATTTTACTAAATATAACACACACTGGGACAATGTGCTTAGTATAGTAAGTCAGTTATCTCCTTTACAACTCAGAGCCATTTGTTAGGTCAGGGGTTGCCAAACTGGATCCTAGGGGCCAAATCTGACCTACCGTCTGTTTTTGTAAATAAAGTTTTATTGGAATGTAGTTATGCTCATTCATTTACATAGCATCTGTGACTGCTTTCACCCTACAAGAGCAGAGTTGGGTAGTTGTAGCAGATCATGTGTTCTACAAAGCCTAAAATATTTGCTTATATAGCTTGCTACAAGAAAAGCCTGCCAACTCCTGAAATAGATGCTATCAATTTTACTTTTATTTTTGGTTGAAAAAACTAAGGTATCCAGTCTATTGTGGTAGACTGGATTATGTTCTATAATTATCCTTGAATGACAATAAACAGCAGTTACAAGCATATACCAAATGACCTTCTCAATGAAAAAGAAGATGTGTAGTGGTTCCTTCCATGGCCCACATCCTACAGCCAACAGTGAAGTCAGAATATGTGAATTTTAGAAAGCTTAAATTAATGGATGAAACTTGGATTTTGAAATGTATTAATTCAAACTGAAGAATAGAAAAAATAAAGGGGACAGGGTACATTTAGCTTACATATCTGCTCCTTAGAGAGGCCTTCCCTGACAGCCTTCTCTGGCGAACAATTACAATCAATTCTCAGTCCCTGTCTATTGCATCACCCTAGTTATATAATAAATAGCATTTTCCACAAATTTTAGCTGTCCTGTTAACTTGTTGTGTATCTTCTTCCATTTAGTTGTAAGTTTTATGAGAACAAGGGTTGTATCTGTCTTGTTAATCACTGTATGCCCAATGCCTAGTACTATTAGTGCTCAAGAATATTTGAAGAATGACAGGGAGAGAAAGAGGTGGGAGAAGGATAGAAAAGAGAATAAATTGTATTTTCAATAGATAAAGAACTGGGAGAAAAACCTTTGGGGCAAAAGAAAAGAATGAACGTAGCAAAGAAAATGCTTCCTTTGCTCTTCTATTGTTTATTGCTATAAATAGAGTGGATAATAGAATAGATAATGGAATAGATGATAGAAAGAAAGAAAATAAGATATCCTCAAAGAAAGAATACAGAAGGAAAAATATTTGAGGAGTATCATTCCTCTAAATATTTATCAATTTTTTTCACCTAAATAAATCATCTATGAACAAATTCTAGCATAAAACTATCTTACAATGTAGGGGGAAACAAGAAATAGGGTTCTAAGCCTATAATCCCTGAAAATCAGGATTTTAAGGGGCTGGCAGGAAAAAATTTCCATTAAGAGCAAACTAAACTTGGAGTGCGGAGCAAGATGGTGGAGGAGTAGGAGACCTGGATTTCGTCTGGTCTCAGGAATTCAGCTGAATAGGGATCAAACCATTCCGAACACCTACGAACTCAACAGGAGATCGAAGAAGAGAGTAGCAACGACTCTGAACAGAAAAGCGACCACTTACTGGAAGGTAGGACGTGCGGAGAAGTGAATCCAAGGCGATATTCGGGAGGATAGACGGCGGGGGAGGGGCCTCCGTCGGCCGCTTCTGGCAAGTGATAGAGCCGCGGGGCACAAAATCGGACCTTTTAGAAGCCGGCTCCGCTGAGGGACGTCGCTCCAGTGGCTAAGCGGGGGGTGGAATCCTCCCGGGACAGTGTGGTCTCAGGACCCTCGGGGTCACAGAAAGACCGGGGAGCCTGAGTGCGGCAGAGCTCCCAGGTATCAGAGCGGGGAAGCAGGCTGCAGAGACGGAGCCGAGGCGCGGGCTCTCAGCTCGGGGTGCCCATAAAGTGTGATCCGCGGCCCAGTCCGGCCACTGCTCCTCCAGCAGGCACCCAACAAGCGGCAGATCCGGGGAGACTCCCCTTCCTCCCCCGGGAGGAGCGGCGCGGGAGTGCACCGCAGGGATCTGCTGGGTTTGGAGACTCCACACGGGGTCAGGAGCCAGAGATACCAATGCTCGGTCACAGGCCGGGTGAGCACGGAGTGTGGCTGGAGACCGGGGACATGGGAGTGACTGACTGCTTTTCTCTGGGGGCGCACTGAGGAGCAAGGCCCCAAGTTCTCGGCTCCTCCAGGCAGAGATTGGGAAGCCACCATTTTCACTCTCATCCTCCAAAGATGGACCCAGAGCTTGCAGGGAACAAAAGCTCCTGAGAGCAAACCCGAGCAGCTTGCTTAGCCCGGACTCACAAGGGCGGGGCAATTCCGCCTCCGGCAAAGACATTTGGGAACCACGGCAACAGGTCCCTCCCCCAGAAGATCAGCACGAAAAGCCAGCAAGCCAAGACCAAGTTTACCCATCAAGGAGAACGGGAGAACTCCAGCGCTAGGGGAATACTGCACATAGAATTCATGGCCTTTTTACCATGATTCATTAGTTTTTCAAAGTTAATTTTTTAACTTTTTTTTTGAATTTTTCTTTTTCCCTTTTTCAAAGAACATCTTATCAATCCCTTTTTTTAAAAAAAAAGATTTTTTATTTTTCATTTTTAGAGTCATATTTTATCCCTTCATAGTAGTTACCCTTATTTTTGGCATATATATAAAAGTTGTTCTCTCTTTAAAATTTTGAGATACAATTTCTTCTAACAGATCAAAATATACCCTAACACTAGTGTATGGCTTTGTTCCAGTCTCCTGCCTGATCACATTCTCTCCCTTTTTCTGTTTTTTTCTTTTTTCTTTTTCTTTTTAAATCTTCTTTCTTTTTAAAAACAACTTCTTATCTTATCAATTCCTTTCATAAAATCTTTTATAATTTTCATCTTTACAGTCATCTGCCATCCCTTCATTGTATCAACCCTTATTTTGTACATATATAAGTCTTTCTTCCTTTAAAATTTTAGCAGGCACTTTCTTCTAACAGACCAAAATATGCCCAAAAGCTAGTGTGTGGCACTGATCTATGCACTAGCCTGATCGTTTTTGATCATATTCTGTTTATTTTTGTTTTGTTCTGTTTTTGTTTGTTTTTATCTTTTTCTTTTTCCTTTTTTTTTTTTCTCTTCTTTCTTTCCCTTTCTTGTCCCCTGGTTTCAGGTCTTTTCTGATTTGTATAGAGTATATTTGCTGGAGACGTTGTTAACCTGTTAGCATTCTGTTCGCTCATTCATCTGTTCTCCTCTGGACAAAATGACAAGATGAAAAAAATCACCTCAACAAAAAGAACAAGAGGTAGTACCGTCTGCCCGGGACCTACTCAATACACACATTAGTACGAGGTCGGACCAAGAGTTCAGATTCATGACTTTAAAGATACTAGCTGGGCTTGACAAAAGAGTGGAAGTTATTAGAGAAACCCTTTCTGGAGAAATAAAAGAACTAAAATCTAAGCAAGTCGAAATCAAAAAGGCTATTAATGAGGTGCAATCAAAAATGGGGGCACTGACTGCTAGGATAAATGAGGCAGAAGACAGAATCAGCGATATAGAAGACCAAATGACGGAAAATAAAGAGGCTGAGAAAAAGAGAGAGAAACAACTACAGGATCACGAGGGCAGAATTCGAGAGATAAGCGATACGATAAGACGAAACAACATTAGAATAATTGGGATCCCAGAAGAAGAAGAAAGAGAGAGAGGGGCAGAAGATATATTGGAGCAAATAATAGCAGAGAACTTCCCTAATGTGGGGAAGAAAACAGGCATCAAAATCCAGGAGGCACAGAGAACCCGTCTCAAAATCAATAAAAATAGGTCAACACCCCAACATCTAATAGTAAAACTTACGAGTCTCAGAGACAAACAGAAAATCCTGAAAGCACCTCGGGAGAAGAGATATGTAACCTACAATGGTAGAAATATTAGATTGGCAGCAGACCTATCCACAGAGACCTGGCAGGCCAGAAAGGACTGGCATGATATCTTCAGAGGACTAAACGAGAAAAATATGCAGCCAAGAATACTATATCCAGCTAGGCTATCATTGGAAATAGAAGGAGAGATCAAAAGCTTCCAGGACAAACAAAAACTAAAGGAATTTGCAAACACAAAACCAGCCCTACAAGAAATATTGAAAGGAGTCCTCTAAGCAAAAAGAGAGCCTAAAAGAAGCATAGATCAGAAAGGAACACAGACAAAAAACAGTAACAGTCACCCTACAAGCAATACAATGGCACTAAATTCACAACCTTTCAATAGTTACCCTGAATGTAAATGGGCTAAATGCCCCAATCAAAAGACACAGGCTATCAGATTGGATTAAAAAACAAGACCCATCCATATGCTGTCTGCAAGAGACTCATTTTAGACCCAAAGACACCCCCACATTGAAAGTGAGGGGCTGGAAAACCACTTACCATGCTAATGGACACCAAAAGAAAGCTGGGCTGGCAATCCTTCTATCAGACAAATTAGATTTTAAAACAAAGACTGTAATAAGAGATGAAGAAGGACACTACATACTACTTAAATGGTCTATCCAACAAGAAGATCTAACAATTGTAAATATCTATGCCCCTAACATGGGAGCAGCCAATTATATAAGGCAATTAATAACAAAAGCAAAGAAACACATTGACAACAATACAATAATAGTGGGGGACTTTAACACCCCCCTAACTGAAATGGACAGATCATCTAAGGAAAAGATCAACAAGGAAATAAAGACTTTAAATGAAACACTGGATCAAATGGACTTTACAGACATATTCAAACATTCCATCCCAAAGCAACGGAATACACATTCTTCTCAAGTGCCCATGGAACATTCTCCAGAATTGATTACATCCTAAGTCACAAATCAGGTCTCAACCAGTACCAAAAGATTGGGATTATTCCCTGCATCTTTTCAGAATACAATGCTTTGAAACTAGAACTCAATCACAAGAGGAAAGTCGGAAAGAACTCAAATACATGGAGGCTAAAGAGCATCCTACTAAAGAATGAATGGGCCAACCAGGAAATTAAAGAAGAATTAAAAAAATTTTTGGAAACCAATGAAAATGAAAACACAACTGTTCAAAATCTTTGGGATGCAACAAAGGCAGTCCTGAGAGGAAAGTATATAGCAATACAAGCCTTTCTCAAGAAACAAGAAAGATCTGAAATACACAACCTAACCCTACACCTAAAGGAGCTAGAGAAAAAACAGCAAATAAAGCCTAAACCCAGCAGGGGAAGAGAAATAATAAAGATCAGAGCACAAATCAATGAAATAGAAACCAAAAGAACAGTAGAACAGATCAACGAAACTAGGAGCTGGTTCTTTGAAAGAATTGACAAGATTGATAAACCCCTGGCCAGACTTATCAAAAAGAAAAGAGAAATGACCCAAATCAACAAAATCATGAATGAAAGAGGAGAGATCACAACCAACACCAATGAAATACAAACAATTATAAGAACATATTATGAGCAACTCTATGCCGGCAAATTCGATAACCTGGAAGAAATGGATGCATTCCTAGCAATGTATCAACTACCAAAAGTGAACCAGAAAGAAATAGAAAACCTGAACAGACCTATAACCACTAAGGAAATTGAAGCAGTCATCAAAAATCTCCAAACAAACAAAAGCCCAGGGCCTGATGGCTTCCCAGGGGAATTCTACCAAACATTTAAAGAAGAATTAATACCTATTCTCCTGAAACTGTTCCAAAAAATAGAAATGGTAGGAAAACGTCCAAACTCATTTTATGAGGGCAGCATTACCTTGATCCCAAAACCAGACAAAGACCCCATCAGAAAGGAGAATTACAGACCAATATCCTTGATGAACATGGATGCAAAAATTCTCACCAAAATACTAGCCAATAGGATCCAACAGTACATTAAAAGGATTATTCACCACGACCAAGTGGGATTTATCCCTGGCCTGCAAGGTTGGTTTAACATCTGCAAATCAATCAACGTGATACAATATATTAACAAAAGAAAGAACAAGAATCATATGATCCTCTCAATAGATGCAGAAAAAGCATTTGACAAAGTACAGCATCCTTTCTTGATCAAAACTCTTCAGAGTATAGGGATAGAGGGTACATACCTCAATATCATAAAAGCCATCTATGAAAAACCTACAGCAAATATCATTCTCAATGGGGAAAAGCTGAGAGCTTTTTCCCTAAGGTCAGGAACGCGGCAGGGATGTCCACTCTCACCACTGCTATTCAACATAGTATTAGAAGTCCTAGACACAGCAATCAGACAACAAAAAGAAATCAAAGGCATCCAAATCGGCAAGGAGGAAGTCAAACTCTCATTCTTTGCAGATGATATGATACTGTATGTGGAAAACACAAAAGACTCCACCCCAAAACTGCTAGAACTCATACAGGAATTCAGCAAAGTAGCAGGATATAAAATCAGTGCACAGAAATCAGTGGCATTCCTACACCAACAAAAAGACAGAAGAGAGACAAATCAAGGAGTCGATCCCATTTACAATTGCACCCAAAACCATTAGATACCTAGGAATAAATTTAACCAAAGAGGCAAAGGATCTGTACTCAGAAAACTATAAAATACTCATGAAAGAAATTGAGGAAGACACAAAGAAACGGAAAAACGTTCCATGCTCATGGATTGGAAGAACAAACATTGTGAAGATGTCAGTGCTACCTAGAGCAATCTACACATTCAATGTAATTCCCATCAAAATACCATCCACTTTTTTCAAAGAAATGGAACAAATAATCCTAAAATTTGTATGGAACCAGAAGCGACCCCGAATAGCCAGAGGAATGTTGAAAAAGAAAAGCAAAGCTGGCGGCATCACAATTCTGGACTTCCAGCTCTATTACAAAGCTGTCACCATCAAGACACTAGGGTACTGGCACAAAAACAGACACATAGATCAATGGAACAGAACAGAGAGCCCAGAAATGGACCCTCAACTCTATGGTCAACTCATCTTTGACAAAGCAGGAAAGAATGTCCAATGGCAAAAAGACAGTCCCTTCAACAAATGGTGTTGGGAAAATTGGACAGCCACATGCAGAAGAATGAAACTGGACCATTTCCTTACACCACACACAAAAATAGACTCCAAATGGTTGAAAGACCTAAACGTGAGACAGGAGTCCATCAAAAGGAGAACACAGGCAGCAACCTCTTCAACCTCAGCACAGCAACTTCTTCCTAGAAACATCACCAAAGGCCAGGGAAGCCAGGGCAAAAGTGAACTATTGGGATTTCATGAAGATAAAAACTTTTGCACAGCAAAAGAAACAGTCCACAAAACCAAAAGACAACCGACAGAATGGGAGAAAATACTTGCAAATGACATATCAGATAAAGGGCTAGTACCCAAAATCTATAAAGAACTTATCAAACTCAACACCCAAAGAACAAATAATCCAATCAAGAAATGGGCAGAAGACATGAACAGACATTTTTCCAAAGAAGACATCCAAATGGCCAACAGACACATGAAAAAGTGCTCAACATCACTCAGCATCAGGGAAATCCAAATCAAAACCTCAATGAGATACCACCTCACACCAGTCAGAATGGCTAAAATTAACAAGTCAGGAAACGACAGACGTTGGCGGGGATGTGGAGAAAGGGGAACCCTCCTACACTGTTGGTGGGAATGCAAGCTGGTGCAACCACTCTGGAAAACAGTATGGACGTTCCTCAAACAGTTGAAAATAGAGCTACCATACGATCCAGCAATTGCACTACTGCGTATTTACCACAAAGATACAAATGTAGGGATCCGAAGGGGTACGTGCACCCCAATGTTTATAGCAGCAATGTCCACAATAGCCAAACTGTGGAAAGAGCCAAGATGTCCATCGACAGATGAATGGATAAAGAAGAGGTGGTATATATATACAATGGAATATTATGCAGCCATCAAAAGGAATGAGATCTTGCCATTTGCAACGACGTGGATGGAACTGGAGGGTGTTACGCTGAGTGAAATAAGTCAATCAGAGAAAGACATGTATCATATGACCTCACTGATATGAGGAATTCATAATCTCAGGAAACAAACTGAGGGTTGCTGGAGTGGTGGGGGGTGGAGAGATTGGGTGGCTGGGTGATAGACATTGGGGAGGGTATGTGCTATGGTGAGCACTGTGAATTGTGCAAGACTGATGAATCACGGATCTGTACTTCTGAAACAAATAATACAATATATGTTAAGAAAAAAAAAAGAAGAAGATAGCAGGAGGGGAAGAATGAAGGGGAGTAAGTCGGAGGGTGAGACGAACCATTAGAGTCGATGGACTCTGAGAAACAAACTGAGGGTTCTAGAGGGGAGGGGGGTGGGGGGATGTGTTAGCCTGGTGATGGGTATTAAAGAGGGCATGTACTGCATGGAGCATTGGGTGTTATGCACAATGAATCATGGAACACTACATCAAAAACTAATGATGTAATGTATGGTGATTAACATAAGAATAAAAAATTATTAAAAAAATTATAAAAGAAGATGAAGGAAAAAAAAAGCCAATTTGCCCCGCTTTTTCCTTCTTTCTTGTAAAGTGAATATAACTTACATTTTTAAAGCTTATATAAAAGAAGTCATTAGCTAATGAAAGCTTGTTTGATCTCCAAAAAGACAGAGTTATAATATAGAAAGATCAGTGCTACTGCAGAGAGAATTGTAAATCAACAGACTGGACAATTCAGAAGTTTATAATAAAATTATTTTTTAAACTAAATAAACATGACATCTCAATTCATAATAGCTGTACTAGTACATTAAATGATAGCCTTTTAAATTAAAAATGATGTTTATAGTTAACAAAGTAGGAGGCTCCACTATCACTCAACTAGTCATATTCCCATACATCTTTGTTCCTACAATTTCCTCCTGGAAAACCTGTGTTTTAGGTGCACAATTCTACTATGTTTGGTTTTTTATCCTCCTTTATCCTAATTCTCAAAGAAACAATGGTTTACAAAAAAAAAAAAAGAAGAAGAATAAAAAACAGCAGAACAAAAGCCTAGTCAACTACCTAAAAACTACTTGAGTCCAGATGGTGTAACATGTAGGGGTGTGGGGAAAACAGTTATATGCACCACACACCCTGTTACTTGCCTCAAGAATACTTAAAATAGCAGATATTTTACATTTTTGTTATTGAAGATGTTGCTGAAGGCTGATTTATAAGTGACAAAAATAATGTTCAAATATACTCATAGTGTGCCTTTATGCAGGTATCTTCCTCACCACATATATTTTCTTTCTACTGTTCATGGTTTTAAAATGTAAAACACAATTTAATATAAATTTAATGGATCATATTCAATATACCTTCCCAATTTTATATATGAATTGTGCCAGTTTTTGCTGTCTTGCCTCAAATAGAGTCCAGAAAATGTGTGACTTGCCACAGCTCAAGAACTTAAATAAAAGCAAATGTGGTCTCTTATGCAAAGTCATATACTTCTCAAGTTACTGTAAATTCAGAAGAAAATGATTAGCTCTGCTATTTAACAAGTTTTAGAGGCATCTCAACTTGTTAGAAAACTCTTTTTAATGTAGGTTGATAAACAATTCTGAGTCTATATCAAGGTGCTTTTCCCTGAGACAAGGTCTACCAAGTGCCACAAAATATGCCAGCTCATATTCAGTGAACCAGGTTTCTCTTTGGAATAACTTTGGGATTTCTATAGTGGGGGCTATTACCACCGACTATGTGATAACCACAAACCTTCTTCTACCTCTAATTATCTCATTTTTTCATAGTTCTCCAAAACAAGGACTGTTAACTTCAAGTTCACACATATCCTTGTAGGAGTCCATAAACTCTCTGAAATTTTATAGGAGGGCATTTTTTTTTCCTGGAGAGAGGATACCCATCTGTAATTAGATTCAAAAAGGTATCCGTGACATTCAAGTGGTTGGGATACTGGGATATATCTAAATCATAATGAAGCTTATCACATAAACAAAAACCTTTGGGATTTATACTAGATAACCAGCCTATAAAAAAAATGGCTTTAGTGGTCTTTGAAGGATGTCACTAAGCAGTTTTCTCATACATCTGGTTGTGACATTTTTTCTCTTCTATCTCTGCACATTTCTTTAAGATTTAGAAACACTGGTCATTTCAAATAATATTCTATTACTATACTGAACGTTAAAGTTACCAAAATATTTTCTTTAATGTTAACATAATTTTACATTTATCTTATACTTAATTTGATTTTTTTTCAATTTTAAGCAAGGTCATAGATTATTTTCACTTATTTATTCTTTCATTTATTCATTCTTATCGCTACTATATAAGTAGGGTTCTTGTTCCCAACAACAGAATCCCTTCTAAGAAGAAAAGGATTCATTAAGGGCATTAGGTAGCTTAAAGAATTTCTATCTCAGCCAAGGAACCAAATTTGGATGCTAGACAGCAGGAAAACTGCAGTCAGAACAGAACTTCATTACTGTTCTAGTGAAAACACCACTATGGCTTCTGCTTACCACTTAATATGCTATGGATCAAATATTTGACAACTACACAAACTTGAACCAGATATCGGCCATATGCTCTTCCAGATCTACTCTCAGCCCTTTTCCACTTTGCTTTCTGCCCCAAGAGGCTGATCTACCAGATTCCATTAACAAGCCAATGACCCATATGGATTCTCCTTGGATGCACCAGGGAGGATACTGGGAGAAGATGGGAGAGAAGAAAGAGTGAGTTTATGACATTTATTCATTTAGGTCCCTCCCTCTTCTGGTAGGTTGTCTCAGGATGGCTGTTTTCCTCTAGGGAACTTGGCCTGTACAATATCCATTTTTCATTCTCTTGGGATAGGGTTAGAGGGCATCCCTACAGCTGCTAGACCAGGGTGCTTGCTGCATTCATTAATATCTCCAACATACTACACAGACCTTTACCAATGGTGCCTTTATAAATAGACAGAGTGTCCTTTGTTTCCTGTTGAGACACAAATTTACCAAAACAATATTTGCATTTTTGTTATTGAAGACCTGTTTTTATAGCTACTCCAGAAAAATCAGAATTCTCCCCTACAGAATGCTCTCTCCCTGCCCTCAGCTACACATAATGTAACTTACTTCCACATTCCAAATCTCAGCTATAAATCTGCCTGGTAAATCTCAGATAATATGAAGAACATTATATGCAAGGAGTTTGGGACATTTAGTTTTATCTTTTAAGCCTCCACAATTCAAGAAAGTGCACCAGAAGGGGATTGAGTGGATATTGCACGAGCCAGCATACCATTATCTACTTCAAACACTGATATTTACACATAAAAATTTATGAAAAGTTGACCTGCTATGAAGTGAGTAGTAGTTTTTTCTACCATTTGTCATGTATATACTTTGCCTATGTTGCTTTATACAAATATTTAGATTAGTAATCAAAGAGAACAACTCAATAGTAACCCAGGACATGCAGGTATTATCAATAGTATATAAAGCTTAAAAGGTCAGGTAAACATTTGCTCTGTTATTTGTATTCAAAATATATTTTTCATATATGCAATAAATACAACTGAAGTTTATTCTACCAAATACATCCTCAAAAATGTAGCTATGACACAAGTCCCATTTGCCTTGTGAATTTCATGGGTGCTGAAAATATTAGACAGTGGAAAGTAGATTGTGGTCAAAAAGATTATGTCCAGGATGTGGTAGATTTTTAAAATGGCCACAATCCTTCATTTGAAGAGTGAGCATCTATTTTCCCAGCTCTTGAATATGGATGAGCTTTGTGAATTGCTTTGGTCAATAGAATATAAGCAAACTGTGGCACAAGCAAAGATTCAAAAACCACTTACACACTGGGACTTGCCCATTTGCCACTCCTGGGATCTCTTGCCACCATCATCATGTGAATAAACCTTGGCAAGCCTGCTAAATGACAAGAGACACGTGACCCAGTCATGCCTTCTGTTCACCAGACAAGTTTGTGAGGCCATCCTGGATAAGTTAGCCCCCAAACAACCCGCCAACTAACAGTAGATACATGAGCCACCTAGCCCAAGGGAGATGAGCCAAGCCCACCTGGATCAAAAGAGCCACCACTGAGCCCAACCCAAATTGCAGACCCATAGAACTATAAGCTGAAAAAGAAAATAAATAAAAATTTTAAAAGGTTAGTTTTTCGGGGTGCCTGGGTGGCTCAGTCATTAGGCGTCTGCCTTTGGCTCAGGTCATGATCCCAGGGTCCTGGGATCAAGCCCCGCATTGGGTTCCCTGCTCGGCGGGAAGCCTGTTTCTCCCTCTCCCACTCCCCCCACTTGTGTTCCCTCTCTCACTGTGTCTCTCTCTGTCAAATAAATAAATAAATAATCTTTTAAAAAAAAAGATTAGTTTTTCAAACCACTAATTTTTGTGGGGTCTTTGTTTTTTTAACACAAACAAGTTAACTGATATATAAAAGATACCTAGAAGGAGCGTGCTGCTGTTGACTAACCTAAAAATATATAGCATTGGCTGCAGGACTGGGCAGTAAAGCTGGAAAAGCAGTGAGGAAACTTGCAAAGGCTGACCCGTGCTACGTAGTAGAAAAGCAAGTGGCAAAACTGTCACCTGTAGTTACATAGAAGACAAAGAATTTATCTGATAAGCTTATGGGCATGACAAGATGGCTTCCAAGCTCAATGTTGCAGGTATCAGCTGGCTTCTTTTAGCTCCCAGGGTAAGGTATGGGAAGGGAGAGAGATATGCTAAAAATAAACTGTTGTCAGACAGAATTTTTTTTCACACAGAATTTAAAAGGAAAGTAAAGGGGTAGGACAAGTTGGGCTGGCAAACAACACTGTTTCTCATTTCCAGTATCTCCAACTAGCAAATTATTTTCTTTTTCTTTTTTCTTTTCTTTCTCTTTCTTTCTTTCTTTCTTTTTTTCTTTCTTCTTTCTTTCTTCCTTCCTTCCTTCCTTCCTTCCTTCCTTCCTTCCTTCCTTTCTTTTCTTTCTTTCTTTCTTTCTTTCTTTCTTTCTTTCTTTCTTTCTTTCTTTCTTTCTTTAGTTCTTTCTTTCCTTCTTGTTTCAGGTGTATAATTTAGTGTATCACTTAGATACAACTCCCATTGCTTTTCAGGACAAGTGCTCTTCTTAATGGCCATCACCCATTTAATCCATTCCCCCTGCCCACCTCCCCTCCAGCAACCCTCAGTTTGTTCAATATAGTTAAAAATCTGTCTTCTTGTTTGCCTCTCTTCTCTCTCTTTTTTTTTTTATCTCCCCCACCATGTTCATCTCTTTTGTTTCTTAAATTCCACATATGAGTGAAATCATATAGTATTTGTCTTTCTCTAACCTATTTCACTTAGCATAATACACTCTAGCTCCATCCACATCATTGCAAATGGCAAGATTATATTCTTTTTCATGGCTGAGTAATAATCCATTATATATCATATCTTCTTTATCCATTCATCAGTAGGTGGAGAGTTGGGCTGTTTCCATAGTTTGGCTACTGTAGACAATGCTGCTAAAAATACATGGACCCCTTCAAATCAGTATTTTTATATTCTTTGGGTACATGCACTTAGTATTGTAATTGCTGGATCATAGGGTAGTTGTATTTTTAATTGAGGAACCTCCAAGCAAATTAGTATAAAATAAAATGAGGACTAAAGTAAGAACAAAGATCAAATCAAGGATGTGTCTTTAAAACCCTTTGTTAAAATCCTAAAATATTCAAGGAGGTGCAGAATGGCCTCTCCAAAATACACACAAGGCTTCTGAGAAGAATGAGGGTGTGGTTACATAAAAGCTTAATCCCCATCTATTAAGCCAAGAGAGAGAGAGATGCAGTCTCAAAACAATTGACATTTTGGATTTTACTGAATAGAGTAGACTAATCTAGTATATGGAAATCCCACAGGTTTTATGGAAGATATATCAGTAAAAGGCCCACTAGATTAGAGTAAAAGGAACTAAGATTGTTAAAATTAAAAAAGAAAAATCTTCTGTATCTCAATTGTCTGTGGGAGGAAGCAAGCTGAGAAGGCGACTCAGTTACAATTGGAGGCAATTTTTGTGGAAAAAAACAAGAACAGTTCAGAGGATAGAGCCATAAGCCCAAAGGTTGGAGTTAAAATCCATAGAAAAAAGTGACGAAGAAACTACACCCAAGGAGAAGTTAAGAATTTTGTATTGAGAGGCCACTTTATAGAGAACTGGGTCCTAACCAGGACACATTCCCTGGCCCCGGAGGCAGAAGAACTAACAGCGTCTGCCCTGAGGGGCTCCAGAATTGCATGGATCAGCACGTGCTACCTGTCTCTTGTTCTTCCCTTTTTTGAATGGAAAAGTCAATTAAAATTATCCTATCTTTGTCTCCCTTTGTAGGTGAGGCACAGATAACATGTGTTTTTATTCACTGTTTTCTTTAGTTCTTGGTCGCAAGAGGAACACACCCAAAGAGTAACATTCAGATCTTACTTAAATCATGAGATCCTGGAATTCCAGCCTAAAACTGGAATTAAATAACATTTCTGGGGAGGAGATAGGGGAATTTTGAAAGTGAGAGAAGAGTGAATTAATTGGGATCAAAGGACAAACGATAGTTTATTAAAACACAATTATCCCTCTTTCATTTAAAGGCTTTCCACTTTCCCACCCCTTGAATCTAGGTTGGCCATGTAACTTGCCGTGTAAACGAGCCATTAACAAAAATGATACAAGCGCTTACCTACTTGATGTTTCTGGGCCTTCTGCCACTGCCACCATGTGAATATTCCCAGATTAGCCTACTGGTTGATGAGAGACATGTGGCTTAATTGCATTGATACCCCATCTGAGAGTGAGACAACAACCAAACATGAACTAAGTTATGGAGAATCAGCCAGGCCCCACGTGGCCTGCCAAGTAACAGCTGAGGAATTAGAAAGCCCAGGTGAATTCAGCCACAGTCTGACCTTAAGAACGGCCTGGCACAAATTGACAAACTAAACAAAAGGTTGTTTTCTAAGCCACTATATTCATCACACTGGCTTGTTACACAGCAAAGGCAAACCAATATACAAGACTAATCTACTTCCATATAAATATCTGGATGTAATCTCGAAAGAACAACATGAAAAATATTCTATATCTCCTATTGAGGAGTCTGGAAATCTAGAATTACTGAAGATGAGACGTTTTGTTTGTTTGCTAGAGGGAAGACATTTTCTTGGAAAAAGTTGGAACTTACTTTTAAGACTATGTCTATACTACCTCAGGAAGGACTGTCTTAAAAACCAAAGAAAATAGATTACATTGGGGTAAAAAGAAGCTTCAAATCAGAGTTGAAAGATGTTCGGCAGGGGGAGGGGTGATCATGGAGAGGACATGACCTCTGGTTGACCTGAGAGCTGGCCCAGGGAATTAGAGGTTCCTCACTGCTCCCCTGTCCTCGAAATGTACATTTTGCCCACCATTCCCACAGTGGGAGCCATTTCTAAGGACACAGCCTTGGAAGAGCAGTATGTTGTTAGGACATCTACACAGTATTCGTGACTTAACCCATCTGAGACCTCTGTATAAACTTTTTAGATTTTGATGGGCAGGTGTGGAGATCTACTTGTCTTGCAGCTGCCCAAGACAAGCCTCGTATGCAGTTTCCCTTTCTTATCCAACTTCCCGCCGATCACTCTGGAGGGATCTGCCTCCTTTTCTGATCTCTCCTCACCCTCCCATACAGGGCCCAGTTTTCAGACTAACAAAAGATCTGGGTTAGTTCTTCCTGGTAACCACTAATTATATGGGTCACCTAGAGTCCATAACTGGACAGTTCTGTTCCTCTGCTGAATAAGTGAAATAAGGGGGCTGGATGAGGTGATATTTGAATTTCCATCTAGCTATAAAATATTTTGTTTTTCTGATTTCGTTTCAGAATTCAAGGCTAGTCTGCCTATTAAACTAATAACAATGTCTTTCACAGCAATTGAATTCATATGAAGATCTATAATTCTAGTTCAAGATAGAAAATAAGTATATCCCTAGGCTGCTCTATCAATCTGTCTAGCAATCTAGAGAGATAGAGATTTCTATTTTCTCATATTGTACCATTGGAGGTTGTATGAACTAGTCTTTGGAAACTATTTTTTTTTTTAAATACCGATTACATGTAAAGTATTGTGCTTGACACCTTAGAAAACACAAGAGGTGTTGTATCTAGAAATTGCCCCCAAAGACCTTACTCTTAATTGGAAGAGAAAGGTACTTACTTATTAAAAAGCAAACTACAAGCTAACACGTAAAATATGACAAGGACCAGCGACACCACATAGGTCAGAGCTTAGCAGTGAAGAGTATAGGCTCTGGAGCCAGATTGCTGAAATCTGATCCCAGCTACCTCATTTACCTGCTGTGCAGTTTGGACAGGTTTTTTGTTTTTTGTTTTTTGTTTTTTAACATCTCTGGGCCAATCCCTTATGTACCTATGCACAAGATAGGTGTTTCAAAGTACCTACCTCGTAGATTATTACAGAGAATTAATATATACGAAGTGCCTACAACAGTTTAAATGTTAATATATGCAAAGTGCTAACTAAGCACACAGGAAATGTTGTGTAAGTGCTATGTATCTAAATGTAGATTGTAAATGGCTAGGAATAATTAGCGACTCCACATGAACTGCTCTGAGAAGAGACAAGACCCAGCCACCTCTAGAAAAGAAATCAGCCAACTTCCTGGCTTTAATTTCATACTCCATGTGCTTATCAGTTTTCAGAAATGGACAAAGTTTGTGAAAAGTTTTGTTTCCTTGAATACTCAAATTCAGTGTGCTGTGGTATTTTATATTAGGGATGAATTTTACTGACAAGGAATGTGAGGGGCATATTTTAATCAGAACCCTCACATTGAGCCTGCTCTGCTTTCAGATGGCTGTTGAAATCAATATAGCTACAGCAGGTGCATTAGCAGGGAAATATACATGTGAACTCCATATCTATGCGGGGCACTAGTGCATCTCTCCTAGGACACTGACACATAATATGCATCAGTGAATATTCTTGAAATAAATTAATGAATAAGTTGAAAGTAATTTTAGATGTACAATATTCAAGGCAGTATCAAAAAAAATGCAAAGCTAAGTAGGTACTATTGTTTAGATCAGTTTTTTTTTTTGACTATATACACACATACATACAAAGTTCTACAGGTAAAAAATAATAACACAAGTCAAACTAATGTTAGAAATTGCATTCATGTAATAATAGATTTAGGTTGCCAGAATTTTTCTTTTTGAAGTTATTTGGAGCCTAACAGTTTATAATGCCATAAGAGCCACCTTAGAGGTGATGTTCAGTGGGGGCGCCTGGGTAGCTCAGTCGGTTAAGCGTCTGTCTTTGACTCAGGTCGCCTTTGGCTCAGGTCATGATCCTGGGGTCCTAGGATCAAGTCCTGCATTGGACTCCCTGAAGGGAGTCTGCTTGTCCCTCTCCCTCTGCTGTACCACACCCCAGCTCATGCTCTCTCCCCCTCGCCCTCTCTCTAATAAATATAATCTTTGAGAAAAAAAAAGAAGTGATTTTCAGTGAAAGCATAAGGAAATGGTCTTAAAGTGTGGTCTCCGAAGGACAGCAGCAGCATCTCCTGCATGCTTGCTAGAGATGCAAATTCTCAGGCCCGATCCCTGACCTGTTGAATCTGAAATTCTGGAAGTGGGTGCCCCAATATGCATTTTAGTAAGTCTGCAGGTGCTTCTGTCACAAGCTAAATTGAGAGAAGCCTGGCTTATGGCAACGTTTTGTTCCTCACTTGCTCTTCTTACAGACTTCTAAAGGAATGATACCGTTCTGTCTTCAAAGAAACACAATTCTTGGGTTATTTGAGGAACTGGTTCCAATATTACAAAAATCAAAATACAAAAAAACAGACTCACTCTTCTTTTCTGAAAACAATGGAACCAGAACTGTTTGACCAGGGAAATTTTTTTCAAACACTTGGGCAGGACTTTTTCATTTAATACCTTTTTATAATACATAGCTTATTATTTTAGAAACTGTTGACTTAGTGAAGAGAACGAGAAATATCACATAGTACAAAGTGTAAAAGTCACCAAAGAAGAAAAGCCAAAAACTAAAGGTTGAAGAAAAGACTAATGCTGAATTTCATTTCAAATACATAAAAATTAACAAAACCATGAAATTCATCTAAAGAGGAGGCACTTGCATGAAATAGAAATAATTTATATGTAAAATGGAAGAACTGATTTCCCCAGTTTGACTTCCATTCAGAGACACACTTGTAAATTAAATGTAGAGATTAAGAAAAAAAGGGGGGGCAGGGAGTGGCTCCTGGCTGGCTCATTAGGTAGAACATGTGACTCTTGATCTTGGGGTTGTGAGTTTGATCCCCATGCTGGGTGTAGAGACCGCTTAAAAATAAAATCTTTGAGGGGTGCCTGGGTGGCTCAGTTGGTTAAGCAGCTGACTTCTGATTTTGGCTCAGGTCATGATCTCAGGGCCCTGGGATAGAGCCTCCTGTTGGGCTCTGCGCTCTGCGGAAGTTGGCTTGAGGATTCTCTCCCTCTCCCAAGGCCCGTCCCCTAACTCACACACACAGGCTTTCTCTCTCTCTCTCTCTCTCTCCCTCAAAAATAAATAAATAAATCTTTAAAAAAAATAAAATCTTTAAGAAGAAAAAAAAAGACAAAAGGGAATTGAAAATCACAGTCTTAAAATACTGCCAAGGCACAGTTTATTCTTTTTAACGGTAACTGAGCATGTGTATAGGGAATAGCACTATATTAACCACTTTGGGAATTATAATTTAGTTGAATACAGCTCTGGTTTTCACAGAGGACACAATCTGCTGGAAAAAATATTCACGTTGCAATGAAAGTGCATGTTAAAAGCACTAGGGAGAAAACAGAAATTTCATTCCAACATGTAGAGTTTTAACACCGTGGTCTCAGAAAGAATTCTGTAGGCAGTTTTTTTTTTTTTTCAGATGGGCCACAAAAATAGAGGTCTAGTGAGAAAAATGGTGTTGGTACAGGTCTAGTACAGTGCCTCAGATATAGTAGGTACTCTGCAAACAGTCATTATTCAACCTTACAGTAAATTCTATTATCTTTACTTCCACTGTGGAAATAGTGGCTCCTTAAGTAGCTGTATTCACAGACCAACCAGAAGGAGTTAGTGGACAAGAAAAAGAGAAGACACAAGTGTCAACTACACCAACAACAAAGAGCATACATTGTAAGCACATTTCAGTGAGAAACAATGTGAGACTATGGGACATACAATAATGAGACCATTAATATAAATCAGTGTATTGTGAGAATTTATTGAACTCCTGTAAGACACTCTAGAACATGTTCTCATGCACCTTCAAGGGACACAAAAACCTGCAAAGCTAAGATTGTGTGCCTGCTGATAAGATAAGACATGTATAAGAAGTATATGAAAACTGAATACGAGGTGATAAGTGCCCATTTTACGAGGGACAGTGAAGGCTACAGGGCCAATATCGATGAAACAAGAGATTTATACTGGCAGGTGATGTTGGGAGTTTTCTAGGTTGGATTGGGATTCCTTGTTCTGCTGCATTTTTAGGATAAAATCATTTTTTTTAGATTTTATTTATTAGAGAGAGAGAGAGAGAGAGAGAGAGAGCATGGGTGGGGGGAGGGGCTGAGGGAGAGGGAGAAGCAGGCTCCCCAGTGAATAGGGAGCCTGATGTGGGGTTTGATCCCAGGATCCCGAGACCATGACCTGAGCTGAAGGTAGATGCTTAACCAACTGAGCCACCCAGGCACCCCTAGGATAAAATAATTACCTCTGTGGCTTCTCCCATTTTCCTTCTCTTCCCACACTCCTTAAACCCCAAACACTGAAGAGCTCACAGTGCTAAGGTGGAAGGCATATGATCAGAAAAATTATGAAGATAGTAATGAAGAGAGAATGGGATATCGTCTGTTATCTGTGCCGAGAAACAACCAACCAAATAAGTGGATGGGGGCCGAGCCGAAGGGGGAAGTCAGGAGGTAATTATTCTCTACGAGATATCAATGGTTCTTAGTAAAAACAAAACCTAAATCTACAGAACTAATTGCAATTGCCACCACGTCTGCCAGTGGAACTGTATTTTTTTTTTTTTTACTAACTCACATTCACACAACCTAAATGGTTTACAAAATGATTTTACATACGTTCTATTATTAATTCGCACAGCAAACATGGGTGGAAACAGCTGCTCAGGGAACTTAAATGACTTGAGTAAAGGCTAACGGCTAGCAGTTGGTTGAAGCCAGATATTCAAAATCATGTTCTGAAGAGCCACAGATGAAGATGTTCCCTGATCTATATTTAATATCAGAAAAGGAACATTCCAACACAGGTGAGTACTATTATTTGTTGATCGCCAACCGTGTGATCAGTGTTTTACCTCTCTAACTGGACGATCTCCCTGGCCCAGCTGGTGAGTCCTAAGACTTGTATATTATTCTATGGGCTTCTGATGTCAATACTTTGAACCAATATTACAAGGAGGGAGTGACGCTCTGGGTCAGCTCAGAAAAGACAATAGTGTTTCTGCTTCTCTCATTCTTTCTCTCGGGCACCCCAACTCCCATGCTCCAAGGAATTCTGGCCATATGCAGAAGCCATATTGAATTGTTCTAGAAGTCGGTCTCCAGGCAGACATCCAGCATCCTCACCAGACACATGAGGGAGCCTTCGCCAGGCACTGACTTTGACATGGTAGAGCCTGAGCCATAATAGGCTACTTGAACCCAGGCAGCCCTCAGAGCCAAAAGAGATGAAAAGAAGTGTTGTTAAGTTATTAAGCTTTAAGGCAATTTGTTGTACAGCAAAATAACAACCAGAACCTCATTTTTTACCTGAATTATTTCTTTAAAGAAGGCAATTAGTCCAATTTGTAGGCTCTCTGTGTGAAACCAACCAGGTGATAAATATGTAGCACCTGGTCAGGTCTGCGACCTCATTGTGCAGACAGGTACTTCATTTGTGGGACCTGGTGCCAAATGAAAATGTGGGGCCCCTTGTTCAGAAAGCAGGAAAGAAGTGCTGTTCCATATACATAAAACGCTTCCTCCTTTCTGTTACAGTGTCTCTACCTGTTTGCTTTTTGTTGTTCCATGGCATTTTCAGTAAAGCCAAATTTACATTTTAAATTAGGAGTATTTTTTTTCTTTTGCTCTCTATCTTTATATTAGGCAACGCTCCTTTCAAATGCAAATATCAAAACACTTATGTGTGAAATCACCAGAATTACAATTCATATTACGTGATTCCTGCCCAAAGGGTACCACAAGACCACCGAGGGAGAGAAATACAAGCCAGACTCAGAAAAATCTAGAATGTGAAAGAGAGAACTAGACTTAGAGACAGAGCTAGCCTAGGGAGTGTTCTGAGACATAAGGATTGTGGGGCGAGTGTAGACCCTCACATGTGGCACGTGTGTGGGACCATCCAGCAACACAGGCTGCACAAATGCTCACTGAGCCTGTGGCAGATACAGGAATGGTGCCTCAGAGGGCTTGGGGTCTGGAGAAGTTAAGTTCCATGGCTCAGTGGTTGGTGGGTTCTTCACCAGGACAGACGGGCCACGCCCAGGGATCTTTAAATTTTTGTACTGAGGGGCACACAAACCTGGATTAGGGGTGGGCACCAAGCCACATGCAGCATCCAGCGGATGGACCACAGGGTAGGTGCTGCTAGTCCAGGGTGGGGACTGTTGACGTCCTAACACGTTCTAGGTTACTGGGAGGGCCACCCGCCCACCCTGACCTCACCTGTACCCATGCCCAGGCCCCTGTCAGGGAAAGGCTGGTAGAGGTTATGGGGTGGGGAGCGGGGAAAAGGAGGCTGGGGGGTCCAGGATGCCAGGGAGTCAGGGAGCCAGGAAGCAGGGACAACCATCTGGGGAGGCTGCAGGGAAGTAGGGTGGCCATGAGGCTCCAGGCCCCCATGCTTGCTCCATTTTCCCCTAAGACTTGCAAATCACAAAAGCAACACACAGGGGGTGCCGTTAGGAAGAGAAATAGTCGGTAAGTAGTCATACATGTAATTAATACTATAACCAAAGCCTACGGTGCAATGGGAGCCAGTGCGGGTAGGAGGGGTCATCCTTGAAGTATGTGGGAAGACTTCCCCTCTTTCAGATGAGACCAGAAGGAGGAACAGGAGCCTGTGTTTCTTTGTTTCTTGGTTTGTGGGAGGGACAGGAACAAGGTTGAGCAGGGACATGGCAAAAGGGCAGAAGGGCAGGGCATTCCCAGCAGAAAGAAGAGCATGGACCGCAGTACTGTCTCTTGAACAGAAGCTAATTTTGTAGGTAACATAGAGCCAATGTTCACATACTTTAGGTTCTGACTGACATATGAGAATGTAATGACTCTAAAATGCAAACCAGCAGTGCTGTCTCAGAAGCACCGAGGAGGAGCATGCAGCAGACAAAACACAGAGCCTGACACAAGGATGCACATGCAACCAGTTCATTCTGGAAGTTATTACAGAAAGCACCGTGAGGAAATGGGGATGTAAGACAGAGAAAGAAAGAGAACTAATGTAGTTTTGCTCTGTGGGTAACTGCCACTTGTTTCCCCTGTGGGCCCCCCTCCGCCCTGGGAGACAGTATGGAAACCTCCCTCAGAGTTGTCTCCTGTGGTAAGGAAGCTCTCATCCTTCATCGGTGAGGCATTGCCCCAGGGGAGCTAACAACTCCCTAGCACTGCTGGTCTGGCCCACGTGTGGCAACAGCACACTGCCAGGACCAGAGAATGCCTCAAGCAGAGACCAGGGGTGCCATGGGCATTCCTCCTGTAGATGAACTTGGGGGCAGGCGGAGGAGGTGTGGGTGGGGCACAGTGTAGGCCACAGTGTCTGACTGAGTGGCTCCTTTAGCTGAGGTAAGGAAATGCAAACGAGAACAGTGGAAAATTCTGGAGAAGCCCAGGACCTAAGAGGAGAGATACAGGAGTAGCTGGTGCTTCCTTGTTCTCAAATGAAAGTCACGGACTCGCACAGAGTTTTAGCGCTCAGTAGTTCAGCTGGCATCTTCCACGACAAAACTGGGTTTGCCAAGAGCTAAGCCACTTGTCCAGAGTTTCACAGCCATCACGGGCATGAGTTTGCTCACATTTGTTCCAGCCTTCTTTCTACTATTACATACCTCTTCGCTAACATGGCTTTCACCTTGAGAAGAAAAACTAAAAAGAATAAATGGAGATTGGCATGGTCATCTTCATGCAGACAGGATATAAGCAGCTATTGGAAAGTGGATTTACAAGCAAAGTCAAAACAACAGCCAGCATGAGAAGACCTCCACCTTCTTGAAATGTCTGTAAATATTTTTCCCCAAGAACTCACCCTTTCTCCATCTTCATATCCTCTACAGTTTTGGAGAACTAGAAGTAACAGAAAATGTTTCACAGAATATTGCTAATGTGTCTTATGGGTACATTGAGGTATATAACATATAAATAAGAAAAATGAGATTTTTCCCCAGTTCAGTAATAAATAGTGAGACTGAATTATTGAGGGTAGTCATGTATCAGGCATCTTCCAAGTAGTAAGTTAGCGTATACCAGAGGAACAAAATTCTACTAAGCCCAGATACATCCCGGGGTTCTAAGAAATGACTTAAAGAGCTTAAAAAAAAAAAATCAGTATTAACACAACATTTAATCATTTATAGGAGGACAATGTTCTCAGAACTGTCCTTTAATAGCAGTCTACAATTATATCCCCTAATGTAAGAACATGGTTTTGGCCACTGGAGTGGTTCTGCTGGCACAGTGATTTATTCAGGGAGTATAAAAAGATTTGTAATATTAAAACCTTAAATTTGAAAGGTTATCTTCTCTGCCTGGACAATAGCTATATATAAGGGCAAAAATATGACTTGAACAAATAATAGGACATCTACAAATTAAGGATACATTGTAACAAAAATTTTAAACATAAGGTGAGTAGAATTTTTCTTTAAAAATATCTAATATACTGAATATATCCCTGAGGGCAAATGTAAGAATGTCATTGTAATCACTGCCATGAGCAATTTTAAAAAGAAAAATGCTACCAAGAAATTATTTTAATGGTAGTTAAGTCTTCTAAAGGACCAGGTGAGCTTTTGGTATGTATTTCAACTGGCCCTAAAAATCTTCCCAAAATGATACACTATGCCCAAATCTTTCTATTTAAATAGCTTCAAAAGATCACAGTCAATCTCACACAGCTCATACATTTTTTAATTCAACTTTTGTCAAGTTGATTTATGATTTTGAATTGCACTTATGTCAATTTGATTTATGTTTCTACTGTTGGTCGATGCTATGCGTACTTAACCGTAACTGAGTTGTCCCAGAGAGAAGGGCTCCACGGGGACAGAGATGATATACCTCCCGAAGGGCCATTACCTGAAAATAACAGAGCAAGACTTGTCCTTTGCTTTCAATGGCCCCTGAGTTTCCAGAAACATGTGTCTTGCAGTACCAGGCATGAATTAGAAACGTGGACTCCATTGAGATAAGCAAACAGATATACGCTGTGCTTTCGGGGAAGGTAACGTCTCCCATAAAGTTCCTTTTAACTTTTAAAGAATGGCCGAGTTAGGAAGCCATTTAAAACTAATTACCTATGACCACTAAGTGATAATACATTTCAATTCAGCTTGTCTTGCTACAGAGCGAGAACCCTTGTGGGTGTCTTAATTTTTCCCACTTTAATATAGACATTTTCCCTGTCCCAGGAAGAAACAGTTTGCAAGGCTTGGTGGAGGAAAAAAAAAATGTGTGAGACAATATTGCACCATCAACATTCACATAAAATGAAGTTCTCAGCCAACAAACTTGAGGACTTGACAGTAAATTATCTGCCCTTTTAGGAGCAAGATTGTGATTTTGCTATTAACAACTCTTGGCCAAGATGTACAGTCCTTGTGATCTGCCATTATCACACATAATCTTCAAAATCTTTGATGTCACTGCTAAGTATAATTTAACTCTCTTCTTTCTTTTTATTGTTAGTTCATTACTATATTTGACTTCTATAAATCTAAACTAAAAAGTGAAGTATAGATGTCTATCAAGCATGTCAATATTTTCTTGGATCACCGCCAAACACTGCAGGGATAAGATTCTCAAAATGACCTTGTGCTTGTCTTTCATTTCGGAAAACATAATCTCTTTAACAATTATGGCATAATTTCGGCAAATTGCCATTGTTACTACCTCCCAGGAAACCACCAAAAATGAGTTCGAAAAAAAAAAAAAAACATGCCTTGAAAATATTTGAAGGGAAAATTGTTTCCACTGAATATCTACAGACAACAGAATCTAACATGATTTCAAGGCCACGACAATGCCAGAAAATATACTTGTCTAAGTAGATCCTCAGGTACAAAATAAGACCATTAAAACTTTACATTTTTCTGTAAACTTAAAGTTGGGACCAACAACAACTCTCTGGCCACTTTATTCCCTTCAGATAGTAACTCTCAAATAATAGGGTATCCAGGAGTTATGAAAGTTTACTCTTCAAGGATCTTCAATCAAGAAAACAGCCTTGTCTTTGGCCAGTTTACGAGTAGTTCTCTAATTGGAGAGAATGTTCCAAACCAGTCATAAAAGCCTAATCTATCCCTAGAACTTTATATAAATTAGATACTGATCTCAGAGGATTTCTGGCTGCCTGAACACTGCTTGCCAGTAAGCCTCTGATACTATGAAATTAATCTGAGGAACTTTGTACGTCCTCAAATTCCTCAAATTAGCAAATACTATAGCACTCCAAAGCAATAATGAATTCTAGTAGGGACTGGTGAAACTTTCTTGAATTTCAAGTATTAAAACCAGGCAAGGCACCCCCTAAAAAAGTTGGGGGACTCATTTTCCACATCTTATACCCTGTGCACACAAATCAAATTTGTGTCTTAATAGAACAACAAATGAGGACAGGTTTCAGACAATGTTGTTGGGGCGGCAAGCGCCAGAATCCTCTTCTGCGACCTCCCCCACACCCACGGCTTCGAGCACCTCACTGTTCACTGTCCCATTGGTGAGATTAAAAAGGCCGCTAACAGCCTTGGAAGAAAGTGATGATTAAATGCAGAATATTCTGACTATTACATTTTGTTTCATGTTATATCAAGAAATTTAATCAGTTACTTAGCTGCTTCTTTCAAGACCGCTTCTTCTGACCTTCCACAGCTCACGCAGTGTACTAGGAAAGGAGGAATTCATCGCCGATTCTTCCATGCTCCTGCAGTACAACAGGTGTCACAGCGAAAGTTGATTAGCCTGGGTAGGAAAATGTTGTTCCAAAGGAGGTGAAGAATCACACTCTGCATGATGCTTTTCTTTCTCATTAAGCCTGATATTTCAGTGCTTTGTTGCAAATTAAAAACCCATGATTGCCCTGGACTGTCAGTATGAAATTTTGCCTGATACACAGAACACACTGCAAAAAAAAAGAAAGGAGAAGGAAGCAAGCAACAGTTCTTAAAGTGTACTTGGTAGCTAAGATCCACTTTATGACTGTGATCAAGCAGCAGCAACACTTGGGCCAGTTCTCAGACAGCCATGGGCAGCTGCTAGACTACTGACTACCAGACCAGCCTACAAAATTGACAAATCAGAGTGGACTTCAGCGAGAACGCCAAGCACATTTGCTTTGTCTACTCTTCATTCCAAGTTGGGCTGCCTTTTCCATAGGCTATGGTTTTGTCTAAATTCCTTGATTTACATTTTGACCCCCATTTCAAATAAGCATCTGCTTCACTTTTACAAGTGGGGATCTAACCAGAGAGTGCTGACAACCCCTGGAAAAACAGAGCGGGGTCTGTTCGGGGTGGGATGGCTGTTGGATCCAGTGAAACTATCATTATGATGGAAGGCTTGGATTGGCTCTGGAAGTTGAGAGTTTGTGAGCATATGCATATGTCTCTGGGACCTTTTCATACTGTGTTACACCTCTTGGTTTTTACTGATAGAAGTCTAAAATTCGTGTGTATTTTTTGTGATGATAACAGTTGTTGCTCTATTTAGGAACTACACCAGAAAAGGGCATGCTACTCTGAAAAAGTACTTGGAGATCACCTGTGGAAATTACCATAATCAATTTGTCACCATTAGGTGTACTGACATACCTAATAAGTCCCATTAGTTATAATGATATACATTTAAAAATACTATGAATGTTTGATTCCTATAATTAAAACAGAATTTCCTCATGCAAAATACTCATTTATGTGTCACCTAAGCCCCTTGTGGAACATACTAGAAAATATATTTCTATTTAATTTACTAACTTATTTACCCTTAGAGATAATAGGCATGGATCCAGTGGAGCAAGTTATGAGGGAGAGCCAGAAGAATCATGATCTGAATATAAACAGCATATCCAACTATATGTCATAAATAGCTATACAAAATTAATTTTAGAGAGATCTACAAAGATGGTCTGATAGATACAATATTCTCATCATTTTAAAATTAATGGATTTAATATCATTTTATAATTTCTATTTCTACATTTTCCCCTTTCATCTGGACGTTAGTATGCCTGAAATTTAGGAATCAAATATACTCTAACAAATATAAGAAGTTCCTATCCCTTTTTAAACATAATCACTCCCTAAAAAACATGAAACATAGTAAAACATAACATACAACATAACAAAAAAATTCAAATGCTAGGTACAATATCTGCATTATCCAGTTCATGTTGTCTCTAGTAAGAAAGCATTTGCAAATTATGTCCATTAAAATAAAGGAATGACAGTTTAATAAGCTAATATTATTTAAGGAATTAATCAACATGGTCCATTGGCTATCTATTGCTATGTAACAAAATGAGTGGCTGAAAGCAATGAACATTTATTATCTCCCAATTTCTGTGGACTGCAAGTGCTGCTTAGCTTGGTTGCCTCTGGCTCAGGGTCTTTGAGGAAATTACAGTCAAGCTTTTGCCTAGGGCCATGTTCTTAGCACAAGACTGGATGAGAGGATGCCCTTCCAAAGTGGTTTGCAAGGCTGTTGGCAGGCCTCAGGACGCTCGCATGCATGTGCACTTGTCCCTCCCCACAGCTCTGCCTCACGACTCAGCAACTTATTTCGGTACAGAGTAAGTGATCCAAGAAAGAACAAGAGAACATCCAAGATGGAAGCCATGGGCTTTTCTCATGCAGTCTTGGAAGTAAATCCCATATTGCTTACCATATTTTTTTTTAAGATTTTATTTATTTGTGAGAGTCAGAGAGAAAGTAGGGGAAGAGCAGAGGGAGAGCGCAGACTCTGCACTCTGCAGTAAGTGTGGAGCCCGATGCAGGGCTTGATCTCAGAGCCCTGAGATCATGATCTCAGTGGAAATGACGAGTGCAGCACTCAACTGACTGAGCCACTCAGGCACCGCTACCATGTTCTTTACATTAGGAAGTCTGTAAGTCCAGCTCACACTCGAGGGCAAGGGGCTGCACTAGACAGTATGGGTGCCACACACGTGATCGTCTGGGTTAAGGCAGAGGCTGCCTTTCACATGTTGTGTTGAAACTCTCTTGAAAATATATCCTTCAGGTCTCAGTTCTGTTTAATTAGCAGCTATTTCTCATTGGTAATAATTTATTCAAATATTCTATATCAGCATGGTATCTGGCTAATTCCTGGACTGAAGCCTCCAACAAGCACATTTCAATATAATTTATTCCTCTAAATAGAGTAAGTTATCTTCTGATGTGGGCCATTTCTGACACTATAAGAAACCAATCTGAACTGACTACACGATTTACAATTGCCTTCAAGTATAATTTCTAATTACCAAATACTTGCTAAATGCCCTTAGATTATTTGGAAATGAGATTATGAAATCCTCCAGTAAAGTATTAGTAAGCTCCAGTTTGAATCATAAATCAAAGCTGGTGAAGAATAACTTCTGTTTCAGTTTGGCAAGAATATTTTTCTGGTTCAGCAGAAAGGGATTAAATTATAGACAGAAACAGACAGAAAATGTAAAAGACGTAGAAAACTTGATTCATTCCAGATCTACCATTGTCTCAGGTTTTTTTTAATAAAAAAAGGGAAAAACAAAAGCATCAATCAAAAATAGGTATAACATCCATACCTGCCATTCAGATAGCTGTCATTCAATTCATTATTTCTCAAGGTAAAAAATTTTATTCAAATCCTGCTTCAAATTACTTATATTATTTTTATATAAGCATCAGTTCATTATTTCTCAAAGTAAAAAATTTTATTCAAATCTTACTCCAAATTACTTATATCATTTTTATATAGGCACTTCAAGGATTGAATTTCAATTCCAATAATGAGTCACCACTCTGGCCCTTCACAGTTAACTGAACGATCTTTTCTTATACATTCTGTATCAGGCTGTTACATTTTTGGCTCTTTCTTGAGAAGGAAGTAATGATATCAGATCATCAGAATCACATCAGATCCCTACTGCCTATTATTATTTTTTTTTAAACTAAGAAAGGGTTAGGCCAATTCTGTGACCCATCAGTATTTCAGAAGATGTCATGGTGGAGAACTAAATCCTTTCAGAGTATCTGTCTCACTGACCTGGCTTTTGCCTGTGGTTGGCCCTAAATTGAAACCGTTGGATGTGACAAAAGACAGATGCTAATGATCATGCCTATCTGCAAAAATCACACCTCATAGTACAATAGTCTTCTCAAGGCTTTCAGAACACCCTCTGCCGAAGTGATTCATCACTTTCAAGAATGCCATTTTAAAATATTCCTAGCAATCACATAAGGCACGTGCTGAGAATGCCATGAATTTGATCATTTTTAAATACATAGAAATAACTCTATTTCCCTAACTGCTTCCATTATATAAGGAAAAGATATAATTCCCAATTTAGATGTTATTCATAAATGATAACGCAAGTTCACCTAAGAATTGTTCACAGTGGGTGCCTGGGTAGCTCAGTCGTTAAGCGTCTGCCTTCGGATCAGGTCATGATCCCAGGGTCCTGGGATCGAGTCCCACATTGGGCTCCCTGCTCAGCAGGAAGCCTACTTCTCCCTCTCCCACTCCCCCTGCTTGTGTTCCCTCTCTCACTGTGTCTCTCTCTGTCAAATGAATAAATGAAATCTTAAAAAAAAATAAAAAAAAAGAATTGTTCACAGAAATACACACACACACACACACACACACACACACACACACGTTAAATTCAGGCTTGCACATACTGTGAAGAGTAATGGAACAACTTGTCATCTAAAATGATGCCGAGATATACTTTTACCAAAACATAAAGGGTACATGTATGAACATATACACATCAAACCGCTAAGATGTACAAACTGAGCTATTTCAAAAGGAAATGAGTGTCTAAGAGGTGATTTTCATTTAGAAATTCAAGTTTGTCCCACAGGCCAAAAGAAAAAAAAATCTGATTACCAACAAAGTGACATAAACCTCTATTTTAATTCCTACTAGAAAATAGGTCTTTTAACCATTATTTTAATTCATCAGTTTTAAATTAGATTCTAATATGGCTGTCCCTTTCTCTGCATATATACTTTCTCAAGGTGGAAACAAAGTCTTATTCAAGATCTTTATAAAAAGAAGACATTAGTTTGCCCTGGCAATGAGAAGGTGAATATTTTGAGAAAGAGTAACATCCTGAAAAGATGCCCCTGTGGTTGAGCAGTTATTTATCAGATTCCTCTCACATATGAGATCAGATATTACCCAAAGAGAACAGTATCAAGTGACCTTTCTTGTGGACGACCTACCCCCTATTTTTCTCCATTTTGCCCTCTTGTGTGTCTTTCCTTGACAATACAACTCAGCCATGACTCCCCCTTAATGTAAAATAGCACTTTGTGATTTTATCTGGGAATGATTGATATTTTCAGTGGTTTTCCCTCCTCTCCTAATTTTTCTCCATTTCTTATCATAACTAAACTCAGAAAAGTGCATGAATCGAAAAGCTTTCATATACTTTGATGTCCTACTTCTATGATGGTCCTACATGACTTTGATGTGCCTATGTTTCAATTACTATCTGTTTCAGGCTCCAAAGAATTCTTGTGAGAGTGACAGCTTAATGGTAACAAAGGATTACCAGCTCGTTTAGTCTGCTAGTGCTGCTATCACAAAATGCCAAAATGCCGTAAACATCAGAAATTTATTTTTTCATGGTTCTGGAGAGCAGACAGCTAAGATCAAAGTGCCAGCTGGGTCGGTTTCTGGTGAGAGCTCTCTCCTCGACTTACAAATGGCCATTTTCTCTCTGTGCCCTCATATGGCTTCTCTTCTGTGCAGCACACTCCTGGTTTCTCTTATTAGAACACCAACCCTTTATGACCTAATTTACCTACTTATCTCCTGAAAGGTCCTATCTCCAAATTCAGTCACCTTGGGGGCTAGGACTTCAACATATGGATTTGGGGGATGGGGGGAAACAATTCAGTCCATAACACTTGCCAATATGCTGTGATCTTAAAGGACTGGCTCTTAGCGATGTCTTTAGGGTCCCACAGGAAACTCTACATATGGTTCATCCAGGATTCATTCAGCTCTAGAAGGTCCATTTGCTAGTCCCATCACAAATCGTCAGTACCTCTGGACTTGTGTCATGGTATATAGAGCAAGTATATATGGACTTGTGTCTGCAATGTTGGAGCAATTGATGGCACTTCTAAAGGAAACTCTTCTAAACTTTCCTTTACATATCAGGAAATAAAGTAAAATATTTACCAGTGACTCACAGCAATCCAGGTGACTGTCCCATAAAGGTGTTACTCTCATGACCTAAATCTCTATCCTTTTTAGATGTATTTATCATGACTTAGAGCCATCTGAGTGAATTAATCCTCATTCATTCATTCATTCATCCACTCATTCATTCATCAACTATTTGTTGTTGAACGTGCTAGTCAATATCCAACATACTGGGATTCAGAGATAAGGAAGACAAGGTCCCAACTTACAGTTGAGAACTGAATTTGAACTTTAAAAATTTGGACCTTTGGACCTAAGGTTCAAGGATATAATCACTGTCCTGGTTTCAATATCATAAAAAGGTGGATCAAAATTAAAATCCTTTCAGGTCAGGACTGCTGTGAGCTCATATAGTACCAGTGTGCAAAATGGCAACCCCTGTGGCCACAGACTGGCACAAGAACAATCCAAGTGTACAATGTGCATCCCTTTCTTCAATGGACACAGGCTAAGCAGAATGCACAGGCAGGATCATGGCCAACTACAGACTCCTCAGTTGTACGCACTTGTCCAAAGAACACAAACTGCACAATTACATGTGGCAGTTGTCTTCCATGTAGTAGGATTCAGAATATATTGGGAAGCAACACAGGCCACCAGGAAACATTCCAATTGAACACCACCTCATAAACCAAAGAGTTAACCTGAGAAGATTAAGGTCCAGGAGATTTCAAGGCCAATCCAGAGATTAGGAGAATAGTCAGTAGGAACTCAGAGCCAAAACATGTGAATATATAAATTCCACAACAAGAAATTCTGGGAATCTTTGTGACTGATTTTATCCCAAGGAACTCTTTTATCTGCTAGAGAAAGCAAGAAAGGTAGACTACCTGTATATATCATGCTTGTTCCAGCCATCTATTTTCTGAATTAGATTACAAATGAACTACGAATAGGGACCAAGGCTGTGAATGCCAGGTACCTTAGAAGTACTTCCTAAATGCAAAGCAATAAAATCATATTTCCAACAGAAGGAAGGAAGGAAGGAAGGGAAGAAAGGAGGAAAGGGGAGAAAGAAAAGAAAAGAAAGGAAAGGAAAGAAAGAGAGGAAGGTAGGAGGGAAGGAAGGAAGGGAAGAAGGGAGGAAGGGGGAGGAAGAAAGAAAGAAAGAAAGAGAGGAAGGAAGGAAGGAGGGAAGAAGGAAGGAAGGAAGGAAGGAAGGAAGGAAGGAAGGAAGGAAGGAAGGAAGGAAGGAAGGAAGGAAGGGAAAGAATTTAAAAAATCAGCTAGATAGTTTAATTTCTAGTTACAGAAACAATTATTGGGTGAAGAGGGGCAGTCTCAAGTGTCCTGCATACACTATCCTAAAATATCTCCATATTTCATTTATTTTAGTTAGTGTTTTTCCAGTAGGCATGCATGAGTGCATGTCATCAATTCAGTGAGTGAGAAGTTTGATAACACCATTTTTCTATATCATGAAGATAAATACACAACTTAGCTTTGGGCTTATAATTAAATGAACCACAAAATGCTGATTTATTAAAACTCTTTGCAGATTTTTGGACAGAAATTTATTCATGCTCAAAGGTAACAAGAAATTATTGTAAATGTTATTGAACTGAAATTTGTATTTATTTGTATCCCAGAAAAAAAAAGATGTAAGTAAAACCTGTATTCCCTTAACTATATTATGTCATATTTAGGTGGACCAAATTAATAAGATTGATAGGAAATATTGCTGGTATATATGCTGATAAAATATAAATAACAGTTTTATTTTTTCTTTTAAAAAATTTTATTATGGAAATCTAGTTGACATACAATGTTATACGAGTTTCAGGTATACAACACAGTGATATGTGGTTTAGTATCAAAACCAGAGCAATACCTGTGGCCATACAACAGCCCTAGATTCTAGGATTATCATCTAGGATTGTCATTCTCCCTTCCCCAAGCACACTTGTTTTTAATCTTTATCAAACCTACTCTATCTTAATTTTCTACTATTATGTCCTAACCTACATTGCCATCTCAATTTGAGCTTTAGAGACTTGTTTCTTACCATCACCCCATATTTCTCCCACTGTGCCACCACACTGGCTCCTTTCAATAGACAGATATATGACTAAGCTATAGTCATTTGCTTCACTGAGAGTCTCCTTTTTCACATTTCCCCTCCTCTGTGATTTCTGGCCTCTTCAAAAGTCTCCTTTTACATTCTGTAATTTAAAAAATACTGAAAGGAAGTCAGGTAAAATCAGCCATAATCATGTGACTTTAAAATGTATAAAAAGGGGCACCTGGGTGGCTCAGTCAGTTAAATGTCTGCCTTTGGGTCAGGTCATGATCTCAGGGTCCTGGGATCGAGCCCCTCTTTGGGCTCCCTGCTCAGCGGGGAGTTTGCTTCTCCCTCTCCCTCTGCCTTTCCCCAATGCTTATGCTCTCTCTCTCTCTCTCTCTTAAATAAATAAATAAAAATCTTTAAATAAAAAAATAAAATGTGTAAAAAGGTAATGTATAAAACTAAATCCACATCTTCCTCTCTCTCAATCTATCCAATTGCAATGGTCAGAAATTAAAAATTAATAGCTCTGTGCCCGTATTTTCTGACATTTTTCTATTTTTATACAGATGTCTTTCTCTCTCTCTTTCATATGTTTGATGTGTGTGTGTTAACTCTTAAATATACACCCTCTTATTCCCTCCAAATATGGGAATGTGTATACACACACACACACATTGCTTTTCCCATTGAAAATATCTTATAGATATCTCCACATTAACACAAGGAGAACTACTTTACTCTGTTAAAGGGCTATATGATATTCCATTGTATGACTCCTCCTATAATTTGTCTATATTTCATTGAAAGATAGTTTACATGCAGTTTTTTATTTTTATGTGTGATACAGCAATGAAATTAACATACATCTTTAGGTACTCTTTATGCACTATATTTCCATGTAATAAATGTCAAAGTGAGATGGCAATTTCAGAAGGGCTTTTTTGATGATATTCTTGATAATAGGATTCATTTTTAGATTCCCATAGGATTTATATAACACTCCAAGATACGGTGGTCACTAATTAGCACTACCAGGATCTAGTTAATTGACTATTCTAAAAATAGAACTAACTTCTATAAATATCTGAAAAACACAATTGACCCTTTCACTTTTTCCTACAGTGATAGATTCTACACAGCCAGTTGAGGAGGTTCTGGTGATAGGCAACTCTTTATTGAGAAGCAATGTTTTATTATTTGACTGGGATAGAAATGAAAGCCATCCCTCCATTGTCACTGAGTAAGCACTAGCATCTCTTGGTTTTACTGCATCCTAATAAACTAATCTTACTGGGAAAATACATCAGGTATTAGGTGAGTGTAGTATACTCGAAAAGACCACTGTCCGAAGGCAGGCCTGTTGCTATCAAAATTCATAACTGGGCCAATACTCTCTAGCATACAGCTTCTTCATTTGTGAAATAAGAAAAATGAGACTCCATGGTTCTTTCTTGTTCTAAATTCTCTTCTATAATCCCTGCCAATAAAGATAGCAATGCCAGGGTGCTTGAGTGGCTTAGTCATTTGAGCAACCGTCTCTTAGTTTCACCTCAGGTTGTGATCTCAGCTTTGTAGGATTGAGCCCTGCATGGGGCTCTATGCTCAACATGCAGAGTCCGCTTGGGTTCTCTCCCTTTCCTTCACCCCCCTTATCTGCTCCTCCCTCTCTGCTCCTCCCCCCCACTTGTATGCACTCTCTGTAAAATAAATAAAATCTTTAAAAAATATATAGCAGTGGAGAAGTAGGAGACCTGGATTTCGTCTGGTCTCAGGAATTCAGCTGAATGTGGATCAAATCATTCCGAACACCTACGAACTCAACAGGAGATCAAAGAAGAGAGTAGCAACAACTCTCTGAACAGAAAAGCGACCACTTACTGGAAGGTAGGACGTGCGGAGAAGTGAATCTGAGGCGATATTCGGGAGGATAGATGGCGGGGGAGGGGGCCTCCGTCGGCCGCTTCTGGCAAGTGATAGAGCCGCGGGGCACAAAATCGGAACTTTCAGAAGTCGGCTCCGCTGTGGGACGTCGCTCCAGTGGCTAAGCAGGAGGTGGAACCCTCGCGGGACAGTGTGGTCTCAGGACCCTCGGGGTCACAGAAAGACCGGGGGTGCCTGAGTGCAGCAGAGCTCCCAGGTATCGGAGCGGAGAAGCTGGCTGCAGAGACGGAGCCGAGGCACGGGCTCTCAGCTCAGGGTTGCCATAAACTGTGATCTGCGGCCCAGTCCAGCCACTGCTCCTCCAGCGGGGACCCAACAAGCGGCAGAGCTGGGGAGACTCCCCTTCCTCCCCTGGGAGGAGCGGTGTGGGAGCGCACCGCAGGGATCTGCTGGGTTTGGAGACTCCACATGGGGTTGGGTGCCAGAGATAGAAACACTTGGTCACAGGCCAGGTGAGCATGGAGGGAGGCCGGAGACCGGGGAGACGGGAGTGATTGACTGCTTTTCTCTGGGGGCACACTGAGGAGCAGGGCCCCAAGTTCTCGGCTCCTCCAGGCAGAGATTGGGAGGCCACCATTTTCACTCTCATCCTCCAAAGATGGACCGAGAGCTTGCCAGAGCAAACGCTCCCGAGAGCAAACCCGAGCAGATTGCATAGCCTGGAATCACAAGGGCGGGGCAATTCCACCTCCAGCAAAGACATTTGGGAACCAGGGCAACAGGCCCCTCCCCCAGAAGATTAGCTCGAACAGCCAGCAAGCCAAGACCAAGTTTACCCATCAAGGAGAACGGGAGAACTCCAGCGCTAGGGGAGTACTGCACATAGAATTCATGGCTTTTTTTTACCATGATTCATTAGTTTTGCAAAGTTAATTTTTTTAACTTTCAGAAGGGTTTTTTTGATGATATTCTTGACAATAGGATTCATTTTTAGATTCCCATAGGATTTATATAACACTCCAAGATACTGTGGTCACTAACTGGCACTACCAGGACCTAGTCAATTGAGTGGTTGACTATTCTAAAAATAAAACTTGCTTAGTTTTTTTTTTGAATTTTTCTTTTTCCCTTTTCCAACCAACATCTTAATCCCTTTAAAAAAAAACATTTTTATTTTTCATTTTTAGAGTCGTATTCTATCCCTTCATAGTAGTTACCCTCATTTTTGGCATATATATATAAGTTGTTCTCTCTTTAAAATTTTGAGATACAGTTTCTTCTAACAGATCAAAATATACCCTAAATTTCTAGTGTATGCCTTTGTTCTAGTCTCCTGCCTGGTCACATTCTCTCCCTTTTTTTTTAATCTTCTTCTTTCTTTTTTCAAACAACTTCTTATCAATTCCTTTTATAAAATCTTTTATAATTTTCATCTTTACAGTCATCTTCCATCCCTTCATTGTATCAACCCTTATTTTGTACATATATGTCTTTCTTTATTACAATTTTAGGAGGTACTATCTTCTAACAGACCAAAATACACCCAAAATCTAGTGTGTGGCACTGATCTATGCACTAGCCTGATCATATTTGATCATATTCTGGGTTTTTTTTTGTTTTGTTTTGTTCTGTTTTTGTTTGTTTTTATCTTTTTCTTTTTTTTCTCTTTCTTTTTTCTTTCTTTCCCTTTCTTTTCCCCTGGATTCAGGTCTTTTCTGATTATATAGAGTATATTTTCTGGGGACGTTGTTAACCTGTTAGCATTTTGTTCTCTCATTCATCTATTCTCCTCTGGACAAAATGACAAGACGAAAGAAATCACCTCAGCAAAAAGAACAAGACGTACTACCGTCTGCCAGGGACCTACTCAATATGGACATTAGTACAATGTTGGACCTAGAGTTCAGAATCATGATTTTAAAGATACTAGCTAGGCTTGAAAAAAGCATGGAAGTTATTAGAGACACCCTTCCTGGAGAAATAAAAGAACTAAAATGTAACCAAATCGAAATCAAAAAAGGCTATTAATGAGGTGCAATCAAAAATGGGGGCACTAACTGCTAGGATAAATGAGGCAGAAGAGAGAATCAGTGATATAGAAGACCAAATGATGGAAAATAAAGAAGCTGAGAAAAAGAGAGATAAACAACTACTGGATCAAGAGGGCAGAATTGGAGAGATAAGCGATACCATAAGACGAAACAACATTAGAATAATTGGGATCCCAGAAGAAGAAGAAAGAGAGAGAGGGGCAGAAGGTATACTGGAGCAAATTATAGCAGAGAACTTCCCTAATGTGGGGAAAGAAGCAGGCATCAAAATCCAGGTGGCACAGAGAAACCCTCTCAAAATCAAGAAAAATAGGTCAACAACCCAACATCTAATAGTAAAAATTACGAGTCTCAGAGACAAAGAGAAAATCTTGAAAGCAGCTCGGGAGAAGAGATATGTAACCTATAAAGGTAGAAACATTAGATTGGCAACAGACCTATCCACAGAAACCTGGCAGGCCAGAAAGGACTGGCATGATATAGTCAGAGCACTAAACGAGAAAAATATGCAGCCACAAATACTATATCCAGCTAGGATGTCATTGAAAATAGAAGGAGAGATCAAAAGCTTCCAGGACAAAAAAAAAACTAAACGAATTTGCAAACACGAAACCAGCCCTCCAAGAAATATTGAAAGGGGTCCTCTAAGCAAAGAGAGAGCCTAAAAGCAGCATAGACCAGAAAGGACCACAGACAATAAACAGTAACAGTCACCCTACAAGCAATACAATGGCACTAAATTCACAACCTTTCAATAGTTACCCTGAATGTAAATGGGCTAAATGCCCCAATCAAAAGACACAGGCTATCAGATTGGATTAAAAAACAAGACCCATCCATATGCTGTCTGCAAGAGACTCATTTTAGACGCAAAGACACCCCCACATTGAAAGTGAGGGGCTGGAAAACCACTTACCATGCTAATGGACACCAAAAGAAAGCTGGGCTGGCAATCCTTCTATCAGACAAATTAGATTTTAAAACAAAGACTGTAATAAGAGATGAGGAAAGACACTATATCCTACTTAAATGGTCTATCCAACAAGAAGATCTAACAATTGTAAATATCTATGCCCCTAACGTGGGAGCAGCCAATTATATAAGGCAATTAATAACAAAAGCAAAGAAACACATTGAAAACAATACAATAGTGGGGGACTTTAACGCCCCCCCCTGACTGAAATGGACAGATCATCTAAGCAAAAGATCAACAAGGAAATAAAGACTTTAAATGACACACTGGACCAAATGGACTTCACAGACATATTCAGACAAATTCACAAAATATTCAAACATTCCATCCCAAAGCAACGGAATACACGTTCTTCTCTAGTGCCCATGGAACATTCTCCAGAATTGATCACATCCTAGGTCACAAATCATGTCTCAACCGGTACCAAAAGATTGGGATTATTCCCTGTATATTTTCAGACCACAATGCTTTGAAACTAGAACTCAATCACAAGAGGAAAGTCGGAAAGAACTCAAATACATGGAGGCTAAAGAGCATCCTACTAAAGAATCAATGGGTCAACCAGGAAATTAAAGAAGAATTAAAAAAATTCATGGAAACAAATGAAAATGAAAACACAACTGTTCAAAATCTTTGGGATACAGCAAAGGCAGTCCTAAGAGGAAAGTATATAGCAATACAGGCCTTTCTCAAGAAACAAGAAAGGTCTCAAATACACAACCTAACCCTACACCTAAAGGAGCTAGAGAAAAAACAGCAAATAAAGCCTAAACCCAGCAGGAGAAGAGAAATCATAAAGATCAGAGCAGAAATCAATGAAATAGAAACCAAAAGAACAGTAGAACAGATCAACAAAACTAGGAGCTTGTTCTTTGAAAGAATTAACAAGATTGATAAACCCCTTGGACAGACTTATCAAAAAGAAAAGAGAAATGACCCAAATCAACAAAATCATGAATGAAAGAGGAGAGATCACAACCAACACCAAAGAAATACAAATAATTTATAAGAACATATTATGAGCAACTCTATGCCAGCAAATTCGATAACCTGGAAGAAATGGATGCATTCCTAGCGATGTATCAACTACCAAAATTGAACCAGGAAGAAATAGAAAACCTGAACAGACCTATAACCACTAAGAAAATTGAAGCAGTCATCAAAAATCTCCCAACAAACAAAAGCCCAGGGCCAGATGGCTTCCCAGGCGAATTCTACCAAACATTTAAAGAGGAATTAATACCTATTCTCCTGAAACTGTTCCAAAAAATAGAAATGGAAGGAAAACTTCCAAACTCATTTTATGAGGCCAGCATTACCTTGATCCCAAAACCAGACCAAGACCCCATCAAAAAGGAGAATTACAGACCAATATCCTTGATGAACATGGATGCAAAAATTCTCACCAAAATACTAGCCAATAGGATCCAACAGTACATTAAAAGGATTATTCACCATGACCAAGTGGGATTTATCCCTGGGCTGCAAGGTTGGTTTAACATCTGCAAATCAATCAACGTGATACAATACATTAACAAAAGAAAGAACAAGAATCATATGATCCTCTCAATAGATGCAGAAAAAGAATTTGACAAAGTACAGCACCCTTTCTTGATCAAGACTCCAGAGTATAGGGATTGAGGGTACATACCTCAATATCATAAAAGCCATCTATGAAAAACCTACAGCAAATATCATTGTCAATGGGGAAAAGCTGAGAGCTTTCCCCCTAAGGTCAGGAACGTGGCAGGGATGTCCACTCTCACCACTGCTATTCAACATAGTATTAGAAGTCCTAGCCACAGCAATCAGACAACAAACAGAAATCAAAGGCATCCAAATCGGCAAGGAGGAAGTCAAACTCTCACTCTTTGCAGATGATATGATGCTTTATGTGGAAAATCCAAAAGACTCCACCCCAAAACTGCTAGAACTCATACAGGAATTCAGTCAAGTGGCAGGATATAAAATCAATGCACAGAAATCAGTGGCATTCCTATACACCAACAACAAGACAGAAGAAAGACAAATTAAGGAGTCGATCCCATTTACAATTGCACCCAAAAGCATAAGATACCTAGGAATAAATTTAACCAAAGAGGCAAAGGATCTGTACTCAGAAAACTATAAAACACTCATGAAAGAAATTGAGGAAGACACAAAGAAACGGAAAAACGTTCCATGCTCATGGATTGGAAGAACATTGTGAAGATGTCAGTGCTACCTAGAGCAATCTACACATTCAGTGCAATCCCCATCAAAATACCATCTACTTTTTTCAAAGAAATGGAACAAATAATCCTAAAATTTGTATGGAACAAGAAGAGACCCCGAAAAGCCAGAGGAATATTGAAAAAGAAAAGCAAAGCTGGTGGCATCACAATTCTGCACTTCCAGCTCTATTACAAAGCTGTCATCATCAAGACAGTATGGTACTGGCACAAAAACAGACACATAGATCAATGGAACAGAATCGAGAGCCCAGAAATGGACCCTCAACTCTATGGTCAATTAATCTTTGTCAAAGCAGGAAAGAATGTCCAATGGCAAAAAGACAGTCTCTTCAACAAATGGTGTTGGGAAAATTGGACAGCCACATGCAGAAGAATGAAACTGGACCATTTCCTTACACCACACACAAAAATAGACTCCAAATGGTTGAAAGACCTAAACGTGAGACAGGAGTCCATCAAAATCCTAAAGGAGAACACAGGGCAGCAACCTCTTCGACCTCAGCCGCAGCAACTTCTTCCTAGAAACATCGCCAAAGGCAAGGGAAGCAAGGGCAAAAATGAACTATTGGGATTTCATCAAGATAAAAAGCTTTTGCACAGCAAAAGAAACAGTCCACAAAACCAAAAGACAACCGACAGAATGGGAGAGAATATTTTCAAATGACATATCAGATAAAGGGCTAGTATCCAAAATCTATAAAGAACTTATCAAACTCAACACCCAAAGAACAAATAATCCAATCAAGAAATGGGCAGACGACATGAACAGACATTTTTCCAAAGAAGACATCAAAATGGCCAACAGACACATGAAAAAATGCTCCACATCGCTTGGCATCAGGGAAATCCAAATCAAAACCTCAATGAGATACCACCTCACACCGGTCAGAATGGCTAAAATTAACAAGTCAGGAAACGACAGATTTTGGCAGGGATGCGGAGAAAGGGGAACCCTCCTACACTGTTGGTGGGAATGCAAGCTGGTGCAACCACTCTGGAAAACAGTATGGACGTTCCTCAAACAGTTGAAAATAGAGCTACCATACGACCCAGCAATTGCACTACTGGGTATTTACCACAAAGATACAAATGTAGGGATCCAAAGGGGTACGTGCACCCCAATGTTTATAGCAGCATTGTCCACAATAGCCAAACTGTGGAAAGAGCCAAGATGCCCATCGACTGATGAATGGATAAAGAAGAGGTGGTATATATACACAATGGAATATTATGCAGCCATCAAAAGGAATGAGATCTTGCCATTTGCAACGACGTGGATGGAACTGGAGGGTGTTACGCTGAGTGAAATAAGTCAATCAGAGAAAGACATGTATCATATGACCTCACTGATATGAGGAATTCTTAATCTCAGGAAACAAACTGAGGGTTGCTGGAGTGGTGGGGGGTGGGAGGGTTGGGGTGGCTGTGTGATAGACATTGGGTAGAGTATGTGCTATGGTGAGGGCTGTGAATTGTGCAAGACTGTTGAATCACAGATCTGTACTTCTGAAACAAATAATATAACATGTTAAGAAAAAAGAAAAAGAAGAGTTAGCAGGAGGGGAAGAATGAAGGGGAGTAAGTCGGAGGGGGAGATGAACCATGAGAGACAATGGACTCTGAAAAACAAACTGAGGGTTCTAGAGGGGAGGGGGGTGGGGGGATGGGTTAGCCTGGTGATGGGTATTAAAGAGGTCACATTCTGCCTGGAGCACTGGGTGTTATGCACAAACAATGAATCATGGAACACTACATCAAAAACTAATGATGTAATGTATGGTGATTAACATCAATAAACAAATGAAAAAAAAAAAAAGAGAAGATCTGGGAAGTTTCCTTAGTCCTTCATGTTCCTTGGAATGCCTCTGACTTCTTTCTGCATTCTGAGCAAATTCTGTTTCGGAGGGAAAAAACAGCTCCCAGGCCTGTGGCTACCCCAGCTTCCTCCGTTACAGATTCAACACACTTACCCTGTCCTTGCTTTCAGTCATGCTGACTCGCCACTCATTACCACTCCATCAAAATTCTATGCTCAGGGAGCATTGCAAACACTATATGCCAACAGGGAGGCAAGGAATGACAAATACACAAATTGCACATGTCTGCTCATGTGTGTGCTCCATTGCCCCCCACCTCAGACTGCACTTACAAAATACATGTTCAAAACTAAGATTATTACAACTTTCAAGATATCAGCAGCAGAGCATTAAACCCAGCCCAGGGCTCCTCTCAGTATGGGATGCTACAAGATTGCTCTAGCCTATGAAGCTAGCCTTTTCTGTATCGAATTTTGCTGAATCACACCCTCCTATTGTTTCCCCCTTTCAGGCTTCTTCTCCTTCCTTATTGGTTTCCCCTAGCAACATTCCCTTGATAAATCACTTGTAAATGAGACCTTTTCTCAAAGTTTGCTTAGGAATCCAACCTAAAAAAGTTTTTATTGGAAATGTTCCTAAGAAGCAAATATAAGATGAGATTCAGGATCTGGATCACTTGCTGAACAAATAATAAGCAGCCCACACCCGCCTTCCACAGTACTGGTTCCTAGGGTGCTATAGCATTGCAATTACTAGGATTTCCACCTATGCGATTGGGACAGAGAGGGAAGGAGATGCCCTGGCTTGCATCAGTATCTCTCTTGATTGAGTGCTGGGGTGGAAATGTGGAATTGATTGGGTTTGGAGGAACACTGCTGATGTGTTAAAAAGAGAAACTGACAGGCTCAGTTGAGTTAATTATCAGAGTAATGGAATGAGTATCAGAAATACTCCATGGCAAACTGGAGGGTGTTATGCTGAGCGAAATAAGTCAATCAGAGAAAGACATGTATCATGTGACCTCACTGATATGAGGAATTCTTAATCTCAGGAAACAAACTGAGGGTTGCTGGAGTGGGGGCGGGGTAGGAGGGATGGGGTGGCTGGGTGATAGACATTGGAGAGGGTATGTGCTATGGTGAGCGCTGTGAATTGTATAAGACTGATGAATCACAGACCTGTACCTCTGAAACAAATAATACATTTTATGTTAAAAAAGAAAAAGAAGAAGATAGCAGGAGGGGAAGAATGAAGGGGGGAAATCGGAGGGGGAGACGAACCATGAGAGACGATGGACTCTGAAAAACAAACTGAGGGTTCTAGAGGGGAGGGGGTTGGGGGGATGGGTTAGCCTGGTGATGGGTATTAAAGAGGGCACGTTCTGCGTGGAGCACTGGGTGTTATGCACAAACAATGAATCATGGAACACTACATCAAAAACTAATGATGTAATGTATGGTGATTAACATAACAATAAAAAATTGAAAAAAAAAAAAACAAACAAACCTCCATGGCAGCATATAAAGAGCCAGAGTCAGCAAACTCTATAATTTGGTGCCAAGTCTGATCCACTACTATCTTTGTAAATAAAGTTTTATTAAAACACATCCATGCTTACTTATTACATATAATCTATGACTGCTTGCAATACACTATAATAGCAGAGTTGAACAGATGTCGCAGAGACTTTAGCGCCCACAAAGCCTAAAATATCGATCTGGCTCTCTACAAAAAAAGCTTGCAAATCCCTGTCCTAGATTCTGAGAGCAGCCTGAGCTGTCTCTGGCTTCACACAGACCTCCCCCTTGTGGTCTGTACCTGTCTAAATTTTCCTCTTCTTATGAGGACACCAGTCATTGAAATAGCACACACCTTAATGCAGTATGATCTCATTTTAACTCGGTTACATCTGCAAAGACCCTGTTTCCAAATATGGCTTATTCACAGATTCTGTGTGGACAAGAATTTTAGTGGGATCCTATTCAGCCCAGTACACCACTGTCACAACAATTAGGTTCAAACCTCAAGTGGCCCAACTAGAGAAATGCTGGCTCTGTTAAGAAATAGAAGGACTGGCTGGAGGGCGGAGCAAGATGGCGGAGGAGTAGGAGACCTGGATTTCGTCTGGTCCCAGGAATTCAGCTGAATAGGGATCAAACCATTCTGAACACCTACGACCTCAACAGGAGATCGAAGAAAAGAATAGCAACAACTCTCTGAGCAGAAAAGCGACCACTTTCTGGAAGGTCTTTTCTGATTTGTTTAGTGTATATTTTCTGGGGATGTTGTTACCCTGTTAGCATTCTGTTCTCTCATTCATCTATTCTCCTCTGGACAAAAAAGGAATAGAAGGACTATACTTAGAAATCCAGTGGCAAAAATGTCAGTATGGTTTTAGGAGTCTAGTGGTTTGCGGCATGCCAGACACCTCCTGAAGATAGAGTAGGAGTTACTATACCTTGCACCTCTGACCACAGATGAAAAAAAATGAACAAAATGAATAAAACAGAGTTTGCTAGACCTTTTCGAGTTTTAGAGGCAGCAGGCACTGCGCTTGAGAGTTCAGTTCTGACTCATTTATCAAGTGACCTGGGAGGTTTCCCAGTTTTGAATGGATCTGAGAGTGAAGGCAAGAAAAGTGCTCCCCAGCGGAGTCCAACCACTCCCTTTAGAATTTTGAGGGATTTCCTAGTGATAACACACAGAATAGCAATACATCTCCTTTTCCCAAAACAAAATCCTCTACTGTTCCCTATATAAATCTCTCAGGGAAAAAATAAAAACCTTCAGATACTCCATTAGTAGCAACTACATAATCTGTAATCCATAATCTATATTCCAGTGATCAATGGACTTCTCTCCATCCTGGCTTTGTCACATTTCAGGCTTCTAACAGCAAGCAAGTTTGAAAGGGCCAGGATCAGTAATGAAGATGAAGAATTGCTTAACCATGTTTGAATGTAACCATGACTAACCATATTTGAATGTAAAAGAGAGAATAGAAAAGAGATGAAAAGGAGAAAAAAAATGTCTTCGTTACAAATACAAGTATAAAGGGGTAGAGTTACTTGTCAGCTTTCCTTTTCCCAGTGTTTATGATTCCTCCCTTCTATTACTGTAAAAGCGGAGAGTGTTGTTTACATATTTTCCAAGGTAGGTAAAGTCTAAAAAATTTCTAGTATTTAAAATCAAATGCTTTAAAGAAAATAATATAAAAACATGATCTATATATTACATATATCAAAACATGATTCAGTGAATTACAATCCATTTTCATTTAGTTCTTAAATTTCCAATTGGCAAAGCATTTTCGCATAGAAAACAAATACATCTATAGAGAAGAAAATAGAGGATAACGTTATTCCTTTAGAGACTGAAATCAGCAAAGTACAGAGCTTTTCAAATAACTTAAAGTGAAGCCATCTCCTAATACACTTTACAAATGTGCACTAGGCTAAGCTGATACACTATGTGAAATAAAAATTCCTATCCCCATGCATTTGGGGGATGGAAGCATTGCACCAGGACTAAGGATTTAAAAATAAGTAGGATGGGTTGACAGAGCGGAGGGGGGTAGGAGGAGGGACAAAATGGGTGCAGGGGAGTGGGAGGTACAGGCTCCCGATTATGGAATGAAATAAGTCACAGGGATGAAAAGTCCATCACAGGGAATATAGTCAATGGTACTGTAATAGCATTGCATGGTGGCAGACAGCTGCTACCCTTACAGTGAGCAGAGCATAACACATGGGCATGTGGAATCACCATGTTGTACAACTGAAACTAATGTAACATTGTGTGTCACCTATACTTCAATAAAAATAATGAGCAGGATGATAAACTGTGCCCTTAAGGATACACACACACCAGCACACATACAAGCATGCACACATGCATGCCCATATACAAGAAATACAAGAAATTTAAATGGATAGACTGATATACCCTCAGTATAAACAAAGTCTTCAACAACAACAACAGCAAAGTCGTGATTGATTCCAAATGAAGTTATCGAAGACCTTACAGAGAAAGTAATATATCTGATGGGACCTAAAAAGATGAGATGGATTTTGTGAGGAAGTAAAAGAATGGAGGACAGGAAGGGGGGGAAGTAGAAGGAACACCAGAGAATCTCGAAGGCTGAGAGGGGTGTCCAAGGAAGAGACGAAGCCATTAAAACTGAGGAAGAAATGGCTTATGAAGAATGGTGGGCCATGGTCTATGTTTGTACTTTTGGTAGAAGAACATTAAATTTACTATGACTACTAGAAATTAAAATGTCCCTAAAATAAAAAGCTTGCATTTTTAAAGTCTAGCAAAATACATGACAAACTTTGTAAAGGAACAAGAAACATTTTTGACAAATAAACATGGGGTATTTAAGTGTGTATTGTGTTTTATGACGTTGTTTTGCATTACATTTCATGTCTTGCATTTGTTTTATATCTATGCTTTTTATTACCTTGGGGATAAAGCATTTATATGAAAAGCATCCTTTCTACTAAAACACTAGTCGCAGCAGTTGGCATTTAATACCACTCTAAAGAATCATTTTCAGATCCTCTCTTTAGGGAACTATATTTTAGGAGTCGCAAGAGTTTGGAGAAAATAAAAGCAAAGATGGATAAAGAAAAGCAAAAATTAGTGAGAAATTTTTTGGCAAATATCGATCACACTCTGCTACCAGAGTCTAAATGCAACTAGATCTTAGGCATCCACCTCAATTTATGGTACACTTTAAGAAACTCATTTGAGACGAGGGAGCTTACTACCAAACCACAAGCCTCAATATACCCATATCATAAAAGAATTTCTACCTCACTATCTCTGTATGATAACAACAATATAATGAATGTAAGCATACTTTACAAGCTGTATAGGATTTTCCATATGCAATAATAATAATTATTGCCTACTGAATAATATAAAATGAATGATTTTGAATAACTAAATAGAAACTACCCAATAAGAACTATTAAAGAATATTTTCAGTGCTTATTCTGTGCCAAGTTCTGTGATAAGTCTGCTGCATAATTATTTTATTGAATCCTTTCAATGACCCAATGGAAGTAAGTAGGATCTTGAATTTACAACTGAGAAAACTGACCTAGAAGGGTAATCTGACTTGTCCAAGGAAATCTAGGAAAGTAATACAGAGAAGGTAATCAGAAAGAAGACCTTAATATAAGCAGCATTAATATCAAAGGCCCAGCTATTAACCGTAAGAAATCAAACAACTGTAAGAAAAGAAATGGCCCAATATGTAAAATGGACAAAAGATTTGAATATACACTTTCCAAAGATAAACAGCTGGCAAAGAAGTCTGAGAAAGTGTACTCAGCATCATTAATTATAATGAGAATACAATGAAATACTAATATACGTCTACTAGAATGGCTAAATTTTAAGTTTTAAATTAAAATTAAATAAATGACAATACCAAGGGTTGTGAGGATGTGAAGGAACTTGAACTCTCACATAGTGCTGATGAAAATGCAAAATGGTACAGCCACTTGGAAAAACAATTTGAAATTTCTTAAAAAGCTAAACATACTTAACCACATGATCCAGCCATTCCATACAAAGTACTCACCCAAGAGAAATGAGCACACACAGTCACACAAAGACTTGTACAGGAATGTTCCTATCAGTTTTATTTCAATAGCCAAAAACTGTAAACAAGTAAAATGTTCATGAGATGGTGAAAGGATAAAAAGATTGTGGTATACCTACACAATGGAATAACTATTTGACAATAAAAACTATTAATACACATTATTGCATGGGTCACAGAACCATTGTACTGAGCAAAAAAAAAAAAAAGCAGGCAAAAAGGAATACAAACCAATTCCATTTATATGAAATTCTAGAAAATGCAAACTAATCTATGTGAGGAAAAGCAGATCAGTGGATGCCTAGGATGAGGTGGGGCAGAGAGAAGAAGGGAGCGATTATAAAATAGGAACAGCAGGGAACTTTCGGAGATGATGAATACATTCATTTTCTTGATTTGGGTGATGATGTCACAGATGTATACCTATGTCAAACCCTATCCGGTTGTACACTTTAAGTATCTGCAGTTTATTTTATGCCAATTATACCTCTCTAAAGCTGTTACAAAGCTATAAATTTACTTTCGTGTTTCTGTTATTTTTTTAATGTCTTTTTTTTTTTTATCTGTGAGAATTATTAACAACATTTTAACAATGGTTTTCTCCGGATAGAGAAAGATTAGAAATTTTCTGAATTTTGTTCTGTGAGTTAATCCTCATTTTTCCAATACACTAGAACAATTACAATATTCTTTTAAAACTAAATACCATTTTAAATTTATTTTTTTAGACTGTCCTTTTATTTTTTTTTTTATTCAAGAAAACTTTCTTGGCACATCTACTCTTGGCGCTGCCCAAGACCAGCCCTGAAATGATGACCAATAAAGCAGAGGAGTTGGCTGTCGGGGGAAAGCCAAGTGAAATGTTGTGGAGAACCCAGGATTCTTCCTCCACCTAAGAGAAGGCCAAGCCTGGTGCTGCTGTCAGTGCAACAGGGACAGGGAGCATCCCACCCTGGGAGGAGCTGCTGTCAGTGCAACAGGGACAGGGAGCATCCCACCCTGGGGGCTGCTGTCAGTGCACCAGGGAGAGGGAGCATCCCACCTTGGGGGCTCAGCCATGTGTTTGAAAGATGATGACTCCAAAGTCACAACAATGTCTGTGTTGGGAGAAGTGCTGGAAAAACTGCCAATACCGTTGGAAATCAGTGCTGAAATAAAACATCAATTAAAGAAGGAAATTCGACAGTTTGAATGAAAATATGAAAGAATCTTCAAATTGCTTGAAGGAACGTGAGGATCTCCAGAACTGCAGGAAAAAAATCTTGTGTATGCCATGAAGGAAACAGCGAGACTTAAAAAGACAAGACTTAATAAGGCACCTGGAAGACATACCAGAAAAACTAGAATCTCAACACTTTCTCGCCAAAGATAATCACACCCCAAACTTATAATCCCGTTATCAAAAAGATCAATGAGAAAGCAGAACCAGTTTGCTGTCCTAGAATGCAATGGGATATTGTTGATGTCTCCTAAGAATATGGTCTTCTTAAGGCTAAGGAAAAGCATTGGAACTTTAATGTTATAAGTTTCTGTTAGTAAAATCTGGGCATTCGCCTTTAAAAATTTTTTTATTTTAGTTGACACACAATGTTACATTAGTTTCACACTACAACATAGTGATTCAACTTCTCCACAATTATGCTATGCTCACCACAAGTGTATGTATTTGCATGAACAAAAGACAGGAAAATAAAGCTAGTTTACATATTCTTCCTACTTTCCTACAGTATCTTTTTTTTTGCAAGAAAGATGAATTTTATATTTAAAAATAAAACATCTTTTTAAAAGAAAGCACTGTCTTATTAGAGACTCTTGAAAATTTGCCTACTATACTGGCAATTCTTTCCATACCTAGGTTTGTTAAAATAATCAAAGTCAATTTATAAACACCCGCTTTGGCTGCGGACCTTCACTCTCAGATAAATCGTTGTGACTTTTGCCTTACCCTATTTCACTGCCCTGCCTCCCCCAGGCCTTGAGCTTTGGATGGAAAGAGGGCAAAGATGGAGGGGAAGTACCACTGGGTTCATCCTTTCTTTTGCTAGTCGCAGTGCCTACTTTTTTGACAGCATTTTGAACTTAGATGAAATAGTAAGTTACACAGGCCCAAGGGCAGAAAGGGGGCAATGTTTAGTTAAATGAAGCTGTCACTGTCATCCGTCTGTGCCCAGCCGAGACAGGGCGCGCGCCTGGCCGCCCTCCGCGTGGAACTCTGGCGCCTCTGGAAGGGAAGGGGTGTGTGTGACGCAGTCGCCGCCGTCGCCTAAGGCCGCGTTCCGATTCAGACCTGAAGCCCCTGGCGTCTGGCCACACGCAGTGCCGCCCTGGCCTCAGTTTCCACACTTCTAAAGAAGGGGAGCCATGCTGCCCTGTTTCTTGTTCCTCTCCAAGAATATCAGCCTTTCGCTGGTGTCCCTGCGCAGCGCGCGCCGGGGCTTCACGCTCCTGCCGCTCTGGGTCTCCAGGCGCCCCTCGCGCCCCGGGCCCACTGCCCCCCTGCGCCTGCTGGCGGCAGCCGCCTCCTCCTGGGACCCAGCCGGGCCCGCCTCCAACCACTCCCGGGTGCGCCAGAACTTCCACCCTGACTCCGAGGCTGCCATCAACCGCCAGATCAACCTGGAGCTCTCTGCGTCCTACGTGTACTTGTCTATGGCCTATTACTTCTCCCGAGATGACGTGGCCCTGAACAACTTCGCCAGGTATTTCCTTCGCCAGTCCCGGGAAGAGACCCAGCACGCGGAAAAGCTGATGAGGCTGCAGAACCAGCGGGGAGGCCGGATTTGCCTGCAGGACATCAAGAAACCTGACCAGGACGACTGGGAAAGCGGGCTGAATGCCATGGAGTGTGCGCTGCTCCTGGAAAAGAAAGTGAACCAGTCGTTGCTCGAATTGCACACTCTGGCCTCAGACAAAGGTGACCCCCATTTGTGCGACTTCCTGGAAACTCACTATCTGAATGAGCAGGTGAAGTCTATCAAAGAACTAGGTGACCACGTGCAAAACTTGGTTAGGATGGGGGCCCCGGATTCTGGCCTGGCAGAGTACCTCTTTGACAAGCACACCCTTGGAGATGAAAACAATCAGAACTAAGTAAGCCACAGGCTGCCTTCCTCACTGCCCAAGCTGTGCCAAGACCCAGAGTCCACACACTCCTGCTTTCTAGCCCTTAAAATGAACCTCTATCTTTATACCCTGTTATGCTGTCCCAATAAAGTGACTTGTAGAGAAAATGTACTTAGCCCCATATTAACAAGGGGTTTTTGTCCAACATCAAGATAATTTTTCCAGCTTGAAATGTAGCCCAGGATATTACAGTATAAAAAAGACTGCGAAAAAGCAACTGAGATTAGATGCAAACTGTCTCCAGTTACCAAATATTCCAGACCATGAACCTTCATTAAAATTCTGTGATTTTCAACTGAACAAATGCCCATTATTTTCAAGACCTTATGCTAAAGGCTGAAGTGGGAAGATGTAAGATAAATATGCAAATAACTCTAACAAGTTGAAGAACATATACAGCACTGTAAAAACCATACATGCAAAATTCTGTGACAACTTTTACCCTTTCCCAGTATGTTCCAAGAAAAAGTAATGTCTGGCGATGATCTGTTTTTAAAGGATTTTGCAAGCAAATAAATTCAAGAAAAGCTCACAAAGTATCAGTGCTGGCCCTGGAAAGTCACAATGTCTATGAGCATTTAAGGGCTCTGGGAAGTCTTGCAATTAAAAACAAAAAACAAACAAAAAATCTTGGATTATTTTTGTTTAGCTCAGTGCTTCCCAAATATATCCAATCTCAGCTAATGTGTGTGTGTGTGTGTGTGTGTGTGTGTGTGTGTGTGTGTGTGTTTGAAATGATAATATAGGTCTGATTACAAACTATACACCTCACCACTGGGCTCTATATTCTCCCTTTGACCTACCAAAAAGAGTGAATACACTGCAGAAAACACTCTTCTGTGGCCTATAAAATGGAGGGGAAAAAACATTAGGGTGGAAAAATCAAGAAATCCAGAATGAAGGAGGCATCAGCCGGGCAGATGTTTTCCTGGGGGAGGAGGCATGAGACAATGAATGGGAGAATATTTGGTCAGTAGGCCTTGGGCTGGACTAAGAACACTGGGTGGTGTTTGGGGAAATGGGCTGGAGCCAAGTGTGGAGGGGAGAAGGGGGTGCTTAGGCTTAATTTATTGAGCAATGGCAGTGCTTTGAAGGGCTCTCAGCAGAAGAATGCTGTGCTGAGACCTGAGCCATCAGAAGTTTAGTTGTACAGAATACAACCCGGAGAACAACTGATATGTCTGTGTTGGTTTGGGTCCTCTGAGAAACATGACAAGATGGGATTAAATGTGTAAGAAATGTCTTAGGAGAAACAGATCCTGAGGGAAGGAAGAGAGGAAAGTGGTGCCTGGCTCTGAGCAAGCTTCTGCAAGGCTGTCTGGGAGACCCAAAAGCCAGAGTCGCTCATCAGAGGAATCCCAGGTCTCCCAGAAATGGGCCTGCCTAAGTTCATTTCCAGAGCTCAGTTATTGACTGGGAAGTGCAGGCGTGCAACAAGCTAGGAGATGAATTGATTTTCAAGCACAGCAGCAGGGGTCCCTGGCAGACTGTGACCCCCGCAGTCCCAGATCTGAGAGGCTCATGCACATGACTGCACAAACTCAACAAAATGGTTTAGATTAAAATACCATACATGGAATGCCTTACAGCTATTAAATATGATTTTGCCAAACACATAATAATGTGAGCAGAAATTCACAATGCGTTTTCTTAAAAACAAGCATAAGACAGGGTTACATTATATAATTGTATAAAGACAAGTACAGGAAAATAATATATATGCACATAAAATGGAAGTATATATATATATATATATATACCAACAAATGAAGGTAGACAACCTCTTAGTGAGATTGTGTTGGATATTTATTTTCTTTAGCTACTTGTCTTTTTAAAATAAATTTCTTATGGACACCCATTACAGTATTATCATAATAAGAAAAGTAAAAAGGTGGAGAGAAAGGAAGGGCCTGAACCATGGCAAAATCAATGGAAATAGAAACAAAGATGTTGATGAGAGTTTATAGGCAGAACCTTTTAAATTGTGCAAATGACTGAATGGAGAGAGTTATAGAAATGGGGTACAGGAAGAAAATTGATAGATCTCGACCTGTGTTACTGGAGAAGAGGATCTGAGAATAAAAAGGGATCTCGGGCAGGAGGAACAATTGGGTGTGGGGAGGGCCTAATGATGAGCTTTTGATTAAGCGCATTGGCCTCACTTTACCTTCTATCCTTAAGTTGCTTTATTGTGCTGCACATAATCCTATTTCATCTCTTCAGAAAATTTCCTCTTCAGTTCTTCTGGATGAGTGTTTCCCAAATGCAGACTGCAACCCATTAGAGTGTGATGCAATTATTTAGTGAGTCACTATCCACCTTTTATTAATAAAATAGATTTGAACAGAAGTGAAAGTAAGGGAAGCAAGGGTACTGTCTCCTGAAATTCTTGTGTGTGTGTGTGTGTGTGTGTGTATGTTCATGGATTTACCTCCTCAATAGTGGTACTTCTTAGTCTATGTTGCTGTCAAAAACATGCAATAGCCATTGTCCCAGACAATTCTTTTGCACATTCTCATCCCAGATCTCTGTCTCCTCCAGCTCCCCACTGTCTGTTGATAATCCACTAATTTCACAGAGAATTTAGAAGGAATCCCAGGAGAACCTCACACTTTCTTATCATCAAATTGATCACATGCTTGCCTTTATGTTCATGTGCAAAGCATTCTGTTCTGCTACAGTGGTTGAAGCATTTATGCTACTTCCCAAAACCCACCAGTCCCAACCCTCACACTGACTGAAGGACACAAGGACATCACACCTATAATTATGCTTTCACTCGTATCATCAATTTTGCCCTTTCTAATGGTTGGTTTCCATGAGAAGCAAAGATGATCTTATTTCTCCTTTATCTTTTTTTTTTTTTTTAAAGCCACCTTTGGACTAACTTTCCCTCCAGCAAAAGCTACCACCCCCTACTTAGCTCTCTTTTACAACAAAACTTCTTGAAAAAGTTATTTCTGCTTCCTGTCCCTAATTATTCTGTTTTCTCTTGGTTCCCTGCAAGTAAGTCTGTGTTCACTGTTTGCCACCACACCAACCATTTTATTTTTCCATCAAGATCATCAGTGACTTCCTTGAGGATAAATCTAGTGACTTCCTCTTCCTCAGCCAGCTAGCAGGACTTGCCATTTCCCTCCTAAAACACTCACTGTTGTTTGTCTCCCTTCTAATTATCCCTCATCTTCATGAACTTTATACATTAGAGGGTCCCAGGATTCTGTCCTCACATCCAGGTCTCTTCTCCCTCTTCATCTATACTTGCTCTTTAAGTATCTCATCCAGTTCTGTGACTTCTATTTAAATATCTATCTGCTGAGTTCCAGTCCAACAAGGCAACACAGGAAGACCCTGAACTCAACTCCTCCATGGAACACACCAAATTACAGCTATTGATAGAATAATTCTTCCTGAAGAACTGACTGAACTGCAAACTGAACAGCTACTGAACAACAAAGGTAGAGAAAATGGCAAGAGAATAGCAAGAGAGACAGAGACACCGTAACAAGGGCAATCCCCGTTCCAGATGCTGAGAATGGTAGTGGGGAGGGATAGGACTGAGGGACTGGGAACAGAGTCCTCTGTCCTTGGGCACAGAAGAAAAAGCCATAGTTTAAGAGTAACTATCATGTAAAAAAGACAACACAATAACTCTGCCAAATGGAGGAGTAGCTGTGGGAACACTTTCCTGGGTGGAGGGACTGGAGAAGCACACAGTTCGGGTTCCCATTCTACCTTAAAATCCTAGACTGGAGTAGTGTCTGGATGCCATCACTAGTGGGTCTGGTCATCACAGGGAGCTTGCAACAGCAGCAAACTCAGGGTTTGCAAACAAACCCACACCAGCCTGGGTCACAAGCCGAGTTTTGGGTTTGGGGTTTTTTTAGTTTTTAAAAATTTGTTATTATTTTAATTTTATTTTTAAGATGACTTTTTTTTTTAATTTTCCCTCTTTTGTTTTTCTTTTTGTTCTTTTTGGATTTTTCTTTTCTTTGTACTTTTTTCCTTCTTTTTTCTTTTCCTTATCTTTTTTATTTCCTTTTTTATTTTAGTATTTTCTATTATTATTATTATATTTCTTCTTTCTGTAAAAAGCCACAGTTTAAAAGAGTAACTAGCATACAGAGCCACAGCTCCAGCCAGCCAGCAAAAGTCACCAAGCACACATAGTCTGTACAGAGGACACCATACACAAGACCATTCCTTCAAATTTAAAAGAAGTAACTGTTACACCTAATCCACAGAAACAAACAAAAATCCAAGCAAAATGGAAAGAAAGGGGAATATGCTCCAAAAGAAAGAACAAGAAAACACCTCAGAAAAAAAACAAAATGAGACAGAGATAACCAAGTGCCTGATGAAGAATTTAAAGTAATGATCTTAAAGATACTCACTGCACTGGAGAAAAGAGTGGAAGAGCTCAGTTAGAACTACAATAAAGAGATAGAAAATACAAATAAGAACTAATCAGAGTTGAAGAATACAATAAATGAAATAACGAACATACTAGAGGGAATCAATGGATTAGCAGATGCAGAAGGATATAGTGATCTAGAAGATAGGGTAATAATAGCACACAGGCTGAACAGCAAAACAAGAAAAGAATTTTAAAAATGAATAGAGGTTAAGAGATCTCTTGGATAACACTGAGCAAACAAACACTTGCATTACAGGGATCCCAGAAGAGAAAGAGAAAAAGAAAGGTGTAGAAAACTTATTTGAAGAAATAATAACCAAAATCTTCCCTAACCTAGGGAAGGAAATAGACATTCAGGTTCAGGAAGCACAGAAGGTTCCAAACAAGATGAACTAAGGAGGTCCACACCACACCACATGATAATTAAAACATCAAAGATTAAAGATAAAGAGAGAATTTTAAAAGCAGCAAGAGAAGAAAAAGTTTATGTACAAGGGAAACCTTTGTAAGCCAGAAGGGATGACATGATATATTCAAAGTGCTGAAGGGGAAAACAAAACAAAACAAAACAAAACAAAACAAACCCTACAACCAAAAATACACTATCTGGCAAGGTTATAATTCAGAATTATAAATAAAAGAAAAAAATTTCCCAGACAAACAAAAGTTAAAGGAGTTTATCACCACTGAACTAGCCTTACAGAAAATGTTAAAAGGGGCTTCTTTAAGTGGAAAAGAAATAGTCCTAATTAGATATAAGAAAATTATGAGCACAAAAATGTAATATATGACAACATACATATAAAATGAGGATGATGGAATAAAAGGGAAAAAATGTTTTGTTTCCTTTTCCTTTTAGTATTTTTTTAAGCGTGTGTTTGAACTTAAATGACTATCAAATTAATATAGACTATTTACTTTGGATGATACATATAAAACTCATGGTAATCACAAACCCAAAACCTATGATAGACACACAAAAAATAGAGAAAGAAAGCCATCAGAAGCTCAGAATACAGAAACTCATCAACCACAAAGAAAGAGAGCAAGAGAAGAAATGAATGGAGAAGAGCTACAAGACTAACCAGAAAACAAATTTTAAACATGGTAATAAGGATAGATCTATCAATAGTTACTTGAAATGTGAATGGCCTAAATGCTCCAATCAAAAGACAAAGGGTGGCAGAATGGATTAAGTAAAGCACACAGACAAGACCCATCTATATGCTGCCTACAAGAAACTTATCTTAAACCTCAAGACACATACAGACTGAAAGTGAAAAATATTCACCATCACATGAAAGTGCAAAAACAGCCAGGGTAGCAATACTTATATCAGACAAAGTAGATTTTAAAACAAAGACTGTAACAAGAGACAGAGAAGGGCATTACATAATGATAAAGGTATCAATCCCACAAGAGAATATAACAATTTTAAATATCTATGCGCCTAACACTGGAATATCTAAATACATAAAGTGACCATTAACAAAAAGAGAGAAACTGATGGTAATATAATAGTAGTAAAGGACTTTAACGCCTCACTTACATCAAGGGATGGATCATCCAGATGGAAAAATCAGTAAGGAAACAATGTCATTGACTGACACATTGGACCAAATGTACATAACAGATATATACAGAACATTACATCCCCAAAATGATACAATATACATTCTTTTCAAGTGCACAGTGAACATTTTCCAGAATATCACATATTAGGCCACAAATGACCCTCAATAAATTTAAGAAGACTGAAATTATACTGTGCATCTTTTCTGACCTCAACACTATGAAATTAGAAATAAACCACAAGAAAATACTGGAAAAAACACAAATTTGTGGAGACTAAACAAAATGATACTAAACAACCAATGGGTCAATGACATAATCAAAGAAGAAATTAAAAAATATATGGAAACAAATAAAAAGGAAAACACAACAATCCAAAATCTTTGGGACACAGTGAAAGAAGTTCTAAAAGGGAAGTACATAGCAATACAGGCGTACCTCAAGAAACAAGAAAAAGCTCAAATAAACAATCTATTCTTTCACCTAAGGGACTAGGAAAAAACAAAGCCCAAGCTGAGTGGAAAAAATGAAATAATAAAGATCAGAGCAAAAATAAATGTCATGGAGATTAAAACAAGAGAAAAAAATCAATGAAACCAAGAGCAGGTTTTTGAAAAGATAAACAAAATTGACAAACCTTTAGCCAGACTCATTAAGAAAAAAAAATAGAAAGGACCCAAATAAATAAAATCAGAAACAAAAGAGGAGAATCAACAACTGACATCACAGAAATACAAAGGATTATAAGAGAATACTATGAAAAATAATATGCTAACATATTGAACAATCTAAAAGAAGTGGGTAAGTTCCTAGAAGTATACAATCTTCCAAAACTGAACAAGGAAGAATTAGAAAATCTGAACAGACTGATTATAAGTAACAAAATTGAATCTGTAATCAAAAGAATACCAAAACATAAAAGTCCAGGGATCAGGTGGATTCAAGAGTGAATTCTACCAGACATTTAAAGAAGAGTTATACCTATCTCCTCAAGCTATTCCAAAAACTAGAAGAGAAGGAAAGCTTTGAAATGCATTCTATATTTTACCAAACATTACCAATACCAACAGACACCACAAAACACACACACAAACAAACAAAGGCCAGTATACCTGATGAACATAGATGAAAAAATCCTCAACAAAATATTAGCAAATCAGATACAACAATCTATTAAAAATATCATTTACCCCATTGCGTGGGATTTATTCCCAGAATACAAGGATGGTTTGATGTTTGCAAATCAATCAACATCACACACCACATCAACAAAACAAAGGATAAAAATCATATGATTATCTCAGTAGATGAAGAAAAAGCGTTTAACAAAAATCAACATTATTCATGATACAAACCCTCAACAAAGTGTGGTTAGATGGAATATACCTCAACATAATAGAGATCACATACGAACCCACAGCTAACAGCACACTCAATGGTGAAAACCTGAGAGCTTTCCCTCTAAGATCAGGAACAAGACAAGGATGTCCACTCTACTAGAAGTTCTAGCCACAGCAATCAGATGAGAAGAAGAAATAAGAGGCATCTATATTAGTAAAGACGTTAAACTGTCACTATTTGCAGATGACATGATACTATACAGAGAAAACCCTAAAGACTTCAACAAAAAACTACTAGAAATAATCAATTAATTCAATAAAATGGCAGGATACCAAATTAATACCCAGAAATACTAATAATAAATAGCAAAAAAAGGAATTTAAAAAACAACACCATTTACAATTGCACCAAAAAGAATAAAATATCTAGGTATAAAGTGAACCAGAGAGTTGAAAGACCTGTACTCCAAAAACTATAAAACTCTGATGAAAGAAATTGAAGATAACACAAACAAATGGAAAGATACTCCATTCTCATGATTGAGAAAACCAATATGGTTAAAATGTCCATACTGTCCAAAGCAATCTACAGATTTAATTCAATCCCCATTAAAATACCAACAGAATTTTTCATAAAACTATCACAAATAATATTAAAATTTGTATGGAACCACAGAAGACCCTGAAGAGCCAAAGCAATCCTGAGAAAGAAGAACAAAGCTGGAGGTATCACAATCCCAGATTTCAAGATATACAACAAAGCTGTAGTCATCAAAACAGTCTGATACTGGCACTGGCACAGAAATAGACATAGATCAATGGACTCTAGAAATAAGCCCACATGTATATGGCCAATTAATCTATGACAAAGGAGGCAAGAATATACAAGGGGGAAGACAGTCTCTATAGTAAATGGTGCTGGGAAAACCAGACAGCTACACCTAAAAGAATAAAATGGGAGCACTTTCTTACACCATACACAAAAATTAACTCAAAATAGAATAAAGACCTAAATGTGAAACCTGAAATCATAAAAATCCTAGAAAAGAGCACAGGCAGTAAAGTCTCTGACATTGGCCATAGCAACATTTTTCTGGATATTTTTCCTAAAGGAAAGGAAACAAAAGCAAAAAGAAACTATTGGGACTACATCAAAATAAAAAGTATTTGCATAGCAAAGGAAACCATCAAGAAAACAAAAAGACAACGTGCTAAATGGAAGAAGATATTTGTAAATATCTAGTAAGGGGTTAATATCCAAGATACATATATTATCTAGATAGATAGATAGATAGATCGATCGATTGATCTATCAGTATACAATTCAACACCCCAAAAATTTAACAATCAGATTTAAAAATGGGCAGACCCTCTATTTAACTTTCTTGTCCTGACTCCAGGATTCAGGGCTGGCCACCATGGTTAGGTGACACCATGGACATCAATGTACAGGACCCACATCCCTAAAAGACCTTAATTTTATATCTTTGACTTATTTCCCAATAAAGGTACATATGTTGAAAAAATAAAAAATAAAAAAATAAAAATGGGCAGAGGACCTGAATAGATATTTTTCCAAAGAAGACATACAGGTGGCCAACAGACACATGAAAAGATGCTCAGCATCACTCATTATCAGGGAAATGCCCATTGAAACCACAATGAGATATCACCTTACAACCATTAGAACAGCTAAAATCAAAATGACAAGAAATAACAAGTGTCGGTGAGGATGTGAAGAAAAAAGAACCCTCGTGCACTGTTGGTAGGAATGTAAATTGGTGCAGCCACTGTGGAAAACAGTATGGAGATTCCTGAAAAAACTAAAAATATAGTTACCATATGATCCATTAATTCTACTATTGGGTATTTACCAAAGAAAATGAAAATACTAATTCAAAAAGATATATGTACTCCTATGTTTTTATTGCAACATTACTTAAAATAGCCAAGATATGGAAGCAACCTAAATATCCATCAATAGACAAATGGATAAGGAAAATGTGGTGTGTGTGTGTGTGTGTGTGTGTGTGTGTGTGTGTGTGTGTGTGTGTGTGTGAATATTATGCAGCCACAAAAAAGGATGAGATTGTGCCACTTGAGACAACCTGGATGGACCTAGAGTGTATTATGCCAAGTGAAATAAATAAGTCAGACTGAGAAACAAATACCATATGATTCTACTCATAAGTGGAATCTAAAAACAAAACAAAACAAATGAAAAGCAGAAAGCAGAATCAGACCTATAAATACAGAGAACAAACTGATGGTTGCCAGGGGGTAGGTGGGGGGGATGGGCAAAATGGTTGAAGGGGAGTGGGAGATACAGGCCTCCAGTTATGGACTGAATTAGTCATGAAAATAAAAGGCACAGCATAAGAAATATAGTCATTGATGTTATAATAGTGATGTATTGGGACAGATGGTAGTCACACTTGCTGTGAGCACAGCATAATGTGCAAACTTGTCAAATAACTAAGTTGTACACCTGAAACTAATGTAACACTGTGTAACAACTATACTCAAAATACATATATTTTGTATGTATATGTATAAATATTTAAGTGATATTTCCCTTCAGATGTTTAACAGACATCTCATATTTAACATGTTCAAACCATATTCCTAATTTCACCACCCTCCACTACCTGTTGAACCCAAGTCTTTTGCTTCATGATAAACGGAAGGTCCATTCTATCAGTTTCTAAAGCCCAGTCATTTCTGACTACTCTCTTACTCTCATATCTTACACCAGTCCTCAGCAAATTTTTTCAGGTCTTCCTTCAAAATAGATGCTTACCACTTCTAAAAATCTTCATCATTGCCACTTTGGTACAAGCTTCCATCTTCTTTTTCTTCATTATTACATTTTACTCTTGACTGGTCTCACTGCTTCCACACTTGGGCTCAAAGAATCCTTTCTCCACAAAGCAGCCCAAGTGTTTCTTTATAAGTGTAAGTCAGATCCTGTTACTTCCCAGCTCAAAACCCTTCAATGGCTTCTGATCTCATTTGGAGTCAAAGTCAGAGTCCTTATTGTGTCCCACAATGCCCTGTGTAATTTGAGCCCCTGATATCTCTATATGCGTACACATATATAGATATAGATAAGTATACATATATAGAGAGAGATGTGTGTGTGTGTGTGTGTAAGAGTGTAAGAAGTAGTAAGATTATAAGATTTTACAGAGACATAAATATATAATGATATCAAAGAGGTATTACGTACATTCTCTCTCTCTCTCTCTCTCTCCCCCCATATCAGGTATCTCTATCCATATATCAGAGAGATAGGGGTAAAGATAGAGAGAGAGCATTTTTTACTCACTGTACTCCAATCACATTTGCCTTTTTGTACCTTAAGTCCTGTTCTCTCTGTAGGGAACACTTTGCCCCCAGGTGTGAACACGGCTCCCACACTCACTTCCTTCAGAGTTCTGCTCAAGGGGCATTTTACAGAGACTTTACTGATTATTCAATCTAAATTACTCACCACATTTCCCATCATTCTCTCCTCTGATATGATTTGTTTTTCTCCATGGCACTTGTCACCCCCTGACACTTTGTTTATTTGCTTATGCTTTTTTGTCTCACTAGGACGCAAGCTCTGTGGGGCAGGGACTTTGTTCCATTCACTACTGTCTCCATACTCTAGTGCAGTTCTTACCTCTTAGTAGCTCCTCCGTGAGTGTGAATGAGTGAGCGAAGACATCCAGAAGCCTGTTGGAAGTGCTGGACTGCATCTTTCAAAAAATTAGTGTCAGAAAAGTGAATTGGGAAGTTGTCCATATGGAGACAGTAAGTGAAGATGTGAAAAGGCTGAGGCAACAAAGAAGAGAGGAGAGAAAAGAGAGACCGAGGAGAGGGGTCCAAAGAAAGAAATGTGGAAATTGGAGGAGCTCTATATCTAAGGGAGATTATATAAGGAACCCTTAATAGGACACAGAAAAAGTACAAAAATAACAAGATAAAAACAAAACAAAACAAAACAAAAAACCACTCATCCTGGAAGCCATGAGAGAAGAGAGTTTCCATCAAATGCCACAGAGCCTAATGAACTTATGGGTTGAAAGAGCATCAGAGTTGGCAATCGGTAAAGTGAGTGGTTATTTTGGAATAAGGGCTTCAGCAGAGGTGGTGATAGAAGGCCAGGTTCATGTGGTGAAGGTAAACGAGGTGGAGAATACAGGATGTTCTTTTGAAAAGTTTTTCTGTTTTAAGCAACTGAGGGTGCAAGAGGGTACAGGGTGCCTGTGAGTGTGCCAAGATGAGGAAAGGAGCTAGAGAAAAGGAAGGACTTGAGAAGCAAGTGACAGAATGAGGTTCCAGGGGAGAATGGAGAATGAGAACAAGAAGACGAGCACAGGTATGGGGCCTGATGGGATACATCCTCCCAAACCAGAATCATACAAGAGGAAAGAAGGAACATAAATTATGAAGGGAGAAGCGAGCAAAGCGAGTGAGCTTACATTGGCTGAGCTCAAACTTTTAAACAAGTAGCAAATGAGATCATCTACTGAGAAAGAGCTGCCTCTATATCAAAATACTTTAACTTTATTTCTCACACACAATTGCAAAAATAAATGTAAGTTAGTTTACAGATGGGATATAATCTTTACTCTGTCTAATTTCAAACGGAGACTGGAGCTTTCCCAAACCAAAAAACAAAGTTCTGGAATTGGGCCAAGTGGAGGCTAGATTTCTAAAAAACCTAGTACATGGAAAGATATGGCTCCAAACCCCTGTCACAATGGATTGTCTGACTCTTGAACACAAACACTCAGGGATGCCAAGATCCCAGGCCCTCAGACTTGCAGGAAAATACAGCATATTTCCCCTAACACTAGCAGCTCTTGAAAATCATCATCCTTCATGTTCAATGGTTAATCAGATTTTGTATGGTTCATTTGAAAGGGTAGAGCTTCCTTGGGGAAGCATTTAATCTGCATGCCAAGATATCCCAGGACAGAGTATGTGTGTGTGTGTACATCTCTAAGTGAAACTTTGACACAGAGTTCCCGAAGCCAAGAAAGTCTACTTGACTTTTACAAAATTTGAACTTCACCTTCAGCTTTCCACCCTCAGACAAAAGGCAGCAGAGAAGACACTGAGCACCCTCAAGGTAACAAAGAAATGTAAGACACATGAGTAGTGGAGAAAAGACAGCAACACAGACTCCTTCAGGAGACACTCTTTGTCTTCTTCCTCCAAGAGTGCACCAAGAGGTGCATTCGGGAAGCAGACAACTAGAAAACATGCACAAATGCTACCAGAACTGACAACGGTAGTATCTCTGCTTACAACAGACTGTCAAGCAGCACTCAGTTTATGAAATCAGAAAGGTGCACAGGTTGTTGCTTATATGTTGCTACCTTGTCTAAGCTTTCTATTTCTATTGTGCAAAATTAAGACACTTAATACATATAATTGTTTTTAAGTGAATAAGTGAACAAATACGACGTGCACACACACGCGTGCACACACACACGCGTACAGTTGCTGAGTGTCTGACAGAATTCCAATGCCCAACAAGGAGTGGGACTGCCTGGCACTGCAGAACAGATCATAGACATGCACTCAGGTTTGGGCTCCTGCCAAGCAACCTGGCCAATTTCCCAGTACAGATGGTGGCCAAACAATCTCCTGAGAGAGATAGAGAGAATTAATGCTTTTGAAAACACTTAAGTCTCTCCTGAACCCCTTGAGCACTGTATTATCATAGGCTGAATTAGCAAAAAGAATTTCTAGGACCATAAAAGGACTGTTACACAACTAAAATGCTATTACATGACCTCACACAGATCCTAGACGGTGCTATCTGGTCATTAAGAGCCTGCATTTGAGAATTCAGAATACCTAGGTGAGAACAGTTGCTTCACCACAGAGCAGCTGCATGATTTGGGGAAGGGAAGTTAAACTCGCCGAGTCTGAATTTCCTCTGCAGGAATGACAGCCTGCCTCAAAGGTTATTGGGGGATTAAAAAAACAAAGCATACAAAGTTCAGCATATTGTCTGGTACATTGCAAATGCTCAATATACATTAGTTGTTTAGAACTGGTGTTTTAAAGGGGAAAAATTACGTGAGTGTGTTTGTGAACATATTTGCTTGTACATGCAGAGACTATCTCTGGAAGCATCATGTCAGTTGCCCTCAATCAAAGGAAGCTGGAAGCTGGGAAAGGGGCTCCAGTAAGACCTTTTCAATGTACAGTCTTCCATATCTCTTGAAATTTTACCCCTTGAAATTATCACCTTGTTTTTCTTTTAAATATTTTATTTCTTTATTTGTTAGAGAGAGGGAGTGCACAGACAAGCAGGGGGAGAGACGGAGAGGGAAAAGCAGACCCCCTGCTGAGTAGGGAGCTCAAAGCTGGACTCGATCCCAGGATCCTGGGGTCATGACCTGAGCCGGAGGCAGACACTTAACTGACTGAGCCACCCAGGTGCCCCCAAATTATCATCTTTTGTAAAAAAACATAAAATTTAAATATAGCAAATAAATAGGAGCTGTTACTAAATTTCCTCACTTCTAAGCTGTGCACACATATGCTACATTTCTCTATAATGTGTTCTCTCATTAAATTAAGAAATAATCCAAATACAAGTTAGAGGAGGACTCATATTTCTCTCTCTTTTATCTAGCCTCGGGCATTTTCCAAAATTGTTTGTTTGCTTTGCTCTCTCCTTAGCCATTGATCAAATATACATGCTGTCCTCACTTCCCATTGTTCCAACATGCATGAATTTCAGTTACTACAGTTTAAATAACAAGTTCACCAGCAACATGGTTCAAATTTCACTTACCATGGTATATTTACTCTGAGCAACCTGCACAAAGAACACACTTTGGAGCTAACTCTTTAGCTCATAAATCACTATATAAATAGCAGATGCACATCACGATTAGTTACCAATCATGTCACTTTTTTCAAAGTCTGTTGGCGATTGATCACTGTGAATCTGCTCCCCAATTTACCTTCAGACACTGAAGCATAAAGTTGCATTGCCTCCCTGCCAGTCTCTCAGTGACAAACCCAGGTAATGTTTGATAATATTGAATAATCCAAAGGGAGAATTGGTCAAAAGATGAAAGTGTAACAAAGAAGTAAAAATGCAATATTGCTGGAAGTGAAATTGGGTGTGAATAGAATTTATGGACCTAAATGGACAGTTAAAATGACATGAATGAAGATATGCCAGAGAAATGACACCATAGGGGGCAGGGAAAGAGTTCACATGAAAAAACTCTTGGAGATATTTCACAACATCAAAAGTGAAAAAGATAAAATTTTGGAAATAAATCCAAATTTTAGAAGGAGTATTGCAATTCACCAAGATATTAAAAGAATACGGTGGCTCCATAAACTAAGTTGTATTAGAGAAAAAGGCAAAACACAGATGAAACTACACATGGTATTTTTTTCAAAGAACAAAAAAAAAAACTTTAATTCTCACAGTTTCTAATGTTCTAAATTGCAGTGTCCTAAATAAATACCAGTCTTATTATTTTTTCACTTCCCTGTATATTTACAACCAACAGTAAGTGTTCAGTGTTTTGACAACACAATTTTAAAGGTCACACAACAATCATAATTTTTCCTAATGGTTATTAAGATCATCACTTTGCATGGTTTCAACTTCCAAGGTCAGGTTTATAGCCTTGCACTAACATGCAAAATAAGAATTATCTGTATATTCACTAAAGTAGGAAACTGATTTCTCTGTTAAGAGTATCATTCTAATTTTTTTTCTATTTGTCAGGCATTTGCTCCATCTAAATAAGCATCTCTGAATTATTATATGTAGTAATATAGGAACCAATTTATTGTGGAGGCAGGGAAACTGGAATTTAACTGTTTAAAGTTTAATAACAGGGGCACCTGGGTGGCTTAGTCAGTTAAGCATTAAACTCTTGGTTTCAGCTCGGGTCATGATTTCAGGGTCGTAAGTTCAAGCCTTCGTGGGGCTCCGTGCTCAATGCAGAGTCTCCTTGAGCTTCTCTCTCTCCCTCTGCCTCTGCCTCTGCCCCTCCCCCTGCTTGCGCTGTTTGTCTCTCAGTCTCTCAAATAAATGAATATTTTTAAAAAGTTTAATAACAATAAGTAATATTAGCATCATACTGTACAATTTATAAAGTACCTTTACAAACATCCACTTATTTATTTCTCACAACAACTCTACCATTTAGGTGCCTTTTCCTTCTCACTGATGAAGAAACTGAGATTCATAAGTCACACTGTTAGCCAGTGGTTAAGTCAGATTCAGACTCTGAGGTTTTAATTTCAGGTTCTGGGCATTTCCTTTCTATCATTTTGCCTCCTAGGAAAGGATTTAAGACCAAATCTCTGCAGAGTTCCTCATCCGCAGCACTAAATAGAACATGCTTCTTTTCTGCCAGCAAAGGTGCACTTAATGCTTAATTTTCAAGAATAAATGATTATTAGGCTAACTATAGTCATTAATGGAATATAATGATGTCATCATTCTTAATTATTAGATGCATTTTCAGTCATATTAATTGACAGTGAAAATGTCACAAATGTCAGCAGTACCTGAGTTCAATTTCTTGGATGTTAATATTCTACTGTCATTATTGAGATATGTGTATATATATATATATATATATATATGCATATATATATATATATGCACTACTGGGTTCATACAGTCATATGGGAAAAATAATTTTGCTCTAATTGAACAGGATCCACACAAAACAGGTGAAGCTCCTTTATTGACATGAATTCAGGAGAGTCTGCCCAGTGTTGAAACAGGAAAATGTTTGATAGACTTGTTTCAAACATTTTCTTTTTAGACAAACACAAAATGTGTCTGAGGAATAACTTAACAGTTTTAGGATGAACTATGTTATTTTTGGCTACTCTGGGTTTTGAAATACCTAGACACTGTATATTAGTAATCTTGAAAGGGCAAAAGATGTATCTTTGGTTACCAAGAGGTATTTATGAAGAAGAAGCAAGAGCAAGATGGAAATAAATGGAAACTATAAGTGGGTAATTTTAATGTATATTCTCACACAGGGCCCATCCAGAGGAGGAAGTTAGGAAGAAGTGAGATGCTTTGTGAACAAACCAAGAGGAGGAAACTCATGGGCGAAAATCTGTGAAACATAAGGATTTGGCAAGTCAGCAAAGGAGATGAGTTCATCATCTAACAGGGAACATAGTCAAGCAGAAATAAAGAAATGATCATTACAATAAATGAGCACTTGAATCAAGAGCTAGTGGGACTACAAAGAAGAGTAAGGATTATCATGATAGGAAAGGGAATTTTTTCACAAAGTGTTTCCAGTCTAGTCAGAAACCTCATAATGTGCTTAACAATTCCTTTTACCTCAGCCTCATGTCTAAACTGTCACCAAGTCCTCTTGATTTTTGCCTCCTAAGTATTTCTTGATTGTGTCCACCCTCTGCCTCTCCACCACTGGTACCCTAGTGTAGGCCAACATGATGGCTTGCCCAGACCATTGTCACCATCTTCTAAGCTGTCTTCCCACATCCACTCTGACCCAGTCTGCTTTCCAACAGGAGAGTGATTTCTACAAAACAATATCAGATGATGCTATGCACGATCAGACTTTCTATGGTATTGCATTGTTCTTGGGAATAAAGACAAAATTATTTAATTGGGCATGAATGGCTTTGTAGAGTCTGCCTCATGGCATCTCTATAACATCACACCCCACCTCTTTTCCCTCTCTACCCTCACTGCATAGGCATTGTTTTTAGTCTCCAGATTCACTATGCACCCTCCTGCCACAGAATCTTGCCACACTGCTCTCTTTGCTTTGAAATCACTTCCTTCCCTTGCTCATCTACTTACCTCCTCCTTAATCTTCAATTCTGCAGCTGCCACCCACACAGGGAAGAGAGCTGTCTGTCCTTCCAAACCACTCTCTGCTCTCTCGCCTTCCTCCATTCTCACCGACATGGACCCATCAATGGGCTAGTGTGCCCTGTGGTCCCATCAAGGCATCTGTTCTCCCGGATGCCTGCTTTCAATGTCCCTGCAGGTTTGCAGCATTCCTCCTCAGACACCAGGCCTCCTGTGAGGAAGGCAGTCCCTCTACTCAGACCCTCTGTCCCCAGGTTCTCATAACCCCTCTGCTTCTTGCTGCATTAGGCCTAAGGTGGAAATGTCCAACCCTTGCCCCATTCCCCCACCACATCTTTGTAAATAGTTGCTTTGTTATACTCTCTTCAAATGATCCTATTTGACCACGCCCTATGTTCCCTGTCAGGACTCTGACTATGATCTTGTCCCTGCTTCTTTCTGCAGCATGATCTGCTGATACCCTTGCCCTCATCCCAGTGCATACAATTCATGGACTACTTAACAGCAACCTGAACATACCCTTTTTGCCCTCAGATCTTCTTCCTTATCATTCACTTGCCCCAATATCCACCACACAATTCAGAAGCCTACCATGCCTGGAAGCTTTGACATCATAAACCTGCAATCTTCTGGTTTGTATCTGGGTAGTCGTTGGAGCTCCCATAGCACTCTGCCTATACCACAGCTTTTATCACTCTCTGATTGCCCCTTGTTTCATCTGTCTATCCTGCAAGGCTGTGAATCACTAAGTGTTTAGTTTCCAGTCCCCAAGGCCTCATAATCTGCCTGGCATATGATAGCTATTCAATAAACTAATCAGACTACAAAGCTGTATGCATAGTCTACCTAAAGTGGTTCAGAGCATTAATATAATACATAAAGGCACAGTATGTTATCAACATGTTTATCTGTTTACTCAAGACATTTTTTTTTTCTCCAAATACAGCATTTTAGTAAGAATATAGTTACCATAGCCAAAATCCTGGAATAAGTGTACAGGAAGATGTAACTTCTTTCATCAGCCATTTACTCTTTCTAAAAATAAAATATTTAAGCTTACTTCTCAATTCTTCTTTACTGAGCATTTTATCCTTTCAACATTGTCAAAGAAAATACAGTGCATTGAAAAGTAATGATGACCCAGAAAATTGGGTCAAGAAAGGTTTTGGAAGGTTCTTTCAGGTAAAGCATTATGAATTTTTCATAGCATTGCTACTCCCACAGCACTTGCAATATTGATGCACATTTACCACTTGTTTAAATGCTTTTATTAAAATTATTTTTCTCTTTTCTTGTATGGATACCTCTTCGTCTCTCTTCCCCCATTTCAACCACATTATTCTCCACCCCATTATTTAGAGGACGTTATGGTGTGCCAAATAGATTTCCTTACTACTTTCAAGACTAATGAGCTTATCCCTTCAGCTGTTGGGAATGTTGACAGTTGATGGCTCACAGCTGAATCCTACCTTCTGAGGATTAAGCCTCAGCTAAGGAGGGCTGCAGCCCCATCATCACACCTCCTACCTAGGGGCAGTCTACATGCAATGACCGGTCAGTGAAGAGGGTTGAAAGGGAGAAAGCAGACAGAGAAGGTAGAGCAAGTAGGCCCCCTTAACTCCAGTTTGCAATGATCATGCAGGAGCATCCCAGCTCCAGAGAGCCCCTGGGGGAGCCGCTGCTGTGACTGCATCACGTCTCAACCCCTCCTTCAGCTTAACCTACTTTCCTTCACTGCCCTTACATGGTTCATCGGAGGAGCATTCCTCCATAGAATTCCCACATGCCAATCTCTAGTTCAGTCTGCTCTCCAGGGAATCTGACTATGAGAGCCTTCAAGAAGGATCCCGTATAAATAAACTAATATGAATTCTTCCATGTCTATTTAATCAAATATAAAAATGTATGGTCATATACAGATACATTTGTATTATAAATATACAAGATTTTTCTGAGTTTTTTCATTAAAAAAACCTTAAAATTGATGACTGATATACCAAATTATATTAGTTTCAGGTGTACCACATAATGATTTGACTTACATACATTACAAAATGCTCACCATAAGTGTAGTTACTGTCACCACACAAAGTTATTACAATATTTTTGACTACATTTCCTCTTTGCAAATGATATATCCAATCAGAGTTTAATATTCAAAATATAGAAAGAACTCATATAACTCAACACCAAAGAATACAAACAATCTGAAAAATGGGCAGAGGACCTAAATAGACATCTTTCCAAAGACGACATACAGATGCCAATAGCATGTGAAAAGATGGCTCAACACCAATCATCAGGGAAATGCAAATCAAAATCACAATGAGATATTACCTCACACCTGTCAGAATGGCTAGTTTCTGCTGTTTTTTTTTTAAGATTTTATTTATTTATTTGAGAGGGAGAGAGCACAAGCAGGGGGAGGGACAGGGGGAGAAGGAGAAGCAGACTCCCCACTGAGCAGAGAGCCAGACACAGGCCTTGATCCCAGGACCCTGAGATCATGACCTGAGCCAATGTCAGACGCTGAACCAACTGAGCCATCCAGGTGCCCCTCTGTTGTGTTGTTTTTTAAGGGGATTTTATTATAAATCTCTTAGTTTTCCCATTCAACAATACATAGTGTAAATTCCTCTAGCCAATTTTTATAGCATAACATTAGTTCATTCTTTTAGCAGCTAGATAATATCTCATCATGTAGACATATAATACATTATACATATATAATAATGTATGTATATAATACATTATAATATATTCAATCATTCATTTTTTTGATGGGCATTTACCTTGTTACAGTTTTATTTTGTTTTTATTTTTGGCTTCCATGAATAATGCTGAAGTAAAGATTACTGTATACTGTATATACCTTTATAGACTGAAAGTGGTGACACTTTCATTTCTGTAGAATAGGCTTTAAAGGTGGCACTAGGTTCAAGAATATGTGTATTTTTTATTCTAATATATGTTGTCAGATTTATTTCCCAAATTTCTATAAAATGGACATTTATACCGTTAATGTAGAGAATAACTTATGAAGTGATTCTAATATATCTCATTTTGAAACATTTCTTTTTCACCCTCTGACATAACCAAGTGATTTTATACGAACTTTCTTTTTCAGGATGAAAATATAGAATGGTCCCCAAAACACTCTTTTTAACAACTCATAGCTATGTAGATGTAAAGATAATATAAAAATGGACAACATCTTTCTAAAAGCAAAAGTATCACTTTCAATTGCAGGGCAAATCTAGCTTTCTTTTAAAGTTAGTGTTAAAACGGAGTTAGAGTTTATTATTAATGTACTTCATTTTTCTGAAACAATTTCTTCTTTTATTCAGACTCTCCTAAAAGCAATAGAATGCATCCAACCTCTTCTCCCCCAGGATTTGGTATAGAAAGTCTCTACATGTGTTCAGAAGTTAGTGATAACCAGTAAGAATTACTAGGACCAGAGATTTCTCAGGATCCTTGGAATAAATGTTAGTTTTTGAAAGCAGAAAACAATGTTCAATTCAAAAAGTAATATCCAACTTACCATATTCAGATTTTAAATACAGCCAGCTTCAAGATAAAGTGGATGTTACCATATCTGATTTCTAAAGCAAACCATTACGGAAATTTAAAAAAATGGATAAAAATCTTGAACTCTTAAGTGTATCTCTCCTGACATACAATAAAATGTACATCACACAAAGTTCAACTATTGTGCCATTTGAAAGCCTATTGCGACTTGCAAGGAAAACAGTTTCCTCTCTGTTTTAGCTAAATTAGAAGTTAATGAACTGAGTATTTTAGTGTAGCATTAATGTAAATAAATACAAATCTACAACAAAGAGAGTTAATCAAATCCAGTTGAACAATACATTTTCCCAAGTACATTTTGCACAAAAGTACAGCCTAACGAGTAATTATGTTTATGCACGGACACTTGGCATTTTCAACTTGAAAAACATTTTTGCCACGTAAAGTCACTTCTATTTATAAGCTAAACCCATTGGTTGCTAATGTTAGGACACCATCTTGTGGCTAAGACATCTAGTTTGAAAACCTGTCCATTTGAAATCACTTACATAGCAAAAGATAAAATTTGTTCTAAGTCACAGAAACTAATCAAAGCTTCACCTTTATTTTATTATCAGGTCAACATAAGGTTAAGTTTAAGAAAAGAATAATTTTTATCAAAAGAGCCTTCTTCCTACTGAAAATCAGCTACAAATCAAATGTTATATTCTAAAATAGCTATCTGTTAGAAAATCATTTTAATGAATTTTTTAAAAGAAAAATTCTACGAGTAAAGGTAAACTTTCATTTAACAAGATAGTATAGTGCCAAACACTTTAAATAAGATGTAGATTGATAGACTATTTTTTCCTGGGTTTAATTTGGGCAATATTTATAAGAATATCTGAGGTATATAAGAACCTCAAATATCAATTTGGTTTTCTCTTTAAAAAGTATTAATATCTCCATTGGTCTGCCTATATAGCTAAAATAAAAAAAACTTTAACATTGATACAACTGGGAATTTTAAGACACAAGTAGATTAACAGAACATGGTGTAAGTGTCTATAGGGCTGGGCTCTAATACTGCCCCTTGTGACCAATCAGCCACTCATCTTTGACAAATCAATTCACCTATTATGTCTTAGTTATCATGGTTATCAAAAGAAATAATAGCAGCTTATCCACATAATTTTTGCAAAGATAAAAAAAGGTATGTGTAAAATTTTTGGGTCTACTGTAATATAGGAAATAAAGGAGAAATGGATCTGATTGTATTCCAGATCCTGGTTCCAATCCATGACCCCTGAAACAACTGTGGTTTCTTTAGCAGTTTTATAGATCATCCCTATACCCTTCCAACACATTTTTTTTTTCTTTTAGTTATCTATTTTATTTTTTTTAAAGATTTTATTTATTTATTAGAGAGTGAGCGAGAGAGAAACAGCATGAGAGGGGAGAAGGTCAGAGGGAGAAGCAGGCTCCCCGCTCAGCGGGGAGCCCAATGCGGTACTCGATCCCAGGACCCTGGGATCATGACCTGAGCCAAAAGCAGTCGCTTAACCAACTGAGCCACCCAGGCACCCCTTAGTTAGCTATTTTAAACTGGGTTCTGTCACTTGTAATAAACCAACTGGTTAACACACCTATAACATTGGGAAAGTAATTACCCCCACTTAATTGAGGAGGGATTAAAATGCAGATATTCATCCAAATGGATAAAGATGTGGTGTATATATATATATATATATATATATATATATATGAATATTACTCAGCCATCAAAAAGAATGAAATCTTGCCATTTGTAATGACGTGGATGGAACTACAGGGTATTAAGCTAAATGAAATAAGTCAGTCAGAGAAAGACAAACACCAAATGATTTCACTTATATGTGGAATTTAAGAAACAAAAGAGATGACCATAGAGGAAGGAAAGGTAAAATAAAGTAAGATGAAAAAAGAGAGGGAAACAAACCATAATAGACTCTTAACTGTAGAAAACAAACTGAGGGCTGCTGGTGGGGAGGTGGCTGGGGGAATGGGGTAACTGGTTGATGGGCATAAAAGAGGCATTTGCTGGGATGAGCACTGGGTGTTATATGCAACTGATGAATCATTAGATTCTACTTATGAATAATAATACACTATATGTTAAATTGAATTTAAATAAAATTTTTTAAAACTGCAGGTATTGATCAAATGGGTCTAGGTTTGAATTCTGACTTTTTTACTTGCCTCTTGTGTTACTTTTGGTGAGTTATTAAACTTTCTCTGCCTTGGTTTTCTCATCTTCTTCACAGAATTCTGAAGAGTGCTAAATTAAAGTGTGTAAGGCATTTATCACAGTGAATAGCTATGTGGAAGGAAATATGGCAAAAAATGGTAGTTTATCATAATTGTTATAAATGGATATTACTTAATTTGACCTCCTCTCAAACTTGAAAAGAAACCATAGTGTTAAATATTCATTACTCATAATACTTGTAAAGAAATAATGCTGTTCAAAGAAAAAAAAAAGAAAAAAAGAAAGAAAGAATGCTGTTCTTCATTGATGCCCACAAAACATCCAGTCAGGGCATGATTTAAACGATACTATGATGGAAACTGAACTGATTTCCTCTAAATGGCCAAAGCTTTAAAATAACTTCTAATTTCCCATAGAACACAAAAATAATCCATTCATTCTTTGAAAGATTTTAATCTTCACAGACCATTAGTCCCTAATGAAAATAATTTATGAGAATCTTTGACTTACAGAGGTGACTTAACCTCCCTATAATAAATTTCAAGCTGCTTTAATTAATGTGATGAGTCAAGGTTCAGCAGACTATTCAAATAGCCTAGTCAAAAAAGTGACCAGATGTCTTGGAAAAATATAAAAGATAGTCCTTAGTCTCTGTTCTTCCTATTTGACTCTAAAAGAAAAAAAAAATGCCAATCGGGAGAGTCTGGGATAATGGTGGAGCAGGAGGATCCTAAGCTCACTTTGTCCCATGGACACACCTAGGTAACAGCCACATCAGTGTAACTAACCCAGAGAATAAACCAAAGACTGGCAGAACAGAATCTCCACAGTTAATCATAGAGAAAGGGCCACGTCAAAAATGGTAGGAAGGGTAGGGACTCAGTTGGGAACCAAACTAACCCGTAAGACCAACCACAAATGGAGGGAATACCACAAGAATAGAGAAGGGAGAGGAATGGACCCCACACCAGGCACCCCAGACATAAGGGACCTGCACTGGAAGATAAGTTCTTGTAACATCTGGCTTTGAAAATCAGAAAATCAGAGGGGCTTAACTTCATGAGTTTTGACAATCAGAGGGGCTTAATACCAAGAACTTTAAAAATCAGTGACCTCAGCTCTAGAAGAGGCTGCAGAAAATAAGAAACTGACTCCCCATCCTTAAAGAACAAGTATAACAAATAACCCAGCTGAGACACAGCACAGAGCAACAGTTTGAAAAGTGCCTGAGGTATACACGAAGGAGACACATTTATTAATCTCAGAACATGCCTTAGAGGGGCAGGGATCTTTAGAAAACTTCTCCAAGAATAAGAGCTGGCAAGTCCATCTCTTCCCCTGCCCCAATTCCCAACCTAGATACCCCAACACCATTGGGAACCCTATTATGAACGTACCACCTAGCATTCTAACACCACACATCCCACCCCTACATTCTCCTGTGGATCTGCCCCATCCAATTTGCCCCACCTACTCAGCAGGAGTCCCTCCAAAGCCATACCTGACATGTCTCATACTGCAAGCAGCCCTGACAACAGTGGCCAGCATCAATTTCAAAGTGTCTCTTGCCCTAGGGAGAAGGGAAGATAATCACACATATGTTCTTCAGCTGCAGCCCCTGTAATAGGCTAGGACAGACATTCAATCTGACTGCCAGCCCCACCCACCAACAGAATCCTCTCAAGGGACAGCATAAAGAGAGAGCCCAGTAGTTCAGGGTCACTGCAACCCACAAAGAGACACTGGGGGCAGACATCTGGTCTGAATGCAGACCCCATCTACCAAAAAAAGCCTCTTAGGGGACAGTGCAAGGAAAGCCCCTGGCAGTTCAGTGTGACCATAGTTCTGGCATTGGCTGAGGGCAGGAATCTGGTCTGACCAAACTATGAGCCCAAGGAGGCCTTAGACTGGCTGTGTAACCTCATGGAGACCAATCCCTGCCCACAACAGGCAAAGAGAGTCATTGCAGCTGACTGAAGGCAAACGTGGCTCAACCACAATAGTAGAGTGCACACAATATACATGGAAGACACCCCTGAAGCATCAGATTCTGGTGAACTGAGGACATTACACTACAGGGCACTCAAGGACCTTTTCTTCATGATGCTATTAGTTTCAAGATCAGAAGACATGGCTGCCTTTCCTGATAAACAGAAACAAACACAGAGAGTTAGACAAAATGAAGAGATAGAGGAATATGTCCCAAGTAAAAGAACAGGACAAAATCATACCAAAACAGCTAAATGAACAGAGATAAGCAATATGCTTGATAGAGGATTCAAACTAATGGTCATAAAGATACTTACTGGGATTGAGAAAAGAGTGGAGGACCTCAGTGAGATCTTCATAAAAAAAATAGAAAATGTAAAAAAGAACCAATCAAAGATAAAGAACTCAATAACTGAAATAAAAAATACACTAGAGGGAATACATAGACTAGAGGAAGCAGGAGAACAGATCAGTGACCTGAAGGAGTACTAGAAAGCAACCAATCTAAACAGCAAAAAATAAATAAATAAATAAGGTGAAGGGAACTCGGTGACATCATCAAGCATAAAAACATTTTCACTATAGGAATCCCAGAAAGAGAAGAGAGAGAAAAGAATACAGAGAATTTATCTGAAGAAATAATAGGCGAAACTTCCCTAATTTCAAGAGAAAAAAATAAGACATCTGGATCCAGGAGGTCCAGAGAGACCTCAACAAAATCAACCCAAGGAGGTCCATACCAAGATTCATAACAATTAAAGTAGGAAAACGTAGTGACAAAGAGAATTTTAAAAGCAGCAAGAGAAAAGAAAACAGTTACCTGCAAGGGAAACTCCATAAGGCTTCAGCTGATTTAACACCAGAAATTTTGCAGGCCAGAAGAGAGTGGCATGATATATTCAGTGGTGAAAGGAAAAAAAAATGCAATAAAAAATACTCTATCCAGCAAGGCTATCATTCAGAATAGAAGGATGGATAAAGAGTTTTCCAGACAAACAAAAGTAAGGAATTCATCACCATAAAGCCAGCATTACAGGAAACACTAAAGGGAATTCTCTGAGTGGAAAAGAGACCATAATCAGGGGTAAGAAAATTAGAAAGGAAAAAATTTCACAGATACATTCAAACATAACAAAAGTACATTAATCATTTATAAAACTGGCACAGATTAAGCTGAAATGCAGTAAAATCAATTAAATCTACAAAAATCAGTCAAGGGATTCACAAAATAAAAGGATATAAGGTATGACATCATATACATAAAATGTGGTGAGAAGGTGAGTAAAAATTAAGTGCTTTTAGAATGGGTTCAGACTTGGGGCACCTGGGTGGTTCACTCAGTTAAGTGACTGACTCTTGGTTTCAGCTCAGGTCGTGATCTCATGATCATGAGATCAAGCCCCACATAGGGCTTTGTGCTTAGCATGGAATCCACTTACTTTCTCTCCCTCTCCCTCTCCCCCTTGCCCCTGCTCTCTCTCTCTCTCTCTCTCTCTCTCTCTCTCAAATAAATAAATCTTAAAAAAAATTGAATGGGTTCATACATCATCCTCATATAGACTGCTATATGCACAGGATGTTATATATACACCTAATGGTAACCATAAATCAAAAACCTTTAATAGACATGCAAAAAATAGAGAAAGGAATCCAAGCATATCTCTAAAGAAAGCCATCAAACCAAAAGGGAAGAAAGCAAGAGAAGGAAGAGAAAAGAACTACAAAAACATTGTAAAAAAAAAAAGTAGAAAAAAATGGCAATAAGTATGAGTATGGGTCAATCAATAATGGCATTGAATATAAATGGACTAAATGCTCCAGGGTGATGGAATGAATAAAAAAGCAAGACCCATCTATATGCTGCTTACAAGAGACTTACTTCAAATTTAAAGACACATGCTGATTAAAAGTGAAGGGCCGGAAAAAAAAAAAGTGAAGGGATGAAAAAACATTCATCGTGCAAATGGAAGTAAAAAGAAAGCCAGGCAGCTGTACTTATACTGGACAAAACAGACTTTAAAATAAACACTGTAACAAAACACAAAGAAGAACACTACATAATCATAAAGGTTACACTCCAACAAGAACATATAATAATTGTAAATATGCATACAACATTGGAACACCCACATACATAAAGTGACAAGTAACAGACATTAAAGGAAGAAATTGATAGCAATACAATAATACTAGGGAACATTAACACCCCACTTACATCAATGGACATTTCATCCAGACAGAAAATCAATAAGGAAACAGTGGCTTTGAATGACACATTGGACCAAATGGACATAACAGATATATTTAGAACATTCCATACCAAAACAGCAGGATACACATTCTTTTAAAGTGCACATGAAACGTTCTCCAGAATAGACTGCATGTTAGGCCACAAAACAAGTCTTAACAAATTCAAAAAGGTTGTAATCATATCATGCATCTTTTCTGACCACAGTGGTATGAAACTAAAAATCAAACACAAGAAAAAATCTGGAAAGAACACAAATACAGGGAGGTTAAATAACATGCTACTAAAAAATGAATGGGTCAACTAAGAAATAAAGAAGAAATTTTTAAAAAATGAGACAAATGAAAATGAAAACACAATGGTCCAAAATATTTGGATGCAGCAAAAGCTGTTCTAAGAGGGAAGATTACAGGAATACAGGCCTACTTTAAGAAGCAGGAAAAATCTCAAGTAAACAACCTACCTTTACACCAAAAAGAACTAGAAAAAGAAGAATAAACAAAGCTCAAAACCAGCAGAAGGAAGAAAATAATAAAGATTAAAGTTGAAACAAACGAAAGAGAGACTAAAAAAACAATAAAGCAAATCAATAAAATGAGGAACTGGTTTCTTGAGAAGAACAACAAAACTGATAAACCTCTAGCCAGTCTCACAAAAAATAAAAAGGGACTCAAATAAATAAAATTAGAATTGAAAGAGAAGAAATAACACCACAGATATAAAAATAATTATAAGAGAATATTATAAAAAATCATGTGCCAACAAATTGGACAACCTAGGAAAAATGAATAAATTCCTAGAAACATATAACCTCCCAAAATTGAATTGGGAAGAAATATAAAATTTGAACAGACCAATGAAATTCCCAACAGACAAAAGTCCTGGACCAGATGGCATCATAGCTGAATTCTACCAAACATGTAAAGAGTTAACACCAATTCTTCTTGAACTACTCCAATAAATAGAAGATGAAGGAAAACATCCAAATTCACTCTATGAGGCCAGCATTACCCTGATACCAAAACCAGACACCAAAAAAAAAAAAAAAAAAGAGAAAGAGAGAGAGAACTATAGGACAATATCTCTGATGAACATAGATGCAAAAATCCTCAACAAAATATTAGCAAACTGAATCTAACAATACATTTTAAAAAACTCACTTACCACAATCAAGTGGGATTTATTCCAGGGACATAAGGGTAGTTCAATATTCATAAATCAATCAATGTGCTCAATGGGGAAAGGCTGACAGCCTTTCCCCTAAGGTCAGGAACGCGGCAGGGATGTCCACTCTCACCACTGCTATTCAACATAGTATTAGAAGTCCTAGCCACAGCAATCAGACAACAAAAAGAAATCAAAGGCATCCAAATCGGCAAAGAGGAAGTCAAACTCTCACTCTTTGCAGATGATATGATACTGTATGTGGAAAACCCAAAAGTCTCCACCCCAAAACTGCTAGAACTCATACAAGAATTCAGTAAAGTAGCAGGATATAAAATCAATGCACAGAAATCAGTGGCATTCCTATACACCAACAACAAGACAGAAGAGAGACAAATCAAGGAGTCTATCCCATTTATAATTGCACCCAAAACCATTAGATACCTAGGAATAAATCTAACCAAAGAGGCAAAGGATCTGTACTCAGAAAACTATAAAATACTCATGAAAGAAATTGAAGAAGACACAAAGAAATGGAAAAACGTTCCATGCTCATGGATTGGGAGAATCAACATTGTGAAGATGTCAAAGCTACCTAGAGCAATCTACACATTCAATGCAATCCCCATCAAAATACCATCCACTTTTTTCAAAGAAATGGAACAAATAATCCTAAAATTTGTATGGAACCAGAAGAGACCCAGAATAGCCAGAGGAATACTGAAAAAGAAAAGCAAAGCTGGCGGCATCACAATTCCGGACTTCCAGCTCTATTACAAAGCTGTCATCATCAAGACTGTATGGTACTGGCACAAAAACAGACACATAGATCAATGGAACAGAACAGAGAGCCCAGAAATGGACCCTTAACTCTATGGTCAACTTATTTTTGACAAAGCAGGAAAGAATGTCCAATGGCAAAAAGACAGTCTCTTCAACAAATGGTGTTGGGAAAATTGGACAGCCACATGCAGAAGAATGAAACTGGACCATTTCCTTACACCACACACAAAAATAGACTCCAAATGGTTGAAAGACCTAAACGTGAGACAGGAGTCCATCAAAATCCTAAAGGAGAACACAGGTAGCAACCTTTTTGACCTTAGCCGCAGCAACTTCTTCCTAGAAACATCGCCAAAGGCACGGGAAGCCAGGGCAAAAATGAACTATTGGGATTTCATCAAGATAAAAAGCTTTTGCACAGCAAAAGAAACAGTCCACAAAACCAAAAGACAACTGACAGAATGGGAGAAAATATTTGCAAATGACATATCAGATAAAGGGCTAGTATCCAAAATCTATAAAGAACTTATCAAACTCAACACCCAAAGGACAAATAATCCAATCAAGAAATGGGCAGAAGACATGAACAGACATTTCTCCAAAGAAGACATCCAAATGGCCAACAGGCACATGAAAAAGTGCTCAACATCGCTCGGCATCAGGGAAATCCAAATCAAAACCTCAATGAGATACCACCTCACACCAGTCAGAATGGCTAAAATTAACAAGTCAGGGAACGACAGATGTTGGTGGGGATGTGGAGAAAGGGGAACCCTCCTACACTGTTGGTGGGAATGCAAGCTGGTGCAACCCCTCTGGAAAACAGTATGGAGGTTCCTCAAACAGTTGAAATTAGAGCTACCGTTCGATCCAGCAATTGCACTACTGGGTATTTACCACAAAGATACAAATGTAGGGACCCGAAGGGGTACGTGTACCCCAATGTGTATAGCAGCAATGTCCACAATAGCCAAACTGTGGAAAGAGCCAAGATGCCCATCGACAGATGAATGGATAAAGAAGAGGTGGTATATATACACAATGGAATATTATGCAGCCATCAAAAGGAATGAGATCTTGCCATTTGCAACGACGTGGATGGAACTGGAGGGTGTTATGCTGAGTGAAATAAGTCAATCAGAGAAAGACATGTATCACATGACCTCACTGATATGAGGAATTCTTAATCTCAGGAAACAAACTGAGTGTTACTGGAATGGTGGGGGGTGGGAGGGATGGGGTGGTTGGGTGATAGACATTGGGGAGGGTATGTGCTACGGTGAGCGCTGTGAATTGTGCAAGACTGTATGTCAGAGGGGGAGACGAACCATGAGAGATGATGGACTCTGAAAAACAAACTGAGGGTTCTAGAGGGGAGGGGGGCAGGGGGATGGGTTAGCCTGGTGATGGGTATTGAGGAGGGCACGTTCTGCATGGAGCACTGGGTGTTATGAACAAACAATGAATCATGGAACACTGCATCAAAAACTAATGATGTAATATATGGTGATTAACATAACAATTTAAAAATTAAAAAAAAAATAAATCAATCAATGTGATACATTACATTTACAAGAGAAAGGATAAAAACCACATGATCAGTTTAAGAGATGTAGAAAAACCGTTTGACAAAATACAACATCCACTCATGATAAAAACCTTCAATAAAGTAGGTTTAGAGAGAACATAGTCAATATAAGGGCCTTATATGAAAAACCCACAGCTAACATTAGACTCAATCATGAAAAACTGAGCTATTCCTCTAATATCAGGAACAAGACAAGGATGTCCACTCTCACCACTCTGATTCAACATAGCACTGGAAGTCCTAGTCACAGCAATCAGACAACAAAAAGAAATAAAAGGCATCCAAATTGGTAAGGAAGAACTAGAAAGTTTCACTATTTGCAGATTATATTATACTATATGTAGAAAACCCTAAAGACCCCACCAAAAAATTACTAGAGCTGGTAAATGAATTAAGTAAAGTCACAGAATAAAAAATTAATCTACAGAAATCTGTTGAATTTCATTTCTATATACTAATAATGAAATAGCAGAAAGAGATATCAAGAAAACAGTCCCATTTACAGTTGCACCAAAAAGAATAAAATACCTAGGAATAAATCTATTCAAGGGAGTGAAAGACATGTACTCTGAAAACTGTAAAACACTGATGAAAGAAACTTAAGATGACAGAAACAAATGGAAAGATATTCCATGCCAATGGATTGGGAGAACAGATGTTAAAAAGTCTATACTAGCAATCCACAGTTATAATGCAATCCCTAACAACATACCAACAGCATTTTTCACAAAAGTAGAACAAATGGTACTAAATATTATATGGAACCACAGAAGGCCCTGAATAGCCAAAGCAATTTTGAGAAAGAAGAACAAAGCAAACAATTATATGGTCAATTAATCTTCAACAAAATAGGAATGAATATCCAATGGGGGAGGGGGGGAAAAATCACAAATGATGTTAAGAAAACTGAACAGCAACATGCAAAAAAAAAAAAAAAAGAAAGAAAGAAACTGGGTCACTTTCTTATACAATACACACACAAAAAAAACCTCAAAATGGATTAGAAACCTAAATATGAGACCTTAAAGCATAAAGTTCCTAGAAGAAAACATAGGCAGTAATTTCTTTGACATAAGCAGTTGAAACATTTTTCTAAATATGTCCCTTTTGGCAAGGGAAACAAAAGCAAAATTAAATCATTGGGACTACACCAAAATAAAAGTTTCTGCACAGAGAAGGAAACCATCAACAAAACAAAAAGACCACCTACTGAATAAAGAAGATATTTGCAAGTGATATATCTGATAAGGAGTTAATATCCAAAATATACAAAGAACTTGTATAACTCAATGCCAAAAACACAAAGAATCCAATTAAGAAATGGGCTGAGGATCAAAAACTAATGATGTAATATATGGTGATTAACATAACAATAAAAAAATTAAAAAAAAAAGAAATGGGCTGAGGATATGAAAAGACATTTTTCCAAAGAAGATATACAGATGGCCAACAAACACATTAAAAGATGCTCAGCGTCACCCATTAACAGAGAAATGCAAATAAATGCCACAGTGATATATCACCCCCTACCTGTCAGAATGACTAAAATCAAAACACAAGAAACAACAAGTGTTGGTGAGGATTTGGGAAAAAAGGAACTTTCATGCACTCTTGGTGGGAATGCAAAGTGGTATAGTCACTGTGAAAAACAGTATGGAGTTTGCTCAAAAAATTTAAAAAAAGAATTACCATATGATGTAGTAATTCCACTATTGCTACTTACCCAAAGAAAATGAAAACATTAATTCAAATATTTACATGCACTACTATGTTTATAGCAGCATTATTTACAATATCCAAGATATGGAAGCAACCCGTGTCCATCCATAAATGAATGGATAAAGAAATGGTATATGTGTACATTGGAATACTATTCAGCCATAAAAAATAATGAGATCTTGCCATTTGCAATAACATGAATGGAGCTAGAGAGTACAATGCTAAGTACAGACTCTTAACTATAGAGAACAAACTGATGGTTACCAGAGGAGAGGTGGATGGGGGATGGATGAAAAAGGTGATGGAGATTAAGGAGTGCACTTGTCATGATGAACACCAGATGATGTATGGAAGTGTTGAATCCCTATAAGATACACCTGAAACTAATATAACACTGTGTTAATTAATTGGAATTAAAATAAAAATTAAAAATTATATCTAAAAAAGAAATAAATGAACAAGAGAAAAAAGAAAAACAAAAAATAAACTCTTAAATATAGAGAACAAACTTGTGGTTGTTAGAGAGTGGGTGGATGTGGAAATGGATGAAACAGGTGAAGGATATTAAGAGTACACTCATCTTCAAAAGCACTGGGTAATGCATAGAATTGTTGAATTGTTGTATAGTACACGTGAAACTAATATAACCCTGCATGTTAATTATACTTGAATTAAAAAAAATTACAATTGGCTGTTTGGGAAATCTGTACATTATTTTCATCCACCCTTGTGACTATAGATACACTCAACTCAAAACCCAGTTAACTAAAACAAAAGTTTTTCACAAATGTACAAAAAAGATCTCAGAAAATAAGTCAACATACTCCCCCATCACCTTTATTTCTTTTCTAATTCAATTCCTGAATTCTCTAAGGGTCAGCTCAATTTTCAACATTTTCCTGAATTTTTCCTTAACCATCATAATTAGTAATGATTATACTATGCTGTCTTATACTTGATTTTATTCCACATCTGTAAGTTGAGGGCAAATCAAGACATTCCCAGCTAACTAAAAACCTTGAATTTGGGGCGCCTCGGTGGCTCAGTTGTTAAGCTTCTGCCTTCGGCTCAGGTCATGATCCCAGGGTCCTGGGATAGAGCCGCTCATCCGGCTCCCTGCTCAGCAAGAAGCCTGCTTCTCCCTCTTCCACTCCCCCTGCTTGTGTTCCCTCTCTCGCTGTGTCTCTTTCTGTCAAGTAAATAAATAAAATCTTTTTAAAAATAAATTAAAAAAAATAAAAACCTTGAATTTATTCAAATTCATAGCCTTTAAATATGAATTTAGAATTTACCTTGGAGGGAGAAATTCTGATTTTTTTTAATGTTCATAAATGTAAAAACCTCTTTTTTTCATTTTCAGAGTGGAGGATTTATTACATGTATAATATATGAGCTCATTTGGATTATCTTTCATTCTACATTTTTCACATTATCGCTACTGGATCATATTACTCACACTCAAAAAGTTGAAAGTAACATACAGGAATATAGTTCCAAATTCTTTTCCAAAATATGTGGGTTTTTTTTTTTCCTGTCTTTAGTGTTAGCAAAACATTTCCAAACTGTCTACAGTTTTTGCTAGAGTTTTTTTATGCAGTATCTTGAATAAGCAATCTTTGGGAGGCATATTAAAGGGTTAAACTTTCGATAAAAGAAAATATTCTTTCATAGTAAGTTGTAGTCTTCCATTTATCATTCACTTTATAAAACTTTAGCTTCCATGACTGCTGATTTTAGGTGACTGCCAACTGATTGGCTCAGGGTTGGTAGCATGGCCTACAGTTGCCCTCTGAACTTCGTATATCACTTGTTTGGATGGGTAATGGCAAGGGTGGTGTTTATTTTGAAGTGTTTAGTTGTAGAGGCTGACTATGTCACTAGGAAGGGTTGCAGGAGTCACATGTGGAACTCTAAGGTTATGTATAGTTTGGCCACATGGACATCCAGCCCTCGCTCTAACTCTTTAAAAAATGTTAGCTCTTGCTGTGCCTTATAAATTGATCCAGCTAGACTTTGAAGATCTCAAAATAACAAGTGGGTGGGGTGAGGTGGTAACTGTTTCAAAATCCTTAGGTGCCACCTACCTTCAGATACTAATATAATCCTCTAGGAGGGTTATTTGAGAAATCCATGATATATTCTATTATGTCCCCATCCCTACTGTTTAAAACTCATTATCAGAGCATGTTAACACAATGTTCAGCTATAATATGCATTTAATATGGATTTGTAGATTTCATAAGGACTTTCCTTGAATCTTTTGCTTTCTTGCCAATCTTAGATTTCTTTCTTTCTGTGATAACACATCTCCATACTATGCCTCATGGCAAGAGTCATGTTTTTCAGTAAGCCACATGTTGAGGTACTTCCTAATATATATCTTTCAATAATTTCAAATATTAGTATTTTTGTTGCTTGGTTACATTAATATTTTTCAAAAAGTAAACTTTTATATACTCACACTATGCACTTAATAACTTTTTTATTAAAATCAATACTGCATTCTATTCTGAGCTGATTCATTGGCAGCAATGATTTGACAGAAATATTCTCCATATTACTGTATCACTTTCAACTAAATCCAGATTGATCCAGTACATTTATATTAAGAGTTCTTCATTGAAAGCAATGGAACTGAACCCAAATTAAGAATGCTCCACTGCTTTCTAAGAAGTAGAGTCATAAAAATTATTATATTTAAAATCGGGGGCCTCTTTCACCTCCTACCTCCCTACAACAGTACATGCACTGTCCTTTAACCCAAGACAGTTCAATATTTTTTTCTTGTTCTCATGGAGTATTTCTGAAATATTGCAGAGGAAACTGAGGTCTGGTAAAAAACCAGATGACTACGACGCCTGGGAGGCTCAGTCGGTTAAGCGTCTGCCTTCGGCTCAGGTCATGATCCCAGGGTCCTGAGATCAAGTCCTACATCGGGCTCCCTGCTCTGCGGGGAGCCTGCTTCTCCCTCTGCCTCTGCCTCTCTCTCTGTCTCTCATGAATAAATAAATAAAATCTTAAAAAAAAACAGATGACTACTGTTGCAAATAATAGTTAACATAAAAAAAGAAATTGAAAATGTATTTTTGTTTTTATTATGACTTTTTATTAGAGTTCTTATCATCTGGCAGGTCTACCATCCCACTCGTGTGTCACAGTCCAACAGCTGAAATGATATTGCAGGACTACCATTAGAGGGGAAAAAAAAGAACTCTAAGTTACGGTTGTGGGTTATACTGAGCTGCTCATCATCTAATGCTCATTCTCCCTTGTGGCAGGGAGTACATATTAGAACCTAGAAAAATGGTTGAGAGGAATATATAATTGGAGAATGATCAAAAGAGAAATAAGGTCTCTGCAAAAATGTCTTTTAACATTTTACATAATGTTAAAAATTAATCATTTGGACCTAATCAGCATCACATTTGAACCAAATTAAGTGCCAGAATTGGCTATAATTTATCCAGTCGAGTACTCTCATATGTGTAGCAAGATGCTCTTCACAACAGATGGAAATATAATCAAACAATATATTAAAGAATCAGAGAATCATTTGACTATTTTAATTGAAAATGTCTTTAAATATCTTGTCCTAATATGTTAACCAGTCATCTTTTGTTCAAGTGAAATCAAAGAATAAATAAATTCATGGTTGATCAGGTTGAGAAGAGTTAGAATTGCATTAGGGCAGTTCTCTTTTTTAACAAGGACTGCTTCATTGAAACTGTTACAATATCATTGTTTAAGAGAGAATTTTTGAAAATATGTACTAAGTTTTAAAGATTTTTTTTTTTTAGAAAGAATGAGAGAGAGAGCAGGGGGAGGGGCAGAGGAAGAGGGAGAAAATCTCAAGCAGACTCCCTGCTGAGTGCAGAACCCGTTGTGGGGCTGGATCTCACAACCCTGAGACCATAACCTGAGCCAAAATCAGAGTTGGATGCTTAACCGACTGAGCCACCCAGATGCCAAAAAATATGGATTGAATTTTAAAGTCAATAAGAAATATCAAATCTTATTAATAATTCATGGTTACAAAAAATACCGAACTACAATAGTCACAGATATAACTTGTATTAAAATTACTCTCATCATTTTTCAGGCTTCAGTAAGCATTACCAAAATTATTTATAATTAATTTTAACCCAATCTAAATTTAGAGACTTAGGAAATCTTAATATTGTGTTTAAGATATTAAGACTTTTAAAACCTGATTGCAGTTTTGTATCTATAGAAAATATATCTTATTGTTCCTCTCAAGTCTAAGAAATAAAGTGTGGTGCCTTGGCTACAGAATTTTGGATTCTGATTATGTTGGGCAACCAACCCAAGTCTGACCAAGAGAATCCTCCAAAAAGAGGCCTTATAAAATAGAAAGTAATGTTAGAGATTCCAAAATTGATATAAATCAGGGGGGGTTGGCCTCAATGTATAATGCACTCAAATAACATTGGCCAGTGAGGAGGAAATGATAACTTGGACCAGAGACAAACAGAGAGGCCAAGTACAGTTGATAGTCTTGGCTTTGCTTGGCCAGTATCCATTCCAACTTCTTCGGTATGCAGCACTACTATTTTGTTTGGAGGGTTATCTTCTTCCCACTGTGTGTGATTTTGTGGGATGTCAGTTAAGGGGATCTGCCTCAGGGCACCTGGGTAGCTCAGTTGGTTGAGTGTCAGACTCTTGGTTTCCTCTCAGGTGCATGATCTCAGGGTCATGAGATTGAACCCCAGGTTGGGCTCACACTCAGCATGGAGTCTGCTTGAGATTCTCTTTCTCCCTCTCCCTCTCCTTCTGCCCCAGCTCATGCACTCTCTCTCTCTCTCTCTCTAAAATAATCTTTTTTTAAAAAGCAGGGAGAGGGGGGAGGGAACATGCCTTAATCTGGCCAAAGGGAAGGGGAAGACATAGACCAATCTAGGCCAATCAACACACAAAATAACTCTCAAGAATTTTACTAAGGGGATGTCTGGGTTGCTCAGTTGGTTGAGCAACTGCCTTCAGCTCAGGTCATGATCCTGGAGTCCCAGGATCGAGTCCCACATGGGGCTCCCAGCTCAGCAGGGAGTCTGCTTCTCCTTCTGACCCTCTTCCCTCTCGTGCTTTCTATCTCTCATTCTCTCTCTCAAAAAAATAAATAAAATATTTTAAAAAAAAAGAATTTTACTAAGGAATTGAGCTCAGGATTGCAACGGTAAAAAAGATATGTACCTGATTCATTCCAATTATGGTGATATCTTGAACAAACATGCCATCTGTTCTCCTGCCTCTAGCCTCAAAACTGCTTTTTCTGAGACTTGGTCCTATAGTTTTTTGTCTATGTGTGAGACAGAGCTGTATTCTTCTGATAAATATATCTTCATTTCATTCTTACAACTAGCTTAAATAAGTTTGTCACTTTTATCCAAATAGCCTAATTGCTTCACTGAGAAGCTGGCTGAATCCGGAACTGGTCTCCAAGCAGAGGGAAGAGATGCTGATAGACAATGTCAGTATCAAAATGATGAAGCTGCATCAATCTTGGTTCTGTCAAGGCTCAACATCAAAAGAAGTTTACTCCAGGGGAAAATGCACATTGGGAGGAGAAAAACTAGCAGGACCCACACTTTTACATGAGCAGTTGTGCTGTCCTTACAGAAAAATCAACCTCTTCAAAATAGTAGGCCATCCAGAAACAAGGATGCTACAAACAGGCCTCCTGGCCAGAGGACCACAGAATATTAGTAACCACATGGACTGAAGTTCAGCACAAGGGACCGAAGAAGAGGGTAGAGGTGCTCTGTAGCTCAGGGCCCTCCTGATCAACAGGGCTCATCTTGACATAGCTGCCCTAGATCTACATTAACAGGACTGATTCCAGACTTACCTGTTCCTGGGACCAACGTAGTCAATAAAGCTTTTTACTTTAGTCAGGAATGGCCCAAGGGCTGGGCAAAACTGTACCAGGTCTTCAATCTGGGGTGACTAGAGAGAACTGGGACAGGCGGGCTATAATAGGATAAAGATGGTTTGCTAAGAGTGGAGAAAGTCAGTGATAAGCTGCGCCTTGAGCTGAAAAAAAGTGTGAATATATCATCTACCACACTTCTTGGTATTTCCCAAAATACTACCTCTCTGTATTTGAACTCACTCTTCTTTCTTCTTGGGATGTCCTTTCTTTTATTCTTACATGGTAAGATGGTTTTTTTGTATATTAGATCCAGCTCAAGTACCATGTATCCCAGGGAGAATTCTTGGCTCTACAAATAGGCTTATGATATTTTTACATAATTCTAATTTGAATTAATTATTTATTCCTCCTACAGGAAGGCATGGACAATGTCCAATTAATATATGTATTTGTGCAATGTGCCCTGCACATCACAGGCATACAGAAAATAGTTGTTGAATGAATGAATGCCAAGTTCATGAAAGATGTAACTCCCTCTCTGGCTGAAATTATTTAGATATCTCTTTAATGCTTTAAGCATTCATGAGAAATGTTTCAGCTAGAAATTAAATTCCATTAGCATTGGAGGCACTGTCTGCCCTCCTTTACACACAAAACTAATTCTATTACTGATGGAAAAGAAATCTCCCCAAAATAAGGAGAAAGGAAAAAAAAAAATGCAGAGGAATAGAAGGGAAAGGAAGTGTATGTCTCACAACTCAGCTATGGAATATATTTCCACATTTCTTAGGTATTCCTCTCTGGTGTATAGATATATAGAGAGAGAGTATAACAGCAAGGCACCTGAGTTTGTATTTGGAAAATATGCTTAAGAATATCAGTAGCAATGAAAAAGAAAATGTCTTTAAGTGCTCCAGAACCAATTATGGGGGACGGGGAGTCTAGATTCTCTGTGGTTGATCATTCTCTGCTTCATTCAGATAGCTCTTTATTCCAGATCAAAGGCTTGAAAAGTATTTTTTTTTCTTCTAATACCTGAAATCCCAGCTTTCAGTACCCAGAGTCATCAGCATTATCTTCTTAGGAAAGCATTCTTTCTCAACAATGAAGAATAATAAGTACCTTGTAACGTACATATCTGAAAGTATCCCATTTAGTATCTTTTCAAAATACAAAATAATGGTTTTCAAAGGAGTGATTTGTGCATCATTTAACTTTTTTTCTTATCCATACAGAACCAGTTTTACTCATAATGTAAGTGTATTTAAAAATGCAATTTTAAAATAACCATGACAGCCTACTCCCTGATAATATATATGCAAGTTCAAGAAACAATAAATAAAATAAAGAGAGCATTTGTTTCATAAAATTTCAGATAAACTAGGTTTTAGCAATTTAGAGTTCTGAAAAATATGTCAATGTATAAAGCACATTCGTGCATCTCCCAGAAGAGTGTACTTTTAAAAGAAATCAAACCTTGTTTCCTTTTACAAAGATAATCAAGAAGACATCCAAACAATTGTATTCAATGGGCTTACGAACTTTTAGGAGATTAAAGTCTCTTTTCCTGTTTCTTTGGGGATTCTTCCTATATCTTTAACAAGCTCAGTACGAGCTACACCCACTCAAATGTGTTGGCAGTTTACAAGACAGCTGTGCTTGCCAGAAACTAGGCCTACATTTTTACTTATCTTGCCGAGTATGACATTATAAAACAGCCACTTACATTTTTCTATCAAATGATACTGCTCACTTAAAAGAGTGAGAGGTTTGATTCCAAAATCACAGCAGTTTGAAGGATTTCTCTTTCCAAATATCAGGACCTCAAAGCATAAATGCTGCAAATTAGAACTTACACAGCGACAGACAAGACTTCCTGCAAAAACTGTCTTTTTAAAATTAAGACTGTGATAATTATGTCATATTAAGAACAAAGGAATGTTTATTTCCAAAACGTTTCTCTAAAATGTAACCTGAATTATCTAACTTTTGAAGAAAGATCCTAATTAGCAGAGGGTCATCTTAATGACACAGTGAATTTTTTATCTAATTTACTGCTTGGATTTTTATTTTGTCTTTTTAGAAGTGCAATAAAGCACAAATCTTCAAATGGCCCCAAATTCCATGGAGACACATGATACATTTGAAGTCCGACTTCCCCCTAAATGGCAAAGAACAAGGTTCCCAATTCACAGCAAATACTCTTTAAACTTTCTCACTAGAAAGTCCCTTCTCTCTCTTCCAGGGGATTTTCTTTTTAATCTTCAAACCAGTGTTGATTGATCAGAGCTTATATTAAAACCGAGTGTCTTTGGCATGGCTATGTAGCCAGGAAGAAGGGCCAGTCATCTATCTCCATGTTGCATAGGTTAAAAGGAAGTACCTTCCTTCTAGAAAGCTAGGAAATGCATTCCAATCCCTAATAACTTTTCCCCATTTCCTTGCCCTGGAGCCCAGGGCAGAATATAATCTCCAGCCATCCTCCAGCTGGAGGAATCAATTATTCTAGGGATCTTTCCATTCTAGGAATGGAGAAAAACGGGTTCAGCAGGAAGGGTCAGGCTCTTCCATTTTAACCAGTGAAACCACGACCAGTTATGATTAATTTCAGGCTTTTACTTTACTGACCATCACTCCAAAACACCCTTCAAGGGCCAAGAATAAAAGGAAAAAGAGGCAAAAGGTCATGGTTAGAAGGGGGAGGGTCTTCCAGCTCCTTTGGCTTATAGAGCAGTAGAGTCTCAAGGCTTCTTTGAGCAGAGGGTCAAACAGAGGAGTAAGGTGATGTGAGAGGAGATAGATGATGTGAATGGAAGCATGTCAGGTAAAGAGAGCCCATTCTGGCAGCCTGCGAGGCCATTCCACTTGCTGTAAAATCACAGGGATTGTATATTGTTTGTACAATGTGACATAGTAAGTTGTCAGAATCACCTGAAAATGTTCCTGATTTCATCCCCGATTCTTAGGTCTCTTCAGTTTTAATTGAAACTGAAATTAACTCACTTGGATAAGCATGCTTTCCACACGGCAGTTTACACAAGGCACAAGTGTGTTTATAAACTTTTTGAATTTTGTCAAAAGGAAAACTATAAAATAACTCAGTGGTCTCTGTGATTCTGTGAGCTAGTTATAAAAAGAGAACATTGATTTTTATGTCTATGTACTTGGCAAAAATTAAAATGATGCAGCAGAAGTCCAGCATCTAAGTCTGGAGTTTTTCCGTCTTTCTCAACAATGTCCTCCTCCCATTGGCCCACTGCCCCTCCCTTCACTCAGCCTCTGACACCCCAAATCCAGCGTTTCATCAACCTTAGAAATGTACTTATCCCTTTCAATGGAAAAAAAGAGTCTTCTTTGAGGATTTCTGGTGTTGACAAATTATTTTTATTACTGTGTTTGTTAAATATGTATAAACACAAAACTAAGTATAAACTCCTTATGCTTAGAGCTTATGCTGAGAGCTTTAATTCTACAACCAAAACAAATTTACCAATGTATACAAACAAAATTTAAAAAGTAATAAAATTCAAATTAACATTAATTTAGTGTGATCGATGATGCTATTATGTTGCAAGTAAATGTAAATATGATATATAACTGCCTCCGTACAGGTTTGTCATCTTCATTCTGAATGCCCACACTATCCTCTGATATCTTATAATTCAAGTGTTCTAAGACTTTTTCTATTAAAACTATTGTGAAGCCTTAAATTTTCATGTGATGCTATTTGGCCTTACCTGGTCTGTAATGCATCATTTATGTATTAAGTTCTGCCTCTATTCTTTTCATATCATCCCACATTTTAAGTAGCACTTTGCTTAAACACGTTCTTAGACACCAATGCCCGGGAGATCTCCATTGGGGCAATTTTGCCCCCCAGGAGATACCTGGCGACATCTGGAGGCATTTTGGGTTGTCAACTGGGAAGAGGGAGTACGAGCATCTAGTAGGCAGAGTCCAAGAATTCTGCTAAACAACCTACAATGCACAAGTCAGATCCCCACAGGAAAGAACCATCTAATCCACAATATCAGTAGTGTGGAGGTTGAGAAACTCAGACAAGGCAAATGCAAACTGCTAAATCCTCTCTTAGTAAGTAGTTATAAGTGGTCCTGTGGATGATCCAAAATATGTTTGTATCAATTAATTTTATATTTGTATTTAAAATTTTAGAAACAAATTTAAAAGGCCATTCTGTTCTGAAAAATTTCTGAAGGCCACCTGATTGATGAAAACTAAAACTCCAGAAATTCAGTTAGAACTTCCATTTTAAAGAAGTTAATTTTCGGGATGTCTGGGTGGCTCAGTCAGTTAAGTGTCTGCCTTCGGATCAGGTCATGATCCCAGGGTCCTGGGATGGAGCCCCACATTGGGCTCCCTGCTCAGCAGGAAGTCTGCTTCTCCCTCTCCCTCTGCCTGCCACTCCCCCTGTTTGTGCTCTCTATCTCTCTCTCTGTCTGTGTCAAATAAATAAATAAAATCTTTTTAAAAAATAATAAAAAAAGGAAGTTAATTTTTGTATGTAATATTATAAAATTCCCACCAGGCTCTAGGATTTCTGAATCTTGATCTATTTATTTTTCAGCCTGCTTATTTATACACATGTAGAATTATTCTGGATCAGTAAATTAAATCACCACAAAAATATTTGCTAGCCCATTAATTGACCATAATACCATACAAAAGACACACAAAATTTACTGCCAAATCAATACTATATTATAGCCTAAGATCTGGATATACATTCCTACAAAGGGGTGATGGGTGTGAGAAAGTTTGCAAACTAGAATTATAGACCATTCTAAAATGAGATAGCATATTAGAATTTTAATGCCATTTTTTTGTCTATCAAAAAAGTATTTATGGATCACCTGTTTTACGGCATGGTCTCTATACAGTTCCATCCTGGGCCAAGTACAACGTGTGTTTTTTCTCCCCACCAGTACCCATGTTTAATGCATTCCAGCCAGAATGCCTGGAAAATAAATCCTTGCCAATGACAGAGAAACGAGAATGCTTTTAAAGCCAAATTTTTGTTTGCTGCAGCAGAAAATTAAGTTTCAAAACAGTGTGCCTTTCAGTTCCTTTTCAACCTCTTTTAGGCAGTTGCTGCAAATTGTGGATCATCTTTAGCATTTGCACGTGCATATCCACACTTCTCTAAGAGGCAGTATTAAGAAATCAGCCTAGAATCTTCCTCGGACTCTGTATTGTCCTGACTAGTTATGTGACCTTAAGAAGTTATCTATCCTCCCATTTCCTCATTTGCACAACAAAGATAATAGTAATGGTTTTATTAGCTTTTTCTAGCTAAATGTGTAATATGGGGAGAGCTGAGAACAATACCTGACACTTGGTAAGTTCTCAGTGTTTGCTATAATGATTTATTTGAGCAATTATAATAAGGAATGAAAAGTTTATAAAAGAGAAGACTGTTAAAGCCTATTTTTAAAACACAACTGGATATTTGAAATGAGAGACATTACTGTGCCTGAAGGAAACTATTCTCTTTAATTCCTTCTGGACAATAGTTCCACTGAAAATGTGCCCATTTACTATTTTTGAATCCAATTTTTTCACTAATTCAAATAACTAAATATTTACAGAGCCCCTCCTATATTGTAGAGCAGATGGGGTCTAGTGTGGAGTTTCAAAGATAAATAAGGCAGAGGTTCTTCACTCCACAAGTTAATGATCTAAAGGAAAACTGATATTAGCACAGAACTAAAAAAAGACAAAAAATTGCTTTAGCCCACTACCTGATTCACAGGCTTACTTACATATGTTAGTGAAGAGCCCATAGTCAATGATAATGCCAAGAAAACAAAGAGCAAAAGAATTGTATTTTCCGTGCTCCTGTCTGTCAAGAACTCTCTGTATGAAAACAGATGTTCATTATAGATTTGAAGAATTAATTCCAAGCTTATATGCATTTATAACTCAAACACACAGATGCGCGTGCGCACACACACACACACACACACACACACACACACACACATCCAACAAATAAAACACAGACTTTTTCTTTTAATTTCATGATGTTTAGTAAAATGCTAAGCAAAGTTTCACTTCAGTATGGACTCCACTGAAATAGGTGATGGATATTAGCCCAGCAGAGAAAAGACAGAACAGAGAAGTGAAATTACAAGCACTATATTTAGAACACTCCTGCCAGTTGCCTGATTCCCCACAGGGTTGTGAACGAGACCTGGCCTGCAAACACTGTATTTATAGTCTTACCTAGCTTCTGTACTGCTCCTAGGCTTTGTCTGCTAAGAATCTTAAAAGGAATACCATTGTGAAGGGATGAAAATGATAAAGTAGAGCTCTGTGTGGAAGATGAGGAGATTAAAAGTTAACTAAAAGGACAACAAAATCAATATGTAATTATCTTATTATAATATGCCCTGGGGGAGTATTTCTACCTGCTGCATTCAAATTATTGTCCTTGTGACTGTCATATTTGTAATATTAACAGTAAAAATGCTGCATGACTTTTGGGAAAAAAACAAAACAATTTAGTATCATGTCACTGATTAATAATTACAGAGAATCCACATTTCAGGGTCATTTGGTTCTATAAATGGAAATCAGTTCTAATATCTTGTATCTGCCAAGACTGAAAGGTCAGATTTTTACCCTATTTGCAAGCTTACAAGTTAGTGTGCCAAAACTTCACAAGCACAGTTTGAACATACTACTCTTAACTCAAAAGAAAGCACTTTGTTACTCCAGCACTTCCTGTAGCCAGAGCATCATCAGTTTCGGTCCAGCTCTCTAAGCCTCAAATCCCACGGGTCATTGCAAAATGGGCCAGGTGACACCTATAAGGATAATGGGGTACATAACCAGAAAGGAACTGGAGTTTAGGAAACCCAAGTCTTTCATAATGGGCAGGCAGCCCACTTGAACTTTGCCCCACAGGCGACCATTATCTTTACCATGGTGAGCAGTCAAACAATCTGCCCTTTGCTCCAGAGTGAGACATTGCCCTTACTTTCTGCTTAGAGGGTTAGCTATAAAAACATCCTTAAGTAGATAGTTTAAGATAAGGCAGACAGTGGCTTCTTCTTCATAAAACATGCAGAAATGCAAAAGGCCTATGGAGAACGGTTGAAATAAAAAATATAAAACATCAAAACCCCAAATGAACTAAGCTATGACTATAGTTTGTGTTCTTTGGGATCAGTTTAACCACTGAACCATGCTGATTCCCATTGTCTCATTTACCGAAATCTGGAAAGTTTGACAGCTATTTCCTTTTTCTCCAGAATTTGACTTGTTTAGTGCCAGAGATTTCATATAGACTACATTGGATTTGCTGTTGGGATTAAGGACATACATCCTCTTCATATTCCTTCCCACCCCAACGATAATGGTAGACTAGAAAGAGCTTTGGCCAAAAGTATATATACGGTCATTTGGGTGTAGGTTGTGTGTGTGTGTGTATGTGTGTAACAGAGGGAGAGAGAGAGAGAGAGAATGAAAGCTCTGGAATACTGAAAACTATCAGAACTCACTTCTCCTCCCCTACTCGGATAGACTACCTTACTTTCCATATAACCCACATGGCAAGAATTAGTTATAGTATTTCTATCATGCTAAACTCCACAACAGAATAGGTGCCTAATGTCATGCAATACAGAGATAATCAAGAGAAATATTCAAAGATTCATTTTTAGAAAAATGACATCCAATTCCTAATCAACTATCACCCCTAGTAGACACCCAGGACATTATATTATTTCTTTTTGTATTTCAAGTCCCTAACAAAAGTGTTGAAAATATAAGTACCCAAGGCAGCGCTATTGAATAAAACAAAAATTAAAAGATGCCCTCTCAGTATTTACAGAACTATCTTGATATAAGTTCAAGTGACTCAATATGTTAATAAAAAACTTTTCTTTCACCGGGACTGACAGTTGCACTACTGAGACAGATTTCACACAAATTTATTTTGATTCTAATAAATGAAGCGAAGGAGGTAATACTGTGCGGTAGTTGTAGCAATCCAAAATGGAAACTCATTCCCAGCCGTCCAAAGGCTACACAGCAGGAGGCTAGGAAGACTATAGCAAGTATACACAAATCTTAACAGAACATAGAAAAAGAGGACTAAGGAATAAATTTGTAAAATATCAACTTAAGTCTAATTAGATTATGCTAAATGAGCAAATATTTACTTCATAGACCTTGTTAAACATTAACGATTGGATTTCTGCTCCATGATGACTAACTGAACACAAAAACTTACTTATGCCCCCTCCTAAAATTTTCAGCATGACAGAAAAATATAAAAGTAAGGTCATGTAGGAAGGAACGCGAGACAGAGTAGTCAGGATATAATTTCAATTTATTCTTATTCGTTTTCAAGGCTACCATTTGAAAGGTTCTAGCTACTTTTATTCTAGTACTGCAGACAACAAATAATCTTAAATTAGGGGAAAAAACATTTGACTATAAGAAATATTACAGTATCTGACAAAATTAAAAATTTCTCTTCTCTTCAGTCCAGATCTTAGAATATTTTTTCACAGTAAGTTGGAAATTTCAGGATGCCAAAAGATAGAAAGGAGACAAGCCAAAAGAACTTATACTATACCTTTATTTCCTATCCAAGGCAATGCCAAGGGATATTCTGATTCTATTCTTGTTGCTTCCATCCTTCTTCAAAGTTGTGAGTTCTCAATCAGTGTTACCTAGGACCATCAACTGGCCTAGCTCACCGGAGTCATAAGGACAACAGATAGGTATACTAACAACCCCCAGCCAGACTCCATGGTTAAGTTCGGTGGCTGCCTTAAAAACAGAAAGTACTTCCAAATGATTTTATTACCACCCTGCAAAGACCGTATGATCTTGGTGACAATTCAATTACAACCTTCTTAATTTCAGGTAGGTTCAAAGGTCTTACCTTATTTGGAGCACTGAGGGGAAATACCATTTCTGTTTCCTGATAGAAATTGAATAGCAAGCTGCCATCATTTCTACACAAAGAAATACTTCTCAAAGAAATTTTGCAAGCATTATATATTACATCCCCTTGTTACAGTATGCAGAATAATTGCATCCGTGGAAAGATACACACCAGGCTTTAACTAGGAAGACTAGTTTGGCAAACTCATTTATCTTCCATGAGAAAGATGAAATGGCAGGCCATCATGTTAAAGAGCCCAGACATTTTTCTGAAGGTCTCCCATAGAGTTGCAGACCACTATAAACGTTACACACGATACTAGTTCACAGAAGATCATGGTAAAGGAGAAGCAGTTCTTCGTCCCTATTCCAGTGGGTCAGTCCAGGCCATAATGCTTCATGACTGCACAAACTCAACAGCCTCCAAACTAGTCTGATATCCTTCAACTGTTCTTCACACGTCAATAATCTCCCACACTGTCGGTGACATTTTATTTCTAAAAGAGTAGTTCTAAGAATATTATTCATCAACTTAGAATTTTTCCAAAAACTCCTTACTACCTATAGGAGGAGTTTAAGCTCCTTAGCATGATACCTTTAGACTCTGAAATGACCTAGGTCTAATTTGCCTTTCTAGCAATCTTCTTCATTTCTTCCCAAGCCCATCAAGCTGAACTACTCACTCTTCTCCATTTCTTCAGGTTCCATTCCTTTTCCAGTGTTCCTCCTTATTTGGAAATCATGGGCTGCAGATAATTTATCAAGATATGTGACTCTGGGGGCTCCTGGGTGGCTCAGTCGGTTAAGTGTCAGCACCTGGCTCAGGTCATGACCCCAGGGTCCTGGGATCAAGCCCTGAGTCGGACTCCCTGCTCAGCGAGGAGTCTGCTTCTCCCTCTCCCTCTGCCTCTCCCCCCATTCATGTGCTCTCTCTCTCTCTCACTCACTCTCTCTCTCAAATGAATAAAATCTTTAAAAAAAAGATATGCAACTCTGTGCCACAAAATAAGACTAGAATGCAAGTATAAGTAAATCAGACATTTGTATGTCTCCAGGGCTGTGTATTGACAAAGTAGGAATAGGAGAAGTTTATAAGAGTGAGAGCACATGATATGGCCACTAGAAGAGTCTAGGCTGAATAGAAACAGGTAAAATCTAAAAATGGCTGGAATATGGGAGAACAGTAAGGCAGGGAGGCAACTGACAGCCAAGGGAAGGAAAGTAACAGGTTTTTTTGCAGAAATAAAGATCAAAGACATGAAATCTCTGAAGTTGAACAGTTCTGTAGTCCACATTAACATGCAAATTTCAAGTATTGAGTGGAAACTGCTGAAAATAAATAGATTTCTAAGATTTTTTAAATGGAGAAGTTTAAAGGACCATGAGGCTAGGGTTCTGAAAAGCTCATACAAGATCAAATCAGCCAAGTGAAGACAGAGGATGGAGTGAAAAGGAAAACCTTGTCTTCACTGCCCAAATTTTTCCTCGAGATGGAGGAGTCTCCTGAGAGGGGAAGAAGATATCACTGTAAAAGCATGTAAACCATCTTATAACTACATGACATGGGCCCTGGCTCACCGAACAACCTAAAATCAAACTAAAATATATCCAACTTCATCCCTTGAAATAAAATACAGCTTAAGATAATTAATATCAAAAACAATTCCTCAAAAAAGTACCTACCAAGTTTATCTGTATTTTTATAGTTGATTAAAAAAAGAGATACATTGTTCTAGCAAACAAACACTCGAGAAAGACACCTCTCCTGGACCAAACACACAAAGTTGAGAGACTTTAAGTTTAATTGTGACTATGTAAAACTTCCCAGAGTAAAAAGATTGCTAGTAACCCACGTTAAGATAACTAAGCAGTTAACTTTCTGACAAGATTTGAAGTGCAGCAGTAAAAATGGCTTGGCCAATTTCAAAAGAGAGACGAGAACCCCAGCCCCTGCTGTTCAAGTCAAGTTTTTCCCTAGGAACTTTATTACCAGACTGACACTTAGCACTTCTTCCTGCTTTGGCTGTACCTACCCACAGAGACATGAATAGATTTTTATTGGACGTATATTAGATACACTGAAAATAGTCTAGGTTGTCTGTCAAAGAAAAGAAAGGTGTCATAAACCATTATGTTACAAGAGAGGAAAATGTTATTTCAGTAGACACCTTAAAAGTGGCTATACCTTTAAAATCAGCATGACAGCCAGCACATGGTGACCAGATTTTACTCCTACAGTTGGTCTCCACCTTACAAAGTGAATAATATCAACTGAAAAATCAGAAAGCATAACAATTATATTTTAAAAATCTAGATTTAGCAATATATATTCAAATTCAGAGACAGTTCCTAAGTAATCAACCAACCTTTTACAAGTTACTCCCCATTAACTGAATCATGGTAAAGTGTTACAGATATTAGTGAAAACTGGAAAATAGTATATCTTTCAAGTTGAACATTCTCAAAATCTGAAAGGCAATGGAAAAAAGGCATTACAAAACAGTTCACTGAGGATGTAAGAAAATGGAAAATAATACAATAAAATCAATTGAGTGGCTTAAAATTTTTAAAACTAATTTTTCTGTAATAGGGTGATGCTCTAGGTGACCACCTCATGTTAGAAAATGTGCTCTTCCTGCTTACCATTATAGAGATATCAATAAGTTTAAAAATTATAGTATTCTAATTAACAAAAGAAAGAACAAGAATCATATGATCCTCTCAATAGATGCAGAAAAAGCATTTGACAAAGTACAGCATCCTTTCTTGATCAAAACTCTTCAGAGTATAGGGATAGAGGGTACATACCTCAATATCATAAAAGCCATCTATGAAAAACCTACAGCGAATATCATTCTCAATGGGGAAAGGCTGAGAGCTTTTCCCCTAAGGTCAGGAATGCGGCAGGGATGTCCACTATCACCACTGCTATTCAACATAGTATTAGAAGTCCTAGCCACAGCAATCAGACAACAAAAAGAAATCAAAGGCATCCAAATCGGCAAAGAAGAAGTCAAACTCTCACTCTTTGCAGATGATAGGATATTGTATGTGGACAACCCAAAAGACTCCACCCTAAAACTGCTAGAACTCATACAGGAATTCAGTAAAGTAGCAGGATATAAAATCAGTGCACAGAAATCAGTGGCATTCCTATACACCAACAACAAGACAGAAGAGAGACAAATCAAGGAGTCAATCCCATTTACAATTGCACCCAAAACCATAAGATACCTAGGAATAAATCTAACCAAAGAGGCAAAGGATCTGTACTCAGAAAACTATAAAATACTCATGAAAGAAATTGAAGAAGACACAAAGAAATGGAAAAACGTTCCATGCTCATGGATTGGGAGAATCAACATTGTGAAGATGTCAAAGCTACCTAGAGCAATCTACACATTCAATGCAATCCCCATCAAAATACCATCCACTTTTTTCAAAGAAATGGAACAAATAATCCTAAAATTTGTATGGAACCAGAAGAGACCCAGAATAGCCAGAGGAATACTGAAAAAGAAAAGCAAAGCTGGCGGCATCACAATTCCGGACTTCCAGCTCTATTACAAAGCTGTCATCATCAAGACTGTATGGTACTGGCACAAAAACAGACACATAGATCAATGGAACAGAACAGAGAGCCCAGAAATGGACCCTCAACTCTATGGTCAACTTATCTTTGACAAAGCAGGAAAGAATGTCCAATGGAAAAGAGACAGTCTCTTCAACAAATGGTGTTGGGAAAATTGGACAGCCACATGCAGAAGAACGAAACTGGACCATTTCCTTACACCACACACAAAAATAGACTCCAAATGGTTGAAAGACCTAAACGTGAGACAGGAGTCCATCAAAATCCTAAAGGAGAACACAGGTAGCAACCTTTTCGACCTTAGCCGCAGCAACTTCTTCCTAGAAACATCGCCAAAGGCACGGGAAGCCAGGGCAAAAATGAACTATTGGGATTTCATCAAGATAAAAAGCTTTTGCACAGCAAAAGAAACAGTCCACAAAACCAAAAGACAACCGACAGAATGGGAGAAAATATTTGCCAATGACATATCAGATAAAGGGCTAGTATCCAAAATCTATAAAGAACTTATCAAACTCAACACCCAAAGAACAAATAATCCAATCAAGAAATGGGCAGAAGACATGAACAGACATTTCTCCAAAGAAGACATCCAAATGGCCAACAGGCACATGAAAAAGTGCTCAACATCGCTCGGCATCAGGGAAATCCAAATCAAAACCTCCATGAGATACCACCTCACACCCGTCAGAATGGCTAAAATTAACAAGTCAGGGAACGACAGATGTTGACGGGGATGTGGAGAAAGGGGAACCCTCCTACACTGTTGGTGGGAATGCAAGCTGGTGCAACCCCTCTGGAAAACAGTATGGAGGTTCCTCAAACAGTTGAAATTAGAGCTACCGTTCGATCCAGCAATTGCACTACTGGGTATTTACCACAAAGATACAAATGTAGGGACCCGAAGGGGTACGTGTACCCCAATGTTTATAGCAGCAATGTCCACCATAGCCAAACTGTGGAAAGAGCCAAGATGCCCATCGACAGATGAATGGATAAAGAAGAGGTGGTATATATACACAATGGAATATTATGCAGCCATCAAAAGGAATGAGATCTTGCCATTTGCAACGACGTGGATGGAACTGGAGGGTGTTATGCTGAGTGAAATAAGTCAATCAGAGAAAGACATGTATCACATGACCTCACTGATAGGAGGAATTCTTAATCTCAGGAAAGAAACTGAGTGTTACTGGAGTGGTCGGGGGTGGGAGGGATGGGGTGGCTGGGTGATAAACACTGGGGAGGGTATGTGCTACGGTGAGCGCTGTGAATTGTGCAAGACTGTTGAATCACAGTTCTGTACTTCTGAAACAAATAACGCAACATATATTAAGAAAAAAGAAAAAGAAGAAGATAACAGGAGAGGAAGAAAAGGGGAGTAAGTCAGAGGGGGAGACGAACCATGAGAGATGATGGACTCTGAAAAACAAACTGAGGGTTCTAGAGGGGAGGTGGGTAGGGGGATGGGTTAGCCTGGTGATGGGTATTGAGGAGGGCACATTCTGCATGGAGCACTGGGTGTTATGAACAAACAATGAATCATGGAACACTGCACCAAAAACTAATGATGTAATATATGGTGATTAACATAACAATAAAAAATTAAAAAAAAATAAAAATAAAAATAAACATATGCAAACTAAAAAAAAAATTATAGTATTCTATCATTTCCCCATCAATAAATTGCTATTAGGGTGCTATATATTTATAAAGATCTTTTAAATTATGCAAATAAATATCAACTTGGTGTTTTTATTCCTCTTCACTCGTGCACTTTTTATCTCTACCTTAAGAGACAGTATGATTACCCACAGATGATGAAGATCCCCTTTGTGCATTCTGCTGCTATGAGATATTTCTCACTAATGCTTCACTATAACCCTTAGGGAAAGACATGAGACATGAGACCTGATCTCAAAAGGAATCATGATAAAAAGCAATGCCTCCACCACTCATAAGCAATGAAACTGAGGGCAAGTGTCCTAACCTCTCTGAGCCACTGTTACTTCCTTTCTAATGCCTAGCTCCTAAAGCTGTAAGCAATCAGTAAGATAAAGCGTGTCAAAACTTTAGTGCAGTGTCTGACTTTAGAAAAGTGCTCAGTAAGTCAGTTTGTTTTACCATTATGATATAAACCAGTGAGACGGGAGAGGCAGAAAATGAGATAAAATATAATGTATCAAAACGATGTGTCAGCAATAAAGATGAGAAGCCTTACAGGAGCTCATAGTAGGGAGACAAGCCAGAAACAAGGCAGTTTCCCAGAGATGCTTTCCTTGAGATCTTGCTGCTTGGTTTGGCTTCAAAGGCAGAAGGTCATAAAAGAGATGAGGAAGAGAGAGTACACCAGGCCAGATGAATGTCCTGAGGTACACGCATGTTAGGCACCACAGCAGTGTAATTCGAAGGATGCTCTTGGGGAGGATTTTGGAAACTGCAATTGAAACATAAGGCAGAAATAAGATTGGAGGGGCACCTGGGTGGCTCAGTTGTTAAGCTTCTGCCTTTGGCTCGGGTCCTGATCCCAGGGTCCTAGGATCGAGCCCAGCATCGGGACCCCTGCTCAGCAGAAAGCCTGCTTCTCCCTCTCCCACTCCCCCCTGCTTGTGTTCCCTCTCTCGTTGTGTCTCTCTCTGTCAAATAAATAAATAAAAAATAAATCTTTAAAAAAAAAAAGAAAGAAGATTGGAGAAGACATAAATACCAAAGCAAGGAGTTTAGATATATCCAGCAAATGAGAAGACTGAATTTTCCTAAATCCTGAATTTTTACAGGGATGTATTTATATACACCGCTAAGTTGATTAAAGTACATTGTCAAAAATTACCTTCTGACATTTCTCAGATTGGGTCTATATTTTAAAAGGCAAAAAAAATAAGATTAAGCTTATTTTTCCTGGCTCCTAAGAGAGCAATTGATGCATTCCACAAAACCTAGCACATAGTATCTGAATACTGTTATTACTAATGGAAAAATAAGGATGTGTGCATAAAATTCCACCTTATAATGCCAAGCATTACATCGTCCAACAGTTTAACCTTTCCCTACTCTAGCAGCCGACAAGGAGGAAAAAGTGAATGATTAGAATTCATCTCCTCTCTTCTACTGTTGGACATGCTAATGAGCAGAGAAATAGCAAAAAGCGGGAATGATGGGCCAGAGGTGAAGTCAGTAAATGACAAAAAAGCAAGTCACAAAAATGAATAATCACTCTCTAAGTAATATAAAGTTGATTATGCAGTGTTATGGATAATAACCCTTTCAAAAGCACTTTAACAATGAAAATAATTTACAAACAGCTATCACTTGCATAGTCCTAAAGGGTTCACATCTTAATTTTCCCTTAATGCACTTGTCACTGCTAAACTAACTGTATGTACAATGTAGGGCTGCGGTCTTCCCTTAATGTCAAGGATATGACTGGGGCACCTGACAGCCCACCCAGTGTTAAAAACTATTGAGAGGCAATAAGGAGTAAGTGGATAATCATATAGGCACAGGAGCCAGACTGCCTGGGTCAAAGCCTGCCTGACTCCACCACCAACTAGCTATCTGATCTCAGGCAAACTTCCTAAATGATTCTGTGTCTGAGTTTCTCATCCTTAAAATACAGACAATAACAGTGCTATCCCATTATTTATGTAAGTCTATACATAAAAATTACTTGTAAAAGTATCGAGAACATGATAAAAATCAGCATAAGTTCACTAATAATGAGCTGTGTAAACAAATGATAAAGAATTTCCAGAGCAGGAAGCAATTGCTTCTATATATGACAAGTGGTGGGAGTCAAGGAAGTCTTCAAAGGGAAGATACTAGTTAGGCCTAAAGTTTTGTTATGAAGGAAAATGGAGAAAAGACAATTCAGGAAAAGAAAAAGACTTAGGGACATGGTGGTACCTGGTGGACTCCTGCGGTGCGGAGCAGACCCATCCTCTGGAAGTGGTGGCAAGTGAAGACAAATTCTTGGAGGTTGGGATAACCTCCAAGTAAGGAGGTTCTAAGCTTTCTAAGCTTAAGAAAGACTTGGCTATGGCCCCTGGCAAGGGTGGTGTAATTCCACCTCAGGCAAAGACATTTGAGAATCCCTGCAACAGACCCCTCCCCAAGAAGATCAACAAGAACATCCAGCCAAGACCAAGTTTACCAGTTTCCCGATTAATGAGAACGGCAAAACCCCAGCACTAGGGGAATACAACACATAGAATTCATGGTCTTTTTCCAATGATTCTTAAGCCTTTCAAAGTTAATTTTTAAATTTTCTTTATTTTTCTCTTCTATTTTTTAATCAAATTTTTCTTCTTTCCTTTTTCAACCAACATCATTATCAATTCCTTTTTTAAAATCTTTTTTAATTTTCCATTTTTACAGTCATATTCTATCTCTTTATTATATGTAACCTTATTTTTTCTGTATGTATATTTTTTTTCTTTCTTTAAAATTTTGGGATACAGTTTCTTGAAACAGACCAAACTATACCCTAAATCTAGTGTATGACGTTCTCCTAGTCTCCCTCCTGATTACATTCTCTCTCTTTTTTATTTTTTTTCATTCTTTTCTCAACTAACTTCTTATCATATTCAATTCCTTTTTTTAAAATCCTTTTTATTTTTCATCAATACAGTCATATTCCATCCATTCATCATATTTACCCATATATATATATATATATATATATATATAAATTTTTCTTTCTTTAAAATTTTGAAAAGCAATTTCTCCTAAGAGACCAAAATACACCCAAAATCTAGTGTGTGGCTCTGTTCTATTCACCAGCCTGATCATATTCTTTTTTTTTTTCTTTCTTCCCCCTCCCCAGCCCCCCCACCCCGGGTTTTGGGTATCTTCTGATTTGTTTACTGTATATTTTTCTGGGGCCATTGTTACCCTTTTAGCATTTTGTTCTCTCATTCATCTATTCTCTGCTGGACAAAATGACAAGACAGAAAAATTCACCTCAAAAAGAAGAACAAGAGGCAGTACTGACTGCCAGGGACCTAATCAATACAAACATTACTAAGATGTTGGAACTAGAGTTCAGAATGATGATTATAAAGATACTAGCTTAGCCTGAAAAAATAATAGAAGATACTAGAGAATCCCTTTCTGGAGAAATAAGAGAACTAAAATTTAACCAAGTCAAAAGCAAAAAGGCTATTAATGAGGTGCAATCAAAAATGGAGGCTCTAATGGCTACGATAAATGAGGCAGAAGAGAGAATTAGTGATATAGAAGACCAAATGATGGAAGATAAAGAAGCTGAGAAAAAGAGAGATAAACAACTACTGGATCACGAGGGGAGAATTCGAGAGATAAATGATACCATAAAACAAAAAAACAATATTAGAATAATTGGGATCCCAGAAGAAGAAAGAGAGAGGAGGGCAGAAGGTATATTGGAGCAAATTATAGCAGAGAACTTCCCTAATTTGGGGAAGGAAACAGGAATCAAAATCCAGAAGGCACAGAGAACCCCCCTCAAAATCAATAAAAATAGGTCAACACCCCGACATCTAATAGTAAAACTTACAAGTCTCAGAGACAAAGAGAAAATCCTGAAAACAGCTCGGGACAAGAGGTCTGTAACTTACAATGGCAGAAACATTAGATTGGCAGCAGACCTATCCACAGAGACCTGGCAGGCCAGAAAGGACTGGCATGATATCTTCAGAGCACTAAATGACAAAAATATTCAGCCAAGAATACTATATCCAGCTAGGCTGTCATTGAAAATAGATGGAGAGATAAAAAGCTTCCAGGACAAACAAAAACTAAAAGAATTTGCAAACACCAAACCAGCCCTACAAGAAATATTGAAAGGGGTCCTCTAAGCAAAGAAAGAGCCTAAAAGTAACATAGACCAGAAAGGAACAGAGAAAATATACAGTAACAATCACCTTACAGGCAATACAATAGCACTAAATTGATATCTTTCAATAGTTACCCTGAATGTAAATGGGTTAAATGTTCCCATCAAAAGACACAGGGTATTAGATTGGATAAAAAAACAAGACCCATTGATATGCTGTCTACAAGGGACTCATTTTAGACACAAAGACACCTCCAGATTGAAAGTGAAGGGGTGGAAAACCATTTACCATGCTAATGGGCACCAAAAGATAGCTAGGGTGGTAATCCTTATATCAGACAATTAGATTTTAAACCAAAGAATATAATAACAGATGAGGAAGGACACTACATCACACTTAAAGGGTCTATCCAACAAGAAGATCTAACAATTGTAAATATCTATGCCCCTAACATGGGAGCAGCCAATTATATAAGCCAGTTAATAACAAAATCAAAGAAACACATCAACAAGAATAAAAAAGTAGTAGGGGACTTTAACATTCCCCTCACTCAAATAGACAGATCATCTAAGCAAAAGATCAACAAGGAAAAAGGACTTTAAATGACACACTGGACCAGATGGACTTCAGATATATTCAGAACATTCCATCCCAAAGCAAAAGAATACACATTCTTCTCAGGTGCACATGGAATATTCTCCAGAATACATCACATCCTGGGTCACAAATCAGGTCTCAACCAGTACCAAAAGACTGGGATCATTCCCTTCATATTTTCAGACCACAGTGCTTTGAAACTAGAACTCAATCACAAAAGGAAACTCGGAAAGAACTCAAATACATGGAGGCTAAAGAGCATCCTATTAAAGAATCAATGGGTCAACCAGGAAATTAAAGAAGAATTAAAAAAATTCATGGAAACAAATGAAAATGAAAACACAACTGTTCAAAATCTTTGGGATGCAGCAAAGGCAGTCCTAAGAGGAAAGTATATAGCAATACAAGCCTTTCTCAAGAAAAAAAGAAAGGTCTCTAATGCACAACCTAACCCTACACCTAAAGGAGCTGGAGAAAGAACAGCAATAAAGCCTAAACCTTTTAGTTTCTGTTTGTCCTGGAAGCTTTTTATCTCTCCATCTATTTTCAATGACAGCCTAGCTGGATATAGTATTCTTGGCTGAATATTTTTCTCATTTAGTGCTCTGAATATATCATGCCAGTCCTTTCTGGCCTGCCAGGTCTCTGTGGATAGGTCTGCTGCCAATCTAAGGAGAAGAGAAATAATAAAGATCAGAGCACAAATCAATGAAATAGAAACCAAAAGAATAGTAGAACAGATCGAAACTAGGAGCTGGTTCTTTGAAAGAATTAATAAGATTGATAAACCCTGGCCAGATTTATCAAAAAGAAAAGAGAAATGACCCAAATAAATAAAATTATGAATGCAAGAGGAGAGATCACAACCAACACCAAAGAAATACAAACAATTATAAGAACATATTATGAGCAACTCTATGCCAGCAAATTAGATAATCTGAAAGAAATGGATGCATTCCTAGAGGCATATAAACTACCAAAACTGAACCAGGAGGAAATAGAAAACCTGAACAGACCTACAACCACTAAGGAAATTGAAGCAGTAGTCAAAAATCTCCCAACAAACAAGACTCCAGGGCCAGATGGCTTCCCAGGAGAATTCTATCAACCATTTAAAGAAGAATTAATACCTATTCTTCTGAAGCTCTTTCAAAGAATAGAAATGGAAGGAAAACTTCCAAACTCATTTTATGAGGCCAGCATTACCTTGATCCCAAAATCAGACAAAGACCCCATCAAAAAGGAGAACTACAGACCAATACCCCTGATGAACATGGATGCAAAAATTCTCACCAAAATACTAGCCAATAGGATCCAACAGTACATTAAAAGGATTATTCACCACGACCAAGTGGGATTTATTTCTGGGCTGCAAGGTTGGCTCAACATTCGCAAATCAATCAATGTGATACAATACATTAATAAAAGAAAGAACAAGAACCATATGATCCTCTCAATAGACACAGAAAAAGCATTTGACAAAGTACAGCATCTTTTCTTGATTAAAACTCTTCAGAGTATCGGGATAGAGGGTACATACCTCAATATCATAAAAGCCATCTACGAAAAAACCACAGTGAATATCATATTCAATGGGGAAAAACTGACAGCTTTTCCCCTAAGGTCAGGAACACGGCAGGGATGTCCACTATCACCACTGCTGTTCAACATAGTACTAGAAGTCCTAGCCTCAGCAATCAGACAACAAAAAAGAAATAAAAGGCATCCAAATCAGCAAAGAAGAAGGGAAACTCACTTTTTGCAGATGAAATAATATTTTATGTGGAAAACCCAAAAGACTCCACCCCAAAACTGCTAGAACTCATACAGGAATTCAGTAAAATGGCAGGATATAAAATCAATGAACAGAAATCAGTTGCATTTCTATACACCAACAAGACAGAAGGAAGAGAAATTAAGGAGTCGATCCCATTTACAAATGCACCCAAAACCATAAGGTAACTAGGAATAAATCTAACCAAAAAGGCAAAGGATCTATACTCAGAAAACTATAGAATACTCATAAAAGAAATTGAGGAAGACACATGTTCCATGCTCATGGATTGGAAGAACAAATATTGTGAAAATGTCTATGCTACCTAGAGCAATCTACATATTTAATGCAACCCCTATCAAAATACCATCAACTTTTTTCAAAAAAATGGAATAAATAATCCTAAAATTTGTATGGAACCAAAAAAGACCCTGAATAGCCAGAAGAATGTTGAAAAAGAAAAGCAAAGGGGGAAGCATCACAGTTCCAGACTTCCAGCTCTATTACAATGCTGTCATCATCAAGACAGTATGGTACTGGCACAAAAACAGACACATAGATCAATGGAACAGAATAGAGAGCCCAGAAATGGACCCTCAACTCTATGGCCAACTAATCTTCGACAAAGCAGGAAAGAATGTCCAATGGCAAAAAGACAGTCTCTTCAACAAATGGTGTTGGGAAAATTGGACAGCCACATGCAGAAGAATGAAACTGGACCATTTCCTTACACCACATAAAAATAGACTCAAATGGATGAAAGACCTAAATGTGAAACAGGAATCCATCAAAATCCTTGAGGAGAACACAGACAGCAACCTCTTCGACCTCAGCTGCAGCAACTTCTTCCTAGAAACATCGCCAAAGGCAAGGGAAACAAGGGCAAAAATGAACTATGGGGACTTTATCAAGATAAAAAGCTTTTGCACAGCAAAGGAAACAGTCAACAAAACCAAAAGACAACTGACAGAATGGGAGAAGATATTTGCAAATGACATATCAGATAAAGGGCTAGTACCCAAAATCTATAAAGAACTTATCAAACTCAACCCCAAAGAATAAATGATCCAATCAAGAAACCCAATCAAGACATGAACAGACATTTTTCCAAAGAAGACATCCAAACGGCCAACAGACACATGAAAAAGTGCTCAATATCACTCGGCATCAGGGAAATCCAAATCAAAACCTCAGTTAGATACCACCTCACACAAGTCAGAAGGGCTAAAATTAACAAGTCAGTAAATGACAGATGTTGGCGAGGATGCGGAGAAAAGGGAACCCTCCTACACTGTTGGTGGGAATGCAAGCTGCTACAGCTACTCTGGAAAACAATGTGGAGGTTCGTCAAAAAATTGAAAATAGAGCTACCCTATGACCCAGCAATTTCACTACTGGGTATTTACCCCAAAGATACAAATGTAATGATCCAAAGGGGCACATGCACCCCAATGTATATGCAGCAATGTCCACAATAGCCAAACTATGGAAAGAGCCTAGATGTCCATCAATAGACAAATGGATAAAGATGTGGTATATATACAATTGAATATTATGCAGCCATCAACAAAAATGGAATCTTGCCTTTTTCAATGATGTGGATGGAACTAGAGGAGATTATGCTAAGTGAAATAAGTCAATCAGAGAAAGACAAGTATCATATGATCTCATTGATATGAGGAATTTGAGAAACAAGACAGAGGATCATAGGGGAAGGGAGGGAATAATGAAACAAGATGAAACCGGAGAGGGAGACCAACCATAAGAGACTCTTAATCTCAGGAAACAAACTGAGGGTTGCTGGAGTGGAGGGGGGTGGGAGGGATGGGGTTGCTGGGTGATGGACATTGGGGAGGGTAGGTACTATGGTAAGTGCTGTGAATTGTGTAAGACTGATGAATCACAGACATGTACCCCTGAAACAAATAATACATTATATGTTAATTAAAAAATTTAAAAAAAGAGAAAGACCTGGCTAAACATAAGATTTAGAAAGAGCTTAGGCAGCAATATAATGGCTACTTGTGTGAAAAGTGAGATAGCTGTAGCAGTCAGACTCACTGAAAAATAGTGAGTATACTGTAAGGTTATCAGCGCTGATTATTTAAATCCTATGATGTATCAACACTGTACTAGGAAATATATACATATATATATTTCCACACACATATATATGTTATTGTCTACTCTAATGAAACCTTGTGAAATAACTACTTGCCACCATACAGTGAATAAACTAGAGATCAACAAGTTTAAATAATCTAGACAAATAAACATAGCTCATAAGAAGCAAAGTTGAGTCTTCAAACATTCAGGTCTACTGGTGCCAAAGCCCCTGTTCTTTCCACAACACCTAGCTCCCCTCCCAATCTGTTCCATGGCACTAATCTAACACAGTCAACAAAAGGGACCCATACAAAGGCATCAGCAATGTAGATCAACAGTGGATGATTGCTTCCAAATGTCTTGACCATGAGCTATGAAAAGGGAAGATGGTAAAAGTAATTCTAAGTTTCCTGGCCGGAGTAATCAGCCTCTGAGTGAAGGAAGGATATTTGATGAGAAAAGTGACAGAGTTGGTTTAAAGATCTATGAGTTTGAAGTGTCTGGGAGATATCCACTTGGAAAGATCCAGGTGGCAGGTAGAAACAGAGCTTGAAGCTTCTTACAGAGGTTAGGCTGCAGAGAAATTTATGAGATATTAAGCACTGGGTGATAGTTGATAATAAGAAAAAGAGAAGTTTGTACAGTGGAAACATATAAAGGAAAAGAAAAAGAGAAGGAATATCTTTTGTTTATGATACTGGATTAAATCTGCAGTCCTGGGAAAACCAGTAATTTTAATCCATGTAATAGTTACTCCATTTTGCCAAACTACTGAAGTGTTATCACATGTATTAATGACATAAGTTTTTCAGTTCTTGTCAAATGCATTAAAATGCAGTTGAATGCATTAAAAGAATGCAAAGCATTGTCTAAATTTACCAAGCACCCTCTTACAGAATTCATTAAGCATCAACACTCTCTACAAGAAAAAGGCAAGAATTGCAGTAACAGCTATAGATTAAAATTTGTGATTCAAAACAGGAGCTCCACCGAATTATTGATAAAGTTGAACATAGACTCAGCTCCTCTGATTTATACTCTGGAGCATTATTCAGTGGAGTGACTGCATCTGTTGATACAATGTGCATCTGTCCCTCCTTGGGACTGAACTGAAATGAAATCAGTTCACACTGTTGTCTTAATAGCTCTAAAATTATAATTGCTGTTTAATCACTACTAAATTGGGCTTGGCCTTGATTTCTTGGCAAGTTTTATTTCATTAGTAACAGAGTTTCTTTCTCTACTTTTTCCTATCTTCTTGCCAAACATCTCTTTCTAAAATGATAATATGCAAATATCATTTTTAAAATAAAATTATAACCACAGTGTAAGGCAAATAAGATTATAGTTAAGTATCCCTTTCCATTAAAAAAAAAAAGAATTGCTATCATTAAGCATCATAAAAACATGACAGGTCCAGAAAATCTCTTCCCAAGCACAAATTCCCTTTTGCATGGCAGATCAACTTCACTAATACACAATATGTAAATGATGCAACTAAAATACATCTCACATTTGTGTTTAAGTTATATCAAATTTCTGCCCTAAAAACACATTATGTTGCTACCAGCTTCCCTGATAATCATATTCTCAAGTCCAGTTCAGAGAAAGCATTTCCAATATTCTAATAAAGAAAAATGAAAATTGTGGTTTGATTGTGCTTTTTTGATACCTAGCTAGGAACAGTGAATGATGCATGCATGACAACAATTTATTTTATTTAAGGTTTTATTTATTTATTTATTTGAGAGAGAGTGTGCGCTTGAGTGGGGGGAGGAGCAAGAGAGAGGGACAGACTGCACTGAGTAGGGAGCCCAACGCGGAGCTCAATCCCATAACCCTGAGATCATGACCAGAGCGAAAACCAAGAGTCAGAAGCTTTAACTTACTGAGTCACCCAGGCACCCCAACAATGGTTTATTTTAAAATTAAGAGATATTTTAACAGCATTAAAGCATAAAGAACTAAACTATGTGCTTGACTAAATCACTCTAACTTCTAGCTTTCAGTTTTCTCAGCTATAAAATGAAAAAACTAATCTTAAATTATTTTGAAGTCCTTTCTAGTTCTAATATTTTAATATGAAGTGGCAGTACCAAGACCTCAGTATAGGAGAAATTTTAGACCAAATTTCAAATAGCACTCAAGGCCACTCCTAAATGAACCAAGCAATGAAGCAAAAACAGTGGGCTACTATAACAAGCGCAGCTTGATGCCAACTCACAACCTGCCCACCCAGCAACATTGCTGGCCTCAACCTTCTTTGATATAGACATTCTAGAGCTGAATGGCTCATACTCTTCATTCTTTACTTCCAATAGTTATTGCATGTACTGATTAACAAGGCTTGAACCAGAACAAGTATTTGTCAATCAAGGAACATTTTAAAGCATACCTTCATAATTAGAAATGGTAAAGGAGCATTTTGTTTTCTTTTCTATAATCCAGGACAACTAAAAGAAATGTCATAACGTTCTTTCCACTAGGCATATTTTGGATTTTCATCACACCAAAACTAGACCCACCGCTGTAGTTTAAAAGTTTTGGTATGTTTCTCATGAGGACACAGGAGTTCTGCTAATAAAACTTTACTTTCAATGTCACTGACACATGCAACTGAAGCACTTGGGAGATAATTCTATGTTTGATTTAAGAGACAGAAGTTGAACTAAAATAAGCATATTGAGAAGCACTAGATGCTAAATTATTCACTCAGGTTCTGTAACTAGAAAACTGGAATTAGCTAGTGCCTCAGGCACTGATACATTAAAGTTTTAATATAAAAATTTCTGCATATGACTTTGCCCTGATGACTTCTTGTCACTCATATGCCAAAGAAAGGCCATATGGAAAAGCACATCAGCGCATGGGCAATAAGTAATTAACTGCTCCTCACTTAAAATCTTTTATCATACAAGGCAGAAACTGTCTCCCAATGACATTAACTTACTTAAAATGAATAATACATGGCAAAAAATGGGTCCCTGAAGTTCAGAAAGGGGATTTGACTCTCTTTTAGTGCATTGTGCAGACAAGGCAAGGGCAATTCTCATTAAAGTGTTGAGCATATAGTCATAGACCGATGAGGCACAGAATAATTACACATACCTCCCAATAGACAAAGAACATTAGTAATATTACCTCATACACATCTCAAGGATCAGGACTGAAGGAAGTGATTACAGCATAAAGCGATTGTCTCTAAATGTTCCTGCAAGGGATCCAATTAAATTTTCATGATATTCTAAGAGATTATTTCCTTTCATATATTTTGAAAAGATGCAGGGTATATAATGAGTTTATGGGAAGATGAAAATAACAAGGAAAATAATTTTCATCCTTTTCTAGGTTAAATTATTTCATTGATTTATTAAATATCCAATCATTTATTTCATCATTAAATATCTATTTATTTAAATAATATCAAGCTCATTCTTCTAATGGGCAACTACTAAACAAAATCAAAATAATTTCAATTATAGTCTAAACTGTTTTCTTTGAGCAAATTTAAACATATCTTGGGCAGTGTTTCAAAGATTTCTATAATGAGAGTGGTTTATAAAGCTCACTTACATGTTTTAGTATATCTAAGCAGTTTCCAACATAACTCTATTTTTTATTGTGGTTTTGAACCTCAATAATTAAAACAGTAGTTAAAACAGATCATATATTAAAAGCAGCCATTTATCATAAATTCATAAACATTTTAACAGGAAAAAATATGATTTCTTCTTTTAGATGCTATTTTAATATAAAAGTCAATGCACATGAAAAATAATAAAAAGAAATTGCCTACAAGAATATGTTTTTTAAAAGATTTTATTTATTTATTTGAGAGAGAGAGAGCAGGGAGCATGTGACAGAGAGACAGAGAGAGAAAGAGTGCATAGGAGCAAGGGGGAAGGGCAGAGGGAGAAGCAGGCTCCCCGCTCAGAGGGGAGCCTAACGTGGGGCTCGATTTCAGGACCCCAGGACCCCAGGATCATGACCTGAGCCGAAGGCAGACACTTAACCAACTGAGCCACCCAGGCACCCGTACAAGAATATGTTTTAATAAAATTCAAATATTTAAATGAAAATGTGTCAAGTATTCTTTGTCATTTCCTGTATTTTTAAAGTGGATCGTCTGATTTTGTCATGATAACAGTAACATATTTTTAGTGAATAATCTCAATGAGATATCTAAAACTTCCAAATATAACTTTATTACTTTATGAAATCAAAAGCGATTAAGGCATAAATTTCTCATACAACCTCTTGAAGGCAAAGACTTTCTACAGTTCTCCATTGCAGTTATATGAGTAAGGATATTCAGTAACCATTTGTAATATGAATAGCCACAATCTAAGGCTTAAAAGCTTTTTTTCCAAGTGGGTTTTAAATCTAGCATTTAAAAGGTTTTTCCATGAATGGTTGAATTAAATTATTTTTATTAGATTACTTCTAGGTTTTTTTCCCAATTCAGAGACCAAATGAAAGGATTACTAGATCAAATGTAAAAAAAAAAATTACTTTAGAGCATGCTGTAAACTGCATGTCAAGGCATTCATATTCATCTAACCATACTGCCTAGCTAACTTATCCTCAGGTATAAACTCTGCTCAATCCAGGAGTAAAAACTTTCTCATCTTCATACCATTCAATGCTTCAAAGATAGTTAAAGCCAGGTGGTTTATAGACTAAGCAAATTACCAGTATACACAGATAGAATGGATTTATTACAGTGTTTTGTCCGGAAGAATGTACAGGATGTAGGACATAGGACAGTTGAGAGGGAACCCAGGTATGTGGTGACATAGGAAGAAAGAGAAGCTTATTAATATCATTCAGCACCCAGTTAATAGGTGTGGGTTCTTCATCATCAGAAACTACCATCAGAAATCCTAATACCTACTTATACAACTGGGTTTTTTTTTAATATCAAAAACAAATCAGAAAGAATGGTTGTGCTCTATTATCAGGTACATTATTGAGTTTAAAATATTGAAAACTGGTAAACAACTCACTGAGCACCAATATATAAAAGGAAGCCCTGGTTAGTTATTAAAAAAGAGATATGCCAAATGTTTATGTGTGATCATATTCCCCCATTCCAAATGGGCAGTGTTTTAGTAGAGACTGGGAAATGATAAATGATAATTGCTTCCTTTTGAACATCTGGACATATATCACATCCAGGTTTGGTTCATTACAGCTGAGTTTAGCACACCTAGCTAACTCATCTCCTCCTTTATCTGAATAAAGAAAGATACAAAATGAGGCTTCAGTCATCTGAATCAACCATTTTGGGTTTAGATAAGCAATTTCAATTTTAAGTTAGAGCAATGATATGTCTGAGTAAGGTCTCACTCTTACAATCTTAGCTGTACACATATCTGCATAGATGCTGAAACACTCAACTATTTCTAAAGATAGGAGAAGTAGTTCTCAAGTTTCAGAGGCTAAGACACCTCTAGAGAGCTGGTTACAAGGACAGTTTTCTGGGTTTTACCCTGAGAAATTCAGGCTCAACAGATGTGGGAATGGAGCCAAGAATTTGCTTTTAGTAAGTCTTTGAGTTGCTGGTAGTTTGGAAGGCATACTCTGAGAAGCACTTACATAAAAGGCTGGAACCAACACCTGCATGATTCTTAACAATATCAATCTATTTATATTGTTCACACAATTGTTTGGGTTAAGAGTTGTTGAAGTATATTATAATTATGAAAACCTTTTGCGGAAAGCACCATAATCTATCCAATGTTCACTCTCCAATGGATTAGTCTGTCAGAGCCTTCATACTTTCTTTTTCCTCTTTCTTCTTACATGTGCAGGCACAAACACATACATACGCACAATTTGCTGGACTGATTGACAGACTGAATTCCATTTAAATTTTTAAAAAACATAAATCACAACTTCCAAAATTTTTGATATGGGCTTTTATAGTATAAGAGGAGCAGCTGGGCTCTGTGAAGTAGTTAAGCATCTGACTTCCCTTCAACTAAAGTCTGACCTAGAAAATGTAAAATGTGAAAACATGCTTTGGAAACTAGGGAAGAATATTCACCAAATCTGAAAATTTCAAAGGGCCATTATTAGATAATGAGAGGATCAAAACAAAGAATTTTATGTCAAAAAATATGATTATTTAAATGAAATGAATAAACTCATAGAAACAAAACTTACAAATATTGGCTTAAGAAAAAATAGAAAATCAACATCGCATGGCATCAGGGAAATCCAAATCAAAACCTCAATGAGATACCACCTCACACCAGTCAGAATGGCTAAAATTAACAAGTCAGGAAATGACAGATGTTGGTGGGGATGCAGAGAAAGGGGAACCCTCCTACACTGTTGGTGGGAATGCAAGCTGGTGCAACCACTCTGGAAAACAGTATGGAGGTTCCTCAAAACGTTGAAAATAGAGCTACCCTATGATCCAGCAATTGCACTACTGGGTATTTACCCCAGAGATACAAATGTAGGGATCCAAAGGGGTATGTGCACCCCGATGTTTATAGCAGCAATGTCCACAATAGCCAAACTGTGGAAAGAGCCAAGATGTCCATCGACAGATGAATGGATAAAGAAGATGTGGTGTATATATATACAATGGAATATTATGCAGCCATCAAAAGGAATGAGATCTTGCCATTTGCAATGACACGGATGGAACAGGAGGGTGTTATGCTGAGCAAAATAAGTCAATCAGAGAAAGACATGTATTATATGACCTCACTGATATGAGGAATTCTTAATCTCAGGAAACAAACTGAGGGTTGCTAGAGTTGGGGGGGGTAGGAGGGATGGGGCGACTGGGTGATAGACATTGTGGAGGGTATGTGCTATGGTGAGCACTGTGAATCGTGCAAGACTGTTGAATCACAGAACTGTACCTCTGAAACAAATAATACAATATATATTAAAAAAGAAGAAGAAGAAGAAGAAGATGGGGGGGAAGAATGAAAGGGGGGAAATCAGAGGGGAGACGAACCATGAGAGACAATGGACTCTGAAAAACAAACTGAGGGTTCTAGAGGGGAGGGGGGTGGGAGGATGGGTTAGCCTGGTGATGGCTATTACAGAGGGCACGTTCTGCATGGAGCACTGGGTGTTATATGCAAACAATGAATCATGGAACACTACATCAAAAACTAATGATGTAATGTATGGTGGTTAACATAACAATAAAAAATTTTAAAAAAAGAAAAGAAAAATAGAAAATCTGAATAGTCCTGTATCAGATAATTGAACACTTTCCACAAAGAAAATTTCAAGTACAAAAGACATTACTAACTAATTCTAAGAGACATTTAAGAAGAAATTAGGCCTATCTCATACAATCACTTTCAGAACAGAATATGAGACCACTTAGGTTTACAAGAGGAAACCTTTGATAGCATCACTGAAGAGCACATTAAGAAAATAAATTTACAGGCAAATCTCCCCCAAGAGCATAGGTACAAACATCTTAACGAGTGTATTAGCAAACTGAACATAGCAAGATTAAAAATAGAAAAAAAAATCCTGACAATGTTGTATTTATTTCTGGAATGCAAGTTTAATATATTAACATTCGAAAGTCCATGTATTTCATAACATTAACATTCTAGAGAGAAAAAAATTACATGATCATCCTAATTTAATACCCATGTATGTCAAAAAATTAATAAGATTAAGAGGAGAAAGACAATTAATATAGTAAGGAGAATCTTTTTAGAAAATCTATGTTGTACTTAAAGGGGAAATATTGAAAACTTTCCCATATGAAATTGGGAAGAAGTGTGATTATTAGCTCTTTCTAGCTTGTAGTGAAGATCTTGACAGTGCAATAATAGAAGGAAAATAAGTGACTGAAAGGGAGTAAATAAATCTGTAGTTAGTCACAGATATATCCAACAGATGACTGTGCACATAGAAAATCTAAAAGAATTCACAGGACAACTATTAAAATTAATATGTAAATTTATCATGGCTGTGGATTATGTCAATGTTCTAAAAAAATCAACTGCATTTCTGAATAACAGCAATAAACAAAAAAATTTAAAAAAATTTTTGAAAAACAAAAAAATTAAATGTTACTCTTACAATAGCATCGAAAATAACAAATAACTAGGAACAAATCTAACAAAATATGTGCCAGATCTCTATAACATATTAGTGAGAAAAATTAAGGAAAACCTAAATAAATGGAGAAATATATCATATTATGTAATATCATAAAGATTTTTATTTGTTCCAAATTGAGGTATAGATTAAATTTTGTCCCCATAAAACTCTCAGTAATTTTTTGGTGGAAATTGACAAGCTTATTTTAAATTCTACATGAATAGGCAAAGAACCTAAAGTAGCTCTCCAGGATTTCTCAACCAGAATTCCAGGAGAGGATTAAACCCTAATGACCTAAAATTTCCAATTCATGATTTAACTTCTTTCCTATGCATTAAGAATGGTGCTGTACTTGGAAGAATTGAGAAAAATTATCACTCGAATAGTTTTTTTATATTTTCTGTTCAGATGAAAAACATCAGTTGAGAAAGGCTAGCAGAAAATTCTGAAGAAACAGAACACAGAATGATATCACTAGATAATAAGATTAGTTCTCAAGCTGCAGTAATTAAGTCAGTTGGGTACTGTAGCAAGAGATAAACAAATTAATAGAAGAAAATGTTCAGAAATAAGCCTAGATATTTACGACCCTTAATGTATAATGAAGATGTCACTGAAGAGCAGTAGAAAAGGATGACCTTTCAATAAATGCTGCTGGGTTAACTGATGTCTACTTATGTCTACATATCTATGTCTATGCCTATAGACAGAGAGATGAGAGAGAGAGAGGGAAAGAAAGAGCGGGAGGGAGATGGATGGAGGCAGGGAAGGAAAAGACAGCTAGATAATTTCATCCCTACTTTTCTCTATTGACCAAAATCGATTCTACATGGCGCAGAGATTTAAATTTAGAAGATATGGCAGTCAGTAACACTTCTAGTAAGTAACATTAAGAGAATACCTTCATTATCATGGAACACTACATCAAAAACTAATGATGTAATGTATGATGATTAACATAACATAATAAAATTTAAAAAAAAGAGAATACCTTCATTAACCTAGGATAGACAGTTTTTACCAGAACTCAGAACTAGCATGAATAAAAATTTTAATATTAAATAGGAACACATGTTCATCAAATCCCATTAAAAGTGTGAAAATACAAGCCACTGAGAAGATATTTACAATATATATAACTGCAGAAGGATTCTGTAACATATGCAAAGATGTGTATCCTCTTCAAGAAAGGGCTCACCCAATTACTAAGAGTGTGGTTAGCTGACAGCCTCCAGGTATTAACACCTCCAGCTTTTGAGCCAAGGTCACTCTACTTTCAGGATGACACTGACCAAGGAAGTAACAGCCCAGGCTACATTCTTGGTGAGGTCGCTAGCTAATGCTATACAAGGTGTTACTCCTAAATAAAACTCCTGCCTGCTTCCCTAGAACCCAAAAATGACAGATTCATGTACAAGCTATGAAAAAAAATTCTAATAATCAGTTGGAAAAGGACAACTCATTTTTAATGGGCAAAGACATGAAGAGACACTTCACAAAATATGATATCCAAGAAAAGATGCTCAGCCTCATTACTCCTCAGGCAAATGGAAATTATAACCACAGTGATTTATCATTACATACCCAAGTACATAAATATCAAGTGTCGGTGACAATCACTTCGTAAATTCTTTGGTGATATAGACAAAAACAGAAAATATACACATCCCATGACTCAGCAATTCCACTCTTAGGTATACACCCAAAGATTTGTGTTTGTGTGTGTGTGTGCATAGGTGTGTGTGTGTGTGTGTACCAAGAGCCACAGAAGGCTGTACATATGACAATGCTCCTAGTAAGAACAAAAACCTGGAAATAATAAAAAATATAATCAAAATTTAAATGAATAATTGGTAGTTATTTACTTAAGGGAATACCTTTACAGCAATGAAAATAAACCATTCCTACATGCAATAACATAAAGGAATCTCACAATGTTAAGCAAAAGAAGCTACACTTAAAATAATCACACTATGCCACTTCATTTATATAAATGAAATCAGGGGGGCACCTGGGTGGCTCAGATGGTTAAGCATCTGCCTTTGGCTCAGGTCATGATCCCAGGGTCCTGGAATCGAGCCCCATGTCTGGCTCCTGGCTCGTCGGGGAGCCAGCTTCTCCCTCTCCCTCTGCCTCTTCCCTGCTCATGCTCTCTCTCTCTCTGTATCTCTCTGTCTCAAATGAATAAATAAAATCTTTTAAAAAAATGAAATCAGAAAAACTAATTAATGTGCTATAAGTCAAGGCAGTTGTTACCTTTAAGAGGTACAGGAATGAGGACAAGACCTTCTGGGGTGTTCACTTTCTTTTGCCTGATCTGAGGGGTAAATAGATATGTTCACTTGTAAATATCCTTTGAACTATATGCTCATGATTTGTATACTTTACTGAATATGTTATATACATAAAATTTAGGAAAATTATTTTATAAATATTATAATGCTTTTGAAATTATTTTTAAAAATTTTTGAATCTCGGGGCGCCTGGGTGGCTCAGTCATTGGGTGTCTGCCTTCGGTTTGGGTAGTGATCCCAAGGTCCTGGGATCGAGCCCCACATAGAGCTCCCTGCTCAGCCAGGAGCCTGCTTCTCCCTCTCCCACTCCCCCTGCTTGTGTTCCCTCTCTAGCTGTCTCTCTCTCTGCGTCAAATGAAAGAAAAAAATCTTTAAAAAAAATTTTTTTTGAATCTCATTTAGACTTGTATCTAATTAATTCAGCTCCTACTTGAATTAACTTTGCAGCCAATATGAATGAACACAATTACTTCATAGTATTATGGCTATGAAGTAATTACATTCATAAGTATTGACCATGTGGAAATTAGTTTAATTACTTTAAAGTCACTTCACATGTTGTGGGGGTATACCATATAGCTGTGTAAGGAAGTACTCAAGAAAACCCATATGATAGGGATATGTCACAGGGATATAAGAACCAAGTAAAAGAGCTCCCAATGGCCAAAGTTAAAGTATTCAAAAAATAAAATAAACAAAGTAGTATTGTATTATAATCAAATGCATAAAATAATTATCCTTGGATTCATATTGATATAAATACATTATTTTTAAAAATAAGTAGGACATAATAAACAAACATCTATACAAAAAATTCCAAATAATTTGTGTAGATACTCTGCCCTCAAGGAGATAAGAGTATATTTCCCCAGTCCTTCAGTATGAGCTGTGCATTATGATTTGCTTCCAAAAAGTTCAGTGTGCATAGGGGAACAGAGGGAAAACTGAGTGGGAAGTCATCAGAGAGAAAGAAAAACCATGAGAGACTCTTTAACTACAGGAAACAAACTGAGGGTTGCTGGAGGGGAGGTGAGTAGGGGGATGGGGTAATTGGCAGATGGGCATTAAGGAGGGCACGTGATGTGATGAGCACTGGGTGTTATATGCAACTGATGAATTACTGAACACTACATCTGAAACTAATGATGTACTATAAGTTGGCTAAGTAAATTTAAATTAAAAAAAGTTCAGTATGAGAAGGAGTGGAGGTGGGAGAGGAACTTCACATTGAAGACACCTGAGGAACACTACCTCAGTTAGATGATCAAGCTTAACATCAATAGTGATAAATTATGTTGATAGTATGTACCCTTAATAAGATCTGATGAGAACTGCACTCTACCTTTGCGATTTTCCTGTCAAAAATCCACAAGCCCAGGTTAATGAGAAAAACGTCAAAGAAATACCAATCATGGACCTTTAATAAAATGCCTGACCAGTACACCTCAAAACTGTCAAGGTCATCAAAACCAAGAAAAGTCTAAGAAATTGTCAGTCAAAAAGAGCTTAAGAATATATGACAATGTAATGTGTTATCCTGAATCAGCAGAGAGATGTTAGATAAAAATTAAGAAAACCTGAATAAAGTATGGACTTTTAATTATGGATAATATGTCAATATTGGTTCATTAATTGTTACAAATGTTCCATACTAATGTAATATGCTAATAATAGGGGAAAGTGCATGTGGAGACTGGAAATTCTCTGTACTACCTTTGCAATTTTTCTGTAAATCAAAAACTACTCTGAGATAAAAGTTTATTTAAAAAGAATAAATGTGATTAAAAACTAGTTTGACTATGTGAAATTATTTCTAAAGGAAAAAATGGCAACTTACACATATTAGTAAAATATTTTTTTCTTTTTTTAAAATATTTTATTTATTTATTTGAGAGAGACAGACATAGTGAGAGAGAGCACAAGTGGGAAGGAAGGGGAGAAGCAGACTCCCTGATGAGCAGGGAGCCCGATGTGGGGCTCAATCCCAGCACCCTGGGATCATGACCTGAGCCAAAGGCAGATGTTTAACCGACTGAGCCACCCCGGTGCCCCGATTTATTTTTAATATCTTCATTGGTTTTGGCTAAGTCTCAGTGCTTCCCAATATTATCTATTCCTTCATGGTCATCCTCCTCAATACTCATCCATAGAGCCATTTAATTTTCTTTTGTAGGATTTTGATTAGCATGAGGTAGTATAAGGAATCAAAAAGATCTGGATTTCATAGCCACCTTTGACACTAGCAATAAATGTGACCTCAAGCAACTCAATAACCTCCTTACGTCTTCATATTTCTCACCTGTAAAACTGTGATCCAAAGCATATTTTTTCAATGCTAATATTTCTAGGTATTAAAATACTCTGTATTCATTTATCTTTAGTAAAAACGAATGCTATCACATCTTATCTAAAAAATCTTCTGTAGTCTTTATAGGCATAACCAGCTATTAATAATCCCCGAGAGAGAAAAACAAGAGAACTGAAATAGAAAATATTATAAAATGAATCTACTGCCTAATACATTTGGTTGAACATCTCAGAAATTTAATCATTGCCAAATTTTCTAAGGTTCTGTAAAGAACTTGAAAACCCAGGCAGAATTTCCTTATCTATACCATTTGTTCATGCACTACATATGCTGATATAGAATCATACAGCAAAGCTGTAGAGATTTGAACATAGTTTGCAAAGACTGCTCCAATCTTGTTCCACAGTTGTTTAAACCAGAGGTTTCATAAATATTGGAAGATAAATACTTTTGATGAGACTCTTGTCTTCATGAATACTATGCTGTATATTCTAATGTTACACAAAAGTAACTTAAATAAAAACAAATGGAAGTATTTTTCCTTCCAACTAAATAGGAATAACCTGACATTATAAATAATAAAATTGAAATAAAGGGTGGACATAAGCACTTTTGAAGTTGGCAGTCATATCTCAGTAGGCCACCAGAAATGTTTCAATTCCTTAGAGATTAAGGAAGAAAATGTCAGATTAAAACGAAAATATTGAACATTGTATTCGAAAAATCCCTTAACATTCTCCTACCACTGCAATCCTCCAAGAATCCTGGAAGATATATATACTTCTCGTCCATTAGCATGAGTTAAACTCACAGGCTATGGCGCCTGGATGGCTCAGTTGGTTAAGCGACTGCCTTCACCTCAGGTCATGATCCTGGAGTCCCAGGATCGAGTCCTGCATCAGGCTCCCCACTCAGTGGGGAGTCTGCTTCTCCCTCTAACCCTCTCCCCTCTCATGCTCTCTCTCATTCTCTCTCTCTCAAATAAATAAATAAAATCTTTAAAATAAATACATAAATAAACAAACAAACAAACAAACAAACAAACTCCCAGGCTATTCAACAAATACCTTAGGAATGTCAGACTGGTTGAAAATAAAAAATGCAGAAAAAAATAAATTTTGAAAATCAGTAAGCCTGATAATGTAAACAACTGAGTGTCCTCCAATAGGTTCAATTACGGAATCTTCCTGAAAATGACTCTGAGTTAGCATGTTATTATTCAAGAAAGATACAATCAAAGATACAATTATTTAAGAGACCAGGATTTTCCATAGAGTCAAGGGCAGCCTGACATTCTAGACCAAGGAAAAATATGTGCAAATATATGGTATACTCTAGAAAATCCATGCAGTCTGATTGATAGATTAAGGCTGGGATGGTAGTCTTTGACTTTTCTTATAAGTAGTAGCTACAATACTGGTGGAAGAGTTGTTCATGTGTCTAACCTTGGCTGCTGGGCTGGCTAGCAAAGGAATGAACATAAGAAGAGAGCTGTTAAAATGTGAAATAATGAATACCTCAATACTGAATCTGAGAGTAAACACACCAGGTTTGGGTTTGGTGGAATTTCAGGAAATAATACTAGCTGAAACAAAATAGAAGTTTTCCTTTCTCTCATTTAAAAGATATCTAGAAATAAATAGTCCAGGTCTGGTAGAGCACTCCACAGAATCAGGGAACCAGTCTCCTTTTATCTTGTCCTTCAGTTATTTTAAACTCATACTTTAATTCTCATGGTCCAAAAAGGCAGCTGGAGTTCCAGAAATCAATTTGCTGTCAAGCCAACCAGAAGGAGGAGATGGTAATTCCCTTCCCCAATGCCCTTTAAGGACTGGTTTACTCAAAGTTTTGCCTACATCTTATTGACCAGAACTTAGTCATCTGGCTAAGACTCACTGTAAATGAAGCTGGAAAGTAAAGTATTTTTTTCTAGATAGTCATGCTTACCACAAATCATGGGTTCTATCCTTAAGGTGAAAGGAGAAATGATGCTGAGATAGATAACTAGCATCTCTGCCATGGTTCTATTAACATTTAACATTTCAGAGATAGAGAAGTTCTGGATGATAATAATGTCCAAGAGTATTAGTTTGTTGAAGTGTAGAGAATGTAAGAGATACTGATGTTGAGGAATATGGAAATACTTGAAGTGTAGAAGTTGTATGCATTCTGCACACAGACACTGAAATCACTCAGAATAATAGAATATTCAGAGAATAAATACTAAACCAGATCCAAAATTCTCACTGGATTTTGGATTAATGTGGAAGTCTATTAACAACTATATAATCAGAGGGTGTGATTTTTCACATGAAGAGTATTTTGTAATAAGATAGGAGAATCATGGTGTTGAGTTAATAGACTTCTAACTTCATCCCTCCAAGCCAGGGAATGCAGAAGGAAAGGGTGAATGAAGAGCTGTGAGCAATACTGAGAGTGAGTCCCACAGATTTGGAGTTCAGTCAAAACTGTACCATTCCCTAGTTTTGTGACTACTGGCAAGGTATAAAACCACCTTGCTTCCTCATTTATGAACTGGGAATAATTCCTACCTCAAAAGTGTATGGTAAAGATTAAACAATATAAAATTACAACACTGTTGAACTCATGGTAGATTCTCAAAAAATTTTAGTCACATGTTCTTCTCCATCTAACAATCCCCAATCTTTCTGAAATAGGAGTTTTTATTTTTGAGATTAGTCTTTTCTACAAAAATTTACAACTGAGTATAAGAACATCATGGATTGAAAATGCATTAAATAACCTTTAATTATGAAGGTTCATTAATAGACTTAATTTCTGATGAATGGGGATCCTCTGTCAGGTCATAAATTCACCCACCTATTTTTCTTAGTACCCTCTCTTAGACATTAGGAGAGGGTGCTGTGAGTCTCAATGCCATGTAGGAAAAATAAACAAATATTCTCCCAGGATGCCACTTTGCTAAAAGCCTGCCATATGTCCATAATGCACTGAAGCACTGACAGCACATTTCATTTTATATCCCCACCTGACAAATGAAGCAAGGATGAGCTTGCACTACATGTGCTTGTCTAATTCCCATTACTGCTAATTATGTGCACACAGCGGGAAGACCACATCTCTTCAGACTAAGGCTTACTTTTCGAGAGAGATTATGAAAAATCAGTAAACTTTCAAAGTAGTGAATGATTTCTTACATTTATTAGCACTTTATATACCTGTGGATATTTTATTCTATAACCTTGTTATTTAGTTGTGACCACATACTCTTTCAAAAAATAACATTATTTTTAATATATTGCCTGGCAAGACCTAGTGAAATCTGTCTTCATAAAGAACACTTGCCAGGCCGTTTTCTGATTGCAGAGGAGAAAAATGATCTCAGGGCTAAGATGCACCAGGGAAAGGAATGAAATGTGTAAAAATAAAAACCTTTCTATATCTTTTTATCTGAATTTTACTAGAGTACCCCATTTTTAAAATGAGATAAGGACATTTTAAACCAGGTTTCCAGGAGATTTTCTATTTTGATCTTTCTGATCATACAAGGAAGTATTTATGAAATACTCTGGCCATGATAGCACAATCATGACATTATAGGACACACTACAAAAACCCTTCTCTGTGCAGTTTCCCTCAGGATATTTACAATGCAAACAAAAGTTTAAATTTAGCAATTTTCAGTCTTTCACCCTGGATTACATATTTTTAAAGTGCTTAAGATTATAAGCCATCAGAGAGAAAGTGTATTTTGATAAAATGAAATACTGACAACGCTGCAGAGCTTTACATCACCACTATATAGTAAATAAACCAAACTGAGCATATTCTTTCATCAAGATCTGCCTACATTTTAGAGAAATCCATTTTCTTATGGAATATTCAACAGTAAAACAAAATACATTCCTTTACCAGAATGCACAGAGAAAAATAAGCCAAAATCCAATGCTTGGAAATATATGGAGTTTATACTTACCTTCATTATCCCTACATAACTGAACACATCATTTTATTTTTACCCAAGTCCCAATTCAACTCTAGATCTCTGAAATCACTTAATGCTAATATGCTTTTTGCCAAAGGATCTTTCAGGAGATTTCCAGTCTGTGGAAATTCTTCTTAAGATTTCATATTTTGAGACTCTCCTTTTAAAATTTTATCATCCGTAGTGTTTGAAGCATTTTTATGGAAGAAAAACTCTATGTCTGTCAAATGTTGCTTTTAAAGTAAATTTTCATAAAGGTGTGTCTTCAATCAAGTGAAGCATGATCATTACACTGAGTTTACAGAGAAGGTAAATAAGTGCTACAGAGGGTAGAGGAGAGATATAGGTTCAAGTTCATGCACAGTAAGGATTAAACAATTTTTCTTTTTAACCTTTTCCTATTCTTTTCAAATTATACATGATTTCATCTGTGTCATCTTCAAAATGGAAAGATAAAAATGCATGCTTTATCTTATTCAGCTGGTTTAAGTCTTTCCACTGCAGTCAACAGATGAAAGAATGGAAATCTCAATTTAAAAGCAGGTTTATTATGAGTATAAAACTGACCCCAAAACTTCAATTAATTACAACAGTTGTATTTTTTCTGTGAAAGATTCAAAAGATGCATTCCTTGTCCTGTTCTTGATCTTAGAGGAAAAGCTTTGTTTTTCACCACTGAGTATGATGTTAGCTCTGGATCTGTCATATATGGCCTTTATTATGTTGAGGCATATTCTCTCTAACCACACTTCAATGAGAATTTTTATCGTCAATTGATGTTGATTTTTGCTGAATGCTTTTTTTTGCAATCTGTTAAGATGAAATGATTTTCATCCTTCATTTTATTGATGTGATGTTTGATTTGTAAATATTGAACCATCCTTGCATCTCTGAAATAAATCTCACTTGATCATAGTGAATGATCCTTCAAATGTATTGTTGAATGTGGTTTGTTAATATTTTCTTGAGAATTTTTGCATCGGTGTTCATCAGGGATATTGGCTTATAGCTTTCTTTCTTCATGGTGTCTTTTTCTAGTTTTGGTTTCAGGGTAATATTAGTCTCATAGAATTTATTTGGAAGCTTTCCTTCCTCTTCTGTTTTTTGGAATAGTTTGAGGAGATAGGCATTACGTCTTCTTTAGATGTCTGGGAGAATTCATCTGAGTGTGTGTCAATGCACAAATGGATAAGGAAGGTGTGGGGTATTACACAGTCATAAAAAGGAGGAGATCCTGCCATAGGAAACAACATGGATGGACCTAGAGGGTATTATGCGAAGTGAAATAAGCCAGACTGAGAAAGACAAATACCATATGACTTCACTCATGTGTGGAATCTTAGAAAGAATGATTAAACAAACAAAAGGCAAAATCAGACTGACAAACACACCAAACAAACTGATGGTCCCAGCAGGTGGGCAAAATGAGTAAAGGGGGTGGGAGATACAGCCTTTCAGTTATGCAACAGATAAGTCATGGGAATAAAAGGCACAGCATAGGGAACATAGTCAAAGATATTATAGCAGCATTGTAATGGGACAGTTGGTAACCAAACTTGTGGTAAGCCCAGCATAACGTATAAAGTTGTCAAATCACTATGCTGTACACCTGAAACTAGTATAACATTGTGTAACAATTATAGTTAAATTTTAAAAATAAAAAAAAAAACGAAGATGCACTCCTAAGTACCCAAGAGAGCATCTTTGATTATTTAGCCCCACACATGTATCCACCCCAAGTGAGCTCTAGAAGCTGCTCCAAGGTAAAACTAGGGTCATTTATTCTTCTAGGGGGCAAAGAGGTATGCTGGAAATGAGAAAATATTCAAATTTCCTCCCCTTAAAACATTCTTCCCATCCCCAAAAGATCAGAATCAGATCTATTTTTAGGACCAGCTTTAGGACAAGGCCTCTAGAACTGTCCAGCAAAGCATTCTCCCATCCAATAACTAAGAAAGAGGCAATTCACTAAGCAACTTCTACTATTAAAGATAAAATGTAACGCAGATTGAGTGAAGATGTTGACTCTGTCCATACTGCAGAGTAAGCAGAATAAGACTGCTAAGAATGAACAAATATAAAAAGCAATTGTGGGACTAGCGAGACATTCTTTGTAAGTTGTATAAGTGCAAAAAAAATGTTTTTAAAGAATTGGAATTATTCAACCTAGCTGGTTATTCTAGGCAGGAATGGGATTAGTTGATCTTTTCTTCTTTTTAAATCAATTAGATAAACACGCAGAAATTGATGGGGTTACAAATCAAGCTTCTGGAAAGAGAATAAAGAAGCCACTGCAAATGTTCACGAAAATGCCTCATTGAAGGGATAGTCAACTTACCTGGCTCCAGCCTGGCCCTATGACTCACACTACAGGACCAGCTGCCAAGCCTCTCCCCAGAGGACAGCCATTAGAATGCTGGTTAAGTGGCAGGAATTACAATATAAACAGCCTTTCTATGTGTTTCTTCCCTACCTCATCAAACCATACAGTGTTAACAGTATTGAGAAACAAGGGGAGAAAAAGGAAAAAAGTTAAAAAATGAATGATTTCTAGACTAAGAAAATTTATATTACATTCAAATAAGCACATTTACAGAAAAAAACAAGTTTTTTTCTGTATTTGTATTAAAGAAAGTGTGTCACACAAATTTACCTATCCTATCTACCTATTAGATGTTACTATTTCCTTTAAAAATAAGCATTTACTAGCTGAAGTCATAAATCACATTCATGTCTAAGTAAAAATTTACTCTTTTCTGGTATGTCCTCTAATTCTGACACTAGCACCAAAGAACCACCAAATTCAAAGCCTTGAAGTCACTTTTGCTAGTTTAATCACCCTTCCACCTAAGCCTAGCCCTCCTTCCATCTTCCCACTGGAGTTACCATCCTTCAGACTGCTCTCAGGTCCAGTAACAGCCTCCATTGCACCTTCTCCAGCTTTGATTCCTCCGTGCACAAATGCTCTGTTCAGGTTCCTGAGAGAGTAATCTTCCCATGTCCTGCTTTTGGTTATATCCCCTGCTCAAATGGCTTGAACGTTTCCCAAAAGCCTCCCAAAAAGGCCAAGTACCTCGGTAAGTATTTAAGAGACATTTAAGTCCATACTCTGATCTGACCCCAACTTCTCCCATACTTTTCCCCATTGCTCCCCTTCAAACCATCCCATGAGCCAAACATTCAGATGGCTCTCTTGGATCTGTCCTGTGAACCCCTACTTATCTTGCCAAGTCCACTCTATCCACTGCCCAAGATGCTTCCTTTTCTATGGTCAGCCTCCTCAACAATGTCAGGAGCAATTTCCTTGCCAATTTCACCTAGCCTCCTTCAGGTCTCTGTTCAAATTCCATCTCCTCAGGAAAGTTTCAGTTGAAAACCCAGAACAGGTTAGGACCTCAGTTTCATATACCCCTGACATCTGTTTCTCCTTTGTTGTTCTTACAGCATGCATGATTAATTAAATCTTTGCATAATTACTTGTGCAATTGTTTCTGTTACAAGACAGCAAGTGCCATGAAGGCAAAGAGTGGTATCTGTTTTTAATTCTGTATTGCCAGCACCTGGGGAATGTAGCAATCATCCCCCCCTTCTTACCCCCATATGCAATTTTTCTGTTCCTTATACTAGAATTGCTCTCAAACAGACTGTGCTGTGCAGTAATGTATCATGATGATGTGTGTATGCAACTTATCTGCAGCCTTCATGCTTTATTCACCTTTCTCCCCGATAGCACCTTGCACAAATCTGTGCAGTTAGTGTTTGGTAAATGTTTAATCTAGTGATTGGAAAAATCATTAAATGAATGCTTTTGTATAAATGCATAAAATCTACATGTGAAAACTGACCTTTGGAGGGCCGGGATTATTAGTTCTGACTTCCGATCAGTATAAAATCTTGTCTAAATGAAAATAAATGAAGTTTACATTTTCTGCCATTTCATTAAAGAGGAGTTCTTAAACCTTGAACCTCTAATCACTTTAAATAGATTCATTTTTATGTTTATCATGTTTATACTACACACAGAGTTTATTTCACATTTGTACTGTACAAATTCCTTTTAAAGTCTATTAAACTCTCTTTTTCCCATGTATGTGTGCTAGACTTCTTCACATGGAAATTCACCAGTCTGCTAAAAGGCCAATTGTTTTAGCAACATGAAATATTTGCTACAACTGTGGGTCTCCCCATGTCAAATCCATTCAACCAGGTTTTCTCAAGAGTCAACAATGTGTCAGCAGCTCTAGCATTTCCACAGCAGCTCCAGAATTTCTATATAGAAATACAGCAGTATAGTTATAGCTATATTATATAGCTAGAGAACTTGTTTTTAAGGTGCAATTTCATACTAAGTGTGCTATTTTTATTTAAACTCTATGTCCCTTTGGAGTGGCCTGGATGGAAGCTAATGTAGATTATGGGCAATGTATTCCCCCATCAACAACTGATGGCACCACTGGCCAGATAAAGAGAAACCTAGTATTACTGTAATTAACAGACAATTTTTCATGTTGCTTCAGAAAGAAAAATTAGGCAATCACTTTTCTTTCTCATCCCCAACTTAATTGGGGAATAATTGACAAATGCATGTATTAAAGTGGACAGTGTGATGATTTGATATACATATGCCTTGTGGAATGATTACCAAGATCAAGATAATTAACACATCCATCACCATTTTTTTTTTCAGTGTGGTGAGAAAGCTTAAGATCTATTCTCAGCAACTCTCAAGTATACAATACTGTGTTATTAACCAGCTACCATGATGTACATTAGATCTCTGGGACCTATTCTTGTAACTGGAAGTTTGTACCCTTTGATCTATGTCTTGTCATTTCACTGTCCCTACAGCTCCTGGAAACCACCATTCTATTCTCTGTTTCTATGAAATCAGCAGGGGTTTTTTGTTTTTGTGTTTTAGATTACACACATAGGTGATACCACATAGTATTTATCCTTCTCTGTCTAGCTTATTTAACTTAGCATAATGCCTTCCAGGTTCATCCATGTTGTCACAAATGATGGAAGAATTTCCCTCCTTTTTATGGCTTACTAATATTCCAGTGTGTGTGTGTGTGTGTGTGTGTGTGTGTGTGTGTGTGTGTGTGTGTGTGTACATGTAACATTCTTTATCCATTCATTTAGGTTGTATCAATATCTTGACTACTATGAATAATGCTGCAATGAACACGGCTGTGCAGATATTTCCTCAGGATACTGATTTCATTTCCTTCAGATGTAACCATTTCTCATTCTTCCACAATCAACAGTCTTGCAAAGGGGGTAGTATATTTACTAATGAGGAAATGGGTGACTTTGGGTCAAATCTATGACTTTGGGTCAAAATGCTAATTTATACAAGTTCAAATATAAAAAATTTTTATTAGCAACAGTAGTTTGAGTACCATCCAAGTACGAAACAGGATCTAGGGCAGATAACTATCTTTTCTTACAAATGAATGAAAGTCTAATTATTTTATTTGGAGAAGTGGTGCATTTCCCATCTGTGTCAATAAATATCATATGATAAATCATCTTGTAAAATACATGGTTTCTCCCCTTCTAAACCACCTAATAAAAACCTCTGTAAGAGAAGAAGGACACTTAATCAGGGCTGTTTGCATTCACTAATGACTGCTGAGCCCAAGTGAGGGAGAGAGAAAAGCTGACAGAGATGTAGCCCGTGTCTCACCCATGCTGATTATCTTTCCGCTCTTGCCATCCTTCATCTGGCTCTACAACCAGGCCAATAGGATATACAAAGCAGTGTTTCCCAATTAGGGTATGTGAGCTCTATTGAGGATTTTTTTTTATTTCATGTGTTTATTTTAACAACATTCTAAAATTTTATACATAAGCACATTCTGGATATCTGCCTCTACTTGAGTGTAGCTTCATCATCTCAGTACCTGTTGCATCTGTCTTTCCCATCATATTGAAACCCAGTAGTTCACTGACTTGTTGAGGCTAATGACAAAAGCACAGAATGTGAACTAAATATATCAATGATATTTTCACACCACACAAAGGTTAGATGGATATCACTGAACACTCTCGAAACAACTGTTATAAAACTGTCTCAAAGAAGACAAGTGAAAGGACTTTAGAGTTATTCCTGAGCATATGGTTATAAAGGCATGCCAAACTTAAAAGAAGCTGCCTTGTAGCAGCTGGTTTCATATTTATATTTTGAGCAATGATTCAGTTTTAGCAAACAACATCATCTGTCAGAGTAAAGCAATGTTTTTAAATAAAATTTTATGTTCTCTTTTCATTTTCTTTGCATTGACTGATAGGATTATTTTGGAGATTATGGGGGGGGGAAGTTTGTACGGAAATTATGAGGACCAACTCTCTACCACCAGCCATGAATTGACAGCACCATTAGTGAGGAATAAACACAGTGTACTGCACTATCACATGTAATTTTTAGGTTGTTTAAACTAAGACACAAAAACTAATCACCATTTTTCAACTCTTCCCCATTCAACAACCTTATATAAAGGAGTAGTATATTCATCAATAAACAAAAAATCTTCAACCCTTGAAACTATTGAAAATAAAGATAAAGAAAAATAAGTTTAAACTATATTGAGGGATGTGATCATTTTTTGTTTTCCTTTAAAAGGGGCCAGGCACTTCTCAACTGTGGGAAACACTGCTCTTACCTGCCCATCATCTTTTATCCTGCCTTTAGTTATAGCATCTCATTCATCCCTTGGAAAACCACTCTTCTGTTCCATGTGGTTCTAGCAGAAGTATAAATCATGCTGCTGCTTTGTCCCTTATCCAAGATATGGGCACATGACTCACATCAGAACAATCAGATTCCCTCCCCCAGGAATGTGACTATGGAGTGGAGATATATAAAGGTAGAAAACTGATAGAACTGAGTCACTTACAAGGCACATAACTATGAGTCCTCACTACTGAGGTCACTGAAACTATAGTGGGTTTCTCTTCTTTCCTGAATGCTTGTTGTTGAATTCACCATCTTATATTATGAGTAATGCATTATCCTTCCTATAAATTCCTTTTCTTTTTCTTAAGTTCATCAAATTCAGTTTCTATTGGTCACCACCAAGAATCCTAATTGAGGCACTAATCTAAACAAAACTAATCCACATTCACACAAACATGAAAAAAGAAAACCAAAATAGCATTCAAGAGTGTAAAAAAAGATAAAGAAGAGAAGAGCACGACTGTGCATATTTTCCTCCTTTCTCTGACTAGCTTTGGATTCACTTATTAATAAATTTTAAAATTGGCATGCATTTGGCTCTATAATGTATCACATATGACTAAACATTTCTTGAAAGCAAGAACTAAATCTCACACATGTAGTATTTCTAACATCTTATAAAACACTTGCCATGCATAGTAGGTAGTCAATAAATATGTTTGAACATATTTCATATGTCAATAAACAAAAAGTTTTTAAAATTCATAGAATTTATTGTAAAGAGAGGCACAGGTAAGTTTTGCAGTCATTGGAGAATGATCTTTAAGAAAGGTAATGATTACTACCATGAACATGCTTCACCCCATAGTAAGCTCCTTTAAGTCAGAAAATGGTTTTTATCTTTGTATCTCCATAGTCCTAAAAGTGCCTGGTGTAACTCAAAAATGGTTTCTTTAGTATATTAATTTATATTAAAATTAGATATACCACCGTAGAATATTCATGATATAAATTAATATGACTTGAATATGAAGACCCTTTTTATGTTCTACTCTAGTTCACACCTAATGTTCTGCCAAACTATCTGTATTACTTACTAAATTTTCTCACTAAGTCTATCAAGTATGTTATACAGCAGCACCAGGTCTTCCTAATTCTCTCTCTTTCTTTTTTAAAAGATTTTATTTATTTATTTGACAGAGAGACACAGAAAGAGAGGGAACACAAGCAGGGGGAGTGGGAGAGGGTGAAGCAGGCTTCCCACAAAGCAGGGAGCCCAATGCGGGGCTCGATCCCAGGACCCTGGGACCATGACCTGAGCTGAAGGCAGATGCTTAATGACTGAGCCACCCAGGTGCCCCTCTTCCCAATTCTCTTAACAATACACGCGCCCCTCTTCCCAATTCTCTTAACAATACACTAGGTCTGTTGAAGTCTAAAGTGAGAACCACAGAACACTTAATTTAATTGGTAGCACACACTCTGTCAGGAGTACTGCCGTCATCAACAACTTCATTAATATATTCTAAGTCCTTTCTCCTGAAGTGCATTATACAGAAATCACTTAAATATATGCAAAACCTCTGTGACCTAGCTTGTTCTTTCTCAGGCTTCAAAAACCAGTTAGACTTACCTTTACTTCTAGTCCATCCTTATTTCACCTTTCCAATCCAAATAGGTCATTTTCGTTAGACACTCAGCAGAGTTAAGGCTTCATCTTATGTAGATTATATCTCACTTAAAAATGGTTGTTGGTAAGAAGAGTTTAAAGGAAGTGGTCTCCAAAACTGAACAAAGATGTGGGAAGCATACTGGACTTCTGAACTCAGGGAAGTCACTATACTTCTTGGAGATGTAGGATTTGAAATCCACAAGTATAAATTGAAATAAAAGCTCCTTGCCTGAGATATTTGTCAAAACAAAACAAAACAAAACACAATTATATGGTCAATTAATCTTCGACAAATGAGGCAAGAATATGCAATGCAAAAAAGACAGTCTCTTCAACAAATGGTGTTAGGAAAACCAAACAGCTACATGCAAAAGAATGAAACTGGATCACTTTCTTATACCATATACCAAAATAAACTTGAAATGGATTAAGGACCTAAATGTTAGACCTGAAACCATAAAACTCCCAGAAGAGAACACAGGCAGTAATCTCCCAGACATCAGCTGTAACATCTTTCTACATATGTCTGCTGAGGCAAGGGAAACGAAAGCAGAAGAAACAATTGGACCCACATCAAAATAAAAAGTTTCTGCATAGCAAAACAAAACAAAACAACAATAAAAAAAAAACACCAAAATTAAAAGACAACCTACTGAATGGGAGAAGATACTTGCAAATGACATATGCAAGAAAGGCTTAGTATCCAAAATATATAAAGAATTTACATAACTCAATACAAAAAAAATAATCTAATTAAAAATGGGCAGAAGACATGAACAGATATTTCTCCAAAGAAGACATACAGATGGCCAACACACACATGAAAAGATGCTCAACATCAGACATTATCAGGGACATGCAAATGACTTCACACCCGTCAGGATGGCTAAAATTAAAAACTCAAGAAAACGACAAGTGCTGGTGAGGATGTGGAGAAAAAGGAACCCTCTGTACTGCTGGTGAGAATGCAAACTGGAGTAGCCATGGTGGAAGACAGAATGGAGGTTCCTGAAAAAATTTAAAATAGAACTACCATATGATCCAGTAACTGCACTACTGGGTATTTACCAAAAGAATATAAAAGTACTAATTCAAAGGGATATATGCACCCTTAAGTTTATTGCAGCATTATTTACAATAGCCAAATTATAGAAGCAGCCCAAGTGTCCGTAGACAGATGAACACATAAAGATGTGGTACACACACACATACACACACACACACACACACACACACACACACCACAGTGGAATGTTATTTGGACATAAGAAACAATGAAACCTTGCCATTTGCCACAATATGGTCGGATCTAGAGAGTATAATGCTAAGTCAAATAAGGCAGTAAGAGAAAGACAAATGCCATATGACTTCACACATATGTGGGATTTAAGAAACAAAACAAATGAACAAAGGGGGAAAAAAAGAAAGACAAAGCAAAAAATAGACTCTTAACTACAGAGAACAATCAGATGGTTACCAGAGGAGAGGCAGGTGGGAAGATGGGTAAAACAGGGGATTAAGAGTATACTTACCTCGATAAGCACTGAGTAATAAATGGAATTGTTGAATCAATGTATTGTACCCCTGAAACTAATATAACATTGTTTGATAACTACACTAGAATTAAAATTTTTTTAATTAAAAATTAAAAACTTTGTAATAATCCTTTCTCTGCCATTAACTAGCTCTATGACCTTGATCAAGTAAGTTATTTATTCTCTCAGAACCTCAGCTGCCATGCCTATCCATCTATCCACATCTATACTTTGAGAGGGAACTTATTTCTTCAAGCATATCATGCTCTCTCACCTTCATACTTTGGTGAATGTTAGAAATATTCTTGCCTCCTGTTGATTGCCTGCCTGTTTATTTATTAGCCTACACTCAATCAACACCTCTTCCTAGAAGTTTCCCAAACTGCTCTAGTGTCCCCTGCCTGTGCTCCTACAGCATCCTGGGCATGTCTCTCCCATAACTCTTATCACATTGTTTCATTACAGTTCTTGTTGATCTACCCATCTCTTCTCTTGGACTAAGAACTCTTTGAGAGTATAGGTTGTATCTTTTTCCTAATGCTACTCTTACTACTTAATACAGTCCTGTGCAAATTAGGAGCTCAACAAGTGGATCAACAATAGATGAATAAAATAGATTCTGTTCTAATATTGGTGTTTTTCATAGCCAAATGGCATATTTGGTAAACATTCTACAGATATAAAAATGTTTGGTCTCATTAAAATATAAAATGTAAGTGAAGGAAAGAAATCTAACTACATCCTTTCCTCCTAAGAAAGGACTACAGGCAGGATATAATGTTTTTACGACCCTTAGATCAGCTTAATTGCAATACAGGCATTTATATAAATACAATTATGCTATTTGTAGTCAATTCATTATAAATGCATTCTTTTAATGATTGCAGAGATTAAAGGAAAAAATGAACATCATCATTGTCACAGCAGTTTTCATAACTGAGTTTTGAATAATAAATGAATAATGTACAAGAATATAATTTAAAAGCAGTTTCGGAGGTACATTTTTTCTCATGAGATATAGATACATATAAACATTATATATATATATGTGCTAAAAAGGAGATAAGGAGGCACATTGTTTCTCATGATAGATATATTATTATGTATCAATTTTCATTGTTTTATTGATAAAATGGTGTTTAATGTTACATAATAGAAAAATGCCAATGTTAATGTCACTAAACTTCTCATTTATTTTATTTTTTTAAGATTCATTTATTTATTTTAGAGAGAGAGAGGGAGAATGCACATGCACGAGGAAGAGGGAGAGAATAACAAGCAGACTTCAGGCTGAGCCTTCAGAACAATGTGGGACTTGATCTCATGCCCCTGAGATCATACTTGAGCCAAAATCAAAAGTCAGGTGAGTCACTGGATTGAGCCACCCAGGTACCCCTAAACTTTTCATTTTAAAACATATTTTAATAGAATTTCAAGTCTTCTTTACTATCAATGTAGTGAAACCAAGTATATCTTATTTTAAGCCTAAAAAGAAATCACTAAGAAGGTTTCAAATATTTGTTAGTGGTTGAAATTTTACCATAACAAACAAGGCATACCATTCACATTGATGTATGTTTGTTTTTATCATTCGTATTTTACAACTACAAATGCTTCATGGTCTAAGCCCAAGTTGCACTGTTTCTAATACGTCAAAAACACACATATCTGGAAACCAAAATGTGTCAACAAGATGCTATTTTATTATTCACAATTATTTTTGTTATAAATGGAAAAAAATAAAAGATGAAAATTTGAGAGTCTAAATTTCTTCCATAGTGATCAGTGAATATTATGAAGATCGCTGCTCTAAAAGTTCAGTAGACTGTTTACAAATTCCCAAAAGACCAATGCATAATGAGAAAAAAAAGGGAGAAGACACACAATCAAAAGCTCATTTCTTAAAATCTTTGCAGTTTCTTTGGAGGAACTGAATAATAATATAGCTACATCTGAAAAATCTCTGAAAGGCCCTTGATGCAAAGAAGTTTTCAATCACCATCTATTCTTTCACCTTATATATTATCCATATTTGCGGTTGTTTTCATATTTCTTTCTTAAAATATATCAGAAAAATTAATTGATTTAGGGATTAAATAATATTTTACTCTAACATTTGGGACACTTGGGGCAAGCATAAATTTTAGGAGACGTATAAAGTCAGCAAATCTGGGGCACCTGGGTGGCTCAGTCGTTAAGCGTCTGCCTTCGGCTCAGGTCATGATCCCAGGGTCCTGGGATCGAGTCCCGCATCAGGCTCCTTGCTCCACGGGAAGCCTGCTTCTGCCTCTCCCCCTCCTTCTGCTTGTGTTCCCACTCTTGCTATCTCTCTCTCTCTGTCAAATAAATAAATAAATAAATAAAATCTTTAAAAAAAATAATAAAGGCAACAAATCTGTACATACTATGCAAAAAGAAAAGGTCAAGCATGAACAAGAAAGGATACAATGAGTCTCACCGATGTGGGAAAAAAAGGCAAAAGAAAAAAATTAAATTTCCTTACTACTTACAGTCCATCGACAAGTCCTTGAAACTGGCAGAGTGACATTCCTCTAGGAATTCAGCTGCCTTGATGTTAATACTTAACTGAGAGCAAGAGGTGATCTTAGCTTAACATTATCCTGACTCCCAAGATCCTGTAAGGCTAGTTTAACATATACAGATTCCTTTGGGGGTGCCTGCTTGGCTAAGCCATTAAGTGTCTGACTCTTGATTTCAGCTTAGGGTGGTGATCTCAGGGTTGTGAGACTGAGCCCTCTGTCTGGCTCTGCTCAGCAGGAAGTCTGCTTGAGATTCTCTCTCTCTCCCTCTCCCTCTGCCCTCCCCTCACAAATAAATAAATAAGTCTTTAAAAAAATCTTTTTGGAAATTTCCTTGATCTCTAAACCCCCGAGATATATGTTGGCAATCATCTCCCAAGCAGATGACCCACCAATATACATCTAAGGGGTCCCATGACTAAGGTCTTATTACCGTAATAATAAATGACCTTTTCCTAACAATAGCTGGCCGCCTCAAGGTCCTTGAAACGTTGCTTCCAAAATTTCTTAGACTTATGCTATCCCTAACCCTCTCCCAGCTTGAAACTATATAATCAGCCACTCCTCATTACTCCAGTGCAGCTAGCTCTGCCCACAGGTTCTGTCCCCGTGCTTTAATAAAACCACTTTTTGCACCCAAGACGTCTCAAGAATTCTTTCTTGGCCATTGGCTCCAAACCCCATCACTTCAAACCACATCAATCATTACTTTATAGAATTTAATTGACCACTGCAGCTCAAAATGCCACTGGGTTGTCATCTAAAGAAACTTGCAGCCATCAATTTAAAAATAAAAAGCTCACTTTTACCTCTTTTCAACAATCAACAAAGGATGTTGAGAAGTCACAAAATTTGCATTGACACCATTTGGCTTTCACAGCTCTGACAGCCATCCTCTTGGTTCCCCACAAGGAGAGCCTGTTTACATGATAAGTGAATGGTTTAGACCCTCTGCTAACGAATTTTTTCAATATGGTAATGATCATCTTACCAGGAATCTCTCTTTAATTATACAAATTTTATATACTCTTAAAACATGCCATTGGTTTTGGTTTACTTCATTTTCACTATTTATCATTATATTTTCAATTAAATTAATAGCTTTTTGTGGAGTGCTTACTCTACCTAGCACTATGCCAAGAACTTTATAGAAATTTTCTCATTAATTTAATCTCATTAAACCCTACAAGAACCAAATTCAACAGGTGCTCCTACTATCTTCATTTTACAGATGAGAAAACTGAGGCTGAGAAAGGGTTTCTTGATCTGCTTACTGGAAGACCCTGAAACCCTCTGAGATCTGCTTCCTGAACTCACACTCTTAGCCGCAAATTTAGACTGCTTAAATAAAGAACATGATCATACCACTCAAAATCTCATTTTAATGACTACTGTTGCTCATAAAATATTCATTTTATTTTATCATAAGTAGACTATAAACAGGAAAATGAAATTCCTAAAACACAGAAAGACAATTGCTTTATTGAGCAAAACTACAATTGCTTTATTGAGCAAAACTACTCTTAAATCTTAATCTTTTCAGAGTATTACTATTAGCAATTTACTATTAGCAATCAATTTATTAGAATTTACATCAAATTCATAAACACCCTGTGCCAAAGAGCAGAGCAACTTTTTCTATTCAATCTCAGGTTATTCTATAGAAATAGATGCTTTATTAAAACATACGTGCATAGTAATTATTAAACATTAATTTCTAAATTATACACACTAATAGATTATCTAGAGCAGAAAAGACAGTCTCATACTCCTCAGGTCAAATCTCAGCAAAAACTTTAACAAGTTTCAAACATTACATGGTTCAGTGCAGTGATCTCTAAATTTCATGATGTTCAATACACTCTAAATCTCTTAAATCATACACAACATTGCCCATGGGCTTCCCTCAATTCTCTAATTTACCAATTTTTTTAGACTGCTTTACATCAAAAGCATTTTCAATGATCCTCCTGAGGATTTTCAAGTTCTATCAAGCTACTTATTTAGAACTATCCAATAATACAACCTTGGTTATTTGTACAGTATCTACACATACCCAATTCTTCCCACATCCACAGAAATGGAAAATTAAGAAGCAGCATGAAAATAAGGCTTTCATGAAAACATGAAAAGCCCATGAGAGTCTATTATTTACTTATCAAAATCCTAGATGGCCGTTTTTCTCATCATGACACGCTCCATCCCCTTTTTTTCTGATTCTTATTTCTGCCCACAAATAATTAAATAGCAGGTAAGATTTTGCATTCAGGATTTCTTCACAGATAATATTCATTTTTGTGGGACCATTCTGCATTTGTCCAGATCATAGTTTCATAATTTATATTTTAATCTAAAATAGCATTTTTTAGGGGCACCTGGGTGGCTCAGTCATTAAGCGTCCGCCTTCGGCTCAGGTAATGATCCCAGGGTCCTGGGATCAAGCCCTGCATCAGGCTCCTGCTCGACAGGAAGCTTGCTTCTCCCTCTCCCACTCCCCCTGCTTGTGTTCCCTCTCTCGCTATCTCTCTCTCTCTCGGTCAAATAAGTAAATAAAATCTTTTTAAAAATAAATAAATAAAAATAAAATAGCATTTTTTAAAAACAGAAATTTAAAGTAGTTCATCTATATTTGTCTAAGACTTCCATACACTGAAACTCATGATTCCAAATGGGTGATCCTTTTACCAGGTTTTATATCCCCACAATTGGCAGACACGAAGACTGTACACGTATATGGTGCTTATAGTCAGAAGTTAGAGATATGACCAAAGAACCTCAGTCTCTCATAACATAAAAATGCATAATATAATGGAGTTGCTCCCAAAATGTGGGACACTTACAACTGAGTAATTGATAAGGTTCAGTTAGTACACATTTTTAATGTTAATGTAATGTACCTATTAAATACACACCAAAACATGTTACAATACATAAAAATGACGATACTAGTTTAAGGACAAGGTAAAATAGTATATGGGTTTTACTTATTTACAAGTCATTTTAACAGAAAATATGAAGTAAATAATAGGTGAGATGGTATAAGAACAATGCAAAACATATGAAAATTCTGTAAAAATTACTTAAGTTTGAAAAACAGTAATAAAATTTAGCAATAATTTAAAGTTGGCTATCGTCTCAAAAGAAGCATCAAAATTAGGAAAACCTAAATTACTATAACTAATTCATAGTTGTTATTGAAGTTAAAAAAGAGAATAATTTGGTTCCATATTAGTGGGGATAATATCTTCAGGCATATCTCAAAGCTAATGTTTTATTCAATGTGGCATTACAAGCATTAACTTTTACAAACCAAGGCAAGAAATAAAATGTGCTGCATTTTAAATAATGTAAAATATTTATAGATTTTTCTCCCATTCAGATATGTGCTTTACTCTGTAAGCATGAGAAATACCAAGGGCCTGAAAAGGTTTGTAAGAGCTTCTGGGGGCAGAGCAAGATGGCAGAGGAGTAGGAGACCTAAGTTTCATCTGGTCCCAGGAATTCAGCTAGATAGGGATCAAACCATTCTGAACACCTACGAACTCAACAGGAGATTGAAGAAAAGAATAGCAGCAACTCTCTGAACAGAAAAGGGACCACTTTCTGGAAGGTAGGACGTGCAGAGAAGTGAATCCGCGGTGATATTCAGGAAGATAGATGGCGGGGGAGGGGGCCTCCCTCCGCAGCTACCAGCAAGTGATAGGGCAGCAGAGCACAAAATTGGAACTTTTAGAAGTCAGCTCCGCTGAGGGACGTCGCTCCAGTGGCTAAGCGGGGGGTGGAACCCTCACTGGGACAGTGTGTTCTCAGGACCCTCGGGGTCACAGAAAGACCGGGGGGGCCTGGGTGCGGCAGAGCTCTCAGGCATCAGAGTGGGGAAGCCAGCTGCTGAGAAGGATCCGAGGAGTGGACTCTCAGCTCAGGGTTGCCATAAACCGTGATGCACGGCACAGTCAGGCCACTGCTCTTCCAGCAGGGACCCAACAATAGGCAAATCCGGGGAGACTGCCCTTCCTCCCCTGGGAGAAGTGGCACGGGAGCGCACCGCAGTGATCTGCTGGGTTTGGAGACTCCACAACGGGTCATGTACCAGAGATAGAAACGCCTGGTAACAGGCCTGGTGAGGATGGAGTGGAGTCCGGCCTGGGAGACCGGAGTCACTGACTGCTTTTCTCTGGGGATGCACTGAGGATTGGGGCCCCCAAGTTCTCAGGTCCTCTGGGTCGGAGACTGGGAGGCCACCATTTTCACTGTCGTCCTCCAAAGCTGTACCCAAAGCTTGCAGGGAACAAAAGCTCCAGAGAGCAAACCCCAGCAGAATACTTAGCCCGGACCAGCAAGGGCAGGGCAATTCCACCTGCAGCAAAGACGTTTGGGAACCACCGCAACAGGCCCCTCCCCCAGAAGATCAGCAAGAACAGCCAGCCAAGACCAAGTTTACTGATCAATGAGAATGGGAGAACTCCACCACTAGGGGAACACAGCACATAGAATTCATGACTTTTTTCCCATGATTCTTTAGTCTTTCAAAGTTAATTTTTTTAATTTTCTTTTTTTTAATTTTTCTTTTCCCTTTTTCAACCAACATCTTATCAATCCCTTTTTAAAAAATCTTTTTTATTTTTCATTTTTAGAGTCATATTCTATCCCTTCATAGTAGTTACCCTTATTTTTGGTATATATATATATATATATATATATATATATATATATATATATATATATGTTGTTCTCTCTTTAAAATTTTGGGATACAGTTTCTTCTAACAGTCCAAAATATACCCTAAATCTCTAGTGTATGGCTTTCTTCTAGTCTCCTGCCTGATCACATTCTCTCCCTTTTTTTTAAATTCCTCTTCTTTCTTTTTTCAACCAACTTCTTATTATATCAATTCCTTTTATAAAATCTTTTATAATTTTCTCTTTACACTCATATTCCATCCCTTTATCGTATTAACCCTTATTTTTGTACATATATAAGTTCTTCTTTCTTTAAAATTTTGGGAGGCACTTTTTCTAACAGACCAAAATACCCCAAAATCTAGTGTGTGGCACTGATCTATGCACCAGCCTGATCATATTTCATCATAATCTATTCTTTTTTTGTTTTGGCTTGTTTTGTTTATCTTTTTCTCTTCTTTTTTCTCTTTCCCTTTCTTTTCCCCCAATTTCAGGTCTCTTCTGATTTGTTTAGTGTATATTTCTCTGGGGTTGTTGTAACCCTGTTAGCATTTTGTCCTCTCATTCATCTATTCTCCTCTGGACAAAATGACAAGATGGAAAAAAATCACCTCAACAAAAAGAACAAGAGGCAGTACCGACTGTCAGGGACCTAATCAATACAGACATTAGTAAGATGACAGAACTAGAGTTCAGAATGATGAGTGTAAAGATACTAGCAAGACTTGAAAAAAGCATGGAAGATATTAGAGAGATCCTTTCTGGAGAAATAAAAGAACTAAAATCTAACCAAGTCAAAATCAAAAAGGCTATTAATGAGGTGCAATCAAAAATGGAGGCTCTAACTGCTAGGATAAATGAGGCAGAAGAGAGGATTAGCGATATATAAGATCAAATGATGGAAGATAAAGAAGCTGAGAAAAAGAGATAAACAACTACTGGATCATGAGGGCAGAATTCGAGAGATAAGTGATACCATTAAATGAAACAATATTAGAATAATTGAGATCCCAGAAGAAGAAGAAAGAGAGAGAGGGGCAGAAGTATATTGGAGCAAATTATAGCAGAGAACTTCCCTAATTTGGGGAAGGAAACAAGCATCAAAATCCAGGAGGCACAGAGAACCCCTCTCAAAATCAATAAAAATAGGTCAACATCCCAACATCTAAGAGTAAAACTTACAAGTCTCAGAGACAAAGAGAAAATCCTGAAAGCACCTCGGGACAAGAGATATGTAACCTAAAATGGTAGAAATATTAGATTGGCAACAGACCTATCCACAGAGACCTGGAAGGCCAGAAAGGACTGGCATGATATATTCAGAGCACTAAATGAGAAAAATATGCAGCCAAGAATACTATATCCAGCTAGGCTGTCATTGAAAATAGAAGGAGCGATAAAAAGCTTCCAGGACAAACAAAAATTAAAAGAATTTGCAAACACCAAACCAGCCCTCCAAGAAATATTGAAAGGGGTCCTCTAAGCAAAGAGAGAGCCTAAAAGCAACATAGACCAGAAAGGAACAGAAACAGTATACACTAACAGTCACCTTACAGGCAATACAATGGCACTAAATTCATACCTTTCAATACTTACCCTGAATGTAAATGGGCTAACTGCCCCAATCAAAAGACACAGGCTATCAGATTGGATAAAAAAACAAGACCAATAGATATGCTGTCTGCAAGAGACTCATTTTAGACACAAAGACACCCCCAGATTGAAAGTGAGTGGGTGGGAAACTATTTACCATGCTAATGGACACCAAAAGAAAGCTGGGGTGGTAATCCTTATATCAGACAAATTAGATTTTAAACCAAAGACTGTAATAAGAGATGAGGAAGGACACTATATCCTACTTAAAGGGTCTATCCAACAAGAAGATCTAACAATTTTAAATATCTATGCCCCTAACATGGAAGCAGCCAATTATATAAGCCAGTTAATAACAAAAGCAAAGAAACACATCAACAACAATACAATAATAGTGGGGGAATTTAACGCCCCCCTGACTGAAATGGACAGATCATCTAAGCAAAAGATCAACAAGGAAATAAGGACTTTAAATGACACACTGGACCAAATGCACTTCACAGATATATTCAGAACATTCCATCCCAAAGCAATAGAATACACATTCTTCTCTAGTGCCCATGGAACATTCTCCAGAATAGATCACTCTTGGTCACAAACCAGGTCTCAAACGGTACCAAAAGAATGGGATCATTCCCTGCATATTTTCAGACCACAGTGCTTTGCAACTAGAACTCAATCACAAGAGGAAAGTCGGAAAGAACTGAAATACATGGAGGCTAAAGAGCATCCTACTAAAGAATCAATGGGTCAATCAGGAAATTAAAGAAGAACTAAAAATGAAAACACAACTTTTCAAAATCTTTGGCATGCAGCAAAGGCAGTCCTAAGAGGAAAGTATACAGAAATACAAGCCTTTCTCAAGAAACAAGAAGGGTCTCAAACACACTACCTAACCCTACACCTAAAGGAGCTGGAGAAAGAAGAGCAAATAAAGCTTAAACCCAGCAGGAAAAGAGAAATAATAAAGACCAGAGGAGAAATCAATGAAATAGAAACCAAAAGAATAGTAGAACAGATCAACGAAACTAGGAGCTTGTTCTTTGAAAGAATTAACAAGATTGATAAACCCCTGGCCAGACTTATCAAAAAGAAAGGAGAAATGACCCAAATAAATAAAATCATGAATGAAAGAGGAGAGATCACAACCAACACCAAAGAAACACAAACAATTATAAGAACATACCATGAGCAACTATATGCCGGCAAATTAGATAACCTGGAAGAAATGGATGCATTCCTAGAGATGTATCAACCACCAAAACTGAACCAGGAAGAAATAGAAAACCTGAACAGACCTATAACCACTAAGGAAATTGAAGCAGTCATCAAAAATCTCCCAACAAAGAAAAGCCCAGGGCCAGATGGCTTCCCAGGGGAATTTTACCAAACATTTAAAGAAGAATTAACACCTACGCTTCTGAAACTGTTCCAAAAAATAGAAATGGAAGGAAAACTTCCATACTCGTTTTATGAGGCCACCATTACCTTGATCCCAAAACCAGACCAAGACCCCATCAAAAAGGAGAATTACAGACCAATATCCTTGATGAACATGGATGCAAAAATTCTCACCAAAATATTAGCCAATAGGACCAAAAGTACATTAAAAGGATTATTCACCATGACCAAGTGGGATTTATCCCTGGGCTGCAAGGTTGGTTCAACATCCGCAAATCAATCAACGTGATACAATACATTAACAAAAGAAAGAACAAGAATCATATGATCCTCTCAATAGATGCACAAAAAGCATTTGACAAAGTACAGCATCCTTTCTTGATCAAAACTCTTCAGAGTATAGGGATAGAGGGTACATACCTCAATATCATAAAAGCCATCTATGAAAAACTCACAGCGAATATCATTCTCAATGGGGAAAAGCTGAGAGCTTTTCCCCTAAGGTCAGGAACGCGGCAGGGATGTCCACTATCACCACTGCTATTCAACATAGTATTAGAAGTCCTAGCCACAGCAATCAGACAACCAAAAGAAATCAAAGGTATCTGAATCGGCAAAGAAGAAGCCAAACTCTCACTCTTTGCAGATGATATGATACTTTGTGTGGAAAACCCAAAGGACTCCACCCCAAAAGTGCTACAACTCATACAGGAATTCAGTCAAGTGGCAGGATATAAAATCAATGCACAGAAATCAGTGGCATTCCTATACGCCAACAACAAGACAGAAGAAAGAGAAATTAAGGAGTCGATCCCATTTACAATTGCACCCAAAACCATAAGATACCTAGGAATAAACCTAACCAAAGAGGCAAAGAATCTGTACCCAGAAAACTATAAAATACTCATGAAAGAAATTGAGGAAGACACAAAGAAATTGAAAAATGTTCCATGCTCATGCATTGGAAGAACAAATATTGTGAAGATGTCAATGCTACCTAGAGCAATCTACACATTCAATGCAATCCCTATCAAAATACCATCAACTCTTTTAAAGAAATGGAACAAATAATCCTAAAATTTGTATGGAACCAGAAAAGACACCAAATAGCCAGAGGAATATTGAAAAAGAAAAGAAAAGCTGGCAGCATCAAAATTCTGGACTTCAAGCTCTATTACAATGCTGTAATCATCAAGACAGTATGGTACTGGCACAAAAACAGACACATAAATCAATGGAACAGAATAGAGAGCCCAGAAATGGACCCTCAACTCTATGGCCAACTAATCTTCGACAAAGCAGGAAAGAATGTCCAATGGAAAAAAGATGGTCTCTTCAACAAATGGTGTTCAGAGAATTGGACAGCCACATGCAGAAGAATGAAACTGGACCATTTCCTCACACCACACACAAAAATAGACTCCAAATGCTTGAAAGACCTCAGTGTGAGACAGGAGTCCATCAAAATCCTAAAGGAGAACACAGGCAGCAATCTCTTCGACCTCAGCTGCAGCACCTTCTTCCTACACACATCGCCAAAGGCAAGGGAAGCAAGGACAAAAATGAACTATTGGGACCTCATCAAGATAAAAAGCTTTTGCACAGCAAAGGAAACAGTCCACAAAACCAAAAGACAATTGACAGAATGGGAGAAAATATTTGCAAATGACATATCAGATAAAGGGCTAGTATCCAAAATCTATAAAGAACTTATCAAACTCAACACCCCAAGAACAAATGATCCAATCAAGAAATGGGCTGAAGACATGAACAGACATTTTTCCAAAGAAGACATCCAAATGGCCAACAGACACATGAAAAAGTGCTCAACATCGCTCAGCATCAGGGAAATCCAAATCAAAACCTCAATGAGATACCACCTCACACCAGTCAGAAAGGCTAAAATTAACAAGTCAGGAAACGACAGATTTGGCGAGGATGCGGAGGAAGGGGAACCCTCCTACACTGTTGGTGGGAATGCAAGCTGGTGCAGCCACTCTGGAAAACAGTATGGATGTTCTTCAAAACGTTGAAAATAGAGCTACCCTACGACCAGCAATTGCACTACTGGGTATTTACGCCAAAGATACAAATGTAGGGATCTGAAGGGGTACGTGCACCCCAATGTTTATAGCAGCAATGTCCACAATAGCCAAACTAGGGAAAGAGCCAAGATGTCCATCGACAGATGAACAGATAAAGAAGTAGTGGTATATATATATACAATGGAATATTATGCAGCCATCAAAAGGAATGAAATCTTGCCATTTGCAACGACATGGATGGAACTGGAGGATTTTATGCTGAGTGAAATAAGTCAATCAGAGAAAGATACGTAGTATATGATCTCATTGATATGAGATATTCTTAATCGCAGGAAACAAACTGAGGGTTGCTGGAGGGGTGGGGGCTGGGAGGGATGGGGTGGCTGGGTGATAGACGTTGGGTAGGGTATGTGCTATGGTGAGTGCTGTGAATTGTGTAAGACTGTTGAATCATAGACCTGTACCTCTGAAACAAATAATACATTCCATGTTAAAAAAGAAAAAGAAGATAGCAGGAGGGGAAGAATGAAGGGGGGGAAATCAGTGGGGGAGACGAACCATGAGAGACTATGGACTCTGAGAAACAAACTGAGGGTTCTAGAGGGGAGGGAGGTGGGGGGATGGGTTAGCCTGGTGATGGGTATTAAAGAGGGCACGTACTGAATGGAGCACTGGGTGTTATACGCAAACAATGAATCATGGAACACTACATCAAAAACTAATGATGTAATCTGTGGTGATTAACATATCAAAAAAAAATAAGATTTGTAAGAGCTTCTTCAAAGCCTTTCTAGAAATTTATTTGAGCTAGAAATATTAGGAAACATGTAAAATAAAGCAAAACTAAGTGTAAAGTAGATTCCATTCCTGACTACATTACAATAAGAATGTGAGGAAAAGCAGGTTCCATTTAACAGGTACAAAGGAGAACACTGGAGAATTTGTATAAGTCAGATTAGGTAAAGTTTTGAATTTTGCTCACTCTCACAAATTGTGTGAATGTATGGCTTTATTTATTTCTTAGGGGAAATTAAATAGAGTTAATTCTTAAAAACAAAGTTCTTTAAATAAAATATATGTCTTTTGTTTCTATTTTGGACATAAGCCTCCAATATGAGTTACTATTTTTAGAAAAAAATGCCAAATTATAAATATAAATTAAATATAGACAATATTAGAGTATTCTAGACACAAGTGCTTCAATACCAAAGGTCAACAGTATGGTAATTCAGAGGCAAATAAGACATACATGATTTCACACATAAAATTTATATAATTTAATATAAGTGATACTTCAAAAAAGATTCAGAAAAATTATAGGATGATATGCAGTGAAATTCATAGGACAATTACAGCTCCTGGTAATGGTGAGTGCTGCCTGAAAATTATTTCATGGAAGTAATTCAAAAATAACAAACTATACTTTAAAAGTCTTTGTCATAAAAATTGCCACAGACAGTAGCTGGGGGGCAAATTAGGGAGATGAGCCTCCGGCAGTCTAGTGAGCTTGTAAGATTAACCAAATGTATGTCCATCAAGACTAAAATGTATACAGCTTCAGCACAGCAAAGGAATTGGCAAGTCACTAAGGTTAACTGTTAGAGGTACACAACATGTACACACAGCACTAGCCATCACAAAGCCCTCTCCACTCTCCACCACAGGAGGGGCACGTAGGACAGACTGGAGACAACAATTCTCTATCTGCCTTCAATTCATGAAAGTAGGGTTTGGATCAAGTGTCCATTCTTACCACTATGATATCTTACTGATAAATATTTATTCCTCCTTCTCACATGGTCTTTCAGTCTGCTCCTTCCTCCCTTCCTTTCCTTCCTTCCTTCTCTGCCTTTTCCTCCCCACCTCTCCCCTCCATTTCCCTTCCCTTCCCTTGCACCCTTCCACCCTCCCTCCCTACTTTCCTTCTCACTTTCTCGTTTCTTTTTTTTGTTTCTTACTGAATAAATCCAATTGTTTATAATATACTGTTCAGGGCTATCATGATTACTGGTCCTTACAAGGCCTCTTCGGTTTTGTATCCATTGTTATATTACTTGTATCTTTTATTCCCTTCAACCAGACATCCAGGTATTAGCTTCATACAGATTTATCCATGAAATGTAACAGGGTCATAGGTGACCATAACTTAGAACTTAAAATAATGGTGCTTGACAAATTTTCTGTTTTTTACTCTCTACATACAATCTAAATTCACTCCTCTGTCCTCTACATAGTATTCCAAAAGTATGCCTATGACACATTTGTGGTGTCCAATACCCCAGCAGCAATTATCTTCCTGGGAGATAAAAATACTAACAATACAAGGTTGTTATTGCTGTGATTAAACCTATTTAACACAACGTGTTTATTCTGAAATAATCCTTTCTAACTTGTCTACTCCTTAATCCTATATCAAGTTAACATTCTTTCATTTCTGAAAGTGAGAAAGATATACATAGTGAATAAATAAAGCATATAGTTAATCTTTCACAACTAACCTTTAGCAGAAAAAGACTGTCAAATTATCTTCTTCCCATGCAATTTATCACTGTCCTTTGTTTTCTGAAAAAGTGGAGAGATATCCTTGAGCCAGATAGCTTCACAGGATATTTGATGAGTTCCTAAGCATACATATGAAATGTCAAAGAAATATTCCTACTGGACATTTTAGTACCTTAATGAGATCTTTTTACTCTCCTTCTGCTCTTTACCATTCCCTTAAGGACTCCAGTTGCTTATTACTTTGACAACAATAGAATATGTTACTGATGTGACTACAAAATCTCTAGACTAAAATTCAAGCTCTTTTAGCTTGATGATAAAGGCATCAAAAGTTGATTTTAACAAAGATGTTGAGTCTTTTCTCTCATTCCTTTCCTCTATTTTAGGCTATTTGTACTAACCAGGAAGTCCCAACCAGTAACTTGAATTTAGAATTATGAGAAACAGTATATTCATGGGAAACTATGAACTGATGTGACTTAACTTTATTTGGCTGCTGTGGGGGGTAAATAAAATATGTGTGGATAGTGTTTAGCACAGTGCTTGTTAAAAAGTACCAAAGTCAGATTAATTTCTCTTCCCATCTCCTCTTTCTTGAAATCCCACTTTGGTGCCTTTCTTTGTGCTCTATATTTGGGATTTCCTAGAAAACCAAGTGTCAAAAATCTTAACCAGCTGAGAAATCACCTTCTTAATAAAGCCTCTTCAAATCACTATTCTTAAAGAATTTTAGTTAAATGTACTGACAATATCTTCCATCAAAATTTCTAAAAGAGTGAGTGACTTAAACACAGTGGAAACTCGAATATTTTTTTGAATGACCAATTTCAATTTAAAACTGAAATGGTTAGTTTGGGCATGAGGTCACGGAAAAAGATCCTTGATTCATTCATAAAGATCACCTTCTTCTGCGTATGATTCAAATAGACCGTATAAAAGTAAACCAAGGTTCGGGCACCTGGGTGGCTCAGATGGTTAAGCGTCTGCCTTCGGCTCAGGTCATGATCCCAGGGTCCTGGGATCGAGTCCTGCATCGGGCTCCCTGCTCTGCGGGAGCCTGCTTCTCCCTCTGCTTGTCTCTCTCTCTCTCTCTCTCTGTCTCTCTCTCTCTCTCTGTCTCTCATGAATAAATAAATAAAATCTTTAAAAAAAAGTCAAAAAAAGAAAAGTAAACCAAGGTTCTAGCATCAGAGGGGGTGAGCACATAATAAAAGTACACCCTTCCAATTACTTGCTCAGAGTTCTCAAGTTGAAACTTTAACTTTTAAGAGCAAAAGTACTACAAGGGGATGGTCATAAAAGTGAAGAGCACATCATCCCTATACTATGAGTCTTCAAAACTTTTTTATTGTTCTGCAGTTTAAAACTACTTATTTAGACTGGAAAATATCACTGATAACCTACTGACCTGCCACTAGAATGACATGCTGGCATTTGGAACTGCATGTTCACATAATTATGGTGAGCACACATCTCAGTTTACCTAGGACGATCGTGATTTATAATATGAGCAGCCCCACACTGCCACAGGCAAAATGCAATACAGGACTCAGCATTTCATTACATTCTCCTAGTAAAATATCCTCACAACAGGGTATTATTAACTTTTACTAACTCTTTTGCTTTTTGTATCTTTACATTTTAACTTAATATCTAAGTGTTAAATAAAAGAGATAAATCTTGTAAATTTTTTAATTACAAATAAATCTCTGCTTTTATCTTACCAATGAGACTACTTACAATCTTATCTATAATGTTTAAAGTTTGATCACCACCCACCATCTTAGTCCTCTTTCCTATGCCAGAAAAAACACTACAGTTAGATCGACATGAAACCATCCACATAACTTCTTGTGTATTATATTTACCTACAGACATACATAGCAGTATCAAAAAAAGAATGATCTTTTAATTGAAGAGAGTATTCACATAAATATCACACTGTTGAACTAATACTTCAATTTCCTTTTTCCACTCAACATTTTCTAAATGGTTATTTTTGAGTCTTGTAAAGAAATCAACTAAGTTTTGCATGTTGGCCTCATATTTTTTCAGATTTGATGAATTTGCCAATACAATCTAACAACTCATTTGTCTACTCATTTTAACTTTTTCTTCGTTAATTTCGGTTCTCTATATGGCTTTAGAAAATTGTCATGTCGGGGGCACCTGAGGGGCTCAATCGGTTAAGTGTCTGACTCGACTTCAGCTCAGATCACGACCTCAGGGTTGTGAGACAGAGCCCCGTGTCAGGCTCTGTGTGGGGTGTGGAGTCTGCTTAAGATTCTCTTTCTCTCTCCTTCCACTCCTCCCCTCCTGAGTGCTCTCTCTCTCAAAAAAAAAAAAAAAAAAAGGAAAAAGAAAAAGAAAATTGTCATTTTCTCTAGACGTTCTAATTTTTTTCCCATAAAGTCTGTCATCACCTTTGTACTACTGTCTGGTAGCACTACAAGCAACAACAAACTGAAGTCATTTGTGCTTTCTTCTTGATGACATTTACCAAAGGTTCTTATTACTTTCAAAAGAATATTAAATTCACTGATGAAATCTTCTGGGATTTTTGTTTATTTATATTTTATTTTTAATATGTCTGCCTTCTTTTCTGTTTCAGTAATTTCTTCTGCATTAAATGGAGGTATATTTTATTTTTAGTCTCTTAAAGTTCATTTCATTTGCTTTCAATATTTCATTAGTTTTACCACATATTTAAGTCCTAAATTTTTTGAGTGTAATGCTTTACCCACACCCACAAATCTGGATATGTGATACCCATATACTTGTTCAATTATGAACATCTTATAATAGCCATCTGCATTTCCATTTCAACACAAGCATCATTTAGAATTGTGTTTTTATTTTCTAGTTGTGTACTTTCCTGATTATTGATATCTAACTACATTATATTGGGATAGGAAATGTATTCTGCAGGAAAACAATTTTTGCCATTTGTTGAGATTTACTCCAAGGTTAAACATAAAAAAAATTTGAAAAATATTTTTATTTGTTTGAAAATAATGTATATTCTATATTTTTGGGAGTAGGAAATTTGTGCAAGTCTATTAGATCAACCCTAGTATTGAGGTTGTAATTTTCAATAACCTTAATTTATTTTTAATCTTTTAAGCTGTCTTTTCTGAGTGATGGATATTAAAATTTCCCTCTATGTTTGTAGATTTTATATTTTTCAAATTGTCTAATAAATTTTTTTTAAGATTTTATTTATTTATTTGTCAGAGAGTGAGAGAGCACAAGCAGGGGGAGCAGCAGGCAGAGGGAGAGGGAGAAGCAGGCTCCCCGCCAAGCAAGGAACCCGATGCAGGACTCGATCCCAGGACCCCAGGATCATGACCAGAGCTGAAGGCAGACACTTAACCGACTGAGCCACCCAAGCATCCCAAATTGTCTAATAAATTTCAAGCAAATTTGTTAGGTGCATAAAGGTGCTATTACATGTTTTTGCTCTTCATGATAAATTGTTCTTATTATGGGGAAACACTCCCCCGTGTTCCTCTGCTTATTCAGTGTTGTAATGAACATAAATATAACATCTATTATCTGGATTTACCTAGATTTACAGGTTTTTAAATTAATTTAAGCTCTGATTTTTTTTAAAGGTACATTTAACATATTCACATTCACTGTGGTTACTGATCTGTTTGTTGTATCTCTTACTGTATTATTTTGTATTTTTATTCTTACTATGCTTTTTGTTTTTCTTCTTTTGTGGGTTTTTTTTTTTTTTTTTGGCTTGTGTCATTGTTCTTTTTTCCTCTATTGGTTTTACATACACACTCTACTTCTTTCTTCTAGTCGTTAGGAAATTGCTACCTCTTACACTTTTTTTTTTAATAACATCTAGAATTCATCAATATGGTCTCCACTTCAACAGAACAGTAATATGCTGTATCTGTCTTATTCCTTCTACTTGCTTCTGTCCTTCAATTTTCCATGTTGATATAGTTTGGAAATTTCATTTCCAATTGTTTTTAAGCATTTTAAAGATTAGAGTTGGCACCGTTTCCTAATTCATTTTCTCCCCATTAATTTTTGATTTTCACTATTAGCTCATTCGTTTTTATTTTGCTAGAGTAATCCTTTAGTAATTCTGGGAATGCTTTATCTTTGAAATCACGTAATTTAAATTTTTGTCATAATAATTTGGAATCTATAGGAAGTTACTAGGTTTTTGGTTTTAATAATTTATAAATTTAATCATCTGCTTTTAGTTATATAACTTACCAATACAAGCACAACTTTATAAAATCTATTTGGTTCCATAGTTCCTTAGAGAGTTGTCTTTGACTACCACTGCTGCTCACTATGAACAATTAGGAAATTTTAATACTGCCAATTTTTCTTTCCTCATTTTCTTCTCTATCACCTGATTTGGGATGGCTTTATAATTTTTCCTACTTCAAGTGTTTATCTTCAAAGTTTCTGAAATTATATTTTGTACTTACCACTTTACCTATTAGTTCAGACATTACCTAAAACTGAAAGTGAAAGTCAGGATTCTTCTATCACCAAAATCCATTCTGACTTTTAAAAGCTCTAATTCTAATTGAATTTGCTCCATATTTTTCCTTAAAGAACTACAGAATGCTCATTTGTAAAGCCACCAATGTATAAAGGCCTCTACTGTCTGTGGAAAGTGAAGGTGAATTCAATTAAAATTTACTAAGAGATAATAATTCGGTAAGTACATACACTACTTAAATCCAGCACCATTTTTTTTTTTTTATTTCCAAGCTTTTCAGGGTCTATTCGCTTTAAAAAAAACAAAAACAAAACAAAAAACAGAAAGAAAAAAACTGTTCTCAGAGATAGTCTATAACATCAATCTACTGGCAATTAATTGTATGACATATTAACTCCTCAGTTTTCATAGCAGATAATTCTAGGACAAGGGGGAAGGAAAGCCTAGCATGTGCAAGAATAACTATGTTGCAGAAGTACCTAAAAATAAGACCACCAAAATCACGTCTGCTGATTCTATACAGGAAACAAATTATTCCGAATCCCAAATAAATTTTCAAAAAGAAATGTACAATGGAAACAGAGTAAGAATAATAATCCTGAAAAAATAGTGCAATTATGTAGATTACTGCATTGACAATGAAAAAGTAACAGCTATGGAAGGGTTGGATTTTAAAATAGCAAAATATGGGAAAATTTTCAAAAAGTAGTATGAAATGAAAGGGTTAACAGTTACTTCATGTAGGGGGTAAGGGAGATGAAGGAATTAAAATCATTCCAAGTATCCATGGCAACCACTGAAATGGTTCATTATCTTTACTATTTGTTAGTTTACAAGACTAATGTATGCTGCCTATAAAATATTTAAGTATAACAGAACTATGTAACATAGAAAGAAGTCTCCCATGATCCAAGCCCAAAGTAAAAAAACAAATTAGATTTTTTTAAAGCATACAGACACACTTGAACAATGTTTTTATATTTGTTTTGTGTTTCTGTTTTTAGGCATTTATAACATTTAATAGTTTGGGATTCCTTTTGACAAAAAGAAGGGCATAGATGGGACACAATTTGTTTAACTTGTCCCTTATTAGGCAACAATTTTCTTGTTTCCAATTTTTCACAATTTGCAAATGAGGGTACAATGAATACTCTCAATGGATATGTAAACATATCCATATACATTTGTGAAGTGTACCCATAGTTCTCAAAATAAGATTGCTAAATCAGGGGGTATAAACAGTTCACATTTTAAGCATATCACTACATTTCTGTAAAAATTACTAGAGTATTAGAGTATTATACACCTATCAAGGGCACTGGCTTTTCCCTCTCATTATCATCAACAGTGGATAAGAAATTAAATATGTTGATTTTAAGAAGTTGTTAAAACATTCTATTGGAAACACTCCAACCTATTCCCCCAGGACAGCAGAAAATAACAATATTGACAAAAGAGAAGGGTGTCTGGCGGGCTCAGTCAGTGGAGCATGCAGCTCTTGATCTCAGGGTTGTGAGCTCGAGCCCCACACTGGGTGTAGAGATGACTTAAAATATGTTTTTTTAAAGACTTATGTACTTATTTTAGTCAGAGAGAGAGGGTGCGTGAGCATGCATGCACACACATGTGCGCAGGGGAGAGGGGTAGAAGGAGAGAGAGAGAGAGAGAGACTCTCAAGCAGACTCCCTGCTGAGCTCGAGCCCAATGCCGGGCTCCATCTCATCATCGTGAGATCATGACCTGAGCCAAAATCAACAGTTGGACACTTAACCAACTGAGCCACCTAGGCGTCCCTAAAAGTACAACTTTATAAAATCTATTTGGTTCCATAGTTCTTTAGAGAGTTGTCTTTGACTACCACTGCTGCTCACTATGAACAATTAGGAAATTTTAATACTGCCAATTTTTCTTTCCTCATTTTCTTCTCTATCACCTGATTTGGGATGGTTTTATAATTATTCCTACTTCAAGTGTTTATCTTCAAAGTTTCTGAAATTATACTTTGTACTTACCACTTTACCTATTAGTTCAGACATTATCTAAAATAAAACCTAAAAAAAAAACCCAAAAAACAAAAAAACATTGACAGGAGAGAGACACAAATGCAAATGTGAAGCCTAAAATCCTAACTAAGGAAACAGTTAAAGATTATTATGAAGAGTAGTCCACACTCTCTAAAACTCTATTGTTTTTAAAATAATAACCTTCTAAAATGCATAAATTCTATGTGGTTTTTCTCCAACATAAAAAAAAACTTGCCTGTGAAATATTGATCAACCAGAAAATAATTATTTCCAGCTCAAATGTAACTGTTACAGAAGATGTGATAACAAATTACCTGATGTCAATGACAATAAAAGTTAAAGGCTTCTTCTGAGTTCAGACTCAGTTTTTAACTGTCTTTTTAAATCTGTTCAGTCAGAACCAACTGTGTGCTCTATATTTAAGAAGCATTTTAAGCTTTGCTATTTCCTCTAACAGTATCATCATGTATGGTATTACCATTGAAATAGAGGTCTTGTGATGTTGTATTTTCTTTTATTTTAATAGAAAGGAGTAATTAAATAGAAATAAAATTAGACTCAACTTACACAACTAAATTGAAACCACCACTTACCTGAGTCCTTCAAACACTCATTTAATCAATACGTGTTTTTAATGGTGATAGTTACATGCTTACTAAGACAGCTTAATTAAGAAATACAATGATGAAATTAGAAAGGTACTAAAGGAAGCCATCTGGACATTTAATCTCTCAACCTATAGACTATCTGTATTCCTTTTATGTTTTTAAAATGCACTTAGGAACAATTTGATGAGCCAATATAGCAATACCAGATGTACTCTGCAAACTGATTATGAAGCAGATGGTTTTATGATCACACTTGTGTTTTAAAAGGTGTTATTCTATTATGTAAGGTTCACATTTACGACACATGCTTCTTGTTTAGCATTGTGGATGGTGTCATTCTGTCAGAGCATCTCACACATTTCTCTTCCTCTGCATCTGTTCAGTAAATAGGCTGACTGAATCTCATAGCAGGAGGGATAAATTATCCAATTACATTGCTGGGAGGATGGTATATTACACAATCCTTATGTTCTTATTAATATGATGACATCAGTATAACTTCTACTAGAGGCAACCATGGAAAATCAACACAGAAGTCTAAAAGCGAAGTCAGGTTGTGTCCAGTTTATTAAGTGACTGATCCATGTAACCTAACAAGATTAAACATGAACATTTTATTCCTTAATGGTGTCTTTCTGCTATATACCATAAAGTTTGCTTAAACAAACTTAAAGGTAAAACACACTCTGGAAATAATTCTATATTATGAGACTATAATCATAATTATTCTAGGCATACTAAACTAATAATAAAAATATTAGCCTCTACTTAGCCATAATAGAAAATAAATGTGACTGCAGTGATAAGCATGCCTTTCTGAAGAAAGCAATTAAGTATTATGCTTTTTGCTCATGCACCAAATTTCAATGTTGTCATTTCTTTAGAACATAATGAAATGTAGGACTTTAAGAATGATGGCTCTTGGGGGGCGGAGCAAGATGGCAGAGGAGTAGGAGACCTGGATTTCATCTGGTCTCAGGAATTCAGCTGAATAGGGATCAAGCCATTCTGAACACCTACGAACTCAACAGGAGATCGAAGAAAAGAGTAGCAACGACTCTCTGAACAGAGAAGCGACCACTTACTGGAAGGTAGGACGTACGGAGAAGTGGATCCGAGGCGATATTCGGGAGGATAGACGGCGGGGGAGGGGGCCTCCGACACCCGCTTCTGGCAAGTGATAGAGCCACGGAGCACAAAATCGGAACTTTTAGAAGTCGGCTCCACTGAGGGACGTAGCTCCAGTGGCTAAGCGGGGGTGGAACCCTCGCGGGACAGTGGGGTGTCAGGACCCTTGGGGTCACAGAAAGACCGGGGAAGCCTGAGTGCGCCAGAGCTCCCAGGTATCAGAGCGGGGAAGCCGGCTGCAGAGGCGGAGCCGAAGCGTGGGCTCTCAGCTCGGGGTTGCCAAAAACTGTGATTGGTGACAGTCAGGCCACTGGTCCTCCAGCGGGGACCCAACAAGTGGCAGATCCCAGGAGACTCCCCTTCCTCCCCGTGGAGCAGCGGCGCGGGAGCGCACCGCAGGGATCTGCTGGGTTTGGAGACTCCACACGGGGTCGGGTGCCAGAGACAGAAACGCTCGGTCACAGGCCGGGTGAGCACGGAGTGCGGCGGGAGACCGGGGACACGGGAGTGACTGACTGCTTTTCTCTGGGGGCGCACTGAGGAGCGGGGCCCTGAGTTCTCAGCTCCTCCGGGTGGAGATTAGGAGGCCACCATTTTCACCCTGTCCTGCAAAGCTGTACCAGAGAGGACAGGGAACAAAAGCTCCTGAGAGCAAACCCAAGCAGCTTCCTTAGCCCGGACAGACAAGTGCGGGGCAATTCCGCCTCCGGCAAAGACATTTGGGAACCACGGCAACAGGTCCCTCCCCCAGAAGATCAGCACGAACAGCCACCAAGGCAAGACCAAGTTTACCAATCAAGGAGAACGGGAGAACTCCAGCGCTAAGGGAATACTGCACATAGAATTCATGGCTTTTTTTACCATGATTCATTAGTTTTTTCAAAGTTAAATTTTTAACTGTTTTTTTTAATTTTTCTTTTTCCCTTTTGCAACCAACATCTTATCAGTGCCTATTTTAAAAAAACATTTTTTATTTTTCATTTTTAGAGTCATATTTTATCCCTTCATAGTAGTTACCCTTATTTTTGGCATATATATATAGTTTTCTCTTTAAAATTTTGAGATACAGTTTCTTCTAACAGATCAAAATATTCCCTAAATCACTAGTGTATGCTTTGTTCTAGTCTCCTGCCTGATCACAGCCTCTCCCTTTATTTTTTCTTCTTTTTTTTTTAAATTCTCTTCTTTCTTTTTTCAAACAACTTCTTATCTTATCAGTTCCTTTTCTAAAATATTTTATAATTTTCATCCTTAGAGTCATCTTCCATCCCTTCATTGTATCAACCCTTATTTTGTACATATATAAGTCTTTCTTCCTTTAAAATTTTAGGAGGCACTTTTTTCTAACAGACCAAAATACGCCCAAAATCTAGTGTGTGGTACTGATCTATTCACTAGCCTGATCATATTTGATCATATTCTGTTTTTTTTTTTTGTATTGTTCTGTTTCTGTTTTTATCTTTTTCTTTTTGTTTTTTTTTTCTTTCTTTTCTCTTTCTTTTTTCTTTCTTTCCCTTTCTTTTCCCCCAATTTCAGGTCTCTTCTGATTTGTTTAGTGTATATTTCTCTGGGGTTGTTGTAACCCTGTTAGCATTTTGTTCTCTCATTCATCTATTCTCCTCTGGACAAAATGACAAGATGAAAAAAATCACCTCAGCAAAAAGAACAAGAGGTAGTACCATCAGCCAGGGACCTACTCAATACGGACATTAGTACGATGTCGGACTTAGAGTTCAGAATCATGACTTTAAAGATACTAGCTGGGCTTGAAAAAAGCATGGAAGTTATTAGAGAAACCCTTTCTGAAGAAATAAAAGAACTAAAATATAAACAAGTCGAAATCAAAAAGGTTATTAATGAGGTGCAATCAAAAATGGGGGCACTAACTGCTAGGATAAATGAGGCAGAAGAGAAAATCAGCGATATAGAAGACCAAATGATGGAAAATAAAGAGGCTGAGAAAAAGAGAGAAACAACTACAGGATCACGAGGGCAGAATTCGAGAGATAAGCGATACGATAAGACGAAACAACATTAGAATAATTGGGATCCCAGAAGAAGAAGAAAGAGAGAGAGGGGCAGAAGATATATTGGAGCAAATAATAGCAGAGAACTTCCCTAATGTGGGGAAGAAAACAGGCATCAAAATCCAGGAGGCACAGAGAACCCCTCTCAAAATCAATAAAAATAGGTCAACACCCCGACATCTAATAGTAAAACTTACGAGTCTCAGAGACAAAGAGAAAATCCTGAAAGTACCTCAGGAGAAGAGATATGTAACCTACAATGGTAGAAATATTAGATTGGCAGCAGACCTATCCACAGAGACCTGGCAGGCCAGAAAGGACTGGCATGATATCTTCAGAGCACTAAACGAGAAAAATATGCAGCCAAGAATACTATATCCAGCTAGGCTATCATTGAAAACAGAAGGAGAGATCAAAAGCTTCCAGGACAAACAAAAACTAAAGGAATTTGCAAACACCAAACCAGCCCTCCAAGAAATATTGAAAGGGGTCCTCTAAGCAAAGAGAGAGACTAAAAGCAGCATAGATCAGAAAGGAACACAGACAATGTACAGTAACAGTCACCTTACAGGCAATACACTGGCACTAAATTCATACCTTTTTTTTTATTTTTTATTGTTATGTTAATCACCATATATTACATCATTTGTTTTGGTGTAGTGTTCCATGATTCATTGTTTGTTCATAACACCCAGTGCTCCATGCAGAATGTGCCCTCTTTAATACCCATCACTAGGCTAACCCATCCCCCTACCCTCCTCCCCTCTGGAACCCTCAGTTTGTTTTTCAGAGTCCATCATCTCTCCTCGTTCGTCTCCCTCTCTGACTTACTCCCCTTCATTCTTCCTCTCCTGCTATCTTCTTCTTTTTCTTTTTTCTTAAAATATGTTGCATTATTTGTTTCAGAAGTACAGATCTGTGATTCAACAGTCTTGCACAATTCACAGCGCTCACCATAGCACATAACCTCCCCAAAGTCTATCACCCAGCCACCCCATCCCTCCCACCCCCACTACTCCAGCAACACTCAGTTTGTTCCTGAGATTAAGAATTCCTCATATCAGTGAGGTCATATGATACATGTCTTTCTCTGATTGACTTATTTCACTAAGCATAACACCCTCCAGTTCCATCCACATCATTGCAAATGGCAAGATCTCATTCCTTTTGATGGCTGCATAATATTCCATTGTGTATATATACCACCTCTTCTTTATCCATTCATCTCTCGAAGGACATCTTGGCTCTTTCCACAGTTTGGCTATTGTGGACATTGCTGCTATAAACATTGGGGTGCACATACCCCTTCGGGTCCCTACATTTGTATCTTTGGGGTAAATACCCAGTAGTGCAAATTCATACCTTTCAATACTTACCCTGAATGTAAATGGGCTAACTGCCCAATCAAAAGACACAGGCTCCCAGATTGGATTAAAAAACAAGACCCATCAATATGCTGTCTGCAAGAGACTCATTTTAGACACAAAGACACCCCCAGATTGAAAGTGAGGGGGTGAAAAACCATTTACCATGCTAATGGACACCAAAAGAAAGCTGGGATGACAATCCTTATATCAGACAAATTAGATTTTAAACCAAAGACTGTAATAAGAGGTGAAGGACACTATATCCTACTTAAAGGGTCTAACCAACAAGAAGATCTAACAATTGTAAATATCTATTTACATAGATATAACCCAAATTATCCCATCCCTAACATGGGAGCAGCCAATTATATAAGGCAATTAATAACAAAAACAAAGAAACACATTGACAACAATACAATAATAGTGGGGAACTTTAATACCCCCCTGACTGAAATGGACAGATCATCTAAGCAAAAGATCAACAAGGAAATAAAGACTTTAAATGAAACACTGGACCAAACGGACTTCACAGACATATTCAGAACATTCCATCCCAAGGCAACGGAATACACATTCTTCTCTAGTGCCCATGGAACATTCTCCAGAATTGATCACATCCTAGGTCACAAATCAGGTCTCACCCACTACCAAAAGATTGGGATTATTCCCTGCATAATTTCAGACCACAGTGCTTTGAAACTAGAACTCAATCACAAGAGGAAAGTCGGAAAGAACTCAAATACATGGAGGCTAAAGAGCATCCTACTAAAGAATGAATGGGTCAACCAGGAAATTAAAGAAGACTTAAAAAAATTCATGGAAACAAATGAAAATGAAAACACAACTGTTCAAAATCTTTGGGATACAGCAAAGGCAGTCCTGAGAGGAAAGTATATAGCAATATAAGCCTTTCTCAAGAAACAAGAAAGGTCTCAAATACACAACCTAACCATACATCTAAAGGAGCTGGAGAAAGAAGAGCAAATAAAGCCTAAACCCAGCAAGAGAAGAGAAATCATAAAGATCAGAGCAGAAATCAATGAACTAGAAACCAAAAGAACAGTAGAACAGATCAACAAAACTAGGAGGTGGTTCTTTGAAAGAATTGACAAGATTGATAAACCCCTGGCCAGACTTACCAAAAAGAAAAGACAAATGACCCAAATCAACAAAATCATGAATGAAAGAGGAGAGATCACAACCAACACCAAAGAAATACAAACAATTATAAGAATATATTATGAGCAACTCTATGTCAGCAAATTAGATAACCTGGAAGAAATGGGTGCATTCCTAGAGATGTATCAACTACCAAAACTGAACCAGGAAGAAATAGAAAACCTGAACAGACCTACAACCACTAAGGAAATTGAAGCAGTAGTCAAAAATCTCCCAACAAACAAAAGCCCAGAGCCAAACGGTTTCCCAGGGGAATTCTATCAGACATTTAAAAAAGAATTAATACCTATTCTCCTGAAACTGTTCCAAAAAATAGAAATGGTAGGAAAACTTCCAAACTCGTTTTATGAGGCCACCATTACCTTGATCCCAAAACCAGACCAAGACCCCATCAAAAAGGAGAATTACAGACCAATATCCTTGATGAACATGGATGCAAAAATTCTCACCAAAATACTAGCCAATAGGATCCAACAGTACATTAAAAGGATTATTCACCATGACCAAGTGGGATTTATCCCTGGGCTGCAAGGTTGGTTCAACATCCGCAAATCAATCAACATGATACAATACATTAACAAAAGAAAGAACAAGAATCATATGATCCTCTCAATAGATGCAGAAAAAGCATTTGACAAAGTACAGCATCCTTTCTTGATCAAAACTCTTCAGAGTATAGGGATAGAGGGTACATACCTCGATATCATAAAAGCCATCTATGAAAAACCTACAGCGAATATCATTCTTAATGGGCAAAAGATGACAGCCATTCCCCTAAGGTCAGAAACGCGGCAGGGATGTCCACTCTCACCACTGCTATTCAACATATTATTAGAAGTCCTAGCCACAGCAATCAGACAACAAAAAGAAATCAAAGGCATCCAAATCGGCAAAGAGGAAGTCAAACTCTCACTATTTGCAGATGATATCATACTGTATGTGGAAAACCCAAAAGACTCCACCCCAAAACTGCTAGAACTCATACAGGAATTCAGTCAAGTGGCAGGATATAAAATCAATGCACAGAAATCAGTGGCATTCCTATACACCAACAACAAGACAGAAGAGAGACAAAAAGGAATCGATCCCATTTACAATTGCACCCAAAACCATAAGATACCTAGGAATAAACCTAACCAAAGAGGCAAAGGATCTGTACTCAGAAAACTATAAAATACTCATGAAAGAAATTGAAGAAGACACAAAGAAATTGAAAAATGTTCCATGCTCATGGATTGGAAGAAGAAACATTGTGAAGATGTCAATGCTACCTAGAGCAATCTACACATTCAATGCAATCCCCATCAAAACACCATCCACTTTTTTCAAAGAAATGGAACAAATAATGCTAAAATTTGTATGAAACCAGAAGAGACTCCGAATAGCCAGAGGAATATTGAAAAAGAAAAGCAAAGCTGGCGGCATCACAATTCCGGACTTCCAGCTCTATTACAAAGCTGTCATCATCAAGACAGTATGGTACTGGCACAAAAACAGACACATAGATCAATGGAACAGAACAGAGAGCCCAGAAATGGATCCTCAACTCTATGGTCAACTCATCTTTGACAAAGCAGGAAAGAATGTCCAGTGGAAAAAAGACAGTCTCTTCAACAAATGGTGTTGGGAAAATTGGACAGCCACATGCAGAAGAATGAAACTGGACCATTTCCTTACACCACACACAAAAATAGACTCCAAATGGTTGAAAGACCTCAATGTGAGACAGGAGTCCATCAACATCCTAAAGGAGAACACAGGCAGCAACCTCTTTGACCTCAGCCACAGCAAATTCTTCCTAGAAACATCGCCAAAGGCAAGGGAAGCAAGGGCAAAAATGAACTATTGGGATTTCATCGAGATAAAAAGCTTTTGCACAGCAAAAGAAACAGTCCACAAAACCAAAAGACAACCGACAGAATGGGAGAAAATATTTGCAAATGACATATCAGATAAAGGGCTAGTATCCAAAATCTATAAAGAACTTATCAAAGTCAACACCCAAAGATCAAATAATCCAATCAAGAAATGGGCAGAGGACATGAACAGACATTTTTCCAAAGAAGACATCCAAATGGCCAACAGACACATGAAAGAGTGCTCCACATCGCTCGGCATCAGGGAAATCCAAATCAAAACCTCAATGAGATACCACCTCACACCAGTCAGAATGGCTAAAATTAACAAGTCAGGAAACGACAGATGCTGGCGGGGATGCGGAGAAAGGGGAACCCTCCTACACTGTTGGTGGGAATGCAAGCTGGTGCAATCACTCTGGAAAAGAGTATGGACGTTCCTCAAACAGTTGAAAATAGAGCTACCATACGATCCAGCAATTTCACTACTGGGTATTTACCCCAAAGATACAAATGTAGGGATCCGAAGGGGTACGTGCACCCCAATGTTTATAGCAGTAATGTCCACAATAGCCAAACTGTGGAAAGAGCCAAGATGTCCATCGACAGATGAATGGATAAAGAAGAGGTGGTATATATACACAATGGAATATTATGCAGCCATCAAACGGAATGAGATCTTGCCATTTGCAACGACGTGGATGGAACTGGAGGGTGTTATGCTGAGTGAAATAAGTCAATCGGAGAAAGACATGTATCATATGACCTCACTGATAGGAGGAATTCTTAAACTCAGGAAACAAACTGAGTGTTGCTGGAGTAGTGGGGGTGGGAGGGATGGGGTGGCTGGGTGATAGACATTGGGGAGGGTATGTGCTATGGTGAGCGCTGTGAATTGTGCAAGACTGTTGAATCACAGATTTGTACCTCTGAAACAAATAATGCAACATATGTTAAGAAAAAGGAAAAAGAAGACGATATTAGGAGGGGAAGAATGAAGGGGAGTAAGTCATAGGGGGAGACGAACCATGAAAGACGCTGGACTCTGAAAAACAAACTGAGGGTTCTAGAGGGGAGGAGGGCGGGGGGATGGGTTAGCCTAGTGATGGGTATTAAAGAGGGCACATTCTGCGTGGAGCACTGGGTGTTATGCACAAACAATGAATCATGGAACACTACATCAAAAACCAATGATGTAATGTATGGAGATTAACATAACAATAAAAAAAATTTTTTAAAAAGAACATAATGAAATGTAAGAAAAGCATTTCAAGGAAAGCCTGACTTGTCTATAAACTCAGTCTGTGTCCTGACATCCTGGCAATGTTCCCTGCCTGATTTGTTAAGGTAACTTAATTCTGGATTGGAGCGATCCAGTGGGATTTATTCTATTATCTTAATGACTAGATTAGTACTACTGAGAGGTGAAACCTTCATTCGTTCAACTCAACTAGCACTTATGTGCCACCTACAAAATGCTCCTGTACCAGCCACCAGGGATACAGATATGAGTGGACCTTGTGCGTGCCCCCAAAGGAGATCACCGTCCAGTGGCAACATAGGATGCAAACAATTATTTGTGTGTGTCAAAAAGAATTACCATTATTGTAACAAATATTAAACTGTAGTTAATGGTGTTCATAATGAGGTATTAAAGAGGAAGTTTACTGATGTCTGTCATTTACATTAAAATGCACCTAAAATAAGATAAATTAGTAATGGATAGAGGGATGAATATACAGATAAATAGATACGCTGTATAGCAAATACAGTAAAAAGTTCAGGATATAATCTAGGTAGTGGATATACAGGTATTTACTATAAAACTATTTTAACCTTTTTATATATTTGAAATTTTTATAATAAAATGTTGGAAAGGAAAAGAAAGCAGGATGCTTACAACTGAAATTATGGAAGAAAGAGGGAAGTTGTTAGTTATGGCTAGTTTATAGTAACAACATGAGAGAGTTGGCTGTTTTCGGTGAGAAATGGGATAAATAAATGAAAATCAAGGAATTGAGAAACCAAGGCAGGGAACTGGAAGATTCATCTACTTAAGTCTATATAGGTACTGAAATCATCAAAATTTTAAATTTGTTGTACCAGAAAAAGTTACAGTTAACCAGTATGTAAATATTCAAGGAATGAGAAACTGGCCAATAGAGAGTGACACAGTCTGATGGCAGAAGCTTCGAGGCTAGAGGCTTTTAGGAAGGAGAGAGAGAGACAATGTTCTGGATACAACAGAAAGAAATAAGAAGGGCATTTATTCGAATTTCAGGCTCAGGGGCACAAGGACCACAGCAGAAAAATTAGTCACTACTTGAGAAAGCCACATAAAAAATAGTACAGTAAGGGTAGAACCAAATCTTGGTTAGAGTACTAAGGGAAGGAAAATGTTTAATGAAGAGTCTGAAGGACATTTGATAAAGACGAATCACAAGTTTCAGAGAGTGCACTAGCAGAATTTAGAAAATGAAATTGTGAATAGCAGTAAAAAATGAGTCAGATAAGGTTAAACACAGGCTATAGGAGGATGAGAGTCCAGATCTTCTAGTGGGGAATAAAATACACAGTAATAAAAAATATTATGGGTCTCAGAAGATCAAATGGGATGATTAAGTTTTGAATGATAGAAGGGGAGAAAGACTTGTGGGTGTCTTGTCAAAGCATGCAGAAAGAGTAGATATTTATCATGTAGACAGGCAAGGAAGGGATTTCTAAGCAGTAGGAACAGTCTGAGTAGATATTCAGAAGTATGTAACAAAAGAATGTTTTTCAGGGAATACAACCAGTTGAACATCTGAGGTGTATAAAGGGCAAAGGTGAGAGTTCTAACAGTTGAAGCTCTAGACAGAGGCAGGGTGTTACAGGCCATGGGAAGGGTTTAATAGTTATCCTGTAAGCATTGGGGTACCACGGAAGAATACATAACCTTGTCACAAAGATTATTCTGGACACAATATGGCCTAAATTGGATAATGTCACTCTAGAAGTAGAAAGTCCAGCTAAGAGGATTATTCCAGGAGCAGGTGACAAATGACTAATGCCTGAGCTAGAAATGTGGCATGAGGAATGGAGAAGCATGGATAGGAGATGTCTTTAGAAAAAAGGACCAAGCTTTAGGGAAAAAAAAAAAAAGCCTATAGCAATTGATGCAAAAAGCAAGGTAATGAGAAATATCTGTGACAGACTCAGGTATCTGGGATCATCATGGAGCCAGTCACTATATAGGAAGTAATGGAAGCTGGGAGGATTTAGAGGAAGCTAAGAAGCTTTGATTAGGAAAAGTATAATAAATTGCTTTTGTAATATGAACTTGAATACAAATGTGAATGTGTATAGTCACATTTGGGTTACAGAATCAGAGAATAAGTGAGGATTGCTAAATAATTTTAGCCATTTTAAACACTGAACTAAAATCTGATCATTCCCTGTCTGTCCATTGCTAGTTCAAGCATAACAATCAAAGAATGAAAATTAGTAGGAAAGAAGCATAGAAATCAAGGGAGATTTACAGGATTAACATATTTATTATAAGACATTCTCACTTGAAAAAAATTAATATTCAAAAGGTTAAAATATGCAAATAGGTAGAAAAGTGTAATTCTGATATATGATCTCAATATTTTTGATTTAGTAATACTTTTATGAGTCATAACATTTTAATTATGAGCCTATTACTATTGGGCCCTGATATGTTATGGAGGCAACAAAATGGGAAGGAATATCTTCACTTAGAATAGCTATAGAGTTGAATGAAACAAAGCTTAATGTTATTCCAATATCTTTGCTTGTGTCAACCTAGAAATTCACATGGTTCCTTTATTCCACGAGCAGTGATGACCCAATATTTTGGCTATGGCACCAGATTGGTGTTATTCTGCAAACCTCAATGCAAAGTCAATGAAAAATGGACTTAAGCCCTAGTAAATATATTAAAATATACATGACCATAGGAAACTGTGTTTCTTCAATTAAAATTCAGAATCATTTCATACATGCATTTTTTTTTTTATATCACATTCCAATACACTTAGGGCATAAAATATCTCTGATCAGCGGATCCATGTAGAAATCACTTTTCATTAAGAATATACACCAGGGCGCCTGGGTGGCTCAGTGGGTTAAGAATCTAACTCTTGATTTCAACTCAGGTTATGATCTCAGGGTCATGAGACTGAGCCGCTGTAGGGCTCCATGCTGGGTGTGGAGCCGGCTTAAGATTGTTTCTCTTTCTATACTTCTGTCCCTTCCCCCACCTCCGCTCCTGTGCACTCCCTTTCTTTCTTAAATAAATAAACAAACAAACAACCATACAACATTGCAATTGACTTCTACATTTAAAAATATTATTATGAGGTTTTCTCATGTTAAATATGATAACCTGAAAATTTAAAGTTCACTTCCTGAAAACTGAAAAAAAAAAAAAAACACATATTTATCTCAAAACTAAAAGGCCATTTCTCTGCTGTGAAAGCTATCTTGCAAAAATCTTTATAAGGTAAAATTCATATCTAAAACTATAGCTCTAAACTTATTTTTTCTGACACAAAATACATCATTCTTCTAAATTAATAAGTCCATTTTTCCCATTTCTGTTTAAATAACAGTATTCTAGACTAGGTAGACAATGCTAGCATACTGTCAAAATTCTAACCAAAACTGACATTTCTTAAACTACTTCTGTCACTACTTGGATTTGACATACTATAAGGAGTAAGACACATCTAGAATTCTCACATGAAATATTTCTTTTCAGCCCTTTTCATGATTTCTAATTATCTAGTTTTGTTCTACCCATTCAACCTTGCTGTTCTGTCCATTGATCGAACACTATTTATACTATTGTTCCTTTGGCTTCTATTGCATTTGAAACTTCTAGAGGCTGTCTTCCTTTTATGTATTTGATCGCTAGTATTTCTTATATTAATGACTGGACATATGCTAAGTAAGGTATAATCCTCTTTTAGCTATAGCCAATATAACAAAACTGAGGCAACCGTAAGAATTTTAATACTTATAGTCTGGTTGTGGCCCTGCATTAGTGCTGCTGAATCTATACATTGAAAATAAAGAAGGTAGTTTTTAACAGGGCAGGCTGATGATGCTGACAAGCAATTGTTATCCATCTATCTAGGATTCCTGACAAGAGGTTGTTATTCATGATTGCTTAATTTAAGCACTATTAGAATTAGGTCTTTTTATCATCCAAATAGCAAAAACTGGAGCAACTGCATTTAAAACTGAGTTCTATTCTGATAAAGATATACATAGCATTCAAATCAAGATATAATATGGGCGCCTGGGTGGCTCAGATGGTTAAGCATCTGCCTTAGGCTCAGGTCATGATCCCAGGGTCCTGGGATTGAGTCCTGCTTCAGGCTCCCTGCTCGGAAGGGGGCCTGCTTCTTCCTCTCCCTCTGCTGTTCCCCCTGCTTGTGCTCTTTCACTCTCTCTGTCAAATAAATAAATAAATAAAATCTCTTTAAAAAATCAACATATAATCCAACATACATAATCAACCACCTCCCCAAAATCTGAAACAAATTATGTCACTGCAAAATAAATTAAGGACCAAGTACTTCAGCAATTGTAAGAATTTCTTCCTTCCACATCTTTCTACTCAAGTCTTGTGTAAATGGCTCAATGAAAATGACCTTTGGATTCTCCAACTCTTTTAAAGCAATTATCTTAGACCCTTTGACTTTACCATTGATCTTGATCTCTTTCCATCCTACAGCCTAAAGAGTCCCTAACATTCTTTCCTTTGCCTCCAGTTTTCAGCCCAATAATCACTTCTGGAACTTAGTAACAGAACTTGGTTTTCCTGTTTTTAACTTCTGCACTATCCTAAAATACAACTGGTTCTCCCTCTCTTGACTCTTTTTATACTAGTTTACTCTGGGAAAGCAGTATGTTTGATCACAATGTAGCCTAACTGCACCCTCCCCCAGCAACCTGATTGATTTATGAATCTCCACCTTAAGATAATCCATATCCCTTTGCCTACCCTATTTTTTCCTTATGATTCTCATTCCTGTTGCTTTTTCTCCTAGCAAAAAAGAAAACTATTAAGGAGCAGTAACGTTTCAATTCGTCTGAAATACATCTAGGAAAAGAGAGGAAGAGAGTAGCTGAGTAGCTTATATGTACCTTCTTATGTAACATGAATTACCCTTACTAATTCTCTGACCAACTGGTCAACAGAGTAGGATTAAGAACCCAGTGAGGTAGACTTTTTTTCCAAAGTTGGTGCTTATTTTCTAAAAAAGTATTAAAACAAACAAAAAACCCCAGAAAACTCCTTAGTCAATTTTTTGATTATGCTAACAAACCAATTCATTTTTAACTAATAAAGGCAGGACACCTGGGTGGCTCAGTCCATTAAGTGTCTGCCTTCGGCTCAGGTCATGATCCCAGGGTCCTGGAATCTAGTCCCATGTCCAGCTCCAGGCGCCCCAGATTTGTTCTTTTAAATAAAAGAAGCAGAAATGAAAAGTAGGGAACACCTTAAATTACCCTTGACAGATATTTCTTTTAGATTAATTAGAACAAAATAAGGGTAAGTGGAAACCCACCACTTCATGCAAGAAATGTCAGATGGACTTCCAAAGCATGTGGTTTGCAAGGGTACCGGCTGTAAGTTTTATCTTATGGAATTAAGGCAGTCTATGTAGAGGATCCATCTACTACCCTAGTTTTACAGGTGATGATCCTGAGGTTCAGGGAAATGAAGTGACTTACGCAGGGCCACAGAGCTAATACATTTTATTTTTTTTTAAAGATTTTTTATTTATTTATTTGAGAGAGAGAGAATGAGAGCTAGAGAGCACGAGAGGGAAGAGGGTCAGAGGGAGAAGCAGACTCCCTGCTGAGCAGGGAGCCCGATGTGGGACTCGATCCCGGGACTCTAGGATCATGATCTGAGCGGAAGGCAATCGCTTAACCAACTGAGCCACCCAGGCGTCCGAGCTAATACATTTTAATACTAGGACAACTGACCCTTGAACAGCATGGGTTTGAACTGTGAGGGTCTACTTACACACAGATTTTTTTTCAATAAATAAAGTCCTTCCTCCTCCCTATAATTTTCTGAACATTTTCTTTTCTCTAGTTTACTTTATTCCAAGAATACAGTACAAAATACACATAACATACAAATATGTGTTAATTGACTGTTTATGTTATTAGTAAACTTCTGGTCAACAAGTTATTAGTAGGTTAGTTTCTGGGGAGTCAATTGTATACGTGGAGTTTGAATGTGTGGGGGTTGGTGCCCCTAACCCCATTCCATGTTATTCAAGGGTCAACTGTACTAGATACAGAAGCATTCTTATTTATTTATATGGATCTTAAACCTAGTTAAATATTGTCTTGGCAGCATCGTAAGTTATTCATTAAACTTTAGCTTGCTCAATCTTGGAAAGGTCTCAGTACATCAATTTAGAATTCTCATTTTCAAATCTATGTTAACACTGAGTCAAAAAGCCAGTTTAACTTAGATTCATTCTGTATTTGCTCAATTCTGCATTTTTATGAGGATTCATTTAATTCACTGCTCAATCTGCCTTTATGCTCACACAGATCCAACTTTCTGTTCATCTTCTACTATTAATAAAAGTCTTGGATATTAAGAAAGCCTGATTTTTTTTTCTATGCAGAATATTGTGAATGTAGCCAGGTATTCAATCCCACCCTGCACTACTATGTAACCCTGGGGCATAAAAATCACAGACTAGTCTATGTTAATAGCCTGGCTATTCTGCTAGATGCTGGAGAATAAAATAAGGAGCCAAACTACCCCTGGTACCTGCTGACACTGAGGAGACAGATATTAAACCAGCACACTAATGATCATATGATTTTAAAAGTTATTTAAGGAAAATAACAAGTCTGGTGAAAGCACACAATAAAGACTTTCAGGAAATGTTTATGGAATAAATTTGGGGGCACAGATCACATATGATGACTGTGAGGACTGGTACAAAGAGATGGTAACATTAAGCTGTACCACATTGTCAAGGATCTTAAACAGCAGGCTAAGTGCTTACACTTTGCATAACAAAATGTATAAATTAAGTGAGCCATTAAAGGTTGTAAAGTAGAGGAACTACATAATCCTATTTACATTTTAGAAAGAAGACTATGATAATAGTGAGATGGTGACATGCTTGGCAAAAACTAGCATCAGGAAGCTAGGTTTGCTGACGATTCCAAGAGTTCAGGTAAAAGGTAATGAGGGTCTCAATCTAATAGTGAGACAAAAGGGGCAGGAATGAATTTGAAAGACATTTCATGGATACTTATAACATACTGGTGACTAATAATCCACTAAAATGTCAGGATAAGAGAGATAAGAAATTATAGTTAACCAAATGTTTCTTGTTTGGGTGACTAAGGCTATGCCAGTAAATAAGGCAGAACAAAGAGAGGTATTGTAAAAAGATCAAAGGAAGAAAAAAGTAGCTCCTGATGTAGAAGACCTGGTCTGAAACACACACAGGTTGGCCTAAGTGTTACTACAAGACGTCTGATGCTCACAGTTAAACTATGATCTGCTCTTGGACACTAAAGATCTCACCAAATATCAACATCAAGCAAGGCAACCCTGAGACCATGACTAAGACAAAAAGATAACCACTGTGTAAACCACAAAACACCAAATAGTTCCCTCCCTCAGCTCCTACTTATTTACCAATTACAGTTTATCCTCACTCTAGTTGGCTTTCCTCTACATAGCTCAAATTTACTGAGCTACCCAATCATAGATTTTCCCTGCTTTCTGAAAGTACCCAAATCTACAGCTTTGTCCTTGCTTCCTTAGCTCCTCTCCAAAATTACTTAAAATAAACCCAAATGCAATAAGTTACTTCTAACATCCTCCTAGTGAGACATCCTGCATTTCACTATGTTGCACATTCTTCCTCATTGCAGCCAGCAATATTCCCAACTTTTTAAATGTACTTCATTGGCCTTTGACTTGAGATCATTGACACAGTGATGGGCCTAATACTGAACAACCCAATCTTGAAGAAACTCTAGGTGTATAAGAGACAGTTGGAAATTCAGTTTTGGAGTTCAGATAAACGGAAGGAGTCAATATACATATATGTATACTGGGAGTTACCAACTTTACCCCAATATTTCCCAAACTAGTATATAGAGTTTCAGTAGATTTAATAAATGTAACGTGATATGACTTGTGCTCCAATGCAGTTGGAGAAAACTGGTTTAAACATGATTGTGAGGGTCTTTTACTTTAGAACTATTATAGGATTTACTTTATATTATAAATGTTACTTTACATTATGAATCATACAAAATTTCTAAATGTATTTCATTATAGAACCATTTTTCTAGCCAGACCGATCACTGTGAAGTTTGACACAGAATATAATTTGGGAAATGTTTCAAAAGAAAGTTGAAAAAGCAAAAATGAACTATTGGGACTTCATCAAGATAAAAAGCTTCTGCACGGCAAAGGAAACAGTCAACAAAACTAAAAGGCAACCTATGGAATGGGAGAAGATATTTGCAAATGACATATCAGATAAAGGGCTATTATCCAAGATCTATAAAGAACTTATCAAACTCAACACTCAAAAAACAAAGAATCCAGTCAAGAAATGGGCAGAAGACATAAACAGACGCTTCTGCAAAGACATACAGATGGCCAACAGACACATGAAAAGATGCTCAATATCACTTGTCATCGGGGAAATACAAATCAAAACCACAATGAGATACCACCTTATACCAGTCAAAATGGCTAAAATTAACAAGACCGGAAACAAGAGATGTTGGCAAGGATGCAGAGAAAGGGGAACACTCTTACACTGTTGGTGGGAATGCAAGCTGGTACAGCCACTCTGGAGAAGAGTATGGAGGTTCCTCAAGAAGTAAAAATAGAGCTACCCTACAATCCAGCAATTGCACTACTAGGTATTTACCCCAAAGATACAGAGGTAGTGAAATGAAGGGGCACCTGCAATCCAGTGTTCATAGCAGCAATGTCCACAATAGCCAAACTGTGGAAAGAGCCAAGATGTCCTTCAACAGATGAATGGATAAAGACGTGGTTTATATATACAATGGAATATTACTCAGCCATCAAAAAGGATGAATATTTACCATTTACATCCATGCGGATGGAACTGGAGGGTATTATGCTAAGGGAAATAAGTCAATCAGAGAAAGACAATTATCATATGGTTTCACTCATATGTGGAACATAAGAAACGGTACAGAAGAACATAAGGGAAGGGAGGGAAAACTGAATGGGAAGAAATCAGAGAGGGAGACAAACCATAAGAGACTCTTAACTTATGGAAAACAAACTGAGGGTTGCTGAAGGGGAGGTGAGTGGGGGATGGCGTAACTGGTCAATGGGCATTAAAGAGGGAAAGAGATGTGGTGAGCACTGGGTGTTATACACAACCGATGAATTATTGAACACTACATCTGAAACTAATGATGTACTATGTGTTGGCTAATTGAATTTAAAAAAAGAAAAAGGAAGTTGAAACATTAAGGGTAGATGAGCTCTCTCAATAAGTAAAAATACACCAAAAGGAGAAAAAAAATCCAAGAATATAATCTGTTGTAAAACATAGCCACTGTTAACAGTTAATTAATATAAAGTTATCATTAAGCAAGTTTTATTAGAAACAAAAGTAACAGATACTCAAAAATAAAAAATACATACCCTTCCTAATTTTTTTACCACACCACACTATCATCTGTGCTTCTGAGATTATGACTGACTGATCTTTATGGTAGATTCCATAAAACAGTGTGCTTCTGCACATCTTTTATGATCCCCCCACTCAGTGATATCTCCTTAGTAGCTTGAAATAGCTAACAGTGGGAGTAACTCTGTGAATAACGGCAAATACTACAAATCAGGGCTTGATTATTTTATTGACTGACTCTAACTTTATGACAATGAAGGAGAAAAAAATGCAGATTAAGAGTTTGCTGTGTGTACACCCATTCATTGTGGATAGCACAATGTTCTTTTGAATGGTATTCAACAACCATATCCAATTCAGCAAAGAAGTGCTCTTGTCATTTCTGAACAAGTGAAGTTTCAGCATATGTCTTCACGGTTTTCACTTTCATCTACTCATTAATGTAAATTAAAATACCAATCAATATTCATGTCAGAATTACACTCATTCATCAACTGAAACCATAATACTTTTCAATTATATTAATGTATTACAAAGGGGAAAACTTATTACTAGAATATTGGTCTGTCAGGGCATTCAATGATAACATTACTATTTGTATTTTCAAGCCTGAAATGCATATTTGTCAAAAACTTCATAAAAAATTGATCTTCATATATTCATGTTTACTAGATAATATAGTCAGATTTGTCAATTTCTCTTCACTTACAGCTCAAGAATGCTTCTAATTAATTTTAATCATGTTTCTTTCATATGAAGCAACATATATGCGACTACTGAAAAAAATCTTAAACCTTAGAAAATATATGGCCGCGATTCCCATTCACAATAATTTCTAGAAATTGTAATACCATCCACATCTTTGTTTCTCCAGGATGTATGCCAGTGTTTCAGTCAAAAGTATTTCCAGTAGAATATTTTCACATTAAAATTCATCATAAATTTCTCTAATAGTGGTTACTACACATTTTTTTTTCTTCTGCAAAAAACAGAGAAAATGGGGGCACCTGGGTGGCATAGTCAGTTAAGCATCTGACTCGGTTTCAGCTCAGGTTGTGATCTCAGTGTCCCGGATCAAGCCCCACTTCAGGCTCTGTGCTCAGTTTAGAGTCTGCTTGGGATTCTCTCTCCTTCTCCCTCTGTTCCTACCCCACTTTCTCTCTCTCTCTCTCTCAAATAAATATTTTTAAAAATCAGAGAAAATGGCTGAATGATAACCAAATGGGCATTATTTAATCCACTGCTTTAGAACAAGCATCCATTCTTAGTGAAAACCATTGAGGCATTCGCCTATACCTATTTTGGTTCTTTGGGTTTTTTTTTGTTTTTAGTGGCAATGTAATCCTGGCAACCTCTGTGTTGTTTCTTTTGGCATTCTTCTTCGAAATTTGATTTTTTTTTCCTATGTGAATGTCCATTTTCTTTTTTTTTCATTGTTGATGTTGCATAGTTAATATCTTCTCCACATTTCCTATGTGTCTCCCTCCAAGAAATTATTTTAAAACTTAGCGTTTCATTCTACAATGTTCAAGGATGATTCTAGCTGTCTGCAAATTTTTTATCTGATAAACCTCATCTAAAACTTCACACTAGAAAATAAAAGCTAACTACAAAAATCACATAGAGCTATCATGATTCATTTTTAATAGCTGTTAAATGCAGGAATATGTACTCTCACAGAGCTGCAAATCAACTGTGTTGAAAAGTGAGCTCAATTGATTCCAAACAATCACAAACTTACTATTGAAGAGGTGTCTCTGAGTCTATATGTATCACAGGCCAATTATATAACTAGCAGTTCTCCAACTTACTTTCATATAAAATACAATGTTTGTTAAAGTTAATGCTAATTTTGGAGCTTACATCTATATTTTTAAAACTCAGTAGTAAAACTGAAGTAATTATTTGGAACTTAAGATGATAAAATATTCGTTTGGTGAAGAGAATTTTATCACTTTTTTTTTTTTTTAGAATTTCTAATGCATGGTGATAATGGAAGCAGGTTGACTTTTAGTCAGGATTGTAACTAATTTCATTTTTTTATTTTTTATTTGTTTATTTTTTAAAGATTTTATTTATTTATTCATGAGAGACAGAGAGAGAGAGAGGCAGAGGCAGAGGGAGAGGGAGAAGCAGGCTCCCCGCAGAGCAGGGAGCCCAATGTAGGACTCAATCCCAGGACCCTGGGATCATGACCTGAGCCGAAGGCAGAGGCTTAACCGACTGAGCCACCCAGGCGCCCAGATTGTAACTAATTTTAAATTCTCTCTCTCTTTTTTTATTATGTTATGTTAATCACCATAGATTACATTAGTTTTTGATGTAGTGTTCCATGATTCATTATTTGCATATAACACCCAGTGCTCCATGCAGAACGTGCCCTCTTTAATACCCATCACCAGGCTAACCCAACCCCCCACACCCCTCCCCTCTAGAACCCCCAGTTTGTTTTTCACAGTCCATCATCTTTCATGGTTCATCTCCCCCTCTGATTCCCCCCCCATTCTTCCCCTCCTGCTATCTTCTTTTTTTTTTTTTAACATATAATGCATTATTTGTTTCAGAGGTACGGATCTGTGATTCAACAGTCTTAATTCTCTACAGAAAAAATCCCTGCTCCCTCCTTCTTTTCTTGCATCCAGAGGTGACCTCTCCCATAACATGGCCCTTGCTTGGTACTTTCTGTACTATAAGGTGGTGGTTGCAGACATGAACATAGAGCAGTTCTCAACCCCAGCACTATCAGCATTTGGGCTGGATAATGTTCTGTTGAATCAACTGTGTACATACAGCTAAGGTTAAGGTCAGGTATGAAAAAGTCTGGTATGAAGTAACACTACAGAGTAAATATATCTGGCAAGGCTTCTAGCTCAGACAATGAGAAATGTGAGGAGACAAAAGAAGAAGGGGGTCACTGGCTCAGCCAACACATTCAGGTGAGTCAATCCTGGCAAAAGAAAGGGGTGATATCTTATACCCTGAACATTCTAAAGTGTAGTTGAGTACCTGGGAGGTCACTGATGACCTTGACAAACACAGTTTCAGTGGAGTGGTAACAGGGATTCAAAGAGCAGTGCCTTGAGGAATAGCTAAAAAGTGAAGCAGAGATAGCATTTTCAAGATCTCATCTATGAGTTGGGGAAAATAACAGAGCTTCTTTCTCTAACCCTAATCCTTCCTAATAAAACAGCTCTGAATTCCTTCAAAGAGAAGCTAAATGAGCAGCTAAATGTAACTCCTCAGGCTATACACCTTATCTCTCTTGGCCTCTCTGTCCCAAATTTCCATCTTATTATTTATTATTATTTAAATATAATAAATAATATTATATTATTTAAATATAATAAATATTATTATTTAAATATAACTGCAGCAAAATTTCCTTTAAATGCATAAATCCTCAGATATTTTGAGACCCATTTCTTCTAGTCTTGGGTTTTTTTTTTTTTGATTCATAATGTTTGATTTTTGTTTTAAAAGATTTGGCTTCACTTTTTAAAAATTTCAGTAACTTAAGAGAACTATCATTTTTGGGGTGTGTCAGGGGAAATATATTTAAGAAATTTAAAAGTTTTGGGGCACCTGGGTGGCTCAGTCATTAAGCGTCTGCCTTCAGCTCAGGTCATGGTCCCAGGGTCCTGGGACTGAACCCTGCATCAGGCTCCCTGCTCAGCGGGGAGCCTGTTTCTCCCTCTCCCACTCCCCCTGCTTGTGTTCCCTCTCTCGCTGTGTCTCTCTCTGTCAAATAAATAAATAAAATCTTCAAAAAAAAGAAATTTAAAAGCTTTTAACTTCTATGTCTAACGATGTTTTTAAAAACTTCAAGAATGTGTGAAAAATCCTTTATATTACTTTATGAAATACAATGTCTTTTATTACCTTGCTTTTATAGGACAAATTTCCTTTGCTGAGAATTTTCTCCCGATTCTCTACTGCTTATGTAAGTATCAGCCTTCTTCCAAAATAGAACTCAAAACATATCTCCTCTAGGAAGTCTTCTCATCAAATTGTTCTCTCTCTCCCCTATGATATTCTTTCTATGGCACTTAAGACAATTGGCCTTGGTGTTAGAATTATTAAAGTCATTACTCTGTAAGTGTATGGTGAACATGGATAGGACAATGTCTTAGTCATTTCTCCTACTGAAATTAGTACAATACTTTGCAAAGTAGATGCTCAAAAATGTTGATTAAAATGAATCAAAGCCATATATTGAAAATGAATATACTGGGCCTTAATAATATTTTCTGGACTTAAATTATTATAGGCTTTGTTGCATAATCTTGAGCTTATCTTGGGTTAAATGGCAAATAATTAAAAGAAACCAATCATATATATGAAGGGATTTATAGTTTATAAAGTACCTTCATTCATTAATTACTGAACAATCAATAAATAATTAGGTGAATGGGAAAGAATAGCATGGTAATCGTAAATTATTAATGCAATTTATACTTTCATATCATAAAGTTGTTATAAAACTGCCACGAGTGATTTTATGTCAAGAGACTTGGATTGCCCTCTTACTACCTCTACGACCTCAGGCATATTTGTTATTCCTAAGACATGACTCCCTCTTATGTACTATGCCTATCTCACAAAGTTACTGTCAAGATCAAATGAGGTAATGGAAAATAATAGCAGTTTAAATTATTGAGAGGTAAATATTCATTAAGAACCTACACTGTGTTTTTGTTTAATCATCACAACAATCCTGAGGTTGATTATCATTCCCATTTTTATAAAGACAACTTGTCACAGAGAGCTTACATAATTTGCCCAAGGGTGCATAGTTATTAAGAGGTGGAATTAAAATTTTTCAGATAGTCTGACTCCAGAGCCAAACCTCTTAGCCAAAATACTACATTGCTAACTAAGTGTCAGCTCCATTTCTTTAGATTTTGTAAAACTTGGCTATATAACATTACTAGCTTTTTCAAATTTATAATGTCTAAAACTCCTAGAATAGAAATTTTTCTTTAGATTTCCTAGAGATATAATAACAAATCTATTCAAAACACTCCACAAAAATTCAAATGAAATTTAGGCAAAAAAATAATGTTGGAGGATTAATTTAGTAAACATATTAGCCTAGTGACTTGCCAATTACCTGTCTTCTATACAGTAACTAGTTACATTCTTCAGTATGTTACATACCTATATACATACATATACATACATGTATATATATATATATATAATTGAATCTTAAATAAATCCATTCTTAAATAAATCCATTTAGTAGTCCACCTAGAGGGTTGATTAGTTTAGTAACTCACTCCAAATCAAAAATTAAAAACTGAGGGGTTAATCTTAGGCATTAAAGAAATACAAAATCTGATAGATCCAACTGTTTTCTAATTTGAAAAATGCTATCATAAGCCATTTACTTAGATTGCTTTCTTTAACATTCCAAATTTCAATTGTAATGTGAAATTTGGAGAACACTGCCATCCAGGGATAGAGAACTGAAAGTGCAGAGACAGAAAACCAAAAATTTACGGCAGTAGTTCTCGGTATTGAAACACTCAGTTGGTGCTGCAATCTCTTGTGAGGGAATTACCAATAACTGTTCAATTATTAAAGATTTCAAATGGCACCACATGCTTAAAAAATGACAGGATTCCCCAAAACTTCTCTTTCACCCACTCATTCAAATAAGAGAAAGGTATAGCACTACAATCACCTTGTTAGTACCAGCCCATGATTTTCCTTTTAAAAACAATTCACTGAGGGGCGCCTGGGTGGCTCAGTCGTTAAGTGTCTGCCTTCGGCTCAGGTCATGATCCCAGAGTCCTGGGATCAAGCTCCGCGGTCGGGCTCCTTGCTCAGCGGGAAGCCTGCTTCTCCCTTTCCCACTCCCCCTGCTTGTGTTCCCTCTCTTGCTGTGTCTCTGTCAAATAAATAAATGAAATCTTTAAAAAAAATAAAAACACTTCACTGAGGTTATAATATACAAAAAGCTATACACAATTAATTTAGTCAACCAAATAACTTTGGAGGTAAGTATATACCAGGAAACCATAACCACAATCTATGCCATTAGTATATCCAACACTTCTCAATTTTTTTCCTACCCTCTTTATTGCTTACAGGTTTTTTTTTCTTTTTGAGGATAAAAACACTCAACATAAGATCTATCCTCTCAGCAAATTTTAAGTATCCAATACTGTTAACTATAAGCACTATGCTGTGCAGTAAATCTCGAGGACTTATTCACCCATATAACTAAAACTCTGTACCCTTTGACTAATACCTCCCCATTTTTCCCTCAATCCAGCCCCTGGCAACCACCATTCTACTCCTTCCTTCTCTGAATTTGACTGCCTTAGATTCATGTAAGTGTTTAATGTAGTATTTGTCCTTCTGTGTCTGGTTATTTCACTTGGCACAATGTCCTAGTATCAATTGATATCTAATACTTAACGATAGAAATGGCAGTCATCAGGCGTGTTAGATAAAGAAAAGATTATTTTTTTAAGATTTTATTTATTTATTTATTTGAGAGAGAGAGAGAGAGAAAGCATGAGAGTGGTGAGGGTCAGAGGGAGAAGCAGACTCCCTGCTGAGCAGAGAGCCCGATGTGGGACTTGATCCTGGGACTCCAGAATTGTGACCAGAGCTGAAGGCAGACACTTAACCGACTGAGCCACCCAGGCCCCCAAAAAGATTATTTTTGAGGTAATTTTCTTTTCTCAGAGAAAGTGTCCTGAATTGTATGTCCTCCCCCCAATCCATATATTGAAGCTAAAATCCCCAATGTGATGGTATTTGGAGATAAGTCTTAGGGAGGTAATTAAGATGAAATGAAGTTCTAAAGGTAGAGCCCGAATCCAACAGAATCAGTATTTTTAAATGAAAATCAATAGACACCAGAGAGAGAAAGACCAGAGAAGTCCCTCTCCAGATGTGTATGTTGTAAAGGCCATCTGAGGACACAACAAAAAGGCTGTGTCTGCAAGCCAGGAAGAGAACCTTCACCAGAAGCAAACCTGATGGCACTCTGATCTTGGACTTCTACCCTTCAGAACTGTAAGAAAATAATTTCTGTTGTTTGAGCCACCCAGTATGTGGTATTTTGTTATGGCAACCAGAGTAGCCAAATATAGTGGGATTTGACAAACTCTTGAGAAACTTGAAACTGGAAAACTGGATCCCCATCCAACATGCTGTTGGATCCTTACTTTCACTAATAGAACACTGTAATAAGGAGGAAAGAGGTCTCACACTAGTTGCTTTTAATGATAATAAACTTGTTGTTTCATATATCTGACAGCATTTAACTGATCCAGGTCAACCCTTAAGGGAAAAAAAAGGTAAAGATGGTTTGATGTGTTGCTTTTGAGAGAAACCTGTAGTTTCTGATTAACACTAAAACATTGTTATTACTAGAGGAAATGTGAATAGCATAATAAGAGGTTAGTAGAGTCATCTTTGCAAAGAATCAAGGAAGTTTTTCAGATTGCAGCATTAAAATGGGGAGATGGATTGAGCTGGAAGTGATGTATCAGGGACAATGGAAAATTACTACTCACTTTTAAAAAGAGCATCTAGGTTTTCCATGAGCTTACATTATAAAAGAACAGTCTTTACAGAAAAAATTTAAAATTAAACTGTTATAAATAATATAAAAATGATCTGCTCATGAGAAAAATTAACCTCTGTTGGGAGCTATGGAAAGGATCCTTTAAAAGAATGGACGGAACTTAACCTCGTCTTGAAAAGTAGCCATTGAGAAAGCAGAGTTGGCAGTGGGAAAGGTCAAGGAGAGAGCCTGGGCTAAGAAAAGGTAGAAAACAAAGACTGACATGAGAAGATGATGCTGGTTGGACAAATGAGGTGTTGGACAAGAGGGATGGTCCAGAGAAAACACTACAGGGCCTTTAAGAGCCACAGACTCTTTCTGAAGTATCATGGAATCATAACAACACTTTTCTCCCCAATGAGAAGACACGTTTTTATAAAGCTCTACACTTATCTTTAAGGTGCCCTTTCCTGTGTATTTATGTATGGAGTGTCTACTACCTACCTTAGTTGAAGAAGCCATTACAGTCTAGGAACTCAGCTTTAAGAAGGAGAAGTAAATGAATGAGAAGACAATTACAATTCAGTGTATGGCTCGTTAGTGGCAAAACCACTTCCTATTCAAATAGGAAGTCAACTATGTATGTATTTGTGCCCAAATCACACATTAAACTAAAAGAATACCAACCCAAATGCAAGTCTGAGTTAACATAATTTGAGTACAGAATCCTGACTTAGGAGCATGGGCTCTGGGCAGGGCCTACAGAGGCTCATAAGTAGGCCTAGTTTAAATGTTCTTTCAATCAGTGCTGAAATTCTTCATTTTATCTGTGAATCTGAGTTTTGTATGTGAAGTCCAGGGAGACAACGAAACATATTTCAAGGGCTTAGTCTCAGGTCACCTGTGGTTCTGCCTCCCACATGCTCCACTTGGGTTAAGTGCCTTCCCACTTTCTTGTCTCTGCCCAGCAACTGCTGCCATCTTGTTCCAAAACATGCATCCACCCTAACTAAGTCCTGGGGTGCAAGTCCCAAGCACCTGTGAGGGTCTGCACTAGATCCACCCATATCCCTGTGCTTGAGAGAATGACACATTACATACCAAATAAAAACACATGACGGGGCAAAAGACACTATGGAAGAAAAGAAAAAAAACTTTTCCTACTTTTTGAAGGAGGGATCTTGCATTTTCACTTTGCACTGGGCTCTGCAGATGTGTGTAACCAGCCCCACAGTCCTCTGGCAGTGGTTGGCCCCAGCTGGGTAACTATGGATGAGAAACCTGGCTCCTCAGAAGTCAGTTTCCACATCTGTAAAATAAGAGTAGTTCCTATGTCCTTACATTTCTGTGAATATTTTGGAAACAATTCATGCAGAGCTTTTGCCCCAGACTTTGATCCATTTTAATGATCAATACGACCAGGTGTTAACTATTAATTAAAAGATTATCTAATTCAGATTGACTCCCTAATGCCTCCGCTGCCTACAGGCTAATACTTCAGCCATTCCCATAGGCAGTTGCAAATGTGCTTTAAACATTTGGCTTTAAACGTTCAACTTTTTCTTTTTGGGTTTCCTTTAAATTTAAACTTTCATTGCCTAAATTTAAACCTTATCACAGTGTACAGAAAAAAAATATGTTCGTGCTTCAGCTATAACGTGAGCCTAGGGAGAAAAAGCTGTATCTAATAAGGACTGTTTGTAATAAGCACAAGAATCTTCACAAACGCCAGATAAAAATTCAAAGAAAAATTGGTCACTCAACTGTTCCTTTCGCAAAAGGGCTGTCACCCCACTGGGACACAAAAACATGGTCCTTACAAAGCCGGGCCACGTCTACAGACGAATATAATAAAATCAGCATCTTGAAAAACTTCTAAACTTGGCAACAGCTTTCGGAGCGCCCCCTGGGCCACCTGCCCGTGCCTGGTTTCCATAGAAACGCGCAGTTCCGGCGCGTAGCACTCCACTCCGGAAGTTGTTCTCACTCGCTTCCGTTCTCCCCCTCGGAGAGTCAATCGGCCTATTGCCCAAGCGTCGGCTTGAACGGACGGCGGATGAGTTTGGGGCCGCAAAGGCTGCCGTAGAGGGGCGTGGCGATGGAGCCGCGATTCGGTTCCCGTAGTTCACGTGCCGGCCGCCGCGGATCTTCTCAGACCTACCATGGCTCAGCCGGAGACGTTAAATCTCAATAACGAGGTAGGCGCAGAGGCCGGGGGAACTTGTGGGGCTGCCCTTCAGGACCCCCTGAATGCCTTCTCTGGGTCTTTCTGATGGGCCCGTGGTCTCCTGGGGGAGAGGGTAGGGCATGTGGCTGGGGCCGCTTCTGGGTGGGCCCAGGCAGGTTTCCCGGAACTGGGAGCCTGGCCACAGTAACCGCCTCACGGTTCGTAGGTGGCTGATGCGGAAGACCTGTTTCTGGCCCTCGGGCCCCCTGAATTTTTATCTGTGGGATGTTGGGAAGATCATGTAATCTTAATCTAAATCAGTGTCTTCGTCTGTAGAACGACGCTCATGATAGTACCCCCTTCGCAAGGTGGTTGTGAGATTTAAAGGTAATTGGAGTATGGGAAGTGTTCGCACAGTGCCGGACACCAAATAAACTCTCTACGCATTACCTGCCTTTTATTGGATGCCGGAAGTGAAGGGGAGGGGTGGAGAGCTATAGCTTTTACTAAGATTGCTGATCTTCAATGCCATCGTATCGTTTATAAGGCTGTGCGCCCAGGACCACGTTTCTTACTCCAGCTACTGTCCCATTTTTCTCCTTCCGTTTACACAAAGTTTTTAAAGAGCTGTTTATACTTGCCGTCCCTAATTTCTCTTCTTTCTTAAATTCGGTCTGAAATCAGGTGTTGGCACTTAGTCACTGCTAACAGAAAATGTCAGTGTCACTAGGCTACCATTTCTGCCGCTTTCCCCTTTTCTAGTTTCTGGTTCTATTTAAGGAAGTTATAAGACACCTGAAGATTTAAAGTAAGCTGGAAAAGCAAGAATCAAATGAAGACCTCACAGCTACAGGAAAGGAAGTTCTTTATGTTCATTTTTCAGTGGCTGTTTAAGTGTTTGCCGTGAGCAAGATAGACTGTTCATGTTGTACAGTTGTGTGTAGACATACTTTCTGCTTTCAGGCAACCTGTACTCAGATAGAAAAGGGTAGGCAACACCCACCGATGGTACAGAATCATGCCCAGAAGAACAAGTGGTGCAGAAAGGTTGCCAAAGAAGGCAAAATGAATTCTCTTTAAGGATCCTACACTGGAATTGCATTATTGATTCAGTGAAGGGGAAGAAGGCATTTCAGGCGGAGAGACTGGTATAAGGCGGTAAGAGATGGTAGTAGAAACCTGCTTGGGTTCTAAAGGGCTAGATAACTCTCCAGAGATGAGAATTTCGGGGATTAAGTAGGAAATGAAACTCAATTATATTACTGCCTTACTGCCAGATTATTAAGTCCGAATTTCAGTTGACAGTGGAGTACAGAATATAGTGAAGGGGGAAATTAAGCTTGTGCTCCTTCCAGAAAACATTTGGTGGGCTTTTTCTCATTAGTTTGCCCAGGACATATAAAATAGTTTAATTGGATATCCTTGGGAATTTTTTGAAATACTAGTGAGCTTCCTATTCAGTTTTGAAATTGCCGTTGGAGTCATTTAGCACTCTTCACTTAAGGTGTTTTCTTTTTCCACCTGACTAATTCCCAGTCCTCTTTAAAACACTTAAAATTAGGAATTCCTCACTAATTCACCTCAATCTAGGCTAAATGTCCGTTCTTTGTGCGACCACTTTCTACTCTTGAAACACTTTCTACCTCTTTCTTAGTTTTTGTGTAGCTGTCTACTACCTACAACGTAAGTGCTCTGACAGTGTTTGCTGGGCGACTAGATGAGCTTATCAAATTAGGAAGTGTATACATCCCATGTTAAAGTAAATCTTACACGTTCTCATATGAAGGTGGGGGAAAGGACAGCGGAAGTGGAGATGATGAAAGGTGTTAGAATTTAAAGCAAATGGGAGAAAAATATCTACAAAGGGGAAAACAGATAGAGATTTGTCTACATAAAAACTGCGAAACATCCCCAAATTTAAAAAAGACAGCCGATTAGAAGAAAATACATAGGAGATATAACAGGTAAGTGGCTAATATCATTACTGTAAAATAGTAATTAAGAAAAACTGCCTCTTAGAACATTGATAAAAGAAATGAATTAACAGCTTCCCCAAGGAAGAAATATATCTGCAAAAGAGGTCACATTCACTACTTTAATGTATCCGTTACTTTTTCATCATCATCCCATCCTAGTCCAGGTTACATCTCTCACCAGAACTACCCTTTGGGCCTTCCAGCTACTGTCCTGCCTCTTCTCCGTCTAGTCTGATCTCCGTAGTGCAGCTGGAGTGCTCTCTTCAAAAGAGAAATCTAATTTCCTGACTCCCTTGCGTACAGCCTTTTTGATGGTTTCCTGTTGCTTTTGGTAAAGACCAGTCTAAACAAGGCCAGTCTCCTCTCCCCCTTAGAGTATACCACTGCTTGCCCCCACATCAGCCTCACTGGCCTTCCTCCACTAGGTAGCATAGCGCTCTTAAACATCCTTTGCACAAGTTCTTCCTTTTACCCAAAACCCCTTTTCCTCTCAGTCCATTTCATATTTCTACTTTACTTGCTATTTCTCAGGGAAACAGGGTTTGACTTTCATTTTAGTTCTGTAAACTTCTGTAACACCATTTACTTCTTTTCGGCACTTGGCAGAGTTGCTGAGTGTTATGTGTGTGTGAATGTGAGAGATTTCTTTCCTCCACCTGTCTGGAAGCTTTTGCTCACCATCCTATCCTCAGTACTGATGTGTTCAGTGAGAAACTTGAGCCATCATTTTTATGATACTTAGTAACTTAAATTAGCTCTCCCTAACTGGGATTTAGGAATTCAGAGATACTATAACTACCTGAAATTTTGGGTAAATTGGTATTTGTGTGCGTGCCTCTTGGGGGAAAAAAGTCCATAGGTTTCATCAGATTCTCAAACATTTCTAAATCTCTGTTATTATCTTTAGGATATTGGTACTTGTTATCTCTGCATGATTTTTAATTATGACTTTTCTTTTAAATAATTTAAATAATTAAATAGCATATTTAATTTCCCAAAATGTCTTTTGTGAAAATAAAAAGCCTGCCTGCGCAGGCACCTATTATATTATGCTAACTTTCAATGTCTTCTACCCTTAATATTTTTATTCTTTTCAAAAATTTTCCAAGGAGAAAAGCTGACATTATATTTGACTACCCGATTCTAAGTTCTTAAAATAACGTTTATTCTTCAGTATGTAAAATCTTACCTTTTTAATTTTACCTTTACTTTTCTTCAAAAAAAAATTGCTTTTTACTTCACCTTATGATCATTTATTACATTTTTTATTTTGACTAGTACTTTACATGGACCTCGAAGTGAGAATATTTAACTGACTTAAAGCAACTTCCCTAGCCTCAAGCATAGTACCTTGTTTACAGGTAATAATGAGTAAATAGTGTTGGGCAGATGAAAGTATAGATGGCTCAACATGAGTTACTTTATGTTCACATGAGGGAGGGAAATCTCCTAACTGTACACTTTTTTTCCCCTCCCTCTCCGTTAGAACTAGAGAAGGGACTCACAATTGGAAACAACAGCGGCCCTAGCATCTAGTGAATAAAGAATTTGTAAAACGAGAGCTGGATTTGCTCCAGTCATGTTTCTTTAGGCAGCAGTGAAATGCAAATTCAGAACTAGGAAGTGAACCAATCTGATCATGTACTTTAATTCTGTAGGAGGGCCAAGGGCCTTTATATTAAAGAGACATTATTTTATTCCTGATAACAAATTACCAAGAAGCCCATTAGACAATTGCTTTCCACTTCCTATAAGATGGTAAAGGTAGACTCTAAAGCGCCAGAGGACAAAGTGATTTGCCTCCACATATTGTAAAAGATAAGAATGTCAAGAACTGTATTTGTATGTGCTTTTGAAGTTACATAGCTCCTATTTCATAATTGAGTGCATAGTACTTTTTAATATTTTTTTCCCGAAGTAGTAAATCAGGGTCTATCCATAAGAAGAGAACCGTTTTGTTTGGTTGTTAAACTATTCTGGGAAGTTTTGCTAGGTGGCAGTATATGCTCAGTAATGATTAAGTTGTAGCTAATCACCAAGCATTCTAGAATTTTTGAATTGCTGCTCATCAAAAGTGAAAAAATACAATTCAACAGTAAGTTGTCACCAAATGGCCAAATTAGAATCCCTCTCTGTAATTAATACCACAATAATTAATACATAATTAATTTTGTCAACTATGAAGTCGTTCATATGGAAGATGATACAACAAATGTCCCTATAATCTACTTCTTATATTTAGCAAGTGTCAATATTTTGCTATATTGTAATGCTTCATTCCACCTACCTTCTTCTCTGTCTCAGAAGTAATTCTTACTCTTCCAGTGTAATTTTCTCATCCACATCTTTTTGTAATTTAGTAACATACCAGCATTTATTATCTTATATATGCCCAGAGTATTATGTAGTATATTTTTAAATTTGCGTGTTGCTGTGTTAATGCATGTTGTACCACCGGTATCATTATAAAAGTTACTTCTCAGGGCACATGGGTGGTTCAGTCCATGAAGCTTCTGCCTTTGGCTCAGGTCATGATCTCGGGGTCCTGGGATCGAACCCAGAGTCGGGCTCCACACTCAGTGGGGAGTCTGCTTGTCCCTCTGTACCCCCTCTCCTGCATGTGTGCACGCGCTCTCTCTCTCTCAAATAAATAAATAAAATCTTTAAAAAAATCTTTACAAGTCCCTTTTCACCACACAATTTTGGGGTTTACTCATGATAATACATGCATATCTCCTGCATTGATTTAGAACACCACATTGCTTGTGCTTTATTTATATGCATTATTTTATCTCTTTTGCACAATTTTGTAGGAACTCTGCAGTGAACAGTCTTCTGCATAGGCTTTTCCTGTTGTTGGAGGTGTGTCTCCTTGATGGGTTCCTAGAAGCAGGATTTTTGTTAGATGTTGGCCAGAGTCTCCTCCAGAAAGAGCATATCAGTTTGCATTTCTGTCAGCAGCATATGCTTTCTAATAACCATGGGTTTTTGTTAGAAGTTAATTTAAATGCGTGGCCAAGTCCGTGAGTTACCAGAAGAGGCTGTCTAATTGACTGGCCCGCAGATAGGTGACAGTTCAAAGTCATATTTACTTCTGTCTTTGGACCATAGTTTTCTCTCAGCTTTATAGATCAGAAACTTGCCATCCTTGTCACCCCAGAAGTATAGCTCATTCTTTCAAAAGCAAGTTCACGTTAACGATAGCCTAGAAGAGGCCATAAAAATGAGGAAGCTAGTTTATTAAATAGATCTAATGTAAGACAGTAATGCTCACATTGTAAAACATTCTTTTATTATCTACTGATCTACATTGGCTACTTGGAATGTAAAACCATAGAAAGGGGTTTTAATTGTACAGTTCATTCTTGTTGGGCTTTGATACATTTGTCCCCATAATTGAGTTACTCCAGTGCAAACTGGATTTCTCATCTCTGAACTGGGGAACACTTCTCTGGAATCTCCGTGAATTAGACATCGCCAGCTTTTGCGCTTTGTGGCTCCCTTTCCTGTATTTGACTCTTCCCCCTGTGCCCACGTGGTCTTTTCCCAAGCAGGTATATTAGGTTTCCACTTAACTTAGTTACGATCGTATTTTTGTACTCTCTGCCCAAGAGGTGATCCAGGTTACATTACTGGGTTGAAATTTTACCAGGTCAACAGAGGTCACCTGCATGCGTAGGTTCTCATTGACCCCTCACTTTCCGCACGTGTATTGTGTGTGTGTCTTTATGTCTTTGTGTGTTCCCGTGTGTGTGTGTGTGTGTGTGTGTGTGTGTGTGTCTCTCTCTTTTTCTTCAGAATGCATTCTTTTGCTGCTTGGAAGCCCTCAGCGTCGGTTTGGCGGTCTTACTGATGATGACCTACAGATTTGTCCTTCAGTGTCTTTCTTCAAGCTCTTCCCTTTCACTTTTTTTTATTTTGTTTCTTTTTTGTCAGTGCATTTCATTCCATTAGTATGCCTCTATTTTCTCTTTCCTCTACTTCTCTTTCCCTCCCAGACAGTATCCTACTCTTTTCACATTTTTAACAATGGTAGTTCTATTTGCTTTTGGTTGGAAAACCAAAGCACATTGCCCTTAAGTAGTGCATTGGCCTTCTGACAGTATTGAATGTTTTAGGCCTGTCTGTTGACTTGTGGGTTTTCTGTCAACCAACTTCCTAAGTGCAAATGAATTTTGAATCGTAACTGAGAGGCTCTTGGTACCTGTTTGTCAGTTTTGCAAAAATAAAGTGCTTGAAGAAAGCTAAGTGCTTGGGGTAGGCAGTAGTGAGAAAAATAAAATAATATTTCCATTGTTACATAAAATGAATGTACTTATTTTTCTAATATATTAAACTTAATCAAATTTTCCTACTGCCTGCACGCAAATACTGGAAAAGTCAATAAGCTATAAAAGGATTTTTTGGTTTTGGCATGAAACTACATACATAAAGCATTCCCTTTTAGAATTCCCTAATGCAGTAATGACAAACATAGTACTTCTTAAATTGGAATTTTAAAATTGGAGTTTAGCTTTCCCATGATTGGAATGTAACTGAGGACCAACTCTGCTCACTGCAATTTATTAGTTAAGTTGGGTTAACAGCAGTTAGTGAATAGCATATAATCATTTTATGCACCTGTAGGGTACAGCAGTTAGAAACAGTTAATGTATTTTAATGCATAACTTATCACTCACTATTGTTTTGTTTTATAAATGACCTTCAAAAAATGTGTCATAAACCCCCATTTTGCTGCATATGAAATACAACAATTTTGGGGTGCTTGGGTGGCTCAGTCAGTTAAGCGTCTCCCTTTGGCTCAAGTCATGCTGTCAGGGTCCTGGGATCTAGCCCCATGTCCGGCTCCCTGCTCAGTGGGGAGCCTGCTTCTCCCTCTCTCTCTGCTGCTCCCTGCTTGTGCTCTCTCGCTCTCTCTGTCAAATAAATAAATAAAATCTTAAACAAAAAGTTCTGTTCTGCAAATCTCCATATATCAACAGATACTGTAGAATTTATAAAAAAAAAAATTTAGTGTAAATGGCTTTTTGTTATGCAAGTATGAATTTTTTTTTTCTAAACCTAACTTCAAAATAAATTCCAAAGTGGTTGGTATATCTAGTGGGAAAGAAACCTGATTACTCTGCATTTTGTTACTATATTAGGCATTTGAAACAGTGAATGAACAAGTAAGTATTACAACTTTTCGGGTCATTTGTTTAAATTTTTTTGAGTATATGTGAGTTTATTGAAAACTCACACTATACCATCACTATGTTAGGTGGTAAGATGTAATGTTGAGTAAAACCAGACACTTGACCTTCACGGAATTTATAATCTGAGAAGACACATCAGATTGTAATCAGATTACAAGTAAAATGTATTCTGGGGTGCCTGGGTGATTCAGTCGGTTAAGCGTCTGCTTTTGGCTCAGGTTATGAACCTGGGGTACTGGGATTGAGTACTGCATTCGGCTCCCTGCTCAGCAGGGAGTCTGTTTCTCCTTCTCCCTCTGCTGCGCGTGCGCAGTCTGTGTGTGTCTCTCTGTCAAATAAAAAAATCTTAAAGAAATATTCTGACTTGGTTGTAGATAACTGGTTGGAGAGGGGGAGGAATGGATATAGACAAACCAATTACCAGTAACTCACCCAAGAGAGCTAGGAGGTCAAGAAAGGGGGGAAAAGTGGTACAATTTGGGATATAATTAGGAGATACAATTAACCCGACGTGGTAAGAGATTCACTGTGAGGGATTTAGAAAAGAAAGCTAGTTAAAATGAGCCCTAGGTTTATAATTGAACACAAGGATTGTTCTTTTCCCTGAAATTTAAAACAACAAAAAAGGAATCCATTTGGGGGTGAAGAACATGAGTTCAGGTGTGCGTTGTAGATGATTTTAAGCATGCTCAAAAGGAAGTATGAAGTAAACATTGCACATTTAGGTCTGGAGCTAATTATTGAGTCATCTTGTTTAGGTGGGAAATTAACAATATACACAGGTAAGCTCACTTAGGTCTAAAACGTATATTGTGAACAGAAGAGTTGGCTTAGGACTGCCCTATGAACTTATGACTGGTTAGGGGTGGATGAGTCTTCAAAGAAGACCAAGATAGAGTGACTGGAGAGAACAGAGGAAAACCTGGAGAGTATTCTGTCCCGGAAAGCAATGAATAAGTGTTCCTAGAAAGAGAAAGTGGTCACCATTGTCAAATGCTGCTGAGATCGCAAGTAAAGTGAAGTTGAAAAATTCCTGTTGGATTTGAGGGACTTTTAGAAATCATTGGTGTCTTTTGTAACAGCTTTTAGTGGACTAATAGGAATGGAAATCCAACTGGGATTATGTGGTATGCAGAAATGGAGTTAGGGAGTTTGAGCCTCTCTGAAAGCTTCGCTCTGAGGCAGTTGTAGAGAGAGGGTACTCCTAGTGATCTTCATAGTGAGAATGTTTTGTCTGTCTTATCTCTATTGAAAATGAATCAAGCACAATTAAAAATCAATAGAAACAACCATGTAAGAGATTGACAATGCTAGAGTAAAGGGGTAGTCTGTAGTAAGGGTTCTAAGAAGGCAGAAAAGATGAGATCCAAAATACATGTAGAAGATGAATGTCAGATATTGTGTAGGAGAATTTGTTAATAGAGGATGGTAGGTGATGAAAGTAAATTTGCATTCATGGTGGTAGAAAGATGGTGGTTCCCCTCTGATGTTCATTTTCTCCATAAAACTGGAAAAGAGGAAGAAGGTCAGATGTTTCAGAAAGCAGGCAAAGGTTTAAAATAGTCATTGTAGAAGGAATTGACCAAAAAAATATAATAGGCTTGCTAAGAGTGTAGGAGCCCATTTCATATTAGTTATGATGAATTTAATATAGATAGACTGTCTCAAGTATTTCCCAGCTCTTGGGGGGACTATGATAACTCAGGATTAGGCGTGCCTGGGTGGCTCAGTTTGTTGGGTGGCCAGTTCTTGGTTTCAGCTCAGGTCATGATCTCAGGATCCTGGGATTGAGTCCCTTGTCTCACTCGACGCTCAGGACACGGAGTCTGCTTGAAGATCCTCTCTCCCCCTCTCCTTCTGCACCTTCCCCCTCTCTAAAATAAATAAAAGAATGAATCTTTGAAAAAAATGAACTCAGGATGATGTTTTCATCCAGGATTAACTAGAGGGATAGTTAACAGGAAGGATAGGAAAGTTTAAGGTATTGACAAGTGTTGATCATGTACATAAACTGAATAAAAGGAGGAAAATTGAAAAGAACAGGACTAATGGTTTGAGGGAAAGTATAGGGGTCAGTGAACTGTTGGCCCCAGGGAAGTCAAAGATGGTGGTGGTAGGTGGAGTTGAACAAGGAAATAAGCATTGCAATCTCAGTGTAGAGTATTTGCATTAATGGTTGTAAAAATGGAATCCTCATGAGTGATAACAAGGACTATGGTGTGACCTTGGACATGGGTGCTGAGACTGAAGAGGTCATGAAGAAAGGAAATCAACAAGTGAGGATATTATAATGGATAGGTTATATTACATAGACATCTGTGTCACCCAGAATGACGGGGTAAGTTAGGACAGAGATGAATTGTAAGCGGATTGCCACTATCTTCACTGAATAAGGGGCTGGAATATACTGAGGGTGAGAGGCGGTGTTATAGCCAAATGTGCAACCTTGAAGAAACAGAATGATGTTGATACTGCTATTTTGGCAAGGAGATTTTGAGGGATTGTATGTTCCAGGTAGTCTAGCAACGCTCTAGAAAAAATTACTTAGGGATCACAAGGCCCCTGTCCTCTAGGAGTGCCCAGAGTATAGAAAAAGATGGTCACATGAGCAGTTAGGGACAGTACAGTGAGTTAGATGCTGCCTACAAAGTATAGTGGGAACATGAAGGTTGGAGGGTTTATCTCCATTTGAAGAAGTCATTGGAAGACTTCTCAGGAAAGATGATATCTGACCTGAATTTTATATAGTTCTTAAAGTGGAGAAGGGGAAGAAGGACATTATAGGAGGAGGGAGAAAATATATGTATGACAGGCAAAGTATAAACTCAAAATGATGGCATCCCATCGTACTAAGTACTTTTATAACGTGGCTCTTCATCGTTAGAATATTTCCATTTCTTGGCCAGTTTTTCTGGTTTTTTTGTTCTTAGAGTTCAGCACTTGTCTAATGGGATGATTTAAAGCATCTGTCAGTGTGTGTGTGTGTGTGTATGTATGTATGTGTGTGTGTACGCATGCACGCTTGTGTTTTTCACATTTCTTTTAAAGTTACACTTGAAATTTATCACCGGAAACGAATGCAGGGGTTGCTGTGTAAATAAGTAAAATATTATCACTTTCACACATTTGCTTTTGGTAACTGAATGGTAACACTCATTCACTAAATTAAAGTCCTGCCATTATGGGTAAAGCTCTGTTTTAAACCGCAAGGGTGCGGAGATGAATATGATGCTCTCTCATCTCAGGGAACTCACCATTTATTACGTTCCAAGCACAAAATACAAGTGCACTATTAAAATATTAATCACCGAGAACGCTATGTCTTTCTAAAAAAGTCCTCAGACACATTTTTAGAATGTTGATTTACTCCCTCACTGTTTATGAAAGAAGTTTGATTTCATCGAACTGTGAATATGGTTGAAAATTTGGTTAAAGTGACTAGACTTAATCTGTAATATTAAGACTCAAAGTATGTTTCTTCTCGAATTAAGAGAGAACCTTTCTAATTTCGATTTTATTCCTCAAAGGTTGTGAAGATGAGAAAAGAAGTGAAGAGAATCCGAGTGTTGGTTATCCGAAAACTTGTCCGGAGTGTTGGCAGACTGAAGTCAAAAAAGTTAGTCACTTGAAGTTATGGTCCTATGACTAATAAAATGTCAGAAAGTTGTTTTTATTCAATATTTACAAAATTTGAGGGTGGGACCAGAAGGAATAATTAAGTATCTTACTCATACAACACTTTGTTTTATATGGAGAGAGGATCTGAGTGGGATACACTGTGCTATGTCAGCATGTCCTTACATGGTTTGGGCCACATTTGCTTAGGATACACAGTGAGTTCTGCTGTTTTTTCAGGGCTCTCCTTCTGGCCTTTTCAGAATGAAAGTCCTTCAGAGTTATTTATGTGTTTTATGTTATTGGAAGTTATTTTAAGATGCTGGTGTAGTTTAATAAGTCTAGTAATAACTTCAATTATGAAGATTTTATGTCAGTTTATTCCTTGAATTGGAAATCTTCATTACCTTGTGGAAGTGTTTATCAAAACATGTGCCATCTATTTTTTAATAATATTTTGTAATGTCCTTATGACTAGTATTTGAGTAAGCATGTTACAGTGTTTACACTTTCAGTATAAATATTTAGTCTTCACATGTATTTTGTTCCTGATTAATTTCTTGTTCTATCATAAATAACCTTTCTCTCTGATGTAATCAGTATTTCTCTTTATGTATTCCTTTAATTCCAGAGAACAAAATTTTATTTAATAAAATTATATCTGACCTTTAATTGTAGCTTATGAAGGTTATGTTACATTAAATGCAATGTGCCATTAAGCAGTTGATTATTCGACCTTCCCATTAAGGAATTAGAAGGCCAGCTGTCTCTCAGTAGTAATGGTCATTAATATAAGGCCAGATAATGCTCATATATGCCAAATACTTGGCTTTATTGATGGAATTGGTGTCTGTGTTGGGCAGTGGGGATGTTCTGGGCAGTGCATGATAAGTGTTTTTTATTTACACTTAATGCTTTTCTAAAAGAAATGAAGAGACTTTTCATTATGATTGGAGTCTAAAATACATGCTTTTCCTGGCTGTATATTTTCATGTATTTTTTACAGGGGTACTGAAGATGCACTGTTAAAAAACCAGAGACGGGCACAACGATTGCTTGAAGAAATTCATGCTATGAAGGTAAGGCCGTGTGTGTGTGTGTGTGTGTGTGTGTGTGTGTGTATTTCTGCGTCTCCTCTCAGCCTGCTGTGTGTGTGTGGTGTTAGTTATTTGAGTATTATTGCCAGTTGACTAAGACTGAATTTTATGGGTCTGTTTGGTGAAGAATGTGGCACATTTAGAAAATTGTAATATGTTTAAGCTTGCATTTTTTCCATGTTTTTTACTGAATTTGTTGAAGTCCTAGAATAATATACGTAGAAGCTATGCCAAGCTAAACTCATCTATGTTTAATAATGCCTCACGCCTGAGATTTTTATTTTTACTCTAACTTCACACATAAAGTCTACGTTAAGTTCGAGAATTAAAGCGTTCATGCTATTTGGTAATGCGGACGGTGATATTGGAGGCTGACATCATGCTTTGCCTATTGCCAACTCAATAAATTTTTGTGTGGTGGTATCAGCGTTTTATTCAGCTCTGTAGTAACTTGAAATAAAATTAGTGCTGGACCAAAATGAGCCATATTTTTGTTTCTTTCAGCCAGACTCTTCACTAGCATAATTTTTAGGTCTTCTCACTGCTCTTACTTTGTGGAAACTTTCATTTACCAAATGACATACTATTAAATGTCTGGGAGACTGTTTTATTGCAGAACTTAAAAACAACATTTGGTACCAGCAATTACCTTAATTGCAGGGTCATTTTGCATGTATGTTTATTACATTTTGGTATAACTTCCAAGTTTTGAGATAGATAAAAGAGCCAGAGAATTCTCTAACAATATTTTAATTGAGTTAGATCATCAAAGCTTCTCACCATTTTTTCCATTGGAAGGGATGATAAAGTGTTTTATAGGACAAAGTTATCACAGTTAATCCGAGTAGAAATGAGGTGGGACATGATTCTTTGTGTGAGTTGTTTTTTGTGGGGTATTTATTTGTTTTATGTTCACAGGTCTGCAGAATTCACAGAATCCATTCGCTGTATCTTTTCTTTCTCAAAGTTTTAATCCCCCTTTTGTGTAGTCATTCAGTCAAAATATTCTGTATGTGAGTCCTTATTATTGTTTGTATCAGTATAGTTCACAGATGATGTTGGCTTTTTCGTACCTTTTTTTCCATGAAATTTCTCCAAGAAATAAAATCTTTATAGAGATTTCTGTTTTGAGTGTAGCACTGAGATAGGAAATTACGATTTATCCCTTTTTCTCTTTCACTTTCTCTTAACCAAGGTCCTTACTAAATTACATTCCTTACCTAAATTTTTCCCTGTAATTTCTTCTGAATAGTCATTTTCGCAGTCCTAAATTATTCAGATGCTTTGAACTACTGGGTAACTGCTGATTTTATTTTACCCTGGAAAGGATATAGTGTATATAAAAAGCCTATATGCAGTGTATGAAGAGTTTGAGATTAAAATATATTTGTTAATCTTCCTTTCTGTAGCTCTCAATAGTAAATTTAATTTAATTAGAAAGAAAAGTCCTTATTTGATCTGTATGTGAAAGTTGTTTTCTGTTACTCTTAATCCTTATCAGCAACAGGAAATTGGGCTGAATGATAATTAAAGTTTATAGGTTTACAAGATTGCAGTGTTGTGACCTTGTTTGTTTTCCTAGTTCACTACGATTAAGACTACTATGGGATCATTGCCTCATAGAAGACTAAAATTCATAACCTATATATTCCTTGCATTTGTAAATTTAATAGTATATAAGTTCTTCGAATTCTTGGTAGTAGTGGTCTAGATTGGCTACTCTGACATCAACTTCTTTCATAATGCTGTTTAAAAACTGGATTACATTGAAATGTAAAAACCAGAATAAAAAGTGTAGTAGAAAGATGGTACGCTTTTCTTACATTTGAAATTTTCACATTCATGATTCTTTTTACAAAATTAAGCTATTTTTCTAAAAGAAGCAAATGCATAGAGGATTTTTTAAAATTGAAAGGTCATTTGTGATTTCCTAAGGAAGTGTTCATCATCTGGGAGTATCAAAGAAGTAGTTACAAAACAGAAAACTTACAGTCTCAAATAAATTTGGAGAAAAACCTCTACTTATTTGTTTTTCCAGATGATTTTTTTCTTTGGCTCATATACCACTACATTTTTATAGACTTGTTCATGACAAGTCCTATACTTGTCAAGTTCATGACTTGTCCTATATAGACTTGCTTTCTATGATAATAGGGTATTTTGTTGCAAGCTGACTTCCTCAAGAAGAAAACCTGAGATATTTTTAGAAATGGGAGTTTGTTTTCTGGCCAAGAAAAAAAAACATGCCCTGATCTTTATGATACTATAAAATCATAGGTTCTAATTTTATAGACTATAATGTATGAATACCAAGTCTTTGCTGCCTTTTCTAATAGTATTCACTAACTTTTAACTTTGACGTTAGTATAAGTACTGTCTTCCGAAACAGTCCTTTTTTCTTTGGAAATTAAAGTAGATAATCAACTTTTACAGATTCCTGTTAGTTAGCTAGAGGAGGATATGGTAAAAGTAAGACACTGAAGTCAGTCAAAATGTTCAAGAAATTCCTTCTTAAATAGTAAAGATAATGACTGGCTTTTACTGTGCATTTACTATGTGCCAGGTAGTACATTGTGTGTTTTATATTCACTATCTTATGAAGTTGGTATCATTCTTACAGTCCCAATCTTACAGGATATGAAACTGAGTCTTACAGAAGTCAAGCAGCTTGCCCAAGGTCAAATAGCTATTAGGTGGTGGGCTTCCCAATGGATTATGAAGTGAACGGAAGTAGCTACTTAATTGTGTTGCTTCAGTAAGACAAGAACTTCCTGAAATATATCTAGATTCTACTCTCCTAGAGATTGGATGAGAGAATATAATAATAAACATGATACTTGTCCTGTAGGGGACAAAGGCCTAAAGACATACAACATGTTTTCAGATTCTTTAATTCCTCACAGCTAAATATATTCCGTTACCTCTCTATTTTTTTCTTACTTCCCCATTGAGGCTGTTACTTTTCGGTATGTTAGGTGTTCCTGTACACTGAGAATGTGTGGATTCTGTGAGACCTTGCTCTGCCTGCTACCCTTACTTCTCTATTTTAAAACTTTCTAATTTTGTGTTCTTCTTCCCTTCTTTTGATGCGCTTAGGTCTCCTACTCAAACCAGCCTTTGAACTTGCATCAGCTGTTAGGATTGCCTGTCCCCATGCCCCTTCACAGCCTGTTTCTAAGTGGTTGGCGTTAGTGGAGCACAAATAGGTAAAATGGTGTAGATTATGATGATATTTATATCCTGTCATTTGAATTTCACCCCAACTCTATAAATTACGCAAATTCATATTTCACAGGACATGTTTAGAAGAGTTCTGGGCTGCATATACCCCCTGGATTATGGGTTTATCATCATATATATTCATATATTAACATTTTGTGACATATCTGGTTGTATTTGCTTTTAAAAAATTGCTTTTAAAAATTTGTTGAGAAATTTCTCTGTAATTTCATATACTTTTGGTTGTTTTCTCCTATGAATGCCATAGAGTAAAAGATGCCTTATTTTTCTTGGAAGGCTACTGTGTTAATTAGCTGTATCAAATTAACATTTAGTTCACTTATCATACTAAAGTAATAGTATTAAATAAGTTAGTCTTAGATAATAATTATTTTTGACAGTTTCATCTTTTGCCTGTAAGCCAATCTAAAGAATCAAATCAGACACATACTAGAGATCTTACCTACGGTCCAGCTTAGGTATGCGGTCAAGGCTATGCAGTCAAAGGCACGTGAAGCCAGGAGAGAGATCTGGGACTCTGGGTGATTCCGCATGTCCTTCCTTTCTACATCAGACAGGTGGCCCAGAGTAAATGATTAGGTGTCTAAGTGAGGAAGTGTAGTTACTACCTCATAGCAAAGAACATTCAGACTTCGAAACTTCTCCATTCTATTTCCAGTGTTGGATAGCTTAAGCGATTTTCTCCGGAGGTCCATGCCTCATAAGTCCATAGATTTTTAGGTTTGTTTACTGTAAAGCGTCCTTACAAGGGACAGCCTCCTCAGCATTTTTCAAATAAGGACTTTCCTCCTAACAAAAATCATTAGTCTGTTTACCAGGAGGACCAGTTAACAGCATATTATTAACAAGTACGTTAAACTCTTTCACCTACTTTTCCTGGAGTTTCTTCCTGATAAAGAAAGTTATAGACATTGGGGAGGGTGTGGTGAGCACTGTTGAATCACAGACTTGGACCTCTGAAACAAATAATACATTATATGTTTAAAAAAAAAAAAAAGATAGGAAGGGAAAAATGTGGGGGGGAGGATCGGAGGGGGAGATGAACCATGAGAGACTATGGACTCTGAGAAACAAACTGAGGGTTCTGGACTGGAGGAGCGTGGGGTGATGGATTAGCCTGGTGATGGGTATTAAAGAGGGCACGTACTGAATGGAGCACTGGGTGTTATGAACAAACAATGAATCATGGAACACTACATCAAAAACTAATGATGTAATATATGGTGATTAACATAACAAAAAAATTTTAAAAAAAACTAATGATATAATGTATGGTGATTAACATAATAAAATTAAAAAAAAGTGAATGGATCCTTTTCTCTAGTACATTGAAGAAATCAAGTAATAAAAATTTCTTGAAACCTTTAGGTTGTCTTTAAAGATCCCCAGTAAAAACTCAGCATGGTACTTTTACCAGGAGGGAGACAAGTAACGCCCTTCTCCAGAAGAGTGGAGGGAGGCATCCAGGCACCCAGGAGAGTGGTGCCATCTGCGTAACTATTGAATTTTTCTCCTTTATTTCTACTTGTCCCATCACATTTTCTCTCCCTGTTCGCTTTTCTCTACTGTAGTTACTGGTAATATCTAATCTGGACACTTGATTAAATAAATAGCTCAGACAATAGGTGAAGGGATAGACTGAGCAGTATAAAAATCAGTGGGTCTTGGACTCAGGTGAATCTGAAAAATATCACTTGTTGGAGAGGACGTCACTACATGGACAGGCAGTCTTATTCACTGTTGGTGGGCATAAAAGGTCATACGCCCTTTGACACAGACACTTGATAAAGTGTCTAATTTAATGTGTTTAATTTATCTTTTAATTACAGAGCCACAGTTGACACGTTTTTACATATTATAATACTACTGACACCCCTTAAATACTTTACTAAATTTCCAGTTATTTATTTTGTATTTTTGGTAGAGTAAGGCCTTTCTAGACATGTATCCTTTTAGTATCTAACATTTAATGATGGCAGTAGTTTTTGATATCATCTTCCTTGTAGTTTGGTGTTTAAAAAGTGACATATGGTGAAGCTCTATAAGGTTTATTATAAGTCTTTGTTTCTTAAGAAACTAACCCTAGACTGATAGTTTGTTCTTACTGGTCTTGGGGGGGAAGGATTCCTTTCCCCTTCTATTCAGGGCCAGTCCCTCTTAATTTGCCATGTCCCTTTCTTTTGCCCCTTTTATTGCTTATGCCTTATTTCACTGATAGCCTCAGACTCTTCCTTAACGTGTGGATGTTCCTCAGCTGATAAACCTGTTTAGTTTGTGCCTGAATACCCATCATCATCTTTTAACTGCCTCTCACTGTCTTCTTTTACTTATTAGAATAGCTTCTTTGTTCCTAATAGTCTAGCCACTGTGATCTCGACCTTCTCACTTCCAGCCGCAGAGTTTAGCTCCTCCCTGCCTGTTCCTCAGTATCCTTGAATAGGATGAACTCTGACCCCTACGTTGGTGTTCCCCCCTTCAGTTCTTCCTTTAGCTTCTCACACTATACTCTCTAGCCTGGCTGCTTGCAAGTTTAACTCGTATGACTATTGTGGACACGAGAATCTCTGAGGCAAATCTTTCCCGTATGCGCTCTTATATCTAGCTCCACTTAGGTGTTTGCACGTGCACCTGAAACTGAACATTTGACACGACTCACTGAGCTAAGCTACAGAGGCCTTTTCTTGGGACTGTGGCGTTTCTTAAGAAGCCTAAGGGCAAGAACTCAGTTTTACCTTGCTGGGGACTGTAGTCGGGATCTAGAGAGCTCTCAGAAACTTGGCTGGTTCATGTATGTGTCTCCTTCTTGCCCCTCTTCCCTTCATTTTGTGCTCATCTCTACTTTTCCTCAGTCTCCACTCTCCAGAGAGCTTTCACTCTGTAGATGTATCCAGGGGCCACCTTACAGTGGCCGCCCTAATCTGGAATCCTCACACCTTCTGTTCAAGGGAAGAACCTACGCTGGCTGAAGTCTCCAGCCTCTCCTGGGATAACGTCCCTTGGCGGTCTCCCACCTGGGGCGCTGGGCATACTGTACGATAGAGAGGAGACGGTGAATGAGCAGATATTCCGAAAGATACCACTGAGTATTGGCCCTGGCATTTTGTAACTCATCATGACTCTTTTTCGGATGTTCTTTTCTTCTCTTTCTGATTTTGGTTTTGACACTATTCATCTAGTTTCCTGAGCCAGAAATCTCGGAATCCCTTTGCATTCCCTTCTTCCTTAGCTACCTGCTACTCCCAAATCTTGTTCTCTGCCAAATCTATTAATTCTCTCTTCTAAATATGTGGCCCCTTTCAGTTTAGGGGTCTGTTCTTTCTAACATGGATCTGATCTCTGTGGCATGGCATACAGGCCCTGTGTGGTCTATACTCTGACTCCTCTCCTCCTCCTCCTCTCTCTCTCCCATTGACCCCGTCCTTTCTGTGCCAACTATACTGAACCCCACACAGATCAGTCTATTTCCTGCCTCCTTGCTATTGATCAGGCTTTTTATCTATGTCTGTCACCCGAACAAAGACTCACTCTTACACCTACATCTTAGGGTTACTTGCTTTCAGAAACTCATACCACCACTCTCACCCCAGACTTGTTCCCCACCTCCTCTCTGTAGCCCTGACCTTGTATCGACTCCTGCTATCATATAGTGGTCTCCTTTCATGCCATTCCTACTACTTAAACCTTAAGAAAATTGGTTGTTTTGGGGCGCCTGGGTGGCTCAGTCGTTGGGCATCTGCCTTCGGCTCGGATCATGATCCCAGGATCCTGGGATCGAGCCCCACATCGGGCTCCCTGCTCTGTGGGGAGCCTGCTTCTCCTTCTCCCTCACGTGTGCTCTCTAGCTCTCTCTCTATATCACTCCAATAAATAAATAAAATCTAAAAAAAAAAGAAAGAAAGAAAATTGGTGGTTTTACTCAGTTCTCTGTCCCCAGCACCTAATAATGTGTCAGGTACATAGTGGATGTTGCCTAGCTAGCTGACTGAGTGAATTTTAAGCAATTTCTTTTCTTTTCTTTTTTTTTTTTTACTTTCATTGGACTTATTTAGAATGTCAAGGTTGCTCTGCATCTCCATAGATAAGTAGAATACTGACCCATTACTGACTGAGAAGAGTCTAAAACCAGTGATTGTTTTTAGTGTTAAATGTCAGCAACCGAAGATGAATAGGCTCTTCATTTCACACTCACCTTTGCCATTGCTCCTAGGCCATTTGCCTTCTAATTTAGTTTTTTTTAAAGGCAGAACTCTTATTGCTTCTAAAGCAGAGTAGGATACCCTGATTTAATAGCGTTCTGTACTCAACTTGTGACATTTGAAATGATAAACAGGAAGGCCTAGCGGTGTTTTAAAAGATCAGTATATACTGCCCTCCTCACATTCAAGAAACAGCGTTTAGAAACAGATCATCACATAGGAATTTCAGTTTGCTTCCTGGCATGTGGTTTCTGCGGCTTTAAGCCAGCATTCTGAATAAGTCATATTCCTGAAGCCCTTAACAGTACTGCATTATTAAGCTGTGTTGATATGAAGATATTATATCAAGTCTCTGGTAGCCTTAAAATACTTTTTTCTTTTAAGTAAGAGCATTTGTGACAGATAAAAGTGGTACCCATCCTCGCTTTGAACCTGCTTGTTTCTGTGTGAAAACAAAGGATAAGTTAGAGGTCCTTGTTGGCACAAGTGATGAAAATATGATTAGCATTTACTGAGTCATTACACATACCTAATTTTAAAAAACTGACTTTGGAATTGCTTCAGTCAAGATCAGCCTAGTTCAAAGAGAAATGAGTGTGTAAACAGGATTGAGGGGTAGGAAGAAAAAAGGAGTATCACATGGCCTTTTAAAAAAAAATTTTGTATCTTTTTGTATTGTTTTTATTAATTTTTTAAGTTTTGTAATTCTGGAAATTTGACCTTAAACCTTGGCAGAACATTCCTACTAACTGTGAAAGTACCCAAAGCCCTTTTCAACTACTAATTTTAAAAATTTGGACAACCAATACCATTATCATAATTCCAGTGCAAAATAATGTGGTGTTTGAGAAAAGAGGCAAATATTACAACATACTTTGTTGGAAATCCACAATGGGAGAGAACGGGCCCTAGGGAAAAGCAGCAATAACAGCAGTAAATAACTGGTCTTGCAAAATAGGATTTTGTTTTTTATTTAATTGGATGTCACCTGAATTTTGGTTAAATTGAGACAAATTTCATTGAAACATTTACACTCATTAACTTGAACACATGTCCTACATTGTTAGATTCCTGTTGTAATGGAAACAGTGTATGGTTTCTGTTCTTTCCTGCATGTTGGAATAACTAGTATTAGTGTTCAGGCTACTCAAAGAATTGATATTTTGTGATAATAAATCTTACCCAGTATATTAAAATAGAATTTGTGGGTTTTGGTTTAGTTAACCAATAAAAATTACTCTTCTGTTCATCACAATCTAAGATAGCATCCCAGTTTATCAGTGATCATTTTTCTTCTTAAAATCCATAAACTTTTCAACCAGAAAAGAAAAGCAAAAGGTACAAGTGAAAAAAAAAATTAAGCATTTCCAGAACAGCTATTATAAATTCTTTATTATCTGTTCAGGTTAGTTAAATACATTTTAATTTAGAACCTACTGCTCTGTATATAGATGAATAGATTTCTCCTGTCAGGGAACATACTGTTCTGTGGGAAACAAGCAAGAAGCATATGAATCTGTTTAGGATACGTACTGTACCAGTATTAAAACCACAGAGTGGTAGAAACCCAGAAAGGGATCAGTTAATTTAATTACTTACAGGACTTAGGGAAAACCTAAGTGAATGGGGGATACTGCGTTGCAGCTCTAAGAATAGATATGATTCTGGTTTTGAAAAGGCAGGCTCCGTAAAGAGCACACCAAGAACAAAGCGTACATGGTGTGATTGGGAAGGAGTGCTCAGTTCTGTTTTTCTTATATAGTATTTAGCACACTGAACTGTGATTATTTCTTTATATGTCACCTTTTTTGAAAATAGGATATTAACCAGTGCTAGTGCACTAATTGGCAAAAAGCAGACATTCAGCAAGTATTTCCTCAGTGAATTCATGTCCTGGATCGAATATGGTATGAATGGAATCACAGATAGTTGACAATAGTGACCAAAATGGTAAATTAAATTAGAGTTGAAAGCCTTTTAGGAAATGTGGATGGTCAAAGCTTTTTGAGTAATCATATTTGTTTTCTGGCAAGATAAATCTGAAGGACTGTGGAAGGATTGATTTAGAGGGAGAAGAGATGGGAGGCAAGATAACTAGATAGGAAGCAATTACTGACTTAATTTTTTCATGCATGTTTATTAAACTTGTCTCTACGGAAGTTCGTATGCCATATGATTCGTTGTTCCTGCTGTGTAAAAATCTGACACTATCAGAGAAAGAAGCTGGTACACACAGTTTTAAAAACAGGGTAAGTTATGATAGGTGCTTTGAAAATTTTAAAGAGCAAGAGATTGCTTTTAGCTAGTAATCAAGGAAGGCTTCCTGGGAAGGGTGACCAGTTTAATAAAAAATATTAATGTTATTACCAAATTGAGTATTTCCTTGTTATTCTTTAATTGTATTCCAGTTAGATAGCAGGATACAATGTAGCCACTTCACATCCCAGACTTATATATTATTTCTAGCACAAGGAAGTTCAACCTCGGATGTAAGAACACTGCTGCTCATGAACAACGTAATAATAATCTTAGTGGTTCTTGAGCGCCTCCTCTGTGCCGGGCACTTTGTTGCAGCCTACACATATTTGTCCTAATCTGCATAGGAGCTCTCCAAGGTTCCTCATTAGCTCCGTTTTACTGACATGGAAACTGGGGGCTTAAGGGATAATTGCTTTGCTTGAAGTCACACACCCTTGATAGATAAAACCAGAATTTAGTGCAAATCTGTCTGAATCAGTGGTCCATGTTCTTTACTAACCTTAACCCCTTTAAGTATTAAATGTATAATTTTATCAAGTATAACTAGGTATATAAAGAAATGTGCTTTTGCATTATAATTTTAATGATCACTATTAATAGAAAAGTGAAAACAATGATGAAATAATATATCAACATTGCCTCTTGGGAAAAAAATAGGATCTGTTCATAATTTGACATAATTAGAATAGTTGGACCTTTCTAAAAGATAGAGTGCCTTATTATCTATAGAAGGTTTTGTGTGTGATTTTAGCATTTAGAAATATTATCTGGAAACTAAACACCAAAACAGTTGCCTTGGGACCATGAATTAGTAGCAGTGATCAGGTTTTAAACAATTTTCATTTCTTGCTGAATTTGGAATTATATTTTAGACACATTTGAATGTAATGTGATTCTAATATTAATTGATATTGTCTTTTTAAACTGTTAACACATGGAGGTATTATCAAGAAATGAATATGGATTTTATTATCATATGCCCTTAAAAAAGATTACAGAAACTTGCAGATTCTAGAGAAAATACTTTGAAGGAATAACAAACAGTTTGACTTCCTTGGGACTTTGCAAGATTTTCCTTTATTTTTTTTTTTTAGTTAAAGACCACTCTCAGCATATTCCTGTATTCCTCTTAGCACTTCTCTATATCTTAGTCATAATTCCAAAATTATAGGAAAAAACTGGCTCAGTCACCTAGTGTAATTTCCCTAAGGCTTTTTGATGAATTCCCAAGTTGATTCATTGTGAGGGGAAAAATGTGCTATAGGCTTAAGTAATTGTCCATAAAGTTTGAGGTTTTGTTTCTGGTTGTGGTTGAGCAGGGAAAACTAGCAAATATATGTAGATGAAATATTTTAGGAATAAAAATGCAAATATAGTATGTTCAGACTGAGCTGTAACTTTGTCCTCTATTTATTTGATGTACTCGGTAATAAAAGTAATACCTCTATACCTGTTACCTCCACTAATTATTTTTGTTCTTAACATGTTATCCTGAAAAAACATAAAAATTAAGTGGTTTTAAGCATTTCATCTACTTCTTATAAATTGGCCACAACATGTTCTTTTAAACAAATGTGTAGATTCTACGCCAGATACAGTAAACTTTTCTCCCCAAGGCCAGCCACTTTTTTAGAAGAGAGTCTCTAGAATGAAGAAATCTGTCTCCTCTGACTTACTAGAATGCAAAAGGGCTCTCAGAATCTTCAGGTTGAGGTAAATACTGGACCTTACTTACCTCTGCCTACCTCTTTAGACATGATAGAAGTGAATAATTTTATGTGCCAGGACTAGTGTAGATTTTTTTTTTTTGTCATGAAAAAATGTAATCCAGTTTAATCAGTTGGGTTAAGCAAGCAGTTTTGTCTTATTTTCTGAAAGGTATTTCTACTGTGAGAGATAGGGCTATATAATGACACAATGGTTTTGGAGCTTCATTTGGCTAAATTACTTGAAATTTCCTGTGAGGTGAAATGCAAACTTAGAGATACTGAATTATGCAAGTTGTTTTCAGTGTTTGCCCACTGAGATTGTAATCATTTTCATATCAGTAATTATTTTCATCAAGATATGCTATGATGAAAATAATTTATAGTAGAAAGATGTACACAGCTTAGTTTTTAGAATATGAAGATGTTATTTTAAACATGAAAGTCAACTTGGTACTGAAGTGAGACAGTACTATTTGTAGACATTTAGTAATTCTCTAACTGGCTGCCAGCAAAAACCTGACACTAGTAAAATTTCCTAGTAGTAAAACTACTTTGCTTTATTGTATCACTCTCCTGCTCCAGAACCTAAATTAACTTCCTATTGTCTCCCACACCTGGTCTAATTCCTCATGGGTATTAAAAGCTTTTTTGTCACTTGGCGTCTCTCATACTGAGCAGCTTTCTCTTTCATCCCTTTTTCTGTCTGCATACTACAGGCAGCATTATATTTCCTGCATGTAAATATGGATTCCTGTTTTTATGATCCTCTAGCTCTATCTGATTAAGCAGCAGTCACCACCACTTCATGTATACCCTTAGAAGACTAGAGTGAATCATTGTCATAGCTTTCACGAACCTCTAAAACAGTGGTTTTGTTGGGGGAAGCAGGGGGTACATGCATGAAGATTCATGCCGTGGACATAGATCATAATGGATGGGAGGTATGTGCAATTTCAGAAAAGTCCCACATTAATTTGTATCTTTCTGTTGTTCCCACCGTTGAGAAGTACAGCACTAAACAGAAGTTGCCCTGCTTACTTCATCTTCAAATATTTAAGTACTTAGCTAATGAGTTTTTAACAGTCTATTGCATTGTATCTTCCTTTGTGTTATTAGGAGGATTATTTTAAAAATTAAACTCTTCTCTTTTTGGTTTCTTTTATTTTTGTAATTGAAGTGTAGTTGATGTGCATTATATTAGTTTCAGGTATACAACAGAGAGAGTCAACATTTGTACACATTATGACATAATCACCATGGTAAATCTAGTTACCATCTCTCATCATCCAAAATTATGACAAGTTTTTTGGCTACATTTCCTATGTTAAACTTTTCTTCCCTGTGACTTCTTTATTGTATGAACTAGAAATTTATACCTCTTAGTGTCCCTCACTGATTTTACTCATCCTTCCACTACCCTCCTTCCCTCTGGCAACTAGCAGCTTATTCTCTGTATTTATGAGTCTGTTTCTGTTTTGTTTGTTTACTTGTTTTTTTAGATTCCACATATAAGTGAAGTTACTATGGTATTTGTCTTTCTCTGTCTGACTTACTTCACTTAGCATAATACCTTATAGGTCCATCTATGTTGTCACAAATGGCCATATCTCATTCTTTTTTATGGCTGAGTAATATTGTGCATGCGCGTGCGCACACACACACGTGTGTGTGTGTACACCACATCTCCTTTATCCATTCATCTGTCAATGGACATCCTAGGTTGTTTGGTCTTGGTTATTGTAAATAATGCTGTGATGAACATAGGGTGCATGTGACTTTTCAAATTAGTGTTTTCATTTTCTGAGCGTAAATACCTAGAAGTGGAATTGCTGGATCATATGGTAGTTCTATTTTTAATTTTTTGAGGAACATTCATACTATTATTCACAGTGGCTGCACCAGTTTATATTTTCACCAAGAGTGCACGACGGTTCCCTTTTCTCCACATCCTTATCAACACTCCTTATTTTTTGTTATTTTGATAATAACCAGTCTTACAAGTACTGGGTAATATCTCATGGTGGTTTGATTGTCATTTCCCTGACGGTTAATGATTTTGAGCATCTTTTTATGTACCTATTGGCCATCTGTTATGTCATCTTTGGAATAAATGTCTATTCAGGTCTTCTGCCTGTTCTTTAATCGGATTTTTTTTTTATACTGAGTTTTAGGAGTTCTTTATATATTTTGGATATTAGATATATCATTTGTGAATATCTTCTCCCATTTGTAGGTTGCCATTTTGTTTTATTACTGATTTCCCTTGCTGAGCAAAAGCTTTTTAGTTCACTATAGTCCCATTTCTTTATTTTCACTTCTGTTTTTCTTGCCTGTAGGCAGATCCAAAAAAATATTGCTAAGACCAGTGTCAAAGAGCTTACTGCCCACATATTTTATTCTAAGAGTCTTAGGGTTTTAGGTCTTACATATAGGGCTTAAATGCATTTTGAGTTTTGGTTTTGTTATGGTGTAGAGAAGTGGTCCACTTTCATAGCTGTCCAGTTTTCCCAATACCATTTATGGAAGAGACTCTCTTGCCCATTGTACGTTCTTACCTTCTTTGTTGTAGATTAATTGACCATACAAGCGTGGGTTTATTTCTGGGCTCTATTCTTTTTCCATTCATCTGCGTATCGATTTTTGTGCCAAGACCATACTATTTTGATTACTATAGCTTTGTAGTATTGTTTGAAATCTGGGATTGTGATACCTTCTGCTTTTTGTTTTTACTCAAGATTGCTTTGGGTATTTGGGGTCTTTTGTGGTTCCATACACATTTTAGAATTATTTGTTCTAGTTCTGTGAAACATGCTATCTGTATTTGGATGGGGATTACATTGAATCTTGGATTGCTTTGGATAGTATAGACATTTTAACAGTATTCTTCCAATCCATGATCATGCTATAACTTTCCTTTTATTTGTGCCATCTTCCATTTTTTTCCGTCAGTGTCATAATTTTCAGAGAAGGTCTTTCACTTCTTTGGTTAAATTTATTCTTAGTTATTTTCTTCTTTCTGGTGCGATTACAAATGGAATTGTTTTCTTAATTTTTCTTTTGATAGTTGTTATTAGTGTGTAGAAATGCAACAGATTTTTTATATAGCCATACCTTGTTTTATTGTGCTTCTCTTTATTGCATTTCACAGATACTGCATTTTTTTACAAATTGAAGGTTTATGGTAAACCTGTGTTGAGCAAGCCTGTTGGCACCATTTTCTAGTAACATTTTCTCACTTCATGTCTCTATGCCACATGTTGAAATTCTTATAAGATTTCAGACTTTTTCATTATTATATTTGTTATGGTGATCTGTGTTCAGTGACTACAACTTGCTGAAAGCTTAGATAATGGTTAGCATTTTTTAGCAATGACTTTTCTAAATTAAGCTATGTACATTGTTTTTTAGACATAATCCTCTTACACTCCTAGTAGATCACAGTATAGTATAAACATAACTTTTATATGTGCTGGAAAACTAAAATATTTATTCGATTCTCTTTATTGAGATATTAATTTTATTTCAGTAGTTTGGAACCAAACCCACAATATCTCTGAGGTAAGCCTATATTGATTTTGTATCCTGCAACTTTACTGACTTCATTCAGTATCAGTATTTATATCAGACTTTAAAACAGCAGCTGTAAGAGAAAAAAGGGTATTACATAATGGTAAAGGGGTCAACCCAACAAAAAGAACACTTGTAAATATGTATGCACCTAACATAGGATCACCTAAATATATAAAGCAAATATTAACTCACGCAAATGGAAAAATTGACAGTACTATGATAATAGTAGGGGACTTTAATGCCCCATTTACATCAATGGATAGATCATCCAGACAGAAAATTAATAAGGAAACATTGGCCTAGAATGACATATTAGAGCAGATGGACTTAATAGATAAATCAGAACATTTTATCCAAAACAGAAGAGTTCACATTCCTCTTAAGTGCACATAGAACATTCTCCAGGACAGATTGTATGTTAGGCCACAAAACAGGTCCCAATTAATTTAAGAGAATGAAATCATATCAAGCGTCTTTTTCAACTACAGTGGTATGAAACTATAAATAACTATGAGAAGAAAACCAGAAAAAAACACAAATATATGGAGACTAAATAACATGCTATTAAACAACCAATGGGTCAAGCAAGAAATCAAAGAGGAAATCAAAAAAATACCTTCAGACAAATGAAAATGGAAACACAATGCTCCAAAATCTGTAAGATGCAGGGAAAGCAGTTTTAAGGGGGAAGTTTATAGCAGTACAGGCCTACCTCAAGAAACAAGAAAAATCTCAGAAAAACTAACCTTACAGCTAAAGTACCTAGAAAAAGAACAAAGCCTGGAGTTAGTAGAAGGAAGAAAATAATAAGGATCAGAGTGGAAATAAACAAAACAGAAACACAGTAGAAAAGATCAATGAAATCAAGAGGTGGTTCTTTCAAAAGATAAATAAAATGGATAAGTCATGAGCGAGACTCATCACCATAAAAAGGGATGATATCCAAAGAAATAAAATCAGAAGTGGAAGAGAAGTATGAAATACGAAGATCATAAGACTACTGCAAACAATTCTATGCCAACAAATCAGACAACCTGTAGGAAATGGATAAATTCCTAAAAACATACAGTCTTCCAAGACTGAGTCAAGAAGAAATAGAATATCTGAACAGACTAATTGCTAGTAATGAAATTGAATCAGTAATCAAAAAACTCCCAACAAACAAAAGTCCAGGACCAGATGGCTTCACAGGTCAGTTCTAAACATTTAAAGAAGAGTTAATTCCAGTCCTAAAGACACTGTAAAAAGACATACAGGCCAATATCCCTGATGAAAAAATCCTCAATTCAAAATATTAGGAAACTGAATTCAGCAGTACAGTGAAAGGATTATACATCATGGTCAAATAGGATTTATTCAAGGGATGAAAGGATGGTTCAGTATCTGCAAATCATTCAACATGATATACCACATAAATAAGATGAAAAATAAAAATCATGATCATCTCAAAAGATACACAAAAAGCATTTGACAAAATGCAGCATCCACTTATGATAAAAACTCTCAGTGAGGTGGGTAAAGAGGGAAATGAACCTCAACGTAATGAAGGCCATATATGACAAATCCACAACTAACATCATACTCAGTGGTGAAAATTTGAAACTTTTCCCTCTAAGATCAGGAACAAGACAAGGATGCCCACTCTCACCACTTTTATTCAACATGGTACTAGAAGTCCTAGCCATGACAGACAAGAAAAAGGAAAGAAAGGCATCCAAATTGAAAAGGAAGAGGTAAAACTGTCACTGTTTGTTGTTGCCATGATACTATATGTAGAAAACCCTGAAGCCTCCAGTCTGTGTTTTAAAGTCTGTTTTATCCGATACACGTTTTGCTACCCCAGCTTTCTTTTCGTTTCTGTTTTCATGGATTATCCTTTTCTATCCCTTCATTCCATCTTTATGTGTCTTTAGGTCTGAAGTGAGTCTCTCCTCTGCAGCTTATAGGGTGGTCTTATTTTTTTTATCCATTCATTCGTCCTCTATCTGTTCATTGGCTCATTTAGTCTATTTACATTTAAAATAATTATTGGTAGGTATGTACTATCAATAATTTTTTATTTGGTTATTTGTCTTTTTACACAGTGCCTGGTGTTCTGCACTATGGAAAGTTCTCAGTAACATGTTTCAAATATTAATATGCATATCTCTTATAAATAGGTTTTTGAAGAGATTATATAGTAAAGAACCATTAAATTTTTCAAATCAGATTGAAGATAAATCTTTATCATAGTTGCTAGTGAATTTTTTAGTTTCCTTTATTTTATCCTCTAACGATAATGCTTGAGACTTTGTTGTTAGTTCATTTTTCATTTCAGGTTTAAGAACTTGAATGTCAAAATTAAGTTCAGTATGTTGATAAATTCTAAGATGTAGAAGAGTGTAATTAAAAAAGCAAAGAAGAATAAAGCTACTTGTGTCATTTCCTAAAAGATTTATAAGTCGGGTTGATACCTTTTTTGTACTTTTGTCTAACTGTATGTTTTTTAGTCTGTTTCATCTTAAAACTGGAAATATTTCCTAGTTGACCTCCTTGCTGTGGGGATTAAATCCATAATGGAATCCTGAACCTATGGGTAGGGTAATGGTAGTCCAAAGGAGGGAACCAAATTCAACAAACTGTACAGGAGAGAAAGCAGAACGGCGATAGGAACATAGCAGAAGCATGACGAAGAGGCCCACAGTGGGAGATGCCTCTGAGCTGTCTCCTCTGAACGGCTGAGGCTGGAGATGCCGTTAATTGCAATAGGGAACACAGTGATAGGCAAAGGAGGAAGACAGAGATACTTTATTTGGAAAAAAAAAAATCCCTTGGCAATATGATGACAGAGTATACCTTATTGAAGTTCCATCTGGTAGAACTGTATTTAGGAAATAGTAGAACAATATTTAGGAACAAAGTTTTTTGTTGTCGCTACCATAATGAGATTTCCATCTGTGGAAAAGCATGAAGATTTGGATGTCAGTAGCTCTCTCATGAGTTATTTCAGACTCTGTATTTCAGAGAAATGCCTTTCTTGCCTGATTTCCAAACAGACCAAAAAAAAAAAAAAAAAGAATCTCTAAGAATTCAGACTTCTCTTGTCACCCTTTAATTCTTTGTATCTGGTCTTGCCCCTTATAACCAAACATACTCCCAATTTTAGTCACATTTTGGAAAATACAAATATGTTTTCTGTTTTATGAAATTAAAAGCCCAACCTTAATGAGAGCCTCTTGGAATTAAAAATGTCAGCATGGTTACTGCATCCAAGTTGCTTTTTGTCTTGACTCAGTCTCCCTCCCCACAGCGTGATATAGAGCAGTTTGACTGCAAACATACTTTGCCCACTGAATCAGAGACAACACTACAGTGGTTATCTAGTTATGAGTCAGAAGATACGAGCCTCAAAAGCCTCTGGAAAGAAGAAAGAAAAGGAGATAGCCCAATAATCAAAATTGGGATTATCTCATTCCAATTAAATTCGCTATTTTGAATATAAGCAAAGCAGTAGCATCCAGCATCATGTGGAATAAGGGAACTAGAATATTCTGATAAATCTTGTTATTAGTGGGTGACTACTTTTAATGTAAGAAACTTGAGCAACTTTAGTTGAATGTGATGAGGAAAGAATGAAAACCATGTCTGATTTATCACCACTGACAACAGGATATGGCAAAAGGCACCATGTGGGAATTCCAGGCCCACCCCTGTTATAATACCTTGAATGGATCTCTTACACTTTCTTGGGTTAACATTTCCTCTTAGGCTCATTGATTCACTGGAAGGATTCACAATACTCAAAAAAAAAAAGCTTTTAGGCTTACAGTAATGTTTTATTACTGTTCAAGGATACAGATTAAAATCAGCAAAAGGAAATGGCAAATGAGAAGAAAGTCCAGTAGACAGCAGGCGTACGCTTGTATCTTGCTTCCTCTTCCAATGTAGTCGCGTGGACATACCCCCAGCAATCATATGTGACAACGCTTGCAAAATGTTGCCAACCAGGAAAGCTGACTTGAGCCTTTGGTGCCCAGGGTTTTTGTCCGGAGCCAGTCACGTAGTCGTGAATTACCTGTATGACTATCCTCATCAATGACTCAGACTTAAGCCTCCCAGAGCTTAGACATAGCCACCGTAAGTCACATTGTTAGCATGATCTATCTCATCAAATTGGTACCCTGTGTTCCAAGAGCTCAGAACTCATCTCCAGAAGCTGGCTGGTCCTGAAGATACACCTTTTTCAGTTATGTGCAGAGTTTGAGCAATCCAGGCCTACTGAATTAACCGTTTCCTACATGGGTGTAGAATTACATAATAGCTTAAGTCTCTTAAAATTCTAATGTCTTAATGAATGGATTACTAACTTCTCTCATATAATTGTAAAAAATTTAATGCTTTATTTCATCTTTGAGATGGATTGGATAATTCTAATGATTTGAAAGCTTAAATAAAAGAAATAAATTATACTGACGCTAGAAAATAAAGCTGAATTGAATTAACAGTGAAAGAATTTGTGTCTTACACAAGTCAACACAGAGCCCTGCTCACTGATGAATAAACTCCCAAGTGAATAAAATCCCAAGATTAAGATTTTCAAACTTGAGTTCTTGTAAGGAAGTCAAAGGAAAAGAAGCTACTTAAGCCCAGTTTCAGAAGCTTAGTCACCATTTGATTAGTAAATTACTGACTTTTTTTTATTTCCCTTGCATTGGTGATAAATTTAAACTTTTTTTTTTTAATGTAAACCCTTTATAGGATTTCTCTACAATTGAGTAAAATTGCTCAGGTTTTACTTGTCTAATTTAGTATGAGTCTCTTTTGCACTCATTTTTAAAGTTGTTTAGTGCAGTGTTCCATATTTTGCATCTGTAATTTAACTCTGGTATCTTCATTTCCCTATTGTTTATCCTTGAGCCATGGTTTTCTAGTTGAGAATGGCTTCGTGTTTTTGCTACTTATCTTTTTTTTTTTGGTCATTTAATGTGTTTGCTCACATTTATTGGATTTTAAAATGTTAAAAAATTTTTTCTAAATTGAAATGTATCTAGGTATTTTTTTCCCACGTCCATAATGTACGACTTTGATATAAAATTTGCAAATTACCATATGGAATAATGCCTTTTGTTCTACTTTTGAAATTGTTGAATATTTGACACGGTTATATTCAATTTAAAATAGAGAAAAACCTTTCTAAAATTTAAGAGAAATACTTTTATCTGGAAAAAAGCTTAAGAATTAATTCTGTATAAAAGAGAACTAAGTGTTCCTGTATGGTTAGTCATTTTATTTAGAACTAACCCCATACACTAGCAATGGCTGAATGCAAAATTAACATACAAGCCCTGAACTGGTATCTTTTCTCTCACATTTTTAATGGATATTTTCTTAACCATGTACATGAGGGGACCAGATAACCTTTCAAAACTAAGTACTTGTAAAATGTCCTTGGAATAAATAAATAGCTGCTATGTAAAAAGTCTGTTGTTGGGTCTAGAAATGGATCTTTCTTTTCCATTTGGATTAAAATCTTTTCTCAGAAGGAACAGTCTTATCTTTTAGTTGCCACCTGCCTAGCTTATTAGCTAATGTGGTTCCCATCCATTCACAACATAATATGTATGTTTCAGTGAGTCCTTAAGTAGTAGTATTTTACTTTCTCTCATTCTAAAAAAAAAAAAGTATAGTAATGTACCATACTTTTGAGTAGTAAATGCTCCACTTTGCAACACCGTAGGAGTCCTCCTTGCCATTCTTTCCAGAATTTCTCTTCAGCTTTGCTTCATAAAGAAAAAGCCCACATTTGCAACTAAATATTTTTTGGCAAATCCTGGATTTGACTTTTCTATTGATAAGAGACTTTACTGATCTCTTTTAGATTTTCTCTTCTCACTAAGAAATAGGCATTTTAAATTTCTTTATTCTGGTCAAATTCTGTTCAATAAATGTGTTGTACTGGGATCTAACAGGCAAAAGTATTGAATAAAACACCATTCATACTCTTGAAGAACCTACACTGTAGGCTTTTCATTCCATTTTTATATCAAGAAAATGGAAGGCAAAGGTTAATATAAGCATAAATTATTCTGTGACTGTTTTATATTGTACCTCAGGCCATTTCGGTTTGACTAGATAGCTTACTGCCTGACCATGTTCAGGTTTGCTTCCTTCCCATGCACTTGAAGCAAAACTGTTCCCAACAAGCTGGTTGGTTAGAGTGTACCTCCACTTCTGAAGAGTGAGGCAGAAAACTGAAATTGTTGCAACTCTCTATTGTTCAAGCCTCTAAATACCATTTGTCTTTCAGAGTTCTTTCCTTTTTACCTAAATTAAGGTTCTTTGGGGTTTTATCCACAAACCTTGCAATTTTACTTGCTTTTGGAACTCTTGCGGGGAACCATTCACTTATAACAAAGATAAAAGATGTATTGACAGCTGAAAATCCTATGAACTACCCATCATCCCAAGTATTCTTTGAAAATTGTGAATTACTTCAGATTTAAAAAAAAAAAAAAGTCAATTCCCAATATCCCTGACAGTTTAAATTACTGATCTAGTGGACTTTAATGAATTTTGGTGTAGCAACTGGCTTTCATAATCCATTTGCAGGGTAATTTATTCTTAAAATATGACTAAAATTGGCCAAATTATAACCCAATGTTTAGTTTTTCACTCAATCCAAGGGAAATGAAAATGTTGTTTAAAACTTCTCCCTTGAAAGTATATTAGATATGCTGAGTCAGAATGTACATAAATCTAGAATTTAGAGCAGTAAGAGACTGTGAATTCTGAAAGTTTAACATGAACTTCCCAAGTAGACTCCACAGTGGACTCTTAGAAGGATTCAGAAAGGCTGTGGGTTAAATTTCCTCTTGCCTTCTGAAGGGAATACTAACATTTGAGGTGCTGTCTATCCACTTTTGACAATACATCAGAAGGAGTCTGACCCTGAAAGGCAATACCTGATCTCTTATGAATAAACATACAGGGAGGGAGGAATAACTTCATAATACACTATTTATTGCCGTTTTTGCATTGTCTAAAAAGACATTTGATTTATTAGCTTCTCAGTGTCTACTTGTGATAGCACTAAACAGAAATTCTAGGTTAACTTAGGAGATAGCATCCCCTATGCTGTCATGTGCTTATATTTAAAACAAAGGCAATAAATAACTTGGCTCCAAAATACTCAAGAATGAGTGTTGTCATAAGGAATGTTTAAGTCATTCATCTCCATCTAAATTTTACTTTGATAATTAAGGTAAGTATTTTATTCTGGGCATTATTTATGGCACAGAGTGCTTGTCCAAATAATATGTGTATAATATGTAATAATCAGTGTAATGAATAATATGAAGATTGGTAGGAGATAGAAACTATGTTAGCTTCCTAGTGCTTCTGTAACAAATTATCATAAATTTAATGGCTTAAAACAACAAGGATATATTATCTTAGAGTTCTAGCAGTCAGAAGTCTTAAAATCAGGGTGTTAGCAGGGCTGTATACCTTCTGGAGACTCTAGAGGAGAAATCAGTCTCCTGCCACCCTCAGCTTTTAGAAGCCACTTGCATTTCTCCACTCATGGCTCCTTCTATCTTCAAGTCCACTAGCATAGCATTTTCAGGTTTCAGTCTCCTTCTCTTGCTCATTTCCTTTCTCCCTCCCACACCTCCACCCCAATCTCTATCTCACTCCTATTCTCTGCTGCTCTTAGAACTTTTAGTTACTTTAGGCCCACCTGGATAATCCAGGATAGTACCCACAGCTTAAAAACCTTAATTTAAGTAAATCTGCAAGATCTCTTTGGCCCTGTAAGGTAACATACAGGCTCTGGGAATTGGGACATGGACATATTTGGGAAGCCGTTCAACCTAGTACAGAGTGTGCAAATAATAGTTACTTATGTTGTAAGAGTAGAGGTTATCATAACCCTAATTTGTGTTTGCTGGTCATACTCCCAAAGGTACGAATGTAAACAGATGGTTTTCCCTTCTTCAGTCTAAGAATATATTCTCTACTTAGTGGCCATTTTTCAGAGGTGTTATATTTCTTAAAGGCTCCTTTAGTTTTGATTGTGGATTTAATTTAAGTTCATTGTCTACGGTGTGTCTGGGGCTTTTGAGTTTTTTCAGAAACAACGGATGAGATAAAGAGCAGGTACTCTGGCTCTTGCTGTTGCTGAGTAATAAACCACTCTTTATCTCTGGCCCCAGAGTTTTGTGTCTTCTGCTGGCATCCACAATACCATGTCAGGCTTACTAACTTTCAAGTAGGGTAAAATCTCAGACCCTTCACAGATCTTGACAGTGGCTCTTGCTTATAATTTACCCAAGAAATGCCCAGCCTTTTTTAGTGGCATTCATGTTTCTTTAAATATTCTCAACCTCATTAAATTCAGATCAACTTCAGTTTCCCTGTTAAGCGTATTCTGTTTATTTTGAACCATCATAACATTTTCCCAATAGTATTTCTGAAAGACCACATAAGTTGCCAGAATTAGGTACTTGGGGTTGCTTAGTGCCTCACATTTATTCAAAAACATATCTATTTTTTGTGTGTGTTGAAAGGTACAGTAAATACTTTAAGCTTCTATAAATCAGCCTCATTTAAAACTAGAAGGTTCTTACAACTAGAAGATTCTGTGTTCATTGGTCACATGACATTGGAACCATGAGGTAGAGTTTAACTTTTGTGTTAGTTTTTACATGAATGCTTTAAATATGGTGGAGATCTTTTGGATTATATCAAAGTGGCAATAAAATAGATTATGATCTAGTGGAAGCACTAATTAGGGTCAGTCTTACCACCAACTAACAATAGGACCTTGGACAAATCACATGATTTAATTGAGTCTTCCTTTCCATTTGATAAGTGAAGAATTGAATAAAGATAATTTAGGTTCCTTTTAGTTGAGCATTTGTTCATTTATTTTTGTTACCTTATTTTTATTTATATAGTTGTTTTAAAAATAAAAACCTCTTTAAATGTGTCCCATAGATTGTGAAATGCAGTGTTGCCTTATTAATTTTCAGAAACCCTGAAATTACTGTTTATATTTTTCCTTTCCCAAGAGTTATTTGAGTTTTTTTTTTTTTTTAATTCCTGGTATAAGAGCCTTTTTGTCCTTTGGTTTTCTTTAATTCCTACTTTTTCATTGTGATCAAGGAATGTTGTTTTTAGTATTTTACTTGATGGAACTTACTAATACCTACTTTGACTTAATATGTGATCAATTTTTTAACGTTCATGTGTTTGAGAAGGTATAATTTGTATTACTAGAATATAATGTTCAAAGTAAATCCATGACAGATACACCTTATTAATTATGTTAAGATTTTCTAATGCTTTTCCCCTTACTCTCAACTTTCTTGAACTGAGGGTTGTGTGAAAGTCTTCTATTAGTAGTGTGTTTCTATTTTTCCATATCTTGTAGTTTCTGCTGTGTCTCATTTCATTTTTTTCTTTACTTGAATTATTCTTCATCTGATACATGATCTCAACTCCTGCTCCCTATTTGTTCCTATTTGTCTTGTATATCTTGGTGAATTCCTTTGTGTTTAGCCTTTTTGAATCACTGTGTTTTTTTGTATCTCATATATTTAGCGTAGACTTAGGTTTTGCTTTTTGATACAATCTGGATGTCTTTTTTTTCTAGTATCAATTTCCCCAGTATCTTAATCTTCTACTCCCTGGCTCTCTGTATGTGCAAGCTTGTAATGCAGTGAGTGCTGTGTTGAATTTGGTGTTAGTTTCTCAACTTGGAGATATTTTGAAGTTTATTGTATCCTCTTCCTCCTAATAGTGATGAAGGCATGGTTCATGTAGTCCTTGTTGAATTTATTCTTTTGGAGGGAGTATGTGGATTGGTTGAGATTTAAGCAGCATTATCTTCTGCACGTATTATGTTCATATTTGCAATAACATTTAACTGATTTACTCTTCAGAATGATTTTTTTACTTACAGAGTAGAAAAAGATACCTATAGCCAGCCAGCAAAAAAACTTGGATTTTTTAAATTATAATTTAAATAGTTTTACTGACTTTAAACTGACAGGGAGACCATCTTTCAAATTAGCTCATCAATTCCTAAAGACATTATGCACACACACACACACACACACACACAGACTTAAAAGAATCTATTATTTTTATTCTCCTTACATAGATTTTGTTTTACATACACATTTTTTCCTAATTGTATTTGTGTATACAAAATAAAATTGAGTATTTTCAGAAACTGTGCTTTTTGATCTTTCTGACATCAGACCATTATCAGTATTTCTTTTTTTTCCATTCTGCTCATTTTCCAAAAGCATAGTATGGTTCTTTAATACAGAATCTGTGGTAATTTTTCAGGAGTTACACAAATCAGTATGTACAAGGATAATTACTCCATTCTTATTTAGAAAAAGATTTAAAAAATCAGAAAACATACTAATGTCCGATAATAAAAGGTTGGCTAAGTAAATAAGGACAGTGATATAAGAGAATGAAAAGAAAATGGATAGATATTTGCCCTGTCATTAAATGATAAAGCTAGTTTACAAAATGCTATGGTCCTGGTTTGTGTGTGTGTGTGTGTTTAGGATTTATTTGAGAGGGAGAGAGAGCGTGGACGTGGGTGCACGTGTGGAGTGGGGGGAGGGACGGGAGAAAGAGAGCAGACTCCCCACTGAGTGGGGAGCCCCAGGCAGGGCTCGATCTCATGACCCCAGATCATGGACTGAGCCAAAACCGAGAGTTGGTGCTCAACCAACCGAGCTACCCAGGTGCCCTGGACCTATTTTTGTTTAAAATATTAGGGGCACCTTGGTGACACGTTCGGATAAGCCTCCAACTCTTGGTTTTGGCTCAGGTCGTGATCTCAGTGTTGTTAGATCGAGCCCCATGGTGGGCTCCATGCTCAGTGTGGAGTCTGCTTCAGACTCTCTCTCTTTTTCTCTCTTTCTGCCTAAAATAAATAAATCTTAAAAATATATATAATTTAAATAATTTTCATGGAATAATTCCTGTACAGTTTTTGCCATATCATACATTTATCTAACTTACTATCACTCAGTGTTGTTTTAAAACCAACTATCTGATTTTATTTAGCTTTCTTCCAGATAGTGTTATGAAAAAAATACACAAATGTTCATTGTATTTTTTCATGCACAGTAGAATAACTTGATAACTGTTAAGAGAAATTTCATTTTTTATCATCTAAAATCCTCATTCTTTAGTGAAATGTATATCAAACTCAGTTCTCTTAAACATACAGAAGGGTGTACGATAAAATTATAACCATGTAAACATTGTTAGTAATTTTACTTATTTTTTCTCTGCTTTTCTGGTTTTTAATTTTCTAAAGTAAATTTGGATGAATTCCTTGTATAATATAAAAGTATTTTGTAGCTTAGATTTTTTAATGATTAATTAAAATTAAGTATTTCTCTATAAATCTTTACATTTCTCTATGAAATGATGTAATTGCTAATGCCCTGAAATGTCATTAAAATAAGTAATGATTTCTTTGAAATTTAGAAGTCTTAAATTAATATTTTGAGTTATAGTAATCTTATTTCAATTAAAGAACTGTTATTAAGCTGGATATTTAATGGCACATGAAATTTTCTGGCTTCCATGGAATCTGAGTGTAACTGTCTTAAGAGGATTAGCTCTTAAATTCATTTTGCTGTGGTTTTTCATAGTATTATAAGTTCATACTGTGATAGGAGTTATTCTCATCCAAAAATTAAGAACTTATTTAATTTCAGATTTCTTAAAAGACAAACATGGGAAGGAATGTACCTCATAATAACGAATGGTACGTTAAAATTAGATTCATAACTGGGCGCCTTCGTGGCTCAGTTGGTTAAGCATCCTACTCTTGATTTCGGCTGAGGTCATGATCCTCAGGGTTGTGAGATAGAGCCCCACTTAGGACTCTGCATTGGGCATGAAACCTGCTTAAAATTCTCTCCTACCTCTCACTGCCCCTTCCCCACAAAAATAAAATAAGTAAATAAAATTAGACTCATAACTAAAATTCTTTTTTTTTTTTTTTTTTTTTTACAGGAATTGAAACCTGATATAGTAACTAAATCTGCTCTCGGTGATGATATCAACTTTGAAAAAATCTGCAAAAAGGTATATCTGCAGTGGATTGTCTTTCTTTTAAGAAAAGTTCCTTATTTATATGGTTGACTTTCTTTTGTCACCTTTGTCCTTGAAGAAAAAACTTATCAACAAGCCAGTTACTATTAGTATATGATGATTTTTCCCCACTTGAGCTCTGTTATTGCCACCAAAAAAATAGTTTTATGGTAATTTATGAATTTTGCTTTGCTTGTGATAGCACACCTTCAAGGTCCTTAAAGGTATGTTGAACTTAATGTGCCATTTATGTATTAGTAACAATTAGTTTGTTAATCTTACTAAACAGAACAAACAATATTTTTATTTTTTCCTGGTAACTTTTATGACTATTTCATTTAATCTCCATATTTAGTACTCGTGAAAGATTATTTTTACCCCCTTTTTACAAATGAGGAAACTGTAGGTCAGAAAGAATGAAGTGAACTGAGTAGAGCTATACCACTGTTAAACGGCACAGTTGGGACTTCTACCCAGTTCTCCTGCTCCTACTATTTTCTCTTCTTCATTTCCACCTGATTTGCTAATGTCTACATAAGACAATTCCAACCTGAGAGCAGATTTGGATTAATGGATGTTTCTGTGTTGCTTTTCTGTTCTCACTTTCATTGGCATTTGCTCTAATGTGTATTATTTCTTGTTTCTTGCCTTTATGTCCACTTTGCTCTTTTTCTAGTTTGTTAATGTGGAAGCTTCAGTTACTGATTTTAGAGCTTTCTTATTTTCTAACAAGCATTCAGTTTTACAAAGTTGCCTTATGTAAGCACTCCTTTAGCTGCGCCCTTAAATTTGATGGGTTGTATTCTCATTTTCTTTGCGTTCACAATGTTCTAAATTTCCCTTGAAACTTCATCTTTGACCTGTGGTTTAGTTAGAAGTATATTGTTTAATTTCTGAACAGTTAAAGGGTCTTCTGAGTATGTTTTCATTATTGTTTCCTTTATGATCCATGAGCAGACTTTTTATGATTTTTATTTCTGTTATGGTCCAGAATGGCTTATCTTGGTGAATATTTCATATGCACTTGAAAACAGTATGTTTTCTCTTGGGATCAGTGTCTTAAAAATGTCAAGTAGGTCACATTAGTTGTTGGTGTTGTTCAGGTGATTTATATCCTTACTGATTTTCTGCCTACTTGTTTTATTAATTACCCAGAGGCTTATGTCGAATCTCCATCTGTAGATGTCAGTTTGCCTATTCCAGCCCTCAGGAAAGAATGCTTTGATTCTTTGAGACTAGCACTGACTTTTCTACAAGTGATATGAGACATCTTAGATTTTAGAGCATTTTAAGAAAGCCAGAATATGAAAAGTTTTTATTTGTTTGAGGGGAGGGAAAACTTGTTGGTGCCATTGTCCTGATGAGAAAAGCAACACTAAATCCGTGAACAAGACTTTACAACAGTGTCTTTATTTTGTACTAGAATAATTTTACAGTAAATATTCTTATTTCTTGGGATTTTTTTCATAAAGAGAGGAAAAAATATAGTTTTAAACTGTGGTTTGGTCTGTGTCTCAGACAAAATAATGACATGTTAAATAGAATAATGGTAACTGAATAAAAATGTTACAGAAATTTTTTTTGTTGTTTTCTCTTGAAAGTTTAAAAAAAATAATCATTTTTCCAGAATAAGTTTTTTGAGCTTTCTGGTTGCTAAATTCTAAAATTATTCATTGATGTTTAATTTATGGTGATAAAAAGCATCTTCTCTGCCAGATTGTTTTCACTTTGGAAGATTAATATTAGTGTATGTGTAATATTTATAAAATCAGTTTTTTACGGTATTCTCTTCCATTTACAACCCTTCCTTCAGCTTTCCAGTGTGTGAAGTGTCACTTCTCCAAAAAAGGGAGGCAACAAACATCTATATTTAGCTTATCATTGTTATTTTGTATTAGTAAATTCATTTGCATATGACAAGATTTGTAGTCATGAAACTTTTTAAAATTTATTTATTTTAGAGAAAGAGTTGTCCGTGCGCATGAACAGGGGCCCGAGAGGCAGTGGGGGGCGAGGGGAGAAGAGAGACAAGCAGACTCCCCGCTAAGCACAGAGCCCGAAGAGCTAGATCTCACAACCCCAGGATCATGATCTGAGCCAAAACTGAGTTGGACGCTTAGCTGACTGAGCCACCCAGGTGCCCCCATAGACATGAGATTTTTAATACGAATTCAGATAAAAAGTTTAGGATCTTGGAGCGCCTGGGTAGCTCATCCAGTTAAGCAGCTGCCTTTGGCTCAGGTCATGATGATCCCAGGGTTCTGAAATCCAGCCCCACTGAGCCAGGAGCCTCCTTCTCCCACTGCCTTTCCCACTGCTCCTGCTGTCATTCTCGTGGGCAAACGCTGTCTCTCTTTCTCTCTTTCAAATAAATAAATAAATAAAAATCTTTTAAAAAAAATACTTTAGGATCTCACTGTCAAGGGTCAAGTGAAACCTGATTACATTTCTGCTCTGTTTATGCCTTCTTCTAAACAAAAGCAAGGAAGGGGGCGGGCGCCTGGGTGGCTCAGTTGGTTGGGCGACTGCCTTCGGCTCGGGTCATGATCTTGGAGTCCCGGGATCGAGTCCCACATCGGGCTCCCCGCTCCGCGGGGAGTCTGCTTCTCCCTCTGACCCTCTTCCCTCTCGTGCTCTCTATCTCTCATTCTCTCTCTCTCAAATAAATAAATAAAATCTTTAAAAAAAAAAAAAAGGAAGGAAGGGAAGGTGGAGAGAGGGAGGAAGGAGAAACAGTTGTTTCATCCAAGTTCTTGATGGAACCCTGGAGGGATTTAAAGCAAAAGGAAACTGCCCTGATTAAGAAATCATTTCAGATTCCTCGCAAGCTATTTGATTTCACCTATTTTGTTAGTGTTGTATTTCATTTATGATACTCTTCCATTGGATTCAGTCTCTTCTGTTTGAAAACCTGTTAATAAATTAAACCTCTAAAAAATGAGGCAGACGGCAGTGTTGTTCTGTAGAACGGATTGATTGTTCTTCAGTGTGTCGTAGGAAGTGAGCTCAGTGGAAGATAACCTCACAGGAATGAAGTCTATTACACAGAGCTCTGTATGTTTGAGGCTATCTGACAATCAGATCAGAGCAGAGCAAAATAATTTATGTAATATCTTACAGCTTGCACAGTTCTTCCATATACATTCTTATCTCAGTTGATCTTACAACCGTGATCTCATGTAGAAAGCATTCATTTGCACATATGTGCACACGTGGGGTGTGTGTGTGGTAATAGTAGTGTCTTCATTTTTCAAATGCAGAAAAGGGGTAGAAAGGTTAAGTAGGCAGTTAATATGTATAGGATGAAAGTTTAAAGCTAGAGAGTTGAAGAATGAAAATTTTGACATTTCCAGGCAGCTGGTGCCAGGATTTCAGGAACTTCTCAATTCAAAACATGTGTTGCATGCAAAGCAATCAGCTAGGCAGTGTAGAAGATCTGAAGGGAATAGGAGACTCAGTATTTTCTAGGGGAATATATAGTCTAGTAGGGAGTAAAAGACAGGTATATTAAACAACTACCATATAAGGGGAAGCAAATTAATATTTGTTAACCTGTGTTAACAGTTGCCGACTCATTAGGTGTTTTATATACGTTCGCTTTCTCAGGGAAGATGATAACTGGGACAGATAGGCCCAGAAAGGTCAAAAATATACCTATAGTTAATCATTAGCAGATAGCAGGTCCAAGGTCTAAACCCTGGTCTCTGCCTACAAAACAGAAGTTTAGAAGAAAAGGCTGGAATGGGTCCCCTATTTGTTTTTTGTTTGTTTTGTTTTGTTTTTCCAAAGATTTTATTCATTTACTTGACAGAGAGAGACACACAGCGAGAGAGGGAACACAAGCAGGGGCAGAGGGAGAGGGAGAAGCAGCAGGCTTCCAGCCTGAGCAGGGAGCCCGATGTGGGGCTCGATCCCAGGACCCTGGGATTATGACCCAAGCTGAAGGCAGACGCTTAAGGACTGAGCCACCCAGGCACCCCTGGGTCCCCTATTTATAAGATGCCATTTTAGAATCATCGTGTCTCAGGGATTATAAGAGCTCAACAGATGCAGAAACGTCTCCCCTTCAGTGTGGACTCTAAGCCTTAGGTTGTCACAGTTCTGATCCAGCTGAATGCACTGTTTCTTATTACCTCCCTACATGTGTTTAATAAATGCACACATTAATATATCTTTAGGTGAAACCTAGAATTGAAATTAAGTCTAAATATTAAGACTGCTGCTACCAGCATTCTGCCTCTACCAGTTCACTCAGAGTCAGTTTGCTGTAGATAGCTTTTCACAGGAAGGAACATTGCATGTAAGAGAGCTTTTTCATTTTTAGACTGTTGTTTGTATTCACTTGTACATTCTTAAAATTCTTTTCAGAATTGAACACCAAATGCTTGTGTTCATAAAAAATACCCATATGCCAAAATAAAATTTTTCCATAAAAAGATGAGGTGTTTTCCCCCTTTTTACTTAATTTATTTGAAATGGAAGAAACTGGAGGTGTGTGAAGACCACAGTTTCCTGAGAATTTTCCATGGCAAATGTTGTATCAACGTTAAATAAGGAAAGCTGTGGTTCCTTCATACCCTCTAATATTATGAAGACTTTTTTCCTGCAGGTGTAAAAACTGTTCATAATTAGTCTTCTAAGCTTCAGAATCAGTTTATGTAAATTGCAGATATATGACTACTCAGATTTCTTCTGTAAACCTCCGTAACATTTTTCATCTTTCCAGTGAAGTTTATCACATTCTGTCCTGGATGAATTAGTTGTTCATTTGTCTTAACTGTTAAAATTAGAGCAAGATTGTGAGCCTCAAAAGATGGTGTTTGTGTCCTTATGTGTGAGACCATGCCTTCCCATTTATTTAGACATGTTTATATAAGTATAAATATCAGTGAATACAAAGAGGGATAAAGTGAGGAAGGAAGATGGACAGTAGTGAAATAAGGAGGAATAAAGAATTTAAAAGGTCTCATGACAGGTTCTGCTCTGCTTATTCTTGTAAGTTCTTACCCTCTGCCCAGAGACTTAAGCAAACCATAGGCACAGCAGACTGCTGCCGAAACCCAAAGCACAGCCAGAGCTTCAGACCTCTGCCCATTTACTTTACAAGCCTCTTTTTTACACTTATATTTAATTTCTCTCCAAAAGGATTTGAGAGGGGGACTTAGAGATGAGTCACAAAATGAGAGAAGGTTATCTCAAACAATTTAGAAGAAAACCGCTTGAGAATACTAGACTGAATTCAGAAACCTGTCAGTCCTAGCTTTTGTTCCCAGCTAGCTAGGTAATCTGGAAGTGAAGTCAAGACTGTTAGTCTAATTATTGGATAAAATCATTGGTCTGTATTCCCTTTACCTCTTGTTAAAATTTGAAGTTAAAAAAATGCATTGAATGATTTCAAATTGCTTTGTTAAGAAACAGGTTGAAAATGTTAAATTTGACATTGTCTACTTAAGAGAAATAAAGTTTATTAAAATAATTGCTGTCAGCGGTGCCTGGGTGGCGCAGTCGGTTAAGCGTCTGCCTTTGGCTCAGGTCTTGATCCCAGGGTCCTGGGATCGAACACCGCATTGGGCTCCCTGCTCAGTGGAGAGTCTGCTTCTTCCTCTGCCTGTGCCTCTCCCCCTGCTTGTTCTCTCTCTCTCTCTCTCTGTCTCAAATAAATAAACTCTTTTAAAAAAACTAAATAAATAAAAAATAAAATGATTGCTGTCATTTATAAAACATTTTTAACTAAGACGTTCTTTAAATCAGACATTTTAAGAAATACATGTGTACCCTTTTTTTATCTTTGAAGAATGAAAACTGAAATCCTTAGTATTTGTAAAGCATGCAACTATGTGTATGCCATTAACAGTTTTTCCCCATTAGAATATTTTTTCTACTCCCCAAATCTTTGCAGATTAGTAACTGACCATCAAGAACAGATTTAAATTAACTAAAAACAACTAGCAATTAAACATCAAACATAAGTTTGAAAGACTAGATGTATCCTAAGAAGATCTGTACAGTGCATTCTATTTGCAAAAATTGCTGGTTAGCAAAGGGAAGAGGCTTAAATTTCTAGGAGTTTCTGCATTCTGACTAGTGTTGCTTTGCTGTTAGCTGCCTGACTTCAGGCAGTTCACTTACTATTTGTCACTCTTGCTTTTTTGTTTTTTGTTTTGTTTTTTTTTTCATTTCTCTAATAAACTCTTGCAGGTCAAACATTCTGGTAATGCCTTTTTGACCTGCTTAAAGGCCTTATTGTAGCAGATGTAAAAATAACAGGGCTTATCCTCTCAGTGTTCAGTTTCATTTTGCCAAAAAATTAAGTGTTTTGTGCACCCTCACATACTCAAGCAAGAGTTTTATGGCATTTCTATGCTGTATTATCTGTTGATGTTTAAGTATTCCTAAATGACTGACATTTTTCATATTTCAGTATAACAACAATAGTTCTCTAAAATATTTGGTGATGGTGTTAGGTAGCCAACTTTAACAAAATTTCCAGTTTATAAAAATTAGAAGCAATAAGGACATGCTGAACTGTGTATTTGCAAATATCATTATGCTGCAAAGTAGGTTTGTCACATATCTATAAGACCACATTATTGTTAAATAGATTGCCAGCTAAATGAATGAGAATTTGAGAAGCTATTTCTTTGTTTTTTGCCTAACAGTGCTGATATACTAACGTTAAATATTTTGGTAAAAATTTTTGTATTTTTTGTTTTTAGCTTTACTGAGATATAATTGACATATAACATTGTGTAAGTTTAAGTTATACAACCTGATGGTTTGATCCACATATATATTATGAAAAATAACCATAATAAGGTTAATTATCACATCCATCACCATATATAATTACAATTTTTTGTGGTGAGTGCATTTAAGATGTACTCTCTTAGATGCTTTCAAGTATATAATGAAGTATTGTTGTCTGTAATTACGGTACTGAATATTAGATCTCTAGAACTTACTCTTCTTTTAACTGAACGTATGTACCCTTTGACCGAAATCTTCCCATTTCCTCCACTACCACCCCAGTCTCTGGCAACCAACATTCTGCTCTTGCTTCTGGGAGTTTGTTTTTTTTTTAGATTCCACATACAAGTCATACTATGCAGTATTTGTCTTTCTCTGTTTCTTTCAGTCATTGTAATGCCTACCAGATTCATCCATATTGCAGATGGAAAGATTTTCTTCTTTCTCATGGCTAAATAATACTCCATTTGTGTGTGTGTGTGTGTGTGTGTGTGTGTGTGTGTGTGTGTACCTATATATGTTTAATTTATTCACTTCATTTGTCAGTGGACTCTTGGTTGTTTCCATGTCTGGGCTATCATGAATAATACTGCAGTGAGCACAGTATCTCTGAGATTTCGTTTGCTTCGGTGTGTATCTGGAAGTGGGATTGCTTGATCATATGGTGGCTCTAGTTATAATTTGTTGAGGAACCTCATCTTTTTTCCCTAGTGTCTGTCCTAGTCTGCATTCTCACCAGCAGTGCTCCAGGGCTCCCTTCTCTCCATATACTCACCAATACTTGTTAGCTCTTGTTTTTTTTGAGAGTAGCCATTCTAACAAGTGTGAGGTGGTATCTCATTGTGGTTTTGATTTACATTTCCCCAGTGATTAGTAATGTTGCACTTCTTTTCATGTACTTGTTGGCCATTTCTTCTTTTGAAAAATATCTGCTCAAGTCCTCTGTCCATTTTTAATCAGATTTTATATTTATTTTGTTTTATTTATTTGATACTGAGTTGTATGAGTTCCTTCCATATTGTGGATATTAGCCCCTTATCTGAGATAGGGTTTGCAAATATTTTCTCTGATTCTGTAGATTGCCTCTTCACTTTGTTGATTGTTTCTTCTGTTTTGCAATAAATTTGTAGTTTGATGTAGCCCCACTTGTTTACTTTTGCTTTTGTTGCTTGTGCTGTTGGTGTCACATCCAAAAAAACATTACCAAGACCAGTGTCAAGGAATTTTTTTTCCCTACGTGTTCTAGGAGTTTTATGGTTTCAGGTCTCACATTTAAGTCTTTTTAGTCCAATTCAAGTTAATTTTTATGAATCGTTTAAGATATGTGTCTAGTTTCTTTCTCTGACATATGAATATCCAGTTTTTCTAATACCATTTATTGAGAAGACTGTCTTTTCCCCTTCAAGTATTCTTGGCCCTCTTGTCAAACAGCAGTTTACTGTATATGCATTTGTTTATCCCTGGGCTCTCAATTCTATTCCATTGCTGTGTGTGTCTGTTTTAATGGCAGTGCCATACTGTTTTTATTACTATAGCTTTGTACTGTAGTTTGAAATTAGGAAGCGTAATGCCTCCAGCTTTGTTCTTTCTCAAGATTGCTGTGGCTATTTGGGGTCTTTTGTAGTTCCAACAAATTTGAGGAATTTTTTTTTTTTTATTTCTGTGAAAAATGCCATTGTAATTTTGATAGGGATTACATTGAACTTATAGAAAGCTTTGGGTACTATGGATATTTTAACAATATCAGTTTTTCCAATCCATAATCATAAGATATCGTTCTAATTTTTTGTGTCCTCTTCTATTTCTGTCATTAAAGTCTTAGTTTTCAGTGTACAGATCTCTCACTTTCTTTGTTGTATTTATTCCTAAGCATTTTATCGTTTTTGATGGTATTGCTTCTCCATCTCCCTCTGCCTTTTCCCCCATTCATATTCTTGTTCACTCTGCTCTCTCTCCCTCAAATAAATAAAAAGTAATAAAAGTTAAAAAAAAAATTACCTTGGGGGGAAATAAGTATTCTTATCAACAAAACACTTTGAACAGAATAATAAAATTTTTATTTACTGATGGCATTTACTGTTTTTTAAAAAAATACAAATTGCATGTAATTACAGAAGTAAAGCTGTGGTATATATAATTCTTCATATTAAATTATTAAGTAATCATACCTGATTAGTAACTACTTAATTGCGCTTATATCTATATACCTTATAGACTCAAGCCTTTTATGTTCTTTGAACAGTATTGATTCTGTTACATATGGATGCATAAGCTCTGTACTGCACACTCCCATTGTGATGGTACCCCTGGTGTTAGGCAATGCAGTGACCTTTTTAAAAAGTCAGTCTTGGGCGCCTGGGTGGCTCAGTTGGTTAAGCGACTGCCTTCAGCTCAGGTCATGATCCTGGAATCCTGGGATCGAGTCCTGCATCGGGCTCCCTGCTCAGCAGGGAGTCTGTTTCTCCCTCTGACCCTCCCCCCTCTCATGTGCTCTCTCTCTCTCTCTCAAGTAAATAAATAAAATCTTTAAAAAAAAAAAAGTCAGTCTTAACTTCTTGTTAACCTGATATTGTCTTCAAGTAAGTCTTCCATGAAGGTTGCAATATAAAAGCACAGTTATAGGGGAAGACATGTTAACATCCAAGGGTAATAATGTCTTCATTTATTAGAGTAATACATAATTTTAGAATTATAAATCCTATTCTAGGACCTTTTTTTAAAAAAATAGAATTTACTGAAGTCAGATCACTGAGTCACAGTTACTCTGGGATATCTTCCAGGGCATTGCTAAGTAAACTCGATGATAAAATGATTCTTAACAAATTATTACTTAAAGTCAGCAATAAACATGCAAGTATTATCAGTGGTCTTCTAAACCTTGTTATAACTAAGATGGTGGGATTTAATTAGCTCTGGAAAAAAGAATACACAGCTCATCAGAGCTTTTAGCAAGTTGTCAAAGCAGGGGTTTGGAACAATAGTAGGTATGTTTTTGAAAAATTTTATATGAACACATTTAGCCAAAATATTTGGGATTCCCATAACTTATCTAAAACGTGAAATTAACTCATGCTTAGAACAGTTATTTTCTAATTTATCTGTTTTACAAATATAGATGTTCATATATTGGGGATTATCTCTAAAGTGAGTTATTAGTAGCTACAGGGTGGAAATACAGTGAAAGAAGCAGTTACAGAGTAACAGCTGCTGCTGGAGGTTCTTTTCCCTTGTAATGTGGAGGGAGGGTAGGCTCTTGGGGTGTGTATATTTCTCAGAACTAATTGGTTCTGTTGTCATTGTTTTTACATTTAAGTGTACTGAGATAAGTAAGTCCTGGCAATTAAAACATTCTGCTTTTTCACTGAATACCACATTTTCTCTACTAAGCCAGAATCTCATATTACGTCACCATTCAAGAAAAACAGTCAAATGTATTTAAGGCTATTCCTTGTTGCTTTGATTTGGCAACAAAAGTCTGTCCTGATAGTGTTTTCGTTTTGTTTTTTCTAAGACTTTATTTATTTATTTAGAGAGCACATGTGAGGAAGGGTAGGGGTAGAGGGAGAGTGGGAGAGAATCTCAAGCAGACCCCAGTGAAGCACCAAACCCAACACGGGGCTCGATCTCATGACCCCAGTATCATGACCTGAGCCAAAACCAAGAGTCGGACGCTTAACCGACTGAGCCACCCAGGGGCGCCGTTTTTGTTTTAAATTTAACTTTAGAACATCATGAACCTGCTAAAAATTTATTTTTTATTTTTTCCTAATTTTTTAGTTTACCCCCACCAAGGATTCTACTTACATATTATTAGAGCAGGTGTCACACTTTTTCTGTAAAGTAATTCTATATAATAAATATTTTAGGCTTTGCAGGCCATACATTCTCTGTCATGACTACTCAACTCTGCCGCGGGTCATAGTAGAGCTATAGATAGTATGTAAATGAATGAATTTCACTGTGTTTCCTGAAACTTTATTTTAAAAAACAGGCAGCAGGTGAGAACTGGCCCATGAGTCAGTTTGCCAACCACCAGTTTTGAGAATCAAGTACTTCTACAAGATTTGTTTGTGAAAATGACAGTTCTCTATTAGTGCTTCCTGACTTTCAACTTCAGTTGGTTTTCAGGGGATTTACCCCACACATCAATATGTCAATATTAGTATATTTTAAGTATTAACTATTGACTTCCTGTGGTGGTTTATAAGAATTTATATCTCTTTCCTCTTCCAGTCCCTCTGTCATATATGTACCTTCCTTATCACTTCCATCCTCCTAATGCACTTGGGTCAAATTTAGATTAGATGAACATTTAGTGATTCTGTTATTTTGACTACAAGTCATGTAGTGAGTGATTATTATTTTTCCTTTTCTGCACAATATTTCTATTTCCTATAGTTTATTTTTCCTTGTTAGTTTCCTGGTTTCTCTCTAGTGTAATACCAAGCTGCTCTTCAGTTACTGAAGTCTCCTCTCAAGATGTTTAATACACCAGGGATGCGTGGGTGGCTCAGTTGGTTAAGCGTCTGACTTCAGCTCAGGTCATGACCTCAGGGTCCTGGGGTCAAGCCCCATGTTGAGCTCCGAGCTCAGGGAGGAGCCTGCTTCTCCCTCTCCTTTTGCCCCTCCCCCAACTCACGCGCCCGTGCTCGCTCTCTCAAATAAATAAAATCTAAAAAAAAAAAAAAAAAGTGTTTACTACACCAGGTATTCTGAATCTCCTTGTCACCATCCTGAGACTGCCTTCTGCCTGTATCTCCCGTTTCTTCTATCCCGTACATTCCTCATTCTTTGTATCCTTCTTCATTTTAGTGGAGCTACTACCTTCTAAGGAGAAAGGTTCAAGAGATATTTTTAGTCAGTTGTCTTTGACCTCCAGCTTTGATTCCTGATTTTATTTATTTATTTTTTTTGGTAACTTTGTTCTCTCTGGAAGCATGTAGACTCTAGTGTTCTGATGTGACTCTCAATTTTCATATATCATGTTGGCCTTTTCAGCTTGAAAAATCATGTCCCTCATCAGGGGGTTCTGTGTTAACAGCTTTTAATATACACCCTATAAAACTAAATCATACATATTTGACCTATACGTTCAGCAGCCCATCTTGTTGTGGAGTGACTCAGGATACCAGCACTAGGTTTTCTTCCCAGATTCTCTCACATATCTCCAAGGGAGATAAAATGGGCAAGAAGTCCTACATTGGACTTCAGGAAACCCAGCAAGGTATTGAAACAATGGGTTATCTTAACACTGTACTTAATGAATAGTCTCCAAATGGACTACATTTCTTTTTCTTTTTTTTTTTAATTTGACAGTGAGAGAGGGAACACAGGCAGGGGGAGTGGGAGAGGGAGAAGCAGGCTTCCCAGCTGAGCAGGGAGCCCGACGTGGGGCTCCATCCTAGGACCCTGGGATCATGACCGGAGCCAAAGGCAGACACTTAATGACTGAGCCACCCAGGCGCCCCTGGACTACATTTCTTGGACAAGACTGAACAGAGGCAATATCTAAGAGCCTAAGAGAATCAAAGTTTATAGTTACCCTAAGGCTGCTGTAGCAAAGTACCACAAACTAGGTGCTTTAAAACAACAAAATTGTATGCTGTCATGTTTCAGGAGGCTAGAAATCTGAAATCAAGGTGACAGTAGTGCTAAGATCCTTCAAAGTTTCTAGGGAAGAACCCTTCCTTGCTTCTTCCAGCTTGTGTGAACCATGGCCTGTGGCCTTCCTTGGCCTGTGGCAGGATAACTGCAATCTCTCCCTCAGCCTTCTTCCCTCTCTCTGTGCCTCTATCCAAATGTCTCCCTTATGAGGACATCGGTCATATTAGATTGAGGGCCACCCTAACCTAGCATATTCACCTTTTAATTATATCTGCAAAGACCCTGATTCCAAATAAGGTCACATTCTGAGTTTGTAGTTGGACATAAATTTTAGGGGGATGTTCTTCAATTCAATACACAGGTAATTAGACCACAGATATAATTTAGAAAAGTTATTCTCTGGGTAACATTGCCTAGATAAGTCCTCCAAACACAGTAAACTTCAGAGAGCCATCATCTTGCATTTACTAATGTCCTCATATGTTTGTTTTACTAGGGGGGAAAAAAACTTTATAGTGGGCTATTAACAGTGAAAGATAATTTAAAATAAAGACATTTGAAGCTCACAGCTCTATTTTGACACACAATGAAATGTATCCATTTGCCTTATGGGATGTTTATTGAATGCAAACTCTTCCCAGTTACTGTTCCAAGCCCTAGGTCTATAGCAATGAGGAAAACAGAGCCCCTGCCTCACAGATGGGAAAATATCTACGCTGGCATGCAATGTTAAGTGATAAGTAAATAAAGAGTTATAGGAAGTGTTGTTCAGATAACATTTGAGCAGATATGTGAATAATAAGAGATGGTCAGTCATGCATATATTTGGGAGTACAGTATTCCAGGAAAAGAAGAGCTTACAAAGGAATAGCCTAAGCATCAGAAGGCAGTAAAGCTTAAAGAACAGATAGTGGCATAGCGTGATCTGGCTACCTTTTTAAAAACTCACTGTGATGCTCTCTGGAAACTCAGGGGTAGGGGAGCAAGTGACCAGGTTTGAGTGTATTACATTGGTGCTGCGGATGAGACATGTTGGTGAATTGGTCAAAAGTACTAAGAGTAGAAATGGTGAGAAGTGACTGGTCCTGAATATATTTTGCATTTAGAACCACAAGATTGCTTAAAGGACTAATTGTGAGCTGTGAAGGAAGGAGAAGTGTGATAGAAGAATTCTTAAAGTTTTAGTCCTGAGCAACCAACAAAAGTGGAATTATATATAATAAGACAGGAAAGACTGAAGAAGTAAGTTTGAGAAGGATATCAAAGAATTCTCGGGGCACCTGGTGGGTGGCTCAGTAGGTAAAGCATCCAACTCTTGATCTCAGCTCAGGTCTAAATCTCTGGGGCATGAGTTCAAGCCCCATGTTGGGCTCCACACCAGGGATGGAGCCTACTTTAAAAAAAAGAAAAAAAAATTCTCTTTTAATACGTCAAGTAGGAGGTTCATATATGAGTCTTGAGCTCAAGTTAGAGTAGCAGTTAGATATTTGGATATGTATTAGAAGATATTTAAGGAAATTATCCCAAATCATGAATTATCTAAATTCATAAGTATATTAAATATATAATAAGCTCTAACTCAGTCATCATCAAATATTTATGAAGTGTTGGCTCTTAGACAAGCAGTGGTAGAAGGTTCCGAAAATGCAGTAGAGATACTAGACTTTCAAAATACAAATATTTAGCATCAGATAGTTTTTACATCTCTATTAACTGGAATTTCAAACATTACAGTAGTTATAAATTGTATCACCCAGCTTAGCACTAACATGTTATTTGATTCATACTAATTTAGTCTTTAAAAAGATCTAGATCTAGATCTTTTAACCTCTTTGAAAGCAGAAGCTATATTGCATTTTTTTAATAACACACAGGATGCCTACCAGAGTTCTGGTAAGATATTAAGTCCCCAAAGGGATTTGTTAGTTGATTACATAATAATTTTATTTGTTTCGGGGGCAGTTGTATTTTGTCATCTTGAGTTTTATTTTTCTTTATTATAGATTATCCAGGTGACTTATCTAGAGAATACTAACAAATTCCTGTTTCCTAACTCTCATTTTTAAAAATTATTTAAAAATTACATTTTCTTTTATTCACTTCTTAATAGTACTATATTTTTCTTATTCATTCCCATGTTTGTTGTTTCAATTTGCAGCCTGATTCTACTGCAACTGAAAGAGCAGTTGCCAGACTAGCGATGCATCCGCTTCTGAAGAAAAAAATAGATGTGCTGAAAGGTATGTATTAAATGACTTTTAAGCCATGTACTTAAGTGCACTTATGTATAAGATTTTGAATAAATGGCTTTTCACTTATTTCTTTAGGGTTTTTGTTTATTTGTTTTGAGGACCTTTTATAAATATCTCCTTCAAATATTTTAAATGTGGGAAGGTACCTGAAAATTTGAAAGTTATCTGATGTCTAATTAAATCTGTATTTTTTCCTAAATTCTAATATATGAATACATTTATGTTTATATATAATATATTCATGGTAATACTGAATACAATTGATTTGCTAAATATTGGTGTAATTCATAGTATCACTTTTGATGTTGCTACTTAGTCACATAATTTTCATTTATGTGTATATTATAAACTGTGCTTAAAGAATTAAATGTTACTGTCACAGATTATAATATATTTATTTTTATGTCTGAAAACAGTTTATAGTGCACCACAATCATATCAATACATTATTGCTAAAGAAATTAAAGTTGCCATTTTATTTTATTTATTTGTATTCAGTGATGTTTTTGCTACTTTTAATAGCTCCAGGGCCTGAAAGGATGGTTAATTTTAAGAGTTTTAAATTGAATACTTCTAACCATTTCTTCTGAGTTTGGTTTTTAAAGTCAGTGAAGTTGTGACCCGTGATACATACTTAACATAATTGTGGTTGTTCTCTTAAGTGTTTCCAAATAATTTAAGAAATACTGTACTGAAGTGATGTTTTATATATTTGTTTTAATGATGAAACAGATCATGTGCTTTTCTGTTGTAGCTGCTGTCAGAGCCTTTAAAGATGCAAGACAAAATGTTGTTGAAGTTAAATCATCAGAGAATGCTTCAGAAGAAAATCATTCCAAGGACACTTTGTGTTCAAATGATGATGCCAGTAAGTTACAGCATGAAGGAACTATTATCAGTGAGCAAAAAGAGAAAGAAGCCAAAATATTGGCAAAGAAACCAGTAAATTCAAAAGAAAAAAGAACCAAGGTGGAACATGGACCCAATGCTGTAGACATTCCAAATTCTCCATCAAAGCCTTCTGAAAAGGCTGGTGTAGTTTCTTCTGAGCCCCAGAAGACACCTGCTGACCCAAAAATGAAAACCTTAAGTAAAACCAAAAAAGAGAAAGAGTCCAGTAGCTCCCTTGATGGTAACAGTGATGGAGAAGAATTACAAGAAGAAAAGGAGTATTTTGATGATAGCACAGAGGAAAGGTTTTACAAACAGTCCTCCATGTCTGAGGATAGTGACAGTGGGGATGACTTCTTCATTGGGAAAGTCAGACGGACACGAAAGAAGGAAAGTACTTGCCATTCTTCGATTAAGGAACAGATGCCCCCCAAAAAAGTGTTACCTCAGGAAGATCTACTTGAAACCCATCAGAGTATAAGAAATGACATAAACAAGCCAAGTACAGAATCAAGGAAGTTTGAGTCAGTGTTTTTCCATTCTTTATCTGGATCTAAAAGCTCTAGAAGGTAAGAGTAATTTTTTCTATCCTGAAGTATATTATTCTTAATTTTTTTGAAGATGTGAAATATCTACACATCCTAGCAATGACAGAAGAGAATCTCTCCCATATGAACATGTAGTTTATACAGCACATCCTGTGTTTAGACTTGGCCCTTTCCAACTTTATACTCGGATAATATATGAAAATACACAGACAACAGTGCCACATCAATCCTGTAGCCAAATAATTTGTCTAGCTAATTTCAGTTTATCCCTTCAATTGTCAAAGTTTCCAGACTTTGAGTTCGTTTTTGGTGAAAACCTTATCAAAATGTCTCATGTCTTACTCTTTAAACAGAACTTTCTGAAAAGAATGGTGGTGGTTTTTTTTTTCTTTTCTTAATAACCGAGGGCCATACTGTAAACCTCAGTCATTTTCTTGTGCATTGCTATTTCAGTATATACAGCTGTTTGCTCTAACTCCGACTTCCTCCAGATTCCTTTATATCAGAGAATATTGCTGTCTGTGTCCCTGCTGTTAACCACCACCTTTCACAGCTCTTCTGTTACACATCAATAAGTTTCATTTCATTTGTAATTCTAATCTGAGAGGGAATAACTTCACATTTTAGGATAAATATCATGGTTAGCTAATTTCTTCAGTAATAGCTACCTTCTTCAGGAAACTGTTTTCTATTTATATATGTCAGGGATAATTTTTAATAGAATAGAAACACATGATGTAAACATTTTCCAAAGAAGTAGGAGTATGGAAAAGACACAAACCATATTTGAGACCTTGAAATTAATTAAAATATTTTTTATATCTCCCAAACTTGCTCCAGAAGGCTCCATTTTTTTTCCTCACTTGAGAATAATACACTATTATGCTTTCCATCTCCCACAAAATGGTTTTGTGTAATATGTGACTCATTCCGCCTTTAAGAAGACTTTTGAAATTCTTTATCTGGATAGTCCTCAAGAGTAGACACAAGTAACCAAAATAGGATATTTTACAACCAGAAGTCCCTGTGGGGGGGGGGGTAAGAGGGAAACTCCCATGTTTCTGCAGTATCATTGGGAGTCTCACAAACTTTGATACAGCTAAAACTAGGGGTTTTATCATTTTTTTGTTGATTGCTGGTGGGATGAGGGAGTACAATAGTCCTTTGAGTGGGTTTTTTTTTTTTGCCTCTTTTTTTTTTATTATGTTATGTTAATCACCATACATTACATCATTAGTTTTTGATGTAGTGTTCCATGATTCATTGTTTGCATATAACACCCGGTGCTCCACGCAGAACGTGCCCTCTTTAATACCCATCACCAGGCTAACCCATCCCCCCACCCCGCTCCCCTCTAGAACCCTCAGTTTGTTTTTCAGAGTCCATCGTCTCTCATGGTTCGTCTCCCCCTCTGATTCCCCCCCCCTTCATCCTTTGAGTGAGTTTTATCCCGTTTTTTTTTAACGTTACCTTCTTAAGGTCAGTTATCTTTTTTAAGTCCTAATGGTCTTTTTCTTCTTTTAGAAATTACAGAGAACAGGCTCCAAAAAGCAAAACCCCAGGTATGTATTAATGGCTACCTGACCTTGATATGAAATTGACTAATGCTTTGCCAGAGTAGAAGAATGAAAAGTTCTGGTTATTTAATAGCCTGAATGAAATATGTACCCACAGGAAGGGGACAAGAAGATCTTTCAATTATCAGGATAATTTTTAAATTGTAATTGTTTGTTTTTACCTATCTGCTACCAGTATGAAAGATATAAGCAAAACTTACCAGGAAATACTGGGTCTATTTGTTTTTTTTGAACTGAATAAACTAGTACATTCTTCAAATCTTAAGTATAACTTTAAGTTATATCTTATTCGGCATCATTCCATTAAACATTCAGTAACTAGTATGTCACTTTCTAGGTTCAGAGTAAAATCAAAGTATTTTCACATTAATTCATAACAAATCAAGTTACATATATTTGGGTAGGCTGACTTCTGTACATAATTCCAAACTCTAACTGGCTTAAAATAATAAAAATATATTTTTCAAGCACATCACAGTCCACTGTGAGATGGCAGAGGGGCTGTGTTTCATATAGTAATTCAGGAATCAGGCACCTTTCATCTTTTGGTTCCTTCCTCCTGCAGTTTCCAGATACTCCTCCAGAAAGGAAGAGTACATGGACAGTTTTGCAGGAAGTTTTCATGGGCCAGGTCTGAAAGTGGCAGGAATCAGTTCTGCTCACATTTCATTAGCCAGAATTCAATTATATGACGCCATCTAGCCACAGGGGAGCTAAGAAATTCAATCTAACTGTGTGGTTAAGAGGAAAAAGGAAGTAGAATTTCTTAAACATGTAACTCTCTGCCAGTGACTATCCTTTCTCTCACCAGGCGCTCATTTCACTGTCCCTCCCCCACACAGAGCACACTTTATCTCCTTCCCAAGGAAGCCAGCTCAGAGCCCCACCCAGTCTCTGCATCCAAGCTCAAAGCCCAGTATCATCCACCAGTGATGCCGTCCTTTCTTTCCATCCGGTCTCATGGATGTGACTGCTCAAAATTTGATGGCCTGGGCACTGAAAGACAGACTGCCTGTCCCCAGCTCAAACCAAATATTTAGTGGCAGATCAGGGACAAGGTAACCATAATACAAACTCCCAGTCCGTTAAGGGAAAATTGGGAGGCACATAACATGTCTATCTAGAGGAACTTTTTTATCCATTGTTCTTCATGTTTTCTCACTTGAGTTCTGGCCACATCTGAAGTGGACATTAATTTCCTTGGGAGTTGCCCCAAGTGACTGGTAAAAACACATGGTCCTGAAGACAGTTCAAAGTCTTTAACATTCAAGAGAGAGTTTTTCAGCCCAGACACAGGATTTCTTCCACAACAGAGGTCTCTCAGAAATGTAGTGGATTTCTGACTTCTTGGTTTCCATTTAGTCCATCCATTTCCATTTAGTCCATCCATGAGCTAGTCACCATACCAACAATTTTCCCCCTAGAGCTAGTTCTCAAACTTGCCTTCTTTATGTTTGGGGGTATTTTTTCCCACCCCCACCATCATTCAGTGTCTGCTGTGTTAAGATTCTCAGGTCTGGTTGAGAAGACCATACTTGACTCGTAACTCTGCTCCAGGGCTGAATCTCCATAGACCTTTCCTGCTTAAAATGTTTCTCAGTCTTGTGTCTTACCGTTTGAAGTCCAGAGGCTTTTCTAAACCTTAGTTCTCAAATATCTGGACACTCTGTTCCCTTTAGTTTCTGCCTGTGAGCTGGCAAGTTCTTTTCCTGTTTTGTAGTCCATTGCCAAAGAGCCATCAGTACGCTAATTTTTTTATTCTTTCCACCCACTTACCCTGGTGCTGCAAACTCTATAGGCCCGTAGCCTGCTTCCCAAGTTCTCAACTGGCCACAGTTTTACCCGCTTCCTTGGCATAAGAAGCACGCGTACTTTGCAAACTAAGGCGTCCACTTCCTTACTACCTACCACTAAACTGCAAAGCCACTGCCAAATTTGTCTGCTGTTTTAATGGCTGTATCCTCCTTCCGAGTACCACCGTGGTATTTGTAGTAGACTGCCTGCTGTAACAACTGCCACATCGTGCTGATTCATTTCTCATTCATCACCGCCTCTGCGCTGCTTGTACTCTTCTTCCTTCTTGTGCCTCTACGAGTTCGCTGTGCTCCCTGTGGGCAGAGAGAGAGGGTGAAAGGATCAAGTGTGAGATGTTTATGGTCAGGCCATTTGTTCTTAATGCCATTGGCTGTAACTCAGTTACATGCCTCATCTATTTGGGTAGGCTGACTTCTGTACATAATTCCAAACTCTAACTGGCTTAAAATAATAAAAATATATTTTTCAAGCACATCACAGTCCACTGTGAGATGGCAGAGGGGCTGTGTTTCATATAGTAATTCAGGAATCAGGCACCTTTCATCTTTTGGTTCCTTCCTCCTGCAGTTTCCAGATACTCCTCCAGGAAGGAAGAGTACATGGACAGTTTTGCAGGAAGTTTTCATGACTAACTGTAGTCAGGATGGGCAATGCATCCAGCTTGTGCACCTAGCCGGAAAAGAAAACTAGGTCTGGCAGACACATGGCAATCTGCCTCACTGACCTTATATTCATATATAAGGAGAACTGTAAACTTGAGGCACTCCCACATTTTCCCTGGGAGGAGACCCAAGTGATGAAAAGGTTTTTGTTTTTTGCTTAGCTTATATATTTATAGTATTTAGTATATCAGTTTGTTTACAGATATCAATTTACTTTCCATGGTTATATAAAGTATATATTATTTTAAATACTGCCTTATTTAAATCAGTTTTTTATGTAACAGTTTAATTAACATTTAAATTCTTGGTTCTTCATTACTAGAGCCATCCTGAGTATTATATTGGGTTTTTAGACCACGTGTGATTTGTACAAGATTCAGGACGTGTTGCATTCTTTGTACAGTAATATTTCGGAAATGTTAGCCCAAACTCTGTGCATTTGTTCGTGTAACATTATGACATTTGCTTTGTAAGAAGATCTTTAAAAGGCTTTTGACAGTGAATGATGTCTAACTCATAGTAGAGAAGGTACGCATCTCTAAGACTACTTCAAAAAAAAAAAATCTATGTTAAATTTTTGTCTCCCTTTGTTTTCCCTCTGATTCCATAAACATGCATTGATTCATGTGTTTTCTGGCTGGTGTGTCTCTCCCAAACACTACCTTATTGTTCAGAATAACATAGTTTAAGGTATCTTATAAGAGGCTGTAAGGTCTAGCAACAATTTGCCACCCTCTTATCTGGTGGATAATTTTATGATTGGAAAAGAACCTTGTCTTATATTTGAGTAAATTCAGTAATTTATTTTATAATAATTTTATGTTCAGTAATAGAAGGGAGTAGAATCAATTAGTAGCCCTTTAAAAATACATCTCTCCGATCAACGTTGTCAAATCCAATAACTTAGTAAATTCCTGTGAATTTTCTGGCTACATCGGCTCCATATACAGTTATCTTAAACCAATGATATTCCTTTGAAAATAGAATATGCTCTTTTGGGATTCTTTTGGCTTTCCATTATGTCTGCATTCTTTCCTTTCTTATTGCCAATGTAAATAAGACAGCACAACATATATTAGGAGACAAAACAATTTGCATCTGTTTAAAAGATTAGGAAAAAAAGATAAAAGATTAGAAAGCATGTGTCCCAGAATTGCCTGTTGATGTGTATATTTCAATTTCACACTGTTCCCTGTTGGACTTAGATTTTAAACTGTAACGTATTCTGTTTAAGTAAAACTAAATTCCTTCCTTAAATACTGATGTGAGAAAATGAAATCTCTTTCTCTTATACGTTATGTAGGTATATGGTTATTTCTCACTATTTTTGCTTTCTCCTCCCAGGTTTTCAGCAAAATGAACCTCAGCTCAAGAATCTGTTTAATAAGAGTGCACAAAGAGGACTTCAAAGTACAAAACAGCAGTCACAGCTGCCTCTTCATCCTTCGTGGGAAGCAAGCAAGAGGCGAAAAGAGCAGCAATCTAAAATTGCTGTGTTTCAGGGGAAAAAAATTACGTTTGATGATTGATTAGTATAGTACCTCTTTTTGTGAACCAGTCCATTATTAAAGTTATGTTTACATAAGCCTACCACAAATCAAGTACTTACTTAAATTGATTTTAAATAATATACCCACGCTGTTCCCTCTGTGAAAAAATTTTGAAATAACTGTCTCAGACTTCCTCATTTGTGCTTATGAAGGGTATTTCACAGGTTTAACTCTGTCTTGCTTTGAAAATAAATTTTGAGAAGATACATTAAAATAATAATGGAAAATATGAGGAAATTACAGTTACTTAAAAGAGATCACCTTTGCTAAAAGTTATTCTTAGCAAAACTAAGATAGTAACTTTTATATGGGTATAGAGATAATAAATTAACAAATATTAATTTTTATTATATTTTTAATCATTTGTGATCTAGTTTTTGTTTTAAAATAGATTCAAGGGCAGTTTTTCATTTCTGAATTATACCTATTCTTTAGGCAACATACATGTTTAAATGTAGTACCACAACCAATAATTTGCTATATATCTCACTGCATAGAAATATTTGTTTAAATCAAGAATGTTTAACATGTAGTTACTTGACCATGCTCTTTTATGGAAACATTTTTTTGTGGAATTGTGGATTAGAATTCAAAAGGATAAACTCTGAAGGAGGTGTGATTGAAGAAGCATTTCCAGATAACAGTGCAGTGATGAGATGACTCGAAGGAACTACTCTCTGTGGAGTACTGTTAATTTCAAAGGAGAACAGGATTTTAAAAATCCTTTCAAATGTTTCACTTTCGCTTCTCTGGAAGAAATTAAAGATTCTTGGTTAACTAAATAAAGATAACTAAATTCCATCTTCCTGTTAATGGCAGAGAAAGCCCCCTGGTTTGCAGGAATTCATAAGCTCTGGAGAGTCATTTCTATCATTTTCAAGAGCTTAAGAGTTTAGATAACTAAAGCAATGGAATTCAAGAGATTATACAGAAAAAATTATTTTTGCTATGTTGAAAGCAAAATTTGTTTTTTCTCCTTTTGTCTTTTAAATTTTTATTTTGACATGTCAATTACGCAAAATTAAAATTAATTTCAATGAAATTTTAATTATGAAAAATTATTACAGGAAAAGTGAAAGAAAAATGTCTCCATGGCTACCCAGATTTAGCCAAACTGCGAGGTTGAGAGCAGTGTCCTCCAGGCTACCAAGTCTGGCCAAGACTTCTTACCCTACCACAAGAAGTTAGGGTCCAGCTACAGAGTTAGAGGGAAGAGCCCCCACAAGACCACTGTCACTTCTGACACCAGCTGCAGGTTTGGAGATGGAGTTGGGTGGGTTCCCCAAACACCCTCAGGTTCAAAAATTTGCTAGAAAATCTCCCAGAACTTACTGAAACCTATTTATATACTCACATGGAACCTACTGACAGTCATTGTTTATTACAGGGAAAGGGTACAAATTAAAACCTGTCAGAGGAAGAGATGCACAGGACCATGTCTGTGAGGGTTCTAACACAAAGCTTCTGTTGTCCTCAGGACACATTACCGTCCTGGCATCAATGTGCATAGAGTATTGCCAGTCTCAGAGGCTCACTGAAGCTTTGGTGTGTAGATTTTTTGTTGTGTCTGCAATATATAAGCATAAGCAGTTGATTGCCCAAATGATTGTTCCAGATGACTGATACCACATGACCCCAAATTCCCCATCCTCAGTTCCATGGTTTGTCTTTTTTAGTGTAGCTAACTGCTGCCCTAAACAAACATACTTGTATCAGGTATTACATAGATGCCTCCAAGAAACCAAAGGCAAGGCAATTCTCGGGCAAAGCCAAGTTCTTTGCCACACAATATCCTTCACCCAGGTTCTCCAGTCGATAACACTTTATTGCATTAGCTTTATCCTTCGCTCTCATCCTTCTACCCCTCCTCTCCTCGTCCTCATCTTCTTCCTCCTGCTCTTCTCTTTTCCCCCCTCTCTGCCCTTGTTTTTGTTGTAATATTACATATGCCTTATCATGTTCAGGTTTTTCCTCTACTTCCTTGAACATATGGAATATTAGTAGCTATTTTAATGATCTTGTCTGCAGTGGTTCTCCATTTGGGGCAGTTTTACCTTTAGGGAACATTCGGCAATGTCTGCAGACATTTTTGTGTCACATCTAATAATGGGTATAGGCCAGGAATGCTACTAAACATTCTACATCATATACAACAAAGAATTATCAAGTGCGAAGTGTCAACAGTGCTGAGATTGAGAAAGCCCGGCCTAGGGCTCATTTGGCTCCAGAGACATTACCATTCTAAGCACTCTGCCTAATGGTTTTTCTACTAGCAAATCTTTCTTTTACATCTGGTGAGATGAGAACAAAAACTATACCTGACCCAGTGTTAAGTTGCTTCACAAACTCCATTCTAGTGAATTTTTTCCCTGGCCTTGGTAGATTCCTCATACACATTGCACAGATTAGTCTTATGCCGTAGATTTTAGGGGATCATTCCAAAGATCTCCAGAGCACTTCTTTCTGTTCATCTCATCCTCTTTTGTATTTTGCGTCACAAATTCTAGTCACCGTAGCCTATGCAAACCCTGAATTCTGTCTCCAGGAAGGCCACTGAGTTACCTGGAATTCCTTCCCCCTGTGTAGTGTAGTTTGGAAACTTCATGCAATGAGCTAAAGCACTCAACTGGTTTGTTTTCACTCTCAGGTATTACTATGCTGTACTGCTTTTTGTCCATTGTCTGAAAACCTAAGTCATATTTTTTCCAGTGTTCTAGTTCTTTAATGTAGAATGGCAAATCTGATTCCTGTTACTACAGAAGTAGAAATCCATTATTTATTTTCATGTTCAAATTGTCCTTAATTTGGCCAGTGGGAGCCTACTCAGGCTGTGTCTTGTGTCCTTTTCCCATCTAACAATAAGAAAGATGGTTCCCATTATCCACAAAACCCTAGAATACAGTTTCAGAGTTGCTAACTGATGCCTCCGCAAAATAAAAGTCTACTAGCCGAAGTTCAGTATGTCTAGAGTTCTTTTTTCTTTTGCTTGAAGACATATGGTCTCAAAACTAAGTTTGAAAGTTGCCTGGGATGGTGTCAGCAAAAATGATGGAGTAAAGATGTACAGAAATTATTTTCCCCATAAAAAGCACTGAGAAAACTGTCTGTTACCAGAATCAACTTTTTTAGAACTATGGAGTTAACCACAGGTTTACTACAATCCAGGGAGTATTTTTCAAGAAAAATGGATGAATCTTGATAGGAACAGTAATCTTTGTGACATTTTAACTTTCCCTATTTGCATCTTTCACTCCTCAGATCCATGATAGTTTTGAAAACCAACAGCCAACAATCACAGTGAAAACCAGCAGCCTGGCAGCCACTAGGAGAAACAGAACAGGGTTGGAGCTTCTTCAACGATATATTCACTGAGAATTGTCGTTATTTGACAAATACGGTAGTTCACTGGAAGACCCCACTTGACTGAGAATTTGCTCGGTGCGAAAGCCTTTTTCTTGATACCACTTTTCAAAAACACTCAGAGGTAATTGTTTAACATCACAGTTGCTTGAGGCAGTGAGTAACAGTTGAGGCAAACAAATTTGTCAAAAAGCTTAAAAGGAAATCTGGAGAATTCAGTATCTCTAGGGACTTCGAGGAGTTCTGACGTATTTCTTGGAATTAAGCAAGTCATGTGCTGCTTGCGTAGTGCTGTGTGTATATTCAGGGAAGAGCTGAGAAGGCCCTAAACTGACCGTTCTAGCTGACCTTGAGGTTCTGCTCCGGCAGGAAATGAAGGCTCAGGTGGAATTGTCAACTTCCTGGCTGTGTTGAAGGTGTGCCCCAACACACACACAACACACACACACACACACACACACACACACACACACACACACACACACACACACACACACACAGTCTCTTAGCAAAATCACAGTAGTCCAAGCAACTTCCTGGCTGTGTTGAAGGTGTGCCCCAACACACACACAACACACACACACACACACACACACACACACACACACACACACACACACACACAGTCTCTTAGCAAAATCACAGTAGTCCAAGCAAGGAAGTCCGTCTAGTTATTAGTACCACACACACACACACACACACACACACACACACACACACACACACAGTCTCTTAGCAAAATCACAGTAGTCCAAGCAAGGAAGTCCGTCTAGTTATTAGTACCACTAAACTAATGAAGCAGAAACTTTAATGGCCACACTCAACAAAGAATATAGACTTCACAAGTTCAAAAAAGTCCACTAAACAACAACAAAAAACAATAACAAGCCCTAGGGAGGGGGGAGTATCTGCTTTTTAGATTTTCACCATTGTAATATATTACTTAAAATGACCAGTTTTCAATAAAACGCTAAGACATATGCAGAAACAAACTATGCCCCATATACAGGGAAGAAGAAAAACAAACTGTCCCCAAAGAGGTCCAGACTTTGGATTTACTCAACAAAGACATTAAATAAGCTATTTTGAGAATATGTGCAAAGAACTAACAGAAGCAAAGTTTAAAGAACTAAAAGTCTGATAACAATGCCTCACCATATAGAGAATATCAGTAATGAAATAGAAATTATAAGGAAGAGACAAAAAGAAATTTAGGAATTGAAAAGTACCATAACTGATAGGAAAAACTTCAACGTACGTGGTCAACAGCAGATGGGAGCAGGTAGAAGAAAGACTTGGTGAAACTAAAGATAGATCAATTGAGATTATCCAGTTTTAGGAATAGGAGGAAAAAAACATGAATGATAATGAACGGAGATCCTCAAAGACTCATGGGATACCGTCAAGTGTACCAACAGGCATGGTGAGAGCCCCATATGAACTGCATTTTCACTAGTAGCCACAGACCCTAAAAGAATTGAAAACACGTTCCAACGGAAACTTGATCATGAATGTTCATAGTAGCATATACATAAGAGCTGAAAAGAAGAAACAAGCCAAATACCCATCAGTTGGTGACTGGATAAGCAAAACTGGTATATGCATACAATGGAATATTATTCAGGCCTAAAAAGGCATGAAGTACTGATACGTACTATGACATGAATGAACTTTGAAAGCATTAGGTTAAGAAGAAGCCAAACACAAAATACGGTTCAACTTCTAGGAAATACCCACAATAGGTAAATCCATAGAGACCAATTAGTAAACTAGTGATAGCTAAGGTCTAGGGGAGGGAGGGACAGTGAGTGACTGCTAATGGGTATGGATGGCTTTCTTTTTTGGATTGATGAGTGTGTTCTGGAATTGGATGGTGGTAGTAGTGGCAGAACTTTGTGAATGTACAAAAATCCACTGAATTATGTACTTTAAAAACGTGAATGTTACGGTATGTGAATTATATCTCAATTTTTAGAATAATAATAAAAAGTGACCTGGGTTAGTGCATTTTCACTGCCTTCCATGTAGAGTACTTCATTTGAAATGCACTTTAATTCACATTTTTGATGTGTTTTACTTAGAGGAATTTTCCTCCATCCTTGGTGATTTTATTTTTTTTTTATGTGTGTGAAACATGAACATTGTTCCATAAGTCAGAGCTACACAAAATGATATGCTTTGAGAGGTGGCAACTCCTGCTCTCCTGCTTCCAATTGTTTCTTTTCTTTTTACCCCATTCCCACCCATCCCCTGTAGATAATCCATCTCAGTCCCTGGTATATGCTTTCTGTGTTTGCACAGGTGAATAAATGTGTAATATATTTATATTTATATATATGTATGTGTATTTATTTTCTGCTCTTAATGCAAAAATTAACATTCCTAGGTGATTTTATAAATTTTACTTTTTTTCAAGGCTCCTGGGTGGCTCAGTTGGTTGAGTGTCTGACTCTTGATTTCAGCTCAGGTCATGATCTCAGAGTCATGGGATTGGAGCCCTGCATCAGGCTCCACACTGAGCCCAGAGCCTGCTTAAGATTCTTTCTCCCTCTCCCTTGGCACCCCACCCCTACTGTGCTCTCTCTCTCTCTTTCTCTCTCTCTCTCTCTCTCAAAAAAACACCTTTTTTTTTTCATTTAAAAATATATCCTGGACTCACTGCACATATGTCTATAAGGGTTTTCCTTATTTAAAACAAAGAAACAACAACAAAAATAACTTTCTAGTACCTCATTAGGTAGACCCGTCAATTTATTCAGCCACTCATCTGTGTCTGGGCATACAAGTTATTCTCCATATCTTGTAGTTACAAAAAATATTGCAAAGAAAATGTGTTTTCATATTGTTGGAGTTAGGTCTTTGGGGTAAGTTCCTAGGGTAGAAACATTAAGTCAGAAGGTGAGTACATTTGTAGTTTTATTTACTGCCAAATTTTCCACCATGAAGATTGTGCTTAACACCAGCAACACAAGAGAGAGTCCTGTTTTCCCACAACCTCTCCAATAGACTAAGGTGTTCTACATTTTTAATTCTGTCCGTTGGATAGGTGAGAAATGTTACCTTGATGTAGTTTTACTATGCATTTTCCTTATTACGGGTATAATAGAATACTCATTAAAAATTATTAAGTGCATTTTTTATATCTATTTTTGTGAATTTTTTCATGTCTTGCCCATTTTTCCACCAGTGAGTTGTTTTTGTTTTTTACTTTTTCCCATAATTTTTAAGATTTATTTATATATTACATATACTAGCCCTTTATCTGTGTATTACAAATATCGTTTCCCCAATTTGTCAGTTGTCTTTTTTATCATGTTTTTCTGTCGCTTATTCTATATAGTCAGATGCTTCAGTTTCTTTTTCTCTTTATTTTTATTTCATTTTTGTATATGAATTTGAAATTATAGTCTGAAAACCTTTCCCTACTATTGTTTCCTTTCTACGTGATCTAACATCAGTATTGCTGTCCCTGCTTTTTTAGTGTACCCATTTGCCTGGAATACATTTGACCATCCCTTTCTTTTTAACCTTTCTGAATCAGTCTGTTCTAGGTATGTTTCTTGAATAGAGCATATGGTTAGGTCTTTATGAGCCAAGCTGAAAATCTTTCCATTTAATAGGCAGAGTCAGCCCTTGCACATTTGTTGATAAGGTGAATATGTTTGCTTTCAGTTCTATCAGATTATCTTATGTAATTATTGTATTTATTATATTTACTATTTCTCTTCAAACTGTATTTGCTGTCTTTTTTTTATTATATTTGGTGCATAGGAAGGTTAATATTTCTGTTCTCGTTGTTATACCATTTTTAATGCCCATTGTCCCTACTTTTTTTATTCGCAATCTATATTGTCCATTTTTAATGACATTCTCTTACACCTAACTTATATTTTTTAAAAGATTATTAGAGAGTGTGTGTGTGCACACAAGTTGGGGGAGGGGCAGAGGGAGAGTATCTTCAAGCAGACTCCCCACTGGTCTAAGAGCCCAACTCAGGGCTCCATCCCACAACCCATGAGATCACGACCTGAGCCAAAACCAAGAGTTGGACGTTCAACTGACTGAGCCACACAGTCACCCCTCACCTAAATTACATTTAATGGGTTTATTCTACTTCTCTCATTTCATTGAGTTTATTCTCCTCCCACTTTTAGTTGCATTATTTTTACTTCATTGAAACATGGAACACACAACATAGAGCATGCTATCTAACATTATTCTACCCTTGATGCACCTTAGTTTTCATTTTGATTTTCAAAGAAGTATATATTAAAGCTGAATTGTTAAAGCTGTCCCAGTCATTTTTTGTTTGGATGAGGTTTATTCTGTAGTAGAGTCCTCAAAAAAGGACTCATGGAAAGAATTCTTTGAGTTCTTCATGTTCAAAATCTTTTGTGGTTTTCATACTTAAAGGACTGCGGGTGGATCCTGTGATTCTGTCACTCTCCTTTGTGGCAGCTAAACTCTTCATTGCATCTTTGATGAATCTTGTTTGGAAGACTTTCTTGCCCTGCCCCAAGTCAGGAGATCTATCTCAGTCTGGGCACTGGATAGCTTCCTTACCCTCCCCAGGGATCCAATTTTTGTTTTGTTTTATTTTGTTCCATTTACCCTTCCCCAAGCCACAGTAAGTTTTTACCTGTGCCCTCTTGACAGTGTTTGGTGACCTACAGTGATAGACTTTTTTTCAGTAGGGAACAAGAGTCCTCGTGGGTATTTGTGTCTAAGCAGTAACATCTCCTTTCAGGTGTGTACCATCAGTGAAAACTTTATCTCTGCTCTGTCCCCCATCTCCTGAGTGCCCAGTGTAGTCCCATGAAACCCCCATACCCTGCAAAGTCCTTGACATACATAAAGAGTTCTCCTCTTCTTCTAGTACTTTTTTTAGGCTTATGTTATATTTACTTCTTAATCTGTTTGGAACTTAACCCTATATATTCTGACAGATTGGCATACCTAATCAAATCAATTAGTACACAATCAATCTGTATTTCTCAGCATCTCTTGAAGTTAGGTTGGGGTCCTGTGACTTAAGAATTGCTTAGTGGAATGTGGGTCAAAATTGTGTCAACCGCTTCCAGGTCTAGCCCATAAAATCCTCTTCTACCCTCCACTCTTCTTGAATCGCTCTGCTGGATGTCAATTCCCAGCAAGACATTAGAAGATCCCCCCGCCCCAAGATGTAGCAACAACCATCAGCCTGGGAACCTAAGTAAATGAGAATCATAGTCATCTACTTATTCCTCCACTTAAGCCAACTGGATTTAAGTTATCAAAACAAACACCTGTTGCGTTAAACAATGAAAATTAGGGATTATTTTTTGATAGGTACTGTTAATTCTGATTCAGAAATTGGTGGTGAAAAGAGGATGCTGCTGTAAAAATAAATCCAAAGTACATGGCATTCATTGGTCCAGCAGTCAATCAAGATGAAAACTAATACCCAGTATTAGAAAATGAGATTTGTGTAAAACAGTGATGAAACAGTTTTTTAAAAGATTACTTGCAGTTACTTGGAATGTGAACCACATGCCCTTGACCCCATAGCTCTAAGGAAAGGCTAGAAAATGTAATGTTGGTAGTGAGTGTTGACTTTTACTACCTGCATTTATCAAGGTGATAGAAGAAAAGAGATGGGATGTGACAAGAATTTTACCTTGCAAGTACAAAAAAAAAAAAAAAAAGAAAAAGATAAAAAGGATAAAAACCATTGCTTCTAGTCACAAATGATAAGAGGTTATGCACAAAGATCCATTAAGACTTCTTCTGGCTCCAGCACAGATCTGAATAAAATTGTGGTATTTCCTCCTAAATATTACTGCTTTAAGACAGGGGGCAAAGGGTGGAAAAAGTAAGTCAACCTTGAGAATTATATTTAGGAAGGAACTTTGGGAGATGCTACTAGCATATGTAGCTGAACAGATACTTTTCTCTCAAAAAGATAGTTTGCTTATTTATAATTCCAAAAAAAAAAAAATGCAAGTCTTTTCTTTAGCAGCTTTTGGATGCTCTGTCATTAGAAGTATTTGGGGGCTCCCAAACTTGCTTAGGGAGGAAATGGGTTGTATACTTTAAAGGTCTTCGAGGAGGGTCAGTCCCCATCATTTATTTCAACTGTGCTATTGACAAAAAACCTGCTAAAGAGTAGATCCAGAGCTATGAAGAACTTTGAGTAAGTAGTTCCTCCCAGATAGCAAAGTTGAAATCAAGGATATATTCTTACTGCCAGTTTTAAAGGACCTCATAATTCCTGCAAGAAGTTTATCATAACTACAATAGACCAGTGCCTTCTGTATGCCTCTGATGTACCCTTTCCCAGATGCAGTTTTTAGTACAAATTTATCCTTGCTTGACCATAGTATGTTGGGCCAGGTGGCAGTAGGGAGATTTCTATAACTTGTGTTGTTTGTGCAAATATCACTGAATATCAAGAAGCTATATCCATATATGAACCATGTCATCATTCAGAGATCTTGGACTTGAAGCTGGTTGCAGTAACTGGATGGAATTTGGGGTTGTCTCACTTGGGGAGGGAGGAGGTGTGCTCTAGTTGCGGTAGGATACTTGGTAACCAGAAAGACATAACTGTATTAGACACTAGCAGAGCGCTCACTTCATCTATTTCTTCTTTCCCTCAGGTACTTGGCTAACTTACATTTCCCAGCTTCTTGCATTTAGGCAAATGCTGACCAATGGAATGTAGGTAAAATGATTACATGATGATCACCTCCCCACAAAATGTTCCAGGCAATCTTCCACATTTCTTCCCTTGTTTTCCAGCAGGATGTTGACATCCTGGGTTCCCTTGCAAGATAGCTTTTGAAGACAAAGTTTCCGCCAGCCAGGGTCCTTGCATGATTGCATGGAGCAGGTCCCCTCAACCTGATCCCACCACCTGTTGAGCTTTACATGGGCAACAAGTAAGTATTTGGTTAAGTCATTGAGATTTAGATTGGTTATGTTGCTGAGCTAAGGTTATTTTAATATATGTATGATATGTGGTGGTGATCTAACTATTCTCTTTTTCCAGTATGTATATTGTCCTAATGCTACTTTTGAGTAGTTGGGTCATCCTTTGTCTACTGATTTGAAATGTCACTATGCAATACCAGGAATGTTCCTAGGTTCTCTTTTCCTCTATTTCTCTGATCCAGTATTATATTCTGAATTATTCTAGCTAATGAATGGGTAAAGATGTGGTATATACATGGTAGAATATTACTGAGTCATAAAAAAGAATGAAATCCTGCCATTTGTAATGACATGGATGGAGGCAGAGAGTATTACACTAAGCACAGTCAGTCAGAGAAAGACAAATAGCATATGATTTCACTCATAAGTGGAATTTAAGAAACAAAATAAATGATCATAGGGGAAATAAGAGAGAGATACACAAATCAAGAAACACTTTTTTTTTTCTAAAGATTTTATTCATTTGCCAGAGAGACTCTAGAGAGAGAGAGAGAGAGAGCACAAGCAGGAGGAGGGGCAGGCAGAGGGAGAAGCAGGCTCCCTGCTGAGCAAGGAGCCCAATGCGGGGCTCGATCCCAGGACCCTGGGACTCTTAACTATAGATAACAAATCGGTGGTTACCAGAGGGGAGGTGGTGGGGGAGGAATGAGAGAAATAGGTGATGGGTGTTAAGGAAGGCACTTGTGATGAGCACTGGGTATTGTATGTAAGCGATGAATCACTAAGTTCTACACATGAAACTAATATTATACTGCATGTTAACTAACTGGAATTTAAATTAACCATAAATAAATAAATAAATAAATAAATAAATAAATAAATTATGGCTTTATGTTTTCCTTAGATATCCACTAGGCTGGTTTACTCATAAGTCTTTTTTTTTTCCCTCAACATTTTCTTGGCTATTCTTAGGTCTTTTCTTTACAAACAGATTTTAAAATTAGCTAGTAAATTTTATTTTCAAAAATTATGTTGGACTATTAATTTTGATTACTCTGAGAAACTATTTTCTGACCTGAGAAGTCCTAGCTTCTCACACAGAACTGCATAGAATGATAGGTCCACTTCCGTGAATGGGCCTAACTTTTAGAATTGTAGAAGAAATGATATGTACACGAACATGTTCAGTAGCCTAAGTATGACGTCATCATGCAGAAATTAAGTAGCCTTAAGTCAGACTCTGGAATGTTGTTTGTACTTTGAACATGTGTTTCTCTTCAAGGGAAAACTTGTTTTGAAAGAAAGTCCTCCATGTTGTTTTCAGGATTAAATTAAAAGGATGTTTTTTAATAAAGACAGCCAAAACTTAGAGGGTAAGTGAAGGAAGGAGGGTTATTTGTGTTTATTTTAAAACTAAGCATGGTATAAAAATTCAGTGTTTGGCTTAACTCTCCCTATTATGGACAGAAGTTCATAGTCCTCACATGTACCAACAACAACCAATTTGTTTTATGTCTGAAATAGGTGTGGACTAATTCTGAATTTTTTTTTTTTATCACTGGCACTGCTTGTGATAAAGGAGAAGTTTTTCAGGCCCTGTAACATTTTTATTTTTTTTAATTTTTTTTAAAGATTTTATTTATTTGACAGAGAGAGACACAGTTAGAGAGGAAACACAAGCATGGGGAGTGGGAGAGGGAGAAGCAGGCTTCCGGCTGAGTAAGGAGCCCAATGTGGGGCTCGATCCCAGGACCCTGGGATCATGACCTGAGCCGAAGGCAGACACTTAATGACTGAGCCACACAGACACCCCAGCCCTATCAAAATTTTAAAGATTTTGTAAGCACTATAATTGCACTATTAACACATAGCATTTACTTTATTTAGTGCTTGAATTAATGTTCTCCACATTGATATTTGCATGCCATCCTGTCAGGGAGAGCTTCTCTGACCTCCCTTCAAAAACATCAACCGGTTATTCCTCCCTCCTTGCCTGATTTTTCTTCTTTGACATTCACCACCTAATACACACACACACACACACACACACACACACACACACATGTATGTATTTATATAGCCATCAGCCTCTCCATCTAGAATATAAGCTTTGTGAGTGCAAAGATTCTGTTTCCTTCTCTGCTGTGTCCCAAATTTGTATATAATAGGTGCCCAGATAAATATTTGCCTTTTGAATACATATGCTATAAATATTTGAATAAATGTGAGTTTGAATACATAATCATGGATATATACAAGTTTCTTCAGCTTATTAATGACTCCTATAATTGAATAGCTGATAGGAATCTATCAGAGTAATCCGAGTAAGAGAGAGGGCAGCTTGGACTTGGGCAGTTAGCAGTGGAGAGTAAGAATGGGAGAGAAGATAATGTCTGATTATAGAGGAGAAGGTATGACTTAATCTTCTACAAAAAGTATGAGAGTAATTGAAGTAAGAAACTGGCATGAGTCCTGGGCAGCATTAGGAGCCCATTCAAAGTTCACTGTCACTAATTTAAAGTGAGAGCAATCAGCACAGTTTAAATTTTCTTTTCTGGGACCTGTTTTTTGGTCATATTTATTTGGGGCTCTTAGTATTTTTATTCCCGTTTGGTAGGGTCTCTTCCTATGTTAGAGCAATAAGCCCTTTGCCTATCATGATTTGCAAAAAAATCATTTATCTTTTGTCTTTTAACTTTGATTTTCTTTCCAAACAGAATATTTGATTTTATTCATGTTATAAATGATGTACTTTAAACCTTTTAACTAGTTATGGTGCGAATATGTGAAGACTGTGTACTTCTGCATATCATCAGTTTCCTCAGCCACAGGTTATCAAACTCTCATTGTTTTTATTTTTTTTTAAGATTTTATTTATTTATTTATTTGACAGAGAGGGAGAGCACGCGTGCGTGCATGTGCCCAAGCAGGGGGGAGGGGCAGAGGGAGAGGGAGAAGCAGGCTCCCTGCTGAGCAAGGAGCCCCATGCAGGACTTGATCCCAAGACCCTGGGACCATGACCTGAGCCGAAGGCAGACACTTAACCAAATGAGCCACCCAGGTGTTCCTTGTAACTCCATTTCTTTTACCTAATTAGAATGGCTACTACATCCAGTACAACATAAAATCACAGCACTGAAAGTAGACCTCCTGTCTATTCCTGACAGCAATAGTAATACTTCTGGTGCTTCGTCTTAAGTATGAAGTTGACTTGTAGATGTAGGTAGATATGTTTTATGATATTAAGATCTATTCCCCTTATTCAGTGTATTTTTGTAAATCAAGAATGGATGTTGAATTTTATCAAATACCTTTTAAGTGTTTATGAAAATGATCTATGTGATTTTTCTCTCTTGTTCTTCAAAGACTTATTGAAGAATAACTGAAAAACATAGTTCAGCCTGGTGCATTTTGACAACTTTCTCTCTCTTTTCTGTATTAATTTGTTTAGATTTTCACCTGAACTCAATTTATATTTATATATATAAATTATAAATATAATTAAATACATTTATAAATAAATAAATAATAAATATTAAAATATATATATATTTTGAAAGTAACTTTCATTCATGATATATTTTATCTTAGAGCAAAACAATATAATCTGTTGGCTTTTAAAATTACTTCTGCAAGTTTGAGGTAGTTCACCATCAACCTTTAGAACAGCCAGTGATTTTAACAGTGAAATGGGTTTATTTGGGAGTAACAGAAGAATTGCAATTCAGGATACGCAAGCTATGGCAAGTCCAGAGATCAAAGGAGAGGGATGTTACTTTATAGAGAAAAGGAGAAAATTGGGAGGGGCTGCTCTGTACCCAAGTCCATTGGAAGGAAGTGACAATTCAGGGTGGTGATGGCTTCTCACTGACTTGAGTTGCTGGTTGAGGAGAAATCCTTCCTTCCTCCTGATGGAGCAGTAAAGCAGGTTTCTTCCTGTGGAGGACGACAGTAGGGAAGGTCTCCCACTGGAGTTTGCAGTTGACGACCAGTGGTAGGGCATGAGAGCTCCCCCTTCTGTCCTCCAACTGTATCTTAAATGAGGTTTCTTTTATTCCATTTCACAAGTCTTTTGTCTTATTTTGCATGTCTGTGTTTTACACGTTTTTTTCTAGATTCGTTAGTTAACAGTGTGCCTAAGTAAGACAGACAGTGTTTTCTTTGCGCTTTTAACCACATCCCATGGATTCTGATACATTGTGATTTCTATGCTACTGGTTTTCCCTCTTTCTACCTTTTTTCAGATGCATTTCAAATGTTTTTTTCCCACTTTCCTTCTCTGCTATTTTGGATTTTTTTTTGGCAATTACCCTTTAAATTTTAAAGTGATTGTTTAAATCTAAATTTAAATCTAAATTGAGTAAGCCTACCTGACAACACATAGGCTTCATGACTCTTAGTTCACTTTTTTATCTTGCATGCATTTGTATCAAATATTTTAGTTCTACCTTTTAATTTATCTCCAAATTAGACAATATCATTATTGTTTTTTACAGTGTTTATGTAGACCTCCTCACATGCTTACCAACTTCTTTGTTCATCAATTTTTCTTTGTCTCCGACCTCATTTCTCCTATTATTTGCCTATTTTCTTAAGTACATATTTATTAACATTTTATTCTTGAAGATCTCTTAGGTGGTATGCTTTCTTAGTTTTTACCTGTCAAAATAATGTCTTTATTTTAATCTCATTCTCAAATGATAGTCTACTAGGGTAACTAATCTTGGCTAATTATTTTCTTCCGTTACTGTGAAAATACATCATTGTTCTCTGATTTAGTTTCTATTGAAAAGATGGCTATCAGTTACATTGTCATTCTTTTTAGGCAATTTTTGTGTGTCAGTGATTTTTTTATAATATGAACTATTTGTATTGTTTAATAGAAGCTGTATTTATCCTTGTAATTGTATATACTATACTTGATACTCTATTGCTTTAGAGCAGGTGTCAGCAAACATTTTCTGCAACAGGCGAGACAATAAATATTCTAGGCTTTCCAGCTTAGCTCTGGCAGTTACTTGACTTGCGTGTTGTAGCATAAAAGCAGCCATAGATAATATGTAAACAAATGGCTGTATTTCATTAAACTTTATCTGCCAAAACGGGAGATGTGCCTAATTTAGCCACTGATTCTTATGTGTCAACCCCTGCTTTAGACAGTCTGTTTGGAATAATGATTAAATTAATCCATTTCTTCTTCCTTCCAATATCCTTTCCTCAACTGCTAAATATGAGCTTAGGGCTTATCTTTATATTAATAAATCTAAGAATAGGCAGATGAATATATTTATCAACTTTAAAGTACATATTTTGACCCAAGCTACAAAAATATAAAGAAGTAGCAAACTTGCCTTTTCTTTTCCATCCCTTCTCAACATTAGGTAATTGTGCCATTTTAACCTTAAGAAGGTTTAGAACAGTTACATTCTGTTCTGTCACCCTAATCCTTTTTGGTCAGGTGACTTGTTGAAGGTCACACAGCAAGTAAGTGGTTGAGGCCAGGATACTCAATGAACTCATTGACAGTGAACTTAGATGACCATGTTGTTAACAACTACCTCATGCTGCCATGTTTTTTCTGAAGCTTAGCTAATTTTCATACTAAACCTAACAAAAATTATGGGGAGGTGAAAGGAGCCAAATCATTTATAAATGTGGATCTGAAAATGTCAATCCTGCAAACCAAATTCTCTGTATTTTTTAAAGTTGTTCAGCATGACCATGGTTAATTAAATTTTAGGAACTGAATTTGATTAAAAACATCACTCTAGTGAGACCATTAAAAAAATTTTTTTCATCCCAATAATAAACTCGAATACTCAATATATCCATTTCTAAGCAAAGCACTTAAAAATCTAGGAATAGCAGGATAATTCCTCAACATGAAAATGGGTATCTTAGGAGGGGGAAAGATGGCGGTGGAGGAGGGGACCCTATTCCGACCAGTCCCCAGAACTGAGCTGGTTATCTACCAGACCACTCTGAACACCCATGAAATCAGCCTGAGATGTAAGAAGATAGATCTGGATCTCCAGAAACAGAATATTGCAGGCAGTTGGTTTCCATTGGTTTCAAGGTACAAAGCGGGAAGCTGTGATTCCAAGGGCAGATATAGGAATATTTGCTCATATCAGCAGACATTGAGGGCAGTGGGAGGGAGCCTGGCCATGGGAATCCTACACCGCTGGTGAGTGATAGCCTCCCGCGCTGGGGACAGGGCACAGACTTGCAGACTGGTAGCGGCGGGGAAAAGACTTTAGGGCAGCCCCCCAGACAGAAACCGGAGTGGTGGGGTCTCTTGTGCAAACTGGGGGTGGCTGGCAGTTTTAGAAGCACAAAGGGCAGGGATGTGCCCCAACCTGGAGGCGAGGACTGGGAGCCCTGCTGAGGGGAGCACAACCCAGGACACTGCAGTTTATAGCAGCACAGACAGAAATGGAGAGAGGGTGGCCTGGATAGCTCACTGAAGAACAGACTGCGATCTCTCTGCTCTGAGGCAGAGGGTTGGAAACGGTCTCTTCTGCTCTCTCAGAAGAGAAGTGGAAAGCCGCCAGGGTATGCTGCCAGAGAACAAAAGCCCCCAAAAAACCAGTTTCACTGTTCCCATCCCAGGCTGGGTAAACAAGAGGCCAGCAACCCTAAGGTCTTTAGAACAGGTTCATGTTGCTTGGGTTGTGGTCAATAATTTGGACTCTGTACGTTCCCTCAACCACCCCTCAACAGAATGACTAGGAGGAGGAACCCCCAAAATAGGAAAGACTCAGAGATTATGATTTTTGCCACAGATTTACAAATGGATAAAGATATAACCAAGATGTCGGAGATGGAACTCAGGCTAGCAATTGTGAAGACAATAGCTAGAATAGAGAAATCGATTAATGGCAACATAGAGTCTTTAAGGGCAGAAATGAAAGCTGAATTGGCAGAACTTAAAAATGCTATCATTGAGATCCAATCTAATCTAGATAATCTAACAGCTAGGGTAAGCGAGGCAGAAGAACGAATTAGTGACCTTGAAGACCAATTAATAGATAAAAAGGGAAAAGAGGAGGCCAGGGAAAAACAACTCAGAATCCATGAAAATAGAATCAGAAAAATAAGTGACACCATGAAACGTTCCAATGTCGGAATTATTGGAATCCCTGAGGGGGTGGAGAGAGAGAGAGAGGACTAGAAGATATATTTGAGCAAATCATAGCTGAGAACTTCCCTAATCTGGGGAATGAAACAAACATTCGTGTCCTAGAGGCAGAGACGACCCCTCCCAAGATCAAGGAGAACAGGCCAACACCCCGGCATAGTAAAACTCCCAAATCTTAGAACCAAGGAAACCATCCTAAGGGCAGTTAGGGGGAAGAGATTCCTTACGTACAGAGAGAGGAACATCAGAATAACGTCAGACCTATCCACAGAGACCTGGCAAGCCAGAAAGGCCTGGCAAGACATATTCAGGGTTCTAAATGAGAAGAACATGCAGCCAAGAATAGTTTATCTGGCAAGGCTGTCATTTAGAATGGATAGAGAGATGCAGAGCTTCCAAGACCTGCAGAAACTAAAAGAATATGTGACCACTAAGGTGGCCCTGCAAGAAATATTAAGAGGGGATCTATAAAAGGAGATGGATTCCCTGGGGAATTCTACCAAACATTCAAAAATAATACCTATCCTCCTGAAGCTGTTTGAAGGAATAGAAACAGAAGGAAAGCGTCTAGACTCATCCTATGAGGCCAGTATTACCTTAGTCCCCAAACCAGGCAAAGACCCCATTAAAAAGGAGAATTTCAGACCGATAATCCTGATGAATATGGATTCCAAAATCCTCAACAAAATCCTAGCTAATAGGATCCAACAATACATTAAAAGGATCATCCACCACGACCAAGTGGGATTTATCCACAGGATGCAAGTGTGGTTCAACATTCGCAAATCAACCAATGTGATAGAACACATTAATTAGAGGAGAGAGAAGGACCATATGATCCTATAAATTCATGCAGAAAAAGCATTTGACAAAAGACAGCATCCTTTCCTGATTAAAACTCTTCAGAGTATAGGGATAGAGGGAACATTCCTCAAGTTCATAAAATCCATCTATGAAAAACCCACAACGAATATCATCCTCAATGGGGAAAACCTGAAAGCCTTTCCCCTAAGATCAGGAACACATCAAGAATGCCCACTCTCGCCACTATTGTTAAACATAGTACTAGAAGTCCTGGCAAGAGCAATCAGACAAAAAAAGAAATAAAAGGTATTCAAATTGGCAAAGAAGAAGTCAAACTCTCTCTTTTCGCAGATGACATGATACTTTATGTTTAAAACCCAAAAGACTCCACCCCCAAATTACTAGAACTCATACAGGCAATTCAGTAATGTGGCAGGATACAAAATCAATGCACAGAAATCAGTTGCTTTCTTATACACTAACAATGCATCTGTAGAAACAGAAATTAGAAAAACGATTCCATTTACAATAGCACCAAAAACCATAAGATACGTCAGAATAAACCTAACCAAAGAGGTAAAGGATCTATACTCTAGGAACTACAGACCACTCATGAAAGAAACTGAAGAAGACACAAAAAGATGGAAAAACATTCCATGCTCATGGATTGGAAGGATAAACATTATTAAAATGTCTATGCTGCCCAGAGCAATCTATACCTTCAGTGCCATCCTGATCAAAATTCCAATGACGTTTTTCAAAGTGCTGGAACAAACAATCCTAAAATTTGTATGGAATCAGAAAAGATCCCGAATCGCCAAGGAAATGTTGAAAAAGAAAAAGCTGGGGGTATCACATTGCCTGATTTCAAGCTATATTACAAGCAGTGATTACCAAGACAGCATGGTACTGGCACAAAAACAGGCATATAGACCAATGGAACAGAATAGAGAACCCAGATAGGGACCCTCAACTCTATGGTCAAATAATCTTTGACAAAGCAGGAAAAAGTATGCAATGGAAAAAAGACAGTCTCTTCAATAAATGGTGCTGGGAAAATTGGACAGCCACATGCAGAAGAATGAAACTCGACCTCAATGTGAGACAGGAATCCATCAAAATCCTAGAGGAAAACATAGGCAGTAACCTCTTAGACATCGGCCACAGCAACTTCTTTCAAGATACATCTCCAAAGGCTAGTGAAACAAAAGCAAGAATGAACTTTTGGGACTTCATCAAGATAAAAAGCTTCTGTACAGCAAAGGAAACAGTCAACAAAACAAAGAGGCAACCCACAGAATGGGAGAAGATATCTGCAAATGACACTACAGATAAAGGGCTGCTATCCAAGATCTATAAAGATCTTCTCAAACTCAACACCCAAAAAACAGATAAGTCAAGAAATGGGCAGAAGACATGAACAGACACTTCTCCGAAGAAGACATACAAATGGCTAACAGAAACATGAAAAAATGTTCATCATCATTAGCCATCAGGGAAATTCAAATCACAACCACGTTGAGATACCACCTTACACCAGTTAGAATGGCAAAAGTTGACAAGGCAAGAAACAACAAATGTTGGAGAGGTTGTGGAGAAAGGGGAACCCTCCTACACTGTTTGGTGGGAATGCAAGTTGGTACAGCCACTTTGGAAAACGGTATGGAGGTGCCTCAAAAAATTAAAAATAGAGCTACCCTATGACCTGGCAATTGCACTACTGGGTATTTACCCCGAAGACACAGACGTAGTGAAAAGAAGGGCCATATGCACTCCAGTGTTCATAGCAGCTATGTCCGCAATAGCCAAACTCTGGAAAGAGCCAAGATACCTTTCAACAGATGAATGGATAAAGAAGATGTGGTCCATATCTACAATGGAATATTACTCAGCCATCAGAAAGGATGAATACCCAACTTTTACATCAACATGGATGGGACTGGAGGAGATTATGCTAAGTGATATAAGTCAAGCAGAGAAAGTCAATTATCATATGGTTTCACTTATTTGTGGAACATAAGGAATAGCTTGGAGAACATTAGGAGAAGGAAGGGAAAAATGAAGGGGGGGGGGAATCGGAGGGAGAGATGAACCATGAGAGACTATGGACTCTGAGAAACAAACAGGGTTCTAGAGGGGAGGGGTGTGGGGGGATGGGTCAGCCTGCTGATGGGTATTAAAGAGGGCACGTTCTGCGTGGAGCACTGGGTGTTATACGCAAACAATGAATCGTGGAACACTACATCAAAAACTAATGATGTGTGGCAACTAATGTAACATAATAAAATAAAATTTAAAAAAAAGAAAATGGGTATCTTAGACTGATAGCCAACATTGTATTTAATGAGGAAATATTAAAAGTCAGAAACATAACAAGGGTGGCTGTTATTACAAGATTAGTACATTTTTACTTACACAGTGTACTGAAAGTTGAAGCCATTACAGTTTGAAATAAAAAAAAATATGTATAGCTAACTGGAAAGGAAGAAATAAAATTAACATGGTTTTACCACTGCCTCATCTGTAGGGAAATTGCCTATTGATTTTATTCAGTTTCAGTTTGATTGTGTTCACAGTAAGAGTTTTGTTTTGTTTGCCTTTTTAACACCACCATCTTCATATAAAGATCGAAGTTCCCTTATCCCTTTCTTCAGGAGAACCCACAAGTGTCCAGGAGTAGTGAGTGAGAGGTTATCCATAGGTGAAAAATCAGAAAACCTTCCACTCTGTTCCCTGAATCTCTGAAGGTTTTTTTCCTTCTTCCTTCTGACCATTTCCTTCTCCATTTTGGCTTCCCACTCTACTCTCTGTCTCTCCTTTTTCCAGGTCCAGTTTTATTTGTTCTTTTGAGGTCAGAGAAAACAGCCCTCCAAGTATGCCTATAAGAATTCACCTGACACTCTAGGTCTACGGTATGTTTGAATCTTGGTTCCCGAGTGAATATGAACGAGGAGGAGAGAAATAACCCCCTGAGTGTAAGTGAGAAAGAAGAGTAGATGAGAAATACCCTGAATACCACAAAATAAACAGAGACATGGTTCTGCCACATTTGCAAATATGATTCTGTACACAGCACATAGGGTTCTTTGACAAGCACTCTGTGAATATTAGCTATTGATTCTTGAAAAACTCATCTGGCTGCCAAATAATCATTTCTAACCATTATTAATCTTTTAGTGACTTTGCTTATAATTAAAATTTTATGGTGAAAGTATCTTTAAATCCGTCTGGCTCAGGACGAGGAGCTATCTACTGTTTGGTGTAGGGCACCCTGATTAACAGGGCTATGTGGGGGAGGGATTACCCCAAAAGGAGTTAAGGTGATCATTTCTTTTTTTTTTTTTTAAGATTTTATTTATTTACTTGAGCGAGAGAGAATGAGAGATAGCACGAGAGGGAAGAGGGTCAGAGGGAGAAGCAGACTCCCTGCTGAGCAGGGAGCCCGATGTGGGACTCGATCCCAGGACTCCAGGATCATGACCTGAGCCGAAGGCAGTCGCTCAACCAACTGAGCCACCCAGGCGCCCAAGGTGATCATTTCTTTTAAAAAGCAGGAGCACAAGGTGCTAGCCAAGAAAGAGTAGCTGTCCACTGCAAGTCTAGTAAGAGACCATGCATATATGTGAATCTATACAGAAGAAGGTGTTTACCTTAAGTAATAGGGAGGTAAAGCTCCCGTGTGTCCAAAGGCAAGTACTTTTCATCTGGGAGGACAAGAGGTCTAAGGGGAATGGTGAATTATTAGAAGGGAAATGCACAAAAATGGTAGGGTGTAAAACCGATGAAGTGGGGAAAAGGGGCCAGATAAAGGCGGGCCTTGAATATCGTTAGGGTTCTTGAAATTTAGTTTACAGGAAATTGAGAAACCAAATTTAAAATTGAAAAGTCTGAGGAAGAAGAAAGCTATGTACTTGCGTCGAGATTTAAAGTATGTAATATATCCACCTTGCCAAGTGTCCTCAGCTTTCTTGTCCGTCCTTTCTTGTGTTTCCAGTAACCTCTTTGAAAATGTTCTAGGTCGAAGTTTTCCCATGATATTTCAAATCAACAGATCATTTGTGTGAGGTTAAAATTACACTTGACAATAATAGAGGCAAAATACACACACACGATAAAAACAGCTCCAAAAACAACGTTTTGGCTTTTCTTGTGAAAGAGCATAGCACCTTAAATGTCTTTGATAAGATTCCAAAATTATCTCAAATTACTAAAAAGGAGGGGGGCAAAAAAAAGGTCGGTTATCAAGTTTCATGTTAAATGTTATTTAATTTAATAAAGTACATTAATGAAAGAAACAAGTAGTTCATTTCAAATGAAAAACCATATATGCCATTATGGAATACTCTCAGTTCTTAAAAAAAAAAAAATCAGTGACTCTGAGCATTTGAGAGTGGATCTGGCAGTGATCATTAATGACTGCTGAAATGAGTAGGTGAAAATGTGCTGGGGGATTTTACAGTGGATGGATCATATTGACAGCACGGAACCCATGATCGATGTTAACATCACAAAAAGACAGACAGCGGGAGACATCCTGGGCTAGCATACCTCATATGATGTAGGTATGAAGGAGATACCACCACCTAGCCAGTCTTTGTGCTCTCCCAAATCAAGCCTAACCTGTATCTGGTCATGCCTCTAGATCTGAATTTTTATAGGAAATACAAGGAACAGAGGAGTGGATTAAATGACCACCAGGATACAGACTCCAAAATCTAGAATGTGGGAAATTCTGAGACAATAGGTATTCTATAAAAATCCCTATTTTTTTCATACACATTAATAGCAAAAAAAGGAAAAATGATGAAAGGGAAATATATATATTCTAGAGAGACTGAAAACATATAATAACCAAATTCAATGTGTCGTCGTCGTTTGATCCTGATTTAAACGAACCAACTAAAAACAAAGTTATGAGACAGTTTCTGACGTTTGGATACTAACTAGATTTTTGCTGATATAAAAAAACTATTACCTTAGTGGTTACCTCAGTGGGTATTATTGATTGATGACTACCTACTTAAATAATTTAAGTGGAAACAGGATGGAAATACTGATTTTGAGTAAAGACCTAAAATATTCTGATAGGGTGAAGTCCAAGTCTTGGATTCTTGGATTTTTTTTTCCTAGTAGATTCAAATGAGACCAGTGTCTGAGGTTAAAGCATTCATGCTGGCCTCTTGTTGATCACTGAGAAAGAATCCCCGAGGGCCCTCTGTAGCTAAATTGTGAAATCCTATGCATGAGGAGAGAGAAAAGGAGAATATGTCATTTTTTTTTTTCCACAATGCTAATACTCAGAGTATTCTCCTGAGAAAACTGGGGATGTGGGGGCTGGGAATAAAGCTATGTGTACCTTGCTCCTGATGAAACTTCTCAAACTCTGAAACAATAACAGGACAATTCCCTGGAGACTAAAAAGCATCCCTGGTCAGCCTGGACCTTGGACACAATCTTGGCTTGGTAGGGCATTTTCCAGAGAGTAGGTTGCCTAAATTAACCTAAGGTAGGTTAATCAGGGTGCCCTACAGGGAAGAAGCCGCACCACGTGTATGTTTTTATTCCCATCTCTCTGACCTCATCTCCTTAGATCTCTATCTGCAAAGCACATTAAGCCCAATCACCGACGCTCTTGGACTCAGTCTCAGACACCTCTGGGATGAGTTGTCCTACCTGTGCACCACCCTCACCTCACCCCAGCATCAACCACATGTCAGTTTTTCTATACCCTGGATTTAAAAGAACGGTGTGAACACTAGAATATTGAGAGAGGGATGAGCATAGCTGACCGCTAGTTCCTGTCACCCAAGCTTCTCATTACCACTGCTGTTCCTGGAATTTTGTCGTGCTTTTCTCTGAGTTTTCCCTCTGTATTTTTTCTACCATTGAACTGTACCCATGCTACAGGGACTGTAACTGTGTTAAAAGCACAACATAACTCATAGAAATAAAGAGTGCAATGCCCCTTCCCCAAGGTACGCCTGCCAGAGAGAACTTCTCACTGATGCTCAACAATTAAGAACAGATAGAAGGATGGGGGAGGGGTCAGTGGGAATGGGTAGCAACTGGAGGAGCAAAACCTTAAAACAATGGCTTTTCCTCTTGTTCTTTTCCCTTTTTTTCTCTGGGTTGACCCTCCTTTTTGCAACTCTGGTGTGAGTGTTTGGATAAGAAAGAACTGAAGGCTCACTGGTAAGGATGAGCTTCCCTTCTGAAATACCCTAAGACTTCATGACACACAGAAGGTGGGGTGAGTGAGCAGGCTATTTAGACCTGCCAGTAGGGAAAGTGGATGGCGTTGAAAGGGAGAGCAGGATGGCGTTAACTTCCTTCTGGAGGAAAAATCAACCCTTAGATGCTGATAATATGGGTTTTTTTGTCACAGAAATCAGTTGAATGAGTAGCTGGAAGGAAAGGTCATGAGTTGGACTATATAGATGTTGATTTTGTTAATCTTTTTGTTAGACATAAATAGGGTGGCTTGCTGGCTCCCCGTAATCTTCTCATCGACAATACCCATAATAATTCACCCCCTTCCTCTGGAGTGACCATTTTCTTTTCCCTCACTTTCCTTTCACACCCACACATAAAGCCAAAATGCAGTCATGTGTTTGGGTGGGAGCTGCCATTCTCTTATTTGACCATGTATCCTTGACTTTGGTGATTGAACAAGAAAGAGCACTTGACTCAATCTAGACCGATCATAATATCCACATTAACTGGGTCTAGGTTTGGCACATAACTGAATCTGAGCCTACGAAATACCATCCCCTGGATTTTCAAACTTGAGCTGTGGATTAATGTTGTTTTCTTTCCGATCAATAAGCCAGATAGAAGTGCACCCAGTACACCCAGATGTGTTACCTGTAGGCAACACAGTTTCCATCCTCATGGAGAAGCTAAACCAAGAGAAGGAAACTGACACACAAATAACCAGAGTAAAGGCAGTAAGAACTTGGCCTTGATGGTGTTTGATTTCCTGATGACATCTGCCTCCTCCTTAGCAAACCCTAACTTTGCCTTTCCATTTTTTGGTTACATGAGCCTATGAATTCTTTTTTAGACTAAGCAATTTTAAGATATATTTCTGTTGCCAGAAACCAAAGAGCCCTAAAACAAAAATGAAGTGACCACAACTACCAGGTTGTTGATATATCCAGGAATGTTAGCTCCAGCAGTAATCCAACTATAGATTGCTATAAAAGATTTTTTTCCTAATACCATCCCTCTAAAAAAAAAAAAAGTAATGTCATTGTAGTAACTGAAAATAGTTGACTCTGATGTTTGCTGTCTAACAGTAGTATAATTTGCCTGTTTGCAAATGACTGGTTGCAGTATTGGTAATACCGGCTCCACATTTGTCAGGCTCCAAATTTCTGTGTCAGTTCAATAAAGATAAGTGAAATGAAGAGTCAATATTACTTGAATCATCTGCAAAAAGGAGTTGTTTCTTATCAGTCTCTATCATTACATTAGTCCTCAGTCCTTGTTATATACAGTTGTCATAAACTCTGGTTTGATTTGGTATTTAAGAAATTGGGAACTAGCAACATTCTCTTTCTAACAGTGGCATAGGCACATCCTTGGTCCTTGTATTGATGGTTCACCTTTTGGTTTGTGGCTTTATTTTTTCTCTCCCTCCAGATTTGGTGCCTATTACCCTTAGTTAGGCAGCAAATTATAAATATATGCATATGTCTTTCCAAGTCATTCATTTCCAATCTTGTTTTTCCCTGCCTGCTGTGAGAAGTATTAGGATTTGCTTGAAATTTACTTAAATTATGCTATTACATATAACAAAATTATTTCAGTTATACAAGATGAATGAACCATGAAGAAAATGATTGGTTCACCCTGAATGTTATAAACAACTAATATCTGGGAGAGGAGAGATTTTAATAAGGAGTACATAAAGCACTCAAGTTATCTGACAAATAGGAAAGTCTAGATTTCCTTCTAAACTAGAGCATGGTTTAGAGACTAAAATGATTGTTTTCACTGAAAGGATCCTATTTAACCATTAGGTTTTTAGAATGCAAGGCAAGCAGTAAGTTAATGGGTTTTAGGTGTTTCTGTGTCCCACAGCCCAAATACTACCACTATCATATATTTGCTTTAATTAATTTATAGATTATCTCATTTTTATGAACTGATAATTACTTAGTATGTCATATCCCAAAGTCTTCCAAGATAAATGGTTTAACAGAATAACGAGTGTCATTTAAAAAAAAAAAAAAAAGGTTTTTGTGGCAAAACAAGTTTGAAAACCACTAAGTGGTTTCTTTACTGCAGGGGCTCTGAGATTCTTTAACATGGTAATATGTATTGGGAATCTCCACCATAGAGATAACGTCTCTCATACCTATTTTTCTATGGAATTCTTTCTGGGTAGCATATCTTGTGAAACTGGAATTCCTCTACACATATGTTAATCCTTTACTAATATCATTGGCAAGGATTAGAAATATTAATAAATGATGGGGGCCCCTGGGTGGCTCAGTCAGTTAAGTTGTCTGCCTTTGGTTCAGGTCATGATCTCAGGGTCCTGGAATCGAGCCCCGCATCGGGGTCCTTCTTCAGCGGGGAGCCTGCTTCTCTCCCTGCTTGTGCTCTCTCTCTTGCTATCTCTCTCTCTCTCTCTCTGTGTCAAATAAATAAATAAAATCTTTAAATAAATAAGATAAGGCAGTCAAATTTTCTTTTTTTTTTTAAGGAAGGATACAAGTTTATTTATTTATTTATTTTTAAAGATTTTATTTATCCACTCATGAGAGACAGAGGTTGAGAGAGAGAGAGAAGCAGAGGGAGAAGCAGGCTCCCAAGGAGCAGGGAGCCCGATGCAGGACTCGATCCCACGACCCTGGGAATATGACCTGAGCCGAAGGCAGACGCTTAACCATCTGAGCCACCCAGGCGCCCAGGCAGTCAAATTTTCTAACAGAAGGAAAGATCCTCCCTCCCCTGTCTTTGGTTCATGAGCTTTTGGTTGAATGAACAGTGCTTGAAACACCACTGATCAGACAAAAGAAATCATCTTTTCATTAATAATGAAAATATGTTCAGGCACTTGGCCTTGAGCAGACGAGGGAAGCACGAAATCGATGCTACCATACAACCCAGATCGGTAAACTGCCAGCCACAAGCCTACATCCATTTTACCTGCAAGAACTCATTGAAGGTGAATTGTTTTTGTGAGGTAATTTGGCAAATTGTCCCCCCAAAGCACTTGCCCACACTTTGGGGCCTGTTTGCCCTTCTAGGTTACCAGCTTCCAGGCTAATCTGGTACACATTTCAGTAAGGATTACTGTGATAGCAATGGTTCTCTTTTTATAAATGATTGGTAGCTTGAATTGATAAGTCCCCTGAGTATTTAGGTTCAGGTATATTTCTTATAAATTCTAATCAGAGTGCAGTTCTTCTCATAATGCCTGCTCTGCATCCTTAGAAGTTGTTGGTAATGGTGACAGAGGTTAGGATCCATTCATGTATGAGTTTCTTGTTAAAACATCAGCTAGAGGGGCATCTGGGTGGCTCAGTCAGTTATGCATCCAACTCCTGATTTCGGCCTGTGGTTTCAGGGTTGTGAGTTTGAGCCCCACATCGGGCTCCACACCCATGCTTAAGGTTCTCTCTCCCTCTTCACCTCCCCGCTCCCTCTCTTGAAAAAAAAAAAAATCAGCTAGATTCTTATCCATCAAAAACAAGTTCCATGTCATGTGAGCTCGTCAAACAATTTGTTGATACAAAAGGCAGTTAAGCAAAACAACCAACCATAGACATGGTTTTAAGATTTTAACCTAAAATGAAAGTCCTCTCATTTATTTATACTTAACAACAAATGACCACTACAGACACTTGAAATCATTTATTCAAGGCATTTTTACATAATCTTGCAATCCATAATATAAGCATATAATAAAAATGTGAGAGTGTAAAGAAGAATATAAAGCCAGTGTCTGGGCATTTAAAATAAGAGCTCTTCAAAAAAGTTACAAATGTTTTACACATAGGTTACCTGAAAAATTTGGAAGAAATTAAAACTTCATTAAAAACATTACTATACCAGATCACATGTCACTTAGTTCATAGCAAGCAGTTATATATTAATTAAAAGTTTATATCCTGTGAGCTAAAACTTAATACATTTTACATTCAAGTTGAAATATTTCAGCACCATTTTGGTTTGAAGGATAAATGAAATGCTTTAAGTGTTCAAAAGTGGCCCAGGACTTTTGGTAATTGGGAATGAAATCGAGCTGTTGATTGAGTATGTTGATGGTGAATATGAATTCTAGACATAAAAAGTAGAGAAAAAGCGTAATTTTTACTTATCAGTGATTATATGGTTAATATCAAAACAAGTTATGTTTAAAACAAAATATTGTCTGTATTTTCAGAAAGTTTGCTGAAGATGAATTCTCAGTGCCACAATCATTTTAGTGCACTGAATTTCCTCCAGAATCTGAATATTGGGGATGTTCGTAAGTGTGATTATCCTATGAGATGTCAGAGAGAGAAAAAATTGTTCATTATTATGAATAATACCTAGTGAATAATTAGATGATAGAGATTGTGAATAAAATTACTATGTAAAAAAATATAGATTTCCTGGAAATAGGCAATGGATTCTTGTGGATACGTGTGGATTTGCATGTTGTAGTACTGTTGGGAGACTGAAACTTAGCCTCAAAAGTCAAGACATCTTTAATCTAGACTATGGTCTGAATAATTTTGAAGCCACTAATATGGCATATGGAAGGAGTCAATAAATTATTTTCCTATTTAGCCCTTTTTTTTCAGAGTCTTTATTAGTCTAAAAGCCAGTCCCTTTTCAGTACTCAACACTCTTAGGTTTACTTCTACTTCCTATTTGTAAAAATATTTTATGTGGAATTTGGTAAGACTGGATTAGGTTTTTTATTTAAATTTTATTAATGGATGACTTTTACCAGCTAATCATTATATGTGAGTTTTTGTGGTTATTCAGAGGAGAGATTCCTTGAGGTTCAAAAATACTGAGTGTTAAATCAATACTTGGGAGTTCTTTGGGAGTGTTTAGGCGTAGGAGGAAAGAATATTTACATAAGGGATAAGCAAGAATCTTTAGCTTCCTAATTGAAACTTTTTTTTTTCAAAATCAACCAAATAGTAGGTGTTATATTTAAGAGGCAGACATTTCAAGGATTGAAAACATAGTTTTAATTATTAGTAACACATACATGCATATAACTATTTATTTTAACTTATTTTTTAAAATAAAATATGGTCATGAAAAACAATAGTGCTAAAAATAGAAAATTTTAGACATGTACTTATAGTTGTTAAAAATGAAACAAGGTGAACCTAAAGGGTAATAATGATATTTTTAATACTTATTGAGGTTAGGGGACAGGTTTTTTTTTTTTATATATATCCCAAGGCCTAGCATGTAAGTGCCTGACATGTATTAGGCCCTCAAATGATGACGGGTGGACAGACAGATGGAAGGCTCAGTGAATGATAGTAAATGTCTTCTCATATGTGTCCAAAGACCGTAATATAGTTTTTACAGGGGTAAGAATCTCAATGAAACGATGGGCCTTAATGTGTAGATGCCAGTCTGGCTCAGTATTAATACTGACAGTAGTTTTGTTTTGTTTTGTTTTGTTTTTTATAAAAGCAAGTATATTAAAATACCTCTATTAGAAAAGACTATGACTTGAAAGGATGATCCTACAGTCTTAAAACTAAAAAAGCAACTTAAGGCAAAGAGGTACATCAAAGAAGCTACTCCATAGCTCAGATACTAGCTCAATGAAAGTTCTGGGCTTTCTCAAGCTGCATTCTCTGTTGGTAAGTTTGTGCCCTGGTAGATGAGGATGGCATCCACCCCTGGATGACAGTCCATCTCTAGCCCCTCTTGCTGCGCTGGGTACTAGTGAGTGCGGGATGACTCTTAGTAGTTGGTGTTGACTTCACAACTCTATGACATATGATACAGGGATGCCAACTCACTTTTAAATTCCACCAAACTAGAAATCCCTCGCTGGAGATTTTAATACTGGCTAATGTAGGAAGACTTCTGCCTAAGCACTGCTAACTTAAAAGTGTCATTTGATTTCTCTCTGTACCTTTTGGAACTAGGAAACAAAGCAATCTTCCAAATTTTGTTGTGGCACATGTTTCACAGTTTTAAAATAAAATCACAGCTGTCTCATTATGCAACACAGTCGTTTGTTTTACAGAAAGTTATTTTTTCCCCTTATTCACCAGCCCCTCAACTATGTAATGTTATGTGCTTTGCTAATTTGGTTTATACTTCAGACACACAGAAAGAAAAAAGAAAAAAAAAACATGTATTACTGAGTCCTGGATGACCTGATAATGTTCCTATATCTAGATATTATGTTATGTACTCTGGATAATTTAAATTTTTTTTTTAGCATTCTTCATTTTAAAGCTGAACATTAAAAAAAATGTAGAAAAGCTGAAAATCCTAAGATGTTTTTCATTAATGTTTTAAAATATTTGAGAGACAGTTGTGGTTTTGGGGACTTGTTTGTATGATTTTTATGTCAACCAGGAAAATTTTTCAGTTAACTGTTGTACATACTTAAACACATACATAGTTTCTCTGAATGTATCACATCTATCATCAGAATGACTTCCCATAGACAAAGCTGTCCTCCATACACCAGTCCCCAGATTGGTGATTTTAAGAATGCCACTCAAAAGGTCTCTGCCCGTAAGAAAATTAAAGAATTGAGGCAGCATCAACGAATGTCAGACAGGAGTTAGGCAGCTCAGTTACTTAATTTGTTCCGAAACAAAAGCTGACTTAAGTCAGAATGAAATTGTACACTGAAGAGAAAGACAGGAGTTTACTAATTTTAAAATGTAAACATAAAATTTTATATAGGGATGTAACTATCTGAGTACATATATTGCCATTTCTCTGCTATATAGTAATATTTCTTGACACCAATGGTATGTTTGTTCCTTCGTCAGCACCAAATGTGTCTGTATCTATTTGAACAGTAGGAGCCTCCTTTCTAAATTAATCTATGCTAAGACAAATACAAGCCAGTTATTGTTATGGTTCACTGAAATCAAGAAAATTCTCAGTTAATAGTAATTTTTGGTTCATTCACTAAAATGTTATTTTCCCTTTTACACTATAATTTCCAAAGGAGCATAACAAATTTGGATTTCCTTCAAAGAGCCAAAGTGTACCTCTACAGAATGGAAACACTGTGTTCATTCACAACGTAATATGAATAATATTAAAAATTTCCCAAGTAATGCCAATTTAAATGTTCAAAATCCAGTTATGTGCTTTGTTATAAAACAGTCCAAACAAAAATTCCTTTGTTGCTTTCTGTTCTCTCTTTCAAAATCTATAAATCCTACTGAAGTTAATCTATTTTTTCCCACTTCAGAACACCAGGCACTGATTTATCCATTAGGAGTTCTGGCTTGCTTTCTAATACCTAGATTAAGAAAACAAAATAAGACAAATCATTAACTTGATAATATAATGAGTGAGTACAGTAGACAAGTTTAACATTGACCCTTTAAAAAACATTTGTAGCAATTTCCCTCCACCTATGCAGTAGTCACCTCGTGAAATTACCCACTAATACATTATTTTAATAATGTTTGAAGGAAGTGACTATGTTAGCTGCCGAAAGTGTATGCTTGATACCTACAGACTTAATGTTCAGAGTTAAAAGAAACAGCCTTTGAATTAATCAAGAGTAAAGCAGGACTTAGAGAACCAGCCGCCCTGTCCAGATGAGTTCCCTCCATGGAGTGGGGCGTGTCCATCTAGAAGCAGGTTCGTGGCCACTGCACCATCTCAGGTTACTCCTTTCCCAGCGTGGTTTTGGATGTAAATGGATGCCTTCAAAGGCAGAGACTGAGTCAAAGCCAACCAATCCAATATGTCATTTATACTGTGATCATAGATCCCCATGTAAAGAAACTAAGCAGTCCAAATCATAAACCAGTGATTTCCAAATACTAAGTTTTGTGAGAGGAGAAATTAATCGTAGTATCATAAAACTGAACTGGGCCACAGTCCCTCAGTCCATTTGTTTTGTTGACAGTGAGGAAAAAGAGAGAGGTGGTACTCCTGGGTGGTTAAGCGTCCAGCTCTTGGTTTCAGCTCAGGTCATGATCTCAGGATCCTGAGATCGAGCCCTGCATTGGGCTCCGTGCTTAGTGTGGAGTCTGCTTGACATTCTCTCAATCCCTCTGCTACTGCCCCAGCGTACATGCGTGTGCACCATGTGCTCATGTGCTCGCTCTCACTCTCTCTCTGTCTCTAAAAATTAAATAAATCTTAAAAAAAAAAAAGGAGAGTGGGTATGTCAAAGGCACACCCTGTTCTCCTGGGTAGTTTTTACACACCAGTGGAATGTTCTCCAGTATGTGATGAGCATGAAAACATTGAGCGAACTGAGGGATGATACGTCTTGAAGAGTTGAAAAGGTACAATAACATCACCAAGGGAATCACATGCCGCGCTGCTCTCAGACCTACCAGACCGACCACGCAGCTTTAGGCAAGTTACACTCCTTGCTCAAGGAACTTCAAAGACTCCCCATGGCCTTCAGAATGAAGTTCAAACTTCCTAGCTTGCTCTTCAATGCTCCCTTTGATCTGGTCCCAACTTACTCTTCCACCCTTTTCACCCAAATCTTAACTCCTTAGCCACACTAGAAGACTTGGCTTTCCAAATATGCCCTGCAGTTTCTCCCTGCTGTGGGTGGTCAGTGATGCTGACTCCTCCTGGCATGCCCTTCCTTAACTGCCCCCCAGTCCAGTCCTCCTCAGCCTTCAAGGCCCAGTTCACATGCTGTCCTAAAGCCACTCCTGACTCTCAGCCAGAGGAAATCTCTCCTTGCTCTGAACGCCGATTCCTAGCAAGGGAGACTAGAAGCGAAAGTCAGAATAAAGGAGGCAGGCATCATTCTCCTGAAGGTGAGGGTTCCTCTCTCAAGGTCTCTGCACATCTCTCATTCATTTCCACTCATAGAGTGGATCTTGTTATTTGATTACAAATCACCATGGGTCCTTTCACCTTCCCATATTTCCATCTGATCCATATTGCTTATTAAAATTTTACCTCAACCACTCTTGCAATTTAGTTACAGTCAGTGACAACTGGTTTACGAAAAAGAAAGAACAACTCTGTGCTGGAGCAATATAATGATTTTTATTTGTACTAAATACTTGGCAGTATCCAATTCAGTAGATTCTACTCATGAACATGCTATGCCACAGGAGTCACATCTCCAGATCTGTTCTTAGTGCAAGGTCAGCCATTGTACCTGGGGTCACCTAGCCGATAGCAGAGGTCTTTCTGTTTCCCCTGCATTTTATCTTACCCCTCATAGAGTTTTATAGTGCCTCTCTACTACAGTTATATGTGTATTACTCTCGGCCTCTCAATTCCACATCCTAAATTCCCTGAAAGAGAGGGTCATTTCTGTACTGTGCAAGTGTTGAATGAGAGTCTACACGGTGGCAGGCCTGTACCTGGGAAATGGGTGGGCAGGAGTCTAGGTCCCAGCCATGTCAGAGTGGATAGGAGATTCACAAGTAATTAATTGAGAATTGTTGTAACACAACTACAAGGGAAGAGTATAAAGCGTCAGAAATCATACTTAATCTTTGCCTTACTCTCTGATACCTAGTGTAGGGCCTCAGTAAAGACAAAGTGCAAAAGTGAGAATGCCAATGAATAAACAGAGAATGAGTGAATAAGGAATCCTAAAAAGAGAAATTAATTAATCCATGTATTTTACATCATTTTAGTTTATTTTAGCTTCAATTACACTGACGTGCTGAGGATTTTCATTTATACTTTGACCAGCTCCACACAATAGGGGCCATAAACCCAGCCCAGTTTTCTGCCTGGTGGGCACGTTCAGGAGAATATATTGGATTTTCTTTTTCCAGTGCTGTCCCTTTGCTGTCATAGGCTGCATCTATCCCTAGAGCTGTGATGACACTTGTCAAGCACAGGCTCAGCTCCTTTATGGAAGAAGGAAAAGGCTCCCTCCAAGGGGAACGCAGCCCAAGCCACAGTGCCTGGCCCTGTCCATGGAAAATGAACTGCTCTATAGAAGCCTCACACTTCCCCTGGCCAGGAGCCCAGGGGTGGAGAAGAACCTGCACAACCAGGCTGAGGTGAGTTTGGGAAATCCCACAAACTTCAGATTTACGTGTGGCCAGCCACTGCCCTGGTTTGTGAATCCGGGAGAAATGTGTATTAAGTGTAAATCGCTAGTGTAAGCTCTAGTGAAAAGTCTCCATGTGACCCCTGAGGCACTGGTGCCTCTCCCATGTTGCTGCATGTTCAGCATCATTGTAATGGTGTTGTTATGGTCGGGATCAGTCACAGGTGGCACAGGTGGTTAGGCTTGCTAACCCAGCAACACTAGAGCATCCTTACAGGATGAGGAGAACAGAGACAAGCCAATCACACTACCTGACTCTGCTCCCGTTACTTTCATCACAGCGTCACCCCTATTAATATTCATGTGCTGGGATCCCCTCTGAGATTTCATTCAAAGAAGGGTTTAGGGGCTAGGCAAATGATGGAGGAACCTCCACACAGCACTCCTTTTTGTAGGGTATTTTTCTAGTACTTGTGGTTTTAGAACTCAAATTTGTAAAATCTTGGTTTCTACAGAACAGTGGGTCTGAGCTCTTCAGTGGAGTGCTTTAAGGCAGTGATTTTAAAAATGCACTTTAAAGAACTCTTGGAATTTCTTCAGAGCTGCTTCATGGATGCTGGCAAAGAGACAGGAAATCCAACTGTTGGGGATCCCAAAGGTCACCCACACAGCATATGGCATGTTTTACATACTCAGCCACCACACGGGCTATTCGGAGTAAACAGTTTGTTCTGTGTGCATGTCTTGTCTCAGAAGGTAAGCTTTAGGATGATAAAAACTGGCATACATCTCCCCACCCCCTTCTCTAGCATCATCAAAGAAAGATCGGTTCTAAATATGTGATAGCATGGACAGACCATTTTTCAAGGAAGCTGTAGTAGTAGTAGAAACAGACACAGGTAGGGGTGCCTGGGTGGCTCAGTCAGTTAAGCATCTGCCACATCAGGTCATGAACTCAAGAGTCCTGGGATCGAATCAGATTCCCTGACTCAGATTCCCCGCTCAGAGGGGAGTCAGATTCCCTGCTCAGATGGGAGTCTGCTTCTCCCTCTCCCTCTGCCCCTTCCCCCACTCGTGCTCTCTCCCTCTCTGTCTCTCTCTCTCTCTCTCAAACAAATAAAAATCTTAGAAAAGAAAAGAAACAGACACATGTATAATGCCTGTCAGTGAACTAAAACACTTCGAGAGGAGAATTACTAAGCTAGGCAAAGAGGACTCACGGTGAAATTGTGCAGCCCGAGGCATAGGCATGGTGTCCCGTGTAGCGGATTTCACAGCGCACAACGTTGTTGGAATAGTCCGATTCAGGCACCAGGTAGCTGGGGTTCACACTGACCTAGGCAACGTAAACATCATCCATGTTTCAGATTTCATCAGCAGTGTTTGCTGGTTAATTTCTTCCTATTTTCACAGGGCTAGAACAAGGAAATGCTTCAACTAAATCAAGCAGGGAGGGGATTTAAAAAGTAAAGCAAGTGGTGAAATTCTGGAGAAGTTATAGAAGGAGGCTCTATATTTTCCCCTGAAGTTCCTTAAAATATTTTTTTTCATATAGGTTGGTTTAGAAATATTTCTAGGAGATACTGAATTGCTTGCAGGATTGTGGTTATCTCACAATGAATTCAGAAGGGGAAGCCCACTGAGTTGCAGTCGAAATAGATTAAAGTTTCTATTTTCAAAGGCCTCTACCTTTAGAATGTAGTTTCCAGGTTTTACATCCGTAATATCAATCCATTGGCAGTCTATGTCTGCATTATAGGTATCATAACAGCCAGGACTCAACCCCTAAAACAAATAAAATTTAAAAATGTAAAAAGATGGTATATGGTTAGAGTATGCTAAAGAATGTGCTTATTATTTGCAAATTAAATTTTAAGTTAGTACTTACAAGAGTTTGACATAAAACTATACTTATATTGCATCTCCTTTGAGAAGTATATATTACTCAGCCTTATAGCACCTCCAGCTAAAAAAAATACAGGACTAATATAAGTAGTAGTACATCTAGCTTCTTAAAAGTGTCATCAATCACCAGTGATAAATACAATCTTAAGTGACAGAATAGGCCTCCATCAAAATTCTAGAACATCACCAGTTCGGGAACAAAGGCCATGTAATAATCCACCTAACTCACATGTCCTCAGTACAACCCTTCCCACTTTCTCTCGGAAATTACCTTCCTTTACTCTGAATGCCCCGATTTTATAGTGTTTGTCCTCAAATGCTCTGTATTATAATGGTACCGTATAAGAATATATCCAACTAGAGATTATAAACTCTCTGAAGGTGGAGTCTTTATTGCATTTTTGAGTAGATAACATTTATAAAGTATGTAGTATGTGCCAGGAACAGTTTTAAACATGTTACATCTATAAATTCAATTTTCACAAGTACATGAGATAGGTGCTATTCTTATCCCCATTTTGCAGGTGAGGAAAATGAGTCATTTTAAGGTCAATCACGTCACTTGATATATAGATAGTAAGTGGCTGAGCTGGCTTTCAGTTTAGATGTTGAGGGCCGAGGGTCCCTGGGTCCCCACCACACTATTCTCTCTCTCACATTACCACTGAAATATGTCATTGAATTAAAGGGACGAATGTATGCCTCAGTAAATCAACACCACCACATCACTCCACTTGCTAAGATACTCACTTCAATAAGGAAACGAGTGCCTTCTACAGGCAGGGAGGAGAAAAATTCCAGTAAGATAGGGTCCTTGCTCTCCAGAAAGTTACCGTCTGGGGAAATTTGCTCAAATTGGAGTCCGTAGGTATATTCTTCATTCCATTAGTTCTTCTTGAGAAGTTTGAACTGTATTTTCATTCTAATACTAATCTCAAGTACATTTAAAAGCGTATGCTAGAATCATTTTAACTCATTACTTCTATTTCATTTCAGCCCCCCAAATTTCTTCAGTGCTTAAGATCACTTTGGTCACGGGGTGCCTGGGTGGCTCAGTTGGTTAAGCGACTGCCTTCGGCTCAGGTCATGATCCTGGAGTCCCGGGATCGAGTCCCCCATCGGGCTCCCTGCTCAGCGGGGAGTCAGCTTCTCCCTCTGACCTTCCTCCCTCTCATGCTCTCTCTCTACCATTCTCTCTCTCTCAATAAATAAATAAATAAATAAATAAATAAATAAATAAAATAAAAATCTTTAAAAGATCACTTTGGTCACCAAAGAGATGGCAAGATCCTCTAAACATATTCTAGTAATGCTGGTGTGGCTCTTGCTGGATTGGGGAAGAAGGGCACAGCACTGTGCTCTTATTCAGCACACAATAGTACAGAGAGGCCAAACTCAAAAGTACCTGTGCCGCAGCAGGGAGAACCATATGAAGATTTCTCAGTTTCTGGGCCCAGCACATTAATTCTGATTCTGGCACATACTAGATACTCAGTAAGCGTTAGCTATTGTAGTTGTTGCCACTGCTCCTAACACCAAGTCCCACCACCTCCCATGGCTTTGTAACACCTCCATTCATTGGATGAGCTATGGATTTAAGACTGTTTAAACAATGCCACAATGCTGATCTTACCTTCAAGGGAGCAAAAGAGCTTTAAGGAGTGCTGAAATTGGTACTCCTGCTAGCAGGATTTAAGTTTTAACTTTGATTATTTGAACTAGCACACAAAGAATGGGAATTTTTAAGGCTATTGAAAAATAAGGCATGTCCTGTATTCAAAACCAAACTTTAAAAACAGATGAAATGTAGAGAGCCTTGGGACGCCTGGGTGGATCAGCCGGTTAAGCGTCTGCCTTTGGCTCAGGTCATGATTTCAGGGTCCTGGTATCGAGCCCTGCATCAGGCTCCCTGCTCAGTGGGGAACCTGCTTCTCCCTCTCCCCACCCCCCACTCATGCTCTCTCTCTCTCTATCTCAAATAAATAAAATCTTAAAAAAAAATAAAAAGAAACATAGAGTCTTAACTAATGCTGTCTAAATTAGCTGTTTGGTTTTAGCAAAAGAGAAGCAGTGGTTACATTAGATTAATGAGGTTAATGTAACTGTTTCTAGTTTCATGTATGTTGAAAATGTAAATGTGTCATCTAAGAACTTAAGAGTTATATGGAAGGATAGATATAAGGAAGTGATATCTACTTTTATATCTGGATACATTCAAACAACATTGTAATACAACTATTCTAAGTCAGCATTGGGGTTTTGTGAGAGTTGTTTTTCCCCTTTAAGTGAAGTCCATGTTCAAGAAACACCAGTCTAGTGAAAAACACAAATACGTCAATCACTTGCAATGCAAGACCTGGTGAACAGTGGTTTAAATAGGACATAAACGGAAGATGATTAATAAGAAAGCTACCATAGAAAATGAAGTGGGGTCACCCCAAGGAACTGGAAAACTAGAAGCGCTATAAATACCTAGAGACCTAAATTCAAATATTTCAATAGAGAGCTGTCCAGAGTGCCTCTTTTTCTAAATGGAAAGAACAAACGCCAGGGCCTCTGCATAGGCGGGCAGCCACTGTGGAGATCGCTGAGCGAAAAGGGAATCCCTCTGCCCACATATGTGTAATGTGTGGGTAGGTTGCATCAACTTTTAGTTAAAGGGTGAGTGCTGCCCCCAGAGCATGTGGAATTGAACCTCTTCTTCCTCCCATTGCTCTGATGTTTTAAGTTCAGAGAAAGAAACAGCGGTAACGTTTAGGTCACTAAAAAGCTTCTCGCCACAGCCCGGGATTTGCTCCCCAAGATGCTAGCTGCTGATCCTTTCGTACCCTGCGTTATGTACGTTCACTGCTCCTTGCCAGGATTTCGGCTGCACTAAAATTACAACGTCCTCTTACAAATGAGGGTGTTTTGTGGAAATACTGGCATGGCTTTTAACTGACACACATTTTCCCATTATAAGACATACACACTGCTTAGGTCAGCACTATTTTTAAAAATCCATCCAAAGGACATCTGACATCAATTATACTGTAGGTTTAACTACATATGCGTGGAGAAAGAAATTGTGTCCTTCTGCTCCCATTTGCATGCTTGAAAGAGACCGGTTTTAAAGTGCTTTTTAAGAAACTTAGGTTCTGTCTTTTCTAACCCCAATCACCATTCTCTCTCTAGCTTAAGAGGTGGAGGGAGGAATGGTTTTAAGGTGAGAACACGGAAGTGTCTTCACCATTATTTACCAAGCCAGTTGAAGAGTACAGAATGAGTGCAGATACGGGAAACCAGTCAGATTTGTTCAGGGACTAAACCACTGCTTTTCAGTGTGGAACATAGCGACTATGCACATTCACCTTCTATGATGATGAAATGCTTTAAAAATAATTTGAATCTGGGATCCTGGGTGGCTCAGTCACTTAAGTGTCCAACTCTTGATTTCAGCTCAGGTCATGATCTCAGGGTTGTGAGATCAAGCCCCATGTCGGGGCTCCACTCTGGGCATGGAGGCTGCTTGAGATTCTCTCTCTCCGTCTCCTTCTGCCCCCCCCTTCTCTCCCTCTCTAAAAATAAATACATTAATTATAATAATTTGAATCAAGTGACCAGCTTCCTTTCCCCAATTATTTTCCATCTTGACTAGATGACCCCCTAAATCAAACAGTTTATATAAAAAAGACTGGCAGGAGGAAAGAAAAAGAGAAGACCACATTGTTTTCTCTCTCAAGCCTGCGGGTTCCTGAGGTCAGGGGGTCAACCCACCTGTGTATGCGCAGTACATGCAAATCGCCTGTGGTAGCCATAGTCACAGGATGTGTCCTCAAGACAGAAACTCGCTTTGTGGCCTTCAGCCACTCTCCTCTGGGTCCCAGCATCAAGTAGGTCATAGTGGCTGAATTCATCCATGCTGTGGTAATGTCTGATGTCCCACAAAACACAGAGACAGAGATCAGTAACATACGGAGAAAGGCATGAGGACTTTAGATGACTTCCCCACTGCCTCCCACACTTGTTTTCACATTATAATCGAGATCCAGTTTATCTTCTTAAAGCTAGATTCATGCTAGCTTTTTTTTTTTTTCCCCAGGAAGAGCCATCTATCAGAATTGTAAGCCTTTAACCTTGCTTCTAGGAAGAAAGGACTTCTTTTGAGTGTTTTGTTTTTCTATTCCACCCTGTTTTATCTTTGAATATTAAATAGAAATAGACACTAAATGATCTGTGTTTAAGTAAAACCTGCCATATGCTCTCTAGTCTGTTTCTTTTGGCTGCCGGTACTGATGTTTCATTCCAAATAAAAGAAGAGCACATGACTCTTGGGAGGTTTCTGTGAGATTTTAAAAAAATGTAAAACCATTACTAAAATGCAAACAAGAAGTACTGGTATGTTTCCCCCATCATTATTATTTAACTAGTATGAACTTTTATTTAGAAATAAAACAATTCTATTTTATCAGAAAATTAGGTGTTCACATCTGCTTTTCTCATTTCATTAAAGAGAAGGTGCTGAGCCATGTATCTTCTCACATAAGGAAAGAACAAGAAAAAATCGCTCAAATTGCAGGAGGTTTCAGGGCATCCGTCAGGATTTCCTGGCATTATCGGGATTCCCGGGCAAGTTACCAAGGCAAATTATAGAATCACCTTATATAGAGATCTTTAAATTTAGGACAGAACAGACAATTACCCTGGGTTTAACACAGGCGTTTTAAAAGATAGAGAGGTAGGTCCTTCTCAGCTCATGGAGTATATCATCTCTATCTTTCTTTGAGGTTGGTGTATGAATCCTTCTGACAACAACTTGTAGTTTTTATTAAATGCTAACTAGGGCGCCTGGGGTGGCTCAGTCAGTTAAGCGTCTGCCTTTGGCTCAGGTCATGATCCCAGGGTCCTGGGATGGAGCCCCGAATCAGACTCCCTGCTCAGCAGGGAATCTGCTTCTCCCTCTGCCCCACCTCCCACTGGTTCTCTCAATCTCCCTCTCTCTCTCTCTCAAATAAGTAAATAAAATCTTAAAAAAAATACTAACTAACTGTAGATGATTTCGGCTATAACAAGCTTCTTTTAGAAATCTTACCTGTAGTATATTGGAATAAAATTCTAGTGAAGCCAATTGCTGTAACCTATCAGCAATTTTAATGAAGTGGACTTAGAGTTTCCATTTTGAAAACAGGATCTGGTAGTTGATGTATTTTCTTAAAGGAAGACTCCCTTGATGATGTCACATTACACAGAGAAATTTCTAGAAATAAGACTTTGCATATGCACATCAAGAGCTACCTGAAAAAGGAAGACGCAACTTGGAAGTACCCAGGAGGCCCATCCACTTACTGGTGACAACTGTGCCATTCCCAGGAATATCTCGGTCGGCTTGGTAAGAAATCTGATGTCCCTTGGTTTTTCACTCTTTGGGGGAATCTTAGCAGCACCCTGTGATCATAATCTCTGACATCTGCTCTGTATGCTGTGCTGTGATTTTGAAAACGAAAACATTACTTTCACAGGATATTAACTGAAGACAAATTCCAAGCAAAACCTTTTCCATTTTATAATGGCAACTACCTCCCACCTCCAACTAGACTATCAGTTGCAAGAGGCATTTTCCTTATTTTGTTTATTGCTGAATCTCCAGGTCCTAGAACAGTGCCTGGCAAGTGGCCAGAGTTCAGTGAATATTTGTGGAATAAGTGAATAAATGACAACTATGGAAATCTGCAGTAAAATGTGAAAAGGGATAATAAAATTAGCACTACAAATGTACATGTGATAAGTAAATTCTGTATTTATAATCAGTTCTTGTTTAACCACGTGAATGAGTAGAAAGTATCCCAAATAAAAAAAAAAATCCTATGTACTTATTAAGAACTTTGAATTCATCAATAGGTTTCTTCTTAAACACTTTCCTAAGATGTAAAGTGGGGAAATAATTCTAGAAGCATACACCCAGATTAGATAAATAATTTGTAACTTCACTATCTTGAAAACAATGGCATGACTGTAATAATATCCTAGGGAGTGCAATGGAGTGAGTGATGCAAGACTCAAAAATGAAAATGGTAAGTTCGGCTTTCTTCTCTTCCTTTAGCCTGACAGTTCTAAAGGGTCAAAGAGAGAGAAATATACAACTGAACAGATAAATATCACTCTGTCCCTTCTAGTATATTTTGTGTAAATATATATATTCACATACTGTTGAGTATTTTCACTTTCCACTTGAAAAATTTTTATGAGACCTATCAGAACATCTTTTGCTCCCTCTGCTGGTTTCCCAGAAGCAAAGTCAGAGAATTCCATTCCCCAAACTGCTATGATTTTATTTTAGGACTGATTCAAAAACAAAGCTCTTGCTCATGCTCTTATTCTGGCTGAAGTAATACCAAAACAACTAAGTTAAATTGTGGCCTCAAACAAAAGATGAAAACCTAAACTTTGCTGATGAGGGGTGCCCCACTGGCAAGTTAGCCCTCTTTTTTTTTAAGGGGTCACTGACCAGCTCTTCCATTACAATATTTTTTCCACGTTATCGTACAGTTCTTTAATAGAAAGTTATGGGAAACCATTGGCTCCAAAGTTTGAGGATCTTGGAAAAAGAATGTGAGATCCCAACTCTCCAGGATAAGGATTTGCCCCCAGCTCCCTGATTTGTGTCACAGTTTGAAAGACAGAACCCACAGAAATCTTCAAAATGTTAACTCTCCATCCAGGTCCGCATGCCCAGGAGACCACATTCCACTTCGTAGTTCTTGCCCCATTTCCCAACTCTTGTCTGCATGGACCGAGAGCGGTCAGACCAGGCACAAGGGCAGCGCCTGAAGCGAGATGGGGCAGCCAGGCCGCGGAGATCCCAGCCAGTACCTGGCCAAGCAGTTTTCCTCTGCAGCGCATCTCAGGTTGTACATGGACATCTTTTGCACGTACGTGGACGCCTGGATGTAGTACGGGTCTGGCACCAGGTCCGGGAGACCTAAACGTCAGGAGGCGATGGGGGGAGGTAGCTGTGAGACAACCCAGTGGCCCCTACTCCAGCTCCGGGTCCCTCCGTGTCCCTTACTCTTCACCCTTCACCCAACCGGGCTGCGGGTAGCAGGAGAACGGGGGACGCCCAGGGCTGCAAAGCAAAGTGGAAAGAAAGCAGGAGGGGCCAGGCGCGCGGTTTGCACCGGATTCCAGGGCTGCCTCTGCAGGCGCAGGGGGAGGGAATCGGATCAGCGGGACTAAGGCCTGCCGCGCCCAGGCAGCCACGTTGGGGAGCCACAGCATTGGGGAAGGGGTGCGCGGCTGCTTCCTGCGATTTGGGGGGTGCTTACCGTACTGGAAATAGCCGGTGCCGTATCCGGGCCGGTACCTGCTCCCAGGCCGGGGCCTTTCGTACGTGTCGTAGTAGTTGTAATAGGGGTTGTCGTCGGAGTACTTGTAGGGGTTGTACGGGTCGTCGCCCACCATGCCGTCTACGCGGCTGGGCGGCTGCAGGTTACTGAGCGCCGGGCGCTCCCCGGACGTTGTCCGGTTGCCGTCGCGGGAATCCCCAGCGTCGCGGGCTCCGGACGAGGAGTAGCCAGCTTGGAACCAATGGCGGGCGGCGGGTCTGGGTCGGCCGGCGACCCCCGACGTGCCTGCAGTGCGCTCGCGTGCTGCCGCCGTGCGGTTGCGGAGCAGCAGGATCGGCGTGCGCGGCTGCGGGGCTGCGGCGTTGGCAGCGCCCGGGGCGGTGGTGCCCGGGTCCCGTCGGCGCTGCGGCTGGTACTGCGAGCCCAGGCTCAGCAGGCTGAACACCTGCCCGTTGTTCTCCCATTGGATCCTCTGGCGCCAGGCGGCCGGAGCCGGCGGCTGCTGGCGAGGGGGCTGCTGCTGGCCGGCGGCCGGCGGGGCGCAGCGCAAGAGCGCGCAGAGCTGCAGGGGCCCGAGCAGGAGCGCGGTCCAGGCGAAGCGCATCGCTCCCTTTGCCTGATTGTCCCCACTCCGGGAGGACGTAGGTCGGAGAAAAGAAAAACGGGGCCCAAATCACGTGAAGGAGGGAGAAATCTTCAACAAGGGAGGCGGGCGGAGCGCGGGTAACTCAGTCACTACAAGCAGTGCCAAGGGTGGGCTGCAGACCCTTGTCCAGTAGAGGCGGCTGCTGGGACGTGGCACCCGCCTGTCTCCTCTTTCCCAGTCCTTCTGGAAGGCGACGGGGAGCGGCGCGGCGGCCCCGGCGAGCGGGCAGCGTCTGGAGTGAAGGAAGGAGGAGAGATTTTAAACTTTCTGGCACGTTTGCAAAGTTACACAAGCAGTTCTGGCCCGGCAGCCCCTCCGCTATTTGTTCACGTAATGCGATTGGAAACGTGCAAGGCGGACAGCTCCTCGCCTCTGCCCCTCCCTCCCTGTCCTCCTCCCCCCAGACACGTTGCACAGGGAGCGTTAAGGGGAAAGAACAAAACGGAACACACATCCTGAGACACACTCGGCTTAATCTGGGGCGAACATGCAGGAATTTCAAAAGACTCAGACAGGCGAAGGCAGCCAGGCCATGGGGCGACGCCAAAATATGCATGAAGAAAAATGCTATTAGGTCACCAGCCCTGGAGAGGCGGGAAGTCGGGAGGTGGGGAGGGTGCTGGGGGCGAGAGTCGGGGAGGGGGGGCGGGGAGGGATGCTTGTGACTAACGTTTATCCATAAGGAGTTAACCAGACAAATTTCCCAATGCATACTCACTCGCTTTTATGGGAAGCGCCCTCAGCAACTAAACCCCGGGATATCATATTTTGTTTTTCTGTGTGTAGGTAATATGAGAAATGGGTTACAAATTTGTTTCCTACAGTGAGTATTTTAATAACCAAAAGTGAAATTTTACAGAGAACAAAGCCATCTAACATTGAAGGGATGAATAAACCTGTCTCTTTTTCAAAATGCTGGCCTGACTTGTACTTTGAGTGGGAGTGGAAAACCTCTTTCATCTGGACGGTATCTACCGGGACATTTCAGTAAAGGGGGCTATACCAAGTCTGCCTAGGATCGCACTCAGAAGGCAGCTTCAAAGAAGCATTTTACATGACTTTTCTCATCCTGCATCCGATGAGGAGGTTTGACTTCGGATTAAAAAATAATAATAATAAACAGTTTAAATCATTGTTTGTTAAATTTTTGAAAAGTCAGTAAAACATCCTATGGTGTTTGGGTGATCTTCCAATGTAAGCAAAGGGGTTTCTGAAGAAACAGCCTGGGGGTTCAGATTCTGCTAAGGACAGGGGAGTGGGAGGGGCCAGACAAGAATGGGGGGCAGTTGGGTAGGAGGCAGGTAATGCCAACTAGTAAGGGATGCTTAATGGGCCTGTTATTCACATACCACACAGGGTTGGGGCAGTGTTGGAAACATTTCAAAGAAAAAAAATCTTTAGCCTGATTTAAAACTGTGACTCAGAACCAGATTTTAATAACCTTTTTATTGGTTTCATCATTGGGCTGTTGTCTAAATAGACTTCATTATTCGCCTCTTCATGTTGATCTCTGTCTCCCCGCATTTAATCACCCCGTTGTGATGATGTGGACAGCTGCTGATGTGAATGCTTAGCGTCCATTTTCCCTTTTTTCTAGCAAGAACAACTGTTATTTTCCTTTGGGAAAAATCCCTACCCAGTTGCATGGTACTGACTGAGCATTCAGGAGACTTCTGCCTCTTCAAGCAGTGGCAGGGAGATCCCAGCTCGGTTCATCAAACCATCTCCCTACCATTGGAATCATGACCAGATGGACACAAGGCTCAAAAATTCTGGAGCTCACACTCCCCGCTACTGAAGAAAGTTTCTACGAGTTCTTGCTACACAGATTCCCCCTGAGCTGTTTCAGACCTGTACCTTCCAAGACGTGATTGTTCAGCTTTTCCTTCCTTTTCTCCATTGCAGTCCTTTGTGGCTTGACACAGTCAGACTCAATTGCTGTTGGTTGCCACTTTAAGAACCTGGACAGATACTGAGGGGAATTGTGATTGGTTCTCTGAGTTAATCAGATCTCATGATTCTGCATCCAACACACAGGATGGGTTTGGCTCTTTTTGAGTCAAATTAGATTTGCTCTGCCCATGACCGCACAGCATCCTTGATTACAGAAGAGTTCCAGATGGAAGCTTGCCGGTAGATTGATGAATCTGTTGCTTATATGATGAAGGCAAAATCCAAGTGCGCATCCCACTCATGGCAGGTGAACAGTGCCCCATCTCTGTCTGAAAGTCAGAGACATTTTGTAGACTTGCCGCAGAACTTAAAATTAAAGTACTCAATGTCTCCAAACCCACTAAGAGAAGATGGAGCAAAAAAGAAGCAGGTGTATATAATTTAGATAGACAGGCCAAATGATAGGGGAAGCAGGAAGGGAGAGAGAGTGTAATTATCTCTCATCTCTCCTCTGCCCATTAACAGCTTATTCCCCAGAAAGAGAATCCCATAACTGCTAGCACTTGACCACACATCGCTGAGGGAAGATCTCTTCTGTGGAGATGACACTGTCAGATTGGCAGGCCAGAGCAACCCCTAATGGGAGGGTAGAAAGTTTATCCTGGATGCTGGTTAAAATACCCTTGTTTCCCATCCTGGTGCTCACATTTAAAAAAAAAAAAGCTCTGTATCTTTGAACAGCTGATTTACTTTCCCTGGCTCTTTGTTATCTGTAGGATTCAAGGATTAACTCAAATTCTTTTTAAAGTGTTTTTCCTAGTCTTAAAGCCACTGATTTTTGTGAATGTCTACGTAATTCCAGCGACTTTCCATCTATTCACTATAATGTTGCATTATGATCATTAATATTTCATTAAATAACTCCTTTAGTTGGACTTTAAAACTTTGGGTGTATTTCATGTGTGAGTTAGAGTCTGCAGACTGCTATTTTCCCCTTTTATGTATTTCCCTTCAGTGAAATTCGGTATACATTTTTGCTTTACACGTCTCTTGATCACACTTATGCTATGAAGTGTAGTACACCGTCGTGTTGATTTACACACATGAATACTCAATGAGTGTCAACTGATTCCCTCATTTGCAGAATTTATAGCTGAATGAGCTTTATCATTTGTTTCAGATTTGCTCTAACAGACTTAAAAATGTGTTATCAGAGTGTAAATAACTAGAACAGTAGTGGTATGCAATATTTATTTTCTTTTAAACACACACACAGTACTTTAGGGAAGAAAATATATTACCCTTTGTCACTCATCCTAATTAGATGTTTAGCTGGTTTTCTCTCTCTTCCGCTTTCTCTAAACTCTCTCTGGCCTAAGACTCAGCCAACTGAAAACAAACATATGGCTACCACATGAGGGGCAATTGAAAGTATGTGCAAGGCCTGTAGGGGATACTGTAGCCACAAATCGTGCTCTCTGTGCAATGACAAAACTATTATTCACAAAATCGGAGAAACCACACTGCCTTCTAATCAATACTGAGACAACAAAAACAACAATGGCAGCTGGATCAGAATACCTTTAGCTTTTTAGCTTTGGTAAGAGCCATAACTGATTCCACTCTGACCTTGAGACTTTCCTTTCATGGACCGTTCTGCAGTATAGACCATATGAAGAGGAATATTGAAATGAAACTAATTCTATTTTTTAGGTTCTAGGCTATCGTTATCAAGAATTTTTTAAAGTTGTATTTATTTTTTTTAAAGATTTTATTTCTCTGAGAGAGAAAGAGCAAGAGCTGGAGAGGGAGACGGTGATGGATGGAGGGAGAGGGAGAAGCAGACTCCCCGCTGAGCAGGGAGCCCGATGCGGGGCTCGATCCCAGGACCCTGAGATCATGACCTGAGCCGAAGGCAGGTGCTTAACTGACTGAGCCACCCAGGCACCCCTTAAATTTTATTTTTGAGGATTCTCTATACCCATCGGAGGGTTCAAATTTGCAACCCCGACTTGCATGCTCTCTACCAGGTGAGCCAACCAGGCAACCCATTCAATATCAAGAATTTAAACTGAAACAATGTTTGGCCCATTGACCAAGAAGTGGAATTTGTCATAAAGCCATGTTCATAATATTTGTTCACTGTATTTATAGTTGTGGGATAATTCAGAGAAGTGGAAAGTAGAATTATGCAGAAAGCCTAAACCATAGAACACTGCCCCTTGAATGACCAGGGCCAGAATACTGAAGAACCCCAGGTTGAATATAAGCTCTTATCAGCTTTGTTCTTTAGTAAAAATGAATGCTTTTATGTGCTTTGGTGCCATGGAGTTTGGAAAACATCAGAGAAAATAAAATAAAGGACGTGGGAAGTTAGAGGTCTGGAAGGGGGAAATGACTGAGAAAAGAGGAAGGTATGACATCAACACAAGGGGGATGACTTGAGAGACAAATAAGGAGCACATTTTTTAAAAAATTCAGAAAGGGTAGCAGAGTGAAACAAAGAACTAGAACTCATTTTACTTAGAGTAAAATGGAGGAGAAGAGTGAGTTAGTCTTCAACTTTACAGTGCTCTTGTGTTTCCTTTTCATTCTCGTCCCCTGCCACATACCACTTCCAGGTACTCATCCAAATATAAAAGTAGACAGTTGGTACACACTTGTCTATGTGTCAAGAATGGCCTGAAAAAAAATTCTGTAAACAGACTGAGTAGAAGAATTCCAGAAATAATGAATTTTAAATATATCTTCTTTGGTTACCCATTCCCTTGGGCCACCTAGGAAATGGAAATGTGGAACTTAACCGTCGGGGATTGAAAAGTATTTCATTCTAGTGTTTTTCTGCATATTCATATGTGATTAAGTAAATAATGGTAGTCATTACAATGAAATGGAAAAATGAGAAGAGATGAACTTAGGATAGGAGAATGGCTCTTTGAAATCCACTGAATCAGAGCTCAAAGTAATTTGATGATAGTGACCACAAAAATAAGGGGTCAGCCAGTTGGCAAAACTGCCTACAAGTGAAGTCCAAGTGATTGGATTGGGCTTGATGGACAGTCCAATGACAAAGAAGCAACTGTTCTTCATGCCATGCAGTGTATTAGGGTCATTCCTGTTTCTAATGGAGAGCGTAATGTACTCCCTGATGCACGTCCTGGTCTGCTTGCCCCTCCACTCTTCCTGGATTCAGCTTCGCTGCCACAGAACACTGGAAGTCATTTAGTTTCATGTAACCTGGGTGTGATCCTCTGAGATGGTGGGATAGAGGTTAGGAGGACATTGACGCTTAACTAGGGCATCTCCGTCATCTGCCCATCACGTACAATGATTGAAGCCAACCTGTCTTCTCTCTTTTTAACTTAACCCTAGGTGTCTTGCTTTCTTTTGGGGCCCAGGAGGAACAAAATGACAAAGTACTAACAACCTAATGCAAATCCTATGGAGTTTTTTTTTTTTTTTTTTCTCCTCTCCACTATAAAAGAATAGATCTCAGAACATTTGAGCGTTATGGGTGTTTGGAATAGAGGCAGAGTAGAAGGAAGATGTTGGTGGGGCTATGAAGAGAAAAACCTGTTTCTAACGGTACTTGAGGTCAGTTTTGAGAATCATAGTTCTTTCTCTTTTTGTTATTACTGGAAAACTACTCATTGAGACCATCTTGCTTCCTCTTGATTATACGGCACCTTAAGCACAGAATCAAAGATTTATGTGTAATGGTTCTTAAAGCAGTGAGAGTCTCTTAAAGCAGGCCCAGTTAGGACATTGTTGTAAAGATGGATTTCTTTGCCTTCTACCTGTTTTGTTTTCTTACCTTTCAACTATTACGTGGATCATAGTCATTTCTTCCAGAAGGTAGCTGATAAAAAGAGAAAAACTGAAGCTCATAAAGTCTCTGGGAACAGTGTCTCGTATAGGTCTCCTAATGGCACTAGACAGTTTGACCATTCCTCTGGGCTGCTTATGGGAACAAGACACGTTTTTCTGCCAATGACATATCTTTTATACTCTATTGTCCATGGTCTATGTAAGATTTGGGAAATAATTAATACAAGGTATTAATGGTATATTGGAAAATAGTCAATGGAAGTATTAAATACCAAGTGAGAAATCTTAAATAAATGTATATAACCTCAAAATGATCTGCAGCTAAGGAATCGCTAATGCCAAAATAATCGAGTTGACTACTGAGGGACTTGCCAAGCTTGCTAAATTGGTCTGTAGTAGAGGAAGGAAATAATAAGGAAATATGCAATAATAAGAAAAATAAGCACCCTCTCTAACAGGACAATACCTGTCCCCTCATTAATAATATGCATTTCTATTTCTTGTCATTTACTGTGTTCTTGGCACAATGCAGAATGCTTAAGCGCATTACCTCATCTTATCCTCACAACACCCTGTGAAAGTGGTTATTAATACTTTATGGATAAAGGAATGAAACTTAGAGAAATAAAGTGACATGCTCAGTTAAAAACTGGCAGAGCTAGATCTTGAACCCAGATCTATCCTATTAAACACACACCATATTAAACTCTTGCCATGTGAAGTAGAGGGGAGCTATAAGGGTTGTTTTTTTTTTTTAATTTTCTTTGTTTTAATGATTGGAGAAATTTGGCTAAACGACTCATTCAAGGCTACATGACAAGGAGATTATGGCCAAGGCAAATTAAAGAGTAGACTAGCAATCATTACTTACCTACCTAGTCCCTCTAAGTAAATGGCTTTGGAATAGGTGTGATATACAAGTCAACTGGAAGATGACATGTAGTAGGGTGATAGAGACAGACAGTCCTTGGAGAAACTCTTACCTCTACTATTTACTAACAGGGAGTTCTTAGACGAGTTACTTAACTCTTCTGAGACTCAAGTTTCTCAACCAAAAATAAAGATAGTAAGACCTACCTTGCAGGATTGTTGTTAAGTGTATGGCTTATATTAAGCACTATGTAGATGAAGACTATTGTTACTACTTGGTACTTGGACATTCAAATTTCGAAGTCAACAAAGACTATTTTGTATATAGACAATCATGCAAAAAAGTTTTCTCTAAACATTGAAACAGAGACATTCTTTTTACTTTTTATTTATTTTTTTTAAAGATTTTATTTATTTATTTGACAGAGAGAGACACAGCCAGAGAGGGAACACAAGCAGGGGGAGTGGGAGAGGGAGAAGCAGGCTTCCCGCGGAGCGGGGAGCCGGATGCGGGACTCGATCCCAGGACCCTGGGATCATGACCTGAGCCGAAGGCAGACGCTTAACGACTGAGCCACCCAGGCACCCCTCTTTTTACTTTTTAATGTGCCTATTTTGTTACTTTGGGGCAGGAACATTCCATGAAAAATAAACTTTATTGAGATATAATTTATATAAAATAAGATGTATAGTTTTCAAGTGTACAGTTTGAAGAATTTTTGCAAATGTATATATGCCTTTGAAACCAGCACCACAATGAAGACATAGATTATTTCCATATTATTTCATAAATTCCCCATAAGCCCAGGAAACCACAGCTCTGGTTTTTATTTTCCACTTAGACAAGTTTTTATCTCCTTTGGAAGTTCAGGTAAGTGGGAATTATACAGAAGGTACCCTTTTGTGTCTTGTTTTTTTGCTCAGCATGTCTGTTAAACTCATATGTGTTGTTGCCCAATCAGAGGTTCATTTGTTTTTCTTAGTGAGTAGTATTTCATGCTATGAAATTACATGTTTTCCAGATGGGGCTATTTAATGAATAAAGCTGCTATGAGCGTTCATCTACAAATTATTCTATGGATGTATTCTTCATTTCTTTTTGGTAAATATTTAGGGGCAGAATTGTTGCATCTTTAGAGTATGTGTTTATATATATGTAGTATATGTAGATATATGTTTAATTTTACAAGAAACCGTAAAACATTTTTATTAGTCGTTGTATTATTTACCTTCACACTAGCCACATACAGAGTTCCTGTTGTTCCACATCCTTGCCAACCCCTGGATATTTCAGTCTTTTTCCATTTTAGCCATTGGCTGTGAAGTGGTATCTCATTGTCATTTTAATTTGCATTTCTTTAGTGACTAATGATTTTGAGCATTTCTTTCATGTGCTATTTTTCATATGCTACACATTTGTGAAATATATATTCTAATCTCTGCCCAATTTTTAATGTTTTTTAATATTCTTATTCAGGAGTAAGAGGTTTTTATACATTCTGGACACAGACTTATTTATGTGAGACATATGTATTACAAATATTTTCTGTCTGTAGGCTTATCTTTTCATTTTCTTAATGATGTCTTTTGAAGAACAAGAGTTTGTAATTTTGATAAAATCCAGTTTACCAGTTTGTTTTCTTTTATAGTTAGTGCTTTTTGTGTCTTGTCAAAGAAATCTTTTTCTAGCCCAAGTTCACAAGATTTTCTTCAATGTTTTCTTCTGAAAGCTTTGTAACTTAACTTTATCTATAGGTCTGTGATCCATTTAAAAATATTTTGGGGTATAGTGTGAAATAGGAGTTGAGGTTTATTTGTTTCCACATGGATATCCAACTGATGCAGCACTATTTGTTGAAAAGACTCTTCTTTCTCTAAGATGCCCCTTGGCAGCTATGTCAAAAATCAGTTTACCTTATATGTATAGGCCTCTTTCTGGATTTCCTATTATTTTTCACTGATGTGTTTACTTATTCTTATGCCAGTACCACACTGTCTTGGTTATTGTAGATAGTAAGCCTTGAAACTAGATAGTGAAAGTTCTTCAATTTGCTATTATTTTACTGAAAATATTTGGTTCATTTTAGGTTCTTTGCATTTCCACATGCAGTTCAAAAATAGCTTGTTAATTTCTACCTAAAATACAATTGGAATTTTGACTGAGGTTACATTGTATCTATAGATCAATTTGGGGACCACTTACATTTTAATACTATGAATTTACCAATCCATGAGCATGGTATATCACTCCCCTTACTCAGATCTTCTTTGATGTCTTTCAGCAATGTTTTGTAATGTTCAGTATAGAAGCTAGGCATCTTTTGTTTTAATTTATTTGTAAGTATTTTATGTGTTTTGAGCTTATTATAAATGAAAATATTTAAAATTAAAAAATTTTCTTGTTGTTTGTTGCTAGTTTATAGAAATACAACTGATTTTATATATTGACTTTATATCCTCTTAAAAACTTTTCCTCATTAAGGAGGAGAATACCAAGAGACAGCAAAAGAGGTGTGGTGGATGTAAATAAAAGAAAGAAAAGGTCAAGAAATACCCAGAATGATTTTACGTAAACAATTTTAGAAAATAGGTAATGAAAAAAACAATACCATATCAGTTAACTATTGCCATATAACAAATTATCCCAAAACATTGTGCTTAAAAGAACCTACGTTATTTCACAATTCCTTGGGTTAGGTGAGTGGTTCTTCTGCTATTTTCACATGAGATCACTCATACAGATACATTCAGTTATATCTTTGTCTCGGAAATATATAGGATACATACTTTATTCTATCTGTGAATGAATCATTTTATTAGGGAAACTAATTTCGACCATAAAAAAAAATCTATTGAAAAGAACATGAATAATTCATTTCACATAATCACAATATTGAAAATAATCAGATATTTTCAAAAATATTGTAAGGTATATTATTTACTTTTTAAATAATTTTAACCCATCACAGAATCAACAAAAGGGTTGCATAAGAGGAGCCAGAAGCAATATTTGTATGTATGAAAGTTGTGTTTAATCCTGGATAAGAAGGAAATAATTTTTAAATGTGTGGTTAATAATACGTTAATACATATATATCTATTCCCAAACTTTTAACATATAATATGTCCAAAGCATTATTTTTCTGCACCATAATTTTTCCTTTATTGTCATTCATCTTAGTAACCATATCCCCAGCTGGCTAGTCCAGAAACAGGGAAGTCATCCCTCAGGTCGCTCAGTCTTTTAACTCAGTATCCAACCCACCAAATGGCCCATTGGACCTGCTTTAAGTTTTTAGGTATTTCTACCTCTCCCCATCTTCATTCCAAACACCTTGTCCCTGTCACCAATTATCTCTCTCTCAGGCAATAACTTCCTAACCAGTTTTCCCGCATTTACCCATGCACACCATTCACATATTCCATACAGCAGCCAGGATAATTTCATTACATACTTCTGACCATGCCATTCCTATGGTTACAACGATTTAGGAGATTCTCACTGCCCTTAAGATAAAGAAGAAAACCCATGCTATGGCCAAATGGATGCTGTTCCTGCCTACCTCTGCAGGTTCAATGGCACCCTCACCCCCTTCTCCTCACAGCCCTACCTCTTTTACACTCCTGCTGTTTGTTGCAATTTCCAGACCAAACTGTCATGCCCTCTCCCATCAGGGTCATTTTTACATGAACCACTCTTTCCTCTTCTCTTTTGCTAGCCAACTTCATCTATTTCTTCAAATCTCAGTTTGAAGGTCATTTCTTTCTGGAGACTTTCCCTTAACCCCAAGACAAGGTCCGCTCCTTGTCTTTTGCACATACATAGTATACCGCACTTCTTTGTAAAGCTGGCCTTGCCCATATTTATGTGTTCAGTGTTTGTCTTTCCAACTGAACTATCATTTCCATAAGGGTATAAACTTCATCAGTATATTCATCCAAGCTGTTTATTTCCATCTGTAAGAATGATGACTTTATGTATTGTGTGTGGACCAAGTACAGTATCTGTTCTCAATACATGTTAATAAGTAGTAATCATAAAAATACTTTGTCCCAGCCTGGTATGGTTTCAACAAACATGTATTACACTCCCAGAATCAGTGTGCCAAATGAAAAGTCACTTCAGTTGTCTCAGAATGGGAACTTACATATTTACTCACTTGGGAGAGAAATGGGCATAATTTAACAAGAAGAGCAGAGCGTCTGCTCCAGAGGTCTTGGGCTGAAGCAATTGGAACCTTAATCTCACTAAAGTGACAGGGTCTTGGCGGAGGTGAATGGGAAATCTTGCCCAATACTTGACCACACCAAACTGGATTTAGTCAGGCTCTCACACTGACATCTACCAGTATCTACATGTTTCTTAATTTAAAAAGGGTAAGGGTAACTTAATTGTAAACAAAGCAGTTTGCTGATAGACTAAAGAATTTCAGTGTTATCCTGTGGAAATTTTCATTTATAAAATGAGTAATTCGTTCAACTGAGCTGTTACTCACATCTTCTTAGAACTCTGGATATTTTATGCACTGCCCTTTGTTGAGAACGGTGTTTGGGCAGCTCAACAATAATTGTGTGGTGGATTGTGAATGAGATGAGGAGAAGGAATTTTACAATGATCTAACATTAAGTTGCAAAGTTTATGTGGCAAAATGCATGCATGAGCACTGAGATTGGGTTCCTAAAAATACTATGACTTGTCCTAGGAAATAACAGAGCCCTGCTAAGAGCAACTCCAGCTGCATTCCAAATGATGATATTTTCATATGTGAAGTGCTAAATGATCATTTAGCGATCTTTTAAACCGACCACAGAGGAAATCCACAAATTACTACAGCAGACTTTGTTTGTGTTGACACTTATGTACACAATCAAATAGGCTTTTCTCTAAGTGTCTCCATTAAAGACTTGCTTTCAAAAAAAGGAAAATATCCCCTACTAGTAGCTATAGGAACAAAGAATAAATGTAAACAGAAATTACTGTTTTCTTTATCAATACATTTTTACTATGTTATAACCTTGTACTAATAATCAGTTTCAAATAAGTGATTAGTGAGAACAAATTGACACATTTTACTTATTTCCTTATAAATAGGTGTTATCAAATTGATTATTTCTAGAAAGAAGCAATACACTTTCCTGATGACACTAAGGGACCACTAAATAAAATAAAATAAAATGTGCTGCATTGTTCTTAATCACCTTTAACAAAAAGACTTGTCTGCCATGATGGTACTCCAACTTAGTTTCTGAGAGCAGAGATCTGTCTTAAATATTCAATGTTTATTTCATATTGGCTAGAGATTGAGACTGTGGGATGTCTAAAGAGATTTTAAAAGAAAACTGTCTATGTCTTAAGTATGTACCCCCTATTTTGGCATTTTCCTTGGAGACTGACTAAAGTTTCTAATTGCTTAATTGCTATTAGGATGGTTGACTATTGTTTATTGAATTGACATCCTGCTGAGTTGGTATGGAGCCCAAGTTCTATTTAAGTTACATGTTAAGGACTACTATTCAGAATTTTGAGGCTAGTATATAATAATTGTAAGAACTAAATACTTACTCCATGCCTGCCTCTGAACAGAATAGCTATAAACGAGAAAATGGTCCCAAAACAAATGCCAGTGAGTTTTAGAGTAATACTGAAAGCCAGTGAAATATTGTGGAAATGTACTGAAGCAAAATGTCAATTTGGCGGACAGAATGCTCTAATGTAGAAATTAGATTTTTGTAGCATTGTAGTGAGGGAATCTATGAGCTTGGTTTTTAATCCATTCTCAGTAGACTCTCAGTTGCTTGGAATTTTTCTTCCATTTCTTGTAACACTTCCTAAAAGAAGACAATAGTAGACCTGCTTTTATTATTTTAATGTCTCTACTCGCCTTCCAAAAATGTCATGGCCTCAGAACATGGCTTCCACTGGGACACTTGAAGTCAAACAACTTCTGGATTTACCGATACAGGCTACTTACTACTAGGAATTTGAGAAATTCTTGGGAGATGTCTCACCAGGAACCCAAGAAATGGAATTTTAGGTGTGGTTAGCAAATGACTTGAAACTGCTTTAGGAGACCTCCTTGGAGACAGAAAAATGTTTTCTATAGGTCTAGTGGGCTCCAAGCCACACGGTACTTTTCTTTCCATAGCGGACTTCCTCGCTGCTCAAGAATGAGTGTATGGCAGGATGGAGAGTGGCTGGAGGTCATATGTCAAGTTCCTAACTGTGAGTGGGTAGAAACTACTCTTGCATTCTTACAGAAAACCATTGAAATGAGTCCTCCTCTAGGGGGCAATAGAGTCTGTTATAGGCTCAAAATTGCCTGGCTCAAGTTCCTGAGGGAAGGATTGATGAGGAAGAATTAGTAAACCGTCTTAGACTTCAGAATACATTAAGCAGACTTCAACTTTACAATAGTTGCTCAGAATCTCCCTGAATTTTTGTGGTTAGTGAAGTTAGCTGGGGCTGATGTGGGCCAAGAGCTTCCCTGCAGGAGCATTACAGATGAATGAGCCTAAACTCCAGATCTAGGGAGGACTTGAAGAAGAAGCGATGAGGCAAGGCTGACTCAGCCTCTCTAAGTGGGTTGCTTTATTTAAAGTGAGGTTTCTGACCCTGAGGCACCCCTGTCTTACCAGGGGAGTGCCAGGTTGGGAAGGGTCCTCCTCGTTTAACAGCAATATAATTTTTCAGCCACCCAATTCCCTATATTTTATAGTACCTAGAATAAGAGAAAAAATTTTCTGGACCATTTCTGATTCCCCAAAACTTTGGTGGGTCGGCTTGGTCCCATATTGCTTCAGTTGTGTTGGTGTAGGTCATCTAGGGGTCAAGTACCCATGTAATAGAAACAATTCTCGGTGCACCTGGGTGGCTCAGTTGGTTAAGCATCTGACTTTTGATTTCGGCTCAGGTCATGATCTCAGGGTTGTGAGATCAAGCCCTGTGTCAGGCTCTGTGCTGGGCATGGAGCCTGCTTAAGATTCTCCCTCCCCCTTTCCCTCTGCCCCTTCCCCATTCCCGCTCATGCGTGTGTGCATGCACTCTCTTTCAAAAAAGAAGAAGAAGAAAAAGAAGAAGAAGAGAAGAAGAAGAAGAAGAAGAAGAAGAAGAAGAAGAAGAAGAAGAAGAAGAAGAATTATTATTATTCTGTAAAATCACCTCATCCTGATATTACTGAAAATGAGTACCCTGGGGGGGCATTAAAATCCTACTGCTGATACATTTCCTTTCCAGGTTTATAGGAGAAACTTAGATGGACGTGGGCATAGTATGCTTTCCACTGTACATGGTGGGAGCCTGTGTGACCCAAGCGAAGAAGATAAGCATGTTGGAGTGTGATGCGTGGCGGTGGTGAGTTGTACAAACACATATGGTATTCTCCTCGTGGTAGCGTGAATAAAGATCTAATGGGGCCAAAGGTAACAGAGAAAATAGAAAATTACTTTGCAAATATCCATAGCCTCCCTCAACCCTTTGTTTTCTTCCAAGCAGAAAAAAGTCTTTCTGGTTGGATCTCATTTTCTTTTTTTTTTTTTTAAAGATTTTATTTATTTATTTGAGAGAGAATATGAGATAGAGAGCACGAGAGGGAAGAGGGTCAGAGGGAGAAGCAGACTCCCCGCTGAGCAGGGAGCCCAATGTGGGACTCTATCCCGGGACTCCAGGATCATGACCTGAGCCGAAGGCAGTCACTTAACCAACTGAGCCACCCAGGCGCCCTGGATCTCATTTTCTAAGCAGAGTTTGAGTGATGGGATGATGAGTCTTATGAGAAAAGCAGTCAAAGCCCAGGGCAAGAGTAAACTTAGGGGGAAAGTCATGCAGCAGGGAGAGTGTCTGTAGGCAGCCCTAGCTGTTGGGGAGAGACTGGTGGGAGGACCCCTCCTCTATAAGGAGGCAGATGAGACACAGGGTGGCAGAGGGAAGATCACGTTGAGGGGCCGAGTTAAGATTATAAAGAGTTGAGAAGTAAGAAAACGATCCATTAAAAAGAAAGTTAAATCATGTGGCTTGTATTAACAACACACGATCCGTTTGTAGGCATTTTATCCCACCAAGAGATTTAGTAAAGATTCCAACTGCTTTTATTTACTGTTTGAAAATAGGCCATTTGGGGACAGGGACTCAATTTTATTTAGATTCTAATTAAATAGCCTATCAATTTGGAATACCATTATCTACTTATTAGCCTTATTACTTCTTCTAGTTCATTCTTCACTTTATATTTTGATAATACACTTTCTTAAGTAGCAATAAATCTGAGAAATATTTTAGAAATGTATTTTTAAATCAATAAAAAAATAAAGTCCTAGCCGGGTATTACCAGGCCTCCTGCCAAGTACAGTAATTGTTACTTGTGGAATTTTCTTAGAATGGCCAAGGCATTTGACTCAATAAGTATAACTCTGGAACGAGTAGCTGGGTGGAGACATTCGTCTGTTGGAAAGTTGGTGGGTAGGTCAAGCCCATATGCTGGAAGAAGAGATTTATGGATGGATTCACTCAGCACGTCCAAGAAACGGGGTATATGTTTTCTTCAAATTGAATATTGAATTTCGCTTGCCTGTGCTCTTGGGTCTCCCTTTCTCTTAACCATTTCTTTGCCTTTTTTCCTCTACTCTTTTTGTTGTTGTTGTTGTTGTTTATACTGTAGCAGTATAGTATATATTAAATTATACTCTTTTGGATATTTGGATATGTAAGTACAAAGGCCATCCTTAGGTCATGTTAAGAAAGGGCAGTTAGTTATTTAAGAACACGCATGCACTGGAAAGAAGCCCAACGCTGTGAGGAACTGAGGCAGGGACAGGCACCCTGGGGCCACAGCATCACTGCTCAACCAAGCACCACCGAATACATGGTTCTCAGCCCCAGGGTCCAGATCCAGGCTTTGACACTTTTCTCTCTGAATTTCCTTGCTGTTCTTTCCAGTTTGGCCGTGTGTGGAACAAACCTGAAGAAATGCAGAATACAGATGTAAGCAACTAAATTGCAAATGGTATACCCTGAGTGCCAAATGTAACTTAAAAAAAAAAAATTCCTTTGCGAATGGGCTGGTTTATCTCTGAAGTATTAGTTAGGATGTGCCCAAATGTAGAGAACAATTAAAGAATAATTTTAAATTTTAAAGAGTTCTTCACGGTTGCACCTTTGTGAGGTTCTGAACATGATTACAATACCTTTTGTTTCCTCCCCCCGTTTATTTCAATCCATTGAACATATCTGTCAACAATTCACTGTTGCTTTTAAAAGTCAAACCATTAACCTAAACAATGAAAAAGTATAAAGTTTTTCTCTTGTTTGATTAGTCCATACCTTAAAAATCCTAAACCATGAGATGTGGTTGTGCACATCTCATAGGAGACTTTGCCAGTGTGTGGCTCCATGTGCAAGGGGGCTGTTTAGGGACTTCAGCAGGCCTCATCCATTCTATTTTTCCCTTGCATGTAAGTTACCTTAATATCCATTATTTTGGAAAATTACTATACTATTATTTGGCTTCTTTGTCCATTAATGTAAATACAAAGATCCCACATTTTCTAAGAAACAGGTAAACCAACCAAACAAGAAGTGCTCAAGGAGATAATAGTCCTCCCTTCCATCTGTAGTATCTGAAATATTTCCGTTCCTCTTCTCCTAAGACATGAAGCCTAACCTTCAAAACTACTTTAAATAAATTTAAACATGATTTAAAAGGATATTTGGAGAATTTTTCAGTCCACGAATCCCTCGAAGTTGACTCTTTGCTTAGAATTCAGCCCTTGACCACATCGAGGAGGAAGCGTAAGAAGTAGAAGAGGCCCAACCGAATGGCAGCTAGCTGGGAAAAACATGGTGCTTCAGCTGACGCTAGACTCAGAACGGAGCTTATTAACATTGTGTAACTGTGAAGCATCCAAGAACTACATTTATTACGAATCCAAGAATAAATGAGGTCATTTGTTTCAGGCTCATTAGAATTTTGCTTTGGGATTTTATGGGGGATGTCGTTCCCCCTGGCGAGGCTTCCTGAACTGCGAAGGTAGGAAAGCTCACATCTGCACCTCTCAGAGCCCCCCGAAGCTAGGGTTCAAGCATTAGTCTCTACCATCAGTTGGGAGGTACAAAACCTGAAACGGAGGCAAGGCAGAGTTTCTCTTTCTTCTGTTTCTGTTGATTTCGCTGGCAAGCGTGATTATGTGGGAATTGGGGTTGCCTGCTGCGGAGTTCACAGGGTCGATTCTGTGGCTTTGCGGGGCTACAGCGAAAGTACAGAGTCCAGGAGGGGCAAGATGGCTCTGGAGCTAACGTCTGTACCTTCCAGATCCCTGGACTGCAGCTAAGGTAAGTGTTCCCAGAGCAATCGTTCCAGGGAGAGCTTCCAGCTTCCCAGCTTTCCTAAATGTGGTCTAGGTAACGGCTCCTTTGGCGAGCCAGTGTTACAGACTCATTCTACAATCATTGCTGGAGGCCGGGCTTGCATCCAATTCTCCATCTCTTTCAAGGATTTTATGAAGACCTAATTCCCTGATTTAAGTTATTTCCTGCTTAAAATAGAGCGTTTTCTGTTATCTCTGACTGCAACTTGATTGATAACACCATGTGAGACAGTAGGCTAGATATTCAGCCTACTTGGGTTTGAAGGAAACGAGGATTGACTGACCATGAAATGATGGAATAATAGTAATCCACGGCACCTGGAATAAAGCGCCTATAGAAAACATAGCTTTGAGGGGCACCTGGGTGGCTCAGTCCTTTAAGCGTCCGACTCTTGATTTTGGCTCGGGTCATGACCTCGGGGTCGTGGGAGCCCCGCTTCAGGCCCCACACTCAGCAGAGAGTCTGCTTAAGAGTCTCTCTCCCTCCCCCTCTGCCCTTCCCCTCCCTTGAGTGCTCTTTCTCTCTCAAATAAATGAATAAATAAAATCTTTCCATGAAAACCACATAGCTTTGATAACTGAGTGATAAGGGCCATGGCACACGGTAAGATGACAAATAGGGGAAAACTGGCTACTGAAAACTGCACTGGAGAGATTAAAAAAAGAAATGAGAGGGAAAAAAAAAGAAATGAGAAATTGAGGGCTTTAAATTTTCCACTCACGACGACGAGGGAACCAGGGAATTTTTAGCCTGAAAAGAATTTTCTCTTTTGTGGGTTGTTGGTAGCCAGAAATCAATCACAGAGTCTGACCCTATGGCCTCTCAAATTACAGCATAGGTTGAATTCCCAGACTTGCCAGATTTCTTACGCGAAACTGCATTGCTTGGGAAAGAGGAAGGCTCTGAGAATTGGAGAGGTGAGCCTTGAGAAGATTTGGAAAATACTGCTTATCCAAAACTAAAGCCACCGACCATCCCGTGACAGCAAATGTAGCCCCTTCTACCTCAGGTACTAGTCTTTCCCTGCTTTAAAAACCCGCAGTGACCTTTGCCGATGTAGTCACTTTGCCTGGGGATGCTAATTTGCCTCGTGTCCCATCCTACCTCCACCATTTCCTCCAGACCCAGAAGTAGAATCTGATCTCAGAGACCACAGGGTCCCAGTGACAAAGCCACACCTCAAAGAAAAGTGCTTTACACTTCAAAGCACTGCAAGTTTACTAAAGAAGAAATGTGCTGATGCTCACAAGATTTGGAGATCTCACCAGGTACCCCACTGCACAGAAGGAGTTGGCCTCATAGAAGAATGAAATGGCTTCTTGAAAACGGTGCTTGTGGGGCTAGCCAGAGCTCCACATCATGTCAGTTGGGGTCTACATAGAAGAGGAAATGTCTTCCCAGCCAGTGACCAATGTATGTGTGGTCTGGGCAGGAAGGAGCGCAATCCCGAGTAGAACCGATCATGGTATGTTGAAGACAGTCTTGCTAATTGTTGCTTTCTACCTCACTATGACCAGGGCATGCAGCTCTGGTTGGTCAGCTCTCAGTTCCATGCCAACCCCCAGTACCAAGCATCAAGTCCACTCAAAACAGATCGATTGAGAATTGGGAAGAAGGTAGTTCTCCAAAGGAATGTGTGGATGTGATTGCCGGAAAGAAGGGAAAGGAATGAGTAGTAGAAACAACTGTTGTGTCATCCGGGAACCCCCACTGCCCTCTGTGTCCCGTATGTTGTCAGAATGCCTGAAAATCTACCACAAGCAACTCATTACTGCTATTTCAGATTAGCCCTTTTTAAAAATGGCAAACACTTTCTGCTTAGGGTCTTATCGCCATTGTACAGAGGAGGGGTTAAGTAATCTGTCTAGACTGGTAGAAATGAGACTTGATCTAGAGCCGTTTGACCGAAAAGCCCCTACTCTTTAAAGGAAAAGACGAACCTAAATAGTGCACATGCCATGAAATTCAAAAGGCACAGTTAAAGGATATGTAGAGAAAAATAATTATCCCTTACACTCCTACCTCTCAGATACCAGTGTATCTGCCACTCGGGTGACCTGGAGCCTGGGCTGGGTCCTCCTAGGGTGCATGTCCCCCCAGCCTGCTGTCTCTCTTGTTAACACCCCAGGGGCACCCCCAAGGTAGAGGACAGAGCTGGGGTGAATACAGCAGAACAGAATGTGGTGAATTCCCTTTCTCACGGCATTGGAGTATCACGTTTTGAAGAGAACAGGTGGTTGGGCTTGTGAGAGGGAATGCCACATCCCATCCGGCCTGACAGCTAAGCTGCCCTCAGGCCAGTCCTGGCTGGGAGGCCAGGACTTCATCCTTGTCCACAAAGAGCTCGGGAGACACACAGGAAAAGCCTGTCTCCTGCATCTGCTTCAACAGCCTGGCTCTCTGACCCTTGAGCAGCCACTTACACGGACTCCTCCAGACACCTGGATTAGGCTGGGGTCGGATTGCTACAACCCCGGGGGAGAGGGCAGGAGCTGAGTGGGGGAGCTTGCAGCCCCAGAATTCTATCTTTTGTCTTTTCATCTTCTGGGTATTTTCCCCAAGGCTTCTGCCAAGGAATGGCCGGGGCAGCCAGGAACCACATGAAAAACCTTGCTTGTTGTTTTGACACTGGTAACTCTCAGGAAGATGGAAAACTGTTCGAAAGGATTGTATGCACTTCTGGAGATGTTATGTACCTCATCTTTGAAAAATAGGCCCTGGGTTTGCTAAAGCACATAACGTCACCTAGTTTGAACTTGATAAAGTGTATAAAAGCCATTTAAAAAGTTGTGTGGTCCTCCAAGCATAAGCATGTGGACAGATTTTGAAGAGAATCTACTTCAACCTCCTGAAATTCGTATTTCATCACAGAGGAGCGTATATTGTTGTTTCAAGAACTTGATTATTAGATCATTAAAGGCTGTATGTAACAAGGAGATTTTTACCTGTGCTTGAAAATTAAATAAAGAGAAAAAATGCCTTAATATTTATTAATGACAAGGTGTCTCAGAAAAATGTATGTAGTATTGTGTACTCAACCTAGTAATTCAAGTGTACTTTTTATCATAAGAATTCATCGTACTTGGGGCGCCTGAGTGGATCAGTCGTTAAGCGTCTGCCTTCGGCTCGGGTCATGGTCCCAGGGTCCCGGGATCAAGCCCTGCATCAGGCTCCCTGCTCCTTTTGGAAGCCTGCTTCTCCCTCTCCCACTCCCCCTGCTTGTGTTCCCTCTCTCGCTGTGTCTCTCTCTGTCAAATAAATAAATTTAAAAAAAAATTTTTTTAAAAAGAATTCATCGTACTTTCTGGATTTTTAGTAGGTGAATGCACAATTTGTTTTGCAATCCCTTTCTGCCCTAAATTGAAAAATAGAGATTTAGGGGGCGCCTGGCTCAGTTGGTTGGGCGACTGCCTTCGGCTCAGGTCATGATCCTGGAGTCCCGAGATCGAGTCCCGCATCGGGCTCCCTGCTCAGCGGGGAGTCTGCTTCTCCCTCTAACCCTCCCCCCTCTTGTGTACTCTCTCTCTCTCTCTCTCTCTCATTCTCGCTGTCTCAAATAAATAAATAAATCTTTAAAAAAAAAAAAGAAAAATAGAGATTTAGGAAAGTAGTTACTATTGCTATGAATAGAAAATGGCATCTATGTTTCAATTTTGAAAAATAATATATGCAGTTAAGGAGAAGTGAGGGGTGGTGGCCATAGCAAGGTTGGGGAGTCTGACCGACTGATGCCCTCTTTGCTTCTGCACTAATTGCTCGATACTTTGGGATAATTACTTGACCTCTCTGAGCCCTTCAGTCTTTTCTTCTGTAAAATGGGGGCAATTAAAAGCTATCAGATGATTGAGAGGATAATGGCACCTAGCAGCCACTCAATAAGGGCTTTGTTTATCATTACTAATATCATGGACAAAAATTGTCAGCCAAGAGCAAAATGTACTTCCTCTGAATGGTAAATAATTAGGTTCCTGAACTAAAGTTGGTTACAGTGGCTATTATGTAAATTAAGCCATTATCACTTTGGATTATGGAGATTTCTTTATACCCAGTAGGACAAAAACAGTATGGAATCTGTAGATGATTTTATAGTGTGAAATCAGTGTCTCATGGGCGGGAATATAACCCTCAAAGTTGGACACATTGTGTGTCCCTGAGCGAGTCCCTCAGCCACACTCTGCAACAGTGTTATTATTTCTCAAATACTGGAGATGGGGAGCAACTTGCAGGCTAAAATTAAAAGACATAATGGTTTTGTTTTGGAAAAACCGATTCATCGATATGTTTTTTTTTTCCATGGCTATAAAAAGTATTTGAAAATGTAGCAAAATAAAGTAGTAAAAAATCTTGGTATGTATTTTTTCCTTGAGTAATGAGGTGCTCATTCAAGTCCTCTTGGAAAAGATTATTTTGTGCTCTGGTCAAGGTGGCCTACTTTCTTTTTCTGTTGAAGGGCTTTGCAATTAGAACTTATTTGTATTTTCCTAGGGAGTGTCCACTTTGGGAAGAAACAAAATTATATGCCTGAAGAATATGGTTGGCCAATTTATTGTTGTTTATGTCTGTGCGAGATCTAAAAGAAAATACATAGAATTCAAGTTTCTTTGGGTTTTTTTGGCGGGGCAGGTGGTGGGGGGCAGATATTGAGTCCCATTTTGTTTTATGATAGAATAATATTATTTCCCCTGTTTTCGTGTGCTCAGAGGTGAATTCTTCGAGCTCAGTCTGAACCCAGCCACATACGTGTGTAAGAAATTGGAGGGAGAATGAATCAGAAGTCCTTCCAATACAGGAAGGTTTCAATAAGTATGTTTTCCTTCTTCTGAAAGATTCCTTAAACACATTTCAATTCTTCTGAAGTGTTCATTTTGGGAAACTGTCTCCAAAAATAAATTCTTGCCTCAAATTATTTTTTACTCATATGGACTTGTTTCTGTGTCCTGTATGTGTCTCAGCCACCTGGTACATTATAGAGAACCGAACTGTCACCAAGAAGAATGTGTAACCACAGTTATCCTTAGATCAAAAGGCGTTTGCCGTGGGCATGTGAAATAAATTGATTCGTAAAGTGCAGGTAGTAGAGTCCAAGAGGAATCAGCTGCTGGCAGGATTTTTTCATTCATTTGTGCTAAGTGCCCTCTCCTGGTCACTGAGAGTAACGTTCAGGAGCTTATTCTTTCTAGATTCTGCTTTGCTCTGAAACCTGACAGGTCCAACTGCTTAGGTCCTCTGTGCCTGGCTTCCCATAGGAGAAAAGAAACCTGAAAACGAGTGACTTAATTCCACAAGAGTTGGGGTCTTATCTCCATCCCTCACCCCAGCACTTTTGATCACTGAGCAATGTTTGGCTAGCTTTGTGTGGTGGGGTCATACTTTTGTTACCTGCTGTGCCCTTCTCTTTTTCTCAGGACTTCACCGTCCATCCAAGGGGATCCTGCACATGGCCCACTTGTACACGACAAATGTGGAACAGGCAGCCAGCCTCGCCCCTAAGCAGATCAGGAAGTGAACATCTTCCTATCCCCATGCTCACTCATGCCACCACATTTGGGCCAGCCACAAGAGCTTTAAACCCCAGGGAAGGGGGGGGGGGAACCCATCTGATTGTGTGTTAAACTTGAATATCTGTGAAATCACTGCATTTTACTTATTTTGCCTTAAGTTGTTGACATCAGGCAGAGGGAGGTTCTCAGAACCAGAAATCACATGAAATTTATTACTGAAAAAGTCTATCTTCATAAGCCTGTTTAAAAACTGTGATTGAATTAGAAACTCTTCTAACTCAACAGGAAAACACAATTTTTCATCAGAGACCTTAGCATACCAGCATTGGGAGCGAGTACAAATGTCCTGTAGTCCAGTTTCTTTCTTTCTTTCTTTCTTTCTTTCTTTCTTTCTTTCTTTCTTTCTTTCTTTCTTTCTTTCTTTCTTTCTTTCTTTCTTTTTCTTTCTTTCTTTCTTTCTTTCTTTCTTTCTTTCTTTCTTTTTCTTTCTTTCTTTCTTTTTTCTTTCTTTCTTTCTTTCTTTTTCTTTCTTTCTTTCTTTCTTTCTTTCTTTCTTTCTTTCTTTCTTCTTTCTTTCTTCTTTCTTTTTTTCTTCCTTTCTTTCTTCTTTCTTTCTTTTTTTTCTGCCATCCAGTTTCTAGTTGAGGACAGGATTGGACTTCCAATCTCTTCTGATAGAATGAGTTAAGTGTATTCCCCCAGACAAAGAATAGGCTTGCTTACTATTTGTTTAAAAAGTAGTGGCTCAGTCAGTTAAGCTCACAACTCTTGATTTTGGCTCAGGTCGTGATCTCAGGGTCATGAGATTGAACCCTGCATCAGGCTCCATGCTCAGCGCAGAGCCTGCTCATCCCTGCAGTATCTCTTTCTCTCAAATAAATAAAGAAAGAAATTTTTTTTAAAAAGTAGTGGATTCTCCGGGCGCCTGGGTGGCTCAGATGGTAAAGCATCTGCCTTCGGCTCAGGTCATGATCCCAGGGTCCTGGGATCGAGTCCCGCATTGGGCTCCCTGCTCCTTGGGAGCCTGCCTCTCTCTCTCTCTCTCTCTCTCTCTCTCTCTCTGTCTCTCATGAATAAATAAATACAATCTTTAAAATAAAAAAAAGGTAGTGGATTCTCCAAGTTCACTGTTCTTTAGCTGTGATGCAAACCTCCTGTATGTATTGAGCCCAATGAGCATATTGGGTCATGCTGGGGGACTTGGGCCAGGGGAGCCAATATAAATATGCTGATGCTCACACTGCTTTCTGTGCCATGAGTCAAAGAGTCCTGTGGTTCTGATTCAGGATCTCAAGTCTTCAGCCAACACTCATGTAATGAAACAGCAACAGGCTCATGTATTAGTTGGTAAGTGGGGTAAAATCAAATCCCAGATCTGACAATAGCTGCCTCACCAAGTTGTAAATATTTTTATACAGTACTGTTCTGCAATTAATATTTTCACCTTCTTTATGTTAGATAGCAGGCCAATGCCAAAAAGCTAATTAATTTACCTTATCAATTTATCCCACTTTGATGAGAAGCTATATATGGAAATTAATTTAGAAGTAATGTGAAAATATGTTAATCCTATAAACAGTGTATTTCCTGTTAGAAAGCAAAATGTTGGGTAAATTTTAATAAGGCATTCTGTACCCCTTGTTCTTCCAAATAGGAAAAGAGATAAAAGGTAGCACAGATTTGATAAATATCTGTTTCTGACACTAAGATTTTGAACATGTTATCTATTCATTTACCACAGATAACCCTAGTGCCCACCACACTGTTACAGGTACACAGGAGGTGCTCCATTAATATTTGTTAAATGAATTTATGAACAGAAATACTCCAAATTTTGTTAACTCTAAGATAATTTTTCCAATTACCATAAAAATGAATACCATGAGTCAATTACAACTAATGATGGGTATGGTTATGGGAAAGGGCTCATTATTTTAAGATTGGTTTCGTTGTAACTGGATACATACTGTTCCAATGATCTTTTCTTTTCCATTTTAAGAAAATAAATTAGGAGCGTAAGTATGATTAAGCCTAAAGTAAAAACCAAAAAATGGAAGAGAAAAATATTTCTATTATGGAAAGTTTTAAACACCAGTGAAAGTAGAGAGAATAATAGGATGAGCTCCCAGGTACCTACCATCGGCGTCTTAAGAAACATGGTCAATCTCACTTATCTATAGCCCCCACTCCTCTACTGGATTATTTTGAAACCAACTCCTAAGGGCATATCTACTTATCTTACAAATACTTGAGTACAAATGTCATTTTTAATGAAAAACATAAAATTTGCCAGAAAGGATAGATGGTTGTAATGAACTTAATATTTCTAGTCAAAGTGAAGCATGAGCAGAAGTGGTATTTCACTCTTAAAAGTACTATTACATCTTTGGTATGATAGCTCTAACTTTTACTCAAGCAGAGAGAATTTCCAAAGCTCTCCTTGCTTTGTTTTTTGTTTGTTTGTTTCTTTCTTTCTTTTAATTTGTATCACTGAATTTAGAATATACTGATGATTTCACTAGATCCAGGCTGTTAATGAAACCCAAATAAAACTATTTCAATTTTAAACAAAGTTCTCCATCAGAAGTAAGAATATGTCCTAACGACCACCACTTTCAGAGTAGAATTGTTAATGTTGGACCTCCATGATGGGAAATCTAAAAATAATTATTTTTGTCTACTAAAATAGCCATATTGACTTTTTTTAAACAATGTTAAAAATGATGTTATCATTTGTCAACAGAAACAATTTTGGGGAGTGATGTTAGTGCGTGTATGCATTTGCACAATCAAAGTGCTTTAGAACTATAAGAAAATTCTGTAGTCTGTTAGCTTATATTCAGTCAGCACATATAAATTTGGGCTGTACTTGATAAGATACTAAGATACTTGTGGGTACATAACTATTGTTCTAAGCCTCCTGACGGTGTTCCTACCGTAGCCGGGTCTTTGATGTCCCAGTGATCCAGTAACTAATAGGTGGAAGTGTAGCTCAGCTGAGAGCCTGTATGACCCTGTTCTAGCATCAGGCAGTGCCCTGATCTGATAGCTGGGTGCCCCTGCCTGACTGACTAAAAACATTTTGAAAAACTGCTCAAGCTTAGAAGATGGTGTAGAGCTGATCCAGGGAGTACATAAAAATGTGGGACAAACTGTGGCAGGAAAATAAGGAAAGTCCCAGAAAAGCAGGATGGAGATAACTAGAAAGCCTGGCTAAGGGCTCCCTACGTGCATTAAAAAAACAAACAAACAGAACTGGGGCGCCTGGGTGGCTCAGTTGGTTGAACGTCTGCCAGGGTCCTGGGATTGAGTCCTGCGTCAGGCTCCTTGCTCAGCGGGGAGCCTGCTTCTCCCTCTGCCGCTCCCCCTGCTTGTGCTCTTTCTCTCTCTCACAAGTAAATAAATAAAATCTTTAAAAAAGCAGAACTTACTCATTATTTCAAAGTGAGAAGACCAGGTGGGAAATAGATTATAGAGACGATAATAAAGTCATAGTAGGACTGTAGAAAGAGTACCTGTTCTGAACAGTACAAAGCAAGCAAAAAAAAAAAAAAAAAACCCAGTTGACGTTAAAGATAGCAATCGATAAAGATTGCTGCTGACAGGTTGAGCACTGTAATATATATACATATATTTTGCTTATGTGATGCAATATAAATTTGCCAGGAATGGTTTTGTGAGAAAGCTTATCAGCTTATGACTACTTCATAACCAGCCTTCCTAACCAGTGTTTTACCTTCCTCTGTGTAAAGCACACTCATTAGTGCCCACCACTTACTGAATGTTCACAGACATCAGGCTTTTCTCCAGTCCACCAACCTCCTACTAGCCAAGGTAAACTTTTACCCATATACGATAGTTGTATTCGTTCTCCAGTCTGTTTACATCAACCGTGCTTACAGCTTTAACTTATAATTTATTACATAAATTAATAAGAGTGAAAAAAGGGAAATCATTGTTCTTATGAAAAGTTGAAAGCTTTTAAAACACTTGATAGAGATGAGTCACTAAAACTAGCTGTTGAATTACATGTGGACAATTAGTGTAAAAATGGGGAGAGGGAAGAATCATTTGACTCTAGAAGGATTTTACACTTAGATTGCTTTACAAGCATCTTCAAAATCTCAATCAACCTTAAAGAAATAAAAATTAGAAAGTATAGGTAATGCATGATGAAGTGGTTTATTTAAAAAAAAAAGCAGCATGTATTCTATCATTTGACCTATTGGCATCGAAAGATTGTGAATAAATGTGCATGCATTTTCTTTTTTTTAAGATTTTTATTTATTTATTGAGAGAGAGAGAGAGAATGGTAGAGAGAGAGCATGAGAGGGAAGAAGGTCAGAGGGAGAAGCAGACTCCCTGCTCAGCAGGGAGCCCAATGCGGGACTCGATCCTGGGACTCCAGGATCGTTACCCGAGCCAAAGGCAGTGAGCCACCCAGGCGCCCTGTGCATGCATTTTCATAAACAATGAATAAATGTCTATTTTTAATTTGAAATAGAAAGTTAGAGGTAAGTATAATTTTTTTATGAATAAGTGCTTGAGGTGAACTTTTAAATGAATAACCAACTATTGATCCAGATTGCATCAGGATTTCTACTGTAAATGACTGAGCCAACTAGAAGACAGAAGTTAAGTATGCATTTTGTTATTTTCATAAATATCCTACATAGAACTATTTATAAGACTAACAGAAGGGACTAGAGACTCGTATAAACTTTCCTTGTGTCTCTCATGTACGTTATTCATGTTTGAAGAGGAAACAGAGCAAGAGTATGGTTCTTTTGTCCTCTGCTATGTGGGAGAAAGTACAAGAAGAAGGTGAACTGATCCAACAAAACACTGTGATCTGTGTTTACTTGTGCACAAGGCAGCAACATCCGTGGCTCAGACAGTCGAGGAGCCGTGGGGTCCAGGCTCTGGCTCTAGGCTCTGACTTCAGGAGATTGGAGGAACGTGCGCCACCTGAGGAGACCAGGCTTTCTCCAGAGAATTCTGCCCCAGCCATGATCGCTAACACTAGGAACCTATAATACAGTGAGGGGCGGGGCTGAAAAGTACTCACCAAGATTCAAATCCACCCCAGATGTACTTTCGTTGTTCTTTAAAATTCTCATCTTGCCTGGACAACCCCATTCCTGCTGATGCAGAAAAATAATTGCACTTGCCAATTCGAGGCACGTTATTCTCTTAAAATTCAAAAATGGTTATCAGGGTTCATGTTCACTGTCAAGATTTTTGCTCCCTTTCTTTCTGCCCACACTGACGTCTGGATACAAGGGGAAGCTGATGCAGCCTTTGAACGTGGGGGAGGGCAGTCTTTCTCACCAGCATTTGCTCAGATACCCTCATCTTGCCTTGTTCCTGGGAGAGGGGTGTGGTGTCCGCTGAGTTGTAGCTGGTCTTTTATGGACTTTGCTGGCGTGCACAGGTCAGTGATCATGGCTATAGCCATGGTCTCTATTACGATGACCCTTGTGCCGCCAGAGTCCTCCAGGGTCTGCGAGTCCCATACATGAGTGCCCCGCTGGGAAGCTCCAGAACGTTTGCCTGCCTTCTGCACCCCTCACAGCAGGGTGCAGGATTCTGTGAGTTTGCCAAAGGGCCCTCCCTCAGTTATTGCTGTTCTGCTCCTGTGAGCCATGTTGCTCTCAAAACAAACTGGATGTTGGGCTTTGCTCAGGAACATAGTCTTCCTGACTCGTTCTGTGGACAGGGACTTCCAGCTCCAGTGCTCTTGAATCATCCCTCGACCGGTTTGATACCGCTCCGCTTTACCTCGGGGATGTTGACGGTAAGAGGTGAGCTGGAATACTTGGCCATGATCCCCCTACCCAACTCTTACCCTTCTTGGCTCTGCCACACAGCACCTGGACAAATCTCCCCCTATTTCTGTTGGATCAAGGCTCTCCTTAACACCATTCTTCATTCTATTTTTGATTATGGTTTACAATACATGTGCTCAGACCCTCACATTTTGTTTTTGATCTATAAAGGAAAGTTTAGGGTTTATTTTTTAAAAACTTTCTATTTCAACAAGGGCTGGATTTCGATGCTATTATTTCACAAAGGACTCGAAAGAATTTATTTTTAGATTCAAATCTGAGTAATGGCATTTTTGATCTGGGGAATATCTATCTATTACTCCTTCTCTGGGACAATAAAACTTTGGGTCTAGCCTGAATTGCTGAAGGACAATAGTGAAGAGGGTGGGGGGGACTGGATTACTGTGAGTAGGTATATTCTTCCCAGGTAAAATATGACCCCAGGACTTCTTCAAGCCCGCGTTGTTTATATGTGGATACACACCTGCTCAAAGTCATTTCTTGTTCTGACCCAAGGAGTAGCAATAAAAGATCCCTAAGAAGCTGAGTTCCTGGGTGAACTAACTGGACACTGAAGAAGTGAGTAATAAAAACACCAAAAGGTAGGAAGTGTCCAGTATCTGATACAGCTAGGGGATTCAGATGGAGATACCATCTGCATAAGTCCTCATCCCTAACCCTGAGAAAACAAGGGAGCATAGCTCTTGATTCTTAACATGCCTCCCCCAGCCCCTGCTGACCTCATGCATCTCTATCAAGTGTCAATCACAAAGTAGCTTTAAGAATGTCTTCTTGGCCTTGTTTGCCCATTAAAGTATAGACATACAGAAAACAGTTCCACAGATGGGTGTTTCCTCTTATGAGAGCCATTTCCTTGGGTCTTTTCCAAAGAGAAATTGACAGAAGCACTGGCAAGCCAGTACTGGCAGATTTTTTTTTTCCTTTCCAGAACCTCCCAGATGCTCCACTGTTTTCTCACTTGCATTGTTTCATTAAGAAGTTTGGTACAATTCTGGTCTTTGTTCCTAGGTAGGTAAAGTTTCTTTTCTTTGTCTGGCTCTCAAAAAAATGTTTTATCACAGATTTTGTGCAGTTTGGCTATGATTATGATTATGTGGTTTTCATCATGTTTTTTGTGGTGTGGTTTATTGAGTTTCTTGCAGCTGCCAGTTGTAATTCTCACCAAATTTGGAATTTTTCAGGCATTATTTCTTCAAATATTCTTTTTGTCTTCCCTCCTTTAGGGACTCCAGTTATGTGTATATTAGGCTGCTAGATGTTTTCTCACAGCTATCTTATGCTCACAATATATATTTTTAAAATTATTTTTCCCCTGTGTGTTTTATTTTGGATTATTTCTATTGTTATGTCTTCAAGTTCATTAATGTTTTCTTCTGCGACATCTCATATGTACAACTTCTGGCTCTCTTAGAAGAAATGCAGAGTCTGCTTGAGAGTCTCTCTCCCTCTCCCTCTGCCCCTTCCCCATCTTGCTTGTGATTTCTCTCTCAAATAATTAAATCTTTAAAAAAAAATTATCATTTCCAACATCCTTAGATAATATGAAATACTTGGGGATACATTTAACAACAGATACTCAAGTCCCGAAAACTCTAAAACAGTGTTGAGAGAAATTAAAGAAGACTGAAATTAATGGAGAGTTATTGCCTGTTCACAGGTTAGAAGATGTTAAGATACTGCAAAGAGGTTAATTCTCCCCAACTGATGTATGGGTTCCGCTCAAACAAAAAAGGAAAAAGAAAAATCCCAGCAGGCAGTTTTGTAGAAACGAAGAAGCTAATTCTAGAATTCACATGGAAATGAAAAAGACTTAAAACAGACACAACGATTTTGAAAAAGAGGAACAAAAACAGGAGACTGACACTACCCAATTTGAAGATTTATAAAGCTGCAGATAACAAGGCAATACGGTATTGGTTTAAATACAGACAAATGATCAGTGAAACAGAGTAGAGGGTCCAGAAACAAACCCACACATTTATGGTCAACTAGTTTTCAAAACAATACAAACGCAATTCAAATTATCTTCTCAACAGATGGTGCTGGAACAAATGACTATCCATATGCAAACAAATTTCAATGTATATCTCATACCACATACAAAAATGAACTCAAATGTATGCTCTAGAACTACAAAGTTTTCATAAAAAAACACTGGAGAAAAATTTTTTGACCTTGGTTTAGGCAAAGATATCTTAGATACAACACCAAAAGCAGGACCCACACACACAAAAAAATCAGTAAATTGGACTCTATCAAAGTTAAAAACCTTTATCTACCGTAGCCAAATTATGGAACTAGCCCAAATGTCCATCAGCTGATGAATGGATAAAGATATGGTGTATGTATACAATGGAATATTACTCAGCTATAAAATAGAATGAAATCTTGCCATTTGCAAGGACATGGATGGAGCTAGAAAGTATTATGTTAAACAAAATAAGTCAGAGAAAGACAAATACCATAGGATTTCACTCATTTGTGGAGTTTAAGAAACAAAACAAATGATCATGGGGTGGGGAGAAGAGAGGATATCCAAGAAACAGTCTTAACTCTGTAGAACACACTGATGGTCACCAGAGGGGACGTCGGGGGGGTGGAGGAAGTAGATGATGGGGATTAAGGAGGGCCCTTGCTGTGATGAACTCCGGGTGATGTATGGAAGTGTTGAGTCACTAAATTCTACACCTGAAACTAATATTACCCTGTGTGTTAACCAACTGGAATTTAAATAAAAAGTTTTAAAAAAATTAAAAACTTCTTCAAAAGTCACTTTTAAGAGAATTAAGACAAGTCAGAGACTGGGGGAAATATATCTGATTGGTAATGCGCTTGTATCCAAATTTCATAAGGAACACTCAAAATTTAATAATGGATTAAACAACCAAAAATTTTAAATGGGAAAAATATTTTAACAGACAATTATGAAATAATCAGCGTCCAAACAGTGGATATTAGAAAGCAGAGAAGAAGGCCTGATTTTTAGCCTGGTGATTGGTGATAAAGCGAGGTAGTATGCCTTCAAGTACTTGCAGAATTCCGTACGCTTCCTCCAGCTAGCACGAGGTAATTGCTCTGAAACTTCTCATACATGCATTATTTGTTCTGTCTTCCTTTACATACCCACCAACTCCTCGATTTTAATAAAAATTAAAGTAATTTCTTTTCCTCTCATACTACCAGAGTGCTAGACAAATGTCATCTTGCTACCCAAAACAATTTTATGAGGAGTCAGGAGTTTATGCTGTTTTTCTAAATTGCCAATCAACAAAAATATATTAAGGCCTATCAGGTATAATCTCTCACACTAAGTATCGTTAAGCAGACAAGTATAAAAAACAACCTTTATCATCAAAGAGTATGAGATGTAGCTAGAGCTAAGGAGCACAAGTTTTAAAGGAGAGAAATTGAATAGAACACAAATTGAAAATAACTGTTCATTACACACGGAAGAGGGACTTCTCATAACGCAGTGCATGGTTAAGTGTCCAGTGAACATTCCAGACAATGGTTGCCATAAGAAATTTGAGGTTCATAATCCCGGCTAGTTGGGGAAGATTTTCTTAAAAGAAGTAGGACTGAAGTTGGGTCTTGGAGGGTTTTATAACATGCACCAAATGTTTGGCTAGACCGAGGAAACACACAATTGCTTTTAATAAATTGTTGGGCTGATGTTCTGTGTTCAGAGAGTCAATATGTTCAGGGAATGCACGCTGCCAGTAAAAAGTCAGGCCCTCTCGAGGCTGCTGACAGCCCTGCCAACGGATTGCCCTTCTCCCAGGCCAAACACACCATGGGACTGAAGTCTTGAAGGGCTGGGTCAGAAATAGCCCACTTGACAAAACTGGGATGTGTTTGTGGAAGTACATGCTGAAGCACCTGTGCCCACCAGTGTCTGACGTGGTTATTAGTCCTTCGCTTTGTCCAATGGGAAACTTGTTCACAGATGTTACTGGGGGGAAAGAAAATGCTCAGTGTTTACAGGGCAAACCTGCTCTGAGGAAACCATTATGTTCAACTGAGGAAATGCCATAGTTATTTCGGTATTCCTTTAATTTTGGAAGCCTGTATGATTTGCAGGGCTGACCAAAAGGCTTTTTTAAAAATCCACAAATAAACATGAAATTCCTGTTTAATATGGTGGATGTTATTGGTTTTTGAAAAACAAAAGAACAGTCACTCTTGAGCCCAACCGAAAAGCTCAAGGCCTTTCTGGTATGGACAACCCAGAAATCTTACGACATAAGCCTTATTTCCGAGTTAGAACACCTACCTCAAAAAGTAGGCTCTGCAGGAAGGCCCTTTCTATTCTGAACATTTCTGAAACTGGTAGCAAAGAGCAGACAGATAAAATAAAGCTAAGAGGAAGTTTCCATAAATCAATCTCTCATCGGCAGTCAAGGGATTTTCTCCCCCTTGAAACAATACTCTCTAGCTCTTTTTAACTTAAGCCTTTTCTGAGCTGGATAAATGGAGGAGAATGCATTTGGGTTCTTTATCCATCTTAATGCCTAATAAAGTGTTTATTGTCTCTCAGAAAATAGAGTAATTTATAATTTTTTTCATAGATATGTAACCTCTGTCTTGATGAATCAAAATAATTCTGGAATCAGTTGAGGTCACCTGTGATAGTTGATGTAAACCCCTTTCTGGACATTCTTACTTGGGGCAGGCTGGAGATTACCAGGGGATGATCACTGATCTTATCTCTGTCTCTGATGAGAGATCTGATTACCTCTGGTCTTAAAATTCCTACTTCTATTGAATTTTTAATCTCCTCTCATCCCACGTGTGGTGTATGACACTGACTTTTGCAACTGACCCAAGGCTGTGTGTGGAGGAGAATTTCCCAAAGATTTGGAACACGCGTAAGGGTGGAATGGGGTAGATGGTAGATATCTGTGTTTATAAAAATACTCTAGACGTTTCTATAACCAACAGGCCCTCTTTTTCTAAAGTAAGGACCTAACCTCCCCTCCACAGTATAGCTTTCACTTTTACTCTTCAGATCTCATTACTCATTCTTTAAAGTTTTACTGGCCCCCAATCCAAGATTCCTGTAAAGTAGTTCCTCTCTCAAACTGGCCCCAGACCAGTGCTATCCAACAGAACTTTCTGTGATAGAAAATTTCATTTATTTAATGCCGTTCGTTGTCCAAATATAAATGAGCAAATCATGATTCTCTGTGGAAGTGCTTGATAAATAATTTCTTAGAGCAACCAAACAATTTAATATATCTAAGCCATGGTTTTAAAATATATGATTTGTGTTTTTCATTTTTAGGATATACTCCATTTATATATACATATTTTTTTTTCTTTTGTCAATTGTCTCTAAGGAAGTTTGGCATTCCCTACAATGGGAGCATGTGCTTGATTTTTACCTTAATATACTTCCCTCTCAGAAATTAAATATGCCTCTGCTAATGTGCTGTCCTGCATCTAATTGTTATTTCTTTCAGTATAAGGAATGAGTTTTGGGGCCCCTGCAATTCTTTTAAAGGAAGTATTACTTCTCCCAGGAGTATAGATTTTGTTTCACAATATATATTTGCCTTCCACATTCCTTCCTTTAAAATGTTTATTACAAATGTTAATCTCAAACAGATGGGTTTTGTTTTTGTGATTGACCCTGTGTTTAATAGATGCTGTGAACGCTTCACAGAAAGACTTTTGCTTCTGAGCCAAGGCCTGGCATGGTAATTCCTTTCTGAAACACTGCCTTGTTTAGTTATTTGCTTCTCCTACCTTTACATCTCTTCTGCTTTTTTGGGGGCCTAATCATTCAGGTATTACGTGAAAATTTAGCATTTCTGTTTAGGAAGATCAGAGAAGACTGATGCATGCCCAAGCATTTCCTCTTGTGACTTGAATTCCACCTTCCAGGTGTTTTCATCTTCGCTTGGGAAGTAATGCAATTGTCTTCATTCTGTTGGGTGAAATGAGTCCTGCAAAAGGAACCTTTGTTATTGGGCTAGTAATTTATTTTCTATTTGTTTATCACATTAAGTAAAATATCTACTTTTATCCAGTCAATTGTTTGCTGGATGCTAGGTTTCCAGTCTTAGCATCTTAAGTTTTAAACTTTCAATTATAAGAGTTACTCTTATTTTGTCACCCATAATACATAATAATTGACATTTAAAGTCGCAAGTATCTTTATTACATACCTTATTTGTGAAAGTAACATAAGCATGTGAATTTAAAATGTGGGCTCAGGAAGAAAATAACCCACAGTCAACCACTCTAATGCAATGATTCTTTTATTTCTTTTCACACACATGTTTTCACTTAGTTAAAATAATGACGTTTGTACAGTTTAGTGTCTTACTTTGTAATTAGTTAACATTTTATTGTATGGTTTTTCTATGTTGTGACGGTCTCCTCAGACCTCTTTTTTTATAACCATCATTTCAGTTGGCTACATATTATTCTATTCAGGTGCCACACTATAATTTACTTAAATAATCCCCTAATGGTGAGCATTTGGAATACATCTGATATTTAAGCCTGATAAACAAGACTCCTAGGAGCATCTTTGTATTTATAGCGTTTTACATATTTTGTTTAACCTAATAGTGGAATTATTTATCTATTTATAGGAAATGTATCATTTTGCCCAGACCCATGTCTAATAGATTAATCTATCCATATCTATTATTGCTTTACTGAGATAGCTAAATTTTGAAACCCTAACATCAGGCAAGGGTACAACCAGTTAGTGTATTAGGAACAGACAATTTTCTACAATGTTAAATATAGTAACAAATTTACTCAAAGTCTCCTTTTGAGCACTATGTCAAGTACTATTCCTGACATACTAAGAAGACAGCAATGACCAAGTGAGCCACCATTCCTGTCTTGATGGAGCTTTCTTTAGTAGAGGTGCTATGGACCAGTCTATAGAGTGCCCAGTACTTTGGAGGGGGAAAGAGATGTCCTATGGAAATACATAGATAGGGCTCCGCCCCTACTCCCAGAGTCTTATAGAGCTTCCTAGAAGACATAGCATTTAAGTAAGTCCTAAAGAATAAGGAAATAGCAAAAAAAAAGGGGGAGGTATAGGAAAAGAAGGTAGGTATACTTCAAGCAGAGCTAATGGCACTTTGAAAGACCACTAAGCAAGGGAGCTCATGTGCATAAAAAATGAAAAGAAAACTGTGCCTGGTGAGAGGATTGTGTGTAGGAATAGTTGAACATTTCTTTTGCCTTTTGCTTAACATTCATCAACAATAGGATTTAATCCTTGATTTACCTACTGAGTTGATAATCCAAACTTTCTTTCCCACAAAAGTATTCCTGTCCTAATACAATTCATTGAATTAAAGGTCAGTTAAACTGCACCCTTGCCAGCATCAGATGGTATCAGTTAGGTTATTGTAACAGCAGAAGAATTAAAAAAGATATTATTTATGTTTATAATGATCATTTCAAGATCTATGGAGCGATTTGAGGGAAACCCCCAAGGGAAGTTCTGTTCAAAGAGATCTCCCATAAGTATTTCCCTGAGAACTGAAATTCCTATTGTTTCTTTCCCCTTTGGCTTAAAAATATTGAAAGCTCTTATTAATTTGTAAATTTATTAGTGGAAAGGATTACACATTCTATTCCTTTCAGCTGTGAACACTTTGTAATAAGTTACTTTTTCAAAGAGTTTTGTCCTTAAAGAATGGATCACAGTAGAGTTAAATTCTGATTGTGAATTTTGAGACTGAAACAGTCCCTAAAAATTGTTTCTTTTTGGAATGTGAAAACCCAGGTGTGGGTATTAGACTTCTGGAAGCCTTGGGAAATAGGGCTGGAGAGTGGAAAGAAAATATTAGCCCTGGGGTGCCAGGGTGGCTCAGTCGGTTAAGTGCCTGGCTCTTAATCTCAGCTCAGGTCTTGATCTCACGGTCATGAGTTCAAGCCCCAGGCTGGGCTCCACGCTGGGTGTGGAGCCTACTTAAAAAAAAAAAAAAAAAGAAAAAGAAGAAGAGGAAGATATTAGCCCCAAAAGATGATGAAATAGTTCCAAATCATACTCTCTGCGCAAATTTTCCTAATCCCAGCCTTGCGCACCGTAGCCATTCTAGAGGAAAGTAGAAAATACCTTTGCAATAGAACTTCTTTTAAACATAAATGTGAGACTTTTTTGCTGCATGGCCCATTACTCAATATCATGCAGACCAACAGAATCATGTTTTCCTTTATACTCTTTGGCGACTAGGCTCTGTATCAGGAGGCACACCCTGTGTCTTAGAGAGTCACAAAGAGTTGCACCAGGTGGCAAGAGTAGTGATTAATACATTTGCTGGCACCAAAATTAGGTGGAGCAATTTAGTTTCAGTTTGGTGATAGGATTCATCATAGCTAATATTTCCTATCTTATGACATTTTCAGTATACTATTCAAGGACTGTGGCCATCATTTGACTGTTTATGAATATTCTGATTCTCCTCTTTCAGGGTATGTTGTAGTGATTTCACTCCTTGCTTCTTTAAGATAATGACTTACTTTGGTCAGTGACATAAGAATGGAAGTGATGTCTGTCTCTTTCAGATGGAAGCCTTAACCAGTGGAAGAGGGGATCAAATGGGCTTGAATCACACAGATTTAGCGGCCATTGGGAAAAGTGAGATTGTGGGGACTACTGAATGAAGAATAAATTCCCGTAGTAGCCAAAGCAATGAAAAGGGACAGTTAACACAACGGGATTTTTTCTGGCCACACTGCACTTGTTCTGTGGAAAAGCTAGCATCCGTCAAATTCTTCCAAAGTCATCCCGCAAGTTCTCAGGAAACTCTTGCTGTGTGTTGCCGCCAAATCTTTTGAGTTCAGTGTGCCATCTGTGATCTTCTCTTTGGCTCCAAATCACTATGGCAGTGACAATGAACAAAGAAGCAGCTCTTTCAGCAGTGCACGTTAGAAGCATTCTTGCCACTGTACTGCGATTGCTGAGCCAAATTGCAATGCCATCTGCTCAGGGCAGTGGCACCTAAACCAAATTTTGACTGTTGCAGTTAATACAAATGCCCCCTCTCGTTGTTATGGAAGCTTTTAGCATCGATATAGACATGCATTGGACTCCCAGAAATCTCAACTATGTTAGTTTTTATTCATTTTTTAATTCTAGTCCTGTCTCAGTATAAATATGAGGTCCTGGTAGCTCGACCAGAGTGACAGACAGAAAGGGGGCTGTGCTGTGAATCATCCTTACCTCTGTCCTGGAGTCCTGAGTACTCCAAATAAACCAGTGCATCTAAAAGGACAATAACTGGGGCTATTTTTTTTTTAATCGCTGTTGCGTAAGGACAGCCACAAACCCTCTGACCAGTTGACCAATTTGTGTGGTACAGACTGTGTGTCTCCAAAATGCAGTCTTCACTTCTCTATTTAGTAGCAAAATTTGAGTTTTACCTGGCACACGGACCTTAAAGTCCTACATGGCTTTTAACGGGAGGGAAGTCTCTTCCATTTCTTCTTTTCCCATCACATCTGGTTGGATTGGAGATGTAGTGCTGAGACCTTGAGCAGCCACCTCAGAGACTACGAAGCAGAGAAGCCCCACATTGATGGAGCAAGAAGCTACAAGAAGCATGAGTCCCTGACACTGTGAAACCGCCTCTCTGTCTTGAATTGTTTTCACTCAGACTGTTAAATGAGACATACGTACATTTCTACGTAAGTGAACCTATTGTTCTTTTCTTTTTTTTTTTTTATAACAGATACGTCTGTAGCCTAACTACTAGAATAAGAAAATGGAGACAATGAAAAGAAAGCTACCGAAGATTTGGGGGAGAACTGGCAAGATCAGAGTTCTTTTGGGGTAAGAGATACTTAAGGTAAAGCAAGAAATTAAAAATGCGTTGTTGACAAAGTTATACCACCCTGTGTTTATTCAGTAATGGGAGAAGCAAGTGTGTGGTTTCCCCAAAAGAATACACATTAGTTAACTTACTATAATTCTGCAACCCTTATCCTCAGTATGGAACATCAAAAGATGCTTTTCAATAGCTGATGAATTTCAATAGCTAACTTCACGTTCTGAGCCCAGCCGTGGGAAATAACTGATCCTCTGTTTCCTCAGAATTGTTTCATTGGAAGAATAAGACAGTAGAAGAAACACTTCAGCATCTTTTGTATCTCTACATTCCCCTATTGCCTACTTCTGTGCCAGGGGCTAAAAACCAACTTGCTACAGTCTTCAGAGTCAGTTTCCTTTCTGCCAGCACATGAGTGAATGTTCTCTACTCCCAGAAGACTTGCAGCCATCGAATTCCCATACCCCAGGTCCAGTGGCTCTCCACAGGCCACGGGCTATAAAAGATGGGATCTGCCTCTGGGCTGATTGATTTAAGCTCGGTCCTGAATGGATCACCTTAGTTCATATAATAAATAAGAACTGTTTGGTTACAGTTCCCAAAAAACTTGACCAATGGTGGCTTAAGCCATTGTGATGTTTATTATCCCAGTAAAATAAGAAGTCTAGAGGTAGGAGGTTCTAAAATTACTGAACTTCACTGGCATTATGACATCATCAAATACGTAGGTGCTCTCCACTCTTCTCCTTTGCTCTTCAAAGCATTGGTTTTCATTCCTCTTCAGTAGAAGATGGCAGATGCAGCCCCATACTCACATCCCTCTTCAATCCCATTCAAAAGCAGGAAGCTGCAGAAAGTACAGGAAGCAGCTTTCTTTTTGCACCCTTCTGGCCAAATCAAGGAAGAAAATCCTTGCTAACTCAAATTGTGGTCCTCAGGTCACAGCGTCATGCCTCACCTGGGAACTAATTAAAATGCAACATCCCTAGCCCCATCCTGATTACCGATTCAGATTCTGTATATTAACAAGATCCTCAGGTGATTCGTACATACAGTAAAATTTGAGACATGCTGCTCTAATGAACTTGTTCTTATGTCTTTTTAGCCAGAGCTTAATGACATGGCTGTCCCCAGGTGGAAAGGAGGAAGGGAAAGTAATCTCCTTCCTTCCTTCCTTCCTTCCTTCCTTCCTTCCTTCCTTCCTTCCTTCCTTCCTTCCTTTTTCTTTCTTTCTTTCTTTCTTTCTTTCTTTCTTTCTTTCTTTCTTTCTTTCTTTCTTTCTTTCTTTCTTTCTTTCTTTTTCTTTCTTTCTCTTTCTTTCTTTCTTTCTTTCTTTCTTTCTTTCTTTCTTTCTTTCTTTCTTTTTTCTCTTTTAAGAAACAGGAAACAGCAAACGAAGTAGGGAAAGTCTGTTGATGGGACAATTCCCAGGATCTGCCATGGTACTTCTCCAGGGGACAGGGTGGTGTGGAACGCCATGCTCCCTGTAGTTCATTACTACTCATTGTGGCTCTCTACGTCCGTGTAGCCTCTGACACCTGCCCACAGAATGAAGGCCTGGCCCATCCGCCGTATTTTTAACAGCAGGTTGAGACTTTAGCCATGTGATTTGGGAAAGGTTTCTCGTTTTTACGATCTTGAGGTTTAAGAGTGCTGTATGACCCAGGAGAATTCAAAGGAAAACATTAAAGCCAGTATAATTGGAGGGAAGGTGAAAATTGTAAAAGAGCAGATTTTTTTTTCAGTTGGTTTAAAATATGTTTTCACTAGAGCCGCTAACAAAATCTATTTTCACGTACATCTTTTTCTCTGCTTTGCATTGGTTTTCTGGTCTTACCGAAAATTTAATGAGCAGGGTATTTGTAAACAGGAAGGAATTGGCTTTGAGGATTTTGGTCTAATTTTAAAGATGAAAATTGGGCAGTGGAAGGGTTGAGCCATTAATAAGCTAAGACTTCTTAAGCATTTCATAAAGTAAAATTCTAAAAAGTTTTTCAATGATACAAAGTAATATGACAAGGATAAAATGGAATATAGAAAAAAATCAGAAAGTAAAGGAATGATGTCAGGAGACTTCTCAATCTTGGAGCAAGGACCTTGTAAATGCCGATTTAAGCCAATTACGGTTTGACTTCCTGGTGATTATGTGATGATTTACAATAGTAGCATAAAAATAACAGATGTCTTTTTTGGTCTCCACATACCTCTGTACATTTATTTGAAGCCTCCTAAATCAGTGCTCTTTCCCAGTGGTGACTTAAAGGGCATTTTGGGAATGGGTTTGGGCAAACTTTCCAACAAAATCTTTACTTGTTTAATTCAATGGAAGAGGTATGTTCCCAATAAACTTATTTTTCTGTTGCTTACCTTTTTGATATGATAGAGAACATTGAGTATAACTCCAGAGATAAAGAAATCTTCGTAGGGAAAAACCAGAATAAACTTCAATATAGACATAGCTGTTTGACTTAAGAAATGCTGCAGACACACTCAATAGTGTGTCCTTAAAACAAAAGTGCAAATGAATCAGTGGTCGTATGCAGGCAAGCAGAGTTGGAGGACGTGTCACTTCTTACAACATTTGGCATGTTTTAAGTGCACATAGTTCTCATCAAATTGGCTGGGAGGCCCCTACAGAGATCTGTTGGCAGACTGTGGTGCCCACTAAAACAACTGAGACTTTCAATAAAAATTCATGCCATAGGTGCCAAAGCAAACTTGTGAAAATTGTCCACTTTCAGGCAACCCGGACAAAAACCTTAGGAGGGCTGAAGTCACTATTTAAAAGGGTCTCCGTAAGAGCCAAGAGAAATGTATCCCTGATTTATGTGAATACAGATTCTTGTAAATGGTAAAGCCGCAGCGAGCCAAATTTGATTTCGTACCTGGAACCTGGATTTGGCTCCACCTGACCTGGCTAGTGAAAACAGTGGGGCTCCTTGGTCCTCGTTCTCGGAGATGCTAAATGGAGATGTCAAGAAGATGGTGAAACTGGATTTTAAATTTAGCAATTTGGTGATGAATTGGGGATTTGGGGGAGTCCTGTTTTTATTCTTTCAGATTGACTGTGGTCATTGAACTGAAAGGAAAATAATATTTTCAACAAAGCAAGAAAGCAAGTTCAATTACGAAACTGGAAGCCTTAAGAAAATATTGTTTTTTTTTTTTCTTTTTCTGGTATTTGAGTTCCAGATTCTCGTCAAATGGGACTTGTGTCCAGTCTGCTCCGTGGTAAATCAGAATGTCACCACTTGACCTTGGCAAAGTTCCCTGGTAATGAGGATGAAAGGTGTATGGAACAATTTGTGTCTATCTGAGTCACTGAGTTTTCCTTCAACAGCACAAATGTGTCATCTGTTTTGTCGTGGCTCCTCTTGAGCAATAGAAGCTGCAGTGGCCATTAAGAGGAATGGGAAGGGCACCCGCCTGCGGGTCGTGAGGCAGGATTCCCACATAGCTATGTGACTGTCAACGCATAGGCTTTCTGGAAGGATGCAAAAGAAACTGGTAACACAGGTTGCTGCTGGAGTAGGTCCTGGAGTGGGAACCTGGTGAGTCAGAGGTGGGAAAAGAATTTACTTTTTCATGTATATGTATATATCCCATTCAAGAAAGCATATGCATATGCATATGCAATACACACACATATATGTGGATTGCTCATTGAAAAAAAATCAATGTAGTATCAAAAGACAGAGTGAGCAAACAAAGGCCATATCCTTCTTGGCTCTCCATTGCACTGGATGGATAATTTTCTCCCTCTGAACCTTAAATGACTCTTCTAAAATGAAGTGGGATAAATTTAGACTACAGAAAATACTAATGTTTCTTAAAGCAGGGACTCCCCAACCATAGAAAATAAACATACTAATTTTGAGTCTGATACTGGAGAGATCATGTCTTGTTAACAACATGAACCCCAAGCAGTATCTTACTAGCTGAAAAGTTCAAAATTCAGTGGTTGTGTTAGAGCAGCTGCTCTGAGAAGGAGCGTTCAGGAAGAGGGGGAGAAGTTGCTAGGAGCGGAAGCTGGGTTGGGGGGGCAGGAGAGCAGTGTGGCTAAAAGCTCATGGGGGATAACAGACAACTTGGTCACGACCAGGTTCACCTGACAGGGATCATCACCTCTCAAGAGCCTCTGCCTGTCTGTGCTTTATCTAGGAGTGAATTTCAGTACGGCTGCCCTTGACTAGCCCAGCTGAACTTGTCTTAATATCTTCCTGTAACTGGGCTCTGGCCTTGTTCCTCAGCGTATGCACTTGCCCACACTTCACAGCTCCTAGCTGTATTCCTGCCCACTCTAATTTCATTACAACTTGCATGGGAGAAGACTCATCTCCCTCCTCTGTCCCTGAACTCTTTCTAACTGGCTTTGACATTGAAAAGGTGATTTTACACTTAGTCACATACGACTGAATGTCTGCCGCCTCGCTGCTTGAAGTAGGTGATGTGGGAAAGAGTATAGGCTTTGAAGTCAGGCAGGCAGGGCCTGTGTTCACATTTCCAAGGTGTCCTCGCTTGTTGGCTGCAGAAATATGACTAAGCTACTTAGGCTTTCTGTACCTGCTGCTTCATTTGTAATGTAATCCCTTAGTTATGCACCATGAGCCTGAAAAGAGCCTATTGATCCTGCCTGTTCTGGAAAGAAAACATTCTCCTTTGAACACCCAGAGAGTTAGAGCTGACCCTGCCTATTCTGGAAAGAAAGCATTCTCCTTTGAACTCCCAGAAAGTCTAGAGCACAAGGCTCAACCTTGGCACTACTGACATTTCAAACCAGGTAATTCCTTGCTGTTGAGGGCTGTGTTGTACACTGTATAATGTTTAATTGCATCCCTGATCTCTACCCATAGATGCTGGTGGCACTCCAGCCAACCCCAGATGTGATCACCCAGAATAACTCTAGACATTGCCAAATGTCCCTGGGGTGGAGGGAGGGATCATCACCAGTTCAGAAGTAATGATTCAAGGGCGCCTGGGTGACTCAGTCGTTAAGCATCTGCCTTCGGCTCAGGTCATGATCCCAGGGTCCTGGGATCGAGCCCCGCATCGGGTTCCCTGCTCGGCGGGAAGCCTGCTTCTCCCTCTCCCACTCCCCTTGCTTGTGTTCCCTCTCTCGCTATGTCTCTGTCAAATAAATAAATAAAATCTTGAAAAAAAAAAGAAGCAATGATTCAGAGGATGATTTTCCCATCAGCTTTTATTTTCGTTCATATAATCAGGCTAGGATTGGTATCTGGACCAAGCCGAGTTGTCTTTTCCTGGTTTCCCTTACCACATACCCTCAATCTATCTTCATTAGGTACCTTGCGAGGGCAATGGGGACGTGGCCAGCTATACTCTGAAAGCTAACGGCTTCATCTTAAGGCATGGTCTGCCTCTACCATGAGCTCTACAAGGCAAACAAACTTGGTCTTGCCGATACGGGTTTATTCTTTGGTAAAGCTTTCATGAGTTAGCACTCTAACCAAGTTTCTGTCTTAGCAAAGATCTGTGGTTAATCAGGGAGTGAAGACAGACAGAAAACTCCAACCTATCATAGCAGCGGGACAACTCAACAGCCTATTGCCTGGCATAAGACGTGGTGCACAACAAGAGTGACCTCTCTTCTTTCTTTCTAGGTCTCAGAATACAGCATTCCTTACTGCCATCTGATCAGCTCCCATGTCTCTCCTGACTCATCCAGGAACTGTGGGCCGTGACTTAGGCTTTGCACTCTTCACTCCTTGACTGGATCGTATTTATATTCATCAAGTCTTAAAGTTAGCCTGAGAAATGTGTATTTTTTGTTTAATCAATGGGGTGGTTAAGAGGAGAAAATTTCTAATAGGTTGGAGGGTGACCATGTTAAATAGATCAAAGTCGCCGAAGGTGATGGAGAGTGGAAAGACTCTTACGTGAGTTGATTGGGACGCCACTGTTGAAATTCTAAGAAGATGCTTCAGGGAAAAAGGGGATAGAAACCAGATGATAGGCCAAGATGGGGTAAAAACTGAAGGAAATCATGAGAAGAGAGGCAGTGACTTTGACCACTCTTTATCAGGAAGAGGGTGAGTGCGCAGATTCCTGTCTCTTAAGACAGAGGACACCTGAGCCTGCATGTAGTCAGAGGGGAAGAAGCTGGTAGAATAGAAGAAATTAAAGGTGCCAGAGAGAAGGGACTAACGAGGGAAGCCCACTACTGGAGAAGAAATGCCCCTCCCTCTGACACCTACAGAGGGAATGAGAATAAGAGGGCACCTGGGTGGCTCAGTCAGTTAAGCGTCTGCCATCGGCTCAGGTCATGATCCCAGGGTCCTAGGATCAAGTCCCACAGCGGGCTCCCTGCTCAGCGGGGGGCCTGCTTCTCCCTCTCCCTCTGCTGTTCCCCCTGCCTGTGCTCTCTCTCTCTCTCTGTGTCAAATAAATAAATATTTTTTTTTAAAAAGAATGAGAATAAGAGGGAATCCCCTTACAACTTACGGTTTTCAATTTAGAGTTTGAAATGCCCTTCATAAAATGCACATGGAAAGGTAAAATATGAGACTGTTATCAGCCATGAACACTCTAATGTAAACCAGCTTTGAAAATCTGTGGGCAATAAACTGGTGATTAAGTATTCATTAAATATTTATTGTTCACATGCCATAAGGCATTGGACTTCTGCCAGTTCTCTGAAAAGAGAAGCAAAATTATTTCAAAATGTTTATATTACATTAAGTAGAAAATTTTAAGGATTAATCTGGTCTTAACATCTTGTAACTTTTAATTACCTTCAACCAAGCTAGTCACATCATCCTTTTTAACAAAGAAAGGTGTGTGCCCAGCTTGGTGGGTAGATATTTGTGGGTACCTAGTATGTACAAGTTCTGTGTTTGGCTGGGTGTGGTGGGTATTGAAAAAGAGAATGAGAAGCAAGATGGAGGGGTGTGTCAGGACATTCTGGAGAGAGCCAGAACTTGTGAAGGGTTGTCCAGATTCACAGCAGATATTTAAAACCGAGAATCGCAGGCCTTCGAAAGAGGAGGATTTCCAACACAGTGTATTACAAAATGTCTTATAATCACTGGAGCGCCTAGATATAATACTGAAAAAGCATCCCCCATCCATAGGAAGGGAGATCAAATGAAAGAAATCCTTCTCTCTGCCCTGGCAATGTTTTTCATTATGCCAAGGATAAAGCAAGAGAATCCTTTGACAATTTTTTTTTTTCCATTGGCGTCTGAGTTTGAAATCTGTGGCACATAAACAATAATTTAATGTCCTCTGCCTCATCAATTTAAAAAAGTCAGGCCAGTTATGTACTTCTGCCTGAAGACAGTTGGCTGGACTAGAGGCTATTCTAAAGCCCACTTCAGCTCCAAGAGTTCTGGTTCTATGGTAAACCACTCAAGTGCATAGAAAATATCATACCCTTATTGGCCTGTGCAAACAAATCCATTTTTCTCTTGCACACAGTTTAAGGGCAATTTACTCTGCTTTTTGTTTTGGCAATTTAGGAAGGTTTCCATGGTTTCTATGTCCTCTTGGTCACTTTTTCTGTGTATCAGCTTAACCATAGATTATCAGAGGCCAACCTTGTCAGCTCTTTGGATGTATGTCCCTCAGGCATGCATTCCATGGAGGCAGTATAAACTGGCTTCGGGGGTGACATAATTTTAGACAACATTGGTTTATGGCCCACCATGAGGTCATAATGCATAAACAGATACCAAGTTTATCTGTGGTATTAAAATTTCCTGGTTGGGGGTGATATGAAAATATATATATATAAAATGATTTGGAGAGAGAGCAATAATGAAAAAAAAAAAAAAGGTTGAGGAGCACTGTCCTGGGGCAAGGAGTCCTTGAGGCTTTAAGATGTGTTGGGCAAAAACTGTGGAAAGAGCCAAGATGTCCATCGACAGATGAATGGATAAAGAAGATGTGGTATATATACACAATGGAATATTATGCAGCCATCAAAAGGAATGAGATCTTGCCATTTGCAACGATGTGGATGGAACTGGAGGGTGTTATGCTGAGCGAAATAAGTCAATCAGAGAAAGACATGTATCATATGACCTCACTGATAGGAGGAACTCTTAATCTCAGGAAACAAACTGAGGGTTGCTGGAGTGGTGGGGGGTGGGAGGGATGGGGTGGCTGGGTGATAGACATTGGGGAGGGTATGTGCTACGGTGAGCGCTGTGCATTGTGCAAGACTGTTGAATCACAGATCTGTACCTCTGAAACAAATAATGCAATATATGTTAAGAAAAATAAAAGAAGAAGATAGCAGGAGGGGAAGAATGAAGGGGAGTAAGTCGGAGGGGGAGACGAACCATTAGAGACGATGGACTCTGAAAAACAAACTGAGGGTTCTGGAGGGGAGGGGGGTGGGGGGATGGGTTAGCCTGGTGATGGGTATTAAAGAGGGCACATTCTGCGTGGAGCACTGGGTGTTATGCACAAACAATGAATCATGGAACACCACATCCAAAACGAATGATGTAATGTATGGTCATTAACATAACAATAAAAAATTAAAAAAAAAAGAAGACTGTGTCTTGTAAAAAAAAAAGATGTGTTGGGCAAGGCTCTGGTGCATCAAATATCCTTTATTTTTTAAGTTTAAAAAGTCTTTATTTAACGCATTTCCTGTGCCCTTTCTAATCTATCACAGGACAATTTCTGCAAATGTTTTAATTTAGACATCTTCAAATTCGATGCAGCGTATAAAACCCTTTCCTTGTGGCAAAAGTTATAGCTTGGAAAACAACTCTCTTGAGATCAGAGTGTTCTGTGTGGCAATCTGACAGTGACGCCTTGCAGGAGGCCGTGAAAGGGGAATCCTCAGGTATCAGCAAGATACACATTTCAGTCCCAGACTTGCTTTGGGGTTAGCCTTGCAACTAGGGGCGGTCGTTTAAAGCCTCTAAACCCGTTTCCTCATCTGTAGAACAAGGATACTCATGCTTCACCTGATAGGGTTGTGAAAGGGTTTGAGCTAATGGACATTTGCTGTTTTGAGTCAGGCAGAAAGGCCAAGTAAACCATAACTGGGTAGAAGAGAACAGGAAGCCCAGTGGACCTATTTTGCCAAACTTCACAAACATCCTGTTTGAGTTCCTGCTGCTACCATTAAAAAAAAAAAAAATCTTGCACGCAGAATGTAGCCCCTGTCCAGTATAAAGAATGAAGTATACAAAAGTATTATAAGTCACTTTCAGAGGGGGACTTGGATTTTGCATCAATGAAGGGACATCAGGACCTTCGGAGAAACAGGCAAGAAGCCGTATTTCTCCTGCTCCATAAAAATCACCATGATTTATTCCTTTAATGAAAAAGTCAGGGGCTTGTGCAAGCACAACAGCTGTGATTTTATGAAGGGAACATAAGCCAGATTCCTTGCGGTGGGGTTGTTGCCACAAGGGGTCAGATCTCGATTATTGGTGGAGCCTGGCATCACCCCACAGGGACACAAACATGAATGGACAGCCAAGGGCTTGAAATAACTCTCAATTGTTGTAGGTGAGAAAAGCTCGTGCAACCCCAAACCAGACTAAGTCTGTTGAAGGAAGGGCTGTCTTTGATCTGAGGTTGGGCTGGCGAGGGAAAAGAAAATGGACCACAGTTCCCTTGCATCTTAAACTGGTTGCCGGTTGTCCACTCAGCACGTGTGAGCACTTTCCCTGTTGCCGGGAATCAAGGGCTTTGCTCCTCAATGTTAAATATAGGGATGGGTAAATATCTCAGATTCATCAGCCTTCAAGTATTTTTCAGATGTTTTAGGTTCAAGCAAACAGAATACATCCTGCTGAGCACATTCTCCCTCGATTTTTTTTTTAAGGACTGTGTGTGCTTTATGGGAAATGGAATCCATATGTTTCTGCTTCGTTTACACTTAAGTCATCAAAAGGTTGTGTTGTAAGAGCTATTTGATGTCCAAGATGCCTTTTGAGCTTGATCTTTCTGTCCTTTAAATATAAGCGGCTCAAAAGCATTGGTCCCTTTAAAAGGCTGAGAAAGAGAGAGACCGAGAGAGACAGAGAGACCTAGGAAGGCCTTGTTGGGCCAAGATGAAATAGATCTGAACACCCGGAAGTTCACTTTAAGCTGAAACTACAACCCCATGAATTTCACATGGGTCCCGAATTTGCAAGAAAACAAAGGCTCCTCAGCAGCCAGTTTCAGAAGCGCTCTGATAAATGCAGAAAAGCTGCTGGTAAGTCAGCAACCCCACCAGAGAGGAGAGGGCTCTGAATGCGGCGCTCTGAGCTGCCCAGCAGATGCATATGCCCGCTCCTGGAGGACCTGTTGTTTTCAGGCTTCCCCGGAGCAGTCTCTCCAGCCCAGATAAAGAACCCTTTACGCTCCGCTATTTAAGCGCAGCAGTATCTGCTGTCCGTGTTTTCCTAGGCCAGAGTTTCCTATTAGTTCTTCTGCCATCTGGCCCAAGTGGCTGGCCACTGAACGGAATACTGTGGGTGCACGTGGGATGGTGTTTATTTACTGGGCAATGAGTTTAGAGAAATATCTCACTGAGCTCACAGTAGGGCCGAGAAAACATGGAGTTTGGGTCAAGTACAAAATAGGTTAACTAGGGACCCACAGATTAGGAAACAGCCTGCTGTAAAACGAAGTTTTCTCACTCCCACGCTTAGTCACTTAAGGCATGCTCTATCATTTATCTGTGGCATTTTAGGAAAGGTTTCAGGAGAACAACATCCAAATTGGAACTACCTTAGGTGATAGTATAATTGAAACATCATTAAATCTCTCTATATAAATAGTCATCGTTGGAGCATTGCAGAATGTTAGGATGTGGAGCTTCATGGTCCAGCAGGCTCTTTAGACATGAATTCAATAGAATTCACAGTCCTATGAATCACCTGTATTTCCCAAATCGGTTATCTGGGGGCAAGAAACAGGGTTGTAGAATCTTAGAGGTCAGGGCGTATTTTTTCCCCCAACTCCGCATCTTAAGGAGCATTTAGTAGGATCTTTTCAACATTATCCAGCAACTACTGCTATAAACATCTCGGTGTACGTTCTCTGAGTTTGATTACACACGAGCACACACGCAGAGTTTGATGAGATCGGAGCATTTATTCTGTTTCGAACCTTCTCTTCCCACAAATAGACTGTGTCCTTTCCCCACATTTGTAAACTGTTTTACCTCAGGAGCTTCAGTGCATGCAGAGTATTTCATCACAAGAACGTACCACAAGTAGCTTAATCTCTCAGTATTTTTAAATATGGGCCTTAGAAAAATCATTCTTTCAGATACATTTTAAAATGTTGACCTGAGTTCTTAAAGTTGTTTGCTGTAACCTGGGACACATTAGCAAATAAACTCCCCATAATGTCCACATCTTCATGGAGAACCTCCATCTGTCTCCCTAGGAGGCCAAGCTTCCTCACCTACTGTAGATGATGCTTTCTAAAGACCTTAGACAAGATCAGCAAGACAGTCAGTAAATTGTTTCTTTTTCTTCCTTAGAAAAAGAAAAAGTCAGTTCTACTCCATTTCCTCCCTGAGAAGAGCCCTGTGACTTAAATTCGTGCCCCTCTCCTCCTTTGGAGCTCAATCCGTTGGAGTCAACTTCCAAGAAAGCTGAGATCCATACCTGTTGTACTGCTGGTTTCAGAGTACACCCTCCACCCCTTGTTTTGGATTTTTCCAAGCCGTTACCAGACAGCTCAGTCTTGTCCCTTTTGTTGACAGGTTGCCAGGATACCTCCAGGCTTCAAAGGCTGGGGTTCCTCTTCCGGGCAGCCCAGCGGCACATACTCTAAGAACTCCTGCGGGAGGGCATGTGAATCGTGGAGCTCCCAGCTCTTCTGCTCCTGTTTCCACCAGCTCCCTCCCTGAGGGGCTCAGCAGGCCATGATACAAGCTGAAGCAGAAGGGTGACAACAAATATAACGAGGTGAGGCTTTCTCGGAAGGTGTGCTTTTCCTCTGTTATCTAACTAATCAGTCAGTCTCCAACCTTACCTTTCCACTAATAATAGCCTCTTCTGTTAGGTCATCCTGATCTCCTCCACTTCCACCTCACTAGTATGTCATAAATACTTTCTCACTATAGAAAAGGAACCCCAAATAAAAATAATGAATCATGAAGTAAAAACCCTCGAGTACTGCTAAAACAAAGTAACAAGTATCAGTTTACTTCATTGGATGGTGCTGGCAGTAATGTGAATCATGGAGTCAATGTTTTAGGGGCTGAAAGAGAACCAAAACCAAATTCCATTTGAAAGGATAATATTATTTAAAGATTTTATTTATTTCTTTTTATTTGAGAGAGAGAGAGAGAGAGAGTGGGGGGGGAGGTGAGGGGCAGAGGGAGAGGGAGAGAATCTCAAGCAGGCTCTGCACTGAGCACAGAGCCAATGCAGGGCTCCATCTCATGACCCTGAGATCATGACCTGAGCCAAAGCCAAGAGCCAGACGTGCAACTGGCTGAGTCACCCAGGTGCCCCAGGAATAATGTTATTTAAATGTATAATTATTTAAAAATAATTGTCTTGAAAGAAAGGCAAATAAAATGTTTTTACATTAATCCAGGATTATATGTTTATTAACCAAATTATCCTTGAAAGAAAAAGGGGTGAGAAAGGCTATAGTTACTCAGTTGGGTTGGTGGATTTTTTTATTAATTGAGCTAAAATGTACGTGGGGAAATGTAACTGATCTCAAGTTCTTAAATTCAAGTGCTTAAAATCAGTGAGTTTGACAAATACATATAACCATGTAAACTATCACCTTCCCCAAGACACAGGACATTTCTATCATCCAGAAAGCCTCCTCATATCCTTTCCAGTCCTTTGTCTCTCTATGAGCAATGAGTGTTCTGATTTCTATCACTAGAGAATAATTTGGCTGTCTGTGAACTTCATAGGAATAGACTCACACGGTATATATTCTTGTATCTGGCTTCTTTGGCTCAACAGAATGTTTTTGAGATTATTACATGTTACTGTGTATGTTACTAGTTCAATTCTTTTTATAGGCGAGTATTATTGCATTATAGGATTATTCCACATTTGTTTATCTCTTCTCCTATTCATTGGTATTTGGCTTGTTTCCATTTTGAGGGTCCTATAACTAAAGCTGCTGGAACCAGTCTTGTACAAGTTTCTCGGTAAACATATGGTTTCATGTATCTTAGATTCAGACCTAGCATTGAAACTGATGGTAGATGTATGCTTAACTTTATAATGGGTATGAAATGATACGGCACTGTGATTATAATTTGCATTTCCCTGACTAATGAAGTTGAGCATTTTTACATGAGCTTGCTGGAGATCGCTAGCTCACTTTTATTAACTATCTGGCTAACATTTCGTGTTCATTTTAGATGCTTCTTTTCTTGTTTATATCATCTTCACTGATCTATAATTTGCATCCAGTAAAATGCACACATTTTAAGTACACAGTTTGATGAGTTTTGACAAATGATTACATCCATCTACCCACCAATGTTACCAACATAAAACATGCCAATTCGCCTTTATAGTGCATTCTCCTCCCATCCAGCCACCCACAAGCAATCACCGATATACTTTCTGTCCCTTGAAGATTAGCTTTGCCTGTTCACAGATGGAATAATTCAGCATACTTTTTGTTTATTCAACAAAACATTTTTGAGTGGGATCTATATCACTGTATCAGAAGTTTGTTCATTTTTATTGTGGGGTAATATTCTATTCCATGAATGTGCCATAATTTGCTTACTCATTTACTTGTTGTCGTACACTTGTGTTGTTTCTTAAATTTTTCACTATTAAGCATAAAAGCTGCTGTAAACATTTGTATACGTCTTTTGTGGACATATGTTTTCACTTCTCTTGGGTGATTTTTTTTTAAGATTCTATTTATTTAAGAGAGAGAGAAAGCAAGAGAGAGTGTGAGTGGAGGGGAGGGGCAGAGGCAGAGGGAGAAGCAGGCTCCCGGCCGAGCGGGGAGCCCGACATGGGGTTCAATCCCAGGACCCCGGGATCATGACCCAAGACAAAGGCAGTCGCTTAACCAACTGAATCACCCAGGTGCCCCTTGATGGTGGTTTTTAAAGAACATGAGTTTCTAATTTATATGAAGGAAAAATTTTAAATTCCTTTTCTTTTAGGTTTAGTGATTTTTGTGTTTTGTCTGAGAAGTCTTTGTATCTCCTGAAGTCCTAAAGACATTCTCCTTTGCTTCCTTCCTGAAGCTTTATAGTTTTTATACTTGTACATTTTATATATTAAAGTTTTTAAATTTAGTTCTATGACCCACTTTGAACTAAGTTTCATGTGTGGTGAAAGAAGAGAGTTGGTATTAACTTTTTCCCTACATGTATCCAGTTGTTCTACCATCATTTGTTTAACAGATTTTCTTCCTTCCATTGAATTGTCTCAGTGTCTTGGTCAAAAACGAATTGACTGCATATGTGAACCAGCCATATATTTCTGGACACTTTTCTGTTACATAAACCTATTTTTCTATCTTTACAGGCATTGTTAATTTTTAATAAAGCAGCTCATCTTGGCTTATAAGTAGTGCAGCAAGTATTAAAAACAAATATACAAGTGGAGCCCTTCCATGACTTCTTGCCAGTGGAACTATGCACAAGAGTTTGAATTAGGTTGGGCATTTTTCCTTGCATGTTGTCCAGTTTTTTCCCTAGGCAATAATCTGATCTTAAGTGATTCTATAACAAACAAAGCCCAAAAATATACAGTCAGAAATGTATTCAAGAATGATAATCCCAGCAAAAGAGATGCATTTTTCAAATGTATTTGTACAGAATGATACGTGAATTTAATTTCCATTCGTTCATTCAGTAATTTATTGAGTGTCTACTATATTCCAGGCACGATTTTGGATAAAGAAAGAGGGGAGGAGATTATTTCTTGGTTCAAATTTTTGTAAGGAAACATTATTCATAATCTCTATTGCCTATTTAACAATGTATTCCTCACAATTATAGAGAAAAAAAACCTGTATCTGGTAAAGTAAACATCAGATTGAATGTCTTCATACATTCCTGTGAATTGACAGAAAATTCTCAACTCTCAAGTGTTTACTAAGGAACATTTCCTCAGGCTTCCCAAGTTTGCTATCGCTGTTGAAAGATACCCATTCCTTCTGAGCCTCAGAATGTAAACTATCATTTCTTCCAGTTGCATTTTTCAGCTTATTTTAGAATTTAAATTTCATGTATTTTTTCTAAGGAAATTTCTTCGCAAACTTGGACCTTAACATGGCTGTTTCTTCTCTGTGTCTAAATAATTTAAATGAATATGCAATATCATCTTAAATAATTTTCCCAACTTCTGTGGTGAATGAAACATTTTCAAATATACACGCAATTCTAAAAAAAAAAAAAAAAAAAAGAACAACAGCAAAAACAAAAAACCCATAAGTGACGAAGACTGTGAACTGTTGCAGAACACCCTTCCTGAGGAAGCAGGTGGTGATTCCTGTGGAGTCTTAACAGCATTTTCTGAATATCACAGCACACAAGTATGGTACTAGGCATGGTGTATACCATGCTGGGGCCGCAGAGAGGGAGAATGTATGGGAGGCAAGCTGCTGAGAGCCTCAAAGTGGTGACAAGCTGCAAACAGAATGTCCAGAGTGTAATGCAGCAAGAGTATTTTGTTACTGTGTTGTTGTTGTTTTGAGAGAAAATTCTACGAGGAGCCTGACAGAGTCCTGTGCAAGCAAAATTTGGTAGAATTCTGGTTGCATTGAGTGCTACTTTGTAAATTCACGTTGATTCCTAATTGGATGTTTCACTGTTAAGATAAAATGGGGTCTCATCTGTAGGCTCTCATTCAGGAGTCATCAAAGTTATCCTGTTAAATGCCCAGACAGTAAATAATTTAGGCCTTGTAGGCCATATGCTCTGCAGTTGTGGGGCAAAAGCAGCCAAAGCTAAACACAGAAATGAATAAGCGTGACTTGGTCCAGCAAACCCTTATTTACAGAAAGAAGCAGACAGCTGGCCAGATTTGGCTAGTGAGCCATAATTTGCTGACACTTGTCTGATCTTCAGTTCTGATGAAATACCTTCCCATCTCATACATTGACATTCAAAGGCCTGTGGCTCTGAAACTCTTCTTCCTTTGTGCACCCAGTCCTTTGGGGTTCCCTTCAAAAGAGATATGACTTCCAAAGAGAACTAAACTTTGAAAACCATGTGCACTCAGAATGCAGGTGACCAAGAGAGACAAGGCACGAATAAGTTCAGCTCAGGAAAGCCAACTTCTCGGATCCTTCTTCAGCTCTCTGCCTAGTCACACAGCTAGTCCTGATGTAGCTAATGCTATGATCTAGCTAGTCCCTGTCGGTTATCCCCATTCTTGGGGGAAGCTCCAGGCCATCGAGGCTTGTTGCTCATGACTTGATAAACTATCTTTGCCATGAGGGCTTGGTCCGGTACGCAGTCCTTGGCTGCATTCTCATTTCTCTGGGATTTGGTAGAGTTACACTTCTAAAGCTAGAATACTAATTCCTAATTTCCTGAGGAATACAAGGGACAAGAGTTAGATGCTCAGGGATCCCCAAGACTTGAGAAGATACTACAAAGCTAGCTGCTAACCCTTCCTTTCCAAAAGGCCTGTTGTGTTTTCACTGCTCCATTTTAATAGAAGGGTTGATTTCTGTTTAAAATTTTATTATTTTATTTTTTTTAAAGATTTATTTATTTGAGAGAGCGAGAATGAGAGAGAGAGAGCACATGAGAGTGGGGAGGGTCAGAGGGAGAAGCAGGCTCCTCGCCGAGCAGGGAGCCTGATGCGGGACTCGATCCCGGGACTCCGGGATCATGACCTGAGCCGAAGGCAGTCGCTTAACCAACTGAGCCACCCAGGCGCCCTCTGTTTAAAATTTTAATATAAAATCAAGCTAAACTCAGCCAGTTCATTCAGCATTCAGTTTATCTTGTTGGCACCTACTACGTGCCCAGCACTAGGGATATAGCTATGTGGAGAGAAAACAAGTCCCTAATGTCTTGGAGTTTGTGTCCAAGTGGAGGAGACAAACACTATACATACAACAAATAAACAAGACAAAAATACAGTCAGTGCTGTGAAGAAAAGAAAAAGCAGTGTCACTATGCTGGTGACTGTGTCGATGGTGGTGGCATTGGTCACGTGTGCATGCGTGTGCATGTGCATTTCTGTGTGCATGTATATGCATGTGTCTGCACATGTGTATCTCTGCACGTAGGTGTGCATGTGCATATGTGTGTCAGTATGTGTGTTTGAGAGAGAAAGTACTGGAAGAAGCATAGTCAGGACGGTTCTCTTTGAGTTTGATAATATTTAAGTAGAGAACATAGGAGAAAGCTTGGCAAAGACCTGGGGGGAAGATTCGAGGCAATGGCAAGAGCCTGTGAAAAGCCCCTTTCCAGTCCCTCCCCTCACCTACCCTGGAGTGAGAAGGACTTTGTGTTCTTTGAGGACCTGAAACGTGAGCATGAATAAAGCTCAGTGCTGGCAGGGGAGAGTAAAGAGGGACCAAGGCAGAGACTTAAAGAAGAACCAGGTTACAGAGGACCATTGTGGCGAAGAGTTAGGATTTTATTTGAGAGTGGTAGGACAACCATGGAACATTTAATCCAGGGAGGTGTAGGACCTGTTTCGTGATTTAAGGAGTTGAATGTGACTGCTCTGAAAAAGATGGGCACGCAGGAGGGGTTATGCACCTGCTACCGTTGAAGCAGCCCGTGGCTGGCGAGGAGCGCCCATTCACATGCCTGGCAGCAAACTTAGGAGGACAGTCCAAACATCCAAAAGGAATAACTGGCCACATCAACGATAGATGTGGGAATGTTTCTATGCGAATTAATGTAATATCACAGGGTTACCCAGTATCAAAGGGATAGAACTGAGACAGGCATGAAAGAACATAGGAAAGAAGATGCATGAAGATGCAAAAAGCAGAGACAACGGAAGATGAGAAGGTGAGCAGAAAAAAGGGAGAAGATGAGCGGAGTGGGATATGATGTTTACTTCTCTGCCAGATCATTAACAGGCAATCATACAAAGAATGAAGAGATGCTAAATGTTCTAGTGTCTACGAAGTAGTGCCGCTTACCTTTCCTCTTACTCCCTTCTCCCTGACCCCTCATCTCCCATGCAAGCCCACGCTAAGATCAAGAGCCTCGTTGGAAAGCTGGGGCAAAGGAAAACACCCTCATGATCATTTCAGCCTGAACTCACCACCGCTGTGACTTCTTCTCAGTCCAGAGATATGGTGGTGAAGGGTTATTTTAGTAAAATTACTGTGAAATGAACGAAGAGCAAAATGAGAAGTAATGAGGATGGGAGAAGAAATAAACCATTGCAGATAGAGTCAGAATTCAATCTTCAGCCAATAATTGTCCTTATTAGTATCATCTGACCTGATTACAATCCAGCATATTGTTACCAAATAAGTGTTAGATGGATCCTGGCATCAGTTCATTGCTAAGTGATGATTATGACAATGATTCTCAATATATTCTCTGACCTAGAAGGAATATGTGTAGAGATGTGTGTGTGTCTGTGTGTGTGTGTGTGTGTGTGTCTGTGTGTTCTTGTGTGTGAGAATTTGGAAGCAGAGTGCCCAGTGATGTGATAATAAATATAGCTAATAAAATTCCAGTCTCTTGCTAAGAAACTATATATATATATATTCATTGGAAGGATGGAAATACATATATTTAATTTGTGAAAAACTATTTACATTATGCATCATTTTAAAGTCATAAATGTGTAAAAAGAAATTAGGATTTACATTATTTGAATGAGTTCATGGCATTTCACCTCAAAAATACCAAATGATTGTGCAACGTAAGAATAAGATAAATCTTGGATTACTCTATTTAGTTCCAAGTGAACCATCTTATATATGAAACACATGACATTTTGATCAACAAAAATTAAAACCACATTTTCCACTTCAGTTAGCCTATTTCCTATGTCAAATACTAGGTCAAGTGGAGTTTAATTACTTTAGCTATTAGCATATTTATGGGTGATAAGATACTTGTAAATAAATTTTCAACAGAGACTCCCAGGACAAGCTTATTGATAAGCAGCACTGGAATACTGTTGTAGCTAAAATTACTTAATTGGACACTATCCATTGGTTTCCTAAATATAATAGGTTCTGAGTGCTTCACCAATAATTTAATTATCTTTAATGTGACGGCATCTCTTCCAATGTTAATTTTGTAGCTGGAATTTTACCATTAACCAAAAAGGACTGATTCCTAAAATTGTCATTTCTCCACACAATATTTGCAGGATAGATTCTAAATCTATGCATCTTCAAATATTGATTCCATAGCATCTTGAGATATGCCAGCCTGTTCTATATGTATATTTTTTAGATATAAACATGGTATATAAGATCTTGGTGTTTGAAAACCAGGAACATGATGGTATGAACAAATAAGTGAGACCCGGCTTAAAAACATTTAAATGAAGCTTCTGGGAGGAAAGAACAGTGTGTGTGTGGGTGGCGGGGGGGAGGGGGTGGATAAAACACTGAGAAATTGCCGAAGCTCACTGAAAGCAAACGGGGATTTCACTAAAGGCATCTCAGCTGTAGTTGCCCACCTTGGGATTCAGGGTAACAAAATAGTTCTCAAGACAGTGAAGAAGGGAAAACCTGTTTAGGCAGCTTAGGGGGCACATGAGAAATTCGTTATATTTGTCCTTCAGTGGAATAGCCTGTTGTAGATCTGACTTCTGGGCATGAAAACTCAGGAAAGGGAAAGGAGGAGAGAGGAAGTAAGAAGATGTTTGTGATGCCTAGTGTTGGTGTCCCATGGACATAGGCTGATGGAATTCTCCGAAATGTTTACCTGGGAGCTGGGTCGACCACAAACCGTCGCAGAAAACCCATACAGGAGAAGAGCTCAACTAGACCCTAGGACTGGGGACCCTAGGATTGGCCTATCCGTTCTGGAGGAAGACAAGAAAATGACCTGACTTAAATAATACTGTAGTACTAGGGCATTCGTGACATCCATGAGGGAAAAGCCAAGATCTTCACTGAAGCACCGGGTTTGCTGAGGCTCTGACTGTTGAGACCTCTTACTTGGATAGAAAGATAGGCCTCTATTTCGTGAAGTGACTGGGGTAGGATCTTCTTTATTTGTAGTGACACAAAATCTTAACAATACATAGTCGAAGTAGCCATGTTGTAAAAATGAGCCTGTTAACTCCATGGTTGGAGGGGTTGGGCTCTTTGGAACTATCTCTAACGAATAATGTGTTGATGGTGGTGGTGGTGGTGGTGGGAACTCGAAAATTATGTCACAAAATATCTGTTCTGAACTCTACTGCCAGAGGCAGCATTCTGGGCTGAATGAATTATTAAATTAATCCAGGCAGGCCCTCTTACCAGATTCAAGGACCTCAGACAGTGGGGCATTTATTAGAAAGATACACGCACCTGGAAATACAGGTTTCCGGACACACAAGACCTACCTGTTCCAGGGGACTTCTGAGCCAGAGGGTTGAGTGGACTCTGTTCTCTGGCCCAGACACCAAAATAATTGGTAGGTAATTTTTCATACAGTTTCAGAATTCGAGAGGAAAATCAAAGGAACTTCTCAACCAGGCTCTTTCTATTTCTGCCGAGTAGAGCATTAATAACCGGATATTACCCCCATTGATTTTCAGACCTATGTTCATCAGGTCTCTTTCTTGAATTGTTGAAAAAATCTGAGGAGAACTAGAGACCACAGCCTGCTTCCCTTTTGAAGAGAGGTGGAGAAGGAGGCCTGTCCACAGTCAAGTTCCACAAACCTGATGTGGTCACTGCTTTTCCATCTGAGGTGACTGCTTCCTCTTTTCACATCTGACATGATTGATGGTGATAACATCTGAATCTAGTTTTCATTTGGGACATGGTGACAAAAGCTTCTTCTCATATCTGGCAGGAATATCATGATGTTCCAGGAGCACAGATATTCTCTACACTCAGAGTAAGATGTAGAGACTGAAGAACATCACGTGTCTTCTGTCCCCAAGTAACAAGGGCAGCTCCAGATATCCTGTCATCAGCCTGGCCCATCAGCTCTACTCTGTCTCACCCACAGCCACTCCCATTCCCTCTGTTCGGCCTTCCTCCAACGCATCGCTTATTTGCTGGGATGTGGCATCTCTCTGTCTTCTCGGCCTGAGTGACCATTACTATTCTTTTCCCTAAGACAGGAACGTGATTGGACCAGTTCTTTTCATGTCAGGCCACGGATTGCCAGCATTTTGTCTAGCACCCAGTTCTGTTCCAATCTGCCCAGACTGGGAAGGGGGAGTTGAGTGACACACTTCATACTGATTGGATTTGATAACGTTAAAAAACTTTTTTTTTACTTTTTTACCTCCTGACTTTTCAGTATTTCTTTCCTTTTTGGGACTACAGGTTGGAATGTCTTTTTTTGAAGATTTTATTTATTCATTTATTTGAGAGAGAGAGAGCATGAGCAAGGGGGAGAGGCAGAGGGACAAGCAGACTCCCTGCCGAGCATGGAGCCTGAGTGGGACTCAATCTGAAAACCCTGAGATCACCACCTGAGCCGAAGGCAGATGCCTAACGGACTGAACCACCCAGGTGCCCTGGAATGTCTTTTAATAAAATGTGATTTGGGGCACCTGGGTGGCTCGGTAAGTTAAGTGTCTGACTCTGGATTTTGGCTCAGGTCATGATCTCAGGGTCGTGAGATTGAGCCCCACATCAGGCTCTCCCAATCTCTCTCTCTCAAATAAATAAATAAATAAATAAATAAATAAATAAAATCTTTAAAATAAAGTATGGGTATTAAGGAGGGCACATACTGCATGGAGCACTGGGTGTTCTACGAAAACAATGAATCATGGATCACTGCATCAAAAACTAATGATGTATTTTATGGTGACTAACATAACATAATAAAATTAAATTAAATTAAAAAAATAATAAAGTAAAATATGATTTGAATTAGCTAACTCAACTTTGGAATTCCTCATAATATTTTAGGAAAAGGAGAATAATTTCATAAATCTTTAGTTAGTCTCCTAATTACATTTTCCCACCTGCTGAGTTTATGAAAATATGGAGAAGACAGACATTAAAGCCATATGGTGACAATGCTGATAACATACTTACCACCTACCACACAGCGTGCTAAGCATTTTGTCTTACTTTTAAGCCTCACAATAACTGTGCAAGCTATTATTATCCCACTAAACCTAAGATGAAACTGAGACACCCAGAAGTTACATATCCCCAGATTCCACAACTGATAAGCATTTTGGAGCTAGCACTTCAGGAATGTCTGAATTTATAGAAGGCGTATGCAAAAAGTACTTTGGAGTGGAGACTAACAAGAGTATTACTTGAGTCTTTGCTATAAGCTACTTTCTCTACTTTTACTTGGCAAATTAGACCTTACCAGGGGATTTTATGGTTGGCTTGAACTTGGACTTTTTTCCCAGATGTGATAGTATCAAACTTAAGATCTTGAGTGACCTGATCCCAGGCCACACAGAAAGGGGAATGGGAATTGGTTTAGCATCCAAAGGGAAAATGCTTTTTTTTTTAAATAAATTCTTTCATTTTTTAAAGTTCTGTCTAAATGCAGCAAAATTCTACAGCAGAAGTTTGCTTTCTGGTCCAGAAGTATTTGTCAGGATTTTTAACAAAAATATTTAGACATGTGTCAGCTACTAGTAACTTAAGATGGGACGTGGAGGCGACTGTTTGAAACAACGTTAAACAGTGTTTGAGAACTGGAAGAAACATATACATCTGGCTTTGTGTAGTACACATAGTCTCAAGAAGTTAGGTACAAAATATATTTTGTAGGTCAGGGTAATCTATTTTCCTACTAAATGTTTGTTTTTTGAGAGAATTCTGCAATGGATCCTTTTAGGAAACTAAAGAGCTTCCTTTGTGTCGTCCTTAGATGTGAAATGTTGATATTCTCCAGATTTTATTACTCAAGACCTTTTTTCAATCATATGTTGCATGTGTTATAAGAAAATCTATAAAGGGTCCTCATTTCCTGTAAGGCAATCAGATTTCTGGAAATAGTTATAGTGCTTTTCATAATTTGTTTTCAAATTACCTTCCTTATTACTTATATCTGTTTTTCTTCATTCTTTTCCCTCTGCCATTTCACCCACGTCTTACTACCCGTCTACACACACACACACACACACACACACACACACACATACACAACCACTTACATCCATTTACCAACTCATATATACCCAGCCATTTACACACCCACAACCATCCACACACATCCCAGTCACTCTCAACACACATTTACTCATATTCATACATATACCACACTTAATAATTCATATCCAATCACACACTCACATCCCTCTCTCCACTTGCATCACCCCGTCCATTCCTTTATCCGTTCACACACATCCATTCACTTATACTCATGTACAACCCACATTCATTCCCTCATACCCATCTACACACTCATATACATACACTCACTCTCAATTATATATACTCATAGACTCATACACATTTCCACCCGTCACATAGGCCCACCCATCAACTCACACCTGTCCTCACACACCCACCAACTACTCTCCATCTACACACTTACACTCATGTACACACTCACCATACACACACTCATCCACTTACATCCGTCTACTCACATCTGATTACATACCCATCTGCTTATGAACATACACACACTCAGACCTCTCCTCCACAAATTTTCACATACACCATACACCTGTTCTTCCTGCCACAAACCAGAGCCCCACAATTTTTTCAAGCACATCATGCTCTTTAGGTTCCCACACTTTTGCGTATGGTGCTGTCTGTGTCAGCTGGAAATGTCTTTCTCCCTATGTAACTCCTACTCTTGTTTCACAAACCAGCCCAAATGACATTGTTATTTTACACACAACTGTTCATAGTAACTTTCTGTGTAATAGCCAGACTGTACTCAGCCTGAATGTTCTTGAACAGGTAAAACAAATTATGGCACATGCCTACCATACAATAGTACTCAACCATTAAAAGCAGCCAATTATTGAAACATACAACTTAGATATATCAGCAGGGAATTATGCTGAGAAAAAAAGCCAATCCCAAAAGGTTGCATACTGCATGGTCCCATTTATAGAACATTTTATAAATGAAAAAAATTATGGAAATGGAGGACAGATTAATGATGTCTGGGAGTAAGAGACGGGGACTTGAAGAGGGCAGTGGGAAGGAGAGGTGGGTATAAACTGGTAACATGAGACATCATATGGTGTTGGAACTGTTCAGTATCTTGACTATAGTGGTTCTTATGTTTTTAGGTGGTAAAATTGTATAGAGCTTAATACACACACACATGAATATAGATAAAAGTGGATTGTATCAATATCAATATTCTGGTTGAAAGATTATACTATAATTTTACACAGTGTTACCATTGGGAGAAACCAGACAAGGGCATAAGGAATCTCTATATTTTTTCTTAGAAATGCATGTGAATCTACAATTATCTTAATAAAAATTGCAATTAAGAATATTATCATCATGTCATCTTCAGACCTAAGATGTTAACATTAATTCTCAATATTTAGATAACAAGATACATTTTAAAGGATCACAATGTGATAAAACTAAATGGGATGAAATGCACCTAGGAAGACGTCAACTTCTGTAATTAGATCCAAATGGTCGATCACATCAGTGCAGACTGAGGAAGACCTAGCTCAGCAGCGGATCACATGGCCGCAACTAGGGCTGGGGACACAATGATAAAGCAGACCAACCATTCACCACAGCTTTAAGCAACACACTCTGAAGTCGAATTACCGAGTAGGTCTTCTTTGTGAGGAGCACACAGACGGCAAACATGCCATATTTTGGGTAGCTACATCATGAATGCAGTGACTTATCTGGTGTGACCCTCTTCTCCCTATGGAGAAGTTCCAAATATGACTCAGCTGTTGACCAAATAGTCTCGCCTCTGTATTAAAAACAAACCTACCACTTTTTTTCTGAGCACTACAGGCAATGTCTCCAATGTTGCTGTGCTCTTTGTACAGTATATTCCAAATTTCGTTTTTGCTTTTACCATGTTTATGCACATATACATGGGTATGAAATGGCTGAACTGTAATGACCATGAACTACTGATGCCATCTAATGGAGTTACACAGAAAGTGTCACTGGTGCAGCATGTTGGGGGATCCTTTTTATGATAGGGTTCTGCAGGGAAGGAAAGTTTCTATACCTTTTTTGGTTCAGTGGCTGAGCCTGCAGAATATGCTAACAAAAGACAGATTAACAAGAGAAAAATGGAGTGTGTCAACATGTGCCTCACACATACACACAGGAGGACTCAGTGATGAGAAACTCTTGGGGTGCTCAGAATTTGAGGTTTATATCACTTCTTAACAAAGAACAATAAATTTGTGGAGAAGTGACAAGGCAAAGGGATTTAGGCTTTTAGGGGTGGCAAAGTATAGGAAGTAAATATATGGGGGAAACTAATAGAAGATACGGGCTATTTAGAGATGTTGTTTTTAGCTTCTTCTTGGTGCTTGGCTCTGACCGGACCAGAGTCTAGAGTTGTCTTTGAGTTTCCCTTCCTGATTTGGGAGAGACATCTTTACAAATTTATGTCTTGCATTTAGGCAAATAGATTGAGAGCAGAGAGCTTTCCTGGTATCTTCTTCCCAATTGCCTTCAGCTCAAAATAATCCTTATGCCAAAGTGGCATAATCTGATACCCTACAATTCCAAATAGGAAATCACTCTACAAAACAGAAATGGCTTTTCAGCTCAAAATCAAAACTGATACTGACCTTTCCACCTAAGAAAGGTTTAGACATCCATCTCCATCATTTGAGAAAGCTGCTTGTGGTCTCACAACATGGCTGAAAAGAGAGAAGGGGACCCTTTTCAGGTACACCGCACAGCCCTTAACAAGAAGTGGAGTCAGTTAGCCATGAGCATTTTCTAAAGAAAACAGTCAATAAAGACTTTACCTTATGTAAACATGTAGATGCCAAGACAGAGAATACAGTCAAAGAGGAAAGGGGAATACAAGCTTGACATGTAGACAAGAAAGCTGTATAGACAACACTGAGGAGCATGCCAAATCTTAAAGAATTTATTTCCTGAGTTACACTGGTTGAGGGTCCTCACTAGAGCTAGGAAGAGATAATGGACTCTGCTGTATAATATTATGTGATCATTTATGCCTTTGTTACTATAGGGTGAATTGTATTATAATTCTTATTCTAGAGGGCCACCTGGGGCATCTTATCATGGCCCTGGGATGGAGTCCCCCCAAGTGGTGTTTCCAGTGGGGACTAGAGCTGGGTGACTGTGCACTATTAAAATTCTGGGGTGTAGTGTGGCCAAAACTAGCCGAGTAACATTTTTGCAGAAGTCTGCAGTCACAGTGCTGGTCTCTTTCTTTTGGGGGTGTTTCAGTTTGTTATTACTGCTACAGCAAAATATAATAACATTAGCAGTTTAAAACAACCCAAATTCATTATCTCATAGTTCTTGGTGTCATAAGTCCAACATGGGTCTCTTGAGGCTAAAATCAGTGTCAGCCAAGCTGTGTTCATTTTTAGGAGCCCCTTTTGGAGGCCCCATGTCTCCTTGGTCTTCCCAGCTTCTTGACACTGTACATATTCCTTAGCACATAGCTCCTTTCCTCCATCTTCAAGTCGGCCATGGGTGGTTGGGTCTCTTTCTTCTTCGGTTTTCCCACCTCTTTCAGGGAAAGGCTGTCCACTTTTGAGGACTTGTGTGATTGTATTGGGCTTATCATTTCTAATCCTTCTTCCTCCAGAAAATTATAATAGAGTTAAAATATAAACCACACTTTTCTAGTGTGAGCTGCTCAGCATTTCCTTGTAGCCCCAGAGCAAACTAGCAGTGGGGTCAACCATGGGGTGCCCTTCCTAATGGCACCTTCTCCGTATTGTGTTGGGTTGTCCTTCCAGACCCAAAGTGGAGACAGACAGACAAGTGGAAACAATGAAAGAAAATGCAAGAGAGAGCACAGAAGGTGGGAAAAGAGCCTGTTGAAACCATAAGAAAGGGGAAAAATCATCATCCACACAGTTCATTTTAAATTGTGTTCTTCTAATCAAATATCCTGATCTTTCTGATCCAAGGTATGACTTAAAATACACACAGATCTCCTTTGTGTTTACCAAAGGAAAATAGAACAAAGCAATTTGACACTCTGACTTCCTTGCTATCTGATAGTTAGCAGGCGTGGGGTGGAAGGAAGTGTTCAGTAAATTTTAAACTACCAAAAAAATTAAACTACAAGCTAAGAAGGTTTGCAAATAAAGAGCTGTCACCACGTTTCATGTTTGGCTTGGGCTCTGGGGACAGAGAGGTTGGACAAGTCCCTCCTAGATACCAGAAGACACCTTCTAGTGGTTTTCTTCAGCAGGGGATAGCCCAAGTAAGATTCCTGAGCAATGAAAGGATGTACGGAGGATTCTGAACCATCAGGGATCTCAGACCATCTGGCCTGTGAAAGAATGCCTTGTTCATGAGAGTCAGAGGTGTCCAATGGAATGACAATAGCTTTTTGATGACTTATTTACATAGGAGGACCAGAGATGTGGGGAGAAGAGCAACAAAGAGCCCACATTCAGAAACAGCCTTCAGCCTGTGGCTGTACATACGCTCCCAGGTCTCCAGAGCCACCACCAGGGAAGTCATGCCGAGCAGACCAGAAAATAGAGGCGCATTCATTACACACACAGCAGAAGCCCAGCCTCACGGGCTCGGCCCTATTTTTGACTTTCTTCCCAGGGACTTTCCTGAGAAACAGCTTTGGGTGGAGAGAGCATTAACAAAAGGTGTTGATGTCTGCAATGAATGGTAATGACGATCAATTTAAGTGTCAGCCAGGCTCTGGGGGACACCGACCTCCTGGAGATGGGTAAGACTAAGGCACGATTTTGAGGCTGTTGTCTGGTAAGTGGGTGATGTGGCTAAGAAGAGGTTCCTCCGGGATACAGAGAGGCCCATCTCTCATTGGCCAGTCTCTCCTGGCCAGGCAGCTCCCTCCAGAGGCAGCTGTATTCTTCTTTGTGCTTGTTTCCACCTGGACACACGAATCCAGTGACTACCCTTCTGATACTACCACCCTGTGGTTTGCAAGTCTGTGCCAAAGATATCCCACTGAGGTAGGGACTGAGACAACAAATCATGAGCACAAAGACAGTGGGAACTCTGTGCAGATATCTCACATGATGGGGGCTAGGAAAGACAAGCATCTATTTACAGTTTTTAAATTCTAAAATGGTATATATCCTTTCCCCCACTCTGTTTTATCATAATACATCAACTTTAGACACTTGATGGATATCTGATACCTCATTCTAGGTTGAGAAGGAATTACTATGCTATTCTTATACATTTTCAATTCAAACTAATTTATAGCTGGTACTTGACAAAATGGCCAGTTTGTCGGAAAGAAAAAGTGCATCAGATTCTGTAATCCATACAAGGAAGTGTAATTCTCTTAGGAAGTATTTCCAGCCCAAATCTTGGAAATCTAGCAATATATTGTTAATGGTTTGTTGATGTTCTTTTGACTGATTCTTTCTTTAGATTAATAACTTAAGCGATCCATCGTTCTTCATGTGAGGGATCATTTAATGGTAAATCAAGAACCGTTGGCCTAAGCAGAAGAGTAGCTCTCGTTGTATCAGTAGTAACTCAATAATTATGGGAATGCCTCCAAAAAGTTCAGATGGTCTCCAAACACATTTCTTTTTGGGTTTTTCTTTTTTTCTTTTTTCTTTTTTTTGGTTCTATCATCTCTCTTGTGGCTGATCTAAACACTGGCTACTTGAATTTTTTTCTCTCTGAAATTAGATGCATCATTTCCTGTGACCTTCCATTAATGTATGAAAATTCCTCCTCAGGTCCCTGGTTCTTTCTTTTCCCTTTGGATATTTCCTTCCCTCCTAGAAATAAGTCTTTCAGCCTCACTCTGCTGTCATTACGAAACTTTGTTTCCGAATTTTTACCAATAAATCTGTCATGCTTTTAGTAAATATTTCCCATAGAAAATCCTTCAGCTGGGTTCCCAGTTGACTGAGGGTGAGTGCTCCTTGAAGTGATATTCAAATATTTAATTGAAGAGAAAAATGGGGGAAAGAGACACTTTAAAGTGAGGATCACATATGGTCAGGAACTCACATGCCTTTGAGAATCAAGAATGAATTACAAGTAAATAAAGCAAAGGACTGATGAGAAACTTTGGAAGAGTGAAGACTGGCAGTCTGACCCACAGTTACAGCCTTCATTCAGCACCAGTTTATAGGGGTTGTTGCCACATTGGAATGTGGGCTCCATATGGCCCGCTCTCCCACCTTCTCAAAAGGAACCAAAATCCTGATTTTGTGTGACATCTCCCAACTTTAAAATAATGGCACCAAAGTCAGACTTTTCTTAAAAAAAGGTATATTTATTTATTTTAGAGAGACAGAGAGAGAGTGAGTGTGGGGAAGGGCAGAGGGGGAGAATCTTTAAGCAGACTCCCTGCTGAGCACGGAGCCCGATGCAGGGCTTGATCCCACAACCCGTGAGATCATGACCTGAGCGGAAACCAAAAGTTGGATGCTTAATAGATTGAGCCACCCAGGCACCCCTAAACTTTTTTTTTAAATAGGTTCCATGTCCAGCATGGAGCCCAATGGGAAGCCCAACGTGGGGCCGGAACTCACAACCCTGAGATCAAGATCAGAGCTGAGATCAAGGGTCAGAGGCCCAACCAACTGAAACACCCAGGCACCCCAAAACATTTTTAACTCTAGGGAGGTCAAAAAGAACTTATTGATGGGCCAGCTTTGATGTATCAACCACTGCTTTAAAGTCTTGAGAAAGAGCTATTTGGAATAGAGCTATTTTATTGGAATAGTAGTATGCCGCATGTCAGAAAAGGTGCTTTGTAAGCTTGTTTATGATTCAACAGCCTGACTCCCCCACTTTTTTTTTGTCTACTCTTTGAATTTCTACACATGATAGGAGTCTAATGTGATTATACTGATGGTTTCCATAACCAGTTCTCCACCACTCCAAATGTCAATGTTACAATTACATGGTCATACCTGTGTGGCGTTCGTGACTCTCGAGGACTCTGTGATTTGGAAGCTCAATATAGAGTGAAAATTACAGACTCAATCTAACAATAGCCTTTATAGGGTGATATTCTGAGCTTTAGCAACATAAAATGTCCTTACCGAAAGCTCTACTTAGAAGTGTAAAGAGTACACTTCTGCCATTTTCTGTGTGCATGGCCCTCCTAACACCATAGACTATTATGTCTACACCTGGGAATTAGACTGAATGAAGGTGAAGAAGCTGACTTCTGGTTTAAAATTCTTCACAGTGAAGGAAAGACAAGGAAGGGTAAATTTTCATTAGCTATTCAGAATCAGCCTGGAAATGCCAACAGGGACAGCCAGATTCCCTTGAAGCCATACGTCTCAGGCTCGGTGGTTTTTCTGAATATGTGTTTTTATTTGTTTACCTTTCAGATGCTGCTCATGTCCTTCCCAAACCAAACCACCTCCAGTTCCTAGTTGCTCTCACCTGGCCTTTCGTCACTCCCATTAGAATTGTTGAGGACCACAAGTGCTACTGGCCCAGGGGCTGGGCCCAGGGAAGTGCAGAGAATCAGCCAGAGTGCGCTGGACCATTCCCCCTCACCCTACCTGGTCATCCTTGATCTAGGAATTTAATTTGACTCCCTTATGACAGTGGCTGGGCAGTCAGCTGCAGAAGAGAATCATATAAAATGAAGGAAAATATGAATATGCCTAAAACGACAGATTTTTTTCTTTTGGTTTAATTCAGTTGGTCACAAAAGGCAAAGCAACATTTTCTAGTTCTGGAAGCATGACGATGGTGTAAAATTTAAAAATATGTTTTCAGTGGTCTGAATGAGTTGAGGATTGAATGTTAATATAAGCAGCATATTATTTTCTAAGATGCTATGAAAGAAGTTTATATTTATTGCATTTGAGTTTATATTTATTGCAAAACTGAGGTAATGTGCAGCTTGAATATCACAGATTTTTATTACTTATTTTCTGAGCGTGGTTGTATCAGTCAGGAGACAGGAACTACACCAATTATTTATTTAATTACAGTTTCATATAAAGAGCTGTTAACCAGGAAGGAAGTTGTTGGTAACTAGCAGGATAAAAAGAGAACACAACTCTATGAAGGAGGCGGCAGATACCACTCCTAGGGCTGAAGTATCAAAGGGAAGAGATTAAGATTAATCCTATCTATTATGGAGCATGTGGAGTCCCAGAGCGAGCACAGTGAAGCTAAATACAGGAATGAGTGTTTGGAATACACGATGTTATTAATTGTCACAGCAGATGCCTTCTAGCTCCTTCCAAAGCTTGTGGAAAAAATAAGTTTCATTTTCCCAAAGCAAAATAAGTCATTCAAATTTGTTCCCCCCAAAAAATAATTCTAGGACAGGAAGATCATGAATGAATTTCTTAAGGACCATTGGTTCATATTTATAGTTTCAATTTTTTTATTTCCGATTTTCAGGAAAAAGTAGATGTTTAGTAAGTCAGTTTTGCCCCCAAGGTGTACTCTCTCTCTCTCAAAAAAAAAAAAAAAAATTCACTTATTAAAAACAAGACCCTGCAGTTTGAAATATTGCTGTTAGAATTCATTTTGTGCTAAGCCAAAGACAGCTATTAAAATACAACTCTATCTCCTTAGAATTAGGTTCTAGTTATAGGTTTTATGCTAGGAAAAGACTCTTTAAAAGTGGCTAAAATACAATTAGATATTTATTTCTCTTATGTAAATTAAGGCTAAGGGTGACACCTGAGAGCTTGTATGGTGACTCCACCATTATTAGGGACTCAAGTCCATCCAAGGGTCTGCTCCGTCATGTCAGGGGTCACATAAATATAGTCTGGTCCACGATGGCTGCTGGAGCTCCAGCCATCACATCCATGATTTAAGCATCAGAATGAAGGAAAGAGGAGCAGGTTGTGGACATGTCTTACACAATTCTGCAAAGGAGCCTGCAGACTTGTAGCTGAGAAATCATGTGCCCAGATAAAAATTGGGGCTCTCTTAATTTGAGGAAGTTGGGCAAAATAATGACTGGTGGGAAACCAGGTGTCTCTGCCAGACTGTGGGAGGGATATTACCTCATCAGTCATAAGCCTTGGTGTGAATAAGTCTATCAGCTCCTTTTTGAAAGTGGGGTTTCAAAAGTAAGGAAGACTGGCGAGCATATGAGGACACCAGGCAGGGGAGAATGGAGCCTGCTGAATGTGGTGGATGGAGGATATTAAAGACAAACCTCCTCTATTTTATAATTTTGCTCAGAGCTAGCACCAGCTCAACTCCATCTTTCTTATTTATTCATTTGTCCATTTAAAGAATTTGGATTCTATACTAACAGGGAAGGGGTCGTGCATCATTTACATTTATTTTGTTTCAAAAGACTAAATTTGTTGTTGTTTTTTTTTAAAGATTTTATTCATCCGACAGAGAGAAAGAGACACAGCAAGAGAGGGAACACAAGCAGGGGGAGTGGGAGAGGGAGAAGCAGGCTTCCCGCTGAGCGGGGAGCCCAATGTGGGGCTCGATCCCAGGACCCTGGGATCATGACCTGAGCCGAAGGCAGACGCTTAACGACTGAGCCACCCAGGCGCCCCAAGACTAAATTTGTTTTTAAAAGATTTAATCCTTTGGTTGTGCTCTTCCCCACCCCCACTCTTTTTTGATAGGGAAACACCTCCTAATGCCAAGATGGCTTTGGATTTCCGTGGTTATTATATTCGTCTTTGTGAGTGTCTCTCCCTTCTCGTGAAGCCCAAAGGGCATGGAAAAATGGCATCATATTGATAAAATGTGATGCCTTCCAAGACATTCTTTAAATATCCTGTGTGCAGATATGGTCAAAATGAAGAATTCAGACCAACTGGAGCGAACCTTTCTCCACGGTTGCTTGGGGTAGAGCTGGCTGGCTTTGCAAAGTAGTTCTCTTTATGAACTCACAACATTGCTTTATGATGTGTTTGCATGGCAAGCCAATTTCTTAAGTGATTTAACTACACGTATTTAGTATTTTCCAGTACTTGTGCTTATAGAACTAACATATGGGGAGAGCCTCTGACCGGGCTAGGCCTTGCCAGAATCGCGGGTGGAAAGAAACATCGCAAGGTTCTCCATTCAAAACTGCGGTTGCCCAAAATTTCACTTCTTCCGGCTACCTCATCTTTTATATGTTGATAACTTTAAGCACAGTAAGGCAGCGAGTTCAGAAGGACATTGAAGGAGGAAAGAGATGGTGGAAAAAACGATGAAGATACAATTAGGAGTCTGATGATGCTCTCATGTTTGCTGCAGAGAAAATATCAATAGCAGAAAAATGCTTATGTGCATGAAGATCCATCCCTAATCAGACGGGGGAAGGGGCTGCAAAGGGAGCAGCCATCTGGCCTCTTGGGGCGGCCTTCGCTTTCACCCTGCGCTCGTTATACCACCCCAGGGCCCCCCGGCCCGTCCCCACGCCTAGAGATGTTGGTGCGATCAGGAAAAGGATCCGTGTTGCACATGCTGCAGAGGCACAAGGTCCTCGAGAAAACCACTTCCGGCAAAATAAAAAATGAGCCCTGTTGCTTCGGGGAAAAAAATGCTGCCTCCCGTATCCCCAGTCTCTCTCTGTCCTGCTTTTTCTATCTCAGAGGCTTGTCTCCACCTGCGCCCTGTTCTCCTCCCTTTCACCTCTTTCTCCTCCTCAAGGGCCACACAAAGGCCGGAGGGACCTTGGTTACCTTCCCGTGAGACCTATGAATCGTACATTAAAACCGGGATAAAAACTAAAGGGAAGAAACTCTGTTGGTGGAATTTGCGGCCAAATGAATCATGGAAAGAGCTGACTCCTGGAGCCAAAGAGAGCTGGGATTGGTCCCCAGTTCTGCCATTTAAAAACGGACCGTCTTGATGGACTCTGAAAAACAAACAGGGTTCTAGAGGGGAGGGAGGGGGATGGGTTAGCCTGGTGATGGGTATTAAGGAGGGCACGGTCTGCATGGAGCACTGGGTGTTATACGCAAACAATGAATCATGGAACACTGCATCCAAAACTAAGGATGTAATGTATGGTGATTAACATAACAATAAAAAAATTAAAAAAAAAACGGACCGTCTTCTGACTCATAGTGTCTTCACTTACAAAACGGAAACAATCATACCTGCCTTCATTTGAGAATTAAATGAAACTGTGTATATAACAAATCAGTACCATATCTGACGCATAGTTGTTCAGTAACTATTAGTCTTCTTACCTGATCCTAAGGGAGATAGGAGTTGCTGGGGCAGGTTATGGGGCCTCCCCAGTATTCTGATCAGCTGGGAGCAGTGTGTGTGTGTGTGTGTGTGTGTGTGTGTGTTTATGAGAGAGAGAGAGAGAGAGAGAAACTGTGAGCAAGTTTAGGGGAAGTAAGGTTATTTAATTGCATTGATTTTTCCTGTCTTCTTAAGGCCTTTCGTTTTCTGCAGCTTCCGGGTATGAAGGAAAATGGGAAAGGAAAATAAGGATCCTTGGTAAACAAGATGCCAGAACAAAAGAAGCAGAGTGGTTTGGGGGTTATTTCCCCCATGTGCTGATAAAAACCTAATGAAATCATTTTCCTAGATTCCTTGTGTTTTTTAGATCCACTTTCTCTTTCAGATGGTGCCAGTCAGGTGACACACTTTGTTTCTGTGAGCTTCATTTTCTGTGCTGGCTATCCTGGGGCCAATGCATTCTTTTGTCACATGTGTTAATATCACTGTCTTAGGATCTGTCAATATGAAGAATCGCTTGCTTTTCTGTGCCAGAGCTGACCCCATAGTCTCATTTGCAAAGATTCAGACCTTCCTTGGCACCAAAATACGGGAACGAGGCATAAGTCTTACAGCTCTTTTGGTCTTTGTGATATTACCAGCAGGCAGTCCCTGTGCCGCCTGAACTCAGGGGTCTGCTGTGGTCCGCAGGGTCCAGCCTCAGGTCAGGCGCTGCTCCCTTTGTGATGGGGGGCCGGTGATACAGAGCCTCGCATCCAGACGGAATCCCCCTTCAGGAAATGAAGGAGGCCCTAAGACGTCTGACAGTAATCTCTCTTGGGCCTTAGATAATAATCTTTACCCTGGGTGAAATCGACTTATGCCTCGCCCCATGGTAAAAACTCCTTAGCCTCCTGCCCAGGATGAGATTTTACCAACCCGCCCTTCTGGCTTGTCTGAGAAAATCATGAGCCATGTTTTTACAAAAATTATTTTGAAGATAGATAATATCTATCATAACATCTAGTATAAAATATAATTATATATGATTAAATATATTAATAACCTATTGATAATTAAAATAACTTAAATTTAAAATAATTTAAAATAATAGATTATAAATATAATATAATACAATAATACAACAATATATAATATATAAATATAAAGTATATTTATAGATAACAGATGTTATCTATATTATCTATCTTCCATATTTTAGTTACTTCATATATATATTATATATAATAATATGTAATATGTAACTATAATATATAAATAGATAATACTTATCTAATTGTATATTATCTATCTTATCTAATATTTAACTAGTATCTATACTGATAAGGAATTAAGCACAATAGCCATATAAAGAACATCAAGCAAAATCTGAGCATCTTCATCCCCGGGAAGATCTACAGATAATTTACCAAGAAGGGTATAGGCCAGGGTTGCATTCTTGGCTTGACATCCATGGCCCCAATTTATTCACACTCCATTCCCATAGTAAAGAAAAGTGGATACATGGTAGGTTATAAGAAGTTTACCCCCTCTGCGGGTTTTCCTGATAATACTCGTAATATTCACTATTGAATTCCTTCTGCAGGGGTTCTTAACCTTAGGCTAATGGGCATTCATTAAGTGTGGCCTATTACTATATCTCGAATAAAATATATATCAGGACCAAAGATATTCGATCAACTGTTTCAATAAAATTAGCTTCACTTTTGCCTTTAAAACCGTAGGCTTCAGAGAAACTGTCAAAAGGATCCATGGCACTAAAAAGCTAAGAATCCCTAAGGGAGTGGAAAAGGTCTTTGTCTATTATCTGCAGTTTCATTAATTTAATTGTCACAGGTCTTAGTTCTGTCTTCCGTGGTCTCACCACCATGCCTCTGCTGGTTTGTGCTGTGCGTGTCTCTAATATACTGTAATTGCTGATCTTTCTTTGCTCAGAACACTCTTTTCAATACAGTAATAGTGCAATTCGTAGCGGAAATTTTCTTCAAATTTATTTCAACATTTACTGGACAAATCTTATGTGCTAGTTACTATCTAGCCAAAGAGGATACTAGGTTAAAAAAAAAAAAAAATTACTGCTCTTTATCAACTTACAATCTAAGAGGGGTGTGTGTGTGTGTGTGTGTGTGTGTGTGTAATGAGTTCTTGATTTATGTTTCCCCCACAGATCTTGGAGGCATCTGAGGTTTAACGAGGACTTTCCAGCATTCCAGACCGCTGCCCTGCAATGAAGCTCTGAGTCACGGTCCTTGAGTCTAAGGAGTTGGCAACAGTGTGGAACCCCAGGACAGCCAACCTGACAAACCTTCACTCCGAGCAGAATCCCAAAATGATTCTGGCCTGAAATCAGAGCAAGCCTACAGAAAAACTTGCTCCTTAATGGAAACAGGAAAGGAGAGAAGGGTTTGCAACAAATTGCAACAGAGTTTCCACCATTCCAAAGAGCCCACCTTCCTTATCAAACAGGCCATTCTACGTGATGACTCCCGTTCTAGCCTTTTGCCGGACACAGAGCATGTTAGTCTTGCTAGAAAAATAAGGATAGGACCTCAGAAAACGAGACCCGGAACGGTGATGCTCTCAAAACAGTCCAGTAGGAGAATTATGTCAGGAAGTCAGCCCAGCCCCCCCGTGATCCCCTCCCGCAGGCCTGGATTCCGGGTGTGCTATATCTGTGGCCGAGAATTTGGGTCCCAGTCAATTGCCATTCATGAACCCCAGTGCTTGGAGAAGTGGCGGGTTGAAAACAGCAAGTTGCCCAAGCGCCTGAGGAGGCCAGAACCCTCCAAGCCACAGCCTCTCGGGGGCAGTGGGTCCTCCAATCTGCAGGCAGTGAACGAGGCAGCGCTCCAGAGTTCCCGGTCTCAGCTGCTGCCCTGCGATGCCTGTGGCCGCACGTTCTTACCAGATCGGCTACCTGTTCACCAGAGAAGCTGCAAGCCCAAGGGCGAAGGGCCCAGAGCACCAACCCCCAACAGTTCTGACGGTTGTACTGGTCCCAGGAAGGCTGCTGGGGGCATCCCAGCCCGACCAAAGACTCTCATCTGCTACATTTGTGGTAGGGAGTTTGGCACTCTGTCCCTTCCCATTCATGAGCCCAAATGCCTGGAAAAGTGGAAAATAGAAAATGACCGGCTCCCCAGGGAGCTCCGCCGACCACTCCCACAGAGGCCTCAGCCACTTCCCACTGGACAGTCCAACCAAGAGGGGCCAAGTCAAGCTCAGCAGGAGCCCTGTCCAAACTGCGGCCGGACCTTTGCCCCAGACTGCCTTCTGGTACACCAGAGAAGCTGTAAAGCTCAACCTCGTGGGCCAAAAATTCAGAATTTGACCTTAGGGAGTAAAGGTGACCTAAAAGAGTCCCCTAATTCCAAGCAGCAAAGGAACATGGCAGCACCCATGGTGACTGATAAGGTAATTCATGCCACGTGAGATGCATTGTGTCGACCCATGGGTACTTTCCAACCCCCCCCACCTTCCCAGGGGGAATGAGAGAAAACTATCCCCAGAATCAGCTGCCTCAACCCCTAGGTTGGTTTCTTTCAATGCCTTATGTATGCCTCAGTGCATCCTGCCCAAGCTGACCGCTGTCGGACCCTGTATCTCGGTCGGCCAACTCGATATAAGAACATCCCTGCCTGGTGGGTCTATAGTCCTTTTACACTCTGCCGCCTAAAAGAAAGAGAGATGGACGTCCTTCCCTGATTCCTCATCCCAGGAATCCTTGGGAGAGACTGTTCTTTGGAAAATGAGTCATTAATGCTGTGTCTACATTGCAGAGATATAATTCCCATTCCAACAGCCAATATTTATTACCGGTTTATTTTAGTCATCTACCTTAGGAATTCATTTTTGGCAACACCGGGTTATGCTGAGTTTATCTTACTAAAATAGAATCTGTGTCAAAAACCCCAAATGACTTTAGCAACAATTAGGCGCTGAAGCACTCACAGAAATAGACGCACTCCTCAAAGACAGCATGTTTTCTTTTAACACTTCTGTGATTCTGATACGTGGGCGATTAACCCCAGGGCGCACTCCCAAAGCGACGGGGTGTGGGTCCGTGGTTCCGGGAAGTGCTCAGTTCCCACTGTTGCTCAGTGGCCTGTGTTTGGGCTGGACAGCAGGCTCTGCTCCCCGCTTGGGCACTTGGGAATAAGCATGACGCCGTGGGTCTCCGACCTGTATGGTGAAGTATCGTTTACCTGAAGGTTCACCATCAGCCACAACTGGGGAAGAACGCTTATTGAGGGTGGCTCCCCACAAGACGTGGTCCGTGTGCTTTGTCCTGCCATTAAGCCCGGGTTAATCTTTTCTCTATGGTTTGCTACCCAAAGCCCACCACCTGTAGGGAATAGTTCTTTTTTTTTTTTTTTTTAAATAGGCTCCACACGCAATGTGGGGCTCCAACTCATGAGCCCAAGATCAAGAGTCACATTCTTTACTGACTGAGACAGCCAGGCACCCCTGTCTTCTAATGGACTGCTTGGGGGAAACTGAGGTTACCCAAGCTATTCTAAAAGATTAAACCAGAAGGACTGGGGGTTGGGGGGGGCGGGAAGCAGCCTTTATTTTTACTGCAACTTTTCTTCCTTACTTTTTTATTGCATTACATTGGCAACCTTCTAGTACTTTTTCCTCACTTTCATGTTTAAAATGAAATGATTAGAAACTTACTGGTTTAGTAGATTCCAAGACCATGATCATAAAGCCCAAGAGTCAGACTAAGAGAGGCTGGGCAAGTTTTCCGATGAACATTGAAGAAAGAATGGCTAGTTTCTGTGCCGAAATCAAAACCCACACTCTTAAGTGTGGCATGAGCGAAAGGCTGGTCTCCTACACATGATCTGTTTTTCCCATCTCCTGCCTGTTGCTTTTCTTCCAAAATGTGTGGGGTCTGGATTCAGAGATCACAAGAATCCGTGTCTCGGGGTCACAAATCAGCGAGTCCGTTAGCTCTCTGACTCGCAGCCCTGTTTTCCTGAGTGTATGCATTTGCTTCACATGTTCTCAGTACAGATCTCGAGACAGGGAAGAGTGTGGTCAGGGTTCCTGTGCTTGTTGTTGTAACACATACTTTGTGCCAACAGGCTGAGCACAGCGTGTTCTTACTCAGTCACGACTGCTCAGAGGCTGGCCTGGGCCCACGGCTTCATAGGAAGACACCTCCTGACTCAGCCAGTCGTCTGGAGGGGAGATGTCAGAAGAAGAGGTCACAGCAATGGCCCTCGGTGACTGGGGAGTTTAGATCAAAGTGGGGGCTGTCCGTCAGAACAAGGGCATCTAGAGGACGTGGCTCTGTAACAGCGCCACAAACCCTGCTCCCGGACCCAAGGAGACGCGTGTCCACGGGTAGTCGGCGCTCACAGCTGTTAGACGTGTGCTGGCCCGGTTTGGGGACCACACAGGCTTTCGTGAAGGGCATAGGAAGGTCATCCAACATAGGGTCCCTTTCGCTGCCAGACTTAAAGCAAGCTTGCATGACTTAAAATGGAGAAAACTGGTAGACTTCAGGGAGACAGAGGTTCTCTTGAAGCAATGGACTTGACTTCCCTAGAAGAGACATTTGCCATTCCACGGTGCCTTTCAGCCGGCAATGTCTCCCGGGCGGTGTGGTTTTCTCTGTCAGTTACAATTTGATCCATTGCTGTTTTTCTTTCTTTGTGTCAATTGAAATTTAGATAGCACCATTTCTTTGTATCGTTCAAAATTGAGATATTATGGGAAACCATCCATTTCCCATGAAAATCACTGCCTTGTGCACGATTAGACTTCAATATTTATCTGCCAGTGACAGCCGACTTTTGGTTATGACACACACGCGTTCTTGTCACACTTCAGATGTGCGCTGCTTCTCTTGTCAGTCAGAATCTAGAATCCTGGGTCTGACTTCAGATCAGCATCAGAGCTCGCCTGATGCTCTCGGAGGGCTCAATCTTGTAGCGAATTCAGGTGAGGAAGAATATTTTCGGCACCGTGATCATGGTGCTTGGAAAACAATTCGCTCTAGTTGGGCAACAATGACTGTTTCGCTGGCAGAGGGAAATACGCCTCTGCTCAGAATGTTCCTCCAACATAGACTGGCTCAGTTCTCTTATGACACAGGGGTGCTGTTACCCTTCAATCAAATCTAAACACAAATAAATACCGCCTGAGATGAGTTCTTCTCCAAGACTTCCGCGGGCATTTTGCTTTAGCTCTTGCTTGGCCCACTGACCACCATATGCGCTTGAATTGTGCCGTTGCTTCTCTTCCAGAATACAGGGCTGAATTTACCCTTTCTGATCTCACAGGCAAGCTCTGAAGGATGCTAAGCAGTATGGAGCAGAGGAATAAAACCCTGAGTGAGGATCCTTATTTCAAAGGTGTGACGGCCCTGGGGCCGCCGCATCTGCATTAGATGGTTTTGTGAGCTGAGTCACACTTTGTCTCTTTCCTCCAAAAAAAAATGGAAAGCCTGCATAAACAATCTCCACCGTAGCAAGATTTTAAAAGTGGTGATAAGCCCAGATGAAATGTTGATGCATAGTATGGAAACCCATAGATTATCCCTTTAAATGTTAATATTGCATTTATTTAATCTATTACATTTTAGTCTATTTAGTAAGCCTACTGTCTATTTTACTAAGCAATTTCCTAAGTGATGCTGAGGGGTACAGTAATAGAGGTCATTATTGCTCCTTATTTTAATACGAGTGGATAAATTTTAGTGCTTGCATCTTAATTTGGGAAAAAATGTTGCCCTTTTCTAGAACCCGATCATCTTTCATTCTTTGATTTCAGGCCCTTTCTGGCTAATTGGAACACAGATCAGCAGTTAATGAAATGTAACTACAAACCAAAATGAAACCTTGGTCTCATTATCTTTTATTGGTTAGATAATGCTTGGGGTTATTTTCTTAGAATTTTGCTTGTAACACGTGAAACATTGTTCCTAAAAATCCCCTACTATATTACAAAATAGGTGTTCTTTAGGGAAATCATCCTTTTTCTGTAAATGATTCTCTCTGAATTGAGTTTTAAGCTACCTTTGGCATCCTAGATGTTTAGGTTTGAACTAAAATCCCATCGGACACATCGTTAGCATCTGGTGCTGCCATCTGGCGTTTTCTTTTAAAGTCAGGTCTCTATGCTGTCAAAAATACTGTTCTTCTTGTGTTACCTCCAAATATATTTGAGAAGGTGCCCTTATAATACAGACTGCAGTTATTTAGAGATTCAGTTATATACTTGGTTTAGCATTATGAATGCTGTTCCATGGCTAAGTATTCTCATTCTCTAAAGGCAAAACTCTCAGTGGGCATGTCACAATCAGAAAGACTCAGAAGGGGCAGGATGCATGTTGTCACCTTGTCAAATGTGTGTGCACGTTTGCATCTACTGGGTTAGAAGCATTTGGAATTTATATGAAAGCATGGAAGAAAGAAAACTGACTTTTTATTAAGTACCTTTATGATCAGCCCTATATATGCATGATCTCCTTTGAGTATTACCATAACACAGATATGATTTTCCCATTTTCCATCTGGGGAGACTGAGGTGAAGCATCCTGCCCAAAGTCACACAGTGGGTTTGGTAGTGGGTGTCAGAGCCAGATCTAATTCCAAAGACCTTATCTTTTCAAATCTAAGAGACATGGCATGCGTGTGATACAAAAAGGGTGGAAGTGTTAAGTACGACAGAGGACAGAAGTGTGTTTATTCAGCAAATATTTATTGTTGGGCAGTGGACTGAGTCCTAAATATAGAGTCATAAAAAAGGCACAGTTCTTGATCTCATGGAGTTTTTATTCTTATGGAGGAAATAAATACAGAATTCCAAATTGTGGCCTGCCAGACTTGAATACTACTGCCTTAGATGTCAATTATTTAAATGCTATGAACAAAATCTATTCGTCTTTTTTTACAATTTTCTAATAAATGCAGGACTAAATAAAAAAAAAGGATTCCAAATTGTGATATGACAGTGTCTAATGATGGGAGGTTGGCATTCCAATAATCTTGGTTAGAGAAGTCCTCTGGGAGGAAGTGATATTTCAGCTGCTACATGACAAGTAAGAAAGAATTAGCCAAGAGTAAAGATGTGGGAGGGAAGGGAATAGTAAGAGGAAGAGACATTCTGGCCAAAGGTCAAGTGGCCAGAGCCTGATGAAGGACATGACAGGCACAGAAGATGAGGCTGTAGAAACAGTATGGTCCCCGAAGCTGCCCAGTGAACATAGGTCATCAGCTGCGTGGCTCTTGCAGGGATCCAGCTGAGAGCAGATGAAAGCTTGGCCAAGGTCATTGATAACGAAGATGGAGATAAGGTATAATAGACAGAATCCGGTGGCAGTTGGGATGTTGGAGGTGTTGAGAAAGGGCCGAGCATGGCTCCCAGACTTCTGGCTTGAGTAAGTGCTCTGGTGCCATTTTCTAAGATGAGAAGACTGGAGCCCCGGGGAGGACCTTGGAGGTTAAGACCAATAGTTCCTTTCTGGACACAGCAAATTCAACGTGCTTGTGAGAAATCTAAGTGGGTAAGTCAGGCTGAATATAGAAGTCTGGATCTCCAAAGAGATGACTGGACTGGGACATATATTTGTGCATTATTAATATATATTTCAAGTCACCGGAATGAGTAGTGGGTTGGAAAAGGCGATGCCAGGCTGAGCCCTGAGGCATTAAGTGATTTAGCGGTTAGAGGAGAAGGAGCTAGAGAATGACAGCCTGGAGACACTGCAGAAAATGTCACGAACAAGGGTGTGGAAAGCAGTGAGGGATGCCGAGAGGTGGAGTCAGAGGAGGGCCAAAAGAACACCTCTTGGATTTGGCAGTGTGGGTTGAGTCTCATAACCTTGGAAAGGACGCATTCCCTGTAGTGATGGGGGTTCCAGAGTGTGTGAATGATGAAGATTGTGTCCTTGGGGTATTTTTGCTGTGAGCATCTTTGCCACAGACACCTTTGCCCCAAGCATTTCGCTGCAAACATTTTCACCACGTAACTAATTGGCTGTAGGGCAATTTGGCTGTAAAAGACAAAATAACCGGTTGACAGTTTTGTTTTATTTCTTTATTGACAAATTCCAATTTTTACATTATATAAATCTTACCTAGCCCTAATAAAGCTCTGTGCAGTGACGAACAGACATGGTGATCTTAATGTTAGTGAATAACAACACCATATGTAGACTTGATAGAAAATAGTGATAAAACTTACTTGAAGTGTGAAAAAAAGAGAGTGTGAAGCCAGATTGCATACTATCCTCTACCATACTAAAAAATGATAATGCATCAGTGACAGTGGTGCATTACAACATTAGCATTTCTTCCACATTTCCCGTAGAACTTTGGAACGTCTATCGACAGACATGTGCCAATATGCCAAGAACAAACAGCGTAGAAGGCTTTCACAATGCAATGCAAAGCTCAGTTTCAAATATGCACCCTCGGATTTGGAAAACTGATACCTCTCTTAATGAAGGAAGAAATTATTAATTTTATTACTTTTTAGGTTTCATCATGTCCTTTCTCCTGTCCCTCTTTTTTCATCATTTTATCCTTTACGGCAAAATTGCCCTACCGCCCATTAGGTATGCAGCAAGAATGCTTGCAGAAGATGCTTATGGTGAAACTGCCTAGAACCAATAACAGTGGGATGTGTTTTGAAATGTTTGGCTTTGAAGACCAGGACAGAAATAATGGGTGGGCTAGAAATAGAGATGGCGGGGTAAGAGAGGTTTCTATAGGAGATGGGAAACTCTAGACCATATGAGAATGTTTAGGATCATGATTCAGTGGAGAGAGGGGGTTGAAGATGCAGGGGAGGTCATAGGGACAAGTGTGAAAGCTGGGGGAGAAACACACAGCAGCGGGTGGAATCCTAGCACACCGGGAGGGCGGGTTTGACAGGAGGTGTTCTTGCTCATGTCCAAAGGAGGTTGAATACAGAGAAGGCCAGTTTGTAGGCTGCTGGAGGGAAGATGAGGTAACTTGGATCTGTTCACCTATATCTCATGTTTTCTCAATTAAATACCGGTCGAGCTTATCAAGCCTATCAGATGAGAAAGAAAGGCGGAGGGAGTAAAAGGTTGATTTATAAGAGTCTACTTAGTCATCTGTCTCTTCATGCCTTCGGTTAGACTGAGTTCCTGAAATCAAGAGTAAGGCTAGGTTCCCGGAACCATTTGCCTCTACGATTCCCAAACACAAGAATGGCTTGGAAGTCTTTGGAGATGGTGGATGAAACATTCAGTGGGATCCTTCTGGGAGTTCTTAGCCTTACAGTGGCCCTAATTCACCTCCTCAGCTGTGTTGATGTCATGAAAACCAGCATCGACCTCACAAACTGCCCCCTGATGATGCTGACAGCTGGACCACTAATGTCCAACTCCATGTGCCATTTCTTCATCTTTCCTTGGTGCCAACCATGCCTCCATATCAGGGAAGCATTCTTGGATCCCATGACTCTCAGGTGTACCAGGCACAACTGTAAAGGTAACCAGACCAGTTCTTTTCCGCACTCTTGATTCTAGAAGCCAGCCCAAAGGAATCTGTGCATGTATATCGTGTGTGAGCTCTGTGTGCAGTGAGGGTAGGGGGGAGTTACAAATTTTAGAACAACAGCATCATCAGTGAAATTGATGTATCATTTCCTAATATGAAAATGTGAAGAGTAATGCTCATCTGTACAAATGACAGTCTAACATAATTTTTTTTAAAAAAATCAGTATCAAATTACAATTGTATATATGGGAGGAGAGACCATAACAGAGTTACCTCTTCCAGAGCCCAAAGACCAAAGCAATATTAGATATTTGTTACATTAGTGTTCCAATATGTACAAATATACTGTCACCTCTGTGAGAGGAGAGTGTCATATATAATAAATTCTAATATTATTCAGGCCTAAAATGAACAAACTACAACATGCTACAGTCTCAAACAATTAGTCCAGCTTAAGTAATTTCGTATGTCTTTATGTGCTTGCTGCTCCCTGTCACTTCCTTCTCCCTACTTCCAGCCCAAGCAGACGTCCATATTTTCTGGTTGTGAATCCTCAGTAAATCATTGCATAATGACTGAATGGATATACATAGTTCTTAGAAATCCAAATTCCAGGGTCAACAACTAAGATCTCTCCCAAGATTCTTAGAACTTCACCAAAGGCAATGCAAGCTTGAAGAAGTTCTTACTGAAACAGAGGTGATTCTCCTGTGAACAGAATCTCACTGCTAAACGTCAGACAGAAGTTCAGCCTCTGAATAGGTGGAGCTTCAAGAGGGTCTGACTTAGGACTCTGTGTCTCACTTTCCCTTTATATTACATAATTCACCTCCTTCTTACATCTACTTCCCTTTCAAGTTTTTACCTCTGTGAAGTTGTCTTACACATGAAGAAATGTCCTAGAGATTGAACGAGGGCCTAATATGCCCAGGAACTCAAGAAGTTTCCAATATTTCAATATATAAATATTCTAATATTCTTCTTTGACCTTCCCTCTGAGCTGGGGGGCCTGTTAGCTATAAGTTGGAGACAAATCAAGCATTGGAAATAACCCAGCTTTCAAGTTCCAGGTTGGATAGTATCTACGCTTTGCTTTTTTTCTCTCTAACTATAAAAGCTGGAAAAACTGAGTGGTTTTCTCAGTTTTTGAGTCTTTCCTCTCTTACCCGCACTGCTCCCTTGATTGTTCATTTTACCTGTGACCTGAAAGTCATTTCAGAGCCACAAGTTCAGGCCTTATGCCAAACAGAGGAGCACCAGAACCAAACACAAGGGACATCCTCCAGCCATTTTCTTCAAGGAAAGTCAGTCTTGATAATAATTTGGCAAGAGACTTAATTGATCATACACCTCACCTTCCAACCAATATCTTTACAAAACATCAGGGACAAGAGCAGTTTTATCTCAAATGTGAGAGAAGAAGAAGAAGAAGAAGAAGAAGAAGAAGAAGAAGAAGAAGAAGAAGAAGAAGAAGAAGAAGAAGGAGAAGAAGAAGGAGAAGAAGAAGGAGAAGAAGGAGAAGAAGAAGAAGGAGAAGAAGAAGAAGAAGAAGAAGAAGAAGAAGAAGAAGAAGAAGAAGAAGAAGAAAGACAAACAAAACAAAACAAAACAAAACAACAAACTTCAGCCAAGAAACTGTATTCCTTTCAGAAGCAGAGACCAATTTGGCACTTGTTCTTTGACTTACATTATTCAGCCTTGTATCTCAGGATGAGCAATTCTAAAATGCCAAGCATATATTCCAAATACTTGTAGCTCATTTTAAAAAATCAGGTATGTGCAGATACTTGAATATTAACAGCCTTTCCAAATGACTGGCGAAGTCTTCCTTATCGTTCAAAGGAGCAAAACAAAACCCCACATCATAAGTAACAGACTCTAATAGTTGGCCAATACACAGGCTGGGTCGGAAAATTCCTTAACGTGGCAACCAGTGATTTCCAAAAACAATTCAATTTCAAACAACGATCCTTCCAGATGTGACATTTGGGTAGAATTGTTTGAAAACACCAGAAGGAAATGTGAAATACCAGTGGTTTCTAGACAATCAAACTACAATTGTTGAGGTTTGAGATGGAGCTATGCTGTTACTCCTATATATTAAAATGTTATTTATACTTTGCATGGTATGGCGTGCCTGAGGGGATGGAAACTTAATTATACACATTCAGTCTCAGTCAGGTTTGTTGAAATTATGCTTTAAATGGCCACAGGCAAAATTATGACTTGGGAAATGAGTCTCTGGTGACCCGGTCTCATATTCTGGTCTTGTTCTCCTTTTTAGCACCTTGTGTACCCTCCCTGTCCCTGCCCACCCCCATCTCTCGATATTGTTGGAAGGGGCTTGGGAGAATCCAGTAAAATCCTTCACAGGAAAATCTTCCGTAGGGCTTTTTGCATTTTGAAAGAGGATCTGGAAAGAGGGCAGTGTTCAACCCAAAGGAATAAAAATTCGAGGTAGTCAAGAGAACAGACGTAGGAATTGTGCTGGTTTCTCTCAAATCTTACCCAGTGGCTGATGCTGCGGACAAGACTGAGTGTGACACTCTGCTAACCTTTGGTGACCTTACCTCCACCATGTTCCTAGAAGCAGCCGGCATCAGACAGACCTGGAATCTAAGAGTAGATGAACAATGAAGTCACAGATCTTTGAGCCAATTACTAAATTTCCCCAGCTTCTGTCCTCCCACTGTGAGAGGCTGAAATGAAAGATCTCCCACACAGAACCGGGGATGGTGTCTGACAAATCATCCCTCATCGGCTCCTTCCTGCTACTGTCTGAGTGAAAACAAACTTCACTACCTATTAACTACCCTGTGCCTCCGTTTCCTGATTTGTAAAATGGGGGCACGGAGTCCTGCCCAGAAGAATATCATGAGAATTATTGTGATTAAAGCATGTTAAGCGCTTAGTACAAGGCCTGGCACTTAGAAGGTGCTGGGGAATTACTAGCTGCTACTTGGTCAGGTATTTTCAATACTGGAACATTCACAAGGATTTCTACAAGAGATTTTATTCTTTTCTCCACAAGTATGGAGGAGAAAAACTTTCCCTCTTGTTTCTCCATCCAAACTTTCTGCCTTCTCTGATATGCCTTGTGCACTTACCACAGACATTTCAATTATTTGGCCCTAATGGAAGGAGTCAGGAGTGTGGAAAATCTAAAATAGCAGTGAAGGCCCAAGTCCTCTATGTTTAATTTTGTCATGCAGAAAGGGAGCACCATCAATGGCATGACACCCATCCAAAAGCCGCGGAGACCCTCAGCCTCTGGCAGGATGGGCCCTATTTCTGACAGCCAGCGATCAGGAGTGGGGGAAGCAAAACATCGTCCAGCAAGCCAACGACTTGTGGGTAATGCACAGTCACTGTGCGCACAGTTACAATGCGGTCTTGGAAACCATCCTCAGCCTTTAAAGTAAGAACTTCTTTAGACCTCAGGATGGGCGTCAAGACTCCTGTCGAGCTCTGTGGGAATTGCCTCGGTGCTAGATTCAAAGAAAGCAGGGAATTCTCATTGTGACCATCTGTTAATTTTCACTGTACACGCTCTCTCTCTCTTTTTTTTTTTTTTAACACCTTCCCTGCTACCTGGCGGCGAGTCTTGAATTCCAAAGTCTGAGATTCAGTCGTTTGAGTTCCAGCTAAAACGCAAAGATTTCCTAGATGGATAACAAACCCTCTTTAGCTATTGGCACACGAATGCCAATTAACCACAAGTTCGGCTTATTTCTTAGACAAATACCTTTTATCGGGGAGAGGAGTGGGGAATTAGCTACTCAGGGCCCCCGGCTCAAGTGCTTTCAGGGTTTGGGCAGGCTGCCTGTAGGGCTAGAGGGAGAGGTAGAGGCTGTGGTATTTTGGAGAATAAGTCCTCCCTAAAGGTATCACATTTAAAACTTTTAAGAACATCGTGCTAGTCAAGTACAACATGCCTGTCTTTTGGCTGAAATGGTCGTTGGTCCATCGGGTTACCACCCGAGATCCAGAGTATGAAGCAGAGGGAGGGAGTTCTGGGCGGTAGCCTGGTGAGATGCTGCGAAGGGGACAGCCTGAGTCATGAGGGACCTGTGAAGGGACGCACATAGTTGTGTGACAGTTGTGTGCAGGGAATGCTGGCCTGCACCCTCCATGCCTGAGTGTAGCATAACTCACCCCAGCCGCCAGCTGCCATTTGGATCACCTGTGAGAGTCCCCAGAACAAAGAGGCAGTTCTTGTGAGTCAAACATCCAGGAGACAAACCTTCTAAGAATTTTACAGGGCCACAAAAAGTACAGGATCCTAGAGAGATTCCATAATCTGGAGAGTACTTTTTAGAACTTAGAGTCTGAGTTTAAACATATTAGCGGGTGGAGAGGTGAAAAAATGCTTTCTCCCCTCAGTGGGCCCCTTGATCACCCAGACTCTGCTTCTTGACTAACTTCACATGGAGTGGGTTCTGGGCATGCCACAGAGGGATCTGTCCGCCTGACCTACTGTCCCAGAGAAAGGGCTTAGGGGAAAGTGAAAAAATATTTCCCAAGTAAAGTTAGGGAGTGAAGTACGGTTATCCCAATTGTTGGGACCAGTTCCTGGTTCTGTAGCTAGCATGGTGCCTGGCACATGGCCTGTAACCAGAAGATTCTTCCTGAGCAACGATATCTGGGCTGCACTGGATCACCTTCTGATAGACAGCCCATTCGTCCAGATGCATTTCCACTTAGGGTAGGTCTCAGCCTTCCAAAAGCCTGAGCTATGCTTTTAGTAGGTGTCCCTAGGTCCTTTCTGCTCACAGTGTACCTTCAGTATCAATATTTAGAACCTCATTGCTTTCCTGGCTTTTGTGAAGTTGAAAAAAGCTGATGGAACCCAGATATTTACAGACTGGCCATACTGGGCTTATCACCCGTCGCACTCCCAGAAACAAAGTACATGTCAACATATAGAAGAATGATCCGGGGCCAAGTCTTGAGACGGGAAGGATTGTCATGTGTATCCCTCCCATGGCCATCACTTTTCAATTTTGCATCTTGTGACTTCTACCATTACAGATTAATGATCACAACCAGATGGTTTGAAAGCGTGTTAAGGCGGGGTACCTTTCTCTAATGTACTCATCAATGTCATGGTTCAGAACAATGGAGATGGTTTCTTTTTCAGGATGTTCTCACCTCTGGGTTCCTTGACTCTCAGGTTAACGAATGTCCCCAAATGAACACAGGACATATGGCTGTTTTGATGCAGGGATGTTATGATTCACGCTTTAAAAAAAGGACAATTAGGGGCGCCTGTGTGGCTCAGTCGGTTAAGTGTCTGCCTTCAGCTCAGGTCATGATCCCAGGGTCCTGGGATCAAGTCCCGCATCGGGCTCCTTGCTCAGCAGGGAGCCTGCTTCTCCCTCTCCCTCTCCCTTTGTACTCTTCCTCTCTGTCTCTCTCTCTAAAATAAACAAATAAAATCTTAAAAAAAATAGAAATTAAAAAAAAGGACAAGTAAACTTACTGCATTTTTTGTTTCATTTCCAAATAATGTGTGAAGCACATTTCCTTGGAGGAAAAAGCAGGCATTTTATTTACATACATATTTGGTAATAAAATGACATCTTTTACATTTTGATGTGTTTGCTTCAGCACAGCCCCGCTGAAATGACCTCCTCAAAATGAACAGGCCAACTGCTCCCATGACGACAAAGAAATCCAGCAAATGACTGTCTCCCAGTGGGTGAACGTGGGAGGCTTCCTCTGCGTTCCGGTGGCACATAGCTAATTGTACTTGGGACCTTCTAGAACCAAAGCTCTCAGCACTCTCTATCTCTTTCCTCTTGAGGGAAATGAACTGAGAGATGGTAACGGTAGGCTGGAAGGAGGTCAAGGACAAAGCCGGGGAAAATGTAAAGGCATGGATAGTTTGAAGCAAAGGGCGCCTTTGGATATCCCTGACATCACCTGCGGAAAGTGACTGACCTGACCTGTGTCCTTTGTGCACAAGCTCACACACACACACACACACACACACACACACACACACACACTCATGCACTAAAGGACTTTGTAGTTCCTTTTACAGGAAGATGAGAAACTGGTTTGAGTGATGTTTCCAACGGACCAGATGCCACGCACGTGGGCACGGAGGGATAGCCCTACTTTCAAACTATTCATCTCTGCCCTAGGGCGAGGGCCTGACAGTCTAGAATTGGACTTTTCTGAATGAATTTGTATGTGACTGGGGTTGCCACTCCCTGGGGCATTGTCTCTGGTAAAAATGTTGATGTCCCGGAAAAAAAAAAAACAAACAACTCAATAAAGCGTTTTCTAATTCTCGCTCTAGTTCTTTTTCTTTTTTCATTTTTCTTCTGTGGTATTTTTTTTTTTCTTTTTTCAAGAATTTCTTGGGAGACAAATTAAAGGGTTGTGAATCTAGATGACTTAACAATTGTCTCTAATGCCCGGCAAACGTCGCTCTAAAATACATCATTTGTGGGGCGCCTGGGTGCCTCAGTCGTTAGGCGTCTGCCTTCGGCTCAGGTCACGATCCCAGCGTCCTGGGATCGAGCCCCGAGCCCCGCGTCGGGGCTCCCTGCTCCGCGGGAAGCCTGCTTCTCGCCCTCCCACTACCCCCGCTTGTGTTCCCTCTCTCACTGTGTCTCTCTCTGTCAAATAAATAAATAAAAAATCTTTTAAAAAAACAAGATACATCATTTGTGACGGGGTGTACTGCTGACTTGAAATTGACTGCAGTCCCTGATCACGGCAATGCAAGATACTCCCCTAAATGAGGTCTGCGTGAGTGGTTTTTAACCAGTGTTATTGGGGAACGAAAACAAACAATAAACTGCATTCATTAAACTCAGGCAATTCAGTGAGTTTTGACAGTTTTATGTACCTGTTATATCACCACCATAACTAAGATACAGAACATTTTCATCACCCCGAAGATTCCTTATATACTTCATTCTTGATCCTACCTCCTGGCAACCCCTGATTTGATTTTTAAACACTACAGCTTAGTGTGGATTTTCTCTCCCTGGAATCAGGCAGCAATGGACTCTTCCGTGTCTGGCTGCTCTCAGCCTAAGGGCTCTGAGTGCTATCCACTTTGGTGCAAGCGGCGGTGGTACTTATTGCTAAGTAATGGTCATGACAGTGTTATACTTTATTCACAGGTTTTTCCAGTTGCCTTATTGTTTTTTTTTAATTTTTTTTATTATGTTCAGTTAGCCAGCATGTAGTACGTCATCAGTTTTTTGAGGCAGTGTTCAACAATTCATTGGTTGCATATGATACCCAGTGCTCATCACAACACGTGCCTTACTGTTTTTATTATCACTTAAGAGTGCTGTCTACTTCAGGGCAGGCAAAAACCCATCTGCATTTCCTCAACAAGAAAGAAATCAAGATGGTTTAATCTAGGAAAAGTATAAAGTGCCCCCATGTGATCCATGCCTTCATCTGATTCTGCCTCAAAGAGATGAGATCCTCAACCTTACACTCAGGTCTCAGTACGATCAAGAGCCTTTGCGTTACTTTTCTCATTGCCCTCTCTCTGCCTGATGCCCCAAACAGCACAGTGCCTTAGCAGTGGCTGATGCTGTTCTGTTGGCAGAGAAAGTGCTGGCTGCCAGTACCTTCTGTCAAATCACTCCCCAGCATCTGAGGCATGGCTAGCTTCTTGTGGCAGGAAGGTGAAGTCTGGGGTCAGGACCCAAGCGGAAAGGTGGCAGGATGCTTTGAAGAGGTGCCAAACTTTGAGTGTGTTCTCAAGGACTGACCACCTATTTTGAATAGACTGATCCTTGCTCTCACACTCTCTCTAATCAGTTTTCATGACCGACTTGAATGTGCTCATGTTAACTGACTACAGTAATATTAAACAGTTGTTGAATAGGTCAAGTACGTTTCTACCGCTTCAACAGCCCATTTTACTGGCTTCTGGTCAAAACCCTTCCTTCCTTCCTATTGGAGGCTCCTGTGGGGCCCCTTCTATCACAGCACTTAACCAATTTTGCCTTCTAATTGAATGAGTAATTGATATGCTAGTCTCCATTACTAAGGAGAGTTAAGGTTTTTGGCATTCCCCATAACCTCCAGCACGGGGAAGACGCTATCCTCCATTTAAATAGTTATTGCTGGAAGGAGCAGACGAATAAAGTCATGAAGGTAGGAAAAGTTGAGGACTGTGGGCCTGGGGTCTGGGGCTGAGTTTGGTGTTGCTAGTAGACCTGTTTCACGGGGCTAAAGTTGGCATGAATGAAGTCAGCATGAAATGTTTGGCCTTTATTCTGTAGCCACGAAGAACCACAGAAATTCTGGATACCACATCAGACAGGCCAAGTCTGCACAAAACATAGTCAAGTGCAGAGAAGAGAGGGGGGCAGCTGGGAGGCTGAAAATTATATGTTGACTTGTCAGTCCAGCCACAGTTGGGCAACACAGGACCCAGGGGATGGTTCAATCCATCCATCCCCCCAAATTATCCTTTTGGCTGCCACTTTTCAGCATAAGATGGCTAATACCATACGGTTCCATTTAGTCATTTCTGAAATCATATTTTGGCTAATGTAACCAAGCCAGACAAATGAGCCTGAACAAAATGAAAATATCTGGAAGACCTGGATTTAGATTATCTTAGGTGGAAACAAACTCATGCTAAATTCTGTCTTCAGATTTTTTTTTTCCCCAGGCCTTTTTATTGCTTTTTAAAGTAATGGAGTAGAATTCTAGGGCTTCAATTAAGTTGTATCATATAAACATGTGACTGATGTATGTTAACTATAAACAGTTGACAAAATTAAAAGGTACTATTGGACTAATGTAATTTAAGACACTGTAAATATTTTCATTTTGCATTACAGTTTTATTTTATGCTATGCAAAACTATTCATTTGTAATATTAATTCTAGGTCCAATTACTAATTGATGACAACACTAGATTGGCTTATATACACAAGCTTGATTACCATCTTTTATCAGTTATTTAAGGAATATTCGGAAAGTACTTTGGGCCCCACCTGATTTTTCCTGTTAGGACTGATTTGATTACCTAATCCCAACTTGAGTTTTGACCCTGGAGTTGATATTCTTTTTATCATTTTATTATTCTTATAAAAATGACACAAGTTTATTATAAAAAATTCAAAAAAAAGAATTAAAAAAAGTCTTATAAAAATGACACAAGTTTGTTATAAAAAATTCAAAAAAATTATAAAAAATTCAAGCCCCTAGTAAAGTACAAAGATTGGCATAAAAATTGCTGTGAGCTCCTTTTCATTTGGCCTAAGTGACTATTACTCCAGCCATCTCTCTCTGGGCACGAACATATATAAATAAGCAGGCATGCAGATGTTTTCATAGGACTAAGGTTGTCATGTGCAAGTTATTAATACAGATATTATAAAGGCAAAACCAGAGAATATTATAAAGGCAAAACCAGAGATACTATATTTAATTTTACTTGAGTTTGACAAAAAGAAACCAAAGAGATGGTGATGGTATTGCTGAGCTTCAGAAAAATATTTCTTCCCTAAAGAATATTCTTTAAAGAATATTTTTAAAGGACCCACTACAGTTAAAAAACAAAGATAAGTTACCAGATTTGGAAAAAAAAAATGTAACTCTGGGTTTTAATTTTATACTGTTTTAAGTGACTGTTTGTCGTGACAGTAAAGAATTTAGTATCATTAACATCTTAGCCCCTCTCCTTCCCTTCCCAAATTTTGATAAGTATTTTTGTATGTCAAGGTATGTTCTTTTTTTATTCTCTTCTCAAACCCCCAATTTCTAGGGTCGTCTTGCTTTAGTTCTAGGCTTAACTGGATCCATTGCCAGTCTTAGAGTCACGGCTTCAAGATTTCTGAGCTTGTCTGGTTGTTTCATTTCTTGATTGCTTCTATTTTATTAAATAATGTTTTCCAAAGGGGATCAGAAGTAGAGTGATTACATAATCTGTTAATCAAATGGGGACACCTCAGAGAATGCAAGAAGGAGCTATTAATACATGTCAAGACAACAGGTATCATAGGGACTGTTTTAGGCAAAGCAGAACTTAAGATCATCCTAAAGCCAGAGGTGGTGTATTTCATAAGTTCTCATCAACTCAGCCCTTTTTTGAGTCATTTAAATGGTGCCAAATGGCTCCTTACACAAAGAAGCCTCTATTTGGGGGGAAAAAAAGTTTGCTCTGACTAAAGTTTCAACAGCTGACTTCTTGGGGCTAATGGGTAGGCTTTACGGAGTCCACCAATTGTTCAAAATCATACCCATAATTCTGTATACGTGTGCATTATTCTGGAAAGATGACCATATAACTCATTAGATTTTCAAAGGGGACTATTGCCGCATAAATATTACTAATTTCTACTTCACCACAAATCTCCAAAAGGCTACCTTGCTGGATTATGTTCCCCTAATCTCCTAGAAATGATGTCACACAAATATATTTCACATTATTATTACTTAGTTTTTGTTGTGGGATTAGTATAAGCAAGGGCCAAATGTAGAGTGTTTCTGATCTTTTGTAAAATTGCTAGTAAAGACTTTGATTTTACTTTTCAGTATCAATTTCGTTAGGATTCGTATGATAACACTTAATGCTTGGAGGATTTTTCCCCTTCAACCAGTTGTTATCCTTCCTTCTATAAGCTCTATTGGGATTGAGCTGTGCTGTTTGCTAGGGTTTCCTTTCAGCCTGAGCTCTCAGGGTGGTCACTGGGAGCTGTTTGAAGCTATTGAAATAGATATCCTAATCTAGGATTACTGGAATTATTTCCATTCTTCTTCTGTCAATACCTCATTTAATACCAAAACACTCTCCTTTTTGGTCCTTTTTCTGTTTCCATTGCTTAGAGGGTGGTATTACACACCTATTTATTTTTTATTTTATTTTATTTTAATCTTACTTTTACATTAGTTTCAAGTGTACATTACAGTGATTCAACACTTCCATACATCACCTGGTGCTCATCATGACTAGTGCACTCCTTCATTCCCAACACCTATTTCCCCCATCCCCCACCCCCTTCCCCTCTGGTGGCCATCAGTGCGTTCTCTAGGGTTAAGAGTCTGTTTCTTGGCTTCTCTCTCTCTCTTTTTTCCCTTGCTCTTTTGTTTTGTTTCTTAAATTCCACTGATGAGCGAAATCATAGGGTATTTGTCTTTCTCTGACTGACTTCACTGAGTATTATAATCTCTAGCTCCATCCATGTCATTGCAAACAGCAAGGTTTCATTCTTTTTGATGGCTGAATAATATTCCATTGTATATATATATACCACATCTTTATCCATTTATTTATTGATGGGCATCTGGGCTTCTTCCATAGTTTGGCTTTTGTAGATGATGCTGCTGTAAACATCGGGGTGCATGTGTCCCATTGAATTAGTGTTTTTGTATCCATTGGGTAAATACCCAGTAGCGTGATTCCTGGGTCATAGACTAGTTCTACTTTTAACTTTTTTGAGGGACCTCCATACTGTTTTCCAGAGTGGCTGCACCAGCTTGCATTCCCACCAACAGTGTACGAGGGTTCCCCTTCCTCCGAATCCTCGCCAACGCCGGTTGTGACCGCTACTTTTTTTAAACTGTAATAGTGAGTAGGTAGATGGCCGGTCACCCACAGTGACCCGGAGAAAAGCTGTTAAATGTCCACTTTCCTTTGCCATGCACAATCCTGGCCCAAAAGATTAAACATGAAGCATTCCCAGCAGAGAAAAGACATTAGCATAAAGGAGGGGAAAAAATGCTGCGTGGAAAATAAAATGATAATGCCAAAGGTGGCCAGCAAAATGATTGGAAACATATGAAAGTTAGTGGATTCAAGTTAAAAGAAATACACACGTCTGAAAGCTTTCCCTGAAGGGCTCAACGCCCTCTGTCCATTTCCAGCCTCAGTAGACTTTCCCAGGAAATCAGGAAGCAAAAGCAAATTTGTGATGAGTCCTAAGAAACTTGCATGGGGGTGGGGCTTTAGCTGCTCCCCCCCCCCACCCCCATAAAACAGTTCACACCTGAAAGAGCTCTTCTGTAGATTCAGGGATTAACTTCTTTTAAAAAATCTTTTATCTAGATGTTAAAAAATTAACGCCTCACCCCAAGAATATCTGAAATGTTGACAGGAAAACTGTTGATCTAACCGTTCGCTCTGTCGGAACTTTAGACTTATCGGCTTCCTCTTTGCCTTCCTTTGATTACGGTTTCCTGGAATCCGTGGCCCTGGCAAGGCCCCGGGTAGACAGTCCCCACGCCGCGCGGGGCAAAGCCTCAGTGCGCCTGCCTTGCTCGGCTGGGCTGTGCCCTTTCATAGCAGAGCCTCCTGCCCTTTTCTTTCCTGGGGCGCTGACCCCCTCTACCTCTGTTCCCTCTCCATCTTCCCCACAGCGCCCCCATCCTGCTCAAAACACCAGAGAAAGAGGCTGAAGAGCAAACCCACCGCAGGGACCAGGGGATGGAGATCGTTTAGTTCTCTTTGCAAGTTTCAGACTGACAATCGTGAAATGAATGAAAAATAAAAGAGGTTATCTTATCTCCATTCAGCCCCACAGGGGATGCATTTTTCTCTACAGCTGTGTTCTGGGTTGCTTGCACTTCCCTCGAGCAGGCTTAGGAGTGAAATGTTTAAAACCTAAGAATATGGAGTGTGTTGCAGGTTCAACTGCAGTTCAACCACAAATAGAGAGCATGGACCAAGCTTTGGAAAATATAATATAGAACATCTTAGCCTTTTTATGGTATTAATTTTCTCCCACATCCCCTTAAGTTATTTTGTGCATGTCTTCTGGCCTCTGGGTCTGCCTGTTTTCTTCTAATTTTTCCTTCCAAAGGAAACCTTCTGACAATGTGACATGAATGTCCCCATTAATGACCCGTGCCATTTATTTTGCTTATATGCTTGGTTAAATACTGGAATCGGCTCATGCTTTCCATATGGAATATTAATATTCATTATTCTCAAAGTAAAAAGACAAGCTTCTCATGTTAAACTAAAAAAGCCTGTATTTAATTAATCCTCAAGTAAATGAACATGTAAAAAATAGTAACTGTTGAGTATTTTGAAAATCACTGCTTCTGCTTTAGCCTTTCTCTTAGGTCTCGAATTCGCCAAATATTTTTAAAGTCACTTTTCAGGCATTAGATCCTCTTACATGGCTAATAAAAGAGAAGTCTAAAAACAATTTAGCCATTTTTTGAGAAATGTAGTTTATTGGCATGGTTCAGCATAGAATAATAGAAGAAAAATATTCTACTTCAAATAGTGTGCTTTTAAAAAAAATGATTCTTTTGGGGCGCCTGGGTGGCTCAGTCAGTTAAGCATCCGACTCTTGGTTTTGTCTCAGGTTATAATCTCAGGGTCGTGGAATCGAGCCCCAGATCGGGCTCTGCACTGAGCTCAGAGTCCGCTTGAGATTCTCTCTGCCTCCGCCCCTCCCTCCACTCTCTTTCTCTCTAATTAATTAATTAATTAATTAATTAATTAAAATATTTTAAAAATTATTCTTTTTTTTAAATTATTGAAGTATAGTCAACATACAATATAATACAATGCTGTATTACTTTCAGGTGTACAGCATAGTGATCTGACAATTCTGTAAATTCCCAGTGCTTACCCCAGACAAGTGTCATTACCATCCGCCACAATACAACGTTACTACAATATTACTGACCATATTCCCTATCTGTACTTCTCATTTCTGTGACTTACTTATTTTATAACTGGAAGTTGGTACCTCCGAATCCCCTTTACCTTATCTCATCCGTCCCCCATCTACCTCCCCTCTAGCAAATAATGTGTATTTTTTAAAAAGTGGATCATCTCGGGAGTAACTCCATTTTCCACTTTGCTTGCTGTGTATTAGTGACTTCACTCATCTAGAATCTGTCGTTCCTGCTCGGGTATGCAGAAACCAGAAACGTGCTTCCTTCTTGTTTTGATTTTGCTCTCTCTTTGCACTGCAGGTGTAACCCCCATGAGCCTTAGTGAAAAGCTGGCTGACTCTCAAACCTGCACACATTTGACCGTGTCTTATATCCCCAAAGGAAACCACACCACCAACTTAATTTGTTTCTGCTTTCACGCCACCCAGTGCTACTTACAAACATTGGCAAAGGTCTTTTCATTCCACTAAGTTTCTTGCAGCTCATCCTCACTGGGTCTTCCCATTATCCGGTGAGTATGCTTCCCTAATTGAATGACTGTCAGATTCTCTGCGGTACCAAGAGAATCCCAGTTTGTTTTTGCAAACACCTCAGTAATTTTTGCTATTTTATTTCCCAGAATCCAAATCTCTTCATTCTCTGAAGATGGTTTGCCTCATAGTTAGAAGGCTGAATTCATCCTGTAGGAGCTCCTTCTTGTGCCTCACTTCCTGATGACCCATCCCTCTTTCGTCTTTTCTCCTTGTCCTCAGAGGCTAACATGTCTAATTACATCCGGGGATCTCATCTCCTCCTGCCTCCTCAGAGACCTTGCTCCCATACTTAGCCCTCTGCTCTCAGTGCTAACTGTCTCTTTCTGCCTAAGATTGTTCTACCCCTAAAACAACAACCAAACAGATCTCTTTATTTTTTTTAAGATTATTTATTTATTTTAGAGAGAGAGAGAGAGTGGGGGGGTAGGGGAGAGGGGCAGGGAGAGAGAAAGAATCTCAAGCAGACCCTAGTTAAGTGCAGAGCCCAACGTGGGGCTCCATCTCATGACCCTAAGATCGGGGCCTGAGCAGAAACCAGGAGTCAGAGGCTTAACTGACTGCGCCATCCAGGCGCCCCCAAAACAGATCTTTCTTCAGCTCTACCTCTGTCTCAAATTTCCTTTCTGCGAACTTTTTGAAGTTGTATTTCTGTTTTCCTTGACTTAATCCTTAACTTTTAACAGTTAAGTTTTTACCCATATCCCTCTGTCAGAGCTCAACTCTCAAAAGTCACTGGTATATAATCTGTCAGCAACCAAATCTAGCGACTTTCCTCAACCCCTCATTATTCCCTGTGGCATTGGACAGAAGTGATGCCGCCTTTCTGGAAACCGGAAGTGTTTCCTGAATTCTGAACGGAGTCTTTTGTCTCCACGCCCTGTTTCTTTAATTGAGAACTTGAACCTTTGTCTTTTCAGGCTGTGATTTCCTTTGCCCAATCTCTTCACTGTAGATTTCCCTCAGGACTTTCCCTCCATACATACTCTATATTCTACTTTTCTGGAATTTTCATGGTTTTAAACATCATCTCTGTGTGCAAAGCTCTGAAACCCATTAATTCCAAAGGACAGGACTCTATTTGCTATTTTGGCTGGACTTACACTTGAATTCTACTAGGATATCAAACGCAACACGTCCAGAACAGAATCCACTTTTTTCTCCTTCCCTAACCTGCCTTTCCGGGTTTCCTCTTTTCCGCAAGTGACATCACCACTGATGTTCTCTTGGATCCATGATTTCCTTACCCCAGAGCCAGGGATGCTCAAGCTCTCATTGATGTGCTGCCAACACAGCCCTTGGAGATACATTATTGCCAGACTAATTTTCTATAAGTGCAATTATAGGTTATTCCCCTGCTTAATAGCTTCCTATCACTTACAAAACAAAATCCAGATCTTAACATGGCATTCATGGTTGTTCATAGCACGGCTGCAGCCAAACTATCTGATTATAGTTCTCAAGGCTACACTTATCACTGGGCAACTATTTGTTATTATTAATATAAATATTTTATATTAGTTGCTCTTCTCTCCACTCACTTTTAGGTTCCTGTCCCTGAGGCTTCGCTCATGCTGTTCCCCATCTCCAAAACCTTCTGTGATCCAAACTCTACCCATTCTTCAAATGCTACTTCCCTCAGGCTTCCCTGGTCTTCACAACTGGAAGAAACATTTCCAACCTTTGCATTTCATTTATGTGTTACCACTAATAGAGCCATACTCATTTTCTTTTGCTTAGTGTTTACATGAAACTTCTTCCCCATCCTTCTGCTTGTAAACTGTTTGTGCCTTTATTCATAAAATGTGTTTCTTGTAACCAACATATAGTTGGGGTTTTTCATCTAGAGATTTTTTATTTTATCTAGTCTGTCAATCCAGACCTTTCAATTATGTTCTTTAGTCCATTTATATTTGCTGTAATTATTGATCTGTTTGAGTGTAAGTCTATCACCTTGGTGTTTTAATTCTATTCCTCTTGCCCTTTTGTGTTTGTTTGTTGTTTTGTTGGTTCCTTCTTTCCTATCTTTCTTCGGCAAGTGGTTAATTTACCTTTTTTTTTTTCATTCTACGTCCCATGTTGAATTTTTAGTTCTGCCTCTTTGCATGTGTTTGTGGTTTGTGATTACTGTAGACATTAAAATTTGCACCTTTAATATATCACATTCTCTGTTTAAAAAAATCAGTTTAAGAAAAATCTAAGAATTCTATGACAATCTATTTCCAATGTTTAGTCCTTGCTTTAGGTAAGTTTAGTCCTGGGGTTTAAACTCCCCAATGGTAAGCTACCCCTGCCTTGTACTTCATATAAAGCCTGGGAGCTACAAGGCTTTTCCCTGTTCTCCTGCCGCAGCCTTAGGCTGCTGTGGACCCTTCCGGCATGCAACACGGAGGGAGTCCCTCCTACTGTCCCCTCCCTCCTTAGTTCCTACCCCTCCATCAGCAGTCGATTGTTCTTATCTCGAACCCAGAGCAAGGCCTAGTTCTCCAGCCTCAGATTTAGGCAGGACCTGCATTCCTGAATTGGTGAGGGTTTCTCTCCGCATTGTTAGACTGCCCCACCCCTTACTGTTACTGGGTGTAAGACGGGGTGTGGGAGGGCTTATATAGATAGTTACTGCATGCATGCCTGCATTTCAGTAAGGTTCACACTCAGCTGTCCTGCCTTCTCTCTGTGGGAGACCCTGCTGTCTCATATTCACATAAGGTTGCAGCCTGGGAGATTCTCTTGGTTGTGCTGATCCACTCTCAAACTCAGGCAGTCCTTCTGGTTCATTAATTTACCTTGCAACTTTGATTCTCCAATAGACTAAAAACTTACGCTTCCGTAAGCTCTCTGATTTGTTCTTATTGCTTAGGTGGGAGCAAAGTTTCGTGTCACTTTCTATACCCTGGAGAGAAGCAAAAACTCCCTATTCCATTTTAACCTTCAGTCTTCCTTAGATTTAGTTCTCCCAGAAACAAGTGCTAAGAAAAGAATTTGAGTCCAAGTAGTTTATTGGGGTGGTGATCCCAGGACCCCCAGTAAAGTTGTGGGAGGAGCGACAGGGAAGAGAAGGAAGTCTATATAGTGTGTGAATGAGCAGCTGAGGTGAAATCCCACCGGGGGCTCTTGGAACACTGCATGGAAAAAGCCTTGGTGAAGTGGCCATTATCGACCAACTCCCACTTGTGGTTGATTAGCCGCCCTGCCTGTGGGTGGAGCCTGCTCCAGGTCAGAAAAGGCTTAGAATCACAGGAAGTTGTTAAGGTGAGGGAACGTGGGACGCTCGCTACACAGTGTCCCTTCTAGACTCTCCAGTGACACTTAATGACTTGACTTCTCAGGAATATTGGCTTACTAGAGCCTGATGTTACTGAAAAGATGATTCATACCTGATTTATTTCCGTAGTCTCCCAGCGTGGAGAATGGCCGGAAGATAGGTAATCAAAAATCATTAAATGAGAAAACACATTTTATAAAGTACCAATTTGTAGAATTCTGGTCAGCTCTTCTTTATCTCCTATCGTCCTCCCAAACCCACACCCGCACCCCCACCCCAATCACTCAGATGACATGGTTTGTTCTCTTAGTTGTCAAAAAAATTTCCATTTACCTGACTGGCTGGAATTTTTAAAAAATGTGATTGTCCAGCTAATGTGAATGTATTATAATTTAAAGTGTAATTTCTACGCCTGCACTTTATCTAACAGATATTTTATATTACTTGTAGCCAACAATGATAAGGCGTCCACCAACAGTTATCTGCTACATTTGTGGTCGTGAATATGGAACAAAATCTATTGCCATCCATGAACCACAATGTCTGAAAAAGTGGCATAATGAAAACAACTTGTTACCTAAAGAGTTAAGGAGATCAGAACCTAAAAAACCAGAAGTCAGGACCATTACAGGTAAGTTCTGGGAAACAAAAACAAAAACAAAAAAACACTTGAGTCTGTAAAGGGAGACTTTTCTCTCTGAACTTATTAAGAGGAGAGGTATTCCTTCTTATTTATTCAAATAACTGCAATCAGCAACATTTACTGTCTTGACTATAACCAAATAGGAAAAACAGTTCTAGAAGGCCTGACCAAAGGGCCTCAGATGCTAAGACGTAAAGACACTATTGTCAAAACTGTGCAAGGAGAGCGACCCACTGGCATTCCCTGTATTTCCCAAAAGTTACTTTCGTATATTATCAAACTTATACTTAAAAAACATGAAGCTTAAAAAATCTTGGCGGGCACCTGGAGACATGTTTTCAAATATGAATGTTTCTTAGTGTTCACAGAGCAGGCTACCGGCCTCACAGTTTTTAGGGTCCACCAGCCAGGATGCCAAACTGAATAAATTAGTCCACGTATGACAAAAGGGAGGGTGGGGGCCACGGGAGTGGGAGAATACTGACTCTTTCTAAAGGAGGCCACGGCTACCTGCTTCCTGCTGTTACCATTAAGAAATGTAGCCCAGTGTGGGCATGTTTTTCGAAAACACAGAAGAAACTGTAAATCCAGAAATCGATAGGCAATGCCCAGATCTTTCAAATTTTGCAATTAATGCTTTGTAAAGCACCGCACAAGCCAAATGAAACCCCATTGACTGCCGTGTGTGGCCTACTGATGGAGCATTTGTTTGCCCATTTGGGGCGAGAACAAAGTAGTTCAGAGAATGTTTGCCAGGCCAACTCAGACTTGCGAATCTTATTTCTACCATCGTCACTTTCTCAGTGGATCGCCTCAAAGAAAAATCATTCTTGGTTTTAAGAAAAGTATCATTCAATTCAGTAATCCTCCTTCTGTAACTGTAGATTTGCATAACTGGAGGGTACCTCCAAGTCATTTAGTATTGATCAGTCCAGAGCACTCTTGTCAGAAATGTGACCCGGGAGAGTTCTCTAACAACCCACAGAGTGGAATCTAGGTTGTCATGATGAAGTTCTAGAGGCTGCTAGAACCCAACTATTCACAGTCCTTGCCAAGAGTAAGAGGACTCATCGTTCAGGTGGGAAAAGGGCTCAAGATGAACACATGCATCCATTGAAATTAGAGCATTTGCCCACAAAGACCTTGTTTGCCTCACTGAAACTCTCTCCTAGCAATTCTCTGTGGTGTCAAAAATCTGTTTTCTTGGGTGCCTGGGTGGCTTAGATGGTTAAGCGTCTGCCTTCGGCTCAGGTCATGATCCCAGGGTCCTGGGATCGAGGTCCTTATCAGGCTCTCTGCTCAGCGGGGAGCCTGCTTCTCTCTCTGCCTCTCTCTCTCTCTCTCTGTCTCTTATGAATAATTAAATAAAATCTTAAAAAAAATCTGTTTTCTTCACTTCTGACTTTATCACCTTCTGTGCCTGAGCATAATGATCACAAGTCTCGAAGAGGAGAGAGAAATGACGGGCTTGAAGGCCCTGGGGGTGTTCATTAGTCTCTTACTGGCCACAGGTGGAAATGGTAGGCCCTATCACTGTACTTCCCTGCAGTTTTCCTCTGGGCGCCATGCTGTTTTTGTTTCTGAAGGCGTCATTCATCTCGAGGCAGAGAGAATTCCCATTCTGATTTCCACCCCCACGGACTTACTATGGTCATGGAATCCAAAGAACCCTTCCTCCAGATCCAAAGTCAATGTCCTGCTCAAAAACTTTTAGCGATGTGATGAATCATCCCCAGTGAGACTCAATGAATACTCTGGAATTTTTGAATACATATTACATTGTATGAGTGAGGAGAAAGTCCACGCCATTCCTTTTTCAATAGTTTTCAAAGCTTTCAAAGTATACATTCGTGTGGAAAGTGATACTGGTTTGTCCAAAGGAGAAAAATGAGGTTGTGCTGGGGTTCAATTTCCCGTGGAGTAAAATAAAGAACATGAGGAGTAGCAGGTTGGGAATCTAAAGTTTGCTATGCTTGTGTGAACCATTAGGAAGAAGTCACAGGAGATTTGCTTGGGCTTTAATGAAGAAATATTTGCTGTGAAAATGATAAAAAGAAAAGTATGCAATCTATGTTTGAGTGCCTGGCTACACTTAAGGGGACCTATTTGGGGTGATTCGAAGACACAGTCAATTTAATGTACTAAAGCCATTCTATTTAAATAAGGTTTATTAAAGCTAAATCCCACACTGTTTTTCTAAAATAAAGCCATATGCCTTTTTTCCTATGGTCTGCCAATGAAGATTATACATTTCTCAGATGTCTTGGTTGTTTTCTTAAGGACACTTCTTTTTGTCAGATTAACTATTCTGTTTGCATTCTTCGCTCTAATTATTTAAAGAATCTCCAAGTTTATGGCCTTGAAGAGATGATACATTTTTAGGATATCATTCATCCTAAATTCACCCTCAACTGTCAGTTTTGGCTTTTCAGAACATTCCACTGAAGGATTACAGAAGAGGAAAATACAAATGCATGTTCTTTTCCCTTTGTAAGTTTATATTTAGAGTCAATTGAAAGAAGGCCAAAAGTTGTATTTGCAAGATAATAATGTGTAAGCAAAGATGTTAATAATTAGTGAAGAATGCATATCATAACACATAAAACAATGTCTTCCCCTTCTTAAAATACAAGGAGCGAAAAGTCTCTGGTTCATAGCTAACTTTTTATTCAACCCTTGCAAGAGGGAGTGGCACTTTTTTTTTTTTTGGCAAAAGTAGTATGATTTGTTTAAAAGCCTCAGTCAACAGGTATTTCCTGAAAATATTTTCCATAAAAAGTAGAGTATGGTTCTCCAGAATAAAAACTGATCCATTTTACCATTTTTCTTTTTCTTTTCTTTCCTTTTTGTTCCTCTTTCTTTCTTTCTTTTTTTTTTTTTTTTAACTTTTCTGCCAAAGGCTTCTATGATCTCGATGCCTTAAATGAAGCTGCTTGGACCAGCGCCCTGAGCCAGCTGGTTCCCTGTAATATTTGTGGGCGTACCTTCCTGCCAGACAGACTGATTGTTCACCAACGATCCTGTAAACCAAAAGCCGCCAAGTAAAGCCCTCTCCCAGCACAAGTGTCACAGGACTAAGATCCTTTTGAGAGAGATTGGGGTAATGGAGGGAAGGAGGAAGAGGGGGTAAGGAGAGGAAACAAGAAACCCTGGAAACCGCTCAAGGTTGTGTAGCGCGGGAAGCCAGCTCAGGGGTCCGCTGGCACGAGCCTGGCCATGACCGCGACGTGGTAGGCCGACGCTCTGCCTACCCCCCCCCCCCGACCCCGAACAGCTGTGCGCATGTGCGCAGACACACGGGTAGGGGGCGGAGCGTCACACTCCGTCGGGCAGAATTACAAGTGGGTTGCACCTCCTCAGGGCTGGCATTTTTGTCTCCAGGAAATTTCAGAGCCAACTGTTGCTGTTTTTCTTCCTTTCTCTTTTCCTGAGCAAGATTTTTGGAATTTCACAATTAGGCCTATTATTATTATGGGAACAAGAGGGTTCAGGTGGCAATTTCAGGCAACTCCTTAGTCTCAAGAAAAACCGGATCCCTCCCCATCCCTGTGCTCTCTGAAATAACGTGCCACCCAGGGAAATGCTTTTGATTGAGCTATTGATTGGAAATCTTCTTTTCTCTACAAAATTATTGCACAGCAAAGACTTTCAAAAAAGAGATAAGGAGTTAAAGTGCTAGAACTGTGCCTAACTCCTACTCTCTTACCAAGAGTGGGAAATTCTACAGAGAAATTTCAGAACTGGTGCCAGCCTCATATGTCAGAAGAGTTCTACAGTGCAATTCATCACATGGGTGGAGGTTAGCTCTTTCCTTCTATAGGAGAAGTCCAGAGAGTTCTCCAGGGTCTCCGAGGGGCTGATAGGTGTTTTATTGTTGAGATCTAAAAGCCTGCCAGGAAGTCCTGTGCCTCCCCACCCATTGCCCAGGCAATGGCTTGTGAAACTGCCCTGTATTTTAGACCTTGAATGTGCATTCATAGAGGCGAGGCTCTCCTGGGAGGAGGCCAGGGTCAGGGAGGGGCTCTGCCCAGGAAATTCTGCTCCCCCGGACAGCGCTGCTTTGCCCAGACTCCCGGCAGTTTTGCTTGGGATCTTTGTTCATTTTATGGCTGAAGTTCAGAGCCATCCTGGATCCACTGGGTTGCTGCAGACCTTGAATTCATGACCTAACAGCACAGTCAGCTCCAAATTATACAAGCAGATGTATTGGACCTAATATTTTAGTCCCACATCACTGTATTATGAGAGGTTAGTTAAGATAGTTGCACTAATCATCGTTGTTGGTTTTTTTGTCTGTTCCAAAGGAAGAAGAGATTAACTTTAAAATAGTCTTTAGCTACCCTCAAAGAACATTATCGCCTTGAGAAAGGCATAACATCTCATACCGTTGATGGTTTAGTTTTTTCATTTCGCTAGCAAAGATGACAACATCTAATACCCAAGTTAGAGTAATAGGTCAGACTGTGCTTAGAGCTCTCTAGACTACCGTGTGTATAAATCTCCCATCAGCCTACAAGGAGAGGTTATCTTTATTTTACATCTGAAGAGACTGATATTTAAATAGGTAACAAGCTAACTCGAGGTCACACTGAGCTTGAGTCGAGGGACGGACTAGGGAAGCAAACTCGTGACTCGGAATCCCAAACCACCACTCGTACCCAGTGCTATCTGTATGCTACAAACAGATCTCATCTCATCATGAACTCAATGAACTATGCAAACGAAAGATCTGCCGAATGTGTTTTTTTTTTTTTTTTTTATCCAGTGTTTATAACTAAGGCAAATGGGAACCTTAGTATGCTTCTAGTTTGCCTGCCGGTCAGGGTTTCTCTTACACTGAGGAGGTGAAAACCCAAGTTTGAACGGCACTGTCTTTCAAAAGCCACTCTGCCTTCTGCTGATACTCAGCAGTCCAGCGAGGAAACACAGCAAAAATGCCGGCCTCCACTTTGAAATGGGTTGCCACTTGGGGCCCTAACAAGACATTCTGATACCCGTTCCTTGCAAAGCATGACCAAAAAAATCCAAACCAACTACTCTGTAGACATTATTAGGTCTGTGAGTTCTGGAAGTGGGCAACGACTGGCTCTTGCAGGAATTGTCACTTCCACAGGGAGTCATGAGTCGCCTGGACATGCACCTGGACACAGGGGGAGACTCCCCCCGCCAACAGTTCCCCCTCAGCTGGCCTGCAAGTGTTCCGTGGAATTACACCCAGAGCAAGCTCAGGAGGAACGACCTCAGTCTAAGAGTTCCTGTCTCTTAGCAAAGGCAAGTCGTCAGAACCTCCACATGGACAGGAGGGAGCTCGACGGTTCTCTGCCAACGGCCCTCCTTCCAATTAACTCACTTCTGTGCCGGTATTTGTACCGCAAAAAGAAAATAATTTCTTGAACAGTAGTCGGAACCTCCGTGAGCTGTGAATTCGAACCTTGCTGTGGTCCCCGTAGATAATCTCCTGGATGATGAGGAGCAGACACTAGATGAAGGTACTCCTAGGTTTCCATTTCCACTCCCAGCTGGGCAGTTATTGGTCTGGGGTGCGTGATTTTTAGAGGCATGGGCAACGCCGCTCCGCCCTCACTGCTCTGTTAACTGGTGCTGCAAACTTCCATTAGATTCTCCTCTAGGAGAGGAGGGGGGTGGAGGGGTGGGGCAGTAAGGAGGGCACATGATGTGATAAGCACTGGGTGTTGGATGCAACTGATGAGTCACTAAACTCTACCTCTAAAATGAATAATACACTCTATGTTAATTAATGGAATTGAAAGAAAGAAAGAAAGAAAGAAAGAAAGAAAGAAAGAAAGAAAGAAAGAAAGAAAAAGAGAAAGAAAGAAAGAAAGAAAGAAAGAAAGAAAGAAAGAAAGAAAGAAAGAAAAGAAAGAAAGAAAAAGAAAGAAAAATAAAAGTTTAGGAATTGCAAAAAAAAAAAAAAAAAAAAATCCCCTCTAGTTAAGGCTACGGGAAAGGTTCCAGGATTTCTGGATGCTCATTTGCACATCACAGTTGCAGGGGATGTCCTATCAGCAGGGAACACGGGGGACCAAACAAGCATATCCTAGCAGGGGTGTGGAGGGGACGAATCTCCCGCTGTGAGTCCGCATGGAAATCCCGTTAAGAGCTCCATTACGGGGACTCTTCGGGCGGCTTCCTCTGAGTATTTTCTGACAGACAAGTATTTCCAACTGGGGTCTCTGGGCTGGCTCCCAGATGACACTGCTTGGGCCTGAGGAATCCTGACCCGAGACTCTTCGTGGAAAAAGAAGCAAGCTGCTATGGCTAAGGGCAGGCGGACTCATTTGTGGAGCAGGGGAGAGAGAGAGAGAGCAGATATCCAGTGCCTTCTACCTACTGAAAACAGCCCTGGGTCTTTCTGTATTTGTCTCCTTCTGACATTAGTAGCATTTCTTCTTCACACTCCGGCCTGAACCAGCCTGTGTGGCTTTAATCCTGTATCAAGTCAGGGCTGGAAGTTCAGCGCCTTTCCTTCCCCCATCCTGAAGTGATGGTCCACCTTCCTTTATCATTTATTACTTTCCTGGTGACCCACCATCCAGCCCACATGAAATGGTGCTCCTGTCTGGCTCATGCTGCCCAATCTCTGTGAGCACTGTGATCAGAGATGAGACATGAGGTTTTCCTGCATTTGAAGGAAACAGACTCCTTGGGGAAGGAGTCAGGTTTCCAGTGGGGGCCAAACCGGGAGGTGTAGAGAGAATATATACCAGGAAAAACACTTATCGTAAGATGATACACCTTAGTTCTGCTTACGTTTTTTTTATAAAAATACTTAAATAAACACAACTCATAGAAAAAGTATAGTGAAGTCTCATGTTCTCTACACCCAGGTAAACTCTCTTCTTGACATCCCACTGGGGTCGAACTGGAATGGTTTAAATTTTAGCTCCTAATTTTTGGGGCAAAAGAGGAAGATGGAATGGCAGAGATTGCTGTTGAGAGCATAGGATTCCACGGTACGTCTGATAACGCCCTTCAGCTGTATTTATGGGAACATGAGATCAAGCCAGCAACGGATATCAGCTTCAACTTCAGATGTGATTAAAAAAAAAAAAAAAAAGTGAAACCTGACCTAGGCATTATGGAGCCAGGTCCTATCACTGAAACACATTGATCACTTACAGGCCAAGGGTTTTAAGGTGACTCTTAGTTGAGAGTGTGCTAGGCAAAACAACAGCCCCCCAACATTGTGGATGCCCAGTCCCCAAACCTTCTGAAAATGTTACCTTACAGGGTACAAGAGACTTCAAAGATGGGATTAAGGTTGTAGACCTTGAGGGGGGGGGGAGATGATCTCACATTATCTGGGGGAGCCCCAATCTGAACTGCATGAGTCCTGAAAAGTGGAATAAGAAGGGAAAGGGGGGTAGTCAGAGAGACGGCAGCATAAGAAGGATCTATCACCCTGTTGCCAGCGGAGATGGAGGCAACTCTGTGTAAGGACCAGAGAGATGCCTGCAGGGGCTATGCGTGGCCTCAACTGACAGCCAGCAAGGAAACTGGAACCTCCGTCCTCTAACCACACATGCCTGGACTCTGCCACTGACCTCAATGAGCAGGGAAATGGATTCTCCCCTGGAGCCTCCAGGAAGAAACGCCGCCCTGCCCACCATTCATTTTTATCTGGTGAATCCAGGGTTGAACTCCTGACCTACAGAGCTGTAAGAAAATAAATGTGCATTGCTCAAGCCAGTAAGTTTTCAGTGATTTATTTTGGCAGCCATAGACGACGAATAGAAGCACCTAGGTGGCGTAGGGTAGGACCAATGTAACTATGGACCAGAGCTACAGCAATCACATCCGTGAGGGAAGCCGGCCACCTCCACGGCCGGCCTCAAGGAAATGAGAACACAACCGAATTTGGTTGGGGCAGATTGCCCAAGGAAACAGGCTCCAGGATTTGCCACCCCTGAATACACAGCTATTTTGAAACATGTCACCTTCTGGATGCAAATTTTTAATGTTCTGTTTCATCACTGTTAATCTTAATGTCCTGTTAATATTTTTAACCACAAAACCGATTGTCATGTGCCCACAGTTGTTTTAAAAACTAACCGTACATGGACAGATGCTACTGAATTATTTGGTCGTTGAGTTTGGTGCCGATAACCCCAAAGGCCTTGCCCCGCCCACCTGTCTGTCCTTTTCATGAGCCACAGAGAGAAAAATAACTTCATCGTCTGAAATGGTAGCTATCAGTAGAGGAATCTCTAAGGAAGCTATTGAGTGAAAAATTAGTCAAATCATCCAAACCCTGAAAGGTTGCGTACGGTTACATTTGAACAAATCCCAAGGTTCACTGATGACTGTGCACAGGGTTCTCGGGAGGGGCCATGGGCTGGGCCATCGAAATCACCCACTTAAAACAGGGAAAGGCTGGCACCACCGATCTCAGGATCGGTATTCAGCCAAATTATCGAGCATGAGGTTTTCCTTCAACGCCTCCCTCTCCCTTCTTAGAACCTCTGGTTCTCTCTCAAGGTTTCTCCAGGATCTTATGGTCCCACATCCCACCCACTGCTGGCCCAGACTTCCGTGTCCATTAGGGGAACAAAAACTCAAGGGCTCCATGCGCCATGCTCCAGATACCCCTCTGGCTTTCCTTCACCCATCTGCCCTTTGACATTTCACGGCCTGTGTCCCTTCCGTGACTTTTCACTAGATGTTTCAGTAGAAAGAAATTTGAGAAGGTCATCTCTGCAAAGGGGTAATTAAAGGGAATGGTTTTATGTGCTATCTCTTTCAGGTGATGTAGTTTTTTTTAATTTTAATTGCAGTAAGTTAACATCAGGTGATACAATTTTTTTTAAAGAGAAGCTTCCTAAGAATATGCCTTCATCCAAAGTAATGAAATCTGTGTGGTGGGATTTCAGACAGAATGTTGGGATGGAAGTCACAAAGGCGTGGGGGGCAGGCCTCTCCTTGACCATAAGTGTCGCTCCCCATACCAGGCAGACCTCCGCTAACTCCACATTTCAGCAGGGGCATCTCTGATGTATCCATTTATAGCTTGTGTTAAGGGGAGGCTAACTGGGGTCCTAGACCCAAAACATGATGGCTGAAATAATGCCGAAGTTTATTTCTTGCTTTAAAAGGAACAATGGCCAAGTGTCTCACTGTGGCAGCAGGAAGAAGAGGTAGACAGACATTCAGAGGAGCAAGTCTCTACCATGCTGCTCTAACAGAAATCTATTTCTGGCTTCTTGTTAGGGACCACTTTCCCTTCGTGAAAAACTGACAACATTTTGGCCACAAACAGGAGCAAACAAGGCTTTGTTTTTTGCCATTGAGGCAGATAAATTTGGCAAATTAGGTTCAAAACAGGCAAAAGTTTAAAAAATTTCAGTCAGGGGTGCCTGGCTGGCTCAATCGGCTAGAGCACGTGACTCTTGATCTTGGGGTCGTGAGTTCAAGCCCCATGTTGGGCATGGAGCCTGCTTAATTTAAAAAATAAGTCAATTGGGGCAACTGGGTGGCTCAGTCGTTAAGCATCTGCCTTCGGCTCAGGTCACGATCCCGGGGTGGGGTCCTGGGATGGAGCCCCACATCGGGCTCCCTGCTCGGTGGGAAGCCTGCTTCTCCCTCTCCCACTCCCCCTGCTTGTTTGTGTTCCCTCTCTTGCTGTGTCTCTCTCTGTCAAATAAATAAATAAAATCTTTAAAAAAATAAAATAAAAATAAAAAAGAAGTCAATAAAAAATTTCAGTCATATGCACATATCAGGATACTAGCAGCATCATCTGATATTGGAAGGAAAGATTCTTTTTATTGTTCAAGGAAACTCTTTAAGGGGCATTTGTAATATACAAAGCTTAACCCTGGCTTTAGTCTTATATGGGTGGTTGCCACAAAGAAGAGAGAAACAATTTTGCAAAGGCATAGCAGACAGAGCTCCAACTTTGGGAATTACTATTATATTTCATCCTCTGGGGCTAGCGCTGGACAAAAATGAAATTGAAGTTTTGGACTCAGAACTGGATCCGGGGGACTCCCACTTATATGAGGAGGGACTGAAACCATAGCAACGTGTCCACAAGATAGACGGAGGTGAGAGACAACAGAGAGAGGACTCTGTACATTGGGAGAAGGCTGCTGGATGTGGGAGCAGTGATTCCTGTTACTAAATTCTAAAGATTCCTTACATGCATTCCCATTCTTATTGTGCATCCTCAAGCCTTCATGCTGCCTTATTGTTCGCTGTGCTGGGGTGGGGGGTAGATATGTAAAAGAAGAGGGAAACTGAGATCTACACAGGGACAGAGCAAGGAAACACTTGAGCCTGCACGGAGCATGCCCAGTAGCAGTTAGGCGCATCAGCCGGGTCAGGTGCGTCTCTCCACTAATCCTCAGTTATCATCTACGGGGAGGATGGAGATTCCTGATGTCATCTAACGAGGACTCAGATCTGGGTAATTTTGGCCAGCAAAGGAGTATGCAGCCCTGAAAGGCCAGAGAACGTGGGTAGAGGATTAAACATGCTCCAAGGGAACGTCCGTGAATAACCCCAGACCAAGTGCCAAATGGTGGTGGGCAGGTTCTGAGTCCTGCGGCCAAAGCAGACAGGGAAGCTGATATGGTTAGGAAGACCATGAGGCAGAGGGAATTTGGAGCTGGCCCTGAGAGAATGAACAGGTAGAGGCAGCGGGGACACTGTAGGACACCCCAGGAAGGAAACCACAGGAACCAACCGTGGGCCGCTCTAAGAATTGTGGAGCTCGGTATGTTTTGTTTGCATTCAAATTGGCTTGTCTTTCCTTGTTACTCCTTGGGGTCTGTCCACAGGATTTCCTGATAACTTGATTAAGGCAAGCGACTTGGCCTTAGTCTGGGGCATTTTCTAGACCACAGCTTCCTAACCAGGGTGCCCATTACTGCTGTGCTAACACATTGTCCCCCCAGGCTGTCTGCCTGGTGGTGGTCGCCTCTGGCTGTGAGCAGCCTCGGTGGTTAACGCGAGTGTGCGGGACCCATATCAGCATCTCCTGGATGTGCTGGAAAGCGAAGCATGCTGGGGAGATCTGCAGCCTGTGTGTTGGTAAGTGATGTTGACCCTGATAAAGACGAGCACAGAGCCTTTAGACTGTGGGATCAACTATAAAAAGACATTATCAAAGTTCACATTTTAGTTACTTGCCCTGGCGAAAGTTGCTATTTCTCTTCTTTTTTTAAAACATGCTTCCTTCCCAGCTTCTATCGCCAATGTGGAATTTTCTAGAGAAAGAGGATCCCAGATTCAGCAGGTGGAGAAGCAATTCCATATACCTTTTAGCAATGAGGGGAAACCCCTGGTGCCATCGGGAAGGCTCCCCGGGGGTCCAAGAGCAGGTCAGCTGCATGTGGAGGTTCCGGGGACAGCGACACCCACAGCAAGTCAGAGCAACGGGTGAAGCAGGATAAAGGGTGCGTGCTGGATTCGTGTGCTAGAGAGGAGAGCGGCCCTGACAACGGTGCCTTCACCCTTCCAAGCCCTCAGCTTGCGGGAGGTGCTAAAGCAAGTCTGATGAGTTTTTAGACTTGCCTGGTTTTCTTCAGGTGGACTTTGGACAAGATCAAGGAGGAGACACGCGGACTCAGTGAACATCGAGGTTTGGGGGGCGGGGGCTGTAGATTTACCTTTCCCGTTTTGTTCCCAGATTTGTCTCATGGTGCTTGTCATGCCTGCAGAGTATCCCTGCCTCTGGTCCCATCTGTGTCGCCAAGCAGGCTCCTGTCGCCAGGATCTGCCAGTAAGCACTCTGGCCAGAAGAGGGCAGCATTTGGAAGCAATGATCGGAGAAATCCTGACCGTGCAGGACAGGCATGGCCAGGCCTGCAGGCCTCTCGGTTCTTGCTTACTGTAGCAACAAACCTATGAAAGGGACAGGAATTTACTGCCAAAGTCATATCGAGTGACTCCTTCATCTTGTCCCCTTGCCAACTTTTAAAAGAAATCGTAAATATTTACGGTATAAATATTGACTTGGCTTCGCAACAGGCCACGTCTTGGCCGGTTCTCTGACAAAACAGGCAGAATATAGAATGCAAATATCCAGATCTCGTGAGTGATTCCGGCAGTACGGGGGCTTTGCTGAAACCGTGCCTGCTCTTATGCAGTTGGCAAGTCGAATTTGTACTCTACCCAGTTTTTGTTTTTTTTTTTTTTTTGGTTTTGTTTTCAAAATGATTGCACACATTGTGGATCAACTTTCTCAATACCTACTTTTTGGTCTTCTATTCGTTGTCCCCTGCTGGCTGGACAAGGGGGGGGGTATGCGGATAAGCACAAGGAGAGATATGGGTGATATGGGTGGATGGCATGGGTTTGAAAGAAATGGGAGTTTTGAAAAAGGAAGAGAAAGTTCTATAAAGGGAGAGCAGGGGGAAATAAAGAGGATGCTCACCCCGTCCCCAGGCACCATAGTATGTAGGGTATGGGCATCTGGCAGTGTCCTCAGGGGCAGCTAATAATGAGTTAGAGTATGAAGAAGTCTTTTCAACATTTAGAAAAGAAATTGAGGGGACGCCTGGGTGGCTCGGGTGGTTAAGCGTCTGCCTTCGGCTCAGGTCATGATCCCAGGGTCCTGGGAGCAAGTCCCGCATCGGGCTCCCTGCTGAGCGGTGAGTCTGCTTCTCCCTCTGCCTGCCCCCCACCCCCGCCTGTGTGCTCTCTCTGGCAAATAAATAAATAAAAGCTTTAAAAAAAAATAGAGAAGAAATTGAGATTACATTTTGCTGATAACAACTACAAGGCAATAAAGAAAGGGTTTGGGGATGAGAACACAGGCAGCCTCATGAGGGTATCATTCACATGGAAGGCACCCATGCTTGCCTTAATGTCTCACTGTTACCATCATAAAATTCATACTCACTTTTGGACAAGGGGCCCCACCTTTTCCTTTTGCACTAGGTTCTGCAAATTATGTATGGGAAGCATGGATATGTGCAAATTTGGGAAAAGTACGACTAGGGAATATCCAGATCTGTCCCTGAGTAAGAGTCTCCATGAGGCCCTGGAAAGCTTGAATTTCTGGATTAAGTGTATCAAGTAAATGGGTGTAATTCCCAACAAGATGAGTACTGCTGGTCTTTTAGGGAATGGCTGTTTCCACTTCCAATTAAGGAGGGATACATGAAGGGAGGCAGTGTTCAGGACCACTGACTGTTGTGTGGGTCTGACCCGGAGCGCGTGGGGCCTCACTTAGGTTTAGGGGTACTTGGTGCTCAGTCCTTTCCTTTCTGCACTGTAGTGTGAAATGTGATGGGGGAGGTTAAAGGGAGCTTTGTGGGCCTCCCTTAAATCCCACAGTAGGCAATGCTGTACCTGGAAGAAAGGCATCTTATCAGGAAGCAGTTAAACATCTGAATGTGGTCAAGTATGTTAGACTTATGCTTTCTGAGTATGATATCAAGCTTAAAAGCCCTCTTCACTCCCTCTGCCCCAAGACTACAGAGACTCTTAAATTTCTTTTTCTTCTTCTTTTTTTAAGTAGGCTCCATGCCCAACTCGGGGCTTGAGCTCCCCTGAGATCCAGAGTCACATGCTCTAGCGACTGAACCAGCCAGCTGCCCTGACTCTTCAATTTCTTCTAACAATATTTAGTTTTTTTATTTGGCCCTTAAATCACCTGCAATTTCATGATTCTATGGTATATAGTAGGGTTCTAACTCTTTTCTTCAATGAAGTGTTCCAGGATCATTTATTAATTGATCCCATCTATAAATGTGACCATTTTTGATGCACCATCCTGTTCTATCTCTGCAACATTATCATGCTGATTACAGACTTTCTTTCCTGTATATTCTGATGTCGCCTGGCAAAGACCTCCTTCTTTTCCACAATTTTGCCAGGTCTTTTTACTGATTTCTCCTTCTTGATGAATTCTAGAATCAAGCAGGTCAAATCACATAAATAATTTTGCTAGGATATTACTTTGTATTGAATGAAATTGAAAACATTCCTTCAGGAAGAATCCCCATTTTTACAATGGGGACTCTTGCCCAGCAACACAGTATGCAATTTAAGTTTAAAATCACAAATCCTCAACCCTGAGTTCCGTTCACCCACCCATGCTAATTTGTTTGTTTTGCCAATAACAATCCTTCTGCACATTTTCTGCTTTCTGTGGAACCCTGACATCTTTTTTTCACAGCCATGTGTTTTCACATGAGGGGCAGAGAATACAAAACAAATGAAGAGTTTGAAGCCAATAAAAACTTCATACTTAGAAATTTTCTAACTACTACAGGACTTTGTTCATTTCTTAAATTAAAAAAAATTTAATTGTTAAATTAAATTGTTTATTCTCTTAAGTGCTGTGGAAAAGATTTGGAATGTTTTGCCTTAGAGCCTGAGGACGTCCATATCAACAATCCCTTTTATAATCAGATAGTTAAAATATAAAGCCAGATGAAATTAAATGCCAAACATTGCAAATGAAAATACAGTTGGAAAAGCACTCACTCTACCGAGCTCTCTCTGTTTTTCAGAAAACCAAAACCTTCCGCAATACCCATCTTGTACAATGAGGATATTCAGAAAGAAGCGAATCCTTTTTATTCAGCTGGTTGCTTATCCCACTGTCCAAAGCTAATCAAGGCATGTGATTAATAATATTCCCTTAAAATGGCATCGTGGGAAGTGTTTTCACTTAGGTTTAATGAAAAACACTTGGAAGCAATTTGAGCGCTGTGGCGAAGTGGTTAGCGATTATCCTTGTTTATGAATTAGCATGACGCTGAAGGCTAAAGTTTTTATCTCTTTTTCATAACAGTGTTCCATCGAAACAGAAACAGAAAGACTGACAAATGTCAGAGGGCATCTAGCTTGTGAAAGGAGCCAAAAGCCGGAAATTCAGTGTCAGAAATGGAGGGCGGCATAGGCGGATGGAAACGTGGAGCCCAGCAGGGGGCAGTAAAGTCTCTTCTCTCCCCTCCATGGGCCGGCATTTCCCGTTAATTCAGCTTCTGAGCCCATCCTTAAAAGAAACCTAATTTCAATCATTTATGGTCTCCTCGTTGTCATGGAAAGGAAGATAGGCGGAGTCAGGATAGAACCAGAGGAATAAAGGTTTGTACATAAAATCTGAACGCTTGAGAAGGACTTTGCTTTTCCAAATCACGGGAGACTCCTATTCATAAAGAACATGTATGTTTCAATAGCCTCTGGACATGTTATTGTGAGGATTTTTTCTTTCTTTCTTTTTCAGTTGGGAAGGGACAATAAAACTTTAATCAGCAATAGTTTTCAGTTTAATAGCAAGGCTCTTGGCAGATTCGTATGGCTTACTCAAAGGGAGCTCGTTGAAATGTTTGAACTACTAATGAAGGTTAGAAAAAGCAAAAATTTTAAAATCCCAAGTGTTCTCATGCAGAGCCCCAAGGGAACTGCGATGTTACTCACAAGAAGGGTTAGAAAGAGGGAAACTTCTGAAGTAGGTTGGATAAGTATTTCCAAGGCATACCAAGAGTAAACGAGATTATTTTCTAGGGTATTTCTCAGAGATCTATCCTGAAAGGGGAAAGGCCTTTCTTTTACAGTCTTTATTGTATTCTTAAAGTATAGTTGGTGGAAACAACATAGACTTTGGAGCTTACAGAGTGAACTCGAAGCCCACCTGCTCCAATTACTACTACCTATGGGATTTTGGCTAAATTACTCCTCTCCGTGCCTCAGTTTTTTTAATCTGTAAAAGAGAATTAATATCAGTATTTACATCATAGTGTTGTGTGTGATCAGTGTGAAGCACTGTGATATTGTGATTTATAATAAAAAGTATAGATTTGGCCTTGGTCTCTGTTTCTGGTACAGAGGTCTTAAAGACCTTTGGAATTTCCCGAAGGGAAATAGGGCCATAGAGGTGTCTCTTTTTATGTTAATGAGGTGACTTTGGGAAGCACTTTAGTCGCCTGGAGAACCACCTAGGTGATTCGAGGGTTGGAACTATCAGTTCCACCCCGAGGCCTCCTGGGACAGAACGGGGCTGGAACTTGAGTTGGTGGCAAAAGGCCAATGATTTCATCGATTCTGTTTGTGTAACGAAGTTTCTGTGAAAAACCAAAAGGACTGGTTCTGAGAGCTCCTGGTTGGTGAACACAGGGCAGGTTGGGTGAACGCAGGCAGAGTGCTACACCTATCCAGGGCAAGGAAGCTCGGAGCCCCTTCCCCATACCTTGCCCTATGCATTTCTTCCATGTGGCTGTTGCTGAGTTCTACCCTTTTATTAACAACCAGTAATCTGGTAAGTGAAATATTTCTCTGAGTTCTGTGAGCTGCTCTAGCAAAGGTGTCTGACTCAAGGAGAGGTCTTTGGAACTTCCAGTGGAGAGCCAGTCATTCAGAAGCACAGGTGACCCTCTGGACTTGGCAACGGGCATCTCAGTTAGTGGGGAGGGGGCGGTCTTTTAGGACAGGACCCTTTACCTGTGGGATCTGGATAGATAGTGTCAGAAATGACTGGAATTGTAGAACACCCAGCTGGTGTCTAACAATGGTTGTTGGTGTCGAAACCACCCCCTGGGGAATTGGGTGCAGAACATTTAAGCGCTTAGAACTGTATAGAAGTACTTAACAGACATTGACTACTGTGGCAGAGACAGTTAGTGCTCAATACCTATGTATTTGTTCCACTACGTTTCCCAGCCTCCTCTGCATTTATTTTAAGGCCATGGGCAGGACTGAGGCAGTTAAGAGCCAGTGTGCTTTCAAGGTCTCTTTCCTGAGGAAGAAAACGTGGAGGCTACATGTTCCCAATGATATTGCTCCAAGATGGAGGAGAGCCACCCAACCCCCATCAGGGTATGATGAGGATGAGAATTGTTGTTATGTCCCTGAGATTTCAAGGTTAACTTACTGTCACAACATAAGGAAGACAGGAGATGTGACTATTAGAGTTCTTTATAATTACTGCACATTCTAGATAATGACTAATAAAATGTTGAGGAAGAAGAAGTAGCAGACTGACTTTCAGTTCCTAATAAACAGAATGTAATCTTCTTGAGAGTAAGGCCTTTTTATTAATTGCCATTGAAACCCCAGTACCTAGAATAGTGCTTGGCTAAATAAGTGCTATATATGTATTTTGTGTGTGTGTGAAGACACTGTGCATTTTCCACATGCACAGCACTCTTACTATGTTGTGTGATACACGAGAAATTAAAACCAGGTCTTTGCCCTCAAGGAATATGCAATCCAAATAGGGAGACAAATAACACTTTCTCTTCCCTTACTGTTCCCACCCCCAAGTGCACAAACCAATGACATTGCTGCTTCAAATGAGACACCATATTTAAATGCTAATTGATGCCACAGACTGAAGATAGGCAGATAACAGAGCACCCAGCCAGGGCAACAAAAAGCTGGGGCCTAGGTTAGAGAAACAGGTTAGTGCAATAGCTGGAGGCAAGACCCAGGATTCTGGACTGGAGACTACACCTGTTAATGCAGCAGGACCAGACGGGAAGAATAATACGTGTTGGAGAGGGGGGAGAAGGAAAATGGATGCCGGATGCCATGGCAGACCACCCAGACCCCTGCTTTAAGATGAAAGCAACCGTTCCCCAGCCACTTGGACTGTTGTCTGCTGAATCTCTCAGCTGAGACCTGTCCAGAAATTGCTTTCAGCTGAAGGGAGCCCTCTGGGCCAAGGTTTCAACTTTTCTCCGGGGACAGCCCATATCCAGTGATTGATGGAATTTAGGAGACAAGGGCTGGGCCTCTTGCCTCCATGAAGAGGCCATTCTGCGGGGCCATTCCAGCTCCACGCATCCCATGGGATTGTCAGAGACCTCTGCTATGACCATATCATGGCCTGACATCTCTCGCTGCTTCCCTTGTCCGGCTTCCCACACTTACCTAAAGATAAGAATTCCCAAAGTAGGCCCAATGCTTCCTGCATGCAAATCTCCACCTCAAAATCTGTTCTGCAACAGATAGCAAGGGTGACACAAATGTACAGAGGGTCCCATAAGCCAGGAGGAGATTAAACTTGTTATAGGAGGAAAAGAGAGTCGCTGATGAACTCTGAGGAGGAGGAGGAGAGCCTAGGAAGGATGTGGCCTGGTAATGGAGGGTAGCTGGAGGTGAAGATCTTCTGTTTGGAGAGGCAAAAATCACTTTAAAGAATTCTGCTGAACCATCTGTGGAGCCCTTCAGTGGGCACTTCCACTGTCTGACCCCAGAGTACTGGCTGGAATGTGTCTAGTATTTCGAAGTCCACTTAGGACTCTGAGCTACAAGTCTAATGAAAACAAGGGAGTGAAATTCCTTCCTTGGCTCCATCTCCAACAGGATCATTTGACTGGAGAGGAGTTTGAGGAGTAACCAGAGTTAAATGAGAATTCTAGGTTTCTTGAAGAAAAAATCTCACCATTTTTTGACCTTTCACAATGTAGAGGTGGGATTCTGAGAAGGAGCCACTGAAAGCAAGACTACATCTTTATATGGAGAGCTGGCCAGAGCTGTCTCATTCCTTCCAGTTAGGTCTTAGTGTTCGGTGATGGCACTGGCCACAGAATTAAAAACCAGCTGATAATAGTAGTCTGTCAGGAGACACACACACACACACACACACACACACACACACACACACACACACACACAGAACCAGGGCAGATAGCTAAGAGTAGCTAAGTAGACATAAGCTATGAAAAACATTTATTAATTAATATTGTTGATTGTTTGATGTGGTCGCATTTTCAGACACAACTTATATAACTTTTAGGAAATTGTCTCTACACAAATAAGACCTTTCCTCTCTTCTCAACTTTCTTCTTAATTCTTAGCTCTTGCTTTAAAGATGGTTGCAAGACACTGGGCCGTACCAGAACATCATGTCTTAAATCTGATCCCTCTGAGAGTGATGTTCATTTGACAGAAACCATATACAAATCTAATAAATGTTATCAGTGGGGTCTTAGAAAACGACTATTTTGACTAGAGCAGTTTCTAGGAGTGTTGATTAAATATTTAAATAAGAACTTTGGGAAAAAGCTTAGCCTTCTAAAATGTTTTTATAATGGGGCCATTAGCTGAAGTGAGTTTGGCATGGTATACTGGGTGATCCCAGGCTGATGGAGCAGATGTTCTAAGGTGCAAATATGGGAATTTATATATTCGAAGGAAAGAACAAAGATGGGCCATCCTTAAGACAGGATGTGTGCCATGAATGGTTTTGACGCTAATGAGCCCAGTAGGGTGGGAATTGTCTGCTTTCTAAACTCATTCAGCAAAGATTTCTGGAGCCTCCACCCTGTGCCAAGCCCTGCATGGGAGGGTGTTCGGCAAATTTAGAAAGAATTAGAACTGATAAGGCTTTCTGAATTCAGAAAGATGAGGGCAAAAAGGCAAAAGAGATGAAGGGCTTGGGGAGAGGACTAAAACCTGTCACTGATGAATTAAGAGAGCTGAATATGGCCGGTGCGGCCCCCGTGAGGACAGGCTGCCCAGCGCAATTCCCTTGTATGTGCCAGGCGTGAGCAGCTGCATCAGCAATCCTGTGACTTCTGGGAGCAGGCGACTAGGTGGCCTCATGGAATTGGTAGAGGAGTCTACCCTGGAAGCAGGCTGCCAGAGTTTACATCACAGATGGATCACCACAACCCCAGGACTTTTGAAGTTTCCTCGATTCTCTGTCTCTTGGGTCCGCATTTGAACAATGGGGTCAATAGCAGTACCTGCTGCGATTGTTGCTAGAAAGTAATAAAATAATTCATGTAGATTGTTCCGCGCCATGGCTCACATTCCCACAAAATCCTTAAGTACAGGCGCGTGTGCTATGTACTGTGTACGGGGAGAGAGGTCCCTGGGGAAATGAAAGGGCACCTGTCCTTGAGATGCAGTCCTTCCAAAAGTCCTCCCTAAGTTCTCTAGGGAATGAGAATGGAGAAATCACCCAGCCCAGCAGCATAAGGAGCAAAGCTGGGAGGCATTCTCTTTGGACTCCATCTCCCCACAGCCGTCCATATGGACATGGAATTTCTTTTCCCCATAAGTTTGTAGGCTTATATAGGACGTCTCAGCTTCTGATAGACTGCAGGTACCTTCTGGAGAGACTGAAGCAATTTTCCCAATTTTTGCTTAATAAGAATAATTCAGTCTAAGTGCCGAGTCTGCATAAATACTTTCTGACAGTTGAAACAGTTTATAAAATCCTCAGGAGCTTTTCACTGCGCTTGAGAAACCCTCCCCACTATCTGGGTGCCCTGAGAGCCTGTTGTATGGGAAGGCCTCACACTCTAAAGAACAAAGGCCAGGCCTTGTTGTTTTCTTTATTTAAACAACAACAACAACAAAGGTGTAATTGTCTTGCAGGCCTGAGGTTCCCTCTGACTCAAATTTCCCCAATTCTGTCCACTTGGAGCAGAAAGGCATTAGCAGGAGCAGGAGACCAGAGTCTCAGGATTTCCCTGTCAGCACTGCTGGGTTCTTGCTTGACAGGTGACAAATGACTTTTCTTCTTTTTTTCTTTCACCCTCGCAACCCCCGACACATCTGAACTCTTGCTCTTGTGCCTTCTCTGGCCTTTGAGGAGAACAAAGCAGCTGCGTGTTAGGCAGAGGTAAAGTAGCTTTTGAAAGGGTTATTCTGGCTTTCATAACCTCCAAATAAGAATAAAGAGAAGTGATTCAACTTGCGCCAAATGACAGTATATTCTGACAGGAGAGAAGAACAGGATATTTGGGGGTTTTCTCATCATTGTTTTTGGCATCGTTCTGTAACTCCCATCTGACACACCAAAGCCAGGGGAGAGAAGGAGTGTTCACCTCCTGCCCTTTCTTTGGAGCTGGACATTTGGCTTTCTAACTCTTCACTCATCTTATTCAATCCTCCTGACGTTAGCATGTGTGTGTTATAGACAATACTTGGAGATATGTTTGTGTATTTCTTTGTACATATTTTTGTGTATCATTTACATGAATAAAGTCCCTAGGGAAAAAACCTTCCAGAGATAGAGCATTGGGAGACAATTCTCCATGAGTCTCTCAAGTTTCTGCCCATCTTGCAAAAAATACTGACTGTCCTTTCTTCTGGGCCATATCTCTAAGGAGTGAACAGTCTTGGACAATATAGTATCTGCCTCTAGAGCAAAGTATGGACAGGCTCACTGCCCATTATTAAAGATCCAGGTTACCTGAGCTCAGGTATAACCCACAGTGGCATAAGCCACTGCGCATCCAGGTGTGTTATGGCTTTCTTCACAATGCCCTGTGGGACTTGGAGCTCCTAGCATAGAAATGTTACCACGATTTCTGTGTGTAATAAGCTGTTCTGTCTCTGATCCAGGAGTCATATCTTCTGCCGGCCTCCATGAAACTGTGGCAAGCTAACTTGTTTGTACATAACTTATAATGTCAGACTGTTCCAAATTCTTGATCCGTAGTTCCAAGTTTAAAATGATACAAGGGATTGACTAATGTACAAAACCCCTGACAGGTTCTTAACGTGTTGATGCCGTATCAGACTGCTCAGGATGTCCCAGCGCTTTCTCAAATTCTTAGAAACTTATCCTATGCGTGTGTAACAGGAGGTGCGCTCGTTCACTGTTCTCCTTGGATCATTATTTCTGGAAACTTTTTTTTTTTAAGATTATTTATTTATTTATTTGAGAGAGAGAATGAGATAGAGAGAGAGCATGAGAGGGGAGAGGGTCAGAAGGAGAAGCAGACTCCCCGCTGAGCAGGGATCCCGACGGGAGACTCGATCCCGGGACTCCAGGATCATGACCTGAGCCGAAGGCAGTCGCCTAACCAACTGAGCCACCCAGGCGCCCTTCTGGAAACTTCTTAAAAGTTGGCAAAAACAGTATTCAACTTTCAGACCACTCTCTAAATGTTATCACCTCTTTGATCCATGCACTGAGGATGAAGCCCTGTAAATGGCTAGGAGAGTTTATGTTCACTAAGCATACAAACGGTGTCCCTGTTCCCGTTGTATAGGTAGGTCCACTTATTCTGAGTCACTCACCTATTCTAATCAATTTATGCATTTACTTAAAAATAGATTTCACAGAAGTAACTAAGATAGGCACACTCTTGCCTTCATGGAACTTGTGGGTAGGGAAGAGGGTATTAAAAATAGTTACATAAAAAAAATAAAAGAAAATAAAAAAATAAAATGAGGGAAAAAATAAAAATAGTTACATAAAAATTAAGTTATACATATAACAAGGAAAGTAAAGGCTATGAAGACTCTGAAACATGATAGAGGATGTAGTGGGTGATTTTTTTCTTCTTCTTCAGATTTTAAAAGTAGCATAGTTTAGCAAAGAACTACACACTGCAAAACTACAAAACTTTGAACAGTTGATCATTTTCCTTTTTTTTTTTTTGCCTCAGATCTTATACACAAACAATAAAACAAGAACTAAAATATCTATGTTCTTCACAATTTTACCTAAATAAAGTAACATGTTCACCAGGTAAAGTGGATTTGTGGAAGGTTCCTTGAAAATCTCTTTAGAGAAAAAAGACCTTGCTTATTGACCATTTTGAGGAGAAGCTGAAGTTTGTTGGGCAGTTGTGTAGGGATTAGATGCTGCAGGGAGGGTGGGAAAGGGAGAGGCACATTTCACTTCTCAAAACAGGAGGGTAGATTTAAGACCTGAAGGAATGTTCTCACCTTTCTCGACAAAGTTTCATAACTATATTTAGGTGACTACAGCCTGTGATGAGCCCCTGATCCGTTAAGTATTAAAATCAGTCAATTGAAATAATAAGGAGGAAGGGAAAGAATATAAAACAATAGTTAGTCATAAACATTGTAAATTAAAATTCCAGAAAAGCAGAAGCTTTTAAAATTTTCTAGTAAACTCTCGGCTTCATTCGAGTCACGGGTTGATTTGAGCAGAAAAATGGCAAAACAGCAGAATCCACTGGTGTTCTAGAGCTATAGGGAATAGTCTATATATCCTATTTGTCTGTCTCTCTGTCCCTGTCTCTTTCTCTGCATGTATGTGAAGTATATTTATCTAATCAGTTTCCTGAATAATTCAAACTTTGGTGTTTTCATTTGTAAATTTATTCCAAATTACGCAGTTAATTTGCTAAAATCTGTACTTTTGCCTAGTGTTGGTAAAGTTTCATCATAAAGTCCAAGAAATAAAAGCTATTTTTAAGTGAGAATAAAGAAAGCATGGGATAGGGAGGGATTTGATTGAGGGACGGTTAAAAAAAAAGGTATTATTATGTTCATCTAGATTAAAGGAACCTAATCCACTTGAAATTATGCTTTTAAGGTGGTGCCAGAAAGGAATTTGCTTTTCTTTGTAGTAATGCTAGGACTTGAAATAACTTAACTAGTAATTAGTTACTTCGTGGGAAAGAAAAATCTCATTTGTATTTGTGTTACTAAAAATGACGGCAAAGAAGCCAAGATGCGGTAGACCAGTTCTCTTCGTCTTTGAGCAATGGTAGATGTTTATCTGTTTTTCCTTGAATGCTGTATATATATCCAGATGAGGCTGAGTGTCACTGCCAAAGCATACAGACTGATCCTTGCTGTCCAGCAAACCATAGCCCTCCCAGCTTTCCTTCTGGTTTGATGACCCTCACTGCACTATGCAGCTCACTTTGGACAGGGATCGTTCAATATAGACCGTCCCTTGCTCCTAAACGTAAACATCTTACAAACTGGTGTAAGATTTCTGGTTGGATAGCAGAGCATTGTTAGGTAAGTATGCTTTCTCTAACTATTAGTGGCACAAACGCCCTCTCCTCCAGCATTTTAATTTTCTGAGACTTTCATCCCTGCCATCAAAGTCAAATAAAAGTTCAAAAGGCTGCAGCCCTTTCTTTCATTTCTTCATCACTGAGGGAGGGAATCCTGGGGCAAGGTATAGATGGGGTTAAAGGCCTTCTTGTGTAAGAGGCAAGACTTCATTATATTGCCTGTGTTTGGAAATATCCACATGGCATTCACATCCAGTGTTGGACCGAACAACAAAAACCTGCTGTTTCCTATAGGACTCTTGGTAGCTGCTACTACTTTATCTGAATTATAGCTTATAAAACAATATAAACAACTCCTATTGTGGTTTAATAAAGGAAATCCTCCTGCTAGATCCAAGTCAGTCTCACAGTGCCTGAACAGAAAACAATTGTACTGGGTTTATAATGGCATTCTTAGTCCAGTCTATCCCTAAAAGAGTAGATCTAAGAGACACTACCTTGAGACTTTTGTATAGAGTACACCATTCCCATTTAATGACAACTGAAACTAAAGCAAATATTTTCTTCTTTAGAAAGTTATCCTACAAAAATTTCCATTGACAATTTAAGTGTTGCAAATCAGTGAGGCTTTATAGACGATATACCTTTGGATGCGTTTTTTTTTTTTTTTAAGATTTTATTTATTTATTTGAGAGCGAGAGAATGAGAGATAGAGAGCATGAGAGGGAAGAGGGTCAGAGGGAGAAGCAGACTCCCCGCTGAGCAGGGAGCCCGATGTGGGACTCGATCCCGGGACTCCAGGATCATGACCTGAGCCAAAGGCAGTCGCTTAACCAACTGAGCCACCCAGGCGCCCCCTTTGGATGCGTTTTTAAGTGGGCTAGAGTACGGGCTCTTGGTGGGCTCTGGCTGTGTATCCCCTTATGTCTCCTAGGCTTATAAATATAGAGACATTTACCTCAAAGACTGGTTTTTGGACTAGCTATATCATAATCAGTGGGGGAATTTAGAAAATACTATAGATTAGAAGACAGCAGTCCCAGGGATTCTTACTCAGTATGAGGCAAAGCTTTGGAATCAGCATCATTTATTTCTCTTATTTAATTTTAAGATATGCCACATTTGGGAAACAATTTTTAAATCCCTAAGATACTTCAGTTACTTTTTCTTAAAATGGTTTTTCATGAAAACATGAAGAAATAAAATAAGAACTTTGAACCATGGCACAATAATGGACCATTGCTCTTTTGGTTGGTTGGTCTTTATTTTTTCAAAGAAAATGTTGTGGTGGCAAAGCGCTAGGAGGGAAGAGCCAGCTTAGGCAAATTTAGGTACTTTGTCAAAAATGTTTTAGGTACTCTTGGGCCCTCTCTTTGTCCACAGTTGCCTACATGTCTGTACCAGCCAGGATAAATTAGGTTATATTGTGGAAACAAACAACCCCCAAATCTCAGTGGCTTAATACAGCAAAGTTTATTTACTGTGCATGCTACAGATCCATATGATCGACTGTGGCTAAGCTCCACAGCATTTTCTCTGGGGCTCAGGCTGACAGAACAGCCTCTGTCTATTACACTGCTGGTTATTATGGCAGAGTGGCAAAGAAGACATGGTGAGCCACGTGCAGGCTATTAGGGCTTCTGCCCTGGGAGGGTCACACAGCCATGCTTGAATTCCATGGGGAAGGATGTATAATCCCACAACAGGAAGACACAGCAAATATTTGAAAGTGCACCACATGCTTCTTGCTAGAAGATAAATAGTGCTGGTCTTAAACCGAAAGCAAGTATTTACTGAGTACCTACCATGTCCTGGGCACCAGGAATACAATAGTAAATGGAAAACACAAAATCCCTGAAGTCCTGGGGTTTTCACTGAAGGAGTAGAGAGGAAATACAATTAAATATTGTTCTCTGAAGTAAAACCAAGCAGTGTAGGGAGTTGTAGTTGAAGTCATCAGGGCAGTGTCTTGTGAGATATTTGAGTATAGAATTTGAAGAGAATGGTGTCCATTCCAAAACCTGGGGCAGGAGATTTTGAGACAGAGAGTAGTAAATGCAAAGGTCTGGAGGCAGGAACATGTGTGAACTGCCGGGAAGTACAGAAAATCCAGAGTGGATAGATCCTTCCAGTCCAAAAAGGAGAGAAATAAAGGGGGGCTGGGTGGGTAACGTGTCCCAAATAAGTCCAAACTTCAACAAAGTCCATGAGATCTTAATGCTCAAGTATCATCCTTGTTGAGTCGATGTCTACCCTCCAGGTCCAGGTAGGGCAGAGGTCCCACTTTCCAGACACATTGGGGCAGAAGTCCCACCTTGCGGACCCACTAGGGTGGCAATCTTGCTGCGGAGGCTTTGCCAGGTTGGGGTGGGACCCCTCCCAAGGCTCTGGGAAAACCAACCCCCACAGTTTTGGCAGATGGCCACCCCTTTTGCAAAAAAGGAGATGGTGGTGATCATCTCTGAATCACTTTCAGGGTTGTTCTTACCTTGTCTTGAAGAATGGTGCACTTTCACAGTTAAATAGCTCTAGGGTTTTGTCTTGTAAACCCCTGAAGCCTGCATTCTTCTTCCATCCTTCCAATCTCCTTCCCTTTCTGTTCAAACACCAGTTTTCCTGTTGAGGTGGCTGATTAAATCTTTGGTGCACAGATAGTCTAATCTCTTTATCAAAGTGATGGTGGGCCACACCCTTGCTGTTCTCATTCTTTGCAACGTGGATGGGTTCAGCATTTCTCAAATCTTTGAGTTCTTCCTTTTTGCTTAATGATTCCATCATTAAGTCATTCCAGTTGTCCCACATTTTACTACAAGCAGTCAGAAGGAGACAAGCTGTACCTTCAACACTTGGCTTGGAAATTGCTTCAGCTAAAGTCTATTTCTTTGCTTACAAGTTCTATGTTCCACAAAACACCAGAAGAGGGACACAATTGAGTCAAATTCTTTGACACTTCATAATGAGGATTGCTTTTTCTCTGGTTTTCATTAACATGTTGCTCATTTCCTTCTGAGACCTCATCAGAATGGCTAGCATAGTCCATATTTCTACCAACATTCTGTTCAGGATTACTTAGAAAGTATCCAAGAAGATTAAAGCATTCTCCATAGCTCTCTTCCTCTCCTGAGTCCTTACCAGAGTCATCCTCAGTGGTCTGTTCAGAGCAATATAGGTTTTTTTCTAGAATGTACCTCAAAACTCCTGCAGCCACTGCACAATGTCCGGCTCTAAAGCTGTTTTGGTATTTGTTAAAGCAGTACCTCATTCTCAGTACCACTATCTGTGTTAGTTCATTCAAGCTATTAGTGACATAAATAAGAAATTTACTTCTCACAGTTTTGGAGGCTGGGCAGTCCAAGATCAAGGCACTGGCAGATGCTCTGTCTGGTGAGGACACACTTCCTGGTTCCTGAACCGCTGTCATCTTGTTGTGTCCTCAGATGGTGAAAGGGGTGAGGGAACTCTCTGAGCTCTGATTTATAAGGGCACTAATCCCAAGAATGACCTAATCACCTCCCACAGGCCCCACCTCCTAAAACCATCCTCTTTTGGGGGGCAGGATTTCAACCTATAAATTCTGGAGGGACACAAACATTCAGTAGAGAGGAAGTTCGTTAGTCATTTTGGCAAAAGGGGCGTAAGTAAAGTTGGAAAGGATTAAAAAACTTGAGTGATAATGGAAACTGAGAATTTGGAGAGAAACTATAGACTCTTTTAAAAGGTTTCATTATAAATGGGAAGAGGTAGCTAAGGCCCACTTCTTATTAGTACTTTTCTATTGTAATTGTACCATTTTACAAACTAATAGCAGTACTTTGAGAGTTCCACTTTTTCCACATCCTTGTCAGCACCTGGTATGGTCAGTTTTTGTTAGTTTTAGCTGTTCTAATGAGTATAGAGTTGTATCTTTTTTTTTTTAAAGATTTTATTTATTTATTTGACAGAGAAAGCACAAGCTGGGGGAGCAGCAGAGGGAGATCAATCATTTTGATTTTAAAAGTTACTTTGGGTAAGAATGTTCTCTTATTTTTAAAAGTTTTGATCCCTTTACCATTCCACTGTTTTTTATTCTTATTAGAATTTCCAAAGAGGCAACATTTGAGTATACATATATATTCTGTTGTGCTTTTCTTTTCTAATGAATTAAATTCTATTTTTATCTTTTAAATCCTCTTCTAGTTTCTTGTGTTTTCTCATTCTTTCTCAGCTTATGTTAGTATTTGATTCATTTATATTTACTTTTTTTATTAAATATTTTCAAGACTATTTTTTATTAGGATTACCATTTTGTGTGTTTTTAAATTTCAAGGTGAATTGATTTTCCTGCCTGGGTTTCTCTTTTTTTTCTATCCTTTATGAGTTTTTGTTTGTCTTGTTTGGTTTTATTGCATTTTTGTCTACTTCATATATATATATATATATATATATATATATATATATATATATATTAACATATATATATATATATATATTTGTTAAGGTCTCCCAAGTGAGAATATTCTCTTGTTGCTGGACTGGGCCCAGAGCATACATCCCAAGTTATCTATGGATTGCATTTTTGATGGCTTTCCATAACCTCTGGAACCAGCTCAGAGTTCCAGGGGGAGAGAGCTGAAAAGATGATACCCAGAGGTCCTTAATGTAATGCATCTTGCATCATGTCTTTATCTCTCGAGCTAGAGCCAGATCAGCAGTACTCTTGGCAAGCCAGACCCTCTCTCTGGAGGTAACTGTATGTAATTAATGAGCAAAGCAGTCTCTCTCTATATAACATTATTTATAAGATTTCCTTGACGTGATGAAGGAAATTGCAAATTCCCTGGTGGAGGTCTTTTGTATCCACTCTGAGCACTTACTCACTTCATAAGGTACAAATGTCTAAACTAGTAAATGACCAAACGACTTTGACAATAGGACCTCCTTTTCAAAGGAAGACAGTTTGACCTGTAAGAAGGTTGAAACTGTCATGGCTTCAGAAAAGTTGTTCCAAAGTAAATTAAAATTCAAGTGTACTGTCGTTCATAGAATATTTTCATATACACTAGATAATTTTATACTAGCAGCCATCCCATGGCAAAAGTAAAAAAGACATGATTATCATCACCATGCTGATGAATACCATTGAGTATTAGGGACCAGAACGGACTTGTTCAAAGTTACACATCTAGCCCCAAATGAAGTCAGTTTTGGAGTGTACATCTTATGCCAGCAAAGGTCAAGTTACTTGTGTTTTACCTTAGCAATGTCCTAAAACCTAGAGAGTCTATTGTCATGGGAAAATTTTCCTTGGATTCCAATCTATGTAGATGATGGAATTTTGTAAATGAATTCCTCAGGTGTCGTTGTTGAATAGTTATCGGTTAATTTTTTAGATTTGCTAATGAATTTTTTAATCTAAGTACAGTTGACACACCATGTTACCTTACTTTCAGGTGTAAAACATAGTGATTTGTCAACTCTGTGTTATAGTTATGCTTTGCTCATAAGTGTGGCTACCATCTGTCAGCATACAACGTTATTTCCATACCATTGGCTAGCTACTGGTTGATTTTAATAGAAAGGGGCTAGATCTCTTCCAGTTGCCCCTTCATGCTCTGCACACCAGGAGGCCGACTTACACTCAGAGTTGTGGGCTCCCTTGCCCTTTGAGATTTGGTAGGATTGACCAAATGAGCACCAGCAGGATACTTGAGAGAAGACGTGAGGTTCGGGCTTTTCTTTCCATTTCCTCCTTGCAGGGTGGTTTGAGCTGGCAAGGGAATTGAAGATTCCGGTCTTCTTCACCCAGTTGGTTTTCTCCTTGTTACCATGGCAATTTCCTCCCCTTGACTTCTCAGGCCTAGAGTGAAGGTGTTTGTTTGTTTGTTTTGTTTGTTTTGGGTTTTTTTTAGCAGCATTACTTACCCCAAGTACTATACCATCCCTTGGGGTTTCTTTGCACCCTGCTCACACCTTTGCAAAGGTCTCTTCTTAAACAGTCCTCAAATCATCCAATTTGAATGTATCAGCTATTTTTCTTTTGCAAGGACCCTGACTGATAAAGAAAACAAATTACTATTATAGTTTATAGCTTAAGTTAAAAAACATGGGGTAAAGGAACAAGTTTCCTACCCAAGCCAAAAGCTATTCATATACTAACATCTGATTACTACAGTTTTGGAAAGGAGTTGGCTCTTTTAATATGTTCTTCATTGGGGATTACACATTTTTCTGGACCAAAATCATAATCAAATCCAAAAGATTTCTAATACTTTGTATATTGTTAATACAATTTAACAGTAACAGGGGGGGGAAAAGAAAAGGAGACAACCTCTCAGTTTCCAAAGCAGAGTGAAAAAATAGCGCGTTATTCCTCAATCACTTTGTTGCGACGCAAACTTCTTTGCCATACCACCCTAAGAAATCCCTTAGAAGACTTAGATCCTCTTTATTCTGATTGTTTGGTGAGCTAAAGCAGGCATGGGGCCCTGCAAGGGCTCACTTTGCAGAATTCAATGGAAGAAGGAAGTGGGAATGTTGATTATATGTGAACAGAGAGATTGAAACAATACATTTTTAGCAGGCATCTACGTGTACGCGAAGATCACACATACACACACGTGCAAACACATTACACACACACACACACACACACACACACACACACACACACCCATAGCTCTAGAAAGGCAAACCTGCAGAGAAAATGTTAAGATTCTCAGAATTCATTCTGGTACCTGGGGACTAGATGGGAACAGAGGCTATTACTTTCCTTCTGAGCCAGAGCAGGGTGATATGCTGACATGTTTGGTATTTTCTGCCAGTTGGCCACAATTTGGGTGGGTGGGAAAATAAACATCATTCCCATTCTCCTCCCTTATTCCCCTGCCATGGGTTAATTTTTAATATCCTGCCATAAGGAGTATTATAATTCAAAAAATAAGAATGAAATCAAGGTATGTAATTGCTTAATCAATAGAGAATAGATTTCCACTGTCAAAGTGGAGTGGAGCATTATCTTCCAGTGGGTTTGTTTTCCTGTTATTTGTACTAGAGGAAGACTGACTACATTTCCCTCTTTTGCATTTTAATGATAAGCAGGAGTGAAATCTAAGATATAATGTCTGTGCAGTCACTGAAGGGTGTGAAGTCAAGCAAAGCAAGAGTAGGTCATTTCTGCTCACAATTTTCAGTTTTTAAACAGTCTCTCCATTCTCATTCAAGGTAATGAGATAAAGTGGTCTACAAGAAGTTTAAGTTTTAAAATTTGTGTCCTCAAATAATTACTGTTGCAGCTGCTAACCCCTTGGTTCCACTTTTAGCAATGCAATAGATATTACTCTAGACCACCAACTCAGAGGTACAAGTGCAGCATAAATTAATAATAAAACAATTTGTGTATCAGCCATTTCAGGTTTGGAACAAGAAAGACAGTGAGCGCTTAGAAACTGAAATTATGATTGCCCAAATGAACATTTATTTCCTAATTTCTTGAACTGAAGAGAAATAGCTATGCTCTAAATGAAATTGACACCTTGAGAGCCATAGGTTTAAACATATTATTTAAAACTATACAATTTCTATTTGAGCTTAAAAGTCTGTTTTTTTTCATATGTTAAAGTAGAAGATAGCAAAGAAAGGAGACACAAGGTGTTAAAAGCAGAAAAGAACATTCATATGACAAGAAATCTAATATTGGCTTACCCATAAAATAAACAGGATAATCTACTAAATAAACAAAATGGCAGCTGGAAACTTCATGCTAATATCAAGGAGAGGCTAGTTCAAGCTGAAAACTTTTTATCACTTAATAATTCAGGTTAAAATCTACAGAGCAGTTATAATTATTCTGTATTCCTTATGAGTAAAAATATGAATAAAATACACAATTAGAGAGGATAAAAAATAGACTTACAGAAACAAAAATAATGGAAGGCAACACTTCTCTTCTAATTCTTTATTGACAAAAAAGATAAAACTTAAATGCAGAAGATTTGAATAGTAATGTGTATAGCAATAATTAACAGACATGATTTTGTCAAATATCCAATCCCAGAAATAATAAAATGCATCTTTTTTTCAGGGACCCATAGATATTCACAGGTATTTATCATATTTTTTTGAAACAGAAGAACTGCCAAGTTCCCAAAAGAAATATGGTAGGCAACATTCTCTAACCAAAATGCTTTCAATGCTAGAACCAATTAAGAAAATTAGACAAAACAAAAACTTACCTATTAAATCATTCTCAGGTTAAAGAATCAATAAAATCACAATTACAGAATGTTGGTAAAATACTAGTGAGAGAAACTGTATACATTTATATTACTGAGAAAAAAATGGGAATAAATAAATAAGGTGCCATTTGTTAAATGAGAAAATGAAAACCAAAATAAACTCTAGGAAAACAGAAGGAAGGAATTTTTTAAACTAAGCAAAAATCCATGAAGAGAAAAGTGATAGGAATTATAAATGAATTTAAGACTTGGTTCTGTGGGGAGAAAAAAAAAAACAAATACAATTAAATAATTTTTTTTTTACCAGTACTAAATATGGGTGAGAACAAAAGGGAGAGAAAAAACACAAATTCATGAAATAAGCAGTGAAAAGGGAAAATGACTACAGATGACGGGAAAGTCATCATGTGAAAATACTTTAGGGGCACCTGGGTGGCTCACTTGGTTGAGTATCTGACTCTTGGTTTCAGCTCAGGTCATGATCTCAGGGTCATGGCATCCAGCCTCTTGATGTCCTCCTAGCTCAATGGGGAGTCTGCCTGGGATTCTCTCTCTCTCTCTCTCTCTCTCTCTCTCTCTCTCTCCCTCTGCCCCTCCCCCCACCATTCTCTCTCTCTCAAATAAATAAATAATGCTTTCAAAAAAATATTTCACACAACTTTATACTAATAACTTTTAAAACCTGGGTATTTTTTTCTAGAAGAAATAAATAGACTGCAAATTGTGGGAGAAATTGTGAATGTTGTCAAAATTTCCCAAAAAGCTTCTGACACAGAAGGAGTCTTTGGTAATTTTTTTCATTCTTCCAAGAAACAGATTACTCCAATATGATTTAAATTTGTTCCAGAGCAACACAAAATAAGGAATTCGCTTCAAATTCTTTTTTTTCTCTTCAAATTCTTTTATGACACCAGCATATGTGTGTGATAGTAACATCGAACAGATTCTCTCTCCCCCTCCTCAACCCTCCCTTCTCTTTTTTCCTCACAAAAATTCTTAAATCCTATATTAGCAGAGATAATTTAGCAGCACATTAGAAGAATAAGACAACATAACCAAATGGGCTTAACTTCAAGAAGGTATCTGGTTCAATATCAGGAAATACACTGATTTCTTTCAATAAGACAAATCATAGTAGATGCAAAAAGGTATTTGATTACATTAAGGACCCATTCCTAACCTAATAAAAAATTTTTTAATCTCCCAAAAATTATAAATAAGAAGATAGACTTATCATGGTAATAATCCAAACTTGGCAAAAAGATAATATAAGAAAAGTTATATTCAAAATGGTAATAAAAACACTACATAAAAATAAAATATACATGAAAAAACTGATTAAGCAATGTTCTGCAGGAATGTAAAAGAAAACTGAAAAATTCTACTAAAGGGCATTAAACATAATTTCATAAATAAAAATGCCACGTTTCTGTTTAGAAAAAAAATTTTAAGGCTATTCATTGATTCACTTTCTTCAAAATACTCCCTAATACCAGTGTAATTGTGTTCAGTATTGAAGCAATGTTTCTTTCAGAATTTGTCACTTTTTAAACTTAATTTTAAAAATAGATAAAGCTAAGAAAATTTGGAAGGATTAAAAAAAGAACTATAAGAATGTTTATCCTGCTAAGATATTAAAATTTGTAAATTACATTATCTAAAACAGAACACAGAAGCAGTCTGAATTGAAACATAATAGCCAGAAATAGACCCAAAGATATTTGGTATTCAAGTATATGATAAGAATGGCACTTCAAATTGGTGAGAAGATGGGTAGAATTTCCAAAAAGTTACAGCAGGATTCTTGGCTAGACAATTGGGGGAAGAAAAGCTGAATCCCTTATGGGAAAATAAGTTCTTGGTAAATCAAAGGTTTAAATGTATACATAAAATTTAGGAAAAGATAAAGGAAAGAAAGGAAAAAAGCATGAAATACTAGAAGAAAATATGATGGATAATTTTATAGATTAGGAAAATCTAAGCAATATAAGTAACTTAAGATCTATAATTATATTTTGATAAGTATGATTACATAATAATGTAAAATTTCTGTACCATGAAGTAAGCTTTTAAAGTAAATCCAAAAACAAAACACAAGCCGGATAATAGATAAGAAAGAATTAATACACTTTGTATGTGAGGAGCTCTAGCATATCAATGAAACAACCCTTCTAACAGAAATATGGCTAAAAAAAAAAAAACAACAGGTATTTCACAAAAGGAGAAATATAAGAACTGATAAACGTGGAATTTATTCACTCTCACTAATAGAGAAATGGAAAAGAAATTATACGTATTATTTTTTACTCATGAAATTAACAGATGTTTATGTGACTGCAGGGAACACTGAAATGTCCAAGTCTAATTGGTGGAAATGTAATTCTATAGATTTCTGGGAGGCAGAGTGGGTGTATAATATCTTAAATTAGACACCTTTGGCCTAAAAACTCCACTTCTAAAAATTTTCTCAGGATCATAGTTTAGGTTAAATGAATATATATGTGTGAGGATTTTCCTGAGGGTGTTTAAACAATCTCTAGCTGTCCCTTAGTAGGAAACCGATTCAGTAAGTTCATATACAAAGTATAGAACATTATATATCCAATAAAATGACAATGCATATCTGAATATAATTACCCAGAAAGATGCTTATGATAGGTTTGTTGGTTGAGAAAATCAGGTTAAAAATACGAGGCAAAGAATCAACTCAGTACGAGATTATATATAATAAAATCCATCTATGTAGATGTACACATGGAAATATATAAACATTTACAATCATATATCAGTTATATTTCCCTTCAATACAAACGACAGAAAGTGCAAACTGACTTAAGCAGAAGGGGAAATTTTGGGCTCAGCTGAAAAGTGTAGAGTTTTTGTTTGGTTTCAGGGTTATCAAGAAGAGACAGGTTTTTCTCTGTTACCAGGTTTCTGTCCCGCTTCCTCTCTGATGGCTCTGTTTCCAGAGCAGTGTCTGCCCTCATGGTGACAAAATGGCTGCCACAGTTTTTGCCATTTCAGCACTAGCATGAAAAGAGGAAGTCTTTTCCTGATTACTCAGTTGACAATTCTAGGTTCATTGGGCCTTGTCCACTAAGTTGGGGCATGCACCCACACCCAAATCAATACTGTGACCTAGAAAATCTAAGATTCTGATCGGCATAGGCCTGTGTGCTGGGTCACACATTCTAGCGTATATCCACATGTATATCCATATAACCACATATTCATATATCATAATACCTATAGCATGCAGCTTGAGAGTTGGATGGGACAGGGGGAGAAAAGGGGAGACTCTCTAAAGAAAAATCATGGTATGATTACCTGGAGAAGTGTAAGTGGACACTGAGTCACTATAAGAACAGAAGAAGTTTACCTCCTCATGATGATGTTTCCGGACATATTATTTTTTCTTCTGACTTTTGTGTAGCATTTGAAAATTTACCATTTTTTGATTAGTACAACAAAAAACTATTATCATGTGTTGTTTTTATATTTGGATAAACAGTAAGTCTATTTTCAACAGAAATCAAAGATGTGGATATTTCTCTCATTCATGCTGTCTTTGCTCTTTTGTATTTCTGCCTTGTCTTTCACTTACTTACTTTTCTTTCCTATGCGCTTCTTGGTATTACTTCTTTCTGTTATCTTTCCATTGCTATTTACTCAAGTTTCCAAGGTCACATGCAAAAAAAAAAAAATCTGCGCAAAAAGTAAAAATATTTACCCTAAGAAGTATTTCGGAGAAAGAAGTAGAGAAGTCAAGAAATAGCTGGAAACTCCAGAATGTTTACAGGGAGTATGAGGGGACTCATTTTGAATTTGTACTCACATAGCAAAGGTAATTTTCTACTTTGCTTGCAAATGTATACGTGTTTGGTCGCCAGATCAAAACGTAGCTTTCCAAAGCCTACTCCCTACTGCTGTGAATGTTCCCTTTGCATCAGGGCTTCAAATACCTTTCATGTGCGTACCTGAGTCACCTGGGAGCCTGCTCAAATGCAGATTCTGATCCAGTATGTCCATGTTGGGGCACAAGATTCTGGACTTCTCACAAATTCCCAGGGAATGTCAACACTACAAGCCTAAGGCTGGACTTTGTAAAGCAGAGTTTGGATGACATTTTCCTATCTGTGAAGTAAAAACTCAAGCCAGGCATATTCTGCATGTTTGTTTTGTTTTGTTTTTGTAAGCAGGGTCCACCCCCAGCATGGAGCCCAATGTGGGGCTTGTATGCAGGATCCTGAGATCAAGACCTGAGCTGAGATCAAGAGTTGAACACCTAACCAACTGAGCCACCCAGGCTCCCCTCTGCATGTTTTTTATTAAAATGAGAAATAGATTAAAATACACTTTTCACTATTTCAGGTTTATTTGTAGATGCTAGTATTTTTCTGTTGAGGGTTAAATGTTTAAAAAATCAACAAAATCTGAATCCGTGTCACCTCATTTTAAAACAAGGTAAATACTTCAATTCTCTCCCCCAGTCTCTAATACAGAATCCCAAATCTGTTTTTCCATTAATTCCATAAGGAAAAAAAGGCTTTCTTGCAATCTTAAAGGCTATTTTTCTTGTTCTCGAACCAAAGATTACTCACTTCAACTTTGACTCACACTGGGGTTATGGAAAATCCTTTCTTGTTGGAGGTTTCAACAATGTGTTCCGTCAAGGGCAAAATGAAGAGCTTACTTTATTGCTGCCGACCAGCGAGACTTGTAAGGCAGAAGGAGCAAGGTGCAAAGAATGTGTCTTGGAGAGAAAGTATTTTAAAACTTAGATTCCCACATGTGCAAAATGGCGACCCCTCCTCCTTGCTCCGAATCCCTGTGACCTTGGGCAGCAGACACAGCCTGGACCTAGCTTTCAACACCAATAAGGGCTGGAGGCCCTAGCCATTTAACCTGTCAGAGGCAAATTTCTGCGGCTGCATGTGAATTTACTTTGGGTTACAAACATTTTTAATGATTTTTAACGATGTTTATGTTTTTAAGTTTCACATACCCTCTCCAACTCCAGGCCCTTTGCCAGTCCCTCTTGGCTCTGCTGAGATCAATGGAATCTGAGAATCCAGATCGGGAGCAGGAGTCTGCTTTGTTCAAAAGTAGTGTGTGTGTGTGTGTGTGTGTGTAACAGAAACACCACTCTCCATGCCTCCGTTGGTTTGTAGACCTTTCTTTCAGCTTACCCAGAAGCCAGATTCGCTTTTGGAAACTCCAGTAGGCAATTCCAAAATGGTAGCTGTGTTATAATTTTAACTTATGTTTAAGCATCTCATTTGCCCCTGGGTTCCTGTGTCTGTTTTTTAATATCGCCTCCCTGCTGGGTGGGCCATGATGCTACCTCCCTTGGGCCCTTGTTGCTACCTCCCTTGGGCCCTTGTTGCTATCCTGACTACATATCTAGGTAATGTAGATTTTGGAAGCTTAACTGGGCTTAACTGGTCTTTAGCACCTACAACTACCTGTGTTCTTCTCTGGCTCCTCTAAGGCCACTGGCTAAGTATTTTTCACCTCTGTACTTTAGCTGTGCCTCGGTGACAGTTACTGGCACTTGCTAAGAAGCTGGAGGGATGCAGTAACATAAGACTTTGTAACAAAAAGAATGTTGAGAAGCAAAACATCACAATCTGTATTTATTTTTGCCAGCAACATAGAGCTGTTGGTACCCCAAAACATCTCCTTTTTAAAGGCTTATGCATAGGAAACAACTTCCTTTTTACTAGAAAATCATGACACTTGGGCCCCTGGGTGGCTCAGTCTGTTAGGTGTCTGCCTTGGGCTCAGGTCATGATCCCGGAGACCTGGGATTGAGCCCCACATGGGGCTCACTGCTCAGTAGGGCGTCTGCTTCTCCCTCTCCCTCTGCCCCTCCTCCCTGCTCATGCACTCTCTCTCTCTCTCTCTCTCATGCTCTCTCTCTCTCAAATAAATAAAATCTTAAAAAAAAAAAGAAAGAAAATCATGACACTTGTTTGATAAGGGATGTTGGGTTGGCCATTGGTGCAGACAGCCCAAATCCTAACATGCAGGCTTATTTAGCCTGGAGCCTTGCCATCATGATGGTAGAAACAGAGATGCCCATCGTGCTATCCTGCAGCTTAAAATTCCCTCCCCCACTTCCTTCTCCCGGCCTCAGCCACCTTGGTGACCCTATGGAGTTGTAGAGTTAATGCTTCTTGCATTTTATATAGACAGAAAAAAAGTCTTGCATAGGGATGTGACTGAGTTGCAAGTGTATAAGGAGAAAATGATGTTTTAAGTTCATCAATCTTTGGGTACAAAAGTTAAGCCTTGGGAGAAAATAAAAAAGATTCAAGTATGTTTCGAATAATCATTTATTCTAGAGCATCTGGCAAACATAAACTTGGAAGTATGGAGGAACCTCCATGTTAACAATGGCCACTTTCCAAAGAACAATAAGGGACATATATTTAAAAAGCAACAACAGAAAGGCACAAACCACAGTTGTCTGCCACAGAAGTAATGAGTGCAGGAATTCTAAAGGACAGTGATAATATGCGGAAGGTTATGCCTTTAAGTCTTGCCAATGAAATCCAATTTAATGAAATGAGGGTTTAATTATGAAAAAAAAGATGACTTTCACTTCTATTTTTAATTTTATGGATGAGAAGTAAGCCTCAGAAATATGAAAGGACCAAATAAAGGCATCACATAAGAATAACGTAAACTCCTTTTCTTGTTCTGGTTTTTTGGGGGGGTTGGGAAGTTTGAGAGCAGAAGATCATTTGGCAAGCAAGAGATAAATAGAAACAAACTGCAAGTTTTGACTTGGCCTTACGTGGCAAAATGCATGACGAAAACACAATTGAACAAGTCTGAGCTGATAAACACAGAGGCAATTCTTGTTCCAATGTATTGCCTTATAAAGCACATCTTGCTTAATAGAAGGTGCTGGGCTGGAAAGCAGAAAGGCCATTAAAACCCCAGAGTGGGGATTCTGAGAGTCGAAGTCCCACACAGAGTATTTTAAATTACTTCAGGAAAGAAAATATCCTCTGTAGAGCTATGTGTAGGATGGAGTTTCGCTAAATAACGATTATGATTCCAAAATGAACGCTGTGCCCTCTGCCAGACTGGCAATAATAGGGTGAACCTAAATAAAGGTTTTTGGCTAAAGCATCAAAACAAATTAAAATATTCAAAATCAAATGTAATGTCATTCTTTTATTACTTTAAAAGTTTTGGGGGGTGTGGGATGGTGATTGGGGGATGGGGGAGCAGGAAAGGATTACAGAAAGACAAATGCCACAACAGTTAAGTAAAAACTGGCTAACTTAATTCAGAGCAACTCAGTGGGAGGTCTATATCATATTTTTTATATTTTGTAATAAACCCCAAGTTGTATTGGTCTTCTTTTTTTTTTTCTCCCTCAACTGGCCACTTTATGTGGCTATGTTCATCTATACCCAGTCTGAGTGGGCATCCACACAAAGCCAAAGGTTTTAAAAAAAATTCTGTCTGTCTCTGGGACGTTTTAAAACTAATTTATTTTACTTTACATCATCATTAAGGAAGATTATTTAAGCAGAGGCACAGTCAACTTTTTGAATGTCCTACCCTGGGACTAAAATTAGCAACTAAGCCCTTGAATTTAAACCATTCCAAGTTTTGGATCCGATCGTATTAACCTTTCTACCAGTTTTCCTGCTCAGTTTAATCTGATAGCCCCAAGAGATGGGTTCTGAAGGAGGGCCTGAGCTATTGGGGAAGGAAGTGGTTAAGAAGGAAGAAGTACGTTTCTTGGCAGAGCGTCTGGGAATGCAGCAACTTTACTCAGGGCTGGAATAGATAATGCCTAAATATCACTGTCTCTAAAAATACAATTTAGAGTTGTCAAAAGGCTCACTAGCTCTAAAACACCTGACAGTCCCACCATAAGTTTAGTCCACAAAATACATTTGTCAACTGAACATTCTGGGGAGAGAGGGGACCTATCACGTGCAGAGTTTTGTGTTTTGTATTCACGCACGGTTCGAATAGGGATAAGATCATGGTCTTTGATTTCAAGAAGAGAGCCAATGTCACATTTTCCAGACCATGTCGAGAGTGCAAATGGAAGCCCACATACCATATGGGTAAATATTTTAAAGCCATTAATTAAAATTGTAAACAACTTTATTGAGATATCTTTGATATAAAAAATTGTGTGTATTTAAGACATGTAACTTAATGTTTCGATATAGGTAAACATTGTGGAAAGATCACCACAGTTGAACTGAATAACATAGCCACCATAATTATAATTGTGTATGTGTGTGTTAAGGAAATTTAAATTAATTAAGATCTAGGCTTTTAGCAACTCTCAGGTTTACAGTATTAACGGGTATTGTTAACTGTTATCATCACCATGCTGCACATTGTATCTCCAGAACCCATTCATCTTGCAAAACTGAAACTGTTCTCTCCACCCCTGGCAACCCTCATTCCACTCTCTACCTCTTTGAGATGAGTTTGACTACTTTGGATTCCACATATAAGTGAGATAGGTAGTATATTTGTTTTTCTGTGCCTGCTTTATTTCATTCAGCATAATGTCCTCCAGGTATGTCTTCTTTTTTAAGGCTGAATAGTATTCTTAATTTCCTTTTTGGATAGGTCATTGTTAGTATATAGAAATGTCACCAACTTTTGTATGTTGGTTTTGTATCCTGCAACTATACTGTATTTGTTTATTAGTTCTAAACTGTCTTTTTATTGAACCTTTGGGGTTTTCTACATATATGATCATGTCATCTGTAAATAGAGATTATTTTACTCCTTCCTTTCCGATTTGGATGCATTATTTTTCTTTTTCTTGTCTAATTGCTCTGGCTAGGGCTTCCAGTACTATCTTGAATAGAAGTGGGGAAAAGTGGGCATTCTTGCCTTGAACCAAATCTTAGAGGAAAAGCTTTCAGTTGTTTATAATGTTAGCTGTGGGCTTTTCATATATGGCTTTTATTGTGGTGAGGTAAGTTTCTTCTCTACCAATTTTGTAGAGTTTTTTTTTTTTATCATGAATGGGTATTAAATTTTTCTCAATTTTTTTCTGCATCATTAATCATGCGGTATTTGTCTTTTATTTTGTTAACAGAGTATATCATCTTGATTGAGTTGTGTTTGTTGAACCATCCCTGCATCCCGAAGATAGATCCCACTTGGTCATGGTGTAGGATCCTTTTAATGTGCTGTTAAATTCAATTTCTAGTATTTTATTAAGGATTTTTCCATCTATATTCATTAGGGATTCTGGCCTACAGTTTTCTTTTCTTGAGGAGTCTTGTCTGTCTTGGTGTCAGGGTGATCAGCAACCAAAAAATGGGTACTCCCTCTTTTTCCATTTTTTGGGAGAATTGAAGAAGGATTCATATAAATTAACTTCTAAAATCAAAATTATTTAAAAAGTCAAAATTAAGTGAAGCTGAAAATATTTAAATTTTGAAAACAACGAAATGTCACTAAATTTTTTTAAATTTAATTTTATTATGTTATGTTAGTCATCATACAGTACATCGTTAATTTTTGATGTAGTGTTCCATGAGTCATTGTTTTCGTATAACACCCAGTGCTCCATGCAATACATACCCTCCTTAATACCCATCACAGGGCTAACCCATCCCTCCATACCCCTCCCCTCTAAAACCCTCAGTTTGTTTCTCAGAGTCCATAGTCTCTCATGGTTCATCTCCCCCTCCGATTCCCCCCTCTTCATTTTTCCCTTCCTTCTCCTAATGTCCTCCATTCTATTCCTTATGTTCCATAAATAAGTGAAACCATATGATAATTGACTTTCTCTGCTTGACTTATTTCACTTAGCATAATCTCCTCCAGTCCCATGCATGTTGATGCAAAAGTTGGGTATTCATCCTTTCTGACCGCCGAGTAATATTCCGTTGTATATATGGACCACATCTTCTTTATCCATTCATCTGTCGAAGGGCATCTGGGCTCTTAAAGACACAGATGTCATGAAAAGAAGGGCCATATGCACCCCAATGTTCATAGCAGCAATGTCACTAAATATTTTGAGAAAAATAAAGCTATTTGCATTTTTAGCACTGAGTATCTCTTTCATTACCAATGTAAAGAATTAGTAGCATGCCCTATGCAGGTTATGTCTAGATCTGCATATATGAATTGTTTAATATTTCAGCCACCATGGGCAACTCCTGTGCATGTTGTACCTCCAGAGGCATAAGTCAGAACACAAAGAGAGGGAGGAAGAGAGACTCTTGGCACCACAAAGAAATGACTGTTAGACAAAAACCTACTGCATTCATCTTATGTAAAAGAGAGAACTTGACAGTTGCTAACTTTGTCTTTTCTCTTGCCTAAGCACACCTGTGCTCATCAAATCTTTCCCTAACTTCAGAGGAACACTGGCTTCTGACATGGGCAGGGACACAGGCAGTAAACCTTCCCAGCATTCAAGTGCAATCACTGTTGTTTTCAGGACATGAGACAAGAAACATGGACAAGATGGTCCCTGGACCTGGACAGGTTTGTCATAAGAGCTGGTGTTTAGGGTGGCAGGCTACATTGTGCCAATCTCCAGGGTTGGACCTCAAATGACTTAGCACCCATGGGTTTTTAAAACAAATTTAGCATTTTGGTGTTTATGATATACGGGGCTCAGGAAAGCATAGAGGCTGGGATGTGGGCTCTTGCCTAGGGCAAGGGTGGTCCGACCACAGAGCCTATAATTTAGCAAGAGAAATAGACACATGCATCATGAGTTATAGTCAGAGACCAAACGAAGGAGTGCTTTCACAGAGGAAGCAATAATACCAACTGTTACGGGCTCTGGGTGCCACTCTCATGAGGGCTTTATATACATGATTTCATATGGATCTCACCAAACAGCAAGTGAATACTGAAAAATACAAAGTAGAGGTGCAGAAGCATTAGGTGACTTACCCAAGTATGCAAGTATCAGTTAGAGGCTATATTTTTAAGGAGAAATTTCCTGGGTATAGTGGTGTGCCAAATTTAGATTTTTTTGGATACATATTCGTGAAAGGCATTTTTTTTTCCCTTATATTCTTGGCAGGTTTTGCATTCTCAATTTTAAAAATTTCACGTGTGTGTGTTTGTGTGTGTGTGTATGTATATAAGTATGTATGCATAAATAAAAAGAGCTAAATCTAAAATGTATATGGGAATTCTAAAGACCAAAAATAGCCATGATAATCTTATGGATCAAATTTGGAAGATTCACAGTAATGGATATTAAGACATATCATAAATCTACAATTATCAAAACAATATTCAGAAAAGTGAAAACAAATCAAGGGAGCATTGTAGAGAGTTCAGAAACAGGCCTACACCCAGAAGGACATTTGATTTATGACAAAAATGGTCCTTCCCAGAGTGGGAAAAGGACAGTCTTTTCAATAAGTGATGACGGGCCAATTGGATATCTATATATGAAAATAAATGAAATTTCATTCTTTTTTTTTAAAGATTTTATTTATTTGAGAGAGAGAATGAGAGATAGAGAGCACGAGAGGGAAGAGGGCCAGAGGGAGAAGCAGACTCCCCGCTGAGCAGGGAGCCCGATGCGGGACTCGATCCCGGGACTCCGGGATCATGACCTGAGCCGAAGGCAGTCGCTTAACCGACTGAGCCACCCAGGCGCCCTGAAATTTCATTCTTGCCCCTCATTGTACCCGAACATCAATTCCAGATAGACTGTAGTTCTAAAAGTGAAAGGTAAGCATCAGTGCTTCTAGAGGATAGCATGGGAAGGTATTTTTCTGAACTTGAGGGACAAAAAGGTATTTGTAAAACAGAACATAAAAGCACTAACCATAAAGAAAAAGATTTACAAATTGGACAAGATAACATCAAATTTAAAAAGTGCTTTATCAAAAAACATTAACAGAGTGAGGAGGGACAGAGGGGAGAGAGAATCTTAAGCAGGCTCCACCCCCAGTACGGAGCCCTCCAAGGGACTCGATCTCATGATGCTGAGCTGAAATCAAGAGTCAGAGGCTTAACTGACTGAGCCACCCAGGTGCCCCGTCTACTTCATAAATTTAAAAACACTCACAAACTAATGAAATTAGCTTCATTAGGATTGTGGATCCCTTTGGGGTGGAAGAGAACCAATGACAAAAAGAGGCCATGAAGTGGGTCCCTGGGAGGCTGGCATCGTTCCACTCCCGGATGGAAGATCATTGTGTGGAAATCTAACAGAATGGAGAGTTACAATTTATGCACTTTTTGGTAAACATTAAATACTTGCAATCTAAATGTTGAAGCGCTGTGAAGGAATAAATTGGTAATGGACTAGACAATAGAGAGGGAGTCAGGGAAAGGCTTAGGAGGAGGTGACACAAGAGGGGAGCCGGAGGATAGGAAGGAAGTGCACGGCTGGGAAAACCCAATGCCCTCTACAGAGGTGAACCCATTACCTCACTTTCACGCAGACAGAGAGTTTACTGCTTAATTCATTACTGCTCCTATCGTCTATCAAAGAGCAAGTTCCTGTGACACAAAAAATGCATTTTGGTGGACTGTGGGACTGGGAAAGATTGAGAAATGGGAGAAGCTGCCTAGGGCGAGTCTATGTGGGCAGGGAGGACATTGCCGAGCAGAGAGAGCCCTGGGGTACAGCACGAGGCCACTAAGTGAGAGGAGGGAAAGATGGCGGAAATGACAAAGACTGAAAAGAAGAATGTTGAACCCAGTCTTGACCTCCTTCGAAACTTCGCCTGTCCTTATCTCGGACATCAAGGGGTAGAATCAGGATCCAGAAAATATCAAGAAACATCTAGAGATATCTTGCTATTTCTTGATATTTCTAACTGAGAAATAACAAGAGAAAAATGACCAGGTAAGAAGAAAGCATCTAAAGTTAGTTGCAAAATACTGAGTTATGTGTGTGTAGCCAATGCACATGGGTAGACCTGTTCATGAATTCACATAAGCAAACCCACATGAGGGAACCCGACATACATAAGCAGGGGGTTTAGAGAGGAGAGACGGAGATGAGGGGCTCCATGAATAAAGATAATGTGAAAAGTAGATACATACATTTGTTTGATATCATCTGAAAAAAAATAACGAACCATTTTATTGACATTTCTCACCTTATAAGAAAACTACTACATGCATAAAACTTAAGAACTGATGTGCCAAAAGGGGAAATGCAAAGAAAAAACCAACAAGCCTGTTGAACGCCTTCCTGTGTACTGTCATTGATAATATGAAGGAATGAACTACAATCATATTCAGAAACCAAGACAATGCAAAAAAAATATTCATACCATGCCCACCTTCAGTGACATTTTTGCATTATTTCAAAAGCACCTGATATGTTACTCCTCTGCATAAGTAGGTTTTAGATCCAAATCTTGAATATAGGTGTGTTCATGCTTTTAGGCTAAAAACTTTGAAGACAGTGAACATTTCAAGCTTCTGAGCCCGACGACAACACAAAGGCTCACGCATTCACACACAGCTAACTCTGGTGAAGCATTTGTAAGACTGCCTCAGCGCAATCCGTCTACTTTGCAACTTTGACTTCAGGTGTTTGTTGCCCCCAAAAAGGCTCAACACAGTCAAATTAAGATTTGGTAGTAGAAAGAGTCTGAAATTAAGAAAATATAAAATCCAAAGACAGCTCCCATCAGAGTTCTAAAACCATCATGGTGCGAAACTATAAAATTTACTTATCCAGGTGTGAACCAGATGCTTTAAGATTATGTTAAGGTACTTTCTCTTCTGCAAAGATCTGCCTTTCAACATACTCTTAAGGATTACATATTGATGATTCACACTTGTGCTGAACACATTCCACATTGCTTAGGTAGGAGTTACTTCTAACAAAAACCAAACAAGGGCTTTTGAAGATTTATTTAACTGGTGTTTTACTGGTTGTCATTTATTTTCTAGCATTTTGGGGAAAAAATCTGACAGCAGATTTAGAATATAGAGGAATATTACAATTGTTAAAAAGCACTCAGTGATATTAGAGGTAGTAAAGCAGTAAGAAAAAAGTGGAACTCTTAAGATATCTTTTTATGTACAGAATCCTTATTACATGTGTGATATTCAGCTCATTACAATAAAAGACTGTCTCTGGACAAACAGGTATGAAGTAGTTGGCAACAGAAATCTGATACTGTAAAATATGCAAATGACAAACACCACCGTTTTCAGTAAACTTACATAGAGCCCACATGTAACAAAGAGTATGAAGTATGTAGTATACATTTTCAGGTCAGGTTGAACAGAAATAAATTTAATTTTATTGCACTGTAAGTAAAACTGAGAAAATATCTGGACCTTCCCCCCCCCCCAAATTTCCCACTAGGCCTATGTGGTAAAAATAAATATTAGAAAAACACGGTGTACGGTTTATCATAGAGAGAATATAATGCTGCGAGTGAGGCTGTGACAGACCGCTTCAAGTCACAAAAGGGGACTGGTGTAAATCCTCAGCAAGAAAAGGCCCTCCATGGGCATCGGCATGTCCTGCAGTGACTGAACCCTCATTACTGAAAGAGTCATGGAGGAAACAATTATACAAGGCTGAGGCATTTTTCTAGGCTAATTGGGATATGACAATCTGGCCGCAGAAGCCTCCCTCCGACTGTACTTGCTGGTTTCCAACCCCTGCAGCTGAGATATTTCACCTCATGGCTTTTCTTCCTCGAGGAAAACGACATATCTCCAGAGAGCTGGCTCTCAGCTAATTTCAGCCATGCCAGGGATGCATTTGCCAGACATATGTTGGGGAGAAGCTGGGGCAGGCTGTCTACCATGCAATTATCATGACCTCATTAGACAAAATCGCCAGGTCCACACCCATGGAGACCCTCCCAAGATAAACACACCCCCACCTCGCCCTTCTCCCTTTGACCACGTCCCCGACTCTGCCTCAGATCCCCATTTCCAGCCTCTCGCTCTGCCTTTTCTTTTTTTTCTCGTCTCCTGTTCTCCTGCCCATCTTGTTCTCTTCTTCTTCTTCTTCTCTATTTCCCTCTCCATGTTCTCATTTCCTCTCCTTTGACCTTTTTTTTTTTTTTTTTGGTCCTCTCTCATCTCATCTACCTAGGCAATTCTTTTGGGATTGGGATGGACGCCTCTCGGAGCAAATTCTCTGTGGTACGTTTTTGCAGCTGACCCCAGAGTCACATCCTTTGTCGTGCTAAATATGTCACCCTTGGCCCACACTGGCTCTTTGTAACCCAAATGTGTCATTCCCTTTGGCAAGGTAGAGTGTTTAGAGAAGTAAACACTCTATAGGATATCAAAATCCTACTGATGTATTGCCCTCAGCAACACATTTAGGCCAGATTTTTTTTTAAAGATTTATTTATTTATTTGAGAGAGAGAGAGAGAGAGCAGGGAGAGAGCCAGAGGGAGAGGAAGAGCATCTCAAGCAGACTCCTTGCTGAGTGCAGAGCCCCACGCAGGACTCGATCTCACGCTCCTGAGATCATGGCCTGAGCTGAAATCAAAAGTCGGACACTTAACCCGCTGAGCCACCCAGGCGCCCCTAGGCCCAATTTTCAAGGCCCCTCCCTTTTCAGAGTCTCCTGTATTTAAGGCTTCTGTTTGATTTATGCTTAAAGCCAGTAAGTTATTTTCTGCAAAATAAGAGGCAAAAAGTCAATTTTATCTCATTAAAATGGAGACTGTTCCTTTGAAAATCTGGCCAGAAATGTTGGTGGGATTGCTCTACTCATCAAGGTTCAAAAGACCGAAGAGATCGGACATCACCAGGAGAATAAACATGACAGTGTTGTGCCAATATACAAGATGTCAGAGCCAGCGACTGATACCGCTGTGATGGGTGACTAGGGCTCGCCTATCAGAAAGGAAACAGTTAAAGTAAATCAAATCTAAAGTATGGGAAGGCATCATCCACCCACTACTGTTACACTGTACACATGAAATAGTTCCCAGTCAGAGTCAAGGAAAGAAGCCCCTTTGGAGCTCTCTGGAGGTGGGTGTTCTACTCACGGAGTGACTGCAAACGTGGTCCCATGCATCCACAACAACACGATGCCAACTCCCCACCTCCAGTAATATTAGCCACTGTCTGATAATAAATACTAATATTTATTACCTAATAGCACTAATAGGTTAGGTACCCACCTTATTCCCCTTTCAAAATGCTAACCCTCTGATTTTTACATTGTGAATTCTCTCGTGATTAAAGCCGGAGTTAAAAATAGTGCTCATCTGTGTGGTTCTTGACAAAATTTCAAATGAAGCCAAATTCTCTCATCCTGTTTGAACCAGACAAGAAGTTACTGCCTTCGTGGTTTTTTTTTTCTTCTTGAATCCTATTAGCTGTTCCGTGATTCACGGCTTAGTATGTGATCATGGCATTCTTTTCTGTGATTAACCCAAGTTAAAATTTACATTGTCTGCTTTTTTTCTTCAGATTTTCTAATTGGATAAAAAGGAACACACTTAGCATTCAGTGGGAATTATGATAATGGAAATGACCCTAGTCAGCCATGATGGCACTAAAAATACGTGGTTTGCTAATTATAAAAGGAAAAAAAAAGCTATTCTGTCAGATTAAAAGCTTCATCTCTTAATGGGCAGCAAGCGCAGAGTTTCTTTGTCTGAAGAGTGTCTTCAAATCAGTTGTTTCTTTTGTATCAGCATCCAAAGAATCTGCTTTTGTTACCTGAAAAATTCAATAGAAATTTCTAGCAATATAAGAAATATTTTTAAAGGGTCAAGGGCACTATCTGAAGTGAAAAGGATGCTATGGAGATAGATAGATGATGGATGGATGGATGGATAGATAGATACAAAATCTCGTGACATTCAAATGTTTCTAAATCATCCTGGAATGTTCACATTGAAGGGAACTGTAGTCACTGGTTCTCAAATTTCGCTCTGAAACACCTGGAGGGCTTATTAAAACACAAAACATGGGCAGATTCAGCAGAATTTGCCTTTGCAGCAAGCACGGGTGATGCTGACGCTGTTGGTCCAACAACAACCCTGTGAGAACCTCGGAGCCAGGCCAACCCTCTTGATTTATGGAGTAGGAACCTGCCATTTGAATATGGAGCGCAGTGCTACACAGCTTGCAGGTGGAGGAGGGTCAGAAAAGAACCTGGCTCTCCTTGCTCCTGGTTCCATCCTTGGTCCTCTCCACCAGGGCTTCTCAAACCCTCGTGTGTATCTACCATGACCTGGGGAACTGGTTCAAACACAGACTGTGGTTCAATAGGTCTGGGGTACGATTTGGGCTTGTATGTTTCTAACAAGTTCCCAGGTGCTGACCTTGAAGCTGGTCCACAGACTGACTTTGAGTAGCAAGGTCTTACACTGTGTTATGCAACAGTGGCTTCTTTATGTGAATTACCCTCCAGAAAGGTAGAACAAATTTTTTTCTAATAAAATTTATTTTAGAGAAGTTTTAGGTTCAGAGAAAAATTGAGCAGGCAGTACAGAGGGTCTCCATGTACCCTCCATCACCATGCACAACCTTGCCCTCTATCAACGTCCCCAACAAGAGTGATGATGACCTTACACTGATCCATCATTATCACCCAAAGTCCACCGTTTATATTAGGGTACACAGTTGTTGTCATTGTAAGTTCTATGGCTTTTGACAAACGTATAACGGTGTGTATCTGCTGTCATAGTATTACACAGAACACTTTGACTGCCTTCAAAATCCCCTGTGCTCTGCCCATCCATCCTTCCCTAACCCTTGGCAACCACTGATCTCTTTGTCTGTATTGTGTTTGCCTTTTCCCAAATGCCATATAGTTGGAATCAGACAGTATGTGGACTTTTCAGTATTGACTTTTTTCACTTTGGTTCCTCCACGTATTTTCATGGCTTGATAGCTCATTTCTTTCTAGCGCTGAATAATATTCCATCATCTTGATATATCACCATTTATCCATTCAAGTATTGAAGGACATCTTGGTTGCTTCCAAGTTTTAGCAATTAGGAATAGAGCTGCTATAAACATCCATGTGCGGGTTTTTGTGTGGACATAAGTTTTCAACTCCTTTGGGTAAATACCAAGGAATGTAATTGCTGGATCATATGGTAGGAGTATGTTTAGTTTTGTAAGAAACTGCCAAATTGTCTTCCAAAGTGGCTGTAGCATTCTGCGTTTCCACCAGCAATGTATGAGAGTTCTCATTGCTCCACATCCTCACTTGTATTTCATGTTGTCACTGCTCCAAATTTTGATCATTCTAATAGGTGTCTAGTAATATCTCATTATTATTTTAATTTTCAATTCCCTAATGATACGTGATGTTGGACATCTTTTCCTGTGCTTATCCACCATCTGTATATCTTCTTTGATGAGGTGTCTGTTAAGTACCTTGGCTCATTTTTTAAATTGGTGATATTTTTTAATTTTTGAGTTTTAAGAGTTCTTTCTATATTTTGGATAAATCTTTTATAAGTTACATCTTTTGCAAATGTTTTCTCCCAGTCTGTGACTTGTCTTCTTGAATTATTAAAAATATCTTTTAAACTACCTTTTTATTACATCAGAAGAGGAAGAATACTCTGAACATGCTGAGTATTTTTTATGGACGTGTTAAAACTGTTTTAATGAGTAGTTATTAAATAGCCATCGATCACTAGCTTGTATATGTATCCATTCATTCGAGAGCCTCTATTATCAAGAGCTTTCCCTGTGCGAAGAATTTGGAACACCAGAGTCTTAAGACCCAGTCTCAGGCATCAAGTCTAGTTAGGAAGGTGAGTGTAAGATGAGGAACAGAGTGCACTGTTGTAAGTGTGACCACAAGCAATGTATATAGGAATGGAATGAGTGCTGTAGGGAAAGAGTATTTAGAAACGACTTAGGAGAGGGGGTAACTTCTGAGCTGAATTTAAAGGTACACGTGGGGGTTGAACAGATATTGAGAGGGGTATGGAGGAGGGACAGACATTCCAGACTGACGTGTCACAGAACTTAAGAGTAGAAGAGGAAAGGTCTGAAGACAAAACATTGATGAAGGTTTATTTACATTTAGGGAGACAAGGGAGGAAGTTAAAGCAAAACAGAGTTAGGGCATCTTCAGAGACTTGGGAGAAGCTAATGTCCAGAGGTAAATTTAAAAATAACATAGGGTTACCTCTTGATTGTTCTTGGACTCCAGTAGGCATAAACAACAAGCATCTAGCTCCTTATCAGATTTGTAGTCTATAGAAAACTCAATACACTATAGCTCAGTAGGACTGATTATTAAGGCAGATGCTCTGGCTAAACTTCCGGGACTCATATAAATTTAAAAGTTGCAGTTTTAAAAAACACTATCTCTCTTAAGCAATTAAAACTTTAACACAGGAACAACTATTTTAAGTGAAATGTACTTTAAAGCAATCCAATAAAACAGACTCAGTTGGTCAGATTGCAAACTTTAGGCAGGCAGGAACTTTGACTTAAATTCATAAGGTCCTGAAGATTAATTAACTAGTATTTTTACTTCTACTCTTGCCCTTTACTTCTTTTAAAATGTTATTTTTATATATATATGTATTTATTACATATATTTATATTTATCCCATATTTATTTTATATGTATATTATATATAGTATATATTTATCCCATATTTATTTTATATGTGTAATATATATTTAGATATTAAGAAAGGTCTTGTTTTCTCTCTACATTTATTCTCAACTTAGCTCAGTTGCAAACCTCTGCTCTTTTTGGCAGCTCTCTTCTCTTCAGGGAGCGATCTTTCTCTGACTCAGACATTTCTGCTTTTTCCCCTCTCTCCTGTAAGACCTCTACCTAAATTTTCCAGCTATATTTCAGCTAAAATATCCCTTCTTTCCTGTGTGGGTAATTCATTTTTCTCCAGTTTATTTTCTACTCTGCAGTTTCCCTGTCCTTCCCTGGAAGAAAGACCTTTTATAGGACTTTTCTAGCTCTCAACATATCCATGCACAGTGATTTAGAGTTAACGTTGCAAATTGTCCTAAAATATGACTTTTTAGTTTGAGAGAGAATATTTGTAAATACCCAGAATCTTTTCAGACAGAAACTGAAGTAAGACTTGAACTTATTCCATGCCAGTGAACTGATTTTCCTGTTTTCTGCCTAAACTTGTGACAATGACAATAAACACTTAAATACTAAACATTGTTACCAATTTAAAAAATATTCAGTACTTAACACAGTTAAGATAATATTTATAGACCGGCTGTCATGTCAACTCAGAAACTGTTAGCTTTTAATATGTAAAATATAAATATAGAAAAATATACTTTTGCACTATCAGGCAGAAGGAAAGAAATAATGAAGATTAGAACATTAATCAATGAAATTGAAAACAGGAAAACAGTAGAGAAAATCAATGGAACAAAAAGCTGGTTCTTTGGAAAAAATCAATAAAACTGACAAATCTCTAGCAAGACCGACAAAGATTAAAAAGAGAGAAAAGACACAAATCACCAATATTAGGAACAAAACAGGATCTATCAATACAGATCCTGCAAACATCATGATAAAGGAATACTACAACCCACTTTATGCTCATAAATTTGACAACTTAGAAGAAATGGACCTGAAAACCACAAGGTATTAAAACTCAGCCAAGATGAAATAGGCAACCTGAATAGTCCTACAAACATTAAATTGAGTTGGTAATTAAAAAGCTCTTGAAAAAGAAACTTCTAAGCCCAGATGGTTTCACTGGAGTATTCTACCAAACACTTAAGTAATTAACACCAATTTTACACAATCCCTTCCAGGAAATAGAAGAGGAGGGAACATTTCCCAGCTCATCTAATACTACCCTCATATCAAAATCAGACAAAGACACTAAAGAAAAAGAAAACTATAGGCCAATATCACTCATGAACTTAGCTGCAAAAATGTGCAACAAAATATTAGCAAATCCAGCAATGTACAAAATTAATTATGTACCATGACCAAAGAGGATTTATTCCAGGTCTGCATGGCTGGTTCAACATTTGAAAAATCAATGTAATTCACCATATCAACAGGCTAAAGAGGAAAGATCATATGATCATATCAATTGATGTAGAAGACATACTTGACAAAATCCAATGCCTGATTATAACAAAAATCCTCAGCAAACTACCGATAGAGGGAAACTTCTTAACTTGATAAAGTGCATCTACAAAACACCTAGCACTAACATGATACTTAACGGTGAAAGACTCATGGCCAGGATATCCATTCTCACCATTCTTATTTAATGTAGGACTGGAAGTTCCAGCCATGAGATAAAGGAAGGAAAGGAGGAAGGAAAAAAAAAAATAAGAGTAAAATCTTTGGTAACAGATTAATAGCAGAAAATCTGATGACAGGTGTTACCAGGCAAAAGTTCTGAGACTTGATACCAATATCGTTATCTAAAAATGTAAAACTAATAAACTAAACCTCATCAAAATCTTAAAATTTTGCTCAGTAAAAGACTGTTAAATGGATGAAAAAACAAGCTCTGGGCCAGGAGAAATATTTTCAAGGCATCTATCTGACCAACAACTAGTATCTAGAATATGTTACAAGCCCTCAAAACTCAACGTCACACCAATAATCCAATTAAAAATGGGCAAAAGCCATGGAGAAGTATTTTACCAAAAAGGATATATGGATGACGAATAAGCATGGGAAAATGTATCAGCCACTAGGAAAACATAAAATATAGGCATAATAAGATATCGCTACCTACCCATCACAAAGACTAAAATGAAGAAGAGCAACCACAGCAAATGCTGACAAGATTGCAGAGAAGCTGAATCACTCAAACATTGCTGGTGAGAATGAAAAATGGTACTACTACTCTGGAAAATAGTTTGGCAGCTTCTTACACATCTACATACACAAATAGCCTATGACCCAGCAATTGCCTTTGGGCAATCCCAAAGAAATAAAAACTTATATTCACACAGAAACATTAACGGTTGTTTTAATGATAGCCAAGGACTGGAAACAACCCACATACCCTTCAACAGGTGAATGGTTAGACGAACTGTGGTACATCCGTACCCTAGAATACGACTCAGCAATAAAAAGCATATCCTTATCCATTCATCTGTCGATGGACATCTTGGCTCTTTCCATAATGCAATCCCTATCAAAATACCATCAACTTTATTCAAACAGATGGAACAAATAATCCTAAAATTTGTATGGAACCAGAAGAGACCCTGAATAGCCAGAGGAATGTTGAAAAAGCAAAGCAAAGCTGGCGGCATCACAATTCCGGACTTCCAGCTCTATTACAAAGCTGTCATCATCAAGACAGTATGGTACTGGCACAAAAACAGACACATAGATCAATGGAACAGAATCAAGAGCCCAGAAATGGACCCTCAACTCTATGACCAACTAATCTTCGACAAAGCAGGAAAGAATGTCCAATGGAAAAAAGACAGTCTCTTCAACAAATGGTGTTGGGAAAATGGGACAGCCACATGCAGAAGAATGAAACTGGACCATTTCCTTACACCACACACAAAAATAGACTCCAAATGGTTGAAAGACCTAAACGTGAGACAGGAGTCCATCAAAATCCTAAAGGAGAACACAGGCAGCAACCTCTTCGACCTCAGCCGCAGCAACTTCTTCCTAGAAACATCACCAAAGGCAAAGGAAGCAAGGGCATTTTTTAATTTTTTTCTCCAACTTTGTTCTTTTTGAAAAGATTTATTTATATTTTAATTTAAATTCAATTAATTAACCTATAATGTATTATTAGTTTCAGAGGTAGAAGTCAGTGATTCATCAGTCTTATATAACACCTAACACCCAGTGCTCATTACATCATGTGCCCTCCTTAATGTCCATCACACAGTTACCCGATTCCCCACCCACCTCCCCTCCAGCAACCCTCAGCTTGTTCCCTATTATACACAAACAATGAGTCATGGAACACTACATCAAAAACTAATGATGTAATGTATGGTGATTAACATAACATAATAAAATTTTTTAAAAATGCAAAAAAAAAAGCATATCCTTTGAGGACATAAGATGAATCTCTGGGGAATTACACTGAGTGAAAAAAGCCAATCCTAAAAGATGACATACTGTAATCCATTCCATTTAGACAATATTCTTAATATGCTAAAATTATAGAAATGGAAGAGAATAACTGGATGCCAGTGTGAATCAACAGGGTAGGTGGATGTGGCCACAAAGGGGCAATGAACAGGCTCTTTGCCTGTAGTAAGGTTGTGATATTTTACTATAGCTTACTGTAGTTTTATAAGATGTTACCGTTGAGAGAAACCGGGTCGAGTACGTGGGATCTCCCTGAATTATTTCTTTTTCTTTTTTTAATAGATTTTTTTTTATTCATTTGAGACACAGAGATAGAGAGAGAGAGCATGAACAGGGGGAGAGGCAGAGGGAGAGGGAGAAGCAGGCTCCCCACTGAGCCAGGAGCCGGACTTGGGGCTCCATCCCAGGACTCTGGGATCATGACCCAAGCCGAAGGCAGACGCATAACCATCTGAGCCACCCAGGTGCCCCTCCCTGAATTATTTCTTAAAACTTCATGTGAACCTCCAGTTATCTCAAATTAAAACTTTAAACAATCAGTTCTAATCTTTTCCCACTTTCCAATTATTTAATGAATTTTTCATCAATGCCAAAAAGACCTAGGAATCAAATTATAATTCTATGGCGAGGCAAGGGGGAATTATTAATCTGTTTTACAGAATATTGACTAATGATTATAATATTAATAACATGTACTATAAACATGAAGCTCTCCCTCTGGGATCTTGCAAGACAAACAGAATGTGGCATCGCCTCCCCAGGTCTCATATGGAACAACGTGGTGTGTGAGAAACCAAAAGTATATTGGGTGTGAGTACAATCTCAGATTCTCCATCTGGAATGTTAACAAAGTGGCATTTCTATCTTCATCTCCTCCAAACTAGGCTGTAAGTAGTGTTTCTTCTGTGATTACTACTCAGGCTTATTAATGAGTTTTTTTTCTCTGATGATGACACATTTATTAACATTAAGATAGTTAATGTGGGATTGTTAATTAGAGTGATTCTTTAATGTGAAATGAAAATCTCATCATTTCCATACAAAGAAAGTCATTACAAGAGATTACAATCTAGGAATTGAGGCCTGGGATTGAATGCTGTCACCACGAGCTCTTGTTTATTCTTCACACCATCACGTATGGACCTTGACAGTATAGATAACGTGCCCATTGTGTATTCTGTTATCTATTAATTTATGCAATTTTATATTCATTTATTCAACTAACATTTCTTGAGAACAGAGCATGTGCATAAAATGATGCTGGGCACTGAAGGAGAGTAGAAAGGTAAATCAAGCTGTGCCCTCAAGCAGACTTCAGAGTAACACACAACCAGAAATATCAACTGCATAAAATAGAAAGTCTTAAATGCCCTAAGATACAAGCCATAAAAGCAAAGGACAGTCAGTGTTCAGAGGAAATGAGTCTTTCCAACTCAGGGAAACTGGCGAAGGCTTTATGGAGAGAATGATGTCTGGTGGAATTTTTAAGAAGGCAAGGTTTAAACAGACTGAGAGTGAAGGTTTAGAACAGAGCAGGAGTCAAGACCATCTGGAATTGCCAGGGAAGGCTGAGGTCACCTGGGCTGATAAAGGGATGGACTTGATTCTATCTCTCACACAGATCACTGAAACTTGCTTGGATTCTCAGGGACAGGTCAGTGACAATGAGGCAGTGAAGTTTCTTCAGCCATTTTTTTTTTTTTTTTTAGATTTTATTTATTTATTTGACAGAGAGAGACACAGAGAGAGGGAACACAAGCAGGGGGAATGGCAGGCAGAGGGAGAAGCAGACTCCCTGCTGAGCAAGGAGCCCGATGTGGGGCTCCATCCCAGGACCCTGGGATCATGACCTGAGCCGAAGGCAGACGCTTAACCGACTGCACCACCCAGGCGCCCCTCTTCAGCCATTTCTTACTGGCACCTAGTTCCTTATTCATAAGATAAATTTTACAGAAATTAAGGAACCACAGATACCTCCAGTACCTAAATAATTACATAATTTTAGTATTTTCACTGGCCAGGAGATAGAATAAGAGAAAGTGGGTGCAAGGTTTAGCAGTCAGATAGGAAATCAAGTACAAGTATGAATTGTGTGTGTGTGTGTCTGTGTGTGTGTGTCTGTGTGTGGCTGTGGTGGGGTGGGGACTAGGGTTTAAGAAGGGCAGCACTTCAGTACCAGGGGACTTTGGGCCGGTGTCCACAAGAAAAGAGAAATGGATACTCATCATCATAGGGCATTACAAGGAGTCGATCATTGACTCAGTCAGTGTGAGAAAATATCAAATGTAAATTTCTTTCATTTTTGTGGCTGTCTGTACCCGGTGAAGTTCAGGTAGTAAATAATTTAATTTACCATTAATCCTCTAAAGAGTTTAAGGGAGGGGCTGTGATTTTTTTCATTTGCATATTTTATTTGTTAGTTGGAGACATCCTTTCTGATGCTCATCCATATACTTTCATATTAGATGCTTAAGATGCTTAGTAAAGTCTTCATGTCGGGCAGGGTCTGCTCACAAATTTAAATTTTCTTTCCCTGTTCCCTGAATCTGTACACCTCCAGAATCTGGACATCCCCCAAATGTGTGTATCTGTGCTGTGTGTGTTTGTGTGAGTTGGGGTACGGAAGGAAAAGACATAAGGGAAGGTGGTCGTATCACATATAAACTATTGAAAAATTGATCTTAAATTTCCTTGAAACTTCCAATGACTAGAAAGTTATTTTCATCTTAGTAAAAAACAGCAAAATGAAATGTAATGAGCCCTACGATTGTGAAGTTATGTGCGGTTTGAGTATGTGTTGATCAAGTCCCAGACATAACTGTTATCAATTTCTTCAGATAATTTTAGAAACCTCAGGTTTTGATCTCAAAAAATTAGTAAATGTTAGAATAGTTGGCCATCGGGGCACCTGGGTGGCTTAGTCATCAGGCGTCTGCCTTCGGCTCAGGTCACGATCCCAGGGTCCTGGGATCGAGCCCCGCATCCGGCTCCCTGCTCGCCAGGGAGTCTGCTTCTCCCTCTCCCACTCCCCCTGCTTGTGTTCCCTCTCTCGCTGTGTCTTTGTCAAATAAGTAAATAAAATCTTTAAAAAAGAAAAATAGAATAGTTGGCCTTCATTATGCCCCACCTCTAATTTGACTAATGGGAGACATGATAAGAACAACCTAGAAACAAAGTCTTGAAATGTAAACACAGAGGCCCTGCCTGTCCCTGCCTGCCCCTTTCACTTTCTAATTTCCATAGAGATATTGTGAATTCACATAGCAGACCTGTTTCAATCAGCACATTTCAAAAAAAAGGGAAAATATTCAGATCAACAAAGACTGTTTTTAATTTAGCCTGATGAGCTGTATTTCAAACAGCCATGTAGATAGGAGGCTTAAGAGGCGTTTGCTTACACACACACACACACAAACCTCCCCGTTTAAAGCCAACTCTTGTAATCACTAGATTGCAGGACTGAACTTCTTGGGAGACATGCCATCTAAGAACCCACAACTTCACAGAGAAGTTTAATTACTACATTGCCCCTTGGAGCTTACCCTCAACTCTGATGAGTAGATTTCATGTTAACCTTATAAACAAAATGTCTAAGCTCTTACTGCTCAGAGTAAAACATGGCTGTACATTTTCGCAAGCAATCCGTCCCAACACGAAGAATCTCCAAAGAAAACAATCCCTTATAAGCCCATGTGGTCATGTCAAATACCACAACCCAGGCAAAGAGATCCAATGTGAGTTTTCTTCCTCGTGTGAAGGTCTAGTTCACTCACCTGAACAAACTGGCCTCTGATACACATTACATCATGAGCATGAGATCAGAGTTTTCTTCTGTAGATAATACTTAATGCAGAAACATAGGAGGCCTGTGTTTCTCTGAATAGCTGGAGTTACAATTATTTTAAAGGGTGAATAAACTATTTGAGTACAAAGTTTCAAAGCACTGGTTCCAAATTATGAAGTGTTCGACATCGGACTAATCACTCTACACGACAATGCCTGACAATTGTTCTCAGGGCCTGGATCTGTAACTCTTACCCTGGCACGTAGGTTTCTCTTAAAATCTGTAATTACCCTAGTGTCCAAGTAGGAACGGAAAGGTAATTAAAAATAATAGTTAAAGTTCACACCGGAGACTAAAGAATCCAAGGAAAGTGGTTGTTCGGTATCTTTATCTTTCACGAGCGTTAACAGATTAGAATTGTGGGTTTGTCGTTTTTGGCAAATATTTTTATTTTGTAGTGATGGAAATATTTGGCTGTGCAAAATGTGTTTTGGTCAGGTAGACTCAGAATCCAGGCCATCCATCACTGGGGTAATGTCAGGACTAGGGTCATTTGGCAGGTGGAGGAGAACATGAATTCCCCAGGAGATGGAGCAGAGAACAATCCCTGAATGACCGCGTATCTGGGGTGGTGATAGCAGCTGCAGGCCATTATCTGCTTCCTCACCCCAAGACATATATCTGCAAATCACAGAGTGACTCAGACCTTCTCGAATGTGCGCAGGACCACAATTACTTTGGAAAGTGGGAAGAGGTCGGCTGCAGGTCTGGGTGGGTCTTGAACATTTAGGTACGCCCTGAGCAGGTGGGCCATTCCAGCCTCTGCTGTGCTGGGCACTCGGAGGTCTCAGCAGACTTAGGGGCATGGCCCGAACCTAGAGTAAGTATCTTCCACAATGGTCAGGTCACACCATCCTCATTCCCCCAGTGGGCGTGGTCTCTCAGTGGCCAACCTCTTCTGCAATATAGACCAGCCCAGTACAAAAGGTCTGGCCATGCAGTGGTTGTGAGTGGATAGATGATAACGTGGCTACTCCTGACACGAATGAGCACAAATTTTCCTCTGTGGGTTGTGCTCAATGTAAATGGCAAATTTTCCAAGTTGTTCTTTGCGTCTGCCTACCATAACTCAAAGAGACTAAGACTCTTGTTACATACATAGGCCAAAATCCTCCCTTGGAGGGGTAGCTGGGCCAGATGCAGCACTTTCAGAAGCCTGAAGAGTTTGTTGTGACATGAGGCTGCACTGATGCTATTATAGCAAACAGGGAAACAAAGACACTCCTAGTTGGACCTGCACCTTGAACACCTGACCCCGGGTCCTCAGTCCTCACCCTGACCTCCATTCAAACTATACCGCCTGAAGGTGCACAACCAGCAGATACATCTCTGCAGTAACTGCCTTTTAGTAGTGAGGTCAAATGTGATAATAGCTAAAGTATCTTCCCATTTTCTTGGATCCACAAGCGTTCCTTAGGCTTTGCCTTACATGTATATCCTGGTACTGTTGGAGACCAGCTCCTGATAGAATTTTCCAGCTCTTATGGGTCATGGTAAAATCCTTTCACCAGGTGTTTCGCCTGCGTCAAGGATATTTCTTTCCGAACTGCCTCACTGCTGATCCAATATGGCAGATTTGTATTTTCACGGTTAGTGGACTTATGCTTCTTCATGATGATCTATGCCCGTGCTGGCACCTCGTCATCAAAGCACAAGAGAATAAGGATTCTTCACTCTTCCTTTGAGATTGAGGGCCCTTTGGTGTTTCCAGGGGGGCTGGAGTTGGAGGGGGTATTCCTATTAATAGATGAAAGATGAATTTACCAGAAAGACTATTTAAAGATAAGCCCTTGCTGTGTGCACATCAAGCTGGCACTTGAGTTCCCAGTTTTGGACTGTCTGAGATGAGGAGGAATGCTGGAGCCCCAGCTGCTTCTCATTTGGCTCGCCTTGAAAAACGCCCCCCACCCCATGCCCGCTTTATAGGTGTCACATGGTTCTGCAGCTGAACTGGTTTTTCTCTAACTCGGCTGTTTCACATGCAAAATATTTTGAGTCAGATACACATTAGCTCAGAGGACCTTAATTTCCATCTCCTAAACTAAAATTTTAGAAAAGGACTTTTTTTTTTAATTAAAATAGGGCGGGGCTGCCTGTAGGGCAAAGGGGATCAAAATGTTTCATGTCAGCTTCATACCAAGATCTTCACTCTGATGGTTCCATGATTTTTCTCTCTGACGATGTTGTATTCAGGGTCTAGGCAGTTTTATGTGTAAGCAACAAGAACCTAGTCTGTTTTTGAAAAATGATGCTGGAAAGAAAGAAAAAAGCATGTGCCTTTGTAAAACCCAAACCCAATGATCTTAGGCCGATTTATTTTCCACCTAATTTCTCAGTCTTTTATTAAGAATGTAAATATTTAATTAAAGTCCGTTACGTACATATTTGAATTAATGTATAGCATTCAGTGCTCAAATTTCGGTATTTGAGTGGGAGAATGAACCCTCTAGCTTTTGAGATATGCTAAGATTAATGAAAAGGAAGAATCTGAGGAAAACAAGATTCATTAGTGACTCCTCACAACCGCCTCTTGATTTCCCTTCCTCTAGACACATAGGCTGAGTCTCTTTATCCTGAATCGGCTCTTCTAGGAATAAGCTCCCTGAGGATCACAGATCTGTGATCCATTTTGACAGGAAATGCAGGGAGGTGTGTATTTGTGGATATGTATTCAAAATGTCTGCCCTAGGGTTGTCCTCAAGCCTTCAGGAGCTACCCTTCTTTTTCGTACCCCAATAACTTGGATCAATACCCAGTCTATACCTCAGTGCCCCTCCCCATTATTTTCACAGATTTCCCAAAAGGATTTGTTTCCCAGTTTATCTCTTTCTCTGAATTCCTGTGCCTCTGTGACAGCCTACCCCTTTATATTTTCTCAGGCCATTCTAGACAGCCCGAGGGCTACCTTGCTCCACAGAGCTCGGGGGTACTGCTCACTTTGTAGTCTATGGGGATGACATCTCCCAGAGCGCATCCAGGAGTCAGTGGTGTTCCTGGCACTGGGCAACATAGCAGCTGCAAAGCTCAAAAAAAAAATTTTTTTTTTTTACTTGCAAAAGTACTATTAATGCAAGATAGAAGTTTGTGGAAAATGTTCTGGCTAATAGAGAGTAATTATGTCACAGGGCGGAAGACCTTTTAGACGCTTCAGGCTAGGTGAGAGGAGGAAGGGTTCCACTCTCATAGCCAAACAGGTCCAGGCCATGAGGGTATTTTATTGGGAAAAAAAAATTCTTGAAAAGAATTCTGCCTTCCTCCTAAGCCTTTGCCTCAAGATGCGAAAATGACAGGTATTTTTATTGCCTTGCCAGATGGCTTGAAGCAAAAGGAGGGAAGCATGAGCTGAGACCGTAGGGATGATTTAGGACTATGGCAAAGCCCCAAACTGAAATCCCTGGATTCATCCCCTACTTGCCACTTCACATTATAAATTCAGTCTTTCTCAGACTAAGAGAAACGGGGAAATGCAGCTTTCAGAAACAAGTTTCTCTTATCTATCTAACATCAACCAGTTTTTACTCTATTGATTTAAAAATCTTCCTCCTGCCCTAGGTCTTTCTTAAATTGCCAATTAGCTGGTTCCTAATGTCCTGTCACCAACATTAAGATCCCCTGATTAGGGGTTTATAACTGCAATCTTATTTTTGTTAAATTTCTTGAGATGTGAAGTTTTCCCCTCCTGTGTCATTCTTGTCTTGAACATGAACATATTCAATTGAGGGAAAGGCAAATACATTTTTATTTTTATTATTTTTTTAAGATTTTATTTATTTATTTAAGAGGGAGAGAATGAGAGAGACAGCATTAGAGAGAGGGTCAGAGGGAGAAGCAGACTCCTTGCTGAGCAGGGAGCCTGATGCGGGACTTGATCCCGGGACTCCAGGATCATGACCTGAGCCGAAGGCAGTCACTTAACCAAATGAGCCACCCAGGCGCCCCAATAAATTTTTATTTTATAAGTGATACAGGAGAGCTTAATGCAATCTGAATCAAAGTCTTCAATTATTCTTTATCCTTCAAAGAGCTACATCATTGAATAAAAATTATTGCTGTACTCTTACTTTCCTTTATGTTGTGCTGGAGCTATGTAAGTTGAACAAAGGCCTTCACCTGTGGAAAAATTAGAAAGTTCTGTGTTTAGATGTAACCACGTCCAAAATAGCTAAGTAGCCAGGAAAATCTCTTCCTGGTAATAGAACATCAGTCATATTTCAAACTACCTTATAAAAGGACCTAATGGAACTAGAAGGATTGACCAGAGAATAATTAATTGAATTTAAGGACATATTTGGAGGAAACACTGCAGTCTATGAAGTGAATTTTTACTTATATTTAAGAAATACAAATAGATCACCTTTTTCCTAAGAACCTCAGATTAAATTCTATTCCCAAGGATCCTAATCAAAAATCACTTCTATGAAGGATTTTCAGTTGCTTCTTAGAAAATAAGATTGAAATCCTACATAGAGTCTACTGATCTTCCTCGGCTTCTGATGGGGTCACATCCCAATAAACCCGTCATAAATTGAAAATACCGTGAGTCGAAAATGTGTTTAATACCTACGATCGTAGCTTAGTGTAGCCTACCAGAAACGTGCCCAGAACCCTTACAGTAGCCTACAGTTGGACAAAATTATCTCACACAAAGCCTATTTTATCATCAAGTGCTAAATATTTCATGAGATTGATCCAATTCTGCACTGAAAGTGAAAAACAGAGAGATTGTATGGTGACGGAATGGTTGTAAGTGTGTTGGTTGTCTCCCTTCGTGACCGAGTGCCTGATTGGGAGCGGTAGCTGCCCAGCATGATGACAGGGTATCACAAAGCACATCACTAGCCCAGGGAAAGATCAAAATTCAAACTACCATTTCTACTGAATGCATATTGCTTTTTACACCATGATATGGTAGAAAAGTTGTGAAGTCAAACCATAGTCTGACCGGGGCCATCTGTATGCTGTTTAAAGAAAAAAATAATCATGATATGAAATGGGGAGTCTGAAGGTATCAGAAAATATGGGACTGAATTGAAAAGACACACAAAAAAAGCCACTGCTGAATGTTTTATGGAACATTGCTGTCTTTTCATCCCAATTAGACTCCGTATGTGGTGTTTGGATTTTTTTTTTTTTTTTTGAGCTCCCTTGCTGAATGTAACATGGTAGGCATTTAAACGAGGTTCAACAGAAGCAGTCAGCACACCTAGAAACTCGTGTGCCTTCTAAAAGACGAGGGCAGGTTAGCCCTGGTGGAAGTAAGCGGGAAGTGCGGGAAAAGTCATCAGTAAAATCCACACATTTCAAAAAACAAGATCTTTCACTGCCTTGCTCATGCAATGTCAAGAGGCTGCCTTATGTTGGAGAATGTTCCCTGGCAGAGCTCTCTTCGCCTGCTGTGGGGAGGAGCGTCATGACTGCTAAGTTATAGCTGCAGCTCTGTTAAGATATTCCATGAAGTTTCCTGTCAAAATGGCAAAGGCAGAAAGCCAGGCTAGGTTGGTGTGGTAGGGAGCTGCCTCTTAATGTACTTTAAGGAGTTTCTGAAAGCCACTCTGTCACTGAATACCTCCCGCCAGAAAGTGCCTGAAAGCCTCACCATAATATGCATTTCTTTTGCACGAAAGGGGAGTCTAAACAGATTTATTAGGAGCCTGTTAACTGTACACATAATCCAAGAAATGTACCCACTAGCAGCCTTCACTTATGTAACTTCATCAGCTCTTCTCCAGATCCCATTAGGACCCAGATGGAGTGGGACCTAAGACAAGTATGTTTTGGTGGCATCTGTTGAGTGGAGGCAGAAAAGCCTGGGAGGTGGTACACAGTCCAGATCCAAGAATGAAGTGTGGTCCCAGACAGTCCAGCCCAGGGTGAAGATAGTGGATTTCTAGAGGCGAGGGAAGTCAGGGCCTATTTTGAGAGAGAGAAGGCAGTTGAAAAGTGAAATGAGGTGGTCGACTTAAGCTTTGCCTACCCCACAGTTTTGCAGTCAAGTACTGGCCTTGAGTGAGGAAGGACCCTGCTTCGATGGCAGCCATTCACCACTCATTGATGATTGCCACTGGAAAACAAAAGAACAACCCAGAAGTCCGGTTGATCTGCACTTCAAATGCGGTTCCACATTTCAGCGTTAGACAGGAAGCTGCCATCAGGAGTTCATCTTTCTTGTCAGCAAAGAGGCAAGCCTTGCTGTTTTGCCTGGCCAGGGCGCGTTGGCCAAATAAGCGGCTACCACTGGAGATTTCACTAAAAAATCATCTACATTATTTTCTTACTTTGGGTAGAACTGAAGAAAAGAAAACAGAAGCGAACATGGGCCCTGCTGCCTCGCCGGGGTCCCAGGCCAGGCACCAGCACATCCTGGGCAGCTTGGATTATCTGAGAACAAGCCGTATACATCAGTCAGCACATTTTACCTCCCAGCTCCAGGCATAAAAATGCCAGCACAAAGAAATCTAAGCCAGGTGATAAACCACCCCAAGAAGGGATCGCTTTTTCAACTTCTCCTGCCTGGAGAAGGTAGAGGAAAATATTCCAGGTAATTGACTCAGGCTTCATTTGCCTGAAGTGTCACAAACCACCTCCCACCCCCCCACCAAAAAAAAGGGCTGATACTGTCTGCTGGTTTAATAATGACACAAAAGCACAAAGAAAGGTCTAAACTATTTTTAAAGATCCAGAAGTTTCCTTGGAAAGGAATTCAAGGCAGAAGCTAAAATAAATGGATCCTGTCCACCAGGCTGATTAAAGAGTAGCAACTGTTTTGTCAGCACTGCCAGGACTCAAACAGCCCCACGGAATTCAGAATTAGAGATGCTCGTAAGCCTCTTGATCTAGACAAATGGACCACAGACATCCGCCCGGAAGGTGAAGAACCGTTTTACTAACTGTCTTGTGTGGTAATTGACAGAAGCTGACAACAAAAATGGCAGACATGTAGGTCAGGAGGTCAGTCATCTGCCAACATCCGTAACCCTAGGGAAGGCAACTATGCATGTGTGGTTGTGGGTGTAGACCTCACCCATCCTGGGCCAGATCATTTATATTCATGTTTCTCTTCATGTCACGCTTCAAATCACGCCTTGCTGCTGCCTATCTCATGAGACCCAGTGTGTGTACCCACAAAGATGCGTGCAAGATGAAGATTTTAATTAGCCCTTGTCCTGATCGCTAGGTCATAGTTCATGAGTAGGAAACTACTGTAACAATAGTAAAAGTAATCATAATTTTAAAAGGGAGAAGAGCATAAGAATATATTGAGGGTTGTTTATTTTATCACTAGATCTAATAGCAAAAGCAAAAGCAAGCAAAAAAACTAGAGACAGACTAAATGTCCATTGAGATACATTGAAATATTCGTCAGGCACCAAATAAAATGAGGTGGACCTATATATTCTACATGAAAAGATGTCCATAAGATGCTTTTAATTGTTAAAAAAATTAAGTGGGAAACAAGATGCCAACTTTGATTTGATTTTATGTTAAAAAGAAGAGATATTTTTTGATATAGGTAAGGAGAAGGGTCTGGAAGAGTACACTCAAAACACACACTTGAAGAATAGGTTTGAAAAGTGAGGTTTGGATTTTCATTTTCTAATGAGTTGACTTCTTTAGTAGTTATATGTTTTTTTAAAAAAATGAGCAGATATTAGCTGGTTGATTTTTTTTAATAGTCAATTTTTTTATTTAAAAAAGAGGGAAATGGTGAAACAGAAAAGTAACATGGAAAGAGCTGAGAGATATGGTTCAATATATGTGCTTTTGCCTGAAGAGCACCTTGTATGCCATACAAAAATAGTCCATTTCATGGTGATGATTTAGTCTGTGTTCAACTCCAGTGGGTAAGTTAAGATTGATAGTCTCTTTAGAATTTCCGAGTGCACGTGTGTAATTTTTGCTAACACATTGAGCGAAGGAAGGAGAAATTATGTAATCATTTCCACTTTTCCTCTTTCTTTTCTTTACTTTGGGAGGCCCGTGTTACTCTTTCTTGCTTTCTCTCTCTCTCTTTTTTACACAGTTTTTATTTGCTCTTGAACATAATCTACTAGTTATGAGTCTTTTGATGACAGGCGACAGAAACCCAGCTAAACTAGCTTATGATGAAAAGGAAAGCAGACTGGGAATTTGGGGATCATGTGAATAAGAAATCCAGGGGCTTACATTTTTCATCAACGTTTTCTTTCTTTTTACCCCTCTCAGTACTGCCTTTCTCTCTGTTGGCTCCATGCTCCATTAGGCTCTTGATGGGGGTGGAGCAGAAATGGCCAACATGGCTGCCTTAGACTCCCATCACTCCCAAAGCTAACAACCCTACAGAACAAGAGAGAATGCCTCTCTTTCAGTCACTCAACAAATCCCCCATCCCTGTGCAATCTCTAGGGTCACTAGAGTGAGAGACTCTGATGGGTTGGTCTTGGCAATGTGCCCATCCTGATGGTGAGGGAGGCAGGTCAAGTGATAAACAAATCTGTCAACAGAGGAAGGCTGAGTTCCCCCTTTTCTTCCCCAGAAGAAAAAGATAATAGCTCTTACCAGAGGGGATAAGGTCTGGGAAGTAGGCAAAAACTACAGATATACACTAAACATGGGGTTTTAAAATGTGTCACGTTCCATACGAAGAAGTAACAGAGCCTTGCTCATCTTCTTGATCTTCATAAACTCTTGGAACTTTTCCCTCCTTTTGCTTCCATAAGTTCTTTACAACTCTCTCACTGGATTGGAACACATGATTGCCTGTGATTCTCTTCCCTTGTGTATCCTATTTCGAGCAAAATGCTCTTCCTCTGTCTTACCCAGCTGTCCTGTCACTTGCCTTCCTGTGATTTATCTCAAAAGGAAACTCTGGTAAAATGAAAAATTCTGATTTTTAAGATTTCCTATTTGATTACGGGGGAAGAAAATACAGTGTTTCAGAGAGGCATTTTAAGACTTTTGAGCTGGTGAGTTTTGCATAAAAATAACTTATGTTCTTTTCCCCGAGCCAGCAGTCCTTTAAAAAAAGCAGGTGTTCCGGATACTAGAGATGACAAACAGCTTTATAACTAACACAAGGAAGAGCAGAGGACAGTGAACTCCTCTGCCAAGTGTTAAAGCCAAGGGCAAAATATTCCAAAATGGATTTTTCTAGAACCATTTCAAAACAGGGGAGGCCAGAGGATTAGTAAAACTGTGAATGTACAGTCTGGTCACTTTGAAGGTTGACGTATTAGCTAGTTTGCTAATGGCGTACATTTGCACACATCTTTTCAAGGGAAAAGATTTTTCCTTCAGCCAACTATGAAGATATGATAGGGTTTTCCTCTGTCCTCAGCTCATGCTAAGCATCATCAACATCTGTTGCATAGTCTACATGGAGTGGGGCTGTTGCCATGAAATTTTCAGAATATACACTGGATGTCTCAGCTGATTGCAAAGGCTTATTTTCTGCTTGTTTAGTTGTGTGGAGGGAGGGACAGGGAGGTGGGGTATAGGGTTGGAGAATCATGCATGCTCTTTTGTTTAAAAAAGCACAAGCAATCTAAAGGACCCTCAGTTACTGGGCACAAGGATAAAATAGTGTCTTGTTTTATTTTGTTTTGTTTTTTCCTCCCCTGGGTTCCTTCTTTGGAAGCATCTGCAGAACACCCCAGTAATTTCCTCCCAACACTTATTGATGAGTTTTCTACCAACCATCCATTTTTCCAATACGGTGTAACTGTCACACCCATCTGTTACCTTCCACCTAAACCTAAAGCAATTAGCCACCTGTTTCCCCCCCTCCCCCGACAACACAGCCATCCATTTTGACAGAATGCTTTAGGATGGATGTGTAGGGGAGCAGGTATGGTGAGGTCTTTTCCCCCAGAACAGAGCTGTCCAAGAACAATTGAGCAGAATGTGTGAGTTTAAGGGTTGAAGTATTGGGATTAAAAAAATTAATGGTGAAATTAATTTTCAGTATTTTATTTAATCCAATATATGTGAACATTATACAGTTATTAGTGGGATATTTTTACATTCTCTTTTCTGTACCGAGACTTTGAAATCTGATGTGTATATTATATGTACAGCATGTCTCAATTTGGACTAGCCTTAGTTCAAGTGCTCAATAACTACCTCTAGGTACTGACTACTGTATTGAACAACATAGCCAAGGGGGACCCTGTAGGCTATACTTAACATATTTGCTGTGGACTTGTTATGCTTTTTATATAATACTACATAGTTCTGTGCAGTTCAGGATGCTGTGAACAATAGAATTGTGTTTTTTTCAAAAACGTTCATTTCCTCGAATCTGTACCAAGATTCCAAGTTCTTTTCCTCTAGTCAATCCAGCTTAGTAAAGCCATTGCCAAGGTCATGACAGATGTTAGAAAAATGTGGAAAGTTCGAGCTGAGGAAAAGCACTCCAAATTTCAAAGCCACAGTTCTTAAATTCCACATTAGATACCAAACATTTTTTGATGTACGTCCCTCATTATTTATGATTCTCATAGACCTTTTCATCCCCTGCGTGATTTCCTGCTACCCAACTTGCTCTGGAAAGTCTTTTGTGTTCCAGTCTCAGTTGTCCAAGGTTTTGGAACAATTCATCTCCTTTCCACCTCAGCTACACATGTTCAATAACAATGATTGATCTCCACACCACGGAGGATGCCGGAGGAGCTTCTTCTTTCTCTGAGGACTCGCTGTCTGGGGATGAGCGATACGCAGTGATACTGTTCTCACAGATGCTTTGCAAGCACTTTTAATGGGTCAGTATTTCCACTTGTGTTTCCTGAACATATGGTTAGTGGAATGGTGTTGTTGATTGTTTTTGTATGCGTGTGGTGACAGTCCAAGAGGTGGGTTGATATGACCCTCCTTAAATTGCTTCATTATTTGAGAACTACTCTGAACGCTCTTTTGGTTTCTTAGTAGTTGGTGGTGGGGTGCTCAGCAGTCCCAGCTCCTTCTCCTTTCTAGGACTCCCTTCCACCGTTCATAGGGTTGGCTTCTTCTCTTTCTTCATATCTCAGAGGCCTTCCCTGACCACCCAGTGTTATATTAGATCCTTTTTTTAAAGATTTTATTTATTTATTTGAGAGAGAGAGAGCATGAGGGGAGGAGGGGCAGAGGGAAAAGCAGACTCCCCACTGAGCAGCGAGCCTGATGCGGGGCTCGATCCCAGGACCCCAGGTTCATGACCTGAGCAGAAGGCAGACGCTTAACCAACTGAACCACCCAGGCGCCCCTAGAACCTTTACTTTTGTTGCCACAATAATCTGTTTTCTGCCTTCATAGCTCTTAGCAACACTGAAATATACTTGTTTATTGACTATCTATAAGGCAGTCTGGTGTGTCTGTTCTATCCACCCCAGTATATCCTAAACAAGGAGCACATTGCCAAGTGCACAGCAGGTGCTCAAAAATATTACTTTGTTGGATAAATGCATAACAAGTTACTTTGTATTTTTCTAAGAACCCTATTTTTCCATTTCTATCACATTAATGGTAAACCAATCAAAATCGGGCTCAGTTGGTTAAGCGACTGCCTTCGGCTCAGGTCATGATCCTGGAGTCCCGGGATCGAGTCCCATATCGGGCTCCCTGCTCAGCAGGGAGTCTGCTTCTCCCTCTGACCCTCCCCCTCTCATGCTCTCTCTCTCTCTCTCATTCTCTCTCTCAAATAAATAAATAAATAAAATCTTTAAAAAAAATCATATTGTCAGCCGTAGAGTTAAAGATACTGACAATGCTTCTCTGACTAAAGATGTTTCATTTTTCAAAATACTTCCTCTTCATCTGTTCCTGAATTGTGCATCAAATCACCAATGGAAGTCTGGGAAAAATGTTAAATGCCATTTAGAATCCAAAGTTAAATATCACATTAGAGGATCCACATTTTTAAAAATCTTAACTTGCCAGAGCAACAGTGACAATACTTAAACCCAAACTGAAAGTCTTCCCAAATAACAGTTCATATAATCTTAGAGATTATAAAAAAAGTAGGGCCGTCGGTAACTATACACATACGGCATAGGAATCCAAGAATTTACTTCTACTCTGGTTTAAGGAGTAAAGAATCTCAGGGCTATTTAATGCCAGGATGCAGGTAGAGAAATAATGAACTTCACAGCCAGCTAGCATAGCATTGGGCTTTAGAACCCACATTGCCAGGGAATTCACGCAGGTGCTATTGGCTTTCTAGAGTTCGTTCATTTGACAAATACTTATTAATATTCTTAGTGTGTTCAACTTCAAGTGCTCTTTGAATATTAACTTAATCAATTATCATAACAATCTGGGGAAATAGGCACTATTAGTGTCCCATTTTGTAGTCGTGGAAACTAGGACCTAACCACGTTAACCACCCCTGAGGATAGTATGAGATGAAGCTGAGCTTTGAACCCGGAGAGTCTAACACCCAGATCAGTGTGCTTAACGTCTACACTACAGGGTTGCCCTAGACTTTAAATTTAAAAGCATTTAGTCTATCAACAATTACATCTTTCTCTATTCTCTCCACAAGCTGCCTTTAAATCATTTCCCATGATTTACAAGGAACATTTTTCATTGGCCATTAGCTCTCCTCATCCAGTTCAATATGAATTTAGCTTTTCTCTTCTTGTTTTCTTCTAAAGAGGACCGTATGTCCCCAGGCTGAGGACTTGGGAACCGGAAGCTATAAATTTAGAGAAAAAAAGTAAAACTCACAACAGAGTCATATCTAAGAAAACTAAAAACCTCACTTCATTTTCAGTTTTTCTTCCCAAAAGCTGTTTGGACATAGGATTTATTCTGGTTTGGAACAGAGGGGATTACAATTACTTATCCATTCACTGATGGCTTTCTTCTGCAACTTAGAGGTGACCAGTACTAATGTCATGGCTTATCCAAGGGGAAAAAGTTTTTATTCTATTAACCTACCAGAAGCTGCTTAGAGATAAAGCCAAAAAACAGTCCATTATAGCTTTAGTCCCCATGGCATCTAAATCCTTTTGTTGCCCCTCAGAGGGATGAGCATCAGCTGTAGACCTACCCAATCGTCTCCAAATGCATGGGTTTAGTCTCAAGGTAAAAGAGGTAAGAATAAAGGTGAATTACTTATAAGGACAACAGAAACTCTGAATCCAAGCGGATATATATATCACAGTAATATTCACAGCACAGATTAGGTGCTATCGTGAAATGATTATCAAAATGAAGAAGAGAGACTGTGTTATTGCCCAGAGGACCAGGCATAATTAAGTACATAGTGTGGTTACAATTGGTAAGTAATCAGTGGAACGCATTTTTGTCAGTCTCATATTCTGCATCGGGGGCAGGTCCATGGGAACGTGGCATGGTGTTCGGAAGTTGACCTGCATTCCTCTTCAAATCATTTAACCACACTCGCTGACCTGCATTCCTTTTTATAACCATCTAATCGAATTCATTTCAAATACCAAAACCTCCAGTTTGAGATTTAATCGATGTTTACGCACACGTGTGAAATCTCTAGTGTCCACATGTACATTTGAGGATGAAGAGTGCACGTTTGCTGCATTTCACAAGACCTCCCGGCCATAGTGTTTCATTCTTTTTTTTTTTTAAGATTTTATTTATTTATTTCAGAGAGAGAATGAGAGATAGAAAGCACGAGAGGGAAGAGGGTCAGAGGGAGAAGCAGACTCCCCGCTGAGCAGGAAGCCCGATGTAGGACTCGATCCCGGGACTCCAGCATCAAGACCTGAGCCGAAGGCAGTCGCTCAACCAACTGAGCCACCCAGGCGCCCGTATAGTGTTTCATTCTCCCGTATAGTGTTTCATTCTTAAATGAATTCCCTCTCTCTCTTCTCCTTCCCCTCCGTCCCCCTCCTCCCCCTCCCCCTCTCTCCCCCTCCTACCTTTCCTCCCCCTTCTTTTCTTAAGAGGTCTTTAATCTGTGGGATATTCCAATTGTTGAAAGCATCCGTCCTGCACCCGAATCTTAGAAATTATTTATCTCTCCTATTGGTCCATGTTGGAAAGTAGTGCAACCCAGTAGGCAAATTACTAATGTGGAAGCTCTGGAAAATATATTAATCCCATGGTAGAGCATAAAGAATCTGGCTGAGTAGTTAATAACTAAGATATTTTTATGTACACGTGTCATATTATGAAAGTAAGTATGCTGACCATTTGGCAACTTACAGCATCTTCATTTATCCCTAACTACTAAGTTGGATGCTCTGATATAGGAGGGCTTTTCAAGTTACCAACAGAAAAAAGAAACCTATGGAAAAGTTGAATAATGAGACTGTGCAATTTGGAGGATTTAAAACACTGCTCAATTATTGTTGTAGAGTGTTAGGAATTTCCCTTGCAGACAAAAATGTTGGATGTGAAAGTTTGCTTAGAAATAACCGTCTTGTGGTTAAATAACAGTTCCTCGGCCTCAATTCACATCAAGTGACTAGGGTAGCTATTCATGAAGATAAAAAATGCACTAGAATCTGAAGGGTAGGAGGATGGCATCAAAGCCAAACACAGGCACGTAAGATTGATTTTATTCAGGTTCTTGTAATAGCCCGAGCACCTAAATCTGAGTATCCGAGTGTTTCTGCAGCAGGATTTTGTGTTAGATTTTTACAGGGAGGGAGAGACAAGTCACAGGTGGGGTGACTTACATTTGGGATTGTTTTGCAATCAAGGGAAGTCTAGGTCAGTTAGCTGAACAGGAAATGTTTTTTCTGTGTCTAGCAAGTTTCAGAGGGACAAACATTTTAATCTCGGCTATTCATTCATGAGACAAAGAAAGGGAAGTTGGAGGGTCTGTGTCTAGTCTTGTCAGCACGTTCAGGCAGAAGGGGAAAAGTCTGTGTTTGGTTGGCGTTGTCATAGGTAAACAAGGGAGCCACCTGTGAATCTTATGGAGTCATGAGAAAGAGTAGACCATGAGTTTTATCAATCATTTGGGGAAGTGACTCTTTGGGGTAAGCCATTTTCCAGAACACAAGAAGGTGGGGGCATTTCTCATTCCTTGCTGATTTCTGGGAGCACAGGCTCGGGCACATTTCACCCTTTTCAGTGGCAGCCTGAATCAGACTGGCGGCGTCAGCAGACAGATAAGGAGATGGGATTTAACCCAGGGGGAGTCTACTCCAACAGATCTGAAGGCAACAAGCCACCTTGTTGGCCTTGAAAGGGCCTTGAAAGGGCCTTCCATACAAAGTATCCAGGAAAAGGTGACCTATTAATAAAGATGACATGAGGAGGATCTCTGGGAAAAGAGACCCAACCTTTGGGCAGTTTGCTGAAGAAATACCACTTCAAAACAGGGTTTACAGATGAAGCCTAACAATAATGGGCAGAGAGTCTCTCCTGGGAGCAGGTGAAACGGTGAGCCCAAGTCAACCTCAGGGAGAAGAAAGCGCTAACCTGCAAAAATCTGGCCACTGGAGTAAAGTAAGTATAGTTAAATCCAATCATGAAACTTACATACTGCCTGCCTGAATAAAGTTTGGATCCAGAGTTCCTCTCGGTATTTCAACAGCTTTACAAATTCACTGGGCTCTCTGCTAGTAACTCACTATGGAAGAGAACAGAGGAAACACCATGGCCCCAGATCAGCTGATTTACCAAAAAAACAAAAAAACAAAAACCCTTTGCCCCGGTAGAGTCTTTTTGTATTTTTGCCCCAGGCTGCCTCAGAACCACATGTCAAGACACTCCTTCTCCTGATCGTAGTTTCACACATGATTTAATGGTTTCCATTTAAAAACACCAACAACCAGGGGCACCTGGGTGGCTCAGTCGGCTAAGCGTTTGCCTTCAGCTCAGGTCATGATCTCAGGGTCCTGGGATCGAGCCCCGCATCAGGCACCCTGCTCAGTAGGAAGCCTGCTTCTCCCTCTGCCACGCCCCCTGCTTGTGTTCCCTCTCTCGCTGTGTCTCTCTCTGTCAAATAAATAAATGAAATCTTAAAAAGAAAAATTTAAAATAAATAAATAAAAATACCAACAACAAAACTTCCAATGATCTGTAAGAATAGGCAAAAGCATAGTAATGGGATTAATTGAAATCACGGGATAATCTCAGTGAATCGGGTTAACAATCCATAAACTTCCTTCTACACCAAATCTTTTATTAAAGCTGCTATATTATAAGCAGCTAAGCTGCCGGACTTCAATTTCATCTCCCTTCCAATTCTAACTTTATTAGAAGTCTAAGATGAAGCAAAAAGCTAACAGAGAAAAGACATATTGAAGGGTGCAGGAATCACAAGTGAAGAAATGACCATAGACAACTGGTCAGGTGAGGAATGCCAAATTCCTAGTCACACTCAGCGCAGGCGGGTGAAGATACGCGGATGCAGAAGAGATCAGCGCTGTCTAAAGAGCACGTGGAAAATGAGCGTGTGCAGGTGGGGAGAAACAAGTGAGTATGTCCTATAACCAGTCCTTTTTCTGTGAAACTCAAAACTGTTCAAAAACGGCTCCTCATCATTTTTTGTCAGTCACATTTCTTTACCATGGGTTTGGTGATTATTTCAGAAAGTAAAATTTGCTATAGCGTTTGCATTTCTGTCCAACATCTATTCCCCTACTTAAGCTCTATGGCTTTCAGGCAAAATATGCAGAGAATTTTCTCTGGTTTTATCTACAGTGAAATGTAAAATGTTCACATTTCCCCATCTTAATATTTACCAAATATTCTGGGTATGTTGTAGGATGCCTGTCCTTCTTCTCTTGTTTAAGATTTTATTATTTGACAGAGAGAAAGCACAAGCAGGGGGAGCAGCAGGGAGAGGGAGAAGCAGGCTCCTCACTGAGCAGGGAGCCTGATGCAGGGCTGGATCCCAGGACCCTGATACCATGACCCCAGTGGAAGGCAGATGCTTACCCGACTGAGCCACCCAGTTGCCCATCGTCCTTGTTCTCTTGTGATTGGTGGAGCCACATGACTACTTCCGGCCAATGAGTTGTGAGCAGCCGTGACATGTCTAACTCCTAAGCTGCAGCACCTAATTCCTCATTAAAGACCCTTCTGAGTTCTCTTTCCCTCATTAGAGTGATGAGCAATATTGCTGTTAGCAACTTGCTCCATTTGGCTAGAGTCTTAAAATCAAAAAGACCTGAAACAGAGATGCAACTGACCTGGACTTGACCTCTAGTGAGAGCAAGAAATACATTTTTACTGTTCTCTGAAAGTTCTGAGTTGTTGCATGATTGTTACCACAGCGTAACCTAACCTATCCTGACTGATACAGTCACGTTTATGTAAGAAGTATGGTCTGATTCTCGATGTAAATACCTTGTAATTACTTACATACATTTGTACAAGCAAATGAAACAAATGTGACTCCAGAATAAAATAGTCTGCCCCAACCAAATTATAGTTCTCAGCCAGAAATCAGAAAGGACTTCAAACAGATCTTCCCTCAATGACCCAAACTGTGCAACGAGAATAAAAAACCTGAGCCTTTAATACAGAGTGAGATGTTTTATTAAAGAAAATCTACATTTCAAGAATAGGGGAAAAAAGAGAATGGTTTTCTGCTTGATTACTGCCAGTGTTATAGCAGGTTTATCCAATGTTTGTCACACAATAAAGATATATTATGGAAACTGGGTAGAAGGATAGAGGCAGATGTTTAATTGTAATAATTGAATGAACAATTAGATGTCAGCTCTTTGGCAGATGATATACAGTGAAATGCACTTTCGTACTAATTATTTTCAGTAGCTAACTCTTGAGTATAAAAATGTGCTCAGTGTTGAAGACCCAAATGAGTAATACAAACTCCCTGGCATCTTGATGGGAACTGACAGTTGAATAGTAGGGGATGAGAAATGGACATGAGGGGAGCCTGGGTGGCCTAGATGGTCAAGCGTCTGACTCTTGATTTTGGCTTAGGTCCTGATCACGGGCTCCTGGGATGGAGCCCTACGGGGGCTTCCCACTCACGGGGGAGTCCGCTTGCCTCCCTCTGCCCCTCCCCCTGTGCACGCACTGCTCTCTCTCAAGTAAATAATTTTTTTTTTAAGAAATGGACATGAAGCAGAAATACGCTAACTGCTCTAAAAGGTGCACATCCTGTGCAGTGGTAGGCATGGGTGGGGAGTACTCTTAAAAGGGATAAATGGTCCAGGGGCTGTGGTTGCCAAGCCATTCCATTGGTACTAACTAGCCTACCGAGGCAGCTGCTTGATTGGAAAACTGAGTATCAGAGACTGGTTGGTAATTGGTAATAAGCAGCTAAAAGACTAGGCAGAGTAATTTATGAACTTGATAAAAAGTCAACATGATGTTGAAGAAGCTAGCTTTCTTGCCATCCAATCTAAAATCTAGCAGGTCTGTTCCAACCCAATTACTTCACTCCTTCCACACTTCGGTGTATCAATTTGTGGTTTAGGATTCAACAACAGACTGCACAGGAGAAGGAAACCAACAAACGATCCAAGCAAAAGCAAACTCGTGGACTATGTAGGAAAGTATATATAAGCACAGGTTTAAATCACAGTGTAAAAATAATCACACGGAAACAATGGTAAACATGTAATCAAAAACATGTTAGAAAGAGAATAAACCATGGGAAAAGAACTATAAAAAAACAGGGGAAACTATCTGAAACAACATCTGAGAGATTGCTCTTTTACACTATGGCACGCTATTCCTTTGGCTACACAACAACAGAATTTTTTTTTTCTGGGACAACCCATTTTCTGTACATTCGACACAATCGGTTCCCTTCTTGAACCATTTAAAGTGAGTTAACACCTGGCTCACTGTTAGAGTTAGTAGACGTTCGGGGTAGTGGGAAAAAGATGCCTGTTTATTATTCTCCAACAAATTACTCCTTTGATACATTAAAATCTGATTTTTAAAAAACAGCATGTCAAAATATTTAACAAGATGGCGGTGGAAGTAGGCTCTCTATGGACCACGTCAAGGATGACACCAATTTCCATCCATATCTACTGGATGGAAGCAAGATGTGCTTTTCACAGAGTTTATACTAGGCAAAAAAAAAAAAAAAAAAAAAGGAAAACACAAAAAACAGTATTTTTATTTTAACCAGATGTGAATGAATTAAGCCCAATATTTTCAAGTATTTTTAGTGCCATATGATGTCATCTGATTTTATACTTTTCTACTGAGGGATAATGTGTGTTTTTAAAATTGTGAAGCCACTTTCCACGCATGTACTTGATGTCTTATACATGATCAATTACAATAAACAAATTACAACACTGCAGGACACAATCTTGGCTGTTGATGTCAAAAAGCGGAGAGAGAGAAATTTAGTTTCTCAATAGGAAATCAAATTAAAAGCATGTGAAATGTCTTCTGCTGGCCTTCAAGGTAGTCCTCATTTCGGTAATTATTGTACGCACCCAAACAGGTCCAGACAGGATTGCCGGCCATGTCCTCCTAACCCTACAGTTTGCCTCTTTCCTGCCAACAGAGGCCCAAGGACTCTATAGGCACTGTGTACAGTATTACACTAGTCATCCAGAGAACTAGTTTTTAAACAACCAGATCGTTTCTGGTTGCTATGTATTAAATATATATTATTATTAACATATGCAGCAATACATTATATGCTATTAATATATGGTACATTATCTTTATTCTGTGTAGTAAATATATTATCGATGATGTATTTTCAATGACAGGCTAACACATGCTACACATCCCCAGTACCATTAACGCAGATAAGCGCTGAGTTTCCCAGGACCGTGGCGCCACTCTCGCTCCCTTGGAACTGGCAAGGGAACAAAGAGAATGGATGGATGAGAACTTGCTTCCTCACACTTTTCTCTGGGGCAACATCAGGCAAGCAGCCACACCCTGGAGCAAGAGAGTGGCCCTCAATAGCTCTGCTGAGTGAACTTCTCCGAGTCATCTCTCCTGGGAAAGAGATTTCTTAAAAACCATTTAAAGCTTTCCAAAGGGCAAAAAACAGATGGTCCTGAGCCAACGTTACCATAAATGCTTCCACTCTCCCTGATTTCATTTCGGAAATAAGGAAGGAAAGAGGCAGTCACCACTGCCGGCTTGCCCACACGCCTCATCCAGCTACCCCCCCACCCCACCCCACCCCCACCCCCACCCCCGCCTCCCATTAAGAAAAAGACGGTAAAAGCGAAGTTAATATTACTGTAGGGCCCTTAGAATAGTAAACGTTGTCGAATTAAAGAGCCATTATTTCAGACCGAAGTCTCCATCCAGCACCCACGCCGGAGCAAAGGACAGTCCGGGCCAAGATCCCTTGCCATCCACTCCTTGGCGAAGTCCTGGAGGGGGCGAGCCTCGCGAGCGGGAGGGAGGAGTGGGGGCGAGGACTCCGTGCCAGCGCCACATCCTCTGCCAAAGGCTTCTCAAGCTCAGCAGTGTCCCAGGACTGTGCCCACCTTCCGTTTCCCCTCCCCGAGTCCCTTCTCCCGGTTCAGGCTGGACCGCCGGACTGGCTTGGGGACCAACGAGGCGGCAGCGGCTGACGCGTGGATCCCGGTGAGGGGGGATTTCATTTCCAGGGAGAGAGGCCGCCGAGCCGGGGGATGGCGGGGGGGGGGGGAAGCAGGGGGCGGAGGAGAAAGAGGGAAGCGGGGGCAAAAAGTAGGAGGGGAGGAGAGAAGAAGCCCAGCCGCGGAGAAGCAAAAGCGGCAGAGGTGAAGGAGCGAGAGGTGGAGAAGGAAGCGCAGGTTCGCGGACTGGAGCCGGCGGGCCGGCGGGCGGGCGGGGAGGCGGTGCGGGAGGGGCGTGGGCCGGCCGGGGAAGGTCGCCGTCAGCCAGGCGGAGCGGGACTCGCGGTCTCCGGGGGGGCGGGCGCGGGGCGCGCGGCGGCTCCCGCGGCGGCTCCCGCAGCCCGCGCGGTGTGGCCGCGCCCCCGTCCCCGGCGGTGCGCCCGCGCCGCGCCCCGCGTCCTCCGCCCCCCCGCCCCGCGCGCCGCGCCGGCTCCGCGCCCGGCCGCCCCGGGGCTGCCCCCGCCCCGCGCGCGCCCGTTGGGGGGCCGGGGGAGCGACGCCGGCGGCCCGGCCGCATTGTGACGTAGCGGGGCCGCGGCAGCGCCTCTGCCGCCCGCAGCCCGCCCGCTCCCGCTGCGGCGGCTCCTGCTCCCGCCGCCGCCGCCGCCGTCTACCCGTGCGTCCGTCAGTCGGTCCGCGCTCCCGAGTCGCCGGCGCGCCGGGCGCCCCCGGTGAGTCCAGGTCCCCGGCGGGCGCGGCGGGGAGGCGGGGGGCGGCGGCGCGGGCGGCTGAGCCTGTCCAAGTTTGCACCGGGCGACCCCGGCGGGTGTCGCCCCTGCTCCCCGCAGCCCCCGGGGCCCCCTTTGTGCCGCGAGTCCCGGCTGCCCGGGCAGCGGCGGTGCCTCTGCAGCAAGGGTTTGGGGGAAGGTCTCTATAGTAACGGCGGCGGCGGCGGCTGCCGAGCGGCAGCTTTACTCTGGGGACGGGGGGGAGACAGCCCCCACCTCGGTTGCCAAAGGATTGTTCTTTTCCTTTGCCCGTTTGGTGTGGTTATTATCCGTGCTGCCCCTTCACATCGTATCGGAGGCGGCGATGGGCAGTGCCCCAGCGCCTGAGAGTCCAGATAATGAGGGGCCAAGTAATAGTAACAACGACAGTACCAAATAACAATAATAACGCGAAAGAGGGACGCCTGGGGTTGCTGCCGCCCCGGGGAGCCCCACGCGCGTCCTCGGGGCTCCCGGGCTGCCCCGTCCAGCCGCAGGGCTCAGACCTGCCCCGGGCGCTGTCCTGCTTCCCAGGCTCGTCCGCGTCGATTTGAGCCGGGAAATGTGCCTCTCTTGGCCTTCCCTCGTGGTGATGACTTTCATCTGCAGGTGGTAAGTGAGGTGAACTGGTATTTTGGCTATTGTTAAATGCCACGTTTTGTTTATTTCATTTTTACGAAAAGAAAAGAAGGGAAAATTATGAGCCATTCCTGGCAGCCATACAGTTTCCACAGGAAATACTAGCATTCTTTGAGGAACACGCTACTGCTTGCAGCGAAGAAAGTCTACGAAACAAAAAGGCAACAGCATTGTTGCTCATTTTCAATGGTCCGCTAGGAGAGGATGGGGGGTGGGGGGGGTGAACGTGTGTTGTTTTTTCCTGTGGGAATGTTGCTTTCCTTGGGAAAGTTCATTGAGGAAGCAGTACTGTTGGTGTCCGTTTGACCCTGGCTGGTGCCTGGGCCTCCTGGCTCTTCTTGACTATTACTGACAAGTGCCCATCAAAGAGCCTGGAGGCAGGGAAGAGCCCAGAGGAAGGGAGAGCCGGTGCAGGACCGTCTCGCCACACACCACGTGCTGTGGAGCCCGGCCAGGGTGCAGTTTGCAAAATGAAATAAGGGCTGTCTGGGGAGGTTTATGAGGATTACATGTGTGCAGAGTATGTCAGTTCTCCAAGGTGTCACTCTAAACACGTAATTTTCAAGCACCACTTTCTTCGCTGAATCTGCAGGAAGGCAAAAAACCTATTTCTCTTATTACGGAGCAGACATCCCAATTGGGAATGGGCTGAAATCTGTGCTTCATTTGTACATATTGAAATTTTAAAAGGCAGAGAGAACAAGGTCTAGGGAAGCAGTATGCTAATGTGTTGACATCTGGGAGAAAACATTTATTGGCTATTCCCGATGCAGCTCAATGTTAATTTAGGCTCAGCGTGGTTCGAGTGGAAGGGACATAGCTTTAAGGGGTTCTTAAAACTATTTGAAGAAGGTGTGACATTTTGCTGTCAATCACGGAAGTCTCTCCCGAAGGCAGTTTTCACTGACGATTACCCATAACCAAATACGTGGGAGTTCCCGAGTCTAGAATCAGAAAGAAGATGGTGCTTCTCTTAAGGGTCTTTTGGACATCTCAGAAATCAAATAGAACAAAATAAGGGATATAACTTTGAATGTAAACTTCATTTTCTCCATCAGAAGCGCTTCATGAGGAAAGGTTACGAGATAGTAGATGTGAAATGATGCTGCATTTATTGATTTGACATTTACCATGTGTTGATGTCCGAAAAGACATGACTAGCCAGATGAATCTCTCTATAAACTATGTCGCAGCTTTGCTAATTCCAGGCAGTTGGTGCAGGTGTCAGTGGAAATGTGGAACAGAGGCCAAGAAACTTTGTGTGCACTCTTGTTTTGGAAGGAATTGTAGTAGTACTTTACTGTTCTTAAGAGGAGGGAAACCCACACAAACATCTAATACAAACAAATGATCTTTGATATTATCAGAGAAAGCCTGGAGCTGTTTTTCTTGCTAGATTTAAGGCATTGCTTGTCAGAAGACGAAATCTCACAAGGAGCAGGTGCACCATTATAAGAAACACAAGGGAAATTCTCTTTTAAATGCAAAATCTAATTGAACAGCAACAAGAGAATCAGTGACACTCTTAGAATAGAAGCCTTGTTTTTGGCAGTCTGTCAGGTTACAGTTGCAAACCACATAGGAGAAATATGTGTCTTGGGAGAACAATAATATCCTGGCGAAAATCAAACAGTTACTTCTGTGAAACTTTTACCCTTGTATATTTGTTTCCTTGTGCGCCTTTGATTGATAGGCAGGTCTCCTTACAAGGAGTAATTTACTGAAAATCAATAAATCGGTTACTTTTATGATATATACTTTGAATGATTTTGCACTGCACATGGATAACTAGATTTCATTTTTTATGGTTTGCATCTTCACTCTCTTTTAAGCTTTAAAAGTTAATGATCAAGTTATGTGTTGAAATGATGACTATGAATTGATAAGACTGATGGCTAGGCCCTGGACAAACATTAATTGATCCCTAAATAGTTATAGTATATTCACTTTGTGCATTTGGGGCATATAAAAATATAAAACACACAATCTCTTCACAAGGCTCTTAGAAGGGAGGAAATAGGACACATGAAAGATACTTTATGATCCAGCACCCAAGATGCTGAATAGTAATTGGAAAGGAGTTCTGAGGAGAAAATGACCAAATCAGCTCAGATGTTTTATCCATTATGGTGTCGCTGCATAACCAATCACCCCAAAATACAGTTGCTTAAAGCAACCACGAAAGCTCATGATTCTATGGTCAGTGGTTTGGGCTGAGTTCAGCTGGGTGGTTCTTCTGCTTTTCTTGACGGGAGTTCCCTCGGGCATCTTCAGTCCGCTGGTGGGTGAGCTGGTGGCAGGATGATCTGGGATGGCTTCAGTTATGTCTGGCAGTTACCATGCTGTTAGCCAGGTTAACAGGTGACCAGGACATGTAACTCCCATTCTTGAGCAGATGAGACTGGGCTTCTTTACAAGACAAGCACTGTACCAAGAGCAGCAAAAAAGCAAGTATGAAGCCTTTGCGTATATCCTGTTTGTTACTCTCCCATTGTTCAGAGCAAATCACAAGGTCACCCTGCATTCAAGGGGTGTAGAAAGACTCCACTTATAAGGAGAGGAAGCCCCCCCAAAATTGTAGTCTTTTGTTTGTTTGTTTCAATTTACTACATGTTTGAATACTCATTCTGGTGTATGTTTTCTACTAAGGAAGAGTCTACTATGAGTCAAGAGAGATCAGTGGGCAGCCCAGAATTTAGGTTAGGGAATGCCATCATTGTCCTGTAGTCTTTGTTCTATAAACCTCGAGTAAGTGAGGAATAATGCAGCAATAGTAAAAGTTGAGTCACAGCTTTCTGCCAGTGGAATCAGGATGGTTTGGTGACAGTAGGCTGGTGGCAGAGTCAGCAAACCATTGTTGGGAGGTGAGGAAGGCTCTGGCAAAGGTGGAGGCAGAGACAAGGAAAAGGAAGGGATCACTCTGGGGGGTCCCATATTTTAGGATTAGGTGACTGATGATGATAGGGCACTACTGAAAGCCTCCAGTCAAAATCATTCTGAAATTTTAAAAAAGCTTAAGTGTCTGAAGGAACAATTGTGCCGTCTTGAAAAATAGAGAAATCAATAAGTCATTTATAATGGGGGGGAGGAGAAAAATTCAGTTCCAGAAAGGTTGATTGAAAGAGATAAATTGAATGTGAAAGTACTTTATAAACTGCAGAGTATGCTGTGAACGTTAGCTATAGCTTAGTGCTTAAGTTGCAGTGAATTATATAGACTTGAGTTTCTCTAGAGTAAAGCAACAGAAACCAAAAGGCAACCTGGAGGATATCCCAAGGGTCAAAGGCAAGTCAGAAGAACCACTTTCAGGATGGAAACAGAACTACTTGGGGACCAGGCGAGTAAGAACTCAAGTTTTTTTCTGGAAGACACAGCTGGAGGTCTGCCCTTGGACTTAGCATACCCTCAAAGAGAAAACCTTTGGGGGTACCTGGGTGATTCAGCCAGTTGAGCATCTGACTCTGGGTTTCAGCTCAGATCATGATCTCAGAGTCGTGAGATGGAGCCCCGGGTCCCAGGTCGGGCTCCACGCTAGCATGGAGTCTTCTTGTCCCCCTCTCCCTTCCCCTCCCCTTGCTCTTTGTTTCTCTCTCTCTCTCTCTCAAATTAAATAAATACATACATACATACATACATACATACAACCTTAAAAAAGAGAGAGAAAACCTTTGGCCTAATGTGAATGGCATGCACACTGCTTAGCTGGGCCCATGGGTTGACCACACCACTAAGATGGCACACAGTGAGGAGTCAGTAGGTGCTTCCTCAGAGGACAGGGGTGTAATGCTCTCAGAAGTGGGAATGGACACAGGATGGCAAAACCAACACCTGCCCACCGGCAATGAACCCTTGCAGATTTGTTTGGACCTAGCCCCTGAGAAGCCCACAGGATAGGAGCTGACAGCTCAGGCATACTTACATAGAGCTCTGTGGGTGCATTAATAAGAGTTAAACCCATGCTAGTGTTGGGGTCTTTTCATGGAAGGAGAGTAAAGAAAGAAGGCCCAACATCGTGCGTCCTCCAGGCTCCTCCATAAATGTCAGTGGTTGTTCTATTAGAGGGGAGAGGAATTCAAAACACGTTCAGTGCTTTTTCACCTGAGGGCTCAGTTGAGGTGCAGCTTCGCCAGCCTTGGGTTATTGATGGCCAGTCTGAAATTCAGGTAGTGTCCTCACCATCAAGGGCAGCTGTGGGCCAGACAGAAACACCTGGCCACTCTAGCATCACCACAGTTAGTCTGAAGAGCACACACAGCTGCTCGTTATGGAAGGGCCTCGGATAGCCCCACTCAAATCCAAGCACACACTTTTATAGTTTCTTTTGTAAAGCCTAAGAACCCTGAAGATACTCAATAAATGTTAACTTAATGAGTGAATGTGCCATGATCTGGTACGGTAACATTTTCTAAAGCAGTCTCGTTTGACTTTTCATTAGTCACAGTAGAATTTGCTATAAAATCCCTAAAATGTCTTTTTTTAGATTCAAATGTTTCAAGGTACTATTGTCTCATGGAGGTTTTTATAATCCACCACTCACAGACGTAGACTCTTTCTTTTTGGAGACACAGTTTTCTTTACTTCTTATCTTTATCAGCAGCTCTTGGCTGCAAGTCACAGAAACCTAGCAGACACTTGGTCAGGCGGGAAGGGGCATGTGTTGGCTCCTGTATGGGAAAAGTTCAGGAAGAATCCAGTCTGATTTCCCCCTCTTCTTTGTGGTGGTAGGATGGTCATCAGCAGCTTCAAGCTTAACCCCTGCAGGAAAAGAGAATAATTTGGGATTAACTCGAATTAGTGGGCACATGCCCATGCCTGAACCAGCTGCTGGGGCCAGGAGTTTGGAACACGTGTTCGCTTGTCTTTGACGACGTGCCCAGGCCTGGAGCCTTGGGGAACAGGAGTAGCAGTCCATGTGCGGAGGCGGGAGATGTGCAAATGCTGGAGCTGCATGGGAGGGTGGTCAGCAAAACCCTCCTAAACCCAATGGCCTGAAAGCAGGAAGGGGTTGGTTCCTAAAAAGAAAATATGGAAAAGAAGAGAAAGTGGATACAGTGCAAGCAAAGGGGCCGGTGTCTGCTCTTGCATCTGTTTTCCCTCGTGGACGCATCATCCTCTCTGCCCCCAAGCCGTGAACCTGGGAATGATCCCGATGTGACCTCCACCTGGTCAATCACCAGGACTGCCTTCTCTGTCTCCATCTTACTCTTTCCCCACATTAGTTTAGAGTTAGAGCCTCCCTGTTTCACCCTGCACAAGTCCCCTCTGAAAATGCCACATCCAGTCTCTCCGCTTCAACTCTGTCCTCCCCACCATTTGTTTCTAAAGAACAAATAGATGAAATCGAACCAGGTAACTGCCTAAGAGCCATTCAAAACCTCATAACCCTGGGGGGTGGGGGGAAGACCAAGCTCCTGATCTTGAATTCCGTGGTTGCCGGGGTTCTCCATGATGAGGGCCCTGCCTTATGCCCTTGAACATCCACTCCTCCTTCCACACTCAACCCAAGTGTTGCTCTTGCAAGAAGCCTTTGCTGAATGCCAGGTCCTGCCCAGCCCTGCATCATAGTTTACTTTGAAACCTTGTTTCAAATGCTGGGGATTTGTGACTCTCTCCCCGGGGGTACTGACAGTGACAGCTGCCTGGGGCTTTCTCGTCTTTGTGCATCCCTGTGCCTAGTGCGGGGCTCCTTGTGCATCCCTGTGCCTAGTGCGGGGCTCCTCAAAAGAAGCTCTACTGTAGAAGAATGAATGAAAACTCTGTGCTGAGTCATTCATCTTGGTGATTTTCAAGGTTTACTCTATTTCCTTTAACTCGATTTCTTAAATTTGCATCTCACAGTGTTGGCTCCGAAAGCAGGTACTCTTTGAAATTGCTGCTCAGACACTTTTCAACTGTTTTCCCAGCTGCTTGGTATGCTCGTTGCCTGCTTGGTCGCTAACAGCTACTTCAAGGAAGAAGCTGAAAAATATCAGCCATCAGCCGCCCAAAGACAGTCTCGAAGCTAGACTGTGTGGCTCAGAGACCAGATGAGGAATACCTTCCGCCCCCCCCCGCCATAAAAGAGGTTATTTAATAGTTAATATTTATGAGGCACTTCCTCTGCGTTGGGTGCTTAACAGATGACTTACAATTATTTTCTTATTAATTCTCACAGCAGCCCTAGGAAGGAGATATTACCAGTATACATCCTTTTTCTGCCTATGAGGAAACTAAGATTTACAGAGTTGGAGGGGCTTGCTTGCCACTCAGGTCCCTTCTTCCCGGAGATTGTTCAGCCGTCAGACACACCTCTAGGTTGTTGAGGATTAGGATCAAGCTTTGATTGGGCTCTTCCAATTCACCCATTACGATTTTTGCTGTTATTGCTCTAACGTGAAGTGACCACCTCCTAAGAATAAAACATGCCACCTACCTCCCTTGGCTTTCAATGTGTCAAAAAAGACTATGGAGAAAGATGTATCTAAAGCAGTAAGGACTCCGGTACCATAGTTGAAACGAAGACGAATGTCTCCCTTAGAAATTTCGTGATATTCCTATGGTTCTGCTGTTGCCAGATAATAAAGGGCTCCCCTATGGACGTTGTACTGCTGTGTATAGAATGCAGGCATCCTGAAGAGCCAGAGGGAAGTCTTAGTTCTGAGGATCACTCAGAAACTGAGTCCATAGATCAGTAAAATGAGCCAAACATTTTGGAAGCCACAGCAGCTCAATGGTTTTTACCAGTTTTCAGTCTGAGAGCCAGTTGAGAGCTTTTTTTTTTTTTTTAAGATTTTATTTATTTGACAGGGAGCAAGAGAGCACAAACAGGGGAAGCAGCAAAGGGAGAGGGAGAAGCAGACTCCCCGCTGAGCAAGGAGCCCAATGTGGGACTCATCCATCCCAGGACCCTGAGATCATGACCTGAGCTGAAGGCAGATGTTTAACCGACTGAGCCACCCAGGGGCCTCGAGCCTGGTGAGGTTCTGATGAAAGCTATGGAGACTTTCCTCAGAGAAAATAGATGTGCCTCCACACCACTGAGTTCACGGGCTTCCAGGATCCATGGAAGCCCGTTTGTGGATTTGCCGGGGCTCCATAGCCTCCAGGTCAGACACCTTGTTTCAAAGCTGTAATCCGGAAGACAGGTAATAGCCATTGTAGTATATTGACCACATCCTGCCGGTCACCTGCAGGTTTATCCACTGTTTACCCTGTGCCACTCCTTTTGGAGAAGTACAGAGCCCTAAGCACCCCTCTAAGACACAGATTCTGAGCCCTGTTGGAAGGGGTGGGGAGTGAAGTTAGGGGAGGAACCCCGTCTCCCAGCTAGCAAGGGGCGAGAGTGGGATTGAATGCAGGACCCACACCTGCATCGCTGCTACTTTGCTCGGCCTCCACGCTCGCTTCTCTTACCACACTGGGCATGAGGTCGGTGCCCCGGAAATTCTGAGCCTTTGTTAGCCCTGACCCCCCACCCCACCCTTCAGCGCCCCTGTTGGAAGTGGGTCACACAGCTGCTTCTGCGGCAGGAGCTGCTGGAAATGTCTCCCGTGCAGGAGCTGAAAGGGCTGGGCAGGTCTCAGCTCCTCTCCTCCTTCCCCTGTGACAACACCTCATACCCGCATCTGAGACATACAGCCCTGCTGCCGGACCCTGGCTAGGTGAGCTCCCCGCTCATTCCAGAGTGCATTTAGCACACTGGGAAACCTTGACTGCAAGGGTCCTCCACTGCAAAGCTGGCTGCAAATTCTCCGTAGGAACCCCTCCCCAGGCGGTTATTTTGAGCTCGCCGTATGCCAGGCACCTCTCAGAGCCAGAGTGAGCACACAGATGTGGTTCCCGAGCTCATGGCATTTCCATGTAGTCTATATCTCGCTGGGAAGGGGGTGGACAAAGAAATAAAGTGTAATGTTTTAGGAAAAAGGAAGTGTAAAGGATTGATTCTACTCCAGTTTCCATTCTTTGCGGCTTTACAACTCTAGGCACAAATGTGTCTCCTTCCCTAGCACCTTCCTCCCTCCCCTGGGATGTTGAGAGTGCTGATTTCCAGAGACTTTAGTAGACAGAGTAACGGGGACCCAGGCGCCCCAGGCATCTCAACCACCCCTTTGCAAATGAGCAGGCAGAGTGACCAGATGACCGGCCAGATGGGGTGGAGACACAGGGCTAGCTAGTTGGTCTGGTCCCCAGCAGAGCATGGCTCCCTGTAAACCACAGGCTGCCTCTAATTTATCTGTGATGTGATGATTGTCATTTTGGCCTTTATGGTGTGGTCTCTCTGCTGCACATGAATCTGGCAGGCGTGCACTGCTCAGGAAGCAAACACAATACCAACCTCTGCTCCGTCTTTGCAGCCCCTGAGAGGGGCCCCTGGGGGCTCGTTTCTATGCAGTTCCTTCTTCCTGCTCACCCACCTGCGCCCACACCTGCCCCTGAGCCACCCTCCCAGATTCTTTCCCCAAGCATTGCCTTGTGCCTCCTTAGACCAGAAGGGGCAAATAGAAATAATAGATCCAAGAATGTGAGCCACTTAGGTGATTCCAGGTTCTCTAGTAAGCACATAAAGAAAAGTAAGAAGAAACAGGTAGAATTAATTTTAATAATATATTTAACTTAACCCACTATATCCCAAATATTAGCATTTCCACATATAATATAAAAAAATTATTAACCAGATAGTTTTCCTTCTTATTTTCCACATTTTCTGAAATTTGATGTGTATTTTATTTTTAACTCAGACGCTAGGCACGCTTGTGATGCTCAGGAGCCACATGTGGTTTGTGGCTCCCATGGTGGACTCCAGGCCTGGGCTCTGAGGAGGCACAGGGTGTCCCAGGGGCAGACTCAGCAACTACTGTCTCTGGCTCCCTCAGCAATTAGCTTGAACCTCTACTGTTGCCCCTGTTAGACATGGCTGACTGTGCCCTCGAACGTGGGCTCTTGAGCTCAGGGAATGCATCGGTCATCTTCCTGCCCCCAGTGAGGAATGCAGTGTGTAGGAGGCCCACAGTTGGCCTTCCATATGGTGGGAACTCATTAACGGATGAGGAAAGGTTATTTGTTACCCCCAGGAGCTGCAGGGATTGGTGTGTATATGGGGTGGGGGGCTTGCCTTGCGTGACCTCCCTTTGCCTGTCACTGCCTGGCTCTGTCCAGTGCCACAGAATTGCATTTGAGTCAGACTGAACAGACAGGAAGCCTCTACAGTGAATAGGGATGTCCCAGCCTAGAGTTGTTCTGAGCTCCTGCAAGTCTGCTTGAGCTCCAGGCTTCATCTCTTTTAATATTGAGTACTAGGACAGCTTACACAAAGCCCAGTGTGTTAAAGCTTAATGGTCTTATTTAACAGGATAACAGCAACAACAAAATCCCCAAATATATAGGATAGACCAAACACCAAAAAGGCCAACTGATATCCAGAACATTCAATATACAGGAAAGGAATTGCTGTGTCAGGGAGCTGAAAAGAGTCATCGTCATGAGAGCTTTCTCTGTTTCCAGTGGTTTTGGACTCATCACGCCTCCCCGGGGAGAATGGGAGATTGATATCCTGAGTAAATTAGCATTTGCACACACAGTTTTTGAAATTTTGCAAGTGCTTCAAACCCACTAATGTGCATGTGCTTGTTTGTCCACTTTACCCCTAATAGTAAATGTCACTTGAAATAATTCATACAACCAAGTCTCACAGATTGGCGCTCCCATAAAGCCCATACTAACCACATATTCAGATAAATGCAAAGTTTGAAAATGGAAGAAAATATTGCTATTTGATCTGTGAAGTGATTCTTGTCTCAGAGAAGAGTATGGTTACCTCAGCCCAATTAAAGAGTGCTGTGAAATAGAAAATGGAATCAGGCCTATCCTCCGTTTTACTGTTGATGACCAGTTTCAAGCTGGAAAGCTCATGGACCTGCTTGGGGGTTTTTGTGTCTCAGAGGGCACACAGGGAAAAGTCAGTCCTGCTGTCACAAGCCATGAGGGGGTGGGGTGGGGATGAATGAAAATGTTTGAACAATTCCTCAGCTAAACTCTTTGGAACAGTTTGGAGACAAGGTAGCTTGCCAGTATTTTTGCGAAGTAGATTCTAAAAAGTTAAAAAAAAATCATAGCCTACATCACAGACATCATATGGTAGATAACTGAACACCAGCCATGTTTAAGTAATTGGAAGATCCCTTCTTTAATAAGTCAAGGATGGTTTGAGACAGACAAAGCTTTACATCTGTTGGCTCCAGTTTGGAGAATGCTGCTTTCATCTGAGTCTCTTAGAAAGGAACTCGTGCCTCTCTGTGACCAAAATATACTTCGTCCAACATGACAGTTCGGCTGTGCTGTGTTGGTGTAATTGAAAACGTATAAAAAGGCTGAGAGCTACTTTTGAATTGGCTCGGTGAACTTGGACGGGATCTGTCAAAGTGGTGAAAGGTTTAAAGGAATTTTCATAAATGAGGTCTCCAAGCTGTGTTTTAACCATTGAATTCCAAGGAACTCCAAGGCCCGTGAACTCGGAGAATAGCGCCTTGGAGAAGAGCAGTCATATCAAGATGGAAATAAATGATTCATTTTCATTCCCCTAGTTCTGCAGACATAAGCACACTTAACTGCTGATCATCATAATTTAGCAGTACTGTTGTGCACTAAAAATACAATTTAAAAGTCTAATCTTTAATTAAATTGAGTACTCACAGATTAACATGGTTACAAATCTTGGGAGCTGGATATAGCACAATGTTTACTCATGTTGCTAGGAAATAGCAGAGCTCTTTGTAAGTTACAGATTGATTTGGTAAGTAGAGAGATGCGGGCTTCTCCCAGCAAGGACTTGATGATTTCTTCTCAGTTTCTGTTGCATAATGTATGTAAATGAATGTCACGTAGCAGAAATCCTGCACACTCAGAGCTTTTGTTGGCGACCGAAAGCACAGGTGTGTGCACCTGAGTAAACATTTGGGAGATCTTTGAAAGGGTGATTTTACTGTGAGCTCTTCGATGAAATAAACATCATCAAGTGTTTGGGTTTTTAATGAACTGAATTTTTCCATTTGTTAGAATTATCAAGAAAAAGGATTGCTCTTTAAAATATAATTACCAGGAGGCTAATTGATGGTTTTGCATTCTTGCCATTTGTGGGAAACTGTGAAATTAGTACAGAAATTTGAGGCAGGTTGATGGTTTTCCAGAATCATTAAAACTCGCATGTAGGAAATCCACTCTGCTATTCTTTTTTTCTCCTTTCCCTGCCTTTGGCAAACCTCGCTGCATGACACACTTACAATAGTTTTTAAAAATGCAAAGCTAGTGCTTGTATAGCATGAAAGAGATTGCTGGGCCAGCTCACTTGCCTTGTCCCTGAAAAGACAAAAGATTTCTATGTGCTACTTCAGTCAGGATCAGGCAGCAAAGAGTGGCCTCCTCAAGTTCAAAAGTAGGACTCAGAAAAAAAAAAAAAAACCCACAGGAACAAATTACTGTTTGATCTGTTTGAGGCAGCCCCTTATCTATGGAGCTGGTATTTCAAACTAGAGTCCCTTCCTAAGAGATGGAAAACTAGTAGAATACTTGATTTTCTCCAGGAATGACATCAGGGTGAGGATGCTCGTTACAGGATTTTAGCCTATATCCAAGCTCTGAACAACGTGGGGAGAAGTAAAGGATGGTGCTGCCGGCGGGGGGGTAGGGGGGTCAGGAGAGCACTCCCAGATGTGCGCCCATGACCTCTATTGGTAATTAACACACTTTTAACTTCCCTCTGGATAGGTGTTGACTTCTTACTGCAGAAAGCTGTTGTTGATTTTGGTAAGAATTGTTTTCTCAATCCGTGCATGTACCTAGCACAGTCTCAAGTGTGTACTCTATAACCAGTACCTGTTGGCTGAATACATGAATCCTTCAACATGTCTTGAATATAAAAGTATTAATATTATAAGACCCAAGGCTTACTCTGTTGCAGTTAATAGGGGTTAAGGACTTGTCTCCTCAAAAGATATTGTCATGTCACCTGTGTTATATATATTCAGAACATTCTTCTGAGGCAGAATACTATCAGACAAGGGGGCAGAATGCCATGTGATGGAAGGTTTCACTGCTCAGCCCCTGTTGGAATGAGTGATGGAACTGTAAGAAGTGAGAGACTGGCTATTACAGAACTTTTCTTGCAAGAAAGGAATTTGGGGATTTGACAATAATGAGATGGACAAATGAGATAAAACTAGCACATACAGGGCGCCTGGGTGGCTCAGATGGTTAAGCGTCTGCCTTCGGCTCAGGTCATGATCCCAGGGTCCTGGGATCGAGTCCCACATCGGGCGCCCTGCTCCTTGGGAGCCTGCTTCTCCCTCTGCTTCTCTCTCTCTCTCTCTGTCTCTCATGAATAAATAAAATCTTTAAAAAAAAAACAAACACATACATTATGAGCTTCTTGGGGGTGGCAGTTATTTATAATCATTCTGTCTCCCCAGACGCCTGACAGCATACTTATACATGGTGTGGGATAAAGATGGCGGGTAGGAGGCAAAATACCATACTGGTTATGAGCTTGAACTTCCACCTCAGAGCAAGGCTTGGCTCATTCTCTTACACTGTGTGTGATGTCATGTACTTACTAAACCTCCTGACATTATTTCTTCTCTTACTAAGAGATATTTTATTGCTTACATCACTTATTCAGGGTAAGTGGATAATCGGGTTCACTGTCTTCCTTTCTCTATCTGCTTTGTGTACTGAGATGCTTGAACTAAATAAGCAGGCTCCTTTGTTCTCTGGCTTCTGGTTGGGTCTGGCCAGTGGAAGGCATCATCAGGATATGAGCAAGCAGGTAGCAAGAGAATTTGAGCTCTTGACTTCCTGGATTTCCTCCTTACCAGGTTATCTCTTGCTTCTGTAGGCCATGGCTCCTGGGAGGGAGCCAAATCCCTCAAGCTGCTTTCTAAATTCTGGTAACTGTGCCCTCCTGCCGACGCTTCATGCTAGTAACCACTGTCCTTTAGACTCACTTGCTCACTGTGCCATCTCTCGGGAGTTACTCCAAACCCTGCCCACACCTTTTCGCACAGTCTCTTTATTAAACTACCCTCGAATTGCATTTGTGTGTATCACCTGTTTGCTGTTGGGAACCTGACGCAAGTGACAACCTGTCTCAGAGGTCATTGTGAGAATGACACGATTGAGGTAGAATTTAAAACAATGATGGGCTCGTAGTGAGTACTCAACAAGGTTATGTATCATTATCATACATCGTTTTTCTTTTTTACAGAGTATTGGGTTTGCCATAATAATTATTACTGCGTTGTGTTAAATCTTAAAAAGGTGAGAAGAAAACAACTCATGTTGCAAAGGTTAAAAATGGGAACTGCAAGATAGAGGAAGAGCAAGGGCTAAAGTCAGCAAGTGTCCTGTAGCAGAGCTAAAAAGTCAATTAAAGATTTCTGACTCGGTTTCACCACACAGGCTACATAGTCACCACACATCTGGAAAAGAAAGTGACAACTTCCAAGTATTTAGTCACTTAAAACATCATCTACTTGGGATAATTGGGTGTGCTTCATGCAGCAAACCCTGTTTGTGATCACTAAATAATAATTGGGCTGAATCATGGATGTCTCCTCATCTTCAGCTTCATGACCATAAGGGCTGGGACTGAGCATTTTCACACTCATGCCCTCCTGGTAGTTTCAGGACAGATGGTCCTCAGGACTGAATTTCTTCTAGGCTCTCGGGTGTAGACGTGCTTCTATATAATCAAAGCTGACTAGGAGACCAGCATTATGATGCTCATGTAGTAGATTTTCTGCATGTACACACATTCTGTCTTTGAGTTCTCATTCTTGAGTCCCATAAAATAGGTCACTGTGATATTTAGAGTCATCTTGTCTATAACATATAGTACACTGATTAAACTGTCTGTCAAGAATGAAAACTAACGGAGTCCCTGAAGAGGTAGGGGCCAGTGTGAAAACAAAACTTCCTGTGACTTCTTTCCATTTGATGATACATTTGTCGTAGTTGTTGAAATTCTGGACTGGATGGATGTATCTTTCAGTGGCTTGGAAAAATTGTGCAAGTGTTCTCAAACTAGAGAGAGTGAATTTCAGAAATGTCTCATTTTTACAATTAAGTAGAGTCAGGGGAGGCATAGAAATTTGAAGGGCCTTTTGATGTCAGTCCAAATAAGGATTTATATATTGTCCCTTTTGTTCAAGGAGCTGAGTAGAGAAAAAAACATCTCCCATTGCCAGAATTGCTGATGCTTCTGGAAGGAATGGTTGTCATTTGAACATTTGGATCTCTTTATGCTTTCACGTTTGGCTTTAAAGTCAACCCTAGGTAGGCTTCCTGCCTTTCATTATAAAAAATATGCTTTTCGTGTATTGGGCACTTAGCAAATAGGAAGTTTTCTAACTCATTATCTATCATCTGTGTATTTATTGTCTTTAAACTGTCCTTTCTGGAAGAAATAGTATGTTAAAGTGCCATCATGATCTCCCCATTGATCCTAACGAAGCTTCCTATTACTTCATTTCAGCCCTTTACTTGTGCTTAGATTCCATCTCTTGCCATTTTTTTTTTTTTTTTTTTGCCTCAAGTTAAGTGCAGTGGCATTTTCGCTGAGAGGAACCAGTGTATTCATAGTGTTCATTATTCTAAATGATTACGCTGTTGTCACCACATCAGTTGTGTTGACATGAGTACTAGTAACGTGGGAATAAAATTAAATTCTTAGTTGATCGTACCAAAAATATCACGTTACTCTACCCAAGAACCCTCTGTGGCCGCTTGCCAAACAGAAGTAGTCATGAGTCCTTTAAAGCCGAGTAACTGATGGTGTTCACAGATGGAAGACACATTACTTTATGCAGTCGTTCTGTAAACACGCTTTGATACCTTTCCTTGTGTAGACTCAGTCTTTTCCTTCTATGAACTTTCTGCCTCGTGGAGGAGAGAAACTTGTTTGTCTGGAGTAGAGGTGTGAACAAGTTCTATACTAGGGAGGAGGAGGGAGCCGTGAACTCCACCGGAGATGGGGAGGCAGGTGGTCAGATTATCAAGGGCTTCCCAGGCAAAGGGACCTTTGATTTAGAGTTCAAGGCCAAATGGGTGTGTTCACCAGGCAGAAAATTTAGGGGAGGGCAATTTAAGGGAGGGCAACTTCACAGACTTGTGAAGTTTAAAGTATTTTGATGTGACTTCACGGTAAGATAGATGGTGTAGAGTGGCAGGAGAAAATGTCAAAAGGATGACTGAATTTTCTTCAAATCTTCATCTGTTTCCCACTATGGACAAAGGGGGCTTATGTTTCTTTTTCAATGAGTGACGCTAATAAATAATCCTACATAGATTCTTGTGTCATCCATTCTTAGGGCTTATATTATCACCTGTGTTGGTAACTTCCAGATTTTTCTCTCTAGTCCTGGATTAGAGATCTTCTTTGTCTTCTGGTCATGTATATTGTGATGTTTCATTGGCTCTCATGATTTACACCCCCAAAGTAAATTCACCCTTTCCCTCAAAATCTTGGCTCTTCCTCCATTTCTTAATTGAGTAAATGGCCCCAGCTTTCAACGAAATTATGTGTAACTTTTAACCCCCTGTTCTTTTAAATCCCCTGGTACCTCTAGCATCCCAATACTCAGTAAGTCTTGCTTTGTTTAGTCAGTTACTCTCAACATCATTGACTGTTTTCCATCCCCATTTCTAGTGTCTTTACTCAAGGTGTCATCATTTTCCCCTTTGATTACCATAGCAACCTTTCAACTCAACCCTACCCCTTTCTGATTAGTTCCCACACTATTACCAAGTTCATCTTTCTAAAATTGATTGTGTCTGTGTTTGTGCTAGTAAATTTGTAATAGGTTTTCATTGCCTACAGATAAAATAAAAAATGCTTAGCATCACATACAAATCCTCATGATTGGCCCTGCACACCTGTCCAGCCTCATGGGTCCCAGGCCAATCTCCCACCCCTCTCGAGACTTATTCAGTGACTTGAAGCTCCCTATAGTTTCCAGTCTTGTAGTTTCCTAGGAATTGTCCCTTTTCTCTTCCCAGACTTCTTACCCTGTGAACTCATTTCCCCTGCCTCCACCCAGATTGGGGTGAGGTGTTTCCACAACTGTGTGGTGATTACTTACTTTTTTTTTTTTTTTTGGTCTCCAGTAGACTCACAGCTCCTCAATGCCAGGCTCCATGTCTCATTCATGTCTGCCATATTCCCAGTGCTTACCTTCATGTCTGGCACATAGTTGTAGCAAAAATAAGAGTGTTTTTGAAGCACTTATTATAGACCAAGCAAAGTGTTAACTTATTTACATACATTATCTCCTTTAAAGGGGAAAAACAACATCAAGCTTTGTTTTGGAAAGGGAACGTGGCGGAAAAGTGCAGATTAGGTAAGAGATTTATAACAGGGAGTCAACCTAGGGTGGTTATTTTAGCAACTGAGAATTTGAAAGAGAACTTTACTAGTGTAGGAGCAGTAGAAGTTAAGTGGAGAGAATTTATTATAGTGATTATTAGAAATGCTGAACCGATAGATGGGTGGGTGGATGGGTGGAGAGCCCAGCATGTGTTCCTTAGAACTTACCATAGAACTTTATTTAACTTACGAGTCTTATTAACCTTGGTGTGACAAGCTTATTAGGACTAGAGCAGCAACTCTCTGATGCAGGTGCAGAAGCAGCCTGTGTGGCAACATCCTGAGAGGAAACCGAGTCAAAAGCAGACAGGTTGTAAGAGAGTATTATGGGATGGCTTTTAAAAATAGATATTTAGGGCGCCTGGGTGGCTCAGTCGTTAAGCGTCTGCCTTCGGCTCAGGTCATGATCCCAGTGTTCTGGGATCGAGTCCCACATTGGGCTCCCTGCTCCACAGGAAGCCTGCTTCTCCCTCTCCCACTCCCCCTGCTTGTGTTCCTGCTCTCGCTATGTCTCTCTCTGTCAAATAAATAAATAAAATCTGTTAAAAAAATAGATATTTAAGGTGCACCCGGGTGGCTCCGTCGTTAAGCATCTGCCTTCGGCTCAGGTCGTGATCCCAGGGTCCTGGGATCGAGCCCCACATCGGGCTCCCTGCTCGGTGGGAAGCCTGCTTTTCCCTCTCCCACTCCCCCTGCTTGTGTTCCCTCTCTCGCTGTGTCTCTCTCTGTGTCAAATAAATAAATAAAATCTTAAAATATAGATATTTAAAACTTTATGTATAAAATTATAAAATTAGTTTCAAAATTTTTCAGATAAGTGTGGGAGTCTGTTAAATAATGTAGAATTTTTTCAATCAAAAATGAAGCTTTGAGCGAAGTAATCCTAAGCTTAGGGATTGTAGGCAGAGGGTAATGGTCAAAAGCATGGACCCTATAGTCAGATTGTCTGGTTTGAATTCTTGCTCAGACATGTGCAAGCTGTAGATCGTAGGTCCAATTCTTAACTTCTAAAGTGGCAGCACCATCTCCGTTAGGGTGTTATAACAATGAAGTGAAAAGAGGAAAGCGAGTGCCACTGTGGCATAGTGGGATGTGGTGGCCACTCATTGAAGTCTGGATTTACCTCCGGGTACAAACTTGATTGTTAGCAGTAGCGGGAAAGGGAGTATTTACTGCATTTGTGTTTCACCTTATGGGGTGTTTTTTTAAGATTTTATTGATTTATTTGAGAGAGAGCAAGCAGCAGATGTAGAGGGAGAAGCCAGGGAAGTCAGAAAATATTTGTTGATTTAATGAATGACTGCCTAACAATAATGAACAGTGAACAATGAATAAATGAATGAATGAATGATAACCCCTTGAAGTATGGACCTAGTGAGGTTCTTCTGACTGTCTGCTTTTTTGCTTTCCCTGGTTTCTTTGATAGATCAACTCCATACATGCAGTGTCTTCCCTCAATTCTCTGTTATTCTCTGTACCTTTACCTTGTGTTATTTTTTTTCTTTTAATATTTACCCCCAACCTATCCTATGTTTACTTGCTTTTTTATTGTCTGTCATCCCCCACCTGAATGTAAATCTACATGTGTAAGACTTGCCTTTGTTCACTGCTATATTCCCCAAAGCTGGTAGAGTGGCTGGCCCATAGCAGAAATTGAGTAAATATTTGTTGAATGAGTAAGTATGCAGTTGGAAGCCTGTGCTTGGTAGAGAGTCTTAGGCAGGTTATCTGGCCACATAAATGTGTTTTTGTAAATACTGTTTGCTGAATACATTGGGATGCTTGTTTATGTTTATAAAAACATAAAACAAAACTGGGAAAATATGAAGTGTCAGTAGAAAAATTTTAAATCACTCTCCAACTCTGAGGCAGTGATTTCAGATTTTTGTATGTTAGCCCTTCCTGTATTTGATAGCATAATTATGTGTCTTCTTGGATATATTATCTTATACCCTGCATGTTTTTATTTGGTATTGTATCATCAGTATCTTTTTATGTTTTTACAAATGTTTTTGTAAAAACTTCTATTTAAAAATGATGGAGAAAAAGTACATTTCTCGCCGCCTTCCAAACAATGACAGGAATAATGAAAAACAGAGAAGAAAATCCATATGTAATGAAACAAGTCATTAGCAACAAGCCCAGAGCACTTGAGGTATACCTGCCAAGCATGTCATGTTTGGATAGAGGTGAAGGAAGACATAAGAACCTACACTTATCATCTTGGACCTTGAGCAAGACCCAGACTTCCTTCAAATTCACTGCACTGCTGTGAACGACTTCTCCAGGGTCCCTGAGGTGTGGGACAAGACCTAGAGCTGTAGAGAGACTGTGGGAGAAGTTGGGAGTGACTCTGTCAACACCCAGATGTCTGCCACTGAAAGGTAGAGGATGGACCTGGAGGAGAAACCATTCTGATGTGTCATTTTAATTTTCCTCTCCCTAGCTTACTGGCCTAGGGAGCCTGGTCAAAGTGAAGGGCAGAAAGGAGAGGGAGCAGGCAGCCATTGCTCAGAAGGACTTTGCCACAAGGCACATGGGAGCAAGCATTGGGAGGAGCTTGGGACAGAAGAGAAGGCCTTTCTGGAAGAGCCAACCCAGGCTTTTAGGGAAATCCATTACTTATTTCAGACTCTGAAAACATGCTAAGACACTAAATAGTATATGGTGAACTGAAAGAGTGAATACTTTCCCCCCGACCTCTTTGATAGAGAGACATCGCCACTAGGGAGAAAAGAACCCATTAAGATTAGAACTAAGAATGAAATAGCTGAGCTTGTACAAACTTTGTGTAGTTTACAGAAAGAGGTTAGCACAAAGATAGGAGCCATAAATCAAAGATTAAGCAACATGGCACAAAGGGGCATGTGTTTCTGTAATTGTAAAATGAGCTTTGTAGCAGAAAGGGAAGCCGAGCTTTTCAAATTTCTGGAATGTTACTGTTTATTTATGAGCCAAGATAAAACTCATTTTTAGATAAATGACTAAATTGAAATACTGTAATGCATACCATTCAAGCGCTGTTATGGCTTAAAAATGTGACTATAAAAATGTCACATTATCGCGGAACCTATTTGTTGGTTAGGTGTTGTTCGAGTCCTATCTACTCAGTTTATTGACTCCCACTAGGTTTCACTACTGCCTGCCTTGCATAGCCAATACACAGTGACTATTGTGAAAGCAAGCTGTAGGCCTTTGTACTGCACACAGCCCTGAAGATCTCAGGACCTATTTAAGCCAGAGCTGAAGTTGTTGACTATGATATTCAATGAAGTAGATATAAGAGCTTTGCATTGACAGAGACCATTTGCAGTAAAGCCATGGGTTCTTCAAAATTCAGTTCATGTTCGATTTGAAACTTTACATCTTACTTTCTAGTTTTTCTACCCCTGCCCTTGAGCACTCAAGCTATGATAATATCTTCCTACCATATTTAATGAAGGCAGAGCTTACTCTATAACTCATTTAATAAAAACCAACACACGTCCTGCATATTGTATACCTTGCAGGTTATGAATTGAGATCTAATATCAATGTTAGTGAATTGCATTTTACATGTCCTTTGATGCTGCAAATAAAATGTTTAGAGACAGATGACAATAAGAAGTCAGAAATAATGGAAGATGGAATATATGTTATGATGGACATGGAGGAGTTGGCAGCCCCAAGAAGGAACAGATCAGTGTGGAAGGCTTGAGCTTTGTGAAGAGAAGAGAAGTCAATCAAGAGGATGAGTCAGGGAAAAAAAAAAAAAAAAAAAAGAATGAGTCAGGCAACACCATGAGAGGATGCTGTGGCATGCTTTGCATTCTCCAAAGAAGTTACAAGAAGAGGAACATCAGGAAAATGAAATTACAATGGCGAACTAATAATAGGAAACATGTACTTACCATGTGCAGTCACCGACCTAAATGCTTGACATAGGTTAGCAGATTTCATCTTCATGGTAATCCAGTGAGGTAGGAATGATTAACATCTCTACTGTATAGATTAAAAAAAAAAAAAAAAAGCTTAGAAAGTTAGAATAATTTGCTCAGGTCACACAGCTAACAAGAGGCCCAGCTGGGATTTGAACCTGGGGACCTTAGATCCAAATCTGTACTCTTAATCATTATCCTGCATTGTCTCTTTCAGACATGGGTAACAAATTCAGATGATTTATGGAGAGTTTAACTGTTTATTGTATGAATGAGTTGGCAGGCAAATCTTTGTTCAAGGTCAACACCAGAGTAATTCATACTCAAGAAAGGACCAATAGAGGTGATGAGTTAAAGAGGGCACATGAGTTCATCTCAGTGGGATCAGGTAGTAAAACTGAGGGAGGGAAAACATAGGGCATATTAGAGAAAATATGTTAATAGCAAAGCCTTATCTGGAAAATGTGGATTCATATTAGAAAAATTGTTTCTTGTACAAGTTCTGTTTTGCAATTGAGAAATATTAAAAAACATGCTAATATTATGCACCTTTGCAGTAGTTCTAGATTAAGTAGCACATGCAATATTTCATTGTCACTGCTATTCAAATGTATAAAATCCTAATTTGGGGTAATCCAGTAATTTGTGGATTATTCCTTCAAATTAGGCCCCTTGGGTGAAAGGGATACTGACCCTAAAGGTGTGGATTTAGTTATTGCAGTTTTCAGGAAATGTCATTAAATTGCCAGAGATAATATTAAATCAGTGTAGGTTTGGCCAGAAGGTGCTTTTAAATGCATTTGACAAAGTGCCTTCACTTTTAACAACTACCACAGTTGAAGGGGTGAGAGGAAGACTTCAAGGCAACTCAGATACCTGTTTTCAAGCATTTTTCCCGTTTCCATTTTCTTAACAACCAAGATACTGTTGAATCTTATTTCAAATAAAAACAAAACCTAATGTTTTAGCATCCATCTTTAGTGGAATATTGTTGTTGGGGTAGGGGTGGGGGACAGTTCTGTAGAGAAGTTCGAGTTGTACAATTGCCAAGGACCCAAACAATCAGCTTCATCATTGGTCATATCTAAGGTTTTGTCTTTACAATGTCAAATAAATGTTCAGTTCTAGTAACCATTCAAGTTTGTGAACATATAAGCAAAACTAATCATTGGGCTTCTTTTCTGTCATCTTTCTCAACCAGAGGTACCCATTTGAGTTTGTAGAGACCACAGATAGACCAGCTCTTAGGAGACATAAAAGATGTCTCAGTGATGTTGGGTGTAGGACACCTGATCTCAGAAACCTTTAAAGCAGGGGAGGGAGGCAAGATGTTGGAAGAGTAGGGGACCTCGTTTCATATGGTCCCTTGAATTTAGCTAGATAACCATCAAATCATTCTGAACACCTATGAATTCAACCTGAGATGTAAGAAGAGAATTGCTGCAACTCTACAAATAGGAAAGCGACACTTTTTGTAAGGTAGGAGGTGTGGGGAAGTGAATCAGAGGGGACATATCTGAAGCTAAATGATGGGGTGAAGGAGCCTCTGTAAGCCAGCTACCAGAAAGTGATATAGCAGCAGAGTATAAAATAGGAACTTTTAGAAGTCTGCTCCTGTAAGGGATGTCCCTGCTGAAAGGTGTTCAGGTGGCAAAGTGGGGCAGGATACTAGGATACAGTTTCTTATTTTATGAACCTTTGTTTTTAAGTGTTTTTTTTAACTTTCAGTTTCACATTTACATTTTATAGATATATTCTTCATTTTTGTCTTCCTTTCACTGTATTCAGTTTTATTTTTGTATAGATATAAGGTTTGCTTTATTTACAATTTGGGGATTTAGTGTCATCTAACAAACAGACCAAACTACACCCAGGACCAAGTGGATCACCCTGTTTGTCCACCTGGAAGATTATATTCTCTCTTTATTCCCTTTTGTTTGTTTGTTTGTTTCTTACCTCTTTGGATCTGTCTAGTGTGTATTTCACTTGGGTCATGGTTGATATTTTTTATTTTGTTCTGGGAAAAATGTTTAGAAAGAGGAATTCACAAGAAAGGAAAGAACCAGAGGTGATACTCTCTGCCACAGATCTAATTGATCTGGATATAAGTAAAATGTCAGAGCTGGAATTCAGGATAACGATTATGAATTTTCTAGCTGGGCTTGAAAAAAGTGTAAAAGACACTAGAGAATCTCTTAGTGCGGAAATAAAATCTAATCAGGCTGAATGTACAAATGCTTTAACTGAGATGCCATCTAAAATGGATGCTCTAACAGCTAGGGTAAATGAGGCAAAAGAGAGAGTCAGTGACATAGAAGACAAGATGATGGAAAGGAAGGAAGCTGAGGAAAACAGAGAAAACTAATGGACCGTGAGGGGAGGCTTCGAGAAATCAACAATACCATAAAGCAAAACAATATTAGAATTATTGGGGTACCAGAGGAAGAAGAGAGAGAGAGGGAGAGAGAAGGTATATTTGAGCAGATCATAGCTGAGAACTTCCCTAATCTGGGGAAGGAAACAGGCACTGAAGTACAAGAGGTAGTGAGAACGCCCCCAAAATCAATAAAAATAGATCAACAACCAGACATACAATAGTGAAACTTGCAAATATTAGAGATAAAGAGAAAATCCTGAAAGCAGCTCAAGGCCAGGAGTTCCTTAACCTAAAATGATAGAACATTAGACTGACAACAGACCTATCCACAGAGACCTGGCAGGCCAGAAAGGGCTGGCATGATATATTCAGTGTACTAAATGGGAAAAACGTGCAGCCAAGAATACTATATCCAGCAAGGCTGTCATTCAGGATGGAAGGAGAGATAAAGTGCTTCCAGGAGAAACAGAAACTAAAAGAATTTGTGATCACTAAACCAGCCCTGCAAGAAATATTAAAGGGGATCCTGTAAGCAAAGAGGGAGCCCAAAAGTAACATAGATGAGAAAGAAACAGAGACAATCTACAGAAACAGGGACTTTACAGGTAATAAAATGGCACTAAATCCATATCTGTCAATAGTTACTCTGAATGTAAATGAGGTAAATGCTCCAATTAAAAGGCACAGGGTATCAGATTGGATAAAAAAGCAATATCCATCCATATGCTGTCTACAAGAGATTCATTTTAGACCTAAAGACACCTCCAGATTGAAAGTGAGGGAGTGGAGAACTATGTATCATGCCATTGGACCTCAAAAGAAAGTTGGGGTAGCAATCCTCATATCAGACAAATTAGATTTTAAACCAAAGACTGTAGTAAGGGATGAAGAGAGACACTATATCATAATTAAAGGGTCTATCCAATAAGAATATCTAACAGTAATAAGTATTTATGTTCCTAATTTGGGAGCAGCCAATTATATAAACCAATTAAAAATGAAATTAAAGAAACATTGATAATAATACAATATAGTAGGGGACTTCAAAACCCCACCCACAGCAATGGATAGATCACCTAAGCAGAATATCAACAAAAAAACAAGAGCTTTGAATGACACACTGGACCAGATGGACTTCACAGATAAATACAGAACATTCCATCCTAAAGCAACAGAATACACAAACTTCTTGAGTGCACATGGAACATTACCCAGAATAGATCACAAATCAGGTCTCAACAGGTATCAAAAGACTGGGATTATTCCCTGCATATTTTCAGACCACAATGCTTTGAAACTTGAACTCAATCACAAGAGGAAATTTGGAAGGAACTCAAACACTTAGAAGTTAAAGAGCATCCTACTAAAGAATGAATAAGTCAATGAGGAAATTAAAGAAGAATTAAAAAATTCATGGAAACAAATGAAAATGAAAACACAACTGTTCAAAACTTTTGGGATATAGCAAAGGCAGTCCTAAGAGGGAAGTACATAGCAATACAAGCCTTTCTCAAAAAATTAGAAAAGTCTCAAATACATAAGCTAACCTTACACCTAAAGGAGCTGGAGAAAGAATAGCAAATAAAGCCAAAACCCAGCAGGAGAAAAGAAATAATAAAGATTAGAGCAGAACTCAATGAAATAGAAACCAGAAGAACAGTAAAACAGATCAATGATACTAGAAGCTGGTTCTTTGAAAGAATAAGATAGATAACCCCTTGGCCAGACTTATCAGAAAAGAGAAAGGACCCAAATTAATAAAATCATGAATGAAAGAGGAGAGATCATGACCAACACCAAAGAAATACAAACAATTTTAAGAAGCTATTATTAACTATATGCCAACAAATTAGGCAATCTAGAAGAAATGGATGCATTCCTGGAAACTTATAAACTACCAAAACTGAGACAGGAAGAATAGAAAACCTGAACAGCCACATAATCAACAAGGAAATTGAAGCAGTAATCAGAAATCTCCCAACAAACAAGAGTCCAGGGCTGGATGGCTTCCTGGAGGAATTATACCAAACATTTAAAGAAGAACTAATACCTATTCTTCTGAAGCTATACCAAAAAATAGAAAGGGAAGGAAAACTCCCAGTCTCATTCTATAAAGCCAAGATTACCTTGATCCCAAAACCAGACAAAGACCCCATCAAAAAGGAGAATTACAGCCGAATATCTCTGATGAACATGGATGCCAAAATTCTCACCAAGCTCCTAGCCAATAGGATCCAACAGTACATTAAAAGGATTATTCACCACAACTAAGTTGGATTTATTCCTCGCCTGCAAGGGTGGTTCAACATTCACAAATCAATCAACGTGATACATCACATTAATAAAAGAAAAGACAAGAATCATATGATTGATGCAGAAAAAGCATTTGATATAATACAGCACCCTTTCTTGATTAAAACTCTCCACAGTGTAGGGATAGAGGGAACATACCTCAATATCATAAAAGCCATCTATGAAAAGCCCACAGCTATCATTCTCAATGGGCAAAAACTGAGTGCTTTTCCCCTAAGGTCAGGAACACGACAGGGATGCCCACTCTTACCACTGTTGTTCAACATAGTACTAGAAGTCCTAGCTTCAGCATTCATACAACAACAAATATAAAAATAAAAGGCACTCAAGTTGGCAAAGAAGAAGTCAAACTCACTTTTTGCAGATGACATGATGCTTTATGTGGAAAACCTAAAAGACTCCACCCCAAAATTGCTAGGACTCATACAAGAATTCAGCAACATGGCAGGATATAAAATCAATGTGCCAGAAATCTGTTGCATTTCTATATACTAACACTGAGACAGAAAAAAGAGAAATTAAGGAATCTATTCCATTTACAATTGTACCCAAAACCATAAGATACCTGGGAATAAACCTACCAAAGAGGTAAAGGATCTTTACTCTAAAAACTACAGAACACTTATGAAAGAAATTGAGGAAGACACAAAGAAATGGAAAAACATTCCATGCTCATGGATTGGAAGAATAAATATTGTTAAAATGTCTGTGCTACCTAGAGCAATCTACACATTCAGTGCAATCCCTATCAAAATACCATCAACATTTTTCACAGAGCTGGAACAAATAATCCTAAAATTTGTATGGAACCAGAAAAGACCAGAGGAATAGCCAGAGGAATGTTGAAAAAGAAAAGCAAAGCTGGTGGCATCACAATGCCAGACTTCAAGCTCTATTACAAAGGTGTAATCATTAAGACAGTATGGTATTGGCACAAAAACAGACACATAGATCAATGGAACAGAATAGAGAGCCCAGAAATGGACCCTCAACTCTATGGTCAACTAATCTTTGACAAAGCAGGAAAGAATGTCCAATGGAAAAAGGACAGTCTCTTCAGTAAATGGTTCTGGGAAAATTGGACAGCCACACGAACCGTTTTCTTACACCATACACAAAGACAAACTCGAAATGGATGAAAGACCTAATGTGAGACAGGAATCCATCAAAATCCTAGAGGAGAACACAGGAAGCAACCTCTTCGAATTCAGTCACAGCAACTTCTTGCTAGACATGTCTCCAAAGGCAAGGGAAAACAAAAGCAAAAATGAACTATTGGAACTTCATCAAGATAAAAAGCTTCTGCATGGCAAAGGAAACAGTCAACGAAAATAAAAGTCAACCTATGGAATGGGAGAAGATATTTGCAAATGACAGATAAAGGGTTAGTATCCAAGATCTATAAGAACTTATCAAACTCAACACCCAAAGAACAAGTAATCCAGTCAAGAAATGGGCAGAAGACATGAACAGACATTTCTCCAAAGAAGACATACAAATAGCCAACAGACACATGAAAAAATGTTCAACATCACTTGGCATCAGGGAAATACAAAGCCACAATGAGATACCACCTCACACCAGTCAGAATGGCTAACATTAACAAGACAGGAAACAACAAATATTGGTGAGGATATGGAGAAAGGGGAACCCTCTTACACCGACGGTGGGAATGCAAGCTGGTACAGCCACTCTGGAAAACAGTATGGAGGTTCCTTAAGAAGTTAAAAATAGAGGTGTCCTGTGACCCAGCAATTGCAGTATTAGGTATTTACCCCAAAGATACAAATATAGTGATCCGAAGGGGCACCTGCACCCCAGTGTTCATAGCAGCAATTTCCATGATCACCAAATTGTGGAAGGAGCAAGATGTCCGTCAACAGATGAATGGATAAAGAAAATGTAGTATGTATGTACAATGGAATATTACTCAGCCGTCAGAAAGGATGAATACCTACCATTTAGACTGAAGTGGATGGAACTGGAGGGTATGATGCTGAGTGAATAAAGTCATTCAGAGAAAGACAATTATCATATGGTTTTACTCATATGTGGAATGTAAGAAACAGCACAGAGGATCATAGGGGAAGGGAGGGAAAACTGAATGGGAAGTCATCAGAGAGGGAGACAAACCATGAGAGACTCTTAAAATCTAGAAAACAAACTGAGGGTTGCTGGAGGGGAGATGGGTGGGGAATGGGGTGACTGGGTGATGGGTATCAAGGAGGACCCGTGATGTAATGAGTACTGGGTGTTATATGCAACTGATAAATTATTGAACACTATATCTGAAACTAATGATGTACTATATGTTGGCTAATTGAATTTAAATTAAAAAAAAAAGAAACCTTTAAAGCACACTGAGATTTGGTGGATGGTTTCTCTGGGCTACACTGTTGCATTTCAGGTCCCCTGGAAACACTGTGTAGGAAGTTGATTAGAGAGTTCTCTTTAGATCAACCCCTGTGGAAAGAAGGGAGGGAAACATAGGTGGGCAGAAGTAGTGGCGCTCTTATGCAGTCTTGCCAAAGGCCTCAGTTGACCTGTGAGGAGCTCTGAAGCCAGGAGGGCCCCCTCAAGAGTATCAAGTTAGGACAGAAAGGCCTGGCCTGTATAACTCCATGCCAGCCAGTCGCTGGATGCAGGCTGCCCTTGGAAGGTGGCTCTCTCCAGCCAGGGACAATTCCCAGAGAAAGTCGACAGCTGAGGGCAACATCCTTTCTAGCAGCCAGGGAAGTAAGTCCTCTGGGTAACACACGATAGTGCTATCCACTACTAAACTGTGATTATTATTACCAAACTATTACAAACTGCCAAACTATTTGGAAATTTTAGGAAAACACTGGAATAATTAAAAATAATATCTACATTTTATCCTTGACATTGAGGTTATATATGGCGTTATCACAGAAACCTCATTTTACAAAGAAAATAAAGCTAAGAGAAATCTTGTTATTTGAATAAGTCTTTTTTTGCATGGGAAAGGGGAAGAGGCCCTCTCTTTAGTTACATCCTGGTTATCAAGAGAATGTGTGTGGTGTGCACAAGAGTGTGTGTAAAAGATCGAGCCACTTTTAGTCTCAGCCACCGTATCAGGAGCTCAGGGAATTGAATCTGTGTGACTCTCCTGTGAGGAAGGTACTGTTGATCTGATTCTACTGATAGAGAAACAGACTCACAGAGGTCAAGTGACTGGTCCAAGATCACACAGCTAATTAATGGGGTAGTCATGACTCTAAATCAAATCTGCCCAAATCAAAGCCCTTTTTCTTGATCCTATGCTCCATAGTTAGTTCTAATCCTTGAACTTTCGCCAGAGATTTTCTGCTTCAGTAGATAACTTTCTACCCTTGTTTTAATGATGTCTCCTTATCTAGGTTTCTATTCTCCCTAACCGCAGAAATTTGATACTTAAACTGGGTGTTTATCGCATTTGACCCTTGCCACAACTTCTGTAGATAGAAGGCAAGTATGCTTATCCCCACCTATCAAGATGGTAGAGCCCATGGCAGTGGCCTGGCCTCCTGTGAAAGGGTCACTTCCAAGATGGCTTCTGCCCTATATTTCTGGCCCACTTAGTAGATGAGTTAGCAGGTAAAGGAAATTTGTGATGCAAACCTGTGGGAGTCAGACGTGAAGTTGGGTGTACTCATTCCAGAGCCCATGCTTGATTTCCCCTTCAGTGGGATTAACACAGAAAAAAGTGTGTGTGTGTGTGTGTGTGTGTGTGTGTGTGTGTGTGTGTGGTGTGTACAGAAACAAACCAACCTTTAAATGACGCTACATTATAATCATTTCATTCATGATGAGATTTTGGAACCAGTAGAAAGAAATCACAGGAGTGGTCACTAGGAAAAATAGAAGCCTACAGACTTGAAGTATGTGACTTTTGGAATGAATCGAAACCTCATTTAAATTAGAATAACTTCCTGTGGGCTTCTCATTTGATGAGAATGCCTGAACTGTGTTCTCTTACACCATGTTCTGAATTCTGAGAGAAAACGATTGATTGCTCCCCACAGTTGCATCAGGTTACAAATGAGGCAACACCCCTATTACTCTGTGACAGTCGACTTCCTCCAGTTGGTCTGACAGCACAATTGAAGTAGACAAGGTTCTCTTGTTCCTTTGCTTATTTTAATAGGGTACTGCTCATGTCAGATAATCCAAGAGGACTTTAAGACATTTCTCAGATTTTCGTATCATTTTTCGTCTTCTACAGAAAAAAAAAAAAAGGAATGAGAGTCACTGTAGTCTCTTTTGTCACATATATTCTTTGATGTAATGAAGTAAATGACAAATAATCTCATTGTAAAGTGTTTTATGCCTTTTCTCAGGCACCTATGACTTTATTCATATGTCTTTGGTTTCAGCTCAGATTTTAATTTAATGGAGGATTTCAGGAACAGCTGGATGGAACAGATATTTTCCCATGATGGATACAGTGTTCCGTATATATTATGTAACTCTGCATTATAAATTATTAGGGATTTTAGTATTAAAAACAGGTGACAGTGTGTTTGCTTTTTGAAATGCAGAAAGGAGGGTACTTTTATATAAACATACAGAAATTTGAATATATCATGAACATGCACACATGCAGGTGCATGCATTAACAACCGCAAGTCAGCCACTTAAAAATATGCATTCACAGTTTATCTATATTAATCTAAACGTCTGCAAACTGGATTATCACTACTAGCAGTCAAGACCAGCTAAGGATCTATTACTCATTTTGTACTATTCTGGGTATTAAAATGGTCACAACTGCAGTAATACTGTCTCATATTTATACACGCATATTATGAAGTTAGGCTGACACTGACAATTTATAAAGGTTTATGAATGAGAACCACATTAAAGATGTCTTTGAGTTCTCTTTTTTGTTTCCTACGGTGAAGTCAAAAGTCAAGTACTAATAAAATACCTGGAAATTCATATATAATGTACCACGATTTAATAAAGACCTTTGGGTCACAATGTTATTTTAGATCCCTGTAGTATTTGAATGAGGTTTTGTGTGTCATTCGAGTCTGTTGGCCCACGTCTTCAAGGGAATGCTCATTTCCTAAAACCTCTTTATGGGCTAAGCTTAGGAGTTGATAGCAGGACTCACATGCACCTCTGCTTCTTCTAGGGGCAAGTACACTAAAGTCATGTGAGTACAGAGTCAGGAGGATACTTGGAGACCCGGAGGGAGATTTGGGTATCATACAGTGGGAAGTGGTGGAAACTGGCAAACTGAATGATGTAGGTATGGTCTGAAGGAGGCAGCTGGGTTTGTGATCACTTGGGAAGGTAGTGCCAGTTTCTCCACATCTGATTTTTAAGAGAAGACAAAAATATGGATGTTTTTTGTAAAATGCCTTATTTTTAGAAGACCAAGTGGGCTCAATCAACCCACTCTGTGGGCTTCGTGTGCCCAAAGGTCTCTGGTGTTCATATTCCATGTAAATCATGGAAACTTGAGTTGTCTTCGATTTTATATACGTGGGATGCCAATATAGTTTAAGTGGGAAAAATAATAGAATCTTCAAAATAGAATCAAAGCCAATTTGGGATAGGTTTAAATTTTCTTCTTCAAGTGTTAAAAAGAAGAAAAAAAGTATCTCTCCAGTTTTCTAGTTTAAGCCATGTATATATATGTATTTTTCAGCCAAATAAAGAAGGAAGGGGTGGAATCCCGTTTTATTTAGGATATTGTCTTTTATTATTGATTGGTCCAAAATTAGATACCAAATTTCCTCTTTCCCATTTATATCTCAGTATGAGATTTCCTGTCTTGATTCAAGCCTTTGTGGCCTGTTTTTATCTGATCATTTGTCTGATATCCTTGATATGTTTTTATAACATTTTTTACAGAAAATGTAAGTGCTATTTATGGAAAGAAAGCCAGTCGGCTGTGAAGGGTCTCTTGTGATTTCTCAAGTTGTTTTCACATTCAACCAATATTGGCTTCTAGAACAGAAGTCTGAGAACTAGCCCTGAATGTTAGACCCCTGAACATGGGTTTCTTTCCTTTCCAAGTCTGTCTTCCGTGGCAGAGAGAAAAGATGAATGGGGATGGAAAATAGATGTGTGTCACTGAGCAGGAGGTTAATTATATTAATTTCAGACTCAACCCAGCTTGAAGACTGTATAATAATCTATAAAAAATGGAATGCCAACGTGGAGCCAAAGTACGATTACCTTTTTCTTTCTGAGAGCACAATATGTTAGAGTCATCAGGAGCTCATAAATTGCCCTTACAAGCGGTTTAGAAAAGGACACTGTATGAAGCCTACTTAGAATTGGAAACTGGGGAGATTCTTTTCCCTATTGCACCTGAGGTATTTTTTCCATGTGTTGAGTTTCATTTTGGTCGTTCAGTGGAGAACATGGAAATTCTGCTGGGCTTCTCCCGCATGTGATGGATGAGGAGGGGTCAAGATGCAACTGAGTTATTTTAAATACTGAAGAGCCAAGTGTAAATAGTCCTCTGCAGTGCTCTTTCCTCCTTGTGTGTGTGAATACAGGGATCCATCATGTTTCCCCCTCATTTGTACTAAGTTACCTGGTAAGAATTACACGGTGGATGAGAATGGGAATGAGTAGAAGGAATGATGAAACATTCCGATTTCTTCCAACACCGACCTCTCCTTCCCTTGCTAGGGAAGCTTTGGTTCTCTCCTTCCTCAGTAAGTACTAAGAATCACTGGGCAACAGACCAGTGAGGACTGTTGACATCTTGAAGCAGAGGAATGGTTTTCAAACTATTAGTAACACTCATGAAAGTTACTCAGAATGTCAGGTGAATCTACCCTTAAACTTTGTCCATGGTGCATATTATCTTCAGTATTTACTCTTACTTTGTCCTACAAACATAACTTCAATGACCCCATTTGTTAAAACATAGGAACACCTAACATTTCATTATCCCAAGGAAGCACATGCTCCTACAATGCCATGGAAATCTTGAAGTAAATTTTACTGCCTTGTCACCTGTGTCTAGACAAATTTATTAGGCACTTGCTGATGGTGAGTAATACCTGTTTATTAAGCTGATTTTCAGGCTGCTTACAGGAGAGCTTCCATAAATTAGCTTTAGTACCTTAGAACTTAAGCTTAAACAGAGATTAAGCATTCATAAATTGAATCAAGTGATCATGGTCTAAGACGAAAGAAAAATGTTTTTTAATGCATTTTTGGCCCACCACCCCTCCCTTTCTTTCAGCCCCAGGAGCCTGCTTTACCATAAGGAAGGACATATTTAAAGTTACAATCTCTAGTGCCAGAAATTTCTACTTTATGTCTTGGCTAACCAGTGAGGATAATCAGCACCTTGTCTCTCTTAAAACTGACAGTGTACATTTTTAAAGTGTTGAAAGAGAAGTATACAAAGCTCACAGGTTGAGCAGTCTCAATTCCCTGGTCTCGGTGAAGATTTTGAAGCTTCAGTTGTTTTTAGTTGTCACGGTAACGCACTGTTAATGAATCAGGCTACTTGGTGCATTGGTATTTTCTAGCTAATACAGAAAAATCAGAAGTGCGTACTCTGAAATACAAAAATCAACTTTATTCATGGCAGTGTTCATCTTGTTGGGTTTAATGGTACCTTTTCTAAAAGGAACAGTCCGTTTCCCAGTTTGGTAAGCCTGTCAGCTGTTTACTGTTAAAAAGGCAAACCATGTAAAGACTCAGATTTTATCTTTTTGGGAATGAACCCAATCTCAGGTTTTAAATGAACTCTGCTTAAACTCTGTACTCTCACAAGTGCAATGACCCTCCCAATTTACTTTGCACTTTTATGTGGAAACAGTAGGAGTGCATATGCCTCTTATCACTTTGAAATTTTGCTGCCTTCAGGACCTCCTCAGAAGGGCACTAACAACCTTTGTCTCTTCGGGTCCTGTGGGAAACCATGGTCTTTGGGCAGGGTCCACCATTTGAAACCCAGCCCTACTATCTTGGAAATGCTGGATAGGAAGAGATACATGATGGTATGGTGAGAGTAGCCAGCACTTAAATCAGTAATACCCCATGCTGAATTTCCAGGGTCCTTTGTCTCTCATAAATTCACTTCTTGATTATGTCATAGTATCAAAAGTTAAAGGAGTATAACATAAACTTGAAGACAGTTTCTCTAGCAAATTTAAATAAAACATGATTTTTATCTCCAAGTCACCTTTCTCTGTCAGAGACTGGAACGAACTTCTGTGGATGGAGACGTGTGGGAGGTTTTGGGTTTTAGCTGTGTGTGCCCACCAGCTGCATGTTCTCGCATTGCTCTGGCTGGCGATGTTAAAGCATTTTTTGGTTTTTCCTTTCCTCCTCTTCTACTCTTCGGGGGTTGATCCACTCTTGTCGGGTTGCCCAAGTACTTACATCAGAGCTGGGTGGTTTGGGGGATGGAACCAGCCCTGCCTTGCTCCCTCCCAGTGGGACTCCCTGCTCCAGCTCATAGGTCCTTACGTAGTGTCTACAGGGAGGACAACTGCAGGCTTCCAGGCCCTCCAGCAAGCCAAGATCTGGCATCTCTTTACCACGATTCAGATTGCTGGATATGGATTTGGATGCTAAAGAAAAGGCAGGATCATTTCAATCCACTTGCAACTGCCAGTCATAATTGAAGCCTACGGAGCACCCAGTGGAGTTCAAGTATTTGCAGATGATGTCTCATTTATCCTCATGTTAGTCCTCAGGGAAACTTGGATGGCCACTATCCCCAATTTATGGGTGAGCCAACAAGGCTTATAAAGAAGTCAGGGAACTTGACCCTGGTTATTCCTCAGGTGAGTGTAGTCCACCCTGGCTTCAGAGCCCAGGCACTTCACGCCGCCATGTGTCCTCCCAACTGTCTCTTCCACTCACGGGGATGTAAATGCATTCCACGGTGTAACCCCCCTACTCTGTCCCTTGTTTTCACAGCAACAGGATGACAGCAGGCCTTGCTCTTTTTCCAGGGGCAGAAGGTTTAAGATACATGGTTCTTAGAGATGGTTCATAAGTGATTTTCGCAATGGATATGTGAAACTCCATCTCCATATTTGCCTCGAGTAAGAAACAAAACAGAATCTCTTCTCTTCCTTCCTCTTAATACTTGTGATTACACTTGAATGGTAAGAGATGCCATGGCAGATTGCATCTTAAAATAGTGTTAGCAAATATGTTCAGGAGTTAAAATTATAGAAGTTGTTCATACCAACCAGATTTGCCAGTGACACAATACAAACTGAGTTTTTAATGTGGAAAGCAACTTGGGCACTTAGCTCTCAAGCTCCGTCAACCAAGTGTTATTTTCTGCTTGCTGCTTAGTTGTAGAGAGCGAAGTATTTGTTTAGAGAACTAAATTCTTGCCAGAGAGTCATTTTCTCAAGTTCCTCTTGATCTCCACTCCCCTCTGTCATTAGAGTAGGAACACATTTTTAAAAATTCAATAATTTGAACTGGGGACTGTTGAAATTCGTGTGAAGTTCAGTTACAGGATATTTGAAAGAATAAGAGTTTGGCTTTTCTATGGAAGCAGTTATTTTATCTGAAGTAAGGACATGTTAGTAATTATATCTTGCTTTAATCCACCACTGAGAGTGTTGTGTAAATAAGCTCTACGTGGACATTCTTAATGGATGCTGTGCTGTTGTTTTCTCAGAGGTAGGTAGTCAGGGTTTGGGAGAGGCCAAGCATGCCTCGTTCTCGATGATAGGATTTCTTTCTCAGCCTTGGTTCTCCTGACATTTTGGGACAGATCATTTGCTGTTGTAGGGTTGTCCTCCTGCACTGCAGGATATTTAGCAGCATCTCTGGCCCCTGCACACTGGTTGTCAGCAGCCCCTTCCTCCCAGCTGTAACAATCAGAAATGTTTTGACATTGCCTGGCATCCCATGGGGACACAAATTACTCCAGATTGAGAACCATTGTTTTTTTGGTTCTCCACCTGAGAAACCACAGTTAGGGATCAAAATATCCACTCTTTAGATGGCCAAGCTGAGGTGGAGGACATGCCTAACATCTGAGACCGAGGTGGATTTGTTTTGTCTTTTCAGACATCTCTGCCCAGCTGTCGTCTTGCCGAGCCTTCCATAACCACTCTGTTGAGAAGTAGCACAACTCTGATGACCGTCCCCATTCCCCTCACCCTGCTCTAACCATCTTTCTAGCCCCCTCCTCAATCTAAAATTATATATTTAACTCTGTGTTACCTTTTGCCCCATTAAAATGTAAGCTACACAAGAGGAGGAAATTTGTGTTATATTCAGGACTGTAACCCCAGAGCATAGCTCAATGCCTGGCACCTAATTTGCAATCCATGACTAATTATTGGCTGAATGAGTCGATTATATTTAGAGACACTTACTGCAAAAATGTAAAGAGTCATGGTATTAAGGATCACAAATACAGATTAAAAGAAATTGTTGAGAAAATTTTTAATGAGGAAGAACGGCTTCACGTATGACACTTCTACCTAATAGTTTTATAATTATTTATTCCATAATTGAAACTTGGGTTTTTCCTTCACTTGATGTAAGTAGTTTTACTGGAGCCTATTTTTCATGTCAAGAAAACAATGGCTTTGGACAAGAGAAAGCTTTGAGCTGTAAGGGAATGAGAGAAAGCCTAGATGATGCATGAAGTGGGAAGACACTAGGAAAATACTAACATTTCTTATACAAGCAGTCTTTGAAAATGTATCAGTAAGGAAAAAGCAGTTAGGTGGTTTCACTGGAAGGAATAAAAAGACAAATACAATATTCCTTTGAACACTTGTTTTGTCCTCGCTGAATTAACAACCGAAGTTTGGAATTGAAAGCAAATAATTTCTCCACTGAGAGTTTAAAATTTTCATTCCATATTTTCAAAACTTTTCTTGTTTCATACTTACTTTTTCAGCTCCCTAAGTGTAACCAATTGCAACTATTTTTAAGTATCCTTACACTCAGCCTTTTGAATTAAAATATTTGCCTTTAATAGGAAATCTACGTTTCATTATAAAGATGGAACACAAAATCCTGGGCTTAGTTATAAGGCCCCAAGATGAATGGGTAAAAATGCTCTAAGGTTAGCAAAGAGTAAAGATACACGTTTGACCAAATGTGTTTTAGTCTTGAAAATTATGGACATGTGTCCTGGCAAGGTGAAGAATGCAGCCCCTTCAGGCTGTGCCCTGAACACCACTGAAATTCTATAGAACAAGGATGACCACCCTGGCCCTGGGCAGAGGCCAGAATTCACCACTACCGTCCACAAAGGGGCTGTGGTAATTTATCTTTCCAAAAGTGTTAATACCAAATTCGTTGTTGATCAGAGTGCCTTCAGGTGGTTTGTAATTATGCCTCTTTAGTTCTTTCAAAGAACCTAATATTTCTCACTTTCAAACAAAGGATAATAGAATTATTAAGAATGCTAGATTTGTTTTGTTTTTGTTTTTTCTCTATATCTGCTTCCTGAGATATATGTGAAGTGCTGAAGAGTCCAGGAGGACAGCCCTAGGGCTGTGTTTTGGGCACCTGTTTGTTGTCTCTTCCTTTATTTGCTGAGACTTAGAGAGGAGTTGACCCACCCAATCTCGCACAGTGTATTACTGACAGATCCATCACACCTGACCTCTCATGATCTCTGTCCGGTGTTATTCCCTTCCTTCACTTATGGTATCATGTGACTGTGACTTATCCCTCATGGATTATAACATTGCTCAACCCCTGGAGTCAGGATTTTTGGTAGAGTTTTGTAATGATAATAAGATGAGTGGAGGTGCCAGAGAGCAAAGAAACAAGAGAGAGCTGCCATTCCCTTAAATTCTATCTGATGGCAGAACATTTTAGGAGTATGTGCACTCAACAGACGTGCTAAGTTTCTGTTTGGTACAAACTATCATAATCGGTGATATGGGAGACCCAGAGATGGATATGATCTGGCCCTGACCTCCAGAAAAGCATGCCTTCTAATGATTTTCTTCCTGGAGTCCGTCCAGGGCAGCCCATCACCACAGACCTTTCTGGAAGTGCTAGAGATTCAAGAATGTCATGCCCCATGTGACTTTTGGAGACCCAACAGAATTACACTGTATGGTTTAGCTAGTAGCATTTTTGTAGGTCTTTAGAATTCAGCCTCTCAGAGATTTTTTTTTAAACTCAAAAATGCATTTCATTTATCCCATGGTTGGGTCTGTTTGGCTTTTTATTTTCTAAGTACATTAACATCACTAAATGAGGTTAAAAGTAGGATTCCAGTGTTAAAGATGAGGGAATAGAGCTTGTCTCAAATAGCTGATGATTTTTCCAAAACTGAAACGAAATTTCCTCTTTTCTCTCTGTTCACGTAGAAGGCAATTTGACCAGTAAGTACAACTACATCCTGTCTCCTGTAGAGCATAGATTTATGGACTAATACAGTGTAAAAGCTGTAAAATTATTAGAGATGACCTAGACAGCTAAGTCAGTAGCCACTTAAATACACATCTTCCTTCTTGCCATTGAATAATAGGACTCTCACATTTTTCCTAATAACCTACTGGAATTTGGGTAAATGAAAGTAGGGTTGATATGATCTATTTGCAGGCCTTCCGACATGTCCAGTCCATGGTAGTATAAAGACAAGAAGTCAATTTTAAAACCTTTTAGTAGCCACACAGCAAGTAATCATTTTATTGACTTACTGAGGTATTTGAACTGTGGGGTTGTAAGCGAAACTAATGATTCGGATATAATTATGGATATAATGAAAGCACTTGTCAATGGATTGTGTAAGGTGTTTTGTTTTTTTTTTTATCACATTAACTATATTACCAAATAATTAGAACAGAGTTTGAGGCAAGCTTTCCAGGAATGATTCCCAGATGTGAGCGAGCTCATTTTTATCATTAGATTGGAGGTAACATTTCAATGCAGCTAGAGGAAAAGAAAAAAGTATTCCAGTAGAACCTTCAAGAAGCTGGGTGTTATTTAACTTTCTTCATTTTACCCACAAATTATTTGAAAAGATAGACTATGAATTCTTTGTCATCCATAATACATGACAGCTTTCTGGAAGGGCTGTGTGAGAAATGCTTTTTAAAGCTTGTTGGGATAAAGTGGCAATCATAGCATCTTGACGGCAAAGAACATCTGTTTACCAGCTCTGCTTTCTTTGCCTGGTTGTAGGAGTGCTTGAGGGAATGATTTCTTTTTTGTATCTTGACAGGCTTCTGTGCTCAGGGCCAGACTGTGACGATAACAGTAGTGTGTGTGTGTGTTTGTGTGTATGTGTATGTGCATATGTGCAGAGCATGCTGAAATCTGAAGCGTGGCCACATAAGAATACGTTCCATTTCAGTAGATAAGTGGGAAGTCCTTGGTACTTTCCCATATGGGTAGATACCCTCAATTTGGAAAATAAATAATATTAATTTTCCTTTGTCTCCCTTGTAATTAAGTTCTCAATTTCTAGACATGCCTCACATTTTTAACTAAAATGATGCATTCACAGTGGTACCTTGGAATAACGAGCACCATATTCAGGCAGTTCTGTTTCTGTCTTATTTGTAGAATATTGTGAAAAGAAGTATCTTAGGATTTTTTGGCCTGAAATTGAACTACAAAGTTTTTTAAGGGAGGGAAAAGTTGAATTTGGGCAACATTCATCCTCATTTTCTCCCTGATACCATTTTTTATTTAAAAAATAAAAAAGTGTTTCTCTTTCTATTTCTCCTTTTTTCCCAGCCTTTGAATATTCAGTATTACCAAGTACGTAATGAGCAAGCCAAATTATAGCTAATTTGTTTTTACCTCTTAAATTAAGTGATTTTCCATATGCAAAGTAGTACAAATATTAATCATTGATTATATGTACATTTTGTTAAGTTTCTGGGATTCCCTCCTTTATATCAAATTCCAAGGGACATATATGTCATTCAAAGTATTTTAAGAATTGGGATACAATTGAAAAATTTTATATTTCCATGTATTTTATATGTTGCTTAAAGAAATGTGAAACATGGAAACCACTATTTACAAAGTTTATTCATTCACATTAAGATATCTTTGTTCGTTAGAGGAAAAAAAGATATGTAAGCCTGGCTTTCACTTTCTGGGACTTTAGTTAGGGAATTATGATTTTTCTTTACCTCGATGTTCTTAAATAAGTGGTGTGGTAAGCCATCAGCATCTCAGTCCTCAAGTACAGTTACAAGGTGAGCTGTCATAAGAGGAAAATGTTCATTGAAGAAACAACTAATTATAAAAATAGCCTTCAAGAACCATGTCAAATTAATGTCTCTTTTCATCAGTTTTGGGCTGATTATAAGATGCTTACAGCAATTTAATGCAAAAAATGCAATGCTAAAAATGCAGTGCACATACAATCCATATAGCAAAGCACATTGATTGCAAATTTATTTATTTTTTTGTAAAGATCTCATTTTTTTTAAGTAATGTCTACACCCAATGTGGGGCTCAAACTTACAACCCTGAGATCAAGAGTCACACTTTACCAACCGAGTCAGCCAGGCATCCTTCTACATATTCTTTAATTCAAAGAAATTGATGTTGGAAAACAGCATGAGGACATCAGTGGACATAAATCCATTGATAAATGAGGACCCGTCAGAGTTATACCAATGAACAGTTTAAAATGAGAGGACTAAAATGGATGAGGACATAAGTTAGATGTTTCATAAGAGAATTATTTCAGAATCAAGGGATAAGAGGAACTTGGGGAAATTAATGACATTTTTGAGAATTCTTCACATACAGTTCTAGTTGAAGCAGAACTGTTGTATAATTTTGTCAGAAAAGAAAAATTTTAGGGGTGCCCAGATGGCTCATTTGGTTGGGCATCTAACTCTTGATCTCAGCTCAGGTCTTGATCTCATGATCATAGGTTCAAGCCCCAAGTTGGGCTTCATGCTGGGCATGGAGCCTACTTAAAAAAAAAAAAAATTTTGTCCTGAAAAATCAGCCCTTGATTCAATCTTTACTCCAGTTCATAGCCACAAGCACAGACTAAACTTTATTCCTTATGATATAATTTTAATGAATTTATTTAAGGTAATAACCCAGCATGGTTTTTTTCACTATTTCTCTGAAAAAGTGGATTGGCCTTTTCCTGTTACCAATTTTCCTCTAATAATAAAACTCTCCTGCATAAAGCCACCACTCTGAGTTATCCGTCACCAGTAATTATGAATAGTGCCTTAGTTGACCCCTGCCTTTAAAACCCTAACTATTTATTTGTCTCTTCTCAGAATATTAATTTAGCACAGTGTTTCTCAACTCTGGTCACACTTTAAAAATACTTGAGGAGTCTTTTGGAATATGGACGGCCTGCGTGCACTCCCAGAACATTTAAATCCAAATCTCAGTGGGGTGGTGCTTGAGGTGAACTCTTTTGAAAGCTTCCCATGAGATGCCAGTGAGTGCCACTGATAGGACATCAAGAAGGTATTAAAACTTCCAACAATTAGCTTTACAACCAAAGAAAAGGTATGATAGCATTTCTTTCCCCTTCATACATTTTTTTTTAATACACTGAAAACTTCTAAGGTTTCCCCTACTACTATTCCCCCCCTTGAAAAAGTAATGAGAGCTTATTAGGTCTTTTTTTGACCAGAAAGAGAAATATTCTTAAGCAAGGGAACTCATTTCTGTATTTTGAAAGCTATTTCTTTAGTTTGTCTTCTCTCCTGTGTTTGCTGTCTCTGGAGAAAGTATCATATTCATACTGGTGTTTCTGAGAGATTGAGGATCCTTCAGGAAGGACCTCTGCAGACTCCTCACACCTCCCCCTTTCTCATCCCCTCTCCTCTGCCATCCCATCATGCAGCCTCCTCTAGCCACCCAAGTGTACCCTCTGTTTCCTAAATCTGTGGTGCTTCATCCAGCCGTAATGCTCTTGATGGAACTCTTCTCTGCCCAAGGCTGTCTTGCTCATCTGCCTATCGGCAGTAGAACACCTCCCAACTTCCAAAGTCCTTCCCACCCACATCAGCCGAATGTTCTCTAGAAAGATCAACGGCATTGTATTCTTCCCTATACGAATTTTCCAATTTGCTTATACTAGAGAGACAGTGAGTTCTTTATTAGAAAATGACTGAGAAGGACGTAATGCGGGGGGAGGGGGGATCTCAAAGTTGCGTTCACCTATAATAGAAGAATATTCTGTGTCTTGGTCATGTTGTATTTCTGCATTTTGAGCAACTTAAGAATGGCATTATCTGAATCCAGGGATCTGTCCCAGCTAAAGACTTGTAAATACATAAATAAGGTGGCTGATTTATATGTTTTAGAGGAAAGAGATATCAGAGGTAGTTTTGTAAGTTCCTTTCAAATACAGAAAATAATTTCTTTCTTAATTCAGTTCCAGCTAATGCATTTTTTTAAAAATTGGGCTGACATAATTTTTGCATACTATCATTTTACTTCAGTGTACACTAAGTGGGTCTGATACTTTAGATTTGTGCATTCCTTTCCTGCCCAAAAGATAATGCCTTACAAAGGGCTTATAAGGTTTAGAGTTTAGCTTGAATCATTATTGATGATGAGGGAGGTCTTACAAATCATCTTTCTGTATTTTAGCTCAGATTCTGACTCACAGCTCATCATTGACCAATGTTAATTGCATGGGTTTTGGGCAACAATCATGTTATCTTATTTTTTTTGTGCTTATATGTGCCACAAAGCTTGGAGATCACATAATATGTACAATGGGCTTAGGGGACAGGTCTCCAAACCACTCTGTGACAAAAAGGTGGACCTCTGATGAGAATGTGGAGCAAAGGGAAGGTATGAGATGAGCTCTCACACAGTGAATAGGGAGAATAGATTGGGTGGTACCAAAGGATTTCTTGAGGCTTAACAGAAGCCAGAACACCAGAGATCATGTAATAGCTAAGACATTCAGTATTTATTCTTGCTTATAGTGTTGAGTGTTGTTTACTTTCTTTAATACTAAAGAGCCTTGTTAGATACATTAACCACGGGTCTAGTGCATCACTTACAGTAATCCAGATCTTATTTTACTCTATCTGGTGCTGTAGCTCCAACATTTTTCTATTGATTCGTCATATTTACTTTTGTGTTTTCTCGCATATGAAGTGTTAACCCTTTTGCATGTTTTGTTACCCTGCCTAAATTCTGTTTTCTGATATCTTCTCTATTCTTTTTATATCTTCTTTTCCCCCACTAAAAGATGTGCTTTTTGATTCCAGAGGTTCATTAAGAATGTGAACCAATGAAAGACACACTATTTCTTCTGTAGTGGTTTTGCACTTAATATAACCGGTAAGCAGCTTTTTATATTTCGCATTTAATGTCATTAGGACCCAGACAGGCCTAAACAAAGGGCACTAATCAGCAGTATGCAACATCTTCTCTCTGTGTTTGGACGCAGCTGTAACTGGGATGTTTGTACTGACCGCATGGAGAAAGACTGGCTGCTTAGCAAACTTGGCCAACCCTAACTTGAGCCAAAAGAGTTTGTATACAGTATGTTGGCTGCGTACCAGAAGACCAGAAGATTGCCTTGCTCAGAAAGAAGGGTCTGTCAGTGAGGATGACCTCTTGTTTCCCAAAAAGCAAGACACTGTGATCTCACCTACTGATACCCTCTCAGAGGCAGGCCACGTCTGATTCATCTAATGGCTGTGTTGAAAGCAACAAGGCTTACGAATGATTGGCAAAGAGCAGTTTTCAAAATCTTGGATGCTCATTGTTTGTTAATGATGTTTTCAGAAACATATTAAATTGGTACATTTGTATTTTCTGTGAAACTCCCTTGTTATCTTGTCTCTGCTCCTCTTATCAGATTTCACCCAAACCCTCTGAGAAAAATGAATCCTTGTATATCACTTCTACCTTGTCATCAAAAATGACACCACTGCTTGTATGAAAATCTCAAAGGTCTTTACACAGTTTCCGGGCTTTAAAAAAAAAAAAAAGGCTATATTTTTCTTATTAAGCCTTCTTTTAAACAATGTCCAGGATTTAATAGTTTCTTTTAAAATATTGGAGTTTCTATTGGGCTCTCTTTAATAGGGTTAAAATCTACTTTTTTGGCAAAGTTGTCTTCTCTGATTACTAAGTTTTCTGCTTCTCTTCCTGAAGGACAAATTGCAAATGTGAGATTCTAGCAATTTTTTGATTTGCAAGATTCTGTTGTACAATAAAGAGAAATCTTTCAGGACGCCTGGGTGGCTCAGTCAGTTAAGCATCTGCCTTCGGCTCAGGTCATGATCCCAGGGTCCTGGGATGGAGTCCTGCATCGGGCTCCCTGCTCAGTAGGGAGCCTGCTTCTCCCTCTGCCTGCCGCTCCTCCTGCTTCTGTTCTCTCTCTGACAAATAAATAAAAAAGAGAGAGAGAGAGAAACCTTTCTTCATGGTTCTCTGTGGAGTGTGGCAAAATAATTCCTCACCACAAAAGAGGTTTTTGGAGGTTTTTTAAAAAATATTTTTAACCTCTTTAAAATTTCAGATAGCTTTTAAAAATTTAGTGATTTGACATTAATACATTGCATGTTAATATAAACAATATACACTATTATTTTGAGATAAGATTTGACCTCATGGAATCCTATTCTAATGAAAGACAAAAGTTGGAAAGTAAATATTATTTACCCTGGTTTATAATATCCGAGTCTGAAAACAAAGTTTCAGAGATTTGTTTAAGCTTTAGATAAGCTTTCTTAATTCTGATGTCTTGTTTCCTTTTTTTTTAACTAATTAACACTCTCGTTTACAAAATCAAAGATTATTCTTCACTGTCTTTGTGATTTTCCTATATATCAAATTTTTTTTTGTCTAAGTGCTTTATTTTCACCTTATTATATCTGGTCATTTAAGGAAATTATTTTTGTCTTTTATAAGACAAAAGCTTCTCACTTTTGAAAGAGCTAAGTTTCTTTTTAATTTTATTTATCATGTTTGATTTATTTTTAAATGTTTCTTGTTACTTAGATTAAGGAACCAAATATTATTGGAAAGTCACCCCTGATCCTATCTTAATGAAATGTGTACATTTCCTCTGAGAACTTTTTGAATTTTGCCTTCCCCAGTTCAGATTTGAAATACAGAAAAATAAGTAAATTGCCAGGATATCTTTTACACCTAAATCAACTTTGGAGATTTCATAGTCATGGGAAATATCACAAAGATATATACTTTCATCTTGTAAAAGAGAAGTACTAGAAATAATTAGTTTTCTTTGAAATGTTACTATTGTAAAAGTTCATGGGAAGAGCTGTGTAGCAAGCTTAGCCTCTCAGCCTTCCCTATGTTATAGCTGTACAGATAAATTGTTTTTAATATAAATATTTCTGAATTTTATGCTTTCATGGGAAGTCCCTGGATATTTGTCAATTCCCCCACTTTCCATATTTTTAATAGACATTATTTTTTAAAACAGTTATAGATTGAAAGCAAAATCGAGAGGAAGGTAGAGATTTCCCAAATACTTGTTGCCCCCAACATGCATGGACTCCCCCATTATCAACATCCCCCCAGAGTGGTACATTTGGTACAATTGGTGACCCTACATTTGCATATCATTATTACCCAAAGTCCTTAGTTTACATTAGGCTTTACTCTTGGTATTGTACAGTTCATGGGTTTGACAAGCATATAATGACATATATCCACCCTTACAGTATGCTACAGACAAGTTTCCCTGCCCTATAAAATCTCGGTGTTCTGCCTATTCCTTCCTCCCTCCACATAGCTTTCTCTTGCCCACTCTGAACCTTGTGAAAAAAAAAATCAAGCTTTTTAGTCCTCACAGGTAGAAGACAAGAAAAAAAAAAATCACTGTGGGCAGATGACAGAACATAAGACAACTTTGGGTTCCTTGAAAAGACGGTATTGGTCCATCCTTCCAACAAATATTTCCTTCTGTTATCTTTGTGCAAATGAATTACAGGCTACTCAAAATCACCCCACTTTACGAATAAGTAATATGGTCAACTATAGCTGACATGCCATGGCTCTAGCTGAGCAATTGATTAGAACCGTGGACTGTTGGGAACTTTATCAAGAACAGTTCTGGAATCATCCCCTGATTCCAGTTACTCTACTAGTGGATACAGAAGCCCATCTCCATGGAATCCTTTAATACACATCAACAAAGATGTATCGCCTGGACTCTGCTTATAGCTCTTTTTATTACAGTGATCAGTTGTATTGCCCTAGATGATTTCAGAAGTTATTTTTCTTGTATATTGGGTTAGTAATTAGCATCGGTAGAATTTTAGAGCTAGAAGGAATGAAGAGTTACATACAACAGTGTGGATGAGTTTTCCAAACATTATGTTGAGCAAAAGAATCCAGAATACTGTGTGACTCCATTTATGTAAAGTTAACAAAGCCACCCACCTGATTGTGTGGGAATTCAGGAGAGCCATTACCTAGGGTCGGGGAGGGAGCAATGACTGAAATGGGACAAGGAGAGAACTTCAGTTTGTGAAAATTCATTAACCTTACAATTAGGATTTGTGTACTTTACAACCAAAAGCTTAAAAGAATTCTAACAATCATGAGATATAATCTGGGCGGGGGGGGGGGCGGTTGGCGATAGCGGCTGTAGTTAAAGCAGGAGTAGTACAAGGGACTCAAATGGGGGTCATGTGAAGGTGAGCCAGTGTGAAAATCACTGGTGTAACCTACCCACTCCATTGAAGAACTGAGGGAAGGAGGGTTCCCCAGAGACCTTAAGTTGACCAGATTTCACAGGCTATTTGCTGACAACATACATTAACTCATTCAATGCATATATAGAACACGGACCATACCCCAGGTATGGGCCGGGATACTGGGATATAGTTGGGAACCAGGCTGACCCAGGCAGACCCAGCCAGACCCTGCCCTCACAGAGTTTAGAATTCAGGGTTTCCAGCTGACCCCATTGCATGACCTGGCCCACCCAAGTAGACGTTTGAGTTTGCACTTCCTTGACTCACATTAATTTTCCTACTTCAGAAAATGGGACATTCTCTTTTGCTAAGGCTCAGACTAGAATTTCCTTCCCACTTCTACTTGCTGCCTGTTTCATGGTGTTCGAGGAAGAATGTTTTTGAGAAATCAAAGGTAGTCTCTTCTTTCCAAGAGACACTGGTCTTCCTCAGCGGCTGTGCTGAGAGCAGAGAGAACTCTTGCCCAGGCCTCTGGGCTTGCCCACTGGAGTCACCATTATTTCTGGGCGGGTAAACTCACTCACATCACTTGGCTCCCAGGCTCCTCATATGAGCAGGCTCTCATCTGCATGTCAATGAGGCTTAAAACCCTGTGGAAAGAATTAACTGGTCTGGGATATTGATGCAAATTTTCAGCAAAGGCAATTGAAAGGAAAGTTGCCCTGACTGAGCTGATTGTCTTGGAGCAGATATATAGTGAAGTAATCATGTTAATATTATGTGACTCCGGTTATATGATATTTTCAATGATCAGCCTAGTAGGAGTTTAAACATGAGCAAAAACACAAACTAATCAAAAACAGTAAATGAAACATCTCTTTTAAAGTAGATCAACTGGCCTTTTATTTATTTTTATACTTTTTTTATTCAGATTAAAGCCTAGGACAAATTCAGATTTCCTTCGGTTTATGAGCCGTGTTTTCTCTTGCAGTTTTAAACTAACAATATTAATTTCCAGTTGTATTTCTTTTCCTTTAGGACTAATTAAAGAAAATATGTTTGTTTTTATAGGCATCACTCCCAAATCTTCAAGTGCCAGGATATAAATTCTGGTTTTATGTTCCAAAAGAATGTTTAGGTTTTGAGATCATATAATCTTTAGTAGAATAAAAGTTCGTGGTGTGAGGGGGTGCATATGTTCTTTGTTCACAAGTTTCGCCTCATACCGTAGACATTTCTAGAAAGGTAAGCAAATTCCATGCAAAGACTATCCTGTTAATTCGCCATGGGTTATTAAAATAAACACACAACAAATTCAATTTAGATTTAAAACTATGTTTCAGAGGCCACACGTTTAGTAGGTAAGATGTCTATATTCTCTTATTTGTGTTAATGTCCTTCATGTAAGAGACTTCCTTCAAAAATTCTTGAGAGAGCTTGATTTTCAACTTTATTCAAACTGCAAGACGAGGGGCACCCTGGCTCAGTCATTTAGCGTCTGCCTTTGGCTCAGGTCATGATCCCAGGGTCCTGGGATCGAGCCCCACATCGGGCTCGCTGCTCGGCAGGAAGCCTGCTTCTCCCTCTCCCACTCCCCGTGCTTGTGTTCCCTCTCTCGCTGTGTCTCTCTCTGTCAAATAAATAAATAAAATCTTCCAACTGCAAGATGGTAATAGACGATCTTTCATGATCTTCCTTCTGAGAAAAATTGAAGCAAGTCTGTGCCAATAATGGTATACAGCGAACCCCCTTTCTCTAAAGTGATTAGGTGTACACCCAGTGCAGGAGGCCAAAATTATGTCTAGTGAAAATGACCCTTGAATGCCCGTTAAATTGCCCATGAAATCCACCTTCCCATAAGCCTGGCGCTTTGTTTGAGCGTCCGATGAGGTACAACCCCACACTCTAGGAAAAAGTACCCTAGAAAGGCACCCAACATGGTAAGATCCCCACCCCATGAAATGCATGGGAACCAAGTCAATGGGTGGGACAGCTAATTTCCTATCTTGATTCTCTTGTTCATTATCAGGCCCAGACTCATGGAAAGGAACAGAGAGTGCAATTTCCTACACTAGGTCAGGTGCTTTGCTTTCTTCCCCCATTTCTCTGTGGAGCTGAACTTAAGTTAAACGCCTCCATGCGGTGACTGTGAAGCCCCTAAGGGGCTTTTCTGTGCATAACACACCAATGGCCAGGTCACTTGTCAGCACCTGAAAAGAGCACATGTAAGGAGAGATTTCAGTGGTCCGGACCCCAGCTCTGCTACTAGATAGCATTTGATTATGATTTCAGATAACTGTCTTTGAAGGTAGGTGGCATTTATGCACGTTTGAATACATAGAGATTATATTTAATACTATGCCAAAGTGTAATTTGGCCACAGTAGAACATTGTACAAGTTGGCTTTCTTTTTAAAAGGTCATTAACACGGTTTATACGCCTAACGTTAAAGAAGTTCTTTTTGATCAAGACTGATCACTAATTGGGCATAATTTACCTAAAATGTTATTCATATACACAGACACACACACAGGCTTCCTCACTTTACCAATAAGGGCTTTTCTAGTTTGACTAGATCTTGGAAGATCCAAGATTTTGCTCCTGCTGTTCAGGGTTCAAAGGTCATCCCCTCCTCAGAGTTCAGTGATGTTGGGATAAACTTTACAGCTAACTTGGGAATCCTCCTCCTCCATTTACCCTTTCTTCCTCACACCCACATATCCTGTCAACCACATGCGTCCGTCACCAAGCTGAGGCCTGTTGGCACCACCCTCACCGTGCATTCTGAGCCTGGCCCTGGCATGGTGCTAGACAAGCCACGGAAGCATGGGCCCCAACTGTCTGGTTCCTGCTTAACCAGCCACTGTGTCCACTTTTCCATTCTGGCAGTCTGGTCTCCAGCGAGCCACGTGTCTGATCTTATTGAACGTAAATCAGCTCATGGTACGCTCCCACTTGAAACCGATCCCTGGCTTCCCTCCCCATCAGAGGAAATTCCAGACCCCTTTATGTGGGCCCTGTGGCCCTGGTGCTCACACTTCTGCCTGCCTCGCCGACCCTGTCCCCTTAGACTCGCTCCGGCTGTCCTCCACGCTGGCCTTCTTGCTGTATCTCCCTGAAGGTCACTGTCACCTCAGGTCCTTTGTCCTTTACCTTCCCTCTGCGTATAATCCTCTCCCCCCATGTTTTTGTGTGGCTTGATGCCTCTTGTCATGCAGAAAGAGGCCTTTCTTGACCCACCAGAATTAAAAGAGCCCATCCTTCCCACAGTCACCTTCAGCCTGCTCTTTCTGTTTTTTTTTTTTTATTGCACTCATCCAAACCTGAAAAGATTTTATGTCTACTTATTTGTTTATTGTATGATTAATCTGTCCCATACGGTAGCCACTAGCCACATGTGGGCATTTAAGTTTAAATACAATACATTTAAACTGAAACTGAAATGAAATAAAATTTAAAATTAAATTTCTCAATTGCACTAGCCTCCCAAAGCAGGCTTCGTGCCACCATACCAGAAAATGCAGATTAAGAACATTCCCGTCATTACAGAAAGTTCTCTTGGGTGGCACTGCATTGAAATACGAGTTCCCTGAGGTCACCAAGCCTATCTGGCTTGTTCACTGCTGAATGCCCAATGGCTGTGTCCCATCCATGCCGCTCAGTAGATAAGAGTGGAAGGAAGGGGGCGGGGAGAGCCTTACATTTTTCAGGGAGAGATATCTTCATGTATGCAATCCTTCCATACCCCTAAATTGACTTAAATTTCAGGATTAAAATAATTGTGTTTCTTAAGGGGGAATATTTAACCATCATAATGGAATCCTTTTTAATACACCTCTGTTGATCATGTTTCACCTAATCTCCTTAGAGCCTCAACCTACAAATAAAGACGCGACTTCGGGGAGAAAAGCGCATTTCCCGTCTCTTTTCAGCACAATAAACCATTTTCCTCCTTTTATCTCCAGGATGTATGCACATTTTTTTTTCTCTTAGTAGGGCTCCAGTTCCCAAAAGTTAGAAATCTGGAATGTGTTTACCTGCAGGTTATTTGTGTAATTTTTCTGAATTTATCTTTCTGAAAGCATCTTGACAGGGTATGGATTTGCCACCCTCTGTATCATGCCAGACTGGGGAGACTGGGTGCAGTCGCTGAGTGCTGATTAAAAGCAGCACCTTCCCTCTGGCTTGCTTCAGAGCTAAGACCCTTATAAATTGTTGCTGTGAACTTTTGAACTCAGAGAAACTTCTGGATATATGTAAGAAGAGCTAAGATAATCCCGGGCTAAGAATTTGTGTCTTCCTCGTAACAAATCACATCTAGGAAAAAATAAGTTTGATTCTTGGATTTTTAAGACTTTCTTATAATGTTTTAAAACTTACCCAAAACCTTCAAATACACTTCATAGAAGGTTTTTAAAATATATCTTAATATACAATTGCCTAGGTAGGAAATCGTTCGTTCCATCTAGTAGACAGGAAAATTATTTTCAAATAAGGATGGGTTCAAAAACAAGAATTTTCGTCGTTTTTGCTTTAAGACAGAGAAATCATTTACAACCACAACAATTTAGTAAACCATGTTCTGAAGCCTAGATAACCAGAAGTTTATTAGATTTGAACTGTCACAATAATGTCAGAACTTTTAAAAATTTTTGAGCAAGTTTCAAGTTGAAGTTTCCGTTGCCCTGAGAAACATGAGATGTTGAGATCTCAAATAAAACAAAAAAACACTTTGCAGATCTACTGTGCCTTTCTTTCTCCAGAAAACCTAATGAATTAGGGAATCATACTTTTTATTTAATAAGATCTTACAAGAGCAGTATAATAGCTATTAATGGAAAGTTGCATTAATTTTATTTTTATTGGAGAAGGTAAAGCATAAAATGCCTTTAAAAGCTGAGTACTAAGCAGCCTGACTCTGTAGGCTTAGAGATAAAGATTGGGTCTCTGACATGCGTTGCTGGCCACAAATAATATTGCCCTCAACTCCTCAAGAGGAGGGGTATCTCATGCTGCAAGGATCCTATGTATGGAACGTGCTCCAGCTTTGAGAACCTGTTGGATTTTAAGAACCTCTTTATGCAGACAGGGTTGATTATTTGCACTCGTGGTGAGGCTCTTTCATGCCGAAGTGGGGAAACATTTTTCCAAGGAGCACCTGTAACCACTTTTTCAAAGTTCTTTTTGGATTTTAACATTTTGATGTCAGAATTGCTCTTGGCTCACTCAGCCCTGAATATTTAGTAACATGGCCAGCCTCTCAGAAGAATATCCCACAACAGGCACATACGTAAGAACGCTTGGAAGTGGGCGCCTGGGTGGCTCAGCTGGTTAAGCGACTGCCTTCGGCTCAGCTCATGATCCTGGAGTCCTGGGATCGAGTCCCGCATCGGGCTCCCTGCTCAGCAGGGAATCTGCTTCTCCCGCTGACCCTCTTCCCTCTCATGCTCTCTATCTCTCATTCTCTCTCTCTCAAATAAATATAATAAGATCTTTAAAAAAAAAAAAGAATGCTTGGAAGTGCTTCAATGTCTCTAGCAGCACCTGTTGAACAAAATGCCTGGAACCACCTTGGAGCCATGCATCTTCTGTCTTCCAGAAACGACATTTCAGTTTCTTTGTTATGGAGGCTGGTAACGAACAGGGTTGTATTAGGGACTGAACTGAAGACTCCTCTGGTTGCCACCAGCTCCGGCATCCTGCACCAAATACATTGTCTCCTTTGCACAAAGTGGAGCAATCTTGGGCTCTCTTGTTCCATGTGGATTGTGGGATTGTATTCCTTTCTCCACCAGTCACTTGCTCTGTGAACTAATGACTGTCGCTTCACCCATGTCTGTTTTCCTGCCTCTAAAATGGGGATGCTTCCACAAGCTTTGCCGAGCTGTTCTAAGCATTACAAGTCAGGCATGTAAAGGGCCCGGCGCGTGATTAATTGCTCAGAAAACAGTACTGTCTCTTTAGCTTCATGAAATCCATTAGCTGGAACTCCTCTTGGAGAAGAGAACTCTGTTTTTGGATTGCATTCACTTCGCACTTAACTTTTATTTTGTAAAGTCTCCAAGTATGCTCCATGAAAAAAAAAAAAAAGGTATGATTATTTGTACCAGAGCTCCTCATTATCTGAGAGTAGTCGGGGAGTAGAATAAAAGACCGCTTAAAGTGAAGTCGCTAAACCCTGGAACATGTCTTCCTACTAAATACTAAAACAAACAAAATTAACGAGATTTAGGTTAGAACTTTGAATGAATCGGCAGTCAGGTCTTTCAACAATACATTCATATAACATGACATCCATCATTTTGTGTTTGGCTTTGCAGTATATAACAATGGTCATTTTTACAAAAAAAGAGAGAGAGAGAGATCTTGGGCTTCACCAGCTGGCCCACCCCTTCTCTTTATCATTTGATAGTCAACTCATTCTCTTGTGAAACATCTATTAGACCACCATCCTTGCTGATGTGTTTCTGAAATTACTAACTGCTTCAGCTTCTCTAGTGACCTGATGTATACTTCGAAGAGTTACTCAGCATCTTGTTTCTGATTTCAAGAATGCTGCATCTTTTGTAAGCTTTGCAATTTTACTTCCAATCCACTTATGTTGTGTCTGTGTTGCACTGAGGGAGGGTTTAAAACCTTCCATAGACAGAGCAGGATCAACTTCGAAAGATGTTGATTTAATGGATATAGAGCCTTGCTACTTCTAAGCAGGAGAGGGACACTTGAGCGGGGGTAGTTTTTAGAAACCGTCAATTCATGAATATTTTCATGTTATGATGACTTTTGTATCACTGCACACCCTTGAAACTGTGGGAGGTTGGATAACTAGGCTTCCCTGTGTAGAATGATTGTCATCCCCTGATGAAGAAGAGCTGTATCACTGACGTAAAGGTCCCCAGCATGATCTTTTTCAGCATGTTTGCTCATGCTGGCCCCTGGGTTTTCCAGAATGGCTTTTCCATCAGTACCACTTGATCTTCTGCATCCACATAATCAGTTCATAATGACAGCCCGGACATAGAAAAATGGGGAAAGATCTGTCTTGCTTCCTTAGCTCTGTATCAGCACAATCAACTTTTAACCATCTATAAAACTAGCCTGTAATGACTTTTTTTTAAATGACCCTTGTGTAATCTTCTACTACTGGAGGATAGACGCAGTCTGGGGACAACTAAAAATAGCCAAGAATGTGTGAATGTTCTGAATTCCAGCTGCAGAGTCCTGATTTCCAAATCATCACTGACCTTGTTACGCTGAGTAATTTTGCTTATCACTGGAGATACATAGTTGATCTATACTAAGAATAAAAATAAAAACAGTTACAACTGACATCTATTGAGCACTATTCTAAGGACTTTGTCTACATGATCTCATTTAATCTTCACAATATCCCCAAAGGTCAAATATGCTTTTATTATTACAGATGAAGACACTGAGTCCCCAGTACTTAAAAGCCTGTGAACATTGGGTGATGAAGTAGAAATCTAGCAAGAGTATGGGGTGAATCTAGATGTTGTTGCCCACTGAAGTATAAAGGTATACCAGTATGGATCACCCTTGTGGGGTGATGGTATTGGAAATTCAGGAATCTGGTGTTTCCTGACCCCCGAAATGGAGCAAATGGAAAGAATGATGGTGGAGAGCCAAGTTTTTCCTTTGTTAAGCTCAGCAACGTGCAGGGGAACCAAGGAAGGACTCAATTAGAGTTTGACAAAGCAGAGGTCCAGCTGAGGCTGAACGGAGCATGAACCAAACTCAGTGGCCTTGGCAATGCCTCCCTTCCCTAACAATGATATAGCAAACACATGCAGTTGCACGTGCTCCAGCTAGCCGCACCTTGGGGGGAGAGAGTTTGAAAAGCTCAACAAGGGTTTGAGACCCAGACAAAAGACGTGTCCAAGAGGGAAGGAATCTGTGTTTAAAACATTGCATTTCCAGGTACCATGGCTTTTGTTGTTAGTTTCACTGACTTGGTTGCACAGAATGTCAGCAATCCAATTAGTCCCCTGTCTATGTTGTCTTGCCTGTTCTACCAGGTGGCCCTGCTTCCTGCCAGGGTCTTGGTGTGGAAGTGACAGAGCTCTTCCTGAGACCCCGTGGAAGGTGGCTGAGACTGATCGGGACCCCAGTAGTTGAAATTAGCTCCCTTTGCCGTACCTCACCTGGAAGAGTTAGGCCCAGGAAAAGAGAAAATGGGTGTAGAACTAGAAGGAAAGACGGGCGTTGAAATTGAGAATCCCAACATGACTGAGGTACAGAAGGAAAAGGAAGAAAGAAAACAAAATCCCGATTTTCCATAACACGTAGAACAGTACTGGAAACTGATTAGGAGTTAAGAACCGTTTCTTGATTAATCTAAAATGGTTTGAAGCTGAAAATTTTCATAAAGAAATAGTACATAAAATATATCTAAAAAAAGTAAGCATCTACATTCAACTTAGAGATTGATGTAGATGTGAGACTTTTGATGCACAGTTTAAAAAACTGTATCCAAACAGATGTATTATTTGTACGAACATGTCCTGTGCCAGCTTGTAATGAGAATGGGACCTTGATGGGTGTTGATGTTGATGGGTGTCTCGCTAATGAAGTCATTTGGACTAGGTGCCTTGGTATGGGTGTATGGGCAGCAACCAACTTTAGGTCACGTTGCTTTAATCTCAAAAAATAATTTTTTTCCCACTAATTTTATTTCATTTGTGTTACCATTATTTATTTATTTATTTAATTTTCAATAAATTCCAAATACATAGCGGACAGGACAACTCAGGAGATGTGTTTTCTCTACCCAGAATACCATTAGCAAATTGTTGGGCCGTAAGCAAATCACTGGTTCCTTTTAGATGTAATTTCCTTAACTTGTAAGCTGATAAGACTGTGCTAGATAATCACTATTTTTCTAAGTGCTTTTTCAATTTTTTAGAAAAGTTCTAGGTGCACAGCAAAATTGATGGGAAGGTACAGAGATTTCCTCTGTACCCTCTGCCCCCACACATGCCTAGCTTCCCCCATTACCAACATCCCCCACCAGAGTGGTACCTTTGTTACAACTGATGAACCTACATTGACACATCTTAAGCATCTGAAGTCCGTGGTTTTTACCTTACACTCTTGGTGTTGTATAGTTTACAGGTTTGGACAAATGTCTAATGACATGTATCCACAATTACAGAATCATACAGACTGTTTTCACTGCTTTATAAATCCTCTGTGCTCTGTCCATTCATCCATCTCCCTGTACCTCACACCCCTGGCAACCGCTGAGCTTTTTATAGTTTTGCCTTTCTTACTATGTCATATGGTTAGGATCATACAGTATGTAGACTTTCCGATTGGCTTCTTTCATTTAGTAATATGCATTTAAAGTTCCTCCGTGTCCTTTGTTGGCTTGATAGCTCATTTGCTTTTAGTGCTGAATTATTTTCCATTATCAGGATATACCCCAGCTTATTTATCCATTCACCTACTGAAGGACATCTTCATTCCTTCCAAGTTTTGGAATTGTGAATAAAGCTGCTGTAAACATCCCCAGGCAGATTTTCACGTGGACATTGTTTTCCACTCCTGTGGGTAAATATCAAGGAGCACAATTGCTGGATCTCATGGTAAGAATATGTATAGTTTTGTAACATACTGCCAAACTGTCTTCCAATATGGCTGTACCATTTTGCATTCCCACCACCAGTGAATGAAAGTTCCTGTTGCTCCACATCCTCACCAGCATTTGGTGTTGTCAGTAAATCCAGGATTTAGGCCATTCTATTAGGTGTATAGGGGTATCTCATCATTATTTTAAATGTCGTTTTCCTGATACCATATGAAATGGAGCATTTTTTCATATGCTTACTTGCCATCTGTATATCTTCTTTGGTGAGATGTCTTTTAAGACCTTTGGTCCATTTTTTAACTGGTTGTTTACTTTTTGTTTTGTTGAGTTTCAAGTGTGCTTCAGCTATTTTGGATAGCAGTTCTTTATCAGATGTGTCTTGCACAAATATTCTCTTCCAGTGTGTGGCTTGTCTTATCATCCTCTGGAAACAGTCTTTCACAGGGGAGAAGTATTTAATTTTAATGAAGTCCAGTTTATCAATGATCTCTTTTATGGATTGTGCCTTTGGTGTTTTAGCTAAAAAGTCATCACCATACCCAAGGTTATCTAGGTTTTCCCTTATGTTACCTTCTAGGAGTTTCATAGTTGTACATTTTACATTTACTATGATCCATTTTGAATTAATTTTTATGAAGGGTAAGGTTTGTATGTAGATTAATTTTTTTAAAGATTTTATTTATTTGAGAGAGAGAGAGAATGAGAGATAGAAAGCACGAGAGGGAAGAGGGTCAGAGGGAGAAGCAGACTCCCTGCCAAGCAGGGAGCCCAATGTGGGACTCGATCCCAGGACTCCAGGATCATGACCTGAGCCAAAGGCAGTCGCTTAACCAACTGAGCCACCCAGGCGCCCAGTAGATTAATTTTTTTGCATGTGGATGTGCAGTTGCTCCAGCACTGTTTGTTGAGAAGACTACCCTTGATTCATTGTATTGCCTTTCTTCTTTGTCAAAGGTTGACTATATTTATGTGGACCTATTTCTGGGTTCCCTATTCTGTTGATCTATATATTCTTTTTGCCAATACCCCACTGTCATGATTACAATAGCTTAATAATAAGTCTTGAAGTCAGGTAATGTTAGTCCTCCAACTTTGTTCTTCTCTTTCAATATTGTGTTGCCTATTCTGGGTCTTTCATATCTCCATATAGATTTTAGAATTAGTGTGTTAGTACCCACAAAATAACTTGTGGAATTTTGTTTGTGGTTGCATAGAATCTATAGATCAAGTTGGGAAGAACTGACATAACATTATTGAGTCTTCCTCTCCATGAATGTGGACTATCTCTCCATTAATTTAGTTCTCCTTTAATTTTGTTCATTAGTATTTTGTAGTTTTCCTTAAATAGATATTGTATATAGTTTATTGGATTTATACCTAAATATTTCATTTTAGGGGTGTTAATGTAAGTAATACTTACTTGTTCATTGATGGTATGTAGGAAAGCTATTGACTTTTGTATATTAACCTTATATCCTGCAACCTTGCTACAACTGCTTATTCTAGGAGTTTTCTGTCAATTCTTTCAGATTTTCTAAATAGACAGTCATGTCATTTGTAAACAAAAACAGTTTTCTTTCTTTCCAATCTGTATAACTTTTATTTCCTTTTGTCTAGTTGCATTAGGTTAAGACTTGCAGTACAATGTTGAAAAGTAGTGGTGAGAGAGGACATCTTTGCTTTAAGCGTCCCATCATTAAATATAACGTTAACTGTAGAGTTTTGTAAATATTACTAAGTTGAGGAAGTTTTCTTCTATTCAGTAATTTTTAAAGTAATAGTTTTCAGTGGTATTCTCCAATGAAAGGAAACAAAGAAGAGAATAGTAGTAAAAAGAGGTACACGTAAAACATTTGGATAAGACTAGAGTTTGAACTTAAAATGATTCTCAGAAGAATTGGTCATTCTTACTGGTGGTGTTTTTTTTCCCCTTTGATTCCTGCCTGCTTTGTGGCCCTCCCCTGACCCTTGGTCAGCCTTGTTTGGTATGTTCACTGTTGTCAAATCTCCATCTTTCCCTTACTTTCCCCCAATTCTCTTTGTAAACTATATCAAACCATGAGCCCTAAATTTTTTGGAATAATGACTGACTTTATGATACATGCCTTTCCCCAAAATGCAATTATGCCCTATATTTATTTATTTTAACTATATTAAACTATGATTTGTTTTGTGGTAAGACTTCTCTGCAATACTGGTACAGAAAATTTTGGATGCCTTCTGTGGCTAAACTAAAGTTAGCTTCTTATAAAAATATCCCTGTTTGGTTTCACTGCTTCATTCAGTAGACTTTTTTATTCATTCAATAAATTTTTGAGTGCCTTCCATATGCCACAGTATGTGCTGAGCACTGTGGCTTACGGTGGACAAGACAAATGATCTCATCATGTAGGAGGCAGATATATGAGCAGATAATAATATCAGGTTACTATCAGTACACTGAATGTAGTTTGCTCAGGAATTTTGCATGGAGGAAAAGGCAGGGAGGTACTCTAAACTTGAGGTCAGGTGTAGACTTGGACACTTCCTTAGAAGTTACTTCCTAAGTCACCCCCAAGGTAAGTCTTTAAAAGTATGTTTAAAGGGTAAACACGGTGAATTAGTCAAACAACAATAAACAGAAACCACTCTAGATATTTCAAACAGAGGGAAACTAGAATAGGGCATTAGTTTCTTCATTGCTGGAAGAGCTGAAACACTAAACTAAGCAAGATAAAGCTGTCCTGAGATCTGCAAAGGCAGAGAAGCCACCACCACTCCTAGGGCTGAAAGGGCAAAAGAAGGAGATCTGTTACCACCTTCAAGTTAGGGTGATTGTGCCTTCTAGCACAATTGAGAATGCGAATGACGCTAATAATGCCTGCCTTAGGAGCTGATGACATGTAGGAAATACAAGCAGGGCAAGTGTGTGTGTGTGTGTGTGTGTGTGTGTGTGTGTGCGCACGTGCGTGCGATATATAGGTATATATGGATAGACAGAAAGACACTTACCAAGTCCTTGTCTCTACCGTCTAATCTTCTGCCCAAGCCTGCTCTTGGCCAGACCCACCAGGAAGTCAGTCAGCTGGCAAAGAGCTTAAGAAATACAGTTGTCTGAGAGAATGGATCTGAGAATAAATAGGCAAATGATTGCGCCATTCGTTGGCGAATGAAAAGCAAGAGGTGGGGGTTTGGACATTTTGAGGTGGTCCCAAGAGGAGGAGGATGTACACAGAGATACCGGCATGAGCCAAAACCCCAGGACATGGAACAGCGTGGAATATGCACAGCATCTCAGTTGGTGTCCTTAAAGTTTCCAGCGTGAATCAGAGGTTCGTAGGAGGCCCCCAAGATGATTGGCTCCTTATGACTGGTGGAGGAACTGGCCGTCTGTCTCCTAGGCAGTGGGAAGACACTCAAGTGTTTTCAGTAGGCCATCTTTATGTTTTAAGTCACTCGGACAGTTGTGTAGACAGAATGATTTTGAAGAATGAAAAGTATACTAATTTTTTGGCCTTTAATTTTGTCCTTCTCTATTCATTCAAGCAAGAAACAATGAGAGGAAGCTGTAATAAGAAGTGGTCAGAAGGATGGAAAGGATAAAAATTTAATTGACAGGATGAGTGAATGTCAGGTGTGTGTGGGAGAGGGAGGGACCAGGGATAATACCCAAGTCTCTATCCTTAGCTGAGCAGAGGATGATGGTGTCCCAAGTAAGGTTGAGTTGGAGCCTGTAGGACATCCAAGGAAGGATATCACAAAGCAGATGGCTGGCTGTATGTGTAGGGGTCAGTGGTTGAGTGGGACATGAACCAAGACTTTGGACCCGCCGGGAGCAAAATATTGGAGCTGTGAAGGAAAAAGGGAAAGAATGTCAGACAGGTCGAGGGGTTATCGGATTTAGTATTTAGAAGCTGACCTTGTTCTAAATCATTTTTAGAGGAAAAAGCAGTAGAAACTCACTTGTGGGGAGTTAAGTCAAAGAACATGGGAAAGTGGCAGGTGTGGAATGTAGATGCCTCTTTTGAGAAGTTTGGATGAGAGGGGAGAAAAGGTGGAGTGGAATCCAGAGCCAGGATGGGTTTTATTTGTAGTGTTAGTGAGACTTGAGGATGTGTGTGGTCAGGAGATGGGCTTTATCTTTAAAGAATTGAGTAGAGATAGAGGTAGAGATAGAGACCCAGGGTCTCAGGACTGGAGTCAGGCCTGGAGAAGGTTGGGGGAATTTTCCACAGCTGCTTGCCAAGGAACTGAGCCCTATGCTGCAAAAAAAACGTGCATCCAGAAGTTCAACCTTTGGCAAAGAGCCTGTGTAGCACCTTCCACTTACAAGCAGAAAATACCTTCGTGACTGTCTGTATGATTTTAGGACATAAATACAAAACCAGCGGTTGTAAAACACCTTCAGACTGGGTTCGCAATTTCATTGACCCTACGATCGCCCCATAGCTGTGTGTGTAAACAGATATGTACACATGCATACATAGATGTATGTACACTTGTACATGTACACACACACACACACACACACACACACACACACACACGGCTAGATATATTTCATTGTCTCTTGGGACATTAGGAGCCTGAGACTCATTAGGAGCCTGAGACTCAGAGCAGATATGCCTAAACAAAGCTTTCATGATCCATACATGATTGAACCCAGGGCTTCTGGCCTCACATTCCTAGGGACAGCCCTTGTGATTCTCACAGATTGGCCTGAAGAGCATCAGATAGAGGCATTCCCCCCTCCACGCTACTTTCTGGTTGACGAGGCCTTTCTGTCTCAGAGATCTGGGGGCCTCTCTCTGGCACCTCCGGTGTTGAGTGGCTGAGCAGCTTCCCCGTGCCCCAGAAAGCTGCTCCTCTTCTTATATTGCTAGTTTCTCCACTACCAGCCAGGCTTCAGTGTTCTTATGTCATGCCTTCCCCAGATTCTGCCCACAGAGCCTTTCTACCTGGCCTCTTTCTTTCCAGGTACAGTAAGGAAAGGTACCACCGGGGGCTTTACACTTGCAGACTTTTTCATCAAGGCCTAGTTCTCAAATTCTCTCACATTTCCCTGCTCCCAAAATTCTTTGAGCATTTGAATCCAGTATTTCTCCCCATTCTGACTCAAGGTGCTGCCAACCCACTGCTCTTTGGAGCCACACCACCCTTGGGGGATTCTGGATTCAGGGACGTATCCGCTGGAACCAGCTGGGCAGGTTACTCAGGATTATTGAAGCTAATAACGCCTTGTAGGTTATTGGGAGGATTTCAGGAGAAAACGTGTGTGAAGGATCCAGCTCAGTGCCAGGCTTAATCAATCTTCGCTCCCTTTCCCCACCCGAGTGCCCTGGAGCTCTTACCCACATTTCCCAGCACTTAGCACACTAATATAATTAGCAACATTAATGTATCTAAAAGGCAATTACCATTTAATTGCTCTGACCCCAACCAGCCTGAAGTTCCATTCCATTCACTTCCAATTTGGAGCTAGGGGGCTTTAGTCCTACCCGGACTGGTCACAAAATCACTGCCTTACAGAGAACTGAACATAACTTCAGGCAGCCATTGATTACAAGGCAAATGATTTGGTAATTCTCTCCATTTTGCTCTGTATTAAAATGCAAATATCAGTTTGCTCCTGTCCAGTGGACAAATCAGACAATTTCAAACATCATCTTGCTGTGACTTAGTGAATTATGCTGCTCGGTTAGACCAGCCCCGGCTTTCCAGAAGGCGCATGCTTCCCCGTATGCGCTCTACCGATCTTCATTGAACTAACTTAGTGCCCTCGTATAGATTCAGGCTTAGAATCAAGTTTCAGGCATCTCTTCTTAGAAGACATTTATTTATATTACATACTCAATTTAAAGAAATAAATGCCCTTCCCTCAGCCTGCAAAGTTTGTTTATCTTAGCGCTACTGTGAGAACCTAACGTCCAATTGAAGGCAGCGTGGTTTTTTCCCTCCTCCTCTGACCCAACATCGCCTAAAGTAACAGTAGTTTCTAATCAAGGGGAACCCGAAGTATTCTGAGACTTCTGAATCCCCATCTTTAATATTAGAACTGTGCATGTGCATTTGAGGAAACCTAGATTGCCCTAAGCCACACGGAAAGCATTGACATCTGGACCACTCTACATGTGATTGCGAGCTCAAGGAAAATCTAAATAACTCGAGCAGTTTGCGATTTGGAAAACAGCCTGGGCCGTATACATTTCCCCTTCATTCTTTGTTAAATCTTCCGCCAAAGTAAATGGGAGCCATGGAGAACCTTTGAACTGCTAGTTCTCCAGTGACCTCAGTGAGGCTGGATTGGCAGAAGCAGCGATGCGTTTCCACAGGAGGATGTTTTCCCTTCCCTTCTTGAAGTGCACGCGTGCCGGGGCCCTCTGCAGGTGGAGGATGCGGCTTGCAGCCGGGCCGCCCCGCGTTGGCCCCGGCACTTCGGGAGCTCCTCGCTGCGGCCCGCGGGGCTCCCTGGAGTTGCCCGCCCCCCCCCCCCCCGGCCTCTTAGCACCTCCGCCTCACAATTCGGGCAGCTTGTCCCCCTTCCGTCCCTTTCAGAAAGAGCTGTTGGAAGTGCGAGGTCTGGAGTGCGGTGCCCACCTGTTCCCCGCCAAGTCCCCGCAAGCCGATTCGCTCCTCCCCACTCCTGTCTCCTTTTTTGTGAACTGGAGATTGAAAAAAAATAGCCCTGCCCACGGGAGCCCCTCTTCTCTCTGAATGTCTTATTCTTGTCCTCCTGACCAATTTATTACCTTTTATGGTGTGTTATTTATTCACGATTAATAATTATTTATTTAAATAGGCCTTACCACAAATGACCTAACATATTAGATATGTATGTGTGTATGTATATGTAATACAACAGAATATATATATAACATATATATTATACATGACTACACCAGATTTTGCCACTTTTTTATAATTTATTGATTTTTATTAACGTATAATGTATTATTTGTTTCAGAGGTACGGGTCTGTGATTCATCAGTCTTATACAATTCACAGCACTCACCATAGCGCATAATCTCCCCAATGGCTATTACCCAGCCACCCCATCCCTCCCACCCCCCTCCACTCCAGCAACTCTCAGTTTGTCTCCTGAGATTAAGAGTCTCTTATGGTCTGTCTCCCTCTCTGGTTTCATCTTGTTTCATTTTTCCCTCCCGTCCCCTTTGATCCTCTGCCTTGTTTCTCAAATTCCACATATCAGTGAGATCATATGATAATTGTCTTTCTCTGACTTATTTTGCTCAGCATAATACCCTCTAGTTCCATCCATGTCATTGCAAATGACAAGATTTCGTTTTTGATGGCTGCATAATATTCCACTGTATATATATATACACCACATCTTTTATCCATTCGTCTGTCAATGGACATCTTGGCTCTTTCCATAGTTTGGCTATTGTGGACATTGCTGCTATAAACATTGGGGTGCATTGAAGGCAGGACAGTGGCATTCATTCTCAGCATAGTGAGTTCTGTCTTGGGAAGGCATCTCTTCAGCCCTAGTGTGCCATCAGTAAAGAAGAGTACTATCCATCCGTCAAGACAATATTCACAAAAATTAATTTTACTCCCCTTGTACTTTAATGTATGCTAGTTCTCCGGTGTAGAAATAACCCTGAAGGGGAAAAAAAATGACACGTGTTTTACACTTTCACTCTAATGCAAAGGAGCATATTACATGTTTGCTAATCCTTTGAAAAACAAAAAATGTTTACATAAGCCTTTATTTTGGGGGGGGGAGATGTTTATAAGACACTTTTTTACCCTTAGCCCTCGGCTCTGAAAAGTCAGAGCTTCTATTAGCCATCAGTTGTTACTATTTGGGCATATTTGAGAAATGGCACCACATAGACAGTTTCTTAATGTATTATCCCCAAGTCAAATCTCGAATTATGATTATAGTCTCATGATTAAATTTCGTCTGTTTAGGGTGGTTCTTCCTTGCTCTCCAAATTCATTCCAGGTGGTCACTGTGCCTCTTTAAACAGGGTTGTGGGGGTGGGGTTGACAGCCTTTCTCTGTTCCAGTCAGGGAGCAGAGACTGGTGTGCAGAATATTTAGAGATCTTTATGGATCTGGAAGTCTAAGTGCCCAAAATGTGTAGCCTTGGAGGAGGGAGAACCGTTATGGCCAAAAACCTGCATGACTTGTGTATTATAAACCTGAGGAAACTCTTCTCAAAAGGAGTTGCTCAGAGGCACTACGTGTTGGGTGTATCTACTGTAAATCCTTAGGGGAAGATGGAGAATAGTTCACAGAGAATCCATAGTCTGACAGCATGTGTGGAGACAGTGACTAAGAACCAGTGGCTTGAGAATCCATCATACGTGGCTTTGACTCCTGTCTCCATTACTCAATAGCTTTGAGCAATTTACTTTCTAGACTGGTCTTCTATTTACTCAGTGAAATGAGAATGATATTAAGTATTAAATAAGATTAAATTTATAAAGGAACCCGCCAACACAGTGTCTGGCTCGAATTGGTGTCAAATAAATGGTAGCAGGTGTGAGCATTATTATTGTGTTATTTCTGTTATTTTTATCAGTTATTTTTATCATTGTTATTATTACCAGCATCATAAGAAACTCAGGGGTGCCTGTTTGACGGAGTGTAAATAATGCTGAGGTAATGGATATGTTTTAGGGAAGAAAAAGGTGGTGTGGGGGTTCTGAGGTGGCTACCTGTCTTCGTAGCCAATTAGGGATAAGGGGTTTAATAGGAAGGGTCAGCCCCCCAAACACCACTCTCCCCCCCCACCCCCTGGAAGCTTTCTTACCCACTAACGCTGCCGTAAACCTCTTACACGTATCCTTACTAAAGGAGTTGGTGTATACCAAATACCGATCTTATCCTGACATAGATAAAATATCTGCCCATCTCTTATCTCTTTGATCTGTATTTTTTGCTCGGGCCAGTGTTGTCCCAGTTTAGTAGAGATACAGGGAGAATACAATTCTCTCCCCTCACTGAAAGCCCTGATTTGTAGCATTTGATCATTGGCGTGGTGTCAGTACTCCCAGCATACCCAATGTCAAGCTCCTAACATGAAGCCAGTGAATACAGAGTTGGGAAGAGGTGTGCACAGTTGCTGAAGTGAGGGAAGGCTGCGTCCGGTACACCACTGAGGCAGACAGAGCATGAGCTAGGACAGTATAGAGTGGGATGCTTGGCAGCGCAACTTAGGAGCAAATACAGCAGAGGGAAAGTGGTTTGTCCCCAGCATGGAGCGTTATGATATACCTAGCCAACAGAATTCATCCAGAAAGTGAATTATGCCTGATTACTTGAGCGACGTGTTTCAGTGCTGTTTTTCTGTCCTTGCTCTGTTACTCTCCCAACATTCTTAGGACAGAAATCTTTTCCTAGTCCTGCGTGCACTGGGAGGTGGGGAGGTGGGAGGGTCCACTTAATCACTTCCAACTGTCTGAATGTTTCTTTAACCAGTAGTTGGGAAATTTGGTCATGGACATAATGCCCATGTTTATAAAAGTGTCCTCCTCCCCCCACCCCTACCTGCCTCCTTTCTCTCCCCGCCCCCTTCCCTCCCTCCCTTCCTTATTACCTTCCCTACTGTAATTGAGAGTATTTCCTAACATCTCCTTCATAAGTCAGCAATGCCATGAGATCTTCAGAATAGATAATAGTATTCCTGCTTTGTAAAAATGGTAGAGGTACTAGAAAACTGCCACACTTCATGAAGCTGCCTTGTTACAGTCACTGGTCATTGGTCGTTTTGTTACTTGGAAATCCTCACTATTATTGAGATACCCCACTTCTTTAATTTTTTTTTTTCCATGAGTGGAGACAGTAATTTCAACCACTGGCCACCTTTCCTTTGCAGCCCCAAGTTTAACGTCATTCTCTCCCCTATGGTTGTTGAAAACTGTACCACATGGTATCTAGGAAATTGCATTACGGTGGCTATAAAAAGATTTCCGAGAATTTTTAATTAAGTGAGGACACCTAGAACTTTTTCATCGTAGTTAAGTCCCCGGAGATGATAAAACAGACTCCTCTTGGGAAGCTGTTCTGTTTTCAGCCGCCCATCACCACTGGAGCCAGCAGGATGCTGTTACAGACCACCTCACAACTGTTAGGATGATAACAGTTGATGTTCTTCCACCAACCAGTTTTGTCAACCTCGTGGATTAAAAAACCCAGCTGTCCCTGCCAAGACGTTTTCCAAATGCCTAGTGACTGAACTGAAGAGAAGACATCTGCGATAACCAGTTGGTCATTGACCATGAAGCCGTCTGCCGGCGTGCTTGAGATCATCACTTGCACCACCCTAATCCTCGTGAGCGTGGCTGGAAATGTGTGTTTATTTTATTCCACAAGGAAATGTATCGCTGGACCTTTACAGACATCCTTTCTCCTGATTTTCAGCCTTGTGTTTGTCCATGTCCTGAAAAACTTGGTGGTGAACGTCATGAAAATTGTTTATTCTTCCGGTTTTGTGTTGGATTCCGCGGGCTGCAAAGTCGTGCACTTCACGGCCTCCCTGACCACCTCGCTGGCCATCTGGTTCATGTTACACTTTGCCTTGCTCTACCACCAGAAGCTTTACCGCACTGTCCACCCCTTGAGTGAGGCTCCCAACCCGGATCATCCGAAGTGTTCTTGGAGGGTGGTGTGTGCCCTTGGGGTTGCTGGGGTGGTGGCGTACCTCCCCATTTTACTCTGTGCTAGAAAATCAGAACACCACAGTGCCGGAAATGATACAGACCCCTCGTCTCCTAACAGGATTTATATGGATTGCCTCATTGACTTTGGAAACAGGCAGGTAGAGTTTTACTATGGGAAAATATTTTTAGTTCTGATTGATATTCTTCCTTTAGCCACCTTAGTCTTTGTCTGTTTCTGGATGTCTGTTCTCCTTTTGGAAAGAAAGAAAATGACATATGGCGACATCTGGATGGGAGATGATGATTCAGAAATTGAAATCCTTAGAGGGGCCAAGTTCAGCATCTTATTAATGTGGCTGATCACTCCACTTTGGATTTCTCACTTTATCTTAGTCTATTTCTTAAAAGACTTGGCAGCCTGTGTCTTTTTTCCAGCCGTTCTCACAGCACTATCTTCAGGCTTCTCGGCTCTGAGTCCTTTCCTGCTCATGTTGGTGAATTACAGAATGAAGTTGGTATCCTTCTGTGGTACCAGAGAGGAAAAACCCACCCCTCCGCCTACAAAGGTTATGCTCTCTCCCTACGCTTAATGGCAAAGACCTCAGTTTCTTTTTTTAATTAAGTTTTTACTTTAATTCCAGTATAGTAACATACAGTGTTCTATTAGTTTCAGGTGTACAATATCATGATCCAACAGGTCCATACATCACCTGGTGCTCCTCACAATAAGTGCTCTCCTTAATCCCCATCACCTATTTCACCCATCCCCCCATCTCCTCCCCCCCTGGTAACCATCGGTTTGGAGAACTTGCTTTTAATCTCTGGGAAACGGGCTCTGGCCTGGGAAGGTGCAGCTGAGGCTTCCCTAGCCCTCATCACTAGACAGTTTTTGCAGGGGGGCTCGAAGATCCCCTCCTCTCTGAAAACAGAGCTCCGGGGGAAATGGCAAGAAGATGACGTGAACACTAAAGTTATTAAAAGCTGCAGGAAAACAGTCATCACAACTTTTGTCACTGGGGACAGTACCGAGATTTTGAATGTAGAAATTCCAAAGTGACTGAACAAGGGTCACAGTCTGGAAATAAACTCCACGTAACAAATAATATATTAAGTATTTACTCTGTGCCAGGTGTTGTATTCGAAAACAGCATGTTGTTGAAACTGAGGATAATAACTTTCTAGCTGAATTGCTAACGGTACTTGACACCAATCTTGTGTTTTCATCTTAAGTTTTTTCTTAACATGCTTTGCCCCACGTTGAAAATCATTCATTAAGTATGCAGTGTTCAGTTTTGCACTGTTAGTCATAGTACCTCATCTAACTGGGAAGCAGATTGCATTCATTTTCCTTTCTCTAAGTGTCTTTAGTAAATTAGGGATAGATGAAAGCATTGGATCAAAGAATTAGTGCTTGCTTAATCATGCTCTGCGTGTATGCATAGATGTGCAAATATTTGGTTACTGAACTGTGCTTGTTTAATTACCTACATATCAAACTATACTCTTCTTCAGAAAAAGGAGCCATTTATGTTATAGTTTATTTCCCCTTTTGGTTATTAAGTCAGTACATTTTAATTGGAGGAATTGATGAAATCTCCATAGTAATCTGATTTCTGGATTTGGATTCAATAAAAATAAGCACATTATAATAATTATAACCATAAATAAAAATATATGACCAGGGGGTGCCTGGGTCCTTCAGTTGGTTAAGTGTCTGCCTTCGGCTCAGATCATGATCCCATGGTCCTGGGATAGAGCCCCCCCTTGGGCTCCCTGCTCAGCAGGACGTCTGCTTCTCCCTCTCCCTCTACCCCTCCTTCCTGCTTTACTTCTCTCTCTCTCTCTCAAATAAATAAATAAAATCTTAAAAAAAAATACATGGCCAGGATTTTATTTTTCACAGTTAGCCAGTATAGCCATTTGGACTGCTTCAGATTCAGTGAGTAATTATTTTAAATATCTTATAATGCGTACATGTTGTATAAGCATTGGATTTTAAGCTAATTCTCATTAGATTCTTATATTTTTTCTTTCATTTTCCTTCTTTATTAGTAGACATGGGATTTATTATACTGTAGTTCTAGTGACTGGATATCCCTGTATTGAGATTCTTGCTCTAAAAAGGCTGCATCTAAAATTATAAACCTGGATCTCATTAACAGGAGAAACTTAGAACATCTTTGTTGCCATGAAGTGCTATGGAGAAAAGAAATTTTAAAGTAACCAAGGCCTAAATTTTGTAGGATTTTGTAGGCGGGCGTCTGTCCCTTGTATAGCACTGGGAATTAAAACAGACACACACACGGAGAGAGACTTAAGGCCTTCTCGTTTTCTGGGTGGTCTTCATGGGAAACACTTAGTGGAGTCCACAGAGGCAGTTTAATCAGAAGGGCACTAGGCATGGATCCTGTATAATGAAGTTAACATCTGTGGACATGGAGGATGCGGGGAAGAGGTCACCATCTTTTAATTAAGTGCAGATGTAGCCGGGGCTGGGATGAGCTATTGATCTTAGGTAGCAGCTCTCAAATGTGGTTCTGGGACCAGCAGATTCAGCATCACCTGGGAACTTGTGAGAAACGTAAATTCCCAGGCCTCTACCCAGGCCTATTGAATCAGAAACTCTTGGGGTTGGACCCAGCAATCTGCTTTAATAAGCTTTCTGGGGGATTCTCATGTGGGCTGAACTTTGAGAACACTGGCCTAAGGCTGCTTGGGAGTTTAATCTTTACAAACAGAGAAGTAGGAGAACACAGCCAAGATGGCCAACTCTTGATGGAGTCTTGAATGCTCTCCGTGCATATTGCTATTATGTCTACTTCTGTCTAAAAAGGGATTGAGATTGTCATCTGTGTTCCATACATTCTCAATAATAATTGCCAAGCAAATCCACTGTAGAAATCAAACAATCTTTGCAAAATCAGGAGTAAAGCATGACCACTTCAGGTGCGCCAAAAATTTGGAACTTGGATTTGGATAGTTTCCTGTACATAACGGAGTAAGGGATCCAGTTGCAAAATTATTCCATAGTTCCTTTCCAGAAGCCGGTGCAAGACGCAACTGGCTAAGGTCCAGGCTCAACTTCCCAGTGCTAGAAATGTTTCCTTTTTCTTCCCAGATATTTTCTTTTTGTTTGGGCCTCATTAGGTCATAGTTTTGTCCTTGTAGAATTGGTAAGTTTTCATCTACAACGGAGAGTAAATCATATTCTCACTGAATGAACAACATCCCAGTTCTCTTTTAAAAATTATTTTCTCTTTAACTCTCTTGCTCTCTCTCAACCTCCATATTTCCTTCACATTCCTTGTGGGATCAGGGGGCAGATAAGACAGGATTAGGAAGGTTCGACAGAGATTGTCATGGCAACACTGAGGAGAGGGGTCCGGATGGGTCAAGACTGTCCTGGTTCGGTTTTAGGGGTGTTCCCACTGCCATCTCAGACCACACAGAATCTTTGCGTTAGGAAGCCATCTCTTCCTCCTTGCAAATACAAGAGTCCCATCTTTTGCCCTCGAAGGATCCCTCCAGACCTCTAGATGAGCAATTTCTTGCTGGCATGGTTGCGATCTCATAAAGCAGCCTGTTCCATTTAAGCCCGCTCCAGTTGCCATTAGTAGGAAGACTGCTGAGATTGGTGTACCCAAAACTTCCTCTAAGATCGACCCTTGGAGTCGAATCTTGCCTTTATGTGGTGGCTCTTTATGGTCATAGAGGGAGAGGAGATTCTCTTCTCCACATTAGATGTTTCCTTAGCTGTGCCACACAAGACAGCTTTCCAAACACCAACTGTCCTGACTTCCTTACTCTTCCTTGGTACATAACAGTTTGCCCCTGACCTTCATAAGAAGTGACATCCAGAACCAAATACAGTATACTATTTTTGTGTTTAGGGGCATGTCTCTATTTTTTTCTATTATACATTCTTTTGTCTTGTGAAGCTCCTGTATGGATTCTTTCCTTCCTCTTTCCAAAAAGAATTTTGAATAATAAATTTATTTTTTTAAAGATTTTATTTATTTATTTGGCAGCAAGAGACACAGTGAGAGAGGGAACACAGCAGAGGGGAGTGGGAGAGGGAGAAGCAGGCTTCCCGCTGAGCAGGGAGCCCAGTGCGGAACTCGATCCCAGGACCCTGGGACCATGAGCTAAGCCGAAGGCAGACGCTTAACGACTGAGCCACCCAGGCACCCAATAAATTTATTTTAAATCTCTCTCTCTCTCTCACTCTCTCTCTCTCTCACACACACACAAACACACACACAAATTTAAAAGTGCCTCTTCCTCTAGGCTTAACTACTAAGGTCTTTTCAAGCTCTAAAGTCCTAGTATGAGTTGGTTCATGGTCAGCATTTAGATTTTAGAAATAAAAAGAATGCAAGAATTTTAAACTATAAGCAAGAGCTCAAAACTACCAAAAGACCAACCTTTGTAGGGGTTTGTCAGAGCAATTCAGATCTCCAGAATGAGGTTTTCCAGCCCACGGCTGTCTTACTTGCCTTTTTAATAAAACATAAGGAAAGGTGGTCAACATTTTCTTTGAAGATGAAGTCAAAGTATTATAAACCAACTGACTATGGAATATGATGTTTTATGGAACAGTTCAGGGACCTCTCTGGGTAAGGAATGTTAAGGTGCCCAAAGATCCATATACTTTTCTCTCATGATGATGATCATGCCTACTGTTTTTTCTATTGGGACTCTGCTGGAGAGGGGAAAGAGCAGTTTGCTTGGCATTACAGTTTGTAAGAACCCAAAGTGATACAATTAAGGACTAAGGATGTCTATGGAATTCTGACCCAGATGGCTCAAAGACATGCCCATGTTTCAGAGCAATCCAGAGGGCAAACTGGTAGAGTCCCAGAATTAGTGGGAAGTGGCTTGTCTGAGCTGCTTTTCTCCTACTTAGTTGTACTTAATTTGGGCCAAAACAGTCCTATGTTTTTCTATCTGTGAAATAGAAAGGAAATAACTGTAAATCGTGATACACACACTCTACCTCCTCACAGAGTTGTAATAAAGTCAGATAAAAAATTAAAGGTGACTTGAAAAAATCAAATGGCAAAGCACTACTTTGACCCCTGCAGTTTGGGCAAGATGGAATAAAGGAGAAAAGCAAACTTAACATCAAAAGCCCTGGCTGTGTGTCTCTGAAGCAATTGCAGAACCTCTCTGAGCCTCAATTTCCTTATCTCCACCAAAGAAATTTTGAAGAAATTATGAAGGCTTTCAGAGCCTTTGTGAAACATAAATGGGAGACTGTATGTAGAAACACCTAGACCCTGGGTATAAAGTTTGTTCCAGATTGGGCACCAGACCCAGATCCCAGTACAGAGCTTTGCTTCACCACTGTTTCTGTGGGCAGTCACACAGGAAGAACAACACCCCCTCCCTGGGAGCTGGAGCAGGGTCAATATGTTGTCTCTTGTTTGATAGCAAACTTTTACTTGTATTTTTTCCAAACAAGCTGGAAAATGTGATATTCCAAGAAAATGTGCTGTGTTTACACTCTGGCTTTGGAAATAATCCCCTGACCACGCCAGCTTACCACCCTGGCCTTCACCCTTCAAGACTCCTTCTTTGGAGCAAAAACAGCAGTAGGTACGAAATCAATGTTATTCCTCTTTCTGGAAGTTCTGCTTGAGCATTCTCAGCTGTCACCACTGCCTGGGACACCTCCCCCAGTCCTCCAGCTCCCCTCACCATGCACACCCTCGTCCCTCAGTGTTCAGCTTAGACCTCACCCCGTCCCAGGAAGATTGCCTCATCTCCAAATCTAGGTTGGGTGTCTCAGGCTCCTGTGGGTTCATTTCTCTTAGCAAGGACCACATTTTATTGTAATGGCTTGTTTTCTTAGCTCTGTCCCTTTGTACTCTATGTTCCATGCCAGTGTGGAGAATGTACACGCGAGGATAGTCCACACATGAAGAAGGGGATGAAATCTCCAGAGGTCGTGCTTTCCCCCTTACCCCTCGTGTGTACTTCTTGGCTCTCCTTCAGTTACCCCTTTCCAGTAGAAATGTCTTGCCTCTATCATTTTTCTGCTTCAGGACTAGGCATTTAGTGACTGCCATGCTTCTGGCCCCTGTTGAATCAAAGAGTAAAAGAAACCAAATCTAACATTTGGAATGAGCTGCTTCCTTGCCAGCCAAGCTACTGAGCCAACTGGGGACGACATTTCATGTATTTCACTTTTTTCCACCCATGCCTTCCAGTACTTAGTTGGTGATTTTTTTTTTTTTTTTGGAGCTCTTGTTATATTAAAGGCAGTAAGTCCAGTATCTGTGTGCAAGCTTGCAAACTGAAAATGTATCCCAGTACAGATTTGGCTCTTTGTGTGTGTGTGTGTGTGTGTGTGTGTGTGTGTGTTTGCGCGTGCACACGCGCATACATGAGCACGCACACAGGGGTGTAGGATGCTGTGTTTTCCCAAGTGCTGGTGAATTAAAGAACAAAGAAAGAAGCTGTAATGCATATCAGTTGAGGTTACCTCATCACCGAAAGTACTCTGCTCATTTATTTTGACAAGCCCAACTTAGGTTTAATTACCAGGCCTTCGTAGGCAACTGGTAAATGGAGCAATAGCGACTTTGGCAGGAAAGGAGAGATGTGTGTAACATGAGCCTTCAGAGTGAGTCCATGCTGACTCCTTGTAAAAGGGAGTGAGGCAATTCGTTTTGAGAAAAATTTCAGTAGAGCAATTTAGGTAATGTGTGACTGTAGTCACAAATCCGTGAGCCTTTTATGAGCCAAGCATGCCAGAATGTGTACATTAAGTGAGTGGAGCTTCTCACAGAAATTTTGTTGGCCATTTCAAGCTTTTTCCACTTGATGATGCCATTAGCCAACAGATTTTTGGAAGTCTTCATTTGGAATTATTTTTAGCGTCAATTTTTAAGTCGCAACAAAAACATCAGAAATATCACCTGAAGATAAGCATAATACTAGAGTGGGGGAAGGCTATTTTTTTTAAATTGCTTGCTTCCTTTTCATTATCCAGTTGGACTCTTCGTTATTTTGAGCTCTTTTCCCAGACTGAATTTTCCCTCGAAGGAAGCAGTTGGGCAATCACTGAGGTCCCTTATGAGAAGGTGACATGGTGTTGATAGACCCATTAGGGCCATGAGCCCCTTCTGTACACTTTAATAGGCACTGGAGGGACTTCTGTTTTTGGCAGTTTATCAAAACTCCATGAAAGTAGAAAAAAATCCTACAGACTTTGTGTACAGTTGGTGCTCATTATGTTGTCCTTTATCTCCTCTAGCTGAGCATCCACTCGGAGCTTGGATGGAGTTTCTCCCGATACCTCGGGCACACCAAAAGAAGGGGAGACTATGTCACCAACAGCTTCTAGACAGCATATAGGTCCCAGCCACCTAGCCCTGTGTCCACACACTCTAATTTTTCCTTCTTTTCCTTCCTATAAATTTTCCTACTGAAATTGGTAGCATTTAACCATTAGAAAATATTTTCTTTACCTTTCTCTACTTTCCCACTAGCTTCCATCTTCATCTCTCCCCACCCTTAAAAAAAATTAAACACAGAACATACCTGCCTAAGTGAATAACAAATTAAAAATTGCTAACCTCCATGAAGAGAAAGGAAAAGCTCAGCTGAACTCGAAATGGAATGATTTCAGTCAGTCAACAGTATCTAAGGTAGACAGATCTTGTAAGAGGTACATTGGGGTGAAAGGGGACAGTAATACAAAAGAAAGTCCTTGGGACCTCAGAGAACCTGGGACAAGTGACTGTAGCTTGTAGGGTCAGGGCTGATGGGGACGGGGTGCTACAAATTTATAAATGAGTGGGCTTTGAGATCTCAAAGGGGCCCAAGGCCAACTATGAAGCCTAGCAATAAAAATCTCATGTAAAAGTATTTTTCACTGACGTGTGAACCCGCTCTTGTCGGCCCTGTGTAAAGTTAGCCCTCTTGTGTCCAAGCTGCTAGTCTGGCCAGATGGTGGATAGCCTTGGTTTTCCTCTGGGCTTGCACTTGACACAGCTTGTGCCCTTCCCTCTGGTCGCAACAGCAAAGTGGCACCACATCAATCTACAGCAGCAATCACAACAAAGCAAGAACCCTTCCTTCCTCCAGTTGTACAGTGAAGGAAACCTAATCCCCACCTTGCGACATTTGATGACGTGTGTGAAGGTTTTCTTTTTCTAGTCCTAGGAGAGAAAATGGAGGCTTTGTGAAACTACAAATTATAACAAGCTGGTAATTTATGTGTAAGAAATTTTTTTGTTGCTGTTGTGGCATGAGAATTTAAAACAATCTTAGAATACAAATTTGATCTTGGAATACAAATGAAGTAAACAGTGTTTGGCAGGAGGCACCCGTACCAAAAAGGGGGTGGGGGGTGATGGGACTTATTGTTTAATGCTGAATTCCTTTGACGGATCAAACACTCACATGCCCCCAGGGCCAGGCAGGGCTTCTCAGGGAGGGGAGCTGAAGAAGGGGAGCTGGTGAACTGGGGAGCACATGCCTGTCCATGAGGCAGCTTAGCTCCAGCCAATTGTTGTCATGGGGAATGCGGATCTGTGTTGGCCAGAGCCTCAGATATTTTTAAAGCAAAGCCAGAAATCCAGAATTTTATGTGAAATCACCCAAGGTCTACAAATTGGCAACTCACTCCATTTTTTAAAAAACACTGCTAGGGCCAGACACATCACATCTGTGGGCCAGACTCTGCTCATGGGCCTCCGGTGTATGCCCTCTGTAGCTGTGTATTCCCTTAGAGCATGTGGTCAGGAAAGAGGACCCTCTGGTTTCCATTGTGGGCTGGCGTGGGGGACGCAGGATGGTGCCACTAGGGCAGGATGAGAAAACCACTGGCAGCCTGGCTCAGTTTCCTTATCATGTTGGATGATTTTCAGCCCCTGCTCCCAGCTGACCTCATCCCTTCCCCCATTCCTCCAGAGGGAGTGCCCATGCATGCCAGGTGCCCCATGCAAGGGCAGATGTGGAGGCAATGTAATGACCCCTGGGACAGCTGTGGTCTCACTCTCTACTGAAAAGGAGCAATGAATATCGGGAATGTGGCCGGATTGGTGAACCATGGGGATTTCTGCACTTTATAACTGAGGAGGTAACACTTCTAAAGTGGCACCTTGAAAGAGGGAAACCCTGAAACCTGACAAGAGGAATTGGGTGGTAGAGAGAATAAGGCATCGTAAGGAGATGGACGCATGTGGAAGCCCATTAGGAGGAGAGGAGGGTCCTGGACTCCTTGGGCCCCTTCATCTGAGGCTGGACCACCCAGCCCACTGAGATAAATATGGGCAGTGGCCCAGCTCTTTCCGTCATGAGCTGGAACTGTTGTAACTCTTGTGTTCTGGCCTATGGAATAAAGAATCTCACTACCTTTTCCAAGTCTAACCAGGAAAATCGTCTGCTTCAGTGTCATGCTTTATATTATCCACTGGCTATGTCCTGTTAGAATAGCTGAACTAGAGTGGATATTGCTGAATATATCATCAGAACACCTCAAACAGGGGCTCGATGAGTACTTGTGAATTTGCTTCATTAAGACGTGTCCATCTGTATTTTATGTTTAGTCTGTATGTCTTATATTTAAAGATGTGCTCGATCCCCAGTCTTGAAACATGTTTTCCTGATTCATGTTCTCATGAATCCATGCTTCTGGTGATATTGTTTTTGTCTGCACCCCATCCTGACACCCACTATCATCTTGTGTTCACCAAGACCACAGGAATAGAATTTGTAGGTGAACAATTCAACCTGGAGTACAGATGTAGTGAAAAGAAACTAGATTCGAAGAAAGTCTGTCAGCTGACGAGCTAGAATCCAAATAGTCTGGATTGTCTCAGAATCCACCAGAATGGAAGAGAAAGTTACTTTGTGTAATTTGCAAGTATGAATGTGCATTATTTTCCTCTGAAAATCTTTGTGAGGATTAGAGGAAAGGTGACATATTTTTGTACCAAGCAATTTGCTTAAGAACCTCTTTTTAGATTTCTGTAAATAATAAAATTTCTAGATATATTTAGAGAGAGAGAGAGAGAATATATAACAAATACAATAATAGATATTTAAATATATAATAACACATATCAATATTTATTATTTATTGGTATGATTAATGTAATTGTATAATTATTAATATGGTAATTTTATATATAATATGTAACCTTGATATATAATATTATATATATATAACAAATAAATTGATTTTCTCTTCATTTTAAACCTTAATGTGATTTCAGAAGAAATCCCCTTTTTTTTTTTTTTTTTTTTAGAGAGGGAGAGAGGGGAGGAAGGGGCAGAAAGAGAATCTTAAGCAGTCTCTAAGCCCAGTGTGGAGCCCGACACAGGGCTCGATCTCACAACCCTGAGATCATGACCTGAGCCAAAATCAGGAGTCAGACACTCAACTGACTGAGCCACTCAGGTGCCCCCAGAAGAAATTTTAATGTTTATTCTAAATGGATAATCTCATTTGAACATGGTAGTAGGCTCCCAATCCTTTCTTGGTTCAACCCTATATGCACTATAATTAAAAATATGTAAAAATGGTATATGCATGTGGGATGAGAAGGAGAGGAAACACTGGAAATTAAATCAACTGATGGTTTTGAGGTATGGGTGGGAAGTGATTTTTTTTCCCCATTTATTGTAATTAAGCAATTTGTGTAGCTTAAAAAAAGACAAGTTCTCAAAATGGGAAAGCAAGGCCTCCAAAGTAAGAGTTTCGTTTTCAAAAAGAGTCATTTTTACACTCTTGATCTTATATCACTTAAACCCCCTTTCCTCATTAATTAAACCCATTTTCATCAGCCTAGACTTATTTTCACTTCCCAATAACGTATTCCTTAGTCTTCTTATTTCTTGGCCTCATCAAGATAACCCCTTGATTAGAGAACCGAAAGAGGAGAGAATACATTATTTCAGAGGCTCAAGTCTGAATACATAGGACAGTTTCTATAATAAGAAAGACAAGTAAAAAAAAAATAAATAAATAAGAAAGACAAGTTCCGGGAAAGGGGATCTCGTTTGCTCTCAGAGTCGGCTCTGCGCGAGACGCTGTGCACTCAGGCACTACCCGGAGATCTATATTTCTGTTCTTGACATCTTTAGGTACCACTGCCACCGCCAATGGTGATGATGATAAGTGATGGGAAAGCGAACTGCGAGGTGATGTATCTTCCTTGACAGATTTAAAGGATTGCCACGGGCAGCCCCGAGGCAAGTGCTGACTGAGGACATTCTGGCGCCTGCGTCAGGTCACTGTGGCACCGTCAGGCAAAGCTGTGAGAAGCCCGAGCCAGGCGGAAACCCTGTGGTTTACATCTATGCCTGGATCCTGTTTTGGGGGAAGGGTGAACTGGACATTGTCCTCCAACGTCTGAAGTAGCCATTACTGTTGGTTAGTTGGTCTCTGTCTTGTAGTTGGGTTATTTCCATGGCGAGCCAGGATTTACTGCTCCACGCATGGCTTCCAGGGATATGCCTGCCGTAAACAGTGGAATATGGTGAATACCCTAAGATTTTGAGGCTTGCTCCCCATCCCCAAATCCCTGCTTTCCCCCAGGGTGTGGTAAGTGCAAGGTGCGGTCAGTCCTAATATTGGTCCCTGGGGAAGCGGCTGACCTGAGTTACTGTCCTGGCAAAAAAATAAGGAAACAGATGAAGCAAAGCAAAGGAACTTGGGTGCTCCCTGAGGAGTCTGAGAAGCTGAAAAGCCAGGCTGGCCATCAAAGAGGGAACATGGGCTCCAAGGTAGCACTAGCACCCATTTACCCTGCTCATTTTTGTTTGTTTAAATATAGATGGGAGTTTGAGTTATAAAACAGCTAACCCTTTTGCTTTTTTTTTTTTTTCTTTTTGCCTCTGTCTTTTCCAGGGCTTTTATAAGTATTTGACTTTACTCAAAATGTGCAAAGAGGAATAATGGAAGCGCCTGAATACCTTGATTTGGATGAGATTGACTTCAGTGATGATATATCCGTAAGTAGCCCTTCTTGCAAGTGACACTTCAGGGAATTCTGCCTTCACCTCCATGGGCCACTTTATTGTAATCTGTATATCCTAAACTCTCCCAGTCGTACTGAGCAGTTGACAGCAGAAACCCTGTGTGGCAGACAAAGTGGGGTTTCGGGGTCTCCTGGACCAAGAAGTGAATCTCACTTGATGGTGTGTATGGTGGGGGAGGGGTTTGGCCTCGCTGAGCCTCCCCTTCCTAATCTGTTTCCTTGTTGCCAAAATTATTCACTGAGTGAATGTATAAAGTGCCTGTGTATAGCACACGATTAACCCTATCAGGGATAATTCCCTTTATGTGATGGGCTTTGCCACGGCCAGCATTCTCTGGCGTTCCCAAGGACACGGATGGCCAAGTTATTAACTGATGAACAATAAGAGGAATCCTCCCAATCCCTGTGGGGTCAAAGCACAGGTTGGATGCTCTGGGGGAATACTGAGAACGAGTCATGCATTGATAAGGACTGGACCAGCTGCCCTCTGAGGGCCCTGCTTAATCCTGTAAAGCTGTGGGCCCATGAGCTGCTTCGTTCCCATGACAGCCGCCAACTTCCTGCTGCCTCCCGCTTCCCTCACGGTGGCTCTGATGGGTCATCCGTACGTAGCCTGCGTAGAGCTGATTGTGACGTATCCCGGGCCACACGATCAGTTCTGCCACAGAGCCAACCGGCAGCCATGTTGGCTCCTCAGCCCCCCGCCAAACTGAGCTCTCCGAGTATGTGAAGAGAAGGTTGCTGTTTCTGAGCTAGCCATCTAACTTTTCTTCCCAGCACCTCTAGGGTCACAACTTCCCACGCTATTTTCATCACTCTCTCAGGGCATGTAGCTTTGGGTCACTGCTAGAAATGGTCTCAAAAAGATAAGCTCTTTTCACACACCTCTGGCGAGGGAGTTACTTCTCTACTGCGCGGTTCACTTTGAAGTAAAATTTGCATACAGTATGCCAGCACTGGATTACTAGGGCGAGTTTGATTAATGATCTGCTTTATACAACCTTGAATGAGTGCTTGTGTACCCGGGGAATGTGAATTCAGCCTCTCCCTATCCTCGCTTCCAGACAATCTTTATTAATCCTCGTTAAGACCCACGTGAAGTGACTTTCTTCCTTTCCACAGTTTCTTTTTGTCTCTTCTCTCTCTCTCTCTTTAAGCTACTATACTTAAAAGTGTTCAGAGCATGGTTCTTTCATGGCACTCACCTCGAGGTATTTTGAGCTGAGTGGGGAGAAGCAAGGAGAGAATCACGTGGTGGAGGGAGTGTGGAAACCGTCTGAGAAGGGGAAACGGGCATTATGATGAGGAGTTGAGGGCAGCGCTCTTAGCTTTGATGAAGCTGCATTTTAAGAGCATAGGCTTTGGAAGGGAGCTCCAGCCTCGCTCTGACCTTTGCTGACTACAGCACAGTAACTTCTCCTCTCCAAGATACCCACCTAACTTTTAAGGTTGTTTTGAGCATTGAGTAACCGGATAAAATACATGGAGCACTTAGCTTGGCATACAGTAAGTTGCTCTTAAAGTAGCTTGTGTTATTATTTCAGTGAATAATAGCAATAATGTTTATATGACCAACGGTGAAGAAAGAACTCAAGGGGAAAAAAAACAGGCATTATGTCAGGACATTTTTTTTTTTAATACAATAGAGTGTTTGTACTTACAGAAGAATCATCTGGCAGCAGCCTATAATTTTGATGAATTAGGGATCTCCGCTTGGAAGATAATAAAGCGCATTAGGCAATAGCCGGCGCTGTTTAGCAAATCGGGGATACCGGATTATGTAAGAGGTCGCGTTTCAACAACTTGACCACTCAGAAATAAATAAAGATTGCCCATCTGTAATTGTGTGGCTGCACTCAAGCCTTCCCAGCCCCTTTAAATAGGTTTCTATTGTTTGGATCTTTAACCTGCCCTTACCCTTAAATCAGAAGGGAGAAAAAAAAATGGCAGCGCGTAGAAAGGTTGAAACGGTAATGGCGCACTTTTACTGAGCGCTCACTCGGGCAGAGGCATTATCTTGTTTAATCCTCAAACAATCCTGTAAGGCAGGAATTTCTCATGATTTAAGTTTTATAGATGAGCAAACCAAAGCAGAGGAGGTATTACCCATCTTGTCCAGGGCCACCCAGCTCCTTGGGAGCACTCTGTCTCTGAAATACCTGTTCTGGGCCCAGTACTTGACTGACTCTCCAGATGAATATAGTCTACTGCAGTGGTCCTTGTCAGGGTTGATTTTACCCACACCCCAGGGAATCATTTGGCAATGCCTGGAGCCATTTTTGGTTGTTATGGTTGGGGAAGGGTCCCACTGGCATCTAGTAGGTAGACACCAAAGATGCTTCTGAACAACCTAAAATGCACAGGAAAATCCCCTGCAACAAAGAACTCCCTGACCTAACATGTTGGTCGTACTGAGGCTAAGCCATCCTGTATCTTTTTTTAAACCACATGAAATGAAAGAAGCTGTAATATGGCAACCTCTATAACATGGCAGATTATTTTATAATAGTTCCGTCAGATCCAGGTTCAGTCCTTAAATGTGCCAGAATTGTATTGTTCTTAGATAATAACTTCTTGGGGAAAGCAGTGGTGACCTCTTTAATGTTGAAATGATTGTTCTCAGCCTCTTTAGGTAAACCAGGAGCAGTAAATGTTACAACTGCTTTAAGAGCCAAATGGAAGCTATTTGGATGCTGACATTTAAAAATGAAGATGTGTTCAACTTGTTAATTCACTGGCGTAAAAAGAATGTAGTCAGTCCCCCATAAGCATGCCTTCACTTTTAGGATTCCATAACCTCCGTCTCTGACAGCCCTTAACGCCTCTTCCCTGGTTGAGTGGCAGGAGCAGGGAGGAAAATGCCCAATATATTTGAAAAAGGTGGCTCACCCAAAAGATGCCCAAATTCACAACTGCCCTTCTTATTCTCTAGCTGTGGCCCTATGACGTAGTCCACGCCTTCTATCTCATGATTTTCCCCTCCAGTCATGAGCCTGGTTCTTGTTTTAATTAAAACCCGAGCTGCATATTGGTTCAAAGCAGCAACTAGAACTTTTTTGCCTTTACCTAATGAGACAGAACCCAGAAGGCAATCACATTATTTTGAAGATTCCCAGACCCCAAAATAACGTTCATCCTTTGCAAACTGCAGGGTTTAAACTACACGTTCTTGTAACCCTGCCATCTCAAAGGAGAGAACATTGCCCAATCCCAGCAGGTCGAGGTGGGAGATGAGGACACACATAAAACACCACAGTTCAAAGCAGGGCTTTTCTGTCTCTGCAAATGGGTTTGCAGATTTCTTTCTTTACTCCTGTGGAAGCCAGACCCCTCTCTCAAAAAAAAGAAAAATATGCCGGGATATTAGTTCTTACTAGCCATAGGTGTATTTATTTTATTAAGAAAGGCCATTTTGCTTTTCCCAAAAATAGTAGTAGACACAGGACCGAACAAATCAGAGGCTGAACTATAGATCTATGGAGGGACCTCACCGCTAGCTCAGACGTGGGCTCTGCCATGCACGGTGCCCCACACTGTGGGTCTGGTATCTTGGTTGAAGCTTCCCATCAGCTCCTGTTGTCATCCCACTTGGCACAGGAAAAAAATTGAGCCTTAGGGAGATCATCTGGCTTTCACAAGGTTATAGGTACATAAGTGGCTGGGTCAGGATTTAAATACAGAACTCCGTGACCACGTTACTCTTCTCCATTCTGAGCGACTTGAGAGTAGGGACTCCGGACCAGTCTGTAAGATGCCATCCGTTTCCACATTTGGTACTGACGCAATTGCAAATCACTGTTTGGAAGTAATGGAGTTGGTATGTATTCTAAATAAAATGTAAAACAAGCTGAAGCAAACATAGGCAAATCTCTTAATTTTTTGGCCCTTGGGCTTTCCCATCTGTAAAATGGTAATCATCTGCTACCTGTTGCCCTGGATTTTATGGAGAAAATATGAAATTTTATATATGTATGTATATAAATCCATATGCACATATTTATGTAATACACACATATGTATACACACATGCCTGTATGCACACACACATATACGTGTAAATACACACACACACACACACACACACAAATGCACGCACACAGACAGAAGTGAGGATATACTCCATTCCTCTACTCAGGAAATTTTGCCACCATTCTATACCACCGTGACCACAACTTTGGTGAAAAATGACATTTTTTGACAGCCTTTTTTTGTGCAGGTCACATGAGATCAAGACAAACAAGTGTCCTTGCACTTCGCTATCCCCTTTAAGCCAACCCACAGAATTTTGTGGATTCATTTTCCTAAAGTGACTGAACCACTGTCTGGTAGGAAAATAACTTCTTATGACAAACAAATCTCCTTTCAGTGGGTTTTCATATTTTTCCATCCTTGCACTAAAATGCCTGCCACCCTCTGGTTTGCATGCACCACTTTTTACTCAAAGCAATCCGCTGACACCACCAAGATTTCATTATATTTCCACAAAGCCATTTCGTAGCAGCGGGAGGCCCCAAGGAAGGGCACAGGGAATTTATCAAGTAGACTCAGACAGGGAGTTGAGTGGGTCAAGAGTACAGCTTTTGCCCTGATTTTAGTAATGAAAAAGAATGAAGTTAATCAAGGTACAAAGAACCTGGCTTGCCTGTCCTCTCTAGCGAGAGGTCTACCTGAGTAAGATCCCATCATCCTTCCCTATGTGCTTCCTAGAAGGTGACCAAGACTCTCTCACGTGGCCTCGGGCTGCCTCAGCCCCTTCTTCACTGTCCTTTCCATCAGCCCTGCCCCTCCCAGCACTCACCTGCGCTCTTCCGCATTAAAACTTTTCTTAGTGCTTCTCCGTATGATCTAGTTTTGTCGGGTGTTCACATGTTCTTTTGCAAATGTCCTGTATTCAAGTCTACATTACCCTTCACTCCTCCCTTCTGTGGCCCCCATTATCGAAAGCCTCATGCCTTGTTCTGCTATCATATGTCATCTGTGTTCTCTTGTTTTCCAAACACCTGCCAGGAAAGGAATTAGTAATAATCTAATCCAGACAAGATGAATTATATGTTCATGTCCCATAGGTACTATAAGAGGCCGAGACCAGAACCTGGGCCCCACGCCTTGGACTTGATACCTCTTCCTGAGAAGGTGGAGAGCAGCCTTATAGAATGATTTCCAAGAATGAACTGCTGCCAGATTTTTTTTTTTTTTTTTTTTGCTCTTCCCTTACTCTGCGGATAGCCCTAAAAGATCTTATCTTGCCTGCTAGTTATAGCATGTATTAGATTCACAGTACAGATTATTTACACAAACTATTTACCTCTTATGTACCACTAGATTTTATGCTTAACTACTCAACAACACGTATTAAACGTTACCAGTGTGCCAAGAGCAATTCTAGGCTTTGGTGAATGATACAGGCTTGACCTATGTTCTCAGAGCTTACAGAACCCCATCATAACAATTGAGCCATTATGAAATGTCAGGTTAACTTCACAGAAGGTCAGATTTAATTACAATTTCAAGCTCTGCTCTTGACAGTCTTTATATTTCTGTGGTGATTGATTATTGGCTCGTAATTAAAACTAGACCATCACTGAAGCTGAACAAGGATTATAGCCAGCCATGTACCCCACTGCAAGTTAAATTTCTTTTGTAATTCCTTTGTAATTTGTAACATTTGCCTCAATAGTTGCCATTGCTTTGGCTTTGCTTCTAAATGCTCATTTGTATACTTTTTAATGTAAATAATATTAATAGCTAGCATTTATTGAACACTTCCTATGCATCAGACAGGATTACCTATGTTTTATGTGATTAGCTCATAATCTTCACAGCCATGCTCTGATAGAAATACCATTGTTACCCTGTTTTACAGATGAAGAAACTGATAAGAGATTAAGGAATTACTATTAGTTAGCTAGAAAATGGTGAAGCCAGGGTATAACGTGGGCAGACTGGCTCTAGATACCATGTAGGTAACTTCTGTTGAATTGACTTCTGCTGGGCCTGTTGGTCACCTCTGGTCAGCTCGGTTCATCCAGGTCTCTTCTCATCCATGACCACTCCTTCTAGCAGGAGATCATTCAGTGCTGTGATATCTCATCACCTTTGCCAATGTGGACCTTCATCTTTTGCCTGACTACGTGTTAGCATTATAATGCTACATGTGGTATACTCTTAAAATGGTCAAAACAGCTACTGAGTTTTCCCAAATACCAACTGTAAAATACATCTTAGCATAAAAGTATTTGACTATTATTAATTTTAAAAACCCTCTTGATAGAATAAAAACAAGGAGCCAGAACAAAAATGCATTTGAAAATAGGATTATTTGTAATATTTTTCTCTAACAAAGCCTAAATGGTAGAAAGAACTGTAATAAAGCAGTCTGGGATGAATATATGAAAATGTTGATCACCAGTATCTGCACTCTCTAGAGGCAGTGGCTGAAACTCTGGGCATCTGTACGGTCACCTGTGAAGTATGGAATGTGGAAAGAAGAATAGCCAAGGACAGAATTGTGCAGAAGTATGTCCCACATGGTATGGGGAAAAAGAGGCTTCTACCAAAGAGATTGGAAAACAGTTTTCAAAAATATAGGAGGAATACTAAGGGAGTTTAAAAGGGAGAGAGGGATCTAAAGAATTTAAAGAAGTGGCCAATGGTGGGAAATAGACCATTTATTATAAAGTGAAGGGTTGGATTTTCCAGTGAAGACCCATCGGTGGCCAAAATAAGAGTGGGGCCTTTGGGGTGGCGGAGTAGCAGCCATGTTGTGGTGGCTAGAGGAGTAAATGCAAGAGGCGAGGAAGGAGAGAAAAGAACCACAGCAATTCTCTCAAAAAAGATGGCGGTGAACCCAAGAGCAAGAAAGCCCATGGGCAACTGGGGAGGCAGCATATCTTGAGGTGGCAGGGGCACTTATTTGTTTTTATAGGATCAGAGGAGAGAGCCGAGGTGGAGAGGGTGGCTGAAGAGAAGGAAGAGGGACGATGGCAGAGCCAGAGTTCTGAAGGGACGGGAGAAGAAGAGACCTGAGCACAAGTGGAGGGCTGGTGGCAAAGGGGTGGACTGTTAGAGCCGCATCCTCGGCACCATCTGGGGGGAGGGCTTGAAGTCAGGACACGCCTTCCTGAACTGGAAGGGCAGACTGCTAGAGAGGAGGCCCAAACTGCAGAAACTTACCATGTCTCTGAAAATCTCACTTCAGGGTGTGTCTGCTTCCGTGGCCAGCTTGGCGTATACCCATTTCCTTGTATGCCTTGTTGAGATGCCTGCCTCACTTCTAGAAAGCTTTGTGAGAAATCATGAATTTCAGGAGAGTTGTTTGGATGGCTGGCTTAATTGTTTCTTTTGGAAACTTAATGAGACCTTAGTTGTTTAAAAGTCTCTAAACTTCAAAAGGTGCTGGGGATTTTCATTCTTTTATTCTCTGTGGCTCATTACTGTTTGAGTAATGTCTGCTTGTTCACCCAACTGGCTCCAGCTTTCTGGAGTCAGGGCCAAAGCCTTTCAGTCCTGAACAGTATCTAGGGTGGTCAGAGATCCTCATGGCTCTGTGTAGAAATCATGCACTGTTTTATGAATCCCATGCATGTTCAAACTATTTTGCATGGCAGAGTGACAGAAGTGACTGGCGCAAGCTGGGATGTATAGGATTGTCTTACGTCACATCAACTCTGTAGTTTGCGAAGCTAAGTTTCAGTGTTAGCCCTTGGCCGTGGACTCTCTTGGAGGAAGAAAGACCAAAGAGAAGCCAAAGAACAGGCTGGGACAGGCTGGGCTCTCCTCTTTTCCAGTCCCAGCTCGGCCCCCTCTTCTGGTTTCTTTAGTTCCCACATCTTGATCCACTGAGCTTAAAATCAGGAATGAGGGTGGGGAGGGAAGAAGGGCTGTGTACACACATGGAGAACAGGTCGGGGGAAGAGACAAAAACATTCAGCATCATTTTACTGCTTGCAAACTGACTTCACTTGCATTATCTCATGTGATCACTGTGTTCTATCTGTAAAGAAGGTGAACCCCAGAGCTATGAAATGATTTATTTGTCCAGAACCCCAGTTAATAAATATCAGATCTGGGGCTTGAATCTAGATCTTCTGGCTCCGAATCCATTGTTCTTCATACAAAAGACTAAGACATCAGCCAGTACCCATACTATTAATCTATTAGAAGTGTATTTTTTTCTTTTAGATATACCATGATTGCATTGCTAGACTTGTAATAATGGGCCTTTCTAGGAAGATGAGTGCCATATAAATATTAACTTCTGCTATTATTATTTTTATTATTGCCACTAAAATCAGGGTTACATCGGGGAATTCATTTTATTCAGTTCAGTAAGTGCCCAGTATCTTTGGCAAATAAAATATTGCCCACACCCTCAGAAAGTAGTGATGGGAATGTATAGGCAAAATGTCATGTGATGGAATCTGTAATGGACATGTGCCTAAAATCTATATACAAAGCAGTTGTTTTTGAATGTTAGCATGCATCAGAATCATCTGGTTGGCTTGTAAAAATACCGATTGCTGGGCTCTGCCCTCAGAGTTTTGAGGATGGGGCCCAAGAATGTGAATTCCTAACAAGTTCCTAGAGGCAGTTGATGCCACTGGTCCAGACACCACACTTTGAAAGCTGGAATTACTTCCATCTGGGAGAGTGGGGAAGATTTTGTAGAAGTGCTTCCTAAGCAAAGTTTGAAGAATTAAAAAGAGTTTGCCTGATGGAATGGGTGGAATGGCGTTTCAGGTGGACAGAATAGCATGCATAAAGATATAAACAGGTAGAACAGTAGACAGGGGATCGATAAGAAATTTCACTTGGTTATAGTCAAAAGAGAAGTGGACAATGGTAAGAGATAAGCCTGAGCTCATGGAGGCTTCCACGTGCCATGCTAAGGTTTTACCCTGTAGCCCATATGAAACAGAGAAGCACCTTAGTCAAATTTGCATTTTAGAAAGCTAATTGATTCTAGTCCAAGTATGGAAGCATGGAGGAAATTCCCACTTAGTACCTAAATATGAAAGCTCTTTTGAACATCTATAATATTATGCCCAGGGATTAATCAGACATGTGCTAGTCTTGATATTTCAGTCAAATAGTTAATAAGACGCTCTGTGCCATGCATTCATGCAAGTCAAAGACACCGTCCTTTCCCTCTGGCACTTGGGGGAGCCAACACTAACACCTAGGAAACAACAGAGGAGACACCAGAGCACAAGGCAAGGCAGTATTTTACCAAAGGCAGAGAAGAGTGGAGTCTTTTAGGGCTGAAGCAGTTAGCCAGGTTTCATGCAGAAAGCAGAGCACCATCTGGCCTTGTAGAACAGTAGCTTTTGCCTGGCCAGAGGAAGGCTTTGCAGGCAAACAGGACCCTGGAGTAAAGGTACAGAAGGTGGAATTAAACATTGAACACATAGGGTCATTGAAGAAGCAGAGGCAGCTGGTCAACCCATAGCAGGGGCTTTTCTTGAGACATGATAGTGGAGTGGAAATGAAGTTTCGTTCACAAAGGCTATTTCTGTGGGAATAACCTCTGGAAGACTTTTTTTTTTTTTTAATGAATAAATTAGAGCAACATAGAGCCAGGAAATATGGTGCTTCTGAATCATCTGCAAGCCCCCTCTCTCTTATCACCCAAGAATAATAGCTATCAAGGGAACAGAATACAAAGGCATGGGCTGAGGGCAAGAGACAGGGAAGACACATTGGCTTTGGTTCTGGTAGGGCCAAAAATGACAGTAGTTGCCCAGGGAGCTGGCCATTGTCCGGGGAATGAGGTGGGTTGGCGATCAGACAGCTCCTTATGAAAGGCCATCTGTCCTTTGCACTGGGATGAGGGCCTGGGAAGCCCTCCCTTTCAGCTCCCAGATGGTAATACAATGCACTTATGTAAGGGAGACTTCCTGGGTCATTTGCTTATTCCTGAATGTGCACATATGAAAATGTTTTTGCATGTTGGTTTTGTGAATTGGGTGTTTCCTCAGCTACACTTCCCATCATGACCTAATCATACAGCATTCTCTTTAAGCTTATCTTCTATCCAAAGAGCAGTGTGTGTGCTTACCGAAGCAAATACACAAATGGACATTTTCCTTGTGTCTTTATAAAGGATGGTGGATTTGTTCACAGTGTAGGTTGGAGTCTTTACTGAATTCAACATTCCCTATACCCTTAGTGTTATCCAGAACTTTGATTTTCTGGCCAACGCGTCACCCTTTTCTCAGATTGCTGTACCACCCTTGTAATTTTCATGACCAGGAGTAGCCTATGACTTTTTCTTCAAGGTCATTATTCCCAATTAATTAAGATGTCTGCCTTCACAAATGTGATTTTCTGTATGCCAGGGGTGGAGAGGCAAAGCTTCCACGTGGGATGGAAGTTGAGGCAGTGGGTGGAGCTCAGCGAGGCTAGTCCTCTGCCTACTGTAACTCAGTCCCCACACCAACCAGGCCGCCTGCGCTGCTCCAATTTAAACCTTATTACATGATGAGTTACCGCATGCTACGGACCTTTGAGGTCACATAGGAAGAACTGAATGTACAGCTAATAATTCAGAGATTCTGACATGCCCCACTTTGGGGTGAGAGGTAGCAGTCAGGATGCACATGGCTGAAAATGCAGACAGCAACACACCCAGGTTAATCAAATATATATCATTAAGCCCAGTGAGCAACCTTATTGAATTTATCACTAACTATATTTCAACACAATCCATCTTAAATTCCCTCTTTCTAACATTTTGCCTTAGAAGAAAAACAGAACAAAACAGAAGGAGAGGGGGTGAGACTTTGCCAAGGGGTGTTTTCCTGGGGCACATAGCAGCTGAAACACAAGGCCTCATCTTAATTGAATTATAAACTGTGTAATTATTTAACCTGTACCAGCTGGTCTCAAGAAGCTACCAGATTCCTTAGAGAGCTTGTACTTGGCCAGGAACGTAAGGTACCTTATTAGTAACAAGAAAAACGCCTTCTGTACCTATGTTAACCCCAGACTCCAAAAAGCATAGAGCAAAAGGGGAAAAATGCCTTAAGTTCATTTTTGGTTTAAGAGGGAGTCCTCCCTCCTTCTGAGTATGTGAGTAGATTGACTAAAGGCACTGTAGTCTCTAAGGAATGGGCACCATAAACAGGATATTATTGCATCAGACAGGTAAGAGTAATTTCTCTAATTAGTCATTTGAGATTTCATTTTTCACTTGGAAGAGTTGGAAATTTAATTTGTTTGTGACAGGCGATTGGCAAGCTACCGTTGCCCTTTCCTCAGTTTTGCTGTCCTGACATCGTGGAGGAAGCACTGGGGGGGGGGGTCTCAATGTAGACACTTGGCTTCATTTATCAACATCAAGCTAACTAAAGTACCTTCTTATTGACAAATGTGTCCTAATTACACATTCCTCACTTGTAATGCTAGAATAATCCTAATGAGTTTCCCATGATCATTTTTCTTTCAGATTAAAGATTTGTTCTCAATCCCCCCAAATTTTGCAGCAGTCTAAGTAATTTATAATACATTCTCATTGCCGTAAGAACATCGTTCTCAAAGGTACAGAGCAAGATATTTTTAGGGAGCCATCTTTTAGGGCTTAATGTGTCATTCAAGACAGTTGTTTGATTAAAGAAATAGTTCATCCTATTTTGTTTTAAAACATGCTTCTCTAAAGAAAGATGGAATGGCATCAAACATAGTCCCCATAAATCATAGCTATTGATTTTACATTTGTTTTAGCTCATCTGATTTTATGCCCCCTCGTGTTGTAATTTGTTATCCTGAGAGCTGGTCCCTGAGTTGGTACTGGGTTGATGCTGGGAGGTGGTTTCTTTCAGTTCAGACTAATCTATAACATGAAACAGATTAGCTTGCAGACACAGAACCATGCTCCTCTTGCTTCTCATAACATTTCCCCCGGTATTTCCTGTGGAGCTCACAGATGCCACCCAGTGACATCTCTGGCAGGTGGTAACATGAGGGACCTTAGCGTAGCCCAGCCAGCACGGGCACGGGTAAGGTTCCTGGCAGCCCTGGGTGCTGCCGGAAGCTGGGGCCTTCTCCCCTCGGCTCTTCACACTCGGATTCCAAATGCAAATATTCTGGACACCTTCTGGAAACTCTTGAGCCAGAAAATTCTTCCATCTTCCACCAGTAGCAGAAGTAACGGGAGAGAGAATGTCTGCTTGGCCACACCTTGCGTGTGAAAGTGGCAGGCGGGGGGGGAATGTCACCCCTTTTAATGTGCATCTACTTCGATGCTTCTAGGTGGAGCTTGGGATGCAGCCAGTTCCCTAAGCAGCCCATTTCAGATAAAATTAGACAGACTTTCTGGATATATACGTGGTGTACTCAAGTATCGCTTCTTGTGTCTTGCTTTTTCTGGCCAATTTGAATGTGACACTCTTGTTTTAAAGTGTCGTTTTCTTCCCTTTGTCCTCTGGCTTCCCATTCAGTACTCAGTCACGTCGCTGAAGACCATCCCAGAACTGTGCCGAAGATGTGATTCGCAGAGCGAAGACAGATCAGGTACGTCTCTCTCCTCATCCCCTCCTGCCCCGGACTCTTGGAGAGTGGAGGACTCCAGGGAGCTGTTTCCCCCTCACACTCCTTGCTCCTGCCTTCTGTCTTTCTTTTACGGCCTCTCCCTTCCTCCCCCCTACACACACGCCCTCCGCAAACAGATGTCAGGTCATCCTCCAAAGGCTAACAGGACGGGGAGGCCCTAATGAGGACGCGGTTGTATACAGCTAGATGGAGGCCGTCATTTCGACAGCTCCAAACCACAGTATACGCAGCAATTTACTGAAAACCCGAGAAACCATTGGTGACAAAACATAATGATGCAGGCGCCAATGAAAAAATGTTGGATGCATTCACTACCCATATGGCCAGGACCAGCTTGGGGGATGGTACTTCGCCAGAGTCTGAAACCCTATCAGGGATGCGACATGATAGGATCTGCAAGAAGGCATACTGTAACAGTTAAGATTAAAGCAAAGCTTTGGAGTTTAATAGTGTAAACTAAACAGAGAATTATGGCATATAGATGAAAACCAGCTGTTTGACCTTTTCTCCTTACACACACCCCCACCCCTGGCAAAAAAAAAAAAAAAAAAAGGGACATTCAGCGTTGTTTTTCCCTCTGTAAATCAGATTAAGCCTCTCTCCTTTTCTCTCCGTGATGGGCAAAAATGAAAATGAAAAAGGATGTCGATGGGAGCGATATGATGGCATTAAACTATGAAAGGATGTGTATTATTTCTCGAAGTAATTACTGTAAGGCATCACCATCAATCGTGCCAAAGCTGGACCTCTTCTGATAGTAGCTTGAATCCTGAGAACCTTGGGCTATGGAAGGCACAAGATAATCCTCCGATTATGTGTATCGTGTTTCAAAATAAATAGATGACCCTTACCTGGACAGCTACTAGAATTCTAGGCTGTTCTCACTGAAAGGACTTGCACAAAGCTAATTTATTTGTCTCCTGGATTGCTCGCTTTCTTTTGACATTTTGCTTAGATGAGATGGGGCAAATAATCAGTCTTTCTAGGTTTGTTTATCTCTGTTTTTGTGAGTGAAAGTAATGCTTCAGTGTTTGGGGGTTGTTTCTGTTTTTTAAATTTCAAACACATTCAAGTTTCTGTCATGTTTAATGGAGGCTTTGGCCACGAGGCTCTAGGGATGTGCCTCCTGACAAGGCATCCCCAGGTTCCAAGTTGGATTGTTGACTGGGGGCAGTGACTTGGCTTCCAAGTTAGGGTTCAGTCAATTATCAGCTATACAGCCTAGAGCCTGAGACTGATCGTCTACAAAATAAAGAAGAAGCTTGTTCCGCCAATGTTACCAGGCACTGTTAGGATCAAAATTAGGTGATGTATCTGAAGTTATTTTGTAGATACAGGATTTTCTTCTTTAACTAGAGGTGGTGAGTAAAAGAGAAGAAATAATAGCAACCACTTGCAGCGTGCTCAGTGTGGGAGGTCCTGTTGTAAGCCCTTCACTCACGTTAACTCAGTTAATCCTAAAATCCCCGTGAGCTGAGTACTTACGATGTTTATGTTAGAGGTGGGCAAACTGAGGCACAGAGCAGAGAAGTTAAATATCTTTTTTTTTATTACAGGCATTATTTTAATAATTCTACTTCTTTAGCATATGACAAAACCACAATGTATCTAGAAAGACAAAATGTTTTATTTTAAAACATTGGAAAACCATTGAAAGACAAATGTCCATTATATAACCATGAACTTTAAATATCTGGAAACTGTAAATCTCCTAACATGTGGTAGGCACTTTCAAAGAGCTAAATATTGCAAGTTATTCTACTGTATGTCTTTTCTAATATCAACAATACTTGATATGATGAAAAATACCAAGAAGACTCAACTAATTATTCAAAGTCACCATCTTAGGGTTCAACTTAATTACATGGGTAAAAGTTTTGTCCAAGATGTTCCTGACACAGGAAGCTTCCGGGTGAATTTCAGAAATGTTAACAAAAGTCTCTTCCTTTTTTGCCTGTGAATGTTTGAGTATTGCTGTATTGTTGGTTAATATCCACTACAGATACTGGTTCTAGGCCAGCCCAAGGGTCTTCAAGCATTGAAGGCTTGAAATAATTTTCCAGCTCATTAGACATTCTTTTTTCTCTACCACGCCCTGATCCAAATGGTGTAGATGTCCTTGGAGAACCCTGGGGGTGGGTCTGCTGCTGCCCTGGGGAGTAGCCGAAATGCTGCTGGGACCCCGCGGGGGGACTTGGAGTAGGAGCCAGGGTAGCCGCCAGGGGACGGAGACCCGAATCGGCCCCCCGGGAAGCTGCCGCCGTGTGGCGGAGAGTGGCTGCTCCCGTAGGGCCTAGACCGGGGCCCGTACGGCGGCGTGTGATGCGGCCTCCCGTACGCGTCCCGAGGGGAGGGCGGCCGCGGTCCGCCTCCGCCCGGGGTACCCCGGAAGCTGCTCCCGCTACCCCAACCTCCTACACCCGCGCCGGGGTAGGGAGGAGTCGGGGGTCGAAAATTCTGTCGGTGCATATCAGGAGACGAAGACAAGGACCTCCCGAGAAGTTAAGTATCTTGCCTAGAGGCCCACGGCAGTTAAGTTGCAGAGCTGGGATTCACACTGCAACAAGTCTGTCTCTGGAGTGGGTTCTCTTATCCATTGCATACACTTCCCCTCAGATAGCTTGATTTCGAGGCATTCATTTAGTTTTATGGTATTAGCCTCTAAAAATTTAAAAATCAGCATTTTCCCTCATTGATTAAGTGGTGAATTTCTCTTCTCTGTTCAGTAGCTATATCTTGCTTACCAAGGTAAGTAAGTGAATTAAGCAAAGCTTTTTAAAAATAATTTTTCCTGGGGCCAGTTCATCTCATCTTCTCCAGGTCATGTTACTTCTCGCCACTTGCACAATAGGTGAATATTGGACTTTTCTTCTCTGGTTGAGAAGGAGGCAGTTTCAAGTTCAAAAGCCTTTAAACTTCACTCAGAGCAAAGACCCAGTGCTCAAGGTCATTGGCAATAATTAGACCTGACAAGAAATGGATGCCTGTGGGCAAGACTCAGGCCTCTTAATAGAATCACATGTACACCTCCAATGGAATCACATGGACACCTCATTTGGAGGCTGTCAAACCACTTTCTAATAGAGCCAGAGTGATCCTAGAAAAAGAACACATAGAAAAATCCATCTCTCTCTAGCGTCACTGTAGATTATCTGTGAGCTCCTTTAAAAGAAATTTCAACATAGTAACGATTTTCACAGCTAGTTTCTGAAAGAACTGAGCCATTCTTGATTCACTCCTAGGACATGCAGCTGTGGAAATACCCTTGGCACCCTCTGGTCTTCCGGTGTCAACCACCCAAGAGGGCTTGCAAATTTCCATCTTTATGGTAATCTTTTCAAACAGATGGAAACAGAAGGCACACTGGCCTCTGAGAAGAGTCTACAGCTTCTTTTGGATGGGGCACCCACTGGAAAAACTTTTCTCCAAACCTCCTGTCACTTAGAATATACTCCGCCTCTTTATCTTTCTCAAGTTTGTTAAGCAATTTCTATTTTGTGTAGGTTGTCAAATGCTACCACTCATCCTTGCATTAACAAGCCCTTGATCAGATGTTCTCAGGCCCATTTGTTCTTTTATTTATTCATTCAGCAGGTAACTGAATACTTCTCTGTCATAGGCACTCAGGACGTAGTAACTAATAAGACATAGACAAGGCCCCCGTTCTCGTGATATTTATGTTCTAGGGAGTGACGAAAAAATAAACCAGATCATTTCACCCAGTGATAAGAGGTAACTCGAAGCAATGTGATAGAGTAACTTGTAGGAGTTGGAGGAGGGCACTTGCAGGGGTCTGAGAGTGTTAGAAGGATCCAGCCAGTCGATAACCAGTGAAGATCATTGAAGGCAGAGGAACTAGCAAGTGCAAAGGCCCTGAGCCAGGAATGAGCTTAGCATGTATGAGGAAGAAGAAAAAGAAAACCAATCTGCAGCAGGGTGATCAAAATGAAGATATGAGGCCTGGGAGATGGTCAGGGTCAGACTCTGTAGGGCCCTATCGTCATGTATGCAGACATGGATTTTATGCTAAGTGCCATGAAAAGCACCGCCAGCGGGGTTTCAATTTTTCTAAAATCTCATTACTTGGAAAGAAGCTTCGGTGTGTAGAATCATAACTCTCAACAGAAGAAGGGACCCAAAAATCATCCAGTTGGAGAGAGAAAGAGAGAGCACGTGAGAGTGCAAATAATAAAGCAAATGGGTAAAATGCTAGAAATTGATGAATAAGGATAAAACTTATACAGGTGTTCTTTGTGCTGATTATATATTTTAACACTTTTATAAATTTATTTACATATGAAAAAATTATTTACAAATCAAAAGTTTTTTTAAAAGGCAAAAGAAGAAAACAGTAATAATCACTTATTCCAAAATCCATCAGATCTTCAAAGAGGATCCTAATTATCCTGCTTATACTTCACGGCTCCAGTGACAAAGAGTTCACAGTCTCATGAGGTGCGACCTATCCATAAAAGCTCATTTTTTCATTCAGTCAAAATCAGTGTCCCTCAAATTACCATCCCTCGCCCCTGGTTCTTCCTTTGGATCCATGGAGAAGGGCAACCCCTCCTGGACAAGGTGCCCCTACGTGTTTAAAGATGGCAGTCACTCTTGGTCTTGTCTTCTCCAGGTTGAAATTTCCCTCCATGGTTTTAAGTCTATCTTGCTCATCCTTCTTGCTCTCTCGTGGGTGACCGCAAATGACCAGCGTCCTCCTTAAAGTGGAGCCCTCAGAACTGAACCCAAGGTTGCTCCCCGCGTGGTCTGAGGAGAGCCTGGCAGCCCCACAGGTCAGCCTCCAGGACTCCCACCTAGCTGTCCTGCCTTCCCAAGTGAGCTCCAGAGACAACGCTTTCTGCCTGTTTCTCAAGTGTCCTGAGAGGAGCAGGAATATCAGAGGAGCCTGTTGGTGGCCTTGGAAGCCCCTCTGCGAGACATCCAGCCCAGAGCTCACCCCCCTTCATCCCTAGACTCTGGGCCATGCTATGGTGGGATCCGAGAAAGGCAAATGGCAGTGTGGTCAGAAGCCTGGGGCAGCGTCCCACTACCTTCCGCTAGCTGTCCCACACCCACGCGTGTGCCCTAGAAGTGCGCTTCCTTTAGCTGAAGGCTTTGACTCCTATTGAAATCTGCACTTTCCTCTGACAGGAGTAATATTTTAAACTGTCCTCTACCCATTGCACTGCACTATGACTGAGCTTCACATTTTTGTGAGAAAAGTTTTGAAAAGACCTGCGAGGGTATTGCAGAGACCACAAGAAGGCGGGAGAGGAAAGTGAAGAGCTAGAAATTGGACCCTTGAGAACAGACTTGGCCGTTCTTGCGATTTCCTCGTTATTTCTTAGGTGTTCTTCCGGTCCTCCGTAAACAGCTTCTTTGTCCTCAGGATGATTCTCTGAGGGAGGACTATGACTATGCCCAATTTATTGATGAGGAAACCAAGACGCCTAGAGGATAAATAACTTGCCCAGAGTCCTGGAGCTGGCAAATCTTTAAAACCAGCCGTGCTGACTCCAGAGCCCTATGAAGTTGAGTCAACTGAGTAACTGTCATCCAAGGAGCCGTGTGTGGCTACTAGTGTGAAGCAGGGATTAGCAGCAAGGAAGTTATGTGTAAAAAACTTGCACCTCTCCAAGGAAGTTATTTGTGAAACATTCTCAAGTATTCTCTGCTTAATCCCCACTGCTCGTGCAGGAGAAGGGGCCAGTGCAAGGCAGGGACTGTTAACTCTGCCCTCTGGTCTTCTCCAAATGAGGGCTAAAATACATCGACATATGGTATTCAAATCCAACATATTCAGTTTCATTGACTTCGAGTTTTCTTTAACTAATTGGGCACTCAAATACACATTCATTTCAATTCACAGTGCCTTAAGTGTCTTGTGATTCTTTGGAAATATGTATCTGCTAAGCTCATTGGATAATTTTCTCATGAAAGAAGGCAGATAAATATTAATGCAGCTCTGCCGCCAAAAACGAGATGCGCCAAGGAGAGAAAATTCAGTTATGTAACAGTAATAAATGGCCCCGGCATGTGTTTGAGAAGAAATTCTGAACGAATTTTAATACCTACATAATATGGACAATAATTTGCGTGACAGTGAGTAAAGGAGAGCCATTCTTTTCTGAACTTTATATCTGATATCTATCTGGTAAAAGGCATTTTGGTGGTAGATGTAAAAGCATTGCAGATTTGCTATTTTTTTAGCCCCTTGGAATGCAGATTTTGTGACAAACTCTGAACCTTTGAAAATATGTGGTTTCTCTAAGATGTTCAAGGATTTCAGCCAGCACCAAAAATAGTAAATTGACATGAAATTTATCCCCTTGACCCTTCTGTAACATAGCTGATGATGCTAAATATGTAAACCCTCTATTTTCAATTTTATTAAGGTTTAATGCTAAAAGCTTACAAGTGCAGGTTGGTGGGGCAGTTTAAATTTGAAAAGCCTGCTGATGACTCCATCTCATGTGATATATTGCAAAATGGACTCTGAAGAATAGGGAAACATGTTTTCTAAGATCGCAATTAAAAAAAACGAACACTTCAACCCAGGACAGCAAAGAATCGAACACCTATGACAAAAATCTCAGTTTATCTAACCACAGCAAAACCTCTAGATGAGAATGTGATCAAGAGAAACACTTATTTTTATTTCTCTTTAACAAAATCTTATCATTCATTATAAAAAAAATGAAAAGCAAAAATTACAGCTAATCCTGCCACCAAAACAAAATGTGACTCTATTTCTTTCTAGAATTTCTTTTCCCGAGGCCTAGTTTTTGTTTCGGTTACAATCATCACGCAGGGAACGTTTTATCTGCTGCTACAGAACATGCGTGGCCATCATGTGGAGTAAAGCCCAGAACTTACCTGTGAAAGCATACCCCTGCCCCCTCTGTCCAGAGGGAGAGACCATCTCTGCCTTTAATCCCTTAACACTTAGCTTATGTTTCTGAGAGAAAGGCTACAAGTCAGTATGGGGCAAGACAGGAGCAGGGGGACGATGGAAAAGTTAAAAGTAAAACACTGGTAGTGTTGCAAGTAACATAAGGGGCTCGAAGGAGCAGAGCATCAATACATGGCATGCTTGGCCCTTCCTCTCTTCATTTGCACATTTCTTGTCTTTCCTTAGCCAGAGCTACAAGCACCACAGCTCCCTGGTGTTCTAAAACTTTACTAGCATTGGAGAATTAAGAAAGAAATGAGACAATGTAAAGGGAGAGGAACCTTAGGGGAAGGGGACCCAGTCTCCTCTCCCCTGATTTAGTTTATTTTTATCGGACTCTGAGAAACATGTTTTGCTCCCTCAAAATTGATACAGAAATCTTGGTAGAAATGATTTCAAGGAAGTCTGCAGGAGGCAAGGATGAAAATTCGGAAGCAGGGAGATAAGCATCATTTAGGCAGGAAGGGAAAGACTTGAAGCTGAGGGACAAGGAAGAAGTGATACGGAAGCCAAGTGCCTTGTACCTTGCGTGGCCTCCAAAGTTCGTTCCTGTCATAAGGGAGAGTGGTTTCCCAGTCCTGTCTTCCCAATCCAAGGAAGAAGTGTGAGTGTGTGTTAAGAGCGTGGGGGTGGGGATACTAGTTTTGGAGCTTCATAGCATCTCTGTTAGCAACCCACTTCTGGCTGGAAACATCTCCTTTTTCTTTTGTCTCCCAAAATTAAATGCGTTCTATCTTCCCATTTAAAATGAGCCCTCTTTGGGGCATCTGGGTGGTTCAGTCGGTTAAGCATCTGCCTTTGGCTCAGGTCATGATCCCAGGGTCCTGAGATCGAGTCCCGCATCGGTCTCCCTGTTCAGCAGGGAGTCTGCTTCTCCCTCTGCCTGCCGTTCCCCCTGCTTTGTGCTCTCTCTCTCTTTGACAAATAAATAAATAAAATCTTCAAAAAAATGAGCCCTCTTTGCCCACATACCTCCTTTGCCCAGACTCTTCCCTTAAAAAAATAAAAGTCATAAAAGAAATTCAAGTCATAGAAATAATCCTAGAATCTCATAGTTGAAGGATCCTCAGAAAGAGTCAAGAGTCATCGCAGAAGTCCAGACCCTTTGGGGGCACCTCACAGAGTGGCCCAGGACCAAAGCCAGCACCATGGGCATCACCTGGGAACTTGTTGGAAAGGCAGACTCTCAGACCTTCCCTCCAGACACCCGGATCAGAATCTGCATTTTGTAACAAGCTCTCCACGTGATTGGTGCATATTCAAGTTTGAGGAGCACTGATTTAGGACACGCTGGTGTTCACCCAGTGTCCGTGATGAGTGTCACTCTGAGCTCAAAACCAAGCAGTAGTTCCCCAAGGGGGTCCTCAAGACATAGAGTGGGAAACTCCTGTGGGCTTTAGAGTGATCCTCTCCTGGTTCAGGAAGCTTCCTCGCATGCCCCCTCCCCCCAGTCTGCCTGCCGCATCAGGGAACCTTCTTAAGTTCTTCCAGTGTGCTCTGTTTTCCACGTGACATTTCCTTCTTCCACCTCCCACTTCACCTCCTCAGGGCCCCTTTACCTGCCTCCCAAAACCACCATGTTCCAATAGAAATAACAATGCAAGCCACTGACATGATTTGTTTTTTTTTCTAAGAACCACATTTTAAAACTATAAACCAATGAGATTAATTTAATGTCTTTAATTTAACCCAGTACGTCAAAACTGTTATTTCAACGTGGGCCACCAGCCACATTTTAGCTGCTCAATAGCCACAGGTGTCTAGTGGTTCCCATTTGGGACAGTTTGAGCCTACATTAGCGCCGCTGTCCCAACTTTATTATTTCCTAGCTCCCTATAGTTTCCTCCTCTTTAAATATCTGCGTCTCAAAAAACTATTAACAATATTATGTTAGTTTAATATCAGTTTTCTCTAATAGACTAAGTGCTATGTCTCTTGTTTATTATGGAATCCCCGGTGCCTGACGCCGGAGCCTTGTGTATATCTGAGGGATGGTTGAGCAAATGAAGGTGTGACGAGGCGAAAGAAAGCCTCCCTTCATTGGCTTTTGTATCATAACTGAGGTATGAGCCAGCTGTTCATGTGCTTCTTTTCATTTGGTGTGACACCTTGATCCTTCAGCTTTCCTCTTTTATCTGTACCATTGGTATCTTTCTCTCTGTGGGGTCATTACCCTCATCCAACAAACACTCTCTGATCATCTCCTGTCTTAAAAAGCAAGCAAACGGGGGGCACCTGGGTGACTCAGTCATTTAAGCATCAGACTCCTGATTTCGGCTCTGGTCATGATCTCAGGGTCGTAAGTTTGAACCCCACATAGGGCTCTACACTGAGTGTGAAGCCTGCTTAAGATTTTTCTCTCCCTCTCCCCCTAGCCCCCCCAACCTCCCACCCCTGCATGCGTGCTCACTCTCTCCGTCTCTTAAAAAAAAAAAAAAAACAGTACCCCCTCTGGTGACTCCCACCCTGGTTCTCTGTTCCTTCCTCTCCCCAGCACCTTCTACCCCCTTCCAAGTACAGCCAACCTGCTATAAAGAGTTAGGGGAACCCCCATCTCCAGCCTTCCCCCCTCCTTCACTTGAAGTATCTCCAAACATGACCTCCACCTCCCCAGGGAAGGCCATGACTTCCACGTTGTCACATCTGCTGACACGGATACTCTCCTCTCTCTTGGCCCCTATTTGAGACTATTGACCGCTCCTTTCTGGAAGCATTCCCCTCTCTTGGCTTTGTGATACCACCTATCTCCTGCTTTTTCTCCCAATACTCTGACGTCTCCTTATCTCCTTTGCAAGTCCTCCTTCTTTACTTGGACTTCAAACATCCAAGTGGGGCTTCTGTATTCAATAGGACCCTCTCTCCTCTCAGTCTCCAAGTCTCTCTGGGTTGGGAGCTCATCCACTGTCATGGCCTCGGACGTCACTTACTTGCTGCTTCTGCTTGCCTGGGCTTCCAAGCCACCTCCTTACGTGCCGGCCGCATGTCTATGTTGGCTGTCTCGTGGAATTCTAAGAGGAATCCTTGAATCCCATTCCCCGACTTGTTCCTCCTCAGACGCTCCCTCAGTCATGGGCATTCAGTTTACTGATACACCCACTCAGGGACTGCAGCCAGAATTCACCCTCTCCCTCATACTCCCCATCAGCCTATCACCAGGTCCTGAGTCATCTGTGCCCAAAGTATGTGCCCATCTGCCCCCTTCTCTCCATCTCCTTCCTCAGCTACCAGCTAGGACAGGCCACCTTTGTGTTTCATCCGGGTTAACAGCATGAACTAGTCCTCACCCATTTCTTCATCACTAACCCTTGCGCACCCTCTGTTTCCACAGAGTGGGAAGAAGGATGCATTGTAATTTGCCAAGTGGATCATTTCACTTCTCTGTGAAATCCCCCCAGGACACCCCATTTCTGTGAAAATTCTTCGTTGTGGCCAGAAAACGCCCAAATGAGTTTGGCCCCTGACAACCTTCCCCAACCTCATCTTTGGTAGCTTTCGCCCTTGTTCACTGTTCTCTAGCTGTAAGAGCTATAGAACCTGCCAGATTCTTTCCCGCTTTAGGCATTCGAAAATGTGCTCCCTTCTACCCAGATCACCACAAAATGATCTCATCTCTTGTACTTTCCCTCAGATTTTCACTTAGTTGGCTTCTCGTTACCCTGGTCTTAACTTAAATGTCACCTCCATGATGAGACTTCTCAGCTGCTGTCTCTTCTAGTACCTTTTGCATTCCCTTCAAAGCACTTTGCATTTTGTAATTTCTTATTCATCTGTATGCTTGCTTTACCATCTGGTTCTCTCATTAGGACAGGGATTATGTCTATTTCATTCACCTCTGCACCCCTAGAACCATGTGCACAGAACCATGTGCTAATATGTGTTGAATGAATGGACCCTATAAGAGTATTTTAGCATTCTGTCAATTTAACCCTCTGAACAAGCTTTATTATATTCCCGTATCTCTTGCTTACATACAAGATTGTCATGTTTCACCAGTTGAAAGAACTGGCAGCTGAAAGAACAAATTCTCGGTGATAAGATGACCCTAAATTTAAGCTAATGCCAGTAATGATAAAGTAGGGAAATTCTTCTACTCAACTGTTTCTAAGAAAAGTTGTTGTAGAAAACCATTTTCCTAACTTTGTTCCCATCCAGAAGCTTCTCAGTTAGTGGTTACCAAAACCAAGGCAGGGAGCAGGATTTGGGAGTTAGGTCCACATGAATCTGAAATGAGCTCAACCAGGTTCTACCACTGGTTTCTGGGATTCCATTACCTATATGCGACCCAAATAGAGAAAATATGGGGGCACCTGGGTGGCTCAGTCAGTTAAACGTCTGCCTTTGCTGCAGGTCGTGATCCCAGAGTCCTGGGATCGAGTCCAGCATTGGGCTCCTTGCTCAGAGGGGGAGCCTGCTTCTCCTTCTCCCTCTCCCCCCACTCATGCTTGCATGTTCTCACTCTCTCTCAAATAAATAAAATCTTTAAAAAAAGAAAATATGAATAAGGAATAATTGTAGTTTTGATAAGGCAGTTATGCCCTGTCATGGAAAGAAAGCTGGAGTCACGGAACCTCGGTGTTGGTGGAAGACTCAGCACGCTCTGCGATTTGCGACATAACACTTAAAATTCCCAGAGTTCTCGTTTATTTCAAGTGATACTATGGAAGAACTGCTCATCCATCCTGCAGAGTTGTTGCACAAACCCCTAAGGAAACCATACCCTTGGCCTTGTACTGAGAAACTTAGAAAGCCTTACACAAATATATGGTATTAGCAATTTTAAAATGTTATACACAAAGAATGAATCATGGAACACTACATCAAAAACTAATGATGTAATGTATGGTGACTAACATAATAAAAAAAATGTTAGATGGAGGAAATTTTAGGAACATTCCAATTCAAAAAATATTTTGAGAAATTCATAAAATATGCAGAAGTTTTGTGGGGTTTTTTTCCATTGTTTATAGTAGTGCTTGTGAAGTGTCTACCATACTGCACCAGGAGACAGAAGAAAGTACCTCTGCCATTCATTTATGCTGGGAAAAGCCTCTGTCTGCACTTTGCTTTCGTTCAGCTGTACCTGCTCTTTCTCTCAGAGGCCTCGTAACTAAAAACCATGGTCCAGGTGGGAGCTCTTGTGAACAGACCCCAGGAGGGCTGTCAAGAGAAGAGTAAGCTACAGGCCAACTCTAGGCCTTGCTCCCCTTTCTCCTCCCCTCCAGACCTTAAACTGTGTTCCTCTCAAAAATGAGACCACGTTTCACAGACTTACCACTTTACTTCTCATGGAAAATAGAATTCATTTCCCTTTTACCAGAAAACAGGAGGGAATACTCTTCTTATACCCTGAAGACATACCCATCTTCTCTTTCTTTTTCTTGGGTCTAAAGCTCTATTTCTAATGGAAATACCTAGCTCCATATTTAGAAATCAAATCCTCAGACATTGGGAGAGTCAGCAGTTGGAGATGGAGAATAGAGAAATGGGGAGTAGAGGGTAGAGAGGAAGGATTTTCCCACCCCCACACGTCCTCCACCTGCCTCTCCTTCTCTCCCTCACAGAAGAGCAGTAACTTGGTGTTCTTTGTCCTTGGCAGTTGATCAACACTGTAAAACATCGCCACCTTCAGTTAAAACTGGTGTTTGTCTGCACTTTGCAGAGAGCACACCGGGCCTCCTAACACTTTCCAGATACCACCCAGAGCAAGCTGTCCTCTGTTTCAGTGCTTCTCTGCTTGAGGAGCTTCTTCACTGTCCCTTGTCCTGTGTCTCTCTCTGCAATTCAGCATAGGGAGGGTGAGAATGAAAGGAAGGAGCCTGGAACAGGGTCCTGGAGTGAATACAAGACTTAATGCACTCAAGAGGTTTGGCTAATGGCAAAGTGAAGGTCAGCATACTTTTTGGATGACAGAATGACTCTGAAACCGTGGACTTTCTTCAGACCCACCAACTGCTCTTCTACATAAACTGTGCTTTCGAAGCTCAAAGGTTTAAAGTTGTCAAAATATTGAGTCTGATTTCATGGCAGAATGTGCCTCTTTGGTGAAGTATCTTTTCTGTCTAGTGCAGGAAGGGCTTGAGGATTTCTGGGAGTTTTCACAGAACGAAGAAATGGGTACAGATAGGGCACAAAGTTATATGAGCAAGTCTGGACAACAGTGGGTAGAGCTGGAAATAATGAAATGTGAATCTGACACTTCCAACAGCTGCCTGATACCAACAGCCACTTAAAGTCTGAACTTGAGAACCAAAGCAGTGAATCTTTCCCAATAGTATTTAATGTCTTAAGGTAAATAAATCATTGGTTGCTATTTTTATAATGAGAAAGTGCTCTGTTTTCCCCCTTCAGACTCACAATACTCTCAATAAAGGGTCTATGGCATCAATGAAAGAGATGAACAAGTAATTCCGTGGGAACATTCCAGAAACATGCATTCCTCACCCGGGTTCTTCCCAACATAATGGCCCTACACAATTCTCCAAATGCAGAGTTAACTCAGCCCTTGTTTTGGATCAGGTTACAGTCTAGTCTTCCAGGATGGTGCAGAAGAGCACCCATCAGGTCATCCACCCTCAGACTCCAGACCCTTCCTCCCACTGTCACGAGATGGTATAAGTCACCTGTCACCATTCCTTCCAGAGCCTGAAGTGTTTGCAATAAGTGGGTCCACTGCAGATTTAAGTTTACAGTGGCTTAACGAAACTCATGACTAAGGCTGGCACTCCCAATCTTTCATAATGCCCCTCAAGTGTAAAAAATAGAAGGATATGGAATGTTGGAGAACTTAGCAGGTATGTCCTTGAAGGTGCCTGGACTTCTGGTAGCTATAGATGTGGAGTGTGTTGTTACGTACATTTTAAGGCAATTGTGAGTAAAACTGATTATTTTGTTTCTCATGGAAAATAGAATTCATTTAGCTTTTACAGTCAATAGTAGGAAAACACTATTTTATCCTAAAGACATACCCCTTTTCCTCCTCTTCTTGATGTCTAAAGCTAATTTTCTAATAGGGACACACAACTCCATATTTAGAAGTAAAATAAATAGGCATCTGGGGAGCCAGCATTGACGTTTGGTCTCAAAAATTGTATCCACCATTGCAATAGCAAACTGTACATTATCTTCCTAAGAAAATACTAATTTATCAGTCCCAAGAGCCAACGAGTTGTTCTGTGTCAGCAATCAGCTTAGCCTCATAATTATAAATTTGTAAGGATCTGTTGAAAGACATGGATCCAGAAGAATTATAGTGTTTCATAGTGAGTCACTTAGAAGAGAGAGCCCTGTTATTTGTAGACATTCCATATAGTCATAGAAATTTAGAGATGGATCAGGTCTTAGCAATCATATAGTCTAACCCTTTTATTTTACACATGAAGAAATCAAGGCTTGGAACTTATTGTAGGAAATATATGAAAATATTTCCATATGCATCACATCTTCTAAATGTCTATCTTCAGTACATTACTAACACAGTGTGCCCCAAATGTGGAAAGGGTGACTCGTTGTTACAAGATGACTCATACTTATGGACTATACTTTGCATCTTTAGGCTAGCATATTCCTTTCTTCCTTTCCTCCCACCCTCATCCATTCACTCATTCATTCATTCATTCATTCATTAAAAGATAAGCCACTGGGCCCCCATATCTGTGAGATGCTATGCTGGACAGATGGCTGATTAGAAACACAAGGAGGTTCATGAGCAATCTTTGCCTTAGAGGAACTCTCAAGACAGACGGTGAGACAGATGCATGTGTGAAGAGTTGCAAAAGCGCTTCATAAATATCCAAGTCTGGGTACGGGCAAGTATATCTCAGGGCGCTGAGAAGCAAGGAGTAACAGTTTCCTGGGAGTGGCAGGCGAAGTGCACCGTGGAGGTAACCCCTGAGGGGAATTTCCTCAGATGAGCCTTGTCTCAGGCAGAGAAAACAGTCAGGGCATTGTCAGAAGAGAGGGATCTTGCCCAAAGGCAGGAGCACTGAAGGAAGAACATGGTGTGTCCAGAATTAGGGAGTTTAGCAATGGAGGGTGCAGGGGGAAATTAGTGATGTGGAGTGATGGGTGCTTTGATGAGAAGATAAATTAGAAAATAAGTACAGGCATACCTCCTTTTTATTGTGCTTCATTTTTCTCACACTTTTCAAATACTGCATTTTTTATTTATTTTTTTTATAAATTGAAGGTTTGTGGCAATGCTGTGTCAAACAAGTCTGCACCATTTTTCCAACAGCATTTGCTCACTTCATGTCTCTGTCACATTTTGGTCATTCTCACAATTTTTCAATTTTTTTCATTCTTACTATGTGTGTTAGGTTGATCGATGATCCGTGATCTTTGCTGTTACTCTTGTGATTGTTTTGGAGCTCATAACCCACACCTATATCAGATGGCAAACTTAATCAATAAAGGTTGTGTGTGTTCTCACTGCTCCACCAACCAGCTGTTTTCCCATCTCTCTCCCTCTCCTCCGGCCTCTCTGTACCCTGAGACGCACTCACCAATATTGAAATTAAGGCCAGTCAGTTATCCTACAAGGACCTCTCGGGGTTCAAATGAAAGGAAGAGTTGCACGTCTCTACTTCAAATCAAAAGCTGGAAATGATTAAGCTTAGTGAGAAAGACATGATCCAAAGCCTGGACAGGCTGAAAGCTAGGCCTCTTGCACCGAACAGTCAGGTTGTGGAGGCAAGGTAAAAATTCTGGAAGGAAATTAAAAGTGCTGCTCCAGTGAACACACGAATGATAAGAAAGCAAAACAGCCTTCTTGCTGATATGGAGAGAGTTTTAGTTTAGTAGTCCCATTAGAAGATCAAAGCAGCCACAACATTGCCTTGAGCCAAAGCCTCATTGAGAGCATCAATTATGTGAAGGCCGAGAGAGGTGAGGAAGCAGAAGAAAAGTTGGAAGCTAGCAGATGTTGGTTCATGAAATTTAAGGAAAGAAGCTCTTTCTGTAACAGAAAAGTGCAAGGGGAAGTAGCTCGTGCTTATGTAGAAGCTGCAGCAAGTTCTCCGGAAGATCTAGCTAGGATCATTCACGAAGGTGGCTCCACTAAACAGCAGATTTTCAATGTAGATGGAACAGCCCTCTGTCAGAAGAAGATGCCATCTAGGACTTTCATAGCTAGAGAGGAGAAGTCAGGTCCTGGCTTCAAGGGACAGGTGACTCTCCTGTTAGGGGCTAACGTAGCTGGAGATTTTAAGTTGAAGCCAGTGCTCATTTGCCATTCTGAAGATCCTAGGGCCCTCAAGAATTACGCTAAATTTACTCTGCCTGTGCTTTGCATATGGAACAACAAAACCCAGATGACAGCACATCTGTTTACAACATGGTTTACTGAATATTTTAAGCCCACTGTTGAGACCTACCACTCAGAGAAAAAAAAGATTTCTTTCAAAATGTCATTGCTCATTAACCTGGTCACCCAAGAGCTCTGATGGAGATGGACAATGACATGAATGTTGTTTTCATGCCTGCTAACACAGCATTCATTCTGTAGCCTATGGATCAAGGAGTCATTTTGACTTTCAAGTCTTGTTACTGAAGAAATACATTTTGGAAGGCTTTAGCTGCCACAGGTGGTGATTCCTCTGATGGCTCTGGGCAGGGTAAATTGAAAACCTTCTGGGAAGGATGCACCATTCTAGATAACACGAAGCATATCCGTGATTCATGAGAAGAGGTCAAAATACCAACACTCACAGGAGTTTAGAAGAAATTGATTCCACCTCTCATGGATGACTTTGAGAGGTTCAAGACTTCCAATGAAAGAAGTCACTGCAGATGTGGTGGAAACAGCAAGAGAACTAGAATTGGAAGTAGAGCCTGAAGATGGGACTGAATTGCTGCAATCTCATGATAAAACTTGAATGGATGATAAGTTGCTTCTTATGGATGAGCAAAGATGGAATCTACTCCTGGGGAAGATGCTGTGAAGATTGCTGAAATGACAACAAAGGATTTAGAACAGGACATAAACTTAGTTGATCAAACAGTGGCAGGGTTTGAGAGGATTGTGTCCACAATTTTGAAAGAAATTCAACTTTTGGGCAAATGTTATCAAACAGCATCACAGGCTATAGAGAAATCGTTAGTGAGTCAGTCAATGTGGCAAATGTCATTGTTGTGTTACTTTAAGAAATTGCCACAGCCAGCCCAGCACCCACCACTGGGATGGGTCATCAGCCATCTACATCAAGGCAAGACCCTCCATTAGCCAAAAGATGATGACTTGCTGAAAGGTCAGATGATGGTCAGCATTTTTCAGCAATAAAGTATTTTTGGTTAAGGTATGTATGTTGTTTTTTGGACCTAATGCAATTACATACTTAATAACGAGGACATAACTTTTATACACACTTGGGATCCAGAAAATTAATTTGACTTTATTGCGATACTCCCTTTGTCATAACAATCTGGAATTAAACCTGCAAGATCTCTAAGGTATGCCTGTGTTAAAAAAAAACCTGCTACATCTATGCTAAGGAATTTAGTTACTATCCTGAAAGCCAGTTTCCCAAACCTTAGTAATTTAAATATTATTTCCACAATATGTGTTATATCCAGAGCCGCGTTATATTATTTTTGCTCTCCCTTGTAAACTACTCATGCAATTATTTGTTTAACATTTTCCTCAAATGTCTTACTTTAAAACATACCTGTTTTCAAAAGAATCTTCACATCAGTATTGTAAATATAAAACCAATGTCAGGGGTGCCTGGGTGGATCATTCAGTTAAATGTCTGCCTTCGGCTCAGGTCATGATCCTAGAGTCCCAGGATCAAGCCCCACATCGGGCTCCCTGCTCAGTGAGGAATCTGCTTCTTCTTCTGCCCCTCAGCCTGCTTGTGCTCTCTCTCACTCACTCTCTCTTAAATAAATAAATAAAACCTTAAAAAAAAAACAACAATGTCACTTGCAGTCAATTCAAGGTCATCATTAAAATGAATGTGATGAAAATAAAACATTCCTGTTAAGTCTTTGCTCCTGAAAGTCTCCTAGCCTGAGGCCTGCAGTCTCATTATTTTAAAGGGAGATGGTAAGTTTGGGAGAGGAGTTAAATTCACTGTAGCACCAAACTGAGATTCCTTGAATGAGTTAGGTGGGAGAAAGAGAGTTGAACGGCATATGGCTCCCTCTTTCTCTAAGGAGTATTCGGTGTGGTTCCTGTGTGCCATCTTCGATACTGCCGGGATACGCATGCTACATAGGGGGAAATGTCATAGGCCATACAGGGCCACCTGAGGATTCTGAGCTAAGAAGTGACAAAATCAGACCTATGTGAAGAGGGATAACTCAGGACTAGAAAAGAAGACCAGAGAAGTAGCTAGAACTTTGTAGAGGATGCGCAAGGGTTCCCATGTGGTCCAGTCAGTATAATAAGGCTGGAAAAGAGGGACCAGATTTGAGAAAAATTTTCGATCGGGCCACAGCAGGAGTTAATGCCCGGAGGGATGAGAGATGCAGGTCAAGGAAAGAGAAGGACCAGCGATGTTCCGAAGGGAGATTGCTTGGGAAACTGCATGAGTGGTCATATGACCCAGGCCAAGATTACAAAGAAGAGATAGTAGAGCATGTGTGCTTGATGAGTAGGAGAAAGGGAGGGAGCAAGTAAGGGAAGGGAGGGGTAAGACCCCTGCTTTGGAGCATGCTGCCTGTGACAAGTATGCACCCATTCTAGGCTCACATTAAATGTTTGTTGAAGATACGGGCTAAGTGTGGATGGTCAGCGGGCCACTGGAAGCCACCTTGCTGGAGCTCAGAGACAGTCCCAATGACAGTTAGATTGGAAGAGATCACCATGGCCTATAAGTCAGCCTCAAAAACACTTGCCTTTACTTCATGACCATTTCAGAAAATTTGTGACATAATCAGGTAGACAGTTTTAAGGTATACTAGACATGTTTACTTTCGTAAGCTGTTAAAAATGAATCCATTCAACCAAAAAATCATTAAGAACCTATTTATATAAAGCAATTTGCTAAGTGCTGTGAGGAATAGAGAGATAAATTAGACACAGACCCTGTTCTCATAGAGCTTGTAAAGATCTAATAAGATAATAGATAAGATTTTCAGGGATTTAAAGCTTAACGTATGACACCTTTATTCATGATTTCCAGAAAACAAATTTAGCCTCAAAATCTCTCTACTAACCATAGTCTGAACTTTGTTTTCATGTGTTATTAGAAATTGATGACGGTGTTTGGGTAGAACAACAATATAAATGAAATTTGGGGTAGACTTACAGAATTGGAAGTTAAAACCTTGTCAATCATTAGTAGCCCTTTTTCTTATGTTGTGCTTAAAATGCTCATTTTCCCAGCTTAGGAGAAATAATCTAAAGTTTTGTCTTATGTGTAGCATAAAATTGCCCTTCCCCCTCAGATGAATATATGTAGTAATAAATTGGAGCCTTCTCGTGAGACTCTCTTGAACAATCACATAACTGGGATTTTTTTTTTTTCCTGGTCAACAAGACACAGACTAGAAAGCGTAGATTTAACTCTGAGCCTAAAAAAGAGTCAGATATTTGAAGAAGAGGAAGGACAACAAGACTAATGTTGATGCCCCTTCTTCAGTTTCTAGACCCTTCTGTGGAAAGAAGTGTTTTCATAAGACTCAGACAGAATTCATTTCCATAGAGCATTCTTAATGGCTCCTGTCAGTAAAAACAGCTGGGAAACATATGGTATCCATTTCCCTGTATCACTTGGAAAAAATTTCACATGTAAATAAAGCCAACATAAAAGAGTAGCCCTTTGAACCCGTGACCTTATACAATACATAAATACATAGGTACAATGCGCTCGTTGTATTGGTCCACTAAGTTATGTGACTTTAAAATTTTTTATTACATCCTGAGATGCATATTTTCAGGAAGTTCCAAAGGAATCAAGGTAATTGGCAAAATATTAGCAAATACCATCCCTAATAATAAGTATGTATCTCTGAAATGTCATGGAGTACACACACACACACACACACACACACACACACACACACACACACACACACACAAAATGTTGGCCACTGTATTTTAAGCTTTTCAGAAAAATTGATGGATAAAATTAAAGGCATATTTACGCATTATAAACTTTATGTCCGCTATCTCTCTGCTGTTTTAAATAAGTAACCATGTGTTCTTGAAAGGAAGAGAGGAAAGCTTGGCAGAAATTTCTGGCAGACAATTTTTCAGAGCTTCACATTTTTAGGGAAAAATGGACCTATAAAGGATAGGAAATCTTTTAAATTTATAATGGACCAACTGGAATTAGTCTTTGCCTTTGCATATTTACATTTCATAAATAACTTCAGAAAATCCAGCTCTCATTGGTGATTATCACTCCTCTGAGTTTATTAACAGGACTTTTGTCCCCTGTGATATTAAGCCGTAAATCCCTCAGAAGGATGCGCTTTGGGCATTTACAAGGAGATTTAATGCGTTGCGCAAAGTGAGATTCAAATTCAAACACTAGCATTTGTTAATTGTCTGCTCTGTGCCAAGTACTGTGTACAGCTTAGAACCGAGCCAATGAAAGGGAAGAGAGGCAGCAGCTTAACAGCATCTAGATACCTTCCTTCCCTTCTGGAACATTCTTGTTAATACCTGTTCCTTACTGGACAGAATCCAGGCCTCCCTTCACAGTTCATAGTATTCTCTTCATAGATTTTAAAGGCCTCAGAACTAGACCACTTAGTGCAGACCCTCTGAGAAAGCCCATGGCAAACTGGTCTCTTTGGGGGGGAAAGACCCCACCCACCAGCAGTTACATAGCATTCAGTCTCAGAATAGTTACTCTCACCTCCTTAGCTCGCTTCCAGAACTTCTCTGAATCTTTTTAGAACACATTGCAATAGGAACAAGATTGACCGATGATCTAAATTTGGGGAACTTTTAATAACTTTCACCCCTAAAAGTAGTGGTAGCCGGGGACTGTCCTAGAAGTTACAGACCTGAATATACCCCATCTCTTTTATTCTTTGGTCGTGTCCAGTAGCAAAGAATGGACACAGCACATGCTTTTAGATTAAATTCTTCCTAGCTGTTGTCATTCCAGAAGAGGAGAATGGGATGGGAGGCCCCTAGATGGAGGGCATGTCCTGAAACCTTCCCCCTTTGAAGGGGGATGGTATAAATGTAATTGGAAAGGGAAGAGTCCATACACCAGTGGCCTACAAGTTTCCAAAGGTGCCGGGTCCTCTGTCTAGTCAGGGGAGTATCCCAGAGAGGAAGCAGGGTCATCATGAGGGAGGAGACTGTGGTTCCGTCATCCTGCGCCAGGAGAAGGCACAGGCTTGCCTTCCATGAGGGTAACCGGGAGAGATGGTGTTCTTATCTTTAACCTCCAGGTGCATTGCTGTTTCACTGTACACTCCATCTCTACCAGGCGCTCACTCAAAGGCAAACCAGACAATCTTTATCTAAGCTTTGCAGAGAAAGGAGAAGAAAGAAAAAAAGCCCACCAACCTGTGCATCTCGCTCTCCCTTTGCAACTCCTTCTCCTCCTGGCTGCTCCCAGCTTTGCCAACATTGGAGGGCCTCCTTGACTCTTACAACACGTTCCGTTGTGAAGTGTTAATACATGATGTTGCTGTGTCGTATGCCAGAGAGCACTGGGAAATGCCTCTGAGTGATGCTTCACTGGGATACCCATCTGTGGTGGACAATCACCCAATGGGTCACAGTTTCAGTTTGCCTGATATTAAATAATTTACCCATTTTTTATGTGGGACTTCTTAAGCTTTAGGGGTATACATATATGTATGTGTGCATGTGCACATGTGCGTGCGTGCGCGTGTGTGTGTGTGTGTGGATGTACATCCCTTCTCTCCCCAAACTACTTTGGAAGTTCATTTAATCCAGAGGATCTGACCTCCCATTTCTGTTTTTCAAGGTGGTGACAAGTATCCTAATCCTTCCAAAGAGGTATAGCCATCCAGGGAATGAACCTAAAAATCTGTCTAGATCTGTTGGTTTGTTTGTTTGTTTGGTTTAGCTGTCTGCTTTTTCCATGAATACTTTTTTAATTTTGAGCCAATAGGCCCTAACTTTTATCACTCACTGTTTTCCAGTGGTAAGTGTGAACTGTTTGGTATGTGATACACGTTCTCTCTAAGTCATCCCCTCAGACGGGCTTTCTTTGAGCATAACGTAAGTGGACTATGCCTGCCTGCGTGGCCAAGATGTCTTCGGCATTTCAATGTAATACTCTCCTCTTGTATTTATTTCTAAACAGTTTCTAGCTCGAGCTGGAATTGCAACGTGTCGGCTCTCATGACAAACACGCAAAAGCCCACAGGAATCGCGGATGTATACAGTAAGTTCCGTCCTGTGAAGCGAGTTTCCCCGCTGAAACATCAGCCAGAGACTCTGGAGAACAATGAAAGCGATGACCAGAAGAACCAGAAGGTGGAGTACCAGAAAGGGGGTGATTCCGACCCAGGCCCCCAGCCCGAGGAGCTCAGCCCTGGAGATGGAGACAGTGGTCCCCAAAGTAAGAGCACCGAGCCCAGCACCTTGCTGGGGGAGCTGGAGCATTATGACCTTGACATGGATGAGATTCTGGATGTGCCTTACATTAAATCCAGTCAACAGCTTGCCTCTTTCACCAAGGTGGCTCCAGAGAAGAGAATTTTGGGTTTGTGCGCCACCATCAATGGCCTTTCTGGCAAAGCCTGCTCCCCCGGAAGTGCTGAGAGCTCACCAGCCAGCATGACACCGTTCTGTGTTCTTTCGCCAGTGAAAAGCCCTCACTTGAGAAAAGCGTCCTCTGCCGTCCGCGAGCAGCAAAAGCCCTCCGGGGAAGAGTCTGAGAGCTCACCGCCTCTGGTGAAGTGTGGCTCTGCATACGAGCCGGAGACCCAGACTAAGGACTTCCTCATCAAGACCTTTAATGATCCTCTGAGTCGAAAACGCGAGAAGGCAATGCCAGACGGCCAGCTCAGGGCCTTCCATCCGCAGTCCGCAGCCGCAGAACCCAAACTAGAAGAGCCGATCGGGGGCGTGAACTGGACCAGCTCCCAAGGCCCGGAAGAAAGGAGTGAGTATCTGAAAAAAGTGAAAAGCATCTTGAACATCGTTAAGGAAGGACAGATATCTCTCCTGGTAAGTATGATCTCATTCCATCATCTAGAGACTTCGGTTCTATCAGCTCCATTAGGAGTAACAGAATGATGAGCGTTTCTTCCCATTCTTGCTTCATCTTTACTTATAGCCTGAGTTAGATGATGTGCTTCTTGAATTTTAAAATACAAAATTAGGAGGTTAGTACAGGGAGAAAACAAACGGCTACAGAGGGAGTGTTAATCCACTTGAACTGTGCACAAATCTGTGCATGAATCTGACCATAATCTAAAACAAAAAAACAAAGTCCAGCCCTTGCTTTAATGTGAATCCGAATGTCTTTCCCTTCCCTGTTCAAATGGATCCCAGTGCTCTCACTTGGTTGCTTGTGGGGATGTTGGTCCCTTGATGGTAGGCCTGCCAGATACATGAACAGAGGGTCTTCTGTTTTATCCTGATCATTATTCAGAAGACTTGGACCAGGAAGTTTGAAAACATTTGCAGATAGAAGCTTACCCTAGAGCTTGGTTGCCCTCTGACCTCCATGGAGTTTTTACTGAGTTCCAGCGCTGCGTGTCTAGGGAACATGAAGAAGCTTTCCAAAGATTCGAGTCACAGAGTTAACATGATGTAAGAAAAGTCTGTTCTGCTTAGGCTCAGAGAGAGCTCAACTGAAATCACACTCCATCTGCCTGCATTGTTCTTTTCTGGCTTGCAGACTTGGATCAAACAGTAGAAAGCCTGGGCTGATACTATGATGTTAATTAAAGTCTCACTTGAGAAAAGCATCACAGCTTGGCAGTGTGATTCCACTTAGGGTAAAGCCATGCAGAGATAAGTACAATGTGCCTGGTCTATTGTCACAAATCTGACTGTTGTCATAGGATGATAGGATTGAACACTTTTCCAAAAAAGTAATAATTTTTTTCTCCTGAAAATAGCTTTTCTATTTCTCCTGGCTCTTCCTCTCTTTTTCTCACTGGTTTATTCTTTTCTTCTGTCCATCCCATGTTTTCGTGTTTCCCAGCTGGTAACACCTCTTGACTCACCCAACAGTCTCTATCAACCATGTCATATGCAGGGAACTAAGCTTCACTAGAGGTGAGAACACTAAAGGCCAGGTATAACCTCCAGGTGCCCCAGGACTCTATTTGGGGTGCAAGTGTCGGGAAAAATCCTATGTTAGCTCTAGATGTGGCAGCCATCAGATAGCTTACGATCAAAGCCAGTTCTCTGTCGTTCAAGGCAAACCAGATGGTGGAGAGAAGTAGTTCTTTCATTCAACAAACCTACAACAGAGGATAAAACACAGTCTGGCTGTCAGCACTTAGCAGCTGAATGGAGGAGACAGAGAGACCTGCCCATTACCATAAATGTCAGCGCAGTTGTTTAGAAAACCATCTTGGTGCCTCCACAAGCTCGCTGACCGAGCCCGGTCGCCATGTCTCCCATGAAGATAAGTCCCTTGAGGACTTAGGTTCTAAAGGATAGGATAGCAAAAACTGTAATGGAAAGTCATTAGCATTAATAGTAGGGAATTTCTGACTTATTAAATCCCCAGGATGGCCACCAGAGCTCCTGGAAACTCATCTCTTCTTCCCAGGGCCCACAGCGAAACCCCCATAACATCTCATTCTGATTCTTGACTTAAGTGTTCTAATCTTACCATCTGTACAGCCACACCTCGCTGCCGACAACCTAGACAAAATCCATGACGAAAACGGCAACAATCTCTTACATGTGGCCGCGTCGCAGGGACACGCCGAATGTCTGCAGCACCTCACCTCTTTGATGGGAGAAGATTGCCTCAGTGAGCGAAACGTAGAGAAGTTGACTCCAGCGGGCCTGGCCATCAAGGTGATGATGGGCTGGGGGCTGGACCCACCACAGCTAAAAGTTTCTGTTTTTAAAGATTCCTAGTGAGCTAAGTTGGGAGAGATGAGTGCAGGGAGAGAGTGGCGTGATACACCAAGCAAATGGCACGTGAGCAGACTACATTTAAGAGAGTAATCATTTTGGGTACTAACCGCTTTGAGCTTTGGCGACTACATTCCAATTTATTGTGCAATGAGGGTAAGCTTCAAGTCAGCTAATAAAGAGGAAGGAAAATGATCTGTTGTGGTTCTCAGAACTTTTGTTATTCATGGTGACTGCAATTTAGATTTTAACCACACCTGGATTTATCTGCGACTATTTCATTTCTTCCTAATGTGAGTATAATGAGCGAGACAAATGAGGGAAAGGTGTATTTTAAGGAAAGATAGCTCTCATGAGTATTTTAGATAATAAAGCAGGCTTCTAATGGATCACATCTGAAGTGTAAATGTCTTCAGTACCAAGAGTTGTTTAGAATGTCAGGGCCTAGTTTTGAGTATAGTGTCAACTGGGATAGAGTTAAAACTTAGAAATTGTGAGTCAAGGAAACATGGTCTTTTATAGCTCACTGCTGTGAGTGCCTCTGCAAAACATAACACATCACTAGAAGGTTAGCTATTAAACTACAATTACTTTTAAGATCTTTGGCAAATAAGTGTAGAATTCAGTCATATTTATGAAGAAGCCAGAAGTGAAGTTCAGGGAAATATAATACATCTTGGGCTTCTGCATATGTGCTCTGCTTTACATAATAGTTATGTCTTCTAAAAGCTGAATAATCATTTTTAGAAATGGAATTATTTTTGAAATTTACTAGGGATACTTGCTAGTTAAAGAGATCCACTTGTGTATTCACTGAAGAGCATGTTACATTTGAAAAACAAGTGAATGCTGGCCTACCTTAATATATCTTTTATGCAAATCTGAACTTTTGCATCTTTATTTACCATTCAGTGAACTTTTTTTTTTTTTTAAAGATTTTTTTTTTATTTATTTGAGAGGGAGAGAATGAGAGACAGAGAGCACAAGAGGGAAGAGGGTCAGAGGGAGAAGCAGACTCCCTGCCGAGCAGGGAGCCCGATGCGAGACTCGACCCGGGACTCCAGGATCATGACCTGAGCCGAAGGCAGTCGCTTAACCAACTGAGCCACCCAGGCGCCCTTCAGTGAACTTTTTTAAAAGATTTTATTTACTTATTTGAGAGAGAGAGAGAGAGAGAGAGCGCGAGCATGAGTGGGGGAGGGGCAGGGAAGAGGGAGAAGCAAATTCCCCGATGAGTAGGGAACCCGAAGGGGAGCTTGATCCCAGGACCCTGAGATCATGACCTGAGGTGAAGGCAGACACTTAACCAACTGAGCCACCTAGGCACCCTACCATTCAGTGAAGTTTTATGTATTAAAATTTGCTTTTTGCTTTATTTAATTTTATTCTATGATAATGTATTATTTCTAAGGTAGTATAGAAGAATTTTTTTTAATAAAATAAGAGATCCAAGACCCTGGTAGATATTGCTTTCCTTTAATGAATGTTGCTACGTCACATTAGGAACTGAACTGCAAGCAGCCATCATGAAGAGAAATTAGATGGGAAGTTAAGGTGCAGTATAGTTGAGTTCAGCAATGTGTACCAAGTCCACCAGGTACTGTGTGGTGACAGTACAAATTTGAATGAGACCTAGTCCCTTTTCCTCAGAAGCTGATAGCCAGGTAGATAGGGCAGGTAAGTTACCAGTACTTCAAGTGCAGGATGGCAAATTCAGGATCTAGTCCTATATCAGAGTCCTGTGGGAAGACAGGGGTCGGATCTGGTCATCGATGGGTGTGGGTCAGTGATGAATAAAATATTCTTGCAATGCCAATAAATGTTGACATTTGCCTTGCTCTTTAGTGTTTATAAAATACAGTGCTCATTAGCTTTCCTAACTGATGTTAAATTATGGAGTATATCATAGCCACATAGTTGGATGAGAAAGCTTTTTCTTCATTTATATACCTTAGTGCTTGTTTCCATGGATTAAGAATCTTCAGAGTAGGACAGTACATAAGAAACTTGGTGGTCATTGGGCCAACCCTGGCTATAAAACTCCTTCTACGGTATCCATATTGGTAATTCATTCTTAAACTCCTCCAGTCAACGTACTGCTATCATATAATCAGCATGTAACCTTGAACTGCAGTGCTTTTTGTTTCTTTGTTTTAATGAAGAATGCAGATCAAACCCACGAGACTCAAAAGCTCTTATGGATTTGGGGTCTCAGACCTTTCATATTTTTACTTCCAGACAATGATATGAGAAATGGAACTCTTCTTCTCTTTCTTCATTTAATCTAGAATTTACAAAAGAAGTCAAAACAAATATTTTATAGTAAGTGCCACCCCCTTCGGGAATCTGGCCTCAATCCATTCAGTGTCATTTGATAGACATTGGTGAAGTTGAGGGAGTTCTACTAAGTCATCATTCTTCTGTTTTAGGACCTTGTTTTGAACACCAGCGACCAACTGATGGCATCTCACCTCATTAAGCATAGTTCTGAGAGCCCTGCTGTCATTAAAGACAACAAACTTGGTTCAAAGGAGCAGAAGTCACTGAGAGAATGTGACTCGGCTGACAGGAAAAACAAAGTCAGAGATAGGGTATCAAATAAAAAGATAAAAGATAACCTGAGAAAAGGGGCTTTGAAGGCTTAAGAACACCTCTCCCCTACCCTTAAACTCCTTAAATGGAACATAATAAATTCTTACCAGTTACATACAGAACTTATTGAGAGTTTTCTGGGCAACCCAACACTAGATACTGTGGCAGTTCAGGGCATTACTGAGTGCCCTTTGGGAACAGTTAAGCAAAATAACTGAAAAGAAAGATTTCTATATGGTGAGAGCAGTGTGTTTCTAAAATGGGGCCAACATAATACATTGTTTTTGGAGTTAAGCAGACTTGGAGTGAAACAACCTTAGTTTCTTTTTTATTTCTCATTCAGTCCTTCTGATTAAGCTCAAAGATAACACATTGGTCTGATGAGAAAATGACTTCAAAGACATAACCTACTGACGTTCCTTTTTAACATCCAGTATGAGTGACCCCAGTTTCAGAGACTCCAGCAGGCAAAAATCTCCTGCTGAAATTTAATAACATTTTTTTGTTTTCTTGGTATTTCTGTTTATGTCAAGCAATGTTCTGTTCAAGATCATAGTAGCAATATATTTCCTTCTGCCTTTATAGCAGCATTTTATTATTTAATACATTTATTCAAATGTTACCTTCTTGAATAACTAGACCTAACAGATATCTAACAGAACATTCTACTCAACAAAAGCAGAATACACATTCTCCCCAAATACAGATGGAACATTCTCCAGAATAGACCATATGTTGGGCCACAGAACAGGTCTCAATAAATATGAAAGGAATGAAATCATACAAAGTATGTCCTTTAACCATAAGGAAATGCAATTAGGCATCAGTAACAGAAGGAAATTAGGGATACAAGTATCTGGAATTAACACACGCCAAAATAATCATTTGTCAAAGAAGAAATTACAAGGGAAACTGGAAAATAAAATGCATTCTATTATCATTTAAGGATGCAGCTAAAGCAATGCAGAGAGGGAAATTTATAGCCATAAATGCCAGTATTAATAAAAAGAGAAGGAGAGGCATCTGGGTGGCTCGTGTCAGTTAAACATCTGCCTTTGGCTCAGGTCATGATCCCAGGATCCTGGGATAGAGCCCCACGTTGGGCTCCCTGCTCAGCAAGGAGTCTGCTTTCCCCTCTCCCACTACCTCTCCCCCATGCTTGTGTGCTCTCTCTCTCTCAAATAAGTAGACAAAATCTTTTTTTTTTAAAAAAAGGGGGGAAAAAGAAAGATTTAAAGTTAATAGCTTTATCTTCTACCTTAAACTTGAAAAAGAATAGCACACTACATTCAAAGCAAGCAGAAGAGAAGAAATTCAAATATTCAGGCAGAAATAAATGCAATACAGAACAGAAAAAAAAGAAATAGAGGAAGTCAACAAAACCACATCTGTTTCTATGAAAAGATTGAAGAAATTAGTAAACTTTTAGTTAGATGGACCAAGAAAAAAAGAGAAAAGACTCAAATCATTAAAATCAGAAATGTTGCCTCTTCTCTGTGTTCTGTGTAAATGCCAGTTGATATGAACTCTCTTCCCTGGTAGATGCTCACTATGGTTCCTATTTCTTTTTTTTTAATTCAGAGGGAATAAAGCACATAGTATCAGTGGTTTTATTTTAATCCTGGTAGGAAACAGTTGGCATGCTCAAATTATGCAATTTGAAGAACGTCTATAATGAAGGATTCATGTACAAAAGGGTGATGGGTGAGGTGTAGGGAGCCCAAGAAGAAAAGTACAGCATCCTGGGGATAAGAGCAGAGCACTGTTACCACCTGAGAGCCTGAAGGGGCTGGGGGAGAGGCACAAGCTAGAGATGGCCGAATGGAAGAACTGGCCGATTTCTGACCTTTGCCTGGTGGAGGGACACAGCAGCCAACGGTAACCCCATGCGAGTTGGGAAAGCCAGGAAAAGAGGGAATCTCAAACTCACTCTCCTTTCCTGGTGTCCTGCCAACACTCTCCATCAGCTGAACCCAGGAGGCAAGGGAGCCAGCCCATATAGACCTCCCTCTCCTGGCAGCAATGACTGCAGAGGAAGGAGGAGACAGACCTGAGGTGGCACCTGGAAGCTATTCACCACCCACCTGATCTGGCAATCTAGCCAGATGGAAAGATAGTCTCTTCCCCCAGTGCAAAGATAGTCTCTGCCTGTGAGCAGTTGAGAGTTGACTACTTGAAATTCCACTATCCAAATAGGTGTAGATGGAAGAGGAATAGATTACCTCCTCTATCTTGTGTCTAGAATAAGCTTCCCGGACTCCATGGCATGGTAGCTCTTTTCTCCTGGGCTAAGGCCCCACACTGGGCAAACCAGGAAGGCAGCTGAATGTCTCATTTGTGTCGTAGAGGAGCTGGGAGAGTGCGCTACTAGTAAAAGGTAACAAGTGTTGTGTGCTGAGTAAGCTCAGACGCTTTGTCTCATCTGCTGCTCATAGTAACTTTACGAGGCAGTTAGTGCTATCCCTGCCATTTCACAGATGAGAGAACTGAGTATCAGAGAGGGAAGCAACTTGTTCAAGGTCTTGTAACTAAATAGTGGATTAAGGATTTAAATCCTTTCCAAAGTCTGGGTCCTAATAACTAGGTTATACATTTCACAGCTGCCTTCCTGGTTTGTACAGTGTGGGATCTCAGCACAGGAGGAAAAAGCCAGTGTGGGGATGGAGTCACCAAAGGCTTCAGGGAATGTAGCATTTGAGCCAGTAGAATAATAAGGTTATTTTCTCTTTCTTTATTTTGGAATCCTACCATTTCAAATTCTCAATGGTAAAAGCCTATACTAAGAGCTAATGAATAAATAAATGTTGGTATATTCATACACTGGAATACTTGTCATCGGTATAAAAGAAAAAACCTTTCATACAAGCAGAAGCTTGGATGAGTCTTAGAGGCATGAATGCCGAGGGACAAAAGTGAGACACAGAAGACTATGTCCTCTATCCTATTGTGATAGAAATCCTATCAGTGGCTGCCTGGGGCAAAGGTGAAGACCTCTGGAGACCAGAGGAATCCTAAAGATTTTGGGGAAAGGGGGGAATGGAAATGTTCTCCATCTTGATGGGAGCAGTAATTACAAGAGAGTATATATTTGTCAAAATTCATCCAACTGTATGCTTAAAAAGGGTAGAGTATATTTTATAGTATGCAAATTATACCTCAATAAAGTCATTTTAAACTAACTGATTACAATTATGAAAATGCATTTCAGTAAAAATTCCCCATCTGATTTTGAGCCAAAAGCACAGACCAGAGACAAAATAGGTGATAGACAGCAAATAAATGAAGCCAAATAACAAGAACCAAAATTCACGTGATTTCTTCCCTTGGCAAAATTACCATCTATGAGGTATTTTTCAAATTTGAGTAACCTTGAATTTCTTTCTTTCTTCTTTTTTCCAATCTAGAATGGTCAGTTGGAGTGTGTCCGTTGGATGGTGAGTGAAACCGAAGCCATCGCAGAGCTGAGTTGTTCTAAGGATTTCCCAAGCCTTATTCATTATGCAGGTTGCTTTGGCCAGGTAGGAAGAACTTTTAATGATCGGGTTTATAAGCCATCATTTCTTTGTAGTATTTTTTAATGAAAAACATGTTTAAACAACCTAAATATTCCCTAATAAGATATTGGCTAAATAACAAAACTACATACCTATAATGGAATTTTATGGGAAAACATGGTCATTATATAATATTAAAATGCATGATACAAAACCATTCATATTAATTTGGTACCAACTTTGAATTCTGGAGAGAGAAGAAGAGAAGTAGGTCATAAGACTCGGGGGGAAAAAAAAAACTGTGTCACCACATGTTCATAGGAGTTATCACTCAGGGTGGAATTAGAATGGCTTTTATCTTCTTTCTTCTATTTTTCAGTATTTTCCGAATTTTCTACAATAAATGCATTTAACTTTTGTCAAAAGGGAAAGTGACAAACTTTCTTGTCTCAGCGTTAAAAGGAAAATCTTCAGTAAGATTTTCTTCAGTAAGATTAAGTAAAGTCTTATTTAATTAATTAATTAAGTTAATTAAATTAAACTAAAATTAATTCAGTAAAATCTTCAGTAAGATTAATTAAGGAAGTCTCTCTCTATTAAAGATGAGCAAACACACTAACTGGATGAGTCTCAGTTACAACCAGCTCCTACATTAGGAAATCCCTGTGAGAGTAATTGAAGTTCACAGATCACAATCCAGGGTATGGAGTAAAAAAAAATCCTCAGTAACTCCCTTTGAGAAGGATAAGTATAAATTATATATTTTTTTAAGTTGGAACCACAAAATGCCAATCTCAGTCTTAAAAAAAATAAATAAAGTCAGCACTGTATTAAAATAGATTTAATCATATTTGTTTGTGGCAAAGAAAATTGCTTCTCATGCATATAACCATATCCCCTTTGGCTTCATAAACTTTCCCAGTGGCAGTAAATTGTGGTATTGTCAACAAGAGATTATGCTTTTTTGAGCATGACAATCTCAAGCTCAAAAAAGACCCGTGGAGAGTGTTACTACAGTCTTTCTTTAGTGGGAGTCCATGTTAGGTGATAGCTTATTTTGTGCCATGGTAACTTCGGTTTATATATATGTAAATATGTAATATGTATTAATATTATATTCGTGTGTAATATATGTATAATATGTAATATGTTACATTAATGGGTGATATTAATAATATATAATTGCGTATTAATTACAGTTACCATGTTATTATATTAATAATTACAGTCACATTAATATGTAATATTTCCTTTATGTGCCAGGCACCAGGCCATTGGATTTTGCATACATTATCTGACTTATTCTTTAGAACAACCCTGTTGGATCCTATTGACTTATTCCTTAGAACAACCCTCTTGGATCCTATTACCCATTCTGTAGACGAGAGTGAAGAAAGAAATTTAAGTGACTTACACATGTTCCAGTGCCTAGTAAGCAACGATTGCGTCTCAGCTCAGACCCTGTGACTTCAGGATCAGATCCTGTCTTGTGTCCGCCTGTGTAGATAACCTGTATAGCCTGTTTATAGCAGCATTGATCTAGCCGAGGAAGGCTTTTTTTTTACAATTTTAGCTAACAACACACTGTGATACACAGCTCATTGAAGAAGGGAGTATCTGGTACTAAATTTATGAGATGAAGAAAGGAGCAGGAAGAACATTTAAAATTTGTCAAAGCCACCGTCTTTGAAATAATCACTCCGTTTTCTCTGTGTACTGTCCTTGCGAGCCCTAGCCACAGTTTCCTACCGACAACCATAATAGTTAATAAGCATTTGCGAAGGATGCCCTTTTTTTGCTTGCACTGGCAAAGGGGAGAATAGAATTTTCGAATGACCAGAAGAATGTCATCACTGATAATCTTCATAAATCAGTTGCAGTCTAAAACAGAATGTTATTTATTCCCGAACTGTCTGAATAATTGTCTCATGTCCCTGGCTTCATTTTGCTTATCCTCATTCCTCACGAGGAATTTTCGATACCAGTGGAAAGGCTAACTGCACTTTGGGTAGAGCTTGCCGAAGAAAAGGAGGAGAGGTTTGCATTGCCCTTCTGAGCCTCTTAGGAAACAGTTGGGCCCCCGGGCCTTCTTTGTCTCTTTGCTTAAAGCGTGCCAGTTTCTCTGTTCAGTCCTCACAGTGGGTTTCTCATAATTGTGAAGCATTGGGACAGAACCAGAGTAAAGTGCCCTTTCTGGAACTGGTTGGGTGATGGCGCGGCTTGCTTGACGGGACTCGAGGAAAACCCTGAAACGGGTGACCTAGTCAAAGAGCCATGTCAGACATTTGCCTCATGCCAGTTATCAGTCTCCAGGTTGTTATTTCAAGCTGACAAGCATTGTTGATGACCTCGAGGCCAGCTGTGAGCAGGGCCAGCCCAGCGGCACCCGTAGGAGAGCATTCCTACCCAAGTGGAAAGCGTAGAAGCCCTTCCAAACTGTGAATTCTCTTCTGTCCAGCCATCCTGCATCGGCTGCAGGCACTTACGTAGCAGATAACCTGTGGCGATGCTGAACTTGGAACCGGGACAAGGCTAATATTTTCACAAGGAAAACTGTTACCGAACAGTTTTCTAATGGATTCAGCACATGCAAGTTTTTCCTCCAACAGGCAGGCACTCTACTGTGCTCTGGTTTTGTTTCTTGAGTAAATACCTCTGGAAAGGATAGTGCCGAGCAAAAGTCCTCTCTCGGTTTATTTTCGTTGCCCTCTGCCCCCATATAGATTCTTAAAGAACAGGCTTGCTTTGACTCCCAATTTGTGTCCCTTTCCTTGTAAAAATTACCTTAAAGATTCCGGTACCGCGGGGCAGCCTGCAGTTTTTAGTGGTCTCCTGGAGTGATAGCTCTTTGGGTGATAGGAATTGATTTTCCTCACCGTGACACGTGAAGTCTCAGAGGGTGCAATTACTTCATGGCCTGAGTGTCCCGAGCAGAGCTCACCGCAGGGAGCGCCGAGGCGAGAGCCATGGGGGGACTCAGGGATAAAGCAGGGATGTCCTCCAGTCGGCTCGCTTTGCTGGCCTGTGAGAGAGATGTTGCTGGCGCAACAATGGAGACAGACTTGTCTCCAGTCAGAGCCACCAGCGGTGGGACTCGGGCTGTTTTCTTTCAACACAAAGGTTCCGACGGTCTTGTCCCCGCTCCCAGCAAAGCTGTCGCCCTCAGCTGCTCAGGGGGGCTTCGGCCTGTTCCACGCTGGACATCAGTTCAGTGGGTTCTGTGTTACTTTCAGCATCAAACCTGGTGATCGTGTTGCTCCCGAATCTTCCCTGTGACTCTTGGGAGGGAGATCCTGCTACAGAAACAGCCTCCATCGTAGCATTCGGCATATACCAAGAACACCTTTGCCTGTACTGTGTGCATTCTCCCATTTTAAATGTTTGCCCTAATACAGATCCAAAAAAACAAAAAGGCGGGGGGGGGGGCAGACACTTTTTGAGAAAAAGGAAAGTCTCAGCAGTTCCTACAAATGGTCACGAACAGTGACAGGCAGGCTAGCAAGAGGGATACTTCCTTCCACAGGCTGTGTGTTACTGTTTTTCCACGATTCACAAGGCAGAATATTCTGTTGACTTCACTGTTTCACCGTCATGGGGTAGAAATAAGCAAACAACCTGGAAAGTGCTGGGATTGCAGATGAAAGCAAAATAGAAAAACCTTTGATTAGCTTGGGCATCCATCTGCTCTCCGAGGACAGCTCTTTAAAAAACAGCCTAAGCGACCCTGAGCTCTGCAAACCCACAGACTGAGGGGCTGTTAACCATGCTTTCTGTGACCCAAGAGTGGTCACCGTGCAAAATGAGTGTGTCATTTATGGAATCAAGGGTCATGGGTCAGTGAGCGATTGCGGACATTCATACTCAGTAGACAGAAAGGAGAGACCCGGAGAACATGGACTCTGTGTCTGGGTCTATCTAAATCCGAGCCCTACCACTTACTAGCTCGGTGGCCTTGGAGACTTTTTTTTTTTTTTTTTAAAGATCTCTCTGGACCTCGGTTTCCTCATCTCTAATATGGAGATAAAAGAACCTACTTCACCAGGCAGCTCTGGGGATTAAGTGGGAAAAAGCCACATGAAGCATTGCCTGCTGCTGGCACGAAGTAGACATAAATATTGGTTCTTTGGATTATTGGATGTCTCCCAATTTCCTATTTTTATTGATATCAATATTGTTCAATTTACTTATTTCACCATAAGTAAAGCATTAGGGAAACTTGGCAAAAAAAAAAAATATTTAGGCCTTAACCTATTGAAGACATCCTTGGATATACTTTTTTTTTTCATACTTTACTATCTCTGGATTCTACATTTATCTTATAATAAAGGACACCGTGAAATTATGGCTGGCCACTTTCTTACACTTTACCATCTCAAAAACCAGGCTGAATCATAAAATTGATGGTGTATTAGATTTGATGATATATATGATTGCAGAAAAAGCTGCCTCCTTTAGAACTTAACGGTTGTAGCGAAAACTGTAGAGATTTTATTGATGCCAGTAATAAACCTGTGCACCCTTTTCCATTACATTTTTTATTAGACTTTGTCCAGAAAATCTTGTGAATTACATGTATTAATCGCCTCATTAAACAAATTACATTGCCTTTAAGAACACACAAAATACACCAATAAAGCAGGTTCCCCAAAACAGAAAATCCCCAGAAGAGGAAACCAGGACATGAAGGACGTTTTTAGTCAAAAGATGAAAATTGAATGTACTGAGTGTGTGGGTGGATGGGTAGAATGTTAAGTTGGAAAGGCATTCTGTAAAACAGAAATAAGAGAGAAGGGCCTCTCCATCCACATGACTGTGTCAGATGTTCTCTGAAAGCAATGCTTAGGGAAAATGAAAATCAGAAATTACATCTTGCTTTGAACATCGCCGTGACGCATGCGCACATGCACGCACAGAAGGCGAGCGCTGAATGTCTAAGGAGGGAGGTAGACCTCACTGCATGTATATTTAATACACATATGCATTCATAAGGCCCTTCTTGGTTGGAGAAGATAGTTGTATTTGTTCTCCTTACTAGATATTTCTCAGATAAGTCGCTGTTTGAATTTTTGGACCGTCGATTTCTGCTGGCATGTTCTCCAGAATCAGAGCAGAAAGCAGCATTTCTCCGAGAGTGGATGCTAAATATGCTCTTACCAGAACCCAGGAATTCAAGATCTTTTGTTTCCATGAAGTTGATCAGTGAACAGGCTGATTATGTCACTTCTTACTAAAGTAAATTGCCCACTGCAGAACGCAAAACTGAATTTGAGGTGCTGGGCAAAGACATGCCTGTTCTGAACAGTAGAATAATGGTTTGACTTTATGTAAGTCTTGCATATTGAATTGGGTAAGATCTTTAATTATCAGGAAGAGATTTTCATGCCATCAGAAGAAAAAAGGCAGGTTATTGAACAATCCGGGCTAAACCTGACTTGGAAGACCATTGGGAGCCAAGGCAGCTCTTGGCCTCATTCAGACCTTGGCCTGTTTGCCCAGATCTTCAAGCCCCTGCAAAGTCCAGGTCTCTAGGTTCTTCTCCATATTTCGGCAAGGGGAAAATTCCTAGTCTTATGAAAGGCAGTATTCCATTTCCTACAACCCTGTTATTAAAAGTCAAAACAATGTGAATGATAGTAAAGGGCATTTTCTGTCCAGGTAGAACAGCATTATCCACTATACTATTAATTTGAGTCTGAAAAATATGAAAATATGCCTGACAAACAGGTTCATGTAGAACATTCCTAACTATCTTGCATTCCTTTGAACTTGACTTGCTGAAGAATAGAGCTGCTAGAATATCAGAGAATATATACCTGTCTTCTTTGGCTTTCTGACATGTAAAGCAAGAGTGTTTGAATTGGATAATTCCCTGAAGTCTCTCCCACTCTGCAATTTTAAGATTCTATGATTTATATCAGAGCAAGCCAAGTCACCACACGCTTGAGAATGAGCCACTGGGGTGGCAGAACTGTCCTTGTCACTGGTTGTGTCATGGCGACCTGCCCTCTTGCTGTTTCCAGATCTTCGCCATTGACTTCAATGGTTATGTTTTTTTTTTCCTAAGATATGTCCACTCACCCGGATCTTTTAAGGAGTTAAGATCCCATGGTAGAATCATCTGGCTCCAAGTCAGAGTCATACCATTTTTCCCCTTCCTAATTAGGAAAAATAAAGAAAGTTGTTCTACCTTGTGCATAGGAGACATCACCACCCACTCTGGTCCAAGTATCAGCCCCAACTTTCTCCAAGTTTGCCTCGGAAGAAGAGGGCAAGCACATCAGCATAACCTGATCCAGAGTCTCATTCCCAGCCCTGGCTTCCAGGCTCTGCTCCACCTCATTCTCCAGGGACCTTGAGGGTTTCATGTTCTTCAGGGTCTTGTCTGCTTTTGCAGCTGACACTCACCCTGCGTTCCCTGGGTGCCTTCTTGATAGGTGATAGGCATTGATTACACGTTTGCCTTCTTGTTCTTTGGGGGTCTTACTCCCTGCTTGCTCACATGGGAAGAATGTGGTGCAAATGTTCATTCTGTCCCTGATGTTGCCAATGCCTTCATAAACAGTGCCCTGCTCCCCCGACGAGGGGTGAACCATGAAAGGAGTTGGCTGTGTTTATCCAACATTCTTTTAGCAGATTAGTTGGCATGTTCAGAAGGTGAAGGCAAATTTAATCCAGAAAAGTATAAAAGTTCATGACCAGTCCGAGCAAGTAACTGGAAAAAAAGAGAAATCTTTAAAAGGCTAAGGAGAGGTTCAAGGCTATTTCAAACACATGATCGTCTTTTTAAATGTCAAATTCCACTCACTAAACTTCATGCTGTTGTTTTTACCACTCTCATGTTTTTTTAACATTATATTTAATTCATCTATTTTAAAACAGTGAAATCCCATCCCCCTGCTTTCTCCTGAGGCCAAACATAACATGAAAATACCACAAAATACTCAGTGGGTAAAAGGCAAACGGATTTTGACAACACGCTGAGCACACTGTGTCTTTGCTTTTGAAAGGTTGCCTTCAGAGCGTCGGGCACCCTCCATTTAACAGGCAATACGGGAAGCCTTTACCTTTAAAACCCCACCAACAACGGGTCAGAAAAATCAGGAGGGTCCTGGTTTTCTCTCGGTGAGGTTATCTTATACTTAGCCACTTAAGCTCTTGCTTCTCTGTCAGCCTATTGAGTGCAGGAGGTCTGGGATCATGAAGGCATGGTCGAAGCATTATCAACTTCAAAGGAGAAGCTGGTTCTCTTAACGCCTGAGGTTTTATAATAATATTCCTGCACCCTAAAGATAGTAGAACAAAGTGGCAAAAACATTGCCTTGTCATCGAAAGACTTAGATTTTGGTCCCCGCTTTCGATCTGTCTAGCTGTGTCACTTTGAGGAAGTACTCAAACGTTCTACTTTTACATCTATGGGATAACTAACACGAGAGCATTTCTGACATAACTCCCTGCTCTTAAAATTCTCTGAGCGTTCCTCTTTCGTGGACTTTGAGTCAGAGAGATGCATGGATTTTCAGTTCAGAAGGAAGGGTATTTTCTGCTGATACGATAAACCTGGTTGTATGTAAGCTTCCCACGTCAGAGTTTTGTTTCCCTCTGTCTTTATTTCAGACTTGCTGCATAATATTCCATTAATTGCAACTGTCTTTGTGTTTATAGGAAAAAATTCTTCTTTGGCTTCTTCAGTTTATGCAAGAACAGGGCATCTCCCTGGATGAAGTGGACCAAGATGGCAACAGTGCCGTCCACGTAGCCTCCCAGCATGGCTTCCTCGGGTGCATCCAGGTACACAGGCCCTGTTGCTTTGAGGAGACAAATGAGTTTATAAGTAATGAAACCAAAAATTGGAAATTTTGTGTCCTGGAAGACGTGTGCGGATTAAGTCAGCTTTTTCTGCTGTAGTAGATCGTAAGGAATTAAGTTGATATATTCGTATTTCCAGAAGCCCAAAAAAATGGCATCATAAGGAGCCCTACAAGTTTCTCGTTGAGTGTTGCAGGATGTCGGAAGGGACAGCAGATGGAGGGTTGTGGGTTCCCCCCTTTCTCTGGGGCAGGGCAGAGCTTCTAGAATGCCTTCAGAAAGCCCCAGAACTGGTTACAGGGAGGCCTCGGATATTACCGTTGCTCCCCTCAGCCCACAGGCAGGCTAGGCAGGGTGGCCAGCCTGTCCAGCCGACAGCCTCAGGTGGTCTCCTGCTTGTAGTCCTACCTGCCTCACAGGTGTTACCATGGTCTGTGTGTGCAAGGGTGTGGGGTTGGGGAGCACAGCCACAGGAGAGGGAGGCGGGTTCTGCCCCCTGCCACCAGCCACCTGAGAGAGTATCCACATGCAGCTTAGATCATGTGGAGTTCCCGCAAGAAGAGTCGGAATCTCTCCCCTCCAAGTGCCTTGGTGCATGAAGCTGAACCAAACCCAGGGCCGCCGTCATAATAGCACATGGCCGAAAGCCCAGGGAGGGTCCTCAGGAGTTTGAGGCACGTGTGAATATGAAAAGCAGACTTAAAAAAAAAAAAAATGTTAAGGCCCTGAATGACAAAGCAAAGAGAGAAGGTGACCAACAAGAAGGAGGAGGAGCAAGAAGAGTGACTGTGTGCGGGAAGGAAAGGGTCTATTTAGATTTAGCCTGGAATTTGATTTATGAATGCAGCATTACCAGCGTCAGACCAGTCACACCATTGTTATCGTGGAAAATGACCCAGCATCTGTGGATGTGTTCCCACATCTGCCTGAGGTGTAGGAAAGCCCTTTCCTGACTGACCGCATACAGCTGAAGGCCATGAGAAAAGAAACTGCTTTTCACCTCACTGAGCCCATGCAGTTCAGATAAGAAAGCAGCATTTTTTGTTGCTTTTACTATATGTTGTTTCTTTTATTACAACGCGGCGTGCTGATTTAACAGGCACTTACTGACGTCCTACTGTGCGCAGGCTAGACTGTATCCAAAAAAGAAAATTGGGCAGTGAGAACCGGTGGTTTAGGAAGGTAGAAGAGACTCTGAAAATGACAGGAGAGGATCTGGAAAAGCTGTCGGCGTGAAAGGCAAGAGACTAATAAAAGCAAAAGGCAGAGGTAACAGCAGAACGTTCTCTAGAGCTTTTGCCCTTTGGAGAACGAAGGGATAGGAAATATTCCACGTGTCTGGACAAACGTTTCCCCACTAATGTTGGCAACGTGTGCCTCTTCTCATTTAAGGCACCACGTTGTAAAAGCAGTGATGAGAACCCAGAGCCGAGAAAAGAGAGAAACTTAAATCATTACCAGGATCTACGGAAGATGAAAGGAGTAGCGTGACTTTTTGTGGAGGAAAAGTAATTGAACATAACCAAAGACTTCACTTTTTTTTCCATTTTAACAAAACGCTCTAATATTTATTAGTCTTGAACTTTTTTTATCGGCTAATAAGTGACTGAAAGCCAAAGAAAACCAGCTGATAGCACTAATTCTGTTTGAGATTTCAGTCATTTTTCTTTTATATGCAAAGAGAGGCTGTGTGTGCTTTCGGGCCATTCATCTCTCCACTTAACACAAATGATATTTTTGGCACTAGATACCGTGGCTGTGGAAACTTGGATAATCTTGGAAGCGGGTCTATCCACTGGGTGTGAGACTTAAAAAAAAAAAAAGCAAAGAAAAGACACAGAGAGACTGAGAATAGAACAGGAGGTGAGCAAAGGCCCTTTTGAGGGGCGGCAGAAACTGACTCTAGGAAACTCTGGAAGGGAAATGGCGGAGGCCAGAGTCAAGGGAGTGGGATCAGTGAGTGTTGACAGGGACATCCTGGGCAGGCTGTTGTGACCTCTGAGTTTAAGCGATCTAGGAACTTAAAAATCCTAAGTGTTACTTTTGGGAACAATAGTACCTTTTACTCATATAAACCCAGAGGTCCAGTCTCATCTTGATAGTGTCAACGGATGTGTCAGATTGTGGCAGCTGATTAATATTGATGTAACAGCTTTCTGTGGCATCTCATGTCACCACAGTATAGATAGAAAAGAATTTTGATTTTTTTTTTTTTTTTTTAATTAGCGATGTCAACCATGGTCCATCAAGTCTCTCTTCCTTACTAACGATGCCTTGGTCAGATTCCGTAACTTTGTGCTTGCTTGTGCCTTAACATTGACTCCAAACCAGTTTAAAATCTTGGTGTTACTTCTGAATCAAAGTGTTCTCCTCTCCAGCCCAGATGAGACTCGGGGTTCAAGGGACCGAGCCATAATTGGCTTTGTACACCGCACCTTGACTCCTGTTCCCCTCGCTCTGCTGGGCTCAGTGTTGGAGACAAGGAGGAGGGAGGAGAGAAAAGTTACCCGTCTCTTTGCTTAACTGGCAGAGGTCATGGCACTCTCCCTGAAAGCTGTCATTCCTTCTCTGGCTCACTGTGGTGGGCCACCGGTGTCCTCTGTGGCAGCCTTCAGGCGCTGACCCTCTGTTGGGCCTGATGGGTGAGGTCTTCACGGGGCTCTCTGGAGCCTCCCCACTGACACCTGACCTGGGAGATCTGGCCCCCACTTCACGCCCTCCTCCATACAGTCCCTCCGCCTGTGTCACACCCACTGCTCTTTCTGCCGGGAACCCTCTCCTTCCGTAGTGGGGTGATAGCAAGCTCACCCCAAGCCCCCTTCTACGACGTCTCCTCAACCCATGGGTCATAGCCTTGCCAGACACATGGTGGGAGTGTGGGCTGCCCCACACACAGCCCCTGCAGGTCATTTCTCTCCAGTGCTTTTTATTTCTGATGGGGTAGGCTCAGCAATAGACCACATATGCTTCCCAAGCAAATAGGAACAGGTAAACAAAACCCCACTCTCTCCTTGCAGGCGTCCCCAACTTTCTGGGCCCACCCACTGAAAGGAACAAAGCAGCTCAACCCAGGAGACAGCCCCCTCAGGACAGCAGCAGGGTCTGCCCCTCACAGCCGGCTCCTCCAAGGCTGGGTGGGATGGTAGCCTTGGGACGGGATCTGTTGCATGTGTGAAGGCTCCGAGGGAAGTATCTGATACCAACCCCTACAAAGCCACCAGAGGCTCTCTTTTGTATGTGATGATACCCTCCGCCCCCCTCCCCACCCTGCCATGGGCTCTGGTAACTGGTATTGGACTAGCAGGAAAAGTTCCATTCACCTTTCTCTTCCCGTCATTCCAAAATGTCGCCAGGGAGGTCTTGTAACGATCCCATGCCTCTGCACGTTCCCACAGACATTGGTGGAGTACGGAGCAAACGTTACCATGCAGAACCATGCGGGGGAAAAGCCATCCCAGAGCGCCGAGCGCCACGGGCACACGCTCTGCTCCCGGTACCTGGTGGTGGTGGAGACCTGCATGTCGCTGGCCTCCCAGGTGGTGAAGCTAACCAAGCAGCTGAAGGAGTAAGTGGAAGTCCCTGCGAACCAAGTCGGTCTGGTCCTCACTTGGCTCAGGTTCGAGCCCGGTGCCGGTTGTCTGGAGAATTCCCAGCCTTCTGCCCATCTCCTTTTCCTCTTCCACCCCGAGTCCTGCCAGCCGGCATCCACGCAATGGGTGCCATCTGCGCAGAGGAAGGAGGATGCTTCCACAAGCAGACAGTGCAGAGCAAACTCCGTGAGCAGAGAATGTGAGGCACATCGGATGAGAGACAGCCTCTCTCCGTGTGTGCGGCTCACGGCCCGATGACTTAGGTACACACACGCATCATCCCCAAATTTCTGTCCTTTACATTCTAGGAAATCATAAAAAAGCCTGAGAGAGAAGAAGAAAAAACAAAAAACTAGACATGGGCCAGTTTCTCAGGTTTTCAAACAAAAAATGTGTATTACAGACAGGCCGTCTGACAACAGTCACCAATGTTAAGATTTACAGAAACGAAGCCGACAATTCATGAGTCCTCAGAATGGAAAATAGCATTCAGACAGCGTGATGTTACTTAAAACCCTCTTGGTCTAGATGGAGTCAGTTCTGTTCTTGATGAGATTATCAAACTGGTAGCCATTGCCTATCAGGAGCTGTCAGGGAGCATTTCTGGGAGGTTGTCATGATATGCCTGACGACAGGGGGGACAGAGGAGAAGTCATCAGGTAGGTCTCTAGCAGTCCAAAGAATCGAGCCGACACCACCTGAGAGGACTAAGGTCAGCCCTTGGCAAACACACCAGTCAAAGTACAGTTGCATATTGGAGAGGGATTCACTGAAAATCCCAATTGGTATTCAAAATCATGTTGACCGATTAAGAGGATAAACCCCAAAAAATTAAATTTTAGAAGCAAAATAGGGGGTGTCTTAAATTATTTTTAAAAATACTCTGTTTGGGGGCGCCTGGGTGGCTCAGTCGTTAAGCATCTGCCTTTGGCTCAGGTTATGGTCACAGGGTCCTGGGATCGGGCCCCACTTTGAACTCCCTGCTTTGCGGGAAGCCTGCTTCTCCCTCTCCTACTTCCCCTGCTGTCTTCTCTCTCTCGCTGTGTCTCTCTCTGTCAAATAAATAAATAAAATCTTTTAAAAAAATACTCTTTTTGGGGCACCTGGGTGGCTCAGTCAGTTAAGCATCTGCCTTCAGCTCAGGTCATGATCCCAGGGTCCTGGGATGGAGCCCCGGGTTGGGCTCCCTGCTCAGCGGGGAGTCTGTTTCTCCCTCTACCTCTCCCCCCTGCTCATGATCTCTCTCATGCTCTTTCTCTCTCAAATAAATAAATAAAATCTTAAAAAATAAAAAAAATACTTTTTCTCCTTTTGAAAAGAGACCTGCGATGGCTGGGAGGCCTTCGCCGATCATGCGACACTATGACAAGCCCTTAGACCCTCGGGCTCCTCTCTAAGCTGGGAGAAACCTTCATCTGTCCACTTCCACCCTCTCGCCCCAGAGACCAAGTCTCTGTCCCCTCCCGCCCTCCCCCTACTAGAGTACGCACTTCAATGAGTTGATTAGGATTTTACTAGACACAAATAAGGTTTAAAAATTAAATATTAAAGCGGTTCCCTCCAAAGGTTGTTGAGTATGTGCAGTGACACTCCAAGCGTCCTCTGCCCAGTTACACAAAACTCCCCTGGGGCGGGTGAGTTAAATGAGCTTCAAGGACTTAATGCAATTGAAGGGAAAATACACACAAACTCACAACTCAGTAAGTTGCTTTTCCACAGTGAAGACACTTGTACATATGTTTTTATGTGTATGTGTAAGTATTTCTAAAGTTAAGTTCCTAGAAGGGGAATTGCTAAAACACAGGGCATACACATTTAAAATGTGGATAGATGTTGCCTAATATCCTTCCAGGTAATGTTGTGGCAATATCCTTTCCCCCGTGGGTAGTGTATGGACATACCCATTCAGAGGAGCTTTAAAACGGTCCAATAGAATGTTGCTGTTTTTTTTCCTTAAGATTCATACTCAGAGGAAAGATCGCAAAACACTGTCCTCAGTCCTGTACCGTGGAGTCTGTGAGCTGTTCATGAGCTATAATAGCTGTTTTATTGGTGAACTCTTCAAGGTCAGGGTCTTGGCTGCCCTCTCGGTTGATGGGCCCAGAATAAAATACACATGTACGCTAATAGATAACAGTTCTTCCATTGTCTCCGAAGCTGAATGCTTTAGACAATTATGGTGAGGCCAGTGGCAAGATAAAATATGAGAGGTTAGGCTGGAGACCCCGGTCTTTGACTTACTGTGTGCCTCAGTGAGATTGGCAGGACTAGAAGTGAACCGGGAAATCCACTGGGTTTGGCCACTGTAGCCTGTGCCCTTCAGGCTCCAGGGCACCCCCCAGCACAGAAAGGTACAGGAGGAGCGATGAGAACCACGAGTTTTTCCAGTCCAAAGTTCTGAGTGAGAGACACTCCAGAGTGCCTTTTCCTGCCAGAAAGCCTTTCTACTAACTCTTTAGAGTTAATAAACATAACTACTGTTTAAAAAGTGGCGACCTTCAGCTCTGTTAGAGGTCCTGATGTACAAACCTAGATATTACGGGTTGAATTATGCCATCCCCCCCCCAAAAAAATAGGGTAGAGTTTTAACCCCTCGTACCTCAGAATATCCACTTATGTGGAGATAGGGTCTTTACAGAAGGAGTCAAGTTAAAATGAGGTCATGAGGGTGTGTCCAAATCCAGTATCATTGGCGTTGTCATCAAAGGGGGAAATCTAGGGGCGTCTGGGAAACTCAGTCAGTTAAGCATCTGCCTTCGACTCAGGTCATGATCTCGGGGTCCTGGGATTGAGCCCCGTGTCGGGCTCTCTGCTCAGCAGGGAGTCTGCTTTTCCCTCTCACTCTCCCTCTGTGATCTCTCTCGCTCTCTCTCTCAGATAAATAAATCTTTAAAAAGGGAGGGGGGATTTCGCTGTGAAGGCAGACACACACAGGGAGAACACATGGGTGAACATGAAGTCAGGGATCAGAGTGGTGCATCCACAAGCCAAGAGCACCATCAAACCACCAGAAACAAGGAGAGAAGCAGGGAACAGCCTCCCTCTCAGCCCTCAGAGGAAACCGATACTGCCAACCCCTCGGTCTCAGACTTCCAGCCTCCAGAACTGTGAGAAAATAAACTTCTGTTTTTTAGCCACCCAACTGATGGTACTGGGTTAACAACAGCCCCAGCATGGCATATACCCATCTATGTTCTCATGTTTCATATACTTTTACATAATCATATTTCACATGATCATGTGCTTAAAATTGAGCAGTCCTTGCTGAGGGGCTTCTTTAGACTCTAGACAGTAGAGTCCCTTTTTTTTCCCATTCATACATGGAATTCCAATCATCAGTCAACCCGATCGCCCCCAAATAGTTTTCTTAACTGTACCATAATTCACTGTGACACTTAACAAACCCTTTAAAAGTAGACGGTAATCTTGCTTCATCTACTTTAGCCCCTCACTATTGTTCTTTAAAAATTTGACTGGCAATACCAGCTTGCAAAGTGGGAAAGGTAGAATGTACTTTTGTTTTTTATTCTTTCTTTAGAATAAGGGTTAGCCAACTATAGACTATGGGCCAAATCCAGCCTACTGTCTGTTTTTGTAAATAAAGTTTTATTGGAACCCAGCCACACACGCAATCATTTACCTATCGTGTAGGGTTGATTTCATGCTACAAAAGCAGAGTTGGGTAGTTATGACACAGACCGTGTGACTCACAAGCCTAAAATATTTACTATCTGACCTTTAGGGAAAAGTTTGCTGGCTCCTTCTTTAGACAATTAGTTTTCAGTAGGTGAGTCACAGAATGAGTGAGACAAATTGAAATCATAGACATTTCTTGTCTTAGGGATAAAACGTTAGGACTAAGACTGACTTATGTCTGAAAAACAGAGTACTTGGGGAGTTGGAAGGGTGTCATCCCAGTCTGATCTCACAGAATTAGAGTTAGGTGGCCAGTGGTTGTTGAGTATGTACAGTGACACTTGGCAAGGAGAACAGTGGGCTTCCTCAAGCCCAGATCTAAGGTACCGCAGTCATTTTAAGAACACCGGCAACTCAGGGCACCTGGGTGGCTCAGTCAGTTAAGTGTCTAACTCTTGATTTCAGCTCAGGTCATGATCTCAGGGTTGTGAGATCAAGCCCTTTGTTGGGCTTGTGCTGGGCATGGAACCCGCTTAAGATTCTCTCTCTTCCTCTGGCCCTACCCCTGCTCACGCACTTGTGTGTGTGTGTGTGTGTGTCTGTGCGAGTGCGCACATGCGTGCACACTTTCTCTCTCTCTAAAAACAACAACAACAACAACAACAAAATGCTCATTCATTTAGTTCCATGTCCTGGCTCGTGAGAGGGCCTACCATTTTTTATGCTAATTGTATTAGTTCTCTATTCCTATAACAAATTACCACACACCTAGTGGCTTAAAACAACACAAATTCATCTTATAGCTCTATAGGTCCAAAGACTGGAATGGGTCTCCAGATTAAAATCGAAATGTCCACAGGCCACATTCGTTTCTGGAGGCTCGAGGATGGGTCTGGTTGCAGGATCGGTTCCTTGTGGTCAGAAGACCGAGGTCCCCTTCTTTTGCTGGCTGTCAGCAAAGGGTCGTTGCCAGTCCTTAGAGGCCACTGCATTCTTTGGCTCATGGCCCCTCCCTTCGTCTTCAGAGCCAGTAACCACAGATGAAATCTTCACACTTTGAGTGGCTCTGACCTCATCTTCTATCTCCTCCTCACTGTTAAAGATTTGTGATTCGATTGGATAAACCATAATGATAATAATAATAATCCAGGATAATCTCCCTGTTTTCCTCTCAGCTGATAAATAATCTTGATTCTGTCTGCAACACTGATTCCCTTTTGCCACCAAAGGTAACATAGTCCCACCTTCCAGGGATTAGAATGTGATAGACGTCTTGAGGTGGGAGCGTCAGCACACTAATACTAGAGTTCAGTAAATACTGCTATTCTCTGAAAGTCAGAATCAGTTGGCTTTACTTTCCTCAGGTTCTGTAATAGGCTTTCTAAACTGATTTCAATTTCTGTAACCTGTGGCTTTTAACTGATTTTCTTAAATTTGAAGCACATTCTCATTCACATGCTCTTATCTCCAGAAGAAAATGAGTGTTGACATACTGTGTTTCCCTTCATGTAAGAAAATACCAAGCTATTTAATGGTTTTTACCCAATACGGAAATAGTTGTGTTGCTCTATTTTGCTCTTTTCTGATCACTAAATTAATTCAATTACTTTAAAGATTTAAACAATTTGGAAAGAGTAAATTATATAAGTATACACGTTATGGAGCTTTCTTAAAAATGGTATTATACTACACACAGTATTTTGCAATTTCCTTTTTTACTTACTATACATATATATATATACATAAAGTGTACTTTATATATGCACATATATTAGGGAAACCTTTCCTATGTCATGGATACTGAAATATATTCTCATTTTTAATAGCTGCCTTTATGGAAATAACTAAATTATTCACTTAGTCTTACTGATGAGCATTTAGGTTATTTACAGTTTTTTGCTAGCGTGAATAATAAGCATCCTTTTGGGTACTTGATTGTGTCCTTAGGAAAATTTCTGCATTGCAAAATGAAGAATATGCACATTTGTAAGGCTTTGGGATTTGTTGCAATTTATTGAAATAATCACGAAAAAGTTTATAGCTGCTCATTTGTAGTAGTGGCCATGTATCAGAGAGCTCATGTGTCTCCATTTGTTTTTTCTAGACAGACAATGGAACGCGTCACATTGCAGAACCAGCTCCAGCAACTTCTGGAAGCTCAGAAATCAGAGTCACTCCTTTCTTCACCCAGGTAATACCAAGAACATGGGTTCTTAGAGTTCTTAGTTATTTTTAGTCTCTGAGCCTTCTTTTGGACCTCTAGGAAAAATATCTTTAAGGAGACCACAATATTTTATTTTTGTAAAGAGGAATAAAATTGAGACATTTCAGGGGAAAAAGGCCTTGGGGCTAAAGTCAGAACACCTGGGTTCATCTCTGGCTCTGTCATTTCTTCTTTCCCCGCTTGTAAGCAAGTCACGTACTCTTTCGGACTCCTTCATTTCTTCATCTGTGAAATGGAAATAAGGATATGTAGACTTGTAAGGTTGTAGAAGATGAGAATAATAGAATTAGAGCAAAATTGATGTGTAAACAGTAAAACAGTAGACACATTTATATTGTCATGGCATTAGGTATGAGGCACTATACTTTGGTCATAGTTGCCACTATGCAGATTGATTTGCACAGACATTAAGGGATTATTCTTATTCCAGTCCTGTCGATTTGTTGTAAGTTGTTCGTGGCAGTGAAGGAAATCAGTGATAGAAAATCCCCTCATATGTTCTCCGTCATCTTTCAGTTCACCATCCTCCCCAGCTTCCAGAAGGTCCCAGTGGAAATCTCCAGATGTGGACGATGAGTCTGTAGCCAAAAGCAAACCTGGAGTCCAAGAGGGGCTTCAGGTTCTCGGAAGCCTGTCGGCATCCAGCCGGGCCAGGGCCAAAGGAAAAGACGAAGATTCTGACAAAATCCTACGCCAGTTACTGGGAAAAGATATCTCAGAGAGCGTCTGCACCCAGGAAAAGTTGTCCTTGGAATTCCAGGATGCTCAGGCTTCCTCTAGAAACTCCAAGAAGATCCCTGCGGAGAAGAGGGAACTCAAGTTAGCTCGGCTGAGGCAGCTGATGCAGCGGTCCCTGAGTGAGTCCGACACGGATTCCAACACCTCTGAGGACCCCAAGAGCACACCCGTGAGGAGGCCTGACAGGCCCCGGCCACCGCCCATCGTGGGAAGTGTGGAGAGTGTGGACAGTGCAGACAGCTTACACCTGATGATAAAGAAACACCCCTTGGCATCGGGACGTAGGTTTCCTTTTGGCATCAAGGCCTCCAAATCTCTGGATGGCCATAGCCCATCCCCCACCTCAGAGAGCAGCGAACCTGACTTGGAATCCCAGTGTCCCGGCTCAGGGACCAATCCCCCAAGCCAGCCCTCTGGAGACCCCGCTCAGCCCAGCCCCGACAGCACCGCCGCCCAGAAAGTGGCCATGAGCCCCAAGAGTGCCCTCAAGTCTCCATCTTCCAAGCGCCGGACCTCCCAGAACTTGAAACTCAGAGTTACCTTTGAGGAGCCTGTGGTACAGATGGAGCAAACTAGCCCGGAGCTAAATGGGGAGAAGGACAGAGATAAAGGCAGGCCCCTCCAGAGGGCCTCCATGAGTAGTGAATCAGGGGACCAACTGAAAAGGCCTTTTGGAACCTTCCGGTCTATCATGGAGACACTCAGCGGCAACCAGAACAATAATAATAACTACCAGGCAGCCAACCAGCTGAAGACGTCCACACTGCCCTTAGCCTCACTTGGAAGGAAGACAACAGACGCCAAGGGAAATCCCATGAGCTCTGCTAGCAAAGGAAAGAATAAGGCGGTGAGTGCTATTTGGAGACTATCCCTTTTTTGCCTTTGAATTCACTGTGCTGTTCCTCACACTACAGATTGGTGACCTTTGCCACCACGAGGGAATCCCCGGAAAAAGTCCAAAGGGATACACGGGAAGCCCAATCCATGTGTTTTCTAATGAGATATTTCACATTGGAGTATAGACACTTTGCTCTTCCTTTGGAAAATAAGAGAGAAAGATTAAATACATCACAGGGTATTATACGCCAGTCCCCCAGGTGCCCTAAATAGTTGGCTCCCTGAGTGTTAGGAGTCCTGAACCGGGAGGCATTTCTACAAGATCAGACCACCAGCTGATGTGAAATCAGGCCCTTCCTTGGCACTGACTCTTCCTCAGGAAGAATTTGTTCTCCTTAGATGACTGGCTAGTTTATTCTCAAGCCCAGTGAAAGAGCACATAAATACTCTATTTTTAAAGACTTAACCACTCAACTTTGGAATGACCTTTAAAATGAATACACCCACAGGGACCTCCACATTGGCATTTTACGACACAAACCAGTAAGTGTTAATCAGGATAATGCTGGGGCAGTCTGGAGTGCTCAGTACATGAGGGATGGCGGAGTGTGCCATGAACTACATTTTATAATTGCATTTCCTGGAAAACCATGCACTGTAATCTGTGGTTTAAAACCAGTGACTAAGAGATAGGAACATCTTTTTAGGCGATGTTTGCCGTGTGCTCTGTGCATGCCGTGCCATCCCCAAAAAATGGTATAGCATCCAAAATGTGAAACTCTAAGGAATGAAAGGATGCAGAATATCCATCCTGCAATCTAGAGAGTCCCAACCTGCGTAATTGATTATTGGCCATAAGGTGAAATTCCATTACGGTGAGGTTTAAGACCCGTCCAGATTCCTTTTGCAATACCGAAATCGAGTTTCCATTAATATCTCTCTAATTAATTGAACGCCAGTTTTAACTATACATTGATTTCCAACGTGAATTGTCTTTGTCTTAAAGGACTTCCGTGTTGTATGTATTTCAGCTAGAAAAGTCAGCCCCGTGCCCCAAACCCCGGCCCCTTTGGGTTTCACACGGCCAGCCTTACCTTGCTCAAATAAGACTTTCCCAAGTCACTTACTGGGTTCTGTCACTCAGGAGTGAAAGAATGATCTCTGCAGCTCCCCATGCTCCTTAAAGTAGGTATGAAGCTTCTGTCCAACTAAACTGCCTCCTGCATGCCTCCTGTTGATTGAGACATGTGCATGTGCCGAGCTTTGTTGCATGTTTTCAGATGATGTTTAATTGCACCTCTCTAGGAGATGTACGGCAGCTGCATCACCCTTTCTTCTAACTTGCTGACCGAAGAGCCTCTGCGTAACCATGCACGGTACGTGGTGCTAGCTAGCGGGTCCCTCGCGCAGTGAGGCCATGCCTTTGCTTCCAGTAACATGACCTTTTAAGCCACAGTCCCAGAGCACCCTTAGCAGGAGCTGATACCAAGAAAGAAGAAAATGACACCTTCCCCTCACACACACACACACACACACACACACACACACACACACACACACCCCAACAGAAGCAGCCAAGCTTATAACGGGGCTTTAGAAAGGGATCAAGTGCCTGATTGGCGGGGCTTTATTCCAGCCGCAGAGGGCAGAGGAATCTACTCACCTTACAAACATGCTGAGTCTCCCGGTTGACTTTGGCTTTCAGTCTTTGTTTTAATGGAGTCAAGTACCAAGTAAGTATAGAAATTAAATTTCCTGTCACGGGTGGACGGAGTCGATCTCTGATCAGAATCAGAGCTGTGAAGGAGAGCTGAGGTTTTATTTCATTGCTTATCCTACAGTGAAAGCTCCTTTCATCACTGTGCTGGGGAGAAGCAAGGCCCTGCCATTCTGAAATTGCTCTCGCTTAACGCTCAGAACCCCAGTGCCCAGCGGTCAGCCCGTCTGTGTGTACCCACCAGTCACACGTGGGGCTTTCCCAAACAAAAGGTTTATGCTTCAAAATGCATGGACTGTGTCCAGAAAAGGATCGTCTTCGAAGGTCCCCAGTGGCTCAGGCGCCTCTCTGGGCAAAGTCCTTCTGCATCGGGCTTTCTTTCCTCCCTGGGGAATGTGCATAACTCCTACTCCTGGAGGAAGCAGGAAACGGGGGGGGGGGGGGGGGGAGTGAAAGGAGAGCCGTGGAGGGTGACTTCCTACACTTGGTGCCCGGTGACTGGCTTCTTTCAGAAGAAAGCCCCAAATTCATGTTAAGGGAGGCTGTCACTTTTAAATCATTTAAACTTGCTTGCTTTAATATAATTATTTAAATTAAAAGAAAAATATGTTACGCCTTGCAGCACCCTTCCAAAATCCTCCGCACTGTTTTGTGAATGTGCGTCTGTTTCTATATAATGATAAACACACCCAAATAAGAGTGTATGTGTTGCGAGTATAAATTTTTAGGTCAGAATACTAAGGTGCAAGAAACGTCCTTTTCTTGACCCTTTAAATCAGATTTAATCTGCTCCAGGTCTCTGGTCAGCCCAGAGGAGAAGTAAATCTCAGGCATTTCAGGGAGTGCCCCTAGGGGTCTCATTAATTCAGCACATTGAAGGAAGCACCTTGGAGCTTAGGTATTTACTGGTCACCAGCATTCAACTTGGGTCAGGCTCACACGGTGCCTGAGTCTGGGCTGCTTCCGGCCACCCTGGGGCAGGGAATCTCAGCCCGTTCTTCGAACCCAAGGCCTGGGGTAGGAAGGAAATAGAAGGAAAAATAAAATGTGCATTCCCCTCCCAGACATTGGTACTGGACCCCCTCTCTTCCTCCCAACCCACCTCCCCATCCCCATACCCTTCTCAGTCCCAGGTGAGGTTGGGTGTGTCTTCTGGTACCTGGAAAATTCTGCTCCTGTCCTTAAACAGAAGTCACCAACTTCTGTTTAAGAAGGCAGGAAAGGCAGCACAAAGACTTGAGAAACTCTTGGGAGGGAGAAGGAGAAACACCTCTCATCTCTCGAAGGTTCCTACAGTACCTGGAAACAAGACAGTTAGTATCACAGTGGATTGTCCTGCCAGAAATATTTCGTCCTGTCTTTTTACAAGCAAAGGAAGAAAGCTGAACAATTTTCTATAATATAATTACAAAAGTCAGAGGACCAAATGAGGTTTTGGGGCTCCTGAGCTATCCAACTCTAGGTTAACTCTTTCCTACTCAGTTGAGGGAACAATCCTTCTGAAGGCTCAGTTCTGAACCTCAGAGTCACTGGGTTTACATATTAACAGAGTTTGATTTCAGCGATAAACTAGAAACCCCAAAATAAAAATACTTAGTGTATTTAAATAAGCATCTTGGCCACCCTTCCCCTCCCCTACCTTATAAATTAACCTCTACTTTATCATGGTTTCCGTTTAGCGTGTGTTCCACAGAAAGTGAGAAGTCCCTCGTTGGCTCACACTGGAGAGGGGAGGTTTCTCGGATTCACTCATAATGACACAGAGGCAGAGAGAACGTGGCCAAGTTCACTCCTTAGATAAAATAAGGGTGGACGGCCATAGTGGAAATGAAGATTCCTCAGAGAAACTAACACCAGCATGAGATTGTGGGCATGAAAAACACCTAATTGACTCTAGTGCTTGCTTCATTTTGCCTCAGGGACCCATTGAAGGAACATCCCACAGAAAGATACAATATAGAAAGGAACCCAAGGGTTCATCCCTCAGTGATGCCTTCACATCTTGGCCCAAGAATTTGCTTGAAAGCTAAACGGCTCCTCCCGGGTAGCAGCAATTCCCCAGGTTTATATAACTTTGGAATCCAATGGCAGTCATTGGGTTGAGGTTGGTTCCAAATATTAATGCCACCGAATTACCCTATCGCTATGGCCCTAGGAGAAAGAGTGGGTCCCCAGAACCTAGTTGCAGACATATGCTGGAGTCCCATTTTAGTTCCTAAGAAATGTTTATTTTTCCTGGGAAAATACGGGCAGTAAATACATTTGAAAGAACATCACCTCTGTGTGGGGATTCTGTTTGCTATTTATTTTCCTAAATTGGTCACAGCTTGATAGCAAAGAATCTAAATTTCTTTTCAATGCCCTTTAAAATTAGATTGGACTCCATTACTCTGGACAGCTTTCCCAGAGTGTTTCCACAGCCCACGATGACTTTGTTTATAACAAGCAGATTTATCTTTACTTTTTCTTATCAAGGACAAGTTGGTTTTGAGTTATTACAACTCCAAAGGAATGTTTGCAATTACTTGTCTTAAAACGCCAATAAGACATTCATTTCCCAGAGTTTAAGTCTAAGTGAGGCCTGGGACACATGACGTGAGCTTTGCGTCCAGCTAGCTAGAGGCAGAGGGTATCATCCTCTGGCCACCACCACTCACACCCTCTGTGACCACAGTGCCACTGCGGCCTGAAACCCTCATCCTAGCCCCAACACCAGAGCAGACGGCTTCAAAACACATTAAGTAATAAACACCATTAGTGTGGGTTTTACTGCCAAGGAATTAGCCACACAGGAAATGATACATGCAGGGCCAAGAGCTCTGGTATCCGATATTTTGCATAGATGTCAAGGATGTTCACTAACCACTTCAACAGGAGTCGTACGTTTGGCCTGAGACGATGTGAGGTGTGGTAGTCATGTGCTGGGCCCAGTAGGAGGTCAGAGTTGAGGGTGCCCACCCCCACCAGCACACACACACACACACACACACGCACGCACGCACGCACGCACGCACACACACATTATGTCCTTACTGTCAGGATATCATGCTAATCAAAAAAATGATCAAAGATATGGAAGCCATTGGAAAAGTAGAGGTGAGGCCCTGGCAGAAAGCTGTCTCCCAAGTACAATGTGTTATCCTCAGCCCCACTGATGAGCACTTCCAGACTCATGATGGAAAAATCCAGTCGGTGCCAAAAAGGAGCCCCAGTCTTGCTGAACAAAGGCATCCTCACCATCATTTCTCTGGATATGAGAAAATAACCACATTCTAATCTTGTCTTTAATTTTTTACCTTAAAGTATCTATTTTTTAACCCATACGCTTTTTAAGAATTCTTGAAGGGATGTGTCTGTAATTTTTTGGTCACTGTTATGTTACCACGGATCATTGATCCATGCTGAGGACATAGTTCTAGAGCGACCTCCCCGAGGGCAGACAGAGTCTTAAGTATAACAGTTCAGAAAAGTTGGTTCAAGGGCTAATACAAAAAGGGGATTTAGCGATTACAGACATTAGCATTATCACTCAAAAACTACAGTTTTGGCTTCTAAGCCCTGATCAGAAGTGGATATTCATTTGTAATATCCTAGCTCTGGGGTCTAGAGCCAGCCCATTAACAGGAATTGATACCAGGTCCCTGAGGTGCCTTCCTCTACTCCAGAAACCCCTAGAACCCCCCTGGTCACCTTCCCCCCCACTCCTCCTCCGTGTGTCCCCAGGTTCTGTGTTCCCTGTACAACTCTTGTCCCTCCCACCCTCACCTCTGCCTCCTTAGTATTCATATTAGTTTCAGAGGGGAAACCCATATTTCATACTGAGCTTTTTTGTCCCTATGACTTAGAGGAGAGAAGAGACCCCAGTCTTGAACATTTCTCCAAAGGCAGGTTCTCCTTTGCTCAGGCCACGGTTTTTGCATTGTCCTTGGCTATCGCATAGCAGAATCTTGTGTGTGGAGGGAAATACTCATGTGATGAGGGATAGTTAAAATGACCAGACCCTCCCAAAGTCTCGGCACAACTTCGCAAGCTCTTTATAAAAGCAGCCAGAGTTCCCAAGGTTGACCAGAGCATGATTCACAAATGGAGTTTCTTTCCATACATGCCGTACACCCACTGGGAAAAAGAGAAAGTATATGCTGCCACAGGAAGACAATGAAACAGAGTTGAGTCTCCAAGTATAAGGAGTTGAGACATAGAAAAAGCTATTGCAACTAAGATCCCATGTTCAGTCTTCAAGCACTGCCCTTGGAAGGCAGGAAATGACCATGTGGAACAGCCATGAATGAGAAGTAGGAGGGTACAGAGAGAAGACCTTCCTTCAAAACCAAAACCATCCCTCCAGAAATACGTTCTTTCAGCATGTGAATCCTGCCTTAAATGCAATCACGAAACTGAAGAACAGACTACTCCCTTTTCCCACCTCCACCCTCCTTTCCTCCCTCCCCTCTAAGGTCCTGGTTTGAACTGTGAAATGCCCCCAGGGAAACTGCCCTGTTAGTGTCCTATGGGCACCATCTCTGCCACCACGGGGGTGTCTCTGAACATTAAAAAAGCAGTGCCTGTCTATAAGCTCTGAGGAAGACTAGAGTTTCCAAGAAGCAGCCATTGATTTGAGGTTTAAAAGTACCAGCTACCCTATGACCCAGCAATTGCACTACTGGGTATTTACCCCAAAGACACCGATGTAGTGAAAAGAAGGGGCACCTGTACCCCAATGTTCATAGCAGCAATGTCCACAATAGCCCAACTGTGGAAGGAGCCCAGATGCCCTTCAACAGACGAATGGATAAAGAAGATGTGGTCCATATATACAGTGGAATATGACTCAGCCATCAGAAAGGATGAATACCCACCATTCGTATCAACATGGATGGAACTGAAGGGGAAATAAGTGAAATAAGTCAAGTAGAGAAAGACAATTAGCATATGGTTTCACTTCTTTGTGTAACATAGGGAATAGCTTGGAGGACATCAGGAGAAGGAAGGGAAAAATGAAGGGGGTGGAAATCAGAGGGGGAAATGAACCCTGAAAGACTATGGACTCCGAGAAACAAACTGAGGGTGTTAGAGGTGGGGGGGATGGATTAGCCTGGTGATGGGTATTAAAGAGGGCACGTACTGCATGGAACACGGTGTTATACGAAAACAATGAATCATGGAACGCTGCATCAAAAACTAATGATGTACTGTATGGTGACTAACATAACATAATAAAAAAAATTATAAAAAATGTAAAAATAAAAGTACCAGCTAGAGACTTTACCCAGACAACTTCCAGTACCTTCACCAAGCATCCCTGCTCCAACCACAGTCATCTTGGATTTTCCTTCCCACACTGAGAACCTTGCAGATACATTACCCTCCTGGATGCCACATCCCTGGTTTGCCAGTGCACTCACTGCACCACCGTCTTTCTCTCTAAGCCAGGCATTTTGCTGTGCTGGCACAAGGTATGCTGCCTTCCTAAAAGAGATCAGAATCCAGGGAGAATTAAGAGGATAGAGTTATAACACAGTAAACTCCATGAAACATAGAGGAGCTTCATGACAGTGGGGACCCTTGACAGCCTCCCTACACCCCCCATCTGTACCCCAGTGTCCAGCTTGGTGCCTGGCACATGCTAGAGACTTCATAAATATTTGGCAAGAGGGAGAGTGGAGGGAGGAAAGGGAAAAAGAAGAGGGAAAAGGAGAAACAAAAAGGACTGAGCTTGTTATCCCAAGAAACAACGGTGTCCTCCATCTAAATCTAGGCCCTTTGATTACAAGCCTCCCTACCTACAGTGAGTTTTTAGTGTGGGTACTTAGAGGGCAAGTTGTTCATTCTTTGAACCTGAATCCCATTTTTTAGTAGATGGGATTTAGAGATTTGCTCTCAGTAAAGTTCTGAAGGAGACCAGGAAAGTAACAAAATCTCCCTGTTTTGGTTATCAGTGGAAGTGTAATGCATGCCCGTGGACCCTTTTAAACTAATCCTCCAAGTAAATTGCTGTCTGATCACGATGGGCTATGGAAATGTGGAATCCCTGCCTGGATGAATCAGCAAGTTAGATTACTTGCAAAACTGTTATTTAAATTTAAGCCTTTTCTTCTTCCCAATTTTGGTCACTGAGAATGTGATTTTGTATCCAAAAATGAAATCAAGGAACAGCAAATTATCTGAATAATTCATGCCACAATTACCCAAACACTTTTGTTCTTTTGAATACTGGTAATTCAGGACTAGGTAATTGAGGGATTCAGGGAGGCTTATCCTGATATTATTCAAATAAATGCCTCAAATATACACTCGGCTCTAATCATGCTGGGTTTTGTCCTGCAGAAAGTGTTCCTTTTTAGTGTTCTTGACCACAACACCCCTTATATTAAAGCAAAAATACTCTGTTAATGTCTAAATGATGATATCATCCTTAAACTACAACCTAAGCCTTCTTTTTAACTTTTATTGATTTTTTGTTTACTTTTTTGTCAAAGTGCTATAGGTATATATAACAATAATGCTAGCGTCCTAACAAAAATTGGCTCTCCTCTGCCCAACCTACCCTGTTCTGTATTCCCACTCCCCTGAATCAACCACTTGGCTTTCTTTCAGATGTATTCTCTAGTATTCTGTATTGCCAGATCACATGCTCATACAGATACTCAACTTTAGATATTCCCTCTGTTACCTATTGGCTTTCCACTATAAAAGGTAAAATGATAGCTAACACTTATAAAGCATTAACAGTGTACCAAAGAATATTCTAGATGCCATCTGCATATTAACTGTTTTAACCTTCACAGTAACACAATATGGTAAATACTATTATTATCAGAGTTTGCAGATTGGAAGCCAAGAGAGATTATGTATCTTGCCCAAGTTTGTACAGTAATGATAATAATAAATTATGGAGCCAGGATTCCAAAAATCTATATTCTCCACAAAGAAACAAACTTGTCTAGCTCTATTTTAGCACCCAGCACTGCCCCCTACCCCCAAACACACACATACACACACACACACACACCTGCTTCCTCTTCCCACCATTATTAATACAGTTGTATCTCTCTTTGGGGTTAAATTAGTATTTGGTGTTTATTATTACTATGGCTGTCTAAATATTAATCACATTAGGTCCGTGCATTTCCTTTCTAATTATAACTTTACATTTTGAGGGGAGAAAGTAATTTTTGCTTCTCAGTTTACAATTCATTTCTAAACACTTCACAGGAGACAGAATCCTTCCTTCAGCACACTCAGACAAGTCAAGTGTCTCTGAGTTTGTTCATGGGCTATGGAAATGTGGAATCCCTGAGGAAAGAGCAACCTCTTTCCTCCTGCCCCAGTCTGGACTGCTGCTATCTGGCAGGGCTATACAGCTGTCTTCCTGGTGTTTCCCCCATACATTATTCTGGGAATTGCTTCTGCTTCTCTCCTGTGTAGAGCCCTATTTCCTGAATCTGTCTTTTCCCATTTGGGGTTTATGCTCTTGTTTTGGTAAACACATCCTCCCATCTTTAGGAGGTGAATGGGTGCTAAATTTGTTGAGACCTTGTCTGTCTGAAAGGATCTTCATTTTGCCCTCATTCTGAATTAGGTGTGTTTGGCTGGGTATAGAATTCTACCTAGGAAACGATTTTCCCTCAGAATCTTGAACACACTGTTTCATTTTCTTCTTGCTTCTAATGTGTCTGTTGCAAAGCTCCATTCCTCTCTAACTGCAAATCCCTTGGAAGCTATTATGATTTTCTCTTTATCCCCAGTATTTTGATTTCCTGATGCTTTGTCATGATGCCATTTTCATTCCTGACATGTGGGCGCTCAGCAGGCTTTTTCAATCTGGAAACCTATGTGCTGCAGTTCTGGGAAATGTTTTTGTACAATTTCTTTGAAAGTTTTCTCCATTCCAATTTCTCTGATCACTCTTTCTGGAAATCATGTTATTGTAATGTTGGACACACTGAATCAATCCTCAGATTTGCTAACTATTTTTCTATCTTTATCCATACTTCTGCTTTTTCTAGTTCCTTTAGGAAAGAACTGACGTGTACCTTCCAACCTTTCTAATTTTTTATTTTTGCTATAATAGTGTTAATTTCTAGAAGTACTTTGTTGGTTTTCTCTGTTTCCTCTTTGTAGCATTATACATGCAGGACTTACTTAAATTTTACAGACAAATACAAATGTATATTTTTTTCTTTTCTTCCTTTTTGCAGTAAAAGTGGTGTCTGATACAGTTTTGCTTCTTGCTTTTCTTCACCTAACACAATGAAGGTCTTTATGTATTAGTATATAGTTTCTTTATTCTTTTACACAGCTATGTATTATCTCATTGTATGAATGTCCTATTTTTAACCCTTCATTTTATTGAGATTCTCACCTTCTTATGACTTATAACAGCTCTTTATATGTTACATATTAGGAAGACTAACCCTTTGTATTATGAATTACAGACATTTTCCCAGTTTTTCTTTTCTTGTTAAAGATGTTCAAAGTTCTCATTGTCTCCCTATGTTATCTCTGTTCACTTTGACTTCCATTTCTCTGTTTATTTTGGTCCTGTCTTTCATAGTAGCACTTTCCTCAAATACCTGATGATCTCCAACTCATTTATATTCACTAAAGCTGAATGGAAACTCCGACTTTATGGGTGAGCTTATGGACTGGTAGATGTTGCTTCACCCGAACTGGTGAGGACAAGGCTCTTTGTTGGGGAAGTCCCTGTCAGTATTTGTAGGTCTTTTCTCTTGGCCAGTTCATTTCTCAAGTTAAGGAAACTCCAGTCTTCTGCCAGGGCCCATAACCTGAATGCCAAGCATTCATGAGTCAGACTAAAGGGAGATGGGTTGAGAATCATATTCTCACTTTCTCACTTAGGGAGACTTTCATTTAATCTTCTGGTTTCCACCCGCTTCAGCTGAATTCAGAGTCTCTCTGGCTCATGCCTTGTAAATTGTTACCTCCAGTTTTCTTTCAGTGGGAAAGAGATATATACCCAGCTACATTTGATCAGGGAGGTAATCTGGGATATGAATTGCTACTTCCAAAAATTTTTCAGATAATCTTCCGATTTTCAGCACCCACTCAGCACCCACTGTCACCTTCAGAAATACATGATGCTTTTGGTTTCTGCATCTTGCAGCACAAATCAGTTTGTTGGGTTCCCTGCCTATAGGCTTGGATTTCTGCATCTTCAACTCTCCTAAATCAACTCCACATGCCCATCCACCTTCCTGTTTCTGAAATAGTGTTGGTATTTTGTCTATTATCATCCCCTCTCACTTGCCTTATTCATTTAGGTTTATGCCTTTTTTATTTCTTTACTTTCCTTTTAGTGTTGTTTTGTAAGAATAGGGTGATGAACGTATGTATTTAATCCACCGTGTTTAATTGAAAGTCCCTAGAACATCTTTTAGCCAACCAGGTTTTTCTTGCCCCTTCTTCCCTTTCTTGCCCACAGACACTCTCTAAGGTTCTATTCAGGGGCACCTGGCTAGCTCAGTTGCTAAAGCTTGCAACTCTTGATCTCGGGGTCATAAGCTCAAGCCCCACGTTGGGTGTAAAGATTACTTAAAATCTTAAAAAAATTAATAAGGTTCTATTTAGAGGCATAAATAAAGTAAGAATAAAGTAAGAATTAGAACATTCAGGTTGTGATGAGGATCAAATACTTACTGGAACACTAAGAATAGACTACATGGTCTTTGTAAGCAAGCACGATTTTGAGGCCATAAAATCCCACTTGAGGCTCTCCATCCAAATATGTCCTCATGTTAGCAAGTAGCATTACCGGAAACACTTTGTTTTTGTCTGATGTAGCAACAAGAAGGAATTTATTAATATGTAGGCTGGCCCACCTTCAGGAGATGACTCCCCTCTGGAAGATTTTTGTACCCAGAATGCGAGTAATATCTCATGAAAATGAATGTATCTACCCAGGAGGGAATTCACTTATACAGCACAACTGTTCCAAGGCTTAAGCTGGTATTTCTTTACATAGGCTTACTAGGTATCAGATCCTGGGGGCAGCAAACAGCATTACTTTTTCCCCTAGACTTACCTACTTATGATCTTCCAACAGTAAACACACACCCAAAAAGAGCATCTTCTTTGAACAATTAAGACTTGAGCTTATTGGACATTAAAGATGTCACCAGTGAATCCATGTCAATAAAATATAAACATCTCTCGTTTCCACTCAACCAACATTACTATACTTACTATCTTATTTGATGTGACTTTGACTTGAATTTGATGAAATTCCCTTGACTAGAATCTTGCCTGGATTCCAATCAGCATGATTGAGAAATTACTTCCAGAGCTGGATTAAAAAGTGTTCACTAAGTGTGTGTTATTACATGACTATAGCTTTTATTGTTTAAAGAGTGGTTTATATGAAAAGAAAATAATTTGCCTACTGGAATGAAGTGTTCTTCAGTGTGGTTTGTATGAGGATAGTTTCCATGTTTGGTGAGCTGTTTAGTGCTGTTGTCTTGTAACTTGACCATAGTTTTATCTAATTCTGGCCTTTATGGTTTTTCTTCTGCTTAGGCATAATGACATCAATAGAAAAATGAAGAAATCCTACAGCATAAAGCACAATGCTGAGCCAGAGTCAAAAGAACTCTTCTTGTAAATCACTTTTTTCTTATCTTTCACTGCCGCCCTTTGGACACCATTGGAAATTTCTGGACTATCCACTGTGGAAATAGAATCATGAGAACCAATGCCTCACCAGCAGAAGAACAGTATCAGGATGCCTTAAATTTATAGTAGTAGACTATATAATACACATTTTTGGGTGATATTTGTATATATAACTTGTTTCTAAAGAGATGACGTTTAAAAGCATGATTGGGCCAATGTATGTTTTTTAAGATTGGATTGGTTCAGCCTACCCACACGACGTCCACCTAAAGCCACTGGCGCCATCTTGTCTTTCATCAGTTGCATGAGTGTTTGCTAATGTTGATTGAACTTTCCTTTCCCGGTAAAATGGGCAGTTTGGGCTCAGCTCCTAAATGAGACCAGGTCAGTGGTATTGTTTTCTGTCAAGAGTGTTTTTTCTGTCATTTCTACTTTTTGTATAAAGGAAATAAAACAATGTTAACAGCACCTAGAAGCTTGGGGCACCTACTTTCTAATAAGCCTGTGATGTTCTGCTTTCTAAGAGACCTTGAGACTATTTTGATTGCTGATATTTTATTTCAGGAACAAACTGCCCAGTTTAGCTATTTTCCCATAGGGGTGAAATAAAACATTCTAGTTTTCATTAAATACTAAAGGATCAGACAAGTATATAAAGTAAGTCAATTCCTTCTGTCTTCTCAAATCCCAGCGTTGACATGAGAAAATACTAATGACATCTAAGGATTCAGCCCCTGTTTGGGTCACTTTTTCTGTCTAGAACACATTATGAGACCTGTCTAATCCCTTTAGGAGACAGTGTGGAGCCTGAGTTTATAACAACCCTATTGTTGATATAGCTCTTTCAGTCCATGTAAGCAGTAAGTTCCAGATGGTTTCGTCCTATCATGTAAAAAAATATTTCTGTTGAAACTTCAAGAGTTTTATTTTCAAAGTGCTGGCACGGCCCATAAGAGGCCTGTCAAATTTTAGTTTGGAAGTTGAATGTGTTCTTAGCAGTAGGAGGGAGCCCTATATGTTACAGTTACGAGCGGTGTTACTGCCATCAGATGTGAACCATTCCATATCCTGGTGGACACAAGAGGCCAAGGTACTGAGTTAGGAGGAAATCTTGCATATATGGATGACAAGCTTGGCCTGACAAATTTGGGCTTGACAAGATGCAATGAGGTATAGAAGAAGGACCTAATATTCAAGTACCTTTTATGTACCAGCCACACTTATGTAGAGATATTACTACTACCATTTTATAGCTTAGCAAACTCGGAAAGCTTTAAGTCCTATGTCCAAAGTAATACTACTTGTAAATAGCAGACTTGGCTCGGGCCCAGGTTTGCTCATTATTCCCACTGGACTAACCTGTCTGTCCCGCACAATGCCATATCTTTAGTGCATTACCCACTGGATGAGTACACAGGGATCATGGGTTGTGTTGGCTCTACTTCGGGATGACTCTTGGGTCTTGGGCGAGGAACATTGCCTCCTCGAGAAATCTGGAAAAGGGCGAGACTGGCCTGCATGCACATTTAAGAGGTAAGTTCCTTTCGACCTACAGAGCAACATGTCTAGGAATTCAACCAATTTGTTCTGTCCGTGTTTGGGTCCTCTGAGTTCCTGTCATTAGAGCCCAGTGCCCACCATGGTTCTGTGTTGCTCACATTGCCTTCTCCTCAAATGAGATGCCCTATTCTGAATTTGGCCCCTTGGCCTCAAGGACCCTCTCTGCTTCTTCACATTTCATTGCTGGGTCCTACTGTTACGATTCTAATAGAGAATATATGGCCAGCACCTGTGAAGATTCCCGTGCTTTCTGCTTGGTACAGAAGAGGTGACACTAGCAACACACATGAGCCAAGCTTTTGGACTTAGTTCTAGAATGAGGCTTGCAAGGGAAAGGGACCCACAGAGTGCTCTCTCTGTTCTCCAGAGGCCCCAGCTTTGTTCTTAGACAGACTGGGTTTTTAAACGTAAAAGTTGAAGGGGTGGGGGGGCATTCTGCAGAGATTTTACGAGCCAAACAGAGTTCCCAATTAAACGTAGCAGAGCAAACCAAGAGTTTGAAAGAAAGAGATGCTACCTTGACATAGAAAACTGGCAATTCAATTGTTTATTGACACAAGCATTTCAGACACCCGAGTACTAAGCCCTGAAGAGCAAATAATTTAAAAAAAAAAAAGGCAAAATAGGAAAATTCAAGTAGATTCAGATGAGCCAGATTGCCAAGACAATGCATTCTGTGTTTATTGATGTTAGGACACTAAAAATGCTGATCCTTAAATCATGCATGTACCCCATCTTTACCATCCAAGTTCTTTATGAAATGGATAAATTACGCTTGCTTGAAATAAATAGAAATGATGTGTTCCTTACCACAAGCTCAGTTGTGTGCAGAATTTATAAAATGAAAACACAGACTCTTATTTCTTCACAGAAATGGAGACACACATGTTAAAGAGAGAGTGTGTTTCCTTGAAGTAAGCGGAACTTTGGGGCCCTCGCCCCATTCCATCCCACAGGGCTAGTAAAATGAGTGAAGCTCTATCTGCCTGCCTAATTACATGCAGCAGAGCTGGAAACTCAGCCCCACTGTAAAAAACTCTCTCAGCATCTGTCAGCGTCTTTTAAAGACTGGCTGCTTTTATGTCACTAAAGGGACTCACTTTGCCAAAGTTCAACACATCAAATTAAGAACGTTTCTTAGAAAAGATAACAAGATACCAAACCTTCACCACTTTGAATGGATTGAATGCCCATTCCTTATTCTCATAAAACATTAGTACCAAGACCTCAACTCTAAGAAGAAATTTCTAGATGTGCATCATGGGGTTAGGAGTGGGTATGAGGACTCTCAAAGGGTAACTATCTTCAAGTAAATTTTTGGAAAGTTAATTTTTTTCTCAAAGCGAATATTTGCAGGCAACATACTGGATGGTACAGGCTAGAGGAAATAACTATAAAATATTTAAATAATTCCCTGAAGGACTCCTTGATACGAAATGTGTTAAATGTTCTCTCTTCAGGAGCCACCTATGTGCGTAATCTGAGTTAGCTGATATAGCCAAGTAAGAATAGGGATCCATGGCAATGGAGGTGATACCATTTCCCCATGTAAAAATGGAGTTTGTGCTGTCTATTGCCCTGAAACTTATTTGTTGATGGGTCTTTTTCTGTAAGTCCCATGTTATCTCCGATTTTATTTCCCTTTATTCTTCATTGCATAGTTCAATGTAACTTGCTGAGTGCCTGATTCCTGTCCCCTAACAAAACCCTATGTTCATTGATCTCCACAAGAATCTTTGTCGCCTCTCATAGATGGTGGTTAGTAAATACCAATCGTCAATTTTTGTCAATATTTTTCAACTTCTGCTACCCTTATATCCTTCTTAGTTTCTTCTCATTTCTTCCCCATTCTACCCCTTCCTCTTCCTCCTCTTCTCTTTTTCTCTCTCTCCCTCCCTCCCTTACTCTCTTTCCTTTGCTGACACCTCCACTCTCCATTTTTCCCCTTTGTCTGCCCTAGGTTCCCAAGATCTGGAAACCCTCTTTATGGGGTTTCCTTGGAAGAAGACTGGCAAAGGAATTGCAGTAAGTAGAAATGTGCTGGACCCATACTTACAATGAAAAATCCTCTCTCCCTTCTTGCTACAGCGTGTAAACAGAACAGCATTTTTCTATATGCTGATGTGGTCATCAGACTCTGATTGAGCCCATGCCAGCAATGGCGCCCTGGGCTAGGCACTCTCTTGGAATAAAAACCACTCAGAAATTGGTATTAGCCACGGTGGGGGCATACAAGGTTACATAAGTTAACAAATTGTGTATTTGGAGGGACACATGGGGAAATGTATTGTAATTGGTTCATAGCTTATGGTTCTCAAACTTTGCTATATATTAGAATCACCTGGGGGAGCTTTTAAAAATCTGATGCCCAAGGGCACCTGTGTGGCTCAGGTGGTTAAGCATCCAACTCTTGATTTCGGCTCAGGTCATGATCTCCAGGTCATGGGATCAAGCCCCGAGTTGGGCTCTGCACTCAGTGCAGAGTCTGCTTGGGATTTTCCTTCTCCCTCTGCCCTTCCCCCGTGCTGAAAAAAAAATAAAAAAAATAAAAAATCTAATGTCCATGCCAACCCTATAATAAATGTAACTCTTGGGTAGAACCCAGACAGCAGTATTTGTAAAAACTCGCCTCACAATTCCAAAAAGGCAACCAAGCTTTAAAACTAACACCTCACTACTCAAAGTGTGGCCAGAGAACATTAGCACTGACACCAGCTGGGAGCACATCAGAAATGCAGAATCATCTGACATTGACCATGGCCTCTCCTTCTAATTTTGTGAGGCTGTGAACTATCTATTGAGACAAAAAAAGACCCTTCCTCAAGGAGAGGGGAAGAATGATGAACCCCTAAACCTAGAGTCAGATTTGGAGAGGGTATTAGGTGTTTTCTGGAAATATCACATTATATTCTTCTGTTTAGTGTGTCCATAAGTTTAAGCGTATATATGGAAATCCTATTCCATACTATAATCTCATATGCAGAAAGTTCAAAATCATATAATTATAGAAAGTGAGGCTTCTTTTCTGGATGGGAGAGGTAGAAGAGAGCACCATAATGTTTCAAGAAAGGATGAGGCCATTGCACTTTTTAAATCCTGCTGGGGGTAGATTTGCATTGTTATTTTTCAAAGTTCTCTAAAATCTGGATGTATGAAACCAAATCACCAAAAAGCTACCCATCTGGCAAGGGCATAAGGAAGACAAAACACGGTCAAGGAAAGACTAAAACCATTCCCAGAACCACTCCTCAACCACCGCTGCGGGGGCTTCCCATATATGCCAACAAGACACATGACTTCATGATTTTATGACTTCAGACACAGTGCAGTGCTATACTGTATGCCAAAGACGCTCCTTTGTTTACACAACACACACACAGAGACACACATGAACACACACACAGTGAATGTCTGCCATGTGCACAGCTCTGTCCCAAGCGGCAGAAAGGCAAGCATAAATCTAGGGTAATGAATGCATATTGCTTTTGATGAAATGTGGAAAGTCTGAGTTCAACTGGATAAATTTTTTGTGATGTCGTGCCCATAGTCGCATTAATATTTTATAACTACATTTCTTTTCTTTCTATGGAATCCATTTCATGCAGTTGTTCAGCCCATGAGGAACAAGGAAGGAAGGATTTAAATTCTATTACTTGTGATCGGCCAAGCTAGCTGTCTTCTCAATATCCTTTCTCTTTTTCTTCCCAATTAAGAGAAGCCAGTTAAATGTTCTCAGGTAAAATGACTTTACCAAATGCCCTGGAAATTAGGAACGGTCATGTGACTCGGTTCTGGCTAATGAAAAGTCAGTAGAGATCCTACAGCACTTCGGAAAATGTTGGGGAGAAAAGCTTGCCTGGCGTTTATCTTTTGTGGCTTGTGCTTTCCCCTCTGGGGCAGAGCAGTGCCTCTTGCAGCCATGAGAACAGAAGTTACCTGCCAAAAAGGGACTAGAAGAAAAGAGAAAGACCCCAGTTCTGTGAGCAGATGCACAGGCTTATGGACTGTCTCCCAAATTATTTAAGTGAGTAAAATAAGTCCTTTTCATTGACTAACTCCCTTGTAGCTGGCTTCTGGTAGAAGCAGCCAAATATAAAACCACACTGATGGACTCGTCCTACAGAATAAAGAGTATACATCCAGGTTATGGGAATAAAGCAGCATGGCACAAATGATATTCTATTGACCGTCAGGTCTGGGAGATATTTTAGCTGTGCTTCAGGATTAAAGTATGTCTTGCTAGTTTGGCAAACAGTGCCTAGAAAATCCCTTGATCAATTGTAATGGACCACCTTCAGAAGTCTGGGACTTAATCCCCCTCATTGTGGCTACTGGCCCAGAGCTCTCGGGTGTTAGCTTCCTCAGGGAATTGCCCTTGGCGGAGAAAGCCGCCGTGCCCAAGAGCACACCCCTTCTGAGGACAGCTTGGATCCGGTGAGTGGTCAGTGCGGGGGTGTAGGGTCCCAGCCCCTCACCCCATGGGAGACAACTCCAAAAAGCCATCCCAGGTCCGGTGTTCCCCATGGCTTTCACCCTACTTTCTCCTCCACTTGATCTTGTGCTCCCCCTCCCCTTTTCTTGTCTTCCTTGGGTGTTGATCCCGGGAGCCATTTGCAGTAAACTTCCTACATGCTAATCCCCGGGTCAGAGTCTCTCTACCAGGGAGCTCAATCTGTGACAGCATATTAGCATAGGCAAGTCTCGAAGAATCTCAGAATACAAAAGCAACTCATTCAATTGTGTTTGGTGCTTCAACGGATTTGTAAACCAGAGGATTTTTCCTTTGGAACACTTGTCACATTCTCCATTTCTCTTAATAGGAGTATAGGTCCTCGTGGGGTCAGTTTTCGATCATTGTACATATATGGAATTTATTATGATTCAGGCCCAGTGTTAAATCAAAATGTATGTGTTGGGGCACAACTGTGGAGCCAAATGAGGACTACAACCAAACTTCTGTTCTATTTTAATACAACTTCGTTTGTATGCTAATAATCTCAAATTGATGCTTAGCTCGTGGGCATTACAACTGGATCACTCCATTCCCAGGGTCCCTTCCACAGGCTACAGGCCCAGACATCATCTGTCAACCTCATTTCACTCCTGGGGGTTGAACTCCATCCTAAGTCCCCAAGGAAATGTCCTCTCTCAACGATGACATTTATCAAAAATCAATATAAGAAATGGCCATACAGAAAAAAGTTGCTATCTACGTTTTTATAAAACTGTTATTGAAACCATCATATATTTTAAAAGTCAGTGGCTTTATAAGGGACCATAAAAGAAATTCTTCTTAAAGTTAGTTTTAGGGGGAAAAAAATCTATAGAAAAGCTGGCATGTTTCTTTTTATTAGCTAATAAGAACCTTATATAACGTGTTTTCCTTTTTGTCTTGGCTGCCAGGAAAAGGTCAAAAGTAAAGTTAGTATTCAATCTCAGTAGCAATCCTTAGCTTCGTTTTTTCTAGCTGTACCCATGCCAACTTCACCCCGTTCCTTTGTCCTCATTTCTTTATGCTTTGTTTTTTGAAATATATTTCACAGATAGCATCATATAAATTGAAAGCATTGTATACGTTGATCCTTTTTCATGGTTGAAATACATCTGAGTCTTCTATTATAAGTCCCTGCTAGTCCTGAAAAGTAAGTAGGCTGAAATATATATGTTTCTTTGGGGGTTTTTTTTCCCGTCTTACCCCCCTGGCTGCTCAGTCCCTTTATTTACCTGATGTGAAAACCCAAAACAACTATATGTGCAAGACAATGCTGATTCAAAGCGTAAGACAACTTTTAGCTTCAAGTGGCACATTAGCTTTCAAGGATGGGGGAAGTCATAGACACACATGTAAAGTGCAAAACAGAAACAATATGTGGGGTGGGGAGACCCCACATTGTCTCTTAGGAGACAATGTTGTTGAGAGGTGGGAGTAATCACTTTGACTTTGGCTGAGGCCAGGCAGGTGCCCTGTAAGGTTTGCTTTTCATAAAGGTGGACAAATACACTCGGGTTCCGCGATTGGCTACCCCAGTCCCCAGGGAATGCTATTATCAAAATGACATGCATCTGAACACAACGTTACATATCCACAGCCAAATGGACTGGCTGTAGGCTGTCCAACTCTGAGAATCTTGTATAATGTTCAGTCTGCCCTGAACTTGATCCAGCAGATTTTCTAACCCACAGGCAGGTGAGCAGAGATGGAGAAGTGAGTTCCCTGTATAATTCCACTTGTCTTCTTGCTCTCAGTTACAGGGCCATGGTCCTCGAGCCTTCACTGTGACCCTGCCTGTGTCAGCACCATGTATCCCTCCTTGTGGTGGCCCTGAAGTTCATTAGTCCTGCCGAGCTTTATTCAAGAGAAGCTTCTATGGGACGTGCCTCCCGCTCCAATTTGGTGCTCACCCCGGGGCCACACTTCTCCCCATGTTTTCTTGGGCAATTAGCTGGGGGACTCTTCTAAGGGACACTGGTGGCCTGGGACTCCCTTTTACCTTGCCGCCATTTTCTCCACAATATGGTGTGATCTGAGGCTCTTCCTATGTTATTCCCCCCTTCTCTCTCTCCTTCCCCATGTGTCAGCCCTGCATCCCAGTCTGAAGGTTCTCCCTGCCTCCTCCTTCCCTCTCCCCTTTATTTTTCAGAGGCATGTCCCTCAAGGAACCTCTTGCACATCTAATCCCATTTTGGTGGCTGCTTTTCAGGCCTTTTAACTGACAAACTCCTTGACCTTCCTCCGGTGTCTTCCTCCTTTTACTTCCCCTGGCACTCCATTCCAAGTTCAGTTTCCTCTTGGCTTTAGCACCCAGCATGGGCTATCCTCTCTTTGCCCTGCTAGGCAGGGTGCAGTGTGGGGTGAGGATGGTGCCCAAGATCTTACAGGTGGTGGTAGGTAAGGCAATGGGTCTTCTCACAGCAAAGATGAACTTGGTGCTACTATGGACATTGTCTATAACTTACGCTGAGTCTTGATTTCCTTCCGTAACATGAGTTACATCACAAAAAGCCATATTCCATTCCCTTGGGCCCCATAAGTTCCAGACACAAGGACAAGGTCTTGGCTTGGTGGGAGAAAGAGAGCGGCTTGTGGGGCAGGGAGAGGTGGTATGTAATGGGAGAAAACTTACCCTACAATACAGGCAAAGCACACTATCTGAGTTCGAAGAAAATTAGAGTCCCTGAGAGGTGAAGAGAATTCTTGTTTTACATGAAGCTCCCCTCCCCAGTGCTTTGTGGGTTGTTCTCTTTGCATCTATTGCCCATGTTCAAAAAATCTTGCTTTCCAGGGGCACCTGTGTGGCTCAGTTGGTTAAGCGTCCGACTCATGATTTCAGCTCGGGTCATGATCTCACATTCCTGAGATCAAGCCCTGAGCTCTGGGCATGGAGTTGGCTTAAGATTCTCCCTCTCCTTCTGTCTCTGCCCCTCCCCCTGCTCGTGCTCACTCGCTCGCTCTCTCCTTCTCTGAAGTAAGTAAGTAAATAAATAAATAAATAAAAATCTTAAAAAAAATCTTGCTTTTCACAGGTGACTAACTCACACTCCCTTCTCTCACCTCAGGTTTCTCCTTCACATCATCAGTCTCCCTATGTAGGTTAATTTAGCACAAAGAACACATAAGTGAATTACTCAAGTTACTCATCACTGTAGGATTTATTTCCCTTGCGTTCATCTTTATCGAAAGAGATGTATTTTTAAACAAACATTTAAAATTTTCATAAACTTGCTACAGGCAGTAAATTGCAGGTACAGGGAGTAAATATTTGGTTAAATTGCGAAGTTACTGGTCGTCATGTTCCTAATGGTGATTGCCTCTCCCAACTCACGTGCAAGATGTATAGTCACAGCCAATTTCCAAAACCTGTAGAGACTTCGAGGAGAAAAGCAGCATTCTATTTGTGCCTTATCTGAATAGATGCCTGGCATCCTGGCTGCAAACTTCCAGGTTTATCTGAATCTGCACACACACCTGCGAGAAAAGCCCTGTGATGTCACATTCCCAACACTTGCTAGATTGTTATGACAAGTCTCCAGCAGGAAACAATTTATCCTTAAGTTTCAGAGTGGTCAGGAGAGGATGGAAAGCCCTTCTTGCTGCTTGTATCTACAAGAGCAGCTTTTCAAGGGAATTCCAAACCATTGTTCCTTCCCAGGCTGACATTGTGACAAACTAGGAAAAATCACACCTCTGATTTCAGCGCCATGTTGCTAGAATTTATCTTGGCCCCGTGGACCTTAAAAAATACTTAATTTGAATATCCTTCAGCCTCCTTCCAAGACAAGTTTCAGAGGCTGAGCTTCCTCTCCTGTGCCCCTTCTGTTTTCCAGACACACCACAGCCTGCATGACGCAAAATGTGCAGCAACAGAATTTCTTGACTGGCTACCTAATTAAGTAAATCTCCTTGCCTGGAGGAAACGAGGTTAAAATAACATTGAGGTCTGTGCCTATACCCGCAAAAGAGAAGAAATTAAAAACCAGGGCTGAAAATGCCCTCTCTTGTGCAATGCGTATTGCAGAAAGTCTGTCAGATGAAGCTTCAAACACGGACTAGCATTTTCCAAAACACAAGCTCAGACCCTGAAGTCTTCTTCAATGTTGCAGGTCTGGCTGACATTCGTTCCTGGAGGATTATGCTGGTAGAAACCACCACAGAAGTGGCTTTCCCAATGCTGCCTGAGATATCTTCTTAATGGAAGGTAAGAGCACCATTTCCTCTGCTTTTCAGTAATGAACACCTGGAAAGGAAAAGCATGGTACTCTGAGGAGAGATCTGAGAGGTCGGCTGCCTCCCAGCACTTGCTAGAAGGGGCATGTGCACACCATCCCAGGTAAGTGCTAAGTCTAAGCATTGGCATTTCATTTTTCAACCATGAAAGTACTAAAATATATCCCCTCAGGAAGCCATGTTTTACTAGTATATATGGGGTTCAATCAGATGAGAATTACTTTAAAGGTAATAAATTGCTCATATTCCTCTTGACCCAGGGAATAAATAATCGTGAAGGACAGACTTCTTGGGGTTATACATCATTTTGTTGGTGTGTTTGTAATAATTCAACGTTGAAGGCATCGCACCTACCTAGCCAATACTGACAAATTCATACTCAACAGCCGGCTCTATCAGACCACTGGTGACAGATCCTCTTGAATGAATTTAGTATATATAGTACAGCTAATGTCTAGTTTAGGCACACCTCTCCGCCTCCCAGTTACCACAAAAATCTATTACATTGGAATTACCTGGTTTGTTTCCATATTAGTGTGTGACATCTAATACGGCTTGGTAACATGGTTTACCATATTTTCAGGGCATAAGCATTTATGGGAAAAACTTGAGATGTGTACAAGGTTTTGGACATGTGACTCATATAAACTGGAATAAGAGCATCGTTGCTAAAACCTAGGGTTTGCTTTGAAGCCTCATCACAGTGTTCCTGGGAAACCATTAAGCAAAATGCCCTGAAGGATAGGAAAAATTGCATTGAGCAATAAAATGTCAACAAACTACAGAATTTGAACATCAGGCACTCTCATCTAAACATGCCCTTCTCTCCTTTTACTTGGCAGGGGTTTCGTTTTTAAAAAGTAATAAACTCTAGACTCCAGTTGACCTGGGGATGTGTTTAAGAAATCCAACCCTAGAGCCAGAAGCATTATGACCTTTAATGTGGACTCCCCACCTCAGAAAAACCATAGAAGGAGAAATATAAACAGAAAAGGAGAACAGAAATCTGTCTCAATTGTCTAGGTCTTGGATTTTTTTTTGAAGAGGGTACACAACAAAACTCCCAGCCAGAAGGAACAATCTTAAATCTGTTTAAACAGGTGTCCAGTACTTAGTGTCTCACAAAGAGCAAATTAATATAACCATAGCACAGTTTAAGAAGGATATGAACAAGGAAAACCTATCCACAAGCCTGTGTAACCTTATAAACCTGGGCCAGACACAGTTTGGTCTCAGAGCAGGACTGCAGTCAAGAAAATAGCTTCTCACAACCAAAAGTAATTTCAATAACTCAAACCCTTTCTTTACATTTCCTGAGAACCGAAAGGGGATCCAGATTCAAAGACCATAACAATATTTATGAAAACCTCCTTTCTTCTTCTTCCTCTCCCCGTCACATTGGGTACCAATCCAGAGCCCTTTCATTCACAATTCCCCGTAATTGCTCTCAACACATCATGCTCCTCTTTCTGCCTGTCCTCACGATTTTCTGTGTCACTTCATCATGTATACGGACCTTACCTCTCTTATAGCAGAAAACAAAATTCCTCTTTGTAAGAAGAAAAACAATCAGGAGATTGATCTGGTAATTAGAGAATTCTCTTTGGCTGGATAGGGGAGGGGAAGAGACAGCAATCATCCCACATTCATAATTTATCCCAACGTAACTGTGTCATGAGTTAAAAACTACTGGTAAGGGAGGGCTATATCCTCATTATATCCTTAAAAATGAGACCCAGAGAATCTGAGAGACATGATGTGGGTACATTATGTTTGCATATTTCTAAAGATAATGTTCACCTAGAAAAATTCATGGGCATTAAAGCACGGAGAAGATCTCTGTTCTCTTCCTCAAAAGAATGGAATTTTGTTTTGGAAGGACAAATCTGACAGGTTACCAAGGGGGAGGTCTAGAATTTCTTAGAGAAAGAAGTGCAAAGAGGTGTCATGCTCACTGGGAAAGGTCACACAGTTTGGAGTAGTAAGTTGGGGATTGCCTGTACGTGACTGGCATGAGTTTTCTCATAGGTTCTGTCCTACCATATCAGGGGTGGTGAACCCAAATCCTGTAAGAGTCAAGCCATGTCCTAATCAAGTGGCATGGACGAAGTAGGAGCTAGGAAACATGGAAAGAGCCTGCCCCATCTAAAGTAATTACTCCTTTCCCACTAATTCTTATCACACAGGAATGTTGGCTTAGTGTTGCCAGATTCCCACTTATCCAGAAGAACCTGAAAATCCGGATGCTGTATGTAAGACCTTCCCCCTGCAATCTTGGATGTTGGCAGTTGACTATTTTCCACCTCTGTGAATGCCAAATTGCCATGCCTAAGGGCTGATGCAGCCCACAAACCACATTCACTCTGGGGGAAAAAACTAACCATGTAGAAAATATAGGCTCAGGTCCAAGAAGTCGGTATCAAAATAGGAAAGTACCTTGAAAGAGGATCCCCTTACATAACAATTCCACTTTTAGAAAACTTCACAATGAAAAAATTTCTTAACTACACAAAAACTAATATATGAGGATATTTATCACAACAATTTGTAACTGAAAAATGGAAACAACTAAGTTATCCAACAATAGAGGCCTAGTTTAAATAAATTTTGTACAATATATCCATAATGTACTAAACTCAATGAAAAATAATGCAGAAAATTATCAGAAAGTTGTTCTTGATTTACTGTTAAGTCAGCAAGCAGGTTGCAAATAGAATATAATTCCATTTCTTTATATGCTTATATGTTTATGTGTATATATTCTGTTCAAAGTAGAAGTTACAAAGGAAATTAGAAAAAAGCTTTAAAGTGAAAAATAGTGAGGGACGCCTCAGTCAGTTAAGTGTCTGCCTTTGGCTCAGGTCATGATCACAGGCTCCCTGGGAGCCTGCTTCTCCATCCCCCACTGCCTGCCACTCCCCCCTGCTTGTGCTTTCTCTCTGTGTGTCAAATAAATAAATAAAATCTTAAAAAAAAGAGTAGTGAAAACACAATATATCAACATCTGTGGGATGTAGCAACAGCAATGCCAAGTGGCAAACTTTTAGATTTTAGTGCTTATATTAGAAAAGAGAAGTTTAAAATCATTTATATAAGTTTCCACATTAAGAAGCTGTAAAAAGAGAAGCATTTAAATCCAAGGTAAATAGAATGAATAAAATAATGAAAATAAGAACAGAAATCTAATAAATAAATATTTTAGAAATATTTAAAAAATAAAAACAAATAAGGATTTATTTAAAATTTTTAAAAAGAGAAGAAATCGATGAAAAAATAAAAGAGAAAAATCTACAGGGGAAAAATCTAGTTATTTGAAAAGGTTTGTAAAATTGGTAAACCCCAGGCTGATCGAGAAAAAAATTTTAAAAACCAGTATCAGCAATGAAATACTCATTTTCACTATAGATCCTATAGCCATTTAAAATGATAATAAGAGAATACTGTGAACAATTCTATGACAGTATAACAACTTTACAAAAAACAAATTTCTTGGAAGACATAAATTGCCAAAATTGACACAAGAAGAAATAGAAAATCTGAATAGCCATATTTATGTCATAGAATCCTGTATCTAATATATAAATCGAATTAATGATTTTTTTAAAACTTTGGGAAAATTAGCTTTTAAAAAAATAGCTTCACCGCTTAACTCTATCACACATTTAAGAAATGATGTCGATTTCATAGAAACTCAGAAAATCAAGGGGGGGAGAATATTTCCTAATTTATTTTATGTCCCTGGTTTTAAAACCAGATAAATACATAAAAAGAAAACTACAGATTAATATTCCTTGTGAAAATAGAAGCCAAAGTCTTTAATCAAATTTTAGCAAACTGAAGCTAGCAATACAGAGAATAATACATCTTTATCAAGTGGGGTTTATTTCAGGGACACAAGGTCGATTTTTATAATTTTTAAATCATTCGATATGATGTACCACAATAAGACAATGAAATAGAAAATCCTATGATTATATTAATAGATATAGTAAAAGCTTTTGACAAAACTTAATATCCATTCATGAGTAAAAACTTTTAGCCATCAAGGAGAAAAGAAACATTTTTAACATGATAAGGCATGTTAGAAAATCCTACATTCTCCATAATGGTGAAAATGTTGCTATTTTCCTTAAGATTAAGATGAGTAATAAAGCAAGGATGTGCCATCTAATCGCTGCAATTCAAATTGTAATGGAAATCCTGGCCAGTGTATTAATGCAAGGAAAAGCAATAAAATGTTTGCAACTTGGGAAAGAATAAAATTATCGTTATTCCCAGATGACATGATGGTGTGCATAGAAAATCCTAAGGAATCTACAAAGTAAGCTACTAGAATTAATCAGTGAATTTTGCAGTCTCAGGATACAAGGTCAAGAAACAAGAATAAATTGCATTTCTATGTATCAGCAGTGAATAATTGCAAAGTGAAATTTTAAAAATATTTTACAATAACATCAAAAACAAGAGACTACTTAGAAAAAAAATTGAACAAAATACATGTAAGACTTCTACACTGAAAACTACAAAACAATGCTGAGAGAACTTGAAGACCTAGAAACAAAGGAATAAACATTGCTTACAGATTAAAAAATTCAACATTGTTGTCAGTTGTCCCAAATTGGCCTGCTGTTTCTATACAATTACAATCAATGTCTGAAAGGATTTTAGTTTTTCAGAGATTGGCATGTTCATTTCAAAATATAGAGAGAAATGCAAAGGACCTAGAAAAGCCAAAATAACTTTGAAAAGGTTGGAGGATTTACACTCCTTAGGTTCAAGATTTGCTGCAAAACTACAAAAATCAAGACCATTGTGTTGGTATATGGATAGATATATAGATATATAGATCAGTGAAGCAGAATAGAGTCCAAAAATAGACCTGCGCAAATATGCTCAACTGATTTTTTACAAAATTCTCAACAAAATTCAGTGGGAAAAGGATAGAATTTTCAAGTGGCCCTAGGACAGTTGGATATCTGTGTGGATGTGATGGTTAATTTTATGTGTCAGTTTGGGTGGGTCACAGTGCCCAAGTAAGTAGTCAAACATTATTCTGGATGTTTCTGTTAGGGATTTTGTTTTCATTTTTTGGATGAGATTAATATTTCAGTTGGTGACTTTGAATGAAGCAGACTGCCCTCCCTAATGTGGGTGGGCCTCATCCAATTGGTTGAAAGCTTTAATAGAACAAAAACTGATATGCCCTGAGAAAAAAAGCAATTCTACCAGAAGACAGCCTTTAGACTGGAACTGCAACTAACTCTTCCCTGAGTCTCCAGCCTCTGCAACAGATTTTGAACTTAACAAACCTCCACGAACACATGAACCCATTCCTGAAGGAAACCTGTGCTCACTCTGTGATTCAGCCAGTCCGCCCCTGGGTGTGCCCCTGGTAGAGACAGATGCTCTGAAACTTGAATGCTAGAGCATAATAAAAATGAACTCAAAAAGGATCATAAACCTATATATAAAAGTCTAATATTTGAGGGGCACCTGGGTGGCTCAGTCAGTTAAGTGTCTGACTTGATTTCGGCTCAGGTCATGATCTCAGGGCTGTGGAATTGAGCCCCACATTGGGCTCCACACTCGGCAGGGAGCCTGCGTGAGATTCTTTCCCTCTGTCCCTCTCCCTGCTTGTGCTCTCTCTCTCTCTCAAATGAATAAATTAAAAAAAATTAAGTCTAATATTTAAAATTTGTAGAATGAAGCATGGGAAAAATACTTGTGACCTTGGATTGTAAGCAAAGATTTTTTTAGACAGAAAAAAAAATAACTCAGAATTAAGCAAAGACTTTCACTCAGCAAGAGACACCACTAAGATAATAAAAGGTAAGTCATAGACAGCATAAAATAGCCACAGTACATATTTCTGACAGGGGATTTAAATCCTGAATATATAAAGGACTGCTACTCAGTTTTAAGAAGATCGGCAAAGTATCTGAACCCGTACTTCACAAAAGAAGATAAACACGTGGCAAATACACACTCGAAAAAGTGCTCACCATCATCAGTCATGAGGGAAATGCAAATTAAAGCAACATGAGACACTCCTGATTGAAACAGCATCTAGTCACTAGAATGGCTAAAATGAAAAAGACTGACAATAATGCCAAGTGTTGTCAAGGATGTCAAGCACTGAGACTCTCTTACACTGATGGTGAGAATGCAAAATGGCACAAAAAACTGGCACTTCGTTGTGATGTTAAACACACACCAACTATATTTACTCAGGAAAAGTGAAAACCTATCCACGAAAAGCTTAGGCCAAAATGTTTACAGAAACTTTATTCATAAATAAAAGAGCCCAAATGTCCATCAACAGGTGAATGGTTAAACAAATCATCATACATTCAAAGAGTGGAATGCTACTTAGCAATAGAAAGGAATAAATTTGTGCAAATCCATGGCAGGAGCCTTGACACAAAAGGACATATACTGTGTGATCAAGAACAACCCAAACTAATCTATACTGATGCAAACAAGAGTAGCGTTGGCTGGTGGGTGGATCTGGGCGGTAAGGGGTTTGACTGCAAAGTAGCATGCAGGAAATTTTACTTCTGTTGGAAACACTCCGTATCATGACTGGGATGGTGGTTTCATAGATGTATATATTCTTTCAAAAACTCATCAAACTTGTACAGTTAAAGTGATACATTTTATTGCATGCAAATTATACTTTAATAAATTGATAAATTTTTTTAAAAAACATTTGCTTATGAGACACCTGGGTGGCTCAGCTGGTAAAGCGTCTGCCTTCAACTCAGGTCCTGGGATCGAGCCCCACATTGGGCTCTCTGCTCAGTGCGTGGTCTGCTTGAGATTCTCTCTCTCCCTCTCCCTCCGCCCCACCCCTCAGCTTGTGCTCTCTCTCAAGTAAATAAATAAAATCTTTAAAAAAAAAATTCACTTAAGACTGTCCCACTCCTGCCCCACAGCTGCTCAAGACCTCTTACGTCCAGCAATCTCCACCTGCAAACTCCTAGAAAGCTATTCCCTGTTTTCCAGGTATCAGCACATACATCCACCAGCCCTTGTCTACTCCCTTAGAAGAGGCCTTTATATAGGAAGTGATCTCACCTCTGGCTGGCTGGGCCTTACAGTCACCTGGGGTATCCATTAAAAAAATGTAGGTTCCTGGGTCCTATCCCTGCAAAGTCGGATCATAGGTCTACTTTAAATCCAAGGCAAATGATACAGTGCTGTCCTGTGTTTATTTCTCGCACTCCCAACCACACTAGATGTGAGTCACTGCTGCAGGCTCTGTGGAAACTCAATTCCCGCTTGTGTCCAGGGTGGCCCTACTGGACACTGGCCTCACTTTTTAATAACAGCCTCTCTCAAACTTCACCATCTTAGGGGACAAAATGATATCATTCTGATCATTTATACAGCAAATGATGAGGGCTCCGAGACAAATTAACAGTTCAGTCTTTTTGTAGGGTCCTCACCCCTCAGTAACCCCAAGACCCTCCAGAGGAGGAGGTTACATGGATGCAGGAATCAGGCCTACTCATCAGCAACTGCTTGTCAGGGCATTGGGAACTCACACTTCCCCCTGAGATCCCAGATTAAGGATAAAATTCTTTAATGGCACAGTGAAAATGAGGGTCTCTGCTCTGGCTCCATGTCAAGGTGACCCTAAGGGATTCTTACTACTCAACTGTTGTGTTAAATCAGAGGACATTTTTCTGCAGTCTGTGCCACAAGACCCCTGGTTAGAAAATTGCTTTGTCTGAAAACCTTTATTTGCTAGTCTGGTCTGATTAGAAAAATCTTGAAGATTGTACCTGCAAACCCACGAATATCAGGATAGTCATGAGGCTGCTCACTTGGGATTTCTACCAAAGCAAGGTTTTGTTTGCTGCCTCCTAGCTTCCAGGGTAACTTTACAGGGAAATAGGGTGTGTGTGTGTGTGTGTGTGTGTGTGTGTGTGTGTGTGTGTGTGTGTGTGTGTGTGTGTGTGTGTGTGTGTGTGTGTTGTGCGCGTGCGTGTGCGCGCACACATATGGGTATACACAGAAGAATGTATCTGAGACCACAATTTTTATTCCATCCATTTCAGGTCCTAGAAGACCAGGTAAGACACTGGACCATTTTTTTCAAACTGCAGATGTTCTGTAGGCCTCATGGACCCTTTAATAGAAGTGTTTTTCATCATTTGGGCTGCCACGAGCACCTAGGGGATGGGAACTGTAGCTGGATAAGAAGGCAACAAGATAAATCTCTGTGCAGGGCAGTAGGGCAGTCAGGGAGGGGAAAGATTTAGAAGGCAAATGGCAGCACGAGGAAATTCAATAGCTACAGTCCAATAACTGGGGTGAAAAGTGGACTCAGAAAGGAAGAGGTGGGTTGGAATGCAGAATGCAAGCTTGACCTTCTCTGCGGGTTTGCCTGGCGCCCTGGTGACAGCTCTTCACTCTCAAACTTTACACGTTTGCCAACAAGGGCACTTTGGAAAGTAGGGAGCACACCTTCCATGATTTAACCTAGTTTCCACTATTGAAACTCTCTGACTCTTTATTATGTCTTTCTGATTCTCTCCAGTGGAAAAGAAAAAAGAGACAAGCCTATACTACTTTGCTAAACATTCTGTCTTATTGGTATGCTCTGGACAGATTTCTCCCTAGTTTAGGATCTCCTAGGAATCCCCAAGGTGTCCATTTCACTAAACTGATGATGCTTGTAGGATTTTATAGACTCATACAATTTTAGAACTAGAAAGGACATTGGAAATTGTGTAGTCCCAACTCTTTTTTTTCTTTAAATTTTTTATTGTTATGTTAATCACCATATATTACATCATCAGTTTTGGATGTAGTGTTCCATGATTCATTGTTTGTGCATAACACCCGGTGCTCCACGCGGAACGTGCCCTCCTTAATACCCATCACCAGGCTAACCCATCCCCCCACCCCCTCCCCTCTAGAACTCTCAGTTTTTCAGAGTCCATCGTCTCTCATGGTTCATCCCCCCCCTCTGACTTACTCCCCTTCTTTCTTCCCCTCCTGCTATCTTCTTTTTTTTTCCTTAACATAAATTGCATTATTTGCTTCAGAGGTACAGATCTGTGATTCAACAGTCTTGCACAATGCACAGCGCTTACCATAGCACATACGCTCCCCAGTGTCTATCACCCAACTCTTAATTTGAGGCATTTAATCATTTATGTAAAAATATAGATTGTTACACCCCCTACTATGGAGCCAGGAATCAGAAAGAGCCCAAAACTTTCCCTCAAACACCTCCATGTCCCTCGTTTAAGCCCCTCTAATTGGTGGCTCTGAATTTCCCTCAAGGTGGAGCTGTAAGTTCTTTAGGTAACTACGTGCCATATTCCTTATCTTAATTCCTTGCCTTGTTCCTCAGTTCATCTCCTTCGGACCCTAGCGATAGGTCCTAGGGATACAGTTGTGCATAAAACAGATAAAAATCCTGTCCTAAGTAAGTTCATATTCTAGTGGAGAAAACAGTCAACAAAACTAAATACATATGTGCTATCACATCAGACACTGATGATAAAAGAAAAATAAAAGGATCATGATTGAGAGGCTAGCGGTGTGCTTAGATGGAGGGGTTGGTTAGGAAAAGCCTCCCCAGTTGGTGACACTTGAACAGACATGTAAGTGAACGCAGAGAGAGAACCCCGTGGAAATCTGGGACTGGCGGTCCAGGCCCCCAAAAACTCTGAGGTGCACATGAGTTCGGCAGGTTGAAGAAACAGCGGACTGAACGAGGCAGATAGGAGGTGATGTCAGAGATAAAAGGAGGACGGATCAGGTACAGGTGCAGGGCCTGGGAGGCAACAGAAGAATAACCAGTGATTTCCCAAGGGCAAGGGTGCAATTTGCCCTGCTCCTACCAGACCAGAGGTAACGTGAAGTCATTATAAATTCCTGAAGTCAAACTCTGTCTTTATGATCTCATACAGTCCCAGTCACTGGACAAGATAAAGTGGATTACCAGGGGAAAAGCGGATTGAGAGCACGATGAGTCATCCCCGAAAGGATTATGATGACTAATACAATCTAAACGGAAAGGTACACGTTGAGAGATGTAACTGGGATTTTTCAAACCATAAAAACTGGGATTTTTCAAACCAGGTCCTCATGGAATTATCTTTATCATTTTTTAAATAGGTTTTCCTACTAGAGGTAGAGTCAGTTTTTTTTTTACAGATGTGTAAAAAGAAGCCTCTGGAAGGCCAGTGGCTCATGAGCAATTCCCAAATGGTGAGCCTTCAAGGAACTCATGGTCAGAGGGGAGCCTGGTCTGTCAGCCGGCGGTGGGGGTGGGCGCCAGTGGCGGGCCAACTGGGCAGAATGAGCTAGTAAATCCAGCACGTCTTAACTTGGGTTGCTATCCAGATTACAGTTCACACTGGTAAAATACAAATAGGCCCTGTTTTCCACAAAGCAGACAATTTCTCAAGTGAATTTTCAAAACCACTCCTCCCAAAGTGCTATCTGCCCAGTACCACTATCGAAGAGTGCTGCTCCCTGAGAATAAGTGATTATTTTTTTTTATCCGAAGCTTAGATAATTTAATATGCTTCCCAAGAAATTAGTCCAGAATGGGGAAATTCCAAGACAGTTACAAGTAAGTAGAAAAGGGGGGAAAAAGTAATTTTATATACTTTACATGTAATCACGCCTTAATTGAGCACTAAGAGAGAGGTACAATTTTTATTAACAAAAATCAGTATTTCCTCACCCCTACTACATAAAGATTAAACAAATAGGCAAAGAATATATCCATTTGAAGGGATACCAAATGACATACCTTCCACGGGGCCTCATATTTCCAGGTCCAGCTTTACTCTCATCTCATTTTCTCAAATGTGATGAGATCTAGGAATGCCTGCCCCTCTCTTGCCCTAAGTGGAAATGAACATTTGATCCCAGTTGATCCTAAAAACATATCTGGACAAGAAGCAACAGTGCCAGCCAATAGGTAAATGGAAGACAGAGTTGGAGATGTTTTTCCTCATATGGGACCTGGAATATTTAGGGATTCAGGTATGAATATGAACGTCCAAAAGAGGTAACGTTAGTAGCAATCTAAGAAATGGCTACTACATAGCAGGTAGTTTAAGAACTCACAACTCACAACCCTGGGGCACCTGGGTGGCTCGGTCTTTGGACGTCTGCCTTCAGCTCAGGTCATGATCCCAGGGTCCTGGGATCGAGTCCCGCATCGGGCTCCCTGCTTGGTGGGAGGCCTCTGTCTCCCTCTCCCACCCCTGCTGCTTGTGTTCCTTCTCTCGCTGTGTCTCTCTCTGTCAAATAAATGAATAAAATCTTAAAAAGAAGTCACAACCCTGCAGGGAGAGAAATGCATGGCCACCAGCATAGAGGGAGTTAACAAGTCATGTCTCTCTGTCTTCCTGGTTCCATGAGGAGGGCAGCTGAGCCCCTTTCCTGGGTATGCCTTGGTGTCTCCTTCAGACACAGAGTGCCCAATACATAGGCAAATCTTAGGCTTATGTTGTAAAAATACATGGTTTAAGATACCAAGAGGCAGTGGTTTTTAGGGTCTTATATTATCTTCATACTTCAGGGAGCTCAGAAGAGATTTTTAGCAATTCAAATTCGTAGATTGTTGCCTGAGGAGTGTTTATCTCTTAGAAATATTTGTTGTTGGCTAAATGGAGATCTCTGTTTCTGCTCAACTACTTGACATGTCATATGCCTCTCCACATGATTCAGGAGTTTTCTTGGTCTAGCCCATGACCTGGGATCTTCTCTAAATTCCTAAAGAACTATCTGTGCCCTTCATTTGTCATTTAATATATACTCTTCTATAAGATCCTCCCTCCCTCCCCTTCCTTCCTCCCTCCCTCCCCTTCCTCTCTCTCTCCTTTCCTCCCTCCTTTCCTCCTCCCTTCCCTTCCTTCCTTCCACTTCCCCTTCTCCTAAAATTTATTGACTGCTTACTCTGTGAACACTATTCTTATCTATTTTCTGTCAATTTTCAAATATAATCTTCTCAACAGCTCTATCATCTAATCTCTCCCAATTAGATTCTCTAATTCTTAGGTATAGATATTGTCTTATTCCTCTTTGGATCTTAAGTTCCTAAGACTCTTATTCATCCAAAATAGTAAGAATAATTGACCAAAATCTATGTACTAGAGTCCACTTAAGTTTGACATGTCTCTCATTCCAGTATAACTTAAAAAAAGAATTGTCCATTCTTCATCAGTTCAGTTATTCTGTCTTAGGTTTGTAAATATCATCATAGCATGGCTGGCCCTAAAACAAACATAAAGATTTTTATGGAAACAAGGAAGGAAGAAGGAAGGGAGAGAGGGAAGGGAGGAAGAAAGGGGGGGAGGGAGGGAGGGAGGAAGGAAGGAAGGAAGAGGGAGGAGATTGGAGAGGACTGACATATCTCCTACTTTGATAAACTGCAAAACAGCTGTCCTCTTTATATGCTCTTTCCCTTCCGTATTCTTATAAATCAGCCAACAGAAGATGATTAGTTTCTTGAAGAATGCTTTTCTATGTAATTATATAAAAATGTTCCTATATCCAAGAATGTATGTGTTGGGGTGGTGGAGGCAGAGGGAGAACATTCCATAAACCCTGATCGGCAACCCCAAAAAGGCCAATTTCTCAAAATTATAAATTTCCAAGAACTGGTTCCCTCTTTACAAACTATTTAAAAACTCTATTCCTAAATTAGTTTGGATCGGGTCTAAGCCCCGAATCCCAAAGGCTGGGGATTCAAACCTTGGCTTCAGAAACCATCAGTGACCTACACACTCATAATGAGAAGTGAAAGAGTCTTCAAACCCCAGAACGGGCAATAAGAAGGCCAAAATCCCTAAGCTCATGGGGCTGCTGATCCCATTCTACAGGAATGTTGAAAACACCAGCTTTCCCGGAGAGAGAGACCCCAAACTATACTTTTAGGAGATGCAATCCAAGCCAAGCTTCCTTACGTGGCCAGAGATAGAGCCAAGGACATTTCTGTCAGTTCTACTTCTTCTTGAACTCTTTGGTCACCACAAATCTGAAATTACTATAACAGCAAAAATTATCTAGGAAAATTCATGAAGTCCTGACATGGTAATAAGGGTTGTCCTTGGAAGACCTACCACACGCCAGGAATTAACCAACTGTACATTTTTCTAATTCTTATACTGACCATAGGAAATACATTATGGACAAGGGTATTGGGACTCAGAGAGGTTAAGTAACAATAAGCAACAGAACCATGATTAGAGCCCAGGACTCTCTCAATGTTTCTCAACAAGAGGCAATTTTGCCCCCTAGGGAACATTTGATAACATCTGGGGATGTATTTGGTTGACATTGCTAGAGGGGTGCTCATGGCATCTCCTGGGCAGAGGGATGGGTGCTAAATATCCTGCAGTGCACAGGACAGTCCCTACCACATGGGATTATCCAGCCCTAAAGGTCAGCAGTGCCGAGGCCGAGAACTCCCTATCTCCCTGACTCTAAGGCTGACTTTGTGCTTGGCATCTGAATGCACAGGGAAATGCAGATGGGACTGTGAGGGTATGGCCAAGAGCCAAAAAGGATGAAGGGAAGACATTGACTTGAGGTGGAGATTTCCACTCATTGGTAATGGAGACGGGGAAGTACGCAGGGAAAAGAACTCAAGCCAAGAAATTGCCCATCATCTAAATGAACTGTCCCCATTGTCAGCAGATGAGCACCAGCCAGCATGGTAGATGATACAGAAGACCAGCCAATGGAAATGGACAAAACCAAGCATTCCAGTCCAGGGAATCATAACTGTGGCTGCCTCCTGACCATGGTCTGCCTGCCTTGAGATTGATAGAGTAATCAAGGCAGCCCGTTAGATCCACTTACCTTGGCACCGTGGCTGTCTGGGAGTGAGCCCTGCCAATGTCTGCTTCACCACTGCCCGGACGCTGATCGTCGGCTCCTGGAGCTGGGGGAGTGGAGGGCCAGGCAGGGTGGATGGTCCTGGACAGGCAGGCCCATTCTCTGTCCTCCCTCTACTAATAAATGGCATTCCCACTGCTGCCAATGCAGGGATCATGGAATCTCTGTCAGCAAGATAGCCATTTCTCCTATGCCTGCTTGTAGCATGAAAAGCAGAAGCTTTCTTGGATTGTAGTTGAGTGTAGATGCTCTGTCTCGCATTTCCTTCACCATTAACCAGTCATAAATCAATCCACTCACCAACTTCTGTACCTCTCCATGTAGATTTCTTCAACCCTTTCTAGAACTGGACCATGCTGGAGGAATTGCACAGGGAGTTCAAGAAGGGTTTCACCTCTTGCCTGGCACCCTTCCCCTCCACTCCCCAGGGCAAGATGTGGCTTTGTCCAGGGCCCAGGGCTCTCATCCCTCTCCAGCAGAGTATCCCTCTCTGTGTGCCTAGGGGCTCCAGGCTGGCCTGTGAGCTTGCTCCCAGCTCTGTCACCTACTGTCACACTCAACAGCAGAGGGCCTGGTCCTGATGGCTACATCCAATTGCATTAGTGAAATGAATAAATGGGGGTCATATCTGGGCACACGTCCTTTGCAGTAGTCTCGTAGTGTGTTGTTACGTTCACGTGCCTGTTGTCACGTACAGAACGGAAAGCTCCTTGAGAGCTGGCGCCAAGTCTTTTCTCCTTTGTACTCCCACTACCTGGTACGGAACAGAAGCTAAAACAGTTCACTGACCGCAAAGAGTAAAATGAAGCCACTGATGAATCTAGGTTTGAGAGTGTCTCTATATTTGATTTCCAGTGTCAAAACTGAGCACCAGAGATACCACAGTGGTCTATGTCTAATAAGACCCACAAAACCATGCACAAAATGGGATGGATTTTTGCCGTGTATTAAATTAATTTTTTAATGAAAAAGAATATAAGAAATGGACCAGGGGAAATAAATCCCTTTAACAGGTGACCATTATAAAATTTAAAAACAATTGTCTCTCTTGAAAACATTACAGCAAAAAAAAAAACAAAAAACAAAAAACACATTACCACAGAAGCATGGTGTATAAAAAGGAATATTTCACAACTGTCTTTGGAATGTCAGTGTAATCTTATTTCATATACAAGCTCTTGGTGAAAATGAGGCATTTCCAATTCCTCACGGCAACATTCAGCTACAAATATGTCTTTCGAGAGTCAATGTTCTTTAAGTAGACTGTAACTTGACTAGATTCTTTAAATGCTGTGTGTTAAGATTCCTGAGTTGTAAATATTGTGTTTTGCCCGAAGGATTGATTTATTTGTATCCTAACATATTTCATCATAAAGTAAATGCATGAACTGCTGGGAACAGCTTTCTAGGGACACAGAGACTTAATATGGCACTATATTAACAGAATATTTTGGAAATTAAAAGTATTCCATAATTTAAGGAAAAAAAATGTTTTAGAATGGGAGAAATGAATAATACACAGGGCGCCAGAGATCATATCTTTGGTACAAAGTGATAGAATTGTCATGGTCCTTCTCATGGTCTTCGTGACTCTTGCTACTTCTGCCTGAATCCCCCACCTCTGAATTCCGTTGGCACTTCCTGTTGATATTTGCTGAGACTGAGATGACCAGCCTAAGGCAGATTCCATTGAGGCCACATGTGGAATGAATACAGTAAGAGTTTTGTGTGTGCATGTTATTTTGTTTGACTTGCAGTGTTACAAAATTTCGAATGTGTTAACATTTCCAAAACTGGCCAATTTTCTTGTATGAATCCAGTGTTCTCCGTTCTCTTGAGGGATCAGAAAGATCTGGTAAGGCACAGTCCACGTTCCTGTGCAGCTAAAACCAAGGGATGGCTACTTTCTGTAGAAAGAGCAGGTGCCCTCTGGCTTGCCAGTGTCTCTACGGTCCTGTGGGGGACCTCTCTGGCCTCTGTGGACTTTGAATATGCAACTCAACCCGAGGGCTTGACCAGGTGTATGTAACCTTGGTGCAGACCCACTGCACGTGGGTAAGTAGATCAAGCTGATTGCTGAGACCCTCCTCACCAAGTGCTGGATCAAAGAGCCTGGTTGTGAGTATGGCCAAAGCCATGAAGCTGCAGTGAAGGCTCCCGGGCTGAGCGAATCAGCACATGCCTGTAGGGGTTGTAGATGGCTGTAGGAGGGTCTGGCCGACAGTGGACGGGGATCCCCCAAGAGGAGAAAATGGCTTGTATCAGCAACATGGCAGTATCATCGGCAACATTGCCAAGGAAATTGCCTTGGCAATTTCCTTCAACAAAGTTTCCTTCTACAGAACCACAGGATAGCAGGGATCCCATAGGAGTTCTCCATGATTCATGGGGTGAAGGTGCTCATCAGTGTCACTGCTGTCTTCTGAGGCTGAGGTTCTGGCCTCAGAAATCTTCACAGAGGCCCCATTTGGACAAGCACTCATAGCCTATCTGCTCTTGGCTTTCAGTGTATGTTTTACTTCTTCAGTAAGATAGCTACTTGTGAGCAGGTGAAATGCCTTACATTTCACCTGTTGCCACCTCTGACAAACTACTGTGTGTTAGTCAAATAGCTCATGCGCCTTCTTTGTTCTGACTTAACTCAGCAGGCAGTCTTCAGTGCCCAAGTAAGATCACGAAGACAAAATGGCAGAGCAGTAATGGCGGAAATAAGGCCGGGGGTCATATAACAGCTTGGCCTTCCTTGGCTCTCTATGGGAACTGGGGCCTCTTTGATCCCTGCTAAGCTAGAGATTCCCCAAAGAGAAGAGGCTCTTTAAGATGCGTATATGGAAGCATTTCAAAGTAACTATCAGATAGAAATAGAAGTCTTAGGTCTCACCTGATGACACCTGAGAACAGGTAGTATGCTACTGCAATATTGTCCATGGGATTTTGAGGGCAGGTCTTCCTCTGAAAATTGTATGGTTTCAAACAACTCCCACCTAACTATCAAAATGTATTTGTACCTATACTCATCCAGGATTCTAATAGAAATGAGCTCAAAGAACCACAAGAAGGAAGATTCTTCTGTTGGTGTAAACACTGCTTTATCAGCCTTGCTTCTCATTAGCATACACCCTGCCTTGTAATTATGCCCTAATTTGTACTGTGCAAACATCTAACAGTCCCTCCACCAACAGCTTTTCTAATTAGTCAGAAAATCAGTGGCAGATGTGAAACTCATGGGATGCTGAATATAAAATGCTAATTAATTTGAAAAACTTCAAAGCCTCTTGAAAAACCTCTGAGAAAACTTTGTATCAGGGCTTCATTCACAGAGACCCTCAGAGTTTTGTGTTTCTTTTTCTTCTATCATGCTACCTTTTGAATCTGACTGATAACCATTTTTAGACTCTTCTCTGGACTACAGCTATTTGGGGAATTCGTTAACCCTTAAATCACTACTTAAGTAGATGTGGAATTGGTCACTGCGACACCTTTGATCAAATACCTAACTGGCCTGACTCGTGATCAGCAGGGACCTGCCCGCTCGCTCCAGAGCAACATGAGGAAAGTCCTAGAGTCTGTGGGTTTGTCACTGCCACAGATGAGGGCCCGGGTGTCTCCTTGTGGGTTTCATCCTATCTCACATTCAGATAGTTCCCAAGACCCCTGGGGTTGCTCTTGAACTTTGGTGCGGCACAATTACCCCCAAAGATGGTACAATATGAGGAGTCTCTCTGCCTCCTGACGTAACAGGTCTCATGCTTCAGGGAATAGCTGGTGACCATCTGGTCAGTAACTGACGCCCACCTTAGTGGGAAAGGGGCTACAAGACCTCACAATGGAGACAGTCATTTTTAGTCACCCCTACAACAAAGCTTGGAAATGAATTCCTGTCCCTGCTTCCCAGGGTGGCTGGGGCCATTCTCCTTCCGCGCACGAAGTTCTGCCTGAGGTGAAAAGTTTGTGGCTCTGCCTGCATTTGCCCCACTGCATCCCCGGCCGTCACTTCGAGCACAGCTGCTGGCTCTGGCCTGACCAGCCTTCTCTTCCTAGCTCGGTTCCAGCCATGCCACCCTCCCGACACATCCTCTGGCCAACGCTGAGGAAGGGTCCTGGTTGCAGGGGTATAAAAATTCTCCACAAACCAACAAAAATCACTACGTTATTTTGTACACCCCTCCCATGGCAGCCACCTGTGTTTTCATCAGATTTTCCTTTTGGAAGGCTTAGGAAATATTTTCTTCAGAGCTGAATTAGAAATCGTAAAAATGCAAACAATATGTCCCTCAGCATGTCCTAAATATCATTCAAAGCACGTCACTTGGATGACTTCCCCCTCTCAACCCCTCTGTGAGGTGAGTGCTCTTTATTGTTGCCATTTTATGGATGGGGAAACTGAGGCCTTGCGAGGTGACGCAGCATGCTGGGGTCACAGAGTAAGGGGCAAAACTGGGATTCAAACTCCAGTAAGATGGCTCCAGAGTCCATGCCCCACAAGAGAAGGGACAGCTCACGGTTGTATTCAAAGGCTTCTCTCCAACTAACTGCTCATTGCTGTCCCCAGACTCACTAGATATGTGTCCCTCTGTTCCCCCGGGGTGGGTGTCTTTCCACGTTTCTGCACCCGCTCAGTTGGAAAGCTGTACTCTCCCCGCCACCCCAAAACCCCCACTCCCCTGAGACGCTCATCCCTGAGGGCTGGCTGATGGCGGCTGCCTGACCCTAAGTTATTCTCAGATCAGCTCTGGGCCTTGAACACACAGAACTCTCGGTCCTGTGCTGCAGATATAAAGGCACATTCTTCCCACTGACCCCCACCCCACCCCCTCCACAGACCCTTCCCCTTTAAAGCACCTCTCGGTGTTGGCTGTTGACTGAGGTTCCCGTGTGCACATGTGAATACAACTGACCCCAGGTTTAAGCTCCCCGGGGGACAGCAGTGGACTTCGGCCCTCTGTCAGTGAGGGTGACTTCAGGGAGAATGGGGACATGTTTATGATCCTAAAGGGCCTCACAATTTACAAAAATACTTGGTGCGATTTACGTGTCTGTTCCCATTGTTTCACCTGATCCTTGAAAGCCAGTCAAGCTGCTTTCATTTCACAAATATTCTGTTCTTAAAAATTGCTTTTTAGGGGCGCCTGGATGGCTCCATCGGTTGAGCGTCCAACTCTTGATTTCAGCTCAGGTCGTGATCTCAGGGTCATGAGATGGAGCCCAGCGCCTGGGCTCTGTGCTCAGCGGGGAGTCGGCTTGTCCCTCTCCCTCCCCCCACTTGCCCCCCCATATAAATAAAATCTTCAAAATAAAATTGCTTTTTAGCTTGTACACCTTAGCAGATTTTGTATGAAGGTGAAAAAAAAAGTTTAATAAAATTAAAAAAAAAGAAAACATCATGCAGGTATATAGAAAGGTACTCTTAAGGCAGTGGGTTGCCAACGTTGACTGCATATTTTCATCATCTGGGGAGCATTTATAAATCTCAACGTCAGGCCACACCCCAGACCAGTTTCATCAGAAGCTCAGAGGGTGGAGCCCGTGTTCCGACTTTTTTTTTTTAAAGCTCCTCAGGCAATTCCAATATGCAGCTAAATCTGAATACCACTTTTTTTTTTCTTTTAAGAAACGCAGGCTTCCTTCCTGCTAAACCCATTGCTTCCCAAATTATGGTTACCAAGCTTTCTCCCTCGATGCTGGGCTCAATCTTCCTTGAAGAGTGGAAAGCTCAGCTTGCACTGGAGTTGATAATATGTACCATATGCTGGGGGCTTCCTCCGCACAAGCATATCCTTGATGCTTCCTGTGAATGGTCTCATTTAATCCTCCCAAGAACACTGTGGGGGCAGGGAGCAATCTCACTCCCATTTTAGAGAGGAGGAGGCTAAGGCTCAGAAAAGCCAAATCGCTTGCCCAAAGTCAAACAAGCTAAAAAGTGGTGGGATCAGGATTGGACCCCACGAGTCAGGCTCTGAGACAGAAATTTCTGAATTCTGGTGACCAGGACCTGGGGAGTTTTTTAAGATGTTTTTTATATGTTTTGTACCACCTATGATCTGATTTGAAAATCCTGTGAATTCCCACAAGGAAACAGACTCTTAATGTACAGACCCGCACCCCCGCCCCACCACCACCAGCAGTTCATAGCTAATGCCTCCTTTGCAAATGCTTCTGGCTTGTTGGAAAAGCTGTGCTCTCCAAAAACAAGAGCGTCTTCATCCAACCCAGTTTCGGGGTTCCCAGAACCAGAGTAACGTGGGCTCCCTCTGCTAGGTGCCATGCAAATGCTGATGGCAGTGTCTTGTTCAGTCCTCAAGGCGACCTCTGGGTGGTGCAGCTCACACCCTGATTTTACAGATGAGGAAAGAGGCGCAGAGAGCTTCAGCGATGTGCCTGATGCTTCCCAACAGGTGGCAGAGCTGCCCCCCCAACCCCGTGACCTGGCCACCCCAACCAGACCTCCCAAGTGTTGGGAGGGAAAGAGGGAGCATTTTTATCCATGCAGGCTACAGCTTCTAGAAAAACAAGGACAGCCACAGACCCTGCAGCAGGTGGGAGATAGTAAGAGTGGTCACCAGAGGGAGACAGAGCTTGAGACATCAGCAGGCGCGTCTGCTTTGGCCACAAAGTGCAGAGAAGCTGGAGGAGAAAGAAGAACCAGGGCTGGAATTCTTTGTTTTGGTTCCATTTCTTCCTCTGCTACTGCTGTTTTTCCTTCCTCCTCCTCGTCTACCCGCTCCTTGTCCTGGCGCGTTTCTAACCTGTAGGGAGCAGCTGTAGGAGAGTGTGGCGCCCACGGAGGCTCCTGGGGGGACCAGCTCGCGCCCTCCGCCCAGAGCATCAGCACCTGCAGCCTGAGCAGAGTTTCCGCAGCTCCTCGGTCAGGTCCTGGGGTTCTTGACAGAGACACAAGAGTAACACTAGATATCATTTCTTTTTTGAGGGAAGAAATTGAACACGGCCAAGGCAAAGGGGAGTTTGGGATTCATCTGTAGGGCTGTTTGCCTGACAACTGTAAGTTAGATTCGTAACTACCAAAATATTCCGTGTAAGTGACAGATCCGGGAAGCTACGCTGGTACCATCTGGCCTTGTTTTTTAAAGAACTGATTTCTAATTTCTGGATTTTAAACTTTTTTCAGGCTTCTCCTTAGAATGTGGTGCATCACGGGAAGGGAAAGTATTTCTTAAAACTGATAGAATTAAGATACAATTTTCTCTTGATTCACAGATCTGATTGAAGAAGACGTTTAGTCTCCTAACATCAAGCTACTAGAGAGGGACAACTTGATGTTATTAATCTAGACTTCTCCCGTGCCTCTCAAGCATGTTGGCACGGGAAAGATGCTCTCTAGATAGTTATTGAATTGATTAATGAATGACAGATCTATGATTACCTGGTTTCCTCAGCACAGAACCCACACCTGAAAAGAAAGGCCCATCTGAAAGGACACCTTTGGAGAGCAGGACCCAGGCAAACCCAGTAGCTGGTCCCTTGGTTCCTCCCCTCACTGGATTCTGCCTACCCACTTGACCCGGTCAGGAATTATTTGGTGAAAAATAACAAACCCACTCCACGTTGGCTAAAGGGGAGGAAGGACATTATACTGAGAGGACTCAAGAACCTTTCACAGGATGTAAGGGCCGGAAGCAGCTCAGCCTTCTGGAAGACCTAGAAATAAGGACAGCAGAGCAGTTAGGGACCAAAACAACCTCAGTCTCCCTCTGCTTTTCACTGTCACATCTCTTTCTCTCTTTTCCATGGATTGGTTTTGTCTGTTCCACTATATAGGTAGAAAAATGGCTGCCCTAGTCAACCCAGCATGTCCTCTGAACTCAGCGTCCTGACTGTCACTGTGTCCCAATTCCATTTTCCCCAAACACAGAGTCTGGCCCAGGTTGGGTCAAGTGTTAACCTTGGATCTAGAAAGCTCTGGCCAGAGGAATGAGACCACTTCGCCTACTACCCATTCAAGCAGCCACCACCCCACCTTCTTAAAGACAGCCTATGGAGCAGATGAGCCTCTTCTTGGTAGATGTTCCTGGTTGATGGACCTAAGAGGTACCATCCTTCACTCTGGTCTGGTCAACCTCGATGGAATAGGATGAAAACACTGGAGGAAAAATTTCATAACTGTGTCTCCAGTTAAGACTTCTGTATTTAGGGCGCCTGGGTGGCTCAGATGGTTAAGCGTCTGCCTTCGGCTCAGGTCATGATCCCAGGGTCCTGGGATCAAGTCCCACATCGGGCTCCCTGCTCCTTGGGAGCCTGCTTCTCCCTCTGCTTCTCTCTCTCTCTCTTTCTCCCCCCCCCCCCCGTCTCTCATGAATAAACAAAATATTTTAGAAAAGACTTCTGTATTTAAAATTACTAAATTTGGCTCAAAAAGCGTTTCCTGTAAACAGATGATTTGGTTGATGCTAATTTTGCCGTGTGCAACTCCTACTGCATACGAACAAGTCTGGCACCAACTTGAGGCACGTTTCAAGGTCCTTGTGACCATATATCTGTGTCATACCTCATTTCTGCAGCATCTGGGAACATGTGGTCGCAAAATTACAATTTCAGAATGTATGCGTTTGGGGAAATGGGAAAATTCTTGAATGAGAAAGCAACAGTTGTAAAATATGAGAAATTGAAGGCAAAGGAGTGGTTGAGGCCAAACAGAATGGATCTTCCGCAGTGGTTCATCAAGATGGCCTCAGGTCCAAGGTGATAGGCTATCTTTGGTTGACACTGAAGGGTTTCTACACTTCAAACCTCTTCATGGTGCACCGCAATACAGTGAATCTCAAAAAAGCTAGAGCACGTAGGAATCCTAAAGCATTGTCACCTTATCTGATCAACATAAAAACACACAAATCCAATGGCAAGCACCTAGACCACTGAAAATTTGGCACAAATGAACATTCAGGAATAGAATAAAGGCTAGATTTCTGCAGTCCATCTTCCAATCCAAGCCTTATGCCAGTGGTATGTTACCTGTGGTCACATTGCTGTGTGGATGGTGTTTCAAGATAGGCTTTTGTGAGCCATTCATCACCAAATCCAAGGGTAAGGTACTGCCCCAAAATTAAAATGACTGCTGCAAACTGGGTCAAAATCATCAAAAATGATGAGCTATAATTTGCATAAAATCTTGGTTTCATTGTTTCATTTATCATACAATAAGCCATAGTTTTATGAGACAACTTTTGAAACACCTCATTAAATCTGATTTTTATTTTACTTAACAAATATTTAATACTTTTTAAATAAATAATACTTTTATTTTTAATAAATAATAAATACGATTAATAGAGTACTAACTTGGGGCACCTGGATGGCTCAGTCGGCTAAGCATCTGACTCTTGATTTTGGCACAGGTCATGATCTCAGGGTCGTGAGATCAAGCCCCTCATCAGGCTCTGCGTTTAGTGGGGAGTCTGCCTGTCCCTCTCCCTCTGCTCCTCTCCCCGCTAGCTCTCTCTCTCTCTCAAATAAATAAATAAAATCTTAAAAAAAAAAAAAGAATACTTTAAAAAAATAAATAAAAATAAAAGCACTAACTTAATCCTTACAACAACATTGTTAGATGGGTAGTACTTTTCCCATTTTGCAGATGAGGAAACTGAGTCCCAGATGGGTCAAATGACATGCCCAAGGTCATAAGCTAATGAGTAGCTTAATAAATAATGTAATCAGAGTATATTGTATTGATATCTTTTGAAGTCTCCCCTCCCCAAACAGTCCTCTTTAATAGTATATTATAAATTCTCAGGTCCTTTCCTGTGATCCTCTGTCATCCTCAGTATTCTGTGAGCCTCACCTCCTCTTGACAGATAAACAGATGAGATCCCAAATATCAAATGACTCCCCAAAGCTCTGAGAGCTAGTAAGGGATGTAGTTAGGACTCCAACTAGGGCCTCTGATTCCTCCTGTTCAGGGATCTTGCCCTTGTTGGTCAGAGATGCCAGCTGAGCTCTGGTCCCCTTTCTCTTCCTCATCACGGTCCTCCAAGTAGACCAGGAAGCTTCAGGCTGTTTTGCTGTTTTTGTTTGTTTGCTTGCTTGCATATTTTGCTGTCTTCAGTTTGGTAGCAGGAACTTCGTCTCGACTCATAGAATGAGGTGAGAAGCTCTCCATTTTTCTTTTGCTCTGGAACGGTTTTTCAAATGCATATTTGGTATCATCTCTCCTATAAAACTCTGACTACATTTTCAACTATTTCCAAAATTATTTCTTGATTTTAGTCCTTCGTATTTTGGGGATATATTCGGTAAGAGTCTAAAGCTTATTATGAAAGGCTTCGTGATGGGGCCATCTGAGTGGCTCAGTGGGTTAAGCTTCTGACTCTTGATTTTTGGCTCAGGTCATGATCTCATAGTCCTGCTTGAGATTCTCTGCCTCTTCCTCTTTCCCTCCCCACCCCCATTTACTTACGTTCTTTCTCTTTCAAAAAAATAATAAATCTTAAAAAAAAATAGCTTCGTGATGAAAACACTTTTGCAGATCCATAGCTGAGAAAATAGAGAAGAGCACCTGTCGAGAGTGGGGTGAGGAGTATATGAGACTATGAACTTCGGGCTCTAGGCAGCAAGGACTTTGGAGGAAAAGCAACGGTTGTCTAACCATAACTTGGCCAAGAGGTTAGAGAAGGGCAATGTATAATCAAGAAAAAATTGAGATTTTTTAGCTCTATTTGTCTTACCCAGGTGCTCTCCCTTAAGAACATGAAATGCAACGTCGAGGTAAAAAGAAAAGTCACCCACTGCTGTTGAAGAATTTCAGGTTAGATGTTCCATATTCAAACTCTACTCTGCCTTCCTTCCACCTGCTGCACAAGCGTGGTCAGTTGACAAACTCCCTGAGTGTCATCTACAAATTTGCGGGTCTCCATTGCTAAGATACCTACAGAATAATCTCTCCATGGCCACAACTAGCATTTGCCCTGTGTCCTCAGGGATGGCAAGTGCATATTTTCCCACATGCCCCCAAATGGTGTAGCTATACTAACTGTATTGAAAAGGAATCTGGATCCTGCCTAAACCTAACAGAAGTGAGTTCCATGACTGATGAACAACAGTGTGCCATGAATGAGTCGTTTATTTGCCGTCTCTGTCCCAGATTAAGAAAACAGCAATGGTAGTTCAGTTTTCCAGTTCGTAAGGTGGTGGCTTCCTCCTTCAGAGGTCATGTAAGAAACAGAAGGTATGTCTTAAGACTTTTGATGGAAGGGTAATAAAATTGCTGTGGACGTGGCTGTGGGATTGTGCTTTGAGCCAAAGTTGAGAAAGTGCTCAAGTGTCAACAACTCCATTGATATTTATAGGCCCTCCTTTGTAAATGATCCCATAGTAAATGATTTTTCGTTTTAGTCAAGATGTCCTGCTCAAGACAGTATTACAAAAGTTCTTTACCAATTAAAATCTTCTGCACACACTAAGTTAAATAAGATAAGCTAAAACAGTGTTTATTTCTTGTTGAGTTTATTGGGTTCTGATTGATTTTTCTCAAGTCATGCAAAAAGATAGTAATGATTCCAGGTAGCCGTTGACCACCCCCCGCCCCCACGCACACACACCCAGTGGCGGATGGATGGGAAGCCTCTGTCTGCTCACCGTGTCATGGCCATGCTCTGTTGGAAACTCCACGCCAGCACAGAAGAATTACAAGAAGTGGGTAAAGGAGAGAGAGTAGAAAGAGCAATCCAAGATTTAGGGTGATGGTCGTATCTTTAGAGTAGAGTTCCTGCCCACAGGGGAGCCCCCTTCAGTTCACACTATGGATGGTGGTCCTTTGTGGGGCAAGTAAAGATCTGATGAGATTGTCCTCTCGTGAAGGATTATGATATGAAGGCTACCAACAAGTTCTCCTTCAGCTTCTTCACTTTGTCATGGATCCAACTGGCAGATTTTGATCATCTACTGTGTGCCAGCAGTGGGGCTACCTGAGGATTAAAGAAATGAATTAGACCCCTTTCAGGGGGTTCATGGTTTAGAGAGGACACACATAGAGCTGTAAACACTCCAGGAAAGTGATGGAGTTCTCTTTGGGAGCAAATCCTTGATGCTGAGACCACTCTGTATGTACACATACATTACAGAGTAGGAGCTAAAACTAGAGATAAACAAATACTTACTATGAGCTTTGGTTTTCCATAGTTGTTATGTCATTGGATTTCCAAATGATTTTTATGACTTGGAAAGCAAGTTTTAAAGGCACTCTGGCCAGCGCATCTGGTTTAATTCTAGTCTCATTTCTTCCTGACTCTTTAAATAAGCCTTAGCAATATTGCATTCACATTTAGCAAAGTAAATATAATTTGCAGTAATCCAGGTCTCTTTATCTGAGAAGTGCTCATGATTATGTCAGTGTTTCTTATTTTTGGTTTATTTATATGTTTATCAGAGGCCCTTTTCCCTCCATAAACAGAGTTATTTGCTTTGCTGCCATTTCAGTGTTTCTGGGGGATATTTTTTTGTCTTACCTCTAGCTGTTCATCAGTAAACCATTCTCTTTAGCCCCATGTAACAACTGAGCTCTGGAATCTTAAACAACATTTATAACTACTTTGCACCTGGTGAAATTTTCCAGGTAAATGAAAGAGATGATATGTCAGTGCTTATTTCGCCCCCGATCTGTAATCTAGACCCAAGTCATGGTTTCTCAATCTGCTTGTCTGACTTTTTATAAGAGCAAATGCCAATACCAGAACTGATCAAGTTTTAATCCAAATGGTAGAAACCTTCTTAGAGGGCATCAGGAACTTTCTCAGGGTCTGTTACATGGTGGTGGTAACACTATGGAGATTATCCGGTGAGGCAGCTATGAACTTGGCTGCAAGCTACTGGAGGTGGGCCCGAGTGTCATCTTGTACCCTCTGCACCTGCCCCCAAGTGACTTGTGGTACGTCAATCAGTGCTGAACTGAATGCACTCTTCAATTATGTTTTAATATATTTCAGAGCAGTGAATAATAATGGAAAGAATTTTAAAGCATTTGTTTTATAGTTTGGCTTAAAATGCTTTGACTGTTTATGTGCTTTTCAGTCTCTAGTAAAAGCTCCTAGACCCTTACTTAGTCTTCGGACTTAGATTTCTGGAGTCATAACGCAAACCTAGTGCTCTTAGTAAGCATCATATTCCTCAAGTATTTCTTCGAACCAGGATGTCAAGAAAAAGCTAGAAGAAGAAAAAAAATCTGTATGAGCTACCTGTTAGTTCTCTATCACGAAATAGCAAATTATCCCAAAAGCTTTGTGACTTAAAACAATAAATGTGATCTCACAGATTCTGTGGGTCACGAATCCAGGCACAGCTCCTCCGGGGACCTCTGGTTCATGGTCTGTTAGTAGACTGAGATCAGGCTGTTGGCTGAGGCTTTAGCCATCTTGAGGATTAACAGGGGAAGGATCAGCTTGCCCACTCCCTCGGAGGGCCTCTGATCCTCACTGGCTATTGGTTAAAGACACTGGTCCCTTACCAAGTGGGCTTCTCCACAGGGCAGCTCACAACATGGCAGCCAGCTTCCCTCCGAGGGAACAAGTTAGAGAGTAGAAGGCACACGAGATAGAAGCCACAGTCCTTCAGCAAACTAATCTCAGAAGTGATGTCTCCTCGCTTTTCCATTTGTTGGCATCAAAGTCACAAGGGCTAGCCCACACTGAAGAGGGGTAATTTACACAAGGGCAAGAAATCCAGGGAAGGGGGGATGTTGGGGAGCCCATCTTGGAGGCTGCCTACTGAGATGTATACGTGACTGAAGACTGAAGATGTATACATGAGTATCTGTGAGTTTGGAAGCTGATCCTTCCCCAGTCAAGCCTTGAGATGGCTAAAGCCTCAGCCAACAGTTTGGTTTCTGCTTAGTAACAGACCATGAGCCAGGGCCACCTGGAAGCCTGGGCCACCAAATATACAAGACCTATTTGTTGTTTTAAGTCACTAAGCTTCAGAATAATTTGTTATGCACATATGTGTGTACATACACGCACCCACACATAGGGGTTAAACTTAAATATCCTTCAAAACAAGATTCGTTTCTGATAAGAGAAAATGATTCTTGTAGCTTCAAGAGTCTGTTTTGTGTCACTAAACACATTCTTGATAGACAGGTTTACATTTTCAGGATGACTCTCTGCCTTGTGATATTTCTCAAGTTGGAAAATAAAATATTTACTTCTGTGTCCTGAAGGAGAGAAGCAATCGATAGCTTTGGTTTTTGTTCCTTGGAAAGGCAAATGCGACCTTCATGACAGTGGGATGAGCAAGCCACCCGGGTTAATTTGCTCAACACTCATCACTGGATTTTTCAAAGGTGTAATTATAAAACCTTCCTGAGCCGTCAATAAAATAAGCTATTGTTAGGAAGCATTTAATATTAATAATGATCTTAATGCTGGAACTGAATCGAGAAGGCAGAATGAATCCCAGGATGGAGTTTATTCATAGGTGTTCCCTAACCCAGACAACACGAGTTCCAGTTCTCGAGAGTCTTTAGGTTCTCCAGAATCAAGGAGAGATCACATGATGGTCAGGAAGTAGAATGATTTTCCAGGTGGCCCCCTCTGGATCTTTGGCCCAAACACCATCACCACTCATTGACTGGTCCTTCCCATGACCTTGCAGGTCCCACCTGCCACCTAGGAGCTGACTACCTGCCATCTCTTGAACTCTCCTCCACCTTGTCTCCACATGCCAGCCACACTCCCTACTGCTGCTCCAAGTCCAAGTGCAAACCTGCTTCAGAGCCTCGTGCTTACTGATCTGCCCTCCTCCTGGGGTCATCATCCCCAAGGCTTGTCTCTCGTAGTTCATTTACCGTCTCTTCCCCAATGCCATTTTCCCAGAGAAGTCTTTCCTGTCAAAAAAAATAACAAAAGGCTTTCCCTCTGTCAAAAAAACACCCTAGCCACATCTAGCCCTTACTCTGCTTGATTTTTCTTCACAGAACAGCACTCCAGATTATCTGAAAGTTTAGCGTCTGTCTCCCCCAGCTAGACTGTGGGCTCTCGGAGAGCAGGGAGCTGGCCATGTCATTCCCTAGGTCATCCCCAGACCTCAGATCAGCACCTGGCACACAGTAGGTACTCAGTCAACTTTTGTTGAATAGATAAGTATCGAAAGTTTCCTTTTTGCCACACACAAGACCCCGCAGTTCCATACATTTACTTCTATAACCCTCGCAAGAGCTGCCGGGAGAGATCCTGTTCCCATTACCACTATCTGAGAGTTGAAGAACTCAAAGAAGTTAAATTATCCAAGACTGCCCGGTGAGTGGGTGACGGATGTGGCTGTGAGCCCAGGACTGTCAGTCTGTGCTCTTTGCCAACTGACCCCTTTCAATGAAATGCTTATACAAACAGCCTTGAGGTAGTAACAGAAACTCCTGTCACACTGTATACATCAGTAGGACTTTGCCAGGCCCCCACTGGTGCAAATGCCACGTGGATAAGGCAGGGACCGACATCCAGGCCGGTATCGGCAGGTTCTGTCAGTGCTATAATTGAGTTCCTTTCCTCCCTGCAGCCCCATCTTCTCTCTCTTTCTGGAAGAGAGCTTGGATGAATTATCTTTAACTTGAAAATAAAGGGCAGAAAAGCCAACTCTCTTGGTAATTGCAGGAGGATTGAAGGGGAAGATGTTTAAAATAACAGGTTTGTGGGGCACCTCGGTGGTTCGGTCCGTTGTTAAGTGTCTAACTCTTGATCTCCTTTCAGGTCTCGATCTCAGGGTCGTGTTCAAGCCCCGCCTTGGTCTCCAAGCTGTCCGTGGAGCCTACTTTGAATGAATGAATGAATGAATGAATGAATGAATGATGAATGAATGAATGAATGAAACAACTGTTTCCAATGCCAGCAGCAGGCTGACGAGGGCAGGAGATTGGCGCTCAGAATGGAATACCCAGCAATCAGATTCTCATTCCAAGAGCCTGCCAGCACCCAATTTCTAGAAGGAATTAAGGAGATTAGAGAGTTTGTGCTGGCCTTGCGAACATAATGGCTTTGTTTTGTTTCATTTTGTCTGTTCTGGCAATTCTGTATTAATTGCTTTCTGAGTGGCAGGTACCATGTAATGCAAATAACTTACGATGTCCCCTTAAACTCTCAGTGAGAGCAAGGATTTGACTGTCAGTGTGTTCATCATTTAGAAACACCAGCATTTGCTCCAAATATTAGTAACTGAATACATCATGGTCATTGAATATCATCTATTTGATCTCTGGAATGAGGTGCCAAAAGATCCTGGGTTTTTTTCATTACAGAATATACTCCTAAACATTCGTTTAGCTTGGCAGACAGAGAAGCACAGACCCAAAGCTGGATTCAAATGCAGTGTTGTAGGTGCAGATTGGTTCTCCCACATCATTTTTGCAGTGTTGAGAGAGAGACCTATCTTTGCAAGGCTCGTGCTCGTGATACGCTCACTCACCAGCACACCTGAAACTAATGGCATTGGTTAGAGTACTCACCAAAGTAGTGATTGTCAGTAAGGGGCAGCTGGGAGTGGTTGGCGAGAGCATGCTAGAATCTTAGAGGAAAATCACAGAACTCCCTAAGACTGGGTCCTGCCCCTTCTGGGCAGGATCAGAGGGTTTTCAAAGACCAAGGATGAATTTCTAGTAAAATAAAATAAAAGACTTAAGGGCACAAGGGTTCCCGTAAAAATAAAAAAATTTAAATTTGAAAAGGCAAGGAGGACAACATAGTCCACTGAGATAGTAAGCTTATGGTACATAAACCTTCCGTTATTAAGTCAACGTCCAGCAGGCTCCCATGCAGTTCTCCCAGAGGCCAGCAGAGAGCGCTGTTGGCATGCACATGTATCCTTCACCGCCAGCCCATCCAAGTTTCACGTTACAGTCTTCCTAGAATGGGATTTGATACGGGGAAGGGCGGCTTTAGGTTAACCTAAAAAGCACTGGACTTTAATCCGAAGATACACGATATAAGATACAACCCTAGCCCTACACACTTGGTAAATCTCTGTGAATCAGTTTGGGGTCTGTCAAACGAGGGGGTGCGCTGGACCAGTAAAAAATATCATTTTCCATTTCCTGAGTACTTCCTGCATGCCAGACCCCCATGCTGGGCCTTTCCATCAGCAGGGGTTCAAATCCTGCCTCTGCAGCATTTTTGCATCTGTGTGATTTGGGGCAAGTTACTTAATCTCTTTAAACTTCAGGTTCCTTATCTCTAGGCTAGCGATAACAAAGCCTCATGGGATTACCCTGGAGATTAAATGAAGTAGACGTATATAAAGCACTTAGGCACAACGCCTGGCACACACATGTCAATACACGGCAGCTATCATCCATTACTGATTTCATTTCATCCTCGCTGCCACCCTGCTAGGGAGTGAGTCCATTTTTGCTATTACGTAAAGATCCCTGAGGCTCAGAGAGGGTTGGAATGTAGCTATGGCAACCCAGCTCAGAAGAAGCATCACCTGGATCAAAAGCCAGCTGTGATCTTTCCACTACGCAATGCTAAGCATTCTTAGATCTTACACACTGTATTTTCTAATGTAACATCTTTTGGACTCTAACTTAGCAAATGGAAATACTGCGGATGGAATGGGAGACAGACGGGTATTCACAAGCTGTAGGAGGCTAAGCAAGTCCCACCTAGGATCAGAACAAGCTTAGGGTGTACGGAGGGGTAGAGTCAGCTCTGAAACTGGCCAGTTTGGTACCAGCTGATTTAAGCTGATCTCTCAGCAGTTTTTGTTATTGTTTGGGCCACTTTCTTCCACCCTTCAAAATATGTGTTGAAACTAACTCTCTAAGGTGATAGAAGCCACCTTTTATCTAAAGATCTCTGAAGGAGCAGTGTTAAACCAAAGGCTCTTGAATAAAGTCTGACAAAATGCTATTCAGGAAGTTCCTGCTTCACCAATTCATTGCCTTTCATCCACTGAGGTGGATGGAACCCTCCCCCTTAATATGGACAAGGACCTTCCCACTGCTGGATTGTCTCGCACGTCACTTGCCGCCTTAGGAATAACACAAGCCACCACTGACGTCGGCCTCTGGGTCCCATTTTGTGCTCTGCCCCCAACACGTCCTGTTCTCTGTTCTTCCGATAACACTGCAGTGGTTGTCTTTTCTTCCCTGTTGGACAGTTGGGGACACAGAAGCCTGGGGGAGTGGTGAACCCCATAGTAAGTGACCGAACAGGGATGTGAACTCAAGATTGTTGGATTCCCAATTCCATTGCCATTTTGCTGCTCCATTTCACTGCCTGGCTCGGCTTCAGAAGTGGGGTCTCTTCTGCACCTCAAGCTACCCCATGTCTTTGGAAAGTCATGGGGCTGTATTCTGGCTCAGTCTGGTTGAGTTTTGTCGTAAGCGTTCATTCTTACCCGCCTTGTAGGCTCTCTACCCAGGAGTAGCCTGGGATACATTTCTTTCTATCCCTTTGCCTCAGGGTTCTGGGTAAAATCTGTGTTCTGGATGCAGTGAGAGGCATTGCGTTGGATTTGGAAGGTGGAAATTATTCTTCTCCCCCGACAGTGGCAACAGAGGTGGGGGCTACAGAGCAGAGCAGCCTCCACAACCCCCTAGTTGTCATCAGCTCAGTGCTGAGGTGGCTCTGTGGAGTTTCCAGTGGTCCCTGTCCCCCGGGTGGTGGTAGCAGCTCTGACTCTGGACCACACCTATGGCAATGAACCTGGAAGCTTCTATCAGATGCCTAGCCCCGCCAGTGCTTTGGTAAACACCTGAATCTCTGTTTGAAATGCTTCTAGTTATTTCTAGCTTCCTGCCTAAACCCTGACCAGTATTATTCTTAGCTCCTTCTGCATGCTTCTTGTCTTCTAAATCCTCCTTAACATTAAGTGCACTCTCAGGTTCCAGATCTTCCCTTCCTGTCTTCCTAATTATGACACTTTCGGGGATGTCACCTACATCTGTGTTTTCAGTTCTAATCTTCATGCCAATGATGGCCAGTTCAGCCTTTCCAGCCTCGACCTAAACCGGAAGCTCCAGTACATGGAGCCAGATCTGCATTAACATGTCCATATGAATATCTCCCATGCATCCTATTCCATGTACTTTTGCAAAGTAGCAAACCACCCCAAAATGGAGTGGTATTAAACAACTATTTTACTGTGCTCACAGAATTCAAAGGGGCTACAAGAGGGATGACTGATCTGTGATGCGCCATGTCAGACACCTCAACTGGGATGATTCAAGGTTCAGACAACTTGATCATTTGGGCCTCAAATCATCTGGATATGCCTTCACTCACATGTGTGATCATTGACGCACCTGTTGCTTAGAACCTCAGTGGGGCTATTTGCTGGAAAACCCGCACATGGCCTCTCCATGCTGTGTCTCCACCTCATGCTAGTTTGGACTTCCTCACAATATGGCAGCTTGCATTCTGAGAGTAAGCCTCCCAAGAGGGCCAAGTAGATGTGCATGCAATTTTTATGATATAGCCTTCTAAGTCACATAGCATCAACTCCATCATAGTCTATATTTGTCATGGCAGTCAACAAGTCCCACCCAGGTTTGGCGGGCCTTGGGGGAGGGGGCGGGGGGAAGGAACATAGACCCCCATCTCTCAATGGTGGACATATCAAAGTCACGTTGTAATAAGAGCATGTGATATGGAAGATAAGGTTGGGATCATCTCTGGAAAATACAATATACCACATATTAAAAACTCAGAGTGTCCAAAACCCAAATCATCATCTTTCCTCCCCTCCAAATCTGCCTTCCCTTTATTCTTTACCTTAGTGACTAAGACCATTATCCCCCAGTCACTTGACCCAGGACCTTGGGAGTCAATCCAGCATCCTGGATCGCACCCCATCACACAGAACCCTAGTCCCAGCCCACTTAATTATGATCCAGTTCTTCCAATTTTGCCTTCTAAATATATCTGGGACACATCTCTTTTTATGCTCATGGCCTCAGTTCTGTCTCGTTGTTCTGGCTTCCTGCTCTCCGTCCACCCCCAGCCTCAAACCCATTCCCTGAACTGCTATCAGGGTCATTCTCTAAAATTCAAGTTGGAATAAGACAACTTTTCCTGAAAACCCTTCACTGGCTCCCCCAATGCCTTAATTCTCTGTGTCAAGCCATCAACATCAGCTCCCCCTGTACCTCTGCGCTCATGGTGATCATTCTGGCAAACCCATCTTTACCCTCCAGCTCTATCAACCCATTTCTGGTTCCCCAAACTCACGGAGGACTCCTACAGTGTGGCAGGGTCTTTCTGCACACTTGCCCCTTCTGCTGTCCTTTGTCTGTCCCCCTCCTTCTTGCCCTGCAAGACTCAGACAAGTCATTCCCTCTGGCAGGACGCCTTCCAGTGTCTCCTCCAATTGTCACCCCGGTTAGAATAGAGAATCAGGAGTAAGCAGGTTGAGAACTTTCTCTTTGGACCCCCAGGAAGACTTAGCCTCTCTCCTCCAGGGAAAAAGGAGGCGAGGAGATTTTTTTTTTGGCTTTTAAAAGATCTTCAGTTTTTCTTCTACTGATCTCTCCAGTGAAAATACCCTTTGTGAATGAATTAGGCATTTTCTTCCTTCTTTCTTTCCACTGCTGTCTTATCTTACATCTTCTGCCTAAAGTGAGAAAAAAAAAAAACCCACAGGATTCACAGTATCAAAGAAGTAACTTCAAACATCCAAAGTCAATAAGACCTTATTTTCTCTCTCTTCTTCTCAAGAGTATTTAATTCCTTCCTATAATGCTGCCGAAGGCAGTAGTTTGTATGGTCCAAGAAAACCAGTGTAGCTTTAAGGCAAATGTAAAAGTGTTGGTATTTTGTGAACCAGCCATCCACATCCCCGATAAATAAAATTGTCATAACTTCCTCAACTCCACATCCAGCTCTTTACTCTGAACGCTTTCTTGATGAGGACAAGGCATTTTAATAGTGAAGTGATGTTTTTGCTCCCCAGAAGGAAGAAGAGATAAAATGTAAAAAGAAGACAGAGGAAGGTAGTACTGGGAAGCTGCTGTTTCTTCCCCTCTTCTGTAGACAAAGATCATCCCTCTCGTGACCACCAGCATTTATCAGGAGCGCCTAGTGTCACTACTGGGATGTATAGGGTTCTAGAAAGGAGAATCTTGGAAACTGCTTAGATCACTTTCTCCAGTAGAAAGAAGTAAGGGGTAACATCTTTTCCTAAGGCAACTTCCAATGATGCTTCAAATATAATGTGTAGAAAAAAATATTTAATTCTTGCAAGAAGGGAAGGAAAGGCCAAGAAGTGTTCTAGTGGCTTTGAAAAAAAAAAAAAAGTATAATGACTTGGCCTCCATAAGGCAAAAATAACATTAACTTGTTGTACAAATTTTAGAAAATATTAACACCTACAAGCACAATGAACATCTCCCATCATCTCACTACTCAGAGATAATTATCATTAATATTTTAGTGCATGTCCTGTCAGTTTATCTCTCCCTTTCTCTCTCTCTCTCTACTCTGTCCATCTCCCTGCCATGAGTGTGTGTGCGTGTGCCTATGTGTGTATAAACGTGGACTCCAATACATGCATTAACAAAATGAGATCATACTTTATGTCTTGTCACATACACCTGAGTTTTAACCCATTTCTTGTAAACATTTTTCTATGATTATATTGAATAAAACCATGTGCAAAGGTAGGGGATTTAACCAGTGCTCTGTTGTTGGGTGGCAGTGGCATGTTCTTTTTAGAATTTGGGGCATCAATGACTAGTGTAGAAGGAAGCTGCTTTGAGTGGGAGATGAGAGGAGAATGAGATACTCACTGGTGCAAAAAGCCTCTCTGTTTCTAACCCCCGTGGACTCCTCTAATGGACACTCCATGAAGAGCTCCTAGTGAGCTGGCAGAGACTTGGCCAGGTCCACATCACTATCTGATGGCTCCCTCGTCCAGCCCTGCTTCTTGATTGTCCCTTCACAGAACTCAGTGTGCCTGAAACCTTTGTCCTCCCAGCTCCACCCCAATCTGCTTCCTGGGGAGCCTACCCAAACGTGCCCTCCTTTGATTCCCAGGAGAGTACATTTGCACATTTGGCTTCTGAATGGGATTGCCAAGTAAACTAACGGATACGTCGTGAAATTTTAATTTCAGATGACCAGTAAGTAATTTTTAAGTACAAGTATATCCCAGGCAGCATTTAGGATACACTTATCTCAAGAAAATCATTCATTATTTATCGGAAATTCACATTTAACTGAAAATCTTGTATTTTTATCTGCTAAGTCTAGCAACTTATTTCTGGGTCATCTTTGTGCCCATGTAACTTAAGTCCTTAATTAGATCATGAGGTCCTTGAGAATATGGGCCCCAGGTTTTCGAATTTTTTGTTTCCCCGAAGGCTCCTCAGGAAGCAGTGCTTTCTAACTGAGGGGTCTTTGAACACACCCTGAACGGCCACAAAGCTCCCAGAAAATGAAAGCAATGTTTTGTGTCCTGTAGATGAAAAGTAACATGTATGATTGCATATAACTAACTCAGTATTCCTTGGTCCTCCAAAAACTCTGTGAAATAAGCTTCTTCAAAAAAAAAAAAAATCATTGCTCTTCCCATTTAACAGGTTAAAATTAGAAAGAAGATATACACAAGATCACACAAAGATATTCAAGTCATGTTCTCAGGCATTAAAATCCTGCATTCCTTCCTTACCACGGGAAGCATGTAGTATAATTTTTTCAATTAAAAAATACCTTCGGGGCACCTGGGTGACTCAGTCAGTTAAGCGTCGGACTCTTGATTTCAGCTCAGGTCATGATTTCAGGGTTGTGGGATCCAGCCCCGTGTCAGGCTCTGCACTGAGTGTGGAGTCTGCTTAGGATTCTCTCTCTCCCTCACCCTTTGCCTCCCCCCACCCCACTCTCCCTTTCTAAAATAAGTAAGTAGGAAGAAAAAGAAGGAAGGAAGGAAGGAAGGAAGGAAGGAAGGAAGGAAGGAAGGAGGAAGGAAGGAAGGAAGGAAGGAAGGAAGGAAAGAAAGAAAGAGAAAGAAAGAAAGAAAAGAAAAGAAAGAAAGAAAGAAAGAAAGAAAGAAAGAAAGAAAGAAAGAAAGAAAGAAAGAAAGAGGGAAGGAAGGAAGGAAGAACGGATGAAGGAAGAAAGAAAGAAACCTTCCAGTTACTTAGAAATGAGCCTGTTGTTAAAAGCAAATGAGAGATAATGGTGTGCCTTTATATGGGAAGCCCCCAAGGGCCCTTCTCAACTAAATAGAGGAAAATGCTCCGTGTTATGGTCTGAATATTTGTGTCCCTCCCCAAATCTGTATGTGGAAGCCCTAACCCCCAGTGTATGGTATTATAAGGTGGGGCCCTTGGGAGGTAATTAGGTTTAGATAAGGTCATGAGGCTGGGGCCCCATGATGGGCTTAGTGCCCTCATATGAGGAAGAAGATACACCAGAGCTCTTTCTCTCCACCACTGAGGGCAGAGCAAGAAGGTGGCTGTCTATAAGCCAGGAAAAGGGCCCTCGTCAAGAATTGAATTTGCCACCATCTTGATCTTGAACTTCCAAGGTTCCAGAAATGTGAGGGAAAAAATTATTTAAGCCACCAAGTCTGTGGTATTTTTTAGAAATGCCCCAAACATTTGTACCTGTGTTCATGCTGTTTTCTACGTCTTGGATGCCATTCTCTCCCTTTCTTTTGCTCCAATGAGAACAATCCCACTCGTGCTCTAAACACAGCTTGGTGTTCATGTTATAAGGAATTTAGCCTTGCCCAAAGAAAAGGTGTGGCCTTTGCCCTCAAGTTCTCAGAGGATTTAAATCTCTGGGCTCTTGTAAGTGCCATGTCTATTAGGACAGTCTTGGTTGGACTGGGGTTTTCAGTCATACCAGATAGGCTAACGCTGACTTAAGATGGGGGCTGTCCACAGTAGCTAGTATTTAGAGTGGGGTACTGGCCAGAAAGACCAATAATAGAAGATAAAGTGGAGGTTTTGAGTAAAGTGGTATCAGTTGACTTGGAAACTGAGGTTAACCATGTGAGCAATCAGTTAATCAGTCAGTCATGACTACAGGATGGAGCCCCAGTGAAAACTCTACCAAGTCTTGGGTAAGCTCCCCTGCTTGGCAATGCTCCATGCTACACATCAATTTGGTCACACATCAATGTCAGCAAAGTGAGGCTGTCCCCAAGGCAGCAGGGAGAAAACTATAGAGTACTGCGCTGGGTACTTGCCCACACTCTGCCCTGCCTTGGCTGATTTTAATCCATATTCTCTCCCTATAATAAACTGCGATGATGGATATAGTAGCTCTCAGTGAATTCTGTGAGTCCTTCTGCAGGATTATTAAGACTGAGAGTGGTTGTAGGAACTCCCTGAACTTAAAGTTGGTGTCAGAAGGCAGAGCAATCTTTTGTGGTTGGTGCTGCCACTAAGGTGACCAACTCTTGCAGAGGGACCTTCTCTGAAGAGACTCTCAGACTCCTCCAGGCCCTCCTCTGGGGCTCCACATTTTTTTCATACCCCATAATAATACAATGTATGAGGATTCTTATATGTATTAGCATCCTATTGCTTCTATAACAAATTGCCACAGATTTAGTTGCTGAAAGAAACACATTTTTATCTTACTCTTCCAGTGGTCACCTTTCCAAAATGAGTTTCACTGGGCTAAAATCAAGGTATTAGCAGGGCCATGTTTCATCCGGAGGCTATAGAGGAGAATCAGTTCCTTTGCCTTTTCCAGCTTCTAGAGGTACCTGCATCCCTTACCTTGTGGCCTCTTCCTCCATTTTCAAAACCAGCAGTCTAGCATCTTTCATTCTCTCCAACTCTGACAGCCTCACCAGCTCTTATAAGGACTGGTGCAATCCAGGATAACCTTCCTATCTCGAGAGTCTTAGCTTAATCACACCTGTAGCATCATTTTTTGCCATATAAGGTAACCTTCAGTGGTTTTGGGGAATTAGGAGGTGGATATCTTGGAGGAGGGCATTATTCTGCCTACCATAATGCTTGATTTGTTTTATCTAAAGTTCATCTCAGAGTTTATGTAAATATCATAAGCCCCCATTTGTGTTAAAGTAACTAACAAGAATTATATGATTTACTTCAGAATGATTGCTGGGATTCCTTAATCTATTGACAATGGCAGATATATTTATTGAGGATGGCATTAACAACTATAGGGTCGCTGTAAAGATCAGCTGAGACAGTTCCTATAAATCACTTAGAACAGTGCCTATGCATAGAAACTACACAAATAACGTTAGTTTATTGTTACTATAATTTCTCCTATTATGGTTATTATTGCTATTATTTATCTGATACTTAATGATGGGGCAAAGTATATTGAAGGTCAAAATGTCTCCTTGAAAGAGAAAAAATCTCAAATGTTGATTCTAGATCTTCAGAGGATACAAGAAGCAGTAAGGAGCAAGGAGAAGGAAGAATAACAAGAAGTTGGAAGCATTTCATTCTGTTAAGAATCTCACCTTCGAATATCCATACGCAACATGTATGGATTGTTCAGAGTGGTTGGAAACCAACACTGAAGGAAAGCAGAACGTGGAGGAGAAAGTGCAACTTTCTCTGGTCCGCTAATGGGTCTCAGGCTGATGGAAGGAGGAACATGCCCCTGTTTGAGTTGGTAAAAGGCACAGTTCCCATAGCCTTTTCAGAAGCTTGCCCAGGACAGCCAGTTACTGTCTGCCTCAATGCCTGTTAGAGTCTAGGGGCAAAGTGAATGAGGCTAATGATGTGAAAGTAAATACAACATGCTGGTAATTACTTCTAGGTTCTGCCCTTTCATAAAATCTAATAAAATCGGACTTTAAATGTCTATCTTCATAATGCAGCTGTGATATGTTTGTTCTGGTATTCCTTTTTTTGTCTGTCTTGAATTTTAAAAAGATGCATTTCATTGGAAAACAGTACATTTTTTATTTTAAGTGGAATAGAAAAAGATTGATTTTTTTTTCTCAGCTCTAATTGCAAACATGTCAAATAACATGTCACATTTAAAGGCTGTCATGGGAGCCAAACAGTGTAATTGTATATGGACAGTGCTATCTAATTTAGCTGGGTTTTCATGATTTACTAGGATGTGTTGCTATCAGTTGCATTATTTAGATCTTTGATAATCTCCTTTTTTCCCCTAGTAATCTAAATCTGGAAATTTTTTGCTCCTCTTGCATCAGGAGGTCATTTTTGTCAATCACATTATGCTGGTGCAACAGGAATGGAGCCCAAAACAGAGGTGAAGAAAGGAAGTGTCCCAGCACGTTAACAGTTCAGAAAGCGAGAACTGGGGTTACGGGCGCACAGGATGAATGGGCTCGTCGGGGTTTTCAGGGATCTGCTTGCATATGTTTTGTGGAACTCGGTAATTGTTGGAAGAAGTCACGGCCAAATTTTTTTTCTCACAAAGCAGCTCTTTTATGTCCTAATATCTCTTAGTATCGTATAAACTCAGGTCAAAGCACTAATTTGTCAAACTTAGACCCAGTCGCAACATTTTCAACAACACAATTTGTTTTCCATAAGCACTGAGAGTAAACTATTTGCCAGTCACTTCGATGTAGTACACTAGATTAAGTTTTAAAAGCTTTGAACTTGGTTAGTGTGAATGGGTCACTGTGTTTATGGGCCTACTGCCCCATTAGGGGACCTATAGGCTTATAAAATAAAAATACCCTTTGCCATAGTTGAGGTACTCATAAAATGCAATAATACTGATCACTATGGCTTGGGCCTCTTTACATGTGGCCATCCACACACCTTTTCTCAGTCCCAGGCTTCAGGCCCCATGCAGGATAGGTGTGAACCTTGGTATCATCTGTCCAAGGGAAAAACAGCAGCTCAGCCAAAGGCAGCTGGTGATTCATGAAGAGTTCTGGGAAAACACCTCATAAATAATTGCATTAGGATACACAGTCTAGCCACTAAGACCCCTTCTTTCCTTTTAATTTGCATTGGATCTTCTATCTGGAAATTGTCTGGTTATCAACACGTGTCTTCTCGTGAGTGATTAATAAACTGGAATCTAGCTCTTAAGGTAGCTAGGTTTGCCGTTACCTGCAACAACCTGAAAGGTGCATGTTTTCTGAGAGAGGAAAAATGGTTTCTGAAAGGAAATCCCTTAGAAAAGTGAGTAATGTGGCTCTGGGCATTGTGTAACTATCATACTCTTTGCTTAGATACATTCTTTGCAATACACAGGGAGAGTCTAGTTCTTTACCACTAGCAAGGCCAGAGGCCATCAGTAGGTATTATTTGATAATAAACAACTCTTGGAAAGGAAGAGCAGTAGAATAGCTGGAACTATAATTAATTGAAAAGATGGGTTAGGGGTGCCTGGGTGGCTCAGTCATTAAGCGTCTGCCTTCGGCTCAGGTCATGATATCAGTGTCCTGGGATCGAGCCCCGCATCGGGCTCCCTGCTCTGCGGGAAGCCTGCTTCTCCCTCTCCCTCTGCCCCTGCTTGTGTTGCCTCTCTCACTGTGTTTCTCTCTGTGTCAAATAAATAAATAAAAAATCTTTAAAAAAGAAAAAAAGAAAAGAAAAGATGGGTTAAAGCAACTGACCGAGTCAAAAACACTTCGGTAGGCATATCGTGTTTTTTTGCGTCTCACTTGTTTGTGCTTCAAAGATGCTGCATTTTTTACAAATTGAAGGTTTGTGATGACTGTGTGTTGTGTAGGTCTATCAGAGCCATTTTTCCAACAGCATTCGGTCCCTTTGTGTCTTGTGTCACATTTTGGTAATTGTCACAATGTTTCGAATCTTTTATTATTACTATTTGTTTTGGTGATCTGTGATCAGTGATTATGATTCACTAAAAGCTCAGAGGAGAGCACTTTTTAACAATAAAGTATTTTCAAATTAAGGTATGTACATTGTTTTTTTAGACATAATGCTTATTGTACTCTTAATAAACACCAGTGTAGACACAACTTTTATATGTACTAGGAAACCAAAAAATTTCTTTGACTTGCTTTATTGCAACATTCACTTTATTACAATCATCTGGAGTTGAACATACAGTATCTCCAAGGTATGCCTGTACATACCTTTCTTAAATATACTCTTTAACTTAAGGCATAAATGTGCATTTATTTTGCCAATCTCTTCACTTAATGCCATTACTTTGAGTGTGTGTGTGCTAATTGCAATTCTTTGTTGACTTTATTTCACAAACCAGAACGCATGATCTGTGATTTCTATTTCCATTTTCTTTAAAATGCAGTGAGAGCCTTTAAAATTTGTGATATCATCTTAGTGTAAGAGCCAGCTAGATTTGTATGCGGTATGTACCAGTATTTCATAACTATTTCCCTCACAATTTATTTGAGGGCAATTTTTTAAAACTACTTTGCCAAGACCAAAAGACTTTGACTGTTCTTCCATTCAGATCATTGCTCAGGGTTGTTTTTGCAGCGACATTGAGAGATGACATAACATCTCTCCCCAGGCACAGAGGAGGTTTGCTTACTGCTTGCTATAAGACAGGTAGATTCCCCAATTCTAATGCTTCTTGGCTTTAACGCAAACTGACTGCATGTATAGTCTTTCACATTGTCCTGCTGACTCTTGGAAGCAAGGAAAACTCCTGTGAATATGCTGATGTTCCTGTTGCTTGCTACACCATGAGTAATTAAAGTCTCTGGCCCAAGAGTCTTTTGTCTTCTGCCAGCATCCATGAAATAATAACAGGTTGATTTATTATCTTGTAAGTAGAATAAAAAGCAAATCTCAGACCCAACAGCCCTCAGTAAGCATACAGCTCAACTGTTAGTCTGGAAATATGCAAAGGTACTTAACTACATGCATTTGATATGAAATGAACTTCAATCAGAATGTTGGTTTTTCAATGCAAAGAGGACATGGATATTCTGGTTAAGCTGGCTATGTACAAGTTAATTAAGATAGCACATTCTAGGGGTGCCTGGGTGGCTCAGTCAGTTAAGTGTCTGCCTTCGTCTTAGATCATGATCTCAGGGTCCTGGGATTGAGCCCCACCTCGGGCTCCCTGCTCAGCGGGAAGTCTGCTTCTCCCTCTGCCTCTTCCCGCCCCCCACCCTGCCCCACTCATGCTCATTCTCTCTCTCAAATAAATACATAAAATCTTTTTTTAAAAAATTTAAAAGAAAAAGATAGCACATACTATGTGAATAAAGGACAACATGCACCTAGCTTTAATAAAAGTAATGAGTTAAAGCTGATTATGTAATATACATAATAACAATCATGAAAAGGGATAAAAACAACATAATTGATACCTAAAATAAAAGTTAGTGAATATAAAAGAAAATTCAACATGCTCTTCTATCCTTATATTAGTCACCTAATGGTAAATGACCCATTATATTTTCCACAGCAGTTAGGCTCCCATTCAATATGAATTTTAGGGGTACTAAGAATCCATTCATCCCAGGGTTATTTCCTTGGTCAAATCTTGATTTGATTTCTATTAGATATCACACACACACACACACACACACACACACACACACACACAGACTTTTAACAATATGTATGCAGGAGTCAACCAATAACATTTTTTCCACTTAAAATCACAAATTTTCCATTGAATGAAATCAAATTAAGCTGTGAGAAAAATAAAAAGAATTTCTTTTCTTCTTCCCAACGACTTACAACATATTAGGAGCATAAAAATATATTTTCCTTCTACTAAAACTATCACTCTGGGTGCCATCAATACCATATACCATCACTATACACATTTAATTTGATTTTTATAAAGCAATATTATAAATTTTATGTATCAATTATAAATGTTTTATGTATGAATTGTAGGAAATGAAGATTATCCAGAATCATTCAAGGAAGAAAATGAAAATTATCAATGATCACCAAATAAAATAGTCACTACAATTTTGTTAGGTATTTAGATTATCTCCAATTATTTGTTATTATTAAAAAAAAGATGCATATTAAGCTGACACTACTCCAGATAAATCCCTGAAATCTCCATAGATTTCACGCTTATTTATTGATTGATTGCTTATTTATTGTTCACATAAAGTCCAAACCAGTGTTTCTGATCACCTTCAAATAGTAATTCAGGGATGCAGTATCCTTCCATATTAAGGTTCCACCATCTTTAACATGTGGCTTTCAAGGTCAACATAGAAAGGGAAAGAGCATAAACAATCAGCAGTGAGACTGTAAGTGACACACATCACATATCACTTCTGTTCACATTCCATTGGATAGGACTTAATCAGATGGTCACCTCTGACTACAGGGGAGGCTGGGAAATGTGCATTAGCCGTGGGCTTTGGAAGATGAGGAAATGGGTTTGGTGATTAGTTAATAGTTTCTACCGCATAGTGGTTGTAGATAATCCTTGTGAGTAAATCTCATGTTCATGATTATTTTTTCAAGAGAAATTTCCAGAAATGGAGAGTCATCTTAATATTTTATAAGTATTTTGAGCAGATGTTAGCCTTCTAGCTTTTCATTGCAGCCCTAAGTGATAGATAGATTAAATATGTTAGTATCCTTATTGGGGACCCTGGTTTCCTTTTTCTTGGAAAAATCATGGATCCACAGGCTCTCTGTCCTATGATCATTTTCCTGATATTCCATTCATGAAAAGCTAGACCTTTCTAGATAAATATGTGTACATGTGTGAGAGTGTGTGTGTGTGTGTGTGTGTGTGCGCGCGCGCGCATACTTATGTGTGTATATGCCAAAGCCTAGTTAAAGATAATGTGAAAACACATTTGGGTTATTTTTAGAGACATTCATGTTTTCATACCACGAAAGGACATTTTACAAAAGTTTTGGATGTTGGAGAATCTTTTCTGAAACATAAATTTGTTTTGAAAATCATCCTCGTTTTTACCTGTCTAGAATACCTTGAAAGTTCAAATACTTCACTTTTGAATTTTGTAGTTTCTTATTCATATAGACCAAAAGTTACTCTAAAATTATTTTCCATTCACTATTTATTTCTCTACAATTCGTAATCCAAAAAAGTAGTCAGTAAATAAGGAAAATTCTAACAAGAGTGAATATAATCCCCTGGAATCTAAAAAATAAGTTGATGTCAGCCGTGCTTAATATGTGATTTCTTGCTGAGTTCCTGTACCGCACCATGGAATCAGTTCACTCCCCATTGAACTGACCACTTCCTAAAGGTGATCTGTATTGATTCCTCCATATCTTCTCCATTGTTCACAAATTTGATTATTGCATTGGCTTCGTCTCAGCAATTTTTTTCTCGGGTTCTTCTTCAACGACTGTGTGTTTAGCTCAATAATTTATAACATGGATGTTTTTCACACATCTTACTGCATACTTTTCTTATTCAGTCTCATTGCTAACTATGGCCTTAATCTCCCTTCTGTATTTCCTCTTGAAAGTGCTGGTTAACACTTAACAATAATCCTATCTTGAAATAGAAAATATGGTTCTGAGACTTGAACCAAATGAAATATCGATTCAGGTTGGAGAATATTTTGATGTTTTTGTTTTGTTACAGTTCAGTTGTTTTAGAAAATATGTAGGTTTGGATTTAGTTCAGACTGGTTCACTGGGTTTTTTGTTTTTAATGGATTTGATTTATAGTTCTGTAAAAAGTTTAATATCGGGTTTAGGTCAGAGAGGTCACGTTCAGCAAAATAGTTTGTTTCCAATTTCAGTTCATGGGTCATTACAAGGCCTGGGCATTGTAACTATTTCCAAAGCCACAGCATGAAGTTTGTACCTCACAGTGGAGTCTTCATCCAAAAGGACAATAGATGTGTTTACTTCCCAAGGAATTGTGATCACTTGCAGTAGACCCAACACTGTTATATACACCCCCTGTGAGATATGGCTATGACAAAGAATTGCATGTTGGGGGATTGTCTGACTTTGAACGTATGACAGGATTTTCTTTTTCTCCGTATGGATAGGAGGGTTCCTCTAATATCAACCTTGGAATGTCTACAGTCTCAATTTTATTTTTTTTCTTCTCTTTTTACTGACATTGAATTAATATCCTAGGCAACAATCTCAATTTTAAAAGGACATCTTCCTTTTGGTTTATTTAGTGGGCTTTGATTTCAGAATTATTGCACATTTTTAGGAGACTCACCTGCAAGGCGGGTTCTCTAATGAGTTCCATCTTCCCTTTTATTTTCATGGCTAAGTGTGGAGAAGGATTATCAAGTTGTTGAGCATAGTGGTAGTAATACTTTTCCCTCCTGGGAACATTTTATTCAAAACTCCACTTTAAAAATATGGGTGGGGTTGTCACTGGGCATAACAATACTTGAGGTGAAGAAAAGGGGCAAAATCTTCCCGCTAGAAAAACTCTTTAAAGGCTGGATAAATAGTAAGGAGTGTGTTTAATACAACTAATTTATAGATAAATGTGGTGCCAAACCAGAATACATTAACAAAGTAAGGCTTCGGGGTCTCTAGGTAAGATAATATATTGCTTTCATTAAAAAGCAATCTGCATGGACTCCATCCACCAGCACTGGAAACTCTGCAGTTGTCACCTTTATCAGGAGCACAAGAGCAAGCACTACATTTTAATCACTGGGGTTTGTCAGGAACGAAAAACAGTCAGCTTCCCACAAATCAACAGACATGTATCCTGATAAGGGAAGTGCCCTGGAAAAGGACAGCTACATACCGCATGACACCGCCAATTCCAGAGTGATCAAAGCCCAGTAATTGTCGAAGATAAATCTAGTGATTTGGGGCTTTAGGATGAAACAGTTGTCTTTGAACAAAGCAGACACACACTTATACGAATTATCCGTGACTTAGAACATGTTTAGATCGGAGTATATTCTGCAGGGTGGGAAGAAATGGACAGCAAAACAGCCAAGCCCGGGGCATGGGCATCCTCAGACTGGTAACTCATTGCTGGCTGTGTTATACTTTGATTAAACTGAAAAGCCATCAGGAAAAAAAAAAAAAAAAAATGGAATAAGAGTCAGGAGAAGCATACCTGCAGAGAAAACAACAAAACAAAACAAAACCTGGGCAAGTAAGACAGGGAAGGGGACTATTTCCTACACGCTCACACCTCTCATGATCCCACTAAGGGAAACAGAGCCTAGCCCGAGCCCAGCAGCTGCCATTCCAGCCCTGTTCCCGTTCAACTGAATGTAGGGTCTTTGCACCAGATCTTCTCGTTTAAGATGTCTTGAGAGAGTCTCTGTGCTCTCGACGTAAAAAATTAGACTTAAAAAAAAAAAAAAATACTGGCTCTTTCAAAGGTTGCAAACAAGCAAAAACAAGTCAAAAAGTGGAGATATATATAAATACTACAAATTTTTTAAGGATTAAGACGTCATAATGACGCCGGAGAAATGTAGCGCTACCAGACACGGTTAGAATTTACAAGTCAGAGTGCCTTGAAATGAATGACAACTGAAAGATCACTGAAGTGTAAGAAGATGAGACATACAAGAATAAAACATGCTGGCAAAAGGGGGACCATTTACTCACAGGGGAGTAAACTCAAGGGAAACTGAATTCCAGCTTTGAAAGTCATGGATGGTCCCAACCAAGGAGATTATGATCTATTTTCAAAACCCAAACAAGGCTCTGGTTTAAATTACAGCTGTCAAATTGTTGGTTCCCCAGATATCAATAGAACAACCTGTTTATTCCTTATCAACCTAAGAAAGAACATGACTCCATATCCTTAAAAAATTGTATTACTTGAGGTGAAATTCATATAACATAAAGTTATACATATAACATAAAGTCAACGATTTTCAAGTATGCAATTATGTAGCATTTCATAAATTCTCAATACTGTGCAACCATCACCTTACCTGGTTCCAAAATATTTGTATCACTTCCAAAGGAAATCCCTTAACTATTAAGCAGTCACTAACCATTCCCCTGTTGCTACCCCAAATCGGAAGCAACCATTTATCTGCCTTTTTAATCTATAGATTCACCTACTGTGGATAGTTCATATAAATGGAACCATACAATATGTAATCCCTTGTGTCTGGTTTCTTCCGCTTAGCATAATCTTTTTGAGGTTTCTGCACACTACAGCATGTATCAGTGCTACGATTTTTTTTTTTTATGGCTGAATAGTATTTCATCGTATGGCTATACCACACTTTGTTTCTCCATTGATAGATGCTTGACTTTGAGTTGTTGCTGTCTCATCTTTTGGTTGCTGTGGATACCACACACTTGAGGGAAGGGCAAGTCCTGGTTTATTGGAATTTTGAAGTCTGGGTTCAAGGCTGGTTTTTCAGAGCCAGGACTTGAGAAGGACCAGGTAAGGATTATTGTATAATAGTTTGAGAGTGCTAGAAACAGCAAACATTTTGAAGCAAAAGCTTAAGGAGTCTTAGGATTGTGAACTGCCCGTTGATGCTTTCAGTTGAAGATTTGACGGATCTTTCTGGGAAATTTTCTGTAATAAACAATCCAGTTATTTACTTGGACAAGAGACTCTTGAAATAGTAAAATTATGCTCTTGACAACAATGGAATCCTAAAGTCATGTTAATATAGATACTAAATTGTGCGGTCCTCACACTACAAAAGAGGGAGATACATTCGAAAGGATGCATTTTCTGGCAATACTGGGGGCAGAAGAGCTCTTGAACCATTCCAACCACAAAACTCTGTAAAGTAAGTTAACCAAGGTCGATCCATAGAGTGCCTCTGATAAATGGTAGGATCCCGGGGAGCAAGAACCGTATCTGTCGGCCATTTGTATCACAATATCCTAAATGACCTAGCACACAGTAACAGCTTCCTAAAGTCTCAAGGAGTAATAATAACATGACATTCTTGTGGTGGTGATTAAGCACACATTCATCTCAAGATGCCCCATATCTTGCCAATAAAAATGAGCACCGCTTTAAATATCTTAAATTAGTTGCTTCATATTATCTGGGCTCGTGGGAAGCTATTCTATCATTGAATAAATAATGATCCTTCGCAGTTTGGCCATTTACCCAATCTCTAAAAGAATATGGGAGAAGTTGGAATGTCCTTGCAAGGTAGAAGCTGTAAAGGCTAAGATAAACTTGGCCGCCAAGCTAAGTATCCAAGAGCCGATGCTGCCCGATAACACAGAGCATATTTATAATGAGAGTTTCCTGTAATTAAAGAAAAACTAACTGTAAAGGAGTAGAAAGAACAAATATTTCATTCCTGCTGCCTTTGGATCGATCAGAAAGAGTATTGCAAAAGTAAAGACTTGGCTATTTATTTTCAAATAGAAGTAATCAGAGCGAATATTGTACTGCACAAGGAAAAAAAAAATTTGGGGCTCCATAGAATATGTACTTCGGAAATCCCTGATACCTTTTCTAAGTTAAAAAGAGCGCACTAGGTTATCTGCCTCTGAATGCTGCAGATGGGGAAAGAAAGTGGAATCACCACTTGTTTCAACAACCACTTGTCATTGAAAAACAGTTGCTTGTTTTGGAAATGAAAAGAATTGCCTTTGCTGAAAATAATGAATATTATTTGGAGAGATTTTTTTTTAAGTGGATACGAAGTATGAGGGTCATTTACATTTTTCATAAATTTCCCCAGTAATTCTTTTCTCTTTTCTTTTAAAGATTTATTTATTTATTTGAGAGAGAGAGAGAGAGAGAGGGAGCACTGTGGGGGAGGGGCAGAGGAAGAGGGAGAGAGAATCTCTAGCAGACTCCCAGCTGAGCATGGAGCCCGAGATAGGGCTTGATGTCACGACCCTGAGATCATAACTTGAGCTGAAATCAAGAGTGGGATGTTCAACCAACTAAGCCACTCAGACACCCCAAGAATTTCTTTCTGTTTTAAGGCTGAGTAGTACTCTATTTCATGTATGTGTCATATTTGTTTGTTGTATCCATTCATCCATCAATGGACATTTCGGTTGCCCCTATGTTTTGGCTATTGTGAATAATGCTATTCTGAAAAATAGGCGTACAGGTATTTATTCAAGTCCCTTCTTCCACTTCTTTGGGGTATATAGAGAGAAGTGCAATTGATGGATCATATCATAATTCTCTGTGTACTTCTGAGAACCACCATCAAGTTTTCCACAGATGCTACACCATTCTGTATTCCCACCGAAGTGCACAGATGTTCCAATTTCTCTGCATCCTCGCCAACCTTGTCATTTCCTGTTTTACTTTATTTATTTTTAGATGCACTTTTAAAAAACAATTTGATTCTTAAATAATCCCTTCACCCAAGGGGGCTCGAACTTACAACCCCAGGATCAAGGGCCGTGTGCTCTACCAGCCAAGCCAACCAACCAGCCCCCTGTCTTATTTTATAATCACCATCCTAATGAGACTGAAGCGGTGGCCCAGGGCTATGTTAGACATCTCACTTTGCCCTGTCTTCTTTCCCCACTTCTCCTCTTTTCTTATTTGGTTTTCTCCACGCTCCTTTCCCATTTCTCCTGTTTTCTTTAGTAGAATAAGAAATAGACTTTTCAAATACACTGAGTACATTTTGCTTCACAGGGAGGACAGGTACATGGCAATGCATAGCTCTCAGTCTCTGCTAAGGGGAATGACAATGACCAGTATCGACTGTTCAGAATACCTGCACTTAAACTTAGGGGAATAATTTTAAGTGCAACCTTGATCTTTCTGAGCAAGGTTGAGCTTGTGTCTCCTTGAGAGGGGAGGCAAAAGAATATTCCAGTCTCTGACAAGCCTCACAGAGTGTTTTGAGGAACACAGTACAATGCTCTATGTGTTGTTTACCCTGATTTGGATGTTACAAACAGTAATCAGGGAGTGCCACTGCATTTTACTAGGACTGTGGTCACTAAGGTTCTGTCCTGGCTTTGCCACTGGCATTCCCAGTGGTATCAGGCAAGTACTTTCAAAGCTTCAATTTCTGGATTTGTAAAAGGGGGATATTTGAGTTTATTACCTCTGAGGTCACTTCCAGTTCTGGGACACCCCCCCCCCCTTAATATGGGATCATCTTCAGTAGTTATCTACAGGGATAACGTTTGAGAAGTAAAGAGGCAGCAATCTTATAGGTCAAAGCAATGTAGAAAGTAAAACTGGATGAGTCCATTCATTAAGAAGAAATTATTCCAGCATGTGTAGCTTCCTGTGGATTGAAGGAGAGATCACGTTAAGACACACATCGGAACATAGCCCACGGTTTGCTCTGGTATAAAACCACCGAACCGTTATGTGACAATATTAACAGTAATGGAAAACTCTGAATTTTATCATCTTTCCTCTCACTCTTTGTCATCCAAAACCCTATTTCTCAGCAGTGGTTATGGAGTGTGGGTGATTTCTGGGTTATCTGGAATTTTTAGTTAAAGAACATACTGGGAACCGTGGAAAATCATAGCAAAGTTGTAAGAATTTAAAGGCCAGGGTGCATTTCATTCCCTCAGTACCTGGGCATTATTCTTCTTTCACTTTGAACATAAGTATGCTAACAGTTAAATAGAGCCCTTGAATAAGAACTATCATCTTTTGATATGATTAAAATCTGATCGATTAAATTTAATCTATGATTAAAACTAGATTAATGTCTAAACCACCAATTAATAGGAAAACTTTTTACTAATTTTCATTTTAATCAACTAAATCATAAAATCCAATGTCTTGTTTATTCTTGTTTTTTTTTGCTTATTCTTTAATTCTTGTTTATTCTTGTTTATTTTCATGATGTACTAAAACGTAAGTGTTAACAAACTAGGATTTGGAAGCGAGCTAGATAATCTCAACTCTACCACCCATGTGGGGCCTTTCAAAACTTGTCTCAGTATCCAGACTAAAATAGACAATGACTATTTATGGAATGAAGTCAAGGTCTATGGCTCCTAGACACTCCATATTCTCCTCATGGTCATCACCGATAAATGGTTCTTAGCAGGATTTGGTCTCCATGAGGCCATTTTTCCTTTGTAGGGTGTCGCTTGCACACATGCAATGTTGCCTCTCTCTAGGCTTCTGTTTTCCATTCAGAAGACCTTTCTCAGGACATACCTACCTTGAGGGTAGGAAACTTGCACTTACCAGCACACCACAGATAGACACGCTATCTTAGGCTGCGTGTTTATTTTTTAAACCACACAACCAAATTTTGACTGGAGTTTTTATGGTTAACGAAAAGAGGCTCCCTCCAAACCCCATGCTAATCAAGGATTTATTTCCTGTGATCAGACCCGACTAAAATCGTATGTGAGTTCTTGGGTGGTCCTCTTTGTTCGGTTTAAATCCCTTCATCGATATTACAAACTCTGGATATTTTCTAGGGTATAAAGAAACACTTTCTGCTCAAGTTTAGGAAGTTCAATAAAGGGGAATTCTGTATTACAAACCCATATTTAAGAGTAGTGTTAAATACTCTGATACCCTGAATGGAACAACCATTAAATGCTTTCCTTGACTATCATTTTCTCTCGGAATAAAATTCTCTGTGATCCATCATCCACAGAACTACTTAAATAACATCACCAGTCAGCTGTTGGCCCAGGAAAGAAGCCACATTGTCTTTTCTTTTTTCTTGTACTTTTCAAGAGAGAATCTGAGTATTTCATGTTGATTGCTTGATTGGCTGCAGAGGGACTCTTTAAAAATACTAAAAAAAAAAATCAGGAATCCAGTACAAATCAAACATAAGCTGCTATCAATCATGTGCCCAGGGCATTATGTGAGGTTTTTACTCAGAAAGATGTCATTAAAAGTTGCAGAAATTAATTGGTGCCATTGAATGTAATGGCCTTTCCTGCCATAGTTTCTCAAATGTAAAGAAAAATTATGGATAACGTAAATTCCTCGTGGGATTCTTATAGATGTCTGCTTTGTTCTGTTATTGTTTATTGCAAATGTTATTACTGTGATCTATGGCCCTATCACGCTTTGTCTATACTGCCCCGCTATTCTGTAGCCCACAACAACGGAGGGCTTTACTCATAAGCGAAGACTGTGTTTATTTGGAAATCCTTTGCTTTTATATATTCCAAAAGTGTCTCAAGGTGTTCATTTTGTGTGTTTAAATTTTTATACAAAAACACATTTGTTCTGATTGATTAAATATTGACTTACAACATTTTTAGAACCACTCTGAATCTTATTTAAGTTCAGGGTTTGTGTTCTGCTTTCCCAGAAGGTTTGAATTCAGTATAATAATGGCTATTACTTTGTGTGAATCGATGGATCGAGATCCACAATCTTTCTCAATAACAACATTGGTTTAATTAGTAGGAGTGTAAAAACTTGACTCTTAATTAAGAAGCAATTGTATATGTCTAAAAAAAGTTTAAGGCTTTTTTTGGAATCTTAAATGCTCTCCTACACTGCATAATCCATAACTCCATATGTAAGTTATATTAAATTTTTATCTAATACCGCTAGAGGTTAACCTTTTGCTTCCAGATATTTTGAAGGCATGTGTGGATTCTTTATTATTCTTTTCTTATTTGATGGCCCCACAAGATTCCAGAAATTCATAAAAAGGGACAAGAGGCCCCATGGAAAATGTAATGAATTACTCTTACGGTGTAGTTTCCTCATGTCTTGGTTGTGTTCTGTGAAATTTTAGAGTATCTCTAGGTTAAACAGCTTAAGACATCTCTTAAAAATTTTAATTTGCTAAGATCATATCAAATTTTGAAAATTTATTTATTTTTTTTAAAGATTTTATTTATTTATTTGAGAGATAGAGAGCACGAGAGGGAAGAGGGTCAGAGGGAGAAGCAGACTCCCTGCTGAGCAGGGAGCCTGATGCGGGACTCGATCCCGGGACTCCAGGATCATGACCTGAGCCGAAGGCAGTCGCTTAACCAACTGAGCCACCCAGGCGCCCCTGAATGTTGAAAATTTATAATAAAAAGTTAAAGTAAATTCAAGGTCAAGATGGCTCCTTAGGTTCACACATTCTCTTGCATCTAACATACAGAAATGGTCAAGAAAAGAATGAACAATCTACTATAAAAATTAGAATAAATTTTAGAATATATAAGAAAAGTGAAACGAAAGCTCTAAAAGAAATAATATTTTGTTTGGGGTTGTTTGGCTTAAACCTGGTAAGTTTTATGGCATGTTTGGGAAGAGTTATGGACTGACTTGATGTTTTATTACTAAAAATATAAATAAATATGGCTATAAAATAATAGTGACCACTAAAAGAACGTGGATGCATTGTATAGGCTTCAAACCAGCAAAGGAAAACAGTAGAGGAGGGGCACCTGGGTGGTTCTATCAGTTGAGCCACCAACTCTTGATTTCAGCTCAGGTCATGATCTCAGGGTCCTGGGATCAAGCCCCACATCAGGCTCTGTGCTCAGCAGGGAGTCTGCTTCTCTTCCTCTGCCCCTCCCCTAGCTCATGCACTCTCTCTCTCTAAAATAAATAAATAAATCTTAAAAAAAAAAAAAGAACAGTAGCAGAAATGTTGAAAAAATTTAACAGTCTAATTAAACGCAGAAAAAGAGGAGGAAAAACAAATGAAAAAATAAATGCAAACAAAACAAAACATTAGATGGTATAAATAGGTACATCACTAGGCAGAAAAATTCAAATAGGTTATTGACTCTACTAAAAGACAGTTTATGGAAGTATATATACTTTTTAAAGGCAGTTATATCTTATTTAAAAGAAACAATGTGAAACTAATTTGTTTTTTTTTTCAAGTTGTGTGAGCTAAAATGGGTTTATGAAAAATGAGGTTGAGGCTACATAGTCCAAGAGGAAGCTCGTCAGTGGGTGACTATATCAGTCAAAGTTCAACCAGAAAAGCAGAACCAGTAGGATATTATATTACGAGATTTATGGGGCACCTGGCTGCCTCAGCCGGCAGAACATGCAACTCTCCATCTTAGGGTTGTGAGTTCAAGCCCCATGTGGGCATGGAGCCTACTTAAATAATAATAATGATAAGAAGATAAAATAAAATGCTATTTTTTAAAAGAGAGACATTTGGAGCACCTGGGTGGCTCAGTCAGTTAAGCATCTGCTTGAGGCTCAGGTTGTGATCCCAGGGTCCTGAGATCAAGCTCCTCTTAGGGCTCCCTGGTTAGCATGAAGTCTTCTTCTCCCTCTCTCTCTCTCTCTGCTCCTCCCCCTGCTTGTGCTCTCTCAATCTCTTTCTCAAATGAAGAAATAAATGACATCTTTAAAAAAAGAGAGAGCGAGACATTAATATAAGGAGTTGGTTTATGCAATTGTCAAGGCTAATGAGGCAAGATGAAAATCCATAGGGCAGGGCATCAGGAAGTGTAACTCTCTGGTACAGGCTGGCCATAAGGGGAGCTTCTTCTGCTTCCAGAAAGCCTCAGCTCTGCTTTTGAGATCTTTCCATTGATTGACTCAGGCACACCCAGATTAATTACAAGACTCTCTTACAGTCAACTAATTATGGACTTTAAGCACATTTACAAAATACCTTCAGAACAACACATATATTAGTGTTTGATTGAATAACTGGGGCCTGTGATATATCAAAAAGATCATCAGAGTGAGCAAGATCTGACACTATTGGAGATCAAGGCAGGTGTCTCCTTGTCCGTGAGGCTGGAGGTCACTTCTTTCACATTAGCCCCCCAAATTGGGTATTATCTTTGTGATCTGATACCAGCACCATAAGCAAATTCTCCTAGAAGCTTCTCCAGTGACAAGTCAACAGCAAATCCTAAGAGCACAAAGATTCAATTCACCAGCTTCTCTCCAATCTTGTACATCATCATCATTAGTGGCTGGCGACGAGGCAACTCTGAGTCACTCTGTGAACGTTTCATGTTTACCATATCTCTTGAGACTGCCCTGCCAGTGCAGGGTGACCATTCTTTCTACAGGCCATGGTGAAGGGAGAAGATTTAATGCCTCCACTGGAATAAAAAATGGACAAAACATTGGAACAGCCAGTTTACCAGAGAAAACATACAGATAGCAATTAAGGTCATGAAAAGTCACTCAATATGATTAATCAGGAAAATACAAATTAGAAGCACAAAACGATATCATTCTACACACTTGTTGGAATGGTAAATGTTAAAAAAGAGGAAAAAGAGTTCTTACCATGTGCCAGGCATGGTTCTAAGTATTTTACAGGTATTATCTTATTTAAACCCCTCCCAGAACCCCTATGAGATGATACTATAATTTTTCCCATTTTACAGAGGGGATAATAAGGGGTAGAGCTGGGATTAGAATCAGTCTGATTTCTGACTTCCCATGCTTTTAACTCTTCTGCCATAGGCCTAAGACTTTTCCTTTAGACTATCCTCTCCCATGGCAGGTCTTCTTTCCAGAATTTCATACATCCACTCACACAAAAGGCCCTCCAAAAGTCAGGCTAGTTCTCTAATTTTTGTAGAAAGTTTAAGACTGATAATTATAAGCAGATTTTTAATGGCTTACTTTTTCTTTCTACAAATAGGTTATTTTTTCTTTAAAATTTTCTTAGAATCAATCAATTTCCATATCATGAATAATGGTCTTTGTATTTCAGAGTTCAAAGAAGTGTTCTGTGTTAATCTGGGTATCCAGTACATTTGGAGATCTAAAATTCTTAATTTTTTTTAAGATTTCATTTATTCATTTATTTGAGAGAGAGAAAGAGAGAGTGCGAGTGGGGGGAGGAGGAGAAGGGGAGGTGGAGGGACAGGCAGACTCCCCGCTGAGCGCAGAGCCCACTGTGGGGCTCCATCTCAGGGACCCTGAGATCATGACCTGAGCTGAAATCAAGAGTCAGACGTTTAACCAACTGAGCCACCCAGGCGCCCTGTAAAACGTTTATTTTTCTAGAGACTGGTTCCTTTAAATGACAACACAAAATGAAGAAACCCTCTTAATTTTAGGTTGATAAAAAATAAACATTCCAAACCATTCCCCTGTAAAAAGGTCACAAAATAAATGATCTCTCTTTTTCTACTAACTTGAGACTCCTAAGAAGGTACAAATTTTAGGCAAAAAGCCATTGGGGGCAAAATAAAATATGAACCTTACTATTAGAAAGATTCTGTCTGGCTATCACATCTTGATAGGGCAGAAAGAAATGCGTGAAAACTTGAAACCCACATTGGAGTTTGAAGTGATAACAGCTAAATTACACAGAAAATAAACTAATGGGGTTGCCTATTTTCCAGCTTAGTTTCACTTATAAAGCAGCTAAAATTGGGACGCCTGGGGGGCTCAGTTGGTTAAGCGTCTGGCTCTTGATTTCAGCTCAGGTCATGATCTCAGGGTCCCCAGATGGAGCCCCACATTGGGCTCTGCGCTCAGCAGGGAGTCTGCTTGTCCCTCTCCCCCCTGCTCGTGCGCTCTCTCACTATCTCTCTCTCTCTCAAAAAAATAAACAAAATCTTTAAGAAAAAGAGCAGTTAAAACTGATGCTGAGCTTTTAAATAGCGTTTCAAATAGTTGCATCTGATTATTTCATGGTAGTCCAGAGTGATCTTAAAGAGTATCCTTCTCTTAGGCATGGCCCTCACGATGAACACCTGCGAGCGGCCTTAAGAACAGAGGCCTAGACGAAGGTGTGGAGGGAAAGGACCCCTGATGCACTGTTGATGGGGATGTGCAGCCACTGTGGAAGACACTACAGAGGTTCCTCAAAAACTTAATAATAGAACTACCATATGACCCAGTAATTCCACTACTCGGGTATTTCTGTAAGGCAAATGAAAATACTAATCCAAAAAGATACCTGCACCCTTAGGTTTACTGCAACATTATTTACAATAGCCAAGATATGGAAGCAATCCAAGCTTCTATTGATAAAGATGTGTGAGATAGATAAATATATATGATATATGTATATATCATATATATGATGGAATATTATTCAGCCATAAAGAAGAAAGAAACCCTGCCACCTGCAAAACCATGGATGGACCTAGAGAGTATCGTGCTAAGTGAAATAGGTCGGACAGAGAAAGATTAATAGCATATGATTTTACTTATATGTGGAATCTAAAAAATAAAACAAAAAAAGTGGAAACAAACCCATAGAACAAACTGAGGGTTGCCAGGGAGGAGGTGGATGGGGGAATAGGCAAAATGCGTGAAGAAGAGTGGAGATACAGGCTTCTAGTTATGGGCTGACTAAATCATGCGGATAAAAGGTACAGCACAGGGAATATAGTCAATGGTATTTTAATAGCTTTGAATGGTGACAGTTGGAAAGCATAGCATAACATACAGAGTTGTTGAATCACTGTTGTACACCTGAAACATCGTAATGTAATAGTGTGTGTCAACTGTGCATATATATATATATATAATATATACATAAAGAATAGAGATCTAATGCATATAAAATAATACCCTATTCCCCTCCATAAAGAGAAGCCTTTTAGGACACACTAAATGCCCTTTGACTCTTGTGGCTGGAACTAAAGCGAAAGGAATTACAAGTTAGCCAACTGTGAAATCAGCCCTTTCGGTAAGCATTGAATTTCTGCAAGAACTGAACGTAAACCTCATGTGATCCCTTAGGGCTCTCATCCAACATTGCCCATTAGCTACTGTGCTTGCGAGAGTCGGTGTCTCATGGGTGTGGCTGAATCAGGTTTGGTATATCTGAGGCTCCCAACTTGGTATGTGTCCCAGGGCAAACTAGCAACTCAACCGTACTGTTCAGTAGAGGCATCTCTCTTGCCGAAACAAGTAGCCCACCAGGTGGCGAGCCCTCAATGCCTGGATGCCGCTGCTCTGACTCGTGACCAGCTCTTCTCGTCTAAGGAGGGAAAGAATGGACCTGCAGCTTGGGCTCCATAAACTTTCATTGCCCTCTGTGTTGCGTCTTTGCTACCTCATTTCTCTAGCCATATGCAGTAACATTTCCTTTCTCAAATATCAGCCACTCTTCAGTATTAGTAACAAGTTACATCTGTCCGCTGCAGACAACATGCTTCAAGTTCCTGTCTCCCCCAAACGCCTGAAGAACATTCATTCTTCTTGGGCTTCTTTCTAGTGACACTCTATACATGGGGAAAATATGATCAACTACATCTTCAAAGAGGAATGAGCTTCCAACACTCTACCTATTCTTACATATTAACGTTCTACATTAAAATATTTTGAGTTTCATAAATCTTAGATACATTTCAGAAGACTTTAAGTCAGTTAATCCATGTTACCTAAAACTAAGATTTATAGCTCAGTCTTGCATCAGGTAAATCCTAATAGTGATTTTTATGGATATTCTTGATGTAACAGAAATTTTTGTGAAAAATGCAGATCTCTAGAACTTCTCAGAAATCGGGAAGATCTGGCAATATATTGGACATGCGATCCTTTACTGTAACTGTTCACCGGAACTGAGTTGTGGTTCCTCTGACATATGTTCCTTAGTTCCCCACAGTCTCCCAAGAGAAGGGATGAGTTTTTGCTGCATTTTATCACCTTATGGCTTGACCTTCTATGAGTGGCTGGCCCCTGTGGACATCTGAGTTTGAAGCCTCTGTTTATGATTACTCATATCCAGACGGAACTAAACCTCCTCTGGTCAGTTCCGGAAGGGGGCTGCTTATTTGGCTTTGTACACACTCAGAACCAAACCATGGGCGCCCATAACACGGCAGCATCTGCCCTACTTCATGTAGCAATGTGGAAAAACTTAGAAGAGTCTTTGAATGAAAGACTGTGAAAACTAAGACAACAGAAAGATGTGTTGAGAATGACTTGCTGAGTTAGGACACAGCCACCATGCATAAGAGCGATGCATTTACCTGCATATATGATAAGTATGAAAGCAGTGCTCAACCCTCATCTGAGAATCAATTCCTTGGGGGGAAAAAAACACACATTTATACACCATCACAAATTTTTCAAGCAATTTGAAAGGTTTCTAGTCCCGCTGAGCCCATCTGAGAAACTTCGGGGCTCATAGGTCTTGGTTGTGAACGTCATGCTCTAAGAAGGACAGAGAGAGAGCAATGCTGATATCAGATTTCCTTTCCTCTGCACTAAAGAGCCTGCCAAAGGACATTTGCCTAGTACGACCAGTGGATAATTCTGGGTCATTCTGATTCAATCCAGATCTTCCTTTGTGTCCAAGGTTTTGTCTTCCTGCCTGTTGTTGTTTCATACTATTTACCTTGCTTGAGCACTTAGTGAATACATAGCCCCTACAGGGGTTATCCACAGAAGGCTAAGATTCCTTCCAGTGTGTTCTGCAAATGCCAATCTGCAGCATTCCCATCGGTGAGGCTGTGCCCACCATCTCTCACTAAAGGATGAGAGTTCCTCCATAGGCCAGTGGAAAGAGCAACGATTTTATCATCTTTGCTTAGAGCCAAATCTAGGGATGAATCTGTGGACACCATTGTACTTCCTGAGGGATACCGCAGAACATTCCCTTGGTCACAACAGCTCAGATGCGGTCGCGCAATGACTGTCTACTCACTGTCCATCTGGATTATGCACAGATAGCCTCAGGTAGGTGCTCCCTAAAACGAAAGCTGAGAATCGCAGCTACTCACCCTGTTGGTTTCTGTGATGTCAGGACTGGTTTGAGGCTGTGAAATTTAATTACGACGTGTAATCCATCCACCCCTTTTCTCCCAACCAATGCCCTTCTCATTCCGGTGTCTTGGAAGTTTAGCATCACAGCCAGGCAGATAGGCTGTAAGATCCCGGATAAAGTGACACAAATAAATAATTCTTTTAAAGTTTTTGACCACACATTTTTCCCTTAAGCTTTTTCCTTCAGAAAACTGTTGCCAAGCAATTCTGTATAAAGCGAATTACAGAGAACAATCGTGAAAAGAGCTCAGAAGAAAAAAAAAGAGGAAATTTATCTCTTTTTTTTTTTAACGTAGCTTCTTCTGTTTTCCTGGTAACATCAAGTCTTTAATCTTCGGCATTATAACCTCTTGCCATGCGAGAGAGTTGACACAGCTTCTGTTTGATGAGGATGGCTTTTGAAGGGTCATGCCCAATATCGTGGTTTCTTCAAGGGCTCGAGATTGCTTGTGTTTTTTGATGTCTTACCTCTTGCAGGCCTGATAAGCACTTAGATGACCATGATAAATGAGGATCATGGGAAAAGTGATAAGAATTCAAAGGCTTGGCGTGAGTTATGTCCTCACTCATACAGAAGTCAAGATTCTCTTATCTTTCTAATTTCTTAATTACAAAAAAAAATATTTTGCATCTAAACAGAGAGAGTTCCCAAAAATATTCGGGACTGTTATCTGATACCGAATACTTTGTTCTCAGATCCTTTCCTTGTTCATGATTTTTTGCTGTTTTGTTCTTTTTGTGGTTGTTGATGGGGTTTTCTGTGAAAGCCAACATTCTCCATTAAATATTGAAGCTGTTTTCCTGTAATAGAAATACTTTGTTACCAAAGTAGCAAATAAGCATAGATTGCCATCTTAACACGGGCATCAGGAGCATGAATTACCTTTGTAAAGATTCCAGGCTCCTCTCTCCCTTTCTCCCTGTAATCCAGCATGACTGCGTAGTATGTTCACCACCAAAGTCCTCAGCTTGCACACAAACGTGGATTCTAACTCAAACCTAGCCCCTCACAGTCCCCTCCTGCTGGAGCCTGAAGAAGGAAAGAGTTCCAATCCACCTTTGTTCACATTGTTCTCAGGTAGCACAGAGGGTCTGGGCAGAGAAAGAAAAAGGCAGGAGCGTGGTCAGTCATCGTGTGTGTGCCTCTGAGGGCCACACCATTTCCCTTGTCCCTTCTTTCTTCTGGCCTCTCTGCCTGCCAAAATGTACTCCTCTTTTGTGAAAGGTCTTCTTTCCCTGTGTTTGAAATCATTCATTTCCTTTTCTCTGCTCTGAAGTGTCATGCTTTAGCAGTGGGATCAAGAAGAGCATGGATACCGGGGTCTTCAGATCCAGTTAAAATTCTGGCTCTGCTATTTGTTACCTGTGGGATCTTGGGCACATTGCTTAGCCTCTCTAAAATCCAACTTTCTCATCTCTAAAATGGAGATAGTCACCATTATTTATAGGACTGCCGTGATGAGGATATGAAATAAAATACATCAAAGTGCCCGTGACAACGCGTGACACACAGTAGTACTTGATCAACGTGAGTTCCTCCATGATCACTGCCCTGGTGGGCCCATGCCTCTCCCCATAACTAAGTCCCCCCGAGGAGAAATATGGTAACACTATTACATGTATATTAAATTGGTCACTTGAATTGCAAAGTACAAGAAAACTGTGGGTCTGTTTGTTTCTCGCCTGTACAAATTGCACATTATTTTCTCTTCTGAGTTTGGAAAAGGAAGGCCAGGACTGCACGTGTGTAACTTGACTGTCACTGGAACGGCAACACCTCAACCCAGCTGTCTTGTCCACCTATATAGAACCATTCTTTTTTTCCCCCTTCACAGTTAAGGTCCACTAATGAAGAGAAGTTTTATATCCGAGTAATCTATTCTCTCACAGTATTTCTTGAGCTACAAATAACCTGTGGTATGTATGCTCTTGATTGATTCAACTTTGCACTGCAGAAGGTCATTTGCCCACCCATCTCATCCACCAGCGTGTGAGCTTCCTGGGGTCGGGCAGTGGTCTTCTGTGTCCTCTGCAAAGCTCCTAGCACAGTGATCTGTGCTCAGTGGTTAATTAATCACTCTGCCACTCTTCTATTTTTTTTTTAAGATTTTTATTAATTTATTTGACAGAGAGAGACACAGTGAGAGAGGGAACACAAGCAGGGGGAGTGGGAGAGGGAGAAGCAGACTCCCCACTGAGTAGGGAGCCCGATGCGGGGCTCGATCCCAGGACCCTGGGACCACGACCTGAGCCAAAGGCAGACGCTTAACGACTGAGCCACCCAGGTGCCCCTCTGCCTCTCTTCTAAAAGAGAAGACTCAAAGCAAGCTTGTTAGGTGCCCAAGTCCAAGTACGTTGGCATAGAAGTGACTCTTCTAACCAGGAAAGACTCAAGTTTGCTTTAACATTTTAAGTCTTCTCTTTCTTAAATGTGTTTCTTTGGTTCACTTCATTTTTATTCTATGTTGAGGGTTGGTCTATAGAGTCTAGGCAGTCCCCTTGGTTCGTAGGACCCAACTCCGCATCCGAGTTCTCCACCTTCTTTCCCATATGATATTAAGAAAGTGCCTTACTTTTTCTAGACCACAGTGTCTCCATTATATTCTTGTCTGTCATTGTAGAGATGATTTGTAAGACCCCTTAGATCTAACACTTCATGACAAGCATGAAAATCCATCCTGTGGGTTTGAGGGATACTGCTGAGCCATGGTCTGACAAGAGACCCTCATCTGGAGCTCCTAAGGTGTCACATCAGACACTTGCGTGGTGGGCATCCAAGTGAACACTGTGATTCCACAGACCACCAAGGGCCTTAGTGGTCTTTCTCCTTTTTATGCAGGCAAGAGTGACGGGGGCTCCTGGGTCTGCCGCTCATTTCTCCCCCACTCTTGTTGACGAGGACACCCAGATTGTCCTTGGCATCACTTACCAGCTCAGATTTAGAATCTACTCTCTGATGGAGCCAGGGAGAAGTCAGAGATGTCAGATTCGTCCTGTTTTGGAAGAAAAAAATTAAAAGACTGTAATCATAATCACCCTAGTTTGATAGGTTTTCTAACATGGAGATGACATTCTCTTCAACAAAAACCCTTCAACAGAAACACAAAGAGACTTGATACAAGCCCATTTCTCTGGACTACCTAGCTGTTTGGGGCACATAGTACACCCATTCTAAAGTTTTGCTGGTGAGGGGCTCCTGGGTGGCTCAGTCATTAAGCATCTGCCTTCGGCTCAGGTCAGGATCCCAGGGTCCTGGGATCGAGCCCCGCATCGGGCTCCCTGCTCCGCGGGAAGCCTGCTTCTCCCTCTCCCACTCCCCCTGCTTGTGTTCCCTCTCTCGCTGTGTCTCTCTCTGTCAAATAAATTAATAAAATCTTTTAAAAAATAAAAATAAAGTTTTGCTGGTGAAACAAAGAACAGAAACTCTTAAACCTGTTCTCATCACCTGAAAGGTTACATGCCTCCAAGCCTTCTCTGTGTAGCTAGAGGTTTTATCTCCATTTTAAACACGAATCTTCTCCATTATCCCTCTAAAAGTCATTTCTCAACATATTCTTTTGCAGTGTGCATAGAATACGGAGGGATATTTTCCTTTAAAAAGTCTATACCTTTTACTTTTGTATTGAACAGGTCCTGAACTGTGTGAATAAAAATATTGCATGCAATTCTTTGTTCTAATTTGGAAATTGTCGGTGTTTTCAAAGACACAAGGAATGAAGTATGGAGGGAGGAGCAGAGAGATGAACAACCCATATGTATATAAATGGTATCTTTAGAAATGCAAAGAGAGAGCATTTTGCACCATAATTATTCAGATTTCTTTAGTCTCCTTCAAACCAAGATTTGTTTACTAGAGGCATTACAATGCAGTGAGACAAATGAGACTAAACTTTTTTTATCTCGGGTGGTTTGCACACGCACTGATTGAACTAGTATTTCTTCCAAAGATTGTCTGGGAAGATAAATGAACAAGAGGAGCAATTAGGGTAAGGAAAAACTAAAGATTGGCTGACATGATTTAAGTTTACCACTAAGGCAGTTTGTCATTTTGTCTCTATAATCTCTATCAGAATTGACTAAAACAGTAAACATAAATCATTATACTAATTTATTTCACCACACTGTGGTCTGGGAAAAGAAGATTTCATTTTTTTCTGAGAGACTTTGGGAATTCAGGCAGCCACTTGAACTCATTTTCATTTATGTATTGGGAGGGAAAATGAGAAAATCCAAGATGAGCACCTCGGGTTCCTCAAAGTGATATTTTTTGGTGGCAAGCCAAGTTATTTGTATTACATGACACTAAAATAACTAGGGGGTGTGCATTAAAAAGCAGCACCGCATTGATTGCATTTTTAAAAAAAAGAGCAAAATTTAATTCTTAAGGTAGAGATGTAATTAAACACATTACCGAAAGCGATTTTTCAAATGGCAGTTAATAAGCCTTTAAGCTTTTTCTCTGAAGAAGCCTTTGTGACCACAGAGAGTCAGAATACCATAAACTGTCTGGGACTTCTTAGGAAATATCAACACTCTTCGTATTTAGCAGCAACTGTGCCCTCTGAATATAGAATGCAGTGCTGCTAACTCACCAAAACAAAAGCACCACCCACAGGCCCTCGGACGCAGGATCCAACTGGCTACTTGAACAAAAATGGAGCCATTGATTAACCTATGGAAGTAGGGTATTGCTTTGGGTTTAATTCCCTGTTTTTCCAGGTGAAAATTTTTCTTTTAAAGATAAGTCTAATTATGAACCCTGTTATAAATGAATAATTCCTTCTGAAATTTTTATGTATTTTCTGATATTATTCAGAATTTTTTGTATCCGTATATATATACATATATGTGTGTATATACATACATGTATTTGTCCAGCTATAATAAATATGAAATTAATTAGAAGTATGATTATCACAGTTTTCTTTAGAGCTTCAAGGAATTTCAAAGCTGTAAGCAATACATACAAACTTATCATACAAATGTTTCATTGAGTGTCCTCTCTATCAGACCATTTTGTATGAAAGGACTAGTCAAAGGAGTTTTAAAATTTTAAACTTTCATAGGGCGCCTGGGGGGCTCAGTCCGTTGAGCGTCAGACTCTTGATTTGGGCTCAGGTCATGATCACAGGGTTGTGAGATTGAGTCCCACATGGGGCTCCGCGCTGAGCACAGAGACTGCTTGGGGTTCTCTCTCACTCTCCCTCCACCCCTCTCCCCGCCCCCCACCCTGCTCACATTCTCACTCTATAAAAAAAATTAAAAATGAATAAAACTTATCCTCAGGGAAATTATGATCTATGATAAGAAAGTCAGATGTAAACATACATGACTATAGTATGAAGCAGAATCTGAAGTGCCCTTAGGCTGGATATTAACAGGGTGCTGGAGGCAGAGGTGAAGATCCCACTGGACTAAAATAATTGGGGGAAATCCCACAGCTGAGATGGGTCGTCACATAGGATGGGTATGATTTCAGCAGCTCTTTGAAGGCAAAAGCAATAGTTGGAGTAATGGCCCAGGGGATGAAAAGTTTGAGACATTTCTGGGGAATGAAGGGGTATACTGTCTATGCCAGAACTCAGAGGGTTTGTCACTCCAGGGAGCCACCAAGAACATGATGGTAAAATTGGTTGAGACTGGAGCAAGAGTCCTACCTAGTTTAACTAGTTCATATTTGGGGGGGAGGGTCCCTATATTGTGATTTAGCTTTGAAAAAGTGGGACCACTGCTTAAAAACAAAGCACATGCGCGCGCGCGCACACACGCGCACACACACACACACACACACACATGCAAATTGGATGCATAACCCCTGCGTGAGACATTGGAGAATATTAACTCTGAAAGCAATGTTGGGCCACATGAGTCAAGAGCCTTGAACACCAACCTAAAAGGACTTCTGAGATTTATCTTGGAAAGGATAGAGAGCATCTGAAGATTTTTACATAAGGGAGAGAGTTTCAAGCAATGCTTCAAGAAGATACATCTAGCAACAGGGCTTGAAATGAAACTAGAGGGGCGCCTGGGTGGCTCAGTCATTAAGCATCTGCCTTCAGCTCAGGTCATGGTCCAGGGTCCTGGGATCGAGTCCCACAGGGGTTCCCTGCTTGGCGGAAGCCTGCTTCTCCCTTTCCCACTCTCCCTGCTCTTGCTGTCTCTCTCTCTCTCTGTTAAATAAATAAATAAAATCTTAAAAATAAGATAAAAAAGAAATGAAAGTAAATGAGAGGAGTCTATTGCAGTAGCCTTGAAAAGGACTATAAAGCTCTAAACTAGGATGGTGATTCCTAGAAGTAAAATAATAAATGCATACACAATATATTGTGGGTATAGAATCGGGACCAAATTACACAGTGGGGCCAAGTCAAATTGCACCCCAGGAGAAGGCTGCCATGATTACTAGAAACATAACTTCAGGTAAAGACAATGATTTGGGGGGAGGATAATAAATTCACCTAGGGACACTGAGCTTGAGGCACTATTGGGGCACCTAGCTTAGATGTCTAGCAGAGAGTAGGAAATACTAGATAGAGATAGGGTATAGACAATATGGGACTGGACATTTTGAGCTTACTGAATTTAAGATCTGCCTCTTTGTATAAGGAAGGCGAGAAAAAGGAACTAACATTTTGAGCTCCAATCCAGTGCCTGCAATATGCTGAACACTTTACATATTATCTCATTTAATTGTGACAACAACCCACCAACACGTATTCTTAGCCACATTTTACAGTGAGAACATTGCTTGGTGGCAGAGAAGTAGGATCTTTCTGGCTCCAAAACTTTTTCCAAGGCAACGCACTTCCTCTAAAAAGATACGAAGCACTTGCTTACCAAGAACATTTTGAGATCATCCATTAAAAAGGTGAAAATGGGAGCAAATGAGGATGCCAAGGGGGAAAGTCACTAAAGATTCGGCAAAATATTACGAGGGAAGACACACAAAAGAGGGAAGAGTTAAAAGCCACGAGGGATAGCCAACAACTTGGTACGCTACAGGGAATGTAAGAAAGATGGAAACTGAAAAATGCCCATTGTATTTGGTCTATAAGGATTTATCAGTGACTTTTGAGGGGGTGATTTGCTTTCAGTAGTAAAAACAGAAGTCAGATTGCAAGCAGCATAATGAGATGGGAAGGAAACACGAGACTTAGCTAATGTGTAATATTCTTTCTTCCAAAATATTTAAACACTAAAGGAAAATAAAGAGCCATTATCTTTCAAGGGAGTAGCAGAGTAAATGAAAGGAATATTTGTTGTTTGTTTTGTGTTGTTTGTTTGTTCCTATCAAAAGGAAGCCTTAGCACATTTTCATTCAGAAAGAAAGGTAGCAGAGAAAGAGTTCAAAGATCAGAGGGTAACTGATAGAGCAAGATCTCCAAACAGCAGAAAGAACTACATTTAGAAATAGTGGTAGCAAGTCAGCCATTCAGAATAAGAGTGTGTCTTCCTCTGAAAACAAGAAACAAGGAGCTCTGAACACCCAGAGTAATGATGACATCATGTGCAGGAGAACCATCAAGGCATACAGGAAGCTCGGTCTCTGACCAAGAGAAGCAGAGAGGAAAGTCATACCTTAATGAAACCTCTCAGCTCCAATGGATAGATAAAACAAATAGAAAAATAAAAAAAGTAACACCAGCTAAATTCAAAAACAATATTTCTAACTCCATACACCAGAAACACAGCAGGCTTCCTGGTGTCCAAATCAAAAATCAGAGATGGCTAGAAGTTCAGCTCTGGTGAGGTACTGGAAACTATGCTTTCCCTGGGGACCAAACTAGGCTTATTCCTTAAAATCAGGGGGCATTATGGGAATCAGCTGAGGAGGCAAAGGAAGCTGGAAAAAGATGCTGAAGTACCTTGTCTGGAGCTGCAGCTGAGCAGGTAGGAGGACAAAGACCTAGTCCAGGACACAGAAATTGCTGGATGGTGACAGCATCTTTGATAGTTTCAATGTCACCACCTGTTTCTAGCAGAAGAGCCCCAGAGGGCCTGGAAGAAGTAATCATAAATGTAAAAGCAGAAACAGACAAATGGGACTCCATCAGAGTAAAAACCTTCTGCTCTGCAAAGGAAACCATCAACAGAGTGAGAAGACAACCCGTGGGGTAGGAGATAATATTTGCAAACTGTGAATCTGGTAAGGGGTTAATATCCAAAATATATAAGCATCTCCCACAACTCAGTAACAACAACAACAACAAAAACCCAAAGAAAGCAAATGAAAAATGAGCAAAGGACTTAAACAGCCATCTCCCAAAAGAAGACATACAAATGGCCAACAAGTATATAGGGAAAAAAAATTGCTCAACAACACTAATCATCAGTGAAATGCAAATCAAAAGCACAATGAAATACGATCTCATACCTCTTAGGATGGCCATTAACAAACAAACAAACAAAGATAATTGTTGACAAGGTTGTGGAGAAATTGGAATCTGTGCACACTGTTGATGGGAATGTCAGATGCTACAGTATGGAGGCTCCTCAAAAAATTTAAAATGAATTACCATAAGATCCAGCAATCCACTTTGGGGTATTTACCCAAAAGAATTGAACTCAGAATCTCGAAGAGATCTACACACTCCCATGTTCATTGCAGCATTTTTCCCAATAGCCAAGATGTGGAAATACCCCAAATGTTCATTGACGGATAAAGAAAATGTGTTGTATACATACGATGGCATATTATTCAGCTATAAAAAATAAGTCTTACCATATAGGGCAACATAGATGAACCTTGAGCATATTATGCTAAATGAAATAAGCTAGTCACAGAAGGACAAATACTATATGATTCCGCTTCTACGAGGTTTCTAAAATAGTCAAACTCATAAAGGCAGAAAGAAAGTAGGACAGTGGTTGCCAAGGGCTGAGGGAAGGGAGACTTAGAGAATTGCTGTTTGACAGACGTAGTTTCAGTTATACAAGAAGAATAAATTCTAGAGATGTGCTGTACAACATCGTGCTTATAGTTAACAGTACTATACCATGTACTTAAAAAGTTAAGAGGGTGGATCTCATGTTATCTGTTCTTAGCACAATTAAAAAAAATGTAGGCTGCAATATTAAGAACTGAACAACAATCTTGTACTACATATCAAAACTTGTGAGATGTAGCTAATATGGGGCCCAGAGGTATATTTATACTCTTAAATGCATCTATTAAAAAATATAGTTCTGGTAAGGTATGGTTAATGGTAAAATTCTCATCACTCAAATAAATTCCTTGGCTCTGTAAAACAACTAAGAAAATATATTTAATATTTAGAACCTAAAGAGTTTATCGAAGAGGGCTAGATATTGAAATAATATACCAAAAAAAGCAATAGCTTTCCTATAATTCAGTGATAATCCTTTAGAAAATGCAATTTAAAAAATAATTACATTCATCATATAAACAACAACAATATCTGATAACAGTATAACAGAAAAGTATAAAAATTTCTGAGGTTTTAAAATAAGATCTGAAAAAATAAAATAATAAGCTATGTTCCAGATGGGAAGACTAAATATTGTAAAGATATTAATGTCAGTAGGGAACTCATTTCTGATCCCAAGGTAATCATATCAAAATCCTAAAGGACTGAACGAAAGAAAGGGAGAGGAAAAAAAAAAGAAGAGAATGAAAAGTGAAGAGAGGAACTCTAATTGTCTATAGTCCTTTATATACGTGGATGTTTCTATGTTGTTTTTATAATTAAAGATAAATTTATTTTAATTTTAAAGATAATTTAATGTTGTCAACCGTCCTGTGATAGTCGAATAATGACCCTCCCCCAAAACGCAGGCATGCCCTAATCCCTGGAACCTGTGCCTATTACCTAATCTGGCAAAAGGGATTTTGTGGATATGATTAAATTAAGAGTCTAGAGACGGAAAGATCATCCTGGATTTCCCAGGTGGGCTCCATGTAATCACTACTCTGTAGCAAAATAGTATTTTCTTGTGGTCCATGCCATGTCATAAGAAGGAACATAAGATCTTGGCTAATTACGGAAGGAATTTCATTTCCTTGCCATGCCATAAAAGGGAAATGAGTGAATGTATTGCCTCAATTATAGTAGGCAATAATATGTATGTGTCAGGGGGATAAAATGTGGCTTTCTTTAAAAAACAAAATCTGTGGTTTACATATTAGAAAGTTTGGTCGATCATACTTAACCTAAGAATACGCCATATCTTTATGATCATTATTCAGTGATATATTGGAGTTAGTACACAGCGCTCTATTTCCAAGTAGGACACATCCTACAGAGTTTGGAAATAAGCTTAAGAAACAAACACCCTATGTTTGACACCATATGTCACCCATATGTAGAAGTATCACCCCAATGAGATGATATCTAAATCTACACCTGGAAAAACTAGATAGTTTCCCATCCAATCTAATCTTTGAAACCAGGATATAACTTAATCACCCAGTTATTTGGTAATATGTCGGGCTTGAGGAGATGATAAATAGAACCTGGAGAGGAAGAATCGATCCGTTTTTTTCTCCATCCTGGCTACTGGAAATTTTAAGCTCAGATTTACAATCTTCCTCCATCAAGCATACAGGACTTCGCAGACTCTATTTTCCATGCAAAAATCAGGTTATTTCCCTCCCCTCTTCTTTTTCTTCCTTGAATCCCATATTTCTAATTTCTCTCTTTCTTATTTTCTTATTTCTTACACTGTTTAAAATCTTAAAAATCTTCTCATAGTTTATTGTATGCATTATGACAATTCAATACCACTCGTTAAAATTATAATCATTCGTGCTTATCCAGTTCTATACAGAAGGGGGATTCTCTAAAGAGCAGACGTATTTCTGTAAGGTGACTCTCAGCACCTGACATTATTCACGTCCCTAGAGAACCTGAGCACTCCAGACTCTCAAAGCTCGATTCCAACAGCATTAAGATCATGCAACCACCTTATCTAGAGTCTAGATTCCTGAGCAGGCTTTGGGCATTAATTCACATTGCTCCACAGGGGAGAGTGTGCTGACCAGTAGACATGAGTCTTCTGGGATGCTTGGCCTAATTTTCTTTCCAAATGTTAAAGAATGTCATTCCATCCCATTTATTGCTCTCTTCTGAGTCTGAATCACATGAGTCAGTTCTCTAAAACCTTACCAATTTAATGATCTGGTAGAATTTTGTTGTTGATCATGTACAGGTGATGAATGGCCCCTGAAGCCTTTGTTCTGGACCCAAAAGCCTGCCCCCTGTGGGCTCCTAGAGCAACCAGAAAACCACTCTTCGGCTCCATTTCATTTGAAGGGAAAAATAAAATAAAATAACTTCATTACATCTTTTCATTCACTATTAATACATTTTGGAATGCCATTACATTTAAATGTTTCCCAGTACAAAATCTATTCCTATGCCACTGGCCAGGAAAAGGGTGGGATTTACCCCCGAGAGCAAAAATACAAAGCCACCGTGTTTAGGTCTGAATTCTACCAAGTAGCCCAGTCTCTGGCTTTTTGTTTCCTTTGCAAACACCTTACTTACTTGGGGATCTTGTTGAATCATCAGTGAGATGCCTCTGAGTGGTAGGCTTACTCATTCCTTCGTCCAATGAGCATTTATTGAGAGTCTACTGCATGTTGAATGCTGTGCTTTGTGTCAGATCCTGCCTTACGGAACAAAAAAGTTGAGTGAGGAATTCAGATACTTTTGAAGTACGTAAATAAATGTGTTCTTATACATTGTGATAAGATACATGAGAAAAAATGCATTGGGTGTTAAAGTAGAAAATAAGCTGGGGGGTGGTTGGTGGAATGGTACCAGTGTTAGATTATAAAGCCAGAGCACAGCCCTCTCCCCACTAAAGGATACCTTTTCACTGGGCATCTAAGTTACGTGCCCGTTTGATGGGGGTAGTCCCAGTTCATGCCACCTGCCCTAAAGTGTAATTATTAATAAAGCCTCCTTTCCCACTAAAAGTATCCCAGTTAAGGTAATAAATTATATGGTCACACTAATTTTAAACAAAGTGGAAACTTAGCAAACCGCTAGGTCCTATAAGGCATAATGACTTCTAAGTACTTTGGAAAACATCCTGAGGTGAAGATAAGCATTAGTAGTGTAATGGGCTGAGATTAACTTCGTTCCTGGCTTGATTGCAGGGCCAAATCACAGCTTCAAGCATAATGTATTTAAGGGCATGAAATCAATGTTGAGAGAAGAGAAATGAAGAAGGGACTCCTCGGGAAATAAAACTTGAAGCCTTTTCAACATTATGAAGACAGAATTCGCAGAAGAGAAAAATCCCAGGCCTTCAGCATCATGGGCACCTAGAAAATTTTTTCCATGAAAGCAGGGAGCAGGATGGAGTCATAAAAGATGTAAGCGGAAGGAACCTTGGAAGTCAGCTCGTACGGACGTCCCATCTCAGGGAAAATGATGCCACAGGACAGAAATGTGAATGGTGCCCTTGGAGGCTGGGAATCACTGGATTATATGATGCACAAAACAAAGGATATGGACACGGACCACCTGTGTGATGGGCAGAGTTCCTAAGGCACATTTTCTCTGCACCTCGGTTTCTTCAAATGGAATCCCAGAATCATAAGACCCTCCAGACTATCTCCCAGGGTTGTTATGAAGATTAAATAAAATCACGTAAGCTACAAAGGGCTTTGTAGATTTCGTTGTTGTTAGGGACACATCCACTAGACTAGCCCATGTTCTGAGGAAAAAGGTCTAATGTTACCATGAAAACATGGCAAAAATTCTCCGTGCCCTTTCGAGTTGAATACAGGGGACCCCGATTCAGGTTTCACAGCTCTCTATTCCTCCCCTCTCTGATCCCCCAGAATTCACGAGGTCAAATATAAATAACAGACGATAATTAGGCAGTGGACAAAAATTAGGGCTTTACACGCATTCCGCTTTGGGCTGAGGAGGCCATATCTATAAAAGATACTAGGCGCCGGGGCACCTGGGCGCCTGGGTGGCTCAGTTGGTTAAGCGCCTGCCTTCAGCTCAGGTCATGATCCTGGAGTCCCGGGATCGAGTCCCACATTGGGCTCCCTGCTCAGCGGGGAGTCTGCTTCTTCCTCTGACCCTCTTCCCTCTCGTGCTCTCTATCTCTCATTCTCTCTCTCTAATAAATAAATAAAATCTTTAAAAAAAAAAAGATACTAGGCGCCATGGTCACACAAATGCCTTCCCTTTTAAGATAGGGTGACTATAAACCTAAACAGGTTCAGCAACATTGACTCAGGAATAAGTGAACACAATTGAAACAGGGACTATAAAGTGGAGAGTGAAATCTGAGCTTTCCAAGTGAGCGCGGTCATACAGACTGGAGTCTAGCATGAGCCCTGCAAGTGGCAGCACTGACATGGCAAGAACTGGAGTCTTGAAAAGCCCTATGGAGATGGGCCAGTGTTTGTTTTCAAGCTGGACATTTTATTGAATAAATACAAGAGATTTTTCAAAACCTTTATAAGGAGTTAAGTGAATCTGGTGAACATATTGAAGGAGGTCAGTAGGCTAGGCCACAGAGACAAACATTTGCAGGGACAAATATAACAGAGGTGTATATTTTGCTCATGGAAAAATCTAAGCAGGTGCTTCTGGATGTGGGAGTTCTGCACACAGTGGCACAGGGACTCCCTTCTTTGGCCCCGCCTACCGCTACAGCCTTGCCGTCAGTTGCATCCAGTCATCCAGCCCATCCAGCCAGGGGAAAGGGGGAAAGACTGGAGGAAACACAGGCTTTCTTAGAAAGCCATCGCCCAGAAACAACACAGCATTTCCTCTCATTTGTCTGGCACTCAAGCTCATGGCCATGCCCAACTCCCAAAGAGCCTGGTAAAGGTGTTGTAGTTGGGAAGAAAAGAAGAGCGTGAATTTTTATAAACAGCTAGCACTGTCTGCAACAGATAAGATTTCTAGTGACCTAAATTCTGTACCGGGACCAGCAGTAGATTGGAAGCAAGACAAAGAAGGGACATAGACTACGAAATGACCCACTTTTCATGCACAGATTTCTCTGCGACCTTGTGCCCAACAGAGCCCCCAGGTTTTACAGAGCTGACAAAGTATGAACTAGGGATAGAGTGTTACTCCACTGGCAAATCCTTTGTCTCGTACTTCACTAATAGTAGAAGGGATCCATTTAAGGTATCCTGACCCTCTGATAGCATGAGAGAAAGGTCTTTGGCAAGAATATGGGCCGATCAATTCCCTGTGACCAATCCATAGGCTTCCTAGAACTTTTCATTTGAAAAGTTTATATACCTTGGCAATGATTTGCAATGAGCACAACTTTCAACCACAGAGAGTTTTAGGAACTCTAGACGTTGAGACCTTTGGGCCCAAAACCAATTTAAGTTGTGCCCCTACTTTTCTCATCATTCTGGAAGGTGATCCCTGACTTAGCCACAAACTGCTCTGGAAGTGGAGAGACCATGGGGAAGGAAGAAAGTCAGGCTTGGATGCAGCACCTGGTGTTTAACTGAAAGACAATACTTCAGGAAATTGTGAAACCACCCATCGTCAAGTAGATGGTGTGAAGATGGAAAGTAGTATCTAAAACTATGACGCTCAGAAAGAAAAAGGGACTTTTCATCTACCATGTGTGTCTCTGATCGTCTGCCTATTTTTCTCTTTCTCAAATGAGGGAGAAATAGAATTCCTAGATTTCATCTTTCCTTAACCAAGAATTAAGAGAATGATGTACCATGGACTTTAAACAGAACAAGAAGGGAAGTCCGAGAGGGTTTTAAGATAGAACATGGCAGGGTGTGAGGCCATGTCCAATGGGCTGGCCCTTTGTGTTGGCATCATGGAGGTGCTGGGTTTAACTCTTCTCCTACCAGGGAAACCAGGCTCAGAAATAGACCTCAGGGGCGCCTTGCTGGCTCACTTGATAGAGCACGTGACCCTTGACCTCTGGGTATGAGTTTGAGCCCCACGTTGGGTGTAGAGGTTACTTAAAAATAAAATCTTAGAAGAAATAGACCTCAAATATCAGAATAATTTCTAATCAAGCTGGGTTGGGAAACACATCTTGGATCTACAGCCACAGTTAGGTTGCTTCAAACTAACTAACTTGTCTATCCACTTGCAAGATGACTCATCTGAAAGGGAGTTCCCCAGAGCCCCCTGGAAGGGTCTGGGAGAGAGTGGAGGGGAGGGACATGGGTACATGGAGGGAAGGGCAGAAACGTGAGAGGTTGAGAGTCTGGGAAACAACAGATGACCTGAGAGGCTAGTAGTCAACTGTGGAACAGAGATAAGAGGCAGAATGAATTTGGTCCGACTTTAACAAAAATTAGGGCTTTGTACCCAGGCCTGAGAGAGTCCAGCTGAGGGCAGGTGGGAGGCAAATGAACCCTGGCTGGTTCTGCATCCCACATTGAGGAGGGTAAGTAAGAGTCAACAGCAGAAAACAATTAACCAGGAGCATGTGATTCTCACGGGGGACTGTGGGATTGGCAGCAGCTGCTGGCTGGGCTGGGTTGCCTTTCTCCACGGTTAGCAGTGTTGAAGAAGAATTATTCGTGACACTCGTTAAAGAGCAGTAAGGCTGACTAGAGAGATTATCAGGATAGGTGTAGGGACCACTGCAGTGCGGTCTTGCAATAGGGTAGAGAGATTGGGCTCAACTCCAAACACAGCAAGGAAAAGTGAGAATTTATAGTCAAGGAGCAGAATGGGGGTCAGTAGATGGGAAATCATTAAGGAAACACGAGAAGTAAGAAGACCAGACAGGATTCATGCTGAAGGTAGGCCAGGATGATCACACATCAGCGGGGGGATGTTGAGGAATGAGGAACCTCATCCAATAGCCAGGTGGTCAGGTATCAAAGGCATGAGATTCTACCTCCCTTGACTTAGCAGGATTCTTGCTAAAATTGGACAATATGGAGGCAAACATGGAAGTCCGTCAGTTGAAGCCTAGTTAAAAAGAGCCCAGAGGAATCTGATGAGACTCAGGCAGGAGAAGATCTTTGTCGGTAGACATATCTCCACCAGTCTCAGAATAGGGGCCTCTGACAGAAACCCCCAGCTGATGAGATGGGCTGTCGCCATCTCTCAGTGTGAATTTGCCTCAAATCATTTTTCAAGATATTGAGGCCCTTAATGCGTATAAAACGTTATGAGATGGAACCATATAAAACTGCCAGATATTTATTTATTTGAGAGAGAGAGAGAGAGAGAGAGAGCATGCACAAGCACACATAGGAGGAAGGGCAAAGGGAGAGGGAGAAGCAGACTCCCGGCTGAGCAGAGAGCCCGACATGGGGCTCGATCCCAGGACCCTGAGATCATGACCTGAGCCAAAGGCAGATGTTTAACCGATTGAGCCACCCAGGCGCGCAGAACTGCCCGTTTTGAAGTTAACCATCTGTCAACATCAGCGATTTCAAATGATTCAATTTATTGCTAAAGCAGGCCCTTGGCATGTTCAGTGCTGTGCAGTCCACTTCAGGATTAGGGAACCATAAGGGTCCTCCTAAAGGTCTTAGGGTTCAGGCTATCCCCAGAGGACTCTGGGCTATTTACTCAAGAATAACCCTGATGATAACGGCACTGAAATCCTCCAAAATTCTGTTACCACGGATGATAGAACACTTTCCCGGTGTTTTTAATTGAGCGACCTAATCAGACTTTTAAACCCTGAAATTAGAACCCAAACTCCACCTCCCTCACTACGAATGAACGACCTCACCACCTACATCTCAGAGAAAAGAGTATATGGGGTAAGACTTCGTGCCATCTCCCGCCCAGACACTATGTGTTTGTCTCCAGCTGAATTCTCAGATTATGTGGAAGTCTTTGACTATATTGCTAAAGAATCAACTTAGAAACACTCACTCTGCTTATAGTCTATTGAGCCACAATACAAATGGATTACAATTCGCAGATACATAGCTAAATTCTCAGACTGGGGACTGCTATCACCCACCCACCCTGCATACTGTGGCCAGGTGATCTTACTGAAATAGAAACCCGAACGGGTCCTTTCTGTGACTTAAAGGCATCAAGCACCGTGGCTTGGTTCAGGAATTCCACCGCTGCATGATCCCCACCGCCCCCCACTTCTCCACTGTTACCACCTGCCGCCTCTGCTTCACCGTGCTCAATTACTTTGCTTCCTGGAACGCATCGTGCATTTTATGCTTCTGTGTTTTCCACATGCTGATTCTTCAGCCCGTAAGTTGGTTTTTTTTTTTCCTGTCAAGACTTTACTCAGCTTTTCTTTCCTTAAGAAATACTTGAATAAGACGCCCCTTCTCAACAGTCCGTTACCCTCTCACACATACCTCTTTCTTTGCTTGTATCCCACTATATATTTTGGCTTAGTTTACTAATCTATGCAATGCACAGGGCATGATATGAGTAGACACAAGGCATTTTGAGTCAGAACGCCACAAAATAACTTGTGCTCAAAATACGAATTGAGAATACTTGTCTACAGGTTTACAATTTAGCTTCCTAGATCCTAAAAATGTATGAATATATCTGAACTGTGCATAGTTATGCTTTATAATACCAAAAGAGTTTGCAATTTAAATTCATCTTTGCTAATTACTTGTGTGCATTGAAGTAGTCCTTCTGAGTGGCTTCGATCAGAGCAATTACTGAGTACCTACTCGGAGCCAGGCACCATGCTAAGTGCTATCTATCCCCGGCTTAATCCTTGAGACTACGCTCAGAGTTCTCATTTTAAAGATGAGAACACAGAGTAGACATTCCCTTCAATTTACTGGATTGACAAGTAGAGGTTTTGTATGTTCTATTGGTTTGAGTTTTCACCTGACTTGCAACCCAAGCAGTACAATGTCAAATCCGAAACACATTGCGTCTTGGCATAGAAATGTAAATATTTCGATCTTTGAGCAATTCAACTTCTATTTCTTTTTCCTGCCCCATCTACTCTTTGTTTGCTTCAATAAGCACCTGGTGACCTTTCTCCTAATTTGCCAGTTCTTTGGATCTTCCCTTTCCTTTGGTTTTATTAAGAGGCTGAGAGCCTAGAATCACTGGTCAGCAGTTGGATTTCCAGTGCTGGCCAGATCACTCAAGAGTTATATCCCTGCCTGGTGGATTTTCGATGGCAATAAAATCGGATGACAGGAAAGTTCAGAGAAGATGAATGGCTTGAGCTGATGGGCAGCATTTGGAATTGGGTTTTGTTTTCCTTGAGAAATGCAGTGTCATTTTTCTTCGTCTTCTCCTGTCCCTGCTGAGACTGTCTAGGGGATGTCTTGTAATGTGAAAAATTGAGTAATGACTTCATAAAGAGAAGTCCTGAGAAAATGCCTCCTGGATCCCAACTTAGCCTCGATTCACATGAGCTGCTCCACAGAGTGATGGGCTTTTTTTTTTTTTTTCCTTTGATTCAATTAGGCTTCAGTTATGACCCAGGAAATCAGCTTCTGGACTCAGTGGGAATTGCAGGTAAGAAACAAACCGGACACTCCATGCTTTTCTTTGGACGTCTTTGGATCCGTTGTTTCCTCAAAGAGTTCGGATGTGGTGGTAACTTCTAGGTTTTCAAATTCTTCCCTGAAGCTATAAATGAGAAGTTTCCAGTGCCATTTGGCTAGAGCTCGAAATACGATCCAGGTGAGGTTATAGCATGCACATGCACACACATACACACGCCAACCAAGAGCTAAAGGAAACAAACAGGCAATATTCAGTCTTAAAACCCAATAAAACCCAAGTGTTGCAATAATTATTTGCAGGGGTTAAATGATAGTGTGCATAAAGTAAAATTTAAAAATACTACAACACCAGGCTGCCCTTTACTCGCTCACCCCGACCCTTTCTCCCCCCAGCATCGGGACCAAGTCCTCAGCTCCAGGTGTCCCTACTCGGGTGGGGCTTCCTGATGATCGGAGTTGTCCATCAAGCTGTTTAAACATGTATATTCTCCCTACATATTCTGATTCCTGGTCTAGGAGAATCTATACTTTTTTTTTAAAGCTCCATATATGGTGCACCTTACTGGTACATAAACCAAAAAGAACCTGCAGCAAGTTCTCTCCTCCACCACCCCCTTCCCTCGACATTAAAAAAAAAAAGATTCCAATTCCCTGAACAAGTCTAGAACTGCCAGGAGACTCTTGGAGGATTCTTAGCAGTTCTGACTTTCTGATCCTCGATTTGCCTTTTGAATTAAGGCAGATAGGGTAAATCAGGTTTTCCCAAGCCGCAGTGGGGGTTTTATTATCTTGTCCCTCTAAAGAACATTGGCATCATCTGCATCTTGGGGAACTTGTTGGAGGTACACAGCCTCGGGCCTCGCCTACTACCGAATCACAATCTGTGTTTTAACAAGATCCGCACAGTATTTGCAGGCTCATTAAAGTTGGGGAAGCTCTGCTTTATCTCTCTATCTCTGATAGGCACCGAATTGGTTTTTATAGGTCAAGCCTAAGACATGCTCCTCTGGGCTAGCATCTTTGCCTAAAGGTCTCTGAAGTTCTAAATCCCTCCAGGCTTGGGCCTGCCCATTTCTTCTACCATAGAAAGGATGGAGGCTGGACCCTTAAAGCTGAGCTCTTGCTTTATACCCTACTGTTTGCCTACAAAAATCTCTAATGTCAACATGGTCCTCCTCTAGCCTGTTTGCATCGGGATCATCTCTAGCTAAGTTGTACTGGCCTTGTCGCAGGGACATGCTATTAAATGTGCAGGACATTTCTGAAGACAGCCGTTGGCTTAAAATTCCATCGTCAGCTGTGCTTTCATGAAACAGAAGATATGATCTCAAGTCGCTGGATACAGGTGTGAAAATGGGTAACAGCTGTGTCCTTATGCTTTGCCATTCATAGTCCAATGCTAACCAATAGTCAGTTTATCCTTACACAGAGGGTGCAGAAAACTAGAGCGCCAACCCCAAAATTATTAATGTTGACACTAAATCAGAATTCCAAATGAATAACCTATTTGGTTAATTAATGGTCTCCTATAAGAATTTATTCAAATAGTGCCATTTGATCTACGGAGGAATAAGGTGCACATCCTTGAAATATTTGAACTACTGATAGAGGGTAAATACTAGGAAGTTGAAATCTGAGCTGTTAAAGAGTCTGATTTTAAAAAAGTGTCTGATTATGTCCCTCTTGATGACACAGCTCAGTTGTAAGTTTAATAAAAAGGATTACCTGCCTGTCCATCAAATACTTACCGGGAACTTGGTATGCTCCGGTTACTCTAGCTGTGGGGAATGACCATTTCGCAAACAACATTTACAGAAAAATCTATGTGCCAGATACCGTATATTCAAGATGCAGAGATAAGGAAGACATTGTCCCTGCCCTCAAAGAGGTACAACTTACCAGAACAAGGCATGTAAACTAACTGTAATGTGATCAGGTTCTATGAAGCGTCTAGGGGCTACAGGAATGCTCCCAAAAAGGAGGATCTCTTCTCTCTTGGGGAGCCGCAATTTTATAGAGGATTTTCTTTTTTCTTTTTTTTTAAGATTTTATATATTTGAGAAAGAGAGAGCATGAGCCGGGGGGAGGGGTAGACGGAGAGGGAGAAGCAGGCTCTCCCCCTCCCTCCCGAGGAGGGAGCCCAATGTGAGGTTTGATGTGGGACCAATCCCAGGATTGTGGGATCATGACCTGAGCCGAAGGCAGACGCTTAACCGACTGAGCCACCCAGGCGCCCAGCATAGAGGATTTTCTTAAAGGATTTTCTAGACAGAGGAAATAGAACAGTAAAGGAATGGAAGCATGACATAAGCATGTCATATTCACAGACCTATGGGAAATTTAATATGCTTGGAGTTTAGTTTTGTGAGGAGAAGTAGGCAAATGGTGCTGGCAGGGGCCAGACCTCACATGTTTATGTTTTTGGACTTCTTTTCCTCTGGGTTGATGAGAGGCCGTCAAATATTTTTGAGCAGGGGAAAGCATCAGTTCCTGGGTTAAGCCTATTACGTCAATTGATTCACCTGATTCTCAAAACAGCTCTATGAGATGAGTAGTATCCCAATGCTGAGGTGAGGGACGGGGTTAACTGTTTCACAGCTAACAAGTGGCAGAGTCTGGAGCCAAACTAGTCTGTGTTCATCAGCAAATTAATAAGCTAATTAGAGATTTAGGTCTACCATGGATAAAGCAAATGGCCAGCAACCAAGGCCCATGCTGTGTGATGTTGACTAGAACAACAGAGGTGGTAGGTGGGGGGGTGGGAATCTTTAGAGGCTGGAGCAGCCAGAGACCTCTGCATGGAAGGAATGGGATTGGTGTAGGACTGCAGCTGGAAGGTGGCGACAGCTTGAGAAAACTGAATCGAAGACTGCTAAAGCCCTCCCGTGGGCCATGCCGCCCCCACCCGGCCTGATCTGTGTATTGGCTGTCTTCCCTCGCTGTTCTATTCTCATCTCCCACACTGCCCCCTGTCCTGGTCCAAGGGTTTGCTCTCTTCTCAAATTTTCTTGCTTTGACCATCTCTCTAACCAGGAGTGGAGAGGGGGCAGGAGAAGGGAGTAGGGGCTGGGAGGCAGGAATCCTGTCTATGCCACGGGAGACCTCTGTGAGCTGGAAGCTCCTGGCTTTTGATATGTTAAAGAGGAAACCAAAAAAAGCTATGAATTACCATCCCACGCTGGTTGATATGGTTATCCTTCCTGCTAAAAAAAATTCTGTGCATGTCAGGAGATGAATATATTGTCCTTACTGGCTTTCTTGTTGTAACCAAATCTTAATCTTCCTCTAGGCAGATGGATTCCTCAGGTGGATTAGGGGAAAATGCTCACAGATGCAGCAAAGAAAGCCTATTAATTATAAAAATTTGCCCCCAGTATCGATCATGGGTGGTGTCTTTAAGAAATATTTTAGGATCATGGAAAAATGCCAAGACTCCTGAATGATATAAATTTACTTAAAAATGTCATTTTTATCCAAATTCCAGTTACCCCGTCCCTGGGATAGAGCTGCAGATTTAGGAATATTTGCAAATACCATGTCTTCCCATTAAAATGAAAGCATCTCCACAGTTGCTATATACTCAGTCACACTTTCTCAATATAATACATGGTACTGCCTGTTTACCTCAGCCCCAATTTTATTTATAGCTTTACTCCACAAATAAACCCAGATTCTTAGAAAGACTTATATAGACATACATACATACACACACACATATCAGGATATATGTATACACATGTATATAGGATACATGCACCCCCATATAAGGATAGATATGGACCTATATAATAATATATATGTGCACGCACCTATATAAGGCTATATACACACACATGCGCCTATATGAGGACATACATGCACCCCTATATAAGGATATATATGCACCTATATAAAGACGGATATATATACATGCACCTGTGTAAGGATATGTATATAACCTTAAAGTCTCCATTTAAGTCTCTGTCCATATCCACCAAGAAATGTATTTTAATCTGTCTTGCTCATTGTCTTTATTTGATATAGAGATAAATTAATTATGAGCCATTCTAATGTGGTTAGTATGTTTGAGCTTTAAATTACAGCTTTTCTGTCTCATCGATGGATTTGAATGATTTTCACTCACGAGCTGTTAATTAAAATTTCTGGCCCATTTATTTATAAGATTTTCTATTTAAATAGTCCTTTTGCCACATCTGTACCTGTTCAGTTTATTTAAGAACAAGAGCCTTTGCATTAATTTCCTGTTCTGCCGCCAAAGTTAACCTCCTGGAGTTTTTTAAAAATGTGAGTCTCTCTACATAGCGACGACACAGAGGCGTAACATAAAAAAGGGGTTCTGCTTCTCCTCGCCCGTTATTAAACGGGCTGGCCCCAAAGATAAGCCAGACTCAGGTTTTATGTCGGCGCGTGGGGATTTTGCACGTGCATGTGTGCAAAGTGATACGTGCAAAAAGGTACACAGTTGGAGCAGGCACACTGACCTTCGGAAAAGGGGGGAAACTACGCGCCCGACGAAACCGTGCGGTTCTGAGGAGATGCGCCCTAACTTTTGCCCACAGGGCTGGTTGGGGCGGAGCCTGTAAGGGGGATGGCGCCCAGCACTGTGAAGCATTAGGTTTTTAGAAGTGAAGTTAAACTGATAAATTAGACCTCATTTATTGAACAGCAGTTAGAGCCGATTGCCTAGGGAGTCGTTTGACACCTTTGAAGACCCTGCTAACTTAATTGGTGATAGTTTGGGGGCTGAAGGAAACATTTAAGCCAGCAGCAGCAGGACACCGTGCCGCATGAAAATGGAGGAGACAAGCATTCTCTCTGACAAGGGGAGTCATATATAGATTTTTGTGTCCATTGTTTTCGCTTATTTGTGTGTGTGCTTTACTCAGTCAATCAAATATAATTGACACCACTGGGTTCTGTTGTTTTGTAGATGACAGGAACTAATGCAAGGGGAAAAAGCTGGAAGTAAACTTCCCCCTGAAAGGCTGTGAAAAGGTTTTTCCACCCGGCCGTGACATTTTTTGCTCAATTGTATTAATTGATGTAGTGACAAGGCACTTGGAAAGATGATGGATACTGATCACTGCACCCTTTTTAAGGTTGGGTTATATCTCGCTATTAGCATAAGCACTTGTTTGTGCAAGGAATGAACAGTAGCCAGAGAGAACAAAAGAAGAAATAAGATGGCACCTGACGGAGGCAGAGCATGGAGTTGGCCGTGTAAGTGTGCCAAGGCTACATTGGAGATGAACGTTTAGTCAAAGCCAAACTCAAAATTTTGAACTTAACATCTACACCCCTACTCCTACTGCCTTTGAGGAGGTTCTGCCCCAGTTTTTGTGTGTGTGTGTGTGTGTGTGTGTGTGTGTTTTAATTCCTTTGCCCAGAGCAGCAAATGATTATAAGAGTTTTCTTAAAGTCCCAAGCGCTTACGTGCCAGGATGGAAGACCAAGGGAACCCTACAGGCTTTGGGGCACCCTGGGACTAGTACTGCCAAATTATTCAGGCAAGGGGAGCTCTAGGTTTCAGGATGCTCATTTCTCAGAGTCTGTGACAGTGGCAATGATGCGTTAGAGTAGAGCCACATGGCTCAGCAAGACCGTGCCAGGGCTGAAATTACTTTGACTACTCATGGATAGAGCTCTCCAAAGAGGATCTTGAATACTGAAAAAGGGAGACGCAGAGGAAGGACTCCTTTCTTTGTCTGTAGAAATCTTACCAGAAGGTTGCGAAAATAGTCTGTGCTCATTTGAGATACGTGGAGTTGTGCGCGATCAGCTTGAGTCTTGCTTGGATCATCTCCCATGTGTAAATCACCTTGAGTTGTGCGAGTTTATCCTAAATGCACAGTGCAGGTGCGTTTTCACTCACACTCTGAAAATCCACCTGATTAAGACATTTAATTCCATTAGCTGACGGAATTCATCTATCAGGTGCTTTCCATAACTTCTGTTGTTTGGCATTTAAATGTTGGATTGCATCGTTCACTATTATAAAATTCAGTGGGAGGGTGGCGATAAGGATTAAAGGAAAGTGTCCATTATCAGTAGCTAAACGCATAGTCCCCAGAGGGTGGAAGCCCACTCTGCCCTGTTGTTCCAAGAATGTCTCAAGAAAGCATTTTATAAACCTCATCACAGAAGAATTTCCATAATGCATCCTGAGCGAAAAGCAAAACTCCGTTTTCCAGAACAAATCCAGATAGTCTTCCTACTTTTCCAGGCATCAGTAGTTGGTCATGGCAAGTATACAGGAGAAATATCTAGGAGGTCTAGTCATAGTGGGTATTTTGTGGTATTTCTCAGAGAAAATCCATGAAATCATTCATTCATGCATGCATCCATTTACTCGTTCTGCCACATGCTTATTGAGCACCTGCTATGTGCCAGGTACTGGGGGTATAACCCTAAGGGCAAAAAATGTCACCTCTGCTCCCCTGGATCATTCAGTCTAGTATAAGACACAGGTATTAATCAGATGAGAAAACGCAAGTAAATTTAAAGTAAGTTTCAAATGAGGCAAGTGCTCTGAATGAGAAGTGAGTGGTCCTATGGGAGTTTATAACTGGGAACCTTTACCCGAACTGAGGGTTCAGGGAAGACTTCACCAAGGAAATAATGACTGACCTGAAGTGTGAGAAACCGAGTTACTTACACGTGAGGAGTTGGGGCTGGGGCAGGAAGGAAAAGAACAGTTCAGTCACAAACGCATGGCAAGAGGGACGACTTCAGTTCCAGGAACTCAACTGAGCCAGGATGGCTGACACCCAGGCTGACACCTTGGCTTGTCGTAGGAGCCAAGTGAGCTAGGGTAGACAGGAGCTGGACCACGCTGAGGCCAACATCTTTCAAATAACGGTACCATGTAAGTATGTTGTCCTCTCCCAAGCTCTCCCTTCCTTATTGACCTTTTGCTCTTTTTGTTTTTTGAGATCTAGACTAGTGGTAACAGGCTTTCCAAATAGCAGTCTGGAGGCCACCTTTCCCAAAGCGTCCTAAAAACACCTGCTCTAGCCTGAGGCAGAGCAAGAATAGAGGTTGAAAGGGAACTGGAGCACGCATGCTGTCAGTGGCCCAGGGAATCCTGACTAGCAATGCATCCGCTGTTTCCATTCAAAGTGAAATGAACCCTTATCATTAAGACAGCTTTGACTTTCTGCCTTCATTTCAATTTGGGAAAAAGATTCAGATTAATTGGACAATGAAGAAATTTGCCAGAGGGGTGCGATTTTACTGCAGCAACACAGCGCCATCTTGGATGTGTTCTCCATACCACCGAGGAGCAAAACCCTTTTGGTTTTTAAGAAATAATATAAGGAGCGAGACTTTTTCTGGAATCCTTGTTCCCAATGCCCTTCTAGAAAGGATTTCCTGGCAGAGGAACAAGGCTTGGCCATCACTGATTGCTGGTATGACAGCAGTAACAGAAAGAGCAGGGGCAGTGGACAGTCCCAGTACCTTGGAGAGAAGCTGCTTATTAGCACCAGCAGCTCTGCCCACTGTCAACTTTGAATACCCGCAAAAAAGCAAAATGTAAAGGCATGGAAGTCATCCATGACCTGGAATTAAGTCCTGAAAAAGAAAACTGAGCATGAATGTGATCCCCGCCACGGGAATCCTCCCGGTGCAAGGAGTCCTGCCTCCCTTGGCCGTGAGTTAGCATGATGCATGGGGCTTAAGCTCCTCCACATCCTCCAACCAGAGAGTATGACAGTTCCCAAGTCTGCCTGATAAGACATTTCAGAAGGAGACTGAATTATCAGAACATACTTTCAACAGAGATTCAATCTGCAACACAACCTTTGGCAGCGAGCCACACTGTGTCCCATATGATTGGTCAAATTTCGGATGTTGGCCTCCACACATCCTACCTTTCATGCCAGTCCAGTATTCAGAAGCCACCCATTCCAGAGAAGCTTAACTCATCACTGTCCACCACCCACGCTATGTACGCCTTCCCATCTGTGCATATTTACGTGGGTTTTTTTCTGTCTGGAGCATCCTCCTACCTACTTAGACCCCAGAGGCCATTAGGGTCCACCCAAATCCCTTTCTCCTTGGTGTATCCTTTCATTACCCAGCCTACTCTAATTCCTTGCTCCTTTCTGGTTAGAATTACCATTTAGCGTGTTCATCTGACCTCCCCAACAGGACTGCAAGTGTAACGGAGAGTACAATGGAATAATGATAAGTTAGCTATTGCTGCATGACAAACCACCCCCAAATGTTTAGTGGCTTAAACAACCACCATTTGCCAACAACCATTGTTTACAAGTCTGCAGGTCAGGGGTATGGTTCTGTGGGTCTGGGCTGGCCTTGGGTGATCTCTACTGCACTTGCAGCGGTCAGCTGACAGGCAGATGGGTCTAGTGATCTTGATTGTGGGTGTTGCCCTTGAAATACAGAGGGGAGAAGAAGCAGGTGGAGGCCGTGGGATTGCCCAGACCATGATGCAGGTCTGACACCTGGGAGAGGAGTGGGAGAAAGATGGAGGAGGAGGAGGAGGGAAGAGCCTCAGACTCCTGTGCAGCCAGGTTGTGGGGGTCTTGAGAAGACAGTGCCCATTGGAGGGCTTCTATGTGAGGCACAAATGGCCCAGCTCCAGTGCCCCTGATGTGCTGAGTCCTTAGCTGAGAGCAGCATGAGGGAGAACATGGCCTCAGCATGACTGTGGTAACAGCTGGAGCCCCCTGCCAGCAGGTTCTCTCTAGAAGGGAGATCTGAGTGGCACACCTCCTTGGCTGACATAGCAGCTTCAGAACCTCCTTGGAAAAGCAACTCAGTGCCAATGTGCCAGGAAGAAGGAATCTTAAAGTACCTGCACTATATTACTTGACTTCAGTCAGTGGTTCCCGATTGGGGGTAATGTTCCCACCCCACCCACCCTGAGGGATATTTGACAATGTCTGGAGATAGCTCGATTCACAGCTAGTGTGTTTGTGGAGGGGGAGGCATCTGGTGAGTAGAAGCCAGATATGCTGCTAAGTATCCTACAGTGTACAGGATAGCCCTCCACAACAAAGAATTAGATGTATGTCTTGTTTTACTGGGCTTTGCTGTATTGTACTTCACAGATGCTGCATTTTTTACACATGGGATGTTCGTAGGCACCGTGGGTTGAGCAAGTCTATTGGTACCCTTTCTCCAACAGCATTGGCCTGTATCTCTGTCTCACATTTGGTAATTCTCACAACATTTCAAACTTTTTCATCCTTACTATGTTTATTGTGGTGCTCAGTGATCTTTGAGGTTACTACTATAAATATTTTGGGGCACCGTGAACCACAGCCATAGAAGATGGCAAACTTAACCAAAAATTGTGTGTGTCCTGACTGCTCCACACACCACAATGTGGATATTCCCCCATCTCTCTTACTCACCCTCTCTCCTCAGCCTCCCTATTCCCTGAGGTACAGCAGGACTGAAATTAGGCCAGTGAATACCCCAACAGTAGCCTCTATGTGTTCAAGTGAAAGAAAGAGTCACACAACTCTCACTTTAAATCAAAAGCTAGAAATGATTAAGCTTAGTGAGGAAGGCATGTCAAATTCCGAGATAGGCCGAGAGCTAGGCTTCTTGTATCGCATAGTTAGCCAAGTTGTGAAAACGAAGGGAAAGTTCTTGAGGGAAATTAAAAATGTTAGTCCAGTGAACACATGAATGATAAGAAAGTCAAACAGCCAATTGCTGATAAGGGAGGAAACTTTAGCAGTCTGGAGAGAAGATCAAACCAGCCACAGCAGCCCCTTGAGCCAAAGCCTCATCCAGAACAAGGCCCTCACTCTCTTCAATTCTATGAAGGCTGAAAGAGGTGAGGAAGCTGCAGAAGAAAAAAAACTGAAGCTCACAGAAGTTGCTTCATGAGGTTTAAGGAAAGAAACTGTCTCTGTAACACAAAAGTGGGAGGGGAAGCCGCTCGTGCTGACGTAGAAGCTGCAGTAAGTTCTCTAGAAGCTCGAGCTCAGATCATTCATGACGGTGGCCCCACCCAAGCAACAGATCTTCCATGGAGATAAAGCAGCCTCATACTGGAGGAAGATGCCACCTAGCACTTTCATAGCCAGAGAGGAGAAGTTGGTACCTTGGCTTCAAAGGACAAGCTGACTTTCTTGTTAGGGGCTAAAGCAGCTGGTGACTTCGCAGCTCATTTACCATTTCTGAAAATCCTACGCTAAACTGGGGCAGCTGCTGGCTCAGTAAACTGATAACCTTCTGGAAAGGAGTCACCATTCTAGACGCTGTTAAAAACGTCCATGATTGATGGGAAGACGTCAAAATGTCAACACTCCTAGGACTTTGGAAGAAATGGATTCCCACCCTCATGTATGACTTTGAGGGCTTCAAGACCTCTGTGGAGGAACTCCCTGCAGATGTGGTAGAAATAGCAGGAGAACTAGAAGTAGAAGGGGAATCCGCAGATGTGGTTAAATTGCTCTAATCTCGTGATGAAACTTTAATGGACGAGGAGTTGCTTCTTATGGATGAGCAGAGAAAGAGGTGCCTTGAGAGGGAAGATGGCGTGAAGATTGTCCCAATGACAACAAAGGATTTAGAACATGACATATGCTTAGTTGGTAAAGGAGTGGCAGGTTTTGAGAGGATTAACTCCAGTTTTGAAAGAAGTCCTAGTGTGTGTAAAATGCTACCAAACAGCGTCACATGATACAGAAAAATCTTTCCCAAAAGGAAGAGTCCATCAACGCAGCAAAGGTCATTGCCGTGTTACTTTTTAAGAAATTGCCACAGCCACTCCAGCCTTCAGCAGCCACCACCGTGGTGGGTCAGTAGCCATCTACATCAAGGCAAGATCCTCCACAAGCAAAAAGATTATAACTCGCTGGAAGTTCAGACAATGCTTAGCATTTTATAGCAATAAAGTATTCTTAATTGACATATGTACTTTTTCTTTGGACATGATGCTATTGCACACTTACTAGACTACAGGATAGTATGAGCATGCCTTTTATGTGCACTGGCTCTTGGCTCTTGCCAAAATATTCATTCAAATTCACTCTTGCAAGATTCGCTTTATGGCAGTGATCTGAGACCAAACCTACAAGAGTTCCCGAGTAGAACTCTACCTAGCTTCAAAAGTCAGTAATGTTCATGTTGGGGAAAACTGCTTTGCCACAGACTTTTAAAACATCAACTGTATTTATAAAAGAACACAGGGTGGTCGGTGTGGGCCAGCAGATAACACAGGTGGTTCATCATTGCTCATCAGACAGCCCTGTAAGCTCAAAACTCTACCTTCGCACCTTGTTCATTTTCCTATCTCCGTGAAATAAATCACACACACATTGAGAAGCTCGCATGAAGGCGGAATGCCACACAAACCCGGGACGCCTGCCTCGTCGACCAGCCATTGGTATAGAAGTCCCATGTATCGTTCTCACTGACTGCGTGGTGGAAGAATGATAAATTTTTTAGCAGAAGAGAACAGAGTCTAGCTATATCTTTCCACGAAACACATGCCATGTTCTTCATAGAGTTACCATTCTAATTTAACACATAATTGTTCCACAAGTTTTAGTTAGAGGTGGGGGGGGGAGCGAAACCCCCTTTTTCCATTCCTAGGAAGGAGCCCAAACACTGTCTTCTTTATTCCCTTTCTCCAGGGCAAAACCGTAGCTGTGAAAATACACTCTGAGATGATAGAACACTCTCACAGCCAAGAGTGAAATTTCTCAGAGCACATAGGAGAATAAGAGTCTTGGAAATAATTGATTTGAAAATATGAAAGTCACCCAACACATGAGATCACTCTTGGCAGCCTAAAAAAAAAAGAAACAATTGACCATTGTGCTCACAATGTGCAAAACCATGCCCAGCCTTCCAAGAGCTCGACTGAAGTTTGTAGGAAGAAATCAGACACAGAGAAATTTTTAAAAGAAGAGAAGGAAAGGAAAACCTATTCGACCCCCTGCCTCCAGCCTGCACTGATGCCCACAGGTGATGGAGCAGTTGGTGATCCTGAAGCAAAGAAATTTCACTGTCACAAAACAGTTCTGGGGAAAGACACGTTGCGTTGGGAAGAATGAAATGAAATCGAGAGGTAGAGGTTATCCGTGGATTTCAAGTGTCTGTTTCACTCGTGTTCCTCTTTATCATAAGTAATCATTAAGAGACATGAAAGTGTTGTAAAAGTACCCAGAAGAACGAATAAGAGTTGGCAGAGCTCTACGATGACTTTTCTTGGTCAATGAGATTGTTTGGAAACCAAGTATGGCCTTACACTTTGCACAGTGTAAAGGTCCAACATAGCTATTGTAATCTGATAATAAAATTGTCGAATGTCTCTCTCCTTTACAGCTAATGTAGGTTTTACTTAGAAGGAAAAAAAAAAACAGTATCTGTTTCCGTTAGGAACCTGGCTTCCGTTCATGGCAAACATCCAAGCAACAGAGACTCTTGATTTGAGCTTCTTATATTATGTAAGGGAATTCACAGACAGAAGGGTATGCACTAAGTCTCCGGGTGCCGAGACCAAACGAAGGATTTTTAAGCTGACTTGTGCCATTTAAATCTTTAAAAGATTCAAGGGAGGGATTTGCCTTCTCTTTTTTTAGTCCAGGGGAGAAAGAGACCGATTTGGAAGCTGGAAAATGTGGACCCCAATGTGCGCTCCTGGCGCCATGACCAACATCGCTGACCTTCAGATTGTTTTTTGTAGGCACCTGCCTGCCTTACCTCACCTAACAGGAAATAAATTCTATACCCGAAATAAAATCCTATTGGCTCTTTGAAAAGCAAGAAGCCACGGAAGAAAGACTTTTTAGATAATTTCCTCTACCTCGATGAGCTCAGATCTAGGAGACAGAAGCAAAAACTGCCTGTCGCCCCCAGGTGTGCGTTCCCTCACATTCACTACCCAAAGCTTCCCGTTTTGATGGTTCCCCCTGATCAGAAAATGTAGAGCGCAAATGTGTGTTCTTAGATGCAGGAAAAATAAACATCCACGAGCTTCAGAAACACGCATGAGGAGCCTTCAGCTTGCATGATTCACTACAGCTTTTGACACTCTTCACAAATCAAATCTGATTGGGTTTCTCATTGCAGCGATCTGACAGCCTAACCAGGAGGCCTCCTGGGGTTGTTCTTTCTTCTTCTCCTTTTTTTTTTTTCTTAGTAATAGATAAAAACAAGCCCAGAAAATAGTCAGTTTGGAAGTGGTAGTATCCAAACTTAGTTTTCTTTTTTATTTATTGTCATGCAATTGCTTCTTTAACCCACTCTATTGATCTTGAGTGGGAGGCGGGGGGGGTTGGAAGGAAGAGGGGCATTGCTCAGAGTCCAGCCTCTGTGGTTTGGTCCTGAGGGAAAGAAATAAATAGTCCCCACCTAGAAGAAGAGGGGGGCGGGGAACCCAGAAGACTGACTGGTTTGCAAGGGATCCCAGTGGATTCCTGCTTACACCAGAGCATCATTTAAGCCTATGTTCTTCCATCTACCTTGTTTGCAGTAAATAGCTGCCCATTATATCAGGTCAAGCAAGTGCCGGGGCGTCACAGCTCAGTGGCCGTGATCTGCCCGCAGAGCAGCAAGAAAGGTCCCCCAGAGGGCAAACGCATGTGTCAAGTTCTGGAGCCATCAAGGTTCTAAGCGACAGCTTATCTTGAGGGTTTAAAACATGCAAGCTGTCCCTGCTCGTCTCTGTCTCCTCCCCTACCCCACCTCTCCCGCTCCTCTCCCATCCCATCCCCCATTACGTCCCCCCACCAACCCCCCGTCTTTCTTCCTCTTGACACTCGGCTTGAAAGAAGACAGATGCTGGAGCAGTTTTCCTTAAGTTGGCTCTAATTCCATAAGGTGCAATCCACCAAACGCAACTCTGTCCATCTTTTGAAAAGGCTAAGATCCTGAGGCAGCCCCATTTATTATTTGTCTTGACACGAACACAAATATTTTCAGATGGGTTGGAGCCTGTCACTTCACTATCCTTATGTTCCCTGCCCTTAATAAATAACACGCATTAAAGTTCTTAAAGGCAAACAAAGAACTGTATCCAGGGTACCATTTGTCCTGCAGTTGCCATGTTTAATTGAACATTTTATAGCACTCTAATGCCATGTCAGGTTCTTAATGTGATGTGTGCTCTACTCTTACATTATCAGGGGCTAAGAACATCACAGAAGCTTCCTTGGATTCATGTGCATGAGAAGCAAGATTTATCCTGTGCACTTCGCTGAATCATTTATGAGCCGCCTTATCTCACCCAGGCAGTTTTATAACTCATAAATGGCCCCTCTGGTCTGCTGTCTGGATTTTGTTTACTGTAAAATCCCAAAATAGTATGACTATTTTCAAGAGAGTGAGCTAAATTTCACTGCAGGATAGAATTATTCTGTACCTGTCCTTTGCCATTTATTGGTCCCTGATATGAGACATGGAACCAATGGGAGGCTGGGGGTACAAATGTCTAGCCTTTTGGGATATGTGGTCCTGTGGGGCAAAGCTAAGAGCTGATGTGTGCTAAACCCTTAGAGCAATTATGGTGTGAAGCAATGACCTCTAGAAAACCTACTCTAGTCAAAGCCAAACAGCAACGGAACCTCTAGCTGTTTAGATTCCCACAAAGTTCAGCCTTGTCTCAGGAAGATGCATATACCAAATCAACACTGAAAAAGTATAGGATGTTGGTTCAACCAGCAAGAGATTAACTGTTTCAAAAAGAGAAAAGAACATATGAATGGTAGAGGTGGGGGGTCATAAAAGAATTGTGGGGAGTTGTGCTTTGTTGTGTCCTTTTCACTGAGGGAAAACTTCAAAAAGGAGACAGATGGGCACTGAGTCCTTATATTAGAGAGAACCTGCTCCCTGCGTTACTAAATCCCTGTGCTGGACCCAGTCCTTGGCTCTGCACAGAGAACTGTCAGCCATCAGCCAGATGGCACCATTCCATCCCAGCATAGACATGGACAGTGTAATTTAAACCTATTTCAGAGATGGCTTATCCAGACAATGTGGTTTTCACCAGCACACAGCCATAGTGTCACATTTTTCCCTGAGTATTCAGAGTTTCTCTGTGTGTTTTTGGCAATAAATGCAAGTTGATGTGTATTTCTCACGTCTGTATTTATCAGGGGGACCACGTTAACCTGCACCAAAGTTCCCATGTCATGTATGAAATACATGAGAGAGTCTTTGCTTTGAATCAAAAGCGTATATTTAATTTCCAAAAAATTCCCTTTACAGGTCATTCATAAGCCAACAGTGGGGAGGATTTGTTGATGTTTTTCATAGGAGGCTGTGTAGTACAGTGAATTAGTGAGTTAGATTTGTGTCTCATCGCTGTCTCTGCTGTTTGCTTCTGGCCTCTCAGTTTACTCAGCTATAAAATGGAAATAAGGAGATTTCTATTGTAAGCCTGTTACGAAGATTACATACCAAGTGTATCTACACAACAGTAGATACACTAGTATCCACAACATTCATAAGCACTAAATAAATGTCTGCTCTTGTGTTCATTATCACCAGATTCAGGTAAGTTTGATTTGTGAAACCCCAGAGAAGACTGCATAAAACTTGGCAGACATTTGGCCACTGTCTTTTTCTTTAACTTTCCATCACGGATCATGGTAGCAGCGGGATAAGGGTGGGTCAGTCAACTCCATTAATTTTTTATTTCCACAAATACATATTGAGTGCCTCCCAGGTAGAGGCATTACGAAAAATGACAAGAGAGATGGCAGATGCTCCAGCTGAATCGTCATGAGGTTTATAGTTACAGCTGAAAACTTCAGTCTTTGAGTTTATATGAAACATCCGGATAGGTTTCCAAGGTAGGTGGGGGAATTCTGGATTCTATCCACCTACCATGTACCCCTAAATCCACTAAATCTAATGATTCAGACTTTTCAGTCCAAAAAGTCACTCCATTTTTTTTAGATTTCTTTGGATTTCCAACAATACCATCTTAATACAAAAACCACGTCTCTTTTCTTGAGCGAATTCATCATAAAGGACAGCTGACAGACCCATTCTTATCATTCCAACCTTCCAGTCATTGTAGAAACCTCTGTTATTAAAAGATTTCTTACAGATGGGCAATTCATATCAAGCCTATAATAAATCTTTCCATTTTCCCTAAGATGCAAATGTGAGAAACATCAAAGAAATTCAATTATAAAAACCTATTTTCATTCAGTTAAGGACAGGAAAATTTATTATGGGTCGCTGTTTGCCATGTTTCACATGGGCATAAATGAATCCAATTTCAATCAGGGTTTCAACTCTGTCCTAATAGGTTTTGACTGGACTAAACACATGCCTCTTAGCTTGAGAAGATGCAATTCTACAAAGACACTTAAAGAATGAAGATAATATAAAGGTAAGGTAGATTCCCAGACACATCTAGGATTTGGCTCTGGATATTTTTTTTTAAGCAAGGTACATAAGAGCTAGGACAATCGTGATGTTGATGGGTGGCTTTTGTCCCCTGGAACAACCTAGAAAGAAAGCCAGAGAACAACCCGAGAAGGAAAGAGTGAAAATGTATGTATATACCCAATTCCACTCCCAAGTATATAGCATAGAGACTTTGTTGCCTATGTGCACCCAAAGAGCTATACAAGGATCATCTTAGCACTGTTTGTAATAACCAAAACAAAATGATCCAAGTGTCTACTCACAGGAGAACGAAGAATTAGACTGTAGTATTTTCCCACAAGAGTTGATTACAAAGCGGTGAAACTAAATAAATCCTACTTTATGCAATCACTATATTAAAAACATAACAAGGTATAAAAAATAAGTCACATATATATGTGATGTATATATACACACACAGATACGTATAAATATATAATGATGCTATTCTTGTAAAGCTCAAAATCACGCAAAAACTAAATTTGAGGAAGTATGTACCTCCAGGAGTCAGTGTAGGTACAGGAGGAGTACCTTAGTAACAATAGTGTATTAATAGTTTTCGTGGTCCTCAGTTGAGTAATAGGTGTACTAGTAGTTATTTTATTATTATGCCTTTTGGTTTACGTATATCCTTCTGTCTGTATCAGTTATCACATGAATGGGGTGCCTGAGTGGCGCAGTCGTTTGAGCGCCCGACTCTTGATTTTGGTTCAGGTCATGATCTCAGGGTCCTGGGATTGAGCCCCGGGTTAGGCTCTACATTCTGTGGGGATTCTACTTAAGGATTCTCTCTTTCCCTCTTCCTCTCCCCCTCCCCGCACTGTGCACACATGCTCTCTCTCTCTCTCTCTCTCAAATAAATAAATAAATCTTAAAATTATGTATCACATGAAAAAAAAAATCCCATTTAAAAAAATTTTACCTGTGGGTCGCCTGGGTGATTCAGTCAGTTAAGCGGCCCACTCTTCATTTCCTCTCGGACCATGATGTCATGGTCGTGAGGTTGACCCCGTGTCCGGCTCCGAGCTCAGCATGGAGTCTGCTTGAGATTCTCTCTCCCCCTCTGCCCCTCCCCCCACTGGCCCTCTCTAAATGAATAAATAAAATCTTTAAAAATAAATAAATAAAAATTAAAAATACTTACATAAAATCAATGGTCAGTGGACTTCAAACTCAATCACATATACGTGGACCTCATCCCGATAGGTAATTTCTGAGCTCCTGACAATGAGAGATATGTGAGTACTTTTTCTGAGTTCATCTGCAAGTCTTGCTTGAAATTTGCCAATGTTATTTATAGGCCTTTTTCACATCTATCATGGCTCATAAGTGAACTTCTAAGAGTCACGTTCACTTGATAAAGCTTGCAGGAACTCTCTAAAATTGCCACGCTTAAAATACCAAATGCAATTGTACATTTTCCCATTTGGGATCCTAGCAGCATGACCGTCTTCCTTCTGAGGGACTCCACAGAGCTTTGCCTGCAGACTCACAGACTAAGAAAGGAGTCCTAATAACGATCCTGTGTTTTACATGCTGATAAATTTCCAGAATAGCTTTCTTTCGAAAAATCTTTGCTATTTTCTTCTACTTCAAAATAGGGTACTATAACCTATCTTCATTTCTCAGTGGGACAGGAAGTATGTGGAGGTTATATGCATTCCTGACTTTGAACCCTGGAAAAAGGCACTGCTCAAAATCATGAGGGATTGTACTAATGAAGCTATCTTCATTCCTCATATGTGTAGTTGAAACGTATAAACATTTAAAAGTTAAAAATATGGGGGCACCTGGGTGGCTCAGTTGGTTAAGTGACTGCCTTCAGCTCAGGTCATGATCCTGGAGTCCGGGGATGGAGTCCTGCATCGGGCTCCCTGCTCAGCAGGGAGCCTGCTTCTCCCTCTGACCCTACCCCCTCTCATGCTCTCTCTCTCTCTCATTCTCTCTCTCTCTCAAATAAATAAATAAAAATCTTTAAAAGAAGTTAAAAGTTAAAAATACGGAAGGACAAATACAGGTTAGCAATTCTTAATTATTTTGTGGTGGATCCCAGAGCAGAAATTGTTTATCCCTTTAGTCTGACACACAGGGAACTATTTTCCTTGCATTATCCAAAAAAAAAGAAAGAAAGAAAGAAAAGAAATGGAAAGAAAATGTTAAGGTCAGAATTCTGAAAAACATCTTAAAGTTCCTGATGGAGCTCTACTATGGGAATGGTAGTTATTCGGGCCTAGTTATTAGGAAACGCTACGATGAGAGAAATTATTGGTTACAAAACCCCAGCAAAATATGTTGAACGAATGGCGATTCCTCAAAGGTAAGTCAAAACATTCCACGAGCTTCTCTTATTGATTGTTGTTCCTGTGTGCACCTCTGGGAGTACAACAGCAAAGAAATGTTTTGATTGGAGCAAGGGTGACCTTTTCTACGGAAGCGCTTTAAAAACTGCTGTGATATGCTGAAATAACTAACTGAAAAGATAACAAAGGGCGGGGGGGGGGAGCCTTATCATTCTGTAACCCGTGGGGAAATGGGCATTTTTATACTTTTCGTCAAAAATCAGGGCTCGGGTAAAATGTCTCCAGGCCAGCTCTGCAAGGCTGATGTTCTTGATGGTGAGGTTTAACGTTGTTACGTAACCCATAGGGGAGCAGACACCGACACTCCCGTAGGTGTGGTGTTCCCGTGGATGCACAGACGGGAAAGCCTGACCTCGGGGACAGTAATGAGAGGTGCCATCTCAGATGTGCCCGCCACCCTGCCCTGTCCTTGAGGTTACGTTATCTTACCCCCACCCCCACCCCAACACTCCCACATGGCCCCTGTTAGCCTTACTTTAGAGCTGGGAATTCTGAGGTCCAGACCTGTAAATCACTTGCCTGAAGTCACAGAGCAAGGGTCTGATTCTCTGCACAAGCAGGGTTTCCAGTAATGAGAATTAGGGATGGATGAGAGGATCGGGTGGTATATCTTTCTTTTTTAAGATTTTATTTATTCGTTTGACAGAGGGAGAGAAAGAGAGAGAGAGAGAGCACAAGAAGGGGAGAGGGAGAGGGAGAAACAGATTCCCCACCGAGCAGGAAGCCCAATGCAGGGCTCAGTCCCAGGACCCTGAGATCATGACCTGAGCTGAAGGCAGATGCCCAGCTGACTGAGCCACACAGGTGCCCCTCTTTTTTTTTTTTTTAAAGATTTGTTTTAAAGATTTTATTTATTTATTTGATAGAGAGAGAGTACAAGCAGGGGGGGAGCAGCAGGGAGAGGGAGGCTCCCGCTGAGCAGGGAGTCCCATGCAGGGCTCGATCCCAGGACCCTGAGATCATGACCTGAGCTAAAGGCAGCCGCTTCACCGACTGAGCCACACAGGCGCCCCGATGGGTGGCTTTTCTTAAGAGGAAATTGTTAAATTTGAAGGATATCGCCTATGAATAATTGCTGAACAGCCCCTATAAGAAAATAAGAACCAGTTTCTACATTCAGCTGTTTGCCACAGTAAAAACAAAAGACAAGACATAGACTCAGCCCCTTTCTGCTTGAATGTTAACGTTTTGGTCCAAATCTCACTTTCCCTTTCCCTGTGAGGGGATTTTATCTTCTCTGAGAAGAAGCATTTCTTCATGTTAGCAGTTTGCTCTACTTATCAACAGTTTCATTCACCAGCTCTCCATATTTAGATCAAGCAGATGGGAGGACAAAAATATGGTAAATAGTTCCAGAAAAACAAATCTTTAATTTACAACCTGAGTCTCTTTGAGCCTGCCATCTTCATGTGCAGTTCATCGACTATAGCTATCTGGGTTGACGGCAGGAATCCAGAGAGAACATACAGTCAAGGAAATGCTACTCTAATTTCCCCAATTAAAGAACATACCTAAAAGTTGTTGTCGTCATTGAGATGGACTTTCAAATCCACAGATGTTAAGAAATGGTTTGGTAGTTCAAATAGCTGATTAGACCTACAGAAATAAATGAAAAGAAGATGCTCCATACCTGAAAGATAGATAAATATTTCCCAGAGTTCTTCAAATAGAAGTCTAATCAAGGAACCAAACATTAGTACCTCACAGGGGTAAAGAGCATAGATTCTGGAGCTGACTCCCTGGGTTCAACTCTCCGCTCTGCTATTCCCTATCTTGACCTTAGGTGATAGTTGAACTTGTTATGCCTCAGTTTTCTCTTCTTTCCCCAAATGGGGAAAATAATATTCCCTACCTTCTAGGCTTATTGTAGGAAGACAGGTAATTTAATCCACACGCCGCCTTTCTGTTAGCGTTAGGCACATCGTGAGTGCTGCATACAGGTTTTGCCTTTATTAATAAGGCATCCAAACATGCTGTATTTGGAGAAAAAAAGAGCCATGAAATGGAGTTTTTCAGCCAAGCAGCAACTGCAAAGATTTCTATACACAAAGCTTCTATTCCATCGTGGTCTGATAAAAGTGTATGGGGTCAGTCATGAAGAAAAACATAAAATGGAGTTTGCCTCTAGCATTTCCAGTCTTACGGCTTCCTGCTCCTCTGCTTTTTCTATGCCCTTACCTTATTTTAGGAGGCCAGTGTTTTCTGAAACCTCATAATAACGCATTCGATCATTCTACTGATATTCACTGAGTACCTGCTATGTGCAAAGCATGTTCTATATACAGGAGACAGTTGTGACTAAGATAAAACTCTTGCTTCCCTGGAACTTAATTGCAAATGCGTATGATGGGGGTGGGGGCAGGGGATGGAATATGTCCATAAACCAAGAAGGTGGTCATGGACTGTGAAGTTTTAAGATTGAAATGGACAAACTTCAGACCTCTGTGACACCTCTCTGTCACCTCTGTGACACCCATCAGGGGCACCTGGGTGGCTCAGTCGTTAAGCGTCTGCCTTCGGCTCAGGTCATGATCCCAGGGTCCTGGGATCGAGTCCCACATCGGGCTCCCTGCTCCGCGGGAGGCCTGCTTCTCCCTCTCCCACTCCCCCTGCTCGTGTTCCCTCTCTCGCTGTGTCTCTCTCTGTCAAATAAATAAATAAATCTTAAAAAAAAAAGAAGAAGAAGAGGTGACACCCATCACCGGACAGAACGAACAGTAAGGGAGGGCAGGGTAGACGACTTTAGTTGAGATATACAGGTCTCTCCGAGTAAGTAATACTTAAACTGGAATCTGGAAAAAAACACGCCGTTCAGAGACCTTGGGAAGCATCCAGTGCCAAAGCTCTGGGGCAAGAAACAGCTGGTGATTTGAGGAAACAGAAGTGTACTCTGATGGGAACGTGTGCAAGATGAGGCTGGATAGAGCGGCGACATTTTGTCTTTGGTCCACGTAGTTCAGGCTCATGAGTTTGGCTATTAACTCTTACTTGAAACTCAGTAAGAAGTCATTGGAGGGGCTTTATGTGGGGAGGTGGTGCAGTCTGAGTTATATTTTTAAATGTTTTTGCTGCTTCCACATTTGTGAAGAATGAGTAAATAACTCATCTTTTTCCAGTCTAAATGAGTTTCAGTATACACATTACTGTGTTTACATTTGTCTTAGCCCAAACTCTTTTGAGTGGAATTTCTGGCTTCAGAAAGCAACTTTGGCATATGTCTTGCTCCTGAATTTGCTGCCTGGGAACAAAGAAAACAGAATTCTTGCGAGTTCCTTGATGGATGAAGTTTTCCTCCCTTGGGTAATGTTTACTTCCCAGGAAGGAAGGTAGGGCAGTCTCCTAGTTTGGGTTCCTTGGGCTCCTTCCTAGAAACTGCTAAGGGCACCGGAGGGGAACTAGACTGGAACATTCTCTTTCTCAATGGCGGGCCCCAAATGGTCGGTCCCAGGGACCCCTCCCTTTGACCTAGACCAGCACCGAAACTTTTCATTTTCCTTCTTTCTTCTGCTCTGGTTCTGCTCGGTGCTGAGGGCGCATCCAACTTCACCATCTCTCTCCCCTCCCCATGCCCTGCTGTAAAAGGTACTCAGTGGTTCTCCCAGGCACCCAGGTAGGCAGGCCATTTTTGGCTCCTTAGCTCATGGTGCAAAGGAAGAAATCTATACTGCCCTCTGCAACTTCAGACAGAGGTAGAGGTGACACCCATCACCAGAGCTGACTGCTCTGTGGCGCATTTATTCTGTCATTGAAAGGGAGTACGTTCTGAATGCTAACACACTTCGGCCTAAAAAATAGTTCTTTTCTGCATGAGTAGATGGTCCCTTTAAATTGAGCTTTGGGAGAAAACACCAAGATCAGTCAGAAGAGAGGACGCATGTCGGCCTGGGCAGCCAGCAGTGAAAATGGTAGTAATAGTAACAGCCCAATTATATGTATTGTTGCCTTGAATATTGACAATGAACCTATGAAGTAAGTACTATCCCTCCTGGTTTGTTGTTGTTATTTGTTTTTTATCCCTCCTGTTTTATAAATGAAGAAAATAATGCTAAGAGATGTTTAGTAGGTTGGGCAAGGTCACGCAGCTTTTAACAGGAGTCAAGGATCATGCCCAAGCAGTCTGTCCGCAAACGTTGCATTCTTCCACCAATTTCTTTTTGAAGTATGAAGTTTTACACCTAATTATATGGCACTTCCATTAAGGAGTAATGTTGAGGGCTCTGTAGAAGCAGAAAACTTAGCGGGAATACCAACAGGATATAATCCTTCTGACCAGAACTCCGTCTTATTCAAGATGCACCATCGTTTCCTACTGTGGTACCAGTTGAATTTACTGCCTGTGCGCTCTTCATGACACACGAAAAATGCTTCTCCCAAAGACCATCAGAGATGATTTTCTAAAGCAGAAACAGACCCATAAATACAGAGAACAAGTTGATGGTTGCCAGAGGGGAAGGGGGTGGGAGGATGGACAAAATGGGGGAAGAGGAGTGGGAGACACAGGCTTCCAGTTATGGACGGTAGAGTCACGGGGAGGAAAGGCACAGCACAGGGAATAGAGTCAAGGATGTTCTAATAGCATTGTACCGTGACACACGGTAGTTACGCTTGTGGTGAGCACCGCATAACGTACAGACTTGTCCAATCACAGTGCTGTACATCTGAAGCTAATGTAACACTGTGCGGCAACTCTACTTCAGCGAGAATAAAAAAAAAAAAAAAAGATGTCTTCCTAGAGGAAGCAGTGCCTAAGCTTAGTTTTAAGCAAGATTCAGGAGTTAGCCAGGCAAAGCTCTATGTCCAGGTGCAAAACAGCATTTCTTTACAAAGTGAAAACTTAAAAAGGGAAGGGACTAGGGCTGTGGTATATCACAATAACAAGGATCATGCTACTGAACACAGCGGGTCTCAGCAAGCAACCTTCCCTGTATAGAAATAAATATGGCGGGCGCCTGGGGGGTTCAGTTGGTTAAGCGACTGCCTTCGGCTCAGGTCATGATCCCGGAGTCCCGGGATCGAGTCCCACATCAGGCTCCCAGCTCTGGGGGGGGGGGATCTGCTTCTCCCTCTGACCCTCTTCCCTCTCGTGCTCTCTAGCTCTCATTCTCTCTCTCTCAAATAAATAAATAAAATCTTTAAAAAAAAAAAAAGAAAGAAAGAAATATGGCTATGGGGGTCTTCACATTCTTTGGGCAAGCTGACTTCAGTCCACTCAAAAAATAAACAAATAAACAAGGAATAGATAATGTCTGTCAGCCTTATAGTCTTGGTAAGTTCTAGTCCGCACTGGGTCCTGATTAAAAGAGACCCGCACTTCCGAGAGCCATACTGTGTATTTCTCTATAGTTGCACCATGATAAAATCAAGTCTGGCCAGATTATAGAAGATTGCTATTTTTTAAAGTCTCAGCACGTATTAGTATAATAAATCTAGCTACCCTAGCAGATAAGATTGCATGCTGACAGGATTCTTTTTTGTTGTCATTATTATTATTTACCAAGATGGCAGAATTGTTTTTAACTGTTTCTCTTTTTGACAACCTTTGGAGACATAAGAGACGTGTACCTGTATGCTCAAAGAAATGCAGTTTTGCTCCGGCCTCAAGAACACAAGTGTGTGCTGTATTGATGCTAGATATTTTCTAAAGCACGTGTATACCCAGTATCAGTTTTGGGGCCATTGCATTGCTTCAAAAAAGCTCATTGCCTCTGGATTTCTTAGGCAACCACAGAAAGCAACTATGTGGGAAAGCAGCCTTTGCAAAACCGTGAAGGTCTGTGAGTTGCGTTTCAAAGTGCCAAAACCAAGGTGCCAAAATACTTGCTAAAACAATCACTGTGCCAAAAATGCACACATATTAAATTTAAGTTACAGAGTAACTCAGCAAGACGCTTCAAGTAGAGTTTCCAGTGGCTCGTGGGTCTCAGATCACAGGCAGGCAGTAACATGAGATTAGACATATTTTCTTTTCTACTTTTCTGTTCATCATTGCTCTTTTATGAGTCCAGTAATATGTATTTGGGACTATAAAAAGTTTGGTGATAGTGAAATGAGAAAATAAAGTGTGTGGGAACTCCATTGGCTTGACTTGTACAGAGACGGTCCCCAAGGCCAGCATTGTTAGAAGTTAGAAAAAATGTCCCTCAGGAGCTCCACATCAGTAAGCTATCATGACTGCTATTGCCGCCTTAGCCACAGAGGACGGCCTTCACTTGTGCATTTATGCCAGAGTTCATAGCCTTTTTTTGGAAACCCTCAACCCGGCTCAGATCTAGCCCTACCACTGTGTCTCCAAAGTTGGAGGAAAACAGTCAAGCAGGTAATACTGACACTCTTAAAGCTGATGGCAGTTGAGAAAAATCTCCCAAACTTAAAGCCCGGCTGCTATTCTCAGCTCCAGCCTTCCAGGAGACTCCTGGTGAACTGTAGAACTTCCTAGATAAAGTGAGAAGTTCAACCCTTTGGAGCTTGATCACCACGCAAGATTTTGGCCTGTAGTTCATTGAGTGGTTATAGAGTGGGCATCCTGTACCTGGGGTCCATAGTTCCCTAGGAGATCAATAGATAGTCTTAAGTGGGCCCATGAGCCCCTGAAAACATAAGAAAAATTTTGTATGGGTGCACACACACACACACACACATGCAATTTTCAGGGGACTCTGAAATGAATCTATGCTCAAAAAAAGTTACCACCTATGGATTAGTCCCTAGCATAATTCATCTCATTTGATAACCCCAGAAGATCTTTGAACAATCATCTAGCGCACTCAGCTTGGCTACTTAATTGCATTCAGATAATTCCCAAAAGCCACAGTCAAAGCTGGGCCAACCGTAGAAGTAGGCTAGAGACCTATACCTGAAATACAACAGCATACCAGGAATTGCTCGGTTAATTTCTATGGCCCTTCCATTGCGATTAGAATTAAGGTAGGAAAAAAATGAACCCTCTGAATTTCCCATTTGACTTCCACACACTTAGGATGGGTATAACTTTGGTGTGGCCACCCCCAGACTATCCTACCACCAGAACTACTTTCTTAAAACTTATATCTGATAAAATAACACATCCTTATTGAAACCTTGTAACTGTGGCTTTCTAACACCTACAGTGAGAAGTTCCAACCATGGTTTAAGGTGTTCCATGATCTGTTCCTGCTAGATTTCAGCTTCATCTGCCACCATTTCCACTTGGGCGCCCAGTGGTCCAGCCAGATCAAAATACTTGATGTCTTGATGGTTCCCCACTCTGTGACCATATACACCACACACACAGCCCTCTTTGAAAATCCCTCTACCTCATAAGCTCCCTTGCATGCTTTAAGACACAGCATAGAAAAGATTATTTGAACTTCCCCCATAATGTGACCCATTTTCTCCCTTGTCCTTCAACTTTTATCTGCCCCACTAGCTCTTATCACCCTGCACCGTATATACGTCTGCCTCTTGTATTAGATCGTAAGCTCCTTGAGTTCAGAAACGGTGTTATTCGTCTGTTGAGCCTCATTGTCTAATATGGTAGGCAACCCATAAATATTTAGTGCACTGGATATCCTGTGGGTGTAAGCAAATGAAGGACTCGTGCCAAGGGCTCATGAAGCATGGGAATGAACAAGCGGTTCAAATGATTGCCATAGATCAACATTGCAACCTGATTCTGCAAAAGGATGTTTGCATTCCACCCTAACTGGATGATCCCCTCACGTGAGATGGGGGGCATGTGACAGTAAGGAGGCAGTACCCTTGGATGGGTATGTGCATTGTGAAGAGGTGATACATTCCCAGTGATCTGTAGGTACAGAACCCGGTCTTCTGAAAACTTCCTTTTAGTGTACTTGTTAAGGACATGGCCTTATTCTTATTCTTATTCTCTGATGTATACCTTTCCCTCTCTTCCCTGTCCCAGCAAGCATTGGTTTTGACTCCAATATCATTCGGGTACTAGAAGAAGAGATTAGAAAGAGGAACACAAAAGATCTTTCTTGACTGTCCCATGATGAGACGCCTTCATGGTCTCTGAATACTGGCCCAGCACATATTTAAAAGATGACCTTTAAAAATTTTCTTGAAACGACCTTTATTCTCTTGGGCACTTTCATGTCTTCTGACGTCCCCATGGAGAGCATGGGACCATACCTCCAACTACTGCTCTGCCCCAGGCCATTTTTTTTTTTTTCAGCATCTCACTCCCTGCAGACCACTGGGACCCCAGTGCTTTTTCAGGCAGTCTTCTTAAACAAGACGTTGAGGAGCTTTAGTCCAGCTTTATCTCCACCTGGCCCTTGTCTGGTCCAGAAGTAAGCTCAGTCATTCTTGTTGCCCACCATGGGCCACCTCAGGTGCTAGTCACAGATTCTGCTCTGAGATTCCTCAAGCTTGGGTCAGCCAGCACTCCACTCTACCCTCCCAACTCCTGGGGACACATCATGAGCTCTCCAGGGGCTTCCTTAAGCCCCACTCACAAAACTGAAGGTAAGATCTATGCCCTTCCTCTTTAAAGTGGAACTAAGAATCATAACCTAGCTGTTCCTGGTGCTCAATCTTCCTTTGCCTCTTACACCCTTCTCGGGAAGGCAGCGCCTATTGTATCTTAGTATGTAGTGTATGTTCTCATTTAACATCTTATTGTGGTAAGAACTTCAGGGCTGCTGTGAGAATGGAATAAGATAACCCAGGTAGAGCACTTAGCACAGTACTTTTTAAACCCTGTAGAAATAACCATGATGTTATCACTGCTGATATGAAGACAATTACTTTGAAATATAGACCTGTTTGAACACCTGTCCTTTGTAGCTTTTTTGGTTACATATTTTTCTTTCCTTTAGGGAAATATACTTTTCTGGTATACATGAAAGGAGAACACTTGCTAACTCAAAAAAAGACACAGTTCCATTTCAAACTTCCAGCTGTCAATTTAGAAATGTGTTGACGTTAGTATCCTTTTGCGTTTTCCTTCACATTCACTGAGGTGAAATGAATCAAATTCCCATTTCCAATCCAAGTTCCCATTGGAGGTGGTGGTTCTTCATTTCATATTTATCTACCTTGTGAAGGGTCAAAACTCTTCTTTTGCCAGGGAAATTCCTTTCTTCGGATTAGTGTGCATCATCCATTTTTAAAGGCTGATGTTTACATTTGTTAGCACCCAGGCATTTTAGAAGAAGTGATATTGATTCCATTTATATGTATGGTGAGACTTCAGTCAGACGCCACATATTCAGAATATAGCCTAAATCAATATTTGCCTACAAGACAGTATGTTTCAGTGGAGGGGAGGAGGCGGAGTTTATGGCAATGTAGCAGAGAATCTTCTCCACTAAAAGAACAGAGAAATTCTGCATGGAGTAGAACAGAAAACATTTTTTTTTTTCCATAAATATCTGAGGTTAAAGAAAAAGGTGGATCTAGGCTACTAGACATGAAAAAAGAATATGGTGACTTTAACAGATGCTGTGGAGACCAAGGGAAGATATCAGACAGAAAGACCCTAGTGGGGCCTAAGGCTTGGGGGCTCAGGGAACAAGCTAGAGTTTTAACAACCACAAAAGGCCAGTAGGGATGGTCTGCAGTGCATTTAAAGCAGATAGCTGGTAATGAGATCTCCACTCCTGGCAAATGTGCATGGAACATTTACTAATATTGACCATATGTTAGCCCATTAAACAACTCTCAATGAATTCCAAAGTATTTAAATCTTACAGAATATGTTGTCTGGATATAGCAGAATTAAGGTAGAAATCTATAACCAAAAACAAACTATGGAATCCCCATGCATTTCAATAAGAAGGAAACTAGCTTTTAAATTACCAATTCAAAGAGGAAATCACAAGAGAAATAAGATGATATTTTTAAATGAATGGTAATAAAACATTACATATCAAAACTTGTAAATGCAGCTGAACACATTGCTGAAAAATTTGTAGCTTTTTATTTAGAATGTTAAAAATAGCAGAAAAAAGGAAAAGCAAATGATAAGTAGCTTAGAAATCTTCTCAAGAAGTTAGAGAAAGAGCAGGGATTTAAACCCAAAAGCAGGAAAAAGGAAGAAAATAGTAAAGACAAGTAAATAAATAAAATACAAAACAACAATAGAGGGAATCTTCAAAACCAAGTCAGTTCTTTGAAAAGACATAAAATTCAAAAAATAATCCTATCAAAACTGTCAAGAAAAAAATGAGAGAAATAAATAACCAATATCAAGAATGAAAAGGGAGACATTATGGGGCTCAGTCAGTTAAGCATCCGACTGTTGATTTCAGCACAAGTCATGATCTCAGAGTCATGAGATTGAACCCGGTGGTGCACTTGGCACTCAGCAGGGAGTCTGCTTGGGATTCTCTCCCTCTCCTTTTCCTCTGCCCCTCCCCCACTCAAGTAAATAAAGAAATCTTTAAAAAAAAGAAAAGGGGGACATTACTACATATACTGCAGATATTATAAAAATTATAAGTAGATAGTGTGTGCCTTGATATGACGTGATGAGGATGATACTTCTCCAGTATTCCTCCCCCAAAAAATATAACCACAGTTTAACCATGAGAAAAACATTAGAAAATCCAAACTGGGGGATGTTTTACAAAATATCTGACCAGTACTCCTTGAAATGGTCAAGGTCATCAAAAACAAGGAAAGTCTGAGGATGTGGGATAAGACAACCAAATGTAATGTAGATAACTCTAGATGAGATCCTAGAATGGAAAAAAAAAAAAAGGCATTAGGCAAAAACTAATGAAATCCAAATGAAACATGGAGTTTAGTGAATTAAAATATATCAATATTGGTTCATTAGTTGTGACAAAGGTGCCATAATAACATACAGAGTGTGAAATATTATGGGAACTCTTTGTACTATCTTTGCAACTTTTTTGTAAATCCAGACTATTCTAAAATAAAATTTTATTTAAGAAAAATTATAAGGGGATATTATAAACTAATATGCCAATAAATTATAAATTTAGATGAAATGGACAAATTCCTAGGAAAAAATAACATATGCATACTGAAATGAGGAGAAATAGAATATATGAACAGTCCTATAATTATTTAAAATTAGATTTGTAATTGAAAACCTTCATACCTGGGGTGCCTGGGTGGCTTAGTTGGTTAAGCAACAAACTAACTTGTGATTTTAGCTCAGGTCATAATTTCATGGGTATTGGAATAGTACTCCACATCAAGCCCCACATTGGGCTCCGCGCTCAGTGGAAGATCTGCTTGGGATTCTCTCTCTTCCTCTCCTGCTGCCCCTCCCCCCACTTGTGTGCTCTCTATCTCTCTCTTTCTCTCTCTCTCGCTGTCGCTTAATAAATACATAAATCTTTTTAAAAAATTTTTAAAAACCCTCATACCAAAACTTTGGGCCAAAGAACTTCCACTGGTGAATTGTTCTGAATATTTAAAAAGAAGTAATGTCATTCTTGCACAAACTCTACCAGGGAATAAAAAATAGAGGGAATACTTTCTAACTCGTTTTTATTCTATAAAACTTGACAAGAACATTACAAGAAAAGATAATTGTAAGTCCATCTTACTAATAACGTAGACACAAAAATCTTAAGCAAGATGTCAGCAAACTGAATCCAGTGATATATAAAAAGATTAATACAATACAACCAACTTGAGTTCATTTCAGGAATGCAAAGTTGATTTAAAATTTGAAAATCAAGGGCTTCTGGCTGGCTCAGTCCGTAGAACATGCGACTCTTGATCTCGAGGTTGAGTTCAAGCCCCACGCTGGGTGTAGAGATTACTTAAAAATAAAATCTTTAAAAAAATAAAAAAGAAATAAAATTTGAAAGTCAATCTGTGTAATTCATTGTATTAATAGACTAAAGGAGACAAATAATATAAGCATCTGAGTAGATGCAGCAAAGCCCTTATTTATATAAAATTGTTGGCAAGCTAGAAATAGAACTTCCTTAAGCAAACATATTTGTGAATATAAAAAGTAAGAAGAAGCTTAGAGATAAAATATTTTAATTAAGAAGTAGGTTTAGGGGTGCCTGGGTGGCTCAGTCGGTTAAGCATCAAACTCTTGATTTTGGCTCAGGTCATGATCCCAGGGTCCTGGGATGGAGCCCTGTGTCAGGCTCTGCGCTCAGTGGGGAGTCTACTTAAAGATTTTCTTTCCATCTCCCTTTGCCCCTTCCCCCTGCTCGCACTCTCTCTCTCTCTCTCTCTCTCTCTCTCTCTCTCTCTCTCTCTCAAATAAACAAATAAACCTTGAAAAAAATAAGAAGTAGGTTTACAAGGTCACTGGATACAAGATCAACATATGAAAGGCAATTTTATTCATATAGACCAGGAACAAGCAATTAGAAATTTTTTTTTAAATTTTAAGATACCATATATATTAGCACTAAAAATTCCTAGATACTTGGAAATAGACATATTGAAAGAAATAAAAATCCTGCACACAGAACGCTATAAAATATTACTGAAGCAAATTACAGAAAACTTCTTGAATCTGTGTGGAATTAATCTAGCACAGGGTGTGAGGTAAATATTTAACTTCACTTTAACTTAACTTTAACTTCCAATCATTGAAGCAACTGTTTTAGCACGTTCACTAAATATTCCTTTGTTGATTTGAAATGTCACAATTCTCACACACTAAAATTTTATTTATTCCAGATGCTGTTTCTGAGTTTGTTGATTAGTCTAATCTTGGATTACTAATAAATATTTAAATATGATAACTTTATAATATATTTCATGATCCAGCTAAACAATTCCATCATTGCTGCATTGTTTAAATTCCTTGGCCATTTCTGCGTCCTTACTTTTAGAGATGAGGGTTAGAACTTCTTTGTTGGGTCTTACTGAAAATACCAATGGAAGCTTTTACTGAAATTGCAAAAAAAATTAAAAAAAAAAACCTAATTGTTAACCAGAAAAGGGAGGAATTGAAGCCTGTTTGTGATATTGAATCTTTGCATTACCTAGTAATACATGGTATAGCTCACTATTCTTGTCAGCCCTGTGATAAAACATGTTATTACCCATGATAAAACATGAACTTGAAATTGCTAAATTCTTTCTTTACAGTAAGACTGTTTACTAAATCATGGAGGATTTTGTTTAAGAATGTTCTAGGTTCAAATCACAGCTCCATCTCTTTCTAGCTGTATAACCAGGGAACATCTCTCTGAGCTTTGATCTCCTCCTAGAAAATCCTTTCTCTAGGGTTTCTCTGAGATTTGAAAGAAACTCCACATAAAGTACTTAGCACATTGCCCAGTACAGGGCTCACATTCCAATTGTTCTAGTCGTCATTCTTGTTGCTGTTGTTGTTGCTTTTATTCTCCATAGCACCTGGTTCAACTTCTCTTATATGAAGGCATTCAATAAATATTGTCCAAATGAATGTCGTTAAAAAGAAAATCACAGGCCCAAAATGGCGTCACTTAGGCTAAGTCCCCAAACAGGGTTTAATATCTAATCTAGATGCAGTTTCAACCTCCCCCAGAAATATAGTCTTAACCAGTCAGTCAGGAATTTTCTGATAAGCACCGGTGAGGTAATCTGTCACATAGGCCTTCTCCATTCCCCAAAGGAAGGTGAGGTCATCTCCATGATAAGACCCCCTGCTCTTTCCCCTAAGGGAAGGTGACCCTGCCTGGAGCAATCCTTTTCTTCTGCTAATAGTTTTCTTGCCCTGCCCTGCTTCCTATTAGAGCCTTCCATTTTGTACACCTCCTTGGAGCTCCCCTCTACTTGATAGATGGGATGCTGCCTGAATCTTAAATTGGCTAATAAAGCCGGTTAGATCTCCAAGTTTACCCAGTTGAATTTTGTTTTAACAGTGCAGAAGCATATGTATTGACCAGTAACATTTGAAATAAGGAATTAAAGTTCTCTTTAATCCACGGGTGATTATGTAGAAATAAATGCAGGAAATGAATGTGCGTTCTTGAAAGCCCAAAGGAAAATGCACAACCCTCAGCCTTATCTTCCCCAGCTGGTACTTCCAGACACCTAAATGGGGCTCAAGGCAGACAGGAATAAATTCCCAGCCTAAAAAAGTGTTAAAAAAAAAAAAAAGTCCTCTTACATAAAATCTTTTTTAAAAAAGGATGGGGGGGCACAAGGGGGGGTAGGGACACCTGGCTGGGTCAGTCAGGAGAGCATGCAGCTCTTGATCTTCGGGTTGTGAGTGTGAGCCCTATACTGGGTATAGAGCTCACTTAAAAACAAACTCTTAAAAAAAAAAAGAAATTCTCTTACCTTTTCTAAAACAAACTTTCATAAAGAAAGCAAGAGGGAAATATTTCTTCTTGGGACTCTCTTGGAGGAAAAAAAAAAAATTCACTTATTTCCAGGAATGACTAACGCTTATCCAGGGGGATTCATTTATTTTTGTCTAGAAGCTAGCGAGGACTTAGCTGTTACCACACATAGGGAAATCTCAGACGCTGAAAAATACATGAAGATCCGAGCAGGTTCAAGGAAGAGCGACGTGGTCATGAACATGGGGCTGTGTCAGTCCTAATTCCCTGGGCTCCTGACAGAGCAGTCTTCTTGCTTTGTGAGCTCGCAAAGAGACCTGTATCTTCACGTGAGGCGCCAGGCAGTAACAACACCACCAACAAAAAACCCTCGGCTTCATTCTGTATTCAAGGTGGGCTGCTACAGAACAATTTGTTTCACAACCAAAACTTGACAGAACAAATCCAAAACATTTCTGTGTACATGTTTACATGTGCAGCGATTGGCATCCGCGGTGGGTCGGAAGGTGTGCCTCAAGTCCCTTATGCTTTTTGTAACATTTTCAAATTCATTGCTGTCTTCCAGATGACAGGAAATTCAGGTCTGCCTTCCTCCTGGGAGATCTTTATTCGCAGACAAGTCAAAAACCCTTGACAAAAGGCAACCAGGGGAACTTGTTGACCTTTTAGCTGTCTGGCTAACATCAGTGCAAGTATTGTTCCCTGATAAAACAAGAAATTCAATTTAAGGGGAAATTTAGAAGGCATTTGAGACGCTCTCATTTTATTTTACCTCTTGGGCTGTCTTTCAAACGGAGGACAAATGTAAATAAACAGGAGCTGCAATTCTCATTCCACGAATCCAATAACAAATATCTGCTCTCACAGCTGCATGTAAATGAGACATTGTCTTTCTTCAGATTTCTTTCTGCTTTCAGCCATTTGTTGAATTTTTTTCTCACCCTTCCACACACACACACACACAACATGCACGCACGCACACACACACGCACACTAATTATTAATAAGTTAAAGCTTCATTTCTTTGGCTAGATCATCTATTTTCTTTTCTTTGTATGATTTGTTCCATCTTGAAAAGCTATATTCTTTAAAAATGAAAAAAAAAAGGACAAATCACATCCCATCAATACGCTCTCAAATCTTCATTACCTGTGGGATGTATCCAAAATGAAGACGTCGCTAATCTTCTCATTACATAGTGGCTTATTTAGGTTGTAATCGTTTTTATTGTAACCAACATTGTATAATCGAAATATGTTTTTCTGTGGGAATTGATGAAACATTCATTCATCAAACAATTATTAAATGTCAGGCACCGTGCTAGGAGTATCAAGTCAAATAAGACAGAGGTGCTGAAATGCATGAATTGCATTCATAACTATAAAAGGAAACTCCCCTACATGAAGCACTCATAAAGTATTCTATTTCTGCTCAATAGCATCTCATATTCCCATAATTTCTACAGAGACCTTACATTTGAACTACTCCAGCTAAACTCAGCACTTTTGAGTAATCTAATAGTTCAGTGTGCTATGGGGGGTGCCTTGGAAGACGGTGGAAGAAAGAGGAAAAAGGAGTCATTTTTAGATCTATCAAATCTTACTTTATTAAAGCAGGTTTGAAATGCTTACATGACACAGCACAGGAAGGTCTAATAATGGGAGAGAGCCTGAGAGTCTCTTAAAGGCTCTAGAATGGTCAGTTCCTAAAAGGTATGTGCTCTGAGTGCATGCACTAAAAGATTTCTACCTTTCTTCAGAGCAAATACAGTTGGGGGGAAGAGGGTGAGAGATTGACATTAACTTCTTTCTTTTATTTTTATTTGTTTTTTTAAGATTTTATTTTTAAGTAATCTCTACATCCAACACAGAGCTTAAACTCATGACCCCAAGATCAAGAGTCACATTCTCTACCGACTGAACCAGCCAGGTGCGCCAACTTCTTTCTTTTACCTTTTTGCTTTCCATTTCATCATGATTTGTTTGCTAGGATAGAATCACATATCCTAGTCTCTAACAATAACAAAAAGTCTTAAGAGCACATGGTGGTGACAGCTAAGCTAGAAAACAAAGGTTTTTTGGTTGGGTCCTCCAAGTGAACCCACTTCTTCGAAGCCAAGAAAATGCATGGAAGGAGTTGGTACATTACCACCCCCTTTGTTTCCACTCCAACTCACCCACCAAGAGCGTGACTTCAGTCCACTGCATTAAGTTGGGAGTGACTGAGATGGAGAGCATAGGCCAGATGGAAAATTAGCTCTTACAGAGTTTTGCCACTGAGTGACTCGTGAGGGCCTCCTATACATCTGGATCCCAGGCTCTCAGAACCCATCTGCCCCACCAGAAGACAGCAAAGGAGAAACTGAGTCAGAGTACCGATGCATTACTATTTGCACATTTCAGTCCCTGATTAAAATATAATTCCAAAAAGCCATGGCCATCCTACTCTCATTAGAAAATTCTAGAATTTCTAATCAAAATCCTCAAGGGCTCAGAGGGTTGCAATTAAGATGTTTGCATAGCCCCCCAATTACATGACTTCCAGCTCACATTTCCTATTCTATCTGCTCAGCTTACAGCCTGTAGCAGCATGCCCTTTGGCACACCAGCCTATGAGGCCAAATACCAGGCCGTCAAACCTCAGACCTGTGCTGGGGCATTTACCAGGAAGTTTCAACACTGGGGGCTTTCAATTTGTTTTTATCTTGACCGAGTAAGAATGTGATACGTTATATCACAATCCAGTGCGTGCACACACACTCACACACACACACACACACACAGAGTCCTAAAACTGAAACAAAAAATTTCACAAAAAAATAATAAACTTACAACATGCACTATACATCAATTTTTTTTCATTTTATTCTATTTGATTTTTTAATTTCTGGTTTTAACCCCCTAAGTTGATTTCAAGAGCCAGTGGCATACCATCTGTGGCATAAAAAAAAATCCTCAACTATCCATCTACCCCCCTACAACCCAACACACACACACACACACACACACACACACACCTAGCTTGCTCAGTATAGTTTCGAGACAGCTGGTCATCACTAAGTCCACAGAACAGAGAGAAGCTGCGTGGTATAAACAGTGAAATGCCTACCCCATGTGAAACTTTCTATGCCCATTTAGAGGGAGACCAGGACACTCAGAGCAGAATTTAAGATCCTTTCAATGGGAGATGGCTGCACTACCTGAACAGTCATGTGAAGGGAACAGAGCTTCACTCGCTAGCTCTCTCTACTGTCTACTCCTAGATCGAAAGGAAGACGATGAATGTACAAGGCGTATTCTATGTCTTTCTGTTTTTGCCCCCACCCGTTCTCACACCATGTGTATGTTTGCCTGTGTGTGTGCATGTGTAACATGACAACATTTTCTCTTTGCTACGAGGCTCACATATGAAGCCAAACCTTCCATCACATGTGACACCATTAACTAACACCCTGTTGAGTGTGTCTACAGCATCAGACAAAAGCTGACTGTCTGGGGCCTGGCATTGTGTGACATCTGGTTACTCTGTATTCACATAGTAACTTATGTGTTCCTTTCCACTGCCACCACCACAGTGGTGGTGAAGGTCAAAGGAAAACTAGGTACTTTGTGGGGTGCCTGGGTGGCTGAGTTGGTTAAGCAGCTGGCTCTTGGTTGTGGGTCAGGTCATGATCTCGGGGTCCTGGGATTGAGCCCCATGTTGGGCTCCACACTCAGTGGGGAGTCTGCTTCTCCCTCTCTTTCTGCCTGTGCTGTCTCTCTCTCTCTCTCAAATAAATAAATAAAAATCTTTAAAACAACAACAAAAACTAGGTACTTTGTGGGGGTAACCAAGGATAGGAATCTTGCCTCATTCATCTTTGTATTTCCCAAGTATTGCTCAGAACCCAGGATACAGCAGTTGCTCAATAAATGTTTATTGAGTGGGTAGATGTGTGGGTAAGTAGACGGATGACATCAGAGTCCTTTCTGTGTTCTTTACCTCAGCCAAGCTAAGGTTCATATGACAGTCTCTCACTGGGAGGAAATCTGCTTTTTAGGGAAACTATTTTGTTTGATTTTAATTATTTGGACTTCTTTGTGACTACTCCATACTTGTAGGTTAGGACAGACAGGACTACAAACATATATTCATTTGTTCAACAAATATGTGCTTAGCCCTCTACTAGTAAAATACATGCTCTGAGTCTTCGGTATCTACTTGAAAGGGATCAAAGAATTCATCACAAGCACCCCATATGTGAGATCCACATCCAAACAAATTGTGGAACTCACTGCTTAATCTACCTTGTTCATCACCCAAATCCACCCACCACCCACAGCAAAAGTTTTCTCGTTGACCCCGTCCGAAGACAAGACAACTTTCGTTTGAAGAAATCAGTATCACAGTGGGCTTCAAGTTTAAGGACATTTCTTCCCCTCACCTTCTCCCCTTAACCCTTTAAACATGTCTCAGCTTCACATAGTTAGAATGTTTACATTTTAAAAAAGGACTTATTGTTTATAAAAGGCAGTCATAACATCTGACAACCATCCGCTATGCATGTTTTATACCTGAAACTAACAATGTATGTCCATTATACCTCAATTAAGAAGGAAGCCCTATAGATAATCTCAACTAATCCTCATAACAATTCTGTGAGGTAAGTGGGATCCTACAGATATAGAGTGACCTTGTCCAGCTCTTGTCTTCCCTGGTCTTAATTCCAGTCCTTCATTTTGGTGAAGGCACAGCTTTGTTCCTTGTACTCTTCTAGGGCTGGTGAGCATTCAGAGATGGCTGGATAATCTCAGCGTTGGCCGGCTTCTGACATCAGCCAGCCTTACTTCTCACAGCCTTACTTCTCTACAATTGTAAGAGTGTTAATTTAAGGCCCCTTACCACCCATATGGCCCTGGTCCTATTTTTAAGTCTGGCCAATGTGCGTTGGCCATCTCTACTCTCTGCATTCACCGAATATCGTATTTGGTGAATCCTGTTCAGGGCAATGATACCACCCTCATGGGGTTGTATCCTTCTAGGAAAACATACTAAAGAAAAGGAATAATCACACACATATTTTACTAAGTATTTATGTCATAAGGGAGCAAGAGATTCAGAGAGATTTGTATAAAAGAGCCTCCTAAGACAAAGCAGAGGGACAGGAGTGTGGAAGGAAGGAATGAAAATATGGGCTGTCATATTCCACGGAGCCATCAAAAGAGCAGGTTAAATGCTAGTGAATAGAATTCCTTCTTCCTAGACATGATATCCTGGTACTGACCCCTTCCTGACTGGAGTTTAACATCCTCTGTATCTCCCGGTTCTGGGGGAGATTTCCACCACTTTTGAACCATGAGTCAACTTTAGCTGAGAACTCCAGGTCTAGTGATTTTGAATTGATTAGGACCCTCCATGCACATATCATACCCTGCGTGGATTTGGCATCACCCACCGGGAAACTGACTCCCTTGCCTGACGCCAGGCCCTCGTAGTTCTCATGTGGAGAATGCATTCTTTGGCGTGGCCATCTATATGACAGCATACAGATATGCTGTCAGCCTGCAATGATCGAGTTTAACAATCTGCTTCAAACTCAGTTCACAGCCTTGTAGCTAAAAGTGGGAATTGCCCTTTCAGATTGGGGTGGCTGGTTGGTGCACTGGAAAGTCAGACAGCTGATTTAAAAAGAGTCAAATGTCCTTTCAGAACCATTTGTTTCTTTGGCTTTGCAGCCTTTTCCAAATTCTGCATTTTGTAGAGACTGTAGGTCAAGGAATAAAAGTCTAGTCGCCTATTCTTTTTTATTTTTTTAAAGATTTATGTATTTAATTGAGACAGAGTGTGCATGAGCAGTGGGGGTGGGGCAGAGGGAGAGGGAGAATCTCAAGCAGACTCCACACCCAGCATGGAGTCTGATGTGGGGCTCAGTCTCACCACCCTGAGATCATGACCTGAGCTGAGATCGAGTAGGACACTTAACTGACCGAGCCCCCCAGGCACCCCTCTAGTCACCTAACCTGTTCCTATCTGACCAGCTCCTCTACATTTCCCTAAAAGTTGACTCCCTTGGCTTCAGACCTTAATCCCATGGTGAAGGAGCCATATTGCTCCCCTGGCACCCTTAAGAATCTCATGCAGACAAAACCCTGTTCTCATTCTCAATAATGTAAACATTGGTCCAGCCCATTGCACCGCAGGTCAGAAGTAGGGCTCGTATATTTGTGCAAAAGCCTCAGGGGGATTTACTATGAAGGTAACTAAGCATAAGCTTTATGGCCACAAGGCCCTGGACTTAATGTTTTATTCATAATGCTGTAGTATTTTGCTTCAAGAAGGCCCCCCAGTTGGTAAGCTTCAGGTTCCAAAGAGCTGGATCCAAGTGTGGCAAAAACAAAGTTACTGGAGCAAAGGGATAGATATTCTTAGCCCCTAATAAGCCTCAGAGCCCATACTTGATGTTCATTTTCAGAGATATTTACAATGGAGGCTGAAAGAGAGACTGGATACTTCAAGTTTTTGCACCATCTGGAATTCTATGGCTGGAAGCCCCATCCCCACTGGTCTTTTTTTTTCCCTTAAAGATTTACTTATTAGAGAGAGAGAGAGATCGTACACGTGTAAGAGCAGGGGGAGGGGCAGAGGGACAGGGAGAGAGAGAGAAAATCTTAAGCAGGCTCCCTGCTGAGCGTGGAGCCCATCACAGGGCTCGATCCCAGGACACCAAGACCACCACCTGAGCCAAAATCAAGAGTCGGATGCCCAAAGGACTGAGCCACCCAGGCAGCCCCCCACCCACCACCCCCACTGGTCTTTCTCAATTGCAGATCAAACTGGATTCAGAAACCCTCTCTGGAACAGCACTGCTAAAAATGTTAACAGCAAAGATGGATAGTTCTCACTTTTTCCTGTGGGATTCCAAAAGCCATTACTCCCTTTTTTTTTTTTGGTAACAGGTGCACTTTATTAGCATAGTGACGGCAGAAGGACGGGGGGGGGGGCTTAACTGTTGGCAGCTATGGTCTGCTTAATCCAGTCTACATAGTTGTACACCTTGGTGTAGACTCCAGGCTTGTTCTTCTTGTTGTTCTTGTTCATTTGCTAACATCGAGGTCCGTACACAAGGAATACTCCAATTGGCTGCTAAGAGTCTAAGTGATTTAAAAAAGCTGATCCTGCAGGTGAAAGTCTTCAAAGGTAGTATCATTGAACTTACATTTTCCTTGAGTTGTGAAGTTGCCCAAGTGCCCAGATTTTAGGTTTTGTTTTCCTTTTCGTTTCTTTACCAAAAACCCACCATCACTAGCAGCTTATTATATTCCATTCGAAAATAGCATCATCAACTGCAGATCTTTGAAAATCGGGCTGCAAGTTCCTGTCTGCCTTTGGATACCTAAAATAGGCAAATGGCACTTTGATTTTCAAAGAAGAGGTGTTCGCTCTTAATTAAAAGTCGGTGAAATCCAGGGAGACGTTCTAATTCTTTTAAAAGACCCCTGGGTGAAATCTGCGCAACACTTTGGAAATATGCGACTGTCACAGCTGCCCTTTGATGAGGCTTGGGTTCCAATCTGTGCCTCTCCGGCAGTCTGTACGACCATAGTTGCCAGGTGGCATCAGCCTCCTCACAGCGTTCTCCTCCTGTCTACCATGAGGGAATAAAGCCGCATCTCCCTAGGAGGCTTCCACCGGTGGCTCGGAAGAAATCTGTCTGCAGAGAAGAGATGGCAAGTGTCCTTGGAAATGTGAATTATTGCTGCCATCAGCACATCGCTTCCCCTTTGTATTGAACCTTTGACATTGAAACAGTTTGCTTATACAGAGTTGCACTGTTTGTCATTTGCCTTGGGCTTGCTGAAATAGGGAGATTCAAAGCTGGTTGTACCCGGCTTTGTAGGAAGCAGAAAATCTTTGCAAGCCGCGTGAAAAAGGAAATTGGCGAACTGATACTCAAGAAAGTTGCCTGAAAATGTTTGCAATCACCAACTTATTATTTATTTTAAGAAAGGTCTATCAGAGATAACTATTCTAACTGAACTGAGGCTAAAACTCTAAAAAAAAAAAAAAAAAAAAAAAACATTGTTTGCTGCTCCCAAGAAAAGTAGACAATCCTTGTTTTAAGGGTAAGCACAGCCCCCAAAGAAAGAATAAAGAAAGCAAAGAAAAGGAAAGGAAAATGTTAAGAGCATCTGTAAACTTGGGCCTGCATCCTTTGTGCTCCCAGGACATCATGGCAAGCGTGCCGACGAGAGGGAATTTATGGCTGTAAGTCATCTATGCCAATAGAGATCCGCATAAAGCTGTAGGTGCCGTTTTGCAACAAAACATTTTTTCGCCTTCAGAAGGTCCTCAAAGATTTTCCAGCAACCTTCCACTATTAAATAATCCATAGCTGACTTTTTTCTTCTTAGACCGTTGGAAAGACATTGAGGAGATCCTTGATCAATTCAGATCCCAACCTGGTATGACATTAAGGAAGACATTTTTAATTGCTCCAAAAATCTTTTTTTTTTTTTTAAGGAACGGACCCGCTTATAAAGCAGAGCAGATAAGGAAGCTTTCTACCTACAATATAGCTCTCAACCCGTAATATGCGACCGTTAGGGAAATGTTCGCCAAAAAAAAAAAGAAAAAAATAAGCTGGTCCTTTGGAAGAAAGGTTAAGCGGCCATGTCCTAAAGTCCTTTTTCTACCATTAGTTTTGCATCCCCTCTCCCAAAACAACATTATTTTGTTTTTCTCAAACATTTTCTTTCTTTGACCTGAGATTTTTTTTTTTTAACATGGTGGAGAAAGAAATTTGACGCGAGTGCAAGATAATATAGAATAATTAATTTCCATGGCCATGCTCTGTCTTACTTTTTGCATCTCTGCCGTACCATTAGTCTTCACCATGTACGATGCCCTTAACGTATAGAACTGATCTCTCTCTCTGCAGGGCTGGGACGGAGGGGAGGAAGAAAACTCAGGGTCATGGGCACTCTCGGGACCCCGCCAGTGCACTTGAACTTTACTCCCTTGCTGCCTTACTTGCCTCACCTGAGCCCCACCCTGAGGGGTCCCAGTCCCACGGTACTGACAGCCAATCTGCTACATTCACATTCAAATAGCTGTTATTTTGTCTAATCACAACTGTCTGGTGATAGTTACTTCCTAGTTCTCCATCCGGGTAAAGGAGAGTGATTAATGGGAGGGCTCTCTTCTCAGATTCTAAGTATAGACTAGGAATTATACAAATAATTTCTATTTTATGTGGACAGAAAACTCATGCCATTTTTACTCAGACCAATTTCTTCTTGATTTTGTGTGAAGATTCTTGCATGCCCATTACTGTATGCTCCTGTCTTCCTAATGACTTGGGGCATTATATGGTTGACGTGAAAAACTGTAACTTTGACCACGAGATTCGTGATCACTTTTTCTCATCATTGTGATTAAAGCAAACAACAAGACCATGGCTTTCAAAGCCCTCTACATTCTTACAAATTCTTTCATTGATCCATATTCATGCTTTAAGTTGTAATGCTGAAACATACTTTTTAGACTATCTCTACACTGAATTATCTCAGGCAAGTGACGATTCTTCTGCGCTTTGTGTTACCTGAAGAGTGATGAGTTATGAAAAGATAAAAATCTTTTGCTATAACAAGATGTTAAGTAATACTGAGGGGCGCCTGGGTGGCGCAGTTGGTTGAGCGACTGACTCTTGGTTTTGGCTCAGGTCGTGATCTCACGGTTGTGAGATCAAGCCCCACATCAGGCTCCATGCTCGGTGAGGAGTCTGCTTGAGACTCTCTCTCTCTCTCCATCTGCTCCTCCCACTTGTGCATGCTCTGTCTCTCTCTCTCTCTCTCTCAAATAAATAAATAAATCTTAAAAATGTACATTAAGTAATACTGAGAGCATTTAGAAAATATGACAGTCTTAAGATACTGCGTTTGATTTTAAGAATACATATCAAATTATGGTTTGAAAATGTATTGCTAACATCACTGGAAAGTCTTAGATGGGACCTTTAGCAATTGCTTATCCAATAAGCTATCATTGCTTTTCAATCAAAGCATTAAGGGCTCAGTCAAAGACAAAAACATAAATTATGATTTCTTGGTATGGTATGTTTATTAGGAAAGGATTCTGTGGAAAGAAATGCTGGAAAGTTCTTTTCTGAGGCATTTCAGAAGGACTAGAGAAGTAATGGGCTCTTTTCAGATGGGGACGACTTCAGATTTGCGCTTCACATGAGTAGGACCCACAACCCCCAGTGAGCGCTTGTCCTTCTTTAGTTTCTAGATATATCCCACTTTCAGTCACCTGTCTTCTTCTGCAGAATCCACCTGCCTAATCTTTCCTTTTCACCACATCATGTTCTTCCTTAGCGTGTTCAGTGAATGCTGCTAAAACACCAATGCAGAGCATTCATTCTGCATGACTGGAGCCTGAGGGGTTATAGGCTGAAAGAAACTGCCAGCGATGCAGACAGGATCCCAGCACAGGAGGTAGGAGAAAAGAGGCCTCTCCATCCTCAGCAGGTCGACTCAATGCTCCTCACACCTCTCAGGCTGCACGGAGGCCAGGTGAAGCATGGTTCCTGTTCCTGACTCCCAGCCTTCACTTTGGGTGGGAGCGTCTAGAAGTTCTCCACGCAGAAGCAGGGGCTCTCTGGAGACCATGCTGATCTAAACTGTGGAAAGCACTATCCATCAGAGAGATGGACAAGCCCTGAGAGTAAATCTGGCAGAAGCTTCACCGCTTTTTTTTTTTTTTTCCTGAAGACCCTTTCACACCCTTCTCTGGTACCTTGAAAGCGGTAAATTAGGGCAGCAGGCTCAGAAGGTGGAAGGCTCTGGCGAGCGAGGCAGGCTGAGTTACTGTCTTCTGTGACCTTCCCCCCTGCCCAGGAGTCATACATAATGGAGAAACAGGTAAACAAGAATTAAATACCTGAAGTCTCTTTTTTCTTCTGTCCTTTGATTACACCACTATTTTATTTATGATTCCCCAAAGAGAAGAAAACTTCACTAACGTGCCATTGCTTTTGTAGATTGTTAAGGAATCACAAAAATGAAATACTTCACAGCAGGTTTTTTTCTCTATTGCCTCTTTCCCGCTGTACTGACCCTTTAAAGTGATGGTTTGCCAACACATGTTCCCCTCCCCCATAACCACCCTATCCCTGCACCCCCCCAAATAAAACTGGCCTGCGTTTCACTGTATCTTATTTACCAAAGGAGATCAAATGGGTCTCAAGCCGATGCTGAGGTTGGTGTAGTGTTCACCAGCCCTTTCCGTGTTTTGCTCTATGTAATATTGTTCTGTGTCTCAGGGACAGTGTTCAAGGTAGGCAGACCACATTCTTTGTTTTGTGTCTGCATAAGAATTGGGTGAGCAAACAGAGAAAATGCAAAGAGGTTTGCTTTGGTTTTAAAGACTATATTCTCAATGGCTTCAGTGGGAGCGGGGTGATGAGAAAATGCATATCTGAACGATCTGGGCAGTCCCTCAAGTTTTCGAATTTCTTTGCCCAACGAGGTAACACTGGGTATGAGGTTCTCTCGCTCTGAATCTGTTTGTAAGTTTCTAGCATTTGGTTTATTCCTATGAACAGAAATTTTTTTATATCATTTATCCCCACCACCAGGAACCTTAAGAGATTGGGGATCCAGGTTCTTCTTCGTCGTGTTATCTTCCAGCGGGATGGAATTTCCTTTAATAGAAAGGATTTGAAGTATGAATAACAGGTTAGGTGATGTCAAGCAGAAACCAACGTGGCACCCGAATGATGAAACCTTCATGTAATAATTCTTAACAGATTTAAGGGGAAATAGGGAAATAAAATCTGCTACAAATGACAGACAGGATTCTTTTCTGACTCAGGTTAGTTACCAAGTTTTCTGACTTTCTACCCTTTGGGATTTGGGGGGGGGGGGGATGCCATTCCCCAGAGCAGAATAAGGCATGCTTGAAGGAGAAATAAAGCCCAAACTACAGGGCAAGCTACACTGAGAAGGGATTAAGGGGTATTTTATTCATGGGAATACGACTACAGGGATTCAGAATCAGAAAAATCACAAATTTCTTTCACATTCATTCATTTAATTCACTTCAAGCTCTGCAGTCTGCTGACCAGGAAACCCCCGAGCTTGTTTCTCCTCAGTGAGTCCTGTGTGTCCTCATGGCGAGTGCACTGTAGTTTTCGTAGATGGTCTTAACTTTATACTATATATTACTATATACATTATGTGTATGTAGATTACAGGGAACTATATTATGCTGTGTATCTACGCATATCACATACACACAGAATTGTATACCAAAATCATGTCCTGTATGGGCAGCTGAAGAGATTTCAGGAGTACACTTGGCTCTACTCATTTTTCATTTTACACACGGACTCTACAAATTAACCCCCATGAATGATCACTGTCATCATTATGTTGCTTTGACTAAGTTTGGGTGCCTAAGCTCAGACAAATCACAGCCCAGAAAGATCCCACAGTGGCGTTCATGCAAAGTCTCTCAGAGATTTTGGAGGAATCCTGGAAAATGAGAGGAAAGCCAGAAGAGTAAGTAAAAGAAAAAGGCACCAATTTTCAAAAGGAGGATAAAGATATATTCCAGAAATTTAAAATTATAAACGTCATTTGACAGTGATCTCCAGCAAGAGAAAACAATTTTAAGATATCTAAGTAACTTGGAAGCGTTTAGGAAATGATTACTGTCAACCAGTGGTTAATACAACCAGCATGGTTGTATTAACAATAATTCACAATAAGCAAAGCTAATTTCATTTTCCAATCATACTATTCACCTGTTTTTGAAGCCATAAAGATGGTATATCTTAATTTTGTGACATTCTAGTGGGAAAACAATGAAGAGTAACATTGATTTGTGAATTGCATCAAATTAGAGGGAACTTTGAGTTGAATCTTTCACTAATTTGCACTTATTTCCATCTTATCCAACATTTTCCTTTAACATCTTGGATGAACTGCACAACAATCAAATCTAATTTGTGGATTACAAAAAGCTAAACAGAAGAGCAAATTCAGACAATTAGTGTTACCCAAAAAATCCTCAGTAAACTGAATGTGAAGAGCAAAGCTAATTCATTTTCATTGGCTAAGGAAAAATGTAAAGCTCATCACTAAGGTCCAGAATTCAACTCTGCATGCACAGAACGAGGGTGATTTATTCTAAGCACAGATTTGGGGGAAAGAACTGGACTTTATATTGATTGAAAGTGTAACATGAGTCAATCATGTGCTATCTCTGCTACTAAAGCAACATCAGTCCTTGGTTATACTTCCAGTCCCCAAGAAAAAGGGAATTCACCTTCCCACCAAGCTCCATACTAGTTGACCACACGTGGAGACTTTTGCTGACTTCAGAGGGAACCTAACTCATCTTCAACATGACAACTCTTCACATATTTAAAGAGAGCTTTCAAGCCACCTTCTCCAAGCCAAGGATCCCTCTTCTTAATAGAACAAGGAGTTGTGTCATCATGACAATTCCTTGTCATTAACAGAGCCCTCTACATGTTTGTTAACAGTGTCTTGTACATGTGTCCCATAGTACTGGACAGAATGTTCCAGTTGTAGAATGTCCAGCATAGTAGAGTGTAGGACCCTCACCTGCCCTGTGCAAATTATTCTTATATTAGTCAAGTCCAAGATTACAGTGAAACTATATCATAAAGGCATTTAACTTACACTAATACTACTACACATTTCAGCAAAAATAAATAAAAAGGGATACTCCCCACCCAGAAAACACATGCCCCAGAGTAAACATGAGATGAGTAATAGGAATCTGGACACTCGTGGGTCATAAATTTAATACTTCTTAGAGTATGGGCTAAGTGTGGTTCAAGAGTTTAAAGATGTGTATTTTTTGTTGTTGCTTAGGCTTACCCCTAAATACATTGCTGTTCTTTATGGGAAATTATGGTGTTTCAAATTATCTTTGACTCAATGAAAACGTTGTCTTTTTTGAGACTTTGGATAACAACAAAAGAAGCAACTCTTCTGTGTATCTTTTTTCTTGGAGTCACCTCACACTGTTGAACTTACAGGCAATTTTTAATATGACCAAATGCTTGCTAAATCAATTCTACTTTAGTTTATATTATTACAGTTGTTTTGTTTTATTTGTACCTAAGTATAGGATTTTATGTTTATATCTATTACTTCTCTTCCTATTAAATTTGACTCATCGTGTCAGACTTTTGCTTTTAGGGATCAAACTGCTATTATACTCAACCTTGTATCATCTATTTTCCATACTAAACCAAAACCTGAGTCCTCCTTCTTGGTAATTAAGACTTTTGCATTAACTACTATACTCAACTGATTCTAAGAATGCACTTTTTTTCACATTATTACATATTTGAAATTATGTCTTAAGCTCAGCAGGATTTTCAAGAGAATAGTAAGACAAGCCACAGACTGGGAGAAAATATTTGCAAAAGACACTGATAAGAGAATTATTATCCAAATTATACAAAGAACTCTTAAAACTCAACAATGTGAAGACAAACAATGCAATTAAAAAATGGGCCATAAACCTTAACTGACATCTCACCAAAGAATATTCAGATGGCAAGTAGGTATATGAAAATATTTTCACTATTGTATATCATTAGGGAATTGCAAAGTAAAACAACAAGATACTACTACACACCCATTAGAATGGCCAAAATCCAGGACAGTGACAACACCAAATGCTGACAACGATATAAAACAATAGAAATTCTCATGCATTGCTGGTAGGACTGCAAAATGGTACAGCCACTTTGGAAGACAGTCAGAAGGTTGCTTATAGAACAAAACACTCTTGTCATACATTCCAGCAATCAAGTTCCTTGGTATTTATCCAAATGAATCAAAAATGTATATTCACACAAAAACCTGTACACAAATATTTGTGGCAACTTGATTTATAGTTGTCAAAACTTAGAAGCAACCACACTATCCTTCAATAGGCAAGTGGATACCTAAACTGTGGTACATCCAAATAATGGACTATTTTTTTGGCACTAAAAGGAAAGGAGCCTTGGAGCCATAAAAAGACATGGAGAAAATGTAAATTAGTAAATATTACTAATTGGAAGAAGCCAGTCTGAAAAGACCACATACCGTATGATTCAAACTATATCATTCTGGAAATGACAAAAATAAAGAGACAGTACGAATATTAGCAGTTGCCAGGGGTTCAGGACTAAGGAAGGATGAATAGGTAGAACACAGAGAGTGGCAAGGCAGTGAAACTATTCTGTAGAATATTATAGAGGTGGATACGTGCCATTAGACATTTGTCCAAACCCAGAGAATGTACAACACCAAGCAGAAACCCTAACGTGCACTTCCGACTTAGGGTGATAATGGTGTGATAATGACAGGTTTACCAACCAGAATAAGTGTCAGTGTCACCAGTGGGAGAAGCGGAGCTTGTGTGCGGCCAACAGGTATATGGGAACTCTGTACCTTCTGCTCAAGTTTGCTGTCAACCTAAGAATTTTCTAACATATAAGTGTATTAATTTAAAAAATCACTAAGATCTTAAAATCCCTGTTAGCCAGATGGCAGCCATGACAGTGGTCATTACCTGTGCATGCACAGACGTGGTCACTGCTGTTCATCTTATCAGCACCTCCCATGAAGTGTGTGCACTGTTGAGACTGCTCAGATGCATTTTAAAATATCTTCAAAGAGATGGAGCACCTGGGTGGCTCAGTCAGTGAAACCTCTGCCTTTGGCTTAAGTCATGATCCTGGGGTCCTGGGATCAAGCCCCGCATGGGGCTCCCTGCTCAGCAGGGAACCTGCTTCTCCCTCTCCCATTCCCCCTGTTTGTGCTCTCTTTCTCCCTCAAGTAAATAAATAAAATATTTTAAAAATAAAAATAAATAAATAAATAAAATACCTTCACAAAGATTACACCCTGATTCAGCTTGGAAATGTTATTATAAACGCAAACGACACAGAAGCAGAGCAATGATGTTAGTGATGCGAGTAATTGCCATTGGAGTAATGACTAAAATTCTATTTTCTTGAGAATAGAGGAGCTACGAAAGGATGGTCACCTTAGGTACATGAAACTGTGATTCATTTCATTTGACATAAGCACAAAAAGACCATCACGGGGCAAGTAACGTATATAAGAGGAACTAATAAATCCTGAGCGTAGATCAAAAAAATTTTACGCAGGGAAAAAAAAAGCTGATGTGACAATGTCATGTGACTTAAAAGATAAAATACAAAACCAAGTCTCATCAAATACAAAGTGCTGACAAAGACCGAGGAATCTGTAACGTGCCTCAAAATTATACTGTAAATGCTAGAGGAGCCGGGAAAGAAATCTAGGAGCATAAGTACATCTAAAATCCTTGCAATAAGTATAATAGTAAAATCCTAAGTAATTAGAAAGTAACATAATAGTTGAATAGGCAGCATTTTTTTTTTCCTTAGTAATATAGACAATGATGATGGATCTTATAACCAGTAGTGTCTCGGGGGACAGAAGTATGATCTTACCCACTTACAGAGGTCATCCATTCATTGATGATAAAACCTCCGAGGACCTTTAGAACAATGACAGGTGAACTGGCTGGTGAGCATTCCCCTTGATAGATGTGAAGCTGAATATAAAACAGCGTCAAACCAGTGCAAGTGCAAGGTCTACACAGGACAATAAAAGAGCCTTGTGCGTGGTTGTTAACAAGTGGATACCATCAGTGGAGACAGCCTAATTCAAGGAGGTAACTCGGTGACCCTGGATGAGATAGATGGAGCAGAACCAGCGTAACTTCCGTTAGACCTAATGTTCTCGCAGAGCTTGTGTACTTGAGTATGAACCCTGTAAAACAATTGGATTAGTTAAAAGAGCCTACGATCCTGAGTTGGGAGGCATGAACTTTCTTTAATGCCAAGTTGGTAGTTACGCGACACCCTAGTCTAAGGTAACTGGTCCAAGCACGTTCGCTACTAGAATAGCCTCTCGAATCTTCTCCCTGCACCCACTTTTGGCCCCATCAGTCTGTTCCCCGTGCTTTTCACAGGACACATGCACACACATTATAGGGTTTACACATCTGAGTCATTTTCTATAGCTCTTCAGAAAAATCCACAACTCCTTCCCACGGCTTGATTCTGACTACCTCTCCAGCCCCGTCTCACTGCAGGTTGGTGTTCTTGGCTCCAGACATTTTCAGATTCTTTTAGCTCCTTATTTGAGCATATTCCCATTCATCACTGGCTTCCCTGCCTGGTACCTGCTTACCATTTCTTCTGGTTTGGTAAGCTCCCATCCAACCTTCAGCTGCCAACTCAGTTGTCACTTCCTTAGAGAAGACTTTGCCAGCCTCTCTAACTAGATCAAGTTCACCTATCACACACACCTACTGCACCATGGCTCCCTCCTTCATTACATGGTTAAAAATTTTTCACTTATTTGTATAACTTTTTTGATCAGTGTTTTATCTGCCCCTCCCACCAAGAAACTGCAAGCTCCAAGAATTCGGGGGCTACCTTTCTCCTCACCAGTGTACTCCCTAGCACTATTCCTGTATCACATGGATGCTCAGTAAATACAGAATCAAATAATGTTAAGTGAATACATCTTTATATTTCTTCTCTGTTTTCTGGGACCATTTTCATAAATCTTGGAAGTTGGCAGTGTTAGTCAAATATAACGTTTGACAAACAAAAACAAAAAGCAGAAACAAACCCATAAATACAGAGAACAAAGTGATGGTTGTCAGATGGTTGTCAGAGAGGGGTGGGAGGATGGACAAAATGGGGGTGGAGGTGGGAGGTGCAGGCTTCCAGTTATGGAATAAGTCAGGGGCATGACAGGTGCAGCGTAGGGAACATAGTGATATTGTACCAGTGTCGTATGGGGACAGATGGTAGCTGCACTTGAGGTAAGCATAGCGTAAAGTAGAGAGAACTTAAATCACTATGCTTACCCCTGAAACTCACGGAACATTGTGTGTCGACTGTATTCAAATAATAAATTAATTAAATAGAAATAAAACATATATAATGTTTGATTATAATGTTAATAAAAGACAGTGAAAGTCCTCGGAAAGATAAAGTCAGAGTGGACTTCCTGTTACTGGTTTGCAGTTACATGAAGACTAATGTTTGAAGGAGGACAAGATATCTAGAAGATGGATGTCTATGATTCCATTAACTAAAAATGCAATTCTTATCATCTTTTTTGTCATATTTATCATTAACCTACTACTTTAAAAAAAAGAAGTGATCCAGATGAAATAGGTATTTTTACAGAAGCAAACTTCTAGTCACAGAAATTCAGTAGAAGTTTTAGCTTGGTTTTATGCAGCCGGAGGGCATGCAGATACTCCTTTTTGATTATGGGGATTATGTTTTTATAAAATTCCAAATATGTTTATGTATTAACTGTGAATCTGAAACCATTTTTATCTCAGTATAAAAAAAAATGGGTTGTATCAGTTTCATACTTCTTAGCTGGAAGCAACAACAGCTGACTTTGGCGACTGGAAAAGAAGTTTACTAACAGGATGTTGGGGGTTCCACTTCTGGCATTAGAAGTGCCAAGATGCTTTGAGAAACGCTTCAAATGCAGAACAACTAATCTCTGCTTTTAGACACTACTATTCTGCAAAGTCACCTCCTTTTCCAGAGAGAAAAACAAAATGAGCTAGGTCCAGGACCAAAGCCAAAACAATGGGCAGCAGAGAGGGGTGATTATGCTCTAACTGACTTCTGTGGTTTTTAAATCATCTATTTAAAAAGTAACAATAATACACTGTGGACTGCTAACCAATTTGGCAAAATAAGTTAGATATGATTTAGCAAAATATTTTTAGTCAATCTTAAGGCAAACAACACGTACTCCAAGTAACTGTGAGGAGGAGTGAACTCAGAGACTGAGCAGTTGCAGAAGGCGGGTGATTAACACAAGTATCAGAGACAATCAGAGCACGTACGGGCAGGAACCTGGAGCTGCAAAGCCCATGGCTGGCAGAGAATTCATGGGTTAGGCCTATGCAGATTGGAAGCTGGAAATGAAGTATCTGCTTAAAGCCAGGAATGAAGACTGACTTCCCAGTCCGTGAAACAAGAACGAGAAAATTTGTAATCACTTTCTAGAGAAAGAGTAAAGAAACTGGCTATACCCTGAGAATGGTGAGAGAACAGAGATTCACTTTGGAGAAACCAGAATCCCACATCGTGCTATACATATGTGTGCGGTTCTCATTCATACAACCCACGTAGTGCTCATTTATACCCAAGAAATTAACATAAAAATTAGTTTGGAATCAGTGAGACCCATAATATCTGGCAGAGGCAAATGCAAAGGGAAGGTACGAGCTCCTACTTGAGGATTATAAATTATAAATCACCCAAGGAAACTAACCCCAAGAGGAAGAAATAGACAGAACGAACAAAAGGACGAACACATTCTAAACTGTAAATAATAGTTTGTTCTGAAAGAGGCTTGAAAGTAAACATGTGAGGGGCACCTGGGTGGCTCAGTCGGCTAAGCATCTGCCTTTGGCTCAGGTCACAATCCCGGGGTCCTGGGATCCAGTCTTGCATCGGGCTCCCTGCTTGGTGGGAAGCCTGCTTCTCCCTCTCCCTCTGCTTCTCCCCCTGCTCGTGCTCTCTCTCTCTCTCAAATAAATAAATAAAATCTCTTAAAAAAGGAAAGTAAATATGTGAAATACCCTCAGAAAGATAAAGAAATAGAAATTATAAGACAAGACTAGGACCTAAGAGAAAAAAAGCAGACTTGAAAAAAAAAAAATTGACATTCTAGAAATTAAAAGAAAATGGCCTCTGAAATTAAACTACAATAAACCACAGAGAAAGAAGTGAAAGCAAGAGTTAGGAAATTAACAGATGGAGGAAAATTGCCATAATGCATCACAGAGAGATAAACAAATGGAAAAAATTAAAGAGAAGTTAAGAGACATAGAGGGTAAATGAGAAACTTCAAGAAGACTGTTAAAAAGAGAGAATTATAAAGAATGAGGGAGACAAAATTTTGATAGTTAAAGGCAGAGAACTTTCCAGAACTGAAGAAGGACATATAGTCTCAGATGAAAGGAACATGGAAAATCCCAAGAAAGGTACAAAAACAAACCTACATGTGGACACTCAGAGATAAATTACAGAAAATCAAAGATAAAGTGAAAATCTGAAAAGAGAAAACAGATCACTTGGAATGGCAATCAGGTTCAGAGAATTCTTCTCAGCAGCGATAAAAGACAATAGAATTATATCTTCAGAGGTGAAAAAAAATATTCTCAAATCAGAATTCCATAAAGAGCTAAACTATTATTAAAAAATAAAAGTGAATGAATCATTTTCAGTCAAAGATTAAGAGATTATACTACTTAGAGACTACCATGCTTAATGGTGTGTGTCAGTTTGGCTAAGCTCTGATACTCTGATATTTGGTCAAACATTCTGTGAAGATATTTTTTAGATGAGATTAACCATTTATATTGGTAGACTTTGAGTAGAGCATGTGACTCTTCATAATGTGGTTGAAACTCATCTGATCAGTTAAAGGCCTTTAAAGGAAAAAAAAAAAAAAGAACAAAAAAACGAACAAAAAAACAATTTCCCTGAAAGAGCTAGAATTCTACCAGCAGATGCCCTTCTGACTCGAACTGTAACTCTTCCCTAGGTTTCTTCCACATTCCTGTGAGCCATTACTTAAAATCAATTTCTCCTTCTCTCCATACATAGATCTCTATTATATCTATTAGGTAGATAGATAGATAGATAGAGCATTGAAAATAGCAATATCAGAATTTATTCCTTTCTTTTTTTTTAAGGTTTTATTTATTTATCTGACAGAGCACAAGCAGGGGGAACAGCAGAGGGAGAGGGAGAAGCAGGCTACCCGCCGAGGAGGGAGCCCAATGGGGGGCTCGATCCCAGGACCCTGGGATCATGACCTGAGCCAAAAGCAGACACATAACCGACTGAGCCAGCCGGGCACCCCTCCTTTGTGTTTTAAAGAAGATATTTTGGAAATTGAAAAACTTAATTTGAAAGTACATCATTTTTTTGTGGACCACAAAGATTTGTTTTGAATAGTAATATTTAAAATAACTTTACAGGGCACCTGGGTGGCTCAGTCAGTTAAGCGTCTGACTCTTGATTTCAGCTCAGGCCATTGTCTCAGTGTTGGGAGATAGAGCCCCACATAGAGCTCATTGCTCAGCGGGGAGCCTGCTTCTCCCTCTCCCTCTGTCTGCCACTCCCCCTGCTTGTGCTCTCTCTCTCTCTCTCTCTCTCTCTCTGTTAAGTATAATAAATAATCCTGAAAAAAAAAAAAAGGCTGCTTCCTCTTTATTTAAAAAAGAAAAAAGATTCTCTCTCTGGCGTCTGGGTGGCTCAGTCGGTTAAGCATCTGCCTTCGGCTCAGGTCATGATCCCGGAGTCCTGGGATCGAGTCCCGCCTCGGGCTCCCTGCTCGGCGGGGAGTCTGCTTCTCCCTCAACCCCTCCTCCTGCTCGTGATCATTCTCTCTCTCTCTCTCTCAAATAAATAAATAAATAATATTTAAAAAAAGATTCTCTCTCCCTCTCCCTCTGCCCCTCCCCACCTCACTTTAAAAATACTAAAATAAAAATAAAAGAACTTTTTATTTGTAACACCCATATTAAACAATTTACTAGTTTAAATCTTTACTTTGTACATAATAGACATTTAACAAAAACCTATAGACTGAATAAATTTTTAAATGCATGCACACAATTTTTTTAAACTTTTCAAATATCAATTTTAATGTAAATAAAGAGTAGATTCCACCTTTATTCCCTGTATCCCCTATAACTCCGTCCTACGGGTTCTGCTTTCTCTAGAGAATCCTGACTAACACAGACCTGCAGTAAAAAATTCATGTATGAAAAATTATCCCTTGATAAGGAAAAAAAAAGCTGAAACCAGAAGGAAGGGATGGATTTCAACGACAGTAATGAGCAACGAAATTGGTAACATACTGACAAATGTAGATAAATACCTATTACAAAGGAGAGACACTAAAATACTAGACATCAGTACATGGACGACACGAGGGAGGAAGGCAGAATAAAAATGGTATAAGATTTTGTTCTTAACAACCCTAGCCCCATGAAGTACACACTTAAAAATTTCAGAGTAGCCACTAAAAACCAGATTTTGGACTACTTCTAAAAAAGCAAACTAAAAATAGGATAAAGAAAATTCATTAAACCAAGACAGAGGAAGAGAACAAGTGAAAGCAAAGTCAAAAAGGGAGAGAAGATTTGAAAGCACCAACATCAACCACAACCACAGCAATAATACTCATATCAATAATCTCAATCCATGTCAACAGATTAAATTTGCTTAATTAAAGAGAGAGACTCTCAGATTTAGTGAACTACAAAGCCAGCATGGATATCAATCATAGATATGCAATGATTAAACGAAAGAGCAAGTTGCAGAGAGAATAAAACCACTCACGTAAATCTTTAAAACTCATGCAACAATTCTGTACGTAAGATGGAAAGATATTCTTTTGTACTAAAAGTACAAAAATGTGAGCGCACGTCGACTTCAAATAGCAGTTGCTTCTGCGGACAGTAGAAAGGGGATTTGAGAAGGGTACAAAAGAGAAGAGCGTGTTTTGCCGAGTGGGTTCTTCGGCGGTTATCCCCTGCAGTGCCAGGTGAGTCTCATCTGGACGACCACCTGTCCTATGCCAGGCTTCAGAACGAATTTTACACGTCACCTGGAACAGGTTAAGAAACCGGCGTTCCTCAGCAAAGAGAAAACTCATGTACAGATGACCAGGAACAGCAAGAGAAGACTCGGGGGTCTCCATCTCTCCACCATCCCACAGAGAGGGGTGAGTCTATGTGCTCTGGTCTTTCTGCTTTTTTTTATAGGGCAAGGCAAGAGAGGCAACTTTTCAGTGGGGAAATAAACAGGCTGCCTGGTGCCAAGAGGCTGGGATTTGGGAGGTCAGTTGTTTTATAGCTCTGTGAAAATCAGCTGCACTTGACTTGGAGGATCAGAGGGCCCATGGAAATTTGCCGAACCCCAGGGTTAGAGACCACCAGTGGTGTGGGAAGCTTGGGGGTAGCCCCTCCAGAAAGGAGAAAATACTAACACAGAATACTAACAGTTAACTCTGAGAGGCACGCTCGTGAGCGTTTTAACATTACTTTCCGCGCTATGTTTGAAGGAAGATACAGAAAATAATTTTCGAAATCACCCTTTTCTATGCTCCAATGCCACTGCTCCCCTAAAATGTAATCATTGCTAAGATCTTGGTGTTTTTATAGATCATGTATTTTAAGGATTAAAATATGCATACATATAAGTATTTAAAAATATGCATATATACAAATAGGGAATTTGTTTGGTGGAAGAGGGTTGTTCCGGCTGTGTTCTGAGTTTTGATTTTAAGGCTTTCCCTTGTTTCTACTTCAACTTGTGGAGATTCTGGATTGCTTTAGATTGTGTTGGCTTTGTTCCCCTTGGTGACTGCGAAAGACTGGAAGTTAGTGTCTCATAGGTGTAACGGAATAAAAGGCCAAAGCGTGATTCACACAATGTAAAAAGATGGCTAAGCAATTTTTTCTTGAGGGTTGCTGGAAAATCTGTCCCTTCGTTATCACGTCATCCAACTGAATTCAAACATACCCCAGAAAGGTTCTATTTTTTCTCTTCACTTAGAACGGAGCTTTGCTCAAACGTAAGTAACTAGGTCTTATAACCAACTTGCTTCCTGTGCTTTGACTTTAATCTTTGCAAAGAGAAGTGAGTGTGCTTTGAGTATGTGCGATGCACGCCCGCCCTCTCCTGATGCCAGTGTCTCATAATCTGATTCCTTTTGCTTCCTTCAACACTCAGGACGAGAAAAAGGGTTCCTTTCCTCCTGGGCTGGAGCTCTAATTCATGATCTTTGTATACTTATCACTTTTCAGCCCATCCTAGAATGTCTCCCTTTCTCCCCATTGGAGAGAGTAAAATGAAATACCACATTTTACACCTATTAAAAGTAATTTTTATTTACCCCACAACCCCTGAACTTTGAATTTTTTTTTCAAAGGAATCTCCCCTGCCCCCCCTTCCCTTCACAAGGCCACTGTTTGATCTAGTGACATTTTTATATGGAAAACATTTTAAGCAGCTCCAGCTGCTGATTTTATAAAGAATAAAAACAGAAATGATCGGAGCTTTTGGCAAGAACCCTTAGGCCAGAGCCGCAAGTCACTGATATATTCCTGCTGCAAAAGTGATTTGTTTTGTTTTATGAACTTGTGAAAGTAACTCTTTCTTTTTCATGGCAAAATAGTTGGTACAAAGGAAAGACCAGCACACCGGGGGGGGGGGGGAGCACATATTCTGTTCGTAAGCAACTTTTTCAAATACATTTTATGTCAGTATCTAAATTACACAAAGCAGGCTTACATGCTGCTCTCCTCTCTCTCTCTCTCTTTTTTCTTTTTTTTTTTGGTTGAAAGTCTCCCGAAAGTGGGTGTGAAATAATCCCTTTGCTTTTATTTCCGGATTGGCTTTGTTGATGAGTTGGATATTAAATAGGACTGGTTCTGGTTCATACATCACATATTGATGTAGGGCGTAAGTGTCAGCATTTAGATGGAGAATAATTGGATTCATATCTGTGTTATGTTTTTAAATTGCTGGGTCAGTTCAGGGTCTCCTGCTGTAAATTCTTCACTGCAGGCACAAGTAAAAGGAATGTGACAGATTTAATACCGAGAATAAGTTATTAACTGTAAGGATGCATAAAACAGTGGCACCACTGAGCGGAGAACATTACACCGCTCATAATTCTGTAAATGAAAATTAAAGTGTTTTTTTTATATCAGGGAAATATTTTTCTTTATTAACTCTCTTGCTCTCCTCACATAGGTCCTTTATGTCTGATCTCATGTCAAACAATCCCTTTGACTTGGCCATTTGACTCATGAATGTTTAAATCCTAACACTCAAGGGTGAGAGAATGAATTTGATAAGACAAGGGAGTTGTTTATAATGTTTCACTTCGCAAAAGGTCAAGTGGCTACTATTGTCTGCAACCATGATCTTTCCTGAGAACAATATCTAGGCCAAATCCCACCATAAAGGCTCCGTGCAATAACCTCATTTTTTTGTCATAGCATATTTGCCTTTTGCCGTGGAGTGAGAACTGAAGTGTAGCCCCACCAATTACTTAGACGATTATTAGAAAGGGAGGGAGGGAGGGAGAAAAGCAGGAGAGAGGGAGGAAAAAAAGGAAAAGAAGAAAAGCCAGCCAAGAATCCAAAAGGAAAAGAGACCGGTGTCCTTCACACCTTTCTGCAAGCCCCAGTCATGAGTGGCGGCTGGTGCCAGCAAATAGCTTGGATTTTTCCAATGTCAGCAAACAGCTCACCTGTGCCTGGGTTGCCAGCCCACCTCCAGAAAATTCTCTGAGAAAATCTTCCCTTGCTACAGCACCTTTTATCATGCAAGCCCAGGATGAGCCAGGAAATTCAACATCACAGTTCCATTCGCTCCACCCATTTATTTGATTAAATATTAACTGAATACCCCTATATGAGAAGACAAGTCCCTGTTAATAATGAGCATTACTATAAGTTCTGCGAGAGTTTCTCAAACTTGAGTCATTTGGCGCCGCCTTCTCTACGTATTTAGCACACATTGAGACCACCGTTTTAAGCACTTTATGAACATTCACCCATTTAATCATCATAACGATCCAGTGCCCCCTTTTGTTACAGGTAAAGAAACTGAGGCTCAAAGAAGATCAGTAAGTTGAACCAGATCACACCTTCACAAATTTTGCTACAGCCACATCTCATGTCCTACATTATTCATCTACTTATTTTCCTTAGATGATTCACTTTTGTCTCCTTAAAGTATATTTAGGAGATCTTATCACTGCCATAGATGGAAAACAAACTGTATCATGAGTTTAATGTATTTTAAAATCATTGTATTTTAAAATATACACAAAGATAAATATGTACGCTACTTCATACCCAGCATGGCTAAGATATAAAAAAATTAAAATAAAAGTGTTGGTGAGAATGTGGAGAAATTGAAACTCTCATACGTTGCTGATGGGAATGGAAATGCTATAGCCACTGTGCAAACAGTTTGGTGATTCCTCAAGAAGTTAAACATAGAGTTACCAGAAGACCCAGCAATGTTACTGTTAGATATATTACCCAAAAGATTTGAAAACAGGGACTCGGGGGTGCCTGGGCGGCTCAGTCAGTTAAGCGTCTGCCTTCGGCTCAGGTCATGATCTCATGGGTTGTGAGATGGAGCCCCACGTCAGGCTCCATGCTGGGTGTGGAGCCTGTTTAAGATTCTCTCCCTCCCTCTCCCTCTGCCCTTCCTCCCCTTCTCTCTCTCTCCCTCTCTAAAAAATGAAAGGAAGGAAGGAAGGAAGGAAGGAAGGAAGGAAGGAAGGAAGGAAGGAAGGAAGGAAGGAAGGGAAAGAAAGAAAAAAAGAGAAAGGAGAAAGGAAGAAAAAGAAAGAAAGAAAGAAAGAAAAAGAAAGAAAGAAAGAAAAAGAAAGAAAGAAAAAGAAAGAAACAAAGAAAGGGGAAAGAAAGAAAGAAAAGAGGAAGGAAAGAAAAGAGGAAGAAAAGAAAAGAAAGATGTGTTTGTGTTCCAGCTAAAATCATTTCACACATACTAGCAGAGGTAAAGGTACAAAAGTTTGAGGAACACCGTTCACTGTCACAATGGTTAAGTCCAAGAGTCAATAAGCCTGGGTTTAAATTCTAGTTCCGTCCCTTAATATGTGAATTGAGAAATTCCTTAATATCTCCAAAACTCTGTTTCCTCATCTGTACAACGAAAGTAGCAATTCGTGGTTGTGCCAAGATCGGGGAATTCTGGATTATTAACTTTAGAGAGGAACATTTCTTGAGCCCCTGCTCAAAGCCAGCAAGGTGATAGGCTAGAAACATTATGTGTCATGTCATTCAACGCTCGCAGATACTTCCTGAGACCCAATTTCAACATACTAACCAAATGGATAGTCCTTCCTGTGCACAAGTCACTAAGTACTATTGAAAACCTAATGCATTCTAATCTCCTATCCACTCACGGGATTGTTGATGCTGAATCATTCCCTTCTTCACATTCCTTAAATTCAGATTCTATTATCTTATGAACCATACTTTTTAAGATTTCAAAACATCAATTTATGGTAAAGTAAAAAGGTTAGGGTATTATTCTAATCTTTCATAAAAGCTGTACCAAAAGATTATATTTAATTTATATTTTATGTTTTATCAATCACTAGCATCTTGCATATAACCTCAAAAGGTTTATGCCTTAGAATGCTGAAGGAATTTGCCCCAAATCTTAAAAAATTTGCTAAAAGGAAAAGATAAATAAAGTACAGAAACCATTACTCAACTTTTAATTGATGGTGGGGTCTCGGTGTATCCTGTTGGCATCTGAGAGGTTTCCATACAACAGCATTCATTAACTCAAAATAAATTTCAAACACGCACATTCAGTGACAATAATAATAAACAAACGCCAAATTACTAAAATATATTATACCCATGCACCAGCAATCAAAATGAGCTTAGAGTCTCTAAAAGTCCATGTGGCAATAAAAGTATGGCCCCCAGCTGAATCAGAAATGTGAGTGTGAAAACTCTTTTTCTTTTAAAGAGTCTATATAACATGTCCTGAGGTAATAACTCAAATACTAGACAAAGTATTGCTTCTATCTCTTGGTCTCTCGTTTGATTGAATGCTTAAGAACCTACCTCACAGGGAGATGCTCTGTCAGACCAGTCAACTTTGAAAAGCAGTCAAGGTTACTAAAACAGACTGTGTTTATAAGACAAGGTCAAAGAGAATTTAAACCACTCTTAGTGCATCTGAGTTAATCCCTAGTTTAGCTTTTTTTTTTTTTCAAAAGTTCCTGGTCTGTCCTTAATTCTCTTCAACTCACCCTTTACACATACAGAGCCAAGTAGGGAGAATTGGGCCCATGGGTTTTACAATTTCATTAAAAGCCAGAGGTAACCTACAACCAACTTGAATTGTGGGTGGCAGCTCACTTTGTGATTTCTTCAGAGGAAATTTGACTGAACACATGGAGCTAGGCTCTGCAACAAGATCACTATTTGCTTTGTAAAGTGGGTGCATGGAAAATGGTTTTTGGCATGCATTCACTAAAACTTTGTACATTGGTCCACAGCTGAGTTATTGTCCTTTCTGCTACTTTTTAGTTACCAAAATAAAAAGGTCAGATTCATGACACTTAGAAAGAAGGGCAAATGTGAGCTCTGTTAGTAATAACTGCTTATAACAAACTTCTGTTTCTATTAACCACATTAGGCCTATGTTATTTCCTATAGTCATACATTCTGTGAGCTTAGCAAATGCTCCCCGACAATGCTGAGCCCTTATATGTGCATATTGTAAATATATGCAAATATTTACCAATTACCAAATTGTTCAACCTTTGTGTATGTGTTCCCACCTAAGTATTATTCTTTGCAAGTGCCCAAAATGTAAAGGTATACATATGTGTATATATGCATATACACATACACACACATATAAATATTAAATTATAAACAAATGAGAAAAGTGCCAAGTGTGTGTGTCTTACAGTACACACATTTCGTGGGGGAGAAAGACACTGTAGTTTCAACTTTAAATAATGGCTAAATGCTTAGAAAAAGTATCATCTGCTTACAATTACAAAATACTGAATACGTTTATTATTCAACCTAGATAGGCACTCCCATATTTCATTAGTGGTCTTATATTAGATTTGTTCTCTGTAAATTGAATCAAGAAAGAACAATAACAACAATTAGGGGCTCCCTGGGGAAACATTTTGTTAATAAAAAAAAAATTTTAAGCCTGTATGAAAGAAAAGAAAACACATAAGTAAAGTTATAAGGCAAACTGGAGAAAATGTGACATATATGACAAATTAAGACCTAAATAATGAATATATAAAGACTAATTTAAAATCTATAAGAAAAAGATAATGTCTCAGTAGACATGTGGGCAAAGACCATGAGCCCGCAAGTCACACAAAAAGGAATATAAATAGCTGGTAAACATGTAAAAATTATCTAATTTTGAAAGAGGAGAGAATTTTTTTACCCAGAGCTGTCCCAAGTAGTTAAAAAAAAATTTGATAATACCAAGTATTGGTGAGTTGTCTCAAACAAATCACTCTCATTTTGTGAGTCAGGAGATTAAATGACTATACCTTTTCGTAAACAATCAGCAATATTGTATCAAGATGTAAATATGCTGGGGCACCTGGCTGGCTCTGTCAGGAGAGCACTAGGGCTCCTGATCTCAGGGTTGTGAGCTTGAACCTTCAAACCCCACATCTGGGGGAGAGATTACTTAAAAATAAAATCTTAAAAAAAAAAAAAAAGATGTAGAAGTACCTGGTGGCTCATCTGGTTAAGTGTCCAAATCTTGATTCTAGCTCAGGTCATGAGCTGTGAAATAAAGCCCCATGTTGGGCTCCTCACTAAGCGTGGAGCCTGCTTAAGATTCTCCCTCTCCCTCTCCATTTGCCCCTCTCTCTGCTCATGTACACATGCTCTATCTCTCTCTCAAAAAAAAAAAAAAATGCCTACCCTTAGATGCAACAATTCCAATTCCAGGAATTAATCCTAAGGAAATAATCAAATGAAAGAACAAAAAAGTATACACACCCACATCATATAAACATAAACATATAAACAAGCATATGCATATTTATGTATGTGTCTGCATATGTGTATGACATTGTATATAATGCCCTTAAAAACTTGAAATAACCCAAATCTCAAAAAAGGAAAAACCCACCAGGATTAATTAATTTATTATGACACTCTTTTACAATGAAATAAGCAACTATTTAAAATGGTTATGCTGAGTTATATTTCTTAACAGGAAAATTCAATGTATATTATTGAGAAACCAAGTTTTAAAATAGTTTTGGTCCCATCTTTTTGTAATGAATGTGCATAACAAAAAAAATTCAGAACCACAGTAAAATAAGAGCATTTCAATCTCTAAGCAGTGAGATTTAGTATGATTTTTTTCTATCTTCCTGTATTGTTTAGCTCTTTTACAGTGTACGTATTATGCTTACAATTAGAAAATTAGCTCAGTTTGGCATGCCTGGGTGGCTCAGTTGGTTAAGCATCTGACTCTTGGTTTCAGTTCAGGTCATGATCTCAGGGTCCTGAGATTGAGCCCTGTATCAGGCTCTGTGCTCAGCATGGAGTCTGCTTGAGATTCCCTCCCTCTCCCTCTGTCCCTCCTGTTCGTACTCACTCACTTGCTCTTTCTCTCTCAAATAAATAAATCTTTAAAAAAAAAGAAGAAGAAGAAGAAGAATAGCTCAATTTGATCATATTTACATTCTCTTCGCCACATTCTAGAATAGCAAACATGACGCTACATTCAGGCTGTCTAATACTGAACTTCCCAATTATTACTTGTCACCTTAACAATTCCCTTCTCTCTATTTGGAAACATCCGATTTCTAACTTTCCCTGGATGTGTGCAACACAACAAATCCATTGGAGTGCTAGAATAGTGACAGGCATTTATGTTTCTTTTCCTTCCCCAGCACTTCTAGTAGTTCTAGTTCTGTGAGAAATAGATATAGTACTTACTCAGTAAATACTGCTTCAACTGTAATATTGCAAGGACCGTGGAAGCTTTCTTGTGCTGTACATGGGAGACTGATAGCCATTCAAGGGCTAAATTGAGTTACTTAAAAGAATGAAATAGATTATACTTTGCTGAGGTTTTTTCTAGATCAAATGAATTAACACAAAACAGAATATATAGAAGGGAGGGATTTCTTTCATTTGAAAATGACATTATTTATAAAACAAAAGCCATCATACTGATAGGAAAGTTATTTTTCTATATTATTAGCAATCGTGAAGCATGACAATGTGAATTTTGAGAGTCATTTTATAAGAACCTCTGACAAGAGTTGGTATATGAGTTGGGGGCTTGAGTTCGGAGTACCTTAAAGATCTTTTTCTTGTCATCCGGTGAGAAACTGTCAGAAGGATTGATAAGCAGGAGCTCACTAAGCAGGATGGAAGGCAGAATTTTTAGTTTGTGTAGGAGGTGAGCAGAGCATGGGCATGTTCATCTTGTAGACATGTGCACTTGGACCCTTTAACATTATAAATACAAAAAAAAATACCCATTCATCACCAACCAACTCTTAAGATGTAATTCAGGTCCTCCCATATACTGGACTATTCCTTGCCAGTAACTCATCTTTGACTAGAGAAGTTGCTCCATTGCAAAGTTTTATATCCTTATCTGTAATGTTATGATAATGTACAATCCTTAAAGAGTTTCATTTAGACGGCTAGTATGATGTCATTTGAGGATCTGTTGCATTTATTACTGGGCTTGTTAGAGGGAGGAGGAGTTCTTTTTCACCCCAAATTTCATTTTTCTCATTCTTATAATGCTCCTGATTGTGTATCCTCAGGAATAATCTTTTTTTTTAAAGATTTTATTTATTTATTTTAGAAAGAGAAAGAACATGCATACATGCACATGAGTGAGGGGGAGGGGCAAAGGAGAGGGAAAGCCAGAATTTCAAGCAGACCCCCTGTGGAGCACAGAGCCCATCGTGGACTGGATCCCACCACCCAGAGATCAAGACTTGAGCCGAAATCAAGAGGCAGATGCTTAACCCACTGAGTCACCCACGCGCCCCAGGAGATAATCTTTAAAAGCTAACCAAAATTGTTTTAATTTTGCCGGGTTGGACCACCTATAAGATCTTCCTTCTGATTACTTCAAAAGGTAAACTGTTAATTAATTCTGATTATTTGCAATATATGAAAATTAACCAAGAAACAGCAGCTATTTATAAACTAAATTTTAGTAAGCAGAGAACCAAATCAGACTGACCTCATATATTTGTGCTATAAAAAGAAAGAGACCATTTCAGCACAAATTTCTATATAGAACTTTTTTCGTTACAAAACACTGAAAAGTTTATGGTCTCACAGAAATTTTTATTACTATTGGATAATATTTACAATGGTTTAAAAAATTTATTATCTGCTTAGTTATATCACCCAAGATTTGAGTTCATGGTCACATAAGTCTTCCAGGCCAACTTTCCAATTTTTAGAGCCACCTTCTTGTCGTCTGGGGTGGACATATATGGCCAGCAATATTATTGCAAAAATCTTAAAGAGCAGTCTGTAAATCTCTCAATTCCAGAAACATTGCAAATCTCTTTTTCACTTGTTCTTCCCATGTGTACCAGTAGCTAGCAATGGAGATAAGAGTGATGCCTCTGACAGCAGTACTAGTCCACTGGAAAGGGGGTGATTCACTTCAGATAAATAAAGTTACTACTCCGGGAGGTGGGGAGGGGTCAGAATAAAGTCTATGTGCCACCACAAATAATAAAAACCATAATACAGTTACTACTACTATTTCCATTTTCTCTTGGCCCAGTCCAAGTTCTTCAAAATCATGAGTTTGTGCTAAATTTAAAATTTTTGTGTATGTGAAAATAACCTGACCTACGTACAGGCTCAGTGCTTTGGACACAGCCAGGTTCATTCACATTCTTTTTTTTTTTTTTTAAAGGATTTATTTATTTATTTGAGAGAGAGAGAGAACAAGCAGGAGGGGCAGAGGGAGAGGGAGACAGAGAATCCCAAGCAGACTCCGCATTGAGCACAGAGCCCCATGCAGGGCTCAATCTCATGCCCCTGTGATCACGACCTGAGCCAAAACCAAGAGTTTGACCTTTACCCAACTGTGCCACCCAGGTGCCCCTAATTCACATTCTTGATAGATGACCAAGGAAATGTATTTTCAGAGCTAGAATTTAGTTTGTGACGATGAAATGGACAACCTTAATTAAGACACACCAAATGTTCGACTTTGGCCTTTTTTTTTTTTCATGTACTAACCAGTGGTTCCTAAACTAGCCATGACTGAGTATCACCTGGGAAATTTTTAATGCAGATTCTTAGACCCAACCTCAAACATACTGGATTAGAAACTTCAAGAATAGAGCCCAGGAATTTGTGTTTATAACATCTTCACCATGCGATGCAGATAGCAGACCCTGTCTCTGGACTGGAATTTGAGAGCCCCTTCTCTAACTGCCTGGGTTTGGCAGTATACTCATTTAACTAATTATTTCTAAAAACTTACTGTGGGTAATATAAAAGAAAGAGTACATAAGCCCTGTACTCAAACTTACTGAGCCAGTTTCCCAAAATATATTCCATGAGATGTTTATAGTATTATATTAAAAAAAAAGTGATTCATGGTCAATAAATGTGATGAACTCCACGACAAATAAATATAATGTATTTCTTTTCTGTAGAATTTCTCAGGGCCTTTTATATGTGAAGACTTTCAAAGAGGACGCTAACCTTCTTTGTACATGGAATTTTTCACAGAGCATGTCTTTAAAAATAGGGCGGGGAGCAGAGAGCGAGAGAGAAGACAGTATCTTAAGCAGGCTCCACAGCCAGTGCAAACCCAACCCGGGGCTCGATCTCATGACCCTGAGATCATAACCTGAGTGAAATCAAGAGTTGGATGCTTAACCTACTGAACCACCCAGGTGCCTCTGTTTTTTCACAGAGCATGTCTTAGGGCTAGTGTTCTGAAGAAGACAGTTTTGGAAATGTTGAGCTAAATTATCAATTTCATATAGGCGTGACTCTATATTTTTAACTCCCTCACAGTACATGAACAAAGCTTAATAACCTATGGAAATTTAGTTAGTTCAATGAATTCCTATAGTTTCATAGGGTACATTTTTCATCCAAGATGACAGAGATTGACATTTCCTACAGAGTAAATTTGTCATTGATTTCTTTACCTATTTGTATCTCATTTCTCCTTTTGGAGTTTTGTCTCCTATTGGTGCCACCATTAAAGCAATAATTCTCTTCTGGATTATCCATTTATTTGTTTCCTACCAATGTTCAAAAACGAGGCTTCATAAATGTTAACACTTCGGCTAAGACGCAAACTGTTACATGTCAACTCTATTTCTATTAAATATTTTTTTTTTAATTTTCTGATAAAAAAAGGAAGTCATGGTTGCAGTCTGCTGCTGGATATGTGATGGAAATACTGTAGAAATGGAGGGACTTGGAGTGCCTCAGGAGGTAAGAATGGTACATATGTACACCAGCTTTGCAAATCAAAGCAGATCAGAGCCTGTACAGGAACACATGGACCCCAAGAAGGAGAAGAATCCCAGCCCAAGGAAAATAGCTTGCTAGTCCTGTGGCTAACGCTAGCAGAAGTATCTTCATAGGCATTAGCTGCTAGGCAGTGGTGGAGGAAACCATTATACATTATACAGCATGGCAACCATTATACAGCATGGCAACGTGAACTTTGCAAACCAGCCCAAGGAAAATAGCCTACTAGTCCTGTGGCTAACGCTAGCAGAAGTATCTTCATAGGCATTAGCTGCTAGGCAGTGGTGGAGAAAACCATTATACATTATACAGCATGGCAACCATTATACAGCATGGCAACGTGAACTTTGCAAACCAAGGATAAGAGGAAAATCAAAATAACAGACTCTGTCATCAATTCTGCTTTCCCAGGACTGAAGCAAACTTGTTTGATATCTTCAGTTTGCTTGATTCTAGAAGGCATGAAAATGCTTCCATTTTACTGGTAAAGGGCCAGCTGGAGTAAAAATCAAATGACTGAGAAATGCGGTTTTACATCTTATCGTTTAATATAGGGAAGAAAAGGAAAAAAGACCATATCTTAGAATGGTTTGAACCAAATTGTTTTTCCTAGGCTACATCATGCTTTGATGAAATGGGGGTGGTTTGCATGATGTCATCCGCATGGTTTAAATAAACAGTGGGCTAAAGTTAACAAGCTGCAATCCTAACAGAACTAGTGGGGGATTATGGGAGAGCTAATTTGATCAATTACTTTTAGTTCCAGAGGTCTCTAGATGAGACAGAAGCCAGTATACACATGTTGGCAGATGAAAAATCAGTTTGGTCAACCTGTACTCTGGTGGTAATGAACATTCTTTCAAACTTCATTTTTCATCCCCAAGAAAGGAGAATCCCACTTATGCCAGTGACTGCTATTCCAGAGCAGCCAAAAAGATAACTGTAAATATTTTTAGGAGCCAGAAACTTAGCATTCCATGGGTTAGGCTGACTAGTCTATTGGCTCCGCCATTGTGCCTTTAAATATTGTACTTGAAGTTTTGCTCTTGTTATTTTCCCATTAAAAATTAATTGGAACTAGGAGTAACTATGTGAAGCCTTTAGTCACCATATGCTATGCTCTCCTCAAAAGGTGATATTTTGTAAGTATTGAGTATTACTCAATGACAAGAAGCTAGTAAACAGTTTCATGTACATGGAGTATACGAATGAGTGGAACATTGAGCTTCAGATCCTCGAGTTTGATTTATCAGCTTTATAACATGTTGAATATAAGGAAATGGTTTTCTTGGTGTGTGAAAGAAGGAAATGCATAATAAAAGAAAGAGAACTAATTCCACAGTTGCCCACTATATAACGGACACTAGCTTGATGTACAGGGTACAGAGTTGTAGAAGTCATGGACCCTGACTTCAATGTCTATGAGTGAAGATGCACTAAAAACTATAAGATAAGGTAGATATGCCACAGAGGAGGAATGAAAAGGTCTCAAGAGTAGTCAAAAGGTGGCAAGACTTTATATGGTGGCAGGAATCAAAAAATCCTGAAGAGCTTTCATTTGATGTGGTCAAGCCAAGACGTCGGCATTTGAGCATAAGGAAGAAGTCATAGATAACACGGAGAGGGGAAATGAGTTATCGTCAGGGAATACTGAGGAGTTCGCTTTGGCTTGCCCAGAGAATTGTGTATGTAGAAGGGAAAAATATGGATGCAAAGGTAAGTTGGAATATTTTTGAAAGACTTGGCATTCCATGGAATTTGAAGTTGGACAAAATAAGCGTAAGGGAGTTGTTGAACATTTTTGAGAAAAAGATGTCAGAATTAGAAAAATTAATCTAGAAACGGTATTCAGACACTGTCAGAATTGGGAGAGCCCAGAGGTGGGGAAAGTCAGAAACCATTATTACAGTAGGTCTAATTGAAAGGTAATGAGAGTAGCAATGGGGGTGGTGGCAGTGGGAATCAAATGAAAGGAGAGGCCCTGTGACAGGAGAACCTATAGGACTTGACCCTGGTTGTGTCTAGTAATGAGATTGGAGAATCAAGAAGGTAGATTTCAACAGCAGGTGGATAAAAAATGGGGGTGCCAACATTAGTGACAGGAAGAAATGAGAGAATGAGATTGTTTTGGTGGGTTTTGTTAGGTACATTTGGAACTTGGACACGCCAGCTCAGGATTTATATGTCTTAGAAAATTTAGTTGAAGGGAGATTCATTGGGATTTGGGAGACCAGCTGATTCACAATGGGATGTGAGTCCCTCCAGTAAGAATTTTGGGTTCTCATTCAGGAAATAATTCAGTGAGCTCTTCCTCTGTGCCAGGCACCGTGCTGAGCACGGTTAGGAAGCTAAACTCTACAACCCTGAGGACTTCAGGGGTTTAGAACCTAGTAGTTTCTCACTCTGGCTCTGTCACCTATTTGCAAACCTGAAGCAGTTAATGTTTGGGGGGTACTCCGCCTGTTTATATACCGGGAGTATGGCAATATATGTGTTTAACCCCTTAAGTGGTTGTGGTAGATTTTGAGGTGTAAAATTGTTTCAGATCTTGGGGGAGTTAATGGGAACTACTCTTATGAACCATCAGAAGGACTAGTGGAGACAAGAAAAGAGGGGAAAGCCAACATGCCAGTCAGAGTGGAAGAGCACAGCACATAAGAAACATTTTAGAGAAGTCTCTGAGGTTAGAAGTGAAGCCAAAGCTTTCCACTAATGCGTCACTTTCCAGTGGCACGAGCCAGCAGTAGCTCCGAAGCACTCCCACACTGTTAAAGCCATGGATCCAGAAGCCAGAGGAATTATATATCAACTTCCAAAAAAGGGACCATGTCCAGTAAGAGACAGTACAGAAGTGTGAAGACTCTAGGCATCCTCTTGATCAGTACTGGTGTTGAGTCACTCAGTTGATACTTAAGTGCCTACTGTGCGCTCAGTACTGCTCGCTGAGTGCACAGTGGTGAGCAGAGCAGTCATGGTCCCTGATATCATGAAGTTCGTTGCCTAGGGAGGAAGGCAGTTATTAACCAAATCTCCTCCAGACTGAAATAGGTGCGTGCTATAAGAAGACGCGCAGAGTTCAGCAAGGGCGTCCTATGGCAGGTCTTTCATTTAGACTGGGAAATCACAGGGCTACTCCAAGGAGATGGCATTCAAACAAACAAGGAATGGAGCCAGGCTTCAACAAAGTCCTTTATTGTGGTGAGGGGTGGACCCCTACTCCGATCTATTCCTTTTCCTGGCAACTAGAGTATCCAATTGCTGAATTCTGAAAGAACAAAATATCAAAATGTCCCAAAACACCAGAGCTGAACCCAGTGACTGCAGTACAGAGAACACAGGAAATCATTCAACGTCTAGCCATGCTTCTCTCCAAGGTTCTACTGCACAGTGGTAAACACCATGTGACTCGAGGCCAATTATTGAGTCTCTGTAATCCTCACTTTGTTCCTCTGTAAGGTAGAAATAATAAGAGCACATTTCCCTGTGGTTGTTGGGAGAATGAAATAAGATAATCCACAAAACTCAGAGCACAATTTCTAGTACTATCCCTTAATAAATGTTAGAGATTATCATCATCTTACATGAGAATTCTTCATTAAGATATAATTCAGGGGCACCTGGGTGGCTTCGTCGGTTGATCTTGGCTCAGGTCATGATCTCAGGGTCGTAAGATCAAGCCCTACATCAGGCTCTGCGCTCAGTGCAGAGTCTACTTAATGTTCTCTCTCTCCCTCTTTATTTGCCCCTCTCCAAATGCCCCCCACCCTGCTCTCACTCTCATTAAACAAAAAATTCATGTATCATAAAATTCACATTTTTAAAATGTGTAATTCAGTGGTTTTAGTACATTCACAGAGTCGTGCAACTGTTCCCATTGTCTAATTCTGGAACATCTTCATCACTCCTCAAAAGAAATCCCATACCATTAGTGGTCGCTCTCCATCCCTCTTTTCCCAGCCCATGACAACTACGAGTCTACTTTCTGTCTCTATGGATTTTCCTTTTTGGAATGTTTCGTATAAATGGAATTATACAACATGTGTCTTTTTGTGACTGGCTTCTTTTGCTTAGCATAATGTTTTCAAGGTTCATCCATGTTATAGCATGTATTAGTACCTCTTTTCTTCTTATGGCTGTATAATATTCCATTGTATGGATATACCATATACATTTTATTGACCCATTTGATTGGACATTTGGGTTATTTACAATTTCAGACTATTACTAATAATGCTGCTATGAACATTAGTGCACAAATTTTTGTGTGGACATATGTTTCCAGTTCTCTTGAGTATATACCAAAGAGTAGAAATTTCTGGATCAAATACTAACTCTACATTTAACATTTTGAGGAAGTGCCAAACTGTTTCCCATAACTGTTGCAACATTTTACCTTCTTACTAGCAATGTCTAAGCATTACATTTCCCCCACATGTCCCCAATACTTATTGTTGTTTATCTTTTTCAGTTCAGCCATCCTAGTGAGTACAAAGTGGTATCCCACTGTGGGTTTTGATTTGAAATTTTTTTATTATTATTATGTTATGTTAATCACCATACATTACATCATTAGTTTTTGATGTAGTGTTCCATGATTCATTGTTTACATATAACACCCAGTGCTCCATGCAGAACGTGCCCTCTTTAATACCTATCACCAGGCTAACCCATCCCCCCACCCCCTCCCCTCTAGAACCCTCAGTTTGTTTCTCAGAGTCCATAGTCTCTCATGGTTCATCTCCCCCTCCGATTTCCCCCCCTTCATTCTTCCCCTCCTGCTATCTTCTTCTTCTTTTTTTTTTTTTAACATATAATGCATTATTTGTTTCAGAGGTACAGGTCTGTGATTCAACAGTCTTGCACAATTCACAGCGCTCACCATAGCACATACCCTCCCCAATGTCTATCACCCAGCCGCCCCGTCCCTCCCACCCCCCACCACTCCAGCAACCCTCAGTTTGTTTCCTGAGATTAAGAATCCCTCATGTCAGTGAGGTCATATGATACATGTCTTTCTCCGATTGACTTATTTCGCTCAGCATAATACCCTCCAGTTCCATCCACGTTGTTGCAAATGGCAAGATTTCATTCCTTTTGATGGCTGCATAATATTCCATTGTATATATACACCACATCTTCTTTATCCATTCATCTGTCGATGGACATCTTGGCTCTTTCCACAGTTATTTGAAATTTTTTTATGACTAATGATGTTGAACTTCTTTTCACATACTTGGCCATCTGTGTATCTTCTTGGGAGAAATATCCATTCATATCATTGCTCATTGTTTAATTGGTTTAGTTATCCTTCTATTGTAAAGTTGGATAAAGATTTTACTGAAAGATTTTGTTCCCTCCAAACGATCCTGGGGAAAAAATCAGCTCTCCCAGAAGGAGCAGGCCATTATTACTTGCTATATGCCTTGGCAAATGGTAGATGCTTCAGAATTGCAGGCATGGAGGTTCCTTCATGGTAAGGTAGACATGTTAGCTCCACTCTTGTGTCCCCTTCTGCAAACCTGGTTCTTAGCTTCTCCATGCTGAAGCCCTATCTAGCCCCCTCTTTCCTACTGAGCATTCCCAGTTCAGTCTTCCCGCTGCCATCCTGAGACATTTCTCTGGAGAAGTAGAGTCCAGAGGGGCAGGAAAGTAGTGAGTTGTCTATCTTGTGTCCCCTTCTTGTGACACCTTGCAAACACAGGGCCTGGAAGATGGTAAGTGTCAAAAAACACTCTCCCTTCTCTGATCTCATGCTTACCTGTGAACCCTATCGTTTCTGAGGTTGGCAGAGGCAACATGGGGCGGGGGGGAGACTTGGAGAACTAGTGACAACAATTGAGTTCTACCTCCTGAGGCGCTCAGTGGCCTAAGCCAAGTAACTTAACTCCTCCAGAGTTTGGTTTTCCTCACCTGCAAAATAAGGATATTCACACATGCTCCATCTGTCTTCAAGAACTGTGTGAAGAGAAAATAAGCTAATGTATGTAAAAGTGCCCTGTCAAATACTATATAAATGAAAGCATTATCGCCCAGGAGTGAGAACGCAAGCTCCAAATAGCATCACAGTTAGAGCTGAATAAGCTCCAGAAAGTAAATCTCCTCACACAAAATTTCTGGGTAACTTCTGCCTTATATAGTTTGCAGAGAGTGTGGTGTTTTTCATTTGGGGTATAGTTTTATTCTGTTTGCAAAGGCTTTATTTGAAAATGAACTAACAAGTTAAAATCCCCTACATTCAACTCATTCACACATAGGCTTATTAAGGAACTTCTTATTTCTCCGCTCAGATATTTTATACCCAAACTGAATCAAATACTCAGTATCCTATGCTTTTAAGTCAATATCAGATCTAGAATTTTTATCTAATTCATTTTGAGCCCTTCTGAAGTGCCAGGTATATGCTAAGCTTACTTCATTTAATCCTCACAACATTCAAATGAGATAGCATTCCTTGTTCTCCCCACCATCCAGATGAAAGCACTGAGATTTTAAAGGAGTCAAGGTTGCCTGTAGGGGGCGCCTGGGTGGCTCAGTCGTTAAGCGTCTGCCTTCGGCTCCGGTCATGATCCCAGGGTGCTGGGATCCAGCCCCGCGTCGGGCTCCCTGCTCCGCGGGAAGCCTGCTTCTCCCTCTCCCACTCCCCCTGCCTGTGTTCCCTCTCTCGATGTCTCTCTCTCTCTGTCAAATAAGTAAATAAAATATTTTTCTAAAAAAAAAAAAGGTTGCCTATAGGAAGAGAGTAAGCTGAGATTCGAATTATAGTGAGTTTGACCCCAGATCTCGCCCTCTTAACTCCCCTATTTATGATATACAAGAGATAAAAAGAATCCTAAAGAACTGGGGGGAGTGCATTCACTCTTCCGCATTTATTTGTGTTATTTATCTTTACATTTCAGGAAAAGGATTACATTGGACAGAATCCACAAAAGAAAAAAAAAGGGATTGAAGAAGATAACTAACTTACGGACAAGGGTTTGTGATTCCCATTTGAGATTCAGTTAAGAAACGAGGAATTTACTGAGAGTCAGTATGATTATACAAAGTTATGAGTTCTTCTTTTTTTTTAAGATTTTATTTATTTATTTGACAGAGACACAGCGAGAGAGGGAACACAGCAGGGGGAGTGGGAGAGGGAGAAGCACGCTTCCCGCCAAGTAGGGCACCTGATGTGGGGCTCGACCCCAGGACCCCGGGATCATGACCTGAGCCGAAGGCAGACGCCTAATAACTGAGCCACCCAGGCGCCCCCAAAGTTATGACTTCTTAAAGGGAATTTGGGGGCGCCTGGCTGGCTCAGTCAGTGGAGTGCATGACTCTTAATCTTGGGGTTGTGAGTTCAAGCCCCACATTGGGTGCAGAGATCACTTAAAAAAATAAAATCTTTAAAGGGAGTTGGAATATCTACTTTTCTGAAAGGCTAACTAAGCAGGGTGAATCTCATCTTCTATAGCTTCTACTAAATTCAGTTAGGAAATGAGACTCAAAGGAGCAATAAAAGTAGTTAGGTTATAGTCACCCTAAGAATAGTAAAGCATGTGAATGTTTATTTTTTTATTTTTTATTTTCATTTTTTTGAGAAAGAACAAAAGAGAGACCGTGCACATGTGTGCAATAAGTAGGGAGAGAAAGAGGAAGAGAGAAAATCTTAAACAGGCTCCATGTCCAGTGTGGTGGAGGCTGACAAGGGGCTCAGTCTCAGGACGCTGACTGAGATCATGACCTGAGCCAAAATCAAGAGTTGGACACTTAACCAACTGAGCCACCCAGGTGCCCCAGCACATGAATGTTTATAAAGAAAAAATTCAAATACTAAAAGGGGGGACGCCTGCATAGTTCAGTCGGTTAAGCGTCTGCCTTCGGCCCAGGTCATGATCCCAGGGTCCTGGGATCGAGCCCCGCATCGGGCTCCCTGCTCCGCGGGAAACCTGCTTCTCCCTCTCCCACTCCCCCTGCTTCTGTTCCCTCCCTCGCTGTCTCTAGCTCTATCTCAAATAAATAAATAAAATCTTAAAAAAAAAACAAATAGTAAAAGGAAAGAAAAAAATTAAAAACCCTTTAAAATCCAATAGTGTTATGAAAACAACACCAAAAAACCTTTAAAAAGTTACTTTAAAAAGAGAGAACTGGGGGCACCTGGGGGGTTCAGTCAGTTGGGCACTGGACTCTCAGTTTGGGCTTAGGTCATGCTCTTGGGGTCCTGGGATTGAGCCCCGTGTAGGGCTCTGTTCTCAACTCAGAGTCTGCTTGGGGAATTCTTTCTCTCCATCTCCCTCTGCCCCTCCCCCTACTTGCCCCTCCTCTAAAATAAATAAATAAATCTTTAAAAAAAAAAAAAAGAAAGAAAGAAAGAGGGACGCCCGGGTGGCTGTCTGTTAAGCGTCTGCCTTTGGCTCAGCTCATGGTCCCGGGGTCCTAGGATCGAGTCCTATATGGGGCTCCCTGCTCAGCGGGGAGCCTGCTTCTCCCGCTCCTTCTGCCCCTCCCCCTACTCGTGCTCTGTCTCTCTCTCTCTCTCTCTCTCTGACAAATGAATAAAAATATAAAATATTTTTTATAAAAAAATCTTTAAAAAAGAGAGAAAGAGAACTGAAGTTACCCAATATTTTTAACATCCCTGGATATAGTTTTAAGTTAAAAAATAAATAAATGAATCAATAAATAAACACACATACCCATAGACCCACTTTAAATCAGGTCATTTAAAAAACATCATGGGCATTTGTTTTGTGTAAATGAAGTACATACAAATTAATATAGGAATTAAATATATACCTTTTGAGTAATATATGTATTTTTAAGTGGGGAAGTATATTATACACATATTGTATGTGTGTGTGTGTCTACACAATTTTTAATAGTTCTCAACAGTAAGAGTCAATATTTTGTTGCAGAAATAATAAAATCAATCCAAATCAAGTCCTAGAAATATTCTTGAGCGTCACACTCATACCTCACTCTTACATATTTTATAGTCTTAATTTTTTTATGTCTCACCATCTTGCCAATTACAAACTTGCTGTTTTTTAATTACCCACTTGGTTCAGCCTTTGAAATGACGTCAACTATACTTTTACAGGGTATAAAATTAAAATATGTATTGCTTCCAAATCATCAGTTAAAATAAAACCCAGCAGTGAGGGCTTTTCAATTAAAAGCTTTGTCCCGTTTCTCTCACCTTTTTCATGCTTAGTGCCAGACAGAAGCGTGGATTCTAACACAAACAATGAGTGCAGAATCATACCTCTAATGAACAACCTAATTCCTTTTCCAGAAGGTTAGACCACCAGTTTGCCCAGCAAGCTTTAAAGAGGATTTTTCAGCAATCCTGCCAACTCAATACTTCCTTTGTATCAAATGTAGTTTGTGATTTCTGTTCCAGTTGGAGAATTAAGTTTGAAAAACTGTCTGGAGTATTCTGCCTCAAAGTGGGACATGCTGCGTTGTTTGATGGATGTCGGGAGCTTATTAAACATAATCACACAGTAATGTATTCACTATGGAAGCAGCTGAATCATTCCAGTAATGCCAACAAACCAAATGCTTCTGTGAATAAGAGCTGAGTTCTATCAGGGCTTCAGACAAGCGGAGACCAAGTTAGTATGCACAAATGCAAGTTAACTCATGGCTAATTGTCAGTGGAGAATGGTTTGAAGAGGAGAAGCCTTTTCACGGATGGTTTGCACTGTACTAAAACAAGCGTTTTGGGAAACACACACATACACACATACACATGCCTTAAGGATCCGAATCAGGAATAAATCCATTCTAAAATTTTCCATTTTAATGATCCTTCCAGGTATTTAGCTATGGAAAACAAGGTCTACTGCCAAATTTTACATGGATATATTATTCCCCAAATGCATTTTAGTAAAATAAAATTGATGCTAATGAAAGCATATACTCTAAATCTGGTACTTGGAGATACTAAAAAAGCCATAAATCATTTCAAGAAAATATTTAAGTTACCTCTGTTTTCTCTATAATTTGGTTTACTCTCCATTTGCGCGGGGGTTGGGAGGAGAGGACCTACATCAAAAGTATTCATTAAGCCACGTGTTCACATGGGCTCCTAGAATAAGGAGAATTTAAGTAACTTTCAGTGGGAAAATATTACCCTTTTTCTCCTTTCCCTTCCCTTTCCAAGACATGCCTCATAGGTATTATAGTTCTTGGTTTCCAATTTGCTCATTTGAAATAAATGATGTTCAAATTCAAGGAATCATTCAGAGCCACTCCAAACATTTATTAGAAGGGTTTATAGTTAACAAACCAAACTTTGTCATCACAAACTTTAATCAGAATAAATGAAACAACAAATGCCTTTGAAGAGGCTGGAAGACACCCAGACGTAGAAAACTTGGCTTTGCTGCTTGATGAGGGAGTGGAAAGAGAATTGGGCTGGAAATCAGAGGACCCAGTTTCTTGTCTTGGCTTCACTACCTATTAGCACAGTAGACTAGAGAGAGTCATGCACCCCGCCTAAGCCTCTATTTCTTCATTTGTTGAAAAAAAGGGAGACGGGGGTGGATGGAGGAAGTGATGCTAGTCCCTGTTTTGCTTTCCTCTCTCTGAACGAGACTCCATAACCAGCAAACAGTCCCAAATTCTAAAGCTCTTCGCCCAGTGCCCTCTTTATATGAAGTCTGGGAGCCCCCAGTGAGAACACCTCTCTCAGACTGGGGCTCCCCCAATCTCACATTTTTAAGAAAAAAAATCCTCTAAGGCCTGTGGTGTTTAGCTTTTTCACACTCTATTTCTGTCTCTGCTGTTTTCATCACCTGTCTCCCTTAGTCATCAAAGCCCCAGCTGTCGATCGCCATCTTGTTCTCCAATTCAAGTCTCCCCATCATCCTGGTGACTTCACTTGTCATATTCAAGAGTCGACCCAACATTCTGGGCTCTCCGTTCCTGTACCTCCGCAACTGTAGTCACTTTCTTCCTCACTCACAAAATCTCCGTAACCTCACCCAAGGTTTTCCCACCTCCATGATCTTTTAATCCATTTATCCCATAGTATAAACACAAATTTCCATTCTTTTAGCACCTTTGCTCAATAACTCCAACTAAAACTGTCTGTTGACCTCACTGGAGCCTCCAAACCACTGATGCTTCTACTTTGATACCTCTACTTTCTCCCACATCACCAGGCCTCTCCCCTCTTCTCTCCTCCTGCATTCAGCTTAGATTGCATTATTTGTCATTCAACAACTCTGGTAAAAACTCTTGCAAGTACGTGTACCTCCCTGTTTTCATTGTACATCCTTTGCAACAAGCTAATCTTAGATATGACCAACAATCCACTTTCTCCATGCCTGCATCTGAGCAGTCACGTTGAGTTGTATTAAACCACAAAACAGGGCGAATGGAAATCACTACAAATTCATGACCACCAACCTCACGAGGACCTTCAACACCACAGGGCAGTTCTCTCTACTGCTCTGTATGAAAGGTAATTTCATGCTTCTCTGTGCTCCTCAAGACCACAATATTGCTACTGTCTGCAAAGGATTTCATCTCCTCCTTCAGAATGATTATAGAAGTTATCAGCAAGAGCTCCCTGATCTGTTAACCAAAACATAAGAAGCTAGTTATGTCTGAACCCAACCTGACCTCTCATTGCTGTACACAGGGCAAAATGAGGTGCCTGGACCAGTATCCTCAGCATCAACCTATGGAGTTGTAGACATGCCAGTTCTCAGGTCCCTTTCCAGACTTACTGAATCAGAAACTATGGGCAAGGGTAGGACAGTGATCTGTGTTTTAACAAGCCTTCCAGATGACTCTGGAATAAGCTAAATTCTGCTATGGCAGAATTGTCCTTCATCTTCTCTAAGACTAACTACCAACCTAAGCTCTGGATCTCTTCCCCTCTCAAATCTTCTCAGGAACTTTTCGCTGTCTGCTATGCTTTCTCTGACTCATATATTCAGCCTGTCCTTCTCATTTCCTCTCATTGACATGGAATATGTTCAAATCTCTCTGTTCAAATGATCAACTTACTGGGGATGCTTCACTCTATTGGACCTTCCCAAAACCCTTCGTGCCCTTGACTTCCAATATATACTCTTTGGTTTTTTCTTCTACCTCTCTGGCTAGTTCTTCTCTGTCCCCTCTGCTGGCTCATCTCTTCTCTGCCGTTAAATGGTGAGAATTTCCCTTGTCTACTTACACTAGCAATTTCCCTAAGTAAATTCTTCTGCTTTCCCTGATTTGAGTGCCATTTCCACACAAACTTGTATGAACAATCCAGACATCTGCCCAGTTCACATCATTTCTTAAGTATCCTAAAGGCATTTCAAATTTCACATCTTCAGATTTCAACTCATGATCCCTCTCCACCAAAACTAGGTGTTCCATAGTATTCATCTTTCTGGTACAAAGTCACCATCTTTCTTTGTCACTCTACATATTGAATCCGTTATCAAACTCCATCCACATTACTTCCTGAATGTCTTACAAATCTGCTTAATCTTCATGATATCCACCACAAACACTGTAGACCAAATTTCTATCATCTTTCTTTTGGATTACTGGTATAATTTCCCAAATGGGTCTATCTCTTTGCTCCTAATCACTCACTTAAAGCACTTACATGGCTTCCCGTTAGTCTTAGGATAAAAATTGAAAGCTGTAACTTGAAGTGCAGACCCTGAACAATGCATCCCCTATCTATCTCTCCAAGCTCACTCCTATCACATACCCCATCACACTCTACTCTGTTGTCACGCTAGCCTTTTTCCAGTTCCTCGAGTGCTCCATCCCAGCCAGGCCCTATACTACCCTGAACTGCTCTTCCTTACCCCCCTTTCCTAAATAACACTTACCCTTCCTTCACATCTCAACTCAAACGTCGCTTCTTCAAGGAAGCCCTTCTGAAGCATCTGCTACTCATCATGTTATAGCTTTATATTTATGTGACCATTTGATTATTGCCTATCTCTCCCATTATCATCTAAGCTACATGGAAACAAAGTCCACATCTTGTTTGCTAAGCATGATATGCCTAGTACTTAGCATAGTTCCTGGCACATAGTAGGTCCTCAATAAAATATGTTGAATGTGTGGCTATAATTGTAAAATTATGTAATGGTAATGTGGCATATATTGCCTACTTTGTGTCATAATTAATGATCCTAAATGTTTTGAATAAACTCAAATCACTTTATGCACTTAGGTAAGAGCTAGATGTTCATTCCTAAGAAGAGACCATTACTGGAACATAAACTGATTTCTACATATAAATCACAATCTTAAGAGGCCAGTCTCAGAGGGAGGAGGAGTGGTCATTGGTGAAGTACAAGAAGATATGGAAGAGAAATGAGAATAGTACCACACAGCATCTCTGATATCCCCCCCTAAAGCTGCTGAGATACTGTCTGAAGAGCAAAGTTACATTCAGATCAAGCCTCAGAGCCTGGTTGTCCCTGGCTGTGTACGGCTTCAAGGCTGCTCTCTCTGGGCCAAGTACAGTCAAGGCTTTCAACCATGAAAAAAGGAAAACATCACTCTTGCATCGTCCCTCTCTCACCCTGAAAATGTTTTTGTATATTTTATAAACCATAGAGATCACAAGGCAGATGAGAAAACAGAATACCTGGGGAGGGAGGAGGATTGCTTAAGCTTAGAAAGGCCAATCATCAAGTAATTTTGCCAATTACTTATTTCTGCAATATTTCAAATTATGAACCACAATTTATACACCACTACCATCAGAAATTGCAGTCCCTATTTGCCATTATAGACACAATTCAGCTACATAGATTCAGATAGAAACTAGATGTGGGATAAGACCACTAACCTAAAAAAAGATTTATTTAGTCTACATGAACAATAAGTCAGAAATCTTTCTAACACTGTCAGGTAACCAGTATGTCACAGCTTTCCCCCATGAGGGGAAACAAAATCTAATGATCATTGACTCTATCTGAAAACAGCCAAAATCACATCAACAGATGGGTGACTGTCAATTAGCCATTTGTTAACCAGTGTGGATGTCTTGGCAGCTCTCACGCATCCTCAACAAAATGAAGGAGGGAAGGCATGAACAGGGATGAAGGGATGAGTTCTCCTGAATCGCATTTTTAATTTTTCATGACATTTTATATTTTTTATAGAAAAATAATTTGGTGGGAAAATAATAACATCAGAAAAAGAGTATCTTATCTAACATACATAACTCCAAGACCTTTATGGGTTGCTATGTTTCTCAGAAAAGTTACCTTTCTGACTTTAGATCTGCCATTGTCAGAAACATCGAAGGAAGAGACTACAACCTTAAGGAACTCTTTATAGTTATTAAAATTACAAGCGTGTTATTAACTTATAATAAAATCTCACTGTTTTTCTTCCAACAGTGTTGATTTTCATACCAGTTTCTTCATTAGGACGTTGGCAAATGTTAATGTCAAGGGGAAATCTGAAGATGAAAAATAGAGAAAAACTATCTCTAAGACTAGTTTCACCAACTTTAGACCAAAGTGTGTAAGAATCACCAAGATACTTGTTAAAAATGGAGATTCCAAGGCATGTCTCCATAAATGTTAATTTAGTAGAACTGAGGTATGGTCATGGAATATGAATTTTAATAAGTACTCCAGAGGATTTCTCTGCAGTGCACACTTTAAGAATAACTGTACTGGACGAAAGAAATTTCGATTGCTCTTATTCTTAAGATGTTTCAGTTTAAAAAAATGAAAACCTTAGTTTCTCAAAACATAGTATAAAAAAAGAGACACGATACCTTATATCCTTTCTTTTTTTTTTTTTTTTCCTTCCATATGATCTGTTACCGGGACATACCAGCCTAGGTAGATCAAGTGTTTCTCAAACTTTAATGTTCATGATAATCCCCTGGGGACCTTGTTAAAATGTTGATTCTGATTCAATAAGTTGGGCGCAGTGCCCATGGTTCTGCAGGTCTAATGAGATCCCGGGTGACAGCAATGCCTCTAGATTTCAGACCTCATACTGAGGAGCAAGGTTCTAGAGAATGGCACTCAAGCTTCTGAACGCATTAGAATCCCCTGGAGGCCTAGTCACAGCAGAAATTGCTGCCCTCACCCAAGCATCTGAGTCATAAGATCACAGAGGCAGAGACTGGAGCCATGCACCTGCAAGTCAAGGATTGCTGGCAAGCACCAACAGCTCCAAGAACCACAACATGGGTTCTCCTCAGAGCCTCCTCTGGAGCCTGGCCCAACCAACACCTTGAGTCAGGGGTGGTGCATTTTTAAAAAATTCACAAGTGATAATGATGCTGCTGATCCCAGGAGGATGCTTTATAAATGACTGCTCCGGGCCATATTCTTGGGGAGGTACTATCACTGAGAAATATCTTTCAAAACTTGGATTTTCTCTTTTCTCAAACTCAGTGGAGAGTTCTGGCAAACAGCAAAAACATGGTATCTCCACAAATCTTAGAGAAGATGACAATCACTATCTTCTATTATTTCCCTTGTTGGATCCTTTTGGAACAGGAAAGGACAGGAAAGGTACAGGACAGTGAAGGTCTTCGATTTAAAACAGATGTGGAAGGACTCATTCTAGGCCAAGAGGAGAGTCTGTGTACTTCGAACTCATGCTTCATTTGGCCTTAGTACAAAACTTGGAAATGTTGTCACTTTACTATAAAATGTGTAACCTCATGATAGGTAACCACTGTCATGCTAGAGTAACAAGATCTCAGCTCACATGGAGCTTGCGCTGAAGGTGGGGAGGAAATAGTAAGTAAATAAGAAAACAAGGCCACTTCAGCAAGTCCTGAGTGATGGGGAGCAAGTAGTGTGAGATGATGAAGAAATTACTTCATTACGTTTGGTGGCCAGGGGAAGCTTTTCTGAAAAGATAATTAGTGAGCTGAGACATGGATGACAAGAAAAAGTCAACAGTGATGTTCATCAACTTACCTCGCCACAGTCATTTATCATTTTAATGGGTGATTAAGGCACAGGAGGGATTTTTCGTGAGAGAAGAACAGGCAGAAACCTGGACAGACTAAAGAAGTGGACGCTTCTTGAGAAATAGGACTGGTGGGTGTGAAGGGTGCCAGGGGATTTGGGTTGCCAGAAACTACATGAAGGCATGAGTTTTTCTGGATGCGTTATATTCTAAGCCACACCTCTCAACTATTTTTAAAATTCGTGCTTAAAAATAGTCAAGCTCCAATCTGGTGAGGTTCTAACCCAAGCTGAGTCATTGCAGTGGTGAAACACTTAATTATTTTCAGGTTTGAGCAGCTGTGAGACCCAGCCCCACAGGCACACGGCTTCAAAGTCTTGGAAGTTGTTCTCAATCTTTCCATTTCTGAAGCGACAAAGAACAGCTCTGAACTTTTGCCAGTCTGGAGAACATGGTCAGTCAAGGTTTAGCAAGAGCCCCCACCAGGCAGATCCATGTCAGGTTCTTCGGTCAATTCCGAGGAACACCATCCAGAATCCTAACGCCCCAGTACAAACCATACCCAGTGTCCATTTCCTCTCCCACCTCCACCACAGCCCCTCCCCACCAAAGTCTTCCCATCATTTGTTTGGATAGATTCCATTTTAAAGGCAGGTAGAATTTCCAGTCATTCAAGAGCCATAGCTGATGAACATCTTGCTGATTGGTTAGGTTCTCAAGTGCGTGCATGCATAAGTGAGGGAAACAGGAAGGACATAGGTGCCAATTGTGAGTCCCAGCGTGACCCTTGGCTAAATGTGTGAAGAGAGGACATTTTTTATCAAGTCCCCTTCCATCTGCTCTCCTCTGTTATTCTTCCTCCTTCTCCTGGAGGCTTTCCAGAGTGCTCTTCTGGTCACCCACATATTTTATATTTGTCCTTCAGAACAATATTTCCAAACTCCAAAGTTTTCTCATTCTCGTTTCTATGTCACAGCCTACTCTCCTCTTGCTCATTCTTTCTTATCTCCATTAGGTAAGTGGTTAGTCTGAAAACTTCATTCTAGAATGTTGCTTCTCAAAGTGTGGTGCCTCCACCAGCCATATCAGCATAACAACATGGAAACAGAAAAATGTGAATTCTCTGCCTGTTCCCTGCCTAATGAATTGTGGGAGACTGGGGTTGTGATCTGTGTCTTTATATGTTCTTCGTGTGATTCTTAGGCACATTTGGGATTGAGGAACATTGCTGTTGGGTAGAAATGAGTGATAATGGATTATCGTCACTTCCAGATTCGTGTATCTTCTTTTTAAAGAAGGCTTTTAAGTCTTATTCTAAAAGTCTGATAATGTGAAAAGAGGGGAATGGGTATCCCCCTGCACATCAAAAAGCAGCCTGCATGCGGGCTCCTGGCTCCCAGCTCCCTGAGAACAGACCTGATGACAGGGAGGTGAATTTCAAACAAGGACTTCTGAATATATACCCAGAAGCCATCAGAACATCTCGCTTGGCGCTCCTGACAGATAGAGTACCATGCCATTCAGCCATCACCCCAATCAATGTTCAAAAGAGGGAGAAAGAGAGCTCCTAAAACATCCTCCCTCGAGATGTTAATGGCTGGCCTCTAATCACACATCATTTGTTGGATGTGAAAGCAGGTCTGATATGGACAACGTATGATGGGCTGACAATTTATTTTACTTCTCAGTATCACTGGCATGTTTCTGTGGGCTCAGCAGGGTCAAAGAGCTTAAGACATTTATCTAGAATAAGACAAACATGTAATTTTCATCTTGCTTTATTCTTTTTCTTTCTTAATGATTAATTAAGAGACATTCCTCTCCTTAAGAAATTTGACATGAGGCAGTTTCAGCCCTCGTGGTAATTCATAAAAGCTAAAGTCTGCAAAATTAAGCTTGCTTTGGAAACCATGGGCCAGAATTTCCAGCTGAGGAGGAATTTTTACCAAACCTTCTGTACCCCCAAATCTTTTCTGTACAGTAACATCCTTCCAGGCATAAATTTTCCATCCGTACTCAGCCTCCTCTATAAAGCCTTTTAGAGTGCTGTGTCCTCTGGCTGGCAGCATTTGAAAGTCAAGCAAACAAGCTTTCCAGGGCTCACAGTGAGTTAAGAAAACATTTTCTGCATGACATTTAGGGCCAAATTAGGGACCAAAGTCCTCATTCTTTTACTCAAGACTAGGTTTATGTCTCCACAGGCAATGTGAAATGGAGTGTGGAGAAATGATCTCATGAAATAAATTAATTTAGACAGGATGCCTGGTTTGTTCATACCCCACAGAGTGTGTGTGTGTGTGCGCGCGCACGCACGCCGACGTGCGCATGTTTAACAGCTGGTTAGGGAAACACTGAAGAGATGAAGGGAAAGTCTGTAGCAGCAGTAAGATCGGGCTTCTCCTCGATGCTCCATCACTTAGCATTCACATGACCTTGGGCAAGACTCCCTGAGCCTCTGTCTCCTCACCTCTTGGGTCTCTTCTGTGCCCTGTTCGACTACCTGCCCCTGGGGTTGTAAGGAACAGAAGGATCCTTAACAAGAACATTCTGCATCAGGAGACCAGAGTTCAACGTCATTATATGTTCCCTCTACTATTTGCCCCCAGTTCGATAGAGATACATGACCGTTTTCTTGGGTACGTGCTGACACACCGTGGCTTCGACCTTCCATTCTCCCTCACCAGGACCTGAGAGCCACACGTTTAGCGACACCAGATGAACTCAGCAATGATTCCCACCATAGCTGCCTCCAGAACAAGAGATCAGAATAGGAAATTGAATCCGAGCTTCTCACAGGGAAGGCCAGAGCATTAATCATGGTGAGAACACTGGGGGTTTTTCATCTGCGTTTGACTGGTTGGGTTCATAAAATCTCTTTCATTTTTCATCAGGAGATTCCAAGTTTTATATATTTATTATCCTTCTCATTATTTCACAGCCACCAACATATTTTACTTGTAACGGTGCCTAACTTGGAATAATTTTGGAAACCACAATGCTTATGAGGCATGGCTTACTGGGGCACCAGCAAGCAAACCATGCTCTTTATTAACAGACTGGGTTAAATATTGCTTACATTTGCACCCCGGTGTGGCCTGCCATTTCAGCTTTTTTTTTTCCCCCTAACAACAACTCCAGAACATGGGGAGAATTCAGTGTGGGGCTTCCCTTCTTCTACCTTGTCACGGTTTCAAGGGACTTGGTCTACACAGAATTTATGGCCTCCCCGTATTAAACATACTGAAAGGCATTGACCACTGAGGGCAGAGCAATAACTACTACTTTCATGGCAAAGGCACCTCCGTCAGGCCACAGTCCCCTCTTTAAAAATTAGTGCCCATGGGTGGTTGTCAACATAGATCAACCTCAGGGGGAAAATGTGCTCACTGAGAAGTTCTTTGGCTGTCACTCTAACGCACAAGGGCCACGGTGATTGCAGAGGGCTCCTTGCCTCTTTCTCTGTTTCCATTCTTTCCCTACACTGCCCCCTCTGTGAGTTCATTTGGCTGATGGTTGACTGATGTGACCATGAAGGAGTGAGTTTAGGTCGCCCGATGTATGTCATAAAACACAATTTGGACATCTACCTTCAGAAGGAAAGTGTTTCTATATGTCATTCAGTGTGGTTTCCTATAAATTTAATGAGAATATTCAATTGAAATAGTTCTCTCCAGTAGAGAAGATTTGGGTTGCTCTCTTAAGTTCCCATTCAGGCAACAAGCAGAAAATATATGGCCCAAGTGAGAGGGGGGAGGAGAAGGGAGAGAAGGGGTGTTAGAAGAAGAGGAAGGGGAAGAAGGAAAGGACAACGGGAGAGTAAGGTTCATGCACATTCACTTAGGAATCCAGAAGAGTCACCAGGAGGGTTTTTCATCTGCAGCCCAGAATATCTAGAATTGCTTGAATACTATTCCAGCCTGGCTCTTGTGTGTCCAAAGGACCCTGAGAAGTCAGCCACGCTGTTCCGTTTCTCACCTGTCGGGTTCACAAAATCTCTTTCATTTTTCACCAGGAGAGTCTAAGTTTTATATGTTCATTAGCTATCCCTCTCATTATTTCACCTCAGAAACTCACGACAGTAGAGCTATTTGAAAACTTCAGGAAAAGACAATTCTACAATTGCTGAGTTTAAACTGGGCCAAAAATGAAGTTGCTGAACCCTTTTACTCCGGCGCCGAGCACAATGCCCAGACCACTCAAGACACTGTTTGGGAGTGACGAAGGGATCAGCGGAGAATGTTTCCCTTGGACCAGTTCTAACTGGTTCAGGGACAGTTTGGTATTATGATTACAAGGCCAGACTCTGACACCACGTTTGGTTTCAAATCCCAGTTCTGCCACTTTTTTGACCTTGAACCCTCTGCTCCTGAGTTTCCTCCCATGTGAAATGAGGATATTAGGATCCACTAGGATTCATAGGATTATGGTGAAGATGGAATAGACTACTCTTAGCATAGTGAGTGACTCAGAGTCAATGCTGTTGAAGTGTTTACAGGGCCACCATATTGCACCACTCCAAGGAGCATGATCCGCCTCAGAATGTGCATGAACGACACCCCCTAGAGTTGTGCGCTAGACAACCCACAAGCTCACACAGTGGCCCTGGTTGGGATTACCACACTCTGTAATGGCCCAGGCTCTCTTATTCCTCTTCATTCCAGGCTCCAAAAGCCACGCACAGAAACGTAAGCATGCGTTATGAAATGCAAAATAAAGAATACCTTCTTGTACACGTACAAGACAACCAAAGCATTTTCTGTACTGTGCATCTTGGGAAACATGTTCCTTCCCCAAGACGAGCACAGGGAAAACCACCTTCCCTAAAGGGAATGAAGGTCTTTTTAGTCAAGGAACTGACAATACATTTGGAGCAGGACCAAAGCAGTCTCTTGAGGTTAAAGAGCTTGCATTCTTGCCAGCCTTCACATTCTTGTATGATAGCCTGGAAGAAAGGAACAGTGTCCAGAGAGGTGCAAAAAGGATTTTCCAGAAGTATGTCTGGTGGATGTCCAGATCCCATCTCCAAAACCAAGGAATCCCTAATCATATAACAGACCAAAGCAGAAGGACCAAGTATCATACCTTTCCCTTCCCCTGGAATGTGATTTCTGCCTCATCAGAAACACACCAGGACAAACTGCCTTGAGAGCATGGAGAACCATTTCCCACCCCATGGGTTCTAGCTGTTTCTTCCCGGTCTTCCACCCCAGTGTCCTTACATGGCTTCTAAGGATGGATTTATAAACAGAAAGTTCAGAAAAAAAAAAAGGGGGGGGGGATCAAGTTACCTTTTAAAACTCAAATTCTTTTCACATGGAGAATTGCTCTCCTACAAGAAACTTGAGGCCTAGAGGGCACGTTCTGCGTGGAGCACTGGGTGTTATGCACAAACAGTGAATCATGGAGCAGTACATCAGAAACTAATGATGTAATGTATGGTGATTAACATAACAATAAAAAATTTAAAGAAAAAAAACTAATGATGTATTGTGTGGTGACTAACATAACATAATAAAATAAAATTAAATAAAAAAAAGACAGAAACTTGAGGCCTTTAGAAATTCAGTTAACAGAAATTTTCTCAGGAAGTGAAGTTTGTTTTTTCATGTTTACCATAAGATAATTAAATAGCCATGAACCACAGTCCAGGAAGGAAAGGAAGATGCATTACCAACCAGAAGGAGGACTTGCTGTTTAATGGCCCTTTGCAGAGCTTAAAAGCCAAAATTGGCCCCCGCCCCCTCCCAAAAAGTTATTATATAAAGATGGCTGGATATATAAAGATTATATAATCTCTAGAACTGCAAAGAAAAAAAATAGAAAAGGGGAGTGGTTTCTCTCATGGGGTAGGGTTTCCCCACCACCACCACCACCACCACCCTTTGGTCCATGTCCACTGAAATACTTACTTCACTTTAAACACAGAGGCAAATCCTAAATTCTGGATTGATCTCAAGTTCCCAATTACCTGGAGTTAAAAAAGAGGAACAGGAGAAAAGAGGAGACAAAGAGAAGTCGGGGCGGGGGGCGGGGCATGGGGAGGAGAAAGAATGAAGAAAGGGAGGGAGGGACTTTTGGATAAAACACTTAGTGTATGTGGGTTGCTTTCTGCAGCAAATGATAGAAAATACAGTAAGAGAGAAGCCATCTTGGATGGATGTATCAAGATTCAGCAGAAGCATTCCATCTTTCAAAAAGAAAAAAAAAGGTGGGGGTGACTGGGTGGCTCAGTCAGTTAAGCGTCTGCCTTCAGCGCAAGTCATGATCCCAGGGTCCTGGGATCGAGTCCCACATCGGGCTCCCAGCTCAGTGGGGAATCTGCTTCTCCCTCTCCCTCTGCTGCTCCCCTGCTCGTGCTTTCTGTCTCCTCAAATAAATAACTAAAATCTCAAAAAAAGAAAAGAAAAGAAGCATTCCATCTTCCCACTCTGCGTCCCTGGCATATAGACCTTCACCATCAGGGTAGTGAGGTGGCCACCGAAACTCCAGAAACATCATCTACATTCCAGGCGAAGATAAGGCAAAGAGGCCAAAGCCTTCTCCTTGAGGGGCTTTGCCTTTTTCATTGTGAAAGGAAGCCAGCCTCAGAATATTTGCCTTTCCATTTCATTGGTAGGCCTGTATGTGGTGACCACCACTGGATGACACTGAGCTAGAAAATTGCAGCTTTCCACTTCTGAGGAAAAGCAAGGAAGAAGATGACCAAGAATGGGTGTGGATTCAGCCAACCCAACTCAGCAAAATGGTTTGTAACATGCATTGGAAATAAAAGTCAGTGAATTAAGTTAGAAAGCAGTAGAATGTTCTTATCTATTTTAGAGCAGCATCTGTGGTTGCATTGAGAATCTGAAGATGCCAAGTCAAGCAACACTGTATCATTCATTCTTTGTAGAGGGTAGGTATCTCAGGTGTATGGGAGATCTGCTGAAGAAGAGGAATATTTATAATTTGTTGAACCCAAAGAATTGAGGTATAGTCCAGCTTTTGTTACACTGTATGGCATAGATTCTAAGAACGTGGACTTTGGAGCCAAAAAGACATAGGTTCAAATTCTGACTCTGTCACAAACTATATGACCCTGGATAAGTAATTAGCCTCTGAGCTTTGGTTATCCTTTCAAGAAAATCCTGATGCTTTAGAGTACTGCTTAAATCAGATAATTATCTAAAATGCCATGGCAGAATCCACCCACTGTGCTCCCCTTTTTTTCATGATGGCACAGTTGTAGCTGGGAACTAGCTGCCCAATCAGAGACTACATATCCCAGACCCCTTTGCAGCTAGGTTTGACCATGTGACCAAGACCCAGCCAATGGAATCAAAATGCAAAATGACACTGCCTGGACCATAAACCTTGCACACACAGTCCTTTACACTGAATTTCCACTTCCTGCTGCCTGGAACAGCACCAGAGAGACCTTAGAAGACCATATAGACTGAGCAGAACGACTAGTATAGACTCTTACCTGAGAGAGAAATAAATTTGAACATTCCTTAAGCCACTAATTTATTATTCAGTCTCATGGTAGCTTACCCTACCTTAACATTGGCCCTGGCACATAGTAACCCCTCAATAAATTGTAGCTACTCTTCAAATAATTAGGAATAAGGCAATGTTCCCTTTGCAACAAAATCATGGTACTAACACGAAAAAAGTTGAATCCTTCTGTTTCCCAGGTCTAAAGTCAATAGTTAATTGTAGAGATTATGGCATGCTTATTAAATTAACATTTTCAAAGAGTGTTGAAAACCTAAGACTAAGGTCAAATAATTTAGTGAAAAATAATTAACAGTAATGAGTGTTTGCACAATTACCACATTACTCTTTATAACAAGTCCTAAACAAAGACTGATATTATTAAATAATAGGAATACACTAATCTAAGAAAGCTGAAGGAATAATACTCTTTGGGAAGCTATAAGCAGATAGTTTCAAATAAAATCATAGTGATTCAATGAGAGCCATATTGCCTTTAAGAAAACAGTAATTTAAGTAATCATAACTGAGTTCCATTTAAGTAAAAATATTTAACATGCTCAAGGTTCAAATATTTTAAATCATGAAAATAAATTACCCAGCTACACAGTGATATGAGAATTTTGGGTCCTGTACATCTTTGACTTGTTAGTTTTTTAAATTCCTGAAGTCTTTCCTTTCAGGAAAAGAATTTATGTAAAACATGCCTCCTCTGTTTTGACCTCTGCTCTCAAAATAAAGTGGGAAAGAGCTTTCTAGAAAATGAGTCATTTATATATGTATACATATCCCTTTTTTCCCCCTCATGAATATAAATCTAAATTTGTAGATTTATAGATTCCTTTGCTTCAGCTCTGGGGAGCATTTTAGAGCAATCCTTAAAGAATCAACTTACTTGAAACAGAGAGTATCATAGATTTTTTGATGTATAACAATCAGACAGGGACATTTGATTTTTGAAAAGACAGTGTAGACACTTACCTTCGTACTAAAATCAATATGTAAGAGTCTAAGAGAATAAAGAAACACAATTGACTGTCTCAAGTCCCACGTGAATACACTTTTTTAAAAAATGGGATATTAACCATAGATTCCTTATAATAAAGAAATACGATAGTTCACCCGGAAATGATCACTAAACTATTTTTTTCCCTTTGATTCCCAGAGATCTAGACTTTCTACCTTTAATATTTAGGATTGATACCTAGATTCACAAATGGGTTCTTTTAGTATATGACAAACTGCCTCAAGCTCTGTTTCTTTTTATCCCCATCTTTGAGAAAAATCTATAAACATATATTTACAGTTTTTGCTGCATTTCAATACTGTGAATATCAAAACTACCATATAATCAAACACCTCTTCAGCATCTACAAAGCGCACTGTGGATAGCGCTCCCAGTACTCCCGCCCTCCAACACCCAGCACCATCAAAAAAAGAAAAGGAAACACGGGGTAGAGCCATGGGCAAGACCTTTGAAACCTCCTGCTCAACCACCTCCTGTTTCTGCGGAGGGGAAAAAAAGCTGGAAGCAATTTTTCCCACATCGTGGATCACAAACCCAAGTCACGGAAGCCTAGCTCTTCCCGTTCCCAGGGCAATGCTCTTGATGCCCCAAATGTATCATTTATTTAATCAGCAAAAATATTTATCAAGTATCACCTATTTGCTCTTATGAATGCCTAGCACTGAGGACATAAAATGAGATGGGAAATTTTTAATGTTACTTTAACAGCTATCCTCAAAATGCTTCTCAGAGTGAGAATGGACTTTGTTGAGGAAAACGCCTGATAGAGGCTTGGGGTAAAAAGTAACACTTCCAGAGACTTAGACTTGGCTGTACCAAATCTTCAGAAAAGAAAGCAAGACTGTTTAGAACCCCACTCGAATTTGAGAGTTGTAATGAGGCATATTTAGCATTGTGACAAAATGGCAACAACCTCAGTATCTATGAAAATTAGAATAGAAAATACATCTTTAATTCTCTAGTCCATAAAATACTAAGGAACAGCTTAAAATGATAAAGTCAATTAAATGTACTAGCAGGAAAAACTCGAAACTTGTATTATTCCCAAGTGAAGAAGCAAGCTATGGAATTCACACAGCCATTTCATACCAGTTGTGTTTAAACATACTCCAAAATACTCTATACTTTCCAAAGGAAATATGCCTACAAATGGTAGTTATCTGCAAGGGTATACACCAAGCAGATAGCAGTGTTCTTAGCATCTGGGAAGGAGACCTAAATTCCAGAGGCTGGCCAAAAAGGATTTTTATCCACATCTTGAGAGTTTGAATTCTTACCAGGAGAACGTATTCATTTGTTGCTTATATAATCATACTTTATTTTTTTGTTGTTTCAAATTTTTATTTAAATTCTAGTTAGTTAACATACAGTGTAGTATTGGTTTCAGGAGTGGAACTTAGTGATTCATCACTTACACGTAACACCCAGTGCTCATCGTAACAAGTGCCCTCCATAATGCCCATCCCCCATTTAGCCCATCCCCCACCCACCTCCCCTCCAGCAACCCTCAGTTGGTTCCCTATTGTTAACAGTGTATAATCAAACTTCAAATACCTTTTAAATAGTTTTAAAATTAAAAGAACTAAAAGGACATGTGTATGAATCTAGGCATTCTAAATTTAAATATTATTTAAGTAAATCAATCTTAACTTGAAAGATTTTAACGCCTTTAAAGTAAAATACAAAGGACACAGATATACTAGTTGAATTTCTATTTTTTTTAAAGATTTTATTTATTTATTCATGAGAGACAGAGAGAGAGAGAGAGAGAGGCAGAGGGAGAAGCAGGCTCCCTGCTCAGCAGGGAGGCTGATGCGGGACTCAATCCCAGGACCCTGGGATCATGACCTGAGCCGAAGGCAGACGCTTAACCATCTGAGCCACCCAGGTGCCCACTGGTTGAATTTCTAGATCCCTAATAGAATAAGCAAGAATATTTAATAAATAAGAATCAGTATTAAAAGGGATGTATTTTATATCCTAAATTATCTTAAAATACTGTTGGAAAAAATAACTCTTTGAGGTCTCACTTGCATAGTTGATTGATTTATTAATGTTTCCTAAAAGAATATGTACAACCTAAAATGTCTTTGACCACAAAAAAGCGTTAGCTGCTGTGGACTAAGTTTTTGTAGTAGCCTGAGATTTGTAGGACACTGACTACTCCCCCATTTTTAGCTCTAAGAAAGAGCATTGAACAAAAGAAAATGAACTAATAGGCAACTCATTGTGGGTCAAGAAATGTAATTTCATTTATAAAAGTCCTTCTGTGTTGGCAAGAATATGTTAAAATACAGGTTTAATGGGATTTTTGGTGAAGGTATTTAATTTCCTTCCTCTTTATTATAATCAAGAGTACAACTGCAAATCTCTTGCTATATAACAAAAATATTTCTGACTCAAAAATGCTGTGAGTTTCTGCTCACTTCACCTTCTCTGAGTTTGGCCTACAAGCCTCATCTATTTGTGTTATCTTGACTCTAGTGTCAAGAATGTTGGGTTTCAAATGCTAAAATGGTAATCTCCACGAATTATCTGTTACTACGGGGGGACATGGGAATAGGGGATGAGATCAAGCCTGTTGAGATTCAAAGTTTAGATAATTTCTGAAGTAAATTTGCCTCCTTAATTCTGTTTGTTTACACTGACTTTGAAGTGAGTGTGGTTTGCACTCCTGAGCATGTATGGATTGATTTTCAGAGAAGCTGCTCAGAAGTGAGACAGGAATACACATGGTTTTAATAATGACTACGGATACCCTACAAAGTAAATCATCCACATATGGATAATAAAAGACCTTTTAGTTTGCTCAGTTATCTGGCTAGGTAAATATAGATTCTAGCCAGGCTTCCCTTGTCCACTTAGCACACTTCTGGGGGGCGGGGCGCGGGGGGGCTCCTCTCGGGTCAGTGGGTATAGGCTCCAGGAATACATACTCACTGTTATGTCAGGTAAAACACTTTTTACAATCAGTGAATCGTTAAACCTAGTGAAGGTCATTCACACTGCTAACATTCTTTGGCAGGATGTTCTTGCACAAGGCCCAGAGAGATGGGCAGGCAAGAATTCAGTCTTTGGAAGTTGAGGACAATTACAAATCCTCAGAACCAAAGCTCTGTCATCTCTGTCTTTCCTGCCTTCACTTTGGCCCTGTCTTTCTTCTTGTTTCATCCAGACCTGAAATGTTTCCCGTAAGGAGCCGGGTCAGATCGCAGCTCTCCCAGGACATGATGTATTGATCTCTCATGGGAAATGCCTTCTCCCGAAATTTTTTTAAAGCCCATCAATCAATCAACAAACAAAGACACTGAGCGACCACCATCTCCTTCCTACCTTAATTCAACTTTATTCACAAGGTTCAAAGTCAAGTAGAGTTATATACAGTTTGAGCTGGATGAGAACCTGGCGGTCATCTAGTTGAGAACACTCATTTGCAGATGGGAAATGAAGAGTCCCAGAGCTAACAAGTGATTTGCCTAAATGCATTGTGAGTTGATGGCCAACTTTGGACTAGAACCCTGGTCACCTGGAGCCAAAGCTTAAGGTTTTCATGGAAACCCTGACAAAAAAAATAAAATGAAGAAGTTAAATCTCCTTCAGAAAATATTATACATTTCAATATAAACCTCAGAGAGTGAGCTTGGAGAACTATGTCTGATTTAGATTTTTCTACAGTACAACTCTTTTCCATAGCACAACTAGAAGACCATTCAGGGTTGACAGTATTTCATGCTTTCTGTCCTGATTATGAACATCAGTTTAGCCGGATAACTTAAGACTTTTATTTTCCTAGCATATTTAAACTGAGTCTGTGAATCTTTGCAAAAGTAATATTTCTTGAGCTATTTTTTCTTGGCCCTTTTCGAGGTCCTGCTGTGAGAGCTATTTGAGCTAGAATATGATCATAAGGGATGGAACTTTTTCCACTGGTAATATGGTTTCCATTAGAGCATAGTCTGCATTTATACTTGAAAATCTTATTAACTGAGTTACTATTATATGATCAAAAATACTTCACATTTACCAAAAGAAGTAACGAGTAACGTCAGCTCGACAAAAGTGTGATATTGGCAGAAAGCGCCAGGGGTTATCCATTTAAAAGGCCAAGTTAAATAAGACACAATTAGATCTCATTTGGCCTCCTACCTCTCAGGATTCATAAACTCACATTTCAGTGAACTTGGGGGAATGAGTTTCGCCTTAATTGTATCTTGTTTCCCTTGGCCAATCTACATTATTCTCAGACTCTTCTGACAGGTGCTTTCAGCAAATATCACACGTCCCTGTGCCTTGGTGACCTTTTTTTCAAACTGGCTTTTCCTTTACCTTATTAAATGTTTTTGAACAGATATCATATTTTATTTTGTTTAGAAAGATAACATAAAGGGTAAGAATTTATTCATCCATCTGGCCGTGAGAAGGAAATAGACATCAACAACAGAATTTTTAGAAAAACAGGCTCCAAACCAGTTCTAAAGATGCGGACTTTTTTCCCAAGAATGTCCACGGCAAAAATGTGGCCTCCTGCTATGCAGTGTGATCTCAAAGGCAGATTTTTAAAACATTCACGGAAGAGATCTCAAGTGCTAAGACGTTGCACGATTTAAAAATTGAGACTAAAAATTTAAGTTTCAAAGTTGCTTATTGCAAATGGACTTAAAATTTCAGTAACCCATTATTACACCTCAAATGGACCTGGAATTGCCTGGAGTCTCGCCTCCAGCATTATCTGGACCCACCGCCCTGGCCACACACCCCCGGCCCTGAGCTCCACATCAGCCCCCAAGTCTGGCTGTCTCTCATCTACTTTTGTCTGCTCTCTCAGGTTGCCAAGACTTGCATGTGAAAGGCACAGAGAGTGAGGACAGAGGCTACTACAGGTTCCTTCTACTCTACCACTGAGTAGTAGAAACACTTGGGCTTTGGCCCCAGTTGGGTCCCCATCTCCGCCACTCTGCAGTCTCCCCTGGAGGCCTCATCCATTCTCACAGCCTTAAAGAGCTTCTCTTGGGGCCGTATGTCAGAGATACCTATGCTGAGCTGCAGGGTGCCCTGAATTTCCTCACGCCTGAATTTGACTGTAAGTTCCACCCCTTACTGGCTAAATAACCATGAGCAAATTACTTCGATTCTCTGCTTCTCATTCCCCTCTTCACTTCAATCAGGGTAAGCATCTTTATCATGCAAGGCTACTGTGATGAAGGGTATATAATCCACACAGTACAGTGTCTGGTACATAACTGGGTCATAACAACACTTCAGTGTGACTCAGCAGTTTTTCCTTTCTTTCTCTTTGACTCCTGAGTGCATTCGCCCACAGAAGCTACTCCAAACAGCTTTCAGAGCTCTCAAGTTCCCAGTCTTCCTTCTTACTCTCGGCCATCGAGGAAACCAAAGTCATCCTGCCAATGGTTCATAGCCTCCTCCCTCCCTGGCTGTCCTGATGCCCCTCCCTGCCCTCAAGCTCAGGATCTCTCAGGGCTCCCCTGGGACATTTCCCGCTGCCTGTCCCTCAGGGAGCTGCATCATCTTTCCCCTCTCCCTGTTCCCCTCTGGACTATGGACTTCTCTCTTCCATGCTTTTCCTATCCCATCTTAGTTGCTTTCTCTCTTGCGTGTCAGTAATTGATGGAATACGTGTTGATTAAAGGTAAGCTCTCCTCCCTCCCCACCCAGTTCCTTCTCCCCTCTCTACAGGTGTTCAGAAATCCTTAGTCTAAAATGAAATCCCTGGGTTCTGCTCCCGAGTGCTTTTTCACCTGCTCCTCACCCACCACAGTGGCATGTTGGGATTTCAGAGCCAGGCTGTCTCTTCCACTAATTAGCCCTTCGTTGTCCTTGGACAAACATTTTCACCCATCCGGACCTCAGTTTCTTTATCTGTAAGTAGGAGGGTAAGAGAGCTGTTTTGAGGTGAGTTAATTCATCCTAAGTACTTAAAGTAAAGTGCTTGGTACCAGAAAGTGCTCAGTTCCAGGTGTGAACCTTGCACCACCCACCACAGACACCCCTTACTTTCTTCTTCCTTCATCCCCAGGCTACCAGAGGCTTGGAATTTATCTCTTAAAGGTAAATATGGCCTTCTAACCTCCAAATGAAGTGCCCATTTTCCCCTCATTCTCCTCAAACTTTGGACAGATGTACAAAGTTGACACCACTCCTACTGGGAAATTTCTTCTCTTTCAAGAAGAGCTGCATTAACCGACATGTGTCTCGTATGAGCCTCTCCTACTCAGGCCATGAACTTGAGACTAGCACTGCTCCAAAGGACAAGACGGAGTGTCAGAAAGGAGCTACAGACAGACATCTAATCTTGGGCTCTTCATTCAAAAGTCCTGGTAGAAGGCTGTGTGGATCCCCATTTGTAGAGAGGGATGCAAGATGTTTAGGTACAGGGAGAGCTTTGGAGGGAGACATGGAACATGTTCCCCACCCTCACCCCCTCACCCCACTTACAGCATCAAGGCCAAGGTTGAATCTCCACATTCAACCCTAAAGTGGAAATGAAGCCATGGTTAGCTGACACAGCTCCCTGACAGTTTCCATGGGGCCCCAGATGGTAAAACAAAGCAACAGGATGTTTCCATTCCCCTTCCGCCAAAGAGATAAGGAAGAACTGAGGGAAGATGGAAAGATCCAAAGGGGTCTCATGGTTGTGTTGGAAGGATTCAGCTGTGAAGGGCAGCATGGACTGTGGAACCGGAAACCCGGTGGGATCACTAACATCTCAGAGGACACTCGTGAGGATGGAAGCCAGCAACTAGAACCATGACCACGGGGCCATTGAAAATCCCTCCCAGGCCAGCCTCACGCCGCTCCCAGGGTTACATGCCATGCAGAGGAGAAAAAGACTAGGAAAAGCACAGTCCCCAACACACACAGCCCCGCTAGATTGTCAGCTCCCTGAGGACAGAGCCCTGTCCTTCTTTGTTTCCCTTAGTACTATACACACACGCTGATCCACACATTTCATTTGAATTGAGTTAATGGATTGCTTTGTTTCCTCTCCTGTTACACTGAAATGCCACAAAAATCATCTCCCCGTGTTGTTTTTTTTTTTTTCCTACCTTCACCATAAATGATGCATTAAAAAACAACCGTGGTTCTGGATAGATGAAGAAAGTCTATGAGAGAACAAATTTAAACATTGGTACACGGCAGCTACACACTAAGGTGGCAAGTTGAATAAATATTTTAAATAGCCTGAACCAGTAGGGGGAGCATGTCCAGGTATGATTTAATCAAGCCACCTCATTTACGTTACCAGCTTGAGCTTTGTAGGCATTTACATGTGAAACCTCTGGTATGTAGCAAATAAGTTTCTCCATTCCACGGGGGAGCAGTTTGGCTCCGGTGAGGTAGCCATCTCCCAGTCTTCCCCAATTTGATACGGCTGATATCCCCACTCTTATCCTTTGTCCAGGTCCAGATTCCTGCCTTTGTTATAATTGTTCATAAGAAGCAAAACTCATTTGTTAGTTTTCTTCTTGGGCACAGTTCTCAAAGGTACAGAAACTTTGACTCATTTGCACAGCAAGTATCCCAGGTATAAGTGAACTCCCACGAGGATCGGCTGAGAAAGGTTCTACAGCATATCAACATGTCCCTTTGTTCCTCCCCTCCACCAAACGTAGTCCGAGACGTAGCTATCGGGTCTGTCTATTTTAAACACGTGGTCGTTCTCTTCTAGGGTCTGTGCTTCCCTTTACTTATAACTGGACCTTGGTCAGGGCCACCTGAGTCCATCCCAGCAGATGTCCCTAACTTGAGTCTCAGGCAAAAACACTGAAGGTCTTGATACTCGCCCCTCTCAGAGAGCCTCTGGACTCCTCGGGCAAAGCAGGGCACTCCCTCTGTATGCTCTAAATACTGGAGTTAGCTGGAGACAAAGACTTCCCAACAGAGAGACAGTGTGTCGGTAGAGCAATGTAAACATGTTGCCTCGCTTTTAATAAGTAAGAAAGTTACTCAAATGATTCTTACAACAAAAATTATTTCATACTGACTCGCTCTCTTCATTTATTTTTTTTTTTTAATGTTTGTAAAAGAATTTATTTATTCATTGGACAGAGAGGGCGCAAGCCGGGGGAGGGGCAGGCAGAGGACTGAGCAGCAGACTGAGCAGCAGGGAGGACTCCGGGCTCAAGCCCAGGACCCTGGGATCGTGATCTGAGCCGAAGGCAGACGCTTAACTGACTGAGCCACCCAGGCGCCCCTGCTCTCTTCATTTAGAACACAGTGTCAGGTGTACTGTTTACGTTTCAGCTCCCCAGACACCACACTTCATGTCAATAGAGGATGAACCTAATTTTATGTGCCATGTATATGTACAGAAAAATCTGGGGGTAAAAAACATCAAAACATTAATAGCAGCTTCCACAGTTCGATAAGTATTGTTCTCCTAAAGAATGGGTATATTTATATATCCATTAAGAAGGTTTTCGACTGCAAGTAATGAATTCCCAATAACACCGCTTAACCAGACTGAGGTTTATTTTTCTAATAACAAGTCCTTAGACATGTTTTGACCTTGGTTTCACAGCTCATTGATCTCATCAAGGAAGCAAATTTTATGTCTTTCTTCTGTTATCATTGTTGTGTTGGCCTTTCATCCTTTGGCTTTCCCAAAGGCCCCTAAACACCCTATCTTAGGTCTCATTTCTAGAACAATGCCTTACGGCCACCCCTATAAGCAAAAGAGACTAGAGCTGCTGAGTTATCTTAGACCCAGGGCAAAGGAAAATGACCACAACAGTTGTCTTGTGCACAACCCATGAAAGTCTATATGATCCCACCTACAGCTGTTGCTTTTCATACCCTGGGGCTGCCCTGAACAAAATGGTGGTTCTATAACAAATGGAAAAGGAAGACTAGCTCTTGGCAGAGGGGAAAGGGGGGGCAATGAACATCTGCCACAGCTTCTTGTAATCTGCTCTATTCATGTTCTGTCACAGCGGCTGGATGTGGTTTTTAAATCTGCGTGATACTACATCCTTGATTTCTGTCTCTAATGAGTGAAAAAAAGTCCTTAGCTGCCAAGAAAGAGTAAAATTCTTGGCATTCAGCCATTCACAGTTTAGTTTGGTCTGAGAAGACCTGGATATGTTATGCCCAACATTAAAAGTTATATTTCAGGGACACCTGGGTGGCTCAGCCATCTAAGCGTCTGCCTTCGGCTCAGGTCGTGATCCCAGGGTCCTGGGATCGAGCCCCACATCCGTCTCCCTGCTCAGCCGCTTCTCCCTCTGCCTCCCTCTCCCTCTGCCTCCCTCTCTCCCTCTCTCTGTCTCTCATGAATAAAGAAATAAAATCTTTTAAATAAATCAATAAAATTATATTTCAGCCCCAAAGTGGTCAGTTCAGTCTCGTCAACATAGTGAAACATTGCTGAGAAACATCACTTAAGCAAGCCTTTTGAAATCACTGAAGTGGTCTTTACCTACATGGAAAAAAAAAAAAAAAAATTCTATATCTGCCCTCACTTAAAAAATGTGTAAACATCTTTTCCTGAAAAGCAGCCAGTCTTTTGTTACCCATCTCTTGGCACGTTTCTGAGAATACATAATCTCAGTACCTACAATTTAGTTGTATTCAGAACCTTTCACAGTTTCACCCAACATTAAATCACCCACCAACTATGTTCTGCCACTAAGACAACTCTGTGGATTGGTGTTCGGTGTGGCTTCTTTTTTTCTTCTTGTGATGCCCTTTCCCGTTGAACTGAAAGTTCTGTCAGGACTAAACCAGGGAACCTTTTCCATGCTCCATGATGCTCTGACAGTCATTGTTATCTAAGTGAAAAGAAAACTTTCTCTGAAGCTTGATTTTTCAGCATCAGCAAAGCAATGCAACGTCAAACACCTCTCCCGTCGTGTATATGCTTCCCATATATTGAAGGCAAGTTCACCCAATTCTCAAGTAAAATATCCGTTCGCATGTTCTTCACAGTAATTCTTCTTCCGTGTTATATGCTAGTGATACGACATTTTCTCCGGTCTTGTCATTTGATAAGGAATTCTGTCAATGGCTCTTTTTCTTTTTTTCTCGCTTGCTTCACGTCTGATCATAATAATTGCCTTCACTTTTGTAGCTGCTTTTATAACTTTCTTAAGACTGGTGTAATTTACATTGGTTTTTTTTGGTAAGTGTTGAAGCATTGAATAAAGCCTTTGTATGTCTGCCCTCTTCTTACACTCTGGCAATTTTGTCCTGGAAAGCATTATTTTATGCTTGTTCTTGGAAAAATTATTACTGGTTTACCAGTGAAATCACTCTGTTTGCTTGAACATTACACAAACGTCTCTGTGGCTTTGTGTCACTCTCTAAAATTTCATAACTGTCACTGCACCAGAAATTAGGGACAAAGTGACTGCAAATCCAATTAAACCCAATCTTCAGCTATTTATTTTTCTAACTTCCGATTTCACCCTTGTCTCTTCGAGCTGCCTGTGTGAAATCATCACATTATTAATTCATTTGTCTCCCATCACGGGAGTCACATTTTATAGTGACACAGAGTTGGAGTCTTGGTGTGGCTGTTTGTCACTTTGTTCCACTGATTCATTCTTATGAATTGGGTATTTGACAATATGTAAAAATAACACTAAAAGGCAAATTTAACACATAGGAATAACAAGCCAATTATGGGTAAGTATGTCACACTAGGTGAACTGACCAACACAGTCCTTGTCCTACGGACACACTTTAAGAATATCATACTTATTGAAAATAGTAAATCCTGTTAAATCTCAATATTTGGAAAATGTATGTGAACAAAATTGTTCCATTAGTCCCCCGGAAACGTTCACACTACTATCTGTAAACCACCTGATAGGCCACAGAGGGCCCCAGAGTTCCCTAGGAACTTGGCGAACACTAACATATGCTCAGGGCACAGTTCCTCCAGCCATCGAATGAAGAATTTGAACTCCAAATCTAAGAGCATTTCTGACTTGAAAGTTCTGTATCTCTCATTCAAATCCATTTAAAGGAAAGCATTCTTGCTGCAAACAGCAAAGGGCATAATTAGATTAATGAACTTAGGGTATAATTAGATTAATCAACTTGATCTTACAGTTTATCCTGGCTAACTTCTGCCATTCTGACTTTGAGAACACAGCAAGTACACACAATATACCCCCAAAACACAATCTATCCCAAGGTCCTACATCCACCTTTAATCCCAGGAAATCAAAAAGGGGTATCAAAACTCCTTCTCCAAAATCTGCGGAACTTTATTTTTTTACTTTTACTATAAAGCTAAAATTTATTTTTAAAGAAGTTAAAAGTTCGTCAGTATTTTTCAGTAGGTTAGAATGATTGGGGTTTTTTAATTTTTTTAATTTTATTTACTTTTATTTAAATTCAATTAACATATAGTGTATTATTAGATTCAGAGGTAGAGTTCAGTGACTCATCAGTTGTATATAACACCCAGTGCTCTTTACATCACGTGCCCTCCTTAATGCCCATCACCCAGTTACCCCATCCCTCCCGTCCACCTCCCGTCCAGCAACCCTCAGTTTGGTAAGAGTCTCTCATGATTTCTCTCCCTCTCTGATTTCCTCTTATTTTTTTTCCCTCCCTACCCCTATGCTCCTCTGTTTTGTTTCTTAAATTCCACATATCAGTGAGATCGTGTGATAATTGTCTTTCTCTGATTGACTTATTTCACTTAGCATAATACCTTCCAGTTCCATCCATGTCATTGCAAATGGCAAGATTTCTTTTTTTTTTTTTGATGGCTGAATGATATTCCATTGTGTGTGTGTGTATATATATATATATATATATATATATATATATATATACACCACATCTTCTTTATCCATTCATCCGTCGATGGACATCTTGGCTCTTTCCACAGTTTGGCTATTGTGGACATTGCCGCAATAAACATCGGGGTGCACGTACCCCTTCGGATCCCTACATTTGTATCTTTGGGGTAAATACCCAGTAGTGCAATTGCTGGATCGTATGGTAGCTCTCTATTTTCAACTTTCTGTTTTCCAGAGTGGCTGCACCAGCTTGCATTCCCACCAACAGCGTAGGAGGGTTCCCCTTTCTCCACATCCCCGCCAACATTTTTCATTTCCTGACTTGTTAATTTTAGCCATTCTGACTGGTGTGAGGTGATATCTCATTGAGGTTTTGATTTGGATTTCCCTGATGTCGAGCAATGTTGAGCACTTTTTCATGTGTCTGTTGGCCATCTGGATGTCTTCTTTGGAAAAATGTCTGTTCGTGTCTTCTGCCCATTTCTTGATTGGATCATTTGTTCTTTGGGTGTTGAGTTTAAGAATTTCTTTATAGATTTTGGATACTAGCCCTTTATCTGATATGTCATTTGCAAATATCTTCTCCCATTCTGTCGGTTGTCTTTTGGTTTTGTGGACTGCTTCTTTTGCTGTGCAAAAGCTTTCTATCTTGATGAAGTCCCGATAGTTCATTTTTGCCCTGGCTTCCTTTGCCTTTGGCGATGTTTTTAGGAAGAAGTTGCTGTGGCTGAGGTCAAAGAGGTTGCTGCCTGTGTTCTCCTTTAGGTTTTGATGGACTCCTGTCTCACATTTAGGTCTTTCACCCATTTTGAGTCTATTTTTGTGTGCAGTGTAAGGACATGGTCCAGTTTCATTCTTCTGCATGTGGCTGTCCAATTTTCCCAACACCATTTGTTGAAGAGATCGTCTTTTTTCCATTGGACATTCTTTCCTGCTTTGTCAAAGATGAGTTGACCATAGAGTTGAGGGTCCATTTCTGGGCTCTCTATTCTGTTCCATTGATCTATGTGTCTGTTTTTATGCCAGTACCATACTGTCTTGATGATGACAGCTTTGTAATAGAGCTTGAAGCCCGGAATTGTGATGCCACCAGCTTTGCTTTTCTTTTTCAACATTCCTCTGGCTATTCGGGGTCTTTTCTGGTTCCATACAAATTTTAGGATTATTTGTTCTATTTCTTTGAAAAAAGTGGGTGGTATTTTGATAGGGATTGCATTAAATGTGTAGATTGCTCCAGGTAGCATTGACATCTTCACAATATTTATTCTTCCAATCCATGAGCTGGAGCCTGAATCTTAAAGTCCTATTTATAGACCTCTAAAAGCACAGATAGCCATAGATTTCCCTTAAGCAGCCAAAAGTAATTTGTAAAGTAAATTGCCATGCTTTGTCAGGAAAGGATAATGGATACAAATCAGTATCCCATCCCAATATTGCTATATATGGAATACTGCACAGAGATCTGGTTGCTAAACTACCATATAGAATCAAGAGAAATGAAGGTCCAGAGAAGGGTGAATAAGAAGTTGGAAACTGTAAGTTTTGCTCGAAAAAGATACATATTAGAATGCTTGCAAAGTTCAACTCAATGATCCAAGAAGGGAGGGAGAACCTACCCTATGCCTATGATCACTTCCCAAGACTTATCACCATTTGCTTCCTTTTATTTTATTTATTTTTTTAGGGGGGGAAGGGCAGAGGGAGAGGGAGAGAGAGAATCTTAAGCAAGCTCCATGCCCAGCATGGATCTCACAACCCTGAGATCATGACCTGAGCCAAAATCAAGAGTCAGTCGGTTAACCAACTAAGCCACCCAGGTGCCCCCCTTTGCTTCCTTTTAAAAAATTTTGTTTTAAGATAATTTCAGACTTAGAAAAAAATGGTACAAAGATTTCACGTATACCCTCCACCAGCTTCCCCAAATGTTAATATATTATATAATCATAGTATAATTATCAAAATCGGGAAATCACATTGATTTATATTATTAACTATTTATTCTACAGTACTTATTCAAATTTCACCAGCTGCCCCACTAAGACCGATTATCTGGTCCAGGGTCCAATCCAGGGTCTCACATTGTGTTTGGTAATTGTATCTCATTTGTCTCCTCCAGCCCAGGTATTTCTGGAGCCACTCCTTGTCTTTCCTGATCTTGACATTTTTTAAGAGTACTGGCTAGTTATTTATAGCATGTCTCTTAATTTTGGTTTGTCTCTTTCCTCATGATTAAATTCAAGTTATGCATTTTTGGCAAGAATATCACAGAGTTATGCTGTGACCTTGTCAGCGCTCTTTATCTGGAGGAACATAATATAATACGTCTCATGACTAATGATGTTCACTTTGATCTCTTGGTTAAGGTCAAGTCTACCGAGTTCTCCCACTGTATCAGTTCCTCACTACAACTAGTAAGTATTTTATGGAGAGAGATTTTGAGACTCTGCAAATACCCTGTCTCTTAGCAAACTTTCTGATATTAGCATCCGTGAATGATTCTTGCCCTTAATAATTATTACAAAGTGTTTGTTATATGACGATTCTCTACTTCCCTCATTGCTTCTACCTTTATTACTTAGAATTTTATTTTAAGGACAATCTCTCCAATTTGGTTATTTGATTACTTATTTATACCTATATGGCCTCATGAACATTTATTTTATCTTATGGTTATAATTAATTACTTAAAAAAATTTTTTTTTTGCTCAAGTGTCCCAGATTTGGCCATTGGGTACTCCTTCCTGTTGCCTCCTGTGTCCTTCTGACGTGACACACATCACTTTTTGACCACTTCCTTACTTTCTGGCCCCACAGGATGTTCAAGCTGACCTTGTACTTTCCCTGCTCCAGCCCTAGAATCAGCTACTTCTCTAAACAACCATTTTCTGTTTGCATGGAAAGGGAGAAAGTTCATTAGACTATTTCTAACTCTAGCATCTGTCCTAGGCTTTTTCTTATGTTTAAGTCTCTTTCTGATTCTAATACTTGAAGACTGTGATGGTTAATTTCATATGTCAACTTGACTCAGCGAAGGGATGACCGGATAACTGGAAAAACATCCTTTCCGAGTGTGCCTGTGAGGGTGTTTCTGGAAGAGATTGGCATTTGAATCAGTAGTCTGAGTGAAAAAGATCATTCTCACTAGTGTGAGTGGGCACCACCAATCCATGGATGGCCCACACGGAACAAAAAGTCAAAGGAAGTATGAATTTGCTCTCATTGCTTGAGGTACATCCATCTTATCCTGCCCTCACACATCCATGACCCTGGTTCTCAGGCCTTCAGACTTGGACTGAATTCCACCATCAGCTTCTTGGTTGTCCAACTTGCAGACGAGAGATTGTAAGGACTCCTCCACCTCTATAACTGCATGAGCCAATTAATTATAATAAATTTATATATATAATTTCCTATTGATTCTGTTTCTCTGGAGAACCCTGAGTTATACAGAGGTACTTGCCAAAAAGTAAGTTATCTGACCAAAAAAAATTTTTTCAGTCTTACAGGACCATTTTAAACTTTGGCTGAAGCAAACTTGGTTGTAATTTTCCCAGCTAACTTCTGGCTTCCTTGTTATTATGGTTCCTCATCCGTCAAGAAATAAAGTTTCCTTGGAGACTGGAGGATTCCATCTACCGTTTCAACAAAATATTGAATGATGTGATTCTTGGTAGGAAGTAACAAAAGCCCTCTTTTTAAGAGATCATTTTCAACATTCAGAGAGTTCCAGAGGGCTAGCTGGTTTTGGGGGATAAAATATTTCAGACCCACTGAAGAAAACTGAGGAGCCAACATAACTCATTACTGGAGGGTTACAGACATCAGACTTTTTAGAGAAATATGATTTAGATTCAAGTAATGTGGCAAAAATTGCTAGCTCTTTCCAGTATTCATTCTCCTCTTCTTAATTGGTTGAGTCCCAAAATTTTCACGGGGTACGTAGCCACCCAAAGTAAAGCTAGACTTTCTAAGCTCCTTTAAATCTAGGTGTGACAGTGTAACCAAGTTCTGGCCAAGTAAAAGTGACATTTATAACTCCCTGGCTGAAATGGGTCATGCTCTCCAACTCCCCTTCTTTCTTTCCCATGGCTGGGCCATGGACATTGTGGCAAGGGCTAGAGAAGGCATCTTGAACAAAAACATGGAAGTTATAGAAGTCACATGTTAAGGGCGACAAAATAGAAGGGAACTGTCCTTGACATCATGGAGTTGTCATATTAGGTATGGTCAGCTTACACAAGATGTAATGTGAGAAAGAAAAATCAGTTGTGTTTTTATACACTAACAGTGAACAATATGAAAAAGAAAGAAATAAAACAATGCCATTTACAATAGCACCAGAAATAATAAAAGGTTTAGGAATAAATTTAATGAAGAAGGTGAAAGATGTGTGTGCTGAAAACTATAAAACTCTAATGAAAGAAATTGAGAATACACAAATAAATGGAAATATATGCCAAGTTCATGGGTTGGAAGAATTGAAATTGTTAGGATGTCCATACTTCCCAAAACCATCTTAAGGTTCAATACAATCCCTATCAAAATTCCAATGGCATTTTTCACAGAAACAGTAAAAGCAATCCTAAAATTCATATGGAACCACAAAAGACCCTGAATAGCTAAAACAATCTTAAGAAACAACAAACCTGGGGCGCCTGGGTGGCTCAGTTGGTTAAGCGACTGCCTTTGGCTCAGGTCATGATCCTGGAGTCCCGGGATCGAGTCCCACATCGGGCTCCCTGCTCAGCAGGGAGTCTGCTTCTCCCTCTGACCCTCTTCCCTCTCGTGCTCTCTATCTCTCATTCTCTCTCTCTCAAATAAATAAATAAAATCTTAAAAAAAAAAAGAAAGAAATTTTAAGAAACAACAAAGCTGGAGGCATCACACTTCCTGATTCTAAACTATATCACAAAGTTACAGCTATCACAGCAGTATAATATCAACATAAAAAGACACATAGACCAATAGAACAGAATGAAGAGCCCAGGAATAAACCCATGCACATATGGTCAACTAATATATGACAAGGGAGCCAATAATAGTCAATGGGGAAAGGATAGTCTCTTCAATAAATAATGTTGAGAAAACGAGACATGCACATGCAAAAGAATGAAATTGGACCCCAGTCTTGCACCACTCACAAAAATTAACTTGAAACGCAGTAAATACCTAAACATTAAGACCTAAAACATTAAACTCCTAGAAGAATGCATATGGGAAAACTCCTTGACAGTGGTCCTAGCAATAATTTTTTGGCTCTGACACCAAAAGCACAAAGCAATAAGAGCAAAAACCAACAAGTGGGACTAAATCAAACTAAACAGCTTCTATACGGCAAAAGAGACAATCAACAGTAGGAAAAGGCAGCCTACAGAATGGGAGAAATATTGGCAAACTATTTATTCCATAAGGGGTTAATATCCAATATATATATAAAGAAGTGATACAATTCCATAGCAAATAATAATAATCTAATTTTAACATGGGCAGAGGATCTGAGTAGACATTTTTCCAAAGAAGACATACCAATGGCCAAGTACATGAAAACATCACTAATCGTGAGGGAAATGCAAATCAAAACCACAATGAGATATCACCTATACCTGTCAAATGGCTATTATCAAAAAGATGAGAGATAACAAGTGTTGGAGTGGATGTGGAGAGAAGGGAACCCTGGGGTGCACTGTTGGTGGGAATGTAAATTGGTACAGCCACTGTGGAAAATAATATGAAGTTTCCTCAAAAAAATTACAAGTAGAAATACCATATGATCCAGCAATCCCACTTCTGAGTATACATCCAAGGAAATGGAACCACAGTCTTGAATAGATACCTGCACTCTCATGTTTATTATAGCATTATTTATGATAGCTAAGATAGGAAGCAACCTAAGTGTACATCAGTAGATGAATGGATAAAGAAGATGTGATACACACACACACACACACACACACACACACACACACACACACACGTGATGAAATAGTATTCAGCCATAAACAAAGAAGGACATCCTGACCTTTGCAGCAACATGGATGGACCATGAGGTCATTATCCTAAGTGCAGTAAGACAGAGGAAGACAAATACTGTAAGATCTCACTTATATGTGGAATCTAAAATCATTGAACTCATAGAAATAGAGAGTAGAATGGTGGTTGCCAGTAGCTAATGGGCAGGGAAAATGGGAGATGTCTGTCAAAAAGTACAAACTTTCAATTACAAGATGAGCAAATTCAGGGGATCTAATGTACAGCATGGTGAGTAGAGTAAACAGTACTGTACAGAACACTTGAAAGTTGCTATGGGAGGAGAGCTTTAATGTTTACACCATAACAACTAAATAATTGTGTAAGTTGAAGGATGTGTTAACCTTATTGTGGTAAGCATTTTGATTTTATATATATCTTTGATTATATATATATATATATATAATCATTACATTGTATACTTTAAACTTACACGGTGTCGTGTCAATTATATCTCAACAAAGCTGGAATTAAAGAAAAAAAAAGAATTACTTGGGCAGGGGCGCCTGGGTGTCTCAGTTGGTTCAGCGTCTGCCTTCGGCTCAGGTCATAATATTACGGTGCTGGGATCAAGCCCTTAGGCTTCCTGCTCAGCGGGGAGTCTGCTTCTCCCGCTCCCTCTGCCCCTCACCCCCACTCGTGTGCACTCTCTCTCTCAAATAAATAAAAATCTTTTTAAAATTTTTAAAAAGAAAATTATTTGGGCAAACAGCAGATTCTCCCTTTGTTCGAGGAAGCAAAAAGTTAAAAAAAATTCTGGTATAAGAAGAGCAGAGAGGTAGGGAAAAAATTTACTTGGAAGTAAGAGTACATGATAAGATTAGAGGAAATAGTGTGCTGCCCAGGGCAAGCAAAGAGCCTCTGAAATGACTAGTGGTTAAGTTGGGGGCGGGGGTTGGTTCTGAGGGGGAGGGGAGGAAAGTGGGGGGGGGCAGGGCTAGTTCTCTGCAAGAGGCCTCACTGGAAGCTGATTAGTAGAGCTGAGCCAAATGTGTAACTGAAACCAGAACTGGTTAGGACAAAAGTACAAGTTTAAAAAGTGAGATCATAAAACCAAGTCTGAGTAGGCGCAGTGTTGATACATAAAGATGGAATAGGTTCTCAGAGACTTCAGAGATCTCTTGCCTGTTTCTAACCAAGACTCACTATAATGCCCAAAAAGGGGTACTTTGGGATGATGAGTAAGCACATTCCCATTTGATAGTTCTATTAGATGGGACATTCCTGTGTGCTTTATGTGGTGGGGAAGCTTCACTTTTGAAATGTGACAATGGAAATGAAATTAAGGCAGCTTTTAAAAAGTTCTGCAACAGAAACATTAGGTTCTACTTAACTAGAGAGTTTGTTTAAATCATGTAATTTGTATCTACCTAAAATACCTATGGAGCAAGATGATACCCTCTAGGATGAGGGCCTGTCAGTGGTTTACAAATAGAACTGAAACTAGATATTCACTGTACTGGTAAAAGATTCCTTTCTTCTTATTCTCTTGACAAATGTTTGCCTGACTAACAGAGTCCGCTACTCATTTTAAAGTAGCCTAATTCCAGTTTCCTAAATATACTATTAGTAAAAGATGAAGAGACAATAAATAACAAGAATGGTGGTAAAATAAAATTTTAACTGAATTTTAAGAATGTAAAATGGAGGGGCACCTGGGTGGCTTAGTCGTTAAGCGTCTGCCTTCGGCTCAGGTCATGATCCCAGGGTCCTGGGATCGAGCCCCGCATCAGGCTCCCAGCTCCGCAGGAAGCCTGCTTCTCCCTCTCCCACTCCCCCTGCTTGTGTTCCTTCTCTCGCTTTGTCTCTGTGTCAAATAAATAAATAAAATCTTTAAAAAAAAAAAAAGAATGTAAAATGGAACAATCTATGCAAATATTGTATATTGGTTTCAAAAAGTATTTTCTTCCCAATGTATGCTTCTTATTTCTAAGTTTCAGGGTCCTTTTCCATATGGTAACTGGGAAATTGGCACAGTGAACTTAAGTAATGCAATATGAATTATGCAAATGATCACTATAATTAGGTCATAAGGCCTAGTTTTGTTTTTTGCTAACCAATAATTAATTCTAATACCACTTCCTCTCTGTACGACCTTGTAAAAGCCACTTAACCTCTCTGTTTTATCAGCTTCGAGTGAGAGTAAAATTCTTTTCTATCTACACACATGCGTTGGGGAAGCAGAAGTGAAGAAACATGTGTGAACTAGTACCATAAACTGTGAAGCCCTGGTGAACTCTAGGCTTTCAGTTTAGGTAAAGCTGCTTCTAGAGCTCAGAATCTCCAACTCTTGCTCTGGCTCAGCCCAGTTCTGATAATGCCAGGCTCCCTTCTTGACTTTGAGTGGTTGAAAAGAAAACCACAGGCCCAAAATGGCGTCGTTTAGGTTCAGGCCCCAAGTCAGTAAACCAAGACTTAATACTTAACCTAACTCCTTTCAACCCCGCCCCTGGGAATGATCTTTAACCAGTCAGCCTGGGAATTTCCTGGTCAGCACTAGGAAATGTACTGATAGACCCCTTCCATTCCCCTCAGGCCAGAGACCTCGCCTAAAACAATGGATTCTTTGCTAATAATTTCCTTTTTTCCATTCCCTCTCTCCCTTTGGAGCTCCCCTCTACTTGCTGGGTGGGATGCTGCCCAATTAGTTAAGCCAATTAGATCTTCAAAATTTCCTCAGTTGTCTTTTTGTTATTTTATAGAGTTCTTACATTTCCCTCCCCTCATTCTCCTTCTCTCTCTGTCAGAAACAGGGCTTCTGTTACATACGTACTTTATGGACCTGCTGTAAGGACAGCCTGGAAAGCCCCTGGTGCAGGGCTCAGAATGGTAGATTCGAGGAATCCAAGTGGAGAGGAGAGAGCTTCAGGGGCCGTCTTACGTATTTCTCTCTTTTCACATGAGGGAAGTACGGTCCAGAGCAGTAAGGAAATCACCCAGAGTTATACACTGAGTGGCAGATTAAGACTCAATCCTGAATCTCTGGGCTCTCAGAGCTCACTTTCTTTCTTTCTTTCTTCCTAAGTAAACTCTACACCCAACATGGAGCTCGAACTCACAGTCCGTGCAGGAGTCACATGCTCTACCAATCGAGCCAGCTGGGGGCCCCTCTCAGAGCTCTCTCCACAGCAGCAAGCCTCTGGCAAACTGTGATAGGGTAGAAAGAAATAAATGACAAGGGGGCATTTCCTAGTGGCATCTTCCAGTGAAACTAGCATCAGGATAAATTGGGAAGGAGGAAAGGATGTCGGAGGGCCCGGAGTCTGCTTGTCCCTTTCCCTTCCCCTCTGCCCTTCCCCCCACTCATATGTGCATGCACGCGCCCTCTGTCTAAAATAAATAAGTCAATAAAATCTAAAAAAAAAAAAGATATATTAAGGGAACAAAGAAAACAGCTGCATAGTATCTACAATATGGTCCCATTTTTGTTTTATGTATATATAAACATAATCATAAGTCTGGAAAGACATCTTCCAGACCATTAGCCATGGTTATGTCTACACATTATATAAAATATATAAAGACCTCTCCCTCTTTATTTTATCTCTGTCTTGTTTAAATTCTCAGGAGTATCTGTGACTTTGATTAGACAGAAAATGTACTGCTTTTTAAAATAAAAGATACTATTGAAACAATGATTAATTGCATAAACGTGCAATGATTCATATATACATGATGCCAGCAAGTGGAAAAAGTAAAAAAAAAAAATTAATGTACAACAAAAGAATGACGGAAATACTCAGCCCTTCCTTTCTTAGAGGATTGCTATCTAATAGTGTTTCCTTTATAAGAGCAAGAAAAAGAAAATAAAACAACACACAAAGGCACTTTTAATACTTTCAGTGGGACATCTTTTCTTCACATCTCTGACTTAATGAAAGAAGTAAAGCAGGCTGTCTTGGAAGCAGATATGAAAGCTCTCTCTGGTCCCAGACGTACAAAGGAAATATATCCAAATTATGCCCCACATCACAAGTTCCCTCATCCTGTAGTATTTTTATCTACTGTTACTGTATGTCTCAGTGCTAAGGATCTTCACCTAATCTGGAAAGCCCTTGAAACAGTCGTCCAGCATATTCATAAGTGCCTCTGCACATTTTTCTGGGGAGAGGGATCACACCCTTCTTCGGGTTTGCAAAGAGATCTTGATACAAATCCACACCCACAAATTAATAAGAACCACAGCATTCATGTGTTCATGTATATCCAAATATTCAACAGACATCTCTGAGAGTTGTTTTTCCTCCACTTATTGTTACACGTGTAGTAGGATTGTTACTAGCCACCTTAGACATATTGCTTCTATTACACAAATACTGCAAGTAAAGATTATCCCTATTTTATCAATGAGGAATATGGAGAATGAGAGGTGGTTACAAATTCTGTGACATTCCTCCCATTGCAAGTGGAGGGTCTACGCCTCTTCCCTGTTGAATCTATATTGGACACTGTGATGACCTGGACCAATTGAATATGACGGAAGTGACCCTGTGTCAATTTCCAGACCCAGGCCTTAAGTGAGGGGCAGCCTCCACTTCCTGTCCTTTGGAATAATAGCTCCCATAAAACAAGCGTCATATTGTGAGGAAGCCACAGTTGCCCCGTAGAGATGCCCACACAGAGAGGAACTGAGCTGTCCTGAAAGTGGGTCCTCTAGACCAAGTCAGACTGCCACAGCTAATGCTGTGTGGAGTTGAGATGAGCCACCATCTTCCCTGAGTCTCTGGTAGGCACAATAATGGGAAGATGTCTACATCCCAAGCCCCAGAACCCATGACTATGTTATATTACATGGCAAAGGGGAATTAAGGCTGCAGATGGAATTAAGATCGCTAACCAGCTGACCTTGGACTAGAGAGATTTATCCTGGATTACCTAGGTGGATCCAATGCAATCACAAGGATCCTTAAAAATGGGAGAGAGACAGCAGAAGTCAGAATGATTCTGTGGGACGATGACCTGACCTCCTGTTGGCTGACTTTGAAGATCAAAAAGACGCCATGAGCCGAGGAAGGCAGGCAACCTCTGGAAGCTCTAGGAAAGGCAAGGAAGCAGATTCCTGATTAGAGCTCCCAGAAAGGAGTGCAGCCCTGCCCACACCTTGATTTCAGCCCAGTGAGGAAGAACTGTGTTGGAGTTCTAACCTACAACATGGAAAGAGAGTCCACTTTTGTTGTTTCAAATCACTGAATTTGTGGTCATTTGTTACAGCACCAATAGGAAACTGATACAGAGCCTTCCCCCAAATTGCATGTATTTGTCAGCAAAATAAATTATTGTTGATTTCAACCTCTACACTTCGGACTGGTTTGTTACTCACGTGATAGATAGATGGAACAAGAAAATTAAGGCTTAGGGTAATGAAATAATCTGTCCGAGTGTCTTAAAAAGTTCAGTCATGGGGCGCCTGGGTGGCTCAGTTGGTTAAGCGACTGCCTTCGGCTCAGGTCATGATCCTGGAGTCCCGGGATCGAGTCCCGCATCGGGCTCCCTGCTCAGCAGGGGGTCTGCTTCTCCCTCTGACCCTCCCCCCTCTCATGCTCATTCTATCTCATTCTCTCTCTCAAATAAATAAAATCTTAAAAAAAAAGTAAATATTAAAAAAAAAAAAAGTTCAGTCACCTGGTCCTGGCATTACATTTTTCCGGGTGAGAATTATGAAACACCTCCACTGCCGAAATTTTGCCAGTGTTTTCCTCCTCCAGACTTGCTGGACATTACTTCCATTCCTGTCACTCTCAGTGTCTGCTGTCCCAGAGGACGCAAGAGTTCTCCTTGTGCCAAACCCAGTGTGGCCTTTTCTCTGTCCTCATTCTTAGTGGTGACATTATCAACCACGACTTCTCTTTCTTTTTCCAGGAAGAGGTTCACACATACATCATTGCTTCAAGGTCAACACATCTAAATCCAAACATATCATTTCTCCAAAACAATGACTATTTTATTTTGTTTATTGATTTTAAAGATTTTATTTATTTATTTAGAGGGAGAGAGAGAAAGAGAGAGAGTGGGGATGGGGAGGGGCAGAGGGAGAGAAAATCTCTAGCAGACTGCACTGAGTACGGAGCCCAACGTGAGACTTGATCTCATGACCCTGAGACATGACCTGAGCTGAAATCAAGAGTCAGATGCTTAACTGACTGAGCCACCCAGGAGCCCCACCCTCATATGTACTATTAACTTTTAAAATAGTCATTGTTTTGTGGTGATTCTCTCCCTCTCCCTCTGCCCCTCCCCCCAGCTCGCACACTCTCTCTCTCTAAAAAAAAAAAAAAAGTACATAAGAGAAAAATGAATGGCTTCTTCATAGGTGATTGAACATTTTTATGAATGCCTAGGCCTTTTTTTAAACCTCTTTGAAGATGTTTTATAGACTTAACTTTCTATGTTTAAATATCTTTTTTCAGTGGAGCTGTACATAAATGCCCTTTTGAATTAGTGGCAGCGAAAATAGTTATCCTGAAGGTGATTATATTTAGTGATTAAGTTGTATAATAAAGCTGTTTTCTCAGCCTAAAAAACACCCTTTAATGGTCATTGTAGTACCAGATGAGTTAAATTTTTCAGAACAGAGCTGAAACCACTGAAATTCTTTGAAAGAAATTTTCATGTCAGTCTTCCCCAAAAATGTTCAAAATAAAGTGACGGTTGAACAATAAAATAATTTCCCTTCATTTCTCCTCACTTGTTGAGACCATCTCTTAGGATTTTTAAAGACCCACGGTATTTGCATGATGTAAAGAAAATCAATTTCTCCTTAGTGAAACCAGAGAGAGCAGTTTAAAATGCTCTGTAGCCTACCAACTCAAATATAGACCCAGTAGAACCATAGTCAACTTCAGGATACAATTAGCAATTTGACTCACAGCTTACCTTACAATACTCCTGAAAGTTTGACTATGAGTCAGAAGAGGTGGCAGGTGAAATGCAATGTGTTACATGGGGCTATTTCTTAAAAAAGATATAAACATGGTCTTTGAATGTTTATAAATATTGCTCAAATATGGAGGAAACATGAACTTATCTCCCTGTAAACTGGGTCTTAGTTGAACTTTTTGTGCTCTGACAGCAATTTGACTAAATGAGGGTAAATTGAAACAGTGTCCATCAGAAATCAGGCTACATTAAGAAAGTCAAAAATGGGGGCACCTGGGTGGCTCAGTCGTTAAGCGTCTGCCTTTGGCTCGGGTCATGGTCCCAGGGTCCTGGGATCAAGCCCCACACTGGGCTCCCCACTCAGTGGGAAGCCAGCTTCTCCCTCTCCCCTGCCTGCCGCTCCCCCTGCTTCTGCTCTCTCTCTCTCTCAAATAAATAAATAAAAACTTTAAAAAAAAAAAAAAGAAAGTCAAAAATGAACCAGCATTCCAAGAACACTTGCAGAAACCTATCAATATACAAAGATAGAGAAGTCACTGGGTGATGCTCAGGTCATGATCCCAGAGTCCCTGGATCGAGCCCGGCATTAGGTTCCCTGATCAGTGGGGAGTAGCTGTTCTCTGTTTCCCTGGAGGCTGCCCATCAATATAGTCTCAGGAGCAAATTAACAAGGGCACATGTAAACCGCAAAAAGAACTTTTGTTGAACGCTAAAGAGAACTGAAAACTGTGATGATTTAATATTCTATATGCTAGGACTCTCTCTGGTGCAAATGATGAAAAATCCAACTCAAACTTGCTTAATTAATGAAAGAAATTTGTTGGTTCATCTATCTTCAGGCTCAAGGATTACTCAAGCTTCAGGCATAATTTGATCTAGGGGCTTATGCAATGTTCTATTCATCTCCAAATCTCAATTCTGTCCTCCTCTGTGTGTTGGCTTTGTCTTGAGACTCCTTTTTCAGAATCAAGATGGCTGCAGCAGGCAGGCTGCAGAAGGATGGCTTCCATCCTTCCATCATCAAATTCTGTGAGGTGTAGAATACTCTTCTTTCTCAGAAGTCTTGCCAACGTCTTCTCTTGTCTCCCTGGCTCTGACTGGGTTAGATGCCCATCACAATTAGTTGACCAGAGGTTTGGATATACTAATTGGTTTTCCCCTGAAAGAGGGGAAACCGTCACTCCAGTTTACAAATAATAGATGAGCAGAGGGGAATGGTTTCCATGGAAATTTAAGATACCAGAAAGAATGGGAATGTATGTTGGGTACCAGTAAGTGTCCACTATGATAATACTGTTACTTTAGTAAAAGACATTTTGAATTTTGCTTATATTTTTTAAAGTAGGAAGTAGAGTCACTTAGTCTCACAGACACCATGATCTGATATACAAAGTATAAAAAATATCAAGCCCAATCACTTTGATACCTAATGAGATACTGATTTTGTTCTCTAAATCACTGTTCTTTCTAGTCTTGTCTTGCATATTTGTTCATGCAAATTCTGCTCCAGCCGCACTAATCAGCTGTTCTAGATTGCTTACCTATATACCTTGATCCTCCAGATTCCTAATACCTGGAAGCTTCCTTCCCCTCTTTATTCTTTGATATCTAAATTCTCCTTCTCCATGGCCTAATGCATAGCTACTTTCTCTATGAAGCAATTGAGAAATAATGATTCTTTCTCCTAAATTATCTCATAATTTTTAGGTTAAAATTTGCAATTTTACCACCAGTTCCCACTCTCTTGGCTGTGGAATTTATCACTTTGATGTTGACCTTGAATGTGGCCATAGACTTCCCCATATAGCATTCCCAGAAGCCCCTAATAATCAAAATTGCTCGTAAAAGGAAACTCTCTGGCCCTTTTTGATGAATACTAAGCACTATATCGTCACTCGTTCATGTTTGTAACCCTAATAGTTCATGTCTTGTGAGTATAAACATTCAATAAATGTTTGGAAAGTGGAACTTAATTGAATGGAAGGTAAAACCTAAAAGCAAGTTAATGACAGTGGTAACTGATCAAAGCTAATCATGAGTTAAGGATACACACTTCTAACATGAACATTTGAAATGTGAGAACTCGGGGCGCCTGGGTGGCTCAGTTGGTTAAGCGACTGCCTTCAGCTCAGGTCATGATCCTGGAGTCCCGGGATCGAGTCCCACATTGGGCTCCCTGCTCGGCAGGGAGTCTGCTTCTCCCTCTGACCCTCTTCCCTCTCGTGCTCTCTATCTCTCATTCTCTCTTTCTCTCTCAAATAAATAAATAAAATCTTTAAAATAAATAAATACATAAATACATAAATAAATAAATAAATAAATAAATAAATAAAATGTGAGAACTCAAAGTTTCCTTTCCCCAAACAGTGGGTTTTCACAAAATGTGAAATAAAATCTTAATGTATGTAAAAACTTTCCCTGAGGAAATGGTTGAAAACCATTCAAAGCAAAATACTGGCATTTAACTATTCCTGATCCTGAGAAATAAAATAGTTTAACAGATTCACTATATAGAAAATATAATATGTGGCAAGTGATGTATTTGAAAAGAGGGGGGAGAAATCCATCCTCATAACCAGATCTGGCTGGGGAATAATTTCTGGAATTGTGGACAATTACTGTACATATTTTTAGCCATAATTTCAGATGACCTTATAGCATTGGGAATTGCCCTGCTTTATAGCCCAGAAGTGATTACATAAAATCATGTTAAAGTGATTATAATAAGAACCTCATAGGCAGTAATGTTTGCTCCTTTGCAAAATACTTAGCCCAGGAGACACTTTAAAGCTGAATGGAACAGAATATGCCCGTAGTCATATTAGACCTGTTCCTCCAGTTAAAGTCAGCACTTACTGGCAACCAAAACAGTGCCATTTTCTCCAAATTTCACATCTCATTTACCGCCTGACCCTGAAGCATCCAGTTAACATTCATGAAAAACAGAACAGACTAGTCACTTAGCATCATGTCATCAATGTTTCCTCACCTCACCCCCATGACAGTTTTATTTAAAATGTTCTGATTTGAAGACACTGATATTTAATTCGTTTAGGCCAATCAGTGAAGGAGATGTCAAAACAACGTAAAAATGAAAAATTTTAGCAGCGCCTGACTGGCTAAGTCAAGTAGAGCATGTGACTCTTGATCTTGGGGTTTTGTGTACAGATCACTTAAAAATAAAATCTTTTTAAACAAATTAAAATTTTTAAAGTGTCACTTAACTTAGCCAACATAAAACTTCCAAGTTTTTGAGCACTTTTTTAAAAGATTTTATTTATTTATTTGAGAGAGAACATGAGCTGGGGGGGGCGGGTCAAAGGGAGAAGCAGACTCCCCGCTGAGCAGGGAGCCCTATGCAAGGCTTGATCCAGGGACTCTGGGTTCAATGACCTGAGCCAAAGACAGATGCTTAACCGACTGAGCCACCCAGGCACCCCAGAGCATTTTTAAATATCAGTTATTTTTTTAGTGATTTTTCTACATTTGTCATTAAAAACCTTCTAAATAGGATATTTATCATGCTTTTCCTGTACAAATAATATTTTAGTGCTTCCATGTAGTTGGTAAGGGAATGTCATTCTTTATAGAAGAATCCTAGTTAATAAATATGAAAGATGTATGTATGGAACCCCAAATAAAAGAATAAATCTAGTAAGTGAACACCAATGGCTATTAACACTATTAGGCCAATATTCATGGAGAACTTTATGATGGGGGCACCAGGCTAGTTCAGTCCGTAGGGCCTGAGACTCTTGATCTCGGGGTCATGAGTTCAAGCCCTAGGTTGAGAATAGAGATTACTTAAAAAAGTAAAATCTTTTAAAAAAAGAGAGAGAGAGAGAGAGAACTTTCTGACAACACCTGAAACTATTGATGAATCATTAAAAGTATGTCAGGTAAACAGGATGTGATACACTGATAAATTTTTTTTTCTATTGCTACATAATAGGTTACTCCAAGGTTTAGTGGCTCAAAACAATACCCAACATTTATCGTCTCACACAGTTGCTCTGCTCAGGAATTCAGGAGTGATTTATCTGGGCAGTTCTAGCTCAAGGAATCTTGAGGTTTCAGTCAAGATGTCAGCTATGAGTACAGGCATCTGAGGGCTTGACTGGACTGGAAGATCCATGTCCAAGATGGCTTGGGCAGGAGGCCTTCTCCACAGGGCCACTGACTTTGCACCTGCCCTGACATCTGGCTTCCCCGAGACTGAGTGACTCAAGCAAGAGAGAGAAAGCAACTCTAAGGTCTCTTATGACTTAGCCTTATAAGTCATATATCATCATTTTGGCTCTGCCCTATTGTTTCATAAGTCAGCCTTGCTCTTCCCTGGGGGAGGAGGTGAGACTACCCAGGGCATGAATATGAGAAAGCAGGGCTCATTGGGGGCCATCTTGGAAGTCAGCTACCACAAATGGGAAGCAATCCTATGAAGTATTCTTGCCCCTGTCCCATAAAACCATTCTAGAATCTAATCAAACATCTAGGTCTAACTACCAATTTGGGAGAAATAAGGGAGAGGTGAAGAATGGGTGGAGGAACAAATTAATGCAACCCAGACATAGTCAATTCCAGAATGTGGGACTATATAAAGAGCAAGATCTGATTTCTTCAGCTAGCCAGTGGTATGGATGAATAGTTACAGATGAAAAGAGATCTAAGAGATGTAACAACCAAATGTAATGAATGATTCAAGCCTATCAATTGTAAAAAGACTTCTTTTCCACAGCTGTAAAAATTTCAAGGACTGGATATTAGATGGTATTAAAGAATCATTGTTAAGATAATGGACATCATGGGTGGGTGTATTTAATGCCCTTATTTCTTATGAGTACATGTGGAAGTATTTGAAATACTTGAAAGTGTCTGGGATTTGTTTTAAAGTAATTCAACAAAAGTAACAAAAAGTTGGGGGGCATATGAAACAAGATTGGCAAAGAAGTTGAAAATTGTTGATACTCACAAATAGGTTTAGGGGACTTCATTCTGAATATGTTTGAAGAATCTCCGTAGTTTTGAGCCACAGTTTTGGGGTTAGTGACAGTAGCTAGCATGACCTGGAGGTACCCAAAGAGGGACTGCAGGATTTTTAGCTGAGCGGGGGGACGACAATGGGTCTGCATTTGTGGTTCTGCGCTTCCATGACCTTGGAGTCTGGGGCAGGGGAGAAGGTAGACCGGAATGCAAGGGAAGGTGGGGGAAGGAGCAGGGATGTCAATTTGGAGTCAGTGCAAATGCCTGCACTTCATGATGAGCATGGTTTCTTCTAGGGAAGTGACAGACCAGAAAGGAAGGAAAAAATCTTGCACTGGCTGGGGGCCACATCCTCCTTGAATCCACACTTGCTTCCTGTCCAATCACCACTCTTTCCTGTGTCACTTCCCTCCCTGGGATGATGCTTTATTTTTGCCTTCAAGTACATCTCTTATCATTTCAGTTCAAATTTCCCTAACCGTCGTAAAAGTTTTTGTTCTGTTTGCAGTTTAAGATTTGTTTTCAGGGGTGTGTTCAGGGCAAGAAGATAATAGTTGCTTTTACTCTTCCTTTCAATCTGTATCTCTCACCAGGGTATTGGGACGATATTTTTAAGTGTGTGATCAGTACTGAGAAACTTGGAGGAAGCCACTGTGTAAATAATGAATGATAATTATCACGAGGATAAATTAGGTGTCACGAAAGAAGACTGAGAAAGACATGAATTTCTTATAACTATTTTAAATCCTCGTATTTAAAAAGTATTTGTAAAATAAAATAAAATAAAAAAATAAAAAGTATTTGTAGGGGTGCCTGGGTGGCTCAGTCTGTTAAGTGTCCAACTCTTGAGCTCAGCTCAGGGCTTGATCTCAGGGTCATGAGTTCAAGCCCCAAGCTGGGCTCCACCCTGGGCCTGGAGCCTACTTAAAAATAAATAAGTAAATAAAAATAAAACACAAGTAAATAAATATTTGTATATGACTTGAAGGAAAGGCCTGTTACAGGATTTTAGAAGGTTGTTTAAAGAGGCTCCTGGGTGGCTCAGTTGGTTAAGCGTCTGCCTTTGGCTCAGGTCATGATCCCAGGGTCCTGGGATCGAGCCCTGCATCAGTCTCCCTGCTCAGTGGGGAGCCTGCTTCTCCCTCTCCCTCTGTCTGCTGCTCCCTTTGCTTGTACTCTCTCTCTGTCTCTCTCAAATAAATAAATAAAATCTTTAAAAAAATAATACTGTATTTCTTTCCATTTTTAACCCTTGTCCCCTGTCTTGGCTCAGGCTGCCATAACAAAATACCATACGCTGGGTGGTCAGCTTAAACAACAGGAATGTTTTCTCCCAGCTCTGGAGTCTGGAAAGTCCAAGATCAAGGTGCCAGCAGGATCCAGTTTCTAGTGAAAACTCTTTCCTGGCTTACAGAAAGCTGTGTTCTAGCTGTGTCCTTAAAGTTGTCTTCTGGATCATCCTCTTTTTGTAAGAGCGCCATTCCCTTCAGATTAGGGACCTCCCTTTATTTAACCTTACCGAAGGGCCCTTTCAAAGGCCCCTCTCTTCAAATACCATCACAGTAGGGTTTAGGTCTTTAACCTATAAATTTAAGAGGACACAATCAGTGCATAGCATCCCAGTACCTGGCATTAAGTGCTCACAGCTACAACAAATATTTTTTACGTTGGACACATCTACGTCAATTACAGCAACACTAATTCTATTTCTCTGGCCCTATAACGTCTTCATGTTCCCCTCCTTCCAGTTTTTGTGTTTCCTTAGTATTCTCTATCCATCTTACTCGCAGAGCCTTATGTGGACCTCTCCTCTAATAATTGCTACCAGTTTTTCTAGGTTCATCAAAGTGCTAGATTATTTAGCTATCTTCATGCCTCTTGAAACTTTAAGCCTTAGATTAAGTCAATAAGCTCTCAGAAATGTAAGTAATAGTTATTTTCCTGAACTACATCAAGATAAGAATAGGTTAAATATATAATTAACGGGAATTCCAAAAATTGACTTTGAAAAAAATTATACAGAATAGCATCCCTTTCTGAATTCATCTCTGACTATTCTTCTGCTCCCTTACTCTGATCTAAAAAAGCATATAATTCTTTAAAAAGAGCCATTACCTACTTTCCATCTGTGACTAGCAACATTTATTTTAAAAATGAACAGACTTTCCACTAAATCCCTAGTTGCTAATGTCTTCTTGGACTGCTGTGACCATATGAAAACCATGCCCAGTTGAATGCTTAATATTCCCAAGAACTGTAGAGTTAGACAAAGCATTTTTAACTCAGAGCAACAGTTCATGAGAGGTTGTAATTCAGTCAATGTCTACTTTTTCATTGGGCTTGGTAAGAATAGGAAGATGGGAAAAACACAGATTCTTTTGTCTTGGAGCTGGTTGGCTAGTGGGAAAGGCACAGATATGAACAAAAATATAAAATGTCAACATTGATTCTCTAATGAAAGTGTCTATAGGATATAAATAATTGGTGGTGTGTTAAGTATACTTTGACTGTGCTTATAAATCGATATTGATGACAGGAAAACTCCTTAAGAGTATTATCTAGATTTGCTGTCTTCCATTTCTCTTGTCCTATTTTCTCTTGGATACGTGCCCAGTAAGCTTTGATCCCCATGACTCCACTGAAACGGTCCTTGTCAAGGTCACCATCTTCTCAGTCTGCCCCATGGTTTCAATTCCATTGTAACATCTTACAAATGTCTTTCTCCAGCCTGGATCTTTCCTCAGCTGAACTCCAGACCATCTGCTTGAATGTAATACAGATGTCTCAAAATTATACCTAGACCTGAGTCCTCAATTCCTCAATTTTCTCCCACAAACCTTCCTCCATGACTATTCTCCCATCTTCTATTCATCTAGCTGCTCAGGCCTCAGCCCCTAGAATTGCCCTTCATTTTTCTCTTTACCTTGCATTCCTCATGGAATCCACCAGCCAGTCCTATGGATTCTACCTCCAAATCGTATCCAAAATCCCACACTTCTTCTCATCACCACTAATGTTCACCGTGGTGCCAAACCATCATTATTTCTTGCCTGAATTCTACAATAGCCTTGTAACTGGTCCCCCTGCCTCCACTCCTTCTCTCCTACAGCTGATTGTCTACACAGCTGCCAGAGGCATCCTGTTAAAGTTTCAGCAAAATCATGTTGCCCCTCTGCTCCAAAACCATCCAATAGCTCCCTATCTCACTCAAAGTAAAAGTCAATGCATTCAGTGACCTGTATGGCCTTATCCAGTCTACCATTGCCCCCCTACCCTCACCTTTGTCTCTCTGAACTCCCCTCCAGCTCCTCTCCCCGATCCTACGGAAATCCCACCTCAATGGCTTCCTTGCTGTTCCTCAACCACACCGGTCATGCTCCTGCTTCAGGACCTTTGCTGTTCTCTTTGCCTGAAATGCTCTTATGCCAGATATCCATCTGCATAGCCTGCTCCCTCACCACCTTTTGATCTTTGCTAAGATATCACCTTTTAACTTAGGCCTTCTGTTCCAGAGAGGAATCAATCAAAGAAGCAGAATCATATGGAAATAGATAGATGATAGATGATAGATAGATAGATAGATTTTATATAGACAGAGAGAATGAAAAAGATTTGTTACAAAGATTGACTTTATGCAATTGTGAGAGCTCATTAGCAGTCTCTGTGGGGTTATTTTCTTTCCTTTTTTAAAAATTGTGGATGTATTAGATAAAATGACTAGTTTGATTTATTTGCATTCAAGCAACAAATTATTTTGGTGCCATATAAGTACATGTGAGGAGTCATGGGGCTAAAAAATTACAGAGGATAGCTTTGAAAGCTAACTACATTAGACCAATAGTTATCTACCTTATATTGAAAAATCTTGAGAATTTAGATTTTCTAGCTATACTTTATAACAATTCTAATACCAATCACCCTGTCCAAAGTTCTTCCTTTTAGCTAACAATAGTTCTTTTGCCATAATACATACCTATTGCCTTTTTATCTTTTGCATGATATCTTTTGAGACAAAGGGAATGGTTTTTGTTGTTGTTGTCCATGCCATGTTTGTGTGAAGTCTTGAAGAACCCAATGGGGAATAATAACACTGAAGGTTGGGCTTGCTTCCAGCCCTTAGCTTTTCTTGTCGTCTTTGCAGTACTCGCTGAAGTAATATGACAGGTAAGGCTAGCCGACTTGAACGTAAGGCTGTTTTCTTCACATCTGACGCTGGAGCTTGAAGTCCGCAGCTCAGAGAGTGGGGCAGAAGGACAGATTTAAAGCTGGGAAAAACAAGGAGAAGTTGGAATTCAGCAGGACACACTGGAACCCGTATCAGTTCTCACTGCCTCCAACTAGCTGGTGTGAGTGTCCTCACAACCAAAGGACCTGGCCCCCTCCATTCCAGAACTAAGCATCCAGCTGGCCTAGGAGTCAGAGAAGTTGAAGCACATCCAGGGGAAGAAGGTAGGGCAGTTGCCGGCCTGGCCACTGCCCCATATTAATGAAGTGAGCCAGCAAATAAGCTACAATTTACATGAGCTACAGTAATACCTGTCCTGACCATTCAAGCATAAAAAACACAGTGGTGGCTGCTTCACTTCCTCCCTCCAAATATGACACAAGAAACATACAGGGAAGGGACACGTCATTCAGCCTGTTCAAATTACACATTACAAAGCTACCACCCTTTCCAGGATCACACAGTCTAAAATTGGGACCCAACCACCAACACTCACTATCCTTCTCCCTTGTGTTATTTTTCTCTATGGCATTAACTTTCTTTATATTTTACTTATCTTGCTCTCTCTACTGTCAGGCTTGCGCCACATAAATGTGAGCTTCCTAAGGACAGGGGTCTTTGTCCACTGCTCTATGACGCGGGCCCAGAAGAGTGCCTGGCACATATAGACCCTCTGTGGATATTTGTTGAATAAATGAATTATAGAAACATTCTGATGGACATTTTTAATAGATATTTAATTATGATAATTTGTCCCTAGGACAATCACATACAGATTTTCTAACTAAAGCAAATGAGAATTAGAGGTATCTGTGATAAACCTATAATCTGTGAAATAGTGAGACAGCTCAGAACTAATGAGCTATAACTTATTCCCATTCCTTATCCCTTAGGAACAGGGAACAAATTTATAGAAAATAATGAAGGAGCAAAAACATGTTTTGTAACCTCTTTCAGGTAATGTATGGAATGGTGAAGTTAAGGCTTTGTTAATGTAAAAAGGATTGCTTATCACCAGATTTCTCCCATTAAATTAGGCACTTGATAAATATACTTGGCTGCTATTGATGGCTATCTTGAACATTTCGCCTTACCTTCCTTCCACTCTCTTTTCAAAATGAGCCACGGTGCAGGGAGACCTGTGCTCAGGCATGATCATGAGAAATGGAGATCAGAGCTTCCTTTTCCCCCTGCACCTTGTTCAAAACGCCTTCCTCAAAGAAAACTCTTCCATCACCCAGTGGTAGCATGAATTTCTCCTTTTTAGAAAATCCTATTGTATAGGTTCATATACAACACAGTTCTTCATGAATCTCTGTATGTATGTCTTACAAGCCCACTATAACAGTTAGCGTCCCAGCACTAACCAACCAAACAGCACACATACATTGGGATAATTCCACAGCCCTGGGCAGGATATAGAACCCCAAGAAAGAGCCTATGAATCTGGGCTAGCTAAGGATTGCTGCCACCTCCTTAGGCACAAAGAGAGGAAGTGGTTACCAGAGGAGGGAGAGCTGTGGCCAGTGGATCTCCTTGAGATGAGCCAAGACTTTCTGTGATAGCCAACTTATAAGGTGACCTCCCAATGAGGTCACCAGGATCATAAATAGCCTGGTCTCATTCTCTTCCCCTCCTCTAATTTCTTGTCACAACAACCCATCAGCTCACCCCAACCAGAAGCCAGGAAGCACAGGAATTCATTGATGGAATCTCTACTGGTGAGCTTCCTAGGACAGACGTCAAGCTGGGGAATATTATGTAATGAACCTAGAATGGCACTCCCAGTGAAAGCAGGAACTGGGTCTCCAACTTTCCTTTGTATTCCCCAGAGTACCTTTCACAGATGAATTATTAATTACATTGTATAGACACAATGTACAAGGTCTACCAACCTACCTCAAAACAGTCACACAGAATGTCAGGTAGACCCCAGTCAGGCCGGTGGGAGGAATGACAGTTGGACTGGGATGACTCTAGAGAGACCTGAGATCCTCTCTCAAAAACCAGGAACCAGCCTGAAAGGCAAGGATCCTCCGCTATGAGTCTTTTTTTTTTTAATATTTTTATTGTTATGTTAATCACCATATATTACATAATTTGTTTTGGTGTAGTGTTCCATGATTCATTGTTTGTTCATAACACACAGTGCTCCATGCAGAATGTGCCTTCCTCAATACCCATCACCAGGCTAACCCATCCCCCCACCCTCCTCCCCTCCAGAAACCTCAGTTTGTTTTTCAGAGTCTTTTGTGGAGAAAAATGCAAGAGGAAGGCCCTGAAAGGGCTTCTGGACTATTGTTGGCTAGTTGGTATGCTGATCCGCAGATGCCAGCCCTGTCCCCTAGCTGGGAGCCACGGAAATGGTGTCATGAATGCTCACAGCAATCAAACACTCCGCTCCTACAGCTGCGTGCCTAGTGGTGAAATACTAAGGGGTGTGAATCCATGGACTGGGCCTCCCAGGGCAGCACCGGACCCTGGAAAACACCCCCGTCACAGCAAGACAGTGTTAAGCAGGGTCTTACAGCTTTATCTTATTATGTGTTACATTACTCTTTGAGCCTTATATCTTCATGTGCATGATTTATGTGTTGTGTTTAAATGTTGGTCGGTGACAGGTATAAAGGAAGATCAATGAAGAAAGGAGAAAGGTCCCTGAGAACTTTGGAACTTAATTTTTTTAAATGTAAAGCTAAGGAAAGCAGAGAGGGCCACTAGGAACATGGCATATATCTTAAAGACCAATTAGCATTTTACATGCCTTTTATTAAATGGATACCTCCTTTAACTAGCTATATTGCTTTCACTCAACAGCCTAATAACCCAGAAAGTAGTAAAACTAAATGCCTACCTTATTGATTAGCTGTCAAAAATATTATAATATTTCACCTTTCTCATAAAATACGTGCTAAAAATTTATTAGGACATTAATATACAAATTTACCTTTCCAGTGGGATGTGGTATGAATCCCAAACAGCACGCTTCCTTCAGTCTTATCAAAAGCAGTGTTCTGGTACAGAACTACAGAAAAAAACATATAAATATAGCAATTTTCATAAATGAGGATTTTTTCCGTGAGCCTTTCACATATGTTCTTAGTTCTCTTACTAGGGTTTTAAAATAGCATAATTTCTGTATGATCCTTTGAAGATCTTAAAGTAAGAAAGAAACCATATAAACATATATTAAACAGAGCTCATTTTTTCATTCCTGGAAACATGATAAAAGCAAAAATTACTGTGAAACAATCACGTTTTCCTCCCAGAGGGTAAGGGCCCTGTTTTATTTACCCTTGGGTTCGTTCCTAAAGTTGGAGCTAAAGCCTGGCATAGCATAAGTGTTTTAGAAATGTTTTAACCACCTATATACCACATATGCTAAATATATAGTTATATACCTCTCTTGTCATTAGAATCCATGCGCTAAGAATTGTCAAATGACTACAAGTGTACTACACACAGTGCTTACTCCAAAACACGTGGAATGATGTCTGTGGTATATCTTACTAATTAGAATGCTTTCAGCTTCTAGGAACAGAAAGCCTTGTCTTGATCTTCCGAAACAACAGAAAAATTGATTCTCCCATGATAAGCAGTCATGAGATAGGGTGGGTTTGGGACTGGTGAAGTTGGCAGCTCAGGGACATTTCCAGGGATGCAAAGATTCTTTCTTCCATCTCTCTGTTTTGCCTCCTCGCTACATCACCTCATCCTCAGGCTAACTCCCCCACCATGGTTCATTGGAGAAAGGAATACAATGCTCAGAGACAGGAAAAACAAAGCAGAGTCCCTTTTCTTCCCTGAGTATCTTTTTAAGATCAAGGAAGAATTTCCCAGAATTCACCCATTACATATGTAGCAAGCTTCTCCTCAAGTCTCAAAGGCCAGAAGTGTGTGTGTGTGTGTGTGTGTGTGTGTGTGTGTGTGTGTGTGTGTGTGTGTGCGCGCGTGCGTGTGTGTTTTAAGAAAACTACAACATCTTAATTATATCAGAAACAAGTGTCCTCCTACAATCTAATAGAGCAATCAAATTTAATTGGAAGTAATATGTACATTATAACTCAAGATGGGAAAGCCATGTTTTAAACTCAGGGTCACTGGAGGCTCAGAGGGGCATGGGGGATGGGGTAACTGGATGATGGACATTAAGGGGGGCATGTGATGTAATAAGAATTGGGTGTTATATAAGACGGATGAATCACTGACCTCTACCTCTGAAACTAATAATACATTATATGTTAATTAATTGAATTTAAATTAAAAGTAATTATGGTTATCATGATGACCTCTGAGTAACGTATACAGTTGTTGAATCACTATATTGTACACCTGAAACTAATATAACACTGTATGTTAACTGTACTGGAATTAAAATACAAAAAAAGGTAAATTCGATCCTGAAACAATTAGTATGCATTAAAGATGTTTATACAAAAGATAAATTTGCATTTGCAAAAGAAAATGAAAAAGAAAAAAGTAAAGGAATTATGGTGGTTATTATTACAATATTATGTAGCCATTAGCCATATTTGTGTGGAATTATATTTATCTCTTTGTAAAAATGTTCAGGGTATAACACTAAATGAAAAAAACGGGCCACAGAGTAGTATGGAAATTACAATAACGTTTTGTTACACATGAAGATGAATAACATCAAAATGTTAACGATAATTTTATCTAGGTGATATAACTTAGAGTGAGGTTTTTTCCACCTGTTTTCCAGGTTTTCATTTATGAACATGCACTGACTCGATAAATATTAAGAAGGGTAGTTAAAGTCATCAACCCTGATTTTGAAGTTTCACTGTAATACCATCAACCATTTATCAAGTGCTCCCATTTGCCAGCTGATACACTAAGCACTTGACATGTGTTTTTTCAGTTAAGCCTTTCAAAGTTCCCATAGGTTAGTCAATGCTACTTTCTCTGTTTTCTCCCCAGGCTATAAAATGGATTTGATGGAATTAAACATCTTGGCCAAGATACACACTACTAAGGGTATATCTAACTACTACGTGGTTCACCCTGAATCCAATCCAAAATAGTCTGACTCAGAGTCTGGTCTTCTAAGCACTAATGCTATTATGTCTACAAACATAGGCAGTTAAAAGCGAGTTGAATATGGCAGAAAATCAATGAATTAGATCACAAAACTTTGGGGAAAATATAAATGGATAAACAGAACCGTATCAAGAAGGCAGATTAACTGCTGGAAACTATCTTCTTCTCCAAGAGCATCTTGGAAAAGCACATAATTATACAGAGAATAAATACATCTTGAAGAAAACTGGAAAAGAATATCAGCTGCTACCAGTGAAATATTGACAATTCCCCCGCAAGAAAGAGCAGATAGCCTAAAACTCAAAATACATTCATCCGGAAACACAAAGACAGCAACTCAGAAAAATGGGTGTGGTTCTCAATGACACTAAGCTCCGAGGCAAAGAGTATAAAATAAAGGGAGAAGCTTTAGCCGCTGTGGAAAGCAGCGCAGGGAGGGTTAGAGACTTGCATTCAGATCTACTGGGGAGAAATGCCCCCGCCCGCTTTGAGGTATTTCCATCCATGCCGGAGTAGCCGGTGCTCCAGGGCGGGGCGCCGGAGGATGCCATATCCGGAAGACAACGGTTATTGCACTCGGATGTTTCGCTTCTCTATTGCTCCAGACCACTGTAGAATTTAACAGCTTAGACATAATTTTTTGGCCTGACTAGGCTCAGTGAGGCAGTTCCGTTGCGGCTCTTGCTTGGAATTGCTCACGCATCTGCAGTTAGGTGGCAGCGGGGAGAACCGTGCAGGAAGCTTCAGCCACATGTCCGATGCCCGGGCAGGGAAGTCTGGAAGGCTGGAACCCTTCTCATTCGCCCTACCTGAAGTGCGCTTTCTTTTTCAAGAAGTTACCTATTTCCCAATGTGCAGGACCCTACACGGAACGCGCTAGGTGCTCACGGGCAGGTGAGTATTCCAAACTACACTGGATCCCCACCCCGTACCTTTGGGGAATGTGATTCGTGAGTGAGGTGGTACCAGAAGGGAAAATACCTTCCCATCCCCGACATGGGCTGTCTAGTCCACAGCTACACATTGTGGGGCCGGCCTGGGGCCACAGCTGGGCAGCAGGGATGTAGCCCAGAGGACAGTGACGACAGGTCATCAGCCCATCACTGTATCTGACAATGTCCCAAGAGGCTCTTCTTTGTCCATCTCTGCCTTGGAACAATCCAGAGAAGGGGATTCTGAGAAAGAGAGCTCTCAAAGAAATAACATGCCATCAGAGTTTTTAAGAAAAACATGGAGATGATATAGATGAACACATCAGAGCAGGGCCTGGCCCATAGTTAGTGTTTACTAAAAACTCATTTATTTATCACTGTGGTCATAAATCAAATGACCTGTGCTAATAGTATTTAGACTTGAAGTCACTGTTTATGACCATTTTAAACACGTGAATTGCTGGCAGTGAAAGGCACTGCCTCTTCACTGTGTCTCTTCCTTTGAACAGATTTGGAAACTGTTTATATGAATAAGGTAACTGTTAATTTAGTTAAATAACAAAAATCGTGCATACTTCTTGTGCATTTCTTGCGTGGAGATTTACTTTTACAAGGCCTGTAATTGAATCTCTACTTTTGAAAATAAGAACAATCTTAATATTTTTTGAGGGTGGCTTTTACAATTTAACGTAGTGCTCTTTTAAGTATTCTTACACAGAATTTTTCTGTGCTGTATTTATTTCATTTCGTTTTTCAGTGTTATAGTTGACTCACAAACAAACGTTCCTAATAACTCAATGATTCTCTTTTTTAACAGCTCTATTGAGTTAATGATTCACATGCCATATAATTTACCCATTTAAAGGGTACAATTGAAAGTTTATAATTCAGGGGTGCCTGGGTGGCTCAGTAGGTTAAGCGTCCAACACTTGATCTCAGCTCAGGTCTTGAGTTTCAGGGTCATGGGTTCCAGTCCCACGTTGGGCTCCATGCCTATGGAGCCCACTTAAAAAAATACACATATATGAAAGTATATAATTCAGTGGTATTTTCTTCAGGGGTATTTTATTCACAGAGTTGTGCAACCATCATCACAGTCAATATTTAAACATTTGCATCACCCCAAAGAAAGCCCACATTCCTTAATCAAGTAAGTCTTACCAATCAAATGAGTTAAATATATAGGTAAGATAAATCTTAAATTCTCTTAACTGTTCTAAGTGTACTCTACAAATTTAGTAAGATTTTCACTTAAAATCACAAATATAAAACAGTTATTCACTTATGTTAAATTGGAATCATGGGGCCCTCCTAACAGGCCAAATTATCTGAAATATTATAAAAATCTAAATATAGATTACTCCTGGGGCGCTTAGGTGGCTCAGTCGGTTAAGTATCCCACTCTTGATTTTGGCTCAGTTCATGATCTCAGGGTCATGCAGTGGAGAGCACTGTATCAGGCTCCATGCTCAGCACAGAGTTGGCTTGAGATTCTCTCTCTCTCCCTTTCCCTCTACCCTGCCTCCCACTCATGCTCTCTAAATAAATAAATAAGTAATCTTTAATTAATGAATTAATTAAGGTTATTCCTTAACAAAAATAGCTTAATAATATGAATTATCTACTTCATCATTTCTACATGTAATTCCAAATCTTCCCAGAGAATACACCTGCCACTAAAGAGACATTGTTATGCAAACAAGCGTACTTGGGGATTTGCTTTCTAGAGCAAATTTGAGAATGTATTTTTTTCATCTAGATGAAGTTGCTTATCAACAAGAGACTTTGGCCAGGGTTTGAAGTCTAGAACCAGAGACACCCAGAACAACTCTTCTCATAACCATGAGTAACAAGCTAATCCCACTTGTATGGGTACTGTAACAAGAAAATTGGCTGTTGGAGCCTAGGGGCAGCCAAAGTAGGGGGTTTGGGATAACCTAGAAGAGAGAGGGGCCCAAGTATTATGATGGCAGGCAGAGGCTGGAGAGAAAGCTATACAAGAGATTTTATATGATGAAGGTAGCTGAGGAATTTTAGGACAGGAATGGCTAATATCCTGAGCTGTAATTATCCTCTGTTGCCTCCCAGAAGGGGTGAGATAGTCTTACATGTGAGGCCCAGAAGTGGGACAACTGATGTAAGGAACCAGGAGGCTCTATAGGCACAGACAGCAATAGAAGCAGATGCAGAAGCACCCCGGAAGCTTCTCCCCCAGGTGGGTTTCTTAGGGGGGACCTCTGGACTGCCAGAACGAGGGGCTTGGGCCACGTTATTTGGCTACTAAAGGAAAAGGAGACTCCAGAAGGACAGAAGGCTAGGAAGCCCCCAGCAGCAGAGGCTTGGGCCAAAGGAGGATGTAGCCACATGCTTTTTTTTTTTTTTAAAGATTTTATTTATTTATTTGGCAGAGAGATACAGAGAGAGAACAAGTAGGCAGAGAGGAAGGCAGAGGGAGAGGGAGAACCAGACTCCCCACCGAGCAGGGAGCCCGATGCGGGGCTCGATCCTAGGACCCTGGGATTATGACCTGAGCCGAAGGCAGCCGCTTAACCGACTGAGCCACCCAGGCACCCCCACATGCTTTTTAAAGAAAGCTCTACTCAGGAGAAGAGACCATGGGTCATTTTCCTACATTGTTCCTAAGAAGCCCAAGTCATAGAGTATCTCATTTTGCTGAGTTCCAGAATTCTCCAGTTGCATTCAGCTACTCAGCACCTCAGGCAGCCAGAGAAGTCTTCCCAGATCCTCTTTTTCAACCAACCCTCATGAAAGAAGGTATCAAGCCTCTCATGTCATGAGGGAGGAAATGAATCATTTGACTGCTCTGGCACCAAGTGCTCTTGATTTGTCTCAGAAACTCCAAGGATTTTTTAAATTTTGGCCTAAGTAAGCAGAATGTTCCGCTAATTTTTCCATGAGGGTTGCTTGTTTATCTTCACAACTGTCTGATTCGACTTAAGATTTTAAAATAGTGTTTTATCGGGGACTATGATTATGAGTCCCCAAGCAACTGATCTCTTTAAAGTGGCTATTCACCATCACGAAAGCGCAAAAATTGGGCCTCATTTCCCACTTTCCACGATGATGATGCATTAGCCCTTTTTATCTAAACCAGGCCCTTTGGGTTTGGCTCTTTGAGCCCTCAAGTATACATAGACAGTTTAGGGAACCAGTGTTACTATACTTCCTTTTATTTTCACCTTTGCCGAGGTGTGTTCTTAGTGAAGGGATGCATAAGAGGAAGGGTGTGTGGTGCTTCATGACATTGTGCCCTGGCTGCTGGAAGCTCTTTTGGTCAAACCACCACGGCTTGTCCTGGCTCCCCCTGGCACGTTGTCCTCACCCAGAAAGAGAAGTCACTGAACACTTTGGTAAGAGAAGTTGAAAAAATGTGAGTGGCAGCTAGGAACTGTTCCAGTTAACCACAGTAAACAGTTAAATTTGCCACAACTTCAACTTTGGCACCATTTTATAGCTTGCTCGGTGGGGGGGATGCCTGCGGCTGACAGACTTGACAGCCCACTGAAAGTGTTGCTTCACAACCACTTTGGAGATAGGAGATGTGGGCAGACAATGACATGAAGGGGAACATATTTTTTTCTGCCCAAGAGAGAAGAAAAGTTCATGCAAGATTGAGCAGAGCTATTGTAATAAGTTTGCTTTTCTCTTTTGTCAAGGAGCACAGCATCCTCTGCCCTGACCATTGTCATACCAAAAAAGCCGTTCCCTATGGAATGGAGAGATTCTTTTGTGCCTCTGTATAGACCATTTCAACTAGAGGGTGAAAATCTAGAACATGGCATTCCTTACATAGAAAGGAATTTCATTTTGATATTGCATCTCAACTGTCCTGTGAAATATCCCCATTTTTTTTTTTTTTTGCAACACTGTGGTATGATGAGCAGCTTTCTGCTTGAGAACATTTTTAGGGTTTCTTTCATATCTTTATGTAATTGTGCATGTGAAGTTAAGTGAGTAAATACAGTGTTACAATTGAATTGTGTGCCCTCAAGTTTCATATGCTGAGGTCCTAACTCCCAGTTCCTCAGAATGTGACCTTAATTTGGTGATAGGGTCTTTAGAGAGGTTAAAGCAAGTTCATTAAGGTAGGGTCTAATTCAGTATGGCTGGTTTTCTTATATTAAGGGAAGATTTGGATACAAAGATACACACATACAGAGAATGCCATGTGAACATGAAGATGGCTATGTACAAGCCAGGGAGAGAGGCCTGGAACAGATTTTCCCTCACAGCCCTCAGAAAGAACGAATCCTGCCGACACCTTGATTTGAGACCTCTAAGCTGCTGGAACTGAGACAATAAATCTCTGTTGTTTGAGGTACTTTGTTATGGCAGTGCTAACAAACTAATACGTATGGCTAAATAATAAGCTTTCCTCCATGTCCAGCCAAAAAGAGGCCATAAGTTGGGGTTTCTGCTCCAGAATTACAAACTCAAATGCTGGCAAGTAATCCAAAGCAGTGAATCTAGCTGGATGGACTCCCTGGGGTAGTTACGTGAGCTTGAGGCCCATGAGAAAGTAGACAGTATCCAGCTCTAGCCAGTTGTTACCACGCAGAAATACAGGCCGAGCACTGCCAGATAATCTGACTTTTTTAAGAGAAACCCAAAATGCAGATTTTTTTTTCAAATGTAAAAATCCCTGTTTTCAAATATTGACAACTAGTTGAGAAAGTTTCAATATTTTCTTGGCCAGCACCTCATGGGCCAAATAAAATTTGCATGATATCCAGTTTTGCTTATAATTTAGTGGTATTTTGAGGAGGGATTACCCAGGATGCTCCCAGAGTGTGAGAGGATGGAGCCGGGGATTTCATTTCTCCAAAAACCTCATTTCCAAAGCCACCTTGAACTGAAGGAGGACTGTGTAAGTAGCTCTGACCAGTGGAATGTGACCAGTGGAAATGAAGTGTGTCACTGCTATGCTGAAATGGGCAAATATTTGGATGCCTTCGGCTTATTGTCATCCCCTTCCAGAACAACCTTGGAGGTACATACTGACCTTGCCGATTTAAGAGGTCAGATTTTATCTGACAAGGGCAAGGCGAAGAAAATTGCAAGCCATTCACATATGGGATCCTTCTCCCTGACGCTGACACTGAAAGAGCGAGTGAGAAAGGGGCGGGGGGGGGGGAATTGCCAAATATTAAGATAGAGAATCAGGGTGCAGGTTTCCAACCTCCTCTTCTCAATCTTGAGGAACAAGAGAAATGTGAGCTAGGGTCAAACTCCCAGTTCCATCTGGGAAGGGTACGCAGTAAGCAATTAAGTGGAAGGTATCAGGTGTCTCTTACTGGAGAACATCCAGGAAGAATTTGCTACCCTTTCTGCATTCATTCCCCACAAGAAGGACCACTCAGGAACACGCAGCGTATATTGATGGTTTAGGCATCCATTTGCCTTTTGCCCATTCCTTTTTCCCACTAGAGATGGTGCGGGATAATGGCTAAGAAGTACAATTTGCACTTCCTTTTTTTTTAACTCCAAAATTATACCATCCACATAATCATTGTAAAATTCTAACTGAATAATCTCATCAGTCATTGTTGTACTTCTAACATCTCATTGGTTACAGGACTTAATGAAGTAGTAACATCATTAGAAATGGAACATACTGGGGGTGCCTGGGTGGCTCAGTTCTTAAGCGCCTGCCTTCGGCTCAGGTCATGATCCCAGGGTCCTGGGATCGACCCCCACATTGAGCCCTACATTGGGCTCCCTGCTTGCCAGGAAGCCTGCTTCTCCCTCTCCCACTCCCCCTGCTTGTGTTCCCTCTCTCGCTGTCTCTCTCTGTCAAATAAATAAAATCTTTTTAAGAAAGAACGAAAGAAAGAAAGAAAGAAAGAAAGAAAGAAAGAAAGAAAGAAAGAAAGAAAGAAAGAAAGAAAGAAGAAAGAAAGAAAAAGAAAAAGGAAGGAAGGAAGGAAGGAAGGAAGAAAGAAAGAGAAAGAAAGAAAGGAAGGAAGGAAGGAAGGAAGGAAGGAAGGAAGGAAGGAAGGAAGAAAGAAAGAAAGAAAGGAAGGAAGGAAGGAAGGAAGGAAGGAAGGAAGGAAGGAAGGAAGGAAGGAAGGAAGGAAGAAAGAAAGAAAAAGAAAGAAAGAAAGAAAGAAAGAAAGAAAGAAAGAAAGAAAGAAAGAAAGAAAGAAAGAAAGAAAGAAAGAAAGAAAGAAAGAAAAGAAAGAAAGAAAGAAAAATGGAACATACTTTCTGGATGCTAGCAAATGCCACAGAAAGGCCTTGCTCCTTCTTTAGGCTTGCAAGTTGACCTTTGAGCTCTTTCAGAATTCCCATTCTCACCTAGATATAAACTGCTGGGTCTTATGACTCTTAGACAAATACATATTAACTAACTTTTGCCTGCTTACCGGGTATCTTTTACTGCTTACATGAGAGTTTATGTCCAACATTATCCTCTCTGTCACCCTTAAAGCCTTTGCTGACTATTCCCTGCCACCCCTCACCATCATTTCTTCACCCAAAACCTCCCTAAACAAGCCCTAATCTCATTAAGCTGACTTCCCAGCTTGTCCAAATTTTTAAGCCTTCACATATTACAAATTTCATTTTGTAAACTTCTTTTTTTATATATAAGTTTTATTTAGTCATCTCTCTACCCAATGTGGAGCTTAAACTCATGACCCCAAGATCAAGGGTCAAATGCTCTTCCCACTGAACCAGCCAGGTGCCCCTGGAAATTTCTTGAGAGCAAGAACAATAGCGTATTTATTGGCTTATCCCAAGTACCTACTATATATAGTAGTCTTCTATATTTAATTGATCACATCTCCATCATTTTAAATTATTTACATGTAAGTATAATGATTTATTGTGATACTTTCCTCATTTCCACATGTCAAAAATAAACCTTTTGTTTGGAAATAAATAAGCTTATTTAGTTAGGGACTGGCGTATATAAACGGAAACTGGTTCTAACTTTTGCATCTATATCTGTTAGTTGATGTTTATTTTTTTATTATAACACTTGACAAAGCTAATGGCATTAGACAATTATATTGTTTGGATCTTTTAACCATGTGACTGTTTATCTCACATGCTTACACTCAAGAACTAGTAGTTGTAAAGGCAAATAAGCAAGCAATGTAGATTGTTATCTACAGAAAGAATTCATCTAGAACACAGGACGTTATAGAAACAGAAGATGAGTACATTTTATTACTGTAGACTTAGCTCACTCAGCTGGAAATTTTTCTTTGTCATTTAAACATTAACTTGAACAGACTAAATTTTGCATAAATGAAAACATTTTAATCTTCAGCTCTGATGCAACTCAAGAACATTGTGTTTCATACATTGCTGCACTCTTCTCTCTACTTCTGAATAGATTCTCTTGTCAAAAACTGATCATAATCGCCCAATGGCTTTTGTTGGCTGTGTGAACTTCACTGATCTAATATGTCTCATGTTTTTGCTCTTCTCTTTTTTTTAAATTTTTCTTTTTGAGTAATCTCTACCCCACTGTGGGGCTCGAACTTCCAACCCCAAGATCAAGAGTCATGTATGTTACTGACTGAGCCTACAGGCACCCCTGTTTTTGCTCTTCTTTGTGCTTTCGAATTTTCCTAATGGGTATTTGGTGGGCACTTTAGGCACACCTTCCTGATATATTTACCAAAATGTCCTGGTAGTTTGGGAGTGGTTGGAGAGTTCTCAAGGCAGGGAGGTAATTGGGAAGATAATGGTAGGGTAGGGAGCAGAGGATGTGATGTAAGATCAGATAAGAGGTACACCTTCAGGGGTTTGCAATGGGGATGCTGGACAGTCGCACAGAGCCGGGGAAGTCACTGAAAAAATACACTATGTAGAAGATAGTAGATCAGAGTCCAGTCCCCAGGAAATGGCTGGCAAGAATATCACAGAAAGCTGGCTAGCAAAGGCTCAAGGTGACTTTCTCCTTGGGGGAATGACCAAGGATGAACATGAGCTCTAGAGACCCAGGCACAAGGAGGTCAAGCAATCCTCCTGCCGTCTCCCCAGAAGTCATTAAAAGGCCTGACAACATGACTGACTGTCAAGAATAGCACAGCCATGGGGCTCCTGGGTGGCTCAGTCGTTAAGCGTCTGCCTTCGGATCAAATCACGATCCCAGGGTCCTGGGATCGAGCCCCGCGTCGGGCTCCCTGCTCCGCGGGAAGCCTGCTTCTCCCTCTCCCACTCCCCCTGCTTGTGTTCCCTCTCTCGCTGTGTCTCTCTCTGTCAAATAAATAAATAAAATCTTTAAAAAAAAAAAAAAAAAGCACAGCCACTGGGCCCAGGGCATCTAAACTCTACGGAGTAGAAACTCAAGCAATTTTTCAAATTCCCTATTAGCAGGGAGAAATCTAATGCCTAATCACCTCTGTTTATGGAAGAGGGATGGAGCAATCTACAAATGACAGGGTCCTTAGAGCAAACAGCTAGGATGGAGTTAGAAGTAGGGCGGAGAACTGGTAATTCTCATACAAGTGCTTACCGGAGTAAAAAGGGTCCACTTAGTAGGACTTTACACAAATTCATTAAAATTATGAAGTGTTTTTTTACCGGAGTGTAATTCACCTACAATATCCTATTAGTTTCAGGTGTACATCATAGTGATTCAATATCTTTATACATTACAAAATGATCCCCATGATAAGTCTAGGTACCATCTGTTACCATACAGTTATGACAATATTATTGACTGTATTCCCAATGCTGTACATTACATCCCCATGACTTTTTATTTTATAACTGACAATTTACATCTGCCCTCCCCCACCTCCATACTCTGGGAACCAACAATTTGTTTCCTGTATCTATATGTCTGTTTTTGTTTTGTTTTGTTTTGTTTGTTCATTTGTTTTGTTTTTTAGATTCGGCATATAAGTGAAATCAGATGCATTTGTCTTTCTATGTCTGACTTTTTTCACTTGGCATAATACACTCTAGGTCCATCCATGTTTTCACAACTGGCAAGATCTTGTCTTTTTTTGTGGGTGAGAAATACACCTGTGTGTGTTTGTGTATATAGATATAGTTATAGATATTTGTGTATATCTCAACACAACTTCTTCTTTATCCATTCATCTATCGATGCTTAGAGTTGCTTCCCTATCTCGGCTATTGTGAGTAATGCTACAATGAACATACGCATGTATCTCTTCAAATTGATGTTTTCATTTTCTTTGGAGAAATACCCAGGAGTGGAATTACTGGATTCTATGGTATTTCTGTTTTTAGTTTTTTGAGGAATCTTCACCCCTTTCCCATAGTGACTGCACCAGTGTACATTCCCACCAATATTAAGTTGTGTAAGTTCTTTACATATTTTGGCTATTAACTGCTTATCAGATGTATGATATGCAGGTATCTTCTCCCATTCAGTAGGTTGCCTCTTCATTTTGTTGATGGTTTCCTTCACTGTGCAAAAAGCTTTCTATTTTGATGTAGTCCCAATGGTTTATTTTAGCTTCCGTTGCCCTTGCTGGAGGATACTGGTCCCAAAAAACATTGTTAAGACCGATGTCAGAGAGCTTTCTGCCTTTGTTTTCTTCTAGGAGTTTAATAGTTCCAGGTCTTACATTCAAGTCTTTATCCATTTTGAATGTATTTTTGTATATAGTGTACGATACTGGTCCAGTTTCATTCTTTTCCATGTAGCTGTTCAGTTTTCCCAAACACCATTGATGGGAAAGACTTACTCATCAGTGGGTGAGTGTGTGTGTGTGTGTGTGTGTGTGTGTGTGTGTTTGGGGGGGTCCTATATTTTCTAATTTGTATGCACAGAGTTCAATTGTGTTGGTAAATTAATTTTTTAAAATTATTTTCATGTAAGTCTCAAGGGAAATGGTACAATGGGGAAATGAGTAATACAGAGAAGATACACCTTAAGGTCCAGTACATTTTCTAGATGGGGACTACCAGTTAATCTCTGAGCTTTCTAGAAGAGTTTCAAAGGAAACTCATTTAATTGCTAATTCATAAGATCCATGAGATAAAAACAACTCAGTTTATGAGTGCATTCTTAGTCCCATTTTTTCAAGCAGAGAAGAAGAAGCATTAATTGCCCAAAGTCCTGTGGCTAATGTGCAGCAGAAATGAGAATGATGCCCTGCTATCCACTATCCAAACACATTCATCCCTTCATTATAAAGTGATTGTTCAAAAGAAGATGAGGTGGGGCGCCTGGCTGGCTCAGTGGGTTAAAGGACTGACTCTTGGTTTTGGCTCAGGTCATGATCTCAGGGTCATAGGTCGAGCCCCTCCACCTCGGGCTCCAACTCAGGGGGCAAGTCTGCTGGATATCCTCCCTCTCTCCCTCTGCCCCTCCTCCCCACTCAATGCACTCTCTCTCTCAAATAAATAAATAAAGCCTTTAAAAAACAAAATAAAGCCTTTAAAAAACAAACAAAAGAAGATGAGGTAAGGACAGAAAACATGGAGGAGGTGTCTTTTGAGTTTGATTAGAAGAGAGGACCCAATTTTAGCAATGTGGGAATGAAACAAGACATTCAAAGCAGGAGCACACATGCAGGAGTAGAAAAACAAGATCAGGGAAAATAAGCTGTTTGTTGAGCGTTATTGTGCTGGGTACCCAGCTTCTGTGAAATGTAAACACTCCTTGCCCATTGATTTAACACGTTAAAATTTTTCCATCTTTTTAATGGTTCTAGGGACGCCTGGGTGGTTCAGTCAGTTAAGCTTCTGCCTTCAGCTCAGGTCATGATCTCAGGATCCTGGGATCCAGTCCCACATCAGGCTTTTTGCTCAGCGGGGAGCCTGCTTCTTCCTCTGCCCCTCCCCCTGCTCGTGCTCTTTTTCTCTCTCTGACGAATAAATAAAATCTTTAAAAAAAAAATAAAATAAAAATAAAAATTGTTCTAAATATGATTCAACATCACAAAAAACATTTTCATTGGAGATAACAGTAGTTAGTAGTACTTACTTCACAGGATTTTTGTGACGATTACCTGATATAACGTAAAATAATTAGCAGTTAGCTGGCACACATAAGCGCTCAGTAAAAATTAGTTGTTATGTGGACACCTGGGTGGCTCAGTCGGTTAAGCGTCTGCCTTCGGCTCAGGTCATGATCGCGGGGTCCTGGGATCGAGCCCCGCATCGGGCTCCCTGCTCAGCGGGGAGTCTGCTTCTCCCTCTCCCTCTGCTGCTATTCCCTCTGCTTGTGCTCTCTCTCTCTCCGACAAATAAATATATAAAATCTAAAAAAAGTTAGTTGTTATCATTATTTTAATTACTATTAAGTCAATATAGTTCCTTCCCTAAATACATCATTTTAAGAGCATTTTTTAAATATCATTAAAGTTTTCTTTCTAACTTTCATCCCTCTCCCTCCTTTCCTTCTTTCTTCTTCCTCCTTCTTCCTTCATTCCTCTTTCTTTCCTTCCTCCTTCCTTTCTTCCATCCCCTCCTTCCTTCTTTTTCTTCTTTCTTTCTTTTTAACCTTATTTATCTGGAGGAAATGGTCTGGCCTTCATTATTTAAAGTAGAAAGTGGCGGGGCGCCTGGGTGGCTCAGTTGGTTAAGTGGCCAACTCTTGATTTTGGCTCAGGTCATGATCTCAGGGTCCTGAGATGGAGCCCCATGTCGAGCCCCACGTGGATCCCCACATCAGGCTCCACACTCAGTGGGGAGTCTGCTTAAGGATTTTCCCTCTCCCTCTCATTCTACCCCTCTCCAAGCTCCCACGCACGCACACACACACACACACACACACACACACTCTCTCTCTCTCTCTCTCTCTCTTTAAAAACAAATAAAGTAGAAAGTGACTGTAGAAATTTCAGCTTATACTCTGCAGGCAGACAACCAAATGGGAAGCCAGTGAAGAAAGAGGCAAATCATTGAAAGTGGCTGTTAACTCCCACTACACATAAACCTAGGTCTTTATCCAGAGCCTTAGGTTTTGAACATTATCAAAGAGCACTTTTTTGAAAAACACAAAGGAATCCATTTGATGTAAATTATGACAAAAAACAGAATGATACTTAAATACTCAGAGATCTCAAAGGCATAACTACTTATTAGCTGATTAAAGACCTAACTTTCTAGTTTCAGAAGTAGAGCCAAAATGGGCTTTTTTCTTCTGAAGCAGTGATTCTCCAAATGTGATATTCTAAAACAAAAGCATCAACATTATGGAGATGTTTTTAAGAAAAGCATATTCTTGGCCCCACCTGAGATCATTTGAATCAGAAAGGCTGGGTGTGGAGCCCAGAAATCTGTGTTTGGGGCACATGGGTGACTCAGTCGGTTGGGCATCTGCCTTCGGCTCAGGTCATGATCCCAGGGTCCTGGGATCAAGTCCCGCATCAGGCTCCCTGCTGGGCAGGGAGTCTGCTTCTCCGTCTCCTCCCTGCTCCTGCTCTCTCTCGCTGTCTCTGTCTCTCTCAACTAAATATATAAAATCTTTAAAAAAAAAAAAAAAGAAATTTGTGTTTGGTCAAGCTCTCCAGGGGACTCTGGTGCACACTTAAGCTTGAGAACCACTATTGTCCATAAGTTGACTTTTACACAAAGACAGAGTCCCACAGAGAGTGATAAAAGCATAAACAAAATGATTGTCATCTCCCATGCTCTCATAACCAAGTGAGAGAGAAAGGAAAGGATCATCAGCCAAAATGTATCTGGGAGTTAGTTTCTCCAGTCACCATAGGCAAGTGGAGGACATGGGTGGGTGAAGACATTCATGTAGTCAACCCTTGCCCCAACAAACAAGGTCAACATGAACTAGTAGTGGCCGTGACACTGGCAGCATGAACTGGGTATGAGCTCTAATGCATTATGCTGTCCCAGAGGGATGGTCATTGGGCCCTCCCTCCCAGTGGGCTGGCTGGATGTAGTCTTCTTATTGACAGGGGTAGGAATGCCCAGTCACATCAATGGGAGCCAGGCATTCATTCAGGCAAGGGGCTGCCAGGCGAATGGAACCCTCCAATTCTTTTATTATTTTATTTTTTAAGATTTATTTATTGGGGCACCTGGGTGACTCAGTCATTAAGTGTCTGCCTTCAGCTCAGGTCATGGTCTCAGGGTCCTGGGGTTGAGCCCCGCATCGGGCTCCCTGCTCAGCAGGGAGTCTGCTTCTCCTTCTCCCTCTGCCCCTCCCCCTGCTCTCTCTCTCCCTCACTCCTTCTTATTTATTTATAAATAATTTATTTGTTTATTTGAGAGAGAGAGAGAGAGAGAGCATGCATGTGTGAGAGAGGGGAATGGGCATAGGGAAAGACAGATCCTCAAGCAGACTCTGCACTGAATGCAGAGCCTGTTTCGGGTCAACACAGAGCCTGTTTTGGGTCTCAATCTCACGACCCTGAGATCATGATCTGAGCTAAAACCAAGAGTCGGTTGCTTAACTGACTGTGCTACCCAGGTGCCCCCCTCCAATTCTTTTAAAACATATACAGCAGTTTCCCTTATCTGTAGGGGGATAAGTTCTAAGAAGCCCAGTGGATGCCTGAAACTACTGGAAGTTCTGAAGCCTATATATAATCTATATTTTTCCTATACATATGTACATACCTAGGATAAAGTTTAATTTATAAATTAAGCTGATAAGAGATTAACAGCAATAACTAATAATAAAATGGGATAATTATAACAGTATACTGTAATAAAATTTATGCGAATGTGGTCCCTCTCTCAAAATATCTTACTGTCCCGCACTCAGCCTTCCTCTTCTGCTGATATAAAATGATAAAATGCCCACATGATGAGATATAGGAGGGGAATGGCGTAGGCACTATGACTTAGCATTAGGCTACTATCGACCTTATAATGATATGTTAGAAGGAGTATCATCTGCTTTCAGACCCACGTTTGTCTTCAGGTGACAGCAGAAAGCAAAATCAGGGATAAAGGGGGACTAAAAATCAATAACCCACTAACATTTTAAAAAGATCCTTGGTACCCAAACTTAAATTGCTATATTTAATCTAGTTTTATCAGACTGTTTTATATCTAAAGGCTTCAAATACTTTGAGAGTCTGGCATCAAAGACAGAGAGGCTCATTATAATTGCTACTTACCAGGACACCTGGGAGGCTCAGGCAGGTAAGTGCCTGACTCTTGGTTTCAGCTCAGGTCATGATCTAAGGTGGTGAGATCGAGCTCCGTGTTGGGCTCTGACATTAGTGTGGACTCTGCCTAAGATTCTCTCTCCCTCTCCCTCTGCCCCTCCTCACTTCTGTGCACTCTCTCTCTCTGTCCCTCTCTCTCTCAAAAAAAAAATAATAATAATAATTGCTATTTACCTGGAGGATCTTAGCCCCACAAAAATAAATAGACAACTGTAATAAAAGAATGTCCCCACAATCACATCTTCATGGAGTTTAAAAATTGTGAGAAAAAAATTATTAGTATAGTCTCTACCAATTACAATACGGTTTCTCAGATTCTTAGGGCCATTTTGTATACTTTATTCATGAAACATTATATCATTATTAAATATAAGGAAGACTTAGGTTTTTTTATTTAATTAGAATATTCCTTTAAATGTGGAGGGCAACAGGGAATGATATGTAAAGCCTGCTTCTTCATTGGTAAAATGATAACTTTAATATAAAAACACCGAAAAATAAGACATTCTCACTATGGACACCGAGTAAGGAACAACAATGTCACAATCTAGCTCTGTAAATAACATATTGACTGTATGTATAATATTCTTTTTCCCTCTCTGCAAATATTTTCCATTTACACTCTGTTTGCCAAGATAAAACCATTTTTAAATGACTTCCTTAAAATAACACCATCTTCTTTATTTTTTCTAAGCCTTATATTTACTTTCAACTACAGATATTTTTAAGGCTTTAGGCTTCACTACAGATTAGTTTAGAAAGGGGTTAAATAATGGCATAAAGAAAAATTTTTAAATGTTATAAAAAACTACCAAATGTGTGGAATTTCTTCTGATTCTTGTTTGCTGGCAGGTTGGTTTCAAAAAAAAAAAGTGTTATGCAAATGTATGGAAATTGTTCTATAATAGAAGGACAAATGTCTATGTTCTGTGTATACAATGTTTCTTTTTCGTGAGGATGATTCTGACCAGGAGCTCACTCCAACAGGGGGAATTAAGTTTCTCAGTAAACTCAGGGCTCTTTTGAGAATTTACTCGTCTAATAATGGTGCTTTGAAAGAAAATAGAACGCCCATTCAAATGTCAACATTGGATGTGTACTGTTTTTGGTGATGATTTAAGTGTGATATAAAAATGGTAGGATTTGAGATTCCCTCATTACGAGTCTTAGCTTTAAAGAGATCATATATATGCTGGCGGGGAGTAACAACATAGCTCTTTCTGGGCTGCTGAAAACTTTTACACTCTTCCTCCCACCCTTTGTAATATTTCTTGATGTGGGAAGAGCAAAGTAAGCAGAAAATAAAATGTGCCTCTCTTTAGTTCCATATGCCTTACCGCCTCCAGGCCACCATTCTGCCTCATCTGCCTAGAATTTAAGGAATGAGACTTCTCTGGCTATATGCATTATCTCATCTAATCTTTTGAAGATGCCATTAAGGAAGTTATTATTTTTATTACTCTCATCTTATAGAATTGAAGGAAGAGGATAATCAGAGACTGCAAAGCCTGAAAGCTTTACCACCACACCGTCGTTTTAGAGACGGACCCGTCAATTTGTATTCATGGAATGTACACCTACCGCTCTGAAACCATGGGCTCAGCTGCATACGCCCTTCTTTCCCAAGACTATGAGTTTTCAGGGTGTTTAACTTTTTATAAGAGTAAAACTATAGAAAACTCCTGCTTACCAGAGATAATTTGTAGTTGTATTACTTAGGATTCAGCTTGGCTCTAGGTGACAGAAATTCCCAAACAGTAGTGGCTTCAACAAGATAGAGTTTTGTTTCTGTCTGATGTAAAAGCCAGGAGGCAGGCATCTCTGGGCTGGCATGGCGGATTCTCAGAGCCTGGGACTCATGCCCCCTCTACTGCATTGCTATCCCTGTCCCAAGTTTACCTCATGGTCCAAGATGTCTGTCAAGGTGCCAGCAATTACGTTTGAATCCCAGCCTGCAGAAGGAGAAAGTGGGGGAAGGGTATGTCTCATCCTTTTAAAGACATTTCCCGGAAGTTGTGCATAAAACTCTGTGGACTTGAAGTAATTCGGCATTAAATCAGATGGCCAAGAATTTAGTCACATGGCCACCCCTGGCTATAAGGAAGGAGGAAAAATTCTCTTTACTCTGGGTTGCCACGATGCCTGCTGAAACCCAATGCTTACTACTAAGGAACAATGGGGTAGGCTTGGATTTGGGGGATCAAGCCACCTGGGAGGGGGCCTTGGGGTGCGGGCGGGTGAGAATGCCTTCATGTTTGGAGGACAACAGGGTGAACTGGGGACTTCAGAGACCTGGAGAGCACATACGCATAGAGATCTAGGCTATACGTAGCCAGATCTTTTAGTTTTTTCAAGAGAAGCCAGAAATCTGGATTTTTATGTGAAATTCCTGATTTTTAAATATTGCCAGTTCATTAAAATGTAAAAAAAAACAGCGTGGGCCAAATAAAACCCATCTGTGTCAAGCCCACAGGCTGACAGTTTGCTTCCTTTGATCTAAAAGAACTGGCTTTGTTTCTTTTTTAGATTTATTTTCAATTAAACAGCAAATATTGAGAGAGCATGATGTGTAAGATACCACGTCAAGGGCCATGAAGGACAAAAAGATACAATCTTTCCTTGGAACAGGAAAGTCTCTGATGTAGGAGACGGGCTTTATGACAAGAATTGGAAAAAAAAAAAAAAAAGACGTTGCAATAACTGGTTTTTAGTTTTGTTTTATTTTGTTTTCATTTCAGTCCAGTTTCTTACCTGACCTCCAGCACCATTTTATTTCCCTGGGTCTTTCCTCCATGTTTAATGTTTTCCTTTCCCATTTTAGCTCACCCAAGTAAATAACTTTGTCTCCAGAGTTCTGTATTCATAAATACATCTCTTGGAAATATCAAATATTCTCTTATTTTGTTGCCAATATTCTATTTTTCCAAAAAATTGCTTTAAGCTTTTCTTCACCTGCACCAGTCCTTGGAAAGCTAACCTTAGAAACATGCATCTCTGAACTTGACTTTGTTCTCCAAAGAATGTATTGATGGGACAAGAATTATCAGTATATACGTGTCCTCAGGACTCACTTTGCTCCTCCCAGACGGAGAAAGTTGAGAGCCAAGGGTGAAGCCACCAAAGCCACTTAATCAGTCCTCTTAGGAAAAGCATTGAGAGTGGATTCTGCTGGCCTGGGGGACAGGAGACACCCAAACCTGCTGCATCCCCTGGTGCTGTCCTAACAGGCAGACCAGAGTCAGAATTGGCTATAACATTTGCAAAACCCATTGCAAAAGGAAAATGCAGGACCCCTTGTTCAAAACTGCTAAGAATTTGCAGCCAGCGACATCAAAGCATTCAACCAAGAGTGGACCACCTCTGAGTGCAAGATGCAGTAGGACTGCACACGTCTCATGGCCATGAATTTGGCTGTGACCACAGCAGTGGCCAGGGAAGTGGGCAGCACGTCGGTGGCAGGAAAATACCGCCCAGAAACAGAAGGGGAGGGATTTTACAGGGGTATTATGGGGTGGGAGAGACACAGGGGCAGTTGGTAGTATGAGGGAGAAAATGGAGGGAAAGGGATAATGGGTTTTGTTCATTTAAGTGTTAGGATCTACATGTCTCCCTTTATGGTGTTCAAGAAATAGGAGTGAAGAAACAGTTACTTTGAGAGAATGGTTTAGTCTCTAGGACTCTGGTGCTATTCAGGGGCTGAGACACAGGGGGTTACAACTATATATCCATTTCATAGCTATTAGTCAAGTCACAGGTTAAGGGATCACTGACATTTTGAGTAATGATAGCTTGTTTGCATTTATGATCTGTAAGAAAGAACACCATGCTTGACTGACTGACTTCTTTCCTTCCTCCAACAGATGTGAAGTCCTTCATTACCTTTCAGTAAGGAGCTTAAATATTTTCACTGAATAATTGTTAAAGTTAAGCAACCAAAGGATTATTTGGTTAAGCAACCAAAGGATTATTTTTCCCGGTATAATTGCAAAGAAGATCATAACGGATCTTATGTGTTCCTAGCTGCTACCCTATATGTCACCTCACTCACTGGAAGTTATGTTCAAGGGTAAGGTCTCTCCAGAGTCTTGTTGATCTACAGCCTTCCATCCATATCTGACTTCCATTTCTCTCTTTTCACTATGGTCCTACAGCCACAATTTCCATGCAAACAAATGTTCTTACAACATTGATTGCTTCCCAGAAAATCCCTTTGACCTCCTTGCCTTGAATAATAGGTCACTTTTCACCCAAAGTATAGCCCATATTGGGTTCTAAATATTACTTTTATGCTACCACTTTTTAATTACCCTTGAAAAGAGTTCTTCCTTCTTTATTTTTTTTAATATTTTATTTATTGATTTGACAGAGATAGAGAGAGAGAGCACAAGCAGGGGGAGCAGCAGAGGGAGAGGGAGAAGCAGGTTCCCTACTGAGTAAGGAGCCGGATGTGGGGCTTAATCCCAGGACCCTGGGATCATGACCTGAGCTGAAGGCAGACGCTTAACTGACTATGCCACCCAGGCGCCCCAGTTCTTCCATCTTTAGATGCTACCTGCTATTGCTCCTTGTCATTGGAAACCATCTATTTGTGGACACCCCCCTCTTTTTTTTTTTTTAAGATTTTACTTATTTATTTGACAGAGAGAGAGCATGAGCAAGAGAACATAAAGCGGGGTGAGCAGCAGAGGGAGAGGGAGAAGCAGACTCCCTGCTGAGCAGGGAGCCAGATGTAGGGCTTGATCCCAGGACTGAGCTGCCCAGGTGCCCCAAGGACACCCCTATCTTCTGAGAGGCCTCAGAATCCTTAGCTGCCTTAGCCCTCCGCCAAGCTCATTCTAAAAATGTCTAACCTTGAATCAATCCAACCATCCACCTCCACTCCCACACCTCCAATGCTAGACAGGAGAAAATAACACAAATGTTGGGATTATTGCCACCAGAAACATATGGTCTCCACTTCATTTAGGCTTCCAGTAATGTTTGCCAATTCCTTATATGTCCCTGGTGAATGTTCTCTCCAAATCTTCACAGATCTATTGAAAATACTCTTCAATCTTCTCATGCCAACTGTGTTGATACTGACCTCTTTTCTCTTAGAAATTAATCTCTCTTTCCCCGTAGGGGAAAGAAAATATTGCTCTTGGGTGTGGACTTTTTCCATTTCCTGCTCCTGTAGTATTTACAAATAAGAGTATGAATGTATCCACCCTGTGGAAGACTGATTGCATCAATGGCCCAAATTAATGGCTTCTATTTTCCACACCCTTTGCCCTGCAACTTTGTAGTCCCTTCCCACTGTGACCCTGGGCTTGGCTATGGGACTTCTGTAAAGGCTTGAAGAAGTTCTTGTGTGTCCCCACCTTCTTTTTTTTTTTTGGAACCCTGCCACAGCCTTGAAAAGAAGCCTGGTCTAGAAGGATTAGAGAACATGCAGCACAGCTGAAATGGCCTAGTCAGGACCAGCCTTGTGCTGTCAGCCCTTCGTCAATCCCTCAGCCAGCCACAGGTACAATACAATACAAACAACCCCTAAGACAAGACTTGCCAAATCTGGTCCAGTAGAACCACCCTGCTGACCTGCAGACTCCTTAGACATAATAAACGGGTTTTCATTGACTGAGTTTTGAGTGGCTTTGATGCACAATAGCTAATACAAAGTCTGACCACCCCCCCTTTCTCTGTTCTCAGAGGAAGAAGTATACCTTCTTTTTTTAAGGCAAATTCCTACTTCTTACTGTTTATGCCATTCCTTCCCGTATACTTTCAGATCTCTTCCTGATAATCTCTCTCTAAATTTTCAGCCTCTTGCTCTGCTCTCACTTCTTTCCCTAATATATAAACATGTGTAAATCTCTCTAAAATAAAACAAACATGCACAAAAAAATAAACCTGTGTCTTCAGCAAGCTACTGACCTATTCTGTCATTCCTTCTATTTATATGTCTTGAAAGAATAGTCTATCCTTGTATAGTAGTCTGGGTTCTCCAGAAAAACAGAACCAACAGGATGTACTATATATACAGAGAGAGATCTATTTTAAGGAATTGGCTTACGCAAATGAGAAGACTTGGTGAGTCCAAAATATATATATATGATGGGTAGACCAGCAGGCTGGAGACCCAGGGAAAAGTTGCAGTTCAAGTCCAAAGACAGTCTGTGGCAGAATTCCTTCTTGCTTAGGGGAGGTCAATCTTTGTTCTATTAAGGCCTTGAACTGATTAGAGGAGGCCCATCCATATCATACAGGATAATCTGCTTTACTCAAAGTCTGCTGATTTAAATGTTAATTTCATCCCAACTACATCTGGGAAAATCCAGAAAAATGTTTGACCACATATCTGGACACCCATGGTCTGGGCAAGTTGACACATAAAATTAACCATCACAACTTGCTTTATCCATTTTTTTTTTTGGTACTCAGTAATGATTCACTCTTTTCAATTAACACCTTACTAATATACTCAAGGCATTTGATACAACCACACACTCTGTCCTTTCACTTCCTTTGTAACCCTCTCTCCTAGACTGCTTCCTATCTCTCTGATGACTGCTTTTCTGTTTTCTTCATAGCACTTCTTCCTTTGCCTGTTTCTTCAACGATCCTTAGGGTTGTGCAGCCCAAACTGTCTGAATCCTTGCTGTGTTAGTTGCTTTACCTCCTGTGTGTTATATCTTCCACTAAGCCTCTTTTTTGAGTCACGTACTCATTCATTTATTCATTGAAGGTATCTATTTTATTGAATAGTAGACACTATGGGGGTTTATGGCAACCTCTAAAATGGCCCCCAAGATCCTTTCCTCCTGATAGTCACACCCTTGTTTTGCCCCTCCCCTTAAGTGTGAACGCTCAATAAACAGAATTCAGCAAAAGCAACGAGATGCCACTTCTGAGACTCAGTTATAAAAAGACTCTGGCTTCCGTCTTGCTCGCCCTCCCTTGTCCTTTCTTGGTGCTTTCCCACTCTCTCTTTCCTAGAGTCCTTGCTCTGGGGGAAGGAGGCTGATAAATGGTGTGGGAGGCTTTATGGAGGGGCTTGTGTGGCAGGGAATTCACATGTCCAGCCAACAGCCAGTGAGAACTTGACGCATGCCACCAGCCACCCCAGGTGAGCTTGGAAAGAGACCCTCTCCCTGTTGAATGTTGAGTTGACTGCAGCTCTGGTAGTTACCTTTATTGCAGACTTGTGAGACACCCAGAGTCAGAGGCAATCAGCTAAGGTGCACTTGGATTTCTGACCCACAGAAATCGTGAGAAAATATACATTTGTGTTTTTAAGTTGTTAAGTTTGGTGTAATTTGTTTTACAGCAATAGGTAACTAATACAGGGCTACCCAGGATCCAAAGTCAATTAAGAAATAGCAATAATGCGTTATGCACAAACAATGAATCATGGAACACTACATCAAAAACTAATGATGTAATGTATGGTGATTAACATAACAATAAAAAATTATTAAAAAAAAGAAATAGCAATAATGCAATAATCCTCCAGACTATTAGGGGTTATAGAAAAGAGGTCATGATCACGGTACAATATGGTAGGTGTTATAGAAATATACACCACAGGATGCCTGGGTAGTGCAGTTGGTTACATGTCTGACTCTTGGTTTTGGCTCAGGTCATGATCTCAGGGTTGTGAGATTGAGCCCCACATGACTCTCTCTCCCTCTCCCTCTGCCTTTACCCCCCCTTAAATAAATAAAATCTTTTTTTAAAGAAACATACACAGCAAGTGACGGCAGAACACAGAATTTTAACTGTGCTTGATGCTAAAGGATTCACTTAGCAGATTTTATTTTGTCACTGAATGAGGATGTTAAGTGGTCTGATGAAAATGAGGAGAAAAGGTGATAGGACATTTAAGAGAAAATAAATTTTTAGAACCTCTTCTGGAAAGAACAGTTGAAGGATTTGGCAAAGAAACAAATAATGGTATCCAGGCAGTGTAGAGTTGGGGTTGAAGATCATGGACTTCAGGACCTTCCATCAAGGTTGGGGTTTATGTATCAAATGGTCTTAGCAATATGGATATAAGACTAGAGAGGCTGGTGGTTGAATTTGGGACTTCAGAGAAGATTAAACAGAAGAGCAAAAAACCAATGAAGAGAAACAGCTGAGAAAAATGGAAGGACAATTCTTAGAGTTCTGGCTCATGGAATTCAGGTTGAATAGGGAAAGAAAGACAATCAAAGCTGCTGAAGAGTCTGTGGGAAATACAGCCAATTCTGACTTCCCACCAATCCTTAGGACTAAGGGAGTCTGTGCTATTTGGTTTAAGCCTGGGTCACGCCCTCCATTCTTGAGTTGGAGGAGACTTCCAGCAGAGGGTGGGAAAGGAATGGTCACCCAAAAGGAAATGCAGTTATGCTACCAGGAAGAGTAGATGAATGCTTTATAACAGAGACTGCTGCCGGGGCACCTGGGTGGCTCAGTCGTTAAGCGTCCGCCTTTGGCTAAGGTCATGGTCCCAGGGTCCTGGGATCGAGCCCCGCATCAGGCTCCCTGCTCTGTGGGAAGCCTGCTTCTCCCTCTCCCACTTCCCCTGCTTGTGTTCCCTCTCTCACTGTATCTCTTTCTGGCAAATAAATAAATAAATCTTAAAAAAAATAAATAAATAACAGAGACTGCTGGTTCCCTACCATAATTTCCATTTCTTCCAGAGTATGAGAACCTCAGTTTTTAGGGAGTGGAATAGCTAGGGATAGCCATGTAGTTAGGGATAGCCATGTAACTAATTCGCTGCTCAAAGGGATGTGGACAGAAGTGTTCCGGACTCGGCCCTTAAAGGGAAGGGGTTAGCGTTCCATTTCCCTTTTACTCCTCTTCTGCCAGCTGGAAAGTGGTTGTGGTGGTGAGCCAAGGTAGGCCCTGGACCATGAGGAAGAGCTTACATCCTAGGGAGGGTAGAACAACAGAAGGAACCTATAATCCCTGGATGATCTTATGGAGCCTTCCTGGTCCTATATGAGGGACAATTAAACTACATTTTTTTTAAGCTGCTCTGTGAACCAGACTAACACCATCTTGGACAGACCTGCCATGATGACCCCTCTGTGACCTGAAGCCTTCTTGAGCATGGGCCCCACCAACACCCACCCCCAACACATTCTTTCTTTTTGTTTAACCACACCCTTAAGTATACCCTCAGGGCATAATATCCCCGATCTGCTTTGGAGATATGACTGTGACACACACCTGTTTTCCCAAACATTCTCCCCACAGCAAGTACTCCCCAGCCTCTAGGGCTATAAAAGCAGGTCCACAGGAGGTGGGGTTGTGGAGATCTACTCATCTTGCTGCCACTGAAGACAGGCTTCTGTCTGTAAGTCCCCCTAATAAAAAACCATTTCTTTGTCAAGCTGGACTTGTCCGGCCTTTTTCTTTGGTCTTATGGCCCCTTCAGCCTTTGGAGATTGTTCTTCATATACCTTCCTTTTACAAAACAGCCACTTTTAATGTGGTTCTCTGTCACAAGTGGCTGGACCTATATTTCAAGTAATTCAGATATGCAGTACAAAAAAAATAAGCTGGGAATACAAATGACCATAGCAGAAAATAGAAAGTAGTAAAGCAATAAACAGAGGCACAGGCAAAAATTAGGGATGCAGAGAAGAATCACCTCAACCCAGGCTGTGAGCTTCCAGGAGAGGTTGAATTGTCTGATTATTGACAGACTCCAACCTGCTTGTAGGTTGGTGGGGTGCAGGCCTGGGAATATGCCTCAACAGCCTGATTCTTCCAGACAGGAACACAGCAATGGTTCTCGATAAAGCAATGATGATGGTAGCATGATAGCGACAACTAGTCTATGCATCAAGCTGACCCAAGCAACTTTTGAACCTTGGTATACGTATTTAAATTAATCATGGTTTGGGCAAATGTTTCTTGATAATCATCATGGAAATTTAGAAATTTAGGAGCAGACTGGGGCGCCTGGGTGGCTCAGTCGTTAAGCATCTGCCTTCAGCTCAGGTCATGATCCCAGGGTCCTGGGATCGAGTCCCGCATCGGGCTCCCTGCTCCGCGGAGAGCCTGCTTCTCCCTCTCCCACTCCCCCTGCTTGTGTTCCCTCTCTCACTGTGTCTCTCTCTGTCAAATAAATAAATAAAATCATTAAAAAAAAGAAATTTGGAGCAGAAGCAATCCTAGCCAAGTAGAAAACCCTGTTCCAATGCAGTTTAAAAAAATAAGTCCAGAGATGCTAAGTTTTGTGCATAGCCAGTAGCAGCCAGGCATAATTCCCAGGCCAGTGAGGGCTGCGAGTTTGTACTTAATTTGTAAAGAATCCTATCGAAGCTTTTTATTCCTCCAGCAAAATTATAACCTAAGGTTGCTATTTGCGATGCCCTCTTTTAATTTTCCATGAGCATACCTTGCATTAACATAGCACTTTTTAGCTTTCAGAATATTTTCACAGTTTCTCATATGATCCTGAGACTAATCCTGTGCAATGAAGTGAGTGGAGGATTAGTAACATTTCCATTTTGCTACTAAGGAAATTGAAGCCGGAAAGTCAAGAGACCGTCCAATGATGAAGCGCTAGTAATTGGCAGAGGGAATTAAGTATCACGCTCTTAGCAATCATCCACTGATTTTCCTGTTATTTGCTCCGCCTTTCTCTTACTTTATGGAGGAAAAATATTGTGTGGCTCATGAGGAAATTGGAGTAAACCTCAGACAACAAATTATTCAGGGCCTTTTCATTATCTAGAGCTGCCACATGCGGCTAAAATTTAAAACTCAGCTCCTCATTGTAACGTGAAGGGGTCAGTGGTCACACTTGGCCAGCAGTTACTCTACTACTGATACAGAACATTTCTATCACGTCGGAGGGTTCTGTTGGACAGCGTAGAGGCGTCTCTCTTCCACCAGTCCTCAATCTTGCCCTCAGTCTGTGTATAATCCAAGCCCCAAAGACTGGTCCCCAAACTCTTCCACTTCCTAAAGCAGATTGGAAAAGTGGTAATCCCAGTTTTAAACCTGGTAATACCGAGAAATCGTTTGGCCTAGACGTGCTACGAAGGTGAGGGTAAGAAAAGCCCCAAAGCCTTCCACCCAAGTCTGGCCGGCAAGCGGGCGGTGAAAGGCAGCCGAGACCCCAGACGCAGAGGTGGAAGGAGAAGCAAAGGGGCGGAGCTGAGCGCGGCGCGCTCGGGGCGGGTGCCGTCACGAAGCCGGGGGCGGGGCCACGAGGGGCGGGCCCGTGGGCGGGGGGAGCGGGGCGGCCGGCGCGCCAGCACTGCCGTGCGTGCTCACGTGACAGGTCCGCGAGGCCCCGCTCGCGCAGTCGTCTGGACGAACGAAGATGGCGGCCGAGAGGGAGCCTCCTCCGCTGGGAGACGCGAAGCCCACCGACTTTGAGGAGCTGGAGGACGGAGAGGACCTGTTCACCAGCACAGTGTCCACCCTAGAGGTGAGACCGCGTCGCCGTGGGTGCTGCGCTCCGCTACTGCCGCGCGTCTCACCTTTAGGTGCCTTTCCCCTGCCCGGACTTGTCTCTCCCCACCCCCCGGGTTTGCAGGAACCTGCTCGGGGCGACACCTGTGACGCGGGCCCCACCTCAGGTACCTGTCACTGGGCTGGAGCTTGGCCTGGACGGCTAGGCTTCCTCAGGAGACCAGCGCGCGGGCTGGGGGCCGACCTGATCCTCTCTGGGGGGGCAGGGACCGGCCCGAGCATCTCAGCGCCCTTTCCCCGCTCAGCTGGCCTTCCTTGGTGTCACTTGCACCTCTTCTCCAGACCAGGGAAGGGCTTGCCCTGAGTCCTGGTATAAACCTCACCATCCTCCCGGCGACCTCCGCAGTCCCTTTGGAGAGGTGCTTGCTTTTCCCTTCCCAAGAGAGGGTGTGCCCCTGAAAGGAGGGAGCACTGAACTGAGTGTTGAGTGGCCGTGGCTCTGCAGGGAGCGTGTGGATGCACTTTTCCCAGTCATGACCCTTCATGGACTGCTAGTTCCCCTTAAGGGAGGTGCCTCAGTATTCTACTGTTAAATGCATTTAACCGGTTTTGTCGTCTTTAGTTCCTAGACTTTTTAAGAATAAGAGTGTTTATAAAATATTAAGTTGAAGGGTGGGAGTAGTCCAGACAGATGCTGGTTTCGTTGTTGGTTTTGTTTTTTTTTTTTTTTAAGTTACCACGGAGAAGTAAAAACAGATCCTCACTCCCTTTTTCCTCTTTTCTCGCATGGTCAGCGATCTCTGAAGTTGAGTGTTCCTGTTTTTGTCAAAGGAAACACTGTTAACTGTATTGGCCTCCTAGATCCATTTCGGGTTTGAATTGCTTTGCATTTGGTGAGGGCGCCCACACCTCATAGCCCAGTTTTTTGTGTGTATGTGTGTTAAAATGTATGCAAATTGCCTAGAAGATTGTTTACCTTGGGCTGTATTTCCTTATAAAGTGCTCTTTAGTAAGCTTTTTTGGCTTATGCATGTAGCCACCAAAACAATTGGAAATTACTGTAAAATAGCCTTTATTCGAAATTCATTTACTGGGAACTTCCGGGAACCAGTTTCCACACTGACCATACTCTGCAAATTGCGTGTACAGGTTCTCAGTCAAACCCCACCTCTCCTCAGATTATATGCTTCTTGGGGCTGATAGTGCTTTGATCATCTTTGTGTTCCTCCCAGTCTTGAATACTTCCATTTAGTAAATGTTTGCTGGATTTATTGTCTGAACAGCATCCTAAGAATTAGTAAAAATTGTCTTGCATAACAGATCCTTTTAGGTTTAGTATGTTTTTAGCCCTTTATACGTACTGTATAACTATCTTAAAATGTAATGAGCGTTAGTGTCTATGCAGGATTCTAAGACCTGTATTTCCTTGAGGGCTGCAAAGGTTTTCCCCCAGCTAGGATCGAAACAAACTATTGACCTTGTTTAAACTTGACTACTTCGAACACTAACCATCCCTGTTTAATTGAGGTTTTTAGGAGTTGAGTAAAAGGAACTATAATCTGTATTTCCCGTTTGGTTGGGACTTTTTAATAAGGTATTTGACTTTTTTTTTCCAATAAAAGTCTACAGAAGTTTTGAGTATGAATAAATTGAGCTTGGTTAGTGCACTGTGAAAGTTGTAAATAAAGTTGGTTTTGATTGTTTATCTAAACCCCCTTTTTTATAGATTCATTCAGGTTATTAACTTTAGTATAACTGAGATTTGTAAATTCAGAATCTTTTTTGCTTTCCAAACTGTTACAGGAAGGATATGTAGCAGTGTTTTTTAGTATACCAAAAGTGCTCTGAAGGAATGTTCTTTTTTAGTAACTCCACTTTTGTTTTCAAAAGTGCTTCTCAAACCTCACTGGAGAAACCAGGGGATTCACGTTTGAAATGCAGATGTCTCTAGATCAGTGCTTTTCTAACTTTATACATAAGTTACTCAGGGATCTTGTTAAAGTGCAAATTATGATTCTGTAGGGCTGGGATAAGTCTATTATTATGCGTTTTTAACAAACTCCTCATGACTTTGCTTCTGGTCCATAGACAATAATGAGTTGCTAAGCCCCAGATGATTCTGATGCAGATCATCTGCTTTGAATAGTTATTACCTAAGCTGTAAATTGAAAGACATAAATTGATGTCTTTAAGGAAAAAGTAAGTCAGAGTTTTTAAAAATTATTTATGTAGAAACTTTTTCCTTTGAGGGTATGTGGAGGAAAAAATCAATTGAAATCCGTATAGGTAAAAATAAATTTATAGACATTTTCACTGTCATCATTGTTACGCTTGTGATGACCGTACAACTTAGTGTATGAGTATATTTTTAACACAGTATTAGACTCCTTTCCTTTCACAATTAAGAACAGTCACATAAAGCCAAATTCAGTTAATGAAGCATATTTAAAACTCCTTAGTGTTCATTTCTGTTCTGTGAAACAAGACACTGGTAGCCCCTAGCATAGGGGGCTAGGAATAGAGTGAGCAGTAGAAAGAATCTAGTGAAAGCATGTTCTTTTTGGTACCTGAGAGGCAAAGCTTTAAATTGTTTAGGAATACTGCTTTTTACTTAAATGATACAGCCCTAAGCTTAAAAGGTGCTTGCCCTAAAGCAGTATGGAGTAATAAGACAACACCTTAAATAGTAACGGGGCGCCTGGGTGGCTCAGTCGGTTGAGTATCTTCCTTTGACTCAGGTCCTGATCCCAGGTCGTGGGATTCAGCCCCACCTAGGGCTCCCTGCTCAGCGGGGAGTCTGCTCCTCCCTCTGCCTCTCGCCCTGCACGTTCTCTCTCTCTCTCTCTCTCTCATGCTCTCTCAAATAAATAAATTTTTAATAAAAAAATAAAGTCAGGAAATTTATATGTCTTGTTCTCTATTTTAAACAGTTATATTGAGGTATTACATACCATGCAATTCATTCATTTAATGTGTACAATTTGATGGTTTTTAGTGTATTTACAGATATGTGCAATCATGACCACAGTTACAGAACATTTTCATCATCTCAAAATAAAACTATCACCCCCTGCCCCCATCCCCTAAGTCTCTCTGTCCCCAACCTTCAACAACCACTAATTAACTTTCTGTCTCTATGGACTTCTCTTTTCTGGACTTTGTATGAATGAAATCATATAATATGTGATTTTTCATGACTGGCTTCTTTCACTTAGCATAGTGTTTTCAAAGTCCTTTTTACAGAATGGAATGGAATAATATTTCATTGTGTGGCTATACCACATTTTGTTATCCGTTCAGTTGATGGACATACAGATTGTTTCCAGGTTTTGGCTATTGTGAGTAATGCTGCAATAAACATTTGTGTACAAGTAGAATTACTGGGTCCTATGGTACATTTAATCATTTGAATAATTGCCAGACTGGTTTCCCAAAGTGGCCACACCATTTTACATTTCCATCAGCCGTGTGTGAGGGTACCAGTTTTTTCATATGCTCACCAACACCTGTTAATATGACTTTTTTTGGTTCTGTTCATCTTAATGAGTGTGAAGTGCTATCCTAGTGTGGTTTTGATTGCATTTTCTTGGTAACCAAAGATATTGCACCTCTTCATGTGCTTGTTGGCCATTTGTATATCTTCTTTGGAGGAATGTCTATTCAGATCCTTTGCTCATTTTTTAATTGAGTGGTCTATTACTGAGTTATAAGAATTCTTTATATAATTCTAGGTACAAGTACCTTATTAGATACATGATTTGCAGATGTTTTCTCCCATTTTCTGGGTTGTCTTTTCATGTTCTTGATGGTGTCCTTAACAATTTTTAAAATTGTTTGACAAAGTCCAGTTTATTTTTAAAATTTTTTTTCTCATGCTTTCACTATCATATCTAAGAATCCCCTGCCAGATCCAAGGTTATGAAGATTTACATGTTTGTTTTCTTCTAAGAAGTTTTTGGTTTTGGCTCTTACTTTTAGGTCTTTGATCATTTGAGTTAATTTTTGTGTATGGCATGAGGTAGGGTCCACCTTTATTCTTTTGCACATGGCAGTTCAGTTGTCTGAGAACCATTTGTTGAAAAGACTATTCTTTACTCATTTGAACGGTCTTGGCACCCTTGTTGAAGATCGCTTGACCATAGATGTTCACACCTGGTTCTCATACCAACCTCAAATACAAGGGTCAGTTGAAGTTTAGATGGGGGGACAATTGTGTCACATGAAGATGTGATAGAGCATTTCATATTGAATTTCCAGATGGTCTTAAAATTCCTTTTTCTTTAACCCCGTGCTCAGAAGATATCTTACTTCGTTGATTTCAACAAATACTTGGTTATTTACCCTCCGCTCTACTGTTTACATGATAATCAGAGTGCAAATATCAGCCAACCCCTACAAGTCTTTGAGAACAGAATAAAGAGTTGTACAGAAAACTCTGATACAGGTGGTGTTTATATGGTCTGAAAATACATCAGTCTTCACTGAAAGGACCAGTGAAACAGTGGGGAGATTATAATTCCTATCAGTGTTCTTGACACATAGTAGATGAACAGTAAATGCTTCTCTTGGTTGAGAGAAGCTCATTGAAGAGGTAAAAGTTAAGAGAGACCTTGAAGGGGTAATGAAATTTCCAAGTGGGAGAATAGCAAGGGTCACTCAAGGGTCAGTCCATATTCTAGGGAACCATAAAAAATTCTGTGGGTGGCTGAATATAGGATGTACGTTTACTATGTGGTGAGATTGTGAAGGGCTTTGGAATCTGTTATGTAGGTGGGTGAGAGCTATGAAAGATTTTTATGACAGTTAACATGATCACCTGGGAAGATTAATGTGCTAGCAGTCTGAGAGGTAAATTTGAGTGGACGGTATTACTGGAAAGTTAATGAGTTGGAGGCTATTTTAAGCCTGAAGTTAAAGACCTCAAGAAGGAAAGCACAAATAGTAAAGGAGAAAAGGAAATTGATGGAACAGTAGATAAAAAGTTAGACATCTAAAGACATCATTTATGTCTTCCTCTCTTCGGGTGATCCTTTGACAAAGGAATTACAAGTTTCATTTCACTTAGGGATACATTACACCAGTGAAGAGAACATGAAGCGGTTAGAAGTGCTGGATGGGCTAGAAATGTTGATTTAGAAATCTGTCATAAATTTATTGAGTGATTACATTAAACCAGACTGTGGACATCTAGTCCCTGCCCTATGGAGTATATGAAAGGAGTCAATGTAATAAACACAGCTGTGTGAACAGACACCTGCAATACCAGGTGATACACGTGTATTTGAAATACGCACGTGGCACAAAAACGGTATAGAACACTGGAGTGATTTAATTGCATAGAAATGATCTTTGAAATCCTGAAATTGGTTGAAATTATCAAGAGAGAATAAGTAGAGTAAGACAAGGGACTGTTGATACATACTAAATTAGTATGTACTGTGCCTACACAACAGGTAGTAATAGTGTATAAGTTGTTTTCTTAATTCTGTTTTCTGATCTCTGGGTAGACCTCCAACTTTAAATGTACTCATTTTTCTGAAAATTTCAATGTGAGTTACCTTTGTTTCAGAGAAACATTTTGTGATCAGGTGTTTAAAGGAAGTGAGCACTGGAAATCACTAAAAACTTTTATGAAGCAGTAGCACTCAGTTGACCACTTTCCCTTAAAACCATTAAATTTAAGGATTTTAGAATGAACTATTTTTAGTGCCTCTAAAAAATGCTATTAAATGTAGTTGCTTGAGGTAGAGTTACTTTCTTGCAGACTTTTTTCTTAAGAATAAAATTTCCCTTTAATGTCATTTTACAAATACCCACTTTCCTACGAAATGGAATTGTGGTTTTTTTCTTTTTCTTCTGTGATGGTAGTTTTTACTTGGGGCAAAATTAACCTCAATTTAGTAAAATTCACTACCACTTCAATCAAGATACAGAACACTTTCATCACCTAAAAAAATTCTCTCACATAGTTAACACTTCCCACTTCTAATCTCTGGCAGCCACTGATCTGTTAGATGGAATCATGTGGTATGAAACTTTTTGAGTCTAGCTGCTTTAATTTAGCGTAAAGTATCTGAGATTCAAATGTTGTCTGTTATCGGTAGTTCATTACTTTTTTATTGCTGAATTTAGTATTCCATTGCGTGTATGTATCACGGTTGTTGAAGGACTGTTCCGTTGTTTCCAGCTTCTGGCATTAATGAGTAAAGTCAATATAAATATTTATGTGCAGGTTTTTGTATGAACACAGTTCTCATTTCTTTTGGGTGAATACTTAGAAGTGGGATTGCTGGGTTATATGGTATGTTTGGCTTTGTAAGAAACTGCCATACTTGTGCCAGAATGGTCTATGAGAGGTGAAGTCATTTGCTTTTAGTCTCATGAGTTAATGGCTATAGTAATAATACCACTCAGGAACATACCCATTAGGACACTATTCCCCAAGTCTGAGAATCATTAATCTATGGTTTCATGTTCTAAAAAGCACGATGCTTCGATACAAAAGCATGTCACTGTATTTCGTGGTGTCATAAAAGTTATTTTAATACAGAAATTTTACCCTTATTCAGAGAGTTACCCTACGTATTATTGAATGTTTGAATCTTGAAAGCTTGCCCCGGGGAACCTTTTGTGCAGCTAGATTTGTCTATTTTAGTCTCTGGTCAGGTTTCTGTTCATTCCATCTTTGAAATCTAATAAAATTCTAAGAGATTAAAGGAAGGAAGGGAAAGAAAGCAAAGAAAGAAACTGCCAAATTCTTCCAAATCAGATGTATCATTACATTCCCATAGCAATGAATGAGAATACTAGTTGTTGCACATCTTGTGTGCACCTGTTAGTGTCAGTTTTTATTTTAGGTAGTGGTGAGCTTTAGGCTGGTTTATATTGTCTTGAAAGAAGTGATTGTTAAATTGTCAAGAATTTGTAAACTGGTTATTAAACACAGCCATTGTTAAAATTAAGTTACAAACATATTTAAATGAATTCTATTGAAAATGAAGGTGGGGCGCCTGGGTGGCTCAGCTGGTTAAACGGCTTGACTCTTGGATTTTGGCTTAGGTCCTGATCTCCAGGCTCCTGGGATCAAGCCTCGTGTCAGGCTCTGCACTCAGTGGGGAATCAGCTTCAGTATTCTCTCTCTCTCCTTCTGCCCCTCCCTTCACTCACTTGCTCACTCTCTCTAAATAAATAAATCTTTTTTAAAAATGAAGGTAATAAATATTCAAAGCTTGTCACTTACTAATTCCCTTACGGAATTTTATTATTTCTTATGCTCTTGAGGTCATATGTCTATTGTATTTGTATGGTGTTAAGTGCGTATCTTCCCAAGTCCACTTTCAGTGAGGGGTAATCAGCCACAGCAGGCATGTTTATGCCACAAAAATCAGCAGAAGCTGTCAGTCAGAGTCTTCACTCTCAAAGACATGGTTGCTAAACATTTACCAGCACAACAGTGATTTTTAGCCCTTCTAACAGGTTTGTAGTGTTCTCATTGTAGTTTTAATGTACATTCTGTAATGATTAGTGATGTTGAGGTCTTTTCATGTGCATATTCACCATCTGAAAATCATATTTGGTGATGTTCTTTCACATCTATTGCCCATTTAAAAATTTGGATCTCCTTATTGAGTTTTGAGAATTCTTCATGTATTCTCAATACAAATCCTTTGCCAGATGTGTGTTTTGCAAATATTCCTACCCAATCTGTGGCTTGTTGTTTTGTGCTATTAACATTACCTTTCACAGACTGAAAGTTTGTTTTTTGGATGAAGTTTAAGTTATCATTTTGCTGTTGTTGATTGTACTTTAGATGTCACATATGAAATCCTTTCTTAATGAAGTTTTATAATTTTAGCTTTTAAATTTAGGCCTAGGATTCATGTAATTTACATGTGAATTCAAGTTACGGGTTTTTTTGCATATAGATATCCAGTTGTTCCAGCACCAATTATTGAAAAATAATCACACTGTTAAGGTTTGTTTTATGGCTCAAAATATGGTCTTTTATGGTAAATACTATGTTTGCACTTCAAAAGGTTATATATATAGTCAGATGTTGATGGGTGGAGTGGTCTGTAAATGTTATTTCAAGTTGGTTGGTTGTATTTTTCAATATATACATCATCATTGAATCTCATATGCTTTATGCTGAGTTTAGAAGCTAAACTTAAAAGGTTTCTTGATGAGTTATTTTTGCATCTTTTTCAAAGATCACTTGAGCATATATATGTGTATACATCTATTTCTGGACTCCATTCTATTTCACTGATCTACTGACTCCTTTTGCCAGTTGTATGCTGTCTTAGTGTAACTGAGTCTTGAAATTTGTAGTGTGAGTCCATTGACTTTTTTCTTTCCAAAATTGTTTTCGCTTTTTTACTACTTTTGCCTGAAAGTTTAAAATCAGTTTATTGATTTCTACCAAAACTTCCACCTCAGATTTTGATTTGGGATTGTGATGAGTCCATAGATTAGTTTGGGGAGAATTAGCATATTAACAATATTGAGCCTTTAAGCCATAGGTTTGCTATTTCCATTTTTTTGGTTTACTTGATTGATTTTTTTCATCAGTGTTTGTAGTTTTCAGCATACCGCTCTGGCACATATTTTGTTAGTTTATACTTATTTCATGGTTTCTTTTTACATTTGCTCATTGGTGGCATATGGACCCTCTATCCAGCAACTATACTAAACACTCATTAGTTCTAGTTTTTTTGGAGCGTCCATGGGATTTTCATGTATATAATCATACTGTTTGTGATTTGGAGTTTTATTTCTTTGTTTCCAATCTGTGTGCCTTAACGTAGTAGCTAAGACCATCAGTATAATATTGGATAGGAGTGGTGAAAGTGGATATCATTTTCCCTTTTGTGAACTTAGGAGGGAAGTACTCTCTCTACATACGTTGTTATCTGTTTTTTTTTTCTTTTTTTAAGATTTTATTTTTAAGTAATCTCTCCACCCAACATGGGACTTGAACTCACAACCCCAGGATTCCGTGTCGCATGTTCTGCCAACTGAGCCAGCAAGGTGCCCCATAAGTTTTTTTGTAGATGTTCTTCATCAGGTTAAAGAAGTTCTATTCTTAGTTTTCTGAAATTTTGTATTACCGAATTGAGGCTGGTTTTGGCAGATTCTTTTTCTACGTTTAATGAGATAATTATGTAGTTTTTTTCCTAGGTTAATGATAACGTGCATTATATTGATTGATTTTAAAACACTGAATAAACCTTGCATTCCTGGGATAAGCCCGTCACAGTCATAAAACCCTTTTTATATGTTGCTGCATTCAGTTTGATAGTATTTTGTTTAGGTTCTCATGTCTGTTGCAGTAGATATTTGTGTAGTATTTTCTTTTACTTGTAATATCTTTGTCTGGTTTTGGTACCCAAAATACTGGTCTCATTAGAGGAATTGGAGACGAGTATTCCTCTTCTGTATTCTTGAAGAGATTGCGTGGAATTAGTCTTATGTCTTCTTTAAAGGTTGATAGGACTCACTAGTGAAATCATCTGACATGTAGTTTTGTTTTTGGAAGACTTTTAACTTCAAATTCATTATCTTTAATAGATACAGGGTTATTTCTTGTTGAACTTCTGTAGTATGGGTCTTTCAAGGAATTTGTCCATTCAGTCTAAGTTGTGAAATTTATGGACATAAGGTTTTTCATAATACTCTTTTATCCTGTGATCGTGTCTGTGAGTGTTGCCCTTGCCTTTTCATTCCTGGTATTGATAATTTATGTCTTCTATTTAATTATTTATTCATTTGTTTTGGTCTTGCTAGAGAATATCTTGGGATCTTTTCAAAAAATCAACTTTGCTTTCTTTTTTTTCTATTGTTTGTAGAGGCTTGGATCATTGATTTGAAACTTGGCTGTTTTTTGTTTGCTTCGTTTTGTTTTTGAGTATTAATTAGCTGTATATTTCTTTAAAAGCAAAGCTTTAGCTGTATCCCACAAATTTTGATGCTGTGTTTTGTTTTCTTTCAATTTAAACTATGCTCTAGTTTCCCTTCTGACTTACTGTTTAACTTATGGGTTATTTAGAACTATGTTAATTTCCAAAATTTGGGGATTTTCTCAGTATGTCTTTGAAATTAATTTCTAGTTTAATTTGATTATGGTTAGAAAATGTTTTATGATTTTAGTTCTTTTAAATGTGTTAACATTTGTCTCATGGCCCAGAATATGGTTTCTTTTGGCGAATATTCTGTATGTGCTTGAAAAGAATGTATATAATCTGATGTTACTATTGGAGTGTTCTATAAATGTTAAGTCAAGTTGGTTAAAAGTTTTTCCAGGTCTACTCTGTCTTGCCTTGTTACCTATCTATTCTATCAATTACTGTGAGAAGAGTGATGAAGTCTCCAAATATAATTGTAGATTTTTAATTTTTTATACTTTCAGTTCAGTTTTATCTTCATATTGAAGCTCTGTTGTTAGACACAGACTTAGCATTGTTATGATTTCTTGGCAAATTGATGATCCTTTTATCATATGATGTCCCTCTTTATTGCTGATAATACTCTGTCGGAAGTTTATGATGCTAAGGTAGCACTCCATCTCTTTTTTGATTGTTTGCATGACATAGTTTTTCCATTCTTTTACTGTTAAATATCTGTGTTTTTAAAAGTAGTTTTTTTGTAGGCAGCATATTGTTCTGTATTGCTGTTTTTATATCCAGCCTAGCTACTTCTGTTCTCTAATTGGTGTGTTTAATGTAATTATTGGTGTAATTGGATTAGATCTACCATTTTATTTGTTTTCAGTTTTTTTCTGTTTCCCCTTTTCTCCCTTCTTTTGTATTACCGTAATGTCTGTAAGTAATTTTAATTTATCTATTGGGTTTTTTGCTTTATCTTTCCTTCCTCTCTATAAATAGTTTTATAATACATGTATTTTAACGTATATTATATTTACATATGTATGTGGTTGCCCTTATAATCATTTACCTCCCTTCCTTTATGTTATAGTTTTCACCTATTATCTCCATATATTGAAAACCTTACCAGACAGTATTATAATTTTTGCTTTTAGTCATATACATTTTAAATAATGTAAGAGAAGAAAAATAGTCTATTACATTTCTCCAGTAACTGTTTCTGTGATTCTCACTGTATTCCTGAAGATCCAACTTGATGTTACTCACACCAGGTATCTTCAGGCTAACGATTGTCTTTTGGTCCCCCCACCCCAACTTTTTTAAAGAACTGGCCTAGTGATGACAGATTTAACTATTATAAGAAAACTATAATAAAGCTAAAAGATTCACAATCTAGATTCTCTTATGTTACTCATTATACTTTAGGGTTAAGAAATACAGAAACGGTCCCTAAACTCAGTTGAAACGTAAATGTTGGGAAAAGGGCATATTTTTAGGTTTTTTTTTTTTTAAGATTTTATTTATTTATTTGAGAGAGAGAGAGAATGAGAGAGAGCACGAGAGGGAAGAGGGTCAGAGGGAGAAGCAGACTCCCCGCCGAGCAGGGAGCCCGATGTGGGACTCGATCCCCAGACTCCAGCATCATGACCTGAGCCAAAGGCAGTCGCCCAACCAACTGAGCCACCCAGGTGCCTGCGTATTTTTAGTTTAAACCATGAAAATTTTATAATAATTGTAGACTTAATTCAGCTACTGTTAAATTTTTCTGTTAACAGTAAAGGAATACTTTGAACTTATTATACATGCAACATGTTTTCAAGATCTGATTTTTTTACTATTGTAAAATAATCAGTGTTATATATGGCTGTAAAACATTACATTTTTGTTAAATATAACTCAGCATGACAAATGAGTATCTCTAAAGGGATGACTGGAAAAGATTTTTTTAATCTTAAGTGCCCTTTTGTTAAGAAGGAAAATGAATAAAAATGTGGTTTTGGTTTATTCTTACCCTTAGAGGAGGTACTATGAATAGCTGTTCTTGTTCTTTCTTCCCTTTTTATCAAGAGAATGTTCTGTTTCTATAATGTAGAGAGATGTAATTATAACAGTTAAACCTGCTAATCCATCATCTATTATTGTTTTTTTTTAACAGTCAAGTCCATCATCTCCAGAACCAGCTAGTCTTCCTGCAGAAGATGTGAGTCCAGACTCAAATGGTCCAAAACCTGCAGAGGTAGTGCTAGATGACGACAGAGAAGATCTTTTTGCAGGTAATTATGAATATCTTTAATTTTTTTAGTAATAGTCTACTATCTCCTGTTACAAGATATTCTCTAAATACCTGAAAAACTGAAATTTTGTGTAAGGTATAGTGGTAGTTCTTACCAACTTGGAATGATAGGAAATTTCCAGTTAGATCACTTTGTGAAAAATATATAGACTATTGAGAGAAGTAAATATGTAGTCCTTTCTGGTTTTAAGCATTTGAAAATAAATCACATATTATAATTTGATGTTTTGATCAGTACTTACACTCAAAAAACTAATGGTTGTTGAGAAATACCAGTGATTGTAATCTTTGTTACAGGTGTCACAAGCAAAATTAAACTCTGGATTTTAAAGTCAGTTAAAATCTCTTTGTTTTAATAAAATACTTCAGTATTTACCACCTGTTGTATTTTGATTCACTTTTGGGTGAGTAAATTGATGGTTGAGGAATTTATTTTCCTGAGCAGGATTTGGTGTAGTCCTACCTTTAAAAAAAATTGCATTCTCTTCAAAACAGTTATATCTACTTTAACATTAAAACTTGGGTAAAAGTTAATGTTTGGGTATTGAAAGGCAAATCTTTTTTAGAATTAATGACTCAAAAAAGTAAGTAGTGAATCTTGTTTAACAACTTAATTTACCTGAACTGGTCTTCACTGGGTTAAAATTCAATAATGTGTCCTCAGCTTTTATAGTAGTTGCATATTTGAACCATTCTTTATTTTTTGTATAAATATGTTTGAAGATACGATTCTCTATGACAAAGGTCCATGTGAGTTCCTGCTTGATTAGGTTTATGAAAAGTTTTTACTACAGATGAATTCGTGTATTTCATGTCAGAAAAATTAAAATACCATACCAAGTACCAATCATATTTCCCATTCATTTTTTAGTTAGTAGCTACCTAACAACTTACCGTTTAACCAAAGTTGTAATATTCGTTTTTGTTTTCTTTTATGGACTTTTTCCCAGGCAGCCCTTAAAAGTTTTTTTATGGCATTTATGTGTTAAACTAAAAGATGACATGAGTGCTTTCTCTCCTTAGTGGGTACTAATCTAAAATTGTGTGTAATCCTCTAATAGTATAGAGTTATACATAGAAGTTCCAGATTATCCATTTCATAAAAGACCCTTTCACCTTGAAATCTTAGAATTTATACATAAGGAGTGTGCTGAAGCTAACAACAGAACTATGTGAGGGTTTTGTTGTTTTTTTTAACAGTATGCACAACTGATCAGTTTGCCAAGTGAGGACTGTACAAAGATATTTGCCCACTTGACTTGATTAGAAAAATCTTTTTCATAGTTTACTCTACCTAGCAATCTATACTAAATACTGTCTTTCAGTTATGGTTGCCAGCGTTAGTATTTGTTTTAAAAAAGAGAGGGGGACGCCTGGGTGACTCCGTTAAGCATCCAACTCTTGGTTTTGACTCAGGTCATGATCTCAGCATCATGAGATCGAGCCCTGCATCGGGCTCCACACTAAGCAAGGAATCTGCTTAAAGATTTTCTCCCTCTCTCTTTCTACCCTTCCTCCCACTCACGCTCTCTCTCTTTCTCTCACAAATAAACAAATAAAATCTTTTAAAAATAATAAAAAAGACACATGGACTGAAAAATAAACATAGTCATCTGTTTCTATTTCCTTTGCTTTCTACAAACATAGAAACTTTGGGAGTGGGGAGGGCCTCGATCTTACAATGTTAAGATAATGACCTGAGCTGAAGTCAAGATTCAGATACTTAACCTGAGCTACCCCGGCGCCTCTTATGTTTAATCTTTTATCTTAAACTCAGGTGTATTTCAAAATGACATCGTTAGATGTTCTAAGACCTAATCTGGTCGTTTTTATGTGAATGGATTAATACTACACTTGCCTCTTACTTTAATGCCTTTAAGCATGTATGTCATTCCTCCCTGGAGGAGTATGATTCTTAGAAACCATAACAAAGAGTAGCATATGTTATCAGGATGGTGAAGACTACTGTCAGGTAATAATAACATGTGCTTAATTTATTTCCCCTATCTTAGAGGAGAGAATATCAATATTGCTCTAAGGATCTAGCCATTTTGATTTTAGAACCATGAAGAGATTAGATAGTATTGGTACCTTTTGGGTAGCATTTCAGGTACTTTTTTGTTAGACATGGTACCAGAAAATTTGAGTGTGACATACTACTGTTACTGGTTTACTTGGAGAGCCTTCACCAAATAGACTTGACTACACAGCCCCTCCACTATTTGTTACATCCTTCACACTAAGCTTTACCGAACATCAAGAAAGGATCATAGAGGAGTAAGTGAGGGTGAGCAAATTGCCAATGTTGAAATGGTCCTGGACTTTTAAATCTTGTTTCTGCCAGAGTCCTTAGCTTACTTCACTTACACATTTCAGCAAAGGATACAAATTGTAAGTTTAATGAGTATTCCTTTGTTTAAAAAATTCTTTAGTATCTATGTTATGAGTGAAATATTTCTTCCCTGGCATTGACATCATCAGTTTATACTTGTCCTCAAAGTATCTCTTCCCAGGAAAAGTTCATCTTTATACTTAAAACCTGTGGGGCATCTCCTGGAACCTGCAGGTCTGGTTTAAATTAAGATTTGTGAATTTGTAGTATGTTAGTTTACTTAGCTAAAAGTTATGAGAAGACTTTAAGCCGCAGACTGTATTAGGATGCTGAATCTAAATACCCATTTTCATTTTCCTCCTCCAGGTTAGCTACTTAGTTCATATTTAGCTTTTTTTATTTTGAGGTTTCTTATTATTTATGAAACAGCCTATCAGAGTCCTTGCAAAGAACACAAAATCTGTTCTCAGTGAAGTAAAATGTGATTGAAAACTTAAAGTTAAATTTATCTGTCCTGATACATCAATAAAGTTAATATGCCTTTCCCTTTGTCTCTGGGTCTGTTGCCAATAGCAGTGCCTCTTTTAGAGAATTTTAGATTTCTCTTCGTTTACTGCTTGTTGTTTTGCTTGTTTATAGATAATAGATCTCACACCTCCTAGCTTTGATACACTGCTTTCTTATTTTCTTACGTTGCTCTTTGGTTTCATTTTTTTAAAGAACGAATAAATACTAGCCGTCTTAACTGCCTGATGGCTTTTAGTTTTTTACATTAGGGTCATTTATTGTCTAATTGTCTATTTTACATCTATCATCTGTTTTCCTTCTGGTTACCACAGTTGGAAAGATTTCTGGTTTACTATAAAAATATAAAGAGAGTTACGTCAAGTAAGGAACATGAGAAAACCAGTAAGAGTAGATTGATAAAATGTTGACCTGTTTACATTTAAATGTAAATGTTAACATTATTTACCTTATTTCAGGTAAATATGTTGTTACTGCTATACTTTTTGAGGTATTAAAATGGATCACTGACTGCCATTACTACCTTCCCAAACCTCTGGGAATCTAAGAACCTCAGGTTAGAAACCACTGGTCTGATTCTGTTTCCCTTACAGCCCTGCCTTTCTTTTCTTGTTATCAGTTCTATAATCCCGCAGAACTGTGGTTTTCTTCATGGCCACTGAATGTAATTTTCATTTTTCTGGTTTTGCTTTTTATTTGTGCTATTGTTTCATTTTCCTAGAATTCTTTCCTCATATTTTGTCTACCCATTCAGATCCTCTCAGATCAGTTTCATTAACTATTGCTGATTTCACCAGCCTAAAGTATTGTCTCCCGTCTCAAATTGTAGTGTTTGTTCTGTAGTTCATATAGCAATTAAATCTTTTAACATTCTTTTTATTGTTCTCTTGGCTATTATTTGTCTTTTATTATTATTTAACATTCCACATGCTTGTGTCTTATTTCCCAACTAGATTATAAACTCCCTGAGGGCAGGTATGATATTTTACATTTCTTTGTGTTTCTCCATTGCATTTAGCACAATGTTACATAGCTTGTAGACAATCAGTTTATTGATTTGATTTGATTTTAAATATGTTTAATTTTAGAACTTTCAAGTGGATGAGCATTTTAAATTAAAACTTAAACAGCTGTTTGCTTTGTGTCATATTCATGTCTTCAACTAATATTCAGTAATCTTTAGCAGTTAATTGCTTTAGATTGCTAGCTTTGTGGATTTTTGCATAACAGATTTTTAATCCCAGCTGGGATTGTTCTGGGCAGCCTATTGCCATAAAATTTGTGTTTGTATGTATAAAATAATCATGTTAGCCTGAATAAACAATTTTGAAAGGTAAGTTACCCCAGGCATAAGATATATTACAAACCCAGCACAAATGAATGTGGAATTATCCACACCATTGCTTTCCTACTAGCTTTATCCCTACCACTAGTATAGATAATTATGCTGACTTACTATAATTCTTCCTAAAATCAACAGTCACTGTTGGTTTTAAAGTATTGATGAACAACTAAGGAAGGATTCATTAAACTATTTATAACAAGTATTTTTAAATAACTTTATTGTGATTTTTTTGTGGGTAGTCTAAAAATATTTTTCATAACTCATTAACTGCAAATAGACTATTGGGGTTTGTTATCAGTGTCCTAAACTAACTTGTTTAATTTGTATCTAGAAGCCACAGAAGAAGTTTCTCTGGATAGTCCAGAAAGGGAACCTATCCTGTCTTCAGAACCTTCTCCTGCAGTCACACCTGTGACCCCTACTACACTCATTGCTCCCAGAATTGAATCAAAGAGTATGTCTGCTCCTGTGATCTTCGATAGATCCAGGGAGGAGGTATGGGAAAATGTTTGTATTCTAAATTAATATGTAATTAGTAAGCTTTTTGTTCCCCCACCCAGCATCACTCTCCTATTAGTCATCTCTAATCAAAGCCTTTAGACACTTTGGGGAAAAGGTATTGGACTAAAGAAGTCAGCTGATTTGGCTTCTAATTTTATCTTCATCACATTTTAACCCAGTGACTTGGGCACATTACTTTCCTTCTTAAGGATTTTATCATTTGTGATCTCATGATGCTTATTTATGACTCTCAGAGTTTCTGTGTTAGTCAAATGAGAAAATGTATGAAAGTGCCTTAAAAACTTTAATAAGGTGACATTATTTGTTGAATCATGCAGTAAATGTTAGTGGTTATGTTGGCAAGGTACAGGATGGGTTGTGAATGGAGAGGAAGCACAAGAGGGCCTTCCTGTGAATAATGGTGTTTGTGAAAGTTACTGAGCTGTATACTTAGGATTTATATAGTTTATGTTACAATTCAAATAAGGTTTAGTTTCTTAAAAATCTGTACAAGAAAAAGATTATGTACAAAAAGATTATGGTTAGAAAAACTCATTTTCTTTTAGATAGCCTTAGGCTATTAATACTACTCCAGAATAGTTTCAGTATTTAACAATTTCCATGCTCTCTTCTTGAGAATAACAAGACTTCCCTACAGAGCTGCCCCTAGGATTGCTTATTTATAATGGCATTAAAAAGTGCTTCTCTTCAGTCTCACAGGGTTAATTGTTTTTCCTCCTTACTGCTTTCTTCAATGAACTTTATAAATGCTTTCATTGGCTTCAAGAAGAGCATGTGTTTACTAGGTTATTAGAGAAATCATGATGCTAAAGATTCTAAGTGTATTATTTCTACAGATATGTAGCGTTCTACCAGCAAAAGTAATAGCTACCTCCTGGTCATTAAAGAGTAGAGATACAACTTTGAAAAGTGCTAATATTAAAAATAATTAAGGTGTTAGTTTAATGATCTGAATCTGAAGACTCAGTTTAGAGAAGAACAACAAAAAAATTCTGCAGTATTCCTACAGAAGACTAAATCTGAGGAGTTGTGAGAAAACAAGACTTTCTATAACTTCTCCAGATGACCCTTTTGTATATGTGTATTTGTGTGTTTTGTTTTTGTTTAAATATTGTAAAGGAAATGTGAAAGCTTTATTGTTTTTCAGAAACAGAGTGCTGAGTGGCTTTTTAAATTGTTATGACAACGACCCTCATAAAAGATAGATGGTAAAAATTGAAGTTATTAGTGTTATAATAATATAAAGTGGAATCTTTAACATCAAAAAAATTACCTTTTCTAGATTGAAGAAGAAGCAAATGGAGATGTTTTTGATATAGAAATTGGCGTATCAGATCCAGAGAAAGTTGGTGGGTCAATATTTACTATATTTTAAATTTGCTTCTTTTTGATAAGTACCTTGGTTGTTAATATGTTGTTTTTCTTTTTTAAGTGCAGTGTTAAGTATTAAAATGATACTTTTATTTTTAAGCTTGTGGGGCTTTTTTGTTTCTCATTTTATTTTTTTTTTAGCTTTATTGAATTTAAATAATTTTATATATTTAAGATGTACAGTGTGATGATTTAATATATGTACACGTTATGAATTGATAATCACAAGTCAGTCAGCATATTACTTCACATAGTTACCCTTTTGTGTGTGTGGTTAAGCTTATTGTTTTTAATAGTATTGCTTGACTTTTCTTATAGGTGATGGCATGAATGCTTACATGGCTTATAGAGTAACAACAAAGGTGAGTCTTCGCTCCTTTAAAAAAATAGTGAACCCTATATGTAGTATGAGCTTACAACAGGGATTAAGGTTTAAGGATTTCCTGTCTTTACAAAGGTTACCATCCAGTGAGATTTCAAATAAGTAGTTACAGTGAGTTATGAGCAGTTTGTTAAGTGTAATATTCTCTAAAGTAGAGGTAAAGTGTTATATGGCGGTATGCAGGAAGGGACTTAATATAGACAAAAGTAGAGGAAGTGATGGGGGGCAGGACACAGAGAAAGGAGAATGCTTGTTCCAGGCAAAGGGGTTTGCTTTTACAAAGGTGAGGTGTCAAGAAAACAATTGTGCTTTCCAGGATCTGCAGGAAGCGGTGCCTACTGAAAATTGGTGGTAGCCTCCCTATATTATAAACAGCCACATTAAGGAATTTGGGCTTTATCCTTAGTATAATGGAGAGTATTTGAAGAGATTCAGGCAAGCATGTGGCACAATTGGATTTTTGTTTTAGAAAGATCTCACCGACTACTAAATTGGGAGCAAAAAGTAGAGGTCAGGATTTCCAGTGAATTCCTTTGCAGTATCTAAAGGATTGTAGGCCTTAGATCTTAAAACAAGAGAGAGATCTACAGCAGTCCTAGCTGTGAGAAGTGATATTTTATACTAAGGAATTGATTCTGAAGCTAGAATGGTGGCTTCTTGAGTTGTGTAGGAGGAGGTAGAGTCATTAGGGCTTGGATATAAGGACTGAAGGAGAGACGCCTGAGTCACTGACTAGAGGATCTCCATGGTTGTCAGAGGGATCGCAGAGAAAAAGCAGCACAGTTTGGACGGGTGTGAGATTTATTAATTCATTGAAGAAATATTCATTAAACACTTACCATGGGCTCCAGCTCTATTCCAAGCATGGAGGTTTAGTAGGAAACAATACAAACAGGTGCCCTTCTCGCTTGGAGGTTATGTTCCAGCAAGAGATGTGGTGAATTTGAGGTGGCAGCAAGATTTAAGTGCAAGTATCCCTTGGGCATTTTGATATCTTGGACTGAAGCTCAGAGATTTGGGCCAGAGGGAACGATTTAAGAGTCATTAACATAAATAGAGTTGATGAGATGAGTCAAGGATAGAGTCAAGCAAACATTGTGTCTTTTTAAGTTTCTGTAAAAAAAAAAAAAAATGGGTAATGTAGGTTTTTTTTCGGTTAGAAATTTATCAACACATTAGCTACTGTGCATTCTTTTGCAAAGTAAACCAGAGTGTGTGTGTGTGTGTGTGTGTGTGTGTTCAGTTAATGTGATACTAACTTCTAAAAAACTGCTTTGTATCAGAATGTGAAATACCTCTTCTTCACTTGTAGACTTCTCTTTCCATGTTCAGTAAGAGTGAATTTTCAGTGAAAAGAAGATTCAGTGACTTTCTCGGTTTGCATAGCAAATTAGCAAGCAAGTATTTACATGTTGGTTATATTGTACCACCAGCTCCAGAAAAGAGTATAGTAGGTAAGTATGGACTTGTGACTGTTACTGGTTCAGTTGTAACTATACAGATTAGGATATTATGATCGTTCATTATCATGATAACTCATAATGTCCAGTGATACTGAATTTAATAAATATACCATTTATGATAATCATACATCAACTAAGGAATGTGTAAGCTAATAGTTTTATTTTCTAACATCTTAGGATTTTGATTTATATAGGATCAATTTAGGATTTGATTTATATAATCTAATGTTGTTAAATATTGGGTTAGAATTTGCCAAGTTGAAAGCAGTTGAAAACCCTAACATTTTAGGGTCATATTACTGAGTAACGCTCAAAAGATACTTAATATTAATAGCATATTAACATTTTTCTAAGAGATGGGGGTATTTGGCTTTCAGCTATTCATTGTCCAGAAAGGAGATTCCATCCAGTCTGGATCTTCTAAGACCTATCATGTTAGTGTATTTCATGCTTCACTTTAATGCTTAAAAAACATTTCTACCCGTGGGTACCTGGCTGGTTCAGTCAGTTTGAGCATGCGTCTCTTGATCTTGGGGTTGTAAGTTGGAGCCCCACATTGGGTGTAAAGATTGCTTAAAAATAAAATCTCAAAAAAAAAAATTCCTCTTGTACAAGTAATAAAGGCTTAGGTGAGAATATGCAGAAGGGAGCACCTTGTTGGCTCAGTTGGCAGAGCATGCGATTCTTGATCTCAGGGTCGTGAGCTCAAGACCCACACTGGGTGTAGAGCTTACTTTAAAAGTAAGGGAGGGGCACCTGAGAGGCTCAGTCAGTTGAGCTCCGATTCTTGATTTCAACTCAGGTCATGATCTCAAGGTCATGAAATGGAGCCCCTAGTCAGGCTGCATTCTTATTGGGAAGTCTACTTGAGATTCTCTCTCCCTCTCCTTCCTCCCCTCCCCCAGCTTCTGGGTGCATGTGTGCATGCACGCTCTCTAAAAATAAATAAATCTTTTCAGTTTTTTAAAAAAAGCAGAAAATTACAAAAGAGAATGATTTGTTGTCCCATTAACTGTCATCTCTTAAAATTTTGTAGTTTTTCCCAGTGTTTTCAGTTAGGAGTTTTTATTTACCATACTTTGTCTTTGTATGTAAGATTATTCAGAAAATAAAAAAATGAGTCTGATCTTTAAATTGTGGGGTTTGTTTAAACATTTTGTTTGTAAAGCACTTATTGGTATCTTTAATGATTTTGAGACCTGATATATTTAAATGCATTTGTTATATTCTCTGTGATTTTTTTTAATTATAAAAAACTTTTTAGGGGCACCTGGCTGGCTCAGTTGGTGGAGCATGTGACTCTTGATCTTGGCTGTGAGCTCAAGCCCCACATTAGTGGTAGAGTTTCCTTAAATTCATGAAATTTTTAAAAAACTTTTAAAAAAATGTGAAATAGTAGTAAACTCAGTATTTGTAAGACAAAAATAAGTTTAGTGATAAGAGTGGCTTGCTTTATTTTTTGTTTTTACAGTTTTCCAAATCTCATCTCCAGCTTAGTAGGAAATAGTTACGTTCTCCTGTATGTTTCTACATTCTGTTGTGATATAACACACCTTACAACCTTTGTAAAACTCCACTGAACTCTCATGAAAGAGTGAGAGTAAAAAAGACAATAGTTTAATATTATGAAAATAGCCTTTGGTGCACACTTCCCCACAACCATACAAAAAAGGGTCTCAGAAATCTTTCTGGTATTCTCACCATACTTTGAGAACTGCTAACCTAGTAAATCTTATTTCTTTTACCTCTGAACTTTTGCAGTGGTATCTTTTGGCGTCCTTCTGTGTAGGGAACTTAAGTTTCATGTATCACAAATTGTTTATTATTATCTTTCTTCCTTTGACTTTAGTTGTGCAACTATTTTTATATATCAGAGGGAAAAAATTATTTTTCTCATTTTGGTGGCTAACATGCTAATCTAGTCCTTAAACAGTGAGCGCCCCCCCAAAAGAAAATTGAAAAAGTAAATTTTAATGCCCACGTTTATTATGTTTCAGGCTAATATTTTGCCTTAGTTAACCTTCCACACATTATTACAGTATAACAAATAGCATGTGTAAATTTAAAGTAGAAGTGAGAAACTAAATCCTGAGAGCATCCTTTTCTGAAACTGATTCTGACAGCCTTCAAAGGGTTATTAGGGACCAGTCACACAGTTTTGTTTGTATTATCCATATACATGGCCAAGATAGCCTCTTACATTGTAAGGCTATCAGTTAAATTATAGGACTAATTAACATTGAGAGCTTACTGTACTATGGCCCTGTACTAAATAATGTGCTTTCTCTCATTTAATCCTCATAGCAACTTTATGAAGTTAACTTACTGTTGTCCTTATTTAATAGGTGTAAGGAAGCTAAGGTTCATGAAGGTTACGTGACATGTTCCGTGCCATTCAGCTACTAAGAGGCAGAGCTGAGCTTTGAATACAGGCCATCTTACTCTAGAACTTATATTTTTAATCACTATTCTAGTCTGCCTCTAATTTTGGTATTTTTAAATTATTGTTATGGTTTGCTTTTATTTTTTATCCAAAATAAAAAACTTTCCAATTTTAAAAATAATCTAATGCTGTGTTCTTGTAAACTTGTCTAATGTAATTTAAGGTGGATTGAGTTTTTAAAATTATTTATTTATATACCACTTTATTCCAAAAAGGACTTGAGACAACTACATATAATGCAGTTTTTTTAAAAGATCAAAGTAAAGAAATTAGCAAGAAAAATAAATAGTCACATAGTAAGATGAAGTCAAGGTAAACAGTTCCTTCAAAATGTATGCATAAAGTCTGAACAGTCACTAAAGGTGGATAAAAAATTGATCTGTGAACTTCCTGGCAGCCAACCAAATACAGAAGCAGTCATTTTTTCATACTGGCCATCAATTTTTTTAAATAAAAATGAATAGGTTGTCTTAAGAAACTGTTGAAATATGGGAGGCCTTTTTGATTATGTAGGCAGCGGTTTTCAAGTGATGAACACTTAAAGTGAGATAGCAGAAAAGGAACGGTAACTTGCCTTCATTGCTGAAAAGTTGTTAACTACCCCTGAAGGAAGAGGAGTCTTTTCATTAGCCCAAAACTGCTACCCCTTTATAAGATTAGTTAACTCAAAAACACCATTTCACTAAGCTTTTAGAAAAGAACAACAAAGTTGAAAAGTTTTATAAGTTAACTGACTAGAGTGTTTTTTATTTGCTGCTTTGGCCTGTATTGGTTACTTGTAGGAAGTAGCATGAGCACAAGATCCTTAAAGGGAAAGTGATAAGATATTTCAGGGAAACAATATGTTGAATAATTAACATCCCACTTCAGTTGGTCCATTCAGGATAGATAATTTTAGGTGTTTGGGTTTTCTTTTTCAAAGTTGTATTTCAGAAGAACTATGTTAAACAAAACATTATCGGGCGATATGTTTATTTACCAGATGTACCAGCCTGAATAAGAATTACATGGTTTTACATAATCCTATTTTTAATGGCTTTGTTGAGATATAATCCACGTAAGTGGATATAATTCGGGGCATCTGGTTGGCTTAGTTGGTAGAGCATGTGACTCTTGATCTCAGGGTTGTGAGTTCAAGTGCCATGTTGGGTGTAGAGCTTACTTAAAAAAATTATAAAGTGTATGTAATTCAGTGTAGTATATAAGGCTTCTAGTATATTCAGAGTTGTGTACACACCACCACAGTTTTAGAATATTTTTATTACCGCTTAGCCATCATCCTCTAATCCGCAAGCCCCTAACCCCATGCAGCCACTCATTTACTTTCTCTGTAGATATGTCTATTCTGAACATTTCATATAAAGGGAATTAGACAATGAATGGGTCTTCGTGACAAACTTCTTTCACTTAGCATTTTTTTTTTTTTTAGGATTTTATTTGAGAGAGAGAGCACGAGCACAGGGAGGGGCAGAAGAAAAGGGAGAAGACCTCCCACTGAGCAGAGAGCCGGATGTGGGACCCTGAGATCATAACCTGAGCCGAAGGCAGACGCTCAACCAACTGAGCCACCCAGGCGCGCCTCACTTAGCATGTTTTTAAGGTTCATCCATGTTGTAGCCTATGTCAGTACTTCATTTCTACAGAATTGATGTTGAAAGGAAAAAGAACAAGGGAAAAAGAATCTGCAGTCTGATACGGTAGTGTTAAAATTGAAATTGCCATTACAGAAATGATTAACATGATTCTAGTTTTTTAAATTATGAAAGCACTTGTTTCAACTATTACAAAACCAGCTATGATAAACATCATGTTCTCAGACTCTACAGTGGGGAAAATATTTAGCAAATTCATGCATTACACTTATTTTTCTAGTCCCCAAACTAAAGAACCTTAATTATTGCTTATAAGAAATGAAAATATTAATTGAGGGGCACCTGGGTGGCTCAGTCGGTTAAGCGTCTGCCTTCGGCTCAGGTCATGATCTCAGGGTCCTGGGATTGAGCCCCGCATTGGGCTCCCTTCTCAGGGGGAAGCCTGCTTCTCCCTCTCCCGCTCCCCCTGCTCATGTTCTCTCTCTCACTGTGTCTCTCTCTGTCAAATAAAATCTTAAAAAAAAAAAAGAAAAAATATTAATTGAGCTTAAATTTGCTAATGTGAATCTCTTTATGCATATTGAAATGCAAACACATTTTAATTTACCAAGAGTGTAGTATATCAAACAGATGAGGAACCCAAACGGGTAAGAAGACTGCAGACACAGCTCACCTCTGCTCTATCTGGTTTTGTGTTGTACTTGCCAAGTTGAGATGTTAATATAGCATGAGTTTTAAATCCTCAGAAGTATGATACTAGTGATAAATTTAGAGCTTTTGTCAAGTTCAAATTTAAAGTGTATTTTAAATATGCAGAAATGACAAAGAGATGTTTACAATAACATAAAGTTATCATGTGTCTCATTCTATTTTTTTTCAAAGGCATGACCAAGGTCAAAGTGGGTAAAGAAGACTCATCATCCACTGAATTTGTAGAAAAACGGAGAGCAGCTCTTGAAAGGTAATTGTGGACAGCTGTGCATTATTACTCTCATGTTTTTACTTCAGTAATAGGAGTCTAATTCCATTATGTGGCACACTGTATTTTAATGATTAATTTTTTTCACAGTACCATTTCATGACTGTTATACTAAGAGTGTTTTATACTTTTAAGAAAATTCTTTTAACAATACAATACTGTGTTCTGCTTTTATTAATCCTCACAGTGGATTGATATTTAGCAATAGTGTATCTAACAGAATAATACCTATTTTTGTACCCTGTGACATAAGCAGGACTATAAAGGCATGAATTAGTTGGGGATAGAATTAACGTATCTTGGGGCACCTGGCTGGCTCGGTAGAGCACGTGACTCTTGATCTTGGGGTTGTCAGTTCGAGCCCCTGTTGGGTGTAGAGATTATTTAAAATCTTAAGAAAAGAAAAGAATTAATGTGTCATAGCTATAGTCCACATGAGAAGTAAAAAACTGCCAAGCTTGTAAAAAGATACGAAAAGATTGATAAACTTTTGAATTTTTAGTATTTAGTAATATTTAGGTTCTTAGGAAGTTCTACCTGTATTCAAGTTCTGTGTTGCATAATTTGGCTAATTATAGTTCATTTAAAGTAATTTTTCCTTTGAATTATTACGTGGTTAGGAACATTATTAAATACAACAAAAAATTAGGTTTGCGCTTTCTCCTTTAATTTTGTATAATTGATTTTGACTTCAGTGCATAATAGTATTAGTCATTTATTGAGTTGACTGTATACTTAAAGTCTGATGTATTTCCTCTACCCTTTTTTAGAGTACTTGACACATTTCCTGTCGTTTTGAAGACTTGTCTTCAAAGACACAGAGTAAAAAGAGGAATGAATGGGAGGATCCCAATCCTAGAATCTTAACATTTATTCCTTATTTGCTATGCTGAAAATTGAGAAAATGAATTTGAAACTCTCTTAAAGCCCAACTTTTAGAACAGAAGTTGGTAACCACCTAGACATAAAAATTTTCTAACTTCATAGGTTTTTTTGGTTTGTTATTTTAATTGAATTTTGGACTAGTATATTTATCTCCAGGAAACACATTATTTTTTAACCTATTTTTTAAGACACCTTATTTCTGGGTTTTAGTTATAATTTGTTTACATTTTAAGAAAATGCCACAGAAAAAAAGGTTTGAACAATTTACAGTAAGAAAGCTAAAGAATATGCAACTTAATATTAGGGAGGACTTAAAGGATGAGATTATGTCTGTGAGAATTGCAGTTACTCAGGAAAAGGATTTAAACTGCATCAAGAGAAGTTTAGGTTAGGGGCGCCTGGGTGGCTCAGTCGTTAAGCGTCTGCCTTCGGCTCAGGTCCTGATCCCAGGGTCCTGGGATCGAGCCCCGCATCGGGCTCCCTGCTCAGCGGGAAGCCTGCTTCTCCCTCTGACCCTCCCCCTGCTTGTGTTCCCTCTCTCGCTGTGTCTCTCAAATAAATAAATAAAATCTTTAAAAAAAAAAAAAAGAAGTTTAGGTTAGGCATTAGAATTGTTTATGTTATGAAAGAAGTCATAGACTGAATGTTTTTAAGAGTAAAGGGTAGATAATGTTTGGTTTTGATTTTGCTTAGTTCTTCTTGAAAGTGTAACCATGACCCTTTGAGAAACCTTTCAAGTCCTATTTTTCTATGAGTAAATTTGAAATATTTCAGATGGCATCCTTGATAAGGAACTTAATGAAGATTTATTGTACCTAGGGCATATAATTTGATTCTACATTCACCTTTCTTGCAACTTGAGTGCATTGCATAGTACTTACCATAACATTATGCAATATGAAACATTGAGGAGAGTTGTAAAGAAATACTGAGACTTAACCTGCTAGATATTTGAAAGTAGTTTCTTCAGTGATAAATGTTACTTCTTAAATGCTACCTTAGTGGACTTTGCAGGTTAAAAAAAAGGAAACCGTGTAATAGGGAGAAAGTCATTTTGCCTTAAAAATCATGACTAAAGAAAATTTAGGTGTAAAGGTCTAGAAGCAGAGGAATTGGAATGCTTTTTCTAAAGGCAGGTTTCTTAAAATTTAAAAATTAGAGAATAGGCTTATCTGTGGGATACCTAACCTAGTTGAGTCTGGTAGGACAGGGAAGTATTTTTCTTTGTATATACTACGTATATACTATAACTATTTACGTATTTATTTGTTGGTTCCACTCAGAAAATCTAGATGACTGTCTTGAGTGAAAGGATGAACATCTAGTAATAAAATACAGGAAGAGAAAGGGAATGGTTAAGAAAGCTACTCTCCTGGGCACACTCACTAAAGTAAGCAGAAACTGCTTGTAGGAAGAATGTCCCTAAGACTTGAGAGTGCTTCACGTTTTACCTTAAGACCATATTGAGTTTATATCATAGGTAAGGATACAGTTCTGCAAATATAAACAGAAGTATAGAGTTGCATGAAAGGGATTTAGCATCCTTTTTTTGTTGAAGCCTGTACTCCACTACACACTCTATACCATGTGACTTTGGGCAGGTTATTGAACTTAAATACATTTTTACTTACCTTATGATGTGTCAGGATTGTGTTCACTCCAACCACCCAAAAATTCCACTGGCTTGGCCTAAACAGTTAGCATAGGTTAATTAGTCTACTCTTTTGTATCAGGAAGTACTTAGGATTATCCAGTTCATCAGGAAATCTTGTTGCTTCTTTCTGATATCTGTAATACAGCCATTTCTCACCAATACAATACTAGTCCAAATATTGGAATTAACTGCAGTAGGCTCCTAATTGGCCTCTTTGTTTCCATCCTTGAACCTCTACTTTTTTAATACAGCAATAAGAGTCATCCTTTTAAAATATAAATCAGATAATAATGCCCCCTTCCCCATTTCACTCAGTAAAAGCCAGAGTCCTTATAGTGGCCTACAGAACTTCACATGACAGGCACTGCTCACTCTGTTACCTCCTTGATCTCATACGCTCCTTGATCACTCTGTTCCAGACCACGCTGATGTTTTGCTGCTCCTCACAGATCCTAGGCATTTTCCCACCTTAAGAGTTTTTTCACTGGCCTCTCCCATTGCTTGAAAGCTTTTGTCCCCAGGTATCTGCATTGCTAATTCTCTTGTCTCTTTTAAGTTCGTGTGTTCAAGTGTCCTCTTTCCAGTGAAGTCTTTTTCTGATGATTGGCTTCATTCTTACCTGTTCTCTTTGAATTGCCACCAGCCATACCTTATATACTTGATCACATTTGCTCTACTGTTCTATCCTTTCTTTTTCTACAGCATCTGCCAACTTGTTACATAGTATATAATTTATGTGTTTATTGTATTTATAGTTTATTATCAGTCTTCTCTTACTAAAATACAGTTTCTACTGATAGACCGAGTGTTCAGAACAGAAAATGACATTTAGTAAATGCTTAATAAATATTTGCTGAAGGAACAAATGAATGTCATCAAAGATGAGGCTTTTTCTGCCTTTCTGTTCTCTCATTGTTAGCACATGTGTTTAAGTTTCAAGCAAGAGAAATATTTTTAACTTTGTTCCTCTGAATTTTGTATAACCTGCTTTATTTTGTTTTATTTTCAATGAGTAAATAGGAGCTTAAAACCCTCAGTGATTCTTTCCTTGGAGCAAATGTGAAAAACAACTACAGCTGACTACCTCTCGTTGAGTGTGATACTAACTTTTCATCATTTCCTTTATGTCTTCCATTTCTTTCTTCCTTCTAGTGTTTCTCTTCCTCCCCATGCCTCTTTTCATGTTTCTTCCTATATTTTCCTTTTTATTCTGCGTCCATCCTTTATATATCTATAACCTCTCTGACCTTACTACTGAAATGGTGAGTAACAAATACTCATTAATTTAAAATCTATCTTAGGATATGCACCATCACTCATCATCAGGGAATTGCAGATTAAAACTACAGTGAGATATCACCACACCTGTTAGAATGGCTAAAATCAAAAACACAAACAAGTGTGGACAAGAATGTGAAGAAAAAGGAACCCTCTTACACTGTTGGTAGGAATGCAAACTGGTACAGCCACTCTGGAAAACAGTATGAAATTTCCTCCAAAAATTAAAATAGAACTACCCGATGATCCAGGAATTGCACTATTAGGTGTTTACCCAAAGAATACAGACCCTAATTCGGAGGGATGCAAGCACCCCTATGTTTATTGCAGCATTATTTACAATAGTCACATTATGGAATTAGCCCAAGTATCCATGGATAGATGAGTGGATAAAGAAGGGTGGGTGTGTGTGTGTGTGTGTGTGTGTGTGTGTGTGTGTGTGTGTGTGTGTGTGTGTGTTTAAAATGGAATATTACTCTGCCTTTAAAAAGAATGAAATCCTCCATTTGTAGTGATGTGGTTGGAGCCAGAGTGTTATGCTAAGCGAAATTAAGTCAGCCAAAGACAAATACCATATGATTTCACTTTATGTGGAATTTAAGAAACAAAACAAGTAAGGGGGGAGGGAAAAGAGAGAGACAAACCAAGAAACAGACTCTTAACTATAGAGAACAAACCGATGCATACCACGGGGGTGTGGATGGGCTGATGGGTTAAATAAGTGATGGGAATTAAGCAGTGCACTTGTCCTGATGAATATGGAAGTATTGAATCACTGAATTGTACACCTGATACTAATATTACACTCTTTGTTAGCAGAGGTGTGGTAGTTGGGGGAATGGGTGAAATAGGTGATGGGAATTACAGAGGACACTTAACTATGATGAACACTGGGTAATGTAGAGAATTGTTGAATCATTATATTATACACCTGGAAGTATTATAACACTGTATGTAAACTATAATGGAATTAGAATTAAAAACTTAATGAAAAAAGTGAAAAAATAGACATCTTTATGAACATAAGGATTATGAAGATGAAGGATAGTTTCATGGCTCGTAAGAAATACTGAAATTGATAATGGTATTAAGATTGTGAAGGGAGAAAAAAATGCAGATCCGTTCCTTTAATTGTCTGATTTAAAAACACACCACTTACAAAAGGAATTTTCATATAAAATGTGCTATTGAGAAAAACAAAGTAGACATACTAGGTACAACCAATTCGAAGAACAAAGTTCCATTGAATGTGATAGTACTTTGCAAAGCAAAGTAGTGGCCATTGTAATATTAAAAAATAACATTATAGTACATCTATATGATAGAATTTCATGTGGTAAATAAAAATGGCATTAGAGAATAATATTTAATGCTACAGAAAGGTATCTACAACTTACTGTTTTGTGTAAAAGGGTACATGACTACAGGCAGCATAATGGTGTAATATTTTTGTTAAAACCAAAGCCTCTGAGTTTGTGTGTGTACATACTCACACTCTTAGAAAAAACATTAAAAGGTAATTATCTCTGGAACAAAAAATCTTTTATGTTTCTGGTCTTAATTTTAACATTATGTAAATATAGTACTTTTAAAGAGTTGGTTGATTGCTGTTTACTTTTGTGTAACCCTTCAGAAGTAAAGTTTTACTGTCTTTTTCTAGAATACCATTTTCCAAAATGATTCCTCAGAATATTAATTTGTGGTAGGGTGAAAAAAGGAAAATCTGTAGACAGTTGAGTCTTGTTTAACATAAAGTTTAACAAAGTTAAACCAGGTTTATTTCCTGCAAAACTTCTCACAGTATTTAACATGCTGCTGCTGTCCATTATGACCCAGAGGAATATGTATGTAATGTATTACAGACTTTATTGATTGTAAAACCATTCTTTTTCCTAGAATACTGCATGAGACTAGTATTCCACGGAACTCACTTTGGAAAGCTGTTTTAGAATATAAGTGGTATTAGGTAATTACATTTAGGTTTGAAATAATTGGGATGTTCCAAGTTTGGGTATGACATGTTTTGTCTTCTATGACAAACAACTTGCTGCTCTCAGCCGTACACAGTCTACACAAGTAAATAACAGTATTGAAGAACTTGAGTGTTAAAATTGCAAATAAAATTCCGGTGGGAAGATACCAACATTGTCTTTTAACACAGAATTAGTGTTCCTGTTGCATCTCGTTTTTAGCCTGATAATATAGGCAGTATATATATTTTTTAAGCCACGGTGTAGTTGTCTTGCACATATCAAATGCTCTATTTCTGTGGTAATATTTTCTTACTAATCAAGGTTAATGACTTGAAGTTTATTTGAATATATAAAAACAGAAGTTAACATGTAAGCCATGATAAAATAGTCATCTTAACCATTGTATAGAATTTGACTATAGAAAGTTACCAGTGTTTTTCTGAAACTTTAGGCGTATTTTATAATCTTATAATGAGGTTAGAAGAAGTTACTGATTAGATTTGTTCTGCAGAAATAGAATAAAGGTATATTAACTTAAGTAAAATACTGTAATTGAAATGCACATGTAATCATTGGGGAAAGAACAGTTTTTTTGAAAAATGGGATTAGATAAGTAAACAAGAATCATTAAATAGTGGACCTTTTTTCTTTTTATGGATGATGGAAATTTGGGCTTTTCTACTTTCTACTACAGGAAAACAAAGTTGGGCTAATAGTGATTAATAATGGTGTTGTGCTTGTCATTTTTATTTTGTGTGGTGTCATATAAGAAAAACATGATTCAAACTTTTAGCAAAACCTTTTTAAAAATAGAATTTTAAAGAAAATTTAGCCCTTGTCAAATAAGGATCAAAACTGATTTGATAATTTAAATCTGCTGACAAGGAAAAAAATTGGTAGTCTTTTCTCCATTTTGGTAATAATAGGAATAATAAAATAGTTGATTGGAATATATACAGTGATATGTGTGTTGGGACTCTGAAATAATAGCTGGGAACATGGTGACTCCACCAAAAGATAAAATTATTCATCAAATTCATATACCCTTTTACAACTCTTAATACTTTGCAGTGTGAAGTTTGGTAAATTATTCACCCTCTCCTGTATCCCCCACCTCCATGACCTACCATGTCTCTTTTTTTTATAATTATGAATTTGCAAAAGATAAAATGCTTTTTAATCCTTAAGTTGCTTTTAATTAAAAGTATAAATAAATTAATGTGAAGGCAGACTGAGGATATTGTTTTATTACCTAATTTTTATTGTTTTATATTTTCTTAAATCTAGGTATCTTCAAAGAACAGTAAAGCATCCAACTTTACTACAGGATCCTGATTTAAGGCAGTTCCTGGAAAGTTCAGAGGTATTATTTCTACCTTAAATTGTCATATGATATGAATGTTCTCATTATTTATGTTTGTTATTTTAATAACTTTTGTAAAAATATATGTTCCATAAATAGTTGGATTAGTAAATGGAATAAAATGATTTTTTTGGCTTAGTGTTCTACTTAGCTTTAATTATTTAAATTACTAGCACAATACCTTCCTGCATTGATAATTATAGGATGATCAGTTTCTTTTTCAGAAATTTTAAACCACATTTAGAAGAATAACTTACAGGTAGTCTAATTCTCAATGCCCAAGTTGTTGCTTTAGGCATTACGTTGAAATAATTTTATTGGGGCCTCCTTTTAGAGACATTTGAATGCGTTCGTATGTCTACATTCTGATATTCTTACTAAGGTTCTGAAATGCAAATGTGTGTCTTAGAAGAACTTAAATTATGACTGTGCTACTCCTTACATTTGAGATGTTTGGTACATTTGGGGCTCGTCACAGTTTGGAGTTTTAATTACTACCCTTTGAACTTTTTTAAAAAATTTATTTGAATCCCAGAATTTTTGAAAAATACAGAATCACACTGTCCTTAACTGAGCATAAGGAGATTTTTCTCAAGACTTTCTTCTTCTTTCCTTATAAACAAGTTTATTTCTGCAAGCAAACAGGTGGCCAATGTTAAAGTACTTGGCAATTTCTTAATATATTTTGACAAACAGTGTGTTGTTCCATCTAAATGTAAACGTGCAGAAGAAAAGCAAATGGAAAGTCTATTTTTTAAGTTTTCCTTTGAGAGTGTACAAGTAGTGTATTTGAGAAATTAGATCTCACTATTGAAATGTGTGAGAGTGAAGAAAATACGACCTTCTTTTTTTCTTTTTCTTTTTTCTTTTGGTGAGGGGGTGCAGTCCCTTTTGTGCCCAGTTAAACCTCCAGGCTTTTAACCGGTTTGTTTGCCCTTATTTGTCATTCAATCCCAGCTGCCTAGAGCAGTTAACACACAGGCTCTGAGTGGAGCAGGAATATTGAGGATGGTGAACAAGGCTGCCGACGCTGTCAACAAAATGACGATCAAGATGAATGAATCGGATGCAGTAAGAGCTGATTTTTCGACTTGAATAATGAGATGAATTAATGAGCCCAACAATTGCATTTTAAAGCTGTACAAGTAGAAAATAGGGTATTAATTTGCTTATTGAGTTTAGTTCTCAGCCACATCAGTTGACTACCATGGTTATACATGGTTAATTTGTTGCTTTAAAATAAGGAATGTGCCTTGCTATTGGTAACCTAATTTACAGTGGTTTGTTCTTGCTAAATTAGCTCCATTTCTCATTTTTTTTTCTTAGTGGTTTGAAGAAAAGCAGCAGCAATTTGAAAATCTGGATCAGCAACTTAGGAAACTTCATGCTAGTGTTGAAGCCTTGGTCTGTCATAGAAAAGGTGTGTTTGCCATGTTATTTATGTGCTAACACTGTAAGTTAATTCAAATATTTTATTTAAGTTTTATTAAAATGAACATTCTGGGGTTACTATAGAAGAGAGAGAGCAGTAGTTTAAGAGAATGTTTTCTGTTTGAATCTTGTTAATGTTTTTTGTTCCACTTTAGCCTCACTTATAGTTGAGAAGTAGAAAAATCCTGAGCTTATAAAAATATATTTTGAATTTTGGATTAAAACTTGTTCATTTGATTAACTCTTTGTTAAACATACTTATACTTTAGTGAGTGAAGATGTCTTATTAGTAAGTGATATAACTAAAAATATCAGATTAAAAATTTGATATTTGAAATTTATCTTTAAAAAATTTTTTGTGTACCTGTATTTCATAGAAAACTCTGAATTATTTTCTTCATTTTTGAACAACCATATTGAAAAGTCTGGGGAGAGGAAGTTTGTTAAAAATTGATAGAAAAATTAAGTTGTAATTTTTTAATTCTATCATGAGATTTTTATTGTTTTTTTAAGAATACAAGGATTTTAGTGTTAGGTTCTTAAAATACTCAATAAGTAATTTTGTAGGTGCCATTACCAGTAATCCGTTTCATTAAAACAATTACAGAAGTTCACCAATACACTCATTATTGAAAGTAGTTTATAACAGCTTTTGCCATTTGTACTCTACCTCTTAGGCAATGGCTTTATGGTTTCTTAGAGAATTTTATGTAATGTAGAGCAGTTTCTAGGCAATGTGTTATTAGTCAATGACATGTATTCTGTAAACATCTGTTTTTCTTTATTCAAAGTATCTGAAATGATAATGTTCAAAAATCTCTTTTAGAAATTTTTAGTATTTCTACTGAGCATTGTTCAAGCATTGTTGTACACCAAGAAAAGAAAGAATAAGATTTCTATAAATTGTATGTATAATTTTACCTGGCTTTTCTCTTATTAGCTAAGTAATATTTTCATTAAAAATTATAGACATTTTCAATTTCAAATAAATGTATAAAGCCAAAAAATATAGTATAAATTGATTGTAAAAGTGTTCCCATTGCTTTCCATATTAAAAATAAATCTTTTAGGGGCGCCTGGGTGGCTCAGTTGATTAAGCGGCTGCCTTCGGCTCAGGTCATGATCCTGGAGTCCTGGGATCGAGCCCTGCGTCGGGCTCCCTGCTCAGCGGGAAGCCTGCTTCTCCCTCTCCTTCTGCCTGCCACTCTGCCTACTTGTGCTCTCTCTCTCTGTCAAATAAAGAAATAAAATCTGTAAAAAAATAAAAAATAAATCTTTTATCTTTTGCAGGAATACACAAAAGCAGTGAGCACTTTAGGAAGAAAGGGGAGGCTGATTATTATATTAAATTATTAAACATAGTTCCTCCCCTGGGAATATAGGCAGTGGTTCTTCTTAATTTTTCTTTAGTGTTCTTCTTAACTTTCAGTAGAGCTCTGAGCAGTTGGCATTTATGCCAAAGGCATTTTAATGACTGCTTGTTTTATGTTAATTATTTCAGAATAATTATTTGAATGATGCACAAACTGATAAAATTTAGAGGGAAGGTAGAAAAACAATCGCAATATTTAAAAACTTTACTAGTGAACACTAAAAGTGAATCCTTTTTTGTTTTCAGAGCTTTCAGCCAACACAGCTGCCTTTGCTAAAAGTGCCGCCATGTTAGGTAACTCAGAGGACCATACTGCTTTATCTAGAGCTTTGTCTCAGCTTGCGGAGGTGGAGGAGAAGATAGACCAGTTACATCAAGAACAAGCTTTTGCTGACTTTTACATGTTTTCAGAACTGCTTAGTGACTACATTCGTCTTATTGCCGCAGTGAAAGTAAGCTTTATTCTGCAATCTTCTTGAGTTCTTCTCACTTTTGTGGTTTGCTTCTAGAAGAATTTGGTTAGCTATAACCAAAAGCTATAACATGTATTTAGGTGTGTAAGTTCCGTGTTCTACCAGTACATGTAATGGTTTCAAGATGATGATTTGTAGCCTAATATTTTCTTTCCACTATGACTCGGACAATACGGTAGATATAATTGATGTTTTTAAGAGATCTAAGAAATGCTAAATAAGATAAAACCAGTACAGATTTACTTACATATTTACATGTATAAGTTTACAACTAACTGGTAGCACTTATTGTTCGTTCTAGCATGAACTGAAACTAGTCATGGGCTTTGTTATCATTAGTAAAGGTATAACAGGAAGCAGAACAAAACCAGAGCTGATTGTTGCATGAATATGTTTAATGGTGGCTTTTAGCATGCTTTTGGACTATAAGCAGACATTCTGTGCATATACTGAAGTGTGTAGTTACTGTGTATTTATAGATGAAATGGGACTAGATTAGATAATAAGTTGTGTTTATCTAGTGGTAATTTTAAGGATAAACAGCTCAGTTTCTGAGTAGTTGGGAAAGTAATCGAGTTAACTAATGAAAATTGGTATTCTACAGGTATCTCCAATATTCAGACAGTTAAACTGCATGTTATTTTATCTATCCTGTGTTTCATAAGGTACTTTAAGATCTTATGGCGTCTTTCAGTTATTGTTACGAGCATTAATTATCATGGGGCGGAGGAACTGGGAATTTACCTTTTATTGAAAGTTATGAGACCTTGTTCCTCGCTTCCTTATGCAAAAATTTTTTTAGCTAAAGTCTATGATCAAATTAGTATTCATCTGCAGTCAGAACATTGATACACTGCATATTTATGATCCCTGTTCTCAAGCTAATGGTGACAATTATTGCTAGAAGGCTCTTAGCACTTCAGAATGGTGATATCTTGGGTTTGGTAAATTACCAGGTTTTCCTGTATTACTCTTTATATTCCTGGTGGTTAATTTTTCTTTTTAGTTATTTAAAGAAGTTAATATAGGGGTGCCTGGTGGCTCAGTTAAGCCTCTGTCTTTAGCTCAGGTCATGATCCCGGGGTCCTGGGGTCGAGCTCCACATCAGGCTCGTTGCTCAGCGGGGAGTCTGCTTCTCCTTCTCCTTCTGTTGGTCCCCTGCTTGTGCTTCTCTCTCTCTCTCTCTCTCTCTCTGTCAAATAAATAAAATCGTTTTAAAAATAGAAGTTAATATAGGTAGCAGTTATTAGAGTATACTTCATTGTATATCAGCAGCTTGTGATAAACAGAAATCCGGTTCACAAATAATGGTTCCTGCTTCTCTCCTACCCACTCTCAACCTCATTCCAGAATTCCCACTAGCATGAGGGCTGCTGTAAAAAAGTAGAGCACCTTTCAAAATAACTATGGGTCCACAAAGGGAAGCTGGGCAGTGTCTGTGAGAAGGAGTAGTGGCTGAGAAGAGCTATCCTGGGAGGACACTCCCTGGTGGGAATGGCCTGCTAGTGTCCTGGGTGATGAGCCCTTGCCTCACCTGGGCCGGCCTCATGCTGCCTAAATCTTCCTACGTATTTTTACATTTTCCGAAATTACACTTGGATTCATGTTTCCCAGCATAACAGTGACACTAAAAGAGGTGCCACGATCAACTGAGTTTGGGAGATAATATACAGTATCCCTGTCTTACAGGTTCACAGAGCGCTAAAATGCTCAGAGCTGTCTACAAGTAAAAAATAAAACATTTAACTTAGGTTAATCCAGAGACTTCCAAATTGATATGAACAGGAGTTCTTTTCCATTTAATATCTTTTTACATAAATGGAATGGAGTTTGGGAAGAAGTGAATTAGTGACTCACTGACTAAAAGGAAGTTAGAGCTGTGCTCAAGCTATACCTTGAGATAGAAAAGCTCTTTTATGTTGGTTTTGTGTGTTCTGCTGAAAACTAACCCAGGTCATCTGCACCACGGAGTTGAGAAATTACGGAATAGCATGACAGGGAATTTTTGTGCTCTTTACGTTTGGTTTGGTTTTTGTTTTAAACTGATTCATTTGTATTTGAAAAAGTGATAAATGGACATAATAAATCTTAGAGCCCAAAAAGGTCAAGTTCTCTATCCAAGACCGCTAGTCTCTCTTAGTCAAATGCTGTTAGATTCTTGTGTCTTTACAGAGTTAGCTACGCATGTGTATGAAGCTAATTTTCTTTTTTCTTCCCATCTCTCTTTTTCTTTCCTCCTCCCTCCCTCCCTCCGTCTCTTCCTTCTTGAAGAAGGAACACACTATATGCGCTGTTCTTTGCCTACTTTTTTCATCTGTTACAGTTTAGAGAGGCGTCCATGCTAGCATATGTTGATATGTTACATTCTTTTTAATGTTTGCATGGTGTTCTGTTAGATAGCATATAAAAGTACCTTAAATTATTTAATCAGTCTAGTTGTAAATATTGTTCTTTGAAAACAACTCTTTGGGCATATAATACCTAGAAGTAGAACTCTACTTTGGCTTGACCAAACAGTATATGAATTTTAAATTTCAATAGATATTCTCATATTACTGTCCAAAGAGATTATCATCAACATACGTGTTCTTTCTTCCACATATGATGATGAAGGTATTTTTTTTGTATACATTTAAAACTCTTGGTTAGGGGCGCCTGGGTGGCTCAGTCGTTAAGCGTTTGCCTTCGGCTCAGGTCATGGTCCCAGGGTCCTGGGATCGAGCCCTGCATCGGGCTCCCTGCTCAGCGGGAAGCCTGCTTCTCCCTCTCCCACTCCCCTTGCTTGTGTTCCCTCTCTCGCTGTGTCTCTCTCTGTCAAATAAATAAATAAAATCTTTTTTTAAAAAGTAAAACTAAAAAAATAATAAATTTCTTTGGTTAGTGTGAATTTAAGCATCTGTACAGATGATAAGCCATTTGTATTTCTTTTTGTATGTATGTATGTGAACTCTTCATGTCCTTTACCCAATTTTCTCTTGTGTTTTGTCTTATATATTTCTAAAAGCTCTTTAATACTACTTAGCTACATATCGAAATACTACATATCGAAAATACTTTACTTTTTTAAAAAATATTTATTTATTTGAGAGAGCAAGCACGTGCCCAAGCACAGTGGGGGGCGGGGGCAGAGGAAGAGGGAGAGAGAAACTCAAAGCAGACTACTTGCTGAGTGCAGAGCCTGACACAAGACTCGATCTCACGACCCTGAGTTCATGACCTGAGCTGAAACCAAGAGTCGGATGCTCAACCAATTGCACCACCCAGGTGTCTGAAAATACTTTTCTGATGATAAATTTGAAACTAAGAGTACTTTGAGAATTAGATGTAGAGCCAAAGCAGGGAAAGAACTAAGACCAATCGAAATTTGGGCCCTAAAGAAAGATAAATTTCAGCCATTTACAATATTACCTATGCCTGGCCTTATGTTCAGGAAACTCCTGCTTTCCTCTTTGTACAGTGCATGGCCTTTCATTTCCAGGACTCCATATTTTGGCTAGCACTGTTACCTAACATATTAAATAGTAAACTCGTTGCATGCATTCTCATGTATTGGCCTTCTGTGAACCACTAGAGTAGGGTCAGGGGTTGAAGATAATGGTTTTCAATGTGTTTAGCACTAGAACTTTTTTTTTTAAGATTTTATTTATTTGAGAGAGAGAGAGCACAAGTAGGCAGGGTGGCAGGCAGAGGGAGAAGCAGACTCCCCGCTGAGCAGGGAGCCTGATGCGGGGCTCCATCCCAGGCCCCGGGGATCATGACCTGAGCCAAAGGCAGACGCTTAACGGCTGAGCCACTCAGGCACCCCTAGCGCTAGAACTCTTAAAAAGAATTAGGGAATCTAAATTCATAAAATATATCAAATATTTTTTAAACCAGCCCAGTAGATGGGCACCCCAAGGAGTTGAAAAGCCTCGTTGTTTGGCTGCAAGTAATCAGCATCCTTTTAGGATTCCAGGAAGCTGAGCCATATACTTTCAGATTCAGTGAATTGGAATGTGATATTAATTAAAATTAAAATTGCAGTGTCTTGATGGGCCAGGAAAAATGTTCCACAACTGCAGACTTGTCTAAGCTAGACCATTTTGCATACAAATGTATAACATAAATTGGCAGGAGAATGGAGGTCCGTAGTGGGTTGTCATTGTAATAAATCTGTTCCTCTTAGAGGAGTGGCTGGTTCTACTAGAGCAGACTAGCATCTTGACATACAGTTATGATCTTTAAGGTGGCATTTTTAGATAAAGTATGGTTTTGATTCTTGGCGTGTGTGTGTGTGTGTGTGTGTGTGTGTGCGCGCGCGCGTGCGTGTTCCAGGGGTGGGTAGGAAAACAAACGAAAAAAAGTTATTTCTTACAGAACTAAGATTGCTTTTTTCTTCCAGAAATAACCTGACTTCTAGTAGTTTTACCTTTATTTTATAGCTCCTCCATCTTTGCCATAATAAACATGTGATGGTTCTGGAATCTTAGGAGTTAATAAATTGGACAGAGACCAAATGAGTTTAAATTAGTGTGTCACCAAAAAAGCCAATTTATTATATATATTGAGAACTTAAGCAAATACTGAAATTAAAGTGCATTTTGGTTACCTTTTGCCCTGTACTGGTACATATTTTAAGTAATCAAATTGTTATTACAGAGGAGTTTATAAACAAGGAACTGATATGGCCCCTTCCCCAAAAGACTAGGAATATAAATCTTAAAATTATTTTTTGGGGTGTGTGTGTGTGTGTGTGTGTGTGTGTAAAGAGTGAGGGGCGAGGATGTGTTTGTTTTAAATGGTAGTGACTTTCTGAATCTAGTTATGGTAGCTGTATTACTTTTATTTTTGTGGTTTTGTCCCAAGTTAATATGGCTGAGGCAAAATTAATTTATAATAACAAATGTCTTAAGGAAAATGTTGTCTCGTAACTATAAGAAAAGCAAAGGGGACAGTAAGATATACTTAGTAATGTGAGAAGAAAAAGTGGAATTTAAGTACTGGTAGATAAGGTGCTTTGATTTATCAGTTTGCCCAGGACATCTTTTATCCTGGTGAATATGAAATATGTACAGTTTTCGGAAAAAATACTTTGGTTTCTGGTGGATTTGAAGTTTTCAGTGCTATTGTCCACATTTTTAAAATACACAATATGATATGAATGCAATCTGATTATGGTCTTTTTCCATGTTACTAAGTTGTTATTTGCACCTTTAGTAGAAATCTCGAGTTAATCACCTCTAACATGTATGTGTGTGTTTAGAAGTCATCCATAATAGTACCTGCTAATTACTGAACATCTGCTAGGTTCAGTCACTGCTACATATTTTTCATTTTATTTCCAATCCACTAATACAGATCTCATTTTCATCCTTTTGTATTTGGGGAAGCTATGGCTTATAGAAATTAATTTATCCAGGTTCATAGAGTGACAGAGCTAGTATTTGAATACAAATTTGATTTGTTCCAAAGCCTACATTGTTTTTAAAGATTTTTTTTTTTTTGAGAGGAGTGAGCGAGAGAGAGAGAGCGAGAGAGAGAGAGCATGAGTTGGTGGAGGGAGACGGAAAAGCAGAGCCCCCGCGGAGCAGGGAGCCCGACGTGGGGCTCACTCCCAGGACCCTGGGATCATGACCTGAGCTGAAGGCAGACGCCCCAAAAGCCTACATTTTTAAAATAAACTATCTCCATAGTTTTCTCTTCAGCAAGTCCCTGTAAGAACATGTATTTATTTACTGTTTCTTGATCCAAAAAGTTCTTTGTTTGGAATAATGAAAATGACTCTGGTTTAGTGCTTTCTGCTTCTTTACCCCGTTTATTAACGCTTGCCTCACTTGTTCAGTTAGCAAGTACTGACATAATACCCGTGTCCCCAGCATCAGACTAGGAAAGGAATTACTACTGAATTTCCCCCATCCTGTCCATCCCCTTTTCTCCTGGAATTCTGATTGCTCTCATGTTCGTATTTCATTTCTTCCATCAACCTGCTCTTGTTTTGCTAAACCCTGTGAAAGGACTAGTGGATTTGGTTGACCTGGTCTGTTATGGTCTTTTTGTCCAGTTCTTCATTTGGTCCTGCCTCCTAGTCAGGTGGGGGTGTGTTTGTTTACGCACACAGACGCACGCACAAGCACCCCTGCTCCTTTGCCCTGCTCATTTTGTATAGGTCTAGCTCTCCTTTTTTCCTTTTCTTTCTTTCTTTCTTTTTTTTTTTTTGAATTGTGTTATATCTTTACTTTGTTTTATTTGCTGTTGGTCATCTCTTCCACATTTTTCTTCACTTCCTGTTGTCTTACAGGTTTTCTCATTTTATTTTGGCAATTTCTGGCCTGTTTCCAACACTTAAATCTGCTTTCGATATTATTTAGTAGGAAAACTTACAGTGTAGTTATGATACCAGCTTTTTCTTATTGATCTTTCTTCAAAGCATAAAACTCTGTTAGAAATCCTATCATAAGTCAAATATAAAACCCAAAAGGCTAGTAAAATGCATCTTGTATGTGGTTTTTGTTTATTCAGAGCTGTTCTGTTTCATCCGGTCACAGGAGCCTTTTTTAATTCTTGTTTTTAAGCAAATGAAAATGGACGTTTCTTTTATATCGGCATGTTTATTTTCATTATCCCGGTATATGAGAATAGTGTGTAAAATACTTGTTTTTTTGTGTTTGTTTTCAGTTTCACAGCACTTCTAGTATTTTGAAAGTATTTCAGTGTTAACTGTCACTTACTAGCATTATGTCATTCACTTATAGGGTGTGTTTGACCATCGAATGAAGTGCTGGCAGAAATGGGAAGATGCTCAAATTACTTTGCTCAAAAAACGTGAAACTGAGGCAAAAATGATGGTTGCTAATAAACCAGATAAAATACAGCAAGCTAAAAATGAAATAAGAGAGGTGATTAATATAAAATGCTTTACTTATCGCTTTACTCAGATTTTGCATGAGTCATTCATATATACATAATTTTTCATACATTTTTTTCTGAACCATTTAACACTAGCCATTTTTCCATAATTTTATGAACTGTTAGAATTACTTTAACATTTTGATCATCATTAAAATCTCCAGTGCCCTTTGTTATTTCCATGTGATTATGGAACAGATAAAGAAGCACACAAGGAAAAGATTTAAATTAACCTTTAATTTAATAATTACACAGTTCTTTTGAGATGGTCAGTTTGATTTCAGATAATTACTTATTTTGTATCTAAGAATAGTTTTAGAGCATAGATTTGCCCCACATTTAGCTTTCCAAGCAATATTATCCCCCATATATATGTACTATATATGGTATTTTAGTAAATTTGTATAAGTTATAATTATTATAATTTATACACTTTTTTTGCCATGCTTCAATAAGGAAATTGAAGAGGTAGGACAACCTTTATGTTACTAAAAGTAAATGTACCTGCTCTTTGAAGAGTATGTACCACTGTTTTGGTTACATGGTGGGAAAATATCATTTCATTGCTTTAAGTTTCAGTTATTTTATTTTAGCTACTCCATTGGCCACTAATCACAATGTTTTGTTGTTTCTGTACTGAGCTTTATGTTTACCAGTAGGTCTTCAGTAGACCATAATTCCACTTTTTTTTTTAAATCCGAACATTTACTATTAAAAAATGTTTTTAAATGTTTGTCGTATGGTTTTCTTAAAGTATTTCCATGGGCATATAAATTGTGGTGAACATGTATTCTTGAACTTGGCAGAATGTTGATACATTATGGAATACTTAATGATATCAAAAGGAAATGATAAAACTACCCCAACACTGCTAAATTGATAGTGAATTTTATACTCAAAATCTTTTCATCTGTCTTAGTTGTATTTAATTAAGCTGTGGAGATTGTAATTGATTTAATCTTGAGTATATCTGACAGTGAAATATTAATGAAAATTAAGCTGATAGGCATTTCTAGTACTGAAAAGTTAAATAAAAGTTTGAATGATCCTAAATTGGGCTTTGCCATTATTGAGCTTCCTCAGGGTTTACACACATTAAGTCAGTGATTGTGACAGCTAGTTCTATAATATTTTCCTTACAGGAATTAAAAATATGTGCATTTTTGTTTGTTTCTGTTAGTGGGAGGCAAAAGTACAACAAGGAGAAAGAGATTTTGAACAGATCTCTAAAACAATTCGAAAAGAAGTGGGAAGATTTGAGGCGAGTATAATGACGTCATTTTTGCTGTGATTTTGTAGTAAACTCAAATTTAGTTTTGTACTGATAGACTTTCTTCTTTATTGTACTACAGAAAGAACGAGTGAAAGATTTTAAAACTGTTATTATCAAGTACTTAGAATCATTAGTACAAACACAGCAACAGGTAAGCTAATTTTTTTTATAACTTAACAAACTTCTAGAACTTTTTGGTATACTTTTTCATTTTAAAGATGTCAGTGAAAGGAGTTTTTAGGGTGCCTGGGTGTCTCAGTCGGTTGAGCGGCTGCCTTTGGCTCAGGTCATGATCCCAGGGTCCTGGGATCGAGCCCCACATCGGGCTCCCTGCTCCACAGGAAGCCTGCTTCTCCCTCTCCCTCTGCCTGCCGCTCTGCCTGCTTATGCTCTCTCTCTGTCAGGTGAATAAAATATTTTTTAAAAAAAGGAATTTTTAAACTTAACGGAGTAAGAAATGGAGTAAACTGATAAGCACAGAGGAAAACATGGTAGTTAAATTGGAAATTCTCAGGTGGGTTTTGCCTCTGCTCCTGAACTCCAGTTGGGATACATTTTTCCCAGATTATGGCAAGGAGAAACTTGCTGAATAGCGTTTCCCTTTTTCTGTCTTCCTAGTTTTATTTCCCTAGTGATCACACCTGTTTGAGTAAATTCTTCAGTAAGTTCTTGTCCATAACAGAACTTAAATTAAGAACTGGCTTTTTTTTTAAGGCTGGGGTGGGGGTTGTATTCTGATTTTTGTTTTATTTTGTGTATAGTTGATGGTGATGGTATGCTACAGATGGCATTTGTCTCCTTAACTAGAGTACAGAAGACCATGGATTGTAATTAAAGTCTGTAACAAGATAATAGTATGCTTTAATATAAATTTGAGTAATCAAATTATTTAATGTCTTGAATAGAAGAATTTCTTTGGCTTTAAAATATGTGGATTAGGAACTTGCTTATGTAATATATAATACATTGATTTTTAATTGAGAGATGACATTATACCTTCAAATTATATTTAGTCTTTAAATACTTCATTAAAAAATAATTTATATGAATTTGTTTTTAAATGAATTGTTTTAAATGTAACTTTAGTTTATACTTTCGCTAATTCTATGGACTATGGAAGAAACACTGAAGCAAATTCCTTCTACTCTCAAAAGAAGACCACATGTCCCTTTCTTGCAATACTTTTTTTCTCCCACCTTTTTTTTTATTGTTTTTGGCTAGAGTAACATAAAATGTGAATATCCTCTGAATTAGGGTATATTAAAATTTTATATTGGAAAGGTTCGTTGCAATTTTATTATTTAAGATAGTCTCATTTAATTTACATTAACAGTCTGTTTCTATATACAATTTTGCATAAACAAAGAAAATCTTAAGTTATAAGGTTTTTTAAAAATTTTATCGTTTCCATCAAAAACTGAAATAAGCCAGTAGTAATTAATTTATACATGAATTATATTGACAGACTTCAGATAGGGAAATTTAAATGATCCCTCATAGAACTAGACTTTAGTAAATGTTAACCATTGTTAGTTACTCATAGAGACATTTTTATATGCTGGACGGAATATATGCATGTAAATGACAAAAAGGTAATTAGAATATCTTTGGTTATGATCCGCAGCTGATAAAATACTGGGAGGCATTCTTGCCTGAAGCCAAAGCCATTGCCTAGCGAGAAGATTTCTGTTATGAAGATCTTGGATGTTTGTTCCAGTTATGCTGAATTCCACAGTGAAATCATTTAAAACCATCTAAATAAACCACTCTATATTTTATGAATTACATGTGGTTTTTTATATACATATATGTGTATATATACTCTGACATTTTATTACAAGCTGCATGTCCTGACCCTCTCTGAACTAAGCGGACTGTGGCATGACATTCTGCAGTACTTTGCTGAATTGAACACTATTGTGTCTTAAATACTTGCACTAAAAAGTGCACTGCAAGGCCAGAAAATTTTACAGTATTTTTTCTTTACAATACATTCTGTAGTGTGTTCGCCCTCTTTATGAAGTGAATTATCAATGCATTAATGTTCACTTATACATTCCTGTACAGAAATTATGATTTCGTGATTACAGTAATAAAATATTTCTTGTGAAGTATTAGTAACAAATTATTTGGGTATGTAAACATGTTAGAGATCTTTTAACAGCATTTTTAATCACAAGAAATTCTTGTTGCTAGATATACATAGGTGATGCTGTTATCCATTATTTTCTTTTTTAGTTGACAGAAAAAGCTGAACTCTTTCGCTATAAATGACTAAATGAAGGTTAAGTTCTCTTCTGAAATCATCATAAACCAAAGAACATTTATCTTTTGATTCTACTCTGGGAAATGCTCTTGTCTCGAGTAAAGGAGAGAATGAATACTTCCCTTGTTTTACTCTCATCCCTATTACCAGTGTCCAATTTAGGAATTAGGAAAAAATGTATTTTTGTGCTTCTGTTACAAGTCCTGTGATTTTGCTCCTCTTCTATCTTCAAGGTCCTAGACTTGTGTGTATTTAATTTATTCTTTGCCTTTTCTGTTTTTCATTTTAAACTTAAGGTTAGATCATCTATGGTCGTAACTAATAATGAATGGTACCATGCTAAAATTCCCCATGATTTGGTGAATAACCAAGGATAACATAAAGCACATTTGAAGTAAAATGAAATTTGTCTTTGGCACCCTTCTTACTGATACTGTATCTTGTTCAGATGGCTGTTACCTAATCCTTGATGCTAACGAAAGTTTAAGTTATGACTGGCATCAGAGTTTGCATTTTTTGAAGTGTTCTTCAAGATGCCCCTCTTAAGCTTACCAGCTCCACCTCCCAGAGCAGTCACATATGGTTATGTGTAACTGAGTCCTCTCTAGCACTTATTGGATACAACAAATACATCAGTATTCTCAGGATATGTTTGCTTCTGCTTGTTTTAGCTGAAGTGTTAAGCCTACTGTAGGCATTACTGATTTTTAGACTCCTAGAACTCAGAAGAGTACCTAACACATAATAGGTTACTAAGAAAAACTTGATGAACAGGAAAAGAAGATCCGGAAAGATGCAAAATAATATATGCTCCCTCAAGAAGAAGAAACTGGAGCAGAAATAGGACTTCTGTTGCTTCTGTTAGAGATAACTTAGAAACTTTTGAGAAGTGAGCAATTCATAGTAATATATATCACATGCTATCTTGTCCCATTAATACTGAGCAAAACCTACAACGATGTTTTACTATTAACCTCGTTACATTACTTCCAAAGATACAGTTAATACAGTAGATTAATAACTTAGTTATTCCAGTCAAAATCTTCCATTCCTCTCTGGTATGTTCATTAGAATATTCAGCACCTCCAAATAAAATAATAAATATTTCCATTCTTCATCAAGCCAAAGAGAGTAACAGAGGCTGACCCCGTTCCAGTGTTCATTCCTCTTGACAGTCTTCACTGAAAAAGGAATCTGTTGGAAATATCAAGTAAATTATATGAGCCTCTGATACCTACCAACCTTTTTAGTATCTTCAACACTCAGCCCACCTCCACCTATCAATGTTAACATCTATTCATGTTACTGAAATACTTTCACTCCAGTAAATAGAACAAGGGCATTAATGGTGCTGATAACATAGTCTTGTATAGAGCTAAATTTTTTTTTTCTTAAATCAGATAAAGAAGGACTAAGCCTATTACGTGGGACAAGCTGAATCTGGAGTCAGCATACACGCGTTCAGTCTTCTGTCACTTTGTAACTACGTGACTTTGGCCTTATCACATAAAACTCATCTGTAAAACAAGGGTATAAGACTCCTGAAGTGCCTTTCTACTTTAAAATAGTTTGCTTAAAATACCAAACTTCAGTATCAATATTAACTCTATTAGAAAATCAAATTCTAATCAAAATCACCTATTAATAAATCAAAGCTAGAAAAAAAATGTGTGTAAAAATAGGATTTCTAAAACCTAAAAGGATGTTTTCCTGATGGTATTTTTTGACAAGCTATTTTCAACTATCCAGCTCGTTTTATACATGCATATGTATTTATACTGGCCTCAGAATACCCTTGTTTCATTTGTTGCTCTTCTTTAAACTTTTTTATTATCCAGATCTAGTAAAGTTTTACAAGTTCTTGTACAAGTTGTTTCATGAGTGGTTTTTTAAGAAGCCTTTTAACAAAATCCAGTTTTTCTGAAGGAATGAAATGAGATGAATAGAGAAGTAAGACTATATTCTTTTAAAAAATGCTTCTTGATGTCTAAGGGAATTATAAATACTTCCATTCTTCTGTCTTAATGAATATGACTAGTTCTGAGGCTGATGGCTACTTCACTTTCTTTGCTGTAGCTCCCTGCTTGGATAGTCACATGACTCACAAGAGTCAAGGATGGACAGCAGAAATTGAGTAACTACTGATAGGCCGAGCAAAAGTCATCTTGTTTTAAAGGTAGTGAGGAGGAAAGAGAACACGTGTAAAAAGTCCATTCACTGGCTTGGGAACTGTGCGGGCATTTTCATATCCTATTCATTAGTGTGGAAGTGTGTGTATTTCTCCATGTGACATAGTGTCTGTTTCAAGTATTGAAAAAAGACTTTGAATAGAATCACCATCCCCTTCCTTATCCAAAATCCAGAATCTGTTAAGAATCACTGCTAACCCTCACAGTGAAGAATATGGTTTTGAGTAATAAGGTAAATGGTTGGCCAGACAGAATTAGCAAGAAGAGGGGCATTACGGAATGTGAATACTTGCTGACCACTCTGCTTTTTACAATCAGGGCTATGAAGAGAGGTCATAGTAATCTGTGGATAGGGTCCTTCAGAGTTTAGACCAAGAAAAAATGCAATGTGAGCCACATAAGTAATGGTAAGTTTAGCCAAATTTTAACGAATAAAAGAAACATAAAGTTAATTTAAATATTTAAACCCAGTAGCTCCAAAATATTATTTTAACATGTGATCCAGTATACCAAGGATTACTGTGATATTTTACCTTCTGTTTTTCCTGTTAAATCTTTGATAATCCACTGTGTAATTTACACTTACATTACCTCTCCATGCATGCAACCACATTTTAAGTGATTAGTTGTCACATGTGGCTAGTGGCTAGAATACTGGACAGTGCAGGTTTGAACAATGCCTGTGGAGATGGAGGCTAAGTCCCAACAGCTGGTTTATTTACCATCTCACATCCAGTGAAGAATTTGAAGTGAAATAAAAGGGACTAGCTGGTGTTACTCTCAAGGGCAGGTACGATCTAGGTGCAAGACTTTGTAGTTTAGTTCCTTGCAGATAATGGATACTTGGTATCCACTGTGAATAAATTGTAGCACTATGTTGCCAGAAGCCACTTAAAGACTGTAGTACAACTTCTTCCTTTCCCTGAGGAGCAGATCCAGAGCTTAAGTCATTATGATTGAACCGATTTTTCCTGTTTTCCCTCTGTTAACCATCTGTGAACATTCTTCCTTGAAAATGTATGATAAGCTTTTCAAGATTCCTGTTCTAATCATTAACATATATAATTCTAGGAAGTCCTTTGGGATACAGAGAATTCATTTCTTCAAACTGTTAATTCAGAAGGGCCTGAGAAGATTGTACAAAACAGGAAAGCTGTGGCTTGCTGTCCAATTTTTTAACATATGTGAGAAATTAAAAATGATCATCTTCCTTTCTCGTGTCACATACTTTTTTTAAAAATTCTTTAAGGATTGAATAATTCAAAGTATTTTTTTAAATTAACTGGGTCAAATGGAAACTTTGTAATTAAAGTCAATTAAGGTGAAGCTGCCCACTGTTAATACACAGAAAATTATCTTTTATTAAGGCCAGTTAATGAGATATACTGCTTTAAGGGAGTACTTTGAGAAAAAGAAGATTCTATTTTAAATTTATATATATATACACACACCTATGTAACTGTTTAATAAAAACTAAAATCAGACAAAATTTAACAAAACTAAACAATAAATTGCCTTATTACTTCCATAGTCAAGTCTCAAGTTATCTCTTGATTTTAACTTATATTTTCTAGATCTTTATTTCAGATGTTCTCACTATATGAGTGTGTGTGGATTTGTATGTGTGCATAAATATTTGTGTGCATGCATCACAGGCTTTTCAAACAGCTTAGTCTCTAAATTTCAGTTAAAAATGTTTCCCAGCCTCTTGGGAAACAAGTTGAGACATAAAACAAGCTTTTTATGCTGTCGTTTACATTGCTCAAGTACCATTATTTTGCCAAGACCAACTTGAGTTGATTTCTGTTTCTGAATCTCATTCCTACTATTTCTCTCCCAGAGTCTGGATCTTGTGACCAGGTACCAGAACTGTCTTTTAAGTGTCCTACAAAATGCGCATTCTTTCACTCCCCCTGCTCTGTCAGTCCTGCAACAATCTGCTACTAAAATTACCTTTCTAAAGAATTCTTACCATAGTACCATGCACAGAAATTCTCAGTAGACCTCCGTACAAAGTTCCAAATGATAAAAAATCTGGTCTCAAACTACTGCTTTCCTGGTCTTACCCTTTACCTTTGCTTTAATCACGTGATGCCCCCGTCTTGTGAGCATGCTCCAAACTTCCCTGGGTCCGTGCTGTTGTTGATGTTACCTTGTCTGAGTTAACCTTTTCCCTTTTGCCAGCAATCGTTTAAATCCTATCCATTCTTTAGACTTTAAGGCCACATTTAAAAAGTCCACATCTTCCATACATCCTTTTTAGACTCCTAACTAGAAGGACTCTAGTAATAGTTTGTGCCTTTCAGACCATACTGGCAGATGGCTTTGTTGCATTATAGCTGATGGTTTTCTGGCCTTCCTGCTTTGACTAGTATGTATGCCCCTTGAGGAATGACTATGCCCTTGTTAGTTTTCGTAGAACCTAGTATGATACAGCCACAAGATGTATGTGGTTATGCATCTAGCCCACCAGTTTAAACTCTGGCTCAAGAATCTACGTCATTGACTTTGAGCTCATTATTTTCCTATAAAACTTAGTTTCTGTATCTGTAAAATGGAGAGTACTAATAGTACTTGTTTAGGTGCTCCTTAAGGGAATGAAGATAATTGGTGTGAATTTCTCAGCAGTAGCAAGTGCTTAATAAATATTAGCTATTACATATCCAGTAATATCTTAGTAATATCTCCAGCTGAGTGAAATACCTGCATTTTGGTTATTTCACCAGTATTTGGGGCTTCTTGAATAAAATGGGTGTGTGCTTGACTAGATAAATGGGCTTACCAGAAGGGTTTCCTCTCAGAACACCACCCTTGAGATCTGCTCTTGGAGCCCTGTGGCTGAAGGTGAGAAATGGAGTGGGGTTGGGCGGGGGGTGGGGGTGAATCCTTCTAGTTATAATCAGTTTGTATTCAGCCAACAAAAGTTCAGAACTATCCCCACTACAAATGAGTCTTGTCAAGAAATGAGCTAGAGACCTTCAAAGAAGCCCAGGGACAAAGGAAAGAAGGGTGACAGAAATGTGGGACTTGCTTAGGGAGAGAACTTTATTTCCACCCACAAGAAGTTTGTGGAGAACTTTGTATAGAATATGTCCCGTAGACCAAAGGAAGTAGTAAACAATGAAGAAAAAATACAGAGAATAAAAATGTGATAGTGGTTGATGGGTCAGCAGTCAGCCAGGTGATGGTGAGGGTCTGACCACTCAGTGGAAGTAGAAAAGGAGATTGTTCAAGCAAATGGAAATAAAAGTGGGTAAGTTTCATTCAATAAATATTTGTTCATTCTCTGCTTTGTGTCAGGCCCTGAAGCAATGGATTGAGATCAGGAAAATACAAGAAAGTTGTCTAGGATGATGCCCAGAGTTTGGGCTTTGATGACTTCCGATATTGCTGCTTTGCTTAACCGAGATCTTAGAGGGAGATGTAGGTTTGGGGAAAGATGAAATTCTTCGGGGCGTGTTGTCTTTGAGGTACTTTTGGACATCCAACATGAAAATATGAAAACAAGTCAGAACTAGATATTGTATCATCGTGGAAATGTGAACATGCTCTCTCCCTTCAAACCATGATTGTTCATGAAAGCAGCTTCAGAGAACAAACAGAATGAAATTAGTTTGCCGAGGACAAGTCCTGGGTAAAACTAATATCTAAGGTGAAAATGGAAGTTAAGAAGTCCAGTAGATGGAAAGAGTCTCAGTAAAAAGGAGAGATACTTCTGAATGAAAAGAAAGGGAAGGTTGCATGTATTTGGAAATTAAAGACTGAAAGCCCTTTTCTTGGGGAAGCAGGGAAATTAAGCCATCAGGGGGTGATATCAACAGGAAAGTCAAAAGATTGCAGGTCAAGGAAATGATAAGTGTTTAGAAAACAAACAGATGAGTAAGAGGGGTAAAGACTCAAATGAGTCTGGGGGTCCTGGAGCCCAAGGATACTGGAGCTGGAGCTTCCAGAGCACCCACGGGCTGGCAGGGTGAGCCGGTTGGGGACTCGGGAGACAGGAGAGCCCGGCAGGTGCTGAGGGGACAGTCAGGGACTCAGCCAGGAGGGACATGGGGCTGGAAGAGCCCTCACCGCCCCTGCCCCTCCGCACCCTGCTGCCCTGAAGCCAGAGTCCCTGCTTGGCATGGGCAGGACAGTGAGAAGCTAGCCCCTTACCTGGGCTAACGCTGACCCCAAGCCGCTCCTCACCTGGGCAAGATGAGAGTGTCAGGTGTGTTTCACCTCCTGGCCCTCATCTTTGCCCTGGTCGCTGCATGGATCTTTATTCGCAGCTACATCAGCTTCAGCATGAAGACTCTCTGCCCCGCTGGCTGGGTTTGGACTCCGAGGAGATCCAGGTCACAAGGACCAAGGGTGGCCTCAGCAAGCCCTGCCTGGACAACTTCTTTGCCTTTAAAATCAGCAGTGGAGCTGCTAACGTCATGGGCCCCCACCATGTGCTTCGAAAACCCTGTGATCGTGAGTCCTGTGAAAAACAACGTGGGCAGAGGCCTGAACATTGCCCTGGTGAACGGAACCACAGGAACAGTGCTGACAGGAAATGTCTGGAGTAAAATTCCTTAAAAGAAATCCCAGAGGGCACGCTGGTGCTAGGGGCCTCCCATGATGACCCAGGAACCAAAATGAATGATGAGACCAGGAAGCTCCTCTCCAACTTGGGCAGTTCCTATGCAAAGCAGCTGGGCTTCAGAGATAGCTGGGTCTTAGGGGCCAAAGACCTCAAGGATAAAAGCCCTTTTGAGCAGGCTCCCCACCAGAGAGGAGAGGTTTAGACCAGGGGAGCTGTCCCCTTCTAAGCTCCCTGTGGAGAGGATAAATTTGCATCAAGAGGAGGTCACGGGGGCGCCTGGGTGGCTCAGTCGTTAAGCGTCTGCCTTCGGCTCAGGTCGTGGTCTCAGGGTCCAGGGATCGAGCCCCGCATCGGGCTTCCTGCTCGGCAGGAAGCCTGCTTCTCCCTCTCCCACTCCCCCTGCTTGTGTTCCTGCTCTCGCTGTGTCTCTCTCTGTCAAATAAATAAGTAAAATCTTTAAAAAACAAAAACAAAAACAACTCGAATGAGTCTGGAGATCATGAATTTACAGAGAAGCCAACCAAAGAAAGTATCATTTCTCCAGCCATGAGAAAGCAGGACCTCACACAGATGGTTGGATTCATTCAGAACTAGGGATTGTTGCCGGGTGTGAGAGAAAGTCAAGGGGAAAGGGATTTCAAAATAAGAATTTAAAAGACTAATGAGACAGGCACAAATTGAGAGATGTAGATGCAATGATAACACTGAAAGAAGAAAGTAGTCAGAGGAAACCTAAGTTTCAAAAATGATATTGTTAGTGTTGTATGGGCATTTTTTCTTTTTTTAGATTTTATTTGAGTGAGAGACAGAGCATGAGCAGGGGAGAGGGGCAGAGGTCTTTGTGGGGTGCCTGGCTGGCTCAGTTAGTAGAGCATGCGACTCTTGGATCTCAGGGCTGTACATTCAAGCCTCATGTTGGGTGAAGAGATTACTTAAAAATAAAATCTTCAACAAATATGTATAAACCAAATTTTATATATAACGATGAGTGGGGGAAAAAAATAAACTAGCATTGGAAAGGTTAAATGACAAAATAGACTGTTTCTTTGCCCCACATGGCCCCAGTCTCCCAGTCTCTTTCCTGAAAAGATAAACTCTATTTTTAGCTGTTGTTCTACCGTTTATTTCTAAGTAAAGTGCATTTCCTGCTATTTTTTGAGTTGTCAATTTTAGACATCATCTACTTACCTTTTTTATGGCAAATGGACGTTTAGTTCCCTTCCTCTGCCATCTGACTGCCTCACACCCTCATGCCACCCCCCCCTTCAAGTGTAGTTAGGTTAACAATTTCCAGTTAAATCAGTATTTAATACTTGCAATATTGTGCCTATACGAATATTGTTCGTCAAGGAAAGTTGTAGTATATCTAATCATGATTTTCTTTCTTTTTTAAAAAAATAAATTTTTTTGTTTGCTTTGTGGTTTTTTTTGTTTTATTTAAATTCAAGTTAGTTAAAATACAGTGTATTATTAATTTCGGGGTAGAATTTAGTGATTCATCAGTTGCATGTAACACCCAGTGCTCATTACATCAAGTGCCCTCCTTAATGCCCATTCCCCAACGTTACCCCATCCCCCTCCCACCTCCCTAAACTTTATCTTTTAGAACAGTATTAGATTTATGGAATTTTGTGAAGATAATATATAGAGAGTTCCCCTCTACTCTCCATCTCCTTCACCCATTAACATCTTCATTAGTATAGTACATTTGTTAATGTATTAATTACATTGTTATTAACTAGAGTCCATAGTTTATTCACATTTCTTAGCTTTTGCCTTAAGTGTCCTTTTTCTGTTCCAAGATGCAATCCAGGATGCCCCATTACATTTAGTCTTCTTGTCTCCTTCTGTTCCTGTTTGTTGTGACAGCTTCTCAGACTTCCCTTGTTTTCAGTGACTTCCTGCTTTTTTCCTGAGGTAAAACATGCCTTGATTTTTTTCATTTGGTTGGTGCATTTTTTAAAATATATTGCTAATTTTTCCCATGTCTTCACATAGTCTCTTAGTCCATTTTCCCACAAGACCACTCACATCAGGTAATCTAGCCTGACTGTTTTCTGTAAGCAGAGTCTCCTGGGGACTTCTATTTTCTCTGGACCTGTTGTCTTCTTGGATGTCCCCTACTTTTGGCTTTGGAAGTGTCTTTAGCTTTCTCCTGGGGTTTAGTCCCTACGTCCTGGGTCTCATGCCTTCCTCTTTCTTGATTCAGCCCTCATTTTGGTGGATATACAGAGTATCCTGAAAATGGATGCATAGAAGCCATACTTTTGAGACTTCATTTTACCTAATTTTTATCACTTTTAGAGAAAATCACTTTCTCTAAAATTTTGAAGACATTGCCTCATTGTCTTCTAGCTTCCAGTGTTGCTGTTGAGAATTCCAAAGCCATTCTGTTTTGTTTTTTTTTTTAAAGATTTATTTATTTATTTGAGAGAGAGAGAATGAGAGCGATAGAGAGCATGAGAGGGAAGAGGGTCAGAGGGAGAGGCAGACTCCCTGCCGAGCAGGGAGCCCGATGTGGGACTCGATCCCGGGACTCCAGGATCATGACCTGAGCCGAAGGCAGTCGCTTAACCAACTGAGCCACCCAGGCGCCCGCCATTCTGTTTTCTGATCTTTTGTGTATAAGCTGTTTCCCACCCCCACCCTGCCCACCCTCTGGAGTCTGTAGGATCTTCTTTTATCGCCAGCGTTCTGAAATCTTACAGGGATTTGCTGTTGTGTATGTCTGTTTTCATCCAGTGTGGGTGCTTTTAATCTGGAAACATGACATTCAGTTCTGGAAATTTGCTTGAGTTGTTTTGCTCATGATGTCTTCCCTTCTGTATTCGTCTTCTCCTTCTGTAAGACCTATCATGTGGCTATTGGATGTCCTGGACTAGGGCCATTGTTTTTCTTATATTCTATCCCTGTTCCTACTCTCTGAATGTACTTTTTTGTTTTCTGGGCCATTCCTATTTGTAAGTCCTGTATCTCTCTGAGGATATTAGTGACAGTTTGCTTTTAAAATTATATTCTTATCTGTGTCTGTTTCCTCAAAATTATTTTCCTATTTTGGTCTCTCTTCCATGTTAGATGGTTTCCTCGGACATCTGTTAATTTTTGGATAACTCAGGCGCCTGGGTGGCTCAGTCGTTGGGCATCTGCCTTCGGCTTGGGTCGTGGTCCTGGGGTCCTGGGATCGAGCCCCGCATCGGGCTCCCTGCTCCGTGGGAAGCCTGCTTCTCCCTCTACCACTCCCCCTGCTTATGTTTCCTCTCTCGCTGTCTCTCTCTCTCTGTCAAATAAATAAATAAAAATCTTAAAAAAAAATTTTTGGATAACTCTTCCTGTTAGCAGTGGGAAGTGAAAGCTGATTAGATGCTCTGAGCATAGTCATGGGACCTGTGAAATTTGAGTGTCACTGAAGAGTGATATCATTGGGCAGTTTGTAGGGAACTTCTAATGTGGGTGCTTCCAGATTTTTCCTCTTGGGCTGCTCAGATTTCCCAGAGACTACTTTTCCTGTTTCCTGCCTGGAAGGTAAAGGTATAGCTGAAAGACTCTGTAAGTTTTCAACATTCGTCATTCGATACGTGTATCGTCACCAAACCCCAGACCTTAGCTATTTTTTGGTAAAAGTTTTCATGTCCTCAGCCAGTCTATCAACTTCCAATGCAAAGACTCTCTTTTACTCTTTCTTGAGGGCATACCCTCCAGAACAGTGTGGAGGTGGAGGGAGGGGATTAAGGGATTTTCCTGATTGTCAGCTTTCACTCCATCTTCCTTATTTTAGCCAGCTACCTCCCATTCTAGGGGTACCTGCTGTTCCCTCTTCCCTGTTGATGAGTCTTTTGACTTGTGCTGTGTAAATGAGGTTGGTTTTCAGCTTTCCCATTTAAATTTGGCTTTTTCTTGTTTGCTAAAACAGTTACTTCTCATCCATCTGCTTTCTAGCTTACAAAAATCTTGTTGCTGTTCCCTCTCTCCTGTTTTCCCTATTTTTATGGGTTTGAAAAAAAGGAAAAGCTCCTTGTCTTTTATTGGGGCTGGAGGAAGAAGTGAAATTAGTTATGGATGTTCAATTTGCTATCCTAACTCAACAATCTCTACATGGGGTTTTTTAACATTGTATTCATGGTGTAGATACACTAACATATTTTTTAATCCATAATATGATAGAATTTGTTTCCAATTTTTTGCCATCAAATTCTTGTACATACTTTTCCTGCCCTGCACATAGATAACTACTTTCAGAAGTGAAATTTCTTTTTTCTTTATTTTTCTTTTCTTTCTTTCTTTTTTTTATTTGTTGTTGTTGTTGTTGTTGTTAAATGCTAAAATAATGCTGGGCTCCTGAGTGTCTCAGTTGGTTAAACATCCGACTCTCGGTTTCAGTTCAGGTCATGATCTCAGGGTCGTGAGATGGAGCCCTACGTCAGGCTTCACACTCAGCAGGGAGTCTGCTTGAGATTCTCCCTCTCCGTCTGCCCTTCCGCTGGCTAATGCGCACTCTCTCTCTGTCTCTAAATATAAATAAATAAAATCTTTAAATAAATACTAAAATAATGCTTTATCTTTTAATTTTTTTAAGTTTTTATTTAAATTCTAGTTAGTTAAAAAAATAAAAATAAATTTTAGTTAGTTAACACAGAAGTGAGGTTTGTAGACTGACTATGTGCCTTTAGAACTGTAATAGCTCCTGTCAGCTTGTCTTTCAGAGACTTAACAGTTTATGGACTTACCAATAGTACTTATTTCCCCACATCCTTGCCAATACTGGAATAACCTTTGAAATTTTTGCCAATCTAAAAGTTGCAAAGTGATACCTCATTATTTAATTTGCATTGCCTTGATTACCACTGGATTTGAGCATCTCTTCTCAGTTACGGGGTAGCTAGCCTCCACAATGGCTCCATTTAATTCCTGCCTCCTGAGACTTAAGCCATTGTGTAGTCCCCTGCCACATGGAATAAAGTCAACCTGGGTAACCAGTAGCATATTACAGAAACGATGGAGTATGACTTCTGAGGGTAAGCTATAGAAAATCATGGTGACCTCTGCCCTGAGCTCTTGTGGATTTCTTGCCTTGGGGGAAGCCAGCCTCCATGTCTTCAGGACATTTAGAGGGGCTGATAGGGAGGTCCACGTGGTCAGGAGCAGAGGTCTCCCGCCAACAACCAATGTTAACTTGCCAGGCATGTGAGTGAACCAACTTGTGGCCCAGGAAGTAGACTCTGAAGATGACTGAGCCTTTGTGGACGTTTTGACAGTAGCCTAAGCAGCTCCAAGATTCCTGACCCACAGAAACTGTGGGAGAGAATAAGCGTTTATCGCTTTAAGCAGCTAAATTTGGGGGTAATTTGTTATGTGTTCATAGATAATTAATGCAGACTTTTGGGTCCATTTGCAATCTTCTGGGAAATGCCTATTCAAACTGTGTCCATTTCCTATTCTGCCATTTAAAAAATTATGTATTCTTAACATATAAAATACACGTTAATCCTTTGTTATACATGTTGAAATATCTTTCTCATTTTATTAAATGTTTTCTAAACTTTGCGGTCTTTGGTTTACATTGCAGTTGACCTTTGAATAACATGGGTTTGAACTGTGCAAGTCCACTTATATGTGGATTTTTTTTTATAAATACAGTATAGTACTGTATGTATATTTTCTTTTATGATTTTAACGACATTTTCTTTTCTGTAGCTTACTTTATTGTAGGAATACAGTATATAATACATCTAACATACAAAGTGTGTGTTAACTGAAGGTTTGTGTTCTGGGTAAGCCTTCTGGTAATAGTAAGCTATTAGTAGTTAAGTTTTGGGGGAGTCAAAAGTTATACATGGATTTTCAACTGCAAGGGAGGGGTCAGTGCCCCTAACCCCACTTCTATTCAAGGGTCAAGTGTAATTTTAAATCCTTATATAGTCTAAAATATCTTTCCATTAATGCCTTTGACATTTTGTATATTGTAATAAGAAGACTTTGTCCACATTAAGGTTTTATAGCTTTGGTTCTTCATAGAGATTTTTACTATATATGGAATTCATTTTTAAAACCTATTTTATTTTTCTTTCAAATGGATAGCCAGTTATCCATAAACTATATATTATACTTTTTATTTAAACACCATTTATTTTTAACATATAATAAAATTTTACAATTTAAACATTTATGAAAACTATGTAAACACCATATATTTAATTTTTTTTTTTTAACCCCCATGAGTTTGAAATAACACTGTTGTTCCATATTATGTCACCATATATTCAGGGTTATGTTTCTGGACTACTTGGTTCCTTTGATCATTTGTCTCATTCTGTTCCAGGATCACACTGATTTCATTACAGACTGTTCCTGACTTACCATGGTTTAACTCAAGATTTTTTGACCTTATGATGGTGCGAAAGCGATATGAATTCAGTAGAAACTATTCTTCGAATTTTGAATTTGCATCTTCTCTCAGGCTAGGGATGTGCAGTCCAATACTGTTGGGTGATGCTGGGCAGCTGCAGGCAATCACAAGGGTAAACAACTGTTATACTTACAACAATCTTTTTTTTTTTTCACATTCAGTACAGTATTCAATAAATTACATGAGATATTCAACACTTGATTATAAAATAGGCTTTGTGTTTGATGATTTTGCCCAAATGGAGACTAACAGAAGTGTTCTGAGCATGTCTGAGGTTGGCTAGGCTAAGCCACGATGTTCAGTAGGTTAGGTTTATTAAATGCATTTTTAACTTGATGCTATTTTCAGCTTCCAATGGGTTTATTAGGGCATAACCCCATCGTAAATCAAGGAAGATCTGTACTATGGCTTTATATGTTTTGATGTCATATAAATTAACTTATCCCCTCAATCATTTTTCTTCTTGTTCAAACTTGACCTATTCATTCTTTAAATGAATTTTAGAATCTGCTTGTCACTTTCTTAACCTGTTGGGGTTTTAATTGTATTAAATTAATAAATCATGTTGGTGAAAACTCATATCTTTAAAATAAAAAATTGATTCTTCCCATTCAGGAAGATGATATAACTATTTTCAGATCTTCTTTTACATCCTTTAATAAAGTTTTTTAGGTTTCTTCACAAGGTCTTGAATGTTTGTTGTAAAGTTTATCCTTAGACATTATTAGTTTTAAATACTGTTATTAATGAAATCTTTTGGTTTTCCCTATGTTATTTTTTAACTGATTAATGTTGGTGTGTAAGAAAGCTATTTTATAGGAAATCTTTTGAGTAGTATACATTGATTTAGTATATGGCACCTTACAAAACTCTTTTATTAATTCTAATCATTTTTTAGTTGACTCAGTTCTATGTAGATCATTTCATCTACAGACTTAGTTTTCTGTCTTCCTACCCAATATCTGTACCTCTTAAGTCTTTTGCTTGTCCTTTTTCACAGGTGAGGGCCTCCAGCAAAATTTGAAAGAATAGTTGTGATAAAGGGAAGGCTCAGTTGGCTAAGCATCAGACTCTTGATTTTGACTCAGGTCATGATCTCAGGGTGGTGAGATGGAGCCCGCATTGGGCTTAGCACAGAGTCTGCTTGAGAGTCCCTCTCCCTCTGCCCCTGCCCCCTGCTCATGCTCAATCTCTATCTCTAGTAAATAAATAAATAAATAAATAAAATCTTTAAAAAAAATAGTTGTAATGAAATTATTGGCACTGTTAGGACACTCCCTTATATGACGCTGAGTAGGGATATTTGCTGTGGGATTATGGTAGCTAAACTTTATTAACTTAAAAATGTTTCTTGCTATCCCTAGCCTGCTAAGAATTACTAGGAAGAATAACATTGAAATAATATCAATCCCACTTATGGCTGAGCTGATAAACCCTCCAGAACACACCCACATATTGAGAGATATGTAGATTTTCAGCAAGGCAAAATTAAATTATACACTGCTATTAGAATACAACAAATAATGTTAATATTCATATTAATGCATTGTTATATATTATATAATTACATATTATACAATATATATTATAAATATTATATACTATATTTATATTACAATTATATCATATAATATATATTATATAATTATATATTATATAATAATGTAATTAATATTAATATTAGTAGACTCCAAAAATTAGTAGAATACGACAAATAGGCTTCACTTGGACCATCTGTCAGATTTTTTTTTAAGATTTTATTTATTTATTCATAAGAGGCAGAGAGGCAGAGGGAGAAGCAGGCTCCCCGCTGAGCAGGGAGCCCGATGCAGGACTCCATCCCAGGACCCTGGGATCATGACCTGAGCCGAAGGCAGACGCTTAACCATCTGAGCCACCCAGGCACCCCGACCATCTGTCAGATTTTCATGGATCCACACATTTCTGCCTTTTAAGTTCAACAGGTAAATAGGTGAGCCATGCCAGACAAAAAGGTATATGCCAGGCTACTAGCAAGCTTTGGGGAAAGGAAGGTATAGAAAACATTTTAAAAGCTAGATCAGCAGTCTCTAGCGCGAGGACTTTAGGATTACATAGTCCTGGGTTACATTACCCACTGAGACTTTTTTTTTTTAAAGATTTTATGTTTAAGTAATCTCTGTACCAACGTGGGGCTCAAACCCTGAGGCCGAGGTCAAGAGTCACATGCTCTACAGACTGAGCCAGCCAGCACTCCTACAAACTGAGACTTAAACAAGTTGTTTCAACCAATCTGGAAATTGTTTCGGTCTTCTGCCATCAGCAGCCATTATTATTTTGTTTTATTTATTTATTTTTTAAACTTTAAGACTCACAATTTTTTTTTTATTAATTTTTTTTTTTTTAGTAACCTCTACACCCAGTGTGAGACTCAAACTGATGACACGGAGATCAAGAGGTGTATGCTCTTCTGACTGAACCAGCCAGGAGCCTCATCATTATTATTTTAAAAACAATATTCAGAAACACTCATTCTTAGTCTTTAAAGTCCTACTGCACATAACACTTCCTCATGGGGTTATTAAAAAGCTTAGTACTGAGACATGGTATGTAACAGTATCTGCTACAGTACCTGCTGCATTCTACTCTATTTGTAAAGATTGAATATTTAAATGCTTCTATAAGGGCACCTGGGTGGCTCAGTCCTTAAGAGTCTGCCTTCGGCTCAGGTCATGATCCCGGGGTCCTGGATCGAGTCCCGCATAGGGCACCCTGCTCGGCAGGAAGCCTGCTTCTCCCTCTCCCACTCCCCCTGCTTGTGTTCCTGCTCTCGCTATCTCTCTGTCAAATAAATAAATAAAATCTTTAAAAAAATAAATAAATGCTTCTATAAAGCTTTCAAGAACAATGTGCCAGGCAACAGGCCAAGCAGGGGATAAAAAAAAAAACTTTTTTTTTTTTTTTAAGCTACACACCCTAACACCTCCTGGGTCAGGCAGATAAATAAATCACACAGTACATTGTGATAGTCACCAGAGGCTTAAGAGAACCACAAGCCAGGCTCTGAACTCAGACAGCATGGTGTCCATAGAGCTGTTTCCTAGTGAGATGGTGCTGACCCGCAGAAGAGGAAGGGTGGTCTGGTCACAGCACAGCTTTCTGCCGAGGCACGGAGTTCTTGAGTGGCAGATCCTGGAGTTGCAAGTGTGTGGGCGAGGAGGATGGTCTTCAGAGGAGGCTAAGGCAGAAGGCTCCACAGGTCCCCATCAGGTAAGTTCTTGAAGGGCTTGATTCTTCCTCTTCTCCATGACTTAGGGGCTCAGCATCAACTTTAGAGTTTACCAAGTTGCAATGCCCCCTGGCCTCAAGAGCACACTGATTTAGAAGCCTCTGTGCGCCTGCAGCCCCAAAGCTCACTGCCTGAGGTCACTTTTCAGTGACCAGTCACTCCAAGTGAAACAAGTCACCTCCAAGTTTCTATTCTGCTCCATGCTCTGACCTAAGGAAGAAACTCGGAGTTTACGAAGGTAACCTGATAATCAAGTTTCCTTAAGTGGATCACTTCATCTTTTAGATACTTTCAGGTTATTTGGTCCTGGCCCAACAGGCAAATTCCGGCCCTCACCTTTCTTTTCTTTCTTTTTTTTCTTTTTCGTGTGTGTTTGTGTGTGTGTTTTCTCTTACGGTTAAAACACGCAAACAGCTACTCATTTTAAAACTGGAGCAAGAAGCCAGAGTGTGTGTCTCCGTGACCCGCTGACGTTCCGGTTCTATATGATAATACCATTCCCAGCTTTGTCTGCTGAGAACGAGACGTTGACCTTGGACTCAAGGGGAAATACAAAAGTCTTGGTAAAAGTTGGGAGGGTTCACTGCTGTGAATGCCAGCCGAGAGTTAAGACGAAAATGCAAACATCGGGAACAGCATCAAGGACCTCCCTTGCTTTTCAGCTCCACGCAGCCCTGCAATCGCTCAGGGCAGTGTCTGGCGAAATGCAAACGCAGCGCCAGCCAGCGCCCGAAGGGCAGGGAGAGCCCGGGTGCGGCCCGGTCCCCGGCGCCTGGCGCGGAGGCGCGCACACCCCTTTTCTGCAGACTCACAGGTTTTCAGGCCCCGCCTCCTCCGGGCCCAGCTCCGCTCCGCCGCCCTGTGGGCCCGGACCCAGGTCCCCGGAGCCCTGCGCCCTCCGCCGCCCAGCCCCCGGCCCCCGGCCCCCGGCTCCTGGCTCCCGCCCCGAGCCCCCGGGAGCGCGGCGCGCGGCGGGGGCGGAGGCGGCTCCCGGGCCCGGCGGCTCAGCGTCCGGCTCCCGGGGGCGCAGGGCAGGGAGGCGGGGCGCTCGGCCGGGGGCGGAGCTGCGGCCGCGAGCCCGCCCCCCGCTCGCCCTCCGCCGGCCGGCTGGCGCGGCCATGGAGGTCTACATCCCGTCCTTTCGCTACGAGGAGAGCGACCTGGAGCGGGGATACACGGTAGGCGCGGGTCGCGGCCGGACGGGGCCCCCGAGGCGGGACCGCGGCTGCTGAGCGGCGGAGGTGCCCCCGGCCGTCGCCAGCCCTGCGCGGGGGGGGTCCCCCTGGCTGCCCTCCCTTCCCCCGCGCCCCGGGGCCTGAGGCTGGGCTGCGCCCCGGCGCGGTTGTCAGGGAGACGCCCCCCCAGCCCCCCAGGCTCGGCGGCTGCGGGCGCCCGGGGCTCCTCCGGTTCGCTCCCTTCCCCCTCCCGGCCGCGCTCCCGGCCTCGGGGCTGGAGCGGCGGGAGTCAAGCCCTCGCTCGCGGCGCTCGCCATTCTCCCCGCCGCCCGCCCTCTGCAGCCCGGGGTGGGCTGCGTTCGCGTCTGGCACAGCTGCCCGCTCTGCCCAGACCCGAGCGGCTGCGCGGCGCGTCGATGTTGGCTTCCAAGTTCTGTGGGATTCATTCAGATGGAAAGCATGCTAATTAAAAAAAAAAATCATCATTTGTAGCTCTTTATTAGCCAGAGTGAACACGGGCGTTGCTTTCAGATGGCTTCCAAAGTTATTTTTTTCCCCTAGTTCTGGTGGGCCATGAAGTGGCATAATCAGGTACTTACTGCGCACCTGTTCCCTCCCGAAGCCTGATCCCTGAGAACTGAGAAACGGGGCTCCTGATCTCGAGAGTGGCAGAATGGGTCGGGAGGGTGAAGACCAGGGCCTGGGACCTTTGGACGAGTTTAGTTAAGTAAACTGTAGGTGGTGGATTTCCCAACGAACTTAGACACCTTCATCTAGACGGGCATTGCCGGAGGGAGACATGCCTCACGCTCGCTCGACCTTGGAAGAATTTACATCCAGTTGTTAAAGAGCAGGTAGGCAGAGGAGATTGCAGAGGGCAATCTGAAAGGACTGATATATTATTCATTTCTAACTCACTCACTTGCTAAACACCAGTTACAGTAATTTGGCAGAGTATTTTAACCTTCCTCTTCTCTAAATATTCTTGGGTTTTGGTGACAAGCGATTTGGGACCTACTGTGTTTTCATAGGGAGGATTAAATCTCCCTCTCAAGGGAGTTTTTAGAATTAAGAGTAGTGAGTGAAAAAAAAATCCAGGGAGTATGTGGGTTTTTAGGATTAAGTAGACCTCTGGGTTCAAGTGTTCAAGTGTCCCAAAAGAAGTACTGAGTGCCTTCCCTTGGGGAGGAAACTGCGGGGAAGGTGGGGGGGCATCTGAGGTCTGTTTGGCCATTATTTATATAAATAAGCCTTCCCAATGAATTAATATTTGGTTAAATACTCTGCATCTTCCTTAAAAAAAAAGAAGGAAGGAGAAATTGAACTTAAATTTGAACCTGTGCAAGGCCTTTTCCTTAAAGCCTTGAAACCTTGCTTGTCTTTCATTAGTCAAGGTATCACACACACACACACTCCACCCCGCCCCCCCATCAGCAGTCATGGAGGTATCTCTCTCTCTCTCACACACATACACACACACCCATCAGTAGTCATGGAGGGCCTGCCATCTTTGGGGCATTCTTTGGGATCTGAAGATTATAGCCTGCTTGTTTGGTCTTTTGATGTGTTTAGATGAAGGTGGTCTCAGTATTCCAAACTAAAAGTTACTTACCTCCCCAAATAAGGAATTTGAAGTAGATCCAAATTTGAAGTAGATCAAAATTAATGGCTTTTTGACCATTACTGATTTTCTTCTCTTACAGGATCTGTGTTTTCCCATATCTTTTGATTATTCGTATTACGACCGGGCATGTGCCAGGTTGTGACTTAAATTGATTTGGAAGGAGCTCTTTTCTTGGCAAACGTGGCAGTTTGGAGATTGCTTATATGATGAGAGTTTGTGTGCTTTTTAAAAGCTTGCTTTTTAAAAAAAATCCTAACTCATTTAGATTTGATAACCATATTGTTAAGATACCTCTGCAAGTGATTTTTTTCCTATGTGAGTCAATGAAGCAGATACTGGATACTTCTTTCCCTCTGAGCAGCTAGCTGTTTCATAATTGCACAGAAGACTATACTTTCAGGGATCATTTCTATAGTTTGTTATAATTGCACAGCAGTTATTAATTTAGGAAATATTAACTGATTGCCTGCTTGGTGTCTCTATTCTAGGTCCTGGGAATTTAGCAGTGAATAACATTTCATCTTTTATTTATTTATTTATTTTTAAAGATTTTATTTATTTATTTGAGAGAGAATGAGAGATAGAGAGCGCGAGAGGGAAGAGGGTCAGAGGGAGAAGCAGACTCCCCGCTGAGCAGGGAGCCCAATGTGGGACTCGATCCCGGGACTCCAGGATCATGACCTGAGCCGAAGGCAGTCGCTTAACCAACTGAGCCACCCAGGCGCCCCAACATTTCATCTTTTAAAAAACCCTCAGAATTTAAAAACATAATCTCGGTTTCCTGAAATAATGTATACTTCAGAGTAAAAAGCATTTTTTTTACTTAAGAATATTTAAGGAATATTGCATTCAAATAAATTCGGTGATTGGAGGTTTATAGTAAAGAAGTGTGGTTCTTCCTTGCTTCTAGTCCCATGCCCTGGAAACATAAAATGTGGGGGTGCTTTCTTAGAGACTTTTCTGTATGCCATGAAAACATATGTTTTTTTCTTAGAATAAATTGTAAGAATTTGACTATAACTGTCATCCTACAACATGAGTATCTTTCTCTACTGTTATGGATAGGTCTGTCTCCTAGCTACTGGCAAGGGGATCTTCCTCCTAAGGAACACGTCATCATTTGTTTACCCAGATCTCTTGTTGATGGCCGCTGACATTTGCTTCTAATTTTTAGCAACTGTGTCAGATGTTGAAATGAGACATCCCTGTACATGGCTTTTTTTTATGCCTCCTGCTAGGATTTTTGTAGAGTCTTAACTAGAAGTGGTACTTCTGGGCCTTTTGAAGTTTTCATAGATAATGCTCAATTGTTTCTTTTTTTTTTAAGATTTTATTTATTTAGACAGAGACACAGTGAGAGAGGAACACAAGCAGGGGGAGTGGGAGAGGGAGAAGCAGGCTTCCCACCGAGCAGGGAGCCCAATGTGGGGCTCAATCCCAGGACCCTGGGATCATGACCTGAGCCGAAGGCAGACGCTTAAGGACTGAGCCACTCAGGCGCCCCGATAATGCTCAATTGTTATTCAAGAAGTTTATACAAAGTTATGCTCGGATGTACAAGGTAATTTACCTTGAAAGAGTGAATTTTTGCCTTTTGAACCCTTAAACATTGGCTGTGGGCTTGCGTGATGTTAAGTGTGGAATTGAAAGGTAAAGGGATGTTGCTCCTGGCCTTAGGCATTCTCAGCCAGAGGGGCAAGGTAGGGAAGGGCTAGGGTGCCCTGATGTTATCTGGAGTCTTGAGGAGGAAGAGAGCATTTCTGCACTGCCTTAGGGTCATGTGTGGTGTGGGGTTGGGGGTTGCTTAGGAATGCTGACTTTTGACATCTGATTCGGTTTTTGCTGGCATTGTGAATTCTAGAAGGAAGTTCAGCACAAAATCTCATCTCAAGGGAAAGGCATTTTAAACTCCCAGATTCACCAAAACCAAAAAAAAAAAAGAAAGGAAAAAAAGGCGAGGGGGGGACCCTTCTGAGTCATTTTAGTTTACAAAGAATCAGGAGAGGATCTTCTAACAAAATTCACATGAACTCAAATATTACCTGATGGGAAGCCTATTCTCTACCTGTCCTCTGTCCCCATAGCTTAGATGTTTACTGTCTGTTTCTCAGCCAGGCTCTAAACTCCTTGAGACTAGCACAGTGCCAGTTTCTACTGCTGTGCTCTAGCACAGGGCCTATCGCATAGTTAAGAATTCAGTACGTGTGTGATGAATAAATAATGAATGAGTCTTCTAATAGGAGAAGAAAACCAGAAGAGCAGTGATTATGAAGCATGAAACAGCTCAGTGGGTGGAAGGGGGTCAGGGTGCAGACTGGAGTTTCCAGTAGCAGGAGGGATTGTGCAGGGGACACCCGACAGAGAGAGGTGGAGAGAGACCAGCTCGCTAGCCTGAAGAGCTGGAAAGGAGTACGGACTTCAGCCCCAGACAATGGGTTTGAGGAAGGAAGTAACGTGATGAGTTTTGTGTTTAGAAATATGACCCTGGAGTATTAATCATTTAAGGGATGCTAGCAGAAGGACCAGAAAGGAGAGGGAGGATGTGAGCTGGAACTAAGGCAACTGGGAAGGGAAGACAGCAAGAATCTCTAGGACCTGGTGATCAGAAGTGAGGCAGGAATGTGACTCCCCTGGATGCGGGTGCCATTGGCCAACTCAGAGCTGAAGCAAGGAGGAGATTGCATTTGGGGACCTGTTGGCGTTTTTCGTGATTGGTGAGGCTGTTTGATTTTGGAGCTCAGGATAGAGGTCTGGGCTAGAAATTCAGCTCTAGAGGGTCATTCAGCACAAAGGATGAAAAAAGCATAGCAGTTAATGCTATTCCCAGGAAGGGAATGTGGAGTGAAGAAAGTTGGTGGACTTAAGGGTAAAATCCTAGAATTTGCATGAGCAAAGAATTCTCAGCACTGCATCCTGGGGGAGGGGAGAGAAGGAAGTGCAGGGGTGGGAAGTGGGAAGACAGAATGGTAGATGCTTTACAGGAAATAAAGTGCTGGATGTGGCTGAGTGGTCTTGTAAAGTGAGGATGGAGAACAGTCCATTGGATGTGAGGGTGAGCAGGTCCGGGGTGCGAGTATAGGCTGGTATTTTCAATTTTCAGATATGTCATTGGTAAATAACAAAAGTAGAATTAGTACCTAGGCTGCAACATAAGGTTTGAATGTATTAGATTTCATTTTTTTATAGCTGTTAAATTCAAGGCATTGAATTAGATGGTTTTTCAAGTTCATTTTAACTGTCTGTGACTGTGTTATGGTTATACAAATGTATCTTTTTCTTGAATTCTGGTCTCTTTGATTTACTTGATGTATCATGCTTTTCACTACGTAAGGCAGCTTCATATATACATGATCATAATATTGAGACATGCAGGGATCATTGTTTTAATATTTTATGGATTAAAATACAAAATCAGAACAATATAAGGAACCATTTACCGATTCCTCACCTTCAGTATTTTAAATTATTACTTCACTTATCACCCCTTATTCTTCCATTTTTTAAAATTCTGGAATATTTCGAAACAAATCCAGGACATAATTTCACCTGTAACTGTTTCACTTTGAATATCTGACCGGTACAGACTTTTAAAAAAAAAAATAACCAAAATGTCAGTAGTGACACAAAACTAGCCATACCTTAGTATCCTCCCAATTCTTATTTGTTTTTGTTGTTTTTAGCGTGACCACAATGTAGACATTTCTTTGGAATTAACAGTGATCTGCAGGAAGTATTTTTACTGCATTTTGTATTTGTGAGAATGAGAGGTTGAGTAAGGGCAAACCTGCCTACCCAAGAGTAGCCCTCCTCTGTGCTTTCATCCCCAGAGTAGCTTCCATCTGGTGACAGAAAGCTAATAAGTTGCAGATTAAACATGTGTGTGTGTGTGTGTGTGTGTGTGTGTGTGTGTGTGTGTGTGTGTGCGTGTGTGTGTGCGTGTGCGCGCGCGCGCGCGCTACAGCTTGCAGAAGAAGAGAGGGTATTTCTTCAGAGTACGGGCACTGTTTTTCCCCAGGAGCTCTGAACAAATCCATCTCCTTTCATATCTTGTTATCCCCAGTTGGTTTTTCAACCCATCGTGTTGCCAGGGGAATTCTCTGTGGTGATTGGCTGAGGCCGGGGCCATCTGAACCAGTCGCTGTGGCAAGGCTACATTAACTAGATGGAGTTCAGATAATAGGCCTTTCTGGAGCTGGGAGTGAGGTCAGCCTCTTCCTGACACCTAACCCTGTAGGCACGACAGTGAGACCACAATGTCCGCCACAATATCTTCGAGTCACCCATTATAAGCATGTATGATGAAGGAGGCCTTTGTGTGACAAGGACATAGCTGCCCAAGTGCCTCACTCATGGTAAACTGACAGCATAAGCAAGTATTAAATGTGTGTTGCATAATTAAATCAAGTGTAGGGTATGTTCCTTACCCTTAAGGACAGGAAGTACAAGTGTGAAAATATTCTTAAAATCCTTTTTAATTTATTTATTTTAGAGAGAGGGAGAGAGAATGTGTGTGTGTGGGGGGGCATGGCCCTGTGCAAGTGGGGGGAGGCAGAGAGGGAGAGAATCTCAAGCACACTCCCCACTGAGCACGGAGCCCCACGAGGGGCTCCATCTCAGGGCCCATGAGATCAGGACCTGAGCCGAAACCAAGAGTCCCAGCCTTAACCGACTGAGCCACCCAGACTCCCCAAAAGTGAAAATATTCTTGAACATTAGCCAATAGAATGCTACCTTCACCTAAGAACCAAATAGGTACAAGAGGATTGAATTTTGCAAGTATGGTGCTTAGAAATTTGGAGACAAAATTAAGTTTGTTTTCATTGAGCAAGAAATACATTTTCATCTCTTTTTTTTGAATAGTTTTCACTTTGTAATTTATATGTTTTTTAAAATAAACTTTTAATTGTGAAATAATTTTAGATTTGCAGAAAAGTTACAAAGTTAGTAACTGAGAGTTCCTGTATACCCCTCTCCCCACCAGCCAGTTTCCCCTGTTTTAACATCATATATTACCATGGTAATGTCAAAACAAGGAAAGTAGCATTGGTGCATGTCTGTTAACTAAGCTCCAGGCTTTATTTGGATTCCATTAATGTCCAATCCAGGATATCATGTTGCATTTAGTTTTGTCCGACTTGATGTGCAACTAAGTTAGTAGTCCAAATTACAGCACAGTGTCTCAGAAATGAGGCAGGAATGGCATTAGAAATGAAGCCATACAGATCAAATCAGATTTTTTGTATTTTGGATACTTTATGTGTAATTTTTGCCATTTGGCAAAAGCCCACTTAGACTATTCCACAGGTTTAGGACAGAGGCTGACACAGTCTAAGGGCAAAGGCTCAGGCTATAGATTCATGCTGTCTGCATTCAAATTTTGCCTCCAACAAAGTCTGACTTTGGACAAGCCACTTAATCTCCTCTGTTTTTTTCCCCTGATCTGTAAAAAAGGAGAATACTAGTACCTACCTTGTAGAGTGGTTTGAGGATTAAATGACATAATTCTTGCAAAGTGCTAGGAATGAGGTGTCTAGCTATGTTTGTGATTATTCTTATTATTTTGAATAAGGACTGCCTTCAAGTTCTTTTTTTTTAAGCTTTTTAATGTCAGTAATATAAACAAAAGTCCAGGAGAGATACTTATGCTATATAAAATAAATTATTGGCACATACTTTGAAGTACTTCAGAAGTAACAGTTTACATGGAATCAACTGGTATTCTTATTACAACTTTCATTCAGTTCAGGTTTAGTTTTGTAGCCTTATTTACTGCCTGTGTGTGTTTTTTTCCCCTCAGGATGCTGAAGGCTAATATACTTAAATAAGTGAGTAGTGTATATCATAGAGGGCATGGAGATACATGCTTCTCACCTCCTGCCTTCTCTTCCATCCCCCCAGCATCCCTCCAAAACACAGGGGCCATCAGACTCATACCTTGCATTCTTATGATGGCTTTCCAAATACATTCAGATTTTTTAAAATAACTTTTTAAATAGATTTGATTTTATTTATTTGAGAGAGAGAGCATGAGCGGGACACGGGGACAGAGGGAGAGGGAGAAGCAGACTCCCCACCGAGCAGGGAGCCCAACATAAGGCTCGATCCCAGGACCCTGAGATCATGACCCAAGCTGAGGGCAGATGCTCAACCTACTGAGTCACCCAAGTGCCCCTACACATTCAGATTTGTAATGGAATTTTCTGTTATTTTGCTTCATGTCTTTTCTGTTTCAGTTTTCTGTTGTTTTCCTCCTCCCCTCTCTTTTGAAAGTACCTGTTTTGTTGTGGAAAAGGTCAACATACAGAGCAGTGGAGAGACTGACCCCTTTATTTAGCTTTTAAAATGATGAGCTCTTGGGGTTCCCTAGGTGGCACAGTCTGTTGAGATCCAACTCCTGATTTCGGCTCAGATCACGATGTCACTGAGATTGACTGAGCCACCCAGGCATGCCTTCCTATGTCATTATTAACACCTTTTTCAGTTCCTTACGCCATACAGTGGTAGAGGCTTGATCATTTTCAGATTTGTTATGTGATGCTAGCAACCACTGATGAACATTGCCTAGATCTTTACATTCCTTAGTGGTTGCTAAGTATCGATAGTTTAATTTTACCATTCTTTCTTCATTTATTGGCTTGGATACATGTATACAGAGCAACTTTGCCTCGGTAAGTTAGTTACTGTGAGATGTAGTTTTTAATAGGAAAAGCAGGATAAATGCCTGATTCTTTCTTTGATTATATACTTTTCTTTTTTTTTTTTTTAAGATTTTATTTATTTATTTGAGAGAGAGAGAATGAGAGATAGAGAGCACGAGAGGGAAGAGGGTCAGAGGGAGAAGCAGACTCCCTGCTGAGCAGGGAGCCCGATGTGGGACTCGATCCCGGGACTCCAGGATCATGACCTGAGCTGAAGGCAGTCGCTTAACCAACTGAGCCACCCAGGCGCCCTGATTATTTACTTTTCAAAACAATGAGCTGGCTGCCTCCAGAGATCACAAAGATTATCACAGAGGCTGGCTTTTAAAAAAAATCAGTATTGTTAGGGATCTGTGGATATCAGCACATTTGAGGTAGTTGGGTCCCTTGCATTTATCATTCTTATATACTTTATGTCCTTCTTTGGCCATTTTCGTATTTGGCATTTTCAAGTTGGGTTCTGTCCTTGACATAACCTTAGGGGTCTTTGGTAACTCCTTGCTTCCTGGCATAACAAGGTACATCTTTTACATTTCCTGCCCCAGATCTGGAATTAGGTTTTTCTCTAAAGATCCCTGGTTACTTTTAGTGGGAAATGATAGAGACTATGATCTGGACACAATGTATTTGTGAAGGTTTTGAAATCTTTTCAGTGGTTGGAGCAGAAGAATGTTTCTCTTAAGATCAAATACATGATATGTTGAGGACAGCAGGAATTGTTGTCTTGGTCTTTTATCTTCAGCTGTATCTTTCTCCTGCACTGAAAATCTCGATCCTTTAGATGCTGACATTGATGGAATATCAGGTGATTAGCAGTTTACTTTATCTCACATTATACGCATCAGTGTGTCTCCATTATAATACCAGTACTCCATCAACAACATGATTACTGAATACAGCTTAAAACTTTCTTTTTTAAAAAGTTCTTTTGGGGACGCCTGGGTGGCTCAGTCGTTAAGCATCTGCCTTCGGCTCAGGTCATGATCCCAGGGTCCTGGGATCAAGCCCTACGGGGGCTCCCTGCTCAGCAGGAAGCCTGCTTCTTCCTCTCCCACTTCCCCCTGCTTGTGTTCCCTCTCTCGCTGTGTCTCTCTCTGTCAAATAAATAAATAAAGTCTTAAATAAAAAAGTTCTTTTGTTCTTTGATCTATCCCACTAAGAGTGTACAATCAAGTGACTGTTTCAAAATCACTCGGATTGGTTCTTCTCTGCTCATAACTCCCAACGAGCTACCCAGTGTCATTTTCTTTTGTATACTTAGGATAGGAATTTTTTTAGAAGTTGATTTTGTTTTATATTGTGTAAAGTGTATACTGCATTAGGTTTATTTGCTGAAATCTAGCTGCTTTTTATATTCCCTTCATTCTGTTTTCGTCCCCTCCCCTGATGACCATTTAAAAAAAAGTTGTAGTTTATCTTTCCATTTAAAAAAATAGAAACAAGGTGCTCTTGGATGCTCAGTTAGAGGAGCATGCAATCTTGATCTTGGGGTTGTGAGTTTGAGCCCAACGTTGGGTGTAGAGATTCTTTAAATGAAAACTTAGAACAAAAAGAAACAAATACAGGTACATTTGTGCCCTTAGATTAAACAGTAGTCTAAAATTAAACAGTAGTATATGAAAACATTTTCTTCCACCTGTTTTTTGTTTGTTTGGTTTTGACTTCACAGTGTATCCTGTAGTTCACTCCCCAGGGGCATATATCAAGATGCACACTCCTTTTCTATAGCTTAGTTCTTCTTCATTGTTGTCTGTAGTCACTAGCCTTGTGCATATGTTTTTTTGCATTTTTGTCAGGGTATCTTTAGAATAGGTTCTTAGCAGTGGGTTATTGGATCAAAGGGTACATGCATACATACTTAATTTTGCCAGATATTGTCAGATCCCCTTCCTTAGGGATTGTGCTGTTTTGCATTCCCATAGCAGTTTATGAGAGTTGAATTCCTCACAAGCTTGCCAACTGAGTGTGTTGTCAGGCCTTTGGGTTTTTGCCAGTCTGATAAGGTGAGCAGTGGTGTCTCAGTGTAGATCCATTGTAATTTGCTGGCTCATTCTGATGACTAGCTTTGACATTTTTGAAACATGCTAGTGTCCCTTGAAGTTGCTTTTCTTTTTTTTCTTTTAAGATTTTTTTTTTTTTTATTTATTTGACAGAGAGAGACACAGCGAGAGAGGGAACACAAGCAGGGAGTGTGGGAGAGGGAGAAGCAGGCTCCCCACCGAGCAGGGAGCCCGATGTGGGACTCCATCCCAGGACCCTGGGATCATGACCTGAGCTGAAGGCAGACGCTTAACAACTGAGCCACCCAGGCGCACTTACTTGCTCGCTCTTTCTTTCTTTCTTTCTTTCTTTTGGTAGGTGGGTATTTGAAATAAGCTATTGTCCTCTTGTTGATTTTTATTAACAAGGCAAATGACTTAGGTTTTCACCTTATAATTCTTTTTTTTTTAAAGATTTAATTTATTTATTTGAGAGAGAGAATGAGATAGAGAGAGAGCATGAGAGGGGAGAGGGTCAGAGGGAGAAGCAGACTCCCTGCTGAGCAGGGAGCCCGATGTGGGACTCGATCCCGGGACTCCAGGATCATGACCTGAGCTGAAGGCAGTTGCTTAACCAACTGAGCCACCCAGGCGCCCCTCACCTTATAATTCTTACTCGAAGGAAGAACGAATATGTGAGTGGAGTCCTACTGGCCACCTTTCCTTAGCTCTTAGATGAATTTAGGAATTTAGGAATTGTTTTAGAAACTATTAGCTTCTCTCCTTCTTCACCCTCACCTTTCTCTCCACCTTGCTGGTGGATATTCTTCTTACTGTCAAGATTACGTATGGCACGTAGAGCAAGCATTCGTTCTTGTGATTATGTCTTATGGGCTTACCTCTCCCAGGCATTGTACTGGTATTGTGGGCTTGGGGCTGGCTGACATGAAGGCTTGCTCTGGAAGGATGAATGAAAATTTGCCAGTTTGAGAAAGGGAAGATCATTTCATTGATATCCCACAACTTAAATACTTTGATGTAAAAGTTAACAATACTTAAATTCTATGATATAAAGGCAATACCTCTTATGTTACATGATAAGGTGATAAGAGACGAAAGAAAAAAATATTTGCTATATATATGTTAATAGATATGCACATAAGCATACCGAAGACAAAAAAGGAGGGAATACTTTGGACAATTACAGTCCTCATTTCTGTAACTCGTCACATGGTCATGGCTGGTATTTATAACTACCTTCTTTCACTACTCACTGTGTATTCCCTTTGCCTTCAGCAAGCACCTATCTGGTTGTGGATCTATGCCAGGTAAGGAGACTCAAATCTTTATTCCTGGAGTGTCTGAGCCATTAGTAGTCCTCTTTGAATTGGGTTGTTGTAGCTTTCCGTTGACTTTAATCACAGGGCGTCTTATTACTAAGAGACTCCATCAGGGGTCTCTTGTGGTATAGACGATCTTCCTTGCCCCCTCCTCCCCACTGTGCTTTAGCAGTCCACTTTACCCTTGCTACTCGGGATCAGTCACCCCAGCCAGCATGCTCATGCCCTTCCTTGCTTTGTGGATTCAGAGACACAAGGAGTTCAAAGTGACCAGGTGACAATCTTGACTTTGAGTTCATTGGAATTCTTGCTCTTTCTCCTGGTAGAAGCATTCGTCCTTTTGGAAATAAGACCTCTAGACCAACAGAGCATTAAGTCACAGAGACTAGAAGCAAAACTTGTGCCAGTGGGCCACTAGGGTTAATAATGAATGATGTTGCTCCCATTTCCACCCCTTGATTCCTTGATGTGTGAATTCTGGTTGTGGGGACACAGCATCATGTTGCCACCCAGCTGGTAGTATAACTGAGTCTGCAGAAGGCCATTTCACCATTCTGTCAATCCAGCTGCTTGAGGATGGTAGGGAACATGATGAGACCAGTGAATTCCATGGTTATGGACCCACTGCATCGTTTCATTTACTGTGAAGTGAGATGCTTGATCAGAAGCAGTGCTGTGTGGAATACCATGGCAGTGGGTAAGGCATTCCATAAGTCAATGAATGGTAGTTGTAGCAAAGGTATTGCATGCAGGGAAGGCATATCTTTATCCAGAATAAGTATCTGTTCTAGTAAGAATAAAAACTGTCTCTTCCACGATGGAAGTGGTCCAGTGTAATCCACCTGCTTCCTGGTAGCTGGCTAATCACTTCATGGAATGGTGCCATATTGGGGGTTCAGAATTGGTCTCTGCAGATTGGGCCAACAGTCAATGGTGGTCATAGCCAGATGGGCCTCGGTGAGTGAAAGTTTATGTTGCTGAACATCTAAGCATAACCTACTTCCCTTTCACCATGGCCACTTCGTTTGTGAGCCCACTGGGCAATGACAGGAGTAGCTGGGGAAAGAGGCTGACTGGCATCTGCAGAATAGGTCATCCTATCTACTTGATTATCAAAATTGGCATTAGCTGCAGGCACTCTTTAATGAGCATTCACATGAGACACAAATAGCTTCGCTTTCTTCTCCTCCTCCTCCTCCTTTTGTTCAGAGAGGTCTACCGACATAATCCTCACCTTTCCACAGAACCAATTTTCCAATCATGTTCTTTCCATTTCCCCCGACCATCCACCCAAACCATTGACCATAGTTGGTGTCTCAGTATCTAATCTCACATCGGACCACTTCTCCTTTTAAGCAAAGTGAACAAGTAGGTACATTGCTTGAGATCTGCCCCCAGAGAAGATTTCCCTGGACTCTTGTCCTTCACAGCTGTCCCAGAGAGGGACTAGTGTGGTACAGGTGCGCAGTGTTGCAGACTCATCTGTAAACCAGGTCCAAGTCTTCCCTTCCTCTGTCAGCTAATTCTGGGGAATGCCTCATGAGGCCACAGGTGCAGGCTGGAGGAGGTAAGCAGTGTAGCAGGAGTGGGGACCATGGGCATTTGGGCCACTTTTTTTTTTTTTAGAATGTAACTTTTTTTTAATTTAAATTCAACTAGCCAATATACAGTGCATCATTAGTTTCAGATGTAGTGTTCAGTGATTCATCAATTGCGTATAGCACCTAGCGCTCATCACATTGCGTGCCCTCCTTGATTGGGCCACTTCTTCATGTAACTTACTTGTGCCTTCGGGGCCTGCTTGGGCCTGATCGCATATATGCCACTTCCATTTGGTAACCAAGTGTTGCTGTACCCAGCTTTATAGCTTGGTGGGTCAGATAACACCCAGTTCATGATGGGCAGCTCAGGTCACATGGTAACTTGATAGTCTATGGTCAAGCCTCCAGTCCCTGCTAAGGTGCAGTAGCAAGCCAAGAACTCTTCCTTGAAAGTAGCTATCCATGGAGGATGGCAAGGCTTTGCTCCGAAGTCCTAAGGACCTGCACTGTCCTTCACCTGTGGAGGCCAGCCAAAGGCTCAAAACAACATCCCTGTCTGCTTCTGCCACTTCATGCATTATTGGATCTGGTGGATCATAACCCAAGTGGCAAAGCAACTTGGACCTGTTGCAGAGCCTTCTCTTGGTCTGGACCCCACTCAAAAGTAGTAGCTTTTCAGGTCATTTGGTAAAGGGGTTGAAATAACACACCTGAGTAAGTTGCCTTCAGAATCAAAAGAGGCTCACCACATGATGGAGGGCAATCTGCCTTGCTCAGTCTGTAGGTTTAAATATTAATCTCACCCCAAACCATTTCACAGAAACACCCAGCACAATGTTTGACCAAATATCTGGGCACCCCACAGTAAAAATAACCATCGTACGTCCTTCTAAAATTGAAATTCACATTTCATTCTTCAATAAACATTGTGTTTTTCTCCCTTTTGTTTTAGTTCAGATGTAGATTACATGAGAAAATATGTTTTTATATTTTATTATCCGCTATTTACTGTAAACTATGTTTAGTCCTTCTTGCAGTTGGAAGTTGTTTTTTTCCTTCAGATGCATGTCCGTGGAAAGTTTGCATCTCCGTTTTGCAAATGTGATCATGGTGCAGGGAATAAAAGTTTACAGAAAAGGTCTGTTTACCTTGTTTATTATTAGTGGACAATTAGACCTCATTGTCAGTAAAAATTGATGACCGTAGCTTCCAAATTATTGAGCCTGTGCTAATAAATGCAACAGTTGTTCATAATTTGGTGGTAAATGACCTTTAAATGTAGATGTTTACGGAGGTGGTCCCTGGGGAACAATTTAACTTCCAAATGACACCCATGAGCCCTTGTTATCATTTAAATATGCTTCCTTTTGTCAATAACAGAATAACAAATACTGGTTAGATTTCTAATGTTGATTCAGATACCAGGGAACCTGCTGAATAAATTAGTGTACATTTGATTTATATTGACCAAAATTTTTAACATTGCTGTGTTGCAGGTCAAGGTGACATGCATTTAAATGCATTGTAGCGCAGAGGTCACGCTTGACTGACGTGAATGCTTACACTGTTTTTAATTAACTTTTAAATATTATCTTAAAATTCCTTCTCAAATACCAACTAAATTATTAGGGACAGGACTGAAATTAACTTAGTAGAGAGAAACCTTATTTTAAAGTCAATAATCTTGATCTTTCCCATAAAAATTATTGGAGTAAATTGCTACATTTTTATCTTATGATTTGTGAGGAAATCAGATCTGCTTTTTCCATCGTAGACTCTTAATTCATTATCTGTGGGTTTCCCATGGATAATTTTGCAGAAATAACCTGAGATAGTCCTGAAAAAAGATTTGCGAGGTAATCAACAGTCTTACCTAGTGCAGGAAGTACTTTATCAAGGAAATGCATTTTCTTGGTGCTATGAACTTTTTCACTGACGTTGTCGTGTGTATGTGGAAGGGGGTGGTTTGCAGGGTGAAGATGTGAATTAATTTTGTCATCACTCAGTAGTAGTACAAAGTAGTATATGTTTTAGGGAAGCTTTAATCAACACCTCATTTGCCCTTTGAGAGGATATCTTCACAATGAATGCTGCTTCTTTTGCACATAAATATTATTGGGTAAAAAGAATTTTACTATCAAATGTAAAATTTATTTCATGTCTGACCCATGCAGGAAGGTTTACCTAGTTAAAAAGTTTAGAACCGAAATGCACAAAGGTTTTTGTTCCTTTTTTTTTAATTTTAATCATGAAGATCTTTGTAGTTAATCAAAAAGTGTGCTTTGGGAATTCAGGATAACCTTCTGAGCTTTGCTTCTGAAGGAGGTACATGTAATCAAAAGGCAGCACAGAGCTCCTCTCCTTTAAAACTTTGCATCTGTCCAAACTTTTTCATGTAAAGAGAGCTCCCTTCCAAAGCCCGAAAGGACATCCTCCTCAGCCTGCCTGCAGTGAATGGCATCCATCCTGGGATATTGTTTCCTTTTAGCCACAGTGTGGTTCCTTAGCCTGGAGCTTTGTCCCTAGGTTTCTTGTACCCAGAACAGCACTAACCCCAGCTTGTCCAGAAGGGCAAAAGCAGTAACAGTGTGGAAAATACTAATAAGAGAGACAAGGCAGTGGACATTAGAAAATTGAAAGTGGTGAGAGAATGACAAATGTTGCATGTGCGCAGGGGATGAATCATGCTGTAGTAGGAATGCTTCTGAATGACAGAGAGAGAGAGAGAGTAGTAGGAATGCTTCTGAATGACAGAGAGAGAGAGAGAGAGAGAGAGTCATGTAGCATCTCTCCTAAGTGGGCACGCACTGAAGAAGCGATTGATGAATGGAAAGGCTTCTGGGTATCAGCCTGATGCTAAGAAAGGAGGCAGGGAGTTAGAGAAAACAGGCTGACTGTCAATGGGATGATGCCATTGGTGGATGGCACCACTGGTGGATGGGACGTTGGGACTCCATCCAAATGAGGGCGTGGCTTCTTGTGCAAATACCTGGTTGCCCAGGCTATGGTGCCCAGCCTATGCTGCATGCTGGGGATCATTACAGACTGCCAGTGTCTGGGTCCCACCCTTGGCGAGTCTGATGGTTCTTGGGTGTGGATTGGGCATGGGAATTTTTAGAAGGTCCCTGGATGATTCTGATGAGCAGTAGAAATACAGCACTGCCCTAAAAATGTCCCCAAGATGGTTGTGGAGATCATTAAGGTGGGTTACTTGCCCCGATACATCTTAATAGGATACATCATTGGTTCTTGGGAGTGATTAAATATACAGATTTTCAGGCTCTCTGCCCAGAGATTCTCATGTAACTGGGGGCTAAAGCTCTGGTATGGTTTAAAAGCTCTCTAGCTGATTTTATTTTGTAGCCCAGCATGCAAATTATGGAGTAGGTGACTTACCCTGTTTTGAAAAAGACACCCTACAGAGTGCATACTTAGCATGAAGGAGAAACGTCAGTTTTGTTTTAAAGCTTTAAAGGACCAGTTCACATTCTGATTCAGCAGAAGTGCATCTAGGATCTAGACCCTGAACCATGAACCACTCTTGAGTCTTTGGACTCATAAATCAAATGAACTGAAGATTTTCTTTTTGTCTTTCCAAAGATTTTTTTTTTATTATTATTTTTAAGCAATCTCTACACCCAACATGGGGCTCAAACCCCGAGATCAAGAGTCACATGCTCCATTGACCGAGCCAGCCATGTGTCCCTTAAACTTTTCTGACCTCAGTGGGTTTGAGGAACTTCTAAAGAGGGTCATTACTAAGCTTTGGAGCCAGTCAGACCTGGTTCCACATTCTGGGTTTGTTACTCACTAGTGAGGGGACTTGCACAAGTCATAAACCTCCCTGAGTCTCATTTCCCTAAAATGCTTACCTCATTTTTCTCTCAAGCCTCCCTTGTTCCAGGCACATGGTAGGAAGTCACCACATGTGCAGCTCTTGTTATTTCTAGTACTTGTAATTAAGTTTTTGCCAGTACGGATTAATATATCATGATGTATTTTACCTTCCTTTAATAAGAAAATTTTTCTTTCTTTCTCACTTTTGAGTGATTGCACATTTAATTCACTGCTTTAAATGAATTCTTTGAAAAAAGTAATATCAAAAGATCCTTGCAGTGGTTTCACATTAGAGAATGACATTGAAGTGTCCCAATCACCTCATCTGTAAGAACACATGAAGAACGTTGATTATGTGGTGAAGCAACTAATTGTTGAAAACTGCTATTTCTCAATCGCAGAACCCCTAGGGGACATTCCAGCCACTCTTTTTTGCTTTAGATGCTTAACAGTGTTCTCAGGTAAAACTTTAAATTCGTTTTCTACATTCTTCAAATATAAAGTTTTTTTGGAGGGACCAGACAATCAAACTTCTGTTTGTAAGTGTTTTGAGTATATGGCACTAGCTTGGTAGTGGGGGTGAGGCCAGTCCCTACCCAGATTCATTCTTGGTGCTTTGCTCTGAGCAGGAAATAGAACTTTTTTTTTTTTAAGATTTTACTTATTCATGAGAGAGAGACAAAGAGAGCGCGTGTGCACAAGGGAGGGGCAGAGAGAGAGGGAGAAGCAGACTCCCCGCTGAGCAGGGATTCCCCGGTAGGGCTCGATCCCAGGACCCTGAGATCATGACCTGAGCCGAAGGCAGACGCTTAACCGACTGAGCCACCCAGGTGTCCCCAGGAAGTAGAACTTTTGACTTCCGACTTGTCAGCGTTCGGCTTGAGCCAGGTTCAGGTGAGGCCAGTTTTAACGAATGACGTTTTGACGTAGAGTTTTGTTTTTGAAGCTGTGTTTTGCAATCAGGATTTGCTCCTTGAGTGAGCTCTGGGTCTAGGAAAGTTCTGGGGAGCTCATCTTTCTGTGGCCCAGAGGATTTAGCTGGCAGTTGAGTTCCGAGTCGATGTGATCTGCTGGGAACACATTTGCGTCCTGAGGGCCGTGTGTGTGGTCTGCAGAGGGGACTGCCCAGGAGAGCCAGGCAGAAATGCCAGACAGGAGCTCTAAGAGGTGGCGGTGGGTGAGGGCTGGGGAGAGGCAGAGAGGAGTGTGGGACACAATTTTATCAGCCCCAATAATTTACTTACATTCCTTTATTCAGCCAGTGGTTCTTGAAGGCCTGCAGTCTACCAGGCACTGTGCTGGGCCCTGGGGATGCCATCATTTTCCTCATTTTCTCTCCAAGAGCCTCAAGACATCCTGAAACTGTCTTTCAAAGGGATTCTCCCTGTTTATGAACACAGGATTCCCTAGAGCCATAGTAAACGAACCCTGTATTGCTCCACGGAGAGCTGAACATAAAAATACAGTTGTGTTAACAAGCTTTAGTAGGAACAAACTGTTAACCTTCGTTTCCTTACTTTCAAAATGGGTTAACCGTAGTACCTAACCCCGTGGTCTTTGCCGAGGACCCAGCCCACAGGGTCATTGCCAGGATGAAATGGAACAGTGCGTGTGAGATGCCTCCCAAGGAATCTGCCTCAGACGACAGCTTTTCCCAGCAGGCCAGACACTAACACAGTCTGGAAACCCATGTGAAAGACAGGAGGGTGTCTGGGAGAGGGGTCTCTGGACAGCTTTCCCCGCTGTCTAACACACTGGGGAAGCAGGGGTGGAACAATAAGGAGAGGTTGTTCAAGTGGAGAGGAGAGTATCAGCATGGTTTAGTCCATCTGCTGTTGAGCCATATAACATCAGAGAGCCAGCTCTGGTGAACCAGGCAGGAGCTGAGGTTTTGTTTGTTTTGTAAACTTGGCCTCTTTGGGAAGATGTTCTCTGGGAGGGGAAGTAGCATGGTGGTTGAAAAGTGCACTTTGGAGTTGATGACACCTGATCACTCCCTAACCGTGTGTTTAATGGTCACTGGTTGCTTAAAAGCTCCGAGCCTCACACCTTAAAGGGAGATAATAGCATCTGCTTCGTAACCAATAGGGATTGTTGAAGCAAATAAAAGAATATATGTAAAGCCCTTAACACATAGAGTTAGTTCTGTAGTACTTAGTGTTGACATTTGTTTCTAAAAACTGAAATCTTTATGTTGGATTTCTATAGAGAGTTGCCCCAGTGAGGATTGTGTGGGATTTCTGACTTGAGTACCCTTGAAACCATAAATTCATCTCCTGCTCCTTCACTTTTCCGCCAAAACAAAACAGAAACACCAAAAATAATGCCCGCCCAGTAAAAATTTGATAGAAATTTCAGTATGGCAAGGGTTTTGTGGTTCATGAAGTTGAGTCAGAGTTTGGCCCGTGTTGATTTTATCCATAAACTGTCTAGAACTGTTTCTTGTGTCCAGTACACACACCCTATCAAAACTAATTAATGATAGAGTTGTAACAGATGAAAAATACAGTGACATGGAAAGAGACTACCTAGAACACCAGAGAGCTCACGTATTAAAACTTCATTTTTATGGGGGAAAAGTACGTACCACTTTTGGATTGCTCAGGCAAAGCTGCACTTCTAAAGAAGTCTTCTTTGTATTTTTGCCATCCCTTGCCGGAGGCTTATGCAATCCAGGGGGAGCACCGCAGAGCAGAACCTGCCAGTGCTTGACCTGGCTTCTCTCCTTGGCTCATCTTCTCATGCTTCATTCTCCTCATTCATGAGATGGGGGAAAGGGGGCAGTGATAGCACAGAGAGGTGTGAGGATAAAAAAAGTAATGCGGATAGTAAATGACAAGCTCCTCGCACAGGGCAAGGCACGGACTGGAAGGTAGTTGTTGTTACTATCCAGGGCCTGGAACACGGGGAGAACGGTGGGTTCTCTTTACTGCCAGCCGGGCATGAGATTGCTCGTTTAATTTTTCTGGTGTCAGCTCTGTCTTTGGCCTAGGCATCTCTGCTCTGCTCCCTGGCGCCTGTTCCGGGGCCTGCAGTCTCATGGGTTTACGCTGCGTAGGGGGGAGCTGTTGAACCTGCCCGGTGGATTGCCTCTGGTGGACTCTGGGCTTTGGAGACTATAACGCAGCCTGCTGCAATTCTGGTGCTGTGCACAGTTACTCTGGACTGGCAGAGCCAGCAGCCCCATAGACTGGGACTCCAGTAGGACCATCTGGGGACTGAGGGCTCTGGTGTTGCTGGTGTCCGAGTGGTTCTGAGGGGAGGGCCATGCCAGTGCTTGATGGAAGGTGTTCCCAGGCAGGCCAGGAACAGATTCGAAACGTGCCCCCGGTTCACTGGGAGTTAACTTAGGCAATCAGAGAGAGTTTTCCAGTATTGTCATTAAGCTCTAGAGAGGACCTTAAAACAGAAACTCAGTCCTAAGGGTGATCCATGGTACAGTGGGTTTTGGAAATTTGAGAAAGTGTTCTGCAACCTTAAATGTCCAGTAGTGTATAGAGTTAAAATATAGGAAACATTTTCACATAAAAAAATGGATATAGAACCAAAATGCTGAGAACTGGCTCATTAAATAATAATGGCCAAAAAGGATTTTGTGTGGAAATGGACTGTAGCACTTCTCTTGTTTGATTTGCCCATTTTTGCTTCCTTTGGCTGCCCTGGGTCTGTTCAAAAGCACCTCCTTGTATGACGGAGCCCTGTGGGACTATGAACTTGCCTCCCGAACTTTGTGTGTACCATTTTGTATTCAGGTCGTTATAAACAGTTCCACTGGTTTTCTTCAGGTGATATACAGACTTATTAAACGAGTGTGGGTGGACACTGGGTTCTTAAGTTGACTACAGCACTGTCATGGTCATTGTCTTCTTCTTCCTCTTTTCTCTTCCTCTTCTTTTTTTTAAGTAGACTCCATGCCCAGTGTGGAGCCCAGCGCAGGGCTTGAACTCATGACCCTGAGATCAATACCTGAGCTGAGATCAGGAGAGTCAGACACTTAACCAACTGAGCCACCCAGGCACCCCTGAAAGTGTATATTTATTTTACAGGTTTTTTGTTCTGTTTTGGTTTGGTGTGGGTTTTTGTTGTTGTTGTTGTTTTTTGGTTTAGAGGTTTTGTTTTGTTTTTTTTTGAAGCAACATTTGCTTTATGTTACAGATACATTCATTTTTGTTGTCCATTGATAACAGCATCAGGTTATAAAAATGAAGAAATATCAGTCTTTGAAAGCACCATAACATATTTTGAACTGATCGTTTCCTTAATTGATACATTCGTGACATTGTATGATAGTGAATTTTAAGGGAGAGTTCCGTAGGAGACGGATGGGGAATTGTGAATGATCAGTGCCCTGTAACCTCTATGCTTTTAGTCTCAACATACAGTGGAAGCAAAGCCTTTATCTATTATAAAGAAGGATAATTAACAATGCAACTTAGTAGATCAAATATCTGAATGCCTACTTGGTGCCAGCCACCTATATACTGACAACTGTAAGGCCTGATTCCAGCCCTTCAAAGACTTTGCAGTTAAGCACTTGCACCCAGTGACAGTGTTTATGAGGCAGTAATGAATGCTTTTTGGTAACAAATTCGAAACAGTAAATTGCATTGAATGGAGATTTTGCAAATGAGATCAGAGGAGTAAACTACCTTCGAGAAATCATGCTTAAGCTGCATTTTGAAGGCTAAATAGGATTTAGATAAGCAACTGGAAAGGATAGGGCTTATGTGACAGAACACGGCCCCCCTCCACCTGCCCAGTGGGATAACGTAAATGAACATTATATGTTGGGGGTTGGGAAGGGAGCAGTGTCCTCTGTGCAGAAGGCGGTTGTGGGTAGAGACTGAACGTCTTGTGGACACACGGGGCAAAGCCACATGCGGAGGTCCCCGTGGGTGATTGCTTTTGTTCTCTCTGCTCCTGGAGGATAGGCATCGACCAGTGTGGAAGGTGTCAGAATCCTTTCCACTTTTGATAAGGAGTGGGAAGAGGAGGGCACATTCTAGTCGGAGAAATGTCTGCATTGCTTTGAAGGGAGAGGTGCGGGGGAGAGAATGTCCTTCCCTGGCATCAGGTGAGGGTGGGATCGGAAACTCTGAAATCTTTTCCCTTTGTGCAGAAATAAACAGGGCTGCATCACATGTTTCTGAACAGCCAAGCCAAATGGAAGTGAGGCAGTCAGGCTGATTACACTTAGCTTGCTGTTCAGACTGTTCCCAAAGGGGGTTAGTTGGTGTCCCCTCTGGGACTGTTGCTGTGGCCTAGGCCAGGCTGGGGGGAGGGGCAGATGACCCGGATGGAGGTTCGGACGGGCCAGTGGCACAGGGTGGTCATGAAGGATTCTGAAGAGAATGCCAGTGGGCTTCGGAAGCTCTCTGGAATTGGCAGCTAAAAGAAAAAGATAAATAAAAAATAAAATTTAGTGGCATCTGTCTCATCTCTCCTTCCCTCTTCACTTTCCCCCTGACACAGCTGAACTGCACCCCTCCTCCTTCAGTTCCTGGAGGTTCAGGGAGATTATGTTTAGTGAGGGCCAGAAGCCTCTCCCCCTGCCCCCACCCCTGACGTTGATTAGCTTGTGTTTTCCCTTCCAGAACCAGTTCTGGTTTCTCTTACTTCCTCCAGGCAGTGCTGCAATTTTCACTTTTGCCCAAGACCTTTCTTCTTACTTCCTTGTCTTCAAGCCATAAACCAATGAGCCGTGATTCTCCTCGAGAGCCCCCTGGCCATGCTTGAGGCTCCTCTGGGAGTCCAGCTCTTCCTAGATGGGAAGGGCAGGGGGGAGGGAGAGCACACAGCAGAAGCGTGGCCGAGCGGGGAGGGTCCGTGTCCAGCAGAGCTGCAGTGAGCCACGTCTGCCTTGAGCAAGAATTCCCAGATAATGAGAGAACATCCTCCTTTGGACCAGGGATGGGAGAATGGGGTGGGGAAATTGGTGTCTCTTCCAAGAGCCTGGGTGGTATTCAGTGCATGGAAGCACAGGGTAGGTGAGACCACTGTGTGGTCAGGGAGTTCTCGAGAGGGCAGAGCATTGGAACGAGCTGGAGAAGGAACCTGTGGGGGTGATGGGGGACCTTGGAGGAGCAGCAGGAAGGGAGTCAGGGTCAGGTAAAGCCTTTTTCTCACAAGAATGCAGACGGTGAGTGTTTCAAGGTCATGAAGAAGAGGCAGGAGTGTGAGAAAGGAGAAAGGAAAGGGAGTGAGTGGGAACGAGGCTGAGGAGGAGGAGGCCAACGGCAGTTCTTGGAATCGCTTTTCCTGTCCTGGTGCAGATTTGTGTTGAGGATTCAGCCCATGTCAAGTTTGGGTTTCAGGGATGAGTTTAGAGCACCATTGTCCAGTAGAAATACAATGTGAGCCACACAAGGATTTTATATTTTCTGGTAGACATATTTTTTTTAAAGATTTTATTTATTTATTTGAGAGAGAGAGAGAACTCGAGAGAGAGAGAGAGAGAGAGAGAGAGAGAGAGCACGAGCAGGGGGAGGGGCAGAGGGAGAAGCGGACTCCCGGCCGAGCAGGGAGCCCGATGCAGGACTCCATCCCAGGACCCTGGGATCATGATCTGAGCCAAAGGCAGATGCTTAACTGACTGAGCCACCCACGCGCCCTCTGGTAGACATATTTTAAAAGGTAAAAAGAAACAGGTGAAATGAACTGTAGTGATATATTTCATTTAGCCCAACAAATCCAAAGTATTATTTCTACATGTCAGCAGCATAAAAATTACTGATGAGACATTTTACATTATTTTTTTGTAGTAATTCCTTAAATGTGGCGTGTTTTTTACACTTACCAGAACACCTCTCTCGGGACCAGGCACATTTCAGATGCCCAAGGGCAACATGTGGCCAGTGCCACCATATTGGTCAAGATGGATTTAGGGACAAGGAGGGGTCCAGCTCTCAGCAAAGCCTATAGTGAAGCTGGAATAAAGCTGTCTAGTTGGGGGAGCTGAAATCTCAAGTGTTACCTTCTTTAGCTACTGGTGAGAATTTTTTTTTTTTTTTTTTAAGATTTTATTTTGAAGTAATCTCCACACCCAACGCAGGGCTCAAACTTAAAACCCTGAGATCGAGTTGCCTGTTTTATCAGCTGAGCCAGCAGGACACCCCGCTGTTGGTGAGCATTTGTTCTCACTGTATTGTGCCTGTGGTTGAGCTGTACTCAAGTAGGTGGGGAAGCAGTATTGAAGGGGGCTCCAGCCACTCTTGGGGCTCAATTCCCAGCACCAGCTGTGAGTTACTGAGCACATTCAGTACCTTTCTGTGCTTCCGTTTCCTGGTCTCTAAAATGGATAGTAATAACAAACTTTATTGTTGGAAATTCCATACCTACATCAGGGTTGTTACAAGAATTAAATGTGGAGGCAGTTAAGACTTAACAAATAAATTTAAAAAGAAAATGCTTAGATTAATTTATTTGAGTCCACGTTCATCATCATTGTAGATTAAAAAAAACTTTTCTAGGGACTGTAGTGTTATTTGAGGTTGGATTTTATTATTTTTAAATTTAGTTAGCCATTTATTTTTTTATATGACACTTTTTTTTTTTTTTTTAAGATTCCATTCACTTATTTGACAGAGTAAGAGAGAGGGTGCAGGGGGAAAGGGAGAAGCAGGCTCCCGGCTGAGCAGGGAGCCCAGTGTTGTGGGAACTCGATCCCAGGACTCTGGGATCATGACGTGAGCTGAAGGCAGACGCTTAACCGACTGAGCCACCCAGGCGCCCCTGAGGTTGGATTTTAAACAAAAAACTGCCTCCTTTAATCTTGCACTTTACTTCAGAAAAATATGAAGACATGAACTTTCACATCTAGTAAATTAAAATTTATGGAGCAACAACCAACATGTTATTCTTAGGAGCTGCCTTAGGGTGGCTGACCCACTCTTTAAAGTCTCACAAATGGAGTAACACTCTTGAATCCGAGACTCTGGGGTTTTGGAGAAGCACAGCACGGACACAAGGCATCTTGGTTCTCAAGGCATTCCAGGTTGGAAAAACGTTTTCATTAAGAATACCTGATTGAGGGCGCCTGGGTGGCTCAGTTGGTTAAGCGACTGCCTTCGGCTCAGGTCATGATCCTGGAGTCCCGGGATCGAGTCCCACATCGGACTCCCTGCTCAGCGGGGAGTCTGCTTCTCCCTCTGACCCTGCTCTCTCTCTCTCTCTCAAGTAAATAAATAAAATCTTTAAAAAAAAAAAAAAAGAATACCTGATTGAAGAGGCTGGTAGAATGGAGTTGCGGAAGAAGGGGAGGGGAGCAGGGGAATTACTGTAGAAACCTACAGAGCTCCTGCCCACGTGTCCTTTATCTGTCAGTCAATGTCCTGTTTTTTAGATGAGCTTCTACAATAACCACAGAGCTGGAGCACATCCCTACGTGAGGAGGCAGGAACCTGCCTGCCTCCTTGTGTCCAACTCAAGCCTTCCAGCTGAGCCCAAAGTTGACTTTTGCCTGTAAAAAAAGTGGAAAACTGGCCTGATAAAAATGTTTAGTCTGCAGGGCCTCGTTTTATTTATCATATCAGGAAAGAACAATGTTTTGTTGTGTTGTGGTCAACATAGAAGCCAACCTTGCTTGTTCACAAAAGCTCAACTCCTGGAGATAAGGGGGGCAAATAATAGAGTACAATGGAAAGAGTAGAGTGTAATTATTTGTAGCTTGTCAAGTGAAGCCCTTTCAAGGCCCAAGTGATTCAAATCTGGGAACTCTGCTCAGTTCTGTAAACGAACTGCAGCCGGCATCAGAGAAATCTCCCCTGGCCCGCAGACAGCCCTGAAATTGCATCAGTTTGTCATGTACTGAGCATGCCAGCCTCACACAATATCATTTGGTTGCAAATGGGCCTGCCCCCAAAGCCCCAAAACACATTCTCTGGTATCTGACTCTTGGCCTGTGATTTGTCATGTCCCGGCTGCTATCAGTGTCCAGTAATTTTAATAGATTCTGATGGTTTCCTTGTAGAAACACAGGATGCATCTGGTTTGGGCCTGGGACGTGGGAGAGACTCCACTGGCTGAAGACAACAGGGGTGTGTGCAGAAAAACCGGAGATTCATTTTATTTCATTAAAAAACTGGTTTTAGGCTTTAGGGTGGTGTGTTTGGAATCTTAAAAAAAAGTGAATTCCCCGCACAGTTGAATAGCTCCAAAAACACACTGCGTGTTTTTATCTGTAAAGTGGTTACCTCCTTAGGAACGGATTGCTGCATCAGTCTCAGTGTTTAGAAGTCACAGCGGTTAAGTGTGGAATGTGTCGCACATAATGGTTTGTTGAGCCCCTTGCTCCTCAAAATGGGGTCCAAGGCTGAGCAAGCAGTGTTGGGAACTTGTCGGAACGCAGGCTCGCAGGCCCTAGGCCAGACCTACCCGAATCAGCGTTCTCACAAGATCCCTGGGGCATGTGTGTTAAACAAAGTTTGAGAAGATGAGAAACTCAGGCATGGAACACAGGCTTTGGAGTCTGAGGGATCTGTGGTTAAAAAGCCCATCTTTCTGACTTCGTTATGTTTGACTTTGGGGCACTTCTGTCAATTGTTGGTTCTCATCTCAGTGGGGATTGCCTAACTACATCATATGGTTCTTCTGATGATTAAACTGTGAATACAGAGAGATGGAAAGATCTCTTCCTATACCTCTACCTAGTTTTTAAAAAATATTTTATTTATTTATTTGAGTGAGAGAGAGAGCACAAGCAGAGGGGAGGGGCAGAGGCAGAGGGAGAAGCAGACTCCCCGCCGAGCAAGGAGCCTGATGTGGGACTCGGACCCAGGACCCTGGGATCATGACCTGGGCCAAAGGCAGAAGCTTAACCGACTGAGCCACCCAGGTGCCCCTCTCACGATAAATCTCTTAATCTCTGTCTGCAAATGTAAAATTTTCAGCTCACCAACTTTTAAAATTAGGAATGACAACATAAAAATTCCGTTTGTTGAGTCACTCAAAAATAGAGTTTATTTCCATATCTGGAGCAGTTAAGAAATTGGAAGTGGGAGAATATCTATGGAGAAACGGGGGTGGGCCAGGAACTGGGAAAAGCAGGGCTGAGAGACAGAGGGCTGGAGAATAGGAATGGATGTTGCAGATCAAGGGCAAAGGGGAGAGGACAGGAGAAATGGGAGTACAGAGCCTGGGAGTGTACAGGCTGAAAGGAGAACTCAACTCAGTTACTAGGTTTGTTCCGTAAGAATCAATTAGCTCATCAGTGTTTCAAAGGTAGGAGGTAACTCTTCTTCAACACAGGTTCCTCATCTTGAAATTGCATGGGAAATTTTTCTTTTTTTTAATTTTTAATTTTTTTGAAGATATTTATTTATTCATTCATTCATTCATTCATTCATTCAAAAAAGACAGGCAGAGGCAGAGGGAGAAGCAGGCTCCCCATGGAGCAGGGAGTCCCATGCGGGGCTCGATCCCAGGACTCTTGAGATCATGACCTGAGCCGAAGGCAGATGCTTAACCGACTGAGCCACCCAGGCGCCCAGCATGGAAAATCTTGCATAAATATATGTTTCCACGGAGATCCCACATTATCAGATCTGTAACCCCAAAAGGTTTGAGAGTTAGTCCAAATCACCTTCCTGTCAAAGATGAAACTGTTCTCTAAGTTGTATTTCTGTATATTTAAGGGTCTCCTTATTTGATAAGCACTGTTATTATGTAGTACCGTCTTTATTTGCTCATTGGTTAGTATCTGTTAAATCTCCTGATGTGTCTTAAAATGAACAAGTGGCATATTTTCCTGAGTATCATATTTTTTCTTTTCAGATTTTAAGCTAACATGATTAATTGGTTGCTTTAGTGATGGTTAGCTTCTGCCATTACTCTGTGAACTTCTGTTAATGTTTATGCATTGCATTAAAGTGTTAATGCATCCAGTAAGCTTTCAGAACTGTCAGAAATGTATTACTCAGTAATGTCATATCATTGATTCTTATGTTGGAACTTTGCTTGGACGGATTGATAAATATTTTCTGTGGTCATGTCATTGGTTCTGGAGAAGAAGCAAATTTAGTGTCAGAGTGTTAATGAACGCTACTTGATTTATTCAGCTGAATATATAAATGTCCGTTTTAACTTACGAAATTAGAGTTTGGATGTGTTAGATAGGAAACACATTTTCTAACTTTTCCTTGGGTTCCTACAGGAATAAGTTGGTGTGGAATGAATTATGGATTGTCTCTCTACTTATTATTGCTGTATTGAATTACCCTCAGTTGTTTCTTTATCTGACAAAACATGTCAGACAGTTCCTTTCTCTCAGTCAGGTGTGTATTCAGTAATTACAGCCCCAACGGCTCTTGACTCACCTTAAATAATAGAGGATAAGCAACAGAGACTGACTGGGAAGAGTGTCAGGTGAGGATTAAAAAGAAGATTCTGACCGAAGGGTGGAGAGGAGGTCTGAAGTTGAAGAGCAGGTGTCAAGGAGTTGGGGAGCCAAGAGCATCTCCCTGCTGAGAGGTCTGTGTTCGAGTGGAAGGTTTGAATGCAGAGCTAAGGATCTATCCCCAGCTTCTCAGAAAAATGCATCCACTACAGAGAGCAAGATACTTTTGTTCCAACACTTCTGCTACCGACCATGGTAGCAGGTGGACACCACACATCTTACAACTCCATTGGCCATTTCAGAAGCATTTTGACATTTTGCAAGCTATAGATTTTAGAATATTTAATATTTTTTAAAGATTTTTTATTTATCAGAGAGAGAGAGAGCACAAGCAGGAGGGAGCAGTAGGCAGAGGGAGAAGCAGGCTTCCCGCTGAGCAAGGAGCCCCATGCAGGACTCGATCCCTGGACCCCAGGATCATGACCTGAGCCGAAGGCAGGTGCTTAACCGACTGAGCCACCTAGGTGTCCCAGAATACTTAATATTAACAATTTAATATTATCCTTTGTCTTACATATTTCCAATAACATCTAAAATTTCCTATTATTGGGGCACCTTGTTGGCTCAGTTGGTTGATTTCAGCCCAAGTCATGATCTGGGGGTCCTGGGATCGAGCCTACCTTGGGCTCCTCACTCAGCCTGAAGATTCTGTTTCCCTTTGCCCCTAGCCCCACTCACGCTTTTTCTCTCTCTAAAAGAAAGAAATCTTTAAAAGACAAATACCTTGTTTTTCTCCTGAGCAAGGCGAGAACTTTAGCATACCTTAACACCTCTACCCCCGCCCCATCCCATTTCCCTTTATATTGGGGGGGGGAATCTAGAATTTTTGTTCCAGTTTTTTTTTTTTTTGAGATTTTTATTTATTTATTTGAGAGAGAGGAGAGAGAGAGAGAAGAGAAAGCACAAGCAGGGGGGAGGGGCAGAAGGAGAAGCAGGCTCCCCACTGAGCAGGGAGCCTGATGAAGGACTCGATCCCAGGACCCCCAGATCATGACCTGGGCCAAAGGCAGATGCTTAACCAACTGAGCCACCCAGGCGCCAGTCTGTTCCCATTTTTAAACAAAATTATTTTAACAAACATTTTATCGATATCTGTATTCACTCTTCTCTTGCATCGTAGTTTTTCCCTCTGAGTTTACATTTTATTTGCTGTGAAGTGTAGTTCATTTAATTTTCTTTCTGGATGGTACACATTAATAAAACTAAAATAATAAAAAGAGGTCTTAATTTTCCTCATACTCTTGGATAACAGGTTAGCTCCATTCACAAGTCTGAGGTGACTGTCCTATTTTATCTGCACCTTGGATATATTTCTTGGTTATCTTTTGCATCTTTTGTTGCTGATAATGTCTGCAGTCAGCCTAATTGTCATTTAGCTATAAATCTGATTTTCTCTCTAATGGCTTGTGAGACTTATTCCTTATCTTTGCCGCTCAATGTTTTCACTATAGTATGTCCAAAACAGAATTTTTTTTCAGAATTTATTTTTATATATTCTTCTTACACTGCACTTTTTTCATTCTGAGCATTCATGTCTTCACTGAATTCTGGAAAATTTTTTGCACTGGGAACAACTGTTAGATGTCTACAGGGGCTTTTTAGTCTCTCCTTCACACCCTTCTGTTACTCTTTCATACTTTTATGTCATTATCTTTCTGGCTGTGTTCGGATTTCTCTTCCATGTCACCCATTCTCTTTTCATTTTTGCCTAATGTGTTGTTAAGCTGATGCCCTGAGTTCTTAATTTCAGTGACTATGTTTTTCATATCTGAAATTCATATTTGGTCCTTTTACCTGCTCACCTCTATATGTTTGATTTGATGGGCTTTTGTTTTTTAATTCCATTGTGCTTTTGTGTTATAATTTTTTATCTTTTCTAATGGATGTTGATTCTCCCTTTCTTCATTTATCCCATTGAGCATATTAAGTGTTCTTTAAATTTTTTGGGTTGTTCTTTTATTTGCATGCCAATGAAGACATGAATGCTTCAGTTGTCTGGGGCCTGACATCCTGAGTTCAAAACCTGGTACTGGTGATTACTCTTGTATTATCTTAGGGGTATTATTTAACATTTCTGCATCTCAATTCCTCATCTGTCAAATGAGGATACTGTTAGTATCCATGTAAAATGGTCCTCTTGAGGGGAGTATCTGGCACATAGTGAGCGCTCAATAAATGTTCTCATATATTGGGAATATTGGAGATCCAGAGAAAGCCAACAGGATTTTTCCTGGTGGTTTGCTTGACTGCATCAGCTACCTTCTGGTGCCTGGGATATGTAGCTTTGTTTATGCTGTAGCTCTGGGTGACAGTAATAATCTTCAGTTTCAAGCAGCGAGTGATCCTTGTTCCCCAACCCTGTTTTCTCATTATGGGCTTTTGATCCCCGTTACACCACAGGAAATGAACCTCAGCCCCGTATGTCTGCCTCTGCCCTTGGCATTCAGCAGGTCGTAGATATGAGGAGACCAGAGAGGAAATATTTTTAACTGTATTCTGAGATAATTTCAAGTGTACGAAAAAGTTGCAGAATAATACAAAGAATTCTCATTTCTGTGTGACCAGATTCATCAATTTTTTTTTTAAGATTTTATTTATTTGATAGAGAGAGGCACAGCGAGAGAGGGAACACAAGCAGGGGGAGGGGGAGAGGGAGAAGGAGGGGAGTGGCAGAGGGAGAGGGAGAAGCAGGCTCCCTACAGAGCAGGGAGCCCCACGAGGGGCTTGATCCCAGGACGCTGGGATCATGACCTGAGCTGAAGGCAGATGCTTAACGACTGAGCCACCCAGGGGCCCCCAGATTCATCAGTTTTTAACATTCTACTGCTTTTGCATTTTCCTTCTTCTCTCTGCCCTCTGGCATATATGTATGTAATTTATTTCCTGAACCATCTGAGGGTAGGTTGTGTACATTATACTTCTTTAACCCTCATTATTTCGGTTAGTGTATAAGACAAGAATCTTCTCTTCCCTACAGTAAAATTATCAAAACAGGAAATTTAACATTTTGTGGTTTATATCCCAGATTCATCAGTTGTCCCAAATAATATTCTTTATGGCATTTTTTCCCCTCCGGGTATAGGATCCAGGTGCACATTGTATGTAGTTTGTTAGGTCGTTTAGTCCCCTTTGATCTGAGCTGTCATTCTTTCTTTGTCTTACAATGACATAATGATTTTTGTAAAAAGACAGGGCAGTTTTTTCAGACTCTGCTTCAATTTGGCTTTTTCCTATGGCTCCTGGTAGGTAGACTCAGGTAATGGGTTTGGGGCTGGAAAGCTCCATCAGGGTTACTGTGTCCTTCCTAGGGGATCTCATCCAGGGGCACATAGTATCTGTTTGCCTCTAATTGGTGATGCTAATTTTGACCCCTTGGTTAGGTTTTGGTGGTTTTCATTGTTGTATAGTTACTATTTTTTCCTTTTGTAATTGGTAAGTTACATTTGGAGAGACACTGTAAGATGATGTAAATACTCTCTCATTGAATGTTTCCTCCCTGATTCAACATCCATTGACGATTCTTCCTAAGTTTTTACTGTGATGCTGGCCAAGTGGATTTTCGAACTCCATCACACCTTCTCTGTTAAGGAAGTTTCACTTCACAGAGGTTTGGTTTTTTGGTTTTTTGGGTTTTTTTTCCAGAGAGGATATTAAAAGCCTGAGTTCACAGCCCTGTCTTGACCATTGAGCCCCCAGTGTGATCCTTTCTTTGACTATAGTTGCTTATTTTTAAGGAAATGAGCCTTAAATAAGCAGTGAGTTTAATCCTCTTCCTTTTTGTACATATTCAGAAACATTAATTATTAGTTAAAACCTTTATTCCTTCAATAACTTTCTGTAAAAATTAGAAAATAAAACTTAAATAATACAGAAGTTTGTGAAATAAAAACTAAAACTCTCTTTTCTTCCCTTTCTCTTACTTCTTGGGGGTAATAGTTTGGTATATGCCCTTCCAGATAAAAGTGTAGTCATGACATAATTACTATCCTGCAAATTGTTGTTGTTGCTTCTAATTTTTAAAAACATTTATTTATTTATTCGAGACAGAGAGAGCATGAGTGAGAGAGTGTGAGAGCACAAGCAGGGGGCAGCTGCAGAGAGAGAGGGAGAAGCAGACTCCCCACCGAGCAGGGAGCCCAATAGGGGCTCAATCCCAGGACCCTGAGAGCATGACCTGAGCTGAAGGCAGTCGCTTAACCAACTGAGCCACCCAGGCGCCCCCGCAAATAGTTTTTTTAAATGGAGAATTCATTTATCACATATCTTGACTTTAGGGAACTTTGCCCAATAACTTTTTACCTAAAGATATATTTTTCTGGTTAAAATTGTTCTAGAGTGTTGACTTTAAAGTGCTTATTTTATTTATTCTAATATTAACATTTAAAAAAAATACTGATTGGTAGGTAACTTCAAAAACTCTCTAAGACTGGGTGCCTGGATGGCTCAGTCAGTTAAGTGGCTGCCTTTTGTTCAGGTCATGATCTCAGCATCCTCGGATCCAGCCCTGAGTTGAGCTCCCTGCTCAGTCAGGGAGCCTGCTTGTGCTATTTCCCTCTCTCTCTTCTCTCTCAAGTAAATGAAAAAAAAAAATCTTAAAAAACAAAACAAAACAACTGTCTAAGGCAAAACGTTAAATAAAAAAAAGCTGTTACCAAATGCTGTGTACCGTATGAGACTAGTTGTGGGGAAAATTACTGAATCAGCTTTATTTCTGTAGGTGCACACACACCAAGTTGACAGTCTTGGTTGCCTCTAGGGAACATACTATTTTAGGGGAGGGAAAATGTAGGCATTTTAACTTAGTTTTGTTTGCAGTTTTTTAGTGATAATTTATCTATATTAAAAAAATACAGGGGTGCGTGGGTGGCATAGTTGATTAAGCATCTGACTCTTGGTTTCAGCTCAGGTCATGATCTCTGGGTGGTGAAATTGAGCCCCACATTGGGCTCCACGCTCAGCGCAGAGTCTGCTTGAGATTCTCTCCTTCTCCATCTGCCCCGCCCCCCGTTCATGCACACACACTTTCTCTCTCCCTTACTCTCTCTAAAATAAATAAATCTTTAAAAAAAATACAGTCCATTTTTTGAAACTATAAGTTTTGCATTATTATCTGAAATTTTCAGCTGTCTCCTCCCACCCTTATTGGTATTCCAGCAATAATGTGTCTCCCAAAAAAATGCCTCTCATTATTCTGGACGAGTATTACTCTGTCTTCAATTTTATCACATTACATTTGTGGCTCTGAATCATCTGTGTATAAACTGATTTTTTTTTTCAAACTCTTGTCGTTTCATTCAGCAATGTTATTCTCTGAGTAGCCTTTTTGGGCCAGCCAGGAAAATTGTTTCTTTGCAGAAGTGTGTTTTGAGTGTTACATATTGACTTCAGAGCAAACATATAAGAACAAAGTATGTGTGCAAGTTGGAGACTGTCAAGTGACCAAAACTGCACTTCTGTCAGTGAAATAGGAATGCTAAGCGTAGGAACAGAAGTGTGTTGTGAGGTCAGGGGTCTAAGTCTGTGTATCACAGTTAGGTAGTTCTTATAGCAGACTTCTTTTTGTTTTTTCCCCCAGTGATTAATTTTGAAAAAATTTAGATCTACAGGAATATTGAAAGCAGAATACAAGGGGTACGTATATTCACTCAGATTCACCACTTGTCACGTTTTGTCACTTTTGCTTTATATTTTCTCTGTGCCTCTGTCTTTGTCTCTTTTTCTACACACACTCTTTATTTTTCTTGGATGAATCCTTTGAGAGTACTTTCACCCCTATATTACAACATTTCACTCCTTTGACTTATTGGTTAACCAGAGTAATGATCATTGCCTGAATAAGCTACTACTGTTAATAGTTGTAAAATGATGGTTTTCTAATTTTATCATTTTTTCCACATCTTTTATTTGGCATTCTTTTGTCAGGAGGAGCTTCTTCCCTTTCTGCTTCCTCCTTTGTATCTCAAAAAAAAAAAAAAAAAAAGACTCATGGCTTTTTTTTTAAATTAAAAGTGTTTTCTGGTATTGTCATTCTTTTTAATGCTCAAATGGTCACACATTTGTCCCATGGAATCTCCTTCAGTTTGACTCTTGTGTCGTTTTGACATGACCCTGTTCGTCTTTGATCAACATTTCTTTCTGTCCAATGAGATATGGAGGTTCGCTACCTACTTTCCCAATTCTGGACTTTTCCAAGGACCCTGCTCCTTTTTAGTGGGGAATGGTATTTAGAAACCAAGATCTGGATGCTAAGTGTGCTGTGGTTTATCGTTGCTGCTAGATCCTTCCAGTAGATAGAACTGGGAAATAGCTATATTAAAGTGTGAGCATATACACATTTTAAATTAGGACTGCATTTTATGTATGTTTCTTCTTCATACATAAAAGTTTTGGCTTCTTAAGACCAACATTTTTCTAACAGTAAACTTAATAAAATGTGAAATTTTTATGCAAGTCTTTCTGTCTTAGAATATTTCCCGTTGTGTTTGTGTAGGTACTATTTTTATTAGGTATTTATTATACCTCCTGTGTTTCTCTTTTGTACATGCTCACACACTTATCCATAAATATCTCCATCTCTTGTTATATCTCCATTCCCTCTTTTCCCTTCCATAACAGCTAGTAGCATACTATGTATAATCTTTCTTCCATGATTATTTTTTTAGTCAATATATCCTAGAAAACGCTCCATCTGAGTTTGTAAGAAACCTTATTTATAATGGCTGCACGGTACTTCCTTGTGTGGGTGTACCACATTTGATCCAGCCAGTCTCCAATGGTTGTGGATTTGGGCTGTGTTCAGTGTTTTGCTCTTACAGAAAATGCTTCCACAAGCAAATGTTTTGTGAGGAACTGCTGTGGACAAGGCATTGTCTTAGTACTGCTTGGTGACATTAGTGAAGAATAAGGTGCATTTTCTACCCTTGAAGTGCTTACAGTCTTAGTGGAGGGAAGTTGTCTTAAGTGGGCTAGGAGAGGAGTGGGCCTTATTTAATAGTTTAATATAATTCAAATGTTCTCAGTAATTTGGAGTCTCTGCACATGCTCATAGAAGCAGGATGAAACAGATACATGGAAGTACATCTTATGCTGGAATCTGGCTTCCAAGTAAAAATAAAAAGAAGCCTTTTTAAAGTAGGCTCCATGCCCAGCATGGAGCCCAACATGGGGCTTGAACTCATGACCCTGAGATCAAGACCTGAGCTGAGATCAAGAGATTGAATGCTTAACAGACTGAGCCACCCAGGTGCTCCTTATAAAGAAGCCTTTTAAGTTAGGGTAAATAGTCTTCAATAAATCCATGTTGGGGCGCCTGGGTGGCTCAGTCGTTAAGAGTCTGCCTTCGGCTCAGGTCATGGTCCCAGGGTCCTGGAATCGAGCTCCACATCGGGCTCCCTGCTCTGCGGGGAGCCTGCTTCTCCCTCTCCCACTCCCCCTGCTTGTGTTCCCTCTCTCGCTGTGTCTCTCTCTGTCAAATAAATAAAATAAAATAAAAAATAAATCCGTGTTTAATAAGCTAATTTAAGCTCCAAATGCTAGGTTTCATTAAGTCATTTCATTTTAATAGCACTTGCTAAAGGTAAATAGTGTTAGGGAACCTTTTCTCTTACTGGTATTATCCAGCTAAAATACTGTCTGTTTTATCGATTTTGTCTTTTTTTTTTTTTTAACTTTATATCTAACTTTCACTTCTTCACAGTAAAAACAAATATCGTTCCACAACCCATTCATGGTTCTGGGGCACCTAGTTACCCTGGTTTTCAGATGGTTTGTTTGATTTTGTTTTAGAGTCCCCACGTTTATTGCGTACTCCATCAGAATTCCTTTTTCGTTCCATGCATTTATTGTTTGGTATTTCAGAATATTTAATATAGGTGTAGAAACCTGTAAGGAATATGTTGGCATTGTTACATTCATTGCAAATTATGTGTAGTGTGTTATTCATATATGATAATTACCATTTTGGTTTTTGGTTTGTGGTTATACCTGAACTATATATCTGGGTTCAGGAACTTAGAAGTTGAGCACGCAGACCCGCGTGGACTTGATGACAGTTTTCTAGCTGACTTGAGCAGTATTTAGCCTCTCTCTTTTTGAGTTCCCCTGTCTTATTGTGTAGGTTTGGAACTGCCCATTGACTATTCCCACCTTGACATTCATTCTGCAGTGGTCAGCCCCCCAAAACCTATATGTAGTCATTTTCAGAGGAAGTTTCTGATAAATATGTACTATATCTGAAGGACAGTTTTGTAAATTTTAAAAATTTGTTTCAAGGATAGCTTACATTTTATTCTAATTAAGCCCCCAAGTCATTCCACAAACTTTCCAAACCCCACATTATAAAAAAGCTAAGAGTTTATGCAGTTTTTAATAATTGTGCAGAAATGGTCATCTTTTGTTTCATCACATATTAATATGTTTTTCCTTTACTGCTTTCTCATAATTCTTTTCGTAATAGTGTCTTGCCTTTTTGGTGCTTAAGTTTTTAAATGGTTTGTGTAATTGTAAGTCTAGCATACTACTTTGCTTTCCAATACATCTCATTTCAAAATATTGCAAACCCTGCTGATTGGTTTTCAGCTTTTAGAATCATTGTATGGATGAAAGAAAACTTGCTGGTGATGTCAAAATATAAATGTTAAGAATTTTTGAGAATACGAAAGAGCAGCTGTGGATGACAGAAAGAGGTAAGGAGAAGTTCAGGGAAAAGTTTGATAGTACTAATGAGTACTGACAGAGTTATTTAAAGTTGCAAAAGTAACCATCAGAACAACTAAAAATAAAATAACTCTCAGATACTGGGGAGGAATAAGCAAAGTGGGGAGTAATGTACTAAATCCTCATCTTTCATATAGAGGTCATTAGATACTTTTTAAGGTTGACAAATCAAAAAGTAGAAGAATATGCATATTGGTCCACCTCCAGAGGTAACTACCAGATCTAAAAGTAGAAACATTTAAAAGTTGCCTCCTGGCTGGAGCAGGGAGCTGTTGCTTTTCCTTAGAGTGACTGGTCTTACATGTTTGGTGTGTTACTATGTATACCAATTACTTTACTTAAGGTTTAAAAAAATAGGTATTTGTAATAGAAAGGCTCTAAGAAATCTACAGAGGAGAAAATAACCTAGAGGATAGGTTTAGCTACTAACTTAATCGTGATTAACTTATTCCATTTTCATTAATGTTAAGTAAAACATGTTTTCATTTTAACATGATGTCATCTCTAACTAATGGAATATTTTGCACGCAGGCTTAAAGGCCAAGTAATGTGCTGGTGGAGAGTTCAATGCCATTGAGATTTATTTAGGAGTTAGCACTGCTGAGGTGGTTCTCAAGCATCTCATATCCAACATCTTGGGCCAAGGGTGCAGGCACCTTTGGATCCTGGTAATGTGACACCAAGCCCCACCTGCGCTGTGTGGGCTTAAATGCCCTCAGCGGGGGCATCGCCTGTCACTCTGGTAGAGGAGACTTCTGCAGAGTGTGTCTCATGAGCACCCCCAGGCCCTCCCTTTCCGGGTTAGTGTGCTGGCTTCATCCTTGCCACCCTCCCCGTGCCTCTCCAGCCGGCCAAGGAAAATCTCCCCTTCTTATTTCAGCTGAGGTGGGGCTGTTTTCAAAATAAATTTCCCTGAGAAACAAAGGGAAAGGACAAATACACAAGCAAAACATGCAGCAGGATAGAAATGGGTGAGGTTATGAAACACAGTTCTTTGTTTTTAATCTTAGGGTAATGAGGTTACATATCTTTGTCCTTTCCCCTCTCCGTACCCATGACAGACATGGCTAATTGATCCCAGCACTCATTTCTGTTGACTCAGCCTGGGAAACCTTAGCAGTACTGTGGACTGATCCTAGTCAGTCAGATTTGGCATGTGGGATATGTATCCTATTCTTAAGACTTACATTCTCTCAGCAAGTTTGTGTGGAACTTACCAGGCACAGATTCATGGTATTCTGTCTGGGTCCACTGGGTCTACTCTCATACCTTGGTGCCTCCAAGACAACCACCAGTCCGGCACCAAGGTTTCTCCTGTCCTGTCCCAAACCCTTCTCTTTCTGTTTTAAAGTTAGACCACCTATAGTTTACCAGATAATTGATGGGCACGCTACTAACTTGTCCATATTTTTTCCACCTGCTTCATCTTGAGCTTATTTCTTTCCTTATGACCAACAATTGCGCTTACATAGTCAGGAAAAAAAAAAGTCTTACAAGTCTGGTCTTGTTTCTGTGATAGACCACAGCTTATTTATGAAAGGACACAGTTTATTTATAATAGGTCCACCTTGTTTATACAGCAACTAATGCCTCCCAGCTACGATTTTCTTGGTTTACATGATTCTTAAAAATTATCATGTTATGTGATTGCTCTCAACCAAACATACTGACTTTAGTGAGGTCTGAGGTTTAACTCCAACCACCAAAAATAAATGCTTATGGCTTTTGGAAAATGTGGACTGAATGCTGAAGGAAAGCCTCCCAAGGACTGTGTGTGTCCTTCTCATGGTGCAACCTGAAATTGAACACCAGAAATGTGGGCTTTCCTGTAGCTTATTTCCATCTTAGTTCGATACAGTGTTGCAGAATAGTGTACTTAAGTCAATGTCATTTAACAGGAGACCCCTGAACATACATATCTCAGGGACCTCTGCCTGTATGTGAGTTTTCAGATCTTGTCTGCATTGCCTCATCAGTATGCCAGTAGGTGTCACTGTGTTCATTAAATGGAAATCAAAGATGTCATCAGTGCATTTCCAAAACTACGTATCATTACAGGTCTTTCAGAAAGGGAGAACACAAAGCAAGAATGTTTTCTCCCTTCCTGTTTTTATGTTTAAAAATTGCCTTCTTAGGCTATTTTAAGAAAACATGACCGCATTCTTTCTTTGCCCCATCCTGCTACCTTGCTACCTTGCATGAGCTCTTGCATATGTGTAAAAATACCTGTTTGGGATGAATTCATAAGACTCAGATGACAGTATATAGCCATATTAACGGAAAGAGTGAATTGTTTTGCACATGTGTATGTCATTCGTAGAGCTTTATTGCTAGAAACTTTTTTCGCCAGGGAGGGGCAGGATTTCTTCTCCAAATATTTAGGTATAACCATATAAGTTTTCCTGGAAATAGCTGTAGTGATAAATCTTTGTACATGCAAGTACATCCATGTTTGACACCTGAAGATTTTCTTATCAAGTCTTTTTAATACTCTGCAGATTTATTGGGGTTCTCTTCAGATCTCTAAATTTTTCCATAACAGAAAAAACTGTTGCCCCACGATGTCATATAAATTAATGGGACTTAATTAAGTATTTGAGGCTCTCTCATTCTTCTGCTCATCCCTTCAAAAAAGGGAAAGTATTTAACTTTGTGTTTTCTGTTGTTTGGGGGGAAAAAAAGAAAGGTGCTCGTTATTCATTTACAAGTCTTTGATGTTAAGATCAGCAGTATCATAGAATGCATTCTTCATTTCAGTCCTACAGATCGAGACTGTACAAATGTTCTGGAAAGCTCGCATGTGTGCGCACGTGTATATGTGGGGGTGCATGGATGTGAGTACATATGTGTGTGCATGTATTGTGGTCTCTTGTCAGAAATACTTCAGTGTGATTTTTGCATTCTGAAGGAAGTTGGTGTTATTTTCATTCAGTGCCTTAGAGAAGATTCATAGTACTCAGTGTACCTCTGTGAAACTTGAGGGCCTAGGTGTGCTCCTGTAGTGTTAGTCTTAAATTATCTTCAGCCTGATTTTCCCCCATGTACATAATACAGATGGAGGTGTGCTAAACATAATATATATGCATTTAAAACACAGTGGGGCGTCTTAAAAATTCCTTTCCATTTAGAATCTTCTAAATTAATAATTGAAGTCCGAGTGCCTGCAGGCCGTGTGGTGCTGGGCGGAGAGCTGCGTGCAAGGCCCCAGGGGAGTGGGGCTCAGGCCGGTCCACCAGTGCTCCCCTCTGTCTGTTGATGGGCAGAAAAGGGGAACAAGTGTTGTAAAGGTTAAATGTGGGTTGTAGCTGAATCAAGGATACATCGGTTCTTAAAAGACAAAGTGAAATCAAAGTAAATATGGAAAAATATAAACATCTGTTAAATCTTGATAATGGGTAGGTGGATCTCTCCGTATACTGTTTTCTAGCCAGAGACCAGTCTAATCGGTCTGGCTGGGGACGTGGACATTGATCTTTTCAAACCATTCTGCAGGTAACGGGTGTGCAGCCAGGAGGGGGCACGGTTGGTGTCCAGAGCTTGTTATTATTAAGCAGTTCGGCCAGACGTGGTTGGTGGGGCAGTTCCCAAGTCAGAGTCCACGAATTGGAGTCATAGAACCTGTGTTTCGCATCCTTTGGTGGATAGTGCATATTCTTTGTTGGCGAGAGGGTTACGGTGTATATGCATTGGTGGTTGGGGGGCTGTCCTGGCCTTTTTTGAGAGCTGCTTTCTCTGGATGCTGTTGCCCTTGACTTGAAAGGTTTGCTCTTGGCAAAGGAGTAGCTTTTGCTACCTGCTGCCAGCCCACACCCCAACGGCTCTGCCCCACCTGAAGGAGCACAGTCTTCTCCACTCTTGTACTGCTAGTGTTCACCACCCACCTGCTGGGGAGTCCGGTGACTTTGGAGCTAGAGGAGGAAATCCCTTGCCGTTGGTAGGATTCTGGCAACAGAGGTTCTAAGAAGAGGGTGGGCACTGGCTGTAGCAACAGTAGCTTGAGGGAACTTATTGTTGTTGCTATCATAAAGTGAATGGAAATTTACCATTTGCACCAGAAAAAAAAAGTTGTTAACATATAGTCTGTCAGGAATGCTTCTGTTGAATAGTATAAAGTTCCTTCAACACTCACTTGAGCATTGACTCTGCTAGGCACTTCCTACAATGATGAAGGAATTCAGTGAGATCTCAGTTTTCAAGGACAGCATACGCATTTAGGATAGTTGTCTTGGTAGTGGTAGGGGTTCCTTACAACCAATGATTCACTTCCGGGTAGAAAAACCACTGGCCTTAGTAGAAGCAATTTTTTTTAAAAGATTTTATTTATTTATTTGAGAGAGAGAATGAGAGATAGAGAGCACAAGAGGGAAGAGGGTCCCTGCTCAGCAGGGAGCCTGATGTGGGACTCGATCCCGGGACTCCAGGATCATGGCCTGAGCCGAAGGCAGTCGCTTAACCAACTGAGCCACCCAGGCGCCCTAGAAGCAATTCTTAAAATGTGAAATATAAGACCTTGTTTAAAAAATTAAGAGCATGGGGTGCCTGGGTGGGTCAGTTGATAAAGCGTCTGACTTGGTTTTGGCTCAGGTCATGATCTCAGGGTCGTGAGATTGAGCCCCACATTGGGGGGGGGCGGTCCATGCTCAGCGGGGGTCTGCTTGAGATTCTCCCTCCCTCTGCCCCTCCCCTCTCACAGGCATTCTCCCTTTTCCGGGAAATAAAGAAATAAATCTTTAAAAAAATTAAGAGCAGGGAACACGGAAATATATGCCTTCGAAAATATGTTCAATTTCAGTTCTGTATGGCCATATGGAAATGGGTATTGTGTGGTATTAGAAAGTGTAACTGAAGAAAGGTAAAATCTTATCTGTCAAAGACCTGAGAGCCATGCTTTTATTCCTTTACTAATAAAAGTATTGCTCCTTTATTTTTTTAAAAGATTTTATTTATTTATTTGTCAGAGAGAGAGCAAGAGAGAGAGCACACATGTGGGGAGTGCAGCAGGCAGAGGGAGAAGCAGGCTCCCCGCGGAGCAGGGAGCCAGACATGGGACTCGATCCCAGGACCCCAGGATCATGACCTGAGCCGAAGGCAGACGCTTAACCAACAGGTATCCCATATTGCTCCTTTATTAGGGGGGATATGATCTAGATATTTTAAAAAGACAAAATACTGCTAGTGTGTATTATGAGGGACTATTCCATGCTACCTAAGTTTTGGATTGCTTGAAATTGAGCTTTCCTTTTCATTTAGCAAGTATCTCTTAGGTTTTCACTGTATGCCTTGTACTGTGGGTGACACTAAGTTAGGGTGTCAAAGATACGTAAAATGCAGTTTCTTTCCTGCAAAAAAAAAAAATGTTCTTTTGCCTTCTGTATCTGAGTCTAGTCGCCATCGTCTGCTCAGGGGTGCAACATAAAACATAAGGATGATCATTGTCTCTCCCTCATTTGGGCATTCAGCTGTTTACCAGAAATGTCTATGGCCTCTGGCCCCTGCTTCAGTCTCCTGCGCTTTCCCTGTGTCGCTCCCAGAGAGTGTCACCTCGCTCTTCTATAGGGGGCTTTCCTTTGCTTGGTCCCTGCACTTAATGGTAAAATTTGAATATGCCTTTCTGAATATTTCGGCTGCCTCCTGGCCGTCTCCAGTCCAAAGGTGAGACTTGTAGGTACAGTGAAGAAAAGCCCCTTCCCAGTCTTGTCCTACTCTGCCTCTTTCACCTCCTCTGGACCAGTCTCCCTCCCTCCGTTCCCTCCCCCAAGACTCCGCCAAGATTCAACTCATACCAGCTTGTTCATGTTGCACAGATGGATCATGTCGATTCTGGCTCTCCATCTTTGTACTTGTTCCCTAGTCCTGGACTAGCCCTCAGCCTCTCCATTTATAGGGCCCATGTGAGCCCTGTATATGGAGAACCCATTGCCCAGCTCAGAGACTTGCTCCTCTGAATCTCCTGCCTCCCTCCCCCAGATGGAGTTGGTTGCACTCGCCTCTGTGCTTTCCATGTACCCTGCTTATGTCTCTTTTATACCAACTCTTGCACTGTTGTAACAATCACTGAACAAGCCTGTCTGCCACTGGTCTGGGAAGCTGTGACCTGCAGTTTGTGCTTTATGCATCCAGTGATCTCCAGTGTACTGGGCACCTACACAGTTCATCATTGTGGGATAAAACAGGGGCCTCATTGAATGGAATTTTAAAACCTGGAAGGTTTTTGGCCATGTAGTTAATGTTGAATTTTATTTCTTAATGATCCTTAAATTTTGGTGCACCATAGTATATCTGCCCCATGCTCCTATAATTTAAAACAAAATTTTTGGGGCGCCTGGGTGGCTCAGTCGTTAAGCGTCTGCCTTCACCTCAGGTCGTGGTCCTGGGATCGAGCCCCATGTCGGGCTCCCTGCTCGGCGGGAAGCCTGCTTCTCCCTCTCCTGCTCCCCCTGCTTGTGTTCCCTCTCTCGCTCTGTCTCTCTCTGTCAAATAAATAAATAAAATCTTAAAAAAAAAGAAATAAAATAAAATTTTTCTGTGAATCTGTTTGAGAAGAGAATGTTTCTAAATTTTTATGCTTTAGATAACCTTGTACTTTCTACATTTGTGGTGTCATTCCTTTTGGTGGACTCTTGTTTGTAATTAAAATACTCCATTTTCCCTACAGGTATGTTCTGGTTCTCTTCTTTTCCTAGGTATACAGTACTTTCCAGTAACTACATTAAAAGATGTATAAATATAATGTATATTAAAGTTAAAAAGAAAAACTTATGAATATTATATATAGTTGGTCCTAGAGTTAAATGGTATAGTAGGGATAGGAAATACTATGTTTGTTTTTTGCATCCTTTGTAAATTCTTGAGTTATGTGGGTTAAATCTAACATAGTTTTTTTAAGTTTAAGTAAGTTTTGTTTCCATTGTGGGGCTTGAACTCACCACTCTCAGATCAAGAGTCACATGCTCTACTGATGGAGCTAGTCAGGTGCCCCAAGTATAACATAGTTTTGGAAACTAGAGCAAGAAAAGCTTGAGAATGATAGGTTGTTGAAATTACACAGTCACCAAAAGGCATGCCCAGTCTTTAAAAAATATGTGTCTATTTCTTAATTATTTAAGGTTATGACATGTTTTTAAAGGTTTATTTATTTGAGAGAGAGAGAGTGCATGCATGAGTAGGGGGAGGGACAGATGGAGAGAAACTGAAACAGACTGTGTACTGAGCAGAGCCTACTGAGGGCTCAATCTTATGACACTGAGATCATGACCTGAGCCAAAATCCAGTCAGATGCTTAACTGACTGAGACATCCAGGTGCTCCTTTATTTATTTGAGAGAGAGAGAGAGCAGGGGGAGGGGCAGAAGGAGAGAATCTCATGTAGACTCCATGCTGAGCGCAGAGCCCCACATAGGGTTCCATCCCACAACCCTGAGTGGAAACCAAGAGTCAAATGCTCAACCAACTGAGCCACCCAGGAGCCCCAGGTTATGAAATGTTTACATGCCTTTTCATAAATCTAAAATTATATGCTTCTTGGTTTGAAAAAATGATCATAAAATTATGCTTTTGTCTCTATTTTATAGACTCTTAAATTATTAGTGATTTACATAGTCATCAGATAATCCAGCTTCATGTGTTTAATCCAACCCAACATGCTGTTTAAAATGAACTCCGTGGGGTGCCTGGCTGGCTCCATGGGAATAGCATGCAACTCTTGCCCTCGGGGTCGTGAGTTCAAGCCCCACGTTGGGCATAGAGCTTACTTTAAAAATAAAATAAAGTAAAATAAAATAAAATGAACTCTGTGACCAAGGGAACATAATAGAGAATGCTAAATATTTTTTCATCGATAATAAATCAAATTAGTTTTTCGTTTGACTTTGACTTAAACTTCGTGGAGTTTAATTGGAAAAAATGCCTCTGCTTTTGCCGTGGGTGCATGTTGAAGACATCCCGGTGCTCCAGGCATGTTCTGAGTGGCCGTTGGCATCTGCACCCCCCCTCCCCAGCCCTAGCTGTCACACAGCTCCTAGCGGCCTGGGGAAGGTGTTAGTTCCCAGGAGGCATTTTAAGTAAGTGTGGACGAACAGAGATGTTTCAGTTCAGTAAAGTTCTTCCAAGTCCTGAATGTCCTCTGTGGAAGTATATGCTACTATTTATAGCCCCATTCTGGCCCTGTAGATGTAAAACAGGACTGCTGTAGGCGTGTCTGATTTCAGGGTTGTTGTTGTTTTTTTTTTTTAAATAGGCAAGGATCCTGATTTCATCTTGACGTCATCTGCAAGGAGTGGAAAGTGGAGGGAGGTGGGAGACTGGTAGGTCGATGTGCCAGAGGGTTAGTTCCTGACAGTTCATTCTGCCAGTGCCCATGAGAAGCCCGTGATTCCAGATCTTCACTCTGTCGGTTAGGGCTTGCCCTGAATCAACTACTCGTTTAGGAGGTTTGGTAAATACAGGTACTGCTGGTTAACTGCATCCAAAAATCTTTATAATAGAGCATCACAGCTTAGCCCTGCAAACACCTGGTTGGAGATGTGCCCAGATTTTCTGAGCACAAGTTTAATCTTCTCACTTTCCAACTCAGATGTAACTCCTGTCTGTACGATTATGTGTGTAATTATGGTTTTCAGGTTCCAGAACATTCCTTCAGATGTCAAGTTTCAATGAATTTCACCTGACCATTCTTTTTCCCTTGTTAAACTCAGACCTATCAGCTGGTCCACTGAGTTGGGGATGTCTCAGAATTAATCATTCACCCACAATTAAGTACCTACTACGTGGCAAGGCCTCACTTATGCACTGGAGACAATTGGAGTAACGGTTAAGCGTCAGGTAGAGGACATGTGTATAAAGTCAGTTGCATATAAGGCAGTGAACCCCAAAGACAGCATGTATTTACGAAGAACTCTAAGACCACCGAACGTGCATGGGGTGGAGTTCTTCTCCATGGTTGGGGTGACCGCATGACTTATCATCTAAACTGACGTACTTTTGGAAGTAAAAGGTGGCAGCCTTGATCGTTGTGCTGGGATAGTAGTGGTAAGTCTGGGGGGCAGTCGGGGTACATGGTCACTCTCCCCACGTATCACCCCATGCCTGGCTTGCCCTGCTTTCCACCACGCCTGCTGTGTCTATAGTATGTCACCGTCCACCTTACACGATTATATTCCCCAGTTGTTTTGTACTTTATTAATTGCGAGTACAGCAAGGCGGATTTGATTTGAGTCAGTTTTTTGTTTCCATTCAGGCATAGGGCACGATGTGTGTGAAGCGAAAGTGTTTGGAAAATAACACGTGGTCTGTGGTTCAGAAGCTCTGAGTTTACATATGCCCTAAGGCATACGCTTTGGTCTGGGTGATTGAGAAGGAAGATTTTCTTCTCGTGATCTCACAGTACAAAAAAATGCAGCTGAGGCTTTTTATAATGGTGTGATTTGTGAAATGGCAAAACTTAGACTATTTCTTGAAAAATCTAACGTGTTTGAAATAAACACACTTAATACTTTCCTGCTTTTCTGTTGACTGTTTTTCATGATGGAAGCTGGTACTGTAAGTAAAAAGTCACTACGCCGAAAAGTCCCTTGTTCAGACCCCCGTAACCTCCCCGCTGAGGCCTGGCTGGTGCCGGCATGGCGTCGGGCAGGCAGATTGGGCGGTGTGTCGTCATCGAGACAGCTCTGCTGTGTGTGTGCTGGCCGGACCCTGTGCTCGGCCCTGGGGTCCCCACAGGAGACATGGCTTCTGTCTCCAGCCAGTCTCAGGCCTGAGGGGGAGGCCACCGCACAAAGCAGATAACAGCTTGAACGGAGTGTTACTGGAGCCCAGAGGAGAGTAGTGGCCTTCACCTGAAAGAAAAAAGAAAAGGGAAAAGGGAAGGGAGGGAGGAAGGGAGGAGGGAGGGAGGGAGGCGGAAGGAAGGAAGAAGGAAGGAAGGAAGAAGGAAGGAAGGACAGAAGGAAAAAGAAAGAAAGCAAGGAAGGGAGAAAGAGGAAGGAAGGAAGGAAAAAAAGAACTTGGTGACAACGAGAAGCTGTTGCAGTAGGTCTGAAGACCCTCCTGTTGCTCAGACTATTTTTTTCTTGTTAGTCTATAGGATTTTCTTTCCTTTTCTCTCCACTTCTTTCTTTTCTTCCTGTGCCCTATGCCTTGAGTTTCTCCTGCTCTCTACCCTAAAAAAATGTTTTTAACCAAAGTCTCTTTAAGGAGATGGGAAGAAATAAACCATAGTGATTTAACATTTATTAACTACTTCCTTAAGTTCAGATAAGATGCGAGGTACTTTATATGCATGATCTCATTTACTTCTAAAAGCAATTATTTAAGGTTCGTATGCTCTCAGTATTTCCTTTTATAGATGAGAAGTGAGTGGGGTGGTCTGTGGAGGTTATACAACTTGGCGGGGGTCACGCAGTAAGTGGGAGGGACAGAATTCGAACCTACAGCCCGCCGTGGGCACCTGACCATTCTTTGTCCCATAGCTGCATTCCCAGTGTTTGGATACAGGCTGTTGGTGCTGCGGGGCAATATTGGTGGTGCCTGCGCTTTAAATCATACTGATTTGTAAGTGAGAAAGTTATTCCTTCTCGTGTAACTTTTAATCCTATACCATGTCCTCCAGTCCCCTAAAAAACTCTCCGGAAGCTTTAACTTGGCTTTACTTTCGGGCCAGTCTCTCTAAGGAAGAGAGCCGGCTTCAGCCTCAGAACGTTCAGCAAGAAACACACCTTAAAAAAAATGAGTATCTCTTTTCATACTCCCCTTAAAGTTATCTTTAAATTTTACTGAACTAGAAAGGCTATTTAATGAAAAATATTAAGTCCAGAGAGGATGCAAATGTGGCCAGGTTGGGAGGAGCGTGATGTCTGGGAATTCCTAATCTAGGAGACCACTCTCACCTCAAAGGAGGAATTAAAAAGGAAAGATGAAGGCCAGACAACCCTCAGGGTAAAGTTTTCAGATTTTTTTTTTCCTCCTAGAAGTCCGGGAGGGCTGGTAATTTTGTCCCTTGTGGTGTTTTCCTTTTCTTATGTTTGTGGCAAAATATTAGGAGCTTGGCTTAATGACCCCTATTCCAGACATGTACTGATTTAAACTTTACACTCCTCTGTCTTCATTGGCAATGAAAATAGCAAGTGGTTAAAACTGTTCTCTTCAGAACTACACTATGTATGCAGAGGGCCTTCATCTGGTATTTTAGTTCTTAGAAATTCCTATATTCTCCCATTTATAAGTAAATTTTGAGTGTTTTTCAAGTTACCCATTTTTTTTTCCCCTGACAGTGTAACAAGCATCAAAGAAATGCCCATTTAAACTTCTTTACCCAGTGGCGTAAAAGTTTTGAACTGAGCAGTTACAGCTCACTAAGTGGTAATTCCATTTTTCTTTTTGAAAGGACAGCACAATTAGATTTTAGGAAGATTGAGATTTCAGTGTCTCTAGGTGTATTCGTCAGGACAGATTCACAAGTAGTTTGCAAGTGTTCACGAACAAATCAGGTTAGTAATCCATTGATACCAGCACAAATAGATTGTCCTCATCACCACATAGACAAAACAGTCGGGAGATGGGGTTGGGGCCATAAGTACTAGTGGCAGGATATAATGAAGTTGTATTCCATTAAGCTCTTGTGTACGGGGGGCAAAATGTCATCACCTGAATGTGGCTGCATTTCTATGGTACAACCTCATCTGCTCCGTCAACTAGTTTTGCTCTGATCAATAAGCAGTTTTCTGTGGCCTTTCACTGCTGTCAGATGTCATTGAGTGATGTAAATGCACGTCAGAAACTAGAAACCTGACAGCTCACCCAGAGTGGGAAGGGAGGGAGAAGAGGGAAATTGCTGTGGGAGATGTGGTTGACAGCTGACATCTCAGGGTAACTGATTGGATGCTAGCAGCCGGCACTTTTCCCATATAAACACGGAGGAAAATGATCCTGGGACATGTAAAATACAGAACAGATGTTTTAAAATAATTGAGGGGGGAAATTATTATTGTAAACCGTAGCATAGTGCTTGTGTAGATTGTTTATATGAACTATACCAAAAATAATTAGTTGCTGTTAGTTTTTGACTAAGAACAATGAAGTCGAATGAAAATACAGTATTTCTATCCATTTTCTCCATCACCTACTGCCAAAACTATAATTAGGAAAGTTTGTGTCAGTCCAGAAAGAGATGTAGCCAAAAAGACATTTATTATAACAGTATCCATGCAATAGGATATTATGGAACAGTAAAAGGAGGGAAAGGACAGTGTATGTATGTCCTCATGTGGAGAGACTGCCAAGGACCATTGCTAAGTAAAAAAGCAAGAGATAGATGAATGTGTAATGTGGGCCTTTTGTGTAGAAGGGAAGCATGTAAGACTGATTCAGCTCACACATGTACACAGCCAGGCTGGAAGGACTGTTTGTGGTGGGCACCCAAAGGCAGAGCGAGGCGTGTGTTTTGATCAAAGAGTGATCTGGGTTTCAAGGGAGAGGTCACTGTTTATCGTTTCATATCTTTTTTTTTTAAGCTTTTAATATCAAAAGAATGTATTACCTATTCGAAATTCTGATTTATTAAGACATTTATTTAATTCACATTGAAAATTGTCTTCAATACACAAAAAGATACACGGTCATTACCATATTAACAAAGAACACGCTAAGAGCACTCTGGGTAGATCCTTTATTAAAAAAGACATTGGGGTATATTAGAATGAGAGGTCATTAAATACTAGTTTAAATGATTTTAATATCATTGACTAAAATTCAGGGACACATATAATAGGTTATGATGAAAATCATAACCTATTATTTGCTGAGCGCTTACCATATGCTAGACACCATACCATGTACTTTATAAACATTATCTTATTCAAATCCTTACAAGGAAAATACTCTGTATTTAACAGATGAAAAAACGGATGCACAGTGAGCTTAAATAACTTACCGTAGGACACATGGCCAATAAATGGGAAAGGTGGGATTTGAACCCACATATTTGGTCTCACAGGATAAGTGCGGCATGGGTGTCAGAGTGGAGAGAGCTATAAACCACATGGATGTGTGTGTGCTGTGGGGTTGGTTGCCTTAAGCTGGTGCCTGCCCTCACGAATAGAGTGCAGTGTGAAATCTCTGGGTGTCCTTCACTGTCCCAACTAGGCTGGTTTCCCTGTTAAGATGACTTTGGCACCATCTACACTTCCTTCCCGCGCCTACTTCAGCCATCATCTTGTACTTAACAATTGGCTAATCTCTTTCTTTTCTCCGAATTCCATGGCGGAGAGACGGTATCTCTTTTGCTGCCCACTGTGCTCCAGCTCAGAGCCTGGCTCACAAAAATATTTAATAAATACAGTTGACTCTTGAACAGCACAGGGGTTCGGGGTGTCGACTTCCCCCACACAGTTGAAAACCCACGTATAACTTTTGACTCCCCAAAACGTAACTTCTAATTACCTGTTGTTGCCCCGAAGCCTTACCGATAACAGTCAATTAACACATATTTTGTATGTTATATATATACACTATTACAATAATCTAGAGAAAAGAAGACTTTAAAGAAAATCATAAGGAAGAGAAAATAAATGTATTGAAGAAAATCCACATGTAGGTGGACATGTGCAGATCAAACCCCATGTTGTTCCAAGGTCAACCGTACTTGCTAGAGGGATGACTTACATTCAGAGGCAGACCCTGTAGTAATGACAAGATTACACTGGTGTGGTTATCTTTTGCAAGCTACCTAATGGAATAATTCTTTCTAGGGCTTGGTTTTCCCCGAATGAGGAATGCAGCATTGAGGCCAGAGTGGACTGAGAGCTTGTAGGTTCAAGACTGAGAGATAGCAGTTTATTCTATAAATAGTGAACCATCACTTTACTATTAGGAGTAACAGCTGTAAAGGCAGGAGATTAGGAAGTTAAGAAAATCACCAGAGATAAGGTTTACTTTGACAATGGGAAACTTAATTGAAAAAATCCAGTAGAACAAAGTTGCCTTAGGACATTAATCTTGCCATGGTGATGTTCAGGATTTGAGATACTCTGCCTAGTGTCTGAGTGCCTTGAGACCTTCCCCTTCTGGGCTACAGGCCAGGCTGTTCTGTTCGTGTCCACTCCATTTCTCTTCTTGTTTATTTTCATTTTTACTTTTGAAATTCTTTTCCTCTTAATTTCAAGGCCAAGGTTGTAAGAATATGGGAAGAGGTTCAAAATTAGGGCCATCCCCACTACTCCTCCATCCTGGGATCAGACAGGCTTTGATGACTAAGTGGCGGAGGGAAGGGATTCAGGTAGGGGTGGCTCTAGTGAGGATGGAGACAGAGTGGGGAGTCCTGACCATCTCCCCCTGCAATCAGATTTCTGTGGAAGTGGGGGGGAAGGCTGCTAACACATACATGGGAAACGGCTTTTGTTATATTCAGTCTGTTCCCCACCCATCCCCTCTCCTAAGACTGGCCTAAAGAACCTTCAGAGTGCTCAAGGCAGTTTCTACAATGCATGAATAGGCTGCAGGTACATTTACTGAAGCTCCACACCCACGTCACCTTCTCCCACGGGTAGGTACCCGTGGTTGGTACTTCCTGCTTAGGCATCGGAGTCCTGTCACCAGCCTCGTCATTATCATGTAGTTTTGACTGGAACCCAGAGTTGACCATTGTAACATGCAGTCCCAGTCACTAAGAGAATACGTGGCTTTATCCTGATGAACCCTAACCTTGGGGATTGTAGATTATGGCCCAGCTTTATGTAGATCCCTATTACTAGATTCTTAGCCTGTGGAGCTAGTCTGGGGACCTCACCGTGCTCCCCCACAGTATCCTTCATGGGACAACTCAGATAGTTCACCTCATTCACAATTCTGCTCTCTCAGTGGGTTTACAACTCACTGGTGATTCTGGTATTGCTGTATCCATTTACTTTGTTCTCTCGTCCATTTTACGTGAGCGGGCTCCTGACATCACCCTTGTTCCGGCACGGATAGAGCCCTGTGGATGCCTTTGCCCTTCTGGTGAGACCAGCCTTTCTAGTCCCTCTGCCTTTCCTCTTGCTTGTTGGCACTCCCCCACCCCTACTTTTTCTTGAATTGTTTGCTCTGAGAACACCTGTAGACTGCTGAGTTGCATTGCCTTCATCACCCTGGAGGGGGCTCCACACCTAGTGGGTGAGCTGGAGGACCCCTGGCTCCCTCCCCTTCCCTCCTCAGACCAGGGCCCACAGACCTAGAGGGGTTTGCTCTGTCCTTAGAAGCAGAAGAGCAGCCTTCTCTGGGTCTTACATAGATGAGGACAGGAGAAAAGCCTTTTGACGAGAAGGCTCTTAAAACTCCTGGTGACTTCATTTTTAAAATGTCTAGTATCTAGTTTCTTTTCAAACTTTTAAAGGCCCAGTTTTTAAAAAAAAAAAAAAAAGATTTATTTATTTATTTATTCGTTTGTTCATTTATTTATTTATTTGACAGCGAGAGAGACAGAGCACAAGCAGGGGAAGCGGCAGACAGAGGGAGAAGCAGACTCCCCCGCTGAGCAGGGAGCCCGATGCAGGACTCGATCCCAGGACCCTGGGACCATGACCTGAGCTGAAGGCAGGTGCTTAACCAACTGAGCCACCCAGGCGCCCTGAAGGCCCCGTTTTAAACTTGTTATATGACTGAGTCCATTTTTAAGTCAACATGGTATAATTTTTAAGTGCTTACATGAAAAAAAAGTTAAGAAACATGAAATTTCCAATGTGGAACTTTGGAAAAGACATCAACGCCTTCCTACTCCATCTTCCCCACCCACTCTGAACTTCTCAGAATCCATTATTTTGCAGCCAGAAGGACTGTTGTGCACATCTCGAGGCTTTCCCTGCTCCTTTGGTAAAGGCCAGTCAGTCTCCAATGTGGCTCAAGAGGCCCAGCATGGTCTGGCCTCTGCCCACCTACAGGCCACTCTCCATCCTTCCTCCCCTTTAACTGCCATGTCCTCAACTGCTGGTTCCTCAAGTGCATCTTAGGCTTTTGTTAAACAAACCTTCTCCTCAGCCTCAACTCCCCCTTAGGTCTCTGGTCTTCATGGCTTTCTCAGAGACTGAGCCCTAACTGGCCACGCTGTTTGATGCTCTCCTGGCGGTCTGTCCTTGCCCTGGGAACGTTTGTAAGACTGTGCGTTGTGCCGTCAATTCACCGTACCCCCAGCATTGAGCACACGGTGACACACAGAAGTGATCCATACATTTTTACTGAGTAAGTAAACTGCAGTCAAAATTGAGAGCAAATGATGTATTTCATATCCATGGCTACTTAATATTGGAATTAAAACAAAACTCACAGCACTTTCCACTGTCTGGTTTTTGTTTCTTTATTAGTAGTCTGTGTCCACACATGTGACTTGTTCATTCTGATTGCCTGAGGAAAATGTGCTCCTGACATTATTTCCAGGGAGACCTGGATCTCTGTGTCCTGTTTCCAGCTCCTCTGTGGGGTGGGTTCCTTCTGGCACATTCTTTGTATTCTTTTTTTTAGGCTTCATCACCAGAGCTCTGCTTTGCTCTCTTGGTGTTTTAAGGCGAGAAGTTAATTTTTACCCATTTGTCTTAATTCTTTAAAGTGACTATTTCGGATTTCGTGTTTATAATTGTTTGTGCTTTTGTATCTTAGGAGCTTTTACTCTGAGTTCCAGTCTTGGTGCTTCCTTGTAAAATGCTTTTGTTTTGAATAGTAGGCCTGGGGCCTTGACTTTATCCATCTCAAATTCTACGTTAGCTATTTCTATGGCTTAATGACACCCTGCCCTGATTGACTCACTTTAAAGAAAGAGGCTGTTTACTTAACAGTGGCATGTCATCTGTTTTCCCAAAATACAATCTCTGACCAGAAACTGGGTTGAATTGTAATCCCTCCTTACATAAGCTGCCTGGAAACTGTCAGTTCAGCCTTATCTGGTGGGTGATTTGGGATGTGGGCTCGTTATGCTTGCATGGCAAACTCTAAGTCATGATTCTTTTTCTCAGCTCTAGACTGTACAGAAAATTTACTGACTGGCCTTAATTTTGTTATTGGGATCGACAAAACTTCACTGCAGTCCCTTCTCATTTGCTGTACAAATACTTACAGACTGCTCCCCTGGAGTAAACATCGCTCCATGTTCCTCAGATGCCATAGGGATAGTCTTCTGGTCTTGCAGTGGCTTCTCCATGGAAAAGACTCTCCCGTGTGACAATGACATTCTGAAGATGTGGCAGCCAGACCGAGCACAGTACCCCTTTAGAAGGGTGATTCAATACGGACCTGGTATACAGGTTTTCAACTTCATTTTAGAATTAAAGGAGGAAGCGTGTTTGTTTGCCTGCTTGTTTCTCTTTTTAGTTTTTTTCCCTTGGCTTCACACTTGCTTGTCCGACCTTCATGGAGGAGGATTTGAAGAAACCACTACAGGGTGGTTTTCATTTGCAGATAATGGTGGTAGTGATAACGCTCATCATCACTTTCTACTCCTTGATGTAAGGACCCTGTCCAAAATCCATTAGCCTAGATTCTAGAAATCATGAGGGTAAGTTCTTTGCATATCATCTAAATTAAGAGTTAGAATGGTTGCTGTAGCTTTATGGTGTTCAAGGTAAATAAGTGGCACTATTTTGAATGGTGCCAACAAACGAAAATGTTAAGAGCAATGAAGACTTTTCCAGAAAGTGAAAAAGTCACTATGGTCTCATTCAATAATTAATTTTGCAAAAACGCTGCCCATGATCATATTGTGGAGGGAAGGCTGTTGAATGGTTATGAGACTTTTGGAAAATCATTTATTTTTCTGATCCTTAGTCTTTTTATCTGCAAAATGATGACATTCACCTGCTCCTTGTGCCTCTCATGAATTCTTAAATAATATCACCATACTGAGATAAGGATGGTCAACTGTTCAGTGTCTCAGGGGCATGTTGGCTTGGGGATGGTGGTTCCATTCACAGAAACTGTTGTTTGTCCAAGAGCAGTGTTAACTGACCACATAGTGAATGCTCCACTATTTACCGATAGATGGAAAGCCAAAGTCTGTAATTTGGATGACTGCCAAAGAAGTTGTATTCCCCCATTTATATGTACAGCTATTGCTTAAGACATTTTGGAAAGATAATTTGGTTTATATCATTGGGGTAGCACTTTTATATATTGGTTTATTATTATCTTTCTTCTTGACTAAATTTTAAGCCTTGGAAGTTCTGTCCTGTGTGTATTACTGAATTTAGCACAAGTTAGGACTTTAAGAAATATTTCATAGCCTGTAGAACTGAAAGAGTATTTGTTGGCCATTTAGTTTAACATTCTCATATATTTACAGATGGAGGGAAAAAGGAAATCCAGGAAATGAAGTGGTTTACCAAAGTCACAGACCCCTGGAGAAAGAGCAGAAAGACATTTCCGAAAAGTCATTTCCTCCTCATTAGAACTTACAGCACTGCCTTTGAATAAAGTTTAAATGAAGATGAGGACTTGCGTTTTAAGAGAGCACACTTTATATACTATTTTAAATATGTCTCTCCACATATAAATTCAAGGGTGTGTATGTCTAATCTGTTGAAAAATTTATTTTATACTCTGGGTGCAGTTACAACTTTTTGCCACTTATTAAGACTTCAGAGATACAAACCAGTAGCTCAGTAATTGCTTTCTTGAATCTGCCTGTAATAATTACATTTAGTAAAGCTGTATCGAAAATTAGAAAGGCAGAGACTAATGGAAAACTAGATTTTTCACTGAATTAGAAAGCAAGACAATCCATATATTGACAACACTTCAAGTTGAAACAGATCAGGAAAACTGTTTTGGACTGTTTGTGCAAAGTGGCAAACCCGGGCCTGATGGGCAGTGGCATCCGCATTTTATGGAAGCAGAGAAACTCCAGGAGATCTGTAAATCGGCCTGTTGCAAGAAGAGAGTCCAGGTCTGATTTAGATACAAGTCATTTGAATCTTTTAAAGCCTGGAATTTCTCATTGGTACTAACAAAGAAGTAAAAAATGAAGAACTGTGTTAATGAAGTGAGAATACCTTCAAATTAAAAACAGTACAAAACTCACTTGGGGTATCTTGCAATCAGAACGATGCCCAGACAGGAAAATGGTGGATGGGCTTCACGTGGCTTGCTTCTGTGGTGTTTGGTGTAGTGTTTTGACTTCATGGCCAGAAAAACCAGTTATTTTAGTTTTATTGCATTTGAGAAAGCATATTAAAGAGATCCCAACCAGATATTAACTCAGAGTGGTTTAGATATCACGAAAAGAATTAAAACTGAGATACAATGACGTTAACTAAAAAAAGCAAAACAAAATTGATACCTCTTCTTCAGCTGTCAGGCGGACAGTACATTTTTGCACAGTGGCCGAGGCAGGGTCCAAGTCTCGGATGCTCCAACTCCCCTCCTGGCACCAGGCTGGCCACACATTTCACAGGCAGCAGGTCAGTGAGCCCTTATCCTACGGAGGCACAAGGTTATTACAGCTTTAGAAAAATGCCTTTAAACGGGCTTGATGTTACGTGTCACGCTATCATGGATATCCTCGGTGAGTCCTTTTGATAGCAAACATGGCCACATCCATCCCTTCCTGAGAATGAATGCACGTGTTTGTTTGCTCACAGCCTGTGACAGTGGGATGTGTCCCACTAAGATAAGAGGAAACATCTAGAAACTAGAGAATTCAGGTAAATAGTCACATGCAGACTATAGCATTTGCTTTCAGGCCAAGGAAGAGAGAAGGGTGAGCATTGTGCTGAAGAAAAGGTAGCCATTGGGACCTGAAATTGACCAGAAGGCGTGTGGTCTAGTCTTTCTGAAAACCACAGTCTGGTTCAGATCAACCTGGAGCTTACATTTCACAGAGCCCTCTGATTTCAGAGCCAGAAACTGCACACAAGGTAGAGGAGTAGGGGAGGAGCAGGGTTGTCTGCTTTGAGAACTGAGTTTGCTGTTTGGTAAGGGAGAGGTCGTGGAAGGCAATTCACTGAACAGAATCTGATCCTGAAGATAGTGATTTTGAACAGTGAGGTAAGCATGCACGATTAGTTGCAGATGAGTTACGATTTGTTTGCCCTCATCACTGTGTAAAGCATGCACAGAAATAGGCACGTGGCACAGTCTCTACCTTAGAGCAGACTTGGAGAAAAACACCTGTGACAGAGCAATACACAGGTGTCATACATAAGTAAAATAGTAAGATGTCCTAACTGATGAACAGGATTGAGCTGAGAAATGATTTTCCTGTCTCTATGGCTAATAAGTGCCAAAGAGGGACTTGGAACCCGAGATATCTGATTTACAACTTTTTTTTTCATTTTGACTTATTTTTTTTTCATTTCGAACATTTTCACTCAGAATTTTATTTTATTTTTTTAAAGATTTTATTTATTTGTCAGAGAGAGAGCACAAGCAGGGGAAGTGGCAGGCAGAGGGGGGAGACTCCCCACTGAGCAAGGAGCCCAGTGTGGGACTTGATCCCAGAACCCTGGGATCATGACCTGAGCCGTAGGCAGAAGCTTAACCAACTGAGCCACCCAGGCATCCTTTTACTCAGAATTTTAGAGAAGGCTATGAGATACACATCTTCAATAAGGAAAAATTGGTGGGAAAAAAACCCTGAAAAGTGAAGAAGAAAAAAAAACCTTATCTGTTCCTTTAAAACATTTGGGTATTTTTTTCTCCCACCTTTTTTGGGTTTATATGTACATACACTGTTATGATCATGTATTCACCTAATTTTTTAAGTTTTTATTTATTTAAGTAATCCCTACACCCAGTGTGGGGCTTGAACTCACGACCCTGAGATCAAGTCACATGCTGCTCTTACTGAGCCAGCCAAGTGCCCCGATCATGTATTCACTTCAACACAAAATAGTGTACTCCTTTATATGCAACTTATGAATCACTGAACTCTGCCTCTGAAACTAATAATACACTATATGTTAATTAATTGAATTTAAATAAAATAAAATTTAAAAAAAGCATTGTACTCTTTGTGTAGCCTGTGCTTCTGTTTAAAAATTTTAACAAGGTTAACAATACCATTTTATGTTAATAAATCTGAGACATGATATGAATGTGCTATCATTTATCATCCTTCTAATTATTAGGTTGTTTATAGTTGTTTCTAATTATAAATGTGCTTTTTCATTTTTATTTTTATTATTATTATTATTCTTTTAAAGTAATCTCTACACCCAACGTGGGGTTCAAACTCACCACCCTGAAATCAAGAGTCACATGCTCTATCGACTGAGCCAGCCAGGCGCCCCTTACTTTTTCACTTTTAATAAAAGTCGTATTCTGGGGCCCCTGAACTGATGTTGAGCAAATAATTCATATCAGTGTATGTGCATACATTTGTTGAGAAATAGTCTTCCTTGTGCATTTTTTATTCTCTTCCCATTCATATGTATCTTTTCAGATTAGTTTACTTTTGCAGTATAGCTCATGGGAAGTTACTTAATGAAACTAATATAACTCTTCTTTCCTTCTGCCACTTCAGTTGGGTGTACTATTTATCTCTGATGGCCAAGCAGCTCCCCTGTCTGGAAATGTTTTCATGTGTTCAGATTCCACTGCTTTTGTGAATTTTAGTCTGTAAAGGGCTAACCTTGGCAGAGCCATGGCGAGGAGTAATGGAGACTTAGTGAATATTGGTTTGTAGCGAGTGGATATTTGCTTTCTCAAATGAAACTAATGAACTAATCGTGGTTGGAGGTATTCCTTCCCTATCTTGTGTACTTTTTTTTTTCTGTGTCCAGGAAGGGACTTCATCCAAAAGTTGCCTTTAAATCTGTTTGTTGTACCCTGTAGGAAATACCTGGCAGAAGGTTCTCGGTTGCACTGGCTCTGTGCATATGGAAACACTATGTAGAGAGAAGAAAAGTGCTCATTAGTAGGTGATGTGGGTGATTTCATGGTGAATGTCTAATATATTAAACCTTGGCAAGGTAAAGCAGAAAAGCTTTATCCTTGCTACTCTTGAGAGCGGTGTAGGAGTCTTAGATGTCGGCTTCATTAGGTTTAGCTCAGGCTCTTGGGAACGGCAGGAATTAGAGTTAAGCATTTTCAGTTTCTCTGCAGACACCACGTATGTGATATTACTAAGAGAAAATGACCCATACCAACAACAAAAAAAAATCTGCAAAATGTTTATATTTTTCCAAGTCAACACTTTTTCTTCAATCCATTGTTCCTTCTTTAAAGGACTCAGACAAATTAAGTGATTATGATAGATCCTGTAACTAGGAGAATCTCTTTGGGATAAACAAAATCAATATGAGAAGCTCTTGGAATGGCCTTCCCCCACCCCCTCCTCTTCAGCGGCTCCTTGTAAATGGGCTTAGAAATGCTGATTCTACATGGAGAATGTACATGCTGGTACATGCTGAGGCCCAGCCTCGTTAGGCTCCAGACTTCTCCCTGAGTGTCTTTGGTACCCGTGTGTGTTATATAGATTTAGAAAAGATGACGATCGGTTAAGTACAGAAATTTAGTTGTACATTTTTCATTAGGTAGACTTAGTTTGTAAACATTCATGCGTCAGTGCATTTTAAAGAGTGAGTTAAAGATAAACAAGAAATTAAAAAAAAAAGATAAACAAGAAATAAAAGCCAGTACCGAGTTAAGTGCTGTGATAACAACTTTCAAAGTCTTGATTTCCATCTTCTCAGTGAAGCTAACTCTGAGCATTTCCTTTAACATTGTAACTTCCCTGTAGCATTCCCAGTGCTTTTTCCTGGCTCTGCCCCCCTCCCCCATACCAGGTAATCACTTTCTGAAACACACTGTATCTATTGTTTTACATCTATTGCAGCCCGTCTCCCCCTGTCTCCCCCTGCCCCAGCCATCTCCCCTGCCAGAATGTATGTTTCTTGAGGGGAGAGCTCTTTGTCACTTTACTTCACTGGTAGACTTCAGGCACCTTGAACAGGGCTTAGCACACACTAAGTCCTCAATAAATACTTGGGTAAAGAAGTACCATCATCATCATTGTCTTTACAGTGCGATAGTTTTATTATTTTTTAAGCTTTTATTTATTTGAGAGAGAGAGATAGCAAGAGACAGCACAAATGGGGTCAGGGAGAGGGGGAAGCAGGCTCCCTGCTGAGCAAGGAGCTCGATGCGGGACCCAGGACCCTGGGATCATGACCTGAGCCGATGGCAGACACTTAACCAACTGAGCCACCCAGGTGCCCCAAGTGTAACAGTTGTTTTTTTTTTTTAAATAATAATACCTTTTTATTTTTATTTTTTTAAAGATTTTATTTATTTGACAGAGAGAGATAGCAAGAGAGGGAACACAAGCAGGGGGAGTGGGAGAGGGAGAAGCAGGCTTCCCGCCGAGCAGGGAGCCCAATGCAGGGCTCGATCCCAAGACCCTGGGATCTTGACCTGAGCCGAAGGCAGACGCTTAATGACTGAGCCATCCAGGCGCCCACCAAGTGTAACAGTTTTAAACCAAGCTTATATTGGGACAGTAAAACACTTGATAAATATTTTTTCTTAAGAAGGATTGAAATTCTGAGCTTTGAAAGAAGGCTTAGAGTTCTACAGTCTTTAAGAGCTTACTTTCTTCTTGTAGGTGGGCATTTTAAAAATACAGACAGATCCTCTCTAACACCTGTCAGTAGAACAGAAGAAGCTTCTTTGCCCTCAACGGGAACAACGGGGTGTCTTTTTAGGATCTTAAGTTGTAGAATTAACAACATGGTCTGCATCCTTTCATGGGCATAGAGCTTGTCCCTCTCTACCTGCTCTCTGCCCATATTTCAAAACCAAGCAGCCTTCCCTTTCTGAGGTCTAATAAATGTATTGGGAGTATTGCGAGAACACAGGAGGATCTTGGATCTCATCTTCTTGGTCCTATAGAAATATGGAGCCTGACTTATCATGAATGAGGCCAGTAATTCTCAGCCATTCAAGCTTACTCTTTACACCTTTTTGGTTAAAAAAATTGTATCTGCCTACATATCTATCTATATACATAAATGTACATGTACTTGTGTGTATGTATATCTATATAGAGAATGCTTTAAAGTTTTTGATCTTTTGCATGGCTTTTTTGTTGTTAAGAATATGTTTTTTTAAGAAATAAGCCTAGTGCATCATGGTACTTCATGGTGTGTTGGAGAAATAAAGGCAATTAATAGCCTCAGATTCCATTTAGATTTGTAAGAAACCCAGTGGTACTCAGGAAGATACTAGAATGTATGGGGTACCAACCATATGCCAGGCTGGGTGCTAAGTGCTTTATATACCTTGTCTTATTTATTTACTCCATCACCAGCCCCAAACAGTGGGTATTATCTTCTTTATTTTACATATGAGGAGATTAAGGCTCAAAGTGGATAAGCCACATCTGTAAGGAAGCACAAGTAGCAAGTGGCAGATCTGGATGTCAGGTGTGTCTGACTCTGGATTGGTCTATCTGCCATATCGTGTAGCTTCTACAAAATGGTACTAATTATTAAGACTGAGAGTTTCTTTATTTTTTTTTAATTTTTTTTAAGATTTATTTATTTATTTATTGGACAGAGAGAGACACAGAGAGGGAACAGAAGCAGTGGGAGAAGGAGAGGGAGAAGCAGGCTTCCCGCTGAGCAGGGAGCCTGATGTGGGGCTCGATCCCAGGACCCTGAGGTCATGACCTGAGCCGAAGGCAGACGCTTAACGACTGAGCCACCCAGGCGCCCCTCTTTATTTTTTTTTAAGATTTTATTTATTTATTTGACAGAGAGAGACACAGTGAGAGAAGGAACACAAGCAGAGGGAGCGGGAGAGGGAGAAGCTCCTTCCCGCTGAGCAAGGAGCCCGATGTGGGGCTCGATCCCAGGATCCTGGGATCATGACCTGAGCCGAAGGCAGACGCTTAACAACTGAGCCACCCAGGCACTCCAAGACTGATAGTTTCCTTAAAAAGTGAAATACAAACTAGAAAAAAAAAGACTACCAGTTTCTTTTTAATAAAAGAGTTCTATTTCAAAACTATCTTCATCGCTTTCAGGTCCTCATGAACAGTATTCTTTTGACCAACTACAACAGATTTTCTGTATAAGAAACCATCTTATTCTGCACAATCTGCCTCTGTCATGCCTAACTTACTGATTGTTCTTCCTAACAAAAATAACTCATCTTACGTTTTTTGCAATAAGACTGCTGAGCTGACCTGAGGTGCAGTCATGTTCATCCCAGTGTGTTGTCCTCCTGTTAATTACTTGCTCACGTGTTCTTTCTCTCTTTCCTTCCTCATTTACATCGTAGATTCAGCCTGTTCTGTTGCCCGGTGCTGTTGAAGACAGTGGGGCTCTAACAGTGAACAAAATAGGTGAGGTGCCTGTCCTTAGGGAGCTTGGAATTTAGTGGAAGAACAGACAATAAACCAACCAATGTTGTGTGATTGTGCATGTGTGTGTGTGTGTGTGTGTGTGTGTGTGAGACTGCTAACCCATGGTACGTGCAAAGCGGAAAAATAAGGCCAGGTCTGGGGATCAAGAATGGGGAGGACTAGAGTCGCTGATTTAGATGGAGTAGTGTGACCCCTCAGATAAAGTGACTGGGAACAGCAGTTGAACAAAATGAGGGGAAAGCTTTCAGGTAGAAGCACTTCAGATCCTAGAGTTGGGAATGTGCTCCATACCTTTGATAGTCAGCAAGGAGGTTGGCACAGCTGGGCCAGGGGGAGGAAGAGGGGTGTGCTAGAGAAATGGGATGGGCTGTGGAGCTGAGGGGTGTGGGGCCTGGTAGTGCGGGGTAAGGACCTGAATTCTAGGAGTGATGGAAATCCACTGGAAACATGTCAGCAGGGGAGTAGTGTGATCTGATAGAGGATTGCCAAGGGCCGCTTTGACAGAGAAACAGTTGCAGCCATGACTAGATGTTGATAATGACTTCAGCAGGTGACATTCTTGTTTGGATTCCTGCTAAATGCCAGACAGTGGGGCAAATTATTTACATTGATCATCACATTTCATCCTTATGGTAAACCTGTCTGAAAGGTACCTTCAGAAGCTCTGTGTTGTAGCTGAGGAACTTGACATTTAACATTGGGACATGTTAAATAACTTGCCCCAAATCATGGAGTGTTAATAGAGCCCAGTGGAGAGCAAGAGAACACACAGGATTCAAACCCAGGCAGTTTGATTCAAGACCTAGAACTTTTATTTTTATTTATTTATTTATTTTAAAGATTTCATTTATTTATTTGACAGAGAGAGACACAGCGAGAGAGGGAACACAAGCAGGGGGAGTGGGAGAGGGAGAAGCAGGCTTCCCGCTGAGCAGGGACCCCGATGTGGGGCTTGATTTGAGGACCCTGGGATCATGACCTGAGCCGAAGGCAGACGCTTAACAACTGAGCCACCCAGGCACCCAAGATCTAGAACTTTTAACCACTGTGTTACACTGCGAATCTGATGGGCGAAATGATAATGTTAATACTGTAATTTATGCAGATTATGGGCTAACTAGGGGTTTTTTAATGGGTTGGAATCTTTTAGACTTATTCTATGAGAAAATCCTTGCTGAGATTTATACCACTTCAACTATGGACTTTGGAGATGCAATCCATTCATTAATTGGGGAATGCCTGTATTTCCTTACATCTTGGATTCAACATTTTAGAAGAAACAGTGCCAAACTGTGTTTTCTCCAAAGATGGTCATAGTGCAGGACCGGAACAACAGGTCATCTGAAGGACAGCTCTAGGAGCTGGAGAAGTTTAATTTGGAAGAGGAAAGCTTTTTAAAATGCAGCAGAGGCTTCTCATTGCTACAATGTTAAAACCATAAACCCCATTATGATCTCAACACCCCTAAATAAGCATCTCTTCCTACGTGATCAGATCCGGTCTTCTGGCTTTAAATTACATTCACACTCTGATGACTTCCAAATTTATATCTCTGAGACCCAGGGTCTACATTCATTGCTGCTCCATATCTTCCCTTGGTGTCTCACACGCATCTCGGACTTACCATGAGCTCCCTTTAACTGCCATAGATTGGTTGATGCCTAGTCTTCCCAGCTCAGCATGGCACCACCATCCATCTGCTTGCTCAGACCCCAGAGCTCACCGTTATATTTGAGTCCTCATTTTGTAAACAGACTCCACTTTCAGTTACCAGGCTGCCCTCTTGTTTCTGCTTTCACTCACCTCTCCGCACCACTACTCAGACCTCTTTAACTAACCCTCCTCCCTCCTGATCGCTCCAGGCTCACAAACATGTCAGGGATTTGCGTGGAGCCCCTCTGCCCACCCCCAGATATTCTCACTTCCTTCAGGCCTATGGAAAGGGAATAATGGACCTCCAAGGATGTCTGCATCCTGGTCCCCAGACCTGTCACCTTCTGTGCAGAAGGGGCATCATAGATGTGGTTAAGGTTACAGAGCCTGTTTTTGCATTATCTGGCTGTGCCCAGCATCGTCACGTGAGTCCTTAAAAGTGGAAGCAGCAGCAGAAGAGCAGATCAGAGAACACCTGAGAAGGACTGTTGTTGCTGGCTTTGAAGATGGAGAAAGGGGGCCACAAGCCAAAGAATGCAGGCAGCTTCTAGAAGCTGGCAGCTGTGTACTCAGCTGACAGCCAGCAAGGGAACAGGGACCCCAGTCCTGTAACCACAAGGAAGTGGAAACCTTTTCTCCCAGTGACCCCCAAAGGGAACGCAGCCCCACCAGTACCTTGATTTTAGCCCCGTGAGACTTGAAGCAGAGAAGCCAGCCAAGTACACTGGACTTCTCACCCCTACAAATATGAGAGAAGAAATGGAGCGTTGTGTTTGTACAGCAGGAAGAGAAGACTCATACAAGTTCTCTACTCAGATAGGACTTTATCTGTAAGACCTTGCCTGACCACCCCGCGTAACAGCCATTCCCACTCTCCTCCAGGCCCTCTCTGTCCTCATTACCTGGATCTGTTTTCCTTGGTAGCACTTACCAGCCAATCTGCATTTACCTCTGTGATTGTCTGTGTCCCTCTTCCATTTAAATGTAAATAAGCTTTGTTGGGGATCTTAGGGTCTGTCACTGTTGCGTCTCCAGGGACTAGAACGGAGCCTGACGCATGCTAGGTAATTGTCCTTGTCAAGCCATTGAATGGAGCTCACTGTCTTCTGTCCAGCCTCTAACTGATGCTGACCTTCCATGCTGGCTGCACTGCACTCAGCTGCTCCCTCCTGTCACCTGCTGCTTCAGGGCCTTTGCACTTGCTCTGTCTAGTGCGTCCCCTTCCTCTTTGCCTACCTTTACTCTAGGTCTGTTCAGAAACATCAGCTCTTGAAGGAAAGCTTCCCGGATTCCCGAGAGTAAATCCTATTTTCCCTTAATGCACATAGATTTTTAAAAATATATGTTTTATATTGAGTACAGCTCAGAGAGCTTTTTATACCTTGCCTTTATAGTTTGTATCATACATCAGAATTATATATTGTTGGGCGCCTGGGTGACTCAGATGGTTGGGCGTCTGCCTTCGGCTCAGGTCATGATCCCAGGGTCCTGGGATCGAGTCCCGCATCGGGCTCCCTGCTCCTTGGGAGCCTGCTTCTCCTTCTGCTTCTCTCTCTCTCTCTCTCTCTCCCTCTCTTTCTCTCCTCCTCTGTCTCTCATGAATAAATAAATAAAATCTTTAAAAAAAAAAGAATTATATATTGTTTTGGCTACTTTATTAATTGCTTTCTTTCTAGTGTTCAGGCACCTGAACTAGGCTAGGATGAGGGGTTTGCTTGCCACTGTTTCTATAGCTAGTTGATGGTGGACTGTGGAACCAGACTATGTGAGTTTATAAATCCACTCCATGGTTTGGTTTCCTTGCATTTTGAGTGGGAATAATAATAGTACCTACCTCACAGGGTTTCTTATAGGTTAAGCCATTTAATAAATGAAAGTGCCTTAGTGCACAGTACATAGGAAGCACTCAAAAATGTTAGGGGCACCTGGCTGGCTCGGTAGAGCATGCAACTCTTAATCTCGGGGTCTCGAATTGGGCATGGAGCCTCCTGAAAATAAAAATAAATTAATAAAAGAGCAACATTTAAAAAAAATGTTAGTTGCTGCTATTGCTCTTGTTATTAATACAGAGCATAGCAAGGTACTTGGCATATAGAAGATGTCCAGTAAATATCTGAGGAATTACATAAATGAATTTTGTATGATCTTGATGTTTGTGTTAAAAAATGAGTAATTGTTGGGCGCCTGGGTGGCTCAGTTGGTTAAGCGACTGCCTTCGGCTGAGGTCATGATCCTGGAGTCCTGGGATTGAGTCCCGCCTTGGGCTCCCTGCTCAGCGGGGAGTCTGCTTCTCCCTCTGATCCTCTTCCCTCTCGTGCTCTATATCTCTCATTCTCTCTCTCAAATAAATAAATAAAATCTTTAAAAAAAAAAGACAACATTTAAAAAAAATGAGTAATTGTCATTTATTACATTTACTCCAGTAGGACTTCAGAAGGCAGAATTAGATACAATTTAGATAAAATTTTTCTAATTGTAAGAATAATGTATGTGTGCTCTAATGAAAAAATGTAGATTATAGGGAAAATTATAATAATTTGTAATTCTGTCTCTCAGACATCCATTTGACTGATGTCCTTTGTCATCTGTTATGCGTATTTTATATAGTCAACAGCTTTGTATGGATAAAATATTTTCTCCTGCTTTTTCAATTAGTGTATATTATAAATGCTTCCTTATAACAGTGTTGTAGGTTCTTCTTGGTGATTATTTTCTCCTAAAAAAAAGTCCAGTTTATTTGGGGCATATAATACGTATAATATGAAATAGTTGATAGGAATACATTGGCTGAAATTTAAAGAATATGACTGCACTTTAAATAATAAGATTATGCCATTTAGATGATCTGTTTAAGGGGAAGGTATGGAAGACAGTGATGCCTAAAGCTGCAGAAGGCTCTGGAGTAGAGGCTGGATGGACCCTAGGATGGGACTCCTGGGCCTGGAGAGGCTCACTTGTGAGTGGAAGCACTAGGGTAGGTGAGCATGCTCTGTGCAGTTGGTGCCTCGATTAGGGAGGACCTAGGATGGAGTTGTCTGTGATTGGCTACAGGACAGCTTTGGAACACAAGATGGGTTGATGGGTTGGGGCAGATTGTGGAGGATTTTGGAGGCAGATGGAAGAGTTGCTTCTTTTTGTAGAAGCTATGAGCTTGTGATAAGGAGATGCAATTTATAGATAAATAATTTGAGGGAAATATGATGGATTCTTTTTGCTCTTCTATATATGACAAGCTGTTTCAACCACAAGTCTCTTCCTCAGGCAACCCGTGAAGAAGGCGGTCCTCAAATGCTCATGAAGACCATTCTGTGCTTCCTGCTGGACACTTTGTTGCCCCACTTCATAATTAGCAATCATTCCTTCCATTTCCAAGCATCTCAGAAAGCACCAAGCACAATTTATTATCCCACAAACTAATACAGTGTGACATCCTTTTATTATTCTTATTTTATTAATGGAGATATTATGGCTCCAGGATATTTAGAGATTTGCCCAAGTAGTGCAGATAAAATTTATCTCTTTTCCTTCTTTCAAAGCAGGATATAAGAGAGAATAATAGAGCTTACAAAGCATCTGTCTTTCAGAATGCTTGTTTAACATAATATTTGATGTATTGTCACGACAGTTCAGGTAAGCAAAGAACCATCACTATTCACTTTCTACAGAAAGTCTAAGTCAAAGTTATATGATATCAAAACTAATGAAAAACTATGTTAGCCAATCAACATGTATGACCTGGTGTATTTGAGTGCATTTTTCCCCTCACCCTGAAGTGATTGATTGGATTTGTGTCATACAGATACAGCTTAAGAGGAAAAGAAAACTGAAGACTTCATAATCAAATGATCAGTCGGCTGCAGCTAAAATTAGTCAGTACTAGGGTTTAGACTGAAAACCTGTAATTCTATAAATATCACTAAACTCAAAAAAAATTTTCCCTTTATAACCAGAGAGATTTAAAACTAAAACATTTAGCAGAGACAATGTCATTATTAGGATATCTGAAAGCAATGTATATACACATGGAAAAACTTCCCATACTACATAAACATGTAAAAGGAAAGACAACATGTATCTAACACCTTCTAGAGCCACAAGTTAGTTAAATCGTTGCTAATTTGTTTTAAGCACCCAGACTCTAAATAGTATATCCAAAGCTCTGTTTTTTGATGTCTCAGTCTTGGAAAATCTTTAGTGTCCCTCCACGTTGAAATGCAAACTGAGTTTACACACCCCTGTATTATCTCCCCTCCCTACTCAGTTCCCACTATGTATTGATTTCAGTTTCATCAGTAAAAATGAACATCATGACTTTATTACATTGTAACTTGAAGCACTTCCCTCACCAATTTTTAGCAGTATCCTTTGACTACCAGTTATATAAGATGAAAACAATTTGTACCCCATTTGCTTTCTTTCCCCATTCACCTCCTGTTTTCTGCTAGTTACATCATTACCTTTTATATTGACAAAAAAATGTTTACAATCTGTTCTATGAAAAGAATTGTGTTATGTTGTATAGGTTGATTCTAAAAACTGAGTACAATAGTTGGTGTTCCCAATATTATATGTGTTTGTACGTATGTTTATGATATTTTCATTTGTGTAATCAAGTGGAGGATGAAATGTCCCCTTATAAATTACAAAATCTGCTCAGTGGAGACTGTTCCCAGCATTATCTCAAACAGCCACTCTTCTCTGGGCTGTACCAAATCTTGTTACATTTATTTTGCTTTATATTTGGAATTGTATACTGGAATTGTATTTGGAATTGTATCCATTTTGTTTGGTTGGTTTTCTTGGAATTTTTAAGCGGCTTTTTATTTTTTTCCTTCACAGAGGTGAACATCTTGACACCATCACTAGAGGCTTATTATCTATAATTGATATTAATCATACCAATTTTCTTCGGCATGCTTCTTGGAACCCTCTGGCTTCTTACTCTAATTTGAATATTTTTCAGGCTACCAAGCTGCCATTTTAGGATTTTTCCAGCATTTTCATTCTAGGTTAGGGGCACAGTTTTTTGGCTTCTCCTTTAAATTCCATTTTTAAGAAGTAACTTCAAAGAAAATGTCATCAGAGTCTACATAATCTGTAAAATGTTCCTGTGTATCTGAAAAGAGCACTTTACCTTCTCTTTGTGGAAAATTTGCCTGGGTGTGGAATTCTGTGTTAGAGATCATTTACCATCAAACCTTGAAGGCATATGAAACTAAAATTTCAAACCAGGTTTTCTGTGGATTTCTGGAGACTCTTATTTGTCTGTGTACCAAATACTTCAGCCACAAGTGCTTTCTGTGTAGACTCGAGCAACAGAGTAGCCTGTGAGGAAGCTGTGTCCATGTGATCATGGAACCCTTGTGTGCTTCCTACTGGGGGATGTCCTCAGCCTCCTCCTGAGAGTAGGCACTGGATAATGTTGCCTGCCTCTGTATTCATTTTCCGTGTCCCCGCAAAATAGTCTTTAATGGTGACAAAAACAATGGCTAGCCTTTTGTATTATTTTTAATATACTTTTTGATATATACTTTGGTATATATTTATATATATTTATTATTTTATTGTATATCATATTTTAGATATCAAATATGAATTATACATTTAAAATATTAAAATATATTAAATATATTTAAAACTATATAAAGCATAAATATATAAAATAAGTATATATATTAAATATATAAAAATATGTTACTTTTAAATATTTTTGAGTTCTTTGTTGTGCTTCATCTATCCATTGACAATAATTCTACATCTTCAATAATTTTTTGCAAAAAGTTTGTGGGGGGTTGGGGTGTCTGGGTGGCTCAGTTGGGTAAGCAGCCAACTCTTGGTTTTGGCTCAGGTCATGATCTCAGGGTTCTGGGATCAAGCCCCAGGTCCCTCAGCAGGGAGTCTGCTCAAGGATTCTCCCTCTCCTTCTGCCCCTCTCCCCACTCGAATGGACCATGCGTGTGCGCTCTCTCTCTCAAATAAGTAAATTAAAAATCTTAAAAAAAAAAAAAGTACGTGTGGGTTATTCATTTTCTGAGTTTGCCCACAGCCAAGGTGGCCTTTTTGTGCCTTTCCATGTGCATAATAACTTGGATGATTATGAAATAATTCTCTAATAAAACTTTGCTGACACTGGTCCACATTTTGTAGGGGAGGCATTTAGGGTGGCAGAGAGAAAGTTTGGGGTCATCTTAATCTTTGTTCCTGCTTTTTTTATCTGTATTTTGCCAGTGTTTTTTTTTTCTTCATTATTGTAATTAAAAAAAAAAAAAACCCAGAGTAGGTAGATACCTTATTTTTCCCTGTGATACGGTAAATACTTTTGATCTTCCCAGCTTAGGAAACTTAGATTTCTTTTGTCTTTGGTATTTACTCTTGTTCTAAGTTTGTTTTCTTATTATTTTTTGTTCTTTCATCAGAGATTTTTCTTATTTGGGGGGGTTACCCCAAAAGATGTCATGAATTTTCTTTGCAAAGAAGCATTTTAAAAAAATAAACACATTTATTCATGCCCAGTTCTTACAGAGATGTTCTCTAGTGGCAATTACTTATAGAACTGTTCTTTTTCCTTAAGCAGTGGTTTATTTGAAACAGTTTACCTTTTTCTTAAAAACATTTTAAAATTCATGAAATTTACATGTTTTCTAAGACATGAAGAAAGCTATTAGCAGTTTCTCTGCAACCAAATATAATAAAATTAATAATGTCTCTCAGTTGATCAATGTGGCATCTTGGATTAGAGGAAATATGATTTAAGGCTCAGAATAAGAACAAATTAAATTTTTACACTGGTTTTATTGAACTGTATACCTAGTCATTGAATATCATAATAATTTATAATTAGAGGGTTTCTGACGATCTTTCCCTCATAAAAGAACTGTCATGTGGGGCGCCTGGGTGGCTCAGTCGGTTAAGCGACTGCCTTTGGCTCAGGTCATGATCCTGGAGTCCTGGGATTGAGTCCCGCATCGGGCTCTCTGCTCGGCAGGGAGTCTGCTTCTCCCTCTGACCCTCTTCCCTCTCGTGCTCTCTATCTCTCATTCTCTCTCTCTCAAATAAATAAATAAAATCTTTAAAAAAAAAGAACTGTCATGTGAATTCATACCTGCTAAGAGCCTGGCCCACAACAGGCACACAGTAAATGGGTCTTTTAGAGGTATAACTTTTTGTAAGTGAAATAACAACCTTTTAAATTTTATTTTATCTTTCTTGCTTATTCCTAGTCAAGAAAGAGACTATTTCAAGCCCAGAGTTGATTTCAAGCCCAGAGTTAATATTTGGGGCATGTTGTTCTAAATGAGCAAGTATGAAAACATACATAAGAAGAGTCATATTTGAAGCTGGTAGTTGTCCTTTGTGTATGTCTCATGTTCTCAGCATAACAATTTTGTGACCCAAACCACTTGGAGCACTGGACTTTAAGCTTGCTTTATTTATCTATCTATCTATCTATTTATTTATTTATTTTGTATGTGCTTTTTAAAAAGATTTTATTTATTTTTTTGACAGAGAGAGAGAGCATGAGCACAAGCTGGGGGAGTGGCAGACAGGGAGAGGGGGAAGCAGACTCCCCGCTGAGCAAGATGGACATGGGACTCGATCCCAAGGACGCTGGGGTCATGACCTGAGCCAAAGGCAGATTCTTAACTGACTGAGCCACCCAGGCGCCCCAAGCTTTACTTGTATATAGAATCTCCACTGTAGTTGGAAGGCATTTAAATTATTTATTAGATATTTTTAGCCTGTTAAAGGAAAAACTTTGTTTTTGCTTTGATTAGAAGTGAATAACTTTGTGAAGTATGAGCTTCTGAAGTCAGGAGGCCATTCAACTTAGAATATGGGTTAAGTCCTTCTTTAGCTTAAGTTTATTTCTTAAAATATATCCGTGGAAAACTGGGTGTAGACCCAAATTTTGAAATATTTTATCATGGACTTCCAGTTTAATTGCAGAGATACTATCACAAAGGAAAAAAATTGGCTCGAACATGTAATCAAAACTGCACTTAGGAATGGAAATCTTGTCCTTAACATATCTGTTTTCCTTTTCAACTTAAATTTAATGACTTAATAATGTTCCCAGGACTATGGCTAGAATTTAGTCACATGAATAATATAATTTGTGATGTGTGTGTGTGTGTGTGTGGTTTTTTTTTTTTTTAAGCAAACCTAAATGGAAGCCTTAATCTGTCTTTATAGTTACGTGAAGCCTTCCTTGCTTTATACAGAGGGATTTCTGGAAATCTTTGAGGACAAGCCTCATCTCCAAGAATAGACGGTGAGACAGGGAGGTGGGACCTCTGTGTGATTTTATATGAGATAGTCGGAATGGAAATTTACGCCACTCTACACACTGGTTAAAATACATCCAATTAATTCTCATTTCGCTTATCAGCTTCCAAAGTGACTAATATCAAGTGTTGGTTAGGATGGGCCAGGCATTCCATATCCTGTTAGCTGTTGTGTAACTTTGTAGATTTGAGTGGGGGGTAAATTTGGCAAAGTTTTTGGTAATTTATCGTGTGTGTGTGTAAGTAATTACATTTACAGCAACAATAAAATACATAAACATATACAGTTGGCCATGGAACAGTGTGTATTTGAACTGTGTGGGCCCACTTCTTTTTTTTTTTTTAAAGATTTTATTTATTCATTTGAGAGAGAGAATGAGAGAGAGAGAGAGAGAGAGCATATGAGGGGGGGAGGGTCAGAGGGAGAAGCAGACTCCCCACTGAGCAGGGAGCCCGATGCGGGACTCGATCCCGGAACTCCAGGATCATGACCTGAGCCAAAGGCAGTCACTTAACCAACTGAGCCACCCAGGCGCCCTGTGTGGGTCCACTTCTATGTGGATTTTTTTCAATAAATGTAGTATAGTACTGTAAATGTATTTGTTCTTTTTGATTTTTTTCCTTTTTTAAAAAGATTTTATTTGACAGAGAGAGCACAAGCAGGGGGAGCAGCAGGCAGAGGGAGAGGGAGAAGCAGGCTCCCCGTGAGCAGGGAGCCCGATGCGGGACTCGATCCCAGGACTCTGGGATCATGACCTGAGCCAAAGGCAGACACTTAACCGACTGAGCCACCCAGGAGCCCCTCTTTATGATTTTCTTAACATATTCTTCTCTCCAGCTTACTTTATTGTAAGAATACAGTATACAATACATGTAACATATAAATAGTGTTAATCAACTGTTTATGCTATTAGGAAGGCTTCCAGTCAACTGTAGGCTATTGGTAGTTAAGTTTTTGGGGAGTCAAAAGTTATACATGGGTTTTCGATTGCATGGGGGGTTGGTACCCCTAACCCCTGTATTGTTCATGCATCAACTATATAAACATACACATATACATACATATATAAACATATACTTATATATGTATATAAACATACATGAATATGTATGGTACAAAATAGTACAGTGACTTAATATCTACCTTAGTGTCCTGATTAAATAAAGTATGGTAACAATTATACATAGTAGTACTAGGTAGCCATTAAAGAGTTAGGCATTGCAAAATGCGCTGATAAGATGTTCAACATGTACTAAATAAATAAAATAAGGTAAAAAAATTTGTAGAAGAAGTGAGGTATTAGGACTGTATGATGTGGCTACAGTTGTGTAAGAAAGTAACAAATTCTGTATACATGTGTACATACAGAGCTTATATGCATGGAGACAGTTCGTGAAAGGATATTTAAGATCCTTCTTGAGTTGGCACGGACTTATACAAGTCTCTTATATAAGAAACTTATACTTTTAAGTTTACAGTCTTTGGAATTTTTGAAACGTTTTTTGATGAGTACATACTATTTTTTTTTTTTTTAAGCGAAAACCATACAAGCTAACATTTGGAACCACAGTATAAGGAGTTTGAGGGGGCAGTGTGGGCACAGATCCTGACAGGAGGAGGTAATATAAAAAAGTACCCTTCTACTCTACAAAGTTGTATGCTTTTTATAGAGATCGGTGGTCTGGTTCCATTGAAAGGAGCACAGCCTCCAAAGAGTTGAGGGTAAAGACCTCATGACACCACAAGCCCTGTCCTTGCCAAGTGTCTTATGCTCCTGAGAAGCCCATCTAGGGGACAGAACCTCCAGGGAGGAATGAATGGAAGGTGTTGTCCTTACTCCAGAACATTTCCCCCAAGAAATGGGGCTATCTAAAGAACTCTCTCTGTTCATTGGGAGTCAGTCAGTATTGTGCAGGGGTTAGAAGGGCAGGTTCAGGACCAGGTTGCTGGGTTCAAAATGCAGCTCTACTATGGTCAAGTTACTTAATCTTTGCCTCAGTTTCCTGACCTGTAAAATGGAATGCTACCTATTTCATTTGGGGTGGTGAGAACTAAGTGAGTGGTTATTATGAATGAGCAAAGAGCTCGGAGCAGTGCCTGCACATAAAAAGTGCTAGAAAAATCCTTGTTGTCACTCTTGTTATTGCTATTTGACTAGGGAGAAGTACTGAAATGCTTTAAAAATAATGATTAAAACTTTGGCCTTAACTCGTACATTTTATTTTATACATGCTACTTTACATAGAAGATATTACTATGACAGTAAAACATAAGTGGAATATATATGCATTTAATCACTCTTATATGCTTGGTTATTTATGGAAATATTGAAGAAATATGGTATCCAACTTACCTTTCTTTCTTTTCTACTTGATGTCTCTTTTTTTCCCATGGCTGCTTTTCAGATTTTCTCTTTCTTACTGGTTTTAAAGAATTTAGTTATGATTTGCCTTGGATTTTTTTTTCCCCCCATGTTTCTTGTATTTGGATCCATTGGTCTTTTTAGATCTGTGGGGTTATGGTTTCCATCAAATTTGGAAACATTTTGGTCATGATTTCTTTAACTATATTTGTCTTTTCTGCCAGCCCCAGTCTCCTATCTCTGCTCTCCAGTGGGGACTCCAATGATACATATATTCTTCTCTTTCAAGTTGTCCCATAGTTTACTGATGCTCTGTTTAGCTATTTTTTAGCTTTTGTTCCCTTTCTTTCATTTGGGACAGTTTCTGTTGCTGGGTCTTTAAGCTCACCTACCTTTTATCCTGCAGTATCTAGTCTATTATAAATCCCATCCAGTTTATTTTTGTTTTAATCATAGATGTTGTTGATTTCATCAGTGGGACCCAGACTTGCTGTGTGTCTTTTTAGTATCTCCCATGGTCATCGTCACCCTTTCCTCTGGATTTTTGAATATAAGAACCTGCCTTATAATAGTGATTTTAATGCTTTCATCTACTAATTTTATCATCTGTGTCATTTCTGGATCAGTTTCTATTGATTGGTTTTTCTTCTTATTATGAGTTGTATTTTCCTGCGTCTTTTTGATGGGATGCCAGATCCTGTGAATTTTGTCTTGTTAGGTCCTAGATATTTTTAGATTCCTAAAAATATTCTTAAGCTTTGTCCTGGCATATGGTTAAGTTACTTGGAAACAGTTTATACTCTTTAGGTCTTGTTTTAAGATTTTTTACACTGGACTAAAAGAGCCTTTAGTCTACTGTTAAGTTTGCCCCACTACTGAGGCAAGACATTTCTGAGAACTCTAACTAATGTTTCAGGAATTATGAGGTTTTCTACCCTGGCATTTGGTAACAGGCTCTATGCCCAGTTATCTGTGAGCTCTGAGCACTCTTCTCTCTAATGTCTTCCTGTCCTTGGGTAAGTTTACCCAACCCCACGTGTTGACAAGGGTTCGGCTGAACGCTGGCGGGAGACCTCTGGTAGGTCACAGGAGTCCTCTCTGTGTGCAGCTCACTCTTGCCCAATACCCTGTCCTTGGAACTGACTTCCCCTCACTTCCCCTCAGGGCTCCGACTGGGTGACCATAGGGCTCACTCTTCTTCATTTCCTCATGTCTGATGTCTTGAGAGCCACCATTCCCACAGATTTCGAGTTGTTTCTGGTGGGAGGGTAAATCTGCTCCCTGTTACGCCATCTTGACCAGACATGGAAATCACCCTGCTCTAGGCTCTAATTTAAAAAAAAAAAATTTTTTTTTTAAACAGAAATGAAAAAGAAAGCCTTTGTCCACCCACTCCCAATCTGAAATTCCAGAGAAAGCCACATTCAACTTTTCCCTGGTATTTGTGTACAGATGTTGTACCTCTCGCCGCCGCGCTGCCTGGGGAGACCTTTTCTGACGCTGTGCTGTCTGAAACCACACCCTCATTCAGCTCTATGTCATTACCCTGCTGCCTTGTTCTCTACAGGACTTTTTTATTTCCTGACTTCATTGTATTCATTCATGTGTTTATAGTTGGCCTCCCTCACCAGATAGGATATATGCACCTCGAAGCCTGAGCTCTTGCCTCTTTTGTTCACTGCTGAATCCCCAGAGCCTAGAGCAAGTCCTGAGTACGTTGTAGTCGCTCAGTAAATATCTGCTAGATAAATAAATGAATGAATGCCAGATACTGTGCTGCATGCTTTCCCAGCATCTTCTTGTGCTGTCCCTATCTTAGAGGTAGGTAATAGCTGCTCAGAGTTTGCCAGAAGAACAAAGCAGGAAAAAGATTTTCCAGGGAGCGGGACAACATGTATCAGAAACTCTTAAAAAAAAAAAAAACTGCTGTGGAATTCAGGAAAAGAAGATTTATTGAATTGGTTCCATTTCTTGCTTCACACTGTCCTGGAAATTCTGATTAACCAACTTCCTTTCCAAGATATTTTCCCAGAATTTAAGTCTGAACAATGTAAGGTTTATTGTACATTTTAGAATTGGCAACAGGATAAAAATATTAGCATGAAAATGCACCACGCAGGGTGCGTGCGTGTATGTGTACAAACCGCCCCCCTCCCCGCCACCTCCATGAATTGAGTGCCTGAAAAGTAACTGTGGAGCTTGGTAATGGAGCCATCTGGTCGATAGAAGGGATGACATTCCACGAGGCAGCCGCTGTGTAATGTGTCTCATCCCTGGCCTTCAAGAGGGTGACCCGGTAGGTTGAGCCTCTCCGAGTCTTCAGCTTTCTCCTTCTGTGGATTCTGCAGCAAATGTGCCAATTAAAGTGGTGGGTTTTAGGATGTCGCCTCATGTAACGAGACTCGGAGCATAACTTCATTTCTTTCCTGCCTTTCAGCAGATGGAAAGTACTTCTGCTCCCACATTGTCCTGATTTAACTCCAGGGCCTGACACTAAAAAGGGACTCTGTGTCCTATTAACCAAGCCCGTGTGTTGAAGCTGAGCTTCTTTTGTTAGTGTTTCTCAGGGTGTTTTCCTCCTCCCATTCCTGGCAGTGTCTTTGAAGGAGAAGAATTTTCTTTTGTGAATTAGTAAACAGAATATTTTTCTAAAAAATAGTATACATACCTCTGAGACTTTGAAACGTATGGATCTGTTTTTAGAAGAGACTATTTTCACTAATTGACCAAAGAAAAATATTTTTAGGGAGGTTTCTTGAAAAACTAAATGTTAGTATAAGATATTGATTAAACTGGTAAATATTTACCATTTGCTTTAATAAAAGCAGGTTTCTTAAGCTGCATCATACAACACAAGATTTTGTTTCTGATTCAAAGAAGTACAAATCTACAAATACATTTTGTGTTTGATGATACAGTTGTCAAAAAGGTCATACTTACATATGAGGTAGAAATGTAGAGCCGTAGGGGGTCTGTTTTCATAATGACAGTGTGTGCCCATGTGTTTTCATGTGCTAACTTTAGTTTTCTTTAAAGTTAGCATGCTTTTAATACTTTCTCGTGTCCTGTGACCTCAACTCTAGTTTTTTCCAAAAGGGCAACTGAAACAAGAAATTAGGCTTACTAACTCATTGAACAGTATTCCATCATCTTGGCATTGTCCACATCTTGCTCAGCGAAACAGGAGTCAAAGACATACTCTTGAAAATAACAGATCGCCTTCTCTTCCCTTCTTGCTAAGCATCCTGCCCCCACCCCATCTTAACATTGTATTTTCATGAGCATTTCATGATATTTCTCATCCCTTGTTCCCAGTCTTGACCCACTGACCTAAGAACCAAGAAAATGTCATGTTAGTGCTTGCTAATTAGTGCACCCAGAGAGCCTTTTCTTCTGGCCTTTCAACCTTCTGGAGGTGGGAGTGCAAGCTGTCACTGGCATCATGCAGGGAAAATGAGCCTTTACTACATTTTCCTTGTTTTGCAAACAGCAGAATAGGCCCAGCTGAGACTAGAGATGAATATGCAGGTTAGGAAGAAATTAACCTAAAATGCACTGCTGTTTGCCTGATTGTCGTATAGATGACACAGCATGGCCATCATCATAATACCCAGAACAGAATGCTGGGGCCTGCCATTTCTCCCAGGCTCTTGCTGTTGTCGAACACTTTATTTCAATACCATCATGCTCATCTGGCGAAACAATTTTAAAGGAGGAATGTGCTCTGATTAGAAAGTTAAGGAGCCTGTGAATGCGTTTAAGTTTCTGTTGTTTTTAGACACGTTAAGGGGATACTTCAGTTTGTACTAACTAAAGCATTTGGCTTGAGTGCTCATTAATCAGTGCTGTTGGACCAGGGTCTCCTGAGCCTTCTGGGTTTTAGGGGATCAGCTACTGTAATTAAAGGGATGAAATATATCATGGTCACAAACTTACCACATCAGACATTTGAGGGTTTTGAACTGGTGGAATTAATCTTTTTAATTTTTTTTCCTTAGGTATTTAAGATAGAAGTGCTAATGAATGGAAGAAAACATTTTGTTGAAAAAAGGTACAGCGAATTTCATGCCTTGCACAAAAAGGTAACTTTTTTTTTCCTTTTTCCTTATATGGTAGATGCTATAAGGTTAAGACTGCTTTCTCTGTTTTCTGAGAGCATGAATAGTTCTTGGCACAGTAGGATTTCTTTGATCATGAATTAAGTTTTCTTTTAAATTATTCAGTCTCCCGAAGGTGTGCTTTCTGAGGAGGTGGGTTTTCTGTTAAGATCTTTTACATAAATAGATAGGAGGTTGCAAGCTTTTTTGCAGGTGAGAGGCTCACAGAGAATCAGACTCAGACCTCACTCTCTCCATAAAATAGACTTAATGTGCTTTACCAAAAGGAGAGAAAGTAGCAGATGATGATTTTACGGGGAGAAATTTATTAAAAGCAACTTACACTTACATGTTCCTGGAAAAGGTAACATACAGCACATGTATTCATGGACTCTTTGGTGAATGGGTATAAGGAAAACATGTATAATTCTTTTAATTCTTTTGAATTGTAAAGGCCACTTGACAAGATGGGTGTTCGAGTTCTTGGATTCATTTCATTACAAGTCTTAGAGAAAAGACACAAGAATATAGAAGGAATAGCTGAGTTTGGGGAGAAATAGTAAAGAATAGAAGAGTAAATGTTTTTTTTTTATTTTCTACCAAAATTTAATGTTTTACAGGTTAGGAATTGTTATTGGGGTGCTGACATTACCTTAATAACTAGACGTAGCTTGTGAATATATATACAAGTTTATGCGTATATACACACATACATGAATGTACATAAGCGCACACATAACTGTATGCCCTAATTCATTTTCTTCACTTCTGTCACTTTATTAGGTAAGAAGTTAGGTGGGAAGATACTAAGTAAATATATGAAGAAATATGGTCTGTTCTTTTAATTTCATTAAAGACCTCTTAAATTTTCTGGGAACTGTTAGTACATAAATGACAAGACAATGTGCTTATTCTGTATTAAAAGTTCTTTAGTGTTTCTTTAAAAATTAAACGTCCCCACTTTTTTTTTTTTAGTCAGGAGAATGAAATATTGAGTATAAACTTTAACAGGATATTATGGAGAAATTAGTGAAACTCTTTCCCTCTCTATACTCTTCTCTGACGATGGCAAGGAATAATATACATGTCATTCTGCAGTTAAAATTTTGTTAAGTCCAGATTTGCTTCCAAAAGAAACAGTGCAGGTGGATATGGATTTAGACCAGATGTTGCTGTTAGCCTTTACAAAAGCTCCTACCCGGGGGTCTTAAAAAGAACAAACCTGGAGTCTGGGTCTCGATACCTTCTCGAGGGATTCTGTTTTTGCTTTCTTGTGTTTCAAGGAAACAGATTCTAGGGAGATTTCCGCGGGGTACTTCATGAAATAAATTCCTACACTAAGATTAAAACCAGAACTCCAACCCCTGCTCAGCCTTTCATGAGCTGAGGATGGACTAGGGGGCCTGTCACATGCAGGCTGCCTTCCTCACCTCCCAGCTCACCATGACCTCGACACAACCTCGCTGTCCCCACCAGATACCGGGGGACCGGCTCCACACCAGGCACAGCAGGTGACTGCCAATTAGGCCCGCCCTGGACCAGAGGTTCCCATGCCTCTCACCGCTGCAGGGGCATTTCTCCTGCTCTCTAATGTGACTTTATTTTCTCCCCAGTGATGATAGGCAGTTCTCAGATACTCAGAGTCAGAAGAAAGTCCTAGGTTTTCTTGAACTCTTCCCTCAAATTCTGCAGTTCCTGTTAATAATTTTAGCTATTCTGGGGCACCTGGGTGGCTCAGTCGTTGAGCATCTGCCTTCGGCTCAGGTCATGATCCCAGGGTCCTAGGATCAAGCCCTGCATCTGGCTTCCCTGCTCCGTGGAAAGCCTGCTTCTCCCTCTCCCACTCCCCCTGCTTGTGTTTCCTCTCTCGCTATGTCTCTCTCCGTCAAATAAATAAATAAAATATTAAAAAAATAATTTTAGCTATTCTTATAATCATATAATCAGGCCCACTAGAGTTGAGGGTAGAAATTGTCAAATTTCTCAGTTTTGCGTGTTTAAAACATCCCGCCAGGGACATGGAGAATAAAAATGGCTTCGTGAGGCAGAGTTGTAGTTATGTATTGACTGACTTCTATATTGTAGCCCAGAAAGCAGCTCCCAAACGTCTCCTTGCCTTGCCCCAGTGCAATTGTATGTGATTTGGCTAAACGATGACTATAGAAGATAGTTAAGTATAAATCATGGTAGGGTGTGAAAAAAGCAGAAGTCTGTCATCTGGACTGTAAAATTGTGTTAAGGATGGAAATCAGCAAAAAATTTACTCAGAGTGAACGAGTTTTATTGATTGCTCCTGCAGTGTTGTAGAACTTGACCGTTTTAAGACCATTTGGATACCCCCGTTTCCATATTTGAATTTTGTGATGTGTTTTGAGTGTTATGTTTTTATGTAAAATATTTTCCTTTTACATTCAGTCAAATCTCTTACTTAATCTTCTTGAAATACTCACCTGTTTCGGCCGTGTGTGCAATTTGCCATGTTGTCAGTGTCCTGGTTTTTCTGACATTTTACATTGTATTTCTTACTTGTGAAGCGTGTTTGGCCAGTGTCCCCATGTTAATTCTAAGGTGATACACATGAGTTCTTAACCAAGCACTTTGCATCTTTCGAACAATAGGTGCATAGCTCTTCTCCATAGTCTGCAGACAGACAAATACGCCTCCTGGCTTATTGTCAGGCTAATTTTGAGGCAGAAACTAAGACTGTTACCCATTTTACAGTTCTTCTGGTTGTCTAAGGAAAGTTCTTAACGATTATTACTTCTCCCCAATTTTTATAATTGTTGATACTAAAATGCAAAGATAATATCCCAATTGTTTACACATTTCTTAGAATTTCTATTTTTTGTTTATTTTGGTTTTTTTTTTAAGATTTTTATTTTTTATTTATTTGACAGAGAGAGAGAGATAGCAAGAGCAGGAACACAAGCAGGGGGAGTGGGAGAGGGAGAAGCAGGCTCCCCGCTGAGCAGGGAGCCCGATGCGGGGCTCCATCCCAGGACCCCGGGATCATGACCTGAGCCGAAGGCAGACGCTTAACGACTGAGCCACCCAGGCGCCCCAAATTTCTTTCTATTTTTTGGGAACAGTCAAGAGGTGTTTTGTTTTTTTCCCTTCCATTAAATTCCTATTTTCCTCCTTTTCTTGAAATTTTTTTAAGATTTTATTTTTAAGCAATCTCTACACCCAACCCAGGGCTCGAAATTGCAACCCTGAGATTAAGAGTCGATTACTCCACCAACTGAGCCAGCCAGATGCCCCTCTTTTCTTGAATTTTTTTAGTAAAGCGAATGCTTCTATGCTAACCATGTTCCTGCATGGTAGTAATTCTGGTGTAGAAGTTCTGTGTGTAGGCTTTAGAAGCAGAATATTCCCGAGCCTGCCTTTACCTCTGCGTGGCTCTTAAGTCCTGGGAGCAAGTCACATGATCTTTCTGTGTCTCAGGTTCCCCATTTGTAGGATAGGAATAACGACAGTACTAACTTCATAGGATTATTTTATGAACTAAATGAAATTGTGTGCATCACATGGTAAATTTACAATTATTTTTTGAAGATATTTATTTGAGAGAAAGCGAGAGTGAGAGAGCACAAGCCGGGGGAGCGGCAGAGGGCGAGGGAAAAGCAGGGTCCCCGTTGAGCAGGGAGCCTGATGCGGGTCTCCATTCCAGGACCTGTAGATCATGACCTGAGCCGAAGGCAGACACTTACCCGACTGAGCCACCCAGGCTCCGTGGTAAATTTCCAATTATTGATCTAATCTTTTAGATCTGTTCTTTTAGATCTAATTAGACCTAATCTTTTCTGTACTCAAGATGGTTTCCTTATACTAAATTATAAAAAGAAGCATTCTCTATCAAAGCGTTTGGATGTTTTTACAGCCCCTGATGTATGTTGCCAAATTATGTTATGGTTATAATGGGTATAAAATGCAACCAGCACATTTGAAAGTATCACAAAATCTTAACAGGTTTGAATGTTACCCCCCCAGTTATAGTTGTTTACTTAGTAAACAACGTATGTGGCCTTGCTGCTGTTTTCATTGGTAGGTCTTCAGTCTGTTTAGGAGTTGTATTCCCCCTTTTGGAATTGTGTTTCTGCTGCGGTCTCATTTGTTTTTGCCCATTGGTTTGCTTGGCCTGTTAATAAAATATTAGCCAGTTGCTGAAAGTATTTTTCACACAGGACCTTTTGGCTATGCTACTTATTTTAATTTACAAAAGCTTTAAATTGGTACGTTATCTGTTAGGTCAGTTTTTCCCTCTTTCAGATTTTGGGTCACATCCGTCATTTCTCCCAGAGCTATGAGGAGTATTTGATTCCATTTTCTTTTAGCTTTTCCTGATGTGTGCGTTCCATAGTGTGCACTTTGGACCCCCAGAGTCAGCACAGTGTTGACTGAAATGCAGATTCTGGGTGCTACCCAGCCACGCTGAAGCAGAATCTCTGTGATGGAGCCCAGCCATCTGCCTGTTCAACTAGCATCCCACATGGTGAGGCATTCCAGTGCCTCTTGAAGTTTGACAGGTCCTATTGTGTGGTTCTCTTTTTAGATGCATCTCTTTGACAGCCCTTCCCACCCGCCGTCTCCCCGTCACAGGCACTGAAGCCACAAGGTTTGAAACCTTGAGGTGTCTCTCCTGCGTTTCTCTTACCTTCCGTATTTGCAGGGTCATCAAGTCCCATTGGCTGATTCCTCAAAATTTTGTACTACGCACCATTTAACTTACCCCTTTCTCCTCTGCCCTCCCCAGCCAGAGTCTTACTATTTTATAAGTATTGCTTTAACTGTTTCTGATCCTTGTCTTCTGATTCATACTTTGCTACGTATCAGTTTCCCTAAAGCACCACTTCCTTCTTCATTCTTTTGCCGAAATACATTGAAATGGGTCCGTATTGTCAACCATATCATGGACCTTGACCCTCAAGGCCACTAATCTTAAACTCTCTATTAGTTTCCTTTTACTGGTAGGATTTGTTACCACAGACATAGTGGCTTAAAGCAACACACATTTATCTTTTTATTTTTTTTAATTTAATTTAATTTTATTATGTTATGTTAATCACCGTAGATTTCATCATTAGTTTTTGATGTAGTGTTCCACGATTCATTGTTTGTGCATAACACCCAGTGCTCCACGCAGAACGTGCCCTCCTTAATACCCATCACCAGGCTAACTCATCCGCCCACCCCCCTCCCCTCTAGAACCCTCAGTGTGTTTCTCGGAGTCCATTGTCTTTCATGGTTCGTCTCCCGCTCCGATTTCCGCCCCCCTTCAAGCAACACACATTTATTATATGTCGACAGGGCCATGTTCTTCCTGGGAGGCTTCGGGGGAGAGAATCCATTCCCCTGCCTTTTCCAGCTTCTAGAAGCTGTTCACAGTCTGTGGCTTGTGGCCTCTTCCGTCTCCAAAGCCAGCAGTAAGGCCCCTGCAGGTTCTGTTCCTATCATCATCTGTCTGGCCCCCACAATCCCCTCTCTGAGGGTGACACTTCAGCCTCTCCCTGGAGATTACGTTGGCCGTACCTGCATAATCCCAGATAATGTCTCCATCTCAAGGGACTTGATTTAATCCCACCCTTCAGCCACGTAACATGACACAGTCTCAGGTTCCAAGGATCAGGACGTGGACGTCTTTGGGGAGAACCATTATTGTGTCAGCCACAAACCCATTTTCTGGTCGACCTTATTTCTCACTTTCTCATAAGAAAACAGCAGTGGCCACCAAACCAGTCTCCCCATTCACCCCAGTGTATGAAAATCACTTTTTCTGTCTCTTTGCCATGCCGTATGGCCTCCCCTCTGCGTTCTGATCTTTCCAAACCAAAGGAAAACATTGCACGTTCTCCTTTTCTTGTGTGGGTTTCTTTTATTCCCTTGTGTCTTTGTTCTTGGAATTCCTGTTCCTTTATTTTTATGTGTTTTTTTTTAAAGTAATCTCTGTGCCCAACGTGTGCCTCGAACTCACCACCCCAAGATCAAGAGTCGTGTGCTCTACCGACTGAGCCAGCCAGGCACTCCTCCTGTTCCTTTAGAGTAGACGTTTCTACTTAACTTAAAAACATCTAAGACGTCATTAAAATTTAGTTGGCCCTAAGTCTTTTCCCACTAGGAGACACATTTTTTTATAAAAGGGACAGTATCTTATCTTTTCTATCTTCCTCGCCGCCTGCTAGTGTTGGGCTCTTATTGAGCATTAAATAAGTATTTGGCAAATGGGATGTTTGGAGGACATTGTGGAGGAATATTTGGGGTGAAAAAAATGGTGTTTGGGCTCACTGTAATTTCCATCCCAGGTTACACCGGGAAGTCCTTTGTAGCTCTCCAGTCCTAGATGGGAACACCACCACCAACACCACACTGAAACCCAAGCAAGCCTACCCTGTTCTTCTCTGTTCACTTTTCGCATAGTATCCTTTTTAAAAATGAAGTTACACGGTTCCCTCCATGCTGCTCAGGCCCAGACCATGGTGACAGGGAGAGCCTGCAGCTTGCACGTGCTTCCCCTGTGCCCCAGCAGCACCTGCCCGCATCCCCTAGAGACAAGCAAGTTACCACTTTGAATGGTGGTCCTTGAGAACAGCTTTACCTCCTTTACGCCTGCAGTCACGGGAGTGAGTGGGGAGAAAAACCTTCCCTGCATGGCCAGCTGCTGAGTCTATGCCTTCCCAGCTGTTTGCTCTCAGCACCAGCCCAGAGGTTTCATGGAAATAGGGTGCTGGTTCATTACTAAAATTAACTGTCCTCATTCTTGTTATTGCCTCCTTTTGGCTTGAATAAAATATTACATTCTTGTATTTGAATTAACGAAGTACACATTTCAGAGGAACCCCAAAGCTGCCTTATGGGTTAAACCAGGACTACAGCACCACATGTAGTGTTTCTAGAGGGAAGCCCAGGGATGTAGGGATGCCAAGGTGGAGTAAAAGGTTGAATTTTACCCTAAAGGCTCCCCACTTCTTTCCTTAACTTTTTTGTTCCATTTCCGTCTTCTTCTTCATATGCTCTGGAAAAGTATTTGTATTCCTTTCTGTGGAAAATGGTCACTATTGGAGCACCTTGGTGGCTCAGTCGGTTGAGCATCCAGCTCTTGGTTTCGGCTCCAGGTCATGATCTCAGAGTCCTGGGATCCAGCCCCTGAGACCGGCTCCAGGCTCAGCAAGGACTCTGCTTGAGATTCCTTTCCCCTCTCTGTCCTTCTGCTCTTCCCCTGCACTCATGCACATGCTCTCTCTCTCTCTCTCTCAAATAAATAAATATATAAATAAAATCTTTTTTTTTTAAAGATTTTATTTATTTATTCGAGAGAGAGAGTGAGAGAGAGAGAGAGAGCATGAGAGGGGGGAGGGTCAGAAGGAGAAGCAGACTCCCTGCCGAGCAGGGAGCCTGATGTGGGACTCGATCCCGGGACTCCAGGATCATGACCCGAGCCGAAGGCAGCCGCTCAACCGACTGAGCCACCCAGGCGCCCCATAAATAAAATCTTAAACAAAGAAAACAGTCACTGTCACCAGCGTATCTATGACATGTCTGTGTGGAGTTCTGAGTTTACTCTTCTCATGGTATAAAGCGGAAAAGGAGGGGGCACTTGGCTAGCTTAGCCTTGGCTCTTGATCTCGGGGTTGTGAGTTCAAGCCCCGTGTTGGGTTGGGTGTAGAGATTACTTGAAAATAAATAAATAAATAAATAAATAAATAAATAAATAAATAAATAAATAAATAAAATATTTAAAAAAAAAATAAAAAGGAAAGGGAGTGATCACTCCAGGAGAAGGGGACTGTGCTTGCAGCATTGTGGAATCTGGTGGCTACCTGCGTGGATCAGAAAGGCCATGTGGCTGGGTGCAGCATGGCCAGAACAGTTAATCATCTGCTGGAATGGCAGAGGAGTATTTATCTTGTGAGCAGCTGAGCCCTGCTGGAAACATATTGTCTTGGGTTTGTCTCTCCTCATCTAAAGCAATTCATTACTCACCTACAAATGCTGTCACAGATCCCCGCAGCTATGATGATCGGCTTCCTGCACACTTCTGACATAAATAAAAAGGAAAAGTGTTTTCTGTACTGTATCTTCAAGATTTAAAAGAGAGAGAGAGAGACAGATAATGGAGTTGATTTTCTATTTTACAATGTAAGAAACGTCATGATTCGGTAGTTTTAAAGGAAGTTTCTTTAGCTTTAAACTGAAACCGAATAAGCTTATTACCACAGAATAATTTAGCATTTTTTGCTTTGTTCCTGTTTGAGGATTTCCTCAAATGGTGTAGAGGTGAGATATGTATTTATTCCCTTACAGACAGTCATAAATTGTTTCTCTTTCCCTCCCTCCCCCTCCCCTTCCTCAATATTGGATCAGTTTCATCAATAAATGAACATGTCGTAGCATTTCCCATTTAGCACAATAAAACCCGCCTTTGAGTCCATGCTTCCCTCCCGTGTTGCCCCCGTTACTCTCCTTTCTTGGTAGAATTCCTTGACAGAGGAGTCTCTGCTTTCCCACTTCTTACCTGCTCTCTACCCAGTGTTTGACTTTCCCAGGCTCGCTGGGCGCAGTCTGACCATGCCCACTTCTTGGAACACTTTGCTGCCCAAGCACGTGGTTTCAGCCCCTGCTCAGTGAGGGACTGACTGCCTGCTTCTCTGTCCTGCCTCTCAGAGTTGGAGGTCTCAGCCCTTGTATCAGTGCCCTGTTGGAGTGGAACAGATCACCACACACTCAGTAGCATAAAACAAGAGGCTGTATCTGCTTGGAGTTTCTGCGGGTCAGGAGTCTGCACACAGGTTTACTGGGTTCTCAGCTTAGGGTCTCACCATGCCGACATCGGGGTGTCTTCAAGGCTATGGTCCCATCTGGGGCTCAGGTTCCTCTTCCAAGGTCATTTTAGGGAGACTCCGTTTCTTGCTGTCATGGGACTGATCTCCCTTTTTGCTTGCTGACTATTGACCAGACGTAGCTCTCAGCTCCTCGAGGCCACCCCCAAGTCCAAGCCATGTGGCTGTGACATGACAAAGCCAGCAGTCTGCTAGGACTGGGTCTCATAAAAGGTAACCTGATCAAGGGAGTGACTATCCCCCACCATGTTTACAGATGCCATCTGTACCCAAGGGGGAAGGGATTCTGTAGCACATGCACCCGGAGACTCGGGATCTTGGGAGCTGTCTTAGGATTCTGCCATGACAGCAATTATTTTTCTGTCTGTGCTAGTGGAGAAACTCCCACTGTCATCTAGTTCCATGGCTCTAGATTCCACTTAGGTATCTGATGCCCAGATCTACAGACCCCTATCCACTTGCCTATACTTTATATCCATTTGAGTGCCTAGTGGGCCTCTGTGACTTTAAATCCTCAAAACCAAATAGTGGGTTCCTTTTGACAGGATTATTTTTGGTTGGATGTAATAGGCACTTGACTAGGTTTCTTAAACGAGTGAGAGATGATTCTCACACTACAACAAAACTAAAAGCAGGCAGTCCAAGGTGATGTAGCAGCTCCACAGTATCCATGTTCCAAGCTCCTTTTTGTCTTTCTGCTTTACCGTCTTCGTGTTCGCAGGTGCCTTGCCCCCTTCTGGTTACAATATAGCTGCTGTCTCTCCAGTCCTGGCTTCTGCATTTCTGTCAGGAAGAAGGGCCTTTTTCTTTTTTCTTTTCTTTCTGTCTTTCCTTTCCTTTCCTTTTCTTTTCTTTTTTCTCTTCTTTTCTTTTCTTTTCTTTCACTTCCTTTTTCCTTTTCTTTTTTCTCTTTTCTTTCACTTCCTTTCCTTTCCTTTCCTTTCCCTTCCTTTCCCTTCCTTTCCCTTCCTTTCCCTTCCTTTCCCTTCCTTTCCCTTCCTTTCCCTTCCTTTCCCTTCCTTTCTCTCTGAGGAAAACAGGAGCCTTACCCAGTAGACTTAAACTACATTTCATTAACACCTCTGTCACATGGCCATCCTGATTACAAGGGAACTTAGGAAATCAAGATTTTTTGCCCAGCTTGTTGGCACTCTGAATGGCATTGGGTTTTTGGTTTTGGATTTTTGGGGTTTTTTTGCAAGAAGAAGGAAGGAGTGAATATTGGGTAGGCAGCTAACAATATCAGCTGTAAGCCCTACTTATATGAGATTAGACTTTGCTGCAAGTAACTCTAGAGCCAAAATAATGGTGGCATTCACAGATATCTTTCTTTCTTTCTTTCTTTCTTTCTTTCTTTCTTTCTTTCTTTCTTTCTTTCTTTCTTTCTTTCTTTCTTTCTTTCTTTCTTTCTTTCTTCCTTCCTTCCTTCCTTCCTTCCTTCCTTCCTTCCTTCCTTCCTTCCTTCTTTCTTTCTTTCTTTCTAAAAGATTTTATTTGAGAGAGAGAGAGCACGAGCAGGGGGAGGGGCTAAGGGAGAGGGAGAAGGAAACTCCCCACTGAGCAGAGAGCCTGACGCCAGGCTCAGTCCCAGGACCCTGGGATCATAACCTGAGCCGAAGGCAAAGGCTTAGCCACTCACGCGCCCCACAGATATACCTTTATTTTTCTCATGTAAATGTGTAGGACTGGTGTGGCTGTTTCATGATCATCAGAGGCCCAGGCTCTTGTGCCTTTACCATTCTCCAGGGGAGGCTTCTACCTCATGGTTGAAGGTGATGGTCGTGTGTCTCTCTAGCCATTACATGGCCAGGTCAGGCAGCAGGATGGAGGAAAGGAAAGAAGGAAATCGTCCTTCCCTGTAAGAACACCTCCTGAAAGGTGCACATACATGTCTGTTTACCTGCCTTCCACCAGAATTCAGCCATATGGCCACACACAGCTTCAAGGGAATTTGGGAAATGTGTTATTTATTCTGGTCGGTCATGTACTCAACCTGAAAATCCGTTCTGTTCTGTAGAAGGGAGAGACCGTGGATTTGAGGAGATAACTAGTGTTCCCTGCCACTTTCCCTGAACCTGGTTTTCTAACACCCTTGAGTAAACAGTAAGCGAGTCACTCAAACATGACTGCCAGGCAAAGCCACAGACCTGAAACAGCTAGGGACTTGGAGTGGTTCTGAGCATCTCTTCTTTCTACATACCCCTGCAGCTTCTACCTGTCGCCGCTTCCACTGCCAGGACCACAGTCCAAATCACCCTGGTCTCTTGCCTGCATTTCTTCTGTAGAAGCTTCTGAGCAGTCTCCCCACATTGACTCCCGTCCTATTATGGTGCATCTTGCTTATGGAATCTAGCATGACCTCTTTAAAGTAAATTTCTATCAGGTCATTCCCTTGCTGAAGACATTCACTAAGCTTCCCATTTAAAATGAACACAATTTCCTGCATAGCCTCCAAGGCCCTACCGTGTGCGAGGCTGCCACCTGTCTGAACCCGTCTCCTCCTTGCTGTGTTTTGACCACCCATTGCTCCATCTGCTGTAATGTTCCTTCCCCGGCTCCTTACCTGGCTCCCTCCCTGCGTAATTCACATCCCATCCCACACAGGCCCCCAACTCCCACCCCTTTCTGTTACTATCTGCCCCCACCCTGTTTTATTACCTCGTGTACTGTTTCTTGTCTTTGCCTGGTGTATAAGCCCCGTGTGCCCCAGGAGTGTCTTTGGCACTAAATTAACAGATAGGAGAGGCTCAGTGTCTTCTGCTCCATGACCACCTTCAGGGGCTCTTGCTTCCCCCTGGAACTTATCTTTCCTAAAAGACAGAAGATAATCTACTTGAACAAAACCTAAAATGTATTCATCTTCCCCAGGCTATCTACTGCATGGATCAGCCTTCTCCCAGAAGCTCCCTGCTCCAAATCTGCTGTCCCAGAATTCCCTTCCTCACACCGATGGGACAGAGCTGGGAGTCCTGATCCTCCTCTTTCTCTTCTCTGCTTTAAGCTGCTTTCTGGAGTTACATCCTCAACTTCCTTTGTGTAAAAGAAGCCACAGGAGGTAAACTTTTTGAGGTCTTGAATGCCAGAAAATGCTTTTGTCCTCCCACACGTGATTGATGGTATGGCTGGTGATAGAAATCCATGCTCAGGTTACATCTTTGCAGCGCTGATGTCCTGACATCCACCATTGGCGATGAGCAGTCAGCTGCACCTGCCGGTTCCCTTCCTGTGCTCGTCACCCAGTGTTTTCCCTGGGTCTTCCCTCTCTCCTTGTTTTCCTGAGAGCTCACAGATAAATGTCAGTAGCCGTGGGGCTTTTAAAAGTATATTACGCTGGTGCTTAGTGAGTTCTTAATCTGAAGATCTATATGAAGTCACATAATTCTTCTGTCATTCCTTTGAGAATTTCTTTTCTCCTTTATGGAATGCTTACTGAGTTTATATTAAACTTCCTGGATTAATCCTGGTGGTGTTTTTCTTTTCACCTAACTTTGTTCTCACTCTCTTTGTTGGACAGTTTGAGAGACGTCCATGATTTTATATTCTACCTCTTTTAATTTTTTACTTCCGTATCATGTTTTTTAATTTAAAAAAAGCTCATTCTTTTTTCATAGCACTCTCTTCTTGTTTTATAGAAGCAGTATCTTCTCAGATCTCCCTGCAGTTAATAGATAATGTCAAAGATCTCTTCTGTTACTTGTTTTCCTTTGGGGTTCATTGTTGCGCTTGTTTTTCTTGTCCTTTTTCATAGTGCTGTCTTTGCTGGGGTAGCTAGCCTCAGTTGCCCATCCAACAGGATGAATTATTCTTGGTGTTTGTCACTCGTACCTTGCCTCGGGTACGCAAGCCTGGTCCCTCTGTAGGGTGTGTCAGCTGGAGGGCTTCGTCATAGGGAGTGAGAGGAGAGAGCCAGCTGTTAGATCGGGGACCCCACGACAGGATGAATAGAATGGCAGATGCCGTTGTTCCAACCAGATGCCTCATTCATTTTCCTGAGGGACGCTGACCCTTTTTTATGGGGTAGGGGTGTGAGTGCAGCCAGGTTACTAGTCCCCCCCGCTTATGGGGGTAGGGGTAGAGTGTCCATTGGCACGAGCCATGGACTCATGGTCTTATAAGAGGGTCTTACCCTCTTCTTGGTTCCCCCTGCCCTTACACCAGTCCTGAGCACAAAGCTCTCAAGTCTGTTGAGAAGACGGGGGTACCTGCTCTTTGCGATCCTCTCCTGAGGTGGCCTGGCTGGGGGCTTCCTCCTCTCTGTTTTCTTCATTGACATACTCCTGCTTTCTGTCTTGTAGAAAGTTCTTGATCTCTCAGTTGGTAAGTACTTCTCTGCCCCTTTGTTTTCATTCTTCTGTGTCCCATTACCTTTGGCTTTTTGCCTTTTCTTTTCTTTGTGGATGTCTATCTGGATTAAATTCAGGTACATAAAACAGAAAGTCCCAATACCAGTAACCTTTAAGAAAAAAAGGGGGGGATGATTTTTTTTTTCCTCTCAAAACACAAGTCTGGGGGTGGGCAGTCCAGGGCTGTTGAGGCAGCTCCTGAAGGCTCCCAGGCACGCAGCTGCTCCTTCCTTTCTGCTCAGCCATCTGAGCTCCCATCCTCAGAGTTGCCCCATGGTGGCAGATGGGCACTGCAGCTGCAACCATCACGGTTACATTCTAGGCAGGAAGAAGGTGGTGGGGGACGGACGTGGGTGGGGTGCGAGGTACGGTAGAACAGAAGGTGCAAGCCAGCTGAGTCTCTACAGCCAAGTGGGGCTCGAACTCACAACCCCACGATCCAGAGTTGCATGCTCTACCGACTGAGCCAGCCAGGCGCCCTGAGTCTGTTCCATTTTATGAAAAGTCCTCAGTGTCTTCGGATTACTACTGTCTTCCACTCTCTGCAGGGGGGTTTGGGAAATTTAGCATTTTGGCTGAATTTAGCTGAATACATGATTATTTCTAATAATACAGGAGCTCTATTGGTGAGGAAAGCAAGGAGAGTGGATTTGTGGTTTGCAGCTAACACTTTCACATTAGTATTTTAATGGCACTTAAGGTGTGGAGGGACGTGGCAAATCCAGGCTCAGCCTGGTGGCTTGAACTGGAAGTGCTGATCTGGGAAATGTACAAAGACCTCTTCTTTTTCGGTTAATGATAAATATATTCTTCTGTACAGGAAGATGTTTTTATTTCAAGTTTAGCTGCTAGGCTTTAACTGTGTGCATTTTCTTAGTGATTATCATGCTCCTTATGTGCATGTGTAGTGAGGAGTCTGTGATGAGAAAAACTTTTGTTTGTCTGAGTTTTTGGAACTTTGAAAAACAATTTTGATTTTCTGAGCTGCTGTCTAGGCATTTTACAGTATGATAACCCTGCTCACACCCAGAGTCGGAACATTTAGGTGAGGACTCGAATTCAGGATTTCTGCCATAAGTTCTCACTTGGCTTTCCCTGGTACCTTTTAAAATAATCTTTTGGAGTTAAGCCCTCGACAAGTTAGTGACCTCCGTCCTGACCACCTGTAACTGATAGGTGCTTGCTCTCCTGCTCTCTTATCTCCTGTTTGCTCATAACCTGCTACCCCTCCCTTCCTTCTGGGATCTGTAATATGTCTTCTGACTCTATGTCCTTTCCGTGGGGTATAATGAAGCTGTGCCTTCATTCAAAACAAGCCCATGGCGTTCACTTCCCCAGCGTGGGAGCTCAGATGCTCAGGGCTTGTGCTCCTTACTCAGCAGGTCATAATCTGTATATTCTTAACCAGCTCTGACTTGCCACTACACAGTCTCAGTAGGTTTTCCAAGTTTTTAATTAGAATACTAACCTTCATTCCACTTTAGTTAGTGTATCAGCTTCGTATTACTGCTGTAACATATTAGCACAGACTTAGTGGCTTAAAACAAGACAAATTTATTTTTTTAATCCTTCTTGAGGTCAAAAGTCCGAAACGAGTTTCACTGGGCTAAAATCAAGGCATCACGAGGCTGGAAGGGAGCATCCATTCCCTTTCTTTTCCATCTTCTAGAGATCACCTGGGCTCTTGACCCTTCCTCTGGGGTGGAAGCCAGTCATGTAGCATCTTCCAGACTCTCTCTGACTCTGACCCTCCTGCTTTCCTCTTATAAGGAATCTTATTATTACACTGAGCCCACCTGGATAATCTAAGAGAATCACTACATTTTTAAGACCCTTAATTTATCATCTTTGCAAAGTGGCTGGCCATGTAAAATAAAGTAACATTCACAGGTTAGGATGTTAATGTCGTAGACAGGATATACCTACCACAGGCAGCTCTAACTTAAGTTCCAGGAGAATTTTTCTTTTGTATGTGGTTCCTTCAGACTGCTGCCCAGAAAGGCTTAGCTGAGAACCATGATTTTTCTTGAACAGAATTTGGACCTAATTCTTAGGAGCATTGGAAGCATCAGTCTTTCTCTTTTAAAAGCTAAAGTTCATCCTGTTACCTTTTGAGAAACTTTCCAAATGGTGTGGTCTAGTTCATATGGCATTTCCAGTGAGATGGTTATAAACATTGCATTTTATTTTGACTTTTTATGTGAAATAATATGTAGAAAGTCTTTTTCACCAGAAAAATACTTCTTCTGAGCAAAATTTCTTTCTATTAATTGACTTTGGAAATTATAAACTACTTTACCTCCATTATGATGCATTTACTGAACTTTTTTTTTTTTTTGCATTTACTGAACTTACAATTTTTCAGAAAAAAATAATTCTGGTCTGAAATACTAGATGATGTACAACCGTAACAACTACCAAAAACACAAAACTCTTATCCTAAAACCTGAACATTTAGGACAGCTAAGTAAAGAATTTTTTTTAAAGATTTTATTTATTTATTTGAGAGAGAGAGAGAGAGAGCAAGGAGGGGGAGAGAGAGTGAGAATCTCCAGCAGACTCTGCTCTGAGCATGGAGCATGACACGAGGCTTGATCCCAGGCTGCTGAGATCATGACCTGCACTGAAACCAAGAGTCAGACGCTCAACCGACTGAGCCACCCAGGCACCTCTAAGTAAAGAATTTTTTAACAAAATTTCAATATAATTATATTTTCTTCTGCCTTTTTATTGGAGATAGTAGTGGTTCATTTTCTTTTACTGGCTTTTCCCCTCAAAGAATGTCTTTATAACTGAGACATTTTCTGTTTTTGTTTTGTTTTTGTTTTTTTTTCTGTTTCTGTCTTTATAGCTGAAGAAATGTATAAAAACTCCAGAAATCCCTTCTAAACATGTTAGGAACTGGGTCCCAAAAGTCTTGGAACAACGACGACAAGGTTTGGAAACATATTTACAGGTAAGATGTGTTTAGATCCTCAGTTAATATAACGTAGCTTACATAAACTTGTATCTCAATATTTTATTCTCACAATTTTTGAGTGAGATGCAAAATACTTCAAGCAGTCAAACATTCTAGATTAAAATAAAGAAAGTTTAAAATGCTAAATACGTTGTTAGTTGGTTCTTTTAGCTTTAATTAGCTTCTGTTTATCATGTGGATCGAGGAAGTGAGGGTTTTGTGGAAAGGTAAAAACTGATGGAAAGCGGGTCTGTCCATTTTTTAATTCAGCTCTACAGATTGCTTTGTTTTTGTGTTTCATTTTCTCTCCAAGATTTGTTGCTTTCTCCTAGCATTTGCCCAGCCTTTAGGTTTTGGTTGTTGAGGACATAGAGAAACTGAATTTTCGCTGGGCCTGGCTTGTCCGTCTTTGGAATCGCCTTGAGAACGAGTGTATAAAAATTGCCTCAGATGAAGTGCCTACTTCTTTGAAAATTGGGATGTGTGTTTTTGAAGGAATTCGTTTGGATGTTCTTTTCTGCCATTGAGAGGAGCCGGCAGAACTACAGAAGCAGGATTAAATGACACTTGTCCGAAGTAAAAAGGAAAAGCAAAGGAAAGGATGGAACAGTGTCAGCTCTTCTCAGTTTTAAAATACAAAGAGCTAGAGGCCTTTGTACGAATATTCCATGTAGTTGTGGATCCACAGAGTACCACAGAGGGCAGGTGCTGGGATGGCTCAGGCTGGGTGCTCAGCCAGGACACTGAGCACTAGAGAGGCAGATGCGTGAGAGTGATCCAGTGAGTGTGGCTGAGAGGAAGTGAAGAGCTGGACCTCACCCAAGGGTCCATGATCATCTCTCCTCCAAGACATGTGACATTGCAGAAACAACAGCTCATACTGTGCTTTCCATTAATAATACCTCTGACCCCTTTAAGCTTTCACGCTAGGATAGGTTCTGTGTAGGCAGGTAGCTGGAGGCTCTGGGAAGCCCACACACGATGGCGTGTGTGACAGACTTTTTCTGGCTGGTTGTGCCTGATTCACCGTTGGTTAGAAGTTGCAGAGAAGCTGTCCCCACAGGCTTGTACTTGGTGATAAATTCAGATGACTCTCTCCCGATGAAGCCCATTGTCTCTTGGTGGCCTTGTCTAGTTTTCCTGTCTTGACAGCGTTCAGCAAGGAAAGCTGATGTGCTGAAGGCCTTGCGAGCATCTGAGGAGGGCTCTCTGTACTGTTTTTATTCTTCTGCTTTGGGGCATTGTGGACAGACCCTTCCCTGCCTCCCTCTGGAAGCGGGAGATGAAAGGAGACGGGGACCACAGATGACAGGAACGTGTGTGGCTGTGTTCCTTAAGGCTGTGTGTAGGGGGCTGTGAGACTTCCAGAGCTCCTGGCAACACCGGCGGGCAAAACCAAACCAAAAACCGAGACTTTAGTCATTGTATGCAAAGGGTAAGAATTCATGTTCTCTGTAATTAAATGGAATAGGTAAACAATGCATTCTTATAGGCCACACTTTCCACAGATATTGTATATCTTCAGGCTTTCTTTGTGAAGAATGCTCTCTCTTTTTCCTCCCATTGTGTTTGACACATGACTTCCATTACTCCTTAGTGTAAACAGTTTAAGTTGTTTGTACTTTGGATATAAATATGCAGATAAAATCATCTGGCACAGAGAGGAGTTTACAGTGACTCTCAAATTGAGCTTAGAATTTTCTATTCTCAGAAATAGGACTTGAAAGATGTGGTTAGGGACCAAGAGGGCTTGCTTCCTGTCGTGCATTTAATGTTCGTTTTCTTGTCGCTTAGGTCACCAAGGAGGTCCAGGGAGCTCTGTCTTCTCCCTTCTCTACCTGATTCCGTTTGCGGGCAGTGGGAGCTAGATGGAATTTGCAAAGATGAGTGGGAATGCTTTATCAATCCCAAGTGAAATGAAAACCCTGGGTCACATGTCAGTTTTGGATAACTTTTGGTGTTCAAGTCTCTGTAGGAGTAAGACAGTCTCAGCATGCGCTGGATGGGGTGGCTCTGCTCTGGCCCGTAAACCTGAGAAGGTATCCACACACCCCACAGCCATAGCGTCTAAAGCTCACGGTGACATTAGAACGTTTTCCAGTCCAGCCCGCCTCCTGCCCTTCGGTTATGCTCAGGATTATTCTTCTGGCCTCAGTTTCCCACCCATAGAACAGGCAGATTAGCACTTGATAGGGCCACAGAAAAGAACTCTTCCCCTTGTCCAAAGATCAACTGGTAACTTCGGGACCGTGGGTGAGTGTGACAACGTTCCCTAAGGTCGCCCACACTGCTCTTTTATTTTAGTAGTAGAGAAACTGAGGTCTGCTGTGGTTACGAAGCCTGCCTCACTCCCTAGAGTTTATTAAAGACATGGACTGAAATTTTAGTTTCTTAACTCCCTGGAGGCTCTTTTCACTCTGCATTGTAGATTTTCTAATTTCTCAACCTTGACGTAGTTTTACTTAAGGATATATTAATAATCATAAAAGAAAAGTCCTTATAATTATAAACTGTTTATGATTGATAAACAATTAACTATCTATCCCCCAACTCCCTTGATAGATTGATTAGTGATTTTTTATTTTTGTTTTGTTTTATTTTGATTGGTTATTTTTTAAATCTGTAACTTGAATACTTAGAATCCTGTGAAAACTGTCAGCATGCATCTGTTTTCCGTGTTACGTCATCTGCAGAGAAACCCAAATCTTAAGAATATATTACCTGGGGTGTCCCAGACTGATTTGACGCTCAGACGTGGTTTATAGAATACATCCTGTTTTGTTTTTTTTTTAGAGAGATTTTATTTATTTATTTGACAGAGAGAGCACAAGCAGGGGGAGAGAGAGAAACAGGCTCCCTGCTGAGCAAGGAGCCCATTGCAGGGCTCAATTCGGGACCCCTGGGATCATGACCTGAGGCTAAGGCAGACGCTTAACTGGCTGAGCCACACAGGTGCCCCCGAATATATCCTGCTTTGAGATGACTTCCCGTTTTTCTAGAGACCCCTCTTAAATAAAAGTACAAAAACTTCATAAGGAATGAACCTCCACAGTTAAGTATTGGATAGGCGGGGGAAAAGGGGATCATCCGAGGAAGAAAAATTTTTAACAACTTTCGAGAAGATGGAATGTTCTGGAAGTGCACGAATGGATACAACAGAGAGCAGAAGGCAGTAGCCCCGAGAGCCTGCGGTAGAGGCAGGAAGCTACCTGCCTGAGGAGGTAGCTGGAGAATTTCTGGACTCAGCGTCGGCAGGTGAAACTGAAAACCAGTGGGCCCATTCACAGTGCACACATGGGACCAATGTCTCGGCCACTTGTTCTCTATAGAATATAGGCAGCCTGATGTTTATGACTGGGCCAAAACTATTTTTAAAGACTTTTCTCATCAAAACAGAACAATACACCAAGATATTAAATAGAATGACCATGGAGAGCTAAGGCTTCTCATGTAGCTATTAGGGCCCCGAGTTCACAACACCCTTCCCACCAACTGAGCCCAGAGGAGAGTTGACCAGATGGCATCCTCCACCCACGTTTTCTTTCCATGTGGAAGGAGGTCTGACAGAGCCGCAGAGGAAACCCACCCAAGCCCCCCACACTGCTTTTTTCAGTGAGATCTGATAACCAAAGATCGCCTTTGAAGAACAAAAAGACCAAGATGAACTGAAACACTGAATTGTCAGGATAGAGATAATTCACAACACAAAATATGTCCTAAAGATTCGTTTAATAAGTCTAGAGAGCTGCCCAAAGGCATTACATCCAAAAGATGACACTAGGAAACTGTAAGATGAGCAGTCGGGACACACAAGAGTTCTTGGGATTTGTCGAGTCCCCCAGCTGGAAATATTCAGTAGCTGCTGTCCAGTTGGGAAACTGTTCCATAAAGTACAGATACAAAAACTCTCCAGCAAAAGACAAGACACATGGAGGATCTTTCCAGGCCTAACATCCTGGAGTCCTAGAAAGAAAGAAGAGGGGAAAATACAAAAGTAGGGGAGGGAATAATCAAAGGAAAAGTAGTTGACCATTTCCCAAGCTGGAGGCTCTGAGCCTTTACAAAGACAAGGTGCTCCAAGGCAGAGCACCAAGAATGATAGAAACCTGCCAAGGCTGAGACACAGCGGCAAAATTTCAGTGTGTCAGAGATGAAGATCCATCTGTATGCTTCCAGAGAAGAAAAACAAATGGTGGGCAAGGTTGAGGTTCACTTGGGTCTCCATTTCCTTATCTGAGGCTGGCTTAAAAGGCAGGTCCCTCTCTGTTCTTCGGTAGCAACATGAAATTGCCAGCTGGCTTGGTTTTTAGACAGCCATTTTCCTTGGGAAGTTTGCATTCAGCCCTCCTTGCATCTGTTGCAACACTGTGAGATTTATGTTTCTGAGAAAGGGACCCACGTCCTATGTCACTTACTTGAGAACAGCAGAGGTTTATGTTTTCATCTCATTTATAAGGAGGGAACAACAGTTAAATATACAGGGAGGGGCAGCTGGGTGGTTCAGTTGGTTAAGCGTCTGCCTTCAGCTCAGGTCATGATCCCAGGGTCTTGGGATTGAGCTCCATGTTGGGGTTCCCTGCTCAGCGGGGAGTGTGTTTCTCCCTCAGCCTCTCCCCCCTCCCCGCTCATGCTTGCTCTCTCAAATAAATAAAATCTTTAAAAGTATATGTACAGGAAGTGTCGGGAGCTAGAGTGAAGTGGCTCATAGAAATCGTGATTAAGGATAATCTAATCTAAAAGAAAATGCCTTAAAATTCGTTGGTAGAAGACAGTTGCACAGCTGGTGCGGGGTTTTTTATCCAGTGCATGCAGGATGCTGTTTTCAGAAGATCCAATCACCTGACTAGCCTGCCCCTCATGTGTTTTTTAAAATTATGCAAGGCAGTATAATGTTCCATTGAGCCAGGAGTCTGCAGTGGACCAGAGTATTATATTTTTAACTCTGCCAGTAGTACATGAAGCATTTATTAAAATTGACGCTGTGTGCTTGAAAATGTGTACTCGCTAATTCTTGAGTGCAGTGAGCTATATATAACGGGATGAAGTTTGTTAAGCACGCTATTCAATCAGACTTGGCTTTTTGATCTCTAAGCAGAAAGGTGTGTTAAAATGTGTCCCACTTATATTTCTATGATTACTCCTATGATAGAGCTTAGGTCGACCATCCCCGCTTTCTGTTGATCCCTCTCTTTCTGAGTTTTTGCTTTTCTTGCTTGCTTTTGGATTGGTGGCAGATTTTTTTCCCTCTTTTTCTCTTTCCATTTTCTCTCCTCTGTTAGTTTATATCTGTTCTTGTTGTAGTTACCTATTTTCTTCAGTCTCCTCCTGAACATGACAAGGACCTTAGAATGTTTCAAGTCTGATCACTCTAGATATAGGATTCTAGGTTGACAGTCTTTTTTTCAGCACTTGGAAAATATTGTGCTGCTCCCTTCTGGCTTCTAATAAAAAAAAATCCACTGTCATATTATTGTTTTCCCTCTCTATGTAAGACGCTGTTTTAAGATGTCTGTTTTTCAAGATTTTGTCTTTGCCATTAGAAGCTTAATTGTGTTGTGTCACGGTGTGCACTGCTTTGGGTTTTTCTTGTTTGGAGTTTTCTTCTTCCCGATTTCTCCTGTCCCTCCAGGACTATGATAATTGGAATATATGGGTTTTTTTGTTTGTTCGTTTTTTAAGATTGTATTTACTTGACAGAGAGAGACACAGTGAGAGAGGGAACACAAGCAGGGGGAGTGGGAGAGGGAGAAGCAGGCTTCCTGCTGAGCAGGGAGCCCGATGTGGGACTCGATCCCCGGACCCTGGGATCATGACCTGAGCCGAAGGCAGACGCCCAACGACTGAGCCACCCAGGCGCCCCTCAGGAATATATGGTTTTTTTGATCCTCATTGAAGATGTGTATCTCATAGCCTTCTCTAAAATTCTGAGTGAAGGGATGCCTGGGTGGCTCAGTTGGTTAAGCTTCTGCCTTCGGCTCAGGTCATGATCCCAGGATTCTGGGATCAAGTCCTGCGTCGGGCTCCTTGCTCAGTGGGGAGTCTCCCTCTCCCTCTCCCTGCCGCTGCCCCTGTTTGTGCGCTCTCTCTCTCTCTCTCTCTGACAAATAAATAAATAAAATCTTAAAAATATATGTAAACCTCCTGTCTTAGCTGGCCTTCTCTGACACTACTCAGTCCAGGGAAGGTTGGGTTCAGGGGACTCTACCTCCTTTCTGCTGGGTGAAGGTGGAACACGAGATTCCCCACTTGGCCTTCGCTGACCTCTGGGCTGGGAGGGGTGTTCTTCATGACTGCTCAGAGGATGGGAGCTCCAGCTCCCCACCTGGTCTCCACTGACCTTGGAGATCTTGGATAGGGTACATTACTGGCTTGGGGTGGGGGGAACAAGAGTCTTGGCTCCCTACTCAGCATCTCTGATACCACCCTGCATTGAGTGCCTCATTGCAGCCTCATGAGGGTGGAAATCTAGGCTTCCCGGTGGGCTTTGGCTGCCTTGAGTGGAAGTGTTTACCCGACGGAGCCACCCCAGCACCCCCTGGCTTCAGTGGAGGTGGACCAACAGTCTTTTCTGTGGTGTTTGGGTTGAGTAGAGTGGTCAGTGTCTAAAAGTTTTCAGTCTTGCTAGGCTGTCTCTTTTCTGGTCTTTTTGCTAGAGGAAACGGGCTTTTATTGGGGCTTGATTTGTCTGCCTCTCTTGGTATTTCCTGGCTTCCAGCTTTTTCTGCTCCAAGTCGAGATACATGAGGCAAAAGGAAAACCCAGGAAAGAGAAAAACTCACCACTGTGTCATTACTTAGGTGCTGGCAGGTTTCATTTCTTCCCTTAACTTAACTTAGATACAATGTCCAGTATAATGTGTGAGTTGTATTTGGCAGGAGGAAGAGGGAAAAGTGTATCTCTTCCATCTTAATAGAACTGGAAGTCTATCCTGTGACTTTTAAGTTTTAATATCACACTTTTTTTGTTTGAGAAATTCTGTTTGCTCTTTTTGGATTTTGTTTTGTTTTCTAATGATTATTATTTATTTCATTATCTTGGTACACAAACATCATAAAAAGTGAAAAAATAGTGTTCCACATTCTTTTCGCAAAATGAAATGGTCCAAGTTCTTGATGCAAAATAATGTGTGGTGAAGTTCTTCCTATTGAATGAACAGATCCAAAAGAATACTGCATTTCCTTTTTCATCATTTTTCTTTCTTTTTTTTTTAAAGATTTTATTTATTTGAGAGAGAGAGAGAGAGATAGAGAGCATGAGAGGGGGGAGGGTCAGAGGGAGAAGCAGACTCCCCGCTGAGCAGGGAGCTCGATGTGGGACTCGATCCCGGGACTCCAGGATCATGACCTGAGCCCAAGGCAGTCACTTAACCAACTGAGCCACCCAGGCGCCCGTTTTTCATCATTTTTCATCATTGATCCCTAGGTGTGAGAAAATTCATCTATGATGGCATCTGAAGTCTCATGATCTGTGATTTTACCTTTGCAACCAATTTTGCTATATATTATGGAAGCCACTAGTCACATGTGGTTAATGAACATTTGAACATTTGAAATGGAGCTAGTCTGAATGAAGGTGTTCTACAAAATATACACAGATTTCAAAAACTTGGTACAAAAAAAGAATGTAAAATATCTCAGTAGTTTTTATTTTTGAAGTAATATTTTGAAGCAATATTTTGTATTTATTGGGTTAAACAAAATATATTTACTTGTTTCTTTTTACTTTTTTCATGTGGCTACCAGAGAATTTAAATGTTAAATATACATTTAAAATTATTATAAAGTGTGTATGTGGCCTACATTGTACTTCTTATGGAGTCTGTCTCTGTTGTCATTGTCTGGGTCTTCTAATAATCGGAAAACACTTCTCCTCTGTTGATTTTTTTTTTCTTTACTATTTTGAGTAGAAAATTAAAATTTCTGAACATTTAACTGTGTTCATTGAAAACTTTACAAGTAACTTCAAAGATGATGTCTTCAAACTGAACAACAGATGAAAACTCCACGAATAGATAAATATGGTACCAGCTTAGCTTCAACCTATATTCTTATTTATTCTTCCCCAATTTTATACAGTATGTATGCATTTTTCCTTAGCTTCAAAGGAAAGTTGGAAAAAGAAAAATAAAGAGAACTGGGAAGTCTACTGACAAAAAAAAAAAAAAAGATGTCTTCGGGACATCTGGGTGGCTCAGTCAGTTAGGCGTCTGCCTTCAGTTCAGGTCATGATCCCACGGTCCTGAGATTGAGTCGTGTGCTGGGCTCCCTGCTCAGCGGGAGCCTCTCCCCTTGTCCTTCCCCCTGCTCATGCTCTCTCTCTCTGTCAAATGAAAAAAATAAAATCTTAGAAAAAAAAAAGATATCTCTAGACATTGAAAGATGAGTACTTTGGGCAACACAGTAAGAAAGCTAAAGTGTTTTATAATGATTATTATTTATTTCATTATCCTTCCAGTCGATCCCATCATTCTTCAGTTTTCTTATTGTTTCTGTATTATTTTTGTATTTTCTTAGCATAGTTAGGAATAATTGATGAGTAATGATGAAATGATACTTAGGATCATGAAGTAGCAAAGTGTTGCCAAGTATTAAAAAAATAAGATCACTAAGATTCCATAATATATTTTAGAAAAGAATCCAGTAGATGCACATGGTAATCCTAAAATGAAGGAATTTGATTGTCTTCTTTAAAGATACACGAATCTTCTCTGTTTTTGGAAGACATATAAGATATAATAAAAGTCATAGAATACAAATTCTTACAAATAGAAATGCTTAGGGGTACCTGGGTGGCTCAGTCAGTTAAGTGTCTGACTCTTGATCTCAGCTCAGATCTTGATCTCAGGGTCATGGGTTCAGTCCTGGTGTTGGGCTCTATGCTGGGCATGGAGCCTGCTTAAAACAAACATACAAAGAAAAAACAAATAGAAGTGCTTGATTTTCTGCCTTTTAAATGTGATCTGTCATTTTTCTCTTATTCTCTTAGGGTCATCTTTTCATCTTTGATATTCTTCTGTTTTTCATCTTTGGTGTTCTTCTGTTTTGCTATAGAACTTTATTACTATAGTTACTATAGTTATTCTGTATCTAGGTGTAGATTTTTTAAATATATATTTTTGAGTATTTTGTGTGTGTGTATGTGTGTGCACATGCACGCTCTCTTAATCTGCATGTAGGCACCTTTCAACATTTCTGGAAAATGCTCAGATATCATATCTTTGAATGTTGCGTCTTCCCCTTTTATATTCTATTTTTTTAATTCTCAGTTTCATAATTATAATAACTGATGTCTTCATAGGTCTTAGTTGTTTCTGCTGGTTCTTGCTAATGGTGCTTTGTTTCCTCTTAGGTGTGTATGTATGTGTTTTTGTTTGTTTGTTTTTATTTTTAGCTGAGTAATCCATTTCCTTGTACCTTTATCCTTGGGGATTTTTTTTTAAGTCAAGGATTGAATTAAATTTGTACCAGAGAGAATTTTTGCTTGATTTTGCTAATCACCTAGGAACACTATCAACTAGGACTTCTTAGCTTGAAAGTTTTTTGGACTGCACGCAAGGTATCAGTTTAAGTTACAAACCTGTGAAGGGGATTATTTTTTTCCCCTTCCTCCAACTATGTTTCCTTCAGCAGCTTTATTTGGACCTCTTTTAGATCCCCCATGCCCACCTCCCTTAGGCAGACCTTAGGCTTTATCTTCATCTCTTTTTTTTTTTTAAGATTTTATTTATTTATTTATATGACAGAGAGAGACACAGCAAGAGAGGGAACACAAGCAGGGGAAGTGGGAGAGGGAGAAGCAGGCTTCCCGCCGAGCAGGAGCCCAATGCGGGGCTCGATCCCATGACCCTGGGATCATGACCTGAGCCGAAGGCAGACGCTTAACAAGATGGAGCCACCCAGGTGCCCCTTTATCTTCATGTCTTCTGTCCATGCAGCCCCCAAAGTGGATGCTTAAAGTCACAGGGTTCATGATTCACCCATGGAACAGAACCAGCTTTGGTGCTTGCTTATCTGTCAGGATTTCTATTTATATTCAGTTTAAGGATGCTCCTGATTCCTTACTTTCTTACCACCTCAGTGATGCATTTTTAAACATTTCTTATATATATATATATGTGTGTGTGTGTATGTATGCATATATATTTTATAATATATATTTAGATTTTAAAAATAATATATTTGTATTTACTTTATAAATATAAATTATACAAAATATATTTAAATGTACATATTGTGTATATATATATTGCATGTGTGTGCGTGTGTGTGTGTATAACATTTTTAGGATCCTGAGCATTCCTTCCCAAGAAAATATGGCCTAGTGGGGTGTTCAAGTGCTAAATCATTCTTCATGGTTAGCCAATTATTATTACCAGGATTTACGCTGCAGACTTCTCTGTGCAGTGACATACATAATTTCCTATAACACATTCTTCAAACAAGGAGGGGTTTGGAAAACAGGTTTAATTATTTTACTGACTGTAAGATTCTATTTGACAGTGTTTGCTTCCCAAATCAAAATGGATTTCATATCCTGTTCATTCAGGGCTGGGATCATGATTGTGCAGGAGTGTCTGGGAGGGCCCACCAGTGGCAGCACGTGACTGGTCGTGGATGCAGTGCGCTTCACCTCAGGTCGTCCTGGGGCATGTGACTTTATGAGATGCCGTCACTCCTACACCTGTTTTGTAAAATCGACCTTCCACATTCCTACAAGGCAGTTCCCAAAGAGGTTGCATCATGACCTCAACTTGTTTTTCTTTTCCTTTTAAAATTACATGGCCAGTATGTAGATTTAATGTCTTGGGGTTCGTTGAATAATATTTTTTTTTAATCTGCCCTTGGCCCTTTATTCAGCCACCACCCTCCCCACCCCAGTATGCTTAGGAAGATATTTTCTTCCAAAGTACGCTGGCTTCCTGGTTCCACTGGGCGTATTTTCCAGCGTATTGTCTTTCTTTTCCAGGAGCTTCTTTATTCTCTAAAGATTCTGTGGCTAGAATCTTTGTCCCATTCCCCATTTTGCAGTAAGACACTACTGCTGAAATGTTGGAATGGGGTTTTATTTGGGGAATTATTGGGTGAGTGACTGCTTTGCTGCCTCATCACCTGTTGCTACATGAAAATGCTCGAACAAGGTCCCAGTTACCTCCAGAATCACATGGTCATGAAGTGTCTGGTACCGTCATGGGCTTTTCTCAGAAATGTCCTCTTTCATTTAATAAGCATCTTCCATACTAGTTGGAGCATGCCCCTAAACCTTTGTGCATCACATTTTCTGACTTCCACACAGAGTGTATTTGTAGATTTACTTTTTCTTTTTTTAAGATTTGTTTATTTATTTGAGAGAGAGAGACAGAGAGAGTGCACGTACATGAGTGGGGGGTAGGGGCAGAGGGAGAGGGAAAGAATCCCAAGCAGACTCCTGCTGAGTGCAAAGCCAGACACAGGGCTCGATCCCAGGACCCTGAGATCATGACCTGAGCTGAAACTAAGAGTTGGACACTTAACTGACTGAGCCACCCAGGCGCCCCACTTTTTCTTTTTCTGGAGTGAAGTATAGTTGACATACAATGTCATATTGGTTTCAGGCATACAACATAATAAATCGACAATTCTTTACATTATGCAGTGCTCACCACCATAAGTGCATTCACCATCTGTCACCATACAACGTTATTACAATGTTACTGATTATGTTCCCTATACTGTACTTTTTGTTCATGGACTTACTTTTTAACGATGGTAAACCACTTATAAATTGGATGTTTTACTCTTACATTACATAAAATGTCTATTTCATGGCCAAAAGCCATTTTTTAGATACATTTTTTTCACTTTTGGTTCACTTCTTTGACGTGTACTAGCATTAATGTTCTTTTGGGGGAGCCTTTTCTCCATGTACTATGCAGACCCCGAAAGTTTATTTTTAGTTTTTGTTTGAATCACTCTGTGAGAATTGTAGGATAGGCAGAATTGAACTGAGAACAACAGAGTAAATGAAACTGAACTGAGTTTCAGGTCTCATGTTTTCAAGGTTCACTTACCAGAGAGGGGCTTCCTCTTGCTTTATCTCAGCCAAATTGCAAAGCACTACACATCATAAACTACTGGGATTGTGAGTGGTCAGAACTGGAAAGGTAAAGTTTCGAACAGGTTCCTGTTTAAGATCTTAGCGTTATCTTTAAGTCAGTTTTTCTTCGTAAAGCAGTTTTCTCATAATTATTCTCGTTTATGTATTCATCGATATTTAAAAAGGTGAAAATTTTGTTCATAAAATATTTTCATCCTTTCTTATTCTCCACCTTCCTCTTTGGTGCTCTTTTTTTTTTTAAGATTTTATTTATTTATTTGAGAGAGTGAGTGAGAGAGAGAGAGCATGAGCAGGGGGGAGGAACAGAGGGAGAGGGAGAAGCAGACTCCCCGCTGAGCAGGGAGCTGGATGCAGGGCTCCATCCTGGGACTCCAGAATCATTACCTGAGCTGAAGGCAGTTGCTTAACCTGCTGAGCCACCCAGGCGCCACGACTTTGGTGCTTTTAAGTCATACATATGTATATCTCTTCCTAGCCATGCAACTCTGACTGAGGAGTAATTGGAAATTTATCTTTGCATCCACCCCTGACAGGGTAATGTCACTGATGAAGGTGTGTAATGTCAGAGTGTAGCAGGGGAGCCCCATGCCGTGCCCATGGCCACCCCACACCTTACAGCTTAGGTCCTTAGAGTTCTAAGTTTCATTCAGAAATTAAGAAGTGGTATAATGGCAGTTTTGCTTCTTACAAAGGTCTTCCTTTAAAATGCAACTGAAGTAAAGAACAAGATCTTAATGTTTTGGGGGTGTGGGGGGTATGCTCATGAAAGAGGGATGTACAGTTGGAACTTGACAAAATCACCCGAAAAGCCTATAGAAGTAACAGTATCTATGAAGGTCCTGCTTATAACATGAGACACACTGTTCTTTGTTCTCGTTAAAGATTGTGAACGGTGTGTTAAATAATATTAATGGCTAGGACTGTCAGTACTTAACAGTACTTTCCTTGTACAAGTGATTTTATTGATCGATACCGACTCAGTGTAACGGGGGCAGATTATTTTCACTGATTTTATCGAAACCTTAACCAAGTTTGTTAGTGTGCCACATATCTTTAAATAGATCTAGATGGTGATGTAGATTAAGAAAAGCAAACCACCATCCATCTCTTTTTGATCTGTTAATAACTTAAATCCATCATTGCTAGCGAGTGTTTTCAGATTCTCTTTCGCATACATTTCTGTGGTGCCTGCTTAGAAATCCTGGAACCCTGTTTCTGTGGTTGGTTGTTCCTACAGGAAAACCCTAACCACCAGAATTTGGCAGACAGGTTTGTCGTCATAATTGGTGAAATAATTGACAAAACAGGAAGAAGAAAAAAACTTCACAAGTCTGTTCCCTAAATTTCGTTTTTGTCGACAGTGACCTATAGATTCTTAGGTTTTGTGATAGTTCTTTAAGACTTTTTTTGTGCTAAGCTGAAAAAACTATGAAAGCTGTAAATACTTAGCACAGTATGTGGTATTTCTTCTCATATATTTTAAAGATTTGTATTTTAATTATAGAGAATGCTGGTACTTATTCTCAAATGTGTTTTATTTTTCTCTGTGATTTGCTTGCTTCCCATGATCTCAAAATGACATGGACTTCATTTAAAATAATTCTTAGGACAGAGCAGTTTTTGAAATTTTTGAAAGTAGCCATATATATTAATTCTTTAAAGAAAGCAGTACCCTTTCCTTTTGATGAAATAAATTAAACCAGTATTTTTAAAATTCAGATAATACATTCTTGCTTCCTTTGGGTGGGTGAGCCTGGCAGCTTTGACCTATAAAGCTATGGATATAAAGAGCCTTCAGAGGTAATACAGGTCAGTGGAGGTAAGGTCACTAATGGCAATTTGAAAAGCTCTTGGAGGGCGTTTGGGTGGCTCAGTCGGTTAAGCATCTGCCTTTGGCTCAGGTCATGATCTTAGGGTCCTGGGATCGAGTCCCGTGTTGGGCTCCCTGCTTGGTGGGGAGCCTCCTTCTCCCTCTCTCTCTGCCTGCAGCGCCCCCTGCTTGTGCTCTGTCTTCCTGTCTCTCTCTGTCAAATAAATAAACTCTTTAAAAATAAAAAAAGAAAAGCTCTTTGAACCTCAAAAACATCCATGGTTTCATGGAGAGGAATCTGTGTGGAAGAAGGGAATGGATTGGAAATATGCACTCTAATGCTCTGGGGCCCCAAAGCTTGATCAGGGTTAAAACATAAAACTTCGGGAATTTTAAGACTATGAATTATCAAATATTGACCACCTGGTTTATCAGTCTGTACTGATTAAAAACAAACAAATGAACAAAAAACGTCTCAATAGTCATAAAGTTAGGTTTAGTGCCCTCAACTAGAGTCCTGGGTTAATAAGATGAATGTTTTGGGCTCAATCCTCCAGTAGAGCTGTCTGGGCTTGTTGGCAGGCTCATGGCTGCATGCTGTTTCTAGAAAGAGAGAGGGCAGGTGAGATGTGGGGTATTATCACACAGACTTGGACTCATTTCTGGAAAGCCAGCTCAAAGCGCCTTCTAGAAACAAGTAGTCACTAATGTCATTTCATATATATGGACCCAAAGATAGCCACATACTGCTTTTTCTTCACATTCAAACTTACCTGAAAATGTGGATGCTTTTTTTCTGATAAAAACTTAACACCCTGAGCTAGCATTCCGTTTCTGTATTAGTTCTTTTAAGATGGCTGTAGTGGGCTTGAATCCCTCTTCGGTACTACAGTTTTCCATTCGGAGAAGGTTTTAGGAAGGCTGACATTATTTTTGAGATTCTTCTGATTTGTATTTTATCAAATTTGTGTGTGGTGGACTCCTGAGTTTTGAAAGAACTGGCTTTTTTAGTGAGGTTCACTTTTAGCTTGAGGACTCCACCTTAAAGAAAGATCACTACCTATCTGTTCCACAGTAATTTCTTTTCTTTTTTTTTTTTTTAAGATTTTATTTAGAGAGAGAGAATGAGAGACAGAGAGCATGAGAGGGAGGAGGGTCAGAGAGAGAAGCAGACTCCCTGATGAGCAGGGAGCCCGATGCGGGACCCGATCCCGGGACTCCAGGATCATGACCTGAGCCGAAGGCAGTTGCTTAACCAACTGAGCCACCCAGGTGCCCCACAGTAATTTATTTTCTGATATAAATTGTCTGTTTCTTCACAGACATCAAGAGTTCTCTCCTTGCAGATGAATATATTTTTATTATGTCAGTATTTTTGTTATTGTTCTGATTTATACCTGTGTGCCTATTCAAAAACTTTGAAAAACATAAAGAATAAAAATAAAAATAGGGCCACCTGGGTGGTGCAGTTGGTTAAGTATCTGCCTTTGGCTCAGGTCATGATCCCAGGGTCCTGGGATGGAGTCCCGCATCAGGCTCCCTGCTTGGCAGGGAGTCTGCTCCCTCTCCCTCTGCTGCTCCCCCTGCTTATGCTCTCTCGTGTGCGCTCTCTCTTTCTCTCTGTCAAATTAATATAATCTTTAAAAATAAATAATTAAAAAAATAAATGAAATAAAAATAAATTAAAAAATTAAAATAATTGTTTGTAGTTCTTCTCCTTGGACCACTGTTAAGGAACCAGGGGCAATTTTTCCTCACAGAGGACATTAGATGATATGTACAGATGTTTTTGGTTGTCAGAATTTGAGGATGGGGTGCTCATAGCATCTAGTGGGTAGAGGTCAGGGATGCTGTGAGAAATCTTACAATGCACAGGACAGCCCTCAACAAATAGTCATTTGGTCCAGAATATTCATAGTGGCATGGCTGAGAAACCCTGATTTAAACATCTCAAAATCTTGGTGTGCTTCCTTTGCCTTTTTTCTGTGTGTATTTTTAATCTGATATTTGATATGTTACCTCTAATCCTTTATAAGTTCTTCTTTTAATTTAAAAATGTATCACAAATCTGCATTGAGAAAAAAATAGAAACATAAAACCATATCCCAGGCGTTTACCATAACTGTGTTAGGTATTCCCCCAAGACAAGGTTTTTAAAAATATCTTAACTTTTTTATTACGGAAATTCTCAACATATAAAAAATGGAATAATATAATAAAATTCCAGATGCCCATCATCCGTCTTTAATAATTATCAACTCAGGGGCAATCTTACCTATATTCCCAAACATACCCCACCTTCCCATATTATTTTGAAAAAACTCACAGATGTCTTTTATCTATAAATATTTCAGTATGTATCTCTCTAACAGATAAAGGTTCTTTTAAAACACTATTTTAATAAAGGCTCTGTAATATTCTATCCTATGGATGCATTATAATTAAGAGCCTGCTCTTAAGTTTTTGGATTGTCTTTAATTTTCAACCTAGAGTGTTTGGGGGGTTTTTTGTTGTTGTTGCTTTGTTTTGTTTTTGTAGATCTTCATATGGCGTATTCTCCTTGTTCTACAGGTGAAATAGAAAGTGTGCAAACTAAGCAAGGGAAGAATAGGCACGAGACCCTTAATTTCATTAAACACTGTGTAACTGGTAAAGATTAATGTCCATATCTCTTGCTAATTCTTTCCAATTACTTAGTTCATATAAATCCCCAAGCCTGGTTAATTATGCTGAAGTCAGGTAGTAATTTTGAACAGTGTTCCGACAACAGGGAATTTTCCTGGTCTAACCTTGCCCTCTCCCACAGACTCTCAGCAGATTAGGCCCTCAGCCCGGAGTCCATTCATTTTCTGCTCAGGCCTAATTGCTGCCGACTGGCTGCCACAGGTACCCGGAAAGCCTGCGTGTAAGGAGGCAGGGACTTCTGAGAACAAATAAGGAAAGATTAATTGTTTGTTTTGGTTCCTCCCAAGAGAAATGTGGGTGCTTAATCAAGAAAAATAATTTCTTCTGTTGATTTGGCTTATTTGGAGAAAAGATAATTGTGTAAAGGTAGGTGCAAAATGATGCCTTTTCTAAGAGGTATTGCGACTTACCTACACAAGAGACAAGGGTACAGGGAAATAAACGGAAGACACGCATGAAATGGATGAGGGTGGCCCACATTTCTCATAGTAAGTAATCTGGCTGTTGGGCTTTCATTTGGACCAATAGTGCTAGCTAGAATTGTCATTTGTTTTGTCTGGATCTTTGGAAAACTAATCAGGGAGACAATAGTGTAAAAAAAAAAATCAACAGCACTTTTCCAAATTGTTCTTAATTGCTGGAGTACAAAGTGAGCTAAATGCTGTGATGTTTCCAATTAAGGAACTGTTTCAAGCAAGCACTATTAAATCTATCTTCCCCAGTCTGATAAATAAGCGATCAAAGAGTGGAGGAGATTAATTGAGAGCAATTAGTTCCAGATTCTTTAAAATAGGTAATGGGAACCAACATTAGTAATGGTTTCTGGCAATTTTGGGTATGGTAACAGTGTTACTCCTTCTAGCCAATCAAAAAAGGAAATTGATGAAATGTTATCATATTGCTTATTATTTTTAGTATTGAAAACTGTTTGCTTTCCCAAATCTCAAGCTGTGTGAGAAAGACTTTTGATATGTTCTAAATCAAAATTGACCCTTGAATTTAGTGAATGCATTAAAAGAGAAATGTATATTGTCCCTCTGACAGGAAGAAATAGAGTCGTAAACACCAGAGTCTCTACACTAGGCAGGAGTCAGCCTAATTTTTCTCTAAAAGACCAGCTGGTAAATATTTTAAGTTATTCAGGCCATATAGTCTTTGTCACAACTACCCAGCTTTGTCATTGTAGTGCAAAAGCTGCCCTAAGATGTTAATAAAGGGTACTTAACAAAGGAGAGGGCCTGTGTTCTAATAAAACTTTATTTACAAAAGCATGCAGCAGGCCAGATTTGGCCCTCAGGCTATAGCTGATCCTTGCATTTAGAGGCCAGTGCAGATTGGAGCAGATGGCCAACAGGAGAGGGCTGGAATGGAAGAGCAAGGCCTGGCATCAGGGGGATGTGGGTTCAGAGTCCTGAACCTCCCCTCACTGCTGTCTCAGCTGGGGTTGTAACTTAACCTCTTTGGACACTAGTCACCTTTTCTGTAAAGGGGGTAAAAAGGCAGACCTCCTAGAGTTGTTCAGGAGGACCACGGGAGCTAATAGACACAAAGCACCATCTTCAGGATGATGCAGGATGTTGTCACTAGAACGTTCTAGTGGAAATCTTTTATCCATTCACTGACTTACTCATTGATTCATAAACACCTTTGAAGGGCCTGTTCTGGGCCACATACTCTACATGGCGCTTTGCATGTATTCCTTCCTTGTCCTCACCTCCATCCTCTCTCAACAGCATCATCTGGTATTTGAAGTCAGTCTGCCTAAATATGGACCATTTTGTATATGACAACATGCACTAAGCACCTCTGTTTTCCTCAGTAGAGCAAATAGTGTAAAGCACCTCTGTTTTCCTCAGTAGAGCAAATAGTAGCAAGTAAATCAGGTAAGTCAGCTTGAACCTTTTTAAAGAACCTGCTTGTCAGGGGAGACCATTTGAAGAGTACCTGTGTGGGGATCTCATCCCCAAGGGAGCGGTGTGTGCAGCCCTCCTCCCAGCAAGTGTCCAAGGCCAAGTGTGGTCGTGAAACTTGAAATTCTGTGTATTTTTTTTATATGGCAGGGAAGTGAAGTGGGCTTTGTTATTATTGCCGTTCATACGGCTTCCGGCCCTTTCACGAGTCCAGATGTCAGACAGCTTGGAGTCCACCACCAGGGGCCTCTCTCGGGCACACTGGCTTGTGTGTTCACCATAGCCTCTTGCACTCTGAGGTGCCTGATGAGGTTATATTACTTGCTTCCACAAAACCCCATGGGTTGCATGACCTGCTTCGAACGAAACCTCTCTGAAGGTGCGAGTCACTTGAAAAGGATGCCTTGCAAAGGAACTGCAGACTGAAGACAAAACCAGAAATTGCTTCCCAGATGTACCATGAACAGCAGGAAGGGGGCAACCTGGCTGTCCCTGGGAACCCCAAGTAGAAAAGCCAGTGGCTTTTGAAAGAACACAGACCTGGGAGAAAATATTCTGAAAATGGATGTTCGACAAAGTTTCTGTCATTATGGGATTTGGTTGCCAGGATTAATGTGTGTAACGTAAAAATCTCTCTACTTCCCTTAAAACTTGGAAACAGAATTTTCTAGCCTGTTTAGAAACCTTTCACAAGAAGAGTTTTGGTGGGTCTTGGATCCAGAATTTTCTAAATGCTACGTTTTCCCCTTGTTCTCCAAGAACAACTGTGCAGCATCAGGAAAGAAGGGAATTTCGTGGCCGAACCTCTTTAAAATGTCTTTGTGTTATTGGAGGAATGGCACTGGAAGAATTGGTATTATGACTTAGTAAGTGCAGCCGTTGGATCTACCTGTCTTTGTGAGATAACTCTTTTTGACAAAGGCAGTTCTTGACGCCAAATATTTATGAAATAAACAAAATTCTCGAACACAGTGGAGAACAGTCACTGTGTTCCACCTTTAGACAGCACACATTGTTCTCATGTTAAAGTATCATTTGTAATTTTTAATAAAAACATTCTTTCTGTCATTGATAAGCATAATAAAATTTGTTTTAAATCTTATTTCATCTTTATATTACTTTCAATTTTCCTTTCGGGTGTGTTTTACATAGCACATGATTTTTTTTTTTTTTTTTTTTTTTAAGTAGGCTCCATGCCCAGCTTGGAGCCCAATGCAGGGCTTGGACTCATGACCCTGAGATCAACACTTGAGCTGAGAGCAAGAGTCAGACACTTCACTGACTGAGCTTCCCAGGTGCCCCTACATAGCACATAATTAAAGCAGTGATAGCTTTATATGGTGTATGATTAAGTAAACACATGTATTTTAGGGTGAGGGCTGAACTCTTTTTCATTTGAGAGGCGTATGATGAAAGCTGTTTGGGGTATACAGCTCCCTCTTTAGCAGATCCTCTGTTCCATTCATGCCAACGTGTTTTAAGTAAGTAAAATAGTGTCATTACAGTGTGTTTAGAACTTTCAAAATATATATATATTCTTCCTGTAGGACTTACTTATAATTTATTAAACAAAGTCCTGTGTTTCCCAAAATAAAATTTTTTTAAAGGCCTTTCTCTATTCAGAGCTTGGCCAACTCCCATCTTGCTTTTGGACTCTAAGTGGTGGGTTATTTTCGGGCTAGACGAAGAGCTTCACCTCCACATCCCTGAATCCAGAGTGAATTCTAGTTGTGGCAATAACCTTAAAGTCTAAAGAATGTCTAATACTTTCAAAATCATTCCCTAGCTTTGCCTTCTCTCCTTCTCTTGTCCTCGTTCACAGAATGGGCAGTGTCTCGTTTTGTCTTTAATTTTACTTCTTCCACAGAGGATGTTTGCTTCTTCGGCGGGGATTGTGGCTTTTATCCCGTTTTCTGTATTCCCCGGCTCTCATAGTGATCGGAGAAGACTTGTCATTGTGTCCTGCCCCAGAGTGCCTTTCATGTAGCAGATACATAAATAAATTGATTTTTCTCCCTCATCCGCCTGGGCAGGAAGGTAGGGCAGTGACATCTGAGCAGAGGATATGTTGTTGGAACTCTCATTGTCTGTCTCTGTTACTGTTTCAAACCATTCACCGTAGGAGACTCACCCTGGATGCCTTATGCTCTACTGAGGCCTTTTTCCTATTCCATTTATTCTAGATCCACAACTGAATTCAGCACCATCATACCCGGGATGCTCCTTGGGCTTCTTTCCAATATTACTCACCATTGCCTTGTCACTCCCTTGGTGGAGACTTTTCTCTCCAGAGCCTCTCTTGTACTGTTATGGAAACATCTGGGCCATTCTGGGCCATTCTGGGCCATTCATAGGTTCCTTTATAAAATCATTCTTCCCACTAGTAATGTCCCATGACTCTGTGCTGCAGGCTATTTGGGATGAGTCAGAGAAGTACTTTCCTTGGTCCTCATTGCCAACCCATTGTCATTGTTCACAGCTCTCGTCCCTTTCTCCAAGATCCTCATGGTAGTTTCCTCATTAGCTTGGGCTACTCGAGTTCACCCCGAGATGAATATTCCTACTCAACTTCATTTCTGGCCATGATACCCACCTGCCAGACAAGACTTGCTATTCCTGGGCCAGGTGTCCAGAATTCCAGCCTTACTCTGCCTGTCTCTAATGTGCCAGCCACACTGGCTTACTACCTGCCCCTCATCTTGGCCCTCTTGTTTTTCATACCCTGTACCTGGCACATCCCTTTTTCTCATGTCTGTTTACCAGAGCACCCCAGAAAGTTCATTTGCAGTACCCCCTCTTTCAAGGGACCTTTCTCGATTCTCCATATCCCGATGTGATATTCTAAAACCCCCGGGTACTTAGCTGACCGCTATGCGAGCACATCTTACCTTCTGTTGCAGCTCCTAGGGTACTGGTCTTACTTCCCCCTCCCCCGGATTTCCACGCCTGTCTGCCCCCCAGCGGGGCTCCCCCCAGCATCTTCCAGCTTCAGCCCAGTCCACCCTGATTGCTGTCCAACCCTGCCAGAGGGATAGTTTGTTTTAATGATACCTGATACTATTCTAACCCTTTCTTTTGTTATTTTTTTGTCCTTCTCTGATAGTTTAGAACATAATCTTATACTGAAATAAAAGTAGTACCCACTTTCATCATGCAATATTTTATTGCATCATGTTCTCCGAGTTGATAGTGGTATTTCTGTATTATTAGGTATGTGCAACATTTAAAATTGGGCTGTGAGGAAATTTTAAATTGTATACAGCAAAGAAGTCACCACAAATTCAAATGATAAGACAAAATGACTGAAAAAAGTAGGCACAGTACATAGGACAAAAGTCTAATTTCTGTGGTATGCAAAGAGCTTTTACAAATCACTAAGAGGAAGATAATCTAATAGGAAAATGGACAGAATTCATTCATTTAAAAAACTGTAAATGCTCAGGAAACTCGAGAAAAAGATACTTCATTATTAATCACAGGGTACTAAATTAAAATGAGATACTTACTTATGGAACCATCAAGATTAAAACAAAGCATTTGTACTCAGCGTTGGTAAGGAATAAACATTCCCGTATTCTTTAAGGCGACTGCCAGGTACAGCTACCTTTTGGAAAAGCAGTTTGGCAGTTCCCTCTCTATGAACTGATCCTACAGTTATTCTTGCATAATTGGGCTATGCTGTATGTCAGGCATGTATTTCACTGCAATAGAGTTATAAAAATTGCCCGTTAAGGTGGGAATTGGTTAAAAACCTATTGGAATATCCATACATTCGAAAGGTATACAAAATGCCCCATAGCAATGCAAAAAAATGCTGTAATATAGTGACAGGGAAAGATGTCTAAGACTTACGGACTGATAAGAAACAAGGAGGGTTTTCCAGAGACAGAAATTTTTCTAATGCTTTGTCTTAAGATTAGTAACATTCACGATTTAAAGCTCTGTGAAGACCAAAACACAGGGAAATCTTGTCATCGCTGGGAGTTAGCAAAAACAGACAAATGGAAGATCTTATCTTCTTATGACTAAAGTTTGTAAAAGCCTTAGTTAAGTGTAAGAAATCGTGATACTTATTTATTCTTAGAACCACAACTTTCTATTGCTGTTCTTACTGACAAGACAGATCACATGAGCTTCGTATCCTGCCGTATTACCACTAGCCGAGTAGGAAAATTTGCTGTAGATGTGTGAGCCTGACAGTCACTCTTCCAGATAGGTGCTATTTATTTTTCTTTGGCACAGAAAAGGTGGCTGAGCATCGCCTGGTTAGCTTCTGCCGGGCCTTTGCCACGGTAGTTGCATTGTTCCACGTCTTTATCAAGGAATCCCTTGCCAGTAAGTTTTTGGGAGGGACAAGTGTCAAGGATGAGAAGCCACAATGAAGTACTCGAGACTAAGCAAAGATGACACTGCTCAGGTCATTCTACAAAACTTGTCAGTTTGCTGCCCAAATAAATGCCTAGAGTGCATAAAACACGGAGCGGAGTGACCCCAGGAAGAAAAATCAATTGCAATTCATATTTCATATGTCTATAATTGCTTGTGAAAGCATGGCACTGGTCTGTTTGCAAGGCAGCTTTGCCTCTCCTGTTGTTTCTTTCCTCATTTCTAATGGACGTGTCTCTCACATGCTCTGATTTTCAGTGAAGCAAAATTTGGGGCCCTTTTTTTCTCGGTCACATTACCATCCTTATTACTGGCGCCCGGCCCTGCATTTGATCCGTGCACTGAACTGTAGACGGGCACAGCCCATGCACTGGACATGGCTATTTTGATGTGAGGTTCTTGAAGGTTTGGGTGTTTTTATTATTTGTTGATTCCTTTTGCTTTGAGGTCGAGGGGCAGGGGGGAGTGCTGTTGAAGAAATCATCTTTCATTGGGAGAGTTGTTCGTTTATTAGGATTTTAAACATCACAGTTGAATTTTTGTGTGTGTGCTTTGTTATCAGGACAGAGGACCCATGATGCCTGCTAATTTTGAAAATCACCCAGTCTGTCCTATCAACCCTTTCTGGCTCCCGTCTCCCCATCCCCAAATCCTTATCATGGGCTGCTACTTTTGGATTCGTAGCCCTTCCGTGGACTGAGATGTCATAGGCATAGAGAAAATGCTGCTCACTTTATGGATTACTGTTAGGTCAACAGAACTTTGGCAGCATTGATTAACTTGACAGTGAGTACAACAGTACATTTATCACTTATGGCTGTGCTGTAGAAAATCTAATAAGAGGCAAACAATTCCCTTTAGAGCAGTAACAGGTTCACTGTGGCTAACGGTGCATGCACTGGAAATTTCTGCCTTTAAATTACACCCTTGCCGCTGGTTGGGTCATTGACTCAAAGCTACTACACTTCTAGAGTGATGTTGTTGTTATTAATTGCATCACTGTGATCTGACTTAAATAAGTATTTAAATTGTTCTGTATATGTGGTGTTTTGAAAATGAGTGGATGTATTAGATACAGTTCTAGAATGATGATTTTAAAGTAATGGCTGGAAATAGAGAGTTCCATGGTATGAAACTAGGGATATGACAAGGAAAATTACTTCTCACAATCAGTGCTATGTAACTCAGCTTGTTTCATAATGGAGAAATTTGGAGACATGTTAGCCTCACCTAAATAAATACTTTGTAAAGAAAAGTCTTTGTGAAATAGTCTTGGATGTGGATTGACTACAAACATGTACTGACAGAAATTTGGTGGGATTTTTCTTTGTTCTTTTCTTCATGCTAAAGATAGGCCATTAAGACTTTTAATATTTATTTATTTCCCTTCCTTCTCCCTATTAAACAGCATTAGTCATTTTCCTTATATTTCACTTAGATTTTTAACAGTGCACTTTGGTATACATGTGAAAAATAGGACACGATATGTTTATTGGAGAGCACACATTCTGTCCAGGGATGAGGGAGGTATGTGTAAAGTGTGATGAGTTCAGTAGATCACAAGGAGTAAGAAAAGGGTTAGGTTTTTAAACTGTTAGCAGTAGTTATCTGGACAACTGAAGAGTAGTTGATCGATGGGTAACTTGTCACTTTCATGGTACAGTATACAGAAAATCCGAAAACATGGTAAAAACAAAGCCACCTTCTCGGGCAATTCTTATTCACATAACAGTGCTTTTTCTGTCTCTTAAGCTGCCTTTTTAGACTTTCTGGAAAGCTGTCTAATTTATCTTCATTTTTTTTCTTCTTCCCGTGCCATGCTGAAATTCACAATTCAGCTGGAGAGATCTGGTGAAAATGGAAAAAAAAAATCCAGTTTTTTGTTTTGTTTTAGTGCTTTGTATTTTGCTAGCAAACAGTCTTGAATGGAGGGCTTTTATACGGTAGCATCTGTGAGATGATATAGTTTTCTTTGTTGGAAGAAAAATATTCTGCCTGAATCAATTGTCAAGAGGTTTAATATAATAAGGCATCTTGTGGTATAACTAAAAGAAATACCGCGTGCAAGAAATTCCCACAGCAGTTTGTTTTTAGAAGAAAAACTGAGCTCCCCGGAAACATGAATACATTGAAAACCAAGACTTAATAAGACAGACCTTAAGAAGGAGCGGAAAGGGTTGCTGTCCAAAGGTCCGTGTCAGTGATCTCGTCCAATATTTGTCTCTGAGATTCTAAAAGGCATATAAACCCACATTACTTTTTCTTGAGCTTTGAGAAGGCCTGGCTTTGAATCAGTAACATTCAAGCCTGTTGATGTTAGTGTTTTGATTTAATTCCACGAGACCGTGTTCTCCTGTTTAATCTATAGGGTAAATGTAACGTATCTCCCTTCCAAAAACTGCCTTTTCGGGAAGAGCCATGTCTACCGCCGTGGATTTCACAGGTTACAATAGGAGTCCCCCCGCCGCTTGCCCTAGTGAACAGAGGCCGGGTATTGATTAACTATCACGCTGGCATCAGAACTACTCTTAGGATTCAATTTTTTTGTTGTTTTGCATATTTTATTGATCAAAGTGGTAAATGAGCATCAAGCGTGCAAGAAGACGATGAATTGTTTACTTGCATAAAATAACCTTTCAATAAGGGAAGATGCATGGCTTACGCTTTGGTTCTGTTCTGCGGTCCGAAGCAGATGGCATTCAGCTGCTATTGATTTGCTTCCATAGTTAAGGAGCAGCCTGCAACCCTGCATGCCCACTGCATTGTGAAAAGAGGTGTAGATTTGGGGACCAGGATGGAAGCCAAGATGGACTGACTAGCCCTCCCTAAAAGCCGAAGGAGGAAAAAAAAAATCGTATTTGAAAAACCATGAATATCCACTTAAATGGAAACTTGAATTAATGTGATCAGATGTGTGCTGGTGTTTTTAGAGGAGGAACATTTGTGGTCATCACTTATGCAGATGTCTCCAGTGAATAACAAATTGGGGAATAATCAGAGAATACTAATTTTAAGCATGTCGTATCTAAAGAAAACTGAATAAAATCTTTCCTTCTGCCTTTGGGGTAGAATGGGGTGATCTTCAGATAGATCACGTCACATCCACAGCCGGGCCTGCTGACCTTAAACACAAATGTACACATAAGTTGCGCTGACTGTCCCCTTCTTCTTAACACTTATCTCTCTTTCTACAGTAGTCCTCCCAGAGCCTTTGTCAGCAATCACATTTGGTTTTGAAATGTCTTTCTATAATAGGTAGTTACAGATGTTGAATTTCTAAATATTTTCCTTGAAGCTGCATCCAACAATGACTTTACATCTCAAAAACTAAGGATAGGGGCTAACCTACCCAGGGTGGCTTTTTTCCCCCTTCCGGACTTATTAAATAAATACTGAAAACCACTTGTCAAAAACAACTTGAACAAATAGCAAATATGTTTACATAATAAAACACGTATTTGTTATTCAGGGATACACAGATGAGTGAGGTTGAGCTAAATAACTTAATTTTTTTTTGCAATTTATAATTTTAAATATAAGTAAAATACCCGCAAGAAAAATTTATAATGAAGCTGCTCGCCCATTAAAGCAGAACTTTGCAGATTTACTTTGCTGGGTTCTTTCTCATAAGTAAACTGTTATTACAAATGACAGCCCTGAAAGCATTCCCATAACTGTTATCCTTTATCATGGAAACCTTTTCTTATAGGCTGTTTGTGGGGAAAGGGGCAAGTTGGTTTTGTTTGCAGGGAGAGGGGAAGTTCACCTCACTTGGTCCCAGGAAGAGTCTTGAGTGAATGTGAGCTCCGTCTCCTCCAACCTCTCCCCTTACCTTGGCCATAAAGATTTGGGGAGGTGTATTTTATTTATTTGCTTCCATAACAAAGAGCATATATTCTTCACATTTCTTTCTTTTCTCTTTTTCTCGTGTGAGAAAAGCCACCTTGGAGAGCGGGAGAGTTTAGGGGGGAAAGAGGCGTTTGTGCAGTGCTGGTGTGTTGAGTGGGTGGTGTGCCCTGATTGGCCATCAGCACATTTTAGCTACTCCGCGTCCCTTCCACAGTCCAGTGCAAGGCAAGCAGTACCTATTCGGTGCTTTTTCTATGAAAAATCAGATGGCGTTTCCAAGGTAGGGAGAGAAGATGAGTTGGCATCAGATGTATCACAGTAAAAGGAGAGTTGCAGACCAGGAAGTCGAGTGGGACAAGTCTGGGAGAGGAGACTCAGGGCAGCACCTTGGATGTTGGCAGTGCCCATGCCTTGTCTCCCAACAAGCGAGAGCGGTGTCCACGAGGTCAGAAGGTAATCAGGAAGCTGAAGGTGCAGATGATAGTGTAGGGGAGAGAGAAGAATGCTTCAGAACCAAGCTCCCGGCACTCATTTTGCATGGCAGTGTGTCGATTGTGTGAAAAAAATGAACACAAGATTATGAATGTTGGGGGGCGCCTGGATGGCACACTCAGTTAAGCTTCAAATTTTTGGTTTCAGCTCAGGTCGTGACCTCAGGATCATGAAATCGAGCCCCACATCCAGCTCCACGCTTAGCACCCAGTCTGCTTGAGTTTCTCTCTCTCCATCTCCCTTTGCCCCTCCCTCCTGCACACACTCACTCTAAAATAAATAAATAATAAATCTTAAAAAAAAAGAGATTATGAAGGTTAGGATTGATAGACTCTATTAGACAGTAGGTTTTTGAAATCTGCTACAAGTTTCTCATTTTGGACTTGTCCTAATTTGGATAAAACCTGTAATGTGGGCTACTTTAGTATGTTTGTAGTAGGTAAGTACTCTTTCCACCTGACATACAATTATGTATACAAAAAGTGGTGTGTTTGATTAGTCTTTCATTAGAGAGACAGATGCCTCCCTATTCTCTTGGCAACATCTGACACCAGCTATCAGCCATATTTAACAATATTTTTGCTGACCCAAGAATAACTTGGTTAGCATATAGTATCTATTTAGACAAATCAACTGACAGGCACACTCCTGAATGTCACCTGCAGGAAAGTGAAAAGACAGAAAACATGCACTTTTTAATGACTTTACTGAGTGAGGTGTCAACTGCACACTATGAAATACATTCTACGTGGACAGTCATTTTTTAGTAAACTCACAGAGTTGTGTGACCACTAGCACAGTCCATTTCTTAGGACATTTTTCTCACCCCCCTAGATTTCCTTCATGCCCACAAAATCTGTTTTTTTCCTACACAACTTGAGCCACTTTTATTATAAATTTGAAAAATTTAATGCGTGGTAACAGTTGGTGATGCCTCCCTTTTCTCTTTCATTACTCTGTATGCTCAGTGGTCTGCTTCAAGTTCAGAAAGTGACTTATCTTCACAGTGGAGATGGAAGGTGTAGCTGCATCTTGAAATGTAGCTTTTGGAACTTGCACTCCGGGGACAGTTGGGGAAAAGAGACAGAAGGTAGGAAGTGGGGAAAAGGAAAGACAGGAAGAAAAGAGTTGAGCTTTTATTTGTGTCTGGTCATTTCCTGTGGCACACATGTGTCTTTTCCAGGGAAGAATGGCTAGTAGATAGTAGAGACCTCTTCCATGTTTATTTCATTCCTGATTCCCCACCCACCCCCAGTCCCAGACTAGTGGTTTGAGCAGGAAAGGGAAGGGAAACTTAAAATTGGTGAGCCCCTCCTGTGTTTCAAGGACTCCGGTAGCTTCCTACATGTGGTGGGATTGATCTGAAGGAGCCCTTGTGTCATACCCCCTACTCCTTCCCCCCACGCCCCCCACCCGATGAAGATTGCTGTCCCCTTCCTTTTGAGCAGTTGTCTTAGCTCATGTTTGATCATCTTCAGTATAGCATGCCAAATGTAGTGTTCTGCGAGTTAAACTGGTTTATGTATGACAAATCTTTAGAATTATAGACAACCTAATTATTTGTGCTTCTGAAAAAAAAGAAGCCCTAGGGTCATCTAAAATAGAACTGATAACAGAAGCATTGCTCATGGCATGAATTTTGTAGTTAATCAGAATATGTAGCACACCTGTCAACAACTGGGACTAAGTTCCCAGTATTTGGTAGGTATTTATTGAGCACCTACTGTGGGAGCTGCCTGGCACAGAGCAAATTATTAGCACATAATCCTTGACTTTGAGAAGTTTGATTTGGCCATTCAGATATCTAAAGAGATAACTACAATGTAATATGTGTGTTTGGAAGAAATATGTACAGTACTACACAGATACTAAAAGGAGATCATTTTGGTTTCTTTTGTGGGTGGTTCAGAGAAGTTAGTTGGCTTTCAACAAAGCATCTTAATAGAAAAAAGCTGGTATTAAATTTAAAAGTAAGATTAATAAAGAATCAGTCTCTCCTCAGGACATTTTCCTATATTATCCACAATGAGTAATACATTAGGTGTTTGCCTATTCATTAGATGTGTCAATTTGGAAAACTATTAACTTTTTTTTAAAGCTATTTCAAAGTAATAATAGTAGTGGTGATGATGATAATACAGGATATCACCAGTTACTGATCTGCTTCCTCAAAAAGAATTTTGATTATTTACTTCTAAAACTTGACTGTCAGCTTCACTTAGAAATTGAGGAAATCAGACTAAAGGAAGGTTATATTTTCAATAAGTAATATTTTCTTCTCAATCCTTAAAAGAGTCCCAAAGACAGAAGTAAATGAAATTCATATCCGTTCTTAATGAGGAGCTCAAGCGAACGTTGCTGGCATTATTGTGTGGAAGTGCAACAAGTTAGGTTATGTTTTGATCATGCTTTCACTTCCCTTCCCTTTTTTCCTTTTAAATGAAATAGCATTTATTTATTTATTTATTTATTTCAGGGGGAGAGAGAGAGAGAGAGTGGAGGGTGGGGAGAGGGAGAGAGAGAGAATCCTAAGCAGGCTCCATGCCCAGTACGGAGCTTGACCAGGGGCTCAGTCTCATCCCTGAGATCATGACCTGATCCGAAATCAAGAGTTGGTTGCTTAACCAAATGAGCCACCCAGATGCTCCTTAAATAGAATAGCATTTAAATTTTGCCTATTCTGTTGACTTTTGCATAACTAAAAGGCTTCTTACAGTCTTCTCCTTTGATTCCCTTAGGGCAACTAGAACCTGTGATTTTTAAGCATTGTTGAATGTTTGGCTCTACCATATACCATATACATAAAATACAAATGATTTTCTTTAGATTCTGTTTATCTCAGTCAAATAGATTTAAGTCATCAATCAGGGCAGACTTTCAGGCCAAGACCAGGAATTAGCTTATGGCGTTAGCATGACTGGCTACTCAGATTTCATCAAGATTCTTCAAATGCAAGCCAGCAGAGTAATGAGCAATTATGTGACAACTATTTTTATATTGCTTCTGCTTTTATTTTTAGTGAAGTTGATATATTTGAAAGGGGTACTTTTGGGTTTGCCAAATATTCATATTAATTGTGATAGTCATTCATCATATTAGTAACAGAAGGCCACTGAAAAATCATTGAGATCCATTGGTTTGGGATAGCAATCAGCATCACTGTTTTTTTTCCAGAGTAATCCCTGTTTGCATTAATTAGTGAAGAAATGCCTATTCTACCAAAACTGGGTTTACTCGTGGAGACTTTAAATACAGGTGCAGGTCCATCACCCTTCTCTGTCGCCCTTCCCCACTGATGGTCTGTGTGATCCTCACAGCAATCTGTGGAGAGGCTTAACTTGAAAGGTAGTTTTTTTCCCTGAAAATATAATCAGCCAATTTGTTTTTAAGCTCTTAAACGTATCAGAGTGTATTTTAAGAGCAGCGACTGCACACCCCCCACAATTGAATTTTATCATTTTTTATTTCAGTGTATCAGATTGATCCTTCTTTTATCTCTCCACAAATGACACAGTTAGTGGAGTTGGGGATATCTAAGCTTAAAGACGCTCCTAAAAAATGAGAGCATTAACCCCAAGTGCACTGAATTCTCTGAACGTCTTGCATTCTCCTGCTCAGACTTGAAGTGGGCACCTGCTGTTTAATGTAATTAGTTTCAGAGGGAATGTCAGATCAGTCCTCAGGAGTTTACTCTGACCCAAAAACCCTCGTAAGAAAATATCAGTGAGACAAAACCAGAAAAGTTAGCACAGTTGGGAAGCTGCTTCTCACCACATTATTTGTTATTTGGGGGCATGTTTTAAAAGATTCCTATTTGCTGTCTGGCTCAGTTATTTTCTGGTTGCAAAATTGTGCTCAAGATTGCTGTAGCAAGTAGCTGTTTTCCTTCTCCAAAAATGAGGACGTGGTGGGCTGTGTTAAAAAGAAAATTAGAAGATAATTGGAATTACAACTATAGTTTTTTGCACTTGTCATGATAGATTAAAAAATTAAAGACAAATTAAGCTTGTTCATTTTCAACCTACCCTTTCCCATTAAAACGTGTACTGAACAAGACTGTTTCCCATTTCCCTTTTTATCCCTATCAATGTTCAGCTTATAATGAGCTGTAATAAAGGGGTCAGAAGGGTCTCATTTGAGTAGCAGGGTAAATCTGAAACACCAAATGGCAGCATCACTGGTCTGTTTGGCTTATTTTTCACAGATGAGCAGTCGCTTATCTTGTTGGTAGTTTGTAAGGCACCTCATCCAGTCTCAGGACGTTCTTTGTTTATTTCCCTCTGTCATCCTCCTTGGTTGAATCTTGCTTATACATTAAGCCGCACTGTGGCTGTCCTGGGCCCACCTCTAGCCGGAGGTTGAAGGGGGAGCAGCTGACCCTTGAAGGATCAGACAGTTGTGGAAGAAAGAACCGAACCACAAGACCCCTTAAAAGAGAGCACAGCCAGGAGTTAGTGCAAGACCTGGATCCTCGGCTCATCCACCCCCAGGGGCCGACTGTCCACCTTGGAGGATCTGGGCTTGGTGTTGCTGAGAAGGGAAGCAAGCCATTTAACATCTCAGCTTTCTCATCCACAAAATACTTTTGATCTGTCGACCTCAAAGGTGGTAGTGAGGATTAAAGTGACCTAGGATATGTGGAGCCACTTGGCAAGCCATTAAACCTTACGCAAATATTGGATATTGCTGTTTTTTCTCAGCAAATGCCTTATTTAATTTCCTACCTATTGATAAATCCTCGTTGCAACATTCTGTAGCAAGTGGACCTCCAGCTGCTTTTGGTAATATACTTCCCGCAGAGGTACTGGTTACCTCCAGCAAGCACAACATTCCTGGCCGGCTCCTGTGACAAAGTTTCTCTTTATAGTAAGCCAAACTTTGCCTTCTCAGTATTTACCTTTGCTGACTCGTATTGGGCCTCATGCATCCAAAGCCGGGTCCTGGATGTAGAGGTAAAAGGTGAATGAATGAGACAGACCCCTTTGGAGCTGGAGTGGAGTGGTCGAAAGCCAAGTAAACATTTAAATGAAATAATTGCAAGTGCTGTACAGGAAACACCTTAAGGGAGCCAGAAGAAAGTTATCAGAGAGGGAGTGCTTGGGTTTGGGTGGTCCGGGAGCACACCTCCAGGGACACTTCAGACTGAGGAGCTTTGGGGCGCCTGGGTGGTACAGTCAGTTAAGTGTTCACTCATGATTTCAGAGTGGTGGGATCGAGCCCCACTTTGGGCTCCGTGTTCAGTGCAGAGTGCTTGAGACTCTCTGTCTCCCTCTGCCCCCCCCAATAAATAAATAAATCTGTTTTAAAAAAGACTGAGGCTCGTTAATCTTGTTGAGCATGCGCACAGGGCCGAGGGACCAGCCCGGGCAGGGGCTGTGGGCGGAAGGGGTAAAGACACATTTGTGGCTCTAGTGACCCCGGTGGCTGTAGCTTTATGAGTGAGTGGCAGAGGAGCTCCAGATGATGCTAATGAAAGGCTGGATGTGGAGCCAAGGGAAAGGAAGCTTTCAGCTTTGGCAGCTGGGTGGATGGTGCTCCATCCAAATGCTGAGGTGAGGAAGGGGGGGATGGCAGTTGGGGGTGGGGGTGTTCTTTTTTTTTTTTTTTTTTTTTTGGTAAGGAAATACCAAGTTCTGCTTTGGACCTTTTGAATCGAGGATGTCTGTTAAGAAATTCAAGCAAAGATGTTAAGTAGGTATTTAGTTCCAGGAGAGAGGGCCAGCCTGGAGAAGTGAATTTGCACCTCATCTCCATAAGGGTCTTAATATCCGTGGCAGTTGGGACTGCTTGGTTAGGGGGAGAGTGTGGGGAAAACAGAGGCTGCTGGCTAAGCTCTGAAAAATCCCAACATTTTGAGGTCAGGTAGAAAAGGAAGAAGCAACAAAAGAGGATAAAAATAAAATAGGAGAAACACCGGAGGAGTTGCCCAAACAAGAAAAGTGGGTGAGTGGTTGGTGGAGTGCTGGCTGCCCAGAAGTTGAGTGGGGTTGGGACAAAGGTGGCTGTTGAATTTAGCAACGGGGTAGAGATCTGTGATCTTGACAAATGGAGAGTGGTGAAAGCCAAAGCCAGTTTGTAGAGGGTGAAGTAGTGGATGGACCGAGATAAGAAGGGGAAGCAACATCTGCAGAACGTTCTTGAGAACTTTGGCCATGAAAAGAAGCAGAGAAATAAGCTATATCCTCTGAGGGGGGTTTTATGGTTTGTTTTTGTCCTGTTGTTTTAAAATGAGATACTAGAGTATGTTTTACATTCAGATAGGAATGATTCAGCAGAGATGATAGAAGGATGGATAGATGGGTGGATGGATAGAAGGAAGGAAGGAAGGAAGGAAGGGAGGAAGAAAGGAAGGAAGGAAGGAATTAGATCCCAAATATGCAGAGAAGGGCTGTAACTAAAGAAGCAAATGCTTGAGAAAATCAAGAAGTGGGCTGAGAGCCAGAGCATAACTAGAGGAAATGACCTCTCATTTCAGAAGGGGCACCTTTTCCATTAACACAAGGAAGAAAGAGAGTTTGATGGAAGAGAAATGTAGATAGAGTAGGTAGGGTGAAGATAAAGGACATCAACTCTGGTGGCTTCTGAATTCCCATCCAAGCCTGCATGAAGAACGGTTATCAGCTGAGAGGGAGGGTAGAGGAAAGGCTCAGGGAGATTCAAAGAGAAGAGAACATGTGAAATGGGTAAAGGTGGTTCCTCCAGAGCAGTGGTTCTCAAAGTCCTGCTTCCGGTTGGCAGCTTCAGCATCACCTGGGAATGGGGAAGCTTTTTTGAAATGTGAATTCTGAATGCTCACCCCTAAACCTACTGGATCAGAGAGTCTAGAGGTGGGACCCAGCAATCTTTGTTTTAACAAGCCTTTGAGGTGTCTACTGCTGGCTGAAATTTGGGAACCACTGTTCTAGAGAAAGGTAGCAAGACCATATTCTACGGGTAAGAGCTTAAATTTAAAGCGAAAACAACTTGTTGGTATTGTGTGGTTTTCTTGCAGTGTTCAGCAACTGGGTTGAGGCATGGGTAAGAGATGCTAGGATTCAACCAGAACTGTGGTGTCCTGAGTACAACAGAAGGAGGGGGAGTCATGGGGTTGGAGGTGTTTTAGGGAACTGATCATGATGGTAGATCATGGAATCTTAAGCTGGACAAGGAGGGCAGAAAAGTCAGAGGGGGCTGATGGAAGTGAGAAAGTCCAGGTCAATGGATTAGAGGTCCCACACATAGTAGAGGGGCGACTCCATTGCAAGAAAGGGCTCTGTATAGCAGCGCGAGGTCGTGCGTGAGCTTACTGGCCCATAGAGATAATGCTTTGAAGATCTGACTAAATGAGTTCTGCATAGAAATCATAGAAAGTCCTTAGAACAAATACTTGGCCTGTGTGTGTGCATGCATTAAGAGGCCAGGAAGTTACAACATAGTTGGATTACATACAAAGCACAAGCTTTTTAAAATAATAACACAAGTAAAACTGTGTTAGAAAATGTTTCCTTTCTTTAAATCAGTGATTTCAATTATTCGGCTTCTGTAAGTCTTTTAGATTTCCCAGGTCCAATTCCAACAGGGGGGAGGGGGTTCTCACTGCACACACACTAAGCAATTCTCAGATATCAGCAGGTGTCCTGCAATCCAACTCAGTTCTGACACTACCTCCCGAGGGATGCCATCAGATCCCACAGATTCTGTCCTACAAGACTACTCCCCACCCTGTACTTCAGACATCAGTTAAAGCTCTTACCTGTACTCAGTGGCTGGCTACAGATTGGAGGTTCCAAGGACCTCCTCCTTAGGTTCACTTAATTTGCTACAGTGGCTCAGAGAACTCAGGGAAACACTTACTTACATTTCCTAGCTGCTTAGAGGATATGATAAGGGCTACCCATCAACAGTCAGATGAAGAGATATGTAGGGCGAGATCTCAAACAAAGAAGCTTCTGTCCTCTTCAGCTTGGGGCCCAGCTCAGCAGCACATGGAAGTGTTCTGGTACTCCTTTTGGTACTCCCAAAAGGACTGTAAAGCTGTCCTCTTGGGTTTTATGGGGCTTCATTACATAGTCATAATTGACTAAGTCATTGGCCATTGGCTCATTTAATCTCCAGCCTCTCTTCCCTTCCAGGAGATTGAAGGATGGGACTGAAAGTCCCAACCCTCGGATCGTGTGGTTGGTCTTCCCGGCAACTAGCCGCCGACCTTGGGTGGGTCCAAAATTCACCTTCATTAATAACAAGACACCCATTTCAACTTTATGGCTCTGAAGCATTTTCAGGAACTATGGATAAAAACCAAATATATCTAAGAAATATATAGTCATCTAAAGTAGGAGTATGAGATGAATATATATATATATACATTATGTATATATTAAATCTATACTTCTTATAAATCATTATATCACAGTCAGAATGTATATTTCTTATAAATCATTACATCACCAATTGTTTTTGTTTCTCTTATGCTCCTACTCCTACTACTACTAAGGAAAATAATAATAAATACTAATATTTATTAGGTCCTTATGGTATATCAGGTACTGCAGCAGTTTCTTTATGGGCATGAGTCTTATTTCGTCATGACTACAAGGTTTGTGACAGAGACTATCATTGACCCTCTTGAAGTACAGAGAACCCAAGAAACTTGCCTAGTATGAATTTTAAGCAATTTAGGTAGATTACATGTTTAGAAGTGCATACAGTCCTTGTAAACTGAAACTACCTCGCTTTCACTTCTCAGTAGTAACTGTGAAATAATGGGTGCAGTTTTCCCTTGATCATTGGCTGCCCCCCCAGGTGATCACCCCTAGCTGAACCTTGTGGAAACACATCCAAAAGATTTTTTTTTTTTTTTACAGAAAAAACTGGGAGCTTGCCTGTCAGCTGCTCCCAGGTACCTCCCTGGCTCCTTTTCGAGGAAACCTTTGGGACAGGCCAGGGGTGAGGGTTGTGGGGTAGACCACAGCCTGGGAGGGTCGGTCCGGTTGACTAGTGTGCTTAGTGCATAGGACTAAGAAGGTATCTAGGTTGTCTCCATTGGTCCCTCTATTGTGTTTGTGTTCCCCTCCCTACCATTGTGTTTCTCCTCTTGCATCTCTACCTACCCCACTGATGTCTGGCTCCTCAGCAGCCTGTGTATCAGGGACAAGCCATGGGCAGGGAGAAGAAATGAATGCAAAAGTGTTATTTTGGACACCAGAGAAATATCTTTCAAGCTTCTCCTTCCTCTTCTTTTTAGAAAAAATAAAGTAGTGTTTCTCCCTCAAACTTAGCTAAGATCTTGAAGATATACACTGCTTGAAGATGTATATAGTCATTTTAACTTGCTAGAGTATTAGTGTAAACCTTTACTATCTTCCTTTAATTGCTCTTAATAGAAAGCTATTAAAAGATCATAAAATTTGTGATTAAAAGGACCTGTTTAAGTAGAACTGTATTTTCTTCCACCAGCCGATGCTAAATTATTCCCTGTGGCTCATTCTGCAGTGATTTGGACAATCCTTTGTAAAATAAGTTTAATGAAACACTTTCCATTTCCACAGGGATAGTGTCTATGATTTGTTTAATAGACCCAATTTAGTAGGATATTTTTCTGGATAATCAGCTTACATTTTTCTTTGTTTAGTTTCATCTCATTAGGTGTATGCTTGATTTCTTCCATGTTCCATAATATGTGTTCTTGGCACCTGCTGTGTTAGGTGGACAAGTTTTTCATATATTGGTCCTTTTCTTGCTTTTTATAGATTGTGCAATATATGCGTGAGCCTAATTGCTTTTTCATTTTTCATAGGCTATTCTTTATGGTATGGACTTCTCTAAAGTCGTAAGTTAAAAACAGAATATCGGGGTCACTTGGTTGTTTCTCCTCCCTTCTTTCCTTCCTTTTCTACTCAGTACTGGAGTAATAAATTAAAGGTAGAATAGCAGAGTTGGGTTTTTTTTTCTTCTCTTCTCTTTCTCCTTTAAAATAGTCTACCCAGGACTCTGTTCTATGAGCCAAAAATAGGACTTTATGATCAGTAGAAGCAAGAGGTTTATATCAGTAAGGGTTTCTGTTCTACCGCAGATATCAGCCCAAATAAAAGGGCTGAACTAAAAGTGGGGTTTATCTTTCTCAAGCATATTATTTCTGAAGCACCACTAGTGGTAGATAACTGTGGGTTTGGGTTCAGTGGCTCAAGATTATCAGGGGTTGGATCTCTGATTCTTTTGGCCTCTCATGATCGTAAGACGGCAGCTGAGCTCAGAGATCATGGTTGCGTTTCAGGCAAGAAGAGAGTGGGAGCAGGTAGAGAGATGAGCAAAAAGATGAGGGAGAGTCAGCGGAAACTGCCCATTCACTTTTGGGCACCTCTTTGGATCTTTCCCATCCGCAACTTCTACTGACATCTTAGTGGCCATATCTGTGTCTCATGGCAAGGCATTTTGGAAAATGTTGGGGGCAGGGGTGTTGTGATGGTTTGTTCTTATTGTTGTTTGCTTCTATAACCTTGGCCAACCACCCCCCCCCCAACAAAACTGACGTTCCATTAATAAGGAAGAAGGGAAGAATGGATCTTGGGTAGCAACTGACAGTCTGAACCACGGCTTCCATTGGCAGACGACTGAGCAGAGATTTCATGTTTCTGCCTAAGTGTAGAGTAGCTTTCCGTGCAGTCATTCTGTTCCTACTTCCTGGGGATCCCTGGGAGTTTATCAGGAAATGCCTGCTCTAATGTGAAAAATTCCAGGAAGGGGTCCGTGTTCGTTGTTGAGTGTGAGTCCCTAAATAAACATCTGTAACGTAGTTCCAAGATACGGGAGCATTTCTCTCGGTGTTAGATTTAGGAGAAGGGCTAGAATAGATAAGTTCTTTCCGTGGACTCAAGACCGGGGTCTTAACTTGGACGTCCTGTGAATGATTAACAGCCATGTACACATAGGCCTACTTTCTCCTCTTGTTACTGTATTCCGTCCTCCTTGGTGTCGTCCTGCTGGGCTACTGTTAACCCACCCGTGTGGTTTAGGTGAATAGTTGGATTGACAGCATTTTTTGTTGTTGTTGCAGCCAGGAGGTCAAGGGCCAGTTTCCCCCTTTCCTTATTATTTGCTGCCTAGATGTGTTTTTAACTTGAGACCTCGGAACTGTCTCCACAAGGGCCACTTTCCATTGCTTGTGTCATTTCTCCAAGGACTCATTCCTGCATCTTGAAGTGGTCTCTGCCCACTCTCTAGGCTCTTCCTGCTCAGTCCCATGCACCATGCGCTCCGCTCATCCACCGGTCTGAAATTCCCGTAAAATACTCACTGTAACACAATAACTGTAGCATTTAAACAGGAGATTCAATGCAGTATACTGACAATTTGACAAATATAAAATGGTATTAGGGGTCTTCGTGTAAACACACAAACCAAAAAAAGATATTTGCCCGGTACCCTATGTCTTCACTGCTGTGTCGCGAGAACGTGTAGGCCTAGGAATCCCTAATTGATCTGACTATACCACATGAAACCCGCAGTGTACAGTACGTGAAGAAGGAGAATGCTAAATAAATCAGAGGGGTAAACTAGGCGGTGGGAGGGACATTGAAGGGACTTGAGAGAGCAGATTGTTTTCAAGCGCTTTAAACACTTTAAAAACATCAATTCATCAACATGCAGAGGCTATGCTAATTGTAAATCTTTCATTAAAAACCAGTCTCCTGAGGCTGTCTCCAGCCAACATCTTACAGCCACAGTTCTGATTACTATTTCTTCCTTAAATAATAAGATCACCTTTCCATAAGCATATCCTATGATTTGTATTTAAATGAGTGTTGTACCCCCCCACCCCCATTATTTGAATTCCTAAATCAGTTTTGGTTTGCTTTGTAATACACTGTTTTATTCAAATGTGTTCATAACTTTTGTGGTCTTAACTTTTGTCTTAGAGATAAGAAGTTAGTTTATAATTGCTTTTAGAATTTGTTTTATTTGTTTGTTTTATTTTGTTTTTATTGGATCATCAGGGAAATGCCTCATAAACTTCTGGTGTTACCTGTAATCTGTCATTGAGTCACATTGTTATTCAACATATAATTAGGTAATTGGATCAAAAGTACATAAAATGTGGCTTTAAAGTATTTCAACCAGTCAAAAAAGAATGGAGTTGCTCAGAGATTGTCAAATAGGTTTTGAAGTGTTATGAGGCCAGATCCTTTTGGATTATGCTTTTGTTTTTTTCAAGTTTTGTTTGTTTGTTGTTGTTACTGTTGTTTAAATATAGGGCAGAGGGGGCGCCTGGGTGGCTCAGTTGGTTAAGCGACTGCCTTCGGCTCAGGTCATGATCCTGGAGTCCCGGGATCGAGTCCCACATCGGGCTCCCTGCTCAGCAGGGAGTCTGCTTCTCCCTCTGACCCTCTTCCCTCTCATGCTCTCTATCTCTCATTCTCTCTCTCTCAAATAAATAAATAAATAAATCTTTAAAAAAAAATTTTTTTTAAAAGTTAAAAAAAAATAAATATAGGGCAGAGGTTAATGGAATTTATTGCCTTCTTAGAGTTTTTATATACTTAGTTGAGATGTTAAGATACGTGTAAAATCCAAAGAAAATCAGGAATGTATTTTAAGAAAGTCTATTTCATTGGCTCCTTTAAATTTATCTATGGGATAAATTAAATTTATAAATATAGTGAGAAAACATATATTGGGAAAGATTAGGATTCCAGTTGAATTCACTAAGAAAAAAAAAATTCACTAAGAAAAGAACCACACAGTGCTGTTGTACATGCAGTAAATATTTATGGAATGAATGAATGAATGGAGACATCAGTTGAGCAGTAGTTTTGGAGCTGGAGAACTGATCCTGACTGTCCCTCTGCTCTCTGAGAAACCTTGCACAGGTGTTTAGCCTTTGTGAGCCCCTGATTTTTCATCGATAGAATTTGGATAATGGTAGTGTCTCACAGTATTGTGAAAATCAAGTAAGATAGGGAGCTTGGCACAGAGTAGGCATTAAATAAATATTATTGTAGTTTTAAACCACCTTGGAAATTTCCTTATTTGGTAGGTTAAAATTCTTGAAAGTTAATATGACTCAGAACACGATTAATCATCACAGCGCATGAAAGGATTCTGTTTTGTCATAAAGGTAACTTAGTCTGTACTGAGGGTTTGGGGAAAGTTTCCTACGGGAATGCTTGAGCTGAGACTTGAAGGCCAGGTAGGAGTGAGCCAGTTGGAAAGAGGTGGGAAGGGCATTTCCAGTACTGGAGCCACACTCTTAGTGAAAGATAAGCTAAGTAGACTATTTCAAAAGTGGTGTTTGGATAGATTGTTTCTCACCCCCTCTTATATATAGTTAGGGGCAGGTTCCCCTGGCCCAGGATCCTTACCATGAAAAATATTTGAGCATAATGCTCCAGTATATGTACATTTAATAATAACTTACATGCCTGTGCTACTATATGAAAATGTACATCAAAAATTAGAAAGGATAGATTTCTTTATTTTTTAACTTAAAATAAATAGAAATTCTAATACCTGTTTTCCTGAATCATAGTTGGTGATTTTCCTTAATTTCCCATATGCCTCTAACCTACTTTAGAGACCGCTGGCCTAGGAAAAATGTACTGAGCATGGGCAGAAGTTTTCCTCATGCTTCCCAGCCATGTTTTATGGGAGTTTAAGGTTTATATTTTCAGTATCCGCAGGGTCTCATAACTCCTTATCTAAAAGAGTTTACATAATCATTGGCTCACTGCTGACTGTATCCCGGAGATCCTAGTCGGGGATCTGTTTCCTAGGAGCAGAAACAGAACCACTCAGAAAGGATATACCTTGAACCTGGCCTGACCTGTCCCACAGGTAAAGCCCTGCTGAGATGAGCTCATGAACCAAAACCACAGAACACAGAAGAAAATAAACAGCCATGAGTGAGAGTCAATGGACACATAACAGCAGGATTAAACCCCAAGAATTTCAAGGAAAGGACAATTTGATGAAAACCAAAAATAAAAATGGGTGACATAATGGAAGGCACAAGAAAAGAGCGAGCATCAAAGAAAAACAGACCAGGCAGATGTGGAAAAGAACCAGTAGAAATGAAAATATAGTCATTAACATTAACTCGATAGCTTGATTAAGGAGTGGTTTAGAGACAGCAAGAGAGAGAGGATTTAATGCATGGTCACTGGGTGTGAGGGGCAGTATTGCTGTTTCAGTCATAGTCAACATATCAGTCAGATCGTGTCATGTGTACCTAGATCCCCTACCTACCACTTACCGCTAACACTGCTCACTAGACCCCTAAATCCACGGAGGAGAAAGCAAAATCCTTGAAGTGATCCAGAAGCCCCACCCAGCCTCTCCAGCCCAGGTTCATTGTCTTCTAAGGCACAGCCACACTGGCCATGGTATTCTTAATACCACCAATGCTTCTATCTTTGAGCCTCCTGTGCTGTGTGTCTGAAATATCTCATTCCCTCTACCCATCAGCTCATTCTTCCTCCAGCTCCAGTATCACCTTGCCAGGGAAGCAGTCCTTCACCCCAGGGGTTCATAAGGGGGCTTCGTTACTAACAGTTAAAACAGCTGGCTACTTGCCTGCAAAGTCCTGGTTTCAGTTTGTAATCCCACATTCATGGCTGTGATTATTTGAACACCATTCATTTTCCTCACTGGACTATACGTCCTAGGTGGGCAGAACCATGGTTGTTTGGCCAGCCATCGTGCCAGTGGTTGGACATAGTAGGTGTGAGATAAATATTCCAGAAATACCCAGAACATAAATTTTGATATTAAAATAGCTCAAGAGATGGTTGATGTTTCAATTTCTCTTGTTCCACAATCAGTTTTGTCTTTTTAGCTATATTATCAGAAACAGTATTTCTTCTTTCAAATCTGCCTTAAGCCATATTACAGTATTTCTTTTCACAGATTTTTTTTTTTTTTTAAGATTTTATTTATTTATTTGACAGAGAGAGACATAGCGAGAGCAGAAACACAAGCAGGGGGAGTGGGAGAGGGAGAAGCAGGCTTCCCGCAGAGCAAGGAGCCCGATGTGGGACTCAATCCCAGGACCCTGGGATCATGACCTGAGCCGAAGGCAGACGCTTAACGACTGAGCCACCCAGACGAGCCACCCAGGCGCCCTCACAGATTTTTTTTTTTTTCTCTTTAGCATTTTAAAAAGGCCCTTGTCAGCAATCAGCTTTTAGTGCACGTCCTCAGACTCTTGCAAGATAGTCCATAAAGCCCTTTGAAACCATAGCAGTTGAATTCTTTGAATAGTGCAATGTTTTCCAGGCACAGAGTTAGGTGTGTCTTGAGAATGGTGTCATGCCCAAAAGGAAGGATGCGTGGTACGGTGGGTTCTTCCGACGCACATCTGATTTGTAATTTTTAGGTGGTCATCTGACTTTTTTAAAGTGCTCCTTTGATAACCTTACTGTTGTGGCTCATTTTGCGAAATTGTGAGCAAGTGCTGGGGTGTGGGTGAGCAGAAGCCTGAGGACTGCGTAGGTTCTGTGCGCTGGGAGGCTTCCATCCCTGAGGACAGGGACACTGCCGCCCACTTACTGCGGTGAGGACACATTGATTTTTCTCCCTCTCTGTTTTTCGCTGCACCTCTGAAGTAGGTATGCTATGAAGCGTCTTTCCTAGTGGGCAGAGGAAAAACCGTCATGAACTTTGTCACCCCAGCAATTGGGCATTTCAAACCCAACTAGATGGAAGGGGAGAACGGGGCTTTAAAGACTCCTGAAAACCACCCAACTTAGTTCAGCCTCCTGGCTGTTGTGGCTGAGAGGTTCCCTGCAGTTTGTAACAAATCCTGATAGACAATGGGGCAGAAATGTGCGGGGTTTTTTTTCTTTCTTTCTTTACTGTTTTGAGGAGAGAATAAAAGGATCAAATCGGTGAAAACAATGCAGCTTTGTGCAGCAATCTGGGAAGGTTAGCAAAGTGGTCTTGTCCAAGTTTTCAACAAGATGTTCCGTTCCTGTTATAATTGGCTGCTGGGTAGGTTTGGATGTAACTAGAATGCCAGTGTTCGATTTCACCGTGTCCTCGGTGGAGACGTGTCACCGTTTATGCTCGCCTTAGTGACAATTTTCTAAAATGGAAACTCGTGGGAAATCATTACAGTGTTTATATGTCTCCCTTGTCGGACGGCGTTATCCTGTGATATTTTACCAGTGTTTTCCACTGCATGATGGCATCTAGCGAAGGTTAAGGCAGAACAGGTCCCTCTGTAATTTTGTGACCGCATTTTACTTACTGAAGAAGAAAAGATAACTGACAATTAAGTATTTGGGATGTCACAGAAAGAACATGTGCAACTAATCAATGTTATCCTTTGGGAACATGATTTTATAAAGCTGATAAGGTAGAAAAATCGGGATTTTGTGATTTGTGTTACATGATGATAATTGCACCTTTTCAATAAAAAAGACAGATTTCTCGAGTAAACACTGAGCTTTCAGGGGATGCTGGTAGAAATGCTGTTGTTTTTCTGCCCCCATCCAGGCAATTTTTTTTTTAAATGCTTTTGTAGACCAGGAGATTTTTTTTTTCCCCCATTCTTTTAGAGTGATGTTTCTGAAGGAATATCTGGTGTGTTTTAAGGAAAGTCATTTATTATCCTGAAAGCAAGTAACACTGTGTAAAGAATAATAATTATTATTTTTTGCTTCTTACAGTTCCCCAGTTTTAATGTTTATCAGAGTTGAATACAGTAATAGCAGTCTGTTACATAGTATGTCACACACTTGTTACAGTTCTTTATTTAACCCCATTTCTTATGTGCATCTTAATAATAACCTGCTTTTTAGTCTACATTACTTCCAAGTGATAAATTGCATGGAAATTTCTTTGATGCATTCTTCTGTTAATTCTCTAGCTTCTCCCATGTGCATGTGTATCAAAGAGCAACTAAAAGACATTCAGAGCCCAGGCTTTTCTAGAAGCTTTTGCAATGCAGGCTTTTCCCATACATGGGCCACTTTTGCTTGTTGTTTTTTTTTTTTTTTGCACTGGCTTCAATTAGAGGTAGACACCTTCTCTGCTGGTTAGGACAGTCCTTTCTTACTGTTCCAACAGCTTTGAAAATCTCTACCCTCCTTAAAAAAACATAAGTTAGGGACTCCTGGGTGGCTCAGTCCTTAAGCGTCTGCCTTCGGCTCAGGTCATGATCCCAGGGTCCTGGGATCGAGCCCCGCATCGGGCTCCCTGCTCTGCAGGAAACCTGCTTCTCCCTCTCCCACTCCCCCTGCTTGTGTTCCCACTCTCGCTGTCTCTCTCTGTCAAATAAAGAAATAAAATCTTAAAAAAAAAAAAATTTAGTTAACTAAACAATCAGACTCCTGGGCCCTACAACACCTCATTCCATGCTCAGTACCTGCTATTGGGTGACCTTCTGATAGAAACTATTTTGAATCTTCTGTTCATTTTCATTGCTCTCCTGTAGGCCTTTCTGCATTTATTCTTATTTCTCTTTCTTTGGGGGCTAGATAATATTGCATTAAGTGGAGCCAAGAGGATCGCTCAGCTCAGTTTTTTAAACCTTCTGGAAACAACACTTCTTGCTGACCTACCACTTGAAACCAACAGCACTTGTATATAAACAGCTAGTCTTCATCCTACATCTGGGTACTTAATTCTGCCTCATGTAGTATTTGACTCAGTCCTTATACCTGTAAAATTTAATTTAATGGGATTTTTTTCTGATTTTTTTCTCTAATTTGTCATATTCATTATGAATTCTGATGTTTTACTCTATAAATTGGTTGCCCAGCCATGTGTCCAAAGTTGGACCTAGGGTCGGGACTCTACCATCAGAGTTATTAGTTAATTGATTAGATAGTCTGGGACCCATCATAGCCCTCCGTTTCAAAATGCTCCTCTCCTAACAAATGTAGGGTTCTCGTGCCTCCTTGGCTGGACTCTGACCCAGCAGAGTTTAAATAAGAGTTTAAATAATATTTTCCTCCATGTTTTGCTAACTTTGGGAACCATCAACCCTACAGGTTGTTAAATTCTAGAATTTCATATGGGAGGCACAGAAGCCATGAATATGATTGACTGTCTAAATTCAGTGCAGTAGTAGATTTTGACCTACCAGAAAGAATCCTGCAGCCCTGTAGACTCCCTGCCAGACAAATATTCTCAAGCACAGCCCAGAGCTGAAAGCACTAATGAATTCCAATCCCAAGGCAGCACACACTCCGGAGGGGTTGTAATTGACCAAGAGGTAGAAAACTAAAACGGGAAGGCCGGCCCATCCTTTGGGGAGCTGGTATGTGAGGGCTTCAGGCACCAGGCCAAATGAAGACTGTCCCCAGCAGCATCACTGCCACATTGGAGCTAAAAGCATGTGTCCTTGGTGGGGCTGTCAGGGGCCTCAAACCCCCTGCCACTGTCAGCACAATTATATATGGATGCATATTTTTCAGCAAGCGAGATGCTCCGCTTTTATCCATTTTTCAAAGGGATCCATGAATCATAGGGGGTTAAGAAGCCCTGTTTGCTGGATGGACAATAATCCAAACTTCCAAAACCGATAAAATAGGCTGTTGGGGATGGATAGAACGAAGAGATTGTAAGGAAACAGTGAACATTTATTGAATGCTAATTGTGCACCAGAGACTCTTGAGGACATCATCTTACCCTCACACTAACCCCATGAGGTAGCCAGGGGGTGTTGGAACTCAGCCCTGGCTCCAAATCTCCATACTTCCTACCACACGGTCTTGCCTCTAAAAAATGGAAATGACTAACCATTGAAGATTAATCAAAAATCATGGTAAGCAAGCTAAAACAATGGGGAAATATGGATTTGATATTCAAGATGTAATTTATATCTATTTTTATATATTTATATAAAAATTTTTTATTATATGTTTAAATACATTTATTTACTTGTTGAATAAAGTTGGATAGTTAGACCAGACAGGGGTGCCAAGAAGGTGGAATGGACCAGGGCTCAGCTTTAAAAAGGAGGGATCTTCTTGAGTGAAAGCTTCTCAAGAAACAGGAGAAGATGGGGCACCCGGGTGGCTCAGTCGGTTAACCGTCTGCCTTCCGCTCAGGTCATGATCCCAGGGTCCTGGGATCGAGCCCCGTGTCAGTCTCCCTGCTCGGTGGGGAGCCTGCTTCTCCCTCTCCTCCCCGCTCATGCTCTCTGTCACTCTCTCTGTCTCTCTCAAATAAATAAATAAAATCTTAAAAAAAGAAAGAAAGAAAGAAACAGGAGAAGATGTAAATGGAACAGACCCACATCACTTTTGGGTTTCTCAGGGAGTGAGATCATGTGTGTATGAACCAAAAGATTTGACTAAACTAATTTAATTTCTCTTGTACATCTCTGTACTAATCAATGACAGTCATTTCTCTGGTACATAATAAATTAGGTAAATTCTACCATATGACACTCTAGCTCTGGACTTAAGTATGAATGATTTTCTTACAAGCCTTCTTAGCAGAGTTTAGGAAATCTTGCCACATGTAACTGAATGCTTAACTACCCCCCCCACCAACGCCACTTTCTTTTCAACTGTAAGTCCTGAAATCCATATTGGTGACTCTTTTATGAAAAATATTTGAGAATTTTCAGGGAACGTTTAACAAAAATGCTCACAAATTTCTGGAGTTTTCTGTATTCCTTTTTTTTTTTTTTGGCCAGTATATCTTACCTTAAAAAATGTGATCATCCATTTGGAGTGCTCTGTTTGGGGAGGCTGGACAGGATTAATTCCCGTCCTGGTGTTGCAGTGTAAACAGCTTTTTGCCTGTCTTTTGTCATTAATGATCATGCTGTAGCTGTAGCCAGTGCATTGTAAGCCAATCTGTCAAGGCAAATAAACAATTCACCTTGTTAAAATTCCCTAAATCTTGCATTAATAAAACCAAACTAACCCCCTGAACACTCAAGAGATGTCTTCCTCCATACTGCAGTGATGGATGACATGTCTAAAAATCCTGGAAATTAAGTAGTTCAGGTCATTAAAAGTGTCCCACACTTGTTATTGATTTAATTTATTTTAAAAGGTGGGGGTGGAGATAAGAGTGTTAACCCCCACCACCACCGTTTTTGTTTTTTTTTTTTTTTTTTTTAATCTGAAAGCTACCACTTGTACACATAATTAAAACTATTGCCTGGGTGAACAGCTCTGTATTTGTTACAACATCAGGCTTTATTATTTAAATAGGTATTGTGTCATTCTCTTAAACAGATATCTAGAAACATGGAGATAATCATTACAACTTATTTTATGGCAAAAATTCCCTGGAGCTTCATATATACAATGATCCTTACAACCTTTGAGTTCTGGGCACTGAAATAATGACCTTATGGGCACCCCCAAAATTTCCCTGAGTAGATGAAAATTTAGAAGGTCATTGAAAATAGTAGTGAAAGCATGCCTCTGGGAAGAGGAGCTTTTTTCTATTTTATGCATTTTTTGTTTTCCTACTTTCTGTTTACTTTCCTTAAGCCTCAGTGGGTACAAGCAGCTCTGTAAGGAATAGGAAGAGACTAAGGCAGGGCTGGGTTTCCAGAGGCCTCCTCTCGAGGAACTGAACAGCAGGAGGGTTGAGTGCTGGTGTAGCTCAGGGCTCAGCCTGCTTTGCTCATTCCATTCATATGTCCTGAACTGGGTAACTGTTTTAAAACTCTGCTAGAAATGGGACCACTCAGTATGTAAATTAGGACAAAAAGCAATAGGTTATATAGAATTAATATTTCAAAATATACATCATTTGACCTTTTGTCATTTGTGCCTTATGCATCACATTGCATAGCTATTCCTCATCAGCCATGTGGGTGATACTTCACCATCCCTCCTCATTGTTCTTTAAACAACATGTGGGAGGAGGACCATGGTAAATGATAAAAATGACCTTTGAAAATAATTCTCTTACTTTCAGAGATTATCATACAATCTTTGATGTTTTTTCCATGGTCTTTGTAAACAAAAGGAGGGGGGAGGGTGGTGGGAAAGAGGGGCAACTGTTTAATCAGTTCATACACTGTGGCCCTCTTTTTTATAAAAATAGATACCCACGAAAATGCACTCTCTCGTTCTCCATTAGATTTCACCTTGCACTTGCGTAATTTGGATAGCCGAGAAAGGACATGGTTATGCCATTATGCCAGCTCTTTAGCAGAGCTCCCTAAATGGAAGAACCGTATAGATTTTTTTTTTTTTTAGTATATACACTGATTTACACTTAGTGGTAAAGTTGTTACTGACCCTTTAAGTGGAGCTGTCCAAATGGCCATAAATGTCAGTTGATCCTAATGCCGAAAGAGGTGATAGCTGAGGGATCTTGGCTAAATCTTCCAGTTAAAAAAGCCGTGTAGTATTTTCTAAACAGTAGTGGTCTCTTGTAGACACACACATACACACATGCCCAGACCACTTTATCACCCAGTAAGGAAAATTTGATGTACATATCTTAGCGGAATTATTGAGGCTCCCAGGTTTTTAAAATACTCTAATCAGAATCTCCATGAAGGCAAGAGTTCTGTCTACCTGGTGGCCCGCTGTCTGCCCCCCTCGTCAGCATCTGACGTGTCGTAGATGCTCCATAAATGCTGGTTGGGTGAGAGATAGATAAAATGGAGTATTTGGTGACACTGAAGAGCATGCCTGTCCCCTGAATTCTTGGTGGGTGAAATAGGGACCACCCCACCCCTTACAGATTGTGAAGAATGATGCTGGTAAGAACTTAGATGGGCGGTCATGACTTTTTGACGTAGTTCATTTGATTATTGATTGCCTAGTAAATTTCACTTTCTAAGTTCTCTTTTCTCCTTTCGCAGGCTGTCATTTTGGAAAATGAAGAGCTTCCCAAACTCTTCCTTGATTTCCTAAATGTGCGACACTTGCCCTCGCTACCAAAGGCAGAGAGTTGTGGGTAAGGAGTGTTGTTCACCTATCGGACATGTATTTGAAGCTACTCTGCAGTCACTTGTTGGCCTAACCAATAACCCCAGTGGTGCTGGAAGGGTCAGCCTGGCCACACCCATTCTCTGTGCTAGGACAGCACTCACTGGCCCCCTGCATGTGGTCAAAGGAATTCCTCTGCAGTCCTCATCCCTATATTGCGGCCAAATGACCAAGGCTCAGTAACTCAGGTTTAGACTTACGGAATTGCCTTTTTAAAATATGCTGCTTCATGGAGTGATGTTATATCGTGGGAATTATGAATCTAGATAGCCTATTGAGGGACTAACAGATTTATTTGTGGGTACTTGAGCAAAGCTTATATGCCCATGCGTATGCAGTCATATTATCTAAAAGCTGTGAATGACCTTGGAGGTAATTTTAGCCAACTCCCTTATTGTTAACTTGATCAAACTGAGACACAGGAATTAAGTGTCTTTCCCAAAATCTCTCGCCTTGTAGCTGGCAGAGCCCAGGACTTCCCACGTGAGCTCTCTTTCCCTGCTCTCTTGCTGCCTCTCCCACAGGACCTTCTAATGCAGGGCTGTAAATGCCAGTCCCTGTGTACTAAGGAACCAGACATTTGATATCATCAGCAACTGGGAAGTGTTCTTCTGAAGAATGAACTCTGAAGCCACTTGCCCAGCTCTGGGCCCCCGACTTAGGTTGAGCTGGCCTCCAAAGGCCATCAGCAATACCTCTGACATATTAAATCCATTTACAGAGAAACGCATCATTACAAAGTCTCTGCAAACCCACGCAGGAGAAGGGGTTTTGTTCATCCTCTTGTTGCCTCCAGAGCCACCTGAAGGATGCACACTAGCTACAAGACATTCACTCAGACCACACCCAGAGTCGTGTTAAACCCCAGCCATCTTCAGGATGAGAGGCTGCAGATACCAGCTCCCTCACTGGTAGTGTTTGCTCAAGGCCACGCTCCACTCACCCCAGAGAACACAGGTGTTCTCCAAATAATAGGCATTGCCCGTCTGTCCTGTTCTGACTTGAGTGCATTTGCTAGGAGGTTGGGCTCTATACAAGGGTGTTTTTAAGAAGAGATTTTAGGAATGACAGAGTGAAATCTTTTCTCCATTATATAAGCCCAAAAGTAAAACCATAGGGTGTGTAAGTGATCTTCAGGAAAATTGAAGTTCAAGAATATGGTGGTCTTAAGATTCTTTAGAATGAGACATCAGTCATGCTATGACATTGTCAAGACAGCTCTCTCTTCAAAATGTTCCCCAATTCAGAGCTCTAAGAATACTGGCTCTTTTTCCCTTGGTTTGCAGCATCATTTACCCAACTTACATGGTCTTCCTCTTCTTCTTTTAAAAAAATTCTAGATCTTTTGATGAGACGGAATCTGAAGAATCAAGGTAAGAGCTAATACTAGTCAATCAAGAGTTATATAAAACCAAGAATAGGACTATGGTTCTGTTGAGTGTTTAATGACTATGGTATAAGTATATCAAGTCATGATCTTCTTGATAATATTTGTTAGGCAATTAATTTATAAATATTTGATAGGAAGTTAGAGAAGTAACCAGTTGTATCTAGGAATGAAGGGATGAGAACCCTACATTGTTTTGTGCAAGTAATAAGAATACTATTTTATCAATAATTGTGCTGTGAGATTAAAAAAAAAAAACAAACAAACAAAACCCAGCACTTTTCAGCAATGATTTATCGTATAGATTGTATATCTGTTTCAGATTCCACAAAGAAATGTTGAGAAGGTGAGCGCAGTGCTGGTTCGTTTCCTGTAACTCTGCTCGCTATTAGTCACCCACACGGTTAGATACATAAACCTTGAGATGTCCCCACACAGCAGTTTGATCCCCTCAAAGCTAGTTTGTCGTGTTTTCTGTTTACCGTCGTCCCCTGATGCTGACATGCCTGTTCTTGACCTTTCCAGCAAACTGTCCCACCAGCCGGTACTGCTGTTCCTCAGGGATCCATACGTCTTGCCTGCAGCCGGCGGTAATCAAACCTGTCATCGGCTAACAGCTCTTTACTGATCTGACCCTGCACCACATAAACCACGTTTTTAATACAGGTCTAACAGAGTGACATTGGTCCAGGGCTTAATAATCTGCCAATAAACCAGTGCTCTTGGTGTAAGAGACATTCAGAATTTTAATTGGGGCAGGCCTTTCAGCACGAAATGTAATTTTTCTTTCTACCGTACCAGGCAGTTTTGAATTAGAGTAATAAGGAGGAAAGATATTCATTGTCTTTTCTTTGTTTGTTTTTGGTGGTGTTATATTTTGGTCTCTGCTTGTTTTTATCCAGATGCTAAGGTTTGATTCCAAGACTCTGGTTCTTTTTTTTTTTTGAAATGCTTTTCCCCCCAAAGCGGTGTATGTATATTACATGTATATCTTTACTTCCATTTAGGTTATAGCATTTCAGATGGTCAAATGTGTATTTTTAGGAGTTATATCCTTAAATATAATGAATTTATGCATAAGTGTAATCAATATTTTAGCCTTGGTCCTTTCTTTGTGCCAAGAAATTTAAATTCCTCAGAGTCCCTCCCAAAATGGTCTGCTCTACACCTCTTCATGAGTACATTCTCAGACGTTTTCTCATCTAATATTTTTTAACAGCCCCATTTAATAGGCAGGGCAGGTATCCTCATTGGCTAATGAGAGAATAGGGGCCTGAGGAGGTCCCTGAATTGCCCGGTGTCACAGGGCTGATGGGCAGACCCCTTGGTGCCTAATTTCTCCTTGTGTGCTCTTTACGTAGAGTGAATGTTCAGCCCTTGTTCCTGGGAGTAACTAAATAGCATAGCAACTCAATAGCAGTAGATAAATTATCTGTTGAAACCGTTCCTGCATTCTGACAATAAAACCTTATCACCAGCAAGAGGAGGGGACCGTTCTGTGGCAGCAGTGTGTGTCCTGAGATCAGTGACTTAGCTGGCAGAGTAAAGAGGGACGGCCAGGACCCAGCCCGGCTCCATGGAAGGACCACTCCTGGAGCCCTGATCCGAGAGAGCCGCCTTTGCTATATAGGAATATGTTCTTATAGTATTTTCCCTATACAGTCCTTTCAGTGGGGAATGATTGCCTTTGTCTAGCATTTGCTTCGTGTTTTAAAAAAAATGCATATTAGTTGACATTAGGTTAACAAAATGTTACAGTTAACAGATACGCATCATGTAATCTAGGCTAGAGGAAATAGGCAGCGTTCTCTAAAGCATTCTTTTTATCTTCTGAACGTGGTTCTACAAGCACTTTTTCCAGGTATTGTGGATGGTCAGAAATTTCGTGCATTGGACCGATGACACTCCTGTGGATGTGTGGAGAATGGAATGATCGTTGTGATCATAGCCAGGGTGCTTAGTGGAAGAGGGAAGATGTTTTATGATCTGTGCACCTGGTTGGGCAACAAAGAACAGGAGGAACTTTGGCAGGGAAAGAACTTCAGGGGCAAATATCTGGAACTAGAGAGGGTAAAAGTGTGTATTGTTGGTAGAACGTTGGCGTGGACGGATGACTTGTGCAAATGGGAGATTGCCATTTGAAGAGGACACGAAATCACAGGTTTTATGGACAGGATGGTACCAGGTATGGGAGGGCCCATCACCGGATCTGTTTTTGTGCAGTTTGGCCAACCCACCTTCATAAATCGGATCCCCGTTATCTTACAAGTATGAGCTGCTGATAGGCTCTTGCAGATCTTTAGCATTTAAATGAGAGATAAATTTTACTGGCCTCACATTTCTGTGTTATTTAGGCCTCTTAGCAAAAGTGGAGGGTACTCTTCCAGAGGAGTCTGATGGTGGAAATACCGTCACAGGTGAACTGACAGTCAGACATTATCCTTTTATAAAATGCTAATAATCAGTCTTCTCTGAACATGTGCTTGTTGGCCTCTGTTTGGATTTCTCAGGGGAATGCACAAGAGCTCTTGCCCTGGTCCCCAGCATCTGCAGCATGGCTACACTCTGGATGTTTTTTTATCAGCTTTCATCAGACCTTCCATCAGCTTCAGCCACCATCGACCACTCTCCCCTTTCATCCACCGTCTCCCCTGGGCTTTCCCCCTCCCCCACTTTTCTTCCCATCCCCAGCAGCCCACCAGCGGGCTATCATAGACCGTCTTGTCTTTTCCTTTGCTTTCTTTTGGATGATCTCCTTGCTTGTGGTCTAGATGACCTTGTGTATACAGCTGAGACACAGGCTTGGGTTTCCATCCCCACCCTCTCGCTCTGAGCTTTGACCCCTATGAGGCTCTCACGGCCCTCGATGCTCCAGCCCCTGCTCCTGTTTCTAAGAGGAGCCCCTCCCATGCTCTGCCGCATGCACCCTGAATTCTTTCCGGGCCTCCTGGGTGTGCAGTCCATTCCCCCACCCCAGGGCACTGTTGTTCCCCCTCCCATCCCCGGGAGCTCTCTTCTTACCCCCACACAGTGCTGTCTCTGCATCTTCCAGGTGCAGCTTGAGAGAGCCTTTGCCTGCTCTGCTCTCAAAGACCCCTCAGGAGTTCCCCCCTCCACCAACCCCATTGCCTTTTTTTTTTTAAGATCCACAGTAAATGTTCACCAAAAAAATGAGCACCAACAAAAAATGACAAGTAAACCTTTCCTAAATCATCCCCTCTCAATGGGAAACAAAGGTGGGGGCAGCATTCAAGCACTAATGGACATTGAATGAAAATCCTACGTATGATGAAGCCGAAATCCAAAGTGTTGAATGGAGTGGAACCAGGGCGCCTGGGTGGCTCAGTTGTTTGGGCGACTGCCTTCGGCTCAGGTCATGATCCTGGAGTCCCGGGATCGAGTCCCCCATCGGGCTCCCTGCTCAGCGGGGAGTCTGCTTCTCCCTCTGACCCTCTTCCCTCTCGTGCTCTCTCTCTCTCATTCTCTCTCTCTCTCAAATAAATAAATAAAATCTTAAAAAAAAAAAAGAGTGGAACCGGATGAGAAAAAAATGACCTCTGATAATCTCCTCGTTGGTCCCTGGTTGGTGGACCTTGTTATAAAACACCTCTGTTCCATTCACTTTGATCAGAGTCCCCCCGTTTGCTTCCTTTACTGTAGTGATCCCACACACTGTTCCTTTTTCTCTTTCTGTTGTGTTCACCTTCTGAATCTCCAGCCTCTGGCACATGTTCAGCACTTGCTGGACCATGAGCACAGCGCCGTGGCCTGCCATCTTCCCTCTGCTGGGAATGCCCCTCGCCCGGACACCCTGGTGGGTGGCCGCTGCACCCTCATTCCCGTGGTGCCTGCCCGCAGAGGTCTTTCCTCGCCTTCCTGTCCCCTCACCCTCAAGCCCTGTGCCCTACTTCAGTTTTCTCCTTCTCTTGATTTATTTTTTTAAAGATTATTTATTTGGGAGACAGAGGGAAAGAGAGCATGCTGAAGCAGGGGGAGGGGCAGAGGGAGAGGGATAGAGAAAGAATCTCAAGCAGACTCTGTGCTGAGCATGGAGCCCGATGGGGGCCTCCATCTCACAACCTCAGGATCATGACCTGAGCTGTCATCAAGAGTCAGACGCTTAACCGACTGAGCCACCCAGGTGCCCCTCCCCTTGCCTTTAAATCACTGCTTGACCTCTTCAGGTGATGTAGCATTACTCTGAGTAATTAATGGTATTTTCCTTTTTTTGTCCTTTTTGCTGAACTTACTTAAATCCATTTAAGCTGAATATGCTGATGATGGAATTTCACTAACCTTCAAATAAACTTTTATATTTTGGGTGGCAAAGGATAAATGTCCAAATGCTAATAAAGCATGTTGATGTGTTCTGTTTGGGCATTTAATTGAGAATTGATCAATATCTCCATTGATGGCTCTTAGTTTCAGTACACTTCTGTGGGCGGAGAAATACTTTTAGAATTAAAATGAACTTAGCAAAATCATTGCTCTTGTTTGGGTTCAAAATACATAGATTTAAGTCCTATTACAGATTATTAAAGGTATGTTTTATGGAAAATTATGTTATTTCATACTGGATAAAAGCAAACGCTAAGAAATCGAGTGTCATCACCCAAAAGTAATTGAATTGCTCACGTACTGGAGATATTTTTAAAGCGTATTTTGTTGGTGTATTCATTTGCTTGTCTCCCTGACTAGCATGGAAGTTCCCTGGTGTGGGCAGGGACTGTTACTGACTTACATTCCCGGTAATTAGACCATACTTGGTCTAATTACCGTACGTGATGGTAGCCAGTACTTACTGCGTGCCCAGTTCAGGTGCAAGCGCTCTGTTTTACCTCCAGTTTGTACAACAACCTTTCAGGCAGGTACTGTTACGAAATCCCTCGCTCATCACGGGGAACCCACCACCACTTTGAATTTGTCCCCGTGTACCCTGAATGACAGCCAGAGCTATCTTTTCCAAACACGATTCAGTTCTGTGTCACTCTGCTTAAAGTCCTTCAGGAGTTCTCACTACTTTTCAGACAAAGCCAGAATTCCTGGGCTTGCCTGGGCCCTCCGGCCCTCAGGCCTTCCCCTCCCTCCCTGTCTACACTGGCCTCCATTCCAGCCTTTGAACCTTCCTGGCTCCCTCCTCCCGCAGCCTTGCCACCTGGTCCGCTCCTCCAAGAGCCTTTCTGCCCTCCCTTGCGAGTGGCTTTACGTAGTAGGTACTCTATAGAGGTTGGATTAATAAGTGAACATACTAGTTTCTGTCTGAAAGTATTGGACCAACTAATTTCCTTACCTAATAACTATATTTATTGAAAGTGTTGGGCTTTCACGTAAATCCTGGATATAATTATGTGCAGATTGAAGTTGAGAAATTGAACCTCTGGGCCGTGTGATGGATGGGGTCCCCCGTGCAAGGTATCCGTTCATATTTCACCTGCTCTGATAACTGGAATGCTCCACGGCGGATGCACACCTCTGGGTTTCCTTTGTATCTCCTCTAAAAATGTGGCTGATTTTTCCAGTTTGACAGGATGGTTTTTGTCAGGAATGTGCCCTTTTAAGTTAGGAAGACGGTCCCTGTTCCTCCTGCTCCCTGGAAGCTCGTGCAACAAAACGATCATCCTCAAGACAACTTGGACTAAACACTGCTGTAAACCACAATGGAAAAACTGCAGCCAAGTATTCCCAGTAGAAATCTTGGAATCCCTTCAAGTATATTGAGATTTTGCTAGAAATTGAATTGCCAGTGTAATCCATCTTCCTTGTGAGAAAACATTCAGATAAAGAGCTGGGGCCTAGCAGCATTAACCATTAGAACATCCCTTAAATCAATAAGCTACAAATCTGGCCGTGCATTCCTGCAGAGCCTGGTCGTACACTGAAGTGGCTTTCGGCCGAGGCGACATGACAGATAGCGCGTCCTCAACAAGAGCAGGCTGCACGGTGATGCGGGTCCCTAAGTTACGAGGGGCCTCACCTTGTTCAAGTCTGCAAAATGCAGTTGCATTTTATTGCTGTGCCTAAGAAAAGCCGTTTTCCTTTTGTTTTTCAGATTTTCCAAATGTGGTTATTGAAGGAGTCCTCCATGGGATATTTTACCCCCATCTGCAGCCCAGGTAGAAATCCTCCATGGCTAGAAGAAGCTGAAGCCGGTTTCACGGAAATCGATATGTACCAAATTAACCTAAACTCTATGACATAACAGCTCTAGCTAGTGGTAAAATTCACAGTCCCAGCTTAATTCAGGGCAGGGACATTTCCATTAGAATGGTGCTTTTAAAAATAGAAACTGAACCAGGGCGGTGCTGAGGTTAAGGCCAAGTGTTTGAGAAGTAGAAGGTAGCTGCCAATTTCAAAACTATAGAAGATACTGGGAGCAGCAAGGGTAACAAAACAAAAGTTACTCTCTGCTTTAGTTGCACCATTTGCTAATTGAACATCTTATCCTGAATCATACTGAGACTGATCTACTTTGGTAGCTTGTTGTTGTTCAGATTTTAGGAGACACTAATCTTTTCATCATGAGAGTTTCTCGGTCAGTGACAGATACATTCTTCCGTGCTGGCACCGTGGGAGTATCACAGATACATGCAGTGCTAAATGTGAGTCAGAACTAAACTGGAAATTAAACGATGCTGACAGTGTTAGGGCATTTTTAAAAATCTTGTCATTGCTACTCACACTGCAGTGGAGTTGCATCCTACCTAGGGATTAGCTTCTAGTGTCAGGACACAAGATAAAATGGAGTATGGAGATTCCCCTTGACAGCCGTTTCGAAAGGCGCCATATTGGAAATCTGTGCGTCCAACACAACCAGATTTTCCTCTGGTGTTGGAAGAAAGGACTGTTTCTTCCGTTGAAGACCATTTGACGTTGTTGATGTTCGTTTAGGGCAATTTTGTATAGAACCACATACCTTTCAACACTAGAATCACCCTTCGTCCTGCAAGTTGCTTGTCTTCTGAGAGACAGATGTGAACTGACTGTACCCGAGGAGATGCCACAGTGGTAGCACTTGATTTCCTCAAGGTTCTTCAACCCTCATTAGGGTTCACTCATTCATTAAACTGGTGGAATTATCACGGGATTCATTGTTATTTTCCTTATTGTTTCCTTTTCGCTGACCTCCTATATGGAATTAATGTTAAGTTCAGTGAATGATCTAACTCCATTGTACATCTCACTGACATTCATATTTTGAGTAATAAAGGACAAAAGCATATATGCAAACTTTATGTACGTGCTGTATTTGGGCATTTCATTGAAAACTGATTAACAGCTAGCCTGTTTATGGTTATTCATTTTACTAAGCTTCCGTGTGGGAGAAAAATATTTGGATTCAGAATGAATAACTAAATCATGGTTTTTGGTCAGGATCTAAATATACAGGTTTAAAGCCTGCTGCAGACTTTGAGGGATACCTTTATGATAGATGTGTTACTTCATGCTGGAAACAGGCAAGGACTCCGTAATCAAGTGTCATGAACCAAAAATAACTGAATACTCATGTGTGGGAGATATTTTTTAAATGTTTTGTTGTTAGCTATTTTGAGTTAAATAAAAACAAAGAACAAGAAGTATTTGAATTTGTCTTCTAGGATTTTACTGGAAACACAAATTGTGTCTTGTCTCTTTATACACACACACACACACACACACACACACACAAAACTTCTCGCATACTCATAGGCACTTATTTTTTTTAATTTTTTATTGTTATGTTAATCACCATACATTACATCATTAGTTTTTGATGTAGTGTTCCATGATTCATTGTTTGTGTATAACACCCAGTGCTCCATGCAGAGCGTCATAGGCACTTATTTCTAATCTAAGTATTAAATTGCCTCATCTTTAAGCCAACAGGTACTCATTAAATAGGTGATGACTTACAAAGAGGGTAGGAATTTTTAAGATTTTATTTATGTATTTGACAGAGACAGCGGGAGAGGGAACACAAGCAGAGGGAGTGAGAGAGGGAGAAGCAGGCCCCCCGCGGAGCAGGGAGCCCGATGCGGGCGCTCGATCCCAGGACCCTGGGATCATGACCTGAGCCCAAGGAAGATGCTTAACCGACTGAGCAACCCAGGTGCCCAAGAATTTTTTTTAAATATAAAAACCAAGCATTTTTGATGGCGCACTCCTCAAGAAATCTCTTCTGATCATTTTTTTAGTGATGACTTTTATTTATTACTTAATAATTTTTAATATGTAATTTCATATTCCGTTTCAATTCCATTATAGGAAATAGAAGCCACAGTAGGTATTTTAAGGAGAATGGACTAATAAGAAACTGGATGCTCATAGAATCTTTTGGAAGGGTGAGGAGAGTGAACTCCTAGTGGGTAATCCAGGAGTGACTTCCAGAATCCTCCAGCAACATCTGGTACCCACCTGCCAGGGGAGGTACAACCTTTGCATTAAGCAGGAATTCACGTAGTTAGGAGGCTGCTCCTGGAGCTACTGAGGTCAAAAACACCACTGCAGCTGTGATCCAGGTACCGGCAAGTAAGATCAGGAAGTCACTGTGACCACCGTTAAGTGCCTCATAGCAGCACCCAGGAAGCTGGACCCTGGGCTCTGGAACAGTGTCCAGTTGATAACACCTACACTACAATTGCTTCTCAACACCCATGGCCTTGCTTGCCCACAGCTACAGCCCCACGCAGCGGGAAGATGGTCCTCACCCACTTCCATCTTCCACTCTGACTCACGAAAGTACATCCACTTGGCAGAACCTTATTATCGATCCCCAGCTTTGAGGGAGTCGGAAAGGGGCTGGAACTTTCTGGTCACTGCAGTTCAGGAATGGACATTGCAAAGATGACGGAATATATTTCCACAGTTGAAAATGTAGTAACGACACATGAAAGGATATGTAAAAAAGAAGAATCTCCCACCCTCTCCCTGTATTCCCACTGCCCACCCCCACCGCAAACACCCACTGTGCTTAGTGTCCGTGTACACTTGCAGAGAGATTTCATCCACATGCAAGCAAATAGTGGACATTTAGTGTACATATCCCATCCCCCCCCCCCATTTTTTACAAAACATGGATTTTTTTTTTTTAAGCCTGGATTTTTCAAAGCATGGGTTCATAGACAATAGAACAGTAAAGAGTAGAGGAACGGAAACACAGTAAAGAGAAGGAAGAGAAACCCCATTGCCATAGGAGGCAATGCTCCTAGTTGTTGGATTTGCTGGTGTGCCTGGGCCTGGTCTCAGATTTCCCTCAGTTCTTCATGCAGAGCCCCTCTCGGGCCTCGCCTCCACCACGCGGCCATTTCCGGACCAGCACCCCCTCGGTGTCCTTTCTCCCCCACCCCAGGATTTAGACCCCTGGGCATCTATACAACCCCGATAACACTTACCATCCCTACCTGGTAAGTCCTTAGTCATTTCACTTCGAAAAGCACAGAAACCTCATGATCACAGTTTAGAAATAACAAATGGCTGTCACCTCGTTGGTCGCCTTTGATCAAATGGTAATGACTGCCTAACGTGCTCAGCCGGGTGTGCCGGTACAGCCATTAGAGTGGCGACTATCAAAAGCAGCCAATGACAAGTGTCGGCAAGGATGTGGAGACCTTGAAACCCTCATACGTTGCTGGCGAGAATGGAAAATGGTGCAGCCTCTGTGGTCTGGCAGTTCTTCGAAAGATTAAAATTACCATGCGATCTAGCAGCTCCCCCTTCTGGGTGTATACCCAAAAGAAGCCAAGTCAAGGGACTTGAATAGATTATTTGTACACCCCAGTTCTTGGCAGTATTCATGAATACCAACAGGTGGAAGCAACCCAAGTGTCCATCAGTGGATGAATGGATAAACAAATGTGGTCTGTGCATGCCATGGGGATACTTTCAGTGCTAAAAAGGAAGGAAGTTCTGACACATGCTACAGCATGGATGAACCTCAAAGACATGCTAAGTGAAAGGACAACTCCAGTGTGATTCTACTTCTGTGAGGTACCTAGAACAGTCCAGCTCCTAGAAACAGAAAGTAGAATGGTGGTTGTCAGTGGCTGGGGGAGGGGGGGATGAGGAATTAATGTGCACTGGGTTTCAGCTAGGGAAGACGAGAAGGTTCTGGAGTTGGGGGATGGTGATGCACAATAGTGACTGTACTTTATGCCACTGAACTATATACTTTAAAATGGTTAAAATGGTAAATGATGTGTGATGCATGTTTACCAAAAAGTTTTTCAAGTTTTATTTTTTAAAAGATTTTCAGTGAGTATGGATGTAATAATGCTAACCAATGAATGATACTTGCCAGGGAGCAGGAGGGATTTGGGCACACATACTTGGTGCAATGCTCCTATCCCCGACAGCCTCTCAAACAACAGTTCTCCCTTGGGGATACATACACATCACAGTCACCTGGGTCTCTGAATCACTAAATCTGGGCTGGATGGGGCCTCTCTCTGGATTGAAAAACTGCCGAGTTGATGCACCACCACATTGAGGATTAGGTTCCAGCATATGAATTTGGGGGTAGGGGGTGGGACACCGACTTTGAGACAGTAGCAGGACTCTGCAGAAGCAGCGAAGGTGACAGACCCCTGTGAGTCCTGGTCTCATTGATACCCTTTCGGAATATGTATTCAGTTACTCATCCACTCCTTCACTGACATGCATTTGAGTTCTCTCACCGGATTAAGGCACTGGTTAGGCATCTAAAGAATAGAGACATAATCGTTGTCTTCTCTTGGAATTTTTGGCCATTTCCTAGAGAGTGTCTTTCCTTTTAATTGAATTGGTTATAAAGTTCCGGGAATAAGGCTGTCTTCCACAGTCTCTATATACGCAGCTTGGAAGCCAAGCGTCCTTTTCATCTGGGCTTTGTTGTGGTTTTCATCCTTCATCCTTGATGGTAATTACAGATTTTGAATTCAGCAGTGGAAACCCAGGGAAGAAACAGACACTAACTCAAAACTGGTATTTCTGCACCATTTATGTTTTCTGCCCCCACACAGACATCGTGAAAGTCTGGGCTCTGGTGAGGGTGAAGAGGCACTTATTTTTGTGCGAGGGGGAGGAGGGTACGTTAAAATGGTAAACCTCTGGAGTCCATGTAATTATCTAGAGAAGAACTTGGTTTTATATCCTAGGAGTAGAACTGTAAGTCTGACCTCTAAAATGTGACATATTTTCTGTCTCCACGACTCTCCCATCATCAGTCAGAGAGACCTCAACAGTGTCTCCAGCTTTGATATTCTATTTATTTGGATACTTCTGTGTACTGAGCTCCTACTGAGTGCTGCATATTGTTGGATAAGGTTTTTTCAGACCTCATCCCATTATAACTTTACAAACTTTTTATGAGCTTTTATTGAAGAAGAAAGTGAAGATGGGCGGGATTGGTAAGTAGCAAATATGACTGAGCGCCAATTTGGGCGCCGAGAGGTACAAGGCTAAATGCTGTCCCTAGATTGTCCCACTGAAGCCTCACGACATCTTTATGAGATATGTATTCTTACCATTCCACTTAACAGAGAAAAATGAAGGCTACAAAAACAGAACAGCTTGACCAAGGCTACCAGATAATAAGGGAAATCAGAATTTGAAAATTTTATCTCCCAAATTTAGGCTAATGCACTCCCGCAGCATCTTCCCATTACAACTGTTCATATTTGTGGGCCTATTTGAACCACACCACACATGAGTACTCAAATGGGAAAGAGCTAGGCGTGTAACAGTTGCTGATCTTTCTACACGACTTTGCAAGTTATCGGCTGCTTCCCCATCCCACATGATTAAACCAAGCTCTGCGCGTGCAGCTGCAGCCGCCTCCTGCGTCTCTCTGCGTCCGCTTCCACTGCAGTCTGTTCTGCACACCACAGCCAGAGATGTCGTCTTATTGTGTCCCTCAGATCATGTCACTTGCTCACAATCTTCCAGGAGCTTCCATTCCCACATGAAGCTGAAACTCCTGCCACCCTCTCCCAAGTTCCTTTGCTCTCCTCCCGTGGGTATTCATCTAGCTGATGACACTGGCGTTTCAGTCCCCAGGACTTGCCAACCCAGGTCCCTCCTTGGGACCTGCTGGTCTCTGCCTGAAACACCCATTCTCCCCTGAGAAGATGCTCATTCTCACCTGTTAGGTATCAGCTTCAACATCCCCTCCACAAAGAACCCCTCTTTGGTCACCGCACTCTGCACCATGATTTTTAAACATTTTTAGTATTGAAGTACAGTTGACATATATTAGCTTCTGATGTGCAACATGACTGAACAATTCTGTACATTACCCAGTGCTCACCATGATAAGTGCAGTCACCATCTGCCACCATACGTTATGACAATATTGTGGACGATATTTCCTGTGCTGTACTTTTCATCTCTGTGACTTAGGTATTTTATAACTGGAAGTTTGTATCTCTGAATCCCCGTCACCTATTTAACCCATCTCCCCAACCCCTCCCATCTGGCAAATGCCAGTTTGTATCTGTGAGTCTGCTTGTGTGTTTGTTCCTTTGTTTTTTGGTTGCCCGTATAAGTGAAATCGTGCGGTGTTTGCCTTTCTCTGCCTTCTTGTGTATCAGAGCAAACTATTACTTCATAGCAGTTTTCACCATCTGTAATTATCCTCTTTGTTTATTTGTTTACTCTCCCTCCCCCGCAAAGAAGGTGAACTCCTCCTCCAGTGTGGGGCCAGGAGTAGATCTCAGGAGACACTGTTGAAGGAGTAGATGCCCAGCGCCTGTGTTCCCACCGAGCTCAAGGCTGGCTCCGTGCTTCGCAGCAGAAACTTCATAAATGCATGTGGAGTCAGTGACCTGAATGAGGATGTGCTAACATCTTCCCAAATTTCCGTAATGTTTCATTACATCCTGATCTGAGAACAATGATTTCCTACAGTTGCTCACTAATTTGATTGGATTGGGTAAGTACACATTTGGATGATTTCTTCCACTATCCTTCCTAACAAATGATGAAGCTAATTCAGTGATTAGAAGCCATGGTTGGGTGACGCCCTAGGGCAGTGGTTTTCAAAGTTTGGACCTGGGGCCAGCAGCAGCAGCAGCATCCAAAAACTTGTTAGGAATATAATTTCTCAGGTCCTGCCCCCGATGTCCAGACTCTGATGCTCTGAGCGTGGGGCCTGGAGATCTGATAAGCCCTTTAGGTGATTCTCGTGCACGAGGAAGTTTGAGAACCGCACTAGGACATTTCAAATTATTTTCATGTTGCATATTTTTTAAATGTTTAAACTTTTTTTAAAACTCTTTGTTAATTAAAAAAAATAACCTCAATACTTTTAGGGGGAGCACACCCAGAGTCAGACATTGTCAGGATGGCTACAACAGAAGGCTGATGATACCTTTAGGACAACAGTCCAACACATCAGCATCTCAACAAAACCAATAAGGTATTTTATTTTATTTTATTATTTTTTTTTATAAAGTGTTTTGTTTTTTTTTTAAGATTTTATTTATTTATTTGAGAGAGAGAGAGAGAGAGAATGAGAGAGAGCACGAGAGGGAAGAGGGTCAGAGGGAGAAGCAGACTCCCCACTGAGCGGGGAGCCCGATGCGGGACTCGATCCCGGGACTCCAGGATCATGACCTGAGCCGAAGGCAGTCGCTTAACCAACTGAGCCACCCAGGCGCCCCCAATAAGGTATTTTAAATGTAGTTAAAGAGAAGAGCTATCACACTTCGCAACTATCTTCTTTCACATGAACTTTTGTATCTGGTTATCATGGTAATTTTTCTTCACAGAAGACAACAAAAATGTTTTTCGAGATCCTTGGTATCTTTCTAAATTTGATCTGAATTTGAATGTGACTTCATGGAACTTACAGAATAATGTGATATTGGATGGATAAAAATCCCTGAACTTTGTCATTATGAAGTGTGTTAAGTGCTATGAGGAAAAATGAATACTTATGTTGCAAGGAAGATACCTAATTTAGATAGGGGCAGGGCAGGAACCTTCTCTAAGGAAGTGGCATTGAACTTGAGACCTAAAGAGTGCTGGAGGAATTCGTAGTGCAAAGAATGGGGGAGGGGAGTGTGTTGCAGAGACATCAGCAGGCTCTAAAGCCCTGAATCAGGAGAGAACTGTGTCAAGTCTCCACAAAAAGTCATTGAGTGTGGAGGAGAGTGAAGGGCTGACGCCAAATCCCACAGGGCTCCCCCTCAAGAGGTGGCATTCAAGACTTTGACTCATAGCCTACATGCAATGGGAAGCCATTGGTGGGTTTTACACAGAAGAAATATGATCTATTTTATTTTCTTGTATTCAGCTTTACTGAGGTATAACTGACAAATAATTTTATTTTTTACATTTTTTATTTTTTTATTAGTCATGAGACATTTTAAAATTTTTTTCAAGTTTTTTTTTTATTATTTAGGTAATCTCTAAACCCCATGTGGGACTTGAACTCATGACCCGGAGAGCAAGAGTTGCACTCTCCTCCGACTGAGCCAGCCAGGTGCCCCAGGCATGAGACATTTTAAAGCATGAATTTTAAAAAAATCCTTCAGACAGCTTGCAAATATCAATGAACAATAAACCTTTTAGGGTAATGCACATGATGTATCACACTTGAGCCAATTTATTTTTAAAAGATCACTCTAGCTGCTGATGGAGAATGGACTGGTCAGGTGCAGGATCTGAAGCAGAGAGACTGTTAGGAGACCCCTTGAATAATCTGGGTGAAGAGGATAGGATGTGGATATTTAAGATGTATGGTACAGCTTACCAATGACCTTAGTGATGGATGTAGAAAGTAAGGGAGAAAGAAGTCAAGGATGGGTTTTGGGACTGCACAGTGGTTGAAGGGCGGTGCCGTTCACTGACTGGGGCTGAGAGTGGGAGGTTGGGACTTGCTATAGGCTGAATGTTTGTGTCCCCTCCCCCAAATTCATATGTTGAGACCTACTCCCCAGTGTGATGGTATTTGGAGGTGGACCTTTAGGAGGTGGTTAGGTCATGAGAGCAGGGAATTCCCTTGCCCCATGCACCATGCAAGGATACCACAAAAAGATGTCAGTCCATGAACCAGGGAGAAGACCCTCACCAGTCCCCAAATCGGCCACCATCCTCCAAAATGCTGTTTACAAACCACTCAGTCTATGGTACTTTGTTGTAGCAGCCTGAATGAAAACAGGACCCCTATCCCCAGGGAGCTCCAGGTTTTTTGGATAAATCCTTTCCTTCTTGGTCTCTCCTCCGGTGCATGCACGATGACCCCTCCTTCGTGACTTATGTTGCAGCAGCATGAAAGCAAAACTAGATGCATCACTGACCCACCCACAGAGGGAAACTCCCGTGGATTTTTCCCATTGTGGTGATAGATTGGTGCTGAATTCTTTCCCACTTTTTGCACAAGGGTCGGGAAGATGCTCTGTAGCCAGGAACAGAGCAGAACACTGAGAGCGAACCTGTAAATGCACGATGTTGATACCCGCCTGAGTTTCCAGGTGGTATGTGGTGTGATCGTACACACTCTTCTCATTGACCGCCCCACCCCCTGCACCAGGCAGGCCACATGAATCCCCCAACAGATGAGGATTCAAACGTGAGGCTTTCTAGGGTGGACAACCTGACTTGCATAGTATTTACGACTGGAGAGTGCAGTTTCTCATCCCCTCTCAGGCCGAATCCAAAGTGCTCCACTCAGGACTGGGCCTCCACCATCAGATGCCAGCAGCCGGCCATGCTCACAACCAAGGAATGACATGGAAGCCGGCTACCACCCACCACAGACACTGCCACTTAAATCTTTTTTTTTTTAAAGATTTTATTTATTTATTCGTGAGAGACACAGAGAGAGAGCAAGAGAGAGGCAGAGGGAGAAGCAGGGTCCCAAGGAGCAGGGAGCCCAATGCGGGACTCGATCCCAGGACTCCGGGATCATGACCTGAGCCGAAGGCAGTCGCTTAACCATCTGAGCCACCCAGGCGCCCCTTCCACTTAAATCTTATCACCACCTGGATCTTCCCTTTGACTGTTGGACACCCACCTCATTTTTTGTCAATCTACTTCTACCAGACCCTTCAAACCTCAACTCCGAAGATACATATTTTTTAAAGGCAACAGTCTTTGAAAAAGAACAGAAACAGCCGAAAGATGAATGCCAAGGTTGAACAGTCTTTTAATTGGGAGGATAGTGGCATGTTGGGTTCTCTCCATAGCCTCCCAATCCTGACTCTTGAGTCTTCTGTTGGAACTAGTGATGGGATGAAAATTCCAAGTATGGATTTTGTGATGCATTTAGTGTTGACTTGAATATTTGTCAGTTGGACATTTTTTTCTCTCTCTCTTCCAGACAGGACTCCTGTGACTCGTCACTGTTGTTCTCTTAGTGCCAGGTGCTTTTCCATCACTCAAGAACATCAATAAGGCCAGCAAACCTCCAAGCAGGTGAGGTTATATCACACCTAAAACTTAATGCTTGGCCGAAATCTGAAGTCCACAAGATGAATGACAGACTTAAGTAAAAGCCGTTATGTACTTAACAGCACAAAAATTTTCCGTTACAAATACTGTTTTCACTCTTTCTTAATTAAAAAAAAAAAATGCCTTAAGGGGACTTTGAATTTCCAAGACTTCCAGATCAAAGATTTCTTCAGTTGTCTGAAATACAGGAATGTTGAAAAACAAAAACAAATCCTTTTCCTGCTATAAAATCCTTGCCATGTTTTTGTCTTTATGTAACTCAAACGGCAAAAAAAAAAAAAAAAAAAAAGTTTGGTGAGTTCTGCTCAAAACCCAGAATCTCATCAGAAACGAAGTAGTTAATAATTTTGAAAATGTCCTTCTAATCAGTCTGTCCAAATAATAAATTTTACTAAAATTTATCTTATTTGAAGATCCCCAAAATTGCTAAATAGCACTTGGAATAAAACAACTTAGGGCTCAGGACACCAAAATATTTTAAATTGTTTATTAAAGTGATTCAGGACCAAATTTTAATAATTAGGGCACGGTGACAGTGGTGGCCAGCATAATTTTCCTCTGATTCTGCACACGCCCTTGGCTATATGTGTCCTTTTGACAGCACAGTTGCCAAAAGGGCAAACTGTTGATTTCAAAAGCTTTTGCAGAAAGCATAGGCTTTTTGTAAAGTAGTCGTTGATAGTTGTGAGTTTGCTGCTGCTTTTGGTCTAAGGCGTGACCCTCCATGTAGGAGAGACAAACAGCTCTGAGCAGGAGGTGCGTCCTTAGCTTATGGGCTGTCTGGTATGGTAGACAGCCTAGCAGTTTACTCCCTGTGCGCTAAGTGCTCTCAGAGTTTCAGCCCTTTGAAAATGAACCCTTTTTGGCTTCGTCACTAGCGAGATATCATTATGCTCATATTAATTAAAAAAACACTACATGGCAAAAGTATGTGTCCCTATGCTCCCGGGGAGCAGCAGCTCACATTCCTGCCCTCTGACACAGAGACTTACGGCACCTTTTTGTGTCTCATGCATATTTGTTTCCAATTTCCTCCCATGTTACCTTAAAAACATTTTTTAAATACATTTATTTTCCTAATTGTTAGAAAGAAATGCACCTTAGAGGAAAACCGGAAGACCAAAACAAGCAAAAAAAAAAAAAAAAGATAAGAGTTTAAAAATCCCATTTGCATTTGCTTCATGACAATTTATATTTTGTTGCAGTTGCCTTGTGAGAATGTATTTACACACTTGAGATCATGCTGTGCATGGAAATTCCTACTTTTTTCTTGAAAAGGGCCATTTTCTCATGTTGCTCTAAGTTTTCTATCATTCATCTTAATGAATGCATGCTATTCTATTATGGGATATATGACTTATAACCATTTTGGGGACATTCAGGTGGCTTCAGTATTTTGCTAGTATAAATAATTCTGCAATTCACATCTTTTTTTTTTTTTTAAGTAAACTCCACCCCCAACATGGGGCTCAAACTCAAGTCACATGCTTTATCAATGGAGCCAGCCAGGTGTCCTTGCAATTCACATTTTTATACATAAAACTTTTCAATATTGCTCTGTTAGACAAAGACTTTAAGTTCCAGTCACAAACATTCAATCTGCCCTGGCTTAAGCGATAAAAAGGAAATGTATTAGCTTGCGGAGCTAAAGAGTTTGGGGTAGAGATGTGCTTCAGGCATGGCTGGACTCAGGGGTTCATTGGTGTCTTCAGGAACACATCTTTCTGTTTCCTGGATCAGCTTCCCTTTGTGAGGGTTTCATTCTCAGGCTTGCTCCTTTACAGCCTCTGAGAAACAAGATAGCAACTATTTCCCAGTATTTCCATTGGAGGTCTCACAATTGAGACTCACTACCATGACTCGGGTCAGATTCCTTTCCCTGAGCCAGTCACCCGGCCCAGGACATCTCTGCTCCCTCTTCCATCTCACTCCCCCACCACCCTTGCTTTGCATACCTAGACCCTGATCTTTCTTGAAACCACCAGCCTGACCATGGCCCAGGGCCACGGCCTCACACACCCTTCCCTCCATGTCCCCGTGGCTTGCTGCCCCCTCACTTCCTTCAGCCTACACTCAGGACTTCCCAGCAGACTCTCTGTCCTCTCTCCATGCTGTGTCTCTTCAGAGACGTTATTACTCCCTGATGTCCTGTTACATATTCATGTGGTATATGTTTGAATCATTTGTCTCCTTTCATGGGAACCACAATGGCTGTCTCTGTTAGCAGCTCTACCCAGCACTCAATAAATAATTATCAAGTGAGCTAATAAAGGAGTTTGCCAGGCCACGTATGTACCCATCCGTAGGGTCGTCCTCCCCTACTAAAAAGAAGCGCTTGAGGGAATACTCTGATTCCCCGAAGAAAATGGGTGGCCATCCCCAGGCCACGGGGACTAGATGCTGGACTGGCCAATGAGGCCCATGACAATTTGGTGTCACGTTCCGCAGCAACGTCCCAGGTAATAGGACGTCAAAAGATGTGAGTGTTTTGAGTTTCTGGATGTGTATGCTAGCTCCCCTATAAAAATCCTCCTTGTGGCAGACGAAATCATCTTTCTGAGGTGCATACCAACTCATGTCCTGCCCCAGCTTAACACCGATAGCTCCCCATTGTACTGTGCGTCAGGGAAGAACTCGACCCTGGCACCCAGGCCCAGAACAGTCCAGTCTCAGCCTGGGCCCTCTGACCTCGCAGGCTCCAGCAGGCCCTGGAACCTGCTCCTTCTCACCTCAGGACCCTCATTACTTCAGCTTCCCTCTCTGCCGGGAAGGCTTGCCGCACTGCCGGACTGCTCCCTAGTCTCTCTGCCCCTCAGGAGGCCTCCCCAGACCCCTCACCCAGCACTCCCCTCCCAGCTGCTCTCCCGGCCATCCCCCACACTTGGGCATGTCTTCTACACACCATCTGCACGCTTTTTGGCACCTTATTTATTCTGTCTCTGCCTCTAGAATGTAGGTTCCCTGAGGTCCTTTTGTCATTGTCATCTGTGATATTCCAAAATGCAAAACTGGTACCTGGCATATCAAAGGTCTTTAGTAAATTTTTTGTTAGAAAATAAATTGCTCACCAAGAGGGTTGTAGTGATTAACTGAGAATGCTCATTTCATCTCATCTCCTGTTTAAACAGTTTTTCTTAGAATACAGCTCAAGAGGAGCGCCTGGGTGGCTCAGTCGTTAAGCGTCTGCCTTCAGCTCTGGTCATGATCCCAGGGTCCTGGGATCGAGCCCCACATTGGGCTCCCTGCTCAGCGGGGAACCTGCTTCTCCCTCTCCCACTCCCCCTGCTTGTGTTCCCTCTCTAGCTGTCGAATAAATAAATAAAATCTTAAAAAAAAAAAAAAGAATACAGCTCAAGAGATGGATATTTTTTTTTAAAGATTTGAGAGAGTGAGTGAGAGAAAGCGCTCATGAGTGGGGGAAGGGGCAGAGGGAGAGAAGCCAACTCTCTGCTGAGCAGGAAGCGCAACTCTGACTTGGTCCCAGGACCCTGGGATCATGAACTGAGCCAAAGGCAGACATTTAACCGACTGAGCCACCCAGACGTCCCATGGAGATGGAATTTTTTAAAAAAGGTAGTTGTCAAAATTTATTTACTTATTTCTTTTTTTATTGATGAGATGGAATTAGATGGAATTCTTGGGAGTCCTCACTCCACGGGTCCTAGAGGAGAAGCAACGGGGCTGTTTTCAAAGAGATACCACTCCCATTTGAACAGAGATCAGGTGCTCTGTTCCAGCCAGGTATGTTACAACAAGGCCCCAGCAGGGTTCCACTTTCCCATTTGGTTTAAGTACAGTCCGAATCTTCATGCTCCTTGTGTAAGTGAAAAAAAAAAAATGATGCCTTTTTGTTACAGCTCAACTCAAGGGATCTTGTTACAGCGAGTAAAAATTAGTAAATTAATCTGCTCAGGTATCTGGGATGTGGTTAGGCATCATTTCTGTGCATTCCTATCCCAAATTATCCCCAGTTGTGTTAGCTTCTGATTGACAGAACCCTCTCTAATCTGTTCATTGTTAACATCAGAGTACATATATTTTTGTCATGAATTTTTTAAAGAACTTAAAAAAAAAAGACTTGCAAAAAGAGTTGACCTATATAAAAAGCATTTAATATAGAGGACACAAAAGCACCTTTTATCAGGTAAAAGTTCCTATGACATATATCAGATTACAGATTACACTCATCAAATCTCCCTTTACCTGCAAAGAATTTGTTTGAACACAAAATAACAAACTTTACATCCCCAGTCTTCTTCAGACAAATCTTCAGCGTCAATCAACTTGGGAATCACAATTAATTCAGCAAAATAATGATTGTGTTCTTCAAAAGAAAACAGACAATACAAAGTTTTCTAGTTTAAAAATAGCACCACTGGAGGAAGGGCATAGGTCTTTTAAGTGCCAAGTCCCTAAACAAGTGATTTACCACAATTCATGCAAACTAAACACGGAGTGGTTGATGTTTTGAACTTTCCTGTGATCGGGGGTAAAACACAGGAGTGAGGAAACTAAGCAAAACAGTAACTTTGGAGAATTAAAAGACACACACACACACACACACACACACATCCCTGCCAGAGTGTGTTTCTCATTTTCCACCCGTTGTATCACCAGTCAGCAACCTCAACCACAAAGGGGGTCTTCACGTCTATCTTGCCGCTATTGATGATGGAGCAGTCGGTGAGTGGACGGTCATGCCCATCAGTTGCCTGGAGTTCTATGGAGTGGACCACGGTCTGGTGAGAGAAAAGCAGACCCCTGGTTCACTTCTCACCAGTAACTGTGGGGATCACAGGTGAAATCAATGCCTAGTCTGAAAGCCCAAGTAGGAAACCAGGTTTGTTGTTGTTGTTTTTGGTATGATGCAAAAGTCATGCAAGCCAACTATGGAAAACTTAAAATATTCAGGAAAGGTATATATAACAGAATAATGCTTACCCACCACCTTGCTACTGAAAGAACATATTTCCTCACTTCTTTTAATTAGCATTTTATATCCTAAAAATAATATTTTCATAAACACATAGCTCTAATAAAACGTATTTTACCCACTTTACACCCCAATGTAAGAGTTAACATGGAATATGAATCAGCTTCAGTGATACCCTGTAAACGGTGTAGGCATAAGAACCTGGGTCAGAAAGTAGATTTAGAAGTGGAGCTAGTTCTGGGTTTGCCCATTTTAAAGCTGACCCAAGCCATTAATCTACAGGTGGAGTGAGAGACCCCAACCCCACAGTGGTGTGAAGGCTCTTTCTCTACCCTGGAGGACTGCACATCCCAGGTACCACCTGGAGCTTCACACTGAAGGAGGGAGGACTGGTCCAGGACTAGGAATGATGGCTTCTGACCGGTTTCCCAAACGGGGCTGAGACAAAAATAGCAACAAGCTGTCTCTTTGCCTTGGACATGGTGCCACCCAACCCAATCACTGGCCAATTTAGGTTAACTTAAGATAAAAGACCAGCATTCTTCTAATAATACTCATATATATTGCTAAACATTGTGTCTGTGCACACATGTACACATGTATGCCTAAAGCAGTGGCTACCCATCCGATGACCTGTGGAACATTTTAAAAAATGCTCATTTCGAGTTAAAGTGGAAATTTCTATGTATATTTTCAAAAAGTTTTTAAAAATGCTTATTGGAGGGCCCACCTCTGGACGTTCTGATTCTGTATGTCTGAGGCGAGTTCAAGAAAAGTGTAGCATTAACAAAGCAGCCCAGATGATGTCTGCGTTGGAATTCAGGAGATTCTGAAAATTCCTTGAAACAGCATAAAACACACACACATACACACAACTTTTTTCCTCCTGGAGAGAAAGTCTATAGTTTTCATTAATTTCTCAAAGAAGTCTAGGACTCATAAAATGTTAAGGACTGTTCCTCTAGGCCCAGGCAGCGGGTCTCCCAGGACGCAGCCCAGCGGGGGGGAGGAAGTTGGTACGGTCGGGTAGGGCAAGAAGACAGAAGATCTAGAGAATGAGAGGAAAAACCATGACCGGAAGAAGAAACCACAACACTTGCACTCTTCATTTCTTACAGGTTAGCACGACGTATTCAAAAACACTCGTCGCATGAATGTTTGAACCTGGTTAAACTTTTTAAAACCCGGTTCAGTCCACTGGTCAAAACCGCTAACTGATGGAGCACAGGCACGTGCAGGTTTAGCTCACTTCACGGGCATCATTCCGTAAGAGACTTGAGGAGTGCTGGCATTCATTACTGTGTGAGAACAGATGCCTCGAAGGACAGTTATGGCTCGTGAGAATATAGGCCTGTCCTTTATTGTGATAGGATGGGAAGTGATCTATGAAGTGATACGTGTCTGCCCTCGCTCCCTCTCCTCTCACTTGCCAACGAGAATCCTGTCTTCGGTGGCTCAGGCTGAACACTTCCTTGCCTTGTGAGGGAGGTTCTGAGTGGGTCAGCTCGGTTCCTGGCTTTTTGATGGGTGGAATTAGGATGGGGGTAGAAGTTGTGGAAGAATTGTCGCAAGTGAGCTTGGTTCACTTGCATTTGGATGGAAGAGACAGAACGGCTCACGTGAAAATAAAAATGGGGACACCTGGGTGGCTCAGTTGGTTAAGCGTCTGCCTTGGGCTCAGGTCATGATCCCAGGGTCCTGGGATCAAGCCCCGCGTCGGGCTCCCTGCTCAGTGGGGAGTCTGCTTCTCCCTCTCCCTCTCTCTCCGTTCATGCTCGCTCTCTCTCTGGTTCTCTCTCTCTCTCTCTCCCTCAAATAAATAAATAAAACCATTAAAAAAACAAACAAAAGAAAATGAAACCAAATCAAATACGGAAGGGGGGGGTGGTCAGGAATGGTCCATAGTTGGGCTGGGCAGACCTTACACCTGCTAGTTTAGGAGCTGGGAGAGCTTCTGTGGGCAGCTGCTAGGAAAGAGAAATGTTGGGAGCAGAGGAGAGGGATTTTAAGAAGTGTTTCTCTGGATTGTGAATTGGACCCCTGAGATATTCTTTGAGACACACCTGCAGGAATTTGAATTGCTTCCAGTAACGGTGTTTGCTCTCCGACTGTGTCTTTGGAGGGGACTTGTTTCGGTATGCAACCATGTGGTGCTCGAGGGATTTTTTTTAGTATTTTATTTTCAATTTGTGGTAAGAAACCTAAATGTACCACCTTATCTATTTCTGAGTATACAGTGCTGTAGTCTTAAGTATATTCCCATTATTGTGCAACTCATCTGCAGAACTTTTTTTCTCTTGCAGAACTGCAGCTCTGTACCCACTGAACACCAACTCCCCGTTTCTTCCTTCCCACCGGCCCCTGGCAACCTCCATTCTACTTCATTTTACAGGTATTTGACGACTCTAGATACCCTTTAAAAGTGGAATCATATGGTCTTTTGTGACTGACTTATTTTACTCAACATATTCAAGGTTCATCCGTGTTGTAGCATGTGACAGGACTTCCTTCCTTTCTAAGGAATAATAATCTATTGTATGCACATATGGGGCCCGGGTTTTATTTGGGGACGTTAAAAAAAGTTTCCACTTATATCAGGTAGTGAGATAGATTAAGCCCTCGATTTTTCCATGGCAAGTCTCCATCTTCTGCCCCAGTGCTCCTCACGATTAAAATACCACACACAGTTCACCTTTGAAGAGGCAAGTCAGCATAGAATGATGGACCTCTACCAAGCATATTTTAAGATTAAAATAAATCACTGAAGATACTCTCGCTCTAAATATAAAGTTTTGAATGAGGCGTAATAACATATCACATTACCATTCCATCAATGACTTTTCCAAATACCACATGTTTGCCATCCAACCAGGTGGGCTTCGTCAAGGTGATGAAGAACTGAGAACCGTTGGTATCAGGCCCAGCATTGGCCATGCTGACCCACCCAATGCCATAATGCTTCAGTCTGAAGTTCTCATCTGGAAATGTCTCACCATAAATACTTATACCTGGGTGAGACAAAATTAAAAAAGAGAATCACCAGATGTTATATGAAAGTAAATTCTTCAAAGGGAACCATAAGGTTTTTTTTTTCTTCCTTTAAATTTTTGTTATGTTAATCACAGGAACCATAAGGTTTTAATAGATTTGGTTAATAGAACCCTATAGGACATGGGGATGGGTAAAAGATGGTCAAGCATAAGGAGAAATAAAGGAAGTGATAAATTCACTCCTTTGGGAAGCAGGGCACCAGAGACTCAGATAAACACACAAAAAGCCTTAAAGATGGTACTCTCCTTCTGGCCTCAAGGCAAGACCCCAACCAGACAAGTCAAGGATTTCACTGGGAAATAAGCGCGGGCAGGATGACATCGTTAAGCCACGTGGAACGCGGGATGAGCCGTCTTACTGGTGCCATGTCTGTCCCGAGCTCCACGTCACTCCCGCCTCAGCACCCAACCCTGGTGCAATCAGCACTTAATAAACACCCTTAGCTAATTCTCACAACCCTGCAGAACGGGTCTTCTCAATCCCACTGTAAATGAGGAAACCGAGGTTTCAGAGCGTGAAAACTGCGCCGCAGAACCTGGCAGTCACGTGGCTTTCGGACCCTACAGCGGCGGCTCTTGCCTGCGTCGGCGCCGGAACCAGGGCAGCCCAGCCGGGCCGTCGCAAGGCACGACACCTTCCAGGCTCACCAGGCTACAGAAGGGCCCGGCAACGGGAGCGCCCAGCGATCCGACCTGCAGCGGAAGAGCCAGACGCGGCCATGGGGACCGGAGTTCCAGCTCAGCAGCAAGGAGAGCAGAACCCGCTTCTCCCCTAAGAGAACGGTACAGACCATGAGAAGCGACTGCTCTATCCTCCAACACATGGAATGTGTGTCATGCCGCCGCCTCCCTTTCTGCTTGGCTCTTCACCCATAGGTTGCCAACCTCGAAATCCTGGCTTGGCTGGACGGACCAGAAGTGGCTATCAAAGGCAGGCAATTTAGAGCGGACTGGTCAGTGACAGATGAGGTGTCCTGGAAGGAAAGCTCTGCTCACAGAGAGGTCTAGGCTGAACGTAAGTGACCCAAAAGGTCCTTCCTCCAAACCTCAGAGAATTTTAACGCCAAGACCTGCGCGCGCGCGCGCGCGCGCGCACACACACACACACACACACACGGCAGGGAAGGCAAAGGGAGACAGACACGTCAGAAACAAGGACACAGGAAAGCTCAGTCACTGCTCCTGCTGGGCCCCAGGGCGGGAGCGTGGGACGCCAGTGTCCAGGGCATTGCTACTGGGAGCTGCACACTCCTCCAGGGAGACCCAGCTCTGCAGCAGCCGGGGGAAGGCTGCTCTCGTGGGCATCCTCCCCCACCCCAGGGACCCAAGTAACCTGACCGTGTTTCTCTGCTCCATTCTCTATCCCCATACCCTGCAGCGTTTTTGCAAGGGCTAAAAGTAATTCTCCTGAAGGCCCTGGCAAATCAAAGGGTTTAATGGCAGCCTTTTTGTTATAAGTAAATCATTGCAATAAACATAAAATTAGCTGTCCTGCTTGAAAATGGGCCCAAGGGTTTCTTTAAAAAGTTAGCAATTTCATACCCATCAGAATATTTGCCGAATTAAAAATTTTAAACCTGAAGTAAATTTAAATCCTAATGTAGTTAGCTATAGCGTGTGTGTTCGGGAAAAGGACTCGCTACAGTTCTGAGGGAAAGCAGCCCAGAGAGCTTGGGTGTGCACAGTCCCTCGTGAGGAACAATCAGTTCAGGGATATGTGATGGTCCATAAATTTTAATTATTTGTGCTTCACAGAACTCTAACTTGGCTTATAAAAATGTATATTATAATTTTGACAACTCACTGATTACTTTTATTATTATTATTGAAAAAGCGGGCAACAGTATGAAAGAATTTGGAAAAAAGGGGGTAAATCCACCTGCAATCCTGCCACCTCAACTCCGGTCTCTCCCTCCGGGCATGCTTCCCCCAGCCCTTCTCCACCACATCCATGTCGGGAGCCGGCCGTCCCCCCAGTGTGCGCACACATTCGTATTCGACCTTTCCTTTCTGTGCCGGGCCTCTTTCCCTTACTGCTGCCTCCTGGGAGTCTAGCATGTTAGTAACTGCACAGCCGTCTCCTGGATGACTGTATCTCCACTATGGAAAGAAAATGAACCAGAGCAATATTGTTTTAAGTGAGGAGGCCTCCCTCATTCGTACCCGTAATTAGATTTTGGGAGATGAGGCCCCCCCCCCAAACCCTGTCCTTCTGAAGAATTAGTTTGGTGGTCATGAGGAATTTGTTTCATACGTCTGGGAATTCAACTCAGGGGGTGAATGCACGGACTTGATCTTGGGTTTCAGTTTGGTAAGCAGAAAAGGAGAAACACAAAAGACATGGTTACCGCCGGTGCCGTCCCCACTCGTGAAGTCTCCTCCTTGAATCATGAAATCTTTGATGACGCGATGAAATTTGCTTCCTTTATAGCCGTATCCTTTCTAAAGAGATTATGTCAATTGAATATACGAGTAGATACAACCCATACTGCAAGATGAGCCCCAGTGTTTACTTGGATGTGACTAAATGAGAAAATGACACAAACTACCTACAGAATTAGGTCCCTGCAACAATTTTCTGGTAGAAATTTATCATTGATGGACCCAAAATAAAGAAATAAATCAACTGTGTTGATTTATGAAGTAGGATATTACTTGGATATGAAGTAGGATATTATATGATCCTACTTTATGAAGTAGGATATTAATGTGAATAAGTGAAAAGAGAGCAATCTGCATTCTCACGTGCTGATTGCTTCCCCTCAATTTCTAGAACCTCGAGCACACTGAGCACCCAAAGAGTAAGATTTGGTAGTAAAATAAAGTAAAATATTGTAAGATGTCTCAGGTTCATCAGACCTGCTCAATCAACACTCATTTTCCCGGAAGACATCTCTATGCTGGGCTTCAAAGAAGGAAGACCCCCTACCATGCACATTTAAGGGATCCAAAACTGAGACATACCTCCCCTGTTGCGAGCGCGACAAAATTTTCCACAGTCTTGGGGACAACCTTTCCAAAGAGGCCAATCACAATTCTGCCAACATCTTTGTCTCCAATCCTCACATCGAAGAAGACCTGCGTGTGGGTGAACAGCAGAGCAGAGGGTTACAACGGGGAAAAGCCACGAGTAGGAGTGAAATGAAAGGTACAATCTGAGAATGCATCCAGATGCAAGAGCCCTTCCCCCCCTCCCCAGCAGGTGACAAAGGAGCTCTACAACCATGGTGTGGCTGCATTCCACCTGTAAAAATGTTCATTCCGCCAACACTTAGTGAGCACCCCCTATGGGCCAGGCACCACACGGAGGCGCTGGGTTTGAAGTTTGACTCAGCAAGGTCCCTAGTCAGCCAGTGAGGTCTCTGAGAACTCCACGCCCAGGGCAGCACTGCGGCGACCTCCCCCGTCCCAGCTTTGTGCTCTTCTGAAAGGTGATGCTCTTGATCTTGGCAGGAGAGAACAACAGGTAAGGAGAGACTTATTTTTTTGTAACTTCGACCCGTGCCCAATTCCCAGGGAGTGCTCAGTAGACACCTGCTGTCAAGGGAACAGCAAGACATCAAAACGCACAGCAAGTCCTCCGAAAGGCCTGCCACTCACTTCGGACTCCGTAAGGCTCCAGGTCCCCAGCCTCGTCCAGAGCCCCGACAGAGCCGTCTGCCCTGCCCACTCCGACGCCCAGCTCAGTTCTCATGCCCCCAAAGTCCTGCGGGGACACTGTGGTCTCTGCGGCATAACACGTTAGAATAGATGAAAGAAAGCACGTACCCAGAAGTGAGTGTGAGTCATGTTGTGTGCCGATGAACCCTACATGTTCCCTGAAACGAGTTTTAAAAAACCGTTTCATCCGAAATGAAATGATACACATTTTGCTTCACAAATCACCGTGTTAGGATGACACAGACGGAATGCTTGAAAAGGCTACGGAGTCGAAGGGCATTCTATTAGCGGGTTTAGATGATATGAACCAATTTACTGTTTGAATGGGTAAAAAAAAAAAAAAGACATTTGAGAGATGGCTTTAAAAAATATAAGAAGGGTTGTCAAAGAAAAAAGATGTCTTACAGGTTAGAAAAATCATGAAGTAAAGACTGTCAAGCTTTAGCGCAAGACAAGAGCTTCTGCCAATACATCAGCACGTCTGTCACGGGGTGATGTGATATTTAGTGCTCCGTGTGGCATTTTTGAACGTTCACATGGCCACAGCAGTCGCAACTGTATTATTATTTATACAGCAGAACTTTATAGACTGTATCAAAGACCGTGCCCTGGAGATGAGGCGGTGCACTTGAGGACGGTGCACTTGAGGGCGACAGTTTGGCATGGCCCGGGGACAGGCTGCCACAAGCTGGGTCACGCAGGGCTGGTGTTAAAGAGAAGCAGCTTCTCCAAAGGGATTCCCAAGCCCAGGAGTAAATTCAGGAACAGGGAATGATGAAGCAGCCCCGGGAGAAGAATCAGGGAACATCATCTTTTTTTTTTTAAAGATTTTATTTATTTATTTGAGAGAGCGAGAATGAGAGAGAAAGAGCACATGAGAGGGGGGAGGGTCAGAGGGAGAAGCAGACTCCCTGCTGAGCAGGGAGCCCGATGTGGGACTCGATCTCGGGACTCCAGGATCATGACCTGAGCCGAAGGCAGTCGCTTAACCAACTGAGCCACCCAGGCGCCCAGGGAACATCATCTTAAAGGAACACCATACAAGACACTAGAAACGCCTGCCAGACTTTTAACCTACAGAAGAGAAAATAAAGCCTGTGGATGTTTGGACAGCAAGAAGCATAAAACGCGGGAGAGCAACAGGAGAAGGCACAGAAAAGGGGCCTGTCACCCAGCAAAACTCTTCAATAAAAATCTGCCATTCTGATGCGCAGCCTCACACACATACTAACACGATTTTTCCCCCCCAAACTTCAGGGTCCTTCCACTTCGTGACTGACGGCATGAAAATACAGCAGAGTTTTCCTGACTCCGGTGGAAATGAGAAAGTCACATCGTCCTGGGTCACAGGAATGCAGTATCCCCAGACTGGAGGGACGCTAAGGGTGAGGGAAGGCATCCTGGAGAAGGGAGGGGAGCGGCCTCCGGGACAAGAATGGGCATGAGCCCTACCGGGCACGGTTCTTTCTGGAGCCAAAGCACCAGGGCAGGAAATGGGCTCTTTGTGCAGGGGACCCAAGGTGGCTGTCAGGCAAACCCTCTCCCACTGCCCTCTATCACCCTGAGAACATCTCTGACTGCTTGCGTGCCCTTGGAGACAGGCCCTTTTCTGGACATGGGGTGAGGCTGCAAAGCCTCTAGCCGCAGGGAGTTTACAGTCCCAAAGAAAACACATATGTAAGTAGCTATAATATATTGGAAAATCTGGTTTTATAACAAGATAAGTACAGATGAAATGGATAGAGGTGATGATTATCTGTGGGGAATCAGGGTGGGCTTCCTGGCAGAGGTGGTAACTGGATTCCACACCACACTTCAGGAGTAAGCTCAGTCATTTCTTTTTCCGCTGAGGGCTGCCTTTGAAAGTCATTTGAAAATGATGGGCCACTGGAGGTAGAGAAAAGAGGGAAGAGGAAGCAGTCACTCACACAGCCTGATCCTAACCCCTGTAGGGTTAATTCTGCTTCCTTCCATTTCCAGAGCAGCTAGGGCAGACGCCAAGTACAAGAGCTAACTGTTCTCACACCCCCACTGCACCACTAACTGGCTACAGGACCTTGGGCAACTTAATTCAACTCTGAGCTCCTGTTGCTCATCTGTTCCACAGATGACCCTTCTTTTCAGGGCTGCAATTTCACGGGAGCATTAATAAGGTAACATAAATAACACCAACAATTGACCTCTTAAATCAAGGCTAAGCACTTTACCTGCTTTATCACATCTAATATGCAAAAAAACCCAAAACCCAAAAAACAAAAGAAAAAAAAAACCCCTGTAGGTAGATATTATCTGTCTCCACTTAAGGAGAGGGAAATGGAACCTCACACATTAAATCACCTGCCCCGGGGCACCAGGCCATAGCCACGTGGCCACTTCATGCTCTAGAAAGTGCTGGCAAGTTGGGCCATGCATGAACGCAGCTGGAAAGATGGCAGCATTATTCTTTCTAGTCTACGTGCCTGACCTTGCCCAGAACGCCTGGCATCTGCTGAGAAGTGCAGGGTGGCAAATGCCTATTCGGGGGATGTTGAGACCAGTGAGCCAGAGCGTGGACCCGAGGCTCCAGGGCTGGGCTGCTCAGGCAGCTGCGGTGGTGGCTGCTGAGTGCCACTGAAGGCCCTGGGGGGACAGTGCCTCACACCTCTCTTATTCCAGATTCCAATTTTAAATGAAATCGGAGGAAAAAGGACGGACTGCTGCGGAAAACATGAAAGCGATGGCCAATTTATCGACTTTTCTGAACTCAGAGAAATAATTTTTTTTTTTTTAATTATATTTATTTGACAGGGAGCTAGAGAGAGCAAGCACACAAGCCGGGGGGGGGGGCAGGCTCCCCACTGAGCCGAAGGTAGATGCTTAACCGACGGAGCTACCCGGGCGCCCCTCAGAGAAATAATTTTTAATGTCTCTATTTTCCCATATATTGACTTGTTTTAAAAAGTCCATTGAAAAAGTCATTCGACAGGGTCAAATCTGTAGAAGACTCGCCTACACGATTAGCTTTTAGAACTTCATAATAAATATGGTAGGAAGGGAATGGAGATCTATTACTAATTCTGACAGTTGAGTGCAGGAAAACTTGCTCAGTGACAGCACCCTAGCCAAGGGGCAGAGATGCTCCAACTTCCCCTCCTGGAGCCACCAGCTTCCTCCCTTCTTGGCGCCCCTTGTAGACATTTCCAGCCCGGGGTGACACACAGATCGTGACTGACCTCATCTGGGGTGGGTCTCTGCACTGAGTAGGTTTAAAAGCTTCCCTGGTGAAGTCTGTTCCCAAATACTGCAGGTGATACACTCACACTAGGAACTGATTCATGTTTTTTTTTTTTTTTTAAAGATTTATTTATTTATTTATTTGAGAGAGAGAGAGAACGAGAGACAGCATGAGAGGGAAGAGGGTCAGAGGGAGAAGCAGACTTCCTGCTGAGCAGGGAGCCCGATGTGGGACTCGATCCCGGGACTCCAGGATCATGACCTGAGCCGAAGGCAGTCGCTTAACCAACTGAGCCACCCAGGCGCCCTGATTCATGTTTATCTGAAAGTCACACCTCACTGGGAATCTTATATTTTGTCTGGCAATTCTACCTCCTTTCCCCCACCCCTATCTAAACGATCAGCAAGTCCTGTTAGTTATACTGCAGAACATCTATTTCACGTCCCTCCGCCTTGCTCTCCATTTCCACGGCCACCACCTAAATCCACGCCATCGCCATCTGGACTCTGACATGGAGCCTGAATGAGCTCCCACTTCACTCTCGCTGAGCGACCACAATAATTGTTGAAAAGCATGTATGAGATGATGCCAATACCATGCTTAAAACCCAGGAGCTCTAACTGCACTTAGACTAAGACCTCAAGTTAGAAGATTAACTGCCGCAAGACCTGCTCCTAACTGTGGCCTCCAAGGCCCCGCACGGTTTTGCAGCGGCTGACCCTTCCAGCCTTATCTCAAGACAGGCCACCCACCGCTGGGCTGGAGCCTGTCCCGTCTCTCTGTCCTCTGAACACTGATGGCTTTCCTGGCCAGAGCCCTTGCGCATGCATTTCCCTTCGCCTCCCAAGTGATGGCCAGGCTGGCTTTTCTTATCCTCCAGGTACTTTTCAATGTCACCCGGGCTAGAGATGGGTTTACAGAAGTCCCCGCCCCCTTATCCACGGTTTCCATTTTCCCAAGGTTCAGTTATTTGCCTTAACCGTGGGCCAGAAGCAGGTTCTCCTTGTGAGCCGCGGTCAGAAGATGAGGAGGAGCCTAACACCTCAGTCACCTCACTTCATCTCATCGAGTAGACACTTTATCACCTCCCGCCTCGCAAGAGGAAAGGTGAGTGCAGTAAGATATTTTGAGAAAGACATTCACATAACTTCTTACAATATAGTGTTATAATTCTATTTTATTATGTTATGCTTGTTAATCTCTTACTGTGCCTAATTTATAAATTAAACTTTCTCATTGGTATGTATGTATAGGAAAAAACATAGTATATGGGTTCGGTGCTCTCCTGGTTTCAGAATCCACTGGGGGTCTTGGAACTTAGCCCCTGCAGATAGGAGGGGTTTACTGTATGTTCTTCATCGTTTTAGGAATGTTATGCTTACGTTATATCCCGAGAGACCCAAATTGTATCTGCAGACTGAAAGACTCCATCTCCCCCACCCTTTCAGCTCTATGGCCCTGGACAAGCCATTTCTCAAAACTAGATATGCCCCAAATACCAAGGGGCTGGGCAGAGAAGGAGGTGCTCAAAACAGTGGGGCTAAGTTTCTCTCTCTCACACACACACTAACTGCAGCCTGGTATGTTCATTCTCAGGCTACATCAGACGTTGGGGTGACCTCCCTCTCCGCATGGCCCTCATTGTCCGGACCCCCTACCCCAGCTGGGGTCTGTGGTAGAGGACTTAAACACTCTGCTACTGGTTCAACGGTATCATTCCCACTGGCAAACACCGGACTTACCTATTAAAACAACTTGCAGCTGCCCCTCCTTCCAGATTCCAAGACACTGCTGCCAGTGGGTTTTCCTAGAAGTGGTTATCAAGGGCACCAAGCATTCCCTCCCTTCCTCCCTCCCTCGCTCTGTTTCTCCCCACACCCTCCCATTATCTTCTAACCTGGGTAAATAGCTGGAAAAAAGCACCGAAGGTGGAGAGAGGCGGTCCAAGGCAGATTTCCCCGCCCCCCATCAGTCCCCCCGCCCATCCCCTATGGAGATTAAGAGGCTGTGCGTGGTAGCACCTTCCCAAGCTCAGGGTCCAAAGTCTAAAAAAGTCCAAGTGTAATTGAGCGCACCTCTCCCCCCAGCGGGAAGACAGCCTCTCGCTTACAGCAGGGTTGCGAACGTTTCCCCGGACGCCCGCCCCCCCTCCCCCCCCAGGCAGGGGCTGGACCCGGGCTCCTCCAGGCCGTGTGACAGCGGTGGCGGCCTCCCACTGCACCCCCGCGGCTCGGAGCGCGTCTCTTCCGCCCGCATTCTTCCTGCATCCATTCCCGGGTCCTCGCCACGCCGAAGGAAGTACTCGGGCCGCCTCCTTCCTGGAGAAAGGGCCCACTGGTTCTGGAAGCTTCCTCCAGCCCCCCCCCCCCCCGCCCCGGGCATGTCACGTCGGACCACCGGCCCAGAGACTAAGTTCAAACTGCTCGGCCCATTGCCTCCAAGTCGCCCCGGACAGCGCGACCCCCGCGCGCCGGCAGCCCCCTCCTACTGAGCCCCGCGGCCGCGTCGCGTCCCCCGCGCCCGGGAAGCCCCCTCCTCGCCGCCGCGCACACCGAGGACCCAGTCCCCAAAGCTCTCCCGTCCCCCTGGCCCGCGCGAGGGCAATTTGCTGCCCGCCAGTCACCTTGGCCGTCACGGTGGGGCCTCGCCTGCTGACGCCCGAGGCCCCCGCAGAAGGCGCGAGGGCGCCGAGCCCCACGCAAAGCGCAAGAGCGAGCAGCAGCCGGGGCCCCGGGCCCATGGCGAGCAGTGGCAGTGGCGGCAGCTGCTCGGGCGCCACCTCAGCCTCCGGGACCGTTGGCAGGATTCCCGGGCCGCTGCGCCTGCGCGCTCCCGGTTGTGGGGGGGGGAGTTGATGGGATGAGGCGGTCGGGGCAGGACGGAACCTGGGGCGCGCTCCTCCCAACTTCAGCCCAGCGACCGGCCAGGGACTGGGCGAGGCGCGCTGCGGAGGCCGAGGCCCGGGCCGACCGACGCTCCAACGGCGGGGGCGCAGGGCGCTGGGGGCCGGAGCAAGTCCGCTTGGCTGGGGCGCGGTGCCCCAGAGAGGCGCGGACGCTTGGCGCCCTGGAGCTGCGGGGTGCGCGCGGGGCATCTCCGGCAACTCACCGCCGTAGGCGCGTGTTAAACCTGGCCGAAAGTTCAGGACTCTCGGCGCTCCGAGTCCGCCTGGCAACTTGCGCGCTGCGGGGCGGAAGGCTCTGCAGACCGGTTGGCGTCTCTGACCGCAGCTGCCCTTGGAGGAGCCCCCGCCGCACCTGTCAGGTTCCTGAGAGCTCTTCGAGGACTTTAGCCTAAAATATTGGACGCCTCTCAGAGCTTTGGGGCCCCTGGATGGCTTGACTCGATTACATGTGATGAGTGACCCTTCACTGAGATGATTCAAGTTGGAGATACAGTTTTTACAAACTTATGAATTGGGTTTAGGAAGATGATTTAATGATATGAGAAAAGTTCGTTGTATTTTTTAACGGAAACTCAGGCTGCAAAATCATATAGAAATTTTGATTCAGCTGTGAAAATAAATACATAAAGCCTTTTTTTTTTTAATGGAGAGAAACGTACCAAAACATTTACAGAAACTATCGTGATAGAATTATGGATTTTTGCTTTCTTTGTAATTTTCTGATTTCCCAGGTGTTCTATATTGAGCATGTAAGTATTTTATAATAAGGAAAACGTTATTTTAAAACTCAGTGCTTTCCGAATTAGGGCTTAAAACTTTTTAATGCTAGAGTACTAGCTCCAAAATTAACTACAAATTAATAATAGTATTCTCTTGGTTTTCTGATTGGCTGCCATGACCTTCAAGCCAAGATTTTCCTTGGGTAAGCAGATAGGATTCCTATGTGTAAGCGTAGATCTAAAATTACACTGGAACCATTTCTTTTTTTTTTTTTCTTTTAAGATTTTATTTATTTGAGAGAATGAGTTGGGAGAGGGACAGAGGGAGAAGCAAACTCCCCACTGAGCAGGGAACCCCACGCAGGGCTCAGTCCCAGGACCCCAAGATCATGACCTGAGCCAAAGGCAGACGCTCAACCCACTGAGCTGCTCAGGTGCCCCAGAACCATGTCTTATATATAAAAGGAGTGACTGCCACTTTGGAGGGATGGGTAGAACACATCCAAACTACTTTGATAATTCAGTCCAGTGAAAGATCTAAAGGCTGTCCTCATAACCTCCCACCCCCAATAAAGAGTATTCTCTATAATATATATATAAAAGTTATTCTTTGGTAGCGATCTAAGGATATCAAAGCACTTATCCCACTAAGTGATTGTATGCACTTTTCTGTATTCATTACTCTAATTGTTTTTGTCTGCCTCTGTTACCAAAATGTAAGCACCACCAGAACAGGGAGCATACCTGTTTTTATCCCTGCTAATGACCCAGATCTTTCAGTGTCTGGTATATAGTGATTTCTCAGTAAATATTTGTTCAGTGAATAAATGTGTCTATCTATGGACTTTTTAAAAATCACTTTATTGGGAAGATTAATACAAATAAAGAAAAGTGCACAGAATGTAAACCAGTGAATTATCACAAAGCAAACACAACGAAAACCGCACCTCCCCAAAGAAATGAATATTCAAGAGCTCCCTGAAAACTCCTCTTGTACCCACTCCCAATTACTAACATTTTCTTTTCCCCAAATCAACCATAATCCTGACTTCTTACATCGTGGTTTAGTTTAACTTCATATAGATGGAATCTTACAGCTTGTATTCTTTTACTCAGATTTATGCTTGTGAAATTCATCTGTGTTTTTGCACATAGCTATTTTGGTGCATAGCACAAGGTAGGGGTCAAATTCCATTTTTTGGGGGGGGATATCTGCTTATCCCAGCACAATTTATTGGAAAGTCTCTTCTTTACTGATTGCTCTGTAATGGAACAAGGGTCCCTACATGCCTGGATCTGTTTATGGGCCCTCTCTTCTGTCCCACTGGCATCTTTGTCTGTCTTGGTACCAGTACCACATTGTCTTAATGAAAATAGCTTTATAATAAGTCTTCATTTTTAGTAATGCAAGTACTATCACTTTGTTCAGCAGATTCTTGGCTCTTCTTGACCCTTTCCGTGTCCATATAATCTTGAGAATCAGCTTGTCAGTTTCCATAAACTGGGATTTTGATTAGGATTGCATTGCATCTCTAGATCATTTTGAAAATACTTAGCATATTTGTAATATTCCAGTTCATGAGCGTAGCATATCCCTCCATTTATTTAGGTCTTCTTTAATTTCTCTCAGTAAGATTTTATACTTCTCTTCCTAAAGGTCTTATTCATATTTTGCTAGATTGACTTCAAGGTATTTGGGGGGGTTTTTTGTGCTATTGTAAATTATACCTTTTTAAACATTTATTTTCTTGTTTGTTGCTATTATAGTATAATTAATTTTGTACATTATTTTTGAATAAACCAACTTTGTTAAACTTATAAATTCTAATAATTTATCTGTGAATTATTTAGGATTTTCTACATAGTCAACTATATCATCCAGGAGAGTTTTATTTCTTCCTTTCTAATCTTTATATGTATTTCTTTTTCTTGCCCTATTGCATTGGCTAGGACCTTCAGTACAAAAGGATGAAACAGTAGGGGGAGTCATTGTTTTGTGGGTTACGTTGTGTTCCCCAACAAGATATATGTTGAAGTCCTAAGCCCCAGAGTCTGTGAATGTGACTGTAGTTGGAAATAAGGTCTTTGCAGATGTAATGAGTTACGATGATGTCATACTGGAGTAGGGTATGACTGTGACTGGTGTTCTCATAAAAAGAGGTGAGATAAAGGCATACACAGAGAAAATCACCGTGTGAAGGCAGAGACAGAAATTGGAGTGATGCATCTAATGCCAAGGATCATTGGCAACCACCAGAAGCTAGGAAGAAGCAAGGAAAGATCCACCCCTAAGGCCATCAGAGAGAATGGGGCCCTGCCAATGCCTTGATTTCAGACTTGTAGCCTCCAGAATTTGAGACAATAAATTTCTGTTTTGAGCTGTCCAGTTTGTGGTACTTTGTTATAGCAGCCCTAGGCAACAAGTAAACATGTCTTGGTCCCAATTCCAGGGAGAAAGCTTTCAATATTTCACCATTAAGTCTGATATTTGCTGAGGTTCTTTTGGGAATGGATATCATTTTTCAGCTTATGAAAATTCCTTTCTAGTCCTAGTTTGTTAGGAGTTTTGGTGATGAATTTGATCAACGTCTTCTATTGAAGTCAACTGAAATAATGTTTCCCCTCAGACTGTGAATGTGGTGAATTGCATTGATTTTTAAATCTTAACCCAGTGTTGCATTCTGGAATATGCCCGACATGTTATTGGCCTTTTTATATATGGCTAGATATGGTGTGCTTATTATTATTATTTTTTTAACAAACTTACTGAAAACCGGGAAAAAAACGCATTTCTCCTGAGGTTTGGGGAAAAAACAATGGGTAAAGTGGCTCTAGCTTTCTAGTTGATATCAAGCTCGTCTTTAACATTCCATTTTTATGTTAATGGATAAGTTTGCAATTCTTATTTTCAGGATATCTGCGTCTATTCATAAGTCAGACCAGCCTGAAATTTTCTTTTCTTGAAATTTCCTGCCAGTTCTTATATCAGGGTTATTCTGGACCTCTTAACAGGAGTTGGCAAATGGTAGTTGTCCTTCCTGTGCTCTGAGTGAGTTTGGGCAAGATTGACTTCATTTCTTTCTTGAACGTTTCTTAGAATCCCCCACAGCCTGGAGTTTTCTGTATTTCAAAGCTTTAATTATAGGTTTAATTTTTTTTAAAATAGTTGAAGGATTAAATTTTCTATTGTTCCATCAGTGTTTACATGGATATTTTGAGGAAAATTTCTCTATTTCATTTATATTTTAAAATTTGCATTGTGTAAAGTTGTTTAATACATCTTTTTATAATCTTATAGGGCTGGAAGACTTACAGTCATGTCTTCTGTTTCATTCCTGACATTGTTTATTTCTTTTTCTTTGAACAGCTTCACCAAGGGAGCTGGTAATTATATTTATTTTCATTTCATTAGCTATGCTCTTAAATGTATTATTTCCTTCCTTCCATTTTCTTTTGAGCTTAATTTACTGTTACTTTTTTTCTGTCTCCTTGAGATGGACTCTTTTCTCTTTCTTTCTTTCTTTTTTTTTTTTTTTACTCAGTAATATGGATTTATATCTCCTCTGTGTCTTTTCATGGCTTGATAACTCATTTTTTTTATTGCTGAGTAATACTCCATTGTATGCTGTTTCACTGTTTGTCCATTCACCCAAGCAAAGGAAATCTCTTTGTTGCTTCCAAGTTTTTGACAGTTATGAATAAAGCTGCTATAAACATCTGTGTGCAAGTTTTCGTGTGGACATAAGTTTTCAACTCCTTTGGGTAAATACCTAGGAGGTAATTACTGGATCATATGGTGAGAATATGTTCAATTTTGATTGAAACTGACAGACTGTCTTCCAAAGTGGCTGCACCAATTTGCATTCACCCCTTGACATAAATAACAACTCCTGTTGTTTCACATCCTTGGCAGCATTTGGTGTTGTCAGTGTTTTGGATTTTAGCCATTCTAATAGGTGTGTGGCGGTAGTATTTTAGCTTTTAATGTTGTGTAAGCCAAATTCTCTCTCTTTTTTTTAAAGATTTTATTTATTTATTTGATAGAGAGAGACAGTGAGAGCAGGAACACAAGCAGGGGGAGTGGGAGAGGGAGAAGCAGGCTTCCCGCGGAGAAGGGAGCCTGATGCAGGGCTCTATCCCAGGACCCTGGGATCATGACCTGAGCCGAAGGCAGACGCTTAACGACTGAGCCACCTAGGCACCCCCCAAATTCTCTTTTTTAAATCCATGAAGATCACAACATCTCCAAGGAGAAAGAATCCTGAAAAGTAAGACACAAAGAAGTTAGGTTTTTTAAAATTTATTTAAACTAAACAAAAAATAAAAGTTTACTCATTTGTCCCCCAACCCCAACTACCAAGTCTGTTCTCTGGATCTAGGAACTTAATTTTTTTAAATATATTTTTTTTAATTTCCACATGTAAGAGAGATCATACAGTATGTGTCTTTCTCTGACTTATTTCACTTAGTTCATCGGGTTTTTTTATCCTTTCTTCTTCTGTATTCTTCTGTGTGCCATTATAATGATAAAGTTTCCCTTATTAAGCCCAGCTTTAAATGCTTCCCACAAGTTTTGATATGTAGTATTTTCTTTAAAGATTTATTTATTTTTAGAGAGAGAGTACGCAAGCAGGGGAGGGGCAGAGGGAGAGAGAGAATCTCAAGCGGACTCCCTGCTTAGCGTGGATCCCAAAGGCATGGGACTCGCTCTCTTGACCTGAGATCATGACCTGAGCTGAAACCGGGAGTCGAATGCTCAACCGACTGAGCCACGCAGGTGCCCCTGATATATATTTTCATTATTATTCCCAGTTAAAATTTTACTTTTTAAAACCCATGTGTTATTTAAAAGTATAGTAGTTTATTTCCAAAATATCACTTTAAAAAATCTTTTTGTTAGTGATTCCCAGCTTAGCTCTATTCTTTTAAAATGTGTAGACACTTGCTTAAGGATGTAGGACCTGATCATATTTTTGCAAACTGTTTACTGTGTATTCAGTGTATTATTCTACCCTTGTTAGATTCTCTATTCTCTATCTGTCCGTTGGATCAAATTTGTCAATCCTCGATTTTATATCTCTCTCTTTACTGACTTTTTATCTACTCGTTATGGGTTACTGAGACAAGTATATTAAAATCTCTCATTATGACTGTAGATTATCTATTTCTCCTTATAGTTCTGCAAGTTTTTTCTTTATGTATTTGTTCTGTATATGTTTTAAGGCAACTTTATTGAGTGCCAACAAATCTAACACTATCTTTTGATGAATTGAATTTTTTGTCATTTTGAAGTGTCATTCTTGACTCCCAGTAATGCTTTTTGCCTTAAAATCTAACACTACTGTAACTCACCATCCTTCTTTTGGTTACTGAATTCATGGTGTGTCTTCTTTGATGATTGTACTCTCAGTGCTTCTTTCCTTCTGTTTTCATATATCTCTGGTAAATAGCATAATTTTTAAAATACAGTTTGGTTATCTTTATCTTAAATAGAATGTAACCTGTTTACATTTAATGTATTCCCTTATATATTTGGATTTAAGTCTAACATCCTAATGCTTCCTTTTTCTTAGTGCCCTGTTTTATGTTCCTCTCTCCCACTTCCTTTACCTTATCCTGATTTGATGGGAAAGATTTTAATATTCTGTATTCTTTCTCTACCAATGTAGTAGTTACACATTCCTTTTAATACTCTTTCAGCAGCTATAGTAACAATTAAAACATACATTCTTGATTTTCCAAAGCCTAATATTTACCTGTTACTTTTACTCTCCTTTAACTAATGTGAAACCTCAGCACCCTTTTCCTCCATTTGTCCTCTCTGGAATTTTACAAAATTTTTGTCATGCATTTTATTATTTTATTCATATCCCCATAGCACATAATCACTATTGCCTAGTAAAGTCACATATACTTAGATTTATGCACAAATTTACATAATCATTACTCTTCATTACTTCCTGTATTTCTGACTTCACACATGTGGCCATTTTCCTTCTGCCTAAAGAACTCCATCTGGTATTTCCTTAAGTACTAGTCTGCTGGTGAGAAGTTATTTTTTGTCTAAAAATATCATTCTTTTTTTATTACCTTTTTTAGATTTCATTTATTTGAGAGAGAGAAAGAGAGAGTGAGCATGAATGGGGGGAGGGCCAAAGGGAGAGGGAGAAGCGGACTCCCCGCTGAGCAGGGGGCCTGATGCAGGGCTCCATCCCAGGACCCTGAGATCATGACCTGAGCCAAAGGCAGACATTTAACTGATGGAGCCACCCAGGCGCCCCTGAAAATGTCATTCTTAAAGGATTTTTTTGTCCAGTATAAAACTGCTTTTTTCAGGGGCGCCCGGGTGGCTCAGACGGTTAAGCGTCTGCCTTCGGCTCAGGTCATAATCCCAGGGTCCTGGGAACGAGCCCCGCATCGGGCTCCCTGCTCCACGGGAGGCGTGCTTCTCCCTCTCCCACTCTCCCTACTTGTATTCCCTCTCGCTGTCTCTCTCTCTGTGTCAAATAAATAAAATCCTAAAAAATAAAAATAAACAAAACTGCTTTTTTCAGAAATATGAATATGTCATTTCTTTTGACTTACAACCTCCATTATTTCTAATGAGAAATCTGCCATTATTCTGTTACTCCTTTAAAAATAATTGGGGTTTCTTTTTTAAAATTTCATTTTTAAGTAATCTCTACACCCAGTGTGGTGCTCAAACTCATAACCCCAAGGTCAAGAGGTGGACTATCTGCTGACTGAGCCAGCCAGCCCCACATCTGTCTTTTTTTAATCTTGGTGATATTAGTACTTTTCTCTCTATATTTGTTTTTTTAAGCACTTTTACTAGAATTTGCTTAGGTGTAGATTTCTTTTTATTTATCCTGCCTGGGATTCATAGGGCTTCTTAACTCTTATGACTTGATGTCTTTCACCAATTTTGGAAAATTTTGTCATTAACTCTTCAAAACTCACTTATAATTAATCTCACTACCTAATACAGTTTTCATTTGTGTACCTTCCTTTAGAGTCTCTGTCACTTGTTTCAAAAAGCATTTGAAGCAATTATAGTGTAAATTGTACAATTAAAATTATAAAATATAAAATTAATATTAAATCTATGCAAATATATTGCATGTATGAATTATGAGAGGAATTGGCTAATCTTTTGGCAGTTATCTTCTGTACTATCCAAATAAACCATGGAGGTGTAATCCTGTTATATAACTCACCACTTTTGTTGTTCTGGTTTTCATTCATTACCAAGAAGGACTGCCTGTGTTCCATTTATTAATGATTTATGAGTACCAGAGAGTACGGTTTTGTCATTCCATCCTAGTATATAAGAAGCGAATTTTAGATTTCTGCTACTTTTAAAATAAATGTGGCTCTCAAAGCTACATTTCAGTGTCTTTCAAAACCCTTTATTTTTTGTGCACTGTGTTAATTTTTTCCTCATTTATATGAATAACATCTTAGTTGAGTCAGACATTACTTTCCCCTCAAACTACAACAATACTGGCACAATACCTTTGTTAAATTCAGTTCATGCTTAGCAAATAAATGCCTGAGGCTTTTGTCAATGACTAGCTTATGTGAAGGGTGAGTTTTTGCCTTGACCTTTCTTTCAAGGGTTATGATGAGGAAAGGAAGGAGCAGTCACCTTCGCTCATAAGGAGGCAGTAGGGTCTACTGGCTGGAGCTCAGGAATGGGGTGCAATTACTGGGACTTTCCTATTGTTCTTGTCTTCATGTGCATAGCATATTTTTCTGGAACTAGTCATTTACCCAGGAGTTTTCCCCTTCATGGACTGCCTTGCCAAACTTACAGGGACAGAGTCTCCAAGAAATTAAAAAGTCATCTTGCTTTTATTTGCCGCCCTGAACAAAACTGACCAACGCTCTTTTTTTTTTTTTTAGTTTTTATTTAAATTCCAATTAATGTACAGTATAATATTAATTTCAGGTGTACAATATAGTGATTCAACACTTCATACATCACATGCCCTCCTTTCATCCCCATCTCCTATTTCACCCACCCCTCCACCCACCTCCTTGCTGCTGACCAACACTCTTAATGACAGGTGTGTCCCCCTTCTCTCCCTCTCTGAGCTCCTTCACCAACCAGAGAAGAAGGGATACCACTGACATTTGTTGGCACTTACTCGTGGTAGGCCCTGGGGTACAAAGGCGAAGATGCACAGATGCATGGTTCCTGCCCTCAAGGAGCTTCAGGTAGGATGTGGACATGGAAAGGGCTTAAACGATGTAAAGTCACATTTGTTGCGTGTCAGTCAATGGGCCAGAGGGTATGAGGTGGGACATTCTGCCCTGTGAGAAAGATTGCAGAAGGGAAGTCTAACAGTCACTCAGTTCCTACTGTGTACAAGGCACCTTGGACACACTACCCTTTTTAAGCCTGTGAGGTAGATACTGTTAGATAAAACCGAGGAACTGAACTGGACCTGAAACTTCAACAGTCCTCCTTCTGTGAATTTCAAGTGTGAGGGGGACCTCACAAATCTCTAACTGAAAGTCAGTGGTCAAAAGTGGTTAGTATAGGGGACATGGAAGCCTAGTTGGCTTTGAGTATGAGAACTGGGAAGCCATGAGAAGTGGCGAGCCAATGAATATAGTGCTTGCCACTTAGAGTGACATCAGAGATTGATTAAATATTGATTATATTCCAAAAATTAGGGAGAGTCCTTTTATGCGAGGGCACTACAATCAACTTGGATGATTCCTACTTCGTGCTGCATTGATGTGAGTGCTGGATGGGTCTACCTTGACGGTTCAGGCAACCTTTTGCAAAATTCTTCAGAGACCATCTGTTATTTGATTGATCTGTAGATTTGTGTTCTCTCCTGTTCTCTATTGTTTACTCTTCACCAAGGCTGCCAACTTTTAAACAGTCCTGGTATAAATGTGTGTTCCTAAACCTTTGTTGATAGATGTGTTTTATGCAACAGTTATGAAGTCCATTAACACCGAGCACTAAAACACAGAAAGAAACCAAAGAGATTTATAAGCATACGGAATGCCCTCACCAGATCCAGTTGAAATAATAAATCTAAAGTCAAGGGGACATTTATGAATTTACCATGAGCGTATTTATCTACTTCAAAACATGTTCTGTGGAACTGAATCATACTATATATGAGACTTAATTTAAAAGGTAAAACACAAATTAAATCATTTACTGGTAAAGACTTATTGTGTTTAAGGAAACCACACAGTTGTAGAAGAGAAATCCCACTTTAATACAGCTACGTCAGTTGCATTCCTGGAGATAGAAATTGCCTGAATGATTTTTCTTTTTTTTTTTTTAAAGATTTTATTTATTTATTTGACAGAGAGAGACAGCGAGAGCAGGAACACAAGCAGGGGGAGTGGGAGAGGGAGAAGCAGGCTTCCCGCTGAGCAGGGAGCCCGATGTGGGGCTCGATCCCAGGACCCCGGGATCACGACCCAAGCCGAAGGCAGACGCTCAACGACTGAGCTACCCAGGTGCCCCTGAATGATTTTTCTTTAAAAACTGGAAATTTGGGAAAGCTCAAACAATTGTATTTTTAAGAGGCATGGAAAGACCCCCAGCCCGACTGTTTAACAAAAACACCCAATCCCTGGTAGCAGCAGTAGTCTAGAGGGCAATTTTTCCTTGGCTGCTGTCTGAGATATAATTGGTGTCCTCAGACACATCCCCCACCCCCACCAAAAAAAAAAAAAAAAAAAAAAAAAGAAGTTGGCAAAGTGAAAATGGCGGCATCTACCTCCTCGTTAAAACATCAGATTGACAAAATCCATGTACTCCTCTGTTTCAAAAAGTTCCAGCTCTTTTAAACATTGGCATTCTTATCATTTTCTGTGCTCAGTGCTGGCCACTGGCTAACAACATCTGTGTGGATTTCTCCTCCAGTATCTTTCCTCCATCAGTTGATAAGCCAGTCACTCCAAGGATTTCTGGTCAAGAGCGCTGATCAAGAAAGCAAGCCGATAGTACATATTTGAAATTGTTACAGAAAATGTTCCTTCTCCTCTTGCTCTGTTTGTTTGTTTGTTTGTTTGTTTGCGCCTATTCAAAGGTAGGTCTGAAGGGCAGAGAGCTTTCAGGTTGATGAGGCCTGGGTACCAGAGTGGCAGTTTAATGTGCTTTCCTGGGAGAGAAAAGACACTGATATTGTAAATCTAGCCTGTATTCACTGTCGTAGGGCTAATCCGTGGCCATAAAATTAGAGTCAAAGAGAAGATAAACTGCAGGCCACTGTTTTCATGTCAATCCAAACAAACACGCTAATGCATTATTTTAGGAGTGAAAACAAAATTCTTTAATTACTCCTTAAATATGGGGCTCTCAGTATGGGCCTACTCTAACAAACAATTTTGAGCAAATTAATTTTTCTTGTATGTAAAAAAGAATTTTTTTAACAATAAAAAAGATTATTACACTTCAGGAAAATGAAGGGGAAAAAGATTTTTCAAAATCCCAATTCCCCCCAGTATAAACACTGTTAATATATTGGTGTTTTTCCTTTCAGGCTTTTGGTTCCTCTGCTCATCTAACTTTGCCTTTTATTTTATTTTATTTTTTTCAATGAATTCAGTTAACATAATGTCCCGGGATGTCCTTAAACAGTATTGTCTCTTCTGAAATACAAAAAAAAAAAGTTGTTCAAAAGACAAGATTTTCAAATCTTGTCAACACCGCACAGTAGTTTCCAAATGTAGCAACTGAAAATGGAACTGGAACAGGGAGCAGGGAGCAGGAAAAAGAATCTGGGCCTAAGCAGGAAGGCTCTGGAGCTCCGCCCGCCTCTCAGGTGAGCCCTCTGAGTCCCCACCTGCTCGCAGGGCCCCACCAGCCCCTGGCAGCCTCACGTGCCTCCGCGGTGCCCCCCACCAGCCAGCGAGCCAGGCCCAAGGAGGAATGTGGCCGGGGGCGGGGGGGGGGGCGCTGGCAGAAATGCCCTGCCCCTTCTGCCTGGCTCCTAGGGTCTTCTGTATCACAACAGGGGCGCCTTTCATCTCGCGCCTGCGATCTAACAGATAAGCGTGCGAGGTCTGGGCCAGGACATCAGTCAGTGCTGGGCTGGCTCTGCTACCGCAGGGCCACGCGTCGCCCCCTCCACAGCTGCTCTGAGCCCCTGGCCACCCCTGCAGACGCCGTCCCAGCAGCTGGGGCCACAGTCGGACTGCCTGCCCGCGTCAGCCCCGATGAAAGTGTTGAAATCGGGGAGAAGGAGGCTTTTTACCTCTCTTTCTACCAAGGGCACATCGGAAGCTGTTGGGATTGATTCTGCAGAGCCTCTCAGGTTTCCGTTCACTGAGGGAACGTGCCAGAGAAACTTGGACACTATGGGACGTTTTCAATAACAGGACCCAATAAAGTGCCTCAAGGCTTGATGTAGGTGCTGGAATTCCGGACTCTGGTGGCTTGAAGGGGCTTTTTTCCAATGACGTTCTTCTTAGGAGTGGATGACTTCTAAGCCTAGTTCCAAAGAAACCAAGGAGGTTGTTAATTCCATCCTCAGCGGTCACTAAGATTCCTGCCTTCCACGGCAGTTATTACAAAATTCGCATTTCAAGTCTTCTGAACTCCCTGACAACCAGTGGGAAATTAGTAATCATAATGAGGGGTGTGTTTGCCTTGGTAGGAAGACGGTGGCATGTCTGTATTGTCACTGAATGCTGAATTCTATCAGTTCTGATTTACCCACGTGTGGCGGATCATTTAATGACAATGAATCCTAAAATCCCAGCTCCCATCTCGGGACCTAATGTCACTCTGCTGCTCATCTCCTCCAGGGATGGGGTCCATTTCTCCATCTCTTGAAGCCGGGCTAGCCTTGTTTGCTTTGTCCAGGGGAATGTGGGGGAAGTGAGGTGGTCCCCGAGGCTTGGGGCTCAAGTGGCCTTGCACTTATGCCCTCCCGTCTGGGGGCACTGAGAGACACTGCCCCAGGACACTGAGCGGCCACGTGGGGCGGAATCAGGCACCACCACCAGCACCAAGGGCCGGCCCGGGTTGGGGGGCGGAGCCAGCGGAGACTGTCAGCCCCGCCCCCAGCGCGGGCACGCAGCCTATGCGCAAGCGCGGGGCAGACTGGCGGAGGGGCTGCGCGCAAGTGTAAGACCGTGGTGAGTTGTTCTTGCTTACGGACGCTAAGTTTTGGGGGCTGATTTGTCCTGCAGCAATCGATAACAGCTACACTCTGTCACAATCTTGGATCTGTGATTATCATATAGGAGCTGATTTGCTTCAAAGAATCCCATGCAATTCCTGTGCAATCTTCCATTATTCCTCATGCAGAGTGACAGACTCTGTGTAAGGAAACCTGTTCACTTTCTTTTTTTTTTTTAAGATTTTATTTATTTATTTGAAAGAGAGCGAGAACACGGGCAGTGAGAGGAACAGGGGGAGAGGCAGACTTCCCGCTGATCAGGGAGCTCCATCCCAGGACCCCAGGCTCATGACCCCCAGCCAAAGGCAGATGCTTAACCGACAGCCACCCAGGCGCCCCTGTTCACTTCCTTACTAAAAGAATACTCCAGCCTTCCCAGGTTAAGTAGTAAGGAGAGAATCTCATATAGGAAGGGCTGTTCCGGTTCTCTGGTAGCAGTATCACCACCCTGGCATGGATACAGTCCCTTCTCCAGGGGAAATTGGACACCAACCTCCGTGCCCCTCCCCCCCAACACGCAACACTCCCCCCCCCCCCCCCCCGCCAAGGTCAAGCAGCTAATAAGGAATCAAGCCCAGCCGACTGGCTCCCAAATCTGCAGGTCAACAACTATACTCCACTGCCGCAAAGGGTCCTCCTGTACCCTGGCTCCTATATGCGGCGCTCTCGGCTATCTTGGGAGCCCTGGGGTGCGCACAACCCTCTCTAGTGAGTTTCCTGCCGTACTAGCTCCTGATCTATTCCGCAGCCTGCCTGCCCGGCCAGACACTGCCCTCCACCGCCTAGGAGCACCCCTCTTGGGATAGCCCAGGCCCCAGGGTGGGAGCGTCTTCATCCCAGCTGAGTAATCTTGGGAATTCCTGTTCCCTTCAGGGCGTGCCAGATAATGTGAATGCCTCACTCTCTACCTTGCTAACGTCCCTCTCTCGGTTTTCCTTGTGGTGCTCTGAAGGCTGGAATGCTGAAACTACATTCCCCAAGACTTCCTTGTGGCTAGTGTCCACGTGTGACCTAGCTTTCACCAACAAGACATGCCTTTTAGCATTAGAGGCAGAAATGACAAATGTGAGTGGTGGTCCCTGCAGGGAGAGCTCAGATCTGGCAAGCACCATGAGTAAGACTCCTGGATTTCTTGGTTCAGCTGTGCTGGAAATTTTGGAATCTGTCCCTGGTGTCCAGGGTGTGGCAGATGGCAGTGGTGAGGAGGTTTCACTAGAACAGTCCAGTAGAGTGGTTGGCCATTCCTCCTGGCTGCTTTGAAACTGGCTGAGTCACCAGCAAGCCCAGTACTCTAACCTTTCCAGAAATTCTATAAACTACTTTATACCTTGTAATAAGCTCCTCTCTGCTTAAACTACGTGAATTCTGTTGCCTGCAATCAAAAGGCCTGACCAATATAAGGTTATATGGCACCCCCAACCATAGGAATGTGCCCTACAAACAAAGCACATTGGAATGCAGTAGCCCAGCATCCATATAAGTAGCTGCAAGGCCATTTCCTTTTAATTCCAATCTCCACCTGCCAGCCCCACTGTAATGGTGGAAATTCAGAGGTCATACTGAGGAGAAAAGGACGGGGGTCACAAAACCTGATCCAAATAGCAAATGTTGGGTTGGGGATAGGCTGAGGCAACAGTGAAGTCAAACTCACAGAGACCTCGGGTTTTAGCAAAAATGAGCAAGAGAATGCACATCTGAAGAGCAAGATCAAGTTGGTTGGAGAAGTAAAGCCAGGATACCAGGTCTACATCAAGTTTCATGGGCAGCACTTGGCTGAGTCAGGAGCCCTTTATGAAGAATCCTAGCCTCCTACCACAGGCTTGCATGTACTAATCTTAGTGGCACAAGATATAGGATACATCTTAAAATATAATTAGTGACCTTTTTCCCTGTGGCATGAGGGAATGAGGAAATGATATCTCCTGCGAGACATCAGAGATTTTTTTTTTTTTTAGAGATTATTCTTTGGATGAATGAAGGAAATTTCATACTGAATAAGCTAACATCAGATGGTGAATATATTTTGGTTTAAGATGTAAAATGAATCAGAAGTAATTTGGCTCAGTCAGCCAGAGTATCATCAAAAAATGTTTTCATTTCAAGTATTACTTTAGTTCATCTTTGTAAGATCAAGTATAGTCCCTGAGAAGAAACAAAAGCAAACCCAAGTGAAGTTATTGCTTCCGAGGAGGCAAACCATGTCCAGAGGAACTGTGAAGAACCGGTCCTTCCTCTTATTGACAGGTGGGAGGCTTTCAGAGGGGAGGAAGCCTTACGGGGCAAGGGAGGGTAGTGCTGCAAAACACGGCTTGCTTGTCTAAGTGGCACTCTGAGCCCCGACTCAATCTCCATGGCATCCACCTTGGGACAAGCCCAGGCAGCTAACCAGCAGAGAAGGATCTCTACATCATGCCTGGCATTGGCTTCACCTGTCTGAAGGGAACATGTCATTCCCTAGGGCATCTTCTTTAGCCTCTTTGCCCACAGCAATGCAGTGAGTACAGTGGGGTCGTTTTTCTTTTCTTTTCTTTTCTTTTCTTTTCTTTTCTTTTCTTTTCTTTTTTTTAAGATTTTATTCATTTATTTGAGAGAGAGAGAGAATGAGAGACAGAGAGCAAGAGAGGGAAGAGGGTCAGAGGGAGAAGCAGACTCCCCGCCGAGCAGGGAGCCCGATGCGGGACTCGATTCTGGGACTCCAGGATCATGACCTGAGCCCAAGGCAGTCGCTCCACAACTGAGCCACCCAGGTGCCCCTCTTTTTTTTTTTTTTAAGATTGATTTATTTATTTGAGAGAGAAAGAGAAAGAGTCCTCGAGTGGAGGAAGGGGCAGAGGGAGAGGGAGAGAGCGTCCCAAGGAGACTCCCTGCTGAGGGCAGAGTCCGACGTGGGGCTCGCTCCCACGACCCCGAGATCATGACCCGAACTGAAATCAGGAGTCTGACGCATAACCGACTAAGCTGCCCAGGCACCCCACCAGGGGTTTTGTTTTTTCTTAAGTTTTGAGTATTAAGAACAATCTATTTGACTGAAGTTTTTTCATAAACTCTTTCCTCTTGCCTAAATTCTTCTAGAGATTCCATTTGCCAGGCCCTGTGAAACTGACTTTCTAGCAGGTGTCTTTGCCAAACTTAGGGGGAGACATGAGAGGAAATGCGACCTGTCATAGGAGGTAGCCGTCATGTGGCACTTTAAACACAAATTCCTACTATTTTGATGAACAAGCACTGAAAAAGTCATTGCTCTGACAGACCATCTTCCTCCACTTGTCCTCATGAGGAGACATACGTGCTAACCACAGGGCTATAGATTTCAATATTCTAATATTGACTTTATTTCAATATTGTAATTCAATATTGCAATTTTATAATATTCCAATATTATAATAAGGACTTTTGTTTTTTTAACGTAAAATACATGAAAGGGGACTGATTAGGGTTTGTTTATATCAAATACTCAATAAGGTAACATTGACCAGTTGTCAGGTTTTTTTCTGGAGCTTCCTCTCTCCTTAGTAGTGTAGTTACCATTTAAGGGGGATTTAGTCTACATTTACCTTTTTTTTAGCTAGTCATTTCTGTCTTCCCTGTTGGAAGCTGGAACTTACAACGTCATGTGTAATACATTAAAATTCTTTCTCCTCCTCCTTCCTTTTCAGCCATTGCTTCCTTTTAAAACTCACAACCTCTGGTCCTTCCCTCATGGTTTTCTCTGATATGGTTACTCTAGCTGGTGAAGGTGCTTATTCATACAAGCATCACGGTTATCTTTATCCTATAATCTTGGATTACACACTTTACACAGCACAAATATTTATAATGGACTAGAAAAAAAACGCAGAAGAGCTTTCTAGATGACATGACAGATTGAACACACTTGTCTAATTTTGCTGCCTCCTGAAGCCCTATGAAAACTACAGTAAAGAGATAGATTTAAAATAAAAGATAAACTTTCCAGGGGTGGGGTCGCTACAACAGGAGGCAAGAACATTGTGTAAACTGGAAAACAGATGGACAGGAGGCATCTTAGCAAATGCAGGAAACCAGATTCTCACCCTGGAGCGGGGCGGGCTGAGACGCAACCTCGCTTCTCTGCTCAGTCCTAGAGGCTAGGAATTGGCAGCACAGGGGGCTTCTGGAACCAGAGGGGGAGGGCTGGAATGCAGAGCAAAATCAGGGGGCCTGATGAGTTGTTGTGCAAGTGAGCCACCCCTCGCTGTTGCCCTCTCCATGCTGGGCATCAGCCCCATTCCAGCCTGGCAGAGCCTGGAGATTTAGTCCCTTTAGAAGTCCAGAGGATGTCTGGACTGGGAGATGCTAGGCAGTGCTAAGTGGGAGGGTGGGGAGGGGGGCCACCATTTGAAAACAGCAAAAATAAGCAAATGTTTGTGCACTAAATAATGAATCCTCTTAGCTTTTTCTGCTCTTTAGCTCTCTGAATCCAGGAAGCCAGGCTTTTACCTTCTAGGCAGGAGAGAAAGAAAAGTATCCCAGCTGGAAACTGACGAACCCTAGAGGAAACACCTACACCTGCGGATATCAGGAGTCCCCCCCCCCCCCCACAGTCCAGCCAGATCATTCAACAGCGAAGCTCAACATGGATAAGCCCAAATCAAACATCTCAAAACTTCCAATCAGCTTTCGGGTTCCCCATGTTAAACATAAGCAGACAGCCAAGGATTGCCAAACATCTGCAGGATGTCACTAACCCTGAAGATTGCGTTACTAATAAGATTATTTTTTAAAATAATAATCTTCAATAATGAAAATAAAGTTTTATGAAAAGAAAAAAAAAGATAGAAGCTAAAGGCAACTAAGGAGAAAAGCAACTTGGAGACATTAGAAGCAATGCAGAGAGAAGAGCAGAAGAAAACACACCCCAAATCATGACTATCCTCAGAGAGTTAAGGGAAGGTACTGCATTTAGGGATCAAATGCCAAAGAACAGTTGGCCAAAAGAACAAAAGAGAAAATGAAACAAACAAACAAACAAACAAAAAAACAAAACGAAAACCCAAGTACTTCCAAAGAACAAGGAATCATATTTTGAAACTAAAAGCATAATAACAAAAACGGTAACAGGGTTGGGATTAGAAACATTGAAAAAGAAAGTTAAATAAAATTTCCAGAAAATAGAGGAAAAAAAGATAAATGGAAGCTAAAAGATTAAAGACAATAAAATTAGGTAACTAGTATAGACGTTTCAATAATAGCTTAGAAAAGGAGAGAAAACATAGAAAAAAGAGGGGGGGGTGCCTGGGTGGCTCAGTTGGTTAAGCGACTGCCTTCGGCTCAGGTCATGATCCTGGAGTCCTGGGATCAAGTCCCCTATCAGGCTCCTTGCTCAGCAGGAAGTCTGCTTCTCCCTCTGACCCTCCCCCCTCATGTGCTCTCTCTCTCTCTCTCTCTCTCTCTCAAATAAATAAATAAATAAATAAAAAGAGGGGGGGAAGCATCAAAAAAATTTTTTTTTAAGTTTTGAAAAGTTTCCCAGAACTGAAGAACATACATCTCAACTGAAGGAGCCAGTAGGTATCCGGCATCATGAACCACAGGTGATGCACAACAGAGCATGTCATTTTAAAATGTCAAAATAGGAGGAAGAGTCTACAAGTTTAAAAAAAAAGGCGGGGGGGAAACGAGTCACATAAAAAGGTGCGGAATCAGAATTCACATTTCTCAACTGCATCACGGGAAGCCATAAGGCAATGGAGGAACAACTCCAAATTCTGAAGCGAAGTTATTTCCAGCCTAGAATGCACTGCCAGCCGAAATATCAATCAAGTGTAGAATAAAAACATTTTCAGGTGTGAAAGCTTGAACAATTTTTGCCTTCTGGGCACCCTTTCTCAGGAAGCCCCTGGAGACTGTGCCCTACCAAGGCAAGGGAGTAAATAAGCCATGAAAGAGGAAGACACAGTATGTAGTATGCAGAGCCGGAACACAGGAACACGGTGACAGCAATCCTAGGATAATTGGGCACAGGATGCCAGGATGACAGCTGCACAGCAGGTGAGGAGGGAAACCAGTCCCGACTGGAGCAGCGTGACTCAAGAGATAGACGTAGTCCCTTATGCTCCCCTTCTCTCCTCATGAACCTATTAGAGACTGTGTTCTGCCAAAACAAGGGCATACACCAAAGCATGAGAATCGGGAGACAGGGAATCTAAACCTGGAGATAGGCAAAGGCAGTTCAAGGATGGCAGCCAAGGGAAAGGAGTGTTCTCTAGGATATATCTATCTATCTATATAGATATATATAGGCTTTTTTATATATACACTTGTGTATATATATATATATATATCTATATATATAGTTGAAATTGGTCTCTGAAATGTTTTAAAAGGCTATTGATGGTATAGGAAGAATTAATAAGAAACTAAGCAAAGGCAGTAAGCAAATGAAAAAAATCAAGGCAATTATTAATTTCAGGAAAAGCAAAAAGTATACAACATTGAATATATTTAACCAAAAATTATACTATAATGGTACTGGGAGGATGGGGGTTGTGCGACAGATGGATGGTGATGTAAGAAAACTCAATCCTCAAGTCCCATAAACAGAAAGTCACATGATAATGTCTAAAAGAGAAGAAGGAAAGATAGCATAATTTACATATAGTATTTAGGACTGAAGTGTCATGATGGTTTTAATTTACTTGTTAAAGAATTCATGAGCAATGTGAGTGTCTAATTACAAGGATGTATATATATATATACTTTTTGTAATTTTTCATAATCAAAATTTACGAATAAAACTATATGATATAGAAAAAGTTGTGTAAATGCTGGAAGCAACAACTCAAAGCGGTACTCCCTGAGGACAGAGACCAGAGGTGTGGTGAAGAGGTCAGTTAGGGACCCATGTTTTTTTTGTTTGTTTGTTTTGATTGGTTTGGTTTGGTTTTTGTGAGAAGCCTTTTAGTTGTTACTTTCTGACCTTGTAAACGATGAGCATGCTTCACTTAGATAAAAATAAAAATTTACTTAAAAGTTTGAAGAAAGAAAAGAAAAAAAGGACTCATGGTCCAATTACGTTCTACCACTACCAGTTATATGACTGGGCAAGTCCTTAACTGCCGAAGACCGCAGGGTTCTGAACTGTTCTGTGAAGTTCAACTAGCCCCTACTTCAAGTCAGACCCGCCACTTCTCTCATCAGATACAGCTTGTTTGTTTATTTAAATGTTGTCTTCTTCATTACTTTAAATTTTGTATGTCTAGAGGTCCAAAACTCTTTCCTGATTATCCATTCTCATTGACTAGAAAAATAACTCTCAACAGTGATGACTTTAGCTGTTGGTCACAAAAATTGGCACTTGCACCTGGGTTGATCGTCTTTACCATCAACAAGAAAACCTGGTCTTCCTAGATTCCCAGTCTTTAACGTGGAAAAAAATATGGAGCATGTGGAACAAAAATAGCTCAAATGTAGAACCACTCAGGGAATAATTTGGACTTACATAGTTAAATGAAAAATCTCCAAAGTCATATTCACCAGAATTACATCCAAGAACAACGTTTTATTTAGCAACTAACTGAGATGAATAGCAGCTTCAGTAGCTCTAAGCAAAGGCTCTATTCATCAAATTTAAGGACACAGGCAGAGGAAATTGATTCATTTCTGGACCTGATTGAGTTTCCACAGTTGGATGCATTGGAGGGAGACATGGCCTGAATGCTTCAATTCTCTGGTCATTGCCTGCATGTCATCTGGTCTGGAACGCCCTGCCCTTGCGTCCTCAGGTCTGACCAGTTTCCCCACAAGAGAAGAGACTCTTAGCGCCATACCACTTTTATGACAATCAATGAGATCTTTAAGAAATACTTGTGATCTTTCAATGGAAGCCGAGCCTTCTCTGCGGAGATGCCTGTAGGTGGGAAACTAGAGATGCATGAAATTTTGGAATACCTTATGAAAAGGAAGGCTTAGCTTGGTGCATTGGGCTCCGTTGGTGCTCCAGCAAATGCTTGTTAAATCAGTCAAAGGTCTCATGTTAAACTTACTACATTTGACACAGTTACAAGATTTATTTCTTTTCACCTCCTCCCCCTCATCCTGTGTGTTCTTGGGAACCAGAAGGTCCTTCTCCTATGGCATGTTATCACGGCTACTTCTGTTCTTTTGAGTCACTGAGTCACACTGGCTTTAGAGATGTCTTAACTTATCTCTAGAGTATGAAGGCAGGGACCATGTCTGCTAATTCACCCTTCACAAGGCACCTAGCAGGTGCTGGGAAAATACTTGTTAGAGGAGCAGGCTTGGTTCTGGCTTTGTAGTCTCATCACCCAGGAGGCTTGTTGGATGTCAGGATGCTAGGTTCCTTAGTTAACTCATTAACTTGGGTTTGGAAGCCTTGCCCCTGGAGTCAAAAGACCCTCGGTTTGAACCCCAGCCTGACCTACTAATTATGGGACCTCAGACCATTTCCTTAAACTCTCTGAGCTTCAGTGTCTTCAGCTCTAAAAAGGAAGTGATAACCTTCCCAAGATTTTGATGAGAGTTTAATGAAATTATGTATCTAGGATGGTCTAGGATAGAATCTAGTACATCATAGGTACTCAGTAATGCTAGATCTTTTCTGTTCACAGATCACGTTACTGATCAGTAGAACTTGAAAGTAAGAAGGAGCTGCAAACTTTTTAATAGTTCAAAAAGACCAATAGAATTGTTACATTGACTTATAATATTAACAAAAATGTTAAGCTTTTTAGGGAAATGTATCAACTTACTGTCTCGTGGTAATCTTTCTTGGTACATAGATGTCTCAGATTAATTACAAATGAACTATTCATATATGTAACGTAGTACGTAAAAACTCAAAATTGGGACGCCTGGGTGGCTCAGCCGGTGGAGCATCTGACTCTTGATTTCCGCTCAGGTCATGATCTCAGGGTCGTGAGATCGAGCCCCGCCTCTGGTTCCACCCTCAGCAGAGTCTGCTTGAGATTCTCTCCCCGACCCTCCCCCCCTGTCCCCCACCCACTTGTGTGGATGGGCACGCGCATGCTCTCTCTGTCTCTAAAACAAATAAAATCTTTTTTTTTTAATAAAAACTCAAAATTTATGAAGTATCCTTTGTTTCTTGGAACTCAAAACCTATGAATCCTTGGTTCTTGGAACTTGGATCTTTGGTTATTCAGAACCACCTGTTTTTGGGGCCTGGCTCTCAACTCTGTAATTATAATGGGCTTACAGAATTTGGGGGACTGAGTGTTCAATTTGAGTGTATTTAGTCATAAAGTGAAGCCAATCTGACAGCAATAAGAACACATTCTGGGAAGACAAAGCAAGTATAATTTTGCCTGAAACATAACAACTGCATATGTCTAGTTTTTGTTAGAGGATTTTATTGCAAATCGCTAAATAGTGGATGACGAATCATTTTACCACAGGCTTTTATTATCAGATGGCTGGAATCTTGCAATGGCATGAACTGACTAAGACATTCTAAAGAAAAAGAGAGTTATAGTTGAACAGTCCAGATTATTTGTGAAATCCTCAAAAACCCTCAGCTCTCTTGCATTTTACTATTTAAAATGTTTCAAGAAATTACCAGCGAGAATACTTTGGGAAGATAGTCTAAAGATAAAAAAATCAAAGAAGAGTAACTATTTACCAGCCTCCTGAATACACTATAAAAACCCTAATGATTTCATAAGATAGCACCTGGTTATTTGTTTATTACCAAATTCCAATGGGACTGTTTATGGCATGAGAAAAAAAAAAGCAAAAAGAGGAGGAAGAGTTTTTTGTTTTTTGTTTTTTTTTTAATCTTATTCATTTGAGAGAGAGCGAGAGCATGAGCAGGGGGTAGGGCAGAGCGAGAGGGAGAAACAGACTCCCCACTGAGCATGGAGCCTGGCCCAACATAGGGCTGGATCCCAGGACCCGGAGATCATGACCTGAGCCCAGGGCAGATGCTTAACTGATTGAGCCACCCAGGCGCCCTGAGAGAGAGAGAGCTTTTGATGCCTTGGTAGTATTTCCTGACTTCTCTTATAGGTGGATGATTTTTATGTTGTTTTGTATTTTTAAGTCAAATTTCCCATGATCCTGGTTTGAATTAGACTGAAGCTGGACTGAAATTGGGGGAAGGCTTTTTTTTTTTTACTAACACAGTAAATAAACATTAAGCTGCTGCAACCATGAGATAAATCCTTGTATATGTTTTCTTAAACCAAAGATGTATTTGCTGCCCCCCTCCCATATTTTTATCACTACTCTGTTGATAACATGAAAACCTGCTCTAGGGAAAACTGCAAGGAGCCATGTGTCTTTTGTGCCCGCTGGGCATGTAAAATGACTCACATTTCCATCACCTGTCCCCAAAGAATGTGTGTTGTGTGTTTTATCTTCCCCCACGTAGGGTCAATTCCATGATGAGGTTTGATATCCCAGAGTAAATCTTGAAGGTCTTGCCTAATTATTTGGACAAGAATTGTCTCTCTTAATCCTTTGCTCACAACATATAAAATAATTAAAAATAGAACATTGTGAGTACAATTACTGCAACTTGGATCTTGCAAAAGTAGGAAAGGAAGCTCTCGATTTTCTTACCAAGTGTACATTTTAATGGCTAATACCTCAATAATAATATCTAGCATCTCATAATACTGTTACATGATATTCATATGTCATAAACAATATCTCGTTTTGTTCCTACAATAACCCTATGATGTAGGTGGTACAAATATGATGAGTGTCGCTTTACAGATGAGGAAATCAAAGCTCAAAGGGAATTTAAGTGACGTGCCTGTAGTGAAGTGGCCAGTAGGTAGTGAATCACAACTCAGGCTCTAGTCGTCTTCTCCCTCCTTCTGTATGTCTTTTTCAGCTTTTAAAAAGAATGAGGTGAGGAACACCTGGGTGGCTTAGTCAGTTAAGCGCCTGCCTTCGGCTCAGGTCATAATCCCAGGGTCCTGGGATCGAGTCCTGTGTCAGGCTCCCTGCTCAGCGGGGGGAGTCTGCTTGTCCCTCTCCCACTCCTCCTGCTTGTGCTCTCTCTCTCTCTCTCTGACAATTAAATAAATAAATAAAATCTTTTTAAAAAATGAGGTGAAATTCACGTAGCATGAAATTAACACTTTTAAAGCGTACAATTGTATAGCATTTAGTACATTCATAATATTAATCAATCAGTACCTCTATCTGGTTTCAAAATATTTCATCATCCCCAAAGAAAACTCTGTACCCATTAAGCAGTCATGCCCAGCGTCTTCCAACCACCCATCGACCTTCTGTCTCTATGGGTTTACCCGTTCTGGATATTTCATATAAGTGAAATCATACAGTATGTGACCTCTTGTGTCTGGCTTTCATTGAGCATGTTTTTGAGGTTCAGTCACATTGTACTGCATATCAGTAGTTCATTCTCTTTTAGGGGTGAGTAATGTTCCATGTGATGCTTATATTATAATTTCTTTATTCGTTGATGCATAATTGAATTGTTTCTACTTTCTAGGTTTTTTTTTTTTAAGATTTTATTTATTTATTTTAGAGAGAGTGAGTGAGAGAGAGCCCAAGCAGGGAAAGGGGCAGGCAGAGGGAGAAGCAGACTCCCCTCTGAGCAGGGAGCCCAATGCAGGGCTTGATCCCAGGACTCTGGGACCATGACCTGAGCCGAAGGCAGATGCTTAACTGACTGAGCCACCAGGTGCCCCTCTACTTTTTAGTTTTTGTCAAAGGGCTAAGAACATCTGGACATTTGTTCAAATAATGCTAATTGTTGCTAATGGCTATTTAGATTGTTTCCATTTTTTGACCGTTATGAATAATGCTATAAACATTTGTGTGCAGATTTTTGTGTGGGCATACGTTTTCACTCATGTATATACATAGGAGTAGAAATGCTGGGTCATGTGATCATTCTATGTTTAACTTTTTGAGGAACTGCCAAACTGTATTCTTCAGTCACTGTACCATTTTACATTTCCACCAGAAATGTGGGAAGGTTTGAATCTATCCACATTCTCATTGACACTTGTTACTCTGTGTGTGTGTTTTATTTTTTTTTATTTTTTTAAGATTTTATTTATTTATTTGACAGAGAGAGAGCAGAAGAGCACAGGCAGGGGGAGCAGCAGAGGGAGAGGGAGAAGCGGGGATCCTGATGTGGAGCTTGATCCCAGGACCCTGGGATCATGACCTGAGCCAAAGGCAGACGCTTAACCGACTACGTCACCCATGTGCCCTGTGTGTATATGTTTTAATTATACCTGTCCTAGTGAGTCTGAGTGAGGACCTAGTAGCATCTCATTGTAGTTTTGATTTGCATTTTCCTAATGACTAATAATTTGGAGCATCTTTTCATGTGCCTATTTACCATTTGCATATCTTCTGTGGGGAAATGTTTATCAAGTCCTTTGCCCATTTTTGAATTGGGTTCCTTCTGTATTTCTGTTTTAAGAAGTATTCTGTCTCCCTTAAAATTCCATACTCGCTCCCTTGGAAAACTTACCTTCCCACTCTATCGGTGCATAATTACATAGAGAAAATACAATTGCACATTCCTGAGATATTTTTACGTGTGTATGTTTGTGTTCGGGGCTCTTTGTTACCTGTGCGAAGCGTCTATAGTTCTCCACAGGTAGAACTCATAACCTAAGACTGGAAGGCTGAGATCATTCTTGGGCTTGTGGTTCTCATTCATGGTCATTTGCCAGTCACCAGGGTGCTGTCCTCAGCAACAGCCCCGAGGAACCAGGGCTGAGTGGTATGCTGGATGGCAGCTTTGGGGACGTGGGCTTCGATTTAACTGGAACCAGAAAGAAGAGGAGTCGCCTGGTTTGCTGTCCTGTGTCAGACGATAATGTGACACCTGCTTTGGAGTGAAAGGTAAGGCTGGGGGTAAGTGACAGCTGGGATGGCAGTAAAGAGAGAAAGCCAGATACTCTTCTTAGCAGGCTCTAACAGCCTCTTGGGCCAGAGGGTATGACCACGGTCAGACACTTGCCAGGAGTCACGATCATGTTTATGCTCTTTGTATTTGTGTACCTGTTCCCTTTTGTCTGCCGTGGTGCTGAGTGCAGCTCTTTGTGAACATGCCAGCCTGTCTTAGGTGCGCTGACAGAAGCACAGGCGAAGGTTCTGTGCAGATTAGGGCCACTGTTTTGAAGGGGAGGCTGGGTGCTTTCAGAGCCACGCAAGCTGGTGGCTGCAGTCAAAGAAGGGTGACAAGTGGCCAGAGGGAGAGAGAGGCTGGGGAGCCACACTTCAGGCTGATTTCCTTTGGGGCCCCTTCCTGACACGGCTCTGTGTTTATCCCTCACACGGGTCTGTGTTCTCTTGCAAATGTGACTGGCTGAGACTCAGAGATATTAATTTACAGACTCTTCATGTTCTCCCTTTCACCTCCCTTCTTTTAATCAGATGGTTGGCTCTGGTTCATGATCTCAGGAAAAGGAGGTAACTGGCCACAGCGCAGAAATTCCCTATAAATGACTTATTTCTGTGCTCCCATAGCCCACATATTGGGGGGGGGAGCTTAGAAGATTTTGTATCTGAACACAATGCCTGGGTGAGAGGGGGTGCTTTCCTCTCACCCCCAAACTCGAAAGAAGATTCTCTTGGGCTGACCTGGGGAGGAGGAGAGCTAAGGTGGGTATGTGGACACGAACAGGGAGAGGGGTGGGGGTCCCTGAGCAGACGGGGCAGTGCCCTGCTCTCCGGGAGAGCCTGGATGGCGATGAGGCCCCAGGGAGGGAAGAACTCAGTGAGCTGTGCTAGGCTAAGTAATGGCCCCTCCTGAAATGTCCCCATGCTAATTCCAGAAGCTTTGCACGTATGTTACCTTCCACGGCAAAGGGGACTTTGTGGATGGGCTTAACTGCAGGATCCTGAGATGGGGAAAATGAGCCTGGAGTACCCAGGTGGATGCAGTGGGACCACTGGAGGCTTGCAAGTGGGAGGCAGGTGAGCTGGATCCCTGGAGATGTGATGATGTGATGCTGCTGGCTTGGAAGATGGAGGAAAGTGCCGGGGGTCCAGGCATGCAGCTGGCTTCCAGAGGTGGCCAAAGCACGTAAACGGATTCTCCCGTAGCGCTTCTAGAAGGAACCAGTCCTGCTGACTGTCACTTTCCTTTTAGCTCCTCACACCTATTTTGGCCTTCCGACGTCCAGAACTGTAAGGTAATACGTTCGTGTTGTTTGTGGTGATTTGTTCTAGCAGCGCTGGGGGACGGGGATGAGGCGGGGCGGGGGGGACGCAGGGGGGCTCAGAGGCTGTGTCGTGCATCTCCTAAGCCCCAGGTGGGGCCCAGCAGCAGCAGAAAGCCAGCAGGATGGTTTAAGGGACCCCATGCAGGGCCAAGGGAAGCCCCAGGTCTGACTGGGTGGACTGATGACCAAGGACCCAGTCCCCTGGCAGGTCAGCAGCACCCCGGAATTTCCTGTCACAGTCCAAGGGAAGACTTGCTCCCTCCATGCAAGATTAAATGTGTGTCACCCAAGCCTCAGTGAGAACTGAAAAATGAAATAAAGTAGGTGAGCATTCTCCCACACCGGGCAGGGGGACTGAAATTCCTACTTTCTACGTAACGTTTCCATTTCAAGTGGAGGGGATGGAGCATCTGCCGTGAGCTCTGTGCTTGATATACGCGTGTTCTAGTTAGTTGTCACAGCCCAGTGAGGTCAACATCCCTCGTCGGCGTCAACTTAATTTGCTCCTGAAAATGTGCCAGAGAGAGGACTTGCGAAATGAGACTCTATTCCGTTATTTTAAATACATAACATTATAGTGAGCTCCAGTCTTATCCAAAAATTACAGTCACCTCGCTCCAGATATCACTGAACATCTCTCAAGCAGCGATACAACCACTCTTCACGGATTTCTGTATCATATAAAGCATTAAGAACACCAACTGTCTAATTATTAAACACTGGGCATTTTGTGTTTGATACACAATACTATGCAGTCTTACACACCAACTACATTTTCCTTCCACACTGAAAGGAACGGTAGTGAAAATAAACAATAAGCAGAAATGTTAAAGATACACAGTGAGTGCCAGGAACGCTAATGAAGGGCGCAGGTCTGAGAAGACCATGGTTTTCCTTACAGTGTCCCGGCCAGGGGCAGGCGTGCACCGTCACTTGGTCTCTGCCACATCCATGAGGAGCCCTTGAAACCTGGATGACCACAGAATGCATGACCAAGTTGGGACAGTTGTTGGGAGGCTGTTGATAATCACGATGGGATAATGGTAAGAACTGGAACACTCTGGAGCAAAGTGGCATTATGTGGTCATTCCGTTTAGAGTAGCTCTGCACTTCGGAGAATGAATTTTGCGTTTTATGGTAAACATATGGAGGGTAAGAGTCCAGGGTGTTCTTGTTTCTCTTTTTCAGGCAAGAGAAAGCAGGACTGAAAGCGAGTAAGCACTGGCCCAGGGTCCCACGGAGTAGAAATTCAAACCGTCTGTAGGCTTCCTGCTGTGGTTTTTGTGAGTGGTTTCAAAGCCTTTAAACTTGGACCTCTTTCCTGAGACTCCAGAGAGTTCGTTCCAGCCCCACCAGAGGCACGGGGAAGCCGACGGCTGTCCCTCCTTCCCGCCCCTGGCTTACAACCTCCGGGGCTGATTGGAAGGCGCCAGTCTGAATGGTCCTTCATCTCTAGTGTGCGGGTCTATGTCAGGGGCCTCCCTAGAGCAGGGGAGATGGGACACCGTCATTGCCCCTCATGCAGAGCCATTGATCCAGCCATCCATTCTTTCAACTGATATGATTGTGTTTTGCTTCTAACTCATGATTCCTCTCAAGAGCCCTCTGTTGGTTTGCTAGCACGCTGTAACAAAGTAGCCCAAGCCGGGTGGCTTAAAACAAGAGAAACATACTGTCTCATAGCTCAGGGGCCAGAAGTCTGAAACCAAGGTATTGGTCGGCAGGGTCATGCTCCCTTCAAAGACTCTAGAGGGGAATCCTTCCGTGCCTCTGCCACCTTCTGCTGGTTGCTGGTGTTTGGTGGCTCTTGGCAGCCGGACTCCCTTCTGTGCCTCCATCTTCACATGGCTGACTTCCCCGTGTGTCTGTGGCTCTACCGTGGCCTCCTTAGGAGGATATCAACCATTGGATTTAGGACCCATCCTAATCCAATATGACCTTATCTTAAATACTTACATCTGCCAAGATCCTATTTCCAAATATGATCCCAGGGTGAAGTTTCTAGTGGAGACTCACTTGGGGACCTGGGGGGTCACTATTTAACCCATTGACACCCCCTTTTACTTCTCACAAAATCTCCACCTCTTTGTTCTTGCCAAGGCATGATCAAGAGTTAAACATCACTGGAATATCCATATGGGAAAAGTCTCAGGTGCCACAGTGTGGTGGCAAAAGATGGGGTGGGGGTCGGGCCAGGGGACTTGTCTAGAAATTGCATTGGCATGGCTCTTTTTACCAGATTGGGGAAAAGTCCATTCCTTTACATGAATAGGGGTTAAGGGGTCAGAGTTTCTGGTGGAAATTTGGGAACCTTAAGACTCCAGAGCCGAGGCACCTGGCCCACTCAGTCAGTAGAGCCTGCAACTTTTGATCTCAGGGTTGTGAGTTCAAGCCCCACATTGGGCTAGAGTTTACTTAATACAAACAAACAAAACACAACTCTCCAGAGCCACTTCTTGCCATCACTGCTATTAGGAGAGTTCTTTAGAAAGAAGAAATTCTTCTCCACTTTAGTTTTAAAAAGTCAATCTTGGGCGCCTGAGTGGCTCAGTTGGTTGAGCGACTGCCTTCAGCTCAGGTCATGATCCTGGAGTCCCGGGATCGAGTCCCGCATCGAGCTCCCTGCTCAGCGGGCAGTCTGCTTCTCCCTCGGACCTCCCCCCTCTCATGCTCTCTCTCTATCTCATTCTCTCTCTCAAATAAATAAATAAAATCTTAAAAAAAATTTAAAAAAAGCAACCTTTAAAAAACCAATTTAAAAAATCCATCTTTATATGAATGGGTTAAGTTGAATACATATTACTTAAGTGATTTGATTTTTCAACTTACGGAATTTGAAAAAATTACTTTCTGTGTTTTCCTCTCAACTTGTTGAAGTCAGACCCTCACCTGTGGAGTCTCATCTTACACCGTTCCCTATGTGTATTTTTAAATTTTACATTTTCTTACATGTATATTCTTGCCCCATCCAGCTCTCACCGTGTCATGAGCCAAATGCCTTGTGTATCACTTAGTTTTCCTGATTTGCTTCAATGCCTCTGAAGGAATGTGCCAGATCCCTTGGTGCAGTGTACCCTGGGCTTTAGTAGACTGTGCACATCTTGTACACCCGTACTGTCCCTATTCATCTTGGCATCCCCTGTAGTGTACAGCAAAATCTGCTTGGCACAAGGATGGGACTCAGCCGCATGCTTTTTGAATGAGGGAATACCCCATGTGAGAGAGAGACAGATTTCACCTCCTCTGCTAACTGGATGAGCTCCCTTCCTTCCCATTGGTGTCCCTCCTCTCTCGAGGCTGCCCCGCGGAATGACACATCTGTTCCTCTCACTGCCCAGCAGCCTCTGCTGGTACCTTCGCTCCTCTGTTAGCGTGGGTTTCATGCCTCCACCCAGCAGCCATTCCTGCTCTGTGGACCTTACACCAAGGAGAGCGGGATCTGCAAGTTAATCATGATTGGAACCTTCGAGATCCCAGGTGCATGTTCAGATGTAAAGCACCTCATAAATGTGTAGAGATGGCTTGACGCAAGGTGCATGAGATGACTGCTCCGATTCCATGTCTTATAAAACTGCCTGGGTTTTTATAGTTAAGAAAACAGCATACAGAAGCTCATGCTCCACCAAGAGTACAAACTTGCTCCATGAAGAGAGACTGTGGGTCGCTCATGACCCAGTTCTAGAACAAAGGACAGATCCTTCAAACCAGTATGCCTCGGTCTAAGCTTTCAACGCTTTCCACTTTGGAATCACAAATCTTCAGTCGTCATACTTTTCAAGCAGGCACGCTTCAAGCATTTCAAATCCTAGTTCCTTGGGGGAAGGGTTCACAGCAAAAGGCTCTCCTAACCTTGCTAGGTGTCTAGAGAAACACTAAGGATTCTTCTCCTTTCTCACATCGCTGTCATATCAGCCCCCATTCGTCAAATTTTGGGATGGTGGAGGGGTATCCTGAACAGTACATCGCATATATCACTTTTCAATCCAGATAAAGAGTTGATGCTACAGACAATCAAATGAGTTATCCAACTTCCTCCTTTTCTTGTGCTCCCAATAAGCTCTCTGGCAACTTTAGAGTGGTGAGGGGAATGTTTGGTCTTTATCTAGATTCCTTCTTTGATCTTATGTAACAACCATGTGCAGAGACTTCCCTAGGATTCCAACACCCATGTCATCGCCACCCTTGACCTTTGTGCCACAAGATCTGTAGAGAATTGTATGGCTGAGCCATTGGGACACAGCCGATCACTTCGCGTAACTGGACACACTCTCCATTCAGTTTTCACCGCATTTCATTGCTCCAAATGCAGTCACTTGCACTGGGCCACTCAAGGGCCAGCGTGTGGCCCTTCATACTGGGCAGCCATCGTGTGGTTACCCCGTGGCACGTGTCTGTTCCCACTTGGCAGGGGCCGCATGGTCCCTCAGTTCAGAGCTGGTCACTGGAAGCATGACAGAGCCCAATGGGAGACAAAGCTCTAGAACTTCTGCACCTCACCCCATCGCATATTCATTCAAAATTCAACACACGCTCATCGAGAGCAAGCACTGTTCTAGGCACTGGGAAAGAGCGGGAAACTAAACAAGCCAAGATTCTGGCCCTCCAGGAACTTACCTTCTCTTGTGGGAGGCAGACACTAAACAAGATAAATAACAAAAACATACACTATATGAAACGATGATACACACTGTGGAGAAAAATAAAGCAAGGAAGGTGGATAAGCAAGAAAGGAGAAATGGAAGCAGGCCTCACTGGGAAGGTGACATTTCCATAAAGCCTGAAAGGGAAGAGGGACTGAACCTTGAGGATATCGGGGGGAAAAGCATTCCAGCCAGAGGAAAGAGCAAGTGCAAAGGTCCTGAGGTGGGAACACGCTCATGTGTCCTGTGGAAAGTGAAGACACCAGTGTGGCTAGAGTAGGGTTGACAAGGAGAGTGGAAGGAGATAAGGCTTTTGAAAGACTTCAACAGTAATGGATTTAGCATTCCCTAAGAAAATTTCATTTTTAGCATTAAAAAATAAAGAAGAAATGTAAAGTATTTGGTGGAGAGGAGAACAGATGTAACTGTCCTTGATGAGATCTAGTTCCCTTTCCTTAGTTCAAGAGTGACAGTGGTGGGAGAAGAAGGGGAGGGGGCAAGAGTAGAGAGGAGTAGTGAGAGGAAAGGAAGGAATAGGGCGAGCTCGCCCAGCCCAGCCCGGCTTCGTCCAGTCTCCCCACCACACCCCAGATCTCTGTGTCAGACCCCCTCCGCCCACAGTGGAAGCACCTGTACAGAACATCCAGAAACCACACGGAACTGACCCGTCCTGGAAGGAGCTCAGCAACTACTGCGACGCATCTTCCGTCTGCCCTGCCTGTGGACTCACCTCTGACAACCCACAGCCAGCTCCTAGTCAGAAGGCAGGATGGGGTCCTATTTGCCTGACCCTAATGGAGAGGAAGAGATTACAGGGGACACGGTTTATTTATCCAGCGTTTGTTCATTGAGCAAATATCTCTTGAAGTCCTACTATGTGCCAGGCACTGCTACCTGGGATCAGACATTCTTGCCCCTGTGCCCAAGGAACCTACAGACCCGCCACAAGTAAAGGGCACACTCTTCAGGTGTTGGGGCCGCATTTTTTTTCATCTGAATGAAAGGGCTGAAATGAGCACATGAAATGCTTGAACAGCCTCTGTGCAAGCCCCAAAGACCTACGCGTTGGTACTTCAGGCAGAAAAAAAGGAGACTCCACTCAGGATGCCTTAAAGAGCACAGGCCGACTAAGGCTGTGCTGTCCTTTAAGAAACAGCACAACTTTAGAAGATGGGCCAATATGTTCCTCAACAGCTAGCATCCTTTCATTCCCCGCCCCTCTACTATGCTACTAAGGAGGAACTCAGTTTCTTGCTCTCTACCTCCAAAGAACCTGCTCTTTTTTTAAAAAAAATTATATTTTATTTATTTATTTTAGAGAGTGTGAGTGCAGGTAGGGGGAGGGGCAGAGGGAGAGGGAGAGCGAGAATCTCAAGCAGATTCCACACTGAGCGCAGAACCCAACGCGGGGCTCAGTCTCACGACTGTGAGATCATGACCTGAGCTAAAATCAAGAGTCAGACACTTACCTGACTGAGCCACCCAGGTGCCCCTCCAAGGAACCTGCTCTTAAAGACCCAAAGACTATGTCCCAAATTCACACCCCCTGAGAGAAGAGATCTCACTGGTCAGCCATTCCACCTCCTGCGCAGTGTGCCTCTGGGCCGAGATCATGGGCAAGGCTGCCAGGGTGTGGATAGGTAGCTATTACAGGGTCAGGCTCTCATTCCCAGCTGGATTAGCTCTGGGCAGTGCACTGGTTTCACATGATAACATCTAGATGTTACCTTTACCCATAAGGAAGCCCTCACACAGGAAGTGGTGGAAATGACAGGCATGGTGAGGTTCCCTATCAAAATTCCTGTGAGAATACAAAGTGCCTAGAATAATAAAGAGAAAAAAGTCTTGAAAAAGAAGAGCGAAGTTGGAAGACTTAAGACTTCCCAATTTCAAACCTTGCTACACATTCGTAGTAATCAAGACAGTGTGATGCTAGCATAGGGATAAACATACACATCAGTGGAATAAAATTGAGAATCCAGAAAGCAACCTCACCTTTATGGTCAGTTGATTTTCCACAAGGATGCCAAGACCATTCAATAATGCAAGAATAGTCTTTTCAACAGAGCATGCTCAGCCAACTGGCTTTCCACATGCAGAACAACGAAATCGGACCCCTACCTCACATCATATTAAAAAACCAATTCAAAAGAGATTATAGACTTAAATGTAGGAATTAAACCATAAAACTCTTCAGAGAAAACAGAAGAGTAAATCTTTGTGGGTTTGATCATAATATGACACCAAAAGCCCCGTGACAAAGAAAAAGAGATAAATTGTACTTCATTAAAATTTAAAACGTTTGTGCTTCAAAGGACACCACCAGGAGAGTGAAAAAACAACCCCCAGAATAAGAGAAAAGATATGCGTGTTATAGAGCTGAGACTTGTATCCAGAACACCTAAAAAAGAGTTTGAAGTCAACAATAAGAATGCAAACAACCTAATTTTAAAATGGGGAAAGGATTTTAAAGATATTTGCTCCAAAGAAAATATACAAGTGGTCCATAGGCATATAAAAAGATGCTTCACATCACTGGCTTCAAGAGAAAATCTTGATACATTTACATAAAAATAGTTTTGAATAATCTGCATTGCAAACACCACTGTAACAAATTTAAATAGCAAACAATATTCTGGAGAAAAGATACAGGCAGTTCATATCCCAGAACAAGGGCTAATCTCCTTAACATATTAGGAGCTTTTACAAGTAACCATTATAATAACAAATTCCACATTTTAAAGGGGGAAAACAGTTGAAGGAATGAATAGAGGTTTTTTATAAGAAGAAATTTTGTTTTCTCCAGAGAGATAATATGCCCATGACAGCAGGGGGGTGGGGAATGGGGAGAGGGGCCCCTCTTAAGCAGGCTCTACCTAGCATGGAGCCCAACTCAGGGCTCCATCTCATGACCCTGAGATCTTGACCTGAGCCGAAATCAAGAGTCTGACACTTAACCGAGTCACCTAGGCGCCCCTGTGGAAAGAAATTTTAAAACTACCTGTAAAAAGATGTTTATTTTCAATAATAAGTGGTATAAGTATTACAACCTCATTGAGAAACCACTTTCCCTGGTCAAAGTGGCAAAGATCAATAATTTTCATAACACTGTTAGAATTCAGGAATAACTTTTATACATTGCTAGTAGAAATCCATGAAGGGTGATTTGGCTAGATATATCAAGATTACAAGTGCTACATAGCCTTTGAATCAGCAATTCCACTATTGGAAATGTGTTCAGTAGAAGCTGTACATACTTAACAACCAACTGTCCCCCAAAATAAGGGAACGGGCCCTTTATCTATAGACATTGCCAGTTTTAATGGTATAAATACTTCCACGTGGTTAATTTCAAGCTATTCTCCTAACATCAACCAGTGCTCACAGGTCCTGAAATTTTAACAAATGGCTCTCAAAAAGCCCATGTGAGCCTGCAACACCACACTATTAAAAAGTCATCAGAATATTGAAAAGAACATATGCAAAATTGTGCCATTATGTGTAACAACAAAGATTTGAACCATTCTAAATGGCCATCGGTAGAGAACTGCTAAAATAAATGATTAGACCATAAAGTTATTAAAAAATTTTGAGAAAGCTCTTTATTTATAGATCTGGAACAATTTCTAAGCTATATTTCTTAAGTTAAAAAGAAAACCAAGGTACAAAGCAGTGTGTGTCATCTAACATTTGACAAAAAGGGGGGGAACACAATCCATAGAATGTCTCAGGAAGGGTATTTAAGAAACTGGAAGCATTGATTTCCTCAGGGGAGGGGAAATCGGTCACACACACACACACACACGCACACGCACGCACACGCACACGCACACACGCACAGGTGCACTGCTCAGCACTCTGCTGAACATTCTAGGGGGTTCTCCGCAGATCTCTGGAGTGCCTTCTCTATGTCTTCCGACTCCTCTGTTCTGCAGATTCTAGCTGCCTTGGACTCCCCAAAATCTTGGCTCTATGTCCTCAACTCAGCAAGTCTGCTGGTCTCCACCTGATTTCCTCCTGTCTCCAGGCAGTAGGCTGGGGCAGGCGGAGAGCTCATCTCCTTTGCTTCCCCCTTCTCAGAGATCACGGTCTTTCACTGCCTGATGTTCAGTGTTTTGACAACTGTTGCTTTACATACTTTCTTTGGTTCCTTAGTTGTGTTGGGCAGAAGGGTAAATTCAGTCCCTGTTACTCCGTCTTGGCTGGAAATAGAAGTCCAATAATGTTTTTAGAAAGAAATATATAGTAGAATATATTTGTGGCTTCAGGGTAGGGAAAGATTCCTCTCTCTCTCTTTTTTAAGATTTTATTTATTTGAGAGCGACAGAGAGCATGAGTGGAGAGAGGGAGAAGTAGAGTCCCCACTGAGCAGGGAGCCTGACATGGGGCTCATTCCCAGGACCCTGAGATCATGACCTGAGCCAAAGGCAAACGCTTCACTGGCTGAGCCGTCCAGGCACCCCTAGGGAAAGATTTCTTAATGAAGCCTTAAACATAGATCATACAAAAATGACTAAAGTTTTATATTAAAATAAGGCCCATCAAGAAAGTGAAAATAAAAGTCACAGAAGGGGGAGAAGATTGATCTGCAGTGCATACAATAAACGAACAACCCATAAGGGGGAAAAAGTTGCAAATCAAGATCTAGAAATCAGATAAAACCCAAGATAAAACCTTGCAAAAGTCATTAATAGGTGCCACCCAGAAGAGAAACTCTATAAATAGCCAGTGATCCTATGAAGTGGTGCTCAACTCATAATCAAGGAAATGTAAGTTAATACCAAAATGTCAGAATTTGCCAAGATAGACCAAAAAATGTAAAAACTAACAACTCCAAGGGTTAACAAAGTATGACACAGCAAGAACTCCCTTCCTTTGCTTGTGGGAGTACAAACTAATGTAACTGTTTTAGAAAACAGTTTGGTACTTTCTAGCAAAGTTTAAGATATACAAACTTCATGATCCAGCCAATCCACTGATGGGTCTATACCATTCAGAACCTCATGCATACATGTAACAAGATATAGGTTAGGGAATGTTCATAGCAGCATCTTTCATAATAACTAAATAATAAAAACCATTCAAATGTCCATCAACCTAAAATGGATGAATTATGGTATCTATTCTTATGATATATAACCTTAACATTCAGGGAGCTAAGTCATATACAATGTGAAAAAAAAACTTTATAATTTTGAGCAAAAGGAGGCCAGATTCTAAAGAAAGCATTTGGCATGATTCTGTTCATAAAATTCAGAAACAGGTGAAACGAAGGATATTAGTTAGAGATGCACTCTTAAGTAGTAAAACTGTAAATAAAATAATGTAAATGTTTTCCTTAAAAAGTAACTCATGTCAAAATGAAAATTCCATGAAATGATACAGGAAAAGCACTTAACCCATTACTTGGTGCATAATCTGTGCTCAATAAATTTTAGCTAAAAGTGTTTATCTTTGTCCTAAAACCCAGTCCTTTTCCTGGCAAACAGCGTGTACTTGAGTTGGGGGTGAGGAGGTGGTAAGGTAGCCGATTAACTCCAAGATGAGAATCCTAATGATCAAGACAGTGACCTACCACTTAGCTTACTTGTTATAGACTCTAAAATGGTATGTATTTCTCCCGAGGCATTTCTTTCTGTGTGAAATATATGTGTTCTCAGTCATAATTATTGATTTCGTATCCATCCTTTTCTTACAGTCAATGAGAAAATATATTCAGCCAAGGCAAGTAAATGTACATTTAAGAGATTGGCCCAAACGTTGGAATAAATTTCTCGAAAGTGACTAGAATCAAGTTGGGAGAGAAAATATGAGGTCTGTGGTCAAGGGGAAATTGGAGATGGCACAGATTGTCTTGACAACGCCATCTGTGCATGGATGGGTTGTGATTCATAACTAGAGGTAAAAACATAATCAACCTTGGTTTTCAGCTAGAGTTGAATAAGGATATTGGTGGCATAATTTGGGAAGTGCTCTATGGAGGTGGGAGGGGGAAACAAGACTGCAAGGAGCTGGAACAATTAGCCATCAATGTCTTCATTCCATGTGCTCGTTGCTGAGCCGTATGTATTATCTGGAGTTATCTCTAGAATACCAACAATGGAGGAGCCATAGGATTTTAAACACATTTTTAAAAGGCAATATACATAATAAGCTAGAACCTATAGAGAGCGCTTTCTATGTTGTAAATATTTTTCCAGGACTAGCACATTGAATGCTCATGACACTAGGAAATTGCAGATGAGGTCCTTGAGGCAAGGAAAAGTTTAAAGAACTTATCAAAGGTCACACGATTACCAGTTACAGTGTTGGAGCTAGGTTTGAATCCAAACGTTCTGACTTAGTTAGAGCCCCTAACTCTACCGTCCAGCTATACTGCCTTTGTAGAGGGTGATGTCTTCGTAAAACATGAAAATCATGAGCTCAGCACCTAGATAGCAAGAATATTTAATAAAAATTGAGTCACCAGCTATGCCTCATTAATAAAACCCTTCTGTAAACCACATCGTGAATTACACAGATGATTCAGAGGTTTGTATATTAGTTAAGATTGCATTTGGCTGCCATCAGAGGGTTTATTTGTCTTGCTTATCAAGAAGGCTAGGGGCAACGACGTGGATGGAACTATGCTAAGCGAAATAAGTCAATCAGAGAAAGACAATTATCATATGATCTCACTGATATGAGGAATTTGAGAAACAAGGCAGAGGATCACAGGGGAAGGGAGGGGAAAATGAAACAAGACGAAACCAGAGAGGGAGACAAACCATAAGAGACTCTTAATCTCAGGAAACAAACTGAGGGTTCCTGGAGTGGAGGGGGGTGGGAGGGATGGGGTGGCTGGGTAATAGCCATTGGGGAGGGTATGCGCTATGGTGAGCGCTGTGAATTGTGTAAGACTGTTGAATCACAGGCCTGTACCTCTGAAACAAATGATGCATTATATGTTAAAAAATAAATAAAAAATAAGAAGGCTAGGGGCAGACAATCCAAGGCTAGGATTGTAGCTTAGTGATTCCACATGGGATCTGGGCTCCCTCGGCATTCTCGCTTGTCCCTGAGTCGCTCGTAACTTGCTTCCTCAGCAGTGCAAGATGACTTCTGTCTGTCCACTCACAATGTTTGTGTTCCAGGATGAAAGAAATGGGGAAGAGGTCGACACAAAAGCCAGAAGTCTAAAGGGCATGGCAACTGAACCTCTCTCTTCTTAAAAGCTTTCTTAAAAGTTTCACCCAAGGATTTCTGCTTATATGTCCTCGGCTGCTTCTAAGTCAATCCTCGAAAGTGCATGGGGAAACAGGGGGTGCAAATGGGAGCTGGGCTGGTCAAGTACTGGTGTGCGTCGCAGGATGACTTGATAGTTACAGCCCTGCTCCTAGGAGACATTTATGGTGGTTTCAGGACGGAAGGCCAAGTACTCCTGCCTATTATCCAACGAATGAATACAGATTTGCTGTCACCTGCCTGGGCTTGTCAATGGCAATATTCCCTATAAAAAGGTACCTGTAGCTATTGGCAGGCAAAACCATCCTAGGGGAGGGCCATCTACTTTTACTTGTTCAGCATTCATTCCCAAATCTTCTGGTAACAGCACCTAGTTTTTCTTTGAATAACTTGGTATCCCAGTCTCAGGCTCTGGATGTGGTTAGGGCCAATGTCCAGGCTTAGCTAGTCAGTATACACCATTTCCTTTGTTGCAATGATTATAAGTTCAGGGATAGCTGAGTGACTCAAATTAGCTCGTTAGGACTCAACACTAGAACTCTCTCTTTTTTTTTTTAATAATTTATTTATTTGAGAGCGAGAGTAAACGAGAGTGAGGGAGCATGAGCAGAGAGGTGGGGGAGCAGCAGAGGGAGAAGCAGACACCCCCCACAAGCAGGGAGCCCGATGCGGGCTTGATCCTGGGACTCCAGGATCATGACCTGAATCGAAGGCAGGTGCTTAACCGACTGAGCCACCCAGGTGCCCCTCAACACCAGAACTTTTATTGGAACAATTGGAATGATTGAACTTTTCCCCTCGGATTGCTATCTAGAAGAATAAGGTGAGCTTGAAGCTGCTGGGAGCAACCACATGGCAGATTTTGCATGAAATTAAAGTCAGAATAGAGGGAAGTGTCTGGATGGCTCTTGATTTCGGCTCAGGTCATGATCTCAGGGTCATTAGACTGAGCCCAACATCAGGCTCTGGGCTGAGTGTAGAACCCGCTTAAGATTCTCTCTCTCCCTCTCTCTCTATGCCCCCTCCCTCCCTCATGCACACATTCTCTCTCTCTCTCTTTCTCAGAAAAATAAAGTCAGAACAGAGGAAGACCGAACCAAGAGATCAAGAGAAATACTGAGACTTCATGATGTTGTTTGAACCCCTGAATCCATCTATACCTGAAAGTCCATAACCTGGTTTTTTTTTTTCATATGTAAGTCACAAAATCCTTTAAAAAAAAAAAAGCTATTACTAGTTGAATTTAATTTCTGTTATCTGCACTTGAAAGAGACTTCAGTAATACACAGCCAGACTACATCATCGCCGATTCTTCAAATCCCACTGGTCCTCTGTCTTCACACACACAATACACAGTCACTCTGAGATTCACATAGGCTTGAGTCTCTCCTTTTTGTCAGGGAGAAGGGAGCAGAGGGGCCCATGCCATCCGCTTTCACAACTCTGTGTCTGGAAACCAGAAGACAAATAGTGCCGAAAATCATATCACAGGTAAAATGGCATCTACACAGATGAAACATTGCTAAGCATGCATTTCTTTCCACTCCCTTTCTACCAAGAAAAAAAAAAATCATCTTGAAAATGCTTGCACTTTTCTTACGGAGCATTTTGGGGGCTAGCCTTGCAAAGCGACCCACGAAAATCTGTGAGAGAATGCGACCAATAGAAACTCTTGAAGGTGACGAAATTTTTGTGATGAACGTCTTGAAGAGATTTACTGGAATGCTTGGCCTTCTCTGCTGGCTCCAAGATAAACATTTGTTTGAGGAAACAATTGTGAGAAATGCTTCTGTTTGAAAAACATTTGCTTATGGAGCAAACATTTGATGTTGAAATCTATACTTAAACAATTAGGTTGCTGCCAAATAAAATACTTGTCCACCCAAACATATGTTTCAATGGAAAAATGCTTGCCAGTGTAGATAGACAAGAAGGAAATGCCCGAAACTTGGTCATACTCAAAAATATGTTCAAAAGTCAGGTTGTTAATTACTGAATTTTCAAAATGTTAATTTTCCAATCAATGTCCCAGGGTCCCTTGTCAATTACTATATTATAAAGATGGCCTAAGAATGTATTACATGAGCATGCATAGCCTTTTTAAAGTTTCATTTAAGAATCTGGCAGTCTTGGGCGCCTGGGTGGCTCAGATGGTTAAGCGTCTGCCTTCGGCTCAGGTCATGATCCCAGAGTCCTGGGATCGAGTCCCGCATCGGGCTCCCTGCTCCTTGGGAGCCTGCTTCTCCCTCTGCCTCTCTCTCGCTCTCTCTCTCTGTGTCTCTCACTAATAAATAAATAAAATCTTTAAAAAAAAAAAAGAATCTGGCAGTCTTGTCAATGAAAAAATGATTATTTTTCTTTGAGTCTCAAGAATCTTATCATTGTTCTGTAACTTCTTTTTTTTTCTTTTGAAGGGGGGATTAACAATTATTAGTCTGTAAGTAATCCTCAGGAAATCTATCTGCCTATTCTAAAACATTTTCCTACATGGTTTTTACTTCAGAAGAATCTTTTAAACTTCTCTCAGGCCTAATGTATATATATATACACACACATATATATTTAAATAAAAAAGTATGTTTATATTAAATTCTATATAATAGATAATATATAAAAATATAAAATAGATAAAATATATTTATATTAATTATATATAGGGGTACCTGGGTGGCTCAGTTGGTTAAGCATCTGACAATTGATTTTGGCTCAGGTCATGATCTTGGGGTCATGAGATGGAGCCTCACGTCTGGCTCTATGCTCAGCAGGGAGTCTGCTTCTCTCTCTCCCTCTACTTCTGCCCCACTCTGCTCACGCTCTCTCTCTTTAAAAGAAATCTTTAAAAAAATAAAATTATATATATATATAAGATTCTATATATAATAAGATTCTATATATGTGTATATCTTTTTTTTTTTTAAACATAGTCCTTTATAGTTTGAAAAAAGCAGGTCAGAGAGTCCTAGCTTGTACCATCCAGAACCAGGAAGTGGCATTGCTGAGCTTACCAAATCATGGTCATTGTATTTTCTGCTGAGCTGCTGGCTTTATACCGGAGCTCTCAACAGTTTTTCACTTACCATACTTGTAAGTGAACTAATGTTCGTTCAGGACATTCTCATAAAAACACTGTTTTGGATCTACGGAATAGAAGTGCAGGGCCCCCAGGGAGTGGCGTTCTGCCTCTGACAAAGGGCAGCCAAACATCCCACTGTTATGCCCATGGACGGACTTGGAAAAATCCCCTGAGCCTCCCAGTTTATCTGTGTCGGGTCCTCTCTCCAGGTCTCTGCTCAGGCAGTCCCCCTGTCCTGTAATGCCTTTCCTTGCTTCCTCGCCACCTGCCTGAATGCGGACCGTCCTTAGAGCCCACCTCGTTTGTGAAGCTTTGCTTCATCATCTCCTGGTCTACAGTGACAATGGTCTCCTCTCCTGAACTCATGTCGCTGACTGGGCTCCAGAGCCTGGGAACTGGGCAAGGAGAGCTGGGAACCCACCTGATTTCCCCAGATCACTAAAGGCAGGGACATTGCGAATTTATCCTCTTTTGCTTTCCCCCAGCGACCTGCACAGGGTCTTATTTGGTTCTAAAGACAAGGTTTCCTGGTTCCAAAAAGGAAACTGAGAGTAGGATTGATTGATTAATTGATTGATTTCCTGGGAGGCTCTTATACAAAGAACATAGACTCAGAAATCATACAGTAGGGGCGCCGGGGCGGCTCAGTCATTAAGCGACTGCCTTCGGCTCAGGTCATGATCCCAGGGTCCTGGGATGGAGTCCCCCCCTCAGGCTCCCTGCTCAGCAGAGAGTCTGCTTCTCCCTTTGCCCGCCCCCCCCCCCGCCCCCGCTCATGCTCTCTCTCTCTCTCAAATAAAAAAAGTCTTTTAAAAATTTAAAAAAAAAATCAAAGAATAAAAACACATTTCAGTGTCATCCTTTGACCCCCTAAGTCAGAGGAGAGTGAGAGCAGCACTCCAGCCAGCAGAGTGAATGGTGAGGGGGCAGAGGGGCTTCCCAGGGCTCCCACAGGCATATCGTAAGAGCCCCTGTGGGAGAGGGGGCCCTATTTCTGCGGGCTGCCCTGGGACGAAGCCCTTAGGGCCCCCTCATTTGTGGGGCTAACCAGAAGCCAGGCCGGCTCCTAGACGGTTGCGAGGCACTCAGGAGAACCCACCATGCACTAGGAACCACCACCCCTCAGAATGTGAATCAACCGTAGCATATGTTCCTAATTTCAAACAGATGCACTGCAATATGCGTGCCTCATCCTGATTAGAACATAAGGCCTACAGGCTTCAACTAATTTAGGCAATGCTCTGGTGACCCAAAGCAGACCGTGTTAGAACCAGGTACCATTTGCTAGAAGAACGTCAAAGAGATTGTCCCAGAGATGCCTACCGGCAGTCTCTAGCACACAGTAGAGGTCCATTATGTGTTAGGTTTAGCTGTTAACCGCCAACTCCACTTCATCTTGTCTCTTCTTACAGATTCTGGGGAAAATGGAAGAGCGATTTGGGGGAAATTGCAGGGGGAAGGGGTAGTAGCTAAGAAGGAGATCATGAGGGAACTATATGAGTTTCTGAAGGAACGGTTGTCCATGTCTCATTATTTCTCTTTTCTTTTATTTGTCAAGACCAAAAAAGAGCAGCCGGCTTTCACTCCATGGCCATTCATGAAATCTTTACGGGACTGAGCTTCCTCGATATGTTTTAAAGTCACGAGGCCTTTCCAAATCACGATAGCTGACTTCCCTGCACATGGAAGGGATGTATTTCAAGGCTTTCCTGGGAGAATGAACTGGCCCCAGGGATCAGCAATGGACGGGAGAGCCTTTCACCTCGAGGTCAGCAGGTCAAACCCAAAGCAGGCCTGGGGTGGCTGAGAGGCTTTGTTTGAGTGACAGGTGTTGGGGGACCCGGGAGAAAGGCGCTGGCGGGTTGGGCTGCGTTTCAAGTGAAGTGAACAGGTGCTGTCCTGGGTGATGTTGGCAGAGGATGAAAGAGGGCGGTCAGAAATAGGCCCAGCTTGGGCTCCTGGCCCCAGACGGCATCCCTGACCTGGCAAAGTGAGGCGCTTCCCTTCCCAATCCAGTCGTGACAGGAGGCAGGCAGAGGAGACGCCGGGTCTGAACTGCCAAGGCCTCAGAACAGAGAGCCTCCTGCTGCAGCCTCTGAGGAGACAGCTAACTTTGTCATCATCGTGGGGAGCCTTCTAGCACCTTCCATCCCCGCCCACCCAGCCCTGTGTCTTACCCCTCACAGCCTTTCTCTCCCACACCCCTGCCTTCTGTTACTGAGTGAGGAGGAAGCAGGGAAGATGCCAAGGGGTAGTGGGAAGATGGCAGCAATTAGCATAAGTGGCTTGGGTTTCTTTGGTTTCAGTTTCTCAGTGCATTTTACACACCACACGTCTGAGACTCACTGAGGTGGGGTATAAAGTGGGTAGTAGAGAGGGAGGTCAGACTTTGGTAGCTCCTTCACAAAAACCTTAGGATGGAAAGCCGCATCAGTCCCATCCTTCCGTTTGAAGTTTGGAGGAAACCGAGGCCCCGCGTCGGAGGCAGGTCACTGGATAAGGCGCTAAGTCGCCAGCAACAGAGGGGACTTCCGCTGATGTCAACAATGAGCGGATGTCTTTGCAAGGACCCAGAGGAGCTCCCAGCATCTTTCTGGAGCCAGGGGGACAGGCGGGAGCTGAGGGAGCCCAGTACAGCCAGAAGCTGACAAGGCAGAATCCTTCCCAGGGCCTTGGGGCTTCTTCAGAGGAGGCCCCTGTTATTAAGGGAGCCGCAGGCGAGGCCCCGCACCAGGCCCAAGTCTCTATTCCAGTTTCACCTGAGAAGAGGGGCCTTCCCTGACCACAGGAATTCAAATACTAACATTCTCCTCCCACTGCACCTTCTTTTCCCCTCGCCCTTTCTTCGGTGCCCTCCAGAGCGCTTTATGAGCATCTGACCACTACTTATTCATTGTTTCGTTTTTTTTTCCTCCACCCCCCACCCCTTCAGGGTAGACTTCGTGCAGATCTGGACTCCGTGGTTTGGTTTTGTTTGCACGCCCCCATAGTGCCTTTCTGAGGGGACAGTAGCCACCAGAACCCATCTGTGCCCTTTGGGCGTGCAACGTGGGGTCAAGTTGCAAAGCTCCTCCTTTGGGGACTTCTTGTGGGGGGGTGTAGGATAGTCTCTTTCCAGAAATTTCCCCCTTTTGCCTGCATTCCAGGATCCTCAGATGGCTCTTCCAGACCTTAAAGCTGGAGGAACGGGGCTTTGTGAGCAAGGCTGAGTGAACCGATGTCGACAGAGGCTGGAGGCCGGAGTCCCTGGGCTGTTTGGATGCCACATTTTCTACCAAGTTTTTGTCAGCGGGCTAGAGGGACCGGTCCAGGAATCTGGCTAAACAAAGATTCCTCCTAGCTGGGTCCAGCTCTCTCATCATTTCCCTTTTTCTCTTTCTCCCTCCTTTCACCTGCCTCCCGAGACCCTCCCCCTTACCCCCTCCCCTCCATTTCCCGGGAAAATAAATCTCTGGGAGGAGGCGGGAGAGCGGGTCTCAGAGAACCCTTCTGAATAAATGTCTATATTAATGAATTATTAACTCAGCCATCCATGACCTTAAACCTAGAAGCCGGAGCGCCGAGGGCAGACAGGAGAGCTGCTGAATCCTTTATTGGAGTCCTGTCAAAGGCAGCCGACCATTTGCTCCTCTCCTCCATCAGGAAAAAAATAATATGAAAGGCAAACTTTAAAATGGTATGTCAAACGAAATCAGATAGAGGGTCTCCCTGACCGAATCCTCTTTTTGTTTTCCTGCCCCTTCCTGCCCCTCCCGCCTGGCTCCGGCCTCCAGCTCCCTTCCCCTCCCCGCTCAGGGGGCAATGGGCTTCCCAAGGATAATTTTCCGGGGGGAAAAAATTGCTCGAGAAAATGATGAATTTGGGTAGTTAATTTATCGATCCCGGCTCCTCTTCCCACTTGTTTTATTTTAGAGGTCATTAATCAATGAAGAAAAACACTACCGTGTCCCCCCGTTTGCATTTAATACACTCACGCTCCTTATTTATTCCTCTGGAACAAATTCCCAGCAAATATTCGCCCATCGATTTGGGAGCGATGGATTTTTATAAAGGTTTGATCGCTTCCTAAGTGGTGCACGTGATTTGTTTCCGCGGTCTTCTTCCAAATAATGAAGAGGAGGGGAGCGGGTTTGAGGGGTGCCTGTCCTGGCGGCCGGTGGGCTCGCTTTCTAGGACCCCGGGGACGAGACGTGCCGGGGAGGCGGCGAGCCCCGCGGGGCCCGGGGTCAGCTGGGTGGGTGCGCGGCGGCCTCCGCCGGCACTGAGCGCCCCGGGGGCCGCGGGTGGCGGGACCACGCGGACCTCGGCCGCAGCCCAGCCCCTCCGGCCTGGTCCGGGTGCGGGCAGCGCCCCCGCCCCGCGTCGTGGGCCCCCCTGCGGAGGCGCTGGGGCACGCTCGGACTCCCGCCGCTCTCGCCGCCAGGCCTGGCCTTGCGCTCCTGCACGCCCGGGCCTTCTGAGCGCCCGCTCTTTCAGCCACCTCCTTCACGCAAGTTCTCTAAGGTCTTTGGACCCTAGGGTCCCGTCGCCCTGAGAGCCGCGTCCGGCCAGGGGCCAATGTTGGGGGGAGGAGGGGAGGAAGGGGCTCGAAGCTGATGAGTCAGGGACACCACACTCTGGCATAGTGACGGACTGAGGCTCCGTTGCAGTCTCTGCTTCTCCCCTTTGACCCCCTACGGCAAGGGGAGCCAAATCTCCCTCCAGGAACCCCGACACCCTTCTGGCGTCAGTCTGGAAGGTGAGCGGAGAGGTTGGACCAGGGTTGGCGGGAGAGCACACGTGGCGCCTCCTTGCCCGGGTTTCCAGCAATCAACAACGGCGTGACCTTAGGCAACCTATTTTCTGAGCCTCAGTGTCCCCATCTGTAACCTGGGGTTAATGATAATGCTTTCTCCGCAGGGCTGCTGGGCGGAATAAACGTAGTGGAGGCGCCTACCGGCGCCTGGCCAATCCGAAGCTCTCACGGACGGATCAGCTAATCTTACTGGGAAGGCAAACCCCCGGCTTCCCAGGGTGCGGGCGCCAGGAGGTCTTGGGAGCAGTTGCTGCAACCAGCCTCTGAAAATCTCGAGAGTTTCGAGTGTGTTTGGGGGGGGGGCGCGGTACGGGGAGGAGTTCTCTGAGAAGGCCAGGCCCCGGGGACCAAAGGCTCGTGCGCAGCCGGCTTGGCCCCAAATAAGAAGGCGGTGGGGACGCTGCCCGCAGCGTCCGGGCTCCCTTACCCCGTGCCCCCAGTCTCTCCCAGAGAACCAGCAAGGAACCAGGAGAGTGTGAGAAAGAGAGCTTGCCCCTTCTCCCGAGGCCCGACCGCGCCTCTTCGGCAGTTCTTCCAGCAAATTAACTGAAACGGGCCTGGAACTTCCTATTCTCCTCCCGATGGAGTTGTTCAAAGCCCGCGCAGATTGCTCGGTTAGCCTCGGGGCCCACAGCACGTGGGTTTTCCCTCGTGGTGTTGGCCTTAAACTTGGGTACCATCAATCTATCCAAGGAATGACGGATGACCTTGTCACAACGACGCCAGTCAAAACATTGTCGGTCCAACTCTGTTCCAACCAGCGTCGAGGCAATCCTGCGTGAGACCCGGACAAAGTCTAAACAGCGCGGTTCCCAGGCTCAGACGAAACGAGCGGTGGGAAGACAAAAAGAAACAAGCAGAAATCCGGAAAGAGTGGCTATCAATTGTTCGGAGTGGCGGGTGCTAAATAAGTTGGCTTGTTCGGGGGAAAGACAAACGTCATTTCTTCTGAGTGTGGACAGAACTCCGGCTTTGGGAAAGCGCCTGAGCCGGGCAATTTCACACCCCCGGTCCGTGCCGCACCCCCACCGAGCTCGGCCAGGGCCTTGGAGGAGCTGCGGGGCCGAGGCCCAATGCGTGGATGTGAGACCGCGCAGTGAAGGGCAGCCGCGCGGCCCAAGGCACCTGGAGTGGGCAAGGTGGAGGTGGGGCTGCTCTCGCAGCCGGCACCTCCGACGCCAGGCTTGGGGCAAGAGCCTCCTACACGACCCCCCGGGGCAGCCCCTCGCAGTCAGGGCACACAAGCTTCGCCGGCGTCCGGGAGCAGTTTAATACAGCGTGACAGAGCTCGGGGTACTTGCCTCCGATGCCCACAAGGAGAAGGAGCGAGTTCCCCCAGAGACACAACCCGAGAGTGGGTGGGCTTAGCGCTCAGCCGCGTGAGACTCCGCCGCGGCCGCCTCCCCAGCTCCGCGGCCAGACTTGAGTCCCTCCAGGACTGGGCGCCCTTTAGAGACCCTCAGTCTCACGCCTCGCAGCTCACCAAAGCCTGCCTCCTCCGCTGCAGACTGAGGCTTTCCTACCCGTGCGCAACCCGCCCCGCGCCCGCCTCCCCACGCCAGGATTGCTGTGGGAAGCTGCGTGGCGGGCTAGTAGACTCTGGCACCCAGCAGTACTCCCGGAAAAAACTGAGCCGGGCAAAAGCGCAAACACGGTACTGGGACTTGGTCCGCTCGCCGGTTGGGCGCGCCGGCTCCGATGCGGACCCCCGAGCGCGTGCGGAGATGCACTCCGGTTTCCGCGTTTCCACCGCTTTCAGGATCAGGGCCGTGAGCTGGCACCTAGAAAGACTTATCATGGGCAGAAAGAGACAACAGGCGAGCGGGAGACGTCACGCCAAAAAAGGGCGGGGGGCGGGGTGGGGGGGTAGGGCCGAGGAGGTATGTGTGCGGGAGAGGCGCACCAGCCGGGTGGGGACCCAGCCCAGTCAGAACTTCCTTCTTTCCCTCTCCCCTCCCCTTCGTTCTTTTGGCCTGCCTCCCGCCTCCCCCCACTCCCCACCTCTCTCTCTCTCTCTCCTTCTTTCTCTCTTTTTCTGTCTCTCGCCCTTCCCCTCCCTTTCCTCCCTTTATCCCCCTCTCTCCGTCTGTCTCTCTGTCTCTCTCACTCTCTCTCTCTCTCTCTCTCTCTCTCACACACACACACACACACACACACTTGTATTTTGTGCTGTCGTAAAACCCACGTGTCCAGCCGGGAGGCTGCCAGAGCGTGGAGCTGAGGAAGCGGGACGCGGCGGCGGCCGAGCGCAGCAGCCCACCGCGGCTCCGATCCGCGCCCGGGCCGGCCCGCGCTCCCGCGCGCTCGGCCGGACTGCTCTAGCGCGCTCCGCCGTCCCCGGCGCCCATCGCTCGCGGCCCGGGAGGGTTCCGGGCGGCCCGACCACATCTAGGGCTTTCCTCCCCCGCCGCGCAGGGGCATGTAGCGCACCCGGGACGCACACTCTCCCGCACGCTCACCGACACGCACGCACGCACGCACCCGCCGGCGGCTCCCGAGTTTCCAGGTAAGGCGAGGCTCGTCTAGGGCTGGGGGTCCGGGGCCCCCGGGGATGGGAGGCTGGAGGTCCCGGGCCGGGGGCGGGGGGCCGAGACTGTCCCGCCTCCTGGCGCCGGAGGCCAGCGCGGCTCCGGCGCTGCGCCACTCCGGCTCGGGTCGGCTCCGGGCTCCGGGCGCCGGTTGAGGGCGGGGGCTGCCTCCTGCCGCCGAGTTCTGCGGGCTGGCGCCCTCGCGCCGGGCTTCAGCTGTGCGGGGCGGGAGCTGGGGCGCCCCGGGCTGGAGGCAAGGCGGGGCGCACAGAGCTCCCTTCGCGCGGCGCCGCGGCTTCAGAGTAAACTTTGCGCCCCAGCGGAGTTGGAAAGAGGGAGCTGTGGCACCGGGCTGCCGCAGGCGGAGCCCGGGTCTCAGCTCTCGCTCCGGGGTCTGGGCGGCCAGCCTCCCTGCCCCTCTCGCACCCGGCCCGGGGGCCCGGCTCACGCGCCCCCTCCCCTCTGCCCCCAGCTTGAGAGGTCGGACATGCTGAAGCCCGGAGAGCCCGGCGGCTCGGCCTTCCTCAAAGTGGACCCAGCCTATCTGCAGCACTGGCAGCAACTCTTCCCGCACGGCGGCAGCGGCGGCCCGCTCAAGGGCGGCGGCGCCGCGGGTCCCCTGGGCGCGCCGCAGCCTCTCCAGCCGCCGCCGCCGCCGCCCTCGGAGCGCGCAGAGCCTCCGCCGGACAGCTTGCGCCCGCGGCCCGCCTCGCTCTCCTCCGCCTCCTCCACTCCGGCGTCCTCCTCCACCTCGGCCTCCTCTGCCTCCTCCTGCGCCGCCGCGGCCGCCGCCGCCGCGCTGGCGGGTCTCTCGGCCCTGCCCGTGGCGCAGCTGCCGGTATTCGCGCCTCTGGCCGTCGCCGCGGAGCCGCTGCCCCCTAAGGACCTGTGCCTCGGCGCCGCGTCGGGCCCGGGGCCTTCCAAGTGCGGCGGCAGCGGCGGGGACGTGCGGGGCGGCCCGCGCTTCCGCTGCAGCGCGGAGGAGCTGGACTATTACCTGTACGGCCAGCAGCGCATGGAGATCATTCCGCTCAACCAGCACACCAGCGACCCCAACAACCGTACGTAGCCGCGGCCCGCGCGCGCTCTCCAGGGCCGCTGGCGCCGTCGAGCGCGGGCGCCCAGCCGGCAAGCGGGGCGGGTGAGCGGGACTCCGGGTGGTGGGCTGGTCCAGGCCGCGGCTTCGCACCTCCCGGACGACTGCGGCACAATTTTGTCAACGTTAGAGAAGGCGAGAGAACGGAGGGGAGGCCGGGTGGCACCTCACGGTTCCCTTTTTCTCCTCCCCTCGGTCCCTGCTTCGCAGCCCCGAGCGTTTAGACCCGAGCTGCTCGGGGACCGGGCATACAGATCGCCCTCCCGCGGGACTGCGCCCGGGCCCGGGCGGGTACTAGCCGCGCACGCTGGGGGCTTGGCCTGGCCTCAGTGGGACTCGGGAGGGACCCTCAGCGTTTCTGGGGAGCGTGGGCTCCAGGGCTTGTGTCTCCTTCTCCTCCCTGCCTGACCTCTGGAGTTAACTACACCGGCTCGTTTTCGGGCCGCGGGGTTGTCAGGGGACGGGCCGAGAGCTGCGGGCTGACCGGGCCTCGCTGGAGTAGGAATTTTGGACGACACTGGGTCGCTCTCTCCTTGCAGGCAGGCATTATTCTTAGGTCTTCTATTTATTTAGAAAAGGAGGAAAAGAAAAATTGCCAACTGCTTAATGAGAAAACGTTTCCCACTGCAGGGTAGGGTCGTTCCCTGCGGATCCCGCGTTCTCCGTGCACCCTTGATCGTGTAAACGTTCGCAGTCCTACCGTAGGCACGCTTGTTGCTTTACTTGTTTTTTAATGATTGTGACAGTAGTTTTTTTTAAGTACTAGCAGAGTACTCTGCTTGTTGCCGAGTAAATGGCAAATGCCTAATTTAAAAATTAGGGAAATGCCTACTTACAGCTAGAAGCTCTCTTCTAGCTTCGGTTCCTCTATTCAGAGTTTAAAAGGCTTCTCACAAGGACAAGCTCCCTTTTGAGGTCTTGCGACAAAAGGCTAAATGAAGACCAGGAATGTGTATTGCTGGCTACCCAGTTCTTTTGGGTAGTATCAGAAGTTATGGTATGTTTACACCTAAGGCGTTGGTGCAAGTGCTCCGTATACTTCCAGAGATCTCTGGAGAGAATATTAAAGGTGAAGAGAGTCAGGTTTGAAAGCAACAGAGAATTTGAAAGATCAGCGCTCACTTGGCTCTTCTCGGCTCATTCCTTCGTTTGGTTTCTGCAGGAGGAAAAGTTGATGATAAACATGTATAATCATTCTATTTTGAATAAGCCCCTTCTTGCAGAATGTCTACCGCTCCATGAACTTCTTAATTCGTTGTAAAAGCAAAATAACTACAGGTTTTAGCTAAAGGACTCCCAGTGTCATTACTTTGATTAGAAAACACTAGACACGAGCCTAGTGGCGTATTTCAGTCTTTTCGTAAGGGGTGGGGATCGTTTTTCTGATGGAGATAATTATTACTAACAAAAAAGAACAGTTGTATTTACCTTTTTCCTCTCCAGAATTTGAGGGTAAAGTACTGGTTTAAAATGAGGGTTTCACCTCGAATTTGCCCTGCCGTTAAGAAGAGGTTTGTATTTTGGAGCTTTAGAAAATTTGATAAAATTATGTTGTCCTAATGGATTTAAAAAAAAATACTTCTCTTCCTCCTGAATTTCTTGCGTGTGTTGTTTTCAAAAACAGTTCTTAAAAAAATGTGAATTAAAAAGGCAAGAAATGCTTTGGAAAAGACAGTTCTCAGTGCCAAGTGATATATAGGCACTGTGGACTGAGAGTGCCTCATCAAACTTGCAGTTTCTCTTCTGAATTAAATGAGTGTTGGAAAAGTTGCCAGCAGCAGCACCCCAAAGCCCTGGCTGTGCCCTGAGCTCTTGTTCACAATGCAATCTTGAGGTTCAGTGCATTTTCACCAGAGGAAAACCTAGATTAATCTGAGAAAGAATTGGGATAGATTGCTAATTAGTATGTGGCTCTCGAGCCAGTTTATCATCCAGGTAACGTTTTCCTCTGGCCGGAGGAAATGAATTATGATTTATTTAAATTATTCCCATTGTGTTAATCTTCTGGTATCTCCTTTTGAGTCAACTGGACTGCTTCCCTGTGCAAAGGGCAGGGGAGACCACAGAAGGCAAAGAAAGGCAGATTGTCTTATTAGAGGTTGCACTTCACGTTGTTGCCTAATTAAAGGGCCTTTGAGAAAGAAAATGGAAAGCTGAGGTAGCTTTGTGTAATGCTGGCCAGCCGGGCCTGCCATCCTTCCAGAAACTTCTCTGGGCCAGAGCACATACTCATTGGAAACCTTGGGATGTGTTTTGCAAAGATGGAGTGAGACGTGATTGGGTTTAATCTAATGAGGTGGTCAAAACAAAACAAATGCAAAGGGCGGGAAACTTTTGGTCCCCCCTGGGTGGGGGGAGTTGGTCTGTTACTTGAAAGGTGGTGAACACCAGAGCTGCTCCCCATTCCCAGGTTGTATGCCGGTAGGGGTGGCGTGGGGTGGGGTGGGAGGCTGCCCAGAAGGGAAGCATCTATTAATTTTTACCCCCTGCACACATTTTCCTACTTTCCTTTTAGGTTCTTGCCACCTCCCTGTAAAAGCGTTCTGTGAAGTGACCAGTCAGCATTGCTTCATTTTATTACTTTGTATTTAAAAGAGTGTTGAGTCATTTTCTTTTTCTCTTACAAGGCAAAGAAAGGGACCCCCTTACTTGTTTTCCCTTTAGAAGAGTCCCTCTTTGCTTGGGAGCAACAACCTGGTAACACGTGTGAATCATGAACACCCGCTTCACCTTGAAACTTTATTGGCATCCTTTGGCAAAGGCCACAGTGAAGGCAAAGCGGAGGGTCCTGTAGCTTTCTTTCACACCAAAAGACTTAAAAACAGCAAACACTGTATATGCGGGGCAGGGTGACCTCTTCCAATATATTTCTCTTATCTGTGTGGGTTCATTTATTCCACCATTGAAGTACACTTTCCTCTGACTCTCTGAATGCTTATTTGCCTCTTCTCATCTCCCTAACACCGGTGGGCGGTTTGTAACAGAAACGGAGGATGGGGCCTTTCTTCCGCGTCTTGTGTTACTGGGCGCACACATTTGCTGCTGGTTGCCTAAAGCCATTGATTACGTCAGGCTCCTCCGCGGCAGCCTCTTCTCGGCCTCTGGGAGCTGGTGCCTCACTTGAGACCCTGTCACTCTTCTTGGAAGGTAGCGAAAGGCGGCCACAGGGCGCCCCTGGTGTTTGTACCAATGATACCGGGCAGTGTTTCGGAGCCGGCCCCATTACCTTTTAAGACCTTTCAGGGAAGGTGTTCCTTTTGGATATCTGGGAGGGGGTTGGCAGCTAAGTCCTCTGGGAGGGGGGGTGGTCTCTCCACGTGGAATCCGGACGCTTTGCAACTTCCCCAGCGGGAGGTCTCTGGCTCCTTCCGTTTTGGGGGAACCCTGCCGCGCAAGGAACAGTGCTGGGAACAGCACTGGCAGGTGCTCAGGTGTGGGAGTTGGAGCGAGGCTTTTCTACTGGTAGCGCCACCCTTTCCGAAGACTGGGGAGAGGGGCTGTGGGAGAGGAGGAGATCTGGGGTTTGTCCAGTTGAGCAGTTAGAGCGAGCGCTAAAAGGAGGGTGAGTGTTTTCTGACCTTCCCCAGTCTCCTCCCACCCCGTTGGGAAACGCAGGTCCTGTTTCTGGGAGCTCCCGAGCCCAGCAACCCCGCAGTGGGGTCTTCCTGCCACCGAGGCCCAGGCTCCGCTCCTCCCGCCCAGCGTCCCCGCTGTCAGCCGCCAGCGACTTAGATTTCAGACCTGGTGTCTGGTGGGAGGGAGGCTCTCGGAGTCAGTGTGTGGGCTTTTGTGTTGTTCTATTTTTCTTTTTCTCTTTTCTCTCTTTTTGTGTGCAGGCCCAGCCCCATCCCGTAACACACATGATTTAGCTATTTTACATCATTCGTTATCTAGCGCCCTGAAACTGAACATAGAGCCATATATTAGATTGAGGTTAGAAGAGGTGGCGACTGTTTATTTAAGGTGATAAAATGGTCCATCAGCAGTAATCTCCATCGATATGTGCCACCAGGAGATGAAGGATGAGGGGACAAGCCACAATTAATTGCCCTATAGTTTTGTATGAGAGAGTGGAGCCAGCCCGGGCCCGCTTCGATTTCCTCGCCCCCCTATTCATCATCTTCGCATTGTATATGGCGGCCTCGCAGGGGCAGGGGCCGGCCAGGTTGATCTCGGCGCAATATTCTCTCGCCCGCACACCCTGGCGCTCCCATTTAATTTATTAATACAGTCATCGGAAGACACATAAAATCCACATTGCGCCCCCCCTTTCTTTCCCTCCCCTTTTGTCTCCCGCTCCTGGTCCAAGCCGGCAGCCGGGAGGAGCGGGGGAAGCCCAGCGCGTGTGCGATTCGCGGGGAGCTTTAAACTCCCCTAAGAGAGAGTCCTCCAGAAGGTTCCGCGCGCCCACGGTCGGCTCCCTTTCCCAGTGGCCGGGCTAGCCTGCCTCGCCTTCTGGACATGCCTCCGAAGCCTCTCCGGGGAGTCTGAAAGACCCCAGCGGGGTGGGGTTGGGGAGGCGCAGCAGGCAGGGCCGAGGCCTTCAAGGTTCAGACTTGGGTGCGGGGCCTCCGGCGGGCCTGGGCCTGGCCTTCCGCCCCATGCAGTCTAGCGGCTGGCTCGCGAGGGCTGAGTGTCGGCTGGAGGCCCGGGGGCGTGCACCCCAGTGTGGGAGGCTCGGGCCGCGGCGCTCTGCACCCCCCTAACCCCGACCCCGACCCCGTCTCGGGACCCCGGCCACCCCGCGCCCGCGCTCGGAGCGCGCACGCCGTTGCCAGCAGGCGGCACTCCCCGGGCGCCTCGCCGGCCGGGATCGATAGCCGCCCGTCCCGCCGGGCTCGGCCTGCGGGACTGGGGGCCGCGACCTCCCTAGCGGTCGGGGAGGATTTATAGCTTAGCTGTTACTGCCGCCCCGGCGGAGAGGCAGGCTTCTCAGCTGCTCCTCGGTTTCCCTTCCAGAGGATGAGTGAGGGCAGGCGGAGGAGGCCGGGAGGCGTCGGGGAGCCCAGGTCTAGTGTGGTGGGGGCTTCCCGCGGGCCCTGGCTCCTCCGGGGCCCACACGCGTCCGTCAGCCTCCCCAGACAGCCAAAAAGGCCTGAAACGTTTTAAATTGCACCTTTCCTAGAACGCGAAATGAAACACCAAGAAAGAAAACCGTGGCCTGCTTTGCCCCCTTTACCTTCAAATAGGTCCGTTTTCAATTGCAAAAGTAGGGCGTGTACTTGGAAAAATATTCAAACAGTACACAAGGATATGACTTCTGCTCTTCGTTACACTTGGCCTGGCCTTCCGAAGTCAGGTGAATAAGTCTGTAACCTAGTGATACCTCCTTCTCTCATTCAGGGACGCATAAACAGGAGCACGGACAGATCTACTCAGGATAGAGGAGGGACCATGATCTCTCATACCGCCTAATGCTGAACTGGCGTTCCAAAGTATCTGGCTTGGAGAATCCGATGATATTTCTCACAGATACAGAAAACACTTTACAAATAAAAATCATGGATTTAGAGAAAATTACCCGGATTTTAGGATAATCTGAGAACATTTATTTGCTTACACTTTATGAATACAAATAGACTTGTGTTATGTACTGCTGGGCGTGGAATGCTGTACGTAATGTACGTGTTGAATACATTTTGGAGGGGTGCAGTTTGTGCATCTAGCCAGCTTCTCCCTCGGACCTTCTCTTGGAGGTGTTTATGGCCCCTCTCTAGAAAACACTCTGTTAGTTTGTCTAACTGTGCCACTTTTCTCAACCCCTGAGTAATAACTTACTTGTTTTAAGCATCTTCAAGCTCCTCTGGGACCCTGAGACGTAGAGTCAGAGGCCAGTTATTTTCAATGGCAGAGGTTTCATGTATTAAAAAACATCAAGATAGAACATGGATCTGGATGTAATCGGTCAACTTCTCCAGCAGAATATTTTGCTAGAGGCACGAGGTGGTTTATCAGTTAAGACTCATGTAATTAAAGTGTATTGGCCTCCCTTCGTTGCTGCTGTGGACTCCAGGCACAGGTACTCTTCTACATAGTGGGAGAAATTCAGCTTTTTCTTCGGCAAAATGCCACTTCAGTTTTTCAACACTGCTGGAGACAACTGAAACTTAGCAGGCAGACGAGAGTTTTAGAGGATTTCTTAGAGAAAGGGCTAGCCATGGTTTCATCCTGCGTAACAAATAATGGGGAGTGTGTTTGCTGTCTGTGGGGGTGGTGGCTGGAGTTGGTACTTTTCCTCCTTATTTTATTACTGGTGTAGTTGGGCTGATAGTGCATGGTGTGGAGATGTGGCAAGTTGACAGGATCTCTGGTGCAGACGGGTAGGGAGTGAATACCAGATGCTCTTGCTTCTCACCCTAGGCCTTGTGGAGCCAACCAGAAAGGGAAAGTGGGTTAAGTAGCTCCTTGGAGTGATGTGATTTTTATTTTTACCGGGCATATTGCCTTTGCTTACTGTCGTTTGTTTTAAGCTGTTTTTGCTAAGGTGCGCTGAAAGGTCATCTCTGAGGTCAGACGCTAAGGTTCAGAATTATGGACCTCATCTCTTCACTTTCGAATACATTTAACCGCCCCAAACCCAAGAGTATGGGAGAGAGATACAGAAAGCTCTGTAATTCACTGACGCTAGAGCAATTTTTGTGGCCCCTGAATAGTGCTTTCAGTGAAATACTGCAATTCTATTGATTATGAGTGCGGGTATAAAATCTCCCAGCTTTCATTAGTCTCCCTAGATCTTTAGATTTGGAGGCTTTGAAGTCAGGCAAACCTGACTGTGAATCTTTCTCTACCACTTTCTAGTTTCTGATCCTTGGACTAGTTACGTTGCCCGTGAAGCCTCAAATTGCCTCATCTGCAAAATGGGGATCATGATGTGGTGATTATTTGATTCATGAGAGGTGTCTGGAACAGTGGAGGCACTGGGTGACTATGAGTTTCTATCATCTTTCTTTCCCTTCTCCCCTTTGTCTTGAACTTGTCATTTTCACAGTCAGAAGCTTGAGAGGATGTGTGAAGCGGATCCAGAAGGGGTGACATACGGTAAGGGTAGGAATACTTTCCATCTAGGCCCCACAGTCAAAAGCAGAGCCTGAGGCAGTATTTACATTAGTTGGTGTTACTGGGAGAGGGGGCTTTTGTGTGGTGGAGGTCCAGAGGCTTGGGCACTTCCCCACCTGTAGAAACAGGTTGTCGCTTTTCACTTGGAGGGCCTGGGGACCCCTCCAAGAAGCTGCAGTCAGAGGGTCCTGCCATTTCCTGGGCTCTCTTGGGAGGAGTGCGGGGCGTAGTGGACTGGGGGGAAGGCAGGGCCAGCTGGAGCCCTCCTCCTCTGAGCAGAGATGAAATAAATGGCGAAACCAGGGTTCCCCCACCAGGGCTGGGTTGCCTTAGGAGTTCCTTCCTTGAAGATTCCTCAGTGACTCCTTTTGCCAAAAGTTACCTAGACTTTCCTCTGTCTTAGCAAGGATGGGGCACCCTTAGAGCGAGCCCCCAGGCCTGGCAGCGCCCAAAGCCAGGTGCAGGTGCTAGGAGGCTCTGAGGGCGGCCCAGCGCTGGCGCATCCACCGGTGCCCCAGCTCCCGCCGTCCGTCAGTCCGTCTGTAGTCGCCTGCCGTCATGGTCGGTGCCACAGGGCTCCGTTGCTTTGGGGGGGGGGCGCTCCCCTGGGAGGCTGGGCCGGGGAAGTGGGGTTGTGTTGGCGGGCGGGCGCCGAGGCTGCCTCCCTGAGGCAGGTCTGCAGGGCCGGGGCGCAGACACCGCGGCTCCGCCAGGCCCATTAATAACCCGGAGGGCGCTGCGATCCGACAGCACGGTCGCCACAGGCCCTGCTTCCCGCGGCCGCCTGGCCTTTTCCCATTCAGTTCGAGGTGAGGGACCCAGGGCATCCACAGCCACCCGACCCAGAGGGAGGGTGAGGATCCCCTTGCGCTGCAGGCTCCTCTGGGGAACGTTGGAGCGAGAGCCTTGTTCGCAACACTTCTCTGAGAATCACATGCAGCCTTGGGGATCACCATCTGGGCAGGAGTTGGGGCCCTCTCCACTGAACCATTACCCCATCCTTAAATTTGCGATTTATTCCTTTTTGGCTTCTGGGAAGAGCTTGCACTCCAGCACAGGCACTCCATGCCTGCCAGAACAGTCCCCCTTTCTCCACCCGAACCCCTCTGGCTGGAGTGGCCAGAGCGGGCACCGTCAGGGACCCCAGCACCAGGGCGCCCTCAGAGGCCGGTGTCTGGGGTTGCGGTGCCACGGGGGTGGGGGGGAGGCAGGGAGGCAAGGCCGGTGTGGCGCTCTGGTCCGGGCACCCCGGGTGGGTAGGTTCCTGCGGGTAGGGGGGGCGCTCTGTGCTGGAAGGGTCCCCCGCCTGCCCCGGTGATTTTAGAAGGATCTTCTAGAATTGCAGACACAGGTAAACCAACTATAACCAGCGACCAAAGTAGAATATCTCGAGACAGAAGGTTGAGCAAGAGCTGGGGGCTCTTTTCCCGGCACAGTGAGCAACACACCTGCAAACACCTGGTAGCTGAGGACTCCTGGGAACAGGGGAGAGGGGCAGAGGGAACTAGAGAAAGAAGGGAAGAGGGAGAGAGAGAGACACACACCTCGAGGAGTGGAAGCCAGGCGGGGGTTCTTCAGAGACAGCTGCGCCGGCCACCCCCAGCTCGCCAGGCTTTTGGGGCGCCCGGGGGCTCGATCCTTCCGGGCCAATTTGGGTGCGGCGATTTCCAAGGGAGAGGCGCAGATTTACCTCTCCCCCCCTATTCCCAGTGGCCTCGGTGGCCTGAAGGTGTCCCCTCCCCGGCAGGTGGCTTACGCAGGAGGGGATGGAGTTGTCTCAGGGCTTTTCTCCACTGAGGATGGGCCGCCTTGAGCGGCGAGTTAACCTTCTTCCTTCCCTCCCTCCCGCCTGTCTCCGGCAGGTTGCGACATGTGCGCGGACAACCGCAACGGTGAGTGTCCCATGCACGGGCCACTGCACTCGCTGCGCCGGCTCGTGGGCACCAGCAGCACCGCGGCCGCCGCGCCCCCGCCCGAGCTGCCCGAGTGGCTTCGGGACCTGCCACGGGAGGTGTGCCTGTGCACCAGCACCGTGCCCGGCCTGGCCTACGGCATCTGTGCGGCGCAGAGGATCCAGCAGGGCACCTGGATTGGGCCCTTCCAGGGCGTCCTCCTGCCCCCGGAGAAGGTGCAGGCCGGCGCCGTGAGGAACACGCAGCATCTCTGGGAGGTAAGTCCCTCGCGGCCCAGCACCTTGCCAACCATTTGGAGCTTTGGCCGGCAAAGAGCCTGGCCCTTGGCGGGGTGGGGGGTCAGCTTTGGGGAGAGCCTCCCTTGTTCTCCAGAGGGGAGTGGAGGAGAGATTTCTCTGGTCATGCAAATGCCAGGTGTCTGCAGCACCTGCAGTAAAGAGGTGCAGGCTTTGGCCTGGCCCAGCAGCAACCCAGCCAGGCAGACAGGCCCTACAGGTTTCTGAAGATGGGATGCCCTTAGCAAGCCTCTGTTCCTGCTGGGATGGATTTGACTGTTGGTCTCCCTGGGTCTTGAGAGAAAGAAAAGCCAGCCGAGGTGATAGAGCAGAGGAGGCTGGGGCAGTGGGGTGTGAGCTCGATGAATTTTGTGTCCCATTCTGAGCTCTTCCAGGATGGTTTTGGGCACTGGGCAAGAAGGAGCATAAACATAAACAGGAGGAAGAGAGTCAGGCTCCTTTTCTCAGATGAAAACAATTTTCTTAACGCTGAACTTGAGAGACTGGGGCATGTTTCTTAACTTTCAGAGCGTCCCAAGTAAGCAGATTACATCGTGAATCAAAAATCACAAATTCTGCTTCTTCTCTGGCAAAGTACAGTCATGCAGTCTTCCCCAAGACAGAAAATCAAAACATAGGAAAACTCGGAGCACTTTGATATCACCCAGTTAATGATATTACTTTAGTGGCACAATCTTATCTCATGCTATTATTTAAAAATAAGCCATGTATTTGAAAAATGTTAATCTGAGATTTCTCCCAAAGTTTTATGGTTGATTATTGAGATCCAGTTCTGAAGAGGCAGATTCTTAGCCATAAGTAATCCCCCCCCCCGACCCCCGCCCAACCAGCTTTAGCCACCTCTCACCCTTGGAGTGATTTCTGAAATACAAGATGGTAGAAGTCTTATCCTTAGGGCCATATATAAATCTCACTGAGGCCAGGCAATACAATGGAGTAGAAGTAGCCAGAAAAGAAAGTCTCTGAAGAGCCAGCAGCCAAGTTGGCATGGACTTTAAGGCTCCGCTAATGGTTCATTTCTACCATACCTTGTCTCATCCACTTGGTTCCGTGGCCTGTCAGGATGGGCATGCACGCTGTGAGCTGCCTCCTAGCCACTAACTAAAACTCGTGGGACTCAGTAATCCACTCAGATTTTTGCTGAGCACTCTGGCCAGCACTATCTTAGGCCCTGGAGACATAGTGTTGTGAAAAACAAACCTGGTCTCCACAGCCGTTCCATGAGGGTTGGCAGGGGGCGCTGGGGCCTGTGCCCGTAAAACCTCCTCTGATGGGGGAGGAGCTAAGCGAATGAGCTTACAGCCCTCAAGCCCAAGATGGCCACATGGCAGCCATGGGCTGCGCACCCCACAGTTATCTGCTGGGGCACGGTGCCCAGGCTCCCAGGTTCCATTTCGCTCCTAAATTGGAAAAGACAGTGACACATTCTTAATCATTCAGCATAGGATTCTTGAGCGAGGGAGAAAATGTTGGGCGTATTTATGTCACCTTTTTTTTTTAAACAGAATTTTTTATAGGAAAACAGGACAGGAGAAAATGGCTCCGTACATAGAGCCAGGTTAGAAGTTAGAGCTTTTTGGATTGGAAAAACTGACAAGTGGGAAATAATCAAAGCATCTGGTTTTGAAATATTTCCCAGTTGGTTTTTGTTTCTTACTAATTAGTTGTAACCTCCAGTGCGGTTTAAAGTTTATAAAACACTTCCAGGCACTTTTCATGTTCCAGTAGTGTTATTGGGAGCTCTGATACACTACAGTTAAAGGTCTGCCAGTCCTTTTCGGAGGAGATGGTAAAGCAATTGTTCAGTGGTACAGATTTGCTCCGTCTGCAAATGTTAAAATTGAACACTGTCATCTTGCCCTCTGATGCCCCAGGTTTGGAATTCATCTATTTTTTAGAGTGCCAGGGGACAAAGCCATAAACATGAAAACAAAAACAAAAACCCATAGTTCATTGTTTTGCTTTGTTTTGTTTTAAAGGATTTGGATATGGTTGGGATGTTGGCCAGAGATCACTACACATATAGACTATAATGATACATATTAATATTGAAAACTCTGGAGCCTTCCTTTTGTGCCTTTCCTCGTACTTGATTAAATTAAAATTCTGTTGAAACGAGGAGAGAGGGAATTGAGCGATGTTGATACCTCAGTGGGTAGGAAGTGTGTCTTACCTGTTGTTTTAGGTACGTGAGTTGGTCTGTGTTAGAAAGAAGGCTTGCTGGGTATAGGCATGCTTGAATGATCTCCAGATCCCTCCTTCTAAATTCAGAACATGATCTATTTATTTTTTTTATAATTTTTTATTGTTATGTTAATCACCATACATTACATCATTATTTTTTGATCTATTTCTTTTTATCATCTGTAAGAACAGTTAGAATAAGCACACATTTCGGGGCTTGAGGGGATGTTAAAACTGCAGCTGTGCAAAATGTATCAGTCTCCTGGGAGATCCTATAAAATGTGACAGAGTGGGGCCAGGTAACTTAGTGTCAATGTCCATTTGTAAGAAAAAACACTTACTCTAATAGGTGTCAGGTTTTTATTAGTATGATTATTCTTAAGCTATGAAGTCTGAGTTTATTTTGAAGTTTAAGCATTAAGATTTTTTTTTAATGAAACGTGACGATTAGAATTTAGTTCACTTTATAACAGGAGATTCTAAGTGTCAGAGTGTTCCTTAACTGTTAGTCTTTGCTTTCAAACCTGAATTCTCTTGTGAAAAAATTGTCATCATCATATTCTTCCTATTAGGAAAGATTCTGTGATTGGAATACACAGTAGATCTAGGGAACTTTTGGCACTAATTGTTTAATGACTCACGTAATAATTACCTGTTTAAAAAACATTCTTTTAGACATCTTGCAGAATATCAGGTCGACATAAAGCAGATCTTTAAAAACTTAAAAGCGGTTGAATCATTACCATTGTCTCTCTTCCTCACGTTTTTTTCAAGTCACTTGCTGATGAAGAAATGTCTTTATATTTAGAGTTCAATACTCAGGGCCTGACGGATCTTACCGGCATTACTTATCTTTATTTCAGTACAATAAATGGATTGCTAATCTTTTCCCGTCACTGTTTCCAAGTAGATGATGGATTTTTGTTTCAGTTTACAGTTCATTGTTTTTAGTACGGCTGTACTTTATTATACACATGAAGGCTTATTACAGAAGCAATCAGATTCACCTTAGTTCCTGCTTTTATTTAATCATTAAAAGCTCTATTTTCTTTTGTAGAAAATGACTTTTTAATATTTAACATACATCAGCCATGGAGAGCTTATTTGATTGTTTTGTCAGTGTGCTGTTGTCTTTTAGTTAATATTTTCTTTGTACTAATCCTGGTTCTTAAAAATATAGCAATTTAAAGAAAGTTCAATATCATTCCATTACCTTCAATATATTTTGGCTCTCTGGGGGTATCCGTGGGAAATTCTAAGAGTTTTTCTTTTTCTTTTTTCTTTCTTTTTTAAAGCCAGAAGCCCAGGTGATTTTTTTTGTAATTTAAGGAGATTAACAAACTAAAAGCCAAATTACTCGTCTTTTTTTTTTGTCAGTTTCTTTTAGAATCCGATTTTAATGTGTTTTACAAAAAATAATAAATTCACAGAGTTTAAGACAAAAACATGACAGGATGGATTAAACAATCACTCGCTTTTCTTATATACATTTATTCCAGCAAGACTTGGATGCATGGTATTTTCTAGCTATTTGGCCATAATGAGAAAAATCTTTATGAATGTTTTGCAAAGAAAACATAGTCTTTCTCAGCAATTAGGTCTTATTGATGAGAGTGAGATAATTTTGTTCTAATGTGTTTTCTAATAAAGACGTGAAAAGGCACGTTTGATTTCAACATTTATGAAAACATTTTCTCAATTATTAATGTGCCCTTTTTCCCTTGAGATAAATTAATCTAGTTGCACATGGTTTCCCCTTTCTGCTTAACATCAGAATTTAATATGACTGGACCTGAGGAATGTACATCGTGTAAACTTAAAATTCTATTGGATATAAAATATGGAAATTTAAAATAAAGTTTACAGTTTAAGATAGGCCAGAATTACCCAGGCCTTTCAAATCAGAGTCTGATTTGACAGGAAATTTTAGTGACAATGACAAAATAAATCGCACTTGTTTTCACCCTAGAAAAATTATGCTGCTAATTGAAATAATGTAGTGACTTGTTAGGATTACAGTCAAGGTAATAGGAAGGGCTTTGATTTCATAGAATCTGTCTTTGCCTCAGTAAATTTGAGTGTCTCGTTTTCATTTACACTATGTGAAAACCTTCATTATTTTTCTTCAGAAAACCAAGGGGGATAACATAATGTGGGGCAGGTTTTTGTGTGTGTGTGTGTGTGTGTGTGTGTGTGTGTGTGTGTGTGGTTTGATTTTATGCCATAATATTTTAGATTTAATAAGAGATTTGCTTTTAAGCAAATGGTCGATTTTTCATCATTACCATTTAGCTTAGGTCAAAAGACATTGATGAAACCAATATTAAAAATATATTACACGTTGCTAAATGTTTATATTTCAAAACCATCACCGGCAATTGGTACTTGAAGGAAATGAATTGGCTTCATATTTTAAATGCATTACTTATGTTTTTTACCATCACCCAATTCCTCGTATAGTACTGTACTCATTTGTATATATATTTAGATGTTGAAAAAATAATTTAAATTAATCATTTAAAATTATAATCACTTAAAAGTTTGATGGAAATCATTTTAAAATTGTTCCAGTGATAGTATTATAATTACATAGTCCATAGTTTTGCTTTATAGACTTCGGCTCATTGGGTCTGATTCACCAAAGCACAAGGGGATAGAATTAAGTGGCTGTTCCCAGTGATATTGAAGTAGAAATTGTGCTTCCTAGTAATTTATCATTTCATATAATAGACTGCTTGTCAGCGTGGTTTTGAATATGTCCATTTCATGAACTCCAAATGATTTCTCTTTAAGAATCAACTGTAGTTCTGCTCCTATGATGCCTTCAATTTGCAGGGTAACAACTGGTATATCTCTTCAGCTTTGCCTCATTTCATTTGAGGATGTCTGTGATAGCGGTGCCCATTTGATAGAGTGTGAACATCTTGTAATTTTACATAAACTGCAAAACCATCTGCCGCCTCTTGGAATGATTTCCAGCATTGTGTTAAAAATCAAAACTTAGTGCTTCAAGTTGGCTTTGCAGAGGCCCGTGAAAGTCCTTCTTGTAACGGGTTTATGTCTCACCCTGCCCAGGGCCACCCATGGTTTTCCAAGTCCAAAAGTGATACTGCTTTAAAAACAACAACAAAAAAAACATCGATAGCAGCCATTTGGAAATTCTCACACTAGTGAGGTTTAATCCAAGTATGCATGTGACAGGACAGGCCTTCAGTTGCAAATACTTTATGAAGAGCGATGTGTTCTGTATCTGCAGGACTATTTTTCTCATTAGTCAGTTCATTTTATCTGTTGTTTACAGATTGCTTCTCTTATTGATAGCATTTTGTCCATGTGAAGGAAATAAGTATGTCTTGTCACAACTGCATATTCTCTGACATCATATGATTCCCCCCCCCCCACTTTTTCCCACACTGACTTAAACATAAGGTCAAGAAATTAAAATCAGAAACTCAGCCCTCCCCCCCCTGGTAGCCAGTGAGCCTAAAAAAATGTGTTTATGGTAACCTTGGGCCCCGAGGAATCTGCAGGGGAGCCTTTTTATTTTGTTATTTTACTGTGTCACTTAAAGCACTTTGAATTATTCGAGGAACTCTCTTTTGTTACCCAGAGATCACGTATAATATGACGGGTTTTTGCCAATTTGATGGAATATAAAAAAAGGGCCCGTTCCTTAGCTGAGGAATCAGGTCCACAATATCCAGACCCCCTCGTGCTGCCGATCGGAAGAATGCGTGCCAAGAACCACTGCAGGACTGCCTTGCTCTGTCTCTTCCTCGCTTTCTTTTTTCTTTTTATTCCGAATCTTCTAGGCTCCAAGATTTCATGAGTTCAGACATTCCTTGTGTATTTACACAAGAAATACAGACTCTGGGATAGCTACTTAGCATAAAAGCCAGAGAAGCCGGAGCCGAGTATACTTTTCCTTGTAAGCATTTGCCACCTCGCTCAGATAAGTTACAGAATTCCATTATCCAAATTGTTACACATGTGTGACAGAGGTTGACCTTTTGTCATGTCAATCCTTTTTGTGTAGGCCCCAGGCTCCAGCCTAATGGCTCAAACCCTGATTTACTCACTGTAATAAGGGCAGGAGGTCGAGCAATTGTCAGGCTGTCCTCTTCTTGGAGCCTGGTTGAAGGCTGTTAACACAAAGCTTTTCAAAGTGAATTTACAACCAGCACCACTGACAGAGGCCAATCAGCGCACCATAAATGTCAGGTTAGTGAGATTGAGCAGTAAGTAAAGGAGTGACAGCATACTATTGGCTGGAATCAATTGGCTAGGGTTTAACTGAGAAGAGCAGTCCAGGGGTGTCGAGCTCAGGTAAGGCGCTCAGTGTGCGGCCTCGGTTTCCAGGTGGGAGCGCAGAGAGGTACCTGTTGGAGGGGCGGTGGTGTTTAGCAGGCGCCGGAGGGTCACGGCATCCCCCGCCCCCCCTCCGAGGCTTGGTGGCAAAGAAGGGTCCAGCGTTAGACAGAAAGGAGAGGGAGCAAAACCGTGAACAGGGTGGGGCTTTCAAAACCAGGGGACGCAAGGCGGCGCCTCCCTGTTAAGCCAAAAGGTAATTGCCGTTGTTCAAACTCCAAAACCCTAACAGGAATTTCCACCGAGGCGCGGACGCAAGGAAGCCCCCCTCTCCAGCTCTTCTTGGGGCTGAGCAATGTGAAACTTTTCGTGGAAGTCACTAATGAGTGATTATGGGTTGCGGGCCTGAATATCCATGAGGTGTGGTTTCTCTCCCCTGCCCCCTCCCCCCCCCCACGGAATGTTTTTATCATTTTGTGTAATGACAGCCTGGACAACAATTCATTTAGCTCTGAAGGCATCAGCATTAAAATGGAGGAATCCATTAAAATGCTGTATGCAAGGATTTATAAATTAGGCAATTTCCTTGATTATTGCAATCATTTACAAAATTGATTGTTCCAGTGTGGTATAGACAGATTTCAGCAACTATCATTGACAACAAGCACAGTCTCTGGTATCTATAGCTTCTGGTCACTAAACCAGGTCACTGTACCTCCCCACCCCTCCCCTGTTGTGTTTGGTCTCAAGGTCAGGCAGACTTTCAGAGAACCTTAAAAATTAGGAAGTTTCCGTGGTGTTCAGAGGAGACCCACCTAGGCTCTGAGGGTAGGTGCAGGTTCTTTTAAAAAGGTTTGTAGCCATGTTTGCACAGGTGAGTTCTCATTTTGGAGGAGGGTGCCGATGATCCACGTGTTTCAGATCAGAAGCGCAGATTTTGAAATGATGCCAACTTAAAAGGAGATAATTTTTGCAAATCACAGCCGTAAATATTTGTTTGATCGAAGATCTGAAAGCCAATAATGTGTTTTATTTGTTGGTCCTTAGAGTTCTAATTATCCAATAGATATATCGTAGAGTCACTGGATTTTAGGTCAATTAATTCTGGAAGGCATAATAAAGACATTGTTACAAGTGTGAGGTGCTCAAAATGCTGCAGATTTTCCTATACGAGAACACAGATTTTCCTATACGAGAACACACACAACAAGTCCACTTGGTGCTTAATCACTAACCACAAACCACAGAGTTGCCTTTATTCCTGAAATATCAGAAAGGGGCATGCCAAATGTGTTTGCAAAACTCTGTCCCATGAAAGCTAGCCATGCGGTTTATGCTTAGTACAAAATAACCGACTTGAGACATTTGTTTTTAATCATCATTTTGTTTTTAATCACAGTTTTTCCCTTTTGGAACTCTAAAACAAAATGGGGCTTGTAAAATAATAACACTTGAGAAAATCGTTTAACACTGTTGGGAAGACAAAGACATTTTTTAGCTTGTCCTCCTTTGAATACAAAAATATTTGATCTCAGGGTAGTCCTTTGTTTAAAAGGGTGAACGTTGTGTTTTAGGAAGTCCTATGGCTTGGTGTTTAGGTGTTGGTGCTTCAGAAGCCAGAAGTTTCTTTTCATTTTTAATGAGTTGTAATATGCATGGCTTAAAAATTCAGTAGAAAGGCAGTATTTTCATTTCAGTGTCTTGATATTGTCGCCTTATTTTTATTTAAATGTTCCTTTCCACAGGTATTTCTGGTTTCTGTTAAGACTTAAAAGCCATGGGACCAGATCTGTCTCGGGTGAAGTGTGAAGGAGGCACTCACTATTAGAGATGTTTCTACCAGTGCTGTTGTACATTTATTTAATAAACTGAAATCTACAGCATGCCGCTCTGAAATGAGAATACGGGGCTAAGCCCATTTTATTAAAATGAACAGTGTTTTTCACTCTCTGTGATCACTTTAAATTAAAGCTGCCTCAGATAATGAAGTGTCTTCTATAGAAACATTCAGTGTAATCAAATTCAGCAGAAACTTCTTAAGTGCTTTTTAATTGGAATCAAATTAAATGTAATCAAGTCATGTTTTCAGGGTCTTGTAAAGCACGGAGACCTAAGTGTTCTTAGCATGCTTGGGAATATTAATGTTGATCACAAATTTAGTACAACGGTGCTAAATTCTCAGATGTCCATGCAAACTTCAAAATGATAGATAATCCATAAATAAATTTTTGTTTAGAGGACAATGCTTTCAGAATCTGTTTCGTTTGTCCCCAAACTAATGTTGAAATTCATTTGTGAGATATATGTGTGTGTGGGGGGGTATATACACACACACATATATATACATAGCATGTATCATTCCTGGGGGAGAGAGTTCTGAAAAATGTTGGACTAGTGAGAAAAGCACTTAATTTCAGTTTGTTGCAAATTAATGGCAATTTACAATTTGACCTGGATAATCTACAAAGTGGAAAATCTAATAATTAAGCTTTAAGTAATGGAAATGAGCTTTTCTATGGAACATACTTCATGCTCATCCTAAGAAATTCAAACTGTATAGAAGTATAAACCAGTGGTAACTGTAAGTGGATGATGATTTTTTTTTTTTTTTTTTTTAAGTAATCTCTACACCCAGCACAGGGCTCGAACCTACAGCCCTGGGACCAAAAGTCTCACGCTCCACCGACTGAGCCAGCCAGGCACCAACCCCTGCGCCCCCCCGCCCCCGCCTCATTGTTGATGATTTTCGTAATGGCCTTTTGAGAGACGACTATGTAATATAATACGTATTTATTTCATTGAAATCACAGTTTTGGTACAGATATTTGCACGATGTCCTTGATACTCCAAATGGCACCATTTTCATAGGACTTTTCTGCAAATGGTTAAATTTGGCTCAGCCATGAGTAGATTTTGATTGGGGGTCTAGTTCCATCCTCCCCTCTCTATTTCTCGTGGTGGGAAATTTCATTAGCAGTCTGCAGGCCCTGCTGTATTATAGAAACACTTCTAATGGTTTTGTATGTTTTTAGTGTGTGTCTTTAATATGACCAGAGGCTTTCTGGGGTCTATAGGGAGATTTTAGTGGCCCTCAGAGAGGAAGAAATTTCTGTTTTTCTTTTTATACATGAAGGTGTTAACAAAAAAGGATCAGATCTTTTTGAAATGCTTTTCTAAGTAGGAAGACTCATTAATTTACCTGCTTGCATGTTAGACTTTAAGGAAACTGCTAAATTTCTTTGTGCCATTATTTCTCCTTGTATAAAAGAATCCACTGTACTATTGTGCAAGCTAGACAGTATTTATGACTTCTGTATAAAAAGAGAGATTTTCCCTTTTTTCAACTGGCATTTTAATAATAATTTTTAAGTCTCTAGTGTACTCTGCACATAGTTAGAATGTCATTATTTGTCTGATAAAACAAAAGATTGTGCAGAGTAGACCATGGTACACACTTTGAATGGATTTAATTATTTACTCTAAAATCGGGCTTAAATAATATTTAAATGCAAACTTATTTAGTGCTGCTTACACGTAAGAAGGGATTATATATTAAAGAGATCCCAGGGACGCCTGGGTGGCCCAGTTGGTCAAGTGTCTGCCTTCAGCTCAGGTCATGATGCCAGGGTCCTAGGATCGAGCCCCACATTGGGCTCCTTGCTCAGTAGGGAGCCTGCTTCTCCCTTTCCCTCTGCAGCTCCCCCTGCTTGTGCTCTCTCTCTCTTTCTGAGAAACAAATAAATAAAATAAAATAAAATAAAAAAGGAAATCCCATACAACATGGGTGTAAAAAAATCATTGGATGGCTTTAATTTTTTTTAAGTTTATTATTTTTTTTTAGTAGTCTCTACACCCAACATGGGGCTTGAACTCCTGACCCATCAAGAGTTGCATGCTCTTCCTAAGCCAGCCAGGTGCCCCTGGATGGCTTTAATTTTTAACACTACATTTCTAATGGAGGGCAACAAGGGTAACTATAAATGTTGGACACATAAATAAAAGTTTCTAGGTATATGATTTTAGTAAATGAAATGATGGCTCTTCATCCTCATGACAGAAAATGGACTTGCAATGCGAAATGTAGGGGGAATGACTGAGAAACATCTAGAAAAATCACAAGGAAGCCCCAAAACCTGAAGGTCCTTTGACCATGGACCTCAAACCAGGAGCCATTCATTAGGTGTGACACTGGATATTGAATTCTGAATAGAACAACATCTCAATGCCTAGCATATTGTGGCTTGTCAGTATATATTAAATGACAACAAATCAACATTGTGGCACATTTACCACTGTCCATAAAAACGTGTGGGCTGCTATACGTGTGCTAGCAAATACTGACATAATGGTACACCGTACAAATTTTGAATGTGTCAGTGTTGACCTTAAGAAAAGCAACAATTCTAACCTTGGGTTTCTTTTTTTTAATTAAAGATTTATATTTTTGATAGAGGAAGTGTGCACAAGTGGGCGGGGGGGCAGAGGGAGAGGGAGAAGCGGGCTCCCCGCTGAGTAGGGAGCCCGGTGCGGGGCTCGATCCCAGGTCCCTGAGATCATGACCTGAGCCAAAATCGAGAGTCCGATGCTTAACCGACTGAGCCACCCAGGCGCCCCAAAAAGGAATAATTCTAAGTGACAGTTGGCATTTAGAACATTTTAGATGAAAAAGTCAAAGCCGAAACGTGTCCTAAAGAACAAAAATTTAGGTTGAAATTAATATATTTTTTAAAGATTTTATTTATTTATTTACAGAGAGAGAGAGAGAGCAGAAGCAGGGGGAGTGGGAGAGGGAGAAGCAGATTCCGTGCTGAGCAGGGAGCCCGATGCGGGGCTCGATCCTAGTACCTCGGGATCATGACCTGAGCTGACGGTAGCCGCTTAACAGACTGAGCTACCCAGGCGCCCCTGAAATTAATATTTTTAAAAATATATGTTTATTTCATATTAATTGTTTCTCTCGTGGTATTCGGAATTACTACTTAGATAGCAGTCTAAGCATGGGTGATACTCAAAATATTTGATAACCAATTCAGCTCAGACTTTGCCCAGTGAACCAGGATGCCTGCCATTGGATCTGTGTCCCTACGGGGTTGTGTGTCAGCTCTGAATCTAGGAAGGTTAGCTGAGTGTTAGCATAACTATTGAATAAAGAATCAGGTAGAATAATAAATCTATACTAGATATAGGGGTTTGGTTTTATAAGGTAAAAAGTTCTGGAGATTGGTTGCAACCACGTGAATATACCTTACACGACTAAACTGTACACTGAAGAATAGTTAAAATGGTAAATTGTGTGTATTTTACCCTGATTAAAAAATAGGCTACATTTTCAGCGACTTTTCTTCTAATTCTCAAACTCTCGCATACAGAAGAATTTCCCGGTGCAGGGAGCCAAGCGAAATTAAATCTGGGCTTCTGCCGCTAAAAGATTCTGGTTCAGTCTTCCTGCACTGGGACCCGTCAGTCTGTTTTCTTAGCACATATCTCACGTGGTCCTCCAACTGCACTTTAAGAAAATGAAAATGCCAGACTCCACCTTTCTCTACCTTACTCCTATGGTTGTCGGCTTCCCTTCCTGCTGCTTCCCTTGTTTTGGCCCCTCTGGAGCCAACCTGGCCTCTCCTGCCTCATTTCAACCCTCGGTCTAGTCTCTTCTGTTCCTGTGTTAATTCTAGTCTTGCCTTCATTGCTGCTACACCTTAGCTAATGTCCGGGTATTTCCCATCTCCTTCCTTACCACCCTCCTCCAGATAGATGGATGGAGAGATAGACAGACAGAGATGAAGATAGAAATACTGATAGGGCTAACAGGCAGCAGGATGTACTACCATGACCTTCATCTTTGATATATTTTGGAAGTCTACCTGGCCAGGTGTCAGGAAGTGGCCAGAAAAGCAGAAAGCTTTATGTGTAACCTGCAGCGTGTCCTTAGCCCCTAGGTAATCAAGGTGTCTTCAGAAGAGGGTTGGGGCCTTCTGGACGGCACTTGGTGATGTTCACAAGGCCTGAGCCCCACCTCTGTCTGGGTCTGAGCTATGTGGCCGCCAGCAGACACCTTAAGTCCCTCCACTCTTCCCAAGCACGACTTACCTCTCCGCATCACCTGCCAGCCCGCCGCCATGGAGAAAGGCCATATGCGCCGCGCATGCCATTTGCACTGAGGGGGTCTGTAAATTTTCCATGTGCCAACTCGATCTGCACATTTGCTGATATTTTGCTGATCTTTTCCTGTCTTTCTCCTTGGCTTCCCCGTCTCTGCCCGTTGATGGAGGTAGTCTGCGGGCATGCAGCCTGGTTCTGGGTCTCCCCTTCTCACACCCAGCTTGCCTGTTCTTATTGTTTCAGTTGCTCTCTTGGACGGCTGGCTCCCACATTCCAGTGTCCACAGAGGTCTTTCTTACATCCTGGATTTTCAGTTGTCTTTGAGACATCGCTGTTCAGAGATGTTTCATATTGAATTCACTACCTGCCCCGCCCCCACCTCTCCCCCCGATAGATGGCTCTTTATCCTTAACTTACAGGGCTGTCATAGTCCTTTTTTGGCCTGTGAGCCCAACATTTTGGAGTTACTCTAATGGTTTTTAAAAATACTTGGATTCCTGGAATCTATCTAACACACAAAAGGCACTTAACTCAACACTGTTGATCTGATAGCAGTGATAAGAGCCAACACAGTTAATCTGAGACTGAGTGCTAAAGAGCTTCCCAGGGCTCGTCTTAATTCATGCTCAGAATAACCCAATGAGGTAAGGACTACTGTAGCTCATTTTTCCGATGAAGAAACTTTGCAGATGAAGGCAAAAAAGAAAAATAACTTGCCCGAGGTGGTATGTAGTGAAGGTAGGATTTCCACCGAGCTGGTGTGGGCCATAGAGTCCTTGCTCTAGACCAGTCCGTTGCTACATTACCTGCCCCGGTCCACTCTCACCCCTGAGCTCCCATTATTTTATGCGGCTCCAGTGTCTGCTACAGACTTCTCCACGCACCTGGCCCTAGCCTCTGGGCCTTGGTGTGAGCTTTCCCTCCTTGGGAGACACTGCTTTGGTTTCTCAGACACAGCCCGACTCCAGCTTCATAGAGACCTGGTACTTAGTCCCTTGACATGGTTAGTTCACCTTGTCTTCTAAGACCATGGGCGCCATATTTGTTATGCTAGAGAATTCAGACTTGCCAGCATTCAGAGAAATCCATTTATCGAGAGCCTACATACATGAGGTGTTGTTCAGGTCACAGAGATGGGCACGACCAACTCTGCCCTCGGGGACCATAGAATGGTAGGGCTGTGAGTAATTCCACGTGGAAACAGCTGCAGAAAGTGCTATTTCAGTGCACAGAGGTGACTTCCTGCTGGGAAGTTAGGGAAGGAGGAGGTATTTGACCCAGGGACATAAATGATTAATACTCAGGGAGTTGGGAATTGGGAAGGAGGTGCTCCTGGGGGATGATCAGCCCCCATCAGTGGATCCACAATCTTTCCAGTCCCACCTCTGTTGCCTGTGTCTGTCCTTCCTCTCAATGAATGGCTTTCTGTTCTTTGGTCTACCAAAGGCTTGCTAGTTTCCAGTGCGGGGATGTTGCCTAAGCAGTTTCTGTACCCAGATGGCTCACCCTTCTTACTCTGGTCAGTCTACACCTTTGACTTTAGTAAGAGCCCCAACTCCCAAGAATTCATTTTAGGCTCATCCGGGTCTCCACCACCCTGTCCACATTCTGTTGTCTTCCACCCTCCCCTTGACGCTTGTTGAAGTTGTGCTTTATCTTCTGACGTTACAGTTGTAGCCTCAGTTGGTAAGCTCATAATTTGGGACATACTTATACTAACAAATAACTGGTTGTTTACCTGTAATTCAGCTCTGACCGGGTGTCCTGTATTTTTATTTGCTTAATTTGGCAATCCTATTAAGAGGCTCGTTGCGGAGAGGCCTCACCGAAAAAGTCTCGCCCCTGAGACTGTCAGGAAGGCTGGTGTGCTGGAAACCAAGGGGCTTCCGAGAGACATGGTGGGAGACAAAGTCGGAGGGACTCGGGGAAGGACTGTGCATTTTCTTGTGGGTGAAGTAGACCTTCTGGGCGCTGTGTGGAGGAGTCCATGGTGGGCCAGGGCTGGTTGCTGGTAGGAACTCCCGGGACAGGGAGATTGGGAGTTACAAGAACAGGTGGTTGTTTTAGTCCGTAGGCCTCCTTGAGCTTGGCTGGGGCATGCGGTAAGGCAGCGCTTTGACTAGAGGAAGTCTACCAGGTCCCTGGTTCTGTACACCTGCGTGAGTTGGATCTCTTCGTCACACGGGACTAACACTGCGACAGATGTAGGTACAGTCACAGATGCCTCATCTCCTGTCCCTCCTCTGCTGGCAGTGGGACCTGTCTTCACCTTTGCCTCTCCGGTTGGTGTGGCGGAGAAGCACTCGTACGTGCCGCCTCTCCTAAACACGGTGGAGTCTGCCAGCCATGAGGCCGTTACCTACTCTGGTTGAGGTGGATCCAGGAACCCTCCCCCACGGAGAGGAGGCTTCCTCTGACTCACCTCAGCCTCCTACCCAAACTCTCATTTATCTCCTCTGCTCACAGGGAGGCAAGCTGCACGGGTCCACGGGAACAGATCCACGTGAACACATCGGTCCAAGCACGGGTCCACGTGAATGCACACCCTCGTGCTCAGTGCTGTTCTCTTGCACTTTTGTCCCCCCGCCCCCCCCACAGTGCTTCTTGTGAAGTCTTTCTTTTTCTGATTGCAAAGGGTAAATGAGCAGGAACCTGGAAAATGCAGAAACATGATTTTGACAATAAGAGAAAAATGAACTGTGCCTTTAAATTGGTGTCATTCTTATTGCACTTAGGATTTTCTTGCAACATATAGATAACAACCCTCTCTTTGCCCGTAGCATAAGATTGTGATTGAAAATTCATCGTGTATACACGTGGTGATTTTTGCGGCCGTCTACCCTGATTGTGGTGGAAGCCGGTGCTTGAATGTTGGTGTTGGTCCGTCCTCCCTCTCTGCCTCCATCCCTTTCTTCCTCCCTCCCTCCCTCTCTCCTGACTTTGAAAATATTACTAATCATTTGCTCTCCTGAGTGCCTCAGATCAAGCTTGCCAAAATACCTGCAGGAAAAACACACACACAGATCAACTATCTTTATACAAATAAGAAGGATTCTAAGAACGACAGCAAATATTTATCCATTGCTTTGTAAAAGAGATTTCATAACGGGCTTGCTGATTCTATAGCCGTGGCCTCCAAGCGCCGGGAGCGCTCTGTCCCACCTGGCACTTGGGGAGATGGGGAGGCTGGGTCCGCGAGCCCCAGCGGAGCTGGCTCCTTTGACCTGAGTGTTCCAGCGGAGGTCTCCATCTGTCCAAATGTTAGGCTGGAACTAAACGCCTCCACACAGTGATGAAATCCCTAACAAATGTAGTGACAACACTGAACATAAGGCCTTAATTTTTTTCAAACTGCTTGCATTTACAGTTAATTCAATTTGAATGATAAGTCACCTCCGTGGGAATGACTCACGCACTTACCATTGGGAGCTTTGTTTTCTAGAGACGTGGGAGAAGACGTTGGTTTGCAAACCTCAGGGCACAGGTCAAGGTAATAGCGCCTGGCTGCCAGCTGAGAAAAGTTGTTTCATATCTTTACTCCAGGTCTGGAGTCACACGAGAAAGTGGAAATCTCTTTTAAGGGCATAGTTGGACCCCTGTCCGCGGTGGCCGTTGGAGGGGATAAATATGCAGATCAAACTTACTTAGGTAGTGAAGTGAGAAACGGAGGTCTTTTTTGTTTTGTTTTTTTTTTTTCTGCTACAGGGCATTTTGCTTCAGATCAGCTGAAACCCCTTTTCCAAGTCCAAACCTTTGGGGACCTAGAGGGACAGATAGATGAGGCCTTGCAGATTGTGACACAAGGAAGGAAATGATTTCAAAAGCAAATCACATCCACGCTGTAAAAAAAAACCGGAGAGAAACAGTAAGGAAATGTCCAGAAAACAACCATATAAATAGATGATTGCTGAAATATTTGGATAATTTTGAGAATAAATGCAGGCTAACATTTTTGGACAGTGAAATCAGCTTTTCATAATAACTCTGTCTCCCAGCCCGTAATTTCCTTGTTCTCCCTAATTTACTTCATTTCTCTGTAGCTGGCAAATTTCCGCGTTCCGTACCTCAAATAAACCAGCTTTCCAGCTACCAAGTTCTGTTCTGAGACTCTTACCTCCTCACTCCCCTGCTTTTAATGCACAAATTGGTTCTCATCCCCAGGCCAGGGGCTTTGGAGCCCTGGAGGGGCTTTGGTCTTGCTGATGACTCTCGACCCCGGCGCCTCCAGGGATGCCCAATATCCCAACACATCATTTAATTTTGGACCCAGGGCCAGAGTAACTCCTGAGTTATGCAACTTAGAGCTCCAGGTGAGGGCTATACAGACTGGGAGAGGGCAGTAAATATGTCTAGGCGGTCTCTGCTAGGGGCTTATGGCACAGGTAGTCACTGCCAAGGTTGGATTGCCCTGGAAGGCAGTGGGTCATTCAAGGTACCTTTGGGTTTTGGCATTTTGTTTTTTTCCTGGCCAAGGGAGAGGAGCAGCTAGGGACCTCTGCTTTTGAAAACGTTGTTCAGTGGCCGGGTATGGTGGAAAGTTTCATGCTCTTGGCTTTGGATTGCAGCAAGTTTGTGCCTGGGAAGTTTAAAATGGGGAGTTTAGGGACATATGAGAAAGGACGAGATCACCAGGAGAGAATAAGATGGGTTACGTTTTGCTGTCCCATCCCCTTTCTTGCTGGGCTGGCGTCACTGATGGATTTTTCTGCTTGTAAGATCGCTAGAGATGGACATTCTGTTTTAAATCTTGCCGAAGTTGCCAGAGCAAGGAGAGCATGTTGCACACGGGGTTGAGTGTGAAGCTCAAGCATTGCTTTGCACTGAAAACTGCACTAGAAATTGTGGGGTTGTGTTAAATGTTAACAGAGGCTGTTCCAATTCTGGAAGACTAAGGAGAGCCATTCATCAAGTCATGTATTTGATAAGCGTTTCCTGTGTGCTAGGCACTGCACAGGGTCTATGGAGGATGGTGTTGTGTTTGAAAGACATAATTCATTGGGCGCTTGGGTGGCTCAGTCGGTGCAGAGTCCAACTCTTGATCTCAGCTCAGGTCTTGAAACTCAGGGTCGTGAGTTCAGGCCCCATGTTGGGCTCCACGTTGAGCCCATGTGGAGGCTACTTAAAAAAGAAGCAAAGACATAGTTTGTGCCTGGGAGGGGCTTACAGCCTATGAGGAAGACGTCAAATATCCGGGAAAGGTATTGAAGTGAAATAAACAAGTCAAAGTGAGTGTAAGTGGGCACGTGATTGTGAACATCCACAGGGAGAACCGAGGAGGTGACTGAAGGGCTCGTTGGAGAGCAGAGTCCTCTGATGCCTCTGGAGGCCGTTTTGCTGGCGGGTCTTTTCAGGGATGGGTGTACGTGGAAGACTAACCAAGAAGAGAGAGAGTGGTAGGACGGGAAGAAGAGCAAGTGCAGAGCCCAGAGGAGGAGGAAAGAAGCTGTTAAGTGAAATAAGTCAAGCAGAGAAAGACAATTATCATACGGTTTCATTCATATGTGGAACATAAGGAATAGTGTGGGAGGCCCACAGGGGAAGGGAGGGAAAACTGAATGGGAAGAAATCAGAGAGAGAGACAAACCGTGAGAGACTCTGGACCCCGGGAACCGAACTGAGGGTTACAGAAGGCAGGGGGCTGGGGGGATGGGTAGCCGGGTGATGTCATGTGTGGTGATGAGCACTGGGTGTTATATGCACCTAATGACTCGTCGAACTACTGATGAACTATATGCTGGCTAGCTGAACATGATAAAAAAAAATAAAAATAAATAAAATTTAAAAAGAAGAAGAAGAAGCTGTTTTTGTCTCAAAGGCTGACTCGGTCCGTGGTCTCTCTCTGGGAGGTGATGAAGTCAGGCTGCAGGCGCAGGAAGGCGCATCAGCGAGCTTCTTGAAACCCAGTTAGAGAGTTGAGATTGGCGGGGTGCAGAGGAAACCACGACGTGCTCTTTGGGAAGGGGACTCGAGGCAGGCCAGTGGCAGGTGAATGCGATGTGGGTTTGACTCCATGGTCATGTTTCAGCTATAGGTGACAGAAGTCTCCCGGATGTCTGAGATCGCCCCTCCGTTCAGACTGAGCAAGACGGCGGTAAAGCTAGGGCCACCCCCGGATGAAGGCACAGGGGACCTTACACGTGAGCTGCCCGTCACGGCATGGAGCACCTGCAGGGCGCTGGAGTCTTAGATTTGGTCCGAAACTCCAAGTAGCATCTAATGAGATGGACAGGGAGCGCAGGGGGGCAAGTGTGAGTAGAACGGGACTCCATGGGGGGTAACGAGCCTCTCTAAGGCGGAGAGCAGTTCTCTGGGGTGGAAGCTTTTTTTTTTTTTCCCCCCTTTATGGATGGTGACTGTGGTAGAGTCACTCACAGGTGTCTGATCTTCTGTTGGAACAAAGGAGGGTATCTTATGCTTTGTGCCAAATGAGTGCATCTTGTTAGATTCAGGATCTACTTGTGCGAGTAGCCCTGACTGAGCTGTGCACATTTAGAGGAAGAAAACAAGCAGAAACCTAGCAAACTCAGCTGCCTCAGAGCACAGAGTAGAAAGATGGGTGTGTGTGTGGGGGGGGTGCTGTTCACATGACACTTCCAGGAAAATGTGGATAGTGGGCCACGTGACTAATGTGTCGCGGGTAGCGTGCACCTTTTGTATTTCCTGCACAGCAAAAATGAAAAAGAGAAACCAACTCCACAAACTAAAAGCAACACTCAGGAACGCAAATTTTTCAGTGAGTTGAGATCCTAGGAGGGAAGACCCACAATGAGATTTAAACAACTGAAGGACCGAGAAAAAATGGGTGATAAAGGTTAGGTGTTGAGAAGGATAGGACCTGGGCAAGGGGATGATCATCCCTGAGAAGGTGGAGAAGGGGCTGCAGGGGTGGGGAGGACCCAGTGACCCAGTGAGAACAGCTGGGGTACAGGTGCCCGGTAGACGCGGGCTCCGCCATCCTGCCACCTTCTGGGCCACTACGCTGTTTCCTCAGCTGCAACCTCTCCACTCCGGCTCCAGTGACCAGAAGCTTCCGTGGTGATGCCTGGCCCTGCCCCCACCCCCCACCCCCTTGGAATTAGAGGAATGCATCTGTTTTCGGGCTGGAGATTAGAGTTTCGGGCTGGGGGGACTACAAGGAAAGCTGTCTTTTTGGGTGGCCCCATAAGACATGCTTCAGACCCGAAGCTGATACTTCAAAACTTCCTTCTCTGATAATCTATAATATTCTGTTTTTAGAACTACACTGTCAGCGGGGTCAGAGAGACCCTTCTCAGATGATTCATCCATTTAAGACTAGCAGTAATATCTCTTGTTTGGAAATTAAGCAACAGAAAGGAATTCAAGGGGGCAAGCTAAATAAGGACATTTTAAATGAAAATGTATCTGTGGTTATACTACCAACTTAAGTCAGATTGGTTTTATTCCAGAGTTTATGCAAGGTTAAAAGATTATATTTTAGTAGCTCTTTTCTTTTCTTTTTCTTTTTTTTTTTTAATTTGAAAAGCTTAGGTTGAGTTAAAAATTACTTTTAAAGGTCCTTCCCTTACTGTGTTGACACCCATTCGGTATCTTGTAAAGAGTTTTTGGTTAGTTTTGAATATCTTTCGTTTTATGAGAGGCCTTCATTGCTTCTCCTTTGACCTTGTTCCAGAAACGATTAGAAATGGCTCTGAGAAAGCCTGAGTTTAGCGATGGATACGTGTTTCAGATGAAACTGGGAAATTCTAAATAGAAACAAATGTGCATAATTTAAAAATATTCTAGAAACATTTTGATGCTGGGATGTGTTCTACGCATACGGTATTGTCTTGGCCGGATTACTTGATGAAAACCTTCTCTAGGACTTCTTTTGTTTGTTTGTGTGCAGAATGGATGTTGTTGCCATGATGTGATGTTTTGCTCCATCATCTGGAGACCCATGTCACACAGCAATAGAGTGAGATGTGTAGTCTTAGTCTGAGATCTCCTTCTGTGGGCTCGAGCTGACAAATTGCGCAATGCTGGATTTCCTTCTTCATTTTTTTTTTTTGGTCTTATTAAACAAGTAATTGGTGTTTATGATTAAAAATGGAGAAAATACAGAAATTTTAAATTCTCATAATCCACTCCCTAGAGACAAACTCTAAAATTTTACATGTATTTTTTTTTCTAGAAAAGTAGATATCCATTCATAGGTGTGTATTCTGCCAAAAACTTTTTTTTAACTTAAAGTTATTAGCTAACTATGTCCTGCTATAGTTAATATTCTCTGTAATCATCCTCTTTGACATGTCCGTCGAATGAAGGAGTTGGAATTTGCTTAACTGTTTCCTTATCATCAGATACTTAGCATTATGTTGCTTACCGTTTTTCATTCTTTTAGTGAACATATTTAGAAGTGGTACTTTATCTGTTGGAGCCATAATTTGGACTTCTGTCTCTTGGGAATTATTTTTCTCTTTTAGGGGTTGTAGTAATAATGAATAAGGTAATAGATGATAAACATTGCTTATGAAATATGGGTCCCATTTTTAACTTAGTAGGGCTGTCTTTAGTATGTGGAGTTGACATTTATAAACATTAACTCCCTGATGTTTTGCAAATGGTAATTCCAAAAATGTGAAATTTCTTACTTTATGCAAGAGCGGGGTCCTGAAAAATGGCTTTTAGGTCCCGTGTTGCAAACTGAATTTCTTTAATCCATGAAGAAGTGGTGTCCAGGCTGCTGGGCTGCCTTTTTCCCCCTAAATTTTTATAGAATTTTAAATGTAAGCAGTAGAGAAAAGTAAGTACAGAGAAACAGTATACTACATTCTCTTGTAGCCAGGATGTGTTTTGAATAATTTTCTTAACATTTTTGTTTCTTCTGTTCTCTCCCACTTTTTAAAAAAAAAATTGTCATTTTTTGTTGTTGTTGTTGGAATATTTTAAAGTCAATCTCAGATACTATAATGATTAACCAACAAACACTTTGTATCTATCTCTAAAAGATACAGATTTAAAAAAATACCCTATAACTACAATACCAACATGTACTCAGCAATGTTAGCACATTTGTTAATATCATCTAATTTCCATACTCCATCATTTCCTGCCTCCCCCGTGTTTCTTTCAATTGGTTTGTTTGGATAACAATCAAAACAAGATCTTCACATTGCATTTTGTTGAAATATGTCTTAAGTCTCTTTTCATTTCTAACAGTTTAGTAGTTGGGAGCTTTTTTTTTTTTTTAATGAGAATTCTTGAGTCTCACCTCTTAGCAAGAAATCAGAATTATCAGGAATGTGGTCTGATGGTCTGCATTTTAGAAATGCTCTAGTGGTGATTCTGACCGACAAATAGCTTTGAGAACCTCTGCACAAAGGAACATACTTTAAGACACCTTAGGAATGAATATTTTAGTAAAGAAGTAAACTTTTGCAAATGTAAGTAATCACCCTCCCTATTTCTTAGTTTATTTATTTTATAAATGTGAACCCTTTCCTTATTGGATTTCCCCCAAATGGGACTCACCTGTATGGATGATGGTTGAGATGCCTTGTGGCTTTTTTCTATGATTGCTTCTTTTTCTCCTGGTGATATTCCTTGCTGTGGGTGTTTTCAGTGCTTTCTGTGGAGAACTCTATGATAAATTTCTCAGTCTGTTTGATTCATATCTGTAGTTACCTGTGTTCCCTTGGCAAGAAATTTTAGAACTGAAAATATGCAGGGAAGTAGAAAGAAAGAAAAAAATAACCTACAATCTCTCTGCTTAGAGGTAACCATTGTTAGTATTTTCACTGTGTTTCATTCTAATCTTTTCCTATGACAGTAAAAAACATACGGCGCCTGGATGGCTCAATCGGTTAAGCGTCTTACTCTTGATTTCAGCTCAGGTCATGATCTCAGGGTCATGAGATCGAGCCGCACGTCAGGCTCTGTGCTGGGCGTGGAGCCTGTTTGAGATTCTCTCTCTCTTTCTCCCTCTGCCCCTCAGCCCACAAAAAATTTAAAAAATTAAAACATTAAAAAAAAACCCAAAGTCTAAATTCTTTGAAAATTTTTGTGACTTTCACAAATAATATATTGCAAATGTGTTTTCAGTGACTGAATATTCTTTACTGTACGTTTAATGGCTGCCCAGTATTCTAACATATAGGTGTGGTCTAATTTTGGATATTTGTCTTGGCTTAAATTTTTTCTATTGTATGGATAACACTCTTTTAGAATCCATATGGTTTTTTGTTGGTTTTTTTTTTTTTTGGCACATCTGTGATTGTGTTCCTGATTTAAATTTCTATTCTTCTAAGTTAAAATGTCGATACATTTTAACAGCTTTTAATTTTGCATAATTTGCCTTCGAACAGGTTCAGTTTACGTTCATCTGAAAGGCTGATGGGGTATTTATTTCCCCGATTTCTTGTCTACACGGTGCTCTTTCTCACTGCGCAATCTTCTCTTGTCCTTCGCGCTTTCACATTAGTGGTTTTTAATATAGGCCTTCAATGATGCTTTCTGAGGCACATCTTTCTGATGATGCATATTTGGCCCATTTGAGTGTTAGGCAAACACACTTCGGAGGTCTGGGAAACCACCCGTGGTCAGTTCAAAAGCCCTCAGCTCTCATTACGGGGAATAAAGGATGATCGGAACCATGTAGCTGGCTAGTAAGGTTTTTTTTTTTTTTCCCCATCGACTTTGAATATTTTGGATACTGCATTATTGGCAGAGATAATGAAATGTCCAGGTTCTGCAGGTGGCTGCATTTCGTGGGTCAGCAAAATGAATCCAAAATAAATAAATCCTGTCAATTATCCTAATTGTCAATTAGGATCCTTGGGGTCCAAGTTTTTAGAAAAAAAAATTTTCAGTTGGTTGTATTATTTTCATTTTTGTTGCCCTTTGTTGTCTTCCTACATTTACACTGGTGCTGTAGTGAGTGTATGATCTCTCTTTCCTCCCACACAAACTCTGATACCACTCTGATAAAATTTGAACCTTTGGCCCCATTTAATGCAGACCCTTAGATGTGCCTCCTGATTTCTTGTCTCATTTTTCTGGCTGCCTCTGGTCCAGTCTCTTGTCCGAGACGGGAGCTCTGTGGGCTCTCATTACAAGGTGACTTAAAAAAAAGGGAGTAATGTACAGAAGAAAGCGACAGACAGCCAAAGTCTGGGTGAGGAAAGGCAGAGTCAGAATATTCAAATAATATGAAAAATGGAAGAAATCCCTGGTTTTGTGTGGACGGTAGCCACTAAACAAAGCTCACCAGGGTGGAATGGGCAAGGTCAGGGAAGACAGGATCCCTGGCAGATTTCGACCTAGCCCACGGTGAGCCAGCCGTGGAGACTGACCTGCCTCACTGGGCAGCTGCTCCTTCTGTGTGGAGGGCAAGTCAAGGGTGTATCCCTCCGTTTTGTGCTGCCATTGTCCTGAGCAGCCATACCAGAATGCTCCACGTTTGTACCTATTTATGCAGCACAACAGGAAAAGCCATTCTGGTGGTTTTCTAAATAATTATTTCGGGGTAGATGGCCAGCAGGATAATTCAGACGCCAGTGGAAATGATTTTTATCTTCAGTGGTCCACTTGAGGCACTCACATTGGTAGAATGAATGTTGCCAAGTTGCAGTTTACTTTTGGGCTGTTTAGACACACTTCATATGGTGCTTTGTTTAAAAGACCTCAAAGTATTTTTATGGAAGTATTTACAGGAAGTTTGGTTCTCAAGGGCTCAGGCAAAAATACCATTACCTCACTGGTAAATGTATTTATCCACATCTGCTTTTTAAGACAATAGCCCGACTTTGACTTTGGCATTAAGGGGAATGGCTCAGGTCTTTCCCAGATACAGTGCCTAATTCAGAAACTTTGCTGTTTTTGGCAATCACACTGTCTTGATTTAGGTGGGACAGAGATCAGGGATTAAAATGGCTCTACCCAGGAGGAAAGGAGACAAGTTTGACAGCAATGAAAGCCAAGACATTGCTGCATCCAGAAAATTTATGGTTAAGACCAGGGATGTCTGGAAAGTTAGACAACTCTGTCATTTATTAATTTATCAGCCTGTGCAACATGTTTTACTTTAGAAGACTGATCTATGATCTCTGAAAGGATATGTCTTCAAGCTCAGGTTTTTTTTTTCTCTTCTTATAAAATAAGGATATTCTGCATATAGTTTTCTAAAACAGAAAGGTAAAGGAAAAAGAGAGCTGTGTTTTTTTTCATCTAGATCTGTGAAAAAAATGTACTTTTCCTCTGTATTCACATTTCGTGTACCCCAAAGGTTTGTTGACAGAACCCCAACATTACAAATATTTCCCTGCAGACGGCGTATGGGTGACTTGCAAAACATTTTTTGTAAAACCCTGTGTTGCATTTCCTGTCTCCTGCCCAATCCACGTAACTACACGCACACACACACACGCACGTGCACGTGTGTGCATACACTTGTGTCCAGAGACTCTTCAGCCATGGGTGCCTTTTGCGCTGCTCACACAGCTGGGCTTGTAGTACATTTTAGATCTGGGTGACTCATACTCTATTTGTTTTGATGCCTCATTTACATTGCAGCATCATAAATCACTCCATTTTTTAATCATTTGAGCAGCAAACACCCCAAAGCATTAAAGTTAAACAATGTTAATGGGGATTTACTTTGGATGCCATTGTTTTAATATGACAAATGGCCATGCATCATGCTGCGTAGCACGGTTTATTTATGCAGACATAATTAGGCCTTTGAAATGAAATATACAGTGAGCCATTTGCCAGAAATTCAAAGCTTACTTGACATGGTCCCTCCTGCGATCTTCCTTCTCCCCTGTGCTTCATGGGTCTCAAGAGGAATGGTAACTAGATGAACACCCTTGGTTGGGAGAAAGTGTAATTTGGCTCAGGAGAGAAATCACCTGGTCTTCGCACAACGAAACGCTTCCTCCTCCCTGTCTTTGGCCTTTTTTGGTGACTTCCAGTGGGAGAGACTCAAACGTTAGAGGAAAAAAAAATGTTTTGGGTTCAGACATCTAAAAAAAGAGGCATTTTCCAGGAGTGGTCTCATGGAAGAGAAGGGGAGTTTCAGGCTCTGGAGGACACGGAGCTGCACCATGCATGTTCTAGAGAGAAACTGCAGGATGCGCGTTCTCAGAGATCTTGAACAGCACGCCTGTGCTCATTTTCAGGTCTCGGTCAAAGTTCTAAAGGGTCCTCCTGGGCCCCACAACCGTACCTTTATTCTGTTGAGCTTCTCTGTGGGTGAGGAGGGTTAGGAGATGCAGTAGGGTATTCAGTGCTGGGTAGATGTTACTTTATGTTCCTAGTTATTTACACTTTAATAGCCAGCAAGTAGGGATGGAGTTGGCACAGCGGACACATCCTGGGAGTGGGGAACCAGCCTGCAGGGTCTTCTCACCAGTTCATGTCAGGTCTCACTCCTGTTGGTGCATAACTAGGGCTCATCTTCCTCGGTCTGAGAGGCCGTTGGTGGAAAGAGGGACCATGATTCCATGTGCTATGTCACATTGGTGGCAATTACCTTATCTTTTGCTTGGCGTGGAATGTCAAGGAGGTGGGCGATGGCTTCAAAGTCTGAAAGCAGGCAGTTGCTGGCCCTAATTGATCGTGTTTTTTCTGGTCAGTGTTCAAAGGTAGTATCTCTCTAGTACCGGAGGGCTGAGAACCAGCACTCTTTGGGACAAGCATTTTTTCTAGGCTTAGCTTATTAGTTATGGAAATGGCCTCATGTCAGCCTCCAGCATTTAGCGGGAAATTTCACTGAAAAGATGGACTCCCCAAACATCAGCCACGCCAGTGTTTCGGATTCCATTTTAACTAAGTTTTGGCTGCTTGAGCAAAGATGTATTCCCCGGACAACAGATGATACATGTTCTTACATGTTGGTAGAATGTAAGAAATAAGAGTAATGTTAAGGAGAATGTTCCTAGCCATAACAAGAACTTCCAAAGGTTTTACACCTGTCCCCACCTTGGTTTCCAAGAGAGAAATGTTCCTGCCACTTCCCTGATTCTAGCCTCGAGACTCATCGCAGTCATAATCACTAATAAGCCTTTTTTGTGTTTTATAATGTGGCACATAGTGTCATAAGGAAAGTCGATGAATGTTTATCGTTTTTGTTGTTTTGGTACAGATGACTTAGTGGTCACTTTAGGTGAAAAGCCAGACTCCCCAAATTTAGGGAAGGACCCCACCCCACTCTCAACACTTACTTTCTCTTACTCCTATTTCCTAGAATCCCTGAGAAAATCTGGCGGTTGAGGGGGCAGAAAAAAAATCAAGAGGGTGGGGAAAAAGTTCTCATTTCCAAGCCTTAGAACTGTAAATTTGACGGGAAGAGCTCTGGTCTCTCCTATGCTCATGAAAAGATGGTGTGTGAGGCCTCACTTAGAGAAGAAAATGGAGAAGTGACTTTTTGGATTTGAAAAAAACTGAAAACATTGTGAGTTATGAGACTTGACCCTTTTTAAGATGTGTTAACTTCTAAATCTATGCCTGGAAAAAAATTTATGAATGAAACTAAAGGCAAGGATTTTGACCCTAAAACAGAACTTGTAGAGAAAGGATTTTCTAAGGGATTTCTCAGATCATCTAGTAGGATGAAGCCATTTAGCATCACATGGGATCCAGGACTTGGTATATGGATTAGTATTGACAAAACAGCATCTTCAAATGCAGGAAGAACCTCCCGGGGTATTCCCTAAACCTCCTGAATCAGGGTCTCTGGATGACACCTTGCGTTGTAAACAAGCAGGACAGTGTTTGAGGACATTAAAAAAAGATTGTTGTGGGTCTTCTGTGCATCTCTCTTCCTTCCGGTGCTGCCCACGGAATGAGGCTTCTTGTGACGGGAGCTCTGTGGGACAGTTCAGTGACTAAGACCTTAGCACTCATACAGCTTGGCTCGAACCCTGACTGTACTTCGTGTGACTTTGGACAAGTCACCTTTTATTTTTTTTTTAAGTTCAATTAGCCAACATATAGTAGTACATCATCCGTTTTTGATGTAGTGTTCAACGATTCATTAGTTGCTTGTAACACCCAGTGTCAGTTTTAACTTAGTTTCTTTTTTTTTTTCATTTGTAAGATGAGGAACACCAATCTTACCTTACTCTGATGAGGATTTAATGAAACTAAAGTTAAATGAATTTCACAGCATGTTGTTGGTCACAGGGTGTCTTCTCTGTATATGTTTCCTTTTCTTTATTGCATTAAAAAAAAATCTAGAGTATGAAGTTCTGTTCCATGTAGGATCTAAGCCAGAGAGAATCAGAAAATCCAGTGTTTCCGACTAAGCGGTTCCAATTTATAAAACAGCACCTGAATGAACTGCCTGCCTGCGTGTCTTCCTTCCCTCCCTCCCTCCTTCCCTCCTTCCTTCCCCTCCTTCCCCCCCTCTTCTTTCTTGAGTTGTATCTCCATACCAGTTGGCCCTGGCACATATTTTGAAGTGTTAGGAAATCCTCAAGCCTGGGGCATAACTTATTTCCTCATACATAGCAGTGGTGCTTGTATGTTTTTGGATTAGGATCAGACCCACAGGATCTTTTTGTAATGGCTTTATTTAAATTCTCTCATTTATTTTGGGATTTTTTTTAAACAATAAAGTCCATGTGTTCCATTCATGTGTTTATGGTATTAAGAGATTAAAAATTACGTTTGAGCCAAATGACAGTCGATAAGCAGTTATTAATTCTCCCAAGAAACAGTCTGAAAGGTTGACATAGCTGCAGTTCCATCTGTATTTATTCTTAATAGCACATAATATTTCCTGCTACTCTATTCATTATGTTAAAAATGATCCTTGTTAATGTTAACAACATTTACTGTGTGCTGGGCATTGTTCTGTGCACTTTGCACACCTTATGCATTTTAATCCTTGAATCCTCCCTTTGAGGGTGGTTTGATTATTCCCATTTTCTGCATCCAAAACTGAGGCCTTGAGAGGCCAAACCTGTCATCACTCCGTGATGCATTTTAGTGATAAATTTGTCTTTCTCAGGAGACTGGATAAAAGCAACTTGAGGTCAAAGGTCATGTCTGACTCAAATGCATATCCTCGCGTTGTGATAAATATTTGTTGAATAAACACTGTTGATGAGAGTGATTTCTCGATATTGAGTGCTTGTTATGTGCCTGGGACAGTTTCAGATGTTTTGCATTCAGAATGACGGAGGTTTGGGTCTCAGTTTTGTTCCCTGGTACGAATGTGTCCTGGAGTGAGTTGCTCAGACTTCCTGTGTCTCAGGTCCCTCAGAAGCAGAATGGCATCATGATAGGATCTTTCCCATAGGGCAGTGTGGGGATTAAGTGAGTTAACACATAAAGCACTTAGAACAAGCCGGGCATGGAGCAAGCAGCCTACAGATTTTACCGGTCATTATTATTTCCATCTTGGCCATGTCTCATTCCAAAGTATGTTCTCCTTCTAGAGCACCTTTCTTTTAAAAAGTGTATATGATATGTAGGGTGGACAACATGGTGATTCGGTATGCATAGAGAGAGTGAAATGAAGCTTACAGGCCAGCCAGTACCTCACCACCTCACACACTTAGAATGTTTGTAAGTGTGACAAGCATGCTTGAAGTCTGATCTCTTAGTGTGTTTCCACTGTGATTAAGTATACTCACCATGCCCATTCATTCACTTTCTTGCTGTCCTAATTAATAATGTTGATAGAGAGAGATCCTAACTTCCTTTGTCTTATTCCTCCAGCTAAATTCCTACATTGTGGTCTTTTTATCACTAAGAATCCCATCCATTAACACATGGGGTGCCTCAGTGTGGAAAAACACCTCAGGCCTTTTAAAATTAGAGTTCTTGCTGGCTCAGTCTTCGCATAAGCAGGATAAACACAGTCCCCCGTCCAAGTAACAATGAGTTGTGTGGCTTTTCTTGTTTGTTTCCCCTTCCTAACTTATCAAAGAGAAGTTTCCAGATCCTGGATGCTCTGTAAGTACTTTCTAATGGGTTTCCTTGTTTAGTTTTTCAGAAGAGCAGGTATATCACCCCCGTATCTTTGGTGGAGCACTCTCAAAGTGTGTTGACATTTCAGGAAGCTTTGAATGTTTCTAAATGCATCAGTGTTTGGGGCTGAGTGGTTGGACCAGACTCCTGGAAATACACACGATCGGTCCCAAGTCGGATCTCTGACACGAGGCGGTTGTGGTTGTGGGCCAGTCTGTGCGTATACCGGTGGATAGCTCTTACAGACCACCCCCCCCACAACATCATTACAGTAGCAGTTTTAACTATTTATTCAAAATATTCTCTCCCAGCTGTATTAGCTTTTTGTTAATGTTTTTCTATTTTCCCCAGGATGTAAGTTTTATAACTTTACGTTTGTTGACGTTTGAAAGACTCTTAACAGTGTTGTCTTTAACCAGTATTACCTAGAAGACTGCTTTCTGACAAACAGGGCATTTTGTCCCTTGACTTCTCCTAGCCCGTGAAGTGTACGATAGTCCTATAATTATCTCCCCACTGAGGGGCCTTGTAAGGAGAAAAACACACTGATACTGATAACACAGTTCATGTTCTGGAAAAGAAGAAAGTCAGCATCACTGAGTACGGGAAGGCTGTGTGGACATGGAAGTGAAAAGAAAATAGGACGGGGTCACGGAAATCGTGTGAATGGCCTTGGTCATAATCTCTTTTTCCATTCAAAACAAAGGAGTCTTACTATCGTGGGTTATATGTTTTTACCAAATTAAAGAGAGTAGTAAGAATCTCATCAATTCTTCCTGTAGAGATGTGTGTTTTGCCTGTAAGTGAGAGAAATAACCTTTGTTGCTAGCCCTAGGATTCTTCTCCTTTTGAAATGGAATCAGACTGAGAACTTCATCCTAGAAAAGGGGGAAAAAAGAGTTCTGGTACCTTGTTGCGCTTTCTTTGGGGAAAAAAAAAAAGCTAAAAATCAGAACACAACCAAACTATTCTTTTTCATTAAAAGTCAGAATTAGCATTGCAAATACAATCCAGAACTTCAGAGCTGTCACTTAGGGTGAACCTTTTGATAAATTGGATCTTGATATTTACAAAATCTATTAAAATACAACCAATAGTGTGTTTGTTTATATGTTGACAAGATGATATACACCCTGAAGGTCAAGGGTGATGTGAACTGTTATGGTGTTCTTGTCAAAGGAGCTAAAAAAAAGAGGGGGGGCTATTTAAAGAGTTTTGATGGAATAATGGCTTCACCAGGAGGGTGACAGCAAATGCAAGGATCCTCGTGAAAAAGTTCGATTGATTTGAAACAAAATCTGTGATGTTTATCAATCAAAAAAAAGTTTCTCTTCCTTCTGGAGCATGTTGAAAAATTGGCAGCTCAAATGGAAAAACAAATAGTGAAATTAAACAGAAGAGCACTGATTTAACTTCTTGGGTGGTTTATCAAAACGCCACAATGAACTTTTCATTCTGTCTTGTCATTTATTAATTACCATCTTTTAATCAAACCAGTGAAGGATCACTTTACACATTTTTGGGCTACTTCTGTATAAATAGTTCCTAAACTAAGAGTCACTTTGTCTTTTTTTTTTTAACCATATATCTTGCTCTAATTGTCAGCCAAGTTGTAGTTCTTTTTCCCTTGTAAAAACTCAAAACGTACTGAGAAATAAATTCAAGGTTTGCATAATATTTTTCCTAGCATGATTTTACCACTGCGTTTGGGTTCCTTTGTTCTCTTTTCCTGAACAATTATAATGGCCTGAATTATTGGAGACTTTAGTTCTAAAATGTCACACCAGAAAGAACATAGATGCATTCAAAGTCATTTCAGTTTTTCAGCAGAGGTCTTTAGTTTAGTACTTCACAAGGTAAGAAACGGAGTAAAAATTGTTCATGTTAACTTCAAGGGAATAGATTAAGCGTTAATGAAGGGTGTTTGTTAACAGGCTGTTAACAAAATATGAACTGTTAAAAGGAGGTAGATTGAGATGTTAGATCCCCTCCTTTCTATTTAGAAAGTGTTTTAATTTTTATGTATTTTGGGTTATGGTAGCACACACAGAAAGCTATTTAATGGGAACGTTTGCATTTGTTTTTGAAAGGAGCTGAACTTCTCCATGTGTCTGCCATAAAATGGATTAATTCAATGAAATGAAGCCAGAGTAACTGTAAACAGACGTAAAAATTATTAACCTCATATCTCCACCATTCTCACTATAAGATTTCTGCTGAACAGTATGTGATTTTGCCCCCAAGAATTAATTCTTTGAGTACTTTTCAATAAGCCAGTTCATCTCGAGTTACGGCTCTCAGCATGCGGAGACGTGTAATAGGATGTTATATAAGGCCTCAGTGTTTTAAGTAGCGAATCATAGTGCAATGCTCTGGGCAATAAGGACAAACAGATCTCAGCAAAATAAATGCAAAAAAAAAAAAAAGCAAAAATTGGCTTTAAGAAATACTGATCTGTGTTCTCCTAAAGTTAATTAAAAACTTTTGCTGAAAACAAATGTCTCTGGTTGTCTTGGTTTAAAAGATCATGGTCAACCCAGAATTAGCGATTGTTAGATGGTTTATAAAGGCTGCAAGCCATAATGAGGTCCACTCTATGCAGTTATTTTGAAAGTAACAAAGTCCTACACAAGTGTTATCCTTTGAACACAAACGAAGCTACCTTTGCCTGTGCGCGTTCAAGACCTATTACTTAATCCTATCCGATGAAGTTTTAGAAATCAGCGACTCAGATGAAATCGTCATTGGAAAATCTTTAAGGCAGTGTAGGATTGTGAAAGTCACATGCTGAAAAAGATAAGGTCGTTCCTCAGAAGAAAAACAAAACAAAACAAAACAGAAAGACATCGTGGGCAGCAGGAGTGAACGTGGGAGTCTCCCCTGTCCCCCCACCCCCGGGGCTCCACTAGTATTAAAGACCTGTGGATTTAATAACACTTTATAGTGTGTCCATTAATGGTTGCTATAGATGGGATGTTGGTAATTCAACATCACCCCAAACTACCCTCAGTTCCCTAGGCCAGAGCCCCAGGAACTATATCTAAGCCACTAAACTATTACTAAAGCTGATTAATCACCCCTGACTGCTTTGAAATAAAACAAATGATTTAAGAATTAAAGTTTCTGCATCCCATTATCAAACTCATTAAGTCATCTCAAACTGCTGAATTTTGGATGAATTTCTAAATTCCTAAGAATATATTCATGCACATTCGTCACCCCCTAAACACACACACACACACACACACTCTCTCTCTCTCTCTCTCTCTCACACACACACACACACACACACACACACACATCCATGTTGCACAAATACTAAAATAACCAAACCAATCCATTTGGACAGCACAGTTCAACAATTATTTTAGAGCTTCATTAGTTTGTTTTGTTAACCGTCCCATTGCTTTGGGATATTAAAAAAGTGTTTGTAATACATTTTCACTCTAAGTAAAGGAAGTTAAAGTATTAAAATTACGTTTGCAGAGGGTCTCAGTTCTGACCAAAAAAAAAAGGGGGAAGTTTCTTGTTCGGCCAAGCCTCACCGTTGTGCTGGGTGTGCCTGGGTTTTGCAGAGGTCTCTGTGAAGTGGAAGTGACTAGGTTTTTTGTGAGCATTTCAAGGACAATGTAAATGAAAAGGTCTTCTTTTCGAAAAGCCCGGTCCCACTCGGAAGTCAGGCCTTTATCTCCTTTTGGAAATCATTCCGCTTGTACATTTCAAGACTATGATCCTGTGGTTCCAGCTTTGAATGTATTCCTTGGCCATGGTGTAACGTGAACCACACCACTCCTATTTTATTTCTGCCCTGACCATTTTACTGTGTTTCTGGGGTTCATGTTGGCCGAGAACAGCGGTGAGATATAGAAGGTTGTTCACCCAACACAGACTATTTTACCAAGTCGATACCCAGGAGGCCCAGGTGTTTCTGATTGTTCTTATTTGCTGTTCTTTGGTAGGAAGAATGAAAGTGTGAAAAGAACAAAAATAACCTAATTAGAAATTACTTAAATAGCCAGTACATCTGAAAGCTTACAAATAGATTTTGGTATCTTCAACTCCATTTGGGAACATTTTGGCCACAATTTTTTAAAAATGTAATCTTCTTTTTGAGGGGACGAGGCTGGGGATGTAATGTGATTTGGGTTGTTTTGGTTTTGGTTGTTTGTAGTGCTGTTGAAAGGTTGAATACGGCTGGTGTTGCATATGCAAATTTATGCAAAAGAAGAGGCCTTGTACTGGAATTTTTCTTTCTAGTTTCCTTCTCATTTTCCAGCTGTAGTTCACTTCCCATATTATTTTTGGGTGCTCTCTCTCTGTACCTCCCACTGCTCTACTCACATCCTCAGAGTTCTTCCAACAAAGTGGGCATGGGAACCTCAGCAGCTGAGGGGTGCCCCAAATTCGTGGTGTGGGGTGGGGACAAAAGCCCACACTCTGCGGCCAGGCCCCCGGGGCCCCGATTCCCAGCTAAGTCACTTCTGAAACAACCCTATCATCTTGTGCAAGTTACTTCTCTTTGTGCCTCAGTTTCCTATCTGTGAAATAGGTTCAGAGATCGTTGTGAAGATTCAGCGAGGTGATAAATGGTGTGTCTTTGCGAACACCCCTGGTGCAGGGCACGCGCTAGATATGTGTTTGCAGTCTCTTGCCAGTGTCCTTATTTCCAAATCACTTGCACATTTGTGCGCACGGTAGGATCGGAACAAAAGGGCACCAAATCGGGAGTCCAGAAACCCGAGAGTTGGATCTGGTCTCTGCTCTGCTTTACTGTGCAAGGTGCTGGTCACTAGAAGTTCTGGGATCCTCACATTTTCCATTGTAGAAGACTTCTCAGGTTACCCTGACATTCGACTTACGAATGCGCAGAGCACATCAGCGGGGCTTGAAATGACTCGCCCCATGTCACATACACCTAGGGCAAGGCTGGTTGTGGATGCCCATGTGGTATTCCCTTTTTTTTTTTTTAATATTTTATTTATTTATTTGACAGAGAGAGTGCAAGCACAAGCAGGGGGAGTGGCAGGCAGAGGGAGAAGCAGGCTCCCCGCGGAGCAGGGAGCCCGACGTGGGGCTCGATCCCAGGACCCTGGGATTATGACCTGAGCCGAAGGCAGATGCTTAACGACTGAGGCACCCAGGCACCCCTGGTATTCTTATTTCTTAAGCCAGCCTCTCCCAGAGTGGGGCATATTGTTGTATTCGAAATAATTTTAGGTCGTCTGCAGAAAAGTGGTTTTAATGCATCTAGTACCTTAAACCCATGATTTTATAAATATTCTTGCTTTTGATGACGCCAACGTGGACAGATCAATTTAAAATCATTTAAAGAATATTAAGTATGTGATGGTACGGGTTGTGTAAAGATACAGCAAAACTCGTTAATGCTGATGCTGAACTATGGGAAAGCCTGCTCCGGGGGCAACCCTGTCCCTTTCACAAAGCGATAGAGGCCAGAACTCTGGGACAGAGGATTTTCTGTGATGTAAGATTTCTTTTCTTTTTTTTTTTTTTCAGTCATGAGTCTATGTCCAGAGATAAAAACCTTTTAGGCTTTGAGGAGTTTTTCCTGTTCTTCTAAGTTTTGGTTTTGTTTTGTTTTAAAGAAGAGCCTCAGCGTGGTGAACTGTAGGACATCGTGTTCTGGAATCCTAAGTGCAAAGGGAAGCAGTAGTTTTTGGCAATTGCACCGAGCTGAGGGAAGTGTGAAACGCACTTTAGAAGGAAAAGGCAGATACGAAAACCAAAATGTCAGGCATGGTTCTGATAGTGGGTTATCTTATCATGCGCATATGAACATTGACCTATTCACTTTCAGCAAAGATTGTTCAGCGCCTCTGTGGGCTCGTCTCCTTATCTGTGGGTACACACAGGTAGACCGCGTTTCCCACGGTAGCTGTATTTTTGAAATGTTGTAAATACGTTGAGTTGTTTTTATTCGAGTCCTCCTTGAGGGCTCTCGGGAGGGTGGATGTTCTCAGTGAAGCCTTTTGTCAGGCAGAGTCACCCCTTTATCTCTTGTACATGTGGATTTTGATATATTGCATTTTCTGCGATCAAAGCAGGCATCATCAGAATGCTCGAAGTTTGGGGCATATTAGATAACAAGTGTCTGGTTCTGTTTCAGTTGTTTGTGCTGTTTGTTGTATTATTTTTGGAGGCCGGGAGGGAAGGCATTGGGAACATCAGCTGGTCTCCAGCAGAGGAGAAGCGTGGCTCTTTGGGTCTCTTAAGCACCATGCTCCCTCCCACCCCCACCTCCACCTTTCAAGTGCACTTCAAGGTCATTTTTTAAATGAATAAAAGTTCTAATATTAAATTGCAGTTCTTTGACAAATAAGAAAAAGCAGAAGAGCCTTCTTTTTTCTTTTTTAAAGATTTTATTTGAGAGAGCAATCATGAGTGGGGGGAGGGGCAAAGAGAGAAGCAGGCTTCCCGCTGAGCCGGGAGCCCGATGCGGGACTCGATCCCAGGACCCTGGGATCATGACCTGAGCTGAAGGCAGATGCTTAACGACTGAGCCACCCAGGCACCCAGAGAAGAGGTTTCTTAGTCTCAAGCTAGAGATCTAGCCTGGCTGAAATGAACTTTAAAGGATGCCATGGAATCTCGTGGTAGATGCTGAGCGCCATTCCTTTTTAAGGGGGTCTGTGCCCTGATCTCATGTGGACAGTTCAGAAGGAGCAGAGCCCCTAATTACAGTGAAGGTTTGGTCTCACTGTCGTGTTACTAAATTAGGACCCATTCTGTGTGTGCCTGGCTTGGCATGCTGAGCTTCAGAGAGAGGAGGATTGGACAGTGGGGCCATAGGATCTAGGTAGATCTTTTGCTGTTCTTGAAAAGTTCTTTGGAGAATTTTTTCCTCCCCAGCATATGCCGAACCTGTCCTTGGCACACAGGCTTCACTCGGTGTGGACAGGCTGTGCCAGACCCTGGAGGCTTATTTCTATAAAAATCCACCACATCGGGGCGCCTGGGTGGCTCAGTCGGTCAAGCATCTGCCTTCAGCTCAGGTCATGATCCCAGGGTCCTGGGAGCAAGTCCTGCTTCAGGCTCCCTGCGCAGTGAGGAGCCTGCTTCTCCCTCTCCCTCTGCTTGTGCTTTTTCTCTCTCTCTTTCTCTCTATGAATGAATAAAATCTTAGGGGAAAAAAAAAAAGAAATCCACCACATCTAGTATTTTGATGCCATTGACTGATCCAACCAGTGCTTAAAATGTGCAGGTTTGGACTTTGGGTGCAGGGTTGAATTGAAAGAAGGCAGGGATTCTGCAATCTATTTGAGTTGAACTAAATAGAGGAGTGTGCGGGATGGACTGGGTGACAGAAGAGAGGGAAGGACCCGTGGCCACAAGGATGCGGTAGGAATGGCCTCCATTTGACCTAAATCCTTTTATAATTTGTTTGTGAAAAGATGCTGACGTACCTGGAGCCCTTATTTCAAACTGTGGTAAGCCCTGCATTTGATTTTTTTTTTTTTTTTAAAGAAAGGAACTGTGGCATTGGTTGTCACAGTTTTTATTAAGCCATTAAAAAATATTCTAAGCACTATTGCAAGCTCCTAAGACTTTCTAAGTGACATCATAATGTCAGATCATAATTATAATTACTGTGATTGATGAAAAAAAGGGGACTGAGTTCTAAGATACTATAACATCTTTAATCTGAAATTATCTGTGCTGGCCAAATTGGCTTGCCTGTATTTTCTTTCCCAAAACATTTGGTCTCAATTGTAGTTTTCTTTTTTTTTTAAAAAAAAAAAAGGTCAGAAAAAGTTCAAAATGACATGATGGAATATATATTTGTTTGGAAAAATGATCTGGTTATTGCCATGGCAGCTATATTAAATTTTTAGGGTTATGTGATATAGTTTTTATATTAATACCATCTTTGAAATTTATTTACATGATGTCACAGCTCTGATGGTTACATTACATCTTTGAAAGCAAAAATGTACAAACTAGCCAAGATTTTTGCAACTTCTTAGTAGGAGACAATTACTCCATTTTAAGGGGAAAAAAAAGGTATTCATTGGGTTTTAATTATACCATTTAGAAGATGACATGTATTTAATTTATGGCGAAAGAAATGCAAAGATGATTTATAGAAAAAAATGCGTATCTAATAAAAAGTGTCTTAGTAAAGCTCTATAATTTTGCTTTGTAATGAAAGTAGTGGTCTGAGAAATGGGTTTCAGGAATGAGACCGTCCTTGTATTCATTCTTCCCTGTCATGCGTGGAATTGTTATACGTGTTTACTCCTGCCAGAACTTTGGTTTGTAAAGAGCTTACTGATCAAGAGAAGCTAAGTTGTTAATTTCTTAAATAGATTCTAATTATAGGTATTGTTGTTTCTAAAGTTATTTATGGGCCTCTTTCAACAGACAGGTCTCCCCTTTTAAATTGAACTTCAGATTCTGAGTTTAAAACATTTTTTAAAAAATGAAGTCTTTTAATTTTTAGGGTTAATTCTGATAGTCGTTACAAGGGTGATGATGGAAAACTTACTGAAATAGAGAAAAGTATACTTTTTCTGAGGCTTCTCATTATTCTAGTTCCTTGGCTTTATACCCCAAGAGCAGAATTTTTCTGTAAAATAAATATATTTTTTGAGGATAGCGAAGTAATGTTATTTTCCCCCTTTAAACTATTATTTTAGCATAAGAGGAAATACAGTATGATCCACTGAGCTAAAACTGAGATGATTTGGAAATTCAGGTTCAAGTTAGAATGTGCCTCAGTTAATATTGTAAACATTATTGAATGCCTTGACATTTATGTTTTTAATTAATAACTATTTTTAAATTAAACAGTTGCACAGAGTTTTTCAAAATTTTTTATGATCTGGCACTTTTAATATTTAAGGTAATGGGGTCACTGAGCTACAGGAAAAAGCAATCATTTTTATTTTTCTAGGAATTCTCTTTGTAGCTCCCTGTGAGGCACAGTCCTAAGCCCCTGATTGCCTTATTTTCCTTAATCCTTACACAGCCTGTGGGGTGGTTATTCTCTTTTTACACCTGAGAAAACAGAAATTAAGTAATGTGTCCGAACTCACACAGCTGAGGTTCCTGATGCCTGCTCTGCCCAATTCCATTTAACACACAACACCTGAGGGTTGAACATTCTGTCCTTTTCTTCTGTACTTAATTTTTCAGAGCTATTGAAGTGGGTGGACATTTGTTTTGGAAAGGAAAACCCAAACCCACTAGTCAAAAGCAATGAAAATGGTGTGGTTTATTGAGCACTTACTATGTTTCAGGCATTTACACGGATTTTCTCATTTCATCCTCCTGGAAACCCTTGGAAGTTGCCCAGACATCTTCCCCATCTTACAGATGAGATAAATGTTTCGCTCAGGGTGACGTAGATCATGTGCTGAGTCCAAGACTCATACCCATACTGGCTGATTCCACTCTTACCATGTCTCCTTTTCCCTAAAATCTAAGTGTCTCCATTACACGCTTGTGTAATTGAATTCACTTTCAATTACACGGAACTTAAAAGAATGTAACTGTTTAAAAGCTTATTCTTAACTTGCTTATATTCTACCACGTGGGAAGTATAAATTGTAACTAAATTTGCACAGGTGTAATAAAAAAGCATGGGACTTATGGTTATGTTATTCTGCCCCCGCCATTGGCATCAAAATATTTTTATATATGCTTAAAATGATTGTGTTATGGCTTTTATCCTTCTGGATTCCAGCTGCCACGTATTTATAGTTAAGATACATTTTTGCATAGTTATCATTTCCCAGGATCATAGAATTTGGGCTGGAGCATCCCGAAGATCATCTAATTTAATGTCCATACCTCTCACTGGAGAACATGGAGAGTCAGGTTAAGTGATTTACCCAGGTCGCAAAGTTAGTCCTGCCCGGCTTAGAATTAGAGCCCAGGATTTCTAATCTGTAGGTCATCTACTGATGAATCTACTAGGAAATATAAAGGCATAAGCCAAAGGAAGAGCAACAGTGCTTTCATTTATAAAAAATTTTACAGCTTCCAAAGCAAGTGGTTCTACTGGGTGGACTGCTTCAATGTGAGTATATACTTTCTTTTTAGTAGGAAAAAATGGTGGCATCAGAGGGTTTGATCCAGGCTGGAAGGGAATGCTTTGGAGTATTAATAACCATTAACTCACTAAATCCAGCAACAGGCAGTGCTTAATGTTCAGAAGACTGAAACACTTAGCTGCCTGATGTAATCTGGTCCACTCACATGATCTCTACCCTAAAAATATCTGTCTTAGGAACTAAATCAACCTAAGGACTGGATTCCAGTTTACTTTTCTAGTGCTCCTGAAAATGTGGTCCAGGATTTAAGCAAAACCAGTACATCAAAACACATCTGCTGTCAAATATAAAATGAAAGTGCCATAAAAGGAACATAGGAAGCCCAGAGTTTGTAGATCTGGAAAGAAATGAGAGTGAGATCTGGTGCTTTGGAGACCAAGAGGTCTGTCAGACTCTGGAGAGAACCTGCTCAAAAGTATGTAACACACGCTAAGAATTGTAGCTCATTTACGGGTGTTCTCCTCTCTGTTGCTCCATTCAATACTGTCCTAGCTGAATGTGTGGAATTTGGCATTAGTTGTGTGTGTGGGGGGCAGGGTATATGTGTGGTATGTGTATATAATGTGTATGTTTGGGGTGTGTGTGGTTGTATAGTGTGTGTGTGGTGTGTGTATGTGTGTGGAAACATACCCTTTTAAGAATCCCCTGACAGCTCTGAGCCTTCTTCCCAGAGGTGATCCATATACACATACACCGAGTATTCACAGCCTCGCCTGGAGCCCCTCCACGGATCCCATTGTGAGACTTCTCTCCACATTCTTTCCTCTGGGCCTACAGAAGGGAATCCTAAGTCTTGTCTAAAAATGAGGAAGCGTACAGATCATCACAAGGTGGTAATTAGGTGGTTGCTTTCTTTGGGTGTTGACGTTAGTCATACCTCTGCTCACCAGAGGATTTGCACACCTCGTGGCCGAGACATTGGGGTTCACTGGCTCCCTGGGTTGGATTTCCGGGGAATCATGCCTCGTGGACTTGACTGCCTATCCCGGAACACAGGGCCACCTCTCTGTGAGAACACCCTGCGCCCTGTCCCCAGCTGCAGGCTGGCCGGCCATCTGGACCAACGCTGTGAAAGGGGGCTTTCTTCACAAGCCCACACCGGGGCTCTTTCGCGGCTGGGCCACTTCCACTTCTTGAGGCCCTTGATATATCGAAAGATGAAAAAAAAAATGCCAAAACGGGGTTACAAAAACAGTGGTACACTTTACATGTTTACTTGTAACAGCTTAATGCTTTTCATACCAGAAACATAGAATTGTGCTCTTCATAAGTTAATGACAAGATTTATAAAAATGTTAAACTTGGGGCTGGCTGCAGGCGTGTGGTCCTGTCAGAGGACCTGGTTTAAAGTGGGCAGGGAAGGTCTCTCAGTCCATCCATCTGTCTCTGCGGTTGTGTGCATAGCCTCATTTGGAGAGGAGGTCAAAGGTCTAAATGGGAGGCTCTTTAGGAAGGTGAGGCCCAGTGGCCCCCCCAGCACCCCTTGGGGGGGATCCCCAGCAGCCTGTAGTGCCAGAGGCGCTGGGTGGCCCCTGTCACCAGATCCCTTACCATCTCCTCTGAGCTGCTTCAGGCACCTGTGCTCCTGTCCTCAAATTGCGGCCGTGCGTCCAGCGGCCTCCCCGTGCATCTCGACGAGGACCCACGATGGACCCTTGGTGCAGTAGGAAGGGTGTCGGGAATGGTCATCTCTCCTCCCCGCAGGGACTTCAGCCCTGGCTATGATAATTTGAAATTCCTTTAACAGGGCGCACCCACTTTCAAGGCTCGCTTGGAGATAAAGCTCAAAATGCAACTCTTCTTCCCAGAATAACACCTTGACCTAGGTTCCCAGCCCCCAGGACCCTGAAGAGGGGAGTGCTGGGCCTGGAAAAGAGGGATGGAAACCCGATGGGGGGAGAACAAGTGTTACCTAAAGGGAAGACTGGGGAGAGTGACAGCCATCAGCAGGGTGCAGGTTTCGGGGTTGGCATGGCCGGAGGAACCAACATTTGCAGGGAGCTGGGCGTTCCAGGCTCAGGGAGCCTTCAGCCTTGCCATTGGCAAACGTCTCCATCCAGCTCCTCGGCAGCTGCCTTCTCTCTGCAGAGGCTCTTGGGCATTTTTAAAGGAAATGGTAATTTTAGCCAGGGAGGCAAAGCACAACTCTTTCAGGCAACATTGCATCTTTTAAAATATTCGCAGTTGGGTTCAGCTCTGCTTTTGCTGGGTGGGTCTTCCCAAAGAACAGATGGCTGTGGTGCAGCACTTAATGCTTAGCTACCTAGAAGGCATCCTGTTCTTTCCTCTATATCCTTCTAACTGTCTGTGCATTCATCTTACCTGCCATCCGCACCTCCATCCACAACTCCGTCTACACATGCATCCACACTTCCATCCACGCCTCCGTCTACACATGTGTCCACACTTCTGCTGCACCTCCATCCACACTTCCATCCACACCTCCATCTACACATGCATCCACGCCTCCATCCACACCTCCATCCACACTTCCATCCACACCTCCATCCACACTTCCATCTACACATGCATCCACAGCTCCATCCACACATGCATCCACACCTCCATCCACACCTCATCCACAGATGCATCCACACTTCCATCCACACATGCATCCACACTTCCATCCATACATGCATCCACACCTCCATCCACACATGCATCCACACCTCCATCCACACATGCATCCACACTTCCATCCATACCTCCATCCACACATGCATCCACACCTCCATCCACACATGCATCCACACTTCCATCCACACCTCCATCTACACATGCATCCACGCCTCCAATCACACATGCATCCACACCTCCATCCACACCTCCATCCACACTTCCATCCACACATGCATCCACACCTCCATCCACACATGCATCCACACCTCCATCCACACCTCATCCACACCTCCATCCACACTTCCATCCACACCTCCATCTACACATGCATCCACGCCTCCATCCACACCTCCATCCACACTTCCATCCACACATGCATCCACACTTCCATCCACACCTCCATCCACACTTCCATCCACACCTCCATCTACACATGCATCCACACCTCCATCCACACCTCCATCCACACTTCCATCCACACATGCATCCACACTTCCATCCACACCTCCATCCACACTTCCATCCACACATGCATCCACACCTCCATCCACACATGCATCCACACCTCCATCCACACCTCATCCACACATGCATCCACACTTCCATCCACACCTCCATCCACACATGCATCCACACCTCCATCCACACATGCATCCACACCTCCATCCACACATGCATCCACACCTCCATCCACACATGCATCCACACCTCCATCCACACCTCATCCACACATGCATCCACACTTCCATCCACACCTCCATCCACACATGCATCCACACCTCCATCCACACATGCATCCACACCTCCATCCACACATGCATCCACACCTCCATCCACACATGCATCCACACTTCCATCCATACCTCCATCCACACATGCATCCACACATGCATCCACACTTCCATCTACACCTCCATCCATACCTCCATCCACGCCTCCGTCTACACATGCATCCGTGCCTCCATCTACACCTCCATCCATCCATTCCATCCAACCAACCAGCTAGCCAGACAGCCAACCAACAGACATGTCTTGAACACCAGGCACTACAGTATGCTAAGCTCTGTGTTGATCACTAGGATTAGTATGACAAATATGACAGACTTTATCTTTGTCTTCCTTGAAGTTTTTGGTCTGGCAGATTTTAATCCAATGTTTGTTTAATGCTGCCTTCACTGTCCAGAATTTCATTAAATAACTTGTTTTAATTCTCTAAGTCCTGTTGTCCTTTTTTGCAAAATAGTAAATGGATTACCCTTCCTACACCTAGGAACACCATTATGGACATAAAATGTCCCCATATTGTATGGGAAAATCCACAGATTGTGGTGCCAGGATAAATGTCTTCTGATTTGCTTCTGTGTGTACATCTCCTGTTGAACTATAGTCTTTGAACTATAGTCTCTGAGGGTGGGGACTGGGTCTTAAGTTTTTAACACCCTGCACCATGCACAGTGGCTGGCACATAGTTGCTGCTTACTAAATGTTTGTTGAGGGGCGCCTGGGTGGCTCAGTTGGTTAAGCGTCTGCCTTCGGCTCAGGTCATGATCCTAGGGTCCTGGGATCGAGTCCCGCATCAGGCTCCCTGCTCAGCGGGGAGTCTGTTTTTCCCTCTCCCTCTGCCCCTCCCTCTTGCCCTCTCTCTTTCAAGTACATAAATAAAATCTTAAAGAAAGAAAGAAGGAAAAATGGTTCTAAGAAGCCAAAATCCATCCCTTTCCCATGTCTCCTGCTCTAGGACAGACTTGATTTCATGAGATTTTTTTTCCCTGTGAGCAGTTATCTTTAGAAGATGGCTTTCTAAGTGTCCCAACCTGGGGGCCATGCTTGGTTTAGGCCAACTGTGGTCTTTCTGCTCCCACACTTTACACTCTCGAGTGGCCTGAATCGGAGGGTTCACTTCGTCTCTGCCATCATCCCATAATCCAGGGCAAGATGCTACAAATTGAGTGCTTACTCAGCACTGTCTTGACTTGACATAAGGAATGTCTCCTAAATTATCTAAGATCTGAAAATATGTTTATTTTCTTTTTACTCTGGACGGATGGTCATTTTCCCTTAATAAAGTGTGTCTGACAATCACACTTTATTGGTGTGGTTAGGAAAAGAATGTCGTAGACTTGGGAAAACATAATAATTTAAGGAGTGACACATTTCAGTGAAGAAATAAAGCTGTAGACCATAGGAAACCCATTACTTCATTGGGACAAACGTTCAGTGTCTTCAGAAAGTTCTTACTAAAAAAAGGTGAGCTCTAGGGCATGGTGTGTGTTTGACTACACATACGTGGAAGTAGGCTCTCTCAGGGACATTGCCTTTACAAACATTCCCTACTTAGTACCTTGTAAGTATTTAATATGATTGCTACCATCGCTGTTTGTACCTAGGCTCAGGTCCAAGCTGCTTCTTGGAAATGATATTCTTCAGTAGCTACCCTGCTGAGCTGTAAAATTAGTAATAGTTTTCAGCAAGGCCTATATGGTGTCAGACCCACTAGAATTTATAAACCAGAAATTTCTACTATAGTAAGGGTTAAGTAGTACTCTGTAAGATATATTGCATGAACCATATGGAGAATTCATGTGTATACCACAGTGTAATAACTTTAATGTGTTATTTTATGTTTCTCAAGTGTTGAACTATTCAGTATATTATTATAGATCATGTGCAAATCCTTCAGTTCACCCTGGTCATATTTCTGGGATTATTTTAACAGCATAATGGTCCTCTTTCCTGTTTGGTGGAAAACGAAGGCTTTGTTTTTCCATGTGGAGGAGCATGTTAATTCATATTTCCCTGTAATTTCTTTTTTTTTTTTTAACTGAGACTTTCTTGCATAAAGCACATCGTTGTTGTTGTTTATATTTTTTTCGAAACCCCCCTTTCCGTGATAAAGAGAAAGGATGGTGAGTAGCTGAGCCTGTGTGCCAGCCAGGGTCTGAGATCAGTCCCACGGCAGGGTTCTCTGAGGCGGGGCAGAGCGGGATCAGTTCTGCTGATCCCGGTCCACCTCCGCAGAAGTGCAAACGAGAGAGCAGGGCAGGAAAGGGAGGGAAGCTGGAAACCGTGGTGTTTTACTCATTCGCTGCAGTATACGGAGAAAACCATGGTAGTAATGTGTGTAGCCCTTTGTTGATGGTGCATACAATTCATGACAGTGGCCTTTATAAACCCCCCACTGGCGCAGAGTAACTGAGAAGATGCAGGTTTTCTTGATTACTTCGATCCAAATGTTTATTCAAGTTTTCATGAGAGTTTTTCTTCATTTACACAAGGGCTCTCTCCACCGAACGAATATCCATTTTAAAATGTGGGCTCTGTGCAGATGAAACAAGTTTTCCCAGGATCCAGAGTCACTTCATTTGTAAATCTCTTTCCTTGTCGGTGGCCTTGATTAAAAAGGCCAAACTGAAGCAGTTTTTTTAAGTGGGTAAGTTTACAGTTTGTGGAAGACATTCGTGCTGATACTTAAAAAAAAAAAAAGAAAGAAAGAAAGAAAGAAAAGGAAGAACAGAAATTGCCGCCTGCAAATGTCTCCAGGGCTGTTCTGAGCCCTGGAGGATGAGCAGTGTTTTCCTTTCTCGTGTGGACGTTGCATGGGCGCCGGAGACGGTTGTGCACCGTGGATATTAGTCCTGTGACGGAGGATGGGGCAAAAGATAGGGTTGCAGCAGAGCCTGAGGACGGCACCCGGCCAGCGCCCTGAAAAATGGCAAACATGTCACGGCTAACAGCTGGATGCAGAAATACTTCTCTTTAATTTGGACGGATAAAATTTTTTTCACAGCAGGGCACTCTCAAAAGAGTACAACATCAAAGAGGGTGGGTCTCAGCAGTGAGACATCAGCTGGCTCCAGGATCGAGCAAAATGAATGAACTGTTGGGACTTTTCCAGCGTCTCTGCTTCTGCCAAGTGAAAAGTTAAAGGTTCAATGGCTTGTTCAGATCACAGACAAAGTCCTGATAATGGAAGCCTGATGCCCGCGCGCCAACCCCCCGCCCCAAAGTCTTCCTCTGATCAACAGACAGAGGATGTCTGAAGAAGACTCCAGATTGATGGATGACAGGCTTCCTATCCGAGATAAGTAGGATGCACCAAACGCTCTACCAGCTCCCCGGAATTCTTGGGGGCTCTGGGCGGGAATCCTCCCAGCCCCCCGTTGTCCTCTGCTAGCCTGACACTTACAGCAGCTGACCCCCAGTGTGACCAGAATATCCGTTCTGTTTCTCCACGTGGCCGGCGCTCTGAGGCAGGCTTCGCAGACCCCACCCCGGGTGTTTTACAGTTTATTGACACTTTTCAACTGTTTTTCTGATTACCGTATTTCAGTTTTGACTTATATGTTAGTATTATCTGCAAGCTCAACATAAACCTCTAATGATTTTCTGATATTTCTGGGACTTGATGAATGTGAATTGACAGAGTACAGTATATAGCTTTATATCAGCATTACTGAAAATACAACAACGGGCTATATAACCATTACTCATTTATTTTATGGGGCATTTATGGCTTGACCTTTGAAGCCTCATCTGGAAATCTTGGCATTCCAGACATTCCAAAATATGCCAAACCAAAGGGAGAGGAAGGAGTTTTCCTGTTAGAAATAACAACAGAGTCAGTTAATTCTAATGGAGGGAGGAAGGAGAAATTGGTTATATATCTGAGATAAAAGTTGAAAAACTGAACACAAATAAATATGGGCACACGTAGCTGGTAAGTGCTTTAATGAAGAAGCTTTTGTTGTAAAATATGCTTCTTCCTCCATAGACTTAATGTCTCCCCAGGTTTTTGATGTTCTGGGCCATCATTGGCAGGGGGAGGAGGGTGATTTTGGCAGAGTTGGGGGTTCTTACCTTTCTTCAATTGCATGCTTGCTTTGTGTCAATGTTACTGACAGATTAAGTAATTCTCACTAACTGGGCGTGTGCTCTGAAAATAGGAGTTTGTTTCGTGCATGATGTTATTAATCATTATGAACGTTTTTATGACCCTCGCTTGGAGAATTTCAGATGCTTTTAAAGAAAAAGCTCTACATTTCTCCCTGATAGGACAGATGGGGTATGATGAAAGAAGCAATAATGAGGTGGCCTACGATGGAGGTGGGGGTTGTCCTTGTCACACTCACGTATCAACCCTGTGACTTCGGGCAAGTCATTTAACCCTTTTTAGCCCAAGGTTTTTATCTGTACGATGGAGTAACATTCTAGCCTACCTTACAGGTCAGTCATGAGGATCCAGTGAGCTTGTGAAAGTACATTACCTAGTTATTCGCGGCTGTTCCTTCCTGTGTTAAGGTAGAGGCAGATGCTCTCCTCAGTTTTAAAACATTGCTCCGTGGCCTCTTTTCTCAAGCTCTGATTTCACTTGATTTGAAAGTTCATGAGCGAGGAGGTTAGGAGACCACCATGGTGTGGTTCTTGCTGTCTTCCTCTCGAGACTGGCTGACGGTGCTCCCAGGCGATGGAACGCTCCAGGCGACCGTCCACAGATGTCCCCTCCCCCTCAGCCAGTACATCTGAGCGCTCCGACAGCTCACCTACCTTGAACGTGTTCAGTGTTCATAGAGACGTGAGGCACTCTAAGTCGAGGCCTCCTCTGGCCAAATAATGTCACTGACTTCAGAGGTCAAGTGATGCAACGTGGTAGCGATGTTCACTGAGGGGCTTTTGGGGTCCTGAAGCCATAGTTAATTAAAATGCATGGAGTGATTGCCTGTTCCTTATAAATATGCCCCAGGTATGTTCTTACAGGTGTGGTGGGTACCTGTGTCTTTTGGATGACATTTTTTTAAAGAGATTTTTTTTATTTATTTGAGAGAGAGTACCTGTGTGCACACGAGCAGGGGGGAGGGGCAGAGGGAGAGGGAGAAGCAGGCTCCCTGCTGAGCAGGGAGCCCAACGTGGGGCTCGATCCCAGGACCCCGGGACCATGACCTGAGCCGAAGGCAGACACTTAACCACCGACTGCGCCACCCAGGCGCCCCTTGGATGACATTTTTATAACACTGCATGAAACCGAAGACTGAGTAAGTTTTGGAAGTGGGAAATGTAGGCTCTTCCTCACTGTTTTCTAGATGGTGTTCACATCCATGCAGTGTTTTAAAATATTTTGTTTTCTCCTATAATAGGCTCATCTGGGGGATAAAAACACCAACTAGAATGATTGTTTTACTCATACATCTCGCTTGTGTCACTTCACATCCTTTTCTTTTCTCTTTTTCAACCAAACTTGATTTCCTGGTCTGTACAAAGGCTTGTGTAAGGTGCCTTTGGGTAAATTGACGAAGTGGTTACAGTGTCGTCGTGCCCTCGGTGAGCTTGCGGTCTGGTAACCTTAGTAGTAATGAGTTTGCTTAAATTACACCTAGAACCCTGTGTCGAGTGTCCCCCAGCAGGTTGGTTGGTTATGTTTGGGCTGATGTTTCCTATCTAATTATGGTGATGGCCTCAGGGTAGCTGATGTTCTTTGGGCTTTTACTGTGTGCCCAGCTCTGATTTCAGAACTTCACATATACCAGCCCATTTGATTTTTATATTAGCCCTTTGATGTAGGGATTATCGTTAGCATCACTTTTTCAAAGAAGATCTCAGCTTCTAGAGGTCCAGTGACTGTCCAGAGTTCCTTGGCCACCCAAGGTGGAGCCACGCTTTGGAGGTGACACCCACATGCCCTCCGTGGGTGCTCCTGACTGGAGTGGTTCCGTGGTGTGTTTTCATTGGTACTACGTGAGGAAGTCTCCTGAACAACCGTACTGTTAAAAGTGAAAGCTTTTATTTAGCAACAGAGGTATTCTGGTTTTTAAGTGTTCCCAGTTCAAAACAGTCAAGAATGACTCTTTTGTGGCAATAGCTGTGTAGCTCGCCACGGGCCACAAAATATTTGCACCCTCTCCCTCCCGACACCGAGGAATCCCACAGTGAAACATGATTATCCATCTTGGCAAACGGCATATTTTTTCAACTGAGGTTCTCAAATTCCTAATACACTAGATTATCGAGACCCTGCTTTTCTGAATTTTCCAAAAAGATGGGGACCGTATGGAGGCGCTGTGGAGAAGAGGTAGAGGACGTAGGAGAAACCATCTTGGGTTCGGTTCTTCCCTGGCTCTTGGCTCCTCCAGCTGCTGCAGAAGGACTTCAAACAGTGCTGGGTTTTCAGGTCTAAACCAGAAAACTCCCAAAGAGCGCTTCTTGGACCTTTGCTGTGGGTATTGTTTATTACATTTTAATCGTCATGTGACATTCATCTTTGCATTTCATACAATTGAAAGAAGTAAGATTCAAGGAGGATGTCATATTTTCTTTTACAAGCCCGGATGGAGGGGCGCCTGGGTGGCTCAGTCGGTTAAGCATCTGCTCTCGGCTCAGGTCATGATCCCAAGGGTCCTGGGATCGAACTCCACTCAGCGGGGAGTCTGCTTCTCCTTCTCCCCTGTTCATGCTCTCTCGCACGCTCTCTCTCTCTCAAATAAATAAGTAAAATCTTTAAAAAAAAGTTTCCATTAAAAAATAAAAATAATAAAAAAAAATAAAAACCCTGGTGGATAGTGCTTAGAATGGAGTTTTAGTTATTGTGAGGATTCATTTCAATTCACTCCGGTGTGTTTTGAGGTCCTCCTGTGTGCCAGGCCCTGTGTTAGACATTTGGGCCTGAAATTGGCTCCCTCACGTGAGCCGCCCAGCGAAAACCGAAGGCAGCAGGTACTGCAGCTCGCCACCGAATGCTGGTGTCCGGGGCCTCGGCACAGGGACCGGCCAAGTTGTGGCAATGAAGGAGAGGGGGCCAGCAATGTCTCCCTGCTCACTGCAAATCGGCGAATCCTTTTCATATAAAACCCTTGGATCTTTTTTTTTTTTCTTTCCATGCCAAAATTCAAGGACCCAGGTTCTGGAAGGAAACCGATTAGTGTTTAAGCTCTAAGGCAAGTTCCTTTTGTGTGTAGCCAGGCCTCAGCACACTCCAGTGGGGAGGCAGGGGGATGGTGGGTGGGAGGGGGCCTGGCGATGAGACTCCAGGCTGCCACTGACTCGTAGTCTCGCTTTGTCTAAGTCACCAACTTCTGGAGCCCCCATTTCCTTATGGACAAACCGATCTGTTTGGAACCGATGGTCTCTGAGGTCCTTTCCAAATCTGATTTTCCTGGGCTCTAAATATATAGCCAAGGGACTCAGCATTCTAGCAGAAGAATGGGTGACTGAGATCTTCACGGAGGCCTGTGCGTTTTCAAACAGGGTCCCCCAGTTCTTGGCCAGCCCTTGGTGATGTCCCAGTAGCCACTTCCAAGAGGAAGGGTGAGGTGAGGTGGACTTTCTTTTTATCTGTTTTTATAGTGGAATTTCTTTGTCGACTTCTTTGCATTAAAGGGGATCCTTTGCTTAAAAAGATCATTGAAAGCTTCTGCTGGTAAAAAATGAAAGAAATGAACTCTGCTCTCTGACTCCTCGGAAAACTGCAGCACAGAAAACTTGGATCTCAGCCAGATGGTGGCTTCTGGGCCGCCCAGGAGGAATGAATGTTTGCAGTGTTTCCACATTATCAGTTCACATGGTTTTCCTTGAAAGCGCCCCCAGCTATCACACACGGAGTTATAGCGGTAGCAGTAATTCCTTATGGCTGGGATTACAAACTTAAATGCTTAATGAGGCCAAGCAGGTAAGTAAATTAAGGAAGTAGGGAGCCTGGAAGACAATAGGGCGGGGTAGAGACTGTGGAGAACTGGAAAAGCACATGGCTGATCTAAAGGCGGTGACCTTCTTTCCTCTGCTCCATTGGATTATTGCCAGAGATTGGGGACTCACCTTTTGACTTTTTTTTTTTTTTTTTTGAGAACAATTATAAGTGAGGTACAATTTCCAAATTTTTAAAACACTGTGGAGGAAAAGCAAAGTTGGTCAGTTGCCTGAGTTCAACCTGAGAGCCCCTGGTTTGCAGATCTAGCTTCGGAGAAAGAGTGCTCAGAGCTGCCAGTATACGCAAATTACTATCATTCAGAAGATGGTTTTCTTGCTATATGTGAAAATGAGCCCCACTTAGTTGCTGGCTTACGTAGTTCCTGTGATTATTATCATTAACATAATTTGGCAGCATTTATAAATGATAAAGCCACGGACCAGCCACTTAGGATTAGTGTTGATAACACGGTTGTATTCTTTACTCATCCTGTTCTCATTTAAAATAGATTCATGTTCTAGGAAAGTAAGGTTGTAGGAGAGAGTGGTGCTCCCTGATACCTAGGATTGTGATAAATGTACGGCTTTCCCATGGTGGTTGCAGTTAATGCCATGTACCATCCGTAATAAGCAAGAATGTGTGATCATTATTTGAATCACATGTGTGGCGTCCTAATAAATATTATTGGATTGAAAACTGCAAAAATCCCCTTAAAAAGGTAAGAATTAGCTTTCCCCCTTATCTCTCCAGTCCCATTGATAAAAAAGAGAAAGTACAGACCAAAAACAGTGGTTTTAAAACAGCAACAACAGCATCACAAAAGAAATCAGTGGCTGATAATGTAGTGATACATATTACAAATATTTTCCTAGGAGGATAACACAGATAGAGTTTTTAACCTTGGGTAAGATAGTCTGCTTCTCTATTTTAACAACACATGCAAAAACCAAATTACAAAGAAATAAATGCCTAGGATTTCATTTATTTTTCTCTTTGATTTTTTTGAAAAACAATCTGAAAAGCACAAAGTATAAGGTGTAAGTGTCAATATACAGGCCAGCAAAAAAGTGAGCGTTAAGATCTTGCTGTATTTGCTTCAGATTTTTTTTTAAGAAAAACAGAAGCTTTTCAGATAAATTCCCTTTATTTTGCTCCCATTCCTTTTTTCCCAAGGTCAGAGCTCTCATAAAGTTATCAGGAACCTTTTCAGTGTCTTCAGAATTTTACTGCATGTATAGTTAGTTACATGTATATGGTAATGTACACTGTTACAAAATATGCTGTTGTTATTTTTTATATTTTGAAATGTTAAATGGTATCATATGTATCACTCTGCACCCTCTTTTTCTTAATCCACTGGTCTCTGTTCTTGATGTTTATCAGTATCAACATATCAACTGGATCTGAATACAAACAGATCTGGTTCATTTTCTTTAAATGTCTTATACTATTGTATTGGATAATTAAAGCACAATTTATTTATTCTTATGATGCCGGATGGTTCCATTATTTCTCATTATTTACTATTACAAACAATGCTCCGGTGAATGCCCTTGGACTTGTCTCCTTGGGCACACATAGGGGGGTTTCAGTGGAAAAATTTCCTAGAAGTGATACTGTTGAGTCCTAGGATTTATGCATCATCAGCTTTATTTCGATGTCGCCAAAGTGTTTTCCAACGTGACTGTGCTTTCTTATACTTCTTTTCAGCAAAGCTGGAGCTAATTTGCTTGCTTTCCTCCCTTCCTCGCTTCCTCCCTTCCTCCCTTCCTTCCTTCCTTCCTTCCTTCCTTCCTTTTTTTTTTTTTTTTTTTTGGAGCTCCCTTCCTAAAACGAATATGCCAGATACACTGCTATGGTTTTGAGAGTTTTCTACTGCAAAATTTTACTTTTTTCCCACCAAGTATCCTGTGTGTTTCCTTATGTGTATTTCCTGCACTTTCACTGGGTCCTTTTTTGGCTGCTTTAGAAAGAATAGAGCAAATACTAAAACTTTGGTTGTTTCATGTTCATTTCAGGACAGAGTACAAAGTTTAAAGCAAAACTATGCTTTATTCAAGTGTTCTTCCAGAAAGAATCTTTCCCTTAATATAAATTTCACTCTCTTACCTTCATCGTCATTATTTGAATGAATGCAATTTCTGACCTCTTTGACATTTTCGTAGATCCTGAGAGGATTGTCTCAGCACTTTGTGCACGGGTTTTGGTGTTTTTCTGCTTATTTTAAATCTTTTGAAAGGAAATGAAAACAGAATGAATGTTGGTGTCAGCATTAATTCATCTCCTTAAATTCCTTGAGGTTTTTTTTAGACCTACTAGGTATCTAATTTAAAATTTCATTTTAGTGTCACACAAATGTAGATGTTAACACAACCTCCAGGTTGTGTTCAGGAAAAAACACTTTCCTGAACTTGAAATTGTTGCTCTCACCTGAAACTTGTTGAAGCGTTTCTTCACTTATACAGGCACGAGTGTCCTTGTATAGTTCAGTTACACAAGGAATTTTACACATACCCCCTTTTTATTTTTATTATTTTTATTTTTTTTTAGAGAGGGAGAGAGGCAGGGAGGAGCTGAGGGAGAGGGAGAGAGAGAATCTTAGGCAGGCTCCATCTCACAACCCTGAGATCATGACCTGAGCTGAAATCAGTAGTTGGATGTTTAATTGACTGAGCCACCCAGGCGCACCCACATAGCCCCTTTTTCAATACACTGAATTCTTAAATGGAAACAAAGTTGAACTGATGATGGAGAATAACGATAGGGCCCAAACGAGTCCCTAGAGCTTTTCTGAGGAGATCATCCTTAGTTCCTGTTTAGGCTTACATTTGGGCATCCTGGTTTCCCACTTTTATTATTAGTATTGTGACTTGACATTTTATGACATTTATGAAGCTTTTATTTGAGGGGGGGACTTAGGTGAGATGGATGTAATCAGATTTGTGTTTTGAAAGATCAGTCTGGCTGTGGTATAGAGACTAGGTTGGAGGGACCTGGGGAAGGTGCAGGGAGGTCAGTGGGGAGCCGGATGAGGTCCCACAGGTGCACAAGGAAGCCGACCCCGGCTGGGATGGTGACAATGGAGGCGGCGAGATGGATGCACTGGAAAAACATTTAGGAGGCAAATTCACCTGGATTTGGTGATGGCCAGGCACTGGGGGCCGAGGGAGAAAAACCACATCAAGGTCCAGTGAGTTTCCTCAACCCTGATTGGGTGCACAGCTATGGGATCTAAGAAGGCATCTGAGATTTTCGTCCCGGTTCTGTGTGAAATAGTGTAAAGTCAGGGAGGCCTCATGCCCTGCACTACGCTGTGTGATGCTTGGAAAAAACCTGACAAATAGCCACCTGCTCTCCTCAAGGTAGGTAGGAGGCAGTTAAAAGTGGTAGGATTCCTGGAGTTACAGTCTATGTAGCTTGCGCGAGTGTAGGAAAAAGCCCCTTTATACTCATTTTCAAGACTGGCTAGTGTCTGGTGTTCAGATGAGCCATCATTCAAGGTAGCAACCCACTACAGGTAAAGGTTAGAGAAGGTTTTTTTAAAAAAATATTTATTTATTTGAGATGGAGGGGGGAGGGGGAGAGAGAGAGAGAGAGAGAGAGAGAACACGCGCACATGCAAGAGCAGGGAGAGGGAGAAGCAGGCTCCCCATGAGCAGGGAGCCTGACACGGGGGCTCGATCCCAGGACCCTGGGATCATGACCTGAGCCAAAGGCAGACGCTTAACCGACTGAGCCACCGGGGTGCCCCAAATGTTAGAGAGTTTTACGTGCTGTTGATGACATTGGCTAGAAGCACAAAGGAGAATGGTATTTCTCAAAATGCTTCGTAATTATTTTCACCAACAGCTCTCAAGGAAAGTCTGTTCATCGGGGAAGGATAGGGCAGAGGGCTGGGTCATCAACATTTTTGGCTCCATTTTAGATAAACATTGGTGTCTGAGAAACTGATGGCTTTTGTTCAGTGTCGCATGGGCTGTCAACAGCAGACTCGGGGTTGAGAGTTTGAATCTTTGAGCTTCCTAAAAAGGACATACCAATAGTAAGAACAACAGAGTAACTACAGTGTGATCTAACCTAAAGGCAAAGCCTGTCATTCGTTTGCTCAGGTAGCAGATGTGTCCACCATGTGAAATGATTCTGTTCTCTGCCATCATCCTCAAACTAGGAATTTAAAGAAGTCATTAATCTTAAATATAATATAATCCAGGAATGTCTTTATTCTTCTCAGGCGACCTTGATTATCAGCTGTGATCATGCTCACATGCTACCCAGTCAAAGCTTCTCCAGCAATTGCCTTCATTAGATTGATGTCTTTCTTTTATTTGGGGGCAGGGGGTTAGTGGAAAGGTTGGGAGTGGAGACAAATGAGTTGAAGAAAAGCAAGAAAAAAAAGAAAGTCAGCTGTTTAAAATGACTGGAGATAATAAAAGAAACTGTCATCACTAAGCCCTCTGGTCCCCAGAACAGAAATACTGAGCTAAATTAATATGAATGACGATACTAATTTTAGGGTCTAATGTAACCAGTGAGTCTCTCTGTAAGATGTACTCTCCTTGTCCATTTGGAAGAGACTGGAAAGGCTGATCAGAGGGTAAGAGACATGATTTGTCAGGATGCTCTGGGGAATACCTCAGCAGTTACCAGGATCCCCTCGCTGATTTTATTTGGAAAGGACCAGCCCTACTGTGGTCCTTCTGAGAACCCCGCCCCTTGCTTCCCGGATGCCCCAGGGCTGGGAGTCCCTTCTGAAGCTGCTGTGCTTACGCAAGCCCTGATCTCCCACTCATCGAGATACCACATCTGCCAAGGTGCCCAGGGCTCACCTGGTTTCTGGAAGTGGGAACCTATTACCTCACTTGTCAGTGCTCACTCTGGGTGTGCTGGACGGACGTTATGAATGAGACTTTTTGTCCCATGCTCTTTGCCTGGTTTGAAGCAGATTTCATTTCCTTGAATATGATCTTGAAAGAAAATTTGCATAAGATGCCTTAAAGCAATCATTGTTAGACCCACCTCAGTTAAGACATTGAAAATCCATAGGAAGCAGTTAATTTTTTTTCTTTCTTTTTTTGAGGGTCTCTCTTTTTTGATGGTCCTCCTTTATAGTTTCAGGTCCTGACAGCTGAAGTCCCACATCCTCTGCGACTTGAGAGTCCATTTATTTCATCCAAATTTTGTTTTTGGGGTTTTTTTTTTGGTTTTCTTTCTTTTTTTTTTTTTTTTTTTTACCAGTTCTGTGCATTTCCATAATGCTCCACCTGCCCTCTGCTGGGTATCACCGAGCTTGTCCAACCCACGGTTACTGCCTCCCGAAGGCCTTCGAACAGTGACGTGTTTGAGCCCGGGGGGGCCTCTGGTGTGGATGTTCCAGCCATTTCAGTGTGGCCTCTCCCTTCAGCTTGCTTTGTTTATCCAGCAGCTCATTACTTAAGAGTAGCCTGTCAAATAGGTTTAAATATCCTTTGGGAAACATGGTCCCTCACATCCTTGAGATACCAGAAATATGTTGAATACAGGGAAGATTGGCTTGATAAGAAAAACATGATCGACTCGCATCACCAAAAAATATTTTCCTGTTATTCCGGTTGCATTTCCACAGGTATCAATAAGCCCCCCGCAAACCTACAGGCCATACGTTTCTGCAGCCAACACATAAAGACACCAAGGGAAGCAGGGAAAATGATTGCTGATGATTCGTTCTAACTACTTGACCTTCTGACCTCTTCTCTAGATATATGACCAAGATGGGACACTACAGCACTTTATTGATGGTGGGGAACCTAGTAAGTCGAGCTGGATGAGGTATATCCGATGTGCAAGGCACTGCGGAGAGCAGAATCTAACAGTAGTTCAGTACAGGTAAAGTATATCTTGATTTACCCGTTACGGAGCTGAAGCCCTTCGGCTTGCATTTACAAATTCAGGCTTGCTGCTAGTTGTGAAAAATCCTGCAGGGAGTCCTGCAGAACCCTGTGGGAATGGGCAGGAATTTCTTTTACTAGGTTTCTGGGATCTCCTTAGTTCTTGCAACAGTAATGTGAGAATTCCGGAATAAAGATGCTCGTGGAAGGCCTCACTCCCTCGGGTGCACACGGTCAAGCTCCTTCCATATCACTGCTGGAACATCCACCACTGCCTGGGTGAGCCTGGAAGCCGCGCTGGTGTGGGGTGATTCCCCTTCCCCCCAGCAGATGTGTACTCTCACAGAAATAGGAGCGTGGAGGTTCGGCCATGGATCCCTTGCAGCCCATCCTCTGCAGGCTTGCTGCCTCAGGAAACTGTCCTTCCTACAAAGGCGTGGGAAACCAAGCACTAACTCCCACCCCACCCCAGGCTGCTCTTCTCAAACTGTTGGGCTCAGCAGCAGCAGCAGCTGAGCCCAAATCACTTCTCCCGCTCCCTTGCTCCCTCACTCCCTCGAAAGGTGCCAGAGCGTTTGGCTTTGGCTCTTCGACTGTTCAGACCATGTTTCAGGTGATGAAGCAGCCCCAGAGCAGAGAGAAACCCCCCAGTTCCCTGCGAAGGTTGCGCAAAGCCAAAAGGGTAGCAAAGAGGAGGCGGGGCCTCCCTCGGTTCCCAAAATCCCGTGGGCGGGGCGGAGGGGGGCGGATCCCCGCCTCCGCTCAGTGCACCTGTTGGTCAGGCATTTCCACTCGGTGCTAAAGAAGGCTGGAGTGGAGACGAGAGCACGAAAACAGATCACAGAGGGGGGAAAAAAAGCCCTTTTCTCAAAATCCCTCGAAAACATGTGCCGTATAAATATATGACCTCAGTTATAAACAGCCATGTTCCCTTTAGAATCAGAAGCAACTGTTTAGCTTTATTAGGCACCACAGACACATCAAAGCAGAAGGCCCTGCCCTCGGCAACTTGGAGTCCTGCCGAGGGCTGTTTATTTCCTTGCTTTCTTTTTTCTTTTTTAGTTTTTAAACATGAAGCCTTGTAAAGGAAAAAAAAAAAAAGAGAGAAAGAAAAGAAAGGGCTTTCTCCCCCTTATAGGTTGAAGGCTGCACAAATCTGGCTGCCTCTCTGAAGGTCTCCAGTTCAAAAGGAACCTATTTGGGCAGCCTTGGTTTCTCATGTAGTTATATTTCCTTAAATAATGGTTTCGGTGCATGCCGGTATCTGGTTACGCTGCCCTGTGCGGGCTCCTACTCACCTTTTATAGCAGCCACATTTCTGTCGTGAAGCTTTTAGGAAACTCGGAGCTAGAAAATTAGTAAACATTGTGCTCGTCCACTCAGCGAGAGATTGTTTGGCTGGCTCTGTCATGAGCACCCGGGGAGCTCTTGAGGCAAACTCTGAATTGGGGGAAGCAAGACGCCCCTAAGGGGAAGCTGGGCAAGTCAGTAAGTCAGTCACCTATCTGTCAACCGTGAGTGGATTTTACAGCTCCCCTTTCATGCCGGCGCTTAAACTTCCAGATCTCTCCGCCGATCTGTTTTTGATTACTTCGGATCTCTCTAAAATGAACTACAAAAACACAATTTAGAAAAACTGGCATCTATTACCAGTGACCACGTCCAAGAGTAAGAAAATAGAAAAGTTGGACCCTGAAGAGCCAGCCTCATTTTTATTGTACATGAATGTCCTCTTCACGAAGAGTCAGCTGGTTTAGATTCATTCTGTTATGATTTGTAATATCTAAATGGAATTTTCTTCAAAGCGCCCTTGATTGATTGACCCTTAGCTGAACGTTTTGTTTTTATTTTGAGGCTGACAATAATGTTTGTTGGCATGTGTTCTGCTTCAACTGCGTTGGGACGCCATGAAGCTATCTTTATGAGTCATCCAACCACAATACTAAATACATGTCAGCAAAGGAAATATTATCTGAAAAGGGAAAAATCCCTTTGATGTGCTTCAACATGCAGAGATTTCTGCGAGTTTTGGAAGCTCTGCCCACTTGTAAGGAACGGTGTACGCTTACACTTTTTTTTCCCTTCTTTTTTTCCCCCCCTCTCGGCCTACTCCGTGCCTCAGAAGACCACCCATTGCTCGAAAACAGTTCTGCTCTTTCAGCGGCAAAGTGTGTCATTTGGTTTTAGCACATTCATTTGCCGGGCGCTGTGTTTATATTAAGGGAAGCCAAACCGAGAGATGAAATGTTACGAGGGTGAAGTACAAAGGCGACTCAATTTTTCTCAAGTTAGGAGATGCCAGTGATTTATAGCTTGGCTCCAATTTTGATTTTTTTTTTATGTAGCAGTGGAAAGAATTAATAAAATGCACAGCTCTTGGAGTTGCGGGAGGGAGGAAGGGTAGTAAGGTCCGGACGACTGGCTGGAGTTTTTGTCAGATATTCATAGAATGTTGGGAAAAACATTCTGCTTAGCTAGCAGTGCCCTCGTGAGACAGAATGGCAGCAAGGAAGGAAAATAACAAGATAAATGAAATTTTTGCAGCTGCAAGTAAAATATTGAGAATCTGCACTTTTTTATTGATCTTTATGATCCTATTGCCAAGAGCCACTTTGCGGTGACGAAATATGTTGACAAGGGCATATCTCACTGCCATGAAAAATGTGGGGAAGGATTCGCCTTACGTCTGCAGTGTTATACAAGGAACAAAGTGCCCTGCTACAGCCGATTCCTTACAGAAAGGCTAAATTTAAGGCCCACCAACCCTAAACGCTTTTATCTTGAACTTGAGGCTCATATTTGTAGCAATTCTTCATGGAGGAAACCGGTCACGGTCTCCTCATTTTTTTTTTAATCTGTAGGTTTTTCTTTCCAGCCCCGGAGCTGTTATAAAAAATGTTTATTTCTTGGTGCGTTCACTCTATCATTTCAGAGGGTAATCTTTCAGCCGGAGTCAAGTGTTCCTCTTGTATTACTGAATTTCCACTCGTTCCCCGTAAGAGGGGTTTTCTCTTCTCTCGTATCAAACTTTAGAAGACAGGCAACGGGGAAGATTTTTTTTTTTTTCTTTTTACTTCCCTCAGTCCTTCGATCCCAAAGCTGCTTCATTTTACTGCAAATGTGGGGACTCCCAATGCCGAGTCATGGGAATACGTGTCATGCTTTTCCTTCAAATCAGAAATCGATAGTATTAATTTATATATGAGGGTGAGGCGCCAGTGTCTGCAATTTGCCAAGAGACAGAATTTTCTCATTAGTGTGAGATAGGATTTTTTTTTTTTTTTTTTTTTTAAAGGAGCCCTGGCTTTCTGCTATCTCCTGGGCCCCATATCAGTCTCTTCAGCCACGATGTTCTGTGGAGGGACATTGTAGAGATAAATTGTAAAGTGTTTATCACTCTGGGGTGCAGGCTCTTGCTGGTTGCTGGGAATGATAAGGGGGGAGCAGAACTTTTTTCGGGGGCAATAACAATGTACCTCTGACTAAGCTGGGTTTTCTTTTGTTTTGAATAGGTCGAATATATTCTACCGAGCCTGTATAGATATTCCCAGGGGTACCGAGCTTCTCGTGTGGTACAATGACAGCTATACGTCTTTCTTTGGGATTCCCTTACAATGCATTGCCCAGGATGAAAACTGTAAGAATTTATTTTAGCTCTGAATTCACCTCTCACAATACCTCCTTTTGAAAGCTAACGTTTTAAGAGTGTTGCTTGAGACTCCTGAAATACGGTTCGCTCTGATGCGTGATGCAAATGTGCACGAGCCTGTTCCCTCGGTTTCTTTTCCCTCTGTTGTCCTTTGCTTTTTCACAGGGCGTCTCGACTTAACACAGGCCCGTCCTTTCTTCACCCGTTGACGATTTCACTACCGTTGTCAAGAGTTTTAAAAGATCTCTGGCAGCAATGGGAAGGCAGCTGGTGTTCGTTGAGCACCTACTGTGTGTCTAGTTCCCTGCTTGCCGCCTGGTGGGGTTACTAGGGCAGCACAAGGGACAGCACCTGTGCTTAAGTGGTGCCCAGTCTTGCCAGAGGCACGCTGCAGGCAAAAATGGAATAATGAGAACACGATGCTATGTAATGAGGTGTAAAAGCGCCCTGGTTAACTGGGTGTGCTTCCTCCTATGTAGTCCTCGGAGGGAGAAATGGTAGCAAAAATCGTAGACCTATGACTGTGGAATTTGTCTCCCTAAATGTCTTAGTCTAAAACGAACCATGTCACGTCCTTCTATCTCCATGACCGTGACCATCATTATCTCTAAAAAAAATAATCTACAACCTAGGCGAGTGCAAAACTTGAAGCAATTTTTACTCAAACGGGTATTTATGTTTTATCATTTCTTGGGAAAATAGTTGAAGGTGATTTCCAGGATTTGGAACAGAATGAGGTCACGCTGAGGGGTTTCAGTGAGAAACACTGGTTTTGGTGATGTCATTTTTTTCCTTGGCACCAAACTGCCAACGGATAATTGGGAGGAGCTAGTGATTTGGGTTTATATAACAGAAAAAGATGCAGAGAGAACAGATCTCTTGAAGAATCTTCATTTTGAAAAAGAAGTGTTATTTTTCCTTTTCCACTTTCTCTCTCTCTCTCTCTCTCACACACACACACACACACACACACACATAATCTAAAAACTAAAAAATGTTCATGTTACTCCTGAGGAAAATGCCAATGATCAGACATTTCTTTTCCACGTTGTTCTTAACGTTCTTTGTGAAAAAACAGAACTCTCAAAACATATTCCTGTCAACTTTCCCTTTCTCCTTTACCCTGACTCCAAACCAATCTCAGATCAAAAAATGAGTCTTCGTACATTCAGCACCTTCCTCCTGCTTCCCAGGTTTCTACTGGGAAGTTCTTTTCTGCAGTCATGCTCGTGTCTTAGGGAGTGTCTGTTTTCGTGGGAGCAGATCTCAGTGTGGGACATGAGTGTGTGGCGGGCGTTAGAGGCAGATGTGCATGGGGGTCAGTACATGCCGTCTTCCCACAAGGGTTCCAGGCCCTTGCTCTCCTCACACTAGAGCACAGTCCCTGTATGGAAGGACAACAGCATCCGGCCCCTTGACCTGCTGACATGGGCCCGTCTCCTGAACCTTGATGTCCCATCACCTTCTGGAGTATGGAATTGATCCCAAGGCCTGTCTGAAATCCTGTAAGGTCTTCTGTTTCCTCTAACAAAACTTGCTCCAGATCTGAAGACGTTATTGTGGTGTGTGTGTCCAGAAACGTCAGGATAAGCCTATCAAAGCCTAGAGTTCTGATGGACATTGAGTCTTCCAAGGATGTGTTCATTCATTGCTCAGATATTTAACAAACGCCTGCAGTGGGCCCATGTGTCTTTGTAGGTACGGCAAATACAGCAGCCGAGAATTCCTGCCCTCATGCAGCTTACGTTCTAGTGGAGGGAAACAGATTAATGCGTGAATAAAGGAGCGAGTAAATACATGGTTTGTCAGGTGGTAATGTTTTGTAGAGAGATGGAAACAGAGAAGGGATGAGGCGGGCCACGAGTCGGGAGTTGCAGTTTTTGAGAGTGATCAGGGTAGGCCCACTGGGAATGTGGCCTTGGGGATGAGACTTGAGGAGGGGAAGAATCAGCCACGTGTTTGTTGTTTGGGAGAAGGGTGTTCCATGTGGCTAGGTATAAAGGGTGGAGGCCCCACAATGGGGATGTTCCCGGCCTGTTGGAAGAGTATCCCCGGGGTCAGCGTGGGGTTTTGGAGGGAGGCGAGAAGTTCCCTTAGATGTCAGGTGGGGCATGAGCAAGGGGCTCACGGGGCCCAGAAGGCCCCCATCGGAAGCCTGGCTTTTCCTCAGCGTGGGCCTCGCGAGGGGCGCTCATGGCAGAGTTTCGAGCAGAAGGATGATATGTTCGAGCTGCTGTTGTAAGAGGATGACTCTGGCCACTGAGTGGAGACCAGACAGCAAGGCCTGAGGGTGGAGCAGGGAATCCAGTTCCAGGCGCTTGTAGGAATCCAGGGGGAGAGATGATGGTAGTTTGGGCCAGTGTAGACATGGCAGAGGTGATGAGACGTGGTTGGATTCTGGATGCATTTCGAAAGTAGAGCCAACAGCATTTGCTGACACCTTTGGTGGTGAGTGAGAGGGAAAGAAGTCAAGGATCACTCTAGGGCTTTGGTCTGAGGAACCGGAAGGATGGAACGGCGATTTACTGAGTTATGAGTCAGAAATGGAAACCACCGTGGAAGTGACTTCTTAGGGAATGCGTTTCTTACCCTTGATGTGATCTCTGAGGTGGAAGTCCTACATTTGCAACATTGCTTTCACTTTTTGATGCTCTTATATGGACGAGATGGATTTAAGGATGGGGCTGGAGGATTTGGGGGTCTTGTGTGCCATCCACAACCACCTGACAATAGGTATCTGAGAGTGTACCATCTGGGTCTCGGAGTCAGTGCTGAAGTGTCATCAGAAGGGTACTTTCTGGAAGCACCAGATGCTTGGCTTTTTAATCCTTCTCTCTCCTAGACTCCAGCTGTGTAAAGCACTCTTGAGATTGCTGATTAGAGTATTCCATTAACTCTCCCAGGGTTTATGTGTATCATTTAGCACCTGAAATCCTTGGAAGAAAATGTGAAAAACTAGAGGAGCTTAAAGTATTGTGGATTCAGTAGCTAGACTAAGCAGCTCTTTTGCGTTGAGTTCCAAGCTCAAAGTGAGGGTGGAGGGAAGTTTAAAGAAAATTAAGTCATTGACGGAAATGCTCCACAGTGACAATCCCCCCTTCCCCCTAACGGTATTATGGGAATTTTATTTCAGTTCCTGTCTCAAAGTCATATATCTGTCATGTGATTGGCCACCGAAGAAACCAGCAGAAAGCTTCATCAGATAGTGTAGGGGAGATATATGACTTTAACTCTAAGGTGGATTCTCATTCCACATGATTCACTGAGAGAGCTGAGAATGCTTTATAATAAGGGTTCCTTATTCTGTACAGAGAAAATACTCTGGGTGATTTAAAAGCACAAATGTGTGAAAGGGCATGGACTGATAATTTAACAGATAGCCTTCCACAGCCCTTAGTAATTTAAATCATCTCAACTGGATTAGCAATTCTAAGACAATTTTTATCCCACTGAGCTAGCCACAGAATAAATTGGGTACCTTAAAAAAGAGGCTTCTTGAAGATACCGGAGACTTATGTGACAAAATGCCTCCACAGAGCCTCCTTACAGGGCTGTGCACACACCAATTAATAAAACGCTTCCTGGATGAATGTTGAGACTTTTGTTGCCATTATTTGAAGGGATTAAACATTTCAGCCCGTAGTTTCCTTTGTTAACAGAATGGATACGTGGCCCAAGACATTCAAGGGCAATGTGATTTTACTTAGCGAATAATACTTATTAAGCAGTTTCATGTATTAAAAGATCATTTTCCTCCCCTGGTTCTTTCATCGACGCAAGTACACATTTCCTCCTGAGTGTGTGCGGTGGGCTGAGGCTTGAGTGACCATCCCCTCGCGGGGGGTGGGGGGAGCGCCCGTGAACCGGTGGGCGCCCTCAAGGGCCCAGACAAGCCATAGAAAGCCGCCAGGCCTCAAAGAGAAGGCAGCGTTTCCCACAGGCACTGGGGCTCTGGAACCAACTCCCCTGTTATTTTCTTTTTAAGAAACCGGGGTTATAAATGTAATAGAACTCCAAGGAGAGAGCCGCTCCATCCACCGTGGGCCCATCAGAAGAGCCCAAAGCAAAGCCTGTGTCGACAGATGGCATCCGTGAGGAGGAATGAGCCTCCCCCAAAGCTTCCAGGGGGGGATTAGCTCCTGCTGAGTGTAAAGACCGTAGTGCGTTCATATTCATTTCAGAGGAAATTAAAAGAAAAAAAATAGGGAATAAGTGTTCAACAGGTCTTCCTGCTGCTCAGGCCTTGGCCTGGGATGCCGAGTTGGCAGAATGTGGACCTCTTCAGCCCCGCAGCAGTTCCCACGCTGACATGAACGCCGCCTCCCTCCGCCCTGCCTCCTCCCCTTGACTGTACAGAGCAGGAAACAAAAAAGGGCACCTCTGCATAGGGCCCCTCAACCCTGCCATCCCACCGACAGGGAGGAGCTAGGCCCAGGCTCAGGCCTTCCCTCTGGGAAGGAGGAGAAGCTTGCAGTATTATTGGGTCGGGCACCGTGAAGAGGAACAGGGACTCAGGCCCTGTCCTCAAGGCTAAAAGAAGGCACATGAGCATGCAGCACAAACCAGACACGGCACAGGAACCAAGTCACATGTCCGTGGCCATGAGCCTGAGCTGAGGGGGATTGGGCTGAGCACTGATACAGTTGGGAGGAGTCAAGGCTCCAGGCCCCTCGTGTACCGTGTACCGTCCGGAGCTGGGATTGGACTCCGTACATAAGTCCAGGAACTGTCCCTGACTGAGGACTAGAAGAATGCTACCCACCGCCCAGTGAGCCAAGGAGCTGTCCATTTCAGGCCATGGGGAAAAACACAGTGCTGCTCTCTAGAAACCGGCCCCGGCCTTTGGGATGTTGTGGGGCTGGATTTTGCACTACCTGCCAGGTATAGAAACCTTGGGCCAACGAACAAACAAAGATTGGTCCAGAGCTGCAGAAAGCTGTAGTGTGCCAGAAGAAGCAAAGAGAAGCCACCCCATAGGGATGCCTCCGTACTGGCACAGGACTCCCAAAAGAAGGCAGCGCCCACTGGAAATGCGCCCACAGCAAGAAATGACCAAAAAACAAAAAACAAAAAACAAAAACCCAGGGAAACCCACTGTCATGAAAGATTCAATCTCTGGGTGCTTTGGGGTGCAGGGGTATGCTGCCTAGATCCCAGCCTTGCTATCAGCTTGAGGCACTCATTCCCCCCAGTTTGTGGGAGAAGAAGGGGCTGCCAGCTTTCAGATGAGTTTGTCCCCAGGAATTACCTTCCGCCTAAGAGAGCCTCTCTGCCCTCAGTCATTAGCCTGTGTCCAGTGGCTGGTCAACGTGGGGGCTGATAAGGACTGCTTCCCCTGTCCCAAAGCAGGACAGCTGTGAAGGACCTCCCCCCCCGCCCCGCCCAGCTCCAGAGCTGTCCATCTCCTCCATGGACATGGTCCTCCTGCATGCAAAACTGCAAATCTCCATTTCAGAGTCTTTTTCCAGGAGACCTGACTTAGGTATTCCCAGATTTGCGTTTCCAGTCCAGACCTCTCTACTGAGCCCCATACTCCCGTCCACTTGTCTGCTCCACCTCTGCCTTTGGTATCTCACCAGAGTGTCCAGCTCAGCATGTACACCTGAAACCATTCTGCCTCTCCCTCAGTTCAGTAGCTCACCCCCATTCATCCAGTTGTTCTTTCTAGAAACCCCAACACCTAACCCTCACTCACCTTTCTCTCCAGTCAGTTACAAAGCCCCGTTGATTGGATATTCTTAAGTGCACTCCTTTTCACTTCTGCTACCCCTTGGTCAGTGTGATCGCTGGCTTTGTCACGGACCACTGCAGTCGTCTCCAGCGTGTCACATTTTCCTCGGTGGCCTCACAGCGGCCCAAGTGAAGTCTTCATTGGTGTGCTTATTTTATGGTTTCAGCTCATTGGTGTGTTTTGTGAATAGGTAATTTGGTTCCATAGACCAAAATCCAGAAAGGACTATGGACGTATAATTCCCCTTAGAAGTCAGTTGATAGATTCCCAGGTCTCTTTTTTTTTTTTTTTTTTTTTTTTTTTTTGCCTCTATTCAAGCATGTTCTCCTTCTCTTTCTCTGGCTCTCACTCTGCCCCTCGCCCTTTTCTGCAGATAGTGGTAACGTACTATATACATTGTTCTGCACCTCACTTTTTCATTTAACAGTATAGAATGATGGTGCATTTAGAGCATAAATCTCATCACCTCACACCCTAATTTAAAACCCTGTTTTGGTTTGCCATTACTCTTATAATGCATCCCCAGTTCTTCAGTACGGTAGCCCACGGTCCACATAGAGTCTCCAGAAAGTATTCTGTGTGGCTCACATCATCCTTTACAGAATGAGAATTCGAGCATCATTGGACTGGCCGTGCCCTGTTCAGTCTGTTGCAGACCCTACATCCTCTGTTGAGCTCCTTCCTCCCTCAGCATCTGCACAGACCCTATGGCCAAAACTGCCCACGTTTCATCTTCTTGCATTGTCTTTTTTTCCCCTTTACACCTGTCTGATACCTGTGCGCCCTACAGGATTCACATTCAAAGTCACTGCCTTAGGGAAGCTGCCATCCTGGTGATATGCTTTCCAGGCACCTTTTCGTATTTCTCATAGCACATATCACACTTGTAGCGACACGCACATGTTGTTCACGTTTTGTTCTTTCTGAACCTGGGAGATGCCTTGCAATGAATGGTGATTGACAATTCACGGTGCAACCTGCAAATAAGGGTATTTTATATTTGATGAAATGGAGTAAGTACTTCTTTGTAGAAACATCAGTTTGAAATCTGTCTCTGTCACTGGAGTGTAAGTGGCATGAGGCCAGGGGCTGGGGCTTACTTATCCCTCCACTCCACACCCCCCCCACCCCCCCGCCCCACTACCCGCAGCACCAGCCATGTCAGGCATGGAGCAGAAGCTCGCTAAGTATTTGGGGGCCGAATGAATGGATGAAAGGTTGTTTTAGGGATTCTGCATTTGCTGCTCCCACTCTTGATTTTAAGGATTTGATGAGTTCATGTTGTTCCTTGACTCTAGAACCTTTTAGGGCTTTGAGAGTTTGCCCTCTACCCCTTCATCTTTGTCTGCTAGGTGGAAGAGATTTTACCAGCTCAGTGTGTCTTCGTGTAGAAGGCACTTCATCATCTAGGTCACTTTGGATAGTCGTCTTGGTCCTCTTGCACTGGTCTGTTCGGGCTGTTCCCTCTCTGATAATGTCCTGTGTTTTGTGAATACTTTCGATTGTCGCAGCCAGTGAGGCTGCAATTTAGGAAGAACAGTTTTCTGTGTCCTTTAAGTCCTGCTCTAAGAAGCTATACTTTGGGGCGCCTGGGTGGCTCAATCCGTAAAGTGTCTGCCTTTGGTCAGGTCATGATCCCAGAGTCTTGGGACTGAGCCCTGCGTTGGGCTCCTTGCTCAGCAGGGAGCCTGCTTCTCCCTCTGCCTGCTACTCCCCCTACTTTGTGCTCTCTCTCTCTGTCTTTGTGTCAAATAATTAAATAAGATCTTTAAAAAAATAAATAAAAAATAAAAAGCTATGTTTTGTAGATTTCTAGGGTCCTATGGAAGTGTGTAGGAGCTCTGCAGGACAGGTTAGAGATCAGATATTGTTGCTTTTGTGATAATTACTTCTTCCCATCCTTACTTTTTCTTCTGTCTGCATTACATGCTCATTTCATTCAGCAAGATTGAATTGAGTCACACTTACAGTACAGGAGCATATATCAAAAGGAGAGTAGCATGTCATTGTTGCTGCTTATTGCTAGAAAGCTCTGAGGTGTCCCAGAGAAGGAAATAATGAGACGGAGCACAATTTTATTTCAGCCATCTGCACTGTTAATTGCCCGATATTATTACTACCTCAGATCCCATATATCCCAGATTATTATATAAACTGGTATAAGTTTTTCTTTATTAGCATGTTGACATTGATCATTAAAGTTAAATTTATTTGCCCACCAATTCTCGTGCTTCGTATAAAGGTGATGTGACCTTAACGCTTTTTGAAAAGTAATTTATTAGGTTATTTTTTAGGAGAGGTGAGAAAGTCAGAATTTATAATCTCTACGTAAAGTCTCCTTTGCGTTAATTTCTCCCAAAGGCATTGTATTCCTCTTCCCATCATGAAGCTTCTGGCTGGTGATCCTGCTCTCATGCATGCTGATGACATCTTCATTTGACGATCTTTCCACCATGCCTTCCTATTGGTCTGGCATTTCCTGTCCTGCAAGAGCTTCATGTTGCCCGAAAATGTGCGGGTTCCTCTGTGATTTGTCTCTTCTGGATTAGTTATAAACAGGCGACACAAAATGGGTTCTGCCCTGATCTCTGACAATGCTGCTGTTATTTTTTGCTAAAAAAGTGCTAAACCCTGTGTAAAATCCTCCTCCTTACTTTTCAACGCCTATTTCAAGAGTAAACAGTCTGTGTGCAATGATTTTTTTGGGGGGAAGCCTAAAATGTGTGGACACATTTCATATTGATTACACACTTTTCCCTCAGAAGTCAAAATTACGTGTAAATATTTATATATAAAATAGACACATAAACATGCACATGGGTATGTATAGGTGTGTATATATATATGTATTTATGATATGTGTGTTTATAGGATATATTTGTACACACACACACACGAAACACTGTGCTAGCTATAAAATGTTCCTTTTATTTTTGGGAAACACAACTGGTGAGCAGTGACAAGATAGGAGTGCGGCCAGAAAAAAAAAAAATGCCTTGGAAGTTAGAGGGCTAAAGATTCCAGCTCAGCTGTGTCCTTAACTGCCTGTGACCCTGGACAGGTTCCAGTATTGGACCTTCTGGGGCTTCAGCTTTTTTTATTTGTAATAAGAGAGAGTTTTGGTTTAGATCAGTGATTCTCGAACTTGAGGGTCCATGAGAAGCAACTTGGGAGAGCTTCTGAAAGTGCAGATGCCCACGTCCTATCAAGAGAGTCTGATTTAATTTTTTAAAAGCCTCTCCTGTGAGTATAAGTGTGCATTCAGCTGCATAGACCCTAGAGTCTTCCCAGGTATGCGAGTCTCTTGCTTTCTTTTCCCTTCCCAAGACAGGATGGGCCATGCTGCCAGAGCCCCCTAGACAGAGCTGTTCCTTTTGGTGGATTTGTGTCATAGGTGTGATTATACAGAACACTCTCTGGGTTGGACCGTCCTTAATGGCAACACCCTGTCCACTTTGTGTCTCCACCATGCATGGCATCTCCGTGTCCAACTCGAGCACGGAGCCTCCTGGTGGTCACGGTCCACTACCATGCGCTCTTTGCAGTTGAACACGCTTGAGTTTGCACGCTACATCGGCATCTCAGCAATGGGCTGTGGCAGGGAAGGATGAGAGCCCCAGGTCACGTGTGTCCTTCCATGTGACCTTGAACCAGTGGCCAAGAGCTGTGGTTTACTTCCCATCCCCTGTCTCTTTGCCCCTCCACCTCTTCCAAGTTTTTGGTCTCTGATTTTCTTCTCTCGCCCACCCTGTGACCTTTAATCCCTCTGACCCCTGAAAGAACCAATAAATACATTTTATCGACTCACTAGTTACTTAAAACAAGAACGGCAGTTTTAAAGCATATTAGCTTCTGATCACTTCTGCCCCCTGTGAGTTGACCAGTGAGTGCACGAGATAGGTTAGTAGCACCATAACAACTTAAAAAAAGAGAACGACTTCACTTCTGTTAGGCTCCCTTCCTCAGAAATGTGTCTTACTTCTGGTTCTTTCCCCACTGTTTCAGTTCACCCCCGTCTTTCCTCATTCCAGTCTCTTCTCTATAATAGTAAGAGTGATGGCTCTCGTTGATGGGAGGCCGTAGGGACAATACTTTCATTGTCTCGTTTACGTGTCCTAACGGGGTTTCAAGATGAGGCCAGTGCTCCTAGGGCTTCACATCTGTGGAGCGGCAGCTGTGGCATTTTCTAAAAACTATCTATGCATGGACTTAATCCTTAGGGTGACCATTTTACATTTCACCAAGGACAGAATTGGGGATTTCGACTTTCAGACTTGCCAGGCATCCCAAGGCTAATATAGACGGAGGCCATCTCAACCGCTTAGCCACGCTGCTCTTACTTTTAGGATTCTTGCTCTCCCTGACCTCCTTTTACAGATGGGGAAACTGAGGCACACGCGCACACACACACACACACACACACACACACACACATATATTTTCTTTTTTATAACTTGCCTAAGATCACCAAGCTAATAGAAGGCAGAGTCAGGATTTGAACCTTGGTCTTTCTGATTCCCAAACCCCCGTTGCCAGCACCCTGCTCTGTTCCCCCATCTTATGTTATTCACTGCACCCTATCTGTAAATCACACCTGACTCAAACCCACCCTGAGCCCTTTTCTCTTGCCGTTTTCTTGCTTTTCTTTCTTGCTGTTTCTGTATAGAGACACTCTGTGTCTATTTCCTAGGCCTGACATCTTTATTTATTTGAACTTTAAAGAGACTCTGAGGTCTGCCCTCCTCTTGCAACCCTTATTCCCACGGTGTTGAGAACCCATGCCCTGCTTGGTCAGCCTGTCCCCGTCGTCATCCCACCAAGCTGCCAGACCTCTGTCTCCAGGTGTGTGTCACATTGCTCGCTTCGTCTTTCAGCCAGTTTTTCTGGAACGTCCTGTGCTGGCAAGGTCCAGTGGAAGGTCTGAAATCCCGAGGGCCTGGATCTCTACCTTCTCGCCATTGCCCAGGGTTACCCTCTCTGGGCAGCCACCCTTTCTCTCCCCGTCCTTTGCTGGTTGCCCCTTCTGAAGTCCCTCTCAACCTCAGGTGCCGTGCAGAGCCTCATTCTGGAGTCTTTCTCTCTCAACTCGCAAGTGAACTCTGTGAGGCAAAGACAGTGTGCCAACAATCCTGAGCGTATAGTATTTGCTAAATAAATAGGCCCTGAGCGAGCTAGTAATTGGCGGCAATCCTGCTTCCCCCCCCACCCCACCCCCGCCCCGGTCCGGTCAAGTATAGTCCGTTACCATGTGACTTTGGAGTCCAGAAACATTTTTTTAAATCTTGATCTATAGGAATTTTTTTTAAAGTGTGTGATACTGTGCTTCTTTTAAAGGCCAGCAAAACTAATCCCTCCTCACCCTCTTGCTGTTCTCCCAGTAAATGTCCCCTCGACGGTCATGGAGGCCATGTGCAGACAGGACGCCCTGCAACCCTTCAGTAAGAACAGCAAGCTGCCCCCTGTCGCCCCGCAGCGCTCCGTGGTCTTCCCGCAGACTCCGTGCACCAGGAACTTCTCTCTCCTGGACAAGTCTGGGCCCATGGAATCGGGATTTAACCAGATCAACGTGAAAAACCAGAGAGTGCTCGCGAGCCCGACTTCCACCAGTCAGCTGCACCCGGAGTTCAGTGACTGGCATCTCTGGAAATGCGGCCAGTGCTTTAAGACTTTCACGCAGCGGATTCTCTTACAGATGCACGTGTGCACGCAGAACCCCGACAGGTAACCCCGACTCTCGCTGAGGGAGACCCACTGCTTGCCTTCCGCCCGCCAGCCTCTGGGCGCCTCCTCCAGCCGCACCGCGCCTGGGGATCGGGGGGCGGGGGGCGGAACGCTGTGATGGGAGGTGTGTGTGTTCTAGAAGGGCAGAGATGGATGGTGGGGCCCCTGCTAGACTTTATCGTTGGGACGGGCTACGGGAACGACTGGGGTTGCAGGGAGGATTCTGCTCTTGCTTCCCACGCGGTTCTGTCCGCGTCCAACGGGCAGCAAAGTAGATGGCACATGTCTGAATATCAGAGATGGAAAAATGAGGTCCAGATCATCAGAATCCTCTCTGTCTTCCTAAGATAATATAGCTGGATGCTCTGCTTGCTGTCACGGGCATTTCAGGGTTCACCTCCAGTGTGCCGTGGGTATGAACTTAATTAAGTACTAAGAGGTAATGAATTGGAATTTTTTGCTTAGTACTATTTTTCTTCAGCGCATGCAAAGCCATAAATCCTGCAAAGCTGTCAAAAGGAAATACCTACTCTGCTAGTGATGTGGAGGAAAACAGATGCCACTTATTCAATAAACTAATATCCACACAGAAGAAAAATGTTGACTAGATACCTCAGAGTCAAAGTTGGTTTGAAAGTTTGTCAATAAGGAATTTTATGACCATGAACTGAGGATGAAATTTAGCTGAACAAGTGAATTAAAATTTCAGGTGCTCTGACGAGTTGGCACAGTAGATATAATGGAACTATTATTTATGAATCAAAACTGGTTTATTCGACAGTCTTGATAGCTGGGAGCGCAAAAGACAAAAATCAAAATAATTCAATAAGAAAGGAGTGTGTTTTCGCTCTCTCCTTCACATCCTGTGAAAATTTGATTAAACCCCAAATATCTAAGAATAGCCTTGAAAACGCACTTTGAATAGAAACGCAGAAAAGGATTTTTAGAAGGAGGATAGGAGACTTGGAGGCAAGTCTTCTGAATTATTTTCTTAATTTGGCCACTGATTCACTTAAGCCACTCAAGCCCTCTTTGCCTTATTTTCACCCGGCTGTCCCCTCCCAGCTGTGCAGAGTATGACAGCGTCGTAGAAAACCTAGCAGGGACACAGAGAGTGGAGGTGTGCTGGAGAGGGGTTGGATGTCTTCTAAAATGATAAAAAGAATCCCTTTTAGTGTACATATGCACATACATTTATATGTGTATATGTTTTTATTTGTGCCATTCTAGAAACCACTTGCTTACGCATCAAAGCATTGCCGTAATTAATGTTGAAATGGTTGCATTAGGGATGTTAAGGCAGCTGGGTCTTTTTTTTTTTTTTTAAGATTTTATGTATTTGACAGAGCACAAGCAGGGGGAAGGGCGGGCAGAGGGAGAGGGAGAAGCAGGCTCACCACTGAGCAGAGAGCCCAATCCAGGGCTCCATCCCAGGACCCTGGGATCATGACCTGAGCCCAAGGCAGACGCTTAACCAACTCAGCCACCCAGGCGCCCCAAGAGCTGGGTCTTTATAATCTTTCACTACACGACAGGAGAGGCCCTAGTAAAAAGATCAACAAGACCTCTGAACACCTTAGTACTTTTTGGCTTTACAGGAGTTACAAAAGTTTTGAAAATATTTTCCTCACTCGGAAAGGGTTTTTTGGGGGCGCCTGGGTGGCTTAGAAAACCGTATGTGTGTTATGGTTTAAGTCCCTACGGAGTCTGTCCCATCAAATAATAGTGTCATAATTTGCAAAGCATCTATGTAAACTGTCAGAAAAATACCTGACAGAGAAAACTTACGTACACAAAATGCATTTCCACGAGAGACTGTTGGGTCAGTGCTGATTCCAAGCTAATTTAGAGTTATTGGCAAAAATCTGAATGGCATGAGATTTCCATCCTGAGCTAGACCCTGTTGGGCTTATTTGACTCACATGCCCACGCGTGGTGAGCCCAGCCTTCCCAGATAAGGTATAGTGATGGGTGCTCTGATGCCCAGGTAGATAGCTAGAGTGGGATCAGATTACTCAAGCGGGGGGTTTGTACTTCTGCCTTCCCTGTGCTTTGTTGGTCAGTACTTGAGAGAGGTGGTCACCATCATTCATGGTCAGTTGAATTTAAGATTTATGACTTCAAAAAAATTAGGCCCTCTATAGGCAAAGTAATAAGGTACATTGTTTCTTAGTCATGTTGGGGAGATGGCCTGAATTACTCCATCATTACCAAATTGATTATCGGAGGTAAGGGGCAAAATAGTGGAAGATACCCACTCACTTTGATGCACGTGTTCCTTTCTAGGTACCCAATTTGCTTTTAGCATAAAGGACTGGAATAGCTCTTTTCTGTTCTAGAACCTAGAATGCTGTCTTGGAACTAGCAAGTTTGGAAGTGAAAGACACTCTCCATAATACTTAACCACATGAGTGAATTGCTAAATAAGAGAGATATCCAGAACTAAATTGCAGCATCAGATTTCTGTATGATGGTCCTGAAATTTGGAGCCTTTTCTCTTATTATCCATGTGGAGAATTACAACTGCTGAATGTACATATTTTCTTTAGTTATTGACTTCCTAAATCAGCTAACTTTTGTGCCCATTCAGCTGTATGCAGTGACAAAGCTTAGAACCTGCCAGTCAGAAACCGTTTCCCCTCTATTTGAAAAACTCGAACGCTTTTATTTTGATAGGAAAATCTTGCTAGAACCAGAGGTGAAAAAGAGAGACACCGAAGACAAAGTCAGAAGGCAAACAGGTTAGAGTTTCAAACAGGTCCAAATTTGAAACAGGCCCCTGAATCCGAGGTCCAAAAGATTTTTCACTCAACAGACGGAATATTTGGCCACGAAACGCAAGACATTTGAACCTTCATCAAAGAGACTATTTTTGTGAGCTTTTCCATGTGAGAGACCATCAAAAAGTCTCTGCCTTGATATAAAAGAGAAAGCTCTGGGGACACCTAAGGTTGCCAGCATTATTACCATTTTTCATTACTACATTATTTACACTAAATGCAGAAAGAAATTCCAGTTGACCTGGTCAGGTGAGAGTTAGCACTAAAACAAAACAAAACAAAACAAAAAAAACCACATCCAGGAGGATCCAGGAGCCACAGAAGTGTTTTTTTCTTGATTTTGTTCTGTTTATATTAAATAAGTAAGCAGACCCCCGATTCTCTTCTTCCTTTTTCCCAAGCTACTGGCTTTGTCTTTTCCTGAGTGAATTCAAAGGGAAGAAGCTGTTAGACTCTAGATCCATCAAGATTTTATTTAGGGACTTCATAAATACTTGGGTTTTTGCATTAGCTTATGACCTAGACTAGGACAGCTTAAATCCCTTTTGCTTGAACCAGAAGTTAGAAATCCCTTTTCTCTTCTGTTTTTCTGCTGCAGAAACTCTCAACAGTCCCACTGGGGGGGCTCCAGAAAGGGGTAAGCAATCTCGGTGGATTGTTTTCTGATGACCATGTCTTCTTTTTATTTTCTGCAGAAAGTGTCTTTACAATGCTTATCTTTATGTTGCGTCCTTTCCTTGTCTCCTTTTTGATTTTTGTGTGGCCCCTGTTTGCCTTTTAGCCTCCTGGGTGCCCCGTCAGCTCCTCACATTTGTGCTGTGTTGAGTATCATTGTCTGTGATTGGCTGTGGTGGTACCGGAGGGCGAGATGACCCTTGGAGGTGCTGTTTGGTGGGAGGAGCCTGGAGATGCTCCATCACCGTCACCGTAATCGTTTCTTTGCAGTGTGTTCATGTTCTTGTGTTCCGCACCCCTCCCCCGCCGCTCCGCACCCTCCCCCGCTGCTCCGCACCCCTCCCCTGCCGCTCCGCACCCCTCCCCCGTGCCCCCAAGCGGGAAGCTTCTCTTCTTTCTAGGGCTCCGTGTTCTCCAGGTCCTTTGGCTCTGCCCTGTTGCCACTTCCCTGAAATCTTTCCTCCTTCCGTAGAGCTGCGTTCTTGTCTCCCTCCACACAGCCCAGCAGTGACCTAAGTAGTGCTCCCTTTGAAGCCTTGGAAGATTTGCACGTGGGCGGACTTGACGCAGGGCAAGGAGAGAACGTGGGCCCAGCTGAACAGCTTTTGTCCTGGAGGCTTCCATTGCCCTGAAAGAAAAATCAAAGGATTAATATTTTAAATCAGGCCACACTTAATTTTGTTAAATGTTTCATCCTTTTTGCTCTGTGTACACCAAACCAGTCGCAGGCTCCAAGCAAATGAATTGCACATTGTCCTGGAGAGGAATCTTGGGCCGCGGTGACTGCCCGTCACAGCGTGCCAGGGGATGTACAGAACTGTCTCGCCGCTCTCTGTCTGCTTCAGAATGGACCCACAGTGATATACGTTCACTAACTTGACCCAGGCTTTGTCGGTTTTTTAGTTTTTGGTGTTTTGTTTTGTTTTTTTTTTTTTGAGTAGGAGGCACCTTCTCGTTTTCCACGAAGCCTTGGTATTTCTGTGTTGACGCTAGTCGCACACAAGGCTAGGTAAATTTAAAATCATCAAAATTAAGTAGAACAGCACATCCATTTTTCACGCCATGAACCATGGAGCTCATGGCTTCCATAGTAGATAGTGTAGATAAGAACATTTCCAGCGTTGGACAACAGTGCTAGATGTCTCAAGTAGTAAAAAAGCCACGAGCTTCTGGTTTTGAGCTGTCATCCCTTTGTGAGGAATGCTGGTTGCGTTTGTTTTGAGAATAATGACATGCTGTCCGTGGATGAGGACTTGGGGGCAATCAGAGTGCTTAAGGACGGAGATTCCCATTTAACTGTGAACCTGGAAAGAGGAGAGCTAAACACAGTGCCCCATGACATCAGTCCTCCCAAGCTCCTGCTGGTAGGACATGTCGAAGGGAGGAAGAACTTTGGAGTTGAAATGGATTGTATCTACAGGTTTAGTAATGTAAGCCTTGACTTTTGGCCAGACCTGGACAAGTTAATGAGAATGTTAGTCATCAGGATAAAAAGCTGAGTAATGGCAATGAATTTCATGCCCTCAAAGCCCTTCAGGTATAAATCGTGAGTCTTAACCCCTGTGGCCAGTTATTCCAAAGAAGATTCCATAGCGGTGATAGTGTTTTCTGAGACCTGCCTTCAGGCTTGGAGAGTTCATTTTGTCTCAAACGTAGGCCTTTGTCCTCAGGTGAAACCTGATGATGCAGTCGACGTTAAAATTACTTTTGGATTGTTTCCTTTTATTCATTTTTTAGGAAATAGTAAAAATCCAGGGAAAGAAAGAATCTTGTCTACTTGCTGTATGACTTCTGTAGTTTGTGAAGGCCAACTTCCTATAAATTTTTAGGCTGAGAGGGAGACAAGCTGTTATTATGGTGACAACTAGAGTACGCATTTTAGTTCTGAATTCTACATAAAGTCAGCTTCTGCCAAGGTGAATGTAACCATTTGGTGCAAAATTTTATTCTTCAAGGTACTTAAGAATGAAAGGACATCGATTTGTTTCTTGAGATCAGTTAAGTAAGGTTTGGCACTACCTTGTGGGACTAGATTTTGTTGCCCTGAATTCTCAGCTGTTTACTAAGTTTAAATGGTTCATATTCTAATTAGCATGTACACACACACACACACACACACACACACACACACACACACCCGTAGGAGGCCCCGTGTCCAGGGAACTGGCTGGTAGACAGAATAGAAGATGGAGGTCATGTTGTTGATGCTGTGGGTCTCGTGGGGCCGTGTCTCGGACAGATCCTCAGGCAGCACGCATTTGTTGATCATCTGGAAGCAGGTACAGAGCGCGATGAGATGCGGGAGAACAGCTAGCTCAGTGTATCCCTCTCGGCAGAGAGAAGAGACAGCAATCAGGAAGTCTGGTTGACTTGTCCAAGTCCCACAGCTGCCTGACTGCCTAATGCTAGGGGCTGAAGCAGGACTCCGCTTTGCTGTCTTCCCTTTTGTCTAGACCCTTCCATTCAGTCCAGCTAAATTCTACGAAGTTTTTAAAGCTGTGCCTTTGGTCACTGGATACCTAGCAAGTGCCTCTCAGGCCAGTAGTGGGCAAAGGGGGATGTGTTAGAATCCACTTTGCCTTTCCTTGGTAGTCTCTTGATAGGAGAATTACCAAAATAAGCCTCCCTGGGGTCATTTCTGTTCTTCTGTGTGCAAATCTTTGCCACAGTGACTATTAACATAAAAAGGATGGATTGACTTCTGATGATAGGAAATAAATCACCCCAACTTTTGACAGCGGACTTAGAAAAAAAGAAAAGATTAATTGGCTTTATTTAGCGGTTTATTGTTTATTGTGATAGCTATTAAAAATAGGTAACCAGAGGCTAATCACTGTTAATGGTCCCTTCACTATTAGAAAAAATCAATTGTCAGTGGATATAGCATATATTAATAAATTATTTTGTTTATAATCTTCCATAACATCTTAAAAAGTTGACTCCTGAGGGAATTCTTTCTTGAGGCACACTTTAAGGTTAATGGTTACTACAAAGAACAGATTTGGCAGGAGGACCTTCCCGTGTACATAAAATTTTAATGGCTTTCTCAAAGCATTATTTAATAATTGTAATAACACGCACATGTAATTTATCAAGATTGATAAACTCCTTACCAAGGACGCTTATATATATTTTTTGAAACTTTTTTGAGAGCAGTTAAATAGATTTCTAAATGTAAGTAATTAAAATTGTATAGTATTGAGTTATTGACCAATCCTGGACTATTAATCAAGCTAAAAAATTCTACAATCAGTGCTCAGTGCGCTGAAGCCTGGTAAAATAATAGTGTTTGTGTTCAGTGAGGCAAGTAGCCACAATTAAGCCCTTTGCTTGACAAATGAGTGGGTCCACTTTATTTTGCACTTAATTGAATCGTTGTACATGCTCGCTCACCATTGTCTCTTGGCCCTTCGTTTTGGTTTCTGGTCTTTGGCGCTTATGCATTTGTGGAAGGTAGAGCAATTAAGTCAGCTTCTGCCATGGGCTTTCTCAAACGCAGCCAGGAACATCGGGGCCACAAACCAGGGCTTTGCCAGTGCTGTTCACATCCCTCGTGACAGATTCTTAATTTTCTTAACCAAAACTTTGATAAACAAATTAGAGCGCTGTCCAAGAACTACGTGAGGTAACTTCTAGTGGGGAAAACTCCCACAGGGTTTCCATCCCTCCCCAGATTCTGCTTCAGTCAGCAGCAAAACTTGTGTAGAGAAGACAGAATTTTAATCTATTTTATGAAAACCCCAACTTGATTTCCTTCTCATGAGCTGGAAAGAATGTTCTCTGATAATCTTGCTAATTATCAGGTATTTGTCACAACTTCCTTCCACTTGCCTTCACATCACCATCATCCCTCCTGCAAACATAGTGACATCCCGTCATTTTCTGTGCTGCTATGAATCATTGCTTGCCACCAAATTAAACTGGGGAGCTCAAGTTTAAAGAAAAGACCCAGTGGATAAATGTGCGTGCGTGCGTGCGTGTGTGTGTGTGTGTGTGTGTGTGTGTGTGTGTGTGTGTGTGAAGAGTAAGCCCAAGTCAGGATTGCTTTTATAAAGAGACAGATCTGGCTGGGTACACACCTGGGTCCATCCGCGAACTCTCAGATGACCCCAAGTTGAGGTTGTGTTTACAGACCCCAAGGCAGTTGAGTATTTATTAAAACATGCAGGCAGCTTGCTGCCTTCTCTGCATGTTTACCTCAGGATCAAGTCCACACACCCTAGAGTAACCTTGGCCTCAAAAACTTAATTCCTACGAGGATGGTGTAGCCTCCGTTTTCTGAACTGACAGAGATAGTAACAGATGCTTTCCCTGCCGCGGAGGATTAGGGTGAAGATGAAAGTGCGTAACTGACGTAGCGCTTTGAAGAGTTTCAAGTGCCACGGAATTAAGAGCAACAATTACATGTCTTCTTTTGTAATGTTCTGCTGAATTGAGCCCATACTCCCAATGCTCCCAAAAGTGCACTAATGTTTGCCTCGGGTGGGGATAAAAACAAAGCGAGGGTTCTTGAAATGGTATGGTTAATACTGGAAAGGAATACTCCGTTTGAGAATTAATGTGCCTCAGAAGCTGTGTGAATTTTGTTCCCGTGGCAACGTGCACGGGTCTCGGGGACCCGGCAGCCAGAGCCCAAGGTGCTGTTTGGAAAACTGAGAAAATACCACCAGAAAGTTCTGGCCCTTGCCTCGTGATGCTGCTTTGCCCTGACGGACACAGACAGTAATGACCAGGCAGTCTCTTTGTTTGTTTCAGACCTTATCAGTGTGGTCACTGCTCCCAGTCCTTCTCACAACCGTCCGAGCTGAGGAACCACGTGGTCACTCACTCCAGTGACCGGCCTTTCAAGTGTGGCTACTGTGGTCGGGCCTTTGCCGGGGCCACCACCCTCAACAACCACATCCGAACCCACACTGGAGAAAAGCCCTTCAAGTAAGTAGAGCCTACCCTAGAACCTTCTTTCCTCTCAAGCTGTGCGACTGTGGACACAGGATGATCTTTCTGGGTCTCTTTTCTCATCAGAAAAATAAGAAAGTAGGAGTAAGTCATTTGAAGATTCTATGCTTCTAGAATTGAAGCTGGATAACCCCCACAAGGCACCCAAAGGTGCCACCTTTGGGCCACCAGCGAGCCCAGGACCGTCAGTGAGGTGACCCCGATTTAGGACGTCTAAATAGTCATCCCTTGGGAGATGTGAATGTTATAGGATTCTGGTGGACTCTTTCCTCCTCTTTCCTGTCTGTTCAAGTGGTTTAAATCTGTGATAGCGACCAGCTTGGGGCTTTTCAAGTGCTCTTTGGATTTCAGAATTACTATGTTGGTGACACAAAACACAACCACATACAGGGCACATCCGAATGCTTGAGGATTCAGGGAATGTGGAAAAAGGCAGGATTGAACTCCAAGGACTTTGGCAAGGTAAGAGCCCCCCAGAGAGAGTTTGTTTCTAGATACAGCACAGTCGTGAAAACAGTGGACGTCTGAATCATGCACGATGGCCTGTTCCTTTACTCATTCATTTATTCATGTATGTGTCGTTCATTCAGCAAATATTTATTGAACGTCTGCTTTTGTACTGGGCACCCAGCTAGGTGCAAAAGATACAAAGGTGAATGAGACTCGCTCCCCCAGTCTTTGAAGACCACATAATTTATGGGGAAGCCCAGTTAATAAGCAAGTATTACAACATAGGATGAAAAGTGTAAAAGTGAAGAAGAGTCAGCCATATTCTTACAGTGCTGCCAGTTAGCCCAGAAATGGAGTTATCAGTGCTGTCTGGCGGACATAATGTTTAAGATGGGTTTTGAAGGATGAGTAGGAGTTTTCCAGGCATAACAAAGGGAAGAGGCATTTCTGGTAGCCCAAGCAGTGTGTGGATAGGCGTGGGAGCGAGAAGCAGTATGTTTGACTTGGTTGGCTTAAAGCAACTTCTGCTCTCTTTGTGATGGACTCTTTTCCCTTCAACCCACCACGTATCTCTTTACTCATTTGCCATCTTGGTTTTCCCTGGCTGGGAAGGAAAATTCAAAGGACATAGATGTGTAGCCTATTTACTTTCTCTAGGACAAGATCAAGCAAGAAGAGAAATGATTCAGGCAGTGGGAGACAAATCCCCTTGCTCAGTCTCAGCCAACGAGTCTTTGTAGAGTCTTATTACCCACGATTTCCCTTTCATACCTATTGGCGTGGTCCGTTGTTGCTCTGGCACTCAGCTTGAGGCTCGGCTTGTCTCGGGGTAGCAGGGTCTTGCCGGCCTGGCTCTTGCCTTCCTCGTTGTCTGCCATCAGAGGGAGGAACTCATAAAAGGTTGTCATCTTCACTTACCTCCCCACAAATTAGTTACTTTTTGTTCATTATCCTTAACTAGTTTCATCGTGGTTTAATTTATGACATTAATAATCAGAAGAGTTTTAATTGTTCTCTGCGTACATGGGTGTGGCTTGTGCACTGTGCAAAAGCATTGGGCTAAGGGGACAGGAAGGGGTCTCAAATCAAACCTGCACTACACCAGCCAAGCTGGACCTTCTGGGGGCTGTGATAGCCCAAAGGGGCCGCTTTTTTTCTAATCTACCCTAAGGGCCAGTGGTTAGCGCAGATACTGGAGTTCCTATCACAGGTGTGTGCGTCCCACACAGTGGACTTTGTCATCGCCCTCAGGCCTGACCCTCAGGGGCTTCACAGATTCTGGCTTCGTCTCTGCTCTGAATGTGGAAGAGGACAGTTGCCCAAGTCCCATGCCTTGGAGCAGGAGAGCTTTTCAGAAGCAAAGATGCGGGAGGATTGACGATCCTTCTGGCCCCTTACATTAGAGAGGGCAGCCCGACAGACAGAGTGCCAGGAATCAGATTGATTTTTATCTTGTTGCTGTGTAAATAGATTTTAGTAATTAATTGAAGAGGTTTCAGGGTCAAAATGGGAAATAGATTCCTATTAATGTTAAGGTGTTACTTATGTGTAACCTTGTTGACTCTACTCAATTTTTTTTTCCTCTAACATCCTGTTTTTGTCATGTTTCCAATAGAGTTGCCATTTTAACTTTAATTCATCAGATTAATATTTGAGGGGCTTTAATAATTGCATCCTTTCCCTTTCTTAAAGTATGTTTTTGTGACCATCACCTAATTTCATCCGGAAAACGAATTAAGAAAACCACAAGGGTTGGCTGAATTCGATTCTAGGTACATGCTTTAGTTCCTTCTGCTTCTACTCTAATTCAGATAGCTACATGCTGTACGTAGGGTGGGGTGCGTTTTTTTTAATTTTGATTTAGCAAATATATATTCCCAGGGGAGAACCGAGTGTATGCTCGTTTAAATAGTGCAAGTTTTTAAACATCTTCTAGGAAATGGAAAGCTGAATCCTTTGGTGTATACAATCAGATTGTCCAGGATTGAACTATCCCAAGGGAGTCTTGGGAAGCTTCTCACCATAGCTCATGAATATCCATCCCACGGACGTTTGTAAATATTATGAAGATACCCTTTTACAAGCTCATAAAAGAAACATTCAAAAAAACTCTTGTTGCAGATTAGTCAATAAAACGGATTTCACCGCAACAGTTAATTTTACTACTTCAACTAATGGGTATTGGCTTAAACAATGTTACGAAGAAGGGGAAGGACCTCATAAAGATGCAGAACCCTAAACTGTACGCCTCGGGCAGCTTCCACGGAGGTGCCCCAAATGGCTCAGCCCCCAAACTGTCCCACCTACCTAGGGCCCCGGAGGCTTTCACAGAATTCTTGGGGGCCTGCCGCCACAGGGGAGGGCCCTTTCCAACATCTGAGATCTTCTCCTGAGTTGTGGGTGTAGGCAGATCAAGATTATTGCCATCCAGGCTGAAGAAGATCTGGCATTAGGAGATCAGAGTCTCTGTCCAGGCTCTGCCTCACAATCTGATTGGCTGAGATCCCCCACTGGACTACTTCACCCCCAAGCAGCAGGTAGATCATGGGCCTGTTGACAGGCAACTTGGCTGTAGACCTAGAACTTCTAAAGTAGAGGAGCACAGGGGCGCCTGGGTGGCTCAGTTGTAAAGCGTCTGCCTTAGGCTCAGGTCATGGTCCCAGGGTCCTGGGATCGAGCCCCGCATCGGGCTCCCTGCTCGGTGGGGAGTCTGCTTCTCCCTCAGCCTGCCATTCTCCCTGCTTGTGTTCCCTCTCTTGCTGTGTCTCTATCTGTCAAATAAATAATACCTTAAAAAAAAAAAAAGTAAATGAGCACATAGGAAACATACTGACCAAAGGAACATGATGGAGGTCGTGGCTTTCAGTTTGTACTGTGGGACTGATAGTCATCGAGAGCAAGGAACAAAAGCAAGACATTATTTCATTTAATAATAATTCCCAGCTCTTTACTGAAAAGAGGAAGGAAGGAAGTTAATTGGCATCGAAAACTTATTATTTATAGCGAGGACTCCTTTCTCCCCCCCCCATTCCTAAACATAATCTCTGAAGATTTCAGAGGGAGGGCTGCTTCCCTCTGCTCTTTTCTGCGGATCCACGCGAACTGCTTGATGCCCAGCTTTGGAGCCTGGGAGGATCAGGACTTCCCAGAGGAAAGGCGCTTCTCCTCATGTTTGTTAGAAGCAGGAGAAAATACTCACCAGTTCATCTTTGCCTTAAGTAAAGACAGATTGGTTCATTATTAAAAAAAAAAAATCCAAGGATATCCCAGAGAGCATCTAATATTTTAACAAGATTTAGGCAACAGAGCAAATAAAAGGGGTCATCAGCAAACAGGCATTGAGCACTTCGTATGCACAAGCCCTGCACAGTTTGGTTCAATCCAGGAAATATTTGGTGACTGGCTGCAGAGGCATGAAAGAAAGCTTCTTGCAGGTTTTCTGAGTAACGGAACTTGATGTCATTTTGGCTTCTGTCAGTTTCAGGTGGCAATTGTTAGGCTTTCTGTACCGATAAGCCAGCCAACTATCACATGAAGTAAGGAGTGACTTCAAATCTAACTAAGATACCCATACTCATAGACAGTTGGGGGCTTTTCTCTCTGCTGAAATATTCGGATGCCTTTCTGCTTCAGTGTCCCTGCAATGTCCCCTTCAAGGCTGTGACGTCAGCACGAAGAGGAAGACCCGTGTGCAGGAGCCTTCCTTTGTTCCTGGCTCATTACCCCCATCTTTCTTTCCTTATTATTTGCTGCACCACGTGAAGTCCAGGGTTAGAGGTACCAGGCTTTTGCATGGAGTCTGTCTTTCTGAGGAGTTTCCTTCAGCTATAAAAATAACTCATGAAGGGAATTTTTCTCAAAATAAAGGTGATGAATGTGAAATGGAGGCTCTTCCCTTATTTAAAAGAATATTTTTTCGGGGGCGCCTGGGTGGCTCAGTCGTTGAGCGTCTGCGTTCGGCTCAGGTCATGATCCCGGGATCGTGGGATCGAGCCCCGCATTGGGCTCCCTGCTCCGCGGGAAGCCTGCTTCTCCCTCTCCCACTCCCCCTGCTTGTGTTCCCTCTCTCACTGTGTTGCTGTCAAATAAATGAATAAAATCTTTAAAAAAAAAAAAAGGATTATTTTTTCTATCTAGCTCTCTTCACTTCCTTGGCGGGTTGGTAAGGAACCCACCCAAGTACACGCATGTGCATGTGTTTTCATTCGCTCATGAGGCACATGGCACTGGAGATGGTCTTTCAGTGAGCATCTCCGGAGCCCAACAGAGCAGACTTTGTAGATTTCCGATTCCGGGAGTGTAAATATCTGTGCGGCCGCTTAGGCAAACCGCTTGAGAAAAACGTAACTCGCCTCCGAAGGTCTCGGTCCAATCTGGATATTTAATTATCACATAGAGACATACACTTTGCCTCATACAAAGCACGGAACTTCCTATGTCTGAATTCTTTATATTCGAACACCCAAGATGAGAGGTGCAGAAATGTAACCCGGGGAAAGGGTCTTTCCTCGTAAGTGTTCAAACCGGTCTCTTTGAAATGGATTCCAAAGCTTCAGAATTTTTTTTTAAAGGAATATAATAATTTGAAAGTTTGTCAGGCAGTGAAAGGTAGTATATTTTGACACACTGATCCAGTAAATAATCAGTTTTCTAATAAACAATCAGCAATTCGCTAACATGTCATCAGCACCTCGGGAGCTCTGGAGAGAGGATGAGCTGCCCGTGGACGTTAATGAATACACCAAAAATCATTAGCTGATCAATACTTCTGAGTTATTTTCATTGAGCTGATAGGTCTGATACATTAAAGCTGACATTATACATTTGTCAAGATCACAGTGCAGTTTTTAACAGTGGAACAGGCTGCTAAAAATATTCCCAGGAAGACAATCAAAGAAACATAACTTCTTCATCCTGACACATGCAGCTGGCACGGGAACTCTGAAAAATCCCAGCATGATGGTCAAGCTCCCAGACTCCCAACATTACAAAATAGACAGGAACCCCCAAAGTGGATGGATGTGTTCTTTTTGTTTGTTTGTTTGTTTTAGGTAATTATCCCTCCATGACGAGGCACTTTGTATGATGGACCAAAAAAAGGGGGGGAGGGAAGAGAGGACTGTCCCCCAGATAACGGGGCACGGGGCACGTGATGGAGCCGTGAGGACTTTAAAGCTCTTGAGAGCTCTACCCCAACCAAGCAGCGCAGGGACCTGAGACCAAAGGTTGTGTTATTTTGAAGCGGGACAAGTGTCTGCAGTGCTCCTGAATAGCTTTTCCTCAAAGGATTGGGGAGAAGACATTAAGGGGATGCTGTGGTGGTCGCTGTGCCCTCCTGGGGGCGCCATTGGTGCTCCAGGCAGCCCAGACGTGCAGGGTGGTGACAGGCAACTCACTGTAGGTGTGCCCCCGTGTGCGTGATCATAGACACCCAACCAGGAGTCACAACCACCACAGCAAAGCTAGACGCCACCATTGGGGTGTGTGTGTGTGTGTGTGCGTGTGTGCGTGTGCGTGTGAGCGTGCGTGCGCGCGCGTGCGTGTGTGCGCGCGCGCACGCGCGCATTAGTATTTCTGTAGGTTGAGTAGCCATTGCGCTAGTAAGTGTGTCGCATGGGAGATAGGTCCAACTCAGGGTCTCTAGGTTACAATCTTTTTTTTTTTTAAGTTGAAGACAGTAGATGCTCTAGAAGCAGGATGCCACTTTTCTCCTCATCAGACACACTGACCCCTAATTCTGGCCTCCAGGGACATTCTTGACTGTACCGTCTCGCCAGGTGAATTTCTTGAGCCATGCAGACACTGGCTGATGGTGAATTCGTCTGTCTCCCACCCCACCGCGCAAACAGCTCTTTTAGCCCCGCGTTTTTGGCAGCGCTGTGTGAGACTTCTGCACAAAAGCAGCCCCCCACCCCGCCCCCACGGTCGCGCAGAAGGATGTCGCGCTTCCTGCACTTTCCACATTCAGAGGGGGTGGCTCTTCAACAGCCGCGCTGAGCGGAGGACAAGTCCCCGATTTTAAATTAGCAGCAGGGGAAATTCTATTTGTCACCAATTTCTCTTTGGGGTTACGGAGCAGAAAACTCCAGACAAGCTGGGGCTTTGATGGCTCACTCCTAAAAATCTCTTTTTGTTCTTTATCTATTTGAAGTGACAGTGATCAGAGCTGCAGCAGGACAAGGCTCTCTGGAGAAATCACCTTCCCCCAGCCTATTGACAGATCCCTCTGTTCCGCACCAGACGGGCTTTGTCCCGTCCCAGGCCTCCAGGCCTGGGAAGGAGCCACCAATTAAACCTCTTGAGCCGGTAAAATCTGAAGCCACTTTGGAATGTCGGTTCTCATTAGGCAGGATGAGAGGAAGCCCATCACCCTGCAGGCCCCGCTCCCTGGTCTCAATTTTCTCTCTTGCCTCCACCAGGTGCGAGAGATGTGAGAGGAGCTTCACGCAGGCCACACAGCTGAGCCGGCACCAGCGGATGCCCAATGAGTGCAAGCCAATGACCGAGAGCCCAGAATCAATTGAAGTGGATTAACTGATTGACTGGTTGGAATTAAACTGCAAGGAAAGTCATGATTAAATGTCATGGACACTTAAGCAAAACCAAAGATTTCCTCTGAGCAACTTTCAATCAGTCCCAGAAAACCAAAAGCAGTAATAAAATAAGTAAGATGTTAAGAGAGATTGATCCTGGCGTGCAAGTCCGACCAGGGCAGAGATTATTTATTTATGACTAGGGGTGAGACTTGTTTCAGTGAACGACTAACCTGGGACGGCTCCCGTATCCGGTCCCACCGTGTATTTGCTTTGTTTCTAAAAAGCTTTTTTAAACTGTTATTTAATACCAAAGGGAGGAATCCTGTGGGTTCTTCTGCCCACAACTTGTGACTGAGAATGCACAGGGACTTCTTTCTCATTGCACCTTTTTTTAGTAGCATGATTCAAGGGGACCCATTGTACAGCTCCCCCCCCCTTCCTGCAGCTTGGGTTTGGGTGGTCTGACGCAGCCGCCCGGCGGGACCGGAAGCCAGAGCCTCCGCTAGGTCAATGCCACTGTGGGCCCCGAGGGTGGTCCCTTGCTCTGTTTTCCTACGCACTTTTTATGCCACTCCTTCCATCCGGCAGCCTGGCCTTGATGCAGAAGAGCCTGGAAGAGGCAGAAGACCGTTCGGTTTCAGAATTCAAGGAGAAGAAGTGGAGACCTGACTCTGGCCTGTCAAGATCTCAAAAACATTGAAAATGTACAGAGCTTCATAATACAGTATATTGTTCCGAAGCAGCTAGTTGAGAAGATTTTGTTTTCAGTACCATTTTATCTTAAAAAACAAAAAACAAAAAACAAAAAATAAAGTTCTTCGGTATGAAGCTGAAATAGAAGGTCTGAGGCTTCAAGGAATTTTTTCGTTGTGTCTATGACGGTGTTGAATATGTGAGCAGGAAGGGTGCCCAGCCCCATGGTCAGCGCCCCGTGGAGGCACTTTCCTCTTCCTTCCTCCCGTAGGTGAAGCCCGGGAGACCCCTTTACTCTCTCCCGAGTGTCGGGAGCTTTTCGGCAAAAATAAGTGACAGGAGGCCCAGACCCAGAAACAGAGGAGGAGCCCGGAGAGGGTTGTGATGAGAACAGACTGCAGCAGGAACAGCTCATTTCATCCATTGGAATTACCTTTTCCTCTCCTCTGGCCCTTGACAGGGCTCTTCTTTCATCATTAATCTGTTGAAAGAGGAAGGCTGGTGTCCATAATCACACTGTTGTTTTGAGTGCAAGGAAAGCAAGTGAACTTCAGCTAGTCTCTGGGCAGCTCGACAGAGGTGCCCAGTCACCCCAGGGCACATCCCGCAGAACGATCCCTTCCCTGGGAGGAACCGGCGGCTCCTGCCAGCATCGTGGCAGAGACCGAGTCCACCTTGTGGATGTCTTGATCACCCGATAGCAGGACACAGCATTTTAAGGAACTCCTTGTCTTTTAGCTCTCCCAGGGTCTTCCCGTAACAAATACATGAAACACAGAACTGGCTCCTGGAAGGCAAGGGTATTTGGTGGCTCACTTTACTTGGTCCTCATGGATTTGGCTCTCAGAACATCTTCCTTCCCTTCTGATTTTGCATCCCCTCCCCTTAGCACCCAGCTGTCACGTTCAAAGTGGAGGAACAGGGGGCCTCGTTAATTGTGTTTGTAATTTATTTATATATATGTTGTTAAAAAACAAAACCAAATTGAGTCAGTTTGAAGGTCTGATTGGGTTTCTTAAAGGATTCATGAATTGGGCCACGGCCTATCTCACCAGCTCCCAGGAGGTGGACCAGCTAAGTAGGAGGTTTTTATAGGAAGGAGGGTAGGGCAAGGAAGGTTATCAGCAAAAGAAACGGAAGGATTCTTTCAGGCCAGGACATCATCTTTTTGGGGGGGAAGGGAACTGGCAGGATTTTTCTCATGCAGGTCTGCTCACTAGTGCCAGTCAGGAAATTCCAGATCGACTCTCAAACGGTTCATGGGACAGGTTGAAACTGTAATTAAGTCTTGGTGGGCTCTTGTAGGGGGGCAAATGACTCCATTTCGGGCTTGTTACTTCTCTTCTTTCACAATATATTTATATCTCAAAATAATCTCTAACATTGTGGTGTCCAAAGAGGAACTGGAACAATCCTGACCCCCGTTGTCCAAGATAACCTAGAACGTTCCCTCCCTCCGTTCTTCTTGGCTCTTTGTCACGGAACGTGTAAGCATTTTGTGCTCCTATATCACTGTTGCTGATTCGAAGTGTTCTGTCTGGTAGATAGGAATGTCTTCCGTTTTATAGTTCCTTGTCTGAAATGATGGAGACATTTGCCAAAAATGTGTGTCATTGGGAAGGATGGAAAGAACATGGAGCCGTATGAATCCGAAACCTGTAAGGAAGTGTCAGATCGGCTATACCGATGAGCAAAAGCTGTTCCATTGATTAAGGCAAGAGCATTTGGTTGTATATTTTGTGAACATGATGATAAGTGACTCACCTGTATGTCCCTAACGCTTTTTTCCAGTGAGAAAAATCAGTTCTGCCATTTGCCACATTTCACTCTTAGAGACAAGTGCACTCTCCTCTGTTCCCATGAGCTCCGCATGCAGGAACGGGAAGACTTCACTCCTCCCTTGATGTCTGCCCCAGGAACTTCCCATAACAGGGGTCTCTGTCACTCTGCATGGTCTTGTCAGCTGATCCCAAGGCCCCACTTAGTATGGCAGTAGCCTTTCTAAACCAGAAGATTCTTCTACCTTTCTCCCTCCATTTAAGCTTATTTTCCCCCTTTCTTAGTAAAGGAGACTTTTGGCATGTATTTCCCACCAAACTTGGCCGGCAACATTTTCTCTCTAACAGATAGAAAATTGGGGACACTCCTAATGGTCACGTTGCTGAGCTATTGCCAGTGTCTAGCAGACACTGTAAGACAGGTCTCCACCTGGGAACTGACTTGGAGCCCTGAAGTAGGTCCTGACATCACTTGGGTCCCAGAGGCTTTTAAGTGAAGTATGTGCTGAAATAGGGATTTCGCCTTAAAATCTCCCAACTGTTGCTTTAGTGTTTTTATTTAAAAATTGACAGATACTCACATGGGACCTGCAAGTGGGTGGCAGAAATTGTAGTCATCAAGATATGCCCATTTCCCTTATTAGCAACCTCCTAATTCATTACAGCATAAAGAGAGTAAAGGCTCTGAATCACTGAGACAGGGGGAGGCTATCTGCTGAATCGGCTTTTGACTCCTGAAGCGTTCCCTGTTTGCCCTCTTCTCTCCATGGGGAACATTTTTGTTTTTTTAACAAAATAAGATGTACCATCCGCACACATGCTCATTTGTCTAGTTAAGAGTCTGAGCCAAAGGGTAATGCCAGGTGGGGCTGCAAACATCACATTTCTAGAAAAATCTCAGTAACTTGAAGTAAAGCCAAATATTTTCCCCAGGAAATGTGCATGGTTTTTTTTTTTTTTTTTTTAAAGATAAGCTTTTTGTTTTGATTGTCTTTATCTTTAAAAGTGACTCTTTTTTTTTTTTTTAAAGGGGAGATACACTTTTACAGAGTTACGGTGTGGATAATTAAAGCTGTAAAACTAAATCATGTATAATTTGTATAATTTGTATAATTTGATTCAGTTAGTAAATATTTATTGAATGTCCATTCAAGTGCAGCCTTTTGGTGAGGGGGAAGAAAGATTTCCGGTATAGCATAACAGAAAAAGATGATATCACCACTTCTCTCCTCAGAGGGCTTTATAGTTTATTGTATCGTATTTTGGAAAAACTTGATTCTAGTCCAGATACACAAAGATTTACTAACTATTGCCAACTCATCAGTTCTTTGCATCAGTTGCCTGGTTCCTGATTTCATTCCTTTACTCAACAAATATTTAATGAACTCTTCTTTGAGATAAAGACCCCATTTTAGGTGTTTGCTTTAAGTGGCACTATGTAAGCGGCTGTTGGTGAGAAAATGTGATTTTCCTTGTAAGTGGCTGGCTAGTGGCATGGCGATTTTAGTTCTTTACACTGTTATTTCAGTGAAGTCCCAGAGATTGCTGCATCTGAGAAAAAGACTCACTGGACTAGTGGTTCTTAGCGTCCATATCAAGATACCAGGACTAGAGCCAGAGTCTTAGGGCTTTTATGACCCTCTTCCAGTGATAAAGGCAACAAATAGGGACAGGGCTGGAGTTGCTCAGGGAAGGAACCATGCAGACCCCGTGTGGGTCCGCGAGGCCTCATGGGTGGCAAGCCTTGGCAATGTAGCCCCTGTCCCCAGGGTGTGGCTGTGGGGCTCTCAGAGGTGGGGACCCCTCAGTTGTACTCAGGTGTTTCAGAGAGCACGTCAGCGTGGGTATTCGCCTCTGGTTTATGGAGAGCAGTTGTTTGGTTACGTTTGTTCTTGAACCTCACTGTCCAGCTCTTAATGCACTAAGGCTGGAGCATCTTCCTCTTCGATGGCACCACGTTCAAGGCCCCAGGTCTCTGGTGCATCATCGCAAAACTAATTGCTAGCTATTGGTTGTAAGAGTTGTACATGTAAGAAGCTAATATTTCATTGTTTTTCATGGTAGAAGTAGCATGATTGCTGTATTTGCACTGTTTAAAAAAAAAAACCAAACCCAAATATCTGCTGAGTTGTTTAAAGTGGGAAACATGGCGCATCTCACAAAGCAGGGCATTTCTGGAACAACAAGCATGGGGTCTGTGGGTCACTCTGGGCAGGCCCAGCAGCCTCAGGCTTAGGAGCGAGTCTGTCATTCTCTTATTAAGGCCACATATGCCCACAGAAGTCAGGCGCATTTTCAGCAAAGTTAGTTACTATTTTCCTTCCTCGATGTGAATTTAATTTTATTTCCCATAACCTTTACGAATTCCTGATGTCACGTCCTGAAAGATCCTAGGAGCTGCTGCTTTAAGTGAGAAACGGCACATTCCAGAAATGTCATTCGTCAGGAGCCTTGCAAGGCAAAGAGGTTTGGAGACATCTTACGAAGTGACGTGACGTTTGGGTGCTTATCCACCCGAGAGTTTGAGGTTTCCCCATCACTAATACTTACCTGAACTACCACAAAATAACAACACAGAGTCCCGGGAAGACCCACATTTCAGACCTTCTCAAGATTAAATTCTACAAACCCGACGATCAGCTGTCGGGACAACTGGCCAGGGAGAGCCAGACTGAGAAGGATATTGCTTCCCCTGTGGAAGCCTTGCCACAGGTGTTTAGCCTGTAATTCGTGGTTGCGTTTAACATCGAAAGTATTTATTTGGTTTCTTCTTTTAAGTAATGGATGTCAGATATTTCATCAGATCAATATCAAAAATGACAAGAAACAAAAATATGTCTGAAAACAGGGCAAAGGTGTAAAACTAGTGAATTATCTTCCCTCTGTATTGAGATGCTACTGTTGTGCTTAAAAGAAATCTGTTGAGGGGCGCCTGGGTGGCCCCGTCCGTCAAGCGTCCGACTCTTGATTTCGGCTCAGGTCATGATCTCAGGGTTGTGAGATTGAGGCCCGTCTTGGGCTCCGTGCTCAGCGTGGAGTCTGCTTAGGATTTTCTCTCTCCCTCTCCCTCGGCCCCTCCCTGCTTTAAAAAAAAAAATCTGTTGAGCAAATTTTAATAGAAAAATGAAGTGAGCTTATTCTCCAGATGTTGACAGGGATAATGATAGCAACAGACACTGCAGTCTCTGTCAGGCCCTGTTAACTGCTCGATGTGGATTATCTGATTTAATCTCAGTATCTTTATAACCAAGGTACTATCATTATCCCCTTCCTCATAGATACTTAATCTTAGCAGCTTCTTTACCTTCCCGCCCACCTGCCCCCGGCTCTAAAACCACATGGCAATAATTTTTTTACAAGGGAACACCTTTTTATTCAAAGCTTCTTTTTGAGAACGAGAGCTTTGTCAAAGAAAAAGACACAAGTGTCCCATGTTTCTAAAATGTGTTTCTGGAAGCAATGCTGAGATACTCTTAAAATATATATACGTGGTAGTTGCTGATTTTATAATCACCAAATCTCTGCTGCTGGACAGCAGAATTTCAAATATCCCATTGCTGGCCGGCATTGTTTTTGTTTTTTTCTAAACATGCAACTAAAATTCTGCATTGAAAGAAAAGAAAAATCTTCTCAAGCATGGCATGCACATGGGAGACAAATGGCCACGGGCAGGAAGGCAGATTATGTTGGGCACTGGCCAAAAGAGAGCTAGGCTAGAACACTATTGACAGGCGAAAACACATCCTGAGCAGGGCTAAGTGAAATCTAGTTTTCTTCCTTTGTTCTGGCAAAATGCTAAGTGAGTTACTTTTCAGGCATCAATGGAGTAATTATGTAGTTGTGTCCATTAAGAATATGAGCTTATGTGGTTAGCCTGTTGGTTTAGAGCAGTGAGGTAGAAAGATTGGAGTCCTTACACGTTTGGTTTGTCAAAGGCACAAACAACAGAGTTGCGTGCGTGAGGTACTCAGGAACCAGGTCACGTTCTTAGGCACAATCTAGAAACTATTCGTGAGGTGTGTTCAGAAAGTTGACAGAATTTCTTCACGAACTGCCTTTATTACAAGGCAATTCTTTATCACGGTATTGAAACCACAGTGTATGCTACTTTTGTTCCAAATTCAGATTCTAACAGGCTTATTTGTCAAAAGGATGAACACGTTTTTCCCAATCAGTCAAACATGGCGGGTTCCAGTTGGTATTTCCTTTCTTACAAAACTCCTCTATTGGTGCCTTTCTTCCTCAAAGCTTGGCATGTCACTCCTGGCTGAAAACAATCTTGGTAGAAACTCCAACCAACTAGAGGTATAGTCTCTACAGCAGAACTCTTTTTGTGTGTTTGTGTGTGTGTGTGTGTGTGTGTGTGTGTGTGTGTGTGTGTGTTTTAAATCACGTCATGGCAAGTGATCACCACATGTGAAGGAGAGCAGCCAGTTAGACCGAATGTCTGCCTCCTCACACTGTTGACACCCTGTCAAGCTTTGTCTACTGCCAAAAATCAACCCTCATAGACTCCCTTTCTCTGAACGATCCAGTACGCCTACTTGAGTTGTTCCCAACTTGGAGAGAATGAAGTAGCAAAACCAGAGGCTTTTTATCCTGGGAAGTTCTTATGCTGGGAAGTTCTAAGTACTCTGTGAAAGACGCTGCCTCTGGTATAAACGCAAAGGCCCAGGTGGTGACTCCGACATTAAGGATTTTGGCTCACATCGGCAAAATTATTTTGGAAACCAGATGTCCCCAAGTGAATTTATTTTGTTCTCTCCAGGGAAGGCGTCCAGCTTCACAGCATGCTAATAGAAGTGTGATATTTAGGTGCTATGAGGGCACTGTTGTCGGCTTCCTCCATATGCTAATTTTAAGTTTCTTGTGAAAAAAATAAATAAATTTATTGGGAATGCTCCCCATTGGAATAGAAATATGACTCTCTCCTCTGTAACTTCCCACCAAATAAAATGTTAGGGGTAGCGCTTCATTTCGGCTCTTTTTGAGGTTTGGAAAGTTTAAACAAGTCCGTCGAGAGAATGAGAAGAAGCTTGCTGTGGTGTTGAAGGCTTGCTGTAAGGGCCACAGATGGGACAGCTATGGCTGACTGACTTGCCCTTAGAATGGGCAACAGTTTGTTTATACTTTTAAATCTTACTAAATTCGCATCTTTAAAAAAAAGAAAACACCACAAAGGACCAATGAGATCATACGTGCAGCTGTCTTTTTATGATAGAATCTACTGGGATTACATTGTGTTTAAATGAAAAGCAGGCACACACTTAGAGATAATCGGCCAACGAATGTAAATATATTTGATTCATAAAACATTCCTGCGCTGACTTGATCTGCCCGTGGGTTCTGCCTTTCCAGTCCCACACTGGTCATTTTTTTCCCAAGGGCAAGCTCTTTGATTCTGGAAGCAGTCAACAAACGGATTCGGTAGTAGGTGTCAACAAATTCTTCTTGGGAAAGCATTAACTAGACAAAGGAATGAGCAAGTTTGTGGAAGTCGCTAGCAGAAAGACTGTCGTCATTCAGCCCTGCGCTTTATTTTGGTATTTTTGAGATTGTTCTTTTCCTCACTCCTGTGCTTATATGCTCATTTGCCTAACCAAGTTGGGTCCACTAGTAAGGAAATTTCTATGTAGAGGCCCAGCCACGTTTGTGGGGCAGGGTGGACTTGACTTTTTATCTCTGGCCTACTTAGCCTTAGAGAAGAACAGAGAGCTCTTGTTCTGAGAGTGGCCCGGGTCTGTGATCCCTCTGAGTGTCCAGGGCCATGGGGCTGTCAGTCAGGAAAGCCACAGTCTGCTGTTGGATTTACCTCTTGTTCTGTTAGGAAATGAAATTCCACTTAACTCGGAAAAAGTCCTTGAGCTTCAAGGAACATTAAGGAAATCACTGAGGCTGGAGTGGAATGGGAGAGAGGGGGAGATGGTAGGGGTTAAGGTCAGCAAGGCAAAGTGAGGTGGACCATGAGAACCTTGAAGGCCAGTTGGGAGAGAACTTGAAGGCTCTTTCCCAGGAGTGAGGTGGGGAAACTGGCTTTGAGCAGAGATGAGGCAAGGTCCACTTTGGAAAGGGTCATTCTAGCTGCTCTGTGGACTACAGACTGTAAGGGAGATGGGCTGAAGATGGGAGTTGGCTAGGAGGGTGTCTCACTACAGGTGAGAGACAGTGGTGTCTGCCCACAAGGGGAGCTGTGGTAAAGGTGGCAGAAAGTGCTAGAATTCTGGGTACACTGTGACGATTGACAGGATTTGTGGATAGATCGGATGTGGAATATTAGAGAGGTCTCAAGGATGACTCCAAGGTGTTTTGGCCTGAGCAACTGGAAGATTGAGTTTTTCAGTTTGGGGGCTTACGTGTCAGTTTTAGGTCACGCATCCTTTCCACAAGCATCAGGAATGGTCCTGTAGAATAAATGTGGAGATGATCACGCATGACAGGCAGCTATGCAGCGAGGTTGCTGAGTCTCCGTGCGTGGCGAGGCTCAGCAGTCAGCTCCAACCTGGAGACAAGGGGGTTGAATAATATCCTGCTGCTTCTGTCATACCACGTTGATATTCCATTGCTCAGGAATGATATGCACATGTTTCTTGAGGAAAAGATTACATCAGAGAGAAGGGTCTACTTTCAAAATAGTAGTACCCTGCCGCCAGAGGACGTTGGAGTCTCCTTCTGGAGATTCTTTAGGGCAAGTGTGCTCTGGGAATATGCATGGGGAGGCCATGTGGAAACTGGCAGGGACAGATTTGAAGGAGAAGTTTGTTCTCTCTGGAGCAGGCGTTCGGGCAAGTCTGAGGAGTTGCTTTGTGAGATGTGCCAAAATGAGACAGGGGTTTGGGTTCCCTACTAAACAACTGCCACCAATACTTGATGTGGGCTCATGTGGAAGATCTGTCACCTAGATTGTCGGCTATGCAGTGTGCCCTTCTCTGGGATGTTTGTGTCATATTTGAATCAAAGTTGTTTTCTTTTATTGAATTTTTACCATTGTTGCCATCCCCTGTGCGGATAACAGTTTTGTACCTGGAAACTAGATCACTTGTCAGTAGTCAACAACAAACCAATGGTTCATAGCATTGAGCTGACCTGTGGATCTTTCTTACCTTTTTGGGTCAGTGAATTTCTTTGAGAAAGGGACTTCTTCACAGAAAAATGCACAAACACACCGAACTGTACGTTGAATTTCAGGAAGGGGGGCCTGGATCCCAGCTTAAGAACCCCCAACTCTAAGATCTTGCATTTGGAATGGCGCCTTCCAGTCATGAATTGAATCTTCAGAAGATTGAGTGGAAATGAGAACAAAGACTCCTAGTTGATAGTGAAGACCTGTATTTCTTGATTCTCTACATGAAGATTCTAGGTAACGAGGAAGAACAAGTGGGGTTGATTGGTTCACTCTTCTAGCAGGAGCAACAAGAAAGCCAGGCCAAACCAATAGGTTAAAGGGGTCACTTGGTTAACATTTAAAAGGGCATCTCACAGCCAGGCGGGGAATCTTTCCACCTGTTATCCCAGATTATTCCATTTTCCCTTTCCCAAATTAAAACCAAATCTGCATATATAGAAATTATGTACTACATGCATACAATGGTAAGGGAATACTAGTTATTTGGAATCCTAGTCACAACCAAAGTCACTTAGTATCTATCAAAGCGGGTAAAATAGAACTTTTAGTTTAGTTTAGTATTTTTTTTAAGATTTTATTTATTTATTTGACAGAGAGCAAGCAAGAGCATGTGTGGGGTAAGGGGCAGAGGGAGAAGCAGGCTCCTCCCTGAGCAGGGAGCCCGACATGGGACTCAATCCCAGGACCCCGAGATCATGACCGGAGCCGAAGGAAGACACTTAACCAACTGAGCCGCCCAGGCGCCCCCAGAATTTTCAGTTTCAAACCAACCATATAATAAAGTGGGGAGTGATCTTACAAGACCTTCCTGTCAGTTTTCCCTGCCTTCTGGTAGCCAGTGGGTGCATGTGCGCATGCGCACGTTATAAGAGATAACAATCTATTTTATCTTTAACATCCTTAATAAAAGAATGTCAAGCTTCCATATGCATTCTCTTCTGAGTTTTTACCATCCTCTTTCCCATTTGTAAGGGGTTGAATAGTGCATGTCCCCCAGCCCCTGACCAAAACAGAAAAAGAAAAAAAAATGTCCACCCAGACCTGTGAATGTGAGCTTACCTTGGAAAAACATCTTCGCAGATGTAATTAAGGATCTCGAAATCATCCTAGCTTACCCAGGTGGGTCTTAAAGCCGAAGGTGCTCAGAGAAGGCCATGTGAAGATGGAGGCAGAGGTTGGAGAGATGCATCCACAAGCCAAGGGATGCCTGGAACCCCCAGAAACTGAAAGAGCCAAAGATTCTCCCCTAGAGCCTTTGGCCGTGTTTACATCTTGATCTCAGACCCCTGGAGCCCCCGGATCTGTGAGAGGAAAAATTTCTGTTTGTGCTTATTTTTTACTGCAGCTGCAGGAAACGAATACACGATGTAGTTCCTAACCCAGCTTCTTGCAAATAGTGACCGAGCAATCAGAGTTACCTTTAGGAAATTGTCTCACCAAGATAATTTCATTTGCTCATATTCTCATCGGTCAAGAAGTCTTGTCACTTTTGCAATGCAGAATGACAGCATTCTCTAATGATAACCATTCTTGAATTTATGAAGTACCTGCGTTTTTACGGAATCCGTGTTCTGCTGACTCTCAGGATTGGCAAGGTCTTCAGATTTTGGCTAGCCATTCTTTGCTTTTCAAACTTTTATCATTTACAGGGCATATAATGGCAAAGAAGATAACGTGTAGCCCACTGATTTTAGGTATATTTCAAAAGAGTTGTCATAAATTTGAAATAATGAAACATTTTAAAATTCAAAATAATTTTTTAAATGTAAATTATGGGAATAATAGCATCTAAATAAATTCTTTCTCCACATTATCTTCCTGAAAAGTAATCTGATCATCTAGGTCCATGGTGAATAACTTGAGGCATAGGTCTGTTTCCATCCCTCACTGGTTTTGTCTCTTTTTCTTTCTTTTCATTTAGAAACACTTAATTCCAATTTTAAGTTATTGGCAATGACAGCAGGTATTCGATGGCTCTGTCAGAGTCGTCTACGTTCAGGTTATGCACAAACCTGGGAATTAAGAATTTTTCCCTGAAAATTACCTTTGGAACTGTGTCAAAATCTAACCTGAAGAAAATACACTGTTTCGAAGTTTGAAATTGGAAATTTAAAATTCCAACTCAAGAGTTAAAAGCAAATGGTTTCCTAATCCACTATAGCTGCGGAAAGTATTTCTTCCTGTTCTTTTGTAGTACCTGTTTATGTTCTTAAAATGTGTCCAATAATACATCATTAGTTTTTTTCTCCAACAAATGATAAAAATGATCGAATATCAGAAAAGCTCTCAGCCATTAGATGTGTGCATTCCAATTTTGTCCTCATAAGAAATTATGGTTTTGACTTAAGAATCACAGTATCTTAGGACTTCTTGCAGAATTAGTGTTCTCAAATTGCAGGGCATGTTATGAGCAGTTCATAAAAATACAGCCCACCAATTTTTAAGCACATTTAACAAATGCATCCCTTGGAGAATAAATCTTGGGGGGAAGCATGTTTCATCACCAGAATGGTCTTTTCCTTTGCCTGTCTTTGCGTTCATTCCCTTTGCCCTGTGAGTTTGGAGTTGTGGCCACTACAGAGGCGAGTGTAGAGCGTAGTCCCCATCTCCAGTGTGGGTCAGCTTGTACCTTGTTGCCAGCGGTGGGTGGTAGGAGGGAGCGTGCGTTAGTTCTGAACCTCGCCCTCGAGAGGTTTTGTGCATCTGCCCGCCAAATTCAACAGAGCTGCCAAGCTAATCCCCAGATGAGTTCAGCTGCTTGAGGAAAACATGTATTGTAGCAGGCCACAAAGGTTTTGTGATTCTTTGTGACGTGGACTAACGTGGCCACACATAATCAATACAAGACTCAACACAGCTCAGTGTGGACCATCAGAGGGCTTGCATTCACCTCTTTCCTACTGAACGTCAAAAACACATTCAGTGGCTGTGAGTTGATGATATTTGCAGTTTTCATTATTGCCTTCAACATTTAATTGAGATTGAGAGGCATGTTTTTTGGCCACCCGCTGTTCTTAGGGAATAAAACTGGGTATGGATTGACACTTATTTAATAATTGCCTATTGTTTTACCCTTTTATCCTTGGCACACACATAGGTTAGCACCCCACCAATACTCTAATGAGTGTGCATTTTCTTCTGATGTCATAACTCATCAAATGATTATTAACCAAAAACATCTCTTCGTCTGTAGTATTTGCTTTCAGTGTGAATTCGAACAAAAGTCCTCATACGTTTCTCCCTCGTTTATGTATGTATATGGATTACATTGTACATCAGCATCTTTGACCGTAAGGTGAACTATCTTAGCACACAGCATGTCTACTGATTTAACAAACATTTATTTTATAGCAAGTATCCTGCACCAGGCCCTGCCTCGAGTGCTTTACCTTACTGGTTTACTTAATCCTTTTAGCAGCTCTGAGGCGGTTCTTGTATGATCCCTGTTTTACACATGAAGAAACTGAGGCAGGGGAGGGTGAGCACCTTCCCCAAGGTCATGCTTCTAGCACAGGGCAGAACTGGGAGGTGATTAGGCATTCTGGCTCTGGGGTTGGTGTTCTCGATCATGACCCATGCTGCTAATTCTTCCTCCACACTTCATGTCATGGTTAATATGTGACACCCACAGGGCCATTTGAAAAGGCAGCTTCCAATGGCTTGTTCTGCTTTCTCGCCAAACACGATTATCAGTCAGGAATATATACCTGGCTTTATAAACTTATTGGCGATGGTGTGACTTGTTTTGCTGTAGGGTGCCCCTTTAAATGATGCCTCTGTACTTCTGGTCTCCCCTAGGCCTCAGCAGCACTATTGATAATCTCTTACTGTACAGAATTATTCTCTACTTGTTCTAGAAAAATCCTGGTTGTTTTTCGGAAAGGTGGTTTGTGCGGTGTTTATGAGTAAGGGGAAGGTTTAAGATGCTTCCTAACCCCATATGACAAAATTTCATGATATAATGTACTCAAGACAGGGGTAGATGGATAGATGATCACACAAAATCTAACTTTCAGATATTATATCCTGGGATCCACTCCTCCCGGCCCATATAGATACATATTTCACATTGGTACTTGAGTCCTGGTGTCATTTACATTCATGACATTACCCTGAATTATAGATTTTTATTACTTCTTCTGCACTTTAGCATATATCCCACTGTGGAATTTGTGTGTGTGTGTGTGTCTATGTGTGTGTGTGTGTGGTGTGTGTGTCTATGAATTGGTAATAAAATGAGGCATAATTGAGAAGCAGCAGAGAGGTCAGAGTCCACAGTCTCAAGCCAGCTTGCCTGAGGTCAGATTCCAGATCCAACACTTAAGAATTAGGTGACCATGAGCTAGATACTTAATCTCTCTCTGACTCAGTTTTCTCACCTCTAAAATGGGGATAGTAATAATACCTGCCTCCTGGGATCAGTCTGAAGAGTAAATGTATTCGCTCGAAACAGTGTCTGGCATATACTAAGTGCTTTGTAAATATTTGCCATCTAACCAATAAAAGTGTATGTGTAACCAAAACAAAAAGTACAAATTTAGCTTTTGTAACTATGAACATGCAAATATCATGAAAGACTCTCCCCCTGTTACCTGAAAGGTAGTCATGACAAATTAGCTCCTTGTAATCCTAATGGTGCATGTGTAACATTTAAGAATATAATGGTTACTGAGGACAGAAAGGGATTTTTGCAAAAACCATCATCAATGTTACATTGCACATTTGTGCCCTGATTATCAACAAAGTTGTCTCCTCACCTTTTGCACTGAAATCACCAAACTACCAAGGGACCACCCTCCAGCTACTCTTGCTGGATAATCACTTCTCCCAAAACTCAGTGACTTAAAAGGATCTTTAAATTGTGCTCATGATTTTGTGGATGAGGAATTCGGGAAGGATTCTGCTGGGCTTGTTTGGAATCTGTGAAGCAGTTGCAACCAGTAGGTGCATGGGGCTGGGTCATCTGAAGCTCCACAGGGCTGCTGGTCCAGCATGCTCTGTGGTGTGGCTGACACTTGATGCTGGCTGTCAGTTGGGAGCTCAGCTGAGGCTGTGGACCAGAGTCCCTGGACATGGCCTCCCTAGCATGGCAGTCTTCGGGGAGTTTGACGTGTTACTCCGGCTTCTCCCAGAGTGAGCTTCCCAAGAGGGCCAGCACTGGAATTCTTTTGACTGAAGCTCTTACAAACCTGTCCAGATTCAGGGGACGGGACACTGACCCCCACTTCTCAGTGGGAGGGATGTCCAAGAATTTGGGCGCCATGTTTTTAAAGTGCCACACACCACTTACTTGAATTCCAGCAACTCCAGAAACCTGCAGAAACATTCCTCTGTGATATGTATGTCTAGATTATTCAATCCCAGTGTCTTTAATTTTTCTTCAAGGACTCATGTTTAAACTTTGAGCCATTCACAGAGATTTATTCTGGGCCTTTCATAATAGAAATAGCCCAGGGCCAAACAAAGAGACCTTGGCAATCAGCAAAAACTTGGAAAGCGTGAGGAGAGTCCGGTAGAATTTCTTGAAAGTCATTGATAGTGTGTTCTTCTCTGTCAGAGCTAGGAGCTCTCACTGGTCCTACAACCACAGGGCATTGAAGTAGCTCCCTGTGTGGCCTGCATAGGATTGACTCAGCAGTGTTGAAACAGCACCTTTCCTTAGACTTGGGCAATGAATTGCTGTCTCCTGGCCCTTCTGCTTCTCCCCAGTAAATTTTGCACATGACTCTGGAAAATTAATTCCTTCTTCACAGCACGCTCCATATTGTTCCTCCTCATGTGCTGCCCACCCCTTCCTGGGCACTCCTATGTGAAGTTTCCTTGGCTCCGAGTCTCAAAGGGCCTCTTGGCCGAGTCTTCCTTTTTTAGGAGCAGAGAGAGACCTGACCTAGTGAGTTCCAAGTATGAGGGCACCACCCACATAAAACAGGCCAGAAAGCAACTGGCCTAAGAGAAATTATTCTTAGATGAATCCATATGGAAATGGGCCAAAGCCTACAGCTGGACGAATTCTGTTTTCAGGTTTAGAAATGGTCTGCTCTCTGAAAGTTGACGTTGTCCACAGGACAAATATGTTTGGTATCCCCCTTTGCTGTGGATGGGGAGCAACTTGGATGAATTTGCTTTGGGCCTAGTAAAAAAGGCCACTCATCCCTCAATTGAGGAAAATAAACTGGGATTCTGTGTAGAGGTTCCTTGGGTCTCACAAAGGGAGGTTAGAAGAATCATGGATACATTTGGTTCGTTTTCTTTGAGAAGACCATTTCTCATAGCTAAGAGCTTATCTCCAGCATTCCAGTCTGCCTCCCCCTTTCTAGCTTGTTTTCCATTTCAGATGACTTTCCCGGATGGAGTTTTCTTGTGAACCTGGACACCAACCTAGTGGGGCGTGTTACCTTTCCATGGGCTGTGTCTCTGTGAATATGAGCCAGGCAACCAAGAGGCCAGGCCCAAATCTGGCCCCCTGCCCTCCCCTGCTTTTGGAAGGAGAAACCTTAAGGAGTTAGAGCTCATCCCAGCTAAGTTTCAAGGACCCGGAAAATCTCCGACTTTCGAATGAAATTCAAAAATCCTACAGCATTTTCTTACAGCCCTTTTCCTTTGAGCCAAGTTTCCAAAAGTGCTCAAACTCCACGAGCCTGAGCCTGGGATGTGAACTTGAGTCTTCATGGCTCTGTGGTCTTCTGCCCAATCACAAAGCCTCCTTCCATTAAAAACAAAGGAGGTAAGGGCGCCTGGGTGGCTCGGTTGGTTAAGCGACTGCCTTCGGCTCAGGTCATGATCCTGGAGTCCTGGGATCGAGTCCCGCGTCGGGCTCCCTGCTCAGCAGGGAGTCTGCTTCTCCCTCTGACCCTCCCCCCTCTCATGTGCTCTCTCTCTCTCATTCTCGCTCTCTCAAATAAATAAATAAAATCTTTAAAAAAAAAAAAAAAAAACAAAGGAGGTAAGAAGAGTCTAAGAGTGTCTTGCCCATCAACAAGAACGTCAAGGCAACATTTCAGAAAGTGCTAATGTCTCAGACCAGATGGAGTTCGTGTCCCCGAAAGAGACAAGAAAATCTGGAGAAGCAGGAAGTGAAGCTCATGCAGACCAGTGTCTTTGGGTTTTCCAAACTAGCTTCACTGCTCACATCATCAGGCTTCATCCTACCTTCTCCCCTCACCTTGTTTACTTGAACTGACACACCCTCAGCCTCTCTTCAAAGTAACCCAACTTAACCCAGGTGGAGGCTTCAAACCTGGGGTGACATTCTTAGCCTCTTTCCATTACCAAAATGCACTTAGTTCAAAGTAAATCTTTTATTTTATTTTCATTTTTTTTAACTGTGGTAAAACATATATAAGATCTACCATCTGAATCAACTTTAGGTGTACAATTCAAAAGTGTGAAGCCCATTCATATCGCCATGCAGCCATCACCACCATCCATCTCCAGAACTTTTTTCATCTCAGACTGAAACTCTGTGCGCAACAAACACGAACCGTCCACTCCTTTCTCTTCCTAGCCCCCCACAACCACCGGTTCACTCTGCCTCTCTGTGAATTGGACTCCTATCGGTTCCTCAAACAAGTGAAATCATGTAGTATTTTGTCCTTTTGTGACTGGCAGATTTCACTCAGAATCATGTCTTCAAGTTTCATTCATGTAGCATGTGTTAGAACGTCCTTCGTTTTTGAGGCTAATCAGATTCCGTTGTACGTACATACATGTTACTTTTTTTTTTTTTTTAATCCATTCATCCATTGATGGACATCTGGGTTGTTTCTACCTTTTGGCCATTGTAAATGATGCTGGTGGGTGTGCAGATATCTCCTGAAGATTCTGGTTTGGATTCCTTTGGGTATATACCCAGAAGTGGAACGCTAGATCATGTGGCGATTCTGTTTTTAATTTTTGATGAATTATTATGGTGTTTTCCGTTGTGACGGCACCATTTTATACTGCCACCAGCGGTGCCTAAGGGTTACAGGCTGTCACATCCTCTCCAATGCTTGTTCTCTTCTGCTTTTTTGATAATAGCCACCCTACTGGTGTGACTTGGTATCTCGTGATAATTCTGATGTGCATTTATTTCCCTAGTGGTTACTGATGTCCTTTGCATGTGCTTATTGGCCATGTGTGATATCTTCTTTGAAGACATGTCTGTGCAAGTCGTTTGTCCATTTTTAAACCAGGTTAGTTTTCTTGTTGTTGTGGAGTTGTTAGAGTTTGGGATATTCTGGTTATTAACCCCTTATTAGATATATGATTGACACATATTTTCTCTCATTGCTTGGGTTGCCTTTTCACTCTGTTGATGCTTCCTGTGATTTACAAATTTTAAAAATGTTTATGAAGTCCAATTTATCTATTCTTTCCTTTTGTTGCCTGTGTCTTTGGTGTCACATAGAGGAAATCATTGCGAAATGCAATGTCTTAAAGCTTTCCCCTATGTTTTCTTCTGAGAGTTTCATAGTGTTAGCTCTTATGTTTAGGTCTTTGATCCATTTTTTAAAGATTAGTTTTAGAGAGAGAGAGAGAGAGAGCACGAGCAGGAGGGGCAGAGGGAGGAGGAGAGAGAATCCCAAGCAGACTCCATGCTTAGTGCAGAGCCCGACTCGGGGCTGGATCTCACAACCCTGAGATCATGACCTGAGCTGAAAGCAAGAGTTGGGGGCTTACCTGCCTGTGCCACTCAGGCACTCTTGTCTTTGATCCATTTTGAGTTGATGTTTGTATATGGTATCAGGTAAGGCTCCAAGATCACTCTTTTGCACGTGGATACCCAGTTTCCTCAGCACCATTTGTCAGAAAGAGTGTCCTTTCCACATGGAATGGCTTTGGCACCTTTGCTAAAAATCACTTGACTATATATATATATGAGGATTTATTTGGTAATCTTGAGGTAATTCTTGACTCATGGGTTGTGTTGATGATCACAGAATTCCCTCCTGCTCCTTTGGACCAGAGGCCAGACACGGAGGCCCCCAGGATGTCCTAGAATACTTGATGTAGTACGATCAGTCCCTCCCCCCATGGGCAACTTTGGGGGCATAGCACTTCCTCCTGTATGAAAGATGTATACTGCGTTTTCTAAGTGAATGAATGAACCCAGCCCTGGAAACGCTAGTGGACTGAGGTAGGAGGGAGTGTAACAGACAAGCCATCATCTCGTGACGAGTGTTAGAAAGTGGGAAACAACAGATGCCTTCATGGTGGGTAACGGCACGGAGTTTGGAGAAGCTTCCCTGACCAGGTGAAGTCCCGTCTCAAAGCTGAAGGATAATCGGAATTACTTGCCTGAAGAGTCGGAAGAAAATATTTCGGGCAAGGGAACAATGCATTATTGAGTCTTCTCTGGCCTTCTGAATATGCTTCGATAATACCAAGAGCCCCACAGAATTAAAATGATGTTTTCTTAATGTGTCTCCCTCCCTAGACCTGAAGTTCCCTGAGGCAGGACTGTATGATATTCGCCTTTGCACCTTCAGCGCCTAGCACGGAAATCCTGCCCATAGTGAGGGGGTGGGACATGCTTATGTATCAGTCAATACTGAGCGTATGTCTCAGTTTGTATGACAGCTTTTAAGCCAGACATCACCCTCAAATGAAACATTGACTTTTGTCAAGTCTCTGATTTTGTCCTCAGAGCTACCTTGTGAGGTAGGCCTTGTCTAGTTTAGAGATAAGAAAACCAAGGCTCTAGAAAGTACTTTGTCTAAGGGACATGGTTGTAAGTAGAGAAAGCAGGATTTGGACCCAGGTCCGACTGGCATCAAAAGTCATGTTCTTATAATTAAATTTCATGCGTCTTCATTTGGTACCTGCCCAGGTGATTCAGAATTGTGGGCGGGGAAACTAGCTTTCATTGAGAGCCTAGCTATCGTGCAAGGTGCTTGATGGGTGTCATGATCATCACTAACTTCTACTGAGCACCTAGTATATCCTTAGCTCTTCCAAACACATGCATGTCTTTTCTCACTGAATTCTCAGAACAGTCCTGTAAGGTAGGGACTTGAATGATCAGTCTTTATCAGTCAGAGAAACTGAGGCCCAAGAGCTGGGGCACCACACACCACCCTGGGTTGCTGCCCCCTGGGTCCTCTCAGCGATACTAGGAGGTGGTTATTACTATCTTTATTGTAAAGAAGGGTTGATATTGACCATCTTTGCTCTTGGTTTTAAGTCATTTGTATTATATGGACCCCCCCCCCCCCCCCGCCGCGTCCATCCCTTACCTGCCTCCAAATAATCAGAAAAATCACTCAGGATGGGGCAGAATCTCTAAGAAAGTCCTTCTCCCAAGCAGAGGCTGAGTCATTTAAACCAGCAGTCCCTCAGTTCTTTGATGTTCATTCAGCCTTTGGAGGGCTGATGAAGAGCCCTTCAAAAAGAGAAGCTTTGGAGCGTCTATGCTCCAAAAGGGTCGCTTGACCCCAGGGCAGATACAGTGACCATACTTATAGATTAATAAAGAGAGCCCTTCCAAACCATGGTTCCCCTCCTTCAAAGGAGTGAGCCATCAACTGTCTGCATGTAAAACTTTTTTTTGTTGGGGAGTGGGTGAAGTGTTTTTGTTTGTTACTGAGAAAAGCCTTCGTACTGGGCGTGGGAGTGGAGGCTGGTGGTCGTGAGCACCAAGGATGATGGGAAGAATTTTGACTAGAAAGAGAGACTGGGAACCCTCAGGCACAGACCCTACACATTTGGACGCGGGGGGCTGTACCCATCAGACACGGTTGGTGTTCATTTGGTTCCCTTGCAAACAGACAGGGGCTGTTGCTTCATGGAGCAGAATGACCCCTGTAGGAAATGAGACTCTCCTCCCTCCTGCCCTCCTCCCCGCCCCCTCCGATGCTGTCTCCACCCCTGCCCCCCTCGGAAGAGCCACCATGGTTTTTTTTTTGAGCTCTATGATGCAATGTGATTTTTTTTTCTGGACGGAGAAGCAGCCGTTTTTTCTTTCTTGATCACTTCTTGTTCCAAGACCTCACAAGGCGTGAGGAGAGTAACTTCCTGAGGGAAAAAAGCATTTGAGTGTCTGCATCTAAAGATACACAGATCCAAGAACTTAATGGGTGTAGGGTGGAGACAAGAGTGAATGAAAATAAAAGAAAGTCATTCCTGCTACAGGGAAATTAGAAACCAAAACCATTGTTTTGTTTTGTTTGCTTGCTTGACTTTCTTTCTTTTCTGTCTTTCTTTCTTTCTTTCTTTTTCTTTCTTTCTTTCTTTCTTTCTTTTTCTTTCTCTTTCTTTCTTTCTTTCTTCTTTTCTTTCTTTTTCTTTCTTTCATCTTTCTTTCTTTCGTCTTTTCTTTCTTTCTTTCCTTTCTTTCTTTTTCTTTCTTTCATCTTTCTTTCGTCTTTCTTTCTTTCTTCTTTTCTTTCTTTTTCTTTCTTTCGTCTTTTCCTTTCTTTCTTTCTCTTTCTTTCTTTCTTTCTTTTTCTTTCTTTCTTCTTTCCCCCTCCCTCCCCCTTCCCTTTTTCCTTCTTTTCTTTCACCATTCCCTATATCTATAAATAACTCTATACACTTTACATAAGTTCAGCTTTCTTCAGCCTGAAAAACATTCCAAGGCATTCTTTTCTTTTTCTTTTAAAGATCTGGGTCACTGATTATGGAAGTTGGGATATGGAAGATTCTTAGGATATGTTATTCTAATAAATTCTAGCCTGACTTGTTGTTAAATTATAAATTCTTTTAAGGCAGATTTTCCTCCAGTTTCAACCCGGGCAAGTTTTCCCAGTCTGAAATGCTCAGATTACACACAAGCGAGCACTAAAGTGGAGACGGCGGGAGGAGGGTAGATAAGGGGTAGGCGTCACATCCAGAAAATTCCTATAGCCACGAACCTTAGGGGTGCACAATTAGCAGGCTTCCCGGGAAGGTTATACATCATGTCTAGGACTTTACATTAAAATGACTTTTTACTTGAGTCATTTGTTAGTCCATTACCAGCGCTCATATCAGATTGCATTTCATCTTGTATTAAATCAAGGTAATCTGGCATGTGAAAATGGACTCCTTCACTGCACTTCCCAGCCCGGGCAAGGTGGAGATTCCCACAGCCGTGTGCTTCGTGTCCTTCCAGGAGACCTGCAGAATCACAGCCTTTTGCAGAAAAATAGTCACTGTTGATCGAATCCCAGAGTCTCCCGCAAAGACGTGCGATGGGCAAATTGAGGCCGAATCCTGTGCTAAATGCTGATTTTTCTCTTTAGGGTTCAGCTCATTCTCCTCCAACTCCAGTCCTAAAAGGATCTGAAACTGCATGACTCCTCTTGCGCATCCTTCAATCATTACAAACACAAAGAGCCGAAGAGAGACCCCAAACTCGTGACAGGAGCAGAAGAAACAAGCGTTTAAGAAAAAAAAACAATACAAACCTCACTCCCTTATGCTTCGAGGCCATGTGGCTCTTCCTTATAAGATGACTTAGCTCCTTTTCCAAGCAGTGTGTCCTTTTATGGGGGCACAGGGGACGCTGGTTCATTACCAAGACTTCCCTGGTAGGAAAACTGAGCCTCCATATAATTCAGTTAATTTATTGCACGAAGGTACTGTTAGGTTTTTGTCCCACCCCGGGACACGAATGGCCACAGTGTTGGAGTGAAATCTTGCCCTCCACAGGCCGGGACCCCATGTGCCACATCAATTATGTTCCTAATGCTCTTCCCTGGTACCCCTGTGTTTCCAGAGGCTTAATGCACCTATGAGTAAATGATTTCTTTCCACAACTGCTTAAAGTGCCAGAAGGCAAGAGAAATTTAAACAGACCTAAGATCAACATTGTGAGTTTACTTGGCCTCCCCATCTAGCAACACTGCCATAAATTTCTCCGGCTTCTTAGTTGGGAATTTAAAAGACCTATAGACTTGGCAAGGTTTATATAACAATGTTGCTTCTATATGGATTACAAACTTGCAGAATCCCAAGCCGTGGTGGGGTATCCTCTTTGGTCAGTGGGTCAACCTGAAAAGCCAAAGACAAACTCAACAACACCACGTCCAGCCAAACTCTTTTTTTCTGGCTTAGGCCTGGCTGGTGGAAACAGCTTAGTTGGCTCCCTCTCTGAAAGGGTCAGGAGCCTGGGTCTCACAGGCCTTTTTTTTTTTTTTTTTTTTCCCTTCGGGGTTTGCTACCCCAGAGCCCTGTCTCGTGTGGCCCTCGCCGATCCGGGGGCCCTCAGCAATGCCGTAGGTGGGAGAGCCCATGAGGAATGCTTCATTGGGACGTTATACCCTCCAGTGTTGTGAGACTCTGTCAGAGAGCCACTCCTCCGCGTGCAGGAATGTTTGAGAACAGGAACGGTGCTGGTTTGTGCTGAGGCTGGCCCCGGGAGGCGTGGGGTTCATCAACCAGTCACGTGTGCTTGATTCTATCAAAGGGGCCTTTGTGATAAGAAGGCGCCCCTCCTTCTCTTCTGACCACATTTTCCTCTTCAGATTGACCTGCTGTGGGAGTTAGATATGCCTCTTTTCCCAGGTGTGCGGTAATTGGTGAAGAACATTCTTAACGCAGGACTAGTGGGTGGACCTTGTAAGTGACTTAGCTCCAAGGCGAATGCCAAAGAGCCTTCCCTTCCTGAGAAATGATCTTTTTCAAATGAAGCTCTGCCCTCAAAACACGTGTTCCGTTTTCTGCCTCATATGGGGATGCTCAGAGAACAACCAGTCTCAACCTTGAACCTGAGTCCTTAGGCGCAAAGAGCTACGTGTTGGGGGCTGGAGGCCAAAAGTGTAAAAACTGACCAGCAAGTGACGAGCTTCAGTATTCAAGTACCAGAGTGATGTGTGTACCTACAGAAGACCTTTGTCTTCCCCTGCTGCTGGAGAAAATACACAACCATGGGACTTGACTCTGACTTTGGAGGGGCGTTTGAGTTTTATCCTCTTAGCTAGAAAAATTTGTGAAGATTGATCTCCCGTCTCTCCTTGGTCATCCAGAATGGGCTGCAGAGGAACTTTCCACCAACGAGTCTGACAAGCAAGAAGGGGAGGGAAGGCCAGGAAGTTCTTGGGTTGAAGAGCCTCATACCAGGATTTACCTTCTCAGAAGGACCCCAAAATATAAAGATAGTACAGTGATGCAGACGTCCAATAGGAAGTCCTTGGTTTACAGGATTTGGCCAGAGTGAGACGTGTCAGCGGAGAAATGACAGACACTGAAGGATGCCTGCTCGCCCAGGTGTTTCTGGTTTGTTCACTTGCAATTCCAGGCTCCCACAGTATGCAATTAAGTCAGAGGCTTCCATTGAAGGTTGATTCAAGGTTATCCCCTTTAAGCATATGCATCATCCACCTGGGAAACTCATCGCCTGGGGTCATTATTTAGGCCCAGGTGAGGAGGAAGAAAAACAAAATAATTGGGACTGCAGTTTAGATCAATAATTTTTAAACTTTTTTTAAAAAAAACCAGTTGAACTGTTTAAAAATGGAAATCTTAAACAAAATCCTACTATATAAAGCAGATAGCAGTGGAAATGTTTTGGTTGGAGGGGCACCCACTGGCCTCCTCTTTGTCCCTTGAAACACCCATGGCTCCGTAGAGAAGAATACAGGAACTGGTGTTTTAGATCATTATTTTTAAAACTTCACCGGGTTGGAAGCACCAAGCACATAACCTCAGTAAACCAATTCCCCGGGGGCCATAGCTAGCAAAGCTTATAGCCTCAGCATTTCTGGAGATGAGCTTCTGGGCTTGGTTTTGCCATGCATGATGGTGTCATGAGTGAACAGAATCAACGCTACCAGCCATGTACTATGTACTATGGAGGTTACTCTGTGTACCAGTATGCCAACTCCATGAAAACTGTGTAGCATCCTTTCTCCTGAGTCTCACCCTCGCTGGGAATGCCTGTCATGGTCACTCTCGGATTCCTGACTTTGCCAGTGTTTAGTAGTAACCAGTCTGAGAGGTATGTCAGAAACAGAGTTTATCACAATGTTACCTATTGGAAATGGCAATAATAATGTCATCTCATTGCACTTGGAATTCTTCTCGGCGGAAATTCATTCAGGTCTGTGGAGACCATTAGCCAAAGCAAAAGAGGCCATTTAGGATTATTTTCTGACTTCCTGCATGCATGATCCCTTCCTGAGGATGGCATGTCTATCTCCCTAATTTGGGGTGTGATTAAAATGGATTGATTTTCGGGGTACCTGGGTGGCTCAGTTGGTTAAGTGTCTGCCTTCGGCTTAGGTCATGATCCCAGGGTCCTGGGATCGAGCCACGAATCGGGATCCCTGCTCAGTGGGGGGTCTGCTTCTCCCTCTCCCTCTGCTACTCCCCCTGCTTGTGCTCTCTCACTCTCTCTCGCAAAGAAATAAATAAATAACATCCTTGAAATGGATTGATTTTCAAATCAAATACCTCTGCCCTCTGTCAGCCCTCGGTTGTACATGGGACACCTTACTCACTTTACCTTCTGTTCCACTTGGGAAGCCAGTGCCTCTGGAAGCCAAGTTCCTGTGGGTTTGGAAAATAGAGTTAGTCCTGGAATTTCACGTTCAGCTGGACGTGAAATAAACAGATTAGCCAAGGAGGTACAAATCTTATCTAAGCATCTGTAAATCTAGTGTGGATTTTCACTTCCAAATAAAATTGGAATCAACTTATCTCACCAGAGGTAGATGACTCTGCTTTAGAGAACTACGTGATTCTTTCAGAGTTAAGATTTTGTTCAGTTTCATGAAGGCTGACTATTAAAATATGTAATGAAGTTCCATTTTATGTGGAGATCTGACTCCAAAGTCAGTATTGAAGACAAGAAATGTATGTAGTGTAATTATCCTTGACAACCCCTTATAATATGCCTATAAAGTACAGTAATATGTATGGATAAAAGTTTCATTATATAGTAATACACAAGAATCTATGATAAAAATTGCAAATGCAAGAAATAATTTTATGATATTTCTAATTGCACGAGCGGACAGACTCCGTCTGAGCACATGCGCCGAGCTGTTCTAAGTTCAACAACATGCTCTCACAGGCATGCGTGGGGGTGGGGGGGCCCGGGTGATGGGACCCGTGCTGAATAATCCCTCTGTATTCATGTACTGATGTTCCCAGGCTTTGTTTATCCATCATCCGGTCCGTTTTTTTTATAGTCCCATTTCTTTGCAGTATCTCGTAGCGTCTTGGCGTCTGATTTACTTTCCTTGAGATGAAGCACAAGAGGATACGATTGTTTATTTATATGAGTTGTCAGGTGTTCAAGGCATTCTTCTGATATGGAGAACTCATTTGGTAGAGAGAGTCAGAAATCAGCCTCATAAAAGAAAGGTGAGCCCATGTTTGGACCAAATACAAAGAGGTTGATACTGATTTCAAGGGCAGCGATTTGCAGCCTGAAAGGCACATTCACATGCTTTTTCTTATTTGACCTTCCCCATGACCCTGTGCAAGTCTCACGGGATAGAGTTGCTATCCCCACTTTACAGATGAGAAAACACAGTCTCGGAAAGACCAGATGGCTCCCCCAGTTTCCACAGCTAGTGAGTGGTGGAGCTGAGGCTGGAACCCCAGCCCTCCTCGGGCGACTTTCTGCTCACCAGGCAAACTTCTAATTTATGACCTTGGGAAGTCTGCCTCTCTTTTTTGCATGCTCCGTGTTGTTTATGTGTGTGTAGACAATCAGGAGGAATTTGTTTCACCCTGCGCTCACGGAGAAGGAGTCTTTCTCAGGCTCCAAACTTGCAGGAATTACGGCTCCATTCCTTGGATTTCATTTCTCTATTCATCTGACAGCCAGAACACAAGTCTAGTCAATTCTGACATTTGATCAGGAATTTTAAGGTGAGAGTCAGTCGCTTAAGGGTTGTATCAACATCATCTGGCTTCTGCTAGGATGTGCCACGTTCCTTGGGTCTTAGCTGGCTTACCCCTCTCCAAGGTGCAATGAGTGATGCCTCCCCAGGGCCCTGGCTAGAAGCCCCAGGCCATCGTCCTTCTGCACAGGCTCAGGACCTCCTGAATATGTATTTCTCTTCCCTCTCTCATTCTCACTGACTGTTGTACCGACATCTAGCTTGCTTTCCAGAGGCACAGAGACAAAAGGAATTCTGTGGGGCTTGGCCACCTCCCAGTACTCACGATGGGAAACAGGCCCAGTTCTCTGCACTCAGTTGCCCATCCCCCAGCCTGGGCAAAGTATCCACCCCCCTCTTAGAGCCAGTCATGAATTTCTCAGCGCTCTCTCTCTCTCTCTCTCTCTCTCTCTTTCAGCAGCTCTAAGGATCACTATTTTGGGTGGGGGTGAGAGATTAGTTCGGTTTGATTCCCATCACTTCTGTCATACTCAAGGATAAACGGTGTTTGAATTTGAAAACTCATCTTTTGCCCCTTGGTTTCCCCAATCTCTGAAATTGCTCCCCAGTGGAGGCCATATGGCTAATGGTCCTAATGGGAGACGCTCACAGGGTCATAGCACTAAACACATACATACACACACACGCAAAGGAAAAACCCAACGTTGCTTAATATATCAAATTATTATCCCACCACAGTAAGAAGTGCATAGAGATTTGATACATGACTATTAAATAGAAAACATACATGATCACATAACTTTGGTTCCCCTCTCCAAAAGCCAAAGACAAATGGGCCATCAAAAGGTCTATAAAGTTACAGCTGAAACAGTCTTGCAAAGAGTATGTGCCCAAGGAATCATTAAAACATGCATCATTTCAAAGGGCAATGTACACTGTGGAACCCTCAGAAGTGAATTTCATGTTTGGTGAAACCTTTGTCTCTCTCGTAAGTTGAAAAGTGGGGTAACTCCAAATTGTCAAGCTTCAGCACTAATTGCTTTTGCAACAGCAGTGTTTAAAAATTGTTAGTAGCTTGTCAACCCTCAGAGTGGATTTTTAATGTTGGGGAAGAGATTTCCCAACACTTAGCGATGAAATTTATGATATATGTATCACTAAATAAAAAATGCAGGATGTCACTTTTGAGGCATACTGATTGATGCAAAATTAACTCGGATAAATGCAGTTTATGGCCATCTTCCAGCAAGTGCTTTCAATGCTAAAGAGTTCCATACAATAGATTTCCATTTTCAAAATCACATCATTTTTACTCAGAGCATTTCTGAAAAAAAAAAAAAAAAAAAAAAACAGGTACAGCCTCTTCCAATCAGCTGCTTGGTGATAATTTAAGATTCTCTTACCATTAAGTTGTGAAAGTTTGACCAATGCATGGCAGAACTTTGTTCCCTCGGTGTCTTGATCTAGAAATCACTGTTTTCAAGGCTACCAAGGATTGTGCCGTCAGTTGCCATGGGATGAAGGAAAAAAAAAAAAACCCACCCCAGACTTTTCCTGGAGTTTGAAGTCACGTCATTTGGAAAAGAGAGAGAGGTCTTGGGCCAAGTTCCCTTCCATGACTACACGTTTGGAACAGGAAGCTTCTCTATGGCTGGAGAATTGACTGATTGCTTAATGTTTATTGAGGACCCGTGGTGGGTTTGGTTCTCAATGAATATGAATACGTCAGTAGGTTTCTTTCTCACCCAGAAACATGACGCCTCAAGATGCCACCTTAAGGACTTTCCATACTATTCTACCTGGAGTCCTTCCTGTCAGGATGCATGTAAACAACAGATTAAGTAAATATAGTTTTATCGGAAGTCTTCTGTCCTTCACATACTGACCCCAAACATGCCTCAGTCCTGAGTTCGACCTCTGACCAGGAGGTTGAATTGCCTTTTGTCATCAGTCAGGTCCGTGGGATCCAATCCCTTCCTGAGCTCCGAGACAACCATTGGTATATTTCAGAGTGAACGTCTTCTGGAATCCAGAGGAGTCCTACCATTTCTACCACCAGCAGGAACACAAGTCCCAGGCTTGGCAACCTTAGTGGATGGTCTGTGCTTCCAAAATGACTGCCCATGAGGATTGCTCTCCTCTGGGCTAGAAGATTTCATTATTTGGTGTCTAACTCATAAGTCTGAGTTATTTATTGTAAAACCAAATAGGGACCATATGACTTTGAAGATCTGATCAGACTGGGCTTTGTGGGCCAGATACTGAGCAGAGCAAGCCATCCAACATTAATCTGTCGCAGCCCATTTTTCACTTGCTAAATCAGCTTTATGCAAATATTACCCTAGCCGGGGTGGGTGGTGGGGGTAGGGGGATGGGGTCACCCATTCAGGGACTCCTCTCCCCCACTTCCAACATCTGTGGATGTTTTGAGATATGGGCACATAAACTTCAGTCTTCAGATGTGCACTTAGAATTCTAGAGTGGAGAGAAATATTAGCAGTAATCTTGTTTAAGCCCCGATTTCACATATGGTGAAATTGATGGGAAGTGACTTGCCCAAGATCACAGGGCCGGAATGACACCAACAGGAGAAGATCATTATTGTGCGAGTTATGCACGTGCAGTGTGAGAAAGAGCCCCAGTGCCTTATCTACCCTTTGGAAAACACCCTTCTCCCAGACACTTGCCACTTCCCCCTCCCCCCACCAACTCACCTTATGGGATAGGTTATTAAAGGAAAACATAATGTCAAGAAACCAGCAAGCAAAAAGTAATAGACATCTTGGAAAATTCTGAGTCTTCTACTCAGAAATAACTACTGTTAATAGTTGATGCGTTTACTTCCACTCTCTTAAGAACTGAGGCACAGGAGGCATTTTTATTTTTTTTTAAAGATTTTATTTATTTATTTGACAGAGAGAGGGAGAGAGAGCACAAGTAGGGGAAGCAGCAGAGGGCGAGGGAGAAGCAGACTCTGCGCTGAGTAGGGAGCCTGATGTGGGGCTCCATCCCAAGACACTGGGATCATGACCTGAGCCGAAGGCAAATGCTTAGCGGTCTGAGCCAGCCAGGTGCCCCTTGATTTTTTACAAAACTTTGATTGCATGAAAATTGGTGAAAGTAATAGAATTAGTTACGAGATTTCTTGAGTTCTTTCAACAAATACCATTGCGATTTTGCACTTGTTAAATAAACCCCAGGGTAGTTTAGGACACCATCCTGACTCTGGCATACATAAGCATGGAGTTCTTATTTGGGTCCTGATTCTTTTATAATGAACTCAGGTCTTTGGATTGAGGAATAGTATCTTTCTGTCACAAATCTTCTCCTGTGGATATCTGCTCTACTGCGGTGATGACTTCTCACACCAACTACCCAGAGTTAGACTTTTCAGCTTGAGGGCGCCGTCCTTCACAAGACCTCTCTCCCTTTAGACACTAGCCACAAACTTGGGGTCCCCAGGCCAATTTGAGTGTTTCCCCTGCCTACAATTTTGAGTGTTTCCCCTGCCCCCTCGTGTTTGTTAATTTGCTGGAATGACTCACAGAGCTCAGGAAAGTGCTTTACTTGTGATTACAGTTTTATTTAGCAAAAGGAGATGAATCAGAACCAGCCAAAAGGAAAGATACGCGGCGTGAGGTCTGGGAGGTTCCCAAATGTAAAGTTTCTGTGTTCTCTGACACATGGATATGTGACAACCAGGGAAATTTGCCGCAGCTTTGATACCCAGAGTTTTTATGGGGGTTCCATTACACAGGCATGACCGAGTGAATCATTGTTCACTCCACTCAATGTTGAGTCCCTTTCCCCATAGATGGGGATGATATCACAGGCTTCAAGGCCTCACCCTTTAATCACATGGTCTTTCTGGCATCGCCAGCCCCATCCTAAGGCCCATCATCAGTGTAAACCAGAATGTACTGGAGTGTGGGCACGCACCACAAATAGCGTGGACACTCATCCCTCAGAACATCCCAAGAGTTTAGAGGCTTCCTCCCAGGAACCAGGAGGGACAGAGGTCAGCCAAATTCCTTATTACTGGACCTGCATAAGCACTGCCCCTTCCCTTCCCCGTGCCCTCACCTCCAAAGTATACTTTTAACACTGGTTTAAGAAATGGGTTACCTGACAGGACATATGAGTGGGTGTAGGTAGACACCAGCTGCATTATTGCTCATCTCTGGGGGAGGGTGAGCAGGGTTCGTTCTTCCGGTCCAGGGTTCTCATTCGAGACCTCTGATATACTGAGTGTGGCTAGTGATTGGGGAGCCACACCCCTGAGCTTCTAGGCTGCCTGGAATGCCTGAAGGCTCAGTGGGGGTCTCATTTAAGATCTGTACTTCTCTTCCTCACTGGTGAGCTTGATCATTACATTTTCTCCATTGGGCACTAGGCAAGCCCTTGGGCTGAGCATGTGGTAGGGAGAAGACTCTTGCAGCCTCATTCTTGAGCTGCTGAATTTTCTTTTTCTTTCCAGATGGGTATCTCCCCCTCCCCCTTCCAAAATGCTCAGAGGGAAGAAGTGTGTGTTTTAGGAAAGGGTGGTACCGAGCAGTTGCTGGACTGGGGTGGGGGCATGGGGAGCACCAGGAAACCCAAACTTCTCCCTCTGGGATCAAAGTCACCAGGAAGTCCTGGAACTTACCATTCGTTTTGTCTAGCACTCCCTCTAGTGACACCAGAATTCTCTCAGGTTACAACTGGACACACGGTAGAAAGTGACAACCATCTTTAAGGAGGCATAATACGCTGCAGGGTTAGAGAAAAGAGTGATTGCTTTCGTTTAGAAGTAACACATGACATGGGATTGGAAGGCTCAAAGTGAAAGAGAAAGGATCACATTTGCTGGGACCTGGAAGGAAAGAGAATTAGGTGAAGAAAGAGTTGACCAGTGCAATGGAGATTTTGAGTTTATAACGAGGACTCATGAGGGATAAGTGTGAAAAGGTTCTAAATTTCAGGGTCCATGGAAGGCCAGGTCAAGGATATTGGGAAGCCAATAATCTGTGTTCTATTCGGAGGTTTCCTGCTTTGTCCTTTCACTTCCAAAGATCGCGGGCCTGACCTTGTTCATCCCCCATCCACCAGGCAGGAACATATGCAAGTTGTCCTAGGCAGATGCATGTTTATCCAGTGATTTCAAGGTTTTTTAGGAGGGAAAGGACCATTGGCTCATGGGCTGCCTCTGAATCCACACTTTGGGTGCGGATTGGGTCTGTATCTGAGCCTTCTTCATCTGTGCATGGGAAAAAGTTGTATGAAATAGGGCACTGATAACATTTGGCCATGCCCACAGGCTGACTTGAACATGAAAAACAAGGTTGCACAGACTTGACTCAAAATGCCTCTCGTGTCTACGTGAAGAAAAAGTGGCCAACTTAATTCTGTTTTGATTTTCCCTGATGTGTGACTTGATCTGTGGGCTGGATTTCCCGAGCCACAGTTGTGCCAAACCCCATTAGTGTTTAAGGCATACTCATGCCCAAATATGGATCTCTCGTGTTTTGTGTTGACCATGTGCCTGGGTCCAACTGTCCAATCCAGGACAGACTCCTCACCAGGGCTCTAACAGACACAACATAGACTAGCATTATGTGATGGATAAACAATTCTGCCTGAGATGACAGCATGTGAATAGCTCAGCAGGTCGATGTGGGAGCAGGGAGTATGAGGTAGCCTGTGAATGGCCTCCTAATTGTTCCCTGCAAGCTTGAATCTCAGCCTCCGCAGCAAGGATAAGGAGGTGCTTTACTCCTCTTTGGAGCTTCTAAATGCCATCGTCTTCAAGAGAGAAACCGATATGGAATAATATGATAGAAAGGACACTAGAGACGAGAAAAGAAGGTACAGAAAAGGGAAGAAGGAAGGAGGGAGGGAAGGGAAGACAGGAGGGAGGGAGGAAGGACAGAAGGAGAGAAGAAGGAAGGAAGGAAGGAAGGAGAAACAGAGACTCAGGGTGAAGGAAATAGAATAGAAGTAAGAGAGAAGGGAAGGACCACTGGAGAGGAACAAAGAAGGACTTAGGTGGGAGCAGAAATGAGGAAAACTCGTAGGACTTAGGAGAGTTCAACAGGGCTCACCACCTGGCGTACATGGCATCCATTACCTAGTGTCGGTATCAGGAGAACTTTGGAGAGCCCACAAATTCCATAGCACTGAGAAAGGCTGGCTGGCTGGTCTTCCTTCACACTCCTCCCATATGGTTATGTGTAAACCATTCCAATCCAGCAGAACATCTGCCAGTGTTGGCTTAGGAGGATCAACACCCAACACTGTGCTAAGTCTGGATATTTGTATTGGGTTTAAATGTAGGGCTTCGAGAACTGCGGTCTGGATATCTACTTCATGATGTTGCTGGCCTGGGTATAGCTCAGCTCTGCAATACCCACGGAAATCAGTCAGGGATAGTCAATACCTATGTAGTGCGTGCGTGTGTGTGTGTGTGTGTGTGTGTGTGTGGGCGCGTGCGCACGTGCTCACGTGCAAGCGCACGCATGTGCGCACATGCACGCACATGTTTATTTGGATTATTTCTCCTTTCCCTAAGCCATGTCCCACCCCTCCTGGAAATGTCTCATAATAGCTGCCTGATACATACATGGGTGCAACTTTGTCTCCTGTAGAGTTTTATATCTGCCTACTAAGTCCACCTTCATTTACTCAAACAAACAGTACTGAGCACTGAGTATTTATTTCTCTATACTGGACAGTGTTCAGAGGGGAAGAGCTCTCTGCTTTCACAGACTTGCAGGCTAGCTAGCTTGGGCTCAAGGTGTCTAGTTGGTACTTCCTTCTACTGCCATTACTTAGATGTATGGACTTTTTTACTACATAGAGACTCTCCCCAAATAATTCTATTTCATGTTTAAAATCTCTCAAAATTATTCCTTCCAAGTTTCACCATGCAATATTCATTCTCTTCCAGTGTAAGGGGAAAAAAGTGGTCATAAGATATTCACTCAGTGATTAGGGCCAATGATGGGCGCTACTCACTAACTGTGCAGTCTTACCCTGTCCAAAACTCATCTGTAAAGTGGGCATGAGGAAAAGATTAAATGAAATAAGCACAGAAGGTCCTTTGTACAGTGACTGGTCATAGTAAGAATCCAAAGATACGGCTCCCCACATGGGGCTGATTCTGTCCCAGTGTGGGGTACTCCCAGAAGGGCATAGTCATCTGAATGCTTCAAGAAAAATGTGGACAGGCTAGAACTTACCTTGGCTGAAATTACCAAGAAAAAAAAATTGAACAGGATTGATTATAAAGTCTCCTCTTGGATGGAAAATAATTATTTAAATTCTAATTGGGGAAAGGGACTTGGCAGTGCTGACAAGGTGTACGGGCACTGGATGATTAAAGTCAACAATCCTAGGAGAAGTCTTGGCCACTAATATAACTGGAGAGCTCCTGGGTGCCTTTCACAGATGATGATTCTAGAGAAGAGAAGTAATTTAGGTCATGGCACCACTAAATTATGGCATAAACTATTGTGCTGAGGTCTGACAAAATGTGGACGAACTCAAAACATCCAGAGGAGGGAGAACCAGGGGATACAGGAGCTAGAAGTCTGCTCTTCTGGAAAACAGTATAGCACACTGATTAAAAGCATGGACTTTGAAACCAGACAGACTGAGGTTTTAGCATTAGATGCCCCACTTCCTAAATGAGTCGGCTAGAATAAGTCATTTAACTTCTCTAATTTCTTCATCTATAAACTGGAGATGAAGTGAGACAATATATTGTATTTATTAGGGTTAGATCGACGGCTACTAAAATAGGTCGACTAAGGTAAGATCTACTAACAGAAAAAAAAAGCAATTAAAATTTATTTCTTGCTTCCATCACGGTCAAATGTGGGTCCTGCCCTCCATGAGGTCATTCAGGCACCTAGGATCCTTCCACTTTATAGCTATCCCTGCAGCTGAGGAGAGACACCACTTTCTTTTTAACCCCTTCAGCAGGGAAGTGACATAAACCATTTCCAGAAATATTCCATTGTCAGGAACGCAATCCTGTAGCCACACCTAAATGCAAGGGATTCTGGGAAGTACATTGACTCTGTGCCCAGGAGGAAAGAGAATGAATTTTAGTGAGCACATAGCAGTGTCTGCCACAGTCCAGCCTTTGGTCACCTGTCCCCTACCTTCTTCTTCTTCCATGGTCTTTCTGAAAGGAGACCACTCCAAATCCTATCCCCTAACAGCATCTGGCTCAGAGTCCAGGATCTCTGGGATGTATATAATCCTTCCTATCCATTCTGGAAGAGGCTCCTCATGGTCTCATGCTCTATGAAAAACGCTCTGTCCGTTGTTCTCCATCTGAGCCCTCTGGCTTCACCCTCTGAGAATTTTCCTTGCCCAGTATCCTCCATGAGCACCCCTAAACTGGGCCTGGACACGTATCCCTTGCAGGGGGTTCAGCTTCCTGGTGGTTTAAGTTCTGGTGCCTCAAGCATATTTAACATTTAAACAATCAAAAGAGTTTTTATTTCTGTTTTCTGGCCCAGGCTCAGAGTTTCTTTGGCAATAGAACGATCTCAGAAATGTAGGAGGCTTCTGATCTATTTGCTTCAGTCAGTTCCTCATGCTGGTAACCACACACACAATTCTCTCTTATACATTATTCTTAAACTTTCATAGTTCTTCACTTTCTTCTTTCCATCCCTCTCTCTTAATTAAATGGCAGCTTCACTGAGGTCACAATAGAAGTGAATACCTTTAAAATAGAATACCTTTAATCTGGGTTTTGCTCCTGGACCGAGTTACCTTGTTCAACTGGGAAGTCTTACTGGGGCATGATCACCAAAGTAGTCTTCAATTTCATCTCTTACTCTTTGGGGTCCAGAAGCAATTGACCTTTCCAACCTTGTAAGATCCTTGATCCTTGGGCTTTCTCTCTTTCCTCCAACCCTGCTTGAAAATTGGCCAATTCTTTCCTGAGCTTATGTCTTCCTTGCAAGACCTTGCTAAAGCCAGCGAGTAGCCAACATGAGCCATCATTCTGATCCCTTCTACCTTTTCTATGACCTTTAGAACTGGCCATGAAGTCATTCCCGCACATTTCAGGGTTTTGTTTTAGCAGCATCCCACTTCTGCTACCAATTTCTGTATTACTTGGGGGTAACACTGGCCTCAGTAACAGGTAAAATTCCAGTGCTCAGTGGCTTAATTCAGGAACATTTATTTCTTACTTGCATCCCAGTCTCATCCAAGGGGCGTGGTGGCCATCCAGGTACAGGGGCCCGGGCTTCCACCGTCTTTGTGTTGCCCACCCACCTCCAGGAGTTCAGAGTCCTGTCCACCCTGCTGGCGGACAGCCAAGACATCCGGGTACAGTAGGGAAGACATTCCTGCTTCTCACGACACTCGCAACATGCAATAAGTATCAGTTGCTTTTTCCGTTACTACATCCTTTGAAAACAAGAGATAAAGGAAGTGATATATGGTTGTAGCCTGGAGTAGGGAAGACTTAGAGAAAAATGGGAGAACAGCTTTGACATGTAACGTACGAGAGGGACCACACTAAGTCTGTGTGGCTCCAAAGAGCAAAACCGGAAGGAGCAGGTGAATAAGAGGGTTTTCTACGTAAGGTAAGGGGACCTTTCTTCTAACCAGGAATGGCTCCCAAATGCAGTCTTGCTTTCCAGATAGCAAGTGCTGGGGCCTGGGAGTGCAGAAGCAGAGCCTGCTGTCACAAACCTTCGCGAGAAAATTCCTGCTTTCAGGAGCCCTTCCAGCCATAGGGCTCCTGAGGCCCCTTGCCACATAAATATTTCATTTCTTGTTTCTGAGACAGTGGACGGGAAGGACTTCCATTGGTGGTATCTCCGGCAGTGTGTTGACCTCTGAGATTACCTGTCCTTAGCTAATAACTACACTTTCTGCCTTTGGAGGCCTCTGCTACCTCTTTGTTCATGCTGTATTGGTAAAATATGACATCCCCTGTGTATGATGGCTGCTCATCACCCCGGGGGAAATTTCCAGGCGAGCTCCTTCAGCCCCCCCTGTGCATTTGGTCACTGCAGGAGCTGGACCATATTTTATACTCCCACTCACCCAGTTATTCAGGCCTGGAACCTGGGAGTTGTTCTGGAATCTTCCATCTCACTGCCACGTCTGACCAATCACCGAGCTCTTTCATTTTCTGGATATTTTGCCAATCCATCCCCTTCTGTTCATTCTCGCTTCCGTCAGCCCAGGGCAGGTGGGGTTTCTCTCTCTCACCTGCTTCTCTCCAATCCGCTTTTCACACGGGGGCCGGACTAAGCCTTTCAATATGCACACACGGTATAGGCATGGTTCCCGTCAGCAGGACGAGAAATATCATGGCGTTTTATCTTTCATGATCACCTTTCCACCCTGTCCTTCCAGGCTGATAGCACCTTTATTCTCGCGTATGCCTGAGGGTTCCCTGATGCCGTGGAATTGTCGTGCTTCCAGGGTTTTTGAGGCATCCAGTAGACGTTGACGTTCTCTGGGATGAGCATTGTCCACATCTCTCTTTCTCTTTCAGGAACCCTCTGGGCTCTTGCTGCAAGTGTGTCCCCCTATGCCTGCCTTCTAACCACTCCCTTTTCTCCACTCCAGAGAAATCTATTTTTTCTAAGCTGGTGGGGAGCCCCCTTCTCCACCCTCCTTCTCCCTAGAACCTCTCTAGAATTCTTCTGCAAATCTCCACGGCCCCTCATGTGCTGAGGCTTTTGCAAACAAAAGCCAGAAGTTCCAGCAGGGTGTTATCTTCTTACCGCCCTGCGAGTCACACACCTGCCCCAAAGCACCAGAAAGCAGAGTCAGGTATCTGTTGGGAGAGGAGAAAGATACAGAAGAAAATGCTAAAAAAAAAAAAAAAAAGAAAAAGAAAAAAGTACATGTTTCAGTATAATCTCAGACCCCATGTGCAGATCTGCTTGTGTCTATCCCTTCATTGCTTCCTGTTGCCCTCGGGATCAAGTTCAAATGTCTCTCATGGTCCTGGGGGCCTCTGCATGATGTCACCCCTGCTCACCTGGACGGCCCCTCTTCCCCTTCTGTTGCAGACACCCTGGACGGTCCTCTTTGCCTGCAGTGAACTGGGCCCGGGGTCTCCCAATACATGGGTAGGAAATGCGCCTCCCCCACCTGTCTCTCCCATCACCTGGCTGACTGTATGCGCTCCTTGGGGACACTGCCCGGGTCCCATGATTTGGTCCCGTGTTCTGGGGACTTCACAGCAGCCCCTGTACCCCTCCCCTCCGTCACGTGCAAAACTCTGTGTTGCGTCCTTGTTCTGTGTCTGTAAGTTCCGAAGGCTGCTGATGGCGCCGAGGGCGGGTAGCCCGGGGTCCTGGCTCGTTGATAAGCAGTCTCCCAGGGTCTCCCATAGCGCCCTGCAGAGCCACCTTACTACTAGGTGCCATGGTGCTGTAGTGAGTGTGTGTGCATGTGTGTGCGTGTGTGAGTGAGTGAGAGAGAGAGAGTGGGTGTGTGACTAAGTGAGTTTCTCTTCTGGCTCATCCCCCCTATGGAGCTATAAATAAGGATTCACAGTGAAACCAAGCCCGTCTAGGAAGCATTTTACAGACACTGTTGTGTTCTTCCTTACTAGAGGTTTGCTTTTCATTCAGAATACTCTCATGTTTATTCTTGGACTTCTTCCTACCAATGTCTCCACAGCCTAGTTTCTGTGGGAGCATGGGGCGGGGGCAGGGGAGGGAGCCTGCATTTTTGTTCACAGAAGCCACAGACCCTAGAATGGCAGGGCTCTGGGAGTGAGGACGTTGAAGCTCGACTATTTTTAGGGAATCTACATTTGTTTTTAACACATGGGGATCTTGTTTCAGAGATCTCTGCTATATATATATTTAAAAAAAAAGAAAAAAAGGAAAGAAAGAAACAGGAAATGAAAAAAGCAGACAGAGGGTCAGACAAAGTTCCAAAGGCTTCCAACATCAATATTGTTTTTTTAAGGGAGAAAAAAAGCCAACTTTTTTTTAATGAAAAGAAAACCCTGTTTTATTAACTGATGATAGCTTTATGACAGTTGTGTGATCTGGTCTATGATTTCTAAGTCATTCTTGAATTTGTCCCTCTGGAATCTCTTACAGTTGCTCAGAAACTGAATCTCAGCAGCATGATTTCCGTGCTGCAAACTGACAGCCGGGGCTCCGGCACATTACGTTCACACGGCCACACAGCTCTGACATGTGTGCACGAGAACATTCCCATACCCTCATGTCACACACCCCCCAGGGCGCTCTGTAACATGATGGTGCAAAAACAAACTAAAATTGCTCTGCTCCCACCACATAAATAATACTTGAACACTGTTCCGAGAGAAGTTGTCGCTCTTTCTCCTTTTTCTCTTCACGTCTTTAACGGGTTCCCTCTAAACAGAACCAAACCCTAGGTATGTCCAGAATGGAACACTGACATCTTGAATTTGAAAAAGAGCAATGTAATCATCTTAAGATGTGATTTTCCTAAAACTAAGGACACTGTGAAGAGAGAATCCTCTGAAATGATGAAGTTATACATCGCTAACTGGGAAGTCATTTCTTCTCTTACTGCAGATGAGTGAGTGCTCCCCATGGCAGGGACAAAATTCTACTTAAATAAAATAATAATGGACTCAAAAGAGTCTTGTAAATAATGAACTAGGATTTTACTCTTGCTTCCAAAAATTTATGCAATGAAAATTAATCCTAAGGTTGGGGAAAGCTTTATGCAAGAAGATACCCAATGTAATTTTATTTAAAAGAGGGAAACAATCTGATGCCTTTAAGTAAACCATTGGCTTAATACAATATTGTGCAGCCATTTAAAATAAGGGGTACAAAGAATTAATCAAGGCATCGAAAGTTGTCATGTTCTAATGTTAAATTATAATGTAAAAATTTAAGTACACTGTGAATGCGAACATTCGCAACCCAACTTGAATAGTGAAAAGAACAGACATAGATCTACTACCATTGCAACTTGTTGCTCTTGGGGTATTGGGATTATGGGTGGTTTTTCCTTCTGCTATGCAATGTTTGCAGTGAAGGAAAATAACCTTTATTTTTCCAACAAAGGATCATCTTAGCCTAATCTTTTCTTCCACTCATGAACTTCACCATGAAGGGAAGTTAAATGAATGATTTTGGCTACTCATATGCTATATACTATTATCTAGTTATAAAGTTAAAGAGTCCAAATTAATAAGTGAAATATGATAAAAAGACTTCTGCCATTCAGAATGAAATAATACATAATAATACATACACTTATTTTTCCGAAGAAGAAAACTCTTACTGGTAGTTTAAATCTAGGATAACAGATCCATATTGCATGTTACTGATGGAGAACTTCCTGCCTGGGTTACTTGGTCTGGTGTGCAATGTATAGACTGACAAAACAAGTTCAGCCAGAATAATTATAACAAAAATTGTAACAATAATAGTGACAAATCTCCAAATGCTACTTGTTCTTTTTTTTCTTTTAATTTTTTTATTGTTGTGTTAATCACCATACATTACATCATTAGTTTTTGATGCAGTGTTCCATGATTCATTGTTTGCGTATAACACCCAGTGCTCCATGCCGAACGTGCCCTCTTTAATACCCATCACCAGGCTAACCCATCCCCCCATCTCCCTCCCCTCTGGAACCCTCAGTTTGTTTTTCAGAGTCCATCGTCTCTCATGGTTCGTCTCCCCCTCCGATTTACCCCCTTCATTCTTCCCCTCCTGCTATCTTCTTCTTCTTCTTTTTTTTTTTTTAACATATATTGCATTATTTGTTTCGGAGGTACAGATCTGTGATTCAACAGTCTTGCACAATTCACAGCGCTCACCATAGCACATACCCTCCCCAATGTCTATCACCCAGCCACCCCATCCCTCCCAGCCCCCACCACTCCAGCAACCCTCAGTTTGTTTCCTGAGATTAAGAATTCCTCATATCAGTGAGGTCATGTGATACATGTCTTTCTCTGATTGACTTATTTCACTCAGCATCACACCCTCCAGTTCAATCCATGTTGTTGCAAATGGCAAGGTCGCATTCCTTTTGATGGCTGCATAATATTCCACTGTGTGTGTGTGTGTGTGTGTGTGTGTGTGTGTATATATACACACCACTTCTTCTTTATCCATTCATCTGTCGATGGACATCTTGGCTCTTTCCAGAGTTTGGCTATTGTGGACATTACTGCTATAAACACCGGGGTGCATGTACCCCTTCAGAGCCCTACATTTGTATCTTTGGGGTAAATATCCAGTAGTGTAATTCCTGGATCGTAGGGTAGCTCTGTTTTCAACTGTTTGAGGAACGTCCATACTGTTTTCCACAGTGGCTGCACCAGCTTACATTCCCACCAACAGTGTAGGAGGGTTCCCCTTTCTCCGCATCCCCGCCAACATCTGTCGTTTCCTGACTTGTTAATTTTAGCCATTTTGACTGGTGTGAGGTGGTATCTCATTGAGGTTTTGATTTGGATTTCCCTGATGCCGAGTGACATGGAGCAATTTTTCATGTGTCTGTTGGCCATTTGGAGGTCTTCTTTGGAAAAATGTCTGTTCATGTCTTCTGCCCATTTCTTGATTGGATTCTTTGTTCTTTGGGTGTTGAGTTTGGTAAGTTCTTTAGAGATTTTGGATACTAGCCCTTTATCTGATATGTCATTTGCAAATATTTTCTCCCATTCTGTCAGTTGTCTTTTGGTTTTGTGGACTGTTTCTTTTGCTGTGCAAAAGCTTTTTATCTTGATGAGGTCCCAATAGTTCATGTTTGCCCTTGCTTTCCTTGCCTTTGGCGATGTTTCTAGGAAAAAGTTGCTGCGGCTGAGGTCGAATAGGTTGCTGCGTGTGTTCACCTTTAGGATTTTGATGGACTCCTTTCTCACGTTTAGGTCTTTCAACCATTTGGAGTCTATTTTTGTGTGTGGTGTAAGGAAATGGTCCAGTTTCATTCTTCTGCATGTGGCTGTCCAATTTTCCCAACACCATTTGTTGAAGAGACTGTCTTTTCCACTGGACATTCTTTCCTGCTTTGTCAAAGATGAGTTGACCATAGAGTTGAGGGTCCATTTCTGGGCTCTCTATTCTGTTCCATTGATCTATGTGTCTGTTTTTGTGCCAGTACCAAAGTGTCTTTATGATGACAGCTTTGTAATAGAGCTGGAAGTCCGGAATTGTAATGCCGCCGGCTTTGCTTTTCTTTGTCAACATTCCTCTGGCTATTCGGGGTCTTTTCTGGTTCCATACAAATTTTAGGATTATTTGCTCCATTTCTTTGAAAAAAGTGGATGGTATTTTGATGGGGATTGCATCGAATGTGTAGATTGCTCTAGGTAGCATTGACATCTTCACAATATTTGTTCTTCCAATCCATGAGCAAGGAACGTTTTTCCATTTTTTGTGTCTTCCTCAATTTCTTTCATGAATATTTTATAGTTTTCTGAGTACAGATCCTTTGCCTCTTTGGTTAGATTTATTCCTAGGTATCTTATGGCTTTGGGTGCAGTTGTAAATGGGATCGACTCCTTAATTTCTCTCTCTTCTGTCTTGTTGTTGGTGTATAGGAATGCCACTGATTTCTGTGCATTGATTTTATATCCTGCCACTTGACTGAATGCCTGTATGAGTTCTAGCAGTTTTGCGGTGGAGTCTTGTGGGTTTTCCACATGAAGTATCATATCATCTGCAAACAGTGAGTTTGACTTCTTCTTTGCCAATTTGGATGCATTTGATTTCTTTTTGTTGTCTGATTGCTGTGGCTAGGACTTGTAGTACTATGTTGAATAGCAGTGGTGATAGTGGACATCCCTGCTGCGTTCCTGACCTTAGGGGAAAAGCTCTCAGCTTTTCCCCATTGAGAATGATATTCGCTGTAGGTTTTTCATAGATGGCTTTTATGATATTGAGGTATGTACCCTCTATCCCTCTACTCTGAAGAGTTTTGATCAGGAAAGGATGCTGTACTTTGTCAAATGCTTTTTCTGCATCTATTGAGAAGATCATATGATTCTTGTTCTTTCTTTTGTTAATGTATTGTATCACGTTGATTGATTTGCGGATGTTGAACCAACCTTGCAGCCCAGGGATAAATCCCACTTCGTTATGGCGAATAATCCTTTTAATGTACTGTTGGATCCTATTGGCTAGTATTTTGGTGGGAATTTTTGCATCCATGTTCCTCAAGGATATTGGTCTGTAATTCTCCTTTTTGATGGGGTCTTTGTCTGGTTTGGGGATCAAGGTAATGGTGGCCTCATAAAACGAGTTTGGAAGTTTTCCTTCCATTTCTATTTTTTGGAACAGTTTCGGGAGAATAGGTATTAATTCTTCTTTAAATGTCTGATAGAATTCCCCTGGGGAGCCATCTGGCCCTGGGCTTTTGTTTGTTGGGAGATTTTGAATGACTGCTTCAATTTCCTTAGTGGTTATAGGTCTGTTCTGGTTTTCTATTTCTTCCTGGTTCAGTTTTGGTAGTTGATACATCTCTAGGAATGCATCCATTTCTTCCAGGTTATCTAATTTGCTGGCATAGAGTTGCACATAATATGTTCTTATAGTTGTTTGTATTTCTTTGGTGTTGGTTGTGATCTCTCCTCTTTCATTCATGATTTTGTTGATTTGGGTCATTTTTCTTTTCTTTTTGATAAGTCTGGCCAGGGGTTTATCAGTCCTGTTAATTCTTTCAAAGAACCAGCTCCTAGTTTTGTTGGTCTGTTCTACTGTTCTTTTGGCTTCTATTTCATTGATTTCTGCTCTGACCATTATTATTTCTCTTCTTCTGCTGGGTTTAGGCTTTATTTGCTGTTCTTTCTCCAGCTTCTTTAGGTGTAGGGTTAGGTTGTGTATTTGAGACCTTTCTTGTTTCTTGAGAAAGGCTTGTATTGCTATATACTTTCCTCTTAGGACTGCCTTTGCTGTATCCCAAAGATTTTGAACAGTTGTGTTTTCATTTTCATTGGTTTCCATGAATTTTTTTAATTCTTCTTTAATTTCCTGGTTGACCCATTCATTCTTTAGTAGGATGCTCTTTAGCCTCCACGTATCTGAGTTCTTTCCAACTTTCCTCTTGGGAATGAGTTCTAGTTTCAAAGCATTGTGGTCTGAAAATATGCAGGGAATGATCCCAGTCTTTTGGTACTGGTTGAGACCTGATTTGTGACCTAGGATGTGATCTATTTTGGAGAATGTTCCATGGGCACTAGAGAAGAATGTGTATTCCGTTGCTGTGGGATGGAATGTTCTGAATATGTCTGTGAAGACCATTTGGTCCAGTGTGTCATTTAAAGTCTTTATCTCCTTGTTGATCTTTTGCTTAGATGATCTGTCCATTTCAGTGAGGGGGGTGTTAAAGTCCCCCACAATTATTGTATTGTTGTCAATGTGTTTCTTTGCTTTTGTTATTAATTGCCTTATATAATTGGCTGCTCCCATGTTGGGGCATAGATATTTACAATTGTTAGATCTTCTTGTTGGATAGACCCTTTAAGTAGGATATAGTGTCCTTCCTCATCTCTTATTACAGTCTTTGGTTTAAAATCTAATTGGTCTGATATAAGGATTGCCACCCCAGCTTTCTTTTGGTGTCCATTCACATGGTAAATGGTTTTCCACCCCCTCACTTTCAATCTGAGGGTGTCTTTGGGTCTAAAATGAGTCTCTTGCAGACAGCATATCGATGGGTCTTGTTTTTTAATCCAATCTGATAGCCTGTGTCTTTTGATTGGGACATTTAGCCCATTTACATTCAGGGTAACTATTGAAAGATATGAATTTAGTGCCATCGTATTGCCTGTAAGGTGACTGTTACTGTATATTGTCTGTGTTCCTTTCTGATCTATGCTGCTTTTAGGCTCTCTCTTTGCTTAGAGGACCCCTTTCAATATTTCTTGGAGGGCTGGTTTTGTATTTGCAAATTCCTTTAGTTTTTGTTTGTCCTGGAAGCTTTTTATCTCTCCTTCTATTTTCAATGACAGCCTAGCTGGATATAGTATTCCTGGCTGCATATTTTTCTCGTTTAGTGCTCTGACGATATCATGCCAGTCCTTTCTGGCCTTTCAGGTTTCTGTGGATAGGTCTGTTGCCAATCTAATGTTTCTACCATTGTAGGTTACATATTTCTTCTCCCTAGCTGCTTTCAGGATTTTCTCTTTGTCTCTGAGACTCGTAAGTTTTACTATTAGATGTCGGGGTGTTGACCTATTTTTATTGATTTTGAGAGGGTTCTCTGTGCCTCCTGGATTTTGATGCCTGTTTCCTTCCCCACATTAGGGAAGTTCTCTGTTATAATTTGCTCCAATATACCTTCTGTCCCTCTCTTTCTTTCTTCTTGTGGGATCCCGATTATTCTAATGTTGTTTCGTCTTATCGTATCGCTTATCTCTCGAATTCTGCCCTTGTGATCCAGTAGTTGTTTATCTCTCTTTTTCTCAGCTTCTTTATTTCCCATCGTTTGGTCTTCTATACTGCTGATTCTCTCTTCTGCCTCATTTATCCTAGCAGTTAGTGCCCCCATTTTTGATTGCACCTCATTAATAGCCTTTTTGATTTTGACTTGGTTAGTTTTAGTTCTTTTATTTCTCCAGAAAGAGTTTCTCCCATAACTTCCATGCTTTTTCAAGCCCAGCTAGTATCTTTAAAATCATGATTCTGAACTCTAGGTCCAACATTGTACTAATGTCTGTTTTGAGTAGGTTCCCAGCAGATGGTACTACCTCTTGTTCTTTTTGTTGAGGTGATTTTTTCCATCTTGTAATTTTGTCCAGAGGAGAATAGATGAATGAGAGAGCAAAATGCTAACAGGGTAAGAACGTCCCCAGAAAATATACTCTAAACAAATCAGAAAAGACCTGAAACCAGGGGAAAAGAAAGAAAAAAGAGGAAAGAAAAAGGAAAAGATAAAAACAAACAAAAACAGAATATGATCAAATATGATGAGGCTGGAGCATAGATCAGTGCCACACACTAGATTTTGGGTGTATTTTTGTCTGTTAGAAGAAAGTGCCTCCCAAAATTTTAAAGAAAGAAAGACTTATATATGTACAAAATAAGGGTTGATATGAGGAAGGGATGGAATATGACTGTAAAGATGAAAATTATAAACAGTTTTATAAAAGGAATTGATAAGAAGTTGTTTGAAAAAAGAAAGAAAAGGATTAAAAAAAAAGAAAGAAAAAAAAGGGGGAGAGAATGTGATCAGGCAGGAAACTAGAACAAAGCCATACACTAGAGATTTAGGGTATGTTTTGATCTGTTAGAAGAAACTGTGTGTCAAAATTTTAAAGAGAGAACAACTTATATATATATGCCAAAAATAAGGATAACTACTATGAAGGGACAGAATATGACTCTAGAAATGAAAAATAAAAATGTTTTTTTAAAAAAGGTATTGATAAGATGTTGGATGAAAAAGGGAAAAAGAAAAATTAAAAAAAAAAGTTAAAAAATTAACTTTGAAAGACTAAGGAATCATGGTAAAAAAGCCATGAATTCTGTGTGCAGTATTCCCCTAGCGCTGGAGTTCTCCCGTTCTCATTGATGGGTAAACTTGGTCTTGGGTGGCTGTTCTTGCTGATATTCTGGGGGAGGGGCCTGTTGCCATGGTTCCCAAATGTCTTTGCGGGAGGTGGAATTGCCCCGCCCTTGTCAGTCCTGGCTAAGCAAGCTGCTCGGGTTTGCTCTCAGGAGCTTTTGTTCCCTGCAAGCTCTCGGTACAGCTTTGGAGGACCAGAGTGAAAATGGTGGCCTCCCAATCTCCACCCGGAGGAGCCAAGAACTCGGGGCCCCGCTCTTCAGTGCGCCCCCAGAGGAAAGCAGTCAGTCACTCCTGTCTCCCTGGTCTCCGGCCGCACTCCGTGCTCACCCGGCCTGTGACCGACCGTTTCTCTCTCTGGCACCCGACCCCGTGTGGAGTCTCCAAACCCAGCAGATCCCTGCGGTGCGCTCCCGCGCCGCTCCTCCCGGGGGAGGAAGGTGAGTCTTCCTGGATCTGCCGCTTGTTGGGTGCCTGCTGGAGGAGCAGTGGCCCGACTGTCACCGATCACAGTTTATGGCCACCCTGAGCTGAGAGCCTGCGCCTCGGCTCCGTCTCTGCAGCCGGCTTCCCCGCTCCGATACCTGGGAGCTCTGCCGCACTCAGGCACCCCCGGTCTTTCTGTGACCCCGAGGGTCCTGAGACCACATTGTCCCGCGAGGGTTCCACCTCCCGCTTAGCCACTGGAGCGACGTCCCTCAGCGGAGCCGGCTTCTAAAAGTTCCGATTTTGTGCTCCGCGGCTCTATCACTTGCCAGAAGCGGCCGATGGAGGCCCCCTCCCCCGCCGTCTATCCTCCCGAATATCGCCTCGGATTCACTTCTCCACACGTCCTACCTTCCAGTAAGTGGTCGCTTCTCTGTTCAGAGAGTTGTTGCTACTCTCCTCTTCGCTCTCCTGTTGAGTTCGTAGGTGTTCAGAATGGTTTGATCCCTATTCAGCTGAATTCCTGAGACCAGACGAAATCCAGGTCTCCTACTCCTCCGCCATCTTGCTCTGCCCCATGCCACTTGTTCTTAAGTAGACAATTTCCAAGCAATGTCTGTACCACTCCTCATTTAGTGTCACAAAATCTTTAGAATTGCTTCCATTTTATAGGAGGAAGTCCCTTACGCAAGTTATCAGGCTTCTAGAAGAATTTCACTTATAGTAACTCTATCTAATTTCTTCTAAATAACACGCACAAATGGAATCCAAACATGGGCTGTTACCACGTCATAGAAACAGCCCATATTTGGTTTTGGTGAGTGACCCCATTACAAAGAATTGAGAGTCAGATTGATGAAGAGGTGGGCGCACATGGGAAGACTGCGAGCTTCCAGGAAAATCGGGGAGAATCTTGAGTAACTCCTCCATGTGAAGAACGAATCTTGTCTGAACTTAGCTGCTGACATGCGAGAGGTCTCATTTCACGAAGCTGAATTATTCTTTCGAAGTTGGCTGGTTTCAGATTTAAGGTTGTGAAATCCTGGACCCAGTCAGCATTTACCTTTTTCTTTAGAAAAAAGTAAGATAGTTAATAATCACTTACTTTGATAGGAATGGTATCGATGATTGTGTGCTTTCATTTGAAATCAACACGGGTGGAGGACATTGCATTGGAATTTGGTGCAAAGCCTCTCCCAAGAAGATGACCCTTGGTTAAGGCGCCCTTTACCCTGATAGTTATGACAATGTGGAGAGAAAGAACAAGCAGGTGACTTTCGAATGTGTGATTCCCAAATCATTGGGAAGAGTAAAGGGGATAGTCTGGGGCAGGGGGAGGCTCAGGAGAGAGAAGCATCTGGTATCTAGCCCCATCGATTTCTAAACCACATCTCCCTGAAAAATTCTCTGAGTAAGAAACAACCATTTCTGCTTCATGACTTGTGTGCCCTCTGGACTAAAGGCAGGGGGCTGGATTCTATCATCCACTGAGGTCCCCTTATCCTTGAAGCCCTCCAAAGCTGACCCTGGCTTCTTTCCCTGTCAGTGCCACTGCCAAACACCTGGCAGACGCAATGCCCTTAGAGGCCCATCTGCTGACTCCCAGGATGGGAGAAAATGGCCACACGTGTTTGACAATGTGTGGGAATGTCTTGTTTTTGTTCATCTGACTGTGGCCTAGAAGGGCAGGGATGGCTGGATGATGATGTATTTCCGAACAATCCCAGAAGTCTTTGGTCATGTGGCACTGACGGGGGAAGAGAGGGTTATGGTTGTTCTTTTCTTTGTCATTCTGGTGCTCTTGGAGCTTCTTCCAGGTGAAATGGAGCCAGCAGAGGCAGCAACAGGAAGAGGTAGAACAGGGGCTACTCCTAGCCACATGTGGAATACGTCCCAATCCTACTTCTGAACATAGATCCAAGGATTTTTGAAGTAGATGAAATATGCCCCATGTGGGAAAGAATTATTGGACAGCCTGACCCATAAATTCATCATTTTCCCCAACTCTTCCAGAACCCACCCAAAAGTTAGCAATGCCTGCTCCTCGGGCTTTGCCTGTCAAAATTTCACCTGACTTCAAGACCTAATTCAAATACCCTCTTCTCCTCGAAGCCTTCTGTGATTCCCCACAAGTCAAAAGGAACAGTTTTCTCTTCCATGTGCTCGTTTGCATGTCCTCATATGGACGTGTGTTGTATTATACCTGCTGGCCTCTCTCATAATCCGGTAACTAGGCATGCCTCACCCCCACTGGGTCACCAGTAAGCTTCTGGACTGAAGTGACAATATGGCGTCCACCTCTGAAACTTGCCTGGGCTCACTGGATCTTGTGAACGAGAAGTCAATCTGGGCTTGTGGAGGTTCTGGTATAAGGATTAACTTAGCATAGGGGTTTCCAGTGAAGTCTTCCAATAATGGACGTTCTCCCCCCCACCCCCCACAATGGACCTTATATGTGAGCTGAGGTTTAGCTGCTTCTAAATGGTAGCCTGGCTAGAGCTTGGAGGCCAGACGGAGTAACCACTGGCTGGGAGAAAAGCCGGGCTCTGTGAGGTGAATGCATGCTTTTAGCACCTTACCTCACTGGTGCACCTCCAGGCTGTGAAAAATTTCCTGTTTGATATTGTAAGCTCCCAAATGGTGTGGACTGTGAGTGCGCTACTCACTTACATAGGCTAGAACCCCATGCATAGGGCCCTTTCATAAATACAGTTTCATGATGATCACTCTAACAGCATGAGTTTGGACACATGACATGCCCCAAGGAGCAGAGAGTGGCCGTGGCCTGGCAGACACAGCACACAGACTGCCCATAGTAAATAATCTCTGATGGACATTCCTTCTAGGCCCCGCGACCCTGCCCCAGCTTTTGTGGGAAGTAGCAGGAAAATAGAAGTTATGGTCGAACCTTCTCAGGGTCTGATATAAATCTTCCTCCCAGAGTTTGCGGCAAATGAGGCCAGGGTTGAAGAAATACACGTCTAGGCAGGAAAGATTTTAATGAGAATTGCAAAAATCCCCGCAGTCAGTCACTGGGAGTCTTCAAGCCACCTACACTTGCTGCCTCTTCACACAGGCTAGAGCAGTACTAAAATCAAAGTCACTGGTGTGTATGTATATGAGCTTATTTGTAGGAAGAATGGCATCTGGAAAGAAGTGTCTTGGTCCATGAGTTCAATTCTTTCACCAAAAAAAGCAATTGCAGGGGCCTCTACCTTTCTGCTAAAAGTACCTCCATCAAAGTATTCTAAGTTCTGCTTGAAAAAGAAAACTCACTGAAATAAAAACCACGTCTGCTGCTTGCGCTCAGAAAGGTCATGTCCTCCTGTCTACCTGACACTTTGGGAACAGTGAGAACACGAGTTTTCTCCTTTGTCTCCTCACAAGTGAGTCCCCTCCAGAAGGAAGCCAAATGGAGGATTCTCTGTCTTCTTCCCGAACATGACATGACTTTAGTGTCAGTTGAGGGCCTTTGTGTTTTACGTGTGAATTTAGAATTCAGAATCTCTGGAAACGTTTGTTAATGTGGCGGGTAGGAACACAAGAAGCAACCTTCTAATGTATCTCCCGCAACTCCGGGCCCCCGTGTGCTCTTTTGTTCTTCGACAAATACTGTCATATCCCCTCTGTGCTGTCTCTCAGCCTGTCAGCTGAGCTCTGAAGTTCTGCCCTGTCCCGTGCTGCGTATTTGTGAGCTCATCTTCTCCTGATGGTAATCCTTCAGACGGGTGTAGTGGACATTCTTTGTAGGCAATCGGTGTCTGAACTCCCTTGCTCTTGGACTGTTTCCCAGCCTGAGGTCTAGGTGGGGGCAGAGATTCACTAAAGTTCTTTGGACTCCATCAGGCAGAGGTCCCTGTTCTGGACCTGAATCAGGGAGCTAAGGGCACAAAGGGACAGGTACTGCCTCGAGCATGTTCTGTTCGAGAGAGCCACACCCAGGTTCCGAAAGTAGAAGAGGCCCCATAGCCAGGGAGCATTGGTGTCAGTGGGGACATCTCCATGGGACCAGTTTGAGACGTGACTTTGGACATGGATCATGGCTGTGCAGGCTGGGGCACCTACAGCTTCTCAAGACCCTTAATACAACCCTTTCTGCATAGGTTGCCCAGAGTTGGTGTCTGTTGCTAAAACTAGGAATCTTAACTGTGACTCAGGTACCAGTACTAACCCTGCTTACAGTTATAAATTCTGAGGCTAGAGAAGTTAAGTAACTGGCCTAAGATCTAATTGCTAATAAGAGGTAGACCTTGGATTCAAAGAGAAGTTTGCTGACTTCAGAGGCTTTGCCTTTCACGTCCACCTCAGTGGACCCCTGGGATATTATGTATTGCCACAGAAGTCTCTGGACCTCGCAGGCTTGTAAGAGTGTGCAGGGCACTAGGAGAGATGCCTTCAATGCACTCCGGACCTCACACTGCAGAGCACACGAACCTACACTTTCTAGGTCCTGATGTACTATGTAATTTCCTGTTACTATCTGGAGAGGTGAGCATCATTACCACCGTTTTATGGCTGAGAAAACCAAGGCTACATAACTAGGGTTGTTTCTTGCCCAAGGTCACACACACTCAGTTCCAGGTGATTCTAAGACAGTGAGCACCTCCCCCTCTGTTGTCTGTTCACAAATCCTAGATCCACACTGTCCTATAAATTATGGCTCCCATCTTTTTTAAAAAAGATTTTATTTATTTATTTGACAGAGAGAGACACAGCAAGAGAGGGAACACAAGCAGGGGGAGTGGCGGAGGGAGAAGCAGGCTCCCCGCTGAGCAAGGAGCCTGATGTGGGACTTGATCCCAGGACGCTGGGATCATGACCTGAGCTGAAGGCAGGTGCTTAACCGACTGAGCCAGCCAGGTGTCCCAATTATGGCCCTTTTATCTATCTGCTTCATCTTGCAATAATGTGGGAAATAAGGATGTAATCACTGAAGGTTTGGGGCCAGAGATACTTTCTTTTATCCTGATTTAATAGTCTTGATCCATCGTTTAAGCTCTTTGATAACATTGCCCCATTGTCCAAGTGGAGATCCTTTCTGTTGTCAAACAAAAATTCATTTTCTGTGTATGGCATGAGACAAGATTCCAATTATAGATGTTTTTGCCTTGTGAAAAGCCAATTGTCCAGCACTATTTAATGAAGAGCCCATCCTTTACCCACTGCCCCTTCTGTCATGTATCAAGCTGCCATGTAAGTCTCTGGATAGTTAAAGCTATACATTTTGTCCCCCGAATTTTGAAATTTACGTTGATATATACTTATTTTGTTTAATTCTAAACTTTTCATAATTTCCATTTGATTTTGACCACGCATTATCTAGAAGTAAGGTTTTTTCATTTGCCAAATGTCTGTATTGGAGATGTGTTTAAATGTATTTTGAAATTTTCCAAACGTCAGAATTTGTGATTGTTTAAGTGCTCTTTTGATTCTGATTTCTAGTTCTCTTACCCTGGGGTATGAGAGGGTGTTCTGTACGATATGGTGCCGCTCTGCCCATTACAGGAATCACTTGCCATGCTAATAAATGCTTGACGTGGGGCTAGTCCACACTGAGATGCGCTGTATTTCTAAGACTTGGTATGAAAAAGAAGTAGTATTGGGATACATTGGGTAAAATAAAGTATATTATTAAAATGAATTTCACCTGCCTTTCACATTTTTAAATGTGGCTACTAGACATTCTAAAATTACATACATGGTTCACATGATGTTTCTGTTGGACAGGACTGATATAGATTATTTGGTGTTTTTGACACTTTTGGCTTGTGGCTTAGTGTTTGGTCAATTTTTGCAACTATTTGGGTATACTAGAAGGGAATACAGACTCTATTGGCAAGTACAGGGCTCTCTACAAGTTCATTAGCTCAAGCCTGTTCATTAAATTGCTCATCTTTCACATATCCTTAATAACTTTTTGCCTCCTTTGTCTATCAGTTCTAAGAGCAGTATGTTAAAACTGAAAATGTGTGTTTATTAATTTCATCTTGCAATTCTGCCCATTTTTGTTTCTCATATTTTGAGGCTGTATTGTGAGGTGCATATGCTATATTTCGAGTCTGTGGGTTGCAGTATCTTTTGGGTGGATTTTTTTCCCCCTCTCCATTTCTATGTATTTCTGTTCTTTTAGAGGTTATTAAAAAATGTTAACATGTGATCTCTGCAGTTAATCCACATTGTTGCCTCTTGAGAGCCTTCAGCTGCTGTAACTCATGTGAGTACCGGGGTCCCCACCTCGTCCCCCATACGATTGCTTGCCAGCATTTTTATGCCACTGTGTCTCTCAAATGTTCAGAATTAGACATTGTATCATTGTTTTTAATATAGTTAATGCATATGTGTGCCTTTTTTTAAACTTTGCCTCTTGCCCCTCGATCGCTCCTTCTGTATTCAATTTTCTTCTTACTGAAGAAAAACCCTTAGGGCTTCTCTCAGCAAGGGCCTGTGCCTGTTAACACTCTCGATTGTTCATTGTCTGAAATATTCTTAAGTTGCCTTTAGCCGGATAGAGTTTTCAGATGACTGTTCTTCCAAAGGGAAAGGGAAGCCATCTCTCTGGTAGACAGAATAATGCCCCTCCCCCACCACCCGCCAAAGATGTCCATGTCCACGTCCTGATCCTTGGAACCTGCGAATATATTTTCTATGGCATGGGGACTTTGCAGATATGATTAGGATATTGAGACCAGGAGATGATCCTGATGGTCCAAGGGGACCTGGTGTCATCACCAGGGTTCCAATAAGAGGAAGGCGGGAGAGGGACAAGACACAAGGAAATGTGATAATGGAAGCAGGGGTGTGTATCTGTGAGAGTGAGGAAGGGAGGAAGAGCAGGGAAGGAGACGGAGAGACAGAGAAAGAAACAGAGAGGTGGGCAGAGACGGGGAGATTAAAAGATGCTACCCTGCTGGCTTGAAGATGGAGGACGGGCTGCGAGCCATGAATGCAGGCAGCCTCCAGATGCTAAAAACAGAGAGGAGACACATTCACCCCCAGAGCCACCAGTAGGAGCCAGCCTGATGCCTGCTCTTTAACAAGCTGAGACTGGTCTTAGACTTCTGACCTCCAGAACTGTCAGGTAAGGATTTTGTGTTGTTTGAGGCCACTGAGTTTATGGGAATTTGTTATAGCAGCCATAGAAAATTAATAAAACTACTACAGACTGTATTATAGTAAAAAGAAAAATGGGCAGGTTGAGTTCAGTAGAATGAGATCCCAGAGGTTATAATTAGTGAGTTGATTATCACAAGGTTATTTCGGTTTAAAGATAGTTTTCCATCACATTCTGACCTTTTATATTTCTTTCTTTTTCTTTCTTTCTTTCTTTCTTTCTCTTTCTTTCTTTCTTTCTTTCTTTCTTTCTTTCTTTCTTTCTTTCTTTCTTCCTTCCTTCCTTCCTTCCTTCCTTCCTTCCTTCCTTCCTTCCTTCCTTCCATCTTTCTTTCAAGTCTGCTCTGTTTGGGGATTTATACCACCGCCGCCCCCCCAAGCACCTCCAGAAATGTCTGGAGTAAAGGAGGGGTTTCATAAATATTTGAGGCAGGTGCTGAAAATAGGAATGAATGAATGAATAGTAATTTTTATGTCATTCTAATGGTTGTTCCTCAGTAGGTAATGTCTCTTCTCTTTCTGGTTAGTTTTAAAACTTTCTTTAGTGTTTCACTCTGGCCTCTAGTGTGTCTAGGTATGTGGTGGCTCTTTTTTTTATCCTGCTGGACTCAGTTGTTTCCTAACTTGTGGATTTATATCTTTCCCCAATTTGAGAAAATTTTCCAGCTTTTCACCTGTATCAGCTGTGGAAGAATAGATTCTTTTCTTGCTATTTAAAATCATCTTTAAAATACCTGCATTATTTTATTTTACTTGGAAAAATGTGGTGGTTTTTTTCCTTGTTTGTTTTTTGTTTTGTTTTGTTTTTTTACTAACTTCATGATCACTGAAGCCATAGTCACAACCCTGTGACAGTTTAAAGTTAGCAAACACAATTCTCTGGAATAAGGGAACACATGTAGTTCCCTAAAGCAAACAATCATGGCCCCAAGGTTGCCAAGTCAGCAGTCCTTGGAAATATTAAAAAACAAACAAACAAACACGCAACCAAACAAACAAAAAACCCCTAAATGTTATAGAAAGGTTCTTTACTTTTCTTAGTAAACAAAATTTGAGGAAACTATCTTATAACCTTACTTATCTAAATGAAGACTGATAGCTAACCCTAGTTTTCAGCTAAGCCAGTATTCAGCTAACCTAGTATCCAGTATAACCTATAATTCCCACTCTCCTGCTGTTCTTTGGTAGCTGCTAATGAACCACGTGTCCTCTAGTTTTCAACAATAGTTGTAACAAATGTCCTATTGAAAGTATTCAGGGCTTAGGTGACCCGGTGATTCAGTGGGTTAAGCTTCTGACTCTTGATCTTAGGGTTTGAATTCAAGCCCCATGTTGGGCTCTGCCCTGGGCGTGGAGCCTACTTAAAAGTAAAAAAAGAAAGAGGGCTCCTGAGTGGCTCAGTCAGTTAAGCGTCTGCCTTCAGCTCAGGTCATGATCTCAGGGTCCTGGGATCGAGTCCAGCATTGGGCTCCCTACTCAGCGGGGAGCCTGCTTCTCCCTCTACCCTTTCCCCTTGCTTGTGATCTCTCTCTCTCACTCTCTCTCAAATAAATAAATAAAATCTTTAAAAAAAAAGAAAGAAAATATTCAGGAGTTATGATAATTTAGTTCCACACCTCCATTCTTTCTAGTCTCTCTTTCTCAAACTTGTATGCAGGCTGGACTTTGGCTTTTTTTGCTGCGTGCTTCTTAAGCTCTCCTTTTTTATTATGTTTTTATTTTCATTTTTAAAATCATTCTGTGCTCCTCTCTAGATAATTCTCCCAACTCTGTCTCCTAATTTATTAATGATTTCTTTAGCTGTGGCCAATCTGCTTTTAATTTTTAATTTCAGTGCCCACATTATTATTTCTAAAAGTCCTGTTTGGTTTTGTTCAAAATCATTTAGTTAATTTTGTTGTATCCTATTATTTCATCATGGTTTCTTTTCCTTCCTTTATTTCTTTAACGGTTATAAAGTATATTGTGATTATCTTAATACGTTTGAGCTCTAATTATCCTATTAGTTATGTCTGCTGACTCTCATTGCTTTATAGTCTTTTCAGAGGAATTCATCATTAGTAGGGATTTTTTTTAAGGGAGCCCAGTGTGCCCTAGATTATGGAAGTATCCTTAGAAAGCAGTTTGCTTCTATTGGGTGTCCTTCTACATTATATTTTCAGATTGATATTCCATAACACATTGTGACATAAAATCACACTCAATATTTGCAACTGACCTAGGCTTCAAGTTTCTGTTTTTTACCGGGAGACATTTGAGCTTTCTAACTGATTCCTTTTGTCCCTGGAAAGAGACTTCTGTGTTTGTTTTTGTTTTTTGACAGAGGGACATGCCTCCTAGGGATTCCTGCTTTATAAAATGCTTTAATTGTTGTTCAACTCATAGAGACAAAGACGTGGGCTTTAAAAGCTCATCCTAACATTTGGTCTCAACAGCGAGATACAGTATTTTTCCAGGTCACCGTGGTAGTGGTGAAAGTACTTGTTATCTCTCCAATGTTCTTGCTAAGTCTTGAATTTTTTTCTCTGATAATAGGATTAGTGATGGTTGCTACAAAAGTGAATAATACATTCCATATAGAGTTTTTGATTTGAATTTAAGGACGCATAGGAAAAATTTTGTTTATCTTGGGGCTAGGTTCAAGAGTCTTCTCAGTGTCTTAAGCCCATGACCCAACAGTATAGAGCCTGTGATGCTGGAGAAACATCAAAGTGTGTAAAGATCTAACATTAACTCTAATATTCTTCTAAGAGCAGTGAAAGAACCACTTCACTCAAAAACTCAAAGCTGGGTTGTTCCCATCCTCCACTGTCTTGAATGTGAGAGGACAGAACTTGAAGGTTCTCTTAAATTCCCTTGCCATGTCTTTCTAGCCCATATACTCCCTAAAGTTCGGAGTAGTCTGCACAAAGCTAAGTCTTTCTTTTCTTTTCTTTCTTTCTTTCCTTTTTTCTTTTTCTTACTTTTTTTTTTTTGCTTATTAAAGAGTGTGTGATTAAAAAGTGTGTTTTTTATTGGATTCACCGTTTATAAGATCAGATTTTTTTTCTTTTTCCTTTTTCCCCCTCCCTCCCTCCCTTCCTTCTTTCCTTCCTTCTTTTCTTCCTTCATTTTCTCAATCCTTCCTTCTTGCTCCACTGAAATCCTGAAGGTGATGTGTGGGACTAACTAAATTACTGGTAAAATTGGGAAAGAAGTCATTGGAAATCCCTCTGAACAGCCACACCTTTCCCTAGTTTATATATATTTAGTGTTGTATTGTGAGATACTTTTTCCTAGTTTGTTATTTTACCGTGTTTTATAACATCATCCATTTTTAGAAAATGAAAGAAAAAAGTGATTATTCAATTGAGCGGTGCCTCTATGACTCCTGCTATTTGTTTCAAAGAGCAATAGTTTAATAAAGTAGTAATGCCAGAAACTAAGTCCATTGGCTTTCACTTTTCCTAGCTAAATGTAAATACCCTTACTCTAATTATAACAGAGAGGTCATTCCTAAGGAATTACTAACCTTTAAATGATATGAGATAATTATTCTCAAGAGAATCAAACAAATTTGTAAGACAAATATAGTTGAAATTTCAGACATCAATCTCTTTTTTACCATAGTCTGGGAACAAGGGAACTCTGAAATATAATTTTACCCCAAGGTCCAGCAAATAGAGTGCATGAAAATGATTTCCCGCCTGCCAAAAAAGAAAAAAAAAAAAGGAAGGGGGGCGGGGGGAAACAACCTTTATTTTGGTACATAGCCTAATACTTGTGCAGGGTGTTTTTTTGTTTAAATAATAAAAACTCCCTGGAGGAGAAAAATTATTCTTTTCCAAATGAAGAATTGTAAAAATAAATTCAGTATGTATTTTAGGAACCATTTGCTCTATGCTAGTCAACCATTCTGACTTAGTGTTGAGTCATTTCAGTGTCTACCCAATAGAATATTGGCCTGGGCTTCTCGCTTAGAGTAGCGTTTGGCTTGTTGGGTCTCTCTCAATTTCCCACTAAAACCTACACGAAGACATTGGAGGGGGGTGAAACACAGCCCACTGTGGAAGAGTAGAACACACAGCCAGCCCACAGACCAAATCTGAAAGGATTTTCCTTTAGACTCAAGACCAATTATCCTAGATTTAAAAATGAATAGTTTACCTCTTTGAACAGTGGTTGTGGAAAAAGAAAAAAAAAAAGAAATCTCCCTTGGTACCCACCTCAAAATCTTGGAAGCAACCCATTCACAGTAGAATTTCCCAAACTGGAGCGTCTAGGAGTTTAATCCCTAAGGTATTTTCCTTCTGGAAAAGGGCACGTAGTCAAACGTTTGGGCACTTCTGCAGAATAGACCTCTTTTTGGAGATTTGGAAAGTATGTGAGTGATATTAAGTTTATGAGAATTCTTGCAAATTAAAACTTATTTAATTATGTTTAACTTGGAATTTCTGAAATGCATTTTTCCATAGTATTTTTTCCTATGTAATAAAACCTGTTAACATCCTGTAACTGACTATGCTTTGGGAATGCTACCTGGATGCCTGGGTATATAGATTGTGCTTTTGAAGTGTCAGAACAGTATTCCCCTTTCTCTCATCTCTTTTTATGTCAAGTTGGAGACAAAATTCTTTTAAAATAACTGCATAGGTATCAGGGCTAGGGAATATTGTGGTAGAAAAAAGCCTGAAGAACAGAGTAGACAATGATACAAATAAAGCAGTATGTAATGAAGATGAGGGGTAGTAAATTATAGAAGGAATTTAAAGGGTCACGTATTTGAATGTTCAGCAAATACAATTTAAATGCAAATAACAAGGAAAAAAATGTTAGCTAAGCAAGTTATTCTAAGTTCATATGGAAAAATGGACAAGAAAGAATTGCCAGAAAAATCCCAAAAAGAAGCACAGAAGGAGAATTAGTTTAGCCAGTTTGGCCTTTGTATTGTAAAGACAGCATGTTAAAGCAAGGTCATTTGGGCACATAAATAGATTGCTCTTGGTGGAAGAAAATAGAAGATCTAGGAGTTCTCAGATGAAAACACATAAAGGAATCCAATATATGAAAAAGTAGCCTCTTAAATTAGTGGGACTACCACTTAACGTGTGTACTGTGAGGACTATGTGCCAGGGGACGTCTAAGCACTTCACGCACGTTGGATTACTTCATCCCTACAACCACCCTCTGAACAAAGTAATGTCATTAACCTCAGTTTATACCATACCTGAGGATGGCAAGGAAGTCGAGTTTGAATTCAAACCCAACTTACAAATCCTTTATTTTTTTTTAATTTTTATTTAAAAAAAATTTTTTTTTAGTGAGCTCTATGCCCATTGTGGGGCTCAAACTCACGACCCCGAGATCAAGAGTTCATATTCTACTGACTGAGCCAGCCAAGCACCCCACAAATCTTGTACTTTAAACTCTGACACTCATCAAACTGTTATGTAAAAATGTTCATCAAATAATTACCCTTAAATGGAAAAATCCTTGAAGATATAGATGCAGGAAGACCTCAAACTGTATATTTTCATGTAATGGTGTATTAACTTATGTGTATATAAATATGGAAATAGGCAGAAGGAAAAGCACCAACCATAGTTAGTAGTTTGGGAATTATAGCTTAGCTTAATTTCTTTTAAAGATTTTATTTATTTATTTGAGAGAGAGAGAGCATGGTGGGGGCAGAGGGAGGGGCAGAGGGAGAGAGAAGCAGACTCCCCACTGAGCAGAGAGCCCGACATGGTACTCGATCCCAGGACCCCAAGATCATGACCTGAGATGAAGGCAGCCAATTAACCAACTGAACCACCCAGGCTCCCCAAGCTTAATTTTTTTTAATGTTTATTTTGATATCATTTACTGATTTCTTACAGTGACGTTGCTTTTATGACTGGGAAGCTTAGAGATATTAAGAAATGAAACAAAACAAGATTTGGACAGAAAATAATATGATTGTATAGTATAAGATATAAAATAATATGCAATTAAAATACATATATTTTGCTTTTGGCTTAGACTGCAAAATTGGCATTCGTTTTTGGATAAAGTGTGGAACTTAAAAAAATGTGCTTGATGAAGACCCCAAGCTATTCCTAGGCCCTTGGTTCCTCTCAGCTGCCATTAGTGCCCCTTTCGAGAAAGAGTTTGAGAAACACCAGGGTAAGGCTAAGAATGGTGGAGTGACGTATCAAGGGTGTTAAAAGATAATGATTATGATCCCAAAACTCTTTTGACTAATAATATCAAACTGTAACCAAAGAATGATCATAGCCACCATCTTCTGAGGTGTGTTTCAGGATTTCACCCAGCCAAACAACTTGTATCTGAAGGCTTCTGGCGAGTTCTACAGTCCCTTGGTGTCCTGCAGGCTCAACCCTAGAGAGTTAAAAGACGCAGGAGTTCTTTGAGAGGACCTTGATCACTGCCCTCCTGTATAGCAAACCATCATAAGGCACCTGAGATGGATAGGAATTCACTTCTTTTCAAAAGATACCTATTGGGGGAAGAGAGGTTGAATCCCGTCAACTGTGAATTATCTGGGGATGTGGTGATATTGAACGGTGGACTCCCAGAGAGGCTTCTGTAGCCCCTCTGTCTTCTGTGAGCTGAGTCTGTGGCTTCCTGCCTCCTTCCATCCCATCACCCCAGCACATAGGATACTGTGTGGTCAACACTGGTTTTCTTGCCTGTCTCAAATCCCACACTGCAAACGTCTTCAGAGCACATTCTGCATCATTTTTCTCCCCATTCCATCTGTGAGCACAGAGAAAATGCTCTGTATTTATTCAGAGAACGAAAACAAGGAATGAATGCCTTTTAATTCCACAGAAAAATCGACAGTTAGGAGGAGATCTCAGGACTGGCCGGGGCTAGAGACAGTCTTAGAAGTCCTGAATATGGTATCACATTTCTCTAGAGCCTTATAATTCCAAAACTATTTTCATTGTCATGTGTATTACCTCTTCGGAGCCTGTGAGGTTGGCAGATGTTACCCCCAGCATTTCCTTAGGTTCGGAGGGGGGAGAAGTGGCTTGTCCGGTGACATTCGGCAGGGAGGTCAAAAGAATGTAGAGAAGCAATGGGTAGGGAGTATTTCTGTATGTTAGACGCTACTCTAGGCAGATTATTTACACCGGATCCTTATATCCACTCACAACTCAGGGAGGCTTTATCCCCATGTGACTGCAGAGGACAGGAAGGAAGAATAACAAAGTAACTGGCCCAAGGCCAGAGAACTGGTAGGTGGAGATGGGCTCCCAGGGCAAGCAGGCTGTTTGAGCCTTTCTCTAGATCACCTGGAAGCTGTCCTCCCGATGTACCTGGAATTTTAATCAGACTCTAAATCCAGTGCTATTCCACTAATGTACCTCATTTTTCCCCATCTATCACTTATCTCCTAGGCTGGGATGAATAAATTAGGTAAATGCAAATAAATATAAAAATATATTTAATGCATCGCATGCATAGCTCATAGGTTTGAGTACATGACTTAGAGAATCGCATATAAAACACTAAACAGAATACCTTTCATGTAGTGAATACTCAAATGTTGGCTGTTGTTTCTGGCGTGTTGGTTGTAGGCATTGATACATTTTCCAGGAATTTTGTCACTTTGAGAAGAAAGACGAGAATCTCTTTGGTGGACTGACTTTGAAATGAGCAGTAATAACAAGCCCCCTTCTTCCCATGATGGATCGCCGGATGGAGAAAGCAAGATAATCATTTGGAGGCAATTTGAAATGTTGAATCTTGCACGCAAGTAGAAAATATTATTCAATTATGTCTTATATGCAATCCAAATGTTCATACTGTGACGGCAGTTCATTTCCTCTTGCTCAGTCTTCTGTAAAAACAGAACGACCGATGCTCTGCCCGCCATTGGGGACCGTGCCCGCCATTCTCACGTGGTCACTGGTGAGCAGAAGAGACGGTATAAGCGGGGCCTTTGCTTTAGGACCTGCCCCAAATCAGGATTGGTGTTCCTCTCTAGCTTGACTGTGTTTGGGCTCTGCATTGCACAAGAAAGAACTTGCAGGAGATCGAGAGACACAGAGACGCGAGGCAAAGGGTTTCACCTGCTCTATTCCATAGTAAATGCCATGTCCAAGTAATACTTAGTTATTACCCCACTATTTTTGGTCGTCTGGCCGAAAGTAAACTTCCCTAGGGCCTGAGTCCATGTCTGAGTGAAGGCAGGAGGTGGGAGGGACCTGATGTCTACAGATGAATGTATGTTGCCAAATTCCTCCCGCACCTCCAACACCTGACCAGAGGAGAGAACCCCGGTTACTTTGATAACAACTCTGGGGCATTAGAGACATGGTGACTCTGTGATGAAATCGATTTAGAACTTCCCACGACTAGATCCCGTTAGACCCTTGGGCGAGTCCTCTCCCAGGAAATACTCTTAGACTTTAAACTAGAGGGCATGCCTCTCCATACATAGATGGGGAAATAAACATTCTCTCGTGCAAGCCCGTGAGAATTCTAAAAACAGCCTGCGATTTCAGGCTGTGAGTTTTCCGTTGGTGCAAACCCGCAGATATCCTCCATAGAGAAATGCCCTCCTGCCATATTTCACTTAGCAAAAATTTCTGCCACAGGGTATTCTCTTTTCCAATGAGGAATATTGCATTGAACGTCTGACACTATCTGGGCAACTTTCCAGTCCCCTTTGGGGATTTTCCTGAAAATCAGCCTGCCTTTTTAAATAACATTTCTCCGTAGGAGTTGTAGGTTCGGTCCCATGTCAGTAAATGCGTCCCTGATAGCCCTCCATGACAAAGTTAACGACTTATCCCCAAAGAAAAATGCTGCCTTGTGAGCATGTTTTATCGAGGCTAAGAGTCAAGTCATAAAATATCAGCCCTCACATCTGAGTGCCTGTTTGCTAAAACACTATTTATTTGTACATAAATATTTGTCTTTTCTTTGCAGGGGCGTATTTGCTTGCGTATTCAAGTAGACCATACGCATAAATTTAAAATGTCCAAAGTGTTATAATGGGAATGTAGATTAGGGACTGATTATTTTGACTGCTGGTTTTTCAAATATATTATACAGCCCCTTGCTTTATCTAAAGAATACATACAAAAAACAGTTCTCACGTCGAGAAATCATGTACAGTTCTGAGTACTAAAAGATGACAGACCATACGGCTCTTTTACTGTTTTTGGAACTTTATGCCCTTAAATGAATCTCTATGTGTCTGTGTTAGGTTGGGGCCTTACGAAAGAGAACAGTTAGCTTTTGTTCATTTGATATCGTAAAAGCGTTATGGCGAATTAAAACTAACATGTACATATGTGCGTTAAGCCCTTTAAAATAGCGCATGCTAAAATCATGAGAGGTCCTAAAGAAGTCATATGTGTTCTTCTGTCCCTCGATCTGTTTGCTACCTCACACAGCCCCTGAGTCTCTGGGGTTTTTCCCAATGCAAGTTATAAAATTGTCTTCTCTTTCGGTTACTGAAGAACATAATCACGCTTGCTTCTTGACTTCCATGAGGTATAGCATATGCATCTCCCAAGTCGAAATGTGTCTTCTGATTGCTTTGGGTGAACCCACAGTGACTTCTTGAAGCAAGCGCAGAAGGGTGGGGGTGTTTCCACTCTCATTTCATTTTTTCTCTGGGGCATCTGTAGAGTGAGGCCGTTTCCCTCAGAAACTCCTACCATTGCTGAGGCACCAAGATGGTTTATGAAAATGATCAAGTAGACGGAAATAAATCTATACTGTGCTTTCATAAGGAAAGATATAAGCAGCCTTGTCAAGGGGGTGTTTGAACAGATTCATTCATTATGCTCCTTTCTGTCAGGTGTTGATAACAGGCTCATTACACTTAAGTTTGAGCTTAAACTTGGAAGGCCATATTCGAAAAGAAGGTGCTGAAAGCAATTCTGAAACCTCTTTATGTCTCTGCTAAAAATAATTAAATGGAAGAGAAGAAAAGAAACACCGTCACCTCTGTGTCAAATCGGCTCCCTGTGGGCTCTGACAAAAAAATGGAAACTGGAAAGAAAGAGCTGGGGAGCCCTTGAGAGTGAAATAAATTTGGTGTCCATTCCTTCTGCACCCCTTCGTGGGACTGTTGATAGAAATTGCATGTGAGATTCTAATGACTAAATGTGAGCTGCCTCCAGCTTTCTACGGGAGAGCCGTGTGAAACCCGCTTACACATAAAGATCTCTAAATTCAAAAGAAATTTCAGAAGATTTGGAGTTGATGTTTGGGGCCTGGAAAGTGAAGGGAGAGCTTTAGGATAAGAAACCACGTCGCTGTTACTGTTCACTTCCAAATGGTTCGGAACATAAAAAATGATACTGTGTGTGATTAAACGGGAAGAATTCCTCACAGAGCATAGCAAATTGTATCGCAGGAGGTGATGGTACTGAAAAGATAATAATATTCTGGAAAAGACAAAACCGTAGGGGCAGACCCAGATCGGAGGTCACCAGGTGTTGAAGTGAAGGAAGGGCTTGACTCCAAATACTTGGACAGTGGTTGTGGTTGCAGACTGTGCGTTTCTCAGAACCCACTGACCTGTGCACCCAGAAGAGTGAATTGTACTACGTGTAAATCAGCAAAAAAGTCAATATTAAACAAGAAGCACCCTAGCCGAGAGTAGTTTTAAGTTAACATCAAGGAGCAAAAGTTCATTACTACTTCCTTTTTTAACCTCCTGACATGGTTTCTGATTGAAGGCAAGAAGAGGAAAGAAAGGCAAGTTGGAGGGAAACTACTTTGTGCCTCTGGCTTAGTTAACCCTGGGTTGTCAGGAGAAGTTTTTAAATTATTTGTGTGAGGAAAGTAAAATATCTTAAAGGTAGGGAAAAGATACATAACAAACACTGGAATAGTCACCAGAACTAAGAAACGTTAACATCTGTCACTTTTGCATCGGATGGTTCTATGTAAGCAAGATAGAACTTTCTAGATAAAGGGGAGGTCCCGTTTATGCGGTCCTGGAAATCTGCACAGTTGGTGTCACTACCAGCCTGGTGGGATCAGGGAACCTGGCTGCCTGTGACCCACATCTGCTTTTTCCAACTTTCTCATCCCCTTTTTGCCAGAAACTCTAGCAATCGAGTCAGTCCAAGGCAGAGGGAAATACCAAGCCACAACAGGGCTACACTTAACAGGATTAATAAAGGTTTTAGCCCTAACAAGTATCAGGCCGAAGAGACCACAAGAGAAAACAAATTTGGTGCTAATGCCGAATCTGCCATGTTAATTTAAAAGAAATTAACTGTAGATGGCTTTGCAAATTGCAAAAACTGCCCGAGCTGTCCAAATGTCCCCACTCCCTTTCTACTACGTGCCCGGCTCTGACAAGAAAATTGCTAGTCTTAATCCAAAAGAAAGCAATTACCAGGGATGTGTCATATTTACAGTCTGCCCTCGGTTACAGGAATAACTGGCCTGCAGCATTGAGAAAGTCATTCACAATTGCTTTCTTAAACGTTTTGCGGAATTACTGGAGCCCCAGACGAGCATTATTAGCCTAACAAGTTTAATATGAGTCTATTTGGATAAGCACCGGGCGCTGTGACCGTGGAGGCTGATGTCATCTTGCCATCAGCCGCGTGTACTGCTGGATTTCTCCCCCGAGACCATCAAGAACAAGAATTGTTTCTTCAGCCCAAAGTCTCTTAAGTGGCATTGGAGACCCTTTACAACCAGACTCCAACGTTGAGCTCCTCTTTTTCGCTACCCTCAATAGGAACTTTTTGATCTGGCCAGATTCGCGTGCCTGAAATGCATCCTTTGTACCCCTGCTCCTTGGTCTTTTTTCAACTTTCACTCTCTTGGGGACTCATGGCTTCCAATGTCATCCACATGTCTGTAACTCCCCAAATTGTATCTGCACCTGTCTCCTGGACTCCAGAGGCATGTACCCGATTGCCTTCTTGACACCTCCACTCCGATGTCCAATGTCTCGTTACTGAAAGTGTGAATCTTACATCAACACCATTGCGTTACCGGGGAGCTTACCGGGTTAGAGACGCAGGATCATGGGCTCTGTCTTCGACCGACTGAATCAGATCCTGCATTATAACAAGATCCCCAGATTCGTATGCACATTAAAGTTTGAGAAGCACTGGACTGTATTTATGATTAAGGATTGTTTATATTCTACCCTTGTGATGTTATTTATTTTAGGTAACTATCCTAGCAGATTTTAAACATTGCATGGTTTGAGACCAAGACTCATTTCGCTTTTTACTTCTAGCAGCTAGCCGAGGAGACTCTAGCAAAGTAGATACACAATGTGTGCAATTACACTGAAATGCAAATGGGCAAATTTGCATGAAAGACTCTCACATTTGTGTCTGGGATGGAGGAAAGCTAACTGGCTCGCGTTATCTGCCCTTGACTGCCGGAAGCCTCATTGCTTATCACTGTGGATTCGTTAGCTTGCAAGTGGCACTTCGTGGCTGGTTCTGGAATGGGCTGTATGATGTTTTCGGATGTCAGTGGAGTAATGCTTTTATAAGAAGTTACTGCAAAGTGTTGCCGCAACAATCTCACCCTTTCTCTGGCTTATTCACAATTTGAATTTGTCCACGGAGCCAATTAGAGCGATCGCCCCATTTGTCCTGCTCTAACCTGGACATCTATACAATAATTGGGGCATGTCTGAGGCTTTTCCTTAAAATATGTGTTTACCAACATGGGCCTGGGCTTCTGCAGATCACACTGGGCCTGTGTTCTTCAGCAGAACAGATGAATATTCACATGTCACTATTCAATTTCCCCGTTTTGTTTTTATATCTGATAACTTATTTAAGAGGATTTCGTGGGACGGCCAGGGTTTGTGAAAATCAATGGGTACCAAATTTACCTCTCAGACAACCCTGGATGGCCTTCATTTACATCAGGAACTGAAATGGGGCAGTGAATCTCCTAGCGATGGGACCCCAAAGGTCCGAGAACCCAGAAGGTGGGGCTTCAGGCCTCCCAGCACTGGGGCAGAGGGAAATCATTTAGTGATATGTCACCAGGGAAGGGAAGGCTGACTTTGAAACAGAACTTCTGTACTAATGAATACTAGCATCAGCTTATTTTTTTTTAAGTTTGTTTAGGTTCCAGTGCTTATTGTCCAGACAAATAAGGTCTCCAGCTAAAACAGTATGCCTTACTCTTCAGCTCATTCTCTGTCTTGCTATGTTTTACTTTGGAGAAGAGGTTCCCAAATATGCTTGATGTTAAGAACCACCTGAGGAGCTTGTTAAATGCTTGCTTTCCTGAGACCCACCCCGGATCTAAGGAAGGTTTCCCCGGGGACTACCCAGGAACGAGCATTTAAAATCAGCTCTCTCTAGATGATTCTTAATTGAATTACTTTCTCTTAAGTCTTTATGTTTGTAAGTACTTTTCCTGGGGCAAATTAGAAAAGCTCCTGTTTATTCACTTATTCAAAAGTCTTTTGAGTAATTTCTGGATCCTAGGTCCTGTGGTAAGCCCTGGAAAAACAAAGAGGAGTAAAATCCAATCCCCACCTTCAAGGAGGTCAACTCAGAAGGGAGACAAGACATACATAAGATGCACAGTACAGAATGTAGGGGGAACCATGTAGTAACTAGACAGGTCCAACCTTACATTTGTGTCTGTTGCAAAGAAATAATAATCCTCCACATTTTTAAATAGAGCCAAAACCAAAATTTTCATGGAATTAGCCTGTCAACCCTTCCGCATTAAAATGAGGGATTTTTAAAAATTTATTTTTATGTTTATTTTTAAATTTCTTTATTTCTTTATTTTAGCCAGAGCCAAAAGAAGTTTGTAGCTTGCCCGGTACCTGGCACAAAATTGGCGCTGAATAAATATTTATTGAACAAATTAATGAATCGGAATCCCACAAAATTATACCCTCACAGGAAAGCAAAGCGAGTCTTCCAAACTAACTGTAAGTGAATAGGGCCCATAGGGCCTCAGAATGCTTTCCAAGAGTTCCCATGAGGGGATTCTGAGTGCTCGCTCTGTCCCCTACCTTGGTTGCCATAGAATGAACTGGTATGTCTTTCCGGTGAGCCCCTTTGTTCTGTTACCAGCAGACAGGAATGGCTCTTACCCAGGCCTTCTGCCTTTTTTGTTTCTTGCTATCCCTTTTTTCTTCCAAACGCAAACTATTTCGTATGAATGTTATTTTTTCCAAGCAGGGCATAATGTCTAATATTGGGCCTTGTACCAGGGGAATACCTTACTAAACAGAGCCTAGTGCTGAATATTTTTTAGGCCTAGATTTCATTTTCCTGGAAGGAATTTCTCTTCTGCTCTGGAGGGACTTTAGATTGAAAGCCTTCTTGACAAAAATAAATACGTAAGTAATAAAATAAATCTAACATTAGTTGCTGTGCTATCTACATTCCCATATAAAGAACCCCAATGGAACCAGAAATGAACGCAAGAATAATATTTGTGTCCTGTCGTATTCTCCCTATTTTTCTAAATAACTGTATTTTAAGGGTCATAATTATGACTGGAAAGCAATTAAAGGGACCACAGACCACTCCGTGGGCAGCTTTGGAGAAAGTGAGAGGTAGGTAGAGTGGTTCGCAATTAAAGGTTTCTTCCCGTGTCTGAGGGAATCTAGCTGCGTTATTCATGAGCCTTGTGAACCAGGATTTCTGAAGCAGGAATCTTCATACCCAACAGTTGTGCCTCGGCTCTCGGGGAAATCATGACAAATTGCTGTAGTCGGAGTCACGGAGTGCTGGCTGTTGTCACTGTGGCGAATCACCCTTCTCGTGTCTGAGGTCCCAAGGTTTCCCTGATGGAGTCGGACCTTCCAACAGGAACACTATCAGCCTGCAAAAGAAGTCTTTTCCCAGGCTGTGTGGTCACCATATATATTCCCCTTATTTCTGAATAGCAAAGAAAACCAAACTAAGGGGCGCCTGGGTGGCTCAGTCGGTTAAGCATCTGCGGGATCGAGCCCCGCATCAGGCTCCCTGCTCAGCGGGGAGTCTGCTTCTCCCTCTCCCTCTGCCACTCCCCCTGCTTGTGCTCACTCTCTCTCCCTCTCTCTCTCTAATAAATAAATATCACAAGGATGACATGATGAGGATGAGGGTAGTGGCCGGCATGGGGTAAACGTGGCCCAGCACTGTGCTAAGTGCCACACTTTCATTATATCACGAAATCTCCGTGACATGGTGCAAAGGAAGCAAGACGCAACAGAGTCTGATTCTGCACTTTATACAAAGTTCTAGAACAGGCAAAAGTAACCTGGAGTGGTGAGAATCGGATCAGCAGTTGCCTGGGTGGGAAGTGAGGCAGGCCTGCAGTGGGGCTTCTGAGAGGTCTGTTGAGGGAGATGAAAGTGTTCCATGTCTTGGCGGGGTCGGGGGGGGGGGGGGAGATTGTTACACGCATGTATTCGTTGCAACATCAGGCATCCACAGTTTGCTGGTGCACGTTCTGCTTTGAGGAGCTCACACTTCTTACAAGCGTCGTTCTCGGCCTTTGTTTTTATTTTTTTTAAAGATTTTATTTATTTATTTATTTAGAGAGCAGGGGGAGGAGCAGAGAGAGAGACTCTCAAACAGACTCTGTGCTGAGCGCAGAGCCCACTGAAGGACTCGATCCCACCACCCTGAGCTCATGACCTGAGCCGGAACGAAGAGTTGGACACTTAACCGACTGAGCCACCCAGGCGCCGCTCAGCTTTTATTTTTAAATAAGACCCACCTGAAATGCCTGATGAAAACACAGATTTGGGGGATCTTCCCAGCATGACAAAACAGGACTCCCTGGGACTGGGACCCTGAAACTGGGCTCTGTAAACCATGACCCCAGCTGCTCTGAAGCAGAAATCCTGGGTGTGCACCACCTTGCTCACCAACATCAGTCAGGCTCCCTGCCTGTGGCTGGGTAGGCTGAGGACCAGAGGCGTCTACCGATGGTTCTACAGAAATCCGTCCCTGCTCCCAGAAAAAAAATCATTCAGAGCACCTGAGAGTGGTAGGTGTCTGCATTTTTATATTCGAAGGAAAGAGTTTTACCGAAAGCCAAACAGAAAGATCACTGCTGTACGTGGAAGTGACCAGTAATCTCTAGGCCTTTTCCTGAGTAGTGCCTCTTGCCACTTCGTTTTATTATTACTCTTCTTGTCATGCATACCCTGATGATGCTTTTTGTTTACCTGGGGCAACTGGTTTTTAATTGATTTTTTAATAAAGGTATTTCTTGCTCTCTTTCACTCTGATTAAGAACCACAGCATGATCTCATCAGGCCTGGACAAGTATTGATGGGTTGGCGTATCGTGGGGCTAATAAAGAGTGTAATCCAGTATTTTTTAGTGACACATAAAAACTCGCTCATGAAAGATAGAGGAGTCAGAGCATAATATAAATGTCATTCTAGAAACAGTGATACTAGGGTGTACATGTCCAGACATTAGTGATTTCATTAATGCACTAAGACAGGTCTCTCCCAGGGATAAGAGGTGGTGAGCGGGCCTTGGGAGGGGGTGGTCAGAAGGAACGCAAAGGGGAAGCCGGCCCAGAACCAACGGCGAGCCCTGTAGGTCTCTAGGTTGTTCTGGATAATTTGTGGCAATCTAATAAAATGCTTCTGATGAATAGGAAAAGAACTTAATTCAACTCTTCATTTACCCATCTTCACCTTTACTTTTCCCCAAACTGCTGTTTAAAATATTTCAGAAGGAATGAGGTATTGAAAGCCAGAAGGGCTTTTGGATTTTTCTTCTTTTACTCATTAAATTTTTTTTAAAGATTTTATTTATTTGACAGAGAGAGACACAGCGAGAGAGGGAACGCAAGCGGGGGAGTGGGAGAGGGAGAAGCAGGCTTCCTGCCGAGCAGGGAGCCCGATGCGGGGCTCGATCCCAGGACCCTGGGATCATGACCTGAGCCCAAGGCAGACGCTTAACAGACTGAGCCACCCAGGTGCCCCTACTCATTAAATCTTTAAATTCAAGTGATCTACTCTACTTCTTGGATTACTGAGGGGGAGAAGGATTGAGAGTTGTGAGAGAAATTATATGGGGCATCCCAGCTACAGATCCTGGATCCCATTTCAGTTAGAAAGTTTTTTATACGGAGAAAAGAAAACTGACCAGAATTAGCACAAAGAGTCCCCGCATCACCATGAAATGACTGCCCGGTTTTGGAGAGTCTAGGAAACCCCTCTAGACCAACAGGCGGGAGAGATTTTGAAGCTTTATTCCCAGATTAAAAATGTGGTTATTCTGTGATATGTACCCAGCGCTGACCTCGTGCCATGAAAGACGGAAACCATGGAAGACCGTCCGTTTCCTCCAGAAAAAAACTGGCTGTATGGGAAAGCTTGCCCATACACACCCACATTCACACACCCTCGGCTTTCAGAGAAGCAAATATGTGACAGCTTTTCCAAAGAGTACATTTTGAAAGTTATTTTAATAGTTTGATTTGTTAAATATCAACCGAGAAAAACCACTTTCAAGACAACAACATAATTTTCTTTTAACATCTGCCTCTCCTTTCTCATTATCCCTTGACTTCATTAGTTTGAAGGGATTCTGTGTGAAGCAGGTAAAGACAAGCCCCAGTGGAATTTGGATTATTACCATTAATGTAACAATGTAACTCCATCAGCACCCACGGGCTCTCAAGGCTTGGGGGAGTGCATGTGTTGTCCTGCAAAATTGGAACGATCTTGTGAGTTGCCTTAAGGAGCATGGATCTTAGTCGGTTTACTATTGGCCATGTTATGGACAGTCTACCTACAATATCCTGTAACTCATTCAGTCGCTTAACAAATAATTATTATCATGCGCACCCTTTTCGTGTTTCAATGTCTCACTGACACTTTGCTCCTTCAGTTTTTGCTTTGTTTTGTTTTGCAACTGGAAGCCCAGAAACAGTTTTAAGAATAACTTCCAAATGGAAAGGTACAAACTGAGAAAATGGGTCCCAGATGATGAATCATCTGTAAATATAATTAAGCCATTGACAAAGATTTGATTTATTTTCACCCTCTCCCTCTGACCTGAACGTGACCAAATAAAAATGAGGTGGGGGTTTCAAACAGTAATACGTGTTTGCTGAATAAATTTAGAAATAAGGAAATAAGAAATAAAATAGAAAGTAGAAACCATGGAGAGCCCTATCATGTCCTCCCAGAGATAAGGGGATGCTAACATTCTTTTGTGTGGAATTTTGCAAAAATGAAATCAAGATAATATGAACGGTTTGGGAACCTGCTGATTTTGTATTTATGTCCTGAGCCTCATTTCCTTTGACGTCATTTGAATACAGATGGGCAGCTGAGCAATCATCTTTCTTCCACTCTGTGTAAGTGACCACTCTCTTTGGCCCGTGTCTTCTCTGGGCATGCTTTTCCTATGTCAGAAGAGAATAATAGTAATAGCCAACATTTACTGAGCATTTATTATGTGCTAGTCCCTTTAATAGAGTATCCCTTGTGATCTTCCGAGCAACCCCAGGAGACCCAGTTTACAGATGAGGAAAACCGAGGCATAAAGACGTTCGGAGCATACGGCTAATACATGGCAAAGCCAAGATTGGAACCTAGGCGGTCTGACTCCATGATCACAGGCACTCCCCCCACTGCCTGAAAATGTGTCTGGATCTGTCAGATTTGAACAGGATTCAAAATCTTGGAACTCAGTCATGAGGCTGGTGGACAGCTTGGGCATCATCTGTTCTGTCTTCTTGGTTTTCGTTGAGTAACTTCGAGTCACCTTCTGTTCTTCTTTCTAGTCCACCATGCCGTCTCCTTGCCGTCCTGCTTTATTTTTCCTTCTCAAACCTCTGAGACTTGAGTGTTTGGGGACATGAAAGATTAATAACCCCAGTCTGGACCAGGCTGAGTGTGGGCCGGCCTCGTGAGAACTTTTCCCACACTTTGCTGCCAACAGGTCTCAGGCCTGAAGTGTACACACCCCTGTTATGTTTTCTAGCCGTGGGCCTCTCTGGAAGCAACCAGACCCACCGTGAACAGACTGCACCGTGGCGCTGAGGGAGAGACCCATGCCAGCCCTGGATGTCTTTACCTTCCTTCTAAAATGGGTGTCAGACCAGAGACACTCTGGAACCTTACCAAGCTGACACTTTAATCTATGTAACTAAATCCATCGGTGAAATACGAATGCTGTCTACATCATTTTTCCTTTCCTTGTCAGTTCTGAGCAGCCAGGAAAAGTTCGTCTTGGGGAATTCGCTTCCCCCGGGGCCTTTTCGAGTACTGTAGAATTCAGTAAGAAAAATGTGGGGGCCTGTCTCTGGGTCCAGAGCTCGGTGAGTAAGCTCGGTGACGGCGGACGTGTGGCTTCTCCCTGGACCCATCCTTCATTGATAAACCAACTGGCTTGGCTCAAATGGGTTCTAAATCTCTTCCAACCTAATTTATTAAGTGTGCATTTATTCATGTACTTAAGAATATTTTTAGGGGCACCTGGGCAGCTCAGTCAGTTGAGCATCCGACGGTTGGTTTCGGCTCAGGTTGTGATCTCGAGGTCATGGGATCCAGCCCTGCATCACGCTCTTTGCTCAGTGCAGAGTCTGCCTCAGATTCTCTCTCCCTCTCCCTCTCCTTCCCACTCACTCTCTCTCTCAAATAAATACATTTTTTAAAGATTTTATTTATAGAGAGAGCACAAGCAGGGGGAGCGGCAGAGGGAGAAGCAGACTCCCCGCTGAGTAAGGAGCCCGACGTGGGACTCGATCCCAGGACCCCAGAATCATGACCTGAGCTGAAGGCAGATGCTTAACCAACTGAGCCACCCAGGCGTCCCAAAAAATAAAATCTTAAAAAAAAAAAAAGAATACTTTTAAAGTAGCGAGCCTGTGCTCAGTGCTTGGGATAAAGCGGTTGACCAACAGACACGTAATCAGTCCATCTCGGGGGTGCTAAGGGCCACCAATGAAAAATACAGGGAGATAGAGTATGTGATGGGGCCCGGCCTCAGGCGCGAGGCCAGGCATGGCCATTGGGAGGAAGTGGATTTTAGCTGAGACCTGAAGGATGTAAGGGCATCAGCCAGCTGATGAAGGAAGAAAGGAGCTCTGCGACAGAGAGCAGGTCGGGTTTGGATCGCCCTGCCCCAGGCAGGATATAGAAACATTCAAGGAAATGGAAGAGCCCCAGTGAGCCTGGACTGTAATCGGTGAAGGGCATGTCCTTCAACTAACGTCCCAACTCCTTGCCTGATTGTGGCTGTGAGGCTCTGCCTACATCCCCAGCCTCAGCTCGTGGGACTCCACCTGTGACTTCTTCAGCCACATGGGTGCTCTTTTCCTTTCCCGTATCACTGACTCGAGCCTCGAGGCCTTGCGGGCGCTAAGACGCTTCCTTGGGCTCTCACTATGCCCAGGCCCCCCTCATCCTTCTGCAAGCAGCCCAACTGTGACCTCTTCCCCGAGACCCATCCTCATCACGCCATCTCAGGGAGGCCCCCCCTTCCCACCCCATCAGTCTCTGTCTCTGAACCTGTTCACCTCGGTTCTAGCCCTCGTGGTCAAGGTTATCGTGTGGACTCGTTCATTCCCCAAGGGCAGGAACCATATCCGCCTTCATCTTCTCATTACATGCTTGGGGTATGAAGGAGGCTGGAGTGCGGACAGATTAGAAAAAGCCTTACAGAGCTGAGTGAGGAGCTCAGGCTTCAGCCTGTGCGCAAAGGCATATATTCGCGGGTCTCGCGGTGGATGTGATCCTATCCCTGTGCTGCGTGTGTAGGAGTATTTTGTGCAGACCAGAGGGGAACGAGGCACCGGAAGGTCGAGGGAGACCAGGTGAGCCAGTTGCCATAGTCTGTTTAAGACGGGAGAGGGGCTTGCACTGGGATGGTGAGAGTGAGCACAGGGGCTGGACTCCAGGGGTGTTTAGAAGAGGAAGGTCTATAAGATTTGGTGATGTTTCGGTTATGGGAGTGGGGGAGAAGGGAGGACGAGGAAGCTCAGGCTTCCGGCATGAATAGATCCTTTTGCCAGGAGGGAAAGCAGCAGAGAAGGAGAAGCTTGTAGAGACAAGAGAGGAAGGGCCAGGTGCCAGTGAGCCATCCCGGCAGGAGATCTGTTGCAGGTACTGTGGGATACATGGATCTGGAGCTCCGAAGACAGTGTCCTGAGAGGCAGAGGTAGGCTTGATGAGGAGCATTGGAGGGAATAAACAGCCCCCCTTTGAGATTCCTGATGGAGAAGTCTGGCAACACAGCCAGGTTTGATGATGGCAGGAAAGCATATGGGATTCATGAGGATGCAAGAGAGCTTTAGGTCAGAGTGGAACACATTCAAGGATGCGAAAGGGTGTGGGGGTAGCGTGGGGCACCAAGTTAAGGACAGGAGAGAATTAGGGAATGGGACTGTGGGGGAGAAGGGGGGGCCATGGTTTATGGGACTGCCCTGAGAAATCACAGAGGACAGCACGGATTGGAGGCAAGGAGAAATGGCATAGTTCTCAGGATTGTCAAGATATAAAGCTGGTTCTCTGACTCTTCAGACGGGACCTCTCCATGGCACTGGTACCCAGGGTGCGACCTCTGATAACCTTTCCCTCCTCATTTTGGGCTTCTGGGTTAGCCGCGGGCTTCCTTGAACTCTGCTTGGCTCTTCACTGACCCACTGCAAGGTGCACCTGTGGACTTTTGGTTTTTAGTTGAAGTCAATCGAGAAAACTTGTGTGCTCGTTCCAGTTGGTTTCTATCACTTTAAAATGGGGAATGCCACACAAGCAGTTTGCAGAACACGTAACAGGCAGAAAAAATTCGCACGTAACGCCATCACCAGATCTCAAACCATGAGTCTGACAGCATTCTGTTCCTTTTATTTGCTATGGGTATTTTTACAGTTTTACAAATTCAGTTTTGCTCCCTGTTTATTGCTCAGCATTTCGAACATCTCCCGCGATCCTCCAAGATTTTCATACCTGTTACTTTGAGGCACTATATTATAAACCGAGATCCACGCTTGTCTGAAGTTCTCAGCGTATAAAATTATAGAAAGCACAGGTGACGTCCAGCTCACTCTGTCCGCACTCACTGCACCTCATTCCCCAGAGAGCCCGTGCCTGTAGTCAGTGCATCTTTCCACACATCTTCTGGGCATTTGCAGGCACAAATGAACATACATACATATACATCCTACATACATATATATACACACACATACCTATTTATATGCCTATATATATATTGCTGCACACAAAGTAATATTCTGAAACCTTTTCCCCTTACTTACGACATCACAGACATTATTTCATGCCAGCAAACACAGACCTATCTCATTCTCATTTATAGCTGCGTATAGACATGCCATAATTACACATGCTGTAATTTACCCAACTAGACACCAGTGGTACTTATTCACATAAGAGGCCTGCAGTAATAACCCATGCTGACACATCCTTGTGCGCGCAGAGTTGTAGTCTTGAGAATTGTTAGCAGTAGAACCCCTGAGTGGAAGGGAATGTGCATTTTAAAATTTGAGAGATAGTGGTCAAACCGTGCTCTGTAAATGTTATATTTCTACATTTTCACCAACTGTTCCTCTCTCTCCAAATCCTCTACTGAGTCTTTGGACCTTTGCCACCAGATGAGGGAGATTGAGCGTCTTGCTGTGATTATAATAGGCATTTCTTCAATTTTGAGTGCACTTGATATTGTTACATGTGTTTATCCATTTATATTTCATCTTCTGTGGTTTTCTTGTCCCTGTTCTTTCTTTTTTTTTAAGATTTTGTTTATTTATTTATTTGAGAGAGAGAGAGAAAAGATCGTGACCTGAGCCAAACCCCAACAGTCCAAGGGATGCTTAATCGACTGAGCCGCCCAGGTGCCCCCCGCCCCCCATGTTGTTCTTTCTTTTATTGAATTATGGGGGTGTTGTTGATTCATTAGTTCGTTGTGTGTGTGTTAACAAAAGTTTTGCCCAGATTTGCCTATCTTTTGACTTTATGTTTTCTCCCCTGTACCAGAATTTAAAATATTCATGTACAGAAATGTTTCAGGGTTTTTGGTTATGGTATTCTCTCAATGGTTGTAGAATTTTCTAGCAATTCAATGTGTTATTATTAAACAATTTTACCATTAAACATGTATCTGCGGCTTGCATTTTTTTTTCCATTTTGGGGGCAAAATATATTTTCGAGGTGGCAGTATTAGATTATGACTCCTGATAATACATTGGCAAGATAAGTTTCCAAAAAGAAAACCCATCAGTAATTTGTGAGAACACTAAGAAAACAGTCTTTCTAAGAGACTTAGACCTGACATTCCTTTGTAGTATAACATTTATACTTGGGTTTCCTTTTTTAGGGGGTGGGTGGGCAGAAAGGGGTTGATAGGGCTGAAGAGGTCTATTAAGGTTTATTGGCGAGAAATGGGAGTTGGTGTCAACCTGCTACAACCAAGCCTTTCACACATCAGAGGGCCCCACACCCCAGGCTCTGTGGGAATGGCTTGCCTGCTCAGCATGTGAATGCTTCCCAGTGACCTTGGAGTCATCTTTGCACCTCCAAAAACCACATAATCCTCTGAAAGTGGATTAGACCTTAGAGTTTGAGGCCCGTATAGTGTTTCTCAGACAACAGAAACAACTCAGCTGCTTCGGGTTGTGGTCAGTGGCCTGGGGATTCTGCTGGAGAGGGCAGGCTCGCTTGACCCTGTTTCGCACAAGCTAACAGTTATTTTACTTATACACCTTTTTTTCTTATGGAAATGTTCATAGGTACCTATTAGGGGTTGAACGGTGTCCCTCCCTGATTCATACGTTGAAATCTTAACACCCAGTATCTCAGAATGTGACTGTGTTCAGAGACAGGGCCTTTAAGTAGGTAATTAAAGGTAGAGCAGACCTTCCAGGTGGGCTCTAATCCAACTGATGGGCGTGCTTATAAGAAAGGAGACGACACACCCAGGGTGAAAGACTGTGGGGAGAGCAGGAGAGGAGGCGGTCATCTGCGAGCTGTGGTGAGGGGCCTCAGAATGGAAACTTGACCTTGGCTTTCCACCTCCAGAACGGTAAGAAAATAATTTTCTTTCATTTAAGCCACTGAGTTATTTGAGCCACCTGTGGTCCTTTGTTATGGCAGCCCTCATAAATTAATACAGGACCCCAAAATGAGCAGAATAGTATATCTTAGGTACTCACCCCTGTGCTTTGACAATTACCACATTTTGCTAATTGTGCCTTAATCTCCTCAGATGGTTTTTCCGGAGTATTCGAAAATAAATCTTAGACATCCTATGAGTTCCCTGGATAAATAGTTCAGTATGCATCTCTGTTTAAAGACTTTTTAAAAACAAATTCGCCAGGCCATGATTTCACCTAATGAAACCAACAATAATTTCTTAATACCTCTTATCCAGGCCATGGTTAAGTTTTCCCAGGTGTCTCAAAGGAGGCTTTACTTTGTTTACAGATCATTTGAATCCAAATCCAGTTCATGTATTTGGTTGTTACTTTTGGGAAGTCTCTTGTATTGTAGAACAAACCACAGTCTCTACCCTTTCCGTGGTAGAACTTGTTGGGAAATGCTGGATTATTTGTCCTGTGGAATGCCCTCCGTGCTGGGGTGGCTGACCGCTTCTTGACTGTGGTGTTGAGCTGGATCCTTTCCGTGTTTTCCATCGTATTTGGGTATTTAGATTTATCATCGTATTGGGTATTTAGATTTAGAGGCTTCATTAGGTTCAGGTTCAACATTTTAGGCTGTGTTATTTCACTGGGGGTAAATTTTGCATTTAAACTGTTCAAATAATCAATGATTTATTTTGTATTGGAAAGCCTGTGAACAATACATAAAAATCATCTTGGGTAACAAGTAGAGTGATTTTGCATATTAAGCACCAAGTGAGGGCAAAAAGAGAAATAAATGAAGACTTAAGTCTGGTTGCTCATGTTCACTAAAAATCTGTCCTGGGGGCGCCTGGGTGGCTCAGTCGGTTAAGCGTCTGCCTTTGGCTCGGGTCATGATCCCAGGGTCCTGGCACTGAGTCCTGCGTCAGGCTCCCTGCTCCGCGGGGAGCCTGTTTCTCCCCCTCCCACTCCCCCTGCTTGTGTGCGCTTGCTCTTTCTCTTTCTGACAAATAAAGCCTTTAAAAAAAAAAAAAATCTGTCCTGGAACGGGAAGTTGCTGACTTGAAGAATGATCGCCATATATGTTTGAGGTCACAGGGACTCAAATTACTTTCTTTTTCTCCTTTCTTTTAAACCATGCTGGTGTGGCAGCTGCTTAGCTATAAATATGAAGTGGCCAAACAAGAGTGGGCTCCCTGTTCTTGACCTTGTCGGGGCTTCCTTTCCCATGAGCCACTGGAAGCCACCCTGTTTACTTGCTGTATTTGTGCTTTACCCCATGATTTCAGGGGACTGCCCGTCCATGGGAATTGGGCTTCCCTAAAGCCCTGTTTACAATAACACAAGACTGGAAATGACCTCCCCATCCTTCAGAAGGGGACTGGTTAAAAACATGACAATACTAAGCAGCCTTTAAAAATAGTTCTCTAGGGCTGTGTGTGTTCATGAGATACCACCGTCTCCAAAATGTGCATTGAGGAAAGTGAGTTTGAAAAGTGTATGTGGTGGCGGGGCGGGGGGGGGGGGGGGGGCTACCATATGTGTAACACAAGGTTTAGTAGCCGTGTGGAATATTATCGCAAGACTCCCTAGGAAACAAGGGGATGGGAGGACCAAGGGAAACACCAGACTTGCTTTTTATTGTAGACCCTTTGTGCTCGTTGCCTTTTTAGCTGTGTGTAGAAATGACTTTTTTGAAAAATAATCCATTCCTTGGAAATGGGAACAGGCTGAATGCTTGTCAGTGACGCTCCAGAGCTGAGCCGGTCGTTTTCAGTTCTTGGGTGTGTTTATCGAGTCCGGGAGATGACAGACAGTGGTGAGGCTTTTGTTTGAAACACTTTTCAGGTTCATTTGATCACTTTAAAGAGGGAAACCAAACAGACTTTTGAAACAGTTTTCACATATCAAACGTGTTCTGTGTTTGAAAGGGCTTTAACTCACAAATAGACCTTTCTCTGCGCTGACATTGTCCGCTTTGAGAAACTAAATCGAGTAGCTTGTACCCCAAAAAAAGGTATAAATTATGATTACTTGTGATCAAACATGGAATGTCAAGTCTGGAAGGAAGAAAAAGAAACTTCCCAAATAGAGTCTGTGTTAGTGTTTCCATAAAGCATACCATGTACTATACATTGCAGGGTACCAGCTAAGGAAGTCTATTAATAGACCTGGTGAAACAATAATGGGAGCCCATAGGGCCTGGTCATTTTTAAAGATAGGAGAATGAGCTCTTGGCTTTATAATTTTAGAGCTGTTAAAATACCTGCCAGCAAGACCTCTTATTTGTGAGGATTTTTTTTTTCCCCCGTTACATTGTGTATGGAAAGACATTTTCAAACAAAGTGCAAAAACCATTGAAGAAAACTCAGTCACGGCTATGAAGCTTGATAGTGTAGTCCAGAAAAACTGTGCTTACAAATTTGAAAACAGTTACTGAGTGCTTGGGTTAACCCTCAAGCTCCCATGCTGTGGGAAACCCTGACTATGGAGGTAATTCATATAGAAAGAATTGGCAGTAAGTACAAATCCTATAGAGCTGGGAAAAAAAAAAAAGATCCATTTCAAAAGAATTATCCTAGACTTAATTGATGAGTGTCCCAAAGGCTATCTGTCAGTGTGACAAAGATATGTACACACGGAAGGAGATGCTACCTTGTTCTAGGCTTCTGGAATCTCTTGATTGAAACACCACAGCGCAGAAGTTCCCGGAGGGACTGTCTTCCACCTTGTAGAGCCCTTCATTTTAACAGCTGAGACCATCCTATGTCCATCCCAGGTATGAGAGCATCCAGCTGATGGGACCTCTGAAGCTTCCCCGTAATTCTTTTCCCAACGAGCTGATCAATTTCCTCATGGATTCTTTCGGGTTAAGGAATTGACAGTGGCTATACAAAAATGTCAAGACATCACAAATAGAGCGTGGTGGTTAAAGGCTAGGAGTGTAGAGCTGGAAGGATATGGGTGTAAATCTTAACCACCACCCCCCGCCCCCGCCCCGGTCTGTTAGTTGTAAAACCCACCACAGAGGCTGGAATGAAGGTTGAAAACTATAATACCATCTCTTAACTCCAAAGATTCCTCCCTCTGGAAGAGGCCCACCTCTCCTGGGCTCCTGAATCCAGTTGCAACAATTGGCAGGTAGAGTCATAATAATACAAACGATTAAAACATAGGAGAAATGAAGACCAAGTGGGGAAGCAGGTGGCTCACCATGGGGGTGGGGTGGGGGTGGGGCACGGCTTCCGGAGGAGGACCTGCTCTGAGCGTTGCAGCAAAGCTAAAACAGGATGTGGGGAGTTAAGGAATGCATGTAGCCCTAGCTCACAATGTGACCATGACTCCTCTCTCGTGTTTGATTAGGTTGCTCCTTCTGAGGGTCTTGGTAAGTCCACGGGGGCTGTGGTATATTTGGAGTTTCTTTTAACCAGGGTTGCAGCAGGGCAGAGTTCTCAGGCCTCTTCCTATATTCTAGAACACCTTTTGCTCTTTTCCTCTCTGCACATCTCCTGCTTCATCCCTCCCCAAGGGGAGGGACTATGCATCTAGACAAATGGCAGGGTATGGGTGAGGCCATAATACTGTGGGCAGGACCACCATGTATAAAATAATTGCATCCTTCTTTGCTGACTCTCCCTGATTCCTGTCTCCCAACCCCAGGTGTCCCAAAGCAGTGAGAGCTTTCTGTTGACCCCACTGATTGTAAGGTCCCTCCTCTTCGAGTGCCCTGGGAGGCCCCAGTTTCTATTACAGAAGCTGTGGCACATAGGAGAATCTCAATCAAGGATGACGAGATTGAGAAATGCTCTGGCAAAGAGAAACCCCTTCCTCTTGCTTAAACATGTTTCTACTTAGATTAATACTAAATGCTCACAGTGGTTGTGACCTACTTAGGAGTCAGAGGAGTTTTCTTAGAGCCATTACTGGCATCAAATTTGGATTATAGCTACGTTGGCAATCTGTGAAATGGGTTGACGCAGTTGACCTATATCAATGAATTCTTTCCAGCAGCAGTCTGTCCATGTGTGAAGAGCTCCTCCTAGGCTGTTCTGAGGCACTTTGGAACTCAGAACATCTGCTTTTATGCAGGCCCACTGGGATGCAACATGACCTGGAGGTTTCTACATAAGGGTCTGGGGATGTATACGGTTAACAAGAGGTGGGTCCCAAGGCACCTGCAGCAGAAGGATCATGTTGCTGCTGCAGATTTCTGCAGATGTGCATTGGTTCTGGAGCTGGCCCCCATGGGGGAGCCTCTCCATTCTTATGGCAGCTTCTTCCTCCTTGGAAGAAGGCTGTGGCTCTGTGTGTGTGCGTGGGGGGTGGGGTGGGGAGACTGGGGACTCATTCCTCATTTGTCTGAGCTTATCCCAGATTCTCTCTCTCCAGCCTTCCCACCAGCTCTAGAGAAAAACATAAACATGTCTGCCTTTCGTAACTGAGGAAGCTAAAGAGCACTGAAGAGAACAGACATGCCAAAAGACCCAGAACACCCCAAAGTGGCCCTGGCAAAGAAGCAGCAGATTCTAGGGCTCTTGGACTCATGTCCTGCGATACTGACCCCAGCCTCTCTCGCGGTGTGTCCTTCCAGATACACACAGGACTCACCCCCTCCCCACAAGCAGGTCTCTGCTTAAGTAGCAGAGAGTCCTGCCCTGATCTCCTTCTGTGGTGACTCCCCTTCCCAGAAAGTGTCCTCTCTTTCTACTTGGCCTGCTTCGGCTTTCTTCCTAGCTCTTCTCACCACCTGTTATGTTAGATATTAATGTATTGATTGCTTGTGAGCTCCAACTAGAACACAGTGTTTTGGGGGCTCCTGGGTGGCTCAGTCGGTTAAGCATCTGCCTTCCACAGAGGTCATGATCCTGGGATGGAGCCCGGCAGCATTTCTCTGCCTCCCTCTGCCCCGGCCTTCCCCCCTGCTTTAGAAATCTTAAAAAACCATAGTGTTTGTGGGAGCAGGGACTTTTTTTCACTGCTGTGTCCCAACATCCATATAGAACAAGCCCTGGCACATAGGAGGCCATGACCACTTGCTAGGTAGAAGAATGACTGCCAGCTAACAGTAAGGCTTTTGTCAGTGCTAGGCTTTTGATATGCATTCCTTCATCAGATTCTTACACCAGTCTAATAAGACAGATGATAGAATTATCCACATTTTATAAATGAGAAAGCTGCCACTGAGAAGTTGAAGAACTTGTCCAAAGCCCTGCAGTTTATTAAGGTGAAACTTACCTAAACTCAAGGGCAAGGTAACCACAGGTCCCTTGTTCTCCACACTCTGCTGCCCTTTGACGTTTTTACCTTCCTGACCCTCGTTCTCAGAATCTCGGGCGAAGATCACTCGAGCACAAGTCCTTACTTTTGGAAAATAGTTAAAATCTGCTTTTTACTGATCATTTTTAATGGGGAAAAAAAAGTCCCCAAATAAAAGGATAACCTGCTAAAATATTCCGAGAAGCAAAGAGTAGGAAGAAAGTCTGGTATAGGATCTACAAGGGATATGAACAGAGGAAACCTGCTCAAAGATTGTCATTATTTTTGGATTCACTTAAATGACTCCAGAGAAATACTTTGAGATGACAAGTTAGTTGGCACGTTGAAAAAGGTCAAGCAATTTTTAAGAAATGTTAGGTCCTGAGTAAATTAGAACTTGTAGTTTTATTTTCCTGGGCATGTGAATGCCAGGGTCAGAGTAGAGGAAGTCTCTCTGTGTCACCCGTCAAGATCTTGTCACATCAGAATTGCCTTTTGGGCAATCTCGCCAGTAGCTGGAATGAAACCATTAGTGGTGACTCCCATCTCCTGTTAAAATATTTCTCCTGAGGGAGACAGTCCTTGAGTGTTCTCTTTTAAGTCAATGTGTCCAGTTCATGAAAAGAATTTAAAAGGTAGAAGGGTAGAACGCACATGAGGACTTGCATTCCTGAGTGAGGACAGGGAGCCGAAAGCGGGGAGAGGAGAGAACATGAATCAGCAGGTGTCCCCCTCCTTGGTACATCTAAAATGGGAATTTAAATGAGATAACAAAAATAAAAATAATTACTTTCATTAAGAAGTTCCTCTTGGTCAGCTGTTGCAAGGTAAATGGAGATATGCTAAAAATTTTAAGGGTTTATTTGAGCATAAATTGATGGGAATCAGGCGGCGTCTGCTATAGCAAATAGAAAGGAGCTCCGAGGAATTGTACAAAATGCAAGGCTTCCATAGGCACAAGGGAATGGGAACAAGGAAATGAAGTTAAAAAGAAAAAAAAAAAAAACCAAAAAACATGTTATTGCAAGGTCACTTTCCTTTATGGGAATAGCCAGGGTCTATCAGGCAGATTAACTAGTGTTGATCAAAGGATTCCGGATTGACTGGTTTAAAATGCCATTTCTGGGAGAGCCAAAACTAAGTCTGTTTGGTCACGTGGCACTTGGCAGAAGCGACTCCATTTTGGGCTGTTTTTAACATCTATAAAAGGACAAGGACTGGACCTATTCATTCAGCCTGTACCCCCAGCACTGAGCCCAGTGCCTGGCATGTAGTAGAATCTCAGTAAATAATTGTTGGGTAGATGAATGTATGGTTCTTAAAATATGCCTCAGGCTCTTCCTTCCCCTCCCTCCTTCCCATCCTTCACGCAAAGTTTTACCTACTCCCTCCCACCACCCTCTGCCTGGGAAGTGAATCCCTCCTCTGACTGTCCAGCAAATATTTCCGTGGTGAATTTCCGGAAGAATTCATCATCTATAGACAGTAAAATCTATTCAAAAGTTGGAAGATTAACTTGTCATCTTCTGTCATAAAATGTTTCATATGTTTATCTTTGTGCATGTGGATGATAAACCTCAGAAAGATAGGGGTTTCACAACTTTGCTTCCTTAATGATTTGAACATAAATAAAGCTGGTGATTGGGTTTTATAAGGAAATGCCTTTTTAAAAAAAGATTTTATTTTAGACCGAGCGTGCAAGTAGGGGGAGGAGCAGAGGGAGAGCGAGAATCCCAAGCAGAATCCATGCCCATGGAGGTTGACACGGGGCTCAATGTTGCAACCCCAAGATCGTGACCTGAGCTGAAACCAAGAGCTGGATGCTTCACTGACGGAGCCACCCAGGCACCTCAGGGAAATGTCGTCTTTCAATTGAAGTAAACTAAAGGGAAGTGGGAAAACCAAGACACCAGGCATATTCTCTTAATGCTTCCATATCTCAGAAACAGGATTTGATAGTGCTGGATGAAATAAACACATTGATCATTGATAACATACTGATCTCAACGGAGTAATTGACTTTTTTTTAAGTCCTATTTGGACAAGAAATGTGCCATCCTACACATCTATGTAGGACTTTACCTGAGAAAATGAAAAGTGTGTTAATGGCAAGTGCCATACTATAGCATTAAAATAGGCTTTCCTTTCTGATTGGGAAGAGCTGCATTTGATGGCCGTGAGACTCCTGAAACCATATTTTGTCTTTGGGTTACGCTGAAATTTTTATTAATATTCTTCCCAACTGCAGAATTTGAGTTTTTTTTTTGTTTTTTTTGTTTTTTTTTTTTTTTGAGGTCTCACTATATATTCTTCAGACCGGTTTCCTTCCCAAGAAGCCATTCTCACCACTACTCATCAACCTTGTTGTCTTTCTAAGGACAAGTCCTTTCAATTTGTTTTTATCTCTCGGAAGGGTGTGAGCACAAAGACCAGGGCTCCACATCAGTGTCTACATAATGAAACAGTCCCCACCACCCACTATGTTCTCTGTTGGGTTATCACAGTGTTGAAAGTTCATCAGGGTCCCCTCTAACCCCACCCCCACCCCCTACTTCACAATCAAATAAACCCATGAGGAAGAAAAGAAAATCCACCACATAAAACGGTCAGCAGGATATTGGGAGCAGATGAAGGCCAACTTGAAGATTGCTGCTGCAGGTCAGGATTTGAGCTCATGGGCCCTCGCATGAGTTCTGGGTTTGGTTTTTTGTTTTTTTTGTTTTTGTTTTTTTTGTTTTTGTTTTTTTTGTTTTTTGAAGAAATCTGGCCTCAGGTGTGATCATGTGTGCCGCCATCTTGATAGCCATGGCATACTAAGCTCACTTGGCCCAGCTGCTCCTGTGGGGTGCTACACAAAAGAGAATGGAATGCATGCCTTTAAAGACAGTGCCAACTTAGGAAGTAAGGGTTCACTCTGGCTTCATAGGTTATGGCAGTTTTGCTGTGTCTTTCCAGGAAACCTGGTTTTCAGGGTTACAGAGCAGGGTAGCTCTCTTGTCATTTATTACCCATCACCCCCTTCTAATAAGATCATGACCGAGGTTCCCTTCATGCTGTGTTCAGAGGCACGTGGAAGGTCTCTCCCTCCAAAAAGCCAGCTCTAACTCAGTAGGTACCGGACACTACTTAAGTACTCCCTAGGTATTAAATCTTGGCAACACTTCTCTGAGACTGGGGCCTTTATCATCCCATTTTACAGATGGGGAGACTGAGGGAAAGGGAGGTCTTGCCCCAGCTAATCAGCTGAAAAATGACAGAATCAAAATTCAAACCCAGGCAACCTGAAGCCAGAGCCTGCCCTAAATCTCTCTTAATCCCCAAGCACCTCCTGTTACTGCATAAATACCTCACAGAGTGGACACATACTCCCAAACAACCAAACCCTCCCGCTCCTATCATACTTTTATTCTCCCCCCCCCCCCCCGCTCTTCCTCCTCCTCTGTTGGAAGCAAACCTAAGGGTGCTATCAACTTGGATTTTTCACTTCAACTTGGACAAGTAGAATCCCTCCTTTTACTCTTTAAAACCATCTTAGATTTTGTGTAACTTGATACTTGGACAAAGACCTACTTAAGAAAAAAAAAGCAAAGCTCTGTGCTAAAGTCGCATCATCCTCTGGGATGCATGCGTTGTACTTAAGAGCTTACCATCTTCCCCATAAGCCAGTTTGGGGGAGGAGGCAGTATGTCTTTGGCTCTTGAACACTGCTGGCCTCCGAACCTCATTGTGGCAAGTCCCTTTTCGAAGCCGGGCTCTAGCTCTAGACAAATGATTGTATGAAGTTTTAAATAAACATACAACATTCACGTTACTCTGTTTCTTGAAATGATTTATCGTCATTTCGTTCTTTTAGCCCTGCTCTCCGGACATAAAAGACATGAGCTTTTGCTGTTTATACAAACCAAATCCTCTGTTTGCTCTGATTAAGCATTCATGGGTCTTTAATACAGCACAGGCTTGAGATTGGGGATTATTCCCTTTGGGAGCGGTGGAATTAAATACATTAGCCAACAGAGATAAGCAAGGGTACCAGAGTTTAATTGCCGTTAAAATGGATATGGAGGGTAACAAAAATAGAAGGCAGGAAAACAGCCCGTATTCTCCTTCTCTGCCACGGTGGATCAGGTCCTTGGATCCTGTGACTTGGAGCCTGTCAGAGCCATCAAAGCTAATGGCCTGGAAGTTTCAGGGAAAAGGGGGCAATTGTATGGGGAGACCAGTTGGTCCTGAATGCCTAGATGCTTTGTGCTGGGGAAGACAACTACTTTGACGTGAGGGCATCTCCGTGTTGCCCGCCGTTGGAGACTTCTGCTCTACCTGGTCTAGGCACGGTTGACGATCAGTGGGGGAATTAAGTTACCCAAAACTGTCCTCCCTCTCAGAACGCATTTTAGAAATACAGAGAGAGAAACCACCGTCTTCTGTGGCCCCCACCAGTGACTGGACAGAGAGGAAATTTTCGTAGGTAATTTCAATTAGCAGCCTTTCATTTTTTCACCGTTTCACAATTGGCTGGTCTGTCAGCACTTTCTTCTTTCTATATGTGGATATTGTAAATAGACATCCTCACATTCCCCCAGAAGCTGACACTTGGAGCCAGCCATGGCCATGAGATGGGTAACTTGTCCAGTTAGCTCCTATGGAGCAGATATGATGGACTGTTTTGTTGTTGTGTGTTTTTCTTCTTAATATCCCTACGCGAGTCTGATAGATTTTTCACTTCAATTTGGAAATCTTTAAATTTTCTGGATTTTAAGTTGAAAACCAGACCAGCAGTGCTCTCTTCCAGGGCACATATATTAAAATTGGAAAAACCAGCTGGGCGGGGTGGCGGGGGGAGCACACACAATGAAGTCTTGCCATTTTCAGCAATGAGAATTAACATAAACACCCCAGAAAATAGGAGTTTGTCAGAATGAGGGAAACCTTGAATTAAAAATACATGGGCTGATTTAATTTATTTGAAATTGGCAAAACTAATTCATAGTGACAGAAAGCAGATCGGAGTTGGCCTGACACCAGGGGAGTGGGGGAGGGCAGTGATGGACTGCAAAGGAGCAGGAAAGCTTCTGGGGGTGTTAGAAATGTTCTTCATCTTAATTGTAGTAGTTGCACAAATTAAACTCCTAATACCACACACTTAAAATTAATTCATTTTCTTGTATATAAAGGAATTACTAAGAAGCCATGGAAAACCTTTCTGAATCCTCTTTTATTTTTTAATAGAAAATGGTTGAACTCCTACTCAAAGAATCAATGGTAGAATGGATTTTTTTTTTTTCCCAAACAAAAATAATATGTATCCATCAGCTCTAAGTGGTGTAGCTGACAGGCTGAGCTGAGCTTGCCAACTGCTATCTGAGAAGTTTCGGGCTGGCTCTCCCCCAGGCTGCGCACAGTTTTCCCTACTGAGCACAGTGGTGGGATTTGTTCTCCATCATAGATCACCAGGCACCCAAATTAATTGCAAGATGGGCTTTAATCTCCCACATGAACGTGGAAATAAGTGTCCATCAACTTCGTGCCCGGCCCGTCATTTTTTATGCTCCACGTGGCAGTTGGGGAGCAACTCTGGAAGGTTGTCTGTGTTTTTGTTCACGGAGGCCAGTTAGATGTGGGATCAGAAGGGTGCTCCAGGTCAGCCCCAGCTCCGAAAAGGAAGTGGCGTCTGTAAGTTGCAGGAGATGCCACGGTGAGCCAGGTAATGCTGGTCCGCACCACTGCCGTGGTGGCCGGGCCCTGGGTCCCAGGTCCAAAGGCCACACTGGTTGGGCTGCCCCCTGTCCGGTCGGGCCCTCCCGCTTGCCTCCTTCCTGCCCTGGCCAGGCACCAGGTGCTTACCCCCACCCCCACCCCCCGCAGGACGTGCCCCCTGTGCCCACACTCTTCCCCACTGCAGGGGCGCATGGCCCTGGATAGAGTTTGGGTTTTGTGGTTGAACAGTTGACAATGAGCATTCCCCTAGAGGAGAAGCAGCTAGAGCCCAGCTATTTCTCTCTGTCTGTGGTCCCTCAGGCTCTTGGAGTGTTTACATGAAACTCCAGGCCAGGGAAGAGAATTTACAACCTTATCATGGAATTTCAGCCGTTCTTGGCTTGGCGGGGTAGGGGGTGGTTGGGTTGATGTGTGTCTCCCTAGCTCCTTTTCCAAAGGAGACTTCTGGTTTCATGTAGGCTGGTGGTTCTTTCCTCTCCTCTCCTCTGCCTGAAGTTCCTCTTTGAAGATTTTCTGTCATGTTTATTGGGATAACGAGGATTTATTCTTGATTTCTATGCCAGGATTATTGTCAGGCCCTGATTACTATAGTTACGGATTCTTTTAAACACCACAAATTAGATTTAATCAATATAAAGATTGCTACAGATCAGTATTTCTCTTTAAAAACGTAGCATTTATTGATAATATTCAGACGAATATTCAGACTATACCTAAGGTACAAAGGACAATGTACAGTGAATAGAGAGTGTAAGTAAAGAACCAGTGTATCCTGACTAGTTCCTTGTAAGATCTTTCAACTCCCCGTCCCTCCCTGATCCCCATCCCAGCCTACCCAGAATTCCCAATTAGCAGCTTCTTACTATTAGGCAAATTTACCATGTGCTTCCATCTGTAAAAATGTGGTTTTTGGAATTGTTCATGTTTTCGAGCTTTATATACATAAAATCATATTAAACATATTCTTTGTGGCTTGTTTTCAAGTAACATTCCTTAGTTAAGAGTCCTTCATTCTGCTGCATGTAGCATGATCTAATTCACTCTTCCATTCTGTTGCTGATGGGCATCTAGGTTACTCTCAGTTGCTTCTTTTACAGTAGTGCTGTTGTGAATGTTTGTATACATTTTTCCTGATGGATCGTCTAGAATTTTCTAGGCCTAGGGATCTATAGCTGGGAGTGGGATTACTGGGTCACAGCGATGTGCATCTTTATTGTAATGCCTGATTGTTTTCCATACGGGCTGCACAGATTCACTCTCAGTAGCAGTGTATGTGGAAATTGTGCCTACCTCAGCTGATAGTTCCTCTCGTCAGGTATTTGTCTTTGCCAGTTGAGTGGTAAGAAAATGGATCCTTACGGTGACTTTTAACTTGCATTTCTCCAGAGGTTGCATATCTTTTCTTTGGCCATCTGGATTTCCTCTTCTGTGAAAGGCCTGTTTTCCATTGCCCATTTCCGCTTGTTCATTGTGTATTTTGCAAGTATTTTCTCTTGATTTGTGGCATGTCGTTTCACTGTCTTCATGGTAAATTTTGATGAACTGAGGTTCTTAGTTTCAGGTAGTTTCCTTTACTAGTCTTTTTTAGAGTTGGTTCTTTTTTGGGGGGGGTCTTATATAAGGAAACCCTCCTTTAATCCTAGGTTATAAAGATAGTCTCCCATATTTTCCAACAGTTTTATAACTTTGTACATTTAAGTCTCCCACCCACCTGGAATTGATTTTCATATGTGGCGTGAGGTACAGGCCCAGTTTCATTCTTTACCATGTGGATATCCAGTTGTCTCAGTAACTTTTATTAAAGTCCCTGAAATATAAGGGCTACTTTCAAAAACTGTGTGTGTGTGTGTGTGTGTGTGTGTGTGTGTTTTCTAGGCTCTCTATTTTGTTGCTTTGATCAATTTCTTTATCCCCAATTTGATAACACACTGAATCAACTATTACACTTTCATTGTGAATCGTGGTATCTATTAAATTCCCTCTTGATCCCTTGATATTTCACATAAATACTAAAATCAGCTTGTCAGTTTCATGGGGAAGAAAAACTTCAGGGATTTTTATTGGAATCTTACTGAATCTAAATATCATTTCGGGGAACACTGATACCTTAATGATGTTGAACCTTTCAGTCCATGAACATGGTATAGGATTTGATTGAAGCTTTCTCTAATGTATTTCAAAAGAGCTTTAAAATTTTCTTCATATAAATGGTACATCTCTTTCCTTAAATTTATTCCTAGAATATCAATACTTTTGATATATTAATGATAATAAAAAAGTTAACTATTCCACTGGTGGAGGAGAGGAAAGGAATTGATTTTTTTTTTTGTCCTTTGACTTTTGTATCTAGAAACTTGGAATTCTTTATTTGTAGATTAATTTATTTTACACAGTCATTTTATGTGGGGAAAATAGTTTTCTTTCCAATTCTTATACTTATTTATATTTCTTGCCTTAACTGGAGAAAGGTTGAATAGAATTAATAATAGCAGGCAACTTTGTCTTCTGACTTTAAAAGGAATGCTCTCAACATTTCACCATTATATGTAATGTTGTCTGTAGAACCTCTTTATCAGTGGTTAGTAAGTATAGCTCTATTCCTTCTTGGATAAGATGTTTTTATTATGACTATATAGTCAATTTTGTTCAACATTTTTTCATTACTGAGATAATCACATGGCTTTCGCCTGTTACTCTGATGAATTTCTGTAGTTGATTTTCTAATGTTAAAATAACATTGCAATGTAGGAAAAAAACCTCAACTTGATCATGATATATAACTTATTTACATCATTGGGTTTGGTCTGCTAATAGTTTCTTAGGATTTTTCTGTCTAATGTTCCAAGTCTTTATTTCATAGAAGCAAAATAATTTCACCAGTGTTTACCCAGCCTCAATGATACTGGACCTGAGGAGACTAACTTAAAAAAAACTATTTGCCCCCTTGTGACCTGGCAATGCAGGCGTCAAATAAAAGTCTTTCATGAGTTATCCTAGAATCATTGTATATGCTTGGTGTTTCACTCCCCAAATTTATTCTGTACCCTTTGACTTTTAAATCTTTAATTCATTATCCAAGCAACTTTTCAACCAGCATGAAAGGAAACTAAATTTGAAGGTGACGCTTCAAGGTAAGAGTTGGAGACTCCCAATTTTCACCTGGTTCCCAAGGACCTTTGGCCGTAAGGAAGCATCTGGATTTTGTATCTAAAAAATGATACAGCCACTTTATTTTTGTGCTTCCAAGTAATTGTGCTTATTAGATTGCCACGCTCGCCTGGCTTTTCCTCACAATTGAATCATCAGCTTTTTTAGGACGGGCTATGCAGGCTCTCGTCCTAGTCGGGTCTGCCCTAGTGCGCATGCTCTGTGTTCAGTCCGCAGTGCTCCATGCACTCCATAAATAGGGACCAATTGTCGAAGTCTTGAATAAACATGCTGTGAGGGTCAGTGGTAAAAGCCAGTGTCTTAGGCCTTCATGCTTCTCAACAGTTACTTAAGAATTCAAAAACATTTGTCTAACTTTGCAGTGAGGCTTCCCACAGGGGAGTAAACAACACTGAGCTAAAGACGCATGCTCTGGAAAATGAAGTAAGTAGCAGAGCCCTCATGTGAATTCCTGAGATACCATGTAGGGCAGGGGATAGGTTCAATCTGAACTTGCCCCCAGTGTCTCTCTTGCCACATGCTCCAGCTGACTTTTAAGAGGAATCAAACCTTTCATTTTGTTAGCGATCCCTTTTGCGCTGAGATCCCTTTTATGGCCCTAGGACTGAGGCCCTTCATTTTATTAGAAGTGTCAGTGGACGTGGTTGTTTAGAAATGAGAATGATTGAACAGGGCTATTATGTGGAAGAATTTTTGAAAAGTGAGAGCATAGCTAAAATGAACACTATTTTTAAACCTGGATCTATTGACCTTGGGAAGCACAAAATCATCATTTACTGACGAATGCTGCGCCGCTTCCCGTTGTTCGTGTGAAGGCTGGTGGCAAAACGTAGCCCTCACTAGGGACCCCTGTTTGGCTTGTCTGGTAATGGAGCCTACTGCTCGGCGTCGAAAACCCTGTTCCACACGCCTTGGTTTCCTACTACAGGATGAAAGGGGTGGGGGTCGGGGGAGTGGGCAGATGAAAGCCCCTAGGAGTGAAGGTATCTCTCCAGGGTTCCCTGAGAAGCCCTTGAAATGAACTCCTAGAGCAGGGGGAGAAAGGCTGTATGTTACTGATACTGTGATTTAAAATATTCTAGTAAAAGCCTCAAAGATGAGAGAGACATATGCATGCCCTATATTAGGTTGAGTTTAATTAACCGTATTATTACTGTATCTCGAGTTTGCTTAAAAGACTCCAGCAGAAGGGAGACCAGAAAGATGGGGGGAATACATAAAAAAAGAAAGAATGAGGAGACGGCTGGAGGCTGTGGGGGATGGAGAGAGGAGACTTTGTTACACAGTTCTCTCGACTTTGAAGAAGGTTGGAAATTTTCCACCCTGATTTTTTTTTTCCACTGGTTAAAATGGACAAAAGATAATGGCCTTACATAGTTAACACAAGTCACCTTTGGTCCCATTCATGCCTGATGCCATGATGCACTCCTCAGACTCCCTTCAGGAAGGAAAGCATATTGTCCAGCTGCTGGGGGTGCTGCCCACCAAATCCTCTGCCACCAGCCCTTAGATGGGTTGGAGAGGGAGACACTTGACCCAGAACAGCACACTTTTCCTGGGGTGGCCTCCTCAAGTGACACACTGATGTGCGGTGATCTGGCCCAGTTTCTTACCCCGTCCCAGCTGAAGCTTCCATTGAAATGGCCTTATAGCTCTCGATCTCCCTCTGGCCCATCCTGCATCTGGCCCATCCCTCCCAAAAGCATTTCCTACTAAACTTCCTCTAGGCTTACCTCTGATTCAGTTGGCTTCCTGGGGGAACGGAGCCCTTGATACTACTATCAACACAGAATCAGAGAAATGGACCAAAGTGCTTCCTCAGTGCAAATGCCTCATTCTATTGGTAAGGAAATTGCACACAAAAGGTGTCCTATGACTTGACTGGTCACTTAACCGGTTCTGCTTCGGTGGAACCCACAATTCCTAAATCCCACAGGCCAGGAGGTTGCTCTGTTCTCAGCATGTCACTGATTCACAGGGGCCCATCTTGAAAATAAGTTGCTTAGTTGGTAGCATTTGGTCTTGCAGTTTGATGGCCAAGGGGCACTAATATGTCACATCGTTTTGACTTCTTGTAACACAAGAGTCTGTGGAAGGGCCTTAGCAGCAAGCACGTTTATTGCCATGGATACTTGGAAGGTGAGTGCAGGGTTTAGAGATGTCCTCAGAAGGCCAAAATTTTTTGCATTTTTCTGCTACAGTGTGTTCCGTATGTTGGCTTTATCTTCCGAGAAGGCTGCATTGGCTCCAGACATCACATCCAACCCATAACAAGGCAGAGAAAGGTGTGCGTATTAATAACAGTAACATCATTCATGTAAGTGATGAAGCACTAATTTCTACTTCTGAAAACAGTATTACATTATATATGAGCTAACTAGATTTTAAATAAAACCTGGGGAGAAAAATAACTATCACACTGTTAAGTAACTATTTGCTAGAAAAATCTTCCCCAGAAGCCCCTCAGCAGACTTCTTCTCAGATCCCCCCCCCCCCCCCCCCCCGGGTTTTAGACCCATGCTCTAGCTCTAAGGAAGGTTTGGGAACTAGTTAGTACTTAAGGCCTCTCTAGGGAGATGAGCTCTGCTAACAAGGAAGATAGAGGGCTGGAAGGTTAGACAACACGGTGACCACCATATCAGCCTAATTATCATCACGTCACAGTATCTGCTCAACCAAGGAAAGCTGTTGATTGGATGTAATATTATTTAATTAGCATTTGTAATTGATAGCTCCTCACCCAGGGGACTTCACTGGTCAGATGAAGTGGCCTATAATTGAAGCACAAACTTGAAACATGAGTTTCCTCGCCGCCCTTTGCCCCCCTCCCTCGCCCCCCTCCCCCTCTCCCCCTACCTTCCCTCCCCCCCCCCCGCTCCTTTTACAGCAGTTTTACGCTTACAACAAAGTGAAGAGGGAGGAAGGGGATGGGGCTATTTCCCATATACCTCCTGCCCCCACACATGCATAGCTTCCCTCATTATCAACCTCACTAGAGCGGTGCATTTTTTTTTTTTTTTTCAACCCAGAGATGAACCTACACTGACAGATCGTAATCTCCCCAAGTGCATAGTTTTCCTTAGGGTTCACTCTTAGTGTTGAATAGTCTATATGTTTGGATAAATGTATCACGATGTATATCCATTAGAATATCACGCCAAGTATCTTCTCCGCTCTAAGAATCCTCTGCGCTTTGCCTGTTTATTTCTTCCCATCCCCACCCTTGGCAGCTACTGATAGTTTTACTGTTGCCAGAGTTTGGCCTTTTCCAGAATTTGTATTTTTGTATTTCCCTGAAACAGAGACACAATTACTTTCTTAAAAAAAGGAGGTAACTTATATGAACTAATTAATATACAATTTTTACTTTCTCAGTGCAAGCTGTTTTTACATGTAATCAAATCATTAGGATATTAAGACTAAGAAAATTGAGTCTGTGGAAATAATTAGATTACCTCGTGTATCAAACTTTAGAACATATGATTAGAGGAAAAAGAGCAAATCTAGGACAGAACATGCTAAGAAAAATAAACACAGCCATTTTACATGTTAACAAAGTGGACTTGGTGCGGGCAGGAGAATGAAACACAGATAATTTGAGGTTTTCCATTTTCCTTTATCTGTGACTTAAAGTTCTCCACCATCTGTCACCAGGAGATAGAACTTGTCTAACTCCTCTCTTTGTATTTAGCTCAAGGAGCCTTGGTTTGATACTGTGTAATTCCCTACCACTATCTCCAATAAAGAGATTGGTATTGTTCATTATTGTATTATCCAAAATGCCTAGCATGGTTCTTGGTTTTCTGGTAAATGTATATTGATTATTTTAGACACCACAAAAAAAAAATTGATTATTTTAGACATCCCGGCAGAACCGGGATGAATGCAAGTTCACGGGGTATACAGTTACCAGTGACACTGCTACAATGTAAGGAGAAGTTATTGTCCTAAATGTTTGGTTTGAAGCCTCTTTTTTTTTTTTTCTCAAAAAAAGACACAATCCAATAAAATAAAACTGTCCAGCATATCCCCAGTAGCTCCCCCACTTCATGCAGCTACTAAGAAGCAGGATACCTATAGTCAAAAATGGCTGCCGAGGTTCAGGGAGGAGCTGAGGCGTAAAGGTGGGACGTGGAGCTCCCCCACTAGATTGTAAAACCCTTGAGGGCAGGGACTCTGTCACAGTCATCCTTACGCAAATCACTGATGCTGGATACTAGCCCATCGAAGAGTGTCAGTCATTGTTTGCAGTTGGTACTGATGCTGTCTTTCCTCCTTTTTCCCTCTCTGCTACTTTTCTCTCTCTCTCTCTCTCTCTCTCTCTCTCTCTCCCCCTCTCCCTCTCCTTCTTCTTTCTTAAAGATTTTATTTATTTGGGGGAGAGAGAGCACAAGCTGGGTGAGGGGCAGAGGGAGCACCATGTGGGGCTCGATCCCGGGACTCCAGGGTCATGCCCTGAGCTGAAGGCAGACGCTTAACCGACTGAGCCACCCAGGCGCCCCTTTCTTTTCCTTGTCTTCACTCCATCACCATAAAAAGTGTATCCCTCTGCTTTTTCTTCAATACATGCTTTCCTGCCTGACAGTGGAAGAATAGACACCATGTAACCTTGCCAGTGGCAAGCAGGACAGAGGAAGAAAGATTTCTTGACTCTGAAGGATCTTAAACCCTGAGACAGGTTGTTGAGAAAGACTGTAGGGTTTGTCCCGGAGATCTTTGGAAAATAGAGAATATTTAGAAGGATTGAGGGATAAAGCTCTACCTAGAGACTGAGCTTAACAGTCTTTAACCATACTTATGTACAGATTTGTTTTTCTTGTTAGAAAAGTTACCCGTGTTGATTGCAGAAAATTCGTGCAATCTTGGGGTTTATAAAGGAGAAAATAATCACCATACTCAACCCATGTCAAAAGAGTTACAGTTAGTTTTTTAGTGTATTCTTTGGTCTTTTTAAAAATGTGTCTATTCATATAATCATTCAACAAATTCTCAATAGATGCCTACCAATATTCTATGCAGAAATAGACAAATAATCATAAAAGGAAAGTGGTGTTGTATAGTAAAAGGTATTAAGGGCATAGAAAAAGTGCAAGTTGAGTAAGGTGGTCAGGGAGGCTGGGACAGAAGGGGCATTATGTTTTTTTTAATAGAGAAGAGATATAGTTTTATTTGTGGGATCCTTGATTTTTAAAATTTGTTGATATAGTCAACGTATAACATTAACTTCCAGTGTACAGCAATGATTTAATATTTGTACTGAGAAGTGACCACAGTAAGTCTCATTAACGTTTGTCACCGTACATAGTTAAAAATTTTTGTGTGCACAATAAGAACTTTTAAGATTAACTCAGTAGCTTTTAAATATGCAATACAGTATTAACTATATTCACCGTGCCGTACCTTTCATCCCCATGAAATTTGTACCTTCTGACCCCCTTCAACCATTTCACCTACCTTTCCACCCCTGGCAACCACTGATCTGTTCTTTGTATCTATGAACACACAAAAGAATGGAGTTTTTTGTTTCCCTTTTTTTTTAATTCCACATGTAAGTGAGATGATACAGTATTTGTCTGCTTGACTTTGCTTCGCATAATGATCTCAAGGACCATCCATGTTGTTGGAAATGGCAAGATTTCATTCTTTCCATGGCTGAATAATATTCCATTGTGCATCTATACCACATCTTCTTTATCCATTCATTTGTCAGGGGACACACAGGCTGTTTTCATGTCTTGGTCATTGTAAATAATACTGCAATAAACATAGGGGGCATATACCATTTCAAGTTAATGTTTTCATTTTCTTTGAATAAATACCTGGAAGACAGCTGCATTATATGGCAGTTCCATTACAAATTTTTTGAGGAATCTCTGTACCATTTTTCCTACTGGTTGCACCAATTGACATTCCCACCCAAGTGCACAGGTTTCTCTTGATTCTCCATACCTGCTAATTGTTATTATTATTTCTTGTTATTTCTTGTCTTTTTCATACTAGACCTTCTCACAGGTGTAAGGTGATATCTCATCGTGGTTTTAATTTGCATTTCCCTGATGTTGAGTGTTGTTGAGCACATTTTCACTTGTTGGCCAGTTGTCTGTCTTCCTGGGAAAAATGGCTATTCAGATTTTCAGTCAATTTTTAATTGGACTATTGGGGATTTTTTTTTTTCTTTTTCCTTTTTTTTTTTTTTTTTTTTTTGCTGTTGAGTTGTTTAAGTCTTCATATCTTTTGGATACTAGACCCTCACCAGATACTTGACTTGCAAATACCTTCTCCCATTCAGGAGGTTGCCTTTTCATTTTGTTGATGGTTTCCTTTGCTGTGTAGACACTTTATAGTTGGATATAGTCCCACTTATTTTGACTTTTGTTGCCTTTACTTTGGTATCAAATTTAAAAGTTCATTGCCGGGACCAATGTCAAGGAATTTATCCCGTTGTCTTCTAGGAGTTTTATGGTTTCAGGCTTACATTCAAGTCTTTAATCCATTTGGAGTTACTTTTCCGTATGTTGTATGAAAGTGGTCCAGTTTGATTCTTTTGCTTGTGGCTGTCCAGTTTTCCCAGAACTGTTTATTCAAAAGGTCATCCTTTCCTTCTTGTATATTATTGACTCCTTTGTCGTAAATTAAATGACCATATATGCATGGGTTTATTTCTAGGCTCTCTGTTCCTTTCCATTGATCTATGTGTCTACCAGAGCTTTGTTTTACAGTTTGAAATCAGGGAGAATGATGCTTCCAGCTTTCTGTTCTTTCTCAAGATTGCTTTGGTTATTTGGGGTCATTTGAGGATCCATACAAATTGTAGGATTGTTTATTCTGTTTCTGTGAAAAATGCCCTTGGAATCTTCTTTTTTTTTTTTTAAGCTTTATGCCCAATATGGGGCTTGAACTTACAACCCTGACATCAAGAATCACATGCTGTACTGATTGAGCCAGCTACGTGCCCATCCTCCCCCTCCCCCCACTGCCTTTTCTTCTTTTGTGTCATTGTAATCTTGATAGGGATTGCTTGGAATTTGTAGATTGCTTTGGGTAGTAGAGACATTTTAACAATACTCTGTGAATCCATAAGCATGGAATATCTTGCCACTTAATGGTATCTTTCATTTTTTTTTTTATGAACATCTTGTAGTTTTCAGCATATGGGTCTTTTACTTTCTTGATTAAATTTGCTCCTAGATTTTGTTTTTTATTTAATTATGAATGAGATTATTTTCTTCATTTCTCTCTCTGATAGTTCATTAATAGTATACAGCAACACAGCAGTTTTTTGTATATCGATTTTTGTATCCTGCAACTTTACTGAATTTGTTGACGATTTCTAACATTTGTTTTGTGTGGAATCTTTAGGGTTCTCCCTATATAGTATGATCTTCATGGAGAGATAATTTTACTTCTTCCTTTTCTATTGGGATGTCTTTCATTTCTTTTTCTTGCCTAATTGTTCTGGCCAGGACTTCTAATACTGTGTTTTAAAAAAAGTGAACGCAGGGGGGCATCCTTATCTTGTTTCTGATCTTTGAAAATAAGGTTACAGCTTTTCATCATTAAATATGTTAGCTGTGAACTTGTCATACATGGTTTTTCTTATGTGGAGGTACATTCCCTCTATACCCACTGTGTTGACATTTTTTTATCATGAAAAATGTTGGATTTTATCAAATGGTTTTTCTGCATCTATTGGGATGATCATAGGACTTTTATCCTTTATTTTGTTAATGTGTTGTGTCACATTGATTAATTAGTGGATGTTGAACCATCCTTATATTCCTGCAATAAATCCTACTTGATCATGGTGTATTATATATTTAATGTATTATTGAATTTGGTTTGCTAATTGTTTTAGTGTTTTTACATCTGTGTCCATCAGGGATTCCTTGTAATTTTCTTTTCTTGTGGTATCCTTGTCTGGTGTTGGCATCAGGCTAACACTGGCCTCATAAAGTTAGTTTGAATGTGTCCCTCCTTTTTTGATTTTTTTTTTGGGGGGGGGACAGTGTGAGAAGTATTGGTAGTCTTTGAATGTGTGGTAGAATTCACCAATGAAGCTGTCTGCTCCTGGACTTTGACTTATTGGGAGGTTTTGGATTACTGATTCAATCTCTGTACTAATAGTTGTTCTGCTCTGGGTTTCGGGTTTTTTGGTTTGTTTTGCTTTTGTTTTTTATGATTCAGTCTTGGTAGGTTGTCAGTTTCTGTTAGGTTGTCCAAATTGTTGGTATATATTGGCTCATAGCAGCCTCTTAAGATTTTTTTCTGTTTCTGTATCAGTTATAATATCTCCTCTTTGATTTCTGATTTTAAGTCACATTTTTTTTCTTGATGAGTCTAGCTAAAGGTTTGTCAATTTTATCTTTTCAAAGAACCAGCTCTTTGATCTTTCCTACTGTTTTTCTTTTTTTTTTTTAGTCTCTATTTAAATTTTTCCACTCTGATCTTTGTTACTACTTTTTTCTACTAACTGAACTTCACTTGTCCTTTTTCTAGTTGCTGAAGGTGTAAAGTTTGGTTGTTTATTTGAGATTTTTCTTCTTTATTGAGGTAAGTGACTTACTGCTACCACCTTCTCTCTCGAAAGTGCTTTTGGTCCTTTCAAAAGCTTTGGCCTTTCATGTTTCCATTTTCATTTTTCTCAAGTTATTTTTTTAATCTTTTTGATTTCTTCTTTGACCTTTGTTCTTCAGTAGGTGTTGTTTAATCTTCACATACTTGTAATTTTCCAGTTTTGTTCTTTCATTTCTGGTTTCTTACCATTGTGGTTAGAAAAGATGCTGCATGGTCTCACAGGATTTCAATGTTACTAGGTTTATTAAGATTGGTGTGTGTGTGTGTGTGTGTGTGTATTCTAACGTAAGATCTACCCTGGAGAATATTCCATGTGTGCTTGAGAAGAATGTGTATTCTGATGCTTTTGGATGGAATGGTGTGTATGTCTGAGAAGACCATCTGGTCTAATGTGTCATTTAAAGCCAGTTTTTCTTTACTGTGGATATTTTGTTTGTTTGTTTGTTTTGGTCTGGATGATCTATTCATTGACGTAAGGGGGCATTAAAATCCCCCACTAATACTCTAAAGCTATCTATTTCTTCCTTTAGGTCTGTTGCTATTTTCATTAGACTTTTAGGTGCTCCTAAGTTGAGTGAATAAATATTTACAAATGTTATATTCTCTTCCTGGATTGACCCCTTTATCATTGTGTAATGCCCTTCTTTGTCTCTTATTACAGCCTTTCACTTAAATTCTGTTTTGTCCAAGTATAGCTGTTACAGCTTTATTTTGGTGTCCATTTCATGGAACATCTTTTTCCCTTCACATGTGTGTATCCTTACTAGTGAAGTGAGCAGCTACAGGCAACACATAGATGAGTCAGGATTGTGATTCTAAGTGGTTTGATCAGGGAGGGCCTTATGGAAAAGGTGGTATTTGAAGAAAGATGTACTTTGAATCATTTCAGACAACCATACAAGTTTCTTTGATGATAGTGTTACTCTTTCAAACATGCTTATTTCATAGATGAACATTATTCTATATTTGGAATAAGCATAATTTTATTTAACCCTGTGGCTGGACCCTTGTATCAATACTGTTTTTTTTCAGTGATATCTATCAATAAATATAGCATCTGTGACATCTTTATTCAGGTGTTGCAATTAACAATATAAAGGTGAGGCTTATCTCAGAAAAGATGAGGCAGCAGTAAGGTAAAAATGTTAAATTTTTGTTAAATGTTGCAGGGTTTTCCCAGCTGTCATTTACTTTCAGTCTGTTGATAATGTGTTTTTAAAATATTAAGATTTTGGTTAAAAATCTATATATTCATTGTTGAAATTTTAGAAAACAAAAAAAAAAGCAAAAGAAAAGTTGAAATACCTATCTTTCACCCTCAATCGTATTTTGTCAAAATACATACTTAGTTTGTATTTTGTTTGTAGTTTGTGTTAGTTTGTATCATATTAAACATGCTGTTACAATTTTCATTTAAATAACTGAACATTTTTTAAGTTTTTAAGTGCTTAGAAATATATTTTAAGTTACCATTTTTAAAGTACTCTTTTACAACATAATTTTGTAATAAGTGTAGACACTTCATAGTTTGGCCATTGCATAAACTATCCCCATTTTATAAACTGAAATGTCTAATTTATCACTATTATAAAATCCTTTCACATATGTCCTTACACACAGCTCTTATTATTTCCTTCTATAATAAAGACATAAATCTTTCATCTGTGTTGCAAATATTTTCCCTAGTTTGTTGCTTTCCTTTTAGTTTTATCTATGTTGTTTTTTGACTTGAAGAAATTAAATCTATCAGTTCTTTCCTTAAGGGATTCTTCTTTTATGTTTTCAAAGACCTTTAGCACCCTGAGGTTTTTTGGTTTTTTTTTTTTTTTTAAACTCTTTTTTCCCTGGTGGGATTTATTTTGGCCTATGGTATGACATTTACTGAACTGACTTTATTTCTTTTGGAATAGTTATAGCTTGGTTAACCTTCAATAAGCCTTTCTTTTCTTTATTTTGTTATTCTGTCAGTCAGGACTGACCTGAATACTCCTTCAAACCATATGTAGGAGCAAAGGTGGTGCTTCTATTGACATTCCAAGTATTGACATCCTTGGGCACAGGAAGCTGATGGATTATAAAAGGAAAAAAAAAATTGTTTCAAGGAGAAGAAATCAGTATGTAGAATTAAAAAGTTTTAGTGAGATTTGTTAGGAAAAGCTCTAAATGCATAATTCCAGGTGAAAAAAATTTAATAGAACCATGAATTTCAAAACACCATGGTTATAGCTTTTTAGGAGTTGTACAAACTAGATTCACAACCTATGGAAAGTTGGTGTCCCCATTAGGACTTCCATAAATGTATCAACAAGTACTCTCTCAGTGCTTCCAGAGTATCAGGAATATAATAATGAGAGCTGCCATTTAGTGTACTCTTACCACATGCAAGGCATTGTGCCAAGCACTTCACATGTGGTATTTATTTAATCCACACAGTGTTCTAGAAGGGAGATATTAGGATCCCCCCTTCCCAGATGAGGAAACGGAGCCTTAGCAGAGTAGAAAGTTTCTGAGATCCCACAGCTAGCCATCTATATGGAGAGGACTCCTCAACTTTTCCTTTTTTTTTTTTTTTTTTTAAGATTTAATTATTTGAGAGAGAGAGAGAGAGAGACACCCAGGTTGAGGACCAGAGAGAGAGAATCTCAAGCAAACTCCCCACTGAGCGTGGAGCCTGACACAGGGCTTGATCTCATGACCCTGAGATCATGACCTGAGCCAAAATCAAGAGTCTGCCGCTCAACCACCTGAGTCACCCAGAAGCCCCCCTCAACTTTTTCTACCCAAAATTTACTCAGTGCAATAGTAAAAATAAAAACCAGGAGTGTCCTCATTGGATACGTGGTATGATGTTGCCAGCTTTTGTTCTCTAAGATATGCCTGAAAAATTCAAGGTGGCTTAAGGTATACCTGGCCAGTAACAACTATATTTGATAAGTGAATCATATTTTATAAAGTATGTTCACCCACAGAGGTGATGGTTACAGCATAACTCCTTTGAAGAGCATATGGTTGGGGTCATTACCATTTACAGCTGAGAAAGCAGAGGTGCTAAAAGGTTAAGTGGCAGAGTTGTTACTTAAAACCATGACTTACAACTTTGCCATCAATGATTTCCCTGATCTACACAATGCAAGTTTGGGGGATTTCTCTTAGGGAATTTACTTGATCCAAACCTCAAAGTATTAGGACTGGTTTTTGTCCTTGATATTCTCTGACTATGAATTTTTCCACAACTAAGATGCTGTATTTTTAGGTTCTCACTACTGTTATGACCTAGGCTATCTGGTCCTTTGTTTACATATTGAATATGAAATATTATGTATGCTCTTTCATCTAGTTCATCCTCTAGTGAATGAATTATGTTGTTTGGACTTATCCATTTGATGTGTCTTTTAAGGACTGAAAACAAAATTTATGTAATAATAAACATATTACAGATGTGAATCCTTAATACTTCATTATCACTACCTTCATTTATTTGGTACTGCATATATATTTATACAAAAAAAGACTTTGCTCTATGTAGAAATATAGAAAATTACAATAAGTGCATTGACAACAGCAACTTATGAGCACTTTGCAAGAAAGAACAGTAATTTTACAGGGAATAATTAACAAAAGGGCATTTTTAAGGTTTGTTTGAATCTTTCGTGGCCTGTTCAAATGCTACCTCTTCCGTGACCTTCCTGCTCTGAAATATTCCTCTCCTCTGAGTACCATTACAACAGAGTCTGTAACATCAGAGAGGGAGAAAAACCATGAGAAACTCTTAACTCTAGGAAACAAACTTAGGGCTGCTGGAGGGGAGGGGGTTTGGGGGATGGGGTAACCAGGAGATGGGCATTAAGGAGGGCGCGTGTTGTGATGAGTACTGGGTGTTATACACAACTGATGAATTATTGAACTCTCCATCTGAAACTAATGTCCTGTATGTTGGCTAACTGAATTTAAATTAAAAATAAGATAATCATTAAATAATCAAAAATGGAAAATGAAAAATTTTAACAATGCATTGTAGCGCTAAAACCATAGTACACCTTGTAGAGTGGTGAGCTGTAAACATGTCTGTTTAGATTACAACCTCTTTTGGGGTGGGATCCGTGTCCTTGTCTTTTTCTCACTATAGCCTATTGCTTGATACAAAAAGTGAAAATAAGAGGCGATCAAGGTTTAAATAGTAAACAAATGGATAATCCTAATTGAAGGGCTTCGGTGGATAAACAGTTAACATATGCCGCATAGTAAACCAGAATGCAAGTATACCTTAATTAAAGCTAGCTCTAAAATAAAAAGGGCAATTTAAATATTTTTGAATAGAACAGAAAATTAAATCTGTTATGGTAGAAATAGGATATGAATTATAACTTAAGATTATATAAAATTTCTGTGAACAAATTAATGTATATGTATATTTTAAAGATTTTATTTAATTTTTTGAGAGAGGATGAAATAGAGCACGAGACGGGGGAGGGTCCGAGGGAGAAGCAGACTCCCCGCCGAGCAGGGAGCCCGATGCGGGACTCGATCCCGGGACTCCAGGATCATGACCTGAGCCGAAGGCAGTCGCTTAACCAACTGAGCCACCCAGGCGCCCAAATTAATGAATATTTTCCATCATTAGTTTAAGACTCTGATACCAAGGTCAAAACTTGATCTACAAAAATCTAAGGCAGGGGGAGGAGAAGTAAAAGTGTAAGGTTTAGGAAATACATTGAAGATAAGTTGTCATACTAAAGAGTGTTATAATTTTAAGGTTTTATGTAAGTCTCATGGTAAGCACAGGGGAAAATATTACCTAAAAAATACGATAAAGAAGTTAAAGCATATTAATACCAAAAGACATCAAAACATGAAAAAGGACAACAGGCAAGAACCAAGGAATAGTGGGTCTGGAAAACAACCACAAAACAACTGACTGAATGGCCATACTAAGTCCCTACATATGAATAATTACTTCAAACCTAAACAGATGAAATTCTCCAGTCAACACACATAGAATGGCTGGTTGGATTTAAAAAAAAAAAAAATGCAGTGATATTCTCCTTACAAGAGAATCACTTCAGCCTTAAAAGATATACATAGACTGAGAGTGAAGGATTAGAAAAAGTCATTTCAAGAAAATGGTAACAAAAATAAGCAGGGGTAGCTATACTTAGATCACACAAAATACAAATGGTAAAAAGAGGCAAGGAAGGTCATTAGATAATATTAAAGGGGCCAATCCATCAAGATGATAAAACAATTGTAAATATTTATGCACCAGACATCAGAGACATACATAGATAAAACAAAAACTAACAGAGCCAATAAGAGCAATAAACAGTAATGCCATCATAGTTGGGATCTTTAGTACCCACTCAAAAATGGATAGATCATCCAGACAATCAAAAGGAAACAGTCGTTTTGAATAAAACTAAAGACCCAATGGACCTAACAGGCATATACAGAACATTCTATCCAACAATGAAATATACATTGTATTGTCAAGCATACATGGAACATTTTCTAGAATAAATACTATGTTAAACCACAAAACAAGTCTTAGGAAATTCAGAAAGATGGAAATCATACCAAGTATCTTTGACCACAATGGCATGAAACTAGAAATCAATAATGAAACCTAACGAACGAAAATTCATGAACGCACGGAAATTAAACAACAGTTAACTGAACATTCAATGAATCAAAGAAGAAATTAAAGGGGAAATAAAGCTCCTTGAGACATTGAGAAGGAAATACGACATACCAGAATTTTTAAGATGCAGCAAAAGCAGTCCTAGGAGGTAAGTTTTTAGCAATAATACCAGCATTATGAAAGCAGAAAGATCCTGAATAAAAAACCTAACTCTACCCCTTCAGGTACTATAAAAGCTAGACTAAATCAAACCTGAAGTTAGCCCAAGGAAAGAAACAGTAAAGATTTAGAGCACAAATACATGAAAGAAAAAATACCCTAGGCAAAATTAAACTAAGAATTGTTTCTTTGAAAAGGTAAGGTTGATAAGTTCTTAGGTAGAATAACAATGAAAAAGAGAAAACATAAGTTAACAGCACAGAAATACAAAGGATCATAAGAGGTTGCTATGAACAACTCTAGGCCAACAAACTGGACAACCTAGAAGAAATATAAAAATTGTTAGAAATATATAATTTACCCAGACTGAATCAGGAAGAAATAGAAAATCTGAGTAGACCAATTACGAGTAAGGGGACTGAATCAGTAATGAAAAAAAAAATTGCCTAACAAAAACCCAGAATTAGTTACCTTCACTAGGGAATTTCAGCAAACATGTAAAGAATTAACCCAATCCTTCTCAAACTCTTCAAAAAATTGGAGAGGAGGATTCCCTCAAACTCATTGAGTAAGGCCAGCATTATCTTGATACCAAAATCAAAAAAGGACACTACTGGAAAAGAAAACTACAGGCCACTATCTCTGATGAATATAAATGCAAAAATTCTCAGTAAAATACTAGCAAACCAAATTCAGCAATTTATTAAAAGCATCATTCACCATGATCAAGTGGGATTTATCATGGGGATGTAAGGATGGCTCAACATTAACAAATTAATCAGTATGCTACATCACGTTAGTAGAATGAAAGAAAAGAATCACATGAATATCTCAGTAGGTGTAAGGAAGTATTTGACGAAACTGAATGTTAATTTATGAAAAAAAGTATTGTCAAATTAGGCCAGCAGGAACATAACATAGCAAAGGCTGTATATGATAAGCCCACAGCTAACATCAGACTCAGTGGTAAAAGATTGAAAGGTTTTCTTCAAGATCAGAAACAAAACAATGATGAAAGAAATTGGAGAAGACACAAACAGAAAGATGTATGTGTTTATGGATTGGAAAAATTAATATTCTCAAAAATGTCTGGGATGCCTGGGTGGCTCAGTCGGTTAAGAGTCTTCTTTTGGCTCAGATCATGATCCCAAGGTCCTGGGATCGAGCCCCGCGTCTGGCTCCCTGCTCAGCAGGGAGTCTGCTTCTCCCCTTCCCTCTGCCTCTCTCCCCAGCTTGTGCGCTCGCTCGCTCTCAAATAAAATCTTTTTTTTTTAATGTCAATACTGTTAAAAGCTATCTATAGATTCAACGCAATGTCAAGATTCCAATGGCATTTTTTTTAACAGAAGTTGAGAAAAGATTCCTAAAATTTATATGGAACCACAAAAGACCAGGAATAGCCGAAGATATTCTGAAAAAGAAAAACAAAGTAGGAGACCTCCTACTACCTGATTTCCATCTATATACAATAAGGCTATACTCACCAAAACAGTATGGTATTGAAATAAAAACAAATAGACCAATGGAAGAGAATTGAGACTCCAGAAATTAACCCAGGTATATACAGTTAACTAACATTTGACAGAGGAGTCAGGAAAAAAACTCCGTGGAGGAAAAAAAAATAGTCTCTTCAATAAATGATGCTGGGAAAATTAGATACTCACATGTAAAAGAATAAAAATGGAGCTATAGCTCATGCCACTCCCCAGAATTAAAGACTTAAATGTAAGATGAGAAATGAAACTCCTAGAAGAAAACATAGGAATAAAATTCCTTGCTATGGGTCTTGGTAATGATTATTTGGATATGACACCTAAAGCATAAGCAACAAAATTAAGGATAAACTAGAAAGTTTCTTTAAAGCGAAAGAAACCAGAAACAAAGTGAAGAGACAACCTGCAGAGTGGGGGAAAATATTTGCAAACCATGTGTCTTTAAAAAGTTACTAAAATTGAGAACACTTTAGCAAGATGAAGAGGAGAAGAAGACTCACATACATAAAACCAGAAATGAAAGAAGGGACATTAATATTTTTATATAAATAAAAGGTACTATAAGATAGTGGTATAAATCTGCATAAATAAGCTGGATAACCTAAAAGAAAGAAATGCCTAGAAATACACAACCTATCTAGACGGAATCATGAACCACAAGGAAATATGCGTAAACCTATAATTAGTAATGATATTGAATCTAATGAAAGGTTAAGGACCAAATGACTTCATTGGTGAATTTATCAAATATTTAAAGAATTAAGAGCAATCACCTTCAAACTCTTCCAAAAAAATTGAACAGGGTGGTAAACTCATGCAGTGAAACAGCATTAACCTAATAACACCACCAGACAAAGACACTCCAAGAAAATTGTAAACCAAGATCTCCAAAAAAGCATTGACACAAAAAAAACCCTCAACAAATTACTAGCAAACAGAATTGAACAATACATTAAAGGGATTATAAACTATGACCAAATGGGATTTATTCCAGAAATGAAATGATGATTCATCATATAAAAACGAATCTATGTAATACACCACTTAAAAAGAACAAAGGAAAAAAAATCATCTCAATGGATGCAGAAAAAGTTGTTGACAAAATTCAACACGCTTTCATGATAAAAACAACCAACATACTAGGAACTGAAGGAAACTACCTCAACATAAAAACAGCTCTTAAGCGGGGGCGGCCGGGGAGGCTCAGTCATTTAAACGTCTGCCTTTGGCTCAGGTCATGATCCCATGGGGTCCTGGGATGGAGGCCCTCATTGCGCTTCCTGCTCAGTGGGGAGCCCTCTTCTCCCTCTCCCTCTGCCCTTTCCCAACCCCCCCTTCCTGCTCATGCTCTCTCTTTCTCTAATATAAATAAAGTTTTTTTTTTTAAGCCCTTATATGGAAAACCCAGAGCTAATGTCTTATTCCATGGTGAAAGATTAAGTTTTTCTTCTAAGATCAGGAGCAAGAAAAGGATGCCCACTTTCACCACTTCTATTCAACGTAGTACTGGAAATTCTTGCCAGGAGTAAAAGTATTGCTGTTCATACTTGACCTGATCTTATATATAGAAAACTCAAAAAATTCTCTGAAAACTATTAGAACTAATGAATGAGTTCAGCCAAATTAAAGTATACAAAATATACAGGCAAAATGAGTTGTGTTGCTGTACACCAACAATTAATGATGAAAAAGGAAGTGGACAGTTCCATTTACAATAACAACAGAAACAATATTTAGGAAAAAATTTAACCAAGGAGGCAAAAGAGTTGTACTACAAAACTACAAAATATTGCTCCAAGAAAGGAGGACATCAATAAAGGCAAAGACCTCTTATATTTATGAATTAGAGTATTCCTAAGATATCAATACTACTAAAAGTGCTCTAATACAATCCCTATCAAAATCCCAGTGACCTTTTTTTTTTTTAGGAATAGAGAAACATCCCAAAATTCATAAGAAATCTCAAAGGACCTATAAAATAGCCAAAACAATCTTTTTAAAAAAAAATTTTTTTTTTTGAGAGCGAGATCACCAGCAGGGGTGAGGGGTAAGAGGGAGAAGCAGACTCCCCACTGAGCAGGGATCTTGACGCAGGACTAGATCCTAGGACCCTGTGGGCATGACCCGAGCCCAAGGCAGACGCTTAACCGACTGAGCCACCCAGGTGCCCCTAGCAAAAACAACCTTGAAAATGAAGAACAAAGTTGGAGTTCTCATACTTCCTGATTTCGAACCTTATTATAAATCTACAGTAATCAAAACAATGTAGTACTAGCACAATGACAGACCTATAGACCGATGGAATAGAATAGAGAGCTTAGAAGTAAACTCTCACATATATAGTTCATTGATTCCACCAATGGTATCAAGATCATTACTGGAGAAATAACAATCTTTTCAACAAAAACAGCTGAGAAAACTAGATATTCCCATGTAAAAGAATGAAGGGGGACCTGTATCTTCAACCATATACAACAATTAAGTCAAATTGGAATCAAAGACTTAAGAGGTAAAATCATAAAACTCTTAGAAGAAGATACAGGATGGGGCCCCTGGGTGGCTCATTGAGTTGAGCCTCCAACTCTTGGTTTTGGCCTAGGTCATGATCTCAGGGTTGTGGGATCAAGCCCCTGTGGTACTCCATGCTTAGCGCAGAGTCTGCTCGAGATTCTTTTCTCCCTCTCCCTTTCCCTGCTCCTCTGCTCCTATCCCAGCTCACGCACATGCTCTCCTCCTAAAATAAGTAAATCTTAAAAAAGATATAGGGAAATGATCACAACATTGGATTTGGCACTGATTTCTAGGATATGACACCAAAAGCAAAGGCAACGAAAGAAAAAATAAAATTGGAGGACATCAAAATTAAACACATCTGCGGGAAGGACATACTCAACAGAAAAGGCAGCCCACAGAATAAGGGAGAATATTGGCAAATCCTATCAGATAAGAGTTAATATCCAGATATGTATATAAAAAAATACTCAACCACAACAAAAATCAAACAACGTGATTAAAAATGGCAAGGACTTGAAGAGACATTTTTCCAAAGAAAATATACAAATGGCCAGTAAGTACTTGAAAAGATGGCCAACAGCAGTAATCAGTGATGGGATTTTTACAACCACAATGAGATGTCACCTCACATGCTTTAGGATGGCCATTATAAAAACAAAACATAAAATAGACTCTGGCGGGGACATGGAGGAATTGGAACACTTGTGCTTTGTTTTGGGATTACTAAACGGTATAGCCACTGTGGAAAACAGTATGGTGTTTCCTCAACAAATGAAAAAAAGAATAATGGCTTCAGGCAGCGGGACAGCGCCGCAGCATCTCTTCAAAGCGGAGCGGGCAGTTTTTGCTACCGTTGTCACCGCCATGAGTCGTAGTTATAATGATGAGCTGCAGTTCTTGGTAAAAGATCAATAACAACTGCTAGAGAATCAAGAAGGGCTTCGCGCCCAACCTGCAGGTTGAAGGAGTTTTCTACGTGAATGATGCTCTGGAAAAATTAACGTTTGAAGAATTAAGGAATGCCTGTCGGGGTGGTGGTGTCGGTGGCTTCCTGCCAGCCACGAAACAAATTGGCAGTGTGGCAGCCCTGCCTGGGATTGTTCATCGATCTATTGGGCTTCCTGATGTCCATTCAGGTTATGGGTTTGCTGTTGGGAATACGGCAGCCTTTGATATGAGTGACCCTGAAGCAGTGGTATCCCCAGGTGGCGTTGGATTTGACATCAACTGTGGTGTGCGCTTGCTAAGAACCAATTTAGACGAAAGTGATGTCCAGCCTGTGAAGGAGCAGCTTGCCCAAGCTATGTTTGACCACATTCCTGTCGGGGTGGGATCAAAAGGTGTCATTCCCATGAGTGCCAAAGACTTGGAGGAGGCCTTGGAGATGGGTGTGGACTGGTCCCTGAGGGAAGGCTATGCCTGGGCTGAGGACAAGGAGCACTGTGAGGAGTACGGAAGGACGTTGCAGGCCGACCCCAACAAGGTCTCTGCGAGGGCTAAGAAAAGAGGACTTCCTCAGTTGGGGACCCTGGGAGCAGGCAACCACTATGCAGAAATCCAGGTTGTGGATGAGATTTTCAATGAGTACGCAGCTAAGAAAATGGGCATCGACCATAAGGGACAGGTATGTGCGATGATCCACAGTGGAAGCAGAGGCCTGGGCCACCGAGTAGCCACAGATGCACTGGTAGCTATGGAAAAAGCCATGAAGAGAGACAAGATTATAGTCAACGACCGGCAGTTGGCTTGTGCTCGGATCGCTTCCCCAGAGGGTCGGGACTACCTGAAGGGGATGGCAGCTGCTGAGAACTATGCCTGGGTCAACCGCTCCTCCATGACCTTCTCAACCCGTCAGGCCTTTGCCAAGGTCTTCAACACAACCCCTGATGACTTGGACCTGCATGTGATCTATGACGTTTCTCACAATATTGCCAAAGTAGAGCAGCATGTGGTGGACGGAAAGGAACGGACACTGTTGGTTCACAGGAAGGGATCCACCCGAGCTTTCCCCCGTCACCATCCCCTCATTGCTGTTGATTACCAACTCACTGGACAACCCGTGCTCATCGGCGGCACCATGGGCACTTGTAGTTACGTTCTTACTGGCACTGAACAGGGCATGACTGAGACCTTTGGAACAACTTGTCATGGAGCGGGCCGTGCACTGTCCCGAGCAAAATCTCGTCGTAATTTAGATTTTCAGGATGTCTTGGACAAACTGGCAGATATGGGAATCGCAGTCCACGTTGCCTCACCCAAATTGGTTATGGAAGAGGTTCCCGAGTCCTATAAGAACGTGACAGATGTGGTGAACACCTGCCACAATGCTGGAATCAGCAAGAAGGCCATTAAACTGAGACCGATTGCCGTGATCAGAGGATAGAACGCTGACCGTAGTTGCCAAACACCACTGCCCCTCATGGAACAAAGGTGGACGGAAACGCCCCTCAGACACCCGAGACCCGACCGGCTCAACGTGCACAGCGGTAACTGCCCGCCCCTGAATGGCTGGCGGGCAGCTGCTGCTCTCGGGAGCCAGGGTGGTAACATTACCTTCCATTACCGAGTCCCATTGCCCTCGTTTGGAAAGGGGTGTCTGTGCTTCCTCCCTGATTGTCCCACAGGTTTTAGGAAAATGTTAGGGGGTGGGGTTAGATCAAGATACTGCCTAACTCATTCATGGAAGCCTGTAGTCATCAGAATGAACTTCTTTACAGCAAGCCCGGTTTATAGTCTGAGATGAAGCGCGTTCTAGTAAATAAGTTTTTTTGAATGTTTCCTTTCCCTCCTCCCTTTGTTGGTTTGTCCATTCATCCACCCATCCAGCCCCTTCCCCTGAACCCAGCAAAACCCTAAACACCACTCTCACTTGGAAAGTACCCACGGGGTCCTATCCGGATGTTAGATGAATGGATAATGGGATACGTTGAGGAGGGAATGTGTATGGAGGTATAGGAATAGGGGCTCAAAAGTAATTTTTCATAGACTTGCTACTTTGCTTAGCCTAAATATGAGGCAGAGTTTTGCCTTACCTGCACATGGCATCTTTTGGGACCTGTCATTAATGAGGCCTGGTTTGGATGAGGTCTTGCAGCAGCAGAAAACCTGCACATGATACTGAATATGTTTGTGATTGAATTATTATAAAAGCATTACATGACCACAGCTGTGATGTTAACGGTTGTTCCGCTCGACAGGTTGACGGGTGCCATCCAGTCAGATTTTGTGTTCTGTACGGTGACACCTGAGGATGTTAAAGTGACAGGTTACTAAGGCCTTTGTTGAGTCCAAATAGCCAGTAAAATAGAAAAATCCAATAAAGTTGCAATATGTTGTTAAAAAAAAAAAATAGAATAACTACTGTGTTAGGATTCCCCATAGAGAAAGAACTAATAGAAGTTTCCAGATAAAAGAACAAAAGGAGATTTATTATGAGGAATTGAGTCTAGATGATGGAAGCTAACCGGTCCCACCATCTGCTATCTGTAAGCTGGGGTCCCATAAAATCCGGTGGTGTAATTCAGTCTGAGCCTAAAGCTCTCAGAACCAGGGGAGCCAATGGTAGAAATCCTAGTCTCCGTAGAAGATGAGATGACCTGTCCCAGCTCAAACAGTGAGGCAGGGGCAAAAAGGGGCAAATTTCTCCCTCTTCTGCCTTTTGGTGTGTTCAGGCGTGCCATGGATTGGATGGTGCCCACCCACTTAAGGGAGGTCAGTGTGCCCTATGGAGTCTACCAGATCAAATACTAACTTCCATTGGAAAAAAAATTCTGACCTATGTCACAACAGGGATGAACCCTGAGGATACTATAACTAAGTGAAATATGCCTGTCAGAAAAGGACAACTATTGTATAATTTCACCTACAAGAGATAGCTACGGTAGTCAAATTCTCAAACTCACAGAGGCAGAAAGTAGAAAGCTGGCTGCCAAGGGAAGGGGAAGTTAGTGTTTATTGGGTATGGAGTTCCGGTTTTGCAAGATGAAAAGAGTTGTGGAGATTGGGGATTATGGTTGCACAGCGGTGTGACATATTTCACGCCAGCCACGTTAGAGAAGCTGCAACACCCCCAAAGCGGAAGATACACTCGCCGCCAGAGAAGTGTGTCCCTTTACCTTCCCTCTCTCATGCCCTCGGGTCTATGAGAAGAGGTACAGCCAAGAAGAGGAAGGAGGTGGAGGTTGCTAGAAACTCACCTGACCATCCCCTAAAAATCCCCCAACTCACAAACCTAGTTCTGGGATAGAAGTGGGCTGGAGGTTCATGATGGAGTAATGGAGTGATCTGAAAAATTATTTTTTCAATACGTAATACATTTATAATGTGTAATTCCTTTGAAAAGGAATTAAAGGTTGCAGGGTGAAAAGTCTACTTGCCACAGCAGTGTCCCAATGAATTAGGGGCTCATCAGCCCTCACTAAAGGAAAATTCGCATGCTCAGATTCTTGGGCATCCTTCTAGAGATACATACACTCTGTGCATGCGCAAGCAACAGTAATTGTTAACCCTGTTGGGTTTTCCACTTAAAAGTATAGGAAATGACTGCAATAAGATACTTTGTACCCACCTAACAGAATGGATAAAATGAAGATTGACCCTACGAAATGTTGACATTAATGTGGTAACTAGAATCCTCATATATCAGTGGTTAAGAGTGTAAAATGTGACAACTACTTTCAAAGTGTTTGGCAGTTTATAGTAAAGTTAAATGTGTAGTGCTCTATGAGTCAGCAGTCTTACTTGTTGGCATCTACTCAAGAAAATTAAATGCAGATGTCCACAAAAAGACTGTAAACGTTTTTCATGTCAGCTTTCTTCATAATAGCCAAGAATTAGAAATAACACAAACCCATCAAGAGAAGAGTGGACAAACTGAAATTCACACACCAAAGTACCACTCAATGTACTAAAAAGAAAAAGAATGAGCTGCTGATATATGTAACAACATGGATGTATTTCAAAAGCATGACGTCAGTGAAAGAAGTCAGACATTACACTGAATGGTAGGATTCCATTTATATGAGATACCAGAATAAGGAAAATGAAGCTATGATGATAGAAGTCAGAATAGTATTTCCATTTTGTTGGGGGGTGGGTAGGGGATGCTGCCTTAAAAGGTACGCAAAGGTACGCGAGGGAACTTTCTGGGAGTGATCAGAACGTTTTATGTCCTGATCTGAGTGGTGGTTGCATGGGTAGATACATATGTAACAAGGCTTTTATGTAATTTACACACTATATTGTGTGTGTTTTTTTAAAGGCTTTATTTATTTTTCAGAGAGAGAGAGCACAAGCGGGGGAATGGCAGGCAGAAGGAGAAGCAGGCTCCCCGTGGAGCAGGGAGCCCGATGTGGGACTCAATCCCAGGACCCTGGGATCATGACCTGAGCCGAAGGCAGATGCTTAACTGACTGAGCCCCCCAGGCGTCCCCATATTGTGTATTTGATTACACAGTGGCATCCTTAATATTATCCTTAATGTTTGTGGATCTTACTATATATAAACTATATATTAATGAAGTACCATAAAAATATAAGAGCTTATATTCAAATAGAATGAAATTAGAATTTTAAACATAATTCTAACAGCCTCAAATGACTAGAAAGTTCTGGCATCTGTCCACGATGTAGGTAAGTACAGGAGAGATTTAGCAGAGTAAAAGAAGTGAGTGTAGAAAAATGAAGTGGATTCATGCTTATATTTTATTGAATAGATCCTGCTTAACCAACCAGCTACAATTCCGTTATGGAACATTCTGTTACACATAAAAGGATGTTACAGGTTGCTTATGGAATGCATGTATGTAATGAGTTGTTTTGTTTTTTTTTTTTTAAAGATAGGCATGTGAACAGCAAAGTAAACATTCAGGAGAATGGTCAGAGGGGAATGGATGGGGGTTAATAGGATTAAGAAAAGGCATGCCAAATGGATTTTCTCTTAACAGGCGAAAATGAAAAAAATAAAATGTTAATACTTGTTAAATTTAGGTGGTGCCTTTAAGAGTGTTTACTAAATTTGGGGCGCCTGGGGAACTCGGTCGCTTAAGCGTGTGCCTTCGGCTCAGGTCGTGATCCCAGGGTCCCGGGATCGAGCCCCGCGTCGGGCTCCCTGCTCCGCGGGGGGTCTGCTTCTCCCTCTGCCTCCGCGCCTGCTTGTGTTCCTGCTCTCGCTGTGTCTGACAAATAAAATCTTTTAAAAAAAGGGTTTATTAAATTTGTATCTATAGCCATTATTTAAAATGCTTCATAATAAAAAAGAAGATAGGTTTTAAGTCCCAGCAGAGAACTATCTCTGAGATTTACTGCAAGTCATCACAATTCTCTAGATTCCTTGCGATGCTGTTAAGTAGGTTAAATGTGTGCTTGTGTGTTAAAATTTGAGAAGAATATCCAAGAAGTTGTTTCTAGTCATTGCCCCTGGGATAGGAAAGAACCTTAAATCTGTATAATCTTAAGTAATAACTGATTATTTCCTTTCAGAGGCACTTATTAATAATGTAATTAAATAAGGGGTTTAAATTATATGATCGGCAAGGTATTTGTAGGTTCTAAAATGTCATAGAATGATACGATTTTCCAGAAGGGAATTTATTCTCAGGTCCAAAGACATGATTTTGACATGACACCTATTCTGAGTTGTAACAGTGCATTAAAATGGGGGGAAAACATAAACATTATCCTTTTCCTTTAATCAGCGTTATACCTGTGCTCAAGTTTAAAGTTACTAAATATGTATGCGTTGTGTTGCCATTGCATTCGATTTTTTTTCGCACAGTTTCATTGAGAAGAAGCTGACATACATCCCTTTGTAAGTGTAAGTCCTACAGCATGAGGGTTTGACTTACATATATTGTAACATGACCACCACAGTAGTTGGAGGTAATAAACGAGCTTTTTTGCCACTTCACAATATACCTGATTATGACAATATCCTTACTAATATTTTCTCTGGGATTAGTATTCGCCAGTCTAGATTTTTTCTCCCATTTTGATCACTTCAGTTACGTATTTCCTTTTGGAGTTGAAGGTAATTTTGCCAACAGTCTGAAATTCCTTGTGCAGAAAAGCAAATAGAAACCTGTACGTAGTATCAGCTAACTGCAACATACAGTACTTTACCATCCGGGCTGGCCCTGTCATCTGTGACATAGAGGAAAAGATTTCTCGGTTTCTGTATTTTGTGTTTCAAAAAGCAAAAGGGGCTGTGATACATGAAATACAGATTTATCTTTAAAAAGGGTTCAGATAGGCATTTTCCAATATGGAAAATTCTAACCCTTAGTTACTTAGTCCACTTAAAGGGGAAAGGATATGCCCTAATATGGCCAAACAAACACATTATCATTATATTAAGTAATAGATTGAAAATTGATTCCAAATGAACAGACAACCAAGAATACTTTGGCAGTTCTTATTTTAATATCAGAATTTTAAGGAGTGTAACAACTTTGGGGCGCCTGGGTTGGCTCAGTCGTTAAGCGTCTGCCTTCAGCTCAGGTCATGATCCAGGGATCGAGCCCCGCATCGGGCTCCCTGATCGGCGGGGAGCCTGCCTCTCCCTCTCCCACTCCCTCTGCTTGTGTTCCCTCTCTTGCTGTGTCTCTCTCTGTCAAATAAATAAATACAATCTCAAAAAAAGAGTGTAACAATTTTATCAAGACATTTATTTTATATCAAGATATAAAATAAATAGTGCATATTTAAAGCATACAATCTGAAAAGTTTTGAAATACGTAAATTGGGGAAGCCGTCACATCAATTGAAGTAACGATCATATCCAATACTCCTAAAGTTTCCTTGTACCACTTTGTTTTGTTGTTGTTTTGTAAGTAATCTCCATACCCAACGTGGGGCTCGAACTCACAACCCCTGACATCAAGAGTCACGTGTTCTGACTAAGCCAGCCAGGTGCCCCTCCTTGTACCACTTTGTAATACTCCATTCTGTCCCTTCCTTTCCCCTTGACCCCAGTACCAATTGACCATTGATCAGCTTTCTCTGACTTTAGATTGATTTTTGCTTTCCCGACTCTGTATATACACAGGTGTGAACTGTGGGCTCCTTTTTTTGTTGCACTTCTTTTACTCTGTGAATACACATTTTTTTACAAGATTTTATTTATTTATTGGAGAAAGTGAGAGTGGCTGAGAGAGAGCGAGAGAGCGCAGGTGCAAGCCAGGGAGAAAGGCAAAGGGAGAGGGAGAAGCAGACTCCCCGCCGAGCAGGGAGCCTGACACGGGACTGGATCCCAGGACCTTGGGATCACGACCTGAGCCGAAGGCAGATGCTTAACCAACTGAGCCACCCAGGTGCCCCTGTGAATACACTTTTTATAATGATTTTGAGATTTATCCTTGTTCCATGTATCAGGAAACTCATTATTGTGGAGCACTATTCCATTGTATAGCTATGCCAGTTTGCCCATTCTATTCGTGAACATTCTATTTCCCATGTGGCTGCGAATAAAGGTCCTATGAACATTCATGTACAAGTCTTTGTAGGGACATATGTTTTATTTCACCCGGGAGAAGACACCGAGGTAAACACCCGGAAGGATTGCCAGTTTATTTAGTCTAATGTTAGCCTTTCCAGTTGTTGTGTCGTAGTATGTCACTGTGGTTTTCCATTTTCCTACCTAATAATAATGAGCATCTTTTTATGCACTTTCTGGCTATCCATGTATCTTTTTTAGTGATGCGTTTGTTCAAATGTTTTATCTTTCTAAAAACTGAATTTCTTACTATCGACTTGCAAGAGTCGCTTATATATTCTAAATACGGATCCTCTATGGGATACGTAATTTGCAGGTATTTTCCCCCAAGTTGTGGTTTGTTTTTTTGTATTATTATTGTTATTCTAGAACAGTGTTTTAAATTTTGGTGAAGTTCTAATACTTAATTTATTCTTTTGTGGATTGGGCTTTTGATGTTCTTATATGTAAGAAATGTTTGTCTAACTAAAAACCACGCAAATTTTCTCCTATGTTTTCTCTTAGAAGTTTTATAGTCTTAGATTTTACCTTTAGATCTATGAACTCTTTTGAGTTAAAGTTTTGAACTCCTTTACTTCATTGATATGTAATTGACATATGACACTGTAAGTTTAAGGTAACGTAATGATTTGATGTATGTCTGTATATTGCAAAATGATTACTGCAATAGGGTTAGCTAACTTATCTATCACCTCACGTAATGACCTTTTGTGGGTGGTGAAAACATTTAAAATCCACTCTTTGAAACTTTCAAATAGACATTGTCATTAACTCTAGTCACCATGCTGTACCTTGCATCCCCAGGACTTACTTATCTTGTAACAGAAAGTTTGTACTCTGACCACCTTCCTCCATTTCCCCCACCCCTGGCAACAACCAGTCTCTTCTCTGTTTTTATGACATCAACGTTTTTAGATTCCACATATAAGTGAGATGATATAATATTTGTCTTTCCCTGTCTGACTTATTTTACTTAGCATAATAACCTCAAGTTTCATCCATGTTGTTGCATATGGCAGAATTCCTTTGCTTTCGTGGCAAAATAATATCCCGTTGTATATAATACCTTTGTCCATTCATCTATTGATGGACCCTTAGGTTGTTTCCATGTGTTGGCTCTTGTGATGCTGCAATGAACATGCAGGTGCAGATACTTCTTCAAGATGGTGAGTTCATTTCTTTTGGGTGTGTACCCAGAAATGGAATTTCTGGCTCATATGGTTAGTTGTGTTTTTCATTCTTTGAGAAACCGCCATACTGTTTTCCACAGTGGCTGCACCAACTTCCGTTCCCACCCACAGAGCACGAGGGCTCCCTTTTCTCTACTATCTTGATGACACTTGTTATCTCTCATCTTTTTTTATAATAGCCATTCTGACAGGTGTGAGGTGATAGGTCATTGTGGTTTTGATTTCCATTGCCCTGATGATGAGTGACATCGAGCATCTTTTCATGTACCTGCTGGCCACCTGTTTCACGTACCTGCATCTCTTCAGGTCTTTGCTGGTTTTAAATTGGATTATTTGGGGTTATTTTTGCTGTTGAGTTGTGTGTGTTCCTTACATATTTTGGATATATTTTATTAAAGTGTCGACACACAATATTACATTAATTTCAGGTGTACAACATAGTGATTCAACAACTCTATACCTTCTGCTGGGCTCACCGCAGGTATTGCCACCATCTCTCACCATACAACGCTATTCCAGTACCTTTGACTGTATTCCCAGTGCTCTACCTTTCATCCCTGTGACTTAGTCATTCCGTACCTGGAAGCCTGTACCTCCCACTCCCCACTACACATTTTACCCATCCCACTGCCCCCACCTGTCTGGCAACAATCAGTTTCTGTATTTGTGGGTCTATTTCTGTTTTTTATTTATTTTTTTAGATTTGACATATAAGTAAAATCACATGGTCTTTGTTGGATTTATTTCCATCCATGTTGTTGCAGATGGCAAAATCTCATTCTTCTTTATGGCTGAGTAATATTCCAGAGTAGGTATATATGCCACATCTTTTATTTAAATTCAATTAATTAACATATAGTGTATCATTAGTTTCAGAGGTAGAGTTCAGTTATTCCTCAGTTGCATATAACACCCAGTGCTCATTACATCACGTGCCCTCCTTAATGCCCATCACCCGGTTACCCCGTTCCCCCCACCTTCCTCCCCTCCAGCAACCCTCAGTTTGTTTCCTATAGTTAAGAGTCTCTTATGGTTTGTCTCCCTCTCTGATTTTGTCTTAGTTTATTTTTCCCTCCCTTCTCCAATGATGTTCTGTTTTGTCTCTTAAATCCTGCATAGGGGTGAAATCATATGATAATTGTCTCTCTCTGATTGACTTATTTCTCTTAGCATAATACCCTCTAGTTCCATCCATGTTGCAAATGTTAAGATTTCATTTTTTTGATGACTAATATTCCATTGTTCATATATATGAGCAACAGATTATATATATACATATATGTATACGTGTGTGTGTATACACACCCCACATCTTCTTTATCCATTCATCTGTCAATGGACACCTGGCGTCTTTCCATAGTTTGGCTATTGTGGACATTACTGCTGTAAACATTGGGGTGTGGGTGCCCCTTCGGAACACTACGTTTTATACACCACATCTTTATCCATTCATCTGTGGATGGACACTTGGGTTGCTTCCTTTTCTTGGCCATTGTGAATAATGCTGCATTAAAGGTTAAGAGTACATATATCTTTTCAATTTAGTGTTTTCATTGGGTAAATACCCAGTAGCGGCATTACTGGATCTTACGGTATTTCTGATTTTAATTTTTTGAGAAACCTTCATACTGTTTTTTTCCACGGCGGCTACACAGATATACATTCCCACCAACAGTTGAAGAGGGTTCCTTTTTCTTCACATCCTTACCAACACTTGTTATTTCTTGTCTTTTTCATTCTAGCCATTCTCAAAGGTGTAAGGTGGTATCTCATTATGGTTTTGATTTCCATTTCTCTAATGATTAGGGATGTTAAGCATCTTTTCACCTGTATGACTTTTTTTTGAAAATGTCTATTCAGGTCTTCTACTTCTTTTAAATTGGATTATTTTTATTTGTTTCCTGTTGAGCTAAGTACTTTATGTATTTTGGATGTTACCCCTTTATCTTGCAAATATCTTCTCCCATTTACTAGGTTGCCTTTTCATTTTGTTGATGGTTTCCTTTGCTGTGCAGAAGCTTTTTATTTTGATGTAGCCCCAGTGGTTTATTTTTGCTTTTGTTTCCCTTGCCCAAGGAGACATACCTAGAAAAAATTTGCTAAGATAAATGTCAAGCAGATTACTCTGTTGTTGTTTTTTTCCCTAGGAATTTTGTTTCAGGTCTTACATGTAGGTATTTAAGTCCATTTTGAGTTCATTTTGTGTATGGTGTAAGAAAGTGATCCAGTTTCACTCTTGTGTATGTAGCTGTCCAGTTTTCACAACATCATTTATTGAAGATACGATCTTTTTCCATTTGCATATTGCCTTTTTTTTTTTTTAGAATAATTGAACATAAAATCATTGGTTTATTTGTGGGATCTCTATTTTGTTCCATTGATCTATGTGTCTATTTTGGTGTCAGTACCATACTGTCTTAATTATTGTAGCTTTATAGTGCATCTAGAAATATAGGATTTTGATAACTCCAGTTTTCTTCTTTCTCAAGTTTGGTTTGGCTCTTCAGAATCTGGTGTGACTCCATATATACTTTACTATTATTTGTTCCAGTTCTGTGAAAAATGCTATTTTGGTAAAGATTGCACTGAATCTGTAAATTGTTCTGGATAGTATGGATATTTTAACAACAGTAAGTTTTCCAATCCATGAGCATAGTAGGTCTTTTCCATTTGCTTGAGTCCTGTTCAGTTTCTTTCATCAATATTTTATCATTTTCAGAGCACAGGTCTTATACCTCCTTGGTTAAGTTTGTTCCTAGGTATTTTATTATTTCTGGTGCAGTTACAAATGAGATTGTTGTCTTAATTTCTCTTTCTGCCACTTTGTTATTAGGGTACAAAATCAGAACAGATTTCTGTATATTAATTTTGTACCTTGCACCTTTATTGAATTCATTTATTCCAGTACTTTTTTGGTGGAATCTTTAGGGTTTTCTATGTATGTGTCATCTACAGATACTGACAGCTTTACTTCTTCCTTACCAATTTGGGCGCCCGTTGTTTCTTGTGTGATTGCTGTGGCTAGGACTTCCAGTACAATGTTTAATACTAGTGGCAAGAGTAAACTTCCTTGCCTTATTCCTCATCTCAGAGGAAAAGCTCTCTGTTTTTCATCATTGAAGGTGATGTTAGCTCTGGATTTTTCATATATGACCTTTATTATATTGACATATGTTCTCTCTGAACTCATTGGAGAGTTTAGTCTGAAAAACTGTTGAATTTAGTTCAGTGCATTTCTTACATCATTTGTCATGATCATGTGATTTTTGTGCTTCACTTTGTTAATGTGGTGTATCACACTGATTGATTTATGAATATTGAACCATCTTTGTATCCCAGAAATAAATCCCACTTGATAGGGGTGAATGATCCCTTTAATGTATTGTTGAAGGTGGATTGCTAATATTTTGTTGAAGAGTTTTATATCTGTGTTTATCAGGGATATCGGCCTGTAGTTTTCTTTTTTTGTAGTGTCTTTGTCTGGTTTTGGTATAATGGTAATGCTGGCTTGACAGAATGTATTTATAAACTTTCTTTCCTCTTCTGTTTTTTTTGGGGAATAGTTTGAGTAGAATGGGTATTCACTTTCCTTTATTTATTTTTTTAAAAAGGTTTTATTTATTTTTTAAAAAGGTTTTATTTATTTGACAGAGAGAAAGACAGCCAGAGAGTACACACAAGCAGGGGGAGCGGGAGAGGGAGAAGCAGGCTTCCCGCAGAGCAGGGAGCCCGACGTGGGGCTCGATCCCAGGACCCTGGGATCATGACCTGAGCTGAAGGCAGACGCTTAACGACTGAGCCACCCAGGTGCCCCTCACTTTCCTTTAAATGTTTGGTAGGACTTCCCTGTGAATCTGTCTGGCCCAGGATTTTTTTTTTCCCCTTGGGTCTTTTTTGAAAGACCCAGTGAAACTAACTCAGTTTCACTACTTATATTTGCTCTGTTCATATTTTCTATTTGTTCCTGATTCAGTTTTGGAAGATCGTAGGTTTCTAGGAATTTATCCACTTTTTCTAGGTTGTCCAGTTTGTTTGCATATAGTTTTCTGTAGTAGTCTCTCATAATCCTTTGTGGGCTTTTTGTTTTGTTTTGAGTTGTTGGTTATTCTCTTTAATTGCTAATCATTCGGATCCTCTCTCCTTTTTTTTCTTGATGAGTCTGGCTAAAGGTTTATCAATTATGTTCATCTTTACAGAGAACCAGCTCTTGTTTTCATTCATCTTTTCTACTGTTTTTTGAGTTTCTAATTTATTTGTGCTCTGATCTTTATTATTTCCTTCCAACTTTGGATTTTGTTTGTTCTTTTCTAGTTTCTTTAGGTGTAAAGTTAGATTGTTTACTTGTGACTTTTCTTGTTTCTTGAGGTAAGCCTGTGTCTATAACTTTCCCACTTGGAACAGCTTTTGCTGCATCCCAACGATTTTGGACCCTTGTGCTTTTATTTTCATTTATCACCAGGTATTTTTTAATTGCCTCTTGGCTTTTTTTGTTGATCCATTGGTGGTTTAGTAGGATGTTGGTTAGCCTTTATGTGTTTGTATTTTTTCCAGGTTTTTTTCTTGTAATTGCTTTCTAATTTCATAATGTTGTGGTTGGAAAAGATGCATGATATATTTTGTTCTTAAATTTATTAAGACTTGGGCGCCTGGGTGGCTCAGTTGGTTAAGCGACTGCCTTCGGCTCAGGTCATGATCCTGGAGTCCCGGGATCGAGTCCCGCATCGGGCTCCCTGCTCAGCAGGGAGTCTGCTTCTCCCTCTGACCCTCTTCCTTCTCGTGCTTTCTATCTCTCATTCTCTCTCTCTCAAATAAATAAAATCTTTAAAAAAAATTTATTAAGACTCTTTGTGGTCTAACTGATTTATACTGCAGAATGTTCTTTGTGTACTTGAAAAGAATGTGTATTCTGTTGTTTTGGGATGGAATGTTTTGTAGATATCTCTTAAGTACATCTGGTCTAACGTGTGGTTCAAGGATACTGTTTATTGATTTTCTGTCTGGATAACCTATCCATTGACATAAGTGAGGTGTTCAAATCCTCTCCTGTGAGTGTATTACTGTCAATTTTCCCTCTCATGTCTGTTAATATTTGCTTTATGTATTTAGGTACTCCATTGTTGGAGTTCATAGATAACGACAATTGTTACACCCTTTGGTTTAATTGATCTCATTATTATTATCTAATGTACTTCTTTGGGTTTGAGTCTGTTCTGTGCAAAGTATTGTTACCAGGGCTTGTTTTTTTGCATCCATTTGCATGGAATATCTTTTTCCATCCTTTCATTTTCAGGGTGTATGTGTTCTTGGTCTGAAGGGAGTCTCTTTTATGTGCATATAGATGGGTCTTGTTTTTTAAATCCATTCAGTCACCCCATATATGTCTTTGAATTGGAGCATTTAGACCATTTACATTTAACGTAATCACTGCCATTTTGCTAATAGTTTTCTGGTTGTTTTTGTAGTTCTTCTCTGTTCTTTTTCTTTTTCTTTGTGATTATCAACTTTCTTTAGTGTTAGGCTTGACTTTCTAATTTTTGTGTATCTGTTACAGGTTTTTGATTTGTGGTAACCACAAAGTTCCTAAGAACATCCTAAGTATATAGCAGTCTATATTAAATTGATTGTCACTTAAGTTTGAACGTGTTCTAAAAGAACTTCATTTTTATTCCCCTCTCCATGTTTTATGTATATGTTGTCTTTTTTTTTTTTTACAACTTTGTATTTTGTGAGTCCCCTTAACCAATTTTTTAGATATAACAGGTTTTACTACTTTTGTATTTTAACCTTTATACTTGCTTTATAAGAGATGGCTCCACTACTTTTATTGTATATTGTATATTTTTTCCTTTTGTAATTTTCTTGTAATTAGGGCTTTTTCTATTCCAGTTAAAGAAGTCCTTTTAACAATTCTTTTAAGACTAGTTTAACTTGGTGTTGATTTTTTCCCTTTCAGCCCTTTGAATATATCATGCCATTCCATTCTGACCTGCAAAGTTCCTGCTGAAAAATCAGCTGATTGTCTTCTGGTGGTTTCCCTTGTACTTTTTTTTTTTTTTTTTTTTTTTTTTAAGAGAGAGACAGAGACAGAGGTGTATAGGGGCAGAGGGAGAGAGAGAGAATATCAAGCAGTTTCCACACTGAGCTCATGACCTGAGCTGAAATCAAGTGTCAGACACTTAACTGACTGAGTCACCCAAGCACCCTTTCCCTGTACTTTACTAGTAGCTTCTCTCTTGTTGCTTTTTAAATTCTTGTTTTTTAAATTCTCTTTATCTTGACATTTTATTTTTTTAAAGATATTATTTATTCATTTGAGAGAGAGAGAGAGAGATGGAGAGAGCACAAGCAGGGGGAGAGGCAAAGGGAGAGGGAGAAGCAGGCTCCCTGCTGAGCAGGGAGCCCAACTTGGGGCTTGATCCCAGGACCTGGAGATCAGGACTTGAGCCGACGGCAGACACTTAACCATCTGAGCCACCCAGGTGCCCCTTTAATCTTAGACATTTTAAATCTGAATCATGGTGTGGACCTCCTTGGGTTCATATTGTTTGGTACTGTCATGCTTCCTTAACATGGATGTCTATTTCCTTCCCCAGGTTAGATAAGGTACTATGTCTTAAAATGAGTTTTATGCCCCTTTCTCTCTCTCTTTTCCTTCTGGAATTCCTATAATGTGAATGTTCACTTGATATTGTCCAAGAGATTCTTAACCCATCCTTGTTAATTTTTTTTTGCCTCTTTACTATAAGCTTAGGTGCTTTCCATTACCCTATCTTCCAGATTGCTGATCCATTCTTGGGTATCCTCTAATCTGTGGAGTCCCTCTAGTGTATTTTTCATTTTGGTTCTTGTATTCTTCAACCTTTATTGGTTATTTTTAAATATTTTTTTAATCTCTTTTTTGAAGTCATTCTCTCCAGTTCATCCAGTCTTCTCTCCAGGCTGGTGAGCATCTTTATAACCCTTACTTTGAACTCTGTACTAGGTAGATTGGTTGTCTCTGTTTCTTTTGTTTTTCCTGAGCTTTTGTCTTGCTTATTTATTTGGCCCACCTTCTTGTTACCTCCTCATTTTGCTTGACTTTCTGGGCTTGTTTCTATAAATTAGGAAAAACAGGTACTTTCCTAAACTTGGAGGAGCAATCCTGTGTATGGTGGTCCCCTGTGTCGACTGTGTATGGCTGGTGACTTTGGCTGGCTGGTTGGAGCTGTGGCTGGTGTGAGCTGGGGGTCCAATCCATGCTGGGGCTGTTCTGGTGGGATGATTGGAGCTGTGATGGGCATGGGCCAGGGCCTTCCTGGGGCTTTCTGCATAAAGGACACTCTGGCAGGACAGCTGAAGCTCTTGTGGGTGCAAATTGGGGTGTCCCAGGATGCTAAGTTCAGGCGGCACCCTGGCAGCAGGACTGGAGCCAAGTGGGGACAGGCTGGGGTATCCTGGAGTGCTGTGTGCTGGGGGGTGCCCCAGTAAGTTATCTGAGTGTTCTGGGGTACTTGGTGCTTGTGTCACCTTGGCAAGATAGCTAGAGCTGTAGTGAGTACTGACCAGGGATGTTCCAGTGTGTACTATGCTGAGGTGACCTTGGTGGGATGGCTTGGGCTGGTGTGGGCTAGGGACTCAGGACTCACCCAGGTGGCAGGCCAGCCTGGGCACCCAGACCCTACTTCCATCCACACCGTGAAGGTGGAGGGGGCAAGCAAGCTGTGGTGCTTACCAGCTCCTCTGATCCAGAGAGATTTCCAACAGTTCCTCTGCCATTTGGCAGGGTCTTATGCTGGTTTTTTGATATTCCTTTTACCCTTTTAGACCATGGGGTTTTTTGCTATGCCCCAGTGCAGCCAAATCTGCTCAGTATCCTTCCCCACTGCATTTGGCAGCCTCAGGGGTGAATGTTCTCCCCATTACTGTGTCTCCATCTCTCTTGCTGTTCTCTGTGGGGTCTCTCTTTTGTTGTTCTGAAGCTGTTCAGTGAGCCTTCTGTTCTTCCTCGGGAGGAATTCCTCTATACTAAATGGTGTACATTTGGTGCATTGGTGAAGGAGGTAAGTTCAGGGTCTTCCTTTGCATTTCAATATAAATTTTAGATTCAGTTTTTCAACAAAAAACATGATGGGATTTTGATAGGAATTACACTAAACCTATATAGATCAATTTGGGGAAAAGTAACACCTTAACAGTATTGACTCTTCAGCCTATGAATATCATGTTTCTTTACTTACAGTGTCATGTGTGTAGGTCTTTTGACATTTTTGTCCCATTTATTCCTAAGTGTTGCATGTTTTTATGCTTTGGGGATTGATTATTGGTAGCACACAGAAATACACCTGATATTTGTATATTTTACATATTAATCTTGTTGGGTTTTTCAACCTTCCTAAATGAACTTACGAGTCCTAATAGTATTGTTGTGGATTCCACTGGATATTTTTAGGTGATTAATTACGTCATCTGTAAACAGATACTCATATCTTTATAATTTGGATGACTTTCTTTTTCTTCCCAGTTTGAGTTACAATTGACAAAATTGTATATAAAGAGTACAGTGCAATGATTTCATAGATACATTGTGAAGTGATTACCATACCAGTTACCATATCCATCACCTCACAGTTACCGTGTGTGGGGGGGGGTGGGTAAGAATGCTGAAGATACACTATTTGAGCAAATTTCAAGTATACAGTACAGTATTATTAACTATAGTTGCCATGTGGTGCGTTATATCCTGGGAAATTATTCGTCTTAAAATTAAAAGTTTGTCCCTTTGAACACCTCTCCATTTCTCCTAACCCTCAGTCCCTGCTGACTGACATTCTATTGTTTCTATGAGTTCAGGTTTTTTTTTATGGTTTCACTTACAAGTGATACCATAGTGTTTGTACTTTTTATGGCTGAATAATACTTCATTGTGTACGTATATACATTTATACGTATATATCCCATTCACCTTATTCATTCGTTGACAGGCACTTAGGTTGTTTTCATGTTGGATATTGTGAATTGTGATGCAGTGAACACGGGAGTGCAGAGATCTCTGTAGATACTATTTTTTTTCCTTTTGATCAACACCCAGAAGTGGGATTGCTGGATCATAGGGTAGATACATTTTTAGTATCTCTTGTGACAGAGAATCTGTGTCCTTCGTTTTGTTAATGTGGTATATCACATTTATTTATATTTGTTGAACCCTCCTAGCCTCCCAGGGATAAATCCCACTTGATTGGGGTGTATGGTCTTTTTAACGTGGTGTTGAATTTGGTTCACTAGTCTTTTGTTGACTTTTTTTTTTTTTTTTTTTTGCATCTAGGTTCACCAGAGATACTGGCTTGCAGTTTTCTTGTGGTATCTTTGTTTTTGCTATCAGGGTTAATGCTGGCCTTTTATAAAAGGAATTTGGAAGTGTTCAATTTTTTGGAAGTCTGAGAAAGACTGGTATTAATTCTTCTTTAAATGTTCTGTAGAATTCACCGGTGAAACCGTCTGATCCCAGACTTTAGTTTGTTGGGAGGTTTTTGATGACTGATTCGGTATCCTTTCAAGTAAGTAATTGGTCTGTTCATATTTTCTATTTGTTCACGGTTCACTCTTGGTAGGTTTTATTTTTTTAGAAATTTGTCCACTTCTAGGTTATCCAATTTGTTGGCACATAATTGTTGAGTAGTCTGGTTGTGATCCCTTGTATTTGTGCAGTATCAGTTGTAATGCTGACTCTTTGCTTTCTGATTTTATTTGGGTCTTTTCTCATTTTTCATAGTTTAAGCATTTGTCGATTTTATCTTTTTTAAAACAAACAGCTCTTAATTTCATTGATCTTCTTTCTTGTCTTTTTACTCTCTCTTTCTGTTCTGATCTTTGTTATTTCCTGCCTTCTGCTAACCTTGGGGTAGTTTTTTCTTCCTTTTCTGGTTCCTTGAGGTATCAAGTTAGCACATTTATTTGAGGTTCTTATTTAATTGAGGCTTCTACTGCTATAAATTGCCCTCTTAAAACTCTTTTAGCTCCATCCCATACCTTTTGGTGTGTTGTGTTTCCTTCTTTGTCTGTCTCATTTTTCTTTATTTCCCTTTTGACTTCTTCTTTGATCCATGAGGTGTTTGGGAGTGTGTTGTTTAATTTCTACATATTTGCAAATTGTCCAGCTTTCTTCCTGATAGTGATTTATAGTTTATACTGTTGTGGCTGGAAAAGATACTTGATATGATTTTAGTCTTCTTTAAGACTTGTTTTGACCTAACATATGATCTACCTTGGAGAGTGTTCTGTGTGTGCTTGCGGAGAATGTGTGTTCTGCTCCTGTTGAACAGTAGGGTGTTAATAAGTCTGTTGGCTCCATTTGGTCTGTGGCGTAGTTCAAATACAATGTTTCCATATCGATCTTCTGTCCAGGTGATAGACCCAACGTTGACAGTAGAGTACTGAGGTCCCTTATTATTATTGCTTTGCTGTCTATTTATGCCTTCAGCTCTATTAATATTTGCTTAGCGTATTTAGGTGCTCCGATATTGGGTGAATATATACTTATTATCCCAAATCATCTTGATGAATTGACCTCTTTTTTCATTAAATAATGACCTTCTTTCTCTAATTACAGTATTTGACTTAAAGCCTATTTTGTCTGATAGCACTGTATCTATCCCCTGATCTCTTTTGGTTTACATTTGCAAGAATTATCTTTTTCTATCCCTCCATTTTCAACCTATTTCTATCCTTAAAACTGAAGTGAGGCTCTTGAAGGCGTCGTATAGTTGGGTCTTTTTTTTTTTTTTTTTTAAATCTATTCAGCCATTTTGTCTTTTGATAGAATTTAATCCATTTACATTTGAAGTAATTATAGATGTAAGGTCTGACAATTAACTGTCTTGTTTCTTTTTAGTTGCCTTGTTCCTTTGTGATTTGATGATTTTCTGTAGTGATATGCCTTAATTTCTTTTTCGTTGTGTGTAAGTACTGTAGATTTTTGCTTTGACACAAAGCTTACACAGGATATAACAGTCTGTTTTAAACTGGTAACAATTTGGATCATACAGAAAAACCCCCATCCTTTTCTCCCCCTATATGCTGATTCTGAAGTCACAATTGACATTTTTTTTTGCACTGTGCATCCATTAATCAATTATTGTACCTGTAATTATTTTTAATACTTTTGTCTTTTAACCTTTATACTAAATTCTTTACACACCACTGCTACAATATTAAAATATTTTGTTCCTGGCTGTCTCTAGATGCCTCAGCTATGCCAGTCTTCCTAGGGATTCTTTGTGTGTGGTTATTCTTGTTGGCTCTACGGGGTTGCTATAGGTTTATAATTGGACTCCTGAGTCCTCCCAGGGCTATTTTCATTCACGGACAGTTGTTTACATGTTTTTTTTGTTGTTGGGGGCTGAAGACTATTATCTCCTACTCTGCCGCCATCTTTTCTGCCCTTATCTAACTGGTTATGAACCTTCCATACAATGTCGAATGGAGATACTGAGAACAGATGCTGTTATGTTCTTGATCTTACGGAAATTCCTCACCTCTTCCCATGAGGTATGTTACCCACAGGGTTTTTATAGATGTTCTCTATCAAGAAGTTCCCTTCTTAGTTTCCTGGGCTTATCAGGAATGAATGTTGGATTCTGATAAATGTTTTTTCTCACTTGTACCCCAAACTGCCTATCGCCATGTTCTATACAAAGCTTTGGACCCCATGGATCTGAAGGCCATCTTAGATTCTGAGTTTGCCACGTTCCCTCCCCGCCCCCGCCCCCCCCCCCCCCCGCCACCAGCTTTTCGGAGCACAGGCTTACATACAGGTTGTGTTTTTTCCATTCTTCTCCCATAGTTAACTCTGCACTTGCCATGTGACTAGTAGCTAAGTGGATGGAGTTTATGACTAAGCTGAGCATGTGTTTGCAACAGGTTTGATATTACTCTTAGTATCAAAATACTCTGACACAATCTGAGAAGAGTCTCTTTTGACCTAAACAAGCATTATTAGAGCTTTTATTAATAATGCTGTGACAGGGAACTTTTTTGTCCCCTTAGATGGCTAGGAGGCAGTCATCACAGCAAAGGTCCAACAGTGAGTAGAGACAAGAGATGAGGAGAAGAAAAAAATGCAGAAATGACCTTTTGTCCATTTGCTGTTGATTTGTGAAGGCAGGAGGCCCACTGTCACCTACTGCTGTTCACTAATAACGGTAATGGGTATGATCTCTAAGATACCGTAAGAGGAAGAAAGCATGAGCCATTAATATGTAACTAAATAGAATTTCATACTAAACAAAGGCGTTCCACAGTTTATATATGTATGTAAACATAACATATCAATATAAAAAATATATACAGTCATGATGAATACCTCAGTTCATCTGATCTCAGTAGGATGGGCAGATTCTTCTCTCTCATTTGGTAGGAGGACACGCCCGAGGGACGTGCCCAGGAAGGGCACGTACCGGAGGTATGTGGCTGTGTGAATGCAGCAAGTTTCAAGGCGGGGGCTTCAGGCAGCAACAGACGAGGCTGAGGTCTGCTACTCCTGCAGATGGGCGCGGCTGGATTCACAGGTATCTCGTGGGTCTGGACGGTGATAATGCGGTCCCAACCATAACATAAGAGGCAAAGAAGAGCAGAGCCAGCTGGTACCTTACAGCCTTTAGAAAGGGAGAAGGTGGGCCAAAGGACAAAACTGGGGTGTGAGCTCTTCTTCCTGCTCTTTCTCTTTCTCCTTTGCTTCAAGTTTTTGTGGGTTTTTAAAAGAATCTTTTAAAAGATACATTCTGCGTGTCATTTGTTCCTGGTAAACACACACGCACAGAGAGAGAAGTGTGGGTTGACAACAGAGCGACTGATGGAAGGCCACGCGAGGGCTGGCCAATACAATTTTTATGGGCAAAAAGAGTCTGTGGGCTAAATTACTTCTGAAGACTATTTATAAAACTATTTCCTACTTTGGTACCTTTGTTTTCTTCGTGGAAATTTTACGAATTTCAGTTACCTAGATAAACATCTGTCAGAAACCAAGACAAGACCATTAGTCTCATCTGCCGACAATGAAGCTAAGTCAGGAATCGAAATCTCCTTCCTCGAGGGCACGATCAGGTGAACACACGAGTCGGCTACACTGGCTCACCCAATCTAAACAGCATGACTAAGGATAGGTGCTCAGTATTTATGCCTCAAGTTCTTGATTTGCCGTACTTTGTTCAGGGCATCAGATTTTGCACAAAATCTGAACTGAACTCAAGGAATACAGTACCAGTCTTGCTTGACAATCCAGAATTTCTGTCAAGCAAACAGATGGAAATGTTAGCAAACAAATGTTGCCTTTTCAGGCTACAGAAAGAAGTCAGAGCAAGGGAACTAGTTCTTTGATGCTTTAATCCTGTTCAGTCTCTTTACTAAGAGGAGAATTTGCTGAAGAAGAGCTTAAAATAACTGCAAACCTACCAAGCACAGACTCTCTCAGTATTGGGTTGGCATTCACTAAAATTTACAATAATGTCAAAGTAAAATTTTGCAGTAATATTTCTTTTTCTCTAGCCAAGTTTTAATAGAAAATATTGAGGAAAACTCAGCATTCATCCAATGCATCTGCGTGCTTTTGACTAGTTAACATGTTAATCAAGAAAAGGATTGTGCTGTCCAACTATTAGGTTATTTGGAAAAGAAAAAATATTTGTCTATGGATTTGTGGATGAAATGTTTCCAAGAAGAAATTATAAATGGGCCTTTATTTTAGTTCTCTCCGGTTCTGAATGACAGGTTTAACATTCTTAGAAACCTTAAGAATATAATGACTACATCTTTAAAAGCCTCTAGGGATCCTTGTACATTAATGTATCAGTCAGTAAATTATTTATCTATAAATTAATCTCTCTAAACAGATTTCCACTGCTCTTTAATTTGAAAGCTAAACTTCTGAGTCTCCACTTCAGCAACTTTATATCTGAAGAGCCTCCATCTGTAAAAACATTTCTAACAAAAACATGAAGACAACCCCCCGAGAAGCAAATAAAATGAGATTTAAGTATATCGCAGCCTTTCTACAGTTACATTCCTAACACGAGTGGATTCGAACTTGATGCCAAATTGAGGTTATAGAATACAATCAGGGAACACTCTAGTTCTTTTGGTTTTCGTGAAAAATGCAGGTGCTTACACAATTCTGTCTGAATTTCCCACGTACACAAAGATAGATGAATGACATCTTGGTTTCCCTGAGTCACGGAAGCCAAGGGAAGAGGGGAGGAAGAAGCAAGCATAAGAAGTGCTCCAGAGCAGGAAGCAGGAAAGGGAATGCTGGAAAAGTCTGGGCTCCAGAGCCTGTGTTATCGTTGCCAAAACCCATCAAAGATGGGTTTACACTTTCGCGTCGTACCCTAGGAACAATTATTCAAGCAGACTTTATCCAGTGCTCCCGCACAAATCACTTCATTGCTTGGTAAGACGACCAACCAACAATAAGACTACAAAGCCTACTTTCGGCAACTTGAAATCCATTGTGAAAAATTCTCTATCCGGTTTATGTCCATGGTCTGGACTGTCTGCTCAATGAAACATTGTCTGTTGTGGGGTTTTTCTGGTCTTGGTTTTTGTTGTTCGACAACAGGACCTTAATTTTGTAAAACACGGGTGTGTTACAGCAAGTTTCAAGGATCCTGCAATTCACCGTTAGAAGTCAGAATGGAAAAGTAGCCATCAATTTTCAGTAACTCTGGATTTTGTTAACAAAGGTACAACAAACATCTAATGAAGCGTCTGATCCATTCCTGCTGTCAGGGAATGAGAAGATAGGATCTTCCAGAATGGCTTGACAGGCCACTCATGTAGGAAGCAAGCTTTTTTTTTTTTAAATTGTGGCAAAATACATGTACATGAAATTGTAACCATTTTTAAGTGCATAATTCACTGGCATTTAAATATATTCACAGGGCTGTGCAACTATTTCCACTATCCCTGATCCAGAACTTTTTCATCATCCTGAACAAATTCTGTCTCCACTCAGCACTCATTCTCACTCCCCGCCCCAGCCCCCGGTAATTTGTACTCCTTCTGTCTCCAAGCATTTGAAGCACAATTTTTATTTTATTTTTCATTTACTTATCTGTCAGAGAGAGAGAGAGAGAGCACGGGAGGGGGCAGGGGTAGAGGGAGAAGCAGGCTTCCTGCTGAGCAGGGAGCCTGATGTGGGGCTCGATCCTAGAAACCCGGCATCATGATCTGAGCCGAAGACAGACGCTTAACCGACTGAGCCACCCAGGCGCCCCAAGGCACAATCTTTAAAAGCATGACAGTGCAACAAAGAAGTCGACTTCAGCAGGACCTGGGTGTTAAGGTCGGGAGAGCCTGTTTTTGTTTTTTTTTTTTTTCCAGCATCTCCATCGTGGCTCATTTTTTATGTCTTTTGACTGGAGACCATACACAGTCTTTTCTTATGTCTTTATGGATACAACAACTTTTGAGTGCCTGCATGTGGCAGGTGCTATTTTAGTCCTGGCATGTGGCAGGAAGTTGGCTGGACCTGTCCTCTGTCCTCCCTGACCTTACTCTGTGGTTAACCATGCTTCTCCTTATTGCCAACCTCGGCAGAACGTGGGGACGGTGTGCAATTCTGGTAAGATGCCAGGAGCCTTGGACCAGTAATCATCGCCAGCACCACGGGAATGCTCCGAGACGTTACAGCAGAACATTTTTCACCTTTCACCATTAGTGCTCATCCCTGCTTTGGTAGGCAATTGACAGGAAGAATGGAGCTATCTTCTTACCAGATTGACACACATTACGCCATTATTTTGGCCTTCTGCATCTCTGTATCCCTTCATTCAACATGTGATAAAACGTTGTCTACCATAGGAACTGCTTATAGAAAAGTAGTTCGGGTTTTCTCTTATTTCTGGTTTTAAACAGAGACTCTAGGACTTCATTTACATGAAATGTCCAGAATCGCCAAAGCCACAGAGCTAGAAGGTAGGTTAGTGGTCGCCGGGGGCTGGGCAGAGGGGAGAATGGGGAGTGACTTGCTAATCCCTATGGGATTTCCTTTGGGGACGATGAAAATGTTCTAGAATCACATAGTGGTGATGGCTGTATGACCGTGAGAATATACTAAAAAGCCCTGAATTGTACCCTTATTTAAAAAGGTGAGTTTTATGGTTGTGAATTATAAAAAGAATCAAGTCAGCTATTCCGTGAAGGTAGACACAGTGGTAGCGGAGAGGCCAGATTTTAAAATTCTACACGTAGCTAGCAGAGGGCCGTTCTTCAGACTGGAAGAACAAGCAGTATGTTCTGGGAACTGAGAACTGACATTCAGGCTGGGCAGCTTCTGGACAGAACAGCAAGTGGGCAAGAAAGTCATGTGGTCAGACTAGATTGTTCTCTGCCCCGGATGTTTGTGCAGTGCCCCAGTACGTCCTTAAATCAGACTCAGACTCCCCCCTCGGCAAACGGGAACCCAGGTCTGGTCTAAATTCCTGGGCTGCAGCGGTGAAGGAACTCGCCAGGTTTCCTGACGGGGCACCGCCTTGACCTGGTCGACCTGCTACACCCTTCGCACGCAGGATGCACCGGCCTCAGACGTGCGGACTCGGCTTCCTCCGTGTCAAGGAAGCATAAACATCTTAGAGGTAAACTTTATTTCCCCTGAAAATATCCGGCGAAAGGTCTGCCATTAGGTGTAGGAATGAGGAAGCCACCTCACTGAGCCCACCCCACCCCACCCCCCCGCTTTCATTCACCTGCTGCGCAGACGCTCAACTCGCCGACCCGGACAGGACCTTTCCATTCATGAAATGACCCTTACGCGCGAGATGGCTGTTGCTGAAGGACCACAAAAAGGTGGTAGAATTTCACATGTTCCCACTTTTCAGACCCATGAAGGTACGGGCAACGTATGCCCCTCGAAACCCAAACCACAACGCGACGGGGCGCGCCGGCCACCGGCCTGCCCTGTGGAGCAGCAGACGTAACAGACCGCTCAGGAGCTCGCCATGGCACAGGATTCTGATTGGTACTGGTGAAGTTCCAGAGCCAGAGGATGGCCCTACAGACGGCGAAGTGAACCACACACCCGATGGGAAAGGTCCTTTCTGTTTCTCTAAATCTGAGGCCCCCTCTAGTGTTGGAAGAGAGTCACGCACAGCACGCAAAGCAAGCGAAGACAGTGCACCCTATTTCCCCAGGGACCTCCCGAAACGAAAATACCTCCGGTCCATGTGTGTGGCAGGAGAATCAATGAGAGAAACGTCTAACCATAATTAATATTTCACATTCCTGCTGTGATTCACAGAGTCGTTAGCCTCTCCTGCAGTAACTTCCTTCTCTGTCATTTACTGCTGGGTGGTTTTTAGAAGATTAATACTTGGCTATTACGGAAACAAAATAAAACATAGAATGCGTGTAGGGGCTTTATTTACTTTCCCCCAAAAAATACACCTTGAAAACAAGAGAAAATTACTTTCATGTTTCCAAACTGCCTCTTCTGCTTTTAGGGAAGTTCTCGGTAAACACTATATATTTCCTAAAATATCCTTAAATGTATTATATTTGGGAATCAGAAATTTTAAACTACTTATACTTTAAGCCTCACCTAATCTGTGAATTTGCTAACAAACTCTGGAAAAGGAGGTGGGAAGTGTTGCCCCGAAGGCAAACGCTGGCTATGAACAAGACGATGTACAGGAATTCTCAGAAGTTCGCAGGGAAGGGCACTACATAAATCCAATGACTTCATCTCGAATACTTTAAAAACCAACTGATTAAAATTAGGGCGAGTAAAAACGTTTTTCACTCTACTTTCTCAGCAGAAGCCTTTGTGTCTTTCTGCCTGTTACATTACAGAGGTTTTGGGTTAAGAACTAGCATTACTGTTACGGGAAAATAAAAAATGAAAAAATCCCTCTTTTTCAAGGAAACAAAACAATACAATCTTGGGCACTAGTGGGCAGATGAGCTCCTTTTTAAACTTGCGACTTTCATCTTCCTGAAAGTTAGGAGCACGGTGAAAATTTGGAAATTCAAAGGGTGTTGAAACAAGTTTATTCTGTATTAACTTTATTTAAATAAATGCCTAGTTTGTCATTCAGTAGAGCCTAGCGCTTCTCTGCCTTGATCTTGCTTTCTGTTTTCAAACTTGTCACTTGCAAATGTTACAAGTTAAAAACACGGGCTGTCTAAAGTAAGTTAAATAAAATTGTTTACAATTGGCCTCAACTTTCGAGATATAGCTGTAGTCAAATGAATAGGACGCAGCATTTTTAAAGTGCAACACACACTCTTTTGGCTCAACATGAAAAATTATACAACTGGAAATTACTGCAGTCATTTCTCTAAGGACACATCTCGTGAAAAGCTGTTGTGAAAGTTAGCTGTGGAACTATAAATTATGAGAAACACTGAAAAGTCACCTAAAATGAGTATATAAAATGCAATTACAAGTAAAACCAGAGTGGGAGAGGTAGCATAAGGTAAATAAAATCAAATAAATACTGTACAGTAACATACAAAATTTTGCTTATAAAAAATTGAAAATTGGTTTTAAAACATCCACTTTCCCTTCTTTCAAGGCGTTTACAATGAAATTAAAATTTGGGCCTGGAGTCTCCGTAAAGATTTTCCAAACGTTACTCATTACTGGCACTGTTTTTTGCCAAGACCTCCCTGATCTGTCGGTCCAGGTCACTTACTATCCGATCCTCGTGACTGTACACACCCGTCCTCATCAAAGTGTCCCTTTCCTCCAGGAGTCGAGTCAAATAATCATCCAAACCTCCTTCCAGGGTATTGCCGCGCGGGCTGTCCATCTTTCCGCTCGCAGTCTCTCTGGAATCCTGGTCCTGTTTCTGTTCTTGTTGCCGTAACCTGAGAAGTCAAGAACAAACGCCACTCTAAGCAGGCAACAAGTGCTCTTGTGGTTTTTGATTTTTTTTTTTTTTTTTAGTTAACAAAACACCGTTTCAAAAAATGATTTAATGGGAAATTATGCCTGTAGCATTATTTTCAGGAAGATAACAAAAACCAGTATTCCGCTTGGCTAGCCAGAGTCCTCATGCCCGTAACAGACAGTTTTGAAAACAATACTTGTTTTTCTAATTGTAAAATAGACACAAACTGTAGCAGTTCTAGAAATGCACACACACACAAAAATCGTGATGATCTTATCCAGAGATAACCAATCTAAGTAGTAATTTTCTGCATTTCTTTTCAATTAAAAATGTGTATGTACGTTAAATATTTTTCTAAAAAATTCATCAATTTTTTGGTATAGAGGCAAGGCTGTATGTATACTGCTTTTTTCCCCACTTATAAAATGTTTTCATACATCTTTCAGCGTCTTCTAAAGGGCTTCACCACATTCCTTCACTTGGATGTACCCTTCTTTAATCACCCTTTATTGCTGGTCTTTAGGTTGTTGGTAAATCTTTGTTTTTGTTGTTTTGAACAAAATTTCCTTAAGTCATTCAACAAATACCTGTATGTACCCAACAGTGCTAGGTGCTGGGGATACTGGAGTGACTGAAGAGGAAAACTCTTTACTATTACAGAGCTTTTATCACCAAGTGTTCGTAGAAAGTGACATCGTTTCCATGTGAATGCCTGGTTCAGACGGCATGGACCTTTTAAGATTTTGTATGTTTGTGACGCCTCATCTAGGAGTCAGAGAAGGGACAGCAGGTACCAGACTGGGACTTGGGTGTTTCCAATGGCATACTGTTAGCCACGTGGCCTTGCAGATGTTGAGTATACTTACTATACTTTCCTCAGTGACCATAACACCAACTTTGGACAGTGGAGTATGTTTTAAGTGAGTGTGTTCAATTAAGAGAGAACTTCGTACTCCTTTATGCAAGTGGCTACAAAAATGTTTTAATTTGCAACTACTGCTAAATTTTATCTTCATAAGTGGGAAGGATGAAGCAGTGGAGTCTAAGCCCCTGCTTCTGAATGGTCTTCAGGATAAGTATGCCCATGAGGACCAAATCCACTTCAGAATTTATGCAGAGTGAGGAAGAGGCAGAAGAGCCAGTGAGGAGAGTCCTGCACTCACAGACAGGGAGGACTTGGCCCCGGGAAGGGTGTGGGACTGTTGATGGTAGATACTTGGGTTTATTCATATGATCCCTTAAGAGTCCCCACAAAAGAACATGAAACTGAACTACCCAGTCCAAGATGGCCATCAGACATCGCCATCTGTTCTAAGAGAAAAAAACCTAAGCAGTCAAAGCACTGTGCTTTGGGACTCGGGTGGCAATCAAGTGGTTAACGGGACAGGGGTACAAATTAGAGCAATCCCTGTGGATGTTCCCTCTACTTTAATTCTTAGAGCTTTCTTGGACAAGGAGGTCCTGTGTGCAAACTAGTAACATACAACCTCAAACTATGTATGAGAAAGCCTAGCCATTTTCTTGTTCATCTCCTGATGCATGAAGGACACACAGAACTTTTACACCAGTGACAGATGGTCCCTACTGCATCTTTACTAAAATGCAAATCGCCAATCAGGCTCACAGTAGAATTTCAGAACCTTGCAGCTGAAGAAACCCGACAAAGTTAACAAGGGAAACTTGACGGCCCTGACGGACACTATGTCTGGACTTCACCTGCACACTCTTGTCCCTAGGAACCTACAACTTTGTGGAAGTGTTCTGTAGAAAGTTCCTTCTTATACCGAACTTGGTACGTAGCCTTATCCTTTCCATCTGCTGGCGACGATCCTGTGCAAGAGGGGCACCTACTTCTCTTTAGCTTGGGAGCCCAGCAGATACCTGAGGACAGCTATCCGATGCTTTGTCGTGGAGTTCTCACGCTCAACTTCCCTCTCTCCCGACCACCGTTTTGGTCACATTCCCCTGGAAGCTCTCTAGGAAGCCGACTGACCTGAAAACGTGTTGCACATCGGTACGAACACCCAGGTGTGGTGGAACCAATGCGGACTTGTGAACACCTCCACCGATGGCCCTGTGAGAGGCGCGTCCTCCCAGCCTTCCTCACATCAACGGTCTGCTCCTGTTTTCCCCATCACTTATGAAGTCTGCCTTATAATTTATACAGAGGATTCTCGGTTCTAATGTACTCAGTGGTTTAAGTCCTTGCTAAATCCTAATTTATTAAGATATTAACGGTAAGACTCAATTTTGCACAATCTGCAAATGTGATAGCCAAATGGCTATCTGCGTTTAAGCCACCAAAACTGTGCTTAGCAAACAGCAGAAGCTTAATACCTATATGCTAAACTAAACTAAAACCACAAAAAAGAAAACAATGCTGTAGGTATGTGACAGCAAAATTTTAGGAGGCAAGGGTCATGTTATTTCTAACATCTTCCATGTCTATAACACAATGGTAGGTTCTCCTACTGGAACTCCCATTTCTGTAGGGGAGAGAAAAAGGGCATTTTTTGGTTGTTATACCTGTTTAATTCATTTCTGATATCCAACAATTCTTGTCTCTCAGTCTTCACCGTATCTTTTTCCTCAGCAGCCAGGTAACGGAGCCTCATCTGTTCCAGTTCTTCTTGCTGTTTTTTAAGACGAGCCATCTGACTTTCTTGTTCCCGCTGGAAAGAAAGAAACAAGGCAGAACTCGAATGTGAGGAGTAAATATATTTCATACGACCTTGACCTGTGATCATAATCCCGTTAGACAGGACCCATGACACAGCCATGCGCTCTCATTCCGAGATGCGCACTGTCCGGAAAGGGCCAGGTTCTCTTGAACAGTCTTGTCTTCTTGCTGCCAGCCACAGCCGTCCGAGGCACGGTCAGTGACTGAGGTTAGCGAGATACCGTAAGAGAACCCGAGGTGACGGGAGGAAGAGTCTGCTGGCAACCCGATGAGTTGTCACAAGGACCAGTGGCAAAAGCATCTAAGAAATGGCTTATTATACAAAGATACACTGCGAAAAACCGAATGAACAGTCTCTGCACTGATCATTAATTCCTCGTCCACCTCGGGTCACTCATACACCTTTCTACTCTCTTCTCTACGTTCACACGAGAACCTGAACGTAGGACAAATTGTCTTTAAAATAAATGTGCAACCGTCCCCGGAGTGGATATCCACGATTGAGTCAACCCCTCTCTCAGTAACAGATGCGTTTGGTACCACAGGCGGGGCTGCAAACACCCCATCATCGAACAGAGTCAGCTCGTGGTTCTCTGCACAGATTTCTGTAGGGACGGGTGCTCTGCCTTCATTAGGACCAAAGCCCCAAAGGGGACAGCTCTATCAGTAGGTATATGTCGTCCTCTGTCTTTCAACATAAACTTTTGAATAACGGTAAACAGAGTTCTTACACATGAGAAGTGTACAGAGTGGTGAGATTTTACAGAGCAAACTACTCCATGCAGATCACGAAACAGAAGCGCCCTGTGCTTCCTCCGACCCACTGACCACCCCTCCTTTCCTCAAGATAACTACTGCCCTAATTTTTAACGCTACAAATAAGATGTGACCGCTTGAACTTCACAGAAATGGAATTCTAGGTATTACTTCACGTGTGGCTTCTTTAGGTTAACATTGTTTTGCAGATGGATTTGTATTCGGTAAAGCTGATGACTGCCCGTTATTACATAGTATTACACTGGATGAACGTACAATCTTTTCATTCCGCTGTGGAAGGAACTCGGGGTTAGTCTGAAGTTTTGTTCTCTAGCGCTGATGTAAATATTACTGTACGTGTCTATGGGCTCATGTTTGTATGCCTTTCTATTGGGTATATACCTAGGATTCAAACAGAAGGGCCCCAGAGTAGGAGAATTTCAGTATTAATAAGCACTGTTTTCAAAGTAGTAGTACTAATTTATACTTCCCTATGAGCATTCCAGTGCTCCATATTCTTACCACTACTTGGTAATATAATTCTTTTTGCATTTACACCATTTTGATAGGTTTATGTGGCGGTATCTCGCTGTAAATTTATTTTGCATTTTTTCCCAAGACTAATGAGGTTGAACATGGTTTAGTATTTAAATGGCATTCTTCTTTTGTTAAGTTCCTGTTCAACCATTTGGCCCTTTGCTCTACTTGGTTATGCATTTTTCCTTACTGATATATTTATAGTACCTTATATATACAGGGATGTCTTTTGTTGGTTATTTAAATTGCAAATCTTTTCCACTAGTTTTGTCTTGCCTTTTCATTTCTGTAATGGTGTTTCTTACTTAATTTTAACATAGTCCAAATTTATGCTTTTCTAGCTAGTGCCTTCTATGTCCAATTTAAGGAATTTTTTTGCCTGCCTCAGTCTTGAAGAGACTCTTGTATGAAGATGCTCTTTTATACCATCTTGAAGCTTCATTTAGATCAATAATTCATATGTATACACTTGAGTATGTGTGAGATCGTTTCTTATCTCCCCCCTCCCCCCCGCCCCCAAAGCGCTCCAACTGACATGGCCACATTTACTAAAAAAATATCCTCTCCTGCTGCTTGGCAGTAACACCACTCACGACCCTCTAACCTGATGTTTCTCTACCCTTGCATTAAATCATACCGCCTTAATACTGTAACTTTTAAAATAATAAATCCTGATAAGTGACAGTCTATTTTCATATAAATCTGTTTCTATGGCTGGGGGAAAAAAAAGGCCCCTGGGATTTGATGATGATTATGCTTAATCTTCAGATCGCCTTGGCCAAAACCATTATCTTTACAATACTGATTCTGTAATCCGTGAACACTGTTTACTTCTTCAATTATTTAGGTCTTATTTAATTTCACTGAATGTTTCAGACTTTTCTATATACTAAGGGTAACAACTTTCTTAGAATATGCTCCGAGGTATTTCTTCTTTTGAGATGTTACTGTAAATGGCAGAGTTTTTAAGTTCTCGTTTTCTAATTGGCTCTAGTATAGAGAATTAACACTGACATTTGGTTTCCAGCAAACTTGCTAAACTCACCAATTCTAGATCATCTGTAGATACTTTTTGGTGTTCTAAGTGTGTCATCTACAAATAATAGCAGTTTTATTTTCTCCTTTCCAACTAATCTACCCTTTTGATTTTTTTCTCCTTTGTTTTCTTAAGGTGGTAAACCACCATGTTTGCTTTTGTTTAATAAACCCTGTTGTGATTGTTCTAAGCGGTTTATCAATGTTCCTGGGACTGTCCAATTTATTTTGTTCTTGTCCTTGTCAGATTTGGGAATCAAGATTATGCTAGTCTCATTTTAAAAAGAGGAGTGTTCAGTCTTCTACTTTCTGAACAGTTTGTCTACAATTAGTGGTATTTCTAAAATTTTTACTAAAATTCAAATGTGAAGCCATCTAGGCCTAGAGCCTTTATATGAAAGTTTTTCATTACAGATTCAATTTCCTGAACAGCTATCCAGTGAGTATTTTCTATTTCTTCTTGTGTCAGTTTTGTAAGTTCCGTTTCTCACGTTTACAGAAAGTTTTTATTACCATTCTCTTACCTCTTTCAATGACTATGAGATCCGCAGCCCTGTGTCCCCCTTTTTTATTCTTGATGTTGGAAGTTAGGGCATATTCTTTTTGTCCTTGAACACTCTGCCATGAAGGAGGTCTTTTCAAGAAAGAACGTTTTGCTTTGTTGATTTTGTTGTATGTTTTCCCATTTCCTTAATTTTTATTCATCCCTTTCTTCTAACTGCCTTAATTTCTTATTCTTACTGACCATCTGAAAGGGATATTTAAAGAATAAATTTTTTGCTTATTTTTTAAGTGCACTCAAGGTTATAAAATTTCCCACTAAGCACAGTTTGCATTAAATCTCCCATCTTGATATGCTGTATTATTTTTTGGTTCAAAACATTTTCTAATTTCACTTGTGGTTTTCAGTTTAGCTATGGGCAATTAAAAGTGAAGTACTTAATTTTCAATCATTTGGGGATATGAGCTTTTCATTAATTTTTAGATTAATCTCACTGTGGACATAAGATACACTCAATTACAACCTTATGAAATTTGTTGAGAATAGTGTGATCTTGCACGTGAGCAATGTGGCTAAATGTTCCATGTGTACTAGAATATGTGCATTTTAGATTTCTCTTATAAAATATTCTATATGTACCAATGGTTGTGTTGTTTAAATCTTCTAAATCGTTACTGATGTTCTTGTTTGCTCTATCACTTCCTTGGAGAGTTATGGTAAAATGTACCGTTATTGTCTATTTTTCCTTTAATAGTAAAGTTTCTTGAGCGATAGAAAGCTTCAGAAGAGAGAGGGGGGACCTGAGAGGGTTGCCTCCTTTTAGTTCTGATTTTTTTGCTTCATATAAATTTGTGGCTGTTGCCAGGTGCATACACAGGTAGAACTGTTGTCATCTTCCAGGTGAATTGACCCTTTTATGATGATGCACACTAGATAGTGTAGAGACAGGTATTGCCCTGTAGTCTACTTTGCCTGACAAAAGTAGTGCTAGATTGGTTTTCTTGTGATTAGTATTAATGTGGTACATACTTTTCCCTCTTTCAAATTTATCCATTCTGTATCCTTACCTTTAAGCTGTGTCCTTTCTAAGTAGCATACTGCTGCTGTTTTTAGTTTTTCATGTAATACTTGTCTCTAATGACAGTATTTAGTCCATTTATATTTAAAGCACTTGGTCATTTAACTGGTTTAAATCTTTACATGTTAGGACGCTGTACTTGTTCCATCTTTTTGATGTTATTCTCTCCTCTGGTCTTTTTTAGATTAATCCTTTGTCTTTTCACGTGCACTCCCACTGCACCCCCCCCCTTCAGCTTCTTAGTCATTTTTGTTCTTTTTTAAGAAATAATAATACAGATCAGGACTTTGACAACTTCACAAATAATGGAACATACTTCACAAATAACGGAACATACTTTAAACATTTTAACTATTTGTTCCTCCATCTCTCTTCTACTTTGTCCTTCTAGGTTTTTGTCATGAATTTTAATTCTACGTATATCAAACTCAACAAATGCTGTGAGTGTTTTCTACCATCAATAACTGTATGTAGTCAGATATTTATTTCCATTGCTGTTTATTCTCCTGTTTTCGTCTGGGATTGTTTTCCTTCTGCCTGAAGAACACCTTATATTTTTACTCTAGGTTTGCCATGACAAAGTCTCCCAATTTTTGTTAGTCTGAAAAGTCTTAGGTCACTGTTACTTACGAAGAACATTTTCACTGCATACAGAACTTGAGGTTGGCAGTTATTTTCTTTCAGTACTTCACGGATGTTACTCTATTATCTTATGAATTCCTTCGCTGCTGTTGTAAAGTCATCTGTCTGGATTGTTGCTCCCATGAAGGCCATGTCTACCTGTACCCCCATCCCTTACGGTATTCATTGCTTTTTTGTCAATTTTACTAATATGAATCTAGGTATGTTTTACTTTGTATTTATTCTGTTTAGAGTTCATAAATGTTCTTCAATCTATAAACTGATACCTTTTGCACTTTCAGAGAATTCGCACCTAGTATCTCTTCAAATACGGCTTTCTCTCTCATTCTGTTGTCTCCTGAGGGCTTGCTCGAGGCTTAATATTTGTGTCTCTCCCAAATGCATACAGGTTTCCCACCTTTTTGTAAGTTGGTATTACACTGCTTCATTGTTATGACAAACCTGCATTAGTATGGTTTCTGCTAAACAAATCTAAAGAGGAGTTCCCCTACTACAAAAAAAAAGCCATCACCATACTAATGTAGGTCTTTTGTAAAAGCAAAGTGGGGAAACACCAACTGGGGGAAAGTTGGGGATACTCTCTGCTCTGCACCATTCTGACTTCCAAGAAGTTTTACAGGAACCCTCTACTTTCGGATAGCTGGGGAAATGTGTGTAATGAAACCTAATCCCCGTTTTGAGCTGTTAGGGGATGGGGCCTTTGGGAGGTGATTAGGTCATGAAGGCGAGCCCTCATAAATGGGATTACTGCTCCTATCAAAGAGGTCCAACAGAGCTCCCTGGTGCCTCCACCACATGAGGACGCAGATAAAAGGTGGGCATTTATGAACTGGGAAGCAGGCCCTCCCTAAACATAGAACCTGACCACACCAGCACTGTGATCTTGGCCTTCCAGCCCCCACAACTTTGAGAAACCGATCTGTTGTTTGTTAAGTCTGTGGTCTTTTGTTATGGCCGCCCAAACAGACTAAGACAGGGTCTCAGTTACACACAAAAGGGAGTCAGTCTCGTATACTCTATCCCCCGTGACGCTCAAGTTCTTGGCTAAATTTTCCATCCATTCCCCACCCCTCCGCCCCGCCCCTTTCACCTTGGATGCTTTTTACTGACTTCGGTTGAGACATCCCTGGGTCTGCTATATCGAATATGCTGTTAATTCACCTACTGAATTCTTACCCTGCATTTAAAATACTTCTCAGTTCTAGAATTTCTGTATCATTCAAAAGATTCCAATTCTTTACTACAATTCTCCATCGTTTATCACCTATTTTGTACAACAGAGTGATAGTAATTTCAAGTTTGGCTTCTGGTGATTTGAAAATCTGGATTACCTTTGACTGACTTCTACTGAGCCCAAGACATAAAAAGGCATTCCCCAGTGAAACCACACCAGTGGTTAATAAAGAAATGAAAAGATGCTCCAAAGAAGTAATCAAGGATACGAAAACTGAAGCCACAAAGTGATATTATTTCAGACCCACCAAACTGGAAAAAATGAATACATGTTATAATAGGCAAGTGTTGGACATGGTATTGAAGAATAACAATTACACAGCACTCTTGGGAACTGAAAAGTTGTACAACCACTTTGGAAAGTAATTTGGCCATATTTAGCAAAGCAGAAGAAACCAGTGAACCCTTTTACCAGAAACTCTACTTTTTGATATAAACTCTAGAGAAACTTGGGACACAGGCAAAGATTTTCAGTGTTGTCTCATTCTAAGTTAAAAAAAAAAAAAATCACTGAAAAAGGACTGGATAAATTGTGCTATGTTCATATATTTTATAAAGCAATAAAATTGAACTACAGCTATATCTTAAAAAGCAATTTTAACTCATATAAGGTAGACAACAGAATGATTCCATCTATATATATAAAGTTCAAAAACACACAAAAGAAAAGCAAAGGAAAAATAAATACCCACTTTAGGCAAGTAGTCCGTTACCTCTGGAGGGGTTGCAGTTGAGAGAAAAGGCACATGGAGGGCTTCTAAAGCACTGATAATGCTCTGTTTCTTAAAATAGAAGGTGGTGGTTGGGGTGTATAAGAATCCTTTTTTTTTTTTCCCCCCTCCTCTTTGGACCATTAGGATATATTTCTTTTAAAAAGTTTATTTATTAAAAAAGAAAGGACAAGAAAGCTCAACAAAAATATACCCAATTGTTACCTCTAGCTGAGAAGGGGATAAGATGACTGGTGATTACTAGTTTCTGTGTTATGCAGTGCGGCAAAATTTGCATTTGTTTACAGTTAAGCAAGCATAATTACAAGCAGGAAAAGAAATACTAAAAGCCAATTATATGATGTTAGCTCACTCTATAAAATTGTCACTTTATGAACCTGGAAACATTCTAGTTCTCCAATATTGAAGAAAAGCCTTTAAATGCCTCGCATTTTTCTTCAAGTATATGGCATTAATAATCATCACGCATGCACAAAAATTAGAGGTTAGAGAAAGAAATCCTCTCTGTTGCCAGGTGCTCTGGGTTAAAGGCTCCTCCATCAAGTGAGTATAATCTTTATTTTGCCTTAGCTGCCTATAAATCCAGAGAGGAGATGTAAACATGCATACACTAGACTAAACAGCGGCTAAAAAGTGGCCACTACTGACTCTCCCACTCACACATACCATGTAAGTCTGTGGGAAAAACTTACAACGAAACTAAGGAACTCAAGTCAAGTTTTCTGAAAATAACCCAGAGCTGACAAGTCAGTAGGAGGGCCTGGATGGTTTCAAGACACAGTTTTTAACCAAGACTTGGACCTCCAACTGTTTTCTTAAACAAAGATTTACATCCCCTCCTTGGCTAAATTACTTATAAATTAATCAAATTAATTACCCCGAGTGGATAAGCAGGAGGCTGGACAAGATAGTGCTGATGTCAGCCAATGAAGTCTGTGTTGTTTTAACTAAATACATCAGGGCTTAGTTTTAAACAGATCTACTGTGCACAAATATGGTAAGGGACCCACAGGCTACCCCAAATCTTCCTTCTGTTTCCTGTCCTGGGAACAAACGTACCTAGTTTTAATGGATCCGACATAATGAAAATGTTAAATTTTCTCCACCAACAAATTCATACCTCTTAATTTTTTTTTTTTTTTTAAGAAGTAGTGGCTTTTATTCTACCTAGATAATTATTTTCTAGGGTGACAAGAAATGTTATTAAACATATTATTTAGAAAACAAAAGTTAAAGCGACAACCTTGAGTAACTGTAGAACAAGGAAACTCAAGTGTTTGGGTTTAAAAATTTTTCTACAGTGTATCTTCGTGGACGTGGGGGGAAAAGAAACTAAATTTCCCCTTAACTGTCTAACAATCAGAATTCTTTAAAGATCTGTGCTACACACTGTAGCAAAGATATCAAATCCAGAATGTCTGGGGCTCATTTCCTTGTTTTCTAAGTTCGGACCCATTTAATGTTCTATTTTACAGCTGTTGTCTTCCCCGTTTGCAAAGACCAACAATAACAACACAAAATTACAGCTTGGAAACACAGATTTTTATGGTTGTGAGGAAAAGATTTTTTTTTCTAAATCGTTGGAAGAGTATGATTTTTTAATTCACAAACTGACGATACTGGGTCACCTTTGAGTAATGGAAATCTGTTTAAACATTCTTTTGGCAATAGGCACCAAGCATTAGATCTTATTTCCAAGCTTTACCAGCTGGGTTTTGTCATTAACATTTATTAACAATCTAAGATATGGCTTTCCCCGTCTAATCCGTGCTACACAAATGTTTTGGATGGCCCTCCAGAGGATTTTGCTGTGACAAATTACTGGCAGAGATTACCGCCCCGTGGCTATTCACCAGAGGCAATGTAAAATTAACATGGTACTAATCCAATTTAAACAAGAAGTTGCACAAACAGTCCTCTGAACAAAAGCAGAGAGAGGATTCCAATTTTATATTCAAACACAATAAATGTGTTTTTAATAAAAAGTTCTAAAAAAATTGTATTTTCACACGTATGAATTGTGCCTATTTGATGAAGTTATTAATTTTAAACCTGCAACAAACAGTTAGTGGCAGAGCACAATTCAGTATGGCTCTTGCATTTCTTCCTAAGTGCCCAACCTCAAAAGTCGTCTGTAGACCATCAGTGATGCCTAGTGACCTCAAAGTTTGTTTACAGTGGTGTTTCCAAAGCAGAAAGTTTGTGGGATAAGGAACAGAATTACGCTGCAGGGAAGATCACTGCACTCAAAGAAGGAGACTCTTTTTCTTGAGCAAATAGTTCAGAGGTGAGCCAGTCATGTAGGGCTGTTTTCTTCTTAATACAGACACTAACTCCAAGGGAAGCATCTGACTTTTGTGATGATAACCTCTCTGTTCGGAGGAACAAACACCAAAATTACTTTGCCCATGGTTTTTAGGCAAGAGGGCAGAAAAGACAGAGGAAGAAAGGGTAAACAGAAAAGAAGGAATTAAACGGGAAGAGCAAGAAAACAGCAAAAGTGTACAAGGAGGCCTGTGCTAGGAAGGAAGGGCAGGCAGGTGGCAGCCTTTTCGAGACAATTCTAATGAAATTCTGTTTCAGTAATTAGGGCATTTCCTTTGGAGAAAAGAGTCATCACTAATCAACAGCTAATACTTTGATACTTTTCTGCCTTTTCAGTACTGAATTTGGTAATGGCTTCTACTGAATTACCATTCTCTGAATCTCTGAGCCTTCACCATGTCACTTTTCTTCGGCTGCAGGCACCGTCTCCCATGTCTTCCCCATCTACTCCGGGTTGTAAGACTGGAAATGATTGCAAATCTGATCGTGGTATCTCAAACACTGTCTTTCAAACATTTTCCCCTTAGCTTTGAGGGATAAAATACAGTGGTAAGCCCACTGTCCTCTTATTTTTTCTAACACTTATTTTTCTATTTTGGCTAACCTCATTTGGATATCTCACCACGCTGCTAGACCCTGGAGAACTACCAGTCCTCCCAGCTGGACGCGGGATTCGCCATGAGACCGCGCCGCTCTGTGGGGAGCATCCACTCGTGTGCAAGGGGCACCACAGGCTCCCGGTAAGGACAGGCTGACAGAAAGAGGGAAAGTGAGAACTACAGACTCCATGCTCTCTCATCTCTGGATACCCAGTCTTTAGGACATTCTACAGATTCTCTGGTGTATCTGCACATTAAGGATTTCTTTTCCCCCTTCTATACAGTTTTCTAAAGAACATCGATAAAACTACCATGTAAATACGAAGTACTGTTATTACTCAAACTATATCCTACCCACTTCCCTGTTGCTATTACTATATAACCACATCCGCTGCTTCTGTAGACTTAAAAATCTGAAACTGTTGACTAGAACACCGTAGTACCAAATCCCTCCAATATTTTTCTGTCCCCAAAAATATCCAAAGCTACCAACCATTTAGATCCCCGCTGACTAAAACCAAGAACACTCCACAACAGTTTTAGGGCTCAATTCCTTTCAATGGTTAACCATGTACTGAGCATATCCCAGTACCAAACCTGTATTAAACGCTGTATAAACCACTACTCATTCAATTCTCAGAACACCCTGTGAGGAGAAGTTAGTCTCCTCCTTTGTACAGTGAAAAAATCAAGAGGTAGAGCCAAGATTCACCTTACCTCTCAGGACGTGTTCTAAACCACCTCTGAGAGAATTTGAATCCGGTCACTTTTAACAGCTACTCCCAACACATTATTTCCTTGTTCCCAATTCCTCGGGCTTCTCCACCTTGTACCGTATGTAACCTAAGGCCCCTGGCATCGTGGCTTCAGCTTCTTCCCGCTCAAAAGTCACTCAGTTCTCACCATCAGAGCTCGCCTATCTATGTCAGGGATGCCACTTTCCTGGCTGGGATGGGCCAGACCGTGACTTGTGCCTCAGTACTTTGTCAGAAATCCCTAAAGCCTTCCCTGGCTCCCTTTGTTCTTCTTGAAATTCTTGCATTATTTGGCTTCTAGGGAATAAAAAGATAACATGAAAAAAGGGGAAAGAGCCTGGACTCCAGTCCTCACCTGCTCACTCATGATCTGTGTGAGCAGGTGCACCTGACTCGACTTCTCGAAGTCTCGGTGTCTTTTGTCTGGAAGATGGAAATAAAATTACCTGCTGCAGAGGGATCTTGGTTAGGATGAAATGACAAGAAGTGAGCAGCTGGAAATCATGGTCATGATCACCCTCTTTCTAGCTGCTGCCTCCACGATCAGCTCTCCTCTGTCCTCTGCAAACCTGAGGATACTCAGTTCTGTCTGCCACAGCTTCAATTCTCCCCTCTGCAAGGGAGTCCTTGCTCTGTTCTCAAGCCCCATCAGCCTCCCTACACCGGATCCTATTTCTGACTGCTTGCTGAATTTCTCTCTGCAAAAGTTAAAATGTCCAACTTTGCAAGTCCTATCTCCTTCTCATCTTAATACTGCATTTCTGTACTGGAAAACTATTTCCAGATGGTAAGGCTTTAGCCTTGGGCATCATCTTTGACTTTCTACTCCACATTAAAATTAAAATCGACTCCACATTAAAACTATGTTTTTTGTTTTGTTTTGTTTTGTAAGAATCTGTCCCGTTCCCACTGAAGTTCCAGTCCTTATCGCCCAAAATGACCACTACAAGGGGTCCTTCTCTGGGGTCCAAGTACAGTCTATGCTTTCCAACTTGGTGCCTGTTTGCCATAATCATTTCAGTGATTTTATTTCCAGCATTTCCCTCACGACTTTCCTCAATCACAAGCCACTCACCAGAGGTCTATCTCAAATACGTCCTCTTCCCCAACACCTTTCTTAAGTGCTATAAAATAGATGTACTTTCCTCTCCGGACTACTCTGGATGGTGCTTCTCAGGGCTCTTTTAAATATAAATGTTATACTTGTAATTTTCTTCCCTACTACTAAATTGCAAGCTCCCTGAGGGAAAGACTTAAGTTTTACCTACATCAGTAAATCTAGGGCAGTAGCTTGAATACAGGAGGCCCCCACTTACACTCATCTATCCTTAGTCCTGTGAACTTTCATGGTCATTCTGTGTCATCTCAACGCTTCTAGGAGCTACGTTAAGGCAAATTAGTACTATTAATTCTCCTGTAGTCTTGGACGTAATTCTCTATGAGGGCGGGCAGCAATAAATACGATACAACAAAGATGTTTAATAGCATTTAACGGTCATGGAGACAGATATAAAGAATACAAATTTGAAAGGCCCTATGTGCCAAATTTCAATCAGAATAAAACTGTTAAAAAAAGGCAGAAGTTAGAATAAAGCTAACCATTACTGAGCCTTGAAAGTGTGAGGTCAAGTAGGTTGGGAGTCTAAAAAACTTTGCTCACATTTTACTTGATCTTAATCATCTGAGGAAATTGCACCCCAAAATAAGACTAATTTCTCCTGAGGCTTATGGCATTTGTTATCAAGTAGCAAGAAGGAGGGGGAAGAAAAGTAACGTAAGAAGAACTCAGGAAACCACTATCACTTTTTAAATTCTTGTAAAATTATGCAAAAATTGTCTCTCCTTTTCTTCGCTGAATAAATGACTATGTCTTCTAGGAATAACATTTAAAATAAACTCTTCGGTTGGAGGACATGTTAAATTTTTTAAGTTTTTCTTCAAGTTCTCTCCTGAACGGTACTTTCAGTGGAAGGAATTTATACTAAGAGGAAAAAAAAAAAAAAGGCATTTTATAAGTGAAAGTAAAATAAATTATTCCCACTTTCTTCTGGGGAGGATAGTTGGCTATTTAAAAAAAAAAAAAAAGACCTAAAAGTTCATTTTTTTTTTCTAATTAAGATCTTTAAAAAAGCCCCTAACCTCCTAATGTCAGAAATAGCCCTGGAAATTGAAATGGACACATCTGAACATAAGACATATTGCCAAATACACATACTTGTAAAGAATCAAGGGACAGAAAGACATAAAATGAACAATCCATCATCAGCTATAAACTACATACCTGTTTAAGTCTGGCAAGTTCTTTCAAAGCTCGTCCCCACTGCTGCTTGTAATGCAGTTTAGACTTAGTTGCAGATTCCAACTTCCTTTCAAGTTCAACCTAACAGTGATTAAAATCGTATCAAGTGAAACACTATACCACTGTGTACAATCACTGAAAGATAATATATACAAGGAGTCTGGCTTAAGAAAAGAGTTTATATAGTGTAACATACGACATCATCTAAAACTGTTATATAATTTACTATAAATATTATGGCACATGAACATTTTCTTGTTTAAAATATAGTCGTATTTTTACTGCCTAACAGCCTATACTAAAAGGAACTGAATCAGTCTTAACCTCCAGACAGTTACTATAAATGTATTAAAACGTGTAGAGAGTGCAAAACACATTAATTTTTTACAAAAAGCAGTTCTTACTGTTAGCATTCCAATTCAGCAGGCACTCTAAATCTGAGAAACCAAGTTATTCCTTCTGGAGGCCTATCATGACATGGAACTTGGTCTTACAACAAAAAGAGCTAGTAGAGATACTTTCATATTTTGGCAAAAATCAGAAAATGCTGAAAACAGTGAAACATTTTATCAGAAAGCAGTTTACTAAGAAAGAGTACAAAGTGAAAAATATTTTAAGAATGTTAAAATAAACCCGAGAGTAGGAAAAATAATGCTCCTAATAACATTCATCTAACTCTTATTTTCTACTTTTCCTCAAATATATAAAGAAAAACATGAAAGTGATTCCATAAAAAAAAAAAATGGTTATTTATACTTGCAGCAGGCAATCTGTTGTGCATGAACTGAAGCCAACTTGGCTATGTTCTGGAATGTACTCTCTCAGTGTTTCAAACCAAGTACCAAACAAATTCATGAAGCCAACAGACAGTTTTACTATTTAAGTGATAATGTAATAATATGCCTGAATTACAGTAAAATACTGTGACTCTAAACGGGTCTAAGTTTTTTTTATATCAAGTCTAGTTTTTCCCCATATACACAACTCCTCGTGTTTTGCAGGAAAACAAAACCAAAGGCACTCTCCCAAAGTTCAAACGCCAGAAAACTTTCATCTTATTTTCATGTAAGGAAAAGCTGATGGCCAAATTCCCTTCACCAAAGACCAGAACATTCTCTGCAGTAATATATGACTTCATGGAGTCACGGTCTTTTCTGCTTCACAAATCCCTGGTGCTTGGATTTAAAGGTGTTGACATTTCACAACGAGACTTACACGCCTTAAGGTGAGTAACTGTGAGATTATCAAAGATGAGCTCTTCTGCTTATGCCCCCCAAATTTATCCGTATTACTTGGTAATTTAACAATAGGGCATCAGTCAGAGGAATAGCGAAAATCTTTTTACAGCTCTGAGATAAAAGGGTGCTATTTAATTATAAAAGCGATCGTGTCCGTGGGTCTTGGAGAAGGTGTAGCCGTCTGGATGGGCCCAAGGATGAGGGTTAGGACAGGGATGAAACCAGAGGGGTCACATATACCCAGGGGACTGACTCCACAGAAAAAGCGGGATAAGGTCTTATCAGTTTTGCCATGATTATCAAAATAATTCCCATTTGTGTAGTTATTCACGCTTAAATAAGAAAACTGTAGTTAGCAAATTTCAGATACAAACCTCACTTTTCTAATTCATTCCTTTGGCCCAATCAATGATTCCTACCTTTATTTTTTAAGAATATAGGTGCCTCTGTGATTCTAAAGAAACACATGGACCCAATTCCCAGAAACATGCACACGACTGAAGATCTGATATAATTCCAGGGCATTCACAGACCTCGAGTTAAGACATCTCACTCTGAGTAGATCTGAGGCTTGAGCTAGCCTGTACCCTTAGATCATGAGCCCAGTTACAGACTTCCGGCGTGAAAACTCACATCAGGACCTAGAGTCAGTTGAGAGACCCGTGCTCCCTGCTGCTCCCATCTCCCGAATATTTCTATGCCCGCAGCTGTCATTCGCTACGAGACGGAGGGCACTGGCTTTTTCTCTGATGCCCTACTTCCTAGTCTGAGTCTGTCAGAAATCAAAGCTCATCTTTGATTTCTCCCTGGAAAAACTTGGTGGTTTTTATTCTTTTCCTTTCCTACTGCCATGTCCTTGGTCCAAGTTCTTTTCCTCTTCTCTGGTCTCTTTTTTCTCTCTACCCATCCCACTTTCCTCTCTGCTAAAAAAAAAAAATCTGCCATCACTGCTACTTGCCTGCAGTCTTGAGCCTATACTCCTCTGTCTAGGTTTCACAGTGTTCCAAAAATCTCACTTCTGTCCTACTTGCTGAACCTATTTCCTGGGTTTTCCTCAACAGAAGACGCTCTCCTCCAGTCCCCAGGTCCGTGTCCTGTATACCACCTCCCCTGGGCCATTAACTTCCTGAGCCAGTTACTTCTTTTTTTACTCTAACTTAAAACTTGAAGCTTCAGGCTCAGCTACCCCTCCATGAAGCCGTCTTAAAACTACTATTTTCTAAATCGCAAAGAGTTTCTATCAAATTCCCTGGTATTTGATTCACACATAATCACTTAAGGCTGAGTCATCTCCTTGTAATTTCATTACAAACTCTTTAAAAGTGAGGTCCCAAAGGATAATGTGCTTTTTCTCTTCTATTTTTCCTCTCCTCTTTCCCTTTGCCTTAAGACAGGGGTGGATGAGCAGTAGCTACCAAATGATCTTAAATAAGAAAATTTCAGCGTTTATCTTCATCTTCAGTCTGTCCTACTAAATTATTTTCCATATTTCATTTATTTAAAAACCGAATTATTTTTGAGCCATCTAAGAGACTCCTACCGAAAAGCAAATCATAAACTATTACTGGCTTCTTAGATAACAAAAGGAATCAGGAATTATATTTGGTAAAACTGTACCTTATTTATACACCATTTCGTGAAAATGGAAATACTTCTTTTACACTCAAGAGAATGGATAATCAGAAAGGAAAAGCTCAGTCAGACATAACCAGAAGATTATATAGGGAATCAGCTACTTTTTTCACTTATGTCTTCATTTTTGTGCTTTTAGGTCTTTGTTATTATGCAGAAATAAGAAATAAGATTCTGCCCTCTTCTGGCTCCAAAAAAAAACTTACCAAGAATTTTCATAAGAGCATAGGCGGCTTGTTTTATTGAACACTCACACATGCTGGATGAATTCTTTAGGTCTGGTGCAGGGGCAGTTGACCTAGTCATTTTTCCCCTCTTGCTCTTAACTTCATGGCCCTGTTTTCACTTGTAATATGTCAAGTGATTTTCATCCTTTCGCTAGAAGTATAGTTGGAAAAAGGGATTCTGAAAATCACTTAAAATATATGTCTAAGCTGGAAAGTGTCAAGTTTATATTCGGAAAAGATAGTGCTTCTGTTCTGACTTTGAGACAGGTAGTCTCTGAAGGTAAAATGGTAAAACGAAAATCCTGACACCTGCGTTAACAGGACCTGTGAGATGGGCTGAGGCTCTGTTTGTGCGCTTTAGCTGTCTTTGGCAGGTACCACAGAACTTGTAGTTGTCAACACGGGAATAGCTGAACACTTGTTTTTATCCAAACGTGTTGAGAATGTCCGGCTGAATTCAAGTTCACTGGTAGACAAATGAACAGCTCAGCAAATCAAATGGAAAAATGCAAAGACTGTCCCGATACGTAAGCAGCAGCATCAACCACGCTGGGCAGTCAAGCCCACGTTGGGGAAGAAAAGGAACCAAAGACGGCACAGCCATGGACAGGCTGTAGAGACACACTGGTTAATATCTGCTTCAACTTTGGTAAAAAAAAAAAAAAAAAAATTTTTTTTTTTAACCACAGTCTAATTCTTGTCTCCAACTTCTCTATGTACTCACCCCCTTTCTGCCTCTTAAATAGTGTCTCTACTTCCCAAGAAAAACTCTTTCATGGACCACTCATCCCCTCCTCTCTTAAAGCTGAATTTCTTCTTGTTTTTACAAGAAAATATTTGTAGATTTTTCTACCACCATATAAGATTTTTTTCAGCAGTGTGAAGCCCTTGGGTTATATTTTGTTTCGGTTTTTTCCAGTGCCAAACTTTTCAATAAGCCCCTGCAGTTTGGCTTCTTCAAAGTTAGTGATTTCTTACCTGCCAAAGCCATGGCCCTTCGTCCACCGTTCTTGACCTGCCCTTCGTGAGAGATGACCTCTACTACGTCTTCTCAGAAATCGTCCTCTTCTGGGCACTAGACTGTTATTACTCCTCTGAATCTCTTTCGCCCCCCCCCCCCCACCTTTCGTCCCTGAGGCTGTGCTGCTCCCGAAGCGGTCAGGGGTCCTCCCTCGGCACACCTCAGGCGCCTGCGTCTGCATCTAAGGCTGACTCCCCAGTCTGCAGGTCCAGCCCTTTTCTCTCTTCCTCCTGTACTTCCCATTTTTAACCAGTCAGCTGCTCCACTTCCGTTGTCTGGCTAGCACCTCAAGTGTAATACGTCTAGAACCAGAATTCTCTACAACTTCCACCTCCTCAGAAAGTTCTTCCTGAACGTTCTTCACGTTCTTTAATATCCGTGAAGCCAATGTGGTTAACTTGACAGCAACCTTTGACTTTTCTTACCAGATGAAATACAAGTCCTTTAACTTACCATCTAAGGTCCGCCCCCTCATAAGACCAAAGATTACATCTCCAGCATTCTCTCAGCAGTCCCATTTTTATTTTGAAACTATGACAATAATGATTAGGTTCTAGTCAAGCTACTACCGAAATACGTAACAGAATACCTGCCTGAATACCTCTTTCTGGAATATTCTCCCCTACACAGTCACCCCTTAAGAGGTCATGTGTCCTTTAGGTTCCATATCCAGTCTCACGATTTCACTAGAAGGAGCTTTGTCTCCCCTTTACGTTCATGGCTCTTAGTAACACAAAGTTAGATGGTACCAGTCATCATCTTCCTTTCACTTTCATTATCTAGGTAAGTTCCCTGCCTCTCTGTATGACTTGTCATTTAGTTGACTCTATCCTGAAAGTTTTTTAATCATTCATAATAGCATTTAGCGCAGTGTCAGAGAACATACATCTTTGCTGGATAATGAAAGATCAGTTCTGCCCATCAGCATCCTGCCTGGAAACCAGACACCACTCTAGGTCTTCAAAAGAGATTAACTTAATGCAGGCAACTGGTGATGCAGGTAATGGAAAAGCAGAAATGCCGGAGGGGATCGGGTGAGGGCCCCCCCAACCGCCGCCGGGGTGAGCAGGATCAGCCAGTCCCTACCTCTCTGGGGTAGGAGGGGCTCCAGAAGGAAGTAGCCGGAGGAGCAGCTCTTGAATCCCCAGAACCCAGAGCCAGGGGGTGTCCAGTGAGCTAGAGCCCCAGTGGGGATGGCCCAAGGCAAGCTGAGAGACGGGCTGTCTGGTAGGACAGGGGACCATAAAGTACACCTACTACCCGAGGAAGTAAGAGAAGCACAGAGACAAAGACACACAGAGAAGAAAGAACTACCCTGGCGTCTTCCCAACTTCTGTCCGCCAATCTTCTGAGGGTGCCCCCTAGTGGCCTTTAACTTCTACAGATTATTTTCTCATTTATAACCTGTGTCATTTTCCTATGTAGTAGGAACCAGAACATACTTCCTGTTGGTGGTGAATCCCCAGATAAATAGAGGACCTGGCTTCCAACCACAGGAAACAGAAGAGGATGGACATCCCCGCTTCCGGGCTAAGAGGAGAGTGTGGGCTTGTAGTGAATGCTCCGGTCCGGGATGCTGAATCTGTTAAGGACAGTGATACACAGAGAGCATTCCCGACGGCAAGACCGGCACCAGAAGTGGGGTTACAGAAATCCAAGGACACAGCCGTGACAGCAGCAAGAGAAGACGGTTTGAGGACAGGCGAGGCCATGCTGTGCTGCCCCTGGTTCTTGCTCCTACTTTGAAACTTGTTCTGTAGCCTTCCTGAAAGTTTTGGGGATTCCTTTGTTCCTACAGCTAGTCACTGATGTGGTTTGCAACCAACAACTCTGATCAGTTTAAGCCAGAACTGAGAAAACGGATAAAAGCCAAGAAATTTAACTACTGACGATGTCATGTGTCTCGAATTCTGTTCTTAGTTGACATCAGAACACTACAGTGAAATGTTACTGCATTTTATATTCAAGTAATACTTACTGACTTTATAAATTATTAGAATTAAATTGCCATAATCTGACATGGGTACCTTTTCTAAGGTGAGGAGATTTATTTCAGACTGTAGCCGGATTTCTGGTTTGTTGCTTTGCTGATCCTTGAACTGAACAAACTCTTTTTCCAAAATCTTATACTTATTTTCAGCATCAGTAAGCTGTATTGAAAAAAGAAGAAAAGTACAGCCATTAAGAAACACTGATACGCTAAGTTCAATACTATAGAATTTGATGCAACAGTGTCATATTTTCCTTATGCTAAGGCATGTTTATAGAAAATTTAGAAAATCCCTGAGGTGTAATGAAAATTAATACACAACAACTTTTTAAGAATACGAAATCTGTTATAAAACCAGTATCACCAGAACCTTCCTGGTAGATTTTAGATAGCAAATGAAATTCACCTTATAAAAATACTGATACTACATACTTAGGATGTCACATGTAAGAAAATATTGTGCATTATAGATATACCAGCTAATTACAGAGGAAAACAAAAACTTTTGGTGCAGTATTTCTTTTTCTTATTATTTGAAGCTGTCAGAACTCCATAATTCAAATACCATTGCAAGTTAAAGTCATTTCAAGATGATTTGGCCCAATCCCTTCATTTGTGTGGCTAAGAAATGTAAAGGCTGCAGCAGCTCAATAATGGGGGCAGTGCCTAAGAGCCAGGACGTAGCAGAGACATGAGTAGCATCCAGAGCTCTTCATCCCCTAGAATAATGCTCTGATGAGAGCAAATGCTTCGTTAAATTCAGAAGAGAGAGAGACCGCCTTGACTCAAGTCCATATATAACTCCCCTTTGAACAGATTCAGAACTACCAAACCCCCCAACCCAAAAACACAGGATATAAAAATGTTCTTTTTGATTTGATCTGGGATTTTTTTTTAATCAAATGAAAACAAGCACTGTTAAAGATACCTTCCAAAAACATGTAACACTATGACTACCAATCATTGGACAAACCCATTTATCTTTAAGACATAAGACTTAACTGAATTTGAAATACTGAGAAAATCTGTGACAGAAATGGAACTTGTCAACAATAAATTCTTATTTCATGCCAGTAAATACAAATAATTCTAATTAGGATTTATCTAGCATCTTTAGGTAATGAGGTATTCCATTACCTGAAAATTCTTCGTATGACTGAAGTTTACCTCTCTGAATAGCTGAACTTTTATTTTTAAATTTGAATTAGAACCTTTCTCAAGCATCTCTGTCACATTTATTTCTGTTTTAAACAAAAGCTACCAGACTTCGTATTTGTTATTTTTTCCACCATCCAGAGACATCATCATTACTGTGGCCCCAATCAGGTTGCACAGAAGTAAGCTATGAGGCGTAAGGGGCTCTTTTTCTTTGGCTAAGTGGTCCATAAACAACATGGATTGAGTTGTGTGACTCGCTTCTATATACTGTAATAAAGATACCTGATCACCTTTCACTGACAGGGTGTCTTTTTGTCCTTTCTACCTGTCTAGTTAGAACTGTGTGCTGAGTATATGGAACCTAGTTCTGACTCAGGGCCTAGAATGTGTTCTTTTATATAAACTGTGAAATGTTCCCAGTGAAGGGCTGAGCAATTTCAGCTCCCAGACATGTGGGCTGCCCCACAGCTCCCTCCTCACTCCCCTGCCAAGTTTCCCCCAGGTCTCAGACTATGTTCTCGAGGAGTGCCTGGGGTTAATTTTTCCAAAATACCAGTTTGTACCACAAAGGTGCTTTCCACAAAGATGCAAGCTAATTACATCAGTCTGGGACAAGGTAGAAATGGGTTTTTCAAAAAGAGCCCCTGGTGAATCTAATGCACGTTAGAAGCCTCTATTCTAGAAGGCTCGATCTTCCTAAGAAGTGGAAGAAGGGAAGCACAACCGGTGAAGCCCATCCCGACTGCCCACTTCTACCACTCGATCGTTCATCTTTTACATGAGACCTCTACATAACAGTCCATGAACAATGTATTGGCCACAACGAAATTTGTCAGAAAAAGAATTTGTGGAGTCAAATTTAGTTCTTTGTCATGTGAATAATGATAAGGGAAGGAACATTATCCCAACGTCATCTTTAGCTTTGATTTAGAAAAACAAGATTTGACTTTAATAAAGTCGATCTGAATCTCGGTGCAATCAATATGATCAACAGGTTCGATTTACTGTGTATTTTTCTCACTTGTCAGTGAATACAGAGAAGCTCGAGCTCCCACCTGCTGCTGCAGTCGGAGTTTGTCCTCGTCTAGCTGTCTCATCTTCAACCTTTCTAGTTCGACCTGATGAACACAATCCTCTCTGGCCCTCCGGATAGAGTCCTGACGTTCTTGCAGGTTCCGTTCACGTTCTAATTTCAGTTCCTTTCTCTCTCTTTGAACCTGACAACAGGTGCGTCTGTAAGAGGTGGGCTTGCTCTTGGCCATGTGACACTGTTCAGTAGTCTATTATCCTTCTATACAGTCAATGTTTGGAAGATTTACAAATTTATCTCCATATCCTTTTCCGTTACTGGAGTTAATGTTTAAACATACTGAAATTCTACATTTTAATCCATCATTTAATTCTAATATAAAAAGTATATCCCAAACTCCATATATGACTCGCATAAATTCAATTGAAAAGGCCCTAATAACTTAAACTTCCTATTTGAATAAAATCCATTGTATTATCTAAGCAAATATGCCCAAGTTTCGTTTCTTCTTTAGAAATTTCTTATATTTTGAGGGTGCCTGGGTGGCTCAGTCAGTTAAGCGTCTGACACCATCTAAGATTCTTTCTTCCTCTTCTTCTACCCCTCCCCCTGCTCATGCACACTCTCTTTCTCAAATAGATAAATCTTAAAAAAAAAAAAAAAAAAATGGGGGCGCCTGGGTGGCTCAGTTGGTTAAGCAGCCGACTCTTGATCTCAACTCCGGTCTTGATTTCAGGGTGTAGCCTACTAAAACATGGAGCCTACTAAAAATAAACCACAAAATTTCTTACATTCTGCCTGGTAATACAGAAGGTGACTGAGCCTTTGTATTAGATGTTTGACCTTAACTATACCTGTTTCCAAATCAACTTAGAAACTCCAGAAAATGTGAGGACAAAGTTAGAGAGAGATGCTGAGAAAAATTCTGAGAAACACGCGGGGTTAGGGAAGGGGCATATACATTTAATGTGGGGTAAATTCTAATTATTTTGAAGTGACTTTTGTAGTAATTTAAATAAACATTTAGGGTAAAATTTAGTACGACCTAACAAAATTGCTAACTAGGCGTAGCACTAACAGAAGTTTTCATCCATCCTTCGGATTTAACCTCTAATGGGCAACCAAGAAGAGTATTCCTTTCTTACTGAGAACAAGGTCAGAAGGCTAGGCCACTGAGCCTGTGCTACATTTTCTGTTTCTCTAGGTAGTGCATGCAACTCTCTCTCCCTTCCCCATAGTGGGGAACTTAACCAGAAGTCTCTACAACTGCAGACATCAGCCAAAGCTGGCTGAGGAACAATCAACATTTCTAATAACAAATATTTCGCTATCTATTCCTCACATTCTGACCTATTATTGAACAGCAGTTTTCTCCATCATGCCTACAAGACAGCTTCCATGAAACGGAGTTTATATGGGCATAAAGGAAAAATAAAATAATAGTATGGACCTAGAACACAGATTCTGGGAAATGACGTACGACAGAGGAATACAGTTACCTCTGACTCTGCAAGGACAAGCTGCTGCTCTCGCTTCTCTAAGTCAATTAGGGTTTTTTGAAGTTTTCCTTCTAGAACAGTATATTCAGCCACCTAAAGTACGATAAAAGAAAAATTACATTTTCCCCAAATTCAAAACATGAACAAATTCAACGATGCATACATTATAACTTACTGAAACACAAGACGTGGGAATAGGAAGATCATGAATTACATCCACCAATTCAGAGCAGAAATTCTTCCCGGTACTCTAAGGAAGGAAGCCCATCTCGCTTCTGCTTGGCTCTCTCTAGTGACATTCAGTTTCCCGAGGAAGCTCTTTCTCCCACTGGACAATCAGACTGCTAGTAAAATCCTATGTTCAGGCAACATCTAGCTCCTTAAAATCTGCCTTGGTCAACACTCTGGTATTTCTCGGATGCCCCCCTTCATCACTTACGCTCCTCCCCTAGAACGAATCCTGTTGCTAGATCAGCGAGTCAGTTCCAAGTCTGCCCTCCTCTTGGTTCAGATCTCATCCTTTCCTGCAGTTCCATGATCGCTTCTGAAACCACGCTCCCTGCTTGGGCTACTACCCCGGTTGCTACGGGCCTGCAGTCCTGCTCTGCTCTTTGACCCTGTGAGTCCCATTCAGAATAAGAGGTCTGCTAGCTCAGCCTACACAGCATGTGGGAATCCGACAGTTTCCTGTCTTTCATTTGTAGCCGATCATTTTTACTAGGACTTTCTGACCCAGTGTGTCTGTCCTCACCATCTAGTCTCCAGATCCCAGGCCGCATCTTAATCTTCGTTTTCCCGTAGTCAGTAGGACCTTGGTTTGATCCTCCTGAACCTTACCTGTACCCGTTAGACAGAAGAAAAAAAACTCTATCTGCACATATTTGCATCTGGTGATACCCATCATATAGCCTCCTAGTCTTTTTTCTTCTCCAAGATAAACATAAGTTCTCGCTATTATTCACGTATTTTGATTTTCACATCTTAATATCTTAATTTAATCTAGAGTCTAGATTCTAGACTAAGTCTTTTAAAAAATGTGGTAGCCCGATATGATCTCACTACTTCCGAAGCCAAAGAATGTCGCCTGCCTGAGACAAGAACAGCAAGTCCGTTAACTTCATCTAAAATCGCATGTGCTATTTCAGAATCCTGATCACGCCATCTGTTGTGTCAAAGAAATTCCCCCAAGACTTTTGTTTTTAAACCTAGGATAACTATACCCACATAACTACTGTCCAGAAGACTGCTGTGACTACGGAATTTGACATTTGTCCTTGTTAAACTTTATTTCAGTGATTTAGGCCCGACATACCAACCAATCATGATCACTTACATAAGAATTCTGTTAACCACCTACTTTTGGTTTACCTAAAAAACAAAACAAAAAAACAACTAAGTATGCCCTACCTCCTTATAAAGTCTTACAGAGATAGGGAAACAGGATGGTGAGTCAGAATTCCAATGTTCTGCCTCTGGCAACGCAAACGTGTGCGTTCCCAGAGCCCTGTCTCAGGAGGTCTCCTTTCCTGCTACGTGACCTCTGCGGATGACCCAAACCACCTACCATCACGTATACGGAGCACTCCCAAATCCAGCCTGCCAAGTCAAAACCCCTTCCAGAGGTTCGGACCTCTAAGCCCAAGGATCTGCTGCATATGCCAATACTCCCTAGGTCTCTCAAACTTAAAAATGTATAAAAACGGGAAATCATCATCATTTAAATAAATATCTCCTGAAAACCTAGCAGGTGTGGGTAAAAGAAAAGTCCTGTGATACCTATATTCTGAGGAGGACCAACTTTGAACAAGGAAGTGGATATTTAATGCAATCCTAAGTAAATGCCAGGATGAAAATAAGCAGAATGAATGTCTAGCTAGTGGCTAGGAGCAAAGGAAGAAGGCGTATTTTGGACATAATGATAGGAGAAGGCAGCACTCGGATTATCCTGAACAAAGACCAGAAAGTACTTCTAACAAAAGGACATTCCATAGATCCTGAGGTAGGGGACGTGGCTTAGCACATCTGGTGAACTACAAGGAGGCCAGGTTGGTAAGAACAGACTGTAGCAGGACGCTGACAGCAGTGAGGTCACAGAGTAAGCTAGGAGACAGGTCACCTAAGGCCTTGTAGGACCTGGTACAAAATGTGAGTTTTATTCTATGTGCCATGAAGAGCATGACAGGTTTTAGCAGAGGCATGCACTGTCTGACTTTTGGTTTAAAAGCCTCCCTCTTGGCTGATACGGATATAACCAGCTACCGGGGTCAGGAAAGAGGAAGGGGTGCTGAGTTAAGTAGTAACTAGGAGAGAAGTCATCTAGGCGAGACATAAAGTTGTGAAGGAGGTGGCTCAAAGTGGTTCGTTTCCAGGATACATATGCAGTGTGGAGCCACGAGGATTTGCTAATAAACTAGATGCAGAATCAGAGTCAAGGATAACTTGCCTTGTAGCCTGAGAAGCTGAGTAAAAGGCATCGCCACTTATTAAGATGGGGAATCAACACGAACAAATTTATACAGGAGGGAGATACAGAGCTTGTTCTCAGGTCACATTTGAGTTGCTTATGAGACAGTCAGTGGGCAGTGTCAACAGCAAAGTGCAGAGTCCAGAGAAGAGGCAGGGGATGCAAGTGGATACGTGTTGTATATAATACACATATACTATATATAATATGCATACTTGTATTTAACTTGCATATGACAGTAAGAAAGTGGAGGACAACACCAGAAGAAATGTAAAAACAGAAAAGAGTTTCAAGGACTGGGCCTTGGGGCAAGCCAATAAACCCAGCAGAGGCTGAGGGGAAAAAAATGATCCAGCATGAAAAAACTGGGAAGGGGAGACCAGTGAATTCGGCAGAACGGTAGGAAGGTTAGAGGAGGAGAGGTCAAGCAAAGGAAGGGTTTCAGAAAGGGAAAGATCAAACTGGGTAAGGATGCGGAAGGCTTGGTTGAGAACCGTTCTGGAGAGGGAGTGAACTGCTTAGGGACAGGAGGAGGAGCAGCGTTGGGTACCAATGAGTATCCCTTAAGGCTTCAGATCTTAAACCTCCTTCACTCCCTTTAACTCCCGTTCCCCTTTTCTCTACCACCTTATCACTGCTCTTTTGAGCCTTCCTCTTCTTTCACATATATTACCGCCTCCCTGGTCTTCCTGACTTCAGCTTCACCCTCTTCCATTCTGTCCACTATACTTCCACCAGAATGACTGTTCAAAAATGAAAATCTCATTTCCTTGTTCTCTTACATAAGACTTCATTAAAAAAATAAGTTTCTCAAATTTCTACCTTTCCCAAGCTGGGTTATCAGCTGAACCACAGAACATAAAAAAATGATTCAAGTAATTTTTTTCTCTGTCTTCTCTACCAATGTAGAAGCATAGGATCAAGTTAATCCATTAGCTACAGTGGATGCTGGCAAGCATTAGGACTTAATTATCTCAGGAAACCCTGGATGAGAAAGTCTGCGGGATCAAGTCTAACCTCCTCAAAATGGAACAGAAGAGCATTTACATTCCATAAACCTCTCTATGCCTTATTTCTTGAGGCATACCCTCTCCTCCCTTCTTCCACATCAACCTATGTGCAATTTTCTTAATGCCAAGCCTATTTCAAACTTCTTTGGAATGTCCCTTGAGTCCACCTGGTAGTATCTACTAATCTTTATCCAAGTAAAAGCATAATCTTATCCATGAAACACTTCCTCATACTATTCCCTTATGTAGAACTGAGGTCTTCCTTCTTTGTGGGTACACGACAGCGATCTTTAGCTATCTGATGGGAAGTCACGTACAAGACAGAATAAACATGATTATCTCAGCTATGAAGAAGGCAGAACAGGACCAGAGTATCCTACTCATAAATTAGTTTAAGACACATTCATTAGTTAACAATCCCTGGGTTTAGCATATCCGTCTGTAACCAGGTCATTAGCAATATGCTGGTTTCTGGAAATAAAGGTTTAGTATATTTCACTTCACCCCAAAGGCCCCAAGTGGGTGGTAGACAGATCATTATATTATCTGTCTCAAGGTTAACTAAGGCCTCATTTATTTGGGGGAAAAGTTTATGTGTAACTCCAGAGAATAAACTATTTTTTCAAACAGAGAAATTTCCACAAAAACAATCTGCTCCTTTTCAGGTAACAAAATAATGCCTCCAAAATGGTCCCAAAAGATGACCAAAAAAAGATATATATCATTAGGTGCCTATCATAAGCTTAAAATAGTAACTTATTATGAAATACTAGTATCTTTGAGATCTAATTATATATGGTTTTATTTTACTACATATACTCCTTCACCACTACATCCTGAATTGGTGGGCTATTAGCTAGTTAGCATCTTTTTGGTAAGGCAAGACAGAAGTTCCTCATAATAAGCAGATGAGTTCCATTTTACTATTAACTAATTATTTTGTGCCAAATAGCAGAAATGAAATGAAATTTAAATGACTGCATAATGTTCCACCAGTATTATCCAGACTCCTTCAGGTAAACTTTCTAACTGTTGAAGAAGTTACATATTGTTTTGAAGAAAACAGGTAAATAAAGTGAAAATAAATGAACCGAAAAGGCTCATACATTTTAGACCTAAAAATAGTATGGTGAGATTAAATCCTCAGAGAATTTAGCTTGAAAAGGTTTCATCCTATTGAGGAAAAAATTGCTTTTTTCTCCCAACGGACTCAATTTTACAGTAACTTACCAAGTTTTAGAAAAACAGATCTCATCCTAGTTGACCATACTCTTGCAAGACAGAGCACATGTTACACTGGATGAGTTGTAACTCTCAAACATATTTAGGTTGAAATAAAATGGCAACATCCAATCTACTTTTTGACATGACTAATTCAAATAAATAGCTGAGCCATTTACTAGACAGATATCATATTCCATTTTCTGAGCAGAGTTCTTATTAACTAATCAGGAGCTTGTCAATTCAAGCTGAAATGGTAGAAGAATCTGTATATATTGGAAGCCAATTGAAAAGATAATCACAAAATGACAACCAACCAGAAATCATTTTTTTTTCCAACTCATTACACAAAAACTGTTTTCTCTCTCTCTCTTTTTTTTTTTTTTAAAGTTCAATTAGGGCGCAAGTTGGATTTGTCAAAATTATTAACTAAAAAATGTTTCAGGATTTGACATTTGCAAACCTCAACCCTGAAAAACTCTTCAACAGCACTTTAAAAAATGATTCAACAATAAACTCATCTTGCCTTAAAAGCTAAATGAAAAATTAAAAAACTTTTGGGCGCCTGGGTGGCTCAGTCGTTAAGCGGCTGCCTTCGGCTCGGGTCGTGATCCCAGGGTCCTGGGATCAAGTCCCACATCGGGCTCCCTGCTCCACGGGAAGCCTGCTTCTCCCTCTCCCACGCCCCCTGCTTGTGTTCCTGCTCTCACTGTCTCCGTCTCTGTCAAATAAATAAAATCTTTAAAAAAAGAAAAAGAAAGAGAAAAATTTAAAAACTTTCAATATTTGATGGCTCAGATGCCATTCATAAAGGATACTGGAGAACTGTAAATGCTACTTAATATAAAAGTCACACTTAGTACAACTACTATAAAGTTTAAGTATGTGTGAAGGCCTCTAAATTTTTAAATTTCAGTTATTTGAGTATTTAAGAACAGATGCTTTAGAGTGGTCCTATTATTTTTCTTTTAATTCACTGGTTTTTCAAATTTTTAATGGTTGAGAATTAAGGGAGATAAAGTTGAAACAGATACTTTAAAGTCAAAGGCTTGGGGGCCTTCTGCTCGGTCTACCCAGAGAAGACTAACTGCCCTGCCCCCCCACCCCCACCCCACAACACAAATGGAACAACCTACACAAAACAACTGCTTTCACACACTGGAGAATGGGCAGCCCAGGACCATCATCCCTGACAGGGCAGAAACAAATGAGGCCCTAACAGGAACTTGAGAGGACTTCCTGGAGGCACTTTCTAGACTCTAGCTCAGAGAAGGAGGGACCCAGCAGACCCTCGCAATCTGGCTGAGTTGAGGCAAGAGACAGACTGAAGAGGATGAAGCGAGTCAAGCTGGTGAGGAGAGGAAGGAGACGCGGCGAGAGTGAGCACCTGAGACCTGCAGAGTAGTCTGCTCCAGTCTGAGGTGAAACCCCGATGGCTGGGCACTTTACCACTGGAAAGCTCTAAGATGAAGCATTCCCAGAGCTCATACAGGTCTGAGAGGTGTGTGCATTCCTACCTGAGGGGAGAGACCCTGTGACAAACCAGGCATCTACATACTGCTACGGAGCCCAGGGCTACGGGATGTTCTCAACTCACCCCAGCCAAACTTTAAAGGATCAAACTCATCCCAAGTAACTTCACATCATAATGAGATCCAGCAACTGACAATGTAAACTTCACAATTTCTGGTATCTTAACAAAAAATTACCCGTCATGCTAAGAAGGAGAAAAATGTAACCTATAACCAGGTGAAAAAACAACAGAAAGAGACCTCAAAATGATACAGATGTTGGAACTAGTAGATAACATATTATAAATATAGTGTAGATACTGAAAAGGAAAACATGAACATGAAGAAAACTGGAGTATGTTAAAAAAAAAAGGGGGGGGGAAAGGCCCAAAAGGACCTTTCAAAGATGAAAAGTGCAGTATATGAAATGAAAAATTATGTTCAAATGGATTCATGGCAAATTAGACCCTTCAGAAGACAAGACAGGTGAACCTGAAGTCACAGCAATAAAAAATACCCAAAATGAAGCACTGAGAAGGAAAAAAAAAAAACTTAAATAATTCACTTACTGGGACAATATCAAGCAGTCTAAGCTACACATACATTGCAATCCAAGCACAAGAGGAGAAAGACACAGGAAAAAATTTTAAGCAATAAAAACCCAAACTGTTTCAAACGTGATGAAACCCTATAATCAAGAAGCTCAAAGTCTCCAAGCAGGGTGAATACACGCACACAGACACACACAGACACACAAACAGAAGCACAAGGCCCATCAAAATCATAATGCTGAAAACCAGTGGTAAAGAAAAAAATCTTAAAAGCAGTTCAGAGAAAAAAAGACATTACAGATAGAGGGCCAAGGTAAAAAGGCCAGCAAATTTTCTATCAGAAACAACACAAATCAAAATGCAAATGAAACAACTTTCAAGATTAAAACAAAAAATTGTCAACCGAGAATTCTATACCCAGTGAAAATATATGTATTTCAAAATGAGGGAGAGATAAACACCTCTTCACATAAGAGCTGACAGCATTTATTGCCATCAGACCCATACTCAAAGAAATGTATTTGGGTAATAAAAAAGGACTACTGCTTCAGAGTTTTACTTCTTTAAAAACTAACTCTGTAAAGCAAAAATACATTTTAGGGCAATACATGTAAAAGCAAAATCTATGATGGTAACAACACAAAGACATATGCTGGACACGTACTATTGTAAACTTCTTACGCTACGCAGGAAGTGGTAGAATAGCACTTGGAAGCATATTATGATAAATTAAAGCTACATATTTTAAACCTTAAAGCAACCACCAAAAAAAAAAAGGCAGTAAAACAGAGGTACAGCTAGTAAGATAATAGTAAAAATAAAATGGGATCATTAAAAAAGTCATAAATCCAAAAAATGGAAAAAACAGACAACAAAAAAAAACAAAAAAACAAACTAAGATGGAACAAATGGAAAACCAGAGTAGATTTAAACCCAAACACACACACAAAAAACAAAAAACCCCAACCATGTCAATAATTACCCATTAAATGTAAATGGTTGAAATCAGAGAAGAAAAGAAAGTAACTTTCAAGAATATTCTAGTCCGCACCCTGCTCCTGTCTCTTGGTCAAGTGTAGCAAACCATCTTGCCATTGGTTGTCTCCTCCCATCTATAGATACATCATTAACCACTAATATGAAAGTTAAATTTCAATACTTGAAACAAGTCTAATTTTCAGGGTTTTTGTTTTACTCAATAACTTGAGTGTAAATAAGTAAATATTGAACTTTTGCTTTCTGGAGTAAGATCAGATGGTCTCATTTTATTTTTAAAGATGTCATTTATTCCAGAATTAAATTCTTAAAAAGAGCTTATAAGTTTTTGATGCTTTTTTATTAACTAACAAATTATAACATTTATATATACTTAGATGTCTTGTTTTTTTTCAGACAGAAGTAGGCTTTTTTCCTAGAATATTCATTTTTCAAAAGAATAATACATTTGAAGGGTTCAAAATGGAAAAAGCACCAAACTTTTCCTTAAGAGAAAGGCCTTCCTCCTACTCCTGACTGATTCATCCACTTTATCCAAGCCAGTATAACCACTATACTTTGATATTCCACAGATTTTCTTTATGCATGTACAAGATACTATCATTAATATTTTTCCTTTCCACCTCTGATTTCTATAGAAGTTATTACCTTTTTCTTCACAAGCGATTCTCTCTCTCGGTCTCTTTTCTTCCATTCCTCTGCCAGAGCCTGCATATGAGCCAATTCCTTCTGCTTTAGCTACAAGAGGAAGACAAAAAAGTCACAGAAAACACATCAGTATTTCCAACACACCAATCAGTTGTTTGGTGGTAAAGAATTAATACTGTTCACCCACAGGTATCTTTCAGGAATTCCCTTTTATTCCTAAACCGAACAAAGAGAAGGCCTGAGGCAAGGAACACCCATAAGAGAATAAAGCTAACGTAAGACCTGTTCTTTAACTCTCTCGATTCCAGACAGATAATTCCAGGCTCCAGGAGGGTATGCTACATGAGGGCCTGAAATTAAAAGAAATGTTCAAGTTTTCAGTCTCTGACTTCTAACCTTCAGTCCTAATTCTGCCCCAGAGTCGTGGAGAAAGTTTAGGGGAATCCTTCTTGCATGGCTTCTGCCCAGCTGTCATTTAACGAGTATTTTTATATTGTTTTTCTGTAAGAGTAAAGCATTCTTGATATTCAGAGGAACTGGGTAGGGTACCCATGGAAGAGAGAGAGAAAAGCCTTACGGAGAAGAAAGAAATGTAGTCAGTAGACAAAGTAACCTGATTTTCAAAAATGTCTTCTTGCATCTCTTTCCACATTTCTAGCTCCAGGGCTGCTTTGTACTCTAAGGTTTCTCGAGGCTCTGTCTGGACTTCTGAAGGACAGGGTGCTGGAGGAACGGAAGATGGCTTTTGTTGCACAGCAGATAAACCCTGAGACATGAACGAAAACAAACTGAAACCAGTACGCTCACACATGTAGCACATGAGATCCACTGTGAAGAGTCAGGTTTCACTCTCAGTGATACTGACCTGAGATGAATCAGAGACAAGAATCTCACGCATTTTTACTAGTCCATAATCTTCTAGAGTTACTGTATAAGAAAGATCCATTATCCTGTTGTTTGACCTGCAGGTGAAATCAGAAATATCTTAAAATTCATGGAAGCCCTTCTATTATTTTTCCTTTTATTTCCCCAAAGCTCTAGCAGTGACTAGGTCACATTTCTTGTACCTGACACTCTTGCTACTCCAACTGCAGTTAAGTTCTAAAGGCTTCAAGACCTTCTACATACAGGATCCTATTGAGCATAAACACTCTAATTAGTCCATACCCACATTTACTAAAAGAAATGACCCCTAACACTGCAGATGTGGAGAAATGTTAAATCTTAATGCCCACAGGTAATTACTGCTAAACTTTCATTTCCTTCTTCTCCTCTGTTTTATGTACGTGCAGAGGGACATGCACTCATGCATGTTACAATCAAACCATTTTGTCCCTTTTTCTCCATTTCCATCTGGAGCATTTTTCTGATGCAGCCAGGGGCCCCAAGAATGGTATTTTAAAAGAATTTTCAGCTCAGCAGGATATCTGATGTAGAATGTGTGTGTTAATGCCTGTAAAATATCCTAATGAATTTATATAGTAAAATTAAGAAAAAAAAACAATTTCCCTACTCTTGATTATATATATTCTAAATTCTTATTCCACTTTTTTCCTGGGCGAAGCACTTGTACATAAATCTTTTACGGGATGTGAGTGATGCTTCAGGATAATTCCTGGAAATTGGTTAATTATATATAATTTTTATTATAACGAGGATTTCTTTACCAGAGAACTACAAAGGAGCATTTACTAAAATGTTAGAGGAAAATACAATCTTGGCTACAAGAAATGTAGCTTTGTCTAAATCAAATCTATTCCATAAATCCTTGGTCAAACACAACTTCAGTGAACGGAACCCACACAAGCAAACCCTTAATAATCAATTTTTACATTTTCTTCTAATCTCACAGCTTTTAGAAGACACTAATGAAGCAAAATGAAGCACTATCTTACCTAGGTCTCCTAAAACTTTTCTGTCTGCAGAGCAGGGCAATAAAAGTTAATATTCATAATCCACAGATTTAAAATAACTAGTAATGATCTGATTATTTTCATGATATTCTACTTATGTGACCAAACAATGGTTTTTTTTTTTTTAAGATCTTACTTATTTGACAGAATGAGAGAGAGAGAGAGAGCGAGCACAAGCAGGGGGGAAGGGCACAGGCAGAGGGAGAAGCAGGCTCCCCGCTGAGCAGGAAGCCCAACTCAGGGCACCATCCCAGGACCCCGAGGTCATGACCTGAGCTGAAGGCAGACGCTTAACCGACGGAGCCACCCAGGGGCCCCAAGAATGGTATTTTAAAAGAATTTTCAGCTCAGCAGGATATCTGATACTGTAAAACACCTGTTCCCAGATCCTCCAAGTGAGTCAAAGTTTTACTCAACTCCTCAGTGTCTGCAAGTGGCTAGAGGTGGGCAAGAGCAAGGGAAGGGATTTCAGTACGACTTTTAGATCTCAGCTTTTTACTGCGCTGGATTTCTCTCTACATTTTAATTACGCTTCAAAAATCAAGGCATGTGATTTATAATGTTAAAGTTTATTTAAACTTCTGTTGCTAAATTTAAAAAAAGATCACTCAAAAGATGTCCTTTGTGTAAGACATACGAACTTCAGTTTTTCACTGTGGCATTAATAAATCCCAGGGCAGAAAAACAATACTCTTTTTAAAGTGCCAAACATTTGTAACTTTCTCAGAAATCAGATTTGAAGCAAAAGTTAAAACATTTGTCAAGTAGAACAACAGTCATTCCCAATGCAAGACAACGTAACGATACATTATAAATCTGACCTTGACTTAACTAAAAAAAAAAAAAAAGCCAGAATTTACAATTGTCAGGCTTAAGAGGGGGAGGGAAATACTTAAGACCTAAGTGTTAACAGTATCATGGGTACAGTGGTACCTGAAAGCTAAAGAAGGCTAAAGAGCAAGTGAGAATATAGCCCCCATCGGTCAAAGAAGAAAGAGGAGAACAAAGACAGGAGAGTACAAGGCTGTAACCAGCTACTGAGAAGAAACAGCCAGTGAAGACCAGTTCTGGGCAATGCATTACCCCTGTGCGGTTATGAAAGGCACACATGCACTGTAAGTTTGACGCCAACACTGTTCACCACCGGAACCTAAAAAGCGAGTTTTTTCCGAAGACAAGACGTTAGAAAGCTGGATTCTGGCGATTCCCAGAAGTAAATCTTTACTCATTTTATCCTTGTGCCATAATTCAACCAGCAATGGAATCCTGAGGAAAAGAGAAACCAGTGTTCATCTCTGTGAGCTCGGAACTGGGTCCCTAACATCTTTGAGGTCCCTAAATGTATTCAAAGATGGCTTGTTACCTGGATCACAAAGGCTCAGCTCCACAGGTAACAAACAGAAAATACTATTACATTTTCTACACCTCTTTCTGTGCAATAAAGAAAACCCTTCAAATACTATTCTTTTTTATTCTTCCTTCTTCCCTTTAAATTAATATACAAATTTGAATTGTGATACCCTGAGAAAGTAAAAAGACATTTCAGATTTCAGTTTTCTTCACAAATCCAATTCAGACAGCTGGATTAACACCTCCATTTTATTTGTCAGAGATGACAAATCAGAAAAAGCAAGTAATACACTACAGTCAACTGGTGAATCAAGAATAAAAACTGAACAGCTTGCTCGTATTTACCTTCACATATTATGAAAAAACAAGACTACTTTCCAAAGTTTCTTTACTCATAGATTGTACTAACACAGGTCTAAGACCATCCAAAGCAAGACAAGATACGAAAATCTACAAAGAGCCTCCATTACCACATAAAACTTGATAGCGGAAGGACAAACATCACAGACATTCTTAGTACCTTTGTTTCTAGGTCTTCAAATGCACTGACTGCTAGGAATCTACAAGTCCAGGAGTCCCCTTCGTTAGCAAGATATAAATTTTCAAGAGTGACTTAATATCATACACACCGTACATATAATTACCTTAAGAAGGTATCTTGCAGCTGATGAGGCAGAGTTGCAAAATCAAATGCACAGTAAGACTGCGGAAGAAAAACTTCCATGTTTTTGCGAACTTCTACAGGAGGATTAGTCATAATAGGAGCCGCACTACCAAAGAATGGATAGGAGTACCTAGAATTTAAGGAAAACAAAGTCCTATGACACAGTTGACAGGTAAGACTTCTAGTCTGTGTTGTTTTTTTTAAATATAGTATGAATTTAATGAAACACAATTTTTTAAAATTGGTAAATGGTACAAATGCATAGTGGCTTTAGTCCTAACACCAACTTTAAAATACCGCAAACACGGTCAGTGTTGATACAAAAATGAGAGCAATTCCAGAGAAAACACATGACGGGTATAGCACTGGTTCCCAAAGCTGCTTTACAAGTGATCCTAGAATGACCTTCTGGGGAAGAAGAATTCTGGTATTTTGAAGGCAATGACACCAAGTAAGAAGAGATCATCACTTTGATACGTTCTAAGTAAGAATAAGACTTAGGAATGACAGTGAGGCCACTAGAAAAAGATCAAGCCGCCACTGGTTTAGGATTTCTTTGAGGGCACAGGTCCCATCTTTTGCATCCGTGCCCTTCCAGCAACAAATAAGCAGTTTGGGGTACATAGTAAACTTTCAAGAAATACCTGAATTTAATTTCAAAACTTATTTTCTTTATTCAATAATGTCTTGATGTTAATGGGCTAGAAAAACTCCTAGTCAGCGCCAAAAGGGTGTACTCATGGTATTCTGTCTTTGAGAATCAAGGATGAAAGCAGATGAATCAATGAGTAACAGCGCTCTTCCTGTCATCACAGAAACCACACCGGATTCAATGGGAGGATGCCTGACTACTGCAGAACTTCACTTTGTATTTAAAGCCGAATATAAAGACAATGTAATGCTCACTTAAATTTCATCTTGTATCCTGTTATTCATTAGGAAAACTGGAGCTTAAAGCCTACTAGTGAAAACTGCTTTTCCTACAACAAGAATCCTGTGCATTCACTCAATTCCTATATAATTACACAGCCACTGAAATCAGGTCATCTCACAAATCCCATTATGCAGTTGCCAACTACAGTTTCATGATAGTTCATGCGAGCCTGACACCATAAAACTGATCAAACTCAAAGTTAAACAGTGTTTTTAAAAATGCCATAAAATGACTCCAAGACAGAAGCAATGCCTCTTATCATCAAGTGAATTCTATGCAGAGTGTGTAAGTGAATCATAACTGTACCCTCGGTTTACGATATTCTCCCCCTTTTCTTTGCCAGCTAGACTTCTGGCCTCCCTCCCATGTTGACTTCGTCCTCAATCTGTCTTCTTCACAAGGTTGAACTCTTTGTTTACGTGGCCCATAAACCCCTAATACCAGGCACACTGCTGGATAATGTAGGCACTTCATGAGTCAACCAATGGCCCGTAGGACAAGAATGAACCACAAAACTACAAGGAGTGCCTGCTAAGTGGGCTGGTACAAGGCTTCCCCCTCACAGCTTCTAATTTTAGATCATCCCAGTATTTCTACACTCTGGCTAACAGCATCTCTAAGTAGCCTAAGATCACATTCTCTACTAGCAGTGGTAAAGAGATGTCAGTTAAAAAACAGAGGGAGAAAGACAAAAGGTAAAGAAGAAAGTAAGTAATAATTCTACTTCCAAAGCCATTTGAAGAGATGTTCTAGGAACTCTTTGAGAAAAGCTTTGTTTGTGAGAAAAAAGCCTTTTTTGGCCCTCAATTTTCAACCAACATTTTCATAATGATTCTCAGCCTCTAACAAGAGGTAAAAAGCAAAACTTAAGCTGTGACAGAAAGACTCCTGTTCTGTGAATTCACAATCAGACTCAGGGTTGGGTCCCTTTGATTCTGTCCCTTATTCACATCAAAGCCCAGAGGATTTTGGCAATAGCTTGATAAGAATCTAACAACTGAAAAATTGAGATACAAGGAGTTAATTTATGCATCTAAAGCAGGTATGCCTTAAATACCAGCAGGGAGCGCTGTGTAGTGGCTGACGTTCCTGCCATTGGCAATCCCAAATGACAGAAAGATTTTTGTATTTTAACCACATAAGGAGCAACAACTTTATTAGAAATGCTAATGCTTGCTCCAAAGAAATTTATAAGGAAAAACTAAATACTCCAAACTAAAACACATTATTTTATTACATTTAATATACATTTCAGCCAAAAGTTGATGAAAATGTATTACTGTTAAAAACAAGCTAGTGTGGGCGCCTGGGTGGCTCAGTTGGTTGAGCGACTGCCTTCGGCTCAGGTCATGATCCTGGAGTCCCGGGATCGAGTCCCACATCGGGCTCCCTGCTCAGCGGGGGTTCTGCTTCTCCCGCTTCCCCTCTTCCCTCTCATGCTCTCATTCTCTCTCTCTCAAATAAATAAATAAAATCTTTAAAAAATAAAGAAATAAATAAAAAAAACAAGCTAGTGAGTAAAGCCATTTAACTGGCTGAAATATATATGTATTTCAATTTTTTATATGGGACAGGGTGAACACTTGCAGTTCATTAAGTATGGTTCTTACGGTGTCAGTTACCAAGGGTAGGTATTAGGACACAACCCCCCCATTATAATGAAGTCTTAAGAGAAAAGTCAGATACCACACCTCCCTTATTTTGACCTAGGATACCTTTTCTAGAAACAACGCCTTTTCAGTTCAAGAGTCACTTTGTTTTTTTTGTTTGTTTTGTTTTTACAAAGGAGGATGAATAAATTGTCATCAATACCTACAGTTAGTATTAGCTCTCCTACCACCAATGCTGCCCTGGTTTAAATTCAAAGTCATGAGGATAGAGCCTGGCCCCATTTTCCATTCAGGGGTTTAACAACTGTTTGAACCTCTTTGGTGATAATTCTCCCTCTGCAATTTCCAAAGAGAGGAAAGGCATGTGCTCTTCAAAAAATAGTACTTGGAGACAAAATCGGATCACACCTTAATATACAGTTGATTGGAAAACCAACTTCCAAATCATGGATACTCCTTAAGTCTATTGAAAAGCAAAAATGATGTGATGTCGCTGGCACAGCAATCTTCTGTCCGGAGGCTGTTTCTGAAGCGTGGGATGCGGGCACTGGCTGGACCGCCAAGGCAGGTGCAGAAGAACTGATGGCTAGAATGAACATAAAAATTCCAAAGAAAAAATGCCACTTGGTAACAGTTTCTCTTAAGTTATTTATATCACTTACAGACATCTCATTTACATTAAGCATGGCACTTTCCTTAAAAAAAAAAAAAAAAAAATCTCTCATTTACCTTCAAGCAAGGAACAGTGAGTGATCACTTGCTTTCATAAACATATGAACTGAGCCATCAACTTCAAGGGACTTACCCAAAATGATGTAGGCTTTCATTCCCATTTTAGAGCTGTGTGAAAAAGAGCTTACTCTTCACACAGACTGCAAAACCTAAAAGCATACACTAGCATCGCTGTGATGTGTGCCATCAGCCTGGCAGGCACCAACTTCTTTCCAAGAGGCAGCTACACGTAACTGAGTATTTGAAGGGTTATCCTCAGATTTAGAGCAGATAAGAATTACATCACTTTTTAAGAAGTAGTTTTGGCTATTTTAGGCACATATGACAGAGTCTAACAAAAAGAGCTATCTAGTCCAATCCTATTACAGACCAGAGATGTTTAGCAAGTAGTCCAAGTCCTCCAGCTACTGTGACCAAGTGATCACTTGCATCTTAACTTCTGACTCCTAATCCACCACTATTCTAATTACTTACACTAGGAAATGTAACTGCAGGTCCTTATGCAGCAATGAAAAAAGTTTGTAAAACCAGATAAAATCATTCTCAGTCTCTCCCTTAACTGTAAGATCAAAAATGAGTCTAATGATTATTACAGTAGGCAGTAGCTCTTCTAAAATTTCAATGAATTCACAATATTTAAGTGTTTACTGGCTAAAAATATGCTCAAAAGACCTATTTGCTGTAATTTCTTCTCAATAAGCTACTGTTTCTAAAGTAAAAGTAATTGAAAAATTCTCTTACCTTTTACCAAGTTCTATGATGAAGTTATAGACTCAATTTAAATTTAATTCAATTTAAACTGAAATTTTTTATATCACTATACATTTTGGCTCTTAAAAAAAAAGGCTCACAATTTACTTATAAACTGTGAAAACTCTCTTAATCATTAATTCGATGGCTACAAAATGTACACCTAAAAAATCTGTAAAAAGAACATCTTACCCTTTGGATTTGGTTTTGTGTCCTTATCATATTGCAAGCTTTCCACTTCACTTCCTGTTACATCATCTTTCGTGGAAGGTGATGGGTTTTGAGGTGGAACAGGGGACACGCTTGGTGACTTTGGCCCAGTGAGTGTCTTCTCTTTTATAGGAGTTAAAACTCGCTTCTTTGAATGCTGTAGCTCATGTTCATTCTGGGTCTTTAATTCAATTAAAGACTAAAAACAATTTTTAAATAAAGTATAATTTGCAAAGCACTTTCCTTCATAATTAAGCAAAAAATGTGATGTTTTTTTAAAAAAATAAAAGCTTCCTTTCCCAGTTTGGATATTCCTAGTCTATTTTTCTTCATAATTTGCAAATTTTCTTATAGCATCTAGGACCAGAAAAAGGAAGATGAACAGGAAGGGAATATGATATCCAGAGCTGAGTATCAAAATGCATCCTAACTTGTAAGAAGGTATATTTGATATAACAAGTCAGGCCAGGTGTCCCTGGGAATGGTTATTACCAGGGAAATAAACACAATGGAGGCCTGTTACTAAAACAAAAACATATCTAACATGATTTTCTTCCTCTCCTTTGTTCAACTTTCTTCTAAAAATATATATGTATATGCATATACTTAAACTCTCACTTCGGTTTTTCCAGCTTTAATCCATAACCTACATAAAGATCAGTTCTTCAAAATAACAGTACATTAAAGTTGATTCTGGGGCTATGTACAATCAAAAAACGTATATACATCCAAACGAATACCCATCTCTGTTGCCTAAAGAGACTATGAGGACCACAAAGCACCAATGAACCAAGAACTTTTGTCTTAGTTCAAGCAGGGTCAACCGAAACAATTACCATTAATGCAGATTCCCAGAAACTAGGTCCAACAACATTCTCATTCACAGGGATCCCTTTTCTGGCAGTGACTGACCATGAGTTGGGGGCGGGGGGGAAGAGTTCCTACTACAGGAGAAGACTGTACGGGGGCACCTGGGAATCCACTTGAGATTCTCCCCTTCTGCCCCCTCCTCTCTAAAAATAAATGCATCTTTAAAAAAAAGGGTAGGGGGCGTGGTGTTCACCACCACTGGGTGGCTCCGTTGGTTAAGTGTCTACCTTCAGCTCAAGTCATGCTCTCCCTGCTCAGTGGGGAGTCTGCATTTTGCTCTCCCTCTGCCCCTCCCCCTGCTCGTGCTCTCTCTTCTCTCCCTCTCAAACAAATAAAATCTTTAAAAAAAAAAAAAAAAGACAAGACTGTATGCAAAGGCTCTGTATAAACACTTAATAAAGTATAGCTGGGAAGCCACAGTACTTTTCAGAAAGGAAGGATCATGTAATGTAGGCCACTAATTAATATTTCTTACGCAAGGTAACTCTTTTGAAGTTCAACTTTTATGAGTAGTCCCAAGTGACACCGCAGAAGCTGAAGGAGGGGATGGACGGTCACTACTTGCCTGGGCGTCTATGCCTTCTCTCTGCAGAGCCACAGACACACCAACAGTGGGGGCCAGCTCCACAGGAATAGGTGCAAGCTTTTGTTTGGCTCGGTTTGGAGGGTCGAGAATAAAAGCACCCTCAACTGTGATGGGGCGCTGGTTGATTTCTGTACTCCCCTTTTTCAGTAGTCCAGTTAAGGGTACTTCTGTACTTCCAAGTGACTGGTCTCCACAGCAAAGATGGATCTAATGTGAAAGAGAAAATCCGAATAGGCTTAATAGTCTCTCCTGTCTCCTGAACACATGAACTTAACAGAAAGGGGCGCCAATAGTTGAGCATCCGACTCTTGGTTTTGGCTCAGGTCATGATCTCAGGGCTGTGGGATCAAGCCCCGCGTCGGGCTCCACACCCACGCTCAGCATGGAGTCTGTTTGAGTAAAAGATTAACCATCTTATACTTGATGGTTAAAATTGTTGATAAGGCACAAAATTTACTCAATAATAAAGAACTCATAATGATATATAATATGTAATATATATAATTATATTATATATAAATAATATATATAAAATATATATAATATGTAATACATATATGTTATAATAATATATATAAAAATAATAAGAACTCAATAATAAAGCCATTCTCTTTCACTTTTTCTCTCAATACTGTATACTCATACATTATCACCCTTCTCTCTTTCAGGAGCTATGGTTACTTTAATATTTTACCATGCTGTTTCACCAGTTGTATCATGAATACATGAATGTAAACAGAAAACTAATACTTCAAGCATTTTTTTCTATTTCCATTTCAACATTAAACAGTTTTTTTTTTTTAAGATTTTATTTATTTGACAGAGGGAGACACAGCGAGAGAGGGAACACAGGCAGGGGGAGTGGGAGAGGGAGAAGCAGGCTTCCCGCTGAGCAGGGAAGCCCGATGCGGGGCTTGATCCCAGGACGCTGGGATCATGACCCGAGCGGAAGGCAGACGTTCAACTGAATGAGCTACCCAGGCACCCCAATTTAAACACAGTTCTAGGGGCGCCTGGGTGGCTCAGTCATTAGGCGTCTGCCTTCGGCTCAGGTCGTGATCCCAGGGTCCTGGGATCGAGCCCCGCATCGGGCTCCCTGCTCAGCAGGGAGCTTGCTTCTCCCTCTCCTACTCTCTCTGCCTGTGTTCCCTCTCTCGCTGTGTTTCTGTCAAATGAATAAATAAAATCTTTAAAAAAAATAAACAGTTCTAAAACAAAACAAAAAAAGTTAGTGGATCCAGCCTCTAAAGACCCTGAAATAATTTTGTTTTATTCACCCATAAAACATCTTTAGTGTTTCTTTCTCTTTTCTTGCTTTTCAGATTTTATATATAAAACAGTGTTTACCAGTACAAGGTAAAATAGAATACCTCTCGGGTGGACTGTACTGTTTATCACTGACATCTAATCAAAACTTCAACATTACCCCCTTCTGAAACTACAAAAAAAGTGGGAGGGCACCTGGGTGGCTCAGTCACAGTTAAGCGTCTGCCTTGGTTCAGTTCATCATCCCAGGATCCGGGGATCAAGCCCTGTGTAGGGCTCCCTCTCCTTCTCCCTCTGCTTGCCACTCCCCCTGCTTGTGCTCTCTAATAAATAAAATCTTTAAGAAAAAAAAAAAGCACAGGAAAAAAATGGCTGTTCAGGTTATGTGCTATAAACCTTTTTTTTTTTTTTTTACCTTACTCTAGGATTTTACCTTACTGTACGGGCAAACATGGCATTCAAACTCACGATAAGCAATCACAACAAGCAATCACGACATGAGGGGGTTAGGAAAGATGGCGGAGGAGGAAGGGACCCTATTTCAACCAGTCCCCGGAATTGAGCTGGATATCTACCAGACCACTGAGCACCCACGAAACCACCCTGAGATGTAAGATCTGGATCTCTACAAACAGAATATCGCAGGCGGTTGGTTTTGAGGTATGAAGCTGGGAGCCGTGATTCTGTGGAAGATAAACGGCAGCGGGAGGGTGCCTGGCCGCGGGGATCCTACACTGCCAGTGAGTGACAGCCTCGCCCGCTGGGGACGGGGCACAGACTCGCAGACCGGTAGCAGCGGGACAGGAGCGGGCGGAAACCCGGAGCGGCAGGGTCATACGTGTGATCTGGGGGCGACTGGCGATTTTAGAAGGACAAAGAGCAGAGACCTGCCCTAACCTGGAGGTGAGGACTGGGAGCACTGCAGAGGGGTGCACAACCCGGCTGCTGCAGTTTATAGCAGCACAGACAGAAACAGAGACGGTATGGCCTGGAGAGCTCACTGAAGAACAGACTGCGGTCTCTCTGCTCTGAGGCAGAGGGTTGGAAACGGTCTCTTCTGCTCTGACTCGCGGAACAGATGGAGAAGGCCAACAGGGAAAGCTGCCAGAGAACAAAAGCCCCAAAAACTGATTCTCGCGGAGCCCATCTCCCGCCACAGGGGGGCAGGGCAGCTCCGCCCAAACAGGGTTGCCTGAGTAACAGCATGGCAGACCCCTCCCCCAGAAGACAGGCTGGGAAAACAAGAGGCCAGCAACCCTAAGGTCCCAAGAAAACAGGTGCATCTTGCTTGGGTTCTGGTCAATAATTTGGACTCTATACATTCCCTCAAACACCCATCAACAGAATGACTAGGAGGAGGAACCCCCAAAATAGAAAAGACTCAGAGATTATGACTTATGCTGCAGATTTACAAATGGATGCAGATCTAACCAAGAAGTCGGAGATGGAATTCAGGGTAGCAATTGTGAAGACAATGGCTAGAATGGAGAAATCAATTAATCGCAACATAGAGTGTCTAAGGGCAGAAATGAAAGCTGAATTGGCAGAACTTAAAAATGCTATCAATGAAGATCCAATCCAATCTAGATAATCTAACAGCTAGGGTAAGTGAGGCAGAAGAACGAATAAGCGACCTGGAAGACAACATAATAGATAAAAAGGGAAAAGAGGAGGCCAGGGAAAAACAACTCAGACTCCATGAAAATAGAATCAGAGAAATAAGTGACACCATGAAGCGTTCCAATGTCAGAATAATTGGAATCCTGCAGGGGGTGGAGAGAGAGCGAGGACTAGAAGATGTATTTGAGCAAATCGTAGCTGAGAACTTCCCTAATCTGGGGAATGAAACAAATATTTGCGTCCTAGAGGCAGAGAGGACCTCTCCCAAGATCAAGGAAAACAGGCCAACACCCTGGCATGTAATAGTAAAACCTGCAAATCTTAGAACCAAGGAAACCATGTTAAGGGCAGTTAGGGGGAAGAGATTCCTTACGTACAGAGGGAGGAACATCAGAATAACATCAGACCTATCCACAGAGACCTGGCAAGCCAGAAGGGCCTGGCAAGACATATTCAGGGTACTAAATGAGAAGAATATGCAGCCAAGAATACTTTATCCGGCAAGGCTGTCCTTTAGAATGGATGGAGAGATGCAGAGCTTCCACGACCGGCAGAAACAAAGAATGTGTGACCACTAAGCCAGCCCGGCAAGAAATATTAAGGGGGGGTTCTATAAAAGGAGAAAGACCCCAAGAGTGATGATATACAACAGAAATTTACAGGGACAATCTATAAAAACAACGTCTTCACAGGCAACATGATGACAATTAATTCATATCTTTCAATAATCACTCTCAATGTGAATGGCCTAAATGCTCCCATAAAACGGCACAGGGTTGCAGATGGGATAAAAAGACAGGACCCATCCATATGCTGTCTACAAGAGACTCATTGTGAACCTAAAGATACATCCAGACTGAACGTGAAGGGATGGAGATCCATCTTCCATGCCATTGGACCTCAAAAGAAAGCTGGGGTAGCAATTCTTATATCAGACAAATTAGATTTTAAACTAAAGTCTGTCTGTAATTAGAGACACAGAAGGACACTATATCATTCTTAAAGGGTCTATTCAAAAAGAAGATCTAACAGTTGTAAATATCTATGCCCCCAACACAGGAGCAGCCATCTACATAAGCCAACTGTTAACCAAAATAGAGTCATATTGATAACAATACGTTAATTATAGGAGACCAATACTCCACTCTCAGCAATGGACAGATCATCTAAGCAGAAAATCAACAAAGAAACAAGAGCTTTGAATGATACACTGGACCAGAGGGACCTCAGATATTTACAGAACATTCCACCCTAAAACAACAGAATACTCATTCTTCTCGAGCACACATGGAACTTTCTCCAGAATAGACCACATACTGGGTCACAAATCAGGTCTCAACCCATACCAAAAGATTGAGATTATTCCCTGCATATTCTCAGACCACAATGCTTTAAAACTGGAACTCAATCACAAGAAAAAATTTGACAGAAATTCAAACACTTGGAAGCTAAAGACCACTCTGCTCAAGAATATTTGGATCAACCATGAAATCAAAGAAGAACTTAAACAATTCATGGAAATCAATGAGAATGAAAACACATCGGTCCAAAACCTATGGGATACCGCAAAGGCGGTGCTAAGGGGGAAATACACAGCCATGCAAGCCTCACTCAAAAAATAGAAAAATCCCGAATTCACCAACTCTACACTAAAGAACTAGAGAAAAAGCAACAAACGATGCCTAAGCCACGCATTAGAAGAGAATTAAAATTAGAGCAGAAATCAATGAATTAGAAACCAGAAACACAGTAGATCAGATCAATGAAACTAGAAGTTGGTTCTTTGAAAGAATTAATAAGATCGATAAACCACTGGCCAGACTTATCCAAAAGAAAAGAGAAAGGACCCAAATTAATAAAATTATGAATGAAAGGGGAGAGATCAAGACAAACACCAAGGAAATAGAAACAATTATTAGAAATTATTATCAACAACTATATGCCAATAAACTGAGCCATCTGGATGAAATGAAGCCTTCCTGGAAACCTATAAGCTGCCAAAACTGAAACAGGAAGAAACCGACAACCTGAATAGGCCAATAACCAGTAACGAGATTGAAGCAGTGATCAAAAACCTCCCAAAAAACAAGAGTCCAGGGCCTGATGGATTCCCTGGGGAATTCTACCAAACATTCAAAGAAGAAATAATACCTATTCTACTGAAGCTGTTTCAAAAAATAGAAAGAGAAGGAAAACTTCCAAACTCATTCTATGAGGCCAGCATTACCTTGCTCTCCAAACCAGGCAAAGACCCCATGAAAAAGGAGAATTTCAGACTGATATCCCTAATGAATATGGATTCCAAAATCCTCGCTAATACGATCCAACAATACATTAAAAGGATCATCCACCACGACCAAGTGGGATTTATCCCCGGGATGCAAGGTGGTTCAACATTCGCAAATCAATCAATGTGATAGAACACATTAATAAGAGGAGGGAGAAGAACCATATGGTCCTCTCAATTGATGCAGAAATAGCATCTGACAAAATACAACATCCTTTCCTGATTAAAACTCTTCAGAGTATAGGGATAGAGGGAACATTCCTCAAGTTCATAAAATCCATCTATGAAAAACCCACAGCAAATACCATCCTCAATGGGGGAAAAGCTGAGAGCCTTTCCCTTAAGATCAAGAACACGTCAAGGATGCCCACTCTTGCCACTATTCAACATAGTACTAGAAGTCCTAGCAACAGCAATCAGACAACAAAAAGAAATAAAAGGTATTCAAATTGGCAAAGAAAAAGTCAAACTCTCTCTTTTCACAGACGACATGATACTTTATGTGGAAAAGCCAAAAGACTCCACCCCCAAATTACTAGAACTCATACAGCAATTCAGTAATGTGGCAGGATACAAAATCAATGCACAGAAATCAGGTGCTTTCTTATACACTAACAACGCAACTGTAGGAAGAGAAATTACAGAAACGATTCCATTTACAATAGCAACAAAAACCATAAGATACCTCGGAATAAACCTAACCGAAGAGGCAAAGGATCTATACTCTAGGAACGACAGAACACTCATGAAAGAAATTGAAGAAGACACAAAGAGATGGAAAAATATTCCATGCTCATGGATCGGAAGAATAGACATTGTTAAAATGTCTATGCTACCCAGAGCAATCTATACCTTCAATGCCATCCCAATCAAAATTCCAATGACATTTTTCAAAGTGCTGGAACAAACGATCCAAAAATTTGTATGGAATCAGAAAACACCCCGAATCGCCAAGGAAATGTTGAAAAAGAAAAACAAAGCTGGGGGCATCACGTTGCCTGATTGATTTCAAGCTGTATTACAAAACTGGGATCAAGCCCTGCATCGGGCTCCCTGCTCAGCGGGAAGCCTGCTTCTCCCTCTCCCACTCACCCTGCTTGTGTTCCCTCTCTCACTGTGCCTGTCAATTAAATAAAATCTTTAAAAAAAAAAAAAAAACTGTGATCACCAAGACAGCATGGTACTGGCACAAAAACAGACATATAGACCAATGGAACAGAAGAGAACCCAGATATGGACCCTCAACTCTATGGTCAAATAATCTTTGACAAAGCAGGAAAAAACATGCAATGGAAAAAAGACAGTCTCTTCAATAAATAGTGCTGGGAAAATTGGACAGTCACATGCAGAAGAATGAAACTCGACCATTCTCTAACACCATTCACAAAGATAAACTCAAAGTGTATGAAAGACCTCAATGTGAGACAGGAATCCATCAAAATCCTAGAGAACATAGGTAGTAACTTCTTTGACATCACCCACAGCAACTTCTTTCAAGATACATCTATAAAAGCTAGTGAAACAAAAGCAAAAATGAACTTTTGGGACTTCAAGACAAAAAGCTTCTGCACAGCAAAGGAAACAGTCAACAAAACAAAGAGGCAACCCACAGAATGGGAGAAGATATTTGCAAATGACACTACAGATAAAGGGCTGATATCCAAGATACATAAAGAACTTCTCAAACTCAACACCGAAAAAACAAATAATCAAGTCAAAAAGTGGGCAGAAGATATGAAAAGACACTTCTCTGAAGAAGACAAACAAATGGCTAACAGACACATGAAAAAATGTTCCTCATCATTAGCCATCAGGGAAATTCAAATCAAAACCACAATGGAAAAAATGGACAGGGAAAGAAACAACAAATGTTGGAGAGGTTGTGGAGAAAGGGGAACCCTCTTACACTGCTGGTGGGAATGCAAGTTGGTACAGCCACTTTGGAAAACAGTGTGGAGGTTCCTCAAAAATGTAAAAATAGAGTTAATCTACGACCCAGCATTTGCACTCCTGGGTATTTACCCTAAAGACACAGATGTAGTGAAAAGAAGGGCCATATGCACCCCAATGTTCATAGCAGCAATAGCCCAACTGTGGAAAGAGCTGAGATGTCCTTCAACAGATGAATGGATAAAGATGTGGTCCATATATACAATGGAGTATGACTCAGCCATCAGAAAGGATGAATACCCAACTTTTACATCAACATGGATGGGACTGGAGGAGATTATGCTAAGTGAAATAAGTCAAGCAGGGAAAGTCAATTATCATATGGTTTCACTTATTTGTGGAACATAAGGAATAGCTTGGAGGACATTAGGAGAAGGAAGGGAAAAGTGAGGGGGAGGGAATTGGAGGGAGAGACGAACCATGAGAGACGATGGACTCTGAGAAACAAACTGAGGGTTCTAGAGGGGAGGGGGTGGGGGGATGGGTTAGCCCGGTGATGGGTATTAAGGAGGGCACGTACTGCATGGAGCACTGGGTGTTATATGAAAACAATGGATCGTGGATCACCGCATCAAAAACTAATGATGTTTGTATGGTGACTAACATAATAATATTTTTTAAAAAAAGCAATCACAACATGAAACTATTTTAGTTCTAATGTCGGCAATGACCTGTCACTTAGTTTTAATGTTATTAGGTATGATGTTGTTGGTGTGCTGAAGAGAAAGGATTTTTAGGACTTAAATGTCCACGAGAATTAAACTAAGAAAGAAATCATTACTTCAGTAAAGATTGGTATGTCAGAGATAGAAAAAAATTCCAAGAGGTTTAGAAAGCTAAAAACTATGTGAAAAGATGAAATGCAGCAAAAAAAAGCAGTTCATCATTTTATAGAGTATTTCGCTATTTAGTCTCTTGGGTTTATCAGAACCACCTCCAAAATTTAGTTCTACTATAATTTCTTTTTTAAAATTTATTTGAGAGAGAGAGTACAGGGCACGGGTAGGGGAGAAGGAGCAGGAGGAGAGAGAGAACATCAAGCCGACTCCTTGCTGAGTGCGGAGGCCCACGCAGGGCTCGATCCACGACCCCGCGATCATGCCCTGAGCTGAAATCAAGAGGCAAATGCTTAACCAACTGAGCCACCCAGGTACCCCCTACTTCTACTATAATTTCTTCATGCCCCTTCCCACCTCCCACCCAACTTTGCAAGCAAAATCTCATGACTGATCGGGTTAAACAAATGACGACCTAATCCTTTATTTCACTATCCCATTTCCATCTGATTAAAAGCAACTGTAATAAAAAATAAAACAGTCATTCTCACCAGGTAAGTACTTTCAAGGAGAGTCCAATAAAAAATTACTTTACAAAAGTACTCAATTCAAGGGCAGGCTTTAGGAAGTTATTTCTTTGCTTTTAATAGCAATAAGGTATATAAATTCTGAAATCCATCATGTGATCTGTGTGTGTATAACTACTATGCCCACTAATTAATGATGAAATTTTCCCTGAGCCCACAGCTTTAGATTCCAGGTGCATTTTTTTACTATAAAGCCTGACAACTGATACACCTCTTTTCATAATAACTAGGTAAAGAAGAAGATCTCCTAAAAGTCTGAAGTAACAGTTATGCTAGGTCTTTACAAGTCAGGATAATTCCTAAACAATTAAAAGATGTGGCAGAAAGATGCTCTTCACTACTGAAATAAAAGTTTAGGTACCTCTCTGAAGCTTAAAAAAAAAAAAATCATCTCTAATAAAAAAAAAATTTTTTTTCTGCAATACTTACCTGTAGTTTAGACTGAAGAGCCAGGTAAACACGAAGAATTTCTATGCTGCTACGTATTCGAACAGACGCTCTCTCTGGCTCAAAGTTTGGGTTGATCAAATCATTGAAGGGTTCATTTGTAACATCGTTTCCCAGCAAAGAATAGTAAAAGAAAAACTCAGGCTGTCTTTCTGGAAGTTTCATAGTACATGGAATTAACTAAACATTTAAGGAAAAAGAAAAGAGTATTAATGTGTAAGCCACTCTACATACTTATGCATGCCTGACGAATTGCAAGATATTTGCTAAAATGCTGAATTTTTTATTTCTAAGTCTTAAAATTGTTCACTCAAAATTTCTAAATCTCTGAAAAATTACAACCAAATGACTGGTTTAATTTTTCAAGGTTTACCTCAGAAAAGCCCAGAGATTACCATTATTTTTAGAGATTTCTGTTGTTTTCAAGTTTACTTTTCATTCGACTGATCCATGGACAAGTACGTGCAAGTTCTTTTAGAAGAAACTGGTCAAGTATTTTAAACTGAGCTTTATTTCCATATACCTTATTTCATCTTATTCTTACCCTGCCACCCTCTTCACAAGAGGAGGGTTTTAAACAACCGTAATCCAAGCTATTCAATATAACACCTTAGTCCAGGCCTTTGAGAAAAAGGCTTTCTAGCCACTCTGTCAAAACCAGGAAACCTATAAACGAAAGCTGCAAAAGGGCATTTCCTTTAATAGGAGTGTTATTTTTCAAAGCTCATAGTTTCATGGCCACATATGGCAAAGACACAGATTCTTGGCCAATAAAATATCTAATAGACTCTAAGCGTTCACTAGCACGTTGTTAAACAGTTGTTGTATTCATCAATATGAGATGGTCTAAGTATATTCTAGTTATCACACAAGAGGGCTGCTCAATAACGATATCCTGACAGGGCCGTTATCTGAGACACAGTGTCAGGCCAAGCAGAGTTACAGTACAGCTTGTGGAGTTCGGGGAAATAAAAGAATTAAGCACTTAGAATAAAACAGCCCCATGTTCCGTATACAGTAAATATCCAACAGTCATTTATTTTGCGTAAAGTAAGACAGTGTTTCATATAAAGTATATCTTTATATGTGAAGTAAATGTTTACTCTAACCCCATACATTAAGCTGTGTTTCAGTAGGTCTCAATCAAGTAATTTATCTAGAGAGAGCCAGCACTTATACACCTACAGTTGTTAAGAACAGATTCTGGAGTAAGCCCCAATCCTGGTTCCATCAACGCCTTACTGTGAAGCTTTGGACAAATTACTATATCGCTCTGTACCTCCATTTCTTTTAGGGTTCTTAGAAAGATGGAAAGAGAGAATACATGTTCAATTGTACAACTCCACCACCCAGCACGGTCAGCTGTTATATGAATGGGAAAATTTCTGCCTGAGGCAAAAGTATAGTATCCTTACCAGGGATTATTTCTGAGTTTTATTAGATAAGACCTTTCTCCTTTGGTTTCTTCCATAATCAGAACGCAATAAAAATTTTAAGAATTAAGGTGGCCCTGAAATATTTCATAGTATATTTAATTTTAATTCCCACCAAGAAAAGATTCTTTTCAAAATCCTTTAACATCTTTGTATTTGGAAGGTATTTTTTTTTTAACCCTCCACATTCAATATTTAAGAAAAGGAGCAATGCAAGATTATCACCATCCAGTCTTCCTTCTCCTAACTCATTCCTCCATTCTACAACATGAGAGCATTATGTCCTAAGTCACTGATGTGCATCTGAAAAGGTATTTTTTTCTTAGCTTTATTTGTTGCTTGATGCTTTCTCACATTACCTTTCACTAGCTTGAGGAGAAAACTAAATGGCTAATTTACAAAACCCTTGGCTTGTCTATAAATAATGAAAAAAGCAAACAAATATTAAACAATATCAAAAGATGAAGACTATTGGCTCAATTTTTTGTGTTTTTTAGTTACTGTAAAATACACCTAACAGAAAATGTACCATTTTAACCATTAAAAAGTGTGTGCGCCTCAGTAACACTGAATACATTCACAAGGCCGTGCATGCACTGGTCACCACATCTGGCTCCAGAACATTCTCATCATGCCCAGAACTAACACCACAACCATGAAGCAGCCTCCATTCCCCACTTCCTCCAGCCCCAGGAAACCACAAATCTGCTCTGGCTTTCTATGGATTCACCTATGCTAGTGTATTTCATATAAATGCAATCACACATCATGTGGCCTTGTGTGTCTGGCTTCTTTCACTTGGCATGCGTTCAACGTCTGCCCACACTACACACCTGTCAGTACCGCATTCCGTTACAGTAGCGTAATATTCCATTGCACGGCTATGCGTTTGGTTTATCCATTCATCCACTGATGGACAGCTGGGTTGTTTCCACCGTTTGGAGACTGAATACTGCTATGTACATTCCTGTACACGTTTTTACTTGAATGCCTGTTTTCAGTTCTTTTGATTCACACCTAGCATTGACATTGCTGGGTTCCATGGTAATTCCGTTTACTCTTTAGAGAGACCTATTTGGCTTCCTTTTTAGCTGAGAGAGCCAACAGCCAGTTATCAATCCGGTTTTTGAGTTTTTAAAAATTAAACTGAGTGACTGGTCCCAGTAAGTCACCTCGTATTACCAAGAACTATTTTAGTTTTAGTTGTGGATTCAATAGGTCAATTACTCCCAACAAGCTTTTAATGTACAAAGGTAGCTTCACACATACAAACTATATGGTAGACATTTTGGTTATATTATCTCATCCCTCATCCTTATATGGAAAGGTGGTATTATCACCACTCTACTACTGAGAAAACTCAAGCCTCAGAAAGGTTATGCTGCCTAAGTGGAACAGGAGCCCAGCTAGTAAGCAGTGAGTAAGTAGTGAGAAAGTGAGCCCCACGCACATCCATCTTACTCCAAAACCGCATAACAGGGAAGAGAGCCTAAAACTGGAACAAGAGAGTAAGGGAAGTGACTCTATGTCCAGAAATACACAGGCCATTTACTTAGCTATAAAACCTTCCTAAGAAATGGCTTCCTGATCTTGAAAATGAAAGTAATAATCCCCTAAAGTAGAGAGAGGACTAAACACATTAGTTAGCATAAGGCCTATTTCACAGGACACACAGTAAATGATGAGGAACAATTATGCCTCCCTAGAGAGTTGAAAAAAATTACAAATAAAGTGGTAATGTAAAATGCCTTGTATCGACTGAATAACGCAGTAAAAATATAGTAGCCTCATTATCTAACAAGTACCCTGATGTGGTTAATGGCGACAGTGGACATCTGACCTTCCCCCAGCCAGAATGGCATACTAGGGTGGGGCAATCCATAAGCACGGCTTTCTGAAGAAAAAGAGAAACTGATGGAGAAAGGCAAAAGCATGAATTTGGTATGACAAAATTATAAATATTTCCTGAGAAAAATCATTACCTGATTGACCACTACATGGTCACTAACAGGTATTTCACTTATAAATGTGGACTGTTTGGGAGCTTTGTAGCTCTAAGAAAGGTAATAGTAAGATAAAATTTAAGTCATAAGCCATATTCTCTATTTGAAATTATTAATTTATTTCAGCTGCTACAGACCACTATGTCGAGAAAACTGGGCTTGATCCTGAGAAAGACGATGGAATAAGAGCTCATTTTGTGATGAGCCATTTTTGTGATGAGGCAATGTTGGCATGGGCCCTAAGTGTCCCTGCACTTCTTGCTGAGGGCACTGAGATCGCAATGCCCAGACCACTCTCCCCCAGGCTACTTCCCAGGGTTGCTTGTGCAGCTGGTAACCTCGAGGGATTAAGTGTCTTCCTGGAGAGAGACCAGGACTGTTTACAATGCAAGTGGTCTTGTCCCCCAGTTCTGTGCTCCTCAGCTGTGATACAAACCTACTCCGTGTGGGGCGGCCACTGGCCCCTGTGTCACCCCTGGGACATGGGGTGAGGGAGGCAGCAGGCGGTATGCAGATGTGGATGCTGTGTGTGCTGTGCTGAGAGTAGTACAGTCCTTTGTCTCTGACCCAAGAACCTTCTGTCTCCTGGCACCATCCAAGAAGCGGTAACTGGCAAATGTGTTAGTTTATAAATAAGGTAAAATCTAATCTCAGATGATACCTATTGAAGTATGACTGACACCAAGTGTTCCCAACACTGGACAATTCTCCAAAAAGTCACTTTTTCAATACTTTAAAAAAAATCCTTTCAGACCAGTCCTTACCATGCCACACAGTGGCAAACAGTGTTTATGGACAGTCTTTCTTCTAAATCCTAAGAGATTTTAATTTTTATTCCTCTTACTACTAAAATCATACCAATTTATACTATTTTTTCTTAAAGCAGAAATACTTCCTGCAGTGAAAACATTTTTCTACATTTTTTTAAAGTAAAAAAAGTCCACCTGCAAATCTTTTTAATACCTAAAAGGCAAATTTTAATATAAAAAAAAATCAATGTTCACAGTTCTTTGTGAATCACTAATCAGAGGGAAAGTCTCACCTGCTCCAGCTGGGTGGCAAATGCTATGGTCACCGACATGATGAAGGAGTCAGTGCAATACTCTGCTGGTCCGATCTGATGGTAGCCTCCTTCCTCATTCAGGACTGCCACAATGTCCTTGGGGTCAAGTCCAGATAGGCTGGCAGCTACTTTATGGGGAAAACCACAATTAAACTACATTATAGTTTGCCATAAACCACTGTAAGATTTTGAAAGCCGGTCATGCTTTGTATTTTGCTTGGCAGTTTTCACGGATATAGTTAGTACCTCAGTAAGGTTTCTTTTCTTTTTTTTTTTTTTTTTAACACACTCTCCCAAGAAACCTGATTTAACCACCATTTTCTTTCTATTTTGAACTACAGTAACATTTTAAAATTGAATAAACCGCAGAGAAGAGGCATCATAGGTTTCCCGAAGGAAGTGAATTTAAACTGGGAACTGAAACATCGGCCCAATGTGGCTAAGAAGAGCAAGGTGAATGAACAGAGAATAAGGGAGTAGAAAACAGTGTTCCAGGCAGAAGGAACTGTACAACAAAGCCTGGGAAGAGAAAGTACGCGGTGGGAGAGGTGAGGGGGGCGCGTGGTGTGCTGGATCACCGGGTGAGAACTGCCACGCAGGAAGACGTGGGGCAGAGGCCCGATCCTACAGCCTTGCTCCATGCCACGATCAAACGCTGGGATAGTTTTCCAAGATTAAGAGGAAAGCATGAAACAATTTAGAGAAGTGATAGAACGCACACCTCAGATACATGCATCCCCCATCAATAAGCAATCCTCTCCAGATTCCTATTTTGCAGCCTGAGAAATTGTACCTTTGGCTTGAAAAGGAGTTTAAAACCAAACGTTTCCCTAAGCAGTCAGGCTGCTGAAAGGACATCTTGGACTCTGAAGGGGGGCGGGGGAGAGGGGCAGCACGCAGGGTTAACCCTGAAGAAATGAACTTCCTGCAGCACTGGCTAAATATAGCATAACAGTTAAGTGCACAGATGCTCCAGTAACACAGACCAAGATTCCAATCCCAATTCTGCCATTTACCAGTTTTTTGGGTTTTTTTTGGGGGGGGGGGACCATTTACCAGTTTTATGGCGGAAACCGGTTTTTGAAATATTTCTTTCTGTTTCCATTTTTTGTTCTGCAAAGCTTTTATAATGTTGTTTAGAAGATCAAATTAAACAATGAAAGTAAAGCCCTTACACAACCTCTGACAATCACCTTAATAAAGACAGCCACAAAAACAGTAAGGTTAGCAGAGCTTAGAAGGGAAAAGAGTAACTATGACAGGTCTCTTGGTGTCAGGGAGTTACAGGCTTGGAAAGGGACAGCAACTAGGATAAAGCTTGTGTAAGACTGGGGAGATTGAAGGTGGCACTGTGGATGTGCGCTGTCCACTAGATGTATGGACAGACACAGATATAACAGGGATACACGTAATGGGGGCTGGTGTGCGTGTGTGTGTGTGTGTGTGTATACATGCACCAATTCCCTCGCTATTTTCACTGGAAGGCCCTGGGAGCAGAACACCCCAATAGCAACTGGCATATCTTGCACCTGGACCTTGACTCCTAAGCATCTTTCTTGGCTAAAAGGAAGCAGGGCTCCCTAAACAAACAGCTGAATCCGGGGCTGAGACAGGAAAGAACAACATCAGCCTGTACCATATTCCTATGCCAGAAACCAAGAAAAAGCTCCAAGAATTATAGAGACAGGCTAAGGGAAACAGAAGCAGCTTGAAGGGGCTCTCCTTGCACAAATCTGGGACACACAATGATAAATATTTTAACCCATTAAACAAAAAGAGAACACTCTTAAGTCCACACTTATACAATATAAGTAAATTGAAGGTTTGATAAGGAATGAGTATTTTCACAATTTTTTAATAATGAGTCACAAAATATTCATTACTTAAGGAAAAAAGAATTTACAGTCGAGAATAGATACACACTACACCTTAATCAAGTAACCAAAGTGAGTATCATTGTATCATCAGTAATAGGACGAGTCCAAATTGTACGCCACCTGCAAAGATGAAATGACAAAAGAGCACTGCTTCTGTGATATTCATCATGCCAAAAATGTACACCCTACATCTATGATTGGACAAGCTGAAGCAGTGCGGGCGCACAGGCTCACCCAGACACAGACTCAGTCACGGGACTGCAAGAAGGTTCCTCTCCCGACACTTTACCTCTAGGTTACTAAACGCCTATTTTCTTTTTACCCAGTGTATCGTCTCCACCTTTCAACAAAAAATTCCAAGGCATGCTAAAAAGCAAAACAAACACCACAAAAATCGAAGCTTCTATCTCAGGAAAATAGAAAAAGAGCAGCAAATTTTTGCAAATTAAATTCAAAGCCAGCAGAGGGAAAGAAACAATAAAAACTGGAGCTTAAATCAATGGAACTGAAACAGGAAATCAATGAAAAAAAAAATCAAAGAAATGAAAAGCTGGCTCTCCAAAAACATCAATCAAACCATTAAGCATTTAGCCAATGTTACTAAAAGTAGAGAAAATGCAATTTTCAGAAAAGGGACATCACTACAGATTCCATCAACATTAAAAGGATACTGAAGGAATACTATGAGAACAACTTTATACACACAAATTTGATAACCTCTATGAAATGGACCAATTCCCTTGAAAGACAAAATCTACCAAAATTCACACAATCTGAACAGGCCTGTATCTTTTAATGAAATTGAATCAATAACTTTACAAAACAGAAAGCACCAGACCCTGATGACTTCACTGGTGAATTCTAGCGAACATTCAAGGAAGATATACCAATTCTCTGTCACCTTTCTCAGACGACAGAAGCAGAGGTAATAATCCCTAACTCACTCTATGAGGCCAGCATTACCCCGATGTCAAAACCAGACCAAGACATTACACAAAAAGAAAACAACAGACCACTACCTCTTATTAACATACAAGCACAGATTCTCAACAAAATATTAGTCAACTGAATCCAACTATGTATAAAAAGAACTGTATACCACAACCAAATGCAATTTTGTTCAGGTATGCAAGGCTAGTTCAACACTGGAAAATCTGTTACTATGATCCATCACAAGAGGCTAAAGAAAAACCACATGATGGCATCAAAAGATGCAGAAAAAGCATGTGACAAAATCCAAACCTCAGTAATGATAAAACACCCTAAGCAAACTACAAATAGAGAGTAACTTCCTCAATGTGATGAAGAACGTCCACAAAAACCCAACAGGAACAAGGCAAGGATATCCCCGTTCGTCAGTGTTCTTTAGTATCATACTGCAAGTCCTGGCTAATGAGGTAAGACAAACAAAGGAAACAAAGGCATGCCGAGCAGGAATAAAGACATAAAACTGTCTTTGTTGGCAGAAGATGCCAAATATATTCCTAGCAGAATCATAACTATAAATACACAGAGAACAAACTGATGGTTGCCGGGGGAAGGGGGTGAGGGCAAACTGAATGAAGGAGAGTGGGAGGTAGAGGCTTCCAGTTACGTAACGAGTCAGTCACAGGGATAGAAAGGTGCAGTGCAGGGAATACCGCGATGGTATTAGAATAACCTTGTATGGAGACAGTGGGCATCTGTCTACGCTTGTGAGCCCAGCATAAAAAATATGAAGGTGCTGTTCATAGGTGAGGGAAGAGAGAACAGGGCACTCATCCTAGGAAGAAAATTTTCCTAAATATCAATTTTTAAGAAAACAAACTTCTGGGGTGCCTGGGTGGCTCAGTCGTTAAGCGTCTGCCTTCGGCTCAGGTCATGATATCGAGCCCTGCATCGGGCTCCCTGCTCCGCGGGAAGCCTGCTTCTCCCTCTCCCACTCCCCTTGCTTGTGTTCCCTCTCTCGCTGTGTCTCTCTCTGTCAAATAAATAAATAAAATCTTTAAAAAAAAAAACAAAAAAAAACTTCTGCTTTCTTCTGTTATAGACCAAATGAAAGAGTATCTTGTTCTATTTCTTGGTTTTGTAAACAAGAGCTTAGAGCAGCAAGTGTTTCATGTGTAACAATCTCACAATGTGTGTCTGATGCACTCGAGTAAAATCAGTTCACACTTCTGTGTTTCCCTATCACACCGCTCACCATTCCTCAAGTCACAGTCCAGAGTTACAACTTTTCAGAGAATGTCCTTTGAGACGATGCACAAACCTTTTCCATCTCGAGGGGGGGCTCCTTTGGCTTTAAAACTATCCACTGGGGCCTTTGTATCTGTTTCCAAAGCAATGCTTATCTGTATCTCAGCCTTGAACTTGGTGTATTTATTACTCAACAGCTGGTACCATTTTGGAGCCTGAAGAGTAAAACAAAACAAAATCACCTTAATAATTAATAGGAAATCAACAAGAGTGGGCAATGTCCTATAAGGTTCCAAATATATCTCCTGTAGTTCCTCAGTACTTTCTCCTCTTTTAAAATATTTTTCACATTTTCCTCCAAAGAATTTAATCCTGCTTAGGAAGCTAACTGAACTTCCTCTTGAAAAAAAAAAAAACAAGAAGTTTAGACTACCAATCTTCCTCTTCCCTACCCTTCATTTTTCACTTTTGCTGGCATACCTTTGCTGCCTGCCCCCATTTCTGCTTTGTTCTGCATGTATCAAATGAGGGTAAAGGAAAGCTAGTGTTAACAAAAAAAAAAAAAAAAAAAAAAGCACTAACAAAATACTAAAGCAGAGACGTGAGGTAGAGTTCTAGGTTATGATCCACACACCTGACTGAAATATAAAGACTTTGTCACAGCATCAAGCATCCTAAATGACCTCAACATCCTCACCACAGTAATTCTGAGAAATTGTACTACTCAAGCCAGCCTGTACTATGATGGCCCAGGGCCACGTGTTTCATTCCTGCAGGGGCACCACTGTAATTCATGGATAGAGCATTCTTACTCTGACCACTATTACCTAAAGCCACAGAAACCAGTGCTTAAACAGATCAAAACCAAAAGCTGCCATGTTGTATCAAGTTACGTGTGATAAGTAAAATAGGACTAACTAGGCCACAGCCTTTAAAAAAATCCACACCCAAGGGTTTTTTTTAAAAGCAAAAACTCAAGTATTTTTTATCATAGATATTTTGTATCTGTATTTTTTATCATAGATATTTTGTCATTTTAAGTATGAGCCTGAGAATGAGTTTCAGTGACTCAGAAAATTTATTGTCTATTTTTCCGTTACATAACTTAGAAAAACAAATCTGGGTTTTTCTGAGTTTATGTTCATTTACGGAGAATCAATTTATTTTGAACTTCATATATTCTACTCACCAATTCAAATTATCTCTGCTAATAAATACGAGAGAATAAGCAAGACAACATCTGACTTTCCTAAAACTCTTGATTCTGAAACATTTCTTAACTCCGATAGAGAGAAAAAGCAACTATGATGACAAAGTGTCATATAGGACCGGGGGCAGGGCAGGGAACGTCAAGAGCATTTACAGGCGTGACCCCCTCCCAGGTACCCTCCCCCTAAGAGAATCTACCTTCTCTGTAACTAAAGCCACTGCAGAAGTGTCTTGCTCAAGTTGTAGTAAAGCTAGTTAAGTGAAACATCAGGGGCACAAACATGGTTGTGGGGCTAAGACTCCAGAAAGAAAACCTTTTTTAGAACCTGAGTGCAGAGAGCTGAGGCACACCCAAGGAGGGAGGAGAAACAGATCCTCTTTTAAAACATTTTAAAATTTCAGTTTCTTTTGAAGGATTCCAAATTCAGGCTAACTGGCTCATTTGTAAATATCATAGCTACCAGCAGCAAAAATGTTGGTAACAGATCCATTTTCTTCACAGAATCCTAATTTAGGATTCCAATCAAGAATAACGGACTTCAAATGGCAAGTGTGTGTGTGTGTTTACTTTCTTCTCTTAAGAGAGTGGTGACAAAAGCAAGTTATTAACAAAAACTGAAAGGAAGCATTTCCAAAGCCAGTAACATAAAAAAAAGGCTAGAAGAGATTGTAGAAAGATGGAAGAGACATTTTCGGTGACAGAAAGTACTGACCTAGGAATCAAGACCCTGAATTCTTTTTCCTTCTTTGTGTGCGTGTGTGTCCGCGGGGGGCGCAGGGGGGTGCCTACTGTTTCGGTCACCTGAGCACGTTGCCGTAAGTTCACTTGCTCCGACGACTACCGAAGAACACAAGGAGCAGGGCAGAGGGAAAGCGATCGGAAGACTACTACCACAGCCAAGTCAAGAAAGGACAGTGAGAATGTAGACGAGGAGCTGGATCAGGACGGGGCGGCTGGAGGCCCGAAACCACCTAGAAAAGGGGGGCTGTGGAGGCTGCAGAGGGAGGGGTGGGGAAGGACTCCTGGACTCCTAGCCTGCACGCCTGGAAGAGGAATGGGGGCCATTCACTGAAGTGAGCAACACTGCAGGGAGCTTACCGCTCATCGCTAAAACAAAGCTCGGCAGGTGAACACGCCAAGCTCCAGGTAACAGCAACGTGACCATATGTTTGAGCTCAGAGAGAATTTTCTTTGAGAAAGACAGTTCCAGGTCAAAGAAGGGACTGAAACGTAAGAACTGCCACACTGACTCAAACCAACCGCCACTCCCCCGACCTTTCAGGTCCAGTGTTCCACCTCCTTTCCAGCAATCTGGTATCTGCTACAAATCATCAACTAACAGAATCAGTACCAAAACTCGAAAGGCTAGTACCTGCTTTGTTTCTTGAGCAGTTCTTAAGTCTAGAACAATGTAACCTATAGTTTCCTTGGCTGAAGATACAGGATCCAAGGCAAAACACTGCAGTTTGATTGGAGTACGCTGCAACCTGTAAGGTAACAATTTACATTAGAGATAAAGTACCTTCTGCTTAATATTGAACTGATGTCCTGTTAGCTTTGAAAAAGCTGTCCACTACTCTCAAGACAATTATAATTTTGTTGGATAACCGAAAACTATTCCACATTTTCTGAAAAATTCTTCAATTGACATCAACTATTAATTATGCCTCTTTATCTTTATACCAAGTAATATTCAAACCACGTCAAAAATCTTGGTCTCTCCCATCTGAGAAGCGATGCTCTAGGGCAGTGTTTTTCAAGCTTCTATAATATACAGAACTCTTTTAAAGTAAAAAACTACCATGAATCCTCAAGATTGATTTCAAAATGCTTTCCTTATACTCTCACACACACATAAAACCACAAATACACATATATGCTTAAAGCTCTTTTTGTCACTAACATAATGAAATAAACTTAAGAATTATTTACCATACAAATCACAGACTATTCCAAAAGTCACTGAAAACACAATTCTGATCTACTCTAAGAATTTATTACCCTTTCAAATCCCCAGACAAATCCATGGACTGATTTAGCCATAGAAAAAAACAATTTTCTCCTGACATTCATTTTTTAACTTTGTAATTTTATTTGCTCTAGTCCTAAGTCACAGCAATGAATGAAGTGATTTTGTGTTTCCCAGAAAAAAAATATTTTCAATGCTTTTTAAAATACAAGTATCTGTGATCTTGCCTATTTCTAGGCATCTGAGTTCATGAAATAAGACATTCTAACTTTAAGCCTGTTTTATGTATTGACACCAAGTGTTTTTACGTCCAAAATCAAGTATAAAATTAATTAGAAAGAGTCTCTTATGTAATTACTACATACATGTCTCTATATATCCTTGGCCAGCCAGGTTAAGTATATAATAAACGAAGTAATAGAAATTACAATGAATTCCAACACTTAATATTGGGTAAGCATCATTACAGCCCTTCTAGAATATCTATTCCCTTCTAGACTATCTAGTCTCTCAGACATCACGGGGGAAAAAAAAAAAGCTAGGTGCAGTGGTTAGAAACTGAGGCTCTAGAGCTCAAGTGGCTGGGCTCAACCACTATCCAGCTGACTGTCTTATGACAAGTTACTTTCCTTCTTAGGCCTCAGTTTTCTCACCTATACCTGAGGGGACATTCTAACACTCACTTCACAGGACTGTTCTGATGCTCAAGTGAATTATTACTGCCAAGTACTTTGAAAATCTCCTAACACATTACAAAACCGCTCAACAAATGTTATCATTGTTACTCTAATCTAGTAAGACATAAATTTATTCGTCTCTAGGGACCTAAAAAACAGAGCAGAAGGAACTGAAAATAACAATCACCTGTGCTGATGGAGGGCTTTCCTGTCGATCTCCCAGGCTAACTCGGTAGCAAATTCTGGCTGGTCGGTATGGTCCACAGGGTCAGTAGCCAACTGTTCTCCATCAAACTTTGCTTCTACTACAAGCATATGCTTTGGACGCTTGGGAAAATGGCGACCTGGAATAAAAGACTATACAAGTTAATCAGAAGTATATAAAAATCAAACATGATCTTTTAGCACGTGGTTTTAAAAAAAAAAAAAGCTAGGTGCAGTGGTTAGAAACTGAGGCTCTAGAGCTCAAGTGGCTGGGCTCGACCACCACCCAGCTGACTGTCTTATGACAAGTTACTTCCCTTCTTAGGCCTCAGTTTTCTCACCTCTACCTGGGGGGACATTCTAACACCCACTTCACAGGATTGTTCTGCATCTGGTTGACTTATATATTCCACTAACTACCTACTAACACGTACTCACACATACAAGTTGTAAATTAGTGTTTCTCAAAGGTTAACGTGCAAGAATCATCTGGGGATCCTGTTAAAATGTAGATTCTAGTTCACTAGGTCTAGGGTGGGCCTGAGAGGCTGCATTTCCCATGTGATGTCAATGCTGTCCTTGAGTCACCATCTCAGTGACATTTAGAATTAAACAATTAAAAGCGTGATTCCACCAATTTTAGATCTTACACTAGCGGCTATTAATATAGAACAGTGAAGTCATCCAGAGAGTCGGGAAATAATCAAATTAGCAAAAACCCATCAACCTGCATCTTAATTTTCCTGTTAACACAGTCAAGAATACTCAGCAAATTAGCCAGAGAAAAGCAGACATATGTATTCATTCATTCATTCAAATTTCAAGGACAATTTTTTAAGTTATCAAATTTGGTACCGCCTGACTCCATTCCTTCACTGGTCACTGAAGGTACAGCAGAGTCAGGTATTAACCATGTCAAACAATGGGATGCAAAAAGAGTAAAACAGAGTACTTGCCCTGAAGGAACTGACAAACTGAAGACACAGGGTACAGGAAGCTCAAGAACTAAAGAACAAGAATCTTATCCACCTGTTTACAGGTCAGGCGAGGGGCATTTTGGTGAGACGAGCGTTCACCCCTGTTAAATAAATACATCCCAGCTCCTACTCACCCTGGCACAAGCCACTTCGTAAGGAAGGGCTCAGAGAAATCTCGATTGCCATCCTGTGACTTTCAACCTGAAGCGCTCATTTGAAACTCCCCACTTAGTAGTCCTACCACATAGCACACGGCTCTCCCAATTAGCAATCACAAAGGCCTCTCTCTGGACATCATTTTGAGCTGCTCTGAAAGATCACAGGCTTCCCCAAATGAATTTCAGCGATGTCAAAAAAAACCCCTTTATATTCAGTCCCACTACCCTAAACTATAAGCTCCAATTGGCCTGAGAAGAGAAAATATGTACCGGAACGAACAGGTGCCTGCCTCATTCCAAAGACAATACTTAAAAAAAAGAAACCTTGTCTTTTTCATCCTTAGAATCCAGCACATAGCCCCAATTTTGTTCATGGTAGAAATCTCCTCATTTTCTTTTGAATAAAGGGCATTTCTAGAGGTGCAGGCAAGAAACTGCAAGCAGCTCAATATAACTAAAGAGCTGGTAACATAGGAACATAGGGCAGGAGAGGAGACCAAGCTGAAAAGGTAGGCAAGCAGTCTGTCATAAAGGGCCATGAATCCTGTTCTAAAAAGTATAGACCATTATCCTTTAGGACACCAAAGGATTTTAAGACAATTAGATTTGCATTGCAAAAGATTACCCTAGAGAGTAATGTGAGCAGTAGATATTCTCCGAAAAGGAAAAAAATAAACCATTCACCAGACTACTGGAAAGATAACAAGAGATTAGAGGGCCTCAAAGCAGCGTGCTCAAAGTGGAAAAATTTTCATTCAGAAGTTTACATGAAGCCCCTAGTATTCTGTTAAAAATAAAACCAACAATACCCTGTGACCACTTGGAAGGTTGGGATGGAGAAGGAACCCAGGAAGGTAAGGACTCTCAGGTTCTGGGCTTGAGGCAACAACATGGTTATGATGAATGGAAACACAAACAAAAGGAGACGGTTTGCAGGGAGGTCCACACTCCAGGAGTAGTCATGTTTGTGGCAACACCTAACTGACATCCCTGAATCCAGATTCCCTTCCTTGCACACCTCTACGAAACTTGCAAATGATGCTCTCCTGCTTAGGAATACTGGCTGCCTCCCTCTTTTTTAGAACATTAAAGCCCTTGGCTTTCAAAATCCCCCAAGGTCTATTCAGTCCGGCTACACAAGCTTATTTTACCAGATTATTCAATGGTCACCTCCCTTGACCCTGGGCATCTTGCAGGCCTCTTCACCGTTCTACCCACCATGCTTACTCCCTCAATGGCCTGGGTTATCTAACCTCCAGCAAGGACTTTCTTCCATCCTTACTTACCACTCACAGCCCTTAAGCCATCATCCCCACTTCACCCCCAAAACCTGTATTTACGGCCCACATCCAGTATTTCTAATACTAGAAAGCATTCCGACATAGCGTGTCCTGCAGATGAATCTGATCTCCCCAAGAAGACAGAAGCCTAATAACATGCATGAAGGGAACGAGAGTGCCTTGTATTTCGGTTTGCCGCTATGCTACAGGGAGCAAGTACCAAGCCCAAAAGCTTTTATTAACCAAATTACAAGGGGATTTCAATCCTCTGTCTTTAAACAATCAGTAAAATAACAGTTAAAAATACCCCAGCATTTTACAGCTTCTGTTCAGTTTTCTGTTCCAAAACTCATTACAACTCATTCCCTCTTATCCCCCAAATAGTGCCAGGCCTCCACAAATTACCTCCACTAGGTGGTTAAAAAAAAAAAAAAAAAAAAGCCAGCCAGCCATTCCTCTGGCCCACTCAAGATGACTGTTGTCACCTTACTCATAACCTATCCTCACTCTACCTACCAATTCCTATGCCCCCACTTTCTGCCACCTACTCTCCAACCCCAGTGAATTTAAGAAATTGCAGACTATGCCTTGCTTTTCCATACCTTAAGTGTTCTTTGCTCTTCCCTTTGCACGGAAAGCCCTCCCTTCCTTTTTTCCCTTCACACAAACCTCATCATCCCTTACGACCCAAATCAATGTCCCCTCTCCTGGGAAATCGTCCCCAGGGCTTGTCTTTCTTTCCTCCACACCCTGTTGAATTATACACATTCTTCAGGCTATACCCCGAGCTTTCAGGACTAGGGCTATTGTCTCCTTCCATTCCCAGCACAGTGCCTGACACTCAAAGAGCTTCCAATAAACAAATGTCACTTATTCAACCAACGGAACCTCAAGGCACGTACAAGAGACCGTCTTGACAACTCTAGTTTTTTAAGGCCCCTATCAAATCTTGTAAAGGGAATGGCCTCCGCAATACTTCAGACTGCAGGAAATCCGTATTCGACTCTAAGCAAAGTTCTCACAAATGGGATCACCGGGAGGCCGCTGAACAGAACGTGCTTTGCAGGCACACTCGGCTCACATATAAAAGTCATCGACATGCTGCTTCTGATGGAAATCGCGTTTCTCCTACATTCCCTGGGGCTCCGGCTCCGCACGCTAAATACCACCTATCCCTAATAGCTCTCACGCTCCCTCGAGAGGTTTTTAAATCAATCGCCTAACAGCCCTTACTAACTACAACTGTGAACAAGTCCGGGGGGAGCGCAAAAGCAAAGATGACAAAGGTCCTTAAGGCCAACCAGGAGTGGGTCGCACGCCACTCTGGTACAACTCGGCAAGCAGCAGTTGCAAAAAGCAAGCCCCGGGCCGCTCACCTTCTAGGATGGACACGACGATGAGCAGTTGGTCGGACTTGGAGACCATGGTCGCGCTGGGCGGCCCGCAGGCGGGGTCTGCTTGGGGGAAGAGGGACCCGAGTGAGATGCGGCAGTCCCGCGACCACCAGCAGGGCTCCCGGCGGGGCTCCCACCGCCCGCCCACGGCTCCCGACGCCGGGACCCCGCTGCGCGGCCCGGGCCTGCGGCCGCCGGCACCAGAACGAACTCCCTGGCCCCGGGCCGCCAGCCCAGCCCTAGCCCTGCCCCGACTCAAGGCAAAGGCAAAGACCGCGCGGCCGTTGGGCCGCCCGGCCCGTCCGCAGGGAGAGGCGAGCCCGCCGCCGGAGGACCTTTTGCCGCCTGCGTTGCCGCTTTTCAAACGCCCGGGCAGCTGCCGCGGCAGCCGCCGCGCCCCGCTTCCGCCTAGCAACCAGGCCCGCAGGCCCAGTGCCGGGGAAAAGCTGGAGGACAAAGGGTGATAGAGACCAAGGCAGTCGCGGATAGAACGCCCCTCCGCCCGCTTCGCCTCCTGCCCTTTTATGTTATGTTCCAGAGCCCTAGGGAGAAGACGAGTCCACTGCCTCACAGCGCCCCCTGCTAGCCGGACGGGGGAAGGCGGGCGCGTTGGCGGGCCCCGACTGCGCAGGCGCACTACTGCCGCTAACGCTTCCTGCAGGGCCCATAGGAGGAGTGTGAATGTGGTGTATTCTCTGCTTCTCCTCCCCTTAGACACAGACCTGGGAAATACAGCAATGGAGATGGAGGATACGCGCACGCACACGCACACGCGCACACACACACAAACACACACACAGTTGGCTCCGTTCAGATCCCCAGCGTCACGACCGCTTCAAAACTAAATCACAGCGTGATTTAATCACGACTTAAGACTGAACTGAAAAATCCCCAAGACTCGCGCCGCCCCGCAATCGTTCACGTTTTGAAAACAAGTAGCGTCAATACGGTAATTACTGTACCTGCTGGCGGTGACGTAAACTCTCCGAGAATTTCCTGTACTTTAGAAATTACCCTGAAACAAAAACATTGTCACGTGGGCAGGGAAATTAAAAGCATAGGTTCTACGGCCCCCTGACAACAGGGTAACTAATTAGCACCATCAAGACCCAAATTAAACAAGGCATTTCCCCACCCCCCAAACCTTCAGGCTTTATTTTAGGGAAGATTAGAAATCCTTTGGAGGTCAGGTAGCTTGAAACTGGACCTCGGGCGGGGTAGAGGGGGTGAGTAAGGAGGAAAAAACAATCCCCACCCCACCCCCATTTGTGCCCAAAAGGAAAGAAGGATGTGCACGTTGGGTTACACGACTTCTAAGACCCTTTCCGTCCCCTTCGGAGCTGCCTGAGATGAGCATTATGCAATATAAAGCCAAAGTAATGATCTACTTTGGGTTCATCGTTGAACAATGCATTCTTTTGCGTAAGATGTCAAACAGACTCAAAAGTAGATAGAATAATACCGTGAACCAGCAAGTACCCAAAACACGGCTTCAACAATTATCGATTAAAGACCAATCTTCCTCTGCTCCGTTAATTTGGAGGAAGTCCCTAACATCGTATCAACTCATCTCTTTCAATATGTACCTCTAAAACATAGAATATCTCGACATATTACTTAACCTCAATTGCAGTATTTTACCTAAAAAATTAAAAATAATTCCTTAAAACCTTTAACTGTACACTGTTCAAATTTCCCCGATTGTCTAATAATTATTTTTCCGTTGTTTCGTGCAAATCAGGATGCAAAGAGGTTCCAAAACCACAGTGTGTTTGGTTGATCTGCCTTTTGTGTCTTTTCGTGTAGAGGTACTCACTTCTTTTTTTTTCCCCCTTGAAACTCTTCATTAAAGAAATTGGTCATGTATCCTGTGGAGTTTACCACAGTCTAAATTTTGTTGATACAAGACCAATGTCATTATTTAACATATCACCTGTAGAGCAGTCTAATGAAGATGTCCAGATTGACAATACTTGCGATGATCAGCAAACAGATCAACAACAGCAAGCCAAATACGAGCTTCTTGTGGTGTAAAACACTATTTAGTTTAAACCCTAGACAAAAGGAGCTAAAGCAATGAGACCAAGGATCTCCAAAGCAAAAAAACCCCTGGGAGTCAGAGTTTGGGACCTAATTCTACCATTTATGTTTTAAATAGGTGACCATCGACAAATCACTTTACCTCCCCGAGCCTCAATTTCAGCTACACAATAGTAGTATACATAATTTCTTAGTTCAGGACTTAAACGTACTAAATGCCATTTAGTTATTATCTTTTTATATGAACAGTAACAGACCTTAAGTTAGGAGCTGTAAAAGAATTAAGAAATTGCCATCAAGACGCCTCACTGTTTTGTTTTACGACATTTCAGGCTGAGAAGCTAGATTGTAAACCATCACTGAATGTCAGAAAATAATTTCAAATCAGAGACGAAAAATCTGACAAACCATTAAAATTAACTTAGAAAGTAAAATTTTCATAAAGTTCCTTTTATCTGGACTCCCCTGAACAACACTGTTACTCTCAAAATCATATCACAGCTTCTGAAGTCATCAACTTAGTTGGTTCTTTTTTTTTACATACTGTACAAAGTTAATGTCATAAAATTTCCCATATATCCCACCTAGACATTGAATTATAAGTCCACCAGCAGCTATATCCTCTTTATATGTTATTCTATAACCTACTTTTTTCATGTGTGATATTAAACAGTAGTAACTTCAGTTCTAGCATAAATCATCATATTTTAGCCTAAATTTACTGATGTAAATGCTAATAAGATATACAAATTTTGTCTAATACACAAGGTGAGATTCATTATAAACATGCAGATTCAAATTGTACACCTAAAAGATTATCCTATCAGGTAACTTTCTGTTTCTATGGATTTCTACCAAAAAAAAAACCAAAAACCAAAAAACCCAGAACAAAAAAAGGATTTCGACTCATGTTAAGTCTTTCTTTTTCTGAAGCTATGTTACATTTTGAAAAACACTTTAGTTATAGTAAGTCTCTAGTTTCTTATCTTTCCAGCAACATTTATGGCCCAAGATAGGAAGGATCAGCAGCTATGTTCTCCTGCCTCTGTCCCTTCCCTCTTCTTTCCCCTTCTCACTAAACACACACACACACACACACACACACACATACACTCACACACACATATGCACTTAGTACAATTTCAGATAAGCTATCAGGAGTAACAACATGAGCACATTTACTGAATAGCTGCGATGTCTAAGAGCATGGTCCAGACTCTGACCTCTCTCCTTCTGGCAGAGGGAGGGAGAGTGGAGTCCTACTCACTCAGTGTCAACATGACTGGACTTTCAACCCGACATCTGATATCATTAAACCTGGCAATGAATTTGGGTGCCCTTACTCGCCCGAAGAAGGGTCACTAATGTCCATGGCAAGAGAGGCAGCCTAGCCCAGCAGTGAAGAGCCACCCCGACCTGTGTTCCAAGTTCCACTTTGTGACCTGGCCCCATCGCTTTTCTCCGAACCTCAGTTTTCCCATCTGTGAAACAGGGTTAATAGGGGTTTTGAAGACTCATTGGCATTACTTCAGTGAGAAGCTCGTGCCATGATGAAATCTCTGAATGCGGGAGTCATTTTGATTGTTGATGTGGACAGATGTATCATTTTGTCATTTGTTTCTTTTTTGGTTCTGCAAAGAAAACCAGCTTTTTCATATTCCCTCACCTTGGCCTATATTTATGTTCTAAGGGTGATATCCTCCCAAAACAGTGTCTCTCCCTGGGTCTTGGGAAAGGCCACAGCTGGGCTCTCCAAAGTCACACACTCGTTCAGGTCAGGTGGGTGCTATTAACTAGCGACGCATGCGGGGCCGCACCTGCGCAGAAGCAGAGCACTGCGCCCAAAGGCGAGCCCTTCTCTGCCCGGCTGCTTATGGCCAGCTAGGAAAAGCCAGGCTTTTCTAAATTTCCATAAGAAGCTAGATTTATAGGTTTTAATATGAACTCCTTTGATTTTTTTTCATTATTTATTTATTTTGAGAGAGAGAAAGAGAGCAAAAGGAAGGGCAGAGGGAGTTGGCTCCGTACGCAGCACAACGCGGGCCTCAATCTCACGACCCTGAGATTGTGACCTGAGCCTAAATCAAGGGTCAGACACTCAACTGACGGAGCCACCCAGGTGCCTCACCCATTTGATTTTTAAATGCTGGTTACAGGGCCACCTGGGTGGCTCCTTTGGTGAAGCAGCTGCCTTTGGTTCAGGTCAGGATCCCAGGGTCCTTTGACTTCCTGCTCAGCGGGGAGTCTGCTTCTCCCTCTGCCCCTTCCCATTGCTTGTTCTCTTGCTCTCTCTCTCTCTCTCTCAAATCAATCAATCAATAAAATCTTTAAAAAAATAAATGCTGGTTATTAATTTCAGCTAAAAAGCAAACAATAGCAACAACACTGCAGGAGCCAACCAAAGCTTCCAACCCCACTGGATTTACCTCTGGCCTGAATTCAGAAAGGTGGTTCTAATGGGTATTCCTGAAGGGCAGAGAAAGGACAGGAGTCCAGAAAGGAGAAGAGATCGCCTCCAAGTGGGAAGGAGAGGAATGAAGGACAGTGTGCCGGGGTCCCCCGTTTCCACTCCTTGGCAGAACCTTCAGGAAGGGCAGAAGCAGGGACCAGCCCTGTGGGATCCCCAGGGAAGGGAGACCTAGGCCCCCATTTATCACCCTTGGCACAAGTTTTTATGCCCCTAATCTGACACAGAATCAGCAAACTCACTAGAAGTCCAGAGACCCTGGAGGCTTGGATGATGGACAACTTACGAGTGACCAGGAAGGGCAAAACCCTGCAAGCCCTCCCCAAATATTTGCTTCATGTAGGAACCCAGACACCTTTGCACAACAGTTTATATGTGCAGTGGGGAACCCCAGGGATGACTGAGACCGAATTTCTGCCTGACCGGAGAAGCTTGCTGTCGAATGTAAGAGTCTGAAGAAAAGCAACATTTCTTGCTCTTCCTTCTTTGTGCAGTAAGCTTCCTGGGGTTCCTTTAGGCGGGGACAGGCTTTGAGGGACCAAATCGTGGTGTATGTCCCAGTGGCTCTCTCTCTGAGGCGAGGCACAGAGCAGAGGGTGAGAGAACACTTCCTACTCCATAGAGAACAGACAGAGCTAGAGATACTTCTGCAACTGTGGGTAAGGGCTGCAGGCCAACAGAAAGCGCTGCTCAGGTTCGCTTTGGAAGGACCAGGTCATTAGTAGAGCGACTGCCTCCTAGAGGCAGCAGATTTTTGAGAGGACCTCAATTTATTTATTTATTTTTTTAGGTAAGCTCCAGGCCCACCGTGGAGCCCAACACGGGGCTTGAACTCACAACCCTGAGATCAGGATCTGAGCTGAGTTCGAGATTTGGACCCTTACCCGACTGAGCCCCCCAGGCACCCTGAGAGGACTTAATTTTAGGGGTTCAAGGATGCAACAGATGTTCCATGCTGGGATGAAAGCCCTGCCACTGGGACACAGTGTCATTGAGAGACACTCTGTGACATTATGGGACTTTGTTCACCTATTACGTAATGTCTCATGTGTGTTGATTTCTTTCCCCTTCTAAAAAGCTGCCTTTTGGAACATGGAAGCCAATAGTGGAGGAAGAGCTGGGGTCTGCCTATCAGCTGTCTGGAGGAGACATTCCCCAGGCTTCTGGGGGTTTTGGCTCACAGAAGTCTGACCCCACCAAACGGGAACACAGTCTTTCGCACTGTAAGATATCTCTGGTGCAGGGGTTTTGGTTCATGATGATATAACAAGTACACCCTAAGGGTAGAAAACTATTTCCTGCCTGTCTGTGTTATGGCCACCATGAACACCCAGAAATGACAACAACAGTCATTACCCATTACCCCCCGCCCCCGCCCCCCACCAAATGAACTCAGAGAAAGGCTCTAAACATATGGCCTGGATTCAGAGAAGACAGAAGGCTTCCTCAAATTCTCACCCACATCCCTGAGCAATAACACAAGCCCCCGCAGCCAGCAGCTAGCACGCTTAGTCACCCCATTTCCCAAGTGGGATAGCAAAGCCGATATCCCCTGGCCGTTGCATAAATCAGTAAACTGTCCTTCCTAAATTATTGTCTGTGTTTTTGCTGCCAACACAGAATTTTTCATTTGTAAAAATGTGTCCACTTCCAGGCAGAGTCTAGCTAGTGTTAACAGGGAACAGGATGTTGGATGGGGACTTTGTTGCCTTGGAGTTCTCCCCCGTGACTGAAAGGATGACAAAGAGGTGTCTTGTCTCCTTCATTCTGAAGAGCACCCAAGACAGTTAAGGCCCAGATGCCTCTCCTGGGCTTTGAGGGGATGACCACATGGTTCAGCACGGCCATCAGCTGAGTGGCCACCTAACACTATGTTCAAATCTGATGGGCTGAGGAGCGGTTAGTGATAAGCCTGAGGGCCTTCCCATTGTAGAGGGGGAAAGTGCTCCCCCTCCTCAGCCCAGGCCAAGTAAAAAGGAGTGAGTCAACAGGAATCTCTCACAGAGGTGGATGGGCTTGCTCATCAGCAGCTCACTATAGATACTTAAATAGGAAGGAGAGAGAAAAAAAAGAGGCTGTGTGTGTGTGAGAGAGAGAGAGAGAGGGAGAGATTAGTAGCCTACATCATATTTTGTTGTGTCAAAAATGTGTGAGATTCCCGTGGATGAAAAGAATATGGTGGTAGGTCACATCCATTGAGCCATTCTGGTGTCCAAGAGGCCAGGTCACCAGGTGAGGAGGCTGCAGCCTGGAGAAGCTATGGGGTAAACTCCAAGATGGAAACTGATCTGGTTCCAGAAGCAGTTGAGGAGGAGGAATCAAAAATGACTGGGTGAGGGCAGGTCTTTCAGAACACAACACACTGCGCTGGGAAGCTCCCCCTGCCAACCCCACCAACATTGTCTCTAACTGTAACTCCCATGTGTGTCCCAGGAGAAACAGCATTTATCTGGGAGCTACTCACAGGGCATGAGAGTCGGGACAGATCTTGAACAGAGAAAGAGCAACAGATGAGACAGGACCACACCTGCATCTGTGAAGTTAGGGATATTTGCAGCCGTTCTCCGTCTTGGATCCCAATTCTTGGGAGGAATAAGGGTCTCAAAAGAAAGGGAGGAGAGAGGGTGAAAAAGTGGATCCCATTTCTTTCCCCACTCAAATCCTGTAGGTAGAAACTTTGCTGAACAGGGAAAATGGGAAGAGATGAGATTTCCAACAGATACGAGGAGACCTTTTAATATGGGTTAAATTGGACTGAACTGATACATTAATAGCTGGAAGTGATCAGAAAGTTATGATCAAGCTGTCATTAAGGGATGGGAGGAGAATGAGTGGAGCACAGTTAGAAGCAGTAACTAGAGAAAAATGGAACCATTTTATATCTGTACTTGACCCAGACCCAAGCACAGAATGTTAAACAAACCAATTATTAAAAAAAAAAAAATAGGGGTGCCTGGGTGGCTCAGTCGGGTAAGCATCTGCCTTCAGCTCAGGTCATGATCCCAGGGTCCTGGGATCGAGTCCCACATCGGGCTCCCTGCTCAGCGGGGAGTCTGCTTCTCCCTCTCCCTTTGCCCCTCCCCCCAGCTCATGCACGCGCGCGCTCTCTCTCTCTCTCTCTCTCTCTCTCTCAAATAAATAAAAATCTTTAGGGTGCCTGGGTGGCTTAGTCAGTTAAGTGTCTGCCTTATGGCTCAGGTCATGATCCTGGAGTCCTTGCTAAATGGGGAGCCTGCTTCTCCCTCTGCCCCTCCCCCTGCCCCTCCCCCTGCTTGTGCTCTCTCTTTCTCTCAAATAAACAAAATCTTTTAAAAAAATTACAAAAATTAAAAAGAATTAAAAATAATAATATCCTATCAAGTCTTCCAATCTTCCCAGTAACACTGTGGAAAGAAAAGCAGGGCTTTCATTACTTTTTAACACATGAGATAATGTGAAGTTGAATAACTGGAACAATTGGATAATAATGAGAGGCCAGGTCATCTGACAGCTTGTGTGAAGCTAACCCAGTGATTTCAAACTGGGGTGAAAGTATGACCTGAGCCCATGGAGCTGTGCCAGAAAACTGGAATAGAAATTCCTATATCCTATCGGGAGAACAACAATGTTAGTGGATGGTAAGAAATTAAAACATGAAGCTATATGGACACAAAAGACATTTTTGCGTGACTTAAAAAGAAAAAACTTAATACTTCAAAGAAATTTGTTTTGGACTACACCTTCAGCCTTTTCCCCACCCAAACTCCATCAATATCAAGCCTCTTCTTCAGCTAAGGGGTCATTTGGTGGACTTGCTGAACGGCTCATCACTGACATTCTTGAACCAGATTTGCTTTACTATTCGTGGTAAAAAAAGGGAGAAAGGCAATATCTAAAGGGAGGGAATGTCCTACTACCACATAGTGCTCCAAGGGTTTGGAGAAGATTAAATTTATTTCCCTACTCATACGTTGAAGTTGTTGTTATTTCAATAAGATGAAGGAAGTTCTCAGGAAAGCTGACTTGAATATTCTAGTTACTTCAGATGAAAATGGTTGGATGTTTAGCTGTGAGGTCCCCTACTGTGATACCAGAACGTTAGTGTACTCTATGAATTGTTACAAATTTTTATCATAAAATGATGAATGTTCCAGACAAGAGTTGATTACAAGGTAAGAAGCAGTGATTTTTTTTTTTTTACTTTTAGCTAAAAATCTGCAAGGTCAACATTGACTGGATTATCCTAATATTAGCCAGAAATATGTAATCTCCGAGAAATCAAGAATAGCAAATTCCAGTAAATTAGGCAACATGTCTATTTTGTTCGTTACTATACTCCTAGTGCCTAGAAGAGTGTCTTGAGCAAATTTGTAGCAGAGGCTCAAGAAATTCTCATTAAATAAATTAAACCAAATTTACAACAATGTTAGAATTGTATCTGCACCAGTGATGGACAGTAAGAGATACAAGACTTACGTGTACAGAGGACAAAGGTGAACACGTAATTTGGTGCAGATTAAGAAATGTAGCTACGAGACTGTCTTGTTCAGACTGTGCCAGCCATTCTCTGATGCATCAGGAAACACCTTGCAGTCTATTTGATTTCAGAAAGGTGCTAACAAAATGAGAAGAAGTGATTTATTGGACTAGAGGAGAAAAGAAAGATTTATGGTGATACTTTGGGAAAAACTTGAAGGTTAAGATGTACTATAAGCAGATGATTTTACAGGGATATCAGGGATGAGAATGAGAAGGTTAACCTTGAAAAATATGATTATTGTACAAGTGTCAAGAAGAGAAAGAGGAAAAATTGAAGGAAAGAAAAGGAAAAAAGAGAAATAAAATATGAAACTTGTATATTTCATTAGCATTCTCATTGGCAGTGCCACAGAAATCTGATAAACAAAGAGGATTACTTCATGAGGGAGTGATAAGGATACCTACATAACAAAGAAAGATATTTTAAAAATCTAGACTTTTGCAGAACTTCAGCCAATGCCCAGAAATACAATGAGAAGTATCTTCCAAGTATGTTTGCACAGGTATGTATTCGTCAGCCATTTTTTAAAAAAATATTTTATTTATATTTTGACAGAGAAAGGGAGAGAGAGCGAGAGAGGGAACACAAGCAGGGGGAGTGGGAGAGGGAGCAGCAGACCCCCCCACTGAGCAGGGAGCCCGACGCGGGCCTCGATCCCAGGACCCTGGGATCACGACCTGAGCCAAAGGCAGTCGCTTAACGACTGAGCCACCCAGGCGCCCCTTGTCAGCCATTTCTAATAATTCTTACTTAGATAACATTTGCATCATACCGAGATATGGGATGTTACAGCTTTGTCCACCATCCAGTCAATGTTTACTAATAAACCAGTTTCTGTTATCTCCGTCAAGGAATATGAACACACCAAAATGATATCTGTTGAGCAGGGTAAAGATAAAAAGAACTATTTTGGTACATTGCATCCCATATCGTTGTTTAAATTAACAACTCATTAAGTTAATAGCACAAGTGCCAACAAAGTATAATCTATTAATTAAGTTCCATGAGACAGGGACGTTGTTTGTTCAACTCGCTATCCCCAGGGTCTGGAATAGTAGATGGCACACAATAGGCATTCAATAAATATTTGTTGCACAAATGGGCAAAACTATGATGGGTTTTAGCCAGTAGATGGACTTTAAACCTGGCTTCACGTGATATATTTGACTAATATCCTCTATTATAAAGTAAAAATATAAGAATATTAAACATTTTCTTGGAATATTCATTTCTTCAAAATAAAATGTTGTATTATTTTTTTAGATTTGGCCAGCAGCTTTCTGCCTTTGTCAAACTCTTAAGCTTCAATTTTTTTAAATGTAGACCTCAAAAGTTTTCAAGGACTTTCTCCTATTTCGTAATTGGACCAAAACAGAACCATAGGCACCATCAGAGTCCCAGGGGCGTCTTTAAATTTCAAATATCCAAATTCACATCACTGTCTCTCTCGGAAAATTTCCCACTGAACTTAATCAGAAGGCTTGAATAAATTTATCCTACATCTACGTTCCGTCAAAGTCACTGGTGATTTTTTTTTTTAATTAAAGTAAGCTTTTAAGTTTTAGGAAAAGTGATCGGATATTCCACTTTCCTTCCATTTAAAAAGCATTAAATGGTATAACAAATGCATTGCAATGGGCCCAATTATCATCCTATCCAAATAGTTAACCACTTCTGAGACGAGAGAGAGCCTAGGGAGGGCTCATCTTACACACATGCTGGCGTTTCTTTTCCTCTTGTCGTTCCCCTAAAGCTTTTCTGCCTAGATCAATTAGCTTTCTCCCGACTCAGCCTGGTTCTCATGAGTATGGGTGCCTCATGTTATCATTTCGAAAAGGTAGAACTTCATAGCAGTTCCTCGGACGCATTAACTTCAAATCCGTTTAAAACAAGCAACGTACTTCAATCTGATACCGGGAGGGAGACAAAATTATTCTATATTTTTTTGTCTCCCAGTCCTCTCAGATCAACATTGGCTCTATCCAAAGATAATAACGTATGCAGACATGTTATTCACTTTGGTTAAAAGTTCACTCATTGAGATATTTTCTTTACAGGTCCTACCCCTAAAAGAAAGTCTTTTTGTATTAAAATGTTTTCAGTTTTTGGAAATAGAACCCCCAAATAAGCTCAGGTTCGCTGTTTGGACTCTATCAGATACAGCTTTCCATTTTAAAGTCTCCAGCATGAACCTCTACCCACAAACAAACAACAAAAAAAAAAAAATAGAGTTAATTTAATACATTTCCCCTTAATTTAAGAGCTTTCTCTTTCAGCGTTGCTTTTTCTTTTTCCTACTTTTTCATGTCAGCAAAATAGAAATCAGTTTAAGTCTAGATGGTCAATATTCAGCCAGCCTGAATACTTTATTTCCTCTGTGGCCACATGCTATTATGATGTGTGGGAATGTAAGAATCTAGCAAATTAAATATAAGTAAATAATGGAGGATGGATGCCAAAGTGCCTACGCATCTGTAGTCTGCAGCATAGATACTGCTGAGTTTAATGGAGAAAAAAAAAGTGGAAACCTCAAAATAAGCATCTTTGAAGGGCGGAAGATTCCCTACTGAAATGGAGCATAGCATTTCCACAACTATGTTGGCACCTAAGTAATCTTCAAAAACTTACGCTGTCAATGCAGTTACATTTCTTTTTGCAAAGACTCATGTAGATTACCTGGCATCTGGGTTTGGGTTTTTGGGTTTTTTGTTTGTTTGCTTGTTTGTTTATCACCTGTCCTTCCCACATACTTAAAGGTACTGATTTCTTAGACACACAATTTATGGAACAAAATATGAAGTGATTTCACTAAAGAGAGAAAAAGTTGAGTTTTTTTTACGTTGACCTGCTTTTATTTTTATAGTTTTTGTTATTTTAAAATATTTCAATAAACTTAAAGGAATGAATGAATTATCTGAAAAGACATCCCTTTAAAAAACATAAGGATTATTTTTGTGATACTATAAATGGTTATTGAAATCTCTCTTCAGTGTAATTCTTCAACTTGATCTGATACATGAATTATTCACAAAGAAATGTATCTTAATCACTTATCAGCACCGATATTTTAAGATTAGATCTCAAGGACATTATAGGTAAAACATAGTTTAAGCACAAATCCTATTCTTGAGATTTGCTTCACGATCATTGGCATTTTGTGATTGCTAAAAGCCCTCATCTCATAACCAACCGTATTATTATGCTGTATTTAATGGAAACTTTTAGTATTAATATTTAAGATGCTATTTAAGGGGATTAACTGAAATCGATAGTTAGAGACTAAAGCAGTCTATTCATTCCAATCTATAAAGTGAAACTCAGTTCACACTAGAATTATGAACCCACATTTTGAGGAATTCTTCAATATTGTGTACATTGTATCAGTATTGGTATGCTTTCAGGGGCAAGGAATGGAAAGGTTTACCCCCACTGGTTACAGACTAAGGGAATGGTTGCAACTGGGGCTTTAGCAGCAGGAGGGGTATCAGGGTGGGTGTAGTCCCTGTGAGTTTCTTATCTGTGTTCTTCAATTAGAATTGTTTCATTTTCCTGTCCGAAACAGTCCTGTGCTTCAAGGCTGAACAAAATGCCTTTCAGAGAAGGAACTTGTCTCTTCTGGGGGCTTTCTCCTAACAGAAAGGAAATTTCTTTCCAACCAGCCAACATCCATTGGCTCACCTTGGCCGTTGCTCATTCCTGAACAATCTCATGGCTGGGGAAATGCCATGGCTGACTTGCCCAGGCCCTATTCCTAAACCAGTCCCTGTTGCAAGGATTTGAAATTACCTTTATTTTTTAATTTTTTTTAATTAACATATAACGTATTATTTGTTTCAGGGGTACAGGTCTGTGATTCATCAGTTTTACACAATTACAGCACTCACCATAGCACATACCCTCCCCAATGTCCATCACCCAGCCACCCCATCCCTCCCACCCCAACTCCACTCCAGCAACCCTCAGTTTGTTTCCTGAGATTAAAAGTCTCTTATGGTTTGTCTCCCTCTCTGGTTTCGTCTTGTTTCATTTTTCCTTCCCTTCCCCTATGATCCTCTGTCTTGTTTCTCAAATTCCTCATATCAGTGAGATCATGTGATGCTTGTCTTTCTCTGACTGACTTATTTCGCTTAGCATAATACTCTCTAGTTCCATCCACGTCGTTGCAAATGGCAAGATTTCATTTTTTGATGGCTGCATAATATCCATTGTGTGTGTGTGTGTGTATATATATATATATGTATATATATATATATACCACATCTTCTTTATCCATTCATCTGTCGATGGACATATAGGCTCTTTCCATAGTTTGGCTATTGTGGACATTGCTGCTACAAACATTGGGGTGCAGGTGCCCCTTCGGATCCCTACATTTGTATCGTTGGGGTAAATACCCAGTAGAGCAATTGCTGGGTCATAGGGTAGCTCTATTTTAAACTTTCTGGGGAACCTCCATACTGTTTTCCAGAGTGGCTGCACCAGCTTGCATTCCCACCAACAGTGTAGGAGGGTTCCCCTTTCTCCGCATCCCCGCCAACATCTGTCGTTTCCTGACTTGTTAATTTTAGCCATTCTGACTGGTGTGAGGTGGTATCTCATTGAGGTTTTGATTTGGATTTCCCTGATGCCGAGTGACGTGGAGCAATTTTTCATGTGTCTGTTGGCTATTTGGAAGTCTTTGCAGAAATGTCTGTTAATGTCTTCTGCCCATTTCTTGACTGGATTATTTGTTCTTTGGGTGTTGAGTTTGGTAAGTTCTTTATAGATTTTGGATACTAGCCCTTTATCTGATATGTCATTTGCAAATATCGTCTCCCGTTTTGTCGGTTGTCTTTTGGTTTGGTGGACTGTTTCCTTTGCTGTGCAAAAGCTTTTTATCTTGATGAGGTCCCAATAGTTCATTTTTGCCCTTGCTTCCCTTGCCTTTGGCGATGTTTCTAGGAAGAAGTTGCTGTGGCTGAGGTTGCAGAGGTTGCTGCCTGTGTTCTCCTTTAGGATTTTGATGGACTCCTGTCTCACATTGAGGTCTTTCATCCATTTGGCGTCTCTTTTTGTGTGTGGTGTAAGGAAATGGTCCAGTTTCATTCTTCTGCATGTGGCTGTCCAATTTTCCCAACACCATTTGTTGAAGAGACTGTCTTTTTTTCACTGGACCTTCTTTCCTGCTTTGTCAAAGATTAGTTGACCATAGAGTTGAGGGTCCATTTCTGGGCTCTCGATTCTGTTCCATTGGTCTATGTGTCTGTTTTTGTGCCAGTACCATGCTGTCTTCATGATCACAGCTTGAGGTTACCTTTAAATCAACCAGGCCTAGCTCCCAGGCTGGAGATGAAGTCACCTTTCCCTGAAGCACGTGGGTTTTGGAGACATGACAAAAAGTTAGGGCACAGTGAGGAAGGGTGAAGGGAGAATTCTAACAATGTTTAGCAGAAGATAGAAAGCTTTTCTTTTTTTATAGGTGATGTTGACCTAATAAATATTCAATAAACATCAACAAAATTCTATAGAGCAGTGATTCTCGAAGTGGGGGGGGGGCGCGTATCAGAAGCAACTAGAAATAATTTTATCTAAGTAAAATCACTCCCCATTCGGATTTGCGTCTGTATGAGGCTCTCTTGCTTGCCTCGTGGAAAATCAGTTACACTTTGGAACCGTGTTGGATCTGCTGGTTGATAGGGGTTCAAAAGATTGAGAACCACTGCCACGGAAAAAGCTTTATGATGCGGAGGGGGGGTGAAATAAATGGTCCATAAAGAAATAAAATAATGTATCTGGTGATTGATATTCTTTCTTGCTGCCTGTCTCTTTTCACTTGTCTTTTGCTTGCACAAATCCTGTGACAAAAGCTATGACTGTTTTTTTCATCTCTTTGAGGAAGAAAGAAAGATTTCACCTAACCTAGTGCTAAGAAAGTCAGCCAAACTTGTTTTGTTTTGTGGACCCTGTATCTCACCTAAGAATGTGTCTCTTGGTAGAAAATGGTTCAGGACTAGCTATAGCATTTTCATCCCTTTCTCAGCAGAGGGCAAAAGAAATTTCTCAAAGGGCCTGGACAGCAGTGGGTCCATCACCCTTAGATGGTAGAAGCTTCATCCTGGAAACATTTGAATAGACCATTTGGTTTGTTTATTTCCCCCCCATGAGGTCTGTTTTAAATTTAATGATATTTTGATAATTTTAAACAAAATAAAAATGAAATGTAGGAAATTGAGAACATATAGAAGAGTGTAAAGAATAGGATTAAAAACCCTTAGAATCTCTTCAGCTAAAGAACCATTAATAACATTATTGCATAGGGCGCCTGGGTGGCTCAGATGGTTAAGCGTCTGCCTTCGGCTCAGGTCATGATCCCAGGGTCCTGGGATCGAGTCCCGCATCGGGCTCCCTGCTCCTTGGGAGCCTGCTTCTCCCTCTGCCTCTCTCTCTCTCTCTCTCTCTCTCTCTCTGTCTCTCATGAATAAATAAATAAAATCTTTAAAAAAAAACATTATTGCATAGTTTTCCAATTACATATGAATTAATTGTTATATATAATATGCATATAGAGTGCTTTTTAAAAAGTAGTACTTTACCGGAAATGCTATTTTGTAAACTGTCCTCTTTGTTTAAAATACATTTCTCCCAGGGATTAATAATTCTTCTAAAACCATCATATAAATAAGACTATTTAACCAAATAAGAAAATATCTTACTCTTGCAGATAAAACAGTTTACAAAGCCAGGTCTCAAACACAACATATACCAAGCTCCTTTTTGAGCTACCTGAGTACTAAAATTAGTGTTAAATCAGAAATCTGGTAGGGAAGCAAGGAAGGAAAACCACAAACTGTAAAACGAAAGTGTGGCAAAGAGACAGAACAAGCTTGGGAAAGAATGATGAATCGAATACAGGCTGGGATTTCCTGGAAGTTTTCAGATCCAAGCCAGAAATGTTGCTTTGTCTACACGCGTCTGCACTCAGCTTCTGTTATGAGCTGCTCATTTACCAAGGCGAGGGCCTTACCGATGTCAACGCTGGAAACTGAAGCCAAAGGGAGAGGATCCAGAGGCGGAGCCCCTGCCCTGCAGGTAGCGATTCGTTTAGATCCTGGGTATGTGGGTGTTCAGGAGAACAGCTGGGGAAGACAGCTGTGCCCCTACTATCTCCGTCACTCTGGGGAGGGGAGCAGGACCCTGGAAACCAGCGTTGACCACCAAACTGACAGTGGTGGCTCGAGTTGGAATCAGAAGTGCCTTTGCTCTAAGGGAGCACCCCCTCGTGGACAACTCAAACACCGGAAGACCACTAGTTGTGCTCATCTTACGTGGGAGGGCATTAAGACTTTCGATCCTTTGTAAACCGCCTTCCCGATCTTTCCATTTGCACCTATCGCGAGCACAATCGTTAATATTTTTCTTTCAACTGAGTCACCTTTTTTTTAACTTAAAGACTTGATGTTGTGTAAAAAAAAAAATCGTGAATTTAACGGGAAAACAGAATTGCCACAAAGGGAATGGTGGGTGACCTCATGCATTCAATGAAAACTAACATGTAACAAAAATAGTATTTAGTTAGGGATGGCTGTTCAGTTAGGCTCTTGAGCTTGAGGCCTGATTTCTGTTTGTTTGGGAGGGCGGGGAGGAGCAACGGGTAGGGAGGAATTAGCTGGTGTTAAAAACATTACCAACGAACTCAGACTGCCAGATGACTTCCTCAGAACGGCAAGGGAATTCGGTCACTTTCACTATGTGATTCAACGTTATTTATACCACCTAGCTTCCCGTCCAGTGGCGTACACCCCTCTCTAGCAAACACTGTGCTGGAGGAAGCCGCCCTCCCCTGTAAAGGGGTAGGGAGAATATCCCCATGCCACCTGTGGGCCAACCTTAGGAGGTATTAGGAGTTGAGGACTTAACGTAAAATCCTATATACGCTGTAACTGAAAGATAGATTGGCTAGGGAATGCTCTCATATCTTGTAAACGTTGCTGTTATTCCCTGTCATTTGCTCTCACCCCGGCCACCCCCAAACTCATATGTTGGAAGCCCTAACCCTCAGTATGTCAGAATGTGACCGTATTTGGAGATAGGGCTTATAAAGAGGTAATTAAGTTAAAATGAAGTCATTACGGTGGGCCCTACTCCAGTATAACTGGAGTCCTTACAAGAAGACAGACTTAGGACCCACACAGAGCCCAACACACAGAGGGACAATAGGCACTTACCAGCCAGGAAAGAGGCTTCAGAAGAAACCAACCATGTCAACACCTTGATCTTGGACTTCTAGCCTCCAGGATCATGAGAAAATAAACTTCAGCTGTTCAAGCCGCCTAGTCTGTGGTACTTTGTTACAGCAGCCCTAGCACGCTAAGGCATCTTCCAAGTGGGACGAAGTTTAAAAGAGACTTCGTGCAACTGCTGTGGCTTGTTTCCTGGAATATTATAAAGGTAGTGTTGTCTAGAGCACACGTGGAGACCATTTGGGTTTGGTTCTCCAGGAGGTAATGGGTATTTTGAAGGCTACTAATGCGAATTATGTATTGGGGGCCATCCAGGGATGCAAGTACAAGGTACCTGTTCAAGTCAAGTGATTAAAAGCAATTCTATAGGGGCGCCTGGGTGGCTCAGTCGGTTAAGCTCAGGTCATGATGCCAGGGTCCTGGGATGGAGCCCCACTTTGGGCTCCCTGCTCAGCAGGGAGTCTGCTTCTCCATCGCCCTCTGCCCCTTCCCCCTGCTATGTGCGCACTCTCTCTCAAATAAATAAAATCTTAAAAAAAAAATCCTGAATATTGTTGATGTCATGAAGTGTGTACTTGAAGGGAGGAAACAGTCTTAGGTTAAAATGGAGCCATGAGTCTGACTGATGGTGTTCTCAGAGGTGTGGCCCTTGCCACGAGAGGTAATTGGAACTTATTCCAAAATATGGCCACCATAAAATCATAAAATAATCCATAAATGAGATAGGCATTGTCTCTATCAACTGATAACCATCTGTTCTGGTGTACAAATTTTAAAAGTCTAAGTGTCCACCAGGTGGATCTGAGACGCAGTCCGGCCACGTTGAGCGGAAGCTTGACTCCTGAGGCAGGCAGCGAGCCTCTGATACGGAGTGTGGATCCTCCCTCCAGGCATGTTTCCCTCTAGCTTCCTTCACGGTGGAAGGGACCAGCCAGATGATACACTGGCCAACAATACAAATCAAAGATTTTTCTGTATTCTGTTACTTCAACCTGCAAGGGTGCGGGATAGTAGAATATCAATGAGATGCTGAATTCAATGACCTGGTGTTACTGGGGAGAAACATCTGACTCAGCAATACCACCTCCCCAGGACGTATATAGGCCTGGGCTACAGCACTTCATACAGAGGGGATTATTTTAGCCATTTTTTTTTTTTAACTTTCTGTTTTTGTCCCTCCTGCTAATCCCCACTGAGATCGAGAATTTTTTTTTGGGGGGGGGGATCGAGAATTTTTTAGTCGACTGCTTTATCCTCAGCATCCAGCCGGGTGCATGACACATAGTTTATGCTCAATTAGTACTTTTTGGAAGCAATGATGAGAGCCAAGGGCATAGACTGCGAAGCTAGATGGAAATCTCAGCCAGGTCATTCAAGTCGCTCTGTGACTCTGGGCAAGTTACTGACTCTTCTTAATCCACAGTTTTCTATCTGTAAAATGGCTGGGGTAATACTTCACAGTGCTAATTTAAGGAATCAGTAGAGCACAGCACCTGGCACATAAATGCCTAATAAATATTAATATCATTATAATTATTGTAAGATAACATAAAAACCGAATCTATGTAATTGACAGAGAATGGAGTGTTTGGGCAAAACTAGATCATACTACTCATTGGTTTCACTACTTTTTTTTTTAATGTGTGCCCTGTAGATTTTTATTTTAAAAAATCCTGAATTCCTGGGGCTCCCGGGTGGCTCAGTTGGTTAAGCATCTGCCTTCGGCTCAGGTCACGACCTCCGGGACCTGGGATCGAGCTCCAAATCTGGCTCCCTGCTCAGCGGGAAATCTGCTTCTCCCTCTGCCTCGGCCTTTCCTCCCTACTCACAATCACTCTCTCTTTCTCTCTCTCTCTCTCTTTCTCAAATAAATCATAAAAATCTTTTTAAAAAATCCTGAAATCCTGACAGCCAAAACATGTCTGGAAATTCTCACAATATTATACTGTAATAGTTATAAGAATCAGTCTATTTTTTTTATTTTAGAATTTTGGTGTTCAAATCTAGTCAACATATTTTGTTGATAGTTAATGCATAATTCAACATATAGACTATTGCATGTATTTATTGAAAACATTCTATTATAGCTTACAATGTATTTCAGTGTTTTAAAGATTATTTTGTATTTAATGGAGCATTCCATATCTTTATCCATTGTGAAATGTCCATAAAGGATAATGACGTTAAAGCAAATCATTACAACAACTTCAGATTATAACTGATTTATATGTGTCTAAATGAAACCCTTCTGTAACAAAAAGAAATGCATGCAGTAAATGTCTTGTAATCAGCTGTTATCTAGAAGCAAGTGTGGGCGTGTGGGTGTATATTTCAGGAACATAAGACACTCTTGGGTCCTCTGAATATAAAGGGTTGTACTTACAAAGGGAGGCTAACAAAACTAGAAGTTCCAGTTTAGCTTTAGAGATATGTCTAATGACAGCCTTTCAAGCAAGAACAAATCACTGACGGTCAACTGGCCATTTTGATTGTTGTTTTTGCAGAAAACATAAAGGTTCTTCATCATGTGTTCTTACCTGGGAATCAAACTGTTACAAAATGCTGTGTTTATACTGTTGATTATTTATCATGTCTGGGACCACAATTGATTTTCCACCATGGTAGGGAAAGCAGACAGACGTGTGTGCGCACACACACGCACACACACACACACACACTCGATACATATAAAATACATAATGGCCTGTTTTTAGGAGATTCACTATACTCCCTGAAAATTATTAAATGTGGTTTTATTCAATTCTTTTGAAATCAACTCTGTCTTGCAGAATTATTTGATGGAGTTTATAATATATTCTTCAAGGCATAATTATAAGCAAACTGTGTCACACAACTGTAGATGCTTTTAGCTCATTTGCCCAAAGCCTTGCAAAGCAATCTATTAACAAATACTTGTTTTATATGTTGTGTGGGAATACAAGAAAATTATGAGATAAATCCCTAACTAAAAGGAGTTGTCAATCTAGTTAGGAAATAAGATATCCTTATAAAACCAGCAGTGACCTTGTGAACAAGATAGCATTTTGTACACACACATATTTTGCATTTTATTCTGATTTTATACAAATGTTTGGTCCCCCTCCCCAACTTTTCTCTAAAAGACAGAGTTCCAGGAAGAAGAAAATTGCACTTTCATTTTTCATCTTGCCTTACTTGTGGCTTGAGCACGTGAATGATCCCATGCCTTTCAAGGATCCTTCTTTGAAGGTGTTTTGTGTCAAAACCGTATCATTGAGTGAAGAGCTCATTCTTTCCACTGAAAGGGGTGAAAGCAGGGCCAAATTAAGTAAGATGCTTCCTCTCTCCTTGAGATATGGTCTAAGAAATTCTCTTGTACATCTGTTTCTCGATGACCTAGAATTTAAACCTAAGTCTCTACTCACTGTTTCTATGTAAGAAATCTGCATACATTGTATTACATACTACATATCTTCTTCTTCTTTTTTTTGACTCTGGTCTGCAAGCTGGGAAGGGTGATTTTTAAGGCTTGGAGAGAGTAAGAAAACCTTTCGTCTGCCTCTGCATCACATTCTTTAGAGCCCCTGGCAAAATGCAGAACCTCGAGCGAGACTTAGCTAAGCAGATGTCTGAATTCACCGCGTTCCTCAGGAAACAGTGGAGAAGCATTCATTTAGGGTGACTTGCTCTCCTAACATGATGTGATGTGATCCCCCTAATTAAAGCCTAAGTGGGGACACAGGTGGCTACATGATTTTCACAAAGGCAGCATCCCGTTGCCCTCATTTACTTCTTGAGTTTCAGGTTCTTTTGTGTAAATGAGACAGAGAGTAGATACTGCATCCTACCATTTTAGGGAGCTAGACAAGAATTCATGGGGACCGTAGCCTAAGAGCATGCGGAACCAGACCTAGATTGGTTTTGTGTTCTTTCGTTTGCCTTGATTTTCACTGCTCCCGACTAACCGAGTTCCTTACATAATGCTATTAGAAATTACTTTTTGCAACTGTCGTTTGAACCCTCTCCTGAATGGAGAAAATAAAGCTTTCTAAAGCATTTTGTCCTAGCAAACTGCCTTTTTTTTTTTACTCTTAGCAGAATTCTAGTGGTTTGTCTGTACATGTAAGGATAACATTTTACATTTGAAGCTTCCAAACATAAATGTAGAAAAAGCAGCTCCTTTAGAAATTCAATAAATTCATTTTGCTTAATCTAATATATAGTGGGATCTTTAGTCAGTAAGAAAAATATTCTCTAACAGAAATATGGGTAATGGATAAAATTAATACAAATGGCCAGCAGGCAAATGAAAATAGCCTTTACTTCAAACTTAAAGAAATGTAAGTAGATACAACACTGACATATAATTTTTCACCTACAAGAACTTTTAAAAAATCTCTCAAATGCCCATGGTTGATGAGCTGGAGAGAAAATGCCAACTCTTTTGTAATGTTGATAGGATTTAGGTAAGTACAAACCTCTTGGAAGGCAGTCTGGCAAAACACAACCACCTCGAAAAACTACATAAACTTTAACTTGATAATTATGTCACTAGTAATATGTCTCGGGAAGATAATAAAATAAATCCTCAAGAATATTTTATAGGAATATCACACTAAATCCTTAGAATAGTCTAATGGTTCATCAATGAGAGGTTTATAAATAAATTAGGATATAGTCACACACCAGAATGCCATGCAGACATAACAAAAAAATGATGAGTAATTGCATGTGTATTTAACATGGAAAGATGTACAAAACACAACGCAGATTTTAAAATACAGATAACGGTACAACCTACACAGTATTGTCCTAATTCTATAATCCTCTACATCGAGAGACACTTGGAAGTATGCTATTCAAAATACGAAGAGCGATTATCTCTAGGTGCGGAAATCTGGCACGGTTTTTGTCCTATTCTTCATGTTTTTTTCTGCATTCTTCAAATTATTACACTGAATATGCTTTACTTTTAGAGTTTGAACAGAAAAGCAGACAATCTTTCCTCACTTTCAGGAAAAACCTTTTTTTTTATTAATGACAATGGTACTTTTTTAAAAATGGGAAACCCCTCAGTTCCTTCCCACTCTGCAGAGGTACATGCATTTTAGAATTATGCAGTTATTCTTAGTAAATGAGTGTGAATCTTTTATGTTTGAAGCTTTGTCTGACTAAGAGTAACCAATAAAACAGGTGTGCTAGGTGGGGTAGACCATCTGTTTCTCCTCTTAGAGATTTTTTTTCAGAGGATGGAGAAGGATTTAAAATATATCCTCATTGGCTGAAAAGCTAGAAAAAGAAAATTAATACCTTTCCTACAACCCAGCATTACCTTCTGTTGTTTTTTTACAGGGAACATGTATTTAGAAACAACCAACAATGCTGTTCATGAAGTTTTGCAAATGCGTGCTTTGATTCAGGCCAGAGTGTCAAAGTTTACTTGCCAAAAAGATGTTAATTAATAGCTTAGGGTAAGGTGAAAACAGCCACGAATGACTAAGTTCTTTCCAGAAAGTCCCACTGGTGATTAAAGGTGTGTTTTGTACTAGAAAGGTTTGGGGGTCTCGTGAGTCCAACAGAGAAAATCGCCATTTGTCCTCCTTGCTTTATCATTTCCTTCCACTGCCACAGGAGAAAATCACAGCAAGTAATTCACAGAGGGATTATTTTTGTTTTTTAAATGGGTCACGCAATAGCTCTCTTATTTGGGGAAAAAAAGAAGTCATTAATGTGTACTACCATTTTGGAAGACAGATGGGCAATGTCATACAAAACTAAACATACTTTTACCATGTGACCCTGCAAACATACTCCTTGGTATTTATATGAATGGTTCAAACCTTTAAACTTATTGGCATTTACCCAAATGAGTTAAAAACTGCCACATGAGTGTTTGCAGGAGCTTTATTCATTATTGCCAAAACTTGGAAGCCACCAAGATGTTCTTCAGTAGGTGAATGGATATAGAGACTGTGGTACGTCCACACAATGACAAAAATAAATGAGCTTTCATGATATGAAGAATCTTGGGCGCCTGGGTGGCTCAGTTGGTTAAGCGACTGCCTTCGGCTCAGGTCATGATCCTGGAATCCCGGGATCGACTCCCTGCGTCGGGCTCCTTGCTCGGCAGGGAGTCCGCTTCTCCCTCTGACCCTCTTCCCTCTCGTGCTCTCTATCTCTCATTCTCTCTCTCTCAAATAAATAAATAAAATCTTTAAAAAAAAAAGAATCTTAAACGCACATCGCTAAGTGGAAGAAGCCAATGTGAAAAGGCTACCCACTATATAATTCCCGCTACGTGAGAATTTTCTGGAAAAATGAAAACAATGGAGATCGTAAAAAAGTCAGTCGTTGCTGGGGGTTTGTTGGGAAAGAACGGAAGAAGGGACAAAGAAGTGGATGCAGCACAGGGGAATTTTATAGCAGTGAAGCTCTTCTGTATGTTACTATGATGGTGGATACATGTCATTAGACATTTGTCAAAACTCATAGAATGCACAACACAGAGAAGTGAGCCCAAATGTGAACTATGGGCTTTAGTTAGTAATAATAATGTATCAGGACTGGCTCATCATCTGTACCACACGAATGCCAGATACTAATAATGGGAGAAACCACGGAGGTGGGAAGCAAGGAGAAGTGGTATTTGTGAATTCTCTGTACTTTCCACTCAAATTTTCCACAAACCGATAACTTCTCTAAAACATAAAGTCTATTAATTTTTTTTAAAAAAGTCATTAACAGGGGTGCCTGGGTGGCTCAGTGGTTAAGCGTCTGCCTTCGGCTCAGGTCATGATCCCAGGGTCCTGGGATCGAGCCCCGCTTCGGGCTCCCTGCTCGGCGGGAAGCCTGCTTCTCCCTCTCCCACTCCCCCTGCTTGTGTTCCCTCTCTCCTATCTCTCTCTCTCTCTCTCTGTCAAATAAATAATAAAATCTTAAAAGAAATAAATAAAAATAAAAAAGTCATTAATGACTTTTATGTGAACTTCTGGACCCATCATAGAGCTCTGCAAAATATCTGTAGCTTGGCTCTGAAAGGCACTGCCTGTCCTGGCTTGTGCCTTTGTGTCCTGTAGTATACAGCATACCATCTGAATGGTAGAATGAGAATTACAATGGGTGCACCGTGCATTGTATATATGGGCAGGCTCTTAAGCCCATTGTTTCTCGTGATATATTACAATATTCAGGTCTCGACCCATATTTTCAAAAACTTCAGCCCTGAATTACTTTAAAAATATACGTACCATTTTTTGTAATTCATCTCAGAGATTTCCAAGGATGAGAAAGATGACTTCGAAGATCCGTGGCGTGATGCCACTATGTCTAGATACCAACGTAGTTTGAAAAGGGAGAGAATATACTGGTTTTGTAGTTATGCATTTTGTGCTTTCGGGACAACTTGGCTGAAAACTCCGGTAGCCATGAAAATGCACCTGTCGGATGTCCTGCTGCTGGGTGCATAGTTGATGCACAGCATTCTGGAAGCACTTCAGTGTATGAGCTGAGGACACACTGGCCCTGGGCTGTCCCCAGCCTGTGACTAGGCACAGAGGGCTTGGTAGAGCACACATATTGCTGCCAGACACGGAACTCATCCAGAAGGCAACTTCCACTGCAGGACTCACCCTTGGGGTGGCCATTCACTTAGCCCCCTTCCGTCTGAGACTTCTTCTCAATACTCTTTCCTTTCCTTCACCTTTCACAGGGGTTAGACCTACCTTGCCATCTGCTATCTCCCTCATCTCACTCCTTCTTCCTCCCCTTTATCCTGCATGAATAAATTTCTTGCTTGTCTCATCCCATCTTGGCATCTGCTTCTCAGAGGACCTGAACAAATACAAAGGCCAATCTCTAACACGTGGTCATTTTTATCCTTTGAAGCATAATATGTCAGTGAAAATCTCTAAAGCTTGCGTGTCCACATTTATGAATTAAACTCTGATATCCAGAAATTGCAAAACTGTGAATAAAATCACATATTCCATGCAACTTTTAAATCAGAGGACTATCAATTTAATTGTATATGGTTTGTCACGCAGTTCCCAGGTAGCCATTGTGTCTTGGGAACTCATGTATTTCTCTCTTTCTCTCATGGGTATGAAGAACAAGAGGAAAAGAGAGATTTCAAGATAACGCAGTTTGCTTAGTGAGCATCACTGCTTTCTTACTTATGTGCCATCTTACTTTTTTCTTTTAAAGGTTTTATTTATTTATTTGACAGAGAGAGAGAGATAGCACAAGCAGTGGGAGCAGCAGAGGGAGAGGGAGAAGTAGACTTCCCGGTGAGCAGAGAGCCCAATGCTGCAGGACTTGATCCCAGGACCCCAGGATCGTGACCTGAGCCGAAGGCAGATGCTCAACTGAGCCACCCAGGCACCCTGTTACTCTTTTCAAATAAAGGCAAAATTCTCTTCATTTTAAAAGTCCGACATTTTCAATTTTTTTTTAAAAAAGCTCTTTATTCTGAAATAATTATAGACTCAAAACGAGTTGTAAAAAAAAGTAGTACAGAGAGATACCATACTACATTCAGCTTCCTCCAACAATCAAGTTTAACATCAACTTTTATACACAATAAAATAATTTCAAGCTCTAGTTCGATGGCCAATTTAGTTTTCATGAAGCAAAATGGATACTTTTCAATAATTTTAACAACCCACTGGAATTCAGTCTAACTACCCAATGGGATTTAGCTAATGTGGTGCTTCTATAACGTGCACCAGAATCACCTGGAGAACACGTTTAAACAGAGACTACTGGGCTTCCCTAAAATTTTGAATTCACCAGGGTTGGGGACTCCTAGAAGTTGCAGTTGTAATAAATATCCAGCAGATGCTGGATGGTGGTGATGGCGGCCCAAGCACCTCTCTCTGAGAACCGAAGGATGAAAACCACAGAGACCACAGCTCGTTCCACATGTTTAGAAACTAAGTGGAGCAACCCTGAGCTCTCCGAGAGTGAAAACACAACCAGTGAAACTGGTTGTTTTATTATCTGTCAATGTGTGACAGAGAAGACCGGGAAACACCCAAGTCTGGCCAATGTGCAAAGGTTGCTCTTTTCAATGAAATGGAATTACTAGAAAGTGATAGTGACATAAAAAGTTGAAACCTGATTAGTTGAATTGCAGTGCATCTGAAGAAAAAAAAAAGTCATCCACAGAGAAGAAGCGGTCTGGATAGATTCTGGAAAAAGACAATCCTTTAGAGTAATATTTGTAGTGCTCCAGCAGTATCTGGAAAAGAGCGACCTTGACTAATGCTTATTAATGGTCAACCTGGAATCAGACCTAAAGTGCTCATGCATATATCAGACTTGACCACGCTGACCCTTGAGAGCACTTCATTATCTCTGCAATTATTACACCGGATGTGCATATAGAGGGACATGGCGGTGCTTTCCTTTTCCAGCAAACTTTTGATCTGCTTGGAAATATTTTTTACATAAATGAACACATCAGCCTTCTGGACTATATCTCAGACTCAAAGGAGTTTTCTTAGTCCCTAGGCTGCATCGGCTCTACAGACCCAGACAGCATAGAATTTCTGAATCTGCGAGAGCCTATTGGTTTGGTCAGTCCGATTTTATACAGACACCTGTATCTCGTCCTTATACTACACATCCTGAAAAATCATCCGTTTTAAACACATGAAATCTTTCATTACCTACCAAAACTCCAGAGAAGAGACCACTATGTTTCCAAGGTAACTACCGAGGTGAGTACGGTCAAGAACCGTGACGGTTCTGAGATTTGTACTCTACTTGCTAGCTCACAAGATAGCCGCCGCATTGTCATGGATGCTGGTGGAAAACACTAGAGTCCCAGATCAGAGCTTCAGGATAGCTATAGCAATGGCCAGAGTATAAGCGTTTCTGGGCGGGTTCTCCGAGCCCCACCTCCCACAGGACAACATGAAGAGGGCCAGGTGACAATGGTAAAGCGCAGGTGACTGCAGGAGAAAGACCCTGAGCCTAGAGGGTCTTTTATAACGGGCAGTAAGCATGCCTGGCCTTCGCTCTAGAGGGAGGGGTTATCTTCTTTATACTGGATATGATGCCTGCCAGCAGCTGATACTATCCCTCTCTTCTGGGCTATAAGGAAACCTGCCCTTTGCTCCAAAGGGCAACACTTTCTCTATTCTCCAAGTGTGTTCTCTCTACAAATATCTTCGATATTGACCAGAACAAAAGGTAGTCAGTACCTCGCTTATAATACATGCAGAAATGTGAAAGACCCACAGAGGATTGTCTCCCAACAAGTATGTATAACAAAATTTCCCATCCTGAAAACATTAGCTCATAGATAAATGGTTTTCTTCTAGAAATCTTGTTCTTCCAAAATGCTATTCATATAAATTAGAGCTAGGTAAAACTTGTTACCCAGGCTAGTCTACTTCAAGATAAAGGCAGATTTGTTATAATATGTAATATAAAATGGCAGAAGCTATATACGTAGCTATATATTATATATATATATATATAAAATCTTCAGGTCGTGCCCTTTCAAATACCAGCTCTTTTCCCCTTGATATTTCTAATATTCCTATCATTGCAAGTTTTTATAATTTCTGTTTTTCTTGCCCCTAGAATTGTTAGGAAATATTCTGATTCTGATTTTACCCAGCAGAATGACTCACTAGCTTAGAGCCACTCCTGAATCTTGCATATTTTGAAAGGTTAGTAAAATGTTACGTTGTTTCATTATTACTGTTGTGCTCACAGTTTTCTTCTCCCTTCTGCTTGCTGAGCTTTTGTTTATGTCCTGCTACAAAATACTTCTGATGCTCCCTTGATAACTTGTCCCAGACATAATGTCTCCTATCAGAGATCTGACAGGACAGTTGAAAAGAAAATCTCTATTGTCTCTTTATGTTAACTGAAACATATGGTCTTGTTCTCTTTTTCTCAATGAGATGCAGAAAGGGAGAATTTTGTTTAATTTCTTTTCCAAAAAAAAAAAAAAAGCATTTAGCATTTTATACAGAGGAAGTGTAATCCTGTCAAATACAGCGGGTAACCCTGAAGAAATACCCTGTCACAAATGGTTAAACTCTAAGGGAAAAATTGTGACAATCATTTCTAATTTTTGCCACTGTAATTGTCTATGGCAGATTCATTTGATGTGGATATTAGCTTTGACTCATCCCTTGAAGTCAGTTATTCTTTCATTCTAAGCAGGCTGCTCACTGTAAGAAAAAAAACAGTTTTAGCCTCTTCAGAAGCTCATTATTTTGAGAGGCAGGCTTTGGCTTGATCACTAGAACCAGTTCTGGCTCATGGTCAGCTTTGTCTCCTTCCACACAAATATTTGGCAGTTGACTTGGATCCCAGAACCGTAATGTGGAAGATGCATTAGGGAGTTCCGGTCGTTCTCAACATTTTACATGCAATAAATCCACAAGCTCCAGGGTCCCACTATAACAAGAACCACAGAAACAAAAGCAAAATACAAGATTTTCTTGGGGGAGGTTTTGTACTTTCTGTCAGTATGGTAAGGTCTTAGAATGTGTTCAAGAAGACGCAGGCTCCCCCCCTCTACTATGTCTTTGTTTTTCTTGGTTGAGAACCGCTGCTAGTTTCAAGATTAGGGAATAAGCCTCGATGGGCCAAGGTCATACAGCTGGCTGGTGGCGGAGTCAGGACTGGGACTCACTTCTCTTCCTTCTCAGAGGTGTTTGTCAGTATCCTCCCTCCTGGGGCACTGGGCAGATGCTCAGTTGCTCCTTCAGTGATCGATCGACCCTTCCCTTCATTCCTGTAGTCCGGGCAGAATCATCTGACGAGTGAGTTAGCCTCAGGCATAAATAAGGCAGTTTTCATTAATGCTTAAAGGTCATTAGGGTGCCATTAGCAAATTAGAGTTTTAGTTTAACTAAAGGCATCTTAGTAGCTTGAAAGAATTTATGTTCCTCAAAGTATATTAAACCAGAATTGAATAATTTAATTTACTTTAGTACTTTGACAAATAATCCAAAACTTCTGTCCTCTTCTAAATTATTTGAGAACCTACGCTTTTCATTTGATGAAAATTCTGTCATATCATATTTGTGTCTCATATTCACCTTGGTGTCTATTAATGAATCACTGATTGACTGCATCGTCATTCGTCTGTGTCACATACTCCTACTGAGTGACATGACTTGAGAATAAAGATAAATCCGATACTCCCTGAGCTCAAGAGTCTCAAAATCTCGGAAAGAATAAAAAATACAGAAATAAAAAGTCACCTGGCTTGACTAGGAGTGCAGAGCCGTAATGTTTTAAGAACTTCACTTTCTAAAATATATTTGAAAATCCCTGCTTTTGCTACTAATGTACAATCTTATTATATTAAGATAATCAATATTGGGAGGGGCCCGGGTGGCTCAGTCCTTTAAGTGTCTGCCTTTGGCTCAGGTCATGATCCCGGAGTCCTGGGATCAAGTCCCACATCGGGTTCCCTGCTCAGCGGGGAGTCTGCTTCTCCCTCTCCCTCTGCCCTGCCCCCTGCTCATGCTCTCTCTCTCTCAAATAAATAAATAAAATCTTTTTAAAAAAGATAATCAAGATTATTAATTAAAAATAAAGCCATATATTTCAATAACTGCTTTTATTTATTTTTATTTTTTTAGATTTTATTTATTTATTTGAGAGAGAGAATGAGAGATAGAGAGCATGAGAGGGAAGAGGGTCAGAGGGAGACGCAGACTCCCCACCGAGCAGGGAGCCCGATGCGGGACTCGATCCCGGGACTCCAGGATCATGACCTGAGCCAAAGGCAGTCGCTTAACCAACTGAGCCACCCAGGCGCCCCTCAATAACTGCTTTTATTTTTATTTTTTTTAATTTTTTTATTCTTATGTTAATCACCATATATTACATCATTAGTTCTTGATGTAGTGTTCCATGATTCATTGTTTGTGCATAACACCCAGTGCTCCACGCAGAACGTGCCCTCCTTAATACCCATCACCAGGCTAACCCATCCCCCCGCCCCCCTCCCCTCTAGAACTCTCAGTTTGTTTTTCAGAGTCCATCGTCTCTCATGGTTCGTCTGCCCCTCCGAATTACTCCCCTTCATTCTTCCCCTCCTGCTATCTTCTTCTTTTTCGTTTTTCTTAACATATCTTGCATTATTTGCTTCAGAAGTACAGATCTGTGATTCAACAGTCTTGCACAATTCACAGCGCTCACCATAGCACATACCCTCCCCAATGTCTATCACCCAGCCACCCCATCCCTCCCACCCCCCACCACTCCAGCAACACTCAGTTTGTTTCCTGAGATTAAGAATTCCTCATATCAGTGAGGTCATATGATACATGTCTTTCTCTGATTGATTTATTTCACTCAGCATAACACCCTCCAGTTCCATCCACATCGTTGCAAATGGCAAGATCTCATTTCTTTTGGTGGCTGCATAATATTCCATTGTGTATATATACCACCTCTTCTTTATCCATTCATCTGTCGATGGACATCTTGGCTCTTTCCACAGTTTGGCAATTGTGGACATTGCTGCTATAAACGTTGGGGTGCACGTACCCCTTGGGATCCCTACATTTGTATCTTTGTGGTAAATACCTGGTAGTGCAATTGCTGGATCGTATGGTAGCTGTATTTTCAACTGTTTGAGGAATCTCCATACTGTTTTCCAGAGTGGCTGCACCAGCTTGCATTCCCACCAACAGTGTAGGAGGGTTCCCCTTTCTCCACATCCCCGCCAGCATCTGTTGTTTCCTGACTTGTTAATTTTAGCCATTCTGACTGGTGTGAGGTGGTATCACATTGAGGTTTTGATTTGGATTTCCCTGATGCCGAGCGATGTGGAGCACTTTTTCATGTGTCTGTTGGCCATTTGGATGTCTTCTTTGGAAAAATGTCTGTTCATGTCTTCTGCCCATTTCTTGATTGGATTATTTGTTCTTTGGGTGTTGAGTTTGGTAAGTTCTTTATAGATTTTGGATACTAGCCCTTTATCTGATATGTCATTTGCAAATATTTTCTCCCATTCTGTCGGTTGTCTTTTGGTTTTGTGGACCGTTTCTTTTGCTGTGCAAAAGCTTTTTATCTTGATGAAATCCCAATAGTTCATTTTTGCCCTGGCTTCCCTTGCCTTTGGCGATGTTTCTAGGAAGAAGTTGCTGCGGCTGAGGTCGAAGAGGTTGCTGCCTGTGTTCTCCTTTAGGATTTGGATGGACTCCTGTCTCACGTTTAGGTCTTTCAACCATTTGGAGTCTATTTTTGTGTGTGGTGTAAGGAAATGGTCCAGTTTCATTCTTCTGCATGTGGCTGTCCAATTTTCCCAACACCATTTGTTGAAGAGACTGTCTTTTTTCCGTTGAACATTCTTTCCTGCTTTGTCAAAGATTAGTTGACCATAGAGTTGAGGGTCCATTTCTGGGCTCTCGATTCTGTTCCATTGATCTATGTGTCTGTTTTTGTGCCAGTACCATACTGCCTTGATGATGACAGCTTTGTAATAGAGCTGGAAGTCTGGAATTGTGATGCCACCAGCTTTGCTTTTCTTTTTCAATATTCCTCTGGCTATTCGGGGTCTCTTCTGGTTCCATACAAATTTTAGGATTATTTGTTCCATTTCTTTGAAAAAAGTGGATGGTATTTTGATGGGGATTGCATTGAATGTGTAGATTGCTCTAGGTAGCAGTGACATCTTCACAATGTTTGTTCTTCCAATCCATGGGCATGGAATGTTTTTCCATTTCTTTCTGTCTTCTTCAATTTCTTTCATGAGTATTTTATAGTTTTCTGAGTACAGATCCTTTGCCTCTTTGGTTAAATTTATTCCTAGGGATCTTATGGTTTTGGGTGCAAATGTAAATGGGATCGACTCCTTGATTTCTCTCTCTTCTGTCTTGTTGTTGGTGTATAGGAATGCCACTGATTTCTGTGCATTGATTTTATATCCTGCTACTTTACTGAATTCCTGTATGAGTTCTAGCAGTTTTGGGGTGGAGTCTTTTGGGTTTTCCACATACAGTATCATATCATCTGCAAAGAGTGAGAGTTGGACTTCCTCCTTGCCGATTCGGATGCCTTTGATTTCTTTTTGTTGTCTGATTGCTGTGGCTAGGACTTCTAATACTATGTTGAATAGCAGTGGTGATAGTGGACATCCCTGCCGTGTTCCTGACCTTAGGGAAAAGCTCAGCTTTTCTCCATTGAGAATGATATTCACTGCAGGTTTTTCATAGATGGCTGTTATGATATTGAGGTATGTACCTTCTATCCCTATACTCTGAAGAGTTTTGATCAAGAAAGGATGCTGTACTTTGTCAAATGCTTTTTCTGCATCTATTGAGAGGATCGTATGATTCTTGTTCTTTCTTTTGTTCATGTACTGTATCACGTTGATTGATTTGCAGATGTTGAACCAGCCTTGCAGCCCAGGGATAAATCCCACTTGGTCATTGTGAATAAACCTTTTAATGTACTGTTGGACCCTATTGGCTAGTATTTTGGTGGGAATTTTTGCATCCATGTTCCTCAAGGATATTGGTCTGTAATTCTCCTTTTTGATGGGGTCTTTGTCTGGTTTGGGGATCAAAGTAATGGTGGCCTCATAAAATGAGTTTGGAAGTTTTCCTTCCATTTCTATTTTTTGGAACAGTTTCAGGAGAACAGGTATTAATTCTTCTTTAAATGTCTGATAGAATTCCCCTGGGAAGCCATCTGGCCCTGGGCTTTTGTTTGTTGGGAGATTTTTGATGACTGCTTCCATTTCCTTAGTGGTTATAGGTCTGTTCAGGTTTTCTATTTCTTCCTGGTTCAATTTTGGTAGTTGATACATCTCTAGAAATGCACCCATTTCTTCCAGGTTATCTAATTTGCTGGCATAGAGTTGCTCATAATATGTTCTTAGAATTGTTTGTATTTCTTTGGTGTTGGTTGTCATCTCTCCTCTTTCATTCATGATTTTGTTGATTTGGGTCATTTCTCTTTTCTTTTTGATAAGTCTGGCCAAGGGTTTATCAATCTTGTTAATTCTTTCAAAGAACCAGCTCCTAGTTTCGTTGATCTGTTCTACTGTTCTTTTGGTTTCTAGTTCATTGATTTCTGCTCTGATCTTTATTATTTCTCTTCTCCTGCGGGGTTTAGGCTTTATTTCTTGTTCTTTCTCCAGCTCCTTTAGGTGTAGGGTTAGGTTGTGTATTTGAGACCTTTCTTGTTTCTTGAGAAAGGCTTGTATTGCTATATACTTTCCTCTCAGGACTGCCTTTGCTGTATCCCAAAGATTTTGAACAGTTGTGTTTTCATTTTCATTGGTTTCCATGAATTTTTTTAATTCTTCTTTAATTTCCTGGTTGACCCATTCATTCCTTAGTAGGACGCTCTTTAGCCTCCATGTATTTGAGTTCTTTCCAACTTTCCTCTTGTGATTGAGTTCTAGTTTCAAAGCATTGTGGTCTGAAAATATGCAGGGAATGATCCCAATCTTTTGGTACCGGTTGAGACCTGATTTGTGACCTAGGATGTGATCTATTCCGGAGAATGTTCCATGGGCACTAGAGAAGAATGTGTATTCCGTTGCTTTGGGATGGAATGTTCTGAATATGTCTGTGAAGTCCATTTGGTGCAGTGTGTCATTTAAAGTCTTTATTTCCTTGTTGATATTTTGCTTAGATGATCTGTCCATTTCAGTCAGGGGGGTGTTAAAGTCCCCCACTATTATTGTATTGCTGTCAATGTGTTTCTTCGCTTTTGTTATTAATTGCCTTATATAATTGGCTGCTCCCATGTTGGGGCATAGATATTTACAATTGTTAGATCTTCTTGTTGGATAGACCCTTTAAGTAGGATATAGTGTCCTTCCTCATCTCTTATTACAGTCTTTGGTTTAAAATCTAATTGGTCTGATATAAGGATTGCCACCCCAGCTTTCTTTTGGTGTCCATTAGCATGGTAAATGGTTTTCCAGCCCCTCACTTTCAATCTGGGGGTGTCTTTGGGTCTAAAATGAGTCTCTTGCAGACAGCATATCGATGGGTCTTGTTTTTTAATCCAATCTGATAGCCTGTGTCTTTTGATTGGGGCATTTAGCCCATTTACATTCAGGGTAACTATTGAAAGGTATGAATTTAGTGCCATTGTATTGCCTGTAAGGGGACTGTTACTGTGTATTGTCTGTGTTCCTTTCTGATCTATGCTGCTTTTAGTCTCTCTCTTTGCTTAGAGGACCCCTTTCAATTTTCTTGGAGGGCTGGTTTCGTGTTTGGAAATTCCTTTAGTTTTTGTTTGTCCTGGAAGCTTTTTATCTCTCCTTCAATTTTCAATGAGAGCCTAGCTGGATATAGTATTCTTGGCTGCATATTTTTCTCATTTAGTGCTCTGAAGATATCATGCCAGTCCTTTCTGGCCTGCCAGGTCTCTGTGGATAGGTCTGTTGCCAATCTAATGTTTCTACCATTGTAGGTTACAGATCTCTTCTCCCGAGCTGCTTCCAGGATTTTCTCTTTGTCTCTGAGACTCGTAAGTTTTACTATTAGATGTCGGGGTGTTGACCTATTTTTATTGATTTTGCGAGGGGTTCTCTGTGCCTCCTAGATTTTGATGCCTGTTTCCTTCCTCACATTAGGGAAGTTCTCTGCTATTATTTGCTTCAATATACCTTCTGCCCCTCTCTCCCTTTCTTCTTCTTCTGGGATCCCAATTATTCTAATGTTGTTTCATCTTATCATATTGCTTATCTCTCGAATTCTGCCCTCGTGCTCCTGTAGTTGTTTCTCTCTCTTTTTCTCAGCCTCTTTATTTTCCATCATTTGGTCTTCTATATCGCTGAATCTCTCTTCTGCCTCATTTATCCTAGCAGTCAGTGCCCCCATTTTTGATTGCACCTCATTAATAGCCTTTTTGATTTCGACTTGGTTAGATTTTAGTTCTTTTATTTCTCCAGAAAGCGTTTCTCTAAAAACTTCCACGCTTTTTTCAAGCCCAGCTAGTATCTTTAAAGTCATGATTCTGAACTCTAGGTCCGACATTGTACTAATGTCCGTATTGAGCCGGTCCCTGGCTGACGGTACTATCTCTTGTTCTTTTTGCTGAGGTGATTTTTTTCGTCTTGTCATTTTGTCCAGAGGAGAACAGATGAATGAGAGAACAAAATGCTAACAGGTTAACAACATCCCCAGCAAATATACTCTATACAAATCAGAAAAGACCTGAAACCAGGGGAAAAGAAAGGGAAAGAAAGAAAAAAGAAAGAGAAAAGAAAGAAAGAAAAAAAAAACAAAAAGAAAAAGATTAAAAACTGAAACAGAACAATACAAAAAAACCATTTTATGATCAAATATGATCAGGCTAGTGCATAGATCAGTGCCACACACTAGATTTTGGGCGTATTTTGGTCTGTTAGAAAAAAGTGCCTCCTAAAATTTTAAAGGAAGAAAGACTTATATATGTACAAAATAAGGGTTGATACAATGAAGGGATGAAGATGACTGTAAAGATGAAAATTATAAAAGATTTTATAAAAGGAATTGGTATAATAAGAAGTTGTTTGAAAAAAGAAAGAAGAAGATTTAAAAAAAAAAGGGAGAGAATGTGATCAGGCAGGAGACTGGAACAAAGCCATACACTAGTGATTTAGGGTATATTTTGATCTGTTAGAAGAAACTGTATCTCAAAATTTTAAAGAGAGAACAACTTACATATATATGCCAAAAATAAGAGTAACTACTATGAAGGGATAAAATATGACTCTAAAAATGAAAAATGAAAAATAAAAAATGTTTTTTTAAAAAAAGGGATTGATAAGATGTTGGTTGAAAAAGGGAAAGAGAAATTAGAAAAAAAGAGTTAAAAAAATTAACTTTGAAAAACTAATGAATCATGGTAAAAAAAAAGCCATGAATTCTATGTGCAGTTATTCCCCTAGCGCTGGAGTTCTCCCGTTCTCCTTGATCGGTAAACTTGGTCTTGGCTTGCTGGCTGTTCGTGCTGATCTTCTGGGGGAGGGGCCTGTTGCCGTGGTTCCCAAATGTCTTTGCCGGAGGCGGAATTGCCCCGCCCTTGTCGGTCCAGGCTAAGCAAGCTGCTCGGGTTCTCAGGAGCTTTTGTTCCCTGCAAGCTCTCGGTACAGCTTTGGGTACAGCTTTGGGGGACGAGAGTGAAAATGGCAGCTTCCCAATCTCCGCCCCAGAGGAGGCAAGAACTCGGGGCCCCGCTCCTCAGTGCACACCCAGAGAAAAGCAGTCAATCACTCCCGTCTCCCCGGCCTCCGGCCGCACTCCGTGCTCACCCGGCCTGTGACCGAGCATTTCTATCTCTGGCACCCGACCCCGTGTGGAGTCCCCAAACCCAGCAGATCCCTGCGGTGCGCTCCCGCGCCGCTCCTCCCGGGGGAGGAAGGGGAGTCTCCCCGGATCTGCCGCTTGTTGGGTCCCTGCTGGAGGAGCAGTGGCCCGACTGGGCCGCAGATCACAGTTTACGGCAACCCTGAGCTGAGAGCCCGCACCTCGGCTCCATCTCTGCAGCCGGCTTCCCCGCTCCGATCCCTGGGAGCTCTGCCGCACTCAGGCACCCCCGGTCTTTCTGTGACCCCGAGGGTCCTGAGACCACACTGTCCCGCGAGGGTTCCACCCCCCGCTTAGCCACTGGAGTGACGTCCCTCCGCGGAGCCGACTTCTAAAAGTTCCGATTTTGTGCTCCGCGGCTCCACCACTTGCCAGAAGCGGCTGAGGGAGGCCCCCTCCCCCACCGTCTATCCTCCCGAATATCGCCTCGGATTCACTTCTCCGCACGTCCTACCTTCCAGTAAGTGGTCGCTTTTCTGTTCAGAGAGTTGTTGCTACTCTCCTCTTCGATCTCCTGTTGAGTTCGCAGGTGTTCAGAATGGTTTGATCCCTATTCAGCTGAATTCCTGAGACCAGACGAAATCCAGGTCTCCTACTCCTCCGCCATCTTGCTCCGCCTCCCCAATAACTGCTTTTAAAAACAAAAGGTCTTTATGGCTTTCTAAGAACTTACATGTACATCATCTCGTTTAATCTTCAAAACAACTCTGGGAAGTAGAATATATAATGCCATCATCATTTTGTAGATGAGGCACTCAGAACTCAGAAATCTGGGGCGCCTGGGTGGCTCAGTTGTTAAGCGACTGCCTTCGGCTCAGGTCATGATCCTGGAGTCCTGGGATCGAGTCCCGCATTCGGGCTCCCTGCTCTGCGGGGAGTCTGCTTCTCTCTCTGCCCCTCCCCCCGCTCATTCTCTCTCTCAGTCATTCTCTCTCTCTCAAAAGTAAATAAAATTTAAAAAAATTAAAAAAAAAAGAACTCAGAAATCTGGCACGGAGCGTATTAGTAAACTGTGAACTTACTGGTATTTATCTCCCTTCTGATCTCTGCCCCTGTTCAAGGTCCTCTGAGCGGAGGCTCAAACTTAAAGCAGAGTTTAGTCCCAGACCAGGTTTTTGGCCCCTGAATCTTTTGCCTATCACGGGAAGGCAGAAAGCAACGTAAACTCACTGGGCCTCTGTCACCTAAGCCTGCAGTCAAGCTTAAACAGAAAGTAGCTCATTGTATGTTCTTGGCACCCTTGTCGAAGATCAGTTGACTGCGTATGTGTGGGCTTATTTCTGGACTCTCTGTTCCACTGGACTGTTTTTATGCCAGTACCACACTGTTTTTGACAGCTGAATGGACAAAGAAATATGACATATGCATACAATGGAATATTATCCAGCCTTAAAAAAAAAAAAAGGAGGAAATCCTGCCATTTGTGACAATGCAGACGAACCTGGAGGACATTCTGTTAGCTGAAATAAGGCCTGATGCCACATACAGGAGGTATCTAAAATAGTCAAACTCAGAGAAGCAAAATGTGCAATAGTGGTTGTTAAGAGGCTGGAGGGTAGGGGAAATGAGGAGCTGATATTCAAAGTATATAAAGTTTCCGTTATGCTGAATGAGTAAGTTCCAGCAATCTGCCATGCAACATAGCTCCGATAATTGGCAATATGGTATTGAGGGTTTCAGTGTTTGTGAAGAGAATCGATCTCATGTTGTGTTCTTTTCTTTTTTTTTAAATATTTTATTTATTTATTCATGAGAGACAGAGGGAGAGAGAGAAAGAGAGAGAAGCAGAGGGAGAAGCAGTCTCCCAAGGAGCAGGGAGCCCGATGCGGGACTCGATCCCAGGACCCTGGGATCATGACCTGAGCCGAAGGTAGATGCTTAACCATCTGAGCCACCCAGGCGCCCCTCATGTTGTGTTCTTAACACACACACACACACACACACACACACACTTACACACACAAACACAAAATGTAGCCTCAATGAGAAGGTTGAAGATGATGGTCTTCACTCAACAGGCTAAATTCTCAAAGACCAGAACTCACAAAAACAAAAACAAAAACAAAAAACAAAGCACAACAACAAAAACTATGTCTAAAAGACCTCTCCAGCATTCCTAATGATCAGGCAGAATTTTCTCTCATCAGATGCACATCCCATCCTCAAGGTGTAATCCTTCTCTCCGAAGGCAGAATGATTCAAAGGGAAGAAGGTTGGCCTCCCTAGTCCCCAGAGTTTGGCCTTATTCTACGTTCTCTCCATCATTTCCTAGCTTACTACTATCAATAGTGCTTATGTGTTTCTGGTGATTTTTTTTTTTTTTTACTTCTTTCCTTTCTTATCGTCTATAGGACCTCTCAGAGAAGAAATCCAAGTGGAAATGGTAAAAAGTGCGGCCGAAGAATCAATATGGGACTTGTTCTGTCTCACTTCAGGTTCATTCCATACATCAAGCTTCCTCACCGAACCTCTTTATATTTTAAATTTTGCTTCAGTGATTTGAGGGTTGTTCGTGAGTGTTTAGATAAACTGCTCAAATTAAGGAATAAGTAATACCAGTGTTTAGCCCCCCCTGAGTTAAAGAATAAATTATCTTTCAAATCAAACTATATTTAGAAATCTTTCAACCCTAAGTAATTTTTTTAAAGATTTTATTTATTCATTTATTTGAGAGAAGAATGAGATAGAGAGAGCATGAGAGGGGGGAGGGTCAGAGGGAGAAGCAGACTCCCCGCTGAGCAGGGAGCCCGATGCGGGACTCGATCCTGGGACTCCAGGATCATGACCTGAGCCGAAGGCAGTCGCTTAACCAACTGAGCCACCCAGCCTCCTCAACCCTAAGTAATTTATAGTAGTAGAAGCAGTCTCTAAAAATGAGAGAATTTTTTAAATTTTTAAAAATTAAAATTTTTACTTAGATTATATATAAGGGCTCGGGGATGTTTCTAAAATAAAATAGAAAACCACATATGTAACCTGAATGTTCTCGGACTGTGGGCTAATATGGTAAGACAGTGGGATAAAGGGTTCAAGAGTGGGATCTGGGGTCTAACGGCCTCGGTGGGTCTGATCTGGGACTCTCCCACTTATTCACTGTGTGATCTTAGGCAAGTCATTCACCTTCTCTGTGCCTCAGTTTGCTTATCTAAAAGAAATCATGGATAACAATAGTATCTATCTCTTAAGATTGATGAAATGTTGTCTTTGGTCATGACTGCACATGAGCTAATATTCATGTGAATACACTGGCTTATTCCCCTGCCTGTGGTTGCAGGAATTCTGGCATCACTTAAAGTCTCACCAGTTTATTTCTGGAACTTTCCAGTAATGGTTCCCATGAGCTCACAAAAAACTCATATTCTTCCACTTTGGCCTAAGCCCACCAAGGGCATCATTTGACTCGTGTGCTTTTGGCCCTGTGGTAGCCTGATTAGCCTTACCAAGGGTGCCATCTCTAGACACATCCAATCTTGGATTCCCACTGCACCAAAGCGGTGGTCTGTTCCACCTGGAAAGGAATACCTCTCCGGCCTCCTGATGTCATGTTCTGCCCTCTGGAGGGTATGCTTCAGGGAATTTGCTTTTATGCCTCATGCCTTCTGCCTCTTTCTCCATAAGCTTCACACTTGGGGCCCTGACTGGGGGGCGAGGGGGGGAGATAGTGATAACTGAGGCCCAAATCCCCTTGTGTTCCTACACCCTCCTTCGTCTTCAATGAGAAACTCTCCTGCAAATGGAAGCACGGAAGTGCCGTCCAGCAGTTCCTCACGTGAGCTTGGTGGGCTCAAATCTTCCCTCAGGCTCCGTCCAGGACTCTGAATTCCCCCCTACATGATTACACAAAGATGCTCATGAAATCCTGACACCCTCTTTGAGCAACCAGTAAGAGAGAATTTCCTTTAATGCTCCTTTTCTGCAATTCCTGCACTATTTTCAGTAACTACATTTTCTAAACAAAGAGAAGTGTTCCATATGCTTTTGTGATTTTAGCATGCTGCTGAATGAGGACAGTAAAAGTCTGAAATGTGTGCATGGCTGGTAAGACAGGCCCATATGTGTCTACTTCCTTAAACAACTTTCCATCAAAAGTACTAAATTTCTCCATAATATCAACTAGTAACAACCTTCTCAGTTCAATGTTTTATCAGGTGAGGCAATCAACTGATGTAATGTTACCTAGAAGCCTTTTTCTTTGAGATTCAAAATGGCAAACAGGAAGGGAATTTATATGTAATTGATGAATTACTGAAATCTACATCTGAAACTGATGATGTTCTATATGTTGGCTAATTGAATTTAAATTAAAAAGAAAAAGAAAGGGAATTTAACATGCATAAAGCTCTGGGGAAAATATGAAGGCTTTCATGGTAGTGGGGAATAGTAAACTGTTTTTTTCTTTTTTTCCTGACAGATAATGTTTATATGCACAAATATATAGACCCACTGTTTCTACAAGCTTAACTGAGGTACACTTGGCTGCAGGCTGTAGATGGTACTCGGAAGGCTAAGCTGTAAGCCCCTCTCTTCACCCCACCCCCCACTAATCTGCCACACACTGGTGATTAGGAATTCTGGCTCCCACCATTCATCCTTTCACCATGAACATACTGCCATACAATTTATGGTTGCAGTTGCTAATATATCCCGAAGTACAGCTAACCTTCAGTTGCTGTCCTATCTGGTGGTGTTTCCAGTTTTGTGAGTTTTATCTCTGAATCAGCTTTAACAGAAAATGGCAATGTCCCGAAGCATTCCTAATAACCTGGGTCCGGAACTCTATTTACTGCCGTACTTCAATAATGTACATTTCCCCCTTTAACGCCAGGGATCTGGGGATGTTGAAAGAATGCTTTGTATAGTGTTTCCCTAACATGCGCATAGAGGTTCCCTGAGTCTCTAACTTTGTGCCATTCAAGTGTATTGTCAGATAAGGGGTTAGCCTGGCATGGAGCAATTGGAAACAAGGCAGCTTGCCTGAAATGAAGGCTAGGGAAAGCTATTAAGATGAGAGACCCCTGCTTACCATCAACGCCAGGCTGTATAAGCAGCAGGGCAAGCCTGAAACCAAAAATCGATACGTACAAGTGAAGAGGACTATCATTCCCACGCAAGCTTTTTAAAACCACTAGGACTGCCCCATCACTGAGGCACTGACACCACTTTGCAAACATTTCTAGTTTAAAAATGACCGGCAGAGTTTGACTTCTTCTTTGCCGATTCGGATGCCTTTTATTTCTTTTTGTTGTCTGATTGCTGAGGCTAGGACTTCCAGTACTATGGTGATCACCTGTGCACAGAAAAACCGGGATGCTTGATTTAACATAAAATGAGATTTTATGATATAGTGAAGGATATGTTCTGTATAAGCTGTAAAAGGAAGAAGGAAGGCCATAAGGAACTACCCTAGTCATTCAGAGATCGCTAATGTTCCTCTTTTGGTTATCCATCCTCTCTGATTCAGCTCCCGGGGATGATTGGAAACTTCTAGCGGTCTTTCTGTGGCTAGGAACTACAGCACATAAGCCAACATTCACTTAGACTCTTCCAGATGACTGAGCTAACAGTTTAAAGTTTCACAATTTTAGAAGATGCGGCCACCACCCTTGGACACCATAGTGCATCTGAATATGTGCAAGTGGATACAAAGGATCATCTCTTCCAATCTTGTGCAGTTAGAGACAGAGACACTGCACCAGACCTGCAAATTTTGTTATGGTGCCACTAGACTGTCCATCACTGTCAAATTTCTATTGGTATTTCCATTAAAGTAGGAAGAGGGGGAGAGGAGAAAGGATGTGAAAGGAAAAAGAAATCTTAGCCCTTGAAAGTTGGCTCACATATTTGCGCTTAATCTATTCTACGCTTTGATGATTTGGCAGGTGCAGTGGTAGAGACTACCAGCCAACTTTGTCTGGCATTTATCTCAGCTTATCCTCTGTGCCCAGATCCAGAGTCAGCTGGAAGCACCGTGCAAAGTGCTCCACGACGGAAGTACCTTAAACCAATGGGCTATTTTGTCTATGAAGCTGTCCCACCAAAGGAATAATTTCTTATTTATTGGGTGGTTTTCTTTTTCCCCTAAAGGAGTAATAGATTTTCACCTAACCATCTGTATACACTCACTCAGTTCCTGCGGGTGGCAAAGTCCAGTCTTTTATCAAGTGATTACCTTGGGCATGCAGTACAGCGTATGATCGATCACGCACAGAGATCATTCTCCACGGAGTGAGAGGAAAGCCATATAGTGAGCCCTTGACCTGGGACTCATAATTACAATGCACTTGCCAAGTGAACTTGCTGGTTACAGAAAAAGAAAGTATTTCAAGTTAGGAAACAAACCTGGTTGCCCAGGGTTTTCTACTGAATATTAAATTATCCTCAGCATTTTTGCCTCAAGTTAAATAACTCAATCACTTTTATTCTTTACTCAGAAAGCTCTCATTTCCAGACACCTGACAACCGAGTACATCTGTGAACTTGGATTGGATCCCGATTTGAAAAAAATGTATAAAAGAGATCTTTAGGGTAAGTGGAGAAATTTGAATATGATTATATTAGGGAATTACTGTTAATTTTCTTAGGCACAATATGCTACTGTAGTTTTACATGAAAATACCCTTACTTTTAGAAGTTACAACTGAAATATTTAGGTGTGAAGTATGATGTCTGCAACTTTCAAATGCTATACCCGTGCATGCGCGCACACACACAATAAATAGTGAAATTATTAACAAGGTGGTATTTGATTATTCATTGTACCATTCTTTGTTTACTTTTCCACATTTTTGAAATTTTTCACATTAAAAATTGAGGAATAATAGTTTCTCTTTCACAAGTTGGGGTAGCTTAACGGATCCAACATTCCAGGCAGGGGCAATGGTTAAAAAAAAATAGAGAGAAGAATTCCTCTCCCCAGTTAGGTTGCAAAGGAAAATAAATTCGAATTTGTTTCATTCATTCATCTCCTTAACAAATTTTTATTGCATATTTACTGTGTGCTACATAATATGGGATAAAGTGATAATCAGAAATCCCTTCAGGAACTTGTAATTCAATAGAGAAAATCAACAGTAAATATTGTTAATTATGCCTCTTAGAGCTTTGCATCCCCTTCAAGACCTCGACTCAACCATCATCTAATGCAGATACAACCCCTGCTGAGTATCTTCATCAACTCTCACTTGGGTCACTACAATTACTACGGACTTGGTCATGCTGTTCCCCTGCTAAAGCTCCTGCCTCTCCTTGGACCTCATATGTCTATGATTAATTGGGTCTCCAGGCTTATCTAGCATCTCTTCCTACCTCAATATTACTCTCAGTATAAATTAAATTGCTTTCCATTTTCCAGATTACTGTGCTACCTCTTACTTTAAGGGTGTGCACATGACATTCCCTCTCCTTGAATCATATTCTCTACTCCATCCCTCCCCTATCTTGGCCTGTCTACCTCCTAACCTTTAGGTCTCATATTACATGTCGCTTCCTGTAGGAAGCTCTCCTTGACCTCCAAAATCACCACCTTGACAATACCACCACCTACTTTCCCTATCGTTCCACTTAGGACACCATATTGTGACAGTCAGTTGAATAACCCATTCAGTGCTTAAAAATTAGGATGGTATGCTTCTTACTATGAATTCTTGCATCATTGATAAGGATAATAAATTGACTGGAAACATCAAAGGTATATTGGAAGAGTTTTCAGCTCTTTGTGTACGGGTAACCTGAAAGTAACAGTTATTATCCTATGTCACCAGGGACAAATTGGTCTGTGGATAAATACAGACCAGATGGCGATATATGAGCTGCTTTTTGTTTGGAATTATTCATAATATCTTTTGGAACCTAAAGGAGACCGGAACTTGACCACATTATACATGCCCAGTATGTACCACATGCCTTTAAAGGGCGCACATGTGCACATACACACATACACTTAAAATGGAACGGAATAAATGAAAAACTCACCATCTGACAATATGCTTATCAATTCCCCTAGTTATTTGTTGAACTTGTCACTAGAAAGCCTTTCCTGAGTCCTCTGGTAATGTAAATAATTCTAATTATAGTACACTTCATGCTTTGCTGAATATCTTGTTACTGAGCGCTCGCTCCTACCTTTCCTTCTCTTTCTTTTCTTTCCCTTTCCCCTTCTGTCATGGATTATTAAGGATGGCTGGCTGTGATTTATTAGCCTTCTTGCACAGTGTTCCTTAAGTGCATCGTTGACATTAGCGAGATGCCAAGGCCTTAACCCTGCCATAATCCCTGTTGTGCTGTTTCCCACTGAAACACTTGCTATTTTGCCCAAACGTCATTCATCACCGATACCTTTCTAACAAACAAATATAATGCTGTCTACTAAGCTTTATTTTTAGTAATGCTTTGATTAAGCATATTGTAATTTTGAAAGTTGGCTTAAAGGAAGCTCAAATACAACTTGGCGTATTATCATGTAAGTATCTTTAAGTATTCCCTTTATAGCTTTAAAAACCAACTAATTCACATAATATACCAGTCACTAGACGGAAGTGATAACTCAGCCTCTTTTGAAAAATGAGGAATCACCCTGATTTATATGTATCACAAAAGCGTATCTATCCAGCTTTCTATCATCTGACAATTTTACATGTCTACAGTAAATGATGCTCATCCTGACGAACTTGAAAAGCCTACGGGTCAGGAACATTCAGTTATGGTTGGTGTATTTTTAGTGTTGAGTGCGTTTAATCTTTAATCCCTTTTGAAATGTAATGCGAGGTTTGTATAGGTAACCTAAGCGGGTGTATATTTTTAACTGCTAACTCTCATTAGTCTCTTTTCCTTAATAGAGTGCCCTTGTGTGCGCAAAATTGTTGTTAAACACTCCAGGTGTTTTGTTTTGTTTTGTTTTTTTTTGGTTCTCATCTACATGCTTTTTTTCTGTATGGGAATATTAAATGGGTCATTTCAGAATTCAGAAAGGAAAAGTTGTAATACATAGTTATGAAAGTTATCTCTCTACAGTTATCACCAGGAGGAGTCTGACGTTGAATTTTCTACCAACTCTCCTTTAATTGTGTGGTTTAATGGCAATAAATGTGAGCACTGCTTGCAGTAATTTTAAACAGATTCCTGACCTACCTGTATATGGTTCTGTGGTCCATCCCAGTCTCTGCTTTCTTTCTTTGGAGAAACTGAGGTACAAACTGTTCATAATTCTATATAAGCAGAGCATGAAACTTGGCCTTGAATCTTTGGGTTTCTTAATTAGTGCTTATTTTGGTAGGCCAGCCATGAGTCCTTTCTTTAATCCAAGTGCTCTTAGAATATTCAGGATTAGAAAAAAAAAATCAGCATCTGTCGTTGACTAATCCAGTAAAAAAACATGCGATGTGTCTTAGTTTAAATTTTAATGTGTTTTAAAATGAGCATTAAATTTCTGAAGTTGTTGATTAAAAGAGATGAAGCAGACCCAAAATGCTTTGTTTGAATTTTTTTCACTCAATGAACTTTGTCTTTTCTGGTAACACAAGTCTTGTTCTAAATTCAAAGTTTGGAAAAAAATGGGAACAAATAGAAAATCGTGTAATCTTTCTTGATTTCCAGAAAGAACCTCTATTACATGGTGGCTTGTGTCCATCCCCTGTGACACATCCCCAGAGCACCCGCTATTGCACCCTTTATAACAGTCATCATGCTTATATTAGTTTAATGTTTGCTTTTCGCTAAGGGCTGCAATCTTCTGGAAGCAGAATTATCTCTGCCCTAGGCCCTGTCATATCCAGAGTGCCTAGTGTGGTGTGTGTCTCGTAACAGGCACTCAGCAGATACCAGCTGTGGAAAGAGGACTGTTCTCTATGCATTTTTATACATCTAATTTTTGCTTCCAAAAATTAGTACTATATAGTCCAGATAGCATGTCTTTTCTTTTTTTTCTTTTTAAGATTTTTTACATTTATTTGAGAGAATGAGTGGGGGGAGAGGCAGAGGGAGACGGGACAAGCAGACTCCCCGCTGAGCAGGGAGCCCAACGCTGGCTGGATCCCAGGACCCTCAGATCGTGATCTGAGCTGAAGGCACACTCTGAACCGAATGAGCCACCCAGGCACCCCAGAGAGCATGTGTTTTCAAGTAAAAATCCTTTTAATACACAATTTAAAAGATTATCTCAGGCAATACAATGGTTGATGCCTTACTCTACTTCTAGTATGAAAAATATATATACATAATAAATCTTCAAGTAAATACTTCACAGCATAGTACCTGTTCCAAGCCAGATCATACTCACACAGCAAAAAAATCAATAGAGCCAAGCATAGATACCCAGCAAAAGACATTTATCTAAATGTGAATAATGCTATAGTGGCTTTTCCAAATTTATAATACCACATCTTTTTAATTTGTGACAACTTCTCAATAGGAAAGCTGTTGCATTTCAGAGCTCTCATGAGAATAGCCTAAGCTTTGGCAAAAAGGAAGGTGGGGAACTGGGACAGAAGAAATCACTAGCCTATGCAAAGGAGATGGAGCTTTCCAAGAAATTTTAAAACCAGTGTATAATTATAATGGCGACAGGTGCTTCAACGTGGAAAAAAAAAATGATAGAGCCTCTCATCTGATGCCTCGTAACTATATTTCTCAGAAGACCTGAAACAAGATCTAAAATTAAAATATTGGATTTGATGCTGATACTCACTGTACAACTCCCCATGGGTACCAAGAACTCATTAATCACCCAATATAATCATTATCTCTTTTCAACCATCGATTTAATTGACCTCTTTTTTCCCTTCATTTTTAATCTATGCAAGGCACATCCTGATTGCTGTCACTTTCTTTACCTTCAATATTTTGTATTGGTTTTCCTCTTCCCTATCTGGCCATGATTTCCCATCCTGTTAATGTACCGGGCTTCCTTTCCTTGCTCTGTAAATATTGACTTTTCATTTTCTTGTCCTCGGAACTCTCCTCAGGCAATTTCCTATACTTTCATAGATTCAACTATAGGACCCTCCAGAACCCTATTTCAAATAGCCTGGTCGTTTCCCCTCCATTCTCTGAAATTTTTGGCGCCGCGCTCACTCTTCCTCTCCACAGCGAGCTAGGTTTCCTTCGGAGGTGATTCAGTAGTCTGGATGGCCCATCACCAGCTTCCCACATCTTCTAAGACCTACCCATACCACCTCAGCCACACACTCCTGTGGTCATTCCTTGCAACTTTTAATGAACTGAAACACTCCGCCATCAGAATGACTAATTTAAATATTCTGTGCTGTGATCAAAGCTTCCTCTTTTTCCAGTTTCTTCTTGAACTATATTCTCACCACAGTTTTTCTAAAGCCTCATTAGATCTCCAGTCTTTTGAGCTTTTATCTTTCCCCGACAATCAACCCTTTGCCTTTACTTCTTTTCCTATACAATTTAGTTACTATAATCCAACACTTCCAACATTCTCTTCCCAATATGCTAAACTGCCCTCACGCGATAGTTCTTCTGTCTTGCCTCTTCACCAAGCCCATTCAGGCTGCAACACTATGGTGCACTCCTACACTCCAGTGTTCTTACACTAGACAGGTTAATGTTGCCATATAGTCGTGACCGTTAACCTTAATTCTCACAAGGCCTAAAAAGATATTTATGTTACTTAGCCAACTCTCCAATTCTTCATATATTATTCTAATATATTTCCCATTATCCTCAAAATTCTGATGCTCTCTCTTCCACTTTCAAATTCTTAGTCACCCACAGATTTTCTCAGTTTCTACTTCACGGAGAAGAGCATAATCACAAAAGCAATCTCCTCAATTTGTCATTTGAAGACCTACAGACTTACTTACATCTGCATTCACTCTTCCTTCCTTCCATCTTACTATAATCCATTTAACAGACATTTACTGAAGGTCTTCTTTGGACCAGTCCCTGTGCTAGGTGCTGGAAATATAAAGAAGATTAAGATAGACATAATCTCTTACCTCCTGGACCTTACAGTTTGGTGGAGAAGAGATCTATTAAATAACTATCTTAATAATGAACTCTTCATTGGCGATAGGTGTTGCTACGAAAACAGGATGCTGTAAGATCGTATAGCAGGAGGACCTGATCTATATTTAAAGTAAGACTTAAAGGTAAGTAGGCGTTGTTCAGGCAAAGGTACATATATGTAGGAGTTTCAGTCAAGAGAATGGATAAAGAAATGTCATGTCCAAGGAAATAAGAAACGGTTGATGTATCAGGAATACAGAGCAGTATAAGGTGAGATTGAAGACAGATAGGTCCTTGTTAATCATGCTAAAGATTTTGGCCATTTTTCTAACAACAGAGGGACATTTTGAGCTGGGGAGTATACAATTGAATTTCTTTTTGTTTTGTTTTGAGAAACACCTAATTCTGGCATTTAAAAGAGATTGTTCAAAATTGCGTGGAGGTAGGTAGAACAGAAGCCTGATTTGATTGTACTGAGGAGTGAGTGAGAACAGGACATGGATCAGGAAGAGCTTATGCCACTTTCTAATTTGGTTACAAGGAAAAAGATGGTTACTGCAGGGGGCTATGAAATTATAGGGTGGTTTGCTTTCACACAGAACACATTTGAGTACGGCTGCTGTAGAAAGGGCAACATTGAAGGAAGAAGGATGTTGCATTTGCAAAGATTCGGAGAAACCTAAGAAATCAGATTTCTTCCAGGGAGCTGACACTATAACTAGGTATACTTGCACTTGAAAAGATCCTTCCTTATACCAGGAAGAACACACGTCACAATATGGCGCATACAATAAGTTACATAGGTTAGCATGAGGAAAAGAGGGTGGGGGTAGTTAGGGAGGATGTGGTATATAAACTGAGCCTTGGAAACTGGGTAAAATAAAGATGTCATCAACTATGATGATGGAAGCTTAGATTCAAGAGACATTTCAAGAGTCTACTTTACTTTTTGATTATGCCAGTAAAATGCTAGGACTGAGGGAAAATCCAGGGTTTCAAACCTAGGTGTGTGTGAGCTGGTGGTACTAATCTGGGAAATAAAAGGGCTGCTTCTCTCTTTCGGTCTCAGAGATGAAATTTTTCTTCTTCCCCTAATGAAGCACAGAACAAAAATAGGAAATGTAGGGTAAGGAATAAAATGGAGAAATTGACCAATATCCAGAAAATACTAAACTCAGTCTCCATTTTGTGGCTTATTTTCTCTCCAAGTCTCCCAGAACGGCAAATCTACACACATCCAAGCATAAGTTCAACATTATTATCCATCTTTGTCTGTCAGTTGGCAGGAAAAAAAAAAAGAGAGAGTAACAATGCCTCATATTGATGAGGGTATGGGAAAGTACGCAGTCTTAGGTACTTGGAGTCAGAGACTGAAACAGAGCAAACTCTGTACAGTCTAGCAATAAATAAAGAAACTATAAACGGGAAAAATTCCATGTCTAGATACTTAATTCAAAAAATGAATTGCAAAAAGTATAGGTATGAGGATGTTCACAGCAGAGTTATTTAAGAAGAGTGAAAATTTTGGAAAAAAAAAACCCCAACATGTCCATTTTTTGAGTAATAATTAAAGTATGGTATATGTGTTCAAGGAAATACCATGAAGTTGTTACCCAGAGATATGGACATATATGTATCAACACAGAAAGTGCTTCACAATCCAGAAAAAAATAACAAGTGACCGAATATGGTGTGTATGTTTGCATCTATGAAGAAAACTGTTTACTGACCCATAATGAATGTCTGGAAAAGAGATACGAACAGAGAAAAAAATCACTTTGGAAAGACATGTAACCAAATGTTAAACATGCATGAGAATGGAATTATGGCTGCTACTTAGTTTATTTTTGTTTGTTAATATTCTTTTGTATTTTCTTGGTTCTTTTTTTCAACTTTTTATTTTTATTTAAACGATAAGAGTAGTGGTGTTTCCCCTGTGACCCACAAGGCCCTGTGGACCCTGCCCTGCCCCTTCGCGGGGATGGAAGGGTGCCTGGGCCCCCCACTTATTCTACACCTCTCATGTCTCCTCACTGTGCCAGACTAGAGTCAAGCTCAACAGGGTCTTCTTTCCCTGCGATTCCTCTAAGCCCATTCCCTTGGCTGTGGTTTCGTTCATCCATTCATGAGGGTCACTAATCAGATGACGAGGCATTTGGCTACCTTAAGAGAGTCATAGTTACTCCCGCCATTTACCTGCACTTCATTGAATTTCTTCACTTTGATCTCTTGTATTTGCTAATGATTCAGTAATTGATACAGATTGTTCTTATAAGGAAAATGTGGTTTTTAAGCTTAAAAATCCAAATCTAAATAATTCGGCATGATACATACATACCAACATTGTTGTCCATCTACATGCTTAATGGGCTATCCACTATGAAAGGGAAAATGAATTGAAATTTTGGAGCTAAGATAAGTAAATGAAAAGCCTTTTCATACTTAGGATACCACAGACTATTTTCTCCTTAATGTGATATTATCCTGAATGAGTCTCTAGAGACTTGAAAGTGTTACATCACCTCTCTAAGTATTCAACGAAAAGTAAGAGGCAGTAAAGAAAAATGGCCTTTCAAAATTGGACAAATGCCTGAGTAAAATCCAACTCCTCCAGAGCTGAGACTAAAAACCCATTTTCCTTAGAATGGTCCTTGCTCCAGATCAGAAAGCATTCTTTTAGGAATTCAGGTCTCTCCATGATGGACATAGCTCAGTTTAAGATTTTTGGGATCTTAATGCATAAAGTAACTATGGAAGTGCCTTTCACTTGGATGGCTCACCGAAATGAATGAATTAATGAAAGAATAATTAGATAGGTAATTATTGGCCAACAGGCCAGCCTGAGCATCAGAAATTTTAAGAAGCTGAAAGTGACAAAATTATAATCATGCTGCTATGAAGTAAGGCAAGTACATTGCTCTTAGACTCTACTGAAAGTAACACCAAAAAACGATATCGGAAAAATGCTGTCTCAGTTAGTTCCGGCTGCTACAACAAGTACCACACACTGGATGGCTTAAACAACAAACATTTCTTTCTCACTATTCTGGAGGCCAGAAGCCCGAAACCGGGGTGCCTGCGTGGTCAGATTCTTGGTGAGGGTCCTCTTCCTGGTTTTGTACTCGTCTGGCCTTTCCTGGGCGTGCACACTCAGAGAGAGATCCCATGTCTCTTTCTCTTTACTAAGGGTGTTGATCACATCCTGGAGACTCCCCCCGCCCCCGAAAGCCATCACAAAGGGGAATAGGACTACAACATATAATTTTGGAGGAGACACAAACATTCAGCCCACAGCAAACGCCAACTTAATTTCCAGAGGCAGAATGTCTCCTTCATCCTATTGTTACCACTTATCCATCAATCAATGCTATTGTTTTTCTACAGGAAGAACGGAGTCAACAAAAGTTGGGTAGTCAGCATGAGTGCCTAGAAAAAAGGAGACGTCAGAGAAAAAACTTGGCACTACCCACTCAGCATGTCCAGTGGACAGGGGGATAGTCTAGCCCTACAACTACTCTTCCCAATCCCCCGTGGCAAGTGACCACAGCTCAGAGGCTGAAAAATCAGATTATTATAGGGTGATGTCATTAAGCATTTAGACATTACAATGGTCTCTCCTCCCCTCTCAACCACCATGGCTCTCTGACTCTCATTCCATGTTCACTAAATAGCTTCTGATTGTAATGTACTTTCCCATACAGATTTTGCACAGGGAAGGAATGTGCTGCTCTTGCAGACTTGCCAAGTCCATGGCATGCCCACATTTCTCCTCTCGGCTAGCTAACTGTCATTCTCATTTATGCAAGCCCCCTTCCATGAGCTCACTTGGTGTATGCTGGATATCTAGAGATTAAACATGGTCTAGGAATTCCGATCGCGTAAGATAACGTCCCTTAACTATTTGCTCACTCATAGACTTTGACCCCTTGCTCACAGTCTTCCTCTTTGTTTCACAGTCTGCCATCCTCATGGGTGATTTAAATACCCAGATGGCTGTCCCTTCCAACATCTGGCCTCTTGGTTCTTTGACATGCAAACGTTCCCATTACGTTTTCCTTCACTCCGCCTCATCCACCTGCTTGCTCCCAGGGCCAGATTCTAGACCTCATCACCACCACCTGAAACTCTTTTACATTCCAAATCATTAAATCATATTTCTTGTTCTCCCACCACAACTGCTTTCTAGCTTGCTAGCTCACTGCTGTCACGTCAACTGCTTCCTAAGTTCCTTTAAGGAATCAGAGCCATTCAGAGTTTTCTCCCAAATTTTTGTGGCCATTTTCTAGATATTTTCTCATGAGCTTTCTTTCTTTCTTTCTTTCTTTCTTTTGACTGGGATAAAATAGCACAACATAAAAGTTACCATCTTGATCGTTTTACAGCGTACATTTTGGTGGCATTTAGGTACATTCTCACTGTTGTGCAACCATCCACCTCCAGAACTCTTCTCATCTCGCAAAACTGAAACTCTGTACCTATTAAATCCTAAGTCTCAGTTCCCTCTACCTAACCCCAGCCCCTGGCAGCCACCTGTCTACTCCCTGTCTCTTTGAATTTGACTATTCTAGGCACTTCATATGTCATACAGTAGTTGCCTTTTTGGGACTGGCTTATTTCACTTAGCGTAATGTCCTCATCCATGGTCAGCCATGAGGTCATGAGAGGTTCATCCGTGTTGTAGCACGTGTCAGAATTTCCTGCCTTTTTAAGGCTGAATAATACCCTATTGTATGGATAGACCATGTCTTGTTTACCCATTCATTTGTTGGTGGACACTTAGGTTGCTTCCACCCTTTGCCTAGTGTGAATGAAACTATTATAAACACAGGTATACTCATGTATCTTTCTTATTGCTGTCAGTCTCTGAAAGGCTTTGTAATTTACTCACCTATGAACCAAACCAGTAATAAAATAATTCCTCAAACATTTGCCATTTATCTTCTCCCTTTGCCTTTTCTGAAAATGTAGTGATAATGTAGTGATGATTGTGATGGTGCCATTTGACTAAGCCATTCGATACTTGCAAAATGCTATTCATTGATTGGCTCTGCTATCAATGGATATGAGTTCTCTATTAAAGCTGGCTAGCTAGGGGCACCTGGGTGGCTCCGTCGTTGGGCGACTGCCTTCGGCTCAGGTCATGATCCCGGGGTCGTGGGATCGAGCCCCGCATCGGGCTCCCTGCTCCGCAGGAAGCCTGCTTCTCCCTCCCCCACTCCCCCTGCTTGTGTTCCCTCTCTCGCTTTGTCTCTCTGTCAAATAAATAAATAAAGATCTTTAAAAAATAAAAAATTAAATAAAAAAATGAAAAAGCTGGCTAGCTAAAATTTATTTATTAAACATGAAAGGTACGTGAGGTACTTCCTTAAGAGGGTTCAGACCAATAACATGGTTGTCAAATACAGTTTTTCAAAGGACCTGTAGTTAATTGCATGGACAGCTCTCCTTTCCTTCCAGACACAGGGGAAAATTTTACTTCCCTACTGTCATCGCAGTGATGAGAGGCCATGAGATAAATTCTGGAGAATCAGTTGCATGAAGAGTGTGTGCATCTCTTTCAGGCTGAAGTAATGTAGGTTTACTTCTGGGCCCAAACTCTCTCTTCTGCTGCTGCATCAGCTAAGGAGGCCACTTGCTGCAGATGGTACAGCTATAGGATGGTGGAACCGCTAACAAATGATCACTGAGTAGCCATATGGAAAGGCATTTGCCCTGGACAGTTGCCCAGAACCTCAACAGACATTTTGTAAACAAGAAATAGACCACTGAGATTTGTGAGATTGTTTGTTTCTGTAATACAATCTAGTCTATCGTGACTAATAGAATAGTGGACTATTTAAGCAAGTTATGAGTGGGTATCTGTCCATTAACCATGCAATAAAAAAAATGAGGTTAGAATGGTTAATATAGAAAGATCCGCCAAATATACTAACTTTAAAAACCAACATACAGGGGTGGGAGGGATGGGGTGGCTGGGTAATAGACACTGGGGAGGGTATGTGCTATGGTGAGCGCTGTGAATTGTGCAAGGCTGTTGAATCACAGATCTGTACCTCTGAAACAAATAATGCAATATATGTTAAGAAAAAAAAAGAAGAACATAGTAGGAGGGGAAGAATGAAGGGGAGTAAATCGGAGGGGGAAACGAACCACGAGAGAGGATGGACTCTGAAAAACAAACTGAGGGTTCTAGAGGGGAGGGGGGGAGGGGTTAGCCTGGTGATGGGTATTAAAGAGGGTACGTTCTGCGTGGAGCACCGGGTGTTATGCACAAACAATGAATCATGGAACACTACATCAAAAACTAATGATGTAATGTATGGTGATTAACATAACAATAAAAAATAAGAAAAACCCCAACATATAGAATTGAGTATCTATTGTTACCGTTTGTATAAAATACAAATAAACACTAACATATGTATTGAAGATCTGCCCAGATATACAAAAAAACTAGTAAGAGAGGTTGCCTCTGAGAAAAGGGAGGGAGGACAAACAGGTGTGGGAGAGACATTTTTTGCTGCTTGGTACTTTATAACATTTAGTATTTAATAATATATTTTTTAAAGATTTTATTTATTTATTTGACACAGAGAAAGAAACAGCTCGAGAGGGAACACAAGCAGGGGGAGCGGGAGAGGGAGAAGCAGGCTTCCCGCTAAGCAGGGAGCCGGATGCAGGGCTCCATCCCAGGACCCTGGGATCATGACCCAAGCCGAAGGCAGACGCTTAATGATGAGTCCAGGCACCCCAGGATTTAATAATATTTTAAAATAATGAATGTGTATGGATTACCTGGCCATAGATAAATAAACATTAAAAGCAGTTATGACAGTCTAAATCAATCCCGTGGTTAGGGGAAGAGAAAAAAAAAAATAAATTTGAGAAATCATGCAGTAATCAGTATGACACAGTTTGAGAGCTTGTAAATATTGGGAATGCAGGGAAGGAAGCAATCAGAGATTACCATAATATAAGTTCCATGAGGGCAACAATTGTAGTCTCTTTTGTTCATCGACAGTACATATGGATTGACTGACTATATAAGGTATCAATTATTGCTATGTTGAAAAAATGTTTTTGTCTCTTGCCATTTACATTATGTTTAGAAATTGGTAATGTCTTTCCTTTTTCATGCAATGAAATTTCAATAAAGAGTTCCTTTATTTTTAATTTGGCCTACTTGTTACCTTCAGGTGCAGGTAACTATTCAATGAGAACATGTTAACAAAATATAAAACCACACCTCGGAAATATAGAATTAAACATAATGCTTTTGAGTTTATCAAACATTAAATAGTTGGGACTTAAAGGTCTTTATGAATTGGAGCGCCTGGGTGGCTCAGTTGGTTAAGTGACTCTTGGTTTCGGCTCAGGTCATGATCTCAGGGTTGTGAGATTGAGCCCTGGCGTCAGGTTCCGAGCTCAGTGCAGAGTCTGCTTTTCCCTCTGCACCTCCTGCTTGTTCTCTCTCTCTCTCTCTCTCTCTCTCCCCCTTTCTCTCAAATAATTAAGTAAAATCTTTTTTAAAAAAGGTCTTTATGAATCTACGGCAAACTAGAAAAATATAAGCTGTTTTAGAATTCAGAAATCACTTTACATAAAATAACATTGGCTTTAAGGTATGATATCACTTGTATAAAGCTATTCCTGAATTTTTTTTTAATTTTATTTTTAAGTAATCTTTACACCCAACATGGGGCTTGAACCCACAACCTTGAGATCAAGAGTTGCATGCTCTACTGACTGGGCCAGCCAGGTGCCCCTATTCTTGAATTTTGTTTAAACAGTTTTGTTTAGGAGCACCTGGGTGGCTCAGTGAGTTAAACAACTGACTCTTGATTTCGGCTCAGGTCATGATCTCAGGGTTGTGAGATCGAGCCCCCATAGGGCTCCATGCTCAGCAAAGAGTCTGCTTGAGATTTTCTCTCTCCGTCTCTCTCTGCCTCTCCCCTCCACTCACTCTCTCTCAAATTAAATAATCTTTTAAAAAATAATAATAAATAAATGTTTCTGTTTGGAATCTTCCAAAAAATAGCACTCATTTGTTTCAAGTTACTACATATTTTGCCTACCTGGTCTGAATGTGGGATCCTTATTCTTTTGTGAATTGTTGGAATTTTGCATAGATACACTGTAAATAGCATTGCCCGTCAGAATTACTGTCCTTTCTCTTGTGAATTTTGAAACTATTTCAACCATGTGAAGCCAACAGTGTCGTATGTCATAGAACAATTTCCAATCCGTCAAACATGTAAGAGGAAGACAAATTGCTTGGTGTGGAGGGAAACCCTTTACGGGTAAGCAGCCCAGCTCTTTCTCCAAATAAAGGTGGAAGGAGTGCCGAGAGTGTTCGTGTTACTTGAGGAGGTGGTGGTGGAGGGGCGAGATCACCTTTCCTCTTCACAGGCACAGGTAGCCCAGTGACCCAGAAAGGGCTATGGGAGGCATCCCCCAGTGGCAGAACTCTGCCTCCCAGCGACTATGCTATGGGCACCGAAGCAGGTGAAAGTGTACCTGACTCTCCAGTCCATTCGGTTTGTTAATTACTGATGCCCAGGCTGAGATCAAGAGGCTTCACCATGCTAAGCTTCGGCCTGAAATTCAGCCTCCCTGCTCTGGCCCAGAAGATCTCTGACTAGTGCCTGGTCCTGCGTGGCCTCAACATTTTCTGGGCCGTTCCCACATCACACGGCAACGTTGGCATCTTGTACGAACTCCAGGCAGAAAGCTTTCCCCCTAAACCCGCTTTCAGATTTATTTCCGCTTTCCCAACAGCTGACCTCATTCATGACCTTTTCCTTGTTTTTGGCATCCCTCCTCCGTCATGATTTTTAGTCATCCCCTTGATTATGCTGCTTCTGGCTGCTTAAGGGAAACACCTTACCTTGCCTTGCTCAGCCTCCTTGACCTCTCAGGCTTCTGCAGGCAAGACCTTGCCATGTACCCTGAGTCCCCCAGTGGAACCTAGACAAATAAATAGGAGATTTCCAGACACTATGTATATTCAAGGACAATTCACATAATTGGTCACCTCCAGGATCATAAGGAAATATGACGGTCAACGTGTCACTGCATTTGTCAGCATTCCGTGATATCCTGACCCCCCCAGAAGTTAAATCTCATTTCAGTCAACTATAAGGAGTTGTCAAAATTCTTTTGCACTGCGGGAATTGTGTTGTCTTGAAACAAAGTTGTTTTAAATATAAATTGCTTTCCCAGCACCATAGATTTGTTTAAAACAAATTTTCTATTTTTCTTATAGGTTGATTTAACTTTTTTATACACATGCCAGATACTAACTATAGGAGTGTTAGATAGTTGCTGTTTTGTTGCCTTTTTGTGGGCTTAAAGAAGGGCTTCCAGCACCTCAGTCCCCTTATGATTTGGACAGAATCCCCCACTGCGCAATCCCCTCTGGTACAGAAGTCACAGTCGTCAAGTAAACCATCTTCCTCTTCCTGGAGGTTTCCATTCAGGCAAGAGACCGAGACTCTCTTCGGAAATTTCTCGGGTCATCTGAAAATGATTCATGGTGATTTATCTGAGGAATTTATCTTAGATACTTTTAAATATTTATTTATTTATTTATTTATTTATTTATTTATTTATTTATTTATTTGAGGTGGGAAGGGCCGAAGGAGAGAGAAAGAATCTCAAACAGAACCTCCGCTGAGCACAGAGCCCAACATGGGGCTTGATCTCATGACTCTGAGATCAGAATCTGAGCCAATACCAAGAGTTGGACGCTCAATTGACTGCAGCACCCCAGCGCCCCGAGGAATTTATCTGAAACGAGAAAGGCAGTTGTCCGCATGCTCCATCCTCATCAATACCAATTTCTTCAGACTCGTAAAAAGAATCCCGTTTCACCATGCTTTGGGGGGATTATCAGGAAAAGTCCAACACAACAAAAGATCCGAGTGACTAGAACACATCCCTGCTATCTCCTGTGTTATTGCATCTTGGCACCCCTGTACCCTCTTGCCTGGTGGCAACTACACGTACTTTTGATAGATTCGATTCCCCTAACCATCATGGTAAGCAGGGCTGCCTAGTCTATGTGTAAATTAGGAAAAGATGATCCTTCTTCAAGATGTTTTATGGACATCTGTCAGAAAATTGTTACAATACACTGATTTTATTAGAACAAGGCACTTGACCACCTTAAGCCCAAAAATATTTGACCAGGACACGTATATGATTCCATAACGAAAAGCGCGTACCTTCCATGTGGCAGACATGACTATAACTGCTTTTTGAGTCTGCCTCCCAATGGCATGAGGAGTCGCAAGCAGCTAAGTGGAGGTAATTGCTTCCAGTTTAGTGGAACCATAATTATTTCCCTGGCAGAAGAAATCTTGGAGTACTAAGAATTCAAAATCAGCAGAACCCCATGAAGGAAGGAAAAGTGGATCATTAGGTTTAATAGGGAGAGGTACCATTGGGTTTAATAGTGAGAGGTTCCACACATTTGTTCTCAGACCCATATATTATATTACTATTTCTCTCCGGTTCAGAGCACATACCACATCTACACGTTACCACCCCAGATCGGCACGATGTTGTTCCCTGAGCTACATAACTGAATATTCAATAGACATTCTGCTAGTCTCTAAAGCAAACTATTTTGATCCCACAGGCATCAGTATATTGCCTTATCTCACTAAAAAAATAAAATGTTAAAAGCAATGTTTTGAAACAGAAGCTGTGAATGAGTCAAGTGTTCCATACATCTATAGACTGCTGCTTGCAGGTGTATGGCTGTCAGGAAAAGCAAGCCCAAACCCCACATAAATGCCTCTTCCAGGAAGAAATGTGATCAGTTTGATGCCAAGCACCTTTCTGGTCTCACGAGAGTTGGGTCCCACGCTGGAGGCTCCTGTCTGCTTCCTGCAAATGTCAAGTTGGACATTCAGCAGTGACGGCAGGCAGGCCGCCTTGGTGAGGGAAAGTCTGAATAGCTGAGCCCATGCATAGATTCTATTTAGTCTCAGGGTCACCACCTGGTTTATGAGCTCATCGCCGCCACAGAGTATCTCACAGGATGTCCAGTTTTATTAAAAACATCTCATTTACAATGGGAGGTTCATGAATGGAGTTCTCAGGACCGGTGTTCAACCCCTACCAGGAACTGATCGCAAGCCCAAAGCTGTTTCTCAAAAGGAGAAATATTACTTGTCAAAGAGGATTAGCTTATGCTCAAACATCCTATGGGCCTCTACTGTGATTCATTTATTGGAACTTTTTCTTTCTTTCTTTCTTTCTTTCTTTCTTTCTTTCTTTCTTTCTTTCTTTCTTTCTCTCTCTCTCTCTCTCTCTCTTTCCTTCCTTCCTTCCTTCCTTCTTTCTTTCTTTCTTTCTTTCTTTCTTTCTTTCTTTCTTTCTTTCTTTCTTTCTTTCTTTCTTTCTTTCTTCTTTCAAGAATTTATTTATTTGAGAGAGAGAGAGTAAGAGGGAGAGAGAGCACAAGCTGAGGGGTGGGGAGGGGCAGAGGGAGAGGGAGAAGCAGACTTCCCATCAAGCAGAGAACCTGATGTGGGGCTCCATCCCAGGACCATGAGATCATGACCTGAACAGAAGGCAGACGTCTACCGACTGAGCCACCCAGGTGCCCCCTGTTTATTGGCATTTTCATTGGGTTTAGATAGTGTTCCAATCTGCTGTGGGACTTTTGAGTCCTGTTGGGTTCACTAGGTCATAAAGGTCAAATAGTACAGCTGCCTGCCTTGAAGCTTACATTTCCCAGCCTTCTCAGATCCCAGGTCTCGGTCAAAATTTGCAGCCATTTGGGCCACCCTGTAAGTGAATCAAACAAACACACCCATAGTATATGTTACTTCCAGAATTCAGTGAGGCTGATCGAGCATTATGCCTTTTTCTCTATCGCAGTCCGATGCAAGGTATATTAATTTGTCCTTCACCTTGACAAGGATATCCCCATGGACTTCAGACAGGTGAGAGCCCCCTCTAAAGTCATTTCTACTTTCTATAATTGGGTATTTTCAGCAGGAAACAATAATGTATTAGATTAGCATGATGCCCCATGAAATGATGAGACTATCAGGTACCCTTTGGCCAAATTGTGGCACACAGTTCAAGAGCTACTGTATTCCTGAGCCCAGTTAAGTAAACTTGTGCTCCTGCCAAGTGAAAAGAACCTTCTGAGATTATTTATTGAAATAGCATTTGTGAGATCGACAGGTGTAAACTGAAAACTGTTCTTATTTGCTCCAGTAATTATATCTGGATTGGCGACTAGAATTTGGAAAACAGATTCGGCTAATGATAATCAACTGGATAAGGATGTTTATGAAACATTTGGGAGACTCTGGTGATTTCTGCATGGGTCAAACCAGCTACCTCTGCGTCTTCTAGGTCTTGGAAGGTAATATTTAACTTTGTATTTCCACCGCACCTTTCCCAGCCTCCTCCTGAGGATGTGATATGGCTTTCGATTTACTTTCTGATGGGGAGAGGGAGTTATAAGAGTTTTCCTTGGTCCTTCCTACCATAATAGCTAGGGTAACCATATAATTTATCATTAAAACCAGTACATTTTTAAAAAAGATTTTACTTATTTGTTTGAGAGAAAGTAGAGTGAATGAGAGAGAGAGCTCAAGCAGGGCTGAGGGTCAGAGGGAGAGGGAAAAGCACACTCTGCTGAGCAGGGACCCTGACTCGGGACTCAATCCCAAGACCCTGAGATCATGACCTGAGCCGGAGGCAGATGCTTAACTGACTCTGCCACCCAGGTGCCCCTAAAACCAGTACATTTTTGATACCGAAAAAGGACTTTTAATAATTATGCTGGAAAGACAGATACAAGCTGGTGCTTTAGGGGGTCAGGAGTCCAGTGTGGGGATTTGGTATTTGCTGAGGTTATCTGTACTGGTGATGCACTCAGGAACCAGGAGAGTCATCATCAGATATGATCAGGAGCCCACTGAGCCTCCACAAGCTGGACTGGGTTCATGACTCTCTTTCAGCCTCCACCCTACCCAGTGAACCACACCGATGGTCTCTCTGCATTCCCAGAGATCAGTGTTAAGCTCAGAGCCAATGTTCAACAATCCCTGAGAAGTCTGGGTATTTGCCTTTCCCCACTGCACTGTCAATCTGGTAAATGAATGCTTTCCCTTGTGGAAAGTTGGAAAGAAAATCACAGAACACACTAGCATATTACAGGGTGCTTTCCTAGGTACATCCTGCCTCATCCCATTGTGCTAGGGATGCGTGTGTACAGACTCAGGTCCGAGAATTAGGTGAAAAGCTGTGATCATTGTGGGAGCTGAAAACTGGCCTGTCCCAGCCCAGAGGGGTGTTGCTGTTGTTATAGAAATCAAATAGAACCTCCATGGGCTCTTCTCCAGGGACTCTAATTATAGGCCTGGAGATTATCAGGGTTGGTGGAGGTCAGCACACAGACTCAGATTTCCCTGGCTTGATAACTTCCTCAGGTGAGGCTCTTACAGGCGCTGAAAGCAAGGCAACTGCAGACTTCTCCAAAGAGGAAAGAGACAACCCTCTGAGACATTCTGTTCCTTCCCAATTTCTTTATTCCTATCTTTACAGATCCAGTCTTTTTCAATCCCTACTCTAATTTTCACACAAGAGACTGAGAAGAGCTGTGGATTCAGTTGATATTACTCAACAACCCACTGGATCAAATTCTGTATTTTATTTTGGCCAGCAACTTAGAGATAAAAGGTTTTGTGTGTTTATTTGCCCTTTTTTGTTTTTTTTTTTTTTGGTAAGCGCTGCTATAGGAGTTTCTTGTTACTCACTAACTTCAAGCTTTTTGGAACCAACTGAAACAACTCTTTCATCCAATCTTCCTCAATCTCCTAATCCTAGGTTGAGCCTGAGATTCATTGTCTACACCGGGACACTTTGGAGAGTAAAATGGGTATGCTAAAGAAAATTATGCTGGGATAAGAAGCATAAAATATCCAGGAGACACTGGATATGTAATCCCTCAACTCATGCCCTGTATATTGTCTCATGGCATTAGCCATGTGGTTGCCCGAAGTCTTATCTTCAGTGGATATTTCATTCCAGATGATAATTTGATTCAATCTGAATGAAAAGGTTGCCAGAGCAGCATGCTTTAATACTTGCTTACTTTTATTTTAAGTGCAAGCATACCAGATAATCAGCTCTAGATCCCCTTTACTCCCATCAGGATCTATTGCTAGAAATTTTCCTGTATTCACTCATCTTACCAATTTCTTCTAAGTTAGAGTATTAGTATCAAATGATACCTAACAGAGAGTGTTGGACTGCCTGGAATCCCATTAAGTAACTGTTTAACTTCAAAGGATGGTATATTCTGGAGTGCCTAGAAGATGTGAGGTAGGGTCATCTACTTTGGTGGCCTCTGATACCAACATCAGATCTACCACAAAAATGGCAGAACAGCTCTCATTCGGTTGTATTTTTGACATCTAATTACTATCATGTGTTTTAATGGATCATAGCCTAATTCAAAAAATTTACACAAAGCATTTGCTTTGTACATTAAAGAGGGCATACTCCTAAGTCATATAAATGTGTATTTTTTTAAAAGATTTTATTTATTTGACAGAAAGAGACACAGTGGGAGAGGAAACACAAGCAGGGGGAGTGGGAGAGGGAGAAGCAGGCTTCCCGCCGAGCAGGGAGCCCGACGCGGGGCTCGATCCCAGGACCCCGGGACCATGACCTGAGCCGAAGGCAGACGTCCAACGACTGAGCCACCCAGGCGCCCCTATAAATGTGTTTTGGCCAAGGCGATATATTTGTGTAATTTGCAGACTCAATTGTATGGTTTAGAGCTAAAGCTTTGTTTTTTTGTTTTTTGTTTTCACTACCTAGAGAAAAAAAGAGTGATTCCAACGTGTACAATAAGAGAATGAAGAACAATGCCAATGGAATCACAAATGGGGCGAAAAGGAATTATTTTCATGCTTTTGGAGGACAAGGGAATCACAACCAATCCTCTGGCTCTAGGACAGGATTTCCTCATCAATACGTGGAGAATTGGATTCGGTGAATTATTAAGTAACTTCCAGCTCCATTAATTCTATGAATTTATAAAACTCCAGCATGGAAAAGTGTATGAATAACTAGCTATCACTCAATGTTAGAAAAGGAGAGTTATTATAATTATTTAAAATGTACATGCTTACGAAGCTCAGGGTGTTTTTTGTTTTTGTTTTTCATGCATGCAGGAGAGGTGGGCTGGAGGGAGAAGAGCTGCCAGGCTTATTCCATGCTTTGGCAGAAGGAAGTCAATGTAGGCGTAGTTCAGGAAATCACTCTGTCACCAGTCTGGAAGGTTCTGAAAAGAGGTGCTTGACAAGAGGGTGAGCATGCTAGAATAGAGGGAACCACCCATATGGACGCTACAGATTTCAGTTTGGGTGTGGTGCTGTCGGCTTTTTCCTTTTTGACATGGATCACACCCTTTCCATGCCAACTTGGATCTCAAGCCTTTCCTAGGATGGGACTTTACCATTTGCAACAAGATATACATTTCCTATGTGGTTCCAAGAAACTTTGCTTTGGGAAAATGAACCATGACTCATGTTCCAAATGTTGCACTCCAGAAAATCGAATGATCTTTTCATGTTTCTATTTTGAAAAGTTCTTTGACGATGATTTAAATGGCCCATCTTAGTACCTTTGAAGTCAAATAATTGTGGCCTCTTTTGGATGGAAGCCTTGATACAACAGTACATGTTTCCCAGAAACGATCTCTTACAAAAGAAACTAAAGAAAAGAAGTATTTAAAAGCAGATGTCTTACAACTGCTTTGGTGATTTAGGAGCAGACACAGTTCATCTTCTACCATGTTGTCTGTGTGTATGTGTGTATGTGTGTGTGTGTGTGAAGTCTTGGATTTAATTAACAATGATGAAAAACAGTATTATAAGAAAACAAACATGGATTTGCCTTTGGAAAGTCATTTTTATTGAATGGCTCAAAACCTGCTGAACTTACACTTACCAAGCAAAACTCTATGATTTGATGTTCCTTTATTTTGAATCCAGGTTTCCCATTGAAAATGCGGGCTTTGATCTTTATCTGTGACTTGCTCAACGTAGGCCTCAACATGTTCCATTTTGTAAGAAATTACTGTGCTCTACTTCTGGAATGAATTTCCCCAGGGCTTCTTAAATGGTTTGTGCTTTAAGGCATGATAGTTTAAATTTTTTCCAATTTGATCAATTCCCTTTAAATTTGAATGAGATTCTGCTTTTCTTCCTGTCCTCAGATAACACTATTGACTCACAGTCAGGGGGCATGCACTTGGAGTAGATTTTGTAGCAGTGGTGATGAGAATCCATCCAGACCTGGGCAGTCTCGGTCACTTCTTCTTGGGACTAAACGTGTTCCCGTTAGGGTACTGGTGTAGTCTTTAGCTGTAGATCAGAGCAAAACCTGGAAGTTCACACTGGTCTTACTCTTAGCCTGGGTCACCTTGGCATGTTTTCTGGCCAGTGGAATTAACAGACAGCAGACAGTTATTTTCATCTTTGAAGTAGATCCAGGCTTTTGCTGTCTTGTTTTCTCTTTCCATTTCCTTAGGTTGGAGTTGCTTTATTTGCTGATATTTCCTAGCTTAGGTTGAGTTTCAAGCCAAGGACATTACTGCAAGAGTAGCAAGAATAGAAAATCAATACCATATTGATTGCCTGTGAGAATGATTATGAATAACTTCAGTTTCCTCTTTGTAGTTTAGATTTATTGTTCTATCTTCCCCATTTATGGCTCTCCGAGTTTTCATAATGAAAATGTTGTGATTGAATCAAAGACGTGGAAGAAAATTATTTTGTCTGTACAAGTCTGTAAATTCTTAAATGGCGGGCTTTAAAAAAAAAATCTTTCATTACAGATGTAAAAAGAATTATTTTCCTCTTCAGTTTTTTCATAAGAAAAGTGTCATTTTCCTGGTCGCATTTATAATAAAATGGCCCTGTTTAGGCTGATCTAACTTAAGGTAAAAATATTTACCTGTTCACAACAATTTTCACTCCATTTTAGTACCAGAAAAAATGTATTGCATGATAATGCAATTTATTTTAGATCCGGCATTCCCTTCAAACTTCGAGCATGAGAAAATAATGTTTAGCAAACCTATGAACTTAGAAATGTTTTAAATTTTAAAGAAATCTTAGAGAACTAGGTCAAGCCTTAAGTGTTTTTGGACTTAGGAGAATGTATTCTTTAGCTGGCAGAAATTGGGGAAGGAGGCAGGGATGGAGGAATCTGCCGGCCTTGGTAGGGTCCTAGAGAAATATCATTCTGCAGATAGAGGGCGGCTTTTGGGGGCTCTTTAAACTGCAGGGACATTGATCCAGACTCTACCTTTGGGAAAGCTGATTTGGAAAAGAACCGGAATCTTGCTGTCATCTTCAATGCTGAATCACTTCCGCTACTTCGGCTGCAGGCAACAGAAATGACCTTAGCTAATATAAATGAGAAGCAATTCACTAGAGGGATATAGATATTTCCAAAACCCAGGAAATGCTGAGGACACAGACCTCAGTAAGGCCTGGAATCAGAACACTGTTGGTGATCCGAGTGTCCACTGAAGTCCCGACACAGGCCTGAAACAGTGTCAATTTATTTGTTATCCCGTCTGTCTTGCCCTTGAGATTGAAATGCTGAGAGAGAGAGACAGAGAGAGGACAATTTGCCTCGCCGGACCTAGGGTGGGCAAGGATCTCTGATGGACGTACTGCTATGACTTTATTCATGGGGGATGGGGAGGGGTCTCAGAAGGAAACAGGAAACTATTACCAGAAGGGCAGGAAAAAACCAACAGGTCCCCTATGGGCGGTATTTTTCTCCCCCTCACGTTTTAGGACTTGTCATAATCTTTTGTTTGTCCCTATATCTCATAGCCTTATACTCTTGACACTGTCCTCAACTCTTCTCCACCCTTTCCACTACAGGCTCACCCCACAAAAAGAATTTTTTTAAAAAACTTTACTCCAGCTCTGAGAGGACTGCGCATTGAGTTCTTACTTTGGTTAGGTTATGCCTTGTGGGTTAGTTCTAGCATAGGCTCTGCCTTGCTCCTGAGGGCCTGTCATCTTGTTTCTGAGATTCCAGTTCTAGCGACTACGACCTTATCTTATTTCTTGGATCTGAGTAGGAATAAAACCGTGATGTGCCTTTTGCTAGGCTTGGGTGCTTTCCTTCACTTCCAGTGGGTAGCCTACTGCCCTGTTCTCTACCAGAAAACTCCCTGGAGCTCTCTGTCTGATTGCTTCTAGATTTTCCAGCACCATGCTTCTGGTGCTTCTTCCATCAGAACACTTCTGATATTCCCGCTGGGATCCTGCTGATGCCAAGTGTCTGTCAAATTTTCTCTCTTTTTTTAAAAATAAAGAAACACCTCTTTATAAGTTCTGGCTCGTCCAGTGTTCCCACTTAATTCTACCTTTTAAATTCGCTTTAGTAAATATTGAATAGATATAAAATCCTAAGGATAATTCATGTTTAAAGAAATACCGAATAATGACCTCCAATGTACCTGCCACCCAGTTTAAGAAACAGGATGCAATGTGCTTCTCTCTCTCTTTTTTCCTCATTAGATATTGGTGTTTTCTTTATTATTTTTATTTTTTAAAGTTTTTATTTAAATTCCAATTAGTAAACATACAGTGTAGTATTAGGTTCAGGTGTACAATATAGTGATTCCACACTTCTATTTAACACCAGGGGCTCATCACAACAAGTGTGCTCCTTAATCCCCATGACCTATTTCCCCCATCTCCCAACCCACCTCCCCATCAGTTTGTTCTCTATGGTTAAGAGCATCTTTGTTTGTTTGCTTCTCTCTCTCTTTTTTCCCCTTTGCTCGTTCACTTTGTTCCTTAAATTCCACATATGAGTGAAAGCATATGGTATTTGTCTTTCTCTGACTGAGTTATTTCACTTTGCCATAATACTCAGTAGCTTCATCTTTGTCATTGCAAATGGCAAGATCTCATACTTTTTTTTTACAGCTGAGTAAGATTCCATCATATATATATATATATATATACACACCACATCTTCTTTGTCTTCTTTGTCTTCTATATATATATATAAGATTCCATCATATATATATATATATATATATATATATATATATATATATATACCACATCTTCTTTGTCCATTCATCAAAGCAGGGAAGAATATCCAATGGGAAAAAGAATGTCTCCCCTACAAATGGTGTTGGAATAACTGGACAGAAACATGCCAAAGAATGAAAATGGACTACTTTCTTACACCATACACAAAAATAAATTCAAAACAGATTAAAGACCTAAATGTGAGACCTGAAACCATACAAATCCTGTAAAAGAACACAGGTAGTTACCTCTTTGACACTGGCTGCAGCAACTTCTTTCTAGATGTCTCCTCAGGCAAGGGAAACAAAAGCACAAATAAACTATTGGGATGACATCAAAATAAAAACCCTCTGCACAGCGAAGGAAACAATCAACAAAAATGTCATTCTCTCTTAAAGTAACTCTGTGCCTGACTGGTTAGAATGGGCCCACCCCACCTTTGAGGTCACAGAAACTGTGTGAGACCCTCAGCTCTAATATTGCCAGTGTGATCTTAGGTTACTGCACTTCTCTGAGCCTTAATTTAAGCCTCCTACGTTTAAAGTGGATGACAGCATAGTTAGCACTCATAGACAGAAATGTTTTTTTATCTGAGTGCTCTCAGTGAGTGTCTAGCACTCTGCCCCTCCTCTTATACCTGCTTCCCAGAGCTGCAACCAACTTGTTTAAACCCACTTTGCCCTGAAGTGGGATGTTCACAGGTAGTTGGACTGGAAATCCTTAAATCTTTTTCAGATGAATACAAGATTGGCCTTAAAGCAGAGCCCAGTGGGGACCTAGGGGTCCTGATATGGGAAAGAAGGATACACAGAGGGCCACATTATTTGAGATTCATTATCCCCACCCCCTAAGTTACAAGGTTACATACAGAACTCAAGGTAGCATAACAGGAAATTATCCATCCTTAACCTGACCACTGAAACACTGATTCCCTTTAAACATCCCTCCCATCTTAACACTGGTGTTCGCGCCAACCTGGTAAATCATCTTTGCTGTGGGTCGGTCTTTGCTGGAACACATATCTCAATTATACAATTTATTATGCTAGATATTTACTATTTGCTTAAATGTCTTCCTTCACACTAGACAGAGCTCCTCAAATGAAGGGATCTTTCTTGCTTGCCTTATGTTATTTTCCCTGTGCGCAGCACTGTGACTGACTCTTAGTGGGTGCTCAATACATGTTTGTTTCATGAAAGATGGAGAGGCAGGATTCAGCCTACCCAGGCTTTCTTAACATCACTTTGATCTAAAAATAGCAATTAAGTATTACATGTGCAAACAAAACAAAACAGGAGCTCTAAGATTGCTACTTTGATATTAAGAAGAATCAATAATCAAATTTCACACATGAGTCATGGAAACAAACAATGGTGTCGAATTGCCTTTTTGTATAAATTTTAAAACCCTTAGCCCACATTCCAAACTTCTATCTTGTTATTCCAACCTTAAGGACAACCCAGTCGGGATTCTCTGTTTCAGGCTGGCCTTGTCTGTTCCTGAGTGGGCAGGAAGAATACTTATATTCAGCCAGTAGCAGCAAGCAGGAGCTCTTAATGGGAACACTGAATCTCCCCGGAGGCTACCACCTACACCCCACGTTCCCCACCCCCAGTGTGCTGTCACATTATGAGTGTGGGGAACACTCTACAATGTTGGCAGACAGAACCACACCCAGAAGTTAGTTAATTTCAGTTTAAATGGTTATGTCCAAGGGAATTGCCACCCATAGTTGAAATTCCCTGGCTTATATAATACCACTTGTTTTGTTTTGTTTTTTCTTAAAAGAAACCCCATTCTGCTAGCAATCAGAATTACTCAAAATTCTAACAATTGTGACATTGTCTTGCAAAGATCATTAAGGGTCTTTAAAAATCCAGTTTAGGCAAAAGGTCTGTAAATATGTAAAACGTTGCATTCAATTAGAAAAAACAGAATTTAACATATCAGATTCTAAGGAGCACATAATAAGTACTCTAACAGTTACTGTGTGTGGGTTGATTCTGCAGGGGCTGAACAGCTCAGAATATTGAAAGAGCAGTATTTCTCTGCGTGGGCAGTGGGCAGGAAGGGATGTCCTCTATGCAGTCAGCCAAGCAGCAAACATACTTGTGATTGCAGTGCCGGGGAAAACATTCGTAAAGCTTATGAGGGTAAAACAATTAAACATAGACTTCTTGTCATCCCGCATGCATTAAAGCCAGGATCAGTAACCTAAAACCGATAGTCTAATTCTGGCTTGCTTAAAAGAGTCCTAAAGCATTCTTGGTCCAGCTCTCACCAGCCCAAAGCAGACCAGGCCAGTTTGAGATACTGTAACTTCCCTTTCCCCCCCGGAGCCATTGGGACCTATTGTACTATTCCACTCCATCCCAGGTTCCTGAATTTAGAGTTCAACTGTGGTTGGCTTTACGTGACTAAGAGACAGCTAGATGACATTTTAATAGGTAAGTTCCAACATGTATCATTCTTAAAAAGGTGAATTTCCAGGCTTTTTAGGCACACTGTGCTTTCAGTCAGTCTTCTCTTATCGGTTCTTGTTGTGTTTAAGGGCCTTAAGAAAGTGAAACCTATTTGTTTTGGAGGGGTGGGGAGGATAAAATCATATTCAAAAGCAGTTTGAGTCTGGAAGTCTTTTTTAAGCGAGGATAGAGAAAAGTAGAGAAAAGAAGCATCTGAAAATGAAACTGCCATCACACACAAAAAAACATCAATCAAGTAATAATTCTTAAATATACTACAAAAGTGCTTGAAAATGTGTGGGAGTGGGACAAGAAGAGGCTCCCCTGGGGAGTACTCGAGGAAGAAGACAAGATTATTGGGGAAAAGTCTACGCTCTTGGGGAAAAGACAATTTGGCATGCCAGGAAACTCACTCATGGAGGTACGGGAAATGATTACTTTCAGAGTTTAGGCCCAGGGATTCTGGGAAGGTTGTATGCAACAAAATTCTCACCCACCTTTTGGTATCTCCTCCCCTTGAAATTGTTCCTGGAGAGATTCTTGGGGGCAAGGAGTAGGAGGGGTTGTGTCCACCAAGTATCATGACAGACGTTGCAAATATCCTCAGAAGTGGTAATGCATTGTTACTATTAATGTTGAATTGTTTCATCTAACACCTAAAGACATAGATGTTCCAGGAAAATTAAGAGCGGGAGATCATTTTGGAGCATGGACCACTGCCTTGAAAGTATGAGAGCACTTGGTTGGGGTAGGAAAGACAGGAAAGAATTCAATGTATTGGGGAAGGTGGCAGTAGGATGGTGGGAATTAGGGGATGGGGTGGGGAAGACATTCTATTTAAATCATATTTCTTCTTAGGATTTTAGAACTATTTTAGTTTTAGGGGCACCTGGGTAGCTCAGTCAGTTAAGTGGCTGACTCTTGATTTCGGCTCGGGTCATGCTCTCAGGGCGTATGTCAGTTACCTATCCAGCATTCAGTTCTGTTGACTGTTGTCTTAGGAAAATCCTGCATTTCCCAGCTAGTGGAAGTTTGGCAAGGATTAAACCCAATCTTGACTCTGAGAGTTGACTTTAATGGGTACAAGCCAATCATTTCATCCAATGTAGGCTAAAGCTGTATGGAGAGACATTTGGGCGGGGGGTACTCCTGGGATATGTGCTAACCCTTCTGCTCTAAGAGACACTCTCTAGCCTGATATATGGTGCCATGTGTTGACACGAGTCTTGGAATGACTGCAGCCATTATACTCCAGAAGGAAGTTAACTGAAATTGAATTTGACACACAATGCAGAGCTAAGAAATCTATAGAGAAATTCAGCCAGAGCAGTCTTGAAACTAAAACCTCGCCTACCTCTGGACTCTTTAGTTATAGAAGCTGGTAAATTCCTTTTGTTACCTAAGCTGGGTTTGGTTTATGTTCTGTTACTTGCCGCCAAAAGACTGCTAACCACTACATGAAGTTCTTGAGGGTTTTGTGAAGATTATGGTCTAGCATAATGCTTTGTATATAAATATTACTTCAAGAAATGATAGTTCCTTTATAAAAATTAATTTAGCAAATCCATGGTGAATACCCATTATGCCTTTATATATATATATATATATAAGACATGGCACCAAGTTTTAGGTCTATGCATATAAATAAGACTGGTTCCCTGCTCTCAAGGAGTTCACAAACTACTAACTGGTATATACTCGCCTTTCAATAAGTCCGTGGCTATCACTAAAAAAGTATAAGCAAACAGATACTGGGTTCTTTCATCTGGAATAGAAAGTTAGGTTACCCAGAATTTAAAAAGTTTATTCATGAGTATAGAAATTTGACTATAATGCTAAGTTACCTGAATATGTTAATGTGGACTATAATAAATAAAGCAGTCTAATAGTTTCTTTAGAAACTTACAAATTGGGGCACCTTGGTGGCTCAGCTCGTTTAACATCAGACTCTTGGTTTCAGCTCAGGTCATGATCTCAGGGTCGTGAGATCAAGCCCTGCATCAGGCTCCATGCTCAGTAAGAAGTCTGCTTGAGACTCTTTCTCTCCCTCTGCCCCTCTCCCCACCTCTCTCTAATATATAAATCTTAAAAAAAAAACAGAAAGAAACTTACAAATAACATAGAATCAATGTTAGATAGGTTTTAACTGTGCTTTTCAATATTTCACGATTCCTGTAACTGTTAGGGCTTCTCTTGGTATCATTTAAAAATATAAACATTCTTCTCCTCTGTGATTCAGAAGAATTCTGAAGTAAGTACTGCACAACTTCAAACATGTTCTATTTAAGTAAATTCAACACAGTTCTAAAGAATCTGTAGGTATTTCATAACACAGAGCATTCTTTTCAAGATTTCCAGTTGAAACTCTGCTGCTGCTAGTGTTTTTGGAGTGGGAGAGTACTATTTTTAGAGCCCAAATTCAGTTGCTATTATGAGCATTTTCTTAAGAGTAGTAATACTCATCAGTAAATATTACTTAAAATTCAGTTGGCTTTAAGGGCACCTGGGTGGCTCAGTTGGTGAAGCGACTGCCTTCGGCTCAGGTCATGATCCTGGAGTCCCGGGATCGAGTCCCATGTCGGGCTCCCTGCTCAGCGGGGAGTCTGCCTCTCCCTCTGACCCTCTTCCCTCTCGTGCTCTCTATCTCTCATTCTCTCTCTCTCAAATAAATAAATAAAATCTTTAAAAAAAAAATTCAGTTGGTTTTTGTAGTGAGTTAGATTTGTTCCTTGATAGTTTGGGGAATACTACCTAGTATATTGTTATGATTCTATCTAAAGTACTTCTAACACTAACATCACACTGAATTTGGTATTATAACAACTAGGTACATCGTGTAACTTTGTAAAGTTGATCATAGTAATTTCCTTCTGCTATGTCATTCTTTGCACATGGGGACACCAACCTGAAGTGGGTGGAGCGTCCTTAAAACTTAGAATGCAGGGCGCCTGGGTGACTCGGTCCGTCGGCTCTTGGTTACATCTTAGGTCATGATCTCAAGGTCCTGAGATCAAGCCCTGCATTGGGCTCCACGCTTAGTAGGGAGTCCGCTTGAGATTCTCTCTCCCTCTCCCTCTGCCCCGCCCCCCATACGCACTCTCTCTCTCTCTCCCTCAAATAAATAAATCTTTAAAAAAAATACTACGTTAGAATGCATCAATAAAGAATTTAGAAAATATCACCTACGTGATCATTAGGCTGGCTTCAAAAGCAACAAAGACAGGACACAAGCTGTACCTAAAATAATTTTCTCTGTTATTTCAATGCAAGCCATTGAGCAAAAGGATGTGTGACTCTCTTTCAGGATCTCAAAGGTTGGCCTATTTAGATGAAGTTTCAATAAGGAGTTTCAATAAATAGTATCTGGTCTCACTTTCACAGGCAAAGTTAATCAAAAATGAATGTGTGGAATGAAAATAGCTTCTCTCCCAGGTAGGAAATAATATCCATAGAATACTTCTTAAGGAAGCAAGATGGTTTTTCAACAAATGATAACTGAAAAAGAAAAGAAGGAAGGTAAGGTAACAACAGAAGGAATAAATACACGTTACTGCTAATCACCATCCTCATGTCTTGCCCAAGAGTTTGAGCTAAACTTTTTGAATCGCCTGTTTGATTGAACACTACAGCTGCCCTGCACGTTTCACAAATTTTTCACCGGCCACATCATACAACATCAAACATAAACAACTTTGCTTTACATTGAAAACATGAAGCAGAGAGGTAAATACCAAGAAAAGACAAACTGGCCAGCAGCTATTACAAAGAAAAGAGCTTTGTTCCCTGTTTCATGTTGTTGGTTTGTTTTGTCCTCTTTGACCATTTGTGTTGTATCAGCTTGAGATTAATTCCAATGATGAATGGTTCTGTCTCCTCGTCTTCCTCGTCTTCCTCGTCTTCATAGTTAATCCTTGTCCACTTATGCAGAATTCAAGTAATTCAACCTTTTGGAACTGAGTCAGTCCTTGTGCATCTGTGATTGAAAGTGAAGGTCATTTCCAAACAAGACAAGGTGGTGTAGATCTCTTTTCCCCTGCTCCTTCCTGCCAAGCATAACTATAAAGCTTGGAAATGGTGCAAAAGATAACCAAAGGAGAAATGTAAGATGTGTTTAGAAGAAAGGTGGTTTGGGACCCCAGGACTGTAGGAACAACAAAATCTCAAGGTATCTCATGTACTTCTATGCAACAGAGGAAGGCCACCCAGACCCAGAGTTTCTTGACTTTCAACCTAGCAATCGAAGGCCCCTCAGGTTGGCTCATTGCTACTCCCGGATGACACTGGAGTGCCTCTAACAACATCACCTGTACACCGGACACCTGACACCACCACGAAGGGGTATGGATTAGGAACATTGTTGGAAGTAAGATACCACAGGGGGTACTGTTTTTCTCTGCTGGGTCTGAGACTCTCCTTTTCAATTCTTTTCCGTTGAGAGATACTGAGGTAGATAGGCAGAGTTGGCAGGAGAGACCCAGTAGCCTGATCTGGGAGACCTCTTTGTCCTCACAGGCCTGAAACTCTCCTTCCTCATTCAGAAACACCCAGGGCAGCAGCGGGAGGCGGGGTGGGGAGTGACCAGTATGGGTACCTCTTTTAAAGCTGAATTAATGCCAGTTTTACACAATCTCCTCCAGATAAAAGAAGAGGAGATGATGCTTCCCAATTTATCTTATGAGGCTAATATAACCCTGATACCAAAAGCAGACAAAGTCAGCACCAAAACCCAAGGAAACAGCAAACGTACAAACTAATATTAACTATGATGCAAAAATCTGCAAAATATTAGCAAACCAATTCTGACAATGTGTTAAAAAATTATATACCATGATCAAGAGGCATTCATTCCAGTTCTTCCAAAAATTAATCCATGTAATCTATCATATCACTAGGCTAAAGAAGAAAAATCATAACAGCATAGCAGTTGATGCAGAAAAAGCATTTGGCTGCAAAATCTCATACCTGTTCATGATCAAAACTTCCAGCAAATTAGGAATAGCAGGTAATGAACACAACGCGATAAAGAACATCTATAGAAAACCTGCAACTAATATCATACCTTGATGGTGGAAGACTAATGTCAAGGTAAGGACATCCACTCTCACCATCTTAATCAACACAGGGCTGGAAGTTCTAACCACGGTGATAAGGCAAGAAAAAGAAATAAAAGGCATACATTTTGGAAAGGAAGAAATGAAATGATCTCTATTGGCAGATGACATGATTATCTACAAAGAAAATCCCCCCAAATCTACAAGATAAAACCTCATAAACTATTAATGGAGTTCAGCAAGATCAAAGAGTACAAAATCAACACACAAAAATCAAACACATTTCTATATACTAACAATGACTATGCAGAAAACACAATTAATAATGCAATTACCATTTATAATTCCTCCCAAGAAAAGGAAATACTTAGATATGCCCATAAGAAATCATGTACAGAATCTGTATGCTGAAGATTCCAAAATGCTAAAAATTCTAAAATGCTCACAAAGGAAATCAAAGATATAACCAACTGGAGATATATATCATATTCACAGAATGGAAGTCTCAGTTGAGTAAATATGTCAATTCTCCTCGTATTCTTCTGACACTTGATTTTGGCTCAGGTCGTGATCCCACAGTCCTGGAAATGAGTCCCGTCCGATGCCGTTCCCCGCGCCCCCCCCCCCCCCCCCGCCCCGCCCGGAGTCGGTCAGGCTCCTCACTCAGCAGGGAGTCTGCTTGGGGATTCTCTCTTCCTCCCCCTCTGCCCCTTCCCCTGCTCATTAGTGCTCTCTCTCTCTCTCTACGAAATAAATAAATCTTTGGGCGCCTGGGTGGCTCAGTCGGTAAGCGTCTGCCTTCGGCTCAGGTCATGGTCTCAGGGTCCAGGGATCGAGCCCCGCATCGGGCTCTCTGCTCCGCGAGAGGCCTGCTTCTCCCTTTCCCACTCCCCCTGCTTGTGTTCCTGCTCTCGCTGTCTCTGTCTCTGTCAAATAAATAAATAAAATCTTTAAAAACATAATAATAAATAAATAAATCTTTAAACAAATAAAAAGGAAGGGGGAAGATCCTTGTAGTGTTTAGTATCACAACTGTGGTGGATATATGAGCCTACACAAGTAATAACATTGTATAGAAGTTCACTTACACACCCAACCAAGTACAAGTAAAACTGGGGAAATCTGAATAAAATTGGTGGATTTTATTAATGTCAATATTCTGGCTGTGATATTATATTCTAATTTAGCAAAATGTTATCATTGGGGTAAACTGGAAATACTGTACAAGAGATTTCTCTGTATTATTTCTTATAAATGCATGTGAATCCATAATTATTTCAAGAGAAATTTCAGTTAGAAGGACTGAAAGTCAGCTTTATACACTGAAGCTTAGAGTTTGTAAATTTAGAACAATTAAAAGGAAGTTGGTTGCAAATGTATACACTTTATTGCTCTAATTTCAGATGCTGAAAAATGTGGACAGAATAAAATAATCTGAGATAATTTTATACAAATGATCCATCCAGGAATGCCTACATAGCTCAGTTGGTTAAGTGGCTGCCTTCAGCTCAGGTCATGATCCAAGGGTTCTGGGATGGAGCCACGGGATTGGGTTCCCTGCTCAGCAGGGGAGTCTGCTTCTCCCTCTCCCTCTGCCCTTCCCCCGCTCCTGTTCTCTCTTTCTCTCTCAAATAAATAAATAAATAAATAAATAAAATCTTTTAAAAAATTATCTATCTATAAGGGATTCTTCTAGGTAATTAGGATATTCATCACTATGCCTAAGCTTTAGGGGAATTCATGTCCTTTCGAAAATGTTCTTTGGTGCCTTTGACAAAGATAATATAGTACTTGGAAACTGGCTGGTATCAATTCTAGTATCAGTGACTAGCAATATTTTGAGGTGTTTTTGAGGAAAAAAAATTCCTATATAAATTAGAATTCCTCCAAATATTTTAAATTTACAAGAAAGAATCTTCCCTTACACTCAACTTTTGTGCTCTTAAGAAAATATAATTTTCTTAAAGATTTATTTATTTGAGAGAGAGCGATCCAGCACTAATGAGCAGGGGGAGGGGCGGAGGGAGAGGAAGAATCTCAAGAAGACTCCCTGATGAGCAAGGAGCCTGATGGGGAGACTCAGCCGCAGGACCCTGAGATCATGACCTGAGCCCAAATCAAGAGTCAGATGCTTAACCGACTGAGCCACCCAGGTGCTCCAAGAAAATATAATTTTTAATAAAAGTGTAAATTATAAGAAGACCTTAGCCATATACTACAGCTCTTTTCCACGTTTGTGCTGAACCAATTCATGATACAATCTACTGGGATGTTAAGTTTTCTACACTGTCAACTGTATCCTTTTTACAATAATTAAGGTCATTGTGAGGAAGGTAAAACATAAATCATTCCAAGATACATAAAATCTCACCTGTCCAATGCTCCTTTCAGCACAGTTTCAGAAGGCCTCCTATAAGCAACCTTCAAACATGAATTTTTTTGGTACGATGATTTATAAGATACCTTATCTTCTGTTGTCCCCCTTGGTGTAGATTGGCAGAGAGCCAAAAGGAAACAAATGAAAATATCAGTTTGTGTTCACATTCTTTTTTTCTGTACAAGATGAATATATAGACTGGCTCAGACCATAAATAGATAAACCTATGTCTGATGGTATGCCAAAAGTCTCAGTGTATCAATACAGTTTTCAGGGCAATGTGGTAATATGATTTCCATTTGAACTTAGTTCTGAGGTTGTCATCTTCCCCAGTTCATCCTTCATCTACAGAAAATTCTTTAAGGGTTTAAGTCTAATCAAGCAGTAGGTCTAAGGTGGCAGTAGGGATCCCAAAACAATAACAACAATAATAAATTAATGTATGAGAATGCAGTGAAGTTAATTCAAACCTGTAAGCAGACCAGAAATTACATGCCTAACAGCCCTTAAATTTGGAAACAGTCTGAGTCAGCCAGAATTCCCCTGGCACTCCCACCTCCAAGAGTCAGTGGAAACCACATCAATTCTCAGAAGCATGTGTGCATTTGGAGCATGGGCATGTTGCCAATGCAATCTCTCCATGGTGATCATCTTGTTATAACATCAACCATCAGAGAACCGTCAGCCCGTGAAAGACAAAGCAAACGCAAAGAGATACTTCAATATCCAATATCTAAAATACAGAGACCATAGTTAATATTTTAAAAATACATATTACTATGAAATATTTTGTAGTCAGTACTAATTTTGTAGGCATGGTAAGTGTGATTACAATTTCAACTTTCAAGTCACTATATTATCTGTTAATTTTTCAAAATGTACTCCATGGTCTTTAAACTCTTGAGAGTTAATTAAATTAAAATGAAATGGCATCCTGAGCTTCAAAGAACAATTCTGCTAGTGAGGAAAATAAAAGGAGGTCTTTACTTGCAAGAGTTTCACTATCAAAAAGGGTATTATTATAGAAAAGAGTTTTTTGTGATTTCTAAGTGATAAAGAATAAAGGAAAGAAGCTACCCTTGGCAAGCATCAATATCCAGAATTTTTTTGGTAGGACCTCTATTGATACCAAGAGGTAATAAGGCAGATTAAAATGGTGATGTGCTGGGCAGCCATTGCCAAATAACAAGGAATTTTGTAAGACGGTTGATACCACATTGATAGTTTGACATTGCCCATGGTGGGAATATTTACACCACGGATATTAGCAAATTCTGCAAATCATAGCCCCCTTCTCCTTCTCAGAGAGCCAGTAGTTAAACATTGACCACCATATCACTGGATTTAACTCACAATTGTTGAGTAAGTTGTCTCTTATATTTGTGATTTTGAGAGGAGGAACTGAGGGAGGTCCTACCTCTTTTAAAAAACTTCTTAACTAGTCTGCTACAATCATCATTAGGCCACTGTGAGATAGAGAAATGGACCCAGAAAGTCTGTTTGATAGTGAGGATTGCTTGTGTATAGTCTTGCATAGTTTTCAGAGCTCTCAAAATGGCTGGTTCCATTTGATCTTTAAACAGTCCTGGAAAGCAGGTTTTAGTACTAGTCTCATTTTACAGGTGTGGTAACTGAAGCTCAAATGGATTTAGTGTCTTGTCCAAGGTTACACACCAATGATGGAACAGGTAAACTTAGGTCTTCCATTGCTAACTTCAGGAAACTTCTACTGTGTCATGTTTCTGAAGTAAAAGTACACTAAATTGGTCATACAGGCTAATTTGGTTTGGATTGGGAAATCTGGGTTGGAGAAGGTTGTAGAGCATGAACTGCTACTCTAAAGTATTCCCAAGCAAGCAGGGAACAATAAAATAGTACCAGATACTTAAGTGGTGAATAGCTCAGGAGAAACTATATTATCAAAAGAAGGCTAGGAATTGTGCCGAAGGCAAAGCTGCCTTCAAACACAGGTGATTTACTGAAGGCATTAAAAAAAAAATTAAAGTATTATAAGATCTGAAGGTTAAGATAGGGAAGGTGATGTCTAGAAATTGCAGGAAGCTGCTCCTACTCCTAACCTTGAAGATATTTAGAGACCTAACTTTGGTCAAGAGCCCCCTTAACAACTCACATCATTCTAGTTAATGGGTTGGTTTGTGTGTGTATTGAAGTGGGTTGGTGTGGGGAACAGGAAAGTTAACTAAAGAGGCCAGGGAGAAATGATCATACGGACTTTGTTCTAATGTGGAGAGGCCCAAGATGAAGGTGATTTGAAACAAAGAGTGACCTTGGGATCAGCTCAGGTTCTAGAAGTGGGATTAAAGTAGAATTCATTTCATAACACTCGGATCTGACTTTGCTTCCAAAGACAGAGATACCCTTTACTTCCAGTGATTTTATGAAGCCAGTCCTCATAATCCAGTCTGAGATCTGCTTTAAAGTGATCTGGGAGTCTACAGTTTGTAAAAAGGGAAGGAATTAAAGGTAGAAAAAACCATTTACTTCACCAGAGAGCAACAAAGCTTTACTCTGAAAAGGACATGGGTCCAGGAGGTTTTTGGAGGTTAATGTGGTTCAATTTGTTTGCTCACATGAGGCAATACGGAGTCAATGTCACCAAAAGTATGCATGTACTGGGGTGGTGGTGGTTGACGGGTAATATAAAAACAACCGTACTCCACAACAAAACACCTACCTATCTTTCTATTATATGTTATATACATAAACACATCTGTATATTATACACACATATGTATGCTATATAACACATATTGTATGTATACGTTATAAAGGCATATTATATTACACACACACACACACATTTAGAACATGGACAGCTCCAGACTTAGAGTGACACCCTTTGTGACTGCTCACCCCCTCCCGGATCTTTTTTTTTTTTTACAGAGAGAGAGACACAGTGAGAGAGGGAACACAAGCATGGGGAGTGGGAGAGGGAGAAACAGGCTTCCTGCCGAGCGGGGAGCCCGATGCGGGGCTGGATCCCAGGACCCTGGGATCATGACCTGAGCTGAAGGCAGATGCTTAATGACTGAGCCACCCAGGCGCCCCCCCCCCGCGCCTCCTGGATCTTGTTAGGGCTTGCCCAATGATATGGTGGCAGTCTCACGCCACATTAGAGAATCCATAAAACATATAATCTCCTTGCAGACAGTAGAGCGATATATGGGAAACTCATATTAGTGAGACCACAATGGAGAGATCATAAAGGGAGAAAATACATTTGAAGCAAGAAGAGGGCAAGAACTTTGGTGAACTGGAGTTCTACAGCGTCCTGCTAGATCATTCGGAGACAGGTCTTATTTTTCAGCAGCATAGATTTGGTAACCCATGAGAAATTAATTTGAGTCACGTTCCTTTGGCTGAGACGTGACAAAGATTAAAGCTGATTCTCACATTTTCATCTCAGACTTTCCAGGGTGTTAGAGTCCCTGGCTGCATGATTTACATTAAGTGGGAAAACTCTGTATTAAGGTGGGGGTAGTGGGGGGAGGCATGGAGAAGGGAAAAGTCAAGAAATAACTAAGAGGTTTTGGGATCTTAGGCTATTTCTGAGTTTTGGTCTCCCTAACATTTGCTCCCCTGTGTTCCTCAACACAGCGGTCATGACGGTTTGTTCAATGGAGAACTGACGTGGCATCCACCAAAAAGGAACAGAGTAGGAAGGAGGCAGTTTTTCCCTCACTCTCCCCACAACAAAATCACAACCCTTTGTTAGAAGGCAGCCCACATGGGTAGCATCAAATCATCAGGAAAAGAAGGCCCTGGCTTCACCCTCAGCATGGACTGGAATGACAGGGGCATTTCAAATTCTGAACATTTGACACGAGATAACCTTCATTTAGCCTAACGAAAGGCTATTGGCTTTGAGAAAGAAAAATGGTGTGCGTAACACACACACACACACAGACATTAATTATATTCTGAATCCAATCCCTCTCTGTCCCTCCATTACTACCTCTCTGGTCCTGGGCAGCACGTGTGAGTGCATTGTTATAATCGCCTCCTAAATGGCTGACCGCACAGTCTTGTCCCATCAGAGCCACAGGAGAGATCTTCTTCAGATGGAAACTGAATTATGTCACAACTTTTCTAGAATTCTCCAGTTGCTTGCCTTTACATACCTCACTTGCAAAATGGACTTAACAAAAGTCTGTACTTGATGGAGTTCTGAAAATTAAGTAAGTACTTGGTGTATGGCAGGCACTCAATAAATGTTCAGTTGTATCTTTGCTATTATTGGTATTTGTATTAAATTTATTCAGTGTGTAATGAGTTGAGAGTTATTTTGTACTTCCACTGTTTATTATTTTTTTCAATCACTCGTGATGTTCAGTTGATAGTTGCTTGGGAGAATTATTAGCCATTGCCAAATAAGTAAGTTCCAGCTATTACACATTTTGAGGCAATATGTAAAGAATGCCCATGTGAAAACCATTTTCTTATGCAAATGATTGCCGGCCCTTGCTTCTTTGTTTGGGACTAGATTTGAAAATACTCTTTTATCTGTGACTAATACTTAAATTTAATAGCACATTTGTCTTAACTGACAGTCATAGAAGTTTCCCTGTACCTCAGTTTTGGCTGCTTCAGAAGATGAAGGCATTTCTCCTTGAGGTACTCTCTGGAACTTCCAGTGTGAAATTTAGGAGTGTCATATCTAGATCAGACTACCCCAAAGACACTCTCCAAATTTGGAAGAGGATAAGACTAATAATTTTCATGGAATGTGCCAAATAGACAAATAGAAAATTTGTTCACGTATATTCAATACTCTTTCATTATTAGTCTGCAATCTATGCAAACACTTATAGGATAACAAGATGAAAGTAAGGGGTAGGGAGGAGTAAGAATATATAAAATAAGATTATTCTAGTGTTGGTTGACCAATATGCATGCCATAAGGTACATGGACTATTTAGAAATAGGTTGCCAAGCTGATTCTAGGCTTCCTAGAAATCAGCAGCAGAAGTAAATATGAGAATGAAATGATTTATGACATCTGTAAGATGAAAGCAAACTAGCTGTTTAAAAGAAGCATGGCTCCTCCTGGGTTTGTAGCTGAGAAATTTGTTCCTTGGGTCCTCATGTGGAAGACACGATGTGATACAGCAAATGTCATCCTTAAAAATATTCTTATAGTAATTACTATAATGAGTTTCATAGGGCTGTCCCTCGATGTAAGCAATATTGGAACAGACGGTTTGGTAAAGCAAGTCTATGAAGGTGTGTTTTGGGGGGCAGTGGAGGAGATACAAAATAGTGTGGGCCAGATAATATCTGCCTAAATATAACAATAAATTTTGAGAGTATCTTTAGGGATTGGAGTGAATATATTTTAGAAAATCCTCTAAAAATATTTTTCAGATTCATTTTCAGCAAGTATTATGTAACAAGGCAGTTTAAAGTTATACTCCCCAACAAACACCTCTCTTGCTAATTAAAGGCAGGCCCTTTAATACACTGACATCCTCTTATCCAAGCCAAATCTAACAAGGGCATGTTCGAACAAACACTAATTTCAAATAGTGTAACCTCCTATTGAGTCCTCGTACCTGGCATATAGAATTTTAAGCAGTTGGGCGCCGGGGTGGCTCAGTCTGTTAAGCGGCTGCCTTCGGCTCAGGTCATGATCCCAGGGTCCTGGGATCGAGCCCCACGTCTGGCTCCCTGCTCCACGGAGCCTGCTTCTCCCTCTCCCTCTGCCTGCCACTCTGCCTGCTTGTGCTGTCTCTCTGTCGAATAAATAAATAAACTCTTTAAAAAAAAAGAATTTTAAGCAGTTAAAAGTTGGAGAATGTTTACTAAAATTATTGTGTACATACGTAGCTGAGCAAATGTTCTATACCATGAAGCCAATTGTACACAAGTAAATATTGATTCTTTGGTTTAAGGAATCTCTCATTCTTTGGGACTTGACATTTGGAAGAAGAGCTGATTAAGCACTGTGACTACAAACCATAGCAATTCTCTGGTTCTGTTTCCTGTGAGTGCTACATGCTACAATTCTCGAAGCTGTGCATAGAAAAAGGTCTTACTTTTCCCCCTGCCTGTCCTTCTCCATCCCTCTCCCTGATACGTACTTAGAGTTGCTCTGAATCAGCTTGGTATAAATTACTAATTTAGTAAGTAAATTAGTAATTTAGTTTCCCTTCCTGTCTTCCTTCCCTCCTTCTTCATTCCTTTGCCAGTTTCGATCTGGAGGAGTAGTGTTTTAGTAAGTCATTCCTCAGTCTGATGGTATGCACCAGGTTGCCTTACTTATCTCTCCTATTACATCAGGAACGGCAGCATAAATACGTAGACTCTGGAGTCAGGCATATCTGTATTCAAATCCTAGTAATCTGGTTGTCAGAGGGAAGGGGTAAGAGGGTTAGGCAAATGGGGAAGAGGGAGTGGGAGGTATATAAGCTTCCAGTTATGGAACGAATAAGTCACAGGAATAAAAAGAACAGTACAGGGAGCATAGTCAATAATATTGTAATAGTACTACATGCTGCCAGATGGTAGCTACACTTGTGATGAGCATAGTATAGTGTATAGAGAAGCTGAATTACAACACAGTGAACTAATGTAACATTGCGTGTCATCTATCTTCAAATTGAAAAAATATATATATATACATATATATATAATTTCAAACCCTTCCATTTCACTTGGTCCCTGTTCAAAGGCAGAATAATGGCCCCCAAAGACATTCATACCTTAATCCCCAGAACCTGTGACTATATGATCTCACATGGAAAAAGAGGCTTTGCATTAAGATTAAGTTAAGAATTTTGAGACAGGGAGGTTATCCTGGATTATCCCCGGTGGACTCAGTGCAATCACAGGAGTTCTTCTGAGTAGAAGAGGAAGATAGGAGAGTGAGAGACAGAGAATTGTGAGGGGAGAAGCAGAATTCGGTGTGAGGTGATGCTGGCCTTAAAAATGAAAAAGGGCCTTACCAAGGAATGTGGGAAGCCTCTAGAATCTGGGAAACACAAGGAAAGCAATTCTCCTTGAAAACCTTCAGAAGGAACACAGCCCTGCTTAACACCGAGATATTAGCTCTGTGAGAACCATTTTGGAGTTGTGACCTCCAGACCTGTAACATGAAAATGTGTGTTGTTTGAAGTTTCTAAATTTCTGGTAATTTGTTATAGCATCAGTTGGAAACTAATAGCATGATGCCATTTGCTGCTTGTCTTTCTTCCAAAGGTTCTGCTTTTTGTAAAGCATGGGGGCCCAAGTGTTCATTACAACTGGGTTGGGCTTATTTTGGAGCCTATTCAGTGCACTGAGCTAAAAAGTATCTATAGAAAATACCTGTGAGTTCATGATGATTTTTTGTGTGTGTGTCCTTGGGCAAGTATATTTGGATTACCAATTCAAATTCAGGATACAAGACTTTTTTTTTTTTTCATCTGTATCAACATCAGGGATGGCAGGATTAAAATACACCATAATTACTCATTTTGCTTTGTCCCATGGTACCATATATAACAGTCTCAGAAAAACAACATCAACACTGCTACCAGCAACATGATTACTGAAAAGTCAAAACAACACAAAATAAAAATCATACCTTTTTTTTGGTAATTTTTTTCCTTAGGATATATCCCATGAGGAATATATAGTCAAATTACTATATTTTAAAGTCACTTAGAATTACAATCTTTAACATGGGCAGGATAAAAATCATACTTCTTTCCCTTTACTGACCAATCATCATCTCAATATCTGCCAGATAATTATTTCTATTGCTGTGGACAATGTTTTAGTCTACTGAGGTTAGTACTAACAACAACAACAATTATTATTATTATTATGAACAGTTACCATAACAATCACATACAATTGGGTTGTCTGTTATCTGGATATGAATTCTAAAGCCAGCTTCTGTTTTCTTTTCTTAACCTTGATCATGACTCAGTAGCCTACTCAACATCACTGATAGATTTCCAATAAGATATTAATGTTCGGTTTAAAGGCATGCAGGAGTAAACTGAGGACTGCAGCCTTGGATTGTAGCCCAAACACTGCACACATAGATTCTCTTTAATATTCCAAGATCAGAAGTTGATAAGGTGGCTTGCAAAACCCAGGGCTACTTCATCTCTAAGTTCTGAAATAGCTGTAGTAACTTTATTTTTTTTTTATTTTTATTTTTTGTAGTAACTTTAGAAGACAGAATGCATTCCATTGTAAAGAGACCAAGCTGATTTGTCTTTGTCGATTTGAGTCAACAAGATCAAAAGAACACAGGTAATACATGGAAAGGAAAAAGGAAAGGAGATACAGGAAGAGATTGGCTTTAATGATCATGAATATAAATTGCCAGACATATACTAATATGAATGAGAGTCACAGCTCTAGAAAGCAGTGAGTATTGGCATTTGATTGAAGTTTCTTCTCGGTTATATCTGGCAGAACATGAAGCTTGAAGTCACAGCCCAAAGGCTTAGGTCTGCAACCGGCAGGGTTTCCACCAGAAGGTGAGGTAGGCCTCTTGGTGACTGAAGAGGGCAGCTGCTGTGAAATACAAAGCTTTAGCAGGGTGTGGCCGGCTTTGTCCATCAGGAGAATATGAACCTAAAGCCAGGGGGCCTCACAACAACCGCAAGACAGAGGTTATATATATTAGGGAGAAGCCAAAGAAGCAAAGCAGGACTGAACCACGGCTTGGAATTCAAGTGTTCATGTGGACACAGAACCAGGCCACACAAGAAAGGAGACAGGTGGGAGATGGCACTGAGCTGAACCAAAAACCAGGATGAAAGCCTAGTGATCAAGGTTCTTCAGTTACAAACAATAGAAATGTATTCTGGGTAATGCAAGCAAAACAGAGTTGTGTGAAAGGCAATTGGGGGTGGGAGGTCTTGCAGAATTGACAGGAAGCTGGAGGTCCTAGTTGGGGCAGAATCCAAAATGCTCCAGAGGATAAAATCTTAAACAAAACAAAACAAAACAAAAACACCCAAATGCTCCAAAGGCTAGGATATAAGGATCATAGCCACTATTGTATGGCAGGAGCTGTGTGGTTAAGGTGCTGCTCTTGGAATGGGGTGCCATTCCAAATATTTTTAGATTCCATGTCCCTCTGCTCAAGATTCAAACCCAAGGAGAAAGCATCCATTTGGCATTGTTTAGGCAATGTGTTCCCCATTACTTCTCTCCCACCTAGTCAGGGAATACAGGGAGAGGGAGAAAATTCATCAAAAGTAAATCTGGGAAATAAACAGGTGCTGGATAGCCACTATATCAAAAATGTCCAAATATACATGGTAGAATCAAGAGAAGTAGGGCCTGAGGCAAATTTAGATAATGTTTTGCCTCCAGACACAAATCCCAGTGATTATGTCTTAGACTTTTAAAGCTAGGGAACAGGGACACCTGGGTGGCTCAGTCAGTTAAGCCTCTGACTCTTGATTTCAGCTCAGGTCATGATCTCAGGGTCGTGGGATCAAACCCTGTGTCGGGCTCCCCCTCAGCAGGGGAGAGGAGCCTGCTTGGGATTCTCTCCCTCTCCTCCTGCCCCTTCCCCTCCAAGTAAATAAATAAAATCTTTTTTTTTTAAAGATTTTATTTATTTATTGAGAGAGAGAGAGAGAATGGTAGAGAGCATGAGAGAGAGGAAGGTCAGAGGGAGAAGCAGACCCCCAGCTGAGCAGGGAGCCCGATGCGGGACCCGATCCCGGGACTCCAGGATCATGACCTGAGCCGAAGGCAGTCGCTTAACCAACTGAGCCACCCAGGCGCCCCGTAAATAAATAAAATCTTAAAAAAAAAAAAACAAAAAAGCTAGGGAACAGCCCGGGAGCTGATATTTTCTATGTTGTATTACAGCTCATGTTGGATTAGAAAATGCAGGTGCCTAAGGGTCACATGAGAGCTAAGAACATACATGTATTTATTGCTTCCTCTACATCAGACGCCGTGGTAAGGGCATTACAGATATATCATTGCTTTTAATCTTTCTGATATCAGTGTGATGTAGGAAATAGTGACTCATTTTACAGATGAGCCAACTGAGGTTCAGAAGGTTTAAATTGCGCAAGGAAGGAAGATAGAGGAGGAAACTGAAAAGCAGTATGATCCTGTGATTATCCTAGAAAGGAGGATGAGAAGTACGGGGAAGTGAGGCTCTAAGTAAGGTACCCTCCCAAGTCAGTTCTAACTTCTGTTGACCCAGCGATTTTGTTCAGTCGGATATGGCAACAAGAGCATAATAGGAACAGGTTGGGGGGGGGAGGTGAAGACATGTCGGGAATTTAGCAGTACTGCTCGGTGAAGAGAGGGATGAAATTAAGACCAAGCATGACAAAGACTAAAGAAATATAATTAGACACAGATGTTGACCCCAACAAGGTAGTCCTCTGTCCCCTGTCCAGAGGGCACATGAAGGTCAGACATGACTTAGACAAGCTTTGGTACCAATGTTCTTATCCAGAAGAAGGATATAGTAATCCAGTAAGCCCAGTCAGTGCGTGGTATTTGGAGAAGTTTCATCCTAGCAGGACCCTGGCCGGGGACCTAGGGTGTAGTCAGAACGGGGACTGGAGAACAATTTTCCACATTGGGTGGGGTTCTGGGAAAGCCTATAGTTTCAATCAGAAGACACCAGAGGAGGAGTTCAGGGAAAACATTATGGGAGGGAAACAGACAGGGAAGTGGCACAGCGGGACGTCTACACTCTTACCCAGAGTGGCACTCTGAATCTTTAGCCAGAGGACTGCATGATTCCCATGGGTGAGGGCTGAGGAGACACCCAGGCTTGGTCAGATCTGGCTCATGTCCTGGGATGGGCTCCTGAGGTGGTTGTTAGAAAACAGAACTGTGAGGAGCAAAAGAATACCAAGATATAGAAAATGGAGCAGAGCCAATCATTACAACCATCTCTAAACCTTAGATTCACATATTCCAAAATTCAAGCTGTTCTTAAAACCAATACCAAAAAAAAAAACCAGGTAAAAAAGAAAAAGGAAAAAAAAAATCACAGCTTTAGCTAACTCTTCCGTTTATCACAAAACATTCTTCAGATAGCCAACTTTGTTTAAAAGCTGCCAAAATTCAGGCCTCCTAATGGAAAAAAACAAAAATTAAATTGCCTCGCTAGAGATTTAGCCATTTTTTTTTTTTTTTTTTTTTTGGCGAGACTCTTTTACACTTTTCCTGGTGTTTGTAGCTTGTCTCGGCAGTTCTCTTTATTGAAGTTCTTTCTCTTAAGAATATGGTCTTTTCCTGTATGAAGTTTTAAAATTATTTGTCCACAAGTTGTCTTCCCTAATAAATATCCTGTCTAACCTTGAGCTTCCCTTTCATTTATAGACGGTATACCCTACATAGAAAGTATTCCTTTGAGGAGTGGTATAAACTAAATTGTGTCCTCCCTCCTCCCCACCGAATTCATATGTTGATGTCCTAACCCCTAGTGTGGGGGTATTTAGAGGTAAGGTTTTTTTTGGAAATATCTAGATTTAGATGAGGTCATGGAGGTGGGGCCCTCATGATGGGATGAGTGCCCTTTTAAGAAAAGCTAGGGAGACATCTTGAACACACAATGAGAAGGCAGCCAGCCATCTGAAAGCTAGGAAGAGAGCTCTCCACAGAACCTGACCAAGTTAGCACCCAGGTCTCAGACTTCTGGTCTCCAGAACTGTGAACAAATACATTTCTGTTGCTTAAGCCACCCAATCTATGGTATTTTTTTTTTTTTTTTTGTCAGCTTGAGCTAAAACAAGGATGTCTTAACAATGTGATTGTTGCTAAACATTACTTAAGATTTTTTAAAGATTTTATTTATTTATTTGAGAGAGAGCGAGAGCAGTGAGCATGAGCAGGGGGAGGGGCAGGGGGAGGGGGAGAAGCAGGCTTCCCGATGAGCAGGGAGCCTGATGCGGGGCTCAGTCCCAGGACCCTAAGATCATGACCTGAGCCTAAGGCAGACGCTCACTGAACCACCCAGGCGCCAAAACGTTACTTAAGATTATTATTATAAGATAAAGCCTTTTAGAAAAGTTTTGTGATTCTTGTACCTGGCTATTGTCTTTGACTCCCTTTCTCCTGGCATCCTTCCTTTCCTCTCCTTGACTGCAGGCTTGACTGGGGAAGAGGTTATCTTCCCAGTCTTTCTTTTTTAAAAATTTTTAAAGATTTTATTTATTTATTTGAGAGAGAGAGTGAGCGAGAGCATGAGCAGGGTGAAGGGCAGAGGGAGAAGCAGGCTTCCCGTGGAGCAGGGAGTCCGATGTGGGGCTTGATCCTGGGACTCCAGGATCATGACCTGAGCCGAAGGCAGACACTTAATCAACTGAGCCACCCGGGCGCCCCTATCTTCCCAGTCTTAGTAAAATACTTTGCTCTGTTCCCAGGCTCTGGCTACTATTACAATGTCCCATTTTGTATCCTTCCTTTTTCTACTTGAGCATCTACTTTTTCTTAATTATATCTTTCTTCCAGGTAGTTTACCTTAAGGATAATATTGAAAAAGAAACAAGTGGTTTGCCAATGTCTCGGCCCCTACCCTCTGTCAATAAGTAAATCACCACCCTAGGTTTACCATTACAGTTAAATAAAACAAAATATGTGGAAGAAGAGAATGAATGTTTCCTGTTTTTATTTTGAAGGGTTTTCGCAAATACCTTAATCTCATAATTTTGTATTTTATATTTAACAGGTTATCAATTGGCACATGATTTTGGGCAAGTTAATTAAACCTCTTTGAGCCCATCATTCCTCATTCCTAACAGGGAAAAATGATAGCAGCTGCTACATTACTGCACAGGATTGTCAGACTCAGATGGAATAATATAAATGGAATTTGTACAAGTGTTGGTTGTTACATTGTTAGTTGGGAAATACCTGCCTGTGTTTTACTCAGCCAGATTGGCCACATAGTTGATACATTGCACCAAAGTAGAAGGCTAGGTTCATCTTCCCTGCCTATTTGTATTTGGGGGTTACTTCTTGATCAATTTGTGCAAAACAAGTTTGGCTTATTTTAATAGTATGAACTGGGTGTAGGGAGTAAATGACTATAGCACAAACCTATATGTTAGTGCTCTCATAATCTTTTTTTTTTTTTGAAGATTTATTTATTTGACAGAGAGAGAGCACAAGCAGGGGGAGCTGCAGGCAGAGGGAGAAGCAGGCTCCCTGCTGAGCAGGGAGCCCAGTGCGGGCTCGATCCCAGGACCCTAGAATCATGACCTGAGCCAAAGGCAGTTGCTTGACCAACTGAGCCACCCAGGCTCCCTGAGTGCTCTCTTATCTTTAAGGATACCCTAGGAACTTGGAATTATCAAATTTTTTTTGACAAAATGCTTTTTTTTTTTTTTAAAGATGTTATTTAGTTCAGATATAGGGAGTGTGAGAGAAAGTACATGCACGGGGGGAGGGGCAGGGAGAGAGAGAGAGAGTCTCAAGCAGACTCCCTGCTGAGCACGGAGCCCGGATCTAAGGACCCTGAGATCATGCCCTGAATCGAAATCAAGAGTTGGACGCTTAACTGACTGATCCACCCAGGCACCCCAACAATATGCTTTCTTTTCATGTCCTACAAGTTCTTTGCTTGAGAGAGAACGTAGGTATATTTTGCGGAGAGTAAAGCTGGCCATTTTTCCTTCTTTTAGAAGCAGTAAATCTTCAAGTGTGATAAAGAAGGAAATGCAATACTTTTGCTGCTTAAAACTCCAACTGAAGGCCTTAATTCTATCCTCTCTCTATGGGGTGTGTGTGTGTAGGTGGGGCTAGGTACCCAAGCTGAGCATGCAGGAGAGTGAGAGGAAAAGAAAGAGAGGAATCAAAATATTAAGGGAGACACTGGGATATTTACACTGTCTCAGATGTGAAATTAAAGGTCCCCAGAAATTTTACCTTCTTTCTTGCCTCAAACTCCCACTTGGTAAATCCAGATTTTTTTTCTAAGAAATTTATGGTAGTCTTAGGCTGAAGTCATTTTGAAGTAACGCCCCCCCCCCCATTTTAACAGAAATACACGGGCAAAATTCGTGTTGGGTGTTTCATCCTGTTTTTCATCGAAATCATTACAGTTGTTGCATGCCTAAATGATGGAACAAATATTTACTTGTATCAACAGAGATCTACATTGAACAGAATAAAGTTCTGGGGGAAAAACGTGACACTGCTTTGGAAACATGAAAAATATTAATAGAATATAAATATCTGAAGAGTGGCAATGATAGGAAACATAAAAACTAACTGTATTTGATGTATAATATAGATGATGAAGAATTGTGATTTGTCTGCTTATGTTGAGACATTATGCTGCAAAACGAGTTTTGGTTGAGATGCCTGTGGTTTTTCCTTCATTAACGTAAGCAATTTCCATACTGCCAAATTTTTCTTACAAAAGAATATGAAAATCTCATTGGTTTCCCACCTGCACTACTTGCCAGTTTTAATCTATAGCAATTTCTAGGCCTAAGTTTAACAAAAGAGTCTTTACTGAAGTGTTTAAAAATGTAAACCTTTACTCCTATCCCTATCTAAACATGTGATTTGATCATATATTTATGTATTTATACCATATATTTATACCTATATTTCATAAACACTTATCGGTCTTTGAGGGGTGGGAGGGAGGTATTCTTAATCTAAACGGAGTTTTTTGAGGCAGAGTAAAAAAATGGTTTGTTGGTTGTCAATGACAGTATTTATAGTTTGCTGTATTGTAGACATTTCTTTCATTTATTGAGATAGGATTAACTTTGTTTCCTGTCTGGTACTGGAGCCTCGGATAGATCAGAAACTTTGGGATATGTAATTTGAGTAGGCAAATTATTCTCTAGTCAGAGCATGCAAAAATCTTAGTTGCTTCTGACTCTCTAATAAAATGATGGTGGTGTGGCAAACACAGAAGCAGTTCTCTTATTATCTGTACCAAGTAATGGTAGTCACTTCTTCACCTTCAGTTTAGGAAAGAGTGTGAAAAGAGAGGTCAAAAAAAAAAAGTAAAAAACCTATTGTAATAATAAAAAAAACCAAAAACAGCATCTTTCCATATAACTACACCTCTGAAGTTTACACATTAACCTTATCATTAGTCTGGTACAGTACGGAGGGAGAAAAAGATAAATCCTCCATGATTTTAAAATGCATCTGTTTCACTGGAGACTTTTAAGTTTTTCCTGAGAGTGAGAGAGAGAGAGAGCGAGAGAGAGATGGAGAGACTCATGTCTCTTGATACAGTGTATCAAAACACAAATATGTTTGATAAATGAATTTTTAAACAGCGCTGGGCTGTGATTGTTCTTCATGCACACCTTTAATGTCTGACTTGAAAGAACTTTAGACAATAAGTAATATTAGGTAATAATTAACAATTAAAAACGTATTTTCGGAGTCCTCTGCAAATGCCTTCACGGTGGATCGATTTCCACAGCGGTTTTTCAAACTGACACATCTTCATCCCACTTAACCATCTGTAAAGACAGAGTATGGAATCTTCTGCCTTCTCTGTGTGGGCAGATGGGACTGCAAAGTGGAGTGAGAAAACACGGGTTCCACCTTGTGTTCTACAACTTGATAACCTGAGTGATGTTTGGCCTCTCGAAACTTCAGGAGGTTCATTTAAAACACTGAGATAGTAACTATCACGTTACACAGTTCCAAGGACTGATTACCTGAGCTCACAAATGGAGTTCTCTATAGACCGTAAATGGGATGCAAACGTGAGCCACAACTCAGAGTTCCAAGCGGCTGCATCCCTGCTGTAGCACTGAGGTCACAAAAAAGTCGGAAAATGTCAACCCGGTGAGGTCACTCCCTTAGGCCAGGGCCCCAAAATTCTGCACCTGGAGGGCTGTGCTCGGCAGATCCTCGAGAACCTGACTTGGCACAATGGCGCCCTTAGACTCTTTGCTCACCCAAGCCACGGAATTTTTGGTAGCTGTCCTTAATCACGGGAGCATTTTCTTCCAGTTCCCTCCCAGAGACCTCACCAAGCCTCTCCTCTCCTAGCCTCGCCCAGGGAAACATACCCGTATCCACTATTACTCCACGCTCCCCCTCACGCACCGCTCGTGCGGAGGTGGGGATGGAGGAGGGGCTTGGCTTTTATACGCCTTGCCAGCCAATGAACGTGCTGCCTTTCTTCCGGTCGGCGAGCCGGCCAATCCGAGCAGGTCGCTGTAATCTTCGGCTCTACTCGGCTCTTTTCGCTGATGCGGGAGCTTGGGGGCCGCCGCCGCTAGAGAGACGCTTTCCTTTTTTATTTTTTTTCCATGTGTTCACTTCCGGGTCCGGCGCCGATCCGGATGCCCGAGGCAGAAGGATGTTTGACCTCCGGATAAGCGAGGCGCCGCTGTGCATTCATTCCCGGCTGCATCGGTGGCGACAGCAGCGGCCCGGGCGGCGACTCTCCGGCCAGAGGCGGCGGTAGGAGGCACCGGCAGTAGTGCAGGGAGCGAGTCCGAGCCGAGCTGCGTTCCCTCCCTCGCTCGTTCCTTCCCCCCCCTACCTCGCTCGCTCCCTCCCTGCGTGGCTCGCTTTCCTCCTCCGGTCGCCGGCGGGTGTGATGTGCCGCCGCCGCTGCCCCCGCCGCCGCTGACTGACGGAGCAGGGGGCGCCGCCCGCGCCCGGGACCGACCCCGCAGCTCGCGGCCGCGCCTCTGAGGTAAAGCCTCCTCCGCGGTGGCGCGCGGCCGGGTGGCCCGGGCCCGGCGGCAGCCTCGGCGGGGCCGCTGCTCCCCTCTTCCCGGGTGGGGCTGGGTGGGCTGGGGTCCCGGGCTGGGAGGGCTGGGGTGCGACGGGGGCGGCGCCGCAGGCGGGGGCCGCGGAGGACGAGGGGTGGGCGAGGACCCCGGCTGGCGGGCGGCGCGGAGGGAGGGGCCGCGGCCGGGGGGGAGGGGGGAGGTGGTGAGGGCGCCGAGGGCTGGGCGGCCGGGGAGGGGGCCGCGGGCGGCGGGCGGGGCGGGTGCAGAAGTTGCCGAGCGGTGCGGCGCAAGTGGGGACGCGGGGGAGGTGGGCGAGCCGGGAGAAGGCGGGGGCTTCTGCGGGGAGGGGTTTTGAGGTCGGGAGCGCAGCCCCGGCGCTCCTGATTGTGTCCAGACAATTACCCTCGGAGTGGGGGTTTGGGCAGGAGGGAGGGAGGCGTCGGGCTGCTGGAAGGAGGTGTCAGGGGCCAGCATTCATTTCAGGGGTAAACTTCCCGCTGGGGTGTCTGTTGGGGGTGGGGGGCAGGGATTTACCTATTTGATAGAGCTTCTGACTTAGCTCAAAACTTAAGGCATTAGTCGGGGTAACAAAATTTCTCTGCTGACTACTGTTAAGGTGCTGGTTTGTTTGTTTATCCCACATGCAGGGGAAGTGACACACCGAAGCGTCGGTGCTCTTGGTCCACAGCTCCTACCTTTCTTTTCCGTGGGGTGGTGATGGAGATGTGTGTGTGCTTGTGGGGTGGGGGTAGTTAGGCCTGTATTAGGATCATTCCAGTTTTCCCAGGAAAGGAGGAAAAGTTAATGGGTGGGAGAGAAAGAGAGAGAGAGAGAGAGAGAGTCTGTGTGGGAGATGGCTACTGTTGCTATACTGTGGGAATTAGTTGTAACTCTGCTGAAATGAGTAGGGAGGCTGGCCAATAAGTGACCCCCTTTTTAACCTTTTGTTTTAGAACGTCGACTTTAATTGGAAAATTAAAAACCTGATTTTTTAATAAGTTAAGAAAATAAGTCAATATTTCTTGGGCAGTTACTGGTGAATGACATTCGCTCACAGTAAACGATGTTGAACTACATCTGAGTTGGAATACTTTTTAAAATTAAAAATATTTAATTTTTAAACCCGTGGATTTATTTTTGAGCAATATTTGCTTTCTCTCTAAATAAAAAGTGGAGGAAAAATAACACAAATTATAAGAATGAGTTAGGGTTAGAAAGATAGGAGGCCAGTTTAGGAAACCATTTTCCACCAAAAATCAGATGCAGTTTGTGACATTCTTAATAACTTTTTTCGGGGTGGGGTGGAGAGTTCTGCCTAGTGTATTTCATAACTCTTTCCAAACTTTGCTCCAGCTGTATTCTGAGCTAAGATAAAGTATCTTTTGTATGTATTAGCCCTTATCATTGCACTTTAAGGTGAAAATCATATTTATTGGCATTGAAAGGAAGATATTATCAAATCAACTGCATGGCTTTGGCATAGATTCTCTGGAATGTACAGACACTTTGGCTTCCAGGAGCTTGCATTTCTGCATATGCATCAGGTATTAGTACTTCTAATTAGAACGGGGACAGAAAGATTAATTTTAATATTGATATATATGAGACTTTTTGGGGGGATCTTAGAAAGTGATAATCTTCAGTGATGATTTATTGTGCTCTACTGCCATTCATCAACTCAGAAATTAATGCATTATGTAATTATTGTTTTCATTGTTAGGTTTACAAAGGGTTAACTCTTACCGAAATCTTCAACACATGGTATTCATTTATTCCTTCAAATAAAAAGACTGGAATTAAAATCAAGGGATAGTTCAGTTCAGCCCAGACCTTTACTCTGTGGTGAGGATGGAAGAGTGGTTAGAATATGAAGATGAATCAGACCTAGTAGCTGTCTTAAAGGGAGAAGCAGACATGCACAGAAATAATGGCAACACAGGACACCTGTGGGATTTATTAGAGGTGCATGGAAGCATGGAGTGTGTGTGTGTGTGTGTGTGTGTGTGTTGTGTAGAGAGAGAGAGAGAGAGACTAATTTTTGACTGTGGAATTATGAATGACTTCAGAGCTGCTAGCACTCCATTTGGGCATTAAAATATTTTAACGGGCGAATGAGGGCTTGGTGTGTGTGTGTGGGGGGGTGCTTAGTTTTCTAGGCAAAGAGAACAGCTGGAGCACAAGCATGTTGGTTGGGTATTATGGGGACTGTTGAGCTGCACATGAGGCTGCTGGGCCAGGAGGTCTTTATGGGAGAAGAAGCTGTGAAAATAGGTGGAGATCAGGCAGTGGAAGTCCAGAATGCCTTGTATTTAAAAAATGAGTCAGTTTGAGGTATAAAGGTCCAAATGTCCAGATTTTATGCTTCTAGGAAGTAGGTAGGCAAATAAGGATAGTAAGTTCAAGGAAACAAACTATAACAGAATAATCAACTTGTTATTATTTATGGTAATGGAGGAAAGCAGAGAGGTATACAATCTACAACACTCCATACCTGGCTTTATTATATTTCTGTACTTGAATTTGAATATGGGTGTGTCTGGAAATCTGGTAAGTGGTTGTATATGAAATGAATCCAGGGTGTAAAAATGAACCTCTGGAAGAAATGGGAAGCTCTCTGTTTATTTCTCTGTCCCCTCTGTAACCCCCTCTGGACTGGCAATAGGCTATTTTTCTTGTGTAGTTTATTGATTCAGAGTTTTTCAGAAGGGAACAAGTGGTTGTTTAAGTTTTGGAGGGTTTCCCAAAAGGATATTTCAAACTAAATTGAGGGCATGCTGCACTGTTAAACAACAAAACAAAACACAGATCATTGGATAGTTATATTATTGTTAATGCATTTGAACGTGAGATTCACTATGGATAAAGTGAAATGTAAGGGATCTACATACAGGGAGAATTGACCATGACAGTGGGATGATGAAATGGGAAATGTTCACGGTTCCAGATAATATGTAAGGTTTTTAGTTATCTTAAATATTAAATGACCCTAAAATAATTTAACCCCAAACTTTATCTCTATTAAAGAAGTACTTAGAGGGTGCCTGGGTGGCTCAGTCGGTTAAGCGTCTGCCTTCGGCTCAGATCACGATCCCAGGGTCCTGGGATCGAGCCCCGCATCAGGCTCCTTGCTCTGCAGGGGAGCCCACTTCTCCCTCTCCTCCCCACTTGTGCTCTCTCTCACTATCTCTCTCTCTCTTTCAAATAAATAAATAATACTTAAAAAGAAGAAAAAAAGTACTTAGAAAAAGACCACCGTCACAATGACAGTGTTTAAGTCTATGTAGACTCACCTTTCTGGGAAGATTGTTCGATGGATTTTACTAATTATTCCCCTCTAGGTATCCAGAAAGGGTGTATATATTATAACTGAATTTGTGAACCTGCGTATAACTGAATTTTCATGAACCTTCCATTTAAAACACTAATACTTGTTAAAATTTATTTATAACAAGATTTTATTTATTTATTTGAGAGAGAGAATGAAATAGCACATGAGAGGGGGGAGGGTCCGAGGGAGAAGCAGACTTCCCACTGAGCAGGGAGCCCGATGTGGGACTCGATCCCAGGACTCCAGGATCATGACCTGAGCTGAAGGCAGTCGCTTAACCAACTGAGCCACCCAGGGGCCCACTTGTTAAAATTTATTAACTGCCTACTTTGTATGGCGACAATAGATGATACTGTCAAGAGAACTCTTCTTGTTAGATGGTGTATAACTCTTGCTTTTGACAGTTGGAAATAGTCATCTAGAGTTTAAGCAACCTTTTTAAGGTATAGCACAGTGCTTATTTAATTCATTTTTTTCCTGACTTCAGAGTCTTAAACCACCGATAATCTGTTGTTTTCGAATCTTCCGTCCTCTTCCTTTGTTTGTTTTCTCTTGAGAGGTTGGCACTTAGTGGTATTGATTGGTATTGTTAGTATATGTTTGAGTGTTGCTTCTTCAGGATGGAACTTTTTTGGAAATGGCAATTTAGGGGGTATCTGTAGTTCTTTAATTGTAGAGATTGCGTAGGAGCGGACAGTATGGTTCTAGTGACTAAAGCTACCTCAGAGTGTCCTTTTGTGATGATCTATAGGGCAGAACCATATTTGGGATTCTTAATGTGTAGAAATCAAGTGTGTATTATCCATGAATGTGAAGTGACTTGGGAGACGCTCTGCATTACTCAGAAAATAAGAAATGAGAGAGAGATAAAAGGACAGATGAGTTTTACACATACATTACAGGCTGCTATTAGCCATGTTTTTTCTAGCTCCCTTCTCAAAGCTGGGATTTAGAAACCATAAATGTTTCCTAAACTATAGGGTTTCCTCCTCTTATGGGACCTTAGGAAGGTGTGTAGTGATTTGTTCTTAAACTATAGTAAGTGATTGGTTATATTCTCTCCTGCCACTCCCTGCCCATCATCTTTGTTATGAGAAAGAATTCTTAATCAGTGATCTTGAAGCGTTTATGTATTTGGTAGAGAAGACACACACTTTGGTCATTTTCTTGGCTAATGATGGATCACACGGTTATAATTTAATGAAAGTCTGATTGCCTTTAGGATATAGCTCAGTTATATCCACATATTCCTAAATCACATCCACATGTTTTATAGCTTTCACTGGAAGTAAGTAAAATCTTATGATACACTTTTTCTTAAGATAATGATAAAGTGTTAGAAGGTTGATTGGTGGGTAGAATAAGTAAAGACTCTTGGGAACAGCCTATTTCAAGAGACCCTGTTTTAACTGACCTATTCGACCCATTCAAAAGATTGATACTCTTCATTCATTTGCTGATCGATGCCCATGCTATACTAAATGGCAGTATACTCTCTATAGTTTGTTTTGGAATTTTTAATCCCACTAGTTATTTTATACTTAGAAGAATTATTTGTGTTTGCCCCCAACAAATTGTTGATGGCACTTGTACTTGATCTTGTAATTACACAGTTTAATGAAACATTATTTAGTGAAATATGGAGGCAAAAAGTTATTTGTGTAAGAACCTCTGGCTCCTTTGAAAACAGGTGAGTAGCTAAAATAATTATAGTTAAAATAGATGTGGGTGAGATAACTTTAAACAATGAGTGAAATCCTCATTAAACCCTAAAAATCTAAAAAGAATCTGCAGTAAGATTGCTTTTAAGTTTTGCAAGATACCTACCTATCCATGTTTAAAAAACAGAAACTGGAAATCACAGGTGATGTACAATAGGTGTGGTTTTGCAAGAAAGACAGTAGAACTGTGATCTGTAGACCAATACTTGAAGAAAAGGCTGTGGCTTTGCATTAAAAGATTGTCTTGGGAGTGTACATTTTTTATGTTTTAGTTGCAATAAAATGTTCAAGATATGTAGATATTTTTATGATTCCCATTTCATGTTTTTTTATTTTTTAAAGTTTTTTTTAATTTTATTTATTTGCGAGAGCGAAGGAGAGCGAGAGAGAGAGAGCGAGTATGAGAGAGCAGGGGGAGGGCAGAGGGAGAGGGAGAGAGAGAATCTCAATCAGACTCAGTGCTGAGTGCAGAGCCCGACTCAGGGCTCAATCTCACAGCCCTCAGATCATGACCTGAGCCGAAACCAGGAGTCAGAGGCTTAACTGACTGAGCCACCCAGGCACTCCATGATTCGCCTTTTAAACTAACTTAGGAACTCTTGGTTAATAATATGTTAAAGAGAGTATCTGCTTCTAAAATATCTATTTTATACCCTGTCTTAGAGATTGATTTAATAGCATCATCTTATAAAAAAGAAATTCTGGTGTTTCTGACTGTATTCATTCATACCTTAGGGTGAATTGTTTAATTATCTAGTGAGGTGATCAATCTGTGGTTTTCACATATTTCCCTGTATGGTCGTTGATCTGATTTCGTTTCTACCTTTCAGCTTTTATATAGAGAGGAGCCTTCGTAGAATCCCAGCATCTCCTCAACCTGAGTAGGGACTGCTGGAGTCAATTGGTAGAGGAAATTGTCCCTTGGAAGAGGAAATGCCATACCCTTGATGTGTACCAGGAGTGTTTGAGCTTGGTGCAAAGCATGCTGGTCTAGCAGCTTAGAGGAGCTGCCCTCCTGAGCCCTCCTAGCTCAGCTCAAGTGAAAAGGAAAACTTTTAGGTTATAGGAAAGGAGGTCCAGGCGGGGAAAGGAAAGATAGATAGGTTATGCTATTTATCTTGGTGTTGCTGCATTTTAATGCCTGAAATGCAGTAGTTTCTGGTATGGAACACTAAAGTATTGAGGTAGGGCTAGTTTTTCAGAGCTTTGGTCTGCCTCTCTGTGATTTTTTTTGGCTCTGCTCTCCTTTTTGTGTTGGATTCATCCTCAGGCTTGTAGCAAGATCACATCTAGACATGCATTGGCCAGGAAATGTTTTGCACAAGCTTACCAGCATACTTTTCCTTTCATGTTTTATTGACCAGAATTAGGTCATGTGTATTTCCTAACCAGTCATGACAAGGGGAATAGGGTTATCATGGTTGATTTCTGTTAAATCAGGATATATCCCCCTGCAGTTGGGGATGGGGTCACATTTTCCTGAGTTACATTGTGGAGGGAGGATATTTTTAAAAATTGTGGGAAGGAAGAATATGGGGGAAATGGATGTTAGAGAGGCAATCAATAGTGACCACTATATCTACTTGTTTTGAGAATGAAAATAAATAATGCATATAAATGCACTTTGAACTTTAAAGGGTTGTACAGATGTAGCGGATGAAAGATTAGAAAGCTGCTTCTATGTTGCTATCTTAAATGTGCTCAGGTATGAATATTTTAGGAGCTTAAAACAGTGTCAGTTTTTTTATTGACTAACTTTGCCTCAACGAAATCAGTTATTCAAGTTGTAAGATCATATATATCTTTTTTCCACGAAACTCATAAAGCTATTATAACTTTAAATTAAGAATTTCTACCTGTCAACTTACTTAAATTTTTTTGAGTTGCTGCGCTCCCTCCTTTCCAAAAATTGCCCACATCTTTGATCTTGTCGGGTTTCTTTCTTCTTCACACTTAGAGGACTGAGTTGAGGAAATGGGAATTTGTCAGTCAGAGGAAGGGTTTATTTTGAATCACGGAATCCTAGTGAGATAGGAGGAAAGGACAGTTTTTACCTATCTTGAGAGAAGCAAAAAACTGGTGGGGGAATGGGGAGACAGGGGAGAATCCCAGAATTTTGGAATTGAAATGAAATGGATCATGGGAAGGTTGAGGGAAATGCTCATGTCACACACCTGGTGGGTAGACTCTTAGTGTGGCGCTCTTTCTGACCCAAGAGGCGGGAGGCCACGAAAAGATTTGCTGGCTTTGCAGTTTTGCTTGAGACCATGGGGTAGTTCTGTAAAGGAGTCGGCCAGCTGCTGTTAGAACGATATATGTTTCCAGGCTTTGGAAAATTTTAGCTAGAGATTTGGTCTTTTTTTTTTTAGTAAAGCAAACTGACAGATTTTTAAATCTTCCCTCAAGCACAGCAACACACGCAGACGGACAGACAGACAAGTAACCTCAAACCTGTCCTGCTTAAATGAAAATGCAGAGGCAGAATGAGTGCTTGGAACAGCTTATGTATGTTTAAATTCAAGAAAGTTGTTATCTTAAAGATTTCTGTGCCTGTAGTATATGTAAAAGAAGGCATGTGTATGTGTGTATTATACATATATATTGAGATACATGCATATATTATATATAAACACAGGATTTTAATTGTAATACTTCTCATTGTAATTGTGGTGCTTGTAAATATACAGAGTAAATCCAGCCACCCTCTGCAAGGGTATTTATGTTAATGACAGTTATTTATAAACAGTGAGATTTGGGGTGATTTTTATTTTTACACTTTTTATTCTTCTCTATATTGTTTGGATTTTATGCTCTAATTAATCATTATTATTTACCGTTAGGAAAAATAGTAAAGTTTTTTTTAAAGAGGAAGAAAAAGTAGAATCCTGGGGTAGGATGTTTTTTATCAACTTAGATTTTGTCACACTTCTGCTTTTATTTGTATATTACCTTAAATAAAGTATGTCTGGAATGCGGGGCTACTTTGCAATTGTCTTTACTTTTAGAATTGTACTTTTTAAAATTATGTACCTTAAAATTTTAAGTTGAAATTGGCCATTTGATACCTTTTGATACGAGTGTACTGCATAAAAGTAGCGGACTTATGAATATTTTGTAGTTATTAATCGTGTTACCTATTTTTAAGATTTGTTTATTTTTGACTTCAGGTGGTATACTTGGCAGTGTATTAGAGGACGCTGTATTAAAGTCAAAGTTATAGTCAGAGTTTCCTCTAGTAAAAAAGGGAAGTGACAATGTTTTTTTCCCTTAGAGCCAGTCTGTGTCATGTTTATTTTCTATTTTTGTGAAATACTTATATTCTAGCAATGAATGCTTTCAAATGGCAGGCAAATATAGTAGGTAATGTCATAGGTATAGAAGAGAGAAAATTGTGTTATTCTTCTAGATTTATGGTGTGCAAATTTCTGGCTACAAGGCCTTTTAATAAAAATCTTGATTTGAAAAACTAATGATGTATGGTGATTAACATAACATAATAAAAAAAAGTAGTGATATACATATATGCTACAATTGTATTATATATGTGTCTGTGTGCATACACAATGAAATATTATTCAGCCTTAAAAAAAAAAAGTCCTGATTTGAAGTGCAAATATAACCTTGTATTGTTTTGGAGGTGAAACTAGTAGATGTCAGTTGCTGGTGACATTTTTAGAAACTGGTATTTGTAGATGCATATTTTTATAAGACATTATTTTATATTCTTTTATTCTAGAGACCTGAAAACAATGTGAATCAAAAAATGTATACATCTTAAAGATGTGGAATCTTGTAATGCCAATTTTCATTTAAAAAACTGTAGATTATTTACTGAGTTTTTTTTTTCCTGACATATGAATATCTGGGCATATTGTGGCTCATATTCTTTTATACATTTGAGGTTCTGAAAGTATTTGTGGTTAGTGACATATCAAAATGTAACCATTTTTTTTTTTTTAAAGATTTTATTTTATTTGAGAGAGCAAGAATGAGAGAGAAAGAGTACATGAGAGGGGAGAGGGTCAGAGGGAGAAGCAGACTCTCTGCTGAGCAGGGAGCCCCATGCGGGACTCGATCCCGGGACTCCAGGATCATGACCTGAGCCGAAGGCAGTCACTTAACCAACTGAGCCACCCAGGCGCCCTGTAATCAACTCTTTAAAATCATTCCTTTGAGTATTTTCTGATACTCTGTTAAACGTTGGTAACTGAGTATGTGTCATATGCATGTTTATTGTATGTTCTGCTGTTGATACACATTTTAGTTACCAACTACTGATGAAGTTGTTTCTGAAGTCCAGTTGAAAAATAAAGTCCTGAGAATTGGGAATGAGAATGTGAGATAAGTCAAAATGTCTTTTACTATAGGCACTTGTTTAGAATCTTCCAATTGAAAATTAGTAAATTTTTTTCTGTGACAGAGTAAATGAGAACAAAAAGGGGTAATTTTTTAAAAAAGATTTTTGTTTATTTGAGAGAGAGAGAATGAAAGAGAGAGAACACGAGAGGGGGGAGGGTCAAAGGGAGAAGCAGACTGCCTGCTGAGCAAGGAGTCTGATGCGGGACTCTGTCCCAGGACTCCAAGATCATAACCTGAGCCGAAGGCAATCGCGTAACCAAATGAGCCACCCAGGTGCCCCTAAAAAGGGCTAATTTTAAAGATAATCCTTGCTGTCCTTGCTGTAAGGCTGGGAGTGCTACCACTGACTAGAAATAAGAGAAAAGTGTTTGTGAAGAAGGCTGTGTGTACCAGTGGTTCTCAGCACTGACTTGACATTTACATTTTTGGGGGACCTTAAAAAACATGATGAATAAAGGGATTTTACCCCTGCTAATTGATATTTGAATCTGGGCCTGGGGCACTGATATATTTTAGGGTTTCTATAGGTGATTCTAGTGTGTGGTAGGGTTGAAAAGGACTGATTGCTCCTTCTCTTTTTACACATCTCTTAGCTCTTAACTTTAAAGTTCTCTTTTTAATTGGGACGGGGTGTGAAAGTGAGACAAGATATGCATAGGAAACATTTGCAAGAGGACCAGGTTAAAGAATCAACTTCTCTTCATAGTTTCGTACCCAGAATCCTTAGTGATGCCACTATATTCATTGCTTATTAGTTTTTCCTACACAGCACCAAAATTAGAGGATTTTTGAAGTTTGGAGTATTTGTTAAAGGGAAATTTATCAAGAATAAATTAAAGCATCATCTCAGATGCCCCTGAAAATCTTAAGAAACCTAAAGTGATAAAAACAGTTGTATCTTAATGTTATATAAACTATAAGAAGGTAAGCATTGTTGCTAATCAAAAGTTTATTAATCATAGCTTATATTTATCATATTTATAATATCATTGAGTTGTATTTTTCCTGGAACATAAGGTTGAAATAGGCCTTAATAGTTTAGTGTAACTGCACGTGTACTGCTTTACTCTCTTTAATACCATTGTTGATGAGGAATATCTCTGTTTTCCCCTAAGTGGAAATAATTTACTTCAGTTATAGTACATTGTGTATATAGTATGTTGTCTATATCCTGTGTAGTCAGTAATTGTATACATGTAAGTGCACTATGATAATACGGTTTTGTGGTTATTGTATCTTGTCATTTATGACAATCAGCGTCTTTTTTTTGTGTGGGTGCCGCATTTGGTGTAGCTTCCTAGGTCACAAACACCCTTACCAGTTACAGTCTTTTGTGATACAATGAGAACAAGCCATTTTATGATGAGTTCAATATGCTAAATTCCATTCAAGGAACATTGTTTGCCTGGTGGCAAAATTGGGTTTGGCAGTTCCTCTGTAAATTTCAAGGGTTAGACTTTTGTAAACTGCCCTAGAAGGACAATTTGTGGTAAAGAAATTTAAGAGCGGATAGAGAGTAGAGGACATGTTCTGTGTGAACTTGGAGAAGACTTTTAGAATTATTTTGTGTTTCACCAAAATTCCACAAGAAAATCAGCACATGATAACAAGGCTCCCAGTAACACTTTGCACACACAGTGATTGAGCAATGGGTACTGTTCTTTAGGACCATAATTTCTTATCAACACTGTTTACATCCAGAATGCTCTGAAAACCAAAAATATTTTCTTGTATGTTTGGCACAAATTGGTTTTTTTCATAAAACTTGTGTTGAACTGTTATGTCTTTATTTCATGGATTTGTTGGTTTCACTGCAGGAATAGTCAATGTTTGATTATAATATACTGTTCCAGACTTCTGTGTGTCGTCCCAGCCTTTTTACAAAATATGTGGTGTATATACACTGTGTCACCTGTCAAAAATCCCCTAAAATTCCATATTCCAAAACATGCTTGGCTGCAGGAACTTTGGAAAAGGGCTTGTGGAAACTGCATTAATTTGCTTCTACTTCTTGTTTCTTCATAGAAACTACTCAGCATCTTATTCCTCTGAAATGGAGTTTCAGTAAGATGCTAGTAAATTTTAGTTTTTTTTTTTTCTCTTGTAAATACATACATACCAAGGGGCACTTTATTTTAATCTGTATTTGTTTAACAGTTGTTGAAAGCTTTTCTATTTTTTTTGGCACTAAGTTATTAACCCTGGTCCTGTGGGCCCCAGTGTGGTCCCAGGAGCATTGTGTAATTAGGATGCTCGGGATGGAAAATGTTTCGGGTAACTGGCATAGCCGAGTATTCATCACACAGTTTAGTCCTTGGGGTTATATAATTTTACCTCTGCACATGGTAACTTCATGCCAGAACACCTGCAGGCAGTCCTCTTTTCACATATCTTGGCTTCCTTTTTTCACAACAGAAAGAAGCAGGGGTGTGGTTGTAATGCCTCTGTTTTAGTTTCCTTAAACTTCCTTAATTTGTTTTTTAAGACTTCACTGCAAAAATCTATATACTTAACTCTGGCTTTTTTTTTCTTCCCCTGGACCATCTTTTCTGTTTTTTTTTCTTTTCTCTCCTTTTCTTTATTACTCCACCCTCCCCTTCTTTAAAATATTTATCTCAACAAGAGAAGTTCATGGTTATGGTATTCTGAATCAGAAAAAAATGCCCTGCTGGTGGGAAAGGTGACATAAGTCTGCATATTCTGGTATCTCTCCCCCCCCGCCCCCCTAGGAGGACCTTACTATAGGGGAGTGATTATTGTACTGCTTGATAGTGTTCTGTGTACATGGTCTTTGCTTTCTTTGCCTGCCTAGACACTGAGGGGTGATGGGGTGGTGTGCACTGTGGTACACGCTTTTTCAGTTGTGTTTTTGAATTCACCAAGATAGTGGGTATTTTACTGTGTAGTTACTAATGGAAGATTTAGAGCTTACATAGTTAGGTTATGTGCACTTGCTGTGTGCACTGAAAAGTGCTGTAATTCTCTTGTACATAGCATACTTTATATTATTGTTTGTTTAAGCTGTGTGATGTCAGGGATTGTGATTGTCTTGTGTGCCATTTCATTTCCTGTATTTGGCACATGATAGACCTCTTATAATTACTTATTTGTTGAATGAATGGATTAATCATTTCATCTTTTTTGTTAGGGAGAATTAACATGGAAGAACCTTGATTAAATGCCTCCTGAGGCACTGTGCTCACTCCAAACCAATTTAGTGTGCATCATCATAGTTGTGTGAGGTATCTCAAACAAATAAATTGGCCCTACTTTAAATATGCTAATAAACACAAGCATCTGACATAGTTACTCAGGCTTAAAAGTAGAGAAAAACTTTATAGAAAGGTTTTCTTTTTTTAAATAGCAGAAGTCAAAATTAAAGGCATTTATGGGCTAGCCAGAAAATTTGAAGGAAGTATTCAATTTTTTGAACATTTCACTTAATTATGATTTTGTCGCAAGGTATTTTTTTATATTAGATAAATTTTTTCCTGTTTTTAAATTTTTGCACACTAAAGTTCACTCCCCCTACTATTAGTGCACGAAACAATTCCATTAGCTCCAGATATTTCCCTCCTGCTGCCCATTTGTAGTCAACCCCTTCTCCTACTCCCAGCCCCTAGCAACCCCTGATCTGTTCTCAGTTTCTGTAATTTTGCCTTTTTCAGTTTCAGAATAGCATATCAATGGAACCATGTGGTATGCAGCCTTTTAAACCTAGCTCCTTTCCCTTTGCATGGGGTATTTGAGATTCATCCAGGGTGAAGAATGTGTCATTTCTTTTTGCTGCTGAGCAGTATTCCCTTAACTGAATGTACCTCAGCATGTTTATCCATTCACCATTTGAAGCATTTGTTTCCCGTTTTTGGCAATTAGGAATAAAGCTGCCCCAAACATTTGTGTGCATTTTTCTTCTCTTTTTGGGAAATTGAAGTTTTCATTTCACTTGGTAAGTTCCTAGGATTGGAATTGTTGGTCATATGATAAATATATGTTTAACTTCATGAGAAACTGCCAAACTTTTCCTAAGCAGCTGTATACTGTTTTGCATTACCACCAGCAATGTCGAAGAGTTCTAGTAATAAGCAGTTCCTGAAATTTAAATTTGCTATCTTGAATTACTTTTTAATAATTAGCTTGTTAATTTGGTTGCACACCAAAATATCATGACCATAATATTTATTGTGAACATGATCTTTTCATTGCCATAGACCTATCAGATAGATAGTGATTTAGGGGAACCTCAATTTTTAGGGAATGCAGTCTTCATGATGTTTCAGGGCTTTTCTTTCTGGGCCAGGTGAGCCAGCCCTGATCTCTGTAAGAAAAACTAGGCGCCTGGGTGGTGTAGTCTGTTAAGCTTCCGACTGTTGGTTTTGGTTCAGGTCCTGATCTCAGGGTCGTGAGCTTGATCCCAACATCAGTTGGGTTCTGCACTCAGTGTGGTCTGCGTAGGACTCTCTCTCCCTTTCTGCCACTCCACCCTACTCTTTGTCTCTTTCTCAAATAAATAAATCTTAAAAAAAAAAAAAAAAAAAGAAAAATTAGGCCTTAACCCTGGTGCCCGTATTGGGACTTAAATTGTCTTTCAGTTCTGTGTCTTTGTCTTCTGGCTACAGCATTTACTTGGAGAAGGATTTTCGTGGTTTGGTCTGGGCAGAAAGAAATCCATAGTCTGGAGAAGTGGTAGTTTAAGCTTTTCTATCAACTTATTGCAAGTTTCATTCTAGAATCTTATAGAAGTCAACTTGGTTATCCATGATTTATTGTCGGTTATAATATCAAGTTCTTTCTATGATGAGAATTGACAATATCAGCTTCCTAAGTAAATTCTCAAATGTCAAATTCTTTTTCTTTTTAAAGGTTTTATTTGTCAGAGAGAGAGAGAGCACAAGCAGGGGGAGGGGTAGAGGGAGAAGCAGGCTCCCCATTGAGCAAGGACTCCAGGATCATGACCTGAACCAAAGGCAGACACTTAACCAACTGAGCCACCCAGGCATCCCTCAGATGTTGATACTCTTGAGTGAACCTTTTAATTTTGTGCCTTTGCCTTGACGTGACGGTTATTTGTAAATATATATTTTTACAAATTTAGGGAATTAGCACTGTAGTTAAAAAAATGTAATTTCATTATGAGAACTGTGTATGAAGCAGCTACTGACTTTTCTGAAGTACTTTCTCATTTATCTGGCATAATCAGTCAGCGACCTGTTAGATAAATTAGGAGATTGAATCTATACTAAAATATTTTATTTTAGTATTCTTTTAAAATGATCAGCTTTATGAGGTAGTACTCTTCTCAGTGTTTTCTAAACATACTCAGATCTTGCTGAGTCAGGGTTCTCATTCTGCACATCAGTTATAAAGTGTGCTGTGATGTATAGATTGTCTGAATTTATCGAGGTGTAAAGGTTGTCTTTGTTCTCTGTCATATTTTTACTAGTTACTTCAATTGTTCCTACTATGTTTGATTTTCTAAAAATAACCTTACTAGAATTATTTTAAGATTAAAGTAAAATATAGTTTAGGGGCTCTTTTTGTTTAATGAGCAAAATATGCATTTTGTGACTTTTAGTGCATTTTTTTTCTTCTGGTTCATAGCTATGTTTTGAAGATTTGAAACTACAGTATAGGGGCACCTGGGTGGCTCAGTCTTTAAGCGTCTGCCTTCAGCTCAGGTCACGATCCCAGGGTCCTGGGATCGAGCCCCGCATTGGGCTCCCTGCTCCCCCGGAAGCCTGCTTCTCCCTCTCCCACTCCCCCTGCTTGTGTTCTTGCTCTCTTTGTCTCTCTGTCAAATAAATAAATAAAATCTTAAAAAAAAAAGAAACTACAGTATAAATGACCTTTGATTCGTGAGGTGTTATTCCACTTGTTGAATCTTCTTAGAGCTGTAAATTGCCTGCCTGTCCATACCTTTTTTCCTTCTTTCTTTGAAAAAAACATGATCTTATAAATTAACATTCCTAAACTTCTAAGTGGTAGTTTGTTCACTCATTCATTCATTCACTCATTTATTCAACAAACTTTTAATAAACATCTGCTATGTATTATGTGTTATAATAGATAATGAGGAGATTGAGTTCAGTAAAATATCCTTGCCCTTCAGGACATCACATAAAATAAATGGGCTATCTTAAGGTTGAAAAGTAAAAACATTGTGCCTTGTCTTTCCTGTAAATTGGTTGTAAAATGTAAAGGTTTCATCAGGTTCACTTTAAATTTTTTTTCTTCCATCAGGAAGCTCAAAGGTTATCTTTTTTTTTTGAAGTTGGCAGCAAGTGATACTTGCCTACTTCTATTAGTTCATTAGGAATTGCATAGTGACAATATTTGAATTCTATCATTTCTTACTTATTAGATGGGAATATATTTAAAGAGAAAATTCCTCTCATCAGTTAGGGTTGATCCTCATTATTAACAGATTCTATATTTGCAGATTTCTCTGCTTGCTAAAATTAATTTGTAACCCCCAAATCAGCATTCTTGGTGCTTTTCCAGGCATTCATGATATGCACATGTTCAGATCGGCAAAAAATGTGTATTACCCAACATGCATGTTCCCACCCAAAGCTGAACAAGGTGATGCTCTGCCTTCTTGTTTTGCTTTTTGGGGTCTATTTAATGCTTTTTTGGGGGTGATTTTGCTTTTTGAAATGACCCCCAAATGTAGTATGGAAGTGCTGTCTAACGTTCCTGAACTCAACCTGTATGATTTGCTTTATTGAAAAAAATGTGTGTTACGTGGGCTTAGTTCAGGCATGAGTTTTAGTGCTCTTGGCTCTGAGTTCAGTGTTAATGACTCAACAATACATATTAAATAAGGCGTCCTTAAACAGAAACATCCGTGAACAAGACTGTGTATTAATCGTTTGATGAAAATGTTGTGACCAAAGACTTGCAGGAACTGAACCCTTTATCTTCCCTAGGAGCATTGGTCCATTGTTCCTGTTTCAGAGTTTGCTACTTTATAGAACATAACTCCTGGGAACCAACTGTTTTTAGTTTTGCTCAGGTACAGAAGGATATCCTTTTTAATCAATATAAAAAATATACTTCAGCGCCATGGGAGTCATGAAGTCGATAGGCTTGAAAGGGCATGGTGAGACCTGTTCTGGGACAGGTTCATTGCTATATCCCCAGACCCTTGGACCATGCTTGGTACAGGGTAGATATTCAGTAGGTATTTGTTGAATGCAAATGAGTGCCCCAAAACAGAATATGACTTTCCTTGACAGCGTGGAGTTAAAATTTAATACTGTTCCTGTAATTGGGATTTGCAGCCATATTTGTATTCTTATAGTGAGATGACCTGCTCATAGAGATTGATATTGTGAATTTTTCATTAATAGAAATTTCCTGTGACCTCTACTTGATTTTTCATCCCCATCATGCTTAAAGGGGCAGGAGATGAGGGTGAGGTATGCTTCTCTGGCTGCACATGTAATAAATGTTTAGGGGGCTGGACATTTTCAAATTAAACATTCCTTCCTATTCCAACCGTTGAGATTCCTTAGCTGCGGTAAGGGGTATTACCAATGAGAGTATAAATTTACCTGTGAAAATAAAAAGAGGAGGCACAAAAGATATTTTGAAGACCTATGATATAGTTGTATCCTAGTTACTAGAAGAGAGTCAGACCTGGATAGTTAGAAAATTTACTTAATTAGATATTCTGTAATGTTTATGTTTATTAAGAAAATTTCTCATTAAAAATTGACTCAGTTATAACATTATAATTTAGCATGTTTTGATACTCCTATGCTGTCATGTATTTATTACATCTTTCAAACTGAGAAATACTTTTTGACCATAACTCATAGAAATCTGTTAATCACAACCTGTAAAAATGTATTTTACATTGTGACCCGTGGATACATATACATTGATATAAAGAACAAAAACAAAATCTCATTGAACAAAACTATTCTTTTTTTTAAAAAAGATTTTATTTATTTATTTGAGGGAGAGAGAGAGAATGAGAGATAGAGAGCACGAGAGGGAAGAGGGTCAGAGGGAGAAACAGACTCACTGCTGAGCAGGGAGCTCGATGTGGGACTCGATCCCGGGACTCCAGGATCATGACCTGAGCCGAAGGCAGTCACTTAACCAACTGAGCCACCCAGGCACCCTGAACAAAACTATTCTTTATGACATATGTGCATTCCATTTTATTTTCTGTATAATACTATTTCATTTTAAAAAGTGCTGCTCAAGACTTCTTACATTAGTTTAACAACCCACTAATTTAGGGTCATGATCCACACTTTGGAGAACCCTGCTCTAATAGAACTGGTGGCAATTTTTAGACTAGAATTTCCTGGATCTTGATAGGAATATACAGGGGGCATCACTGAAGTCAGGTTTCAAAAATGTAAAGTACTTTTGACTATAGTTACTAAATGTTTCTGAGACAAAATAAGTTTCTGTAGTATGTAATTAGAGAAATTAATCTCCATTTTTGACATTACAGTTAATGATTTAGCTTTTAAAAATAAGTGTTGAGTCTTTTCTTAGACAACCACAGTTGAGCTCATGCCAGAAACCAGTAACTGGGACACTTGCTGCTAATAGAAGCATGTGATATACCGGCTAGCCATCACATCACAAATATTCTTACTCATTTAAATTTCAGAGAAGCCTGGAGACATATATTGTAATGTAATTATTAGAGACTGAATAAGGCATTTGACACACTGAATGGGTCATTTAATATACTAAATATGGATTTTTTCATTTAAGTTATAAAGCAGTGACAAGTTATTAAGATATCAATGCTGTGACATGTAACATGTGAAAAACAATTTTTAAAATTTACATTACTTCTAATTTTGTATTTGCAAAAAACATTGACTAACATATTGAATAGGAAAAGGTAACCATAGAACATTTTCACACTTAATATTACAGATACATGGAACAATTCTATATGTATTGCAGCAATATTTTAGAAGCTAGATGGAGTATTAATAAGCATTTTAAAAAATTTAGAACTGCTCATTAATATTTGAAAGCTTTCGCTAACTCTGGGTGGTTTTTTGAGGTAGAACATACTATACTGATATGTTCTCAGACTGCTTACTCTGTTCTATGTAGTTGCAATCTGAAGAAGGTCAGTTGGCTCTGTAATGTATTAAATTATTGGCCCATGAAGATTAGAGAATCTGATTTTCTCTTTTATGTTTTGAAGATTCATCATTGATCATCAAATTAGAAGTATGCCAGTGGCCTACATTTCTGTTCATCTAATCAGATTATGTCTAATGTTTTCTGTATTTAGCAGCTCTTTTTTTAAAATCTTTATTAGTGGATGTTATGACATCAAAATTGTATTTGTTTATGAAAGCAAAACAATTGATTATTTGTATTTGTATGTCAATTCTTGAGGATAATTTAAAAATACATCCCTTTAATAAATTATGTCTTTTAAATGTAGGTATTTAAGTCAGTATGCTGAGAATAGTGATAGAATCAAACCTAATTTGTAAATATTTTGTTACTCTTTATGCACACTCATGTAGCTTTATGCACATTAATTATAAATCCATGTCCATTCTTTTGGTTATAGATGGTTTAGGGTTTTAGTTAAAAGGGTAGTATCTCTTAAATAAAAGTTAAAATATCCTTAAGCCATATAGATCATTATTTAATTTGCGTTATCAGGTGTATGCTAGACATATTTGTATGATACTTTGTTCTCTCAGTTTTTATTTCTCTAGATGCCTGATTTTTAAGTTTTCAAGCTGTGTTTTTCCATTCTCTTCCTTGTAGTTTTTGAATTTAAAATTTCTCAGAGAAATTTTCTGTTACTACTATTGACTGCCTCTGTAGGTATAATACAGTACTAGGATTATTTGTGGGCTTTTAGCAACCAGGGTAATTTTAATGGTCATTCTGAATCTTGTATCTGCTTATATTTCTGTTTTTGCTTGACTGTTAGAAGTCAGAAAAATAAATTTGTTAAGTATGGGTACTGAACTGCATGGTATACATTTTGTATTTAGTATTACATGGTTATATTTCCAACATGACCTAGCTTCTTGCCTGATTCCTTACTTGAAATTTTTCTCAGTTGTTTTGTAGTGTGTGTATTGTAAACTGCCCTAAATACTTTTCTCTAACAAGGTTGGCTTTTAAATAAAGTACAGATATTATTTAGTTTTTAGGATAGATTGTTGCTAAAAATGTATCTATAATTTCGTGAGAAAATGACACACTTTTCAGTGGTTCTTAACTTTTTTGGGTAATATAATCTTCTTACAATCTGTGGAAAGTTATGGATTCTGTCTTAAAAAAATGCTCAGGAGGTCCATGGATTTCAGGTTAAGAATTCCACAACTGTTTCCAGTGTTAGTGGATTGTATTTTCATTCAAAGTAAAGTAAACCAAACCAAAACAAAAACTATGATTTGTAGAGGCACTTACTACTTTACTTTTCAATAACTAGAAATATTCTTATTGGATTTTGATGGTGATTTTTAATTATTATAGGGTGAAGGCTACTTATTTATTCATGGTAGAATTAACATTTTTATTAAATTAATGACTGCTAGAATATTAAAATAATAGAGAAAGATGTAAAAGTAATAGTATCTTGCCTCATATCTCTAGTATTTGAATTTTTCAGTAGATAAAACCACTTTTTTTTTTCCTTGAGGAAGAATTAAAAGCCTGTCGTTAGGTCATAAGAGGAGAAAAGATTCCTTTGTAAAGGATCGTTTAATTAGGATCATAGATAAAAAAAAATTTGGTATTTAAAGAATGGGTCATTTTGATATTTTTCAGGAAGGAATACTGGGAAGCTGAATAGCAGTTCAGTAAGTTTTCACAGACCTTAATATTTAAGTATATAGATTACAAACTTTCCCATGACTGGTTCTAGATTCCTCTCTCCCAAACCCCTTATGTTAATTAACTATCTCTGAATCTGAGGATGTATGAAAGAACTTTTAATTATTTCAGTTTTAAATGCTTTAGGAGTTATTTCTGTAATTTAAAATAATATGCATATACTGTTCTCTTTAATTCTATGTCAAATTATTTTAAGTAGGCTCCATGCCCAGCATGGAGCTCAATGCAGGGCTTGAACTCACTACCCTGAGATCAAGACCTGAGCTAGATCAAGAGTTGGACACTCAACCGACTGAGCCACACAGGTGGCTTTTGCCCCTATGTGAAATTAATAATTTTTTTCTAATTTTAATTTAATTTTTTTCCAGCTTTACTGAGGCATAGTTGACAAAATTGTATGTAAACTGTACAATATGCTGTTTTGTAGACATTGTAAAACGATTATGACAATCAAGTTATTTAAATTCATTACATAGTTACCTTTTTTTTTTTTGTGGGTAGTAAGGATAGTCATCTACTCCCAGCAAATTTTAAATATACAATACAGTTTTATTAAAATACAATACAGTATTACTAACTGAAGTCACCGCGCTGTACATTAGATCCTCAGAAGTTATGGATCATATAACTGAAAGCTTGCCCTTTGACCTACATCTCTCCATTTCTCCTAGCCCCTGGCATCCACCATTCTACTCTGTTTCTATGAGTTTGACTTTTTTTTAGAGTCTACAAATTAATGATTCCCTATAATATTTGTCTTTCAGTCTGGTGTATTTCACTTAGTTTAATGCCCTCGAGGTTTATCTATGGTGTCCCAGTGGCAGAACTTAGCTTCTTTTTTTATGGCTGAATAATGTTCCATTGATTATAGCCAGTTTTCTTTTTCCATTCATCGGTGACAGACACTTAGGTTGTTTCCATATCTTGGCTATTAGGAAGTAGTGCTTCAATGAACATGGCAGTGCAGATATCTCTCTGAGATACTTATTTTAGTTTCCTTTGGATAAATACCCAGAAGCAGGATTACTGGATCGTAGGGTAGTTCTATATTTGATTTTTTGAGGAACCTCCCTATTATTTTCCATAATGACTGTACTAATTTATATTCCCATTAACAAGTGTACAGTGGTTTGCTTTTCTCCATATCCTTGCCAACATTGGTTAATTCTTATCTTTTTGATAATAGCCGTCTTAATAGGTATAAAGTAATACCTGATTGTGGTTTTGATTTGCATTTGCATGATAACTAGTGATGTCGAGCACCTTTTTTGTATACCTGTTAGCTGTTTGTATATCTTCTTTGGAAAAATGACTATTCAGATCCTTTTCCTATTTCTTAATCACATTATTTACTATTGAGTTGTATGTGTTCCTTATATATTTTAGACATTAACCCCTTATTAGACATATGATTTGCAAATATTTTTTCGCATTCCATAGGTTGCCATTTTATTTCATTGGTAGTTTCCTTTTGCTACAGAAGCTTTTAGTTTGATGTAGTCCTACCTGTTCATTTTACTTTTGTTATCTATGCTTTTGGTATCATATCCAAAACAATCATTGCCGAGACCAGTGTCAGGAAGCTTTTTTTCTATGTTTTCTCTTAGGAGTTCTGGTTTCAGGTGTTATATTTAAGTCTTTGGCCCATTACGAGTTAATTTTTGTGAATGATGTGAAATAGGGATCCAGTTTCATTCTTTTGCATGTGGATGTCTAGTTGTCCCGACACCATTTATTGAAGAGGCTGTCCTTTCCCCATTTTATGTTTTGGTGCCCTTGTCAAAGATTAGTTGATATGTATATGGATTGATTTCTGGGTTCTCTGTCCTGTTCTATTGATTTATGTGTCTTTTTTTTTTTTAATGCCAATACCATATTGGTTTGATTTCTGTAGCTGTGTAATATAGATTGAAGTCAGGAAGTGTGATGCCTTCAGCCTTGTTCTTCCTCAGGATTGGTTTGGTATTTGGTCTTTTGTGGTTCTCTATGAATTTTAGGATTTTTTTTTCTTTTTTTTGTTCAGTGATAAAAGCCCTTGGAATTTTGGTAAGGATTGCATTGAATATGTAGATCACTTTGGGTTATTTAATCATAACAATACTAATTCTACCAATTTAAGAATATAGGCTATCTTTGTTGTATTTGTGCCTCTTCAATATTTTTCATTAATGTCTTAACACATTTCAGTGTATAGGTCTTTCACCTTGGTTAAATTTATTTCTAAGTATTTAATTCTTTTTGATCCTATCATAAATGGGATTGCTTTCATAATTTCTTTTTCAGAGCATTCGTTGTTAGTATATGGAAGTTCAACTGATTTTTGTATGTTGATTTTTGTGTCATGTAACTTTACTAAATTTGTTTATAATAGCTAACAGTTTTTGGTAGAATTGTCAGAAATACATCATACCAAAACTAATGGGATATAGCAAAAACAGTTCTTAGTGGGAAATTTATGGTGATAAGTGCCTATATTAAGAATAAAAAAAGACCGCAAATAAAGGAATGTAAGTTTATACTTCAAGGTAAAAGAAAAAAAACTAGAAAAAGAACAAACTAAGTTCAAAGTTAGCAGAAGGAAGGAAATCATGAGATCAGAGCAGAACTAAGTGAAATAGAAACTAGAAGAACAAGAGAAAAATCACAAAATGAAGAGCTGTTTTTTTAAGGATAAAATTGATAAAGTCTTAGCTAGAGTAAGAAAAAAAGAGAAGACTCAAATAAAATTAGAAATAAAAGAGGAGATACTGCAGCTAATACTGCAGAAATACAAAGGCTCATAAGAGACTCTTGTAGGCAGTTATATGCCAACAAATTGTGTAATCTGAAGAAATAAAGTCATAGAAACAAACAACCTACCAAGACTGATTAAGGAAGAAATAGAAAATCTGAATAGACTTGTAAATACTAAGGAGATGGAATTAGCGATCATAAATCTCCCAACAGCAACAACAAACCCCAGGACCTGATGGCTTTACTGGTGAATTCTACTAAACATCTAAAGAAGAATTAATACCAGTTCTTCTGAAACTCTTCCAAAAAATTGAAGAGGAAGTAATGCTCCTAAAGTCATTTCACGAGGCCAACACTACCCTTATGCCAAAGCCAGATAAGAGCACTACAAGAAAAGAATATCACAGACCAGTATCCCTAATAAATATAGATGCAAAAATCCTCAACACAATACTAGCAAACTGAATTTACTAGAACATTTAAAGGATCATACACCATGATTAAGTGGGATTTAAGCCTGGAATGCAAGGATGCTTCAGTGTTTGCTAATCAATAAATGTAATACACCACATTAAGAGAATAAAGGATAAGAATTGTATGAGCACCTTAATAGGTTCAGAAAAAGACTTTGACAAAATTCAACATCCGTTCATGATAAAAGTCTTGAGAGATTCTGTATAGAAAGAATGTACCTCAACATAATAAAGGCACATGTGACAAGCCCATAGGTACCATCATATTCAATGAATTCAATTCAATTGAATTCAATCAATTCAATTCAGTGAAAAGTTGAAAGCTTTTCCTCTAATACCAAAAACAAGACAAGGATACTCCCTCTCACCACTTGTATTCCACATAGTACTGGAAGTCCTAGCCACAGCAGTCAGACAAAAAAACAATAAAAGGTATTCAAATTAAAGGGAAGAAGCAAAATTCTTTTTTTTTTTTTTTTTTTTTTGCAGAGGCATTGTCTTAGAATTTTCTACTAAGAGTGATGAAATTTTAGCTCACACATTTCCACTTACCCTTCTGTCTTTAAATGTTTGGATAGTTATTATGTTTACTTCCTCTATTATTGCTTACCTTTGACACTTTAACAGTCTTAACATCTCTGTTTTGTTCTAGCAAATTTTACATTATTATCTTTTTACTCGGTACTTTGTAAGGTGCAGATATTCTTATTTCTCTTGTTTTTTTTTACCACTTCTACTCCCCTTAGCAGGTGAGCATTTGTCAATTGTATCAAGGTTGGAAAAATTTATATTCTCTTCTGTAACATTTATCTTGCGTTTTTGGGGTAAGATTGATTCTAAAAGCTGAAAATCAATTAACCATGCTTGCACTGTTAGGACATGCAGGAGGACCAAGTAGTATGCTAGAGAGAGTGAGTGGGAGAGAGAGGGAGCATGAGTGGGGGAGGTAGAGGGAGAAGCAGGCTCTCCAAGCAGGGAGCCCAATGCAGGGCTCGATCCCAGGACCCTGGGATCATGACCTGAGCTGAAGGCAGACACTTAATTGACTGAGCCACCCAGGTGCCCCAGTTAACATACAGTTTTATATTAGTTCAGGTATACAATATAGTGATTCAGCAATGCAGTACATTACTCATTGCTCATTGTGATAAGTGTACTCTTTCATCCCCATCACCTGTTGCACCTATTTCACTCATCCTCACACCCACCTCCCATCTGGTAACTGTCAGTTCTCTATAGTTAAGAATCTCTTTCTTGGTTCGTCTCTCTCTCTCTTTTTTCCTTTGTTTTGTGTATTAAATTCCACATATGAGTGAAATCATGTGGGATTTGTCTTTCTCTGACTGACTTATTTCGCCTAGCCTTAAACTTTGTCACTTCATCTGTTATGCAAATGACAAAATTTTATTTTTTTATGGCTGAATAACATTCCATTGAATATACCATATCTTCTTTATCCATTCATCTGTCGATAGACACTTGGGCTACTTCCATAATTTGACTATTTTAAATAAATAATGGTGCCATAAACAGAGGATATATTTCCTGATTAGCGTTTTATTGGCCCTTTCTGCTCTAGCCCAGGAAAATTTTCTTTGAAAATTTTTCTTAATTTTCTCTGTCCTCCACAATACTTAAAATTATTAGTTGGAAATTGGAGGTGTTGGATTGCTTCATCCTATGTGTTTTCCTTTATTTGTTTTCTTATTTTTGTTTTACATATTAAGATTGCCTCCCCACTTGGTTTTTGCTTTTTCCATTTAATGTAGCATTATTTTATCATTGTCCCTCTGTATTACTGTTCTTCTCAGAAGCCTCTGAGGATGATTGTTTTTATTTTTTGTAGTTTTTCTCTTACTTTGTGTGAGTGATCTCCTTTTTCCAGATTTTTCATTTGCTTTTTTGTTTGTATTTTTCTTTTGCATAATTAGCTTTCTTCACAAATACTGTAATTCTGGATTGTTGGTTCATTAGTTTCTTGGTGTCATGACAGACATTCTTTCAGCTATACCCAACACCAATAGACCATGAGTCACAAATCCAAATGCCCAAACAAGTAAGGCAGGTAATATGTATGAGTGAACCAAGCAGAGAAGAAGACAATAAGGAATTCTGGGGACTACAGCAAACTAGAAAGCAAATACCCCACTTGAAAGGGGCAGCTATTACTCAGCTGTAAACACTGTCATTCCCATTCAGGAATCTAGACATTCTACTACAGAAGCCTTTCTTTTGGTGAAATCTCTGTAGTTGATATTTGTTGAGCACTTACTATACTAAGTACTTTAAATAGATTAATTCATCAATTCTCAAAACTGTAAGGTACTGTTATAATGAATCCCTATTTTTACCAACAAGGAAACTAAAATTTAAAGAAATTACACTGCATGACCCGCATCATGAAGTTAGTAAGTGGTACAGTGGGAATATGATTAAAAGAATTCCTGAGTTCATATTTTTACCCACTTTACCTCCTAATATTGTTTTTGCTAACTGACTGACCTCTCAAAATACAGACTGTACCTTTCTGTACCAGAAAATACAACAGGTGAGTAAGGAGGTGATCTGCCAGAAAGAAGTCCACAAAGGCTTCCTAAAGGAAGTTAGATGAAATAGTAAGCAGGAATGAAAAAGAGGGAGGCAGGGGCAAAATGGGGGAATGGGAAAATTGTTACTATTACTATTTCCTATGTAAAACAAAACAAAACAAAATAAAAACAAACCTCTAAAGAAGCCAAAGGAGGGTCCAAAGGAGAATATGGGGGGAGGGGAAATTATACTCTGGCATCACAGAATAAAACCTGTCCCCATTTGGCATTCTGAAGAATTACTTGCCTAAAGACTGGTTCCCTGAGTACTTATTCTAATGTGGAAACTAACAGTCAATAAGTACCATGACAAAAGGTATTTGCTTTCTAGTTTCCTGTAGTCCCCAGTGTTCCTTATTGTCTTCTCTGCTTGGTTCACTCATACATATTACCTGCTTTACTTGTTTGGGCATTTGGATTTGTGACTCATGGTCTATTGGTGTTAGGTAAAGCTGAAAGAATGTCCTCAATTTTCAGAACTGATTTTTCTTTGGTACTAGGATGAATCACTGCAGAAGGCAGAAATGCAGACAGTAATAACAGAGTAAATCAGGCAAGGGAACTCCGTCTCATCCAGGAAATTCTTGGGAGCACGGTAGCACATCGGTTGGCATATGTGAATAATGCTCACGGAGGTGTTTCAGGTGAATGAAGAGCCTGATGTTAGGAGGCTGGTGATAAGTAGCTGGGAGGGCTCTAAGTAGGAATCATACACCTAAAACCTGGAAATGTTTAGAGATAGAAATAACTAATTTATTAATCTACAATATCTATTGACTGCTCTACATGCCCAGTAGTGTACTAGGTTCAGAGATCATGAAGTTACATACAAGAGTCGTCATCAAATTTGACAGGAAATTTTAATACTGTGCATAATTTGTAAGAGTATCCTTAGAAATCTCCTCGTCTAATCCTATTTTATAATTATTAAAATAAGCATAGACATATTAATCGTTGCCCAAGTCTTTGCTATTAGTTGTGTTCCAAGACTTCTTTTTTCTAATCCTCCGTAGGGAGGTGGCATCAAAGAGGTCTGGAAGCACATAGTGAGGGTCCCCAGACCTGGGAGAACTGTTACATTAGAGCAGGGTACAAAGATTGGAACTTAGGTATGAGAAGAGGTTATATTACCTTACATAAAACTCATTCTTAGGAAATGGGAGTTAGAGATTCTTTCTGGGGACTCGAAGAAGTAAGTGGCTATGTTGGAGAGGCCCACATGGCAATGAGCTATAGGCAGCTTCTAGGAACTATAGGCATTGTGTAGGACGTGAGGGTGGCCTCCATGCCAGAGCCAGCAGAAAGCGGGGGCAAAAATGTGAATTCTGCCCATAATCTGAAAGGGCTTGGAAGATTATTCTTCCCTACTTTAGTCTATAAATGAGAATGCAGCCTAGCTGATACCTTGAATGAAGCTGTGAAGTCCTGAGCAAATGACTCAGTTGAGCTGTGCCCAGACTTCTGATCCACGGTAACTGAACTAATACGTGTGACTTTTTGCTAGTTTGTTACACAGCAATAGAAAGCTAGTACTTTTGGTCGTGTCCAAGTATATTGTATTCTTTAGTGTTATAATGAACATAGCGCTTTACCATCTAATTTTGAAATACCTTGTCCACCCTGTCCTGTGATTTAAAAGCATGACAGTCAGAGCAGTTTGTGGTGTGCTGTGCAACAGTGGGAAATGACAAGCGTGCCACATGTGTTCTCTCACAGCTACTCAACTCATGTAGCATGAAGCAGCCATAAATATATGTGAATTAACATGGCTTCATTCTTATAAAAATTTATGAACAATAAAATTTGAATTTCATCTAATTCTCATGTGTTACAAAATGCTATTATTATTTTAATTTTTTCCCCCCAACCAGGTAAAAATGTAAAGACCATTTTTAGTTTGCAGTGTATGAAACAAGCCACAGGCTGAATTTAGCCTGTAGGCCGGAATTTGTGGCTGTAGTGAGTAGCCAAACTTGTAGGCGATACTGATACTGTTAGTAGATAGTTGCTGTAATTGGGAAGGTACTAGCGCTGTTTGAAATCCTTAATAAGAAAATATTTTAATAAAAAATCTAGTTTATAAAAATATTCTGAAGACTAAAAAATCTATTATGGGTTTATGAAGAGTTTCTTGAGTGTGGTGAACTGGATGGGCTAAAACAGAAAGCAGCTTCATTTCTCACTAACCAGTATTATTATAAATCTACTTTGATTATTTCTACTTTTGTCACTCATGGATGATATCTTAGCTTCCATTGATTTCTTGTCACATATTTATAAGAATAAGTTCACTTTTGGTAATGACTTATTTTCAGGTATTAAAAATACCCGTTCTGGTTTTGATGTTCAGTGTTAAGCTAATTCATTGCTTCTTTCAACCACTGTCTCCCCACCTCTCACTTTCAGGCCTGGCTCTTGGTTCTGGAACTTTGGGGAAGGGGTTTGGTTGTCTCCTGACTCTGTCCCCCATTCATTACGCTGGCCCTTAATCCTCTACAGTTCGAATTGGGTGGAGGGATATGAAAGCGAAAGGGCAGAACTCCTTCATTGCTGTACACAAGTATGTGTATGCATTACAAAAAAGGTCTGGAGCATACGCACCAAACTGAAAGTAATGGTTATTACCTCTCCATAGGCAAGTGGGATGGAGGACAAGGGGTGTGGGTATCCCAAGAGGTATTTTTACTTTATCTTTATTATTTGAATTCTTATTACATGTAGATTGTGTTTTGGGTATTTGATTAAATATAAACAAAAAACTACATATTGAAAATAACATGAAAAATTGCAAAAGGAAAATTACTTCTAGAAGTAATAGAAAAAGTATAGAAGTATATAGAAAGGCCCTTTAAGCTTCTAAAGTAAAGTACTAATATGTTCATTAACTACGAAAAGTAACATTTTCAGATAACTTATGATAATGTTATAGGATGGAAAAAACATGAGCTTTCAGATATAGCATGAAGTTTTTTGGATGTGGGTTATTTCTAAAAGTCAACATTTTGAAGTGTCGTTGACATACAATATACATAGGTTTTAAGTATCATTTTATGATTTTGGGCAAATGTATACACCTGTGTAATCCTTTCCCAGTTAAGATGTAGAACAGTTCCTTCCCCCAGAAAGTTTCCTCATGCTAACTCTTCACTCAGATATCCCAACACCCTAGGCAACACTGATGTAATTTCTATCACCACAGCTTATTTTTGCTGATTCTAGAACTTCACGTAACTAGAATCATATAATATGTACTCATTTGTTCCTGACTTCTTTCACTCAAATATCTGAGAGATTTTATTAAAAAAATTATGTTCTTTTAATATATACAGAGCTATTGATATTTTGTTTCATCTTGTAATCCTGTGTTGGATTTTTTAAAAAATTTGTCCATTTCCTTTTTTTTTTTTTTTTAAGATTTTAATTATTTTAGAGAGAGAGAGAGTGCACAGGAGGTGGGAGGAGGGAGAAAGACAAGCAGACTCTACACACTGAGCTTAGAGCCTGATGTGGGGCTGGATCTCATGACCCCAACATCATGACCTGAGCTGAAATCAAGTCAGTTGCTTACCCGCCTAAGCCACCCAGGTGCCCCAAGAAATTTGTCCATTTCATCTGAGTTATGAAATTATTGGCGTAAAGTTGCTCATAATTGTCCTTTATCCTTTTAAAATTTCTAAGATCTTCAGTGATGTCCTTTCTTTCAGTATTGTTATTGGTTATTTGTATATTTTCTCTTTTTATTTTTGATCATTTTTTGCTAGGAGTTACCAGTTTTATTGTCCATTTTCGGAGAATGAATATTTTGGCTTTATTTACTTTCTCTATTGTTTATTTTCTACTTATTGATTTTGTTCCTTGGATAATTTCTTTGGATTTCCTTTCAGGTTCATTGACACTTTATTCTGCTTTATACAATCTACTTTTTTTTTTTGAGAGAGAGAGAGAGTAAGAGAGAGAGCACGAGAGGAGGGAGGGTCAGAGGGAGAAGCAGACTCCCTGCTGAGCAGGGAGCCCAACGTGGGACTTGATCCCGGGATCCTGGGACCATGATCTGAGCCGAAGGCAGTTGCTTAACCAACTGAACCCACCCAGGCGCCCTCCAGTCTGTTTTTAAGTGTATCCAGTGAAGCTTTTCATTTCAGATATGAATCTTTTTATTCTAGAGTTCCCATTTTTTTGTAAGATAGTTTGGCATTTATCTGCTGAGACTACTCCTGTTTTCACTCATTAAGACTAGATTTTCATATAAGTCCATGGGATATTAATAATAGCTCTATTAAAGTACTTCTTAAAGTGATGTCTAATTTGCTCTTTTCTAACTTTTTAAGAAGAAAACCTAGATCATTACCTAAAAGTGTTTTTAAATGTAGGCATTTTAAAGCTGATTTTATTCTAAGCATTGATCTAGATACAGTTTACAAAATTGAATATTTCATTATTATTTTGTTTTTTTCTCATTTCTCGTGATTTTTCAACTCATTATTTAAAAGTGTAATTTTTTTTTAAAGATTTTATTTATTTGAGAGAGAGAAAGAGAATGCATGAGCAGGGGGAGGGGGGAGGGGGAGAAGCAGGCCTCCCGCTGAGCAGGGAGCCGGATCCGGGACTTGCTCCCAGGACTCCGGGATCATGACCTAAGCTGAAGGCAGACGCTTAATGACTGAGCCACCCAGGTACCCTAAAAGTGTATTTAATTTTCAAATATTTGGGGATTTTCTAGATCTCATATAATTTTTGATTCCTTTTTAAATTCTATTTTGATCAGCGAATGTGCTCTGTAATATTTCAGTTATATGAGACTTAAATTATGACACAGCATATGATCTTTCTTGGTGAACATTTAAGGGAAATAGTCTGTAGTTTTTGGATGTTGTATTTTATAAATGTCAGTTTAAGTGCAGGGTATTGATGGTATTAGTTTAGATCTACTGTATCAGTATACATCCTGATATTTTTGCCCCCTTTTTAATTTTTTTAAAGATTATTTATTTTAGAGAGAGAGAGAGCATGCGAGAGTGGGGAGGGGCAAAAGGGAGACGGAGAGAAATATCTCAAGCCGATTCCCTGCTGAGCGTGGAGCCTGATGTGATGGGGCTTGATCCTATGACTCTGAGATCATGACCTGAGTGAAAACCAGAGTCAGTCCCTCAACCATCTGAGCCACCCAGGCGCCCCTTGATATTTGGTCTTCTATTTTATCATTTATTGAAACATTGTTAACATTTTCAATTTCGATTGTCTTTTTTCCTTTGATTTTCTTAGTTTTGGTTTTGTTAATTTTAGTTTTTTTAGTTTTTTATTTTGCTCATATGTATTTATGATTTTTATGTTTTTCAGTTTCACTGGTATTTTTGGCATTATGAAATGGACCTCTGTATCTTTGGAGATATTTCTTTGTTTTGCTTTGTGTGATAATATTACTTTGTTTACTTTGTATGATAATATTATAGCTTCTCAAGCTTTCTTACACTTGCAATTTGCATAGTGTATCTTTGTCTCTTTTTACTTTCAGTCTCTTTGTGTCTTTGTATTTGAAATTGTTTTTAGAGATGAATCTAGTTGGATGTTTCTTTTTTATACAGCCTGACAATTTTCCCTTTTGAGAATATGGTCCATTTTCATAGTCCTTTGTGTGTTTTTGACTGTAGTGTCTTGCTCTTTGTTTTCTTTTTGTCTCATATGTCTTCTTTCTTTTTTGTTTTAATCAGATGTTGTTTATTGTTTTTATATTTTGTCTTAGCTGTTTAGTTATTCCTATTGCAGTTAATTTTTTTTTGGCCTAAGTATTAAAATATACATTCTTTACTTGTCATTGGCTACTTAATATTGAACCACATCATTCTCCACAAATATAACAATCTTAAAATAATGCAGTTCCATATACTACCCCCCCATTTTTGTTGTAATATATTTTACTTCCATTTTTGTTATAAATGACACTAAAAATTTATTTGTGCTTTAATCAGTAATTTATCTTTTAAGGAAATGAATACCCATGCATTTCTGATTTCCAGTGCTCCTAATTTCTTTTTGAAGTTTCACAGTTCCTCAATTTGTAGGTTAATGTTTTTCACTGAATTTGGGACAGTTTGAACCATTGTTTATTTAAATATTTTTTTCTGCTCTATTCTGTTTATTCAGTTTAATAGGACTTTAACAGCTATTTAGTAGTTTTAAAGTCCTGTTTTCTAATTCCACTATCAGGATCATCTTGGAGTCTTGTTTATTTTGTAGCTTGGTTTCCTGGCTTTGGGTCACATTTCTGCTTATTTGCATGTCTGGTAATTTTTAATTGTATGCTAGATATTATAAGTTCAACATTGTTAAGAGTCTGGGTCTTTTGTCTTTTTAAGTATGTTGAGTTTTTTTATGGAATGGAGTGAGTTTAATTTATGCTTTTCTTAATCCTATCTAGGCTTGGTTTTAGGCTTTAGTTGAGTCCTGGAGGGTAGTCTTTACTCTAGAGTATGGTACTTACACTTTTTTTTTTTTTAAAGATTTTATTTATTTATTTGACAGAGAAAGCGAGAGAGGGAACACAAGCAGGGGGAGTGGGAGAGGGAGAAGCAGGCCTCCCGCTGAGCAGAGAGCCTGATGTGGGGCTCGATCCCAGAACATCGGGATCATGACCTGAGCCGAAGGCAGACGCTTAACGACTGAGCCACCCAGGTGCCCCTAGAGTATGGTACTTACTCTTAAGACCTGGTCTTTGTGGAGTCTCAGCTGAATTCCTGCAATATTAATGAGTTCCTTCCACCATGACTACATATGAACTTAAAGCTCTCCCAGCACTGTGCAGCCTTTAGTATGTTCATTATTCATTTAACCCCATAGTAGCCTAGGTATTTCAGAATATTGCCACCCACATGTGTAGTCTAGCTTTCTGCCTACCACTGTCTACCCCCAGAACTGTACCACTGCCTCACCTTGTGTACCACATCCTGCAAATTTCACTTGTTTCAGCAGTGACTGATCTGTGATCACTGTGTACGACCTGTGTTTCACCTCCCGGTACTGTTGCCGGAAAATTACCCCTCCCTAGAGAGCTTGGGTAAAAGTGGGACTCACCTTATGTGTTTGCTTTTTCTTGAAGATCACAGACCACAGTGCCTGTTATTCAATACCTGAAAACAGGTGCTTTATAAGTTTTATTCAGTTGTATAGTTATTTACAGCAGGATGAGAATTTCAGTATCAGTTACTCTGTTATATTTGGAAACGGAATAAGCAGTATATGTAGAACTCATTCAGTTTTACGTATACCAAACAGAGGCTTACAGTTTTATCTGCAAAATATGAGTATGGCAGAAATAATAAGAAACACCTTAAGCACATCGGGTATTGGGACTAATTGCCTATTTGGGGGATTGCTGGGAATTAATCAGAAAATACTATTTGTTTCAACTCTTGTTGTGATTGCATTATATAATCAGTTTCAGAAATAGGAATAAGAAGTCCTTAATATTGATCCTGGTTTCTTTATTAGTGACTATATTTTGAAGTCATTTCTTTAATTGCAAAGAATAGGAATCCACTCAAAGTGTTCAAACAAAAATTGGAGAATTGCTTAAGCTTGCAAAATTGAGGTATGTTAGATGGGTGAATTTCCTAGAGAAGATGAATGGGGAAGACTCCTCCAAAAGCCTTTTTTTGAGCTTTAGTGTTTTCATGTATATATTAGAAAATATAAAAGCACATCTTCTCCACCTGATAAGGTGGGTGCCAGTATTTCTTAACCTTGTGAAATTACGTTTTTTTAAAGGCCTAGTTCAGATGTTATATAAGAATTGTTTCCCGTGATAGGTGGCAAGAATGTTCTTTGCATTACCACTTTTGAAGTCCATTTCCACATATCGTTATAAATAATAATAAATATTTATTAATAAATAGTATTTGAATTATTTCCTTTTTTTAAGAATTTTATTTATTTATTAGAGAGATAGAGAGAGAGTGAGAGCATGAGCGGGGTGGGGAGGGGCAGAGGAAGAGGGAGAAGCAGGCTCCCCAGTGAGCAGGGAGCCCGACGCGGGGCTCGATCCCAGGACCCTGAGATCAAAGTGGAAAATCTTATATTGACTTACTGGTAAAAACTGAAATGGCTTTAAGTTGTAGGGTCTAGATTAATGAATGTATATTGGCTTATGAAATAGCACGTTTTTGATATATTTTTAGTTTTTAATAAATTTCCTTTGTTTTTGTTATCTTTTTGTTATTAAAGTATAGGAAAGAGACTAATGGTTACTTTAAGTCTACTGTGGTTTAAGTGGGAATCAAATAACAATAATCCATTGCTTGAACTTATGGTATTAATATCCCCAAAATGTTTTTTAATTCTTTAAGTTGACTAATTTTCTTTTCTAATATTCTAGCTCTCTATCAATATCAGCTTACATCATTGAAAAGATAATTTTGAAGATATGTTTTGCTGAAAAGACAACTGAGAAAAATTTTACGAATGGGATGAACACGCTCCAGTTAACTGACTACCTACTGCAATTCGAATGTTAACAATTACCCACCTGGTACAGTTAACCTAGTGATGTACCTGTTCTCACAATACCCTATTTCATTGTGCTTGTCTTGATTAAAGAATTCAAAGTGGAGTACCGCAAACTTGATATGGATAATAAAAAGAAAGACAAGGACAAATCAGATGATAGAATGGCACGACCTAGTGGTCGGTCGGGACACAACACTCGAGGAACTGGGTCTTCATCCTCTGGAGTTTTAATGGTTGGACCTAACTTTAGAGTTGGAAAAAAAATTGGATGTGGCAATTTTGGAGAATTACGATTAGGTAAGACTTTTGTTTATTATGTTGGAAGCATTTTTTTTAAACTGAAAGTACTTTCTAATGAAAATGATATAGTTATTGTTTAGTTGTTTAATTGTGATAATTTAAAAGAATATAAATGTTGGAAATTTCTTTCGTACTTGTATTTTCATTTGTAAGGAGTTCCCTAGTATATGAATGTCTGTTTACTTGAGATCATCCATCCGGAATATGAGAAAAAAGAAAGTAAGTTAAAAAGCCCCAAAAAGCTGAAAAAAAAAAAAAAAAGACCCGTGAGGAGCCATTTGCAGTGTATTATTTAAGAATGATATTTAGGTTGCTACCTTTTCAGATTTGAAAACATGTCGTAACTGACTACTTTAGGAGGGTGTGTATGGCTCAAAGTCAAGGTAATATATTGAAACTGCGTAAAAATCAGTGAAATTGGGGAGCCTAGGTGGTGTAGTCGGTTAAGCATCCAACTCTTGGTTTCTGCTCAGGTTGTGAGATCGAGCCCTTGCATTGGGCTCTGCATCCATTGTGGAGTCTGCTTAAGCCTCCTTTACTCTCTTGCTGCCCCTCCCCCCTTCTCTCTCTCTCCAATAAATAAACCTAAAAAAAAAAATCAGTGAAATTTACATTGTAATTCCATCACCACCCACTCCCCAACCAAGTACCTCCAGGGTGGGGCTCTGAAATCTATATTCTTTTTTTTTGGAGACCCAGTGGGAGTGGTAGGGGTAGAAGCAGAGGGAGCGGGAAAGAGAGAGAGAATCTTAAGCAGGTTCCATGCCCTGCTTGGAGCCCTAGGTGGGTCTCAATCACACCCTGAGATCATGACCTATAATGAAATCAGTGTCTGATGCTTAATTCACTAAGCTACCCAGGCGCCCCAAGAAACCTATATTCTTAACAAGGGACACAGAGTACTGATTCAGTTTATTTTTGTAATCAGACTGCTTTGGTAAACATTGGTCTAATTAACCTCCCAACTCTACATTTAAGGCAATTGAAACTCAGTGAGGGAAGGTTGCCTGCTAGATGTCACACAGCAATTTAATGACAGACTCAGGACCAAAATCTAGGCTTTTAACTGCTAGTACAGTAGAGATATGGCTATCTTGAATGAAGAGAACTAACACGGCAGCATGGTTATATGGGCATATCAGTACTGAGGTTCCTTGAGGGCTTTGGTCAATGGACCACCAAGAATGGAAACTTGCGATGTAAAAAGGAAAATTTAGCTTTACAATTTTCCTTAGATATAACCCCACTTTTTAGAAATCCAATTGTATGTTTATCTACTCAATTACTTCTCCTTTTCATCTTGTAAAACACCCTAATTTGTAGTTAGTCCTTCATTTTAATAGTATTTTGTGTTGTTAATGTGCATTAAATCTTTTCATGAAGCAAGCCAATAAAAGGCAAAGACATACTTTGTAAAGAACTGTGATTGATGTGTTTGGCAGACTCTTGCATTTTAGTAGGGACTCACATATTTGAAAGGGTGAATGTTTTACACTTTATTTTCTGAAGGATATTGAGTTGGATATTTTGAAATTCTTAAACTGTTTCTGATTTTGGAATTGGAAAACAAGGTTATTTACTTGTGTAACTTTGAGCACCCTTCATCCATCCAAAATGTACTGCATGTCTGTCATGTAGGAGGCATGATTTGGCACTGATAATACTGGAAAAATATAAAAATTGTACAAGTCAAGTAACCACTTGGGGCCTCAAATTCCTCAACTTTAAAATGGAATTATTTCTACTTCCTAGCTTATTGTGGAGATGAAATTTAGATGATAATGTAAAAGGACCAGCACTGTACCTGCATATTTTAGGAAAACAATGATTGTTCTGCTTCCTTAAAAGATGATATCAAGATATTTGTTCTGTTTTAAAATTAAATTGATGGCATGTTGTATGTACTTTTATTTAAATTTATATGTATAAATTAGCTCTACAGGTATATATTTTTCATATGTATGTATTTGTATTCTTCCTATCTCTGTGGATATGACTATATTGGCCTTTTTTATTTAAAAGTGGTTTCATGTAATTTATTTCAAAATAACTACATACGTATATGTTTACAAATACATTTATGTGTATGTATACCTCCGTGTGTGTGTGTGTGTGTGTGTCTGTACACGCAAAGCGAATCTAGCTGACCCTTTTCACCGGGACAATATGAGAAACTGTGTGTACCATATACAGAAACTGTATATGCTACATATGGTGAAAAAGCAGTAAAATACCCCTTTCTTTTACAGTCTGTGAATAATCAGGAATAGGAATAAAATGATTTATTAGTCTGTCCATCCATCCCTCCATCTATCCATCCATCCATCCATCCATCCATCTATTTATCATCCACCTGGCTGTGTATCTATATCTAATCTGTCTATGGTTATTTATTGTATGTTTGTATATATTTGTTTAAATGTATGATCTGTACTCTGTGTATTTGTGTTTTATGTGTATTTATAATATATATAACATCTATACTTACATAGCTAATTTAGTCATTTTATTCCTTTTTATTGATAGGATACCAAAGAAAGCAGCATTTTACTCCTTTTATAAAGGCCCCAGATAATGTTTCTGTATAAAAAAAGTTGTTCAAAGCATCATTCTTTATATAGCTGTGTAAACATGCTAATGTTAATAGGTGGTTTGGATTCTAAGAGTGCTTGCTTTAAAACAACATTAATAGGCACATCTTGAATATTTGATTCCTGGCCCTAAAATTTTTGTGATTAGTATTGGGTGAGAAAAAATATAAGGTGTACATGTTATAGGGAAGTAACTTTCAGCAAAGATGCTGTTCTGTTGGCATTTTGGGCTGGATGTTCTTTTTTTTTTTGTAGAGGACTGTTCCAAGTACCTCATGTTGTTTAGAACTCTCCTTCTAAACAACAACTTCATGTTGTTTAGAACAACTAAATAAAGGTTGTACCTCCACATACAACCCCAAATACCTTTCCCCTGCCGTTTTCAAATGCCCCAGGTATGATGCACCATTGAAACTGCTCTTACAGGTAATTATTAAGAAAAAAAAAAAAAAAGTTTGACATAAAACTGTCCAAATGCTTTGAGATTTAAAAAAAAAAGGTAAACATTTTAGGGCGCCTGGGTGGCTCAGTTGGTTAAGTGACTGCCTTCGGCTCAGGTCATGATCCTGGAGTCCCGGGATCGAGTCCCGCATCGGGCTCCCTGCTCAGCAGGGAGTCTGCTTCTCCCTCTGACCCTCTTCCCTCTCATGCTCTCTCTCATGCTCTCTCTATCAAATAAATAAATAAAATCTTTAAAAAAAAAAAGTAAACATTTTAAATAATGTAAATTACATTTATGTAATTGATAGTACATTTTTATTTGTTTTTTATTGTAAAATGATTAATGTATTTTTGGTTTTATTTTATCTTTATATGTATTGGTGGTAAGACTTGCCTTCTTCCTATTTGTAGATCTGTGTCTAGCTTAGACAGTCAACCGAAACCCCTAGAAATACTGGGGCACTGAATGAGAACAAACATAGCTAGCTAAAATACAGTGTTTTATTGTATATATTTCTTCGTTTTTCTTCTATTATGTTTTGACATCTTAAAAAAATCTTTCTGCCTGGGGAGAGACTACTCCTGCTGGGTCTAGCCAATTCTTAGAGATAGCAAAGGAGCGTGCCTTTGTTCTGCAGAGTAACTGGTCCAGAGCTATACTGCCTCTGTCTGGCCTGTGTATTCTAGGAGGCAGTCCTCTTCATTAATGATCCCATGGCTAGGTACGAGACGAGAGACCACCTGTATAGCCCAAAGACCCTGGAATTATTTGCCACCAGAATTATTCAAACTAGCAATCCTGAACTGTTGATCCTGCCAGGCCTTGGCTTTCTGCAGAAACTCCAATAAAGGCTTTGGCCTCAGCTCCCTTTCCTTTGTTTCTGTCTCCCATCACTTGACCAAAACATGATACTTTTCCTGTGACTCTCTGTCTAGGACCTGAGAGGATAATAAACTTTGTTTACCTGAGCCTCTTCTTTTTTTTTTTTAAAGATTTTATTTATTTATTTGACAAAGAGAGACACAGTGAGAGAGGGAACAAAAGCAAGGGGAGTGGGAGAGGGAGAAGCAGGCTTCCCGCGGAGCAGGGAGCCCGATGTGGGACTCGATCCCAGGACCCCGGGATCATGACCTGAGCCAAAGGCAGACGCTTAAGGACTGAGCCACCCAGGCGCCCCTCATGAGCCTCTTCTATGTCCCCTCTCGTGACTACCCCTGAATGACCCGTCACATAAAAGAACACAGAGCAAGGCTGTTACATATAGCTTTATGAGATACTATATCTGAAATAAGTTATTGTAACTTTTGACATAATGAAGTATACCACAGGAGTTTCAGTAACTGCTCTTATTTTTGTTTCTTTTCTTCTATATAGTTCATAATTCTTCTTGTTTGATTGCTTTTAAGAATTGTTTTATTGAAAATTCTGCAGGCCTTACAATATATATCAAATAAATATGCAGATTTGAGTGCATCCATCATTTTTATGCTTATTGATTTTCTACTGCTACTAACTGAAGCATATCATGGAACTTAATTGAGAAATGTAATAATAAGGAACAGATTGTGATGCTCTAACAAAGAGGTCCTAGAATATAGTGGTATTAAGCAAAATAGGTTTTTGTTGTTTTTTGCTTTTTTCATGTAACACAAACCAGAGGGAGAGCACCCGGGGCTGTCAGGGCAACTCTGCATCCTCAGTATATGGCTTCAGTCTGTGTGTGTAAGATCGCTCCTTTGGTTGCTGTCTCGCAGCTAGCCAGCCAGCAAGAAGAAGAAAATGGGCCAGGAGAGCACACATTCATTTTTGGAAGTGAGGAGGGACAAACCTTTGCTCATATCTGGAACTTAATCACCTGGCCACACCACCCTGAAAGAGAGGCTGGAAATGTAGTCTCTAGCCGACAGCCACTTTAAAACCGAGTCATTCTATTATTATAGAATGGAAGGCTTGGATATTGGTGGGCAACTAAGTTTGTTCTGTAAACATATACATACCTTCTGTAGAACATAGTTTTTTATGATAATTACCACCCAAATACCACCAAATTGGTAAAACCATCTTTTCAAGTTCAGTATAGCACAAAGTTCTACCAGAAATGTCCTTTGAAATTGGATTAAAACATCAGTTAATTGGAACCAGCCTGCTTGGAGCCTTGTCTTAACTGGATTCCCTCTACACATACATTCCCTCTCTCTCACTCATATTATACACATAAAGACATACTTTGCGTGTCATTTGTTTGTTCATGCATGAAACAAACATTGAGTAAAAGCCAAGTGTGTGAGGCTCGGCCTGTGTTAGGTAACACAAATGCATTGGTAGTATTGTTTCATCATTGTTCATGTTTAAAAAATATAATCCTCAGAGTTCAACAAAATTATTTAATGTTCAAAAAAAGATGATGCTTTAAGGGTTTAGTGCTTTCTGCTCTGACCTAAAAGTAGACATTTTATTGTATAAATGCCAGGAGAAACAGTACTTGTAGAAGAATTTGGTATATTTTGGTTCTGTGGATTTTGTATTTAACCTCACTTCTTGTCCTGTGGATAATTTTTCCTTGTGTACCTGTGACTAAGCATCATAGGCATAGTTGTGAAAAGATGATAATGTCTTGAGGAAATACAGATTCTGTCTTTGAACTCAAAACAATTATTCCTTTGTGAGACACCTGTTCCTCAAGATGAAGTTCCTCACTGTATCATTAAATGATTCACTCGGTGCTTACTCAGGGAAGCCTACAGTTTCATACGTACTGTATTCTTGAAAGTATAGATGAAGGCACATCTAAGTGTTGAACTAATTGACTAAAAATTTTTTTAGTTTTCTGGTATTTTTTTTTTTTTAAATATATATGAGATCAGCGAACACTTCAATGTACAGTCCTCTTGAGTTCCATCCCTGTGCCAGCTGTCATGGGTTAGGAGCCCTATGCTACATAGCATTGGTACAAATCCTTGTTTTTTTCCATCTTTTCTTCATTTTTATAAAATAAGGACAAAATTCAGAAGAGTATTATCGTATTTGTATGAACAAACACTGCTGTGTGTATCTGATACTGAAATTTTGCCTGGTTTTACTGCCATTCATTAGCTACTGTAGAAGAGGAAGTTAGGGGTATTATGGTAGAAAATCACATGTGTGAAAGTTGATGATTGCGTATTCTGTGTTCAGTAGTTATGTGAACAGGGCCAGTTACCATCACAATAAAGAAAAAACAGCTATCATTTTTTCTGTTTTTCTCATTATAAAAATAATACAGGCTTATTGAAACAATGTTGGAAATTCAGAAATCACATTCTGTTTTTTATTCTTTTTACTGTACTTGTGAAGAAACATGTTAATTTATGTATCAGAGATATTAAATCTTTGGTTTGTTACTTACCTGTTGTTTGTATATGGTAAATTTTTTTCAGCATACAGACGTTTAACATATTTTATGCTTTCCAGTCTGTATAAAGTCTTCTTAACTTTTTCCACCTTTTTAAAATGCTCAGAAAGGCTCCTATATATTGGGTGATTTTTTTTTTCTTTTATGATCTATATCTACATTTTAAAATATTCAGAATTTAATTTGGTTATAAGGTAAGACGTTAAGAACCCTTGTTCCCCTCAAAGTCGTTACCTAGTTTTCAGATTCAGTTACTGAATAATGTTTCTTTCTTTGTTTCATTTTTAATATATTCCAGATTTTTTCTGTGTTAATATACTTACTAGATTACATATGAGCTGTAATGAGATTACGTCTCATAATAATGAAGGATTTAAAATGAGATGGTGACTGGGAAAGGAATTTTGTATTCCTTTCTTTATATAGGAGTTCTGGTTTTGAGATTTATTTTAGCATGTGTTTGACTATTGATTTACTTTCTGAGTTGTGTGCCGTATTCCAGCAAAATAATAATCTTTCCATTTTTGTAAGTGGGCTAATGTATTTATTAGTATTACCTTCTACCCTGAATCCGGGTGAAATGCTAAATACGTCATTGAGTTGATAAATTTAAGATTTCCTTGTCATTGGGGTTTTTGCTATATAGTTGGAAGCAAAGACTTTTGCTTTATTTGAAGATTTATTAGAGAGAGAGCAAGAGAGAGCACGCATGCGCATGCACAGGAGGAGGTGTAGAGGATGAGGGAGAGGGAGAATCTCAAGGAGGCTCCCCACTGAGCGAGGAGCCCAAGGCAGGGCAAGATCATAGGACCCTCAGGAGTTGGATGCTTAACCGACTAAGCCACCCCGGTGCCCCCCCCCTTTTGCTTTATTTAAATATGTTATGTGCTTTTTTTTTTTCCACCCAGAGTAGAGTTTTGCATACTATCTCTTTAAAAATTAATTATTGGTAGAATCTGACGTTTTTTCTTTCTTTTTCAAGGGAAAAATTTATATACAAATGAATATGTGGCAATTAAACTGGTAAGTTCATGTTTCTAATTTTCCTGTTTTGTCTTTGATGATTAGCCTATATTTTAATTACTTTTCTGTTTTCCTATCATTTATAATTTGAGTGTTTACTGGGGAAGTGATACGCATAACTGGGTTTTTTTGTTGTTAAGCTGCAAGCATCAGCACGCCCCTCAAGTATGTGATAATGTATAGATGTCTGTTGTCTTTCTGTGCCACGAAAACTCAGTCCCTTTACTTTGATAGCATTATAGAATTTCGTTTTCGAATTTTGGTACGATTTTTCATTTAAAGAAGCTGGCACATTGGCATTTTTAACTATTGAAAAACTAGAAAGCAAAATTTCTCTTAACGATTCAAGCGTTTGGACAAAAGTGTCCTTAGTATTCAGGATTACATTCTTTGAAACTCTATTTCCAGGTAGCTTCCAAAATCTCTTTTTCTACTGATCTTTTTTATATGGTAATAACTGGCTCTTGTTTGACCTTCAGGGAATCAGAGATTATTGATGTGAGTGGAGGGTAGCAGAGAAAGCAAACTCCCATGGGACCTATCTAGAGTCCTAACTGTGCCAACTATGACAGCTGTAAGGCAGCTCTTCTCTGGAGGAATTGGGATCCGGGAATTTTTATGAGACCTAACTTTCTTCAGGCACAACTTTTCTTTCTGGCTGGCCAGCCAGGTTTCCCTGAGGTTAAGCACGGCTTTGTTTTTCCAGTCCGCTTGCCATTGTCAATCTTGCTTCTGCCAAAATAACCACTGTTATTAGGGTAATGTGGGATTAATATAGAAGGAGAGACTATTAGAAGAAGAGGCAACAGAGAGAAGTAGAAAAACTTTCAGGATGAGCTAGAAAACTGTACTCCTTAATTTTAAGTGTCTTTGTGATTGTAGACTGAGTTTTGTTTATTTTCACTGGGAAGTAAAGATGCACAATAGGGTTGTGACTCCACCAGGAGATACTGGCTGGCTGACAGGTCGTTTGGGACTGGCTTTTGCCTGGATGAGTTCACCATAGTTTTAAGGTCTGCTCCTTGGCTTTATGATAGCAGATCTGTTTGCTTTTAAGATCGTCACTGGCAATTAAAGGTGGATTTACGGTAACCGTTCAGTTCACCCAATCAGTCAAGCTCTCAGAGATGTAAATATTTGGAAGAATTAACTTCTAATTCAAAATGAGGTATTTTACTATTACACATCCACAGTGCCCAAATCAGTATAAACGTGTTTGCTTTCTGTAGGCTGATATGCATAGAAAGTAAGTTAAAATGACAAAGTTCTCTTCTGAGCATGAGATCAGAACAAGGGGCATTGGTTTGTGTGAATCACAATAGGGAGGCCGAGGTTGCAAGCATTGGACAGTGTCTGAAAGGGCATTGCTGACTTTCATTTCTTTGGAATTCTTCCTTTTTCCATGTTCTAGGCCAGCGGTCCAGGATCTAGACATTGTGTGGTGTTGGGAGTGGGGGTGGCACACAAGGACAGCAATGTGGCAACACCCGTATTTGGTGTTAGTGCTATAGCAGCGCTGCTCGGGGGCGTGGTTCGTGGTGCTGAACTGACAGCCTGGGGCATATCAACCACGGTGTCGCAGCAGGAGCCACGGCTCTAGGCTGACCTGTCCTTGTCTGATTCAGGCCTTAATTGGTAACCCTTAGGTCTTGTTAGCCTCAGATTTGGGACTTGTTTACCCTGCTTGCACCACTGGTGCCTTAGTAAACATTTAGTATGTCGTCTTTCATTCATATATACACGTGTGTACAACTCTTTTTAGTTTATCTTCATGCCATATCACTATCCCCTTAGTTACTGTTTCCCTCTTTTTTTTTTCAGTTTCCCTCTGCTCTGACTTACTCCTTTTTATAAAGCACAGTGATCAGCACTACATATAATAATTGTGGTTTCTTTGTGAAACTGGCAGTTTTTTTGGATCTGTGTCTAGTATTTTGAGGTTTAAGTATGACATATAGAGTCACCTTTGCCTTGAATTCATCCAAAAATATATTGGTAGGACAGAAGACATTTCATATAAACTATTGGACCATAGTTTGGTACTTAGTTTATTAAATATGTTTGTATATGAAATATAAAATTTCCTTATATGTTTTCTTGTTTGTGTATATAACATATAATTTTGTTCAGAACCTGCGTTAAAAATAATCACTTGAAAATGTTATGTCTCTCTACCTTCAGTGCCATCTGATTTCTATATTTTGGTACAAATAGGGGCATTTTGATAACAGTGGTGTTCAGAGAGCAGATTTCAGTGACAACTTTCAGTTCTGCTATCTCTTAGAAAGGTTTTCACATTTATTTAATGTTATCCTAGTTCATGTTGATAGTTTGTTTCTGGGTAATTTGTTAATCTGACCTCAGCTGGTACCCTTATCTGTTGTTGTTTGCACTTATCTAATAACCTGGTGTTCATGAATAATGAAAATGTCAGCCTGTTAGACTTTTGTTATATGGTGGTGTAATAAAATTTTACTGCTAGTAAAGTACTGGAATCAAGCTGAACTGACTCACCTAAATTAGATCTGAGTTTGTCTTTTTATCTAGGGAGTTTTAGTGAGTAAGTTATATATTTAATTTCACTGGTGATTGCATAAGTGGGCATTTTTGATTACATACTATTTTTATGGTTACATACTTTTTTTATGGTTACATACTTCTGTAGAGTTAAGTGAAGAATTTATAGGTATAGCACTCACTATGTGGAAGGCACTGTTTTAAGTCATATATGTAAATGTATGTATATATAATATAAATAATAATATGCATGTATGTATAATGAAAAGGATAAAGTTTTATCCCCTCTTTTGTAGAGGAGGAAACTGAGATGTACAAAAAGGTTAAGTAATTTGCCAAAGCCACTCAGCTAGTCTGTAGTAGATTTAGGATTCAGGCTCAGAAAAGTGTAGTTTTAGTGTCTGTCCTTTAACTATTCTGTCCTGCCTCTCAAGAGCTAAGCTCATTGTTTTCTCTTACAATAATGTTATGACTGTAATTGTTCCCCTGGGATTTCACTCATTCCTTATCTGAAGTCTTTGTCCTGGGTTATAGTTTTCATTATAATAGGTCTTGGTATAGATTTGTTTTTAAAGTTCTTTTGTTTGGGATCCACATTTCTCCTGAGTCTGTAGTTTGTTGTCTTTCATCAGTTCTCAAAGATAGCAATTACTTCTTCAGTTGTTGCTTCTGCTCACTTCTTCCCCTCCTGTCCTCCTGAGACTCTTATCAAATGTCTATTAAATTTTCTCAGTGTATTATCTAGGTCTCTGATCTTTTTTCTTTTTTTCTGTATTTTCCATTTTTCTTCTTTCATAATGCATTCCGTATAATTTTATAGAGGCATTCTACATCATTTTCTAGTTCTATAGATGTTTTCCCTTATATCTTCTAGTTTCCAAAATTTCTCTTCTATTGTGTTAATTTGCTGGCAGACTGAGTTTGCAAGTTCAATTATTGAAGTCTTAAAATTTTTTTGAAGTTCTTTTGATTTTGTTTAAATATTGTTACTTTGTTATACTTTCCTATTGGATCTTGTACAGATTTCCTGTTACTTTCCTGTTAAATAGTTTTTTTCTACAGATATTTTCACACATTTCTTGTTTATTACTTATATCTAGAGTCTCTTTTGCTTTTGTTTTTGTTGTTTCTTTGTGTGTGTGTATGTGTGTAAATCTTAAAAACATTATGTTGGGTGAAAGAAGCCAGACACACACATATAAAACATACACTGAAAAATGTCATTTATATGAAATAGAACAACAGATGAAACTCATCGAAAGGTGATAAAAGTCAACAAGGGACTGCCTCTGAGGGAAGGATGATGGGAATGTTCTGAAGGTTTTTTGAGGTGGTGGTTGTGGGAGTATATGTAGTTAACTAAGCTCATGGATGTAATGCTTATGAACTTCGTGTTTTATTGTAAGCTATACCCTAGTTAAAAAAGATTTTAAAAATATCTTGCTCCTGTCAAAATTTTCATATTTTCATCTTTGTTCTTTCTCCACTTGTCTGTGACGTCCCTTTAACCTAGAACCTTTACATGAGAAATACACAGCTCAGAGGTGAATTCTTGGGAACGGGAGAAAAAGAGTAAGGGCCACCGTTTTCCCTAGTCACGAATGTTTGGAGTATAATTTTCTTCAGAGTCAAAGAGTCAAACATAGAGATTTCTTTACTGCTTCTTCTAATAGCCAGTTAACCTTATGTACATTTATGGTATCAGTTGATTTTAATTGAATGTAAAGTTGATTTTTATTTGGATCTAATGTTAGAGAAAGATGCTTAGTAGAATATTAAATTATGAGTTTACACCAAGATTTATAACATTTGGGATTGGGGCCTAGTGATATTTTAATAATTTAAATATTTTTTGTTATTTTTGTTTATTTTTTAATTAGGAGCCCATGAAATCCAGAGCACCACAGCTGCATTTGGAATACAGATTCTACAAGCAGTTAGGATCTGGAGGTAAAGTCTTGTATTAATTTTTAAATTTGTAATGAATTGTTATAATAACTCTTTGGTTTCAAAGAATAGATTTTATTTTTTTATTTTTTTAAAGATTTTATTTATTTGACAGAGACAGAGATAGCGAGAGCAGGAACACAGGCAGGGGGAGTGGGAGAGAGAGAAGCAGGCCTCCCGCAGAGCAGGGAGCCTGATGTGGGACTCGATCCCAGGACCCTGGGATCATGACCTGAGCTGAAGGCAGACACTTAACGACTGAGCCACCCAGGCGCCCTCAAAGAATAGATTTTAAATTTGGTTAAAATGAATCACTTCTTAAGGCTATCCTTACAAGACATTTCCTTACTAGAGTCTTAATGTTCTCATTTTATTTTATTTTTTTTAAAGATTTTATTTACTTATGTGTCAGAGAGAGAGAGAGGCAGGCAGAGGGAGAAGCAGGCTCCCTGCTCAGCAGGGCGCCTGATGCAGGACTTGATTCTGGGACCCTGGGATCATGACCTGAGCCCAAGGCAGACGCTTAACCTGATGGAGCCACTCAGGTGTCCCTCTTTTTATCTTAATTATGACATTTTTTGGAGCTTACTGTGTTGGTGCTAATATGAATAGAGAACATTGTGAAAAAATTGAATTTGAGAATACAAGATGCATATGACTCCTATAGTCTTAGCCTTTTTGGTGATATTATAGTTGTTGAAATGACTTATGACATAGTGGTAGGTTGAAAAATGGCCCTGTAAAAGATATCCATATCATAATCCTTGGAACCTGTAAATTTACCTTTGCAGGTATGATGAATTTAAAGATCTTGCAATGGGTAGATTATTCTGGATTATCTTGGTATCCCCTAAACACAGTCACAAATGTCCTTGTAGAAGAGAGGCAGAGGGATATTTTATATACACAGAAGAGGAGAAGGCAAAGTGGCTACAAAGGCAGAGATTGGAGTGACAGAGCCGTAAACAGGGAATGATGGCAGTCACGCAAACCTGGGAGCGGCTTCTAGGATCCTCCCTCAGAACCTTCAGAGGAAACTTGCCCCTGCCCACACCTTGGTTCAACCTAATGACGCTGATTTCAGATTTCTGGCCTCCAGATTTGTGACAAAATAAATTGCTGTTTTAAGCCACAAGCATGCAGTAATTACATTGGCTGTAGGAAGTTAGTACTGGTGAATTTTTTTTTTAAGTACAGGTGTATTTTTATGTAAACTCTAAAATTAGTGAGAATGGATATTTTTTGCCATTGGAAAAAAACTAATGAGAACATTTCCTATAGTATGTTGCATTGCCTTTATGTGGAAACCTCTCACAGCTATACTTTTTCTGTTTACTTCTGTTCTGCTAACTGTAATGATTTTGTATGTGTAGTTTCTTATCAGGTAGGGATATTTTGTTTCCCCAGATTTAATAAAATGGAATTTTTTCATTTGTCTTTTTGTAAGCACATATGTTTACACTCTAGTTCATAGAGCTGAGCACTTCTTAATGCATTATTAATTTTGCACGTTCTCTTTTTCCAGCAGCATACTTTCCAAATGAGTAGTCACTGTGGGGACGGACAATAAGTTGACATTTTGTATTAATATTTTTATCACAGTAGGCTTCTTATCATGCACATCTAAGTCTGATACAGATAGCCGTCCAGGAGTTATCAAAATTATCACTGACAACTGAGATTTAAAGGATGGGGGAATAAAACTAATTATGTGTGAAACCATACATATTAGTTAGAAATAGCAAGTGCTAGAAAGCCTGAAGAAACTAAGTTAAAAAAAAAAAAGTTTATTGGCTCATCTACTGGAAATTCAGAGAAGGGACCTATTTATAAGATATTATTGTACCCAGGATTTCAAATACTGCCATCAGGGACGTTCTTGAATTTGTTTCTGTGCTCTGCCTGTGTGTGTGTGTGTGTGTGTGTGTGTAAGATTCATTTTCTGGTTGGCCCTTTTTATGAGATGGCAGAGGTAGTTACCAGTAGCCTAACTTAGCAGTTATGTCATTTCTTTTCTTTTTGTTTTTTTAGTAAAGATTTTATTTATTTATTTGATGGAGAGAGAGACAGAGAGAGAGAGGGAACACCAGCAGGGGGAGTGGTAGAAGGAGAAGCAGGCTCTCTGCCAAGCAGGGAGCCTGATGCAGGGCTCGATCCCAGGACCCCGGGATCATGACCTGAGCCGAAGGCAGACGCTTAACGACTGAGCCACCCAGGCGCCCCTCTTTTCTTTTCTTTTTTTAAAGATTTTATTTATTTAGTGGAGAGAGGGAGAGAGAGCGAACACAAGCAGGGGGAGTGGCAGAGGGAGAGGGAGAAGCAGACTCCCCGCTGAGCAGGGAGCCTGATGTGGATCTTGATCCCAGGACCCTGGAATCATGACCTGAGCCGAAGGCAGATGCTTAACCGACTGAGCACCCAGCCACCCCTATAATGTCATTTCTTTCCTGAAAATCTAGCAAAAGTTCTAGGACCAAATCTTACTGTCTTATTTTGTGTCCCATGCCTTTCCTTGTTTTAATTGCTATTTGATTGCCCAGACTTAGATCTTTTGCTCATCTCAGCAGCTACCTGAAACTCTGGGACTAAGAATGGGGCAAGGTGGTTGCCTATTGGGAAACTGAGGTGTTAATCAGAAGGAAGATTGGATGCTGGGGAGATAAAAGGTAATTAGATTGGTCATTACTAACATAGTAAAGCTATCAGTTGGAAAAATAGGATTGAACACTTTAATTAGAGAAGAATGAATAAGTCAGTTTAGAGTTTAGGGAGTCATTGAATACCAGAGGTACACTTAATTTTATTATTATATTCTTTGCCTTTTTTAACTTTAAAAGTTATGTCAGAGTAGTAATAAAAAGGAAGTCTGCGTCTTTACCACTTGAATGCCATAGGGCTGCAGTGTTCCACAGTGACAGGGTCCACCATGTAGAAGACAGTCAGTATATATCAGGTGCTCCCCTGGGCTCCATGGCATAGCATTTACATAGGTCAAAATATGAATGCTATTGCATGGAGCTGACAAAATTGTGAATATTTTTGAGTATTTTATGTGAATCATGTGAATTTAGGTTACTGTATAGTTTTTTATCAATCATGAATTTTAAAAACATTTTTGAGTGTCCCTGTGAGCTTTGTAGAAAAACAAGAGTTCAGTTGTTTGGGGGAGGGACTGATGATTTTAAATAGTTTGAATTTGGGGCTGCTGGCTGGCTCAGTCAGTAGAGCATGTGACTCTTGATCTCAGGGTCCCAAGTTCAAGCCCCACAGTCAGCGTCTAGCCTACTAAAAAAAAAAAAAAAAGAAAAGTTTGATTTTGGAATTGATACTTGAAAGGATTATATTTTCAGACTGCTCTTAATCATAAATAAGCCATTCAAAGTAATTTAACTTAGAACTCTCTTAAGGTACTTTAAGTTTTATTTAGGTAGCGGTTTGCTTGTTAGTATTCTCTTTAAAAATAGGTATAATTAATCAATATCCACACTATTTAATGAACTCCTAAGACTTGACCCCAAGAATATGGGCAGTCCACTTCAAAAGTGGGCAAAGGGCTTAAATAGACATTTCTGCAAATATATACAGATGGCCAATAAGCACCTGAAAAGATGCCCAGTATCAGTAATCATTAGGGAAATGTAAATCAAAAGTACAAAGATATACCACTTCATACCCATAGAATGGCTGTTATCAAACAAATGAAAGACAACCGGCAACCAGTAAACAAGTGTTGGTATGAATGTGCATTGCTGGTGGGAATGTAAAATGGTACAGCTGCAGACATTATGGAAAACAGTTCCTCAAAAAAGTTAACCATAGAATTGCCGTTTGATCCAGCAATTCCACTTCTTGTTATCTGTACCAAAGATTGCATGCTAGCAGATACTCGTATACCCATGTTCAGAGCAGCATGATTTGCAGTAGCCAAAAGGTGGGAACAACCTGTGTCCATCAGTGGATGGATGGATAAACAAAATGTAATCCATACATACAATGAAATATATTATTCAGTTTTTTTTAAGATTTTATTTATTTGAGAGAGAGAGCACGAGAAGGGGGAGGGTCAGAGGGAGAAGCAGACCCCCTGCTGAGCAGGGATCCCGATGTGGGGCTCCATCCTAGGACTCCAGAATCATGACCTGTGCTAAAGGCATATGCTTAACCAACTGAGCCAGCCAGACACCCTGAAATATTACTCAGTCTTAAAAAAGAAGGGAAGTTTGGACACATGCTACAATATAGATGAGCCTTGAGGACATTTTGCTAACTAAAATAAGCCTGTCATGAAAGGACAAATACTATGTGATTCCACTTATTTGAGGTACCGAGAGTAGTCAGATTGAGAGAGACAGGCAGCAGAATGGTGGTTGCCTGGGGCTGAGGGGAGAGGGAAATGGGAAAATACTATTTCATGGGTATGGAGTTTCAGTACGAAGTGATGAAAGAGTTCTGGAGATGAGTAGTGGTGACACTTGCCCAGCAATGTGAATATTTGCCTCATACCACTGACCTTTATGTTTACAAATGGTTAAAATAACACATTTTATATCATGTATGCCTGACCGCAATAAAAACAAAAATGAAAAGATGGATTTATTTAGAATTATTTATTGAGCTGTCTGTGAAAACATATATAATTTCTCTAGTTCTGCCTGTCTGGGTTTTGAACCCCATGTAAGTCCATATGTCTCTCGTTCTCTTTCTCTAACTGCCCAGCGAATATCCTTGTTTTCTCTCTCATTTGTTCACTGAATCCATTCTATACAGACAGTGGGACCGTACAGCTTTAGTGCATAGATGAGGGATTGCCTCTCTCTTACTACTTAGCTTTCTGTAGGATTAGAATATTGTGTTTTATACCAAGATCACTTTCTGTAGTAGCAAAAATGTAATATTTTGAATAGTCTTGTCACATCCAGTCAGCATTTCCTGAGTCAGATAAGATCTAGATTTGGGAGTCATCAGCACATAGGTGGTTTCTAAAGCTAAGGGAATGGTTGAGATCCCCCAAGGGAGAGTACAGAGCGTGACATGAGAAGAGAAACAGAGACAAAAGCATGCTGACCATGGTGTTGGGCACAGATGACTTTGTCAGTAACAAAAATCATGATAGCAGTAGTTTACACAAGTGGAGGGATATTTTGTGAGGAAAAATCAACAAGGAGTTTTCAGGTAGACAATTGTAGGGTTGATATAGCTGCTCAGAAGTAAGGCACTGGCTCTCTTTAGCTTCCTGCTCCTGTTCTTAGTATGTGGCTTTCATCTTAAGAGCCGGAATTTTTTGAAACTGAAGGGAGGGAGAAAAAGATGAAATTGGTGTCTAAATAAGGATAACTTCCAATTCTTTATCTCTTGCCTCTGTTCTTAAAATTTAGTTACTCATGTATGTCCCTAGGGGAATGAGAAATTCTGTAACCTAGAATTTCGCTCCCTCCCTTCTTTTCTCCTTACTTTTCCAGTGATTTTTCTCTCTTCCCAAAGACCTGTTTGCTCTTTTGGATTATCTTGTGCCATCAGTGGCACATCCATTCAAGCTGAAAACATTAGTTGCCTTTGATTTCAGCCAATTGGGATGATCCCAAAGTTCTGTCATACCATTTAGCGTAAAATCCAAATTTCTTTCTCTTTATGCTAATCCACTTTTTGGTTGCTCTCAACTTACTCTTCCTTGAAAAGATCTTATTATTTTCATCTGTCTGTATTTTCTTTTGTGGAATGTCTTTCTTTCTCAATGAATTCCTTCTTTCTTCAGGCCCTAGCTAAATGTCACCCCTTTTGCAATGCATTTCCTGACATTGTTTTTTTCTTTGCAGAAATGCTTCTTCTTTGACCTGACATTATTTTGAATATATCTTTAGTTTTCTTGTATCATATTATATTACGTTATTATTTGCTTATGTCTGTCCCCTCCATTAACATTTGAACTGTTTAAGGGCAGTGAAATGATGTATTCGCTTTTTTATCCTTGAAACTGAGCAGAGCGCTTGACAATTGTAGTTCCTTGGTAGATGGTTGAACTGATTTCTTAACTGATTTCTTTTTTTTTTTTTAAGATTTTATTTATTTGAGAGAGAGAGAATGAGAGATAGCACGAGAGGGAAGAGGGTCAGAGGGAGAAGCAGACTCCCTGCTGAGCAGGGAGCTCGATGTGGGACTCGATCCCGGGACTCCAGGATCATGACCTGAGCCGAAGGCAGTCGCTTAACCAACTGAGCCACCCAGGCGTTCTCCTAACTCATTTCTTAAATGAGAAAGACTGTTTTCTCTTACTAGATGTGAAGTTGTGATATATAATATATTCCATTTCAAAATTTCCTATAGTTTCTTTTTTTTTTTTAACTTCTGGGATTGGTGTTGGAAGTTTGATATACCAGTATTATAAAGATTGTTATATTATTAAGTTTTTAGTTTATTTCATTTCTGACATAGAAGCATAGTCATACCACTTCAAAAATTTTACTTGTTTTAATTTATTTCATTTGTGTATTATTCTCTAATTAGGCAAATTTAATTCCTCATTTTAGGGATCTGGAAGTTGAAGGAAAAAATCAATAAGTATTTTTTAAAATAACAGAAATGATAAGCCTAGACAATAGCCAGATAGTTACCTACTTAACTGAACTATACAGTTCAGCCATCTAAAAATAATCACTTTCTAGAGAAGCATAGTTTTAATTATTAGAATAATCCATTTTTTTTATTTACTTGAAAAAAAGTTTAGTTGAATTGTTGATACTTGATGAGAATGCATGGACTATGTTTTGAAATTTATGAGGTAATTTTCTCTGAAGATCAGTGATTCTGAGTATTGCTTCTTTATGTTAATTCTTCATATCAGATGGTTTTCATAGGCTCTGCTGGGGAAAACTTTGCAATTATTTATTCCTTAGCATTTCTTTATTAGCTGATAATCTTTCTAACAGAAAGTAAAATAACCTTTCTTTGTCATAAGTTACTGCTTACCAAAGGAAGTAGAATAATCTTTTTTCTGTTATAAATTACTGTTGTTGGCAATCTGCAAATATAGGAGTGATATTAAACACCCTGTTTGAGACCATGTGTATGTTAAATCATTGTTTCTAAGTGAGTGCCTTGGCTTTTTGATGTGCCCTGAACTATGTAGTTCTAAACAATAATTTGATAATAGCAGCAGTGGCTCTTTTTAAAATTACACCTCTCCATGGTATTGCCTTTCAAGAGCTGTTAAAAGAGCTCCTCTCCCTGCCTTGTACTGACCCCTCTGCCTTCTTGGTTTGTGCTTTGTCAAAAAGCCAGGATTTAGGTGTTGCCTGTGTGTTTTGATCTGGTTTACAGATGCCTCCATTTTCACATCCCTCTTTTCAAGACAGTTTAGGTCTGTCTGCTAGCTAAATATGTGTTGGTGAGTCCATAATGTATGGAAATTTGATCATACTCTTTACTTTAAAGAAAGGTTGTAACAGTACAAAGCTTTTAAAGCTGGCCGTATCCATTTGTTAATATCTAAAGTTCCTTTTATTCATTGAGAAGCCTGAGTTTTTCTGTGTTGAAGAAATTTAAGAAATTCTACTCTTTCTGTGTATCTTATGTCTATTTGAGGAAGCTGAGAGGAAAATATTGTAAAAACCGTGAAAGTGAAGTGAATATACTGATTAGAATGTCACCTATTGTATTTTGGTATTAACAAACAATAAAGAATACTGTGTGGATGAGCCAGTGGTTAGTGTAGACTTAATCTCAGCTCAGATAACCAACAGTTGATGTAGCAGCTTCTGAGAGTTCCCTTTTCTGTCTTAGCTGAATTGCTTTTAGAAGACCTCTTAAGTATACGTAATATTTCTCATTCCTTACGGAGGCCTCTCTGTATGGGAATTTGTCAGCTATGCATTGCTGAACTCTTACCAATTTATATGTGACTACCTACATATGTATATTGCTACTTTTTACAAAGTTTTTATGTTAAAGTCCTTATAGTTGATGGACAATGTGTGCATTTAAAGAATGCTATGTGTTACCAATATAAGAAGGAAGGGTTAACTGTTAGTGGTTTTAGTTTGGTTTATATGGTGCAGGTACTAGAATAGTTGTATATGATGTGGTAATTATAGTATTTTTAGTGAGAAATTAATCACGTAAGAATCTTAAAAAAAACATACCTTTGAATAGGGTAGGACTAAATGGTGATGGATTTAATTTTCTAAAATGCAGCATCATTTTTAAATTTATGTAATCGTGAAAAGATTGAAAGTGTAAAGCCATTAAAAACAGTATGATGATTCCATATTTCACTTTTATTTTTGATTTATTTTGATTTAAATATAAAGTAGCACATTGTGAGAAAAAAATTTGCAAACTAGAAGCTTGGGGGTAAAAATGATACAGAGGATTTATTTTTTCCTTAATTAATTAGGCCCAGAGGATAATAACTAAATTATGAAAAATATAACATTATATAACGAATATAATTTTATTCAGTATTCGATATAATGAACAATACTCATTTGTAGGTGTTATTTTTTGAATGTTCTCTGAAATTTAAAATAGTCTCAATGTGTAAATAGAATTATCACAGAAAGGACTTTTTTTTTTCTTTTTACAGTGGGGTGGCTTTATTTCATTTGGGGTTAATTGGTAGAATTTTATTACTAAATGTGGGTGCTGGAATTTAATGGAACCACTGTTGGCCAAGTCTGGAACTAAGTGCACCTACTTGTTCACATCACAGCTTGCTGTTCAGCTTGGTCAGCAATTCTCAAAACTTTTGAGTCTCAGGATCCTTTTTTAGCCTTCAAACTTTTTTTTTAAAGATTTTATTTATTTATTTGAGAGAGAGAGAATGAGAGAGAGAGAGAGCACATGAGAGGAGGGAGGGTCAGAGGGAGAAGCAGACTCCCTGCTGAGCAGGGAGCCCGATGCGGGACTCGATCCCAGGACTCCAGGATCATGACCTGAGCCGAAGGCAGTCGCTTAACCAACTGAGCCACCAAACTTTTTGACGATCCCGGAGACCTTTTGTTGCTGTGAGTTATTAGCTGTTGATATTTACCATATGAGAAATTAAAACATAAATATAAAAATGTTGCTATATTAATTCACTTTAAAATAACACTAACATTTTAAAATCACTATTTTACTAACCATATTTTCCAAGTCAAAAAAATGTGAGAAAAGTGTCCTTATTTTACAAATTCGCACAGTTCTTTAATGTCTGGCTTACTAGAAAACAGCTAGATTCTCCTTATCTTCTTTGTTCAGTCTGTTGCCATATCACATGTCATGTAACCTCTGGAAAATTCGACTGTTCACTTGTGAGAGGAGAGTGAAAAAGGTAAATGACATCTTAGTGTTATTATAAAAATAATTTTGATGTCACTGACCTCCTAGAGGGTCTCATGGGCCATCCCCCCGCCAACTGTGTGCCTCCAGACCACATGTTGAGAACTGCTCAGCTAAGAGTATAAGCATTTTGTTAAAGGTTAAGAACGCCCCAAAGTAAAACTTCCTTGGAAAAGAACATAGCCTATGTGATACTATGTGTATAGTATTTCTAATCAGATTTTAGGTTTTCTGAAGTACATCTGTAAAGTCAAATTTCCTAATCAGAATGTTAATGCTTTTGTTCTAATCCTTCCCATAAGAACAATACCAGACCTGAAAAACGGAACGAAACAACATGATATTATTTCTTTTAATGATAATGTTTAACGATCGCCCAACTCTAAGGAACTCAAGTACTTCAATACTGGCACAAAGTACTAAGCAGTCTTTAAGAGTGCTTGTTAGACCTCCTGATGTTGCTCTGTGACTTAAATGTTTTGTCACTTAAATGGAAGGCTGAAATATAAAATGAAGTGTTTAATAAAATCAATTTTAGGAGACTAAGGGTGAGATTGTATTTTCAATAATATATGAATTTTTTATTTTTGCCCATTCTTCAGGTTTCTTGGGGAAAGATATACTTGTCTTGAAGATGAGGGTGCTAATAAGCAGCCCTGAAAATTAGTGATATTGGAAATTATCAGAACTAACTTTCATAAATTCACAGTGGATGGCTCTTTATAGTAGTCTCACAAAGAATTTTAAAACAGTTCAAATTGGGTGCAGTGTAAGTTGATAGTTGAAACTTCACTGGACATAGATCAAATACAAATCTTGTTCCTGCTTCTGAGTTGGTTTGCATTCATGCAATTCAGTAGCGAAGTACCTTGATCAAGAGGCATCGGTAATAATGTAACACCTCATTACTCTTCCTTCTAAACCTTGTTTCTGCTTTTCTCTTCTCTTTCGCCGTCTTTTCCTTCATCTCTCCTTCCATAAATCCTCTTCCTGGTGGTCTTGCCTCCCATATTCATATTGGCTGTGGTTGTTTTGTTTTGTTTTTGCTTGGGGTACTCCCTAGCTCCTGTTTGTTAGTTGCAATGTTTCCTAACTCCTAACAATTTAATTTTGTTCGTTCAGTGTTAGAAAACTGCCCAGACTTGTCCTGGGAAATGAAATTCTAGTTTGACCTTTAGAGTGGTTCTTGATTTTTTAAGACAAATTATAACTCTTGATTTTATACTTCAGTGACATGAAATTGGTGTTGAAATACATTATTAATACTTACCTAAGAAGTATACTCATTGATTCATAGAACAGTATGTATCTTAAAGAGTCATTTAGGGTTGTCTTTTTTTTATCCCCCAACGATTTATGCTGAGTCATATTTTAAGGTAAAATTATGTTGCATGATAAAGCTGAAGTATTTTTGTTCAAATTGTAGACTAAGTGTTAAATTTACTCAGTAAAATGTAATGCTGTTTATCGAATTTAGCCATCATGAGTAGGGTAGAGATACATAATTTTGAGACACTTTGAAACCATTAAAGAAAGGAAGTTTTTGAGAAAACCAAATCAGTTTTTGTCCCTTTGCTGATCTTTCTCATGGTGTTATTATAGAAACTCAAAGGTATGTTATATAAATAGCTTCATTGAATGTGCATGTTAGGTACACGGTAATTCTCCTGGCAACGAGTTGGCTTGTATGAAATAGAGCAGAGCATATTTACTTATGCATGCCTTTCCTCATCTGTGAGAAATTGTGTGTGAATAATTATAAATTTCATGTCATGCTTAATAGAGATAGTTTGATAAGAGGAGATTTGAAAGTTGGGTAAAAATTGAAGCTGGCAGCTTGGATGGCAGAACTAGAGTAGAAATTTTTGAAATGCAGCTTTAGAAGAACTGGAAATGAGGCAGAGTAAATTGTTACCTTTGAATAAGTCTGTTCCTTGTGTTAGTGAGGTGCACTGGGAAGGCCGGGGAAACCACACACGTTATAAGGCCCAGAGTCCTAAGGTCTACTTAGCTTTGTTTCTAGGAGCTCTGGAATGAAGCTAACAGTTAATAAGAGTAGCAGTACACCTGTATAATTTTCAATATTTGGGAGAATGTTTAAGAAATACTTGCTCAATGAGTTAATACATGGATTAAATAAATGTAGTCTAAATCATTTTCCAGTTCAAGATTTTGTTTGTGGTTCCAGAAAAATTTTAAAAACGAGCATTTTATTCCTGGTTGTAAAAATAGCATGTGTTCTTCATAACAATTTGGAAGTAGAAATCACCTGTGCTTCCAGTAATCTGTTAGCTTTCTGGTTTTTCCTTCCGGTATCTTTTCGTATGTGTGTTTAATGATTCATTAGAAACATTTTATTTTAAAAGTAATGTATGGTTGTTGTAAACAACAAAATTGATCACTTCATACTTATAAGAAGTAAAAAGTAGAAGTTTGTCCGTCACGATTTATTTCCACAGGTAATTAAAAGTCTATGTTATGTTCCACAGTGTGGGTATAATATAATTGGTTTTGTTAGTCTGGAGTTGATGAATGTTTAGGTGGTTCCCATTTGGTTTCTTTTTCTTTTTCTTTTTTTTTTTATTGTTACCAACAACAGCTTCGATATAATTGTACGCATGTTTTTGCTTGTTTTGAAAGGTTAGGGCAGTTTTCCTCCAAAAATGTCCCAATTCGTATTTCTCCAATAAGATTTTAACTCACAGCTTTGTTAGTCTAGGCTAATTAATTAGCCTTTAAATTGTTAATTTTGGCACTACACTAAAACTTGTCCGGTGGTAGTTTCTTAAAGTTGCAGTATAGAGTTAGAAGCCATATGGAAAAACCTTTTCCTATTCTCTCTTACATTAAAATCCATTATACTTTAGATTATTTACCTGTGCATTTTTTTTAAGATTTTATTTATTTATTTGACAGAGAGATAGAAAGCAGAAGTAGGCAGAGAGGCAGGCAGAGGGAGAGGGAAAAGCAGACTCCCCACTGAGCAGGGAGCCCGACGCGGGGCTCGATCCCAGGACCCTGGGACCACAACCTGAGCCTAAGGCAGCCACTTAACTGACTGAGCCACCCAGGCGCCCCTTACCTGTGCATGGATTTACAAACACATGCCTTGGTCGCTTGGAAAATACTGGTTTACTGAATTAGATTTTCAGTTATTGCTATATTTATTACCTAAAATTAAGTCATAATAGTTAGTGTCACCACGGTTTATCAGAAAAGGTATTGTATTTTTCTCTTTTTAGTATTGGGAAGTTTTCAAAGGTCATCTTGGCAGGTACAGATTTAGCCAAAATCTGATTTTTATGTGAAAGCTTAAATTTTATTATTGGTAACAAATAGGAACAAGTAAATTATTTCACTTTTTCTTAAAGTAACAGACTCTTTGTTCATTTTTGAGAATGCCTTTTATTTTTTTTGCTTCATTGCACTGTTGAATAAAAGAGGTGAAAGTGGATATCCTTGTCTTGTTCCCAGTCATAAATGGAAAGCATTCATTCTTTCACCGTTAAGTATGATGTTAGTTGTGAGTTTCTTATAGAGGCCCTTTACCAGGTTGAAGAAGTTAACCTTCAATTCCAGATTTGCTGAGAGTTAATGTCACACATGCTTTTTCCGTATCTATTAAGATGATGTCATGGTTTTTCATCTTTATTCTGTTACTGTGGTGAATTGCATTGGTGGATATTTGGATGTTAACATAAACTTGCATTCCTGGGTTAAATTATCCTTGATCATGGTGTCTTGTCCACCCTTAATCCATAATGTCCCACCCTGTGCATAAGGATGTAGTGGATATTCTGTAAACATTCATTGAATTACTTAAGACAGTGAAAGTTCTTAAATGATTTTGTTTTTGGAAATCTTTGAAAACATTTGAATAAATCAGTCATTTTTTTTTTGTTTTTTTTTTTAAAGATTTTATTTATTTGTCAGACATAGAGAGAGAGAGTGTGTGCACAAGCAGGGAGAGGGGCAGAGGAAGAAGCCGATTCCTTGCCAAGCAAGGAACCCGATGTGGGACTCGATCCCAGGACCCCAGGATTGTGATCTGAGCCGAAGGCAGATGCACTTAACTGACTGAACCACCCAGGCGTCCCTAAATCAGTCATTTAATCAACCAAAGTATATTGCTGCCTTATTGAGAGGTCATTTCACAACAACTTCAATTATTAGGAATACAGATAGTGACTCAGAAGGAAGTCAAAAAGCCCTTTGACAGTCCTTTCATGGAAGAACCTCAGAACCTGTTTATTTTTACATTCCATATATAGTTCTAACAAGCTTGATGATCTGGTTTGCTTGCATCCTACAGATCAGAAGCAATAAACTGAAGAGAAGTGAGTTATTAGAGATTGCTAAATTAACAGCATGAAAATTAACTTTCAGTGGTAGAGTGGGGAAAACAAGGCATTGTGGAAATAATTTTAAAAACTTAGTAGCTGAGAAGTTTTAATGTCTTAATTGCAGCTCCAGGCTCTTAGTAGCGTAATAAAAGCAGTGTATAGCACAATAAAAGTAGTATTTCAGAGTTGGAATAAACTTTAGTGAGCTTCTCATTCACTATTTCTGAACTTTTTTTTTTTTACTTTTACACGTGTGAGGGGTAGATCTGACACATGGATGCAAGACAGGCTCTGATAAGAGTGGCTTACACTAAAATAGTGATACCCTGTGATGAAGGGAAGTACCGTGTGTGTGTGTGGCGGTGTGTGCTGACATACACACATGGAGGGGTTGGACGGGAATCTCTTTCTGGGGAGGGGGATCGTGTATGGAGTTTGAACTTATCCCCTTTTCCCCACTCGCACCATGATTTATTATCTTGCCTTCCCATCCCCAGATGTTTTGCTGCCTCACTCATTCACATCTGAGGAAAGCTGGTCTTATCCAAACCACTAATGTTATGGAGAAGCAAACTGAAATGTATTTAAAAAAATAGGACAGTTTAGAAAAGAGTAAGAGAGTTTTATCTTGAGAGAGTCTTTTCCCTTCTAAAATTACTAAAAACAAACAAGCAAGCAGGAAAAACAAATCACTTGGAAGTAAAAGTGAGACATTGAAGATGGAAGAAGTTTACTTTGTACAAATGAATAAATAAATACATTGTTAAGATAAATTGATCACTGATGATATGTTAGTTTATTGTGAAACTCTTAGTTCTAAAAATCAAATACAGATTTCTGTGCATTTAGACTTCAAATTTGGAGTTTGTATTATTTTATATTATCATATAATAAATTACTTAGTATTTAGTGGCATAGTGCAAGAGACTTCCTTATCTCCCAATTTCCATGGGCCAGGACTCCAGGGTTGGGTGAACTGGGTCTTCTGTTGACGGTTTTGCCAGGCTGTAATCAAGGTGTAAGCCTGCACTAGAGTCTGGCTTGAGGCTCAGAGTCCTTCTCCAAGCTCACTGGTTATTTCCAGAGTTCAGTTCCTTACGGCTACGGGATTGAGGCCCTCAGTTCCTAGAGCCTGTCCACCATTCCAGGGCATGTGGTGTCTTCTACGACAGGACAGTTTCCTTCTTAAAAATCAACAAGAGAGCTTCTCTGCTGCTTTGAATATCTTCGACTTTTAGACCCTCTTTTTTAAAGGGCTTACCTGATTAGGTTAGGCCCACTGATGGGGCCTTATTTACATCACTTTTGTCACATAACGTAACCTAATCACAAGAGTGAAATCTGGGGTCTTACCTGCACTCACGGGGAGGGAATTGTATGGTGTGTGTACACCAGAGGACGGAATCTTGGAGGGTGATAGAGCATTATGCCTCCCTCAGACTTATACAAGAGAGCAGCGACTTCTTTGTTAAAAAAAAAAAAAAATGAATTTTTTCAGTGCAGCAAGTGTTTCTGTAGGCCATAGAAATATGAGGCTAGAAGGCCCCGTTCCTGTCTCTGGTGAGGTGTTGCAGACCAACAAGGAAGCACTGTCTGTGATGTCGTTCAGTAATGCACCTGCAGGACAGGTATAACCAGACTGCCCTGTGAACATGAAAAAGGTACGGGGAGAGAGAAGGTTGGCTTAGGAAAAGTTCATTGTGTGTATGGAAAAAGTGCAAATAGTGCTGCACTTCTTAAAACAAAAAATATTTCTTAAATTGCTTATTAATTTTCTAGGAAGAAAAGTTGGATATTTAAGATGAGGAAAAGATTAAAATCCTTTTTCTTTCCCCCCAGATGGTATACCTCAAGTTTACTATTTTGGCCCTTGTGGTAAATACAACGCCATGGTGCTCGAACTGCTGGGACCTAGTTTGGAAGATTTGTTTGATTTATGTGACAGGACGTTTTCTCTTAAGACAGTTCTCATGATTGCTATCCAGCTGGTAAGTCAAGTAGAAGGTTCTGAAAGTGTTTGAATGGTTGTATGGTTCTTTTGGTCATACATTCATATTGAAAGTTTCAAGTTTTGTGGTGTTATCTTTACAGAACATTTGATCTAATGAAGTTTCTATTAGGATGCATAGAACTTAAAATAACTAAGCCAACTGTATTTTATTTGGGTGAAAGAATTAATACCTTACTGCTTTAAGATCAGAATGTCCTCAAGTTTGAGAATTGTTTCTAGCCCTATTTTCATATAGAAGATGAATGCTTAGAAAAGAGAACCCTCAGAAACATGGATTTATAATGTTAGTAATAAATTCTAATGGCCTAGAAAAAGAAGAAACAATGAGGGAGTCTTATAAAATATTTAAATTTCAGGGAACCAATGGGGAAACAACTTAGAGGATGATTTAAGGCAGTTTTGAAATCTCTGCCAATAGTATGTTGCAAAATCTTAAAGTTGTTTTTCTCCATTGACTCATTAATTCCACCTCTACAAATATATCCAGTGGAACTCTTCACATACACTTAAAGTTTTTTGTGCAAGGATGTTTATCATAACATGGGAAACAACCCAAATGTAGAGAAATTACAGGATTAGTTGAGTAAATTATTAGTAGCCATAAAATAATACGTAGCCATTAAAAAGTGTGTATTAAAAGAATGTCCTATAACCTGGAAAATGCTCAACATATATCATTAAAAGTGTGGGTCCTAGAAATGCTGTATATTATTATGATCCAGAATTTGTCAACAAATGAAAATGGCCTAAGTGACTGTATGTGTACATTGTGTTGTCTACCTTTATTATGGCTAAATGAAGCAATTTTGTTTTCTTGTTTGTAATGTCCTATGTTGTGATATTTTGTACAATGAACATTATTTGAGAATATGTAAAAGAATTGTTGAAAATGTACTATATTATAATTAAAGTGGTCTTCCAAAATTTTCTGGTTTTAAGATCCTTTAAAAATGTTTAATACCTAAGGAAAGACATAAGTAAGTTATAAAAAGGAAAAAGAAAGATATCTTGAAGGGTACTGTGTTGTTTTTATTTAACAGTTTAGACTGTAAGTTTCTTTAATATAACGGTAACAGTTGCTTGATGATTGAATTGATAAGGAAGAACAAATGGTGACTTTATGAATATGTCTCTTTATATGTCTCAGTTCAAGACTTGGTATTAGTAAATAAAGCTTTTTGATTGTCTGAGGTGGCATCATCTGTAAGTGCTGTCTGAATCCGGCTCACTGGTATGAAAGGAATTCATGAAATTCAAATACTTTCTTCTATAAGTGACCATTACAGTGAAAGCAAAGACTTTTGGTCATAATTGGATATATTTTTGAGAAACTATAGACTGATTATTATGTTACTTTTAAAGGGCTGAAACAGTTTCTAATTATTTTCTTCTTTATGTTGTTTATGAGAATTTTGTCATGTCTCTATCATGCTTTTTTATGCTAGTGACAGCCTAAAATTAAACTTTCTTTCTTTTCTTTTTTTATTTTTTTGTGAATCAAGATCTCTCGCATGGAATATGTCCACTCAAAGAACTTGATATACAGAGATGTAAAGCCTGAGAACTTCTTAATAGGACGACCAGGAAACAAAACCCAGCAAGTTATTCATATTATAGATTTTGGTTTGGCAAAGGAATATATTGATCCGGAGACAAAGAAACACATACCATACAGAGAACACAAGAGCCTTACAGGAACAGCTAGATATATGAGCATAAACACACATTTAGGAAAAGGTATGTGTACCTTTCATAAGTACAGAAATTTGAATTCAGTAACTATGCTAACAGTGTGAGTTTTTATTTGTTACTATGGTTCAATTTTGGTTGGTTGCAGTTGCTTCTGTTGTAATTTTTATTACTCACATCTAGCTAGAGTTTACTTTGATTTATATTTAATACAATTCTTTTAAAATAAGTTGCTCTAGAGTAAATGAATGACAGATATCCTTATATTCACTCTGTCCTTTGTTTTATATGACAACTTGAAATGTTCAACTTTTATACAGTTAGGTAAAGTTTACAACATTTGAGTATATAATTTGTGATTTTTTGACATATGTACACATGTGGATAGCCCACAACCCTGTCAAGATTTACAACATTGTTATCATCCCCTAGACTTCATTCTTGCTTTCTCCCCACTTTCTCCAAAAGTAACCATTGATGTGATTTCTATCACCATAGATTAGTTTCGCTGATTCTGTTACTTCATATAAATGGAATCATCTGGCTTCTTTGGCTCAGTATGAGATTATTGTTTGTTTTTCAGGAATTGGTTTTTTTTTTTCTTTTTTTAGAGAAGGGGGAGGGGCAGGGGGAGAGAGTAAGAGAATCTTTTTTTTTTAATATTTTATTTATTTATTTGAGAGAGAGAGAGAGAGAACACAAGAGGGGGGAGCGGGAGAGGGAGAAGCAGACTCCCTGCCGAGCAGGGAGCCCGATGCGGGACTTGATCCTGGGACTCCAGGATCATGACCTGAGCCGAAGGCAGTCGCTTAACCAACTGAGCCACCCAGGCGCCCGAGAGTAAGAGAATCTTAAGCAGGCTCCACACCCAGCACGGAGCCTGACGTGGGGCTTGATCTCATGACTCCAGGATTATGACCTGAGCTGAGATCATGACCTGAGCCGAGATCAAGAGTTGGACAGGACACTCAACTGACTGAAGCACCCAGGGGCCCCAGTAATTTGTTTCTTTTTAAGGCTCAGTAGTATTCCATTGCACAAATATACCACACAAGTTTTTATTTATTCTAATGTTGATGAACATTTTGATTATTAACAGTGTTTTACTATTAGGAATTTTTATTTTATTTATTTATTTTTTAAAGATTTTATTTATTTGACAGAGAGACACACAGCAAGAGAGGGAACACAAGCAGGGGGAGTGGGAGAGGGAGAAGCAGGCTTCCTGCCGAGCAGAGAGCCCGATACAGGGCTCGATCCCAGGACCCTGGGATCATGACCTGAGCCGAAGGCAGATGCTTAACGACTGAGCCACCCAGGCGCCCCTTACTATTAGGAATTTTTAAATCTTTCAGTGGGCATATGTTTTCAGTTCTTTTGGGTAAATACCTAAAATTGGAATTGCTGTTGGGTCATATGGTAGGTATTGTTTAACTTCATAGGAAACTGCCCATCAGTACCCACAAGCATTCTTAACCATTTCCTGTTTCTACCAGCAGTGAATGAGAGTTGTTTCTTTCAGTCTTGACAACATTTGGAGTTGTCATTCTTTTTCATTCTAGCAGTTGTAGTAGATATGTAGTAGTTTCTCTTCTGAGCACTGTTACTTGTGCTTATTGACCATTTGTATATCTTTTATGACGTGTGTCATTTAATTGTTGATTTGTAGAAATTCTTTATAAATTCTGGATATAAATTCTTCCTAAATATGTGTACTGTGAATAGATTCTTCTAGTCTGTGGCTTACCTACTCATTTTCTTAGTGGTGTCAATAGATGTGCAAAAGTTGTAAATATTTGTGAAATCAATTATTTATCAGTTTTTTTGTTTTATGGTTACTACTTTTTGAATCCTAAGAAATCTTTGTCCCCAGGAGATGAAAGACATTTTATGTTTTCTTCTACCGTCTACAATTAATTTTTACATGGTGTGAATTAGAGGTTGAGGTTCTTTTTATGATACCATATTCTTTCCCATTGAGTTACCTCTTTGCTTTTCTAAAAAAATCAGTTCTAGGTTATGTTTATAGTAGTTGATTCTTAAGTCTTAAACCATGGTCGGTTTTCATATGGGAGAAAGTCAAACTTTATTTTCTGCTTTTAGATTCCATCCCTGACATCTCACTGACAAGGAAGAATAGACAGAAATGTAAACCAATCAGTACTTACCCATCATCACTGCTTAAACATACCTTGCAGTATAGTCACTTTTTGTTCAAGACCTTAGCAGTCATCTGACCCAGGCTTCAACTCCTGGTCATAGCTTCTTCTCTGACCATTCTTCTCAGACTTACCTGCTATATATGGCATGTCCGTGCTTCTTCCTCTCAGTCAGAACTAATAGCACTTGCTCACTAATAGCATTTTCCCTGATAGCTCCTGATAGTAGAGCCATGGTATTTTTTCTCCTCAGGTGTCTGAAATGCCTGAAAAAATGTAAATCTGCCTTACTTTAAGAAAAGTAAGTTTCAAATATCTAAAATTAGTTGCATTCAGGTAGTGTTTGTGGGGGGAGTGCCTTTCAGATACACAGCTTTCTTCAGGATTGTGTCTTCTGTTAAAGTCAGGCACACCTGTATTTATATGAACAGTGTCTGTGAGAGATTTTCATTTCATGGTAGTTGTTAACAGACTATTTCATAACAACTAACAAAGGTTTGCCACCATTTTATTGTGAGACATGAAGTCACAACTTCCTTATGGCCCGGTGTTTTTTTATCTGAACAATGGTAAATGTAACAGCATTCTATTTGTAGAAATGGCAAAGCGAATCTGATACGTTTGTCCTTGTTAGGAAAAGCCTTCAGAGCTTGGGAAATGGCATTTAACTATTACAGTAATCTCTTTTTGCTCCTTTTTCAGGAAGAAAACAAACAAAACATTTCTTTGACAAGTATTGCAAAGAACAAAAGCTTTAATCCTTACTTTCTCCTATTTACAGAAGCCCTGCTTCTCAATTTTTATGTAGTACTTGGGAAGTACATGGACAGTATTAACAGGGAGAAAATTTGTTTCCCAGATTACATGATTTCCTGTTTTTTAAGAAATTAAGAGTAAGCTAAAGTCACATGAGTTTAAGTGCTGAAGAGTTAAAGCATTTTTATAAGTGAGGTGGCTGTGAACATGGGCTTATTAGTGATGTTTTGAGTTTAAAGCACCAGCTTTGTGAGTAGTCAGGAACAGATAGAAAAGAAAAAGTAGTGAAAATGGGATCTTTTAGTGGTGATTTTATTTTGTGTATATATTTTTTCCTTTCCGCTTTGCCTGGACTTTGGTGATTACTCTTTTAAGAGGAATTAAAGCTTTCTTATTCATTCATTTACTCTTGTGCATTCAAGGACTTTCTACACACATGAGCATTTCAAAAGAGAGAATTTGGCCAGACAGACCTTTATTCAGGTTTATAAGTATTTTTCTTTTGTGGAGATTGTGCACTGTATTGGATTTAAAAAGGAAAAAGCTGGAAGAATAGTGTAAAATCACAGTGTGGATTTTAGCCTCTTTATACCTGTGGTATATATATATCTCTTGATGTTCGCTGGATGATTAATGTTAAGAAGGCAGATGTTGTGATTCATTTGTGTACCTCTTATAACTTCTTAAGTCACCGTTCAAGGTGAAATCTTACTAAAGCTGTGTGTGACGTGGATTTCTGTGGTCTGCTGTAGTGGAAGCCTTCTTTATTATGTTGAAATGTTATTTTAAACTCTTTCTGCTTGAGTGTCTTATTTTTAATATCTTTTTCAAGACTTTTTTTGGGGGGGTCAACTGCTTTGAACCTCATTTTATAATCTTCCTTTAGATCACTTTTTTTTTCCTTTCATGAAAAAACTCTTCCTGTTGAAGTCATTTGAAATAAACACTCTGCATTTCTCTTTACTAAGTAGCATTAGAATTGTCTTTTTTAAAAATTAGTATCGGGTATTCATGAACTAAGAGACTAGGATTTGAGGAATAAACTGCCAGTTGCTTTGTAAGTGTTAATAAAAATCTGTGTTGCATAGAAAAATAACATTTCAAGCCTTTAAGTGGTAAGCTCTCTGAATAGGGTGAAGGGATCATAGAATTTATGGTTTTACAAAAATGCCTTCTTTCTGTGCTGTGATTCTTATAATTTCTAAGTTAATTGCCCAAATTCCTGAGGACAGCTCTTAGACTCCCAAACAGCTTCTAAGCAGTTTAAAAACATGTATTTACATTTTATAATTACATTTTAACAGCTTAAAAATGAATTGCACAATTCCTTGCTTTCTTAAACAAAATATGATGAGCATAATTTACATTTTCTGGATGATTCAACTTCATAAGTTTTGTATGATTACTATTATATAGTGATACCTTCAAGTTTAATTGGAGCATATTAGGATGTATACCTTGATCTAAATAAGTTTAGAGAAAATGCATTTAAATAGTAGTGCTATTTTAAATGTAATTTTTTAGAACAGTTTTTGATTCATAGCAAAATTAGGTCGAACGTATAGAGATTTCCCTAATACTCCCTGCCCCAACACAGGCAGCACCACCCCCACTATCAACATCCCTCACCAGAGTGGTACATTTGGTACAAGTGATGAATCTACACTGACACATCATTATCATCTAGAGTCCATAGTTTACTTTATGGTTTACTCTTGGTATTGCACATTCTTTGGGTTTGGATACATTTATAATGACATGTATCAACCATTATAGTATTATACAGGAGAGTTTCACTTCCCTGGGCATCCTCTATGCCCCACCTAATTATCCCTCCCTTTCCACCTCCCTCCTTCCAAACTCCTGGCAACCACTGGTCTTTTTATTGTCTCCCTAGTTTTGCTTTTTCCAAAAACCATATAGTTTGAAATAAACAATATGTAGCCTTTTCAGACTGGCTTCTTTTACTTGATTATATGCATTTAAGGTTTCTCCGTGTTTTTCCATGGCTTGATAGCTCATTTCTTTTTAGTGCTGAATAATACTCCATTGTCTGGATATACCACGGTTTATTTACCCATTCACCTACTGAAGGGCATCTTGGTTGCCTCCAAGTTTTGGCAATTATGAATAAGGCTGCTATAAACATCTATGTGCAGGTTTTTGTGGGACATAAGTTTTCAACTCCTTTGGGTAAATACCAAGGACAATGCTGGATCATATGGTAAATATATGTTGTAAGAAGCCCTTAAACTTTCTTCCAGAGTGACTATACCATTTTGCATTCCCACCACCAAGGAATGAGAGCTCCTCTTGCTCCACATTCTTGCCAGCGCTTGGGATTGTTAACATTTTAGATTTCCACCATCCCAGTAGGTGTGTAGTTCTTTTAGGATTCCTGGGATGAATTCCTGTGTAGAGAAGGACTTTTCCCCTCCACAACACCAAGTACTTCTCAGACACCAGCAGTGTGTCTGAAAATTCAACTTAAATTCTGACACTGTCTTCCTGGAGATAGCATCAGATCCCAAGGTTAAGGATTCCGTCCTACAAGACTGCTCTCCACCCCCTACCTCAGATAACACTTGCAAGTTCTAGGCTATTACCTGTGCTTCTCACTGATCAGGTATAGATTAGAGGCTCCAGCTACCTCCTCCTTAAGTTCAATTTATTTGCTAGAGTGGTTTTGTAGACTCAGGGAAGCACTTACTTAGGTTTACGAGTTTATTACAGGTCATGATAAAGGACACACATCAACAGTCAGATGTAGGATGAGATTCCAAACAAAGGAGCTTCTGTCCTTGTGCAGCTTGGGCCCTGGCTTGGTGATATATGCAAGTGTTCTGGTTTCCCAAGTGTGGAAGCTCTCCCAAAAGGGCCAAAAAGCTGTCCTCTTGGGTTTTTATGGGGCCTTCATTACATACTCATAATTGGTTAATGCATTGGCCTTTGGCTAATTCAACCTCCAGCCTCTCTTCCCTTTCTGGAGGTTGTGGGGTGGGACTGAAAGTTCCAACCCTCTAATCATATGGTTGGTATCCCTGGCAACCAGCCGCTGACCTTGGGTGGGTTCAAGATTCACCTTCATGAGTAACAAGACACCCATTTCACCTTTATGGCTCTGAAGTGTTTTCAAGAACTGGGGCTAAAGACCGAATATATCTTGAGAAATATATTCTGGTCATCTGACCAAATATATATTTCTTATAAATCATTATGTCGCAGTAGTGTTATCTTGTTTTAATTTGTGTTTCCTGATGACATAGGATGTGTAGCATCTTTTCATATGCTTACTTGTCATTTATGTATCTTCTCTCGTGAGGTGTTTTTTAAGGTCTTTGGCCCATTTTTAATCAGGTTGTTTGTTTTATTATTGTTGATTTTAAGAGTTCTTTGTATATTTTGGATAATAGTTCTTTATGAGATGTGTCTTTTGCAAATATTTTCTCCTAGTCTGTGACTTATCTTTTTATTCTCTTGACAGTGTCTTTAGCAGAGCAAAAGTTTTAATTTTAATAAAGTCCAGCTCATCAATTATTTCTTTCAAAGGTCATGCCTAATGTGTTATATCTAAAAAGTCATCTTGAAACCCATGGTCATCTAGATTTTCTTCTATGTTATATTCCAGGATTTTTATAATTTTGCATTTGACAGGTCTTTGATCCATTTTGGTTTATTTTTATAACGGGTGTAAGATCTGTCTCTAGATTCATTTTTATACATATTGATAACCAGTTTGACTACTGTTTGTTGAAAAAACTTAACTTTGCTCCATTGTATTGCTTATTTGTCAAGGTGAGTATATTTATGTGGGTCTATTTCTTGACTTTCTGTTCTGTTCATTGATTTGTCTATTTTTTCACAAGTACTACAGTGTATCAATTACTGTAGGTTTATAAGTTAGTCTGAGAGTAGTTATTTTTTAATAGGGTTTTTTTTTTGTATTTAAATGTCTTGTAGCATACTATTTGTTATCATGTGTAGTACTGTTGCTGGCAGTACTTTTCTGTTCTCTTCTTTTGATTTGCTTCTCTTGATAGCCAAATTTATTGGATTTTATCTAAATTAAGAGAACTGGATTTCAGGAGGACTTCTTTAGGAATCAGATGAATGCATGTGCTAGGTTCCATTGCTCAGAAAACTTTTTTTCTTTATGCATTCTTGTTATTGCCAGATAGGGTGTCTGGATTGGTGAGTTGTTGCTGCACATTGTCTTGCATAATTGTGCTTTTTCTTTTCCTAAATAGGTTTGTGTTTTTATTTAACAAAAACCATCTTAATTATGTAATTTTGAAAAATGTAAATGAAGAAGAGTTTTTTTTTTTGTTGGGTGTTGGGGAAAACTAATTGTCGACATTTTAGTAGGAAATATAAAGTGAAATCTTTGCTTAGTAATTTTTATTTTTTTATTTTTTGGTTTATATATAAAGAATGATTTCAGGGAGAGGTATTTTTTTGTTGGTTTTTTGGAGTTCTCTTGTCTTGCCTGTATTTAGTTTCAGGAAACATGTCTTTTGGACTCATTGTTTTTCATTTTTGTAGGAAAATGAAGTAATGAGTTTATTTTTTGCAAATACATATGTGTATATTAGAAAGTTTTCTGCTTCTAAGCGTTTGATTGATTTTTTTTTTGACAGAGCTAAACTTGAGTAAATGAGAAACGGAATTTTTTTTGTTTCTGAAAGTTGCATTGAAATTCAGTCAAAATAGAAACAGTTCTAGCTGTGTGAGGAATAAAGTCAGTTTTAAAAAAAGGAAAATAATGTTGAGACAAAGAGTAGAAAAGCATTGCAGAAGGTATACAGTAAACACTTGATTAATTGATTAATTGGTTCTACTTTGCTTTTAGAAATGAAAAAAGTGCATACATGTGGTTTAGAAGTCTGCCTTTCTCTTTTAGGTGCATAGTTTTGGGCTAGTCTCTTAACCTTTCTGAGCCTTTGTTTTCTTATTTGGGTTTACTGTTGCTTTAAGTGTAGCTAGAATTTTAAATGATCATCAATATGACACACTGACCCATGCTGGTTGTATGTATTTTATGTGATACTTACATTCTTTTTTTTTTTTTTTTGATGTAGTGTTCCATGATTCATTGTTTGCGTATAACACCCAGTACTCCATGCAGTATGTGCTCTCCTTAATAACCCATCACCAGGCTAACCCATCCCCCCACCCCTGTCCCCTCTAAAACCCTCAGTTTGTTTCTGAGTCCATAGTCTCTCATGGTTTGCCTTCCCCTCCGATTTCCCCCCCTTCATTTTTCCCTTCTTACTATCTTCTTCTTCTTCTTCTTTTTTTTTTTTTAACATATAATGTATTATTTGTTTCAGAGGTACAGGTCTGTGATTCATCAGTCTTACACAATTCACAGCACTCACCATAGCACATACCGTCCCCAATGTCTCTCACCCAGCCACTCCATCCCTCCCACCCCCCACCACTCCAGCAACCCTCAGTTTGTTTCCTGAGATTAAGAGTCTCTTATTGTTTGTCTCCCTCTCTGGTTTCATCTTGTTTCATTTTTTCCTCTCTTCCCCTATGATCCTCTCTCTTGTTTCTCAAATTCCTTGTATCAGTGAGACCATATGATACTTGTCTTTCTCTGATTGACTTATTTCGCTTAGCATAATACCCTCTAGTTCCATCCTTGTCGTTGCAAATGGCAAGATTTTTTTGATGGCTGCATAATATTCCATTGTATATATACACCACATCTTCTTATCCATTCATCTGTTGATGGACATCTAGGCTCTTTCCATAGTTTGACTGTTGTGGACATTGCTGCTATAAACATTGGGGTGCACGTACTCCTTTGGTGTGATACATATATTCTTAAAAAGCAAAATTTTAATTGACTCTTTACATAACTTTTAAACTTATTGGAAAACCTATTTAAAAGATTCTTTAATGATACCTATTGCAAAGTAAATCATCACTTTCTAATTTCTTAGTTGTTCATAGTAAGGGTTCCTATAATAGGGATTCTTGGCTTCCAGGGAAACATCCATTTTCAAACAGACCTTTGTAGTTAAGTGTTTTATAAAATGTAAACAGGGTTTAATAAGGGCCAGATTACCTTTGGGAGATTACCCCCCCCCCCCCCATGAAACAGAGCCCTGAGGAGGTATTCTTTAGTTACTGTGTTTCAAAGATAAAGCCTTCCTCACGACTTCTGTTACTCACTGCGTGGTGAAATTTACTTCCAGATTTGTCAGCTGATGAAAGAACACAAAGAAAAGAATTATGAGGGTAAGGAACGTTTCAGACTGAGTTGCAGAAGTGGTTTATTTTACTAGCTTGTATTTATGACTTGAATTTTTAAATACTGCGTAGGTTTTGAGACTAATACTGCTTTCTGAGACAACCATCTAGGTAAGATTACCTTATCATCATGGCTTGTTGGCACTCTGGTAACTAAAGCCCCACACCTTGAATTTAGAGGGCAATTGCCTTTTATATTGTGTTCCTCTCCTTAGCAAAGAATGCTACTTGGGAGGGGTCAGTATTAGCATATCGTACAGTCTTCTAAATTTATCTCTACAGTATTTCATATTTTTTGATGCTGCTGAAAATGGTATTGCTTTTGAAATTTGTTTTCCAGTTGTCGATTGCTTTCATAGAAGTACAATTGATTTTTATATATTGACCTTGTATCCTGTATCCTTGCTAAAACTCATGTACTAGTTCTAATAGAGTTTTTTGGTAGATTACTTAGGATTTTTCACGTATGTGATCATATGGTCTTGCAGAGAAAATTAGTTACACTTCTTTATTTCCAATCTGAATACCTTTAAAAAAAATTTTTTTTTAAACTAACAAGGGCTTCCACTACAACACTGAATAATGAGAGTGAACATCCTTGTTTTGTTTCTGATTGTAGGGGTACCTTTCGTCATGTAAGAATTACGTTAGTCGTAGGTTTTTTATAGAAGTCCTTTGTCAGAAAGAAATTTTTTTCTATTGCCTATTTAATGAGTGTTTTTTTAAATCATAAATGCATGTTATGTTTCATTAAGTACCTTTTCTGTATCTTTTGAGGTGATCATATGATTTATATCTTTTATTAACATGGTGAATTACATCAATTCATTTTTGAAAGTTAAACCAACCTTAAATTTATAGGATGAACCAGTCATCATGTATTAGCTTTTGAAGGATTTTGCGAGTGTTTTGATGAGAAACCTTTCCTGTACTTCCCTTTGCTTGTAAAATGCCTTTGGTAACATCGTTAATGAAAAGAGTTGGGAAAGATTCCCTTCTCTTCTGCTTCCTGAAAGAGTTTGTGTAGAGCTAGTATCATTCCTTAACTGTTTAATAGAATTCACCACTGATGCCATTTGGGCCTTTGGTTATATTTTGGGAAGATTTTAAATTATAAAATAAATTTCTTTAATTGGTATAGAACTATTCGCATCTTTGTAATTTGTCTTTCAGGACATTTGTTCATTTCTTCTGAGTTGTTTAATTTACTGGCATTGTGTTCATTTATAATATTCTTTTTACAATTCTTTTAATGTCTGTAGGATCTGTCCTTGTGCCCCCTTGTAGCTCCTGATGCTAGTAATTTGTGTTTTCTCTCTTTTAGCCTAGTGAGACAATTAATTTTATTGAATTTTTCATGTAACCAGCTTTTGATTTTGTGCTTTTCTCAATTGATTATCTATTTTGTCTTCATTGGTTTCCTCATTTATCATTATTTTTTCCTTTCTTCTTATATTTGGTGGTATTGGCCTAGACATAGATAAATGGGTCACATTACAGAGTCCTGAAATGGACCCCTACACAGATGCTCAATTGGTTTTTGAGAAGCGTTCAAAATTAATTCAAGGGGGGTAGGATAGTATTGTAAAGAAACTATATGATAATAACTAGGTATTGGTATTGAAGAAAATGACTCTAAAACCCTAACCCACATGGAACAAAAAGAAGAAAAATTACTTCAAATGAGTCCTAGATTTAAATTTAGTAACCAAAACTGTAGAATTTCTTGAAGAAAAAATAGAAAATCTTCACGACCTTAAGACTAGTCAGAGGTTTTCAGATAGGACATAAAAAAGCATAAGCAAATAACAACAAAGCCCTGATAAGTAGGGCTTCATCAAGATGTGAACTTCTGTTCTTTGAAAGATACTATTAAGAAAGCAAGCTACAGTGTGGGTGAACGTGTTTGCAAAACTTATATCTGACAACCACTTGTTTTTTTTTTTTTTTTAAAGATTTTATTTATTTACTTGACAGAGATAAAGTGAGAGAAGGAACACAAGCAGGGGGAGTGGGAGAGGGAGAAGCAGGCTTCCCGCGGAACAGGGAGCCCGATGCGGGGCTCGATCCCAGGACCCTGGGGTCATGACCTGAGCTGAAGGCGGACGCTTAACGACTGAGCCACTCAGATGCCCCACTTATATCTGACAACCACTTGTATCCAGAATACATAAACAACTCTTACAACTTTATAACAAGACACATAGTACAACTTAAAAAAATGAGCAAAATATTTAAATAGACACTTCACAAAAAGATGTATGAATAAGCAATAACACAGTTGAAACCGTGTTCAAAAATATTAGTCACTGGTGAAATTCAAATTAAATCACAGTGAGCTAATACCTCACAGTCACTAGCAGGGCTGAAATACAAAAGAGTGACCATGCTAAATGTGGGATGGACACTACATCAACTGGAATTCTCATACATTGCTGATGGAAATATAAAATGGGACAAACCCTTTGGAAAACAGTATAGAAGTGTCTTAAAAAGTAAAATCTACACTTCCATATGAGGCAGTAATCCTCCTCCTAAAAATTTACACAAGAGAAATGGAAACATATGTCCACACACAGACTTGTACGAGAATGTTCGTAAAAGCTTTATTCACAATAGCCCCAGACTGGAAGTTACTCATGACCCATCAGTTGGTGAATATATAAATATATTGTAGTATACTACTCAGCAATAAAAAGTAATGAACTACCAATGCACACAACAACATAAAAAGATTATGTTGAGTGAAAGAATTTGGACCCAAGGGTCCATACTATACTGTGCTTATCATATGAAATGCTATAAAAAATCAGATTTAATGTAGCCTGACAGAAAGCAGATAAGTGGTTGTTTTGAGGCCAGGGGAGGGGAGAATAACAGGCAATGGGCCATAAGGGAACTTTTTGGAGTGTTGGAAATAGTTGTTGATTGTGGTGGTACTTAGGTGTACATTGTTAAAATTTTTCAAACTGTACCCTTATAATGGGTGTATTTTATTATGTGTAAAGTATACTTCAATAAGAGGAGTTTCTTTTTTAGGGCTTTTTAACTCTGGCTGTATTTCAGAATCATCTGTTAAGCTTTTTTAAAATGCACATTCTTCTAGCTCATGTCATACTTAAGGAATCAGTCTCCAGCATTAGGCCTGCTCATTTGAGGCATTTAAAAGTTTCAGAGGTGATTCTGATTCTTAGTGGGACTTCAGAAATAATTTTTTTTTCTTTGCATGACTCTTTATTCCTAAGGTTCCCAAGATCTAATAAAGTCAAATTGTATGTATAAAATACATTACTCATTTTTCTCATGTTATTCATATCCCCACTTTTACTAATGGCTTTAAAAAGACCTTGAGTCTATTTTATTTATTTGGAAGTTTTCTGTTTTTAATAGCCTATGCTTACATTGTTATAATAGAAAATAGAAGCAAAAAAGAAAAAAATTTGCCATTATACTGCAGTTTTGAGTATATGAAATGAGAAGGTTGGAATGTCCTGTCTAATCGTCCAATCTCATAAACCTAATTCCTAACAATTCAATGCATTTTCTTCTGGGTATCTTTGTTTGCTTGTAGGAAAGGGACACATACCTAGTATTATGTATTTTCAGATATTCATTTTTATATTTAAACAGTCTGTGTTGAGTGCCTGCTCTGTGGCAACCATAATACTTGATCCTGGGGATAATGAGCCAAGAGACATCTGCTGTCCTGTAATCTGCTGTCTGGTGGGAGGCTAGATAAAGACCAGATAATAACACTATATATATATATATATATATATATATATATATATATATAGTAGCAAGTGTTACAGAAGACAGTTGTGGAATGAGATTACATAGTAAAAATTAAAACCTTTTCTGTCCCGTTCATGCTAGTTGAGAGCCATGCTTTGAAAAGTTTGCTTTTTCAAAAGCATTCAGTACTGCTTAGGTAGTATGATGATGACTCATTTGGATAAAACATTTTACACATTTATAATTAAAATACTATTTTTTCCTCTTATTGTTAAAGGTTTTGTATTTTAAAATAGTAAGAAATCTTAAGCATTTGACTTCAGTGACAAAAAAATTGAAAAAAATTTCACTTAGCAAATATAAGTACCTTTTCAAGTTTTCCTTTGTAATTGTCACTCACTTATGTGCTATACAACATTTTGTTACTAAAACAACAGTAGTAGTTTGAAAATGGCAGTTTGTTCTAGCAGCATGTTTTTGATGGTGGCAGAGGGGTTACTAATGTTGGGATGTGTCAAATACAAATGTTTTTAAGAATATATTACACAAAATCCTACTTGCAGTTAATATTAATGGAGAGTATATAGGATGGACATTGTGTGCTTGTGTAAGTTCAAGAAACGCAGGGTTAAATGAAGTTAAACATTTTTATCTCTGGGACTTTTCCTAAACCTTTAATATGTTACATCCTGGGTCTTTAAGATAGGGCTGTAGTACACAGTGACTCTGTATTTGACCATGGAACCCCTTCTGACTTGCTTTATATTTCTATGGGTAGATATCTAAGGAGAGAAATGAGTGCCCAGTAGAATCTTAAAAAACAACAACAACAACAAAAAACCCCAAAAAACCGTAGTGGCATCTTTTAAAGATGCACAATAATTTTAATGTTAAAAACATTGTTTAACTGGACATGATTTGTGGCTTATAAGCGCTAGATATTTTATATTTATATACTGAACGTTGGGAATTAATTTATATGTAACAAAATCAATTCTCCATTCTTAAATCCTTAACTGGGAGAGGAAAGTGAAATTGATGTTTCTCTTACGTTTCAGAACAAAGTAGAAGAGATGACTTAGAAGCTTTAGGTCATATGTTCATGTATTTTCTGAGAGGCAGTCTTCCTTGGCAAGGTTTAAAGGTAATTGTTTTTGTGTTTCCTTTTGAATTTTATAAATTGCTAATATGTTAAGGTTCTATCTTCCAAGTAGTTAATTTTAAAATCACCACCTTCTCAAGATTTTTTTTTCCTTTCTGTTTTAGGCTGACACATTAAAAGAGAGGTATCAGAAAATTGGAGATACAAAACGAGCCACACCAATAGAAGTGTTATGTGAAAATTTTCCAGGTAATGAATAACACCACAGTGGTACATGTGTTTATACACAGAAAACCAGAGCAGTTAACTTCCATTGCTCAAGTTTATGACTGTTTTTCATGCTTAAAAAAAATGAGTTCAAAGTATGATTTAAAAGATGTCAGTGTTTGATGCATAGACCACAGGGACAAATTGTTTATTTGCTCTGTTAAGATGGATTTAATATAAGAAAATCCCATTTTTTGATAGTGTTGACCAATATCAGCTAAAATATCAGTGACATACTTTTAATAAGTTAAAATACTTGCTGAGAAATGCCAGCTATAAAGTTTTGGTGCACAGTGTTAGTCATTTGAGTCTCATTGTCAAGCTCAGAGGAGGTGTGTGATGTTTGATTTACTTTTCAAAATACATTAAGATCTTACAAACCTTAGTACTTTTTGGCTAATGTTACATTGGGGAGCTTTATAAAAATAGTTTTACTTCCATGTGAAGTTTTGGCAATTCAGATTAAGCCAACAAAAATTTACTTAAGATTCCTAAATCAATTAAGAAATAAGAATATTGTGTTGCTAATGTTGTTAAGTAAAAAGTGAACCAAACTGGGAGGTCCCAGACTGAGTTCATACCTCACTTCAATATTCGCACGTCTTCCTGTCTGTTGCTGGGCATCACTGCTGGGGTGCAGCAAGCAGCATGATCTCAGGGAGCCCTTCCTCAAGTTTGCTTCTGTTATTCTTGGACAGCAAACTTTAATTACATATTTTTCATCTTTGCTGTAACATCAGAACTGGAAGATGAAAAATGTATTGACACTAGCAGTGTAGGTGTAGGCAGACTTGGCTGTGTGTTATTAGGAAGCGTATACACATTTCTGCAGGATAAAATGGGGGTGTCAGAGTCACTTAACCAGGTAATTAGCTAGAACGTGGAATAGTGAGAGTCACCCCATGAGGAAGGTCACTGGGTGCCACTCTCATTGCCCGTTGGGCAGTGCATGATCCTGTTCTCACTGGCCACTGTCAGTGAATTGAATCAGAAAAACACGTGAGAGTAACCTTCCATTTCTCACTACAGTGATTTCCTGTGCCCTGATGGTGAAACCCTGTTTTACGAATTGCTCACCGTTTTACCTGTTGATTTTTATGGCTTTTTCTTTCTTTTCCTTTAGGAAAGTAGGATCTTTAAGAAAAATACTTATCTCTAATACATTTGGGAATTACAGTGGCACAGAGAAATTTATGTATTACCAAGTAATTGTTATATGACTGGAAATTCGAAGAAAAATTAAACTCTGCTGCTGTGTTTTATTTCTGAGATCTCTTAGCTTTATTTTGTTTGGTTAGAATTCTGCTCATGGCCCAAATTAGGATTTTGAATCCTCTGTTGGTCAGTTCGTGACTATGTCTGATGGTAAAAGAAATCCATCAAGCTAGTGCAGATGCTTTCATATATAAATCAATTCCCATTAGTATTTTAAATAAATTTTTAAGTTTATGAGCGGAGTATGGTGCTTGTGTTTAAGTAATTATGCTTTATTAAGTTGCTAATTCAATCTTTAGTACTATCCAAGGTTTCTATTCAAAATAACAATGTAAAATAAAAATTTTAGCTTTTCCTAATGAAATGAAGCAAATGTATTTGTTAAATAAAACCTCTTGTTTCTCCCTTGACCCTATTTTTTTCTTCCCTTCTCCTTTTTAATTTCTTTGTGATTAAGTTCCCAAAGTTTCAAATTGCAGTAGAATTTTGTTACTTTTTCATATTTTTATAACACTGTGTTTTTAGACATTTAAATCATTTTATTATTAATGAGTATATAGAGATGTATAGTCAATAATTTTTATTCCTTTCTAGAAGAAATGGCAACATATCTTCGTTATGTAAGAAGGCTAGATTTTTTTGAAAAACCAGACTATGACTACCTAAGAAAGCTTTTTACTGACTTGTTTGATCGAAAAGGATATATGTTTGATTATGAGTATGACTGGATTGGTAAACAGTTGGTGAGTACTCTGTGCTATATAATGAAAGATTATTTGTAGTACTTTTTTTCCCATAGTACAGCTTCTTCAGTGAAAAGAGTTGAAGACAAATAATTTTTTTAAAGGATTCATTTTATTTCATCTTCCTGGGCATTTTAGGCAGCATAATACTAAAATTATTTGAATTTTATAAAAACCCCACATTTGGATCCCCCTGATTTTTGAAGTAATGAGTTATTTTCAACTTTTCATTCCTGATTTATTTCTTACTATCAAATATAATTATTTTTGGGGCGCCTGGGTGGCTCAGTTGGTTGGGCAACTGCCTTCGGCTCAGGTCATGATCCTGGAGTCCCGGGATCAAGTCCCGCATCGGGTTCCCTGCTCGGCAGGGAGTTTGCTTCTCCCTCTGACCCTCCCCCCTCTTACACTCTCTCTCTTTCTCCCTCTCATGTGCTCAATCTCTATCTCATTCTCTCTCAAATAAATAAAATCTTTTAAAAAAAATAATTTTTTTTTGTATAATATCCTGTTACTTTAAAAGATCAGTTAGTCCTTTGTTTTATTTCAGCCATTTCTCAAAACATTTGTAAAATAAAATTATAGGTTTTAATTATACTAGTAGTTTTAGGTTATGTCTTGAATAGACTGATACTTAAAAATTGGAGCATGTTTTGGGTTTTTAAAACTGTTCTAAGTTTTTGTAACTTAAAAAATTAGTCTTGACTATAACTGTAGGATTGGTGCTCATCACTTAAAGGGACACATCATGAAATTCTTTGAAGAGACAACTTTTAAAATATTTATTCTCACTATTTTTTTTAATAAGTTAGAATGTCTTACAAAACTTTCTTTAATTGTGACTTGCTGTTGGCGAATTTTTGTCCATATTTGGAACTACCAAACTCAGATTCATGTATTTTTGAACAACTGACTTATTTCAATGTTTAATCTATATTTTTCTTAGATCCAAAGTGAATTGACTATATAAGTCTCTCCTGAGTCAAAATATTGACAATAAGCCATTTTATTAGCTTATTTTAAAAATCATTTCCTTATTTTCTTAAAATGATTTATTCTGTTTATACATTAGCTTTGAAAATGAGAGACATAAATAAATACACTTTCATTTTTCTGATATGAAAAAATAACCTGAAAGTAAAGACTCCATTAGAAAGTCTTTTATTGATATAAAAGTGAATGCTTGATAAAGTCTTTAAACATTTTTGAAAATAATGTAAAAAAGTAGCTATGTTCTCTTGTTTTAACTTATTTTTAGTGATATATTTCAAGAATGATATCATTTTGTAAGGCTTTACTTTAAGTATCTTTTATTATTTCCTTGATTCCATGAAGCAGCTAAGTAATTTTGAGTACGACTTCTGAAATAGAATGTATTGATGCTAATTCTTGTACCGTAGCCTACTCCAGTGGGTGCAGTTCAGCAAGATCCTGCTCTGTCATCAAACAGAGAAGCACATCAACACAGAGATAAGATGCAACAATCCAAAAACCAGGTTTGCTGCCCTTTCAGATATGAAAGATCTTGATTTGCTTCTGTATTACTTTCTGACAGTTTACAAATCAATTTGGTTTTTTACCATGCCCAGATGATAGGTTTACAGGTGTGCCTATGTGTATGTGTGTGTGTGGGAGCACATATTTACACATGTAGATAGATTTTGGAGGATTGAAATACATTTTTTTCTTCAATAGATAAAACAGATGATATACACAATCTTATCAAGGATCGAGAATGCATAGATTTACAGCAAATAAACCATTTCCCCCTCATGTTCACTCTTTACTAGTTTAAAAATCACATGAAAATGTTTAATGATAAATTTCTAATTAGTGGTATAAATTAGTATAAACTTTGAGCAATATTTGATACTCGTAGAGTGCAAGTGTTTGGGTATCTTGTTGGAATAAATTATAATAGCAGTTGATCTTTCTAACTGCAGTCTAATTTAGCTCAATAAATTATTTGCTGGGTTTCTGCCCTCTGAAAGCTACTATTCTGCATGTTGCAGAAATGCACAAGTAAGGAAAACAACATAACCTATAAGAAACTATTTTGTAATGAGTGGCTAAGAGCTCACTCAGTCTCTGGAATCAGACATACCTGGATATGACTTGATCTTGGACAAATTACTCTTATCTTTCAAAGCCTTAGTTCTCTCATCTGCGAAACAGAAATAATGTCTGTTAATTCCTATAAGCATTCAGTAAATCTCAACTCTCATGGCTAGTGTTATTGTTATCAGAATTACTACAATAAATTCACAAGTAACTATATTACCAAACAGTGTAACCTCTGTCACATGAAATATATTAATAAAGTGCCATGGAAGATCATTGGAATATGGGGGATCTGGAAAGATTTTATGCAGAAGGTGGCTTTTGAGTTGAGCCTGAAGAATGAATGGGATTTTTTAAAGACAGATGAAAGAATAAGGGCATTTTGGGGAGGGTGAACAGTGTAAAATAGGAAGCAGAAGTTTAAAAATGTAGTTTGAGGAATAGTGAGCATTTCAGTTTGCTTTGAGCAGAGAGTAGGTTCTATGCAGACAGTAGGCGTAGCAGATAAATAGAGAGTGAAGAATTTGTATTTCCTGGGTAAGGTAATTGAAAGCTGTTGAAATTTTTGAGTGATGTTCTTGCTTTTCTCTTTTTTGTAAAAAGAAGCTTGATTTAATCCATCTTTGACATAAAACATTTTCCTAATTGGAAGTTAAATAGCATCTTTAGAATTTTCAGTTATAACCCTTTCTGGGGAAGGATAATGTGCTATCCTTTTTTACTCATATCTTTTATCCCATCGGAGTTCCAGTGAGTTAAACAAGAGATGAAAATCAAAGGAAAGAACACAACACAATAAAAATCATAGCAAAATAAAATGCTCCATTTAGGGGATATTGAACAATAGTAAGCTTTAAAGTACAGCCAATTAAGACAGAGTAGTTTTAGAATTTTGCCTTAGAAAAATTGGGACAATAAAGGATCTTAAATATAAATTTCTTCAGATATAAATTAGTACTAGTTGATAGTTTGAATACTATGGTAAGATGCTGCATATAGAAAGAAATGGCTCTAAAGTGAAGACTTGGAGTTTGTGTTTTATAAATCAGAATTAATTTTTCAATTGGATGAAGATCAATAATTCATGTTCTCTGCAGATGTCCTCTTGGGCTGTTAGGTACTATAATGAGAAACTCTTCTTTAAATGTTAAATTCAATTATAATTCAAATGTCTTCAAGTTGAACTTTCTGTGTGTTTCAGACTTGTCTTCCTAGCTAGATTGTGAGCTCACTGAAGGTGGGAACTATGTTTTATTTGTGTAGTCCTTGTTGCACTAAATGTAGGGAGTCGATTTTTGCTTTTCGTTTTGTGTTTTTTCAGGAAACCCTTTAGGGTAGCTTATGTATTAAGTTTGAAACCTGGATATGCGGACTGTCACCATAATAGAGAAATTGTATATCTCAAAAACTTCCTAAACATCAGTGAAGCAGTAAACATTTCAGGTGTATGAGAAACTTGAAATTGACAGTCGCAAAAGAACATTTAGTTAAATGACTAAAATGTTGCAGTGTCCCCAGGTAAGCAGTTTTACCCTAGAGTTGGTTGTTGAAGTTCAGGATCCCGTGACATCTCAGGGAAGGTGTTAGATGCCTGTCACGATTGGTTCTGAGGAGAGGCTGGGGAGTTATCTTCTTAAAGAGGTCCATGACCCTTACATGTTACCTGTCGCTCTAGGCAGTATTTAGGTGTTTATCTCCATTTTAGCACCATTTTCATTCTTTCATCTTCTTTAGATTTAATCTCCTCTAATTTATCTTAGTTTAAGCTACACACCTGCTAAATTCTGGTCCTGAACACGGAGGGTTTAACGAAAAGACCTAGAACTGTCGTAATTGCTGTGATGATAGACTTCATGATGCTTCATACTTCTTACGTAATTTTGCATTGTACAGTTTAATTTGGGAAGCTTAGTGCCAGAACATTTATTCATTGTGCCTGTTTGGACTTAACATCTCTTCTCCCCTAGGCCTACTCCGGCCACTGATGGGTTCAGGCTCCCAATGGCCCAATATACTTGGCACTTTGTGGCAAGTTTTTTTTTTTTTTTGGCAAGTTTTTCTTGACTTCGGTTGAAAAAGAAAGAAAGTAAAGAGCACCAAAGACTTTAAATGTATGTCATTGTATTAAGGAGCTAGTTAGTACTACTGGCAGAGCAGTTGGCTCTTGAGTTTGAATCCCTGCTGTACTTGCAATGTCTTTGACCTTAGTCAGTGTTTAGTCTCAAGCCTCTTCATCATTGAGGTGAGGATGATATTGTCTCTCTCAAAATGGGATAGCACATGCAAAGCAGCTAATGCAGAACCAAACATGTAAAACAATCTTAAAGATTGTATTCCTTCTTTTTATTAATGCTGTCCACATTTTCCTGAAACCTAAAAACTGACCCCTACAAAGCAGCTACTCCTAATTCTGCTAGTAGATTATTATTAGTTTGTGGTTATTGCCATGCCAATTTGCCAAGTCCTATAAAAGCATCAAGAATTATCAGCCTATCATGGGAATGGGTTCCTTAATTTGAACCAGATAAAAGGAGATCAGGGAAGCAAAGGGATTCATATAAAGTAGGATTGTCACTTAATAAAAAAAAAATTGCTTGTCATATCCTCATAGTGTTCTTCTGTATAACACCTGTCACTTTTTAAAGGACTTTCTGTTTTCTCATATTGACCTCACAATCAGAAACATGGTACTTAAGCAAGAGAGAAAAGTTTTCTAGGATCTAAGTACAGCTGTTTAAAGACTATTTTTGTTTAAACCTTGCTAGAAGTAGTTCCTCATCAGAAAACCAAGGGGGACCTCTACTGTAAGAAAATATAGTAGATGGCATTTTAGTACTTTGGTGATTTATTTGGAATGCTTTCCTGGGCACATCATTTTTACTTCCCTTGTTCTTTGTTAACTTCATTTATAAAATTGGAGGGTGGAGCGTATGATATCTAAAGCCCTTTCACTTCTAAATTCTATGGTTCTGTTTTATTTTTGTGGTTGATCATTACCTAATGGTAGCCATGTGACGAAAACCTCTCCACATCCAGTATGCAAAGATAACTGCATCTGTGATTCAGAATAGCCAGGGTATTTTAAATTTCCTTTTATACGTTTGTTTTCTATATTATAAGGATGAGATGTTTAACATATTGGGTTTTTCTTCTTCCATGCATGCCACATGCATTAAATAAATGGCAGTCGGCAGACCACAGGGCAGCTTGGGACTCCCAGCAGGCAAATCCCCACCATTTGAGAGCTCACCTTGCAGCAGACAGACATGGTGGCTCGGTACAGGTATTTTCTGATTTTTGCATGAGTGATTATTTCCCAAATTTATACAACTAACCCTTTTTTGGAACTCATGGCATGACTTCATATCCTAATGAAAAACTTGTTGCTGAACTCTCCATAATTCTCTTCCTTTGTATTTAACCAAAGAGTAAAATTAACATGGTCTAGGAAGACCACCAGGGATACTATGATTTTGCCTTTGTTCATTTTTGCAAGTATATGCAACAGTATTTAAGTTAAGTCATACTCACAACAGGTTAGAAAAACAAACTGTATTACTTGAAATATGTGTTAAGCTTGATTTTTCAGTAATAAGTTCAGACTTTTTTAATGCTGTAAGTAATAGAACACTTTTACAACTTTTCCCTTTCATCAATCATTCCTTCTTTAAACTTCAGTCAATTAAATAGATAGGAAATTTTTTATCCTTAGTACTCAGAAAATACTTTCTGATTAATTGCTCAAATAAACATGACCCCAATTGTTATAATGGTATATTTTGTTTCTAGAAAATACCAGATGGAGAAAATAATTTCAAGAACAAGTATTTATTAAATACTCCCCTCAATTTTCTGGCTATTTCTAAAAATTTAAAGCAGTCCTTTATTTTTTTGAAGTGTTCATTCCTCCTTCCTTCTCTGTACCCTTAGAATACTTTATCTTGCCTTCCCATGCCCCCTAAATTTTCATCTTTTATGTGAATGTAGAAAGGGGAAGGTTACCAAGTCTCTTATTTCTTTTAAAATGCTAATTTAAGGTAATTTAAATGCTGGTTTAAAATAATTGAGATAATAAATGTTATCTCCATCCATTTCAATTTAGAACTTTCTTTAAAAGTTTTGATTTTTTTCTCCACATATTTCCACTTGACTAATTTTCCATTATGTTTTACCAAATTTGCATTTTTCTTGGTGAATATGTAGATATATTTAGTCTGTTGGATCCCGGCTCTGGATTTTATTCTTTCTTGATTTGAATTCTAAAAGTCAGTTCTTGATTAAATCTTATAAGTTCTCATGTTTTTCTCACCATTAAATTTTAGAGGTCATTTAAAGTATGTAATCAAATATTTTTATAGGACTTTGTAGTCTGTGGACCTTTCAGTCCTGTGTAACAGAGGTATTTGATGAGGACTTAGAGGCAAGGGTGCCTGAATTGTAAAAAAATTTTTATGACTCCAATTTATGGCTTTGGAAAAGTTAATAGAGCAAATTATATTTAGTTTCCTAGCACAGACTGGATGGTGTGTGTGTCTGTATACGTTTACACGTTTCTAAGTGTTGTATGTTACAATAGCAGGTGTCTTGCTCAGTGTTCAGGGATATCTGCAACAGTTACAACACTATTAGAAAGCTCTCCCATCTGCACCATTATCACAAATGTGTTATTTTCTTAGTTTCTTCTTACTCTGTGGGATTCGCAGTGGTAGCTCATGGGATCTCCAGACTATCACAGGGTGAATGAGTTTGATTATTGGCTCATCACTCTAGTACTGTATGTTCTCTTTTTTCATATGTTCCCCAAGAGACATTTCCACTCCTCTCTTCTCTCACCATCTCTTTAAAGCTGCTCTGCCTTCGGAGACTACATCTGGCTTCATCCTAATATTCAATACATGATCATTTTTACTTACTAGAATTTTAGTAATACATAAGTAAAACAAAAAATTTTACACTATTTTCATTGACTTCCTGAATATATTTTACACCATTAACTAACCTGACATGACAGACATTAAGCAAGCTTCACTCTTGTGAAAAATTTACTGACAGCCTAAGTGGGCTCATGCCTGAACATTGTTCTTTCCTAAAATATTGACTTCATTTATGCCTTATATCCTACCCGTGTAAAAAGTTTGAAAAGTTACAATATGACACTTGTATAATTGGGCTCATAAAATTGTAATTTAAAGCTAGTAATAAGAAGAGGAAAGAAAAGTGCCTAAAATCTAAGCTAATGTGATCATTATTATAAATATAATACTACATTGGATTCTGAACAAAGGAAGGGAAACAATGTATTCAGTTATTCTCATTGTCTGATAAAGGGAAAAGATAAAGAGAAAATAAAAAATTAGCGTTCAGCAAATACTAAGGCCCTGTTGTCGAATAGTTTCTTAGGAAAGACATTACTGTAATAAGTTGATAGCTATGTGGTGAGAAATAAATATGGTACAGATTTAGGATATTTGGAAGCAGAATCAGGAGTTACCCCAAATAAGCGAGTTGGGGCCTGTGGCATTCGTCCCTCATCTATCACTGAAGTGTTTTCCTGGAGCTCAGAATGGCTCTCAGTGCGGCATTACAAAGCATTCTGGGCTGTTTCCAGTTGACCTGCAGGATGAAACCTCTTGCGGGGCGCCTGGGTGGCTCAGTTGTTAAGCGTCTGCCTTCGGCTCAGGTTATGATCCCAGGGTGCTGGGATCGAGCCCTGCATCGGGCTCCCTGCTCGGCAGGAAGCCTGCTCTTCCCTCTCCCACTCCCCCTGCTTGTGTTCCCTCTCTCGCTGTGTCTCTGTCAAATAAATAAATAAAATCTTAAAAAAAAAAAAAAAAGACGAAACCCCTTGCTATTTTGACTTATAGAAGGTTCCTTGGATATTCATTATTTCAGATGTGTTTTTAATAGGAACTGAATGGTGGAGTCTAAATTTGAACTCCTTGTTTTTCCAGAATTACTATATGTATTACAGGTGAGACATCTGGTTTGCCAAGTTGATCTCATTGTGTTTAAGAACACAAGCCCTAGAGTCAAATTCGAGTTTAAAATCTATGCCATAGATGATTCATCAGTAAAATGGAAAATTTTTTCAGGTTTTTAAAGATTATTTATTTGAGAGAGAGAGAGGGAGAGAGAGAGCAGAGTATGTGAGAACATGAGGGGCAGAGGGAAAAGCGGGCCACCTGCAGGGCTCGATCCCAGGACCCTGAGATCATGACCTGAGCCGAAGGCAGATGCTTAACCGACTGAGCCACCCAGGCGCCCCAGTTAATGGAAATATTAATAATACTTCCACCTCATGGTTTTGTCGTGAGAACTTAATTTAAAAAGTATTAGCATAGAAGGTGGGCCTTATGAAGTACAAATACTAGAATAATCTATTGCTTTTTCAGATTAAGAAACTTGATTAGTCTCTGGGAAGTGAAGTCTAGTGGTACAGCCCAAAGAAAGCATTGTCAAATTGGAATTTATCTAATTTTATTCTGTATCTTTAGTGTAATCATGTTAATCCACTTACCAGAAGGATCCAGCTACACGTTTGATAAATTTTTCCCACACACGAGATTAAAAATTATATTCAAATATCTGTAGACGATATTTTGAATTTGTTCTTGGCTTTTATGTGTTTTGGAAAAGCTCCCAGGGCAATCAGATGTATTCCTCTCTGCTCCCTTTAGAATCCTTGGTAATAAATATGGCTGAGAAACTTAGACCTAGCACTTTCAGTTTCTTGGCCAGTTGTTATTCAGCAAATATACATAAATGTCTACTAAGAGGTACTAGGCATTGTACTGGAGTCTTTGAATAAAGGGAAGAATGACAAAGATAGGGTGCCTGTCCCCATGGAGCTTTCAGACAGTGGGGGAGGTTAATTAAATAGGCATTGTGGTAAGCGGAGAACATATAACGTGCTATGAGAACATATTTAGAAGCACCTGACCTGGATTTAGTGGGTTCAGATTTCCTGGAAAAAGCGAAACTTTTTTGTATTCTGTTTTTTCACCTGTTTCTAAAGTGAAGCATCAGTAGGAGGAGTTAGCAGATGGAAGGGGTCTAGAGAGGACCGTCCCAGGCAAGAAAGCAGCACACGTAAGGTGGTGGAGGAGGGAGAGACATCCTGAGCAATTGACTACAGTCCAGTCAAGCCGGTGTGTGTATTGAGAAATGAGACTAAGGGGTAGGCAGGAGGCAAGTCCTGAAGGACCTAATAGGTCTCATTATTACATTTGGACTTCATTTGAGGATATTGGGTGGCCGTAAAGAGAATTAGATAAGCAAGGTAACTCTATTAGTGTTTTTTCTAAGGATGGCTTTTGTTGGAGACTAGGCTGAAGGGAGAACAAGTCTAAGGCAGGGACACAGCTCTCAGAAGTCCAGCTGAGGGAAAGTGATGGGTAGCAGAGATGAAGAGAACTGAGAGGATTTTCAAGATAATTAGAAGGTAGAATTTAGTTTGGTGTCAGGGCTGAGGGGGAAGGTCATGTCACTTGTCCCTTTTTGACGTGTCTCTGCCTGGCAAACCAGGATGTCCAAAATGAGGTTTTTAAAATGTACCGCTGATGGCAGGTAGTGCTCATCTGGAATCGCATGGGAACTGTGCCTTTCACTGGAGCACGGCTCCTTTGAGCTCAAGGTCAGCTGAAATCCCGGTCCTGGAAAGCGGAGAGGCAACTTCGAGCAGAGGGAGGAAGACAGATATTAGGGGCACTATCGGAAGACTACTTCCCATGAGATGGTGTAGGTCCCGATCGTTGGGAAATCTCCGCTAGTCGTACAGCCTTTGGTTGCAGTTAAAGGAACACTGTTGAGTCTGAGCCCCTGAGGGGAGAAGGGCGGCCTCACAGACGGTGCTGCTGTGGCGTGCAGCCGGGCACCGTGTGTGGAAGTGAAGGACGAACGTTACCTGTTGTGCTGGGCACTCTGGGATTTTCTTCAGTGTAACTGGAGACATACACATGCAGGTGAGGATAGCAGAAAAGAGTGAGACGAATGTATTTCGAAATGGTAAGGAAACATGCGTAGTTACAAGTCAGAGGAATAGCAGGTGCCACACCCCAGCCCATCCTCCATCGTGCTCATCATTAAAACTCCCCTTTCTAAAACATGGCCAGTAACCGCTTTCACTTTGCTTTCTCACATCTTTCAAAACACACAGGTACTCACAAGGGGGAGAATCAAATGATGAGTACAGTCATGTCTTTCTGTTCCATTTTCCAGGGCACTGAAATCTGTAAAAGAGAGTTTGTACAAGGATAGTGGGGTGCCATTAGCAGATAAGTCATGTCCAGCTCAGCTCTGTCAGTTTAGCTTAGTAAATGCCTTGTCCAGGTGTCACTGCGGTAAATCAGCATTACAAGTTTATTTTCATATCCTTTTACAGAAACTTTTACAGTAACGTCTCAAAAGGCTAGAATACTCAGAGTATAGTGCTCTGCTTTGTACTTCTGTAAGTGAAAGTAAAACCATTTTGGTTTATCTTTGCTGAAAGTCTGAGAATCTCACTGTGCCTTCAGGTCATCAGTTGGAATATCAAGAGGATCAATTATAACCCCAGTTCTAGGTTTTAGAATATGTAAGAAAGTTCGTTTCATGTAATACGTGTGAACCCTAGCAGGGGTCCAGAAAACTCTTTGGAAATTACTCTTAACTATATCTCATTTATTAGTGTGCTTTCTTATAGATGGCTTTTAGAAAAAGCTTAGGGCATAAGTAAGATATATAACATTTTAGTATTTCTAATATATTTATTGGATAGAGGGCGATCTGGTTGATTAAGATAGTGAGCCTCTGTTGTGCACTTGGTAGCATGCTTACAATAACTCAGATAGAAATTAGAAAGGTGGGGGCGCCTGGGTGGCTCAGTTGATTAAGCGACTGCCTTCGGCTCAGGTCGTGATCCTGGAGTCCCTGGATCAAGTACCCGCATCGGGCTCCCTGCTCGGCGGGGAGTCTGCTTCTCCCTCTGACCCTCCCCCCATCTCATGTGCTCTCTCTCTCTCAAATAAATAAATAAAAATCTTAAAAAAAAAAAGAAATTAAGAAGGTGGTACTATAACTCATTTGTATGAATTCATTGTATTTGGAAAGTGAATTAAATTAGCCTTATAAAGTCATTGACTACAAAGATACCGTGTGTTATCTTTGTACTCAGAAGTCTATGTGAGTGACTTCTTTTGGAATTAGATGCCGCAGGTAGCCATCATCACTTCTCTCCCGCCCTGAGCTGCAGCCTGTTTCCACACCCTCCCCTTAAACTCTGGTGCACTAAAAGTGACACCACATCTGATGCCTTTTTATTTATTTATTTATTTATTTATTTATTTATTTATTTATTTATTGGTAACACCTTAAAATAAGAACTGTATTAAGTTTCTTACCAAAGTGGGAATATCAGAGAAAATTTCTTTAAGATTTGGTAATATCAGAGAAAATTTAAGAACAAGAACAAAAGCCCTGTAAAACACCTGAATTATTTTTTTTAAATGTCAAACCTCAAAGCAGCTGTCATTTTTTAGATGGACTTTCATTAGAAAAATCAGCTGATGAATACCAGTATTTCAGAGACTCCTATATGTTCCACTTCAAGTTATAATTCTAGAAATGTTACCTAAATGGGATCATTCTTTAGAATTTGGTTGATAAAAATGATTTGTGCATAGTTGTTTGGTTGATTTAGGTGTCTAGGAATATGATGACATGCTATTTATAATAATGTGTCTTTGTTTTTTCTTTGTAAAATCCCTTCCTAAAAGATACTAGTTTTCTTAAGTGAAAACAATTTTAATTGTCACCAGTATTAAGTAGGCCGCTTCTATAGGAGAACTCTGTCATTACGTTGATTCTCTTCTTAGCCCGGGATGTTAGCCTTTACTCAGAGAGTTAGGGAATCTGGGAAACCAAAGAGAAATTACATTAAAAAAAAAATACATAAATGAAGATACTGTTTCTTTCTGGTCTGGTTCTGGTCAACCAGGTGGAATGAGATTTGAAACATTTCACTAAAATTAAACTTATTAAAGTCAGTTATGACTTTATGTGAACTGAAGTAAGTCAGATTATATAATTACCATGTTCATACAGTTGCTCTTGCTGGAAATTTAGAATACTTGGGTTATGAATTTTCAATAATGCCGCTTAAAGTAAGGGAAGGCACGTTGAAGGAGCTGCCTGTAGTTTGAGATGGGGTCCCTCCAGCTTTCTCGGGCCATTGAAGACGAAGGAAGAAAAGAAACCTGTGACTATCACGTTGAGGGAAGAGCAATGGAAATTGTTGAGTGAACTCTTATCTTCTGCATGCAAAACATACTGCTAATTACAGATAGTGGCGAATACAAAAGTGTAAGATAAGAATCCTGCTTTCTAGCTCCTTTCCAATTCAGCGAGGAGCTCTGACGTTTTAAAAATTAAGAATAAAGAACCAAATTATGTTTGATAATTAGGACAAATAATGATTGTTAATTAAATACTTTCAGAAAGAGGGAGAAATGAAGAGAAGAAATTAACATGGAACTCAGTAGAATGCCAGAGAGGAGGAAGCAGGTGCCCCCGAGCAGAGTAGCAGATTGAGACACAGTGGTATTCCTCTTCTTGGCTTGGTTGGCTCTAACAATGATCGAGGCAGTTCTGTGTGTTTTCAGCTGTGGGCACAAATGCAGCATTCCTTTCTAAGTACTTGTTCTGCATAGGATACAGGAAACTCAGCCTCCATAATCCTGTATTCATCTAGATTTGTTGGTTGACGTCTAGTGACTTTTCTGGGAGTTGTGGAGTGGACTGTCAGGCCCACAAGGGCAGGGGTGTTTTTCTTGTGGTTTTCCAAGTTCCTGGAACACTGCCTGGCACGTTGTGGCCTCTCGGTTAGAACATGAGAATTAGTTAAGTTTCAGTAAAATGGGGCTCTGCAAGCAGACCTGTTAAGTCTCATAGTCAGCTGTCAATCTGCTGTCCAGGCCTTTGATATATTAGCATTTTCTTTTTCTTCTGATGAGCTCGGATAAGGAAAGCAGCAGAGGTCTGGCAAGGTGGTAAGGGTTTACTAGAAACTGGAACTGTGGATAGGAGGAGTGACACATTTGAGAGGAGTATGAGAAATTCAGTTTTGGAAGTACTGAGTGTGAAGTACCCCACGTGGTCTAGGTGAGCATGTGGGTGAGCGGTTGGGCTCAGCACGTCCTTTATGTAGAGATTGTAGCCGAAGCCGTGAGTGCAGGCAAAACTGGCTGAGGAACAAGGGCCACCACTCCCGGAGCTCCTAGAATAGCCCTGTCATTGCCCTTCACACTGATTCCATTTCCTCCTCTCAGTCTTGTTAAACGCGTACTCCTGTTTCCCATTGCGTAGTTGAGAACACTGAGCTTTAGCACGATGAGCTCTTTTTCCTGGGTCACATAGCAGGTGAGGGTGAGAGCTGGGCTTTGCTTCTGGACCCATCTGCTCCCGAGTATCAGCTGGCGGCAGGTGACGCTGAAACGTACAGGAAAAGGAAGACTGAGCAAAGGCCACCGGATATATTTTTCTAGGAATCATTGGTAACCTGCAAGCGTGCTCTTACTAGAAACCTGATGTAGCGACAGAGTACAGATTGCAAAGAATTAAGGAATAAATGAGTGGAAAATTTTATAAAAAATGGAAGCGATAAGTTAGGACTATTGTTCTGAAGAAGTTGCAAGGAGAGCAAGAAATAGGGCGGTAAGGTGACTTTATAGATCAAAGAGGACTTGGGAGAGTGCGGGAGTTTTGCTATGATTTTTATTTTGTTTTAGGATTTCATTCATGCATGCATTCATTTATTTCAACAAGTATTTATTGGTTGCCTGTTCTCTGCCAGGTTTAGCGGGGAGATATAGGGGGGCAACAGTCCAAAGTTCTTGCTGTCATGGAGCAGGAGGAGGTGAGAGTGGGTGTCAAGAAACACAATCTGGAAACCAGTATCTGGATAAATTCTATACAAAGAGCTAACAGTAGAGCCTAACATGACATAGTGTGTCTGTATGGAAGTCTCAGATTGTATGATAGAAAAGGGCTGCTTTAGAGATGTTCTCTGAGAATCTGAAAGATAAGAATATAGCCCATCAGCGGGAAGAGAGTTAGTTCAGGCATTGAGAATAGATAATGCCAAAGCCTTAAGTTGGGACTAAGTTTGACATACTGGATGGAGGGCAGTGAACACCGGGGCAGGTAGTATGAGATCAGAGAGGTAAGCAGAACTCAGATGTTGTGGGACTTTGTAAATTGCGGTAAAGAATATGGATCTTTATTTTAAGTGAAATGAGAAGTTGATACTTGAAGAGATTTATGCAGGTTAATTATACATGATCCAATTTCTGTCTTAAAATGAGCACCCTGGTTGTTGTGTGGACAATACATTAATGGAGGGTGGGGGCAGGTGAAAGCAGAAGACCAGTTCATAAGTTGTTGCTCTTATTCACACAAGAGATCATGGTGGCTTGAACTAAAGTCCTGGTAGTAATAGAGGTGGGGAGAACCGATTAGACTGGGGAAGTGTTTTGGGGGAGGATTTAACCAGCCCTGCTGATGGATGAGATGTGGGGTTTCAGTCAAAGAGAGGAATCACCGTGATTTCAGGATCTGGGCATGAACAACCGGGCAGATGAATGGGCAGTATTCGAGGGAGACATAAGCATGGTTACACACTGAAATGAAGGATCCATTGGAAGGAGCAGGACTGAAGTTTGCAAGGGAAAGAATTCGTGCCATAGCAAGGTGCCAGTGGAGATGGGCACACCTTGCGGAGCTGATTTGAGACAGAAGTGTAGGAGTTGGCCTTACACAGCAGAGGGAAAGAGACAAGACAGAAATTTCAAGATGAAAAGGAAGTTAAAAGCAAAATTGGATGGCCTTGAATTTTAATAAAATATTAGACCTATTACTATATTCAGTTATAAACAGCTCAACTACATACTAATTGTTTTATGTTCTGCATATTAACTTTCTAATTTAACCTTAATTTTTATCATTGTATAACCTGTCACTTTGTGCATATATAATTTTTTTTTCTTTTGGCAGGTTGTAAGCTCTACAAATGGAGAGTTGAACACAGATGACCCTACCGCAGGACGTTCCAATGCACCCATTACAGCCCCTACGGAAGTGGAAGTGATGGATGAGACCAAGTATGTATTTGTTTGACTTCTTTTAGTAGCTTTTTGTGCTTCAGCTGTGAATGTTTGAGACTTATAGTCATGTACAATTATTCCAGGAAATTTTTTTCAGGGAATAGGTGCATGCACAACAAGTGATATTTTCAGTTATTTTAATCACTGAGTTTAAAATAGTGCTATTTCAGTAAATATTTTATAATACAAAAATATTCATTTAAGAACTATGCTCAGTTTCTTACTTAGAATTAACAGCATATTTTTGGCTTTTTATTTTTAGGAGTATTGATGCATGAAAATTATTTCTGTAGGGTAGATGCTCAGTTTTTTTTCTTTGTAAGCATAAGAATAAATAATTATTAATTTTATAGTATCCTGCATGTATTCGTATTAGTTTTAAAGTAGTTTTTCTGTGAATGTAAATGATAATGCTGCTTGGAAAAAAAAAGTAAGCATGAAAAACAATGATAATTTCAATGTGGGCTATTTCTGATGATTTCTCCCTCTCTCTCTCCCTCCCTCCCTCTCCTTCCCTCTCCCTCCCTCCCTTTCCCTCTCTCTCACTTTCCTTGTATTTTTCTTTTTGTGTGTGTGTATAGCTGCCAGAAAGTGTTGAACATGTGGTGAGTTTTCAAGTGTAGGCAGGCAGAAATAGCTCCCTTGATTGTAATTTCAGAGATTTAGCATCATTTTGCAAACGAAATTACAATTGGTCAAAGTTGTTCAAAATATTTGGTGTCATTTACAGTAGGTCTGAAAAGCAAGAAATAATTGTTTGAGGAGCTCTTTTGCCTGCTGCAACTTTTTTTTTTTGTTCAAGTGACATAGATTTGGGGGCACTTTTTAATTGAGTAGTTGATAACACCCACTCTGCTTGTGCTTGTGCGTTTGTTCTGTAACACAGAGGCTTCATTTGCTATTTTAAATAGAAAGACAGGATTTTGAGTTTTAAGCTCTTTTTTTTCCAGTTCAAAAAACTATTAAATACACATAGCAGATCCTTCACCCCCACCCACCCCAAGAGCATCACTAAGAGAGTATTTCATTGGCTAATTGTATTGCCGTTGAGTACACATGGAATACGCTGATACATGTATGATTAACTACAGTGAGAGAGTGCTATGGAAGTCCTCATCTGAATAGTTCCTGCTCATTGCAGATTTATGAAAAATATATTCCTGTTAAGTCGAGTTAATGTGAGATTTAAACTCTTCTCTGATCTTTGCCTCTAGTTGTAATGCCGTGTTTCATATGTTCCTCTCAGTTTCAGGACAAATCTTGAGTGAGCCTGGGAGTGAATAAGGAAAGTTGCTTAGATTAGCAAGTTTTGGAACATTCTACTCCTGTCCAAAAGGAGCCTTACATGAATTCCAAAATAATGCTCATTTGCTGGTTGCAAGATGAGGAGACTTTTGTTGGGGATATTTCTTTTTCAAGAGCAGTGATCAAGTATCCATTTTTATCACTTTGGCTGTGGAATTTATTGACAGTATGACCTAGTGGATTTGAGGATGTAGTGAATCAGCTACATACTTGTGCATTTTTACATCAAGAACAAATACCACCATCGATGTTTGCTTGTGCAGTCGTAAGTGGAGTTCTGAAAGTGGTGTGGCCGAGTGGGGCACACAGGTCCTGTGCGTCCAGCATGGGTCGTAGAATCCTGCTTCTACAGCTTAGGGTGCCTTCTTCAAGCTTGTTTCTTTCTCTCTAAACTGAGGCTCATAATAACTGCTTCGCAGGTCACTGAGGAAATTAACTATGATAAAGCACTGCTTTTTTGTCTGGCCCATGGCAGGTCCTCAGGAGCTATTCCCACCCTGTTTATTTCCTGGGGGCCAGCCACCTCTCCCATCTTTGTTCTCCTCAGCCTTGTCCCTCCAGCAGGTGTCCCCTGTTTTTCCTTCCACACCCATACTCTTCACTGAGACTTGGTGTTCTGTGTCCACTTCGTCCTAGACACCTGCTTTGAGCCAAATCGATTCCCCTTTCCCATGTTTTCAGTCACTACTTAACACCGCTTGGGTTTTAGCAATAATCTGAACCCACCCCAGCCCTTAAGTAGATGGCTCACCAGTAGGGAAGATGGCGGTGTATTAACACACGTTCATGGATGCGGTTTCAAATTTGATAGTGGTGATGGATGTAAAACTCTTTGAATGTATTAAAAACCACTGAATTGTGTACTTTAAAAAGCATGAATTTTATGATGATTTGAATTATATTTTAATAGAGCTGTTATTTTTTTAAATATGGAGAGCAGCCCATAATTTCGGTAAAACCTGACTCCAGATGGGTTACAGAAATCCTCTGACCTTCCCTGCCTCTTCACTGGTTAAAGACTTCCAGCACGTCACATTTGGTTTCCCTTTAATCAGGGTGACTCTTACATTCCTGCAAGTTTGTTATTGCATTTCTCATACCTTCTTAGTTTGTGGTGAGGGACTGTGAGTGTGATTTTTTCCTAAATTGCATCTTCTCTCTCCCACCCTTTTATAGGTCTATAGGAACCCGCCAAGAATTCCCTTTCAAAATGTTTCCAACTCCCTCTCTTTCTTCTCACCTGTGATTGGCGGAGGCCCCTCTCACCCACCCCCTTAATTATAATGTATTTCACATTGGACATTTTAGAGGCTCAGGCTTCCTAGAATAGTACCTTATAGGCCCTGATCTATAATTTCCAAGTGACGCAAAATATTCTGTTGTCCTGCATTTAAAATGGCTCATCCATTAGTAATGAGATTTTGCCTTCTTCACTGTGGCTGAGAATTTTCTTTTTGTTCAAGACAGGTGATACAAGTGGTATCACCCTCATCATTCCTTCCAGGAATTTAGGAAAACAAGGCTTCCTTTGGTTTAGTTACTGAGTTTTTAAGTAGTATGTAATTATCTTTTCTCACCTTTATTTCTCTTTGTGTTCGCTTTCGAACATTGCTGAACAGTTACCGTGCATTTGGTAACATGATGATTACGAAGATAAGTCAAGGCCCCTGTGCTGCCTTAGAAAAAATAGCAAGTACACCAGTAACTTTTACATAGTGGTCCTCAGTCCTGGCTTCCAATCACAAGCATCTGGGGAGTTTCAAAAATATGCTAACACCTAGGCTGTGCTATTAGAGTTTCCAATTTAATTGTTCTGTGGTGGGGGTCTGGTTGACGATACATATTTTTTTAAGATTTTATTTATTTATTAGAGTGCGAGCATGAGCAGGTTGGGGAGGGGCACAGGGAGAGGGAGAGGGAGAGGGGCTCCCCGCTGAGCCAGGAGCCCGATGTGGGACTTGATCCCAGGCCTCTGGGATCATGACCTGAGCCAAAGGCAGACGCTTAACCAACTGAGCCACCCAGGCACCCCTGGTTGACAGTATTTTTAAAAAGCTTGTAAGGTGATTCTGAGGAGCACCCAGGATTGAGAATCATTGGTCTAATACCAGGTATTACAGGATTAGCTCATAGGATACAGTGTGACTGGATTTAAGAGACTGGAATGTGCTCTTCCAGCTGGAAGATCAGAGGCATCTTCATGGGTAAGGGTACATTTGCCCTGGTTCTTCAAGATAAGCAGGCTTGGCAAAGGAGTTGGGTGCAGGAGTCCGAGAGAGGAGGCTGAGCAACATGTGGAGCAAGGACAGAGTGAGGCAGGTGTGAGAAGTGACCCATTCGTGTATAGCGTGTGCAAATGCATTCTGGTGGGAGCTGAGATAGTCTAAGTGCCCAGTCTCAAAGGCCCTTCGTAGCCAGGTGAAAACAACAAAAAAAAGACATGATCCTTTCTCAACACAAGCAAGCAAGCTGTGGGTTTTAAGCCAAGAAATGGTATAATCAGATTGAGCCTTGAGACAATTAGTTTGGCAACACTTTTGAGGCTTATGTCATTTCCTGGGGTTCATTAGATTACACAAAATCTATCCGTCCTCCCCTTCTCTCCCTTCTGTAGTACAGACTGCCTGGAAAGGCAGCTTGATGCGAGATGACACTAAGAGGAGAGGGAAATAGATCGGAACCAAATTTGTAAGAGCTGTGTGTGTGGACCCAATGCCTTAGACTGTGGGAGAACCAGTGGTGAGATTTAAAAGGCGGAGTTGGCAAGGTCATATCTCGGTGGGGGCAAGTTGGGATGGCGCATTGGAGAGAGGAAGACACTTAGCTGGACATTTGTTAAGAGGCTCTTAGCAGTGGGGGAGGCCAGAAGTTCTGAAGTAAGCCAGCATTAGAGGATGGGACAACTTTGAAAGTCGTTTCAGACTTGAGGGACTAATTGCATGTGGATGGCGAGGAAGAAATTGAGGATGAGGTTGGATCTGCGGGTTCCCAGTTGGAGTAGTTATGTGGATAGTCTTGGGCTTCTATCTAAACTCTTCTTGCTTGACTGATCAGTTCCGCATTTTTCACACCAAGAGGTCCGGAGATAAGAAATTATGTTTTCATGTATGGATTTGAAGGGGGCAAATCCTTTGTCAAAGAATTAAAGATAGATACCTTAAAAGCTGTTTTCTGTATACTCATCAACCTAGATAAGGAGAGGCGAGGCTCGGGAGTCCTGAGTGGGTAGGGCCTAGCCGCTGTGAAGCAGTCTTTCAGCCAAAGGCAAAGCCAGTGAGTCTTTTCAGAGAAGACAGACAGGAACTTCATGTCCAGACAGAGACCCGTGTGTCAGTTTCAGGTAGATGGCAGAAGGAAGGCTAAGACCTGCATCCAGGAAGATAGTCAAATCCTAGAGGCAGGAAAAGGCCACGAATGGAAGGGAAGTGGTGCAGTGTCACTAGCAAAGCCTCGGCCCTTCTCCTGTGTGTTTTCTACGTAGTTGAGGACTTGGATCCATTATGATCTCCTGTTTACCACCTTAACAGTTTTTACAGCAACAGCCCTCAAGATCATCAGAAGCAGGGTTTAACCATTTATTTTGAAAGAATTTAAGAGTAGAGCTGTGGTGGAATGCCCGGGTGGCTCAGTCGGTTGAGCATCTGCCTTTGGCTCAGGTCATGATATCAGGGTCCTGGGGTCAAGCCCCATGTCGGGGTCCCTGCTCAGCGGGGAGCCTGCTTCTCCCTCTCCCTCTACCCCTCCCCCTGCTTGTGTGCTCTCTCTCTCTCACTCTCTCTTTCAAATAAATAAATAAAATCTTAAAAAAAAAAAGAGTAGAGCTGTGCCTTCAAAGCTTTTGGGCTAGCTACGGAATCCTGTCAGAGGCATGGACATGACTTGTGAGCGCATACTGGCTTACTGGAACCCACAGGCATAAGCAAGAAAGAAAAGCATTGACAAGAACATGATTTAAAAGTCTGGTAATCTTAATCAGTTACCCCAGGGCTGTCAGTAGTCTAGATCTGAAGAGACCCCAAATGAGGCATCAACTAACGAATAAGTAAATATCGCCACTGAGCAGCTTGGAAAAAAATGGGTTTAAAAATTTTAAAGGTGTGGATAATTTTCTAAGATCAGGTAGTTGAATATAGTGATCACCTCACCTGTGGGAACTTCCGTCTGTGCTCATTCCTGCACTATTTGCTATTATTTGCTGTTACTGTTATCAGTAACTTTTGTTCCTGTTCGACTTGCAGCAAGTGTCAGAATTACATTGTTTCCTTTTATACCTTGCTCGCACTCTTGTCAGTTGATAGCATGGTGGCCCCTCAGTATCTGAGGTCCTCAGCTCACAGCTTCTGGGACAAGGACTCACTGGAAATGGAGAAGCCGGAGGGGGAGGCCAGGCAGGTGCACGTAGGCAGAGCAGGGCTTCTTGGGTTTAGACTCCTGTAAGAATCTGATGCAAACCGATTTTCTCCAGGGAAGCTTCCACAGGCACTCAAATCTGCATTTTGTGAGATTTCACTAGGGCTTGTGGGCCCTGGGGTAAGAACTCTAGCTTTAGAACATGGTGTAGAATTTTGACTAGGTTCTTACTCTAGGGGTTGCACTTATGAGGAAAGTCACTCATTTATTCAATAAATACTAAATGAGTACCAACTCTGTGCCCATTTGTGGGATGTATCTGGACAAGCCCTTATGAAGCTTACATTCTGTGTGGAGGCAGATAATCAGTAAATAAATAAGATAAATTCAGATTAGTCTGAGGACCGAGAGGAGTATAAAATAGTCATGTGACAGAGTGGCCATATGGGAGCCACTCTGTTTTAGATGGAGGGTAGTTGATGGGAGACCTAATTTCTTAATCACAGACTGTAAATCAGCTGCTTTGTAATGAGTTTTAAGAAACCAGCCACAGGTTAAATATCAATTTTCTTCTTTTTATAACTATACTCTATTTTGAGAGCATCTCTCCTTTAGTTGGATGCGTTCCTATTGCCTAGAGCAATGCTGTCCTCTGGTGGTAGTCAGTTTAATAGCATGCCAGCTTCCCTGGCAAATCGGTTTCAAGGGTATACTCTATTTGGTGGGATTTATTTCTAACAAATAGATGCCTTTTTTTTAGATTGCCTTTTAATTTAAAAGGCCTCTACAGTTATGATTCATCTGAAAGTTTCATTTAATCTCAAGTAAATGCTTGGATTGGTTTTCTGTGTTAAATAATACATAATTGAAGAAAAGATGACATAAAGAATAGGAAGGACTCTGCTGTCTTGAGCTGGAAAGCAGATTGATGATACTAGAAAAATAAGCCAGACAAGGTAAATTGCTAATACAAGTGTGGAAAATCTGGAACTTGTTGATCAAAACATGTATTACATTAAACCCCCGTTCCAAAAGGCTTATTAAAACACTTTTTAACAAACACTTACTAAAACACCTTTTCAGCAGAAAAATCTTAAAAGATTGTAGTTTGGAATTTGAAGAGACAAATGATAGTATTTGGAAACAGTGAACATTATTAATATAACTTTATGTTAAATAATAGGTCTCCACTGAAATGTGATCATATTCTTAAATTTAATATTCTAAATATTTGGTTTTTACAATATGAACGTTTTATGACTTTTCTAAGTCCTTTATTGGAAGGTTTTCTTTTTTTTTTGAATAATGGTTTTCATCTCTTAGAATCTGAGTTAAATAATTTTTTTCATTGTTTTATTTTAGAAAATTTATATAACAGATTTGAGAAAGTATTTAGGTAGCTGACAGTTACAAATAAAGTTGACTTATTTTTATAAATACAGGAAAAATTGATTGTATCCAGAATCATCCTTTATAGAGGTAGCTCTTTTCAAGGCCCCTGTTGGGTAATTTGTTTCTGGTTGCTCTGGTGGTCACCTCAATAAAAGTAAAATTCATAAAGATTGATAGCTGCCCAGATTTTCAGTTGAGTCTGTAGCAGCTGACATAAATAGGTTTGAATTATTCACACTCCATGGTCTAATCATTATGTGCTGTTTGGGGTTAAAAAATCCAGTTGTGTAATTTGGTTTTGAATGCCCCATAGTGATTTCATAGTCATGGCATAAATCACAGTAAATGGTCTGAAATTATTTTTGACTAACGATAATGTGGGTGGAGAGATTGTGTAATTGAGCTGGGACAGTATGGGTTTCTGTTTATATTTCTTTCACAGAAAGACATAAAAGATAATCTAGCAATTATTTCATCTTCCACAATCTTTTGCTGGAGAGGACACTTAAAGCTAGGTGGTCTACATTATGCTTAGCTTGAAATGACTTGTTTAATAGCCTTCTTTGCAGGCAGGCTGCTAAGAATTAGAGGAACATCATTATAAGGTCACATTCTGTACGAGCTTTGAATTGGCAGCATTTTGTTGATTGAATCACCATGCATATAGATATTTTTTAAATTACAAAACAGGATTTACATATTTACATAAGCACACACACTAGGCTTCGATGGAAAAGACAAAAGAGCCTCTGTGTGTCGCCTGTCTTCTTGATACTTTGATAGATGGACTTACCTTTAAATGTGGAAGGGGAAAAGAGCCAGACCTGTTTTTGAAGGAATGCCAGACTTTTAGAATAGATATATGCATGTGGGTTTGTATTTTTTTGTGAGTTTCTGCTCAGTGATTCTCCTCTGTGAGTTGGCACCAGCCTCAGCATCACTCCCGACATGCTGCATGTGTTTCATCTTCTCATGACTAGGGGAGAACTTAATGTGGAAAAAACCAGGTCTCTCAGGCATCATCTCTAGATTTTTTTTTTTTTTACTTAGGAATGAAACTCCGAATGCTTTTCCCTCATAGACTGCAAGACTGAATCACCTTGATTATGCTATTTTAAATGTTAAGCACAATTTTTACTTTCATTAACTTAGGATCTGTTTGACCTTAACTTTTTTTTCTTTAAGATTTTATTTATTTATTTGACAGAGAGAGGGAACACAAGCAGGGCGAGTGGGAGAGGGAGAAGCAGGCTTCCCGCAGAGCAGGGAGCCCTATGCGGGGCTCGATCCCAGGACCCTGGGACCATGACCTGAGCGGAAGGCAGACGCTTAACGACTGAACCACCCGGGCGCACCCAGTTTGACCTTAACTCTTAAAGAATTAAAAAGTGCCAGTATTGACATGTTAGTTAATGCATTTTCTCTCTTCCAGTTTGTAAATGTGGTGGAAAATGTTTGTTGAAGAGTCTATTTGGGCTTTCTCTTTTTCTTTCTGGAATCTCATCCTTGGTGAAAATCAGTTCCTCAGTATTAGGATAATTATTGCTTTTCTAACAATGACTTTAATAATCATATGTAAATATCAGGAAGAAAGGGAGAGAATGCATAAGATGAATTTTATAAAAGCATGCCCCTGCCAGAGGTTAATGAGTATTCAAAATAAAATACAGTGGGTCAGTGAGGATTCAGAATTCCACACCTCCTCATTTAGTCTTGGTGCAAAGCCTTTTCAATTTAGTGGCTCCTTGTAATGTTGCATAGAATGTTTGGCTGTCTTCATAAAAGGCATGTTGATGAAACTGTAGTAATAACTCTGCCCTAGGTTCACTAATACATACGCTTCACTGGCATGTTCACTGTGTATCTTGCATTAGCCTGTTGCTTTTTACGACCATTGAAATTAATATGCTAAGCTCAGTCTTTACTTTGTGACCCTTTAGTACCTTTATAATACAAGAAGTGTTTCCCTCCATCTGCAGGTGCTGCTGTTTTTTCAAACGAAGGAAAAGGAAAACCATACAGCGTCACAAATGATTCTGGACACAGACAGATCATGGGGAGTTACTTACGTGTTCATCTGCTGTCTTGTGATTAAAATCATCTCTGTAGTGACCACATATATTTCCAAGGACTCACTCTTAGAAACAAAATGTCATACTTTCATACTTCATTTTGTGGTTGTCTTACATTCATATTTTTTTCTAATTTAACTTTTATGGAAGCTTTAAAGTTTTGTCCAAACATGAGTGCTTTGCCCATCAATGAATGGAATGGACCAAGGAGGTGGTACTGACGGATACATTTCTAAAGACATTTTTCAGAAGCTCTCCTCCTGTTGTAGAAAGCAGTACAGTATCTTCAGTGTCAAACAGTTACATGCCTAATCTGTTTTTTTTTTTTTTTATAACTTCTGTAAGAGCATAATCAAGCAGGAATTTTCTCCCCAGTGGATAATGCAACAGAGAAGACGCAGTTGCCCAAATATGTAAAAGAAGTTATTTTGTGAGAAGTTCATTTCCCTGTGTGACATCCGCATTGATTTCAGTATTACTGATGGTACTGCTAGTCATGAGTCATATTAACAGTTCTCTCTGTGAAATCATGGTACAGTCACTGCCCAGAGGTACTGAGGAAAAAGCTCTATGGGTTCGGCAGACGGTAGTGGTCAAACAAATCACCAGTAGCGTGCTAGATAGGAGCTCTGCTTTTGTGGCACCACGACGTGAAGTACAGTGTTGCTGAAGTGGCAAAAGCGCCTTTAAAAAAAAAATGCAAAATATTTGTATAATGTAACTTTATGCTTCCAGATAATAATGTATGTTAGACAGCAAGAAATGAATACTTTGAGAAATTAAATATGTTGGAGTTTTTTTTTTTTTTAAATACACTAAGGAGAAGAAATAAATGTGAATCTCATTGCATTGTGTAAGGTTGAAGTCTGAGGAGATCCCACTGAAACCTGCTGAATGATTACATTCTCCCTTAAGCAGAAAATTTTGGATGTGCCATGCAGTGGTGTCTGTTTATTAATTATTTGCTCTTTGATAAAAAAAAAAATAAGGACCCCCAGCAATAAAAACTGGGTCACTCTATTGCCCTCTGTGCACATTAGTCTCTTGTATTCAACTTTGCTGGTTCTCTGAAATTTTCCTACTTTTTAGTATAATTTTGATGATTGAAAACTATTTTGGAAAGGATGGGTCAGGTGCTTTGCCTCCATAGTCTTTTGAAGTGCCTGCATATGAACAAAGTAACAGTTCTGTAAAAAAGGAAACCCATTCCACTTTTTAAGTATGCTTTGTTTTAAGCCATAAAGACACAGGTGTACTTTAGTCGCATTCTACTAGCCAGATTCTTCAAGAAGAGTTAAGACATAAAGACTGGCTAGAACAAGAATGATGTTTTTCAAATCTCATCTTCACCTTTCATGTAGAAGATTGCTACTTACTCTTTCCATGAAGCCCTTTCTTTGTCTTTAAGTGCATGCCTTCCGGCGTGCTTATTTATTTTTATTGTCTCAAGGTAACATTTAAAATGTGTAATTAAAGTAAATAAATTACATTTTTGACTTCATTATTGCATTTACAGGGATTTAATTGTACTTGGTAATTTATTTTTTCTTATTAGCCAAAAGTTCAGCGTGTTGTTTTTGACAAATTAGGCGCCCATATGAATACTGCAAATCAGGACATTGTTTATCATTGTTGCTCTGAATCGTCTGAATGATCTTTTCAAGTTCTTGATTTTAAAGGCCCACGCTCAGCCTAGAAGACATTTGCTGTATAATTTGGTCAACAGTTTCCATTCTGTCTATTTGTATACTGTCATGATGTCTTAAACGACAGGAGTTACATACTGAGTTTTTATTTTTTGTTTGCCTTGAGCAAGGTAGATGGATGTTTTGGCCATTATAATGTGAAACCACTTTTTTCTTTACAGTATTTGACCAAATTTATGTGTCTATGATATTTGTAAATACATGCGATATCTGTATTTCTTATCATAAGCCTATTTAGTTTTATTCTCAGTAGGGTTTTTGGACTGTACAGTGTTTATATGATCTGAACTCCTTATACATAAGAAGGTGTGTATATTAATCCAACTATGGACTTAAAATATTTTAAAAGTATAAATACCCTTATTTGCTGCAAAGACCAGTGTGTAGACATTTGCTTTTTAGCAATATTTTTAAGTGCTCCATTTTAATGCCAAGGAATAAGTCTTTTGGCAACACAAACTGGTCAATAATAGGTAATGCAGGTATGTTCAGGTTAAGCCAACAATGTTTTGCATTTTTATGCTTCTTTTCTGTCAACACTAATGAAGTCAACATTGCCTGAATGTCTGAATAATGAAACACATCCCTGTTTAAAAGTATGTAACTGAAAAAGAAATAAAAAATAAAGGTAGTTTTTTTAAACTCGCTTTTTCCCCCTTCCTCTAATCACGGGTGAAGTGATGCTACTCATAATAACCTAAGGTAGGAATTTTAAAAATCCGGTTCATTTAGTTTTGTGTATGTGAGAAGCCGAGCTAAAGGAAGACGCTTTTGTGTTTTTTGTTTCTGTTTGGATTTTGCTTTGTGGGAGCCCCAGCATAAAGCGTGCATACCTGGAACTATCTGAGCTTTCCTTCAAGAAAAAACCTTTACACTTCCCTGAACCATTTAATAGAGCAATTAAAACTAATGCCACCAATAAAGCAAGGAAAAGAAACAATCATTTTATTCCTTTTAAAAAATGAAGTCATACTTGTGTGTGCACAGAAATGAAACGTGATTAATCACTTTTTTTTTTAAAGATTTTATTTATTTATTCATGAAAGACAGAGAGAGAGAGAGGCAGAGGGAGAAGCAGGCTCCCAAGGAGCAGGGAACCCGTTGTGGGACTCGATCCCAGGACCCTGGGATCATGACCTGAGCCGAAGGCAGACGCTCAACCATCTGAGCCACCCAGGCGCCTGATTAATCACTTTTCATTGAATGACTTTACCATTGCAGATGGAGAGCATGTATCTGGGACAGACTCTCACAGCTTATCCTGTGCCAGGTGCTCTCAGGGGAGTTTCCCAAAATGGTATTAATAATGCTGTGCTTACTGAAAGATGGTCCAGGTAAGATAAGGCGAAGCAGCACCACTGACACCAGCATTCAGAGGCGGTAGACCTGGAGATGAAACATAACAGTCAAAAGGCCCGATGTAGAAAACTCTGAATGGGGATTCAGTCGGAACGACAGTGCAGCTGCATCAGCCAGCACCCTCTGAATTGTGAGTGGCTTACACAGTGGGGGTGTACGTTATTGTGTCTCACTGACAAGGCCAGTGGAAGGGCCGGCTTCCGACGTGCTTGATCCTGGTGTAGACTCAGGATCTCCCTGTGTCTCTCTTTTGCTTCCTCCTGGGCTGTTTTCATTGCCAGGGACGCTTCTTCTGTGTGATAGTGAAGTGGCCACCCAGCAGCTTCCGACTTCTGCCTTCTTCGTAACCTCAGCCAAAACGAAGAGCAGTTCCTCTCAGCAGTCCTAACAAAATCCTCAGACTGACATTTATTGCTTCCTCGGTTCACAGGCCCACCCCTGAGCCAATTACTGTGGCCAAGGGAATGCTGTTTTCCCACCTTCAGAGGACACACTGGACTGAGACATGAGGTACGAGGTGTGTTAGCCAAGAGGAAGTGAGGGCATGATTACCAGAAGTCAAAGCAAACTGACACTGCTGGGGCAAAATCCATAGGTGGCCATCGTCTTGATGAGAGAAACAGGAGAGAGCCGAAAGGCAAACCTAATCATTTTAAAGTAAAAAATGTTATTATTACTGGACTTTTAGTAGTCTGAATATGTTATTAGAAATTATATATAGCAAGTGAATACATTTGAAAAATGTTCTAGACTCAGGTAAAAAACGGAGAGGTCCTCTACCTTCTTTGGTGTGTTTTTGTTTTTGTGGAGCGTTACAGGTGTTTGTGATAGAGCTGGGTTAGTAGAGTAAAAAGCTGATTTTTCTGCAAGAGTACCAATAAGTGGAGTTACAAAGCTTGGCTGATGTTCAGAATAACTAGTTTCCCCTCTGCCTAAATCTTATACAGACCCACATGTTATTTTCTTAGGAAATTTACTTAATGAGAATGTGTGGATCATAACCAAGGGAAGAACTACATATTATCAGGTTGTATTGCTGGGATATAAAAATGCTTTTGCTAGAAAGAGCAGTTGTTCACAGGAAGGTTCACCATATTGCAACTGTATTCAAATGGAAAAACTGGTCTAGACAGAAGGTTGGCAAACTTTTTGTGGGCCAAGAGGCAAAACTGAGGCTCTTAAATACTTGTGTAACTAGAAAGAAAACAAATTTCCACTAATTTTTATTAATGGAATCCAAATTATATATTAATGCCTGAGTACAATTTAAAAAAAATACAAGTCTAGTAATGATAAAATTGAATTATTTTGAGGGGATAATATTGCACATAGCTGGGGTTTGAAATCCATGGCAAATGTTCATCTGTTACACTGATTGGTAATGTGACTACATATTTCATCTTCGAGAATGTCTTCCCGCAGATAGATACTACCAAATACTGTTATCAGTCCTTACATGTATGATTTTCATTGAACATATTTATCATTTGGAGGGTACTTACAGAATTCCATTAGATTCCACTCGATATTTGCTCTTTGGTATATCATTTCTTTGCAGGTATAATCACTTCCAATTGAAGGCTAAGTAAATATTCCTCAGTTGTACAATTACATGGATTTTGAGATCCCAAAGTCCAGCTGGAACTGTGGTTGAGTTTGGAAGATAGATGCACTGCAAATTTGTGTGGGAATGGAGCTCTTGTTCCCTTTGAACTTGACCATGTGGGAAGTTGTGTAAAGCAGCTTGACATTACTCATGATTTAAACATGAGTTGTAACCGTATTGACTTTGCTGCAGTGTAAGTTTCACATTATAAGTGCTGTTCTGCCTTGTAATTTTAAGTTGAATTTATTAAGAAACATGATCAAATCTGCAGCACAAGCAGAATTCAGGGTTCATCTATAATAGGCAGAGGTGATTCTCATTTAGCAAATTCGCAGTCTTAGTCCTGAGCTGAAAAAAAAAAAAATGCAGTAACACTTTACCTCTGCCCTCAAACTGCTGTATGGTTGGGCCGGTCAGGATCCTCAGTTTCTATTTCTGATACAACTTCACAGAAGTGATGATGGCTAAGACCATAAGGGTGAAGGAAATACACCATTGACTACGAGTTCAATAACCTGACAGATTCAGGTATATTCCACAAAATACCTGCTGACAAGTAATACAGAGTATAAACATTGACTTTAAACATCTTACATTTTGACCAGCTTTGTAGGTTTGTCCAGTATCTTTCTCCACTCCACGCGTTTTTAACCACCATCTGTTGCACCACACCTTAGCAGGTTCCACTTCATTCTGCACTGAATTGGTGTTTTCTCAAGTTCCTTGAAAATATTCCTTAAAATGGTTGTTCGTGAGAGGCTCTTCCTAAAGACTAATTCTCGAGACCCTTCAAGCTCAGCACTGACTTCTCTACTAAACAGAAACTGGGCAGTATCGCTAATGTCTGTTGGCTCATCAAAAGCTAAGGAGAGCTACTTGGAATCATTTACCTTGCTTTTTATTTGACTGTTGGTGTCTTCGAGTCTTCAAGCACCCGTCCTTGCTAAAAAGCTAGTCTTCGACAAATTCATTTTCTCTGCGCACACTTTCTGGCTGCTGCAGTCAAATACAATTAACCTTAAGTCACCATCAGCAAATAGCTCTGCTTGGCTAACAGCCCCTTGTTCTCACTTTTGTGTGTGTGTGAAAGAATTCTACTGCGATGAGATACTCTGTTGTAAGTTTTCTACCTGTTCTGACTGTTGCTTTCCTGTGAGCTGGGGATATTGTGATGAGTGCTTAGTCTGGTAAAGTCACAATAAATTGTATTCTTTTCACATAGCTAGAGTGTCATTGCGTAATAAACACGATGCTTTGCCATATAATTGTATAACATGATCCACATTCCACTGTGCCTTAAAAGTGCTATACTTAAAATTCACTTTACTTTTTTTTACATGATTAATATGCACTTGTAGTTAAAAAATAGTAAAATATCTAAGTGACAATATGTGTGGCACTTGAAATGCTGTTGAATTATAAGTGCATCATTGAGATTTGGAGTGTGCTGAACGGCAGTGTGTAGCAACGTGAATGCCACAGATGGTCTCTGTCACACTTACTCACCTCAGCCATAGACACTATGTAAATGAATGAGCTTGGCTGTGTTACAATAAAACTTTATTCATGGACAGTGAAATTTGAATTTCCTACAATTCTTACGTGTCATGAAATACTCTTTTTTTTTTTTCTCAGCCTTTTATTAATGTGAATACCATTCTTAGCTCTTGGACCAAATAAAAGCAGGAGGTGGGCTGGATTTGACTTGCAGACCGTAGTTGGCCAACCTTGGTTCTAGTCCACATTGGATGGATTTGGATATTTGAAGTAAGTTATTTTGGTACCTGATTGAGTGTCACTGCCTACCAAAAGATAACTTACCCTCCCTTTGTAAAAGGAAGGGCCATTTTTAAATAGCATCAAGAATTATAATGGTAAAGAAAATAACACCACAGTGCATATGGGAGTTGGAAATAAAGCCAGTAAGATATCTGGCTCCCATACGAAGTTAGATGTTGAAGCAGGAAAGAGCCTGAATTTTGAGATCAGACAGATTTAATTTGGTTCTCACTTCTTCACTTAACTTGTAAGAACAACGGCAAAGTTATTTGACTTCTTGGCATCACTGTCCTCCCCTCAAATTGCGGATAATGCCTTCTCTGGAGCGTGGCTCTGAGGGTTAGCGATAATATTTATAATCACTCAATTCAAGGTACCTTTTACCATTCCCCTTATAATAAAGTAGAGTTTAAAACTGAGCAACACCTTGACTTCTCATGCAGAGAGTGTGCTTCTGCTCCGAGACAAGAATAAGGCCTGGTATTTATCAAACTTTGTCTTGGATGGAAGCCATCATTCCTATCTGTTGAGAAATATTTGTACCTGATCCTGTCACATTGCACCATTAGCTATCTTGCCTTCCTTAATGGCAATGATAAATTCAAAGCCATCAATTCTATACCTTTATTGATAAAAATGTCAAACTGCAGAGAGCCAGGGCCAGACTCTGTGTCGAGTCCCTGTATCCTAGCTGAAGGTCAGTATCAATTAATTGAGCCAATACCACAATCTCTATAAGCGTTCAAATGTATGACAATCCTCCGCATTACTACCATCAGCTTCTTACAGATGCTTTGTGGAAATCCAGGGGAACAATCTAGTTCATTTCCTTGGCCGTTTCCATTATCCCATCAAAAAAAAAGGGAACTGGATTTAGTCTGATAGGACTTATTCTAGTGATTCCTTGTATATTGCTAACAATCACCATTTCTATTTCTAATATTACAAATTGCCTTTTAACTAATTCAGTCTAATCTTACTTTGAATCAACATTATTTATCAATCTGTAGGCTACATGATCCATCTTTTAATTTTTTTTAAATAAAAATTTCATTTCCCATCTCTCTTCTATCTTGCTCCATTTTATCACCCTCACGGTCTTTCAGTATGAAATCCATCCAGGTCTGGATACTCAGTTTTCCTTTTTAAATATCTGTACCTGTGATGGGCTTCATTTCCTTCTTGCCATATCTCCCCCCGCCCTAACTTTCCTGGCTGAAGGTTGTTCTTGATTTAAAAAAAAAAAAAAAAAGGATACTAGAAAAAAACTGCAATAAGCTAAGCCTATATTCTCTTTGTCATCACCCTGTAGCCTATTCTCTTCATCTGGCTCGACACACAGTTTACAGAACACTTTTTTTGTTGGCTTTAGTGTTTTTTTTAAAAGAAATCTTCAACTAATTCCAAAAACCTCAACTGAGATTTTACCTTTTTTCATATTCATTGGCTATGCACACAGTTTCAGCTCTTCCATGTATGCTTTTAAAAGCTGAGCTTGTCAGAAGAGACTTTTTTTTTCTTTTGGCAAGCTTATTCCTTTTTTTCCTTATCAGGATCATTTTTAATAGCAGAGCTAGAATCACAGTCTTGAGCTCCCTTCGTGAGGTATCAAAGATCTTAACATGAGTTGCTCACATTCTCTCCAGGTGCTTGACACTTCCACTTTATCACTCAATTCCTTCTTGCTGGTCATTTTTGTGGTCTAGAGTAGATTTTTGCTATCTCTACTTCCTGGGAGATTAGCTTTCTGGCATGGAAAAAATTGTCAGATGTTCTGCTTTTAGAAAAAAAAGGTTCTGTGGACATTTGGAGTTCTCTATCAACTGCTAAAATGTATTCATGTATTTAAATTGTGAGTATTATACACAAAAGATAAAGTTTTCCTAAATTTGATGTTAACCAAAATGAAAACAAGGAAAATGCACATAACTCTATTGCTTCTGATCTTGCTAGTGGAAGAAGAAAATAATGGAAAATAATTAAGTAGGACAGAAAATTAACTTGATTACTCTGTTATATACTTACTATTGATTAAAAATATACCTTTAAAATTTCATTTTATCTCAGAAAAAAACAAATTTTATGTTTTAGTGAGCTAAGGTCTGAGTCACTGAGACAAGTAAGTTTTGTATATATGTCAATTCACATAAGAAATTTCCTCCTCTTGGGAGAGAATTAGATTTTACTTACCTCTTTCCATCTTTTGTGCTTCAATAATATACTTAGAGTCAATAACACAGTGTGTGGTGCTAAATAAAGGTAATACATTTAGGGGTCAAAAAGAATATGAATGCAGATAAGTAGTGCTCTCAATTGCTAATCTAAAAGTGTTCTTCCTACTAGTCATTTTGTCATTGTAAGGATACTACTCTCGGATTTAAAAAAAAATCCTGAAAATAGGCCAACTCTTGTAGGTTTCTTCTATGTGAACATAGATGTATAATTCTATCTATCTATCTATCTATCTATCTATCTATCTATCTATCTACCTACCTACCTACCTATCATTGAGAGCAAAATCACATTGCAAAAATTTATCATTTTGAACATTTTAAATAGTACAGTTTTGTGGAATTAAGTATATTCACAGTGTTGTGCAACCAACACCACTACTTAATTCCAGGACATTTTCATCACCCTAAAAAGAAACCCCGTACCCACTATGCTGTCACTTTCCATGTCCCCTGATACCAGCCTCTGGCAACCTCTCTCCTACTTGCGGTCTCTATTGACTTACCTACTCTGGACATTTCATCTAAGTGAAATCACACAACCTTTTGAAAATAGTTCTTTCCCTCAGCATCATGGCTTCAAGCTTTATCCGTGTGGTAGCATGTATCAGTACTTTATTCCTAATTTATGCCTAGTAACATTTCATCATGTGATCATTTCTGTTGATTTTATTGCATCTCAGCCCCGGAATCCCTATACTACACGTGTTACTGAAGGTAGTGGCTCTTCTCTCTGTAAGGGTAGCCCCCTTAGGAGATGATGGGTTGTTAACTTGCGGAAAGTTCTCAAGAGACTTCTTTTTGGATTTCTACACCCAAATGGCAATGATGACCTGCACTCCTCTTTACTTGCCTTCACCAAGTTGAATGTACCATCATCATATGCCTTAACAATGCAGCTTTCTTCTGCAAATGTTTTCAGGACAAAAAGACATGGGTGAATGAGTACGTCATTTTCATGTGAGCTACATTGTAGGCCTTAATTTCTTTCTGGCTCAGATTAAGTTCATGTGAAATTATGGCTTCAAGTTTACTTTGGGAGTCCTGACACCTAAGGAGGTATCACCACAAGGAAATGACAAAGCTCTGCCTTGTGACTGGGATCTGTTCTCATTAAGTACCTGTGAACTGATTAGGAAAATTAAATATTTGTGTTAAATTGGGCCACACAAGAGTTATTTTGGCTGTGATACTTGTATTTGGGGGCCTCAGCTATACCAAATATTTTGCACAGTTCTTTCTAATTGTGTCTTGAAATCACAGCATCTATCTCAAGTAAAGGAGATCAGATTTGATACTGAAGTGAATTCTATAGTTCCATAATTTTCTAAACTATATTTTGTTTTTTAGAGTAGATGTAATGAATATAATCCTTCTGTTTTCACAACCTGGTATTAAGATATTAGGCCATGGACTCTAAAATTAGCTCTTTGAAAAATGATATATTAGAGCAGTATAATATTACTCTGGCTCCATGCATCTTTTATAATTAACCAAGTATTTCATGACTTAGGTTAACCAGTCCATTGTTACTGTAGTCCTGGGTCCCAAGAAGTGAAGCTCAGCACCCAGCTTGTCTGGCTACCTGTGCTCCTTGGAGCTTCTAAGTATCCTTTTATTAATTCAAATAGCAATATATGCCAGTGATGGAAACCCATAGAGTACAGATGTTTGTGCAGGGAAAGGGAAGTCTCCTTCTGATGCCAAACGAGCAGTTTACCAGACTGCCTCTCCAGAGGCAACCCGTGTTAAGTTTATTGCCTATCCTGAATAGAAATGTTCTATGCACGTGTAAACTTTATACATATTTTATATCGTATATATATGAAATGTATATATATGTATGTATACACATTTACACAAACATATCATATATCTCATATTTCTCTGTATAAGTAGACACATACTGGACATATTGTTTTGTCCCTTGCTTTTTTATTTAAAAATAGATCCTAGAAATTATTTCATATTAGCATAAGGACTACTTGTCAGCATATAGGTAAGTTGGACAGATTTCCAGAATTGGAATTGCTGGGTCAAAGAATATATATGGGGTGCTAGGTGGCTCAGTTGATTAAGTGTCTGACTCTTGGTTTTGGCTCAGGTCCTGATTTCATGGATCATGGGATCAAGCCCCGTATCAGGTTCCACGTTCAGTGGGGAGTCTGCTTAAAGATTTTCTTCCTCTGCTCCTCCCCTACTCTGCACATTCACTCCCCCTCTCTTTCTCTCTCAAATAAATAAATCTTAAAAAAAAAACAACCCCAACTGTGTATATTTACAACTTTAAAAAATTTTTTATCTACTTGAATTTATTTTGATAGGAGTGAGATAGGCATCAGCCTGATCGATTTCCAGATGGGTGCCAGTTTTCCCCAACACTCTCTTTTGGGGAAATCTTTTTCTACTGCTCCAAAATATATGTTTTTTATCATATTCTAAATTTCATATATATATATTCCACGTGTGTGTGTATAAATGGACTGTATTCTGTCCAATCACCTAATTTTTTCAGCTTTTTAATTACCATAGCTTTGTAATATGTTTTAATTTCAAATTAGGTTAGTTACCTACATTTGCATGTTTACTTTTTCTTTTTAATGGTTGAATATTTTTTAGCGAGGTTAAATTTGTTGAGGTATATAATGTGATACTAGTTTCAGATGTTCAACATAGTTATTCAATATCTGTATACACTACAAAGTGATTACTACAAGAAGTTTACTTACTATTCATCACCATACAGTTGACCCTTGCGTGTGTACACCTTTGAATTCATTTTTTTTAGTGTAAAAAAATAATTCTTTATGAGGTTTCTTTTTCTGGACTCACTTAATTTATGGGTTGATTTGATGGAGATTTAAAATAAGTTGAGTCTTATGTAATAACAGGGTATGCATATTATTTTAATTTACCTGGTCGCATTATTTTTTGTATCTTTAAAGTGTTTCCCTTTATATACTAAAATAAGATTATCTCCATTGCTCCATTTTCCAGCTTTAAACAATATCTAGTGATAATCTTGCTAAATTAGAAAAAAATCTATGGCTTATATTTCCTTATACCGTATTCGTTCCTTCTTCTTCCTCTGAGTATTCATTAGATTTTTTTCAACACGTTCATGATGTATAACATCTGTATTCTTTTCTTTGACCAAAGTTTCCACAGTTTTAAAATCTGAATGGAATCAATTTACTTCACTAGTCCTTCGGCTGTGATTTTTCAAGTTATTCTTGAGTCCCGTCACATTTGAGAATTTATGTTATTTGCCTTTATTTGTGAAAAATAGCTTGGTAGGTAATAAAATTTCTGCATCAGCCTTTTGCCGCTGGGCTATCTAGCCCTGCCTCATTGTCTTCTGGTGATGGAAGAAGCTCCATGGAAAGTGGACTCAGTTCCTTTTTCACTCCACCCCCCAGAGGAGACTTGATGGGTTTGCCTGGTGCTCATAGTATCTTTTGAGTTCATCTTTGAAATTTTGGGGTTGATTTTTTTGTCAGTTTTAGAGGAGAAAAATACACCTTTTTTTTTTTTCCTTTTTTTTCTAGTGAGAGAGAGAGGTGTAGGGGAGAGGGAGAGAGTGAATCTCAAGTAGGCTCCATGCCCACTGTGGAGCCTGACATGGGGCTCGATCTCATGACCCTAAGATCATGACCTGAGCTGAGATCAAGAGTTGGAGGCTCAATTGACTGAGTCATCCAGGTGCCCCCAAAATATACCTTTTCAAACTTTTATTTCAGGAAAACATTTTTTTTTCTTTTTTTCTCTTTTAGCCAGCTTCTTATTTGTTTTGTTTCCTTTTTCAGCAACATCGATTATTCCTGTCTTGGAACTCTTTTGTCTGTTTGTCATTTTCTTTCATTTTCTCTTTCCTCTTTGTGCATTGTTTTCTCTTTTTCATTTTATTTTGCTCAGTGTTATCAGTGTGGTTCTCCCTATTCATGACTTTGTTTTCAGTCATGTTAGGGCTCTTTTTTGATGCTTCTTGTGTTTCATACATTTAAATCACAATTTTATTTTTTCTGTTTATTTTATTTCATTAATTTTATATAAAAGCTCCCTATGACCTTCATCTGTGTTTTTATTTGCTTGTTTTGTGACATATATATATACGTGTATATATAGTGACATATATATGTGTGTATGTGTTGTATGTGTGTGTATATATTATATAGTATAATACTATTATTATATATATAGTACCATGGCATATATATGCTTTGTGGTATGGTGTTTATGGTACTTGGTTGTCTTCTAAATTTTCTTCTTGAAGTGTTTTTAAATATATTTTAGCATTTTCTCTTGGAATCTCTCTCTCTCTTTTTTTAAAGATTTTTATTTATTTATTTGACAGAGAGAGACACAGCAAGAGAGGGAACACAAGCAGGGGGAGTGGGAGAGAGAGAAACGGGCTTCCCGCTGAGCAGGGAGCCTGATGTGGGGCTCGATCCCAGGACCCTGGGATCATGACCTGAGCCGAAGGCAGACGCTTAGCGACTGAGCCACCCAGGTACCCCGGAATATCTCTTTACATATTTCATGTTAGCTTATTTTTAGTAATTATCTCGGAATGAAGGCTTTTAAAAAAAGGGGGAGGGAAAACAGAGTCACTTGGCACGATAAAGAAGAGATGGGCCTTTGAAATAGGAGTGTTGTGAGGAGATGAAAGAGTACTAAGGCAAAATGATAAAACAGCAGAGAGAGATGAATAGGGAACTGGTAGAGCTCAAAAAGAAATGAAAGAGAAAAATAAAACCCTAAGAGAAATCAAGACAACATTAAATGCTGCAAAGAATAGACAGCATGAAAATACAGTCAGTGATGAATAGAACAGGCTTGGGATTCCATTTTGTTTTTAGTGAGCTATCTATTTCTTTGAAGATAAAGTAGAGTGAAGGGCCACAAGAGTGAGCTGGATTAATTAATTGTCTCTGTGGGCTTCACAGGTGAAAGACCAACACCCCTTGTGAGTTGGATTACACCATTATCTTGCAGAACTTCTTGATGTGTCGTACTGAACTTTCCTGTGCCACAGGATTTCTTGCAGACTGATTTCCTGTGTGCATCTCATCACACCAGGTACCGGTTCCTGTCCTCCATCTCTCTTGTCTTTTCTTACCCCAGCGGTAGATTTTTTTTTTTTTTCAGTATGTCACTTTTTCCTTACTTAGCTCCATCCCCCTTGCCACAGCTGGTTGTCAGGTGGGTACAGGGACTCTCCAGTGCTCTGTCATGCCCCCAGTTCTTGCCTTTGCAAGGAAGGAGTTGTTGATTTCACTCCTCATCTGATGACCTCTCTGTAATACTGGAGATTTACAAGCTCCTGTGGCTGCCAGTCAGCCTTCTCTCTCCCTGAGGTCTGACACTCACTGTCCTTGTCACCTCCTAGAAGGGAGAGACTGAGTTAATGACATGATGACACTTTGAGTCAGAAACATTGGAGTCTGAATTTATTTTTACCACATTTTGTTGGCCATGGGAAAGTGCCAGGGAAGCATGAGAGGCAACTCCCTGCTGGGGAAGATGTATTGGCTTGTTGCTCCAGGCACAGACTCTCCCAGTGAAAGACCTGGGTAGTTCTCCTAATGGCTCCATACTTCTCTGTTTCCTGACAGGATCCTGAACAAGGTGAGATGTTAACGGTCTCACATCTATTGGTTGGTTAAGACCTGGAGTTAGGAGTGCTGTCCAAGGTACTCAGTGGCAGACAAATCCCAGAAACAGCTTCCTACTCCCCATCTTATATGAAATGATTAGACCATACCCATCAAATGTGGTCCTCCATGAAAGAGCTGCTGAATAAAGGAATAGTTTGATTCTGTTCTAGGACTAGAGTCAGGCTTCCAACCTCGCTGCTTCTCTGGGACCCTGTAACCATGCCTCCTGTCTCATGGCCTCCCACACCATGTCTCCGCTTCTTCTCTGTCTGTAACAATGACATTGTCGTTGGATTTAGGGACCACCTGTTCAGTCAGCATGATCTCATCTTGAGATCATTAACTACAGTGGAAAAGACTTTTTTTTTTTTTTCAAATAAGGTTGCATCCACAGGTTTTGGGTAGATAGATATTTTGGGAGCCACAATTCAACCCACTGTGGAAAACACATATTGGAGAACATTCTCATGTCTGTATATAATAGGATGATGTATGGGAGGGTTATAAGCTGGATGTATGTGAAATTCTTGAGGAGTTAGTGACAGCCCCAGCTCCTTCTTGCCCTCTGATCTCTAACCTAACAGTGAATTCTTACAGCGGTGGTTGGAAAGCAGTGGACGATTGTCAGGCCACTTAAATGCCTGTCTTTGAAGATCACTGGGATCTTACTTGTTGCTTTGCCTCACTGTCAAGGTTAGAGCCACCCGATTTTGAGCCTTGTCCCAAACCCATCTAAGCTTGCTATGTTCTTTTGTATTTTCCATTGCCAACCCTGTGTGTGGCCACAGACTTTAACACATGCTGCCTGGTCCTATAGAACTTCCCTTCTCATATTCCAAGGGTCCTGACCTGATTTCAGAGCAAAGTGCCTTTTCAATGCAGAAAATATTTGCAAATTCTGCAATTGTACTGAGGTGTATTTTGCCACAATTCCATAAGGAAGGGGGCAATAATAATAAAACAGTGGGCATTCATTTTGTTGAGTGCAGCACCAAGGAGGTTAGGTAGCCTGTCTTCTGTTCCCACAGCAAATAACTGACTAGTACTAAGTTTCAAATCTGGGTCTTTCTGAATCCATGCGTTGAGCCACTATGCTGTAAGGCTCCGTTAGAAAACAACCATTTAAATTGGGAATGGGCTTACATCACCACTGTGTGCAAGTTTAATTGGAAACCAACAAGAGGCAATTTGTGAGATCATCTGACTCCTCAAAATAGTATAGAAGATGAAATAATTTATTTTATTGAAGGGATTAATTCCTTGACTGGGGAACTTTGCAGAACTATTTCATGAATGTAATTCTTGCTTTCTGGTAACAAAGGCTGTTTTTAACCTAAATTTTTGATGCTGTGCATGTTGTCTATCTCCTGTAGATGGGAGGGCATTAGAAGTCACCTTGCTCAGTTTAAAAGGCACTGGGGAGAGGGCAGAGGAGAACAACAGAGAACACAGTAAAATGAGCACCGGGTGAAGGCACTCCCATCAACAGCAAGAAAAGCATTGAAATTATACTGCACAGCCTAAAGACACAAAACATTTCATTTCCCTTTGCATGAAACTGGTCTGACCTTCACCCATTCTGAATAACAGGAAATATTATTTTTCTGGTAGCTGTACTGAATTTTAGGCAAGTAGTTCAGCAGAATGCTCAGCATGAATAAATATAGTTAGGAATTGTTAGGGCAGGTTTCTATGAAGAGTGCATATTAAGCAGTAATATAAATGTAAGAGCTTGCAGTAAAATGAAATTCATAATGTAAAGGTCAAACCTGCCTAAGAGAGACTTTTAGGTAAACTATCAGTTGAAAAACCGATTCCCATTCTGTTTTAATAGTTAGCGACGTATGGTGGCTGAGGTGATGTGTTTCAGTTGAGTGGATCTTGTAGCATTATCTTGTGCTTGATTCAGCAGAAATGTGCATGACTTCTGCGGGGCTATGAAAAATGGCTGAATTCCCTCTTCCTGAACCTGAAATTAATGACTAGAAATATCAACCAGGTAGGTTGTCAAAAAAATAGTGTAAGCACTTTATCTAGAGATGGTATATTCTCCCTTAGATAAATGCTGGGGATTTTATGGGATCCTTTAGGAGGGCCAATTTATGTAATATTGAAGTTAGCCACAGTTATTAGCTAAAAACAACTGGAGATAAGAATCAGAGATACTTATTTACTTTTTAAAAAAAGACTTGTTTATTTTAGAGAGGGGGTGAGGGGCAGAAGAAGAGGAAGAGAGAGAATCTCAAGCTGACTCCCTGCTGAACGCGGAGCCCAATGCAAGTCTCACAATCCTGAGATCAGGACTGGAGCTGAAATCAAGAGTCAAATGCTTAACCGACTGAGCCACCCAGGTGCCCCCCTATTTATTTACTTTTTTATCTCCTGCCTAATTTTTGAATTTGAAGTATATTGTTTGGACTTGTCCCAAGTGAGAAGGCTGGTTGGAGCCCTAAGCACTTGTAGGAGAACCAGAAGATCATTAATATCATATCTGGAAAGGTGGTTGAGTCATCACAGGTAGTCCTCATCCTTTGCAGAAATTTGTACTTACTTATTTAATCCTTACATTTGTCACACATTTATTAAACCCCAATCAGATACCAGCCACTCTTCTAGAGATAGAGAGATAAATGAAGCATAGTTATTGTCTTCAAGTCTGTGTGGAGAGGGTGGGCATGGTGAATGAACAGGTACACTAATTAAAAATCAGAGTGCTTAGGGAATGCTGCAGTGGGGATTTGGGGGAGCCCAGCTGGTGCTACCCAATCCTCGGAGGAGAGACATTCAGGAAAAGCTTCTTGGCAGGTGTGTAATTTGAGGGGAATGTAGATGATACTCAATCTCTGGCCTGTTTACTCCTCTGTAAAATATTGAGAAAGTAGCACCTACCTTTCAGGGGTCTAGCAAGGATCACATAAGACAATGTATGTGAAAAAGCCTGGCACAGGTAGGAACTCCATGTTTTCTTTACGATCAATGTGGATGGGTTTCTGCTCTCTCTCTCTCCCTCTCTCTAGTCCTGAAATGCTTGAATCCCAAAGGATAATTTAATCTCAGTATTAGAGTTGTTTAACTCTTAGGCCAGATGTAAAAGCACAATGTAAATTATTAGGCACTATAAACTCATGATTTATCACTCTGAATGAATATGGAAAAGAAGAGATATGTATTAGTTTCTTATTGCAGTTGTAACAGATTATAATAAACTTAGGGCTGAAAATGACACAAATTTATTGCCTTCCTTTTCTGGAGGACAGAATTCTGAAATCAAGTTCACTAGGTAAAATCAGGTTGTTGGCAAGGCTGGTTTCTTCTAGAAGCTCTAGGAGAGACTCCATTCCTTACTTTTTCCTGGGTTCCAGAGGCTGGCCCTTATCACTTGGCTGGTGGCTGCATCTCTCCCCTCCTTGCTTCCAGAGTCACATTAACTTCTCCACCTTCTGATTTCCTAACTCCCTTTCATAAGGACACTTATGATTACATAGGGTCCACGTGGGTAACCCAGTAATCCATCTCAAGATGCTCAACTGATTATCCACAAGGTCCCTTGTGTCATATAAGAGAACATTTACAGGTTCTGGGGATCAGAATAGGGATGTCTTAGAGGGATGCTCTTCAGCCTGCCATAAGCTGAAAAGACCAGAAGACACTGTCCTTGCTTGCACTGTTACCATGTTTTGCCCTTGACACAGTTTAACTGCTCCCAATGTGAGTATGAGCCATCGTACAGAGATAGGGCTGGCCTGTAAAGGGAGATGCCTACCAGCGCCATTGACTATTCACATCCACCGTGCTGGTAGTCAATTTCAGCAAGTCCATAGCAATCATAGTGATTCACCTTGAATTGAGATTCTGTCCCACTCTCACATAGATTCCATCCCACTGCTATTAGATAACAATATTTCTCTTTTTTTATTTTTTTATTGTTATGTTAATCACCATACATTACATCATTAGTTTTTGATGTAGTGTTCCATGATTCATTGTTTGTGCATAACACCCAGAAGCTCTACACAGAACGTACCCTCTTTAATACCCATCACCAGGCTAACCCATCCCACCACCCCCCTCCCCTCTAGAACCCTCAGTTTGTTTATCAGAGTCCATCGTCTCTCATGGTTCGTCTCCCCCTCCGATTTACTCCCCTTCATTCTTCCCCTCCTGCTATCTTCTTCCTCTTTTTTTTTCTTAACATATATTGCATTATTTGTTTCAGAGGTACAGATCTGTGATTCAATAGTCTTGCACAATTCACAGCACTCACCATAGCACATACCCTCCCCAATGTCTATCACCCAGCCACCCCATCCTTCCCACCCCCCAACCACTCCAGCAATCCTCAGTTTGTTTCCTGAGATTAAGAATTCCTCTTATCAGTGAGGTCATATGATACATGTCTTTCTCTGATTGACTTATTTCACTCAGCATAACACCCTCCAGTTCCATCCACGTCGTTGCAAATGGCAAGATCTCATTCCTTTTGATGGCTGCATAATATTCCATTGTGTATATATACCACCTCTTCTTTATCCATTCATCTGTCGATGGACATCTTAGCTCTTTCCACAGTTTGGCTATTGTGGACATTGCTGCTATAAACGTTGGGGTGCACGTACCCCTTGGGATCCCTACATTTGTATCTTTGTGGTAAATACCCAGTAGTGCAATTGCTGGATCATATGGTAGCTCTATTTTCAACTGTTTGAGGAACCTCCATACTGTTTTCCAGAGTGGTTGCACCAGCTTTCATTCCCACCAACAGTGTAGGAGGGTTCCCCTTTCTCCACATCCCTGCCAACATCTGTCGTTTCCTGACTTGTTAATTTTAGCCATTCTGACTGGTGTGAGGTGGTATCTCATTGAGGTTTTGATTTGGATTTCCCTGATGCCGAGTGACGTTGAGCACTTTTTCATGTGTCTGTTGGCCATTTGGATGTCGTCTTTGGAAAAATGTCTGTTCATGTCTTCTGCCCATTTCTTGATTGGATTATTTGTTCTTTGGGTGTTGAGTTTGATAAGTTCTTTATAGATTTTGGATACTAGCCCTTTATCTGACATGTCAATTGCAAATATTTTCTCCCATTCTGTTGGTTGTCTTTTGGTTTTGTTGACTGTTTCTTTTGCTGTGCAAAAGCTTTTTATCTTGATGAAATCCCAATAATTCATTTTTGCCCTTGCTTCCCTTGCCTTTGGTGATGTTTCTAGGAAGAAGTTGTGGTGGCTGAGGTTGAAGAGGTTGCTGCCTGTGTTCTCCTTTAGGATTTGGATGGACTCCTGTCTCACGTTTAGGTTTTTCATCCATTTGGAGTCTATTTTTGTGTGTGGTGTAAGGAAATGGTCCAGTTTCATTCTTCTGCATGTGGCTGTCCAATTTTCCAACACCATTTGTTGAAGAGACTGTCTTTTTTCCATTGGACATTCTTTCCTGCTTTGCCAAAGATTAGTTGACCATAGAATTGAGGGTCCATTTCTGGGCTCTCTATTCTGTTCCATTGATATATGTATCTGTTTTTGTGCCAGTACCATACTGTCTTGATGATGACAGCTTTGTAATAGAGCTGGAAGTCCGGAATTGTGATGCCACCAACTTTGCTTTTCTTTTTCAACATTCCTCTGGCTATTCGGGGTCTCTTCTGGTTCCATACAAATTTTAGGATTATTTGTTCCATTTCTTTGAAAAAAGTAGATGGTATTTTGATGGGGATTGCATTGAATGTGTAGATCACTCTAGGTAGTATTGACATCTTCACAATGTTTGTTCTTCCAATCCATGAGCATGGAACATTTTTCCATTTTGTTGTGTCTTCCTCAATTTCTTTCATGAGTATTTTATAGTTTTCTGAGTACAGATCCTTTGCCTCTTTGGTTAAATTTATTCCTAGGTATCTTATGGTTTTGGGTGCAATTGTAAATGGGATCGACTCCTTAATTTGTCTCTCTTCTGTCTTGTTGTTGGTGTATAGGAATGCCACTGATTTCTGTGCATTGATTTTATATCCTGCCACTTGACTGAATTCCTGTATGAGTTCTAGCAGTTTTGGGGTGGAGTATTGTGGGTTTTCCACATAAAGTATCATATCATCTGAAAAGAGTGAGAGTTTAACTTCCTCCTTGCTGATTTCGATGCCTTTAATTTCTTTTTGTTGTCTGATTGCTGTGGCTAGGACTTCTAATACTATGTTGAATAGCAGTGGTGATAGTGGACATCCTTGCCGCATTCCTGACTTTAGGGGGAAAGCTCTCAGCTTTTCCCCATTGAGAATGATATTCACTGTAGGTCTTTCATAGATGGCTTTTATGATATTGAGGTATATACCCTCTATCCCTATACTCCGAAGAGTTTTGATCAAGAAAGAATGCTGTACTTTGTCAAATGCTTTTTCTGCATCTATTGAGAGGATTGTATGATTCTTGTTCTTTCTTTTGTTAATGTATTGTATCACGCTGATTGATTTGCGGATGTTGAACCAACCTTGCAGCCCAAGGATAAATCCCACTGGGTCTTGGTGAATAATCCTTTTAATGTACTGTTGGATACTATTGGCTAGTATTTTGGTGAGAATTTTTGCATCCATGTTCATCAAGAATATTGGTCTGTAATTCTCCTTTCTGATGGGGTCTTTGGTTTTGGGATCAAGGTAATGGTGACCGCATAAAACGAGTTTGGAAGTTTTCCTTCCATTTCTATTTTTTGGAACAGTTTCAGGAGAATAGGTATTTATTCTTCTTTAAATGTTTGGTAGAATTCCCCTGGGAAGCCATCTGGCCCTGGGCTTTTGTTTGTTGGGAGATTTTTGATGACTGGTTCAATTTCCTTAGTGGTTATAAGTCTGTTCAGGTTTTCTATTTCTTCCTGGTTCAATTTTGGTAGTTGATACATCTCTAGGAATGCATCCATTTCTTCCAGGTTATCTAATTTGCTGGCATAGAGTTGGTCATAATATGTTCTTATAATTGTATTTCTTTGGTGTTGGTTGTGATCTCTCCTCTTTCATTCATGATTTTGTTGATTTGGGTCATTTCTCTTTTCTTTTTGATAAGTCTGGCCAGGGGTTTATCAGTCTTGTTAATTCTTTCAAAGAACCAGCTCCTAGTTTCGTTGATCTGTTCTACTGTTCTTTTGGTTTCTATTTCATTGATTTCTGCTCTGATCTTTATTATTTCCTTTCTGCTGCTGGGTTTAGGCTTTATTTGCTGTTTTTTCTCTAGCTCCTTTAGGTGTAGGGTTAGGTTGTGTATTTGAGACGTTTCTTGTTTCTTGAGAAAAGCTTGTATTGCTATATACTTTCTTCTTAGGACTGCCTTTGCTGTATCCCAAAGATTTTGAACAGTTGTGTTTTCATTTTCATTGGTTTCCATGAATTTTTTTAATTCTTCTTTAATTTCCTGGTTGACCCATTCATTCTTTAGTAGGATGCTCTTTAGCCTCCATGTATTTGAGTTCTTTCCGACTTTCCTCTTGTGATTGAGTTCTAGTTTCAAAGCATTGTGGTCTGAAAATATGCAGGGAATGATCCCAATCTTTTGGTACCGGTTGAGACCTGATTTGTGACCTAGGATGTGATCTATTCTGGAGAATGTTCCATGGTCACTAGAGAAGAATGTGTATTCCGTTGCTTTGGGATGGAATGTTCTGAATATGTCTGTGAAGTCCATTTGGTGCAGTGTGTCATTTAAAGTCTTTATTTCCTTGTTGATCTTTTGCTTAGATGATCTGCCCATTTCAGTGAGGGGGGTGTTAAAGTCCCCCACTATTATTGTATTGTTGTCAATGTGTTTCTTTGCTTTTGTTTTTAATTGCCTTATAAAAGTGGCTGCTCCCATGTTAGGGGCATAGATATTTACAATTGTTAGATCTTCTTGTTGGATAGACCCTTTAAGAAGGACATAGTGTCCTTCCTCATCTCTTATTACAGTCTTTGTTTTAAAATCTAATTGGTCTGATATAAGGATTGCCACCCCAGCTTTCTTTTCGTGTCCATTAGCATGGTAAATTGTTTTCCACCCCCTCACTTTCAATCTGGGGGTGTCTTTGGGTCTAAAATGAGTCTCTTGCAGACAGCATATCGATGGGTCTTGTTTTTTAATCCAATCTGATAGCCTGTGTCTTTTGATTGGGGCATTTAGCCCATTTACATTCAGGGTAACTATTGAAAGATATGAATTTAGTGCCATTGTATTGCCTGTAAGGTGATTGTTACTGTATATTGTCTGTGTTCCTTTCTGGTCTATGCTGCTTTTAGGCTCTCTCTTTGCTTAGAGGACCCCTTTCAATATTTCTTGTAGGGCTGGTTTCGTGTTTGCAAATTCCTTTAGTTTTTGTTTGTCCTGGAAGTTTTTATCTCTCCTTCAATTTTCAATGAGAGCCTAATATTCTTGGCTGCATATTTTTCTCGTTTAGTGCTCTGAAGATATCATGCCAGTCCTTTTTGGCCTGCCAGGTCTCTGTGGATAGGTCTGTTGCCAATCTAATGTTTCTATCATTATAGGTTACATATCTCTTCTCCCGAGCTGCTTTCAAGATTTTCTCTTTGTCTCTGAGACTCATAAGTTTTACTATTAGATGTCGGGGTGTTGACCTATTTTTATTGATTTTGAGAGGGGTTCTCTGTGCCTCCTGGATTTTGATGCCTGTTTCCTTCGAAACATTAGGGAAGTTCTCTGCTGTAATTTGCTCCAATATACCTTCTGCCCCTCTCTCTCTTTCTTCTTCTTCTGGGATCCCAATTATTCTAATGTTGTTTCGTCTTATGGTATCCCTTATCTCTCGAATTCTGCCCTCGTGATCCAGTAGTTGTTTATCTCTCTTTTTCTCAGCTTCTTTATTTTCCATCGTTTGGTCTTCTATATCGCTAATTCTCTCTTCCGCCTCATTTATCCTAGCAGTTAGTGCCCCCATTTTTGATTGCACCTCATTAATAGCCTTTTTGATTTCGATTTGGTTACATTTTAGGTCTTTTATTTCTCCAGGAAGGGTGTCTCTAATAACTTCCATGCTTTTTTCAAGCCCAGCTAGTATCTTTAAAATCATGATCCTGAACTCTAGGTCTGCCATCGTACTAATGTCCGTATTGAGTAGGTCCCTGGCAGATGGTACTACCTCTTGTTCTTTTTGCTGAGGAGATTTTTTCCGTCTTGTCATTTTGTCCTGAGGAGAATAGATGAATGAGAGAACAAAATGCTAACAGGTTAACCACGTCCCCCGCAAATATACTCTAAACAAATCAGAAAAGACCTGAAACCAGGGGAAAAGAAAGGGAAAGAAAGAAAAAAGAAAGAGAAAAAAAAGAAAAAGAAAGAGATAAAAACAAACAAAAGCAGAATAAAACAACAACAAGAAAAAACAATATGATCAAATATGATCAGACTAGTGCATAGATCAGTGCCAAACACTAGATTTTGGGTGTATTTTGGTCTGTTAGAAGAAAGTGCCTCCTAAAACTTTAAGGAAAGAAAGACTTATATATGTACAAAATAAGTGTTGATACAATGAAGGGATGGAAGATGACTGTAAAGATGAAAATTATAAAAGATTTTATAAAAGGAATTGATAAGTTGTTTGAAAAAATAAAGAAGAAGATTTAAAAAAAGAAAAAAAAAGGGAGAGAATGTGATCAGGCAGGAGACTAGAACAAAGCCATATACTAGTGATTTAGGGTATATTTTGATCTGTTAGAAGAAACTGTATCTCACAGTTTTAAAGAGAGAACAACTTATATATACATATATGCCAAAAATAAGGGTGACTACTATGAAGGGATAGAATATGACTCTAAAAATGAAAAATAAAAAAAAAATTTTTTTTAAAGGGATTGATAAGATGTTGGTTGAAAAAGGGAAAAAGAAAATTAAAAAAAAAAAACAGTTAAAAAAATTAACTTTGAAAAACTAAGGAATCATGGTAAAAAAGCCATGAATTCTATGTGCAGTATTCCCCTAGCTCTGGAGTTTGGCTGTTCTCATTGATCGGTAAACTTGGTCTTGGCTGGCTGTTCTTGCTCATCTTCTGGGGTAGGGGCCTGTTGCCGTGGTTCCCAAATGTCTTTGCTGGAGGCGGAATTGCCCCGCCCTTGTCGGTCCGGGCCAAGCAATCTCCTCGGGTTTGCTCTCGGGAGCTTTTGTTCCCTGCACGCTCTCGGTACAGCTTTGGAGGACGAGAGTGAAAATGGTGGCCTCCCAATCTCCACCCGGAGAAACCGAGAACTCGGGGCCCTGCTCCTCAGTGCGCCCCCAGAGAAAAGCAGTCAGTCACTCCTGTCTCCCCGGTCTCCGGCCACACTCTGTGCTCACCTAGCCTGTGACCCAGTGTTTCTATCTCTGGCACCCGACTTGGTGTGGAGTCTCCAAACCCAGCAGATCCCTGCGGTGTGCTCCCGCGCAGCTCCTCCCAGGGGAGGAAGGGGGGTCTCCCTGGATCTGCTGCTTGTTGGGTCCCTGCTGGAGGAGCAGTGGCCCGACTGTGCCATGGATCATGGTTTATGGCAACCCCGAGCTGAGAGCCCACGCCTCGGCTCCGTCTCTGCAGCTGGCTTCCCCCACTCCGATAACTGGGAGTTCTGCCGCACTCAGGCACCCCCGGTCTTTCTGTGACCCCGAGGGTCCTGAGACCACACTGTCCCACGAGGGTTCCACCCCCAGCTTAGCCACTGGAGCGGCGTCCCTCAGCAGAGCCGACTTCTAAAAGTTCCGATTTTGTGCCCCGTGGCTCTATCACTTGCCAGAAGCGGCCGACGGAGGCCCCCTCCCCCACCGTCTATCCTCCTGATTATCGCCTCGGATTCACTTCTCCGCATGTCCTACCTTCCAGAAAGTGGTCTCTTTTCTGTTCAGAGTGTTGTTCGTATTCTTATCTTCGATCTCCTGTTGAGTTTGTAGGTGTTCAGAATGGTTTGATCCCTATTCAGCTGAATTCCTAAGACCAGACAAAATCCAGGTCTCCTACTCCTCTGCCATCTTGCTCTGGCCCCCGATAACAATATTTCTTAACATTTAAATTTGTTTAGTAGCCATGTGGACAGTGTCCAAACAGAATGGTGGTATGCTAAGACTGTAAGGTAACAGTTAAATTAAATGCGGTGATGTTATTTGAGCATAACACATTTTTGCTGAGGGAAGGGTTGCGTTGACTGTATGATTGAGAAAGCCAAATGAGGCAGAGATGTATTTGTTCTATAACACTCATGCTCAAGGTATTAAAATGTATTAAGTTTTGTTAAAATTATCTTAAGTAGAAGATAATAAAATATCATATCGTTTTATTTTCCTAAATCAAATTAAATCGGAGCCTCTGCTTACAAATGTTGGCAAGATATCCACTATCAGTCATGAGGGGGAGGCCCTTCCCAACTCTAGGGTTGAACAAGTGCTTGCAAGTTCAATCAGGCCAGGAATCTGGGGGTAAGGGCTCTGGTCTTCCATGAAGCACAGTTGATCAGACACTGCTCATGGTTTCAGGACAGTTAGAACATTAAAAAGGGAATTAGTGTGCTATTCAGAACATCCATTTCCCCTATGAACAACTAACCCAGTAAATTTTTGTCTGTGGTCTCCTAAGGCCAAAGCTCCTAGGGTTCATTGTTCCCACACTCCATTCTACCAAGGTACTGTGTTGGAGGAAGATTCTGGTCTCTCTTATTCAAGAAGACCATTCTCCCTAACTTAGAGATTTCCAGTCATTCCCCAGCCCATCTTCAACCTCACTCCTTAAATCAAAACCCCATTTCCTTTTCAAGCCCTTGAACTTGCTCATTGTGGATTACCTGCATGTGTAAGAAGGCCTGCCACATGGAGGTACTCCATGTTTTCATTATGATCATCGTTTGCCACTCGTCTTAGTATTTACAAATTAAAGCTCCTTAGCTCTCCTTTGAGAGAAGGAAAACCCTAAAACTTGAAAGCATGAAATCCAGCTAGCCTTCTCTTTTTTGTGTGATGAGCTGTGTGAAATGAAGGCATGGGCAATTTCTCAAGCAGGTGATTCTGATAGGAGTGTTCATGGCTTAAAAGTGAACTGTTGGCTCTGTGCACATCTAGCTGGTAAGGAAAAGTTAAGTGTTCGTTCACTGTTGAGACTGTTGTCTTTGATGTCTCTGCCTTTACTCTTTCTGTGTCCACCTTCCCCTTTAAGTATGCCTCTTGGGTCCCTTGTGCTAGCGACAGCAAGATACGTAATGTTCCCAGCTAATCTCACACAGGATAACACCCAAGTGATGCATTTTCAAAGTTCATTTAGATATGATCCATCAGATCCTGAAAGTAGCGTGAATACCGTTGTCATGATTTTATTAGAGTATCGTAAGAGATCAGCTTCTCTTGGTGATTCATCTCTGTTTTATGGGGTCCAGAAGTCACTCAAAACCTGCTGGATCTATTTTAGTGGAAAGGTTGAGATGAATCTACTTTCAAATGTTAGAGCTTAACTAGAAAGAATTTTAAGAGCTTATGGTTAGGTATACATAACTGTAATATTTATTTACTTAGTAATTTAAACCAACTGAGACCATTTACTACTCTCTTTGGGTACGTACAGTACGTAATAGAATTTTCTGCCAAGACTAGTATGCCCAGGTTTGTGATGTTTGTGGTTTCTTTCGAACTTGCCACCTCCCTGGGAAAACTTCACTCACTCATATCCTAGTGGCTTCCTGTTCCGGCTCCAAGTGGTGACCTAGATTGTCACTTGTAGCTGTCACTTCCTCAGGAGGAAGACCCTTCACCCCCAGGTTAGTGGAGAATGAGATAGCTGTTGCTGGGGGTCCTGTGGTTCTCCTAGTGTCAGGAACACCTAATAGTTTCCATGAGTCTTCCAGTTCTTTAAGGCTGCTTGGAATAAAATCAGGACATCCTTTCTTAGAAGTTTATACCACAGCTTTTTAGGGGCTGTACACCCACTCCAACTCTTTGTGAACAATCATTGAAATAAGTTGTGAAAATCATGCAAAGGTAAGAGGAAGGATGTCAAACCCAACCAGATACCATCACCTCTCAGATGAACTCCTTTCTCCTCTCCTCTGTCTTGATCCTTGTGCCAGCAAAATGAGAGTTAAAAAAAATACACAGTTATATAAAAAAGGGTAGTATTTTTGTAAAAGCCACCCAAAAGGTGACTATTGAAAAAAATAATCTTTAAAAAGTTCTGAATAGACTCATCTAAATTCTCAGTTTAAATTGACTTATTAATACATTTATAGTGAAAAGTGTTTTTTGTTTTCTTTGGCACTATTAATTCTGTTGAATCAATGTCGAATGAGGCAGTGAAGTGTATTGAAATGGGGCAATGATTTACTATAATTGTTTAATTTTGGTTTCCCAGTCTGGATGATGTACCTCCTGCAGGAGGGAATGGGCTTTCATCACCCTTACCACGGAGGAAGGAAGAGGAAAGCCTCCCATCTCTCCAGGGACATTTGCTGGGATTTCTGACCCCTCCTTGACCAGCACTTTCAGGTCTGTCTGTTTACTGTTCTTTCTTTGCTTTTTCTTTTTCTTCAGTCTTTGTGGAATCACTCCGTCCCGTAGCAGGTGATTTTTCCTTTTTGATCTAATAAGGAAATTAGATATAGAAATATAGAGGGTACTTTTTGCTTTTTCCCATGTAGTGTCTTGACAATCATGTTTTCATTTTGAACCTATCATTTTTTATGATCAATTTTAATTTTTTTTAAAAGTAGGCTCCATGCCCAGTATGGAACCCAGTGTGGAACTTGAACTCACAACCCCAAGATCAAGACCCTGAGCTGAGATCAAGAGTCAAACGCTCAACTGACTGAGGTGCCCAGGTGCCCCAATCTGCTTTTAGTTTTTAATCATGTTTATTTGCCACATGGTCTGAGGTATTCATATTTTTCCAAGTGTTTATATATTTAAATCATGATTTAATGAGCTGTCACTTTAAGATTCAATATCTATTTGACTCCTCTTCAAAGAGATAGAGAGATGAGTATGTTTTCTCTTTATTCCAACTTCCCCTCCTACTTCTCCTTCCCTTTTATCACTTGAGGTAGATTGTAGTGTTATTTCTAAATTGCTGTGGTCCATTACATTTATATCCTGTTCTACGTATAATTCTTACAATCTTTACAACAATTTCTCCATTTATCTCTAAATTTATGGGTTATCATACTGCAGACATTGTTTTAAAGAAGACCTCAAAGGAGATGTGTTCCTGATTTCTTGTATGTTTCTTATTGTCAATGACTTTATACTTGAAATGATAACTTGTTTAGATTGAATATTCTTGGTTTCTATTTTCCTTCCCTGAAGACTTGGTAGATATCCCTCTGTTGCCTTCTATAGTGGCCTTTTCTTTTAAAAAAATTGGAGGCCAGCCAAATTTTATTCTTTCTTATAGGAAAAACTGATTCCTGTCCCCTATAGACTACTCTAGCATTAAATTCCAGTAACTTTCTCAGGTTATATGCTGATCATTTTTATAGCAACTGTTTTTCTGGTATGCAGTGCCCTCATTCTTATCTGCATGTTAGAGTCTTCCTTTATTTCAGGAATTTTTCTTTTATTGTATCTTTGAATATTTTTTGTTATGTTTCTTATTTAGGAATGTCAATTATATACATGTTGGATCTCCTTTGGCTCCAGAACAATAATTTTCTTTCAAATACTTTAAAGAAATCTATGCTCTTCTGTATTCTGTGCTTTTAGAAATGGCTTGTTTTTTTTTTTTTCTTTTAATGCCTTTATTGTAACCATCATTTATGTGATAGTTGCATTTTTCTCTTTTTTGACTCTGACACATCACTTTTCATTGTATTTATTTTGTGATTTTTTTTCCTTGAGTTCTACTATGTTTTGTCTGAAGTCTTGTTTCAGAAGGGTTGTGATTTTAAAAATAACTTATTTAAAGAACACGGTGTTTTTCATTTTTGGCCTGATGTGTGTTATTGTCTTGCAAATTTTTATCTGCCTTCTGCTTGCCATATTCTTTTTCTCAGGCTTTTGGTACTACTTTTGTATAAGCTCCAGCTGATTTTTTTCTACTGTTCATCTGTAACGCACTCCTGAATCAGCTCTTTGATGATGGATAGTATAGAGGAGGCCCAGGTAGAGTGCAGCAAGATGTTTGAATTTTATATAGACCATCGCTTTTGAGCACATTCCCACTAATGTTCTACCCTAGGTATTTAAATCAACTCTCTTTGAGTTAGCCAGAAGTTTCTCGGCATGCAGTGAAGCCACAAATGTTTTGGGGTTTTTTTTCTTCTTTCTTCTTTTCTTTTCTTTCTTCTTTCTTTTCTTTTTTTCATAGTGATTTTCCCTGCTTCACTTGCAGTAGCTCTTGAAGAGATGGCATGTCTGCATGTGTTCTTATTCAGCTGGGTAACATCTGCTACCCTGTCATATAAAGTAAGGTTTACTGAGGGTCTTCGTAAACCCAGTTGGCCATTCAGGTGAAGAGTGATTCTTTCTGTCTTGGTTCCACCCACCTAGTGTGACAAATGTCTCACTCAGCTCAGGGCCTGTAGTGGCTCGTGTCTCCTCTGGAGCCCTCACCTGTGTTTGTATTACTTTCATAGTACTTGGCAGCAGTTGTGGTTCAACGTTGTGATTGTTTCTTCATATGTTGTGATTTAGGGTTATGGTTGTTCCTTAGTGTATTAATGATCTGTTGTTATGTAACAACCACCCCAAACCTTAGTGACTTGAATCAACCACAACTTATTATGTCTTCTAATTCTGCGGGTTGCCTGGGCAGTTGTGCTGGTCTCTCCTGGGTTCATTTATGTGGCTGTGGTAAGAAGGAGACTCCGTTGTGATGGCTGAGAGAGTTATCCTGTTTGGGCCTCTCCACGTGGTTTTCATCCTCGCTCGCTTCATCACATGGTGCCCTCTGCATTCTGTGAGGGTGAGGAGCTTCAAGACCTCTCATGGCTGAGCCAAGGAAGTCTCAAAGCAACCCTCGTGCTGTATTCTTCTGGTCAAAGCAAGTCAGAAGACCAGTCCGGTATCAAGGGCTGGCGAAGTCACACCATGTCTGGTCTCCAGTTTCAGAAGGAATTATTATTCCTCTCTTTGAGCAAACAGTCTGACATGTGGAGGTTCATCTTTTGATTTACATTTCTTGACCTTGTTTTTGTTTGGTGTCATAGTAAATAAAGGAGTAGAGACCATTTTGCACTGTTGTCTTCACAGAAAGGTCAGCTATTATTAGTTTTAATGGTGATGAATAATGAGAAAGGAAAACTTATGCTGTTATACCTTCATGTTAATAATGTAGTTCCTTTTTTTTTCTTACTGAAGAGCATAAGACATACTTACGAAGTGTCTCTTCTATATATAGTCAATAGCTCCCTCTCATAATAGTGCAAAGATTTTGAGATCTGACACGGGAAAATATTTCCCAGTTTATATAGTATAGGATAATGAATTTTGGACTGGCAGGCAGGAAGACTGGTTTCTGTTTCTGACTCTAATCCTAACTTTGTGATTTTAGGAAAATCAGTTCATTTTGGTCTCTCACTTACTAAAATGAGGAGGTTCTTAAACTTTAAGGTCATAAAAGTAACTTAAGGGATTTGTTAAAAATTCAAATTCCATCCCTCTCTCCCTTGGAATTCTGAGTCAGTAGGTCCAAGATAAGGTCTAAAAATCCCATTTTTTAAAAAGGTTTTATTTATTTATTTGAGAGAGCGAAAGTGAGAGAGAGAGCATGAGCAAGGAGAGGGGCAGAGGGAAAAGCAGAGTCCCCGCTGATCAGGGTGCCCGACGCAAGGCTTTGATCCCGGGACCCTGGGATCATGACTAAGCTGAAGGCAGATGCTTAACCATCTGAGCCACCCAGATGCCCCTAAGAATCCCATTTTTAAATAAGCATTTGATGTGATTCCTTTGCAGGTGGTCTCTTGACCACAATTTGAGAACTACTTTATGCCATAGGTTTTATAGAACTTTGAAAACTTCAGAACCAGCTCTTCCAAAATTCTGTTGACTATGAAATGTATATATAAAATGTGTCTGTTCATTGAGCAGTGGTGAACTATCTAATTGCCTGTATCACTTAGAAGGTCTTTGAGAATAAATATGCACACTTCGGCTCAGTGCTGTCACATACACCATTATGTAAATGAAAGAAAAAAATGAGTTTCTCACGAACATCGTTAAAATCTGTTGATTCAAAAAAACTGCACGTTTTTGTAATTCTCACCTCTATTTCGTACTTTTCTTCCCCACCATGCAAAATGAAGATAAGTTAATGTTACAATTAATCGTACAGATATGGGGACCCATCTTTAATACATTAAAAACCTATACCTCCCACCACCTACTATGGGAATATATCAGGCTGAGTTCCATGCAAGCCGTTTCTCATCACTCAGACATCCTATCTACTTCAAAGTTAATTATAGGCAGTGAACAATGAAAGTTCTTAAAACCATTTGTCCCTATTGGGTGCTAGGATTATTAAAACAATTTCTTTATTAACGTCAGAAGATAGAGTTCAATGCCTTTTAACATGTAATAGTTCAAGTTCAATGCCACCAACATATAACGTTGCTTTAGATTGGTTTTGGGGTGAGGGCATATGATTTAGTAATAAGCTACTAAAGCTAATACCCTAAAGAATATTCACTTGTAGAGTATTGTAGTTTTTTGTTTTTGACTTTGTGGACCACATTTTTAGCCTGCGGGCTGTTCAAAAACAGGCCATGGGACACCTTTTACCCAGCGGTCGTAGTTTTAAGGCCCCTGTTTATGATAAAAATGCTCGTCAAACTCAGTAAGATTGATTCCAGGTTTGAAACACTGTGTTAGCAATTTGGTTGACAACTTTATTTTTTGTTAGGGCAACTCTCTGTTTGGCCACTTGATGGCAGCATTTACTACGTGCTAACGTTGAACATTCTTATTTCCCCCCACCCCAGGTTGTTCAGCCTTGTTTAACATTGGTAGTGGAAAAGATTGATAGCAATGCAAATGTATTTATAACCACAAGAGATAGTCACCTTCCACCCCGATTAGCCTTTGCATTGATTTACTGAGGAAAAACATCTATTACCGAAAAAAGTCTTAGAGATTAGTATTGCATTATTTTGTTACAGTTGAAATATGTAGGAAAAGTGATCTCAGAGAAGATACGCTTTAATCTAACCAAAAATGTACTTTCCCAATAATTAAAAAAAAAGATACATCATTGAGAATGCAGCTCCTGTTCAGAACACTGTACCACAATTTCCCCCCCTTAAAGCTATATACTTAGTTATTTGAATATTTTCTAATAATGAGCTTGTGTCACATTTTAGATCTGTAAAAAGAGATTTATTCATGAGCTGTTGCTTGGATAAAGCCATTGATCTACCAAAAAAAGAAAATCCCATTTCTCAATTTCTTTGTGAAAATATAATTATGGTTGGAACTAAATTTTTTTTTTTTTTAATGAAAAGGTTTACTGCTTCCTGAAATACATTTTTGTACCCCCTCAAGACTGGAACCGCAGCCACGACTTTTTCTTTTTCTTGCAGACAAAAATGTATCGGTAATGATTCTATAAACATCCTGCCAAGCACTTTCTAGCGGAGGGTGCAGTAAGAGAACTCCTGTTAGAGATTTACATGGAGCACAAATTGGTAGAGATTTACAAGGCAGTTAAGATTTAGTGCTATTGGCTTGAGAGAAGGGAATGTTATTTTTGTTTGTTTTTGTTTTAAACCATCTCGTCTTTTCCCTGGGTCCCTTATTTCTCTGGAAAAAATCGTGGCATTTGGAAAAGTTTGGTGAGTTCTTATGTTCTGAGCTGTTACCAGAGAAGACTCCCCGTATTATAATTTACTGCCATGTGAACTGATCTGCCAGAGTGAGGTTAAGATGCTCAATATAGGGTTGTAAAGGAGACTCTGCTGGAGCGTCAGGGCTGCATAAATGGCAAGACAGTAACATGAGAAGTCTCAGATGGCGAGTCTATATAAATATCGTTGTGGGTGTATATAAAAATATTCTGGGGAGGTGATTCCAGCTCTGCTAGTTTCACTAGCTCAGCTCGATTTTCCTGAGCTCCGTGTATGTTTATTTACATAAAATTGTACATTTCCTTCTGTTTATATACACTAGGCTATTCTGGGTTCTGTAAGGAGACCTCCGTTCCTTACATACTCTTCCTGCAGCTCATGTCATGCTCGTTTAAAACTTTTCTATTATTTTATAACAAAAGCAGTGTGAGGTTACTATAGAGACCTCGGAAAATAGGCATGTGAAAAGTACATAAAAACATCTCTCTCTCTCTCTTTTTTTAAAGATTTATTTATTTATTTTAGGGAGAGAGAGAGAGAGAGAGAGAGAGAGAGTGGGAGGGAGGGGCAGAGGGAGAAAGAGAAAGACAGAATCTCAAGCAGACTCCCTGCTGAGGGCGGAGCCAGACTTGGGGCTCCATCCCAAGCCCCCGAGATCATGACCTGAGTCCCAACCAAGAATCCAATGCTTAACTGACTGCACCACCCAGACGCCCCTAAAAACATAACTCTTACCATGCTCTTCTTTGAATTTTATAGTCCTCTAGTTACATATATAATAGATAGAAAAATATTATAAACGTTGGATCCCACATTCGTTTTGTACAAGCGTTGCCAATCCAGCTGAATACAACTTTTATTGCCACACAGTTTCCTGAACTTCCTTTTTTTCTTTCTTTTTTCTTTTTTTGTAGATTTTATTTATTTATTTGACACAGAGAGACACAGTCAGAGAGGGAACACAAGCAGGGGGAGTCGAGAGGGAGAAGCAGGCTTCCCGTGGAGCAGGGAGCCCGACTTGGGGCTTGATCCCAGGACCCTGGGATCATGACCTGGGCCGAAGGCAGACGCTCAACGACTGAGCCACTCAGGCGCCCCCTGATCTTCCTTTTCTTTTCCACATAAGCACGTACTTCTCATTTTCTGTATTTATCGTTAGGAGAAATGCTACCTGGCTTGCACCCTTGGCGGAACCCTGAAACGAGACCCCTCTAGTCACCTGCCAGGTCTGACTGTGTACATATGGGGACCCGTAAGGAAGACCCAACTCCAGATGGCCTGGTGTCAACAGGGGATACTTTCCAAATCGTATAGGAAGTTTCAGTCTGGATTTGACAGGCATAATTGCTGATATGTTCAGTCTCAGATGAAATCAATGTGGAAAAGAAAAAGGAAATAATAGCCCTGACAGCTTTTGCTGTATGAAAAGTGCTGTAAATTCGAGCAGGCCATGTAGAAAGGAAGGAAGAGCTTAAGTGGATGCACTCGAGAGGGGTGGGGGTGGGGGTGGTACTTTTCCCTGGAGAGCCTGGTTTTCCTCTTGCCCGTGTGTGCTCTGAAACCCCGAGCGCCCGCTCCACAGGGCTGTCTTCCTCCCTGGTAATGCAAGGTGTTGTAAGCCACCTGCCCATAAATACCCACTGGCTGTCAGAACCACCACAGCAACAACCCCCTCGTCGGTGATGCAGGGGTATGTGTGTGTGCGCACGTGTGTGCATGTTCCTGCGCATATTCCATGCACGCTGACTTTTCCACTTGGCATGGTTCAAAGCCTGGCTGCTGGAACTTGAGTCAGTGGTTGGGGGGTAACTACCCACCTCAACCAGTGTGCCGCCTCTGAATACAGGTAACCAGACTAGAGTGAGGACTGCTCCATCTGCTCAGCGGGGCTTCAGCTAGAGCAGAACAGAAGCATCTCCAAAACGAGAATGAAGCAGAGACCGTGCTGGTGGTTTATTCTGGGGGAGGGGGCACTAGGGGTGTATGGAGAACCAGAGGAAGTGATTGAGGGGCCCTCACCTGTCATAAACATTTGGGAAATCTCCCTAAAGCCGAAAGCACACTCAGATCTGGCAAGGTTGCTCCATGGCTTTGGTCAGCCCTGGATCCAAAAGCTTGTTTCTGGGTTTTCGTGCAGTGGAGCTCTGTGTCAGATCTTTATTTTGTTTTATTTGTTGTTTGTCATTTGCAAATGTTCCGTACCTGTGAAATTTTTGTCCGGTAAAAAAAAAATAATGCAGAGAGTTGAAATTGGCATTGATTTTTAATTTATGCAGGAGTTATTACAAATATATATCAGTGTCAATTAAAACAGTTCCAGGGCCTACAACATATAGGAAATCAAATCTCATAATTGCTTTTACCATGTGGGCAGTAGTACTGGTTTCAGAGTATAAAGGTCATTGATGATTAGGCTCTGAGTTTAAATTAAATTGCCTTACATATTTTCCTTTCCCTCCTAGATTGCAAATGTGACAGACAGGAAATAACTGGCAATCATTAGCATTTTCTAGTAAAAGAAATGTGATGCCTATTTTCTGTTTGCCTTCTTTCTGCCATCCCACCCTCCGTAATTGCGAAGATAACTTGCAGGAAAAGATATTATTGTTTGAACAATGAGAACGATAATACCACCTTGTATAATAAAATACAAATGGGACCTTCGGCTTTGATTTATAAAGGCGACACGAAGAGAAAGGTCGGTTCTCATTTACTATCATATGGTAATTTAGGTAGTGTTCTCAAATTCATGTGTCCCCAGTAAATTGCTTTGTAGGATTCTTCCCTAAGTTCTGTTTCCCCCTCACACCTCTCATTCTCCATCCTCCCTTGGTCACTACCAAGTCCTTAGTGTCTAGGAATCTTGTTCTTTTTTTTTTTTTAAGGTTTATTATTTGAGAGAGAGCATGTGTGTGCAGGGGGGAGGGCCAGAAGGAAAGGAAGAGAGAGAATCTAAGGCAGACTCCCCGCTGAGCATGGAGATGGGCTTCATCCATGACCCTGAGATCATGACTGAGCCAAAATCAAGTCAGTTGCCTAACTGACCGAATCATCCAGGTGCCCCAGAATTTTGTTCTTTTTTGTAGCATGTGCCAGTAAGGAAAAAAAAAAAAAACAACCCTCAGTTCCCTCTCAGTCTGTATCAGTAATCTACACTGGTTCTAGAGGGTCATTACGTGCATGTCAGTTTTCCAGGCCAACACTTCAAGTGCAAAATGAGGGTGATGAACTATTTGACATCCTGGGTCACTTTTAATTTTAAATCCTGTGGTTCTTAGTTTCATTCCCCTATGAAGACATTCAGAAAGAGTTCACTTTGCTTTCTATCTTTTTTTAGAAAGTATGTACAGGGAGGTCTCTTCCAGCCTGCATTTTTATCAATGGAAATAGAAATGACGTTTTTTGTTTTCTGGGGGAACATGATTTATATTATGGAAAATGCTGTTCATCATGATGTGGTAACTGCCGGAATAAAGCTGTTGCATGAGCAACTCAGATGCTTTTAGTGTTCTAGTGGTTTCTTTATCATAACAATGGGTAATACATATGGCATGATTGAGGTGATTAGTGGGTGTGAAAGGGCTAGACTAGTAAAATTACTGGCCTTAATGGCCAAGGGACCCTATTGATCTCAAGCACTATCTAAATTTAAATAAGTTCTTGATTTGCTTTATGATATATTGAATTTATAGTCGTACAAAACATTTTTATAACAAAAATGTCTGGAAGACATTAACTTTATTATTGTGTCTAAAGGTCTTTAGTATAGAACAAAATCAAAAGCTGGTTGGAAACAATTTATAAGAGACAAACCTCCAACAAGAGTGATCTAAACTAGACAAGAAAGACAAAATACAGAAAAAACTTTCAAATAATCACAGATAGCACAGATTTAAAATAATAAAAATATTTGGAAGAAACATATACATTCAGTTCAAAAAGGGGAAATGAGTGATTTCTGAAAATGCCAAAATTGATATGAGGAAGGAGCATATGAATAGGCCAATAATCATTTAAAAAGAAAACAAAAAAAAAAAAACAAACCCAGTGGAGATCAAAGACCTCCTACCATTAAAGTCTCATACCCAGAATACTTAGTAAGAGAATTTTACCAAGAAACTGAGTTATAGAATCTCTATATTATACAGTTTGTTCTAGAAAATAGACATTAAAGCTACCCAACTCACTTAGAAGCTACTACAACCTTGGTTACAAAGCCAAATAAAATTATAAGCCTATTTCACTTATGAGCCTGGATGGTAAATTCTAAGTAAAATATTAAGAGCATTTAGTAGTGTAATCAAAACAATAATAGCTGACATTACATTTATCTTAATAGAATTAGAGTGTTCATATTACAAAAAATCCGGAAACACTGGGAAAAGTATAACAAATCACCCTAAATGCATAACTGAGCTCTAAAAAAGTAAAGGAAATCATTAGAAATACAAAGTGGAGGTGGATGGGGGATGCTAAAGTGGGGGAAACAAATATGAGTTGATGTTGCAATTGCCTTAGATGTGGGACAAGTCTCATTAACCAAAGGACTTGGTCTTAATGGTCAAACCAAACATGCCAAATGAGGTAGGAAATTTCAATTTGGAGGTGTTTAAAGTCTAAACCCTTAAAGAGCTACACCCTGAGTGCAAAATGGACTAGAAGAATTCTTGCATTTTCTAGTCTTTTGTTAACTCACCAGCAGAGAAGGAAAAAAATTTTTTCACAGGAAAAATTCTTCTCAAATAATTTTTAATTATGAGTGTGCTATAATTCATGTGTACATTTTTAATTAACACAAAAATCAGTCCTAAGACGGTACTACCCCTGGAGTGCTTTAGAAGAAAATATAAAATTACACATACAGCATAAATCAGATTATATCGAGTTCCTGCTAGTAATGTGTCACAGAGTGGAGATCACAACCTCCAAAATATAAAACATACATGGAAATAATAAACCATGCGTAAGAATCAGTGGCCAGTGGAATTAGGCCTTTAAGAAGTTCAGATATAATTTTTTACGATATTTATATAGTAGAAGTAACATATTTTAGATTCTTAAAGACTTCAGTGTTCAGAAAAAGAGAAAAAGAATGAGAATAAGTAAGTAAAATAGAAGGTCTAAAAACTAAGTTCAGCAAGGTTGCAGGATATAAGATAAACATATAAAATCAATTATATGTTTGTATACTAGCAATGAACACATGGACACTGAAATTAAAATATCATGTACACATGTTCAAAAAAATCAAATGCTTCTTTGGAGATCTAGCAAAACTTGTACAGGACTTGTATGCTGACAAGTATACAATACTTGTGAAAGAAATTAAAGATCTATCTAAATGGAGAAAAATCTGTGTTCCTGTGTTGGAAGACTCAACACAATAATGATGTCAGTTCTTCCCAAATTGATAAACAGCTTTAATACAAATCCTATTTAAATACCAGTGATATATATATATATTTTTTAGATCTGGACAAGATTATATAAAGCTTATATGGAAAGAAAAAAGAACTACAGTAGCTAGAATGATTTTGAAAAGAATAGAGTGGTAGGAAGCCATCTACCCAATCTCAAGAGTTATTGTGTAGTTATAATAATCATTATTATGTGCTATTAGTGGTGGGATAGGCATGTAGATCATGGGAACAGAATAGAGAACCCAGAAATACCACAAACATGAACACACAGACATGCCTGATTGAGTTTTTACAAACATGTGAGAGCAATTTAATAGACTTAGATAGAATTTTCAAGAAATAGTGCTGGAGCAATTGGACATCTGTAGGTTAAAAAAAAATAAAGCTTGAACCTAAGCCTCACACTTTATAAAAATGTTAAAATGAATCACAGATTTACATGTAAACATAAAACTAAAACACTTTTTGAAGAAAATATAAGAGAAAGATTTCAGGATTTAGGGCCAGGCAAGTGTTTTTAGATTTGACACCAAAATACAACCTATAAAAGGAAAAATTGATAAATGAAAATTTATGAATTTCTTTATGAAAATTTAAAAATATGCTCTGGGAAAGACTCTGTTAGAAAGATGAAAAGACAAGCTATGGAAGGAGAGAAAACCCACATATGCGACAAAGGACTAGCAAACCGCACATCAGACAAAAGACTAGTACCTAGGGTATATAAAGGACTCTCAAAACTCAACAGTAAAAAAGCAAACAGTCCAATTATCACATGGGCAAAAGGCCTAGACATTTCACCGAAGATACACAGATGGCAAATTAAGCACATGAAAAGACTCAACATCAGCAGACAACAGGGGAATTCAAATGAAAACCACTATGATATTATCACTACACACCTATCAGAATGGCTAAAATAAAAACTAGTGGCAACATCAAATCCTGGTGAGAAAGTGGAGAAACTGGGTCACTTGAATATTGCTTATGGGAATCTAACATGGTAATCCAGAAAATAGTTTGGCAGTTTCTTTTAAAAGCTAAACACATAACTATGGTGTGGCATAGTAATTGTACTCATGTCCATGTAAAACCACATAAATGAAGACTTATGTTCACCTGTACCCAAATATGTATGGCAGCTTTATTCATAACAGCCCCAGACTGTAATTAACAGGTGAATGGTTAATAAACTGTGGAATATCCATACTGTGGAATACTACCCTACAGTAAAATGGAAAGAACTATTGATATACAATGATCTGGATGAATCTCCAGAGAATTATGCTGAGTGAAAAAAGCTAATCCCGACAGGTTGCATAATGTATGATTCCATTTATATAACATAATTGAAATAACAAAACTATAAAAATGAAGAACAGTATTGGTGGTACCAGGGGTTGAGATTGGAGGGAAGTAGGTGTATTTATAAAAGTTAATATGAGGGTGACTGGGTGGCTCAGTTGGTTAAGTGTCTGCCTTCGGCTCAGGTCATGATCCCAGGGTCCTGGGATGGAGTCCCGCATCTGTCTCCCTGCTCAATGGGGAGTCTGCTTCTCCCTCTCCCTCTGCCCGCCCCCCTGCTTATGCTCTCTCTCTCAAATAAATAAAATCTTTGAAAAAAAGTCAATGTGAGAGATTCTTGTGATGATGGAATTGTTCTTTATCTTGATTGTATCACCATCAGTATCCTGGTTATGGTATTGTACTACAGTTTTACAAAATATTACCATTGGAGGAAACTGGGTAAAGGATCCATGAAATATTGCTATATTATTTCTTATAACTGCATGCTAATCCAAAATTAGAGTTGACCCTTGAACAGTATGGGTTTTAATTGTACTGGTCCACTTACACATAGATTTTTGTGTGTGTATGTGATAAATGCTGTACTGTAAATGTATTTTCTCTTTTTTTAAAGATTTTATTTATTTATTTGAGAGAGAGCACAAGAGTGCACTAGAGAGCACAAGTGTTTGGGGGGGCAAAGGAAGAAGCAGACTCCCCACTGAGCAGGGAGCCCAATGTGGGATTCGATCCCAGGACCCCGGGATCACGACCTGAGCCAAAGGCAGATGTGTAACCGACTAAGCCACCCAGACGCCTCTTTATTATGATTTTCTAAATAACATTTTTTCTCTAGCTTGCTTTAGTGTAAAAATATAGTATATAATACATAAAAAATACAAAATACATGTCAATCAACTAGGTGTGGAGCCCACTGCGGGACTTGAATTCACGACCCTGAGATCAAGACCTGAGCTGGGATCAAGAGTTGGACGCTTAACTGACTGAACCTCCCAGGTGCCCCAAAAGTTATACATAGATTTTTGACTGCATTGGGCCAGCACTCCTAAATCCCATGTTGTGCAAATGTCAGCTATATATCAAAATAAAAAGCTTAATTAAAAAACAAGAAACAACAAAACACAGAGTGGGGCAAATAAAAAGGAAAAAGTGGTTACCCTGGGTCAGATGGTAGATTTATCCACCAAGTGGATAGGCGTCAGTAGTAACAGAGACACCTTTTACTGTATACCTTTTTCTTAACATACTCATAGGAAAATGCACAAGTCATAAGCTTATATCTTGATGAGTTATGACAAAATGGATCCACCCAGATAACTACCACTCAGATTAAGAACTAGGATATGATCCAACTCCAGAAACTCCCTTTGTGCTTGTAATTTCTTCCTGTCATCCTTATAAATGTAATCACTGAGTTTAAGGACCATAGATTAGTTTTGACTTTTCAAATTTTATAAAAACAGAATCATACACAAATTATTCTTTTGTGTCTGGCTGTTACAACTCAACATTACATTTATGAGATTCATCTGTGATGCTGCATGTAGCAATGATTTGTTCATTTTTATTGCTGTATGTTATCCTCTTATGTAAACTGTCATTTATTCATTCTCCTCTTTATAGACATTTGATTTTTTCCCCAAATTTTAACTATTATTAATCATGCTGCCATAAAAATTCTTTTTTTCTAAGACTTTTGGTGCATATAGGTACAAACTTTTCTTGGGTGAATAAATGAAGATGAAATTGTATTTCTTAGAAGGCAAGTTTAGTAATAATGAATTCCCTCAGCTTTATTTTTCCTTCATTTTTAAGTATAGTTTTGCTGGATATTGTATTTTTGGTTGATGGGTTTTTTTTTGTTGTTGTTGTTCAGCACTGAGTCAGAATTTTGGACACATTTTCCCCTCTTCTCTTTCCTCAAGGGAGAGTCCATGGAGCTGTATCATCCTGTCTGCTGTAGAACCCGTCCTCAGGAGCATTGTCAAGATGGCCAGCACTTACGTCATTCAGAATCGCCCAGGCATCTAGAGTACATTATGTCCTATCAGTGCTCTGACACAGGAGACAGATACAAGTTCCTCAGGAAGCCCCCAGAAAAGACAGTATGTTAGACATAGGTTCCAACTCTTTCCCTTCCCAGGAGAAGTTGGGAATTGGGTTTTTTCCTGCATTCCGCACTGAGTTATGGAAGGGAATATGGCAAGTGAATGCTCTAAACCCTTGTCCTCCTTGGTCCCCAATCTGGTGCTCTCTCCTGTCAGTGCTCAAATTGAGGAAACTGGTCCCTCAGGCAGCCCCATCCAAAGTCTGAATGTTAGACATATATTTCAGTCTTCTCTTCCCCAGGAAGAAGCTGGGAGTTGGAAGTTTTCTCCCAATTGTGCCATGTTGAGAAGGGGGAATAATTAAGGTAAGTGAGTGCTGTGAATTTTCCTACTGGCTTCATTGTGGCTGTTTTTGTGCTCTTGTGGGGTACAGGAGTTTCTTAATTGGTTTCTAGGTTTCTCACAAATGAGAATTGGTCTATGTATTGTTGTTGAGTCAATGTCTCTGTTGGGGGCAAAGAGGGTCTGGGGCTTCATATTCTGCCATCTTGCTCTGGACTGTATTCTTACATTGGTTTCTTTGTTTATGTTTGCACCAATACATCATGGTTTTAATTAAAGTAGCTTTGTATCCGGTAGTGGAAGTTTTCCAGTTTGTTTTTTTCAAGAAGTCCTGGCTATTACTGATCTTTTTAATTTCCATATAACATTTAAGCCAGCCAGTTTCCACACACACACACACACACACACACACACACACACACATACCTGCTGATATTTTGTTTGGAATTTCACTGAATCTATAAATCAAGCATGCGAATGGATATCTTTACAGCATTAACTCACAATACACGAACATACTACATCTCACTATTTTCTTAGGTCTTCTTTAATTTCTGTCAGTAGTATTTTGTAGCATTTTTGTGTAGTTCTTGTTAGATTTACTCCAAGCTATTAGGTGTTTTTCACATCTTATCATAAATGCTCTTTCAATTTTAAGAATTTAACTTTGTTAGTATTTAGACATAAAACAGATTTTGAATATTGTGATTGCTCTGAATTCTTGTATTATTTCTAGTGGTTTATAGAATCTTTTGGATCTTTTATATACTTTTTATGTCATGTAAAAAAAAAATAACTGTTTTAGTTTTTTTCTCCCAGTCTTTTTCTTAAGGCTTTCTTGCCTTGCCTTATTGTAGTAGCTAGGACAGTGGGGATTAGAAGTGCTGACAGCAGACATCCATATCTTGTCTTCATTCTCAGAGGTAAAGCTTTCAGTATTTTATCATTCTCTATAATTTTTGCAGTAGGATTCACAGGTAGCTTTTTACACAATAAGCTCTTCCCCTCTATTTCTAGTATAGTAGCATTTTTTTATCATGAATAGATATTTAATTTAATAAAATCATTTTCCTGCATCTACTGAGATGATCATGTGACTTTTCTAATTTAATCTTTTGATGTAGTGAATTACATTGATTTTCAAAGGTTCAATCAGCAGCCTATATTACTAGAATAAACCAGATTTTATCTTGATATATTGTCCTTTTCATATACCTTTGTACTTTGTTAATATTTTAAATGGGATTTTTACATCTTGAATCCTTACCTTAGGATCTGCTTCTGGGAAAACCTACAATAAAACAAAGTGTATAATTTAGGATTCAGCTTCAAGTCAAAAAACTTAGCCATCCTTAAACAAATAATGATTTACTTTTCTCCCATAACAAAAATGATAGTGCATAAGGTTGATAGAATCAATTCACTTGCTTACTGATGCCATTAGAAACCTAGTTTCTTTCTTACTTTCTTACTTTCCTTACTTTATTACTGCCTTTTTATCTTCATGGTTGTTACCTCATACTGTAACTTACAGCCTCATAGTCTTACACTTTGCAAGGAAAGAAACAGGTATGGTGAGGCTTTCCCCAAGTGAGGCTATTTATACAGGAAGAAGGGAGGGTCCCAAGCACACGTCCTATTATTATCTCTTGGTCAGAAATGGATCACACACTGATACCCAGAGAAATCACTGGTGGAGAAAGTGGAATTCCTTTGATTGGATTAAATCAAACATAATTCATCCTTTAGGGTCAGAGAGACTTATTTTCTCTAAAAATCAAGGGATCTATCTCTGTGACAGTCTATGTTCTGTTAGCCAGGAATAAGTAGGGGAATCATGTCTGCTACAAGTAGTTCAAGAAAGAATAATTTTGTGTGGCTCTCATATATGAATATAGATGGAAAAATTCTTATGCAAATGTTAGTAAATTGAATCTAGAAACTAAAAAAGTCAAAATGTAATTGAGTTTATTTCAGAAAAATGTGAGTAAATCCTGAAAGGGAGGATTACTACAAAGCTGTAGAAATGAGACAGTATGGTACAGAAACATATCAATAGATCTGTGGAGCAGAATTAAGTGTTCAAAAACAAGTCCAGGTTTGCATGGGAATCTGATATGTGTAGAAGTGGACCTAATAGAAAAGGATGACTTTTTTATTACATGACAATGGGAAAACAGGCCACCATTAGAGAAAGAGAAAATTAGTTCTCAGAAATATAGTTTAGATTAAGTCCAGGCTTAAGAATGAAAGGTAAAACTATAAATTGAATAAAAAGTACATCAGAGGGGTGCCTGGGTGGCTCAGTCATTAGGTGTCTGCCTTCCGCTCAGGTCATGACCCCAGGGTCCTGGGATCGAGTCCCATGTCCCTGCTGAGCAGGGAGCCTGCTTCTTCCTCTCCCTCTGCCTGCTGCTCTGCCTACTTGTGATCTCTCTCTCACTCTCTCTCAAAAATAAATAAATAAAATCTTAAAAAAAAAGTTCATCAGAAAATGTATCTCTGTAATTCTAAGTTGTGGAAGAATTATTAAATAAGACCCCAAAAGTACAAGGCATAAGATTAAAAAAATGATAAATTCAACTACCTAAAAATTATAAATTTTTTTAAAGATTATTTGTTCATGAGAGAGAGAGAGAGAGGGAGGGAGGGAGAATGGCAGAAGGAGAGGGAGAAGCAGACTCCCTGCAGAGCAGGGAGCCCGATGTAGGACCCAATCCCAGGACCCCAGGATCATGACCTGAGCTGGAAGGGAAATGCTCAACTGACTGAGCCACCCAGGCACCCCAAAAATTATAAATTTCTATTCAATGAACGGCACCATCAGTAAAGTCAATTGGCAGGGAATTGGCTAGGAAACATTATGTGAGAAGTCAAAAACTGACAAGGAATAATATGTATAATATTTTTAAAAATGTTGCAAAAAAGAGAAATCCAGAACAATAGATAAAGCAGAGACTACATGTAGACTCAAAAAGCTAACCCGCAGAACGATCTGGAGATACTGAGTTTAATTTAGTATGCATGGGTCTCATGACACATTCATTCCATTCCTGTGGAACTTGTGTTCTGGTCCCTGAGGAGGCATGTATAAGATGGTTCAATTAAGTATTATTGGTAGGGCAAGGTGTGGTTGATAACCTAGCTCTCTATCTATAGGGAAATAGATGGGTCAAATATTGTGGATACTTACAGATGTAACAAATTAGAAATAGCATTAGGAAATCTTTCTAAAGGAAGAAATCTTTCAAACATGGTGTTGAGAGGAAAAAGTGAGGTAACAGGACCTGTAACGTGATTTACTTAGGCAAATTTAAAACAAACACACAACAAAACAGTACCGTGTTTCAAATATACGTAAGTGGTCCAAGAAAAATGTTAAACACATTGGAGTAATTTCCTACAGATGGAGGAGTGGATTGGAGTGGAGATTGAAGTTAAGGAAGAAAAAGAATGTGAAACAAGATGAAGGCCTTGCATGGCCAGTTGATGATGGTTGTTCCAGGATCTTGGGAATAACACCAACTTGGTTCTCTGCATTTCAGGTTTTATGTTTATTTGCTAAATTCTATTAAGATTCTCACTTGCACACCAGCTCCAAATTAGGTACCTGACTATGATTTTACATATTGTTGCCAGGAAATAAAGTAGGATTGTCCTGTAATTATTTAATTTCTAGAAGGCACTGTATACCAGAATTCTAATGTCACTGTTAAACAAATGGGTATCTTCTTCCAAAATCATGCTTTTTTAAAAAGAAGATTTATTTATTTATTTGAGGGGGGAGGGTCAGAAGGAGAGAATCTTCAAGTAGACTCCCTGCTGAGTACAGAGCCCCACTTGGGGCTCCATTCCAGGGCCCATGAGATCATGACCTGAGCTGAGACCAAGAGTCGGACGCTCAACTGACTGAGCCACCCAGGCGCCCTCAAAATCATGCTTTTAAATTACCATGGGAATATGTTGTCTTTTCCATTCTTTCTCAGAGGTGTTAATTTCTGGAGAACCATAATCAACTTTATGTGTGATTTTACTCAATAGAAGTTCATTTTGCTCAGTACTTTCTTACTCCTTGTCAATGACCAAGGTTAACATTTTAAAACTCTTCTGGATGAATGGTTAGGTTTTCACTACTTTTTCCAATTTCTTGAAAATGAAGTTCACAAAGAAGTTTGAAAGAATTATACCTTGGTCTGAAGATATTTTAAAAGTGAAGGTTTGGCTGGAAATTTAACCTGGCTCAAAGCTGACCACACTGTGTTCACTTGATACAAAGTTCTGAAATTCATTTTAAGGCATAGGAATGAGAAGATTTTTCATGTAAATTCTCCTCTTGAATTACTAGGTCCATTTCCTTGTCCCTTCTATAAAGCAAATTTACTGTCTTCCTGATGAAATTCTGATTTAATTTTTTTTATTGATTCCTTATTGTGTGCCAAGACACATATGTTATATTATTAATCATAGGTAAGTTTGCCTTGCCTGAGAAGTTTAATAAGATTTTAATGATGGTAAGACCACTTAGTTGATGCTGATTGGTATATTGCCACTCCAAATGTGGTGTGAGTCAATAGAATCACCTGGGAGATTTTCAGACCTACAGAGACTCATGCACAATCACAGACCTAGTGAATCAAAAGTTGCATTATAGAATAAGATCTCTAGGCAATTCTTACATAGATTGAAGTTTGAGAAGCACTGGGCATTATTCCTTGGCATCTGGACAGTGATGTCAAGTTGAAGAAAAGCTATTTTTAAACTAAATCTAATTTTACATCGTTGTGCTTGCTCTTCTGATTACTTCTACATTCATTCATTATTTCATTAAGTCATTTATTCATTCAAATAAACACTGTGTGAATGCTTGTTATATATCGGGCTCTATATTAGGGATATGTAAAAGCCAACAAGACATGCTTAGGAATTCCTGGTTTTTTGAATGCTAAAATAAAAGCAGAAAAAAGCCCAGAAGCTGGGGTGAAATGTGCTTATTTGTCCTCTGGGAAAGGTTCCCAGCCCAGTGGTCTGACAGTAGCAACACAGGTTATGGAGACAACCATCCAGACCCTGTTCAGTGGCATTGGTTGTGCCGTGGAAGCTCTCAGCAAGGCATTTAGGCCGGAATTGGGTCCTGCTTGGCTGGAGAAGCTTGGTGTCTGGGATCTCAGTCAGGCCTGAGCCAGGTCCAGCTGTCCAACTCAGAGCTGGCTTCTGGCACCCAGGCCTGCCTCCTGAGCTTCAGGGATGGCTTAGTGAGCAAAGAATGAGAGAATAGAATCTGAATGACAGGGCAGGGTAAGACGTGTCCAGTAAGGGATATCTTCTATAAGCCTGTGTGGTCTGATTCGGGTGCTGTGAGCAATGGTTTTCAGGATTATGATGGAACAGGAATGATTGGGTTCCAGTGGAAAACGCTGGAAAACATTGCATCTGGGCTTAGTCCCAAGGGGTGGCAGGAAAAGGAAATGCCACAGGCAAGTTCTTTTATATTAAGTTTTACGGCACACCAAAATCATGTTGCATTAGAATTTTAAAAATAATGTGTACATTGATTTCATAAATCTGGCTTCAGAACTAAGAGTTGAGGAATATCTGATAGCCAGTCCCTTTTATGCAAATTAGCCACATAGTGAATTGGTCTAGAAGGAGACACGAGAATTGTCTAATAGCACCTGCCATCTGTCCAGATCCAAATACCTGCATTTTTGGTCTTTTTTCTTTCTCTATTTAGTGTCTGTTTCTGTTAAGTTGGAAATATGGTTAAGAAAAGGACCAGGAAACAAACTCCAGTTATGGGAAGAAAATAGCTTTGGTGAGATGAATTTCCTTCTTCCTTTCTAACCCATGATGCAGAGAGCAATCCTTAGGATCTATCTACACGGTATCTGATGGCCAGATGGAAGAGGAAGGAAGAAAACATTTGAGGTATCTGACTGCTCATTGGGTAATTTGTGAAATACTGTAGATTTGGTTGTAGAATTGGCTGTAGATATGGCCTCATGAAATCTTTGTCATATATATAATTTTGTTCATCCTTGGATAAGCTATTTAATATTTGCGAGGGTCAGTTTCCTTACCTGTAAAGTGAAGGTAGGTAGGCCACACCAAGATTAAATGAAATAATGTTTATTGCATTTAATTAGGGCAGTGACTGACACATTGTCCTCTGGGAAAGGTTCCCAGCGCAGTGGTCTGACAGTAGCAACACAGGTTATGGAGACAACCATCCAGACCCTGTTCAGTGGCATTGGCTGTGCTGTGGAAGCTCTCAGCAAGGCATTCAGGCTGGAATCAGGTCCTGCTTGGCTGGAGAAGCTTGGTGTCTGGGATCTCAGTCAGGCCTGAGCCAGGTCCAGCTGTCCAACTCGGAGCTGGCTTCTGGCACCCAGGCCTGCCTCCTGAGCTTCAGGGATGGCTTAGTGAGCAAAGAATGAGAGAATAGAATCTGGATGACAGGGCAGGGTGAGACGTGTTCAATAAATACTCATAAAATAAGTTCTATATAAATAAATAAATTCTAGCTTTTAGAGTAGGGTCAAAATTTACACATAATGACTGGTGGGTTTTTCCACAAGGTATCAGGCTCTTGTGGAAATTGTTTTCTGTAATTCAGCACACTTTGTCCTTGAGTCTCCCAGCCTGCCTTGACCGGACAACTTATTCTTTCCTATTCAGGTATTTTCAGTCCAATCCATGACCTCTCAGCTAAATTCAAATGTTATCTCAATTAGCGTACAGTTTCTACCTTACCTGCCCTTACGTATATTCTCAGTTTGCCATGTTGTCTTTATGCCTCCTTTTTGTCCTTCTTTGCCACTCATGGGTGATCTATTTTCACAGAAGATGGGGTGCCTGGGTGGCTCAGTTGGTTAAGTGACTGCTTTCAGCTCACGTCATGATCCTGGAGTCCCGGGATCGAGTCCCGCATCGGGCTCCCTGCTCAGCAGGGAGTCTGCTTCTCCCTCTGACCCTCCCCCCTCTCATGCTCTCTCTCTCTCTCTCATTCTTTCTCAAATAAATAAATAAAATATAAAAATAAAACCAGACTATTTTCATAGAAGAGCTTGTGTATTATTATTCTGGCATCAGGAAAGTGATATATGAGGTCATGTTGTCCTCTGCTTGAGTTTTGTCCCACTTGGGACAAAAGTGAGCCTGTTCCCTAAACTTCCTGACCTGGCATCCACTGAGGTGTTGTTGGCCCAGCTGGTCTTGGGGTGGCTTGGTAACAGTTGGCCTTTGCCTCCAAATGCAAAAGCTCTCACATTGGTAGCTATCACTCTCTTGACCTCAGACATCTTCCTGCCTACTTGCCACCCCCAACACCCATATCACTCTTTTTCCTTCATGGGGGGCAGGGTCAGGAATGCTTGATAACTTTTTCTGCCTCGCCCTAGAGTAGAACCTACATAGTTGTCCTTATGCCCACCTGCCCTTGCCTATTACTGCTCTAACTCTTCCATGTTGAATGTGAGACTTTTCTAAGAAGCTTGCTGTCTTCCTAGGTTAGGAGAGGAGAGGCATAAGCCCTGATATTTATCAATTCAGGCCTGAACTATCTGGGTTGTTCTTTCCACAGGTTTTTGTTGTTGGTTTACCTTCTGAATAGTGATTGAGGAACCTTGAGTTTGGATGCTTTCTGTCTTGACTTGTGCTCACTGCTCTTCTCCTGGTCCCTGGAGAGGCTTACTGGGTCCTTTGTAGCAGGAACTTCTTTACTTCACACCCCCATCTTTCTTATCATATGAGTCATTGTAAAAATTCTGTGCTACAATTGTCCATGCTTAGATCTTGACATGTAATGCTTAGAGTTTCTTAGAAAATTCTCCCCCCACCCTTAGCTTGCCTGATTGTTGCAAATCAAAGAAAAAATAGAAGGAAAAAGATATGAAGAGAACCGTTTTAATAGGTAGTTAGGCAGAAAATGCTTAATTAGGTGCTTACAAAATAGTTAGAGGGCCAGGAACAAATTCTTGGCTGAGCTTCCAGGAATAAATCAGAGGAGTACCAGGAACTGCCCATCATTATAGCTGATCTGCACCAGTATGGGGAGTCTGCCACGCAGATGTTTGTTTCTGGACTGTACCACCTCACACATGATCCAAACCATGAAAACGGATGCTCTGGTCCTGTTTCTTCACATTCACAATGCTAAGGACCAGACATTGAGTTCTTTCTTACTTCTGCTACAGAACAATCAAAACCTTCCATGGCTATGCATGTCCAAGCTCAGACTCTGCCTCCTGTCTCCCTCCTGCATCACAAGCAGTGCATCTACTTGGTAGAGATCATCAATGGATGAAACCCAAGCTACACAGGGCCTAGGGTGTCCTTAGGTCTCCCTTCTCTAGTGGGACAGTAGAATACACTTCAAGAGGGCTGGGTTGGGGTTATGGGAAAAAATCCACACTCAATGCCGTAGGGAGGGAAGCCTAAGCAGTCAGCGGGTTGGAATTGTGAGATAGAATCTGTGCTGGAGATTGTGGATGGAGGGAAGGGTAAGGTTTTGGAGAGCACCTGCCATCTGTTCTCCTTTTAGATTTTTTCCCCCTAACAAGTGGTATGTATATAAATATTCATGAATACAACCTTTTTTGGACTACAGCAGGAGCAAATCTCCTTCAATGTCAAACAGCGGATATGGCCTGGATCCCGATGAATAACTTTTGCATTTATTTGCCTCAAACATATGTTGGTTAAGTAAAGTTAGATTCCATGAGTATTTATGGAACATGTACTATATATCTGAGGTGCTTCAGTTAGTAAGGAGGAGATTTACATTTATTTGTTTATTCTTATCAAGCTATTAGGTTTCACTACCATACAAGAAACTTAAGAGAAAGAGGCTATTTACTTATGAAAATTGCCCGGAAGAGGAAAAATAGATCTGAAGCAAGTAACACGCATAAAGAGCTACCGTGGAGGATTTGCAATACTACCATTCCAAGTCTTCATTGTTGTTCCTGTTGTGTTGTGTGAACTCCCCTGCAATGGCCCTTGAAACTGCCCCTCCAGTGACCCACAGTGAAAATAGGAAATCTTCCCATTCTCCAGCATTGACTTCATGAAATTGGAATTTTATTACCTTATTTGTGGCTCTCCTTCTCTGTCAGGAAACAGTCAGCCAGGTACTTTCAGGCTTTTCACACATATCTAAATCACCTTGTTTTCCAGCCCTTAGGAAAAGCATCATTTTTCTTCCTTGAAACTCTGACCCTGTAACGCGTTTACCCCACAGCGTTGTCTTCCTTTGAGGAGGAAAGACCCTATTTCACTGAATGAAATGGCTTGACTGCCCTTTGCGTCTTGGCGTGCAGATGCATGTATTCTGGTACTGAATTATCCTGCCTCCTGAAATACAGCCATTGTGCTTGGTCCCACTTGTGTCAGCTCCTGTATGGTTATGTTACACTTAGTTTATTTGCCATTACAGCGTGGGAAGGGGCGGCTGGTTAATAATGCTGTTCAGGGATAGAAGCACTGAAGATGATGCAGAACAGTCGACAAGTCCATTTGTTTTTAAACATTATGGGCTTAACATTTAACAGATATAATACATATTTTTCAGTGGACAGTCTTTCCATGTCATGGTTGGAGCCCACCCTTCAGAGAGTCTGCTTTCCTACAACAAAGAGGTGCTTTATATACTACAAAAGTTCCAAAATTGATAAATAGAAAATACTTTTGTTTGGTATTTTATTATGAACATAGAGCTCTACTAAAGAGAGGAAAATAATAAAATTCATCTGTCAAAGTTCTGATTGATCAATCCTGAGAACCTATACATCTTAATGACACAGATGACATCTGGTGCTTTCTTGCCCAATATAGAATTTTGCAACCCACTTCTATCCTTTTAATTTGTCAGGTGGGTTATGTTGGTATATGGAAATTCCCTGGAGGACAAAGTTTTACTATATAGAAGGATTCTCTGGCTTTATAATTGCTTACTGATTATGTGTTCTGGAAATCTAGGGAATGGATAGCAAAGGTTTTGTTTGTTATTTTTGTGAGGGATTTTTTTTTTTTGCTCCTTTTTGCCTGTTACTTATGATGCTTTTCCCAATGCTTGAATTTCAAGTTATGTTCCTTCTTTAGTATGTTTGCATCAATACCATTCTATTTGAAACCAAACCTGGCAAAGTAAAAATAAGTGAAGAGTTGGAATTATGATCTTGGTAATTCAGTCAACAGAAAAAATTGCTTTAACCTTTTAAAGTAAAGAGCTGGTTTCAAGGATGCATGATTATTTCTGGCCAGTTGTATGCACTGCTTTTTGTTTCTTTTGCTTACATCTCCATTTTAGGGGTTGACCTAGACTCACTCTGGCTCTCTGGCGTTACAGTCATGTCTAAGGAGCTCTTAATGAAATTCCAAGGCATGGAGTGAAACGAGGTGTTAAAGATTGTGGGTTAGAATAGCAGACTGAGTAATTTGTAATCAGAATCCAGAGTATCTATTAATCTCCAAGTAAAAACAGATTCACTTAGCATACACATGAGTTCAGTCTTCAATATCTTAATGGACTTAATGTCACCTGGATAAGGAACTTTTTGCTCAGAGCCTTGATTTTTCCACTCAAATACTGGTATACTCTGGGCTATTACATGAGTATTCTGAGGATTAGTTCTTAAGTGATAGTTGACTTACCCAGCATTCACATATTGGTATTATGCCTAAAAACCAGATAGAACAAAGAATTTGATGAATAACTAAATTAAGTAACAGCCCCTTGTACTTTTCATATAGGATCATCTTTCACATTCTCCTGTGAGGCCAATACACTACAACTTATAATAAGATGGCTTCTGTTTTCTAAGCGATGGTCCCTTAGGAAGGTGTAGGTTTCTGCCTGGTAGAAGAACTCCAATCAGACACATTGTCCACAAGGACTTTCATAACAAGAGAAGCCTACAGTGTTGCAGCTCTGGGGAGACAAGGGGCAAGAACAGGTAGAAGGTAAATGTGAACTCAAGGATAACAAGTATCTGGGGTGAATACAGACATTGAGAGTCATTATGATTGTAGTGATTTTATCAAGAAGATGTCCAGTTACCTTTGATATCATTTGATTAAGAACATGAAATCCATTTTGGGAAGTTTACCAACCTAATAACTTAAATAAATAAAAATTAAAACCTTTTGATACACAAAGGGTTATACTTTCCATTATCTGCTAAACTTGGCTTCCTGAGCAGCTATAGGAGGAGACTGGAAACTAGTGCAAACTGGCTATATTTGATCTATAGATGTGTGCATTCAGTGGAATGGAAGCTTCCAGTATGTCACTCAACCCAGCTCCAGCCCAGACCTGTGCCATTTGCTTTAGGGCCACACCTGAAAATAAGAATGGAGATTTCTATATATTCACAAATAATAATAAGAAAAAAAAAAAAGAAAATTAAACCCTGCCCCCCCATTTCCTCTCCTCATTTGATTACTAGATTTCATTTTCTGTAAAAGCCTACAGAAATTATTAGCTTGTACTTTCAGTTTTGTTCAAAACATTTATTCAAAATTAAACTACATCTTCTAATGTATAAAATAGGTATAAAATAGCAAAAAGAATTGAAAGCATGTAGATTTGAAATAACCCAAAGATTGTTTTTTAGAGGATTGCTTTTAATGATTATGGAGGATTAGAAACATGGAAAATTCCAGAGTTAAAAAAAAAATCCATGTCCTCAATTTAGCTGGTGTGAAAGAAACATGATGATACTCAGAAGTTCTTGATGGAAGAACTTCCTTCTTCCTCTGGGACCTGTAGATCTTTGACCAGGTGAGCAGTATGGGGAGAATGTGCATGACAACTTTGGGAGAGGGGGCTGGTCCAGCCAGCTGCACAGAACTCATCCTGTAGATCATTGGCGTGAAGACATTATGGCTTATTCGCTTTCTGTTTGGAATAAGAAAGTGGGCAGATTGTTAAACATTTTATTTAAAAACAGAATTTGTAAGACCTGAACAATATTCCAGTCTTATTAAGTGTGTGCTATATATTCTTTCTAAGTAAATGGCTTCATGTCCCTAAGAGAGGGATATTTACTCTCTGAGGCTCTATAACTTCTAGCCCTCCCCTTTGCATTTCATATTGATCTGCTCCCCACCGAGTAAGCTGCTGTCTTCTTGTGCTCTCTCTACTTTCTGTAATTAAAAGTGCTTTCTGAAAGGGAACTGGAAACCATTTATGCTAAGGGCTAAAACTAAGGAAATGAATAGAAATTTGAGCATCACCTAGAACGTGGAGGAAGGACATGGGGCTTTCTAACCATCTCATCCTTACTTTATATGATATAGACTCATATAGACCAATTGTTTACAAAGTGAAGGAGGGGAGCATGAGTATCCCAGAAGGTGCTCAAGATAATCCATGTTAGAATACATACACATGGAGGGCTCCTGGGGGGCTCGGTCAGTTAAGCAACTGCCTTTGGCTCAGGTCATGATCCCGGGGTCCTGGGATTGAGCCCCAATTTGGGCTCCCTGCTCAGCGGGGAGTCTGCTTCTCCTTTTCCCTCTGCCCTTCCCTTCTGCTCATGTTCTCTCTGTCTCTCTCAAATAAATAAATACAATAAAAAAAAGAGAGTACATACACATGTATGTGTAAACACACATCCAAACTCATATTTTAAATTTACATTTCTGGGTATTTTTTTATATAGATAATTTGTTAGCACTTAGTACAGGTATATAACATATTTAAATAAACATATAGGAGCTGTGATGGTTACTTGTATTTGTCATCTTGACTGGGCTGTGGGATTCCCACATAACTGATAAAATATTACTTCTGGGTGTGTCTGTGGGGGTGTTTCCAGAAGAGATTAACATTTGCATTGGTAGAATGGGTCAAGAAGATAGTTCTCACCAGGGTGGGTGGGCACCATCAATTTTCTGGGGACTTGGTAGAATGAAGTGGTAGAGGAAGGGTGAATTGGCTTCTGCTTGAGCTGGCACATTCAGGTTCTCCTGCTCTAGGACATCTCCACTCCTGGTTGTTGAGCCTTCTGACACACACAGGGACTTAGTCTAGTCGCCTCTCCATTCTCAAGCCTTGTGGTTTGGCCTGGAACTATACCATCAGATTGCCTGGGCTTCCAGCTTGCAGAAGGTGGGTCAAAGGAACCTTCAGCCTCTACAGCTGTTTGACCCAATCTCTCATAATAAATCTTTTTCTATATGTATATGAGTATATATATGTATGCATATCTCTACATCTATATCTATCCTGTTGGTTCTTTGGCCTTGGAGAACACTAACAGTTACAGAGGTCATGATCAACAATTGTTTTTTCCTGATCAAACTGTAATTTCAAATATTTTGGAGATTACTTATTTAGACAATCCTCTGTGCACTTGCTGTTACTGTTTTTCAAATATTTGTTGTAATACTTACTTAATGAAATAATTTGTCTTTATAGTTACTCCTTTTGGTGTCTCTGTTCTCACACTTGATCATTGGTCAAATGTATTCTATTTTGTCAGATGGTGAGGGCTCTGCAGATGGTTCTTAGTTGGGCTCTGGGGGTCTGACTTCTGGAGACTATGCTTATTTTTTTCATATCTCACCTATGCCTGTAAGGTGATGCTAACTATATTTAATCCAGTATTCCCACGTGCTTTTAAAAGATATATCATATAGGATTTGTGAAAAGATGGCAGAGGAGTAGGGGACCCTATTCCAGCCAGTCCCCGGAATAGAGCTGGATATCTACCAGACCACTCTGAACACCCACGAAATCAGCCTGAGATGTAAGAAGATAGATCTGGATCTCTACAAACAGAATATCGCAGGCAGTTGGTTTTGAGGTATGAAGCAGCAAGCCATGATTCTGCAAGCAGATATCGGAGGATAAACGGAAGGGGAGGGAGCCAGCCTTTGGGATCCTACACCTCTGGTGAGCGATAGCCTCCTGTGCTGTGGATGGGGCACAGACTCACAGACCGGTAGCAATGGGGAAAGGACTTTAGGGCAGCCCCCAGACTGAAACCTGGAGCAGCGGGGCCTTGCGTGCAAACTGGGGTGGCTGGTGGTTTTAGAAGCACAAAGGGCAGAGATGTGCCCCGACATGGAGGTGAGGACTGGGAGCACTGCTGAGGGGATCACAACCCAGGATGCTGCAGTTTATAGCAGCACAGACAGAAATGGAGATAGTGTGGACTGGAGAGCTCACTTAAGAACAGACTGTGATCTTTCTGCTCTGAGGCAGAGGGTTGGAAATGATCTCTTCTGCTCTGACTCTCGGGAGAGTTGCAGAAAGCCACCAGGGAAAGCTGCCAGAGAACAAAAGCCCCCCCCAAAACCAGTTTTCACTGAGCCCATCCCCTGCCACGGGGGGCAGGGCAACTCTGCCCAAACGTAGTTGCCTGTGTAACAGTGCAGTAGGCCCCTCCCCCAGAAGACAGGCTGGGAAAACAGGAGGCTGGCAACCCTAAGGTCCCTATAAAACAGGTGCATCTTGCTTGGGTTGTGGTCAATAATTTGGACTCTGTACATTCCCACAACCACCCCTCAACAGAATGACTAGGAGGAGGAACCCCCAAAATAGAAAAGACTCAGAGACTGTGACATAACCAAGATGTCAGAGATGGAATTCAGGGTAGCAATTGTGAAGACAATAGCTAGAATGGAGAAATCAATTAATGGCAACATAGAGTCTCTAAGGGCAGAAATGAAAGCTGAATTGGCAGAACTTAAAAATGCTATCAATGAGATCCAACCTAATCTAGATAATCTAACAGCTAGGGTAAGCGAGGCAGAAGAACGAATTAGTGATCTAGAAGACCAATTAATAGACAAGAAGGAAAAAGAGGAGGCCAAGGAAAAACAACTCGAAATCCATGAAAATAGAACCACAGAAATAAATGACACCCTGAAACGTTCCAATGTCAGAATTATTGGGATTCCTGAGGGGGTGGAGAGAGAGGACTAGAAGATATGTTTGAGCAAATCATAGCTGAGAACTTCCCTAATCTAGGGAATGAGATAAATATTCATGTCTAGAGGCAGAGAGGACCCCTCCCAAGATCAAGGAAAACAGCCCAACACCCCAGCATGTAATAGTAAAACTCGCAAATCTTAGAACCAAGGAAACCATCTTAAGGGCAGTTAGGGGGAAGAGATTCCTTACGCACAGAGGGAGGAACATCAGAATGTCAGACCTATCCACAGAGACCTGGCAAGCCAGAAAGGCCTGGCAAGATATATTCAGGGTACTAAACGAGAGGAACATGCAGCCAAGAATAAGTTATCCAGCAAGGCTGTCATTTAGAATGGATGGAGAGATGCAGAGCTTCCAAGACCAGCAGAAACTGAAAGAATATGTGACCACTAAGCCAGCCCTGCAAGAAATATTAAGGGGGGTTCTGTAAAAGGAGAAAGACCCCAAGAGTGATATAGAACAGAAATTTACAGAGACAATCTATAAAAATAGGTCTTCACAGGCAACATGATGACAATGAATTCATATCTTTCAATAATCACTCTCAACGTGAATGACCTAAATGCTTCCATAAAATGGCACAGGGTTGCAGATTGGATAAAAAGACAGGACCCATTCATATTCTGTCTACAAGAGACTCATTTTGAACCTAAAGATACATCCAGACTGAAAGTAAAGGGATAGAGATCCATCTTCCATGCCAACGGGCCTCAAAAGAAAGCTGGGGTAGCAATTCTTATATCAGACAAATTAGATTTTAAGCTATAGACTGTAGTTAGAGACACAGAAGGACACTATATCATTCTTAAAGGGTCTATCCAACAAGAAGATCTAACAATTGTAACTATCTATGCCCCTAACATGGGAGCAGCCATCTACATAAGCCACCTGTTAACCAAAAGAGTCATATTGATAACAATACGTTAATTGTAGGAGACCTCAATACTCCACTCTCAGCAATGGACAGATCATCTAAGCAGAAAATCAACAAAGAAACAAGAGCTTTGAATGACACACTGGACCAGATGGACCTCATAGATATATACAGAACATTCCACCCTAAACCAATAGAATACTCATTCTTCTCGAGCACACATGGAACTTTCTCCAGAATACATCACATACTGGGTCACAAATCAGGTCTCAACCCATACCAAAAGATTGAGATTATTCCCTGCATATTCTCAGACCATAATGCTTTAAAACTGGAACTCAATCACAAGAAAAATTTGGAAGAAATTCAAACGCTTGGAAGTGAAAAAACACTCTGCTCAAGAATGTTTGGGTCAACCAGGAAATCAAAGAAGAACTTAAACAATTCATGGAAACCAATGAGAGTGAAAACACATTGGTCCAAAACCTATGGGATACTGCAAAGGCGGTGCTAAGGGGGAAATACGGAGCCATCCAGGCCTCACTCAAAAAAATAGAAAAATCCCGAATTCACCAACTAACTTTAAAGAACTAGAGAAAAAGCAACAAATGATGCCTAAGCCACGCATTGGAAGAGAAATAATTAAGATTAGAGCAGAGATCAGTGAATTAGAAACCAGAAACCCAGTAGATCAGGTCAACAAAACTAGAAGCTGGTTCTTTGAAAGAATAAGATCAATAAACCACTGGCTGGACTTATCCAAAAGAAAAGGGAAAGGACCCAAATTAATACAATTATGAATGAAAGGGGGGAGATCATGACTAACACCAAGGAAATAGAAACAATTATTAGAAATTATTATATGCCAATAAACTGAGCAACCTGGAAGAAATGACTGCCTTCCTGGAAACCTATAAACTCCCAAGACTGAAACAGGAAGAAATTGACAATCTGAAGAGGCCAATAACCAGTAACAAGATTGAAATAGTGATCAAAAACCTCCCAAAAAACAAGAGTCTGGGACCTGATGGATTCCCTGGGGAATTCTACCAAACATTCAAAGAAGAAATAGTACCTATCCTCCTGAAGCTGTTTCAAAATAGGAAAGCTTCCAGATTCATTCTATGAGGCCAGCATTACCTTAATCCCCAAACCAGACAAAGACCCCATCAAAAAGAATTTCAGACTGATATCCCTGATGAATATGGATTCCAAAATTCTCAACAAAATCCTAGCTAATAGGATCCAACAATACATTTAAAGGTTCATCCCCCATGACCAAGTGGGATTTATCCTTGTGCTGCAAGGGTGGTTCAACATTTGCAAATCAATCAATGTGAAAGAACACATTAATAAGAGGAGAGAGAAGAAACATATGGTCCTCTCAATTGATGCAGAAAAAGCATTTGAGAAAATACAGTATCCTTTCCTGATTAAAACTCTTCAGAGTATAGGGATAGAGGGAACATTCCTCAAGTTCATAAAATCCATCTATAAAAAACCCACAGCGAATATCATCCTCAATGGGGAAAAGCTGAGAGCCTTTCCCTTAAGATCAGGAACACGATGAGGATGCCCACTCTCTCCACTATTGTTCAACATAGTACTAGACGTCCTAGCAACAGCAATCAGACAACCGAAAGAAATAAAAGGTATTCAAATTGGCAAAGAAGTCAAACTCTCTCTTTTCACAGACGACATGATACTTTATATGGAAAAGCCAAAAGACTCCACCGCCAAATTATTAGAACTCATACAGCAATTCAGTAATGTGGCAGGATACAAAATCAATGCACAGAAATCAGGTGCTTTCTTATACACTAACAATGCAACTGTAGAAAGAGAAATTAAAGAAATGATTCCATTTACAGTAGCACCAAAAACCGTAAGATACCTCAGAATAAACCTAACCAAAGAGGTAAAGGATCTATACTCTAGGAACAATAGAACACTCATGAAAGAAATTGAAGAAGACACAAAAAGATGGAAGAACATTTCATGCTCATGGATCGGAAGAATAAACCTTGTTAAATTGTCTGTGCTACCCAGAACAATCTATACCTTCAACGCCATCCCGATGAAAATTCCAATGACATTTTTCAAAGTGCTGGAACAAACAATCCTAAAATTTGTATGGAATCAGAAAAGACCCTGAATCACCAAGGAAATGTTGAAAAAGAAAAACAAAGCTGGGGGCATCACATTGCCTGATTTCAAGCTATATTACAAAGCAGTGATCAACAAGACAGCACAGCACTGGCACAAAAACAGACATATAGACCAATAGAACAGATAAGAGAGCCCAGATATGGACCCTCAACTCTATGGTCAAATAATCTTCAACAAACCAGGAAATAATATACAATGGAAAAGACAGTCTGTTCAATAAATGGTGCTGGGAAAATTGGACAGCTATATACAGAAGAATGAAACTCGACTATTCTCTAACACCATACATAAAGATAAACTCAAAATGGATTAAAGACCTCAGTGTGAGACAGGAATCCATCCAAATCTTAGAGGAGAACTTAGGCAGTAACCTCTTTGACATCGACCACAGCAACTTCTTTCAAGATACATCTCCAAAGGCTAGTGAAACAATAGCAAAAATGACTTTTGGGACTTCATCAAGATAAAAAGCTTCTGCACAGCAAGGAAAACAGTCAACAAAACAAAGAGGCAACCCACAGAATGGGAGAAGATATTTTCAAATGACACTACAGACAAAGCACTGATTTCCAAGATCTATAAAGTTCTTCTCAAACTCAACACTTAAAAACAAATAATCGAGTCAAAAAATGGTCATGAACAGACACTTCTCCAAAGAAGACATACAAATGGCTAACAGACACATGAAAAAATGTTCATCATCATTAGCCATCAGGGAAATTCAAATCAAAACCACATTGAGATACCACCTTACACCAGTTAGAATGGCAAAAATTGGCAAGGCACGAAACAACAAATGTTGGAGAGGTGGTGGAGAAAGGGGAACCCTCTTACACTGTTGGTGGGAATGCAAGTTGGTACAGCCATTTTGGAAAACAGTGTGGAGGTGCCTCACAAAATTAAAATAGAGCTACCCTATGACCCAGCAATTGCACTCCTGGGCATTTACCCCAAAGACACAGATGTAGTGAAAAGAAGAGCCATATAGCCAAATGGTGGAAAGAGCTGAGCTGCCCTTCAACAGATGAATGGGTACAGAAGATGTGGTCCATATATAAAATGGAATATTACTCAGCCGTCAGAAAGGATGAATACCCAACTTTTACATCAACATGGATGGGACTGGAGGAGATTATGCTAAGTGAAATAAGTCAAGCAGAGAAAGTTAATTATCATATGGTTTCACTTATTTGTGGAACATAAGGAATAATATGGAGGACATTAGGAGAAGGAAGGGACAAATGGAGGGGGGAGATCTGGAGGGAGAGATGAACCATGAGAGACTATGGACTCTGAGAAACAAACTGAGGGTTTTAGAGGGGAGGGGGGTTGGGGGGATGGGCTAGCCCGGTGACTGGTGTTAAGGAGGGCACGTACTGCATGGAGCACTGGGTGTTATATGAAAACAATGAATCATGGATCACTACATCAAAAATTAATGATGTATTGTGTGGTGACTAACATAACATAATAAAATAAAATAAAATAAAATAAAATAGATATATCATATATACCATAATTCCAGAAATGGAGTATATTAAATTTCAATCAGGGTACATGCTACCTTACTAGCTTTCTATTTTGTTTTAATATGCAGCTGAATAAATTCCTCATCATTACTTGATTTTTTTCCCGAATTCCTATTATTATCTGGTCATTCTTTTAGAAAATTCAGTGTTAATTTTGTCAAGTTCAAAAAGAAATTGCCATCGAGAATTTCATTATTCTGTCAATTAATATGATTACAACACACTTGGAGATGTGCTCTAGCAATTTCCTCCTACTCCTAGTCAGAGAGCTACTCTGTCTCATATAAATAGAAATTTTGAAACCATCATTTCCTCCAGGTCTGGCACATATATTAATAAGATAGGGCTATTAAGAACATTTTCAAATTTACAGGAAAATTGAAAATTTGAGGCTGAACTCCCAAGTACCCACTCCTTGCCTCTAACATTCTATCATACTTGCTTTACTGTATATCAATACTTCCAACCATCTGTATTTTATCTTTTGATGTGCTGCAAGGTAAATTGCAGATATCAATATACTGCCTGATACATAAAACTTCAGTGTGCATATCATTAACCAGAGTTCAACATTTGTTTACAGCTTTTATTCCTTTCATTAAAATTTAGATACAATTATGTATGAATCCTAAATGTAAATTTACTGAGTTTTAAAAATTGCACACTTGAATCTCTATCAAGATATTGAACATTTTCTCCCCATCAAGATATTGAACATTACTGTCACCTTATAAATTTTCCCTATGCTAGAGGCAGCTGTTTTTTTTTTTAAATTTTTATTTATTTGAGAAAAAGCGAGAACAAGAGAGAGAGAGGGCACAAGAAGGGGTGAGAGGGAGAGGGAGAAGCAGCCTCCCTACTGAGCAGGGAGCCCGACTTGGGACTCCAACCCAGGACCCTGGGATCATGACCTGAGCCGAAGGCAGATGCTTAACTGACTGAGCCACCCAGGCGCCCTAGGCAGCTGTTTTCGTATGTTCGATTTGCAGACTTGTAATGCATAAAGTGACTCTATAGGTAAGTAATGCTTTTGGCTGCAAGTAACAGGAAACCGGACATAAGTGAATATCAAGTAGAATTAAATTTTTTCATATAACAACAGGGAGGAAGGCAGCTGTTGGTATTAATTCAGTGGCACAATGATGTCAAGGAGGATATCCCTGGGATTCACCTGATTTTCTTTCTGTATTTCAAATAGCAGTGTAACTGCTGGCATTGTTCAACAAAATTCATTTATTCAGAAAATATCTAGGTATGTTCTAGGTACTTTCTAATGCTTGGAACAGAGCAGAAAACAAAGAAATAAAAGCTCTTGTCCTCCACATAGGAATATAAGGGAAGACACAACCTAGGTGTGACTGTCCGTTTATCATGAAGGCAAAAACTTTCACAGAACACCATTGATCCTTTTGGCACAGTTCTTATTTCTCACTGAATGGTGTTTTAAAAAAAAGAGCATTTGTATTTTCTAATCTCTTTTCTGTGAGGAGATTTGGAATAACTTTGGTGTCAGCTGATCAACACTGTTTGCCACAGGAATGTTGGGAACTAATTTATGATCTACTCGATTTCCTTGCACTTGTAGATTGTCTCAGCACTTAGACTAGCAACAAGATGAGAGTGGGATGGGTTTTTATCACACTAGAGGGAATGGCATCATTTTCCTTTTCAAGAGTGATGGGTTCTACCCTCAACTTCTCCCTAATGCCAACAGTAGGAAAGTTTTTGTAGACCCTCAGTCACTGGCGTGTGGCCTTGGATAGAACAAGAGCCCTGAATGGAGAATCAGGAGACTGGGTTTCTAAGGGTGTCTCTGGCTTGCTTAGTGTGAAAATGTAGGTGAATTGTCTCATCTCTTTGGACCTCTGTTTCTTTATCTGTGAAGTGAGTGGATTTTATGCTTTCACTTTGGAGTAGTGTGGAGCAACTTTTGAAGTCTAGTCAACAGACGAAGCACCTCCCTCTTGTAGGGACACTCCTAAGGGTATTCCATTTGCGAAGAGAGCAGGCCTCAGCCAAACAAACATAGGAGAGAAGGACTGACCATTACAAATTACATATTGTAGTTTTGTAATGACAGTACGTCATGAATTTTTTGAGAACAAATGGACTTGTAAAAATGTTCTACATCTTCTTTGGTCTTTCTTTAGCTGTTATTCCCTCTCCTTCTGCAGTAGGCAGAATAATGGCCCTCCTGTAATGTCCACATCCTCATCCCTAGAATTTATGAATGTATTCTGTTATATGGCAAAGGGGGATGGAGCTTCTAATCAGCTGACTGTGAGTTGGGCAGACTATCTTTGTTTATCCTGGTTGACCTAGTGTGATTACAAGTGTCCTTACAAGTGAAAGAGGGAAGCAGGAGAGTCACTATCAGAGTGATATGAGGTGTGAGGGACCTGGTGGTCATTGATGGCTTTGAAGATGGATGAGCTGAGTGGGGCACATGGCCTGTAGAAGTTGAAAAAGGTAAAGAACCATTCTCCCCTAGGGCCTCCAGAAGGAGTTCAGCCATGCTGATGCTGCAGTCTTAGTCCAGAGAGACCAATTCAGACTTCTGATGCCCAAAACTGTGAAATAATAAATTTATGTTGTTTTAAGCTACTAAATTTATGGTAATTTGTTACAGCTGCAGTAGGAAACCAGTACACTTTCCCATATTACTATGTCTGATAAACTAAGTTCAAGAGAGCTAAGCAGAAGTTAGCCCAAGTGGAATCGTGTAAGCCAAGGCAAACATAATGCTGCATTTCAGCAGGATAGAGAATGTAGTATTAGAATATATGTTTTTATACGTCAAGATACAAAGGGAAGTGAAGCCATCACCTCTAGAGAATCAAGTAAGATTTTTACCTCCTCAAAGAGACCTATGTTATGGACATTATAAGGCCAAGGTTTCAGGAGGAAAAAGAATACTTTTCCTAAGTGCTAGAAAACGGGTGATTTAAACATATGCAAAAAGCCCAAAAGAACTTGGCTGACTCTTCCCTGGCGGTGGAGGAGAGCCACAAATAAGGTAATTCGATCCCCAATTCATGAAACCAGGATGGAAACATGTCCCCTGTTGGTCATGGGTCATTGTGGAGGTGGCTTCAGACTGAGTTCATATGCTACTAAAAGGACAAGAGATGGAGACTTGGAATCCAGTATTTTCATTTTCTAATCTTTCAACCTTATGTACGCTGTTATATCCCTGCTCTTTGCTTTGGTTTCCCTGCAGCCCCAGTCCCCACTCCCTGCAATCTTGAAAAATACAAATTTCCTTATAACAAGTTTTCTTTTGGACTGTTGAATATTTGTTTCGATAAGAACAATTGAAGATGTAGGAAACCCTTCATTGCACTGCAGAGGGTCTTTTTTTTTAAATAATTTTTTATTGTTATGTTAATCACCATACATTACATCATTAGTTTTTGATGTAGTGTTCCATGATTCATTGTTTGTGCATAACACCCGGTGCTCCACGCAGAATGTGCCCTCTTTAATACCCATCACCAGGCTAACCCATCCCCCCACCCCCCTCCCCTCTAGAACCCTCAGTTTGTTTTTCAGAGTCCATCGTCTCTCATGGTTCGTCTCCCCCTCCGACTTACTCCCCTTCATTCTTCCCCTCCTGCTATCTTCTTCTTTTTTTTTCTTAACATATATGCACTGCAGAGGGTCTTAAACAGAGTACACACTCCATGTGTGGAGTATTTGTTGAATCCACCTATGTTTCATCAACATGAGTTTAAGGTAAATCCATGGAAAACAATTTTCACTGGTGTCCAACACACTTCTTTTGTTTGCCTTTGAATGAGAGAGACTCATCCTGCAGTCCAAAGAAGAGATTATGTTCAAGAATAATGTTATATTGCAGGTCTTACCTTACAGAAAAGAAAATCTCTGAAGAGATATTCATATTAATTCAACATTTCCAAATGTTAAACAAATGCTGAATTATGAGATGTATTTGGGTTCATGTAGTCATTCCTTCTTTTTTTGTTGAGTTTGAAGATATGAATTCCAGGGTTTAGGCTGCATGGTTTCAGGCATGTGCTGGGGTGTCACATCAGCAGGTGAGAGTCACTTGTGCACATCTCTCCCCAAATCTGTGTTAAGTGATGTCATACTGGTAGCTTGAAATTGGTCATGGTGGGAATATGTGCACGATAGAAATGGGCAAATGCTACAAATCAGGATTCTTTTGCCCTTGGAGAACTGGTTGTGAAACTTTTATTAGCACAAAACTGATAATAGACCAAACCAAAATAGACCATGGGCTAAAAAGTGAATCAAAGTGGCTTAATTTTTTTGGCAGGGAGATGGGTATAGCAAATCATTCTGTTCCTATAAATTGTTTTTGTTAGGCCTCAGGTTTTTTCCCCTTACTCATAGTAAGGGTGTTGCTCTCTAAGTACAAAGAAATTCTAGCCCTTCTCGTTTGGCTTGGGCCTGGAACTCTAACACCTGTCTCCCAGTGCTGGGAGGCTGCTCACCTCTGTGCTTAGCTTTCTAGACTTGCAGCTACTGTTTTCTGCTGTGTGTGCACGTGTGTATGTGCTATAATTCTATACACATAAAGCCTACAGGCTGACTACAAAAGGGAGATTGGTTGACAAATTTTGAGGTTCTCTTCTCTGTAGTCTCCTGGTCTCTGAGACTTTGCCCTTATATTTTAGCCCCTGTGGCTGCCCTGACTTGGACCTCTGCCTTGTCAGCCCAGCAAGACACCTGTTTAAGCCTGAGCACTGTTCCTTCCTCACCTCTGTAAATTGAATGGTCTTAGGAAAAAAAGCCAAAGTGAGCGTAGAGTTCATTTCCTGTATTTTCCTTTTCTTAAGGAAAGCAAAGCCCCTTAAATAGAGCCTGCATTCTGCCTATAATGCCTTCAAATAATTTTAAATTATGTTGTCCTGCTTCCATAACTATGTTCCATAGGAGGGTTAGTTCAGTACCATCTACGTGTCACAGCCAGAGCTAAAAATCTGAGGGAAAGTTTTTACCTGTAAAAACATTATACAGTCTTCAGCAAAACTAATTTCAAAAGCCATTCAGTGTTGGATAATCCTGGTTGGAGGTAGTTCTTGTCATTCAGAAAAATTTCAGTCTTGGCCTTGATCTCCAAAAATAGAAATGACATTTCTCCAAAGAAGACATCCAAATGGCTAACAGACACATGAAAAAATGCTCAACATCACTCATCATCAGAGAAATACAAATCAAAACCTCCATGAGATACCACATCACAGGGGTCAGAATGGCTAACATTAACAACTCAGGAAACAACAGATGTTGGTGAGGATGCAGAGGAAGGGGAACCCTCTTACACTGCTGGTGGGAATGCAAGCTGGTGCAACCATTCCGGAAGAGAGTAGGGAGGTTCTTCAAACAGTTGAAAATGGAACCTAACCTATGACCCAGCAATTGCACTACTAGGTATTTATCCAAAGGATACAAAAATAGTGATCTGAAGGGGCACATGCCTCCCAATGTTTATAGCAGAAATGTCCACAATAGCCAAACTATGGAAAGAACCCAGATGTCTATTGACCGATAAATGGACAAAGAAGAAGTGGTATATATATACAATAGAATCCTACTCAGCCATCAAAAAGAATGAAATCTTGCCTTTAGCGATGATGTGGATGTAACTAGGGGGTATTATGCTAAGCAAAATAAGTCAGAGAAAGACAAATACCATATGATTTCACTCATATGTGGAATTTAAGAAACAAAACAGATGAATGTAGGGGAAGGGAAGGAAAAATACAATAGGATAAAAACAGAGAGGGAGGCAAACCATAAGAGACTCTTAACTCTAGGAAACAAACTGAGTGTTGCTGGAGGGGAGAGGGGTGGGGGATGGGGTGACTGAATGATGGGCATTAAGGAGCGCACGTGATGTAACGAGCACTGGGTGTTATATGCAACTGGTGAAACACTAAATTCTACCCTGAAATTAATAATACACTGTATGTTAACTAACCCGAATTTAAATTAAAAAAATGGAAATGAAATTTCATCTCTACTAAACCATGGAACTGCTATATGGTGTGACATGAGAATATTCAGCTTTGATTCTGACAAAATGCAGAGAACTGACAATGGTTTAATACGATGTTCATGTGTCATGAAACGTTCTTCACATTTTTTTTTTACATTTAAAAATTTAAGAATTATTCTTAGCTCATGGGTCACAAAAACAGGCCAGGGGTCAAGGTTTGCCAAGTCCTGGTATATACGGTATGAATTTTAAACATTCATTTTGAAATTCAGAAGCCAAGAATTGTATCTTTTCCTCTAAGTTCATCCCGTCTCTGGATGCTAGACTTCCTCAGTTTCATTCCCTATATCTCACTTATATGTTCTGTGATCTTGGACCAATTAGATAACTTCTCTCTGCTTTGATTCCCTTACTGGTGAAACTAAGATAATTTATGAACAATTTTTGTCTTAAAGTATATTGCATATGATGTTGTTATAGCCATTCTCATTCTCTTTTGATTCCTGCTTGCATGGTATTGTTTTCTACTTTTTACTTTCAATTTTTTTGTCTCTGAGTTTAAAGTATGTTTTATACGGTTGGAGCATATTGTTTTTTTAAAGGATTTTATTTATTCATTTGAGACACAGAGATACAGAGAGAAAGAAGAGAAAGCGTGAGCAGGGAGAGAGGCAGAGGGAGAGGGAGAAGCAGGCTCCTTGCTGAGCCAGGAGCCTGATGTGGGGCTCGATCCCAGGACCCTGGGATCATGACCTGGGCCGAAGGCAGATGCTTAACCGACTGAGCCACCCAGGCGCCCCTGGATCATATTTTTTAAAACTCTGTTCTACCAAAAAAATATATATTAAAAATATATGTGTATTTTTAAGTTATTTCTTAGTGATTGCTCTGGGATTAAAATTAACATCTAACTCAAAACAATTTAGTTTCTATGAGTCCCAGCTTAACTTCAATAGAACACAAAACTTTACTTTACATAATTTCATTCTGGCCCCCCTCCTTTGTGCCATTCTTGTTGAACAAATTACACTTTCACAAATTGTAAGCCAGTTGCCATTTTTATAGGTATTGCTTTATGAAGTTGTCTTATAAATCACATAGAAGAAAGATGTTACAAAAACGTATTTATACTTCTGATGTTCACCGATGTAATTATCTTTACCAGTGCTCTTTATTTCTTTATGTGGATTCAAGTTACTCTCCTGTGTTCTTTCCTTTAACGAAGGAATCCCTTCAGTGTTTCTTGTAAGTCAGGTCTGTTAGTGATGAATTCTCTCAGTTTTTATTTACTTGGGAGTGTGTTAATGTCTCCTTCAGTTTTGAGGGGTGGTGTTTCTGGATATAGAATTCTTGGCGGACCATCTGTTTCTTTCAGCATGTTGATTATGTCAGTGGACTATTTTGAGGCCTCTCTGGTTTTGGATGAGAAATTTGCTGTTAATCTTATTGAGGATCACTTGTATATCCTGAATTGTCTATCTTTTGCTGCTTTCAAGATTTTCTCTTTGTTTTTGTCTTTCAATGATTTAATTATGATGTTTCTAGCTGTGGATATTCTTAGTTTTTCTCCTTGGAATTCATTGAGCTTCTAGGGTTGTAGATGAAAATTTTCATCAAATTTGGGATATTTTACCCATCATTTCTTCATATATTCTTTCTGCCCCTTTTCATCTTTCCTCTCCATCTGAGACTCCCATTAGGCATATATTAGTATGCTGGATGGTTTCCCCTCTTTGTGGCTCCATTCATTTTTCTTCATTCTTTTTATTTCCTGTTCCTCAGACTGGATAAAGCTTGCTGATTCTGTCTTCTGCCACCTAAAGTCTGCTCTTGGCTCCCCCTAGTGAATTTTTCATTTCAGTTATTGTACTTTTCAACTCCAGAATTTCTATGTGATTCTTTTTTATAATGCCTAATTCTCTATTGCTAATTGCTTTTCTGTGAGACATTGTTGTCATTCTTTCCTTTAGTTCTTTTTTGTTTGTCTTATACAGGGACTTAATTTTTGGAACAGTTTTAGTTTCACAGCAAAATTGAGCTGAACATACAGAGTCATATGCTCTCTGCCTCTCCCAGCAAACAATCTTTTCCACCATCAACATCCTGCACCAGGGTGTAGACTCGATGAACCAACATTGACATATCATTATCGCCCAAAAGCCACACTTTACATTATGTTTCACTCTTGGTGTTATACATTCTAAGGGTTTTGACAAATTTATATTTTGACATGTATTCACCATTGTAGTATCACATATAGTTTCCCTGCCCTAAAATCCCCTCTGTTGCACCTCTTCATCCCTTTCCCCTCCATACCCCTGGTAACCAGTGATCCTTTTATTGTTTCCACAGTTTTATCTTTTCCAGAAGGTCACATTGTTGGAATCATATAGTATGCAGTTTTCTCAGATTGTCTTCTTTCACTTAGTAATGGGCATTTAAGGGTCATCCATGTTTTTTAGTGCCTTGGTAGCTCATTTGTTTTTAGTGTTGAATAATACTCCATTTTCTGGATTTACCACAGTTTATTTATTCCTTCACCTACTGAAGGACATCTTAGTTGCTCCCAAGTTTTAGGAATTATGACTAAGGCTGCTATAAACATATATTTTTAAAAAGCAGGTTTTTGTGTGGATATAAGTTTTCAACTCATCTTTAAAACAAGGAGTGTGACTGTGGGATAATATTGTAAGAGTAGGCTTAATTCTGTAAGAAACTCCCAAGCTGTTTTTCCCAGAGTGGCTGTACCATTTCACTTTCCCACCAGCAGATGAATAAGAGTTCCTGTTGCTCTACATTCTTGCCAGCATCTGGTGTTATTAGTGTTTTGGATTTCTACCATGCTATTAAGTGTGTAGTGGTATCTCACTGTTGTTTTCATTTACAATTCCCTAATGACATATGATGTTGATCATCTTTTCATTTGTTTATTTGCCATCTGTATACCTTCTTTGGTAACAGAGCTGTTTAGATCTTTTGCCGATTTTTCATTTGGGTTGTCCCTGTTTTTATTGTTGGCTTTTAAATGTTCCTCATATATATTTTGGATAACAGTCTTTTTTTTTTTTTTTTGATAACAGCCTTTTATCAGCTATGCTTTTTGTAAATATTTCCTCCCGGTCTATGTTTTGTCTTCTCATTCTCTTGACCCCTTAATTCTTTATATATGGTTTTCTTTTTTTTTTTGAATATACTTATACTAGCTAATTTTAAAGTTTTATTGAGTAAGTCTAATTTTAGGGTCCTTTCAGATCAGTTTCTGACCACTATTATGTTCCCTGTGTATTGGCCATACTTCTCGGTTTCTTTGCATAGGAAAGAGGAGCGGAGTAAGTAAAGTTAAAATTCCTGAAAATCTTACTGTGATTTTGCAATATTTCTTGAATATTTCGTGAACATTCCTGAGATAGTTGCAAGCCTTTGATTAAATTTTTGTATTCTGAAAAGTTAATTTTGACAGCTTGTGCTAGGGTTTTCACTGCTTTTATGCAGAAGCAGATTTATAGAGGTTCCCATGCCATCATTCCATCCACTGTTTTCTGAGTTTTATTTTCACTTATCTTAGTAGGAGTTGATTCTGTGATTGGCATTTTTTAAAAGATTTTTTTTTAATTTCTTTATGTGACAGAGAGAGAGAGATAGCGAGAGCAGGAGCACAAACAGGGGGAGTGGGAGAGGGAGAAGCAGGCTTCCCATGGAGCAGGGATCCTGATGTGGGGCTCGATCCCAGGACGCTGGGATCATGACCCGAGCTGAAGGCAGATGTTTAATGACTGAGCCACCCAGGCACCCCATGATTGGCATTTTTAACATTTGAATGTGGTTATGATAGTAATGAAATAAAAATAACAAATCTAGGGGCGCCTGGGTGGCTCAGTGATTAAGCATCTGCCTTCAGCTTGGGTCATGGTCCCAGGGTCCTGGGACCAACCCCCACATTGGGCTCCCTGCTCCGCAGGAAGCCTGCTTCTTCCTCTCCCATTCCCCCTGCTTGTGCTCCTGCTCTCACTATCTCTCTCTCTGTCAAATAAATAAATTAAAAAATCTTAAACAAACAAACAAACAAATCTATTATCTATTTTAAGGAGTAGAACATTTAAGAACTTAAATATACTGTGTACTCATTTCTCTCAGAAGTAGATAGTATACTGAATTGTGTTGTATTCCTCTTTTGTTTGTTTTTCCTTACTATTTATGATATATATATATATGTATACACATATATACATGTATACATATATATTACTATATATATAGTAAACATACTATTCTATATGTCGTAAATTTACTACATACTATAATATACATATAGTAAATTTACTGTAAGTTTATAGTGAAATATACTATGTATATAATATATATGTCTACAGTATATATATATATATATTCCTTAACATATTATTTAGTTTTGCTTATTTTTATGAAAGTAGTTTTATAGTGAATCTCCTTCATTGATGTTGGCAAGTATAGCCATACATCTTTCATTTTCATTTTCAATGTTGTAACATATTTTATTGTAAGAATGTATGGCATTGCAGTGTATAAAAATTGGTTACATCAATTGGTTGATACTGTTCAGGTTACTGTATCTTACTGTCTTTCTGTCTAGTTCTATTAATTATTGAAAGTAAGGTATTAAAATCTCCAACAATGAAATCAATAGGTATGAAGAATAAAGGAGATGATCCAATTTAAGGAAAATAAGAATTGATAAATAAATATAAAAAATATAGGGCACATGTCTTAATCAGGGATGAAGAAAAATTTTTTCATAAGCTTGAAAAAATTTCAAATTAAAAATGCTCACTGTGGTCTTCACCAAATGAAATGAAAGTAGCAACACATCTAGGTTCATTATGGCAAACTTTTGAATTCTTGTGAATAAGAACACCTCTTGCAAGCTTCCAGGCAGGAAAAAAGTGCTGTATTTCAAAGGGCTCAAGTAAGGTGAGCCTCAATATTCCCTGCAATGCAGAATACTGAAAGATAATAGAGCATCTACCAAAGAGATGTGTGAAAAAAATCTGTGCTTCAAGTATACTGTTGTTAGTGAATATGTTATTCACATGTATAAACAATAGAAAGACATTCTCAAATATGCAAAGATGCAAAAAACACACTACTTATGTATCGTTGAAAAATTTACTTGAGCTCCTCGCTGATCAAAAGTGATGCATCAGCACCACCTGGGAGCTTATTAGTAATGCAGAATATCATGCCCCTCCCAAGACCTACCAAAATTAGAATCTGCATTTTAACAAGATCCCTAGGTGATTCATATGTTAAAGTTTGGAAAGCACAGCTCCTAATGATCAAAAGTCAAAAATAAAGAAGTAAAAATTGAGGAAGTCTGTAAAAAAAGACTATATTATTCATTGATACAAGTTAAACATATAGAACTGTCTAGATAATTCTTGAGCATTAAAAATAATCCTTGAAAGATACTATATATAATATAAAAATGTAATAAAACAGTAATTTGTGTTTAAATCCTAAGTTATTTTGGCCAAGATCAGCATAGTGTGGAAAATAAGATTGTACTAAATTCCTCACCTTTTTAAGAGTGGGATCATTTTTCAAAGGAAGTAATGTGAAGTGCTTAAGACAAGATGACACATGAACTTATTAGCTATAGAAATTAAAGTGAATAGAAAAAACTATTGTAAAGAAAAACACTTTAAGTAGGGGTGAAAAACATGTCTGGAAGGAAGAAGATGGGAGAGCAATGATTTAGTCTTATTTTGTGTTTCTATTCCACGGCCTACCAAAAATGATCACCATGTTTATTCTCTCAAACCAAGATCATGATATGTTTCTTTTTTTTTTTAAGGTTTTATTTATTTATATGAGAGAGAAACAGAGAGAGTATGAGTGGGGGGAGGGGCAGAACAAGAGGGAGAAGGAGAAGCCAACCCACCCCCTGAGGAGTGGGAGCCTCAAGTGGGGCTCGATCCCAGGACCCTGAGATCATGAACTGAGCCAAAGTCACTTAACCAACTGAGCCACCCAAGGGCTCTTCTTTCTTTACTTTTCTATTTGCAACAAGGTAGGAATTGAAAAAATACTGAAAGACAGAATGCTCAATGAAACTCATATTTTCTACTAATTGCAAGGCTGAGTATTAGCAGACCATTTCCTGTCTTCTTCCACACTCTTCCTGAAGGAGGGCTTCTCCATAGTCCAAACAGTCCTTGGGCTGACAGGTCACTAGCAAAGGCCAGTCACTGCAGGGACAAGCAGGTGAATGTGATACTTTGAGAGTGAGGGCAGGGGAAGCAGACAGTAGAAAGACCATGGCCCAATTCTTTTAATTTGTTTTATTTCCGAACAGACAGTGTAATCCCATGGTCTCATTTTTTTGTTTGTTTTTTTGCCTTATTTCAGGGACAAAAGGAACAAATTTATCTAATTTTATTTCATTTTCCCTCTTCTTTAAAAACCAGTAATGTTATTAGGAAATATTTCACATTTGTAGACAAGTATAGACAAGTACAGGCTACAGTTGGGAGCATGTACGTATCTACCAATCAGATTGATTAAATCTTAAGATTTTTGTGATCTTCACTTGAGATATTTTTAAAGGAACAGGACATTGCAATTAGAGTTGAGGACAGCAGTATGCTGCTCCCTAACTTTATTCCTTGGCTTCCATTCCAGAAATAACCGCCACTACAAATTTAATGTCTTTCATGTTAATGGTTTTCAGAAATACTTTTTTTGGGGGGAGGGGCAGATGGAGAGGGAGAGAGAGTATCTTAAGCAGACTCCATGTCAAGCGCAGAGCCCATGCAGGGCTTGATCTCAGGACCTGAGCCAAAATCAAGAATCAGAGGCTTAACCAACAGAACCACCCAGATGCCCCTTTTACAAATACTTTTATACAAATAAACCTCTATAAATGTTTAGCTCTTTTTTGTAGATTTTGAAAGGATATGTTATCATCCTCTGTGTTTCCTTCTGCAATTCATTTTCTTTGAGTGTTGTGTTTCTGAGGACTCTCCATGTTAATTAAATGTGGCCCCAGTTTATTCATTTTAACAGCTGCAGGTTTGCATTGCTGAATATGGTATAATCTCTGTAGTTTCCTGTTCATGGGGCATTTAATTTGTTTCTCAAGTTTTGCTCAGAATACACAGTGGTGCGAATGGAAGAATATTCTTACGTGGGTCTCCTTGAGCACCCAAGAAGGCTGTTTCCTAGATGTTACCAAATTTCTCCAAAATGTATCTTTACCAATCTCCTCTCTCCTCAGCAGTGACTGAGAAATCCTATTGCTCTATATCTTCATCCATGCTCGGTATTGTCTGACATTAAAATGTTTGCCTATTTGGGACACCTGGGTGGCTCAGTCAGTTAAGTGTCTGCCTTCGGCTCAGGTCATGATGTTGAGGTCCTGGGACAGAGCCCCATATCAAGCCCCGCATCAGACTCCCTGCTTAGTGGGGAGTCTGCTTCTCCCTCTCCCCTGCTCATGCTCTCTCTCTTTCACTCTCTCTCTCAAATAAATAAAATCTTAAAAAAAATGTTTGTTAATTTAATGGGTGTAAAATTACATCTCCTTGCTGCTTTATTTGCATTTTCCCTGTAACTTTAGGGGTTGATCACTTTTTCATAAGTTTATTGGCCCCTCTGATTTTCTCTTTTATGACTATATGGAACATGTTGTTTTCCCATTTTAAAAAGTAGGCTTTTAATCTTTGTTTCCCATTGATTTGTAGGAATGCTTTATGTATTCTGGATACAGATTCTTTCCTGATTATGTATGTGCATTCTTCCAACCTGTGGCTTGATTTTTGTTGCTGCTGTTTTTTTTTTTTTTTTGCAGAAGCTTTGAGTTACTATATAATTAAATAGAACAATATGGATTTTGCTTTGTTTCCTGTTTAAGACATTTTTTCCTACTTTAAGTTCCTACAAAGAGTATATTTTACACTGTAGTCTGAAAGTTTGTTACTGTTTTTATGTCCAGTGTGAGGTAGGGATCTAATTTTGTTTTATTTCAGGTGGGTGAATAATGGTTCCAACACTAGTTATTGATGGGTTTATCATTTCTTTTCTTTGTAATGCCACTTCTGTCCTAATCTCAGAGTTTTTTTTTTTTTTTTTTTTTTTTTTTTTTTGCTAGAATGTGATGTCTTTACTGGCAGAGATCTTGGTCTGTTTTGTTCACCTACCCTAAGCATCTGGGACAGTGCCTGGTACATAGTAGCTATTTAATTTTATTAATGAATGAATCAAAGCGTGAACACTGTTTCTGGTATAGAACATGAATAAGCATGATTTCTAAGCAAGGGGATTTTAATCAGGAGGTTTAAGGGTGTTCATTGTTCTTTTCTTTCTGAGAGGCAGCTCATGTCTCTGAAAGTTCACAGATACCTTATGATACATTATATGAGAACAAGACCCACACCAACCCCATCTTTTCTTGTGAAAAGGAAAAAATGGTTTTATTTCAGTAATGGATGTCACAGGGCCCATTACCATGGGCCTTTAGAAATAGATCTTAGTGATAATATCCAGATGTGAATGGGAGAGGGTAAATGGTGAAATTTGGTTGGATATATCAAGTGACTTTTATCCCCACTTCCTGTTTCTTTCTTTAGGGATCATAATTGAGTATATTTTTACAATGGTGTCCTGAAAGGGGATGGTTGGCAGACAAGGAGGGAAGTATAGGGTGATGAGTATGCTCCATACAACAGTCATAATCTTATAGGAAATCACCATAGATATTTTCCTGTGGGACTTCATTCAGATCTAAAATTGAGGTTTTCTTGAGTTTACTCTGTATTGCTCATGACTTGATGAGGGCTTCCTTGGTTGGTATAAAATTGTAGGGAGAAAGAAAAAACTGATGGGTTCATACAGTGCAGTTCATTGAGGAAAATCAAGGAGTTTTGTCGTAAGTAACTTAAATGAAGACTTCAGTTGGGAAGAGTTGCTTTAATCAAACATTTCTACCCAGTGAGATCACTGCCATGATGTCTAAGAAATTAGCACCACAAGAACCTATAGTCTGATCTCTGTAGCATGATAGTCTAAATGACATTTTGGGTTGGCCAGTGGAATCTCTCTGATTCCCCTGGGTGCATATAGGTGCACATCCCATCATGTGCCTTGTGGCATAAAAGAAGGCACCTCACTGTGCTTTGGACAAGCCTGATGATGCGCCTGTTTCAAGGGGCCTGGTAGGAAAGGGTAGATGGGGGTGGTGCAGAATCCTGAGCTCCTATCCTATTCCCAGGCAATCTGATCACATTACTGTGGTCACAGGTTTTAAATCAACAATGAGATCTTTGTTCATCCGTTGCTACAAATGACATCATTTGATCCCCTTATCCCTTTTCTGAGGCAGAATCTTTACTTAACTTATGACATGAGAAGTGTGAGTTCCTCTGTGCCTGAGCCTTGTTTAAGTCTTTGTACCCTTCCAGTGTCCTTGGGAATAAAGGTCAAGTTCCCCCCCCCCCCGACTCCATCCTTAACTACTCAGATAGTCCTCTCTTAATACCCTTCTTATGAGTTTGCAAAGGTGTGTGTTTTATCTCCTCTCTCTTAGTAAACTGAGAGGTTTTTGAAAGTAAGGAGTTATTCAAATATATATCTGTGGGGCTAGGATGGTGTCTGGATCCGAAAGGGAACAGAGTATGTGAAGTGAAATGAAGTAGAAACTTGTTTCAGTCTACTGAATCTTTCATTTGGGCTCTATCAACTTTCTTGTGACTCAAACCAGAGTTCTATGATTAATCAGCTTCCTTTCACTTCAATTTATATGTATAGTTTTTCATTTTTGTTTGTTTTTTTCTGCTTCAAATTTTTTAATGTTTTTAGAAATTGGTAGGGTAGGTATATATGTCAGATTTAAAGAGCGACAATGCATTTAAGGCTCCTTCTTCTTGCAGTGTGGTCTGAGTCATTGGCTAAGAGTATCAGGACAATTTATAACATTAGAACAACTGGTGAATTCTAGGTGATAATATCAAAAGGCATGGTGAACATTTTAAATTAACCTGTGTATCAGAACTTGGATATCAGAGCTAAAGCCCATCCGAACAACTTGAATTTTTATATCCAGCTCTTTTAGTGCATTTGTCTTAGATCCATTACCTAAATACAAATTGTCTAGGGATGAACTCTGTTGTGAAGCTGGTTCTCAGAATTGGTAAAATCTGAGATCCCAACTCAGCAATATTTACTGAGTCCATTCACTGCATCTGGTAAGAATGGTCCCACCAAGTAATGATCTTGTTTTAGATGGATGGCTGGATATTAGTCATATATCAATGTGTAGGACACTGAAAAGAAAATGGTAAATAGGCAGACATTTAATTCTCCTTTTTTTTTTCTTTTTTGCTGATGTGCTATTTTTGTTGATGGATTATATTTCTGGAAGAAAGGAGGTTTCTAGATAAGTAGTACCATTCTTTCAAATTGAAAAATATGAAATGTGTTAAGAGTTCCTGGGGACTTGACCAAATAATCAGTTCTAGGAGCTTTGTCTGTCTATAAGACCCAAATTTGCTTCCCTGCAAGAGTGTATTCCTCAGGGCCCCCAGGAAGCAAATGTTGACAGGAGCACTTAAATCACTGTGCAGTTTTTTACTGCTGGAATTTTCGCCTTGCAGAGACTCATGGTCGTGCTGTTGTACACTCCCCTCCCCCCATTGTAGATTACATTTTCCAGGTGAATAGAACTTGAAGCCCTCAGATGATATAGCATCCCTGTGAGAAATTATGTAGCTAGTATAGAGACCTATTCCCAAACAATTACCAAATAAAGCAGCCTTCAGAGCCTGCCATTATACCACTGTTACACTCAGTCGGGTACGGTCATCCATATCATTTCCTAGGCAGGAAGCACATCATTTGAAGGGGCATGCTGTGGCCCCCTGTGTCAGAGAGACTCTGGGTGTCGGGCCTGAAAAGGTCTTATTTGCTCTTTTGGCAATGAGTCGTCTTTCCCCCGCCAAATGGCTTTTAACGAGGGGGATGTGATTGGTTAATTCTTGCTCTCTCTCTCCTTTCTTTCAGTATTTATAAAGCCAAGAACCCTGCAAAAGTTTCCTTTTTTGTGTGCTCATTGGGATACATATTTTGGTAAGTGCTGACACCTATTTTTTTTTTAGGGCAATCAGCTGTCTCTTTTTTGCTTACCTTGCTACACTTTTATTTTTAATACCCCGGTCACTCTTTCAAATGCCTCAGGGAAGGCAGTTGACGGTTCAGTGGGAACAGGGAGAGAAAGAGATTTACAGAAATGTTTTCTGGTTTGTATTATTTATGAATTCATCGGTGGTATTTGTTACCTTCCCAATAAAGGGAGAGTTTCAATATTTTAACTGTCATTTTGATATTTTGTTCTAAGCAGCAAGCTAAAATCAGAGTTTTATAAAGAAGGACCACTTGAGAAAGGATCCCCAAAATGGAACATTAAGGAACCTAGCAGCAATCCACTGACATGTACATTTTTGCATAAATCATAAAGCAAAAATCACAGAAGCTTAGCTCATTTGATCAAAATCATAGTTGTTTAATAGCAATTTCTTTTTTTCCAACATCCCCCAACAATTTATCCACTTAGTTACCTCATTAGAAGAGATAAAGATTTTTTTTAAGATTTTATTTATTTGACAAAGAGAGACACAGTGAGAGAGGGAACACAAGCAGGGGGAGTGGGAGAGGGAGAAGCAGGCTTCCCATGGAGCAGGGAACCCAACCACAGGGCTTGATCCCAGGACCCTGGGATCACGACCTGAGCTGAAGGCAGATGCTTAACTGACTGAGCCACCCAGGCGTCCCTAGTTAGAATAGATAAATGTTAATTTGATCTCAAAGACTTGAGTCCTTATCAAGTGGATTATTTTGTTCATCTCTTTGGTAATTCATAGTTCATCAATTTAGTACTCTGTGATGCTGTCTAATATTTGTGAAACTTTCCCAGCCTGGCACACAGTGCCAGTACCATTGCTATGAAGAAATACACAATGTTGTGGAAAGACAGAATCACAGAAAAGGAAAACAAGAGGAAGAAGTAGCCCTGCTGAACAACCTCGTGTAGTGTCAATGCACTTTACTGTGTAGACATCTCATCGGAGCCTCAAATGTTGTAAGGGAGGTGTTGCTGCTCCATTTTACAGATGACGAAACTGAGGCTTCATGAAAGTAAATAATTGGTTGAAGAATAGGAAGCTGAAAAGCAAAAAAAAAAAAAAAAAAAACCCATATTTTTCTGATGCCAAAGTCCTTATTCATTTTTTGCTACATCATGTTTCCAGAACGAATTCCATATATGGAGAGGTAGAATTGCTATTCAAGAAGCACATTATTTTGCATCTAGTATTTGTTTCTGGTAACATGAGAAATGTTACTCCTTATCCCTCAGGATATAAGTTGAGGGTTTTGTAGGGAGGATGGGAAGGAGGTTTTAGAAATGTTCTCTGGGCTGTATTATTTTTAAACCTATTTATTAACTTTACTGTCTTACTGAGAGGTGGAGAGCTTCAATACCTCAATTGTTATTTTGAATCATCTAGGGAAATAGACCCTTGAAACAACCCTTAGCTGTAAAGTAGAACCCTAGCCTTTTTTGAATATTCTCCTATAAAATACAGTGCATCCAAAACATGGCCTTTCAACTTTTTGTTTGATAAGTACGGGTTTCTCCAGTTTATGACCTGATCTCACACTTCTTTTTAGTCTGATTCCTCTGTCTTTCCAGCCTGATTATGCACTTAATCTTATTCAAATGAACCAGAATTTCTCTGAGCGACATTGGATCTAAGGGATTCCAAATAGCACTGGGCCTTGGCTGGTAAATGGTATGTTAGATGTTATCTGTTCTCTTTATGGTTTTATGATTGTATTGACTTATCATCTGCACTGTCAATGACCTTTCAGGAAAAGAAATGTAAAATGTACAAAGGAATTTTGGTTGCTTGAAAAATAGTAAGTACAGTGATGACAGATGGATAAATGAATAAATGGTTGATGCCAAGTGACACTTTTTCCTTACAATTTTATTTGAAGCATCTTTATTTCATTGTAAACCAGAAAATTGTGACTGTTTTTTGCTGTCCTAAGTATCTGTGTTAATCTTAACATGTTTGCACTTGTATCACATTCTTTTTTAATAGGAACATTAAATAAAGATGATTAGTTCTAGCTGGAATTTAAAATGAGCTTTTTTTTTATCACTTTGCCACATTTTTAAAAAATTTTTTATTGTTTTCTTAATCACCATACATTACATCATTAGTTTTTGATGTAGTGTTCCATGATTCATTGTTTGTGCATAACACCCAGTGCTCTATGCAGAACGTGCCCTCTTTAATACCCATCACCAGGCTAGCCCATCCCCCCACCCACCTCCCCTCTAGAACCCTCAATATGCTTTTCAGAGTCCATCGTCACTCATGGTTCGTCTCCCCCTCCAATTTCCCCCCCTTCATTCTTCCCCTCCTGCTATCTTCTTCTTTTTTTTTCCTTCTTAACATATATTGCATTATTTGTTTCAGAGGTACAGATCTGTGATTCAAAAGTCTTGCACAATTCACAGCACTCATCATAGCACATACCCTCCCCAATGTCTATCACCCAGTCACCCCATCTCTCCCACCCCACCCCCACTCCAGCAACCCTCAGTTTATTTCCTGAGATTAAGAATTCCTCATATCAGTGAGGTCATATAATACATGTCTTTCTCTGATTGACTTATTTCACTCAGCATAACACCCTCCAGTTCCAACCACATCGTTGCAAATGGCAAGATCTCATTCCTTTTGATGGCTGCATAATATTCCATTGTATATATATACCACCTCTTCTTTATCCATTCATCTGTCGATGGACATCTTGGCTCTTTCCAAAATTTGGCTATTGTGGACATTGCTGCTATAAACATCGGGGTGCACATACCCCTTCAGATCCCTACATTTGTATTTTTGGGGTAAATACCCAGTAGTGCAATTGCTGGATCATATGGTTGCTCTATTTTCAAATTTTTGAGGAACCCCCATTCTGTTTTCCAGAGTGGTTGCACCAGCTTGCATTCCCACCAACAGTGTAGGAGGGTTCCCCTTTCTCCACATCCCCACCAACATCTGTCCTTTCCTGGCTTGTTAATTTTACCCATTCTGACTGGTGTGAGATGGTATCTCATTGAGGTTTTGATTTGGATTTCCCTGATGCCGAGTGACGTTGAGCATTTTTTCATGTGTCTGTTGGCCATTTGGATGTCTTCTTTGGAAAAATGTCTGTTCATGTCCCCTGCCCATTTCTTGATTGGATTATTTGTTCTTTGGGTGTTGAGTTTGATAAGTTCTTCATAGATTTTGGATACTAGCCCTTTATCTGATATGTCATTTGCAAATATCTTCTCCCATTCTGTCGGTTGTCTTTTGGTTTTCTTGACTGTTTCTTTTGCTATGTAAAAGCTGTTCATCTTTATGAAGTCCCAATAGTTCATTTTTGCCCTTGCTTCCCTTGCCTTTGGCAATGTTTCTAGGAAGAAGTTGCTGCAGCTGAGGTCGAATAGGTTGCCGCCTGTGTTCTCCTTTAGGATTTGGATGGACTCCTGTCTCACATTGAGGTCTTTCATCCATTTTGAGTCTATTTTTGTGTGTGGTGTAAGGAAATGGTCCAGTTTCATTCTTCTGCATGTGGCTGTCCAATTTTCCAACACCATTTGTTGAAGAGACTGTCTTTTTTCCATTGGACATTCTTTCCTGCTTTGTCGAAGATTAGTTGACCATAGAGTTGAGGGTCCATTTCTGGGCTCTCTATTCTGTTCCATGGATCTATGTGTCTGTTTTTGTGCCAGTACCATACTGTCTTGATGATGACAGCTTTGTAATAGAGCTGGAAGTCCGGAATTGTGATGCTGCCAGCTTTGCTTTTCTTTCAACTTTCCTCTGGCTATTCGAGATCTTTTCTGGTTCCATACAAGTTTTAGGATTATTTGTTCCATTTCTTTGAAAAAAGTGGATGGTATTTTGATGGGGAGTGCTTTGAATGTATAGATTGCTCTAGGTAGCATTGACATCTTCACAATATTTGTTCTTCCAATCCATGAGCATGGAACGTTTTTCCATTTCTTTGTGTCTTCCTCAATTTCTTTCATGAGTATTTTATAGTTTTCTGAGTACAGATCCTTTGCCTCTTTGGTTAGATTTATTCCTAGGTATCTTATGGTTTTGGGTGCAATTGTAAACGGGATCTACTCCTTAATTTCTCTTTCTTCTGTCTTGTTGTTGGTGTATCGGAATGCCACTGATTTCTTTGCATTGATTTTATATCCTGCCACTTGACTGAATTCCTGTATGAATTCTAGCAGTTTTGGGGTGGAGTCTTGTGGGTTTTCCACATAAAGTATCATATCATCTGCAAACAGTGAGAGTTTGACTTCTTCTTTGCCAATTTGGATGCCTTTTATTTCTTTTCATTGTCTGATTGCTGTGGCTAGGACTTCTAGTACTATGTTGAATAGCAGTGGTGATAGTGGACATCCCTGCTGCATTCCTGACCTTAGGAGAAAAGCTCTCAGCTTTTCCCCATTGAGAATGATATTCGCTGTAGGTTTTTCATAGGTGGCTTTTATGATATTGAGGTATGTACCCTCTATCCCTATACTCTGAAGAGTTTTGATCAAGAAAGGATGCTGTACTTTGTCAAATGCTTTTTCCTCATCTATTGAGAGGATCATATGATTCTTGTTCTTTCTTTTGTTAATGTATTGTATCACGTTGATTGATTTGCAGATGTTGAACCAACCTTGCAGCCCAGGGATAAATCCCACTGGGTCGTGGTGAATAATCCTTTTAATGTACTGTTGGATCCTATTGGCTAGTATTTTGGTGAGAATTTTTGCATCCATGTTCATCAAGGATATCAGTCTGTAATTCTCCTTTTTGATGGGGTCTTTGGTTTTGGGATCAAGGTAATGGTGGCCTCATAAAATGGGTTTGGAAGTTTTCCTTCCATTTCTATTTTTTGGAACAGTTTCAGAAGAATAGGTATTCATTCTTCTTTAAATGTTTGGTAGAATTCCCCTGGGAAGCCATCTGGCCCTGGGTTTTTGTTTTTTGGGAGATTTTTGATGACTGCTTCAATTTCCTTAGTGGTTATAGGTCTGTTCAGGTTTTCTATTTCTTCCTGGTTCATTTTGGTAGTGGATACATCTCTAGGAATGCATCCATTTCTTCCAGGTTATCGAATTTGCTGGCATAGAGTTGGTCATAATATGTTCTTAGAATTGTTTGTATTTCTTTGGTGTTGTTTGTGATCTCTCCTCTTTCATTCATGATTTGGTTGATTTGGGTCATTTCTCTTTTCTTTTTGATATGTCTAGCCAGGGGTTTATCAATCTTGTTTTTTTTTTTTAAAGATTTTATTTATTTATTTGAGAGAGAGAGAATGAGAGATAGAAAGCATGAGACGAAAGAGGGTCAGAGGGAGAAGCAGACCCCCTGCTGAGCAGGGAGTCCAATGCGGGATTTGATCCCAGGACTCCAGGATTATGACCTGAGCCGAAGGCAGTCGCTTAACCAACTGAGCCATCCAGGTATCAATCTTGTTAAATCTTTCAAAGAACCAGCTCCTAGTTTCATTGATCTGTTCTACTGTTCTTTTGGTTTCTATTTCATTGATTTCTGCTCTGATCTTTATTATTTCTCTTCTCCTGCTGGGTTTAGGCTTTCTTTGCTGTTCTTTCTCCAGCTCCTTTAGGTGTAGGGTTAGGTTGTGTATTTGAGACCTTTCTGTTTCTTGAGGAAGGCTTGTATTGCTATATACTTTCCTCTTAGGACTACCTTTGCTGTATCCCAAAGATTTTGAACAGTTGTGTTTTCATTTTCATTGGTTTCCATGAATTTTTTTAATTCTTCTTTAATTTCCTGGTTGACCCATTCATTCTTTAGTAGGATGCTCTTTAGCCTCCATGTATTTGAGTTCTTTCCGACTCTCCTCCTGTGATTGAGTTCTAGTTTCAAAGCATTTTGGTCTGAAAATATGCAGGGAATAATCCCAATCTTTTGGTACCGGTTGAGACCTGATTTGTGACCTAGGATGTGATCTCTTCTGGAGAATGTTTCATGGGCACTAGAGAAGAATGTGTATTCTGTTGCTTTGGGATGGAATGTTCTGAATATGTCTGTGAAGTCCATTTGGTCCAGTGTGTCATTTAAAGTCTTTATTTCCTTGTTGATCTTTTGCTTAGATGATCAGTCCATTTCAGTGAGGGGGGTGTTAATATCCCCCACTATTATTGTATTTTTGTCAATGTGTTTCTTTGCTTTTGTTATTAATTGCCTTATATAATTGGCTGTTCCCATGTTAGGGGCATAGGTATTTACAATTGTTAGATCTTCTTGTTGGATAGACCCTTTAAGTAAGATATAGTGTCCTTCCTCATCTCTTATTACAGTCTTTGGTTTAAAATCTAATTTGTCTGATATAAGGATTGCCACCCCAGCTTTCTTTTGGTGTCCATTAGCATGGTAAATGGTTTTCCACCCCCTCACTTTCAATCTGGGGGTGTCTTTGGGTCTAAAATGAGTCTCTTGCAGATAGCATATCGATGGGTCTTGTTTTTTAATCCAATCTGATAGCCTGTGTCTTTTGATTGGGGCATTTAGCCCATTTACATTCAGGGTAACTATTGAAAGATATGAATTTAGTGCCATTGTATTACCTGTAAGGTGACTGTTACTGTATATTGTCTGTGTTCCTTTCTGGTCTATGTTGCTTTTAGGGTCTCTCTTTGCTTAGAGGACCCCTTTCAATATTTCTTGTAGGGCTGGTTTCATGTTTGTAAATTCCTTTAGTTTTTGTTTTTCCTGGAAGCTTTTCATCTCTCCTTCTATTTTCAATGACCGTCTAGGGGGATATAGTATTCTTGGCTGCATATTTTTTCTCGTTTAGTGCTCTGAAGATATCATGCCAGTCCTTTCTGGCCTGCCAGGTCTCTGTGGATAGGTCTGTTGCATCTAATGTTTCTACCATTTTAGGTTACAGATCTCTTCTCCCGAGCTGCTTTCAGGATTTTCTCTTTGTCTCTGAGACTCGTAAGTTTTACTATTAGATGTCGGGGTGTTGACCTATTTTTATTGATTTTGATAGGGGTTCTCTGGGTCTCCTGGATTTTGATGCCTGTTTCCTTTCCCACATTAGGAAAGTTCTTTGGTATAATTTGCTCCAATATACCTTCTGCCCCCTCTGTCTTTCTTCTTCTTCTGGGATCCCAATTATTCTAATGTTGTTTTGTCTTATGGTATCGCTTATCTCTCGAATTCTGCCCTCGTGATCCAGTAGTTATTTATCTCTTTTTCTCAGCTTCTTTATTTTCCATCATTTGGTCTTCTATATCACTGATTCTCTCTTCTGCCTCATTTATCCTAGCAGTTAGTGCCCCCATTTTTGATTGCACCTCATCAATAGCCTTTTTGATTTCGACTTGGTTAGATTTTAGTTCTTTTATTTCTCCAGAAAAGGTTTCTCTAATAACTTCCATGTTTTTTTCAAGCCCAGCTAGTATCTTTAAAATCATGATTCTGAACTCTAGGTCTGACATCGTACTAATGTCTGTATTGAGTAGGTCCCTGGCAGTCGGTACTACCTCTTGTTCTTTTTGGTGAGATGATTGTTTCCGTCTTGTCATTTTGTCCAGAGGAGAATAGATGAATGAGAGAACAAAATGCTAACAGGTTAACAACGTTCCCAGAAAATATACTCTAAACAAATCAGAAAAGACCTGAAACCAGGGGAAAAGAAAAGGAAAGAAAGAAAAAAGAAAAAGAAAAAAGAGAAAAGGATAAAGATAAAAACAAAAATAGAACAAAACAAAAAAGAACAGAATATGATCAAATATGAGCAGGTTGGTGCATAGATCAGTGCCACACAGTAGATTTTGGGTGTATTTTGGTCTGTTAGAAGAAAGTGACTCCCAAAATTTTAAAGAAAGGAAAACATATGTAGAAAAATAAGCACTGATACCATGAAGGGATGGAATATGACTATAAAGATGAAAAGTATAAAAAATTTTATAAAAGGAATTGATAAGAAGTTGTTTGAAAAAGAAAGAAGAGGATTTAAAAAAAAAAGGAAAGAAAAGGGAGAGAATGTGATCAGGCAGGAGACTAGAACGAAGTCATACACCAGAGATTTAGGGTATATTTTGATCTGTTAGAAGAAACTGTATCTCAAAATTTTAAAGAGAGAACAACTTATATATATATATGCCAAAAATAAGGGTAACTACTATGAAGGGATAGAATATGACTCTAAAAATGAAAAATAAAAATGTGTTTTAAAACAGGGATTGATAAGATGTTGGTTGAAAAAGGGAAAAAGAAAAATTCAAAAAAAAAGGCAGTAAAAAAAAAATTAAGTTGGATAGACTAAAGAATCTTGGTAAAAAAGCCTTGGATTCTATGTGTAGTATTCCCCTAGCGTTGTTCTCATTGATCGGTAGACTTGGTCTTGGCTGGCTGTTCTTGCTGATCTTCTGGGGGAGGGGCCTGTTGCTGTGGTTCCCAAATGTCTTTGCCGGAGGCGGAATTGCCCCACCCTTGCTGGGTCCGGGCTAAGTCATCTGCTCGGGTTTGCTCTCAGGAGCTTTTGTTCCCTGCAAGCTTTCCCTACAGCTTCAGAGGACCAGACTGAAAATGGTGGCCTCCTAATCTCCGCCTGGAGGAGCCGAGAACTTGGGGTCCTGCTCCTCAGTGAACCCCCAGAGAAAAGCAGTCAGTCACTCCTGTCTCCCAGGTCTCCGGCCGCACTCCGTGCTCACCCGGCCTGTGACCGAGCGTTTCTATCTGTGGCACCCGACCCCGTGTGGAGTCTCCAAACCCAGCAGATCCCTGCGGTGCGCTCCCGCGCCGCTCCTCCCGGGGGAGGAAGGGGAGTCTCCCTGGCTCTGCCACTTGTTGGGTCCCTGCTGGAGGAGCAGTAGCCCGACTGTCACCGATCACAGTTTATGGCCACCACGAGCTGAAAGCCCGCGCCTCGGCTCCGTCTCTGCAGCCGGCTTCCCCGCTCCGATACCTGGGAGCTCTGCCGCACTCAGGCACCCCCGGTCTTTCTGTGACCCCAAGGGTCCTGAGACCACACTGTCCTGCGAGGGTTCCACCCCCCGCTTAGCCACTGCAGCGACGTCCCTCAGTGGAGCCGACTTCTAAAAGTTCCGATTTTGTGCTCCGCGGCTCTAGCACTTGCCAGAAGCGGCCGGCGGAGGCCCCTCCCCCGCCGTCTATCCTCCCGAATATCGCCTCGGATTCACTTCTCTGCACGTCCTACCTTCCAGTAAGTGGTCGCTTCTCTGTTCAGAGAGTCGTTGCTACTCTCCTCTTCGATCTCCTGTTGAGTACGTAGGTGTTCAGAATGGTTTGATCCCTATCCAGCTGAATTCCTGAGACCAGACGAAATCCAGGTCTCCTACTCCTCCGCCATCTTGCTCCACCTTTAAAATGAGCTTTTAAGATTTATAACTTTCAGAGGCCAGATTTTTAAAATCTTCCCACTTACTTTTCCTAGTACACTCTTCCTCCTCCCCATCCTCCCTTACAAATTTTAGAATCCATATCATTTTGCAATCAATCTATAAATGAGAGGATTGTCTAAGTCTGAATGCAAACATGGGAACAGTGACATTTTAAAGGTAATTGATCTCCAAATTTATTGCAGTGCCAACAGGTAATGTTATAGTCAGACTGACTTACCTTGAATCTCTGCATTCAGAGATTTAAACTCATGTCAGGACCTGCTGCATTCCCTTTAGGCTGTATACAAACATATGTCAACTTGGGAGAAATAGGTCACAGTGTAATTCAGTAAAATTTACAAGGGAAACATAAAAGTAAATCTCCACGGCCTTGGTTCTTTGGAGGCCATGTGGTAATTTTCTCCTCTCAAAATCTTCATAGACCTGCCTATAGGGCGTCAACCCATTCACGCCCCCTGGGAATTCCAGGATCTCAAGGAACTTGTTGAACTACCTCCAGAGTCAGAAATTAGAAGAAAGGTCAAGAGAGCTCACAAAAAATGTGTCTTCGGTTGTTGTTGCCGCTTTAAGTTGACAATACTTTTTGGAAAATTTTACAGGTAAAAGAGATTGATGCCATATTTAATTCAATGTTGTGTCATAGGCATGTTTCTTAAAGCTTGGCATTAGGCTGGTTTCCTGTGATATTGTATTAGTTTTAGCGTAAGTGGTATTGGTGCATAGAAGCTTCTGTGGGAAGGTAACCTGCAGAATTATCTAAGTATGGCTTTTATTTGTTTTTATAATTTTGGTTCAGCTCAGTACTCACTGTGATTTCTTGTGTGCCCAGAAAGAGAAATCCCACAGGAACACATTAGGACACTATATACAAATACAATGAGTCAGACCCACATGGCCTCGAATTTCTAAGGTAATCAGTACAGTGCTGGGTAGCATAGTATTGAACTGCACTATTGGAAAGACATTATTGGAAAGAACCATCAGGCTCAGACTCAGTGGAATTTTCAATCTGATGGAGAGACAGAATATACATAGATGTGACTTACTGGAGCCTTACAATGCATCATGCAAATGAGTGGAGGCCTCTTACTCCATGCTAGGAGACTCACAGTAAAGGTATTCAGTAATCTTCTGTCAAAGAGGACTCCCTGAAGGTGGTAAACATTTCTGATTTTTTTTTAAACTTTAAAAATTACTGTACTTGCTCTTTGAAAGTTTAAACAATTCAGAACTACATATACTACTGGATCTCACATTCCCTTCCCATCCTTCAGACACAACTCCACCCAACTAAAGGTAACATCGGCAAGACCTTCCTATATAACACGCTATATATCTATTCAAATATCTTTCTATGTATGTATCTATCTCTCATGTCATACTATAGGTATTATTCTGCAATTTGCTTTTTCACTTGTCAATATGTATCAGAGCTGTTCTCATGTTAGTATATGTGAGTGTGGGCGGATCTTGTCAGTTTTCTATGAAATATTTACATAGCCGAGGTATATCATTATTGAAACTTTCATTTCTTGATTGATTTTTTTCTATCACAAAGAGCAAAGCAGTGAAAACCCTTGCAGTCACTTCATTCAGTTATTTGCTTGTTATTTTATTGAGCATTTACTATGTGTCAGACCTTGCCTTAGGTGTGGGAAAAATAAACACAAACCAAGAATAATAAAAATAGATGGTTCCTGTCAGGATTGGGACCAGGATGAGATTAAGTGAGGTGATGTTCATAAATGTTCATAAAATATGAACATTTTAACCAATTTTTTAAAGATTTTATTTATTTATTTGAGAGAGAGAGAATGAGAGAGAGCACAAGAGGAAAGAGGGTCAGAGGGAGAAGCAGACTCCCCACTGAGCAGGGAGCCCGATGTGGGACTCGATCCCGGGACTCCAGGATCATGACCTGAGCCGAAGACAGTCGCTTAACCAACTGAGCCACCCAGGTGCCCAAAATATGAACATTTTAAACAGAAGCAGAACCTCTCCTTAGTTTACAGTCTAGCTGAGGAGATACTAAATTATCACAAACTTACTATTATTCACAAATTATGAAGGGAAAAGTAGGGTATTACAAGAGAGGCTCTTTTGCTAATTTAGATTTAGACATCAGCCACTATCCCAAGGTTGGTTTAGTTGGAGAAGCCTGATCTGAGATGAGCATTTAGAGGATTTATTAGGGCACGTGCGTGGGGTAAACACCTGGGAAGCAGGATTTGATAGAGCAAGAGGTTGAGCTGTAATATTATCTCATTGGAAACCTCAGGTGACCCATTGGGGAGTTTCAAATATGGGATGATGGCTCTACTAAATTAGGATGTGAGGTCTAGGCTTTAAATTCTCCTGTCAATAAGTCACTTGATGTGGATTGCCCTGGGGTGGGGGTGTGCCTTTGGACCAGGTGGCTTTCTTCAGTTAAGGCAGTTGCAGCTAGGGAAAATCTACAGTGGAGTGCAGACTGCTGGATGCCCTCCCAACAGTTGGGATAATGCGTCTTTCGTTCTTGAAGGCGGCATGCTGAGTGACACATCAGAGAGATGACAGCATCCACCACAGAGTTGGTTTCCCACAGGAAATGAGGCCTGCAGGAGAAATAATAATAGGAAATTCACTCAACAAATATTTATGAAGCTCCTGTTATATGATGGGCACTGTTTTAAGTTCTGGGAAATACAGCAGAGAATGAAGAAAAGGTTCAGAAAAGTCCCCGTGTTAAGCCCTTCACATGAATTATTTGATTCTTTCTTTGCAGTGAACTTGTAAACTAAGTGCTATTACTCTTCCCATTTTATAGATACAAGAAGTGAGGTTGGGAGATATCGTATCTTTCCCAGGGTCCCAGCGCTGACTAGAGTTGGAGGTAGGATTTGAACATAAAATTTTCCTACTATAGAGTCCTCAATTTAATATTGCCTTATTATTGTATGCATATTAGAGCATTTCTGTATTATAGACTCTTAGAAGTATAATTGTTGGGTCAAAGTGCATATGCATTTCTGGATGTTGGTAGATATTACCAAATTGATCTTCAAACAGTACCAATTTATATAATCACTCAGGTTCTATGAAATTGCCCATTTTCTCAGAGTCTTGCCAACTGTTGGATGTTAGCAATTCTTTTAATAGCTGTCAAAACTAATGGGTGAAAATAAAACATAACTTATTTTAATTTGATTTCCCCTAATAAGCTATGTGGTTAAGTTTTTCTCATGTTTATTGGCCATTTGAGATTTTTTATTTCTAGTCAATTGCCTGTTTATACTTGTGCACACTTTTATTGGGTTACCTTATTTCTCAATAGTTTGCAGAAGACCTTTGCCTGTTATAGATGTTTCAAACATTTTTCTCGATGTCTTTCTTGTCTTTTAAATTCATTTATCCATCTTTCCTAATATAAGCTTTTTTTAAAAAAATTAAGTAGTCTAACCTGTCAAACATTCCATTTCTAGATTTTATGTCTTGCTTAGAGAAGCTTTTTCTACCACAAGACTAATAAAAACATTTTATATTTTCATATATATATATTCATGCCATTATATATGTTATATGTGTTATTTTATATGAATTCATTGTATTTATAACATATAATATACTCCCTATAACTACTTATAATAATATCAGAGTCTTATGAATATTATATGTTGATATATGTAATTCAGGATATTCTTTATCAGGTATATGAATTATATTATCTTCATATCTATGTATTTATCAGAGATATGATCTATTTGGAATTTATTTTTATGAATGATGTGAGATAGAAATGGAACTTTTTCAAGTGGATGGCTTTTTGGCTTCTTCACCCATATAGTGATTTTTTATTAGATGTTAGACATTTTGTCGAAGATCTTGGTTTTCTAGTTTTCCTTTCAAAGCTATGGGATTTTGTTTTCACCTTGATCTTTTCCAGGCTTGTTTTACACTCTGTCACAGTGACCTACAGTAGCCTTTACTTAGCAAGTTCAGTCCTGCTATTCAGGCATAACCCCTTGGGGATCTTTCCTCAGTATGTTGGGAGATTCTCAGTGAGGTCTCTTCACCATGACTTACCAGAAATTGAACATTTCTCAGCTCTGTGTGGGCTTGGAGATTGTTTAGTTTTGAATTTCCCACACTTCTTTGCTGCCTGGCTTGGTAGAGGTTTACCTTACTAATTAAGTGTAATTTGCTTAGATTCCCACTCTATGTTCTGTGCTCCAAAAAGTGCCTTCAGGCAGAAAGACAGTGACCTCAATTTTTTCCTGTCCTCAGGGATCACATTCATGTGCTACCTGTTACCCAGTGTCTGAAGACAGTTGCTTCTTGGAATTTTTCCAGTTTTCTCTTTATTGTGAGAGAGCAGGTCTATTACCAATTACTCCTTCCTTGCAGAAGTGGAATTTTACTTCCGGATTTTTTAATTCTCTTAATGTACTGAATTCCATTGCTAATAATTACACTGATATTTGAAATCCTACTTTTTATGATCTATTACTCATTTAATACAGTTTTTAGATAATTGTACTAGTATTTTAATGAGGATTTTTGTGTTTGCATTCATAAGTGAGATTGGCTTATAGTATTTTTAAATACTATTTTTCTTTGATTGTAGTATCACTTCTGGTAATTTGTAAATTTATTTAGGACATTTAAAAGTTTTTAACATGTTCTGGAATAGTTTAAAAAACATAGGATTTATACATTGTGTATTAGGTTTCCCATGAAAATATCTGTAGCAGATATTTTAGTAGGTGAAGAGGTTTGACATTTTCACTTGCCTTTGAAATATCTTTTATTATTACTAATATATTTGGATTTTCTATCTCTTCTTTTTGACCTTTTTTGCTAATTTTTTGCATTTCATCTGTTTTAAAATTTATTCCTATGTATTTAAATATATAATTCCCTCATTATTTAGAAAACCTTCAGTACTTCTCTACGTAGGATCCTTTCTCATTTCTAATGTTTTAAAATCTGTTTAACTTTTTTCTTCTCTGCCTTTTCCACATTTTTGCCTATTTTATTTGTCTTCTCAAATCATACAGTTTGATATTTTCAAAGTGGATAAGTGTTTTTAGTGAAGTTCAGGAAAATGGCAGGGCTAAAGAGAGAAGACAGCATTACGTGCAGAAAGTCAACACCCACACAGGCATGTGGGCAAGGAAGGAGAGCTGGGGAGAATAATGACATAAAAAAGGGGGGTGGGGTGAAGAATTCTGAGAAGTGTCTTAAAAGTTAGGGAAGAGCGGTGGCTGGCTGGTATAGCTGGTTGAGCTTCCAACTCTTGATTTTGGCACAAGTCATGATCTCAAGGTCATGAGCTGGAGCCCTGCACAAGGCTCCACACTTAGTGGGGAGTCTGCTTGAGGGTTCTCTCTCCCTCTCCCTCTGCCCCTTCCCGCACCTGAGTGTGTGCGCACTCTCTCTCTCTCTTTAAAATAAATAAATAAAATAAAATAAAAAACAAATTAAAAAATAAAATAAATAATAAAAAATAAAATAAATAAAAAATTAAAGTTAGGAAAGAAATTTCTGAAAGGAAATATTAGATAATGACAAACAATGCAATGTTTATAAGCTTCCTAGGTATATAGCGGAACAAGACTTTGGATATATTTACAAGCTTTGAGTATATCAAACTGTGCAGCTTTTGAAGGTAGAGAGGTCTTGGAGTGTTTTTGCAGAAGGTCAGGGGAGAACATGGGTTGGTTTTGATGAGTTGTTTGGGAAATGGAAAGACAGACCCAAAATATGTTTGTGATGAGTACGTGGTATGTACTGACTCTGAATATGCATGTGTGGGGTTAGGGTTGGGGAAAAGGGAACTTTTAAAAAGAAGCCCACTGTAAAGTGGCAAGAGTTTGGGGACCGAGAAGTAGCGTCATTGATATGGGTGAAGAATTTGGGTAGAGGTGCATGATGGAGACGGTGCCTGATGGAGACTGTGCAGGGCTAACTGTGGTTGGCTCAGGAGGCGTAGTTGATGTGACATACTTAATAAGTGCACAATTCTACAGATATTCTCGAGACATGAATCAAATGCTGGACCATGGTCAGGGTCACCAGGGACCTTAAGGATCTGGCTACCCCAGGCTTCAGAAAGCACTTTTGGGTGATGGTTTTCTCTTCTTGGCTGTTTGTTCCCTGAAATTAGAGTGGGTTATGACGTTTGCAGGTGTCTCTTACCACGTGAACAGGAGAAAGTTCAGGTAAATTAATTCTTAAAAAGAATACGCTCTCTAGCAGCTTTCATGAAGGGTATTTGAGAATAAAGGCGATATTTATGAAAGAAAGCTCAGGGGTGAGAGCATGCATGATACAGCACTTTGGTTCTTTTTTTGTCTTCTGATGACCAACAGGAACATTGACTTTTGAAAGGAGGTCACCCGTTTGTGATGGTCCTTTCCTTTATTGCCCGCACTCACTCTCCCTAGGAGGACCAGCGACTGTCACTGTGGCCGCTACAGATGCCAACATGAAGGACCAGAGCGAGAACGTGCCGCCACAACACTTTGACCTTACTGCTTTAGGCCCTCGTAATAGCTGTTGTTTCAGAACACAGCTTTTGACAGCCCGTGTTTTCCCAATACTGCAGTATGTTTTCCCCTCCTCTAATAACTTACTTAAAGAGCCATTCTCCCCAGTTACCCATGGATGTTGGAAATAATTCCTGCATTTCCCCTGGCTTGTATTCTAGTTGTCAAAAAGTCAAAACACAAACACTAGCTGAACAGACTCAGTTACATCTCAACAGGGTAATTGTTAAATCACTCAGGAAGAGGAAAGCCAAAAAAAAAAAAAAAAAAAAAGTCACACAAGGAGTTATTATTATGCATATGCATTTTTAATGTCTGATTCTCTGTATAACCTTAAATTACAATGCAGGTTAAATTTCCCTTGCTGATTTATAAGCATAATGTAAACTCTAGACACAGTTAATGATATTGCGATGTAAAACCGTTCTGTTGCAAACTAAAGACCTTGCTTAGCGCTGCAAAGCTCCAGGTTCATTTCAATGTGATCATTGAGGCACTATGCAGAGATTATGCATTTATTGTATTTTTTTCATGAATACATGAATGAATAATAAGTTCAACAAACAAGAGTTTCCTACTGGGAATGTCAAACAAATCATTCTGCAAAGTGCTCTGAATTTCAATCAATCACTCTCTGTAACACGTGTCCCGGTGAGGTCTTCAGCTTCAGCAGAGTCAGCACTTGGAAACACCACTGTCTTTGTGGAAGATCCGGGGTGCATAAGATGGGGTGCCTGCAGATGGGGAATCCCTGCCGAGGCCGCTCCAGGTTGCCCCTGGACTGGTGGAGCCATAGGGTACTGGTGCATCACATTGCGATCGTCTCGCTTCAGCCACAGCCCCGCTGTTACTCCTGAGCTGGAATCCAGCAGCTTTAGGGGATGGCTCAGGGGAGGGGAAGTCCCCTTGAGGTGAATGGATAGGACGGAACAGCAGCAGGAAACAGAGGCATGCACAGTTGTAACTTGTGTCAGGCCTGGGCCAATGGGGTGATTGGGGTCCTGCGTGTGAAGGCGCCATGCGAGGTTTGTGCAGAGAGCCTGGAGTCTCTATTTTAGGAAGTATCACTTGAGGTTCTGAAGCTGAATTTTGGTGCCTGGGTCTTAGAGAATCCTTCTTCTCAGCCTAGAAAATTCAATGCTACTTGTACGGACCTGATTTATATGGAGGCGGGGGAAGGAGAGGCTTGAAGAAGAAGAAAATCCTTGATTGGAATTGTTTCTCCCAGAGAAGTTTGAGGACAGACAGCTCTTCAGATGGAACTGTTTCCTCTTTTTGTCCCTTTGTCTACATTGTGACCTGAGGCCAATTCTCCTCCGGAAGCTGAGAGCCACCTGTGGGGGCGGTGGCGGGTGCCAGTTTGAGGTGAAGCCCCTACAGCTTGAATGAGCATGCTCAGTCTGAAGAAACTCGCCGTGTACCAAGGAAGCTTCCTCTTTGTCACCTACCAAATCAATGAATGGCAACCAATTTTGAGTGAATTCCAAAGGCTGTGATAACCAGCTTTCTTCTTCAGTAGAAATGGTTGTCTTAGTTCCCCCCCAGTCAACTAAATGTAACTAAACAATACAGTTGCTTATGTTTTATTTGTAGCCTCTGAAATAAGAACCTGATTGTTACTAACTCTTACTAGACCCTTCTGGCCACAGGATCTTTCCGTATCCCTGAGGCTCAGTGAAAAGAGTGCCGAGCTCAGTGATGACTCCGTCAAAGTTGGTTCCTTCCCTCTCTTCCTATTCTTTTAGATGAAGCATAAAACCAAATACCACTAGTTGCAAATTCATCGCGTTTTGTGACTGAAATGCCTTCCCCACTATGAATCTGATAGGAATAAATAACATGACTTATTGCATTTTCTGCAGAGGAAAGTGACTGGATAAAATGTAACAAGCATGTCACCCTTTGGGCAGGCCCTGAATTATTCGTTTGGGGCAGAGGAGTGTTTTCGATTGAACCAGGCTCTCCGGTCCAAGCAACGGGCTCATTGTCCCCACCATCTGTGTGATAGAAAATAAATAACAGCACCAACGAAAGCCTCAGTTTCCTCTTTTGCAAAATGCAGAAGTTGAACAGATTTTCTCCAAGGATGGTCATGATAATATAGCATAATTTTTAGAGCACGGACCCTAGTGGATCTCAACGAGTTCAAGCTGCTTGCTTTTTCTCCACTAACCCAGAGTGACCACTTGCTTTGGAACTAGTGAGGGGTTCAGTGTGCGGCTGTTGCGACGTTCCGCTTCTTTGTCCCCCACTTGCCTTCATGGTCCTGTTCCCCTTTCCCCCTGCTTTTCTTCTCTGCTCCTTCCTCCTCCCTGTCCATTCCTTCCCATGAATAAAAGGCAAAAGCAACTAACTCCGGCTCACATGGCGCTGTTAGAATTTCTCACGGTTCCCATTCCTCTTTACTGTGTGTGTGTGTGTGTGTGTGTGTGTGTGTGTGAGAGTGATAGTGGGGGTGGTGAGGGACGGGAGAGAAACTGCACCATCCTTTCTTTAGATCGCCCACCAGCAATATATTCAGTACTTGTGATGGGTTTTTGTGGTGACTGACAAAATAGCCGTTTCTTCCCTAGGAGTCCAGGCAGGCTTCTAAAGCTGGGAAGCAAGAGATAAAACCGTAGCATATTTCTCTAAGTCCACTTAAGCTATTTATTACCCCCAAGTCTCTGAATTAGAATTTGATGTCCCAGGGAGAGTGCCTGAAACCCTCTCTCTGAGGACAGAGGGTCTCGGTGCTTCTTCAACCAGAGGCAAGTGTATTTACGTAGTGGATTTACACGGGAAGATACACTCGGTTACTGACTACGGTGTTAATTTTAAATAAAATGCTGCATGTAATGCTTCATCAGATCTGATTCTCTGCAAGTCTTTTAATTGTGCACCCTAAGATTGTCAATCAAGAAGCAGGTGCCAGCTGGAAAGAACATCAGGTTATCCTAAGTGGGTTTACCTTTGAATCTCTATGTCAGCTAGGCAAAGGATTCTAATATCACCTCCCCCTCCCCCATCCTAGCTACACAGTAAGGGAGACAAGTCCATGTCTGGGGCAGGAACTGGAACAGATTTTCTCCCTTTGCAGTTCTTGCTCCCACTTTTCCTTTAGTCATTGGTATTCAGTGAGGTCCATGTGCGTTTAGTATTCAGAGGGACACGTATACATCAATATAGTGAGAGCGAATGGACGGGGCACCTTATTGGGAAAAGCGGGTTTTGGGCATTCGGAGTGTGTTTCATCATTTGTAAAGAGAGGAGAACATCCAATACTCGGTGACCCCACACAAATGTAAAGTTGAGCCACACTGAGATTATTACCTCTCAGGTCTAGAAATTACAAAAACACAAGTCATTAACCAACAGAATACAGATAGAAGAAAAGCTTCCTAACCATCCTTCTTTATGGCTATGGAACACATTTTTGTGCTCTTGCCATTGGCGGAGTGGTTACTCTCTTCTGCTCCTCTTGTCTCTGCCACTCTGATTTTTCTTCCTCTCGCTCCCATCTTCAAGGTGCATCCTTTCCTTAGAGTTGAAAGAATCCGTGCTACCTTGTCCTTGCTGTTCTTCCTGAGATGTCTGTACACACACGCTATCATCAAAAGTCTTCCCTTCCGCATCTTTGTTCTTCAAAATGTCAGCACATTCCCCTTTGATTCTAGGGGTTTGGTTTATAGTTTGCCCTTCATCTGTCATCTTGTCTGAGGAGCAAAGACTCATTCTGTCCTGTCTGTTGACATCACCCCTGAAATATCCTCAGGCCTCTCAAAGCCCTTGGACTCCATGATTGATGATCTCTGTCCTTTCCTTTCTTGCTCCAAAACCCATTCCTCCTACCATGGTCTCTCTCCCAGTTAACAACCTCATCATTCTTTTCAGTTGCTGCTAGAAATTTCTCCTGGAAACTTTGGTCTTATCTACACCTCTTCCTTCTCCTACTCATCACTCTCAGCCCCCCATTGCCACCCCCCACCCCTGCACACACACTTGCCTTAGGTTTGAAGTCCTACTAATTCCACTAATTTTCTCCCCCTTCAGGTTCTTACCTTCTCTTCACTGGTTTACTTTTGTATCCTCCTAACTGGATATCCTGGGTTCAGCCTCTTCTCTCTTAAATGGATCCTTCCAATCAGTGCCAGGGGAATAGCTCTAAAATTCAGGTTGTTCTCACCTCATTCCTGTTCCCAGACTCTAGCAATGGCTCCTTCTTTGCCCGAGACCAAACTTCTGAACAAATCATACAACTCTTCTCATGCCAGGTTATCACCCCAGAATATCTACCATATATCCTTCACCACACTAAACAATTGCTTATTGTTCTTTGAACTTATCATGACATTTTATATCTGTGCTCATTTTTGCATCAAATCCTCTCGTGCTTATGTATGAAAAACTGAAGCAAAGAGACCATGTATGTCCTGTCCAGTGTTGAATCCCAAGAACTCTACACGCTATCAAGCACAGAATGGACACAGAAAGGGAAACTGATTTACCCAAGGACACATAAATTCTTTCAAGAGAGAGGTAGTGTTTGGATCTGTTGATTCTCAGCCTTACATTTTCTGTTTCAAAATATTTGATGGTTTGAGGAAACAGGTTTCTCGAGTGGTGTCAGGGAGATCCTTTGGCTTTTACTTGTTCAGCCCTGGGACTTTATATAATATATATCAAATGCAAGTTGACATTTTCCATGGGCTACAAGAAAGAAATAAAGATAATACGTTGGGTTCAATTCTTCTTTTTGGTTCTAACATCATAAATACAACTACATCAGTGCTTTTCACAATTCAGTGTTCACATAAATCACCTGGGGATCTTGTTAAAAAGTGGATTCTGCTTTAAGAGGGCTCTTGGCATCTGAGATTCTGCATTTCTATCAAGTTCTCAGGTGATGTCCACAGTGCTGGTCTCTGGACACACACTTCAAGTAGTGAGTAGGTAGATAATTATATACAGAACACTCAGGTTAACTAGTTTGTTTCTCTTTTGCCAAGAAATTTGGTGAATTTAAAAAAGTCTCTTCTCTGTATCCCATGGCAGCAAAAGTTAATTATTATTCCAATATTCAGAACAAATCATCTCGATGCAATATTATATCAGTCAGACCCAAGTACAGATATATGAAAAACAAGATGGCGGTGGGAATCAATGTTTATCTATAACATGTCTCTTCCTGGACCCTATTTCAGAGACGTTTTCTACACTGCCATTTCTCCATGCCAAGGCAATGCTTATTGATCAATACTTCTTTGAGGAAATCTTCAGTATAATTAATCTGAAGGTGTATCAGAACTTATCTGGAGAATGCCCTGGGAAGATATTTGTGAGAGCATCACTCCTTTCCATTTCCAGGTGTCTGAATCCACATAGTAACACCCACAGGGTTTACATCATCTATCCCTACTTGACCTGCTGTCTTCAAAATGGCTAAAACCACACCTGTGATCTCACTGTTACTCTGTGGACTTTGACTTTAAGGAATCCATGTTGAAAAGAGATATACAACTAGACCTGGTCAGGGAAATCTCAGGGCCTAGATGGCAAGTGCCATTATTATGTAAGCAGGTCAGTGTCCCATTACTGATGATTAATATTAAATTTGGTTTGTGTAGCTATTGCATTGTATTAGCAGGTAAGTTGGGTATGTACTTCAGTCATATAATTGCTACACTCTCAGGTTTATTAATTTTTTTGAAAAATGTCAATATACAACAACATGGATAGTACATAGCTTGGTTCCTATGTACTACATTTAATCTATAAAAAACGTCTTATTGAAAGTTAAAATAACAGGATAATTTCCACTATAATTGGCTCAATGGAAGAGAGGGTTTTACTGAGCCAGGGAAGGAATTAGAGTGATTAATCTGGGAGCAGAGTCCTTTTATATATCTAGCTAATGACAGCACTCAGAACCTTATGAATGGTATTGGATATTGAATTATTAGATAGTTCAGAAATGATTTTATAACTTAATGGCAAGTCCTTGTAAGCCTTGTAAGGGGTCCCCAATTTCCACAATCCATAGAAGACCCAGTACTTCTGTAATAAACATAAGAACAGTCTGTTTTGGTCATATTTTAAAAATTAACTTTCTTCCTCCCCAAATCCCAAACTAGAGGCTCGCTGGCATGATTGTTCAAGTGTGTTCAGTTTGAACATGCTGAATTCCTATTATAATCCTGGTTTTGAGGGAATGTTCTAGGCTGGAGCTGTATTTGCCTTGAACTGAAAATGATGTTCAAGAGGAACAGTTACTGTTCTGATTTAATTTCTAAGAATCTGTCTGGATACTTGACATTTCAGGGTTAAGAATGTTCCTAAGGCTCTGTTGGGGAAAAAAATGCATTTTGAGTGATTGGCCAGGTTTCCTTCAAGTTGATATTTTATATCTGGGTATATGTCTGGAATTTCACTTGAGTGATTTGGTTTAACACTTTTCAGGGGTGGTGGGTCCAGGGGGAAGCTCTTCTTGTTTATGCTGGGGGCAGGTTAGCTAGCAGGGGGGAGGGATGGAGAGTTACATGATGTTGAAGTGTGCACTTGAGAGCCATATATTCTGCTTTAATTTTCAGGCTTTTTCTCTTTGCCTTCTGGTTATGGCTGGTGGTGGTGGCAGGATGGAGGGGGCTTTGCCCTATGTGCACTATGTTTCTCAAAGCACTCTGGAGAAGAACAAAACACCCTTTTTAAGGCATTTTCCATGGAGCCCATTTCAGGATTAAACACTTTCAGGCTCTGTTATGACTTTCATGGAGCCATGTCTGTTTTTCTGTTGAGGTCAACCTCTCCTTCTCTTCCCCAGTGAATCCAAGGGAAGTGTGAGTCATTGTCAGTGAAATCACACTGGGAAAGGAACAGGGTTGTTACACCGTCAGGCCCAGAGTGGGGTGTTTCTGCAGATGATGTGCTGGACAACCGATGAGCCTATGAAGATTTAAAAATATATATGTGTTTTGAGTAAATACGAGCAAATTAGGGTAGCTTTAATTTGGGGGCTGGCCCAGGAACCAGGAGACCTGGGACTCTGCCATGAATGGACTTTGCAATCTTGGGTGAGCAGCTTGACGTTTCAGGGGTTTAGTTTTTCCGTTTTAAAATAAGACCACATGATCTCAAAGGTCCCTTTGGGCAAGATGGTTCTATAATTTTCCTTTAATTTACCACAAAGAGAGCCAGGCCAGAAAATTCTCTGAAAACTTATTTTTAACGTAAGATCAACCTCATGACTATCACCAATGTAAACAATAAATGATTAACAGGTGCATATGGTATTTGTAGTGTTATTTGTTTCTTAAATGCTAATCTTCAGTAAATTGCTTGATCATTTGGTAGGCAACAGGCTGTAAATGTATTAAATACTGTATTTGTATTTTGTGTTTGGAAGTGCCATTGAGCATTGCATATGGTTGTTCTGAATTTGTCAATAATATTCCCTGTGTAATCCATATGGGAACAGCCATGCAATCCTTATATGGTAATCCCCTGTTTACTTTTATGTAGAGTGTAACTAATGTTTCGTACAATCACTGCATGTATTTCTAATAGTCCTACACTTTCCCAAATTACACTTTTAAGATGGAAATGGTGATTAGAGCAGTTCTGTATAGTAAAAGGGCTAAGTTATCTATCTATCTATCATCTATCTATCTATCTATCTATCTATCTATCTATCTATCTATCTATCATCTATCTATCTATCATCTATCTATTTAAATAACAAATTGACTCTAAAGAATATTATTTTCTAGAGGAAAATCTATGATAATGTTAACTTTCAGGAATGTTTTTGGCTAGCAAAATTATATGTATTCAACTTGCATGTTAACAAATCTTAGTTAATTATGACTTTTCACATCTTATTTCAAGTCTTCCAATCTCATATTTTGATAAGGGCAAACTTGTAGAGTTGTGAATAAATCTCTTTATGCATCTTGCATGTTAATGCCATTTGTATTGTGAAGGCTTGAAAAGATTGATAATTCATATCCTTTTGGCTTAATGTGTATGCTTTAGTTTATGGGGAATATAGGAAGTGCTCTATTTTGTGTGAGACAGTGTCAATTTCTATTGTTATGAATTAACTATGAAGTGGTCTCATTTTCAAAGAGTTATGCAGGACATATGCTTGCACATTCTGTTAACAGCTAGGGATCCAAATGGAGAAAACCATTTCCATGAGAAAAGTGAGTTATCTATTGAAAAGGATCCTAATAATCCAGAGGAGACTATTAAAAACATTCCAGATTGTCCACGTTGATGATACACATTTTGAAATGTTTTAAATCAGAAGTCTTTGCCATTGATCACTGTATTTAGTTAATGACCGAACAGTTCCCCCAGATTACTGCCTCGGGTGAAATCCTCCCCTGTTCCGAAAAGCATGTTTATTTGAGACAAAGAGGTCCTTCTCCATCACTGTTGCGTAGAGCTCAGACCCTGTACCCTCTGCTGTTCCATTCATTTTCCTGACTTATCTTTATGTTAAAAAAATTGCATATTTGTTTGGCTGTTTGCAAAACCCTTCCAGTGTTTTTTTTTTCTTTCTCATGTCTGAAATGGTTCCTATAAAAGCTTTCATAATACCCTTCAGTTTCTGTGTTAAATTGATGTTTAAATTGGAAAGAAAGTGGGAACTTTGGCAGTTTCGATAATTCACTTCATCTGGTGGCCAGCTATGTTAACAATCACATCATATGCCAGCCCTCAGATGAGATGAAAGGAGCCCCCAGGGCCCCAAAGCGACATTTGAGGAGTGAAGAGAAAATATAGTTAGCATTCTTTGTTTCATCATTTTATTCCATAAAATGGGAAATTATTTTGACCGGAATTTGAAAGTGCTAAAAGAACCATTTAAAGGTTATGCGGCGGGCTTAGCTGTGGAAGCTGAATGCAGATTGTTGATCAGTATGCTGGACAGCGAGTGTTGAGCCCCATGTCAGCAAATGATGTCTTTTATTCCCTGTGTATTGAGTGCTGTGAGGAAATGCTGATATTGTTAGCATATGAATAACATCAAAGCACTACACTGGAAGATAAACCTCCATCTTCTGAAATAGAGTGCACAGCCTCCCCTCAAGTACTGAAGTGTCTCTCTTTCCACCCGTGTGTTCTGTCCAACCCCAGAGTGGTTTCTTCCAGAATAGGCGAGTTGACATTCAGCGCTGGGTTGCTGGTGCATGACCACACATTCCATCACTTAGGAGAAAACATTTTCACATCAGATTGCCTTTTTACATGAAGGTTAGGAGGACTATTAGTTTTTTTTTTTTTTAACATTTGTTGGGGGGTGGTGGAAATGATATTTTCTTTAGAGGTACCCTAAGAGGCTCACAATTTTTATTATTATTTGTCCTAAATAATGAGAGACCGATCCAGCCAGGAGACACGAAACAGAGTGGATGACTACCCCTTCATCTGGGAATGCAGACATATGACTCTTTTCTCTGCCGCTAGATTCTTCAATCAATACTGACATGCTGGCTGGACACAATTTAAGAATAATGCGCCAGGCCCCTTCTTCTCTTCTGTGCATATTATTGGAGCATGATACATAGTTTTGTTCAAGTCCGTTCTCTTTCCACCTGTCCTGATGGTCAACCCATGGTGCATTTGCTCCAAATGGAATTTGAGTTTAGCCGCAGAGTTACTGGGGCTTTTGAGATCACCCACACGTCCAGTTGGCTCTGGGATGATAAACAGTATGACAGCCCATAAGCGAGCAAGTAATTCCAGATGCCTTGGATGTTTCGCCTATTAGCTCATGTGGAAATGTAAGGAATAGTCAGTTTCCATTAATGTTCAATTTCTTATTGGCCAAGATGTGTAAGGTATTATGCTGCTAGTCATTTTCTATAACAACTTTATTTATACAGGAAGTCTTTTTCTGAAAGGTACATGGCTGGAACTCCATTGCTGAGATCATATGTTATGCTGACCAAAAATGTCTGTCAAAACTTAGATCAATGTCATGTGCTATATTTTTGTTTTCATTACTCTCAGAGTCCTTTTTTTTTTTTTAACTCACATTGCCCACTGTTATATGAACATTCTGTCAAGTTTAAGTTTGAATTCCAGCTGGTGGTTTAGAAATAAGCAGAGCATAATGTTGACATGATTGATTTCCAGTTACTCTGTGTGGTTTCTCTTGCATGTTTAAAGACATATCTGTGTACAAAAGCAAAGGAACAACACATTTGTTTTATAAAGAGCTGAATGTACTCTTGACAGGGAGCTGTTTTACAGTTATTGTAATAGAATACCTTTTCTTACTTTCTGTCTCTCACTCCATTCACCAAGTTATTGTTCTCATGTCCTCACTGAGTGATATACATTGAGAAAGTGAGTCTTGGTGAGTCAAGCTTGTCTGATTGTTAGATTCTGGATCGCTTCCAAATGGGAGGCTGCAATCGAAAGAACTCACACAAAGGCTTCTGGGACATGTTAGGAATACCAAGTACTATCTCCAGATTTTCTAATTAGTTTTCAAGACAAATGCTCAGGAAGTTACAGCTATGTACTTGATTCAGCTCAAATTTCAAAACAAGTAGATTTTAATAAGATTTCCTATTCCTACATGTAGATGATTCCATGTTAGGCCTCAGGTTATTTAGTTCTTATATTTTAAGTCTCAGAGGTTTTTTGTTTGCTTGTTTGTTTTTGTTTTTAACCCACATATTGATCAGCAAATGTCATTGTTCTGAACTGGGTTTTCCTCTCTGAAGAAGAGATAGCCTTATATAGACCATTCAGGGAAGGTGAAAAGAACACCATACTTAATTCAATAATGGGGAGATTTGTGTGCATGGCAGAGCATCAGGGTTTGCTTGTTACTCTTTTTTTTTTTTAAAGATTTTATTTATTTATTTGTTAGAGAGAGCGTGGGTGAGAGAGAGTGAGCGAGAGTACAAGCAGGGGGAGCTGCAGGCAGAGGGAGAAGCAGGCTCCCTGCTCAGCCAGGAGCCCAATGCGGGACTCGATCCCAGGACCCTGGGATCATGACCTGAGCTGAAGGCAGCCGCTTAACCGACTGAGCCACCCAGGCGTCCCATGCCTGTTACTCTTGTAATTATCTTTCAAAAAATCTCTACACATTTTGAAGAATACTTTATGGTGAATGCGGGAGGGCAGAGGTTGGAAGGAATCAGGTGGTTTCACTGATAAAAAGAATAGTGGTACTTAATGATGTCAGAGTTGGATGAACTAATGGCTTTGTATGTCAGAGATTTCAAGGTATCTAAATTACTCTCCAGTTATTGCCAGCTATGCTGATTTTTGGAGATGACTATTACACATCATATGCAGTCAGTTGTTAGTCCCCCTGCTGGCAAAAAGATGGTTGGAGTAGCCTGTAAAAATAAGAAACATCAGGCTAACAGATAAAAAAAAAATCACCTGGCCACATATTGTTTTGAAACTAAATAGAGTATGGAAAGTTTAAAGCCTTTGACTCCTTTTTGCTGTGAACGATGATTCAGTAAGGTTATATTTCTGTCCGGGAATCAGGACTTGCGATTTGAGAATTTGCCAGCAAGTCTAGTGACTAATTTTGTAGCTTGATAAAGCTCTGAAACCACCTGTATGTGTTTCATTCTGTGAATAATACTAATAATTTCAATTCCCCCAATCCAGCCCTTGTGAGAACTCTTTCTTAGGGTCACAGGAAATTCCAAATGTCAAATTATGAACTTCAAAAAGTTAGAAATAGTGGGAGAGAAAGGGACTGAGAGAGAGAGAGAGAGAGAGAGAGAGAGAGAGAGAGAGAGAGGAAGAATGACAGAGGGAGAGAGAGAGAGGGAGGGAGAGAAAGAGAGAGAGATTGCTCTTGTGGTGTTGTGTTGTGTGTGTTTCTGCAGGGATGAACAGCATTTAGTGGAATAATAATTTCTAAGCCACCTTCAAAGTCTATTTCTATTCAGAAGTCTGCTATTTCTACTCCTCTTATAAAGTAATTCCATTTGTTTACTAGGAAACATTACTATTTAGCCAGGATTTAGAAATCATTTTATTTCAAAGCAAGATAACAGCCAGTTGGGTAGTATACTCTAAATCTTCAAGAGCAGCTGACTTACCTCAACACTTAAAAAATTGGTTGGATATATTTTCTCCCTTTACTCAAATTATATATTAACTGGTCAAATGAATTATTTGGGGGAGTTAATGATCAAGAAAAAAGTACAGAAATATCTATGTACTTAAGTAAATAATTTAATGACATGTGTAAGGCTTGAAAATAGGCTAACATGATTTAAAATATGTATATTACCAATTAAGTAGAAATTTCCTTTTAGAGTAGAAAAACAAAGTCTCAAGTACTGAAGAAATTCTTTATAATGAAAATTACTTTTCTTGATTGAATAACCAGGAGGATCATGAGGCTGGAGAGTCCCAAATAGATTTTAATCAATGCAAGTCAGTAGCCATTCACTCATTTGTTCATTCAGTGCCATTAGAGGGTGGCAGATACAGAGCTGGGGACAAGGCATGGAGAGAAATGATAAAGATGTGAGCGATATTAAGGGTAGAGGGAATAATAAGTAGAGGGCTTTGAGATTAATCTAGAAGGAAGGGTAGATTGTAACTCAAACTATAGAAGCACCAGCCCTTGGTAGCCCGAATGTCAGGATCACATATCTGAGACGTGTCTGTTAGCTCTTTATGAGGCCAGGATATAACACCATTATGTACTCAAGAAGAGGCACCTTGGGTCTTTGCTTGGGCCTATTCATCGTACTCACATGCCCTCCCCTGTGAATGGCAGCTCTTGAGAAATCACTGTTCCAACTGAGCCCTGGAGTTGTTTGCCAGTGCCTACCACCGCCACCATCTTCCTGGTATGGAAGAGATCTTCTTTACTCAATGTATGGGCATGTGTATTTTCCCAATTCCCCCTGGTACAAAATCCTTAAAGTATCAAAAGGGGCACCTGGGATAGCTCAGTTGGTTAAGTGTCCGACTCTTGATTTTGGCTCAGGTCATGAGCTCAGGGTTGTGAGATCGAGTCCTGCATCAGGCTCCACGTTCAGTGGGGAAGTCTGCTTCTTTCCCTCTGCTTGTGCCTCTCCCCATGCTCATGTGTGTTCTCTCTGTCAAATAAATAAATAAATCTTAAAAAAATAACATATTAAAGTAATGCATATTATGAAGCACAAGAAAAGTTCCAGCTCTATATTCCCCCATTGTTTCTTGCTCCCCCAGCCATACTTCCAGAGGTAGCCATTAAGGCTCAAGAAAATATTTTAGGTTCTCAAGAAAGTGTATGAATATTAAAGGGGCTTATATTTTGAAATATATTAATATTCTTTCCCGTTTTACAGTTCTGTGTCTATGGCCCTTTCTCTGGTTATCAAATTGAGGTATCAAATTGCCTAGGGGAGTAGGACTAGAATTTTTACAGTAGAAATGCAAAGAGACAAAAATGAATCTCTATTCAGCTTCTGAAACTTAACAAAGGATAGTTGAAGTCAAAGCAAAGTGACAGGCTTGAAATCTACTGATCTCTGAGAGAGATAGAAACTTTCTAAGTTCCTTTACTTATTTCTCTCACACATCAAAAGGCAGGCTTGGTGTATAAGACCATAGAGAGTTATAAGCCTAAAACAGGGCAAAGGAGGGTCCAACTAGAAAGAGGGAATGCCCCAAACCTGTTCCTCTGGTTCCTATAGGTTGACGGCCAAATATAGGAGACAGTAGGAGGGCGCCTGGGTGGCTCAGTTGGTTAAGCGACTGCCTTCGGCTCAGGTCATGATCCTGGAGTCCTGGGATCGAGTCCCGCATCCGGCTTCCTGCTCAGCAGGGAGTCTGCTTCTCCCTCTGACCCTCTTCCCTCTCGTGCTTTCTATCTCTCATTCTCTCTCTCTCTCAAATAAATAAATAAAATCTTTAAAAAAAAAAAAAAGGAGACAGTAGGAGATAATGACTTGATTTCTACTCTCTGGGCAATTCACTGCAGTGGGCAGATCATGTTAAATAGTTGAGGTGAATGCTGTTCCTTGATTGGGGCAGTAGAACAAGGTGTTCCATAAACTTCGGAACCAATATGGGGTTCACAACCCTAAAGTATACTCAGTGGCCCAACACAGTTGGGAGGAAGTAGCCAGGGTTTATATTCTGAGCAATCCTGAGTTCCCATAGGAGATATGGAAGTTGGTTGAGTTGCAGACCTGGCATGTTGTGGCAAGGGGTGAGAGCCCCAGCAGCAGAAGCCATGGGGTCCAGAAGCTATGAGGACCAGGATCCAAGTGGGGCACAAAGAAGAGGCTAAGGGAGTTCCATATGCTTTTAAGAACTGGAGCGAGGCCACACCAGCCAAGGAGCACTGGCAGGCCTGGCCCTCACTTAGCCAAATGAGACCAGGAACAGATGATAGCAGATTCTAGAATACCCAGAGACACAATAAGGTCAACTCTTACAATGAGCAGTCCCAGGATCCCCCAATCTTGGTACTCTGCAGTAGAGATGAACAAGAGTCTAGTAGATGTTTGTGGATGTAAGGCATCTATCTTGTCTGGTCTCATGCTGCCTCGAAGCCACAGATGTGTCACACTTTTCCTTTCCCAGCTGCCATCTTGGGGGAACAGAGGAAAGGAGAGGAAGTTAAAAGGATGGAGTTTTACCTGAGGAACTTTAAAATTATTGCATTGGATTGAGTTTACTGATTTGGACTAAAATAGAGGTTCCTGCTGATTAGGTGGGGGTGCATGAGGATGATCACATTATTTATCTATAAAGAAATAAAGAAGCCACTTTGAGCATCTGAATGCATTTTGAGTAAATTAATTGGATGTTGGACCTCTTGAATTGATTATGTTTCCTAACTGCTTTTTCTCATATATCCCATTTCCTCCTTTTTATTCTACATTCTGGGAAATTTACTCAAATTTTTCTTCCAGAATTTCTATTGAATTTTTAATTTTGACACTAATACTTCTTATTTTGAGGAATGTTTTCTTGTTCTCTGATTGTTCCTGTCATAGCAGCTTCTGCTTTTAATTTGTTTTATTTGTAAGGGATATAATATACTCTCAAAGACTTGATGATATCACTGAGAATTTTTAAAAGACTTCTCTTTCTCACTCTGAATTATCTTTGGTCCTTCTGAGGTCACTTGTTCAGCTAGTTCATTCTGGCCCCTCTCTCTTAATGTTTATAGATGCATGTAGGTGATATCTGCAACGTAGTCTGGATTGGCTTCTGAACCTCCAGTTGGGTCCCTTTTATTCACTCCTTACCAAGACTTAGACGTTTTGAGTCCTACTCAACTATGGTTATGTTCTTATAGTTTCACACAAAGTAGGTAAATACAGGAAAGGAGACCATCATATTCATGTCTCCACATATTTTCTATACTCTCGTGATTTCCAAAATTATATTCTAGTCCAAATATCTCTCCTGAGATTCTGATGCATGTATCCCATTGCCTACCAGACATTTCCACTTGGATGGAGGGACCTTAAATGTAACATGCCCAGATTTAATTAATCAGAAGCTCGCCTCTCTGAGTGTTCTCCTCCTGATATATATGTTATCTCAGTGGGTAGCCTGAATATCCACTTGGCTACCCTCAGCCAGAAGTCAGAATCATGAGTGTGTTGTCTACTCTTTTTTCTTTATTCAGTCAGCCACCCAGTTCTGTCAATTCTGCTTCCAGAATATCTCTTGAGTCTGTCCACTTTTTAATCTTCATTTCCCCTAGGATGAGTGTACATCCTGACCACTGTTGCATTAGTGCAACATTTCTTGCCCTGGTCTTCCTACCTCTGGTCTTTATACACTCAGTACTTTCTCTAGAGTTACCTTCTAAAACAAGAAATCTCATTATTTTACTGCATACTTCTCATTGCCTTTTGCAATTGCTGCCCACTGATCTGAGGAAAAAACCTGAGTGTCTTAGTCTGTTTTTTAACACTCTTCAGGGTCTGACCTCTGCTAATCCATCTGGCTGGTCTTTCATGAAGCCCTGCCTCACCTTCTATAACCTCCACATGCTGAGAGGAGGAGCTGATGAAGTTGAAAAGAAGAAGCCAAGATGATTAGAGCAAGTTGAAGAGAGAGTTTCAAAATAGGATAGTAGGATTGTTGAGGGTCTAGTGCAGCAAAGAGGGAAAGTAAGAGAAGAATGAAAAAGTGCTTGTTAGTTTTTGTGAGAAGAAACACACTGTATAAATAAGAAATTGTCTTTACTTATTAAATCGAAACCATTGATCAGTAACTTTTTTATTTTTAAAATTGTTTAAGTCTCTGTCTTTATGTGAAAACAGACAATGACTAAATGGTATTTACTGTATGGAATTTCAAAGGTGATTATTTTGTGAACTTATTGAAATTAATTTTAGGGAAGTGATGATAATGGAAGCTGGTTGCTATGGATTAAAAAACGGATGTGAGCTGGGGAACTGGAGATAGCTTTTGTAGACAACTCTTCTAAAATATAGGACTCTGGGGGTGCCTGGGTGGCTCTGTCAGTTCAGCGTCTGACTCTTGATTTCAGCTCATGATCTCAGGGTTGTGAGATCGGCCCTGCATCAGGCTCTGGGCTCAGTGGGAAGTCTGCTTGAAGATTTTCTCCTGCTGCCCATCCCTTCCCCTGCTCTCTTGCTCTCTCTCTTTCTCAAATAAATAAATCTTAAAAAAATAAAATATAGGGCTCTGATGAAGAGCAGAACACTATGCTTATTAAAGTCTTAATAGAGTGGGGTTTGTGTGTGTGTGTGTATGTGTGTAAGGTGGTGGAGATGTGAGCATGTTTATATGCTGACAAGAAGTCAAAGGCACACTAGTTCCTCAAAAAGATTGTTTTTTTTTCATGCCTACATTCCCGGTTTTCCCGACACTCCCAGACATTTCTCAACTCCGGGGGAAGACATAGTTTAGGTTCTTGTTGGGACCCTCTTCTACCCATTCATAACTTCCTTGTCTGCTGACTAAATAGACTCTAGCTCTGGATGGCAAGATGTAGCCTCTCCCCGCCCCCCGCCCCCGACAGGAAGCAACTTCCTGTTATCCATGTGGGAGGCCCACGATTGTCTCCCATCTATTCTTCAGTCACTGTATTGGCTGTACCCGTTGCCTTCACCACTGTCTCCTGGATCCATCCCTGCAGCTTCTCCTTGGGGCTCAGCTTACTTTGCCAGTGTCCCTGCTTAGAACAGGTTTTTGCTAAAGGCTTAGGGGAGAGTAAAGAAGCCATACCACATAGATAGAAAATGTTTTTCAATTGCAATATTATTCTTGGAAATTTACCTACAATTCTTGCACAGTGATGCCCCTCCAGGTACCCTGGCTCTCTGCTATGCTGTGGGCTTCCACCTTCTTGACCCTTCTTCCAGTGTCCTCTTTCAGGGTCCCAGTTCCTTTCTCAATGCACAGGTGGATAACTCCAAGTTCTCTCTTACTCCATTACACAGAGTAATTTCAGTCCTTTCCCCACCCCCAAACTTTGTCCATATATAGTGGGCCCATACTTCAGATGTTACCAAGTTGTTAAGGTAGTTTTCCAAAAAAAAGCAACACTTGTTTCTCTTAGAGGAGTACTGTAGTCTTTTCAGCCAAGTGATTGAAATGACAGACACAGTTTATAATATTTATATATCTATTCCTTCCTTCCTTCCTTCCTTCCTTCCTTCCTTCCATTCTTTCATTCTTTCTTTTGTTATATCTATCTTTTCTTTATCTTGAAAACACTAGATAGGGATACCAAAGAAGAAAGTCTTCCCTGTTGCATACTTGCTATTAAGATTTACTTTTATTAATGTGGATCATCTGAGACAATATACTTATAAACTTCAAAAGCATATGCATATAAAGTCAGCATTTAGTTTTAGAAGTATTGCATAATTGTCTGACTTCTTCAAATTAGATAAATTGCAAGTGTGGCTATTCATTGTTTTCTCCTATATATTTTTAAAGTGAAAAGGCAAGGTAGCCCTTCTCCCATCCCCAGTAATTCCACACTGAAGTTAAAACAATGAGACTTATATGGTCAAGGTCTGAAATTTCACTCGAGAGGAAAAGCATATTGAAGGTTTACTAAGTTGGAAAACTATTGTTTGCAAGTATCTAAGTACAATTTTCAAAGTGTAGGATTATTTTAGCACAGTTGACTATTGAAATTGCCTGTAGAAGAGAGGGGTGTTATGGTGGAAAATTTGGGGCACAGTGAATATTGTTAGGGGACAAATGCTTTTGGCTCTCTTGCAGAGTTTTCCGATAACAGAAGATGAGGAAGCAGAGGGGTAGAATTCCAGCTCCCGGTACCTGTGGGCTTCTCACTGTGCTGGAAACATACCTTTCACTGTAGGCAGATGGGAACATAAGCTTAGGGGAGGACAGTTCAGTTTGATGTTACTCGTGGTGCATGATATTTTTAGACAAACCAGACACAGAACCTTATAAACAATAATGAATACAGTGTGTATAAATTAACCATCTTTATATTTTATGATCTGACCAAGAAGAAAGTTATACAGTTTTATGTAACTTTTCTTATTTGTTCAAAAATTGAGGCTTCCCTTTCTATCCAGCTGCTTGGTTCTTGGAATTGAATGAATTCTGAGAAATTTCAATGAAACAGATTGATTATGAATAAATATTATAAATGAATTTGTCAAAAGAGTATCAAAGTGCACTCTGGCACTGAGTGCATCATTTTTAAACAACTTTATGTTGATATTTATTTTTAAAGGGACACGTCTTTGGCAATTTTCTTGAATTGTTACAAATCTGTTCACACAGGTAGACATTACATAGATAAGTTGATTAAGCTGTGTTCTAAGGTTTCCTGAACTGCTCCTGGCTAAGTTTTCCATTTTTTGATCAATTATTGCCATTTTATTCTTTTTTTTTTTTTGAGTAGAATTGACACACAACATTACATCGGTTTCAGGTGTACAGTTTAGTGATTTGACAGGTTTCTACATGATGCTATGGCCACCACAAGTGTAGCTACTGTCTGATTACAGTATCATGATTACAATATGATTACATGGTTACAATATCCTTGACTGCATGACCACTTTATTCTTGGTATGGTTCTAACACCTTTATTTTCTCAATCTGAGTCATGGAAATGTAGACAAAAGCAAAGGAGTGAAGGCCCTATGAGCCATGTACCTCTCCAAACACAGCCTGCCTCACCTTCCAGCCATTTTTCCAGAAAAGGAATTTGTTGCGATTACAGTCAGTACTAAAGCTAAGTTGGGATATCGGATGCTTTGGTATCCGCATGTCTAAATAATAGTAATTATTTTGCTTCTCGCTTTCTCTAATGTAATTTGGTTGTGAGAGCTACTGGTATTTCTGTTTTATTCCACAGTAAATATCACTTTCACTAAATCACTAGGGCTGGGTCCTACAGTTATAAGAGTATTGATTTTTATGTAAACCAGCAGAAAATGCTAACACATCATATAAAATGTTTGATAGTGTATGGAGGCTTTCCTGATGGCCACTTTGCTTTCTGTCAGGCAGCATAAAGATTGGAGATATTGGTCAGGGGTGGGTTGAACGGGCAGCTGGAGAAGGAAGGGGTTATGACACATGCCTTGACATTCATTCATGCTAAATAAGAAGCTAGGTCATATTCACAATTCGAAAGAGTGACAGAAATAATCTGCAGATTAAATGATTGGTTAGGGGCTTGTGTTCCTAGATTATATGATTTAGTGGCTATGCATTGGGTTTTATTATATACAATGTACTTGAAAAAGTCAACCAATAAAAAGAAAACATGGAATAACTTATTCTACGTTTGGCTGTGGCTTCTGTTTCATTATGCCTAGTAACTTTAAAAACACAGAAGCACGAGAGTTCAAATGAAGAAATTAATACATATGGGGGACGCTGAAATAGTCCTACAATTTTGGAAAATTAAGTTCAGGGTATCTATTGTGGGAATTCAATAAAACTTTTGGCCTTCAATATGAGATAGACCATAAATCAATGAAGTTTAAATAGTCCTGCTCTCTTGAACACCTGCTTATCTGTCTTGAGAAAGTTCTGTAGTGTTTTAACCATCATTTTAGGACATTAAAAAGTAATGCTCACCATTGCAGTACTTGGAAAGGCTATTAAAGTTAAGGGTCTGTCAGCCATTCCATTATAAACCCTGATTTCCAGGAATTTAATATAACCCAGACATTACATGTAATAAACCCTAATGCAGGAATCTGAAACTTGGATCATTATTTTCTCTATTTAAAGGCCAATTGCCCCCACAAAGACTGTCTCTAGCCATGGCAAATATCTTTAGGATAAGTTATAATTTTAAAAATTTACCAAATGCTATTTTTTCCTTCCTGTGATCTTTTACCTCTAAATTAAGAGAAGCCCTCTGAAAGCCAGGCTATGTGTAAAAAAGCCTTTGAATGAATTTAATCTACATCTTTTCAGAGCTCCCTCCAACCCCAGTAGTGAACAGAATTGAATGCTTCTTTCCATAGAGAAGAAGCTTTGGGTCCATAAATATGACGTATTAGTTTTCTGTTGTTGCCATAATGAACGACCACAAACTGAGCGGCTTACAGCACGATAGATTTATTTTCATGAGGCTGTGGAAGTCAGAAGCCTGAAATCAGTCTCACTGGCTAAAGTCAAAGATGTCACAAGGCTGGTTCCTTCGGAAGCTGTGAGGGGACAATAGGTCTCCCTTTCTCTTTCGGCTTCTAGCAGCTGCCTCTATTCCTTGGCTTAAGGTCCCTCCTTCCGTGTTCGAAGTGCATCACTCTGTTCTCTTCTTCTATTAGAGTCATGAGTGGGAAAAATATCTTTGACTAGGCTATGAACTCATAGGAGTCCTGAGTGGTGCTGCTAAAGGGGAATGAAAGGGAAACTTGAGGAGTTGCCATTTGACGGCCTTCGAGAACTTCATACATACCTCATGTGCTGGACCTGAACTTCAGTTCTCTTTAGGATTGTGGATTAATTTCAAGAAAAGCCCTCAGAAGGCATTGATATGAATTACCTATTCTGAAATTAGGTTGAGTTTGAAATGCAGTTCAATGTAAATCTGAGTTTCATGTATGTGACCTGTACAGAAAATGACCGCATATAAAAATGACTGATCCAGACCCACCCCGCACTGGGGAGAAAGGAGTATGCTTTGGAGGTAAAAAGAAGACAGATGTGGTGAAGCAGTTCTGTTTTTTGCTCACTGGTGGTCTTTACCAGTGGTTAGGGTAAGACCTGGCAGTCCACAGCATTGGTGGCTGGCATCACAGACCTGCACCCAAAGCAAGCCAGTGGCTTTTTGATGGGTACAGGGTGACTAGTAGTAACTAACTGGTAGTGGGAGGAGCTGTTTGGAGGTATGAGTTCCTTGACCTGTTGTATTCCTTTCTCCCTGTCTGCCACAGAATGTATTTTCCCCAGGAAATCATGTTATAAGTAAAATTAAAAAGAAGCTTAGGGTCCCAGACCAACTTGCCAGCATTGCTTTGTTCATCCTTGGTGTGGTCAAAAAACTTTTTTTTTTTTTTAAGGAATGCTGTGTAAGGATTGTGAGAACACGAGGCAAAGTCAGCAGTGGTAATAGTCAAATGAGGCAATGAAGAAAATAAGCCTGTTCTAAATTAATTTCTACTTCATGATGACTTAAAGGAGGGTGGTTTTGTTAGCTACTGAGAAGCCAACCACTCTGTATCATTGTTTCTCTGAGTCAAGTATTCTCTAAGTAATGAATAACCAGTTAAAGAACAAACTTTCAGAGGGCCGCCTGGCTGAAAGGAGGGATATCTTTATGTCCCTCTGTCAGAGGTTCTCAGGATCAGTCTCAGGCTTCATGATTCACGAGAAGGACTCAGAGAGCTCAGAAAAGCTCTTGTACTCTCATTTGCGGTGTATTGCAGAGAAAGGATGCAGCTCAAAATCAGCAAAGGAGAAAAAGTACAGGGGCAAAGTTTAGGAAAACCAGTACTAGCTTCCAGGGGTGCCTTCTGCACGGAGGGCTACAGGGAGTAGCTTAGCTCTCCCAGCAATGATGTGTGACAACATGTGTCACGGGTTGCCCTGCAGGCAACCTTACCTGAGCCTTGGTGTCTGCGTGTGCTATTAGGGGTCAGTCATATAGCGTATGGCACCTGTGTGACCTCAGCTACTCGGTCTATCTCCTGCCCCCTAGAGGTCAAACTGATATAGCAAGGCTGGGGGTCTCCGACACACAAAAACCAGCATTTGCCATAAGTCATATGTTGGCAAAAACTATCTGGGCAAACTGATAAGGTGCCCAAGGCCTCAGACCTGCAAAACACTCTCCTCAAGCAGGATATTCCAAGGCTCGAAAGACATCTCCTAGGAGCCAGTCCAGGACCAGTCGTAAGGATATGCTTCTCTCTGGTATGTGCCGGGCTTGAGCATCCTGGGCCTGCTGAGTTAACCATTTCCTGCAGGGTCCCCTTCAATGTACAATTTAGCTGAGGCAGCAGAAGCAGCCATCCATGTACAAGGAAACTTTTGCTGAAAACTTCAGGTAGAGATGGTAGAGAGGGTATACGTAAGGTTACAGTTTTGTTTTTTCCAGAACCAAAAAAAGAAGGTCTCCGATGTTAGATCTGGATGTTGGAGGAGAAAAAGGGTTCCATTACAGAATGAGCATGGATGTTGAGTGGAATGTCTCTCACCTCTGCGTTCTGCGTGCTCCAAGAGGATAAACTTATGATGGAACATCTCCAAACAACCACTAAGCAAAAGATATTTTTACCAATGATGCTACCTTTTAGGCCAGTGGTTCTCAACCATGGTTGCCTGTTACAATCACCTGGGGGATGGGTTTGAAATACCAGTGCCTGGGAAGCATCTTCAGGGCTTCTGGTTCACCTGTGGGATATGACTTGGGAACTGATATTTAAAATTGTTCCTAAGGTGACTTAGAACATGCAGAGGCTGAAGACCATACAATTGATCAAAAGGGAGAGAATTGGGAAACCTGTGATCTTCATAAGCCAGTGACCCTCAGCTCTGATTGCACGGGTTCGACCTGTCTAGGGGAGAGGAACAGGTCATAAAAAGATTGACTCCTTTGCTCTACTTTCAGAGATCCTGGTTCAGTTGGTCTGGGGGAATCTTGCATCTAATGCACAGTCAGGGTTGAGAACTATTGCTCCCAACAATTTGTGTCCCTCTGGCCTCTCTTTATCCTGTTCACTTGAATGCAGTATCATCTGATTCAGTTACAAAAAAAACAAGTCACAATCTTTAGGAATCTCAGGGAAGGTAGAGTGCACACATTAGGTACATGTGGTCTCCATGGAGGTGCTACTTCTTCTAAGATAGGAAAGATACAGCAAAGCCAGTTATGGGAAGACCTACGAGAGGGCCAACCATGCAGAATCTATGGCTGATGCAAAGGAGGTGAGAGATTTTTGCCATCGATGAATAGAAAAGACATTGTGGTTCAAGCATGGCAAGTGAGGTTAAGAGGTGGGACATGCTGAAGTTGGGAAGGGAATTAGTCCCTAGATCATGCAGGGTCTTGTAGGCCATTTTAAGGATTTCAGAATTTATTCTCACGTTAATGGGAAGCATTGAAAGATTTAGGGTTTGGAGTAACATGATTTGTATTTTGAAAAGATCTGTCTGTCTGTGATGTGGATAGTGGATAGATTGTAGAGGGCAAGAGTGAAAGTCCGAACACAAGTCAGAGAGCCTTTGTCATGGTCTGAGCAGAAATAAGGGTGGCTTGGACCAGGATGGGGCTAGAAGGGATGGAAGGAAGCAAAGGGAATCTAGACAGATTCTGGAAACATAGGACCAAAGTTACAGAGGTGATGAGCATGGGGTATATCAAAAGGGAAGAATCAAGCCTGCTTAAGCAGTTTTGGGAATTGTGCACCTGGAGATAATATGGGGGGGGGGATGGTGAAGAGTCTGGGGCCAGGGAATCAAGAATTTCTTTTCTTGACCTGTTAAAATTAAGACCCCTACTAGATATCAAGTAGAAACTTAAAGTTTACAGTTCCACATAAGCAAATATGGAAGAGAAAAGCTTGGACTGAAAATAAACTGGTCATTATCAGCATATGGGGGGGGGAGGTTTAAGATACCAGACTGAATGAGACCTTTTCAGGGAGAATGGAGCCAGGGAAGGTTGGTATGATGGAGACACAGAAGTGTTCACCGAGGTTTAGCAATGAGAACATTCTAGTGGCAGGTTAGGGATGAGTCACTGGAGTCATGGATGAGTGAACAGGAGGTGAGAAGATAGAGACAGTAAGCTCAGAAAAGCTTAAAATGGCTATGAGAGGAAGAGAGAAATGGGGCCAGTTGCCAGAGGACCAGTTGGAGTCAAGGGAGAACTTTTTGAAAGGAGGACACACAAGCATGTTTGTGGGTTGACAGAAGTGATCCCATGTAGGGGGTTAAGGATCATTATGGGTGATGGGAAGAGGAGAAGGAGAAACAGAAATTTCCTTGAGAACACGAAAGGGGAGGGAACCCTGAGCACTAGGGGATGAACTAGGATTTATAGCAGGTTTCCCACTATATCCAAAGGGAAAATCGGTATATGCTTCTAAATATACCTCATTTAAGCCAGATATTGTGGGGTTTTTTCTGCTTTATTCATAGTTGTAAAAAATTCCATACTTTCTATCTGGGTTAAGATCATACTCTGGCTCTAGATCTAAACTGTTCTCAAAACCAATTGAACAGCTTCATGAATCTTATCCCAAAATGATTCTGGGTTTTTTTCTCTTTCTTTTCATTATAAGTTGCCTTATATGGCTTTCACTTTTGAAACATTTTTTGAATGGAAAGGAATACAGATATGATAAACACATATTCACACAACCGAGAATTAGTAACTGTTGACATTTTCATCCTTTCTCTTTTTTTAAAGAAATGAAATATCACAGAGTTAAAGGTCTCTTAACCAACACTCGTTATCTTTCTCAGACTTCCCTGAAGCACCCACTATCATGAGTTTGGTGCTTTTCTCATCTCTTGCTTATGCTTTTACATACATGCCTATCATTCTTAAACTGTAAACAGTAGGATTTTTGTAATTATAAATTTATATGCATGATGTCATACTTCATGTAGCATGCTACACATTTTATTTGAAAATCCTGTGTTTTTTAAAAAATCCAATCTTGTTGGTGTATGTAGAGCTTGTTGTTTGAACTGCTATGCTGGAATTCTATCGTAAAATTATACATCACATTTTTAAAAAAGATTTATTTATTTTAGAGAGTGCGCATCCATGTGGGTGAGCAGGGGTAGGAGCAGAGGGAGAGGGAGAGAGAAAATCCTTAAGCAGACTCCCTGATGAGTGCGGAGCCCACATAGGGCTCGATCCCAGGACCCCGAGACCATGACCCCAGCTGAAATCAATAGTCGGATGCCCAACCGACTGAACCATCCAGGAGCCCTGAAACACCACATTTTATTTTTATATTTAGTTATCGATTGACATTTATTTCCCATTTTCCACTATTACAAACTACACTGCAAAGTACATCTTTGTACAAGCCACGTACATGATTCTGTATTGCTAGGTGTCTCTAGACTGCATCATTTCATTTCCTTGAGAACAGTTGGAGGAACTTCTCTCAGGTGTATTAGTAAATGGAATCCCTGAATTGTGGAATATGGGTATTTGCACTCTTACTGGATTCTCTCCGTGGTTCTCTAGTGTGGCTCTACCAGTTACACCTCACCCCCCAGCAATATAGCAAAGGACTCCCCTCCACTTCCTCACCAGTGCTTGATAGTGTCCAATTAACACAATTGCCCATCTGATAAGTGAAAAACAAAACATTTATTGTTTTGATTTCATCTCCATGGATGTGAGCGTGTTTCTTGGTCTTGGAACTTTCCTTCTTGAGGAGGAGGGTGTGCAGGGAGGAGTATCATTTTCCATTCCTCAGATTCCTTTCTATTTTTTAACCTCATCTGAGACTTATTAGCTTTTTGAAGGAGTTGTTCATTTATTAAAGTGTTTTCATTTCTGAAATATTTAAACACATTCCTGCCATGCCCCCCCCACCTCTTTTCTTAATAGGAAATTTACTTAAGTGTTCAGAGTTACACTTGCCCCATCTTTCTTGGCTGATTTTAATCTGTTGGCTTTAAAACTTAACCATCTTTGACTCATGGATTCTCCAGATCTCTCACTGCCTTCTTGACCTCTACAGTCATCTCTTTCACCAGGGACTTTCCTTCCACTTTTCTGGAAATTACTCACATAGGCTCTTACCTCTGAACCACCTGTTTATCTTGTGACTCACACCATCATTTTCTCTCCATACCGTGATGACTCTGATCTATATCTAATTGTACTACTTTGATGGTTATTAAGAAAGCTTAATTTTGTCACTTTTTGTGAGCTTTTAAATTTAACTGACTCAATGAACACCTACTTGTTAAGCTCTATGTGCCAGACACTGTATCAGGCCATCGATCACAGTTACTTCTCTCATAACAGTATATCTTGAGTTCCTTTCATCAATTTATTTTCATCTTTACTTCTTCTCCATGAGACTTCTGGAATTTATTATTTGAGTACTAGAGTCGGAGGCTTCATATTTTGTCTAGTGTTTTACTTGCTGCAGGTAGGTGGTATCAAAAATCCAGGAATAGCAACATTCAAGCAATAATGTTAAATAGATAAATAGTTTAATAGATGAATAAATAAATAGTGTTTAAGAAATAAGTCAATAAATAGTATTTAGTAAGAGTCTATTGTGCATATAAGAATAGTTCCCAGAATGGGAGCCTTCAGATTCATAGACTGATAGATATGAAGCTCTGGGGCATGAACTTACAGGGTGGCTTAAAAGCACACATGAGGAATTGTTTACCCTTTACAATGATCGGTTATTGCAGTGGGGGTTTCTAGACAAGAGGGGATTGAATAAAAGTGATTATCTCATACCATTTTTATGAAGATGACACTTTTTTTTTATGATTGTTAGAGACATTTACAAGAAAAGTGAAGTTTTATGTTCACAAAGTAAGATTAGTTTTGTTTATGTGGCTTGCTTTTTTTTTTTTTTTTTTCTGCTCAGGGAATTCTGAAGCCCAGCCTCCATTTTGTATTTAATTTTAACAACTCCCCCCTTTTGGTCATTCTCTCAATAGATGAAGAGTATGGCCAATTAGTACAGTGTTACTCTCTGTTCCCACTGTTGATGCCAAAGAGTCTCATGTTCCTTGTTTCTTCTAGTTGAGTCCTTAGGACAGAGGGTCATGTAGTTGCTGTTACCAACAGATGTACCATCATCATGGACATGGGTTGTCAGACCATTGAGTTTTTCCAGATTGTCTAATCCTGATGGGTATCATTTGATGTGTGAGTGGCTGCTAAAAGGCATTTAAAACCCTTGAAAGGATACAACACACTAGAGAGGCTAATGTGATGATTATAATGAGAATAATGGTCAAGATTGAAAAAAATTATCCAGAGCTGAGATTTCCAGGGGCTAAGATTTAACCAACTAAATAACTCAAATGGGTTAAAATCAAAATGAGCTTTTGCCCTTTTAAGTCAATCTACTTTGTTGTTGTTTTTGTTTTTTGTTTTGTTTTGTTTTTTACTTACAAAGAGACAACTTGGTGTGTTAGCATTCACTTATCCTCATGATTACTTAGGACAGGGTGGATATGAGGATGCTTTATTTGATAAGACAGTGTTGTAGGTAAGCTTTCACCTAAATAAGACCTCTATATGATGTGAGCAATCAAATAATTTAAGGAGAAATTTCTATGAAAATGAAAGAAAAACAGAAGTTATAGTTGGTCCCAAACTCAGTTTTTCAGTTCAGCGAGCATCCAGGTGAGAAAATTCCTAGATTAGAGTTCAAAACATCTTTAGATGGTGGAATGAGGATGGCAGTTTTCATGTGATGGGATTTTCCTGGTTTGTAGTTTGACTGTCTTTGATATCATCTGGTATTCTGTTGAACTTTCTTGATCAGCCCATCCAACAAGAGACGTGAAGGTTGTCCACATACGAGCTGTTGTGGTGGTTTCTCCAAAGGTTTTAAGAAGATAACAAAACTTTGAAAGACACTTAACAAAGCTAGAATTTGATAATGGATATACTATAGTTTTCCAATGATACACAATTTTGTTTTTAGTCATCTCATTTTTAATCATTTCTAATGAAACTAGTTTGTTTGTAAAATAAGTCTACTTTTTTTTTTAAAGATTTTATTCATTTATTTGACAGAAAGAGACACAGCGAGAGAGGGAGCACAAGCAGGGGGAGTGGGAGAGGGAGAAGCAGGCTTCCTGCCGAGCAGGGAGCCCGATGCGGGGCTCGATCCCAGGACCTTGAGATCATGACCTGAGCCGAAGGCAGACGCTTAACGACTGAGCCACCCAGGCGCCCCTAAAATAAGTCTACTTTGATTAAACTTGGCTTGATTATTTTTATAAATATAATAAGAATCATGATCCTATGCATATCTTCAAGTATGACATTTCAGGCAAAGCTGTGGTGATAACCAAGAGTTATTGCTTTATTGGCTCCATAAAGTCAACTTTTGTGTTTTAAAATTGTGTGGTAATAAGAAATCTCAGGTTAAACCTTTAAAGTCTCTTTAGGCTACAAAGCCATCCAAAGACTTATCTAATTGTGTCCAGTTACCAGGAGAACAGATTCTTACTGAACATATGCAAATACATATATTGTCATGAAAAACAAGAGTATTTACTAAGAGTCCCTGAATTCTGGAGAAATTCTGGTAGAAAAGGTAAATGTTTCAACTTTTGTTTACAAAAGCATACTTTATCAAATTGTCATAAGTTAAAGATAGCTTAAAAGAGAGGAAAAAAAGGCATCAATTCAATCTGGAAAACAAAACTTTAAAGAACCAGAAGTGATTTAAATGAAATCACAATTATAATCATCTTCATCAGTTCACTCAATGTCGTGTGATTAATTTTTGTTTTGCTAGATCATGGCTTAGCAGTCTTATGAGTCAATCCAGTTGTCCATCAGAGTTTTAGAAATTCTCACCCAGTACAGTGTTACTCTCTTAAGGTTAACAGAACCCTGCATTCTAGAGTTCTCCTCGGGGTCTTTTCTATGAATCTCTTTGAAGATGAAGCATGTCTGCCTATAGTTGATTATAAAAGTTTTTAGACAAAAATCAAGAGTAAGCTAGTAACTGTGAGTGACAAAAGACTTAACAGTGTCCTGGGCAAAGAGGTGGTGTGGGTTCACCAAGCAAATGATGCAATTGAGAAACAAATCATATTTTTGTGATATACAATATTGTAAAATAATAACTGGCATTACAATTGATAACATTATACTAGGACATGCCAGATTATTAGGGACTTCATATAATTTCTGGAACATTTACAATAACAATATACACACATGTAAGTATAATTTAAGAAGGTTAAACATTACTTTTCATTTGACATTGTTTCCCATAAAATTTAATGTACCAAATAAGCCCAAATCAATTAACATTTCTCTTTTATAAGGTGAAAGCAAAACTCTTTTGAGATCTTCCAGGAACCCTCTGGAAAATTCCAGTTTGTTCAAAGTCAAAAATACTTCGTTCAGAATTTGATTTGGGGAAGTCTGTTAAAAATGCCTGAAGATTTAAAATACTGGACCAAATAGGATCACAGGTCACTATGAAACAATACTTGGTCATCCACTCAACTAAAGTGGCAATTAAACGATTTCATAGGCAAATACAGAAAGTTACATAGTTGTAAAACACCTTAGTTCTTTTAAAATAAAAAAGGCTCAGTGTTTCTAAGTAATCTAAGACTTGATAAAGGCAATGGTGGAGCACAGGAAATATTTCCTAAGACAAAGAATCCTTGTTTCCTAGGCAGATTACAGTAAATATAAAGAAAAATCTTCTATCATCTTTTTTTGAAGAGTGGACCAATAATCTAAGAAATTTTAGGGCTCGAACAGAGAAGAAATGAAACTTTATCTTTTATTGGCACATTATTGGCCTTATTTAAAAAAATCCTTTTAAATAAATCAATTAAATTTAGCCAGCTTTGACCTCATAACATAAAATTTCTTTTCCACAAGCTTTCTGCAATTTTATATCCATTTAGATCTTGTCTTAGTCTTTTCCTTTCTTAATCTGGAACAACTAGTGATTTTATTTTAGACAACATTACTGTCTTTTTCCTTCACAAAAACACATCTTCTTTCTTGCATATTCTTCATATAAAAATACATCCCATTTTCTTCCCATAGCTTGTATACAGCAGTTTCCCTTTGCTCTAATAAGAACAGTTTCTAGTAGTTATATGTATTCTTAATTTTAACTGTTAATGACATTTACGGTGAAAACTAGGATCAGGCAGTTATGAACCATCGCATATTTACATCCTGTAGTAGGTTAACAAATTTCTAAATATCGAATTATAAAATGTATAATTCTTAGAGATATGTTTTTCATAGTACATTTGTTTTGATTTGATGTAACACATTTGTTGATAGACCCAAAAATCTTCTGTCTCTCTGTAAAAAATTAAAAACTCAAAAGTAAATAGACCTATGTTTAGCAATTGTCTCTGTGTATTATCCTTCTTGGAAATGATCTAGATATTCAATGAATATCCATTATTTAATTTAACTTGGCATAAACTTACCTTATTTATGTCTGTTTGAATTACCTTTTTAAGAAGTTGTACTTGGATTAGACATCAAACAGCTAACCATCAAGTTATTTTTCTTGTTGACCAATTTTATAACACAGAGATAGCACGAGCTTATTTGACTAATAAATCCAGGTAGAAAGAGCTTTATATTTGCATTATACTTAATGTTGACAACTCTGAAGACTTGCCTGCTTTTCTTAAACTAACAAACTTAAACTAGCTTTCATTTATTAAAGATTATTTCAGATCACGCAAAATACTCGGGTTACTTTCCATATTTCTGAGAGTTTTAGGAATACTCAATTGATATAAGTGCTTATTTTTCTTTATGACAATTAAGTGGAACTATTTAAAAATACCACATATACATAATATATTTACATACATAGATGTACATAAACACATAGACACAACAGATTTTAGAGTTTTCATTGAAAAATTTTAGCCACGTTTCAGGTACAATAATACAAATTTCAGAGGAATAGCTTGATCCATATTTTTAAAAAAGATTTTATTTATTTATTTGACAGAGACACAGCAAGAGCAGGAACACAAGCAGGGGGAGAGGGAGAGGGAGAAGCAGGCTTCCTGCTGAGCAGGGAGCCTGATGCAGGGCTCGATCCCGGGACCCTGAGATCATGACCTGAGCCGAAGGCAGACGCTTAATGACTGAGCCACCCAGTCGCCCTCATATTTTGTTTTTGGCAGATGGACTAGGTTAAGGTCACCTGAATTATTTAAGGATTCTTTTAAAGAAGCTATTTTTGGAGTCATTTCGTCTTTAGGTAGCTTCTGCAACCCAATCCAAGTATGTATTCTGAAAGTCTCACAAAGGTTTGAGATTCTCTCAAGGATTCTCCTTCAGGTGGATTATCTTGCCTTAAGTTTAAGTTTCCCCAAGGTGGACACGACAATTTTAAATTATCCAAAAGTTCACCCATTTTCCAAAAAGGCAGAAGAACCTGGTCCAGGGTGAGCACACATACAGGAAGTAGTTTTTGAGGAAAGTGAAGAAAGAACTGCGGAGCAGGTGGAACCCATCTTTGCCTTTACATTCCCTAAGACATCTTAACTCTGAGGGACGCTGTTTCTTAATAGCTGTTACAGAAAACAGGGAATCACGTGTTTTTCCCCCTCTTTTGAACAAAGTAGGGTGACTTCCCAAAAAGCCTCAACAAACAAAATACAAGAATGTGCAATAAAAGTGGAGAAATCAGAACAAAGGAAGCCGAGCTCAGATCCAAGAGAAATCCTCAAATGCTAGCGTGGGTAAGAAAGCAGAGGACTCAAGGGACTCTGCACCAGCAGAGGGAACCTGCTTGCACCCTGCTTGCACACTCAGGATTATTATTATTATTATTAAGATTTTTTTTGTTTATTTGACAGAGAGAGAAAGCGGGGGGGGAGGGGCAGAGGGAGAGGGAGAAGCAGACTCCTAGCTGAGCAGGGAGCCCGACTTGGGGCTCCATTCCGGACCCTGAGATCATGACCTGAGCTGAAGGCAGATGCTTAACTGACTGAGCCACCCAGGCGCCCCTGGCCTTGGAATTGTTGCGGGCTCTTCTTTGGGTCCCGCTTCTGATTCGGGAAACTGCCAAACATTCAGAAATAGCAAAATTAAAACCACCAAGTCAATAAATAGTATTTGGAAGGGTTTGTTGTGCATATAAGAACAACTTGCAAGCTGAGAGCCTTCAAATTCAAAGAATGACATGAAGCTCGGGGGCATGAAATCACGCGTTGGCCTAAAAAGTGAAAATGAAGAAGCTGTTTACCCTTTACAATGATTGGTCATTACAACGGGGGTTTCCAGAAGGCAGGAGATTGGATAAAAGGGATTATTTCATACCATTTTTAGGAAGATGATTTAAGTTTCTTTTGTGATTGTCAGAGGCATTTACAAAAAATGACTTAAGTTTTGCTTACGTTCATGAAATAAGATGGATTTAGTTTTGCTTAACATGGTTTAAACGGTCTTTTCTGCTCTGGGAATTCTCAAGTCTGGTCTCCATTTTGTATTTAAGTTTAACAGAAGGTAAATCTGCTCCCTGTTACTCCATGTTGATCAAAAGCAGTTAGTGCCTGACAATGTTTTAAAGCATGTAAATGCTTCCATTTGAATGGTTATTACAGACAGTTCAATGGCTTATTTACCATTTATCGTAATTTATTCTTTTTCATAATTTATACTCTCTTAACCAACCTCCTCATAGTTCCATCTGAGAAGACATTATGTGGAAAGATTTTTCCAAAGACTCCCCCCAGGATTCAAGGGAGATATAAAATAAGGGAACAGCTCACTGTGAAAAAAACAAAAACAAAAAAACAAAAATGATTAGGAATGACAATTTAGATGATACATACAAGCTTAATGTAACATTTTATGAACAGGACAGTCTCCTTGGGAGGACTACAAAACGGAGGGGAGGGCAGGAAGCTCTTAGAGGATGAAGAATAAAAGACAAGGTAGAGACAGATAGAAAATACCCGATTGGCTGGAGCCAGTAGTCAGCCTTGTTTTGGTGATTAGGCCCAGGTTGGCTTGGCGTTTGGAGATTAACTGGCTACACATGATGCGTTTCTGGTCAAGCAGAGCATTAACGGGAACTGGAAAATCTGTTTCGGTTGGCCCACGTGGCATCCCGGGCAAGAGAGGCTCCATCTTGGGCCTAGAAAGTTATTTCAACGACAGAGAAAGGAGTTGCTCATTGCCGTTCCTCATTCTTCACGAATCTTCCTTTTCTCCTCTCCTCTGGTGCTTAATGACTGGGAAAGCAAGGTTATAAAGAGCCAGCGGAGCTCTGTGTGAAGGACCATCCTCAGTTCTGTCACAGAACCTGGAGAAAAAGTATGTGAAATCTTAAGCATGTATTTATCAGGTGTGTGAATTGGAATGTTTCGGTTTGGTAAAGGAAGTAAGTGGATTAAACTTTGTTGCCCCAAAAAGAGGCTGTTCAATGGAAGACTCTCTGTTCTTAACTTGAAATTGGCTTGTTTGGGTGGGTAATTCAATCCCTCTAGCTTATGTTATCCTTACAGGATTGGGTGAGTGTGTTCCAGTGTGAGCCTAAGGGGTTCTGTGTGTGATTGTACCATTATGTCATGAGTTGAGAGTCGTTTGAAGTTGACTGCGTATTTTATTAGAAAAATACCTGGGCTTTTGGGAGAAAGCCAGCGATTCTCAAGTTCCATGTATGGTTGGAAGGGATCCATTTTCTCCCTTGTAAATAGAAGCAGCGTCAATTTTATTAGTGTTCACCAAATTTTCAATTGAGAGAGCCATAGATGCAGCACAGATGTCTGGTTCTCGTCCTTTGTTAGAGGAGAATACAATACCTACTGACAGTGAGCCTTTCATACCTCAGCCCAAAAGGCATCTTGGTTACTCTAGTCTCAAAGTCTTAGAGCGACTGCATCTGGCACTTTTGACGTCCCGTGGGCCTTTCCTTCCTGTCTCCGGGGAATTTGGCACTTGCATAGTTTCCATTCCAAACAAGACAGGAAAACACATCATTTTGGATCAAAATAACCTTTCTTGATTCGAGACTTTTTTTTTCTTTCTAAATCACAAACATCTGTCAGCAGTATGAGACCCGCAGGATTTATAAAAGGCATTTCCTTAAGGACTGTTGTAGGAGTAGCCCCTCCTACTTGTCTGGCACACTCGAACCTCTGCCTCTCTGGACATTTGTTTACCTTGAAGTCTCCCTGTATGGTCTGTGGGCTCTTTTTGGAGCCATTGGGAGGAACCTGCCCATACTGTAATGCATCTCTCAGGAAGACCATGTGTTTTCGGTTGGTGAATCCAAGCCTTGCAATGGAGGCTAATAGGGAAGAAATCCGTGTCCCTGTCTGCCTCCCTCTCCTCCGCCGCCGCTCCTCTCCTTGCATCCTGAGCCAGGGAGACAACTGTTTTCTCCTACACACTGGAGGAGAGGATGAATTCTCACCTGGGGTATCTGGCTGCCTGTCAGAACAATAGTAAACTGCACACCTGTCGGCTTTTGGCACGCGGGGATAGTGAAATGACTAACGTCGTTTTCCGAGCTCTCCCTTCTGGACCAGCACGCCGCCGGCTAGGCTTTGCTCCCTCTCAGTTCACAAAGGCTTAGGTTTCTCCCTTGAGGCGCTGAGGGAATTAAGCAGTTTTACTACTGCTGCTAATAAACAGTTTCCTTTAGAGAAGGTGGATTTTTCTCGCAGGACATGGTTTATTGCTACCTGCCCCCCCCCCCCAACCGCCGTCCTCCCCTCGCCCCCCCTCCCAGGAGCGCTGATACAAGAGTTCTTTCTCCCTTTCTAATCACTGCTTTGCATCTGTAAGCATTTTTCTTCTGCAGGCCACTCTGGCTTCCTAGAGGCAATCTGAAAGCCCCTTCAGCTAATGGTTCATTTAGCGATCAATTTGTCAAATAATGTTCACAGATGTTTTTCTGATGGAGCAGCATGCCGTGCAGGTAATGACTGAGTGAGTGATTGCTTATGATAGGTGACAGGATCAAGGCATGGCCTGACCAGGTGGCTCCGGAGTTGGGGGTTACCGGCCAGCCAAATGGGGGACATGGGACATGGTCCTTTTTATTTTTAAAGCATGACAATGGCCTGGTGATTCCAAAGTGCGATGGAGTCATGGGCTTGCAGCCTAAGTCTGTGACTCTTTAGAAGAGTCACAGGGGTATGACAGCTAGGGGAATGTGACGGCAGCGGGTCCCTTAACTCTGTGCTTCCTGATTTTTGAGCTTGGATAATTCTTTGGCTGGACATGCAAAAAAAAAAAAACAACAACCCACAAAACTACATATAATAATATCATAGTGGCTGGAATCCGTTGTTTTCCTACCTGTTGACATTGCCCAGCCTCCCACCTGATTCAGAATCGGTCAGAAGAAATGTGGAAAACTTTGTAGCCCATTAATCTGGACTGATTTGTCAAAGATCTAGAAGAATGGAATCCAGCTGAACTGTAACCACCGAAGCCGGGACAGGACTGCTGAGCTGAGCAGCCTAAGGTTCCCACAGCTGCGCTAGTTATGCTTTCTTTCATGGTCCTGAATTGTTTCCATTACCCTGAAAAGGGTTATAAAACCTACAATCAATTTAGTTTCTGGGGCATTGTGTTTTGAATACCGTTTAATAGGGTGTGACAAAAACACATAATTTCTCCACATGTTCTTACATTGCAAGCAGATCTTACTTGGCGCTCGGCAGTGCACCAAGGAATGTGAACAGTCCCGGAAGCTGGGGAATTGGAAGTCAAGAACAGCCCCAGCCCAGAGACCGTGGTCAGGGTCTGGGGCGAATGTGAAACTTAACTAGATGCCGGCAAAGCGGCAACCCACATCTTTCTCCACCGCTTTGAACTCAACGTGGCATTAGCGGGAGATAAACAAATGTAATTATTTCCTACATGAAAAGTGAAATGGTGTTTCAGAAGGGGAAAAAAGATGAGCTTGAACACAGATGGACAGAATACAGTTCATAAGAACATTAATAAGGAGAGATGGGCTGTGTATGATGTGCGGCTGTGGGTGTTACAGGGTAAGGATGTCTGCTCCTTTTGATGAGCGGGAATGAACCGCTCTTCTAACTTGATGCCCCAAACCTTTTTTTTTCCTTCTGAAATGAGCAAGCTCATTTATTTTAATGAGAGGTTTTGACTAAGGACAGAGACCAGGGTAGCTCTACAACTGCTCCTAATCCATTTAGGCGCTGTCTGAATTTGTCTTTCATGGTGAGGTTTTCTTCTAACACGGCATCGGGTTACTAAGGAATGGGATCTGCTGGTGCTTGTTAAAACTGCTCAATTTGCATACTCTGGAAATTTCATTACTTGGCACGCTTGGCATGTGGGTGTCTTCGCTGACTTACAGCAGAGAGGAACAGAGATTTCTCGGTCGTGGTAGACAACATGTGGAAACAGGTGAGCCAAAGGCTTGTCAGAGAAGGTTCCTCCGCGGCTCCCCCGACAGGGGGCGCTGTTTCAGGGCAGGCGTGCTGTATCTTGAGCCGCACCTGGAGATCCTAAACTGCCTGGGAGAGACATAGCTGGGCCAGTGTTTCCTTGACTTGACCTTTGTGTGGAGGGTCCATGAATGATGCCGGAAGGTTCTGCAGAGTTAGCCGTTGAAGTTTGGTTGGGAAGCTTGACAAGGATGTGTAAAAAGCTTTTCTAGGCAAATTGATGGACCATTTATTGAACTCCTTGAGTGAACGCTGTATGACCATTTTATGGATATTATTTTTTTCTCAACAGGTCTTTATGTGAGGTGTTACTTTATAAGTAAAGAATCTGAAGATGAGAGAGATTTAAAAACTTGCCAACTTGCTTGTGGTAGGAATGAAATCTTATTCCAAAATCCATGCTGGGACGGGCTTTAATTAAAAGTATGTTGTAAAAATTTTTAAACCAAAGATTTCAAGGAAAGTTAATCACTTATATTCATGTTAATAAAATTTCGGTGGATAGGTTTTCAAACATCTCACTGTATCTACATATGTGTGTATAGACATCTACACTATAGGTCTGGAATTTCATATAAATTAATTCATAATTCGCTCAGTAATTTGTTTTTATAAGATGATGTTTTGAATATATCTTTCAATAAATATCTTTACCATCACTTGAAAAAGCTTTATAACGTTGGAATGTGTATTTCAGTCAAATCTATTTAACCCATCCCATACTGATGGACATGTAACTGGTTTTCAGGTTTCACTATACTTTAATCAACATTCTGGTGCTTATCTCTTCCCTTTTTCAGTTCTTATTTTTTTAATTTTATTTACTTTTATTTTTTAAAAGATTTTATCTATTTATTTGAGAGAGAGAGAATGAGAGATAGAGAGAGCACATGAGAGGGGGGGAGGGTCAGAGGGAGAAGCAGGCTCCTCCCTGAGCAGGGAGCCCGATGTGGGACTCGATCCCGGGACTCCAGGATCATGACCTGAGCCGAAGGCAGTCGCTTAACCAACTGAGCCACCCAGGCGCCCTGCTTATTTTTTTTTTTAAACTGGGTTAAAAAGCAGAGGAGCATAGGGGGAGGGGAGGGAGGGAAAAATAGAACAAGACAAAACCAGAGAGGGAGACAAACCATAAGAGACTCTTGATCATAGGAAACTGAGGGTTGCTGGAGGGGAGGTGGATGGGGGGATGGGGTAACTGGGTGATGGACATTATGGAGGGCACGTGATGTGATGAGCACTGGGTGTTACATGCAACTGATGAATCCCTGAATTCTACCTCTGAAACTAATAATACACTATATGTTAAATAATTGATTTTAAATTAAAAAAATAGTATAACAAAAGCAAAAACAAAAAAACTGGGTTAAAGACTACACGGATTTAAATGTTGAGGTAGGATATAAGTATATAATTAACAAAGATCACGGACACTGGAATTACTCTGCCTGCACTTGTATTCCTCCCCTTAGTCTGTGTTGATTCCAGAAAGTTCCTTAATGCTTGATCTCAGTTTTGTCATTTTTAAAATAGGGATGAAAATAAAACACACACTGTAGGTTTGTGGTGGGAGACAAAACCGGATGGTGGATGCAGGGCAGTTCATGTCACAGTGCCACGTGACTGATGCATAGTAAATTATCATAACTGATGGCTATGTTGTTACTGGGTCTACGCTGTAAAACTGTTGCCTAGAAAAGTTTAACCATTTTTATTCCCATCAACAGTTCTAAGCCTATCCATTTTCACACACCTGGCTGGTCACTGGGCTTAGTTAGGCCTTTCAAATCTTTACTACAGTAATATCACCTCCTTCCCTCTCCGTAAAAAAAGAAAAAAACAAAACAAAAAAACCACACCACAAATAGTTTTTTTGCATTTATTTCATTGTTACTGAGTTTGGTATCTCTAAAAATGTTGGTCATTTTTTTAAAAAGCCTGTTCTTGCTCATTTTATGGGAAGCAATATTTTTAAAGAGTTCCTTATGGATTGACAGAAGTAAGCAGTGCAAATATATTTTCTCATGTTCAAATATTCTTCAGCTTTTTTCAGTCATACTTTTATCTGTGTGTGTGTGTGTGTGTGTGTGTGTGTGTGCATGCCATTCAGGACCTTGACTTTTTTATGTAATTTGAATGATTATTTTGTGGAGGTTCTGCTTTCAATTTAATCCTTACTAAGGGCTTTTTCATACCTAATTCATTCACCCATATTTTATTTCAGTATTTTCCGTGGTTTTATTTACAACCATATTAAATCTGTAATTCTAACAACATAGATCCTTGAAGTTTAAAAAACAGCTGAATAACTTTTTTATTTTTTTTCTTCACTGATACATTATGGAGGAAAACCTTTAATATTGCATCTAGAAATGTGGTTTTAATGTAGGTTTTGGCAGATGAGCTTTACCGGGTTAAGGAATCTCCCTTCAGTTCCTGTTGACTGAAAATTTTTATCACAAGTGGATGTTGAATTTTTTTTCTTTTCAAATTTTTATTTAAATTTTAGTTGGTTAACACATGGTGCAATACTAGTTTTAGGAGAATTCAGTGGTTCATCACTTAAATACAACACCCAAGGTCCATCATAACAAGTGTCCTTTTCTAAAATATTTATTTGAGAGAGAGAGAAAGCGCGTGTGTGCACAAGCAGGGAGGAAGGGCAGAGGGAGAGGGAGAAGCAGGCTACTGGCTGAGCAGGGAGCCCAATGTGGGGCTCGATCCCAGGACCCTGGGATCATGACCTGAGCTGAAGGCAGACACTTAATGACGGAGCCACCCAGGCACCCCACAAGTGTCCTTCTTAATGTCCATCACCGATCTAGCCCATCCCCTACCCACCTCCCTCCATCAACAGTTTGTTCTCTACCTTTAAAAGTCTCATGGTTTCTTTCCCTCTCTCTCTTTTTTTCTTCCCCCTGCCCCGCCCTCCACTGTGTTCATCTCTTTTGTTTCTTCAATTTCACATGTGAGTAAAATCATATGGTGTTTGTCTTTCTCTGACTTATTTCACTTTGCATAGTACACTCTAGCTCCACCCACATCGTGGCAAATAGCAAGATTTCATTCTTTTTTGATGGCAGAGTTAATAGTCCATTGTGCACACAACACATCTTCCTTATCCATTCATCAGTCAATGGACATTTGGGTTCGTTCCATAGCTTGGCTATTGTTGATAATGCTGCTATAAACATTGGGGTGCATGTACCCCTTTGAATCTGTATTTTTGAATCCTTTGGGTAAAGACCTAGTGGTGCAATTGCTAGGTCATAGGGTAGCTCTATTTTTAACATTTGAGGAACCTCCATACTGCCTTCCAGAGTGGCTGCACCAGCTTGCATTCCCACCAACAGTGCAAGAGGATTCCCATTTTTCTGCATCCTTGCCAACACCTGTTGTTTCTTGTATTGTTAATTTTAACCACTCTGACTGGTGTGAGGTGGTGTCTCATTGTGGTTTTGATTTGTATTTCCCTGATGGTGAGTGATGTTGAACATCTTTTCATTGGTCTATTGGCCATCTGGATGTCTTCTTTGGAAAAGTATCTATTCATGTCTTCTGGGCAATTCTCAACTGGAATTTTTGGTTTTTGGGTGTTGAGTTTGAAAAGTTTTCATGGATTTTAGATACCAACCCTTTATCAGATATGACATTTGTAAATATCTTCTCCCATTCCATAGGCTGCCTTTTAGTTTTGATTATTTCCTTTGCTGTGCAGAACTTTTTATCTTGATGAAGTCCCAATAGTTCATTTTTGCTTTTGTTTCCCTTGCCTCTGGAGACATGTCTTGTAAGAAGTTGCTACACCTGAGGTCAAAGAGGTTGCTGCTTGTGTTCTCCTCTAGGATTTTGATGGTTTCCTGTCTCACATTTAGGTCTTTCATCCATTTTTGGATTTATTTTTGTGTATGGTGTAAGAAAGTGGTCCAGTTTCATTCTGCATGTTTGCTGTCCAGTTTTCCCAACACCATTTGTCGAAGAGACTGTCTTTATATTCTTTCCTACTTTGTCAAAGTTTAGTTGACCTTATAGGTGTGGGTCCATTTCTGGGTTTTCTATTCTGTTCCATTGATGTGTGCATCTGTTTTGGTGCCAGTACCATACTGTCTTGATTACAGCTTTGTAATAGAGCTTGAAATCTGAAATTGTGGTGTCTCCTGTTTTGTTTTTCTTTTTCATGATCTCTTTGGCTATTCAGGGTCTTTGGAGGTTCCATACAAATTTTAGGATTGTTTGTTCTAGTTCTGTGAAAAATACTACTGGTATTTTGATAGAGATTGCATTAAATGTGTAGATTTCTTTGGGAAGTCTAGACATTTTGACAATGTTCTTCCAATCCATGAGCTTGGAACATTTTTCCATTTCTTTGTGTCTTCCTCAATTTCTTTCATAAATGTCCTGTAGTTTTCAGAGTACAGATCTTTTACCTCTTTGGTTAGGTTTATTCATAGATACTTTGTTTCTTTGGTGCAATTGTAAATGGGATTGATTCTTTGGTTTCTTTTTCTGCTGCTTCATTATTGGTGTATAGAAATGCAACAGATTACTGTGTTAATTTTGTATCCTGCAACTTTGCTGAATTCTTGTATCAGTTCTAGCAATTTTTTGGTGGAGTCTTCTCAGGTTTTCTAAATAGAGTATCATGTCGCCTGCAGAGTGAAAGTTTGATTTCTTCCTTGCTGATTTGGATGCTTTTTATTTCTTTTTGTTGTCTGGTTGCTTAGGCTAAGACTTTCAGTACTATGTTAAATAGTCCTGGTGAGAGTGGACCTTCCTGTCTTGTTCCTGACTGTCGAGAAACAGCTGTCAGTTTTTCCCCATTGAGAGTGATAGTAGCTGTGGGTTTTTTGTATATGGTCTTTGTGATGTTGAGGTATGTTCCATCTGTCCCTACTTTGTTTAGGGTCTTTTTTCAAGAATGGATGCTGTACTTTGTCAAATGCTTTTTCTACATCTGTTGAGAGGATCATATGGTTCTTATCCTTTCTTTTATTAATGTGGTATATCATGTTGATTGATTTGCAAATATTGCACACAGTCTTTCAGAAAATAAAGGCAAGAATATGTTTACTTACCAATACTCATAATGCCAGCATTAGCTAGATACCAAAATCAGACAAATACATTTCCAAGTAGAAGAAACTACAGACCAAACTACCTCATGAGCATTGATGCAAAAATCCTTAATACGAGCAAATTTGCCTCAAGAACAAAGAAAAATCCAAGTAAGACAACCTAACCTTACACCTAAATGGATATACAATGTTTTCATTATTAATCATTTTAAAATATATTGTAGTTTCCATTGTGATTTCGTCATTGACCCATAGGTTATTTACAAATATGTACCTTAATTTCCACATATTTGGGACTGTGCTAGAATCCCATTGGTATTATTTTCTAATTCATTTTCATTGTTGTTGGAGGTCACACTCTGCCTGATTTCAAATGATGATTATTGGACTTTCTATGCCCAGCACATGGTTTAACTTAATGATTCTACCATCTGCACTTGAAAAGAATGTTGTAAGTAGTGTGACATAAATGTCAATTAAGGTTGTTGGTTGATAGTTTTGTTTAAATCTTTTATATCTTCTGTACCTTTTCTGATTGCTTTTTCTGATCGGTTACTCAATAGAATGGTTTTAAATATCCAACTATAATTGTGAATTTTCCTATGCCTCTTTATATTTTTGTAATTTTTTTGCTTCATGTAGTTGGAATATCTGTTAGTAGGTGTATGTGCACTTAGATTTATTATGTTTTCTGGATATATTGATTATCAGTGAAATATCACTATCAAATATCTTTGTCTTAAGTCTACTTTATCAATATTAATATAATCACACTGGTTTTATTATGCTTCCTATTTACATGGAATATCTTTCCCATCATTTTATTTAACAACTCTACCTTTAAAGAATGTCCACCACAGGAAGGATAATAGCTGGATTTTGCTTGCTTTTTATCCGTTTTGACATTCTCTGCCTGTAATTGGAACATTTAATTCAGTTACATTTGAGATAATTATTGATCTGTATGATTTTAAATCTATTTGATTCTTGTTACATCTGTGTTTTGTTTTTATTTTATTCTTTAATTTATTCCTAATAACCAATATTCCTTATTGGTTAATTGACTACATTTTATCTCATCTAACTTTTTAGCTATACTTCTTTGTATGCTTTTATTGCTTGCTTTCAGGATTAACATATGTATAATTATTATGATTTACTTAGAATTAATATACTATTTTACTTAAATAAGAACCATATCATATATAATTGTGTTTATATCTCTCCATTGAGCAGTTAATGACATTTATTTTAATTCTACATCTATTATGATCTCTGACAATACAGTATTATTTTTCTAAACCTTTGCCTTTAATACAGTCAAAAAACAAAAAAAGAGCCAATCTTTTATATTCTCCTATATTCTTAAATTTCCAGTGCTCTTGTTTGCTTCCTGTGGATCTGAATTTCAGCCTGACATCATTTCCCTTCAGCCTGAAGAGGTTTCTTTTCTTTTCTTGTGGTTTAGGTCTACTGATAACAAATTTTCTGTTTTTGTTTAAAAATGGTCTGGTTTTACCTTTATTTTTGAAGGTTATTTTTGCTACATACACATTTTTGAGTTCACAGCCTTTTTTCAGCATTTCAAAATTGTTACTACACTTTTTTTCACCTCCATCATTTTGATGAAAAATCGAATTCATTTGTGAAATAATTCTATTGCAAGTAATGTCTTTTATCTTCTAAGATTTTAATATTTTATCTTAAAAGATAAAATATGTGTTTATGTCTAAAGGTTTTTGTTTCTGTTGTTGGAGGCTTGATGAATTTCTTCAATCTGAAAGTTGACTTTTTTTATTGAACTTTGTACATTCTCAGTTATATTTTTCTCACAAGATTTTTTTCTATTTCACTTTTATCTTTCTGGGACTCCAATTAAACATGTACCAGACTACTTGTCATTGTCCCACAGCCCACAGGGTCTTTGTTTATTGTCTTTAATCCTTTTCCCTCTGTTCTTCATATTGAATTATTTTTAGTGATCTGTCTTCAAGTTTATTGACTCTTTAATATATAGTCTTTTATCCTCTATTACCGTATTTAGTTAGTTTTTACATCCATTTAATTTTTGTCATTTCCATTTCTCTACTGATATTTCCCATCTATTAGCTCATTGTGCCTTTTACTTTAACTCTTTGACAATAATAGGTATTAAAACCCTTTCTACTGATTCTAACCTCTGTGTCATCTTAGATTCTGTTTCTATAGGCTATTTCCCCCCTGTAATGCCAACTCTCTTTTTTAGAGTTGTTTTAAGATTACAGAAAAATTAAGAGGAGAGTATAAGGAGTTTCCACAGATCTGTGCCCCCCACTTTTATAGCCTCCCTCACTATGAATATCTTACATTAAAGTATTTCATTTGTTGCCGTTGATGAACCTATGTTGACAGATCACTATTACCTGAAGTTCATTAGGGTTCATTTCTGGTATTCTACATTTTTGGGGTTTGAACAAATATATAATGACATGTGTCCATTATTGTAGTGTTATATAGGCTAGTTACACTGCCCTAAAAATCCTCTGTGCTCCACCTATTCATCCTTTCCCCGACTCCCAGCCCCTAGGAATCACTAAACAGTTTTACTATCTCCATAGTCTGGGTTTTTTTTTCTAGAATGGCATATAGTTGAAATTAGATAGTATATAGCCTTTTCAGACAGGCTTCTTTCCCTTAGTAATACACATTTAAGTTTCCTTCATGTGTTTTCATGGCTTGATAATTCATTTCTTTTTAGAGACGAATAGTCCACTGTCTTGATGAACTATAGTTTATCCAGTCACCTACTGAAGAGCATTTCTTTAAATCTTAAAAAAAAAAAAAAAAAAAAGAAACCAGCAAAATGTATTCCAAAGTGGTTGTACCATTTTGCAATCCCACCAGTAATAAATGAGAATATCTGTTGCTGTATATCCTTGCTAGCATTTGGTGGTGTCAGCAGTGTGGATTTTGGCTGTCATGATAGGTGTGTAGTGGTATCTCATTTTTTTTTTAAGATTTTGTTTATTTATTTGACAGAGAGAGACACAGAGAGAGAAGGAACACAAGCAGGGGGAGTGGGAAAGGGAGAAGCAGGCTTCCTGCAGAGCAGGGAGCCCAATGCGGGGCTTGATCCCAGGACCTGGGATCATGACCTGAGCCGAAGGCAGCCGCTTAATGACTGAGCCACCCAGCCACCCTTAGTGGTATCTCATTTTAATGCCCATTTTCCTTATCACTTAGGATGTGGAGCATTTTTCCTATACTTATTTGCCATCTGTATATCTTCTTTGAAATGGTATCTGTTAAGGTTTTGGTCGATTTTTAAAATTAGATTTTATTTTCTTACTGTGTTAAAAATTCTTGGTGTATTTTGCATAGTTGTCCTTTGTCAGATGGTTTCTTTTTTCTTTTCTTTTTTTTTTTTAAAGATTTTATTTATTTATTTGATAGAGAGAGACACAGCAAGAGAGGGAACACAAGCGAGGGGAGTGGGAGAGGGAGAAGCAGGCTTCCAGCTGAGCAATGAGCTGGAGCAAGGAGCCCGATGCGGGACTCGATCCCAAGACCCTGGGATCATGACCTGAGCTGAAGGCAGATGCTTAACGACTGAGCCACCCAGGCGCCCCCAGATGGCTTCTTTACAAATGTTTTTCTCTAGTATGTGGCTTCTCTTCTCATTCTCTTGAAATTGTCTTCGGCAGAGAAGTTTAAATTTTAATGAAATTAAGCTTAATAATTCTTTGATGGAACATCGTCATTGCTAAACCCAAGGTTATCTAGATTTTCTCCTATGTTATCTTCTAGAAGTTTTATAGTTTTGCATTTAAATTGAGGTCTGTGATCCATTTGAGCTCATTTTTCCAAATATCTATGGTCTTTGTCTAAACTGATAATTTTTTAAACATTTTTTCATGTGGGTCTCCAGTTGGTTGAGCATCATGTGTTGAAAATATTATCTTTACTCCATTGTACTGCCTTTACTCCTTTGTCAGAGAACAGTTGACTATATTTATGTGGGTCTGTTTCTGGGCTCTTTATTCTGTTCCACTGATCTATTTGTCTGTTCTTTTGCCAGTACCATATTGCATTAATTACTGTAACTTTATAATAAATGTTGGATATTGTTGATGTTTTGTCTTTCTGTGTAAGCTTCAAAAATGATTTGTTGATATCCATAAAATGACTTGATGGAATTTTGATTGAGATTGCATTGAACCTATAGATCAACTTAGGAAGAACAGACAACTTGACAATTTGAGTCTTCCTATCTATGGAATTCATGATCTTCCAAAAAAATGGAATATTTCTCCATTTATTTAGTTCTTGATTTTTCTCATCAGCGTTTATAGTTTTCTTTATATAGACCTTGTAGATATTTTATTATATTTATACTTCAATATTTCATTTTTGGGGGGTGCTAATGTAAATAGTATTGGCTTTTTATTTTAAACTCCACTTGTTCATTGTTGGTATACAGGAAAGTGAATGACTTTTGTGTATTAATCTTTTATCCTGAAACCTTGCTATAATCTCTTAATTCTGACAGGTTTTTTCTTCTTTTAATTCTTTGGTATTTTCTACATGTACGATCATTGTCATCTGCAAATACAGTTTTATTTCTTCCTTATCTGTGTGCCTTTTATTTCTTGTTCTTGTCTGATGGCATCAGCTAGGATTTTAAGTACAATGTTGAAATGGAGGAACGAGAGGGATATACTTGCCTTGGTCCTCATATGAGTAGCAAAGCTTTTTTCTTACCATTTAGTATGATGTTAGCTGTAGGGTTTTTGTACATGTTTTTGATGTAGTTGAGGAAGTTCTCTTCTATACTTAGTTTGATGAGAGTTTTAATAATGGGTATTGGATTTAGTCAAATGCTTTTTCTACATCTATTGATAGTATCATGCAGTTTTTCCTCTTTAGCCTGTTGATGTGAAGAATTACATTGGGGCACCTGGGTGGCTCAGTCAGTTAAGCATCTGCCTTCAGCTCAGGTCATGATCCCAGGGTCCTGGGATCGAGCTCCATGTTGGGCTTTCTGCTCAGTGGGGAGTCTGCTTCTCCCTTACCCTCTGCCCCTCCCTCCTGCTCATGTTCTCTCTCAAATAAATAAATAAAATCTTTTAAAAAATTATAGTAATTGATATTTTAGTTTTGAGCCAGGCTTGCATATATGGGATATTCTCACTTGGTTGTGGTATATAATTTTTTAATACATTATTGGATTTGATTTGCTAATATTTTTTAAGGATTAGTATGTTTATGTTCATTAGGTATATTGGTATGTAGTTTTTTAAAAAAGATTTTATTTGAGAGAGACAGAGCATGAGTGGGGAGAGAGGGAGAGGGAGAAGCAGACTCCCTATTGAGCAGGGAGCCTGACACGGGGCTCAATCCCAGGACTCTGAGACCAAGATCTGAGCCAAAGGCAGATGCTTAAATGACTGAGCCACCCAGGCGCCCTGGTGTGTAGTTTTCTTTTAGTGTCTTCATCTGCCTTGGTATTAGGATATTGCTGGGCTTATAGAAATGATTTAGGAAGTATTCCCTCTGCTTCAGTTCTCTAGAACAGATTGTGGAGAATAGGTATAATTTCTTAAATAGTTTGTCAATTTCACCAGTGAAGCCATCAGAACCCAGTGTTTTCTCTTTTGGAAGACTATTATTTAGTCAATTTCATTAATAGATATAGGCCTATTTATATGGTCTGTTTCTTGTGTTAGTTTTGACAGTTTCTAACTTTCAAGAAATCCATTTCATCTAGGTTACCAAATTTGTGGACATAGATTTGCTGATAGTATTCTTTAGTTATCATTTTAATGTCAATGAGATCTGTAGTGATGTCCCCTCTTTCATTTTTGATTTTAGTAATTTGTGTGCTCTTTTTTTCTTACTTAACCTTGTTGTAGGGTGATCAATTTTATTACTGATTTTTGCAAAGAACTAGCTTTTGGTTTCATTGATTGATTGATCCCCCCCATTGATTTTGTTTGTTTGTTTCAATGTCCTAGACTTCTCTAATTTTTATTATTTCTTCTTTTACTTTGGATTTAATTTGTTCTTTTGCTAGTTTCCTAAAATGGAAACTCAGATTATTGATTTTTAAATCTTTCTTCTTTTCTCATATATGCATTCAATACCGTAGATTTCCCACTATGCATTGCTTTCACTGAATCCCACAGATTTTGATAAGTTGTATTATCACCATATTTTAATTTTTAAATTTTCTCTTGAAATTTCTTTGACCAATTTTTTTTTAAGATTGTATTTATTTGAGATAGAAAGAATGAGACAGAGCATGAGCGGGGACAGAGGGAGAGGGAGAAGCAGACTCCCCACTGAGCAGGGAGCTCGATGTGGGGCTGGATCCCAGGACCCTGAGATCATGACCTGAGCCAAAGGTAGATGCTTAACTTACTAAACCACCCAGGCACCCACCCCTTTGACCCATGTTTTATTTAGAAAGGTATTCTTTAGCTTCCAAGCATTTGGGGATTTTTCAGCTATCTCTCCATTACTAATTTCTAGTTTAATTCTGTTGTTCTTTGAAAGCCGACATAGTATAGTTTCTTTTCTTTTAAAGTTGTTCAGGTGAGTTTTATGGCCCAGAAAATGGTTTATTTTGGTGAATGTTCCATCTGAGCTTGAGAAGGTATATTCTGCTGCTTTTTGGGTGGAGCAGTATATAGATGACAGCTACATCCAGTTGATTGATTGTGCTGTTAAGTTCAACTATGTCTTTACTGATTTTTTGCCCACTGCATCTGTCCATTTCTGATAGAGTGGTATTGAAGTCTCCAACTATCATAGTGAACTCATTTATTTTTCCTTGCAGTTCTATCAGTTTTTGCCTCATGTATTTTGATACTCTATTGTTAGGCACATACACATTAAGGATTGATCGGTCCTCTTGGAGAATTGAGCCCTTTATCATTGTGTAATGCCATCTTTATTCCACATAACTTGCCTTGCTTTGAAATCTGTCTGAAATTAATGTAGCTACTTCTGCTTTCTTTTAATTAGTATTAACATAGTACATTTTGTTCCATCTCTACTTTTAATGTATGTGTACCTTTATATTTAAAATGGATTTCTTGTAGATAGCATGTAGTTAGGTCTTATTATTTGATCCATCTGATAATCTGTCTCCTCTTAATTGGTATATTTATACCATTGACATTTAAAGTGATTATGGATATTATTGCATAATATGCTGACTGAAAGGAACACTTGTAAATAGGCTTTTAGTAATTCTCTTGTCCTATGGCATTGTCTAGGGTTTTTAGTGAACCAGTGGTGCTGGGCTGTGGACTTCCCAAGTTCCTCTCAGTTTTTTTCCAGTCTAAAATGGAACCAAATGACTAGAGGGTGCTAGAGTTTGGCAATTCCCTTCCTGAATGTGGAAGGCTAGAGGGATTTCAGTTGTGTATTTTCTTTAACTTGTGTAGAAGCCTAGAGCTGACTGGAGTTGAGTGTTTCCTTCCCCCAGGTTAGTTAGCTTCTGATAAGACCCCAGCAGGTTCTGATCTGGTAAGATAGTTTATTTTAAGGGAAAATCTTGTTAAAACTTACAGAAAGCTCTGGCGTATTTCAAAATGGCTACTTACTCCTTCCTCCTGCCAGAAGCACAACACGATTTTTCTTTAGTATTTACTGTGAAAACCTGGTAGGGTCCCAGGACTCAGTGTGGGAGCTCCCCCTAGATTTTTAAAAAATCCTCAGACTTGTCTACACTGAGCTGCTGGAGATCCACCAATTACAGTTCAGTTATTCCAATCCCAGCACTGGTTCCCATGGAGATTTCTGCTTGTGGGTTTCTGCTCTAGGAAGTTGTGATTCTGTGTATCCTTGTTTGTCTGTCCAGTATTGAGGACAGCAGTGAGTTCTGTGAACTCACTTTTATGATGGATCTGAGAAGAGTTGTTGATTTTTCAGTTTGTTCAACAGCTTTTTACTTGTTGGGTTGGAGTAGAGACTTCTAAGTTCCGTTCATGCTGGACTGGGAACAGGAAATCCTCCATTAGCTATTTTATTTTTTAATTTTTGGTCTTACTTTCTTTTGTCCTCATGGCTAGTAGTTTTTTATTTTATGCTAGAAATTATAATCCTACATTTAAGGGAGAGGGGTTGAGTTTTATTCATGCAGGCAGTCAAATTCCTAGCCAATCTGGTTGGTCTTTTTAGGCCTTGTTTTGTGATATGCTTGTGTATATCCATTTTGGTTTTACTCTTAATCCTAAATCATGGTCCTACCGTAGTGTGGTCATTACTCACGTATGGCCTTTTGTGGTCTCAAATGAGTGCCTAATGTGGTCAGGGAGGTGTTTGTATTCTGGTATGTCCAGAACTTGAACATGTTTTAGTATTACAGAATCTCAGACTACTTTGCTTGGGCTACAGTTCTTGTTCCATGATTCAGAAAGGGATCCAAAGCAGGAAAACAAGGTAACAAGGGGGTTCAGCTCATGTATTTTTCTTTTCTTTTCTTTCTTTCTTTCTTTTTTTTTAGAATCTAATCTGGATTTATTTTATTAACATACAATGTATTTGTTTCAGGGCTACAGGTCTGTGATTCATCAGTCTTACACAATTCACAGTGCTCACCATAGCACATACCCTCCCCAATGTCCATCACCCAGCCACCCCATTCCTTCCACCCCCTCCTACTCCAGCAACCCTCAGTTTGTTTACTGAGATTAAGAGTCCCTTATGGTTTGTCTCCCTCTCAGCTCATGTATTTTTCTTCTGCCAGAGATCACAATTTGATGCTGCCTGTTGTTGGACACCTAAGAGCAGTGGCCTCAAAACTTTGCCTGGTTTTAGGCTTATTCAGTGGGAGGGAATGGTTGATGCTTTCTATTCTGTCTTAGCTGAAAGAAGAAGACTAACATATTAGCTTTACCATGTTCTAGTATCTGTCACAAAGACACTTCTGTGCCTTCTCCCAAACATTGTCATCACTTTCATTTTTTTGTGTGGACACTCTCTCATATGTATTACTCTGGTAACTTAGCCAAGTTAGGATACATTCTAATGGGATTTGATTGGGACAACATTAAATTTCAGCTTAATTTAGGGATAACCCACTTTTTTTCCAATAACTATTTAAGAAAAAGATATAAATTTAAAAAAGTGTATTAAATAAAGTTTCCCTTTTTGCCCTCAATTACTTTTAATAATGGTGCAAATTAAATTCTACACCTGTAAATTCATTATAAAATGTATTGTTTCTGTTGGTACTGTGGTTAAGCCTTATTCTGCTTTGTAAATCTCCATTATCTTTATGAAATAAGTAGGTTTTGTATTTTAACTCTAAGCACTATTTTTTTAGTTTTTTTTTCTAGTTTTCTAGCTGATCATCTTATGTTTTCTCCCTTAACCATCTAGGTATAAATAATATTTTTAACTCCACTTTTCCAATATGCTTCTTGTTTACTTATATTGTCTCATTATAGTAGATAGCACTTCCAGAATATTGTTATCTAAAAGCATTCTGTCACTAAATTTAATGGTATTTCAAAAATAAATATCATGATACTTTAAAAAATTAAGTTATATATACTCCTTCTACTAATTTTTTAAGTTAAATTTTGACAAATGTTATATCTAATACTACGTTGGTCTCCATAAATACTGTCCTCAAGTTTTTTTTTTTTTCCACTGAATTATTAATTGGGTGATGAATATAGTTAGATGTTCTAACATTTCATGTTCCTTGCATTTTTAGTAAATCTCACTAGATTATGCTGGCTTTTTTTTTTTTCCTTAATTCCTGGTTTTATTTGCTAAGTAATTATTCCTAAGTAAATTTTTGGCCAACAATATACAAGGAAGTTTAATTCGTTACATTTTTGTTGGCTAACTTTTTCAGATTTTAGATTAGTGTTAGACTGATTTATTTTCTGATACAGTTAAAATACATGGGCAGTTTTTCTTCTTTTGATAGATTGACACAAATCAATTTCTAGATCATTGAGCCTGTTGTCGGTGGTGGTGGTGGTGATAGGGAATGGAGAAGATGACTCTGACAACTGGCGATTTGTTCCTTGTTTATTATTGTTTCAGCTTTCTAACTTAAGTTTTTGAAATTCATAGTTTCCTAAAAATGATTCATTCACCCAAGATTTGAATACATTAGCATATGCCTATGCAATATAATACCTTACGGTGCTATGTTTAATAATTTTTTTTAAAAGAAGTAAATGACATTCATTGTAGGTAAAGTATCAGAAAATAGAGTATAGAGAATCATGTAGATACTAATTCTTAATTTCATGACCCAGAAATGACCTCTGTTGATATTTTAGGAATATTTCCGTCCAAGGTTTATTGTTTAAAATCTGTACTATTTGTCTGAGCAATTTGTGCTGCTTCTAGGAAAGGGGTGATGAGTTGAACAGAGATCATTAAGTGTCCTCTGTTCTGGGGTTCTGAGAGCTGGAGATGGATGTGGCAGAATGTAGATCTAGCCCACCGTAGGAGGAGCCCAGGAAAATTGAAAACAATGTTCTGCACATGGTTTGGAGAAATAGATGGACAATAGGGAGTTTTACATCTAAGGGAGTCAGCTTAGAGATAAGATCTTGTTCAGAAAAAAGACTCTGTTGTACAGGATAGAAAACAAGGCAAATGAATTCAAGAGGTAGAACCACTGTATGACAAAGAGGGGAGGTATTGTTGAATGGTGTATAAATTCTGATGGAGAAAGTGTTAATTCATGTTATGAGTTGATTCAGATGGAAAAGTCAGATTCTTTAGCTTTATCGTAGTGTGTTTTGGGTTTTGTACATGTAATGCTCTTGGAAGTAGTGACAGAGCTGCTTTTGTTCAAGTTTTCCAAGTAAATACATTTAAGTGATCTTTGAGATTAAGCCAGCTTTGGGACTTTGAGTCACTTGCCTATTTTTAGCTCTTTGATTTATAGTGTCTTTATATCTCCAAGTATAGGGTCAAGTGCCTTCATATACTACCATTTGCTGTTTTAATGACTTCAGCTGGATTTCCACTTCTTGAGTTTGATACATTTTCTTTAATATACTGAGAATCAGTGAGATGACATTCCGAGGAGGGAGAAGCAGGTGCATCATCTTCAGCAGTAACTGTACTAGCCAAAGCTAAGAGGAAACAGGATTGGCAAAGATGTTTTTCAGAGTATGTGAACAAGGAGAAGTAAGTAGAGGGTCAGCTGTACTGAAATACATGTAGCACAGACTTTGGAGTAGAGAGAGCTTCAGTGGTGGAAAACAGGTTGGTATTTCTATCTGGACATGAACTGAGTGATCTTTTACAATCCCTTAGTTTCTTTGAGACCTGATTCTTCCTCAGTAACTGAGGATACTCGGTCCTTTGTCTTAGGATTTAAGCTTCAACTTTAAGAGTATGAATTAAAAATTTAATTCAAAAATATGCTGTAACTATTTACTGAGTACCTTCTATGTTTGGTCTACAGTTGTACGAGCAGTTGATGCAAGAATAATAAGTGAGACAAAAATCCCTGGGCTTGAGGGGAAAGAGTCCATTGCGGGAGCTTATGGTTCATAATTTACTAACACTTGAGAACAGGAAAAGACAGTCTTGCACTTCAGCAAATATGAAAATGATACATGTCCTTAAGAAGATAGGGAAGTACAGAGAAGTATAAAGAAAAAGGGAAAAATCCTAAAACTTTACCACTCTGAAATAAGTTTTTACCATGAAGTAATCATCATTTCATGAATTCCTCTGTGAATGCAAAATAGAAAGCAGGACAGGTAGATACAGGCAGAAAGATAAATAGGCCCAACTAATGTGAAAATTGTATCTTTTAAATGTTAAAAACAATTACCAAACTTAAGTTGATCTGAGTGTAAAATGTAAAACTAAAGTGACACTGAAGGAATTGATGAAATTTGAAGAATTTTTTTTCCATTGCAAATGATTGTAGCATCCCAACTGATCTCATTAGAGATGAGATGCAAGATTACATAAATTCAGAAATTTGAGTCAGTTTTTCCACCGTCTCCATGTTGCACATTTCTTCAGTAATAGTTGATGTTTATATCATGAAAATTGAAACCTTTCATTATGAAGCCTTTTCTCCTTTTTTGTATCTTCTCTTTCCGTACTCCTGACTTTTGATTTATTTTATAATTATACTTCCAAGGTCAACCTCTCTTCTGTAATTATAATTGCTGCAAATGTTAAGTCTTAGTTTTCTATTGACGGCTGACCAAAAACTATACTGATGGTCATATATATAGAATGCCATATTGGTGATTTATACCTTCCAGTTTTTCTGTTTTGATTTATCTCTTGGATGAATGGATACAACACCCACAGAAAATCCAGTTGAAGGCCTCAGAGAGCTCCCAAACAGCCAAGACATGTAGAGCTAAGAGGCTAGAGAGAATGAGGTGCAGAAAAGGAAGACCTACACTCAATAGTTTTCCTGTTGAGGCATTTGCTAAGTTCTTAAGGTACAGGAGGTAAGGGGCTGAGTTGAATTAAATTTTTGCATTCTCACTGTGCCAAGGGAAAAAACCAAACTGGAGAGCATGACCTGATTAGGAGGAGGAACCCTAGTAAACACTCCCAATCATTGTTGAGATGCCTAAAGAGCCAAATGCTAGAAATGAAGGCAAACCAGAGGTCAAAAGATGTGATGCAGCCTATTTAGCCCACTTCCTGATTATATTAAAATGTCCCATTTCACCTGCTCCAGGTGATGTTAGGGGGAGCTCAGTTGGGAGCAAGATATTTTCTAGGGCTATTATTTTTCATTTGTATTTCATGTGTCTTTCATATATAATGTTAATCTGTTAATAAAAGATGGCCACGTGTACCAAAAACCTAGAAAACAAATTATGAAAATAGGTTCATAGATCTCCCAGATAACGGAATTCTCAAGCACAGACATTATTGTAACTGTGATTAATATGTTCAGAAAAATGTATGACAAGGTGGAGAATTTTTAGAGAGAGGAATGTATTTAAAAAAAAGATCAAATGGAAATTCTGACACTAAAAATGTCTCAAAGGAACAATCTATAATCTCAGAATGTGAGATCTGAATCAATCCTCTCTTTAGTGGAAATTCCTTTTATTCCTTTTTAACCTATTTTCTGTTTCTTTTTTCTGAGTGGTCATTCGCACCCTTCTCTATGGAAAAGAATGTAAGTATTCTTCAGTATATTTCAAGACTGGCAAGGTTCAGTACCAAGCATATTAGATTGGTGAAAGTTCATTCTGTTAGGGAAGAAAATTAAAAAATTTGCATGATGTGATTGAACATATGGTTGAGAGATATTTTCTTTAAAAATTGTGTTTAACATTCTTGAAGTAAATGCTAACATTTGGAAGCCTTTGCTTCTCCCCCGACCGAAAGGCCATCTTTCATTTGAACAATTATATATTTTATTTCTTAAAACCCTAGTTTCGAATATAAACATTACTAAGGTGACATAGTACCACATTTAGGAAGATTACAAAGACCTGGGAATTATAAATTATAAACTTGTTGAAAACCATAGGTAGTTCTTTCTGGTATCTGGTACCTGAATTATTCTTTGCAAAGACAAAAAAAAAAAAATAGTAGGTGATAACCCCGAGGCATCTATTGATGATGTTGATATCTATAGTTGTCACCCAAAAGTTTCTTTGACTACTTATTTGTAATTTTTAAGCCAACATTTACTGAGTATCTGATGATGATACTGTCCTTGCTTTTTTAAAATTTGAAATCTAGTGGTAGAGGCAGACATTTTTTACTTTAGAAAGGACAACAGAGGTGTTAGTGAATATGAGCAGGCATGCCTCATCTTATTGAGGCTCAGTGTGGATGAAAGGAAGGAGTCTTCAGAGAAGTCTTCACAGTGGAGGAATATTTGAAGCAGTCTAATGGGAGTCCCCCATGCAGAAAAGGGATGAGAACATGTGCAAAGAACAGAGCAGTGGTGGTTTTGCTTTAGTCTTTGTAAAGAATGCTAGATACATTTACTCCCTTCTATGAAGTGACCCTTTAAGGGACTCACAGTGGTCCTCAGGATTCCCTCAATTTGGCCTGCACTTGTTTCATAAAGATGGGGCTCAGGTCCCCATCCGTGGACCAACTGAGCCCTGTCCTCCACAGCTGCTCCTTCCATCATCTGGTTGCAGAGTTAAAACCTTAAAAGTGAAGAAAATAGAGGTTACTTTGTAAAGAAAAAAAAAAATACAAACGCAATTAGACTCTAAAGTTTAATATTTTCTAGTTTAATTTTTCTCATAGGATCAGTATGTTTTTAAAACATAAAAATTTAGAAACAAACTCCCATGTGATTGGTAGCTCTGGCTATTCTTGGATGACTAACCTCACTCAATCAAGCTCCTGTGAAACAAATAATTATGCATTTATATAGTATGTGTGGCTGTGGTTCGCAGCTCTTTCTGAACCCTACAAACACCTGAGGGAATCTGGATATAATACGTCTGTGGTCCAGGCATTAGTATTCTTTTTAAAACTCCCCAGGTAATTCTAAAGTGTACCAAGGGTTGAGAATGAGTGGTGTAGTCATTGGGCTAGGTGTAACCTCTATTTTATGAGTTGAGCTATTACTAATTGTTTTGCCATGAAGCCCACATCAACTAATGTCTGAATGAGGGCTTTACATTTTACATATGTCTCAATGAGCCCAAATCCCCCAACTTTGGTAAACAACACTTTGAAATAATGCTGCACTCTATTTATTGCCAGTCTGTACAGAGATCATCTTTATCTTTCTAATGAGTTTCATTATATATGCAGATTAGGAAGAAATTTTTTAAATTACAAGTCATGGCAATGAGGAAACCAGACAGACCATGATCCAGCAACATGACAGAAATGATGAAAGTTTTCAGAAACTTGCTGGCAACACATTGACTGCTAAAGAGCCACAGATCACATTAACGCCTTGTTGGCTGTCATCCTGTTAGTGAAATTGAAGGGAGCTTTTGATGAAGGGTACAGTCCAACCAAGCTCAAAGTGGAAATGACTCTTGACACTTGGGTTTTGTTTAAGAAAAGAGGAATTGGATGAGTCACTCACAGACTTGACTGGCCACCTAGGAGGATGTAAATTACTCGGTAAAATAGCTTCCCAGTTAGAATTCTAGGGATTACAAGAGAAATATCACCAATTAATGGTTTGTACTAGTTGCTAAATTCAGGATTTATTTTACTCAGGTCCCCAGATTGAGCTAATCAAAGTATAGGATGTCCAATTAAATGTGAACTTAACCTAGACAAGAAAGGATTTTTAATACAGTTAAATGTTAAATATGTCACAGGGCTTACTTTTTCTAAAAAGTGACTTAGTTTTTCATTTGAAATTCATATTTAACTGGGCATCCTGTATTTTATCTTGCAAGTTGAACTCTTACTCCATCCTCCAGGGGGTTTTTGGCAGGACCGAGTAACAAAGACTCTCTAGAAACTCCTATCTTAGAAACATTAGATCTGACTCTCACCTCTTCTTCCCCTTGCAGGTTCTCATGACCACAAATTACACTCCTCTGCTTTACTATCGTAAAGTTAGGAAAATAGTAAAGAAGAGTTAGACACACCCAGTACACCCAATGAACAGAGCTAAGTAGAAATCTCTTCATAATTGTCCAGTAAGTTTGTCCTCCACATTTATCAAGCCTCCTCTCTCAAAACTTGACCTTCCCTTAGTCTCTGAGTTTGTAAACTCTTTAGGATTTCATTCTCTCCTCTTTTTCTCAACCTGGATCCCATGACTCTTTTAAACCTTATTGTCACCAGTGGTCTGAAATCGTTCATTCTCATGGTCCATCTACTCAGGGATTCTCCCTGGGGAAGGGAAGGAGTTAGAGTATTACAATGACCAGGACAACTTTTTCTTTTTTTTTCTTTTTTTTTTTTTTAATTTTTTTATTGTTATGTTAATCACCATATATTACATCATTAGTTTTTGGTGCAGTGTTCCATGATTCATTGTTTGTTCATAACACCCAGTGCTCCATGCAGAACGTGCCCTCCTCAATACCCATCACCAGGCTAACCCATCCCCCTACCCCCCTCCTCTCTAGAACCCTCAGTTTCAGGACAACTTTTTCTAAGTAGACCTGTCTGCTGTTCTTTGGTGCCTCTGCACAGAAAAGCTCTGGTCTAGAGCCAGTGGGTGTGAGAAAGCCACGTTCTTCCTCTCAAGTCCTCCTAGGGGAAACAAACCCAATCATCTATCCGATTTGCCTTTTTGGAAGTGCAAATAGTTCTACCAGGAAACCCATAGCTGTCCCTTCTTGGCTCTCATGACTTCCACCAAAAGGGAGTCACATTGTACACTTGAAGCTACTTGAATGTTATACATCAGTTAAAAAGGGGGAGATAGTTTTGCTTTCTGTTACCTGAGTGGCCCCACTTGCCTCTATTCAGAGCACTTGGCACAAATCATGGGATGCTCCCAGTCATCTGGGGGCTGGCTGAATACATCCCCTAAGTGTGGGGTTGCTGGTGCTTATGCACGTGGTCACCCCAGAACCTGCTATGAAACAGATTTAAAGTACTTAGAGTGTCTGTTAACCAGATCAAAATCATGGCCACAAAATCAAAATTGGAGACTCCATTTCAAAACCGTCCTCTGGAACAAATTCAGATTATCATGTGTTCCCCCTTTGGGGGGTGTGTGCTTCCAAAATGGGTCCTACAATGAAAAAATATATTGCAATCCACTCCTTGTTTTTTATTTTTATTATTTTTAAAGATTTTATTTATTTGTCAGAGAGAGAGAGAGTGCACAAGCAGGGGGGAGGGGCAGAAGGAGAAGCAGGCTCCCTGCTGAGCAAGGAGTCCGATATGGGACTCCATCCCAGAAGCCTGGGATCATGACCTGAGCCGAAGGCAGACGCTTAACCGACTGAGCCACCCAGGCATCCCTCACTCCTTGTTTTTATTGTCAGGATTTCTTTTACCCCATTAACAGTAGAAATTTTTGGTTAACATTGAAGGGGTAAAACATCCGGGAAAAAAAAGGTAGCCTTTCAAACCATGCATTTTATTGGCTATTTTATTTACTTGTAACTGTTCCTGTCTCGTGACATGTGAAACCCGATTGACTCTTTGTTGTGCTAAATGCAGTTTGAAGCTCAAAAGAATGACATTTGGTTGTACTTGTCAGACAAGCTGGTTGATGATGTAAAAACACTTAGTTGCAATGCAGAGCTTTCTCCTTGGGGAAGAAAAAGAAATGACTGAAATCAGTCAGGTTTCAATCAGGCAACTGGGCATCTGGATTTAGATACACTGGTCAGCGGTTCCTGAGGCCTAGTCAGCAAGGGCGGGCGTGGAGCCGTGCAGGGTGGTGACCGGGATGGGCCAGTCCTTGGAACCGGGAAAGGTAAGCAGAATGTTTCAGCGAGCGCTCCCGGCCCAATGGACTTCGCCTCTTTGGAAAGCTGGCTTATGTCAGGTGGCGGGCTGACACCACGCCAAAAACACCTCATTATTGTGGTGTGTTTGGGGTCATGCACTCGAGTCACCTAATTCTAGTCTCTGGTTGGAACTGAAAGGAAAACACCCGGAGTGAGCTGTCCTGAGGACGAAAAAGCCTGTTTCGGCACCCCGTCCCACGCAGCCCGTGAAGGCCAGGCCTGCCGGCCAAGGTCATTATCTGTCTGCAGCGGCTTGCCCCAGCGCAGGTGGTGATCATGCGGACACGGGAGGTCAGAGCTTGCTCTCCAGGTGTGTTGCAGAACCTCGGACAGAAACAGCAGCTCCTTGCAAGAGCGCGGGGCCTCGCAGGTGGGTCTGGCCCAGGAGCCTCCAGGCCCTTAGGCTGTGTGCGAAGTTGCCCGGTGAGCTTGCTGGAAGAGGCGGGTGTCGGATATGGGCTCTGCGGTTCCCAGAGCTGTGGTGCAAAGCTGCAGGAATGAAAGTAAGTGCCCTTGTAGCTTAGTGGTCCTTGTGGCCAGCAGGATACCACCGAGCACTCCTAAAGGGCCCAAGAATATTTGTTGTTGGTGCTGGGGAGGGTAGTGGGGTGGTCTGGCTGATGGCAGAGGGGCAGCTGGGAACACAGGCTAAGACAGAAAGCTGCATGTGTGTGCGTGCTTCCAAAATGGGTGCTACTCTCAGGTCGTGATCTCAGGGTCATGGGATCGAGTGCCCCCCGCTGCCTCCCCGCCGCGTTGAGCTCTGGGCTGAGCTTGGAGTCTGCTCAAGTTTCTCTCCCTCTGCCCCTCTCTGCCTCGTTCTCTCTCTCTCTCTCAAATCTTAAAAAAAAAAAAAAAAAAAAGGGTCCTGCCAAGAATGGATCTTTGAGAACTGATCATCTGTGAAAAAAAATTTTTAGTAGGGGAAGACATTGAGTCTAATTTGATTTAGTTGTAAGGGCAACAATGTTGTAGGAAAAATGAATGGAAGGCAGTGTCACTTAAATGCCTGTGAACTAGGGAGTGGCTTCAAAAGTCTCTGATCTAGGGATGTGGGGTGATGAGTGTAGGGTGGGACTACAAAATTCTTTATCTCCTGGGAAAGATTTATTTCTCATGTATATATGCCCTTTTATATTTATATACTGTTATGTATGGTCAATGTATATATTTACCATTATCCATATGAACAACACTGGGAACTGAGGGGTAGAGAAGGAATCTTTGTTGCTGATACAAAGTAAGTTTTATAAGAAAACAATGAGGGTCAGGTGTGTTAGTTTGCTCTAAGAAGCCAAGATACAGGTCATACTATGTAACTAATGGTTGAGGACATCATTCTTTAATGTGTAATTATGTGATCTTCTGGCTTCCAGGGAAGCTTTACAATGTGCAATCATAAATCTGTGTCCTGAAATCTATAGATGAGTGCTTACACAAACGAGTTTGTGCACACCCATGTGCATATGCATACACACTGGAGTTGTGGCTTATGTTGGCATCAAGTTCAAAAGTCAACAAGTAAAGCAGAAGTCCTACATTACAAGCTTATTCTTGGAAAGGTTTAAAGTCATTCATAAAAACAGTATGCACAGTTTTGTTTTTATAGCAAGACTCATGCATTCTGAAGTTGCAGTATGCACAAAATGAGCTAGACTGAAGAAGGAATATAAAATCTTCCTGCTGATGTTCCGGTGTTCAAACCATTCCTCTTGGCGTGGATAGCAGTCATTGAAAACCGCTTTCAAGTCCTGAGTGAGAAGACAGGTGAATAATAGGAAGGGATTTCTGCCTTCTGGCAGAATTGACTCTGTTTTGTCTATCTCGTCTTAAAAGTAGGCTTCTGTCCTCCTAATAAATACTTCTTTCTTTTGCAATGTTGAGCCTTAAGAGAGACAATGGTATTTCTCAACTCATTGGGGTTAGGTTCCAAAGTCTTTGCAAAAGGTCAAGGAGTATGTGGTGCAGTTACACTTTGAGAAAATAAACTTTGAGTTAAGGGGGTTTCTCTTTGGAAGTAATATTCTCCTCCTTGGGTCTACCTGCTCATACTCTTTGTTGTGGTATGTGCACAGAAGGTGGGTTTCATCTCCTTATGTAAGTAGCCTTTGATGGACTGTTGCATCTTATTTATCATACAACTGATTTTTATTTTTTAATTTATTTGTAAAGATTTTATTTTATTTGAAAGAGAGCACAAGCAGGGGGAGCTGCAGGCAGAGGGAGAAGCAGGCTTCCCGCTGAGCAGGGAGCCCGATGTGGGGCTCGATCCCAGGACCCTGGGATCATGACCTGAGCTGAAGGCAGATGCTTTACCGACTGAGCCACCCAGGCGCCCCACAACTGATTTTAGAGATAGTGATAACCATAGTGGTCTCTCATCCTACAATTCATTCAGCATGTGTGGTGTGTCTTGGGGCATGTGTGTAGTGTCGGAGTGTATCAAGACATCTTGTACACCTCTCTCTCCGAGCTTGAGTGTGAGGAGGATACAGACATGGCTGTGGGAGCGGGCCCAGCAAAAAAGAAGCCTCAGGAGAGGAAGACAAAGGAACTTGGTGTGAATATTCAGCTTGAGGGAGGAAGGAGTCTGGCACAGGGAAGCTGGCCCAGTATGAAAGGCTTGGTTGTGGTGGTATCGAGGACACATCAGAGCACAGGACAGTACTTTTCCCTCAGATCTGTGCCATAGCCCGACACTTTGTGAATTCTTTTCCAATGACTTTAGAGAGCAGGGTGGGCTCCTTTACTAGAAGTTCTACATGAGCCCATGCCCCACATGGCACTACCTTGGTAACCCTCTGATAGGGGACAACTCAAAAGATAGAAAGGGACAGAAGCTGTGACCGTTTGGCACCATGAAGCCGGACGCAACAGCTGAAGTACCAGCAGGATAGGTATTTCTTATAAGCACACATGAGGCCCCGTCTGCGGACTCCAAGCAATCGGTGAGTGCACAAAGCAGAGAAATTTGTATTATTACTGTTACTAACACCACATCTGTACCCACAGGCTGGTGAGGCTGAGAGAAATTCAGTTTTTGCCTCTGTTACTGCACTTCGCGTGGAGTAATCATTACTTGTTTACCCTTCTGCTCTCCTCTGAGGCTCTGAGGCCCTGCAGGCCAGGGGCTATATTCTGTTCATCTCTGTTTTTCCAGAATCTGGCCTTTGGTCCCAGGATGTAGTAGGTGCTCGCTAAATGGTACGTTTTTTTTTTGCCCCCAGATGAAAGGGTGATTTCCGTGTTTGTATTTGTTGATAATTATAGACGCAACTGTTTGGAATAGAAGCCTTGTTGGGGAGCAAGAGGAGGGGCCCGGGTTGTGACTCTGCTTCCACGTTTGGAGCATCTTCCTTCTGCAGGCGGTCGCCACAAGCATGCGGGGAGAAGACTGCCTTGGAATTTGGGGAAGGATCCTGCGCCGCTGCCCTCAGAGGAGAGTGGTCCTGTTGTTAACACCGAGGTCGGACCAAGGCGAAAAGAGGATTTCAGCTAGAGGCTTTGAAGGGCGGACGATGAGAGCAGCACAATGTGAGCCTCAGTTAATTGTGCTTCGGTGAATGCACTGGCATTTCTAGACTGTAACCTATACCATCTGCCCGCCGGTGGGATGGGGGGGCAGCAGGGGGCGCATGCAGGAATGAGAGAGGAGGGATTATGGTGGTAAAAATAGAGCCAGTGTGAGAGACTTGCAGAGAGGGATGTTAGCAGTGACCCGGCTCAGCCACTTAGGCAGCTCTGCCACATTCCTCAGAACAAACAGCTATTAAAATCCGCGCACACAAAGCCCGTAGCAGGCTTAGTAATGACAAGCACCGTCAGCACACTATAATTAACGTGGGGTGGTATAATTTATAAGGAATGCACTCTACAGTTTAACGCTGACACAGAGGGGGGACTATCGGTTGTTAGCCCGCAGAATCAAAAGTAGCCTGATCCCTTGGTGCAAGCATCTTGCTTTCCCGACGTGCTGTAATTTATTTCTTAACTCACAAAAGCCTTTGTCACACGGCGTGAGTTCTGTGCCAGGCACGAGGAAGCCTCGGAGGTGACCCTTAACCCCCGCTCCCCCTCCCGTATTAATCAAGAAGGAAAGTCTCAGCCGACTGTCTTTACTGTACATAATTAAGCAGTTCGGAATGCTCCGTGCAACTCGAATGGGATGGCACAGAGCCTGGTAATATGACAGTTAATGGGATGAGATCAGCACTTAACTCTGCCTCTATAATAAGCAATGGTTTTTTTTGCTTTCCAACTGAGGGCAGGAAGAGAAGGACGCAGTCACAAAAGCGAGCAACAATGACAACACGGGGTTCTCGGGCACCTCTGTCTGCCTTTTATGATCGGCTCCTAAAAGGAAAGTACGCCCTAACTGGAAGAGATTACCTCTTAATTATCCCTGTTCGGGGGCTGTAATAAGCAAAGGCTTTTACTTCTGCATAGCTGCAGACGGGTGGGAGAGGCATTCCCAGAAAATAGCTCTAATGGGAAGGTTGATACCTCTCTACTCTTCTTTCTGCCCCCTGCAAGCCTTTAAGCTAGCTGAAATATTGCCTTAGTCCCACTTCTTTGGTGATGAGGATGTTTAAGAAAATGATGTGTTATTTGGCTTTTAGAGGATGGTCAACACCTAGGTAGGTATCATAAAGGACCATTTTCTGGGCCTGTGGCTTTCCTCTGCCCCACAACAGACAGACAGACAGACACACACACAAATAGTGTCTCTTTCCTTCCCTTAAAGAAAGAAATGGGGTAAAATTACCTTTGAAGCAAGACAAATACAGTGACAGAAATCAACGGTTATTTGTAGCCGCGTGATCTTTGTGTCCCAAATTAAAAAGGCTCGTTGGCTTTGTCCATGGAACAACTTGGTCAAAAACCAAAATGCAATGACTCTCTTTGTGCTGAGCCGTGGGGATAACTGGCATAATGCAGTCATGAAATGATCCTGCAAAATAGGAAACAGAGCACACATTCATCTGAGAGGCAAGCGTGCAGCACCAGGCGGCTCTCCGGTGAGCAGCCGTCCCTGGGATCCAGAAGAAAACCCAGCACCGTGACTCAGGAACCGTCCAAGGGACGCCTCTGAATCACTTCACTGTCATTGTCCGTAGAGAGATACTGAAAAGGGCTGGCTTACTGTTTGGGTCTTCCAGAAGGGAAGCCGGGTGGTGGCCTGACACACGAGGATCTGCAGAAAGCTGGGATGGGGAGTTTGGGTTTGTATTTTGGGCTCTGCTGACCTTGTGAGCTGCCTTTAGCAAGTGCCTTGATTTCCTGAAGAAGAAAAGACAAACCCTTGCAGTGATTTGAGCCTTTCAAATGTAGGGGAGTCATCTGAAGGCTGCCTGATCAGCATCCAAAATGCTCTTTCTTTGGGGATTGTGTTCTAAGATGAGAGATAGCATTTGGCTCCTGAGAGTGTTTTCTCCGGGTTTGGTGGGGAATGCAGGTGTTTTGCTTGAGACACTGGGGCTGGAAGCAGTGAGAAACCCTGTGTTTTCGGAAAGGTAACAATTTGGAGAGCTGAAAACCTTCCCTTCCTTTCCATAAGGCTGAACAGAAGCCCTTTCATTTATATCCATCATATTTTCTTTCAGATTCAGAAACCTTTTAATTTCAGCAGAAATCTCAGCATATGTTATCTTGCTCCCAAACAGCAAACGGTGGCTTAAAATACATTCATGCATTTCAAATGCTTGCTCTCCAAACAATATATTTCTTACTCTGATGGCCCATATCCCAGCAAATTTGTAGGTTTTTTTTTTTTCTCTTCTTCTTCTTCCCATTGCTTGAAACCATGCAGGCACGAAGCAAAGGTAAAGAGAATTCAAGAGCATTTTGTAATTCTTGAAAGGTTAATTGCACTATTTATAGACCCAACTGTGAAGCAAACACCCTCCGCGTGACCCTTCAGGGTCACTGTCGTAATAGCAACCTCTCCGGAGCCCTGACCAGTCATGAATTACTGTCTGGGATACTGAGAACACTGACAGTTCAATCAGAGCACTGTTTCAATAGAGAACTCCATATATTTAAAGCGTTGATACTGTTTTCTCTCTAAATGACAGCCTTGACAGATGGGCCAAAAGCACCGCAGACGTTTGAACAAGGAAATAGAGCAGGAGCCTGCTGGAACCTGGGCCTCATGCAGCCAGCCGAGAATGATGAATAGAGTGTGATTGTGTCTGACAGGTAGTAATATAACTATTCATTCACCACGGAACACCTGGAGCTTACTATATTAAACGGTACAAGATGGAGAGATGCTGTGACAAGAATGGGAAGTGTGAATCCCAGGCTGAGCAGGGGGTGCGGCAGTAGACGAGGTCGGGGTCAGGTCCTATCTTCTGCCTCGCAGAAGGCTGTAATTAAATTATTTGCTTACCAAAGTGTTTCTAATGTTTTGCTAACATGTTGCCAGGATCATTACTTCGGCATGTCTGAACACTTCAAAGGAAAGCAGGGCTGTCTGTGGCTCTTTCTCCCTCCTCGATGACGACTCTGGGTATTTCTGACCTGCTCTGAAGCCTCTTGCTTTTTTTTTCTCTTTCTCGTTCTCTGCTGGTGTTGATCCTGCTCCAAGTATTGGTACAGGAAAACTCAGGGAAAGGACGATGAGCCAAAGGGTCCTCATCAGGGCGCCACGGTGAAGGGTCCCTGTGCTGACCGCAGGGCATGGAGGCCAAGCCAGTGTCAACCCCATCCCAGGTGCGGGGCAGGAGGGGCCGACCTCACGGAGGGAGAAGCCTGGGTCTGCCCCTGGCCCCTTTTGCCTCTGACCTTAGTGAGAACCCCGCGATGCCCCTGCCCAGTGGAACTGTTTGCAAAGCAAAGGGTGAGGGCAGAGCCGTGGGTTCCGAGGGAGTCGCCGGATTGTTTGCAGAGCACGTGACCTCTCCTGAAACTTGGGGTGCACACGTGGCTAAGTGTTTCGGCACTTGCTCTGCTATTACTTTCTCGTGACCCGGTGTGACTGTCACATTCTGAAAGCTTAATTCCCGGGGAAGTATCGTATCGCACGGCGAGATGGAGCGGACTCTCAGACATGGCATTTTAACTTCGGTGGGAGCGTGCTCTGCCATCCTAGATGCACACAGAAGGAGCGTAATGCGTCCGAGTTTGCACAGCGCTCCCCTTCATGCCGTGTGCGCGAGCGTGTACCCACACATTCTGAGATGAGAGTCCCCCTCGCCCACAAGGAGCCTCTCCTGGAGCCTCGCTTGTTCCCAAGAGCGTGGAGAGAGGAATCACTTGGTGGTGGCTCTTCCATGGGCGCCTGTTCATCAACTGCCACCACCAATTAGTTTTGCTTGTCACTTTGCTTATTCACAGGACCCCGTGATGGCCCGGAAGGTGACAGCGCTGCCATCGTGGGCTATTTGGAGGGTCCCTCCGGGAGCGGGGACGCTGGTCACTTTTGTCTCTGCACATTCCAGTTTCACATCCTGTCTTTGTGGCTGGTTTGGCTGCTAGGAGGATGACTCCCTGACAGCAGGGTCGCTGCCCATGTAGAAAGCCCTGTGTACCCGACTTGACCATTTCAGGTTTTCCTTTCTCATGAAAATCACATGTTTAATAGGTGCAGTTCTCTTTCCCAGCCTACTGCAGTGTGAAAGCAGGAGTGTAACACTCGGAGAAGGATTTTGTGTGTGACCTCTCTGATGAGCTATGGAAAACAAGAAAACAAAATCAAGTGAGCCATTCCCCGCCCCCTGCTGTTTCCCCCCAAGCCCTGCTCCTTCCCTCCTTCACGCTCCCCTTTTCCAACTGATCTTGCTCAGCTCTTTTGAAATACCATTGGTTATCAATTTATGGGCATGTGTATTTCTACATTTTCATCTGTATCTACCCATCTGTATATACTTTATCTGACTCATCTCATGAAAGAACATTCAACAGCCGTGAGCTCTATTCCAGCCTCCAAAGAATGAGTTTTGGGAATTGGGCAAACATGCAAAATCCTATTTGGCAAGTCTCTTAAGAGACCCCCAATGAAAAGTTATAATAAAATCTCTCATTTTTTTCTACCTCTAGGTAAGATTTCTCTTCCCTATTCGTCTTCATTGTGGACATTTTGTGCATATGCCTCTTTATAAGCATAAAACAAAATGTTGCTCCCAATGTTGCATGCTTGCCTTCTCTCTTCTCTTCTCTCTGCTGCATTTAGGAAATTGAGCGCCGTCATTGTGCGGCCCTGTATCTAATGCATATCCTTTTTCGCTCCAGTTGAGAGCCTGCACAATGCTTAGTGCTGCCAATAAGGGGAAAGAAACTGTTTTTGCAAAATAAGCAAATTGGATTATCTAGTGTGTAAATAGGCACTCTGTCTCTCCCCCCCCCCCCCATGTAAATCAGGAAAAGCAATTTACTTGTGCGGAAAAAACTCACACCACTGCTCACCCCACCCTCATCTTTGCGCGCACTGGGAGTTCATTATAGGTGAGGAAAAGGCATTTGTTAGGACCCATACAGTTGGAGACAGTAATTAACTAATTTGCTTCTACTTTTTTTGCAGTTTAAATATAGGTACCATGAAAAATACTCTCTTGAATAACCTCAATTTTTTTTTTACATTATATTCATAGTAAGACAATAGAACAACTGGGTATCTCGATTCTTCAAGCTTTATTAAAGAAAAAAGCGATATGCCAATTTGCCCCAAAATTTAGAGTTTGTAATTAGTGAGAGTCAGATGTGTGTAGCCCAAAGATGGATTCAATGTGGTTTCTTTTAAGAAACAGTGGGTCAAGGGTGCCATGGTGTAGACTGGGCCTGATGTGCAATGAGAAGCCACGTCACTTTCTTTGTGCATTGCAGAAAACTGCTAATTTTTTTTTAAATTTTATTTATTTATTTGAGAGAGAGAGCACATGAGATGGGGGAGGGTCAGAAGGAGAAGCAGACTCCCCGCTGAGCAGGGAGCCCAATGTGGGACTCGATCCCAGGACTCCAGGATCGTGACCTGAGCCAAAGGCAGTCGCTTAACCAACTGAGCCACCCAGGCGCCCGAAAACTGCTAATTTTTAAGAACTGTTTGCATCTTACAAGATAGAGTAAACCTGAAATGCAGTCAATATTAATAGTAGCAATTTAATAGTCTTGGACACCATGTGGATTAGGGCTCCTTTAGTCACGGTTAAGGTAGGGTTACAGAATAGCAGAGCTAGAAACTTAGCAGTCACTTTGTCCTGTTCTTACTCCGTGAAAGTGACAAAGCCCAAAGTTCAAGCTCTACACGGTGGCTGGACTGGAGCAAGCACCCAGATCTGTTCCTGTCTATCGAGGGCCTGTTCCCCTCACTACAATGAGACAGAGGGGAGGCAAAAATACCAGCTTGTTCAAGGAAACGTTACCCAGGGCTGCTGGAGATGGAGGTTTATAATGTCTAGTTGGGAGTGGATTTAAAATGTATAACAAGCTTCTGTAGATGATGATTCACGCTTACTCTCCCGTGTTTTTTCTTTTAGCTGTGTCATAGGTGGGCGTTTGTTTTTTATTCTTTCTTTTCTTCCATTCTGTTAGTCTAGTTGTCAGTCCTGAGCAGCTCCGCATAGAAAAATGAGAAGAAAAATGTTAAAAACGCTTTCAAGTGGAAAACTCAAGTATTTAAACAGGTGATCTTAAAAAAAAAAATAGGATGAGCTGGGGGAGCAGAGGTATAAAATAGCACTCATCTTGGTATTCTTGTTGAGGGCACACAGCTAACTTGGTTAGGTTTCTTTTTTTTTTTTAAGATTTTATTTATTTGTCAGAGAGAGAGGGAACACAAGCAGGAAGAGTGGCAGGCAGAGGGAGAAGCAGGCTTCCTGCTGAGCAGGGAATGCGATGCAGGGCTCCATCCTAGGACCTTGGGATCATGACCTGAGCCGAAGACAGACACTTAGCTGACTGAGCCACCCAGACGCCCCCTTGGTTAGGTTTCTTATCTCTATTGCAGACATGAGCACAGATGCCGCCCATGGCAGCTAGAGCTCAGTATTCCATGTGTGAGAGCAATGGAGAATGCGTCTTGGCCACCTCCAGCATCGTGCTTGATCCTCATGTTGCATGTTGGGAGCAGTGCTTCTAAGCACAGATTCTGACTGGTGCACACATTACTAAGGAAGTGGTGTCTGTAGTCCTCGGTCTCAGGGACAAGCCACTGTGTCCCCAGACAAAATGAAGTCAGGACAATAAAAACAAACTGAGCAGACAGCCAACAAGAGCCAAGAATCTTATCTTCTCGTAGTTTTCATTTATGGAAGCAAATTGTAGGGGATAAATTAAAAAGAAAAAACAGACTTAATGAGGCATTTTGCTTAATACTCTAAAGTGCAAATGGCATGCTTGTAATGGAGAGAGGCAGAAAAACAACAACAACCCAAAAAACACAACCCTGGTGAAAGAGCATTGTGCTGAAGCCTGCAGGTAAATATTAGGCTTGGAAATGAAAAAAGCTGCATTTTGGAAAAGTGTTATTGATTGGCATTTTCTCTGCAAGTACCATTTTAGGACACATCTATAGGATTTCTTCCTTACAATAGAGGCTTGCAGTCCCTGTGTCAGGATCCGCCTGGCTCAGGCATCAGACTTCAATTAGATAATGACCATGGCAGGGAGTGAATAGCTGGAGAGTCATTCATCTTCCTCCGTACATGACACAGTGTAACGGGTGTTTCTGACAATCCGTGCACATTGAATTAGGTCATTGCCGAGTTTGTCGGCCTTTGAGAGAGTCTGGGCATTTACATGTGATGATTGCACCCCACCCCCTTTCTCTTTCCAGTCCGTCCTCTCAAACAGCGTCTATTGTTCCCAGAGCCCATATTGGAGGGGGAATCGGAATTTATGTCCCTGGATTATAAGCGAGGGACACCACCACAGTCCATAATCATCAGCTCATTAGCATTCTGCTCATGGGAACCAGTGTGAGTACAATTTTCAATGGCCTAATGTGACAGGTAATCATAAATTAGTATTTGCTTTAAAACAACAGGAGAGTACACAGTCTGCATGCTTAAGGAGAATGACTCAGTAAGTAGAACAGCTCTGTAATGAAGTGGGACCTCATTAAACAGATGCTGTGTACTTCACTGAGCTGCACAAGCAGCAAACAAACCAAATGGAAATGTTTCAGCAGCACACTGCAGTCAACCAGGACAAGTTCAGGTTCATTAGCCATGGCACCATCTACAGGAATTAGTCACAGTAATAATTAAATAGTTGCTTGCTAATTTATCATTTTACATTTGTTACTACATTTGCATAATGTGTTGGGTTGTCTTTTTTTTTTTTCCCCCTTCATCTCTAGTTACATTAAAATGCCCTCTTCTGTGGGTAAAGACTGAAAACTGTGTGATGGGGCGGGGGGAGGCATCGGAAGTAGCCTGTATTGGGTCGTTGGTTGGTGATGACCTTGTTGTTGGCTCCCGATACAGAAGCTGTGCCTCCCTTATAATATAGGCATTGTGTCATTTTGCACTTAGGGGGCCGTCCTGGGAAGAGCTAAAGACCCAGGCTTGTCTTAAAGCCTCGAGGTGGCAAGCTGGGTGAAGTAGGAACTCAGAAGCCAAAATTGCTAAATTAACCTGCTGTTAGAAAGAGCTTGGCATGCAACTCTGTAATTTCAGTGTCCAAAAATAACAAAGCCATGGAGGGAGACTAAATGCCATACAGAGGTCAGGAATAGCTTCTCCATGGGTTCTCTGGGGCTGTTTTGGGATGATGTGTCCTTCTTGAGAAACAAAGTCATATGGACTCTTTTATGTGGCTCCTGGTCACTTAAAGCCCATGGAAAAGGACCGCATTTCACTAGTTAGGAACCGTTTAAGTTTTTTAAAGAGAGCTACTAGAAACCATGGTGATGAGCACTAAGATGACCAAGAGGCCACAGGATTCAGGGGGCAGGGAGGGGGCTGGGGACGGGTAGAGGGGTGGGGAGAGCCAAATCAAAACTGAGGGGAGAGACGCTGCTCCTTATATACTGTGGCTGTGTTGGGGTTGGTTGATGATGCGGTGATAAATTATTCAGTGGAACAACATGGAATAAGGACAATTTTGCAAGGTTTTAATTATCCCTTATTGTTATTGATATGAGGTCCCTTTATAATGTAAAACAAATCACTGAATACGTTCTTTGTATTTCCATTCTCTTCTTTCTCAGGGAACTTTGGTTTCAGTGGCAGCCTGGAAAGTGTGTTTTGGGAAGTGAGGGTGATTTTGAACAAGCTGGGGCTCCATGGACCCGAGAGACGGAAACCAGGAGTGAGGCAAACACCAAAGGCAAATTTTACTTACTCACTACGTTGGGTCGAAGGAACTGTAGAACTAGAGAACATACTCCTTTCTCCCTTCTCCATCTCTGTCATGACCATTTGGAAACCTAATGTTTTTAGCAGTGCCAACTAATTGGGAATTCTGAGATGTTAGAATCTTTATCTGAGCGTATGTGGGTGAAATCTACCTATTTGGTGAGCCATGAGAGAAGGTGAAGACGTCAGGAAGACAGGAGTGGTCAATTAGAAATAAAGATGTGTAAGCTGATGAGAGATGAGAAGCACATTATGTTCATGACAGAGCAAACAGGCAAAGCAAACTGCCATTCAGTGTGTTGGCAAGGGCCATTAGTGCTTTCTCAAGAAATCAAAACATACGCCTGGTTGTAAAGAGTCTTGGAGTATGCATATTGCTTCTGTTCTGTCAGCAAATTTACAGTAGGAGAATATTAATTTTTAAAAATGTTAAATTCAGTATAGTGGTCATGCAAACATCTTTTCTGTTCAGTGGCATCTTTGCCTTCCAGAAATTGTCCCTCCCTTGTCTAGGGAGGATATAAGCCCATGGCCCCATGCCAGAGGCCCCAGGAGTGGGCATGCTACTTGAGCTGGCCCCCAGAACGTTCTGTTCTTCTGGCCGCAGTGATTGGCTCCCATATGGCCACGTGAACCAATTAGAGGCCAATCAGAACCTTTCCTGAGAATTTTGCCAGACTGGAGGAAAGAACACTCTGTTTCCATGGGCACAGCTAGCTATAAAGTTTTAAGGTGCCGTGGGCTCTCCTTGATATACTGTCTAAGAAAAGCTCCTCTAGGGATGAATCCAATGTGGAGAAAAACCAAAAGGAGAGAGAAATAAGAATGAGCCACTGTTTTCCCTTCTTGCTTAAGACACTTGGTGACTATGGTCGAGGACCTGTAACTGGAAGAATAGTGAATAACGCACTTACACCTTCATTTTATGGTGGTAACCGAGGCACATTTCATGGAAATGCCGTCTATTAACTTGCAGCCCTGTTCCTTTTCCTCTCGTACCCAAATGAACATAGTTTAGATTAGTTCTGTGATCTCAGTGAGTCCTTATAAGTAACTGTTAACAGTAACGAGTGAAAAGATCTACGATAATACTAAAGAAGATGTCGTAGTTGAAGGAACACTTACTTGGGCTCATTTTCAGAAAACCAAATATTCCCTGTGCTTAGCTCAACCTCCTCTTGGATGCCTCCACACTGGCTTTTAGCCTTGTCAGGCCCTCTCCTTGTCTTTGACTTCTCAGTCTGATGAACTCCACTCAGAGCTGTCTTCCCAAGGAAAATTTCCCCAGTGCCACAGCCTTTGGGGAGCCAATCCAGCTTTTGTGTGGCTTATCATGTCCTTCACTTGGTGCTTAATGTTTCTTTCCACTCTGTTTATTTGACTAATGTCAGTTCTCTCTACCTCTGGAATCCAGCAGTTGGGTGGCAATAATATTATTTTTCTACCACTGTACCCCAGACCTAACAGTATGTTAGAAAAAAAATGGGGATCCATTTAATAAGTCTCTCTCTCTCTATTATTATTCTATTCTATTATTCTCTAGTAGAGCTGAACAGTTATTAAGTGAATAGCTGTGGTAGAATAAGAAATAAAAATAAATGAAGTCTCCCTCCTGGGTCCCTGGCACAGACATTCCAGAATCTTTGGAATTTTCTGTGTTAGAAATATTTTCTGTTATTCATAAGGAGGCATTTTTGATCATACTGGCACTTTCATTAATGAGATGACTGAGGGTGGGGTCCCTAGGTAGTCTCGGGTTGGGGCTGGTCACCAGACAGCCCAAGTGATGAGAGGGTTGGAATTTTCAGCCCCATCCACCCGCCTGCAGGAGGCGGGGAGGGGGATCTGGATTAAGCTCTGTAAAAACTTTGGAGTGAGATTTTATGAGCTGCTTGATTGACCAACACATTCATGTGCCAAAAGGGGAGTGTACCCCAGCTCCACAGAGACAGAAGCTCCTGTACTTAGGACCTTTCCAGACCCCGGTCTATGAATCTCTTCATCTGGCTCTTCATTTGTACCCTTTATGATAAACCAGTTAGCCTAAGTAAAATGTCTTCCTGAGTTTTGAAGTTTGGTCTAGAAAAGTATTGAACTTGAGAATGGGGTCATGGGAACCCCCCTTCATTTATAACCAGTGGGTCAGCAGGTGGCCTTGGACTTGTGACTGGCACCTGAAGTGGGAATAGCTTTGTGGGACTTAGTCCTTAACCAGTCAGGTCTGTGCTGACTGTGAGGAGTATCCTCATTGAATTGAATTGTTGGATACCCTCTTGGTGCAGCGAATGGAAGAATTGGCTGGTATCAGAGAAACCCCCAAGAGCCTGATCACATAGAATTTCTAGATAAAACTGCAATTAATGTTTCATTAGACAAGTTTTACATTTCTCAAAGTTCTTCAAATTTGGCTAAGAACTGCACTGTGATAATGTTGATCTGTGAATGCCAAAGTTTTCATTAATTTGCAACATTGGAGATACTGACAGGCAATGCTAGTGATAGTTAACTAATGATAGTTGCTGTGAGATGGATCCACGATCATCTCAGAAGCAAGAAAGCTTGAGCAATACTACAAGCTCAGCCTGGGGCTAGGAGACTATTCTAGAACATAGACTTGGCATTGATCTGAGTGTTTAATCAATGAATTTTTTAAAAGGCCACTTCAAATAACTCATCTTTGCTCCCTAAGAATGTACATATAAAATTACTTGAAACAACGCCAGAGGATAACTTACTTTGACCTCTAGGTTGAAAGAACAGGCAAGGCGTTTGGAAGGCCCAAAACAGGTTTTCAATTTCAGCTTAATTCTACCAAGGCTGTCATTTTTAGTTTCACATTCATAAAATTTGGCTTAATATTGCCTTCCTATAACTTCATGGATGGTGAGAACATAAGGTAGTGTTTAGCAAAAATGGTAACTCCAAATTAAAGATAATCAGCAACTATAGAGTGTTGTATCCTCCTTGGGTCTATCTCCACCACCAAAGGAGAACTAGGCATTAATAGAACAGAATTAGTCATTGTGTCTAGATTTAAAAGGCATAAAATCCCTTCTTTACCTTGCTTGAAAATGTTGCTTCTTTGGACACTCCAGTGACTGTCAAATTCAGCAAACACCTAGGTTAGGTCTTTTATATTTCCCTAGGTTCAGGACCCTTCAGTTATAAGATGGGATAGGATACACTGAGGGGAGTTTTAGTGCAATAGGTGTCACGATGGGCGTAGTGAGTTAGCATCTGAAAAACAAAGAATTAATGACCAAGAAGCACAGGACCACTTGCATGGATAGAATCAAGTATTATTTTACTTTAAAGGCCAGGGTCTCCAGTCCCTGCTACATTTCCTTAGCACTAAATTAGAGCCCATAGGAGTGCAAAGGAGAACAATGGAACATGGCCACAACTAATACCTTGGATAGTTACAAATGACTAAGGATAAAAATATAGTCATCATTCTCGGTCTGGTTATACTTTTTCATTTTTAATCATCTCCAAATGCTTTTCCCCCCATACAAACTACACTTACTTGTCTCATAAAAACTATATAATATGGCAATAACCACCACTCTGACAGATCCAAACTTTACATAGCTGACATTTAATCTATAGGCTGTGAATTCAGTTATCATTGCCTGATAGAAATTAGTAAATGGAAGGAAGGCAGGGCATCTTTAACTAGTCAGTCAGTAGCACTGACCCAAGGCCATCATTTAATCCTAATTTGTTAGGGAAAAATGGGTTCACTGGAGAATGTGATGAGTACTGGCTGTCTTTTTCTAGACCAGGAATATTGGAAGAAGACAATTACACTTCATTAAGTATATTCATTAACTGGCCAACTATTTTGTCTGAAGCTATGTCCTACTTGGAAAACTGGTTCCACTTTTATGACAGAAATTCATGAGAAGGTCGGCATAGACAGTATGCTGGTTCATGTCTAGTAATGCATTTTTTAAGATTTATTTATTTGAGAGCGAGAGACAGCATGCGAGTGTCAGGGGAGAGGAAGAGGGAGAGAGAAACTCAAGCAGACTCCACGCTAAGCATTGGAGCCCCCTATGGGGCTTGATCTCATGACCCCAAGATCATGACCTGAGCTGGAACCAGGAGTCGGATGCTCAACTGACCGTGCCACCGAGGCGCCTCACTAGTAATGCATTTCAAAACATGAACAAACCCATGTGTAAGATAAGCCATTATTGATGACAATTTCCTCTCTGCAATCTGTGATATTTTCCTGATGCTCCAACACAACAATTGTCTCTACCTGCATTTTGACTTACCTCATATATTTATAAGTGCCACAGGTGCTTAGCACCTATTTTTCCAAGTATTGAACTTGTTTCTAGTACTTTGAAAAGTTTGTGGCAATGATGACTTGGATGTGATCAATTTTCTATTAATTAGGTACGATGTCTTTGCAAGCAGTTTGAATTCCTGATTCTCTTAATTACATTCATTATAGATTATAGATTTGCCTCATTGGTTAATCGTACTTTCAGACCATGTTGAAAAATAAGTAGGACAACTAATTCTCTTTGACACTCACCCTATATTGAATTATTAGAAGGGGATGGTGATAATTCTGAAAATACCTAACGTGATTCTGTTTCTTAAAGTTCTCTTTGTCCTCACCTTTAAAAAAAAATGCAAAACACCTCCCTTGTTTGGAGTTGACATTTCGCTCCATATGAAATATATTGTGGGTGTGTGCACACACATTTTACATATGCACGTACACACACACACACACACACACACACACACTGCCAACTGCATTATTGAGCTAGGCAGCAATATAGAACTTCTTTGCTTTGATACCATATTATTGCTCTCTCTGCTTACTTTTGGAGGGTGACTTAGATGCGAATATATTCCACAGGAAAATTGATGTCGCTGTTTCTTTGACCAAATTTTTTATTGTCAATTCTTGTTCCTAAAAAAGCCACGAATTACCTGATGTCCTAAGAAAGCAGATGGAGCTTTTGGTCTTACAGTGTCATCTCAAAGACCCCAGCCAATCAATTTTGTGCAACCCAATTTATCTGCCTTCAAAGGGTGAAGGACTGAGTTGAAGCTTTTGAGATTGGAATCTCTGGCTCCAGAGAAACTTGAGTATTTTGACCCCGAGGTCTCTACTACTAAGCCAATCCTCTAGCATCTGACAGTTCGTATTTGTTGAATTCCGTAACCTTTGATCCTGGTCCTGTTCCCCTGTGAAATGTGTCATCATTTTTGTTGGCTTCTGAAATGCACAGCACATGAGGCAAAATACATCTCCTTCTCAGTGGTGAAGGCACAGGAATTCTGCAACTCGTGTGACAAAAATGGCACCTGCCAGGAGTTGAATGTGTCCACATTAGCAGCTTTCACCGGGGCAAGTCAGCCTCCCCTCCCAGTATCCACCACAGGAGCAGTTAATAGTTCCTGGTGATTTCCATATCTACGTCCATTAAGGAGACCTTTCCGAATATTCTGGTCTCTTAGTTCCTTAACCTCCTTTCTCCCAATGAGATGGCCCACCATGAGCCTAGTTCACTCCGGTGGGGGTACCCAAGAGCTTCTCATGATCAGTCTCCCCCACTTTTCCAAATTCACAATTTCAAGTCTCTCCCTCCCCAGCCAGAACCCACAATTTTTTAACTTCACTCCTTCTAGGACCACGACTCTAAAAGATATGTTCCTCCTTCTCCAGGGCACAATACCCACTGTTCTTACAACCTTTTTATTAATTATCCCCCACCTCCCCTTCTATGTCCTAATTTGTACCCTTGCTCAACTTCTGTCCACCTCTGCAGCGCTCCTTTGCATCAACACCCCCTGCTCCCCTCCCTCCTTATCTCGGTGCATAATCACCCAGCAAACCTTCCCTGGTGAAATCCCATTCTGACTAACCCCGGTCTGTAACCTCTCCTGTTCAACATGGCTAGAAAAAAATATGTAACTGTGTGTACCGTTGTCCCTTAAAATCCATGCTGCTAGCTCAGTTTGGCTCCAAGTACTAACCGGCAAGCCTACTGCATTTTATTCTCACACTGCATGGATGGCTCTTTATGCCTTTTTTCTTCAAAGCTCCAACTTCTTCCCCATGATCGCTTTCAGTGGTCAGTTATGTATTCTGTTTATCTGCGAAAATAGAAGCCCCAACACTGAGAATTTCAACTACGTCCTTCTACCTGCCAGCATCTGTGCGCAGAGACTATTCTTTCCATGCTATTAGTGGGGACGGATTGGCCATGGTCTCCCCTCCATCCGTTTGTGGATAAGATTCCTTCCGTTCCTTGTGGTTCACCATTTTAGGATTCTCCCTCTCTTTCATCGAACCATTCTTTCTCCTCTTCATTGGCTCATTTACATCTGCACTTTGTCAACTTGCCCATCTTACAACACTTGCCCTTATTCTCTATCCCCTTGAGTTTTGCCCTTTCTTGACTCCTTTTTGCAGCCAAACTCCTAAAAAAGCTATGTCTCCAATCAGGATTTCCAGTTCCCTTTCTTCCATTTCTCTTAAGATCGTAGGATCAGGGCTTCACCCCATCACATTCCCCCAAACTTCACTATTCAAGGTGAATAATGACCTCCACTTTGCTAAATGCACTGGAAACTTTGGGTCTTCATGCCTGGTTCATTTGTCCTGTCCACTCTGACCAATCACTCCCTCCTCCTGGTAACACTTTCTTTACTTCCACGACATCATGTTCTCTTTCTTCTCAGTTCACTGGCCTCTCCTGCACAGTCTCCTTTGCCTAGTGCCTTCTCATCTCTGCAAACATCAAACAATGTTGTGTGCCAGGAAATCCTTTGAGCCTCTTCTTTATCAGTGGTCACTCCCTTGGTGCTTTTGTGTTGCTTCATTTTTTACAACTTCTAGGCTTCAGTTTTTGAAGTACAGTTTTAGATTTATAGAATGATTGAGCAGATAGTAAATAACAATCTATATACCCATCTCTGACCTCACCACTCCCAAAGTTTCCCCTCTATTAACATCTTACATTAGTGTAATATATTTGTTACAGTTAACGAACCAGTACATTTTTAACTACAGTCCAGTGGTTGCATTAAGTTTCACTGTTTGTGTTTTATCGTTCCATGAGTTTTGGCAAATGCGTAATGACATGGATCCACCGTTATAGTTTTGTACAGAATAGTTTCGCTGCCTTACACATCCCCTGTGCTCCACCTAGTCGTCTGCCACTTCCCCCAAATCCATGAAGACCACTGATGTTTTTGTGATCAATATTGTTTTGCTCTTTCCAGAATGTCATGTATTTGGAAGCCTAGAGCCTTTTCAGTCTGGTTTCTTTCACTTAAAAATATACATTTAAGCCATGTCTTTTCATGGCTTGATAGCACATTTCTTTTTAATACTGAATAGAATTCCATTGTGTAGGTATACCAGTTTTATCCATTTACCTACTGAAGCATGTCTTGGTTGTTTCTGGTTTGGGGTGATTGTGAATAAATCTGGCATAAACATTTGTGTGCAGGTTTTTGTCTGGACATAACCTTTCAACTCAATTGGATGAATGCTTAGGAACATGATTGCTTAGATTTGTAGAAACTATCAAAGTGTATTCCAAAATGTACCATTTTGCATTCCCACCAGTAATGTTTCTGTTGTTCCATATCCTCCACCAGCATTTTGTATTACCAGTTTGATGGATTTTAGCCATTCTAATAAGTGTGTAATTTTATCTCCTTGTTGTTTTCATTTGTAATTATCCGATGACTTATATAAGATGTTGGCCATCTTTTCATATGCTTATTTGCCATTTGTATATCTGCTTTGGTGAGGTGTTCAGATTTTTCACCCATTTTGTAATTGTCTTGCCTGTTTACTTATGGTTGAGTTTAAAGAGCTCTTTGTATATTTTCTATAGCACTCCTTTATCAGATAAGCTGGTTTAAAAATATTTTCTCTCAGTCTATGCCTTATCCTTTTCTCCTTATAGGTGTTTTTCACAGAGCATATGTGTTTAATGTTAATGAAGTGCAACATATTAACTTTTTTTTTTTTTTTATGGCTGGGCTTTTGGTATTGTATCTGAAAGCTTAGTGCCAAAACCCAGGGTCACCTAGATTTCTTCCTGTGCTATCCTCTAGAATTTTTATAGTTTTAAATTTTATATTTAGGTCTATTCTCTGATCCATTTTGAATTATGTGAAATGTGTAAGGGCTGTTTCTAAACTCTTCCTCCTCTTTTTTGCATGTATATAGATATCTAATTGTTTTAGCACCATTTGTTGAAAAGACTAGCCTTCCTCCAATGGATATCATTAGCTTGTTTGTTAAAGATGAGTTGATTATATTTGTGTGGATCCATTTCTAGGCTTTCTGTTTTAGCCCACTGATCAACTTACCTATTATTTCACTGATACCATGCTGTCTTGATTCCTGTAGCTGTATAGTAAGTCTTGATGTCAGGTAGCATCAATCCTCTGACTTTTGTTCCTTTTCTTCAATATTGTATTGGCTCTACTGGGCCTTCCCCAACACCCCCCTCCGGCCATATAGACTTTCGAATCACTTTGATGATATCCACAAAATAATTTGCTGGGATTTTGATTGCCATTACACTGAATCTGTATGTTCATTCGAAGAGGATTGGCATCTTAATAATATTGAGCCTTCCTGTACATGAACATGGACTATCTCTCCAATTATTTCATTCTTTGGTTTCTTTCATCAGTTTTGTATTTTTCCTCATATAGATCTTGTACATATTTTGTTAGATTTCTACCTAAGTATTTAATTTTGTAGTGCTAATGTAAATGATACTGTTTATTTCATATTCCAACTGTTCATCACTGATATATGGGAAAGGTGTTTACACATAAGTATTTATTATATAATTTGATATACTGGCCCTGTATCCTGCAACTTTGCTACAATTAATAGTTCCATAAGGTTTGTATTTGTTTTTGTGTTGCTGTCGTTGATTTTTGTCGGATTTCTTACATAGACAGTCATGTCACCTGTGAACAAAGACACTTTTATTTCGTCCTTCCCAATCTGTATCCCTTTTATTTCCTTTTCTTTCTTAATATATTAGCTAAGACCTCCATTATGATGAATAGGAGTGATGAGAAGAGGCATCCTTCCCAATTTTTGGGGAAAAGCACCTAGTTTCTCAGCATTAAGTCTGATGTTAGATGTGAATTTTTTATTTTTTTGTAGATGTTCTTTATAAAGTTGAGGAAGTTCCCCTCTGTTCTGAGTTTACTGAGAGTTTTTGTCAGGGGGTTGGATTTTGCCCTATGCTTTTTCTGCATTTATTTATATAACCATAGGATTTTTCTTCTTTAGCCTACTGATGTGATGGATTACATTTATTGATTTTTGCATGCTGAACCACCCTTACATATTGTCCAATATCTGTATGACTTTAAAAACCCTCCGTGTCTTGGTTACACCCAAGCTTATATCTATAGCCTAGATTTATATCCTGTCAGTTATCTATCATTTCCTAAACTAAACTCCAGATCTTTGTTAACAAAAATGCATTTTTTATAGGTTTCCTCATGTCATTAATTGCAAACCCTACTCTTCCATTGTCTTTTCCAGAAAGGAGAGTTCTTGATTCTTTTACAGTGGAACTCAGGACTATAGTCACCAACATTTCTGTGCTTTTGCAACATGCTTCCATGGTAAAACTGGTACTCTGGGATAGGGTGGAGACATATCAAAGGCAGAAGTAGAAGGTATGCCTGGATTCCAAGACTGTTCTATGATGGCATGAATGATCAAAAGAGAAATTGTGGAGACAGAAAGATTGTGGTATTAGAGTCCCCAAGGGAGCGCAAGGTTCAAAAGTACAAGTTTAACTAGAGAGCCAGGATTTTTCTTTACTCTGTGAACCAGTCAGGCTGATGACAACAGAAATTTTCTGCATGAGGTCACAACTGCAGGTAGCCCATGGCAAAAGTTATAATTCTGGAGACCATATGTCTCTGAGGACAGTCCCAATTTACACTTGCAGATGTTATTTATTTTCAGTGCCTTATTTCATTTTTCACAGGGTCCCAATTTTGATGATGTATTATTTGGTCACTTAAAATCCAGGAGCCATTAGAAAGTTGGATAGCTTCTGGAGATGGAAACTTCGTACAGAAGATGTATAGGGAAGATCCAAACCATCTTCTTGTTCACACTGGATCTTTGGGTTGGTAGCTTAGAGGAAGCGGTGGGACCAGGTTGTATTTTAAACTTTGTGGTACTGAAACCAAACCCTTACTTTGGCTTGAGGGGTGTGGAGATGTTATGAGGGGGAAAAATTGACCTGTAGTATCAGTGAGGCACAGGTCCATGATGGGATTATTTCCGCATCTGACAATGCCACCATATTAGAGCTTAATTTGGAAGAGGACAGCCGAGAGTCTAGTCTCCAACTTAGGAATCTGTTTGAGGAGCAAGGAGAAGGGAGGGACAATGAGAAAGAATTGCTGATGCTGGTGGACCAACGAGTCAGTACATCTCTGCTGACTTTTGTGGCCTCGGCAAGCCCACCAAGCATACATGCACAAGTACCAGTTTAGAAGGCATGAGGACCCCAGGAATTTGAGAGAAAGAAGCCGTGGTCTCTGTTAATTAAGTCACTTCTGAGCGTGGGACCATCTACTTCATTTTCAAACTTGGGTTTTTAGTGCAGATACAGTTTTTGGAGTATGTACATTGTTTACATATGGTATATATACAATACACAAGGAAAGAAATGTGTATAGTACACATACAAAACACAAATACATACAATATATACAAATACCATACAGAATACAAAAATATAAAAATACAAATGCACAAATACAAGATCCATACAATATACAAATGTATGTGTATTGAACATATATTGATGGAGTATCCTCTTAAATATGTCCAATAAAACCTCATATATCCTTACATATATTAATAGATGCCACGTGCAGCAGGACAGCTCTGAGTGACTACATGGGGGGGGGAAATATTAGAATTTATTACTGATGGAGGTTAAGAAACATCTATATCGAGAAAGTCAATAAAAAAATAATAGAAATAAATTTAAAAAATGGGAGCAGTTCAGAGAAGACATGATCCTTGTCCCTTCCAGCTTCTGACCCATTGAGGAGGGGAGAAGGGGTGGGTAGTGATAGAGAGGAATCATGGACAACATCCAGAGGATGGGACTCATTTGCTTCCCAACTTCTCGTGGCATTGATGTGCCTCTACCCACCATTCAGGATGGTCAGGAACATCCTCCCCAAAAACCTTTCTGCCAGAAGCCTCTGGGTTTGAGCCTATGGGATCAAGGGAATATGTCCAGGAGGAAGAAGTACTTAACAGCATCACACAACTAGGGGAGAGCCTTCAGAAACAAGGTATGCTCTCACAGTTAAATCGGAAGAACGGTCCTTGTGGAGGGTAAGAATTTGATGATCTGAGGCAAGAAGCAGCAGCTACAGACAAAGTCTCGATATAAATGAAACTAAAGAGAGGGGCTCTGCTAGGCAGGATGGTTGAGCAAAAAAAAAAAAAAAAAATTCTGTTCTTTCATGCTTATCCCTGCCTGCTGAGCCCAGGGGATGGCGGCATGGGAGGCTCCAGCCAGCTCTGGCTGCTGGGAGCTGATGGGGCACATCGCTTCCCAACTCCACATTCAGTGAGATCACACAGGGAGCTTGAAATTATACAAGTATTTAGGATTTGTGCCATAGAAATAGGCAAACGATATAAAATCTGAGCTTTTTTTTTTTTTTATGAATTCTTCTAAGAGAACCAGATGTTAAGTATTTACCAGCACACCACTGGTAACAGAAGTCAGAAATTCACATGTTGAATTGTGTCATGTTTTATAGTGAGCTCTTTCACATCTGTCAACTTGCTTTGTTGACACAGAGACCGGTGTGACCTTACGCGGGAGTGACTGAAAGAGGTCTGTCTCATTAGACTACCATGGCCCGGTATTTGATTCCGAGTCTCAATCAGGCATTTCTGCTCTGGGGATGTGCTCTGACTCCAAAATAACCCTGTCATGAACTTAGTGCCCTGGGCATTTTGTTGCTTCAGAACTGCCAGATTATATATCTGGGGGTGAGAAGGTTGGAGAAAAACAATAGCGTTGCCCTTCCTGACCTGCACGGCACGCCAGGAAGTCTGTGGTTGGTAGTTGGCCGTCTTATCGCAGTCTTTCAGGAGATCATTTCTAAATCAGAAGTAATTTCTAGAAACTGCAATCCCTAACAATTCCATGTGGATTTGATAAGCGATTTGACTCTCATCAGATTTTGTCAGGACCTCAGCCTGTGATTATGCACAGAGCCATTAACTGTGCTTTTGATACTGTTGCTTAAATAATGGGGAACAAATGACTGCCATTTGTAAATGAAAGACTCAAATGGACAATAAAAAGAAATATTTAACTTGCTTAGAGTAAGTCTGTGGCACCCAGAATAACTCATATTTTCACACAATGGGGAACCATATGTGTTTGACAGAAGAAGAAAATAGCTTCCCCTATTTATGGCAAGGTGAAATCACTTGTTGAAAAATATGTTTATCTGAATGACACTTGAAGGAGGCAGTTAACAGGTGGTAGGTGATATGGCCGCATTGAGCTGAATGGATGCAGGAGAAGTGTCGGTCCTATTTTGGAATGAGAAATAAGAAGGTGGCTAGTTGACTTATGGACCCCACAAAATTTGAGAGCGGATTGGTAAGGAATCCTTTTAGGTAATTTGCTTTTAAGTGTAGTCATCAAAACATGTAATCATTGTTACTGGCGGCTCCTGGAGCTCTGGGATTTGTCTATGATTTTACCATCATATGTGTCCTTGGAGTGGCCTAGGAGACATCAAGGTTTTCTGAAATTTTTTACACCAAGAATTCTCCAGCGTTGGGGAAGGGGTGGTGTCAAAGTTGGCAACGCTCAGTTACTTCAGCCTGCCATTAAGCCATGTGCAATTCTCCCACGCTCAGCAGGTTGTGAGGGAATCTGTGGTAGAAGCACATGGAAGCTAAGCTTTGTTACAAGTACTTGATGCACTTAGCTATTCAGGGCATTTATCTTCTTACTTTAGAAACATGTTTTCAGGAAGTTAAAACAAAATACAAGATTCAGTGCACTGAAAATGGGAAAGAATGATGATGCAATGAGAACCCGAAGGGGAGGGAGTATTACAAGGTCACAGTTCATGTTGAAGTTCCGCATGCTCACCAGAGATGGAGTGCACCTTAACTCTGAGCTTCCGGTAACCTGCACTGATGGCCAAACAGGATTGGATCTATGTCTTAGAATGTCCTTAAAAGGAAAACTGACCAGTTACCCAAGGGTGGGGGTTGGGGGGGGGGGAACAAAACTCTTCTTGCCTCTAAGAAAGATTTCTCCTCTGGGTCCCCTTAAAGAGAGGGTACTTTCTAGAATACCAAGCAGAATCCTAAACAGTATCTTCAAAGAAAATTGCTGGAAGGTTTCAGTAGGGATCTCACTCATGGTATTTGACCATGTGAGCTCATGGCACTACACCACAATGGAAGAGGAGACAAACACACAGGGGCCAGAGCTTTCTGACACTGTAGCGTAATGCAGGAGCAGACTTCCAAGGTTTTAGTGAATGGACAGACAGAATGGGTAGACAGACATCCTTGAGATGATTCTCCATAAATAATATATCATGCAGATGAAATTTTGATATAGTGGGACAGTAAATGCAACATTAGCCTCTCTGATGGATGTCTGGATTATAGATATTTTAAAGATTTTATTTATTTGAGAGAGAGAATGAGAGAGAGCATGAGAGGGAGGAGGGTCAGAGGGAGAAGCAGACCCCCTGCTGAGCAGGGAGCCCGATGTGGAACTCGATCCCGGGACTCCAGGATCACGACCTGAGCGGAAGGCAGTCGCTTAACCAACTGAGCCACCCAGGCGCCCTGGATTATAGATATTCTAAATGCAATATTGGTTTTTAATTTTACCTTACTAATTGCACTTGGAGTTACATTTGATTATTCCCATTTGATAGAAGAGCAAATTGAGATGCAAATTTGATCCTTTGCTCAAATTAACTCTGCTAATAAGAGCAACTTACACTGAGTTTAGGACTTTTTACTCCAGTGCCCTTTTCTTTTCTTAATGTGTTTTAATAAATTCCAGTATAGTTAACAGAGTGTTATATTTGCTTCAGGTATACAATATAGTGATTTAACAGTTGCATACATCAACTGGGTGCTCATCACAACAAGTACGCTCCTTAATTCCCATCACCTATTTCACCCATTCTCCCATCCACCTCCCTTCTAGTAACCATCAGTGTGTTCTCTAGAGTTAAGAGCCTTTTTCTTGGTTTCTCTCTCTCTTTTTTCTTTGCTCCTTTGTTTTGTGTCTTAAATGCCACATATGAGTGGAATCATAGAGTTTGTCTTTCTCTGATTTACTTGGCTTAGCACAATACTTTCTAGATCCAACTATGTCATTGCAAATGGGAAGATTTCACTCTTTTTTATGGCTTATTAGATATTCCATTGCATATCTATGTCTATCTATCTGTCTGCCACATTTTCTTTATCCATTCATCTATGGACAGACACTTGGGCTGCTTCCATCATTTGGCTGTTGTAAATAATGCTGCTCTAAATGTAAGTGTACATGTATCCCTTTGAATTAGTGTTTTTGTATTTTGGGGGTAAAATACCCAATAGTGCAATTGCTAGATCATATAGGGTAGTTCTATTTTATAACTTTTTGAGGTTTTCATAGTGTTTTCCACAATGGCCACACCAGCTTGCATTCCCACCAACAGTGTAAGAAAGTTCCTTTTTCCCCACATCCTTGTCAGCACTTGATTCTTGTGTTTTTGATTTTAGCCATTCTGACAGGTGTGTTGCCATAACTCATTGTAGTTTTAACTTACATATGTCTCATGATGAGTGATGTTAAGCATCTTTTCAAATGTCTGCTGGTCATCTGGATGTCTTCCTTGGTGAAATGTCTGTTCATATCTTCTGCCCATTCTTTAATTGGATTATTTGTTTTTTGAGTGCTGAGTTGTATAAGTTCTTTATTTTGGGTCCTAACCCTTTATAGGATATGTCATTTGCAAATACCTGCTCCCATTCAGTAGGTTGTCTTTTAGTTTTGTTGATTGTTTCCTTCAGTGTGCAGAAGCTTTTTGTTTTGATGTCGTCCCAATAGTTCATTTTTGCTTTTGCTTCCCTTGCCTCAGGAGATATATCTAGAATGTTGCTATGGCCGACGTCAGAGACCTTTCTGATTGTGCTTTCTTCTAGGATTTTTATGGTTTTGGGTTTCCCATTTAGGTTTTTAAACTCATTTTGAATTTATTTTTGCGTGTGGTGCAAGAAAGTTCTCCAGTTTCATTTTTTTGCATGTAGCCGCCAATTTTCCCAACTCCATTTGTTGAAGAGATGTTCTTTTTCCCACTGGATATCCTTCCCTGCTTTGCTGAAGATTAATTGACCATATAATTGTGAGTTTATTTCTGGGTTTTCTATTCTGTTCCATTGATCTATGTGCCTGTTTTGTGCCAGTACCATACTGTTTTGATTATGACAGCTTTGTAATATATCTTGAAGTCTGGAATTGTAATGTCTCCAACTTTGATTTTCTTTTTCAAAATTGCTTTGACAATTCAGGGTTTTTGTGGTTCCATATAAATCTTAGGATTTTTTTGGTTCTATTTTTATGAAAAATGCTGTTGACATTATGGTAGGGATTGCATTAAATGTGTAGATTGCTTTGGTTAGTGTAGATATTTTAACAGTATTTTTTCTTCCAATCCATGAGCATGGAATGTCTTTCCACTTCATTGTATCGTCTTCAATTTCTTTCACCTGTATTTTATAGTTTTCAGGGTACAGGTCTTTCACCTCTTTGTTAGGTTTATTCCTAGGTATCTTATTATTTTTGATGCAATTATAAATGGGATTTTTTTCATGATTCTCTTTCTGTTGCTTCATTATTATCGTACAGAAATGCAACAGATTTTTACACATTTTGTATCCTGCAACTTTACTGAATTCATTTATCAGTCACAGTAATTTTTTTTTTTTGGTGGAGTCTTTAGGAGTTTCTGAATATAGCATCATGTCATCTGCAAATAGTGAAAGTTTTACTTCTTTCTTAGCAGTTTGGATGCCTTTTATTTGTCTTTGTTGTCTAATTGCTGTGTCTAGGACTTCCAGTACTATATTCATGAACAGTGGTGAGAGTGGACATCCCTGTCTGGTTCGTGTGGGCTTTTCATAGATGGCCTTTATTATGTTGAGGTATGTTTCCTCTAGATGTACTTTGTTGAAGGCTTTTATCATGAATGGATGTTGTACTTTGTCAAATGCTTTTCCTATGCTTATTGAAATGATCATGTGGTTTTTATCCTTTTTTTTTTTTTTTTGATGTGATTTATTGTGAATATGGAACCGTCCCTTGTATCCTGGGAATAAATCCTACTTGATCATGGTGAATGATTTTTTTTTAAGGTATTGTTGGATTTGGTTGGCTAGTATTTTGTTGAGGATTTCTGCCGCTGTGTTCATCAGAGATATTGGCCTATTCTCCTTGTTTGGAGTGTCCTTATCTGGTTTTGGCATCAAGGTAGTGCTGGCCTCCTAGAATGAATTTGGAAGTTTTCCTTCCTCTTTTATTTTTTTAAGAATAGTTTGAGAAGAATAAGTATTAACTCTAAATGTTGGATAGAATTCACCTGTGAAGCTATCTGGTCCTAGACTTCTGTTTGTTGGGAGTTTTTTGATTACTGATTCAATCTCCTTGGTGATAATTGGTTTGTTAAAATTTTCTATTTCTTCCTGCTTCAGTTTTGGTGGTTTATAAGTTTCATATTTTCTAGATAGTCCAATTTGTTGCCATACAGTTTTTGTAATATTCTCTTAACATTGTTTGTATTTCTGTGGTGTTGGTTGTTAATTCCCTGTTGTGATTTTGACTCCTTTTTTCTCTCTCTCCTTCCTCTCCCTCTCTCTCTCTTTTTTTTTATGGCTAGAGGTTTATCAATTTTGTTGATCTTTTCAAAGAACCAGGTCCTAGTTTCATTGATCTGTTATTTTGTTTTCTAGTTTCTGTATCATTTATTTCTTCTCTAATCTTTATTATTTACTTCTTTCTGCTGATTTTGAGTTTTGTTTGTTGTTTTTGTGTTTTTTTTTTTTTTTTTTTAGCTCCTTAAGGTGTAAGGTTTAGTTGTTAGAGATTTTTCTTGCTTCTTGAGGTTGGCTGGTATTGCTATAAACTTCTCTCTTGGAAGTGCTTTTGCTACATCCCAGAAGTTTTGGACTATTGTGTTTTTATTTTTGTTTGTTTCCACATATCTTTTGATTTGTTCTTTGATTACTTGGTTGACCCCTTCATTGCTTAGTAGCATGTTATTTAACCTCCATATATCTGTGGTCTTTCCAGATTTTTTTCTTGTGATTGATTTCTAGTATCATAGTGCTGTGGTCAGAAAAGATGCATGGTATAACTTTGATCTTTTTAAATTTGTTGAGGCTTGTTTTTTGGCCCAATATGTGATCTATTCTGGAGAACGTTCCCTGTGCCCTTGCAAAGAATGTGCATTTTGCTGATTCTAGATAGAATGTTCTGAATATATCTATTAAATCCACCTGGTCCAGTGTATCATTCAAAGCCACTCTTGCCATGTTGATTTTCTGTTTGGATGATCTGCCCATCCATGTAAGTGGGGTGTTAAAGTCCCTACCATTTTTGTATTACTACTGATTCGTTCCTTTATGTATGTTTTAACTGTTTTTATGTATTTGAGTACTTGCATGTTGGGTGCATAAATATTTATAACTGTTATATCTTCCTGTTGGATTGTCCCCTTTATTATTATACAGTGTCCTTCTCTGTCTCTTTTTACAGACTTTGTGTCAAAGTCTTTTTTTTTTTTTTTCTGATATAAATATTGCTACTCTGGCTTTTTTCCCCTCACATCTGTTTGCATGATAAATGTTTCTCCATTATTGACTTTGAATCTGCATGTGTCTTTAGGTTTGAAATAAGTCTCTGTAGGCAGCATGTAGATGGGTCTTGTTTTTTTATCTACTCTGTCACACTTTGTTTTTTGATTGCAGCATTTAGTCCATTGACATTAAAACTAACTTGATAGATATGTATTTATTGACATTTTCTTACTTGTTTTGTGGTTGTTTTGGTAGTTTTTCTCTGATCCTTCCTTCTCTTTCTCTCTTTCATGGTTTGCTGGATTTCTTTAGTGATATACTTGGGTTTCTTACTCTTAATTTTTTGTATATCTATTACTGTTCTTTGATTTGTGGTTACCATTTGGTTTATATATAACACCTTCTGCAGATAGCAGTCTATATTAAGCTGAGAGTTGCTTAATTATAAACTCATTCTTTACTCCTATCCCATGATTCATATAGTTGGTATATTTTATATTATTTTGTTCTTCTCTTGACTTATTTTTATAGGCACATTTAAGTTTTTTGCTTTTATGCTTCCTATTTTTTTTTTAACTGTTACTTATCATTTTTATTTTCCATCACAGAGTCCCCCTTAATGTTCTTGTAGGGTTGGTTTAGTGGTCATGAATTCTTTTACCTTTGTTTGTCTGGGAAACTCTTTACCTTTCATTCTGTTCTAAATGATAGCGTTGCTGTGTAGAGTATCCTTGACAGCAGATTGTTCCCCTTTAGCACTTTGACTATATTTTCCCACATCCTTCTAGCCTGCAAAGTTTCTGCTGAAAAATCAGCTGATAGTCTTATGGGGTTTCTTTCATATATAACTGTCGTCTTTTCTGTTGCAACCTTTAAAATTCTTTTATATGACTTTTTTTTTTTTGCCATTTTAATTGCTATGTGTCTTGGTGTGGACTTCCTTTGGTTGAACTTGTTGCGGTATCTCTGTGCCTCCTAAATTTGGATCTCTGTTTCCCTCTCCAGATTCAGGAAGTTTTCAGCTATTATTTCTTCAAATATGTTTTCTATCCCCCCTTTTCTCTCTCCTCCTTCTGGAATCCTTGTATTGTAATGCTCAGTGGAGTCATTAAGTATATTCTTATTATGCAGTATTTGTTTCTCACCTGTTCAGCTTCGTTCCTTTCCATTACTCTGTTCTCCAGATCACTGATACTTATTATATACCCTACTTCTTATTTCAGCTAATGTATTTTTAATTTCATTTATTGAGTTCTTCATCCTTGTTATGTTACTATTTTATTTGTTAAGGGTCTCATGATGTCCTCCACCCTTATCTAAAGTCCAGTGAGTATCTTCATGATCATTATTTTAAATTCTGTATCAGGTATATTATTTATTTCTATTTTGCTTAGATCTCCTGCTTGATTTTGTCCTGTTCTTTCATTTGGGATATTTTTCCTCATTTTATCTACCTCTCTGTGTTGGTGTCTCTGTGTTAGGAAAGTCAGCTATGTTTTCTACTTTTAAAAGTAGTGGCTTTAAGAAGAAGAGGTCCTATAGTGTGCTGTAGTGTAGTGTCCCCTGTTTATCCGAACCTGGTGCTTCAGGGGCATCTCCTATGTGTATTGCTTGCATCCTGCTGTTGTGTCTGAGTCACTTTTCTTTCAGTCCAGATGTCTGCACTGATTCTATGCCTATTGTGGGTGATGCATGATCTCTGTGGGGTTAGACACAGGCAGGCTAGCTCTGAGGGGAGTGACTGCAGGAGGGCACAGGAGTGTGGCATCAGTGTTAGCAAAATTTGTACATAGCTGCTAGTCCAAAGCTGGATCCCTGAAGCACAGTGGTTGCCTGGGGTTCAGTGTGGAGTGGTGCCAGTGACCAGGGCTCCTGGCGCCTTAGTGCATGCTTGGGCTAGTAAAATTTGCACTGAGCCCAGGGCTGAGGCCAGAATGAGTGGACAAGTCCTCGGGAGGATTCGTGGGTGGGGTGCATTATTAGCAGGAGAGGTAGCGAGTGTGCAGGGCTGCCTCCCATAGGTGGCTCTGTCTCTATGCAGGGGGAGAAAAATGGTGCCGGTTAGCTTTTTTGTTCCCAGAGAAGTCCACCAACATACTCCCAAATTAGAATAAACAGATCTTCCTTCAGTTGGCATCAGGCTTTGTGCAAACTGTTGCTTCTGTGTTGCCTTTCCATGGGCTGCTGTCTCTTGAAGGGCAGGGACCCAGCTATCACTCTCCCCTCCCCACTTACCCAGTGCTGAGTCAGCTGACTTTTAAAGCTCCAGGCTCTAAGTTTTCAAAGCCAGACATTATGGGGATTCATCTTCCCTGTGTAGGCTCCTTGTGCTTTCCCCTCTAGGCACTGGCAGCTCCCTCCTTCTTGGGGGCAACTCCTGACTGCCATTTCTGCCCTTCCTCACCTCTCATAGGTAACTTCTTCTCTACATTTAGTTATAGATTTTTTTTTTTTTTTGCCAGTATTCAGATTGCTTTCTGGTTTATTTACATGGACATGAGAGATACCTAATGGTAAACATGGGAAAGGGTGAGCTTAGGGTCCTCCTACTCTGCCATCTTCCCAAGCTCCGTCCAGTGTCCATTTCTTGAGAAGTGAACCTTCTGCTCCTGCTTCCCTGGTATCTGGTTACTGAGGAAAATGACCCCAAAAGCAGCCTGGCTGGGGCCATGAGACCCTGCTCACTTTGGTCTCCTCCAGTCCCAGTACTGGACCCACTGTGCCTCTAAACACGCATATCTGGCAAAGTCTGGGTTTTTGACTACTCCCAGAGATGGAGTATGTCTTAAGCATTTTTGTTATGTAACCATTATTACAAACCCATATACCCATGTATATGAGAATTGAGTATTTTCAAACTTGCTCAGGATGACCTTTGGGGAAGGTAGTGGGTAACAGAAACTGGTAAGTAAAAGCTAACAGTTGGAAAACCTCCAATTCAGGCAGCTTTTTTCAAGGTGAGGTTACTCATTGTGATCATCACAGACTAACACAAGAAAAGCAATGTCTTTTCTGCACAGCTTCTCAGAGCATTTAGAAGGCTCTGAGAAGGAACTCCCTAAATGTACTCTGCACAGGGCCTTCCCTTGCAGAGGATCCTACAGGACCAACACTGTGCTTGGTTTATTTGGGAAATGTTACCCTACAAATGGGATTCTCAATTGGAGTTGCCTAGGAAATCTTTAAACCTAGTGATTTTTGAGCCCCAAACCAGAACAGTTTTATTAGAATCTTGGTGGTGAGAGAGCATTGGTATTTTTTTTTAGAAATTCTTCAAATGATTGTACTGCCCAGCGGTGTTGAGAGTACGGAGTCTAGGGGCACTAGGTCTTCAGTAATTTGAAGACTTATTTAGCCCTGTATCTTAAAGAATTTTGACCTCTCTAATAAAAGTGGCCAGGTAGAAAACTGATGTCAGTGTCTTTATCAGTACAACTCTTTTAAACCCTACTTAACTTTGTTTCTTTTGAGCTACAACGGCCCCCTGCCTTCCAGCCCACATCTTCAAAGATGAGTCTATAACGACCTGTCTTACACAGCTCCCATTCACTCCTAGGTCAAGTGAACTCTGGTTTGTGTCCATTACATTCCTAAACTCGCTGCTAATTAAATAAGCAACTAATAACAACCTTATCCAGGGTGAGTCCAGATTGCTGTAACTGTGGGATGTTATAAATCTGAGATTTATATTGCAACATTTTAACTTTGATTGGTACTGTATACATCATTTCCCCCTTCCTTAGTCTCTTGTCCCTGATTTGTGCAATACAATTTTATGACATTTTTTAGATATTTTGAAATGCACATTATATGTATCATTGACTTGGGTTCTATTATTTTACTTCGATTAGACATGTTTGATGGTTTTCAGTACTCTATTAGTTACCTACTTTTGAGCTGTTGCTTTTCACTAAGAGCGTCAACAAGTTGATTGAACAATAAAATACATTTTCAGGAGACATTTTTGTTTTCAAATGCTATAATGGTCATCTTTAATTGAAATCTGGACCACAAAAGCATAATATTGAGGGAAACACGGATTTTTAATACACAGGCTATGCCAGGAGCACATGGACTTATCTGGAAGAACAGCTCAACACAGGACCTAATTTGAATCTGAATGCCATGAAATAATAGAAAAAAGGTTATGAAGCCATCTGTGAATTTCTCCTCCACATAATACGATGTATATTGTGCATTTCAGGCTTTGAGGCATTCACTATAACAGCAACTTATGAAATAACCTCTAAAAAACAAAAATGTTTGTCAAATACGTTTGGGTTGCACTTAGGATAATGAGAGTCCAACACAAAGAAATCATCAGGCAATACCGTCGGAGATCATTGACTTCACATACGATATCCAAAAGTACAGGGAGATGAAAGTTGAGACTTTCCTCAATGTGACCAAAGAGAAGGAGAATGGAGTGAATGAATCATGGGGTGTGTTAGATTTACTTTGTGACAGGAGCCTTAGAAGAAATAAATTGGGTTCTTGGGGTGTATAATCCTGTCAGCCATAGAGGTTGGAGTGATTTTTGGGTTATAATGTGTCTAAGAAGTCTAGCATCAGAACAGTGGAGACAAACAATAAAAAGCCAGAAGGAACATGACAGGAGAGGGGCCATGCCTAACCTGTGCTGAGAATATAAACCCCACCTGAGAAAGCTGGGAAAGGGAAATGTGAATCATGATCTGGCTGAGAAACCTCTTATCCTCACAAGGTTTGAAAAGGAACTTAAAAGGCAAATTAAGAGACAGATCATTGAATCGTCAGTTGAGAGCAAACTGGATTGAACTGATAAAAGCCCAAATGGCACAAAGTTGTTCTTGAAAAGAATCCGTAAGCAGGCTGACGTGGAGAAGGGACTGTATAAAATGACACAGGAAGACTAAGTTAAAGAGAGAGCAAACATCTTCTCCTGGCCACTCTAGTTGGCTGGCAAACAGTAAGATGGGTACAGGGAGTGGGAAGAGGTATGGGGGATGAGCAGTATGTGACTCAGGCCCGTGGACTGAGGAGAAGTTACTGGAATGTTACACATGAAAGCAGAGGGATTGGCTCTCTCATCAATGCTGAATGAATTGAACCTCATTGGGACTTGTTTGTTTTGGGCTTCTGCTATGGAGTGGATTGCATCTTCTAAATTCGTATGTTGAACACATCCCCTCCAGTGCCTCAGAATGTGACCTTATTTGACAACAGGGTTGTTGCAAGGGTAGTTAGTTAAGGTGAGGCCATACTGGAGTAGGGTGGGCCCCAATCCAGTAGGATTGCTGTCCTTATGAAAAAGGGATAGTTGGACCAGAGACACACAGGGAGAAGGCCATTTGAAGACTGGAGTTGTCCTGCGATAAGCCTAGCACCTACTAGGAGCTAGGAGAGGGACCTGGAACAGACCTGTCCCTGGAGCCTTCAGAGGGCGCATGGCCTTACCCACATCTTGCTCTTGGACTTCTGGCCCCCAGAATAGTCAGAGAATGAATCCCTGTTGTTAGAGCTACTCACTTTGTGGTTACTTAATATAGCAGCCCTAGGGAATAATTACAGGCTCTCGTTGTATCTCCTCCTTGAGAGTTTTCTACGTCTCTGAGCAGGTCCAGAACACAGCACAGGTCTGAGAGGAGGGCGTGTTGGGCAGGGAGCTTTCAGGCAGCATGGGGAGAACATGACTGGGTACCAGGATACTAGTTTGGGCAAAGACCGAAGAGGCTGTGTATGATGGGGATCAGTCACTAAGAATGTGAAAGGCTTATCTGGGGAAGTGGGAAGCAGGTTCTCTGAGGCAAGGCCTGGGATTAGAATAAGGGGTAGAATTTTGGAGAAGACAGCCCCACTGTGCACCGAACTGCCTCGGAGATGCTGAATGAGAAGGAAGGGGAGAACTCGTGGCAGAAGAGGGGTGAGCTAAAGTCCTCTGGACTTGGAGTGGATGTGGGCTGGGGCAGTCCTGGGGCTCTGTGCGCAGAGGGTACTGTGGCTGCAGAGCTGAAGCTGAACTTGGTACAAGCCAGGGAACCCTGGGGCTCTGCACACAGGGGGCGCTTGGTAGGGCAGCTAAGGGCTGAGACAGGTGCAGTCTGGGGTATCCCAGGGCACTTTGTGCCAGGGGTGCACTGGTAAATTGGAGCTGAAGTGGTGCAAGCCTGGAGTGTGCTTTGCATCTGTGTCACCTTGGTGAGACAGATGGGAGCTGTACTGAGCTCTGACCAAGGGTGTCCTGGTATGTGCTGTGCTGGGGCCATCTTGGTGGCACTGCTGAACTGGTAGAGCTAGGGGCCTGGGGCTCACTGAGATGGTGGGTCTTCTGGGTGCCTGGATCCTGGTCGCATCCACCAGAATGTAAACTGTGACACTCACCAGACCCTTCAACATGGGGAGAGATTCAGCATCTCTCCTGCTATCGGTGGAGGGCTAGGGCTGGACACTGTACATCCTCGTTATTCTTTAAAAGCACAGTTTTTTTTTTTTTTTTCTGTGCCCCATGGCATCCTTGGCTGGTGTGGACTAGCGTCCTAGGCATGGTGACGCAGCAGGCCAGCTGTGGCACCTACATTGTGCTCCTGTCTGCACCATTAAATTAGAGGGGGAACATAAACAGTGGTGCTCAGCAGCTGCTGAGAGACCCAGAGAGAGTTGCAGCAGCCCCCCTAACATTTGGCAGGATTGGAGGGCTGGTTCCTTTATGTCCTAGTTGCCCCTTTAAACTGTGGCATCTTTTTCTGTGCCCCAGCGTAGACAAAGCTGCTCACTGACCCTCAGCACTATCCCTCCCCATGGCCATTTGCAGTGTCAGGGGTGGGTGTTCCTTCCTTACCGTGTCTCCATCTCTCTTGGTCTTCACTACGGGGTCAATCTTTGATTGTACAGAAACTATTCAGTCGCCCTCAGTTCTTCAGGAGGAACTGCTCTATAAATACATGTGGATGTGTTGTGTTCATGGAGCAGGTGAATTCCGGGTCTGCCTCTGTTGCCATCTTTGATGGGAGGCCTCTGGCTGTGTCTTTAGATGTGAAGTGCGTCTCTTACAGGCAGCATATAGATAGGTAGATCGTCTTTTTTCTTAATCCATCCAGCTACCCTGATTAGAGCATTTAGTCCATTTACATTTAAAGTCATTATTGCTAGATATGCACTTACTCCTTGTTACTTGTTGGTAGGTGTGTTCTAATTACTCTGCTACTTTCTTCCTCTCCTGCTGTCTTCCCTTGTGATTTGATGATTTTCTTTGTTTGGATTCTTTTCTCTTTATTTTGTATGTATCTATTATAGGTTTTTGGTTTGGACTCATCATGAGGTTCACATATACAAACCTATATATAGGGCGCCTGGGTGGCTCAGTCGGTTAAGCGACTGCCTCCGGCTCAGGTCATGATCCCGGAGTCCCAGGATCGAGTCCCGCATCGGGCTCCCCGCTCGGCGAGGAGCCTCCTTCTCCCTCTAACCCTACCCCCTCTCATGTACTCTCTCTCTCTCTCTCTCTCTCTCTCTCTCTCTCACTCTCTCAAAGTAAATAAATAAATCTTAAAAAAAAAATAACCTATGTATATACCAATCTATCTTAAGTAGGTGGTTAAGTTTTGACCCCAGAATATGTATTTTTTAGGGTAAATGACACACTGTGCCATTTCAGCATGGCTGCAAAAAAGTGACTGCAAAATATAAGAGGAAAAAAAAAAAGGGCAATTGGACAATTAAATCCAGTATGAATGCAAGTCTAGTTGAGGAGTCTTCATTGGAAAATTACACGTATTGAAGATGACAATAAAATAGAAACAAGAGATTACATGGAACTCTTTCCCCTGAGATGGGAAAAAAAAAGGCAATAGGTTGAAGCTAAAAGAAGTAAGAATAAAGACCTGTTGATATGAGAGAAAGAAGACTAGACAGCACAAACCAAACCTAATATTGACTCTTGTCAATACAGTTGTCAGTCATCTTATTCCCTCACGTGTATTTTCCCTAAATTTGAAGGGATTATCTACCAAACATGCATTTTCAGTGTAAACTTCAACAGCAATATTTTAATACCCACAGTACAAGGCAAAACCTTAAGCAGTGTGACTTTGCTTCTAAGAGGACAGGTTAAGGGGATGAGTTGGAAAGATTTGAGAGTTTGTGAATCGAAACTACAGTAAGATATCATCTCAAACCTGTCAGAATGGCTAAAATGAACAACACAAGAAACAACAGGTGTTGGTGAGGATGTGAAGAAAGGGGAACTCTTCTGCACTGTTGGTGGGAATGCAAACTGGTGCAGCCACTCTGGAAAACAGTATGGAGATTCCTCAAAAAGTTAAAAATAGAACTACCCTATGATCCAGCAATTGCACTACTCGGTATTTACCCAAAGAATACAAAGATGCTAATTCAGAAGGATACATGAACCCCAATGCTTATAGCAGTGTTATCTACAATAGCCAATTTATGGATAGAGCCTAAATGTCTGCTGACCAATGAATGGATAAAGATGTGGTTTGTATACACACACACACACACACGAATATTACTCAGCCATCAAAAAGAATGAAATGGGGTTATGAATGTCACCTGGATATGGTAAAAGAATATTTGCAGTGATGTGGATGGAGCTAGAAAGTATTATGCTAAGCGAAATAAGTCAATCAGAAAGACATACCATAGGATTTCACTCATATGTGGAATTTTAAAACCAAATAAATGAGCATAGGGAAAAAGAGAGAGAGAGAGAGAGACAAACCAAGAAACAGACTCTTAACTCTAGAGAACAAGCTGATGGTTACCAGGGGGAGGTGGGTAAGGGGATGGATGAAATAGGTGATGGGGATTAAGGAGGACACTTGTGATGAGCACCAGTTGATAATATGCAGCTGTTGAATCACTCTATTGTACACCTGAACCGAATATTATACTGTAAAGTAACTGGAATTTAAATAAAAACTTGAAAAAAAAGGTGACCTTGAGAAGTTAGCTTCTATTACCGTCAGCTACACAATGGGGGTAATAATTGGTATTTCACAAGATAGTTGTAAGGATTCAATGAGATTGTGTATATAATGAGTTGGTGCATAGGTGCACAAATCATGGCTATTACTGTCAACCTTTTACCCCAGTGTTAAGTGTGAAGCCCAATTTTAAAATTTCAAAGGAATGGAAACTCCAAACGTTCACACCAGCTATCAAATCATCCCACTTTTCTTGGTCTTTGGTCTTGGTTTTGGTCACAGAGTGATGTTCAAAGTTGTGTTTCATTAAAGCAATAAAGAAATATGGCTGGAAGGAAAGCCAGAGTAGGTGTCTATCAGTTCTAGTTGCACATTAGAATCATGAAAAGACAGAATCTCTCAATGTGGCAACACCAAGATTTTAGGTTGGATAATGTTCATTATTGGTGGTGGTCCTGTAAGCTGTTTAGCCACATCCCTGGCTTCTACCTGCTAGATGCCAGTAGCATACCCCTCCTCCTCGACTGTGACAATCAAAAATATATCCAGATATTGCCAAATGTCTTCCCTAGGGAACAAAATTTCCTCCAGTTGAGAAAGAGGGACTAAGGAGAAAGTTGTGATTTAAATGCTTTGAGGCAGGACACAGGGATCTGCATTCTTCTAAATTCCCTAGATGACTTCATTATGGAACCAGAATCACATTTGGGGAATCAGATTTAGAGCAATTGGCCAGGGAATCTATATTTTACTTATTTTTATTGAGATATAATTGACCTATAACCTTATTAGTTTCAGGTGTACAACATAATGATTGGATTTAAGTACAGATAGTAAAATGATGACCACAGTGAGTCTAGGTAATATCTATCACCACACATGGTTACAATTTTTCTTTCTTGTGAGGGGAATGGCTGGATCATAGGGTGGTTCTATTAGTAATTTTTTTGATGGCCCTGCATGCTGTTTTCATAGTTGCCACAACAGTTACCATTCCCACCCAGGGAATGTAGTATTCATGAGGGCTCCCTTTTTCCACATCATCCCAAATACTTGTTATGTCTTATCTTTCTGATAATAGCCCTTATTTTTTTCATAACAGTGTGAGGTGATAGCTCATTTTGATTTACCCATTTTTGAATTCGGTTTGTTTCTTTTTGTGTGTGTGTTCTGGTATTTTTTTGTAGTTGTTGTTATTGAGTTGTATAAAAGGTTCATATATTTTGGATATTAATGTCCTATCAGACAGATGACTTGAAAATATTTTCTCCTGTTTGGAAGGTTGCCTTTTCATTTGGTTGATGGTTTCCTTTGCTGTGCAGAAACTTTTTAGTTTAAATATAGTCCCATTTATTTTTGCTTTTGTTGCTTTTATTTTTGGTGTTAGATAAAAAAGTTGTGTTTTCTGCCATGAGTTCTATGGTTTCCAGTCTTAAGTTCAAGTCTTTAATTCATTTTGAGTTAATTTTTGTGCATGGTATAAGATAGTGGCCTAGTTTCATTGTTTTGTATTGTGGCTGCCCAGTTTTCCCAACATCCATTTGTGGAAGAGACTGCCTGTTCCCATTGTATATTTTGGGGAAATTTGTATTTTAACTAACTTTTTGGCCAACTTTTCTAAAATTCACAATGCCAATTATTTAATAACAGAGTGATATTCTAAGAACTTAACAAGAGCTGTTTAAGGGATAGTAATTTAGTATTGTTACATTGCCTCTCCTATTTGGATAGAAAATTTTTAGGAAAATTGTTATGAATTATAAAACAACTAGGACAGAGAGTTAAGTATGTGGCAATCACTATTTAAGCAGAGTTTTAATTACTATTTTGGTCAGCTAGGGTTGCCATAACAAAAAATGATAGTTTGTGGCTTATACAGTGGAAACTGGGTCCCACCTCCAAATACTGTCACTATTAAGGCTTTTATAATTTTTTTAATGGGGGCACACTTCAGTCTCTAGCAATTACCAAGAATTTTGCATTTCTGTATAAGCCTAGAACTAAGTGGGGTAGGCAGAATAAGGTTTCTCTCAAAGATAAAAAAACCTTCACCTCCAGGTACTGTGAATACATTACCTTTCATGGCAAAAGAGACATGGCAGATATGACTGAGTTATGAATCTTGATAAGGGGAAATTATCTGGGTGCTCTCACTGTGATCCCATGGGTCCTTAAAAATGAGGAGGCAGAAAAAAGAGTCATTAGTGTACATAAATAATAATCTCAACATTTACAATCATATTTTCACTTCTCATCCATTGCATTTAAAATAAGAGATCAGGTGTCACTTAACACTTTCTTGGATTTTTCTCTATTATCGCAACTCTTACCTACAAATATCCTTTACTGTTCTTTCCGAAAGCATTGTGAATCCTCCCTTCATTGATTTTTTTTTTTTTTTTTTTTTTTTTTACTGCAGTCCTTGAATTCTCAGGTAGCACTGCATCTTGTCATTGGATCTGCAGAGAGTTTGGGTCAACTACAAAGTTTAGAGGGACCATGGTAATCACTGCAAATCAGTACTATAGTATAGTAGCAAGAGCAAATACCATGAGCCTAAGTCCTGAATGGTGATAGAGGCTCCACCTGGCACCCTGAGACACTCACTCTTAGAACTCAGACATCCTGACACAGGGAAGCCAAACAAGCCTGAAGAGGCCACTACCTCTTTCAGCCTTAGTCCCTGCCAATACCTAGCATCAACTAGCAGACATGTCCGTGAGTGAGCCTTGAGATTATTTCGGTCCTCAGTCTTTGATGCGTCCCTACTGAAACCAAATGGAGCTGAAATGACCTGCCGTTGCTTTAAGCCAAATCATGTTTTGGTATGGTTACATGCACCTAGCAATAGAAAACTGCAATAACCTCCACACTTGTACCGAACCACATACACATTCCTTTATCATCAGTTCTCACTGACCCCTTGCTTTAACCTAGCTTCCCAGTGTGATTTTTCATACCCCATCACTCATGCACTGCTTCACACAGTGTGAGCCGTGGTTCCTTACATTCATCTCAGTAAAAAGCCTGGTAGTGTTGTTTTGTTCCACTCATGCTCATCTAAATCTTACCAATTCTTCAAGGTCCATAATTCAGGCCACACAATTGCCTATCCATTGTATTGGTTTGGCCATATGCAAGTGCCCTGGAAAGTTAGCAGCCTAGTTTTCTTTGGGGGAAACCATGTCTTCTTAACGCCCTATCCAGAGGCTTTAGGTATGGTGGACTTGTGCTTCCAGTCTGAGGTAGGGAAGGGGCCCAGACTTACCCAGTTGGCATTTTCCATCTTCCTAGCCATGTGTCTAGTTGGAGAATGAGCCCATGCCCCGAGCTGGTGCAATGAGCTGGAATCCTGCACTTTTCCCAGAACAATCTTTTAGTAGTGCCTGCTGAACCATGAGGCTGTTAGCCCAGGACTGAAGTGGCCCACATAGAGTGAAAGGCCACCTGAGGATGAAGACAACCCAGAAGAAAGCTTTCCCAGGGCATAAATGGAGCCTGTGGATTCAGCCATGCCTGAAGGCTGATCCTCGCTCCACCCACCACGTCTCAGCTTTCTGAACCAAGCAATTCCCTTTTTGGCTAAAAGCCAGATCGAGTTAGATTTCTATCACTAGGTAACTACAGAGTCAGTCTTCATCATCAATTGGGTGATTCCTGAATGCCTATTTCAAATGGGATTCTGTACTTGGAGTTGAGACATGAGCATTAGTAAGACACGGTCCATGAGGCTTAACGCTTATTCACTACTCCTTCTGTCCCTTCAGTGGAAATCCTCATGATGGCATTTGGGTATAGCACTTGTCACAGATGTTATGCAGGATAATTCGTTGAGCGCATTCCATTAGATGCTTTGTGAAGACAGCAGTCTTTCCCTTTATATGACGATGTAAAAATACACATAGGAGAGGGTGGGCAGTAGCTATTACTTCCTCTTTTTTCCTATTGCACCAAGCATGGATGTTGTCCATAGTTGTTGAGTGATACGTATAAATTATTCATTGTCTCTAAGTAATACTGCATAACATTTATGGAACAGTTATTATATGCCAGACTTAAGGACCACCTCAGTGAATTCTCACAGTAACTTGAGGAGATAGGTGCTATTCTTCCCTTTGTACAGGTGGGGGAAACTCAACACATAAAAACATGGAGAGTTAACAAGCTTGTCCATAGTCTCACAGCTTGCACCTACCGGAGTGAGGACTCCAACTCATGTCTCTTTAACACCCCACACCTCCAAGCCACTACATTGTGTCGAATGCATGGGATTTGCTGCTTGGAAAATGTTCTACATACCTGTTTGGAATCCAGGGAAATTGGCTGGGTTAAAAAGCCTTGAAAGCCAGAGAAATCAGCCCTGCGATGAGTGCAGCAGTGCTGCCCAGGCAAGAGAAACAACTTAGCGACGTTCTGGGAGGTTGGATCTGGTGAGCAGACATTTGGAAGGCATTGCTACAAGCCAGATAGCGGGAGCAAATGGCTGGAACTTTGTTCTTCCCACATCAGCCACAGATGTGAAGAAAATGACAAGAGTAAAAATGGCAAAAGCCTTCTCTAAAAAGTGTTGCAGATTCCATGGCCGGCGGCCAGGAAAGTGTAGCATCCCTGGTTGTCACAAGTGCCTAACAGAACAAAGAATCGCAGGCTGCAGGGAAAGATGATAGGGTTGGAAATGAAGAGCTTATGAGGAAGCAAAATGGAAAAATCGAACCAAGGGTAAATGGGGATAATAGGTCCTTGAAGGGTTCAGGAAGACTTGTACAGAGTTCCAATGCATACGCACAGGGAGATAGGCTCTTTGTAGAGCTTATGATAAGGTTCCCATTCACCCTCCCAGAAATACAACAGGGTCACTGCTAAAATTCTGGTCGTTTTTTTTGGGAGAACGAAATGCATTCGTAGGCAAATAAAAAAGATGCCCATAAAATGTTTTTTTTTTCCTTAGAGTATAATGAAAAATTAAATATTATAAAAATCGTCATGAAAAAGGCAGATTTTTTTTTCATCTTCATTTCTTGCTGGGTGTTTTGCAGATCCCCGTAGCAGGACTGCTCCCCGGAGTCATGGTCCCTCCCCAGTCAGTCCCGTGGCCGGAGTAGGCACTGGAAACAAGGGGAAGACGTGAGGCTCCTCAGTGCACCTTGAGCAGTGGGAACGGCAGCGAGGTAGGAATTTCTGAACTTGGGTTACATTTGCGTCCTGGATCCTCAGCTTTGACATCTGAATTCAGGTCACGAAAACACCATTTGCGTTGTGTTATTTGCAGGATGAGATGGGTAACACATGTTGAACCTCTGCCATTGTGTCTCGTTCATGTAGGCCCTCCCCCAACCCCCTAGTCTGAGAACTGCCCCCCCAATGAAGGTAGAGACCAGGTCTCTCTTGATCACTCCTGTGCCCCAGAGTCTCTGCTAAGTACGTGTTGGATTAAATTGATGCCTATTGGTTGTACATTTAGGAAGACGTGACATCAGTTTTCTGTTTATTCTAAAGCAGCTTGTGTCAAGCAAATGCTCTTCTAAGGATACTAAATTTGCCCGTAAGTCTCCTGAAAGATCCTGATGATAGGGTAAAAGGACCAATCACAATGACAGAGATGTATTGGGGGTGGGGGGCAGTGACAGAGAACTTTCTTCCACAAATGGTAGTCTGAATTAACATACACTATCTAGAGACCACTCTCTCTCTCTCTCTCTCTCTTTTTTTTTTTTTTAAGATTTTATTTATTTATTTGACAGAGTTAGCGAGAGCAGGAACACAAGCAGGGGGAGTGGGAGAGGGAGAAGCAGGTTTCCCGCGGAGCAGGGAGCCCGATGCGGGGCTGGATCCCAGGACCCTGGGACTACGATCCAAGCCGAAGGCAGAGGCTTAATAGCTGAGCCACCCAGGCGCCCCTAGAGACACTCTCTTAATCAAAAAGCACCTTAAGTGACCAGTTATATGTGGTCTTTGGAGGAGGAGGCCAAGTAGCAAGAACAAATCCTTTGAAACTCGTTCTTTTTTTGCATCTGTCCCCAGAAGAAAATGACATCGTGAAATCTTCTAGGCTTTGCTTAAAACCATGGCAATTTTGCTAAATGCCATTCCAGTTTCTGCTTGCAGATACCTCTTCCCAAAATCCTTCCCTGGTGTGAGTGATACATTAATACAGTAGAGAGGCACGATTAAGAGATACAGTGTGAACAGATGAGATTTAGTGAGGGCTACGGTAGCAGATTGGAGAGGTGGGAGGTGAGGAACCGGTGTTGCAGGGGAGTAGTGATATCCAAGCAGAACCCGGCTGATAGGTGAGTTACCTCGTTCATTGGATTCTGTCAAAAGTCTGGCATTGAAACTATGGTTCTTCATAAAGGATAAAACACTAAAGATTTTGAGAGTAAGTTACTCTCCAAAACGCCAAATCTTTCTGCTGTGCCAGCATTTTACAATTTTTTGTTTTGGGTCTGACTTTTCCTCTCACCTGATTAAATACTTGTGAGCCGATTAAGGATTATTGTAATCATTCTTTCTTCTTTTTGCATAATCAATAAAAACATTCCCAACTATTTTATTAGGTGAGTATAGAAATGGCCATCTTAGAGTGTTATTTTCATGCTCTTGGACTATATTTATAATGTATAATTAACTTTTAATAAATAATGCACACTAGTTGAGTACCAAAAATATAGGAAAAAATCATGATTTTGTCATAAATCTGTAAGTATTAGACCACTTTTAATTTAGAGATTGAAACCGTAATAAAATACAGATTTAGTTTATGGATTATGACACACAGTGGACAAAAACTGTCTTCATTTACTGTTTGGGCACTCTCAGTTTTCCACGGAAATATCAGGTAATGGTGATAATTTTCATGTTTTATGAATAAATACAGAACACGCCGGAAGGTATCAGGCTGCTATTCATAATAATTCACCCACAAGCAAGACATTCCAGATGTTGGTAGCTTTAATTCCCAATAAATAAAAAGCTAAATCAGTTGTAATTGTCACAGTGCTTTCTCTTCAAGGTTTTCTTTCTTATCAGGAACCTTCTGCTGGCCTCTATTGAGAGCATATGCGTCTGACCTACAGAGCTGATGGGGAGCCTCTTAAGGCACGGGTCTGAGGGTCTGAGCTTGGGTTGCCATGACAAAATACCACAGACTGGCTGGCTTAAACACACAGGGGTTTATTTCTCACAGTGCCGGAGGCTGGGAGTCAAGAGCAAGGTGCTAGCAGAACTGTACCAGGTAAGGGCCTCCTTCCTGACTTTGAGATGGGCACCCTCTTCCTCTGTCTGCACGTGGCACAGAGTAAAAGCGCGGTTCTCTTTCTTCTTAGAAGGATGTTAACGCCATCATGGGGGGGGCGGTGTCTCACCCTCATGATCTCGTCTAAACCTAAATACTGCCCAAATGCTCCATCTCCAAATACCCTCACATTGGGGGTTAGGGTTTCAATACATGTATGTGGGAGGAATACAAACCCTCTGGCCCTAAGAGCAGGTTTGTAGGAGTGCTTTGGCTTAGACAAGAGGGGCCCCAGCTCACTCAGAAGCCAAACTAGGGTAAGGTCCTAGGGGCATGGCAGGCGTGTGAGGGTTCTGCAGGTCCTGGAGCCCAACCCCTCCTTTCCAGGTGCTACTGAGTGCTCGAGACCCAGAATTTCCTGCCCAGACAGCCTGCACGTCTGCTTTTGGAGCCTGCGTGGCCTTTTCCCCAGTGCACCCATCCTGACCGTGAACTGTACCACCATCATGGAATCCTCTAGTCAAGAGATGGCCAAGGGGCGGCTGTTTGGATTGAGGTGGAAAAGTGGCTGCAACTCTCTAGGCGCTGGCTGGAGGCCACAGGCACCGATACGAGATGCAATCGAGGACAGAGAAGGCAGAGATGAGAGCTGGCTCGAGGTCCCCGTGTTTGACACCAAACTCTAAAAAGTACCAGAATTCTTCATGCACACCTCGTCTTGCAGGTTATGAAGAAGGTACAGTGGGGAAGTGGGGAGGAGAAAATGGATTTTATGTCAAAGGGTTGGGCTAATGGGGGTCTGGGCTTCTCTTTATACTCTGGTTCTTTCTCCACAAGTGTTAGTTAGGAGTGGATCTCTGACTACGTTAGCTTCATGAATTTGTATTTTACTATCAGTAATTTTGATGCATCTTGTCTAATATTACAGATGTAAATTAATATATGACCGAGGGGTAATAAACAGCTATAAAGTGAATATTGGTCTAAAGGGTCTTGGTAGCTGGCAGTGCTGAGCTGAGTGAGAAGCCACCTGAGTCCTCAGCTTGCTCTTTACTAAGGGCCATGCTGATTACTTTGAGCACTGATAATGGCTCCTTTTGAAAGGAAAATAAATACATGATAGTAATTTAATATATTAATTATTTCTTTCTTTGTCAGAGAGAGAGCATAAGCCGGGAGAGGGAAAAGCAGGCTCTCTGCTGAGCAGGGAGCCCGACCCCAGGACCCTGGGATCCTGACCTGAGCCGAAGGTAGATGCTTAACTGACACAGCCACCCAGGTGCCCCAGTAATTTCATTAATTAAAAAAATTTTTCTTTCTTTCCTGTTGCCACTTGTGTTCCCCTCATGGGCTGCTCCTCTGATGTCCTTGTCATAGGAACCTAACACTGTGCACTCTTATAAAGTGTGTGTTGTTGTATATGCATATTTATAAAAACGTACACAAAGTTATACATTTTTTTTCCCTTGGCTTTTTCCAGTTAATGTTGTTTTTAAGATCTGGTAATACTGCTCTTGGGATGGAGTTGATTGCTTCTAATTCCTGCATAGGGTCCGTGGAACACATCCATCATTTTTTACTATGACCATATACAAAGCGTGACCCTAATGGACACATGCTATGTGATCCTTACCAAGCTGAGAATTTTGCTGAGGTATTTACCCATAAGTTAAGTTATTGACAGTGATTACATTAAGTTATTTCGTTAAAAACCGTGGGAGCGTTTTCTAGAACTGCTGAACCGACTTTAACTTCCAAGAGCTGTTTACCTGAGTGCTCACCTTTGCACATTTTCACCGGCACCTAGTATTGCCTCCTTTTCAAAATGTTGCCATTCTCATGTGCTCGAGTGGTCTCTGTATTGCCGTTCACAATCATTACTGACATGAAAAAAGAATTACTAAGTGTTAGAAAATTACACTTTCCTTTCCCAGGTCATGCTGTGTGACTAATAACTTCTCTTATATAGTCTTGTTTTCAGTGGCTACTGTAAAGCCTTCAATGTTTCTAATATTTTCTGTGTATCTAGCTGCTGTGTAACTGGGCAGTCTCAGGCTGGCCACGGGTGATGAATGTGTAATTTACAAAAAGGGCACTGAGCTCTGAATAACCATGGTTTCTTCTTCCTGTTGTTCTCCCCTCCTTTTTTTCCTGTACCCCTTTCTCTATTTTCCTTAAAGAAATGCCCATGTTACCATATGTACAAATTCACCCTGTTAATTTTGCCATGTTTCCCTTTTTTTTTTTTTTTTTAGAGATTTTATTTGTTCATTCGAGACACACAGATGCAGGGGGAGAGGCAGAGGGAGAAGCAGGCTCCCCGCTGAGCCAGGAGCCAGACGTGGGGCTCGATCCCAGGACCCTGGAATCATGACCCGAGTCGAAGGCAGATGCTTGACCATCTGAGCCACCCAGGTACCCCTCCCTGACTTTTTAAGCATTTGTTGAGCTTTGCCACCAGAAGATTCCACAGCATCATTCCTCAGCGAGAAGCTGAGCTACTGCAGAAGAGGAAGCAGAGTCAAGGTAGGTGGTGAAACAATTCTGAGAAAATTCGCTTTAAAGAGAATATCGTCCTATGGCACTAAGGGGAAAAAAATGTGTCTAGAACATAGTCATTCACTTCTCAGAGATAGGTAGGTGCTCGGCTATAAAAGCACGAGGAGCCTGATGGGCACCAAGTAAGAACTTCAAGGTTGCATTAGCATCTTTCCACCTCAGTGGAGGTGAGACAGCCCCAGCATGTTCTCCAGGAAAAGGTTTGATGTGGAGTCAGAGAACTTGATGATGTGGCCAAATTGCCCATGCCATGGGCTTTTAACTTGGATAATAAATATGCATGGCTTTCTTCTGGACTCTGCCTTTTGGGCTACTGCTAACACAGTTGGCTTGTAAGCTGTTTTTGTCCCAGAAGCAAGGCAGAGTTCTGAGGGTGGGTCGAAAAAGAGTTCAGCATTTTGAGAGGTCGTTAGTCAGCACCATGTGGGTGGGCATGATTTTGAAACCTATGCGGACTCGGGAAGGCAAGAACCCCATCTGGGGGTAGTTAGGAGTTTGTGGAAGAATTCTTAAAAAAAAAAAAAAAAAAGATGGAGACAATACTTTGAATTTGGTGAACCTTGATCAACCTCCAGAGAACAAATTTCATTCTACTAGTACAATGTCACATTTTTTATTTTTTTACAATGGAGGCAAATGTCCATTTCACTGTGGCTTCTCTTTTAGGCATTCTGGAGCTCTAGTGAGGAGAGCTTCACTGTAGGACAGAGACGGAATCTTGTTCCCTATAAATGCATACCAAAGAGCCACAGTAAAGCTGCTCAAAGTGATTTGTGTGCCAGGATTCAGAATCTCATCTGTGCCAAGCCAGTTTGTCACACTGACTCGTGGTAGGTGACCTGCGACTTCCTTATTGCTAAATGGTAGTTCTCCACTAATAAAGAGATTTTCCCTTTTCACCAGTATAGTAACATGGAAGGGGACAGCAAAATATAGAAAAGGAAAAGCAGTTCTTTTAGGCAGATAAGAATTACCATCAGTTATAGATTCATACCTCACCGGGGTAAGCATATTTTGATAGTCTCAAGAAAAATTATTTTGTCTACCACATGCTGGGAGAACATCAGTATCAACCTTCTGCAAATACCTATAAAGCTTTGCTCAGCAAGAAGCACTTCTAGAAAACAAAAACAGCCAAAAGAAGCACAAAGTATAGTCAGTGTACAATCTTCTTGAATCCATTTTCAGATGGTCTGTGAAGTTTTTGTCATGACGACTATAAAAGAAAAAAAGATTTCGCTTTGTGTTGCTAAATCAGAATCGCCTGGGTGCCTGAATGAATGAGACAGGATTTGCCTTACATGGCCGAGGGGACATGGTTTCAGGGTGATGGGCGGGCTTCCTCCTCTGCTGGGTGGCTACTCTCCTCTGCCTCCATCTTGATACGATTCTGGAGATTAAGAAATCCCATTCTTCCTTTAGTATGAATGGGTTGCTCAGGTCTTTCCTTGACAGAGGGTAAGACAGGATGCCAAACTTCTGCCTAGAGCGGCCACTAGACCTTCACTAATATGGCCTCCCACTCCGACTTGGTTCCTCTGCTTCTTGCCCAAGGTTGGCATGGTGGTGCTGGATGTGGACTCAGAACTCTCAAGTCCTGGATTCAAGTGTGGGTTTCCATCTCATCTGTTGTTTTGCCTTCTACAAAGTGAAAAGAATCATCATTGCCTCCCAGTGTGATGCAAGTTAATCCTACTACTACTATGAGTAAATCCACAAAAATACTCCCTATTATTACATTTTCTCTTGGAAAGGATTGTATTCTCAGCACAACACTGCAGAGCATTCCCTGTTCTTGATGGTTGATGACAAGCCCACCCTGTACCCACCCCCTTATTGGGGTTTTGATGTATCTGGTTTGGTGTCTGACAGCTTGGCGAACTTGCTTGTTACCACTCCGGGGATGGTTGCTGCTTGTCATGTTTTAGCACATAGTTCCCGGTCCCCATTAATTTGGGTGTGTTATTAGCTAGAAATGGCTAAGACGACAAGAGTTTCTTTCATTAGATGAGAACTGAAATGTAGAAATATTTTGATGAAATTCTAGGCACATAGGAGGAAGTTGGTCTTGATTTTATTTATTTTTGAGAGCGAGTGAGCAGGGGGAAGGGCAAAGGGAGAGGGAGAAGTAGACTCCCTGCTGAGCAGGAAGCCCCATGGGGGGCTTGATCCCAGGACTCCGGGAATGACCTGAGCTGAAAGCTGAAAGCAGACGCTTAACTGACTGAGCCACCCAGGCGCCCTCCAGTTGGAATTTCTAAAGCATATCCATAATGCCAGAATTCAGGGGCCTTAAGTCCAGTTGACTTCCTATAACATCCCCCGAGGCACAGCTGGTGTTGTAAACATACAGAACTCTACTACTGCTTTTCTGAAAAGACACTGTGTCTTCTTAGATTGTCTGAGTAGCAAGGTTTTTTTAAGCAATCCATTAATACTGTGGTAACTCCTAGTGTGGATTTGGGAAAATCATTCTTAGGACTGATGTAACTAGAAGTGTTTGGCAGTAATTACGTTTCCTAAAATACTGACTTTCCTTTAGTTAATGAAACATTTATATGCTGACACCTGCATCAAATTAAAGTCTGGCATGCCTTAGTCTCTGTCTACACAGTGTGGTCCAGGACCTGCAGCAGCAGCACCTGGGCGCTTGTTAGAAATGCTGATTCACAGGCTCACCCCAGCCCGAAAATGGTCAGAATCCAGATTTTAAACAAGATGGCTGCTGGCGACTTGATGTCTGCTAAAGTTCAAGAACACTGTCCCAGTAGACCTTACCCTCTGTTTTAAAAAGAGATGAGGAAGGCAAGAATTATTTGGTGCTCTTGTCACAGAAGAAAAATGAGAATCAGCGAAGCTGCTTAATTAGTAACTTGCTCATCTGTGTAGACCAGCACTAGCCAAAAGAAATAATCAGAGCTATGTGTGTAGTTTTAAATTGATCTGCAGCTCATTAAAAAAGTAAAAGGAACAGGTAAAATTAGACATTTAACCAAATACATCCAAAATCAGACATGAAAAAATATTGCGATATCCTCCATTGTTTGTTTTTCATGATAAACCTTATGTGCCTATTACCCTTACAGCAACATCTCCATTTGTACTAGCCACATGTCCAGTGCTCAGTGGCTACCATATTGATGGAGCAGTTACAGGTGAGGATGTGTCCTTTCCTTTCTACTCCAGGGTGCACTGACTTGCCCAGAAAAGGGGACAGCATCAGGCTTATACCCCTGTATGCTGGAGATGAACAAGACTCCAGGGTCCATCTCAGCCCTCTGGGCTCTCAAAATGCCCAAACGTTCTCCTGCAGTTGTTAAAAGGATAAAATGACAATTGGACATAAAGTATGTGCAACAGAGCATACTCTATTGATTGACAGTTATTATTAAAAGGAAGGTACTGGTAAATTACATGATTATTGATGAGTGCTGTTTCACAGGTGTATCAGTCAGGGTCCACCGATTCTGAAAGTTTGCCTGCTCCCCTATCTCCCAAATATATATATATACACACACACACTTTTCCTGAATAGACACCAAGCTCATTTGTGCCTAAATATGCCAGTATTTATTTCCTGAGAACATTATCAATTCATGGACTTAAAACACAATGTTCTTTTCTAATCCACAGTCCATGGTTGCATTTTGCCAGTTGCACAGTATGGGTTTTCCTTCCTTCTCATTCCCGGATTCAAGGAGGATCATATATCACATTCAATTATTATAGTCTTTTCTCCTGAAATCTAGAAAGTTTTCTCAGATTTTTTTTTTTTTTTTTTGGAGGGAGAACAGGCTAGTTACATATAGGAGTATACCCCTCAACTTGGTTTTATCTGGTATTTCCTGAGGACTGCCTTCAGGTTATATACTCGGGAAGGTTAGCCAAATAGTTTTTAATGAAGGTACTAGTAAATAGCAGGAAAACAGCACCACTACAAGGACCGAAGGGATCTTCCTACCCTTGGATCTCTTACAGGTGCTCCCACTGGCTGAACTTAACAAGAAATGGACAAGCAAAGCAATGCAGGTGAGTTAGTTCTTAGTAGTCAGCCTCTTGGAGCAGGGAGAACAGTACAACAGCACAAAAAAATGGATCATGGTGGGACTGCGAGAAACAGGAAATCACAGTCAGGAAAGAAAGGGTGAGCTTTCCAAGCACAGGAAGTAGAACATGCAAAGGCAATGAGGTGTCAAAGGACAAAAGCATTAACGAACATTGTGGATTGTAGTCAATGAGGCTAAGTAGTTAGACTGGCCCCATTTTGTTAAGTATTGCATATCAAACTAAGGGCTTTGAAATTGATGCTACTGACAAATATTTTTAAGCATGACATGATCAGATTCATGTTTGAGAAAATAGCTCTTGGTGTCAAGAGAGCAGAAATGCAACAGAAATTGACGTCAGGGGTTTAGTGCAACAGCTCAGGGAAGACAAGAGAAAGGCAGAGGAGAAGGTCCAAGATGCTTGAGGTTTAATTAATAATACAGTATTATTGGTAATGGCAGCGGCCAGACAGTGGGTCTCTACTCTTTGACAGATTAGATAGCTCATCAATCTTCAGAACAGTTCCATAAGGCAGGTGCTATTATCACAGTGGTAATTATAAGAAACAAAAATGTTGGAGTGGATGATAATACCAGGAATCTAGGCAGAAAGTATGAAGTTGCCAGCAGGCCACAGCATGAACCTTTACCAGTAAGGCTTTGGAGACTGATCTGGACTGGTGCTGGGTGCTTGGGAGACACCACATTGTTGACGTAAGAGCTGCAATCATAGTGTATATGAGACTGACGGGGATAAATACTGAATAGGAACACTATTCTATGGTAAGGAATGTTCAAAAAAGTGTCAGATGTTAAATGGAAAGAAGAATGGAAAGAAGAATATCATATGGGGCCATTTTTGATATAATTGGCCTATCCCAAATTAGTCTCATGGTAATTGTGACTTTCCAGCGGGGCCAGATTTGTAAAGAACACACAGTTTACTACTTTAAAAACAGAAGTACTGGTTCAACATGGCACCACTGGAAGATCCTGAACTCCCCTTCTCCCATGGACCCACAGAACCTACAGCCGTGTAAGGAATAATTTGCTCTGAAAAAGAACTAGAACCTGGCCGAGCAACTCCTATACATGAGGCGAAGAAGAAGAAAAAACCCAGCATCAAAGTAGGTAGGACAGGCTGAGACACCATCTAGCCATGTGACCCACAATTAGAAGGGAATTCAACACCCACAGCTTTTTCCTGAGGAGCTAAGGGTTTTATATCCCACATCAGGCACCCCAACTTTTGATACCTGCACCTGAGAAACTAGCCCCCAAAACATCTAGCTTTAAAAACCAATGTGGCTTGCATCTAGGAGATCCATGAGGCTATGGAAATAGTACTTAAAGGGCTCCTGTGCCCGCAACTCACCCGTCTCAGGGCCCAGGACAGAAGCAGACCAATCTTCATGTGGGGGATGAGGCTCATTTGCTTATTGGAAAGCACCACCCTCAAGCTCACTGGCTGCTCTGATCCCATGGCACCCGTATCTACCTCTGGAAGGCTTTTACATGCATCTGGTACCCCAGTTTTGATGCCTACCAGCCAGCCTGTGCTAGCCCAGGGAGGTTGAATTCCGGAGTCCTAAAGGAGTGTAAGAATCCAAGGCAGTTCTTGGTAGGTGACAACCCCCATGGTACTGCATAGACAGATGAAAACACAACCTTTTTCTGTGGGAAAAAAAAAAGCGTGTTTGTCATGCAGTTTTGGCCTGAGGGTCAGGATTCAGGTTTGGCACACATCTAGGGGTCTACAGAGGTGTTGTCAGGGAACATAGGCCACTGGATGCCAACTGTGCACTCACCCTCAGCTGTGCTCTGGGTCCTTGGTATCTCCCAGAAAGGAGTTTGTGCACTTGTCTGGTGCCTAAATTTTTGCAAATGCCACTGAGAGGACACCTCCAGGTAGCCTGTTTATGGTGGCCAGCAATTATGCACCATAAGACTAGAGCATGAGTAGAGGTGAAGGGAGAGAGAGAATCTTAAGCAGGCTCCACACACAGCATGGAGCCTGATGCAGGGCTGGTTCTCATGACCTGATCTGAAACCAACAGTTGAACACTCAAGCGACTGAGCCACCCAGGCACCAGCTTTTTTTTTTTTTTTTTTTTAGATTTTATTTATTTGAGAGAGAGAGCACACAAGCAGGGGAAGGTGCAGAGGGAGAAGCAGCTTCCCCACTGAGTAGGGAGCCCAATGCAGGGCTCGATCCTAGGACCCCAGGATTATGATCTGAGCCGAAGGCAGATACTTAACCAGGTACCCCTGGGAACCAGCTTCTAATCAGCCCCAATCCAACTGCTGACTGGGATCCTCCACATCTGGATAATGAAAGGTAGTGGCACACCCTCAACGACTGAGAACCACTAAAAATAAAATCGGCTCTTGGAAAATCTCAAAGGTTTGAACCAAGAGCTAAAAAAAAAAAAAAAAAGGTTAAAAGATGAGGTTCATCTCCTACCTAAGGCCACACCTTCCAGACTGGGAGAGGTAGCTGTTTTATGTAGTGCATGAAAAGAAAAACAAATGCAAAACCTCAGGAAAAAAATCCTTAATGAAATGGAGATGAGGGATGTACCTGATAAGGAGTTCAAAATAGCGGTCATACAGTAAATCCAGTAAATACCAAAATCAGGAACTTCAAGGAGATCGAAAATATAAGTACCAAATAGTAGTCACCGAGCTGAAGAATACAAAAGTGAAATGAAAATCATCCTAAAGGGATGCCATGCAGACTGAATGAAGCAGAAGAAAAAGGCAGTGAACTGAAAGGCAGTGAACTCAACCCACCAGAATATAAGCAAAAAGAAAAGAAGAAACAAATAAAAAATAGCTTAAGGAACTTATGGGACAACACAGGTAGACCAGCACTTAACAGTCACATCATAGGACTGCCAGAAGGAGAAGAGAGAAAGAAAGAAGCAGAAAACGGACTTGAAAAAATTATATCTGAAAACACCCCAACTTTGGGGAGGAACAAGAATCCAGATCCAGGAAGCTCAGAGAGTTTCAAGTAAGATGAATCCAGAGCCAAAAGAGAAAAACAGTGTTAAGAATCAGGAACCCAGGGACACCTGGGTGGCTCAGTCAGTTAAGTGGCTACCTTCAGCTCAGGTCATGATCCTGTGGTCCTGGGATCGAGCCCTGCGTCTGGCTCCCTGCTCAGCAACTTAGCAAGGAGCCTGCTTCACCCTCTCTATTAATAAAAATAAAATCTTTTTTAAAAAAAGAACCAGGAACCCCCAAAGGACTATTAAATCTTTGCAGGCCACGAATGAGTGGCAGGGTATCTTAAAAATCTTCAAACCAAGAACACTTCTGACAAAGTTGTCATTAGAATGGAAGGACAGATACATAGTTCCCAGACAAGCAAAAGCTAAAGAAGTTCATCACCATTAACAAGCCTACAAGAAATGTTAAAGGGACTTGTATAAGCTTAAAAAAAATAGCACTAATTAGTAACAAGACCTATGAAAGCATAAATCTCACTGTTAAAAGTAAATATATAGAAAAGGTGGTGGATCATGTATATAACTTTTTTTCCCCCAAGATTTTATTTATTTGAGAGACAGAGCATGAGAGGGGGTAGGGCCAGAGGGAGAAGCAGGCTTCCCACTGAGCAGGGAGCCCAATGCGGGACTTGATCCCAGGACTCCAGGATCGTGACCTGAGCCGAAGGCAGTCACTTAACCAACTGAGCCACCCAGGCGCCCTCGTGTATATAACTTCTAAGATCACTTAAAAGCCAGTATAAATGTTAAGACAAAAAGTAAAAATACCATAATTAAGGGAAATATAAAATGTGAGGGAGAGAGTGAAATTCTAAGAGTTTGAGAACGTATTTAAGTCATTATCAACTTGAAATAGACTGTGCTTACAATGAGGCTTATGCACAACAACTTATATTCATAACAAAGTAAAAACCTGTATACAGTTGTCCCTTGAACAACATGGGTTGGAACTACACAGATCCACTCATACATGGATTTTTCTTTTGTAACTATAGTACAGTATACTAAGTGTATTTTCCTTATGATTGTCTTACTGTATTCTTTACTAAAACTAAAGAAAAATATTAAGACAATATATATAAAGTATAACATATGTGTTAATCAATTATGTATATTATTGGTAACACTTCCACTCAGCAGTAGGCTGTGAGTAGTTAAGGTTTTGGGGAGTCAAAAGTTATATGCACACTTGGAACTACATGAGAGCAGGGGTCAGTGTTCAAGGGTCAAATGTAGATCAACAAAAGATGAACATAAAGGAATCCATGAATACTGAAAGTCATGAAATCACAAAGGAAGAGAACACACACACAAAAAAGGAACTGAAGAAAAACAAAAGAGAAAACAAGAAACAAAACGGCAGTAAGTACATACCTTTCTTAATTACTTGAGTACATCTACATTTAAATTCTTCAATCAAAAGACACAGAGTGACCAGACAGAAAGAACAAGACCCATCTCTATTCTAACTATAGCACACTCACTTCAGATATAAGGACACACACAGACTGAAAGTGAAGGGATAAAAAAGATGCTCTATGGAAGGGGAAAGGAAACCTGGAGTAGCTGTATTTATGTCAGACCAAACAGATCTTAAGACATGTATCCAGTTCTCTATATCCATTTTACAGATGAGGGAATGAAAGCACAAGTTTATGCAGCCAGTGAATAAGGGACATTCAAGATTTCAGATTTTTCTATAGCTATTTTATACAAAAAAAAAAAAAAGAGCCATGTAATGGAAGACAAAGAAGGGCATTACATAATGCGAAAGGGGTCAATCCAACAAGAGGAAAAATATCTTGGATCCAACAGAGAAGTAGCTAAATACGTAAAGCAAATATTAACAAACCCAGGAGAAATAGCAATATAATATGAAACTGGAATACCCTTCCCTGATGGATAGATCATCTACACAGAAAAGCGATAGGGGCCTTAACTGACACATTAGACAAGGTGAACTTAAGAGACGCATATATGACTTTCCACCCAAAAGTAATAAAATGCAAAATTGTTCTCGAGTGCATAGGAAGCAATCTCTGAAATCTTAGACCACAGAACATGTCTTAATAAACTTAAAAAGGCTGAGATCATATTTTAATCTTCCACAATGGTGTAAGATGAAAAAGCAACTATAGGAAGAAAACTGGGAAATTCACAAATAGGGGGACGCTAAATACGATGCTACTGAACAACCAATGGGCCAATGAAGACATCAAAAGAGAAGTTAAAAAATACCTTACTCAAATGAAAATACAACATACCAAAACTTAGAGGACACAGAAAAGCAGTTCAGAGAGGGAAGTTCATAGCAATAAATGCCTACATAAAGAAAGTACAAAAAGAACAAATGAAGCCCAAATTTAGTAGAAATAAATGAAATAGAGACTAAAAAAAGGTCAATGAAACTAAAAACTAGTTCTTTGAAAAGAAATAAAACTGACATACCTTTAGCTAGACTCATTAAGAAAAAGGAGAAGCACACATAAATCAAAAATAAAAAAAGACATTACAACTTATACCACAGAAACACAAAAGACCGTAAGAGGCTGCTAGGAAAAATAAACACCAACAAACTGGACAACCTAGAAACAAATTTCTAGACACATCAAAACTACCAAGACTGAGTCATGAAAAAAGTCTGAGCAGACCAATTACTAGAAATAGAATTTATTCAGTAATCAAAACCTCCCAACAAACTAAAGTCCAGGACAGAGTATCTTCACTGGTGAATCCTAACAAAGATTCCAAGATTATGAACGCCAATCCTTCTTAAACTCTTCCAAAAAAACAGAACTGGGGGAACATTTCCAAGCTTATTTTACAAAGCCAGTTTTATCCTGACACTAAAGCCAGGCAAGCCCACCAAAAGGTAAGAAAACACAGGCCTGATGAACATAGATATAAAAATACTCAATAAAATATTAGCCAAGAGAATTCAACAATGCATTGCAAAGATCATGCACCATGATCAAGTGGGATTTATTCCAGTGATGGGATTTATTCCAGTGATGCAAGGAAGGTTCAACATCCATAAATCAACAGGATACATCATATTAACAAAATGAAGGATAAAAGTCGTCATATCAATAGTTGCAAAAAAATCAACTGATAAAATTTAATAGCCATTTATGATAAAACCTCTTAACAAAGTCGCTATAGAAGAAATGTACCTCAAAGTAATAAAGGCCATATATGACAAGACCACAGCTAACATTACACCAACAGTGAAAAGCTGAAAGCTCTTCCTCTAAGATTAGGAATAAGGCAAGGGTGCTTTCTTGCCACTTTTATTCAACATAGTAATTGCCATCCTACCCAGAGCAATTAGGCAACAAATTGAAGACATCTGAGCTGGAAAGGATTAAAACTGTCACTATTTGCACATGACATGTAACAGAAAACTCTCAACATTCCACCAAAAACCTGTTAGAACTATGTTTCCTGTACACTAATAATGAAATTCAGAAACAGAAATTAACAAACCAGTCCCATTTACAATTACAGCAAAAACCATGAAATGCCTAGGGAAAATTTAACCAAGGAGGTGGACGATTTGTACTCCAAAAGCTGTAAGAACCTGATAAAGAAACAAATACATGGAAAGATATGTAGTGTTCCTGGATTCTCACATTTTTGTTAAAATGTGCATAGTACCCAGATCGATCTACAGATTAAGTGCAATTACTGTCAAAATTCTAATGGCATATTTCACAGGAATAGAGAAAACCATTCTCAACTTTGTATGGAACTACCAAAGATCCGCAATACCAAAGTAATCTTGAGACGAACAAAGCTTGAGGCATCACACTTTCTGATTTCAAACTTGATCACAAAGCTGTATTAATCAACACACTATGGTATTGGCATAAAAACACATAGATCAGTGGAACAGAGATCCCAAAAATAAATCCATACTTTTATGGTCAATTAATTTATGATCAAGAAATCAAGAATACATAATGGGGAAAGGACAGTCTCTTCAATAAATGGTATTGGGCAAACTCAACTAGTCTTTTATACTATATACAAAAATTAATTCAAAATGGATTTAAGTCCTGAATCTAAGACCTGAAACCATCAAATTCCTAGAAGAAAACATAGGCAGTAACTATTTGACATTAATCTTGGTGATGATTTTTTGGATTTGACACCAAAAACAAAAGGCAACACAAAGAAAAACACACACGTCGCAGTACAAAGGATCTGAATGGACATTTTTCAAAAAAAGATACAGATGTCCAGTAGGTTCATGAAAAGATGCTCAACATAACTCAGCAGAAACATGCAAATCAAAACCACAATGAGATATCTCCTCATATCTATTATGGATACTATTATCAAAAAGACAAGAAATAACAAGTGTTGGCAAGATATTGAGAAAAGGGAACCTTGTGTGCTGTTGTTTGGGGTGTAAATTGTTGTAGCCTCGAGGAGAACACTATGGCAGTTCCTCAAAAAATTAAAATTAGAACCACCATATGATCCAACAATTCTACTTCTGTGTATTTAGCCAAAGAAAATGAAAACACTAATTTGAAAAGATAGATGCACTCCTATGTTTATTGAAGCATGATTGACAATAGCCAAATGTAAATGGCTATTGTACATCTGTACATTTGTCCAAATTCCATGATGGATGGATGGATCAAGAAAATGTGTACACACACACGAACACACTGGATTATTATTCAGCCATAAAAAGAAAGTAATGTTGCTCTTTGCAACAACATAGATGGACCACTGATGGCATTATGCTAAGTGATGTAAGTCAGAGAAAGACAAACACCACATAATCTCACTTATGTGTGAAATCTAAAGAAACCCCAGCAACCACCAAGCTCATAGAGATCAGGAGTGGGTGGTGGGTGGGCAAAATAGGTAAAGGGTCAAAGGTTCAAACTTCCAGTTGTAAAATAAGTCACAAGAATGTCATGCACAGCATGGTGACTATAGTTAATAATACTGTATTGTATATTTGAAAGTTGCTAAGAGAGTGGGTCTTAAAAGTTTCCATCACACACAAAAATTTTCTAGCTACACATGGTGAGGAATGTTAACTAGACTTATTATGGGGATCATTTATCAACATACTCAAATATTGAATCATGTTGCACATGACAACAACTCCAGCTCATTAATGAAGCTGTAACTTACCTTGAATGGAGTATACCAGGTTTGTTCTAGACTCCACCACTATTTTGTTATGTAAACTTTCATATACCATTTAACCTCTGCCTGGGAATTAGCACTTTTTGAGATCCTGAACAGAGAACGCTGTTTTCTTAGTGGAAAATTATTTCAGCAAAATATTTAAGTCTTGGAATTCCAAGAGATAGATTTTTTTTAAATGTTAGTTTTATATAGCTAAGATTAGATCGCTTCTTGGCCTTTTGGCTAAGATCAAGTGTATATAGCTAAGGTTAGAGCTAGATCTTGATCAAAATCCAAAGGTCTCTGACATTAAATAGATCCCTACATTAGTGTTTCTTAATAGCTTGAATAGTTGTATTATGTATTTTTCATTTTGAGGAACCAAATTGAAAATATTTTGCATTGCACAGATCCTACATTAGCGTTTCTTAATAGCCTGAAATAGTTTATTATATACTTTTCATTTTGAGGAACAAAATTGAAGATATTTTGCATGTGGAATAGGAATCATTTAAGGAAATACAGACACCACTGATCTAGCTTAATGTTTTCTATTACTTTGGAAACATTTATTTCATCCCTTGGTTACTGGCAGGTCTATTATGGTTTAGAGACAACAATGGAAGATTTTATGGTTTATGCTTCATTGGAAGAAAAAACAGTCTTCAGATATTTGACCTCAGATAATTATGAATCCCACTGAGGATGCACTACATATTTTTAGTGATATGATTTTTAACCACAAGAAAGTGTACAACACCATTTATCCTGGGAGCTTTCTTTTAGGATCTACAATATCTTTTTGTGGATTTTTAATATATACTGTATATGGTTGTATTGTATATTATCTCTTATTAACTCTAGTGCCATCACTAATGTTTTAATATATAACTGTATGTGCCTCAAGGGAGCAGTTTGTGTGTTTTACTGGGAAAGAGCACACAAAAAAATTCTCCCTCCTGTTCCCTTCTATTATAAATTAATATCCCCTACCAGGGGACCTCTTACGATATAAAATTGTCATCCTGTGAGTGGTATGGATGAAATTACCATGGAGGGAAGCTGAGTAGCAGCCAGAGTATGACCAAGACAGCACCTCATCTGCTGCATGTGGGACCCCTGGTAGCTTTAGTAATTTATGATAAATAATTTACCTTGCTAATTTTCAAAGTTTAATTGTCTGCATTATGTTTTCCATCACAGTCTTTTCTTAATGGAAGGGCATTCTCTGTACTGCAGAAGAATATTCTAATAACGTGGAATCATTTTTGCCGGCTCCAGAGTATTCTGCAATTGCCACAAGAGAAGATTTTAGCCAGTAAGAGTGCCTGGAGGATGGATGCTTTTAAGTACCATCACTGCCTGCCTTGCTTTTTCAGTTTGGCAGGAAAGGAGTTACAGGGAGAAGTGGGTTGATCCATAATGACAGTCCTGTGTATTGTAGTGTGATTGTTGCCTGGCAACTCTACCTGTAGAAACAAAATATTGGACTTGTATCTGTATTAATCCCCCCTTGTCAAGTTTTGTAGGTATTTAATACATTAAGCTCAGGAAACACTTAAGAGCAAAAAAAGGTTTGCTCATTTGATGATCCTCTGCCACGGGAGAAGGTTGCTGGAGGTCAACAAGTAAGTTGTATACAATGCTGTGAATAGGTCTGGCAAGTACGTGAACATCTCTTAAATGAGTATGAGCCTCACCTTACTTCCAACCCTTACTTGTATCTCTTCCAAGGACAGATCTCTTCACGAGAAGAACACTTACTGTCTTTAACGTGTGAGCTTCTGTGCTCGTTATGGGAGGAAGCCCGAACCCCCTGATCTTCTTTGGGTGGGGTGCAGAGTTTGTCAGCTGGAGAGGAACATTCTTCCTTGTCAACTCAGGGCACACACCCATCCATTATCACCTATTCTTTTTACACTCTTTCAGAGATCAAAGCAAGCTGTGGATTGTGCCCAGCGCCCAGCCCACGGCTTGTGGCTCCAGTCTGGGGCCAGTAGCTTATCACCCTGGCCTCGTGGTCCTAAAAGCTTCAACTCTCTTGCTCATGACTCAGCTCTATTTTCAGAGTCTTTACTGCTTTTGGCTTCAGTACAACTCACCTTCACCCCATCATTGATCCTCCCTTCTATTTAAATCAGGGCCACACAGAAACATTGTGAGGGAAAATTGGCTAAAAGACAGCCCATTTTACTAATGAGAAAACTATCCTTAGGGATAGGGGAGTATCTCAAAATTCTAGAAATGGACCGGGTCTCAAGGTGAAATACATTGAAGTGTGTTTTTAGTGCATGACTTAAGAACCTATATTGCTAATGATATGAAGGGACACTTTTTATCATTCCAGCTGTTCCAGGCTGACATTTGGTCATTAATCTTCAATACAGACCTTATTTTAGTTGGCTGAGGAAGTTGAAAAGTACTCACTGCTTTGATCTTTGCTGGAATCATATGAATGAAAAGCCTTTTTAGTGGCCACTGAAACGCTTATGACTTCCATCAGTTGATTTTATCCTAAATCAGTACATCTGGTCATAAGGAACAAAGGGGTGAGGGAATAGAGCTGAATCAAAATGATCTATTTCCCCTGGCTCTGTCACTTGCTATGAAAGCACAACGTTGTCTGCCACAGCTCAAGAAAGGGCACATTTATTAGATGCGTTACTGAATCCATCGGTGTTCAGTTGGGGAAGGGGTACTCGTGTACTATAGAAAAAAGCCCCCTTACAGGAATGAGACCTTATATAATTATCAGAGAAGCTAGGGAAGTGAGATGAAGAAGTGAGAAATGAAGGACCAGAGAAAGTCACCAACAGCCTTCCAGAAGCACTGGGGCTGTTGGGCAAGTCAGAGCTTGCAGGGAAATTTGGGAAGTGGGCATGGCCAGTTACCAGGGTAGGCCAGCCATGAAGGGAAGCTGGGGAAGAACCTCTGGAAAGCTATCTCCTGCAGCGGCAACTGCTTCTGTAGGTATTTGGCCAAATGTGTGGTGGTGAGCCTGGGGCTACTATGGGTCCACAATGCTGCCATTCATGAGGAAGAGCTGGACATCAAGCTGGGGCCAGTGAGGACAAGCTGGTCTCACTGACCCCTCTGAATTGCTTTCAATTAACCACAGGCAGCAGCAAGAGTAATGGCTGCTTCACTTCTGTCTCCCCAGCTCATTGCAATTCTTAGCCGGGGAAGGCGAAGAGGATTTCAGAGATAGACATAAATTGCTTGCTTTTAAGGGAGCAACAATCAAATAGGAGAAGGATGAGAAAGTCCAAGAAGGTTAAATATTAACAGTGATAGAAAATAAAAATGAGATTTTCATAGATGCCATATTTACAGGAGGAAAACCCTCCTGGTGGATCAGCTCTGGGAGTGAAGGGTTCTTGGAGGAGGTAGCATATGAGTAAACCTTGCAGAATAGGAGGGACAAAATAAGCTCATCACCTGCCTTCAGTGTCAGTCAGCCTTGGAAATCAAGGGAGCAGAAGGGATGGCAGAGGTTCAAGAAACCAAATCATTTAATTCTGCAGAAGGGAAAAAGTCCTTATGAAAAAAAACCTATGGGTGAAGGTCAGAGTAACTCATAACTCAGGAAGGGAAAGTAGTTCAAAAATTACTCGATGAGAAAATGAAGGAGATGGAAAAAATACCTATTTTGAATCTTTACAGAAACCTGTAACAACAACCACACATATGCCTGAAAGTGGCAGTGTATTGTGGTAGGAACCATGTTTCTCCAGTGTTTCAGACTTTTTGTCTTTAAATGATTAATGTGTCAGATTGTGAGTTAACCCTCAGCATGAAACTCTAATCAGCATACAGTTTTTTGGATCAGAACGTAATTCGGGTCACATTTATAATTTCAAAAAATCCAGTAGTTTAATTACCAGTTCAGAACAATAAATAAGCTCCAAAAATGACCCAGGAGAATAAAGTAAGGTACAGGTTATAACAAGATTCAAGGCCATGAAGTGGGTCATCCTTTGAGAGTAAAAGTTCCTCTCTTTCTTTCTTTTCTTTTTTTTTTTTAACAGTTCCTCTCTTTCAATAACATTTCCTTTAACTTGTCTTTAATTTCTTCCCAATTTTACTTTTCCTCTCCTTGTGATAAGGCCTGGATCATTTCCACAGTAGATGAGCCCATTACTACTCTCTATCAAAAAGTAGACATGATAAATGCTCTACTTTTCTCTGGCATAACTCAATTTGGTTTGTAGTTTAAATCCACATAAAGCCTGCCCACTGTTATGGGCTGAACTGTGACCCCCTGCCCCCCACAAATTCACATGTTTAAGTCCTAACCCCCAATACCTCAGAATATGACTGACAGTATTTGGCTTGGCAGTATTGGAGATAGGGTCTTTAAAAAGGCAATTAAATTAAAATGAGGTCATTACAGTGTCCTCTAATCCAGAATGACTGATGTCCTTAGAAGAAGAAATTAGGACATAGACACACATGACAGCCATCTATAAGGCAAAGAGAGAGGTCTCAGAAGAAACCAATCTTTCTGACACCTTGATCTTAGAATTCTATCCTTCAGAAATGTGAGAAAATAAACTTTGGTGGGTTAAACCACCTGTTATGGCAGTCCTAGAAAATTAATATAATTCCTACTTTCAAATTGGAAGCAATGGCTATACCACAATTACTTAGAACCACTTCCTTCTATCCTCTGAGATAAACCAAAAGGATGCAAGGCTAAAGGTTCTATCATTTTTGTTCTCAAAATAAAAACACTACCACTAGAGGATATGATGATAGCTTAACCCCATTTGGGAGCTGAGATCACTATCAGAGTCAGGGTGGTTTAATAAAACATTTAGGACATTGAGAGCCCAAGTTCTGTGTTTGAAACTCCTCCCTCTGCAACTTAATTCTACTTGTTCAATACAACTATTAAGACTAGTTTCCTCACTTGTCAAATGTGAATAAGAATCATCTGATAGGGTTCCAGTTCAAGATGCCAACATGGGAAGGTCCTGAACTCACCAAGTAGACATAAGGAATTGTTTCCTTTTGGGGAAAAAAAACCCAAAACTAGTCAAGCAAGTCCTATACAATGGGTGAACAACAACAAAAAAAAACAACTCATGTTGAAGCAGGTAGGAGACATTGACAAAATTACATCATAAACCCTACATGTGGCATGAGACACACAATTGGAAGGGAGGTCAAAACCCAAAGCTTCTCCTTGAGGAGCCAAGGGTTTGAATACTACTGTGGGCCCTATAACTTTTAAGACTTGCACCTGGGAAGTGAGCCCCCAAGAGCACTTTTGTCTTATAGACCCACAAGAGTACAGCAAACTGAGAAACAGTTCTTGGAAGGGCTTGTGCATGGACTTACCTGCCCCAGATCATAATGCAGAGGTAGCAGACCACAAGCCACCAGTTTCTGTGACAGAGGCTTGTGTATCTTAGCGCTCATCAACCTAAGGGGCACAAATAAAAATGAATACGCATATACCAAGACTAATAGAATACAGCAAAAACAGATGAGAGAGGGAAGTTCATAGCAATAAATGCCTCCATTAAGATAGAAAAATAATCTCAAACAACCTAAATTTACACCTCAAAAAACAAGAAAAAGAAGAACGAGTGGGAGGAAGGAAATAACAAAGATCACAGCAGAAATAAATGCAATAGAATTCAACAGGAAAGATCAGTGAAACTAAGAACGACTTTTTTTGAGCAGATAAAACTGACAAACCTTATTAGCTAAACTCACCAAGAAAAAAAAGATGTCTCAAAATCAGGAATAATAGAAGAGTTGGTTAAACTGAAACCACAGAAATATTAAGTATCGTAAGAGACTACTCAGAAGAATTATACACCAGCAAACTGGACAACCTAGAAGAAATGGAAACCTTTTTAGAAACATAAAACTTAAGACTGAAGTATGAAGAAATAGGAAATCCAAAAGACTAATTACCATTTAGGAGGTTGAATCAGTAACCAAAAAGCTCCCAATTAAGAAATGTACAGGACCAGATGATAAGTTCTACTAAACAGAGAAGAATTAATACCAATTCTTCTCAAACTCTCCCAAAAAATAGAGAATGAGGGAGCAATGCCACCTCATTTTATGAGGCCAGCATTACCCTGACCAAAACCAGAGAAGAATACCACAAGAAAGAAAATAATAGGCCACACCCTAATGAACATATGTGCAAAAATCGTCAATAAAATCTTAGCACACAGAATTCAACAATATTAGAAGGAGCATGCACCACAATTAAGTGGGATTTAGTCCAGGGATGCAAGGATGGTAAATATCTGCAAATCAATCAATGCGATACACCACATTAACAAAATGAAGAGTGAAAATGGTATGATCATTACAATGAATACAGAAAAAACTTTTGACAAAATTTAACCTCCATTCCTGATACAAATTCTCAACAAATTGGATATAGAAAGGAGGTACCTCAATATAATAAGGTCATATATGACAGGCCCACAGCTAACATCATACTCAATGGTGAAAGGATGAAACTTTACTTCTAAGATTAGAAATAAGTCAAGGTTGCCCACTCTAACCATTCCTACCCAACAAAGTACTAGAAGCCAGAACTATCGGGCAAGAAAAAGAAAAAAAAAAAGTATCCAAATCAGAGAAAAAGAAGGGAAATGATGTCATGATACCATATAAGAAAACTTTAAGGATTCCACTAAAAAACTGTTAAAACTAATAAATGAATCAGTAAAGTTGCAGGATACAAAACTAATGAACAAAAATCAGTTGTGTTTCCATACACTAACAATGAACCTTTGAAAACAGAAATAAAGAAAATAATCCCATTTACACTGGCATTAAAACCAATAAAATACCTGGAAATAAATCTAACAAAAGAGGTATAAGATCCTGTACACTCAAAACTATAAAACACTGATTAAAGAAACTGAAGAAAACAGAAACAAATGGTAAGACAGTCCATGTTCATGGATTAGAAAAAATTAATACTGTTAAAATGTCTATTCTATACAAAGCCATCTATAGCTTTAATGCAATCCTTGTGAAAGTTCCATGGCATCTCTTAGAGAAGTAGAAAAAATACTACTAAAGCTAGTATGTAAGTACAAAACCCCCAAATAGCCAAAGCAACCCTGTGAAAGTAAAATATTGCTGGAGGCATCATACTTCTTGATTTCAGACTCTATGACAAAGCTGTTTTAATGTTATGGTATAGGAACAAACACATAAACCAATGGACCAGTACTGAGAGCCCAACTATCAACTCTCACATATATGGCCAAGTAATATTCAACAAAGGAGCCCAGGGGAAAAAAAAAAAAAACCAACCTCTTCAATAAATGGTGCTGGGAGAACTGGATACCTATCTGACTACTTCTCACAAATATAAACTTGAAATTCATAAAGACTGAAATGTATAATCTTAAGCTAAAAAACAACAACAACAAAAAACAACCCTATAAAATGTGTAGAAGCAAACAGGGAAAAACCCCTTTGACATTGCCCTCAGTGATGATTTTTGGAGTTGACACCAAAAGCAAAATAAACAAGTCAGACTACATCAAACTAAAAAACTTATTTACAGTAAGGGAAACCATCAAAAAAATGAAAACACAACCTACTGAATGGGAGAAAATATGTGGAAATCATATATCTGAAAAGGGGTGAATATCCAAAGTATATGAAGAACTCCTACAACTCAAAAGCAAAAAAATCAATCCAATTAAAAATAATGGGCAGAGCATCTGAACAGACATTTCCCCAAAGAAGACACAGACATGGCAAACAAGTATAGGAAAAGATGGTCAGCATCACTAATAATCAGGAAAATGCAAATCAAACCTCCCTCACACCTGTTAGAATGACTGCTATAAAAAAGACAAGAAATATGGAGAGGATATGGAAAAAAGGGAACCTTGTGCACTGTTGTTTGGAGTATAAATTACTGTGGCCTCAAGAAAAACAGTATGGCAGTTCCCCCCAAAATTAAAATTAGGAACACCATATGATACAATTCCACTTTTGTATATTTATCTGAAAAACAGAAAAATACTAACTTGAAAAGATATATCAACCCCCCCCATATTCAATGCAGCATATGTGCAATAGCCAAAATATGGAAGAATGTATTGGATGCTTGCTGATTGATAAATGGATAAAAAAAAAGTGTTAGATATACACAGTGGAATATTATGCAGTCTAAAAATGAAAGTAATCTTGCTATATGTGACAACAGAGACAGATCTTGAGGCTATTATGGTAAGTGAAATAAGTCAAATAGATAAAGACAAATGCTACATGATCTCACATGTGGAATCTAAAAAACAAAAGAAAGAGAAAAAAAAAGAAAAAGAAACAGGTCACAGAACAGATTGCTGGTTGTCAGAATGGGTGAAATAAGTGGGTCAAAAGGTACAACATCCTAGTTGTGAAATAAAGAAGTCATTCCAGGGAAGCAACGATGGTTCACTATCTAAAAATCAATCAACGTGATACACCACATTAACAAAATGAAGGCTAAAAATTATATGGTCATCCCAATAGGCATAGAAAAAGTATGTGACAAAATTCAACATCTATTCATGGTAAAAACTCTCAACAAAGTGGGTTTAAACATACCACAACATAATGAAGACCACGTATGACAAATCCACAGTGAATATCATACTCAATGATGAAAAACTGAGAGCTTTTCCTCTAAGACCAGGAGCAAGACAAGGATATCTACTCTCACCACTTTGATTCAACATAGTACTGGGGGGCGCCTGGATAGCTCAATCATTAGGTGTCTGCCTTTGGCTCAGGTCATGATCTGAGGATCCTGGGATCAAGCCCCTCATCAGGCTCTCTGCTCATCGGGGAGTCTGCTTCTCCCTCAAATTCTCCCTCTGTGTTCTCTCTCTCTCTCCCCCCCGTCTCAAATAAATACATAAAATCTTTAAAAACAAAACAAAACAAAACAACAACCATAGTACTGGAAGTCCTTGTCCCAGCCATCAGGAGAAAAATAAATAAAAAGCATCCAAATTGGTAAAGAAGAAGTCAAAATATCACTATTTGCAGATGACACAGAAAACCCCAATGATTCTACCAAAAAACTATTACAGGTAATAAATGAATTCATTAAGGTTGTAGGATATGAAAATCTTATACAGAAATCTGCTGCTTCTCTGTACACTAATAACAAAGTACCAGAAAGAGAAATTAAGGAAACAATTACATTTACAACTGCACCAAAAAGACTAAAATACCCAGGAATAAGTTTCACCAGGAGGTAAAAGAACAGTCCTCTGGAAACAAACACTGATGAAAGAAATTAAAGATGACGCAAATGGCAATACATACCATGTTCATGAATTGAAAGAATATTGTTAAAATGTGCATATTACCCAAAGCAACGTACAGTTTCAATGCAATCCCTATCAAAATACCAACGATATTTTTCACAGAACTAGAACAAATAATACGAAAATTTGTATAGAACCACAAACAACCCCAAATAGCCAAAGCAATTTTGAGAAAGAAGAACAAAGCTGGCGGTATCACAATCTCAGATTTCAAGATATCCTTCAAAGCTATAATAATCAAAACAGAGTGGTACTGGTACAAAAACAGTCACACAGAATAAAATGGAGTGCTCCGAAATAAACCTATACTATACGGCCAATTAGTTTATGACAAAGGAGCCAAGAATATACAGTGGGGGAAAAGACAATAAATGGTGTTGCAGAAAACTGGACAGCTACATACAAAAAAAAAAAAAAAATCAAATCACTTTCTTTCATCATACACAAAAATAAACTCAAAATGGACTAAAGACCTAAATGTGAGACCTGAAAACTTAAAACTACTAGAAGAAAACCTAAGCAGTAATTTCTTGGACATAGGCTGTAGCAACATTTTTCTAGATATGTATCCTCAGGCAAGGTAAACAAAAGGAAAAATAAACTATTGGGACCAGACCAAAATAAAAAGCTTTTGCACAGCAAAGGAAACCACTGACAAAATCAAAGACAACCTACTGAATGGGAGCAGATTGGCAAATAATATATTCGATAAAGGGCTGATACCCAAAATATACAGAGAACTCATACAACTCAACACCAAAAAACAAATAATCCAACTAAAAATGATCAGAGGACCTGAATGCACATTTTTCCAAAGAAAACATACAGATGGCCAAGAGACACAGGAAAAGATGTTCAACATCACTAATAATCAGGGAAATGCAAATCAAAACCACAACAAGATCTCACATCACACCTGTCAGAACGGCTATTATGAAAAAAAAAACAAAAAACAAAAAACAAGACATAGTAAGTGTTGACAAGGATGTGGAGACAAAGGAACCCTATTCCTGGTGGGAATGTAAATTGGTGCATCCACTTTGGAAAACAATATGGAGGTTTCTCAAAAAATTATTAATAGAAACACCATATAATCCAGTAATTCCAATACTGAGTATCTATCCAAAGAAAATGAGTATCCTAATTGAAAAAAATATGGTGCACCTCCGTGGATCAGTCGGTTACGTGTCTGACTCTTGACCTCAGCCTAAGTCTTGATCTCAGGGTTGTGAGTTCAAGTCCCAAGTTGGGCTCCATGTTGGGCATGGAGGCTACTTGAAAAAAAATATACATGGACATACATATATGTCTATGTTTATTGCAGCATTTACAACAGCCAAATTAGGGAAGTGACCTAAGTGTCCACTGATAGATGACTGAATAAAAAAGAGTAGTGTGTATATAGACAAGGGAATATTACTCAGGCATAAAAAAGAATGAAATCTTGCCATTTGCAGCAATATGGATGGACCCAGAGAGTATCATGTTAAGGGAAATAAGTCAGAATGAGAAAGAAAAGTACAGTATGATTTCACATATATGTGGAATGTAAAAAACAAATGAACAAACAAGTATGTCTTATACACAAACACTATAAATACAGAGAACAAACTGATGGTTTTGATAGGGGAGGGGAGTGGGGGGAATGGACAAAGTGGATGAAGGGCAGTGGGAGGTACAGGCTTCTGGTTATGGAATGAGTAAGTTATGAGGAGGAAACGTACAGCATAGGGAATACAGTCAATGGTATTTCAATAGTGTTGTATGGTGACAGACGGTAACTACAGTTGTGGTGAGCACAGCGTAACACGGAGTTGTTACTCACTGTAGCGTACACCTCAAACTATATTAACACTGTGTGTCTACAGTACTTCAGTAAAAAAGTAGATAAGGAAGGGATGGGGATGTAATGTACAGCATAGTGTTAGTAATGATACCATGTTGCGTATATCAAAGTTGCTCAGAGAGGACATCTTAACAGTTTTCATCACACACACACAACTTCTAACTATGTGAGGTGATGGATGGGAATGAGATTTATTGTAATGACCATTTTGCAATATATACAAATATTGAACCATGATGTTGTAAACCCGAAACTGGTATAGTGTCACATGTCTGTCAGATGTCCTTTTAAAAAATTGTAAAACAAAAAAAAGATGCATCTGAGAGAATCCAAGTGAGATAATGTTAATGAAAAGCACTTTGTAAATGGTAAAACACCCAACACCAATTAGTCATTAACATGAGTGACAACCCAAAATGCTACACGGTGGTATCAGATAGAAGCACTACATTGATAACTGGATACAAAAACTCTCAGTAAATATCTATTAATTAATACTATTTAGTCACAGTGGAATCATAGTAGCAAAGGGTGACAATGTTGTAGAATCTTGCTGGTTCAAAAATGCAAAAATTTGTACAAGAAATGGCAGCCTAAATGTCTACCTAGTGTCAGAAGCTCCATGACTATTAGGCAGTCAAGCATCTATTTCCTTTGTTCCTTCGAGGTGTATCAGGCCATTGTTTTCCTCCTCGTCTTTGTGTTTTTCAGTTCACAGGCATGACTTCTGACTTTCTGAGCAGCTGACTAGGCTCTTCTAAGATCAACGAGGGGAAACTGTCATGAGGAATGGCAAGTGGCTGGGACGGTGCTGCCAGCATGAATGACAGCTAGTGACAAGTCATAGGCTGACAAAAAATGCAGCCTCCCCCATTCAGGTCACTGCCCTGTCACAAATGACTCAGTTACTAACAGAGCTAAGCTACTCTGGGGGACATTCTGACAGAAACACTCCTCCTTCTTTCTTTTTCTTTCTTTCTTTTTTTACTTTGTGATAGGAGATGGTGATAGGAAAGTGGGGGTGGAGCAGGGTGCAGACCCCCAGTATTTCCTGTGTGTGTCACAGTGATCTGAGTGGCTTGTATTATTAGGGCAAGTAAACCTCTAACCACTGCTTTGACCACAGAGGCCAGAGATGTTTGTGTTTGTTTCAAGACACGGAGTCCAGAGTCGAGGTCTGGTATTTTGCTGGTGACTGCTGAAGAGGAGGGATTTGGCTTCTGGCAGAACATAAAGCCAAGCTGACAACAAAGCTTTCCTTTCAAGCTATCCAAATGAACACATTTCTAATCTGAAATTCAAATACTTGACAACAGAGAGCCTGTGAGCCGGGCTTTGAACAGGAAATTGCTTCATGGTTTTAGCATAATGAATTAGGCAGTTAGACTAAATCCATTTACTAGGAAAAGAATGCTTTCACATGCTCTCTGAAAGAAAGGAGGGGGGGGAAGCCTTCTTAATTTCCCAAATTTCTCAGGACTTAGAGCCACAAATGCTCCATGTAAATTTTATCTGTTGTGTTCTACGGTTGGTATGTAAAAAGGCATCTGAGCTCAGTGTTCTTTGTTAGAAAATGCTGTGCCTTTTCATGTTGGGGAAACGGAAGGTGAGGAACACAGGTGAAGAGGGTCTCATCCTTCTCTGTGCCCTATATTTTCCCTGACAATGGTGAACGCACTTTAATTCTGAGGGCCCGCCTTAGTCACTGGCAGTGTTAAGTTCAACAGACACGGCATGGCGTGCTCTTGGGAATGGGTGGACGTGGGAGGAGGGAAACAGTAGATATGGAGGACAAGAGCGAGCCCAGACAGCAGAAGCATAGGGACACCAATGCCTTCCACAGGGCAGGCTTTCCCACATTCCTATTCCTTGTGGTCCGATGCACACGTCTAGCTCTCAGTCCTGAGAAGTGGCCACTCCATCGGCTGGGTTTGTGACAACAGGGGCGGCAGGGAGACTTCCAGCAGGGCAGGGGGAGGGCTGCGGAAGGAGAGGTGAAGTTTGCTTGTGTCAGGTCCATGTAACCAGGCTGACCTAGAGAGGGTCTGTTGACAGACATCCCTTGGGAAAGACAGACCTAGGAAAAAAAGAAAACCAAAAGGAAAAGCACAAGTAAGGACAGGGTAAACAAAAAGGACAAAGACCCAGCAAAGAAGAGCTGGTTAAATCCCATCCTGGGCAAGTTTGCCAGAGCAGGGCTGATTTGTAACCAAGCCACGGCAGCATTTCCTAGCAGCGCTGACTGTGTGGGGCACCGCCTCCAAGCTTGAGCCCAAGACAGCCAAGTCACCAGCGTTCTGTGTAATCGTTTTTATACCAGAGCAAATATGTAACTAGGTCTCACATCTCTACCTTCACGACTTGCAAGTTAATACAGCCAAAACGTTTCCTGCTCCCCTCCACTATGGTAACCAAATGTCAATAAATATGCTTCCTTTTTAGTCATTGTTTTTAATTTTCCTATCAGAGGGAACAAAGTCCTTCCAGTTGGCATGGTGATGGAGACACGATGACAGATTCCATTATGAGGAGACGTTTTAAAAACCATTAATGTGTGCCAAGCATCTAATTCAAGTTTACAGTTAGAAATAAAAAAAAAAAGAGAACGTCCCAATTTCTCATTGTTAAGGAATCGCCCCTCCTGGCAGGGGAGGAGAGACCTTGGCATATAATCAGATTGGCTATATGATCGCCTACCTGAATGGGCGCATGATGAGTTAAGCTGAGCAATACTGACATTTCAATGCATTAGAACAGTTCTGATCTGGAATAGTAACGATCACCCCAGGAGCATACTATGAATATTTAATGGACACTGTGCCTCATGAGTTATGCTGAAGCACCAACTAGAACTAGTCAAGTCCATTCGGCATAGCCTTTCAACCCAACGAGTGAGAGATGGGCAGAGAGGAGACTCTGAGGGTCAGAAAGTTTGCACTGATCTTGGTAAAGCAGGCCAGAATTCCAAATTCAAGCCTGCTACTTAACAATGAGCTTTCCTTCAGAGGAATGTTCTGGAGTCTAGGGAGAGGGAGTGCCAGCAAAGGGGATATTTGGGCAATGGGGTATGCGCAGCATTGGGTCCTTTCTCTTGCTTGTGGCAGTCAAAATCCTTTTAATTGGGGCAAACTCTTCACTTCTTTGATCAAAGATAAAGTGGACAATGTAAGTGAGCCTGGAGAGCAAAAGAGAATTAAATTCATGTTGAAGTAGATAAAAGGACTGATAGCTGAGCTTTGTGATGGGGTGGAGAGAAAGCCAAGGAAGTGCTTCTTAAATAGATGTTTTCGCAGATGCTCGTGACATCTTTGTGGACCAGCCCCCAACCGCAACCCAGTGTTTTGCAAATCCTGGTTCAAGGCCAAGTGCCCCAGCCTGCAAGGAGCTGAAAGGACCAGGAGAAGAAGTACATGGATGAGAAGGGTCAGAAGCACCAGAAACAGCCAAAGGGCTCTTCAAATGTTTCCACTCAAGTCCTTGTGAGCAGAGAGGAGAGAGAGGGGGTGTGTGCTGCACCCCCCCTCCCCAAGGGAACTTGGTGTGGTAGGGAGAAGGTAGAGACCTGTTAAAAGCTCACAATGTCTTTCAGATGTGGTGACGGATCTTAAAAAATCTTGAGTGATTTATTTTCAATTCCAGTATCTGCTCATGTTTACTTTGATATAAAAATGGTTAAAAATGACTAACATGCTAATCTGAGCTTCAACAAGAGGTGCCATGCTTATCGTAGGATGATGCCTAGCTCCCTACCCCTGGGCTGTGTCCAACTTGAGGAACATGGACCTGGGGCCCACTCTTGACAAAATCATTATGAAGTGAGTTGCTCCAAGCCCGGCTCTGACTGGTGTCTTCTTATTCAGCCATAACTCAAAATAACTCAAAACAGGCAAAGTAATCTAAGCAGAGTGTCCCCCTCCTTCTGGCTCTCCCAAGCTGCCTTTAAAGAATTAATGGAAATCATAACTTAGTGACTTCCACCTTTGTCTATACCTCAACTACTAGTGATTAACATCTCCTTTGGGATGATCTCCCCCTCTCTTCTACTATGTAAAATATAGTTAGAAACAAATTGCTAGTAAGAAATCCAAATTGATGGCAAATGGAAATTTTTCCAACCCACCCAAATTATCTTTCTCTTCCTACCCTTGTGGAAATAAGAGATTTTAATTAAGTGTCAGCAGAGGCACAGGGAAAGCCTTACAAGTTAAGTATTGAGGAAAACGCTCTAATGTTTCCATGTCTGTTAACGCCATTTTCCTTCTGGGTTTTATTATGTGGTCCCTTATCATGGGGACTACAGAATACTCTCGGGCCTGTGTGACCGACCCCTGCTTGGTGGGGCTGACAGAGCTTTTCTAACACTGCAACAAATCATTCCCCTCTAAAAATGGAAACAAAACCTAACCAAACAAAACAAGTTTGGAGAAACATGAGCCATCCATCTGTATAATTTCATTAATGTTCATTACAAAATTTTTAATGAAACAGCTAATATTTATTTACATGTGGGCATTAGAAATCAATTCTTCCTTTCCTTAATTAATTTATTCAGTTACAAAATAGGCAGAATAATACCCTTGGTCTTAGGAATAATCTTGTATCAACCGTAGAGTGAGGGTAGGACAACAGCCTCGAACATCATACACCTGTGTGCTATCTTCACATACCACCTACGTCTATTTTTCATTGCATAATGTTAACTTATTTTTTTGTTTTCTTGGGCTTTTTCCAAGCAAAAATATTTAAGAGATTATGGTTTTGATATGATAGAAACACACTTAGATGTGTTCCTAAGTACACATCCATTAAAATACAAGACAGAAAAACATTTTCATCTGCCATCAAAATCTTCCTGGGAAACCCCAGTAACACTCATAAAATAGCTAACACCAGATCACATCATGTCCTGCTGTGGCCAGTAAGGGATTAAACACAGAGGGAGGAGGATGGAGGGATGGTCCATATTCTGCAGGTGCTGGTAACTCCTGAGGATGAAGCTGAGCATAGAGTTCCAGGAGGAGGGATTTGGGCCATGGGACAGTAAGGAGGAATTGGGCCTTCTTCTGGATTTCCAGGGAGAGGCTGAGAGCTAAAGAAAGTGCTTTACTGAATCCATATGTATACAGAGCTGACACTGAAGCATGGTGGTCCAGCACTCCTCTTATTCATCCTGGATCACTAATATTGCAGGAATAGGGAGAGATGATCAATCACTTTTGAAGGAAGAAGCAAACAGTGCCTATGAAAGAGGAGCAGAATATGCCACTTCGACATAAGGTGACATGAGGATGATTTTGAGGTGTGGGTGACTGAAAAGAAGTGGCTAAAAGAAGAGGTTTCTACCCTCCCCTTATTTGTGAAAAACCACCACATAAATTTGTAAATGTGTGTCCTGTACTCCCCTCTCTACCGGTAATGACAGAAGTTAGTCACTGGAGACAACTTGGACCTCCGTCAACCCAGAGATGGCACCAGAGAAATCTACGTAACAAACCTTGCTAAAACCCTCAACCACCCTCTTTCCTCTGTACATTTCCCTTCCCACAATTTGCTACCCCTAGAAACTCAAAGTCCTTTTTCTGTGTATTATCACTTCTCTACACATTTATTGTTTCCTTGTTGATTTGTTAAATTGCTCTATAAGTTGAAGTTCTAACCACCCCTTTGTGTTACTACTCATCACTAGGTACTCCCATGTGTGTATGTGATACACATGCTAATACACTTCTATTTGTTTTTCTCCAGGTAACTTATCTTTTGTCACTCTAATTTAAGAGAACCTGAGATGGGTAGAGGAAAAGATTTTTTTCCTTCCCTACACTACCTGTCTCTTAGTTTCCTTCACATTTGTGCGTACCTATAGATGATTCTCTTCTCACCACAACAGTCATAACAGAATGAGATCTGTTGATGAAAAAAAAAATCTATGTCTGTTTTTTCTTTGGGGGCAAACCTGTATTGAAGGCTAGCTAAACGAATGCTACTTTTTTGCTTGTGGTCCATGAGCATGGCAAAAGAGATGGGCATTTTCCTCAGAGAGTGTGCAGATTCTGCAAAAGTTTTCAGCCGAAGTATCATGTTCCTGTGAAAGGGCCCCAGGGAACTGGCCCAAGGGTGGCCAGCAAGACTGCATGCTGCCATTGCACTGATTAGGGGAAGCACATGCACATCATGTCCAGAGTGATCCTTGAAGGGCATGGGAAATGGGCTGCTCTAGGCCAACATCTTGCTCAGGATCATCTTTATTTTTAGCCACACTCCCTTTGGGGGTACAAGTATAGTTTGGAAAATCTAAAGAAAATATATCAGAGTGTGGGATCAAGGAATAGGTATTGTTACTGTTCTTGTTAGTTATTCAGCAAATTAGTAAGTAGACCAAAGTAATATGACTATTTGCCTGGACTATTGTCTAAGGGCTACCACAGTTCCCCAGGACACTCTTCTGTTATTAATAGTTATGACAGTAATGATGAGTATCCTGTGCCTACCATGTAAGGACCACTCTTCTGAGTTCTTTGCCTCTACTAATTTATTTTCTTAATCTATTTAATCCTCACCATAAATGATTATATGTATCCTTTATGAATGATTCCTATTTTACAGATGGAGAAAAAATAAGCCCAGAGTGGTTAACTGGCCTACATCGTGTAGCCAGGGTGAAGTGGAGCTTTGAGAATCCCAGTAGCCGGGTTTCAGAGTCTGTGCTCACAACTACTATGCTATTCTGCTTTGTTTACTAAATATGGGAGGGAGGGATGGATGGATGGACAGGAGAGAGGTATAGCAGGTTATGTGACTTAGTGAAACTCATGTGTCTAGTCCTGTATGGGACCAGAACTTTAGTGGTTCTGACTCTTCTGCCTATAATAGAAAGATTAAGGTTTTCCTTTCCCCTTAAATACACAACTAAATAAATGAATGGAAGGTAGACTCAGGATTGCCTATGGAGTGTTTGGGGAAAATGTTACCAGGTCAACAAACAAACCCTGGGTGAAGAAATACTGTATTTACCCTAACATTAATATTTGTCTTTAAGGCATTAGTGGTAAATCAGAGAATTCAGGACCATGTGTTGTTTGTTTTCAAAGAGCAGACAGGATTTAAGTTATTTGATTCTTCACCTGTTTTCCTTATTATATCTCCTGATGAAAATTCATTCAGAATGGTCAAGTTCCTTGAACTAGAGTATGTGCACATAAACTCTCTTTAATATTACAATTGGGTTGGAGTTACTTTGAATTTTAGAAACACTTGTCACGATGGCAAAAGCTCTGGGCCAATATTTAGATATGAAAACACTAAAAGCATAATAGGGCCTGATCATCCTTCTTTTAATGACATTCAGTATCCATTACTAAAATATATCCCATGGGGTGTTACCCAGGGGCTAGGCTATAGAGTTCTGGAATCATGCACCCTAAGCTAGAAATCCACTGCTGGCTGTGTGACCCAAGGCTAATTACATAGCTTCTCTGTGCCTCTGTCTCTTCCTGTGTAAAATGGTCTAATATTACCCCATGACCATGAGACGGTCTGTGTAATTAGTTCTCTCAGCACAGTGCCTGATATCTTGTAAATACTTAGTAAATGTTAGGTAGGAATGAATAAACATATGTGCAATTTTCATCTGTTATAATAAATAAAGATTTCACTCAATAAAAATATTTATATTAGAAAAAGGGTCTGGGCTCTAGGTCTTTCACAGAATGTGCACTCGCCAGGTGTTAAATGTGTATCTTAATTATCCAACTGATGGCCACCTGGTGCATGCTCTTTCTGACATGCTATATGTGAAATAATCCCCCCCGGAGGCGTTCCGGTGAATAAAGCAGGCAAATAATCTGACTATGTCTCCTCTACAGTAAGCACAACTGTGGTTAGAAAATAGCCTTTCAGGAATGTAACATCATTTTTTTCTTAGCTGTTTCCCTCCTGTGCTTATCTCATAACTTTGAAGCAGATTAATCCATTAAAAGGTGAACTCCTACTGTTTAGTAATTGCCAGTAAAGTCTAATCAGATAGCAAGTGCTACAGAAGAGCCTTCAAGAAATACTATAAGATAATTAAAACATAAAGGTTATGCAAAAGTAGCAAATCAATAGAGACAGTAAACACGGTTTATCAACAGTCCTGAGAACATTTTTTCAATTCTAAAATGTAAATGGACTTGGGGTAGAACACGCGGCTAGGATGACAGATAGGATCCCGGTAACAGTTTAATTAACTCCAGTTTCCTGCATGTTAAAGGTTGCCTCAGCCCACTGGCTCATGTAACAAACCCTCTTAGGATTTCGTTAGCTGGTGTCTGATATGAAGACCAGGCAGCCTTTCCTTCTTCCAGGGTTATGTTTTGCTCCCCCTCCTCCAGAGGCCTTATCAAAACACAGCCCTCTGTTTTCTCTATAAATACACAGATATTTTTAATTTCAGCTAAAATGGTTTGACTTTGTAATCAAGGTAAAGGAAACACACACACATACTGCCTAAGTAATGAGAAGGGTTCACTGGGAAGAACTGCATAATTAAAATTATGTATTAAAATTCACATGTAGTGTGTGCAGAATTTTAGAACCATCATGGCAGCTCTCCAGATGATTCATTTGCTGTTTTTAATTCTTCTATAATGTAGGCTATTTCATAATTAGCTGCAGAACTGTGTCACTTGGTTGGTTCAACCCAATGAAAGGGATAATATGGAATGTTTACTATTAATGGATACTGAAACTGCTACTCTGAGCACCCCAAGTAAAGAACAGTTACTGACTGTTCTTAGAGAGCCATTTTACATGGAATATATCCAGCAGTTTTTGTTTTTGTTATTTATTTTATTTTTTTTTGCAATCATGAATTAGTAAAAAGTATAGGAGATGGTAATGGTAAACTTCATTTGAAGAATTGCAATATTTAAAAAAAAAATCACTGCAAGGGCCAAGAGTTAGTTAAAAGACAGATTCTTTTTCTAGCCTGGTAGAATTAGGTTTCACACAATTAACTTTATCATTAGTAAATAAAGGAGTTACTTAACCTCTGCCCTTGCAGAAAGAAGTTCTTGATATTTTGCTTAGTAAAGGGCAAGAAACCTATTATGGCTTATTTATTCACGTTGTTAAAAGGTTATTCTTGAAGACTGGGATATGGAAGCACATAATATGTAATCTTTGTTAATAAAGATCTATTTACTCCGCCATTTAAAGGAGCTGGTTATTATAGGATGCTCATGAGTGCCCTGAACAAGAGACTTTTTTCTGTTGTTCCCATGGGAAAGATTATCAAGCTGTCGGTAAAGGACTCATTTTCTTTAAATTAGAAATCACCGAGGTATCCTGTGTAGAGGATATTAAAAGTGAGCGTAGTCATGCCATCTTATTGCAAGATGAGCTAGAGGTAAGTACATCACTAAGGTTTTGAAATGATATGTCGAAATGCCAACTTTATGTGCTTTAAAAAATTTCTCTTCCAACACCTAGGGTTTTCATTCTGAAGCAGAAATCTAAGCTTGTCCTTTTAAACAATGATTTAGAGGAAGAAATTTAACACCCCCTGCTTGCAACATCTATTTTTCAGTAAATCTATACTTTCTCTGCCTTCCGCCATGTTATCAGTCATCCGCATCCCAGAGGAAATGCTTCAGGCTTGGGGTTAAATTAAGGTCCTATCTCTAGTGATTGTCTAGAAAGCTGTCTACATTCTCAAACAAACTTATCTGCATTATATACAGCCATAAATGCTTCCTGCCAAGCAGAGACACTTTTTTTTTTTCTCCATTGATGCCAGTGGTAAGATTACTACTTGCCAGTTGAAAACTAAAAGAAAAGCCACAATTACATTTCATTATAAATTGTAAATAGGTTGAATTCAATCAACCTAGTTCTGGGATACTGAAATCAACATAGGATACAGGATGGCCTATAGTCTCACTTAAAAAAAAAAAAAACAGGTCTAATGAGATTCACTGTCTTCCTATTTTTCAAAATAATATTCCATAAATTATACTACATCATACCATCTTTCTTTAACAGTTCAGTGATATCTCTTCTGCTCATGTGGGTTAAGCATAGCATCTGACAAGACCCCTTGTTTGACAATTTCTTGCTTAACAAAAAATAGAGAAACATATGTAATATAAATTAGTTTTACTCAACAGAAGAATTGTCTCAGACATCAGGGTTAGTCCAGGTAAAAGGTAACTAAACTTTTTGATAAAAACATGAAGCATGTCCAACACACATACACACACACACACACTCTTTTTCTCCCCTTTTAAACCAAATCTATTTAAGTGCTCTTCGTACATACGGACTGTCAAATGCATATGGTTTTATCGCCTTCAGTGAGAGAGAATTAACAAGCCACTATTTTTAGGAGCTAAACGAAGCCCAGGTCACAAAGTAAGAGTGGCTGCACAGTAATTTGCCATAAAATCTCTGTGAGGAGTAGCAGTAGGCATTGCAGAAAAATCTCTGAGCAGGACAGGAGTAGTTTATCCTGCTTCACTAGCAAACCACAGTGCAGTTGCAGGGAGGGAGGGAGGGATACTTCATACGGTATGCTTGGCTACTAAATTCATTAACTCATCCATTCAGTAAATATATACTGAGTACCTACTAGGCACAGTTTTCCAGCCCTGGGGATATGGGAGTAACACAACAGATGAACTCCATGTACTCATGGAGCTTATATTCTAGAGGGAGAAGACAGATAAACACACACACACACACACACACACACACACACACACACACACACACACACACACACACGCTTGACAAAGATTAGTGCTAGAGAGAAAAATGGGGTAGGGGAGGACACTGTTTTCTATAAGGGGCTCAGAAAAAGTCTCGCAAGTAAGGTAACATTTGAGTAGCTATCTTTACAGAGTGAGGGACCATGTGGAGGCCATGTGTGTATATATAGGGGAAGAGCACCGTAAGTAGAGCAAACAGCAAGCACAAAGGCCCTGGGTACTCAGAAGAGCAGGAAAGGCAGTGTGTCTGGGTTGGAGGAAAAGAGGTAGGGGGTGAGGGCAAAAAGTTGGTGGTGGGCTCTAAGATGATCTGTGAGTAAGCTTGAGATAGATCATGGAGCACCTTGAAGGCCACTGTGAGTACTGTGAGCACTATGAAAGGGAGTACGGTGGCTGACAAAGGTTTTTAGAGCATGACTATGTCTGCTGTGTGTAGAACAGACTAACGGGATGGAGGCAGAACCAGGAAGAATAGTTAGGGCGCTACTGCAACCATCTAAAGTAGATGGGGCTTGGACCACAGCACTGAAAACAGAGGAGGTGAGAAGCGGTGAACTTTTAGATACTTTGTAAAAGAGCCTAAAGAATTTATTGTTGGACTGGATGCTGTGTTGCGATAAGGAGCACTACAAGGTTTCTGGCTGGTAAAATTGGAAACATGCAATTGCCATTTACGGAGATGGGGGTGACATCAGGGGAGCAAGATGCAGGGATGGAAGCAGCTGGTATAAACATGATAGGTAGAGTCAAGTTTGAGATGCCTATGAGACACGCAGTTGGAGAGGTCAATGAGATAATTTGATACATGAGCCTGGAATGGAGGGAAGAGGTCCAGGCTGGAGACAAAAACGTTAATGTCATCCAAATATGTATCAATACAGCACTTAAATCCATGAGATTGGATGAGCTCACTGAAGAAGCACATGTAGACAGAGAAGAATTCAGATTGTTGAGCTTGGCAAACTAGGAGGTTTAGAGAGCTGAAAGGTGGGGGAGGGTGCGCAAACAAAACCAAGAAAAGTAGCTGGGGAGCTAGGGAGGCTTCTCAAGCAAGAGAGTTGTTCCAGAAGTCAAATGGAAATGTTTTGAGGAAGGTGTAACACATTATGTCAATTCTGCTGATACAGAAAAGTGAGAGTGGGACAGAGACATGACCACCGGGGTAGACTATGAAAGTCATTAGGGATCTCAGCTAGAGCTCCATCGGTGGGGTGACGAGTACAAGACTGCAGGGAGGAAAGGAGCTAGCACGTGTCTTGTAGGAGTTTTACTGTCAAGAAGGGTATAAAAATGGGTTAGTACCTACAGAGGGGTCTGGGTGGGGTTATTTTTAAGAGGGAAGACATCACAATACGTTTGTACAGTGATGAAACTGATCTAGGAGAAAGGAAAACCTTCAGGACACACGAGAGAGAGGAAATAAGAGCACACATGTATCCTGGGTAAGCGCCAACATCTATTAATAAATTCCACTTCACAGACCACAATCCCGTGTGGTCTTACAAGTTCACGTCAGTTTACATAAAGAGAAATGGGCCAGGGGTTGGACTAGACGACATCAAACCTCCCTATCTAGCTGATGCTAGGATTGTGTATTTTCAAAAATCTAAATGTATATTCAAAACTAGGGGTGATGGTCACTGTGTAAAGCAGAACCATGAATATATCAAAAGCATCCAAAGTTCAGTTCTCCTTCTTTCTGCTGATAAAAGTCATGTCCAAGTAAAAAACAGATGGTAGGGTTGGTCTTACAAAAAAAAAAAAATAGGTGAAGAAAGGTAAACACACATTTCTTTTGGGCAGTGTTGGTTCAGACTGAATTCAGAACCGGGAGACATGAAGGAAACAACTCTACCATAGCACTATCAAAGCTTATGATTTGTTTCATGGTGTCTTGGGGAGAATGACACGGCCTGAGGTTGCAGACAGAGCATTTGAATGAACACAATTTTAGGGACCAATGTTTATGTCCTATCACGAATGCCACAAGCTCAGTCCCTTTCCATGTGCCTCCCGTGTCCACCTCTGAATATCTAGCCCATATGGGAAGGTATGTCTCTTTTTTGCGACCATCTATTGAGACATGTGATATAATCCAGTAGCCCTACTGTCTGATCCACGTTAAGGTAATATCCTCTTAGAAGTTTCCTTCATAGTTTTTGTAAGTGGATTTTAAAAAATTCAACTAGACAATAGGCTAGAGCAAGAACAATTTCCTAGAGTTCTGCACCATGATGAGAGCTAGCGCTTTGTTCTATGAAGCATATGCTTTCTATGTGGCTAGTCACTAGGTTCTTTCGTGTTGCTAGAAAATAGGTATTTTGGATAACCTCAATGGTAAGGTATTTACTGCCAGGATACACAGGAAAGTAAGGAAGACAAGAAACAATTTCAACTGTTACATATCCAGATATTGTGAGATGGCAAGGCTATTCAAGAAATAGGACAATATTTAAAAGACCTTATATTCCAGTGAATGTATAATCCATCTCTTGCCCTGATCTTCGGGTGACATTATCCCTGTGTTTGTTTAAGTCATTACCCACAAAAACCTCTCTGTACTCCCCTCCACTTTAAAGCTTATGCATGGTTTTCCAGCCTGGGAGATGGCTTATTTCCGAATCTATGTATTTTGGCCTCTAACTGTAGCAACAACTATTCACCCTCCTCAAGAGAAAGGCTAAGATCGATTTAATCATTTTCCTGGTTTTCCATCAACATTATTGGCTGCTGCTTCTTTGTGGACTCATTTCCAGATCCAAAATCTTCCCCATCATTAAATGTTGTGGTTTTTAATGAATGTCAGTCCTGGTCTCTCTTCTCATTTCCTGCTCTACTGTCCTCCAGGTGATGTCATTCTGCCATGCTCTTGGCTTTGACTAATATCCATGCCCATGCAATTTCAACTGCTCAGCTGCTTCTCTCTCTCACCTACCAGCTCAAGTGTCACTTTCTAGAAGAAGTCACATTTGCCCCATTCTGCCTCTCACTATGACTCCATCTTCCTTATAATCTGTTGTGACAAGGACCCATTTTGACATATATGTAGTACACTTGACTACTATTTATTTCTCTTGCTAAACTGTAAGACGCATGAGGGTGGAGCCTGTGTCTGTTTGGATTAAGCACTGCGTCACCAGTTCCCTGCAGAGCATTTGGCACTTCACAGGAGTTCAAAAATTAATGAAGTATCAAATGAAACTACCTCTAATTTAGATTTCTCCCAGGGAACAGAGTTCCTGTGCTCAACAGTGTCACAGGCAGGCCCCCGGGTCTGATGTATCAGCAGAGATCTGACCAGTGGAGTCACGTTGAACAAAACAAAGAATCTTCTCCATCCATTTTCTTTGGAAGGAAGTTTGGGGAGTGGTAGACCTGCAGGCTAATTTCTAATACTTTATATCATCTCTATTTACAGCTTATTAACAACATCCAGTTTTTCCATATAGGACTAAGTCAGCAGCTAAGAGTATAATATATATTCATCATTGTAACTCCCAGTAACATACCCCTGGGAGATTAATGTATGTCAATGACTCACTATACTCTATAAATATTTATTGACAAGATACACCAGGATAAATGTTATGGAAAAAACACACAAAATAGAATACCGTTTGGGTGTGCTTTGATTCTCAAAATTTGGAGTTGCTGAGACAAAGAAGTGTTTTCTTTCTTTCATTTAAAGATATTACACCAGAGGAAGTATGTCAATCATCTAAGATTTAATGACCTTTTTTTCTTAGAGTTGCAAATAATCCGATCCCAGATAACTGGGCTCTACACTGTTTTTTTTTTTTTTATCAAGAAAATCATTCAAAATTTTTATTAGTTTTGTTTTGAACTATCAGCACTGGTAAATTAACTGGAATAAAAACTGTTTAATAAGTTATTAGCTGTAGCTAATTCACAGTTGATAATTAGAAACAAGTCTTTCTCTTGCATTGGTATGCTGTGTTATTGATTTAACTTTCATTTTCCTGGTCATTTTTTTCCCTATAAACTCTGTGGAGTCCCTTAAATATCCTTCCTGCATTACATCAAAAATAAAAAAATAGTTCAAATCCAAATGCAACTAACTTTATCAATTTTTTAGAAGTGAGCAATGTTACTATTACTTAAAAAAAAAAAAAAAAAGATTGTTGACATATCCAAAGCATTAGATACTATACCTGGCAGGGGTGAAACAAAGGGCTACAACTAATTACTATTTTTTGTTTCCATACCAAAATAATGACTTTATTAATGACATTATTAAATAGTAAAGAAAATTAAATAAATTAAAATTTTAAAATAAACCCAAATACAATTATCCAGATATTACAAATGGAGTAATTTGAGGAACATGGAGATAGAGGAACAAAGAGATAGAATTTTATGGAAACTATGTTATTTTTTGAAAAGTATGAGATTAATTTTTCTAGTCGAATGAAAAGAAAGAAATGTAAATTACTGCATCACAAGTACATGTTTCACTTCAAGAAAAAAGATTATGAAAAACCTAAAGAGATTGGAGTTCTTAGAAGTCCAATTCTTGGGGTGCCTGGGTGGTTCAGTCAGTTGAGTCTGACCTTGGATTTAGGCTCAGGTAATGATCTTAGGGTCCTGAGATTGAGTCCAGCATCAGGCTTTGCACTGGGCGTGGAGCCTGCTTAAGATCCTCTCTCTCTTTCTCCGTCTGCCTCTCCCACCTGCTCACACACACATATTCTCTCTCTCAAAAAAATAAGAGGGGAAAAATCAAATTCTTAAACTTTAGTCAGTATTGATCCAGGGCCTGCTACGAAAGATGTTGACATCTAAACATGAGGGCATCCAAAAATGTTCCTCTCATTCTTTCCTCTTTACCTCCTGGTTTTTGATAGTTGTTAAGGGTTATAACATTTACATTGTATTCTATAATCATATTTCCCTAGTTTTTACAGTCTAGATGGCATATTTGTCTACTTGTATATATCCATTTCTCTATTCTTAAGTTCTTTGTTTTTATTTATTTAGAAACAAAACTTTTATATTTAATTACCTTTTAAAAGATGGTTCTTTCTTGAGGTGTTTCTACTGCAATGCCCATTTTTTTATGTATCCAATCAAGGTCCAACAGGGAATTGGGACAATCACTCCAGGCGTTTCAAGAAGGGTGGAATTTGATGGAAGGAGTTAGATGTTGACTAAATTGCTTAAAGAGATCAGTGCAAGACAAGGAAGCTGATGTTTAGGAAATTGGGAAGGACAAAAACCTGAGGAGGCCACCACTGACAACTTCACTGGCCTCTTGCACCATGAGTACTCTCCAAGAGGATGCTGAGAAGTTGCCACGGGCCGGAACCCACGTGCTTGCCTGCTGCCAGCACCAAGCCATGGTGGCTTCTGTGTCTGTTCTGCCTTCTAAATCTCGTGCAAGTTCCTCTCATTGGCAGAGTCCAATCTGGAATGCTGCTGGCTGGGATGGGAGAAAATAGCATTCCCAGTCTTCATACCTTAAAATATGAGGGCGTTGGGTGGGGACATAAAAGGGTCAAATAATTCCTGGTTTCCAACCAGACAACTGTGATTTATTTTAACATTCTGGAAACATGTATTCTTTTCCATAGAAATCTTCACCTATGACTATTGGCATTGAGTATGGCTGGCGAGCCTGCTTAATTTCTTCCCATCCTCCTACTTTATTATTTTTTTAAAACCTGGAGAGCAAAGAGCCTTATTTTTGAACTTCAATAATATCGTTTAGACTCTTGCTATTTGTGTCTAATTATATTATTATTCCCAAGTATGTAGTAATTCGTCTGTAAGAAGAATATGTTTTTTCTAAGCTCTTACCACAGTTGGCCATATGGTTTGCATAGACCAATGGAATTTGAGGAGAAATGGCATGGCAGCATGTGGACATTTCATTCTGGTAGTATTTTCATTTCTAAATATCTGTTCTAAGGCAAGGTTCAACTATAAGCACAGAGGTGTATACAGGTGTTCATGCACCACTATTCATTTCTAACAGTAGACCATTGGGAATAATAGGGTAATGATCAAATAAATTATAGGACTATCCAGAATTCAGACTACTAAGCATTATGCTTGCATAGGTCTATATTTAGAAGTTGTAAAGATCTTCAAGAGATTGTTAAAATATTGTTAAATTGAAAAAGCAAGTTGCAGGGGGAAAATTATGTATTAAAATTTCAGGTATGTGAAACACCAAATTTATGTATTACATATGTATATACAGGGCCAGGAAAAGGGAAAAGAATACATTTAATCATGTTAAATATGGTTACTTCTGGAGTGGTGACGGTTTTGGAGTCTGAGGAACGGGGTAGGTGATTCTGTATTGTTATTTTCACAATGTATTTGTGTTACTATGTAATAAATAAACTAAAAGCTAAAAGGACACCTGATTGTTTAATGGATAATCCTTAACACTATTTGATAGGTGATGTGAAGAGAGAATGGGGATGAAAGAAGCAAAAGGAAACCATCATTTATGGAGTAAATAGGCCTGTTGCTGTGTCATGCATTCTACTTAGTGATGTTCATGCCAGTCTGAGAAAACAGTGTAATCCACCTGTTAGAGATGAGGAAATTGATTTCATAATCTTTACTTAATCCAGTATCACACTATTTACAAATGGCAGAGCCAAGATCAAGACCAAAGGCCTCTCTAACCACCATACTGTTGCAGTTCATAAAACAAGCCAATGGTGGTTATATAGGTTTCATTCATCTTGTAACAACCACAGTAAGCTATGTGTTTGGAAGTGAGTGACAAAAGGATTGGGCAGCATGGATAGGATTTCCAAACTAACCTTGCACTTCTCTAAGTCTTTATGATCTTTTTTCTTCTGCTTCTTCCATACTTGTTTATTCTTCTTTACCAGATTCCTGCACCTAGATATTCCTTGACTTTAGAGTTATTCATTTTTCTTTTAGAAAAATTTTTCTCTGGGCCCAACAGAAATTAAATGACTTTACGTGGACTAAACTTAGAATGTATGAACCAAGAGCATTTGATATTTTAATAATAGATCCCATTCGAGATGATCATAAAGGTTATTTTAAATTTACCAAAGGGAAAATTCGCTAGTCCAGATACTATCCCAGAGAATTTTATGAAGTTTTTCTACCTAATTTTAGCTGCTTTCTTAACTTGGGCCATCAAACCAAAATAATAATTCTTGTATATACTCAGCAAGTTAATATTGAGCTGGGATTTTCAGGAAGACATGACAAGAGTTCATAACTTTGTTATTTGTCTAAATAACTTCATAAAATCATACCAAGAATACTAATAGTGCTATAAATTGTATGGATAACATAAATGAAAGCATCCTACTCTATTTCATAACTATTGAAGGGTAGATTCTGGTAATTTACATAAAGACTTTACTAGTTTTCCTTAGTTACCAGAGTGTAATAACCAATATTTTTATTTTTTAGTCTCAGAAACTTAAATAGGAGCAAAGGCCCTTCTATTGGTGTGTACAAAGAAAGGACAAGAGATAAATGCCAACAAATCTAAATGCTCATCCTTTGTTTTAAGGGGTAACACTGTCTAGGTTTTAGAACCCTTTCCCCCTCAGAATGAAAGTATTAGAATACGTATGGGATTGATATTTCCCCAAGGCAATGAATGCCAATTGTATCTGCCTCAATCCAACTACAACTCGTACTTTTATTATGCTTCTCTCCACCCAAGTCCATAAAGCTTCTCACTGACTCCAGCTTCAGTCTACCAGAGAGAAATCATGTCTTGCAATTCTCTCATTCAAAACTATTATACTGACCTTGAGACACTGATCTCTTTGGCGTACAGACTCCCACATCCCAGTTACAGAAAAGGGGATCTATATTTGGCCAAACTGTTTCATGTGACCTAGACAGACAAAATTAATAATTCAAATTAGTCTCTGGCTGTGACATATCTATCAGTAAAAAGCTGTTGGACATTTCCAGATAAAAAATTCTCACCATGTGAGCACTGGAACTGTGTGTGTTTTCCATGAAAGAAAGACTAGAGCAACATTTTGAAGGAAAATGACTGATACAAAGGCTCTGAACTTGTTTTACCCTTTTCATCTCAATCCTCCAGGTTAGGTAAGTGACAGAACTTTAAAGAAAACCACATTCCTGAATTAAGCACATAAATATCTATGAAATAGTTTGAATTGGTCAAATTGAACAGAAAGTCCTAAGGAATCTTCAAATGGTGGCATTAAAAAGGATTTTAGAGATTACATAATTCAAATCCCTGATTTTCCAGATGAGGAAGCAGCATCCCAGAAGATAAAGGAAATTGTGCAAGCCCAAAATGGGTAATGCAAAGCAAACTGAGACTTGATTTAAGTTACCTGACTCCTAATGTAATTCTATTACATTACATAATTACACAATTCTATTCAAACTGCGTAATGAATCACCAATAAAGAGTTTGATGACATTGAATTGAACGGGAATTTTGAACTTGGGCAAGTATACTTGGGGAATAAGTATGTTGTGCTGAATGGGTACAATAATTGATGCTATATCAATATAATGTCCATATTTTAATATATAAAATATTGTAGGTGTCCTTGGATATTTATATTATAAATTTATACAGGTTTATAATTTCCTATCTCGCTTTGGGCTTTGACACCATCTATTATTCCGTGTGTGCAGTTCTTAATAATACAATCACAATCTCTTATATTACTTCTTTGGAACTTCTCAGCTTTCAAATTTTACATTAACCACATGAATGTATTTTTTCCATTTTGCAAAGAACAAAATTGAGTCCCATAAATGTTAAGCAATTGGAACTAGGATCTGTATCTTCACACTTTCTTTCTAGCTTGATAATCAGGTTTGTCAGTCCCATAAAGGGTCATAAAAATTTAAAACAATCACTTTGGCAAGCCAAGGTATCTTTTCAGCCTATCATTTGTTCTGTCTCTTCATTTTCAGATGACTAAAAAAGATCAGTCTTTAGGCAGAGACTCCATGTTGGTTTAGCCAACACTTAAGCTTCATGGCTGTCTCCCTTTGCAATCATTTTTCTAAAAGACCATTTATTGTTAAATTAAAAATATTTCTTGCTGCTATGACTTATGACAATTCCTTTTTTACCAGGAAGGCTAACTTGGAGGACATTAAAAGGGTAACCCTCATCTCATGGATGCCTTGATATCAACAGTTTTGACAATACTCTGACATTTGTCACGCCATTTGACTCACTAAAATTACAGGATTCTTTCATTGATTTTGAATACTACGATATATGAGATTCATGTGTGATTTTGAGTAACAAAAAATACTTGATGAATTTAGGAATATTATAGGCTAAATCTTGAATGCAAGCAAAGTGATTATCACATGTAATTTCTGAGACTACTTGACCACCTCCTAGCTATTTAATAGCAATGACTAAATGTAATTAATGCCCAATCAAAAGTCATTTTTTACATGACTTAACTTTGAAGCTATACATGATAACCAAATAAAAAAAAGGCCAAATAATATTAAAAATATAAAATTTGGTATATATCATTGGATTAAAGGCTAAGGATTTCATGTATGAGAGATGACCTCTATATAATCTACTTGTTTGAAAAATCAAAGATCAAAATTGATTATACTAATAAGCTGTTAAAGTAATCATTGATATTTATTTTGATGTTAATGAGTGGTCAAATTAGGTAAAAGAGAGGAAGTATTCCATTCTTGGTATAAATATGTTCCTTCTTACTTTTCTAATTTTCAGGTATTTGCCGTGATACAGGTTTGGTGTGCCCCCTACTATTTCATCTCCTTGTGTGACAGAATTGTAATTTGTTCTTAAACTTGATGCAAACCAACCTATTCCTTACTAGCTTCCATGACTAAAGGTAGAAGGTGCTTCTTCAGCTTTCTCATCAAACCAAGTTGTAAATGATAGCTACAGTCTTGTAAAGCATAAGGATTTGCAAAGAACCTTGACAAAACAGAACTAAGAAAACAGCAAAATTGTTTTTGGCAGAAATATGGTAAATGAATTACCCATTGAAGAGCCACCTGAGTTAAAGCTAGAGGTTTTACAATAATTTTTTTACATACAATTTTGCTCAGAAAACTCCAGTAGCCATTTCCAGTTTCTTAAAATAATAAAAAGTTTAAAGAATTGTCTTCTCTAATCTGCTCAACTGAGAAAATTTAAAGACATATTAAAATCAGTTTCACTTAAAAAATTCAGTTTTCAAATGAAAGGCTGATTGCAATAATTGACATTAAGTGCTGTTTTGAGTAGCAAACCAGTGACTTCTTAATTGACATTAAACAGAAAAAGTTTGTGAAATGATATTAAATTAACATTTACATTAAATTAATAAAAAATAGTTTGGAGTATGAGAACAGAACTTTCCCATTAGTGGGAATTTCCATTAATAGAGTTGATATTAAATGAACTTGACAATCGTAGGCTTGGGGAAAAAGATGTCTGGCTGCCTGGAAATGAAAGAAACTCAGTGAGCAGGGAAGAAACTGCTAGAAATGGCATCAGCTTCAAGAGAAAAGACTTGATTTTTGTTAATGAGCTAGCTAAAGAAATAGCACGAACTGCTTAGCAAAGAAACAAAAATGGAGGGTCTGTTCAATTGCCCAGAGAAAATTTTTTTTTTTATAAACCACAGCTTTCAAAAGCTGATTATCATCATGTTTTGGAAAAAGTAGTTTGGAGAAAAATTCCTTCAAGAGGAAATAGAAATGGGATATCATTTTCAACAGGCATGATTTAAGAGAACGATTTTAATGACTAGTCAGTTTTGTGATATTTGTTTCTTAGGTTTTATGAGCATCAAGCTAAAAAATAAAGCCTCAGATGTTTATTGAGGTATTGAGATATTGAAGTACTAAATGTTTAATCTATGCTTACATAATCATTCTATAGGTGTGCATAGGTAGTTTTACCTCGATGAAGAGAAAAACGTAGGGAGAAATTTCTGTAACCACTGATCATCCAAATGCCTCCTGTTAAGGCCTTACTATGAAGATTAAGTCCAAAAACACTTTGCAAAGTTCCTATAATTATGCTTCAAAATGCTGTTTTCCTATTAGCACCATCAGGATTATCATATGACAGAAATGACAGATCGTTGCAATGACTGATGGTTTTAGCACACTGCCTATTTCCAAAAACAGAGGCTTCAAAATACCCGATACTCATTTCCACAGGACTCAGCTACTCAGATACAGCACCCTTCATCTTACTTCTGAAACTAAGGACATCAACAATGATGGACAGGACAAAATGTTTTGGTTGAACGCCCATTCCCTGGGATGGCATGACCCAGGTGGAGCGAGCTATGGCATGCATCATCTTGTCACTGGTGTTGGTGGCACAAATTACAGAGAATGGTGGCCGTTCGTGGTGTTCGCATTACAGTAGGTCCGCGGTGTGTTTGGCTGTGGTACTGGCTTGTATGGCTTCCCTCTGTTCTGAACTAGGTTGGCCCATGGTCTCAGTGAGTCTGTGACTTCTTTTTTCAAGTTCAATCATTTCCTTTTCTCCGGAATAAGTCTGAACTAGTCCCTCTTGGTTGCAACTAAGAACCTTACTGATATAAGTAACTTGCATTGAATTACATGGGAATATAATAATATATACTGGGTATTCAATAAATATTTGTTGAGTGAATCGAAAACGTGAGTAAGACTCTTGATTCTCAAATACAAATTTACCTTATCTTGACACTAGTGTCAGAGCTAATAAATGAAATGTCTCACGGAAATGTATAAGCACCCTTGAAATACCTTTACCAGTGACAGGCAGACAGCTGTGAGCCTCTCAGGGAGAATGGCCTGGAAAGTCGTACTAACACTCCAACGAGAAGCTTGAAACTCTTGTGATCTGCATTGCAGGGACATGTGTGCAAAACCAAGGTGAGGATAAGAGAAGCTCATGGTACACCATCTCACAATCAACAAGTAATTTTGGTACTTCTCCTTCAAAGAATGCTTCATCTACTAACCTTAATTTCTCCTTTGTGAAAAACATACCCAATGCAGACGTAATGATCTATTAGCAATGAAATGCATATGACAGGGAGTTTCATTTATCCTCCTTCTTGTGGTTTGCATTGTCTTAAGAAAGCCATCGCTAAAATTACCACCTCCTATTATGTATTGACTGTTAATATCTTCTGCTTCAAGTACAGTTTTTCCCAGCATAGGCATTCCATCCTTTTGTTATTAAAACAAAACAAAACAAAACAAAACAACTGTAGTGTTTACATCTGTTCCCCTGGTTACTTTTAGTTACTATTCTCCAAAGGATAGAAGACCATTGTCCTCAGAGTTTTTTTACACTGTTTCCACACAGGGCATGCAGTGACTTTATGGGAGAAGCTAGTAACTTCCTTTAGAACATGTTCGCTCACTACTGATGACTCTCCTTTGTTTTGGTGAAATACCACTTCATTAGGCCATCTAGTAATCCATCTCAAAACTCGACAGGACAGAGAATGTCATCCAAGAACTTAGAATAAAATTGCAAATCAGGGAAATACAAATAAAAACCACAAAGAGATACCACCTCACACCAGTCAGAATGGCTAAAATTAACAAGTCAGGAAACAACAAATGCTGGTGAGGATGCGGAGGAAGGGGAGCCTTCCTACGCTGTTGGTGGGAAAGCAAGCTGGTGCAGCCACTCCGGAAAACAGTATGGAGGTTCCTCAAGAAGTTAAAAATAGAGCTACCCTATGACCCAGCAATTGCACTACTAGGTATTTACCCAAAGGATACAAACATTGTGATCCAAAGGGGCACCTGCACTCCAATGTTTATAGCAGCAATGTCCACAACAGCCAAACTATGGAAAGAAATGAGCTGTCCATTGACAGATGAATGGATAAAGAAGATGTGGTGTATACAGACAACAGAATATTACTCAGCCATCAAAAAGGATGAAATCTTACCATTTGCAATGCCATGGATGAAACTGGAGGGTATTATGCTAAGTGAAATGAGTCAGTCAGAGAAAGACAATTATCATACGGTTTCAGTCATATGCAGAATTTAAGAAACAAAACAGAGGACCATGGGGAAGGGAGGGAAAATAAAGTAATATGGAACCAGAGGGAGGCAAACCATGAGAGACTCTTTAGGAAACAGAGAGTTGCTGGAGGGGAGGTGAGGGGATGGGGTGACTGGTTGATGGGCATTGAGGGGGGCATGTGATATAATGAGCACTGGGTGTTATATGCAACTGATGAATCACTGAACTCTGCATCTGAAACTAATGATATGCTATATGTTGGCCAATTAAATTTAAGTTTCAAAAAAAGAAAAAGAATAAACTTGCAAAGCCAGTAGCTAATGATACAATAATTAGAATATGTCAAATTACTGTTGTAGACTATAACTGTGGGTGTAAGAAAGAAGAAGTCAAGGAATACTAGAGCAAATGGGAGTTGATATTGAGAGAGTGTGAACTACAGTATGTAAAGTCCCTTAACAAGGTGGACTCTGGCCCATGGATGTGTGGCAATGGGGGCGGGGTGGGAAGATGCTGAGAGGTGGGGATGTTTGACCCTTCAAAATTTCAATGAAATATTTTCCTGTAACTGGGTCACACATTGGGTTAAAGGGAAGTCTTAACTGGGCAGGTTTCTCCACTTATAAAATTAGGGCAAATGTCAATGTGATTTTAGATTTCATCTGGTCCTAATCCATTTGCTGTACAGAGGGTCATGGAAATCGGACATTTTGTTTAATGTTCACTCAGTTCTTCATATTACTCAAAGTCTAATTTTCTAAAAGAATAAGGAACCGAAGAAAATATTTGAAATTCCAGGAAGCAATGCAGAACCCCCAGGTGCCCATGATTAGAAGGAACTCAATAGAGTTCACTGTATGGTAAACGTCAACTAAACAGAGCTACAATTGTGAATTGGTTTGACTTGACAGCTACGGGGTTGATTTCCAGCCACTTCCCATTGGAGAGGTCAGCCTATCACAGTAACTAGGAATTCTTTTGTATTAGTCTCATGCAGCTTGGCAAGACCAGTAAATCGTTACAACTTCCAAGGTACAGTTTCTACATGGACACCATCAATCTTAACCTGGGGTTTTTATGACATGGAAATCACCTTCAGGTTTTGAGTCCTAAACATGCTTATCCTCACTTGCACTATGGAGGTTGATTTTATGGCAATGTTTTTGATAGTCACTGTTAACAAAAAGAAAGCCCCAGAAAACCAGACAACCTACAATGGATGAATCATGTTAAATACATGAACGCGCCAAGATGACAATCCTCAGGAAAGCTCAAGCATTTCAGATGTTGTTTTGGAAAATGTACGGTGAATCTTACTTTCCAATCACCATCAGCCTAAATGATAGCAATTCTTTGCTGAAGGCAATTTTCTGCTGAGTTTATATGTATATGTATGCCTGTTTAGCAAAAACATAAATTGCCAGATCTTATTTTTCGCAGGAAAAAAAGCCAGCTGTTGGGAAACGTGAATAGCTCCAGATTGAGGGTAGATAAAAGGAGCAGTGTGGGCTTGAGGAGCTCCTGACTGGCAAATCCAGGGCCTCGGCTCTTGTTCTTCTCTTAGTCGGGATATTTCTCATGTTATCCTCTCTCAACTTCTGTTCATTGGCTTTATTGTTACCATGTAACGTGCTCTATATGTCATTTAATCACAGTCTCTGCCAAACGCAAGGTCAGAGGTATTTGTTTTGTATAATGTTTAATCCCCAAACCTAGAAGGACCATGACACACAGTAGGAGCTCCCTAAGTACTTAAACTAAATCAGAGAGAAGCAGCTGCTGACTTTCCCTTCAAGAGCTGTCTTTCCCCAAATACTCAAGTCCCTACAGTATCTACTGACCTTGGAAGTCAAAGCGTGAACATGGAGGCAGAGTTTTTACATTTTCATCTAAAGCCACAGGAATGAGGGGGAAGTTAATGGGCCTGCCAAGTCAACAACAACCTGCGACCTGGAAGGTATTTGAATAATGAAGTGAGAGGGGAAATCGCAGGCCACCGTCTAAGAGTATTGAGAACTACCAAAGGGTGATAGCGCAGAGCAGAAATCCTTTGAGTATGACGACATTCGCCTCCCTCTCCTGGACGGAAGAGAATTTTAAGACAGGTGTATCCTAGTCTGTTTTGGATGATGTCCTGGGAAAACAGGAGTTTTTCTCTGCTTAGATTTCTGTCTCACGCTTTATACACTCGATTCCTTTGCTTCTCCGATCCCTATGACAGGCAGCATGCTACTAATGTATTTGAGTCCCACCACCTAAAAACAGATTTAATATTTTTGTTTTTTTAGTTGGGATTCCAGTATTGCTAGGGAAGAACTCTGGTCAGCTCAAATTGGACCAGCTGACTACCTGTGGGAGTGAGCTCTATTCGATGGACAGAGTCACACTGTATTAACATTAGGATGATTGAATATCCTCCCAAACGGGTGCTAAAGTAACTACCTAGTTTTTGAAATACTGTTTACTGAGCCACAAATGGTTTTCATTATAATGATACCATCTGCAAAATAATCTCACTCAGAACTGTCCCAAGAAAATATTCCTTCCAAAAGAATAAGAGTGATTTAAATCCATCTACAATAAAGCAAAACAAAACAAAAAATGACTTCTTTATGTCAATTATACGTTAAAAAAACAACAGAAGTTTTGAGGACCAAACAAGAGTAGGCACTCAGTGAATATTTGACAGATAAAGAGATGAAGAAGACTTGAGAATTTCAATGACCTTTTATTGCTCTGAGTTGTTAACAGGAGACATTCAACAACTGTTATTAAATCCTCTATTTGAGTAAGTCTGGATTCTGGCACCTGCTCAGCTGTAATGTCTACCCTGAGAATCTGTGAACATTTCTGAGATCCCTGGAGGAGAGATGAAACCTCTTTGAAACATTCCCTGTAACCAACCGAGTGAGACAGGGCTTCTGGACACGAGAGCTAACCTCTCTTGCCTACAGCGGTTCCTCTGGGCCTTCCATTCTACCATCCACTGGTTTAAATAACCTTCCTAAAAGGTCAGTCACCATCACATTCCCCACTACTGAACTGCGTCGGGTTCTACAGAGTATCCCACTGGAATCTAACTTCTCTGCTGATGATATCCAATTCTTTTCTTAGAGATGTGTATCCTTAGTTAGTTTGTACACTTGGGGATCCTGCATTTGTAAACTTCCATGGTATGTTTAATAGGTTTTGTATTTTTCTTCCCCCTAAATGACCAGAACTCTCCTTTCTACATATTCATGTACTTTAATCATTTCTGAGCTCTGGCTAAGATATCTGGCTCTGAAATCCCTTTCTATAAAATTTATTTTAATATGTTCTAAGTTTTAAATTTTTTATGAGTTGCCTGAAATTTTTTTCCAAAAGTATACTTAATGGTTAATAACTTTGAAATTGCTGGCAGCTTTAGTTGACTCTATCTTATAGAGCACAATATTTCTGATCAAGAAACTATTCCCTCTATAGATCTTGAAGGAGAGAAAGAAAATTCTGCTAAATCATGGTTATCACTTTAGATATTCTTATTTTGATTTTTTGTGTTGACAAAAATATTTCAGATGAAATACCTCAAAACCAGTGGGAAATCCTGGACAAATGCCAAACTGGAAGATCCAACAGTGGTGAACAGGACTGTCTCAAACCAACTGGATGTGCAGGTACTGTAATTAACAGGGAGACCCCTGTGAAAGCCATGTGGAAAGATCCAGAGTGAAGTGACTCCTGGAGTAGGGATGAGGGTCAAACAATCCCAGTGACTTTACTATTGGTGATAGAGGCACGGAAGAAATAAAAGGTCAAAACATCACTGTTAACTAGTCACACTGGAGAAAAGAGCTTCAAAATAGAGTCATGCTATTTTGACAGTTGGGGGTCAGTAGTGCTTGATATTTGAAACAACTTGCTGGCAGTTCATATGCATTCTTTTTGTAAGTATAAAAATACTGTGTTTGCCCTCTCAGAAACAGATGAAAGATGACAATTTACAGTTGGTTGCTACCAAGAGTGCAAGTCCTTTATATTTCTATCTCAGTGACATTCAGTTTCATTTGTGTGTGTGTGTGTGCGTGTGATTGTACAAGCTCAATAAGCTGTCAGGTGTCAAATGTAGAAAAACCTCTATTTCTTCTTCTGGAAAGAAGAAAGATTACTTAGAATATGGTCTCAATTATACACTGAAAAATGTTATGTATTTGCCTTTGACTAGGCAATGGTTAGAGAGTGCCTGACATTAACTTCATTCCCAGTCACGGAAGAGAATTTTAAGACAGGTGTATCCTAGTCTGTTTTGAATGATGTCATCTGCCTAACGAAGAATAGGTGATTTGGAGACATATCAGAAATGATGTCCATTTCCATTTTTTACTCACAGGATGATTAGTATCAGAGCCTTTTTCCTTCCTTCGTCCTCTGCTAATTTCAATGATTTTTAGTGTTTTCACTGTGCCAGACATTGCAGTGTTTTTACCTCTATTTTCTCATTTTATCCTTATTCCTATTTAACAGATGAGAAAAATGACACTAAATGGTGAAACATTTACTTCCTTCAGAGTCAGTTCGATGAGAACAGTGTTGGCAGACCAAGGACTGGTTTCAGGCTGGGGGGACTCTGAATCCTAGGCTCAAAACCACCATAGAATTCTGTCTTCCAATGCAGAGTGGCCTTTATTCCTATGACAGCCATTTTCCTTTTGAAAAATGCATTTAAGTTCATTCACCCTATGCCAGTTATGAGGCATACATTCTGACTCCTCTACAGGTGTCTTTCACATGTTTGTAACTGTATTAACTTCAGCAAGTCAGCCTGGTCTTTGGATTTGAATAATAACTCAAGAGCCTTACGTCATTACAAATGAGTATTTTGTAATGTATTCTACTCTTGAAGAATCTAAAGGTAAGACAATGAATTTATGTATTCAGTTGAAAGCTGTCTTTATAACCAATTTCTAACCATCTGTCTATACCTATCTTTTGGAAATTAACAGAAGAAGTCCAATTCTTCTTCCCTTTGGTAAGCTTGCCAACATTTTAAGGCAGTTATATTTTGTGCTATTTTTTGTTCTTTTCTATAAAGAAAAAACTTTCCAGATCATTGGTTGTCTACTTGGCTCCAATGAACTAACCTCATTTTCCCCCCAGAAAGGCAGAGGTGAAGCCAACAGCTTCCAAAGTGTCCCCCTTTCTAAGATCACACTTGTGGTTTTCTTTGAACTCTAGCCATCTCCAGATTTTACCCCAAGTTGATCTCACTGGCTCTATGCCTCATGAGTTAGAACATCACCGGCAGACTCCTCGAAGTCAGGGTGCTGCCTTGGTCCTTTTTCTCAGGAGGTATTCCATCCACCATGAGCGGACGACCCCAGGGGGTTGCTGCACCCGAGTGGAATGCCCTTCCTTCATGTCTCTTCTTTATTTCTTGCAACAGTCCTCTCAAGTAGATGTTACTGCTCCCGTTAAACAAGAAAATGGCCTACAGAGGGCACATATTGAGTGGAGCACTGGGTTTTATACGCAAACAATGAATCACGGAACACTATACCAAAAACTAATGATATAATGTATGGTGATTAACATAACATAATAAAATAAAATTTTAAAAAAAGCAAATGGCCTACAATAAGCCCTTCATAAAAGTTCTTCCCCTTTCTTTTTACCATTCTAACCTGCAGTTTAGAGCAACTACATGAACGTCCAACACCATGTAATCCAAGACTCAACACCAGCTCTTTGGATTCCAAAACCTCTTCACTTTTTACTAGATATGCTTCTTAAGCTCTGCATCATTTTCTTGAATGAAGTCATATGTGGAACTCAATGTCTAAAAAAGGTGAACGTGTAATTTAACAGAAATAATGTTGAGTTTCTGAGTTAAATTGAAAACATTTACTCACTCCAAAATCAATTAATAAGAACAATGAGGCCTCTTGGATGGGGAACACGAGCTTTTAGGTTGTAGTTCTAAGTATCATTTATAGTCACAGCATATCAAATTTCTTTTCTTATGATTTACATATGTACTTGTAGATAAAGTTTTAATTAAACTGATTCAGTAGCTTCAAAGTGGAACAACAGCACAATTTTGTTGAAAGTACAGTCATTAAGACTGAGAGGTGCTTACATTCCTTATCCTTGAGAGATGGGAGTGGGGCAGAAGGGTTCTGCAAAAGTACTACGTGTCTTCAAATATTAACTCTTTTAAGAGACCGGCCTTAGGCCAATGACTTAAACCTCACTTTCTTATCAGTAAAATAAGCACACTGTTAGGGCTCCACAGATATTAACTATTAGTTTTAGATATAAATATCGCAAAATATATTACAAAGTACAAGCTGTTCAACAGTAAATAATACATAAAAGTATCTATAGTATCATGATGAGTAAACACCGAAACATTCTTGGGATTGCCTGCAGACTATTACATAGAATGGGCTTGTTCTCCAAGCAGATCTTACTGGAACCTTTTTGGCCATTCTTTGAGCAGCACGAAGAATGGGAGCAGGGGATGTGATATCCAATTTTATTAGCACAAACATTCCTTGAACTGAAATTTCAAAAGGGCCAGTCCTGAGCTATAAACCTCTCAATAAATGACACATTTATAACAAGTCCAAACATGTTGCCAGTAGGGTAGATGGAGCTTTTTTCCAAAACTGAGTTAAAAATCAAGGTGCAAGTCAACCCCTATGTTAATATGCATTGTATCATCAATTGTGCTTTTCAGTTTTAATATGGATTCATATGTAATATACAGAGGTTGAAATCAAGCACTTTGGGTGGGACATCCTAAGTACCTATAGAAAACATTTTGAAAATTTCTGATTATGATATATCTTGAGGCCAGAGAGTTTCCTTATTAGCTGATCAATATTCCTTTCAAAATTGACATGTGCTTGCCTTTTTTTTTTTCTTTTTCTCACAACAGGCTCTATCTACTTTAACTAAATACGTCATCAAACTTCCCTAAGCCTATTTCCTTATAGTAAAAACAGATATGAATGGCGCTCTAAAGATTAAGTGAAATAATATTTATCATGTACTTACAAGTAACTACAACATGGTAAGTAGGTATTAGGTAACACCTATGGTCATTACGCACTATGGCTTTTTTCTTATATTAGGTATGTTTCTGTGTTTTGAAGTCTACACATTAGAAACATTATTCTAAGAAGGAGATTAGAAAGGTCTCCACAACTCTGTTGCCTCTCCAGAAGCAAATATAATTGATTTTACTAGCTTCAAACTCAACTTTCACATATTCAGGGAGCCAACTGTGGGGAACTGGCTTCAATTATATGTATGCAGATGGTTTTATAATTCAGAATATTGCCCATGTGGGAGAATTTGGTCGGTGAATAAAATAAGAAATTTAATGACACGATTGCTTTTTATGTGACCACAGATTTAACTAATTTAAAATGCTTGGTACTTGGTAGATTGAAGAGAGTGCCTGGTTTGAGTCTGAATCAATTTTGCTGCAATGAGAAAAGCATGGAGCAAACAACCTCCAAGGAGAAATAGAAAATCCTCTGCGAAATTTATTTTTACCTGTTACACAAGTAACCTTTACTGGTAATAGGATCTTCTTTCTCTTATAAACCAGGTTATTTCAAACACTTCAAGGTCGCTCTTGGTCGGCTACAAACAAACCAGAGCTCAAAAATATATTCCTAAATAATAGCCTAGAAAATAATTCAATTACAACATACTTTAATATAATCAGTTTATACAAAAACAAATATTAAAATAGACAATCTGTCTCATTAACATTCAGCAGACATCTCGCTCAGCTGGAACTGAACTTATTTCAGACTCATACATACAGAAATCTCAGATAGAGTACAAATATATGGGCATGCACAAAATTAATTAAAATACATTTTATAAGTGGTTAAGGTGCTAAGATTATTTCGGTGGGTGCGTCTGCATATTTTTATGTCATCCTCTGTCACTGCCTTTTCAAATTTGAGTAAATTATAGTTTTGCAAACCATAATTACATTGGCTCATGCTTGATGGTTATGCTTTGTAATACTGAGCCAATATTAATCAAGACTTCCTAAATTTATATCTCATTCCCTGTATGTCATGTTCCTGCTTATGTGCTTTGGATAATTATACTCATCTATTGCTTTTATTATGTGGCTGGTTACTCCTCCCTTAGGCCCATAGCCCTCATCCAACTTATAGTATTCAGACCACAGTTTAAAATATCCTTTCTTTTTTTCCTTTTGGCCAATACTTGTTACTGAGTGATACTTTAACCTTTCTGTCCACCATCCTACCTACTCATCAAAACCAGATTGCATTTTGTTGCAGAAGAAAGATGTGTTCAATATAACTTTGCCAAGAAGATGGTTATTGATATGTCTTTGAAGGGTAGCTGTATTGCTGATGTACCACTGGGGACTGGAGAAGCGAGACTTAAATTGCTTGTGGTACCAAGCAAAAGCAAAATGGTTTCTTTGCAATTTAAAAATCTGAAATAAAGTCGTCTCTACACCTTTCTCACATTTCAAAAAAGAATTGTGAGTAAAGAAGTGGTCCTTGGAAACAGTCTAAAGAACGAGACTATCATTATGGAAAATGCTATCCATAGGTGCCCTGAAATAGGTCACGGTCATAGTCTAAAGGATGTCATTAGATTTAAAGCTAACATAGTAAAATAATTTACAGTTGATTTCTAAGTCTCTTTAAAATTCCTGTAAAGTTATCTTTGCAAATGTCAATGCATATTTAAAATCCTTAGAAAGGCTACAGTAGCTCTCTGTGAAATTTTTTATTTCAGAGAGATTTCATTTGATGGCTTATACTAACTTAGGCATGGTGTGTTTGATACCTATGGAAGCCATGTGAAAGTCTCTGATTAATGCAAAGGAAAGTGAATGACTTGTACACATGGTAGGAACTTATGAAAAGTTCACTGAAAACATACATACATACATCTATCAGTTACATACAAATGAGGCTTCAAATGGGTGGCCGACTGAAATGCAAGAACACGCCCCTTTACGCTGTCCAATGAGACATGTCAACTTCAAAATATGCTTTTGCCAATGGCAGTTAGAGAAGATTCTCTTTTGGTGGCCCAGTCTGAGGTATAAACATAGTTTTTTAAGGCTTTCCTGAACAGCTTTATTGTTAAGGTTGAAAAACATTCTTGGCATTTTTTATTTCTTCATAATCCCTAATTAAAGAATTGCCATCTCAAATTAGTGTGTTTAGTGTGAACCAATTCAAACTGCTTATTTCCAACATTAAAGATTTGTTTTCCTTTCTTACTCTTCTCTTCTAAACAAAGTTCTTCTCTTAACTTTGCACGATGCATCTGGGATTTTTCACATTATTTTCATCATTACTGTCATCAATGAGAACACAAATGTTTATGGAGAACCTATCTTCACGTTTTAGTCCCCTGAGCTACAAACATCAAGTGTACCAACATATGTACAATTATAGACCAGAAGGAGAGAGAAAGGAATAGAATTTTTTTTTTTGAAAAATAATGGCTAACTTCCCAACTTTGATGAAAAAAAATAATTCAACAAACCCAAAGGAGAATAAATGAAAAAATCTATACTCAGGCACATCATAGTGTTGAAAATAAAAGACCAAGGAAAAAAATGGAAATGTCAAGTAGTCTGTGTAATATTCACACCCGTATTTCAGGAGATAGTGAATCTAGGGTGAAGATAAAAATTAGGGTGTTACCAGCATTTTGTTGGTACTTAAATCCATCAGAGTGGGTGACATATAAACAGGCCTCAGACTGAGCTCTGGAACACTATAGTATGCAGAGAACAAAACAACGAGTAGGAGCCAGCAAGATGGATTAAGAAGGAGCTGCCAAAGAAGTAGGTGGAAAATCAGGAGAATGTGTATCTTTGAACCCCAAGAAGGACAGCATTTCAAGAGAATGGTGTGATTAGTTGGGTAAAGAATCCTACAGCATGAGAACTGAGAATTGTTGTTAGATTTAGCAACATGGAGATCTTTGGCCAAGTGAGAGCAGTATGATGGCTTGATGGGGGAAAATGTTTATAGTGTAGGCTTAAGAGAGACTAGAATAAAAGAAATTGTATATATCCAGTATAAAGAAATATATGTTTTATTGTGAAGGTAAGAAGAGAAATGGAGTAAACATTCAAACTTAAGCTGTTACCAACTTAAAATAAAATGTTACTGATACAGATTGTTGTATGTAAGCCTCATGGCAACCACAAAGCAAAAACCTATACTAGATACACAAAAGAGAATGAGAAAGGAATCTAAAGATATCACTAAAGAAAGTCATCAAACCACAAAGGAAGAAAGGAAAAGAAGAAGAACAGAGGTGAAGTGTCCAACAGTCAGAAGACAATTAATAAACTGGCAGTAACTATATAACTATCATTAATTACTCAAAGTCAAGAAAAAGAGTGGCCAAATGGATGAGAAAACAAGACCCACCTACATGCTGCCTACAAGAGACACATTTCAGATCTAAAGGCACACACCTCTGAAAGTGAAGGCATGGAAAAGATGTTCCATGCAAGTGGAAACCAAAAGATAGCTGGGGTAGCAATATAGCTATCACACAAAATAGATTTTCAAACAAAGACTCTATTAAGAGACAGAGAAGGGCATTACATAACGATAAGGGGGTCGAATCCAACAAAAGGATTTCAGATTTGTAAACAGTTATACACTTGAAATAGGAGCCCCTGAATATATAAAGCAAACATTAACAGACTAAAGGGAGAAATAGACAGAAATAATACAAGAGTAGGGGACTTTAAAACCCCTCATTTAATCAATGGATAAATCATCCAGACAGAAACTCAATAGAGAAATATAAGCCTTAAATGACACATCACACCAAATGGATTTAACAGACATATACCGAACATTCCATCAAAAAGCAGAATACACATTCTTCCCAAGTTTACCTGAAATATCTTGAAGACAGACCACATGTTAGGCCACAGAACAAGTCTTAATAAATTAAACAAGATTTGAATCCTATCAAGCATTTTTTTCAACCATAACAGTATGAAACCAAGTATCATTTACAAGAAGAAAATTGGAAAATTCACAAATATGCACACAGTAAACAACATGCCACTGAACAACTAATGTGTCAAGGAAGAAATCAAAAGAGAAATAAATACCTCAAACATATGAAAATGGAAATAGAACATACCAAAATTTACGGAATGCAGTAAGAACAGATCTAAGAGGGAAGTTCATAGTGATAAATACCTACATTGAGAAAAAAGAAAAATCTCAAACATGACTTTACAACTCAAGTAACTAAAAACAACAAAAATCCAAATGTAGCAGAAATAAGGAAATAACAAAGACCACAACAGAAATAAACGAAAAAGAGACTAAAAAGCCAATAGAAAAGATGAAGGGAAACAAGAGTGTGTTTGTGAAGATAAACAAAATTAACAAGCCTTTCACTAAACTCACCAAGAATAAAACAAAACTCAAATAAAAAATCAATGAAAATCAAATCAATGAAATCAATGAGATAATACAACACACACCACAGAAACACAAAGGATCTTAAGACACTACTATCAACAATTATACACCAACAAATTGGATAATCTAGAAGAAATGGATAAATTCCTAGAAATATATAACTTTCTAAGACTGAATCATAAAGAAATAGACCAATTAGTAGTAAGGAGATGGAATCAGTAATAAAAAAATTTTCCAACAAACGTAAGTCCAGGACCAGATGGCTTCACTGGAAAATTCTAGCAAACATTCAAAGAAGAAGTAACCTTCTCAAACTCTTCCAAATATACAGAAAAGGAAAGAACCCTTCCAAATTCATTTTACAAGGCCACAATTACTCTGATACCAAAATTTGAGAAAGATATCACACAAAAAAAGAGAATTACAACCCAATATCCCTGAACATAGATGCAAAAATCCTCACCAAAATACTGGCAAAGTGAATTGAATAAAACACTGGAAAGATCTTATACCATAATCAAGTAGGATTTATTCCAGGGATTCAAGGATGGTTCAACACCCCTAAATCAATCACTGTGATATATACCACATTAACAAAATGAAGGATAAGAATCATATGATCATTTCAATAGATGCAGAAAAAACATTGGACAAAATTCAACATTCATTTTTGATAAAAATTCTTATCAAAACAGGTATAGAGGAAACATACCTCAACATAATAAAGATAATAAGTGACAAGCCCACAGGTAGTATCATCCTCAAAGCTGAAAGGTTGAAAACTTTTTTTTAAGACCGGAAACAAAACAAGGATGCCCACTCTGGCCACTTCTATTAAACACAGTATTGTAATTGCTAACCTGAGCAATTAGGTAGAAAGAAGAAATAAAAGGCAACCAAATTGGGAAGTGAGAAGTAAATCTGTCACTATTTGCAGATGATGTATTATATGCAGAAAACCCCAAAGGTTGCATCAAAAATCTGTTGGAACTAATACAGAAATAAAGTTGTAAAATACACTATCAATATATATAAGTTGTGTTTCTGTACACTAATAATGAATATTAGAAAGAGAAATTAAGAAAACAATCCCATGTACAGGTGCATCAAGAAGAATAAAATACCTAGGAATAAATTTAGCCAGGAGGTGAAAGACCTATACACTGAAAAGTAAATAACATTGATAAAAAAAAATGAATAAACAAATAAATGCAAAGATATTCTATGCTCATAGAAGTATTAGTATTGTTATAATGTCCATATCATCTACAGCAATCCACAGATTCAATGCAAGCCTTATTAAATACCAATGGCATTTTTCAAAGAACTAAAACAAACACTCCTAAAATGTATGTGGAACCACAAAAGACCACGAAAAGCAAAAGCAATCTTAACAACAAAGCTGGGGGCACCCCACTTCATGATTTCAAACTGTATTTCAAAGCTATAGTCATCAAAACAGTATGATGTTGGCCTAAGAATAGACACATAGATCAATGGAATAGAACAGAAAGTCCAGTAATAAATCCATGCTTATCTGGTCGATTAATTTATGACAAAGGTGTCAAAAATATACAATGGGAAAAGAGAGTCTTCAATAAATGGTGTTGGGAAAACTGGACAGCCCCAGGCAAAAGAATGAAACTGGACCACTATATTATACTACACACAAAAACTAATCCAAAATGGATTAAACACTTGAATTTAAGGCTTGAAACCTTAAAATTCCTGGAGAAAAGCGTAGGCAATGAGCTCCTTGATGTCTGTCTTGGCTGTGATCTTTTGGATCTGATTCCAAAAACAAAGGCAACAAAAACAAAAATAAGCAAGTGGGACTGCTTCAAACTAAAAATCTTCTGCACAGAGAAGGAAACCATAAACAAAATGAAGAGGCAACCTACTGAATAGGAGAAAATATTTGGAAGTCATCTATCTGATAAGGGGCTAATACCCAAAATATATGAAGAACTCATACAACTCAATAGCAAAAACAAATTTGATTGAAAAAAAAAAAAAATGGGCAGAGGAACGGAATAGACCTTTTTCCAAAGACAACCAACAGATGGCCAACAAGTGATGTTGAACATCATCACTAACCCTCAGGGAAATGCAAATCAAAATCACAATGAGAGATCACCTCACACCTGTCAGAATGGCTAGTATCCAAAAGACAAGAAATAACAAGTGCTGGCAAGGATCCTTGTGCACTGAGGGTGGAAATGTAAATTGGTGCAACCACTATGGAAAACAATATGGAGGCTCCTCAAAAATTAAAAAGAGAACTACCATGTGATCCACCAATTCCATTTCTGGGTATTTGTCCAAAGAAAATGAAAACACTAAACCAAAGAGATACATTCACCCCCATGTTAATTCCAACATTATTTATAATAGCCAAGATACAGAAACAGCCCAAGTGTCCAATGATGGATGAATGGATAAAGAAGATGTGGTATAGGTATACAAAAGACTATTTTCAACCACGTAAAGGAATAAAATCTTGCCTTTTGTGACAACATGGACATTTTGAGGACATTATCTTAAATGAAGTCAGAGAACAACAAATTAGCATATGATCTCATTTTTATGCGGAATCTAAAACAAAACACAAAAACCAAGTTCAGAGATACAGAGATCAGAATGGTGGTTGCCAGAGGTGGGGGAGGAGGGTATGGGGAGGGTGAAATGGGTACAGAGGGTCAACACATACAACTTCCAATTGCAAAATAAAGAATGAAATATAAAATCTATAAAATAAATAATTTTCTGTATGGCATGTTTGAAAATTGCTAGGAGAGTAGATTATAAAAATCCCCACCACAAGAGAAAAAAATTTTTTGTAACTAAGTATGGTGATAGATGTTAACAAGACTTACTGTGGTGATCATTTCACAACGCTGATACAAATATTGAATCAAGTTGTTGTTATGTCCAAACAGGTTATATGTCAATTTTATATTAAGAAAGAAGGAAGAAAAGAATTAAAATTGGACATATGCTGCACACACAAAAATTCAAATTTTCAAGGTTAGGAGACAAATGAAGTGAGTAGATAGCTGGCAGGAAGTGGGGAGTAAGCTTTATAGACAAATTGCTTTTTAAATGGGAAAAACAATTACATATTTGATTGCTATTGGCAGTAATTCAGTATAAAGAGAAAAATCTAATAATTTCTGTAATCATCCTCTTGAACTAAAGAGAGAAAATGGGAGGTGCACAAGTTTTGGAATGGTGTGAGCAAGGAACAGAGACACTTGATTCCCATTTGTGGAGTCACCATAAAGTGGGTACAAACGGCTCTAGGTCGGAGACTACTTTCATCACCATCCTCTGGGGAAACCATCACTTTTGCAGGTCATGAAAATCCTGAATCTACATTTGCTCTCTTGATCAATATTACCAATATTATCCTTAGAGAGCAGATGAATTATACAAGTCATCCTCTCTTTTTTTCAGGAGACTCTGGATGTACCCACATTTCTCTATGAACCAAATGCACATCTTTGATGGTTATTTCCCTTGATATGCAAAGACCCTCCCCCACTTTGTCTTTGTTGACGGGTGTGTTACAATTTTCTAGAAGGTTTGGTTGGCCAAAATAGGACCATCTAATAAGTAAAATATTAAATGTCAGTATACTAGTAATTAGTATTTGTATAGTGCTATGTGGTTCCCATAACATTTCCTATACTTTATCTTATTTAATCTTCAAAAATACCTAAATTGTAGACAGGTTTTTTTACTGTTATTTCTTGGATTAAGACCCTAAAATAAAGCGGCAGATCCAAGATAAAAACCAAACAACCAAACAAAACCTATGAAGTGGTGAATCCAGGATTCAAACTCAGATACTCTGATTTCAAGAGTATTGGAATATAAATTGCCATTTACCCATGAAAGCATTGGAATTTAAAAGTTTTTCAACCTAAGGGAGGAAACAGACAAATTCTTTGTTGAAGTAAGTGTTAGCCTTTAACAAGTTTACCAAAAATGTGGGAAATAAGAGTAATAACCCTGACAGTGGGGGCTACACGGGGTGTGAGAGTGGGAACTATGGGAAATTGTGGTAGATTTTCTGCCCAAATAGATTGCAATGTGTTTCTGAGGCTTTTGTTATTTTCATCATATCACAATCATTTGAAGAGAATTATCATTATAGCAGTCTTCAGTAATGCTATGATATTATTGCACTTACTACTGTATGTATATGCATTTAAATGCATGATGCATATTACTGTAAATCCTAACAGAGATTATTTTCATTTGACTCGATCAAGGTCAAGAGTAGATGTGAAGGAACCCTGTGTTAGGTGAAATTTACAAATGCAGTCGTAGTAGCACTTGGCTCCGATTCTCATCATGGAAAACGAAGCAGGTTTTATTGAAATTGCTGCTGAAATTAGGAATTGCACACGCCAGCATGCAGTCACTGCAGAACCAGAGTTAAAAGAGACCCGAATCAAGAGCGAGAGGGCTCATAGCAAAGTCTGCAGGATACAGATTTTGTGTCATCGTCTTTCTCTAACTTCCTCCAGTCCCGAGCTGTGGGCACGGCTGTCTACCTACTTGCAACTGGATATTTGCCTCTTTGAGGCCAAAAGAAAAATATAAAATTTAGGGTAATTTTTCTTCCAGTAAAATTAAGGGAAGTACCCAATTTATTAGGTAAGAGCTAATTTAACATGCATATCTAAACAACCAATCATTTGCACTTAATTTAAGGTGTTTCCCAACAGGGCAGAGCTGGCAAGATGATCTGACTCCTTGTGGGTCTAATCATTCTTTATTTCTCTTTAAGTCATCAGGAAGCCGGGCTCGGGCTTCTACGGCCTTTCCCTTTGCTGCAGGTGATGCCACCGGTGTGGTTATAGATCATTTTTGTTGCAGAAAGGAAGTGAGGAACCAGTGAATTGTAGCGGCTTTTAAAAAACAGTTGGAAAAAAAAATCAATAATAAATTATCTTCCTATACAGCAATTTAGGTTCTTTGCATGTCCCCTCTGACATGTAGATGTACTTGTAAATTGATTTAGTTGGGGACTGTAAAGAATCTCACTTGCTCCCGGACTGCCTAGTGAATGTGCATTAGCAAAATCAAAATAACCCACCTTGTCAGAGAGCTTTTCTAGGAGCTGTGAAATCCACCAAGTTTTTTTTTTTTTTTTTTTTTTTTTTTTTTTTTTATAGTTTAATGAGATAGGCCCTGGCTTCCATGGGGAGAGGCAGCAAGGGGAGTGCTTCGTAATTTACTGCTGTAAAATGATCAGGATTCATGTTGTCTATAAAACATGAAAAACATTCTTCATTCCTTACCAATTAGATCATAGTTACAACTCACAGTTCCTTTGAGCTTAAAAGAAAAAACTTAACTGCGAGACATAAATGAAGGCTGTGGTTAAATTAAACCCTTCAACAGCCCAAACAGGCTTGAAAGAAATGCCTTCTGGATGTTATTAACACGCATATTTAAGTGCTATTTTTAAATTTTAACTGCAAGCCATAGCTAGCACAAATGTTTAAAATAGCTATTCCAGCATCACAGCATTGCTCTCACATTTTTTCATCTTTACTAATTCTTTCCGATAATTATTTCACCTTTTATTGTTTGAAAACTTTTTGCAGAGATAAGGAACTTGCTTTGTGGCGGTAAAGGTATTTGAGGAAGCTGAACGTTATTCATGGCAATGTCCCTTTGTAGTAAAAAGTTCTATGATCCCATCCACGGGATCACATTTCCTTTTCCGTGAGTGTTCTAAAATGTGCAACAACTGAGAAGCCGAACTCAGTAAATTTTTAAATGTTTCATCTGTTGCTAAATATTGAAAGAATCTATTCATTGTAGAAAATTTAAGTATAACTCTAAGAAAGACAGTAAAAGCCATCCCCAGCAAACACTGTAAAATTTGGGTATAAATCTCTCGTGTGTGTGTGTGTGTGTGTGTGTGTGTGTGTGTGTGTGCGCACATGCGCGCGCACACACACACACACACACACACACACTAGAGAGAGAGAATATTTGGTTTTCCATATTGTCTATATCCCAGCAAATCCATTTTCTTATGACATTACATACTTCTAGAAACGTGATCTATTAGTTTGCCAGGACTGCCACAAAAAACACCACACAACGAGTTTCCTCAACAACAGAAATTTATTTTCCAAGTTATGGAAACTGCAAGTACAAGATCAAGGAATTGGTAGGTTTGGTTCCTCCTGAGGCTGCCTCGTCTCTTTGTTTCCACCTGGCCTTTTCTCTTTATACACCTATCCCTGCTGGCTCTTTTGTTCCTCACAGGAACACCAATTCTTTTTGATCAGGGTCCCACCGTTAACGATCTCATTTAACCTTAATTACCTCTTCAAAGGCTTTATCTGCAAATATGGTCACCTTGAGGGTTAGGACTCAATATATGATTTTGTGAGGACACATTTTATTTGGTAAAACAGGACTTTAGAAGTTCACATGGTATTTTAAATTCCAGATACCCTATATTTTAATAATTCTCCTGGTTTCAACAATTAGAATTTCAAATAGATTCTGCTATCAAATTGTAATACTGTTATCTACAGCTCATAGATGAGAAAAATACATGGGCATTTCCCCCACATCTATTATAATTTCCTTAACAGAAATTACTAGAAGGAAATTATTTGATTGAAAGACTATTTTGAGCCCCTGCCCTCCCACCATATGAATATACATGTATATACACATAATGCTTTTGTTTTCCACATAATTTTTACCCATCCCAATGTCTTGTAGGTACTATTTTACATTTTCTTCTAGAAACACTATGGTTCTTGCTTTTATGTACAGGCATGTGATCCATCTTGAGTTACACTCTGCTATGAGGTAGGTCTAGAGGTTCATTTTTTTTCTTCCATAAGTATATCCAGGTGTTGCATCATCAACTGTTCAAAAAATTTCTTTTCCCTATTATATGGACTTGGTGCCTTGGTTGAGGTTCAGTTGACTGCACACGGGTGGGTCTATTTCTTGACTCAACTGTGTTCCATTCATCCTATCTCTATCCTTATGTCAATGTTTCTATTGTCTTGATTACTTATAATTTTACAGTATGTTTTAATATAAATCCTGCAAATTTATTCTACAAGATTTTGACTACTCTAACTTCTTTATATTTCCTTATAATTTTTAGAATCAACTTATCAATTTCTTTTAAGAATTTGCATTGTGATTGGTAGTGAATTTATATGTCAACTTTGGGATAATGGACATCTTTTTAGTCTGCTTTTTATGGTATTTTTCTCAACTTATTTATGTCTATAATTTCTCTCAGTGATGTCATGTAAGTTTTCAGTGTACAGAAATTGCACATACAGGGATCATTTCATTCTTAGGTGATTGATGTTATGATGAATACAATATAACAAGTAATAGCATATGTTATATTGTTTTCTCAATTGCATTATCCAATTGTTTGTTGCTAATATTTAGAAATAAAGTAGAATTTTGAATATTGACTCATGTCAATATTCAAGGTACTGTGCCCTTGATAACTTACTATTTCTACTGGCTTTTTGTTGTGTGATTTTATAGGTTTCTCTACGTACATAATCATAGTGTGTGTCACTTATCCTTCTTTCTGCTTTTTATTTCTTTTCTTGGCTTATTGCATTGTCAGAATCTCCATGTGACACTGACATTATGAGAGTGACTATTTCGGTTTCCAATTTCAGTAAAAAAGCATTCAGTATTTTCACTATTCAGTATAATTTTAGCTGTAGGCTTTTCAGTTATCTTTTATCAACTATAAGCAGTTTGATTCCATACTTAGCTTACTAAGAATATTTTTTAAAATTATGAACGGGTGTGCAAATTTCTCAAAACCTTTTTTATCTACTGAGATGTTCTAATCATATACTTTTTCTCTTTTATGCTGTTAACATGGTGAATTGCACCAAGTGATTTGCTAATGTTAAGCCAAATTGCTATGCTGGGATAAATGCCTCTTAGTCATGACACATTATCCTTTTTACATATGTCTGCATTTGATTTGCTCCTATTTTGTTCTGGATTCTTGTACCTGTTTATGAGGGATATCGGTCTATACTTTTTTCTTTCATAATGTCTTCATTGCATTTTACAGTTCAAGTTGTACTGTCCTCAAACACGAGTTGGGAAATGCTTTGTGTTTCTCTAAAATCTGAAAATAAGTTGCAGTTTAGTATTTTTATTTTTTAAATTTTAACAGAATTTGTTTTTCAATTATGGGATTTCTTCATGAGAAGGTGTTTCATTTCCTCATGAGACACAGAGCCTTTTAGATGGTTTCTTCTTGTGTCAGTTTTGATAAGTTGTATTTTTTAAGGAGGTTGCCCATTTCATCTAAGCTGTTAAATTTATTGGCATGGCATTGTTTAAAATGTCCCCTTATTACACTTTTAAAGCCCATAGGATTTGTAATCATGTGCTTCTTTCTGTTGCAGATATTAATACTTTGTGTATTTTTTTTCTTTAGTCTTGCTAGAGGTTACACATTTAAGAAGCAACTTTTAACTTGGTTGATATTCTGTTAGTTTTCTAGTTTATTGCTTTTTAGTCCTGTTCTTATTGTTTTTTGTTTCTTATACTTACTACACATTTAACTTTCTCTCAATTTTTCTAGCTTTTTGTCAAAGAAGCTTAGGTCACTGATTTTATATGTCTTTTCTCCAAACACAGTTATCATAATTTTTGCTCTAAGCACTATTTTATCTGCATCTGATGAATTTTATGTGTGTGTTTTCATTATTACTCACTTTGAAATATTTCCTAATTTCTGTTGTGAGTTCCTCAATGGGTTATTCAGAAATATCTTAATTTCAAATATTTTAGGATTTTCTATATATTTTTATTACTTTCAAATTTAGTAATACTGAGGATTAAAGACACATGATTTTATTCCTTAAAAATTTCTTGTAGTCTATCACGGTGAATGTTCCATATGCTCATGAGAATAATGCGTATTTTGGCACTGGTGGCTACAGTGTTCTAAATAAGAATGTTCTACTGAAGTATTCTAGTAAATCAAGTTCATAGATAGGGTTTCAAATATGCTATAGTTATGCTATTTTTTATCTATTTATTCTATCAGTTACTCAGAGGGGCTGGCAAGATTTATAGCTATGATTGGACATGTGTTTCTCCCTTTTTCCTGTCTTTTTGTTTGTTTCAGGTACTTTGGAGCTCAGCTGTAAGATGGTTTCATTTTATTAGTGAACTAGGCCTTTATCATTATGGAATGTTCATTATCTCTGGTAATCATTTTGTCTGGAAACCTACACTATCAGTATTAAATTATCAATACTACCTTTCCTATGCTTTGAATCCACATGGTCTATCCTTTTACATTTTACTTTCAAACTTTGTGTCTTTAAAAATTATTTTAGACACTTGTAAGTAATTGTTGATAACTGATATATCCAGTTAATGGTGAATTTTAATCATATGCTAGTTAGTAAATATTATGAGCCTCTAGAAAAGGGCATCCCCCTTCTTTTGTCATGCTGGTAAGAGAGAGAGAGAAATCAATCTAACCTGCCATTGAATTTGGTTGGGGTTGTGTGAGAGCTTTAGATAAATTTAGTATATCAATGACCTCAAATGGTTTGAAGGTGACACTAAAACTTTTACTTTAACAATGCTTGGGATCTGGGCACTAGCTAGATTTTAGATATCTCTTAATGCTTTACATCCTAAATGCCAGATTTTTCTCTCTTTTAGAACCTGGTTGACAGCTTTGTGGCTCACCAGGGAGTTTTTTTTCCCTCTCCAGTCCTTCTTGGCCTTCTAGGCCTTTAAAGACTTCTCTCAACCCTGCTCCTCTGCCCCCAGCATTCAGAATGTGCTGCCTTCCCCATCAATGAAGGTTCAATGTACCTTTGAGGAATTTTATTCCTTCTTTTGCCCTGATCTCAACCTTTGGCAGGCCACTGCTGGGCACTTGTGAACACTGGAGGAGCCTGGTCAGTGGGGACTTCTCTCATTTCCCCCGTCCTATATCCTGCCTTCAGCAAGCCATAGAGCAGTGAATCCCCCAAGTGATCTAGAAGAATTTTCTCCACTGTCCTTTTTCCCTAACAAGCTTCAACATACCATTCCTATGCACTCATGGAGGCCTTTAGGAAATAGTTACTGGGCAGATGCAGATTTGTTCTATGGCTGGGAATCCTTAGTACTGTAATCCGTCTTGTCTGCCCCCAAGACCATGAAAAGTTAATTAAAATTTCAGCAGGTTTATTCCTTTGTCTGTGGTGGATTTCTTCTCTTCCCACTGCTCCAGCAATGCTTAAAATATCCATAGGTCTTTTTCCTGGGGATGAGCCCACTGCTTTTAAAATTTAGTTCATTTAGTTATCTTTGTGCCTTCAGCTCTGACTTTTTTTTTTAAACAAAAGTGAATCTTGTCATTTATCCAGTCTGTGTTCTCATTGTTAGGAGAGAAGCAAGTCTTTTGTGGCTTTCCCTCTCTTAATTGGCAGTGGAAGGTCCTCACTGGAATTCTTGCAAAATGTAGTTCAGCTAGTGAACCATTTTGGTAAAAACTGGTAACTCAATATAACCAAATTTACCACCCTGAAACATACCCTATTTCTCTATTTAATGTTTTTATGCTTTTATATAGTTCTCACTTTCAACTATTTATCCTGAGAAAAAAATTTTAACTGTGCTTAAAGTTGAAAACATATGAATACATGAGAACTGTTAGCCAGACTAAGAAAAAAAAAAAAAAAGACTCAAAATCACAAATAAAAGGAGGGACATTACAACAAATGCCCCAGAAATAAAAAAGATCATAAAAGACTACTGTGAATAATTATGCCAGCCAACTGGGTAACTTAATGGGTAGATCCCAAGAAACATACAACCTATCAAGACGAAAACATGAAGAAATTATTAGTCTGAATAGACATATAACTGATACAATGATTGAACCAAAACCTCCCAACTTAAAAAAAAAAAAAAAACAACAACTCATGACCAGCTGGCTTCACTGGTGAATTCTACCCAACATTTAAATAAGAGTTAACAGCAATTTTACTCTAATTCTTCAAAAAAAATTGAACACTTCCAAAGTCATTTTAAGTCATGTTAACCTGACACCAAAGCCATACAAAGATACCAGAAAAGCAGAAAACTACAGGATAATGTTCTTGATGAATATAGATGTAACAATCCCCAACAAAATACTAGCAAACCAAATTTAACAGCCCACTAAAAGGATCAGATACCACGGCCAACTGGCATTTATCTCTGAGATGTAAAAATAGCTCAACATACAAAAATCAACTAATGTGATACTCATATTAATAGAATGAAGGATTGAAATCATATGATCATCTCAAAAGATGTAGAAAAAGAATTTTGGTAAAATTCAACACCTCTCGTAATAAAAACTCTCCAACTCAGAAGAGAAGAAAACTACCTCAACATAATAAATATGATATCCTACCACTAACACTGCACTCATGATGAGAACTGAAAGCATTTGCTCACAGATCAGGAACAAGGCTAGAATGCCCAGTCTCACCACTTCTATTCAACACAGTACTGGAAACCCTAGCCAGACCAATTAGGAAGGAAGGAAGGAAGGAAGGAAGGAAGGAAGGAAGGAAGGAAGGAAGGATGGAAGGAAGGAAGGAAGGATGGATGGAAGGAAGGAAGGAGGAAAGAAGGAAAGAAGGAAGGAAGGAAGGAAGGAAGGAAGGAAGAAAGAAAATCCATATCCAAATTGAAGTGGAAGATGAAAATTTGTCCCTGTTTGCAGATGACATGATCTTTATATGGAAAACCCTCAACATTCCATCTAAAAACTGTTAGAACTAATAAATTCAGTAAAGTTGCAGGATACAAAATCAACATACCAAAATAAGTTGTGTTTCTATACACTGACAATGAACTGTCTGAAAAGGAAATTAGGAAGACAATTCCACTTACAATAGCACCAATAAATAAATAAATAAAATACTTAGGAGCAAACTTAACCAAGGAGGTCAAAGACTTATACACTGATAGCTACAAAATAATGATTCAAGAAATTAAACAAGGCAGGGGCACCTGGGTGGCTCAGTGGGTTGAGTGTCTGCCTTTGGCTCACATCATGATCTCAGAGTCCTGGGATCAAGCCCCATGTTGGGCTCTCTGCTCAGCAGGGAGTCTCTGCTTCTCCCTCTCCCTCTGCCTCCCCGCCTGGCTTGTGCTCTCTCTCTCTCTCGCTCATTCTCTTTCTCTCTGAAATAAATAAATAAAATCTTAAAAAAAAAAAAAAGAAATTAAACAAGGCAGACCCAAAACCCTAAAAATCTTCAAAGAGAGCAAAGACATTAATTTTCTGACATTAGCCATAGCAACATTTTTCTAGATATGTCTACTAAGGCAAGGGAAATATAAGTAAAAATCAACTATTGGGACTTCATCAAAATAAAAGCTTCTGCACAGCAAAGGAAACAATTAACAAAACTACTCCTAAAAGACAATCTACTGAATGAAAGAAGATATTTGCAAAAGTCCTATCCAATAAAGGGTTAATATCCAAAATATATGAAGAACTTATACAACTCAACACCCAAAAAATAAATAATCCAATTAAAGAATGGGAAGAAGAAATGAACAGACATTTCTCCAAAGAAGTTGTCCAGATAGACAACAGACACATGAAAAGAGGCTCAACATCACTCATCATCCCGGAAATGCACATCAAAACTACAATGAGTTACCGCCTCACACCTGTCAGAATGCCTAAAATCAACAACACAAGAAACAATGAGTGCTGAGGAGGATATGGAGAAAGGGGAACCCTCCTGAACTGTGTAGTGGGAATGTCAACTGCTATAGCCGGTGTGAAAGAATGTATGGAGATTCCTCAAAAAGTTAAAAATATAAGTACTCTATGATCCAGGAATGGTACTACTGGGTATTTACCCTAAGTATATAAAAACAGTAATTCAAAGGAATACATGCACCCTGTGTTTATAGGAACATTATTTACAATAGCCAAATTATGGAAGCAGCCCAAGTATCCATCAATATAAGAATGGATAAAGAAGATATAGTATATATACACAATGGAATATTACCCATAGGGGCACCTGGATGGCTCAGTCCTTTAAGCGTCAGCCTTCGGATAAGGTCATGATCTCAGGGTCCTGGGATCAAGCCCTGCATCAGGCTCCCTCCTCGGTGGGGAGCCTGCTTCTCCCTCTTCCTCTGCCAAACCCCCAACCCCATGCTCTCTCTCTCACTCTCTCTTACCCTTTCAAATAAATAAATAAAATCTTTAAGGAAAAAAAAAAAAAGGAAATTACCCATGAAAAGAGTATCTTGCCATTTGCAATAAACGTATATAGATCTAAAGAGCACAGTGTTAAGTGAAATAAGTCAGTCAGAGAAAGACAAATACCACATGGTTTCACTCAGATGTGGAATTTAAGAACCAAATAAGCAAAGGGGAAAAAGAGAGAGAGAAGCAAACAAAGACACTCTTTACTATAGAGAACAAGCTGATGGTTACCAGAGGGGAGGTGGGTGGGGGAGGATGGGTGAAATAAGTGATGGGGATTAAAGAGTCACTTATCATGGTGAACAGAGTAATGTACAGAACTGCTGGATCGCTATATTGTATGTGTGAAGCTAGTATAAGACTATACATTAACTAGATGGAATTGAAAAGAGAAACCAAACGAGGCTAAGAATGGGAATTCACTTTCAGAACCAAAAAAAATTAAAATGGAAGTAAAAGCAAACCTGATATGTCAACTAAATGTAATATGTGAATTCAGGAAACAATTTTTACTTTTTAATCCAAATGCATTATAAATATTATAATGTAATAAATTAAATTACATGACTGCATCTTAAAAAAAGATATGAAATAAGACACAAACAAATGGAAAGACACCCTGTGTTTCAGGACTGGAAGAACTAATACTAATAAAGTGCCCATACTACTGAAAATAATCTACACATTCAATGCAATCTCCATCAAAATCCTACGGCCATATTTTACAAAAATAGAAAAACAAATTCTGGAAGTCACACGGAGTCTCTCTCTCTCTCTCTCTCTCTCTCTCACACACACACACACACACACACACACACACACACACACACACACACACCATAAAGAGGCAAATCAATCTTGAGAAAGGAGATCAAAGCTAGAGACATTACAGTTCAACATATGTTACAAAGGTAGAGACATCACACTTCCTGATTTCAAACTATATTACAAAGCTATAGTAATCAAGACAGTTTGGTACTGGCATAAAGATATAAAGACCAATAGAACACAACTGAGAGTCCAGACACAAATCTAACCATATATGGTCAATGGAGCTCTGACAAGGGTGCCAAAAATGCACAATGAGGAAGGAATTGTGTTCAACAAATGGTGCTGGGAAAATCAGACAGACACAAGCAAAAGAAGGAAATGGGATCTTTATCTTACATCATATACAAAAATCAACTCAAAATGGATTAAAGACTTAAACATATGACCTGAAACTCTTAAAATTCTGAAACAACAATATAATGGAAAAGATTCATGACAGTGGTCTTGCCAATGCTTTCAAGAATAGGACACCAAAACAACTGATCAAAAAACAAAACAAAACCAGACAACAAAAACAAAATTAGACAAGTGAGACCACAGCCAACTAAAAAGTTCTGCACAGTAAAGGAAACATAACAGTGAAAAGGCAATTTACATAATGAAAGAATATATTTGCAAACCGTTTATCTCATAAGAGATTAATCTCCAAAATATGTAAGGAACTTCTACAACTGAATAGCAGAAAACTAATAACCTCATTTAAAAATGTGCTAAAGACTTGAGTGGACATTTCTTCAAAAAAGACCCATAAATGGCTAAAAGTTCTATGAAAAATGCTGAACACCATTAACCAACAGGGAAAGGTGAATCAAAACTACCATGAGGTTATCACCTCACCCCTGTCAAGATGGCTAATATAAAACCAAAGACAATATGTATTGGTGAGGATGTGGAGAAAGTGGAACCCCTGTGCCCTTTGCATAGGAAAGCAAAATGGTGCATGGAAATTTTTCTCAAAGAATTAAAAATTTACAAATACCATATGACCCAGCAATCCCACTTCTGCATATTTATCCAAAGGAAGACAGATCTGTGCCTTGAAGAGATATGAGCACTCCCATATGAATTGCAGCACTATTCACAATAGCCAAGATGGAAAAACAACCTGAGTGTACACAATAGATAAAATGTATAAGTAACATCAGAGAAAATGTGGCAAGGCATATACGTACAACGGGCTACTATTCAGCCTTTAAAGAAAAAAATTATGTGACAACATGATGAACCTTAAGGAGACTATGCTAAGGTAAAAAGTTCAGACACAGAAGGTAAAGTTCTGCATGATTCTTCTAGGAGGTATTGAAAATAGGCTCACTGAAGTGGTTGCCAAGTGGTGGGGGAAGGAAGAAATGGACAATTACTGATCGATGGGCATAAATTTTCAGCTAAAAAATTAACAAGTCAGGAAACGACAGATGTTGGCGGGGATGTGGAGAAAGGGGAACCCTCCTACACTGTTGGCGGGAATGCAAGCTGGTGCAACCACTCTGGAAAACAGTTTGGAGGTTCCTCAAACAGTTGAAAAGAGAGCTACCATACAATCCAGCAATTGCACTACTGGGTATTTACCACAAAGATACAAATGTAGGGATCTGAAGGGGTACGTGCACCCCAATGTTTATAGCAGCAATGTCCACAATAACCAAACTGTGGAAAGAGCCAAGACATCCATCGACAGATGAATGGATAAAGAAGAGGTGGTATATATACACAATGGAATATTATGCAGCCATCAAAAGGAATGAGATCTTGCCATTTGCAACGACGTGGATGGAACTGGAGGGTGTTATGCTGAGTGAAATAAGTCAATCAGAGAAAGACATGTATCATATGACCTCACCGATATGAGGAATTCTTAATCTCAGGAAACAAACTGAGGATTGCTGGAGTGGTGGGGGGGTGGGAGGGATGGGGTGGCCGGGTGATAGACATTGGGGAGAGTATGTGCTATGGTGAGTGCTGTGAATTGTACAAGACTGATGAATCACGGATCTGTACTTCTGAAACAAATAATGCAACATATGTTATGAAAAAAGACAAAGAAGAAGATAGCAGGAGGGGAAGAATGAAGGGGAGTAAGTCGGAGGGGGAGACGAACCATGAGAGACGATGGACTCTGAGAAACAAAGTGAGTGTTCTAGAGGGGAGGGGGTGGGGGGATGGATTAGCCTGGTGATGGGTATTAAAGTGGGCACATTCTGCGTGGAGCACTGGGTGTTATGCACAAACAATGAATCATGGAACACTACATCAAAAACTAATGATGTAATGTACAGTGATTAACATAACAATAAAAAACTTAAAAAAAATTTTCAGCTAAAATGAATTAATTCCTAGAGATCTGAAGAGCGACATTGTACCAAAAGTCAACAATACTGTACTGCACACTTAATAATTTCAGAGGGTAAATCTATTAACTGTGTTTTCCACAGTAAAATTAAATGTTAAGAGGTTAAAAAAAGGAACAAATACATTAGCATGTTTATGGAAAGACTTAGGAAAAACTAAATATTTAATAATAATGAATGATTAGATAATTATTCATTCCTATGTTGAAATATATTGCAGCAAAGAAAAAAATCACATTTTTGAATCCTCTGTATTACAAAAAATGTTCAGATTTTCTCAAAAGATATTTTTTGAGGACCCAGTAAATATCAAATACAGTAGTGGGGGCTGATTATGCATAAATAAATAAAATATGCATGGCTTCCACCTGAATAGAGCTTATAATGTTGTAGAAGAGACAAGATTGTAAACAAACGTATAACCACAAATTCTGGTGTAATGGGAAGTAAATGCAAAGGTGCAGCTCTCTAGTATCAGCAAGTCCAAAAGCTTCTCTTAGCAAAGTTAAGACCTAATGAGAAAGATGCAGTGCCAGGAATGGCAGGAACAGCCATTCAGGCAGTGGGATCGTCATCCATAGAGAGCCGAAGAAGAGCTAGAACTTAGCACCGTTTGCAAACTGATGAAATACTGCATGACCGATGCACATTCTGCAAAGAGGGAGTCACGATGTACAAGGTTGAATAAGGTGGCGAGGGACCTGGTCATTTATAAGTTTTAAAAGTAAGGGGTAGAATTGTTTCTTAGTACACATTGTTTCTTATCTGTTGAAATCGACTTCAAACATGGCGTAGTTTATGTTGTTAAACAAGGACATCTTTTTTGAGTGGAGAGTTAATTGAACAGAAGCATGACAGGAGACCAGACAGCAGGCTACCTAGCAGTCAAGGTGAAAAAGAAAGGTGGTGTACACAGATTGCAACCTGTTTTATAAGCAGGATGCTCAACAGGATGTTGGATTTGAAGCTGGTGGGGGCGGTTTGGGCTGACGCTACCTTGAAAAGTTGTCAGAACATACTTTTAAGTCAGAAAAAACCAAGTACAATGAAGTCTGTATTCTGTGAGCTCAATTGTAGTGAAGAAATATGCAATTAACTTCCCAAATAGAGTGTTATTGCCAGTTGTCTCTGGGTGGTGGGATGTTGACTGGGTTTATTTCCTTCCTCATGACCTTAAATATTTATTGAACATTTTAACAAATCTTGCTTTTTAAAGGGATTTTATTGAAAATATTCAGAAGAACAGTTTAGTCTCTGAGATACTGGGGCTATCTGATCCCTCCATCTCTCTTTCTCAAGGTACTCTTGATCCCCACTGCAAACTCTCTTTTTCACACTCTAACCATTACATTTTAATTAGGAAAAAAAAAAATGCCACATCCAATACTCTAAGAGTCCATTGTCTTTTGGTGTCTGGTGTTGCAGAAGAGAATTCTGAAGGCTTTGTACTTTCCTTTATTTGGATATAACTTCCCCTTCTCCTCAGATATGCACAAAATGATTTTTAAGCTATAAACATATGCCTCATAGTTCTTGACCTTTCTTCATTATTTTTTCCATAGTTATTGTTGAATCTCTTCAGTATGTATATTCAGGTCTTTTAATTTTTTTTTTTTTGCCAATAAAATTCTCTAGTTTTTCTTTAGTACTTCAAGCCAAAAGGTCTATTTATCTTTCTCTCTCTTTCTTTCACACACACACACACACACACACACACACACACATATCCCCTCTTGATCTTTCCTATCTTTTCTCTGTACTTCATTCCCTTTTCCTTCTGTGGCTTTTGCATCCGGGTTCCCTTTTTACTGCGTGAATTCATTTTTCTTCCCTCCTGCAAGCTATTCACTACATTCATTACTTTTTTAAACTGGCAGTCGAATTTTTATTATCCATGGAATCTTTTGTGATCACAGGTGATTTCTTCCTTCTAATTTATTCTTCTAAATGCACATGCACTTTATGGACTCATGAGGAAATGAGTCAAACTAAAAGATTTTTTTTAAAAAGTAGTTTCTGTATATTTTCAAAGGCCCCCAATTTTTTTCCCTGTGTTTGCCTATTGTGGAGGAAGCCCCTGCTCACAGGCTAACTGACAGCTATACCCCCACCCTGCCTTTTCCACTCTGAGAAGAATCCCCACCAGTCCAGCTCTTTGCAAGTGAAGTTATCCTGCCCCCAAAGAGAGGAAGCCCAAAGCACATCTCCATTTGCCTCACATACAGCCTGAACCCCAGGAAGGTCCTTACATGACCTGGGGGCGGGCATGCCCCTCTGTGAGAGGGGCTGGTATCGCCATCAGTTCTCCACGCCACCTCCTTCCCACCTTGTCTGTGCTCTCGCATAGGTTCCAAGTTCTGGTGTGTGAATGGTGCCTGTATTCATTTCCTATTGCTGCCGTAACACATGAGAGCAAAATAAGTAATCAAGAACACCCACTTGTTTTCTCCTCCTGCTGCACAAGACTTATGATCCCACATCTTCTGAAGATCAGAAGTTTGGGTAGGACTGGCGTGATCCTCTGTTCTGGGCCTCACATATCCATAATGTCAGCTGGGTTAGGCTCTTTCCTGAAGGACTTGTAGGACAGAGGTCCCCCATTTTCTTGCTGGCTGTCAGCCAAGGTCTGCTGTCCACTCCTAGACGCTACATGTATTCCTTCCTATCTGGCCCCTCCGTCACCAAAGCCCCGGTGACATAATGAATCCCCCTCACCCCTCCAAGCTCTCTGGTTCCCCCCTCTTTACTTTCCTCTTTTGCTTTTACAAAAAGTCCATGTGATGATTAAGTTGAGCCAAAAGTACACATAATGCAGGATAATCTCCTTATTTTAAGATCAACTGATTCTTAGCCTTCAGCGAATCTTCAAAGTGTTCTTTTCTATATAAGGTAACGTAACTGACAGGAGGCAGGGATCATAGATGTATAGTCACTCCTACCACCACATGCTTCCCAGAATGCATGGAAGGGAAAAACAGAACAGAAAGGTAACATAAATGTACATGTGTTAGGGAAGTCAGTCCCTTTTCAACAGAAAACAAGCATAAGCTATCTACTGTTATTCAAATTTAACTCCCTATAAATCATGAAACAACTAAGATAGTCCAGGATTATGCATATAAATACGCCCTAAAAGACGAAATGTTATGCAAAGAACCAGTAATCTTAAAATTCCAACAAGCTTATAAAGCAGCCACTTGGGTGTGTTTCAAGCAGAACTCTAAAGGTTAGTAAGCTATTTTGGGGAAATGGTATTCTGGATAGTCTATTCAAAATTAGAGAGCGATGTAGAAATATTTGTTTACTTCTAATTAATAGTCATTAAATGAAGTGTTTAGGTAAATTTGATTTTATAAAAGAAAGAAACAAGAAAAGGAAAAGGAAAAAAAATTATTCATTGAATACATTTCTGTGAGCCAAAGAAGCTAGTTAATTAAAATACGTGGATTACATGGATTATAAAGGCTCAATGAACAGGGTGTCAGGGTATATGTCTTAATTCACCTGTTTTATGTAATATTTGGGTGGACAGTAAGTAAGCACAGATTTTAGAGAGCATCTTTGCAATCTGTAGTTATGAAAATTCTAACTGCAATAAAATATACACACTTTTATCAAAAGAGGACCCATTACAGGACATACCCACTTCTAGGTATTAGCAACTAACCTTCCTCCTAATGCTCTCTCATATTTCACCCATCTTTTTCAGTGTGATAAAAATGAAATGGTGTTCACGAAAAGAAACAAAGGTTCTTCTGCAACATGTTTTCAAAGATGAGACTGAGAACTTCTGGAAAAGCTGGTAAAAAGCTGGGTTTAGAGACTGTTTTCCACTGAAGCTGAACACAATTACAAACAAAAAGCAAATTCTTAAAAAGCCAGAGGGGGTAAAAAAAATACATGATCACTCCTTAACTCAGGAACCACAAAAAGTAGAAGGGATTTTAGCCACAGAGAGAACAGATTAAATACAATGAAATGGACACACCAAAAGCCAATACTCAATTTCCCTCAAGGAAGAGGTTCCATGCTGGAGCTGAGACCACCCCTTGGCCTTCCTCATCCTGCTGCATGAAAGCTACAGTCAGTGAATGAAGTACCAGATGATGAGCTAACAAAGTGAACTGGAAAAGAAGTCGGCAGGGCTAAAGAAAGTCCTGAAGAGGACACATAATTCCAATCCCGATCGTACAGACTACTGAGTCCCTGAGCCCAATCCTGGCCTTGAGAAAATTACCTCAAATAAAAAAAGTGAAAAGAGAACAAATGGAGGGAAGACAAGCTGATGAATAAGGAGGTCTCTCCTTTATTAATTAGGTTTTCTTAAGAAAACAAACATCAGCAACAATAAAAAGAATATTCAAAGTTTTTAGGGAAAATATTCTTGATCTCAAGAATTACCTGTTTCCACATGTCGAAACTGCTTACCATGCATATAACAGGCAAATTTACTGGAAAAAAAATGAGCCATACTGAGACTCATTTAAAAAACAAAGGATCAGGTATCCAAGGAAAGAAAAAGTCCCCAAATATCTTTTTGAATGTGAAGTGCCAGTAAAGAGGGAAGTAATATTTACAGTAAAAAAAACCTGTCACCTAGAAATGTTAAACCCAATCAATCTGGCATTAACAGGGTGAAAGAAATAGAAAGATACATTCAAATAGGCAAGAAATTGGGCAGCATAGTCCACATGTAGACAGCTTCTTATTAAAAGACCTCAATGCAAGTTGGTACAGCCACTTTGGAAAACAGTGTGGAGGTACCTCCAAAAATTAAAAATAGAGCTACCCTATGACCCAGCAATTGCACTACTGGGTATTTACCCCAAAGACACAGAGGTAGTGAAAAGAAGGGCCATATGCACCCCACTGTTCATAGCAGCAACGTCTGGAATAGCCAAACTGTGGAAAGAGCCGAGCTGCCCTTCAACAGATGAATGGGTACAGAAGATGTGGTCCACATATACAGTGGAATATGACTCAGCCATCAGAAAGGATGAATACCCAGCTTTTACATCCACATGGATCGGACTGGAGGAGATCATGCTAAGTGAAATAAGTCAAGCAGGGAAAGTCAATTATCATATGGTTTCCCTTATTTGTGGAACATAAGGAATAGCTTGGAGGACATTAGGAGAAGGAAGGGAAAAATGAAAGGGGGGATATCGGAGGGAGAGATGAACCATGAGAGACTATGGACTCTGAGAAACAAACTGAGGGTTCTAGAGGGAAGAGGGGTGGGGGGATGGGTTAGCCTGGTGATGGGTATTAAGGAGGGCACGTACTGCATGGAGCACTGGGTGTTATATGAAAACAATGAAGCGTGGATCAGTACATCAAAAACTAATGATGTAATGTATGGTGATTAACATAATAAAACAAAACAAACTAATGGTGTATTGTATGGTGACTAACATAATAAAATAAAAAAAAAGACCTCAGTGATTTGAAGATCTACTCTGCCCCCAAAAGAGATGATTTAAAGGAATTAAAAAGTACACATGTGTTAGTCATTAGAATTGAGTCTTCAAATAAAAACTAGATTTGACCAAAAAATACAACTTCCTAAATTAGAGAAAAAGGGCTTTCTCTCTCCTTTACAGGAATGTAGCCCCCAAACCAGATAAGACTTCAGGCTGGCTGAAACAGGGTGGGAAGGTGGGGCAGAGAAGAGAGCAAGAACTGCCCTTCTCCAGGGAGCCAGAGGTGTTTCTGGCACATTCGAAGCCCAGGCTGCCTCAAAGACCCGTAACCCTTCTGAGGGAGGTCGGGAAAGTACCGGGAGGAAGGCTTCTGCAGGGAAGGCAGGCAGCCCACACAGAGCCTACAGCATGGCACTTGTGACTGGCAGCCCACACTCAGGGCAGTTTTGTGGGAATAGGAACAGGAGGTGGGCCTGCAGCTCAAGTCCCTTTCTCTGAAACAGAGCCAGGAAACACTCTGTGGATATCAGCCACATGATCGAGGCTCAGCAAACTCCCGTTTGACTCAGCTCCAGAAGAGGAACTTGCCCAATAGGGAGTTTTAAAAAATCAGAAAAAATAAACACTTGGTTCTATTTCAGCTGCAATCAGCAGTAGGTAAATTTTTTTTTTTTTTTTTTTAAAGGATGACCTGAGTTGCTCATTGTTTAGTTCCTATTTCTTAGGAGGCTCCTTCCTTTCTCATTCATGGCTTGGGGGTGGTCAGGAGGGAGGTTATGGGTGAATTGTTTGTTGTTGTTTAAATAAATTGAATAAACTTTCAAAACAAACAAAAACAAAGGAAAATTTATTTTCAAACTAATTCCTTAGAGCCAAGGAGAAGAACCATAATAACTAAAAGAATAATTTAATAATAATAAAAAAAACTATATGTAAAAGGATGTGGAGGGAAGTTTGAATGTACTGATTCTTTAATTTACAAAGAAAAGAGTCAATTGTCAGGGACTTCTGGTTTCCCATCCAGCATGAAAAGCGCTCAGACATTGCTACTCTATTCTAACTAGCAAAAATCTAAACAAACAGAAATATCAAAAATGCTTCTTAGATCCATGCATTAGAGAAGGAAGATCACAAGGCAAACTGCCACCCCAAAGAGTGGGGAGACAGAAAGGAGGATACAGAAAATTAAAAATTACTGGAGCAGAAATCTTCAAAGAAATCAGTACCAGAGTAGGGAAATCTGACATGTAATTGATGAATTGCTAGAAGTTCAGAACGGACAAGCCTTAGAGACAAAAACCCCAGGGGAACCAGTCATATGGGGGAATCCCACACTTTTATAAGTTTCAGCTCCCAGAGTTCTACCAGATTGTCACAGTGAATGTCAGAGAAAAATCCCCTTAAGCTTTTGGCCGGAGGACGGAAAATGGAACCATGGTGAAATACGCCAGAGTGCTCTGTTACCTCAAGAGAAATTATTCTACCAGAGCCTAAACAACACCAGCCCCCACTAGCCATCTGGTCCCACCTAAGGGGAGTATGGAAGGAACTGAGAAACACAGGTGAAGTTCACAGTCCAGGAGCATGGTTTCACCAAGAAACTAAAACCGAATCACAGGACAAATACAGAAAGCATCCTCTCCCCCACACTTTCCCACCACATTACTAAAGGTATATTTACTGCAATTCCTTTTCACTAGTACCTCATGTCTACCTCTCACAAAAAATTACAAGTCACACCAAAAGGCAAACACAGTTTGAAAAGACTATAAAAGCATCAGAACCAGAGACAGATATGGCAGGTAGGTTGGAATTATCAAAGAACTTTTTAAAACCGTGAGTAATATGCAAATGGCTTTAATGGGACAAGTAGAAAAAATGTAAGAACAAATGGATAATATAAGGAGAAAAATGGAAATTCTAAAAATAAAAAAACTCTAGCAATCAAAACCAGTGTAACTTTTGATGGGCTCATTAGCAGACTGGACACAGTTGAGGAAAGACCCTCTGAGCTTGAGTATATGATGGAGACCTCCAGATCTGAAAAGCAAAGAGGGAAAAACTGGAAAGAAAACCTTAACAGAATATCCAAAAACTATGGGATAAGTACAAAAGCTGTAACCTGTGATAAGAACACTAGAGGGCAAAGAAAGGGAAAGGAACAAAAGAACTATTTGGAGCCACAGTAACAGAGTTCTGCCATATCAATGTTAGACATCAAAGCACAGATCCAGGAATCAGAGAACATGCAGCAGATTAAATGCCAATAAAAAACAACACTACACCTAGGCAGATCACCTTCAAACTTCAGACAATCTAAAGTAAATAATCTTGAAAGAAGCCAGAGAATAAAAACAAAAAATGCCTTACCTATGCATGAGCAAAGATAAGAATTATATGCAAGATCTCAGGTACCACACAAGAAGGGAATGGAGTGAAATACAGTAAAAGTTGAAAGAAAAAAAGGCAACCTAGAATTCTGTACCCTGTGAAATTATCCTTCAAAATCAAAAAAGCAATACACACTTTCTCAAACAAAAATTGAGGGAATCTGTTGTCAGTAGGTTGGCCTTGTAAGCAATGTTAGAAGAAGTTCTTCTGAGAAGAAAAATGATAACAGATCAGAAACCCAGAACTATATAAACAAAGGAAGAGCGTGAGAGAAGGACTAAGTGAAGGTAAAATAAAAGCTTAGATTTTTATTATTTTTAATTGAGATGACAGATAACAATTTATTAGCCAAAATAATCACACCATGGTATTCAATTATGTATGCTTATGTATGCATATATATGTGAATATGCCTATATGTAAGTGAAAGGAATGACAATGCTGATACAAGGAACTGGAGGGAGGAATTAAGAATATTTTGTTAAAAGTATGGAGGTTCCTCAAAAAGTTGAAAATAGAGCTACCCTATGATCCAGCAATTGTACTACTGGGTATTTACCCCAAAGATACAAATGTAGGGATCCGAAGGGGTACATGCACCCCAATGTTTATAGCAGCAATGTCCACAATAGGCAAACTATGGAAAGAACCAAGATGTCCATCGACAGGTGAATGGATAAAGAAGATGTGGTATACACACACACACACACACACACACACACACACACACACACACACACACACACACAATGGAATATTATGCAGCCATCAAAAGGAATGAAATCTTGCCATTTGCAACGACACGGATGGAACTGGAGGGTATTATGCTGAGTGAAATAAGTCAGTCAGAGAAAGACATGTATCATATGACCTCACTGATATGAGGAATTCTTAATTTCAGGAAACAAACTGAGGGTTGCTGGAGTGGTGGGGGGTGGGAGGGATGGGGTGGCTGAGTGATAGACATTGGGGAGGGTATGTGCTATGGTGAGTGCTGTGAATTGTGTAAGACTGTTGAATCACAGACCTGTACCTCTGAAACAAATAATATGTTAACAAAAAAAAAAGAAGAAGAAGATAGCAGGAGGGGAAGAATGAAGGGGGGAAATCAGAGGGGGAGATGAACCATGAAAGACTATGGACTCTGAAAAACAAACTGAGGGTTCTAGAGGGGAGGGGGGTGGGGGAATGGGTTAGCCTGGTGATGGGTATTAAAGAGGGCACGTTCTGCATGGAGCACTGGGTGTTATATGCAAACAATGAATCATGGAACACTACATCAAAAACTAATGATGTAATGTATGGTGATTAATATAATAGTAATAATAAAAAAATATTTTGTTATTGTGAGCTACTTGTACTACCTGTAAAGCGGTACGGTATTAGGTCAAAGTGGATTGGAATAGGTGAAATGTATCTTGCAAACTCTGGGGCAACCACTAAAAAAAGTTGCAAAGGAAGCATAGATAATATGCTAAGAAAAAATAGAAAAAGGAATCATCTAAAATTCTCAAATCTCAAGACAGAAAAAAGTGTGAAAGGCAAAAATAGAAAAGAAAAGAACACAGGTAATAAACAGAAAACAGTAACAAATATGGTAGGCATGAGTCTAACCATTTCAATAATCACTTTTAGTGTCTGTGATAGAAATATAACAATTAAAATATAGAGATTAACAAAATGAATCAAAAAACAAAACCCAACTAAACACTGTCTATAAGAAACCTACTTCAAATACAAACACAGAGATTAAAAGTAAATGGAAGGAGAAAAACAGACCATGGTAACACTAACTGAGATTGTTATTTTTATATGTCAACTCGACTGGGTAAAAGGATGCCTAGATAGTTGGCAAAACATTATTTCTGTGAGTGTCTGTGATGGTGTTTATAGAAAAGATGAGCATTTGAACTGGTGAACTGAATAGAGCAGATGGTTCTCCCCAGTGTGGGTGGGTATCATCCAATCCACTGAGGGCCTGAATAAAAAGTTAGGGGGAGGAAAGGTGAATTCGCCCACTCTCTGCTTGAGCTAAGACATCCAACTTCTGCTTTCATGGTTCTTGGCCCTTCATCTCAGACTGAATTATACCATTGGCTTTCTCAGTTCTCTACGTTACAGACAGCAGATGATGAGATTTCTCAACTTGAATGATCACCATGTGAGCCAATTCCTATAGTGAAACTTCCCATCCATCCATCTCCTATTTCGTGTTCCTCTACATAAATAAATAACCCTAATACACTAATGAAAAGAAATCACTATTTCAGACAGAACAGATTTCAGAACAAGGAAAGTTATCAGGGATGAAAGGATAAATATGGCATGACATAATGACAAAGGAGTCAATATGCAAAGACAACACAGTCCTTAAGGTGTATGCACCCAACATCAGAGCGACAAAATATTTAAGGTAAAAACTGATAAAATTCCAAGGAAAAATAAATGAATCTACTCTTATGGGTGGGGATTTTAATACTCCTCTATCAGAAATGGACAAATCCATCAGAAAGACTGTTAGTAAGAACACAGCTGGATTTAAAGCACCATCAACCAGCTGGATATAATTAACATTTATAGACTATTCAACAATAGCAGAATATGCATTTTTCTCAAGCTCTTATGGAATATGCCCCCATACAGACCATATTCTGGACCATAACAAATTTAAAGGCAGAGAAATCACCAAATGTCTACTTTGAGACCACAGCAGCATTAAATTAGAAATCAATAATGGACTGGTGCCTGGGTGGCTCAATTGGTTGAGTGTCTGCCTTTGGCTCAGGTCATGATCTCAGGGTCCTGGGATCGAGTCCTGTATCAGGCTCTCTGCTCAGTGGGGAGTCTGCTTCTCCCTCTCCCTCTGTTCACTGTCTCTCTCTTAATAAATAAAATGTTAAAAAAAGATATCATTAATGGAAAGATAGTTGGAAAATCCCAAATGCTTTGAGATTAAACAACACACTTCTGAATAGCAGATAGTCAAAGAAGAATTCTCAAGAGAAATTTTAAAAATATTTTGAACTAGATGGAAATAAAATAGAACTTAGAAGAATTTGTGAGATGGAGTGAAAGCAGTCTAGAGGAAAATTTATGGGATTAAATGCAAATATTAGGAAAGAAGAAATGTCTAAAATCAATAATCTAAGCTTTTATCTTAGGAAAATAGAAGCAGCACAAATTAAATGCAAACTAAACAGAAGAAAAAATAATAAGACAGACGTTAATGAAATTGAAAACTGCAAATCAATAGAGAAAAACCAATGAACCCAAAAGCTGCTTCTTTGAAATGATCAATAAAATTAATAGGCCTATCACCAAGCTAAGTAAGAAAAAAAGAGCTGACACAAATAAATCAGAAATGAAAGAGGGGACATCACTACAGATCCATGGAGACTAAAAGGATAATAAAGAAATACTATGGACAACTCTATGCACACAAATTTGGTAATATAAATGACTGGACCGGTTCCTTGAATGACAGAATCTGCCAAAACTAACACAAGAAGAAACACACCGTCTGAATAGGCCTATATCTATTTTTCCAAATGAATTATATCCATCCTCTACAATCTCTCTCAGAAGACAGAAGCATAAGGAATGCTTAATAACTCATTCTATGAGACCAGCGTTATCTTAACACCAGAAACAGCAAGCATTACAAGGTGAGAAAGCTACAGACCACTATCTCTCTTGAACATAAATGTAAAAATCCCTAAAAATTAGTAAATTGAATCCAAGAACATATAAAAAAGAATTATACACCACAATCAAGAAGGATTTATCCCAGGTATGCGAGGCTGCTTTTACATTAAAAAATTAACATAATCCAACACATCAACAGGCTAAGGAAGAAAAGACCACATGATCCTGTCAATACATGCAGAACAGTTAATTGACAAAATCAAAAACCCACTCATGATAAAAACTCTCTGCCAACAAGGATTAGAAGGAAATTTCTTCAACCTGATAAACAACAACAACAACAACAAACCCCTACGGCTCACACCATACTTAGTGATGAAAAACTGTTTTTCTGCTAAGATCATTAACAGGTGAGGATGTTCCCTCTCAGCACTGTTCTAGAAGTCACGGTTCATTTAGTAAGACAAAAAGTGGGTATAAAACATATACATATTGGAGAAAAAGAAAACTCTTTATTAGTGTATGATAGTATCATCTATGTAAAGAAACTGAAAAGAATCAACAAGATATCTCCTGAAACTGTTAAACGACTATAGCAAGATTATAAGATACAAGGTTAATATACAGAAGTCAATTCCTTTCCTATATAACACAATGAACAAGTGGAATTTGATATTAAAAATACATTACCATTTACCTTAGCACATCCAAAAATGAAGTACTTAGGTATAAATACAACCAAGTAGATATAAGACATCTATGAGGGCAACACAGATGAAAAATATCGAGGAAGAATTACATAGAGAGATACTCTATGTTCATGTGTAGACTCAATATGGCCAAGGTAGTTGATTCTTTCCAACTGGACTTAGAGATTCAACTTAATCCCAATCAAAACCCTAGCAAGTTATTTTGTGGATATTGACAAACTAATTCTAAATTTTCTATGTAGAGGCACAAAGCCCAGAACAATGAGCACAATCCTGAAGGAGAAACACAGAACTGGAGGGCTGTTGCTACCTTACTTGAGGACTTACTATAAAGCTACGCTGTCTTGATTATACAGCTTTACAGTTAACCTTGAGGTACTGTACTTTTTAATACAGCTTTTCATTTTCACTTACTTTTATTGTGTCTTATATCCACCTCTTGCACTATAGTATGGTATTGGTGAAAGAAGAGACAAACAGATCAATGAACATATTAGAGAGCTCACAATTAGACCCACATAAATAATGGTCAACTTTAACAAATGAGCAAAGGCAATGCAATGGGGCAAAGACAGACTCTCCAACAAAGAGTGCTGGGCCAAGTGGACAAACACATGCAAAGAAATGAATATAGACACAGACCTTACACCATTCACAAAAAAAAAAAAAAAAAAAAGACTCAAAATGAATCAGGGACCTAAATGTAAAAAGAAAAATTATAAAACTCCTAGGAAATACCATAGGAAAAAATTTTGGTGACCTTGCATTTTTAAATGCAAAACCAAAGGCACAATCCATGAGAGAAATATCGAATACAGACTTCATCAAAAACTTCCGCTCTGCTAAATACACTATCAAGAGTATGTGAAGAGAGACTACAGATTGAGAGAAAACATTTTTAGAGGCATGTATGATAAAGGATTGCGATGCAAAATATATGAAGATTCTTAACACTCAATAATAAAAGAAAAACCAATTTAAAAAAGTAGGCAAAGACTTGAACAGACACCAAAGAAGTTATACAGATGCCAAGTGAGCATATGAAAATATGTTTATCATCATATGTTGTTAGAAATTGACAAATTTAAACAACAATGAGATACCACTCTACATACCTGTTAGACTGGCCAAAATCCAAAACACTGACAACACTAAGTGCTGGCAAGGATGGGGAGCAATATGGACTCTCATTCACTGCTGGTGGGACTGCAAAATAGTACATGATTTTATCATATGATTTAGCAATAACACTCTTTGGAATTGACCCAAATGAACTGGAAACTTACATCCACACAAAAACCTGCCCACGCATATTTACAGCACTGTTATTCCTAATTGCCAAAACCTGGAAGCAACCAAGATGTCCTTCAGGAGGTAAATGGGTAAATAAACTGTGATACATCCAGACAATAGTCTATTTTTCAGTGCTAAAGAGAAATGAGCTATCAAGCTTTGAAAAGACATGGAGGAAACTTAAGTACTACTGTGTGAAGGGAATCAACAGGAAAAGCTCTTCAAGCTGCATGATCACAACTATATGACATTCTAGAAAAGGCAAAAGCATAGAAACAGTAAAAAGTTCACTGGTTACCAACAGTTAGGGTAGAGGGACGAATGAACAGAGCACTGAAGAATAGTAGAACCATTCTCTGTGTTACTACAATAGTGGATACATTTGTCAAAACTCATTAAGATGTACAATATCAAGAGTGAACCCCTACATAAACTACAGACTTTGGGTGATAATTACATGCTGATGTGTGTTCACTGATTATAACAAATGTACAGTCTGGTGGGGGATGAGCTTCTATGTATGAATGGAGAGGGGGTAGAGAAAATTCTCTGTACTTCCATTCAAGTTTGAGATAAATCTAAAATTCCCCTAAAAAGTTTAATTAAAAAGTCAACTGCCATTATTTCACTAGAGTGTTAACTGTACAAAGATTTTGTTGTTCATTTTTTAAAGACATAAATATAACAATAGAATGAAACATAAAGAGTGGCTAAGGTGGAGTAATAAGAATGTCAATGTGTCCCAGAAAATTATGAGAAAAATGAAATGAGTCAAAAAGTATTCCAAAAAAGAAAACAAAAAAATTATAAGCATAAATATTACTTATTATGTGGTATAATCAATGTGAGTGAATTCAGATATTTGAAAGAAAGACATAAAGATACTTCATTTGATTCAGAATCCAACTGTTGTTCATGCTACCTATTACATATACACTTAAAAGAGAGTAACTCAGAAAATGGGTAAAATGTATGAAGAAAATGCAAAGAAATAAAAAACCAAGGGTCACCATATTAATAACAGATCCAGTGAAATTCAAAATAAAAACCATTCAAGGGGATAATTTTTTGAAGTATAGTTGACATATACTATCCTATTAGTTTCAGATGTATGTCACAGTCATTCAATATTTTTATACATTACGAAATGATCCCCACAGGAAGTCCAGTTATGATCTGTCACCATAAAAAGTTATCACAATATTATTGACTATATTCCCTTTGCAGTACATTACATTCCCATGACTTACTCTATAACACAAAGTTTGTTATTCTTAATGCTCTTCACCTATTTCATGGGCCCCTAAAACCTCCCCCATCTGGTAACCAAAATTTGTTCCTCTAAATGTGAGTCTGTTTCTGCTTTGTTTTGTTCCTTTGTTTTTTAAAGCTCACAAGTAAGTGAAATCATACAGTATTTGTCTTCGTCTATCAGATTTAATTCATTTAGCATGATACTCTCTAGGTCCATCCACATGGTCATAAATACCAAGATTTCATTCTTTTTTATGAGTGATATTTCATATAATACACATACATGTATTCCATATGTATATACATACACACACTATACAGAGAGCACAACTTCTTTATCCATTCATTCGCTGGTGGACACAGGTTGCTTCAGTATCTTGCCTACTGAAAATAAAGCTACAATGAACATACAGTTGCAAATATGTTTTCATACTGGTGTTTTCATTTTCTTTGGATAAGTATTCTGAAACGGAATCACCAGATCATATGGTAGTGCTACTTTAAATTTTTCGAAAAACCGCTGTACTGGTTTCCCACAGGGGTTGCACCAAATTACGTGCCCACCAGAAGCAAAGAAGGGTTCCTCTTCCCCACATCCTCACCAACACTAGTTATTACTAAGAAAAACAAAAGTAACAAATCTAATGGGTGTGAGCTAATATCTCACTATGGTTTTGATTTGCATTTCTCTGATGATTAGGGGTATTTAGCACCTTTTGTTTCCCTGTGGCCATCTGTAGGTGTTCTTTGGGAAAATGTCTATTCAGGACCTCTGCCTATTCTTTGAATTGTTTTTTAAAAACATTAAGTTGTGGGGCACCTGGGTGGCTCACTCGGTTGAGCGTCCAGCTCTTGATTTCAGCGCAGGTCATGATCTCGGGGTCGCTGAGTTCAAGCCCAGTGTTGGCCTCTCCATTGGGCCTGAAGTCTGCTTGGGAGTCTCTCTTTCCCTCTCCCTCTGGCCCTCCCCCTACTTGCATGCTTGCTCTCTAATACATAAATAAATATTACAACCCCCCCCTCCCACACACACACATTAGGGGTGGCTAGGTGCTCAGTTAAGCCTGTGACTTCAGTATAATCTTGGGGTCCTGGGATCCAGCCCCACGTCAGGCTCTGTGCTCATTGGGGAGTCTGTTTCTCCCTCTTGCCCCTCCCCCCACTCAAGCTCCTGTGTGCTATCTTTCAAATAAATAAGTTCTTAAAACAAAAAACAAAAAACCAGTAAGTCCTGTGAGCTCTTTATATATTTTTTGGATATTAACCCTTTATCAGATGTTTGATTTGTACCTATCTTGGCACATTCACTAAGTTGCATTTTCATTTTGTTGATGGTTTCTTTCAGCATGCAAAGCTTTTCAGTTTCATGTGATCTCATTTACTTTAGCTCTTGTGGCATGTGCCTGAAGAGACTGGTCCAAGACCATATTGCTAAAACCGAGGTCAAAAGAGCTTCCTACCTGTGTTTTCTCCTAGATGTTTTATGCTTTCAGGTGTTAACATTCAGGTCTTGAACCTATTTTGAATTTGCTTTTGTATATGGTGCAAGACAGTGGTCCAGTCTTACTAACACCATTATTTTGAAGAGACTGTCTTTTCCCCATTGTATATTCTTGACTTCTCTGTCATAGATCAAACGATCATATGTAGTGTGGGTTAATTTCTGGGTTCTCTATTCCATTTCATTGATCTAGGTGTCTGTTTTTGTGCCAGTACCATACCATTTTGGTTCCTAGAGCTTGGTAGCACATTTTGAAATCAGCAAGTGTAATACCTCCACCTTTGTTCTATTCTTAAAGAGGGTAACTTTTTGAGGAAGCATACTGCCTAAAACTGAGGCATGTTACAGAACTCTGTTGAAAATTGACAAAAATTAAAATTTAAAGCAAAAAATGAAAACCTGAGATTATCTCACAGAACAAGAAGAGTAGCAAAAAATACAGAGTATGTGAATACAGAACCAGGAAGGTAATCTTAATTAGTGTTTTATATCAAGCTCTAGTTTTTGAGAACAGAAAATTCCTCTTCTTTTCAAGTAGCATTCATGGAATCTTTACTAGAATTGAGCATACCTTAGGAAGTGGTTAAAATCAATTTTCATAGTATGTATAACATGATGCATTTTTGGAAGTAAATTAAAATACTGTATAAGTAAAAAAATAAGTATGGACAGCACAATATTAATACCTATATGTATTTAAATCTTGTGATTCTAACTTGGGTTTTCTGTCTCCTTTTTACATACTTCAGTATAAGGCTAAGGTTTTATAATAAACTTGCATGAACTTAATTGAAAGGGTCTTTTTTTACTATCAAGTTTAAATTTAACTAGGAAATAAAGTCACCGAAATAATACTGAAGAAGTTTTTTTTCCCCAAGCAAGAGGAAGCACCCTTCTCTTAGGAAAACAGAAAACATTAGGGCAAGAGTCGCAAAGATGTGAGACTCTGTTAAGCGAGGAGTGCCTTGAGACGTAACCACTTTGGTATGGACGCCTCCTGCATTTTTCTCTTCTTTTCCCACATAGGCATATTCCAAACCCACACATGATACTTGATCCTGTCAAACAATGTTGATTACCGGTCCCCAGTGACTTCAGCTGTGGCTAGGAGCTGACTTTGTAAATATGCCCAGACACATTTGCCAAAAAGAAAATGTCAACATTCAAAGAAAATCAGTTTGTTACCAAGGCTTAAGACACATGACCACCCAAAAATAGTTCAATTATAGGAGAACTAAGAAGAGCTCGCCCCTTTGTCAAGAGTAACTCTTAAAGGAAAACTAAAACTTAATATTGGACAAAAATGCTATGGTTTGTTTTTAAAATGTATTGCCTTTATTTGTTAAACAATAAAATATTGTACCCTAAATATAGATTCCCTTTGATTCTTGGCATTAAAAAAAAAAAAAAATCACAAAAAGAAATACTTTCTCAGACTAAATGCACTTGTTCAGTTTTTCTTTTAGGAGGCCCCGAGGGAGGCCTGAGGTAGAACACCATTCTCTCTCACCCAGGTCTGAGCACTTTGAGAAGAAACTAAAGTGGCACTTGAGATCAGGTTGAAGGACATGGCTTCATCCAAGTTTATTAGCCAAGCAGCCGTTGTGAAGGTTGAAGAACAAAGCATGGTGGAACTCCCCAGGCAGACCCAGGCAGGAGTGGGAACCGTCCCCCAGAGGATGAGCAATGGATCCTGCACAAAGACATGCCTCACCCCACTCGGCACTCTGACCTCTCCCGTCTCCTCTGTTGCTCATTTCTTTTGTTCGAAGTTCTAAATGTTGGGAGTGTCCAGGGATTAGTCCTTGGGCCACATTTATTTTTCTGACCATATTCACCTTCTAGAGTGATCGCGTGCGGGTCCGAGCTGATGTCAGGTTCGGGCTTCTCCTCTGAGCACCTTACCAGCTCCACCCGGATGTCTGATAAGCGTCTTAAACGCCAATGTATCTAAGACTGAACTCCTGATTTTCACTCACAGCCCCACCCCAAACAGGTCCCACCCCGGTCTTTCCACCTCACTTCATTGCAAATCCATTCTTCGGTCATGCACTTCAAAGTCTTTGACTCACATCTCCATTCTTAACGCTTACCTTTCCTCACCCTGCATGTCGTCTGCCAGCAAGTTTTGCCATCCATACTTCAAATACGCTCAGAGTCTTGTTCCTCCTCACCACCGTCATGTCAGTTCCCTCTTCTTGTCACAACCTCCCCTCTCCCCCGGTTGAGTCTTAGGACAGGAGCCGAGCGATTTTATTAAAACCAAGTCAAATTATGTTAATTCTGGGCTCCAGACAATCTGGTTCCTTGCTCTTTGTCAAAGCCTGCAGGAACTCTCTGCTTTAGCCCCCGGCCTTCCCTTCTAAAATTTCGGCACCCACCCCTTGATATTTCTTCTCTCTACTCCACAGCTTTTCCTTCGACACTTCCCACTTTGTTTTTTGTATTAAGTTTTTAATCTTACTTCCAGTAGGGTCAACATGCAGTGTTATATTAGTTTCAGGTATACGAATGATTCAACAATGCTAGACACGGCTCAGTGCCCATCATGGTTGCACTTGCCACTTTATTTTTTTAAAGATCTTATTTATTTATTTGACAGAGAGAGAGACAGCGAGAGCAGGAACACAAGCAGGCGGAGTGGGAGAGGGAGATTCCCGCCCAGCTGGGAGCCCGATGTGGGGCTCCATCCCGACCCTGGGATCATGACCTGAGCTGAGGGCAGACGCTTCACCGACTGAGCCACCCAGGTGCCCCTGCACTTGCCACTTTAAAAGCACTTAGGTCTCTTACATTTATTTTCTGTGCCTCCTATTAGAAGAGGAGTTCTTTGTCTATTTCATTCACATTGGTCTATTTTATTTGCTTCAATTCCAGTGGCTAGAAAGGTATCTGATAAAATGTAAGCCCTCGATACTATCTGGTGAATGAATGAATGGTTGGTTGATGTCTACGAGGAAGAAGGGGTGGATTGAGCCCAGCATGCTCAGCTGTTTTGCCCGAAGTCACTGTCTTACCAGAACTGCCTTTCCCTAAAGTAGAGTAAGGAAAGGAGCAAAAGGGAGTCTCTGTGTGTTGTAGTGCATGGAGCTCCAAGAACATAGGAGGAAGCACAAGGGCTAGGGAGTAAGGTGCCCTGTAAACACATTCTTTGTTTTCATATTATCAATGAAAACCTACTGTAATGTTGCAGTTACAATCCCAGGGAATCCAAAACTGAGGTCTTCTTACTCTAGTCCGATGGCCCAGTCTGGCCGGCAAAGGGTTTTCTGTATGGCTCTTGACTGAAGAATTTCCTTTCAATTTTGCAAAGATTATAAGGAAGAGCAGGAGGGCAGCCTCCTGCTCAAATGCATCACCTTCCAAGCAAGAGAATGTTTGAGTTTCGTTATGTTTAATTTTCCATATGTGATCTCGCTTGTGCAATCAGCGCTACACTAAGAACCACCCCCCCACCAACACACGCACACGCGCACACACACACACACACACACACACACACTACCATCTTCAGAAGACTCTGCAATTCAAACATTCTGCATTTACCCCCATCTCAGTGGGAAAAACAGTGCTTTCTCCTGACATATTCTCAGGCCCTGAGTGAAGAGCAGCAGGGTGGAGTCTGTCCTTCGCTTTTTCTTCCAGCTGGAGACATCAGGTGCTCTTTGTAAGGGCACTTTGAAGAATAGGCTGACACTGCAGTGCATTTGGGAAATGGTGTCTGAGAGACAATAAAAGGGGTCCTGGCTTAAAGTATATTAAGGGATCACAGGAGTACATCTTGACTGCACGCTCAGATCTTTTGATTCAAAGACACACATCTTCTCATCTCCCAAGGGGTGAGGCCAACCTAGCGCAGAATATAGACGAAGCCTCACAAACAGGGTTGCCAACTGCATGTCAGAGATAATTAGTGAGAACACGGCGAGAGGCTGCCCTCGGTGCAGAGGAAAAACGGATTAGGGAGGAAACTCCAGGTGTGTGCGTGGGGAGCCACCATCCTAGATGTGCAAGGCACACACACACCGAAGTGGCACTCGTGGGCTCCCTGTTTCCCGGGGGAGGAGACGTAGAGTATGCTGGTACTTCCGGGTGGCTTTGCTGGTCCACGACTTTGCTTATTTCACTGCCATCCTCTTTCCGAGAGTAACAGGAGGCCAGACGGTGGGAGCGGGCATGAGCAAGGAGAACGCCAAATGTCATCATTCGCATACCAGATTCTGGCTACATATGTGGTTAAGATCGGAACCAATCCAGTCCCATTTTATGTCCATTTTATTTGTACAATGTATTTATATACATTGTATAAAATGTATACCTGTATTTATTTGTATAAATACATTGTATTTGTATAAATGTATACAATTTATTTGTGTCGTTTCCCAAGAGGATTTGAGATGAACTATCAAAGGCGGGCCTATGATAAAATACAAATACTGGAAATTGTGAGAAGACAAAGAATGCAGGTATGGGTAATCTGTGGCCTACGAATAGCTGTTGTGATCAACTTTCAAATTTCTTTCAGTTTGCCATCAGCCAACTCTTGTTTCCTGGTAGAATGACATGGGTCTCACAGCTCATCAATCCCTGCGAGCCACTGATGAACCTCTATAACACAGTCTTCTCATTCTGTTCTATAGCCAATTGCCCAGGAAACTCGTGGAACAGATCCCCTAGCTTTCTAATTCAAGCTGCTTCTCTGAATTTAATGTTGCTTTTGCCACTGACATTTTTTATCTGGAAATGCAGCGGATGGAAGCATATATCACCCATTGCCAATTAATAAATAGGGAAATGGTCAGAGAAGCAAACTGACAGAACTGGTGAACTCCCCCCTCCCCCCGCTTTTTCGCATTTTTCCAATTCTTTTTGAACTTACTCTCTTACCAGAGATACTGTGGGGTTTTTTGTTTTGGTTTTTTTGTGTGTGCATGAGTGTGTTTTCTTTTTTTATTTTTCAAAATTTCATTCACTTCTATCATTCCACTGCAATTTAATTGGGCTGTTTTTCCACCTTCCACATCCTATTCACTCACTCCGCAGCCTCCTGCCTCCTCTCCTGCAGAAATGAAGATGGGTGAAGGTTTCTTTGAAGTCATTTCAGCTGCCACGAGAGAGTACATGCTACCTCATTATCAAAAAAGAAAAAAAAATCACCATAGTACAAGGACAGACATAATGAAGCATGTTCACCACAACTCCAAGAGCTTCCAGCCTGGGCTGGGTTCTCTAAAATCATGTTTTACTTAATGAATAGATGACACCAGCACGATAGATGCCAATAATCCTGATATTTCACTATACTCTTCAGTGGCTAAAGCCATTATCCAAGGATTCTTTTGGGGCATTTTTTCTTAATGGGACACCGTGTCATGGTAGGAACCGTGCTGTCTTGCCTGTCTGCAGATCTCCACACTGATATATTCTATAGCTTATTCAACAAGTCCATTTTGATATCAAAAATGTACCTCCCATCTCAACATATTTGAGAATCAATCAAAATATCTTCACTACATGGTGTTCACTTCAATGGCTCTATCCCAATGAATCAGACTTCCCACCATGCAACATACACAAGCCCGCAAAACAGACACCTCACCTGTTCACCTGAGGTGAGAACACCTCAAACCTTAACCCTCAGCCCAATTCAATTCCATCACCCAGTCCTCTTTATGGTACATCTGAAATAGTTCTCATATTATTTTCCCTTTAATGCCATAGCATCCTGGTCTGTAATTCCGCCATTTTGAACATTTGCTCCAGTGCTTCTACAAAAAAGCTGGGATTTTCATTTAACAATGCAACTCTGACTAGGGAATATAGTATCCACACTCCGCTCACACAGAATGCACGTAAGCCAGCAGTGATTTTCCTTTGCTTTTATGGTCAAGGCCAAAATCCTCAACTCATTATCCATGGCTCCTACACGGCTTGGTCTCATCATCAGCCATACTCATCCTTCGCTTCCTCTGGTTCTTCTAACACTCCACTCTCATTCTGCCATAGGACTTTTGCACATGCTGTGGTCTTGCTGAGTAGCCAGCACTCTCACCTTCCAGGTCTCAGCTAAGTGTCCCTTTCTTAAGGAAGCCTCCTCTAGGCTCTCGTGCTACATCACACGAATTTCTTATACTCTCCTCTGTTTTTTCCCTCTCAGATCACTGATCTGAGCATTTGTGATTTCATTTTTTATATCAACAGTGTGATTCCTGAATCACTATTTTTTCTCTCACATGAGATTGTCAACTCCACAAGAGCAAGAGCTGTTAAGTTCAGGAACCACTCTACCCCAGTGTCCAAGAGAGTTGCTGAAATTAGCAATCAGCTGGCTGGCTGAATGATTAACAATTTAGAACACAAATTTATGGGTTTTGCCTCAGATTTATAGAAGTAGAGTCAATGGATTTGGTTTCCAGACTCCCTCTTTTAAAAAAAGTCTTTCAACATGATTTTGATCTCGCCCTGGCTGGGAACCACTGTTTTAAGAGCTATTTCTTTACTCACAACAACTGAGAGCAATGCATGGGGGTTTGTCCTCTCCAATTTTCTGGACACCAACTGGGTGTCCTAGAATTAACCCAACTCTGACACTACCTGAAGTTAGTGTCAGACTCCACAGATTCAAGGGCTCATTCCCACAAGACTGGCCTCACTTTATATGACAGTCTCAAGTCATGGGACCCTAGAGTAACCACTGTCCAACTTGGCTACAAGGTCATGGCATCCCATAACCACCACCCATTGCCCCAAGGTTTGACAATTTACTAGGAGAGTTCACGAAACTCAAGGAAATATTTACTATAACCAATTTATTATAAAAAAAATACAGATAAACAGACAGATGAAGAGGTACATAGTGTAAGGTCTGGAAATGTCCCAAGCACAGGAACTTCTGTCCCTGTGAAGTTGGGGGATACCACTCTTCTGGTACATGGAGGTGTTCCCCAAAACCACAAATTCTCTGAAGCCTACAGTTAAGGGATTTTTATGGAGGCTTCACCATATAGGTGTGATCAATTATTAACTCAATCTCCAGGCTCTCTCTCCCCCTCAAGTATGGGGTTGAAAGTTTCAAGCTTCTGGTCATGCCTATTCTTTCTGGTGACCTGCCCCCATCATGAAGCTACTCATGGAGGAGCCCACCAAGAGTCACCTCATTAGAACAAAAGATGATCTTATTACCCAAAAAAATTCCAAGAGATTTAGGAACTCTGAGAATGAGCCTCCTATCACCCCTACCACTCAGGAAATTAAAAGGTTTCTAGAAGCTCTGTGTGAGGAACTGGGGGCAGAGGCCAAATCTATTTATGTCACAAGTGTCTTAGAAAATATCCACACAATGCAGGAACTTTTCATACAACTTCAAGGGGTGATGATCTTAACTCTGATTAGGCATTTTCCATTCGAGTGAGGGGTTGGCACTAGTAAAGAGTCGCAACTTAAAAAGCTGTTTATTTCATTTTGGAAGAGCACTCATTGTTATAATTTGAATTCTAGTTCTTCCAATATATGTAAGTATGTGATATTGAAGAATTCACGTAACCTTTCCAAGGCTCGGTTTTCTCACTTAAAATTGTGCTTATTTCAAAGCATAACTGTACAAATAAAGGACTCTATATACAAGTGCTATGAGACAAGTATGCTGTCTTAATGAAAGACATTCATGTTAAGAAAAAAATGCTAAGATGTAAACTTTAGGTATATCTAAGAAACATTTGAGTTTCCAGAGAAAGACAGTGGTTGCTTATATTCATCTCTCTCCATCTACTAGATGGAAAAACAAAACAAAAAAACAAACACAAAATCAGATCAACAAGTATGGCAAACAAAGCTTTTCAGAACCCACATTTAGAGCCTGAGTAGGATCAGTTACTATGGACTTCCATCTTTTTTTTTTTTTTTAGATTTTATTTATTTATTTGAGAGAGAGAGAGAATGAGAGATAGAGAGAACGAGAGGGAAGAGGGTCAGAGGGAGAAGGAGACTCCCCGCTGAGCAGGGAGCCCAACGCGGGACTCGATCCCGGGACTCCAGGATCGTGACCTGAGCCGAAGGCAGTCGCTTAACCAACTGAGCCACCCAGGCGCCCTCCATCTCTGTTTAGGAAGAGAAATCAAAAGCTTGATGCAGGAGACCAAGCTCCAGAGCTCAATACACAGAGGACAGGGGGCAGCAAGAAGAGATCAGAGGCCCAATGACAGAATATGGACAAAAATCATCTCCCAGGAGGTGAGACTCCCATCCTAAATGCCAAATTGGGACAATGTTGAGACACAGTGGTTCTGTGCATGGTTGATAAATAATCCACAGGCAGAGATTTGGGAATGCAGGAACACAGATCAGAATCTCCAGAAGGTACTACCCTGGGGAAAAGGGTTGGAAGTGTTTTGCATAGGATTGGGGGTGAATGGAAGAAGGAAACAAGCACTGGAAATTAAAGCATCTATAGATATTTTGATAGTAGTAATAAAATCAGGAGACATAAAGTCCCCCCTCCCCACTAAAACCAAGCACTATTAATTTCTAAAGACTGCAAAGCAATGAACACAGATAAGAGGGCACCCACAAACTAGAAATGGTGTCAGTCAAACATACACTCCTCCCTGCCTATGTACCCCATTATTGCTCATACAGAAAGAGAAGCCATTTCAAAATGAGCATACTTGGCAAACAACATCCACAAAGGTATTATTAATAGAAGAATCTGAAGAGGTTAGCTCTGATTGGAAAATAATTCTCCAATAAAGATAAAGTGGGTGAAAGCCTAACAGTACAACCTGAACTAAACATTCCCACACGACTATTTGTAGAAGTAAGTCAAATCAGATTCACCTTAAAAAAAAAAAAACACACAAGACATTGAAGAAAAAGATAAAATAGCCATGAGATGGAAAATAAAGAGACCAAAAGATTCACAGAGACATGGAAAAAATGATAGAAGACCAAAGAGATAACTAGAGAGTTTGAAGAAAAGCAAAGCGATGCAATGAAATATTTAAATTTAAAGATGCAATCTAAGAAAACTTTCTAGAAAGAAAACAATGTTGTTAGGCATTCCAAGACTCCACTATATACCTAAAGTAATGCAACCAGGCTCATGAGTTCTAAGATATATCCTGATAAAACTTAAATATTAAGGAAAAAAAAAATCCCCTGAACCTCTAAGTAAAAAGGCTAAGTTACCTTAAAAAAATTAAATCAGGTTGGCATCAGAATTTTACACCAAAATATATAAAGACAATGGAGAGTACCATTTTAAAGAAACTTTAAAGACAAAGTGTGAGGGGTGCCTGGGTGGCTCAGTGGGTAAAGCGTCTACCTTTGGCTCAGATCATGATCTCAGGGTCATGGGATTGAGCCCCACATTGGGCCCTCTGCTCAGTGGGGAGCCTACTTCTCCTGCTCACTTGTGCTCTCTGTCACTCTGTCTCTCTCTCAAATAAATAAATAAAATCTTTAAAAAAAAGTGAGAATCAGGAATCTTACATCCAGACAAGCTCTTCTTCACACAACAAGGCTACAAACTACGGAAATGTGCTAACATCTCGGGAACACTGTCCCCATGAACAACTCCTCAGGATCTGCGAGGACAACAAGCTTAATCCCACCAGGAGAGGATAGAGCAAACTCCGGCGGTAGGACTAACAGTAAGCATTAAATATGCACAAGCGTAGATTCAAGGGTAAAAGAAATGTGGACGGTCGAGGGAGAAGAACAGGGCATCCAGGTTACGTTTTTTGACCCAGTAGAAATAATTGAACGAAAAATAATTCAGTGAAGGAGAAAGAAACACTAAGAGATGTTAGGTAAGCTCACTGATTATCACCCAGGTGGAAGTCTGTCAAAACCAACAGGAGGTATCTAAACAAGAGAAAGAGGATTAAAGGTAGCATACAAATTATTACCATAAATGTAACAACTAGCACAGAAAAAAAGAAACAATCCTTCCTAACAAACAAGGGCACTCTGGACAAAGAGGCCAAGAAAATAGAGCACAGAGAAAAAGAAAAGCAGTAATTATAGCTTCTTATGATTCAGCTGAGACCAAACATTGCATTTAAGTAACGTACATATACCTGATTCAAAGTAAGTAAATATGAGTAGTTTAATATTAAAGAAAGATCTTCCACTCCTCACTGGTCACTCTGGAATGCTTGGAATACCAGAATCAGCTGGAGCCAGGACCTTCCCAACAGCTGTACCCCATTTAGCGGTGATGCCACCATCATGGGAACCATTGATCTTAAGAACTAGACCAGAAACTCAGTTCAAATTTCCTAAGGCAGGGCAATGGTTGGTAGGTGTGATTCATTTAGCTTTGCCTTGTCTCATCCTTTTCAAAATCTGTCCCAGCACTAAGTTTCATAATCAGCTGGAGTTTAGACTTCAAAGAGGACTCCCCTCCTTGCAAGACACAAATAGTCTCCACTTGGGGTTCTTCTAGCTTTCTCCTATGCTGCTGCATTAATTACCACATGGAGATCCGTACTCCCTTTTCCTCACCTTCAGAGGATCAAGAGCTTGCAAAGAACTCAGGGGCTCCGCCCCCAGCCTGCAGCACACACCCATACAATACTGTATGTAATAATGCATATATATGGGATCATATAGGACATAATCTATAAACAATATGAAATAGGCTTGTTTTACCTACTTTAAAAAATCAGAGGCACACAAAACCCTATTACATACTAAATGTAAAAAAATACAGTTAAAAGCACATAATTCATAAAAGCTAAAAAAAAAAAAGGGAGGGGGGTTGAGGAAAAATGTATACCACGAGAATACTTGTGCTGAGCACCAGTGTTGTATGTAAGCAATGAATCACTAAATCCTACACTTGAAACTAATATTACACTTTATGTTAACTAACTGGAATTGAAATAAAAACTTGGATAAAAAAAGAAAGAAAGAAAAGAAACCAGGGACAGCAAACAAGGTAGAATTCAAACCCAAAAGCAGTAAATGTGACAAAGACCTTTTAACTTTTACAAATACATGAACCAAATACAAGCATATCACAAATACTAGGAACTTTAAAACACTTTTTTTTTCCTTCTTCCTTTCCCTTTGTATCAGGGCTCCAAAGGGTCCTTCTCCCTTCACCCACCCCAAAAAAATCAGGGGTTCTCAGCTTTTACCTGATCATTCTACCTTCATCACATCTCCCTCTGACTCCTCTAGCCATATTCTACTTTCAAAGACCCTTGTGATTATATTGGATCTACCTGGATAATCCAGGCTAATTTCCCTATATTCAGGTCCACTGGTTAACTGACGCTGTGTTAGGTCACCCAGACATACTGAGGCAGTGCGGGAGATAGCTGAGCCCTAAGAATGAGAGGTTTGCCAGGTATTTCAAAGATGCTTAGCAGAATGAAAACCACTGAGAAAGACGCACAATGACTGGGAAAGTAGTCAGACTTTCTCTCTACATTGAGCATATTCACAATAGCAAGCAGATCAAATTTTTAAAATCCCTAAGCTAATACATAAATTTAATGCAGTCCCAATAAACATACCAATAAGTTTTCTGGGAGCTACAACTGGCACTTATAAAATGAGAACATAGCTGGGAAACCCCAGAGAAAAGCATGAAAGGCTGACTAGCCCTAGGACTTAATACATTATCAAAACTCTAATTAACATACTGTGGTACTGGTGCATGTGTAGACTGACCAACAGAACAGGATACAAAGTCCAAAAACAGACCTCGAAACATAGAAATTTAGTTGGCGATAAAGAAGGCTGGGGGGAAAAGGTGCACTTGACTGCAAATGTTCTTGAGAAACTGTTGAATGGTAATTTTGGACTCATACCTTACACCAAGCAGACAGGAGATCTAAATATACTGGAAGAAAACATGGGTGAATTTCTTTACAACGGTGATGTGGGTCAAACTCAAAATCCAGTTGCAATAAAAAAGCGAATAAATTCACATAAAAGAAGTTCACATGGCAAAACAATAGAATGAATGAATAGAAAATTGGAAGAAAGCAATTGCAACACATTTATCAAGTCAAGGCTAATTTCTCTGCTACATCAACAACTCACAGTGAGGAAAAAAAAACAAACCCAAGCTGATAGAAAATGGGCAAAATACATGAATGGTTCACAGAAAAAGTTACAGCAAAGGTCTTTGAGGCCATGGAAAGATGCTCCAGCGCATAATAAAACCAAGAGTAAACTGAGACATCAAAGTCACAATAAAAATCAGTCCTCCTTCCCTCATTAAACGAAACCGGGGCTCCTTGGGAAAATGGTGGTGTCCAGGTTTGGGGTAACAAAAGGGGGGTAAGGTTAACTATAAATATTGTCTTTTAGAAAGCAAAATGTGCTCAAAAATTAATGAGGGAATGCCAGGTGGGCACAGGAATGTGCTACATTGGCTACCGGTGGTCAAATTTGGGACAAGCGAAGGATCAAAAACATAATGAAAGTAGTTAAGTTATAGAACTCTGAATTTTAAAAAAGGGATCTATGAGTTCATAATGCATATTCAACAGACAAAGAGGGAGAGAGAAGAACAAACAAGAAGGCAGAAGCTCTTCTTTCACAAGAATGCTACCTAATAAGTAAGGAAAAAGCAACACAGTAAACACCACCATTTTCAAGTCCCCAAATAAGAAAAGATTCAGGCCAGGATCATCAAGAAGTGCTAAAATGAACAGATCCAATTTTAGAGGGTGTATTAGTTTTCTATGACTTTTGTAACATATTACCAAAAATTTAGGAGTTTAAAACAAGACAAATTTGTGGACTTACAGTTCTGGAAGTTAGAAGCCAGACATAGACTCACTGTGCTAACATCGTGGTATCGGCAGGTTTGCATTCCTTTCTCGAAGCCCTACGCATGAATGTGGCTCCTGGCCTTGTCCAGCTTCTAGAAGGTGCCTGCGCTTGAGTTGCGGTTCCCTTTCTCCACCTTCAAAGCAAGGATATTTTACATCTCTGATCATTCTACCTTCATCACATCTCCCTCTGACTCCTCTAGCCATAATCTACTTTCAAAGACCCTTGTGATTATATTGGATCTACCTGGATAATCCAGGCTAATTTCCCTACATTCGGGTCAGCTGGTTAACAACCTTAATTCCAACTGCTACCTTCATTCCTCTTACCCATCTTTAACCTAACAGATCCACAAGTTCCAGGGATTAGGGCATGGATATCTACAGGGAGGTGGGCATGGAGGTGGTATTATCCTGTCTACCATGGTAGGGGAGAAATGTGCATGCTCTCCAAGTTTTATACTCCAGATTACTATTTTTTAAAAAAGATTTTATTTATTTATTTGACAGAGAGAGAGAGAGAGAGCAAGAGTGCACAAGGAGGCTGAGTGGCAGAGGCAGAGGGAGAAGCAGGCCCCCCACTAGCAAGGAGCCCGACTCGGGGCTCGATCCCAGGAACCTGGGATCATGACCTGAGCTGAAGGCAGATGCTTCACCGAACTGAGCCACCCAGGCGCTGCTCCCCGCTGCCGGATTACTATTGATTCTTTCAAAGGAATGAAAAGTACCTCTGCAAGAGACAGTTCTAGCTTAATTAAGGGCTCAAAAGTAGCTTCACCAGTAATGGGACAAATGAGCCTCTGGGTATAAAGCAATATTAATTCACCCGTGTAATATTTTTGTCCAAAATATGTAATCTTAATTAAAGCATGAGGAAAGAAATCCACAAATTCAGACTGTGACACATTCGACAAACAACCGGCCTGGGGTCTTCAAAAATTTCCAATGGCATAAAAGGAAAAGTGACAAGTGAACTATTAGAGATTAAAGGAGCCCAAAGGGATGTGACCGGGAAATGCCACGAGTGATCATTGATTAGATCCTGAGGGAAAGGGGGAAATCACCAAGACGCATATTTCTAGAGAATTAGAGAATTTTAAATCTGGTCTGTTTAACACGCACACGTAATTTATCCATATTAAATGCTTATACATGACCTCAAAATTATGGTCATGTGAAATAATGCCGTGGCTCTCAAGAGATGGCATTTTAGGGGAAGATACCATGAGGTCTTCACCGTGCTTTCTGACAGTTCACCAGGAAGGGGGGGAGGGGTGCATGAGATGTGGGGGGGGGGAGGGTATGCAGAGAAAAATAGCAAAAGTGAGTATGACAAAAATAGTAACATTTGGTGAAATTAACCAAAAGAGGAACTTCAGGGCTCAATTTTCTTGCTTGTGCTTGCCATGTGCATGGTCTGTTTCACCCCAGGGCCCCAAGGATCACCTAATTAGTCTCAAATATTTGACCAAATACCAAACCCTCAATCTTCCAAAAGGCTAAAACATTTCCTTCTACGTATTGTTCAATTAACTGTGTGTCTCTTGCCAGATTTTTGAACTTGCCTTAAATGCTTCACAACTGAGACTTGAATTATCTGGCTACCATGAACCTCTCTAGCTAGAAAACTTGTCTCTTCGCTTCTTCCAAGAGTTTGTGGAAGTTGTGCTCCCTTCAGGAACAGATGGTTAAAATGAACACAGTAAGAGAGCTTCTGTCTTTCATACCTAAGGAAATGTCTTCTTTCCTCTGTCCAGGTCAAGAAAAAAAACGGCAATTTCTCTCTTGGCTCCAAATGGACAGGTTTGAAGACTTGTTTGTTTGCAAACAATTCCATAACAGAGGAGATTCTTTTTTGACCTAAACAGCTTCTCCACACTACAGACACTTCACATGTTAAAGATACATAAGGGAGATTTTCCTAAGTCGCATTTTCACACATTCTTTAGAATAGAAGCCTTTCAAACCCACGCCATCCTATTTTGAGGGTGTAACTTTGATTTCCAAACAGCAGATGTGTGGATAAGCAGAAGGGACATGACATAGGAACGTGTCCCCCTTACAAAGCTGGTATAAATGTTTCAAAAGCTATTCTCTCTAACATCTAGGGCGATTTTTTTTTTTTTCTCACAGAAGTTTCCTTATGATTCCGGCATTGTATCACCTGATGAGCTACACAGCTCCTTACTATTCCAGATGATACGCAACTGGGTTTTTGAGAACTCTTTATTAAAATGCCCTTAAGTCATAAAAGCGTACTTTGAAGTAGAACAGTAGGCCGCTGCTTCAGTAAGTTGAAGATCAAAGATGCTGCTATCCCCGTGGCCAATGAGAACGAAAACTTGATTTTAGTGCAGAAATGTTTGGGGAGAAGAAATGATTTCTTCCTGATGAAAGAAAACGGGAAACAGAGCAAGGAGGCTGTGGGCCTATCTTCCTTACTATGCACGCGGTTCATGTATTTCTCCAAGAGCCTATCAGACCTTCTTTCAATCAGTCTTTTCAAATTTCAAACCTTTTCTTCAATTCACCATTTTTTCGCTTCTCAAAAGCTGGCCCCTTATCTTTGCCCTTAAAAGAGACCACGCTGGCTGACTCCCCTTCAGACAGGCCCTCTGAGGCGGGTGTGCGCCATGTCTTATTCTCAGTGCCCTTGTTCTGATACGAGCCACCCCACATTAGACTGTTTTTCTTCCTCATTATTTTTCCATTCATGCTCTGTGAAAGCCAGCAACAGGACCGCAGAACAAAAATGCTCACAGCAGCTCCACGAGAAGCTGTGTGGTATCAAATTTTGAGACAGACTGTTGACTAGCCATTTGCTTTGTACTTTAGAGGTTACTGGCTAGTGAGGGAAATGGAGCCAGTTTGACATCTCTTGATCATATACCTCCCGGGGTTTTCCTGAATTCTGGAGCAAAATGGTCAGTTAATCTCAGCATGTGCCGTTGAAGAAGGTGGAAGTGGGCTAGGGAAGCCAGACTGCCCAGAACCCAGTCCTATACCAACGGATTGGAGTCTCTGTCTTATAGCCTGGAAGACCTTCCGGGGTGACCTGACAGAGGACGCCTGCGTCGAGCCAAGGCTCAGTCTTGAGGCTTCTAGTGAAGTCTCAGTTTGTGTTAAATAATGTACTCATCACACTATTTGATATTTAATTCACATTCAAGTATGGTTACCAAACCAGGAGAGGTAGAGTTTTAGATCTGAGGGTAACCCACTTTGTATTCTCTCTCAGAACTAATGGAGGTTGTAGCCTAAGGCGCCATTCCTTTTGAAGTTTTCAAGAATTCCCACAACTACACAAAATCACATGGGGAACGCCCTGAAGAGCTCAGCGGAGTCCAAAGCCAGTATCACACAGCTCCTGCCAAATGGATGGGGGGTACGTGTGTATATCAGAACGGGGAACTGAGGAAATATGGGACTGAACACAGTTCGGCCCTCAAATCTCCCTACAAAATGAGAGCACAGTCTAAGAATTTATGTCTATTGCCTCGGGCTTAATTCTGCACCTGACCACTCCCAGTAAACACATAGACTACAGAAAGCAACACATAACATGAATCTCTACAGTAAGTAGACTTTTCCCTTTCTATGTAATTTTTCTCGAATGCCTTAAATTTTAAAAAAGGAATGGCATGGAGTCAATGAAGTCACAAAGATACATGCAGTCATATAAATATTTCCAACTGCATATTGATATGCATATGGATATATTTTGATATGCTCTTCTATATGATCTTCCGTATTTAAAAGCTCATTTTCTCCGGGCATTCCCTCCTACCTCTACCCCAAGTAAACAACCGTGTTTGAGGACAAAAAGTTCTAGCTGGAATATGCTTTCATGAAATAGGCTTAAACTTTTTTAAATGTTATTTTTTTATTCAAGTATAGTTAACATACGGTGTTATATTAGTTTCAAGTGTACAGTATAGTGACTCAATAATTCTACACACTACTCAGTGCTCATCCTGACAAGTGTAATCTTAATCCCTTTCACCTATTTCACCCATTCCCCAACCATTCTCCTCTCTGGTAACCACCAATTTGTTTTCTACCTTTAAGAGTCTAAGGTCTTTTTTTTTTTTTTTTTTTTTTTGAGAGAGAGAGAGAGAGAGAGAGTGGGCGAGAGAGTGAGCGCGCTTGCGAGCAGTGGAGGAGGGGCACAGAGAGACTCTCAAGCAGAATCCATGCAGAGTGCAGAGCCTGACATGGGGCTTGATCCCACAACCCTGAGATCATGACCTGAGCTTAAATCAAGAGTTGCCACTCAACCAGCTGAACCACCCAGGTGCCCCCAGAGTCTGGTTGTTTCTCTTTTTTAATTCGTTCATTTGTTTTGTTTCTTAAATTCCACATGAGTGAAATCATATGGTATTTATCTTTGACTTATTTCTCTTAGCATCATACCCTCTAGATCCATCCATGTTGTGGTAAATGGCAAGATTTCATTCTTTTTTATAGCTGAGTAATATGTTGAAGCAAACTGTGCCATCGGGACTGAAGACTCTGAGTCTCAGCTTATTCTCAAGTGAATGGTTTGGATCAAACTGGCAATCTGTTGGCAACCCCACTAATTCACGGTTCTACCTTCATTCTTCCTTGCCTCACTGTACCACTATTAATTCTTCTTTGTTTTTGAAAGATTTACTTTTTTTATTTATTTTAGAGGAGGGGAGAGGAGGGGCAGAGGGAGAAACTCCAAGGAGACTCCTCGCTGAGCAAAGAGCCCGACGCACAGCTCAAACTCACAATCCTGAGATCACGAAACCAAGAGTCCAACGCTTAACCAACTGCACCATCCAGGCGCTCTCCTCCATCACAATTACTTCTCTGTAATATAACAGCAGCTTCATGTTCAAGGGCTTAATCAGGAAAAGTATTTTGAATATCTAGTTTAGGGAAAGGGTGATATGAGCCTCTTAAAAAAGTTGGAAACATTTAAATTTAGAATGCACTTTTGAGGGAGAGGAAATGAGAACACCTCGTGATCATGAAATGATGTTTCCTTCGTTTTCCTGTGAGGCTGATAATGAGAGTCATACATCCTGCTTCCAAGAAGTCAGCCACAGGAATGAACAAGGCAATTAGGAATCACATCAGTGTTGCTGCTGCTTCTTCATTTTAATAAAGAGACTACTTTAAAAGCAGTTTTAGGTTCACAGAAAAACTGGGTAGAAAGTACACAGATTTCTCACTTATCCCCTCCCCACTTGCATGCACAGCATTCCCCACTATCACAATAGCATCACCCAAAGTCCATAGTTAATACCATGGTTTGCTCTCGATGTCGTGCATTCTGTGGCTTTTGACAGATATCTAATGACATATATCCACCATTGTAGTATTGTACAGAATTGCTTCACTACAGTAAAAGTCCTCTGTGCTCTGCCTATCCACCCCCCCTTTCCTCACCAACCCCTGGCAACAACTACAGTCATTTTACTGTCTCCAGAGTTATACCTTTTCCAGAATGTCAAAAAGTTGGAAGCATACAATTTGTAACCCTTTCATATTCACTTATTTTACTGAGCAATAAGCATTTACATTTCTTCCATGTCTTTTCATGGTTTGATAGCTTATTTCCTTAGAGAATTAAATAATATTCTATTGCATAGATGTACAATCCACTGACCTAATGAAGGACATCTGGTTGTGCCCAAGTTTTGGCAACTTGGAATAAAGCTCCTATAAACATCGTAGTACGGGTTTTGTGCGGATCTAAGTTTTCAACTTATTTATGGAAATACGAAGAAGCATGTCTGATGGATTGAATGGTATGTTTACCTCTGTCAGAAAGTGTCAAACTGTCTTCCAGAGTGGCTGTTCGATTTTGCACTCTCCCCAATATACATGGGAGTTTCTTTTGTCCTACAGTGTCTCCAGCATTTGGTGTGGTCAATATTTCAAATGTTCTGAATTTTCACCATTTTAATAGATGAGTCATGGCATCTCTTTGTTGCTTTAATTTCTAATTCCCTAGTAACAACATACTGAACATCTTTTCATATGCTGTTTGCCATTTATGTATCACTTTTGCTCAGGCATCTGCTCAGATCTCCTGCCCACTTTTTTTTTTTTTTTAAAAGATTTTACTTATTTATTTGAGAGAGAGGGAAAACACAAGAGGGAGAGGGAGAGGGAGAAGCAGACTCCCCACTGAGCAGAGAGCCTGATGTAGGGCTCAATCCCAGGAACCTGAGATCATGACCTGAGCTGAGGGCAGACGTTTAACTGACTGAGCCACCCAGGAGGCCCTCCTGCCCACTTTTAAACAGGACTATTCAGTTTCTTACTATTCAGCGGTAAGAGTTCTTTGCGTATTTCAGATCAGTCCTTTATTAGATTTTTTTTTTTTCCAAATACTTTCTATTCTTTGGCTTGTCTTTTCATTCTCTAAATGACTGCTTCTGTTTAAAGTTTTTCTTCTTCTTTTCATTCTTCATTGGACCATGCGTATAGAAAGAATGATTAAATACAGATGATGCCAGTTCCCTGGAGTGATTTTACCTGAACAACATATGAAGGTCTCAACCATCCGTCGTTCGGTCATTGAGTAACACTAAAATGTTTTGCTTGCATAGTCTATTGGAACGATGTGTTCACAAGTTCTTTCTGTAACTCCTTAAACTCTTCCTGGAAGGAATGAAGGGAGCAGATAAGCACTTTTCCATCTGACAGATGGGAACCTGGATATTCAGAAGTTAAAGAGATCTCCTGACCTTTACTTAGTAAGTAAGCAACCAGACTGATTATCAGCCACTTTCCTTTATGGGGTTATTCAGTGGAATGTTCTGGTGTGCATGGATTGTAGTCATTTCAGTGAGTAGCTAAGTCTGTACATACCATGATTAGGTGGTCCTAGGTAGCACTCTGTAACATGCTTTCACTCCATGGAATAAAAGGAAAAATCACAAACAAAAAATCATCCTGATGGGAAAGGATTCAACGTGTACATGAAGTAGGAAAATTATGTTTGAAATACTGGTCTGCTTCTTCCTTAGCAGCTTTACTGATACATAATTGATATACCAAAAACAACCCTGCACATTTAATGTACACAGGTAATTTGGACATATGCATATACCTGTGATACTATCACCAAGTAATGTTTATTATCAAGATAATATGTTTATAATAAACATATGCATCACCCCCAAAAGTTTCCTTGTGTCTCCCTCACCCTATGTTTTGTGTTTTTAATGATACGGATCAATAGCCAAAAAAAATGCAATCTGCTTTGACATGTTCTAGTTTAATAGGTCTAGCATTTAATTGTTCTATGAAAAGGTATTGGATAATTTGTATCTTAGACACAAAACTCTCTGACTTCCCATATTTTGTCCCTTGGACACTACATGTGTGAACTGATATTTCCAGAGGAAAGCAGTAGAACATAATTACATCTATGTCTCAAAAACATGATTGGGTGGATTTTTGTGTTTCCTTTTCAATCTCATACACCATACACACACACACCCCTCCTACACACACACCCTACCAACACACACACACACACACACACACATTCTCACACTTTGAAAAGAAAAAGAACTCTTTGTCCTATAGTTTTCTTTTTTTCCCTCTGTGCTTTGAAGCAGCAAGTTCTACCACCTCAGAAGAGCAGACTATCCTTTCTCTCCCTGCTTAGGAAAGGGAAAAAAAACCTCTTTTTTTCTGGCTGAGCTAAGAAGTGGCAAAAGACTACCTAGCATGTTCTCTTCTACCAGTGTCCAGTTGCTCAGTTTGAGTATATTTTACAGTGGGAGAAGTGTAATCTGAACTCAGACGTTGTCATGGGCTGAATGTGGGTTTCCCCTGCAAATTTGAAAGTTGAAGCTCCAAGTCCCAGGGTGGCTGTATTTGGAGAAGGTATCTCTAAGGAAGTAATTAAGGTTCATTAAGGAAGTCATAAGGGTCTCTCTCTCTCTCTGTGTCTCTTTTTCTCCCTCTTTTCCCTCCTCTCTCTCGCCCTCCCCCATCATGCACACATAGTGCAAAAAGGCCATGTTAAGGACAGAGTGAGAAGGCGGCCATGAGCAAACTAGGAAACTAGGTAGAGAGCCCTTACCTGGCACCAAATTGGCCAGAAACTTGATCTTGGTCTTCCAGCCTCCAAAACTACCAGAAAATTCATTTAAGGCAGCCAATCTGTGCTGGGTTTTATGGCAGTCGGACCTAACACAGCCTTCTTCCACTTAACTATTGCTACATAATCAATCATTCTAAAACTTAGTGTCTTAAAACAATAACCATCATTTTCTTATCTCTCTTGATTTCTGTTATCAGAAGCTCTGGAAGGGTTAAGCTGGGCAGTTCTGGTTGCTGTTCTTGTGGTCACAGCCAAATTTTGACTAGAACTGCAAGAGCTGAGGTCCAGCACCGCCCCACCCCCCCGCCTTCTCACATAGGCTCAGGGCCTTCCCCATGGGGTTTTTCTGCACAGGCTGTTGGGTTCCCTAAAAGCATGAAACCTCAGTGTTGTCAGATTGTTTCCATGGTGCAAGAAGGGGTCAAGAATTAGTACTCCGACAAACAAGGCAGAAGGACCACTGTCTTTTATGACCGAACCTCAGAAATCATTGTGTCACTTTCATCCATTCTGTTGGTGATAAGCAAGTCACAACCTGATGAGTTTGAAGGAGAGAGTAGCTAGGCTCCACCTCTTTAGGGTTTCAGAAGAGCATGTGGGATGGAAGCTCCTTTTGTGGCCACTTTGAAAATACAATCTGCCACAGATATGTTCGGTTTCAAGGACCGTCATTTTCCCATAATAATTTGATGATGCTAAAATGAAAATCTTTCCCCTCCTTCTGAAACTAAAATATGGAGTTGAGAAAAAAAGACATGAGTCAGTATGAGTTATTTAGGATGAACTGAACAGTGATGCCCTACTGTATTTTGTTGAGACACCTAAGGTCACAGAAGTCATGTTCAAACAGACATCTTAAAACTAACTTTCTTACCCAAGTTCTCTGGAGAGGGCTTGGGGTCTACTTGGTCAAGTGCAAAGATGACTCATATTCTCACCAAGTGGGAACTACAGAGCCCTGAGGACATGACCCAGGACTGAGCAATAAGGAACTCTGGTTGGACCCCAGATTCCCTCCCTGAGCAGAGGCACAACCAGTGGGAGATGGGGGAGTGCAGAAGTAGGGATAGTGGTGGTCGTGCGTGAGGGAGGTGCATACCAGGAAGTCCCCAGAATGGCAAAACTACATGGGGATGGAATAGCTGGATCAAAGTGCCCCGCAAAGATACTGACAAACCAAACGCTATAGCAGCATCTCTTAGCAAAGACAGAAAAGAGAAAAATTCTGCTTAATGGCAATTGTTCAGACTGGAGGAAAAATCAGAAAACCATATGAGATGACCCAAAGGCACTATCTCATTCACATTTTCTGTCTGGAAAGGGACTGTCTCTTAGAATGGAGTCTCTGGGTACATAATTTTTCTCCTCTTATCCCTGGAAGAAACTTGCTAGAAAAGAGATCATGTAGGTTTCATATTCACAGTACCTTGCCCCAGTCCTAAAAGTATCAAAAAGTAAAAAGAAAAAAAAAAAAAACACTCTCAACAATCTAGACTTAGTTCACAAAGAAAGAACAGATACTGCTTGAGGCTCCCGATGCCAATGTTATTCAAGACCCTGAAATGTTAATTGCAGGTCTTGATGCTCCCTCTGTCCATTGTTTCCCGAAACCAGGTCACAGGCTAAGAGTAAGAGGGCTAGCTGCCAAGTAAAGGTAAATCAAGATGATATTAACTCACGCACTGTTTTGAAAGGCAGAAAGGTTCTTTAAAAATGCATATTTTAAAACGGAGTCTGACCGGACTGTGGAAAATCAACACAGTTGGGATCCACTGGTGTAAAATGTGTTTAATTGAGTTGACTTTCCAGCGCCCATTACCTCTTTTGTGCAACCAGCTGTAATACCATTTTTTTTTTTTCCTTTTAAATGATGAATCTCCCTGAGGAACAGTATACTGTGGAGGACTAACCTCAGCTCAGAACAGACTGAGGTACAAGAGTTCAGGGAAACGTTTTAGAGTGCAGTCACTTCCTCCACTTTCTTTCCCAATTTCAAGAAGATATTCTATGGTTTGTAACAGATTAGCATGAAATCTTTCGAACTGGATTTTCCTGCCAATGCATAAACTGGTAACTGAAACTCTGAGGGCAGCACATTCATACAGAGGAATAGAATATAGGCATTTAAGCCTTGGAAAATAACTTCTAACTTTTATTAAATATTTGGAAGAGCATAAGAGGAAAATCTATCTAATGATGTATTTTCCTTCCAAGCTTAGCATATTCCATCTTGATAATCTTTCATCATAGAAATTCATGTCAAACCTCTCATTCTTGGGGCACCTGGATGGCTCAGTCAATTAAGCACCCGACTCTTGAGTTTGGCTCAGGTCATTATCTCAGGGCCCTGGGATTGAGCCCCACATAGGGCTCCACGCTCAGCAGGGAGTCTGCTTGAAGATTCTCTTTCCCTCTGCCCCTCCCCCCACTCTCTTTAATAAATATATAAATCTTAAAAAAAAAGTAACAACAACAACAACAACAGAAAACCCCTCTCATTCTTATATCCAACCACCACCTCAGCAATTCTAAGTGGTCCCAGGAAACACTGCCAACCTAAATGTGCACGGTCAGAAGAATGAGGAATGTTCTTCCTCCATGTGGGAAGATTTCCTATGCAGCCACTCAGTTTTGGGAGAAAGAAAGAAAACACCGCGGATTCAGGGGATTCCATCTCCGTGCTCGGTGGAGGGGCAACCGACCCAGCCTAATTACTGTGCTCACCACAAAGTCACTGCCTCTCCAGTGCCTTCCTGCCAATTAACCTGCAGCACTGTTTGATCATCCAATGGCAGGAATTTCCCGTGAAGTGTTAGCTTCAGAATTGCTTTCCCTAGAAGAGTCACATCCCTGGAATATTTTTTCATCCTGTTTCAACAACCCACAGATTTTGGAGTAGAATTCAAAGCCAAATTAATGGGAAGGCACGCTGGGTATCTGCTGAGGATGTAGATCGAGAAGGGGAACTGAAATATCACGGGAATAAATTGGCTAAATGTAAATTGGTTTAACTCCTCACTGGCATCAAGTTGTCTGTTGAGTACTTTTGTGAATCTCACATGAGCTTGCTGTCAGCTGAGTTCAAAAATCAATAATGCATGTTGTTTTGCTTACCAAAAATAAGTGATTTAGTCTAATTATCTAAATGTCAAATCCCTTAATTTGCCTCCCAAGATATCGTCTCATTTAGAAAATTGCAAAAAAAAAAAAAAATTGAGGGAACTACAGAAAATGGGGAAATATATTTTGGGTTTTTTTTTTTTTTTTTGGTCTTATTTTTCTTTTGGCTACCTTTCTGCAGCCAGTGAAGTAAGTTAGCAACTTTTTTTTTTAAATTAGTTTCTCCTACCTTCCCTAAAACAAGGATGTACAAATATTTAAAGAAAATATGATATAAGAGGTGCCAATTTATTAGTCTCTCACCACATGTCTCACATCAACGTGGAGACACACAAGATCCATTTGATGAGCTTTTCAGCATCTTTGTTGTGGGAGGCATCCATAAATGCAAAGTATTTAAAAGTAGTGTTGACCTTGAATGGCCACTTGCTACGTATGTTTTTATTAAATAATCCACTCCTTTAGCTTTAGTGAATCATGCTTTTGACTTTTCCCCTCCCCCCCAACTCTTTACTAGTAATTTCTCTGAGCTTATAGATTGATTTCCTCGCTTTTATTCTAGGACATTTTTTGTTGTTTGGCTAACCTCTAATTCATCATCAACTATGAATTCTCTCTGTCATTTATAATTCACTAGGAAACATCATGAAAATTTTACATCAAGTTAATTTGGTTTCATTCAGTCGCTTGAAGGCTAACCTGAGTTTTTAAGGACTGACTTACTCAGGGACCAGGTTAAGAACTCCATATATTTATACACTATACATTTTATCCTCACAGTCACCTTCTAAAAGAGATACTGCACCCATTCAGGACAAGAAACTGAAGTTAAAACACCTTGCATTTATTTTTTTTGCCTGTCTCATAGACAGTAAGAAGCAAAACTAGGATTTGACCCTTGCTATGTCAACTTTTGATGCCAAAACCCAAGTTCTAAATCCCTGCACTAACTGTCATTCATATCTACCATTCATTGACCAAGTGAGAGGTACTGGACCTAGCGCTGTGTGCTTTGCATTCACTCCAGAAGGACTCGCCAAGATTCACAGCAACTAAATAACTTTCTCTGTAGTCTCATAACCCGTGAGTGTCAATGCTAGAAGTCAGATGAGGGCTTAAGCTGTGTCAGACACTACACTATGATCTTTATGATTATATTACATTAACACTCAAAATCTTTTATTATTATTATTACTCATCTTTCTATGTTTGGAGGTTTAGGGAGGTTATGTGACTGGCGCCTGGTCACATAGTAAGAAGTGAAATTAGGATGAGAATCCGAATCCAGACGATCTGTCTCCAGAAGTCATACTCACACACAGTAAAGTATAAAGAAAAAGAATCTCTTAAAAGAGTCATCTTTTCAAGAGTAGCTTTAGGTTCACAGCAAAATTGAGAGGAAGGTACAGAGATTTCCCACAGACCCCCAACCCCTACATATGCATAGCCTTCCACACATGGAACACCCTCCCCGCTTCACCACAGGTGCACATCCATGATGAATGATGAACCTACTGAGACATCACAGTCACTTTGAAATCTGGAGTTTACATTAGGGTTCATTCTTGATGTACATTCTAAGGGTTTGCATAAATGTATAATGATAGGCAACTACCATGATAGGCAACAGAGTATTTTCACTGCTTTAGAAACCCTCTGTGTTCATCCAGCCCCCATCCCTAACTCCCGAAAAGAAAATTTAAAGTATTAAAAAAGTAATTTAAGCCATCACAAATCTACAATCAAATAACTTACATTAACACAATGACCTATTTATGAGGCTTGTTTCCTAGTTTCTCTTCCTATATGTATTTTATGGGGCATAAAATTCTGCTTTTTCCGTCTAAAATTGTATTGTGTTTCCTTATGGTATGTTTTAGAAAACATGATTTCTAATGGGTACAAAATATTCCAGCATATTACATATTTTAATTTTTAAATCATTAGGTTATTGTTGGACATGTCTCTAAATTTCTCCTAATGAATAATGCTGCAATATTCTTGAACATGAAGATTTATATTCAAGAATATAATCTCTAATTGCATACTTACTGCTTGATTATTTTCTTAGCATAAATTCATGGACGTGGACATACAAGGTCAAACGTACATCTTCAAGGCTCTTGGTATATATCAACCAAATGATTTTCGGGCAAGGCAAACCAAGCACACTCCCTTAAACCATTTAAGTGTTTGCACGCTTGCCAGACCCTTCCTAGTGTTATTTCAAATTTTCCAATTACCAAAAAAAAAATCATCATGAAATTATTTTTTCCTGAGTGTGAAAAAATTATCCAAATGCTCATTTATTCCGAACTTGATTAATTTGCTCCTAGTTTACCAGGGGAGGAGAAAGAAGAGGGACAGGAGGTGAGGGTGTGAGGAGCAGAGAGAATGGGCGGAAAAGAGGTACAAAGAGAGGAGAAGGCAAGACCTGAAGACAAATGAGAACAATTATAGACACTTAAGTATGGAAATGACAGGATGAGAATGATATTTTCCTAAGATTACTCTGGAGACCAGGTACAGAAAAAAGTTGCAAAAGCAGGAATAAAAGCCATGGGGAACCGTCATGGTACAATGTCACTTAGAAGTGAGTTGAGTAAGTGACTCAAGAAAACAGGAGTCAAAACAAGCCACAACTTAGACGATGGCCATCTAACTGGCGATAAGGGGACAGGTTCAAGGGACGTTGAGGACATGGAACCCAGAGGGTTTGGAGCCTTCCTGGAAGTGGGAAGAGAAGAAAGGTGAGGTGACCGCCATGTTTCTGGCTGGTCACGGTTGAGTGGTGGTATCTCTAGTGGGTTAAGGATTCGAGGAGTGTGTTGGGACAAGCCATGAGGACACCCAGGGGCCAGTCAGCTGTCTGGATTTTTCACTTGGCAGAGAAGTGGGAGTTAGACACAGAGGCTGGAAAGTGCTAGGTGGGACCTGAGGTGCTAAGCCTCAGTTTTATCGCTGAGAGTGTGGAAAATAATGCTGAGTTCATGGGACTGTGGAAAAGATCAAGAGAATTAATATTTATAAAGTGTTCAGCTTAGTGCCTGGAGCTTAGTAAACCCTAAATAATGAGAGCTGCCTTATTGTTAGTAAAAAGAAGGCAGGAATGGGCGTCAATGTATTACCCTTACATATGAAGAAAGGTAAGCCCTAAAATGCATCAGGTTAATATTGCAGTGGGGAGAATCTAGGTGACCTTTGCGAAGGGCAGTTTCTGTGGAGAAACAGTTGTGGTTGGGAGAGTCGAGGGCTGTTCTGAGTGTGCCAAAAGCCACACTGAAAGCAAGAGATGGATGAGGCTGAGTATCAAACCAGAAATGGAAAAATAAATCGCGGTGTTTGGTCCCTGGAGTAAGCAGAATAGTGACCCCTCATTATCGTCTGCGCTCTAATCCTTGCGACCTTGCAAATATGTTACTGCATGCGGCAAAAGGGATTTTCCAGATAGGATTAAGTTAAGGAACTCAAAACGGGAAGATGATCTTAGATCACAGAGGTGAGGGCCATGTAATCACAAGGGTCCCTAGAAGAGGGAAGCAGAAGGATCCAAGTCAGAACAGGCGTGACTGCAGAAGCAGAGGTCAGAGTGATGCACCCAGAAGCCAAGGAATGTGAGGAGCCTTCCTCCAGTCTCCAGAAGGGACACAGTTTGTGGGCATTTTGATTTGAGTCCCATAAGATCCATTCCAGACCTCTGACCTGTGGAACTGTAAGAAAAATGTGTGGGTTGTAGTCATGAATCAGAGCAGTCACAGGAAACTGATACAGTCCCTGAAGAGGGTGCCGGTGGGGGGGGCGGTGGTGGGAGCGGTGAGATCCAGGGTCCATGTAAAGGGATCAGACTTGGCTTGGATGGGCACCTGAACTGCCCACGTAGGGTAAACAGCTGCCTGGATTATCACCAAGTAAGTAAGTGGCTGACCAGCATAGCTATGACTGGAGTCTAGAACCATGCCTGATGCACAGTAGGTGCTCAATGAATATATACTGAATAAATTAATAATTCAGAGCATTTTCAGTTTTTTTATTGCACTCTGATCTCACTTCTGTCTTTCCAGCCTCCTCAGGTGCTCGTACAAAAGCTCCAAATTTTATTTTTTAAATTTTATTTATTTTTTTATTTAAAGATTTATTTATTTATTTAATTTGAGAGAGAGAGAGAGAGCGCAAACGACCAGGGGGAGGGGCAGAGGGAGAGGGAGAGAGAGAATCCACCAACAGACTCCCCACTGAGTGTGAAGCAGCCTGATGTGGGGCTTGACTTCAGGACCCCCGAGATCATGACCTGAGCCAAAATCAAGAGTCGGAGGCTCAACCCACCGAGCCCCCCAGGTGCCCCCAAACCTCCAAATTTTAAAGGCTGCTTTATCTGCTTTGGAAATTGTTTTCATCTCCCGTGTTTTGCTGACCGTTAATACAAAAGCGGACACATCACCTGAAGGTTGGCGTGCCAACTACAACTTGACGAATCTCTGCTCATTCCTACGGAAGAATTAATTCGAACCGACCTTCTTTCATTGCTCTCTTCCTCGAATGAAATGCCAGTCTGAACAATTCAATCTCCATTGAGATGAATTAGAAATTAGAAGCCTTCTCTGCAGGTTTAAGCAGCTACGGGATTTGTCATGACACTTTTACCAATTTCTTTAGAGGGAGCGAACGATAAAGATGAAAAGCAATAACCCTGCAAAGTACATATTGTAGCTGGATTTGAAAGGGCACAACAAGCTCCTACTCACAAAGAAAAGTCCCTGCGGCTGAGGTTCTGGTCTTCTGTGTGTTCATTTCTTGCTCCCACTGACATGATTTGAAAGCACAGCGGTGTCGCTTAATTCGGCATTCAAAGAAACCACCATTACCCTTGCCGTCCACGGTGAGAAAGCCAAAATGTATGCGAGCTCTCCTCTAGGAGTGTTGCAAGGGCCTGTAAGCGTCTACCTTTCCTTTCTGGAGACTGAGGATTTGAATCTAGTCACGTGATCTGCTTCCTTTCCACTACGGACCCGGACACCTGTCTCACTGACCAAAAGAGGGCTGTTTGAAACCACTTGATCTCTCACCAACTGTGGTTTCACATCATCTTTTTTCCCCCCTAAGCATTTTATTCTCTATTTTAGAAGACTACATGTTTAATATACAATTCACAGCCCCTGTCTCCTTCCTACCTCTGCCGACATTCTTTACCTTCCTTCGTTTATATCTGCCTCCCGTCAATGAGAATAAGAATCTGACTGTAATCCTGATGAGAAATTTGAGCCAATATTTGGAGGAGAGGGTAGGGAGTGTTCTGGGAAATACAGATAAAGAAAAGAGTAGAGAGGTAGGTAGGTAGGTCGGTAGATACATAGGGAAATGGAAAATTACCTTAAATATTATTATCAGATATCAAAAATTGCACCTGTGAGTGACTCCTTCACTGTCCCATTTCCTCCACCATTTAGGATGGCAAAGTAGATTCCCATGGCAATTCTCCTTAATTGCTTTTATGCCAGTGTAGTAATTACAACATCCACAAAGGAAGAGTGGTCATTTTCTCAGTAGGGAGAGGAAAGAACTAGGGTCTACGGAGGATCCAAAGAAAATGACTCATTTATACTCTTCCCACCAAACTACATCATGAAGCATTCCCTATCACTTCTGCAAAAACTGTTACTTGTACGGTTGTTAATTTTGGAAGGGGAATGAACCCTTTCAGGCTACCAAAGCACCCTGCAAAAATACATTGTCTACCATGAGCCTACGTAAATAGGCCTTACAATGCTGGCTTTTATTGGGTTGTTTGCAAACGGACAGAAGCAATACATAAGGGCAATTTACAGGCCTATGGAGGGTAACTAGGGAGGGGCTTGAAGGTGCAGTGTTGCATGCACGCACACACACACACACACACACACACACACACACACACACACACACATACACCCTCCTCCCACCTTAGAAGACTCTTCAGTTATGATTCTTTGGTTCAAGTATATAGATAAGAGCTTCAGAACTTCCTGGCATCTCCCATGAATAATGTTTGTCAATAAACCTTGGTTACACTATATTTGAGAACGATGGTCAGTACAGCAAAAGAATCCATAAAACAAAACAGCCTAGAAGCCTTCCCACAGTAGATTTTTCAAATGCTTCAGTGGATAAGGCTGGGCTACGAACAAGCAGTAATTTGTGTGTAATATTCTCTCCTCTGCCTTCATTATGAGATCAGAACAGAGAAATGTCTACTGGGTATGAGTGAGATTTACAGCTCCTGTGCTTCCCAAGCATCATCCTGTCTGTCTGTTCTAAGGTGGAAGATTCTCTATCACTTGATAGATACTGATCTGTGGAGCCCCTACTATGTGCCAGCCAGGCACCATCCTAGCCCTAATGAAGACTGCCGGGGAGGGAACACGGAACTCACGTTCTGGTGCAGGGAAACAGTCAACCAACGAATAAATATGTCCTATGGCAGCTGATGATAGGCATTGTTAAAAAAAAAAAACAATAACAATAATAATAATAATAATAATAATAAAGCCGGACAAACGGGATGGATACTCACAGGAGCAAGGTTTATCTTATGCAGGGTGGTCAAAAGGCGGCCTCCCCGAGGAGGTGACAGCTGATATTTGGGGAGAGTCTTAAAAGAAATGGCTTTTCGGTATTGCTAAATGCTCTCAGATCCCCAACCCCGCTTTCAGTCAATCTGAAGATGAAACAAACATCTGCCAGACGAAAGAAGAAAGAAGGCAAAGACAGGAAACTTGACTGATAAATCCACACCAATCCCATTCAGGGACTAATTTATGTTTCCTAAGCATGTTCAGAAAAAAAGCGAAAAAGAGATCCCCACAGTGGGACCCCATGATGAATCACCAGTAGCTAATTGTTGCCAAGCATCCCCCTCAGGAATGACGTATCATTTGAAATCTGGGTGGATTTCAGAAGAGAAATGTTATTGCATTTAAACAATACCGTTAGCCAATCTGATTTCACTTACTGGTATGCACTCTGTTCCAGCTATCTAGTCTAAAGATGAATTGCCCGATGGTTTTATTGTCAAAATGACAGTGTGAAAAGAGAAGCATGTGGGTTGTAATAATAATGTGGTACATGTATAGAAGGTCAGAGAAGCAACAGATTAACATTCCAGCAAAAAATTTCCCCTGGGACATCTCTTGAAAGTACCAAAGGCCAAAGATCAGGACACTGATAATGTGTCCGGCATTGGTGGTGAAATTATTGTATGTATTTAGCTCTGCGGAGGACAGAGATGTGTGCTTTTCAATTAGTTGATGAAATTTCCCCTGAACAATGAAGAAGCCAGCCACGGAGACCAGCTTCAATGCAGCCGAATGAATGGAAATGAGCTTGGGTGAAAATATGAGTTGCTTACTTCAGATTAATGAAATAAATTTGAACATATTCCCTCGAGAAGATGACTATATAAGTCCCCACCCAGGAGACTGAAGGCTACCATATATTGCAGGACTTTTCTTCATTGCATTTGAAACCAAATTTCTTAAGCCTGCAGTCTTCCTGCAAGATGAGCCCGGGATTTACTGGGTGGGGTCCTGTCTGGGGCGTGTCTGGGGTCCTGTCTAGCTGCCGGCAATGCAGAGCTACGGGGTGAGGGGGCTGTGAAGACTCTGCTGGCAGACGGACCTGGGTTCGACACTGGATTCCAGAATTTATGGCTGGGTAAAAAGCAACTTCGCTTTCCTTAGTTTTAGGATGAGCAAAACACACACAACCCCAACATTTGCAGGGCAGATTTAAAAAGACAATGTTGATGTAGTGTTTAGTAAAGTCCCAAAGAATGGGAGCTATTGCTCAATTTCATGGTCTTTCTGTTGTTTCTTTGAGAGTCCTGCCACCTCACCTCTCCTGGTAGATAAACCCCGGGTGACTCCGGGCGCATTAAGAGGGAATGCCAACTTTTGTTTCTGTTTCTAAATACAAGCACCCCTTAACTTCAGGAAGATACTTTCTTCGAAATGACACTGGGGAGTTTACTGTCAAAAATGAAGATGTGAAAAAATGAGGAGATATTTACAGGAAAATTTCAGGAAATAAGTAAAATAGAGTAAGTGATTGTGAAGTACAAAGGAACAATCACAATAACCACATGGGAGGAGTGTGCATGATGGTTAGAGCGTAATCACTGGGTCCAGAGCTCGGGTTTAAATTCCCACTCTACTACTACTAGCTGGGTTGCCCCCAGCAAGTTCCTTAACCTCTCTGGGTCTTACCTCTTTATCCATAAAAACGGACAAACAATAATACACACATCCTAGAGTCGGTGAAGGATTAACTACATTTGCAAAAAGCTTAAAACAGTGCATGTGACTCTTTGAAATTCTCAATTACTTAAATGGTCCTAAGTGTAATTCCACCCAGGGAAGTGTTTTGTGTTTTTTTTTTTTTTAGTGATTTTTTATTTATTTGACAGAGAGAGACACACAGAGAGAGAGGGAACAGAAGCAGGGGGTGAGGGAGAGGGAGAAGCAGTCTTCCCGCAGAGCAGGGAGCCAGATGCGGGGCTCGATCCCAGGACCCCAGGATCATGACCTGAGCCGAAGGCAGATGCTTAACGACTGAGCCACCCAGGTGCCCCCCATGGAAGGGTTTTAAGGAAACTTAAGTGTTTTTCTGATAGAAACTTTAATGGCGATTCATATTTTTATGACAAAGGTGGGCGGTTGTTGGTGTTATTACCTCTTTGCCATAAGGTTTTATGTTGTTAGATAAACACGAGTGGCCTACATTGCAATAAAGTAGGCTCATGCTGAGCTGGCTCAACTAGGAACCATTTCGAGAAAGCAGGGCTGTCCTCATCACAGAAGATCCCTGGACACTGTCAGAGCGGCCCCCTGAAGCAGACAGAGCCTCTGCCTGCCCCGCCCCCCACCACCACCCCGGGAGCCACAACTTACAACGCCATTTTCAATTCCTACCTTCAGCGCAAACCCGCAGGACCTGATGGACACCTCTCTCAAAGCAGGTTATGATGTTAGAACTCCAAAAATTAAAAAGTTCCATGAAGATATACTATCTCAAGGTGGGAAGGGCCAGTTTCTGCTTAAGAAACATTTCTGGCCTTTTTTTATGACTCGGACAGCCGATGTTTGGGTAAGGTATTCAAAACCAATGGACGGAGCTCCTCATCTTTCTAAGGTTCCTGGACCATGGTGTCAACTCCTCTTTTCGGGCTCTGATAATTATCACTTGATAGCCTTTGGATCAACAATGAAATGAAAATGGAAGAGATTCTCTGACCTGAACCTTACGAGGATGATTACCTGGGGAAGACGTGGGCCGATGGGCACGAAAGCAAGGATTAATAGATTCAATAGCTGCCTAATGAATTCCTCTGACAAGAGAGGCCTGAAGGACTCTGGCAGAAAGCAACGGGAGAAAACATAAAGGCCGCATGAGAAAGAGCCAAATGGCCTCTTCCTGTTTCTTAAGAGACTACTCTCCTCTGCTACAGAATGTGCTGTTTCTTATAAGAGCTTCTGGAAATGCACTTTCTTACCCAAATTCAAAGCAAGGCCACAAATCATTTATAGGAAGCAAAACAATAAGTAGTGTCAGCACAGAGAAATATATTTTACTTTGCTCTGCCATGAGGAATTACAGTGGGTTGTGATGAGCGGAATATAAAGTAACATAAGTTGCCTGTTGACAACGGAGTTTGAAATTATAAAATATAAAACCAATATATTTCCTACCCACTATGAAACAGCTGGGGTATTTTTATGGCTTCTAGCAGGATACCATGCCATCTCTCAAAACCCTATAATTCTGGAGGCACGTTAAGTGCAGCCTGTTATTTATTCTGTTTGTTTATTTGGCTTCGAGGATTTCACAGGCGGCTTTGCATAGAATTAGATGTAAAGAAAGTGATCAACACCGAGTCGTGCTGTCTTTAAGAATGTCCAGCCCTGGCTCTATTATAGGGTGTCTTGGTCATTATGTGCAACATGCCAGTGTAGCTGGGCAGAATGCCATCTTTTTCTTGTAGGAAGGCAAAAAAAAAAAGGGGGCTCCATCAAAAACCCCTCAGGAATGTTTCCTTCCATGGTCTGCCCAGAATCTAAGTATAAGAATTAAGTCTTTTATGAGGTTGACAGCAGTGGAGTTCATATAAGATCTCTTTAGATGACAGATGGTGATAAGCGAGTCCACACTTCTGATGTGCTAGACATCAGTGGTGTCGTCACGACTGACCCACATTAACGCAGCACGCTGCACGAACAAAAGGCAGAAGAACACTCTGGGCTGAGCATCCTACCCCCAAACAACGACTCATTTTTATCATCTTCCTTCTGGTGGTTTAGTCCAACCCATGCCCATCAATTGGTACAAAATACTTGGCTTAAATGTTTCAGCTGTGAAGTGTTGGGGCTTTTAGGTTTTAATCAAATATCACCTTTTCAATTATCATTTCAAGGCGGAACTCCGGCGATGTAGAATTGACTGGAAATTCGTTGGGAGGTGGGGAGCACAAGCGGTTAGTGATTTCCAGCGTCTATGCAGCCGTGGGTGAGCAGAGGGCTGGGACGGGTCCGCGGTGGGGACCAGATAATGCTGTGCTTGGAGATGGATGGAACCACCCTCCCCTGCGACAAATACCAGCTGCAAGAAAGCAGCAGAGAATTGAGGCAAACATACTCTCTCTGTTTTAGACAGAGGTCTTTTCTTTGCCTCGCAGGCTCAGAAATTTGGCGAGGAGAAGCATCCCCCTTCACACAGCAGTCTGTCAGCTGTCAGCAGCTCCTGACATGACAAAATCCCAAAGCCAGGGTACTGGGGATGCAAAATACAGAAGGGCCCAGTTGTGTGAGTTGAAAAGAGAGGAAACATCAGATGTTGCTTTTTAAACAAAGACCCAGTTTCATGCTTAACACCACAAAGATAACTTGGTTTTCTGTTCTTAGGATTAAAAAAAAGAGAGAGAGAAAGAGAGAGAGAGAAAAGAAAGAAAAGAGAGAAAAGAAAGAAAAAAGAGAAAAGAAAACCTTTGTTCCTTTGAAGTAAGAGCAAGCTATGTGAAATGAATTTTAACCAGGTTCTGCCAATATCTATCAGCACACAGCATTTCATATTGCAGATAATAAGAGTCTGGAAAAAATGACAGGCAGGAGAAAGGGAAATGTGAAGGCCAGGGCTGGAGTTGGCAGGATCCAGGGCAGACAAGGGTTTAGGAGCCCTTTTGGGATAAGCGTGATGGGGGCTTGAGGCGGGGGCATGCCTGCTTGCAGAGGTGTGGACTTTTATTTTTTAACAAAAAAATAACTCAACCAACAAGGTGGGAGGTTAATCTTCGTTTTTAAGATGCCCACCCATAAGGAAGAGGTAGTCTATTGATGCGGAAAGGACTTAGTCATAAATGAATAGAGGATGGAACCCATCATTCATGGTAATAAATAAATACCATTTATTATTAAGTTTTATGAAGACCTGCTCCTTTAGGTAAGACAAAGGCATGAGGATTTCTTTTCATTTAAAGAAAGAAGTCACTATAAAAAAGATGACCTGTCCTCTAAAAGACAGGACATGATAAAGGACATGATAAGATTTAGTGTGTGTGATGCCCACAGATGGAAGAATAGACACTAAAAACTAAAGAGCACTATAACCATGGGGGTTGGTGAAAGGGTTAGGCTTAGGCACCCTTCTTAAAATAATGTTTTTAGATTGCTTTAGAACACTAGAGAATTTTTTTTTTTAATGTGAAAGGAAAACGCCTTAACCACAGCTGGTGGAAATAAATGAATGAATGAATGAATGAATGAATGAATGGAGAAAGCCTGGGATCCCATTATTAATGCTGGTAGCTGTTTCTTGGATACCAAAAAAAAGAAGCCAGAAAGCCAGAAGCAAGTTCAAGGAACATTTCTAATACGAGGCTTTTCTGCTGGTAAATTCTCCACTAAGGGAAACAGGGGTCAGCAATCATAGTGCACTGAGATTTCGAGCCAGCACATAAACCATGTCTGTATTTCCCTACGGTTTGTATTTTTTTATTCAGTACCATTTTTTACCCTTCGTGTGTGTGTGTGCACGTGTGTTTGGTTGGGTTTAGATGTGGCTACCCAGAGATAAAAACAAGTAAACTCAGTTAAAGGTAAGAGAGGTGATGTGGTTGAGAGACTATGGACTCTGAGAAACAAACTGAGGGTTCTAGAGGGGAGGGGGGTGGGGGGATGGGTTAGCCTCATGATGGGTATTAAAGAGGGCACGTACTGCATGGAGCACTGGGTGTTATGCACAAACAATGAATCATGGAACACTACATCAAAAACTAATGATGTAATGCATGATGATTAAAATAACAATAAAAAAATTTTTAAAAAGGTGATGTGGTGACAAGGGCATGAGACAGGTGTAGAAGATCGAAGGGCAAACTAAAGCACTAACAACTCCCATGAAGGGAGCCCTGCATTGAGCTTCCCTGGGCCTCTCTCCCTCACCCACACCAGGGGGATTTTGCATGAGGCTACCCTGAGAGCCTTTCTAGGGTCTCCAATTTGAATGTTCTCCCCATTATCCCAAGGGTAAAATCATCAACGGCGCATGCCTAACGGTGGGTGGGTTTCTAATAGCACACGCACAGAGTGATAATAATTTTAATTGCACACAGTTGTATTTCCTATTCATCTTGGAACAGAACTGCTATGTGTTAAGGCAACTGCGGAGGATGCAGCAACTTTGAAAATGATTATTGGGCAAGAAAAATGAGATGTATTCTGAAATTCTGCATGCATCCCACACTAAGCAAAAGGATACTACGTGGAGGCTTGGCATTTCAGAGTCTTGATTTTGCTCTCTGAGACACCTGGGCAAAGCTTCCATTTTTCCCTTACTTCGAAGTGAAGGGAGGATTTGGGGTAAACGATTTCTTAGATGACTTCACAATTCCCTTTTCATGATGTCCTGAGAGAGAGCATGGAGTAATGGAAAAATCTGGACTTTTCAATCAGTGAGACCAGGACCTGAATCCCAGCTCAACAACTCACTGTGCAATGATGTTAGACAGGTTGGCTCTCAGAATCCCTCTTGGCTTTTGGGATTATGTCAAGCACAAGGCTGCATATAAAGTGTGTGTGCGTGCGTGTGTGTGTGTGTGATATGTAACTGGAATTGAGGGAATGTTAGTGATGATTATGGAGCCTGCTCTGATTTCTGATTTCCCTTTGACTCCGGGCTTGCTGACCCACGGTCATTTTCACAGTTTATAGACAATGATCTGAGAGGAAAGAATCATCTTAATGTTCATCACAAGTCAAAAAGCCCTCTGATTTGTATGTTAACATGTAAGTTTAAGTTGAAACCCCTATCAAATCCTTCCAGGACCTCAGGGTCCTTGGGGACTGCCCCTGAAATCTTGTTCACAGCAAAAAGCAAAGCCTGAGATACTGTAACTTGTGCAGAGTAAACCCAAAGGACACAGCTCCACCTTAGCAGGGAATCCATATAAGCCAAGATTGACTCCTGAATAAACTCAGGAAAATGAAATGTGTCCAGTGAAAGGGCTCTCAAGGAATCCCCGAGGAGGGAAGTCAGAGGAGCCCACATCCACCCGTCTGTCTAGAAGGTCCATTTTATTCAAAGTCTGCAACAGATGTACCCCAGAGGCAGGGCCTCTCCCACAGCAATTCTACACTGTTAACTGGAAAAAGAAGATGAGTTTCTAGAGGAAAAAATAATAGGGCAAATAATTACATTTCTTAATAGCGAAGCGTGTTTGCACGAGGCGTACATTTCTAGGGAGGAAATGTTAAGAAAATACCGATTTATACTTCGCAGAGATAAAATCTATAAGGAAATGGTTTGATTTGAATTCTCTATTTTCGGAAAGTGTGCTGCCCTATGCATTCAAAGTTTAGAAATTCAGACATGGCTGACACATTGAGATCACTGAGTTGAACACCAACAATCATTTTTAGAGGAGAAAGCCACTTCAACAATACTTCCCTGCACTTCACCTCCCTAAAGTTCCCCATGTCCCTTGACTTACATCCAATGTAATATTTTACATATAACTTGGTCACTGGAGTCAATGTTCCCTAAATAGTTAAGTGATGGATGCACTCACCCAGGTACACTTTCTCATGTCATTTCCAAGAGGCTGCATGTTGAGCACACATTGTATGCGGCGAAGAACCTTAAAGAAACACTGAAGGATGAAATTCAAAGGGTTCTTGATGTAAATTATGCTTTTCCAGACCTTGCTTAACTATCAAGTTCTGGATTCTCAACCACCCTGCAAGCGTAACTCTATCTCACACAACGTAACTTGTACCTAAATCTAGGGTCTTCCATACTCATTTTTTTTCCAGTGCCCAGGTCACCTCCTGGGACAGAAACTAGTCTCTCAAAAGAAGAGTTTGCTTGGTCAGCCAAAATTGCTTCCTGCAGCAGGTCAAGCAACTGGTGCATTTACTTCCCCAACCCGGGAAACAGTGATACAAGGTGAGTGGTACAATGGATTTCCTAGCACCACAGGCAAATATGGAAGCTGCTCTAATCAAATGGCATAGAATAAAATGTTTAAATGCAGACGAATCCCATGGACATCATGCATTCAGCAATTTTAGGAACATTTCCACTAAGTTAAGCCCATAAATAAACTTCTTAGTTTCTAGAGTTTCTGAAAAATGAATAGACTTCTGAGCACCCAGCACACACATGGAGGCCTGGGAAGACAGAATCCACTCTCTGCTGGCTTTTACTCTAAACAGAGGAAATTCTCATATTCTGCTGAGCCATCTGAATGCTGATAGAATGAAGTTTGGATTGAATCATGCCTTTCTTTTTGCATGGTACGATCTTCTCTTGCATTTTCAGATTTCTGGGAGGAAATCAGCGAGGTGGATCAAATGGTAAAATTAATTTTCTTGAGTATATTTATTTACTTATTTTTAAAGATTTTAAAATTTATTTTAGAGACAGAGTGTACGAGCATGGGGAGGGGAGATGGGAGAGGGAGACAAGCTGACTCCCCACTGAGCAGGGAGCCCAATTTGGGCCTCTATCCAAGGACCCTGGGATCATGACCTGAGCCCAAATCAAGAGTCAAGTCAAATGCTTAAGCGACTGAGCCACCCAGCTGCCCCTTGGGTATATTTATTAATACATTAATAAATAATGCATGTAAATGATGATTATCTTACTAACTTCACTGGGCTTAATTTGTTCATACTTTATTATCAACTCTGGATTTCCTCACAATTAAACACAATTTGTAAAAAAGGTGAAAACTTGATTTGCCTAACTACTTACAAACAAAACTTTTGATAACGTATTGAGGCACAAGATTATACAAGATTTTCTTGAAATGTATAGGAAACCCTAACCAGATCTGCAACCAGGTATTCAAGATTCAGAGCTAGGATTGTTTTTCAAAATTTAATGAGCTCTAAACTATGTCCACGTATCAGGAAGCTTTATTTACTGAAGTAAAAAAAAAAAAAGTATCAATATGTCCATAATGTTCTTTCCAGCATTTATAATGTTTGCATAGGAGCGAGAAACCCAGATTACCTAAAAATGTGGTATGCACACATCTTATTCTGCCCAAGAGGGTCTCACTTTTTGCCTGTTACCTGAGAATAGTTATTAATAGTGTCTACTTTCATTTTCAAAGGTGCCAATAAATTATGGCAATAAATCATGCGGTCCATTTTCCAAAAACAGATGGGATTCATTCTAAGGATACATGACAAGGAAAGAAAACACAACCAGATCAGCCATCAAATGGCCAAGACAAGATGGAAAGCTGAAAGTTTGATGAGAATACACCACACTCCAGAGACCCAGAAGTGACTCCCTAGAGTCTGAGAGCAAACGTGAGCAGGGGCAGAAATAACAGTAATGAAATTGTTAGTGACAGTTATAAAAACAGCAAGGAAACTGCTCACCGAGGCTGGAAAAATGTGGAGAAAATGTCTATTGAAAGTTGGAAGAATGGTGCCCCATATAACTCAGTAGTGAAACAACTGGAAAATGGATTCTGGTAGAAAGATGGAAGGAAGAAAGTAAACTGAATCTACTTTGGGGCCATGGAAAGACAATTTTCAGGTAGAACGTGAGAAGGGTCAGGTGGCTTCTTTTAGCTGGAAAAATGTGGGAGAGAGCAGATATTCAAGAAAAATTTAAAGGGACCGTAGAAGGATGAGGAATTGCTGGGTTGGAAAGTCTAACTATTTCTCATTTCCAATCCCTCCAATCTGAAAGGATTCTCAAAGTGAGACAGTGCCTGGGGCAGAGATCAAATCAAGTATGTGGCTGTAAGGGTTTGTTAACATTGCTAACAGATTTAAGGAAATGTCGAAAAGACATTCCCTCAGGTGTGTACACACACACACACACACACACACACACACACACACACACAAACACATAAAGACTTAATCCCATCAGTTTGTCGTTTTGTTTGTTACAAGTTTCATTTCTCCATTGGAAACTTGTCTTAATATTACAATATGATTTCCATAGGATGACATACATCCTATATAGTCCCTCACACATTGACCATGGCTCCCTTCATAACACAGAACACTTACCTTGAGAACTAGTGCTTTGGAGAGCAGTGTTTGGAAAACATGACCCTACGTTAAAAATAAATAAATTAATTAATTAATTAATTCTTCTTTGACATTTTCCAGACTGGGAAAACTATTTCAGGTGTTGCATTAGCTGCATTTGGTTTAATACCGAATATAAAGAAGTTAAAAGAAATTCTATGATCGATTAGTGAGGAGACACACAATAAAGCATGTGGTGAAGATATATACAAATGCGCCATCTCATCCAAGTCAAGGAAAATGATAGATCTGGTGATGTTCCACAGTGACTGATCTTGCATTTCTGTGTTCTTGTTTAAATAGATAGCTACCTTATTGCTCTGTAATGACCACTTTGATGTTTTATGCTTACATACTCCCACCAGGAATTTCAATTTGTCTTTATCATTGGTGAATCAGGTGTGCTAAGTTAGGACTGTGACGTGAATCATTTGGGCTAGGTTAAAATTAGGAAATGAGCCAAGTTGTGATAGGTAACATGCAGGACAATTATGTCAAACAGATTTATAGAGTAGATGATTCTATTAACTGGCTAACATGTGTTTCACTTTTTAATTATTGTAAGTACATCTTTAGGAATATGTTACTGATTTTTCACTTCCTTCATAGGGTCATTTCTTTAAATCCAAAATTCTACGTGGATGAGCTCTGAGTAATGAAGTGTTGAATCACTATATTGTACACCTGAAGCTAATAGAACACTGCATGTTTTTTTTCCCCCAAGATTTTATTTATTTATTTAAGAGGGAGAGAGAGAGAGAATGAGCAGGGAGGAGGGGCAGCGGGAGAGGGAGAAGCAGGCTCCCCACTGAGCAGGGAGCCCGACATGGGACTCAATCCCAGGACCCTGAGATCATGACCTGAGCAGAAGGCAGACAGATGCTTAACCAACTGAGCCACCCAGGTGCCCAGAACATTGCATGTTAACTAAACTGGAACTTTAAAAAAAAATTCCTTCTAGCAAAGACAGAATAAATAAGCTTCATGTGGGCAGGAGTTTTTGTCTGTTTTATTGTCCCGAGTGCCTAATGTCTGGCACAAAGGTTTATTCAAATAAATCAAAATTTTTGTTTGAATAAAAATTTGTTGAATTAAAAAAAACTCTATGCATGAACTAGACTGGAGAAAGTTAATTCTTCTTTGAAATTATTTAAAGCTTACTGTTAACGAAGGACTATACTTAATAAATGCCCAGCTGTGTTTGTTGACCTTGTTTCCTTCACTTCTTTAACATGTTAGAAGATAAAAGATGTAATCATTTTTAACAATAAATATTATGTAAATGACTTAGCTCTTCAAGGATGGATCTTTTATAGTCATTTAATATCCTTACAAAATATACTACATTGATATATTGTAGCCAATGTCCAAATCTAGAGATGAAGAACACATCATACATATTAAATACAATTAGTTTACCTTAATTTAAACGTGAGATGTGGTATGTGATTTCTAAAGAGCAATTCCTAATGATATTAGATTGATTTATCCTAGCAAAGGCGGCTTTATTATTTGGAACAAATGATTAATCTTTCTCTACCAAAGTTCCTGTTGTGCTTTCTCAACTAGGCATTTTAATTTCCACGTTGACAACCAGTCAGAAAGAATCTATTATAAATGATCAAAGCATATGCTTGGTAGGCTGGTTTCTTAAAATGACAGGTAGGACAGTTTTGTGATAGAGAAAAATTGATGAGTGCTTTAATCTCCATATTTTGATGCGCGGCATACCACGGTGGCTTTGCTGAAATGCATTTTGTTCTTAAAGCTTTCCCTAAGTGTTTTCTCTTTAAATACTTTGTCAGGTAGAGAGATGCTCTGGATGGAATCTGTGACTAATGGCGTAGTAACTGTTTTTACTACTTAACATGTAGAAAACTGGTTTGCCTTTCTAATATCTGACCCTAAACTCCAGTTCATAAATTGAGAGAGAAATGAAAAAAGAAAAAAAAATCAGTATTTTCCTTTTGGCTATTTCAATCGTCAGGGCCTCATTGTAACAAAGGAAGTTAATAATAATAACAACAATAAAATATTATAAAATATCATAATATAAAATATTATAATAATAAAAAAACAAATAGTATTTGGAGTTGTCCAGAAATGGAAAGGCGTGGCCTGGAGATATCAGAGCACAAAACACTAGACGGCCAGGCAAACTACACATCTTAGGAAGCTGAATCACGTAGGAATTTTCCTCTGCCCTTTTAGATACATAACATGTAACATCTCTTCCTATCTCGAAAATATATCATATCTGTCTCCAAGCTCCAATGGCCAAGGTTCACTCAAAGGTTAATATTTTATTGCTTCCATATCCTTCCTAGTGGAACAACAGGATGTCTAGGGCTCGTGAGGTTCAGGAAAATTGTGGAGAGGCCTCCGACAGCCGTTCTTGTTGGTTGCTAATGAGTTGCTCATTGGTTAGGCTTATGTGATCCTCCTAAGAGCGAGTGACTGCTGGTGTCATGAAAGGCTCAGCCACAAGGACTTGATCCCAGCTTCCAAGGCCATGACATAGGCTGGTCAGAGAGATGTGAACGAGGGCACGAATCCCCACCCCTTAGCAGCAGACTGACAGAACTCCTGGGACCAGTCATTTGTCCCTACCACTCGGCCCACAGAGATGCAATTCTTTCTGTCTTTGGAGTTATAACGCCCCTTTCCTCTGACTCCCAGGGTTCAGCCTTTTTACCCACAGAAAAGCCATCTTGATGCTCCCAGTCTTCCCAGCACCTTCAAAAACAAAATCTGCCTGCAGGTATTCTTTAAGTACCTAGTAACATGACTTTTTGTACTCTTGAAGCAAAAAGATGTCATTCCTTCCTGACACAAGGAAGCAAAGAACCTATGAGCCACACCCCTGTCTGCATCTCCCAGATGAGAGGTTCATCTTGTAATTCTTTGAAAACATGGAGCAAAAAAGATAAGGCATTAATTGACTTCATCACTAACTCCATTTCATTTCATATCAAGGCATTCAACAGAGTAAAAACTCAAGGAAGAAGAAAACCTAGTAGATATCAGTAGATACCCAAACAGAGGAGAAAAGGTTAAGAATTAAAATGTGAGGTCATGGGGGCGCCTGGGTGGCTCAGTCGTTAAGCGTCTGCCTTCGGCTCAGGTCATGGTCCCAGGGTCCCGGGATCGAGCCGCGCATCGGGATCCCTGCTCAGCGAGGAGCCTGCTTCTCCCTCTCCCACTCCCCCTGCTTGTGCTCCCTCTCTCGCTGTGTCTCTCTCTCTGTCAAATAAATTAAAAAAAAAAAAAAGTGAGGTCAGAGGGTACATGAGAAAGTCCTAAGTACTTTCCTAGTAACTTTCCTACTACCAGTGGGAAAAGACTCTCTAAGAGATTAGATGTTGCTCAAATCCTGTTCCCCTCCAAGATCCCCTCCCCCACAAACAAACAGAAGCTGACATTGGCCCAGGTTTCTTTGCTAGGAGAACAAGAGCAACAACTACATTTAATTGAGCCACTATAGAAAGCGAAATGCTTTACATGGATTATTTCTTTTAATTCCTACAAAAAACTTAACGAGGTGGGTCTATTGTTTCTGCCCTCATTACTGAGCTTTCTGCTGCCAAGTCAAACTGACTGTGTAAGGAGACGTCTACAGAGAGAGGAGGTTTCAGGTTAATCAGTTCCTCAAGAGCATCAAGCTGTCAGTGTCTCCATCCTCCCTGGACATGTTGGCTTTATCTTAAAGCTCATCACCCTCATGCTCGTGAGATGTCAGCCACCAGCAATGGAGCATAATTCCTTGTTCACATCCAATAGCACCAGCCACTCTTTGTATCTTGTCGACCCCAAGTAGCCAGGCATGTCCATCCATGAAACAGTTACTGGCAAGGAGCCTGCATGGCAACAAATATCTTAGATGAATCATCAAAAGTGGAATGATGTCGGGGGGCCAACCACAATGACCACCGTGTGCTGCATTTTATACACGAGGGGAATAAAGAGCTAGGAAGTTAAATGATTTGCCCAAGATCACGTAGATGTCAAAGGCAGACAAAGGTCTGCTTAGCCACAAAGTGCATGCTCTTAACTTTTGTTTTAGAACACCTGAGCACATTTTGGAGGTTCTGAGAACCCAACTCTAGATGCTTATTTATAAGACAATTAAGAGAGATCTACCAAAACTCACTTTGTTTTCTCAAATACAAGAAACCAAACAGATAAAACTACTTATGTGAGGGAAACACTGTGATACTGTATTGTGGGACTTGGGACCCTTTTGAGTTTTCGTATTTCCCTATTACAACGAGAAACAAAAAAAGCATGGGAAGAAGCGGGAATGTTATGATCAAAGCAAAATACAACAGTTGGTTACCCAGCTTTATTTCAAGCCAAGAAGATTGTTTGCTAAAGACTCACTTGTTTCTTTTCCATGACTGTGTTTTAACTACTTCTCAATTCATTCTTGTCATGTGAATTGCACTCCAAGTTTAAAAAAAAATGAATTATTCATTTTAGCAAAATGTTTTCCTCCCCTACATCAAAAAAACTCAAAGTGGCCAAATAAAATTCATCATTCAAATATAAAGCATTTTTAACAGGTCATATAAATGACTGATTCTATTAACTATGGAATCAATAAAGTAGAATCTCCTTCAGTGCCCTGGGAATTATATGATGGATCTTTCCTTTTCATCAATAACTCTGAATAGCTCTGTGTTAATAAATACTTCATATTTCTCATCACAGATTATTTGTCAAGTAGTAGATTATTTCTAAGTAGCAAGACAAGAGGAACTTCCCAATCCCTGATTTGATTCACTGTCTATGTGAATTTAGGGATAAAGACTAAGAGGCCCTGCCCCCAAATGATAAGAATGGGACTCATTAGAAGAAACAGAATATTCTGAAAAACTGAAAATCAAAGTCTTCCATTTGTTTGTCTTCTTTCATTCCATCTTTATCTTCATCATGAAAACACTAGGTTCTTAATGATTTTTAATTTTTTCTGATTTTTTTCTTTGAAGCCATAGTGGAATTAACACCATTTTCCCTCTCTTTCCCATTTTATTCAGCCATTCCTCTCCCTTGTTTGCTGTAGGCTGATTAGGAGTTAAAGTTCACGGATATTTTTTTTTCCACAAATAGGTCATATGGACAAAATAGTTCTAAATGACTTCTAGTAAGATTATGTGATGTTTTAAAATTCAATTTTCATATTTGACAAAGTATATGTATTTGAACCTCCAGATAAAATGAGAGCATTTTTTGTTGTTGTTGGGATGGTTTCCTTTTTGTGTGTGTGTGCATGATCTCAACAGTTAAAACTCATGACAAAATATCTTCTGGTAATTTTTAACTGGGCCTGTTTATCAGTGATAAGAAACTCTGAGGTTGATGAAGGGGGAATTCTAAAAAATCTGCCTGAGCTCAGAGATGAGCAATTTATTTTTTAATAACCGAAAGATAAAAACAAAAAGATTTAATTTAGTTTTAATGACCAACATTTAGAGATGTCATTCTCTTTTCTCATTTTGGTCATTCTTGTGACTATGAATGGTATCCCATTGTGTGTGTGTATGTTTTGAAGATCTAATTGGCTTTATTAAATGATTCATGAGTTGGACAGCATTCCATCTACCAAGGAGAGAGCTCCAAAGTATTATACAAAATGGAAGGATGGACAGTTCTTACAGGGAGAATGGAGCAAGAAAGTTATTAGCAAAAGAAAAGGATTGTTTCAGGCAAGGTTGATTTCCCTGGGGGTGGGGTGTGGGAGGAGAGGGTCTTAGAATGCAGATTACCTCATCTTCCTTTGGGGGTAGAAGAGGGCCCATGTGGCAGACTCATTGGCGCCCACCATAAAATTCCTGACTGACCATTAAGACTAAATTTTTAGGGGATGTTAAATGGGCAATCAGATGAGGTATTAAAACCCACTTTACTGACTTGGGACTTTAACCTAAGAGGCCTACAGTTGCTTTTTAACAACTGACCCCTTTGGATCAGACTCTCTCAGGTTAACTGAGAGATGTGATCAAAATTTAAGGTATTAGAGCCACTCTCACCTACCACTCCATAGTTCTAGAAGTCTTTGTTGCTCCTTTGTGTGATATCTCATTATGGCTTTAACGGCATAGCCCTGATGACTGATGATGGTGAGGGCCTTGTTCATGAGCCTTGTGACCATTCACATATTCTTTTGTCAAGTCCCTAAGCTTTTCTCTCACATTTTTGGGAGGTGGGGGTATTTGTCTTTCTATTATTGATTTTCAGGTGCCTGTTAGGTTTTACACACACACACATATATATATATATTCAGATAATTTTGCTGCAATAGCTTTTTTCCCCAGTCTGTGGCTTGCCTATGCATTTTTAATGGTATCTTTTGATGAGCAAATATTCTTAATTTTGAGGAGGCCCAATCTATTAATTTTGTCTTTTATGATTAGTACTCTATCTCAAGGCAATGAAGATATTCTCCTACTCTCTTCTTCAAGGAATTTTATGATTCTGAGTTTCATATTTGCAGCTATGACCAACTCAAACTAATGCTCATAAATGGAGTGAGAATTGGATTACAGTTCATTTCCAATTGTCCCAGCAACATCTGTTCAATATGTCTTGGCCATCCGTTTAGGATTGACTTGATAACCTTGATCAAAACTCAATCTGCCATGTGTGTGTTTGTCTATTTCTGGAATTCCAGGTCTTCTCCACTGAACATTGTCTAACATTGTGTCAAAGTACACAGTCTTGATTGTCACAGCTTTATAAAATCTTAAAATCAGATAGGGTAAGTTTCTGGAATTATCTTCTCAGTGTTGTTTTGGTTATCTTAGATCCTCTGCATCCCACATGAATTTTAGAATCAGTTTATTAATTTTTTCCCCCCAAAAATTGGTCTTCTGGAATTCTGACATTGTTTTCAATCTATATATCAACTTATGGAAAATGAAAAATGTTGTTTCTACCCATCCAAAAACATTTTCTATCTTTCTATTTAAGTATTTTTTAATTTCATTCAGCCATGTCTTCTAATTTCAATGAAGAGGACTTATATATTTTGTAGATTTCTAAATATTTGATGTTTTTTGATCTTACTATAAATGCAATTTTTACTTCCATCTTATTATCACTTTTACAGAATCAATATATATCAATTTATACCAATTATATAGAAATATATACTGACTTTTATCCTGAAAACTTATGTCTTCTTGACAAACTGATCTTTTTGCCAATATAGAATGTCTTTATCTCTAGTAATTTTCTTTGTCTTGATATTAATATAGCTATTAACTCTTTTATATTTAATATTTACATAGCATATATATATATTCATTCCCTTTTACTTTTAATCTGTGTTTTCTAGAGACAGTTTATAGTTGGGTCTTGCTTTTTAATCTAGTCTACAAATCTTTGCCTTTCAAGTGAAGCATATGGTCAATTTATATTTAATATTATTATTAATGTTGTGCCTTAATTTCCCCAATTGATGCTCATTTTTTTTTTATTTTTTAAAGTTATTATTTATTTGAGAGAGAGAGAGAAAATGAGTGAGCACAAGCGGGGGAGGGGCAGAGGGAGAACCAGTCTCTCCACTGAGCAGGGAGTCTGAGGTGGGGTTCCATCCCAGAACCCTGGGATCATGACCTGAGCCGAAGGCAGCAGCTCAACCTACCGAGCCACCCAGGCGCCCCTGATGTTCATTTTCTATTTACTCCATTTGTACTTTGCATCTCTGCAACTCCTTTCCTGTCATTTTCAGGAAGAAGTGGATATTACTGAGAATTCTATTTTGTTTCGTGTATTGTTAAGCCATACATTTTATGCAAAATTTTAAAAGTGGATCTGAATATAACGTGCATCTGTATTTCTTTCACATAGTAGTATACGAAATCATGAACAGTATAAAAATTGTATAGTAGTATTCCATGTACCCTTCCCGCCACCACTTTTTCTACTTTACTTACTCTGTATTTGTCTTCTACTTTACTTTGATATATGTTAAAAACTTCACAATACATTGCTACTGTTTTTGCATGAAACACTTGGTCTTTTAAAGAAACAAATACATATAACTATAACATAAAATGATTTTTTAAAAAAGCTCTTGAGTTCCATTTGATACTCTCTGCTTCAGCCTGAAGAATTTCTTTCTGCATTTCAGTGATGAAGGTCCCCTGGAAACAAATCATTTCAGGTTTCTTCCCTTTGAAAATATAATTATGTTGTCTTCCTTTTTTGAAGGATATTTTTGCTAGATATAAAATGCTAGGTTGACAAATCTCTTTTGTTCTTTCAGCATTTTCAAGATGTCTTTCCTTTGTCTCCTGGCTTCCAAGTGAGAACATACACATCCTCTCTCCTGCTGCTCACTTAGATACATGTGTCTTTTTTCTCCAGCTACTTTTTTTTTTTAAAGATTTTATTTATTTATTTATTTGAGAGAGAGAGAGAGAGAGAAACAGCATGAGAGGGGAGAGGGTCAGAGGGAGAAGCAGGCTCCCCACTGAGCCGGGAGCCCAACGCGGGGCTTGATCCCAGGACCCCGGGACCACGACCCGAGCTGAAGGCAGTCACCCAACCAACTGAGCCACCCAGGTGCCCCTCCAGCTACTTTTAAGCATTGCTCTTTATTTTTGGTTTTTAGTAACTGACTACGATGTGGTTTTTCTCTGTATTTATCTTCTTTAGATTTGCTAAGTGGCTTGGATCTTTCCTCAGTTTGACAAAGTTCTTAACTATCATTTCATCAAATATTACTTCTGGCTCATTGTCCTTCTTCTGTCCTTCTTGAACTGTTTGCTATTTTCCCACAGAGCTCAGATGGTCTTTGCTTTTCTTTTTACTCTTTTTGTCCACTTAGGTATTTTCTATTGTCCTTTTCAATTTTATTGAAATCTTCCTCTACTGTGAGCAATCTTCTCTCAACTTTATCTAATGAATTCTTCCTGGTGTTACATTTTTCATTTCTAGTTTCTATTTAGTTTGATTTGAAAAATGGTTTTTGTACTTCTGCCAACATTTCCCATTTCTCTGTGAATGTTGTGCACCATTTCTACTATATCTTTTATCTTCTCTATCATATCTATTTTAAAGCCACGCTCTGATGATTCCAACGTTTGGTCCATCTCTGGACCTGCTTCTATTGCCTACTTCCTCTCTTGACCATGGATGCCATTTTCTTGCCTCGTTGTATGTCTTGTAACCTTGAAGTATATGCCAGACACTTTATAGAACAGAAAAGAAGACTCTAAAATAATATATGCTTTCAGAAGGTGCAGGCTCCTTTCTCTGTCCAACTACTGGAGGTGGGCTGAGTGTGTTTGCTGGGTCTGGACTTTGCTGCTGTTTTAGTTTGGCTCAGTTCACCACTGGCTTGAAATATTTTGAGGGTGGGATTACAGCTTTCTTATCAGCAGGAACTGAAATCGGAGCACTATTCCAGAAATATGTCTGTGCTTCACATCCAAGCCACCAGCTTTCAGAATTGGTGCATGTATCACCATACTGTACTGTGCATTATAAGATTTTGGGGATTACTCTGTAGAGTCTCTTTCCTTTCTAGTCTTACCACCAACTGCTTTGTGTACCTCAGGAGGCGTTTTGCAATCTTTCCTCCACATTTTCTATTCTTTAGAAAGCAGATGGACTTAAACTTAGGAAGGGCCTCGGTGCCTTAGAGTGGTTTTCTTAGCTCTTTTACCCACTGTCAATTTTTGATAATTAAAGCCTAGAGCTCTTGGGCAGAGAGAGTGTTCTCTGAGCTCTCCTGCAAGCCCCACAATCTTCCAAATGTAAAAGTCTAGCTTGCTTCAAGAGGTTTATCTTAGCTGTTTAAGTAAATATCTACCCTAAGAGGATGTGTCTCAGGGTCATTATTTAGAGATACTATCACATTTCTACTTCAGAACACATCTGTTTTGTAAAAAATCATGCAACCCACACAAAGATGGTTTGAGAGTACACAGGCTAGTTGACATTGCTTCTATTAGGTAGAGAATGTATTAAAATATCATTATTTTAAACACTCTAACTATATTGCTTAGGAAGCTTTTTGGTCTAGTGTAACTCTGACACAAGGTAATTCTTGATTATATTCTCTGCTTCTTCATTGCTTACTAATGAAGCTTGGGAGCACCATGTGACTTCATTGCTTCAATTTTCTCAGTCTGTTCATTATCCACTCCAGGGAGAAATGTAAGAATTAATAAGCCTCTAAAGTACCTTGAAAACTTTTAAACAGGAACTACGTAAATCGAAGCTGTCATTCCCATAGACACCTTCTGTTTTAAAAATTATTTTTATAATTAAACAAATCATAATAGTCTTTTCAATGGTATAGTATTCATCACCAAGCAAATGAGAATGAGCTAATGATTCATGGATCTAGCTTCTAAGTTTCTAAACAAAATACTAATAAAATACAAAACTGGTTCACTTTAATTTTAAACTATAATGATATCTACACATGGGAGCCCTCATAGAGCTTTTAAAATCTTGGAAGGAGAGAGACTTTACAGAATTCCAGCTAGATATGATAGTCCACTTGAATCATGGTAGTCCATGGAATTGCATTTGTGACTATGCCCTCATGATCACTCATGGGAAAATAGCCATCTCTCATGTCATCCTGGAAAACAAAGTGCCTAGTGGCCTTGGTAAGGGCTTTGTTCCCTTTGAGGACAAAATTATTAGAGTGTTTGTCACCCAGCACAGCAGGACCATTGAGAAGACTCCTTCTGATAGTGTTCCAAGGAGGAAACTGAAGTTCCAAATGGGCATGTCTATTATTGAAGCAGCTAAAAATGCTACTTTTGAATTAGGATATTTAAAACATGGTAGAAGTGAAGTTAAATTCCTGAAGAGCGTTCATCAGTCCTTCTCTCAAGGCCCACATTCTGCAGTGGATACTTGGACATACTCTGAAATGCAGAACAAATAGGAACCCAGCCTATAAATCAGTGCCTGTGATAAGTGGTAGTTCACCAGAGAATCTGTCTATATCCTTGGTGCATTTGTCCACAGGAAACTTTTGAATTTTGCTGTGCAGTGGTTTAAGGAGAAATAAGTATATTTTTAAAAGCCCTGAAAAGTCTTCTTTTCTCCAAGCTACATTTTAATGCTATAGGGACCTAAATGTTTTGTCATTTCATGAAAACAAAAAACAAAAAACAAAAAAAACAAAAAAACTATTCCTAGGCTCCAGTAAAAAATGCACTAGATCAGAGGTCTCCAAACTGTAATGGTATACCCCAATACATGCATATTTACTTATTTATAAATTATATGCACATAGTACCATTAACTGGTATCTAAGGGCAAGATATACACTTGAGATTATAACCGTTTCTAATATTGCTATGCATAAAATGATAGTTGCAACAGTCTTCTTAGTAATTTCAATTTTGTTGGCTAAGTATCCGTGTTAGATCTTTTTACAGCTTGTTTGTTTTTTTTTCTTAAATGAATATTGGCTGATGCTGAGCTCGCTTGAAAAGTTAATAGTAGCAACTCTGCCAATGTCTAGTTGTTTGCCCATGCTTGCATTACAGGTATAACCTTTACTCCATGGTTTTTCTGCCATAACCTTTGAAAGTCACTTGCACTTTTTAATGAAGAATGGCCTTTCATTAAAATGGGTTGTAGAAGGCACAGACTTCCTAAACCTGGCATACATCAACTACAATCTGCCTCACAACACTGAACATTTGTATAGCACATGTGACATAAGATACTGTGACGTATGAACTAGATGAGAAGGTCTGGGTCATTCCCAAGGCTAAGTATTAGGAAAAGCTAATTGACTTCATATTTTTAGATAGAAAAAGGGACATTATAATATTTCCTTTCTGTATTCCATCTTGCCCATCCACTGGGCCCTGTGCCTCCACTCCAGAGCCCATTGGCTTCAATGACTCACATTTGAAAATGGAAAAAACAGAACACGATGAAACGAAAGAAAAGTGCTATTATTAATCCTCAAATACATCATGCTCCGAGGGAAAACCAAATTGAAAATCAAGAAAGGATGACAACACAGTCAAGAATCAAACGACATCAATTTCTGGTGATACTTATCCAAAGAGAGAGGACAATTTCTTTCCCTGGAGAGAAGGAGCCAGAATAACATAGGAGAGGGAGAGGTGACTCCTGGGGGTATATGGGCGGCATGTGGGATACTGATGTGGCTGGCCAGGCAAGCATATAAAAATGAAGAGGAAGAATAAGACAGCGGATGAGAAGCAATTTTGGTAAAAATGAGAGTTAGAAATTCTGGGGCGCCTGGGTGGCTCAGTCGGTGAAACGTCTGTCTTCGGCTCAGGTCATGATCTCAGGGTCCTGGGATCGAGGCCCACGTTGGGCTCCAGGCTCAGTGGGGAGTCTGCCTCTCCCTCTGCCCCTCCCACTGCTTGTGCTCTCTCTCTCTCAAATAAATAAATACCTTTAAAAAAAAAAAAAAGGAAATTCAGTGGAAATCAAACCAGGGAAGAAGAAATATATTTTAATTATGGGTGGGCCTAAGAATATGCTTTTGTCATCATGATCCAGGGATAATAAAAGAGAAGGGAGTTACTACCCCCCTCAGATAATGCCGTTAGCATTTACCTGATGGGCAAGATCAAGCCATCATCTGCAGGAGCATTTCATTACCATGACTCAGAGACATGACTTTCTCATTTCTTATCCTTGTCTCCATCTCAAGAAACAAGTCCTCTCCTCTGAAGCTCAGAGTCCCTTTTTGTGCCATACTGCTCCTCTCTTCCCAGTCCCACCAAGATCCTAATTCTCAATTTCTGCCCGCCCACCCTCTCAGGCACCTTCAAACCCTCCCCACAGCTATCCCCCTCCGTCTTCAAACATGTTCAGTTCTCTCCTCTCCTAGAAAATGTTCTCTTGACCCAGCTGCCCTCTCCAGCTACTGCTGAAATTTCTATTTTTCCCTTTTGCTGCCGAACTTCTCAGATAAGCAGATTACGTCTGCTGCCTCCATTTTCCCTGACATGCCCTGGAACCAGGCTTCTGTTCTTACTACTCCGCAGAGAAGAATTCCCCATTGTTCTCATGCAATCGTTACTATGGCCTCCTTATATTTCATAGCTGTGTTCTATCACCGCTCTGCTTCCCTGTCCTTTACACCCCCAGCCTGGCTTTTTCCATTTCCTGCCCCGAATCCAGATTCCCTTCCTTTCTAGGTTCTTCACTACTCCTTTAGAATACCTCTTTGTTCAGAGCATTAACATTCCCGGCATGAAGACACAGAATGTCGAATTCCTCATCCTTACTTTTCAGGGGCTCCTATTTTTCCCATCCCCACTTAGCAAATCACTACTCGGTGCAAGAGAAGGGCTGGGATAAAAATTTGTTGAGTGAATAAAGAAATGAATGGACCTGTATTCTTTGCTTGGGTCAAGAAGTATCCTGGCAGTTCTACCAAGTCCAGAGTTACTTTCTATCTCTATTATGCTAATAAATTATAGCCATTTGGTTGTGGTGGGTCACCGAGTCGCTCTATATAATTAAATGTGCCAAGACATTTAATTCACATTAACTAGCCACTAAACCTTAAATTGCAGTATGTGATCACTACTGGTACACAGCAGGGTTGAGTCTAGCAGTTTTTCATGGTTGCATTCTTGGGTAACCTACATGGCAACTACTCTCCGGGCCCATTTTCATTCTATCATTAAAGCACAATGAACTACAAAAAAAAAAAAAAAAAAAAAAAAAAACAACGTTACAAGCATATACATCAGACAAGAGTTGCCAAAAAATAGGGTGGAATGCTTACAAGGTAAAAATCATAAAACAGAGGCAAGGGGGATGATCTTGACGCTCTTCTCTTTCCACTTTTGATAAATTTCAACCAGTTTTGTCCTTGGGTTGTCTGAAGCCTGGCATGTGTTGAAGCTTTTCAATTAACTCCCTAATATATTGAAGCTTTTCTCTGGGAGTGACATTCACTACTTTCTCTTTGAAAGCGCTTGCCAATCGATAGCAGTGGAGATGAACTCAAAGTCATGAATATGGTGATTATGTGGCTTTTGTGCTTGCCTGACTAAGCTGCTTCCCTCCAAGGAAAACTTGACAAGCCTAAAGTTCCTACATCCCTTGCCATATGATATCCCTGAGTCTCGATATGGTTGATTTAGTACAGAATGAAAATCACATACACCCTTCTCCTTCTCCCCAACAGCTTACTCTTGAGGTACATAAGCTTAGCAGAATGTGAAATCCGTGAACGAGCCTTCCTTTCTGGTTAGAGGCCTCCATCAGCCAGTTTGGAAGCTAATGTCACAGGTTCCTTTGATGAAAAACCAAAATTCCATAAAACAACCAAGTGAATAAATGTAATACAGGACAGAGCCTTATAAAAACAATGATATAATGTACTATGTTGCTCAATTTTAAAATCCCTTTCAGTTCTAGGAAGCCTTGTATCGTGATACCCAAAATTAACCTTTTGCACTGAACAGAACGGTGCACATGCCACGGCTTTGTTTAGTGTTGTCTACCACCTGTCCGTCTTTCTGGTTGGGGCCCCCATCTTTTAATTTAGATCTCCACCACACTGCACACTGTAAAATATATAGTCGTGAATTAGCATTCACCTATCTCCTGAACAATTCATGTTGGCCAGGGAGGGAGGGAGGGAGTGGATAAAGTAGTGACCAAACTAGTGAAATAATGTGTAAGTCAGGAATTTCCAAGTTGCAAGTAACACAGGTCCAACCCAAACTTGTTTTGATTCCTTCTTTCATTCATCTAATATTTATTCAGCACCTACCACATGCAGACGCTGCCCTAGATGCTTAGAATATATCAGTGCATCAAATATAGCAAGAGCCCTTCCTTCTCCTGGGGAGCTTGTATTGAAGTAGAGTGAGAAAGACATTATGCAATAAACATAGTAAGTCATGAGAAAATATAATAGAAGATTATGGAGGAGAAAAGGCGAAAGAACAGGGTCAATGGTACTGGAGAGTTGGTGGCAGGAGATTTTAGGTTAGGATGGCCTCATGTGTAGGTAAGTTGGGTAAAGACCTGAAATAGATGAGAGTGAGCCATGCTGGTGAGAGGGTGATCAAGGCAGAGATGGCAACGTCATCTCTGCAAAGCTCCTACAATGAACTCAGGCCTGACATGTCAAGGTCAAGGCCAGAGTGGCTAGAGTAGAGTGAGCACAAGGGAAGAATGGTAGAGGAAGAGCTCAGAGAACTGATAAGGAGTGTGTGTGTGTGTGTGTGTGTGTGTGTGTGTGTGTGTGTTTGCGTGCACATGGGCACACAGGTGAATGGAGTATTATCATGAATGAAATTTTATGGAAAGAAATGAAGTTTTAGTCACGTGAAATGGATAGCCAATGTTAATGCAGGGTTCTGAGCAGAAGAATGACATAATGTGACTTTCATTTTAAAAGACTCCCCCTGGGGCACCTGGGTGGCTCAGTCGGTTAAGTGTCTGCCTTCGGCTCAGGTCATGATCCCAGGGTCCTGGGATCGAGCCCCGCATCGGGCTCCCTGCTCGGTGGGAAGCCTGCTTCTCCCTCTCCCACTTCCCCTGCTTGTGTTCCTGCTCTTGCTGTCTCTCTCTCTGTCAAATAAATAAAATTTAAAAAAAAAAAAAAAAAAGACTCCCCCTGCTGGGGCACCTTTCAGTTTCTGGTTGGTTAAGCACCCACCTCTTGATTTCAGCTCAAGTCATGATCTGAAGGTGGTGGGATCCAGCCCCGCCACGGGCTCTGTCCTCACCATGCAGTCTGGTTGGGATTCTCTCTCCCTCTGCCCCTTCCCTGCTCGCACTCGGCCTCTTTCTTCCCCTCTCTCCCTAAAACAAACAAATAAATCTTTAAAATAAGTAAATAAAAGATTCACTCAGCTTTATGTGAGACAAAAATCAAAGCAGGGAGACCAATGAACAGGCTATTGTAAAAATAAAGGTGAGAGATGGGGGTGGCTTGAAGCCAAGAGATGGTACTGAGATCATGAGTTTATAGTTTAGATACTAGCTACACTGGGAAGTAGAATCAAGAAAATGTTCTGATAGATGAGACTTGGGGTTGGAGAAAAGGAAGGAGATGAGGATAACTTCACGGGTTTTGGCTTGAGCGGGTGGAAGTGGCAGGGGCCATTTAATTAAGATGGGGAGCACTGCAGGTAGAACCAAGAGCAGGGGAAAGGTTAGGAGTTCCATTTGGGGCATCTCAATTAAAAATGTCTATTAGGTATCTAAACAGACATTGAGCAAGCAATTAGATATGCAAGTCTGAAGTCTGGCTGTGAGAGGCGAGCCAGAGCATAGTTATGGCTTTAAACCAGAATGGCCAACAGCAACCCACTTTGTGACTGCAAAGTAGTTAGACGGTATATGACAGCTCGGGTGTCCACATTAATTTGCATGAAATCATGCAGGTGCCGATAATAAGCGGAGACAGCACGTAGATCTGCTTTCACCACCTTCTACGTGTATTCTGAATATCTCTTAAATAGAAAAATCTCCTTCTTACACTGACCCCCACTCCCCAATTTCCACTTTTTCTCCAAAGCAATGAGTACTAATAAAATGAAGCATCATAGAAAGGTATTTCCCTGAAAATTTAAGTGGTAGTTCCCCTGAGATGAATTTGGATGAAAACAGCCATCCGTCACTCTTGGATTTTCCTGTAAGCACATATACATACGTGTGTGTGTGTGTGTGTGTGTGTGTGTGTACGGGTGTTAAACATATGTAACAAATGTATGTTTTGGAGACAATAACTTACATGCTAATTTATTACCACTGAATCAGTTTCACTGACTCAAAAGTAAAATGACCGATACAAGGTACAATGCTGCTCTCACTCACAGTTGTGAGAATAAAAGTTATGGATGCATTTTTTTCCAAGAGTGATTTTCTAAAATGTACACGTTCACTTAGCCAGCTCAAACATAGGTACTGAGACATTTAAGCCAGTGTAAAGCTGTGCTAGTTTTAAGTACCTGCAGTCTCACAGTGTTGTACAAAACATGTTCTCATTCTATCTCTACAGCACAGGAAGCTTGGAGCCAAATTTATCTTGAAATAATGAGGAGCTGCAGAAAATGTTCCTAAACAACACACAATAGAGCAACAAATCTTTGCTGTCCTGGGATGGCAAAAAAAAAAAAAAAAAAAAATTAGGAAAGTACCAGAGCGGGTTCAGAAAACCAACACCAGGAATCAAATGCAGCATTTGGTGAGAGGCAAAAATTGTTTGCTGTGAAAGTGACCTAGCATTTTAAGAGGAGTGTCCCAAAAATCTTCTCATGGGCAGGTTCAGCCTAAGACCTATGAAATTTCTCTGAATTTTAATTTCCCCCTCTGGAAAATAACATTTTCCCTAAAAAGTGGGGGTGAAAAGAGAAAGTATATGAAAGACCCTGATAAAATATCATTCCCTAACATGCCATTCAATGCCAAGAATTTTATTAATTATAATAATCTCATTTCCCAATATCAAATTCATACTCAACAGAATTAATGTTCAACTGAATTCCTGTACAGGAAATCCTGATAAATGTCCCATCAATAATTCTGTTAAATGTATATAACCCTTGTTTCTGCCAAACTTGAGACGAACATATACCTCTACGTCTTTCCCTTCGGCAACATAAAAGCTGTTTTATGACCCAACTCACTGGCCTTCAATCACCTGATTTTGCAGAGCAAGGATCTTAAGAGGACAAGGTACAAGAATTTCAAAATATATAACTTACTGAGCTAAGTTGTGTGCTGACAGGAAAACCTTAGACTATAATTATTCTAACAATAGCGTCAGGTTACAAACTCCCTCCCCATGTGGGGTCAAAAGCTTCCCCTAGAAATACCAAGGTTCCTCAGTGAACATTCAGCAACATGACTCATAAAAAATGCATTACATTGCCCTTCTCTTCCTGTGGTAAGACAAATGTAAAATCAGGAATTTCCCCAGTAGATCCTTCTCACAGCACTGAGAAAATGAACTTGGAAACACATACACACACACGCACGCACGCACACACACACGCTGACTGAGTATGTTGGGTTTGATGAGGGAGTTGCAGGTAAACCATGTCACATGCCTCGGATCAAAGGTGCCACGCATTCAATGGCAGCCTCTCAATGCCAAGGCCCGCCATATGCATTGCTGGGTACCGCCACGGCAGAGTTATGGGAAAGGCGGGTGGAATGTCGAACATGTTGAGAATAAGCATATAATTATTCGCCAAACTTCAGGAAATAAACATTCACTTTCAAAAAATTGTTTTCAGCTGCTTTAAAGCCAAGTGACAGCTAAATTACAGTTTGGGGAAAGAAAAGTTTCCATTTTCTAATTTGATGCATTTTGTTGCATCGTCCTACATTATCCAGAGTCAGGCCTGCCACATCCTGTCAAGCTTCAAACCACAGGCTGAAAGCCCCACACCGCTGAAAGAGCTGTTTGTCCAGCCACACAGTGTGCTAAGTGTTCTGGGAGAAAAGTGTTTGGGGACTCGGAGCAATTCTTTTGGTTAACATTCCTAGGATTTCCACAAGTGCTTTTGGCTGTACGTGCTGTGACTGCTCCTTCTGCATCTTCTTTGGGCCAAGCGGTGATATGTTTATGGAAACTCCGCTGGCCCTGCCAGGGAACAGCCCCAGACTCACATTGTCCCATGGTTTGGCCAGGACAGGAGGATGGGGAGGCGGAAAGAAGAAACGGTGGGATTCAGAACAGCCAGTCTTGGGTGCTCACAAGCTGGTTGGTTGCTGTCAGGAAAATAAATAACGGGCTGATATCTGACAGTCTAAGAAGGAAGAAAGGAAATTAAGTTTTTATTAAAAGAGATAACAGAAATGCTATCAGCCGGGCAGTTTCCTATGGCTTGCTGTGTCCAGTGATAAGGATCCCCCGTCCTATAAATGATGGACTGTCATTATTTTTTACCCCCAAATGATATCCACGCCTTGAAAAACATTTATCTTTTTAAAATTGTGAACAGCCTAAATAATTTAGGACAGGAAAAAAAAAATGATGAAGCAGAGGACTTGTTCCAAATGAGGTAGACATCTTTATTAGCACAAATTAAAGGTGTTCCTGTGTAGCTGCTTCTTTCAGGACACTGGAATGGGAATAACCAAGAGGTCCCAAATAGCACCTCTTCACACTTCCCCAATTTCACATGAAAAATCCCTGGGTTGCAGTGAAAACAGTTTGTTTTTTTTTTCTAAATATGTTTTTAAACTCAGATATCATGAGCCACGTTTGGCTGGTTACATGATTCATGGTGGTGAATCCTTCAGTACTGGTGAAGTAGAAGATTGGCAGACCAGTGTAGTCAGGTTACACTCCAATTATCAATTTAATGGGTTATTTTGGTATGGAAAGGGCCGAAGCTTCAAAGATGAATGAGAAAATAATTGTCTGGGGGCATGAGAGCTATGTATTGTGGCTTTGGATATTAAATAAAGTTATTTTTAGAGAACCAAAAAAACTATACTACATTTTCTGCCAAAAAGCATTGCTAATATCTGAATTTATTTTCAAAAAAACATTTAATTCATTTATTTATTTGAGAGAGAAAGAGAGAGAGCAAGGGGAGGAAGAGAGGAAGAGGAACAAGCAGACTCTGTGCTGAGCACGGAGGCTGATGCAGGGCTTGATCCCAAGACCCTGAGATCATGACCTGAACCAAAATCAAAAGTTGGACACAACCGATTGAGCCACCTAGGCGATTCCTGAATTTATTTTAAAAATTCTAAGAAAGAAATACAACATAAGTCACACTTAAATTACACTTAAAAACATTGGGAGAACATAGCAGGATAAAAATAAACAAACTTAGTTACTACATGTGTATTCTTTACTGAAATAAAGGAGTTAAAATCATGCTTGTTCCAGAATATGCATAGCTCAGTTTATACATTATACAGAAAAGACTGTGTAGCTACCAGGAATAATCCTTAAGCTGGGAAAATCTTCATGCAGCAAAAGCTTAGGCTAGAAAACCATCTAATAATATTCAACAGTATCTTCCAAGTGCTGACAGAAAATAACTAGTAACCTAAAATTTTATACCCAGCTAACCTATCAGGTAAGAAAAATAAAAATAACAACAACAACAACAAGAATAGCTAACTTAAGAGAGTATAAAGAATGTATTTTAGCAAGAAGAAAAATAAGGTGAAAAATTACTGGGTGAAAAAGAAAATATTAAGCAGAAGTTGATAAAAATCCATCAGTAAATTTTTTATTGACAGTTAAAATGAGAGCTACTTTTAAAATGTAAAACTAAGCTCTAACATGTGAAACTAATCCCTCAATAATAAGAAATAATTTACAAAAATATATACTTATGTATTACCCAAAGAGAAAATAAACATCTCCAGTAAAAATTCCTAAATATTTCTTATTTCTGGCTGTGATGCCATAAGCGCTCCACATTCATACTCAAGACCTTGCACTTGTTCTTCTCCTGGTTTGGAAATGTATCCCCATAAATTTCCCCATAGCTTTTGTTTCTCACTGTCATTCAAGTCTCTGCTCAAATATTTCCTTTTCCGAAGTTAGAGGCCAGAGAGAAGGTCTATTTGAAATAGTCCCTCTTTTATTTGCCACCACGTGACAGTATACCCTCTTTGCTTTAAGCCTCATAAAGAAATTCAGCTAGTTCTTGTGGAATGAGCGAATGGAAGAATAAATGAAAGAAAAACAACTAAAATAATTGTAGTAGTGACCTTTGCAAACAAATATTTTCTGAAGTGTTTATTCAAATAGTACTGTAAACTAATATAGTATTTGAATAGCCTTCGTAAATGTTATTTTAAGTACTGTAATATTGCCGACTATCTGGAAAAGCAATGGACCATGTTTGCACAGCAAAATCAAGCTGCATTCCATATGTTATCTCATTTAGTCCTCATGAAAGTGTAACCAATGGGAAAAAAAAATGAAACTTAAAAAGAGAATGCCAGTTGTTCAAAGCTATTGAGGTAGTGAGTAGTAAAATAAATATAGTAACAGAGGCCTATTTGACTCTAAATTCAGTGCCTTTTCTGCCACACTGATCTTCCTACTCAAATGCCTCCCAAGTACCTATTTTGTGGAAGGTAAAATGCCTAACTTTAGCCATGCTTAATTGAGCATCATCATTACTCTTTGCAAGTTCTCCACATCACAGAGGAGAAACGACATTTCCCAAAATCCCTTTCCTTCCATGATTCCAAGTTACCATTTGCCAGTGAGTAGCTTTCACATGAAATTGGGAGAGTGGGAGAGGGAAAGATGGGCATTGTTTCCCAGACTCTTGCAACGGGACATATGGACAGTGATGAGATTCATAGCAGCTTACCAGGGAGAACCAACGGCTTTATAGCTTCAGGCTGAGATCAGAGGTGGCTCTTCTGATCTTTGCTTCCCTGGTTCTTCCAATGTAACACTGCAACTGTTCTATTAAAGCCCTTTATACCTGGGCACATAGAGTGGGGTCTCAGTTCCTGACCAAATCCTGAATACATGCATTTTGCATGTAATATTTTATTTTTATGACAACCTCTCCTAATGTTGTACCAGAGGAAAACATGGAGGTATAAAAAATTGTGGCTCTAGATCATGATAAATGACCAGGAGTTGATCCCTCAAGCCTATGCTGATTCTGCTTAAACTGGGGGAGCAATTGGGGGAAAATGTTGAGGCATTTGGGCTCAGTGTGAGAAAAAAGGTCATAATATCATTAACGGTGCAAGAGTGTGGAAGCAGGAGGTGGTGGCAAATGTATTTATCAGTCATGTGCTAACATACCAAGGCAATGATAAAGTGACAACTCTGGTTTAGCCCTCAGTGACCCAGGTTGGTCCTCTAGAAAGTCACACTTTCATTGGACAACTGTTTAGCCCTCTGCACAAACCACGATCAAAGATGTCGTCTCTTGTGTTAGACATTAAATTAGCTATAACATTATGTTTTACTTTCATATTTTTAAAGGTCTCCCAATCATTTTTTATAGCCCATTCAATTACAATAAACCCTTAGTGGGGAAATAACCCTTCTTCTAAAAGGTATTTATAGTAACGTGTTCTTTCCTGAGCTTACTCAGACAAAACAGAGGCTTTTACGAAAAGTCCTTGGTCACTCAGTCAAATGTGTCATTCATCCCACGATGCTGAGAGGAACCTTACAGAGAAGCCTGCCTCATACATAAGATCAATAATAACTGTAATGTACTCTGTACAGGCAAGATTGGGTATTTCCTTCATGAAAGACTAAAAGACTGCAAAAAGAATAGTGTTACTGTTTCCCAGCACTTTTATTCTTGTTTTACAAGCAATACGCAATTTAATTTGGATTTAACGTCCACATTCAGTAATCTGTAGTTCTTTCAGCCTGCTGATATGAAGGAAATGGCAAATCAGAAGACTCTGGTAAATGTGCATTCTTAAACATAAGGCAGGCATTATGAGATCTACCATGTGTCCGATCTTTGTTCTTCGTTCATCGGGCCACGATTCACGTCAAATCATTTATCTTATTTTTATTTCAAGACTACAATTGATACATGATGCAGCTTAGCAGTTAGAGAAAATGATTAATAGGCCTCCTTAGCTTCTGATGAATGGGTGGGAATATAAAAATGGAACAAAACCAACAACCACCCCAGAATACACAACTAGCGATCCATAAGTGGAAGCGCAGTTTCGCCTGTTTCTGGGAAAAAGGCAACCATCTGATGAGAACCCGTAGTTTTCCTGCTTGGGGCTTTTGATTCACAAGTCAATTTATATTCTTAATTTACTTTCTGATAATGCAGTCGATCAGTACTATATTTTAACCAGATTGTGTCGCAGAGGTTTTTAAAACTGCTTTCTCTATGTGTCTAATTTGAGGTTAATGGGTGCTTTGGTTCAGCGAGAGTGTCTAATGTCTCTCATTTCCATTTCCCAAGCAGAACGTTTGGCCCACAATTTGTCAGGTGATTATAATCTGCTTATATCCATTTAGGTGGCCACTGCATTGCCCGCAATCTGCACCATTAATCAACTTGCCTACTCGGTTGTTAAGGGAACTGAAAACAACAGCTCAGCTATTTTTTCCAATCTGGTGTTTTTCATGTTTTCCCCACTTATCATGTTAGTTACTTAATTTCTCTGTTTTGCATTCACTTTTCCACTCACAGCAGAAAAATACATCAGTGTTTCAATGTTATCGTATTTTTTTTCAGCCTGGCAATGCCTTTTAACCTGACCTTGATAAGCAGACTACTCAAATTTTCACAGTGAGAGATATAGGAGGGCTCCAAAAAAACCCAAAAAACAAAAACCCAAAAAACCACAGGTTAGTTCAGCAGCATGGGAAATAATGAAAGCAGGATCAGTTTTCTATTTAACAACCAAAAATTATGCCCATGTATTTCCACTATCAGTGTCTATGTCATACTTACTGGAAAGACTTAAGCAAATATTAATAATCACTGTAATATTCCTGAGGACTTGGGCTCTGTCTTCACAGGAAAAACTAAGGAGAAAGCTGGGAAATTATCAACTGGGTTTCATTCACAAAGACAAGCTTGTATAAAAATATGGTCAAGCCATATGGCCTTGTCCTCAATTAAGAAAAAAATTCTTTCTTTAATCCTTTTCAACCTGTTTTTTTAAAAATACTAATTCAACGTATATTTGATGGGTACTTAATGTGTTACAGGCTTTTAGACATTCAAGGGATTAAAAACGCCCTTAAGAAGTTCTGGAAATGGAGATTCACAGAGCGAATTCAATCCCTTGCCCCCTCCTCTTCCCCTATCCACTCACCAAACTGTACCACTGAAAGGGTGATACCTTGGGGCGCCTGGGTGCCTCAGTAGGTTAGGCACCTGCCCTCCACTCAGGTCATGATCCCAGGGTCTTGGGATCAAGTCCCTCGTAGGGCTCCCTGCTCAGTGGGGAGTCTGCTTCTCCCTCTCCTCCCCGCTTGGGCTCTCTCTTGCTATCTCTGTCTCTCTCTCTCAAATAAATAAAATCTTTCTTTTAAAAAAAGGAAAGGGTGATACCTCTGTGAAAAATATAGGAAGCTATATAAATTATGAAACACACTCATGATGTCTTCAGCTGAGTATAAAACTGTGCACACTTTGCAAGAGAGAAAAACAGATTCAAAATTTATACAGGGGCACCTGGGTGGCTCAGTTGGTTAAGCGTCTGCTTTGGGCTCGGGTCATGATCCTGGGGTCCTGGGATCGAGCCCCACATTGGGCTCCCTGTTCAGCGGGGAGTCTGCTTCTCCCTTGTCCTCTGACTCTCCCCTCTGCTCATGCTCTAGCTCTCTCTCTCCCTCAAATGAAAAGATAAAAAATCTTAAAAAAAAAAAATAAGTTTATGACTATAGCCTTTTAGGAGAGATGGATCACTATACCACCCAGGTTTTATGTACTATACCCCATTCCAAGCTGTTCCTCCCTGTATATTCCAGGAAAGGCAGAGAAGCCAGACAGCCTTGATAAAGACAAGGACAGAGTATCATGGGCATGTACAGAGCACCAGCTAAACAACAAGTCTATCCGAGACTCCTTGCTTCAGTAGGAATGAATGTCCTCTAAAGAAACGTGTAGTTTCCTCTTTTCCCTGATCAAGAGACTGGATCTCTAGGAGACAGTGGCAAGAAATAAGCTGTAGGCATTCACTTACTAAATGTTTGCTCATCGTCTATTATTCATTGGACATATGTTCAATAAATATTTCCTGAGTATCTATCATGTGCTAGGCATATGGCATTTACCAAGAATCCCTTATGTGCCAGGTGCTGTCTTAGCATCAGTGACACTTATATGTCCTTGAGAAGGAAACTGAAAATTCTGGGAAGAACTTCAAATCCATTCAAAACCCACTGAAAAGTTAGAAGTCTTCTTCTAACTTCTGTTTAGGAAAGCCACACCCGTCTTCTTGGGGGTAAGCTTCTCAAGTATTTTGTGGGGGAAAAAAACCTTCCCATTATGAATATTATACATTAAATAACTTGAACTAGTTCTTTCTAGCTTGTAAGTCACTGTGAAGGAGAATAAAGAACACCCCAAGCCTCGGGCAAATCCTAGATGACGCCTAAAAATAGAAATACTTCTGGCAGAGGATATTGAGAAGACACCACAGAAAAGTAATTCTTCGATCACCTTTGTTTCCACAGTCCTGGAAACCTGCAAGACCAAAGACTTCCCTTAAAAAAAAAAAAAAAAAGAAAGAAAAGAAAAAGAAAGAAAAAAAGGTAAACTTTGAGTTGTTTCACTTAAATGAAATGCAATTTTACCTGAAAGGACTCTTTTCTTCTTTCAGGAATTTAATTGAGGAGACTGGTAACCCCTGAAATGTCAGATATATAAATCATATTAAAATGAAATTTGTGGGGAGCAGTGAAATAGATCCCAAGACCAGGAAAAGAGTCCAGCTAAGTGACCAATCTAAAATGTACAGCAGGTAAGAAAGAAGATCCAAGCTTAATTAAAAGAAAATACCCAGTTTCCTTTTCCTACTTTTCTATATGTGTCTCTTCACTCGGCTAGAGTTTCAAAGTAATTTTCTATTTCTTTCCATTGAGATTTCTTCTCTTTTTTTCTTTCTTCCTCTTCTTCAGACAGGCTGTCGTGAGTTTAGAGTCTACTGATAAGAGCTTAGCTTCATTAAAAACTCAACCAACTCCCTGCTTCTCAAATACGTGATAAAAAATTCTTCCTGTGTTAAGTCTACAACATACTACTTTTTGGAGGATTATATTATACCAATGTTACTGTTCCCAATTAAAATTTTAAAATGGTTTGGGGCCACTACATTCACATTTCATAGAAAAGGAAAGAAGTTTACGACTCAGAAATTTAACAGGTGCTTCGAATAACACATTAAAAAAGGAATCATTCCTTGTGATTCAAGATCATACCCTGTTTTTTTAAAATGGAATTCACTTAAAGTTCTATAAGTAGCACATATTTCATGTTATATAAAGCAATGCAATATTGTATAACCTTTCTATCATCTGCCTATATTGAATTTTTGCTATTTATCACTAGTAATGACATCTTTGCTAACAGGCTAAAACAATTTTTAGAAATGTTCACTGAATTGACACAGCCACTAGACATCTGCTTTTCCTAATCTTGCTGTCCTACATTATTACCAATCTCTGAAATACATCTCAGCCAGTACTTCTGTTTGTTGTGTGAACAGGAAGAATGTTATGGCTGGGCTGGGGGGTGGGGTGGGGAGGTGGGGAGGCATTGAATTGTCTCTGGTATCAACATTTCAACAGTCAAAGGGTGCTTCCTCATTTTGCTTCTTCCAGCACTGACCCTACTTCAGGACAACATGCACTGACCCAAGAGGTTCTCAGAAAGGCCTTACACACTACTGTATCTCAAGATAGTCTGTCTGTGGGAAAGGAAGACAAAGAATAAATCTGATGGCTCCTTTTCATTCAATGAATCTCTCTGCTCCAAGTCTGCCCTTTGGAACGTTCCTATCCTTCCATTGATCTATTTGTCTCTGAGCTGCTCTGGGTAACAACCCCTCAAGCTAGAGGCCCCAAGTCTAAGTTTGGCCAATGTGCATGTGCCATGACCAACACTATGTGTGGGGTTTCTAAACGTGCATCCACATCTGCAAAAGCAGTACAAGCCATCAGTAGGGCTGTGCCAGCAAGCCAAGCAAATGTATACATCTCAATAGTGCCGAAATTGACCCTGTACAAAGAGTAAGTCTAGATTGAGAAAGCTGATCACCCCAAGGGGGATTAGGTACTTCCTCCTTTGTGTTTCCATAGCACCTGATATATGCCAATATTTTTATTTTAACCCACTGAATCACAATTAGTTACTTATAGGTCTGTCTCTCCCCAAACGATGGTGAACTCCTAAAGTAGGGTGACCTTACTTCTGGATTTGACTAAGTATTGGTTTCACTCCAGTTCGGATCAATTAACCCTGGATAGTTATTTTAATTATCTCTTTTACTGCCAAAGGGTCCTGGTTTGGATAATGAATTACAGGATTACCAGAGTCATATGACACGGGCCATGTCTTGTTCAATAGTGAAAGTGCATTAATACCTAGTATAATGTCTGGCTCATCACACGTGTTCAAATAAGGATACGATAATTTTTTTAAAAAAGGAAATAATGACAAGACCGAACACCTTGAATAATTTGGAATGTTAAAACGGAAAAGCAAAGATCTCAACAATATTTGCTACATTGAGAAACATGATTGGTTTCACAGAATTTCATGGACAGAAGGCAAAAATGTTAAAATTTAAGCACCTGTCTCTATGTAGACTTCCAGTTTTTATTTTATTGAGAGTTGTAAGAAGGAAATAATATTAGTTGACAAATAAGTAGTAAGAGCTAGAACTTACCCTGTGGTGATTCTGTGGCAGACACTGAGCATTTCACGTGCTGGCAAACATTTCTCGTGCCCATCCAGTAGGTAGTATATGTGCTGCCCACCCAGTAAGTATTCTCCGACTTTGTTTGGAGTGGAAATGTGTCCAACCAAAAGTCCCCATGTTCTAGCTTCCATTGCAGCAAGGGGTTGCCATGAGCTGCATTAATAGTCTCAGAAACATAGTAGTAAACTACTCAAAAGATTTTTGGAAAAGGAGAGGCTACCTCCTTCTCATTCAACTCGCAGAAGTGACAGCAACCTCACAACCATAAACATGAAAAACACCTTAGTAGATGCCCCAGTCCTGTTCTGCCAAATTCCACGCTTATCTTGTTGTGAGAAATGAATCCCTAACTGTTAAAACCACCATTACTTGAATTCCTGTTGCCTATTCAATTTCCAACTGATACATTACCGAATTCCTCCAATACGCCATGGAGTGGAATCATATGAAATTTTGACCTGTAAAAATGGCAAGTGCATTCATTCATTCATTCATTTTTCAAAATTCATTTACCAAATACTTATTGAATGCCTATGTGCCAAACAGTAACACATGATGGTCAGCTGGAAAACAGCATGCCTGGGGCGCCTGGGTGGCTCAATCAGTTAAGCGTCTGCCTTCGGCTCAGGTCATGGTCCCAGGGTCCTGGGATCCAGTCCCACATTGGGCTCCCTGCTCAGTGGGGAGTCTGCCTCTCCCTCTCCCTCTGCTGCTCCCCCTGCTTGTGCTCTCTCTCTCTCTCTCTCACCAATTCAAATAAATAAAAATGTAAAAAAAAAAGAAAAACAGAACCCCTTATTTTCAAATGTATTACCAAAATATTACTGTTTAGCCCCCCATTTCATAAAATTAAATTACTCAACTAGTGAACCACATGCAAAGGATAATTACTTGAGCAATGAGTTAGATGTGGTAAGATAAAAATTATATAGAGAAATTAACTTAAACCAAACAGATAATTTCCTTTAACATCAATATGGGAGGACTTTGAAATTCAGTTTCCTGTACAGTGGCTGTTACAAATTTCAGAAAATTGGAACTCTATAAAAATAGGGGAAAGAGACAAGGGCAATTCTTCGAACAGACTGCAGTTTTGAAAGGGAACACTGCGATTCAGGATTGACTGGTGAGGTGCTTCAGTTCCTCTACAATTTATCTTTAAGATGCAGGCCATGGACTTGAGACACCAGCTTCAATCTGAATTCACATCCAAGTGATTTTTGTTTGTTTTATTGCCAAGAACAACTAGCCTTGGCAGAAGGCTCTGACATACAAGTGTTAGTTCCCAAACAGTACCCAACGTGTCTCTGAAGAACGGTGGTCAGACATGCTAATAAGTTTCTTATGGGGAAAAATAACAACCTTGGACTTAAGATCTTAAAAACAACACATCAACAAAAAAAAAAAGAGTGACTTTAGTTGACTTTTAAACACTTTTTATAAAATTGGAGGTATTTCTCTTTAATGTTTAATTTTTTAAATTTTTCTTAATACTCTTTCTTCTACAAATTCTTGATTTGGGAAACCAAGTATACTTTCCACACATCTACACAGAAAGAATATTCTACTGGTTCAGGAGATGAAGCAATAATTTTGAGATTTAAGGACTGTAACATTGAACTTGAAAAATGGAGAGAAAATTCAGTCTTGCTTTGTAAGATTTTGAGAGAGATTATGAGAATTACCTAATAAGACCACATGTTATTTTGTCTTTGCAACTAGAGGGACTAAAAAAGAAAAAAAAATAAAAAAAGAAAAACAGTGAGAAGATTGAAGGTTTTCACTAAATATTTAGTAATATTTGAATAAAAATGTCATATTATATATTTATGTCTCACGTGTATTAGTTAGCCAATCCCAAGCACTAGCAGATGATAGGAGTCTATTGTAGATAGCACAGATGTTGAAATACCTCTTTCCCTAGGACCCAATATTTGTTTGGGTGCTTTCTGGCTTTATTGAGGTTATCAGCTTATCAGAAAAGTACTGGGGCGCATGGGTGGCTCAGCTGGTTAAGTGTCCAACTCTTGGTTTCGGCTCAGGTCATGATTTGGGGTTGTGGGATTGAGCCCTGCGTCAAGCTCTAAGCTCAGCGGGGAGTCTGCTTGCGATTATCTCCCTCTCCCTCTCCCTCCCCCTCTGCCTCTCTCCCTGCTCGTGCTCTCTCAAATAAATAAATAAATAAAATCTTTAAAAAAAAAAAAAAAGTACTGATCTTTTCTGAGAGGAGCTAAATAAAGGTGACTTAGGGTTCTGGTCAGCCTGACACCTTCTTCTCCAAAGCAAAACTTATGTCCCACACGCAGGGACCTGAGGAACCCATGACCCTGTCCGTGTCAGGCAGCATTACTGTTTTAAGGATGAAAGCCCCAAAGGAATAAGACATAACAGCAACCACAAATAATCACATATGAAAGAAAGTAATTTCTTTTAAAAAATTATTTGATTCCTAAAATTCTTTAAAAAATGTTAACCACAAATAAAGTCTTCTAGATCTGAGGATGAACAAGCTCCAGTTCATGGAAGAACCACATTCCACCATCAAGCAAGCATTCCACTTAAAAGGAGTACTTGGATTTTATCACAAACTAAAAAAACAAAACTTCTAAAAACAAATAAAACTCTTGGCCCGTTTTGATAATGAAAGTAGGCAAAATTTATAATGAAATGAACTTGTGAATTCTCAAAATCATGAGTTTAAAAATAATATATTTATTTCTAACTAAGAGAGAAATTTATGTTGACTGTGGATAAGTTGGAACATGAAACGAATGTAGAAAGTAAAGAGTGCCTATAAACCAGTAATAAACAATGTCTGTTGTTAAGATCTTTTGTTATGTATGCCTGTATATTTTCTTTTTCTTGTATTTTTTTTATATACTTAATAAAACGCATACATTTACTTAACATAAAAGCTCCTACTACTTTTTTTTTGTCTGTTTTTCAACCTAATGTCATACTTGGAGCAATTTCCCACATCTAAACCCATGTTTTCGAAAGCATAATTTTAATGTTGCAGAGTGTGGTGGACAGAGTCTAAGGGTAACCCTGCTTTATCCTCATCTCTTGGTGCTCACACTCCATGCAGGTGCCCACTGAGTTTGTGTGGGACCTGTGACTTGCTTCTATTCAACAAAATATAGTGAAATTGACAGCGTGTATCAGGTTACTTGTATTGTACGCTATTCTGCCTGGGCGCCTGGGTGGCTCAGTTTGTTTAGGCGACTCCCTCGGCTCAGGTCATGATCCTGGAGTCCGGGGATCGAGTCCTGCATCGGCCTCCCTGCTCGGCGGGGAGTCGTCTTCTCCCTCTGACCCTCCCCCCTCTCATGCTCTATCTCATTCTCTCTCTCAAATAAATAAATAAAATCTTTAAAAAAAGTAATAATAATAACAGAAGCACAATGTCCTGACTAAAGCCAACAGGACTACCTAAGTATTATTAACGAGGGTAATGGCTGGTGAGCCAGATGAAGGTTTGCTGAATGAACTGTGGATATGTGAATACAAAATTATTTATGCTCAGTAGGCTCTCTAGCAACTTATTATCCAAAGCAAACAGATGTATTTTGTCAAGCATTCCATACGAAACACACTTGAGATTCAGTTTAACAGGGAATAGGAATTTTTTTTCTCCTAAAGGCCATAGACTTGATTTGACCCACCTGATTATCATGTTTCACAGGCTTCTAATTTTCACTTTAAAGATCTGAAAAAGTTGTACAACTTTTTGCACACCCCATCCTACAAGACTGCTTTCTAATTGTAGGGAACGGATGTGTAAAATATGGCTCCGAATACCATGTATTTATGAATATTAGTAATGCAAATCACTAATAGTAAGTCATGTTTTTTAAACTTTTGGACAGAGAATTGAAAGTATTGGCTGTAATTAGGAACCCAAATGCAGATCCCAATCAGCACTATCTTATTGGGAAAGGCTGGACTATTTACAAGACCAGAATTTACCTCTTGGGGACTTCTACTCAAGCCTCTTGCAGTATTCAAAATCAAAACTCAGTTTATTCAAAGCCTGCAGGGGACCGATGGGCAATCAATGACTGAGGAGACCAGGGCCAGGGCTCCTGAGGGTCACCGGAAGAATCCTGCCTTTATCATTTGCAGGTACCTGTGACTCAGCATACATGAGAGGTAGGGAGAGTGACAACAGACCTTTGCATTTTTCAAGACAAAAGCTGGGAGATTTCCTATTTTAAATGTGTTACAAACCAAATCAAACCTATCTGCTGGATTCAGCCAACCAGCTGCCAGTTTGTGACCTGCGGTCTCAGTATTTACTTCTTAAATATGACATTTGCACACCTACTTAGCAACTAGGGAAAAGAATGTCAATTAAGTGCAACTGGGAATGAGTAGGAACTACTTTGCAAAAAGGGGTTGGAGTCAGGCATAAAATCAATAAATCAGTATATGGGCTTGTCCTAGGATTCATGTTCTTTCTACTGGAGAACAGCACATCACCAGAGGACTTTGTCCTGAAATTCACACTCACTTAAAATTTTAGGATATGTGCTTGTGAAGACTTTCATCAACACATTTTTTGGTGAAATAAATGTTACAGGTAACTATGCAGAGGATTAATTATTCAAAAAGCAGAAATGAAAGCAACAAATCACATGGAAAAAAAGGTTCTGCTCCTGCTCTATCTAGTTGTCATGTCATGAATGTAGGCAAACAATTAGCAGACTTTCAGTTCTGCTTTCCAAACACACAGTGTTTGATCACTGAACTAGATAGTGCTCTATTTGGCAAAGCTCACTCCACGTCTTGAATTTCAAAAGCACGGAGGTAGTAACCTTATGAGCCAGCTTTCTTGAAAGAGTTCCCCCATGGTGGATATAAAAAATGCAAAATGTTCTATGAAAATATGCTCTCAGAGCTACCCGATACTACACCCAGCCAAACTCAAACTCTTCTAAAAGAAGCAGGTCAGGTTGGAATGTTCTTTTAATTTTAGCAGAGACTTTGTTTTTCTGACTCACTGTGTCTACCTCCTTGTAAATTCACATATTAATTTTAACCAGTCTAGGAAGTCAGACAATTGCGTATGCAGTTACAAATATAGGACAGCACATTCAGAGAAGATTTCTTCTCCCCCAAGTGAGGTTGCACCTCGACAGGTCAAACACAGTCCACCTCAGTGATGATTCACTCCGCTTACAGAAAAGCGTGCAGTGTTTTTGCAAGGATCTTGCGATATACACAGAAGAGGAAAAAGAAGACACATACAAGGACTGGAAGTGGGAAAACGTTCTTCTTTCCAAAGATGAGCAGACAAGAGGGGGAGTCTGGCAGAATGTGCAAGGGGGTCTGACGCATGGGTCAGAAGCTGAACAGCAGGGAGAGGCTGACAGCAGGGCAGGAAACCAAAGAGGCTAAAAGAAGCCCCAGTAAGAGACAGCAGACAAGACAGGAGCCTCTGAATAGCAGACATGAAAAGTTACAGAACGGTTCCGAGAATGTCCTGCCTTCTTGACAGCGTTCTATACGCCAAAGAGTAGGAGGTAAATGGAAGGTTCTGTCTACAAAGTCATCTCTGAATTTAGATTTTTAGGAAAGACTAAGTTCCAAAACACATTCTGTTTTTGTTTTTTGTTTTTTTTGTTTGTTTTTTTTTTTCTCCTAAGCTTCTAAGTCAGGACGCTAGTGACAAAAACGGACAATTTTAAATTGCCCATATCCCACAATCTGGTTACAGAACTATGTTTTTGGACATGGCTTTTAAAGACACAGTAGTTTTCTGACATCACCGAATTCCCTATGTTTCTGAATACTTTGTTTCAGAAAAAACTACAGGAAGTTAAGGAGTTTGAATACAACTTCCAAGATTTACATTTAAATGATCAGGAGCATATTTTTAAAAGGGAGGGAGTCAAAACTCGCATTATGCCTGGAGTCCAGTGGATCAAATTACCCATAAAGTCAAAATACTGAGACGCAGGTCGTGCTATATATTGTGTATCCAGGTAAAATTAACCCACCAGCACCTCCTTCCCTGGGAAGGAGTGCTTGCTGAGGGACAAAAGGTTTTAACCCATCTGTATCTCAGGGAAGAGAAACAGAGATGAGTCAGAGTGAGTGTAGTCAGGGGTACGGGTTCCTTGCATAATCCAGGTATTTTGGGTTGTCCAAATTACTTGGAAAATTCTCAACAAAGAAACTTTTCTAAATCAGGACCCAAATTAAAATTCTTGCAAACTGGAGGCAAACTAACATCAGAGGCTTAAAGACATTTAAGTGTTCTTATCTCTGACTAATTCAACTTTGGCAAAGAATCCAAGAAGAAAACAAAAATCTTAGTAAAAGACACTCAAGATAGTGTGTGTGTGTGTGTTTTTTTTTTAATCAGAGTGAAAACTATCTGATTTCCTAAGAACAGGAGGGGAAGATAATTGAATTGAATTTTATAGACAATTTAAGAACAGGTCACTTACAAAATATTATTTGAAAATCAGGTAGGAGGCAGACCTTTTGGAAAGGATTCTTTTCACCTGAGAGAAAATGGTATTTTGCTGTATTTCTAGGTTTTCTCTAACAAATATTTTTTTCTAACAAAAAATTAACATTAAGATAAAAAGATATTTTTAAAAAATACTCCCGAGGGGTTAAGAAAGCCGCCTGCCAAAAGTAAGCACTTTCCTCCACCTCCTTCTGTTCAAACATTAATGCATTTTGTATGTTTCCCGTTGACATTTTGGAGATTCTGGCTCACTGTGGTCCATCATTTGACAATAATCCCATTGTGTTCTTAAGTTACAGATTTGTTTCCTTCCAATGCCTTATATTATTATTCGTGGATTTCAAATGAGAATCACTAGACAAGACTGCCCTGTGGATCCCCAAATACAAGGGTCTGACACATTTGCAGACATCAGCAGACTTAGCCGAACCCCTGTCCAAACACCCCAAAGAGTTTGAGTTGCTGTCTTGTTTCCTGAGTTTTGCATTCCAACATCTTTTCTGTTATGGGAGTAAACCTCTGATTTTCTCGGAATTAAAAAAAAAATTTACTTGGCAAGATTTACACTGACTGCTTGTTTGTTTACCTTGTAGTCACAATCTTTGAATTTGTAAATTTTCAAAGTTCCAAATATTGTAGCTTCATTTTTATAGCATTTGATTAAATCCAACAAGTTCCTTTCCCATTTTTTTCCTGTCAAACAACTTTATCTAATACCTCTATCTTTTTGATAGTCCATGGGACCCTTTACTCCAATTTAAATAAATATTAATAGTTCTTCTTTCTTTGTCATTTCTTTCGCTTCATGTTTCCTTCTTCCTTGTAGTCTCTTTTCCTGGTTTGGACCCATTTATTCTTTTCTTGTCTCTTTCCCAGAAGCCTTTAGGAACTCTGATGCGTTGCTCAGGGCCACATCATTCTTTTCTTTACAAAGCAACGCTTAAAAAAATCATCCACGATAGGACAAAAATGCCATGCGGGTATGTACACGTTAACTCTCCTTTATACAGAACTGCAGTGACTCCCATGATCAAAGACTTTTCGAACAAATATTCTACACTTTCTCTTCTATTTACACTTCACTAACCTCGTCAGAGAAGTGGTTTCTATTAACCATGCAGAGATAGTGGCCACATCTGACCTGTATCTTAATGGTAAGCCAGAGTTGGAACAAGCAAAGAGTGGGGGAAAACACACTTGTGACCTAAAATGAAAACAAGGCAGTTTAAAAGCAGGGGAAGGTAACTTGAAAGGCATGAGGGAAACCATCTCTGAAGTCTTGTAAACTTTAAGATAAATCGTTTTCTATTGATGACTGCGAAAATCTACAGAGAAAGCCATTGCAAGTATAGGGCTCCCATCTTTTGCGTGTTTTCTGAGGTCATTACTTGCAGTTGAGCATACTGAAGAACAAGTACCAAGGTTAGGTGCACATTTAAGTGTGCCTGAAGACTCTACATGGGTATCCTCTACAAATAGCCCTAGTGCACAGGGCTAAAATCTATGTGAGTCAGAGAGGCACTTTCAAGTCTTCCGGGGGAAAGAAGAATCATGTCAAAGGCTAACTCACTGGCACCGTTCTGTTTAATGTCACTATTACGAGACTGCCGATCATTATAGAATCAACTAAAACGCAGTTAAATTCAGGCTCATTTACCTCCCTAAAATGTTATCTCCCTAAAGACCGTACCACATTGAGCAAATATCTAGTAGGTACTTCCTGACTGACACAACCAGGCTGTAGCTCCGAGAGCAGACTGAAACCCACAGGGAATGATGGATCTCCAAGTGTAAGAAGATGTCAAACTGGATTTTTTTTCTATTGTATTTTAATGGGGAGTGAGGCTCACAGGTGCAGGAAAAGATGTGTCTTATCTCACAATCTCAGTTGGAGGGACACCGGGGAGCCCGCAACAGTTAGGACCAGCTTTCCACCTGTGGGTCCTACGGCGAGGGGACCGGTGGCCCCCTACCAGCACAATGGCCTGCACCCTCACTTCAGTTTATATAGGGCAGGCAGGCATGTGGTTGGATTCTGAATTGCATGTTTGTGAACAAAGTGCTTTTAGCTGTGAAACCAGGTGTGTGTGTTGGGGGGGGGTGGTAGGGAGGGCCGTCCCCAAGAGTCACTCATAAAAAGGAGGGGGATGCTAGCACCTCAAGCCCTGGCTGAGTGCTTGCTGAGCTGCCGAACACACAGGTCTACCCTGGGGCGGCCAGTAGAGGAGAGTGAAGACAACCATCTTGGGAAAGAAATTTAGAAGCTTCAGTTTCTAGCACGTTGTCATTTCAAGTAACCGCCATGCCCTCTGCCCCATGGGAAAGAAGAAGAGAGGCATGAAACTATGCCATAACATTTTGAGGAATTATTGAACACGGAACCAGGCCCAGGAATGTCTACTAGTGTGACACCGGCTGGAGTAGTTCACTCTATAAGGGTTTGGAAGAACCATAATATCAGGTTCTGATAAAACCAGACATCAGGCATATCAGATGCCTGATAAAAGAGGGCATCTTCCCAGTTTTCACTGGGCTCAGAAGAACACAGATAGGAACCCAAATACCTCCACAGCGTCCTTATGTTGGAGAGTTTAGGGTGACAAAGTGCAGGAACTATGTAGCATCTAGATGGTCACTGGGTCCAGCAAAGGGACACCCAGCCCAGGAAATGGACTGTGTAATATAGTAACTGGCTCTGGCAGAGACAAAAAAGGTAATGCCTTGCCTCTCTGAGGGGAGGAAGGTTCTTTAGCAACAGAGCAGCTTAGAGAAAAGGATATTGTTCCATGAACCGGGACTACAATTCAACCATGGCCACCAGTACCAAACAGACCAGAGTGAATTCGAGCAAGCCAGGGACACTTCCCATAGGTGACAGGATGTGGCTTCATAAACAGTCTTCTATTACTCACTGATGGGAGACAAGAAGGTGGCGCCAGAAAGATAGAGTCTCAAGGGGGGGAGGGAAATGAGGTCTACTAAAGAAAGTACAGAGGAATTGGGTAAGAAAGAGATCATGCCTCTCCCCTGCACCATAATTCCAGCCACTGTGTCCACAGCCAAGGCTGACTATGGTGGGATATGAGACAGGGTGGAGGGAAGTGGGGAAGAAGACAAGCATGGAATTGAGTTCGAGACCCATCTTAGAAAATGAACGAAACTGAATTTTCAACAGCAACTGAGAATGTCTTAAACCAAAAATGTCTGGAAGGTTAAGAAATCTGACCAAGATTTCATTACAAAAGAGCAGAACTGTCACTACAGCACAACTTGGGGGGAGATGGCAATCAAAACATTCAATCGACAGACTTACAAGGCATTCAAGTGAAGTAGAAAAGTGCTTCCATTCCTCACTCCACAGCTAAAGAAGAGTGGGATGACCTTGAAGGAGCTACTTAATTGTCTCATCTCCCCATCAGGCCACAACTATGTTTATTTGTTTAAAAATTCAAGTATCAGCCAAGGTCTACTCTTGAGTATGGCATGAGTGGTTAAAAAAATGAGCTTTGGAGTCACAAGGTCATGGGTGGGAATTCTGCCAGAAGCTAGGTCACTTTCATCTAGTGGAGCCTTGGATTCTTCAGCCGAAGCTACGGGGATAGTTCTACCAACTTCAGACGGTTGATATAAATATAGATTGGAATAATTCACGAAAAACACTTAGTCCTTAGGAAGCACACCATAAATACTGTCATTGTTGATATAAATAAAACATTTCTCTGCCTTTCCACCTGGACGGCAGCTGTGATCATGGTAAAATTCACTTATGGCCAATACACTAAGCTCTCTGCCTTGTTCCAACGAAAGGTGCCAAGGCCAGGTTGGCGCGAGTTCACAATGCTGCCCTGTAACAGTACTGATGGACAAAAGAGTCCTGCTGAGATATTTAGAAAAAAAATAAAATATTGGAAGTGCTTGCTAGCACACTAACACTTTGAGACTGTAATTTAAACTAATCATTGTTTACTTATGATTCAAGATGTACACGAGACATTAAATATGACTCTTCCAACACCGATGCAGGTTTTTCCTTCAACACTTTTTCTTCCTTTTCCCCTCATTTGATTTATTCTCGATTTAAATTTGGTTGCATGTCTAAGGAACGCTGCCAAGGCTGGGAAAACTGAAATGTGATCTACTTTTAAATATTTCTTCATAAAACTCCAGTGTTTTTCCAAGTCGGGATTTCAGTGCACTCGCTTCCCTACCCTCTGAAGGCTGAAGTCAGCAGCCCAACAAGCAAGAGCAGTCCTTGACTATCTAACCAGGCTGTTGGCACAGCAGAGAAAAACATTTCACTATGCAAATGCCCTCAAGTCTTAAACACTGGAAGAAAAAAAAAAAAAAGAAAAAAAAAAGAATGATTTGAAAAAATATTCAGAAATACTCTGGCAAAGCATTTCTGGAGTCATCGTAAGACTCTTCCTAGGGACGGATCGTCTCTTGCCATCTCCTCTTGTTCTCTGTCTTCTAAAGGTGACTCCCTCCTTCTTTTCGTCTAGTTGTGGTGGTTAAAAATCAAAACTCCTTTCGTTTCCCACTAACAGTAACACTTACCTCTTGGTGTCGGTCAAAGTTAGGGTCTAAGGTTTTGCTGGGTGCTTGTCCTGCCATGATTTTCAGGAATATTCTTAGCTATCATCTTTTCCCACTCCAATGTGTTCAAAATAACACTGTCACAAGAATAATTTTTTTTATATTCAGAATCTCGAATTCCAGCAGGTCTAATATCACCCCCCCACCACCATCAAACACACACCAACACACACCCTTCATTTCTCCTTGAGGCAAAACGAGATCCAGTCACGAGCACAGGTGCCAGTGACAAGCCTGAAAATGTGACTGGAAGTGGAACATAAAGAAACATGCCAAAAAAGAAGTTGCAGAGAAGAAGGGAGAAACTTTGGGCGCCGAACTAAAAGAAGGAAAGACAGAGCTGAGAGTGGGCGTTGTGTTGAAGTCTACCCCAGGAGCCAATCTGTTCCATTAATTGCTTTTAATTCTTTTGCTCAAGACAAGCTGATTACAGAACCTTTCAGAATTCCCATTATGGTTCATTTTTTTTCTTGCTCTGAACTCTCTTCATTTCAATTTCGACTAAAAATTATCCTCTACTGTCACTTCAATTTGCCAAAATTTCACTTCCAATCAGTTCTATTCATTCTCTTTAGGACAGGTTGATTACACACAAATGGTATACCAAGACGATGTTGGCCATCTTTAGATAAGACTATCTAAGACAAATCCCCTAATAGCTCATCATTTTAAAAATGTGTCTAAGATATTTTTTTTCTAAAATCCATTCCTGTCCTAACACAGTGTGCACCAATGCCTGAGAACATTTAGTTAGCGACTTATATAGACCAATCCCAGCTGATTTGACCGGCAAGAGTCTGAACTTCCAAGGTTAGACCTCTCAGAAAGACATTCAGTGAGGAAGGGAAAGAGGTGGCAGAGTCAGAGTTGAGAGGTACAGTTCAGACCTCTTCCAAGCCTGTACTATTAGAAGCATGTCAACAACAGCAACAACCATTCACTGAATTCCTACTATGCTCCTTGGGCTTTAGAAGCACACAAGAAATTCTGATAACCACCCTGTGAGTTCAGCACTAAAATCATCACGCAGGGGACATCTGTTTTTACCTCCCTAGCATCTATTCCCCCTTTGTGGACAAATAGGAGCAAAAATTTCACTGGTATCCTTCCATTTCCTATGCTCAGTCCATCTGTTTGGATAAGGCTCCATGCTCAGCTCCAGGAAATAGTGTAGCCAAGCCCTGTTCTGCTAAACACTTCATGCCACAGGACACAGAAAGTGACTGGGGACAGGCGTGACTTGGGAGAGCAGAAGTGTGCTCCTTAAATGACCTTTAACCTGATGGGTTGTATATGGAAGCTTCCAGTAATGGACCACCACCAACACAGGAGAACCACATGAGAAGGAAACTGACAGAGCACAGGGAGCTGAGATCTGAGAGAGATGAACACAATTCTGAGTCACCATGACACATCACATTTGGGCTGGACCAAACAATCCCAAATTCATGCCAACTCAAATGGGTAGTCACCCAAACCAATCCATTCTCCCTTTCTCAAGTGTGAGTAGACAGGGTTTTCTGCAGCTTGCAATGGAAAGAATCTTAATTGAAATGCATGATTTTATAAATAAGAAAACTAAGGCTCAAGATAATTGTACACTTGGACATAGAGTAAGTGGCAGACATACAAGAACATATAGTACGTGGCAGACCTGGATTCTGAATCCAAGTCTCTCTCACTCAAAATACCATAATCTCCCAATATGACATGAAGCATAAAGGCTATAGTTGTTTTTTTTTTTTTTTTTTTTTTTTTTACAAAGTCTGTGATGTAACTTGTCTGTGTCAATTTGGCTAGGCTAGGCTTTGAGACTACTATTACAGCAGTCTAAATGCTGCTGTAAAGGTATCTTGTAGATATGATTAACATTTACAGTCCGGTGACTTGAAGTAAATGATCCTGCCTAATGCGTGTGGTGGGCCTCATCTAATCAGTTGAAGGACTTAAAACCCAAAACTGAGGTTTCCCAGAGAAGACGCAACTTTGTCTCAAGATTGCAACACAGAAATCCTGCCTGAGTGTTCAACCTGCTGGTCTGCTCTATGGATTTTGGACTTGCCAGCCCCTATAATCAGATGAGCCAATTACTTTAAAATCTCTCTCTTTCTGTGTGTGAGAGAGAAAGAAACATAGGGATATACTCTGCATATCTATATATACACTATATATCTCTGCATATATATATTCTCTGTACCTACACAGACATTTAGAGTGTCTATCTATCTCTGCCTATGTACTGTTTCTCTGGAGAACCCTCACTGATACAGAAGTAACTCAAGGCCACCCAGAGAACCCGGGAAAGGACCAAAGTCAATTTCTTTCTTCCCTTCAACAGATCATTTCCTAGGTGACTTTCCAGAATAAGGCAAGAAGGACAAAGCTCCATGATCAAGGTCATAAAGATACTTTCTCTGTCAGATGCCTCATGAGAAATTTTGTTGGCTTCCTTTTTTTCCCCCAAAGTAAAAAGGGCGTGTGGATATTTACAAGTAATTCGTGACCAACTGTCCCTGGGATACACTTTTTTAAAGGCAGACTGCCTTTGACAAAGAAAAGGCAACGAAGAAGCATGGGTTTGCATCAGGATGAAAGGATTTTCACATTCTTTCCAAGAGCTTCATGGCGGCTAAGTGCAGGGATGGAGTCTCCAAGGAAGACGGACTGGTTCCACCTTGATTCACACTTGATTTCTCATATCATTCCTTCCTGTATTCATAGCATCCACTCAAAAGATGCAGCATTGTTCAATACAATGTAGAGGGGAACTGAACGGTCAGCTTAGCTCCCCCGCAACTGTGCTGAGGTTGGCTAAAATGCTCACACCCAATGGGATAAATGATTCAGTTTCCCTGAAGGATGGGAGGGAAGGGCTCTCACCGGCTGATAGAGAAGAATGCTGCTAGCCTCATCCGCTTTCAAAGGAGGCAAGGGATTGTCAACGGTAGCCTACTGCTCAAATAAACCATGAAATTCACAACCCCAAACTGAGACTCTCATTTTCAGCCAGAGCCATTCTTAATTTCTGTTCCACCAGCACGAGAGGCAGAGAGAGATGAGTCAGATGATTTGCAGCTCAAACGATAAAAGAAGTTTCAGAGAAACAATAGGGAAAAAAAGAAGGTTTGGTGCATTTAGAAAATTCCTTTTCTTTTAATACACTATAAAATGTGAAGCAGAAGCACAATGGCTTAATGAGTTTCTGTCTCTGTACTGTGACAAATCTACAATTTGGCCATTGTAAAAATAATGATATGTTTCATTAATTTCATATGTTCTTTTAATCGACTATTTGGAGGGAAGGCATTTTTGCTTTAGAAATTAGACCAAAGAAAAGCTGATAAAAGCTTCAAGTTGGTGTTCACTACTTCCTGGAATACATTAATAACGTTCAACTGCCTTTTCAAACACAAAGACAAATCTCAAAGCGCTGCTTTGTCTTCCCCGTCATGATGCTAATAGTGGAAGACTAGAAATCCTTACCTAGTCTTCCCCCAGGAAGCCCCCCACTCCTGCGTGCACACTACCCTTTTTATTAGCACGTTTGGATCTGGAAATGAACTTTCTGCAACCCCGCCCATGGGTTTGGACGCTCCTGGGCCACATCCTCTGTGCCATTTCCAAATCTACAAGGAGGATCACTCTTCACAAGCCAGGCACCTAGTTCCCATGGTCTCACCTCGCCCTTTCACCAATATGCTTGTGTTGGGTCTTCATAGGTTGGGATGCTCCAGAAGCTGACCACAGACAAGGGTTTGAGTCCCAGAACTTTATTTGTGAGGGGATCCCCAAAGCAGGGAGGGGAAATGAGACCGGGAAGGGAAAGAAGCCATTCAAGGGCACACAACAGAGCAAGTTACTCTTGTGGACAATGGGGGATGCATTCCCACCGGGCTCTGTCGGGAGCGTGTATAAATAAAACAGATCTTCATTATCCACACTTGGGGCGCTTACCCTCCAACTCCCATCAGCCAGAGGCCAAAGGCTGCTCATCTGGGATTTCATTCATTGCCCTCTTGGTGGATCAAGGGAAGCTGTCAGGAGAACAGACAGGAGAGCCTGCGGTAGAACCCCATCAACAGGTGCAGGACAGTGAGAGCTGACAGGCTGGGGGTAGAGCACATGTGGCTGTTAGTGGTGTCAGAGCACATGTCTGTCCCCTACGGCATTCACTCAACAAGCTCCTTTTACCTCAACTGTCCAAATGCGGCTGTCCACCATCCATCTGGCAAATTTGTCACTGAAACACCTTTATCTGCCCCCTTTCCTCTTGGCCTTCAGAAGTTTGACCTTGGTGGGTTTTACCCAACTCAGTCTTTATTTATTTATTTTAAAGATTTTATTTATTTGACAGAGACAGACAGACAGAGACAGAGAACTAGCAGGGGGAGCGGCAGGCAGAGGGAGAGGGAGAAGCAGACTCCCTGAGGAGCAGGGAGCCCGATGCGGGGCTCGATCCCAGGACCCTGGGATCACGAACTGAGCCCAAGGCAGACGCTTAACTGACTGAGTCACCCAGGCGCCCTGCAAAGACATTTTCAATCGGGGCTGCTCTTGGCCGGGGAGACCGATTTTAAGGGACTCACTCACTGCTAGGCCTCTGTTTATTTACTTTTATAAAATCATAAGCCCTGCCTAGAGAAAAACACTAATTAATACTGTATTGTTAATTGCATTCTATTTCTCACTGTCTTATCACCTGAATGTATCCTGAGAGCAGGGATAGAGAAGAGGAAGGGGAGGGAGACTAACTGGAGACACAGGGGACTGTCCACAGGCGGAAATGCAAATACCTCTAAAAACAAAAGCAAAGAAACTTAATTCGCAAGTTAGGTATTCCCTGCCCCACCCACATGAGCTCCCTCCAGCACTTTCACATTCTGCAATCCTATGCCTCTGCAGGAATTCTTCAGGTTCACGCCTTGACCTTCACCTTCATGGGTTTAATATAAGAGCAGGTATCTCTCTCTCCAAGGACTTGCATATCTAGGTCTGATTTCCTTATGTTTAAAGTGATGAGATTTTTTTTTTTTTACGATTTTATTTATTTATTTGACAGAGAGAGACACAGCGAGAGAGGGAACACAGGCAGGTGGGAGAGGGAGAAGCAGGCTTCCCGCTGAGCAGGGAGCCTGATGCGGGGCTCAGTCCCAGGACCCCGGGATCATGACCTGAGCCGAAGGCAGACGCCCAATGACTGAGTCACCCAGGTGCCCCTAAAGTGATGAGATTTCTTACTTGCAGTCCTAGTATTCGTGAACCTGGCAGGATGTGGGTGGCACTCCGGGGCCCCAAAGCACCCTTCCAGAGAAGCGCTTTTCTCACCATGTTCAAACTGGTTAAGGCTACGCTTGTTTACTCAGGTCCTTGAAGACACACGAACACAAACCTATATGGAGACGGGGCAGACCTGTGTGTGTGTGTGTGTGTGTGTGTGTGTGTGTACGTGCTTGTGCCTTATGCATAAGCGCACGCACATTTGTGTGAGCTGAAGGGGAGAATAATTCCCCAGCACGCCACAAAGAGAACAGCTGCTTGTTTCAGATATTAAAAGAACGTAAATTGGGTTGAGTTTGCTTTTGGCACAAGAACAAGGAATGCGTAAGTTTCCCACTTGCACTTAATTTATGTTTAGGTTTATTCACCACCATTTGTCAGGTTTCTTGAGCTTGACCTGAAACTAACCTCTAGATAAACGTGAAGGCAAACAGAGCCCTGAAACTCTATCTGTATGTTCTTTTGTCTTGGGAACTGTAAATCGGGGCATTAGGTGAATAACACAGCTTGGCTTTGTGTCATGAAAAGTAATTCGGGGCTGCAGTAAGGGCAGGATTTATGAAGCTGTCTGGCCAAGCTTGGGCAGAATGCCAGCTTACACCTGCTCTGAAGACATGGATGTGTGCACTTGGACGCAACGCTGAAGGAGCCAAATTTCCTCTGCTTGGACGGGCTTTGCAGAGCCACCAGCAGGTAAGGGAGGAGCCTGGGCTGGGGGTAGGAGAAGGGGGAAGCCAAGCAGTCTTTAGGAAGCCAATCAATGACAAACTTCCCTCTTCTCATACCTGAGCAAAATTCCCTCAAAAAAAAAAAAAAATCCAAGTAAGTCTATTTTCCAACCACTGTAACTTGGTAATCTGTAGGGTTGGGGGAGGGGGGGGAAGTAAAGCAGTTTGTCATGTTTTAGAGCTTTTTAAGAAATGAAGGACTGTGTCCTGACTCAGGTTGCTCTATGACTTATCACCCCATAGGGACAGTGAAAGGGGAAGAGTTGTCATTAATTAGGCAGAGACAACACCTGTAAACTGGGATGGTCTGGGGCAAATGGGACGAGTGGTGACCCTAGTCATGCACATTCACACAGCCAGACAACGAACCCGCTAAATGACTGTCATGTTACAAGGATGCTTTTCTAAGAATTTGACAGAAATGATATTGTCTCTTTGATGGAGCTGGGCTACCTCCCCCAAGCAGATGGCCAAATTGTCATGATGCCAGAGCGCATTGCAGAATATCCATAATACAATCATCGTGCTCCTTGTATCGTATCTCCTCCCCTTCTCAGCAGAGTGCAAGAAGCCCAGCGAATCTCTGCTTTTCTGGACAGGGAACAGCCAGCAGGTAACAGACAAGGCTTGTCAGCATCTGACTCATAAGGCTGAAAGGCACGAAGAACATACACATGGGGAACAGCACCATTCTTTGGGATCTCAACACTAATGAAATTTGACATGAACCCCTCCTTCTCCAGCGAAGCCACCTCTGAGCATCTTCAACCTTCTTCCCGCTTTCCCACACTTATAGGTCCATTAGTGTCCCTGCTTCCTATAGATGCCGTAACAAATTACCAAAACCCTGAGGTCTTCAAACAATAGCCATTTATATTCCCTGCGTACTGGAGGCCACGAGTCCAGAATCCAGGTGTGGGTAGGGCCATGCTTCCTTCAGAAGCCGTGGGAGAGAATCCTTCATTGTCTCTTTCAGCTCCTGGTGGCTCTTGGTGTTCCTTGGCTTGTGGCAACATCTCTCCAGTCTCTGCCTCTGTCTTCATGCAGCCCTCTCTCCAGGGCTCTGCATCCTCTTGTCTCTTAAAAGGACAACAGTCATTGGATTTAGAGCCCAATGAAATCCAGGATGATTTCATCTTGAGAGTCTTCCTTACTCCTACCAAGACCTCATTTCCAATAAGATCACATTGTGAGATTCCAAAGGAGACGTGAGTTTGGGAGGGGTCACCATTCAACCCACTACAATTAGTAAACATGTTTATTCCTAAACAGAAGTCCTTGAATTCCTGCTGTCTCCTCCACCCCGCCCATCCAGGTGACCAACTACATACGTTCCACCGCTACCCCCTTTATTTCCTGCAACGCTTATGGTCACCTGCCTCTCATGTCTTTGCTTCGTATAGGCCCTGAGGATGCACTCTTCATCCAGTGATGGCTTACCCTTTCCACGTGTCCTCAACCAACCGACTCACTACACCGCAGAGAATGGCCTCAGTGCTAATCTTGCAAGACTCTAGGTTGTAGATTTTAGGACTTATACACACACAAAATAACTGAGCAGGGGAACATATGCTGGACACGTCAGGAGTTGTACCAGGAGGTGAAAGACCAGAAGAGGCCATGAAACTGAACTCAGCCTTTAGAGGAGCTTAACAGATGTTTGGGTGAGGTGGATGAAGAGCAAGGACATTTGAGGCAAGAGCTTTCAATCTCCCTTTTAATCTGTAGCTATAGTGGGGACCAGATTGTTCTCCCTTGGTTGAGAAATTGGTGGGAATGCAAGCTGGTGCAACCACTCTGGAAAACAGTATGGAGGTTCCTCAGAAAGTTGAAAAGAGAGCTACCATACGATCCAGCAATTGCACTACTGGGTATTTATCACAAAGATACAAATGTAGGGATCCGAAGGGGTATGTGCACCCCAATGTTTATAGCAGCAATGTCCACAATAGCCAAACTGTGGAAAGAGCCAAGATGTCCATCGACAGATGAATGGATAAAGAAGAGGTGGTATATATACACAATGGAATGCAGCCATCAAAAGGAATGCGATCTTGCCATTTGCAATGACGTGGATGGAACTGGAGGGTGTTATGCTGAGTGAAATAAGTCAATCAGAGAAGACATGTATCATATGACCTCACTGATATGAGGACTTCTTAATCTCAGGAAATAAACTGAGGGATGCTGGAGTGGGGGTGGGGTGGGAGGGATGGGGTGGCTGGGTGATAGACATTGGGGAGGGTATGTGCTATGGTGAGTGCTGTGAATTGTGCAAGACTGTTGAATCACAGACCTGTACCTCTGAAACAAATAATGCAATATACTTGAAGAAAAAAGAAAAAGAAGAAGATAGCTGGAGGGGAAGAATGAAGGGGGGAAAATCGGAGGGGGAGACGAACCATGAGAGACAATGGACTCTGAGAAACAAACTGAGGGTTCTAGAGGGGAGGGGGGTGGGGGATGGGTTAGCCTGGTGATGGGTATTAAAGAGGGCACGTTCTGCGTGGAACACTGGGTGTTATGCACAAACAATGAATCATGGAACACTACATCAAAAACTAATGATGTAATGTATGGTGATTAACAGAACAATAAAAAATTTAAAGGAAAAAAAAAAAGAAATTGGTGAGAGCCAGGAACCTAACTCAAACAGGTTAAGTATTAACGGACTGATCTATCAGTTCCAGTAATGGGAAAATCCAAGTTTAAGCCCAGGAATGACTTAATGTTGTTTCTCTAAGAATGCTTCCAGAAATAGACCTTTCTCCTCCTCTTGGCTTGGGCTTCCTCTCCTCTGACTTGATTCTCTGAGAAATGGCCACCAGCGGGTCCAGGATATCAGGAAATCCAGCAGAACGTGCACGTCTCTTTCGTAGGCGTTCCAGAAGTGTGTGGGGTGATGTGAAATGGCTGTGACTGTCGCACAGCCACTCCCAAATTGTCATTCTGGCAGGAGGCTGCTGGGCTCCCGACCTGGTCTGAGTCACCTGCCCAACTCGGCGACCTGGAGTGGGGTCAGCCACACCCACACAGAAACTGTGTGGACTGAGAAGGGAAGCCATGGTGATATTATCAGGGAAGGAAGAGTAAATGTGAGCAAGCCAAACCCAGAGCTGTCCACTCAACCTACTCTGACAACGTTTACAGACACTTTGGACACTCTCAGAAGAATTTCCAGTTGGATGCTAGAGCTGTGTCTGCTCCCAGGTATTTCATGATAATACAAGGCGGCCATTTTGGCACCATAGATACTTCAATACATTTGTGTTGATAGTGCCTGAGCCCCTATTTTCAGGCAACTAGATAAAGGGTGTATTAATCTGATTAGTCTGCTAGGTCTGTCATGACAAAATATAACAGACTGGCTGGCATAAGGGACAGAAATTTATGTTCTCACCATTCTGGAGGCTAGAAGTGCAAGATCCAGGTGTTGGCTGGGTTGGATTCTCCTGAGGCGTCTCCCCTTGGCTTGCACATGGCTGCTTCCTCCCTCTGTCCTCCCTCTTCCTCCCTCTGTGTGTTCCTCCCTAGCATCTGTTTTTTTTTCCTAGGAGGACACCAGTTTTATTTGAATAGGGCCCCACCCTCATGAGCTCATTTAACCACAATTACCTTCTTAAACGCCCTATCTCCAAATAGTGTCACACCGGTAGTTTGGGTTTCAGCAATGCTGGGGTGGGGGAGGGGTGCTGGGGGACACAACTCCATCTGTAACAACAGACCAGACTTATTTTCATTCCTTCACCTCTTACCTCTAAGAGTAAGATGTGGAATAATATGTTTTGATGCTGATTAACTGTGGCATGTCGGGCCACTTCAAATATTTTTTCAAGTGCAAGAACTAAAATGTTTTCTACTTTCCAATTCCTGATGTCTCAGAGGTCACATTTTGACCCCGAGCACAGCCAGAATCCTATTAGTCTTCCCCTATCAATTAACCCTACAATTTTTTCCATTTAATTGCCAGATGTTTTTCCTTAGGTCAGCAGGCTGCAGCTAGATGGCTGCACGAAAATAACACTTTCAGACATGGACTATACACACGCGCACACACAGTACACACATACAAATATTTCATGGCATGCTCTATGATTATATCCCAAACATACACTGATGTTATAGTAAAGTGTGATTTATGCCTACAATCTCAAAGGATAACCGTGTTTTCTTATTTGGCATTCCTTCCCCCGCCAAGCAACGTCAGCATACAGAAAAGGACAGCAAAAAACACGTGATACCTGTTAAGTGTAACATGAAACATGACACTTAAAAGCAAATTGGTGACTAATTCCGGGGGCTGTTTGTTCACCCCCACTGAAACCGAGTTACCTGCTCAAAGGAAACATTTAGAAATCAAAATCCAGAAAACAAAAGCAAAATTGGACTCTGACTCTAGGTTGCCTTAATAAAATCCATTCTGACTCATTTCTTCAGCTCCCAAAGGTGTTAAATCCTCCCAGCACTTGTAACGTGATCCTTAGTTAAGCTGCCGAGACGCTCATTACCCCTGATGGCCAACGCACCGAGTCAAAGCACCCGTTTTTGCCAAATCGACTTCCAAGTCATATGCTAGAATTCATAGGCCAAATACTGAACTATCCCTTGGTTCCTAGTGTGCAATTAGAAAAGAATGTACAAGTAAAAAAGGAATAGTATAGGAGTCACCTCTAAAATGTTTCCATTTGGAGAAAAAAAAAAAAAAACAGCATCCATGTGACCCATGAGATACTTTGAGCAAGCCTTCGCTTTGGATGACTTCAGTAGAGCTTGGTATGCCGTTTCTGGCATGACTTTCTCACTGGAACAGTGACAACATCAACACCCTCCATCTTTGTAAAGACTAACACTGGAGTTACTGCAAATCTTGGATTAAATATATCGCATTATTTATGCCCATAAGTTGCCCCCGTCTCACAGCCTCCTTTTGAGAAAAGGCACAAAAAGCAAGGTAAGGGCTCACGGAAGTTCAATCTCCGAAGGCACTTACACAAAACAGAGGAGTCCACATTGACATGGTGGTCCAATTTCAAGGGGTACAATTAAAAGCTGTTTTGTATTGACAAGACCAGTTTTTAAGAAGCTTGGGTATCTATTCATCTTTCGTGCTGTAGACTACAACACCAGTGGAGACTAACCATCCACCGCGGGGCTGGACTTGGGTGTTACTGACATAAGCGGGGTTAACAAAAGGAAAATAGCACTGGCGGATAATTAGCATACCCTACCTTCACAAGGGCTATTTTGAAAAAAAATTTATTTTTTTCTCAACTGAAAATGAAGAGGAAGACATTGACAGATTCTATTATGGATTCTGTCACCTTTTAGTATATTTGCTAACTGGGCATCCTATAGAAAAGGGCAAGGAATTAATCAGTTTGCCGAAAGTGCTGGGTTACACAGCATGCAGAGAACACTTCAGCTACATTATTTGCACAGTTTCTGTAGGGAGTTGGGCAATAGAGGCCTTAAATTTAATATGTCTGGCCCCCTTCCACCTGGATTCAGTTCAAACCCACCGCCTGCAACTCGCTGGATCTGGAGTGGGAAATCAGTCATTACATTACGGACGGATGGCAAATGATTCCAATTCACATTTTTCAGCCGGTATGTTTTTTAACCTGGAGCAACACCAAATTGGAAAATTCTGCTCTTCTGCAAGCTGGGCATTCGATCTATATTGCCGCCTAAATGCATTTCTCGTTGGAGGAAGTTGACAAGATGATTTTTCTCTCAAGTTTCTTTAGTGGCTGGGCCACCGACAGAAATTTCAAGGTCCACCACCTCCTCACCTTCCTGCTGGTCCTTTGGTTTCTCCCTGGTGGTGGAGGAGGGTGTCAGTGCAATTCAACTGCACTTATCTATATACACATTGACCTGACTTCTTCATGCTTATGGACACGTCATGTAGACGGAAAGGCCCTATTCAACAAAGACCAAAGTCTCTTGGAGATCGTGTTTTTGCAAAAAGACAAGTAAAGGAATAAAAAAAAAAAAAAAAAAAAAGGCAGAGGAAATGAAGAAACAAGTGATAAAAAAGAAATGTTAGCTGGCTCTTCACCACATGAAAATGTGGTCATTTTAGCAGCAAAGAAATTTGAAATATAATATAAACAAGAGCTCATTGTTTTATTTATCACATTGAAAACGAACATCCAGTGCTGGTGAGGATATGGGGCTACATCCTCTGCTGGCAGGCCAATAAATTGCTATAACCTTCATAAAAGTAATCCATTAATGGAAATGGAAATTAAACTTTCTAACGACTTACACATGGCCTTCGCTACCCTAACAGCCTCCATCTGACAGGTTAAGGAGCCAAGGTGGGGATTCTGCCTATTGCTCAGTAGGTCTTTTCTGATTATGCATTCCAGTACTGAGGAAATAACTATAAGATGGGGCTCAAGGACCCCCTGGAACACTGTGAAATGGACCAAAGCCAAAACTCTGTTGAGCACCTGACCTCCATAAACCCTTACCCTGACTGGTAGACCACAGTTGCATTTTCGGCCTCATGGAATTAGTATCCATTCAGAGCCACTGTCTAGTAATACCTCAAAGGCCTGGTTATTTCCTTTTCCCCAGTACACAGTCACTCTTAAAAGGCTATAGGTCCCTTTGGGAAGGCTGGGATAAAGATTTTTGCCAGCGCACTAAGATCTTTCCTCAAGGGGACCTGCCCTGCCCTTCATTCGAGGGGCTCTGGGTCTGAGAATTGGCTCCAGTCTGGAGACTGGTTGAGGAGTCCTGACTCCATTTTTGTGATTCAAGTTAGACTTTTGCTTCCTTGATCTAGAACTCTTCCACTGATACAGATCAAGTAAGAATTGAGTAGCCTTGCCATCTATCTCACTTCTAGGAATACCGTGATAACTAGCCAGTGCCATAGGTCTTTGTTGGTCAGACTATTCTAACTGCTGCCCTGACCCTGCCATCCAGTATAGAGACTACGCCCACCTTGCCCCTGGCTAGCAAATGTTGCCACTTGGCCCTGCCACCCTGGGATACAATTATACTTGCCTCATTTAGGTCTCCCAAATCAAATGCAGGAGCTCCCACTATAACCTCCTAAAGAAAAGTGATCACAGAGCTCCCCTCACAAATTTATTTCTCACAGGCGTAGTGAAAGGTGTGTCCTCGGACCCTGGTGCATGGTGAGGGAGCAGGTCTAAAATGACAAATCCAGGGATGCCCAGGTGGCTCGGTGGGTTAAGCATCCGCCTTTGGCTCAGGTCATGATCTCAGGGTCCTGGGATCGAGCCCTGCATCAGGCTCCCTGCTCAGTGGGGAGCCTGCTTCTCCCTCTGCACTGCACCCCATGCTCGTGCTCTCTCTCTCTGACAGATAAAATCTTTTTAAATAATAATAAAAGAAAATGATAAATCCACTCTAACATTCAATCTTCATAAGCCTTTGGATTCCCTTTCTCTACAGTATACCAAGGCAGGTCAGTGTTTCAATTCCGCTTACCACAGGCCACTTTTTGGTGCATATTTTGGCCAAATAACCAACAACCAACCAACCAACCAACCAACCAATTAGAGGCCTAATGCTGCATTCCTAAGCTGCAACATTAAATCCACAATCTCTGCCTCGTGCTCCCACAGCAACCAGGTCAGCCTGATCCAAGCTCATGTTCCTTCCACCATTATCCCACACCCTTCTTATCCATTCCCACATATATTCCCCAGATTTCTGTCTGCATAAATTGGAAACACATGCAGTTCTTCTAGAGTGGAGTATACCCCATCATGGGCTACTCTTTGAATACCTCACCCTCTGGGACCTCCTGAGACTTGAATCAAATTGTAAGTCTAAAAGTGGGGGGGAGGGGTGTTAGTGGGGATGGGCCCTAAGGAGATCAGCAGTCACTTATAACCTCGCCTTTTACGAGTGTTTGATTAGGAATGTCTAATGGTGATACTTTGTGTATCTCTACTTGCATATTGCACCATGGACCATCAGTGTCCTCTTTACCACTTTACCAGAAAGAGTCATTACTGTCTTCAAATCTAAACAAATTAGAGAACCAGTTCCAGAAACCAGAACCATTACAGAAAACTCATCTCTAACATTCTGTTCTTCTAGAACCACTCTTAGTGCCAAAATCTTTTTAAGTCAATGTTTCCAGAGAAAGAGAACCAATAGGATAGATAGGTAGACAGGTAGGTAGGTGGACAGGTAGGTAGATAGGTAGGCAGGTAGCTATTAACCAAATCTACAAAATACCCTCACAGAAATACCTAGATTAGTGTTTGATTACATAACTGGCAATTACAGCCTAGCCAAGTTGACACATAAAAAGTAACCATCACAACAGGTGACAACCAGTAGTAGCCCTTATGAGAACATTATGCTTGAGTCTGGCCATGGGTGAACTTTCCTGAAATTGTCCTGATTATTCTAAAAGCATTTCATCTCAATCTAATGTGGACACTTCAAGGGGGAGATCTAAACTGAATTATATATAAAAATCTTTAAAAGCAAGCAATGAAGTTAAGAGATCACCCAGGTTTGTCCATTTGCTAGTTGAGGAGCTAACATACATTGCGCCTTCATGAACACAGTCATCATTGTTGGACACTCTAACCCTTCTGGGCTGCTCAAGTGGAGTTCAGAATGGCTGGACTCACCTTCTCGTGTAGGCTTCCTCCTCAGGCAGATTACTTCATCTCTACACCCCCAGAATCAGACTCTCTGCATTTCTCTGTTACTCGAATTGCAACATTAAAATAATGTTCAAACTTTGAAATAATAATGGAAATGTATGGAGATGCTACAAAACAAGACGTTGCTTTATTTCCAGAGAGTTCCTTGTTTTCACAAACATGCTTTCGAAAGCATGAATAACAACAAAAAATGTATACTCCTATTGGAAGAGAGTTGATGAGATCTCCCTGGAGCCATGTTCTGCATTCTACAGCAGAAGCTGTCCTGATGGGTACCATGTGCCCTTGCACTGAAGTGGTAGCCATGACATTTGGTATGAAAATGGTTGCCTTTGCTAAATGAATGTTTGACCTACTGGCTGAAAAGCTTCTACTCTGAATTTTGCTCCCAGGATTACTCAGCCTACATTCTTTTCCTATTTTTTTGGAGTTAAGAAACAAATTTATAAATTACCTGACAAGTTGAGAAGACTGCTTGGGGAAGAGAGGTCTTCTTGGGTGCAAAACAAACTAACCATCCTAGGCATTTTTGCTTTTCTCTAATGCCCTGAACATTCTGCTGGAAACATTAGAGGGCTTGCTATAAATACTTCTGGAGGCCCTGATAAAAGAAAAAAATCTTTATATCCAAATAGAATGTAGAATATCTTCAAATATAACACCTTCACCTCTTACAGTAAATGAGTGGTTATAACAAAACAAAATAAAAAAAGGACACCAGAGTTGGTAATGAATTTAAGACCTGAGATGACATTTTCTAGCTGCATAACACTGGACAGCTCACTTAGACCCTCTGAGTCTCAACTGCCTCATATAACTAACTGGTAATACTAATGTCTACCACTAATTATCATGGAGATCATCAATAACCTAACAGGGAACACGAGAGAGATTTATAAACTTCATAATGCTGGGAATTTTCATTGTTCTCCATCAATGGTACACTCTTGTAAAGTCAGAACCAGTTATAAAAGAAGCAGATGCTATTTCAAAGTGCTAACCACAATAATCTCTCCTTAAAATGAAATCGGGATCCCTCAGACACAGCAACATAAATCCACAAGTGTTGACCTCTACAGTGAGGGAAATGGAGGAAAGGTTATGTCTTTTGTGCAAAGAAAGTGTGGTTCTAAGTTCAGAACAGTGCTGAACCACGAGTTTCACTTACTTGTTCCTACTAGGCAAAGAGAGACAAGGCAGGAGATAAAAGAGTGCTTGAGAGCACAGAACTAAACTTTCTGGAGAAAGCCTGGGGAAAGCTTCTTCTGAGAGAAGCCTGCAGATGGGAGCCGTGTAGACCACTCTAATAGGCGGACTGTCAGTAAATGTCATGACTTCTAACAGACACCTCTCAGTACAAATAGCATCTGTTTCTCCAGCTGGTTCTCAGCCTGAAATTATAAGAAAAACAATGTGGAGGCAGGAAAGGATGGGTTTGGGAAAGATTAGATTCCACGCCAGGAGCCATAGAATCAACAGGAAGTTCTTGCGTGTGATCTGTATTCAAAACCAGAAGGGGAATCCAGTAGAGAACATTCGTTCAAAAGTAACTTTAGTTTGGATCTGACTATCCACCCCACTCCTTAGGGATCTGACTACTACTATTAATTTTTCGTTACTGGTCTCCTGAACTTCCTAGAAATAATAGAACTTAGACATAATTCTTGATGCTACCTCTCCAATAGTTCTCATATGTGTCTACCTCTCTTCATTTCCACCTCTCCCTTCTAGCCTTCCACAAGACAACTCTCGCTTGATTGTAGGCTTGCCACCTCTTGCCTGGCATCCAGAATTATCTTGTGAAAACCTCAATATGCATTCCTGCTTCACAAGGTCAATGGCTTCCCATAGTACTTAAAATCCATGCTTCTTCCCGTGGCTGCAAGACCCTATTATTTCAAATTTTTCCTCTTCCTCTAGCCTCTTTTCCAGCCACTCACCTGACACGGACCTTGCTCTGCAGATTCTAGCCATCCTTAAATGTTCTTTACTACATCAATACCTTCTCCACACACCCTCATCCCTTTAAGTGGAAGGCTGTCCTCCGTGCCCAGTCCTCCACTGGCTCTGTTCTATACTCAGCCTTCAGCTCACAGATTACAAAGTGATTCCTAGAGAACTGGGGATCCCCACATATTGATGGGCCCCCTGGTATTCTCTTTCACTGCCCTTGGGTCTCCTCCCTCTAGGCAGCTTCCGTAGCACATTCCATTACAAATTTGGCTCTGTTTTCATATAAGTAGACTCCACCTACAAGAGAGGTGCCATGAAGACAATGACCATGTCGACTGTGTTCATCATTTAATACCCAATGCCTAGCATAAGGCCAGAAATAGTTGTTGAATGGAAAAATGACTTAGTGTTAAGTCATGAATAAGAATGAATAATTATTCATTCATTGGAAACAGTAAAAGCATCTTAAATCTTGGTGGTTATTGCTGGAAACCCGCCCCCCTCCCAAAAAAAAGCTAAAACCACCTACCTTCCTCAAATTATAAAAATGACCCTGAAGGATGTTGAATTTGTGCATAATTCTGTCTCCTTAACTAAACAATAAGCCACTTCAGACTGTGTTTTGTTCTTCTGTAGGCATGTAACATTTGACAGTGAATGAAGTTTATACAATTTTTTTTTTTACCTTTAAAATCAAATTTTGGAGATGGGGAAGTGTAAAAATATTGACCACATCTAAATTTTTCAAAACCCATGCATAGATCTTCTTAATCTGCTTGACTGTCACATTTTACAAAGTGTAGCCCAGACAGGAACAAAACATCATACTACTGAGAAATCCCCATGTCCTTATAAAGGAAATCAGGGCAAACAAGATCCCAAACATAACACTGATTTCCACATGTTTTCATGTGTTTGATGATGATGTGGGATATGGAATCATTAATGTGTCCATCTTGTTTTTAACAAAGGTGAGAGAGGGCAGTTAGGAAGAAGGACTACAGATCCAGAATATCTATGGAGAATCCAACCTTGGGCACTAATAACATCATGACTTGACCAAGCTCCTTAACTCTCTTTGCATTTCAATGTTGTCATCTACAAAATGAGAATGCTAATGATCTTGACTTCACAAGTTTGTAAGGTAAGAGAAAAGCTATCAACAAGATGAATGGGGGAGATAGGTAGGAAATCCAAAGTCAAAAAAGGATGGAAATGTCTTAAAAATAAACTAGAAAAAAAAATAAATAAAAATAAACTAGAGCCTAGAATGCAAGAGGGGGTATGGTAAGAAATAAATCAGGATGGTCAAAAGCCATGAGCACCACAGACAGACTCTGGATTTTATGCAAGGTAAAAAGGATCATTTGGGTTATCTAAGAATGGCTTTGGCGGGATCAGAACTACGGGATGGGTATAGGGAGTCAATGTGGCTTTTGCTGCCAATGGGCCATCTGCTGATAACAACACATTAGTTTTCCTCTATATAAATTTTCCTTACCCCATCCTAGGATTTTTGCTTCAAGTGGAATTCAAGAGCAACTCTGTGACGAGAGTGTGACACCCAAAGGATGACTTTCCCCAGCCATCAAGATGGGTTCAGAATTTGGATGTGGTTCCAACAACCAATGAGATACAATGGGACTTAGGTGGATACTGTTGAGAGAAAGCTAAACCATCTTTCTTGTTAGACCCAGATCTAGGAGGATGGGCACCTAGATTTGCTGGCAGCTATTCTGCCACCATGGGAAACCTGAGAATGAAGCCAGCATGGAGAACAGAGTTGACAAAGGCAGAGAGCCTGGGTCCTGGTGACATTATGTGAGCCGCACTTGAACCACCCTGCCCTTGGACTTCACGTGTATACCCAAGTCAGGAAATGCCCTTTCCTTAAGTGGACTTTTTGGCCCCTTGCAACACAAAGAATCTTGACTGATCATGCACCGACAAAGACATGCACATGGCCAAAGATGTCAAAACAGAAATAACAAAGGGATGAAATAAGTTATATATATGGAGGAGGGGAATTTAAATGAGGATGACAAGTTTCACTTGACTATAAAATTCTATCTTTATTTCTCTTTCCCTCCCACATTATTATCAGATATGACATTATTTCAAGGACAGGCTACCTCATTTGTTATACATATTTTAAAAATTTGCTTAAAACAATACAACGCTTAAATGAGACAAGGCATGGTTATCATGACCGAAAGGAGACCCACTATGACTTCTAAAGACTCTATTTTATTTGTCAGGAAATGTATGTAATTGGTACACAGTAAATCCTGGTCGACGAATAGTAACAGGCAACATTTACCAAACAGGATGCTCAAAGAGCCATACATATGTTAACCAGTTTAATTTCAACTGTAACTTTTTCAGGAATGTACTTTTGATTTCTATTTACAGAGGAAAACTGCAACACAGATAGGATAAATACTTGCCTTGGCTCCAAATGGTGCCAGGACGCAAAGCTGGGGAGTTTAGTAGCTGTAGAGCCATACGCTTCGGTGATACACGTGGAGGAAGTGAAGAAATGAGCAAAGAGGGGGGAAAACAGGGGAAGTGGCCCAGGTCCTTCTGACAACCTGGTTCTGTTGCTCTTCAGCAGATTCACATTCTTACAATGTCCCAGTTCCTACCTGATTTATCAGTGAGACATTCTGCAGGAGCTCTCTTCAGCCTTTCCAATCTCCCCAGTACAATTCAGTCCACTGAAAAGGCAATTTACTCAAATGAAAATCTCGCTAAATGCTAGCATGGTAAACTGGATGACTAAGTACTGTTTCCCTGTATTGTCTACTAGTAGCAAGGGAGTAATTGAGTCACTGAGAGAATCTGGCTTATTACCAGTCTGATACCTAGTACCCCCAGCATTTTCTGCCCATGATGAAATGGACGCCGTGCACCACCTGCGTGTTTCAGATATGAGCCTTGCCCAGGAGGCCGTGACAATTCGCTCCCCCCATATTTATAGTCTGTAGTATTAGGTGGGATGGATGGCACCGTAATCACTAATCTGACATGAATCAACACTTACCATAATGGCACAGCATTTTCCACTTGAATTTGCACCTGAGTTGGTGCCTCTCAGCTTGCAAAGAAGTGCTAATCATATCTCATGCAGACAGCAATTTAAAAATCAATCTCTGTGTTCGTGGAAATATGACATTTACTTTGGGGCTGATGTCACTATCATGGGAGGGGTAAGATCTGCTTCTATTTAAAAATCAGGTCGTTCACTCATTTAATCGTGGACGATCTCATAGTCACAGAATGCCTACTCTCCATCTGGAGGATGTACCTTTGTGAGTTCACAATGACTCCTCCTGGAGCCTTTGAGATGGGCAACCCACAGCTTCTTCGCCTTAAGACGTACGATCTTAAAGGCTTTCCTTCAAAGCATCAGAAGAGAGGTTAGCTTTGTTTATTGCTTTAGATGAAATTAATTCCATACTGGTGAGTGAATTAAGAGTTCCTTCCATCCACCTTAAGCTCGTGTTTCTCTTGTTCCTCAGCTTTTGGTGCTATCGGCAACGCCAACGCTTACAGTGAGGCCGTATGAGTCAGAGAAGCACTTCTTGGGCATTTGTCTTGCCTCCGTCCAAGGTTTTAAAACATTTTGATTGTCTCCTGTGGGTGTGATTTCAGAGGCTCAAATTACTATCTGTTGCCTCTTTGCCAGGGGATGCAGAGCTATGCTGAATGTCTCCTCTCCCAGTATGGTTTATACCTAATGACCTTTTAAAATAAGATTTTCCTGAGGCGCCTGGGTGGCTCAGTCGGTCAGGCATCTGCCTTCAGCTCAGGTCATGTTCTCAGGGTCCTGGGATCGGGCCCCGCATCTGGCTCCCTGCTCAGCGGGGAGCCTGCTTCTCCCTTTGCCTCCAGCTCCCCCTGCTTGTGCTCAATCTCCTTCTGTGTCAAATAAATAAAATCATTAATAAAGTAAGATTTTCCTTTTTTTTTCATTTGCCACGTGCAGATCTGCGTCAAAGGTAAAATTTACCAAGCCCAGTACTGTTTGTGGAGGAGTTCTACAAACTTTAATTCCCAGAAGCCATGTATTTACTCTGAAAAGTAACAAGCTCCTAATATTGAGGACTCTTTTTCTCTCAGCTCTCTGGTAATGTTCTCGCTTGTCTGAATATTAAGAACTTAAACGTCTATTCATACATAAATGGGGTCATTTACTTCTGACATTCTCACTTTAGTTGATTTGGTCAAGAGATGCTTGAATTTTCTTCACACTGCATCCATTTAGCAAATCTTACTCTATATCCCAGTAGCTCAGACAGTTCTGCTCAGGGCTTGCTTTTTGGAAGGCGGCTGATAGAAATGGATCCCTATATCCTGACACATACGGTCTTGGAAGGTTTGCAGAGTGGATGTTCCCCATCTATATTTCTGGTCTATTACCTTGATGAATTCCTCAATTAAGATTTTCATATATGTAGTCATTTAGACAAAGTTCCTTTGTATTTTTTTTCGTGGCACCATTTTACTCCGTCAACTCCTGACTAATTCATTCACTTTCTCCTCATGGTCCTGGACTAGAGTTCAAGTTTCTCGAATAATTTAGCCTAACCCATTCCTTTTTCTCAATACCTAGTGGAAAGTGCTTCTTCATTTATCTTCTGGCAATGCCAACCACTTTATCATTTAGAACTTTTCCCTGTTGCCTACGTATTTAATGTTTATTATTACTTTTATTAGCAAGCTGAGCTCAGGAATTCCCAAGGGCTTGGACAACCTCTACCAGGACTCTTTTTAAAGTGAGAAAGTCAAAAGTTGACCAGTGTTTCAGGGTGAAAAGAGGCAAGGCAAAGAAAAATATGGAGGCTGGAGTACAGGGTGGGGAGTTAAATCTAAATGACAGGCAAGCCTCAGCCAGTCTCCTCCCTCTTTCTGCAGAATCCCATTCAGCAGGCCATCAAAGACTCATCTTCCTCTGACTCTTCCCCAGTGATATGCCCCTTCCTTTTAAACTGACCAACTTGAACCCTGGCACTACTATCCATCCTACCTACGTTCCTGAATCAAGGATGTTAAGGCCTGTCTCTTTCTCCCACTCCACTAGCTAATGATGTGTACATAAGTTGATATTTTATTCAGTTAATCTGTGTGTTGACTGAGTTCTTTATGCTTGTGCCCAAATGGACAGTTCACATGTGTATTGAAACTACTGACCAAGGGGGGAAAAAAAGTAACCAAAACTCCAATAGTGAAAAAAACTCCAGGCTGATGTTTACAGTGAGGAGCTGAGCCAAGACCTGGGCAAAAGGGAACAGCGTCTGCCTGCTCTACTTACCATCTATGTTAAAGAGTAAGATAAATAGGACGGCGAGAAGTTAGAGATGCCTATTTTATGCTATGAGTTTTTGAGGGAATGGAGAGTAACTCTTCAAAATATGTTGCATAGCTTTCAGAATAACTGGAAACATGTTTCCCTTAACGGCACCAATTTGACTCAGACACAGAGGTTTTACTACAGCAGTGATTTCTAAACCTTCTTAATTGTGCATCATTATTACTTAAAACATTTTTAACATACAGTCCCACTAAACATATGTTAATATGGATTATTCACATGTGTTGCTTTTCTATATCACATGCATAATCAAGCACCGAACGCAAAATCAAAAAGGAAAGATGTAAAAACGATTTTTAATGAAATTATGTTTCCCGTAACCTGCTGCACTTGTACCCAACAAAGAAGGCAATGGTCTCGGGCTCTCCATGTTCTGTCAAATATCTTATATGAACAATGACTAAATCCTGTCCATTTGCTCTCTAAATCTACCTCAATTACCATTTCTTCTCCATTCCCACCACAGCCTTCGGGTAGAATCTCATGAACTTTCATCTGGACTCCCCTGCTAGTCTCCTGGTGCTTGTTAGCTTTTTCTCTCCAATGACAGCTTTCCTCAGTGGCTGGGGTGCTCCTTCCAGAACTCAGGACTGGTCACATCTCTCCCGTGCTCAACTCCTTCAGCAGCTACAGGACAGAGTTGAAACTCCCAAGCAAAACACAGATCTGTCCTTGCTCATCTTTCTGGTTTTCCTTCTTCCTTCCCCACCTGATTCTAGCTATGTCAGACCAATGACCTTCTCTTATTTTCACCTTTGCAGGTGATATTTATCAGAAATGGCCTTTTCTTCTTGTCTACCTGGCAAACCCCAACCTTCAGCTTAAATATCACTTCCCTTAGAAGGTTCTCTTCGCTTCCCTTTGTAGAATTAAGCACATGCCTTCCTGTGCTAACCACTGTGTATTGAATTTATTCAATTTATTGGCATTTATCATATTACTCAAATAATTTCCTTCCATGTCTCTGAGTTCCTCAATGATAGAAACTGTATTGCATTTTTTGGATTATCATGGTCTATCACAGGTTGGGCATGGAATAAACACTTAATCTTTCTTAATAAACAGAGCAGACGGATAAATGTGAATTGAAAAAATGTTGTATTTTGGTGGCAGTCAAGAAAACCTTCAAGTGGGAAGTCTGCAATAAACAATGAAGCAAAAACAATATATATTTTAAAAAAATGCCACCTACCTAGAGTTTTTAATATTTTCTTACAGCTCAACAGCTTTAAGGTCATTTTGAAAATCATGCCTCTTTTATTACCCCATCAACATAATTAATGATGACAGTGATAAGTAACATTTATGAGTGACTACTAGGCATGCGATCCAGTGGTAGGCAACTCATTACAAGGTCTAATTTAACCATCACACTAATCTGTGAACTAAATGCTAGCACTGCTTCCCTCTACCTTGCATGTGAGGGACTCAATGAGGTTCTGAAGGGTACAGAAAGACTGTTTGCTTGTAAGTGAAACAGCAAATCTCCAACTGCAGGCTCTTAACCCAAAGGCTCTGCTGCCTTCAGGTCAAAGATCCCCAAATCTTTCTCAGAATGTCCACCCTAACGTTTAGTTCCTTCTACAGCCAAACTGGAATGTTTCCAATGTTCTTATGATAGCTGCAAGTATGTGTGATAGATATGATGGTTTTACACACTGTATGTCCCATAAAGTTCCCAAGATCCAGCAACTCTTTGGAAGTCTCCAGACCAGGCTATTTATTTGTAAGTCAAATGATTTGTTTCACTGAGTGGTTTGGCTCCATCGAATTTTACTTCTTCCAGCACCATCTCTTGAGGGGCATTATCTACTGCCATAGTTGAAATGCATGCTTCTGCACATGAAGTTTTTTATTTGTTTATATTTGCCTTGCCTAATTCTTACTACATCAACAACCTCAGCTGAAATGCATACTAAATTCTTTACTGCCTGATCATTCCTCATGGATACTATATTAGATTAGCCTCGCAAATAAGTAGGTGGGCAGGGAGACAGCTTAAAAATGATGTGTGCTTTGTATTATGTTGAAATGCTGTCTGCTAATTTCTTCATGACAAAATTACAATCCATAGGATGTTCATTAGAAATACTCAGGGAAGATGAGGTGGGGCGGTAGAACAAGGAGAAATGAATGGCATTTAGTACATTTCAAATGTGAGAAAAATCTATCAGTTTGCTTAACTTCATACAAATACACAGGTGTTACAATACTTCCTATTCTCCTGCTGATTTGGAGTAAGTCATTACTCGATAAAGTACGCAAGTGACTGTTTTAGTAAGTAACCTAAAAACAATTCTGTTCCTCCAAAGGTGAGAATAAAAGACTTCTTATTTTACAAAATTTTAATAAAAACTACCAACAACTCAAAGTAAAAGCATATTGAAAACAAACTGGATTTTACATTTGATAAAGGCAATATTTTGAAGGTCCTTTTGAGAAACGTATGCTGTTTATTTAGATTCATTTATCATTGTCTCTATTAAATAATTATTTATTACACTTCCTTACACACAAGACTGTACCAGTCTCCACAAAGCAAAGTAAACAGGTGTCTGCCTACTAGGATCACACATGTACTGCAACAGAAAATATGCCCAGAGTGGGATATAAATACCCAACTGGAGCATCTTAAGACCTGGTATGTGGATAATTACTGAGTATCATGTATCTAGACCTTACTGTCTTGGTATTTGATGGATGACCAGTGGCCTCATTGTCATCAAGATTTCAATGGGTGTTACCACTTGCACTTTGCTCCCATTTAAATCTAGGCAAAGCTTTATGGGCAAAAGGAATCCTCCTTCAGGAGGATCCCGCGTATCAATGGAGGAAACTAGACATGGGGTGAAGAAAAAACACACAGAATTAGTAAAGAGAAATCTTAAAAAGGATCTCATCTCCTATACTCCTGATTTGTGTACACACGTGCTTACTTGGCCTCTCCACTTAGAAGTCTAAGAGTACTCTCAAATGTGCACGTTTGAAGTAAAAGTCTTGACTCCGCCCTCCATCCCCCAATCTGTTACTCCCCGCCGTGTTCCCCTCAGCAAATGGCACCGCCATCCAACCAAACAGGAGTCCTCTGAAATGTGATTCCCACACATGCCCAGATCCATTCACTTTCTGTCCCTCTATGCTCCTACCACTTGCTTTGCAAGCCACCATCATCTCGTGCCCAGACAACTTCAACAGCCTGTCATCAGCCTGCAGTCCCTCGGTAGTCCAAATTAATTCAGATCATAGCACGTCTCTACTTAAAATGCTCCAATGGGTTTTCATTTCCACTAAAGTAGAACTCAAAACTCCTGAACAAGACTTCAAGGGCCGACATCATCTGGTTCCTGACTATTCCTTCCACCTCATTTTCTATTACTCTCCACTTAAAATCCTGCCTCAAAAGCCAGCTATGTTTTTTTTTTTTACCTCCAATTTTTCTTGCTTTAGACTTTACACATAGACATTTCCTACACCTAGACTCTTTCTTTTGATCTTCACTTGGCTTCCTTCTTCTAGTCATTCAGGTGTCATTTTTTCAAAGAGAAGTATCACTTCCTTAGCACAATCTGACCTTCCAACCTTCCAAATGAAAGGAGCCCCTCCCCATTCCCGCAAGTCCCTTTCTGAGACATTAGCTTATTTTATTTCTTCCCTGACACTTAACGGTACCTGAAATCACCGTATCCATTTCTACCTTTAGTAGATCATGGCATGCCCTATGTTGTGAGCCACCTCAGGGGAGGGTGCTGATTCACTTCTGTAGCATGTGTATGGAAAATAGTCCCTGGCTCCTGATAGAGCATCAATAAATGGCTAATACATAAATGTGCAAGTCACAGAGTCAATGATTTTCCAGGTGTTAGAAGAGAAAATGAAGTTTGGAAAACTTGATGTTCAATGGTATACAGTCTTAAAACATGGAAAGAAATATCTGAGCCCATCTGTGCATCAACTGGGGTAAGTGTCCATTCTCACTCATTGACCAGGTTCAATTTATACCTGTCCAAGGAATGCATAAATCAAGTATGTTCTAAATCATAAAGTGCTAGACATTCTATTTTCATATGCATTTTGCAGAGTCAGGACAGAGCTAAAGAACTGTTCCTTGGATGTTTCTGATTTCATGTATAATTTATGCAAACAGGTAGAGCTGGAGGGTGGCCTGCGACTTAGCCAGGGGACAAACCTAGCACGATTCCTCACTTAAGCACTGTCTCAAGTTCCATTGTCTTTGCAATTACTTCAGAGATGAGAGATGAGAGCATAAGCCTAAACCGTTAAAGTAAGCCAACTACAGCTGGAGACCATTAACAGCAAAATTGGGTATGCAGCAAAGAGCAGTGGGAGGCTGAAGTTATCACAACTGGAGAAGCCACATGGAGGTTAAAAAATTGCACTGAATCCTGATCCACAAAGAATACCGACAGTGCTTTCAATGTTATCCCCTCTGCCTCCAAGCTTCATAAAGTATTCCATTTATTATTTCATTATTCTCACAGCTCTGCGTGTGTGTGTATGTGTGTGTGTGTGTGTGTGTGTAAAGTGGAAAATATAAGGCACAGAGTGGGTGCCCTCGGAAGTGGAGACAAGATTTTAAGACACCTCTAAAACTGAAGCCATTGGACATCAACACGTACTGGCAAAGATGAGCCTTAGGCAAAGTAACTGAGGCTCTTGGAGGGGGCTTTGTGAATGTTTTTGCTGCTAGGACCAAGGCATCCCCAGTATTTTATCAACACAGCTAGGTTTTGTAATTTCCCTCTGGGAAACACTAAAATAAGATGTAACCAAACCCATGTAATGTCTACCAAGAGGATAATTCCAGGACAGAAAGAGTCTGTGCATGAGGGGGTGAAGGGCGGGGAAAGGGACACGTGGGACTCTGTCAGCATTCCTCTGAAATGGACACTGATCACATTACCAGCAGCCACTCCCCCCACCACACCCCTCCTACCTGCAAAAGCCCATGTGAGGTCCCACAGTGCTTGTCTTTTTCTCTCTTATCTCGCTTGGAATAATAGGTTCAAGGTCCATCCATGTTTGCACAAATGGTAGGATATCCTTGTTCCACAGGGCAATCACATGACAAATTCACATGTTGTACACCTTAAACGTACACCATGTTTATGTGAAATATATTTCAATTAAAAAAAAAAAAAGCCACATGAGGATGAAGCAAGTACCGCTTCTTCTTACATGTTAGGGGCTAAGATGGTATTCCCTAAGAACAAAGAACACTATCCCACTCACCACCACATGAGATCCTCATTTAGGGCACTCCCTTGACAAAATCACAAAACAATGACAATAATAAAAGGTATTTAGCCTTATCTTGGGATGTCACTGATTTGTGCTTAATCATGTGTTCTTTTAATTAAACATTAAAACCGTGGATGAAACCATCCACCCCTCCCACGCTCATGGAAGATGCACTGACCTTCCTCCCCCTTGGGGGAGCGCAGCCGCAAAACAGAACTTGGAAATGCTGTTATGCCAGGTTTTTATGTCTCCCCCCACACACTTGGAAAGCCCAGCCTCCCCACATTTATCTGGTTACAATCTATCTTTTCCAAAAGGAGCTGGGTTCAGACACCAAAGTACAATGGACATCTTCGATTACATCACAAGAGAACATTATCATCCAAGTCAGATAATACTTTACTTATTTCAGTAAATAAATATTTTTTGGTCAGTAATAACTTTGGCAAAGGGGCTCTTCGTTATTTGGCATTATTGGAGGAGGTTTTAGGAAATCAATTACTCATGGCATCACTTCCGTCCAACCCCCCCCCATGATATCATCGTATGTAAATTAGAGCCACTTACCCTCTGCAGGAAGACTCATCCTTGCAAGAAAATCATTAGACCATAACGACAGACGAAAACGAGAAAGCGGCAGAAGGAAACAGGTGTGTGAGAGGCATTCACGGAGCTCTGTGGAAGGGCTGGTGGCAATCCCTATGTTACTTGTAGCTGGAGGGTCTTCCTACGTCCCCAGTCGGAGACCTAGGGATCAGTTTCTCCCCCTCGGGCACAGGCACAACTTGAGGCAGTGGAACCTGGGAAGATGAGAAGCGGGTCCATCTGAAAGGCACAGCAGGGGTATTTGACCGGTTGGGGGTGTGCCCACGTACGTGTGCGTCCGTCCGTCCGCCTGCTGGTGAGGGAGTGCTTCCGCTTCAGACAGCTAGGACTCTGAGGCTTGACGGCTACTTGTACCTCAGGTTGTATGTTTTCTGAGCTGCACCATCAGCGCACATTAAGACATGTACTTCAGTTCTGATCCAGTGATGTCACTGAGGCTTCAAATCATTTCCTTTACATTTTTATTTGAAAGAAGAGGAGCTTAAGAATAATAATGCACCAGTGACTTCGCCATGCGACTTTAGGGACGAGACAGCCATCAGGCCAAGTGCCCTTTTCCAAATAAGGACTGCTTTTGTGCCTTCTTTTTACTTTGGTAGGTCCATCAAACTGGGGCTGCTTTATTGAAAAGGATTCATCCTTTTTTTTTTTAAGAAACATTACTTAGGGACGTAAGAATCACACAATGTGAGGCTGATTTCCCCACAAGACAGAATGGCAAAGAAATGACAGAGAAACCACGGTGATGTAGAGTCTAATCCTTCCTTAGAATAAAGAGCTCAAGTTAAAAGGGCAAAACTAGCCCATGCGTCTTAAGAGGCAAGGGGTGGAGGGAGGGTGGCTGTTGACCTAATGGGAACAGCAAAGAGAATAATGAGGTTACCTGACCCCACGGCCAGTTTGTAAATGACTACTTTCTTAGCAAACAATTCCATTTCAGCAGCTAGCTGCCTACCAACTGCATTCTCAACACACGCGCGCGCGCGCACACACACACACCCCACCCAGAATATGGGGGCTGTGCCTCTTCCTTTCTACATCCCAAAATACTCTATTTCCACCTCTGGTGCTGTTTCCGTGAGTTTAGATCATGTTCATTCAAAATAATCCTACATTATTCAGCCAGAGGTTTTTTGCCTTTCCCTTTAATTACCCTTGTGCAAGCTCTTTTTTTTTAAGCATGTTTCACATAGGCGTTTGTCCTTCCTTTGCTGCCTTATGCAAATTTTTAAAAGACATTTGGGGACAGAAACTTGAGCCACGGTTGTATCTCTTTAGGGACCCACTCAGGGAGAGAGAAAGATCCTTCGCGCATCACCAACACCCCCCCCCCCCGACACGGATTGTAACCATGCAGCCCTGTCAGAGAGCCCGTCTACTTTTGCAAAGTAAATAGATTTCTGTCTTGCCTGTCATCGTTTGAGCAATGTCTTTATGATAACACAATAGCGTTATGAAAACAGTAAAAGGAAATATGAAGATGATTAACACAGATGCCAGTGCTGCAACCCAAAATGGGACTGCCGAGTCGGGGGGGAAGGGAGGAATGGGGGGGTAAGAAAGGAAACCAAGTGGCTGTAACTCCGTATGGGCTTCGATTGGCTTTATTGATTCCTTCACCCGCTCATCACTTCTACCTCCAAAACAGGCAGCCAACTCCAGACTTAATTATTTTCTTTCTAAGAAAAAGAGAGCGTGAGAGGGAGAAAAAAGCCAGAATCTGTTCATAAGGGAAGCAGTCATCACTGCTCATTTTTTTTAAAGCACTTAAGGGTCATTAGTGTAACACTGCAGCAAATGTATTATTCATTTTGCCGGAGCCCAATTTCTCGGCTAAGACTTTTGCAAGAAAACGATACACAGTTCAGTAGGGAGGTGATTGATCAAGCCAGAAGGAAGAGAATTTGGGCATCCTGATAAAAATTTTTCTCAGTCTTCTCATTTAGCATAAATCAATTTTATTTATATAGTAACACTTGAATACTAACTACCCAATGCCATCCGTCAGAGCAAAATTGATGACTATACCTTTAGGTTAATATTACTTGAACATTTCATTCTGAATAATTTATACACATTTCTGTCTGAGTGTCAATTCGAGATTGTTTATTTGGTTTCAGCAAGTGCAGCTGAACCACGGCTTTTATTAGGAAAAGGTTCTCATCTCTGTTTATTTTGAGCATTAAAGGGGCTTGTCCTATTCTGGGGCCTTGGTGTTATTCCACAGGAATTGAAACATGTGGCAGCAATGTACCCAGTCTACGGTGGCTTATGCCTTTGGTTAAGGGCCTTTTTCTGAATGCTTTGTACTCTTCCGTGGCAAAAATAACCAGAAGTGTATGTGACCAGATAAAAAGGTGGCAAAATAGAAGCCAGCAGGTGTCTAATAACAACGCTTACATGTTGCTTGGGAAGAGGATGTGAGCATATTGCATGAAGAGCATCAAGGGTCATGTTCACTCTTCGGCAAATAATCGAATCTGTCCACCAAACCTAGTGCTACCATTACCCTCTCCTTTTGGGTGTCTCTTCCTGTGTCGATTATTCTTCATCTTGTACAGAACGTGATATATTTTATAATCACTCTATCTGCTTCTTCTTCAGTTTTACCGTAATCACCTTCCTCTGGGCACATCCCATGAAAACCTGCGTGCATTCCAACTCTGAGCCTGAAATAGGCAGTCAATTACCAAATGCTGGTAAGTTTCACAGACTAAGAAAACAGAAAGGTTTTTTTTCATCTCAACTTCATTGTTTATGATCTTGACCTAAGTCATCCTTGTGTCAGATTGTGTTTCTTCTTGTCAGAAATGCACCCGCAGTAACAGGCAAGTGCATACGTAGCTCAGAGGTCCTACCTAATTGTGTATGTTTACATTGAAGAGAGAGTCTTCCATTTAATTGGAGAAATTCTGTCTACTATGTGAGTTTCCTCTTCCTCTCCACCCTTTCCCCCACTCTTTTTTACAAACACACTGCTCTACGTTTGAGAAACTTTTTCTCCAGGAATTATCAGAGTTCAGTCTCCTGAGAATATCTGACAACCAATAGGAGGAAGCAGCATCTTATACCAGGTAATATCTTACACATCAGAGGAAAGACTCAAAACAGGCATCAATCCGAAATAAATCCTCTCCGGTTGGATTTATAGAAACATTTCGTCTCTGTTTGGAGTCCTCATTAGCAGAAACCAGCAGAGGTACTGGATTTTATAGACAGGCACAGACCCACCATCACACACATACACACACACACACTCTCTCTCTGTCTCTCTCTCTCTGCTGGAAATGAATCAGGGCTGCCATTGGAAAGCATGCTTTCAGATCTGCCTCAGATGTAATAATGACGTTAAAGGAATAAAGATAAAATCTACCCATGAAAGACACAAGTATTTAGGCATTGATTAAAAAGTAGCCAGTGCTTAGCTCTGCTTTGACAATCACACCTTTAGCTTCGTCTCTTAAATGCTCTGAATCATTTATTCAACTCCAGAGATATTTACTGAACTCCAATTGTTCGGAAGACACTGTCCGAGAAACCCCACAGTTGGCAGGCTGAGTAAGTCATAATCCTTAAATAACTGATGGTTAAAAGAGGTTCAGAATACAAGTAATACAATAAATATGTTATGCACGTATACAAATATATGCATAAATAAACAAAACAAAAACAAATTTCATAAAAGCAGCATAAAAATACTTTGGAATTACTAGAGCATGGTAGATTTTATTGGAGGCATTTGTTTTGGTTGTGTTATACCCATTATGCATAACGCTATGTGTTGATTAAAGTTTACATGACAAGATTTTAATTAAGAATTTTTAAGTGCTTTGTATATTCTGTATTGCTCTGCAAGGATTAGCAGTTAGTAGAACAACAAGGGCTTACTGGCTAAGAGAAGGAAGGTATGGGGCATTTTTAAGGCTCAACTGTGAGATGAGACTCCTAAAGCATTAGGTGAAAAGTAGAGAAGCTGTAGATTACATCCAGTAAATTCAAACGCTCTGATATTATTGGCATAAAGGCCAAACTCATTATTCGGTCACCAATCCCAAATTATGTATGTAATCATGACATATTTAGTCCAAGTCTCATTAACACTATAACAACACCTAAGAGTGAATATCTATTGTCAGCATTAGGAATATTGCCCCATGACATTAATTTGCCTCTTTCTTATTAAATGAAACATGCCTAAAAGTATGCAATTGTTATAAATTAATAGAAATTTAATCAGATATTTATTGCTTGTACAATTGTACTTTATTAAGGAATAGTCTCATATATATTACTTATTAAGGTTCAATAAATATCCTTAATAGCAATGCTACTGAAGCAATCATTAGACCCTTTGGCCATGTCCATCATAATTAAGTCTCAACACAATACTCATTTTAAATACTCAGTTGTCTGTGCTCCTCGGCCACATGACTTCTGAAATCATTTTAATTCAAGATTACTTCTTTCTTCATCTTAAGATTTAGCTTGGGACATTTAAAAAAATCTATCCAGATGGATCAAAACAACTTGATGGATCATGTTTTCAAATGACGTCAAGCGAGACACAAATACCACCAGTGTTACCCCATGTAAAACGCCTGGATTCTTGTCCTTCATAAAACCTCTCTCTTCAAGCTTCCTGGACTGTTTCATTGAGCTAAAGTAATAGGTGTTCGAGTTCTCAGAACTAACATCTATGGCTGCTACATCATTAGTGTTTTCTGATGAATCTCAATGCTGCAGAGATAAGTGGGTTTTGTTACGGGCTGGTGGGCACCGAGATAAACTCATGGTGCAAGTAGCCCAGGCTGACCCTTCCCATGATTCTGATGGCGGGCTGGGCTTGGGGTGGTTCTTTTGGGAGGGCTGTTTGGCCACTGTGCCTCCTTACCGCCAAAGCAGCACTGAGAACCAGACCACAGGTCGTAAAAGCCACGCTCATAAGCCAAAGATCTCCAAAATTCCTTGGAGCTACGTAAAAGCTCCCAGTAGTCCTAGGAGGTTAAGTGTTACCATCTACATCGTATAGACAGGACACTGAAGCTCAGAAGCAACGTACCTACTAAGAAGTAAGCCTTGAATTGGAATCCAGAGTGCTCTGAATAACAACAGGGCTTTGGGTCTATTTGCTACAGTGAGTTTCATCTTCCCTGAGGAAACAATCCACAGTTTTCAGGTGGGAGTCTAATAAGTTCATGACTGTTGGACTCCCAGGACAATGAACACCCAAATATGGTTCCTTGGGGGCAAAAATATCTGATTTTAAAAAAGCATTTTATGTAGATGTTACTCTAATAAGCAATAATTGGCCTCCTAGTAGTACTGTCCATTAAGGGACATAGTCACATGGTCATAAAATGTTCAAGCCAGAAGTGGTTAGGGATATAATGAAACTCACCCCTTTTGCTCAAAGTTTCCCACAGGTATCTTAAAATACAACTGTGAGAAATCATGTTGGTTTGCTTTTCCCATGTTTCCCTTTGCCAGGGCTGCTTTAAGCAAAGAAAATAGGGTCTTGTTAGAAATTTTTCAAGCAAGTAAGAAAACAGAAAGACAGAAAACAGGAAAATATCTGGTATATTAGGTTAATCTGGGAGACATTCTTATTATGGAAAAATGTGAAATCTATGAAGCGTAAAGTAACCAAACTGAAGTCATTTGGAAGGTTTAAGCATTCCTGGCGGTGAGGGGTATCGCTCACCTCGTCTGCTTACTCTAAGTATGAGAATTTGCCTTACACTTCTTCCCCTGATACGCCTGAGAAAGCAGTCTTTAACAATCCCCGAAGGAGTTCTTTAGCATGTGATTTTTGAAGACGATAAATATGGAATGAACTGTATATAGCTCACCTAACATAGTACACTATGTCCATAGTGATATACGAATACATAGGTATAATGCATTTTTTAAGGTTCCATCATCTGCCTCTCCTCATTTATACAGTTTTTCATTAACACATATTCAACAAATATTTATTGCACATCTACCAGGCACTAGAGATAGAGGGTGAATAAGACATGTGATCTGAATTTATTAAAAATCTATTATTACAGAGGATGTTTGGAATAAGTAGTACCACCAGGTAAAATCTTGAGACAGTTGGAACTATATCGGACTACAGAAGGGGATTCACAATTTTTTTTTAAGATTTTATTTATTTGACAGAGAGAGCACAAGCCAGGGGAACAGCAGGCAGAGGGAGAAGCAGACTCCCCGCCAAGCAAGGAGCCCGATGTGGGACTCGATCCCAGGACCCTGGGATCACGACCTGAGCCAAAGGCAGATGCTTAACCGACCCGGCCACCCAAGTATCTCAGGGATCACAATTCTTAAGTAAAACATACCTAAGTAATCTGCCCTTTCTAAGAGATAAGCTTCATCTTTGCACTAAGGAAAACTTCCAAACACCTGAAAAACAGCCCCTCTGTTTAGACATCCTTGCTTGATATTTTGGCGTGCATGTCTCTATAACCGAACTGGGTAGAAAATTTTTACTTGGTAGCCAGTAAGGCAAAAGAAAGGTATCAATGGATGTTAACACAAATTTCATAATTTCTGCACCTAGGGAGTAGTTAGAAACAGACAACCTTCTCACTCCCTCCCCTCCACCACCTTGCTGGAAAGGTCTTAGCCTGACTAGACGCCATGGGAAAAATGTCTTTTATGCTAGCTTTAAAGTATAAAGGGCTTTGTGGAGAACATTTAGAAAGGTATATAAGGAATAAATTACAGAAATATCCTCTCACCATGGGAGTTTTGAACATGATGGCCCCCTTCACACCTCTGCCCATCAACCTACTGCTTTCAATTGGCACTTTTTAGAAGTCTCTTTTGTACAAAAGCAATGGGATTTTTTTTTTAAAGACACTTAAATAGAATCATGTTCTAGACATTCTGTCAATTAAATGTTAATGCCTTTGATGTCTTTTCATATCAGCACATAAAGATCAATCTCATTTTAATGATGAAATATTATTTCAAATATAGAAATACAAGAATGTATTTAATCCCTATTGATATATTTTTACAATTTTTCTATTTCTTTGCCATTGCAAGCGATGGTTCTGAATATACAAATGACATCACCTGAGTAGCCTTGAGAATGCATTTTTAGTGCATGGCTTTCCACAGAAGAGCTTGTTAGGAGAATTATGAGTCACAGTCTCCAACTGTTGATAGATACTGCCGACGTTTTCCCAAATGGCTCTGCTTCTTAGATCAGTGGTGCTATGGAGTGCTGTTGCCTTACATTATCACCAGTTCATGATACTATCAATCAATATGATGGGGTCATTAACTCATTATGGTTAATTTGCATTTCTGTGATTATGAATGTAGTTGAGAAAAATTTTTATGTATTTGCCATTCCTTTGTAATTCTTCCTCAAATTGCACTTTGAAACATTTGTGCATTTAAAAAAATGTTTCTTGTGTTTTTCTGGTTGATAATTTTGTAGTTCTATCATACTCCATAAATTCATCCAGTGTCTACTAAGCATGCTGAAGTTATTTCTCTGTCAATCTCTCACTTGCCTTTTGATGGTATTACTTGTGATAAAGAAATTCTGAATTTCTATCAAGTCAAATCTGCCATATTTTCTGATCTTCTGCCTTAGGAAGTTTTTACCATCTTTTATCATCTCAAGATGATCTTCATCTCAGGATGACATTTTTTAAGTCTCGATATTCCTATATTTTTGTATTTTTTTTCATGCTTTGCTCTTCTATTCATCAGATATTTAAGTCTTAACTAAACGTCTAATTTTATTATCCATTTGCCACAAGTTACTTATTGAATACTTTATCTTGTCCCCATTGATATGAAATGCTACATTTATCAAAAAAATTATTTCCGTAATACAATGTGCTTCCAGGATGTTTATCTTAGTATGATCTATGTTTTTATTCATGTACCAAGATCATGCTGTTACAATTACTGTAATTTTAAAGTATGTTTTGATTGTTGCAAGGACAATTCCTCCTTTTATTTTTCTAAATATCACTGACTACAGGGTGCGGATGAAATGGACAAAAGAGGTCAAAAGGTACAAAGTTTCACTGATAAATGATAGCTGTGTAATGTACAGCATGGTGACTTTAGTTTAAAATACTGTATATTTGAAAGTTGCTAAGACAGTAAGCCTTAAAAGTTTTAATCACAAGAAAAAAATTCTGTACTATGTATGGTGATGAACGTTAACTAGACTACTGTGGTTGTCATTTTGCAATAGATACAAATATTGATCATTATGTTGTACACCAAGAGCTAGTGTTACATGACAACCACATCTCAATGTAAAAATATTTTATTGACTATATATTTTCTCTAACATATAAACTTATCCATTTGCCAATATTCATTGTAGAAAGTGTTGGGACTTGGATTGGGCTTGCATTAAATATACAGAATTTTATGAGAATGAATATTTACAAGGAAAAATGTTTCCATTTGTTCAAGTTTTCTTTTAGGCTCTTTGGTAAAGTATTATAATTTTCCTTATATATGTTACACCTCCTTGTTAGGTTTATTTTCAGATATTTTATGGAATTCAGGGGGTGGTTGTTATAAATAGGCTCTTTTTTTCAGTACATTTTAAGTTGATTATTTTTGATATGCAAGAAAACTGTTGCATATGTATATGCATCTTATATCCAGCAACTTACTGGCTTCACAAAATTTATGTCTGCAAATACTGAGAGTTTATCTTCCTCCTTTCTGGTATCATTATTTCTGTACTTTTTTCTTATTACCTTGGCTAGGGGGCCTCAAGTACATTTTTTTTTTTTTTAAAGATTTTATTTATCTGACAGAGAGAGACACAGTGAGAGAAGGAACACAAGCAGGGGGAGTGGGAGAGGGAGAAGCAGGCTTCCAAAAGGAGCAGGGAGCCCGATGCAGGGCTCGATCCCAGGACCCCAGGATCGTGACCTGAGCCGAAGGCAGACGCTTAACGACTGAGCCACCCAGGCGCCCCAAGTACATTTTTTTTTTAAGATTTTATTTATTTATTTTAGAGAGAGAAAGAGGGGGAGGGAGCTGGGGGAGGGGCAGAGAATCTCAGACTCCCCACTGAGCACAGAGCCTGTAACAGGGCTCGATCTCCCGACCCTGAGATGAAACCAAGAGGGGGACGTTCAACCAACTGCGCCACCCAGGTGCCCCTGAGAACGGTGTTGAAGACTAGCGGTGAGAATAGATATTTTTCTGTACATCTTGACTTTAGTGGGAAAGGTATTAATGATTTACCATCAAATGTTTTGTTTTCTATAGGTTTCTGGTAGATAGCTGTTGTCACTTTTTGGAAATGGGTTTGTTTTAGTCCTTAGTGAATATTCTTAAATTAAGAATGAGAAATAAATTTTATCAAATGAAGTTTTTTAGGCATTCATTTAATCAAACGGATTTTTCTAGTGAATATTCTACTTAATCTATGAATTAAGGAACTGCATTTATCAGTTTCCTGATGTTAAACCAAAACTTACATTCCTGAAAAACACATGATGTGGTTACAATGTGATTCCTCAATTTGCTAATACTTTATTTAGATATTTGCATCTTTCTTCATAAGTGAGATTTCCCTAGTGTACATGTACCATGACCCTCACAGAAAAGGGTTGAGAAGCTTTCTTTCAGCTTCCATGCCACGGAAATTTTTATTTAACAGAGAAACATTCGGAGACCTGATTGTTAAATATAACTGGTCTATACCGCCATTTGAGTTTGGTATCTTCCTTAGCATTAGCATCTGTACACCCATGGTATATTTGTGGAAACTAAAAAATTAACTGTTAACTAACTACAGACTTCTCTAACGTACATGTTCAAACAAACGTCACAAATAATAGCTAGTGCTACTCATATCTATATTCCTTCCCTCCCACCTCTCTTATTTCAAGCACATTTCTTTAGTCCAAGCTAGCCTTCTTCCTACCACTCCATTGCAAAAAAAAAAAAAAAAAAAAAAAAAAAAAAAAAAAAATTCCGTACAAAAGCTACAACACAAAGACAATCCAAAGCACTAGTTCCAGCTATCTTCTCCGGAAGGACCTCTTCAGTCCGAGCGTACCGCTCTGTCTCTGCACTGCGTACTCTCTGTTCTGAAAAGCCAGGAAGTGGTTTGGAGGAGGAAGAGATTGAAGGAAAAGAATGATTCAAAATCAACCTCACTAAATGCAGTGTGGTACCCTGGATTGAATCCAGGAAGGGAAAAAGGAAACTAGTGGAAAAAAACAGGTGAAATCCAAATGAAGTCCATAGTTAAGAGTACTGTGCCAGTATTAATTTCTTAGTCTTAACAAATATACCACGGTTATACAGGTGTTAACGCTCAGGCAAATGGGAGAAGGATATAAGGGAACTCTTTGTGCAAGTGTTCCATAACCTAAACACTTTTCCAAAATAAAATATTTATATAGTTTTAGCCATAGATTTTGATAAGAAAACAGCAACTTTTAAGCTTAGTAGACCTGAAAAGAGTTTCAGTGTCAGCTTCTCTACCATGCATCATTCTACATCTTCCCTCACCAAGAGCCCAGCATTGCATTATTTATTTATTGTGTGCCTATGAAGCATGCGTTTTCCATGTTGATGGAAGAGGTTGTGGGTCATGTGTGCATTCACATAGGCATGTCGGAGTGGGTCTGCAGAAACCTCTTCGGAGATAAAGTTGCAGGAACAACAGTGATTCTAAAAATAAGACGATGGGCTACCAAGTACTCAGCATTATTTCTATGTGAAGTTCTATGCTGAAAACTTTACATGTATGATCTCATTTCATGCTCACAAGAGCCCTGAAACTTAGGTTTAATAGTTTGAAAGTGAGGGACCAGGCTCAGAAAATTAAGTCATGGGTACATGGCAGGTACTCAACACACATTAGTTTCTCTCCCGTAGCCCCATGTTTTCATTGCCTTACTGGTATACCTAGAAACAGTGGGGGTTTTCCATGCTTGTTTGTTTTTGGTTAGATTTGAGAAGCTAACAGAAACCTTATATTTGGGGTGTCTGGGTGGCTCAGCCGGTTAAGCATCTGCCTTTAGTTCAGGTCACCCCACCGCGGGCTCCTTGCTCAGTGGGGAGCCAGCTTCTTCCTCTACCTCTGCTACCCCCGTTTGTGCTCTAATAAATAAATAAAATCTTTAAAAAAATTCAAAAAAAGAAACCTTATATTTAACAATAATTTAAATAATATTGATAGAGCACTAGGCTCTGCTCTATGATATACAGATAACATAAATTTATATATATATAAACAAATATACATATGTAAACAGAATATGGACCGTTATATAATATGTAAGATATACATATGTGCAGACATATATAATAACGTACATATGTATTCACATAATTCTCAGAGTAGCTGGATGAAGTAGATATTGTTATCCAATTTTACAGATGCGCAACTAAATAACAGGCTCCTAATCCAATGCTGGTAAGAAGCAGGTCCAGGATTTGAACTCAATCAGGCTGGCTGTTGAGTCCAAGCTAGTAGCCACTACTCACTGTTTTTAAATCTGCTCTCGTGATGATAACATTTGGTATGGATTTTAAAAGCCATAACCTTATTACAGCTAAGATACCATGATGCCATGTGATAGAAAGGGAAGCCAGAAACTTCAGTGCCAAAAACTTTCAAGCTGCATTTCCCATGAGGTGTGCACAGCTTTCTGTTCAGCTCAAGCTGAGAACGTTCGGAATACCTAATTCCTTAAAAAAGGTGGGACATATTCTTTAATTGATGTGATTAATGTAGGAAGTATTTATGAATGTCTCATAGCTGAACTGTCCGTGTCCTTATTGACAGAATGCCAATGGAAGTCATTACTGGCTAAGGGGGTGACATTGCTGAGTGATGGTTACAAAAACCACATGATGAACCCTAGCCTTGCACTTGATTGAAATGACAGATGTTAAAATGACATTATTCTGATTGCTCTGGGAAATGCATCTGAAAGAGGTCAGGAGTGCAGACAGTTTTACCTTAGGTCATCATTAACTCAGGTTCATGGAGATAGCTTCAGACATAATCAAAAGAATTAATATGGTTTGGTCTGAATCCCCTCAACTTTATATTTTACTGCCTTTCAGGGGGGGATCTTTTGTCAGAAGATAGGAAGAACAGTGGGGGTGAGGGTAGGAAATGCAATTCCAAATTCAGGTATGAAATACTTTATATTTTAAATAAATCTTTAGCTTGCAAAGTGCCAACCTGCTATCTGTGGAGTCCAAAGTCAGCACTTTAACCAGATCATGCTGTAACCATTGCACAGATGTTTTCTTTAATTCAAGCGCACGGAATGGATACTTATCATTCCCGATTCACAGTATGTTCTTATTGTCCACGTGTGTGGCTGCTTTGTACTTATTTAGATGGCCATTTATTTTTTTTAAGATTTTATTTATTCATTTGAGACGCAGAGATAACAGAGAGAGAGAGAGAGAGAGAGAGTGAAAGCATGAGCAGGGAGAGAGGCAGAGGGAGAGGGAGAAACAGGTTCCTCGCTGAGCCAGGAGCCCGATGTGGGGCTCGATCCCAGGACCCTGGGATCATGACCTGAGCCGAAGGCAGACGCTTAACCATCTGAGCCACCCAGGTGCCCCAAGTTGGCCATTTATTTTAAATAAAAGAAGGACCTGTAACTCCACTATTCAAGGGGGGAAAAAAAGCAAAGTTCTTGACAAGAACCAAAAAACAGCTCTGTGATCTTCCAAGACCCTCCCCCTAGCTCCCTGAAACTAAACATCACCTTGAATTCCCTGATCACCAGCCCTTAACTTTCTCTTTGTGTGATTTTTATTCTATATTTACTCCTTAAAAAATTCACATTTTCATATTACTGTTTTTCACTTTATGAGAAAGTATCATGGCATATATAATCTTCTGGAACTCCTTCTACTTCATATATTGCTAAGATATGCCTATATTTTTTGCATGACACTACACTGCATTTATTTTGGAGTTGCTATAGAGTTCTATGCCCAAAGTTTGTACATCTACTCTTCCCCTAAAGGTAGTACGTTGCTTTCAGATTGTGATTTTTTAATCCCTCCTGTGAACACCGATGCCACAAATATTACTTTGCTCTATATATGCAAGTGTTTCTCTGGAATATGTGTGGATTCCTAGGTGTGGAATTGCCCGGGCACAAGTAATGAGAGTTCAACTTCAGGAACACTCATTTTCCCAAGTGATTGTGTCAACCTCTATATGCATTCACAACGCATGAAAGGTCCAGTGGTTCTAAGCCCCCCAACACTTGATATCTGTCAGATATCTTAATTTTGCCAAATGAATGGGTAAAATGGTCTCTTGATTTAAACTTCATTTTTCCCCCCTGATCATTAGTGATGATGAACATCTATTCACAAAGGAAGAAGTCACTTTTAAGTGACAAGAGTAGCAATTTTAGAAATTTAATTTTTTATATTTATTTATGGACAAATCTCAGTTAAATATGAGTTAACCATAAAAGGAAATCTGGTGCCCAAGGCAGGGGTGGGGAGAGGGGAGAATGATTCCTACCTTCCTAACAGAGCAATCAGGAAATTACTGGAAGGTTCATAGAAACTTCTTTGCTAGATAAAACCTTTCCTGAATTCCCTTATCTCTCACCAGCAGCATAAAAAGTTAGTAGACCTTTGTGTATTTTTTGTTTTCCTCTGTATCTTGATTTCATATGTCTGTATGTGAAGAATTCTGAGACAGGTTGACAATCAGGGTCTCTATAGCTGGGTCGAGCCCCCATGCAGAATTCCAACGCTCTTAGGTAGCTAGATTTTCTGAAGCAGCATCGCTGTCCTGGGAATTTTAACCTTAAAATGTTTACAATCCACAAATTTTCTCAGCTATGGAAATATTTCATTATACTTTATTAATTTAGATTAAGAGCCAGCAAAATGTTCTGAAAAAGAGTAAAACATTTTAGGATCTGCATGCCAGATGATCCCTGTTACGACTACCTAGCACTTCCTTGGCACAGGACAGGAGCCACGGATAACACAGACATGAATGAATGGGATGATGTCCCAATAAAACTTTATGTAAACACATAGTGGGCTAGCTTTGGCCCACGGGCCATAGTTTGCTGACTCCTATTTAGTTCACCAGATATCCTCATGGCCTTGTAGATCCCAAATATGTTACTAGTCCATCTACTAGCACAGTACTCAGTCTTTTAAAATCATCACTATGTATTGAACACATCCTTTCTGATATCGTCTGTTGCAGTATATTGACTGTATTGTAATATGCATTTATGTCTCAGGCTATTTCTTTCTAAGTAGCAAGAAAGCTACATCTCAACTTTTCCTCCCTCCCTCCCTCCCTTTCCTTCCTTCCTCTTATCCACCCAACCATCCATCTATCTATCCATCCATCCATCCAACCATCCATCTTTCTCCAGCTCACTCAATCATTCATCACGTGTTTGTTCACACATGGAACATTTAGTGGGTGACAGCTGAGTGTCAGGCATTGAACTCAGATTTTGTCATCGTCCTCAGGAATTACACAACAAAGCCAAGAGAGGTATAAAAACTTGTGAATTCAGTAAAGCCTAGTACCCAACACATGGTTCACCTCTGAGCTTGTTAAAAGTTCAGAACGGCAGACCCCAGCCCAGACCTACTGAATCACAATCCGCATTTAAAAGATTTGCCTATGTGTGCACACTAAAGCTTGAGAAGCCCTGTAAAATAGTACTGTCACAGATGTGTAGACAGCCAGTGTCATCGTGGGGCACAAGGGTAGCAGAGGTCACTTCTCCCCAGCTGGAGTAGGTTTTTTTAGCTAAGTTTCATAGGGGATGATGGCTGAGCTCAGTCCTATGTCAGGTACAGATGTGCGCCAGGGGGCTAAGAAGTAAAGGTAACGTAGGAAAAAGGGAAGTGAGCCCTGACCTTGCTACAGTCCTGAAACAACTCAGTGCTCTTGGAAACCACAAGGAAGTCATGGTGGATGAGAGATATCCCAAGACAATACGGGAATGTGTGTGTGAGTAATAGTCTGGCCAACCACTGGGTCACTTGGGAACTGGGAATCTATTCTATGGGTCCATGGTTTACTCCTAGCTGCAAATGAGAATCTCCTTGGGAACCTTAAAATCACAGATACCACCCTTCCAGACTCTGATTCAATTGGCCTGGGGTGAAAAAATTTTTTTAAGTTCCTCAGATAATTCAGGTATGCAGAGTGGGTTTGGACCACTGTTTAGGGCATTGGGAAGACCGGGACAGGTATTACCTAAGAGAACCGGGTGAGATGATCATTCTGTTGGTGTCCTGAAGTCATGCAGGAGAGACAGTGTGGGGGTGAGCCAGGGCAGAACTAAAACAGCCAGGCAGATGGTGTACCTGCAAGAGAGTAGGCTGGGGTCACCCCACAAGGAACGACGGGGCCAGGGGAAAGCTGAAGAGCATATGCCCACCTAAAAGCGTCGAGGCACAAATTTGAAATTCAACTTGTCTATGAGCCAGATCTAGCCAGAGGATCACCAGTGTACAACCCCTGGCATAATAATGCAATAAGGAAATTAAAAGGTTAAGAAGACAGCATTAATGGACTTTGAAAGTTACCTATAGTAGCAGAGGAAAGAAGGGAAGTGAGTTAAATGAATGGTGGTCCCATTCACAAAAGTAGGGACCAAAGCAAGGAGGGAAAAGGTTGGGGGGACAGATCAAAGTCCAGTTTAGGGCATGTGGAGTTTGAGGTACTTGTGGGACTTGAAACAGACAGTTAAATATCCCCCTTGTGCTATGCTGGAGATTTGGGGTTGGAATTAGATTAAGGAGTTGCCAATGTGTAAATGTTGGCTGACACCAGAGGAATGGGTGAGAATCTCTTGAAGGGACAGGTACCAGCATTTCAGGGGCTGGAAGAAGCCCACCAAAGGCTGAAGGAGAACGGTCAGTGGGGTGAAGAGCAGCAAGGGGGTTGTGATGGAACATGGGCCAAGGACGAAGACAGAGAGAGGGTCTGCTTTCCTCCACGTGTATATAAGGGCATTCTTTGTTACATGCTTTCTTAATATTGTTCTTAATATGAGAGATACAGCCTAATTAGCCTAATCATTATACTATCCTCCAGTCTGGAATACTCCAAGACCCATAGAATTTTAGACTAGTAAAGACCAGAGACTGACCTACCATGAACTTCCCCAATACCCCCTCCATACTTTTCCTTACAAATGGTTGTCAGATCCCAACTTAACATTACCGATACATGCCATTTCCTTACAAAAGAGCTCTCATATTATGCAAAAATCTACAAACCTAAAAATTGTAATATTTATTGAACACTAATGGACATACAACACTAGACACTGCGGATGACAAGCCTGGTTCAACACTTATCTAACAACTCCATGTACTAGGCATTAGGGATATCAAGAAGAGTGAAACTGGGTCCCAGGTCCTTAAGGAATGCATAACCTAGTGGTGGATCACCAAGAGCCTTCCATATAATATGTCAAGCGCAGCAGTGGCATGCACCTGTGTGATGACAGCTGCCTGGCCTCACCTCATCTGACCTGGTCTGAGGTTCTGGCCGTGGCAAACATCAAAAGCTTTCTGAAAGACATTGTACCTGAGCTGAGTGATCAGGGTGATATGGAATAAGGGAAAGAAAAGAGGGTAAGAGTTTTCCAGGCAGTGGGAATGAGATGAGCATGGAGGGCTGTGTGTGGAATGAAAGGCAGTCTGATATCAATGGGAGGTTCACTTGGTTGACCAAGAGACTGGAGAAAAAGTCCACTGGACCATTTGATGTGTTAGCCCAGGAAGTTGGGATTAATCAAATCAAATGTATCAATCTTAGTACCCTTGTTCACACAAAAGCTAATGCAGAAATCCATTAAGTGAAGGAAGATAGAACTTTCAAGTTAACACACCCATAGCGCAATGTTATAATTTGCATTATTGGTCAATTTCTGGGGTGTCTGTGGAAGATGAACTTGAAGGGGCAAGACCAGAAGCAAGGGAATCAATTAGGTTGTTGAAACTTTCCTTGGGACAAAGGATGAGGTTCTTAAACTAGAAGAGTTGTAAGAAGGCGAGGAGAGAGGGAAGGTCACCAAATAAAAACGGCGGGTGGGGAGGCAGGACTCTATGACTGATTGATAGAGAAACCGGGAAGCAAAGAGGACTCCCAGAAGACGTCCACGTTTGACTCAAGCAAAGAAATATGAAACACTGCCTAGAAAAACTTCTAAGTGAGTCAGCAAGACAAATGTGCACAAAAAGAACACAAAGCAGGGCACCATGGGACAAGCCTGACAAAAATGAGGAAGAGAATCATTTTCCTCCACAGAAAAAAATAGAAATAGGCTTGCATTTGCTCAGAAGAGCTGAATGAAAGCAAAAAGGCAAAAAAGAAAAAAAAAAACACCTGAAATAGGGTTCCCTCGTTTTATTTTATAACCATGTAGTTTCAAACGCTACACTCTAATGAAGAGGGTGAAATAGGTTCAAAATACTCAGATTGTTGGCTTGCAAGTGTCATGTACAAACTTTCATTCTGATTAATATAATTGAAGTGTTAAATGTGTTTCTGGTAAATTGCAATCAAATCAGTAAAATGGTATTCAATTTTTGAACCAATCTGTCAGAAGTTCTATGGGTAATCTGCCAACAGTGAATTGAATTGACACAGTGTAAGTGCACATATGACTGTTTAATAAACAGGTAAATGGAGACATTGAAAAGTTCAATCCCTTGATGAGGGAGAGTCAATACTTGACTATCAAATAGACCACCAAGGTCCTAATAAACCAGCCTGATGTTGTCCCTGGTGACGCCTTTGTAAAGTGGAACAGATTTAATTAAGTTCTAAATCAACGTATTGAGAGGCACCTAGGTAGGTAATAAAAAATTCACTACTTCATTCTATCCTAATTCGCCACAAACGTTAGCTATGGACTCAAAAAAATCTTGAGACTCTCCATAGGGTTCATTCTGCCGAATATAAAGCATAGTTTCCAGCACAGTACGTTAATTGATAAATTCCTGTCCATGTCTCTGTTTTTCCAAGCCAGACATGTCAGTAGTAAATGCACCACCCCTGCCTTCCAATTCTGTTTTCCCCCATCATCTCCCCTTCCTCTTCCCCATCCCATCCACGTCTCCAGCTCCTCTTAGTTCTCCTTGGCATGCAGGCTTTAAAATAGGGACACAGGGAAGTACCCTGTCCCCTCTGAGAAAATAGCATTTGCATCATTATTCAACAATAAACACCAGTAACTAGTCACCGAGTTTCCCCTCCATGCCAGGAAGATGATGATGAAAAATCCAGTCAGGACCCTGCCTTCAGGGAGCTTACAGCCTAGTATGGGAAAAACCAATCAAAGTAAAGGTATCAAATGCTATGAGAGGAGGAGTGCAGGGTCCCAAGAAAGCCCACAACACAGGTGCCTGGCCCAGTCCTACTGGGAGGGGTGTGGGTGTGTGTGCACGAGAAACTTCTGAAGAGATTAACTACTAAACCTAAATATTTTCTGCACAGATGTTATGATACTACTCACAAGAGAGGTTTGGGGTTTCGCTGGTTTTACAGCAATAATTATGATTTTCATTAAAGCCTCTTCACAAAAGAACCACAGTGTTAGGTGTAAAGGGAAGTTCTGAAGGAGCTGGTTTGTTCCCTTGGGTGAGAGAAGAACATCCCAACAGCACCTACTATGTGTCAGGAACCGTGCAGGGCCATTTTTAAAACGTGACTGAATTCAGTCCTCCAACTCTGAGATATGTATTACTATTCCCACTTGCAGATAAAGAAACCAAGGCTCGGAGAGTAAAGTGACTTGCCCTGTGTCACACAGGGACTCGTTTGCAGGGCTGCCTGCTCCCAAAGCCCACACTGCGTGCCCTGGTCGCAGTGGGCACGACAGGGTGGGCCCTTTGATGGGGGCGCTGTCACTAGTGCAGACAGGTGGAATTCAGACGAAATGACAACCTTCTCAAAAACCAACTTTGCTGCTTAATAAAGCCACTTTTTCCTAAGTTAATGTAACTTTTAACTGACAGCTCCTTAAACACGAGGTAACACATGCCTAAAATTTGGAAATGATTGTCATCTTTATTCAACTTATGGGATTCTCATGGGGGAAGGGCGACATTAATCTATTAGACTTTCTGAACCCCCAAAGAAATCTAATACGAGAGACCTGAATGTCTGAATCACATGAGTGGACACTGGAACAACAAATTTTAATTCATGATGTACAAAGCTATTCCTAAGTACCACCATTAAATCATAAAAAATGTTTGAGACAGCTAAAGATTATAGATAGAGCTGAAAAATGTTCAGACAATGTTGAGCGCTGGTAGTTATTACCTACCTAGTAGTAGGGGAAAGGCAGACCAATTGCCTAGTCTGTTTAAGAAATATCTATTACTTAAACCTTTAAATTGATTTTGGTAAGTTAATATGCCTATCACACTATGCTTTGTTCTACAAATGACTTGCAGAACTCATGGCTCACTTCTAATAAATGTAGGATTTCTTAGTTTATCATTTGTGTGCCAGTTTCATTGCTGTGTACATTTTTCCTTAACCTCATTTTCCTTCTTTTTTTTAAGATTTTATTTATTTATTTGAGGGAGAGCGAGATCAAAAGAGAGAGAGAGTATGCGTGCGCATGAGCAGGGGGAGGGGCAGAGGAAGAGGGAGAAGCAGACTCCCCGCTGAGCAGGGAGCCCGATGTGGGACTCGATCCCAGGACCCTGGGATCATGACCTGAGCCGAAGGCAGCCGCTTAATGGACTGAGCCACCCAGGCGCCCCATTTTCCTTATTTCAAATTAATCTTGTTTTTATGGAGTATATGCATCCTTTCTGTTGCAAGGAGAGTATACGGGAATACAGTAATTTTTATACAGATTATCTACTTGGGTGCCACAGTAAATAAGATACTATAGCTAAATTTTCAGTCAGTATTTTCTAACCCATCACTCTTTAAAAGCCAAATTATTTACTATGAGTGACATAAGGGGAGGGGAGAAGCAGGCTTGGCAAAGGGCAGAAACTAAGGCAGCTCTGGAGGACCAAGAGGCAGGAGGCAGTGAAACGATCTCTTCAACAAGAATAGTCTGGCCAGAACAAACAGACTAACAGCGCGGAAGGGTGGCTGCAGGATACCGGCTGCCACTGGACACTGTCCCGCCTGGACGCTGACACTACTGATTGCATGAATTCAAATCAGCCCTGTGCCTTTTTGGGATTCACTCAAAAGACGACGTCCTAGGTAGGACCAATGTCACGTACTCACCTTCTGGTTGCCTGAGGTGGGAGAAATGGGTACCCCCTGCCCCAAGCAGGGACTTTTGCTGGTGAACACTGCTGCCACCAGGGTTCATTCCATTTGGGGGGTGCCAGAGCTCTACGAGTGGATGAGCATTTTGAATATTAACGCAGAATCCCAGCTCCATCCTGCTGGATGCAGACTTCTGAATTCCATCAAGAGTCAAACCCTTTTGACATTCTCGTGAACACGAAGAGGCTGGGCAGCCAGAAAGCTGATCAGTCTCACTACAAGACTTGAATGAGATCAGCCAAAGAGTCCTCCTAGCTCACAGGTATCTAAGCAAGATGGACCATTATGTACCTTACTGGGAGGAATACGATGTAATTTGGGGAATAAAAACACACCTCCGCTGGACAGGAATCAAGGAGTTGGAGGGCCCGTGGCTAAAGAGTCCATCAAATACTTATTAACAGTCATCTCAAAGCTTCAACTGGGGCTCTGTGTATTTGACGAAGAGGTCATTAATGAGTGGGGGGCTTAGCAGTGGACCCTTTCTTATGCCTGGCAGGCCTTTAGTTTCACAATTTGAAAGGAAGGAGAGGGAGAAGAAATAATATCGCTCTCCATAATTATGCAAAGTACCATCTCCAATGTATGGAAAACCACCTTCTCCCCTGACAGAGTTCAGGCTGCAGCGTCTCTGGGAATTCACGTTTGTCCTGGAGAACTCCAGGTATGTCTATTGGGTTTAGCTGCTCTTCTGGTCTCTGATGTAACCACAGCAGAGATATCTAAGCAGGAGTATCCTTAAAACTTCTGTCTCTTGCAGAGAGCACTCAAGAAGACTTGTCATTTACCAAGGTATCTTCAACGCACACACCCTTAACAAAAGGTTCCCATACAGTGGTGCCACTGGCCAAAGTTTTCAGGAAACAGAACAACCTCCAGTAACAATGGCTCTAGTTGGGGTGCCCTAGCGGTGCCACTATAATCATGCACAATGTGGGTCCATCAAAAGCTGTTCAGAACTCCCTTTTCCCTTGCCTTCCTCTACTGAATGGGCTCAAGGACGGGTGTATCACCTCCTCAGTTGCCAGTGCAGCCCGGGGTGGCCATGAATCACAGTCCTGGCCAATAAGTAGCTGCCAAGCCCTGGGGTGAACGTTCCTTATCAAATAAAATGAAGACGTGTGCTTGATGACAGCACTTCTCTCACCCATTCTCCTTCTTCCTGCCTAGAGCAAGGACTCAATATCTTTAATCACAGCAACGATCTTGCATGTTTGGGAACAAGAGGCACAAGATGTGGATGACCGAGTAGGAAGTTCTAACAAACCTAGTACACTGATGGCACCATTGGGCCACCGACCCACTCCTGGGCTATCTACCCTCAGATATCACGTTGCATGAAGCACATTGACCCTGACACATTTAAGCTTCTGAGTAGGGGATTTTGTTACTTGCAACAAAATGCAATCCTAACTGAGCAGCATCTCTAGGTTTTTCTAACATGGGTGACTCTTGTGATAGTAATGTCCCTGGCAACAGCTCAGTAGCATACTTATTTTAGAGAGAGAGAGTGTGTGCGTGGCCATGAGTGGGGGGGGGGAGCAGAGGGAGAGAATCTTCAAGCAGACTCCCTGCTAAGCGCCCCTTATTTTGTTTTAACTGGCTTGTTTTGAGCTGCTCCCAACTGTAAACTGGAAAACAAGGAGTAAGAAAGTAAAATCAAACAGGGCGCCTGGGTGGCTCAGTCAGTTTAGCGTCCAACACTTGATTTCAGCTCAGGTCATGATCTCAGGGTCATGAGGTTGAGCCCCACATTGGGCTCTACACTCGTGTGGAGCCTGCTTAAGATTCTCTCTCTCTGCCCCTCCCCACCCCTGGGTGCATGCTCTCTCTCTCTCTCTCCCTAAAAAAAAAAAAAAAGAAAGAAAAAGAGAGAGAGAGAGAGAGAGATAACTTTTTCTTTCAGTTTTTTGTATTTATACAAATTATTTTTAATTACACAAACTGTATGATTAAAATATAGTGATAATAAATTTAGTTCCATTGATGGTGAGAATTTTTCAAATTGTTTTTCTTCTTAACATCAATCATACTTTGAGACTGCAACCCATTACTATAAACCAATAATTTCATTCTTTTCATATTATGCCCTCTTAAAACTTCATTTTCTCCCTGAACTTGGTCAAAGTTATGATCAAAACTATTGCAGAAATCTGTTTTGACTTTAAAAATGCATTTTTCCAACAACTGAGATACAGAAAATATGAATCAAGCCTTGTCATTTAGGAAAAAAAATCCATTTTAAAAACCTGTTTTTCAATTCCTGTACTTCTAGTTTTATTTGATCAAAATGTTTCCCCTTATAACACCTTGTAGTCTTAATGCCTGCTTGCAGTAGCTTTTAAATGGGAAAATTCTGTGGTCTTCTCTTGGAACCCCGAAAGAGTTCTGGGTATCAGTCTAAAGACCTAAGGGCAAAATGGCTTCTCTGTCGGAAGGCGGCTGTTCAATACCAAGAGTATACAGTAAAAAAAAACAAAGGAATTAATTGTCCTCGGTTTTTTGTTTTCGTTTTTATTTTTAATGATGTGCTTGTTATTTTAGAACAATTTGATTTCATTAAACAGAGGGGCAAAAACTCAGTTTGTTGTGTGCCTTAATTCATTATAGCTTATAAACAATCCAGGCCAAGTCCAACATGGATATATAGTAGGAGATATGTATGATTTGCTTCTAAGTTGAAATTTCTCAGACACTCACTGCAAAGAAGACTAGAGTCTCCATTTGGAAGTTGAATTTGGCCGATACATCTGCTAACATTTGCAATCAACGAAGGCCCGCTGTTAAGTAGTAAATTTAAAAGGGTCATCCTGAATTTTTATCTCCAACTGTGCTGATATATAAATTATTCATTTAATGGCACCTTATTTGTTTCATAGAGGAAAGAAAACAGGAAATACCACTTTATTTCAGGTTTTAGGATTCAGGTGCAATTTCCAAATTTTATAAAATTAGCTCCACATTATTAATGTCTCTTCATCTTACAGAACACAGAGCCTTCTCATGCTTAGAACACATGGAGGAAACAAAGGGAAAGAAACACACCTAGGCTGAAGGCATCATATGAACAGAACAGATGTACCTGCCAGCCCAGGTGCGACAAATAGAGCTGAAATTCCTAGTTAGGAATTTGTTCCCAAAAATGACTCTGGCTTTCAAATTCCAAAAATGTATCTATTCTTAAATCTTCCAAGGTAGTTCACCCATAGGGATTCCATGAGAAAGAAAGCCATTTCCCAACTGTAAAACAGTATTAAGAAGTGTCCAAATGTAGTTGTTACTGACTTTCAAGCTTCTCTACAAACTTAGTATCCCTAAACAAAGATAAATTAGGAAAAGACTACCATATTGGGGTCGGGGGGAGAAAAAAAAGAGAATGAGTATGTTCATAAGGATAAGACTGGTAGTAAAACAAGAAAATATCAAGAATAGAGGCCAGAAGTAAAATTCCTGGATCCAAATTTAGCTGTAGTATACTGGTTCTCAACCATGGTCAAGATCAAGAGCCTGAGCAATACATGGGAACTTATTTAAAATGTAAATTCTCAGGCCCAACCCCAAACCTACTTAATTAGAAACTCTAGAGATGGTGACCAGCAACCTGTTCTAGCAAACCCTTTGGGTGATTTCGGTCCTTGTTAGGGTTTAAGAAGCGCTGATCGAGTATTTACCAGCTATACGTGATCTTGACCATGACAATAATTCTGAACCTTGGTTTTTCTCACTTATAAAAGTGGAGGGGAAGCAGTACACAACAGTCTCTCTCTCTCTCTCTCTCTCTCTCTCCCCCTCTCTAACTGTAAGAGGTCAGTGAGTTTTAGCTCTAGATAGGCCATTATGGATTTAAAGATACCAATGTTTTTAAGTGATTACTTTGTGTGGATTGGTGTGAGGACCTATTCCTTTTCTGTACACAGTGATTTCACATACATGTCATTTTACCCTCATTTATGCCCTTGAGATAGGAAAGGCAGGAATTATAGTCTTCTTTCCACCTATATCCAATAAATATTAATTACCCAGCCACCATGTGCCCAGCTGTGTGCTCGAGGCTGAGATAGAATGTGAATGAGATAAAGGCGGCCCTACCCCCCAGGAGCTGACATTCTCTTTTAATTCAACTCAACCAATGAGACACACAGTTCCTCATAAAATCTGTAATAGCAGTGAAAGGGCTTATTGAAAATACAGATTCTTTTGGCCAGACTTCCTAAGAATTAGATTCATTCATATTAAGCTGGAGCCCTGGAATCTGAAGCACTGAAACTTCACCAGATGATACAGATATGTGTGGTCCAGGAAAAACATGGAGAAAAGCCAACCAAGCACATGTATCCACATGTGTAAGAACAAGTCCTTATGAAGCAGGATGAGTCTCATCATGGGAGGAATTCAGGAGGATATGGGAGGAGACCATTCTGTGACCAAGGGATCTCTATCAGGCTGGTCTCCAAGGATTACACATCAGTGGTTTAAAAACAACCAAGACAGAAAAGCAGAAAGTGGTTTTTGTCTTTGTCACTCAGGGTTCCTGACTTACGAAGGCCACCATCTTGAATGCTGCCATCTGCTGTGACAAAAAGTAGAGAAATCTCTGAGGGTTTTGCACCAACAATTAAAGACGTGGGTAGATGAGAGATGATGAACTCTGAAAAACAAACTGAGGGTTCTAGAGGGGAGGGGGGGAGGGGGATGGGTTAGCTTGGTGATGGGTATTGAGGAGGGCACGTTCTGCATGGAGCACTGGGTGTTATGAACAAACAATGAATCATGGAACACTGCACCAAAAACTAATGATGTAATATATGGTGATTAACATAACAATAAAAAAATTAAAAAAAAAAAAAAGACGTGGGTAGGAAACAATGAGTGCCCCTTCCTTTCACAAATGCCCATCCAGTATTGGACATGTGACTCTTACCCATACAGGGGCTGATAAAAGCAATCATACCCACAGAATTAGACAAGAACAGGGAAATCCATGAACAGCATCATCTTGAAATCATTTTGGCCATGACAAAACCGAGCTTTAGCAATAAATAACTTCCTCAGAGTAAGAGTCAGTAAATACCTCGAGAAAGATTCATTCTCCAGTGTTTCCTATAGCATCCATTACAAATGAAACTAAAACTCCAGCCCATCTGGAAGGACTCTGTTAAAAGACTGAATGAATTCAATACATTCGCTTTTTGTGAACCATGTTTTAGGAGCTAGGGATTCAAAGATGAGTAAGACATCAATCCCATCTCCAAAGAACACACACTCCCCAGGAAGAGACAGTCATGGCACAGTAAATATAGGACACCTCAGACTGTAATGAGTAATGGACCAGAAGGATGAATGTGAGAACTAAGTGGCATCAAACCACAATAGGGGAAATTAATTTTGCAGGGTAAGGGAAGGGTCACAGAAGACTCCATATTTGACGTGAACCTGGAAGAACAAGCAGAAGTTTTGCTTTAGGAAGAAAGGAAAAGAACACTCCAGGCAGAGGTGACAGAATGGATATACAGCTGAGGGCCTTATTTTAGGAATTGGGAGGAGCCCTGGATATTTTTTCTTTACGGTGTCCTGAGGTCAAGAGTGTCAGAAACATTCAAAGTACTTTGGAATTTCAGAGTGAAGGACCTAGAATGGTATACCAGGGAATTTTTCCTTTTCTTTTCCCAAGTTGAGATGCTGATTAAAATTTTTAAGTAGCATAGTAATATTTGGGTGAGAGAGAAAATTGAGGCAATACAGAAAGAATGGGGCCAGAAAGAATTTAGGATGATGATTGCAGGCTAGATCAAGAAATCACAGTAAAGACAGGGACTCTGGTTATCTGGGCCAGTAATCCTAAAATCACAAATGATCTTCTAAGACAGATATCACTATCAATCAAAAAGACCATGAACATGGATAGAAAGGGACATAAAACATCGATCCAAGAACCAGCTGTACAAATGTTTGAGGACTCAGGTGATCAGGCATGAGGGTAAAGGAGGGCAGGTAAGGTGGTCTACAATATTCACGAGCCCATTAGAATGTTCCAAATAACCTCCGTATTACAGGATTTGAACTGGACAACATCCAGACTAAGGGTCTTTAGAGATCTTTTGAACAAAAACCCATCATGTGATAAAAATGCAAGTGCAAAACTGCTTGTCTAAGGACCAATTCATTCAGATTTTAGCAGACTCAGTTCTAAAATCTAGGTCCAATAATAATTTTATCATAGACTTGGCTCGCTTTATGTAGATGTGATCATTAAAATACTCTTCACAGCAATGGTTCTTTGATTGCCTTTCGCCTCCACTCATAGTCAAGTCCCTGAGACCAAGGAGGCTTTCCCTATTTCCTTCTGCAAAAAAATAGTTTAGAGGATTCTCATAGGAGCCATCACGTCCTGTGAGTATGTGTACAGAAGAATGTACGTATTCAAAAGCTCAAAGACTAAGAGTTTTGATGACTAATGATGTAGAAAATCCTTAAAAGTTGCTTATACCATCACCTCTTGATTATCCTATAATGGATGATCTAATTTCCATGTTATCCATGCTCTCTGTATCTGTTTTTCAAAAGAAGGCTTCAGCAGAGAGGAAAAGAAATACATTTTTGCAGTCAATTCTTCAATTTGCTAACAGTTGGCATATGTATGAAACAGGATCCTGGCATCTAACTAATGTCTAAACTCCTCACTGAAAAAAAAAAATCTAATGGCAGCTGTGGCATCTGTATGCTTCCTCTTGTTCTCTAAAATGGGAGACCAAAGTATAAAACATTTGATAAGATACATAAGCAATTTGATACTTTTCATAAAATATAAGTAAGTCCATGAAGCTGGCATCATGTGGCACCAATAACTAGAGCAAATGTTAAAATTCAACATGGAAATGTGTCAAACCCATGCAATGACCCATACATTTAAAGAGTAAGGGTTAAAACTTGGTGGTAACAAACTCGAAGAGTCTGCCCTACCATGCTGGTCCCTTCCCATAGGCAATTTCAGCCATGCCACAGGAAGAATTACCACCTATTTAGAGTTGATTTAAAATTTTCTGTCTCTTCTGAACTTCACGTCCGATTTGCTTTTTGTGATGAAAATCAGACTAGATTTAAAATTTAAATCTCAATTTAAATTAAGGGACATTGCCACCAGCCAAAAGTTCTATGAGTATCACACCTCAGTTTCTTCAAAATGACCGCCTCTCTTCCATTAGGTAAAATCATTACTATCAGCAAGGAAGGACAGAGAGTTGAGAAACTCAAGTTGAGAACAGGAGTCTGATAATAACTCAGGAGGGAAGGAAAGGACGGACCTATATATTAGCAAATTTCCAAAGAGCTGTGTGAAAGAGGAACTGATAGGCTTTTGAAAGCATCCAAATTATAGGTCAAATGTTAAGGTTTTTGTCTACTGGAAAATTTTTCTTCTTCAGTCCAGCAGGTCACCCGATGCATATGGCTCTGTGTGTAACTTGGACCATCACGCTTCAGTATTTTCCAACTGCCCCCTTGGCATCTCTCCTTGGGTACTCCAGAGCCATTCATCCACATCCAAAATCACAGTCATGACCTTTCTTTGAAAGCCTACTTTTGGTTTTCTATTGTATCCCATAAGGACACCACACATATAGCTAATCAACCAGAAATCTGAGCACTTTTCCCTGAGATTGCTCTCTCCTTGCTTCCCGTATCCAATCCATGATCCAGTCCTAGCAAAATACATGCCTCCTTCCCAGTCTAGGCTGAAATTCTTCCAACACTCTTCCATTGCTGTTAAAAGTCTGGTTTGGACTTGGCAGGATCTCAACATTGCCTACTGCTCAGGCCTTACCTTTCTTCATTCTATCTGAGACCCTTGTTCCACTTGGCTTCCTTTCAGTGCCTTCAATACCCCAAGCTACTTCCCTCCACAGTTTTCTACATAGGCTCTTCAGGGCCTTGGAATACTTCTACATAAGGATGGACGTTGCAAATCTATAGCAATACCCAGAAGGAGCCTCTGACTGAGAACTTTATAAAGACAGCATCATTAACTGATAGCGATTAAGCTGTGTCTTGAAAAGACAGCCAACTACATCAGTTTAATAGTTAATATAATCATGAACATAGTCTATAGAGTGTATATGGCACAGAATATAGCAGAGAATAGGCATTTGTGGCACAATTACCAATGACGTATAGTCATCTCCCATCTGCTCAAAGTGTTACTAGTGGTGGTTTTCAGATCATGTACTTTTACGTTTTGTACCAAAAATTTTAAAGGTGCGATCTGTCGTCCTATTTGCAAACTCATTAAAAAATGTTTTAGCCTGCCTAGAATATAAAGCTTGAGGGAGAGCTGATCAAACAACAGTGCTATGGTTCCTGGACAGCTGAAGGAGAATGGAAAAGCAAAGAAGATTCAAAGTGCTCTAAAGCCAGTTTGTTTTGGAACTGGATGACGTCCAGGACCTTTATGTGTTTCTGTTTTTCCCTTCATCTCCTAATTCTCTAGGAGATCTTGATCTTGTCAAGGTGACTTGGCCAACCAAAATACCTTTCAGGGATGTAACTTCTTGAACAGATGGATAGCTGGAGGGACTGGGACACCTTTTCCAAACCTAACAGCATTTTTTTTCCCAAAAACAAATAATGAAACACAAATATACAGGTGTGACATTAAGACTATGATGAAAAAAAAATTATTACACGAAACAATGAAATACACCACTGAAAGCTGAAATCTAAGATCGTACAAAGCATGGTGTCTCTTTTGATGGGCTGGCTCCTCCATAAATGGAAATGCAAATGATACTGGCCCCTGTCCCTGAAAGTCCTGTCACTCCATCTCCCCACTGCCCCATCTTACTCCCCCTGATTTGAAGACCAAGCTAAGTATCTTCTCTGGTTGGCAAGAGACCTTTGGTAACACTTTCTCATTAGAGAAAAGACTTCCTGCTTTGACTTTAGACAATGTCTCTGTCCTTCACCCTATTCATCCATTCATCATGAGATGCTGGCCCACACCGTCTGCCTTACATGTATCTGCTCTGCATCGCAATGACCTTGATGACAAAGAATTCCCAGTCTCTCTAGGCGCATTTGCTCTAAATTGACTCAAGGCCACAGTAGCAGGCACTATGCTTTTAAGTAACGGTTCCTGCACAGATTTCTGCAATGAGAGCAGTTAAAAAGCTGAGTTTTCATTTATGCCCCTTAAAATTCTCACTGAGACTCCGTGACCTGTGAAATGTCCCTCTCTGCCGTTTGAGGTCTTCTGAGCCCAGGAGCTCTGAGTGACACAGAATCTGTAAGAGAATTTTCTATTAAATTCTGGCTTTTAGATAGGGGTATTAGCTTCCTGATTGTTTATCCTTAATAAAACTCCCCAATATTCCAGAATAGTGAACACACTATTTCTAATATACTTGAACATTTCCTTTTCTACCTATTCCCCTACTATAATAACCTCGAGTTTTGATTTTTTTTCAACTGCTCATGCCAGATATCAATACTGCCATATTTAGGTAGTGAAATAACTGGATTTATGATATTCAAGAGTCTACCACTTGCCCCGAAGCCGTGTTTCCACCTGTGGCCATGGGAATTCATAACACAGTGGTGGTGAGCATCCCTGTCTCCTTGTTTACACAGATGGCTAATTAGTCAGGAATTTCTGGATAAAAGGTAATTTTGTGCTATCTGTGAATTTTGTGTACCTATCCCAGCATGACTCCTCAGCATGGCTTTCTAAAACCTAGCATCCTTTTTTAAAAAAAAAAAACAAAAAAACAAACAAAAAAAAGATTTTTTATTTGAGAGAGCGAGCGAGCATGAAAGAGAGATCACAAGCACTAGGGGGGGCAGAGGGAGAAGCAGACTCCCCGCTGAGCAGGGAGCCCGATGCGGGGCTCGATCCCAGGACCCTGGGACCATGACCTGAGCTGAAGGCAGATGCTCAACCGACAGAGCCACCCAGACGCCGAAACCTACCATTCTTTCTCTGTGGGAGAGGGGACATCTGATATGGTGGTGATAAAGAAATCAAGTGGTAAAACATGCTTCATGGCATTTCTCCCCCTTAAGCCATTTATTCACATTAAAGTTTAAGATGGAAAATGCCATGTTCAAAGAAACAAAGCCAGTTTGGGCCATCGGATTCTAAAGGTAGCATTAAAAAACTGACTGCTGTTCAGCCATAATTAGCATCAACAAATGGTTCCCCCTCTCTCTTTTTAAGCTTCTCAACTGATACTCTGTTTGTGATTAGGCTCTGTGCCAATGTGAATGACCATTCCTTAAAAAAAAAAAAAAAAAAAAAAAAATTAGAGCTTTATAACAGCAAGTCAGAAAGATTCCTAATAATGGCCCAAGGAGTCACTCTGTGATAAATACAGTCCCAGAAACTAGTCATCAACTTTGTCTCTGGGGGCGCCTGGGTGGCTCAGTCATTAAGTGTCTGCCTTTGGCTCGGGTCGTGGTCCCAGGGTCCTGGGATCGAGCCCTGCATTGGGCTCCCTGCTCGGCGGGAAGCCTGCTTCTCCCTCTCCCACTCCCCCTGCTTGTGTTCCCTCTCTCGCTGTCTCTGTGTGTGTCAAATAAAGAAATAAAATCTTTAAAAAAACAAAAACAAAAACAACTTTGTCTCTGGAGTCAGGACAGCAACTCGCCACCAAGACTATTAGACCAAGTGTCAGAATATCTGTATGAGGATCATAAGCTGATGGCTGAGTCAGAAGCTTGGGTCATCCTGCAGGAGGCCCTCTGTGTGTCTTCTTGGAATCACTAACACCAGTCAGGGGAAAAAACAGACACCAGCACTTCAAGCCTTGTTTAGCCTGAATGGTCACAAAGGACTTTTTGTACTTGGTGTCTAATAGGCTCTGCTCTGAAAATCTTCGGCCATTACGGTGCCAAATCCTGGCTCATGCCATACGTCATGCATAGCAATGACATTAGGTAATACACTCCACGGCCCCCTGAGGTACCCCCCTCTGTCCCCACCCAGTGACACTACCCCGAGACAATGTCTGGGCTCTCCTATTTGTAGAAAGACCCTCTGTGCAGAAAGCAGAGGATTCATTCAACTCCAGCAACTCACAACTGCAGCTATAAACACACCTCTCTCTGGGTTTCCCAAGTAAGCACGGCCCACACTGACTGCTTCTTCCATTTTCCCAGGGCAGATGAGGCTAGATGCAAAACAGAAAAGGAAAGGCTAATGACTTTCTATGAGCAAATAAAGAGATGTAATAGGATCTATGTATAGACACACACAAACACAAACACACACACACACCCCCCTCTTCAGAAATACATAATCACAGAAAGGTCAGCCCTTCCCCTTTAGATGGTGGGAATATAAAATAAAGGACTCAGAAATAAGTGAAACTAGCTGGGAAAGCTGACGGGCAGGAAGTTCATACAGGAAGCTGCTGGACCCAGGTGGCCATGCATTCACGGAGCTGGAGGCCCCGCCATCCATCACGGGGCCGGCAGGGCTCCCGCACCACCCTCCCCGGGGCTGAACACAGCCTGCCAGGCAGCTCTGCCTGCGACCCACCAGAGTGTCTGCCCCGCTGCAGACTACGGCGTGAAGGGCCTTGTGGGTTTTGTGTTCCCCTGAGTTGATTCAGGTGTAAGTAGAAAACTGATGGCAGTTGGAGAAGGGCAGCATTACATATTCATTTTATTTTAAATAATTGATCATGTTTCCTGTCTCTGCTTACATTAATTGCTCTCAGGTGTTAGAAAATGGCTCAGTGAGTTGCCTTTGAATGTGTTTCTTTAGAAAGACAGTGTGGCTGCTCTTTGGAATACTAAAAGCATCGTGTACAGTGCAGGACTTTCTAACTGGAGGTTAAGAAAGGGGAGCCGAACATAGGCACTGATGCTCTCTGCCACGTGGTGGAGGACAGATTTAACTGTACGCCTAAGGATGACAGCACTTTATCTGGTCTCAGAATTGGACTCATGTTTACCCAGATTCTCCTGGTACCATAGGGTAGTAGAAACCCCATTGGTATTTTCTGAGGTAGTGACAGCAATAATGGGGTATGAAATACAGAGTCATTTCTCATGTTCAGTCCACAGAGAGAGGTTTTTCTCTCAACTACAAGGCACAACTATCTTTTTCAAAGAACGCAAAGCCTTCCAGAGGAACGGGATGTTATTTTGTAAACATCTCACCATATGTATGAAGGAGCCAGGTTCTTGAAACAGTGGTGATGCTGCCACTTTTAAAAATATGAATCACCTCACTTACAGCCATATATAAAAAGGTCTGTTCTTCTGTTTTAAACATTATTTTTAAGCATAAGTTGGGCAAAAAGCACAGCTGATTCTAAGGCTCTGCTTCTCTTGTACATTCTGCATTGATACTTGGAGGAAGTAAATTTATTTTATTTTTTAAAGATTCATTTGAGAGAGAGAGAGAGGGAGAGAGAGCACACACGTGCATGTGGAAGGGGCGGTTCAGAGGGAGAATCTCAAGCAGACTCCCCTCTGAACAGGGAGCCCATCAAAGGGCTCAATCTCACGACCCTGAGATTATGACCTGAGCCCAAATCAAGAGTTGGACACTTAACCGACTGAGCCACCCAGGCGCCCTAACTTATAATGCACATTGATCTACTTAGAGAGGATCATGAATCTAAGTTTTAAGAGACTCTTTTGTGATGTGTGCTTCCAGAATGGAACACTAATCAAACCTAAACTGAATGAACTCAGAGTCAAGCTGAAACTTAGAAGGAAAACAACCGGCTTTCGAGAAAAGGCCTGGTGGCTTTGGATACCTTCGGGGGGGGGGGGGCGGGGGGAGCAGGCTCTACATGGGATGTCATCATCCAGTTATTCTATGGACCACTAACCACATGTGTCCTCAGCAGTCTCAGATCCCACTGTGAAGCAAGCACTTAGTGGTCATCCGGTTTCCTCTTGCTTCTCTTTTCAGTTAGGTATGATATGCAGAAGGAAGACCAAGAGAGTGCTAAGTAACGTTCAAATTGAGGGTCTACATTTTTCAATTTTCAGTAAGACAGCCACAGTAACCACAAATTTGGTCCAACTGTGGGTTAATTAGCAGACAAGGTATTTTCTAACCACTATGAACCATAACCTAATCATTTGATTAACTTTGCCAAGTAAATATGCAGTACTTTATATCATATGGACCTGCACAAGTGCACAAAGTATGTGTGTAGCATTCAGATATAAAGCTGGGGTGTGTGTGTCTGTGTGTGTGCATGCACGTGTGTGCACACAGATACAGAGCAAGTCAATACAACAGTGGCTCAGTATTATTTACAATATATTGGCATCACTGCTGACCTAAAGAGCTGAAGAAAATAACAGGCCATATTTTCAGCTTAATAAAATCCTGCAGTAGGGAGCCCTTTATGAACAATTACAAGCATTTGCTGGAAATACATTTGCTGATTTAACAAACTGGGCAGGACAAATGTTTAACATGCTGTCGTAATGATGTTCAGATGCTTTTCTTAGTATTCGTTGATCTGAGATAATGCGTTCTTGCCCAATCATGCTACAAAGCAGCAGCAGAAATAAATAAATAAATACATGTAATGTGATGCACTCTCACAATAGCAGAGCTGCTGACTGCCCCTGACAGATGGGAAGAAAAAAAAAAAAAGTCAATATGATGTCTGAGACAGCCCAGGCTCGGCACTGCAGAATAAATTACATGATTCGCTGAATGCCTGGGCTTCGCTCAGACATACAAAAAAATTGGAAAGATAAAAGCTTGCATTGGCTTCAGATGATATTTACTGCTTGATGGATTTACTAGCAGCCCCAATACAGTCATACTGTATTGAATTATTGGCCTCTATTTAGCTGTGTGTCCGTCAGAGCTTGAGTGTCCATTTAAGCGTAAGTGAGCTGGAGGCCCGCCAAGGCTCTTGGAGGCTCTGGGTACAGAGGAAGATGCGAGCTAATGGCCACCAGCTTGAAGACCAGGGAGCTTGAGGACACTGGGGGAGGCAACAAAGCCTAACTACAAAGTACTTTCTTATCAATATTAATGGCAAAATAAATATTAATGGAGGCTGCCCGGCACACTATTTTTGAATGTGCCTTGTTTTCTTTGTATTTTAACACAAATGGTTGGAAAGGACTGTGTGATTTTTCTCTTTCTCTTTTGCGCCTTCGTTCTTGCTCTGAATCTACGAAGGAATCTGGAAAAGACCATTAGCTTCACTACTACCCATTGTTACAGCAGCAGGGTTTCCTTCAGGCAAAGGAGGCAAATGAGATGCCAGCTTTAAGAGGTATATGGCTTCCAATAAAATATATGATTAGAACAGCCATGTACAGTACAACAGCTATTGTCTTGGATTCTTTATTGCATTGTCCTATGGTGGTTCCATTGAGAAATAGCATCTCATGGACAATGAGCCTGTTAGCAAAGTTGCACTGTTATCAGCTTCAATAAAAAAAGGTGGTATGTGGGGACAAAGGGTATATGGGAACTCTCTGTAATTTCTGCTCAATTTTGCTGTGAACCTATAACTGCTCTAAAAAAATGAAGTTTATTAATTAAATGAACACACACATACACCAAGAAGGTGTGGGTGTGGTAGGGGCACAAAGAGAACTTAGGGCAGAAGGCACCAGACTGAGCTAGCCAGGGTCTCAGATGTGGGTTAACTCGAATTGTGCACAACATGTGCCTGATGGGAAACAGAGGGCAAGTGGGGGAGATGGTGCAGTTGAAGAGAAGATCTGGGTCTGGCGATTATGCCAGGTTGACCGCTATTTACGGGAGTGATTGGGCAGATGACTGTACTGGGCTCCAGGGTGAGCGCTCGCAGACATCTGTGCAAGGGAATGGCTTCCATTAGCAGCACAGAGCAACCAAATGCTCTCGGAAAGTGCACATGGAGTATGCCAGATGACTAAGTGTGCAAGGTCAGCATCAGGTGGATCTCCCTGCTCTGACAAGAGCACATGCCACGCCTCCAGGGTCAGAAAATGGGCTGCAGGTGAAGCATCCCTGCATTAACATGCCAGGTAACCACAAGCAACTGCTAAATTTCCTTTAGTTTCTATTTCTTAGCCTGTAAAATAGCTGATGCTATCATAGTAACAATTTACTACCTCACAAGATATTTAGGGGATCAGGTGGAGCAAGAATGATGGAAAGGATTCATTGTTATAGCAACTTATACTTTACAGGGCTTTCACACTCTTCACCACAAAGTGATGTGGGTCTCACTGTACCCATTTTACAGAGAAGAAAGGTTAAGGCACTGCTACTTACCCAGGTCACACAGCTAGATCCCAGAAATTCTGAAACTGGACCCCAGGCCTCCCCAATCTGGTACACTTCCCCAGGCTAGTAAGATGATCAGTGACCAGCATCCCCCCACTGTGGGTAGTAGGACTAACTGTGACTGACCTTGTGGACCCAGAAGTGCATCATAAACCTGAGCTGGATTGCTGCAAAGCCCATGATCAGGTCCTCCAAGTCACTTCAGCACAGCCCCACTTCTGCTGAGAAGTTCCTAGGGTACATAAGCTGGGGGATTCTGACACCCCAAACATTGGGATGAAATCCCTCAGCTGGTTCTAGGCAGAGCAGGCTATCCACGCTGAAGGGTGCTACAGCGGGTCCCATCCATTTTCTGCTGGGTGCTATACAACTCTGCAGGTGACCCACAAACAGCAGTCCCGCTGTGTATTTCAATCTTACCAGACCAGCCACCAGAACACTTAAATCCATCCTTTGTATTGCCTTCTAAGAACAAAAGGATCCATAAGGCAAATGGAAACAATCACTGTAGCTCAGACTTAAAATAATGGAGATTTAAATAAATTAAAATGAAGCTGGAGAAAATAATTGTTATTTTCGTCCGGGTGCTTGACACTGATCACCTCACTACCTTGTCAGAAGACTGCAGCCAAGTGACTGGTGGTATTTCCAGTTTCCACAGATCAGTCAATTGAAGTTCCAGGATGTTAAATCCTTGCTCAGGGTCACATGACGAGGAAGTCCATAAGCTCTGCTTCAAAGCCTAGGTTCCCTGCCATGGGCATGATGCTTTCCCTTGGGGGTGACCCTGAGAAGTCTCTGTTCAGTGATGGTATGTCCTACCTTTGAGAACACTTTCTGTGAAATATTATTTCTTTTTCTAATGATACTTTTATAAAGAAAGGAGATTATTACTTGTTGTATTATCACTTGTACTATTACTACTGTAACTCATCTATTCTCATAGGGATTTCCTTTGAAAAGCCCCACATGGTTTGGCTGAATGTCACATAACTAGACTTAAAAGCAGACTGGCTGGAGTTCCAGGCCCAGCCCCTCAGAGGGCTAACATGCAGACTTTGGACAAGTTATGAAGCCTTGCTGGGCCTCACTGTACTCAGGTTCAAGTAAAAGGAGTAACAATACTTTGCAGAGGCTGCTTCCCCTTCTTCTCATTATTAACATAAGAGCAAACACTCCTGTCTTTGTAGCAGTGTAACTGCAAGGCCCGGGCCAACTGGTGTCATAAAATGAGCAGATGAGAAAAGAGAGAGTCCTTTCTTACTCATCGTACCTACCAAAATCGATCATGTTAGTAGTTAGAATCATCTGAAGACTATAAATAGGTTGGAGCTGCAAACACACAGAGGACACGGATCTTCTTTTAAGGGACACTATGCTTCAGAAAGGAGGGCAAGAGGGACCTTGAATTTGGCAATCTCTGACATCTGCTTGAGGAGGTGGCGCTGAGAGAACCTTTGTTTCTTGGCCAGGGTGACAGAGTTTGTGATTTACATCTCTTATCACACAAGGACTCTCGGCAAGCAGGAGCCTCTCTGCAGGGAAACACACAGCACTGCCATGATAGGAACCCAGCTGTGCTTTCTGGTGACAACATAATTTCATCTGATGGCAGAAATGTATACATTACCTCAGGGACTGAGAAGGGAAAAGTGATTCAAAATTTTTCTATCAATATATACATTTGGCCCGTCTAACACAAGGGTGCATGGCTTCTTAAAAAACAACAAATTGAACCACTTTAATAAACACTGTTAAAAGGTATTACATGTAAGTCCCACATTTTGACTTAGCAAAAATAGCAACAACAAATGCTTCAATTCCGTGTTCTTCTATCACTAACATCCGTACATGTTTTTAATCCATTAGCTTGCAACCTTCAGCTTTTTGTCAGGAGTTATGTGAAAGCTGACTGTGGATTAGCCCTCAGTAGGTGTGATGTATGTCAAACCAAATATACTATCATTTACCAACAGTCATTTATAGACAGAAGAGCTCAGTTGAAATCTACCAGTAATTAGAGTTAACTCTAGATGTTAATGGGACCCAAGTTAATGGATGTGCTAATTATTCTTCTCTGTGACAGACACTGGCACTTGTTTGGTTTCTACTTGGGACAAAGATAGATCATTGAATGTTAGAGTAATGAAGTCATCAGCCCAACCCCCACATTATACACTATAGGCATGGTTTCACACGCAAAGATCCCTAAAAATTATGTAAGTGCAGGACAGCTGTTTATGAGAAATACTCACAACATGGTAAAAATCAGCTGTTATTGTGTGAATATTTAAAACTTGTACACAGAATGAATGGTAGTTAATGGGACAGCACAAAGAGTAAGAGTAGATGGGTAACCTTAAGACTGAAGTGATTAATAGAAAATCTCCCTTGGGATCCATCAATACTAGGACCATGATCCTCTGGTATATTTATTAACAACCTGAAAGATGGATGAGCTGAAAAGTAGTTGAATTTGTCGATGACAAAATTGAAAGATTAAGGAAGATAGTGAACTACTGCAGAAAAAAAAATCTAAGGAAACCATGTATTAAACTAAAATGAACAAGCAAAGGAAAAAGAAGAAGAAGCTTGGATGCATTGAAGTCTCTCAGAAAAAAAAAAGGATGAGAGTAACCATGCATAATTCAGGAAGAAACTCTTCTAAATATATAAGAGCAGACTAAATTTGATTAAGGACCCAGATAATTGCTGTGAATAATTCTGTTGATAAATAAGCAAAAACCGAACCAACAGACATTCATTCTGTAGAAGACAAAAGTAAGTCAACTTCAGCCATACTGCAACTCTTTTTTTAGGGCCCTGTTCCCTCCAGTCTTTGAGAATTCTTCCCTAACTTGACCACCCTATCAGACATTTCACCCCTCCAACTTTGCTAATTTGTGTCCAAATAGGACACCCAGAACAAAACACAGCTAACCATCTTCGGAGGGGTACAATTCATATGCAAGGTATGCAATTCATATGCAAGACACTTCAAAGAAATTTGGAACCAAGAGACGAGACCCTGTGCTTTCTGAATGATCAAGACAGAAAAGCATGCATGAAATATTTGGTACAGTATATGTGCATCTACCTTGCATTGTGAAAATTTCCTTAGAACCTTGAAGTTGTGAATGAATATGGAGCCTCCTTAAATTGCTCAGGGTCCCAGCAGTAGAGTTTGCTAGTGGATTGGAGCCCTTCCTTCATTTAACCTTGGTGACCAATTGGGTCTGGAAGCCATTTTTCCCTCTTTGTCCCTGACAACTGCGGTCATTGGTAACCATGACCCCAAGGATGGCTCCTAACATGGCACTGTGGCCTCTCACAGCTCTCTTATAAGAAAATGTGACAACTTGAGAACAGAGGCAGCAATAACAGTCATTCAGGAGTGAATGAGAATTTCCCCAGGTAACGTGTCCTGATTTGCAGAAAACCGTTGTGCCTCATGGAGGATTCATTTGATTCCGCCCCACCTCCCTTGCTTCCTCCGAATTAATGGGCCAGTGCTCCCTCCTGATAGGCTGATGCCCCAGAGAGTCTGGATTTCCACATTTTCCAGAGATTTCTTTGGAAATCTCTTCATTTCTTTGGATAGGAGCCCAAAAGATTAAGGTCCATTAAGAAGGAGTCAAAGGATAATAGAATTTTAATACCCTCAGGTACTAATCTTCTGGCCATTACAAATATTTGTGTGTGTGCACACATGAACGCGTGCGCATGCGCACATGCGTGCAGGAGGTGAGACCGCTCTGTTGAGAAACCTGTTAAGAAGCAAACATCTATATATGCAGAAGATCGTATAAACTTGACTCCTCATAAAGTAAAGCTTATAAAATTTAGTTCTATAAATGCCATCATAGAAAGTAATTAGAGATGGAGTCTAAATTATTACAATAATAATTGAGCTTACAGGAATAATAATGAAGCCTGAACTACAATATATAAAACTCATGGCCAAGTTTCAGCACTCAAGGCCATGTGGAAAAAACCCTGTTGTGCATGATGTTCAGTTTATCACCCAGGTGCCAACTCTTCCACTAAACTAGGTGATAGTTAAAAGAAATCAAATAAAATCAACTACGTGATACTAGTCATGCATACCCACATGATGTTGTGGAAAACCAAATAGACCACAATCATAAAAATTTATACACATACTAAGAGACTCTCCAACTTCATATCATGGTGCCCATAGCCATAATATGCATAAGCATGTCTGTAATTTTTTTTAAAAAATGAAGTATCTTTACACCTCAGGTAGATGTTTCCTGATAGGACCCTAACTGGATGCCTACAGATAGAGGCATATATCAACCAGTGTTAAACATTACCTAGAGTGGCTTTACCACCTAACAACTTCTTTGACATAACAAGTCATCCAACCTAAATGAACTTGAAATTTCTACCTCTGTTAAATGAGAATTAGGAGGCTAAAATAATAACACACAAACACTTTATAAATTCTAATATCTGACATATATATGTAAATATGATTTCTGCATCCTTGTGAAAAATCTATGTGCCACAGTGGAGATTCCGTATAAATGTTGCATCTTTTCTTTTTTTTAAGACTTTATTTATTTGAGAAAAAGAGCAAGTGTGCACAAGAGCAGGATAAGGGGCAGAGGGAGAAGCAGAAATCCACTGAGGAAGAAACCCAACGCATGGCTCGATCCCGGGACTCCAGGATCCTGACCTGAGCTGAAGGCAACTGGTTAACCAACTGAGCCACCCAGGTGCCCCTAAATGTCACATCCTATTGAGGAAATTTTATCTGAAGAACTGAAGAGTCTGCTAGGAAAAAAAAAATTCGGAGTGGAAGATCTCTTTCTTAGAAGAATCTCAAGAGTAACACTGTAACCATGAGGCTCCAATGTGAAAGGGAGATCTATGGTCATGTGTAAGGCATACATGTATTTTAAATGGGATATTGTAAAGGGAGAAATCTCCCCCAGTAGAATCATTCATACTTAAGGAACTAATGAGATCATCTGCCAAAGATAATGAATCCATTAGCTGAGAAAGAAATCAAATTGTAAATCTATATCTTATATTTACACTGTTATACCTAAATATTGAAGGAAATATGAACCAAAAAATACCTCATCTTATCACCCCTGTGTCCAGCTGAGCCATTTCCAAAGTAAATAAAAAATCTCACTGAAATTGTTTCTAGTTTTCATGATCTCACTGGGAAGAGCAAGGATTTTCTTCAATAGTCTGTTGTAACTCTGTCATTATGCTATAGTGAGGTAATTTGCTAAAAGAGCCGCCTCTAATGAGAAAACCTTTCCATCTGGCACATCCAATAGAGACACAAACAACCTCATCAGTTTAAAAAAAAAAAAAAAGGAAAGTAAAACTCTACTTCACCAAGAAAAATTCTATTTTAAGAAGCAAATCTTAGAACTACACAAAAGCCAAAATGCATTTTGAGGGTATGACTGTCTCTGTTTCTCTTGGTGGAACCATTCTGTCTGCTCCCAGACTAAGGGCATAGACACTTGGCCCGAATTTTTGCCATGTTGATAATGGCTTGCCTCCGGATGGATTACAGAAGAATTCAGTACATGTTTGTAACAGAAGCATCCAGCCCCCAAAACATGAGACAAAAGGAATGCTGTTATAACACGTTAACACTGGACACTGGAATGAGGGGAAAAACAGGTCTTTTTATATACCTCTATTTTTTAACTTCCTTTTTACTCCGAGAAATTGTTATTAGGCTCTTCGTGTAAAGTGTCGTGGTCCCTCCAGAAATCTTAGACCCTTCATGCTGCACTTCTGCTACCAGATATTCAAAGAAAGCTTTGTTATTTGAGTAACTGGTGGAAAACTGCTAAGCATTTTGGGTGAGTGCCTATAAAATATTAACTATTTTTCCCCTTACCATGTATCTGTTACTGTTTCTCAGCAAATATCTGGGCTTAGATTTGAACATCCAATTGCCTGTTTTACTCCATTTTTCAACTACAGACATTTTTGGTGGGTTAATCAATGAACCAGAAGCTACTCAGTATTTCTATTTCATGAAGCTGATTTATTTAGTCTTTGTCTTAGAAGTTCGGACATGATTTCTCAATCTCCCAATACTATAGGTAGGATTCTTAGGTTAAGATTACACCTAGGCCTACGTGGAAGTGCAAAAAAAGAAAAATCCTATAGTGTAGGTTACAATCCAATTATGTAGTGCTCTGACCGTACTGAAATGTTTCTAACCAAAGTCTAAATAAATGCTCATTAAAACGGAAGACAGAGAGGTGAATGTGTTAGGGATTTTCAGTCCAAGGGCTGGCATTCTGGTTAACAGATCATTACGTGATGGATGACACAGGAATGGTCTTGGCAGGCCTGAGCCTCCTGCCAGAAGGTTATCAGCCCTTTGGAGGAGATAACAGCAGGAGTTTTAATTCTCCCCCAACTCCTGGGTATTATATAAAATTAATGCGCATCATGTCAAGGTTATGGCAAGGCACTGTTGTCTGGGAGAGAAACTGGTTTGCTCCCTGCCCTCCACACACTTCTACATACCGTGATAATGCAGTATTTAAAAGCAAATTTCTTTGTCATTGTCAAAAATGGCAAGCTGGTGAAGGATGTTTTCCAGCACTAATTATGTAAGAGGAAGTTGAAGTTAGCAGATGTATTACAAGTCAGTCTGAAAACAAAGGAAACTGTTTGTTCATGAAACAAAAATAGCTCCACCTTACCTGACCTTTATGTAATAAAAGGAAATATAAACAAAACATTTGTTCACAACTATCCTGTGCATACCACTGCTTCCTGTATGAAGGTGCTATAAGGAATAGTACAGAAATGGCACCTGCCTTCTCAGAATCTGAGTTTTGTTTTGTGTTTAAGATTTGATTGACTGATTGATTTAGAGCATGAGGGGGAGGGGCAGAGGGACAGAGAGAATCTCAAGCAGACTCCACACTGAGTGTGGAGCCCCATGGGGGGCTCTATCTCATGACCCTGAGATCATGACCTGAGCCAAAATCAAGAATCAGACACCCAACTGACTGAGCCACCCAGGTGCCCCAGGATCTGAGTTTTAAATCAGTGCTTTTTCAACTCAGGTGATCTGGCAGGCTTCTGAATGGCCCAGAAATCTGTATGTTTATCAAGAACCTATCAGATGATTTTAAAATAAAGTTGGTAGGAATCACAGTTCTCCTGAAAAAGATGGGCACAGCTTAATACCAACAACATATCCCATATGCCATCACTGTCCAACCTTTCTGATAGGTCTGACCTTCCATGCAAACCCACAGGTGGAGGGAAACCCTAGTATTTGTATGATATGGTGATGTGTTCTTTGGGACAGAATACAGGGTTAACCTTTTCCTAACATAAGTTATATAAAAAGGTATTTTTTCCCCCTAAGATAGAGAGTGCCTCCTAGTTCAGATTACCTAGTCTCCAAGAAGCCCTCTGCCACGAAGACTACTGAAAAGTCAGGCTTGACTTCCTGGAATGCCCTAGGGGGATGTTCTTGAGGAGAGGCAGTAATGTATAACAGATAAGACCTCAGATTCTGAGGCCAGGATAGTGGATTTGAACTCTGGGTCTATCCTTTGCTGGCTCCATGAGTTTGGGCAAGTTACTTAATTCCCTATGCATTCCCCTCCTTTGTAAAATGGTCATTAGTATACTGCCTATTTCAAAGGATGATTTGGAGAATTACATGAGTTAATATATCTATATAATTCCTCATTCAAAATTCTCAAACCAAATAGCTAAAAACCTAAAAAAAAAAAAAGAAAAAAAAAGACAAACTCAGTTGGCAGCAAATCTTGATCTAAACTGAAATTAGGCTATGTATAATCCTTATTTATCCTAAGTGCTAATACTCATTGTTTTGCTACAGAAATATGAATGTATTTGATTACGGAGTGCTGCCTCAGACTCAACTTGGGCTATAAAGTTATATTTGGTACATGCACCTTTTTAAAATAGAAAAATACAAAATTGGCTCCCAAGGGGTGCAGATAAGGGATTGTGGCCTTAGAACAGTAACCGGCACTTAGCAAATCTATTTAATTTTTAAAAGTCTGTCCTATGATTAAGTGTTCCACATACAAGAAGTGAGAGCAATGACTTCATCCTCTCCATAGATTTGAACTTCAAACTATAGAATCATAGGATAAAAGAGCTAGAGGCAGGCTGAAAGATAATTTATTCCAGTCACACACTTTGCAGATGTCATAACAGATACTGAGCTTCTGGCCATAAAGGAGTAACAGGGATCAGATTTACCCTCCCACCTGAAATAATGAAAAAAAAAAAAAAAACATATAAAACAAGTTTTCACTAGGACATTAGTCAATGAAAAACAGTGATCCCGCAGAGATGGGGAAAAATAGAAGATGAGCCCTATGCCTGCCATAGCTTATTGCCTCGAGAGTGTTTCCAGCCTTCAGTGCAGGAAGGAAAAACCAAGGGAGGGCCCAGCAGAATTCCTGAATTGTGGATACAGAGCTGAGAGGTCAGAGAGATCGAGGTGGCTAGTTTGCAAGTAAGGATGCCAGACAAAAAGAAAGGTGTATAGAGACAGAACTTTGGAGATCAACAAAGGGTCCCTTGGAGTATCCAAATGAGTACTATCTATGCATATGTGTGAATAAACTGCCCAAGGCTAGGGAAAGGAACACCCACAAGAGTAACAGAGATTAGTACCCAGCACTTACACAGGACTGGGAATGGTGCCTGTCCCCATGAGCCAGAATGGAAAAAAAAAAAAAAAAATCAAGATTTATAGGCACTGGGTAACACAGAAGGGTCTTTCTGCAACCCTGGGGGATAATTATCTCTAGACTGAGCACTGCTTTAGTGCCGTCTACAATCTCTTAAAAATAAGATCCAAATAGCTGAAGCTGTTTCCAAATAACTTAAATGAGTCCCAGAACAAAGTTCAAGAATATCTATGGGAATACAAAATATCCAGCAACCAACAGGAAGAAAATAAAGTCTGGCATCCAGTAAAAAATTACCAGGTATACAAAGAAGCAGAAAAATATGACCCCTAATAATAATAAAAAGCACTCAATCAAAACAGATGCAGACTTTTCCCCGTTTCTCCTGCTGCCTTCAACTACAAACCATGGACAGTATACATAAAACAAACAGACTCTGAAAGGCAAAAACAAGAAAGCAGACCAGCTACAGAACTGACGCCCCAAGGAACAACTGTGCCTCGTATATCCTGGACTTGTTGCTGAACAGCGACAAGCCCAACATACCAACATGTGCAAACAAACAAAAAAAATGTTCAACAAAAGTCTCCTTTTTCTAGCCAGATCATAAAAGGGGCAGCATAGCGAGAAAGAAAACTTTCAACAACAACCTCTCTACTCCAGCCAGACATCACAGATAAAAACTACGACCCCACCAAAACTACACTAGCAAGGGCCCAGTGGAAAGCTGAGGTTTCCAACGTTGTAAGATACCACAACACCCTTGTTGGGGGCAGTATCAGAGAAGGCCAAGGAGGGAACCAGGTTTTTCATCCTGACCAACCAGTAACAAATCTACCTCTCATCATGTCTCCAGAGATCAGGTGGGAAGCTAAAACAGAGAGAACAAACAAAAACCAAAATATAAAATGGCAGACTTAAACCCTGACATATCAATAATTACATTAAATTTAAGTGGTTTAAACTCATTATTTAAAAGACAGAGACTGACAGATTAAAAAAAAAAAAATCAAACAACTATGCTGTCTCCAAGAAACTCACTCCAAATATAATGACATAGTCAGGCTGGAAGTAAATGGCTATTAAAAATATGTCATGTAAACATTAATAAAGAGTAGTTACCTTAATATCAAATAAAGTAACTTTCAGAGGAAAAAAAACTCACCAGCCCCAAGGAGAAACATTACATAATGATAAAAGGGTCAAAGTACAAAGAAGACTTATGTACCAAACAACAGAGCTGCAAAATATATGAAGCAAAACTGATCAAACTAAAAGATTAGATGAACCCACAATGAATACATCAACACTGTGCTCTCAACAGTGGACAGAGCAGCTACACAGAAAATTAGCAAGATTACAGAAGAACTCAACACCAACAGGATCAAATCAATCTTTACAAAACACTCCACCCAAGAAGAGCAGATTACACATGTTTTTCAAGTGTCCATGGAATATATACCAAGATAAACCGTATCTTGGCCCACAAATGTAAAAGAATTATAAATGCCAAGTGCGTTATCCAACCATAATGGAACAAAAATAGAAATATCTCCCAACACTTGTAAGCTAAACAACTCATTTCTGTATAATCTATGGGTCAAGTAGGAAGACTCAAAGGGAAGCTTAAAAACCTGGAAATAGGTAAATTACACCTTTTTCTTATCATTTAAATCTTTGTAGCAGACAATTGTTTAAAGGAAAATAAAAAGATTGTAGCGGGTCTTTTAACATATGTAATAATAAGCTACGTGACAAGAACAACACAAGGGGTGGGATAGGAGAAATCCAAGTATACTACTGTATATGGATGATATAGCCACCAACAAGGATGAATTTGGAAATAACTCTGCAGAATAAAAGAAGTCAGACAAAAAAGTACATACTGTATGATTCCATTTATATAACATTTTAGGAAACATAAACTACTGTATAGAGATGGAAGATAAATCAGTGGTTATGTGATGACGAACAGAGGCAGTGGAGAGATAACAAAAGGGCACAAAGAAATGTATACAATTGATGGGTACGTTCACTACTTTCACTGCAGTGGTAATGGACAAGTGTACAACTATGTCAAAACTTACACGATTACATACTTTAATTTTGTGTAGTTTATTTCATGTCAATTACACTCCAATAAAAAAATTTTAAGAATATAAAAATAAAAATATAGAAATCACCTGAGGTTACATCATTTGATCTTCGTATATGTATTTGCTTATTCACTTACCGCTTTTAAATTTGAGCAATCATAATTTTTGTTCACTTTTAAAGATTTTGGCATTTGCCGGCAGAAAGTTATGCTTTTCTACTTCTCTATAATTAGACTGTAGTCTGTGTGGCTCCTCTGAGTATGTCCAAAGGATGCATACACGATAATGGGCACAGCCAAGGCAGGGCATAAACAATTCAAATGCCGCCAGGGATCAACATCAGCTGCACATTCTTTGGCTGTTATTTTTAAGTAAATAAAATTAACGTGAATACTGAAGTGTCTCTGTCTTTGAACGTGGATCTCCAATGTGGATCTCCAATGTGGATATGAAACTTTTATCCAGTGCCAAATAATGAAGTGGAAACTGGCTTCCCAAAATTGTTTTTACTTGTAAGATTTCAAGCAGATATATTTCCATGGTTGTTAACTATCAGTTTCTGGGCATTCTGCCATAATTTTGAGACAGCTGAGAAAAGTGATTTTTAAAGTGTGGTCCACAGCCTATTGGAAATCTTCAAAGGGCTTCTGGTTGGTTCATAAAATCAATGAAAGGACAAATCACAGGAAACTGTGGGCACTTAAGTGTTTTTCTCAATTGCAGATTTAGATCTGCATTACAAGTCACAAAAGTAAACATGCTCTTCCCCTATAGCCTTAGGTTAATAAAAAAAAAAAACAACAACAACCTCAAATCGGATCTAAAGGGGCTGATTAATTATGAGTAGCCACTTCGGCATTTTTTTCTTCAAAATATTCTGCAAACTGTACCAAAACCATCTGATGAAGTTGTAAAAACTTAAAATGCAGATTCCCGCTTCCCACCCAAATCTACCATATTGGATATGTTTGGGATGAGGCCAGGAATCTATACGTTTGACTAACATCCTAATGACCAAGAACTTGGTGTCCATAAGTTATCCGCATCTGGATCCAGCCCACTTGAGTCACAAAACGTATTCCATGAAACTAAGAACATACTCCTCCTCTGTTTGTGGACTGTTTTCTTGGCAATAACTTCTTTTATTCTTCCATTTATCTTTGTCATTGGTGAACTGAGCTACAAGTACAATTTTAAGATCAAATTTAAAGATGACCAAGAAAACCACGAAACTTCTGAGAAGTGGTATGAAGGATGAATGAGGAAGCATTCAAGCTTGTGTTTTTGTCAGTTTTGATGAACCAAAGTACTATTTTTAGATGGCAACAACAAAATTCGTTTCTGGTGGTAAAAATAATTATGAAGGATTACAGTGGGGGAAAAAAAGTAATGATTATAAACCTGAAACCCCCTATTTTGTCACTGAAACAATTGTTTCTGTAACGTAATGTTTATTGTGAGAAATTTGATAACACAACTCTAACAGAACAGATTGTACAGAAAGATTGTTCCCAAAGATTCCTAGGCCTTTATGGACTTAAAACAATGAGAAATGTAGGGCCAGGAGAGGACATGGACCACAGATAAAGAATCTCTAGATTCTAGAGCTAGAGATTCTTTATCTAGAATCTCTAGATTCTGCAGATGGCCAGCTTTCTAGAGATTACTTCAATTTGGATAGCTAGAGTTTCTCATTCATAACGAATTAAATTCAGTTAGCACTGTAATAACCTACTGGGTATTCCTTGGGATAAATAAGAGATGATGTGGTTACTACAACTAGACAAAGGGCATGTATACACAACAGCTGAATTAAAATACAGCTATAAATGGAGCACATCCTCAACACTAGGAGAAAGTGATGGGTCCACATGGGTTCAGCCTTGCTAGCATACCACAACCAGTGAGGGGAGAAGAGATGGCCAGTTTGAAAGGAATAACCCTGGATTTGAAAGACTGAACTGTATCCAGCACCGGTCTCAACGTCGGAGGGTCTCAAGGTGTGAGCTTCCAATTCTGGCCACTCTTGTGGTGCTAACATCTGAACTTCAAGTTGCCCCTGCCTCAGTGAGTCATGTCTGCAAGGAAGAGCCAGCTAGCCCCTAATAGAAGGAGAGTAAGGCCTGGCCTGTGAGCTGCGAAGGGCTGGCTGTTTCTGTGTGAAACTTACTAAGCGCTTCCCTGCTATTTCATAAACGAGAACATTAGTAAGCCAAGTAAAACAGTGTATTTACCGTGATTTAAAGAAGTCACAGAAAGAAGCCAAAGAATAGATGTGAGGATTAAAGTCACATGGATAGAAATTACTGGGATGGGAGCCTCCCACAGGAGTCCATACTCTTCTCGATCTTGATGCTCTGTTCCCCCTTTCTCATCCCCAAAAGATTTTTGGACTTGATGTGAAAAGATAGCACATTCGCAGGACATCCTCACCACCACCTCTTCCCACGTCAAAACGTTTGTCTACCTCAATTGCTATTACTTCCTTGTAGTCATCCTGCTCCATCCACTTCACTGGAAAAAAAATCACTCTCTGCCTCTGCTTTGTTCCTCATAGATTGTGCACCTCTTTTACAGCACATGTCCATTTCATGATTAACTTGTGCCTGTCTGCCCCCCTTCAGTAAACTCCTAAAGAATAACATCCATGTTTGATGATCTTTGTACTGCCTGTAGCATCAAGCACATTATCTTGCACAGAACGGGCATTTTATAATGTCGAGTCAACTGAATTTAAAGGAGTTCTAAAATGATCATGGAATTCTCAGAGTCAATACAGTTAGCCAGATAAAACAATGGATCTTTAGTCTGATTTTTTTTTAACAATCATAGAAAATATCTCCCAAGTGGATAAGAGAGTTACCCCAATCTCAAAAGGGATCTAGCTAGAATGGAACTGACTACATGGTGCTGCTGGTATATTTAAATGCGTTTGCAAAGCATGATTCAAGAGTATCATCCTCTCCATCCTGAGAGCTCAGAATACATTACTTTATATTCATATACAGAGGCCATAACATCTTCTTACAATCACGGTCTTTTTTTACCCTTCTCCCATTTTGACTTATAGCTAGAAAGTGTTTGATGGAATAATTTAAGCTTAGATGAACAGTCTTAATTGATGTTTAATCTCCAAATGATCAGAGATCTATTCAAAGGCCTACTGTTCTGCCATATTTTATGGTGGGAATGCATAACTAAACATCTGTCCATAAACAGACACGCTAAGTAAGGAAAATAGAAATAGATATATTTTGGAAACTTGATAAAACTCTATTTATATAGGGAAACATTTGAATAATACCATTAGTGGAGTCAACTTTACAATGGTCAAATCTTTTGATCCCTTCCCTCCCAGTTAGCTAAATACATAGACTTATATTCGAAGATACGCATATAGAGGTAACACAGCTGGTTTCCATGCTATGGCCATCTGTGCATTATATGTATATACGAGTGTATAAAGCATACCTGTCCTGCATATAACCCACCTCTGGGGAAGTCCTATTTATTACTTTTCTCAAATGTACAGATCAGCTAGACAATTTAGAGGTTAATAGTGAGGAGTTGGTAATTTAGGAATGATTAACAGTATCTTCAGCTATAATTTCAAAATCTGAACACTGCTAGGATCTAGGGAGCAATTTTATTGGCCATTAAAATGTTCTTAAGCTGTAAAATAACATAAAGGCTCTACTGATGAGCAGAGCTATTAGTGGTCAGCTTAATTTTAAACAAACTTAAATATATTAATTTTCCTAACAAATATTTAATTATGTATGCTAATGACAGTAAAGTAATTCTGTGGACTGGAGTTATCTAAAGGTCATCAAGGCCTCAGGAGAACGGAAGAATTTTTACTGTGGCTACTTCTCATAACCTGGGGTCAATTTATTTTTCTTAACACAAAAGGCCCGTTTTCTTGCCAGCCAAGCCACATGGTAAATTCGAAAATTTCAGTTCAGTTCAACAAATATTCATGAGGTGGCTTCTGCAAAAGGAGTCAGCATCACACCGTGGTTAACAGGGGGCCTCAGGAGCTAAACGCTGGGCCAAATCCTTGTTTTACCACTTCATGCCTGGGGGACTGCTCACTGCTAACGTTACTTCATACCTCTGTGCCTTGGTTTCCACATCTGTAAAATGGGCATGATAGTAATAATACCTATCTCATAGAACAAAATAAGCTTAAACAAAATCATGTGCATGAAGTTCTTTAAAAAGTCTTGATGCTGGAAATGCTTAATTAATTGTACTAGTCAGGGTTCTCCACAAAAACAGAACCAAGAGGATACATAAATTATATTATATATAATATATTCAAATATATATTATATATAATATATTTATATATATTATATATAATATATATACCCCTATTATACATTATACTTAAGATATATATAGTACATCTAGATCTAGGTAGACGTGTGTATATATATATCCATCACGTACATTTATATATATAACATGCACATATTTTATATAAAATATGTATTTTATATATATGGTGATTTATTATGAAGAACTGGCTCATAGTATTATGGAGGCTAAGTCCCATGATGTGCCATCTGCAAGCTGGAAACCCAATAAAGCCAGTAGCGTAATTCAGCACAAGTCCGAAGGCCTAAGAAACAGGGGAGCCAATGGTATAAATCCTAGTCTGAAGGTGAGAGAGGGTAAGATGTCCAGGAGGTACGCAGGAAAAATTCCTCTTCTTCCGCTTTTTGTTCTACGGAGGCTCTCAAGAGACTGAGTGATACACACATGCTGGGAAGGATAAGCTACTTTTCGGAGCCCATCATTCAGATGCTAATCTCATCCAGAAACATCTTCACAGACACACCCAGAAATCAAGTTTAATCTGGGCACCCCGTGGCTAGTCAACATGTAAAATTAACGATCACAGGAAGGTCAGCTGCTGTGTGCAAGGCACTGTGTTGGGGGCTAGGATGCGGTATGATTACAACACAACTCCCTCCCATAAAACAAGGGAGCTCTGCAAACATCGGGCAAGCAGCCATCATTTTGCCCTTTTCCATAATCCCAACTGGGAGCGCTCTGTCGTGGACAGCTAAGAGGTCGCAATGAGAGATGTTCATTGTATACTCCCCACATGTCATCTGCACAGTGCCAGAGTTATTTAAAAATAGAGAGAGTTTGAGAAAAAGAGCTAATTTGAATGAAAGCCCAAATAGAAATAATTTCCCTTCTGTTGGTGCCCACCAGCTCTCCAGACAGAGACGTTCCCTGGGCATTGTCTTTGCTGGTCTGCTGTTATAATTGGTTTCCAAGTGATGTTGATCCCTCACCAGAAAGTGGCTAGAAAACATGAATTCAATTCTAGTTCCTTTCCCCTTGAGATAAAATTTAAATTTCTAAGTTGAAATTTAAAAGATCAATAGACAATTCCAGGCCAGCATACCAGTACTCCCATTTCAAAAAGGCTCTTTTTAGTTTTAAGAAGCAGACAGCTTAGGTGAGTGGACCCTATCATTTTCAGAGGGATAATGTGGATTTCAATAGAGTCATGGGGTGGGGCGGGGGGAGGCTACAGCAGGCCCAGATAGAAGGGGGGCATCCAGCATTACTTGGGAATCTTCAGAAATTCTGCTTTCTTCCCTCTATCACTCAATAACATCTCTTCCCTTGGTAAGAGAAATCCAAATGTAATTGGCTTAAGCAAACAAAAGGAACCTCTTGTTTCACATTAAAGCAAAAAACAACAACATCCTGATGTAAATTGAATAGCTAGGGACAGCTAGACCACAATTTGATAAATATCATTAGAGTTTCATCTTCACATGGGCTGGGCATGCCGCTCCCTAGCAACCCAAGAGTCCCACCCTGCCAGCTGGGTAACCCATGTAGGAAGCCAGCATGAGCACCTCTCCACCTGCACCATCGCTCTCCTTCTGGACCACGGACCCAACCCTGAACTAACCTCTCGGACCAGGAGGCTGCAATACAGGTCATCTGCCTGTGCTGAGAGCAACACTAGGGTGTGCCAGATCAAAGCACAAGTCTGAAGACACCAGACCCAGGTCTGGACCTCCGTCCCACCCCTTACTACTGTGACATCTGGTAAATTGTTCAGCCAATCTGTGCCTCAGTATCCTCATCTGAAGAATGGAGGCAATCAATTGTACCTATGTCGTCATTTTGTTGCACAAGTAACTGAGCTAATACACGGAAGGCATTTACAACAGAGCCAGATGCCTAGTAACGACTGGCTCAGCCAACATCAGCAGTGCAGCCTACTAGGAGGAAGGGGAGGGCAAGGGGAGAGAGTAGGAATCAGCCAGGACAGCCCTACCAAAAGCACATGGAAGAGAGGAGGGGGAGTCTGAAAAAGCAATCAGTTCCTGGCAAAACAAATAAGCCAACAAAAAAGCTCCCCAGACTAGCAGGTACTTGTCCCTGGTCCCTCCATCAGGCTCTACCATCTGGTTTGTTCCCTGATAGACTCCCACCTACTCTGGGGGCTAGAGAGCCCCTGCAGTGAGTTCATTTCGTGGATGCCCTGCCTGGCTGACATAAACATAAATGTGGAGCTTCTCTGCTTTTAAAAACAAAGCACTCTGGCATGGTCAAGGTACAGTTCTAGGCTCCCCCCAGCATCTTCCCATCTGTACATCGGGTGGGTAGGTGCGGGACTACAGCAATCATGCCACACTTGAGCGTGTTGGAAGGTGAAAAACCAAACAAAACAAAACCACGCCTAGGTCAGACATGCGTTGAAAAAAAATGATGCTACTCCCTAAAACTTCTTTCCTGCAGAAAATGGATGGCACAGTAGGCATCTCGTGCCAGGCAGGGAGAGAGGAGATGGAAGAGGCAAGGAAGCAAGCGAGGAAAGAGGGAAGCAAAACAAGTCCCCTCGACTTCCTGTTGGGCGGAGTGAGCCCGGCAGGGGCTGTGTGCGCGCGGGGCTGGGGGTGTTCTCAGCTGTGCCGAGCTGATTATAGAAGATGAAAGGGCTTGGCAATTTATTTCATCTAACAGTGAACACTGCTGACAACTGAAAGTGAGGACAGAAGGATTCATTTGTCCAACTTCTGTTTCAAAAAGCAGACTTCAAATGATACCGCAGAGAAAAAGGAGGAAATGCCAGAGTGTAATAAAAACGTCGATTTCTTTTCTTTCTTTCTTTCTTTCTTTTTTTTTTTTTAAATACACGAGCTGCAGCATTTGTGTTTTGTAGATGGGCTTGGAAGGCGAAGGGGTTGGCTTTTCGTGGTGCTTATCAATTCCAGGGAAGGAAATGTAAGTCCGCAGGATCAATTACTCATCAGATGGGCCAGCCCTCCCCTCCTCGGCCCCAAGTGCTCACGTGCCTTCAAGCCTCGCGTCCAAAGATGAGTGAGGATGAAAAAAATCCAACCCTGCAGTGTTTAAAAGCTGCTCGGAAAACTGACAGTGGAAAAGATTTCGTGCAGGATCTTTAAGTGAATCAGCAGACACTAGGTGACAGAGAATATATTTTAAATTTTATCATCCTGGTCTGTTAACATTAAGTTCGCCAATCTAGATGTGCCACGTGCATCTATATTGTTGTGTGCGCTTGGAATTTTGAGAGAAAATGTTCTACTTCCTTTTAAAGAAAATATGGTATTATTTTTCATAAACATATTTAGTGTTTGAGAATGAAGGAATATTTCTCATTTCAAAGACTCACATAAATTATTCTGAAATCTAATCTACCTAGCAAAGTGGTCTTATCCCAAAAGATTTATAAAGATGGGTAATATCCCATACTGGCAGCACATTAGTTATTAATGATTAAACACAAATACATATCCAAACGTTAATGACAAAGATAAAGAAATACATTCGGCACATAATCATTAATATTAAACTCAAGTATCAGTAACAGGAGCACATCATTCTTAAGCAATTCAGTTAAGTCACTGATTCTTTGTGATTTTTATTAGAAATGTGGTTATTTTCACTGTGTATTCGATGTAGGGTTTGGTTTTTTATTGGTGGTGGTGGTGGGTTCTTTTTTTTTTTTTTAAGAAATCAGCACATGAACACAAACGGAAAAGATTGTGGCTGAAAAAAATTCACTGAGTCCCTTAGCCGCTTTAAAGTATAAATTCAGGAGTTCATTTTTCAACAAATATTTTTGGAGCACCTGCTGTGTGCCCGGCACTGTTTTAGGAACTAAGAATAACAGCTTTTACGAAGAGCTTTGGCTGTTAGGGAGGGCCACTGTGGGAGGCTGTGTAGATTTATCCAGCCCTGCTCTGGGGGTGGGGGGGCACTGTTCACATAAAACTACAATGCAAAGGGACCCCCTGGAGTTGTGCAGTGCATAACCCTGCTTCCAGTTCAATAAAGGAGAAAGAAAATGTGCAAGCAAGCCAAGAGACCAATAGGGAAGAGCTGTGAGTTTCATAAACATAACAACACAAGTAATAATACAGGTAACATTATAAAAAATGACTGGAAGGAGAAAGAGGGGCCATAACACCAGGATTTCAGAGAAAGTTTCTCTCTCTCTCTCTCTCTCTCTCTCTCTCACACACACACACACACACACACACACACACACAATCCTGCCATTTGCAACAACATGGATGAACCTGGAAGACATTATGCTGAGTGAAATAAACCAGACACAGAAAGGCAAATACTTCATGATCTCACTTATATGTTAAATCTAAAAAAGTCAAACTCATAAAAGCACAGGGTTTGGAACGGTGGCTGCCAGGGGCTGAAGGGTGGGGGAAATGAGATGTCCCTCAGAGAATAAACTTTCAGTTATGGGGGGTGAGTAACTGCTGGGGATCTAAGGTACAGCATGGCAACTGTAGCGAACAATACTCTATTGTATAACTGAAATTTGCTAAGAGTTGATCTTCAGTGTTCTCACCACATACACACACACACACACACACACACACAATGATAACTATGTAAGGTGTTGGATATGTTAAATTACCTTGATTGAGGTGCTTATTGCCAAAATGTATACATATCTCAAAACATCACATTGTATACTTTAAATATTTGGTGTTTGTTTATTAATTATACTTCAATAAAGTGGAGAAAAAAAATAAAAAGAAGTCACATTTAAGCTGAGATTCAGGGATTAGAAAGATCCAGCCTTGTGGATGGACTATCTGAGGAAGAATGTTCTAAGTACAAAAACACAAGAGTTTGTCAGTCCCTGGGGGTCAGAGAGAATATCTGAGCAACTGGAGTGGTGAGCAAGGGGAGAGAGGCAGAAGCAAGGTCAGGGTACAGAAAGGGGCCATTCTTGGGGTGCCTGGGTGGCTCTGTCAGTTAAGCATCCAACTCTTGATTTCGTCTCAGGGTTGTGAGCTCGAGCCCCATGTCAGACTCTGTGCTGGGCGTGGAGCCTGCTTAAGATTCTCTCTCCCTCTGTCTCTCCCACTCTTAAAAAAAAAAAATGAATAAAAGAAAGAAAGAAAAGAAAGAAAAAGAGAGAAAGAAAGGAAAGAAAGAAAGAAAGAAAGAAAGAAAGAAAGAAAGAAAGAAAAGAAAGAAAAGAAAGAAAAGAAAGAAAAGAAAGAAAAGAAAGAAAAGAAAGAAAAGAAAGAAAAGAAAGAAAAGAAAGAAAGAAAGAAAGAAAGAAAGAAAGAAAGAAAAAGAAAGAAAGAAAGAAAGAAAGAAAGAAAGAAAGAAAGAAAGAAAAGAAAAAGAAAAAGAAAAAGAAAATAAAGAAAGAGGCCATTCTTCGGAGGGGCTGATGAGTTTGAAATTTTTCTAGGAGCAAAGGAAATAGTCTCTGAAGAGTTTCTTCTATTCAAGACATTGATGCTGGTGTTGCCAATAGCATGAAAGTATCACAGTAATGAAGGTCTTGGTCCCATTCTGAATGATTCAGAGCACTGGATGAAGGAATTTTGAGGTAAGAACAGCTAGGTATAGAGCTAAATTATCATTACATGGAGATTATTGTCCTGAAGTTCTAATTGTAAAGTCATAATGATCCAAATCTTACAGAAGCAAAACTCAAGCCAGGGACACTATGGATTTGTCTGGCTGATTATTTTTCAAATACACTTGGATGCTAAACTGTACATTTTGTCTCTGTTGTAATGAATGGTCTTTAAATGAAACAGCAGACTGAATATACTCAGAGAAGTGTCTGTTACAAGAGCTCGTCCAGGCACCAGCAGGTTCTGAGAAAGCCGACACCCTTGGCTTCACTTATATATAGGTTAAAATTGAGTATAATACTGAGTGCGATACTGAGTACTGAGTATATTCAGTAATATTCCCAGATTATATACAGCCTGATATAGTAGGTTTATTATGTATACCATCATATGCAAAATGTAATCACTTTTCTATACACACTAATATTTATTATTAGAAAGATCACAGGTATCTGGAAGTAGGTAAAGAACAAAAAATCTTAAGCCTATTCTAAAAGAAAGTTGTTAATAAAACTGTGAATGAAGAAATGAACACCCAAACTTCCATTAATTGCCATTCAATAAAAATATGCTATTTACTTGGAATAGTTTGAATGTCTCTCTCTCCTTTTAAGATTTTATTTATTTGAAAGTGCGCAAAAGCGAGAGAGATCACAGAGGAAGAGGGAGAAGCAGAATGGCCGCTGAGTGGAGAGCCCAATGATCATGACCTGAGCCAAAGGCAGACGTTTAATGGACTGAGCCACTCAGGCACCCTGTTTCTTCATTTCTATGACAAAATTTAAGTCTCTCTGATGGAAGGGATGCATGATACTTTATCACATTCTACTAATAAAGAAAAAAATTATTAAAATGTTGCCTTAACATTAGCAACTCCAATCTAGTATATAATATATCGAGCATTATCATAGATATACTCAGTTTGGGGCAGAGATTTCATTTCCATAGGAATAGCCCAGGAGCAGTAAGGACTGCTATAGAGTGTTTTGATAAAGGCTCTCATAAAATATACTTTCTTAAATTTGCCTTCACCAAAGAGTAAAATCACAGGGAAATGCTTTAAAAATATGACCAAAGATAGGACTTCTGGCTAACCAGAAATGTGAAAAATAAATCTCTGATTCAAGCACACAAGAGTATCAACAAACAAGGATGACAGTTGGGCAGTGTCCCTGGTAAGTTTTCCTTCCCTGCCTTTTTCCTTCTCCTGATGTACAAATTACACACAGTGAAATGCATCTATCTTAAGAATACAGTCGAGAGGCGGAGCAAGATGGTGGAGGAGTAGGAGACCTGGATTTCGTCTGGTCTCAGGAATTCAGCTGAATAGGGATCAAACCATTTTGAACGCCTACGAACTCAACAGGAGATCGAAGAGGAGAGTAGCAACAACTCTCTGAACAGAGAAGCGACCACTTACTGGAAGGTAGGACGTGTGGAGAAGTGAATCCGAGGCGATATTCGGGAGGATAGACGGCGGGGGAGGGGCCTCCGTCGGCCGCTTCTGGCAAGTGATAGAGCCGCGGAGCACAAAATCGGACCTTTTAGAAGTCGGCTCTGCTGAGGGACGTAGCTCCAGTGGCTAAGCGGGGGGAGGAACCCTCGTGGGGCAGTGTGGTCTCAGGACCCTTGGGGTCACAGAAAGACCGGGGGTGCCTGAGTGCGGCAGAACTCCCAGGTATCGGAGCGGGGAAGCCGGCTGCAGAGACTGAGCCGAGGCACGGGCTCTCAGCTCGGGGTTGCCATACACCCTGATCCGCAGCCCAGTCGGGCCACTGCTCCTGCAGCAGGGACCCAACAAGCGGCAGATCCGGGGAGACTCACCTTCCTCCCCCGGGAGGAGCGGCGCGGGAGCGCACCGCAGGGATCTGCTGGGTTTGGAGACTCCACACGGGGTCGGGTGCCAGAGAGAGAAACGGTCGGTCACAGGCCAGGTGAGCACGGAGTGCGGCCGGACACCGGGGACACGGGAGTGACTGCTTTTCTCTGGGGGCGCACTGAGGAGCGGGGCCCCGAGTTCTCGACTCCTCCGGGTGGAGATTGGGAGGCCACCATTTTCACTCTGGTCCTCCAAAGCTGTACCGAGAGCTTGCAGGGAACAAAAGCTCCTGAGAACAAACCCAAGCAGATTACTTAGCCGGACCTGGCAAGGGCAGGGCAATTCAGCCTCCGGCAAAGACATTTGGAAACCACAGCAACGGGCCCCTCCCCCAGAAGATCAGCAGGAACAGCCAGCAAGCCAAGACCAAGTTTACCGATCAAGGAGAACGGGCGAACTCCAGCGCTAGGGGAATACTGCACATAGAATTCATGGCTTTTTTTTTTTTTTACCATGATTCATTAGTTCATCAAAGTTAATTTTTGTTAACTTTTTTTATTTTTCTTTTTCCCTTTTTCAACCAACATCTTATCAATCTTTTTTTTAAAAAAAAAAACATTTTTTATTTTTCATTTTTAGAGTTATATTTTATCCCTTCATAGTAGTTACCCTTATTTTTGGCATATATATATAAGTTGTTCTCTCTTTAAAATTTTGAAATACAGTTTCTTCTAACAGATCAAAATATACCCTAAATCACTAGTGTATGGCTCTGTTCTAGTCTCCTGCATGATCACATTCTCTCCCTTTTTTCTTTTTTTTTTCTTAAATCTTCTTCTTTCTTTTTTCAAACTTCTTATCTTATCAAGTCCTTTTATAAAATCTTTTATAATTTTCATCTTTACAGTCATCTTCCATCCCTTCATTGTATCAACCCTTATTTTGTACATATATATCTCTCTTCCTTTAAAATTTTAGGAGGCACTTTTTTCTAACAGACCAAAATACGCCCAAAATCTAGTGTGTGGCACTGATCTATGCACTAGCCTGATCATATTTGATCATATTCTGCTTTTTTTGTATTGTTCTGTTTTTGTTTTTACCTTTTTTTTCTTTTTTTCTTTTCTCTTTCTTTTTTCTTTCTTTCCCTTTCTTTTCCCCTGGTTTCAGGTCTTTTCTGATTTGTATACAGTATATTTGCTGGGGACGTTGTAAACCTGTTAGCATTTTGTTCTCTCATTCATCTATTCTCCTCTGGACAAAATGACAAGACGAAAAAAATCACCTCAGCAAAAAGAACAAGAGGTAGTACCGTCAGCCAGGGACCTACTCAATACGGACATTAGTACGATGTCGGACCTAGAGTTCAGAATCATGACTTTAAAGATAGTAGCTGGGCTTGAAAAAAGCGTGGAAGTTATTAGAGAAACTCTTTCTGGAGAAATAAAAGGACTAAAACCTAACCAAGTCGAAATCAAAAAGGCTATTGATGAGGTCCAATCAAAAATGGGGGCACTAACTGCTAGGATAAATGAGGCAGAAGAGAGAATCAGTGATATAGAAGACCAAATGATGGAAAATAAAGAGGCTGAGAAAAAGAGAGAGAAACAACCACAGGATCACGAGGGCAGAATTCAAGAGATAAGTGATACGATAAGACGAAACAACATTAGAATAATTGGGATCCCAGAAGAAGAAGAAAGAGAGAGAGGGGCAGAAGGTATATTGGGGCAAATAATAGCAGAGAACTTCCCTAATGTGAGGAAGGAAACAGGCATCAAAATCCAGGAGGCACAGAGAACCCCTCTCAAAATCAATAATAATAGGTCAACACCCCGACATCTAATAGTAAAACTTACGAGTCTCAGAGACAAAGAGAAAATCCTGAAAGCAGCTCGGGAGAAGAGATATGTAACCTACAATGGTAAAAATATTAGATTGGCAACAGACCTATCCACAGAGACCTGGCAGGCCAGAAAGGACTGGCAAGATATCTTCAGAGCACTAAACGAGAAAAATATGCAGCCAAGAATACTATATCCAGCTAGGCTGTCATTGAAAATAGAAGGAGAGATAAAAAAAACTTCCAAAACAAACAAAAACTAAAGGAATGTGCAAACACGAAACCAGCCCTCCAAGAAATATTGAAAGGGGTCCTCTAAGCAAAGAGAGAGCCTAAAAGCAGCAAAGATCAGAAAGGAACACAGACAACATACAGTTACAGTCACCTTACAGGCAATACAATGGCACTAAATTCATACCCTTCAATAGTTACTCTGAATATAAATGGGCTAAATGCCCCAATCAAAAGACACAGGCTATCAGATTGGATTAAAAAACAAGACCCATCGATATGCTGTCTGCAAGAGACTCATTTTAGACCCAAAGACACCCCCAGATTGAAAGTGAGGGGGTGGAAAACCATTTACCATGCTAATGGACACCAAAAGAAAGCTGGGGTGGCAATCCTTATATCAGACAAACTAGATTTCAAAACAAAGACAGTAGTAAGAGATGAGGAAGGACACTATATCCTACTTAAAGGGTCTATCCAACAAGAAGATCTAACAATTGTAAATATCTATGCCCCGAACATGGGAGCAGCCAATTATATAAGGCAATTAACAACAAAAGCAAAGAAACACATTGACAACAATACAGTAATAGTGGGGGACTTTAACACCCCCCTGACTGAAATGGACAGATCATCTAAGCAAAAGATCAACAAGGAAATAAAGACTTTAAATGACACACTGGACCAAATGGACTTCACAGACATATTCAGAACATTCCATCCCAAAGCAACGGAATACACATTCTTCTCTAGTGACCATGGAACATTCTCCAGAATTGATCACATCCTAGGTCACAAATCAGGTCTCAACCGGTACCAAAAGATTGGGATCATTCCCTGCATATTTTCAGACCACGATGCTTTGAAACTAGAACTCAATCACAAGAGGAAAGTCGGAAAGAACTCAAATACATGGAGGCTAAAGAGCATCCTACTAAAGAATGAATGGGTCAACCAGGAAATTAAAGAAGAATTAAAAAAATTCATGGAAACCAATGAAAATGAAAACACAACTGTCCAAAATCTTTGGGATACAGCAAAGGCAGTCCTGAGAGGAAAGTATATAGCAATACAAGCCTTTCTCAAGAAACAAGAAAGGTCTCAAATACACAACCTAACCCTACACCTAAAGGAGCTGGGGAAAGAACAGCAAATAAAGCCTAAACCCAGCAGGGGAAGAGAAATAATAAAGATCAGAGCAGAAATCAATGAACTAGAAACCAAAAGAACAGTAGAACAGATCAACGAAACTAGGAGCTGGTTCTTTGAAAGAATTAACAAGATTGATAAACCCCTGGCCAGACTGATCCAAAAGAAAAGAGAAATGACCCAAATCAACAAAATCATGAATGAAAGAGGAGAGATCACAACCAACACCAAAGAAATACAAACAATTATAAGAACATATTATGAGCAACTCTATGCCAGCAAATTAGATAACCTGGAAGAAATGGGTGCATTCCTAGAGATGTATCAACTACCAAAATTGAACCAGGAAGAAACAGAAAACCTAAACAGACCTATAACCACTAAGGAAATTGAAGCAGTCATCAAAAATCTCCCAAACAAAAGCCCAGGGCCAGATGGCTTCCCAGGGGAATTCTATCAGACATTTAAAGAAGAATTAATACCTATTCTCCTGAAACTGTTCCAAAAAATAGAAATGGAAGGGAAACTTCCAAATTCATTTTATGAGGCCACCATTACCTTGACCCACAAACCAGACAAAGACCCCATCAAAAAGGAGAATTACAGACCAATATCCTTGATGAACATGGATGCAAAAATTCTCACCAAAATACTAGCCAATAGGATCCAACAGTACATTAAAAGGATTATTCACCACGACCCAGTGGGATTTATCCCTGGGCTGCAAGGCTGGTTCAACATCCACAAATCAATCAATGTGATACAATACATTAACAAAAGAAAGAACAAGAATCATATGATCCTCTCAAAAGATGCAGAAAAAGCATTTGACAAAGTACAGCATCCTTTCTTGATCAAAACTCTTCAGAGTCTAGGGATAGAGGGTACCTACCTCAATATCATAAAAGCCATCTACGAAAAACCTACAGCAAATATCATTCTCAATGGGGAAAAACTGAGAGCTTTTCCCCTAAGGTCAGGAACGCGGCAGGGATGTCCACTCTCACCACTGCTATTCAACGTAGTATTAGAAGTCCTAGCCACAGCAATCAGACCACAAAAAGAAATCAAAGGCATCCAAATCGGCAAAGAGGAAGTCAAACTCTCACTCTTTGCAGATGATATGATACTGTATGTGGAAAACCCAAAAGACTCCACCCCAAAACTGCTAGAACTCATACAGGAATTAATTCAGTCAAGTAGCAGGCTATAAAATCAATGCACAGAAATCAGTGGCCTTCCTATACACCAACAACAAGACAGAAGAGAGACAAATCAAGGAGTCAATCCCAGTCACAATTGCACCCAAAACCATAAGATACCTAGGAATAAATTTAACCAAGAGGCAAAGGATCTGTACTCAGAAAACTATAAAATACTCAGGAAAGAAATTGAAGAAGACACAAAGAAATGGAAAAACGTTCCATGCTCATGGATTGGGAGAACCAACATTGTGAAGATGTCAATGCTGCCTAGAGCAATCTACACATTCAATGCAATCCCCATCAAAATACCATCCACTTTTTTCAAAGAAATGGAACAAATAATTCTAAAATTTGTATGGAACCAGAAGAGACCCCGAATAGCCAGAGGAATATTGAAAAAGCAAAGCAAAGCTGGCGGCATCACAATTCCGGACTTCCAGCTCTATTACAAAGCTGTCATCATCAAGACAGTATGGTACTGGCACAAAAACAGACACATAGATCAATGGAACAGAATCGAGAGCCCAGAAATGGACCCTCAACTCTATGGTCAACTTATCTTTGACAAAGCAGGAAAGAATGTCCAATGGAAAAAAGACAGTCTCTTCAACAAATGGTGTTGGGAAAATTGGACAGCCACATGCAGAAGAATGAAACTGGACCATTTCCTTACACCACACCCAAAAATAGACTCCAAATGGTTGAAAGACCTAAACGTGAGACAGGAGTCCATCAAAATCCTAAAGGAGAACACAGGCAGCAACCTCTCCGACCTCAGCCGCAGCAACTTCTTCCTAGAAACATAGCCAAAGGCACAGGAAGCCAGGGCAAAAATGAACTATTGGGATTTCAACAAGATAAAAAGCTTTTGCACAGCAAAAGAAACAGTCCACAAAACCAAAAGACAACCGACAGAATGGGAGAAAATATTTGCAAATGACAGATCAGATAAAGGGCTAGTATCCAAAATCTATAAAGAACTTATCAAACTCAACACCCAAAGAACAAATAATCCAATCAAGAAATGGGCAGAAGACATGAACAGACATTTTTCCAAAGACATCCAAACGGCCAACAGGCACATGAAAAAGTGCTCCACATCGCTCGGCATCAGGGAAATCCAAATCAAAACCTCAATGAGATACCACCTCACACCAGTCAGAGTGGCTAAAATTAACAAGTCAGGGAACGACAGATGCTGGCGGGGATGTGGAGAAAGGGGAACCCTCCTACACTGTTGGTGGGAATGCAAGCTGGTGCAACCACTCTGGAAAACACTATGGAGGTTCCTCAGACAGTTGGAATTAGAGCTACCATTCGATCCAGCAATTGCACTACTGGGTATTTACCCCAAAGATACGAATGTAGGGACCCGAAGGGGTACGTGCACCCCAATGTTTATAGCAGCAATGTCCACAATAGCCAAACTGTGGAAAGAGCCAAGATGTCCATCGACAAACGAATGGATAAAGAAGAGTTGTTATATATACACAATGGAATATTATGCAGCCATCAAAAGGAATGAGATCTTGCCATTTGCAACGACGTGGATGGAACTGGAGGGTGTTATGCTTAGTGAAATAAGTCAATCAGAGAAAGACATGTATCATATGACCTCACTGATATGAGGAATTCTTAATCTCAGGAACAAACTGAGTGTTACTGGAGTGTTTGGGGGTGGGAGGGATGGGGTGGCTGGGTGATAGACATTGGGGAGGGTATGTGCTACGGTGAGTGCTGTGTATTGTGCAAGACTGTTGAATCACAGATCTGTACTTCTGAAACAAATAACGCAACATATTTTAAGAAAAAAAGAAAAAGAAGAAGATAGCAGGAGAGGAAGAATAAAGGGGAGTAAGCCAGAGGGGGAGACGAACCATGAGAGATGATGGACTCTGAAAAACAAACTGAGGGTTCTAGAGGGGAGGGGGTACGGAGATGGGTTAGCCTGGTGATGGGTATGAAAGTGGGCACATTCTGCATGGAGCACTGGGTGTTATGAACAAACAATGAATCATGGAACACTACATCAAAAACAAATGATGTAATATAGTGATTAACATAACAATAAAAAATTTAAAAAAAAAGAATACAGTCGAATGCGTGCTGACAAATGTGCACACCCTATAAACAGCAACCACACTGCAGAAACTTCCCTCAGGTCCCTTCCCAATTCATAGCCTCACACTTCTGCTAGAGGAAATCACCCTCCGGCACCACACCTTAATTCTACAACTGTATTACTTAGCAATAAATAACAAACTACCAATAGATACAACAACACGGATCACCCTCCAAAATATCATGAGTAAAAGAAAGAAAAAATCAAAAAAGTAGTACATACCATGTATGTAAAATTCTAGAAAATGTAAGCTCACCTTTAGTGACAGAACAGATCACTAGTTGCCTGGAACCAGGGAGAAGGACCAGCAAGAGGAATTATAAATGGGCAGAAGTCAATTTGGAGGGGTAACTTCATCTATCAAAACTTACTGAATTGTAAACCTAAAATATATGTGTTTGTTTTGGTCAGTTATATCTCAATAAAATTTAAAACCCACTTTCAAATGGCAGATCAGTTTGCTAGATAAGAAAAGTTCACCCTGCAAATCATATTGAGCTTTTATGTTCAATAAATAATTAAGCTTTCATAAATTTTTTTTAATTTGGAAAATGTTTCAGCATTTTTTCTCCAAATACTTTTCTCTAATGCAATCTCTCCCCGCCATCCTATGATATGATTCCAATCCCAGGTATGTTTGGTGTCTTGATATTGTCCTATAATAAAGAGGTCAGTGGCTCTTTTCATCTTTTTTTCCCCTCTGGGCTTTGTTTTGGCTTATTTCTACTGACCTATCTGCAAGCTCACAGATCTTTTCTCATCATCCAATCTGTTGCTCAGACCTCCAGTGAATTTTTCATCTCATTTCTCAAATTTCCACTTGACATCAATTTGCAATCGCAATTTGCAATTCCCATTTGTCTACTCTAAACTCTATGTGTTCAGATTATATCCATCCTTACATTTTTAAAAATATTTACAGTATTCTCCTAAATTCATTTTGACCAGAAGACTCTGGCAAAATTTTCTTTCAGTTCAACTATAAAACAATTGTGATATGTATGATTTTAACCTGAATAGATGACTTCCTTATTCTATGATCTACTACTCAAAGCACAAACACTTTACTCTTTACACCCAAAGCCTCTCCATCCTGTTAATGCAATAGTTTGGACACATCTAAGGTTCTGATAAAAACCCCAAGTATTCACCTGAACACCAGAAGGGCTACAGTCTAAGAGAGACATTAAACTAGAAATAGACCGTCTTCAACATCACTACTTATTAGGGAAATCCAAATTAAAACCACAATGAGATACTACCTTGCGCCTTATTAGAATGGCCATCATCAAGAAAATAAGAGATAAATGCTGGCATGGATGTGGTGAAAAGGGAACCCTTATACACTGCGTACAGTTATGGTAATGTAAATTTGTACAGCCACTACAGGGGAAAACCATATGGAGAATATTCTAAAGATTAAAAAGAACTACCATATGTATATATACACAATGGAATATTATGCAGCCATCAAAAGGAATGAGATCTTGCCATGTGCAACGTGGATGGAACTGGAGGGTGTTATGCTGAGTGAAATAAGTCAATCAGAGAAAGACATGTATCATGTGACCTCACTGATATGAGGAATTCTTAATCTCAGGAAACAAACTGAGGGTTGCTGGAGTGGTGGGGGAGTGGGAGGGATGGGGTGGCTGGGTGATAGACATTGGGGAGGGTATGTGCTATGGTGAGCGCTGTGAATTGTGCAAGACTGTTGAATCACGGACCTGTACCTCTGAAACAAATAATGCAATATATGTTAAGAAAAAAAAAAAAGAAGAGATAACAGGAGGGGAAGAATGAAGGGGAGTAAGTCGGAGGGGGAGACCAACCATGAGAGATGATGGACTCTGAAAAACAAACTGAGGGTTCTAGAGGGGAGGGGGTGGGGGGATGGGCTAGCCTGGTGATGGGTATTGAGAAGGGCACGTTCTGCGTGGAGCACTGGGTGTTATGCACAATGAATCATGGAACACTACATCAAAAACTAATGATGTAATGCATGGTAATTAACATAATAAAAATTTAAAGTATAAAACAAAAAAAGAACTACCATATGGTCTAGAAATTCCATGGGAATATATCCGATGGAAATGAAAACTCTAACTCGAAAAGAGTCTTTCACCCCCATGTTCATAGCAGCATTATTTACAATAGCCAAGACATGGAAACAACCTGAGTGTCCATCAATGGATGGATAAATAAACTCTGATGCATACAAACACACACACACACACACACACACACAGAATATTATTCACCCATTAAAAAAAAAACAAGGAAATTCTACCATTTGTGACAACATGGATAGACATTGAAGTCATCATGCTAAGTGAAATAGACAAAAAAGGCAAATACTGTATGATCTCACTTATACAAAATCTTTAAAAAAGAAAAAGAAACAGAAGAACATCAGATTTGTGGTTACTAAAGATGGAGGCCGGGGGGTTGGAGGAAGGTGGGAGGGTGTTCAAAAGGTACAAACTTTCAGTTTTAAGATAAACAAGTACTACGGGTGTAGCATTTAACAGGATGACTGCAGCTAATATAGGAGAGTTGTTAAGAGGAAATCTTAAGAGCTCCTATTACAAGGATTTTTTCTTTCTTTCTTTCTTTCTTTCTTTTCCTTATATTCTATTTATACCGGAAGATAAATGTTAACTGAATCTATTGTGCTAATCATTTCATAATATATGTAAATCAAACCATCAGTTGTATGCCTTAAATTTATGCAGTGATGCAGGTCAATTATTTCTAAATAAAACTGGGGGAAAAACTAAAAAAAAAAAAAAAAAAAAGAAAAGAAGAAATCGACCAGCCTTACAAAGAATGAAACCCAGCTGTGAATCAGCTCAATCTGTTTGGATTAAAGTAATCCATGCCTACTCTAATTGCCTGCCAGAAGGTAAAGAAATCCTCTCTAGAGAAAGATAACATTTTTTTCCAGAACCTCTGTAATTTTTATACATAATTTCCATAATTCAATAAAAAATTTCCCAGGTATACAAAATAAAGGATAAGAAACAAAAAGGCAATGAAAACTGACGTACAGGTGACCCAGATACTGGTTTTCAGAAATAGATTTTAACCGTGATTAGTGTATCACAAGTGAGGACAAGATGGAAAAACTGACCAGAAAACTGGAATTTTATATCAAAAGAACAAAAAGTAAATTCTAAGACTAAAAAACAATAATATCGGGAATGCCACCGAGGCCACCCCTCACCCGCCAAAAGAGGTAAAATTAAAACTACTCACAGCAGGTGGTGGTAGCAGGGGCTGAGGTTTCTGCAGGGATGGGAGGGGCAGGTGGGCGGAGGCTCGGTGGGCACCCCTTGTCCCCCCGCGAGCGTTTCCGCCCAGTCCGAGGGCGTGAGCCGGGAGCCGGGCTGGGGGCAGGGTCCCAATTCACAGATGCTCACCCTGCTGGGGACACCGAGGAGGACGAGCAACTCTTCTGCATGGCTCCGAGTTCAAGTTCATGGACTTCATCCTTCCCAGCCAGACGCAGGTGTTTCCAGGTCCAGAGGTGGCTGCACAGTGCCTCCCGCGCACATGGGCAGTGCAGTGACCCTGACAGTTCCAGGGCAGGTCGGGGCACTCAGGGCATCCTGGGTTACAGGTGTGGCCAAGACTAGCCAGTTGTTTACTGAGTTGAACTTCGAAAAGGTAGATACCTGCTATTCCCGGGATTTCCCAGCTCCTGCCTGCAGTTACTGCAGAATACACAGTACTGCTAGCATGACCTACTGTACTACCAGCAAAAAGTGGGTGTGTAACCCCCATTACAGCCACAATGTAAATCACCTCCTGAGGTGCACAGAGGCGACCCTCTGGAGGGTTATCGTGGCTCCCACAATGTCTTCCTCCACCGCTTCATTACTGCCGAGGCCAACTGGGTCATGGTGCTGCTGTCTGGACTGCCCCGCGCCCGTCAGAAAAGCCTCAAGTACATCAACGGGGACAGCTCGGAGGGGCAGCCCCTGATCTAGGACCACTGCTTCGGGTGCTGACTAGTCAAGATCCCTTCTGAGCAGGCGCAGCTGTGGGCTGGGCCCATCACCACTCCGCAGATCAATCAACAACTCGGAGTTGCTGCGGTCTGGAAAATCCTTCCACCGGCTTGGAGGAACCAGAGAAGCTGGAGGTGGAGAAGGGCCACAGAGCATCCTCCTGCCATAGAATGCTTCCCAGCACCAGAACAAAGTTGGGCCCCTTGTCCAGGTGCCGGCCAGCTATGATGAGAAACCAAAAAGAGTCCCAGTCTCAGCATAACATCACGGTCAGCTGGGACCTAGTCCTTAACAAGAAGACAAATGCCTACTTCGCCCAAGACTGAATATCAATCCTCTGGTGATGAGGATTTAGTCATAATTCGGTTGAGATATGCAACTTACTCAAGGGAACAAGATATGCCTGCCTACAAAAGAAGCGTGGTTGGCATCCCCTCTGGAAAGCGATCAGCCACGTCATCAAGGTCCCTGTTAACTGTGGTGATGACATCACCGCTGAGCTGCAGAGCAGTTTGGGCGGGCCTGTGAAAGGAGATCATAACTTGCAGGTGGATTTCAGGTGGGAGTCAACCTCATTCAACAGGACGCAGAGCATGCTGAAAATGTTTGCCCTGGAGGAGACCTCCACGTGGGGGCTACATCAGCCACCAGCTGGAGGACATTATCATCAGATCTCAGTTGCCCAAGAACTTCCCGGCACAAGGACTCCCCAGCCGGAACCACTCTTCAGGTTTATACCATAAAGACCACACAGCAAAGACCGATGAGCCTGATCCAAGATCCACCAGGCACCAGGAAGATGGTTACCTTGGCCACCAGCAACTACTATACCTGGCTGGGCAAAGCAGTGCACCCCTGCTTATCTGTGCTCCAAGTAATAGTCATTAATCTGCTGACCGAGAAGACCTACCAGACCAGGCTGAGAGTCATGCTGTTCTGCATCAGGACTCAGTATCATTTCTGTCCCTGCACAACCCGATCAGGAACATGGACAGCATGCTGAGCTCCAGAAGCTATAGCAACTGAACAAGGAGACCGGGGAGCTGTTTGTTTTCTGCAGAAAAGAAGCCGTACCTGATGCTAAAGCTCACCATGGAGAGTGAGCTGCTCATGAACACAGATGTGTGTGGAGGTCTGGGCAACCGAGGCCCATTTTAACCAAGGTGAGCACCCAGGCCACTGAGCTAGAGTGCATGGTCCCCATGGTCCTTGGACTCAACTAGCTCATCTTCATGGGTGACCACTGCCTGCTGGGCTCCATGGTGATGTGCAAAATGGAGCAGAAATCTTTCTCCAGATCTTGTCACAGGTGTGGATCCTAATCTCCAGTTGGCTTGTTTAAACTCTATTTATGGAAGGTTGGCTTGTTTAAACTCCATTTATGGAAGCTTCTGGCATCTCCCAGGTCCACCACCAAGATGTTACAGACAAACTCAGTAAGGATATTTTCCAGTCCTCCTTTGAAAGAATCTTTAAAAAACAGAAAAACCTGAAACACTGTACTTGCTTTAAATGAAAACCCTCTTAGAACGCAAGCAGTGAGCCAGCATGGAGCCTGGCCACCCACAGGGAGCAACCAGCAAGGAGTTTCTTCCAAAACCTAGTCCCCTTTCAATCAAAGAGAAGAGAGAATAGAACAGAGGAAAGGCCTAGTCTGAGATGAGGGTCTCCCTCCCTCCACCCTAGTCACAGACTCAGGTGTGGTGGCGTTGGCATGGGGCGTCCGTGATGAGGGGCTGGCGGAGGGCTCCTGGCTAGGTCTCCTCCGCTCAGGCTCTGCCTTCAGTCTCCCTTCTCCTTGCCCTGCTGGCCAGTGGTGGGTGTTCTCTCTGTGTCGGCTCCTCTGTCCCTCAGGTGTTCCTCTGCTCCCGTTGCTGACAGTGGTCCTTCAGTTTTAGCAGCGGAAAACAGGTATCCATTTATTTATTTTATTTTTTATTACTCAGAATAAGATACTGACCAACGAAGTCCGCCTCTAGTATTGGGACAGCTTCATCACTCCACTGTGCTGATAGGAGTCGTCTTGCAACAGTGCCCCGTCGATGTGTGACTTCAACTCATCACCAAGGTAACTGTCCCAGGACAGCTCAGGCTGGGTCCCCTGGGAGGGCTGGCTCCTGAAGATACAGCCCTGAGCCAGGGCGTCCTGTGAGAACAGCTGATATGCCACCTCCTGGCTGGCCTGGCTGCCGGGAAGATTCCTTTGGCTGAGCCCAGGAAGCCCAAAGCTGTTCTTCTGGACCAGTCTTGCCTTTGAGGGTTCCCACGGTCCGTTTGTCCAAAATACCCCAGTGGGAGCATGGGTTGCATAACCAGGTTGAAGTTGGAGGGGAATGTTCATGGCAGCCATGTGGCTGGGGATGGCACCAGTCATGCCCATCTGGCCATGGGTCTGCAAATTCATGTTCCAGGGCCAGCTCTGGCTCTTCTGCTCATAGACTGATCCTGGGATCATAGCCTCCTGGGATCACACATGATTCCTGGGTAGAGGGTGGTGACCAGCTACCAGGGCTTGCTGAACTGTGTGGGGCTCTCCCACATTGTTCAGGGGCCCTTCTATCAGCACTTTCTGTTCTTAGTAGTAGTTCAGCAGGTGGTTCCAGAGCAGCTGTGAGGACAGGGCCTTTGAGTTACCTACAATAATGACCTCATATCATGCTTTGGTCAGGGCCATGTGAAGCTGCCTGGGGTTGTTTAAAAATCCAATGCCTTGTTGCTGAGTAGCCCACATGGAGGAGAGTAAGATAAAGTCCTTGTCTTGCCCCTGGAATGTGTCCATGTGGGCGAACTCTACCTCCTGGTAGAGCTTGGTGTGGAGGGAGTCGGTGGGTCTTCCTACATTCAAGGTGGTGAGGGAGCACACTTCCAGGCTGGGCAGCTCCCCAGTCTCCCCTGCACTCTGAGAAGAAAAGTGCTTGCTTACCATGTGCGGTGGCCTCAACCCCCTACTGCAAAGGGTCTTGGCGAGAGTGGCCTTGAGGCCATAGAGCAGGAAGGTGGCTGTTCTCTGGCTAATGGCTTCTTCTCAGAATCCTTCCCAAGGATTTGGTGGAAGACAACAGCCAAGAAGGCCCATCCCCATCCCCATGGAGATGCTCACAAACCCTGTGACCTGTTAGACAAGCTGAGTGCCCCACCCCTCCATTTTCTCCAAAGCCATCCCTAAATTTAAAGCCCTTCTACCTGTAAGCACAGGGTCAGTGAGGTGGGGGTTGTTTCTGATTTTGGGGGGAAAAGGAGTATCAGAAATAAGTTGGTTCTGGGGCAGCTGGGTGGCTCAGTCAGTTAAGCATCCAACTCCTGGTTTTGGCTCAGGTCTTGATCTCGGGGTTGTAAGATCGAGCCACATGTTCAGCTCTGCACTTAGTGCAAGGTGACAGAGACACACAAGCCACTTTCCTACTAGCCAGGGCTTGTATTTGTTGCCATTGCTATAAGGTTCTTGGTTCCCCCTTTTTTGGTAAGGTACATAGAGACATAGAGTTTGGATAGGTTTCCACTATCACCCATTATGTGAGGCATCCCCTGGTAATGGCCATGCCCCCTATCTTATTCCGCTATGTCATTCTTTAGAATGTTTTGCCTCTACTTTGTGCTATTTGCTTTGTTCTCCTTCCTAGCAGCAGTTACTCTGAGTTTTCCAAACCAAGGAAGATCTGTACCAAGGCAACTTCTGATTTTTGGTCCATTTGTCTTAAGCTCTTTTAACACCAATAAAATCTTAATAAATAAACAAAACCTCATAAAACAATAACAATGTTGTAAGTGGCAGTGACAAAGTAGAGCAACCAAAATTGTTACACGTTGTTAGTATACAAAATGGTACAAAATCTTTGGGGAAAGATTTGACAGGTTTTTTTATAGAACTAAATCATATATTTTCCTATGGTCCTGCAATTCCACACCTAAGTTTTTAACTAAGACAAATGAACACACAATCACAAAAAGACTTGAACAAGGGTATTTATAGCAGCTTTGTCATAGCTCAAAACTGCAGTGCGTTTAGTTGTCTGTCAAGGGAACAAATTAAAAATAAACTATAAAATATTCATACAATGGGATACTATTCAATGATATTACTGTTACGGGTTGAATTATATCCTCCAAAAAGATATGTTGAAATCCTTAGCTCCCATACCTTAGAATTTCACCCTACTTGGAAATGGGATTTTTATGGAGATAATCAAGATAAAAACAAAGTTATTGACCAATATGACTGGTGTCTTTATGAAAGGAGGAAAAATTTGGATCAAAGATGGAAACACAGAGGGAAGACAGTATAAAGATGCAAACGGAGAAGACAGTCATGTGATTATAGTGATGCATCTACAAGCCAAGGAATGCCAAAGGTGGCTGGCAAACACCAAACACTAAAAGAGGCAAAAAGGATTCTTCCCTAGAGCTATCAGAGAGCATGGCCCTGCCAATGCCTTGATTTCAGACTTCTGGTCTCCAGAACTCTGAGACAATAAACATCCATTGTTTCAAGCTACTCAGTTTGTGGTGTTTTTTATACCCACTCTAAGAAATTAACTGCTAATACAATTTAACCCCAAAAGATGATACCTGTCAATAGATAGATGAATCTCAAAAGCATCATGATGAGTAAAAATGCCTTACATGAAGGATACATGCTGTAGAATTCACTTTATAGAAAGCTCTAGAACAGGCAATTCTATGGTGGAAAAGAAAAAACAGTGCTTGCTTATGAGTGTGGAAGTTGGGATTGACTAGGAAGGGGTATGAGGAAACTTTCTGGGGTGATGATAATGCTCTGTGTCTTGATAGGGGGTTGGTTAACACAAGCATTTGCATTTATCAAAACTCAGCAAATGAATACTAACAATTTATGTGTTTCATCCTATGTAAATTCTACCTCCAACAAAATACACACAAAAACAAATGCTGAACTCCAGCTAATGGTGTATGTGCTGAGGTATTTAGAAGGAAGTATCCTGATGTCTGAATTTTAATTTGAAATGTATTAAAGAGTAAGATGGATTGATGAATGGATACAGAAATGGGTAGGTAGATATGTGATAATGCAAGTATAATATTAATGATAGAATATAGTTGATGGATAGATGAGTGTTCAATGTAAAATTCCTTCCATTCTTTTGTGTGTTTGAGTGTTTCCATAACACAATGTTAAAGAAAAAAAGAATGTAATGTAGGAATTCACCAGCAAATTAGACATAGCTAAAGAGAGGTTTAGTCAGGCTGAAGAATTAAGAACTGAAAATAGAGAAAGGTACGTAAGTGATACTAGAATTAGTGCTAAAGACTAGCATAAATATAACTGGAATTTTAGAAGGGAAGGAGAAAGAGAAGGGGCTAGAAGCATTTTTTTTTTAAGAACTCAGAATTTTTCCAAGCGGATGAAATCCTTCAAGCCACATATTCAGTTAATGCAGTGAGCTACAAGCATTTCCTTTGAATACAAAGAAAAACACAAATTGTTGAAAAATGAAGACAGAAACCTCTGCAAGCATTCAGAGGAGCAGCTGTAGGAATGAGAAGTCACTTCTCAATGGAATGACATCTTTTAAGTGAGGCACATGGATAGAGCTAGCATTTCTTAGGGCAAACCCTTTACAAACATTATCCCGTGTAATCCTCGTATCCCCCCCAGCCCCCAAATTGGGTTGAATTAATATCCCCATTTTCATAAAATGAAATTGAGGCTTGAAAAAGTTAGTGAAGTACCTGAATGCAGACAGCTAGCCGGTGGTAAAGATTTCAATTTAGCTGTGACAGACTCCAAACGTGTTCATCATATATATTATGCTCCTTCCTGTATAATAATAAATGTTCTGCTTTTTTTTGTCCATTCCTGTGCATCTGCCTAGGCTCCCGGTCTCGACATTCCCTGATTTGGCAATCCCCCTGCCAAGTCTTGTAGCAGTTATGACAATATGCTTGGGGTTACTATTGAAAAAGGAAAGAGAGAAAGAGAAACAGAATGTGGTTGAACACCAGTATCTAATATTGGATAACAAGGCTACAGATCACATTATTGTATGGTATTGGAGCACTGACTGTAGAGAGAATACATTTAATTGGCACCTTTTCTTTGAATACAGTATATCAAGTCTCCCTTTTGACACTATATTAGATGACTGAAATGCTACCTTGTGTCTTGTTAACACTGGATTGTAAAGTGTATATTATTATAGAAAATTGACAAGGTGATGAGCTGTCACTTCAGCTGAGAGAATATCCTATTTTAATGAATATTATTTCATAAGGAAATGTGCTGATGACAGCTCATTTCAGTGGAAACTGTTGATGCATAACCTTTTTGCTAGACAACATTATATCCGTAGTGTCTAAACCTAAAAAAAAAAAAAAACCTATACTAGATTCTAGAAATGTGGGAGAATAATTTTTGAGAAATGAGTACCTAAGAGTGAGCAAAAATATGCTTAATGTATTGTGTCAGCATATATATTAGAGGAAATTTTGTGGGGGTATATTTTTTTCTGATAAGATAGTAATTTATATCCCAATAATATTGTTATTATATTTTTCATTTAAGCTTATGATAAGATGTAAGCTGGTGTCCTCCGAATACATGTGTCTGTGTTTGTACATGCATAAATGCATGTGTATATATACTGATAGGTACATAGATAAAATTTCAAAGTCAATACCTCCAGACATACATCCAATCTGGCACGTAAGCCAACCGAATGCTATGGGAATGGTGCTGTGTATTTGAGAATCTGGGCCTTGAGAGGCAGCTGGCCCCTTCTGTCTTTATTTGGTCTATACTTGCTGCTATGACAGGGATCCCAGCCCAGGCTCCTGAATGATGAGAGACCATGTGGAAAGAAGGGGCACAGCCCGCGCAGTGTTTTAGCTGAGACCACCCCCAGTCAACTGTCACTGAATTCCACTCCATGAGCAAGTTCTGGAAGACCAAGAAAAGAACCACCCAGCCAACCGACAGAATTGTGAACAACAAAACATCACTTTTTCTTGAGGCCACTGAATTTTGATGTAGTATGTGACACAGCAATGAGTAACTAGAATGCTACGTGTTCCCAACCAGATTTCAGGCATTTCTAGCCAAGTCTGGGAAACTGGTGAAATATGCCTGATAGGATGCGATTGAAAAAATACCTTTAAGTTAGAGGAAAATGAGACAAGGGGTTCTCATAGATAGGGAGAAAGGTAAGGGAAATGCTGGAAGGAATACGAAAAACAGCACTATCTGCCCAAGACTTTGGACTGGAAGCCTGGACTCCTGACAGGGTCCCGTGGGCAGAGAGGGGGGCAGGAGGAAACAGAGGGAAGCTATAGCGTTATACAGAAACCAGAAGTGGAACTAAGTGCTATCACTGACTTCCAGAAGTACATCAAAAGAAGAAAAGAGAAACAATAAATATTTGCTAGAATCTGTCTGTCTGTCCTGGATATCTGCTGTAGAGAAGTGAAACTTTCTCATCGGACACAGTCTAATACCCTTTGGGAATAATACTAACAATACTTCAGCTTTCCGGCTCTTCAATGCTTCTTGGAAATTTCTCATGCAAGTTTTAGGTAGAAGTCCAGAATCTGAGAAACTCTGGCCCATATCTAAAATATTGCTACGTACCCTTGTAGTAGACCCGCATTAACTGCTTGTCAACTCAGTAGGGTTCCAATAATATAAATATTAATTGGAATATTGTTGATCCATTTCACCTCCCTTCCTATAATTGCTTAAATAGCATATATTCCCTTCCAGACTGACTTAAAAGGGCATATTGGACTATAAAGGCAGAAGGATTTCATTTTCTTTGGCATTTTTAGTCGTATCTAAATCGCACAAGTCTTGGCAAAGGAAGACTTGAAAATTTGTGGGAGTTTTTGGTACTATGTCATCCTGGAAAATCATTTGTTTTTAATATTATATAATTTTTCAGTTAGTGTGTTTCTCCCAGACATTATGCTAGGCATGTTATACTAGTTTTCCCCTTTCTCCTCTTAGCACACTTTCAACATTATTATCATTCATAATTGAGCTCAGGGACATTAGATACCTCATGTAAGGTCTTATGCCTGAATGTTCCCTGTCACACTGCAGAGTCATAACCCTGTCCCACCCCTTCCTTACCTCACAGAGCTGCCACTTTCTCCTGTAGAATCTTTTACAGCTTTCTCTCAAATAACTAAAACCGACTACTACAAAGTTTTCTCTAAATAAAATAGCAAGTTCTTATCTGAAATAACCAAAACTCAACTTGTAGGGGAAAGCTTACTGAAGGATAATGTATTATTTTAAGGGCATTCCTCAGAGTTATAGTGACAAATGAAATTATATTACGTTTCTCAATAAAGGGGAAACTATGTTCTCCAAAGCACATAAAATTAGTTCCAAAATTAAAAATTCAGAAGTTAGACTTAAATGAATACCATCAGTTAATTTTTATAAAAGAACTGGGGCCATTTTGAAAAAGTTCAATTGTCTTCTAAATGAAAATTAGATAAATAACTTCATTTTATTGAGAAAAATTATTATGCTCTGAGAGAGAGAACTAGCAGGCTTTTAGCCTTCAATTAAAACTATCAATCCTCCAGTGGAGTCCCCCAAATTATTCATCCACAAATGAGCACGACTCAAAGGAGGATTTCACCTAGAGAGCAAAGGAGCAGAAGCTGACCGAGATGCTTCTTTTTATTTGTGATGCCATTTTCATCAGTGATAATGAGATTTCTCTTAAATACCCTTCCAATGGTTGAATAAATATTTAACTTGTAAAAAACTCCAGGTACTGTCTTCTAAGTTGTACCTTACATTCTGAAGGGACCTTAAAACAATGAACATATCTGAACAGTGACCTGGAAAAACACAAAATATCGGCCTTTGGACAGTATTCCACATTTTCATTGTCTCCATTCTTCTTTGAAGTACATATAAGGAAGGGGCTCCTGGGTGGCTAAGTCGGTTAAGCATCTGTCTCTTGATTTCAGCTCAGGTCATGGTCTCGGGGTTGTGTGAGGTCATGCGCTCAGCAGGGCGGTCTACTTGAGATTCCCTCTCCCTCTTCCCCTCCCCCTCCCCCTACTCGTTGTGTGCTCACTTGGGCTCGCTCTCTGTCTCTGAATGAGTGAATGAATGAATGAATGAATGAATGAAGTACATAAGAGGAAGAAAACAAGCTATTTCTGTGTCCCTGGCCATCCTGTTTATTGCCCCTGTTTTTTGTTTTTTGTTTTCAATGCTAGGAAAGCATTTGTCAGTGTGCGCTGAACTAATTTAAGGAACCAGAAACATCTCTGAACTGTGTAAAAAATTTCAGGATAGAGCTAAAAGGGACCAACCCATTTGTTACCATCTTCCCAATGGCACAAATGGCTTAAATTCCAAATATCATAATCTCACCGAAACAAGATGAAATGGACTATTTTTCTGTGCAGTACCACTGTTTCTTTTCTTTTTCTAAGGCATGGAAGCATTTGCTGAAATGTGATATCTGTAATAACAAGCCACAAGGAAAAAAAAAAAAGCAAGACACCCTTACACAGTGATGGTATACTATTACATGTGCCCTACCCACACAAATTGGTCCCAGAAGTTTTCTCTTTAATTCAGGATTTATGGAAACATCTGAGATTATAAAATTAACCAAACAAAAACAGATGCTATAATTGTGAGGGGCCCAATTCTTGGATGAATACCAGAGCTACACATTAGTATATGGAGTGGAAACATTTTAACTTAAGTTCTTATATATCAGTTTACAAGCTGATGTGAATATTCCACATGAAAATAACTATCTTAAACAGCTTGGAGAAATGAAATTATGTTCACATAAGTGGCCCATTTTTCTCCCTTTCTAAAGGAAGACAAGGGCTATTAAAATGATAATTTTCTCAAGTTTCTTGATTAATAATATAAAACATCCCACCTATATTTACAATTGCAAGGACAGATGGGGGGAGAAGCCTGTCTTCGATGCAGCTCCCAAATTATGCTTGTATTACCCTGGGGTAATACATAATAACTCCACTGTCATCCTATTTGCTTATTTATTGCAGAAGAGCAATTTCAACCGATATTTATCATCTGGTCAGAGGTAGTGTCAACCAAAAGGAAAAAGAACATCTTTGCGTTTAAATAAGAGTAACTATTTAATGGCAATAGAAAATACCCTTCTGGTCTAGGCTACACTTAGACATGTCGACGACACAGAAACTATCCTTAGGGGAAAGAGACATGAAAAATGAAGTGGGGTTGTAAGCAATTGACTCCTTGTGGCTACGCCTTCGCCAAATGTGTTCTTAAGGTAAAAATATGAAGGAAATTAGAGACTTAAGATCAATCAAAAATGTGTTCTTTTTAGGAACGAAGAGCCTTTAAGTGATCTAAGATGTTTTTTTTCTGTAAAGTAGTAGGTTTCTTTGAATTCAAGAACACATGGCAAAAGCCATGGCTCTATGACTGGGAAAAAGAGCTTTCTAAACACACTCAGAGAAACACCAAGATAATACCTCCTGGGGACCTTGGCCAAGATTTGTTTATTTGATTTACACAATTGAACCAATCATGATTAAACGGCCTCGGGGCAAAAGTTCAAAGGGATAACAATCAGAACGCATAAAAACTAGAGCAAAAACTGGCATATATTAAAATAAATAAGATGTCAACGTAAAGAGATGTGTCTTTCAGTTTATAGTTCTGCTTCTAGAAGGTCCCTAGAAAAGGATTGGACCAAACTACGGTGAAAAAAAAAAAAATTCCCACAAAACATGGCCTTCCACAGAAATCCAATTTCTTCTTGAGTCCTTTATGGATGAAATGTAGTAAATGTTAGCTAGAGCCCTCTGGCTGATTCGTATTTCTATGAAGTTGAATCAGCAGTGTTTCCCACACTGTATTCCAGGGAACACAAAACTCATGGAATGTTACTAAGGATTAGCTAACACTTCTCCTCTGCTACCAAGGTGAGTCATCTAGGAAACATGGATTTAAATCTGGTTTACCAAATTGTTTTCCTAGAATCCAGGCTTCTCAAACTTATGGGACTTCAGAGTTCACCTGAGACAAATCTTACAGGAAGACAAATCTCGCAGGAAGGGAACCCAATCTAAGATAACTAATATACAAGTTCTGTACATGGTTCTAGGTCCAAAGGTGAAGACAGCTGAGTGGTTGGTTCATTCTGACCCTAAGTCCCAGTCAGCCCTATTTTTTTCCATAATAGGCAGCCTGCCTTCCCACATAAGAACTTAGCCCCTCAACTTCTCTATCAAATGGTGATCTGACTCTCCTTAAACAAAGGTAAGACTGCTTGATCAGAGCCTATTTTCTTTCACAAGTACATTTGCATGCAACAGAATTGAAACTTTGATGTGAAAGAACATAATACTTACTCAGATATTTTAGGCAAGCCAGTAAAAGCAATGTTTGGAAAACTAATGTAGGTACTTACAGGCATCTTGGGACCATATGCCATAGATAGATGGTCATATCTGATGGTAACCCAGCTCAATCTACCAAGAGCTTGGAAATCCCAAGCACTTGTTTCTCAAGGACCTGTATCTGAGCACTTAATTCCATGAGTCATCTGATAACAGAGTCACCATGATGTGATGGCCTCAGTGTCACTGAATCTGGACTAGACCCTGTCATTGACCCTGGACTAGATGTTTCCTACTAGAAAGGAAGCTGGCCCAAGAGCCACCCAAGCTGGCTAAGGCTTAACTGATGGTGGATGCTCCGAGGTTTGTCTTGGCATCCAAGTGTAGTTCACTCTCCAGGCAGTGTTCACATAAGCTGTTAGCACCCCAACTCCACGAAGTAACACTTCCCCAAGGTGTACAGAAAGTCAATACTCAAAACTTCAAGCAAAAAGCCAGTGAGTATCTTGACTCATTTCCCAGTACAGGGCTGATTCTTTCACTAAACTGTTACTGAGCCATGTTGTTCTACATACTGGAGCTAGAATAAAGAATAAGAAAAATAAGGCCCCCCAAATCATGGCCCTTACATTTTAGTTGGGGGGTGGGGGTGGGGAAGAGAGCCAAGAAACAAACCAATAAGGAAATATTAAGCAATGTTTAAGTACAACAAAGAAAATATAACTAAGTGACATAAAATACAGTGATGGGGCTATTGGACCAATGTTCAGAGAGAGGAGTCAGGTATCCAGAGGTAGAGTGACAGATGCAAGGCAGGGTCTGAGAAGGCAGCCGAGACATTGGGACAAAGGCAGACATACAGGGAGGGTCTTAGGTCTTAGATATATGACCACAAGTGGGTGAGGGACTTGGGAAGTCAGGTACAAGAAGAACACTTCGCGGAATGGGGGTGTGTAAGAGTGCAACATGGTCACAACTCTTTGATCATCACTTGCTGCACAAGTATGTTTGTCCTCTCTTCCAGTTTGCTACCTTTAAGCCCACTCTAATTGCAAATGAAAAATTTAAATGTCAACACTAGGACAGCAAATGCCCCATAAGGAGTAAAAAGAGTGGGTCAACCAATGTTCTTGCTCCAAAGGGTTGCTGTTTGATTTTCTGTCCCAATTACTATACCCAGAGTAGAAATATCTCTACTGCTTGGGGAGATGAGTGAAGAGCAGGAGCCAGCACCTTGCATTTTATAGTTATCGAATCAAGTGATTATATCCTGAAGATTCAGATATGAAAGACCCATACCTCATTTGCTTATAGTGATAGCAGCCAGGGCTCAGCTGGGTTTTCCAACTGCAAATTCAATCCTGGCTCCACCCATCTGAGTCATTTCCTGGGCTGGTGTGATGGTCAATTTGACATGTCAACTCAGTGGGCTAAGGGATACTCAACGAGCTGGTAAAACATTTTTTCTGAATGTGTCTGTGAGGGTATTTCTGGAAGAAATTAACATTTAAATCGTAGACTGAACAAAGACCTGCCCTCACCAGCATGGATTGGGATCATCCAATCCACTAAAGGCCCAAATAAAACAAACAGGTGGAGGAAGGGTAAATTTGCTTGTGTCATGACGTCCATCTTGTCCTTCCCTCAGACAATGCTGCTCCTGCTTCCTAGACCTTTGGACTCAGACTGGGACTTACACCATTGGCTCCCCTGTCTCTCAGCCCTTTAGGCTTGAACTGGAACCACACCGCCTTTCCTGGTCCTCAAGCTTGAGGAGAACAAATTGTGAGACTTCTTGGTCTCTGTAGCCATATAAGCCAATCCCCTCATTAAAAATCTCTTTATATATATTCTTATATATCCTATGGGTTCTGTTTCTCTGGAGAATCCTAATACACCTGGTATAAGAAATGGCAATCCCCTCCATCAGCTTCAGAGACTACTACTACTGGTCATAGACCAGTTGGCTGGGTAGATATTTGACAGGATATGCATTTTCTTTTGATGCAAATCCCTTATCTTTTGATCTGGTTAAGTTAGCAGACACTAGTAATATTTGCATATAAGTTCTAGACTTTGTATCTCTTGTGAAAAACAGAAGGTCAAAAATAAATTTTCCACACATAAAGGTTTCATAAAAAAAAAATTCTTCATAGTCTCTTTGTTTCTCTGCCCATGTAACAAAATGTGGTTCTGAAAACTTTGGGCATCCTGCCTAAGAAATTGTTTTCAGGGTTCAGTTTTTATCAGTGTCCTAAAATGAGAGAGATTGAGAGAGAGAGAGAGAGAGATGGGGGGCCCGGAGAAAAGCTATTTTTGGTTAAATTATAAAAAAAGAAAATAGAAAAGAGATTTGAAATTCACTTGCCCACAAACTTGATTGAGCTTAATGCTTTATGCAAAGAATTAATGTTTTTGAACATTAATATTTTCAAAATTGCTCAAAATTTATTTTCTACTTTCAGCAACCCTAAGCGGAAAGCATTACATTCTGTTACATTCTATGAAAGATAAAAAGATAAAACTCATTTCAGTTCTAGAAAGGCCCTTCATGTATGTTTTATAGGTTGTAAACCCTACAGTTCACACTTGGTGCTGCCAAAGGTATCATGGAGGCACCTTTGCCCTCTACATAATCTTCACTAATCCTAAAACCTTCATTGGACATTCACGACATCAGTAAGAGTCGCATGCTTACTGCACAAGTATAGTTTGTCCTCTCTTCCAGTTTGCTACCTTTCAGCCCCTTCCTGCAGAAATCCTAGACCCTCCAATGCATCTTGTGCTGTATAATGGAGGAAGAAAAATTGACCCCCTTCTGGAAGAAAGGGCATGAAGAGAAGGGGGGAAAATCTCAGAGAGGAGGCATGATTGAACTTTATGTTATTTGATGGCTTTATTCCATTTTCCCAAGTGGGATGAGGGCAGGCTGAATGAAGAGCCCACCACAGCAAATATCTGGACGGACACTGAAGGAGAACCATCCAGAAGGATTAGGAAGACCGGTGAGACTCCAGGTTTGGCCTGATTCTGGGGGAAACCATTCACAGGTACATGGTATAGAGTTGTGCTCCAGGGGACCCCCGAAAGGTAGGGCACCGAGCCAGATAATAGTACTGATTGTTCCCCCCAGGAGTTTACATTTGAGAAAAACAAAATAAAAAGCCCTTTCTGAATAGAAAGGACTCTGGCCGTGATCGTATAGTGGTTAGTACTCTGTGTTGTGAATAGAAAGGACTCTGTAAAGACTCCATAATGGCAAGGCGCTCTCCGGCTTGTCTGTAGTGGTGAGTGCTTTCTGACTTTGCTATCTTTCTTGGGGGACTGTTCACAGACACTCGGGTGTATGTGTCTTTTTCCATGGCTTCATTTGTCTCTCCCTTTCTCCTGTAATAGGCCTGTCTCCAGTTCTCACTTCCACTGCTATCAGAAAAATGTCTCCCCAATGCTGGGTCTGCAGTTCCCTTCTTGTAGATCTTTCCATCTCTGTTAGTCCAACTTATTTAATTTCAAGCCCTCCACAGACCTTCCCGTCTTCTGTCATAGATCTTACTTTGAAATATCTGTTGTGTTTTTTAGGTTCTCTCCCCAACCCTGCCCCATCCACCGCACTGACATCTCATTTCTTTCACTGCTCTGCAATGTACGTCCGTTGGCTTTTATTTAACACTCCAGAAAGGGTGAAGTGGGAAAGAGTGAGCTTATAAATTACAGCAAGAACCAATCTCTCTCCTACTAAAATGGTGTTCTACTGATCTAATTTGTCAATAGATTGTTTAGTACCTCACAAAATCAGACATGCACAATTGGTAGTAAAAATTGACCATGGTGGGAGACGTAAATTCCCTCTGATTGCAGATCCAAGGAGTGGAAATCCATACTCTGGAGTAAAGATATATTGATGGAGCTGCATTAGCTTAAGGGCTTAAAATCATATTGCTGACATTTCACAAAAGTGTTGGGTCCCAGCTCCCCAGGTGCATTTCAGAGGCCCTAGCAGTGTGACTGGAATGAGACACGAAACCGTTAAATACTCCTCCATATGTCCTTGTCTTTGTGAGCATCTACTGAGTATTACGTGAGCGTGGGAAAAATCCAGACACTCACAAGGACAATATAAACCGGAAGTATCCCGACGTCACAGGCTCCAGTACTTCTGACCAAAAATGTCACAAAGACGTGGGTGTTCTCCCCCAGGAGTTGCTGAGAAGACAGTTGCTGTGGGTTTGCTGGATGCCCCTCACTGATGCCACATTCTTCTTAAGAGGCAAATGGGGTCTTTCAAATATGACATCTTTTACCTAGCCTTTTCAGATAGTGAATGCCTTTACCATAAAAAAGGTATCAACGAGGAGCTCTGAAACGTTATGATCAGGATAATTCTAACTTTAAAATAGCTGAGTGTTCTTTTTTTAGGCTTTGATTACCCATACAAACTGGTTTTACCATGGCTAATGACTTTGGAAACTAGAGATTATTTATAACCTACCCCATGCCAACAAAGGCAAACTGCTAATGATGTGAGTGCAAGACCTAACCTGTGCCTTTCTTCCAGGCTTTTCTTTCGTCCCTCTTACCTCTTTTTTATTTCCTTTCTTCTTCCCACTGTTTTGCACCAAGCTTCTTGATAAACTTTAACTGCACTGACTCGATTTATTTGTGACCCAAATCTCTAATTCGTAATCTTTCCTTGGAAGATATTTCAAGGAACTGGGTAAAACAATTGCTTGTTTCTCCTATAAAGCATGTTAATAATGTCTTCTAGCTCTGTGTTTATATAAAAGCTTTCCTCCCATCCATTACAACCAATCAATGACTTATCAGATTCAGCATGCTTGTAGCGTGAGCTTTCCTGTTTCCACTAAATACTAAAATATGTCCTTTGTAATGATGTCATTGGGTCTGTGAAGCTAATCAAATTGCTGAAAACTAGAAAAGCCCTTACTGTTCAGATAAATAGGTAGATGGATGGATGGGGTAGGTAGGTAAGGAAAAGAAAAGAGTATTTCTTGGAAAAATGAAAAGAACCAAACATATAAAATAAAATATTCTTTCAAGTGCTTATTTCATTTTGTGTAACTTCCTGAGCTTCTAAGTTCCTGAAATCTGAGAACAGAAGAAAAAAATTGGACTTCAGTAGAGCAAAGATGAAGTGAGGGCATTGGACCTTCATGACTTCTGTATATAATAAAAGCAGTTTCTGGGCAAAATTAGGACTGTTATCAGATACAGATGCACATGCACAGATGGGAGATATATATATATATATCTCGCAGGGTGATTTTTATACACCCTGACTTTTCCAGTACTTGATTAAAAGACTAGACATTTCCCCCTTGAGATTGGTTCCTCTGCGTAATGTGCTGTAATTGCCACAGAGTGCTCAGTACAGCAGCAATGAGCACTATTCTGTAATAAATTTGGGTCACTGCAGAGTTCATCATGCAGTCCCTGGCAACGGGAGATAAAGCGCCGGTTAGTTCATCTCTAGCGTGGTGTCACTGGTTGTCCTGCTTAATGATATTAATAGAGGTAAATGTACGCAAACTGTCCATGTCCTAGGTTTTTCTCTTCCCACTGTCTACATAATATGCCATCTCTAGAAAACATTTCTCATAATGGTAATGCAGATCCGAGTGCGAAAGCGTGAGCTGCCCAGAAGAAGACAATTCCTCTTTTCTTTATTTCTATATTTCTTCAAATCAATATTTAAAAAATCTTTTAGTTTATATAAGTTGTCTCATCTATTTCTCTGGCGAAAAAACAAATAGAGCTTGGTGTAGGGTTTTCTAAAGTGCTGACTGAAAGAGTTAAGCGGTCAAATGAGCTTAGTGAGTGCTTTTCTTTAGAGAAATGTTTTTTCCCTTGCTTCATTACCCTTACACTTCAGAGTTTCTTATTTACAGATTGCTGATCACAGGAATTAATTCCTGCCACCTCTGAACACATTTCACAAGGCTGCCAGTAAGATTTAACCCTCTGCTTTAGCCTGCACCACATTCCAGGCATCTCCTTCTAGATTCTTCTATGTCCACACCCACATCTCCCTCTCTTTCTTCCTCTCCCCGCTCACCAGGCACTGAAAAATCTAACATCCATTAATTCTCAAATTGTCTTCTGCAAAACTTTCAAAAAGTGTTGTCGTAATATAATACCAGGGGGTGGGGGGCCCAATACAAGGAATTAAAGAAAGCAATAGAGCAGAAATCAGAACTCGAAGAATTAGAGAGACCTTGCAGCCACCTTCCAACTTCAGCACACATACTGCAATCCGTGAACCCCATGCAGTAGGCATCAGACTGAGGGCTGAGACATGCGTTTTGCTTTTGAAGATCTTTGCCTTAAAACACTTTTGAAGGCTTTAATAAGTGAGTTAGGACTGTGTAAATCTTGTTAAAGCAAGTGAACATGAAGCGCACAGCCGAAAAGGCAGCCTGTTAATGCTCCGAGGGAAATCAGTGTCCTTATTCTGTTCTTACATCAGCAGCAGAGCAGGAATGTGCACTTTACCTCACTTCCTGCCGATGAAAATTCTCCACCTTTTAAAGAGAGAAGAGACTCCCCCATAAACAGACACCCGTGCTCGCTATTTCTTTTTATTTTCACGGGAACTTTTTTTTTCCTTTTACAATATTTCTTTCATCCTATGTAAATGTGGAGTATGATCTTCCCCAGCTGTGACCAGTTACAGAGAAAATCCTCAGGACTCCAATTTGCCATGTATCAGTATAACCCTCAAAACGAAGGGAGAGGCTAAAAACAGCGAAAGACCACCCCCAAGTGCATTGCCATCAAGAGTAAGCCAAAAAAAAAAAAAAATGCCTCAAGGGTGTGGGTACCCCCAAGAAACCAAGGACTGAATGTCTGAGACATAGGGAAGTTTTTGATGGTAGCAGAGAACCCAGTTCTCAAACTCACATGTGCCACCGGATCTTCCCACAGAGAAAAGATTCACTTGGCATCAAATATTCTGGAAAAAGCACACATAAGCAATAATTTTCTACAGACACACAACCACAATTTTTGATAATGAACCAGAGATTTTGCAGACAAGAAACTTATTTACAGGTGACCTTGAGCAGCTCACTGAACCTCTCCAGACCTCACATTCTTCCTCTGGATTACAAGACAATATCTATTCTTGCATGGCTGCTGAGAAAATTGAGTGAGCAAATATAACCACAGCACGTGGCATGGTGTCCCCACTTCACAAATTTCAAGTCCCTACAATCCCCACTCTGAAATGCAAAAACGATGTCTTGTTAGACAGAGAAAAATTTTTTTTAATAATATTGGCAATAGACTTGGGATTTTATCAAAACATAGTCTACATTCAACCCACTATAAGCTCTTGGAGTGCTTACTGCAGTGAGTCTCATTGTGTTTCCTTCCTCCCTCCCTCCCTCCCTCCCTCCCTCCCTCCCTCCCTCCCTTCCTTCCTTCCTTCCTTCCTTCCTTCCTTCCTTCCTTCCTTCCTTCCTTCCTCCTTCCCTCCATCCCTTCCTCCGTCTTTCTCTTTCTTTCTTTCTTTCTCTTTCTTTCTTTCTTTCTTTCTTTCTTTCTTTCTTTCTTTCTTTTTCTTTTTCTTTTTCTTTTTCTCTTTTTCTTTCTTTCTTTCTTTCTTTCTTTCTTTCTTTCTTTCTTTCTTTCTTTCTTTCTTTCTCTTTCTCTCTTTCTCTCTTTCTCTCTTTCTCTCTTTCTTTTCTTTCTTTTCTTTCTTTTCTTTCTTTTCTTTCTTTTCTTTCTTCTCTCTCTCACTTCACCAAAAAGAATGCTGGAGTCATTTATTTCCTTGCAGGAGCACTGTGGATGTCTTTGTAAGTCTGATAGCATTATCTGACAAATAATCAATGTTTGGCTGTAACCTGAGGGCCTCCAGAGCTAGAGGACATTATTCAGTATGGTATCATGGGGAAGGAGGCAAAGCCAGCTCAATTGTTTTCTACCTGGAAATTATCATGTGATTTTTGCCCGGGACTCTCCATCATAACACCTCTTACAGGCTTGGATTTGGAGCTCAGAATTATTTTGATTATTCATCATGTCATCCTTTGTATCCTGACAGCTTTTCTTTCGCAAACTTAAGACAGCACAAGCTCAGCTGAATGTTTACTGACGCGTATTGAAGTGACAGAAAGGCTGTATGTCTTTATGCTCTTCACTTTGCAGAGAGGTTAAAGTGACCTTTTAACAGACCCACAATAAAACTGGAATCTGAAAACAGTGCAGGTCCCAGGTATAAAACACTCTCCAACCTAGCTGACATAAATACTAATAGGATGGAATAATTTGAGTGGACACAGGAAAAATAAATCAAATTCACTCACACTTAAATATATAAAACTATTGTAGAGACACAGACCATGACTAAAGGTGTGATTTATTTCTGACAAAGCCCAGTAAAATTGAAATACCTAAAACCATATCCCAAGACACCTTTAGAAAAGCACCCACATTCAGAAATTTTTTTTTGCTTCCGCAATATGTTCTTTCTCTGTTATCTGCTAATGGAGAGGCATAAAGCATACAGGCTGATAAGATATCCTTTTGAACTATATGAGGAGTGAGTATGTAATTTATGTATAAGGTCTTGCATTGTAAATATGTGATCTTCTCTTAACTACCTGACTTTATAGAATATACTGCAAATAGAGATCTGGAGTTAGGCAGGAAAGTCTTTAAACTTGAATGTGAAATGGACATACACAAGCACTGCATGATAACTTCTTTTAATACCTTGTATGTAGAAGCAGACAATTGTGAGAATCCGGGGTGCTTCATGACTACAGCCACTTTTGTTATTATTTTGAGGGATCTGCGAAATCAGAGCCATTGTTGAAGAGTGAAATGAAAAATGCAATAGGGCACCCCTACTGAGACCCAAGAGTTAGGGAACAGCAGAAGAGCGGCAAGAGAAAAGTTGAGAGCAGTACTGAGGTCACCGGAAACCCTTGAGAAATCGGTCATTATTAAGAATGACCACACCAGGAATGATGGTCCCACTTACAAGGGTATCCTAGACAACAGGCTTCAGAATTTAAAACCTTGACCTAAGACACAGAGGTCTGTGAAAGGAGCTACCCTTGGAATATTGGCCATATAAATTAGGTTCCGAATTCCTTCTGTCTCATTGTTGTCATCCAGACAACAGCAATTGACACCCTGAGCACCTGGCTGCAGGCTCCCATCTGGAAACTTGCTCCGTGGTGCCTGCATCCGCAGTTCAAACCAGAGACGTTCCCTGGGATGGCCAGCGTACAGCAACTGATCTTGGCATTTTAAGGGATTTTTAAAACTTTTTTACCATGAAAACTCTTTCACAGTTTGAACCTAAAAGAGCATTCTGAAGAATACGGCAAGAGTGAAACAGGCCACGTGGCAAATTCTAGGTCACAGAAGAGGCCTTTTGAAAGGTCTCAAATTCCAACACGGAGTGTCCAAGAGATCTGCGAAAAGGGAAAACTTCAATTTTCCATTTCCATTTTGAAAAGAAGTGGTTTCATATCTCTTAATTTGGGGAGCAAAATCAAAACAGGTGATTATTTAACACAGAAGATGGAATTGGAGATGCTCATCTCCCAAAGCTCATCTACCGTGATTTATTTGGCTGAAAGTGTTTAGGAAGCACCTACAATAAATGTTTATTGAGCATCTAACATGACAATTGAAGCAAAACTATCTAGCACAGCTCTTGTGAGAATCAGCTCAATCACAGATCGATGACTGCATATTTGAGAGTTTCTCCCTCCTGGCTTTGGATTGAATGTTTGAATCCATGTTTGGTCTTCTCTGTCTACAGCATGTTCACATGTACTCCATGTCCTCTCTGAGGCAGGCACACAGGTCCTTCCTGGTGCACCTCAGTTGGGCCATTCGGAGAAGGTGCCGATCTATGTGAGGTGTTCCCAGAGTCCACACAGCCCATACTTTAACTGACCATTCTCAATATACCTTTCAAACTGAGTAAAAATCCATGTCATGGTCCCAAGTGTTAAAGAGCATGCAACAAAGAGACAGAAGATAATATTTCATTAGACGAAAATCTCCCATAAGGGTCATCATAGTTCACGTCTGTTCGCTGGTATGTCTTTCTTCCAAATGCTGAACAAAGTCAAGTCAGGAGTGCTTTTCACAGTGATGCCTGCATTCCCTGACTAGTTGGAAGAACAGATAGAGTATCAACCCAAATATGAGCATCACCTGGGCAACTCTGGTTTTTTTTGTTTTGTTTTTTAAAGATTTTATTTATTTATTAAAGAGAGAGCAAGAGAGAGCATATAAATGTGTGGGAGGGGGGAGGCAGAAGGAGAGGGAGAAGCAGATTCTCAGCTGAGCAGGGAGCTCAGGGTGGGGCTCGATCCCAGGACCCTGAGATCATGACCTGAGCGTAAGGCAGATGCTTAACAGATGGAGCCACCCAGAATGGATAGGGTATCAATCCACATATGAGCTTTACCTGGGCAACTTTGTAAGACCACAAAAGCCCAGACATCTTCTCTGGAGATCTGGGCTCAGGGAGGTTCAATGATGAGGCAGGGATATCTGATTTTTTTTTTCTTTCCTATTCTCTAATAACACTGAGGCACAGCCAGGGCTGAGGAGCACAGATTGAGAATTCTTAAATCCCATTAGAACCTACCGTTCCTAGTCCCATGCTGCGTGTGGGCGGGCACCAGATCCATGTAGATGGCACAGCTTTGATGGAGGGCAGTGAAGAAGGAAAGTGAAACGCACAAAACATGCAGTTTGACCCCAAAGCAGCCGGAGTCCCTTTGGGGACTCAGCAGCCGAGTTCCCTCGGTTTTCAGAGGGATGAAAGGAAGTCAAAGCTGCCGCGGATGGAGTTAAAAGTCGCATCGGAATAAAAGGGTCTAGAGGTAGAAGAGTCGCCTGCCAATGAATTCTGAATGCTCAGCCACCATCGTGTTTGGCGCCGGTGTTGCTTAGGGAAGACGAAAACCCTAGCGGAGTGAGGTTAACAGGTGTGACATGGTTGCCCCAAAATGAGTCAGCTCAGAGGAAATAGCGATTCCGATGTGAACCTTGAGAATGCTTGCGGGTCTTATGAAAAAGACTAAGGACTCCGGAAGCTTCTTGACAGCGACCACGCTGTTTGGTTGGTACTTGCAGCAAGGGGCCCCGTGTGTTCCGCATTATATAACGCACACGCTCAGAGACTGTGACCCCATCTTGCAGTGACAAAACTGAGGTCGAGGCGCATTTGTTCCTCACCAGCACGCATCGACCTGAGGGCAGGGTCAGCAATGGGCCACTGACGTGGGGGCCCCACCAGCTGTTACCCTGGGGACAAAGTCTCCATTACGGCACAGCAGGTACAGTTTAGGGTCAACAGAAGTCTCAGGGCCCATGAAAATGCTTTCGCTCCTTTTAAAATCAGAAAACCAAAATTCGATCAAAGAAGATGTTAATATATTCCTCTTTACACCAGCGCGGTTGTAAAATATAATTTTTAACATTTTTACAGGCGAAAGGGCTCACAAAGGCAGAAGCACCTAGGACCTGCGAAGGTCACACAGCAGACATGGTTCACCCTGATCATGGCCAGCTACAGAATTCGCAGGGTCCTTCCTCAAAATGAAAAATGGCAAGTGCCCCTTATGGATTTCCAGGTGGGGACATCAGACGTTGACGCAGGGCCCGGTACAATGGCGCTTGTTGGCTGGCTGAGGGCCCCGTTGTACCGTTAGGAGCTAGTGTTTCATGAGTTAAGACCAGTGTCTTCATGTCTGTTTTACCCTGTCTTTCTATGTTTCCAGACCCCTTCCTTGATGCAACTCCTTCAACCAGAAGTAGTGAGTGAGGACAAGGCCCAGAGTGCTGAAGGGTGTTCCAGCAGTCCTGAGCATTGGGCTGAGAAATTACCCTCTCTCTGCATGACTATCATTACTTCAATGATACTTTACATTCCAGCCTGTCACTGGGCAGAGGTTCTCTCCCTGTTCATCCACAAATATCGTGTTTAGCGACCTTGAAAAATAAGCATTAAAGACACCATACCTTATCTTACACGTGTCACTATCACCAGGTAAGGCGTCCCCCTCACTACTGCTTTGAAACATACGATGGTCGGTAAAGAAACCTCTGCTGTTCAACCTACCTCAACACAAAGTCGGAGTTATTTATTTATGATGCTACATGAATCATCTGCTCTTTCCCTGATAAGCCCTGGGTTGTGTGTCTTTCATTTCAGCTGACATTTTGCTGCCATTTGCCAGGCTAAGTAACTACTGTGCAATCACTCCGAGCTGATGCATGGTCATTGTTTTGCACAAAATGGATTTTTAAGTCAGCTGAAAGGCTTTGTGAAGAATATAATTTGACAAAGTAAATTTTTGCCCATATAACAGAAATCAGCCAGGGCTGCACCAAATGTATTTTTTAAGATCGCTAAAAGGATTTCTGCACGGAGTTTGACAAAGTATTTTACTTTTGTGCACAAAGCAAAAATTGATTAGTTTCGAACAAAAAGGATTTCTCAGGGCGCTGAAAGGCTTTTTCTCTGGAATTAAATATATTCTTCTGCTTGCGGGAAAAGATATTTGAAAGTAGTGTCTTTGAGAAGACAAATAGTTGTCAGTGACATTTTTTTTTTTTTCAGGAACAAGTTAAAAGAATCTACTTAAATGACATTTTCAACCACCTAAACCTGGTTTGGCTCCAGATGTCTTACTACTCTCAGAACGATGACCCATTTTCCAGCGTATGAGGCTTATTGCATGATTCATTCGCTTGTTTAATCCTGCTCCTAAATTGATACAATCACTGAGTAGACATTTCACAGAACACTTTTCCCCGTTTGGTTTAACTACAGAAGACAAGAAATCTGAACAAAGTGGAAGGCAGGAGTTTTAACTTAAATTGTTTCGCTTCGGGGAAATTTTGCTGACAATTGTCCCAGTATCCACAGTGCTTCTATTTGAGCAGAGGGGGGGGATTTAGAAACATGCAGCTTCTATAAAAACAGATTCAATCTATTCCAAAACCAATGGTCTGCTGTCAAGGAAAATTTCAAAGTCGGGAGATACGCACTGTGACCTGCTTATCCAACGTGCTGTGAGAGTTGTCTACACACGTGTGCATGAGTGTGTGTGTGTGTGTGTGTGTGTGTGTGTGTGTGTGTTAGTGCAGATGAGGCAAAAGCAAAAGTATGTAGCGTGGCTATGAAACCAAATTTTTGAGTAGCGACTGTTTCTTAAATACAAAGAATATATTTTGGAGTACACAGAGAAGTAATAATTTGGAGGGATATAGCTTGAATCTTTGTGTGCTTTTATAATTCATTGCCACAAATTTGGAATGTTTTGGAGCGTCTGGGTGGCTCTGTCAGTTGACCATCTGCCTTTGGCTCAGGTCATGATCTCAGGGTCCTGGGATCGAGTCCCACATCGGGCTCCCTGCTCGTCTGTGCTCTCCCTCCCTCTCTCTCTCTCAAATAAATAAAATCTTAAAAAAAAATTGCATTGTCTTTTTCCGGCTCAATTTGTGGTCTTTGCATAAGATCATGACAGGACCGAGCCATATCATCTCTGTTCCTCATTTTTTGCTTATGCCATTCAATTAAATATAAGAGCCAAAACTAGATTTTCTTTATTAAGAATAAACTGTTAAAGCTTTAGAAATTATGTCTCTTATTATATATTTTATATCTACAAATTAAGGACAGCTTATTTTTAATAGTGTCATTATTTAACAAGGCTGGATCCATATTTATGAAACAAATCTTTGATTTGTTTACATTGACACAGAAAACTGTAATACGTAATCTCATTTGATTGTCCTCTTTTCCTGTCCAAAATCAAGGTAATTTAAGGTAAGTAGAATCCTCTTATCTACAAGATGTTCCTTATCATGTTCTTTTAAAGTTATAATATTCAAAGAAAGGAACTGGAAATCAGTGAGTCAGTTTCTTTTCATTTTATTATTCACCAAAAGGAGGAACGCACACATATATACTCTCATATATATTATGATATCATGAGGGCTAAAGCTTGACAATGAACAGCAAAAAAAAAAAACAAGTGCCGCAAACCTATAGGATTTTAATTACCTATCTTTACAAAACACAACATGGCACATCACCTCATGTCTGGACTAATATCACAGTGGGCTTTACCCCTGTTGAGGAAAAAACAAGTCTAGGAGACAAGGATCTGCACCCATGGCTAACCTTCCTAAGCCCATTCTCCGTGGACATCAGATCCAGGGTGCCCAGAGGTGAGTGATTCATCCTGGAGGGGAACTCTCCTGGCACGTGGTTCCTGAATGTATAAGGGTTCATGACCCCGGGGACAACCACAAAATGACTATGACAGACAGCAGACATAACCAAGCTTCTGGAACTCTCTGAGAAGTGTTAGGGTGAGCATCTTGCAAAGCAACACCAAGCCGTTAGATTCAAATGAGTACTTGATGCTATACTAATTTTGAGAGGGAGCTGATAATACTAGCCCTTCAAATGGAAAAGGCAGAAAAAAATCGTCATATATCTTTAGATGTTTCAGAAACAACAGTGGAACAGCAATGTGAAAATCAGATGAGCTCCTAAGAACCAATAAGGAGCTAACACTGATAGAAACAGAGGGAAACGTAACTGTCCATGAGGGACTATTTCATGATGACAAATCATAGCATTTGCTCGGGAAATGGGAGAATATAAAGAGTCTGAGTTGCCAAGGAATAAACAGTCATGGAAATGCTAGATCATAACCATTGCTCATTCAGAAGTGGCAGCTAACATTAAGACAAGCGCAATGTGGACACAGGACTTCCTCCACTCATACCCACAACTACAAACTCCTTGAGAATCTGCAGCTACTTTTAAAGGTTCTTTAAGCGTGGTGTTTTCTTGGTAAGTCAGCTGAGTGATTTTTTTCATTGATGGTACACTCCAGTCTGAGCGTGCATTGCCGCCTTTCCTAAAACTGACATTAACGCATATTTGCTCAAATTTCTATGTGAGCCTTGATATATCTCTACAAACCTGGGGCAAAGGAGAAAGAAATCCCAAGGATCACAGGTAATGAATTTTCTGCCAAGTCATCAAAATAGGGGCTAGAATCTGATTGAACCTGATTTGGGGGAAAAAATAAGTAGTTTGATAGTTCTGGCACCTGAGCATTGCTAATTCATACTTATTATGCCTACGTCATTTTGTGCCAGGCAGTTGCTAGGTCCCGTGAGGAAAAACTCAGACTTTGAGTAGTTAAGTAACTTGGCAGACACAGGTTTCAACTCCAGTTCTGGCATAAGCCAAAGGCTCTGCTCCTAATGTCTACACTATCCCACAGCAATCCTAGGGCCGGCATCCATGAGCCATGTAACCTTAGATGAGTTATTTGTTCCCTCTACACTACAGGTCTGTTTACTCACCTAGGAGATGGTAACAGTAAAATCTATATGGGATTTTTACTTTGAGAATTAAATGAGGAAATGCATGTAAAATATTTAGCCTGCTGTCTGGCACACTGGGGTGGTGCCTACTTCTCATTTGCCCAATTGTGGTTTCATGCCAGGCCAGGAGTTCCTGGCCTAGATCCATACATGACCTTCAAGGTGACAGAAAAACCCCTGAGGTTGAAATGGTTAAGGTGTGTAGATGCACAAACGTGCGTATTTATAGTACAGGGTCAGATCAAAGAGCTGGGCCATTGAGGGATGGGGGCTGACTAAGAGAACCCACCCCCACCAGCAAAGGGTGTGCCAAGATTTCACTGAGAAGAGAAGCCACCTACCCTTCGAGGAGCCCATGACAGTTAAAGAGAACCTTAGATCACTTTAAAACTCTTGTCAACACCAAGAAAAACCTTCACAGAGTAACCAGTGGTCAATTTCTCCAAGTGAAAACCTATTTCTCTTAAAGACTACTTCAGTTAAAAATTAAAGAAAAAATCAGCTTCAGAACTGATACTTCACATTTCCTGGATATGATATTGAGCCTCAACTGGTAAGATTCTAGATGCCCATTAAGCTTCATGTCCTTTCCAACTGGCCATTTTACAAAACTCCCATTTTGAAAGGGGAAAAAAAACATTCTGGGAAAAGTTCCAAGACAGGGATGAAAAACCTCCCATGCTTTTTCAAAGTTCTATGAATATTAAATAACATTGAGGTACCTTATTGGCAGCTTAGGACATTGGTTTTTATTGAGAAGTTGTGAAAGAGTCGTCTACTTTATTTTCCTTTCCCATTGTGTTTTGAAAATCTGGAAATGTCACAGAAAACTCCAAATTTGTATCTTGCCTTAAAACACTTGAATGTCAAGGGCGCCTCGGTGGCTCAGTTGGTTAAGCGACTGCCTTCGGCTCAGGTCATGATCCTGGAGTCCCAGGATCGAGTCCCACATCGGGCTTCCTGCTCGGCAGGGAGTCTGCTTCTCCCTCTGACCCTCTTCCCTCTCGTGCTTTCTATCTCTCGTTCTCTGTCTCTCAAATAAATAAATAAAATCTTTAAAAAAAAAAAAAAAACACTTGAATGTCCACCAATATGCCAATAGTAGACCCTTTGTCAAGTGGCGGTAGCTGGCGAGACCTGATGAGTACACATGCCCTCCAATATATACCGCAGTCCCCACCATTCTCTTATGGCTAACACCAGCTTACTTTCTCATTGACACCACCTGCCTTTGAGTCTGTGAACCCTGATAGGGAAGTGTAGAAGGATGACAAAAGCAGCCATGCTCTTTGAATACTGGAGTTTGGTTCATCTATCTACCTAATACTGCCTCATGAACTGGACTGTCATATACAGCAGTTTAGGTGGTGTTCTGTGGAGGTGATTTAGTGTTCAAGTCTTGCTAGATTGACAGCCCAGGAAATAAGGAGCACTATCTATGCAGCAGTAGCAAGACAGGTTAGGGAAGTATTGACAAATGAATTGGTTTTTCCTTGAGTCTCCCACATGTTTACCTAACAGCAATGTGGATGATCATTAGCTAAAACATTTCACCACTGACAGTGGAAGATAAATCTTGGACTTAGGTTTTATGTGCTTCCTTCCATAAAACTGGACTCTGATGGCACTGTAGAGTGAATGAGCCTTTTCTTCCCAGCTCATTTATTTACTGAGCTCCCTTAGGGAGGAGCTACTGGGGACAAAGTAAGAATAGAAAGATAAGCAAGACATGGTTTCTGCCCTCGAGGAACTTTCAGAGTAGTGGGGAAAACTGACACGAAAACAACTGAATGCAATTTGGGGCAGATGGACATAATATGACTGACGTGGAATCATATGAAGGGGGAGAGAAGATAGGCTGGATACTGGAGTCTAGACGCAGGAAGTGGGGGGGGGGGGTTGGGTAAACGTAGGAGAACACTCCAGAGAAGTAGTTCAGAAAGGCTGAACTAGGCTAGAACGAGGCATTAGGAATGGACAGAACGCTTCATGTATTTAACAGTAGGCACTCTGAAGCTCACTGTTCAAAAGAAAGGCCAGTTCACCCCCATTGCCATAGAGGAACTCTGGCCAAGTTTGAATGGTAGGAGAAAAGATGTGAATGATGGGGGTGAAAGTGTGACCCTATAGGCCCCTTTAGAGCTGCTCAAATGCCCTTGCTCTCCCGTTTACCACAGACCCCACCATTCTCCAACGCCCAACACCAATCCATGTCACTTGCCATCCAATTTTAAAATGAGATTTATTTTTAAATATGATTTCTTAACCATTTTAAAAAGTCTTTCATCAAGGCCCAGAATGAATCACCGTATTTTGGCCTAAAATGTCATTCTCTACAAGGCTTCCTAGGTACCACATCCCCTTCATCCAATTTTCCACTCCTCTTCTGTATTCTAAAAGCAGTTTTGCCATACCTGTTTTCTAGCATTTACTATACTGTGTTACAGTTACTTAAATGTCTCTCATACCAGCCATGTTCGAAGTACCTGGAACATAAGAGGATAGTGGATTGAATGATGACTTCCCTTATCCCCCCGAAAGATCTGTCCACCGAGAACCTTTGAAGGTGATCTTGTTTGGAAAGAGGGGCTTTGAAGATGTAATTAAATTAAGGATCTCCAGAGTACACCATCCTGCATTATTTGAGTGGGCCCTAAATCAAATGATGTGTCCTTATAAGAGAGAAAGAAAGAGAAGACACAGAGGAGAAGAACACATGAAGACAGAGGCAGAAATTGGAGCATTAACAGCCATGATGCTGAAAGAGGCAAGGAGAGATTCTCCCCTACAGCCTTGGGAATGAGTGTGGCTCGCCAGCATCCTCATTTCTCAACTCTGGCCTCCAGCGCTGCGAGACAATGAATTTCTGTTGTCATAAAACACCCAGTTTGTGGCAATTTGTTCTGGCAGCCCTAGGAAACTAAGAGAAGGTGGTATTCAATGCATACTCTCTTAAATAGTTATTCATTTGATTAATAACCGATATAGGGCTAGGATGACCCCCAGTCCAGTGAGTACAAGCAAAGAGAGGAAGCAGTCAGCTCCTCAAAAATAAGATGGCAAAATCTAATGTTTTTTCTGTTTGTTTGTTTGTTTTGAGAGAGAAAGAGAACAAGTGTGTGAGTGGGGGGAGGGGCAGAAGGAGAGCAAGAGAATCTTAAGCAGCATCCATGCTGGGCATGGAGCCTGATGCAGGGCTGGATCTCATGACCCTGAGATCATGACCTGAGCCGAAATGAAGAGTCAGATGCTTAACCAGTGAGCCACCTAGGCACCCTGGCAAAATCTAATGTCTTAACCACAAAATCATTGGCTGTCCCTGCAGTTATTAAAAACTGAAGTATTTCTATCTTCTTCCCCCACCTTGCAGAGGTATGGAAGTGGAAAATTGAGCACAATGAAGGGAAAATTCCTCAGTTGGCTCTGCCAGGTCTCGGGGTCACTGTGCATTGGCTGGTGCCCCAAAGCTGATACCCAAACTAGCAGCTACCTCCAGTCCCCATGGGGGCTAGGGAAGGCTCTCTCCACTTGCTTATGCCTATGAAAAGCCACATCTGCCAAAACCATAACTACAAATGTTGCAATACCTCTTTGTTCTCTGGGAAGAACCTCCTTCTTCCACTCCGATTTTGATAATGAGTCTACAATTGGACTTAACGTTTGGGTTTCACACACATTTTCCAGAAACACATCACTTAGGAAACTGAAACTGTGTGTATAATGTTACGTTAAAGGGGGAAAATGAGTTAAAATAGTGTATGCATTTCAGTACCACTTTTAAAAAAGTTTAAAGCCCAAATTAGATAGACCTAAGTGAGGACCAGAGGATAAAGGAACTGAAATTCTAACTGTAAATATTTCCAGGTAGTGAGAATACTGGTTAGACACTTTTTGAACTGTTCTGTTTTTGTATTTTTTAACTGACCACACTTTTTCTATTATATTTTTTAAATGCTTGAAAATTAGTAAACATGTAATAAATACACTATATCAAGGATATAACATCTTGAGGATTCAGAAGTACAAGTGAACATTGATCCAGGAGATTAATATTTGCATGCCGGTTGCCCAGATTTGAATACACAGACTTACTACAGAATGTCACCCAGCATCAAGCCCATGAGGGAAGGGACAGACAATGCAAGACTCTGGTTAAAATTCAGCTTGTGGAAATCAGACCTCAGCTGGAGTTTCAGGGCTTCAATAACCATGTGACCTTGGGCAAATTCCCTAACCATTCAACTAAAGATAGTATACAAAAATCACTTAGCATAACATCTTTAATACATAATAAGCTTCAAGGAAGTGTCAATAATCCACCAATTATCATCACATAGGTTATCAATAGTTTAGACTGTCATAAAAATTAATTTCCAATTGATATTCCTTCATAGAATTAATAATTCGTGTCATATGAAGTTAAGCAGAACAAAATGGAGAAGGTAAATAATTTGAAGTTGAATATTCTCCTATTATTTCAAGATAATTTGTGCTGTGACTAAGTTATATTTTTACTCCGGTCCATAGGAGTAGATATTTTCCAGCTGACTATATATTTATATAATATTATAATTAATTAATTTTCTTATTTATGAGGAGAGTCTGTGGTTAGATCTCTTAGACTATTTGGTAAGAATTAGTTTTTTTTCCAGATGCAATGTCCACAGCATTGTTTAGCAGGGGAGAGCTTCTGAGGCTTTTAAATGTAATCTATTACCTAATGTTACAAAAGAAGAAATAAGGCCTGGATGTCCCCACAGCTGCCCAGCTAGATACTAGTATGGAAGTCAGGATTTGCATATCTTTGACCAGGCAAGATTCCACTGGGCCATTCCAGTTAATCTGTGGCAGAGTCAAGCACTGCAACCATTCTCTTTCCATAAAGGGGTGGAGAGCTGTCAAAGCAACTTTCTGGGGACAATTCATGCTCAGACAAGGCCATTAAGTGAAGTCAAGCAAGACTCAGATGATTAATTGGTGAGTAAGTGAATGGTGAATCCATAAGAGGATTAGGTGAGTTTTTCTTTCTTTCTTTCTTTCTTTCTCTTTCTTTCTTTCTTTCTTTCTTTCTTTCTTTCTTTCTTTCTTTCTTTCTTTCTTTCTTTCTTTCTTTCTTTCTTCCTTCCTTCCTTCCTTCCTTCCTTCCTTCCTTCCTTCCTTCCTTCCTTCCTTCCCCTTCCTTCCTTCCCTCCTTCTTTCTCTTTCTTTTCTTTCTTTCTTTTTCTTCCTTCCTTCCTTCCTTCCTTCCTTCCTTCCTTCCTTCCTTCCTTCCTTTCTTCCTTCCTTCCTTCTTTCTTTCTTTCTCTTTCTTTTCTTTCTTTCTTTCTTTTTCTTCCTTCCTTCCTTCCTTCCTTCCTTCCTTCCTTTCTTCCTTCCTTCCTTCTTTCTTTCTTTCTCTTTCTTTTCTTTCTTTCTTTCTTTTTCTTCCTTCCTTCCTTCCTTCCTTCCTTCCTTCCTTCCTTCCTTCCTTCCTTCCTTCCTTCCTTCTTTCTTTCTTTCTTTTTTAATTTTTCAACAGAGAGAGAGAGAGACAGCGAGAGAGGGAACTCAAGCCGGGGGAGTGGAAGAAGCAGGCTTCCCGCCGAGCAGGGAGCCCAGTGTGGGACTCGATCCCAGGACTCTGGGATCATGACCTGAGCCAAAGGCAGACACTTAACGACTGAGCCACTCAGGAGCCTGGTGACTTTTTCTGATGCTGGGTTTACTATCACTTGTGAGGATTACGTGAGGTTAATTACAAAAAGTGTCATGATACCACTTGTTTTATTTTCATAGCGTTGACAGATATATCTCCCTTAATCGCGCACAATGTCTCTTTTCTTTCACCTATTCAGAAAATGTTTGCCTGTGGGATTTTGAAGATCTTGTGAAATATGAATTACTCTGCAGCAACGGTGGGTAGGATGGTGACAGCATGACAATACCTTTATCCACCCTCCCTCTTTGCATCAGAATTATTCTTCACAGGGTAAAATGCCAAACCCTGAAAAAAATTGAACTTCATCAAGAGCATCATATGTTTCTAACCCCAAATGTAGGTAAGAGGATGGTGGGAAGAATTTTTCCTGTTTCCTCAGTATCAGGTTGTGGAGACCAGAGCTGAGGTCTGGTTTTTTGAAGAGAGGATGCCACATTTTGAAGAGAGGATGCCCAAAATGCAACAGGTCCACTTTTCTGAGGCTTAAAAAGAAGGCAGTAAAAGTACTGTTAGTCCTAACAGCTACGACCCCAACCCCTCACCTCACCCTTGCTCTTCCTCAAAAGCTGAGGTATGAGATGGCAAGAGATTCACTGGAGTCTTCAGAGAGAGGGATTGGCAGTTACATCTTACTTCCCTCTTTCCTCCCAAAGTGAACTGTGTGTATGTCGGGGAGGGAGGATGGTGGGGTAGGAGGAAGATAGCCTCGAAGAAACTCACTCAGAGAGACCAGGGATGCCAGGGAGATAGGGAAACTAGCATCTTATTCTTAGGCGGATCCTTGAAGAAATGCAAAAATTTTCAGACTCATCCATGTCCTGGGCAACAAATAGTAAGGTTCATGGATGTATGTGACACATATCTATGGAATTGGAGGGTGGGGAAGAAGGAGGACCTCTAAAGACATACACACACTTGCTTCTCACTTGAAAATTTCTCAAAGGCAGAAAGTTTGCCAGAGCTGAACTTGAATAGAGACCACACTACTGTGTGTCTAAGAAGAAACTGAGGGAAGATACCACCCCTCTAGGGTCCCATAACTCTTGAAAGGTGCCATAAATTACCTCAGGGATTCTGGAAAGGCTCCTAGATGTTGAGGTGAAATAAGCTGCCATAAACTACCCAGGTGGTTTTCAGGTGAATCAAGTAGATGAAAATCAAAGTCCTGCTTAGAGAAAGGGACTACTCAGCAAGGCTAAAGCAATATATGGCTGCCTCTCTCTTTCTGAATTCTTGATATTGGAGGGGATTGGATATAAAGCTGCCCCTCCGAGGCAAACAAACACGTCCTCAATGTTAAGTCAACCTCACCAGCAGGGGACAGCTGCAGAGTTGGACCTGAACCAAACCAAAATATGACTGGTCAAACAAGATGCTGACAGGAACTTTTGCTGCTTTCCTGAAAGAGGCTCTCTTTAGAATGTACTAGGTAAATGTGTTTTCCAAACAGGAGCAATCTAAAGATAACACATTCTAAAGAGAGACACTTACACGAGAGGTTAGACCTTCCCCTAATGCTTACTAAAGTTGTGGACCCCAGGCCAGGTGCTCATCAGTCTATACTCCAACTATACACCTGCACTCACTCCCCAGTCTACACAAGACTGAAGAGAAGACAGAAGGGCCATCAGTCACCAGTCATGACTTCCATTTAGTCATGGACCATATGGGGAGTACTGTGTTCACTGTGGTACACCACTTCTGCTGTGCTTTGCAGCCAAGACACTGAGGGGGGTACTCCAAGAGTTACTCACAAAGACGACAGTGAGAAGAAAAAGTGGCATTCTACTCTTGATTGGCATCTGCTTTGTCAGTGTACTTACTGATCCAGCCCTGGGTCTGTGTGACCAGAGAAGATAACTCCTAGAAAGAAAGGACAGAGAATGGCAAAGAACTGTCCTATATACTTGCCTTTTGCTAAAATGGCAAGAATTCATGTGTTTTCTGGAGATGAACTAGACTCTGCTGAAGGGGGCTCACATTTTGTCTTCTGGCAAGTATGGCAGATAAGATGTGCCCACTGAACAAGGTGCCACACCAGCAATAGTCTACAGGGTGGAGCTGAGAGGCAAAGGAAGACGTTGCCTGAAGCTAAGTCTCCAAGGTCAAGGAACAAGGCAATGGGGAGGCACTGCAGTGTCCTCCATGGAGTTCACACATGTGTCCCATGAGAGAGCCAGCGCTTGGAAGCGTAACGTGAAGAGAAGCAGACACAGCAGACAGAAATTTGCACCATCAGCCACTGAGTACAGAGACAACGGTCCCCTTTCTCTCTCTGCTCTTTGCCCCAACCCACAGAAGGGGCTACGCCTTGAAGAGGCAGGAAGGTGTCTCCAAGTGAGATCACCCACCTTCTCTACCCCATCCCACCTACTCGAGCTCTCAGGGTCCCAGCCTATGCCCATTCAGAGGGGACGAGAGAAGAGATTTAAGTAAAGTTTCAGGCTGGTCCAGACTTCCTGTTAAGTTATGGAATCTGACCTAGAGATGTGACAAAGTAGTTGAAAACAGCGAATGAAAAAACTGTTTCCTATTATATGGCTCACAGAGTTAGCCTCTTCAATATGCCTCATTTGTTAAATATAAACTATTTTTTTAGAGCAATTGTGGATTCACAGCAAAATTGGGTAGAAAGGGCAGAGAGTTCCCATATACCCTCCCCTTACATATGCACAGCTTCCCACCATAAGCATCCCACACCAGGCTATGTTTGCTACCATCTAAGAGCCGACACTGATGTGTCATTCTCACCAGGAGCTCATAGTTTACATTAGGGTTCACTCTTGGTACTGTATGCTCTATGGGTTTTATAATGACATGTGCAGACCGTTAGACTCTCATACAGAATACTTTTCACTGCCCTAAAAATACCCAGGATTCCACCTAGAACATACCTTTTCCATATGGATCTTCTCTAGAACAGGAATGAGCTCAGACAAGATTTTCATACCCTACCTCTTCACAATGGTGAATAATAACCCTTTTTAAGGATATTCTTGGCATTTGATAGTTGATGAATAAGTGGTGCTTTGGTATTATTTTTATGACTGTCCATCCTTTTTTTTTTTTTTTTTTGGTATAATGTTCCTGTTCCTAGGATATTCTAATCTGCATGAATGGAGTATACCAGTATCCATTAAAAAAAAAAAAAGAAAGAAAGAAAGCATTTCCACATCTTTCCACTGAGCATTGACTTATAACTCTGATGTGATCTTTCCTGGGAAGAAGGTGATATTATTGTCATTTTACAAATGAAGCAAAGAGAATTAACACGCCCTGAGTGTTAAAAGCTCCACATTCACCCTGCGGGAAAACTAAAATTAAGTAAATGTAAGAGTCTGTAGCTTAACACGAGTACTTCATGCCTACAAAACAAAAGGACATTTTTTCCTAAAAATGCTGATCAGAGCCTATTTTCTTTTATTTTAAGTAGGAAAAGAATTATAATCCATCATAGTTTAACACGAAGCCCCCTAGTGATTTCCTAAAAGGTAACTAAAATACAGCAAATTGCCTACATACATAAGTAACAAATTACCCTGTTAGGTTATAACATGATTAAAATATTGCTTCCTGGTTACCAGTGACTCCTGTTAACCAAGAATTGCTGGTAATTCAGCATGTTCTCCAAATGCCCAACTCCACACTGCAATGTCCTCACAGCTGAATTTGGAATTTAAGAGACCATTCCAGTATTTAGTTTAAAAAGCTGTACTAAGTTTTAGGTTCATAAATATAATTTTTTTTTAAAACAAACATGGGCCAAAACATATTTTGTTAAAAAACACATAAGTTCTGTGAAGTTTGGCTATTAAAAACAAGGCACGGTACCAGGAAATAAGCCAGGAGACATTCTACAAGGGATGCCTGAATGTCCTTTGAAAGCCAAATCTAAAACAGCACCTGGAAAGGGGCAGTCTCAATGGTGAACTATCAGGAAAAGCATTTAGAAAAATCACATCCATGTTGGATTTCTAAATAAAATGGAATTCCAAGGGACCATATCAGTCTCTGGGCACATGATTTTTAGCAGCACATGCACCAAGTATGGAAAAGTTTATTTATTATTTATTTATTTGGAAGTCTTTGAAGGCAAGTTAAATTATCAGTTTCCCTAACTTCAGGGACTATTAGCCCTAACTGTTGTTTAAGAGCCATGATGAGGAGTCTCAATGACGTCCTTGGACCTGGTCATGGCATGCCATGCTTAGGTGGGGCAATATCATTTAGCTTAGGGAGTACATGGGGTAGGGGCGCCTGGGTGGCTCAGTTGGTTAAGCGACTGCCTTCGGCTCAGGTCATGGTCCTGGAGTCCCGGGATCGAGTCCCACATCAGGCTCCCTGCTCAGCGGGGAGTCTGCTTCTCCCTCTGACCCTCCCCCTCTCATGCTCTCTCTCTCTATCTCATTCTCTCTCTCAAATAAATAAATAAAATCTTTAAAAAAAAAAGGAAGTACATGGGGTAGTATTTAGGGATGAAGTGTCATGATGTCCATAATGTACAAACAGTTCATTGCAAATATATACATAGAGTTGTATGTATATGTTATATGTATATATGTTAGAGAGAGAGAAGAAAGGGAAATTTAACAAAATAATTGTTAAAGCTGTATAAAGAGTTTGTAACTTGTCAATGTACTCCTTGTTCAACTTCTCCACAGGTTTGAATGTTTTCAAGAGAAAAAAAAATAGAAAAGTATTTGTTGATGGCAATTCAGTTGAAAATAATGACAAAGAATCAACATTTTTCCCTCTTCATATTTTACTATTTTACTGCAAATACATGGCATATTTGTCATAAAAAAATATGACAGAAAAGAAAATAAATTACTAGAAAATAATCAATTATCCCAAATATAATCTAATCCAAATGGACTCTTTGTCAGTATTTTGGTTATAACAATCCAGATTTTTTCCAAGTAGATACATTTTAACTAAAGTGAGATGTTACTCTTGGAGGCCTTTGTTTTCTATTATTTAATATATTAGGAAAATATTCCATAAAAAAGGCACTCATCTACATAATTTTAATGACTCTGTAGAAATTCATTATAAGGATACATCTGTTTAATCTATACTTTATTTTAGAACATTCAGTCTGTCACCTGTCTTTTATTACTACAAAAAACTTGTAGGGAGCAATAAATATAATGATCTATAATATACTTTTGCTATTTTTAACACTGTTTTCTTAAAAATGCTTCAAATATTAATTACAGCTGACTCTTGAATAATGGGGGTTAGAAATGCTGACTTCCCATGGAGTTGAAAATCCGAGTATTAACATTTGAGTCCCCTAAAACTTAACTACTAATAGCCTACCATTGACCAGAAGCCCTACCAGTAACAGTCGCTTAATGCATATTTTGTATTATTTGTATGATATATTGTATTCTTACAATAAATTAAGCTAGAGGGAAAAAAATGTTAAGAAAATCAGAAGGAAAATACATTCATAGTACCACACTCTGTTAATTGAAAAAAATCTCCCTGAGCAGCAGTTCTAACCTATGTTTTACAAAGGTCAAATGTCTCAGGAAATGTTACCATACTGCTTCTCAAAAAACCTGTAGTCTTACAATAACAATTACCAACAAAGTACGGGACTTCACTTTTTTTCATCTTTACCAATTGAAAGATATAAAATGTGAACATTTTTTCCTTTCATTCCTTGATTAGCAGCAAGGTTGATCATTTGTTTCACAAGCCAATTGAATAGCTTCTCTGGACTTTTGTCTTTAAAAAAATTTGTTTTTAGTCTAGTTTTCCTTTAGAGCATTATGATTTTCTTAATCTGTGGGAACTTGTTATATGTGAAGAATATCAACACTCTTTCTAGGACATACATTGCCAACATTCTTCAAGTTCTTAAACTGAATTGACAGTTTTGAGTAATTTTTTTAAAAAAAATATATTTATGGGCGCCTGGGTGGCTCAGTTGGTTAAGCGACTGCCTTCGGCTCAGGTCATGATCTTGGAGTCCCGGGATCGAGTCCCACATCGGGCTCCCCGCTCCGCGGGGAGTCTGCTTCTCCCTCTGACCCTCTTCCCTCTCGTGCTCTCTATCTCTCATTCTCTCTCTCTCAAATAAATAAATAAAATCTTTAAAAAAAAAATAAATAAATAAAAAATTATATTTATGAGATCCCTGGTGGCTCAGCTGGTTAAGCATCTGACTTTGGCTCAGGTCATGATCCCGGGGTCCTGGGATGGAACACTGAATCAGGGTCCCTGCTCAGCATGGAGTCTGCTTCTCCCTCTCCATCTGCCCTCCCCCCTTGCTCATGCTCTCTCTCTCTCTCTCTCTCTCTCAAATAAATAAATATTTTTTTAAAAAAGATTTACTTATTTATTTGAGAGAGAGAGACAGAGACAGAGAGTGTGAAATAAAGCAATATTCCCAGATTGACAGAGTTTCTCTTCTTCTGAATATTTAGAAGGAATAAAATATAAAGAAACTAAAATGTTAGAGAAATAAGTATCAGCACCCTAAATTTTCCTCTTCATCTCTTTCATCCTCACTTATGAGTAGATAGTCTGTATAGCACTGAGACTGCCATGCCCTTAAGCCATTTCTGGGCTTGGTGGTCAAAAGCTATTTCTTTCCATTGGCCTCCATTCCTTGTCTAATGTCTCTGGCAATTCTCCGCACAACTCAGTGTAATAAAAATCAGTGTGTAATGAAAAAAGAACCAAAAAGAAAAAAGAGAGAGAGAGAGAGAGAGCAAGAATAGGCCAGTGAAGTCTCAGTATGAGAACTTTTCCCAGTAGATACTTCTTACACCCATTAGTGACTAATAGATCTGAGTAGTCAACTCAATTCCTCTCTCTCAGGGGTTAAAAATCAGACATGAGACACAAACACCGACACCAGAAAAAAGCAAAAGACAAGAACCATACACGCAGCAGGAACCGTGAGGTTAGAGAAGTCATAAATCAAAAGAAACCATGAAGGGGGGAAGGACCAAGATGGTGAAGTAGGGGACCTAAATTTCATGTGGTCCCAGGAATTCAGCTAGATAGTTATCAAACCATTCTGAACACCTAAAAACTCAACAGGAAATTGAAGAAAAGAATAGCAACAACTCTCTGAACAGAAAAGCGACCACCTTCCGGAAGGTAGGACGTGCGGAGAAGTGAATCTGAGGCAACATTCGGGAGGATAGATGGCAGGGGAGGGGACCTCTGTCCGCCGCATCTGGCAAGTGATAGAGCCGCGGAGCACAAAATCGGAACTTTCAGAAGTCGGCTCTGCTGAGGGACATCGCTCCAGTGGCTAAGCAGGGGTTGGAACCCTCGCTGTGACAGTGTGGTCTCAGGACCCTTGGGGTCACAGGAAGACTGGGGGTGCCTGAGTGCGGCAGAACACCCAGGTATTGGAGCGGGGAAGGTGGCTGCAGAGACCAAGCTGAGGAGTGGGCTCTCAGCTCGGGGTTGCCATAAACCATGATCCACAGCACAGTTGGGCCACTGCTCTTCCAGCAGGGACCCAGAAGCAGCAGATCCGGGGAGACTCCCCTTCCTCGGCCAGGAGGAACGGCGCAGGAGTGCACTGCATGAATCTGCTAGGTTTGGAGACTCCAAACGGGGTCGTGTGCCAAAGATAGAAATGCTTGGTCACAGGCCAGGTGAGCACGGAGTGCGGCCAGAGACTGGGGAGATGGGAGTGATGGACTGCTTTTCTCTGGGGGCTCACTGAGGAGTGGGGCCCCCTCGGCTCTTCTGGGGCAGAGATTGGGAGGCCGCCATTTTCACTCTCGTCCTCCAAAGCTCTACGGAAAGCTTTCAGGGAACAAAAGCTTCCGAGAGCAAACCCGAGCAGATTGCTAGCCCAAATCAGGCAAGGGCGGGGCAATTCCGCCTCCTGCAAAGACATTTGGGAACCACGGCAACAGGCCCCTCCCCCAGAAGATCAGCAAGAACAGCCAGCCAAGACCAAGTTTACCGATCAATGAGAAAGGCAAAACCCAACACTAGGGGAATACAACATATAGAATTCATGGCTTTTTCGCCATGATACATTAGTCTTTCAAAGTTAATATTTTAAATTATCTTTATTTTTTCTTTTTCTATTTTTTTAATTGTTCTTCTTTCCATTTTCAACCATAATATTATTTTATCAATTCCTTTCTTAAAATCTTTTTAATTTTCACTTTTACAGTCATATTCCATTCCCTTATGGTATTTAACCTTATTGTGTGTGTGTGTGTGTGTGTGTGTGTGTGTGTGTGTGTATAAGTTTTTCTTTCCTTAAAATTTTGGGATACAGTTTCTTCTAATAGACCAAAATATTCTCTTTTTTTTTCACCAACTTCTTATCAATTCTTCTTTTAAAATCTTTTTTAATTTTCATCTTTACAGTCATATTCCATCCCTTCATTGTATTTACCCTTATTTTTGTATATATATGTTTTTCTTTCTTTAAAATTTTGAGAGGTAGTTTCTTCTAACAGAGCAAAATATACACAAAATCTACTGTGTGGCTCTGTTCTATTCACCAGCCTGATCATATTCCTTTTTTTTCCCCTTCCTTCCCCCTCCCACCTCCCCCACCCCCAGCCGATTCAGGTCTCTTCTGATTTGTTTAATGTATACTTTTCAGGGGTTGTTGTTACCCTTTTAGCATTTTGTTCTCTCAGTCACCTATTCTTCTCTGGACAAAATGACAAAACATAAAACTCACTTCAAAAAAGAGAACAAGAGGCAGTACCGACTGCCAGGGACCTAAACAATATGGGCATTAGTAAGATGTCGGAACCAGAGTTCAGAAGGACAATTATAAAAATACTAGCTGAGCTTGAAAAAAGCATAGAAAATACTAGAGAATCCCTTTCTGGAGAAATAAAAGAACTAAAATCTAACCAAGTTGAAATCAAAAAGGAAATAAATGAAGTGCAATAAAAAATGGAGGTTCTAACTGGTAGGATAAAGGAGGCAGAAGAGATGATTAGTGATATAGAAGACCAAATGATGGGGAATAAAGAAGCTGAGAAAAAGAGAGATAAACAACTACTGGATCATGAGGGGAGAATTCGAGAGATAAGTGATACCATAAGATGAAACAGTATTAGAATAATTGGGATCCCAGAAGAAGAAAAAAGAGAGAAGCAGAAGGTATATTGGAGCAAATTATACTGGAGAACTTCCCTAATTTGAGGAAGAAAACAGGCATCAAAATCCAGGAGGCACAGAGAACGCCCCTCAAAATCAATAAAAGTAAGTCAACACCCTGACATCTAATAGTAAAACTTACAAGTTTCAGAGACAAAGAGAAAATCCTGAAAGCAGCTCAGAACAAGAGGTCTGTAACCTACAACAGTAGAAACATTAGATTGGCAGCAGACCTATCCACAGAGACCTGGCAGGGCAAAAAGGACTGGCATGATATCTTCAGAGCACTAAACGAGAAAAATATGCAGCCAAGAATACTATATCCAGCTAGGCTGTCATTGAAAATAGAAGGAGAGATAAAAAAAACTTCTAGGACAAACAAAAACTAAAAGAATTTGTGAACACCAAACCAGCCCTACAAGAAATATAGAAAGGCGTCCTCTAAGTAAAGAGAGAGCCTAAAAGTAACATAGACCAGAAAGGAACAGAAACAATATGCAAAAACAGTCACATTATAGGCAATACAATGGCACTAAATTCATATCTTTCAATAGTTACCCTGAATGTAAATGGTCTAAATGCCCCAGTCAAAAGACACAGGGTATCAGATTGGATAAAAAACAAGACCCATCAATATGCTGTCTGCAAGAGACTTATTTTAGACCCAAAGACATGTGGAAAACCATTTACTATGCTAATGGACATCAAAAGAAAGCTGGGGTGTCAATCCTTATATCAGAAAAATTAGATTTTAAACCAAAGACTGTAATAAGAAATAAGGAAGGACACTATATCCTACTTAAAGGGTCTATCCAACAAGAAGATCTAACAATTTTAAATATCTATGCCCCTAACAAGGGAGCAGCCAATTAATAACAAAATCAAAGAAACACATCGAGAATAATACAATGAAAGTAGAGGACTTTAACACCCCCCTCACTGAAATGGACAGATCATCTAAGCAAAAGATCAACAAGGAAATAAAGGCTTTCAATGTCACACTGGACCAGATGGACCTCACAGAAATATTCAGAACATTCTATCCTAAAGCAACAGAATACACATTCTTCTCTAGTGCATATGGAACATTTTCCAGAATAGATCACATCCTGAGTCACAAATCAGGTCTCAACCAGTACCAAAAGACTGGGATCATTCCCTGCATATTTTTGAACCACGATGCTTTGAAACTAGAACTCAATCACCAGAGGAAAGTTGAAAAGAACTCAAATACATGGAGGCTAAAGAGCATCCTACTAAAGAATGAATAGGTCAACCAAGAAATTAAAGAATTTAAAAAATTCATGGAAACAAATGAAAATGAAAACACAACTGTACAAAATTTTTGGGATGCAGGAAACGCAGTTCTAAGAGGAAAGTATATAGCAATACAGGCCTTTCTCAGGAAACAAGAAAGCTCTCAAATACACAATCTAACCCTACACCTAAAGGAGCTAGAGAAAAAACAGCAAATAAAGCCTAAACCCAGCAGGGGAAGAGAAATAATAAAGATCAGAGCAGAAATCAATGAAATAGAAACCAAAAGAACAGTAGAACAGATCAACAAAACTAGGAGCTGGTTCGTTGAAAGGATTAACAAGATTGATAAACCCCTGGCCAGACTTACCCAAAGGAAAAGAGAAATGACCCAAATCAACAAAATCATGAATGAAAGAGGAGAGATCACAACCAACACCAAAGACATACAAACAATTCTAAGAACATATTATTAGCAACTATATGCCAGCAAATTAGATAATCTGGAAGAAATGGATGCATTCCTAGAGATGTATCAACTACCAAAACTGAACCAGGAAGAAATAGAAAACCTGAACAGACCTATAACCACTAAGGAAATTGAAGCAGTCATCAAAAATCTCCCAACAAACAAAAGCCCAGGGTCAGATGGCTCCCAGGGGAATTCTACCAAACATTTAAAGAAGAATTAATACCTATTCTCCTGAAACTGTTCCAAAAAATAGAAATGGAAGGAAAACTTCCAAACTCATTTTATGAGGCCACCATTAACTTGATCCCCAAACTAGACAAAGACCCCATAAAAAGGAGAATTACAGACCAATATCCTTGATGAACATGGATGCAAAAATTCTCACCAAAATACTAGCCAATAGGATCCAACAGTACATTAAAAGGATTATTCACCACGACCCAGTGGGATTTATCCCTGGGCTGCAAGGCTGGTTCAACATCCGCAAATCAATCAACGTGATACCATACATTAACAAAAGAAAGAACAAGAATCATATGATCCTCTCAAAAGATGCAGAAAAAGCATTTGACAAAGTACAGCATCCTTTCTTGATCAAAACTCTTCAGACTATAGGCATAGAGGGTACCTACCTCAATATCATAAAAGCCATCTATGAAAAACCTACAGCAAATATCATTCTCAATGGGGAAAAACCGAGAGCTTTCCCCCTAAGGTCAGGAACACGGCAGGGATGTCCACCATCACCACTGCTATTCAACATAGTACTGGAAGTCCTAGACTCAGCAATCAGACAACAAAAAGAAATAAAAGACATCCGAATCAGCAAAGAACAAGTCAAACTCTCACTCTTTGCAGATGATATGATACTTTATGTGGAAAACCCAAAAGACTCCACCCCAAAACTGCTAGAACTCATACAGGAATTCAGTAAAGTGGCAGGATATAAAATCCATCCACAGAAATCAGTGGCATTTCTAGACACCATCAACAAGACAGAATAAAGAGAAATTAAGGAGTCGATCCCATTTACAATTGCACCCAAAAGCATAAGATACCTAGGAATAAATCTAACCAAAGAGGCAAAGAATCTGTGCTCAGAAAACTATAAAATACTCATGAAAGAAATTGAGGAAGACACAAAGAAATGGAAAAATATTCCATGCTCATGGATTGGATGAACAAATATTGTGAAAATGTCTATCCTACCTAGAGCAATCTACACATTTAATGCGATCCCTATCAAAATACCATCCACTTTTTTCAAAGAAATGGAACAAATAATGCTAAAATTTGTATGGAACCAGAAAAGACCCCGAATAGCCAGAGGAATGTTGAAAAAGAAAAGCAAACCTGGTGGCATCACAATTTCAGACTTCAAGCTCTATTCCAAAGCTGTTATCATCAACATAGTATGGTACTGGCACAAAAACAGACACACAGATCAATGGAACAGAATAGAGAGCCCAGAAATGGACCCTCAACTCTATGGTCAACCACTCTTTGACAAAGCAGGAAAGAATGACCAATGGAAAAAAGACAGTCTCTTCAACAAATGGTGTTGGGAAAATTGGATGGCCACATACAGAAGAATGAAACTGCACCACTTCCTTACACCACAGACAAAAATAGACTCAAATGGATGAAAGACCTAAATGTGAGACAGGAATCCATCAAAATCCTTGAGGAGAACCCAGGCAGCAACTTCTTTGACCTCAACCACAACAACTTCTTCTCAGAAACATTACCAAAGGCAAGGGAAGCAAGGGCAAAAATGAACTATTGGGACTTCATCAAGATAAAAAGCTTTTGCACAACAAGGGAAACAGTCAACAAATCCAAAAGACAACCGACATAATGGGAGAAGATATTTGCAAATCACATATCAGATAAAAGGCTAGTATCCAAAATCTTTAAAGAACTTAGCAAACTCAACACCCAAAGAACAAATGATCCAATCAAGAAACGGGCAGAAGACATGAACAGACATTTCTGCAAAGAAGACATCCAAATGGCCAACAGACACATGAAAAAGTGCTCCATGTCACTCGGCATCAGGGAAATACAAATCAAAACCTCAGTGAGATACCACCTCACACCAGTCAGAACGGTTAAAATTAACAAGTCAGGAAATGACAGATGTTGGCGAGGATGCAGAGAAAGGGAAACCCTCCTACACTGTTGGTGGGAATGCAAGCTGGTGCAACCACTCTGGAAAACAGTATGGAGGTTCCTCAAAAAGTTGAAAATAGAGCTACCCTCTGACCCAGCAATTGCACTACTGGGTATTTACCCCAAAGATACAGATGTAGGGATCCGAAGGGGCACGTGTACCCCAACGTTTATAGCAGCAATGTCCACGATAGCCAAACTATGGAAAGAGCCTAGATGTCCATCAACAGAGAATGGATAAAGAAGACTACTCTACAGAAAGATGGTATGGTTAGTAAAATCAAGACAAATTGGATATTTTTTTCAAAGAGTAGAACTGGCTCCAAAGTTTCCTGTGACCACACAGATCCATAGGAAAATTCCACTGGACACCTAGAACATATTAATAGAGTGCATCTGTACATATCTATAAAAATTTTTCCCATTCAACAAGCTATCCACAACTCAAGTAAAGAAAGCAAATTAGTTCTTCCTCTGCTTTTTCCTTCTATTCAGCCTTCATCAGATTGGGCAATGCCCACCCACATTGCTGAGGGCGATCTTTACTCTTCTTTATCTTCTTTACACATACATACAACAGAATATTATGTAGCCATCAAAAAAAAAAAAAACACAAAATCTTGCCATTTGCAACGACGTGGATGGAATTAGAAGGTATTATGCTAAGTGAAATAAGTCAATCAGAGAAAGACAATTATTATCTGATCTCACTGATATGAGGAATTTGAGAAACAAGACAGTGGATCATAGGGGAAGGAAGAGAAAAATGAAACAAGACAAAACCAGAGAGGGGGATAAACCATAAGAGACTCTTAATCTCAGGAAATAAACAGGGTTGTTGGAGTGGAGGGGGGGGTGGGAGGGCTGGGGGGGCTGGGTGATGGACAGTGGGGAGTGTATTGCTATGGTGAGCACTGTGAATTGTGTAAGACTGATGAATCACAGACCTGTACCCCTGAAACAAATAATACATTATATGTTAATGAAAGAAAGAAAGAAAGAAAGAAAGAAAGAAAGAAAGAAAGAAAGAAAGAAAGAGAAAGAAAGAAAGAAGGAAGGAAGGAAGGAAGGAAAGAAAGAAAGAAAGAAAGAAAGAAAGAAAGAAAGAAAGAAAGAAAGAAAGAAAGAAAGAAAGAAAGAAAGAAAGAAAGAAATCATGAAGTAAGTAGGTGAGTAAAAAGGACAGAAATGATAGAAGAAAGAAAAATGTGATACTGTTACAGTAGAAGAGAAAGAGAGAGACAGAAACACAGCAATGAATAGAGCAGAATAGATAAAGTATGACAAAGATGTCCTCTGAGATGGCAAGAGCTTTTCTTTTCCCTGAACTGGAGGAGTGAGCTTATGCATCTTTGGAGTCTGACGTTCTATCTATAGAATATGGTCTCATGTTCCCTGCTTTTCAGATATCCTTTGCAATACACCACTAATATTGAGATATCCTAAGCTATTTCTCCATCCTTGTAACTTGTTAAGATCCTAACTAAAACAATTTCTTGGTATCATTGCAGTTGGTGCCATCCCAATGTCACAGTACATTTTCCAAGAATTATAGGAGCCTGTTGAGCATCTCTGTTCCATGGGCATACTTCCCCTCCCACTGAATGTGCCAAATAATTGATGACTTCTTTACTCCAGAACTGTTAACATTCCCTGCAATCATCAGTATAAATACTTTATTAATAATTTGTATTTATAGAACATCTGCCTCCCAAAGAGCTCAGAGCTGTTTACAAACATCATCTCATTAATCCTGATAGCAATCCCTTTTTTTTTGAAAGGTAGAAATGTGTAACAGCTAATGGATACTGTCATCTCCATTTGACTCATGGGAAAACTGAAATCCAGAGAAGAGTTACCTTTTCAAGTTCAACCAGAAATCTGAGAAATAGCACAAAAATAAAATCTAGAACTTCTGCCTTCTTATACTTCATGTTCTCCCCTAAAAACCTCTCATTTCAGGTCACACACATATTCACTGGAATGCACGAGTATACATTTTTAAATACAGCTTCCTCTATTAAGGGGGGAAAAAAAGTCCCATAAACTTAAGGATAAAAACTTAGTGGACTTTGACTTGCCTTTTCAAGAGGTTATCACTACAGGTAGAATCATGAAGAATGATTAAATTCTAGAACTTAGCATTTTTTACCAACATTTTCAAGCTAGTAAAAGAATTTCTGCTTGGCATGTGAATGTGCTTTCCTCCCATATAGGAAATAGAACAAACAACTTTAGGATGGTGAAAGTGAAAATAATAAAGCTTTTTGGGAAGGATGCGAGAGATGGCACCTCAAAAACATTATTGACGTTGAATGTTGAATAACTGCCACATGCTAGGTATATCCATGCATTATGTCATTGCAACTCTATGAGGTTGACATTTTATTTTACAGGTAAGGAAACTGAGGATCAATACAGTAAAATAAATGGGGAAGCTGAACTTTAACCCCATTGTCTCTCACCTGTACTTTTAGCTAACACCATCCAACTACTACACAAAATGGTAATCACTCCTGCTGCCACTTTTATTGTTTTGAATAATATAATCCTAGAATCAGAGAGCCAGCCAGCTACAGCATGGTACAGCCACCAAAGTTCATGTTTTATGTCAGTTAAAAATCGAAGGAAGGTTATTAAATAATAGTTGGGTTTTTTAATTTGTTTTTTTTAGTTGGGGGGGCACAAGCAGAGGGAGAGAGGGAATCTTAAGCAGGCTCCACACCCAGCACAGAGCTTGATCTCATGACCCTGAGATCATGACCTGAGCAGAAACCAAGAGTTTGGTTCGGATGCTCAATTGACTGAGCCACCCAGGCACCCCTTAACAATAGTTTTTGATGTTGGAAATCCTTCAACATTGTTTACAACCTAGACCCTGAAATACAATTTAGTTGCCTAAAAAAGCCCATTATCAAGACAACTCTACAGAAAGATGGTATGGTTAGTAAAATCAGGACAAATTGGAAATTTTTTTCAAACTGATTACTTACCACTAATGGAGTAGAACTGGCTCCAAAGTTTCCTGTGACCACACAGATCCATAGGAAAATTCCACTGGACACCTAGAACATATTAATAGAGTGCATCTGTACATATCTACAAAAATTTTTCCCATTCAGCAAGCTAGCCACAACTCAAGTAAAGAAAGCAAATTAGTTCTTCCTCTGCTTTTTCCTTCTATTCAGCCTTCATCAGATTGGGCAATGCCCACCCACATTGCTGAGGGCGATCTTTACTCAGTCTACCAATTCAAATGCTCATCTCTTTCAGAAACATCCTCCCAGATACACCCGGGAATACTATTTTCCCACCAATCTGGGCATGCCTTTGCCCACTCAAGTTGACACATCAAATTAACCACCACATTTAAATTTTTGAAGACACACCAAACTGTTTTTCATAGCAGCTATACCATTTCACATTTCTGCCAACAATACTCAAGGGTTCTGATTTCTCCACAACCTCACCAATATTTTCAGTTTCGTTTTTGACATTTAACTATATCAACACAGGTAGATCTAATTCATTCATTTTGCCTACTGTCTACCATTTCTTTCTAGGAATATACCATAATTCATTATCCATCATGTAAGGAAAACACTTAGGTTGTTCCCTCTCTGGTTGCTTTTCTAATCAATACCACCTTGAACATTTCTAGTATCTCTGTGTTCACAGATATGAGAGTTTCTCTGGGCTACGTATCTAAGGGTGGAATTTCTGAATCACAGACACAAATAATTCAAAACCTTAATATAAACTGCCCAAATTCTCATCAAAGAGAATTTATACTCCCACCAACAGAATCTGAGGGTTCCTGTTACTCCACACCCTTGAAAATAATTGCTATTCTCATAATCTACATTGCATTTCCCAGCATTTAGATAGAACAGGAAGGATTTCTGCATCTGATCAGTCTGCAAATTTACATATTTTCTGTTAGTGCTTTTTTGTTTTCTTTTTCTCTCTTCTCTGACCCACCTATACACTATACCTGAAGATTCCCCCTTTCCTCTTTTGATGCCAACTTTACTATGACACCAGTCTAGGATTTTTTTCCCCACTTGAGAAACTGTCAGAAGCTCAGCCAATCATCTCCCTCTTTATGGGAACTATAAAGTGAAATGATTTAAAGACCTTCTGGAATTTTCCAGGTAGTGAAATAACATCCATTCTGATGTTTCCCAGCCATCAGAATCAGCCTCTAAGTCGTGTTGGGGGCATGAACCCACGGGCTATGGAAGCAGAAAAAGAATGCCCAGGTATGACTGGAAACATGACTTGCCTATACATCCAGAAGTAGGACTGGGGTGAGGCACACAAGGCACTCAGGAACAAAATGCAAGGGACACAAAAAACTCAGTGATCAAAAAAACAATATATTAACAAAACACTTAAGGGAAATTAATGTAAAAAATCCACAATAAACAAAATACCAAAATTATAAATACAGGACCAGTATTAGGATCACATCAATATTGACTATTAACTTCTTCAGTTTTAATCTAATAAAACCGATCTTCATATTAAGAGTGCTTTTGACATTTTTTAACAAGAATCAATTAAGGAAAAATAAAATTCACACGCATGCCTCCTTTTACAAAATTCAAAATGAAATAGCTTGATAAAGCCGCTTGAATATACGACTGCCAAGGAGAAAATGAGAGCAGATTTTTCTCCAATAAAATAAGGATACATTTGGAGATTAGCATCACAGAAGCAGTCTTCTCATTCATCAACTTGAAATTAACATTGACAGCCATTTGTAAAACTTGGTGAACTGTATGGATTACTTATCAGTATCCTATTAAGATTATGATCGTAATGGAGAGTTTCAGCAGTCAAGCAAAAGGTAGCCCAATACCATCCAACAGAGGTATATCAGTTTGATAGGATTGCCATAGCAAAATGCCACAGACTGGGGGGCTTAAACAATAGAAATTTATTTTCTGACAGTTCAAAAGTCTAGAAGTACAAGATCAAAGTGCCCGTAGGGTTGGTTTCCTGTGAGCCCCCGCCCACTGGGGGTTGCAGATGGTCACCCTCTTGCTAACTCTTTACATGGTCTTTCCTCTATGTGGGCACATCTTTAGTCTCTGTGTGTGTGTCCAAATTTCCCCTTCTTAGAAGGACCCCAGTCATACTGGATTAGTCTTATAAGGACACCCTAAGAGCCTCAGTTTAACTGAATCACCTCTTCAAAGGCTCTGTCTCCAAATATCCTCACATTGTGAGTTACTGGAGGTTAAGACTTCAACGTACGAATGGTGGGAGAGGCACAGTTCAGCCTCTAACACAGGGAAGACAAGACATTTACAATTCGTCTAAAGTAGAAATTTCCTCAGTTGTTCAACCTATTAAGACAGCACTAAAAACGCAACATGCTCTGGCTCAAAATGAACAGATGTAAGCCATGAAACCTACAAAGTCCTTTGGAGCTACCACTGTGATCTTATCCAATTCCTCGACGAACCTATGAGCCCTACCAAATAGCCTCAGAGAGTAGGACAAAATCATCCAGGGCAAATTCATACAAATCCAACCAGTCTACCAAATAGTACAGGGTTCCCTACAACATCACAATGCTGCTGCAAATGAGGGGTTCAGCAGGATACCCTGGGGCTGGAATGAAGTCATCCCAGCAAACTTAGAACCAAAGTTTGCCATAATGCAGCGCATTTGGAAATGGCTGCGCAAATCCAATACTTAACAGTTCAGCTTTGTCTTTCTACATGAAAAGTCCCCTTTTGAGTAAAAGTTGCATACCTTTTGTGAATCTAAGAGGGAGCATCAAAAAGACTGGTGGGCCTTTCATCCAGCCAATGGACTTAGCACCCAAAAGAGCTCGTATATCTTATTTAAACAGCATTGCCCGAGGGAAACGAAACAAAACAAAAGCAATATTGAAATTGCTTCCCAAGTTCCCCAGATGTCACAGAACAAGTAGTCATTTGAACATTCTTGTTCCTGTTATCTTCTTGAAGGAGCTATACAATCTTCATATTCTTGAGCCACCACACTCTGAAAATAAGGAGTCATCAGGGGCAATGATGAAATGTGTGGGCGGACTGCTCACTTGTTAACTTCTTAAATGCCTCGGAAGAAAAGGATTCTATAAATCTGAAATAACAGTTATAACAGCTCCCTTTAAATGGTGATAGGTTTCAGAAAGGCAATCACAGAAGGTGAGTGATGACAAAAGCCATTGTCCACTGCTATGTTTGCCTCCTGTAAGGTACTGGAATCTGGAAGTCCTGGGTGATGGGGTTTGAATTTAGACTTTGTTTGCGGGAGGAGGATGGTGATTGATTGTTGTTTCTAAAATAGTGATATTTCTCCTTTGTGTAGTGGCTGGCATCTTAATCAACGTGAGCATGGCTTAACAGTCAGGCTGCAAATCTGTTCTAATGTCAGCATCTGGGGGAATCTGAGTTACAGGAAACTGCTTTTCTGACTACCGTTCCTGCTTAATGCTCGGAAAAAAAGGAAAAAAAAAAACCCACAACAACAACCCTGGAATAATACTCTCTACTCATCTCACCTACTTCTTAATCTGGAGTCAGTTAAAGGAAGCATATTGTGGAAAGCATATTGTAATGGGTGAATAGCTGTTTTAAAAAAAAAAGAATCAGGGGGAAGAAAAGGCATGACATTAAACAGTACAAATGATCCAGGCTTTTGCTCTACCAAACCTCGGGGCAATGTCTTTTCAATGTCATTCTTTAGAAAAAGTCTTTGAGACCATGCGTGTCTTTTTAAACAAGGCAGGCCAGGGGGAGAGAAGAAAAAGAAAAGAAACAAAAAAGGAAAAAAAAAGTAGGGGAAGAAAAAAAAATGGGGTTAAAAAAAAGCTTTTATTTTAAAAGCAAACAGCTAAGTGATTTGCTGCACACTTGCCATGAATAATAACGAGCAGATTTGTGGTGTGTTCCTCTTTTTAATTAGCACGTTGCCTTCTGCAGAAGCACCCTGTCTTATTACAGAGCTCCTAGAGAGCCCCACTTGAAGCGCTGCACAAAACAAGATGGGGAAAGAAGCCCCAGTGAGTAGACTTGGAGTCAATTTAGAAAAGGGCCCCTTATTTTTTCTCCCCACCTCCGCGGTTTTTTGCTTTTTTGGTTTTTTGGGGTTTTTTTGTTTTGTTTTGTTTTTTTTCCTCTTGAGATGCAATGTCTAAAAGAAACCTGGCTAGGCTTTTCAATTTGTTTTGCATAGAAATCACCCTAGACATGCATGAAGCTGTCCTCATTTGCTCATCTCTGAATTATTTCTTTGCTGTTCCAAGTACAGAACTACACCAATTCTGATCTGTGCAAGGTCAGAGATGGACGGCATGCTATCAAGATCAGAGGTGGGACAGAGTCCGCCATACAATCTTCACTCAAGAAAATGGTGTTAAAATGTTAACACGGGCACTTCAACACCCAAACAACAACAGAGCTTGTGAAAGCCATGCATTTGGGAGTCCTGATATTTAGAAAAGACTCAGTGGTCTAAAGTTAAGCGTCCAGGTAGCAGTGGCAAGAAAGTAATGTGGCTAACTTTGGACAACTTTATCATCTTTTGCAAGGGGATCTTCAAATGCAAAAAAAAAGGCACTTGGGAAAATGAAAACCAATCTTACAAATCATACTTCTGTCTGTAATTAAAAAGCATTAGCAACATCCCTGTCAGCAAGCCCTAAAATGCAAGTCAAGATATCAGCCAGCTCCCGTGTAGCTCTGATTTCATTTGCACGCACACATACCCAGTGCAGAATGTTAATTTGTTTTCCATCACCAGGAATGCTGAGCATGCTGACACAGCCAGGTGAGGCAATCTAAAATGTGCCAGGATTTGATTTTCATGTGAATGCAGCCTACAGCCGCATTTGATAGTGCACCGCATTGATATGACACCTTTTCTACAAGGTCTTTGGTGGAATACATCTGCTGAACAGAACTGAAACAAAATATGTGCCTTGACTCAAACTTGTGGCAGAGAGCTATCAAAGTGGAAACTTGCTCAAACCCATTTGCATAATATGCAGATGCAAATCTAATGAGAAAGGTATACTGACAGCCTGCCTTGTTATCTGGCAAGGCTGTGCATAACAGTATGTGGTACCTAAACATAATCCCCTGTAATGTTATTTTGCAATTTAAATGTTCTCTCCCCTCCGAAAGAAGACACACGTCAATAAGTGCCAGGCATCGATAACCGACATTCTAGATAAAATAAACCGCACCAACCCATTTGGACAGAACCTGCCCAGTTTATTTGGGGACATGGGTCTTCACGTTTGGGGCTAGTTCTTGGTTGAAGAAAAGGGAAGAGCGGTAGCCCGAAACGCACACTGATGCCTCATTTACGCTTGTGTTCCGACGGCTGCTTTTTCAGTCCCGGTGCCAGTTCCGAGTATATTTCAAGGAACATTACTGAGAACAAAATCGAAGGCCATCAATATTAATGATCTGAACCAGGAAGATAGCTTTTAGTGTGCAAATTAATTACCCTAATCACAGGGTTTTTTGTATCCATTTTAATGAAATAACTATTTATTTCATTGAATCCTGCGCTTTTCTTTTGCAAATAAGGCACATTTACATGATAAATACATGAAATTTAAAAGGATGACTAAATTAAATTGGGGAAAAAAGACCTTTTTAAATACAATTTTCTTAGGAAAAACAGCGAGATTAATGGGTTGGTTAGCTGACTGGCATCTGTGATTAAATCTTTTTTAATGTACGTCAAATAGAATTTAATGGACCTTGAGAAATGTCTACACAGTCAGTAATATTCAGGGACCGGGGGAGATTCCAGTTGTCTCCTGTCATTTGTTGGTGAACTCCTGAAGCCTTGGCCTTGGGATTCTGCTTGACACATGGAATTCACACTTCCAGTCTCTGCTTTATCGGGGGGGTTTTTCTTCTTTGCCCTTGTATTCTCTTCTTTAGAGGAAGGGGTCTTTAAACAATGTAACCAATACATTCACCTAACAGAAGTGTGGGCCAAAAAGTAACCAGACCATCAATGAAGGCATTAAAGGAGTTGAAATATGTCTCCTATTTAATCGTCTAATTCACATTTGTTTCAAACTAAGCCAGCCTTAGTAATGAGAGATGGAGAGAGACGGGGAGGGGGAGGGAGGGGGGGGCTTCTTAATTCAGAGGAAATTTCAATGAATCTTTGAGAGTCTATGGGTTTTGAAAACTTTATTTATTGTGCGTAAGCTTTGAAGGGCTGCACATTCAACAGAAGAGAGATTTGAAATGCGCTCCAGCTCGTTTTTTTTTTTTTTTTTTGATAACAGACCCAAAGAACAGAGCATCTTTCTCTGCTAGCTTGCCCCCCCCTCCCCTGGTTGTGCCACCAGAGATGTCTCCCTGGGCCTTTGATTGGGACTGATCAATTGCAGCTGTGGCAGCCGGGCGGGCGGCCCCAGGCACCAAGAACAGGAGCCCCTCCCACCATTACGATTTACATTTCAATGGCTGCCACCATTTTAAAGATAATTATAACCTTTTGAGATTAATAATTTTCGGTGGCTTCTCTAATATTGTCACAACGTAAATATTAATTTAGCTGGTTTAAAGGAAACATCTCTCTCTCTCTCTCACTCTCTCTCTCCCCTCGCCCCCCACCTCCCCTCACTCCCTGGGAGAATGCAGAACAAAGGCTCCCAACCCGAATCTGTCTGGGGGCCGGATGGAGTTGGGAAGGTAGGATGCTGAATCAACAGATAGGATTCAGTACCCTGATCCTGACCCGGCCTCCATCTCAGATCTTGCAGTAAAGCAAACATGGCAGGCAGACGGCGGCAAGCAAAAAAGACAATGAAGCACCTTTCTGCGTTGGTAAGATGTCTGAAGCCACCATTTTTAAACAAGTAAATTGTTTTCGGTTTGATCTAACGCAGGAAGTCGACCTGCAAAAGCTGGCAGATGGGATTCACGTTTCCTCAGTCATATTCCAAGTGTGGAGGGAGAGCTCACAATGATGAAGCTGTCTTGATGAACTCAATAGTCTTGAAGAGAACAGGGGAAATTGCCCACAAAAGATATCGAGACTATAAAGAGGCTTATATTTCACTGTTACTGCAAACTTCCTTTCTGCTTATTATCATTCCAATACTTTATTTCCCACCAGCTGATGCAGCTGGGAAAAACATCACATTGCACAAACAGATGTCGACTCACTTAGATTGCCTGACCATGCTCCGTGGACCGTGATCTATTTTTTGCTGCCCCACAAGTATCGAGCATGTTGTAGGCATGAGGACATGACTTTTTTTTTTTTCTTTTTACATTCATTAGATTGCTACAAGTATTCTCTTTAGGGCCGATTGCCTTCTATCGCTCAGCATCATTCAAACAATTTAAATCAGGCAAAGAAAACCAAGGAACTTGTTTCTCATATCCAGTGATAAATAAGAGGAATCACGTATATTAAGAAAATGGATAATGGTGCCCGTCAGATGTTGTGAGCAGGTCATTCGGCTGCTCTCCTCGATAAAGTGCAGAGCTACAATAATTGCTCCGAGATCTCTTTACGGACAAGACCTTATCTCCTAGGTACCAAAGCCATGGGCTTGAGCATTGCTTGAAAGTGACTTGGGGAATAAAAGTGCTCATGAAATATGCATGACTAACACATAGGCTGCCGAGGGAACTTAGTGTATTATGTATGACCCTTCTGTAATTGTGAGGAAATGATATTCATTTAAGTGGATGTTTATCACAGTTAAAGGTGCACCTAATGAAACAAAGGTCATAAGCCTAAAAACATAAGGTTATAACCCTTTTATTGCACCATTTCTCTCTCTGTTTGAAAAGACCTGGCCTTTATGAACAGCTGTTTTTCCTAACACCTGTGTGCTCTGTTTATGCAGCCTTAAAGAGCTCCTGTCACCCATATTTAAATGCCAAAAGGACTATTACATTAAATGCTCCTCTAATATTATATCCACACATCTGGGAAATATCAGACAGCATGCGGCAGTATATATCAGTTCGGGCTAGAGTTTTTAGCTACCGACATTTGGTTGGCTGAAGAGCATTTTCCCCCCGGCTCCTCGCTGTGGGAAATGCCCACCAGTACATTCAGATGAGAAATGGGCTTTTATTCTGAGATCAGTGGTGATGCAATCCTTCTGGAGAAGCCCTGTGTCTGACGCAAAACTACATGGGACTGCATTTCAGGACAGACAGACAGACAGACAGGACTCTCAGGAATCAAACTCCCCAAACTGGAATCTGGCTCCGGTCCCGTGAGTCCTGTGACCTGGGACAAGTGACTTCACAGCTCTGGGCTTCAGAACAAATTTTCATCTCTAAAATGAGACCCATCAAGGGTTGTGAGCTCCCAGGCTGTTATGGGGATAAATGAGTTAATATTTTAAAAGCACTTGGAATAGTTGCTGGCACATATTAAGTCCCACGTATTTGTTAAACTAAGTAAAATAGACCATTTGCGTGGTTGGTTTGTTCTGCCGTTTCCTGCCCCAAACTGTCATTCTCTTTTGCACCTAATTAACCTTCCGCAAGTCCATGTCCATCTTTAGGTTTCGGACGGCTGTACCACACCTCATCAGCCATGGAAGCTTCCAGCCGAAGCCAAGTATGTGTAATAACATGCCTCGGTGAGGGTAGCAGTGAGCCATTCGGTGGGGGTTCACCAGCTTATAAACAATAAGCACCTCTGGACTGTGCCGGTCTCACTGACATTAAGCTGGGAAGTTCATAGAGCACCAGGGAGCAGGTGAAAAAAAAAATTACTCTAGAAAAACACGCAGTGGAGAAAACCCCAAGAGTCTTCACGAGCTGAATCCAAATTAATAATGACTCTTCAAATTGCCTTAATGTCATTTTGTTTTGCTTCAGGTTGTGAGGCAGAAACAGGAAAGAACACAGGCATGCCACCTTATGTGAGGAAGCATATATTAACTTGAGAGACTTTTATGGATTTCATAACGCTTTCATTCATTACTTCCTTCTGATCTCAGAATGGCCACCTGGGATGGATGGGGTGGACCTCGCCAAGCCCACAAGGCTTTCAATAGCTTGCAACTCCCTGACTCTCCCTTCCAAAATGGAACCCTCTTATGATGACCAAAGTTGCCTGATGTAAGATTAAACAGAAACTGTGACTCACTGAGGAGGGTGGGATTGTTACACAGACCACTAGAAAGGTAGTCGTAAAATACTCTGAAAAATAAAATCATCAAACTTGTTTTCTTAGATTTCAGAGAAAAATCACTGTAATGTGATCACATGGAACCCAAGGGTTCTGCAGCAGGCTTGCTTGTGTTTGAACCCGGGCTCTAGTCCCTACTGTGTGAGCTAGGGGAAGTTACTTAACCTCTCTGTACATAGGGTGAGTAGGCCTCCGTTTCCTCGGCTAAACAGGGATAATAATAAGACCAGCCCTTAAATGTGATGTGCATTATACGCTAGAGAATGCCCATGAGGTGTCTGGAAGATAAGTACTCTGTTATTGTAAGCTATTGTATTATTATTACCTTTAGAACGAAAACCAGCATTTGAGGAAGTTTTGGCATCATCATACCACCCCCAGGGTTTCACGCTCAGAGGAATTTGTTCCTAACACCTTAGGTGGTATTTAAATACGCCCACGAATTCTGTGACATCCCTACCTTTAAAAAGTAGAACTCACTTCTCCCCTTGGCTGTGGACCACACCAGTGACTCACTTCCAAAGATTAGAATGCAGTAGAAGTGATGGTATGTGAATCCCAAGGCCAGCTCATAAAAGGCACTTGCATTCCTGCCATGTTCTGTCTTGGCTTACTAGCTCTGAGGGGAAGCTGGCTGCCATGTTGTGAGGACCCTCACAACCTATGGAGAGCAGCCTAATGGAGAGGTCATGGGACTGAGCCATCTTGGAAGGAGACCCTTTAGCTCTTAGATGACTTCAGCCCTCAAGGCCTGGAGTCTTCCTTGTGGAGCAGAGAGAAGGCATCCCTTCCGTGCCCTGTCTGAATTCCCAACCCAATGGAAAGCAGAAGATTACAAATGATTATTGTGGTTTTGAGGTCATTTGTCACACAGTGATAGATACCTAATGCAACATCCTTCAATAGAGAGGTGGAAGTTTCACTTGTTAAGCTGAGGACTTCTGTTGATAGAGATGGGAAGTAGGGAAAGGTTTTGAAGGAGGTCAGGCATAGACCACAGTGCAAATTAGCAAAATTTTTGTATCTCAGAATGTGCTATTTCACTTTTATGTATCAATTAACATGGGGATCTTTTGTTCATAGTTAAATAATTCTATCCAATGTGTAGTTCTTATTTCTAGGATGACCAGACATCCAGTCGGCCGGGGACAGTTCCAGTTTTCACAATGCAATTCCCATGTCCCAAGAAATCCCTCAGTCCTGGGCCAAAATGACTGGTCCCTTACTTGTATCATAGATTAAATGATTACCAATATCTCACCTGAGCTAGTCCCATAGGCAAAGAAGGGGTTCCCCATAAAGGCTTTTGTGTGAACACATGCGTTGTTAGAGGAAAGGAGAAATAGCTCCTACAGCCCCCATCTGGCCACATTACTCCACACTTCTCCCTATGACCATGCGACTTCTGAGTCCTTCTCTTGGATAAGCATGGGTGGGAAAGGAGGGTATCAGGGCTCTCAGCTCACACACCCTTCATGTGTCATGGGATCTAGAGATGCAGGGTAGACAGTGTTGATGGTTGTTAGATGAGAAGGTGCCATGGGAGGGGAAAGCAGGGTTCTAGGGGAATCTCTGTAGCACTTAGCTACAACTCTATTGACTGAATATAGAAGAGAGTGCTCAGAATCAGTTTTCTTCCCCTCTGCCCTTTGATGATTGTCTGCTTTGTTTTGTGATTCAGGAGATCATAAGGGTGTCATTTGTTCATTTAATAAAAACTTTTAAATCTGGAAAAGATGAAAGAATGTATTACTTAAAAGCAGACCAAAGAACCAAAGACTCAGCTGCAGCCCCACCTGGTCTTTTTCCTGCCTTGTCAATAACCAAAATAGCACATAAGCATCCAATCTTCTCGTGGAACTGTCTGTCATGCAAGCAGGAGAGAACTAGACAGAGTATTTATTGTTCAGAGTAGATGATGCAGAGACGAGTCACACCCACATGAACAAATTTCAGCTGCTTAATTCTACAGCGGACCCATAAGAATAGCTTTACTCTAAAAACATTTGTTCAGATGGAAATTCACCTGGGTTGTGAATACAGATATTCAGAAGCAAAGGAAATGTTAGTAAAGGAAATGCTGGCTTACATAAATGAGTCATCCAAACGATGCATCCAAAGCATAAATGCATCCAAACAATGCATGCATAAATTATAAGTTGTTCTTATCCGGGGTGCCTGGGTGGCTCAGTTGGTTAAGTTGTTCTTACCCGTTTGTTAAAGCAATCTTTTCCCTCTCGCTCTCTAACCTTGGAAGTAGCAATGATACTCACATGTAACAATGAGGGAGCAGTTACTGCCTGACAAGTACAGGAGAGCTAAATACATCCTCATTTAATGGATGCATGCAACAAACCTAAAGAGGCAAATGTTACCAAGTCCCTGTTTTACGGAGGAGGAAACTGAGGCCCAGAAGGGCAGAATAATGGCTGCGAGGTCACATCTCAGGTAGGTTCACCCTCCACACATGGGCTCTTTCTTTGATTAACTCAGTCTCTGATTACTCAGTTTTATTCATGCAAATCTGCCCCCCTCCCCCCAAGGAGAGTTAATTAACAAGTTAAACTGCCCCCTTGAACCCTCTCTGAGAGCAGGGGTCCTAGACCAAGAAACAAAGATTAAGGGAGGGTGAGAAGATGAAGAAATGCAAGGGGCAGGATGAAAGCAGGAAAGTGAAACTTACAGACATAGGACAGAATGATGGATGAGTGAAGGACAAGGGAAGGAGAGGAGAAAGAAGGAGAACGAAGGAAAGGAGGGCTGGCAGGGTGGGTGTGGAGAAAACGTGGACACAAGCAAGAGTTCCAAGGGCAGGTGTCAGCACGATTTTACATCTGATGACTGATTCATGTCTAAAATAAGGTCATGATTGAAGGCTGTAGAATTTGCATCTGAAGAAAAAATTTTCCTGGTGCACAACTTTGTCTGAGGTAGACCATGCTTCTCCCTGCAGAGTGTGAGGACTCCATGCAGGAAACGAGGACCATCTAGAAAGTACACAGCGTTGCAAGTAGAGGCAGAAGGCCTATTCCTGAGAACATTCTACCAAAGCCATGGCTTTTCAAATAAATTTTGAAGAAATGTATTGGCATTACGGTTGTTAAGATGGTGATGAAAATGAGTGCCCTGGTTTTCAACCCTGGTGAAATATTAGAATCCCTCTGGTGAGCCTCTCCCTCACACCCTAGCCCCTCAGCCTAATGATGGCAGAATTCTTGAAGGTGGAAGAAGGGGGGCTGGTTGGACATTAGGATTTCTCAAAAATCCTCTAAGATAAGTCACTCTGAGAAATTCCAGGTTAAAGAAATAGCAGGAATATTCCTAGCAAGTTACCTGTGCATACTGACAAACTGATTCTAAAGTTTACGTGGAAAGGCAAAAGACCAATAAAGAGCCAATAAAATATTGAAGGAAATGAACAAAGTTGGAGGATTGATACTACCTGATTTCAAGACTTAATGTAAAGTTACAGAAATCAAGACAGCATGGTACTGGTGAAAGAATAGACAAATACATCAGTAGAAGAGAATAGAAAACCCAGAGATGGACCCCATGTGAATATAGTTAACTGATCATTGATAAAGAAGCACAGGCAATATAATGGAGAAAAAATAATCTTTTCAAATGGATGGTAATGGGACAACTGGACAGCCACATGCCAAAAGGAATGGCTCTAGACACAGACATTCCACTCATCACAAAAATTCACTCAAAATGGGTCATCGACCCAAATGGAAAACACGAAATTGTACACTTCCTGGAACACAACATAGGAGAAAGCCCAGATGATGTGGGATATGCAGGTGACTTTTTAGATACCACACCAAAGACACATTCCATGAAATAAATAATCGCTTCGCTGAATTTGATTAAAATCCAAAACTTCCGCTCTGAGCAAGACACTGTCAAGAGCATGAGAACACAAGCCACGGACTGGAAGAAAATACTGCAAAAGAAGTCACAGGAATGTAAGATTATCAGAAGGATGGGACTACTTTATGATGAATTACATAATAAATAAAATCAGGATGCCTCGGTGGCTCAGTCGGTTGAGCGCCTGCCTTCAGCTCAGGTCATGATCTCAGGGTCCTGGGATCCAGCCCCGCATCAGGCTCCCTGCTCTTTGGGGAGCTTGCTTCTCCCTCTCCCTCTGCTGCTCCCCCTGCTCGTATTCTCTCGCTCTCTGACAAGTAAATAAATGAAATCTTTAAAAGAATAAAATTAATTAATTAATTAAAATGTCCTCCACTCCCAAAGTTGCCTCCCTGGTGGTGCAATCTGGGCAGGATGGGGCGTGGATGGGTATGGCCAGGAAGGGATGGGGAGGGATGAGGAGGGATGGGGAGGGATGGGGAGGGATGGGAAGGGAGGAAGAGGGAGGGGGAGGGCAGGGGAAGGCGGGGAGAGCCGCTGTTCTTTGGAGATGGCATCGTTTTACTGTTGCTATCACCAGTTATCACCCGGTTTCTTTTCCGATGCTGAGTCCGAAGAGCCTCTTGATTACTAACAAAGCAACACAGCACACCCAGCTGAAAGCACGCTTTCATCCTTCTCCAGGAAAACCCTCTAAGCGAAGATGCCTAAAACTCCCAGCCCATTCTCCTCCTGCAGCCTCCCCGAAAAACTCCTCAGCGGAAGCTCAGCTCCTATTGCAAACAAGTCAGCCCCAACCACCCTTGTCATTTCCATGTTTCCTACACCTGCTCTGGGTGTGTGTGTGTGTGTGTGTGTGTGTGCGTGCGTGTGCGCGCACAAACGCCGTAAGCGGCTCTACCCCATGCAGTTTCCTCTCATTCGCCAGCCGCCACAGGCTCTGGTGTGGAACCAAGTTCACTTTCAAATTCAATCTCACACAAAATGAAAAAGCAAGAAAATCATGAAAGACAAAGCTGGCCAGAGCCATGAACGCAGATTTCCCTGCCAGATTCTTCTGGTTTATCCGTCAAATGGGAAACAGAGGAATCGGCTCCGAGAGCAGGTGCTGAGATGCGGACCTGGGTTACAGGGTCCTGTGGGTCAGAGGAAGGGCTCCTGAGATGGCCCAGCGTGAGCACCCAAGCCAGCAACCCACAGCCAGGCACACTAGTGAGGAACACCCGCAAGGGCCCTGGACCCCCTTCCTCTGATAACAGTAGTGGTCCCCGGGGCCTCGCCTTTCAACAACATAGTGGAAACCATCCAAAATTTATTTCAGACACCAAGTTCAGGATTAGGGAGCCAGAGGAAATGACAAGGTTTCCAGAGGGAAAGTATGCATTTTCTTTCAAAACAAAAAAATGTTTTACAACCAGCACAGCATTCACATCTCTGCTTGAAACAAAGTGGCTAGTTCGGTATTCTTTAAATACAGCAGCAGTCCTGCTGAATTATACATGTGGTCGGAATTAGAGAGGCCTCGGTCCCATGTCTGGGTTTACTAGGACTTGCTGGGTTATCTCGGAAAAAAATCAGGAATTCCCAGCCAGAATGGAACTGGGTGGGATCTGGGCACGCGCGTGCACACACACACACACACACACACACACACACACACACCCCATGTGCAGGGTGAAAGCTGCTCTATAGGGAGGTGGGCTACAGTGGACGTAGAAAGAGTCCCATAATTTGATCCTGAGTCCTCCTGGAATAAAGATGGCAGAAGTCCTTCACAGTAGACCCAGAAATGACCTGGCACCATGTCCATAAAATCAGGCAACATGGTATCTTTTTTTGCTCCAAAACCTGTGAATGTCTTCTACTTCCTTCCCCCTCAGTTTGAAATGCTTTGTGCTGGACGTACTCAGAGAATAAGTGAGTTTTCTCGATACTGAAGAGTTCTAGCCTTCTAGTTGTTTCCTACAGAAACGCTCTCCCCTCCCTGGCTTGGTAAGGAATTTCATAGTAAGAGAGCAGGACACTGGCTACAATGCAGGACTCACAACTGATGCCAAGGGGCGGCCCCTCTTCCCGGAATTCTACGTGATTGATCCTCTTTAAATAAATCTGGCTCGCTAACGAAAAGCTTTCCCTTTGCCAGCATTTTCTCAATATGGTCTCCAGACTCTTTATGGTTTAAAAAAAAATTACCAAATAAAATTCATGAAAAGGCAACAAGAAACATATCTCACAAAATTTCTGTACGGAATTCAAACATTGTTCCCGGGCCAGAAACACACAGCTGTGGGCCTGACGTGGCAAAACCATCTGCTCCGAGCCCCACACTATGGCTGCTTCAGAGAGGCAGAGCTGGGTAGGTACATCCTTTGTTGGAAACACACAAACACCATTGCCATGGGAGCTTTCCTTCCCCCCGCCCTTCAATGCCGTCTGTCCATTTGGACGGAATTGTCACTGGAGTGTTATACGCACAAGATGGTGCAGACAATGTGGGCAAAATACAACTGCTTAAAGCAAACGGAGGTTGGTACCTTCCTGCTTCAGCTTGCCTGATTTCCACTGGGCTTGGGATCATCACACCTGCTGAGAAGAAGGAGACACTCAGAACCCGAGCAGGGACGTGAGTGGTGGTCAACTTGGTAAACAGTTACGTCATCCCTGACCCAGAGCAGGTGTCCCGGGGGTCATTTCTATACATCTGTTTCCTCTGGGAACATAATTATCGATGTGATAATATTTGATACTAATATGTTTTAATTTTCCAGAGGACTCCCATCAATCTACATTAGCACCAAGGCTTATGAATAAAACTAATGAAGAGACCCCCCCCCTTCGACAGTTAGAGGGAATGCTCCCCTTCCTATGTGCCTACATGGTTGCAGGATTTGGCCCCCAAGTTTCCCGGAGAATGCCTGCCTCAGTCACATCAAAGAAGAGACACAGGAAGTTTTAAGTAAGTGTCCTCAGACCCGGTGGGCTCACATGCCCTCAGAGCAAGTATGTTGTTTTAACCTGAACACTCTTTCTGTGCCTAAGGTAGGAAATCTTAGCTGGTGAGACCTGAGGACCTCTTTTCATAATGTGCTCACATGCATCCAATACAGAGGAATACAAAGGAAAGCAGTTCTATTTAAAAGTACTTATCAAAAGGTTTAAACAAATACATTCGTGATATAGTAATGTATGTGCTTATTTATTAACCCATTAAACAACAGAATTGGGCAGAGGGTCGAATGTCCATTGGAATTCTGAGGACAACATTCCTGCAGAAAGTGTAGTATGATACAAAAGTATCAGTGAGTCTCATTGGTGACAAAGTCACAGGTACCTGTCATACTGGTTGGTGTGAGGTTTTGCCAATACCCATAATTGAAAGAAACATCAACTTTAGTTACAGATTAGTCAAAATAAAGGTGTTTGGTTTTTTTGTTTTTTTTTTTTTTTTTGCCCCATCTGAGTTCATGGGCCTCTGATTTCTCTCCACAGATCATTTAGGAGCCCTGAGTTAAGATCTCAATTTTTGTTCTGTTTTTCCTTTTAGACAATTAAATCTCTGGACAAACTGAAAGAGATCTAGCTGCCTAGGTCGTAAGTGAATGTGTTGTATGAATATGGAAGATACCATGTTTTGGATTCATGGATCCTGAGATAATTCTGTCAAAGAAAATCAATGTGTTGCTGTTTAAACATCCCAGTATTGGCCTTTCAAAAGTCGTATGAGTTTCTCTTCTCCACTGAATGTTACCTTTCCTCCCTCTTCTTCTGCCCCCTGTCATTCTTACTTCTAGAGGCAATGTTTACTTCTGCGTGTCCTTCGTCCTTCCTTAAATACTTCGAATTCCTCTCTTGCCTGGATTTTCCTCCTTCCGTAACTGTGCACAGATCCTTTATGTATTATTAATCACCAACAAATACATTGATCCCCATTATTTATCTAAGAGTCACGTCATACTTCTCCAACAATGCTCAAAGAACTTCTGAAGACCCCCTTCTCCCTGCTTCCCTCCACCATCCCCCCAGTGCTCCCAACTACACCAGTGTGAGAATTCACCTGAGAACCACCAGCAAACGCCACTAAGTGCTTTCTGAACATATTCTCAGAGAGATTAAAAAGGCTGTTCTTTTTTCTTGAGAGCCTTGGCAGACCGTAAATTACCAGAACCTCGCTCCCTTCTCATTAAATATAAGCACTACATGCAGGAAGGGACTCATGTACTAGATGGGCGTCGAATTCAATGACTTTACAGGTCTTGCCTACCTTTGGAATTCTAAGATACCTGTGGTAATTGTATCTAAGCAACTCAAAGTTTCATACCCAGATCCTGTACATGCAAATTGATTCTGACTGGTACCGTCACAGACTTTCCAGTGAAATAGGCAGCAGAGATTAGAGCAACACTGACTATTCTTGTTCGTTGAATATGTGAGTTGTGTTTTTATTTGCTCATCAGTGTCTTCCTTAGTCCCGCTTTATTTTCCTATGGAAGGGTGGGGTTAAGGTTCATCTAAATGACTCTCCATATGGCCTCTAAAAATGCCTCAGGGACAAATACACACTGTGTAAATGCTTTCTGATACTGCTAAAGAGGGTGGAATTGCAAAGCTGCTCAATGAAAAAACCCAGAGAAGGTGTCTTTTATCAAAATGAAGGGAGCTTTACCTTCTCCTGCTACTAAATAGGAGATTTTCTCACTCTGAGAAATTTTAAAATCACACACACACACACACACACACACACACACACACACATACACACACACACACACACCTTATTAGGGAAAAAAAGGTTTTCCAACTGTATTGCGGTATGATTGACGTAAACCACTGTGTAATTTTAAGGTGTGCAGCATAATATTTGGTATATGCACATACTGCAAAATGATTACCACAGTAAGGTGAGTTAATATATCTGTCATTTTACACAGTTACAACAGGGAAAACATTTTTAGTCATATCAAAATCTACCACCCAGAGATGACCAGACTTAGTTTATGAATAACCTTCTAGATTTCCATCTACATGTATAAATATATATGGATATAAATAGCTATAATTTTACATAGGTGGAACTTTTTTATACATGTTATTGTGTCACGAGTATCTTTCCAGGTCAATAAATATAGTGTTACATCATCCTTTCCAGCAGGCTCTTGGCATTGTGCTGGACAAAGGTACTATAATTTATTTAGCCAATTCATCTCTTATTATTAAAAAATACACTTTTAGAAAAACCTAAGCTCATAGATACAGAGAACAAATTGGTGGTTGCCAGAGATGGGGAATAGGGGATGCAGGTGAAAAGGGTGAAGGGGGTCAAAAAGTACAAACTTCAGTTATAAAATCAAGGTCACAGGAATATAACGCACAGCATGATGACTAATAATAGTGAATAATAATGCACTGTCTATTTGGAAACTGCTTAAGAGAGTAGATCTTAAAAGTCCTCATCGCAAGAAAGAAAGTTTTTATGTAACTACGTATGGTGATGGATGTTAACTAGGCTTACTGTGGTGACCGTTTTGTAGTAGATACAAATACCGGCTCATGTTGTGTACCAGAATCTAACCTCAAGCTAATACGTCAGTTGTACCTCAATTTAAAAATATACACTTTCAGAAGCTGAATAAATCTAGTGGTACGTGTGACACTGCCTCAGCAGGCTCTGAGGTAATCTTGACATGTTTCACCCCCAACAACGTCAACATTAGCCTTGGAGTCATTTAATAAAAGCAGCAGCCAGTTACTACGTCATCCTCTCAGGCACTACAGTCCACATATTAAAGACCAAACCAAATCCACATGGAGAATTTAAAAGAATCACAAAGGCATTAATCAAGGAATAAGCTCCCCCTTTAGACTCACTGCCATCAGGATACCTGTCCCCTCCTCCTTCCCCGGTGGGAACAGGACCTCCGGCTGAACAAGCAGGCTGTGGGCTGGTGGCCATGCTTGGTGCCACAAGGACAGGGGAGCCAGTCCTCAGGCACACATAGTCAGTGTCTCCCTGGCAAGTCAGACACATGGGGAAGGGCAGTCACTCCGACAATGAATTCCATCTCATCGGAATCTATTGTCACGGCCAAAGATGTGTTTCTTTATTCAGAAAGTACCAGCAGTCGGATGAAAAAAAATTGCTTGAAAGCCACTTGGGGGCAATTAGAAAAAAAATGGGGGTAGATCAATTGGAGTCACCTATCATTTTATTATCTGGAGCCGCATGCTAACGAGGACAAAACAAGAAGTCCCAGCAATAACTTGGGTGAGCCCGAGACGGATGGGTGGCCTGATTGGCAAATGCTAAACAATAACTCTTATTCCTCCAATCAAGAAAGATGGTGCTTTCTAGACCTTCTCATAGCCAAAGCAGGAGATGGCTATGGCAGCATGGGCAAGAACATCCGGTGGTTGGCAACAAGAATGAGAACGACATCAGAGTCAGAGGATTTATCGTTTTCATGTAATCAGTATCGCTTATATGAAAAAAGAAACTGGGGCCACAGGTGAACAAACCAGGACACAGAGTCTCACGAAATGTGCCTTAGAAGTAATGCTGGAGGAGAACACCAGAAGTCTGTGAAGAAAAGATCTAAAACTCGGCTAGACTCTGACTGGGTACACAGGTAGACTGAGAGAAAAGAAAGAAATTGCCAAGATGACAGCGATCATTTCACTCTCAGGAAATCCTGATGAGACACATGGCTTTTGACACTCCAGGAGCAATGCAGTTTTACTCAGTGCCTCTCTTTGAACTCTTGCTTCTACTAAAAATTAATGAGTGCTCTGATGAAGGCAAAGGCCAGCTTAGTGGGAAAGCTTCTGGTACCACTGACTATGGATGTGTCCTTTGAACCATTAGTACCTTCACATGTAGACTGATGTAAGAATAACTACCCTATCTCATAAGACTACTGTGAAAGTCCAACTTGGAAAGGGTTAAAAAGATATAAAAATGCAAATTTTTTTCCTACTCATATGACATACTTTGAGATGAAAATATTACCCAAGTAAGACAGGAGGGCAAAAATGGCGGCCACAACTGTCTACAAGAGGTGACTTGCCCCAAATCACACGCAGGTATGCACTTCATAAAAGGCAGATACTCCCTCGAAAATTTCGGTCTAAGCAAAGGTAAATAGGGAGATTTCTTTGAACTCTTTTACATGTCCCAAGAAATGGTAGAAACCCTGGATCCTAAGGGCCAGGGATATCATCTTTCCCTGACTATGAACTCAACCGGACAGCAAGAAAGTAATGTTGAGTAAGGGGTCGGGGGCAGGGTAGGGTGGAGGGGGGAGAAATTCAGTCTTGCATGCAGATAATGTTAATTTAAAAGAAATTAACATGTTTCAGCGTGTCCCTTTAAATATCCACACTAACTAGAGAGGAATCTGATTTATTTATTCCACTCTAAGCAGACCCTGGCATCCTGTCGCCAAAAATACCCTCGCACTGTCTTGCCCCCCACCCCCTGCCTTCCTGGCATTGTCTGCAGGTGCCTTCACCCTGAAAATGAAGTCCTCTGCATGAGGCTGGGACTGGCTCGCTGTGTTTGGCAGGGAAGGCGGCTTGGCCCATTTTGCACATGCATTTGGGAGATTTCCAAACAGATGCATATGCATCTTCACTTTCTTGGCAGGAGGGCTGAGAATTTAAGAATTCTTGTGGGGAATTGAGACTGCTCTGAAACCTTAACCGGTCGTGGAAGCAACATGAAAGAGCTCCTATAAAAGACGTGACCTTTTGCCTCCTTTTGGAGTCTGTTGCTGGGTCTCCTGCGTCTCGGTTGCCTTTCATGAAAGTCTGGCGACTTTCTTTGTCAATGGGTGATTTCCACCGTCTTGAGCTCTCAAGGGTCTATTTTATTTCCGACAATGATTTCCATCTCATCCGAATCTATTGTCATGGCCAAAGATGTGTTTCTTTATTCAGAAAGTACCAGCAGTCGGATGAAAAAAAAATTGCTTGAAAGCCTTGTGGGGGCAATTAAAAAAAAATGGGAGTAGATCAACTGGAATCACCTATCATTTTATTATCTGGAGCCACATGCTAACGAGGACAAAACAAGAAGTCCCAACAATAACTTGGGTGAGCCCGAGACGGATCGGTGGCCTGATTGGCAAATGCTAAACAATAACTCTTACACCTCTGAGGCCTTCAATCCCCAAATGATCAGAGAGAACAAAGAAAGCCCTGCAAATCAGGAAGATTTTATAATTTCATATCTGCCTGTATTTGTCTGGGCTAAATACAGCCAAGAGCTTTTTAATATTCTCCCCAAAGGATACTTTGAAAACTCACCAAACAGGAATTACCCTGTAAAAAGGCAGAAATACAATGCTCTGCAAACAGTATTTTCTTAGGCTGGGTAAACTGCAAATAAAACAAACACACAGAGAAAATTAAACGGTAGTTGAAAAGAATAAGAAAGTAACCCAGCCTCCTTTATTTGACATTGTGGATGATTTAAATCGTGGTTCACCCCCTCCTTCCTTGATAAATACGCCGAGGGAATGAATTATCGGTATTTTGATGCCTGCCTCGATGGCCCGGGTCTTGTTTTCAATTTGCTTCGTGGGTTGTGATTTCAGCACCCCCCCCCCCCCGCCCCGGCAAATTCCTTCCCGTCTTTCCTCTTACCTGCGTAACCTGATTATACCCTGACATGGATACCTCCCAGGGTCGCTTCCCACGGCTCAGAGCCTGGTAGTACGGCGGCAGGCTTTTAGACATCTGCACTGACTCACTGAATCTATTCTTCCGCTCAGTAGGATGCCCCGAAGAAAGGTTCTCAAGCAGGGTCTAACAGGATCTTTATGAGTTGGGAGTTTATTTTTCCCTCTTTAGGGGAATCGCTTTGCTAGGAGAGAACAGAGGTGCCGAGACCCCGCATCAGCCTCCCTCCCGGCACCCGGCACCCGGCACCAGGGATTTCTGATCAGCCACGACCAGGGAGCGCCCCCATGGAGGATGGCTCGTGAGGCCCTCTAAAACAAAGGAAGTTTCTTTAAGCAGCTGATCTGCATTAGCAGCACTTGATTCTAGATAGGCTAGTGCACCAACAATTCCTCCTGAAAGAGTAACAGTGGCTGAGGAGAACACACTTCCAACTGTGAAGCAATTAGAGAGCTGCTGAATGGCTGACTGCTTGCGTGTGGTCCCCTTAGTTCCCTGGTGGAGCATGCTTGTCGTTCTGCAATTGGATAAAATGGATTGGAATGAGCGCTGTCATATAGAACTGCCAGTTGTTCTACTGTTAATAAAGACACTATTTAGCTATTAATACATCCCATTCTTACATGTTGTGCCCATTCAAACAAAATATCTTTGTTTGCGGAGGGGGTGTGACTGCACCTGTTCCTGATTCGGGAATCTGTGGCCTATGGAGGACCCCTTGTCACTCTCTGCACAACTGTGGTTTCCAGGCAGTGTGTGCTTGGAAAAGAAACAGAGCGACCAGACTGTGGGATTAAAACAAGAACAAGCCAAGCTCCGGGTTCAACGGAGCTGCCATTTCCTCACATGGTTTCTATGTAACCAACAGCCATGTTTACTACGGGACAAGTTCGAATTCACTGGGAAGCAAATTCCATGTGACTAATGATTCCCTCCCTTTCCCAGGGAGTTATTATGTTTTAAATATTCCTGGGGGGTGAGGCAGGATTCGTGATGGTGATACCAGCAGGTGACAAATGCAGCCGAAGGCAGAGGAACTCACACAAGACACCATTTTCCAGGTAAGTCAAATAGCAAAGCTCTTTCTCCCCACCAGCAAGTACAATACCAGGCTCTTTAGAGCACGGGCTTCAAGGCATCGACAGTGAAAACAGAGAGGTAAGATTTACACACCCAGGTAGAAATAACCCGCACGAAGCAAGTTATGTTGTTTACATTTCTCTGTGGACAGACAGGAAACCCAAAGGATGCCGAGTGGGATCTATCCAAAAAGTGCAGTAACAGCCCAAGGTAGAGCCCCCAGTTAACCACTGCCCCTTGGAGCAATTTCCCTGGGGTTGATGAAGACACCACTCCAGCGCTGGCATGACTACACCACTGTGGCCACCATCACCTGAGTCTGTAGAAGCGTAAGAGACAAGAGAATGGAGACATGAAATTTAAAAGAGTCATCCTCAACCTGTGGGAATGAGGTGTTCCTAGGTGTATGGGTCTGCTTGAGCCACCAAAGCCAAATACCACAGTCTGGGTGGCTTAGCCAACAGAAACTTCTCTCTCACAGTTCAGGAGGCTGGGAAGTCCAAGATTAAGATGCCAACAAGGTTGACTCATTGTGAGGAGTCTTTTCTTGGCTTGGAGGTGGCCTCCATCTTGTTGTGTTCTCACATGGCCTCTCTCTGTGTGCATGGGGTAAGGAGGGAAGGAGAGGGAGAGCTCACCGGTGTCTCTTCTTAGAAGGACACTAATCCTATCATATCAGGTCCCCACCCTTTTGACCTCACTGAGCCTTAATTACCTACTTATAGGTCCTATCGCCAAATACAGTCACATTAGGGATTGAGGCCTCTCCACATAGCTATTTGGGGGGAGGGGACAGTCTATAGCATTAAGTGATGATTTTCCTTTGTTCCTCCTGAGGGGGAAGAGGTAGAAACACACTGTTCAATCCTACAGAAATAATGAGGGTGATTTCAAAAAGGGGAGACAGCCTCCAGAAGGCTCAACGGTCCTTGTGGTTCAGGTGTCTTTGGTGACTGGGGTGACTGGATCTGAGCATTGCCCCAAGGTAACCGTGTTCACCTACTCAAGCCCACTACGTCAGCAGAGGTCATCAGCAGCATCTGGAACTAGATAAAACCAGAGATGCGCGAGCCTGGGGCACTTCTTGCCATGGACATTTTAACTGATCAGTAACAGAAGGCCATCTTTGCCTCCCCCATCTATTCTCTTCATTCTTGCCACAGGAGGAGATTGGAAGAGAACCAAGAGAAAAGGGTGAAGTGACAAGCCAGATCCATTTCACTTCCTCTCTTCTTCATGCTGAGTCCTTCTAACTTGACATCCAAACTGTCCAGGAGATATTTAAATTGGAGATTGGAGAATTAAACCGGCTGATCTGAGTTGGAACTTACAGGCTGCAGTTACAACCAGACTGGCCTTTATATTCATAACCAAAAGGATGGGGAAGTTGTAGAGTCCATCCAATATAAAAAAAGAGAATTGCGCAGAGTTAAAAGCAGGAGCAGGAAAAACAGTTGTAAACTTATGCCATCTTACACTTTCCTTAGTTTGTTAGCAGTCCTACTTCTTTATGAGGGAGAAGGTGTAAAAATAAATAATTTGGGAAAGATTAAAAAACAAAGTACCTAGTACAGTACCTACCACAAAGTAGGCCCTCAATATCAATTTGTTGAACGATCACTAAAATCTCCCCTTTTCTCTTTAGGAATTTCTACAAAGGATCAGGGGAATGTGTGTCTTTACAGACTGCTCATCCAGGAGCCCCAAACCACCAAAGATACAGAAAAGATGACAACCAGAAAAATCTGCTAGCATGTCTTTCGAGCAATTCTCTAGCATGATAGCACATCAGTTTAGAACAATTTGTTCACTCCCAACATCACAACCTGCTGCCCTGGTTCTATGGCAGTTTTCTCATACAGATTACTTTTGGAGGACAACTCAGTATGTGACTTCTCCACAGAGGCACTTCCTTTCAGCTTTAACTCAGTTTCCTGCTTCATCAAGCTTCCCAGTGATTACCTCTGCATTGGTATTTGTAGGTCTTGATGTACAGGTGTCTCTTTTCTCAAAATTATTCCTCATTTCCAGCTCCATTCTTCTGGATATTTCTTTCCCATCAATTCATGTGGCCTCTTCACAACAGGGTGGCATGATTTGTCTTTTAAGACCAGGAATAAGGGGATCAGATTTGGTCCCAGTTCTGCCAGGACCAAGGACAAGACCTCTTTTTCGTCCCTCAGTCTGTGCACGGACTCCTACATCAAACCTTTCTTGACCTTTGGGTAGAGGGATTGCTTTCCCTTGCTTCTGTTTTCATGTCTCTCACTCTGCATTTACACCTACTTGTTTATGTGTCTATTCCCTCTACTCAAGTGTGAGCTTTGCACAGTGAGGGTCCTATGCACAGCTGGGTTCCCAGTCTGTGCTATGTATTAGGAGTTCAACGGACATCTTGAAATAATGAATGGACAATCAATATAGGAAGCATGGTGTTTGATCTAGTTCTTAATGCTCCCAGCTTCTGTTGACACTGTGACAACACTGTGCTGGGTGAAATAGCGTGGACTCGACTCTCCTGGGTCTACAACCGTTATCATCATTGGATGAATGTGGTCTCTGGCTCCAACATTTCCTACAGCAATTTCATTTTTTATCTCATCTCTCCTCCACTTTCGAAACACTGTGACAGTTGGGCCTCACTGGATGCAAAGAGACAGTATTAAGAGAAGAAGGATGATCCATATCAAATCTTTCTACTCTGACAAGATAAAAAGCTTTTGCTCTCTTAGAGATCAGTGAATCAAAAGAGACCTCGGGAGTGGCCTTGTATTTGGTCCTAGACATCTTTTAATCCGAATGGTATGTAATTCTTCTTCTCAAATATATGGGTTCTAACACAGAAGGTCGGGGTAACCTGATGATCTCAGTACCCAGAGCAGCAATGGGACCAAAAAGAGAACAAAATGTCCCCCGTAAAAGAGGTGCAAAAGTGGGATAAATGGATTTTATAGAACAAAAAATGAAGGTATAGCTTCTTTATAGGAGAGATTTTACTTCTTTGTATTCCTTGATACACATACAACTTTGAAATATAGTAGGTATTCAACACATTCTGAGAGGAAGAAGGATATATCATGGAGAATACTTTCCATAGCAAGTAACTGAAAATCCACAATAAATTGGCTTGCATATCAATGCAAAACTCACAAGGTTTAAGAACTTCAAAGGGTTTGATTAGTTCTACCTTCATTTCTCTGGGATTCCCTTGGGTCTGTCCTCCTCCATGGTAGCTTTATCTTTGGGTTGGCTTTCTCCTTGGTAGCAAAATGACTTCCTCAGGGCCGGACATTCTATTTGCATAATCACACCATCCAGGGGGTGAGAAAAGGCCACTTAAGCTTGAGGGACTGCCTCCTATTTATGAACCATGGCTGAGAAAATGGGAATAAGATTTTACTGACTGGCCTAAGCCAATCAAGTTCCATGTCTGGACCAAGAGGTGGCATCAACCCCAACATAACAACCAATAGGGAAATATCTAGAAGTTGAAAGAGAAATATCCAGAAGTTGAAAGTAGAGAAAGGAAATATCTAGAAGTTGAAAGTAGAGAAAGTAGAGAAAGTTGAAAGTAGAGAGAGGTATCCAGAAATTTCTACAAAATTTCCACAAATTTCTGACTTTCTAGAAAGTCAGAGAGGGAAGGAAGGAAGGAGGGGCTGAAAACAGAAGCAAACCTGTTCTTATACCCAGTCTCTAGGTTATTCATAGCAGAAAGGATGTAAGTCTATACTGGAGATGGTGGTTCACAATGGCAGGAGAAAGAATTCTCATGAGAAACTGCTGTCAAATGTGCTGTCCTCCAAACCTTAGTTTCCCGCAACAAATATTTATTCGATATTTCTAAACAGCTATTGCCTGGCTTGAACTACTACTGCATTAGAAATTTAGGAAGGCCTTCGTGTAGCTTTTTGTATATTACTAATGTACCTTTTTGTAGATTACTAATGTAACATTACAAAGCAACTGAATTCAGCCTTAATAAGTGCAATCACAAAAATTGAAGAGCTGAGAAGGGGTAAATAGTGCAAATTAAGAGCTGCATGTTCATTTAGGAATGTGAAAAGATGCTAAAAAAACTAAATAGTAGGTAAATGGTAAGATTATCCATTTGGCTTACCAATCAATACAATTAAGACTCTTGGTAAAATTGAAAGAATTTCAAATTGGGAACCGTTGCTATTTCTAAAAGTGGCCCTAGAATATTCTGGAAGCATGGTGACTTGTGGGTCTGGAAACTTTATTCTTCATTCAGGTTGGTGTATTTTGTTGGGGTTTAAACAATAAAAAACCTGAAATTTGAGAAGAGAGAAAAAAGCAAGGGCAGGACTACTTTTTGTGTATTTAACCAAGAGATTTACATACAAGGATTAGATGACATTCACCTATAATTGTGGTGATGAATCTACCAAACTGTAAATAATTCAACCCACACACCATTCCTCTCTAGTAAATCTCTACACTAAGGCCTTCCTAAATTTCCAAGATATAGTAAGTATGCTATTTGTTTAGTTCACTTGTTCATTTATAAAGATATGATGGATAAATACACTTCTAGATCCAAATTGAAGAAGAAAATGCAGTAGTAGACAGAAAGCTCAGTGTTCAGTTGTAATTTTCTCACTGAGGAAAAGAAACATTAGTCACTCTGATCCAGAATTTATGAATAAGATGGCATAGTATATGTCTTAAATTATTAATAAACTTGGTAACTCAATGAAAGTTATTCCAGACAAACAATTACTCAAAACATAAATTAATTTTTAAATGGCCAAAAAAAGGTTCTTTCTAATCTCTAGCAAATAAATAATAATAAACCAAAATTTGGTAAAATGTTTTTTCTTGGATCACCTCATTGAGAAGGTGAAGGAGGAGAAAAATAAATAAATATGCAAAATGCTTCAATTTCTTATTCTGGGGATTTAAAATGACTACTAACAGGTCATTTGCAAATATCTTCTCCCATTCCATTGGTTGCCTTTTAGTTTTGTTGAGTGTTTCTTTGCTGTGCAGAAACTTTTTATCTTGATGAAGTCCCAAAAGTTCATTTTTGCTTTTGTTTCCCTTGCCTCTGGAGACATGTCTTGTAAGAAGTTGCTACAGCCGAGGTCAAAGAGATTGCTGTCTGTGTTCTCCTCTAGGATTTTGATGGTTTCCTGTCACACATTTAGGTCTTTCATCCATTTTGAGTTTGTTTTTGTGTGTGGTGTAAGAGAATGGTCCAGTTTCATTCCCAAAACCATTTGTTGAAGAGACTGTTTTTTCCATTTGGACATTCCTTCCTGCTTTGTCGAAGATGAGTTGAACATACAGTTGTGGGTCCATTTGTGGGCTCTCTATTCTGTTCCATGGATCTATGTGTCTGTTTTGTTGCCAGTACCATACTGTCTTGATGATGACAGCTTTGTAATAGAGCTTGAATCTGGAATTGTGATGCCGCCAGCTTTGCTTTTCTTTTTCAACGTTCCTCTGGCTATTCGGGGTCTCTTGTGGTTCCATACAAACACTAGGATGGTTTGTTCTAGCTCTGTGAAAAATACTAGTGCTATTTTGATAGGGAGTACATTAAATGTGTAGATGGCTTTGGGTAGTATGGACATTTTAACGATATTTGTTCTTCCAGTCGAAGAGCATGGAATGTTTTCCCATTTCTTTGTGTCCTCTTCTGTTTCTTTAGTAAGTATTCTATAGTTCTCAGGGTACAGATCTTTTACTTCTTTCGTTAGGTTTATTCCTAGGCATCTTTAGGCTTTTGGTGAAATTGTAAATGGGACCAATTCCTTGATTTCTCTTTCTGCAGCTTCATTATTAGTGTATAGAAATTTGACAGATTTCTGCCCATTGAGTTTGTATCCTGCAACATTACCGAATTCTTGTATCAGTTTTAGCAATTTTTTGGTGGAGTCTTTTTGCATTTTCTACATAGAGTATCATGTCATCTGCAAAGAGTGAAAATTTGACTTCTTCTTTGCCAATTGGATGTCTTTTATTTTTTAATTTTTTATTTTTTTGTCTGTTGCTGAGGCTAGGACTTCAGGAGTGCGTTAAATAGCAGCGGTGAGCGAGGACATTGCTGTCTTATTCCTGACCATAGGAGAAGGGTTTTCATTTGTTCCCCACTGAAGATATTCGCTGTGGGTCTTTTGTGTCTGGCCTTTATGAAGTTCAGCTATGTCCCCTCTATCCCTACTTTGTTGAGGGTTTTTATCAAGAAAGGATGCTGTACTTTGTCAAATGCTTTTTCTGCATCTATTGAGACGATCATATGGTTCTCATCCTTTCTTTTATTTATGTGGTGTGTCACGATGATTGATTTGCAAATACTGAACCACCCTTGCAGCCCAGGAGTAAGCCCCACTTGATCATGGTGAATAATTCTGTTAATATGCTGTTGGATTCGATTTGCTAGTATCTTGGTGAGAATTTTTGCATCCATGTTCATCAGGGATATCGGCCTGTAATTCTCCTTTTTAGCAGGGTCTTTGGTTTTAGAATCAAGGTCATGCTGGCCTCGTAGAACAAGTTTGGGTGTTTTCCTTCCCTTTCTATTTTTTGGAGCGGTTTGAGAAAAATCAGTATTAACTCTTCTTCAAATGTCTGGTAGAGGTCCTCTGGGAAGCCACCTGGCTCTGGCCTTCTGCTTGTTGGGAGATTTTTGATTAAATGGGTGATGGGTATTAAGGAGGACATTTGTTGTGATGAGCACCAAGTGTTGTATGTAAATGATGAATCACTAAATTCTACTCCTTAAACTAATATTACACTGTATGTTAACTAACTGGATTTTAATAAGAACTTGCAACATTTAAAAAAAAAAGACTACTAGGAAATAAAGCCTCTGAGAAATCCTGCAGTTATAACAAATAAATAATAGTGGTTGATTTAGTTTTTATTTCCTATGCTTGAATACTTTTTTCTGGTAATACTTGTTAACATCCAACACTTGGGAAATACTTTGTTGAGAACATCCTTCTTTTCCATGAGACATCCAGGAATTTTAGCAACAAAATGGCATGTCTTGTGAAGACATAAAAAAAAGATCATCCTTATTGCCTTGAACAGATCCAAATAAATATTTGTATATCTTAACACCCTTAGAGAAAGGTGTTATAATCTTCCTTGTGGTGGTCATTTATTACATCAACCATATTCCTAGCCACTACTTCTAGAACACTACTGTGCACCTAATAAACTTGCAATAAAAACTTATTTAGTGGAAAATACTTCTGAAATTCTAAGGATATTCAATTTTTTTCAAGTTTATATCTCACATAGAAATACTAATTTTTCCAGCTTTATGCCAATTTAAGTCAGTGGAGATACTAGAAAAAAGTATCTGAAATGAAGCAAGAATAGATTAAAAGTTTGGGTAAAAGTATGGTAAATATTGAAGAGACACATTATTTTATCTTGGTGGTAACTTAATAGTACTCTTCAATACACGAAGAATGATTAGGTGATAAATATTGCAATCACATATTTACTAAAACCTTCGTCCCTTCTCTAGTAAATATGATCTCTCTCCTTTGCAATTTGTTCTATCCTTTTTACCTAAGACGTACTACCCGTATTACAATCATTGCAACCGAATGCAATGGAATACCCTGAAATTTCACAAACCCTGTACTGAGGACTGCTCTAGGTGGGAGGCTAAGGTAAGAAGATGAAAGGACAGTATCTAATCTCTGAAAAGGGAGAGAAAGACCCATATATGGAAGGCCATGTGCCAGCATGGTGGACAGTGGAATCAGATGGCCTGAACTTGAATTCTGGCTTTGCTTTTTTTTTTTTTTTTTTAAGATTGTATTTATTTGACAGAGAGAGACACAGCGAGAGAGGGAACACAAGCAGGGGGAGTGGGAGAGGGAGAAGCAGGCTTCCCGCTGAGCAGGGAGCTTGATGCGGGGCTCGATCCCAGGACCCTGGGACCATGACCTGAGCCGAAGGCAGATGCTTGATGACTGAGCCACCCAGGTGCCCCTCTGGCTTTGCTACTTAGAGATACATGATCTTGCACAGTTTACTGAACTCTCTAACATTAAGCTTCCCATCTGTAAACAGAACCACTAATAAAACCTGCTTTGCACAGAGTTTATGGGAAAGCTAAATGGCAGTGTACAAATATCTGCCCCGTGTTATGCACTTCGCATGGCCTACAAATATTTGTGATGTTCATTAGGTGTTAAATGACTGGAAACAATAGCGTATAAGAGCACGAGAGAAGAGGTGCGAACACATTCTCTGTGAGTGCGGCTAGAAGACCGATTTATTCTGCCTGGAGGGGACACACTCTGGGAAAGTGTCCCAGAGTCTTTGCTAGGCCATGGAGTCAATACAGAGAGGTGGGGGGGGGGGGCAGGACACTGCAGATGAGAGGACACAAAGTGGCATGACGCATTCAAGAAAAAAACAAGTCAGGTGGTAGGTTCATTTCCTAAGGCGCCTAGAATAAAGTACCACAATCTGGGTGACTTCAAGCAACCGAGATTCATTGCCCTACAACACTAAAGGCTGCAAGTCCAAAAACAAGATGTCAGCAAGGAGGGCCGTGCTCCTTCCCACACCCATAGGGGAACCACTCCTGGCCTCTTCCTAGGGGCTGGTGGTTGGTGGCAAGCTTTGCCTTTCCTTTGCTTTTAGACAATTCACTGCAAATCCACATCTTCTCATGATTTTCTCCCCGTGTCTCTCTACATCATCTTCCTTTCTTCCTTCTATCTCTGTCTCTATGTCCAAATTTTCCCTTGTTATGGGAGCATCAGTCATCCCGGAGGGCCCATTCTAACAGACTTAATTTTACTTGTAAAGGATCTATCTTCAAATAGGGTCACATTCGGAGGTATTGGGTTAGGACTCCAGAAGTTCAGCCCATAACAGGTGGTACTATTGAGGATAGGATTCACAGCAAAAGAGGAGTTGGGTAGCAAGCAGACAGAGGGGGTCAAGGAGGTTAGAAGAGCCAAACTCTGTGATACTGTGGAGCTTGCACTTTATTTCCTAGGAAACCAAGATGCACGGATGGGTTGTACCCAAGGAGCGGTTGGATCAGACCCATGTTTTAGAAATTACCTCAGCTGGCGGTGGTGAGGAAGGATTGGACCATGGGGGACCCAGGAAGAAAGATATCGTGGGTGTGTATGACACTGTTCAGTGTGACATGGGGATGACAATCGTGCAGGGTCCATCCTAGAGCAGAACCCAGGCTGGTAGAGGAGGAAGAAGATACCGGAGAGATTTGGGCAGCAGAGCAGACCAAGTACCATTGTGCATACTTCACTTTTATCTAGAGAGAGATCCTTGAGGGCAGAGTCTACATATTACTCATTGTGAACCCACTGACAACATCTCAACCATGGCTTCTGTTTTTAGTCAGCTCAGGTTGCCATAGACTGTGGGGCTTAAATGACAGAAATTTAGATTCTCATAGTTCTAGTTCTGGAAACTGGGAGTCCAAGATCAGGGTGCAAGCATGGCTGGTTTCTATTCTGTAGGGCTCTTCGGTTGGCTTATAGGTGGCCACCATCTTGCTATGTGCTCGTGTGACCTTTCCTTTGTGATGCAGGCAGGGAGGCAGTGCGAGCAGATGCACAAGCTCTCTGGTGTCTCTTCTTACAAGGGCACTAATCCCATGGTGGAGTCTCATTCTCATAATTCCATCTATCCCTAATCTCCTCCCACAAGCTCCACCTCCAAATGCCATCACATTGGGTGTTAGGGCTTCATTATATAAATTTTGGGAGGGGGGTACACAAACATTCAGTCCATAATACCTTGTACATAACATTTCATACGGGATTCAAAAAAAAAAAAAAAGTAAGATGAAAGAATATACTCAGCATTGGGATTTAAGTTGCCACATTAAAGACAGGACACCCTGTTCAATTTGAATTTCAAATAAACAACAAATAAATTTTAGTATAAGAATGTCTAATAACTAAAAAGTTATTTGTTATTATATAAAATTCAAATTTAACTGGGGGTCCTACATTTTTTATTTGCTAAATTTGGTAACCCATAGGTATTTTTTTAAAAGGCATACTTCCCAATGCCATGAGACTTCTATACATTTGAGATATGCAACATTTGGAACACATTAATACTAAAAAACACTGTTTATCTGAAATTGAAATGTAACAAGCCCCGTATTTTTATTTGCTAAATCTGACAGTCCTCATTGGGATGATTTGCTGATCAGTAGGTTTGGAAGTCATAAAAAATAATAAAGAAAAAATCCCAAAGGACATAAAACAATACAAAAAAAAAAGAAAAGAATCCACTTTCCTATGCCAATAAAAACCGCAGGCTGTCTATTAGTGTCCCTGCCGGTGGAAATGGTATCTTGCTCTCTTCCCGTAGTATCTATAAATGCGTTTGATAAATATCATCAAATAAACATTTATTGGCATTCCAAAGGATTCTCGATTACGATAAGTTCCAACAGATAGAGAGAGGATCATACCTCTCTTCAACTCTAGCTTTCCAAGTTCTAACCGACTGGAGACGTGCAACCCGAATCTGATTCAAAGGGCCTAGGGGTTTGGGAAACTAACAATGAAACATACGCATCTTGAACCCTGAAGGCTCTCAGCCCCAATGGGCAGCCCACCGAGTCAGCACTCCCGGGCATGCGCCTTGTGGAAGGCTGCATGCAGCTGGCTCACAGGGTTTGCTGAAGAGGACATTGATTTTGATTCTCCTTGGATTCTCCGGGTCTCCATAGAGCCCGCTGCCCCATTTTGTTCTTGCCCGCTCTCTGGCCCTGGTCTCCCACCGCATGCCGTGACGGGTTTGTTCGTGTCGCTGCCTACCTTGCACACGGACTCCTTGTGCGAAGCACCCCCAAGAGATTCCGCACCTCCAGCTGGAGGGTCAGGGCTCTCCCGGGGGTCGGACCTGCCCGAATCTGACATGCGCGCCATTCTTTCTCTCCCTCACCCAGCCTGACTCTCCTCCTCTGTGCGTCCTGCCACACTGTCCCTTGACACATTTCCTACTTACCCTTAAGCCTCTGAGATCCAGTCAGATCCTAATCCTGGAGCTTAATGCATTCGATGCAATGTTTGTTTTGGACGAGATTTGAGATTTGAGTTGAAACCTTGAAAAAGCCAACAGAAACCTTTCCTTGCCCATTTACTTAAAGTGATCCCGCTCTGCATCGAGATTTTATACATTAGGATAAGTATCGATGAGGCTTTTAGGACTTAACTCTTAAAGCATTCAGGCCCATGAAAATCTCAGAGGTGACCTAGATTTCTCATCTGTCCACTTCCACACCTACAAACAGAGGGTGGTGAGGAGGTTCTAAGTTACAGTGTCCATCATTCTCCATCATTCGGTCTCCTGAATGCTACGTGTTCCCCCTTCTCCCTCTAGTCTCGTATTTTTAAGTGGTACACTTTCGAAATACCTGCCACACCGCAGATTTCCAGGTTTTGTTTCCTTCCTGGTAAGTGGTCCCTGATGGTCGCATATTCAGCTTTCATGTGAGTATAAGCTGAGTTTCAAATGGGTTTTAAAATGGGGAGTCCCCGAGAATTGAGATTCTTCTCATTCTAAGATTCCCATAAATTCTGGGAATTATTTTCTGAGGATGATGATCTGACCCCCCAAAATGACATCACTGCTCAGTGAAGATGATGCACTTTATACCAACGGGACAGCCCAGTGATCAATAGAGACATAGGCTATACACGGGCAATGTTGGTATACTCCCTAACTCCACTAAGAGTAGCATCTTCAAAGCAGGATTATAAAAATATAGATATCATTTCCCTAATGGATGGGGGGGTAGGTAACAGACTAAATTACTATGGGAACAATTATGGATTCCCTTCCTTGAGTTTGTATCTTTTTCGTTGGGCTCTTCCTCTAAATAGAAATCTTAATGAAAGCACTCCTAAAACCAGAACAATACATGTAATGACCTTTTGAGGACTTCTCCCAGGATCCTGTGAAACTTGTCTATTCTTACATTCAACTCCTTCAGCTCCCTCCTTTTCACTGAGGTTTTTTGTTTTGTTTTGTTTTGTTTTTTTAAAGATTTTATTTATTTATTTGACAGAGAAAGACACAGTGAGAGAGGGAACACAAGCAGGGGGAGTGGGAGAGGGAGAAGCAGACTTCCCGCGGAGCAGGGAGCCCAAAGCGGGGCTCGATCCCAGGACCCCGGGATCATGACCTGAGCCGAAGACAGACACTTAACCCACTGAGCCACCCAGGCGCCCCTGAGATTTTTTTTTTTTTTTTTTGTATCTCATCAGACCCAAATCACTTCTATTGGTAAATTATTCACGTAAGACAAAAGCTGTTAAAAAGCTTTGACAAGACAACTTCTTTGGCAAAGCCATTAAGATAAGACACCTCAGCAGGGTTGGACATTCCTCAGATTGGACTCCAAGCCTCACTATATAAGCCGTAGTTTTTCCCTTCTTCTCTCCCTTTCCACCTGTCTCTCTCTCTCTCTCTCTCTCTCTCTCTCTCTCTCTCTATATATATATATATATATATCTTTAACTAAATGTCATTCTGTGTAACAAATCACCACTTTGCCATAAGTGATGTAGGTTTCTGGCAGTGTACAAAGCTGTTTCACTTGCAATATTATAAAACATTGAACCTGGAAAGATAGCCCGAGGAGAAAAACTCATTCAAAGTCCAGAGGTAATGTTAGAGACAGTGCCCATCACAGAGAACATCTTTCTGGACATTCAGAGGACAGCAGTAATGGAAGGGTTAAGACGGGGTACAGTATGTGTGTTTGCCCAAGATGAACACATGAATGACATCCTCTAAAAGCACATATGTGCTTATTTAGACAATATTTCGTGGCTGCAGAATTTTTATGCTAACCAAAGACATATGTTCCAACTTCAGTTTACCAGTTGATGACCTCAAAACCCACTGTCAGTGTGAACACAGAAGAATCAACATAGTTTATCACGTGGGGCTTCCAGGCAATGAAGTTTAAGGAGCAAGCTGAGTCAGGAGAAAAGTGCATCAGCCAAATTATGCTGTTATTTAGGAAGCAGAACACAAAGGGAACCGGAAGCTTCCAAGTTGCTGCCCAGCTGTTCAGAGCTGCTTCTCCATATATAATTTATTAATTCAACTCCACACATAATTAGAGGCAATTTGCATTAAACCTGATGTTAATGATCCCACCAATCCTGGCTGCACAACTTTGCGCTCTCAGTTTTGTTTATTAAACTGGAAAAGTAACCCAGGTTTGAGAAAATAACCTTCTTTGGTCGTGACTCATCCATTTTCTCGGCACAGTCTCTTGAGTACTCAAACGTGTCAAAAACTGTCTTTGTTCCCTTATGAAGAGAAAGATTCAGGATGTGGGAAACGAAGGGAAGTTTTCCTGGATGACATGCTTTTCCTGTGTCAGTAAGACCCCCTGCTGAAGTGCCCTTGGGCTGAGGGTGAACATTACAGACCCAGGCAGGGGACAAACTGTGACCAGAAGGAGGAAGCAAAGGACCCATCCAGGCAAAAGTCAGGGTGTTCCTCAGTGGATCATTAAATGCTCTGCTTGTTAGATCATATCACCATTGTCCCCAAGGAGGGGAGGCCTTACAGCACCTGAAAGATGACATAACTGCTTTTCTTTTGTGACATTTTACATCTTGGGAGCATTTTAAATGCTCTTCATCTCAGTCGGTTAAGCATCTGCCTTCAGCTCAGGTCCTGGAGTCTCGGGGTCCTGGGATCGAGCCCTGCATCGGGCTCCCTGCTCAGCGGGGAGTCTGCTTCTCCCTCTGCCTGCAGCTGCCCCCTGCTCGCTCTCTCCCCTGCTCTTTCTCTCTCTCAAATAAATAAAATCTTAAAAAAATAAATGCTATTTAGCCAAAGGTCACAAAAAGTCAGTCCACAAGCCCAACATAACCTCACATATATTCTTGTCGAGCTCATAAAACAATATTTTTTAGTATGTATTCATTGTGAACTTGAAAAATGATGAGATTTTATATGTGAACATCTATGTCTGACTCCCTTTGAATATCTAGGGTAGGAGTAACATTTGAGGTGAAGTTACTATAGCCCCTTTAGATCTAGTACATCAGTTTACAAAAATTTTCAATCCAGCCTGCAAACTGTTTGACTTTCTCTGCTTGAGCCCAGCCAGTAAGTTTTCGGAGGAGAGCTCCAAGGTTCAGAGAAGGTGACTTGTCCAAAAATCAAGAGCCAATACCAGAGCCAGGCCCAGAACCTAGTCATTTCCACTGTACTTCTGTACCTGTCCTTTTTGATGTCCTACCTGATCATGAGTCCAGAAGACCGATGCAATGGCACACTGTAATTATAATAACACTAACTATGAAACACACACCTTTTGCAATGCACAAATTCAAGGGGTTATAATAAGATATAAAATGCAGGACAGAAATAAGCCTCAAGATCAGTGACATTTACCGACTGGTGATCTTTAAGGTTTTCACAATATTTTTAAGCAACGCAATACGCTTGTGAAAGGCATATTTAGGGCCAACAGAGGTAGAAAAATGTAGCCACCCAATTGTGGTATCATTTAGTAAGCAAGACTTAAAAGAAAACCAAGAACTTCATTGTTTCTACCCAGCTGTTCAGAGCTTCCTCCTATATAAGTGGGCTCATTAGAATTTGAAAAATAAGGAAACTAGTTTTTGAGTTGAATCCAGTTTCTTTTGGCAAATAGAGCAGATCGTGCCTCTGTCACACTTTTTGGACTGGTTCCTGTGAACACGGGGTGTTAAACCAGAAGACTGACAAATCCATGATTCTTTGATTATTGGAATCTGATTAAATTTTTATTAAGCCCACTGTAGTTGTTAGATGTAGATCACTGCTTACAATGGACTGTTAAGGGATCCTTTGCAAAGCTGTGAATCCCTGGTTAGAACACCCCCCGCTGCACCTGCACACCTCAACACTTCCATAGCCCGAGGTAACCACACACGGAATCTGAGCGTGCGCCAGGTGTCTGAAGTTCAAGCCAATCGATGATTACTGAATCCTTCTAACTCTGAGAAGCCCCCTTCTGCTTTTATTTCCACACAGAGCATTGCCACAATGGGGTCACCATGGGTACTGACTGACCAACAGATGGTACCAAGGCTCTGAGGCTCTCTGAATTCAAAACCCACAAAGCACATTAAGTAGGTGTCTCCTGCTTTCTTCTGTGACATCGTCCCAAACTGTCAGGGATATGGTCGGATCACTACAATTTTGCCATAAAATTCACATTTTACTGGCTGCCTCCTCTTGCCAGGACTTGGGGTCATAGTGCCTTCTCTATGGACTGTCAATAGGGAATAAGGGAATGCAGGGGGAATGATGGGGATACAGGACAGAGATTCAGAAGGTAGCAGGAGGTTGACACGTAGGCACAGACTGCACGGTGAGTGTCAGCCCTCACCAGATCTCTACATTCCAATCCTGACCATCACAACCACCTGCATACAACCCCATCTTTCTGTTAACTCAGGATATAAACTTTTCCTTTGAAAACTGTGAAGGTACTACAGCCCCGGATTGTGTAATCAGAATATCATCATTTTCTCATTTATAACATGAGGAGCTTGGACTTATCTCTGAGATCAAAAGATAAACGTTCTAAGATCTTATGAGCTATTGGTTACTTAGCAAAATCCTACTAATTCAGAAACATAATACCTTGACACTGTGGAGAAGATACTGCTGTGTGGATAATACTTACCTGAAGAAAGGCTATGGATTCTTGTTTTGGCAGCATGTTTCAGAGATCATGGCACCTTTTCAGATTAGCTCAACAAACATTTCTTTAGCTCTGTTAGGCATTGAGGCCACAGATATGCAATCGACCATTGCACAAATATTTGAGGAGATAACGTTGAATTGACACACAAATATCGTGTCTAGGCAGAGAAAAGAGCAAATGCGAGGACCCTAAGACTTAAGTTTGGCCTGTTGCAAGAATACGAAGACCATAAAGAAGGCCAGTATTTGTTGGGAAGCCAGTGGGAGGTGAGGACCACAGGAGACCACAATCAGAGTATATAGTCCAGGGAAAGACCAGATTTCATTCTGAATGCAATGTAGATTTCATGCTATGTGCTGCCAGAAAACTAAGAACAGCGTCTTAGCTCAACAAGACTGGTGGGGTGAAGCGACTCAAATGCACTGCAAAGTTTATGGCTAAGCTGAGTCTTGAATTTTGAATTAACAAGTTTTGGCAGGAGAAAGGAGAGGAGGAAAAAAGGCTGCAAATACAAAGAAAAATAGGAAAGAAAGAAAAGACAGTTGAGGTCGAAGAAACACCATGCGTAAAGACATGCCATTTTCATGGTGTTTTGGGGAAGCCATAAGGGGCTGGGAGTTGCTAGCACCTAAAACAGGAGAGAGGACAGGAAGTATCTGAGACTGGGAAAACGGGCAAGTGCCAGAAACGCTGGTATTACAATCATGACTACCGAGATCTATAAAGCACATTTGTGATACGTATGCTAAGATTCTGTATTTTATTAGACTATGCTTGTGACCAAGGGCTTACAGTCTTATGCAACTTACTTTTCCTCTCAGCATCTAGATATTCAATAAGTACTTGTGGCTTGACGACCATTAAGTAAACCTCACTGACAGTTTCTGCTCATTGCTGCCAAATATATCACCAGGGTTTTCACCAAGTCAGGGAGATCAAGAATACTTGTACACGCTAATAATTGCTGCTTAGAATTTGTGGTGAAACAATGTTCAAAGGGGCCCATCACCTCCTGTATTTCTGGCCTATGAAATTAACAAGGCATCCAATTTGTTAAGATGGCTTGTCTTGCTTGAGTGATGCTTTATTACCTTACCTGAAGCGCGAAGCACTTCCTTAGGGGAGAAGAGTTCATAGGAAATAATAATAATGCACACATAAGAGCTTTAACGTTTTCAGAATGCTTTTATATATATAATGTTTTACCCTCATAGCGGCTCTTTGAGTTAGGTGAGACTGACATTATCATTTTTACTTAACTTTTATGAAAAGCAAGGCCCGGAGAGGTCACGCAGCTAACCGACTGTGTTAGACATGAGGTTTTCAAGGCTCATACTTTTGTCACCATGTGCTTTCCAACAACTGACAAATGCATCATAATTTTATTATTCAGGTAGAAAAAGGGCAATCAGTTTGCTGTTAGCTAATCTTTTGTATAAAAGATCTGTGTCTGTTCTTTCATTCCTTTTCTGAACAAATATGAACCCAGCACTTACTCTGTACCAGATACTTTTCTAGTCACTGGGGCTGTAACAAAAACAAAAATCCCTGACCTCACGTCGTTTACATTCTAGTGGGAGAAAGACAACAATCAAGTAAATTATGCAGACTGTCAGATGATAACAAGTGTCATGGGGACTAATAAAACAGGGAAGGGAGATGGGAAGGTAGGGTGAGTTTTTAATAGAATGGTCATGAAAGGGATTGCTGAGACAATGGCATTTGAGCAAAGGTCTGAGGAAGGTAATGCAGGGAGTCAGGTGGCTATGTGGGGAGGGCGATTCCAGGCAGGTAGACGGTAACTGCCAAAGCCCTGATGTGGTATAACATCTGGCTTAGTGGAGACTCACAGGAGGTTCTGCATAGCTGGGGCAGGCGAGACGCAAGACTACACGAAGATGCAGGGGGCGTCGATGTGTGCATTGGGGCTAAGGAAGCCACTGGAGGATTTTGGAGCAGAAGGCTGACACCATCTGTCTTACCTGTTAAAAGGATTATTCTGGCTGCTATGGGAAAAACAGATGATGTGGAGAAGGTGGTAATGGCAGACATAGCAAGACTCATATAGAAATGGTTGCAAAAATCCAGGCAACAGAGGACATCAGCTGAGTCTGGGGTGGTAGCAGTGGAGGTGAGAAGTGGTTGGGTTGAGGACATATTTTGAAAGTGGGGCCAGAAGGACTTGCCAAGGGATTAAATGTAGGTTGTAAGAGACGCATATTTTTGCTGCATTCCCACTATGTGCCAGGACCTTGGTTAAGCGATGGGGATGCAATGATGCACGTCTGTAGATGGACAGGGCTCTCGTCTTGTTGAGGAGCCACCTCCTGATGTGCTAAGTAGCCATACCCACTGACCACATTCTTACCCATCACCCATCATGCCAGGTCTGAGCACATCAACTATACATTGGGCCTCCATTTCCTCATAGGGGGTTGATCAAACAAGTAAACAACTAAACTGAAGTGCTCTTTAGCTCCAATTCTCTCAGCGTGGGTGCATCAAAAAAAGAGGAGAGGGGTCTCTTTCATTGTCATCTATGAGAAAGGACTGCATTTTGGGGGGGAGAACACAGGATCTCTCCCAAAACTCAACATATTAGGACCAGGGGCTATGAGTAAACCTCCTCTACATGGGGCGCCCAGACTCTGAACTGCGGTCAAGAACCTGCTAAAGCACTACCTCCAACGGACAGAAAAATGAGACCCAAGAGAGGTCTACCTTTGGGGAAACCCCTGCCCACTTTCTTACGATGCCAAGGAGAACACCGAGGCAGGACGTCTGGCTCTGCTATTCTCCTAATGATGCTTAGAGAGCCAGTCGTATGGCCCAACCCTGAATTCAAACTCTCTGTGTCCTAGCTTGCTCTCTCCAAGCTGGTGAAAGGCCCTGTTTATATCTCAAAGTCTTGACATTTACCACTTGTCCTTCTTTCCCTCTGCTTCCTCAGGGGATCAAGCTATACAGACTTTAGATGATCCATAGGACCGTCTAGCCACTCATTCCCTCTCGCTACCACAGCTGTCCAGCCGGGGAAACCTGAGCGGAACAATGGCACAGGCGGAGCCCAGGGGAGGACAGTGACTCAGTGACTTCCAAAACCACAGTGATTGGGCAGAGTCCTCTCACAGATGAGGACTCTGCCCAAGGAGACGCGTGGGGATGGGATGGCTTCCTCCACCTCCGACTTTGCTCCCCACTGTCCACGTCTCTCACTGCTTCCCGTCTCACAGCTGTGACCGCTCTGTCACTCCTTCTGTCATACCTTCTCCCTCCAGTGTCATGGGTGATTTCCCCTCTCTAAGGCGGGAGCTCACCCTCAGCTAACGCTCTCCCAGCCAGTGTAGCTTTTCTCTGCTCATCTGCTCTCCAAAGGCTCCTCAGACTCAGGACCTAGAAAAAAGAGTCTGAGCTTAAAAAAAAAAAAAAAATCATGCTTCGGTCACTTTCTGGATACAGAATCCTGTGATGTGTTTCCAGGAAGATTCTTTTCTATGGGAAAAATTTGCCCCAGGGTACAACACATCCCTTGACCAAGAGCAGGCTTGGTCCTGTTGCACCCCTCAACCGTCCCCCCGCCACCCCCTGTCTACTGTATCTCCAGAAGGTGGTGTTTTTTATTCCATTCCTTTGGCCTTTGTCACATCTGGTTTCTGTCTCTATTTTCAGGTAACCAGCAGTAATTTTTGCCCTTTCCTCTCCCCTCCAAATTTGTAACTGCTTTGAACCGCCACCTCTATCTCTTCCTGTAGGTTCTGTGCTGAAAACGTGAGGATGGTTATTTTCTACACGGTCCTGGGTTTCTCCCAGGGGCTGGGAGGGTTTTTCTGGAGATGCTTATAAATGTTTGTGTGTGGGAGGAGGCTGTTATTACTTTAAAAGCAAAACTCTTCCATGGCACCGTGTAGCCCTTGCCAGAGGAAGTCACAATCTGGCCGCCTCCCTTCTAGAAAAAACTCTACACGGCTGCTGTTCCTTGAGCTGTGGCCAGAGTCAGCATGTGGCAGTGGCCTGAGGCCAGGAGGGCTCTGCTACTGGCAGGGAGGCGGCGACAGCCTGAGGGGGCTCAGAATCCTCCCATCACACTTTCTCAGGGAACCTGGTCCAAGTTCATTTCCCTGGTTCATACATTCCATTATAGTCCACGCCAGCAAATGCCACATAAAATGGAGATTTGCAAATACACGAAAACGACAGGGTTGTGCTCTCACAACTGGGTTCAGTAAATGACAGGGAAGGCCAGGTCCTGGGAGCTCTCCTTGCACACAGAAGTGTGGCCATGCCTTTGCGATTAGGGAATAAAATGAATACTGGTAACCTGTCCGCCAGGTGGAGGCGGGGAAAGAGAGAGGCATTAGGAGGTCCTTTGTCGAAGAGCGCCTGTGACCTGCCAAGTTCTTCTTAGAGTAACTCCCACTTTCCTAAGAAGGTCCGGGATCCAAATGGCACCAGCCAGACTCGAGACAACCCTTCAACCTGTCCACAGCCCCTCCCGCGGCTGGGAAGTGGCATGGCAAGTCCACCTGGCCTTGTAAAAACAAAGAGGTCCTTCTCTTTGCCTGGAGCTTTATGGGTTGGCAGCTCCGGAAAAGCCTCCCTTTGATCTTGAGCTTTGAAGGGATCAAACAAGCTGCTTTAATGGGTGGGAATGTGGCTCTGAAAATCCTACCTTTTGTCAGTAAAGTATTTCTCCTTCTCCTCCTGGGGCAGGTGCAATGACAGGATCCAGTCTGCTTTCCAGGCTCTGAGCCAGATGTTCCTTCTTGCAGCAAGTAGAACAAAGAAGTGAAAGTGAGATCAGGCAGCAACTGACAAGGCCTTGCCCACAAATGAGCTCTGCTGGGTTTGGGAGTTAGCTCTTGATGTGCTCCTTCCTGAAACCCCCTTTAAGTACACTGCATTTTACAAAGGCCAGAAATCAGCTACTCTGGTGTTAACTGTGCTGATCGTGACTTCTCAGAGCTTTTAGATTTTGTTTGGAAGAGGGCTCACCTTTTAGCAATGGGATTTGGGCTAACATCCTTTGATTTATGAGATATGTTTCAAACCCTTTTCAACCTAGGATTCCAGACTCCTTCCGAATGCCCAAACAGCCTTTAAATAACCACTTTTATTCCCTCAGCCTATGCTACAACTATGACAGCAGAAATAGAAAAAGAAAAATTGGATCACCGTTTATTTCTTGAGGACCATTCCAGCATGGCTCTAAGGACGGGCTGTTAAAAATCTCACATCAGATAAATATTTAATACATTTCTCAAGCTCACCTGAAATGAGCAAATTCAGCACACTCTCTAATTTCTGGATATACGTGTCACTGTTTCCTTATAAATGTTTTCCAGAAACTGCCTTAAAATACCTTGAGGGAAGAGATACTGGTGATTATGCCTCCAAATGATTCCATAACTATTCAAGCTAGCAGTTAAAGTTTTCTTGGTGATGCTTTTATTTCATTAAGCATCCTTTGGGCCTGGATCTCCCAGAGTATACTCCGCAAATCCCTGGTCCTGGGAGATGCTGCTCCTTGAGGAGAGAGATCCATAGCCAAAGGACTTAGGCAAGCAGGTGACTACCAGTCTCTCCTTGAAATTCTCACTAGGCATCAAATCTGAAGGCTCTTAGAAGAAATTTGTTAAATTCCTTTTAATCCATACACCCCTAAATTATCTGACCAGGGAAAATACTTTCCTCATAATGATTAATATCTCATGAGACTAACTCTTAGGGGAACACACTCCGAGATATTCTGCTTTAGAGCATGATCATAGGATATACCCGGCGTACTTTCTTAACAAGTTTCCCTAGCCCTTCCCCAGGGATCTGAGTAGGTAGATCTGAAGTTGGGCCCTGGGAACCTCAATTGGAACGAGGACCCTAGGTGATTCTTAGTGATGAGGTAAGTTTCAGCAATTCTGGTTTTCTGTAGATCTACCCTTTCAATCCCCTGCCCCACCCCCACAGAAATATACGCACGTTATGGAAGCACACCCTAAAACATGCAAGCCCCTGAAAGTAATAGCCTCGATTTCTTCTCTGAATACAAAGGCAGAGGTAAGGTAGGCAGTGTCCTTGTAGCTCAAGTTGAGGCATACAGTGTAGGTCTGCCTTTTTACTGCCAGACCTCTAAGAATAAGGAGCACATCACCTACGAGCGTAGGAGGTGATAGGGGCTGGTGGATAAGCAGGCAGCCGTGGAACAGAGCCAGCAGGCAGCCGTGGAACTGAGCCACCCGGTTTGGGATCCTTGCTCTACGGCCCTCCATGTTCCAAGCTTCAAATTCCTCATCCATAAAAATCAGAGACGGTAAAAATCACAGTACTCCCCCATACAAAGTGTCACAGAGACACAGATAAATCGCTTCATATAATACCTGCCAGGCGTTAAGTGCCCCATGAATAGCTATTATTTTTAAGCAAAGGTCTTAGGAGTCATGAAAACACCTGGAAGGAGGGAAAAGAGAGGGTGGGAAGAAGGTGCGTCTTCGGATCCCTGGACGATCAGCCCTGCCGAAGGCTCTTTGGAGTAAAATACGGAAGGGGACGAGGTGAGTCTGCCTGCTATCTTATCTGGGTGGCTATCAGCTGCTCCCTGACTCCAGGGAGTAGGTTGGCGTTTCTGGATGCTTGCCCTGGGCCCTGTCCTCTGAAACCGTCCAAGTTCCAGGCCACAGGCGCCCAGGGCGTACACCTCAGCTTCCCCAGCGAACACATGCAAGGCAGCACCAAAAGGGTTACAGCCATGTTTCTAAACAAATAAGAACTGCCAAGGCTTGGTGCTGATATGAAATTATAATCAACGCATTCACGGATTGGTAGTATTTATCATGTTGTTAGCATTGTAAATTTGTACCATTGTAGATAGGAGTCACACAGCTTGGGGCCCTGTACCTTCACCTATTGTTTTCCCTGTGTTATGATAAATTTCCAGCAACACTTGATTAAAACTGCCAATTTGTTGGGAATAAAAAGAATCTCTCGACACCACCAGGACTAATTACGTTGTCCTTGCCAAAGGGGTAGTTGAATAATTGCATGCGATTATTACACAGGGATGGCGCTTTTCACATCAGTAGCAAAGCAATGAAGATTGATTCCCTTTAATTAATCATTCAAAAATAGCCCCCTTGCATCACTCCCCAAATAGGAGGGAGCATGTTCCTACATCTTTCTTCCACAAGGTGCCTAGATGCAATTGGTTCCCTGATGAGCTATCAAAATGTGTGTGCCTGTCCGAGATAGGAGGACCTTCTCTGTAATTGATTGTGGATCCTATTTTCCCAATTCTTTATCTCCAGCCCTGAACTCTCTTTGTAATCTTAACAGCTGGGAGCACATTTACATAGCTTTCATTAATTGTCCTCTGGCTTCTCATTAGAAAAGGAGGCAACAACTCTTATCTGATCCAATCTAGGCTTTATTTTGCATTTCTACTAACATGATATATTGGGCTGAAGTATTCCCAGTGTTTGGTTTGGAGGATCAAAGTCTCCAAAGGACAATACCTTATTAGAAGGCAGTGATGGACACCATTATATATTACTGGCATTATCTGTTTCTTGCTTTTTACAACAGTATCCAAATTCAGCCTTATCTCTGCTTTGACGACACTGATGTCCGCTTTCTCGATTCAAGTCTTCAAGTGTTAATATACAGTAAATCAGGATCTTCAAAGGTTGCTTGTTCTTTTTTTCATATACTCTTGTCATTAACGTGAGGAACGGTCTTTGCTCCGGAAAAAGATTCAATTAGCAATATTTGCTGATGATCTTCTGCAAGAGTTGTGCCGGATTTTTTTCATGTGATGCCACAGAAAGAGAAATGCACAGCTTCCTAATTGGGAAGCAAAATTGTCAAACAGGAAATGTCCAGTCTGGGCACATCTCCCACTTCCCACACCCTGCTCTCACCAACTGTTCCTTTGTCTTCCATTTTCAAAAGATGCTATATTAATAATTTCTTTGATATAATCTAGTATTCAATTTTTGAAGTCACTAGAGGACTAAGAAAGGTGCCCAGCTCCTGTTTTTGCTCTGCACCTTCCTCTCTAAAGCTCCTTCTCCTTTGCCGCCTCCTCCCTGCCCACGTCCCCTTGTGGCCCATGGCCCTTCCCTTGTCATCGTTCAAGGCTTAGCCCATCCAGCAGGGACAAAGGATGACAAGAAAAGGGAGATGCGGCACATGGGGAATCCTATCAGGCTCTCTTCTCTGTGTACCTGGATGACCATCACGGTTATTTTACTTTCTTTACATTTAAAGATGTGCTATTTGAACCACCTTTAAGACTTAAGTGGCTAAATGTGGCTAGTGCGGGGTTGCCCTTTATTTATTATTATTATTGTTGTTATTATTATTATTATTATTATTTAGAGAGGCAGAGAGAGAACAGGTGGAGGGACAGAGGAGAGAGACAGAGAAAATCTTAAGCAGGCTCCATGCTGAGCTTGAACTCACGACCCTGAGATCATCCCCTGAGCAGAATCCAAGAGTTGGCCGCTTAACTGAATGAGCCACCCAGACACCCCAAGGGTTGCCCCAAGGATCCTCAAAGAGTATCCTTTCCAACAGGGAGGGATGAGAAAACCAGAGCTCAGAAAGAAGTGGTTCTCACTGTGGATATGCAGCAGGACATTCTCAAAGGAGGGGAGGGCAGAGGAGGGAGAAAGAACGGCAGATGGGCAGAAATAGAGCTTAGGACAGGCACTACAGTCTCTGCCATGTGTGTTCTACTAGACTCCCGACTCTGGCAATGGACTCATCAGCCCTTGAACTTCAGTTTCCCTCCAGACATGCAAAAATGGCAACAACTACAGGGTTGTTGTAAGAGCACGCAATCATACAAGCCAAGCACTGGACACCAAAGAGATTCTGATTTAAAGATAGTGAACAGGAAAATGGTGATACCCAAGTGCGGTGCCCGCCGCCATGTTTTCCAGGCCTCACTGTTTGGAGTTTTGGAAAAAAAAAAAAAAACAAAAAACTTCATTAATCAAATGTTCTTCATTTTTCCTTCAAGGAGTTTATTTTTACCCTGAGGTCAGTCAGGAATAAAATAATGTAAAAAAAGCATTCCCTGAGGTTTCCAGCTTCTCCATCACTTATCACACTCTCACATGCCACTATTAGATCCAGAGAGCAGGGCTGGAGGAGCAGATGTACACAGGAGGCCCTTGAACGATGCAGAGGTTAGGGTGTCGCCCTCCCACGCAGTCAAAAATCCACATATCACTTTTGACACACCCCAAAAACTTAACTAGTAATAGCCTACTGTTGCCCAGAAGCCTTACCAATAACAAAGGGTCAATGAATGCCTATTTTGTATGTGCTATGTTTTATATATTGTATTCTTACAAGAAAGTAAGCTAGAGAAAAGAGGATGTTATTAAGAAAATCGTAAGGAAAATACATTTACAGTACCGTATTTATTGAAAAAAATCACTTGTAAGTGGACCCATGCCATTCATATCTGTGTTGTTCAGGGGTCAACCTTGTATATAATGAATAACTGGGAAAGTGCAAATTCCAGTCCTTGTGGCCCTGAGCTCATGGGAAGATGGGTGGATCACTAGAACACTCCAGAAACTCCTGGGAGGAAGCTTCTGTTGACCCTCTCCATCTTGGAGAAACCTGGTAGTGACAAAAAGAAGCTTAAACTATGGGCCCCAGCTCTTGAACCCAGTACCTTAGATGGGATTTAGCTGCACCAGCTGCCTTGTGAGACCATCTTATTCGTCGTCTCCATACGATGGGATCCTTCCCTTGGCAGATGTTTCTTACTTGATACTATACATTAATAATGATCACATTTTAATCTGTATTACTTGGAGATGCCATTAAAATGCAAATTCTGGTTCAGTAGTTCTAAGGTAGGGCCCAAGATTCTGCGTTTCAGAAGAATTTCAAAGGGATGCTGATGCTGCTGATCCGTGGACCATCATATGAGTGGCAAGGGTGTCTATACATCACTGTCTTTGGGGCACGGCGTCACCATCCAACTTAAACCTCAATCTCAGATCAGTTTTGGCTAAGTGATCCCTCCATCTGAACATATATTCTTCTCTCACATATGTAATTACTGTAAATTGTGATATGGTTATAATACCAATAGTGCACGATTTTCTCACATAATCCAGACTCCTAACCACCAGGTAGTAGATGGGAAGGGTAGAGAGAGATGTGGCTCCTGAGACATGAGAGTTTTCCCCCAAACCTTTCCCTTCCCTATCAATTCCTTATATCATACTGATTGTAAGGCTCCTCCCAACCCCAAACCAGTACCTTCTCACCATTGCCCAACTATTCCAGGCCAAAAAAAAAAAAAGAAGGTGGTCTTTAAAAGTATAATAGCAGTAGACACATAAAGGAGGGCCCAGATATGAGAATCATAGAAGGTCAAACATCATCTAAAATAATTTTAAATTAAGCTAATAATACTCTTGAAACTCATTGTAATAGTTTGCAAGGGCCACCATAATAACGTACCACAGACTAGGTGGACCACGCAAAAGAAATGTATTTTCTCAGAGTTCTGGAAGCCAGAAGTCAGTGATCAAGGTGTCACCAACACCGGTTTCTTCTGAGGACTCTCTCCTGGGCTTGTAGGTGGCTGTCTTCTCCCGGTTGGTCCTTTTCCTACGTCTATATGTGTCTTCATTTCCTCTCTTCTAAGGACATCAGTCAGATTGGATTAAGGCCCATTCATATGACCTCATTCTACCTTAATTACTTCTTTAAAGGCCTTATCTCCAAATACGGTCACATTCTGAGGTGCTGGGGGTTAGCACATCAACACATGAATTTTGAGGGGGACAACGAAGCCCATAAAACTACTGTTTTAGTCCCCATTGTTTCTGCACCCAACACACTGATAACCTGGTGGTGAAAATGTGCTTTCAAATGCATGTGCTGGCTTAGAGCAGCTGGGTTAGAACCCCTGGAGCAGGGCCTGGGTTCCCTCAGGTCCCCCAAGTAAAAAGGAGGCAAAATCAAGATGTAAATAAAAGCTTTCATATTCATGCATTTCTGGAAGAATAGCTCTTGTTTCTCCAAGAGAGGCTGGGTCAGGCAGAGCAGGTGCAGATGGGCTGAACTGGCGATCTAACACTTGCGCTCCCTGCAGCCTGAGAGGTATGCAGGTTTCCCATGTAGGTAGGTCAGAGCCCAATGGACAGGCTGAAGACTTCCTACCCTCTGTCTTAGGTGTGTTTTTATAGATCCAACCTCAGCGGAAACCATTTTTACACATGCTGGTGTTCTTACTGAAGAAATGCAAAAAAACTCTCTCTCTCTCTCTCATTCTCCCCCCACAAGACCGCCTTCCTGTCTCTCTCAGACACACACACACACACACACACACACACACACACACACACACACCAACTGCATACACTATCAGGAACCACCAACCCTTTGCCTCTAAGTAATGCGCCATACTGCATTAGCATGTTTTTAAGTCCTGAGGTAGCAACAGCTGATAATCAACATTCTAGGTGTCATCTCAAATTCTGTGCTTTTTTCCAAAAGAGCATCAGCCTTGAAGGTGTGCATTAGGCGGTGTAAAGTTTCTTTTGATTTGTCAGTCATTCTCACCCCTAGGTCTGCCCCTGCCTTTCTGCTTGCGATGTTTCTCCCACCTGCAAGGTCTGGACAATGCTATGTCATGCTATAAAGGAAAATAAAGTACTTTCCAGCTTCCCAAATTGTCTCTTCTGGGAGCCTATTTATCAGAAGGCGCAATACAAAAGGGAGGAAGTGCTGTAGGTAGATATTATAAATTCCATTGGGGTTTCAGAAGTTGAACCATCTCTTTTATTCTAGCAGAAGATGTTTTCTATATATCTGCTGATTGCACATTCATTCTTTAATCTTTATACATGAAAAGCTAAAAGCAGAGAGCCATGGACTAAAATTTTCTCTGTAAATTGTTGAACATTTGCAACAGATATAGAAAATCACAGTGTGAAAGCTGTTAAAGCTGTGGAAAAATAAATTGGAGGCACCACAGGAAATGAAGGTTTTACATAAGGACAAGGAGCCAGCCAGAGTTTTCAAGTCCATTTTGTAATAAAGGAAATTATGAGCCACATAAAGCCCTCTTTGGGAAATTTACATTTTGATGGATAATACGCTTATAACAGTTAGTATGAAATGTTTCTGGTTTACCTACGACATGTTTCTAATAGATAGTCCACATGCATCTTTAGCAGAATGTAACTGCTAATATTTGAAGTGCAGGTAATTCCTTGGTTCTCATTTAAAATACCATAATGCTCTCCTTGCTCCAGGCAGGCGAAAATAAAATCTCAATTAAAATAAAAGCAGGCATGGTTCCAGTTAAGCAATGATCATTTAGAGAATTAACGCAATAAAGCTTTTTCCATAAAGTGCCTAGTCAGCACGACATGGGAGCCGTAATGCCAGATTGGGATTCCAGTCCCCTGCTTCCAAAAGTTTGCTTTTACCAGGTTGTTTCATTTTGAATATCTCACTTAACCTCTCCGGGCGGCAGCTTCATCATTAAAACATGAAATGGTTGTGCCCATAATCTCTCAGGCCTCATCCAGCTTTGAAACGCTGAGCCCTAGGATATAAGCAAACCTGTGGAAATCCTTGCAACACGGAGAAGGAAGAGTACTCACAGGGGCTTGCCTTCATTCTCATCTCAACTCACAAATTACAAAATTACGACAGTGATCAGGTACCGAGATCACAGACCAGCCGCTGCGTACCCCATGTGGTCTTCAGCACTTTGCCTAACACAGCATTTTAGGAAAAAATAGAAGACAAGAAATAAAAAACACCTACGCATAGCCTTTTTGATGTCCATGGCGCCTTGCTACTCTGTCGTCCTCCATCCTGCCTGACCTCTGGGGGGAACCTGACTTTAGGACTTGGATCTGATGTTCATTCATTCATTTGACAAATAATCTGTTGAGCTCCAACTCTGTGTGTCAAGCTCGGTTCTAGGTACCAGGATTATGACAGTAAATAAAATAGACAAAATTGCTACAGCACTGACATCTAGTTGGATCATCTACTTGGAATATTCATCTTATTTGGAAGTCAAGGTAGTCCGATACAACTTTTTAAGGCTACCTTCGTTTCTAATAGTTTCTAATGTATGGAACGTAGATGGTTCGAGACACCGTATCAGCTGTCACAGGGCCTCCAAAAACGCAGAGTTGTGGTACTATCATTTTCAGCTCTCTCAGGCACCTGAGCTTCATAAATCCACGCCCCTGGATCCTTCTGCTTCTGGCCAGCATTTCCCTCCTCCCACATCCCCGGGCTTAAGAGGGCTTCACCACCCTGGCAACGAGCAAGAAACTCTAAGGCAGAAGGAAGTGGATCGTTCTGGTGTGTATTCTAGCTCGGCTTCTGCCTTGTCCCAAGGTCTTGTTCCATTTCTTCCCTCATCCATCCGTTTCCCATCCCATGTCTCTTTTCAATCCATTGCCAATCTCTGAGAGGGAAAGAGAGGGCAGAGCTTCAGGAATCAATGAAAATGTGCAATAAATACTTAGCTTTCTAGGTCTGTCTGCTTCTCTTTGTGGGTTTGGAGGAGGATGGGGAGGGGAATATTAACAAATATCAAAGTTTTGACAGGACAGGTATAGCTGGAAAATGAACTAGGAGAAGAATGAATGTCATCATGAAACCAACTGCCCACCAACGTGAGGGGAAAAGGAAGGCCTTCAAAACTAGGGAAACTGTCCTCAGATTCTCCTGCCCACGACCTCATAACGACAAGAGAAACTGAAGTGATGGAGAAAGAAAGCTGGACCAAATATCAGGACACCAACTACCAGCATTTGCCTAAGCTCCCATGTCGTGAGTCCCCACCCAGCCTTAGCTTCTATTTCTAGAAATGAAAAAAAAAAAAAAATGGATTACACTGGTTTTCAACTGTGGTTTCACATTAGAAGGGCCAAAGAAGATTTAAAAAAAAAAAAATACTGATGCATACACTTCACCCAGACCAATTAAATCAAAATCCTTGGAAGGAAGGCCCAGCCAACAGAAAAAATGGACTGCTTCCCAAGAGATTCTAATGTCTAGCCAAAGCTGAGAACCACTGGCTTCGAAGATCCATCAAAAGAACATCTGCGTAGCCAACAGTGAATTAATGTTGGTTCAACCAAACTCAATGAGCTCAAAGTTTCTAACAACAAAATTTTTCCATTCTTATTATCTTTACTAGTAACTCCCATTTTGCTAAACAACCTCTCTGAGCTAAAATAGCTTTTCAGTTTTCACTAAAACTTCAGTTTCAACAGAACTGTAACCAAACCCAACCCAGCCAGAACAAAATGTACATTACTCTCTAATTTCAGGATATGGAAGTGTCATTCTAAAGAAATGAATAAATAAAGCATAAGAGGAATCTAGATTAAATGATCAGAAATCTGAATACAAAGAATACAAAAATATAAAAAAATACAGAAATTCTGCATTCTGAAACTGGCAAAACTATGTGTACGTGCACGAGATACAAAGCGTTGTTTTCCTTACTACATAAAACGTTCTCATAAGTTAATACATAAAATAAATAACCTAAGAGACAAATAAAAGCAGGATGTGAACAAACCACATATGATAGAAAAAGTAAAGCATAGATAAACACTAAATAGTTGAAGCTTGGTCATCATTCTATTATGTTAGAGAGCCTTTTCCAAAGAAATATAATGTGTATTAATAAGATAGGATTGTTATCTAACAAATATGATGGATTAAATTTTTTTCATCTTCCAAGACATAATCAAACAACATACTAAAGTGCCAGGGCTCCAGTCTTTGTCTTATAATCAGGACAACATTCTTGCTTAAATAATCACTCCCCAAGTTTGCAAATACACAATAGGTGCATGCTTGCTTCTTAAATGTCTTTAAGAACCTCAAAAACTTATTCCGTGTGACCATTAACCATGTCATCTTGTTTTTTCAAATACTTAGGAAAATAAACAATTGAAGGTGGAAACTTTCACTGCAAGAACAGATAGAACAAGTGGAGGGAAATGAAGCCCGATCTCAAAATGATGCATCTGCGGGGAGAGAGATCAAACACATGGACTTAGAGGCAAGGAAACAGTGAGGGCAAGGGGTGGTCTGCCTGAGAAATCCCTACAAGGTACATCTGCAAATCTTTCTGGATTAGGAAGGCCTCATGGCTCCCAGAAGACAAGAATCAAGAATTGTAAATGATAAAATTAGAACGGTACTGAACATGTTTATGAGAAATGAATCTGGGTGGGGGGGAAGAAGTGCTCGCATAATATACATTGCTTGCCAAAAAGAAAATATATTTGCAGACATCTCATTGAAACTACAAGGGAAAAAATGCATCCAGTGAATTAAGTTTAAATTAAAATAAATAACTTTGGTTTCTCGTTGTTGTTGTTGTTTAACCGTTGCTTTGTTTGTTGGCTATATAAGCAATTTGCTTATATTTTTTTTCCTTAAAAAGTTTTAGACTTGCCTGTCATGGACTTTTCTACTCAACAGGCTCTCTTATACAGCCTACAAGGCAGACAAGCCTTCTCCAGGAAGCTTACCAATCTCACACTGCTTCCGGGTCCATTCCAGGCCTTTGATTTCTGTCATGAAGAGAAGATACTCCTTCTGAGTGTTCCATTATTTTTCTCCTAACCACAAAATGACGCTAGCCAAACTGAGACCAGTATTCTACCCAGAGATACTGACAGAGAGGCCAAGTACCATTGCTGAGTAGCATCGCGAAAGGATCCTCGATCCTCTCCAATAACCATCTCCTTATTTAACAGTATAAATATGTTGGGAGTTTTCGGTTTAAAAATGGTTTAACTGATAATAGATAGATAGATAGATAGATAGATAGATAGATAGATAGATAATAGATAGATGATAGATGATAGACAGATGGTAAATGGATATAGAGAATGTTGAGCATTGGCTCCCCATTTACCACCCACAAACCCTGCTGGTAAAACAAAGCTGAGTTTATTGCTTACCACGGTCTGTCAGTAGGCAGCCTCAATAGGATTGGGTGAGAATCATGATATAACAGTTTAGGACTCGGGTCTAAGGAGGAAATATCTTTTCCTCTACACTCTTAAGCTTAGTGATGGGGCCTGTGAATTAAGCTAACAAAAGATAGATTAACAGGAGAAAAATGTTTATTTGTTTGCCCATGGAAACCAACAACAGTAGTAGCTGACTCGCTAAATAATTAAAGTTAAAGGCTTCTGTACCTAACTTAGCAGGGGCAAGGGAAATGGGAGAACAGGCTTCTTGTGGGAAAAACAGATACGTTTCTTTAAGAAAGACACAGAGGCTTTTAGGAAAACAATGGGGAGATAAGAAAGTTTGTAATAATGGCTATCTATATAGTAGGGGATGTCTTTCTTTCTCCTTCAGGGCCATAAAATTCCCCCAGAGAAGGAATTTGGATTAGTTTTATTCACATTCTCCTTTCTGGGAGTAAATCTGCCCAAACGAAGGAATTTATGGCAGCCTTATTTTCCAGAAGTTCCTGCTTTTAGTTAGATAAGGGAAGCTCTGAGTTGGCTTCTCTCTGCTTCTGTTGATTCTCAATTATTTTCACTCAGAATAATCCTTATGCCAAAGTGGCATGTTTGGGGTGGCATATTTTGATCTCCTTCAAGTGGAAACAGCAAGGCAAGGATCTTTGAGGCAAGGAATCCAAAGAATTTGGGGACTTTGAACTGTTGATCCCTTCCAAGAGTTGATGAGTCTTTCTGGAAAGTTCCTATAATGAACAATCAAGTTATCTACATGTGCAAGATTCTCCTGGAAGAGTAGTTATGCTATTAAAGACAATAGAGAATAAAGTCCTGTTAATATAAGCTCTGCGGGGTTAGGTAGTTTAAGTGTGTGTGTGTGTGTGTGTGTGTGTGTGTGTGTAGCTGAGATGCAGGGGACGCTCAACAAATGTTTTTTCTTCTCCTCAAATCTGTAAACAGTCAGTGCAGACAACTAAAAAATTGCCTAGTATTATACACTAGTCTGGATAAGGTTCAAAATGTTGAGCCTGAATTCAAGACTTTTCACCTTGCCTATGCTACCACCCACCAGATTTTTCTGCCAGGCTGGAATACTCAAGTGCTCCCTCCCCCCAAATTTTCATTTTAAATTACCTTTTCCTGAATGTGTGTAAGCCATTTTTATGTTAATTATCACCGAAGAATTGTGATTAAACAAGTATGGGCAAAGCTGAGTAAAGCGATGTTTAGCAAATTTCTTTACTAAAGGACTTCTCAGGGCCTTTTGGGATTTTTTTAAGGTAAGTTTTTAGTATAACATATTCACCAAATTTATTGATCATGAAACACTTTTTTGAAGCCCATGTCCTAGGATTAATGCCTTAAGAAATCTCTGAGGAAACATGGCTCTACATCCAACCTTTCCATCAAGACCCAGCTCAGATACCTCCCCAGTGGGGTCTTCCTCCATCTCCCTCTGAGACAGGGGATGTGAGACAGATCAATGATTCACAGGGATTTCCTTCCAATGATAACTAGTTTTTATTTCAATTTTAAGTCTTGACTAATATTAGGAAAACAAATTAATCTTCTTGCTGACTAATGAGGATTATGGATATTCTAGACCAGAACATGACAAGAACCATCAGAAAGGTCTGGGTGTTCCATGAGCTCTTGAATGAGTGCCTGGTGGCTACCAGAATATATGGTGAGAAATACACAGGGAGTCTAGGGGCTGCTCCGTGCGTCAACACTGACTGATCTTGCACACATGACAACCGTAACAGTCATCAGACCAAAATCAACTGTACTGAAAATGAAAGCATGCTGACACACCAAGAAATCAAGTATCAACCACAAATACCCACCATTCCTCTTCCTATTCTCTTCGTTTCTTTAAAAAAGTGTTGCCTTCCTTCTTTCCCTCCTTCCCTCTTTCCTCCCTTCCTCCCTTCTTCTCTCCCTTCCTTCCTCAAAAAGGCATTATGAGGCAAGCTTGAACAAGGAGATCACCGGGGTAAGCAGGCCTGGGCCCAGACTGGGGTGGAGAGAGGGGGAGGGAAGAGCAGAGAATGGCCCCGGAGAAGGGCAGACTGACCAACGAAATTGAGGAATATTACGAGGAATAGAGGCATATTGCTAAATAGAGGACAATAACGAGAGCCAGGACTCTCCCTGTTGGAAAAGAGAGATACAATCACAGAAAGGAGTGGGCTACCATGAATCTTGTGGTGTCGGGCTTGGAATTGAAGGCATCGATGTGGATTCAAGGTTTTCTAGGTATAAAGATGGATAAATATAAAATAGATTTGCAAATGTGCACATATATGTATATACATGTGCATACTTGTATGGAGACACCCAAGTTTTTCCACTGAAAAGGGGAGGGAGCTCTGACCATTTAGTGGCCCAAACCTTGGTTTCCAAAGACCACCCTAAATGTGCCAGAGCCCCTTGGAGAAAAAGATGATGGCTGTAACACAGAGGGGTAATGGTACAAAGGAGCCTGGAATATCATTTCCTTACCAAAACGCAAGGAAATGCTCCAAGAATAATGAAGTCATATCAAGAAGACACAGAAGCAAGCTTGAAGGTGGTTCCACTGGCCAAAGCTGGGCATCCAGATAAACAATAATGGGAATGGATTCTAATCCATTGAATAACAGAAATAAGAATCTATGTGTCAACAGTGATATAAATAAGTGAAAAGATAACTTAAATAAGAGAGAGATATTCCTTGTAACACAAAGCCGCCTAATAAGAACACATACTAAACATAAAGGGAATAATGGCATTAGAAAACTATCTCTGAGCAACCATGATAGTAAAAATTAACTGAGGCAGGAAACGTCCGAGGATGTTAAAACCAGTGAAGGAACACAGAGTGAGGAAGAGAATTTTACCTGGTCTCAAAGTACCTGCCCGGAAAATATTAATTAATCCACATTTTCTTTAAATAAGTAGCTCACAGTGGAAAATCCTGGCAGATGATATATAAACCAAATACTAACGAAACCACCACCACCACTGGTGGGAAGAAGGGACATCATGGGCCACCCAGTAGGATGTAATAAAAAGAGCACAGTCACTGTACTACCTCAACTAAGAATAGATTACCATTATCTCATCATCAACAGGAAACATAGAATAATCCCCAATCAAGAGACAGCCTATCAAATGACCGACCTAGAAACTTAAAAAAATGATTAACCTCATGAAAAATCAAAGACATCGTGAAGAACTGTTTCACATCAAAGAGACTCCAGAGAAGTGACAACTGGGACCAACCCATGATCCTGAACTAGAGCCTTTGCCCCTAAGAAGATGTTGCTGGAACAAGCTCGTGGAATTTGAATCTGATCTCCGGGGCACAGGGTCTGCAGAAGTTCTATATACCGTTCTTGCAATTTTCTTGTCATCTGAAAACATGCTCCCCTTCCCCCCGGATTAGAGTTTACGTGTTGTCTTTTGGTCTGGTTCATCAGCTGCTTGACTTCAGGATCCACAGCTGGCTCAGTCAGCTAGCCTTCCCCAGTTCCTGGAGCATAGGAAACCTTCATCAGCGTTGGTGGAAGGCAGGCGGGGAGGGAGAGGGAGAGAGGGAGAGAAGGAGCGGGGGTGGGGGGGGTGGGGGGGAGCCAAAAGTAGACAAAGTAGACCTCCTCGGCCAGACGGTTCAGTTGGGCTAGGTTCCTAGATGACACTTGGCTCGATAATGATGGTGGAAAATTCTATCCTTGCTTTACTTAAAGTGTCTCTGGAGGAAAGAAAAATCATTGAAGTGTGTTTTTGGACCAGCTTGTCATTAAGCTGGAAAAAGCTATTTTGTTGCCTTAATTAGTTTTATTGTTTTGACATTTTAGCTTTTTAAAGGCTTTGTGCTGGAATTCAAGTGCAGTATTTCATTGCCACAGAGCCTATTTTAATGAATGATTATTATACAAATGAACCTGCTAATAGGATCCTTTTTTTCCAGAAAACAAACAAAATCCACACAGAAATGCTCAAGGGCACCCACTTTATATTAAACCTGTTTGTTGCTGTCTTCCTTAAAAACAAAACAAGACCAAAGAGAAAAAATAAAAAAAAACTTGGTTCTGCTAGAAAAATATAAATAGAAGTTATGGTAAATTGACACATTAGTAATGCAAAGTATTTAATGATGAGGACTCCTCCACCTTACATTTTTTTTCTCAGATTAGAAAAATAAGAAAACAATACATTCAGCTAGGATCCTCAGTTGGCTCAGAGCTCCCTTTTAAGGACACAAATCTGCCTCCCCAGCGGGAAAACCTCGCTTTTTCTGTGTGAATGTGTCATCTGCCCTCGGTGGCCATGACTTGAATAAGCGGCCAGCCCCATAAAACACAAGATCTCGCTCCTGAAAAAGGTGCCCCACCCATTTGCTCATAAACAATGATAGCATTTGTCGGAGCTAAACCTCCCCGGACGTTAGTGAACGTGGCATTACCACTTCCTAGGGGATTCTGTGGCATATTATCCAGCAGGCTCCCAGTTACAAGAGCACGGTAAACAATTAAACCTCATTTACATTTTACAATTAGGTTTCACTTACATTTTACTGTGGTTTTTACACGCATCAAAGGCTTTATTCCACATCTTTACTAAATCCACAAACCGTGAATTTAAGCATCCCATATTTTTGACATGTTATTCCACATGCTAAATGTCGGTCGTCTACATTTGATTGAACAAAGGCTAAGAATTATACAAGAGTGTGCCCAAATTGAAATGAAACGACTCTGAAATCTAAAAGCTAAGCTAAATCATTTACAGCAGCTTCGTAAAAGCCTGAGAGATGAAATGCAAATTTCCTCTGGTGTTAAATAAAATATGTTTAACTCATGTCATGGATTCTAAAGGTCTCCCTGGATAGATTTCTGAAGGTCTGTCAGTTTATTAGGGCACAGATGATATCCATCAATTGGAAATCAATACTTACTGCTGAGTTCTAATTATAAATTATTGGGAAAATGCAGGTGGTAAATAGGCAAGGCATTGCTTGTTAATAGTTTGAAATAAAATTGGTTTGATTTCTAGTATGTGAGTTGAGGAAGAATTTCTTTTGTGCACATGTATTTGCTTTTAATCCCCCCCCCTTTTTTTCCCCAGGTTTGGCTGCCAGAGGAATAGTTTCTATGGATTGTTGCATTTTAAATTCCAGAAAACAGTGCTCTACAAATCCAATATGATGATGTTCATAGGGAAATAACAGGCATTTACATTTTATTGGTACAAATAGGAAGGAGTTTCTCTGTCTCTTTTCTTTCCTTTTCATGGTCACTTGATTCCCAAACATACAACAGTGTGCAGGCATTAGCCTTTTAAAATATTTTCTCTACAGAATTTCAACTGCTTTTCTTTTTCAAAGTTCCTCATTCCGCATTTATGCCTATATAATAAAGTCAGCCTCCTTCCTCTGCGTTAAAGTATATAAAAGAATTTTACAATCAGCAAAATAAGCTGAAACTTCACATAGAAAAAAAAGAGGTTCTTTTTCACATGGGCTGTCTCGCTTCTCCACTGAATTCTGCCACTAATGTTCTTTACAATGTAGTTATTTAAAAAATTGGCTTTGTGTATCTCATCAGCAGAGGAGAATGATTCCATGTCCTGGACTAATTCTTTATATTTGACTTTTGCATGAGATCCTGGGAGCTTTCCCCAGTTACCTGCTATTGATTCATTTGTGCCTTCAGGCCAGTATTTAGTGGGTGGCCATGTACCACGCACCAAGTACAAATACAACAGCCTCAGTCCTTATGGTACCCAAAGTCTAGTAGGAAAACATGACAACAAAGACTGAAACTCATTGCGGCGAGCAGGGGAAAAGAAGTATTTGGCGAGTACCATGGGAAAGTCATACAGGAAGCATGATATATTGGAGGAAAAGTCTTTTCACTGTGCAATTTGTGAAAATCAAGGGAGGTGGGAAAATCCAGGGCATCTCCAATCCAGTTTCCCTACTGGTCTATTAAAAAGAGGTGAACACCAAACCAACCAATAAAAATGAACCAAAAAACCCAGAGACTCAGATTACAGGGGTGGTGATGCACCAACTCATGAGATTTGAAGACACAGGGCCACACCCTTGCCTCAAGCTCTGCCAACCGACAATCCTCAAGTCAGTGATCAGTCCAGAGCGAGAATATCTTCAAATGCAAGCAAATTACCAAAGATACTACCTCTTCTTTTTGGTAAAGACTTCATAGGAGACCATAAGCCTCAGGAAGTTATTATTAATTTACTTTCAGTCATGTGCAAGTGATAATACTGCTCACAAAGTCAAATATGACAGAGATGTTTCATATGCAAAAAATAAAAATATCGGGAGAACAGTTCAGGCCATCAGTTCACAGCTCGAACCCATTCTGTGAACCCTCCATCATATAACATACACTATCCACACGTACTCATACGTGCACTACATACACCTGCATACGTGCACACATCAAACACACAGACAAGTACAGAGAAGCATGTACTTGTCTTGTACAAGAAGCATCTTGTACACAGAGATGCATGGAAGCACATCAAGATGCAAACACAAATATACCTACATAGAATATCATTTAAAATAATATGATAGTCATAACGTAATGAAAAATTATGCTCTCACTACTTGAATTTCAATATGGTTTCACAAACATTTTTGCCAATAATCTTTACCAACTTCCCTCCTGGTTGATGTCCTCAATATCAGTGACAGCCCAAACATGGTGCCTACACCCTCAAAGTCCTTGTCGACTTTTTGACCCTAATGTCTGTTCTGATATTGGGTAACACTCACTCACTATGACCTGAACCAAAAAGCAAATTAAGTAGGAATTAAAAGTTGAGGGATAGGCAAAGGAACGCTAGAACACAAAGTACCACAATGGTCCAAAAACCCAAACCACAAAATGCTTCTTGGAACCGTTTTAGACACATGTATTGTCCTGATAACTAGCCACTGAAAGGCCCATTTAAGCCATCTTTGGTGAATGGACCATCTCTGCCAGCTACCTCTCTAAGTTAGTGGCAGGGAGGCTCCACCTTCAAAGCCCTTGTATGAGTTCCTTGGTGCTAAGTTTAGGATTTTGTCTGTGTACAAAAGTGGGGTAGAAAGACATGAAATGAGAAAACTTGGTAGCAATCCCAGACCCATTTGTTTCTGGCTGTGAAATACTGTATATGAATCTTATCTGAGTTTCCTCCTCTATGAATATCATGTCTATCTGCCTTTGAGTTGTGTAATGTGTGTATATGTACATCAAAATAATAATAATAATAATTATAGACATGAGCACTTTGTAGGGGAGGGAAAAAGTTTCCCTTGTACCATCTTAGGTTTGCTGGCTGGGGCTGTCCTAAGTCAGACTGATAAAAGACAGTTGAACAACAAAGTCACAAACACAAGTGTATTGACATGTGCATCAGGCACACACATGGGACTACCCAGTGACAAGTAGGTCAAAGTGGGAGCAAAAACTTGGGCTGATACAACATCGTGACAAAAGAACAATATATTTTTAGTGAATGAACAAGACAAAGGAAAAGGGCTTTGTGCTTTTAGAGTGAGCAAATTATTGAGAAGGCAAATGTATAGGGGGAAACTGATGGTAGATGCAGGCTCATTTTAGCAAGGTTTATGAGGTAGGCTCCTAAGATTCTGTTCTGGGCTGACAAGGATCTAGAGGGGTCTCTGTGATTAACTTCTGTCCTTCCTGGTAGAAAGGAAGCCTTTACAAATGCATATTCTGTTGTTAGTCAAACTGAGGGAAGGCAGAGAGCTTTACTTTCATCTGCTTCTCCTCGATTGACTTCAGCTCAAAATAGTCATGCTAAAATGACATATTTTGGGTTGGCATATTGTGCTACACTTCAACTCCATTGGCTATAAGGTACTATAAAAATTCAAAATGTTATTATTGCTACCCCAATCATATTATCATCACACAGTAAAAACAGTGCCTAAATATGTATGATTCTATGCCAGATCTAAACAGACAGAAATGAGCAGATTCTTATCCTGTGCAGATTTCCATTCTAAAATATTTACACTTCGATCAGAGTAATTTCCTCATCCGTAGTATATTTCACCTTTCTCTGACCCACTTTTTCAGCAGAGCCTTGAAAATCTCATTTATCCAATGGGTTAGGGGTAAAGCCATTTTGCAAAGTTGAGAAATACTTTCTAGAGCACACCCGGTTTTGTTAAAATACAGCTTTTATATGTTTACATGAATACACATTAACCGTGTCTGGCAAGAGGTAGATTGTGTTGTCAGCTTACACGTCCTGCTTTTTTTTCTTCGTCCATAAGTTCATCATTTGTGGATCATCACGTGGTTCTTTCCATTTTTGGTCACAAGAATCATTTTTTTTCCCCCCCTGATCAGATACTCCAGCTTACAAATTGGATATGGTGGCAATTTTCCTCCATCTGGCATGTAAGCAAGAGACTTGGCAAATGCAGGTTTTAGATTATTCAGTGGTGAGATTGACAGTCTTGTGGAGTCAGAAATGGATACAGTAGACTCAGCTGCCATGTCGAATCAGATGGAGAGTCTATCATTGTTTGTGATCTGATGAGGACAGAGGAGTCAGCATTGTGGTATTACATTCTCCAGTTGAAATCAAATGATAGAAATTTATAACTTTCCCAAGGTATCATTTATCTAGTGGTGGTGGTATCCATGGGAAGAGTTACTCACCCTGAAAGCGTTGCATTTCTACAACACCTAAGGCAATGAATCTCTAATCATGGTAACCGCAACTCTACAATGCTTCACGTGGACCCACAGATCAGCTCTGCGCCTCACGTGTGTGGTTGATGAAGTCGAAGGAAGAATGAGTTTTGTAAATTATGTAATACACATTTGATACATTTGCTGGTGAATCACACAGCTAAAGCAAGAAATAAGGTCAAGAATTGGTCCATGGAGGGCCCCACCTTTGGAACAGACTGAATATACTCATTTGATAGCCCTGTTTTCCCCCAAAGAGAGACATAATTTTTTTAAAAAGGTCTTTAGGATAATTATTAAAAAATAGTCAGAAATGTGAACAATATTCTTAGTTCAAAGATCTCCATCACAGATTAATAATAACAAAAACAAAGTAAATGTCCCACAACACCGGAATGAAAAAATGCATTATAGATCTAAGAGTATGGTGAAATATAATGGTGCCTTTAAAAATAATTTTAATCTTACTGACAAAAATGTCTATCACTAAGTTAAATAATTCAAGATGTAAAACTCTATGTACATTATAGCTTTAACTGTGGAAGAAATGTGTATGTGTGGAAAAACAACGGACACAAAATACATCTAAGTATGATGTACATTTATTACTGGTAGCAGAAATATCAGTGGTTCTTTCTTTTCCTCCATACATTTTTTTTTCCAATTTTTTTTCTCCAATGGAAATGAATTCAGGGAAAAAAAATAAACAGAACTAAAATAAAATTCTTTACACTGACCTATTATGGTGACTGACTGGTGGGAACTTGTAAATAAACTTGCATGTTTTTATTTACCCTTCTTTTAAAAAATCACCCTTCCGGGGCGCCTGGGTGGCTCAGTTGGTTAAGCATCTGCCTTCAGCTCAGGTCATGATCTCAGGGTCCTGGGATCGAGCCCCGAATCGGGCTCCCTGCTCCTTGGGGAGCCTGCTTCTACCTCTCTCTCTGCCCCTCCCCCTGCTTGTGTGTTCGCTCTCTCTCTCTAATAAATAAATCTTTAAAAAAAAAAATCACCCTTCCGTGAATTTTAAAAAGGTAACCTGCTCTTTGAGGGGGTACTTAAATTTGTAAAAAGCAATAGGACATGCACAAAAGAGGTATACATTTCTACTTTTTCCTGTGTTAGGGCTGAAAAAGGTCCATTTCCCTTGCAATGACCCATATTTCCCTCTTCACCATGTGTCTCTGGATGGTGGGCTCTGGGCCCGCCCCCAGGCAGAAGACAATCCCACTATGCAATGATTGACCCTACTATTCACGGACCTGAGGCAGCGAGGGAATTTCTGACTTGTTCTATTCATTTTATTAATCATCAAAACTTTGGCTATAAGACATGTTGCTCTTGAGATAATTTCACCTATGGGGTTCATTTTGCTTTAATCATTCACTTCAGCTTTCAATCTCTTCCCCTCTATCCCCATCAGAAAACTTCTCAACCTCCAGTCTGGCATGGAGATTAGCAGTGAGGGCTGTTGGTTCAATCAGCCTCTGTGCTTCATTATGATCCATGACATGATGACAGTATGTGATTTGCCCCAGTGCACTCTGAAGTGACTTGCTGTTGTGGTTCAGCAAGGCAGCAAGAATTTTTGAGAAGCTGCATTCTTGTTGATAGCACACTTTTTAAAACACCAGATTTCTCACAGATTTTGTAGACAATTCAGTTTATATATGACTAGCTCCACCACTAGACAAACACACACACTTGTACACACAGTCACACTGGCTTAAATTGAAAATCTTAATTATCCTATGATTCTGTAGGAATTGCTTAATAAGTTTTCAGATGTATTTTTGTCTGATTCAATAGTGTGTGTGTGTGTCTGTGTGTGTGTGTGTGTAGGTGCCAAAGATGAAGAGGGCAGATGGAAAAATAATTTTTCAAAATAATGGCTGAACTATGTGAACTGTATTTGTGAGCTTTCTACTTTTTTTTGTACAGGTATGGCTACCTGGCTGTGAATTCTGTTGCAGGAATTAGAGATATGCCTTCAGCACATAAGGTAAAACCACAGAATCTGACCCTAAGATTTTGTTTCTATTGGTCACCTCCAGGCAGTGAAACCGCACTCTGTTTTCAGCCCATTTACCTGAACTTCTCAGAGATTCACTCATTACCTCCAAACAGATCTTGGAAAGCTGAGACCTTACTTGGTCTCAAGGATATGCCACCATTTATATGACTTTCTCTTGGATCTAATGGCACAGAGCTCCCTTCATGCCCAGCTCCAGATAGAGCAATGGAAATGAATGACATAGAATTTTGCAGGACATCAGATCACTATTCTTTAGTTAATCCTTTTTTTTCTTTTTCCTGTACTACCACTTCAAATCCAAGCAGCTTTTCTTCAGTTGTTTTCTTCACTTCATTGTGTATTTCTCATAAACGATCACTGGCCAGACCTAGCCGTAAGAGCATACAGATTTATGACTCTTCTTTCTGTGGTTACTTGTTCTTTACTTCTCATCTTAATCTTGTAACTTAAAGCTGGTTCCTCTTTGAACTAAAATTATTGGAGAAACAGAAAAAAACATGCCTTCATCTTTTCTGCACTGGTAACATACCATTTTTAGCGCTGAAAAATGCTAGAAAACAGGCCACCATTTTGGACAACAAACTTTTCTGTAGACATATTAAGCATGGTATCCTTGTTGAAATCTATTATCTTGCTAGTGTAGAACTCATTTTTGGCCATGAGGAGGTTTCTTGTGTCCTGCCCCATCTCAGTCACCAGGAAACCTGATGCACTTTCATTTGCTACTAGACTTAATGCTGACAGTGGAGAAGGATAAAATGTGTGGACCAAAGGCCCCTGGATGGCTCAGTTGGTTAAGCGACCAACTCTTAATCTCGGCTCAGGTCTTGCATTGGGCTCCATGTTGGAGCCTACTTAAAAAAAAGAAAAGAAAAAAGTGTGGAGCAGACCATCCACTATCCGCCCAACAGCAGAGCCAATTTTTAGATTAAAAAAATAATAATTTATACTAGGTGGCATTGGAATGCAACTCTATTGCAAAAACAGACCAAATGCTGAGAAACATGCCCAAATAAAGTTCATTATCTAAACTTTGCTGAAAGATGCACTACTTAATCCTAAATCAATTCAATTGAAAACTTTCATGGAGCTAGATGTAACACATTTGAAATCGATGCTAAGCAAAACCCTTAGAAAGTAACTAAGCTTGGAAAGGAGAAAATCTGATGAAATGCCTAAGAATCAATGCTCTTGAGAGCAGTCACACAGTTTAGAGTTTATGGCAGAGCTTAAAGCACTGTCCTGGAGCCAGACTGCTTCGGTTCAAATCTTATCTTGTCTCCTACTCCAAGAATCTGGACAACTGGTTTACTCTCTCTTACCCTTAGGTCATCATTGGTAGAACGGGACCAATCATCTCTCTTACCTCCTAGGGTTGGGCAGATTAAATTAACACAGGTAAAGCACCTAGACAATTGCCTAATACATGGTAAGTACTTCATAAATACCATTAAATATTCCAGATTAGATAAAATTCCATGACTAAAACAGATAATTGGTTTCAGTGTGAGTGGGAAAAAATAAATTCTATTATTTTCATTTATAGCAAGTGTTGTTCTCTGCTTGACAAAATGGGAGAACCAGTTGTTTATTAGATATGTATTTTATGCTGTTAAAAGACACAGTCATTTTGACCTTTGTAGTTGAAACCTCTCCCAAAGCAGGTGAGTTTTAAGATACTACTATGAGAAACCAAATGTACAGGTGATACTAAATCTGTAACTTAAATTTTCACCAGGGGACAAACATCTCCCTCTAATTGGCAGACAATAGAAAGAAGCTTTTATTTTTGGCTACCAGAACTAATTTGTTGATAGACTGGGTTTTGTGCATCTCAAAAGGAAAATCCTGTGGGGCAGCAGAAAGAGAATATGACTAAGGAAATCATCAGAAGCAACCTAGAAGGAAAAATACGGTGACTGGAGTCATTCAAAGAAACACAATTATTGGGAATAAATACATACAATAATAAAAGCACTTTCTTTTATCAGAGAAGGTACTAAGGAAGAAGTTGAGGAGAAACTGCTCAGAGTGTAATGTGCCTCTAACAAAAATTCAAGGTAAATTATAGAGTGCCCAGGTCATGGGTATTCCTTGACTTGTGCAAGATCATTGGTGTTCTCTGACCACATAAAATTGTGTAACCAAAGATAAGTATTTTAAAAACAAATGACCCATGAGAAATAATAATGATGGAACAGTGCCAAGGGGTTTCAACGAACCTAAGAGACATGCCAAGAGATGATAGCCTATATTCATGAAATGCTGTGTACATCTGAATACATAGCATGAGTGGAGGGATTGTAGGAAGGCCAAATGCTCAGAGGCAACAGAATGGGATGGTTACAAGATGACTGTGGCAGACATGGAGGATCCACCCCCCAAGACTTCTGTAGGTTTATGGCCCTCAAGCTTTCCTTTCTTGGTAGAGAAAGGGAAGTCAATTATTTTAGATGGATTGTCTTCTACTAGTGAATCTCACCTAGGATCAGGCAGGTAATATAACAGCAGTTAACTCTGCAATTCAATGACAACAAACAAGGCACAAATGAGATACTTTAGAACAATGAGGTTGCTGAAGAACATTCAGTTCATTATCAATGTAGCAGGAACAAATTTCATCACCATAAACTCTGGTGGGCAAAAGCGTAGACTTTATTGATTGTCTACAACTCAACTTCTCTTACTCCTTCTCTTCCACTCAGCCAAATAGTAAAAGACATATTATTACCAATTCAAGGTAATCTTGGTCACTTACTGGGGTTTTTTTTTTGGGGGGGGGCGCAAATAGAAAAATTCAAGAATTTCTCCCAGTCACTCCTCTTTCCCTGCTTTCTCTTTTCCCTCCAAGAGGAGGTTACAGGAGGAACTTCCAAGAGCATTTCACAGCATCTCTTCCCTTCCATCGTCACTGTCCACTGTCCACAGTCCCCGGGGGTGGGGGGTGGTTGCCATCTATTCTTATTGGGATATGTTGAGAAGGCCCCAGGGCTAAAGCTGGTAAGTACAAACACTCTGAATCTTCCTCATTCCGAATCCTAACTCCCCTGGGTTCACCTGCCTCCTGAGAGACAAATCTGTACCCTCGTGAAAGAGTAAGTTTCAGATTCCTCTTCTGCAGCATTCCTTGGCGACAATCCATCTTACCACACTTCCTCTCAATACTGTAATATTGGTATAACAAATGCAAGTCTTCTCATTTAGACCTTACCATCTTAAATAGTTATGTAGCCATTCATTCATTTTAAGAAATACTTTGAAAGGCATACAATACTCCAAGCACATATACAACCAACTGCATGAACAAGAAATTTCCTATAGTTATATATGCATACATATATACACCTCTACTCAACAATGCATGACATCTGTATATCTCTACTCATGAATGTATAACAGATATATATATTCATGTATATATGCATATGGTACCATTTATTCTCTTATGTTACCACCTCCAAAGTGCTGTTTAACTTGCATTTAAATATTAAATATTTAAATAAGATGGTTTAATACCACAACCACATTTGTGTACAGAGCTGGCTTTTGGAAATGGACGCAAGTGGCAGTGAAGTGTGGTGGTGTAGACACTGCTGTAGGACCAGATTCTTGGATTTGAAACCCAGCTCTACCACCTACTATCAGTACAATATGAGGCATACTACTTAATTTCTCTGTGCATAGTCTCCTTAATTAGAAACAAAGAGAAAGAATAGTGCCTCCCTTGTAAGCTTGTTGTGTAAATTAAAAGGGATAACACACATGATGTGGTTGGAGTGGTGTCGGATGCAAAGTAACTATAATCAGAGTTTACTGTTAGTGTTATTCTGGAAGCACAAAAAAAACACACTGTGACTCAGGAAAAGTGTACATCCTTTATGACTAAACACAATCTTGTCCAGGTAAACATAACTTGAGGTCTGAACTACAGGGGATGTCTCAAAGGCAAATCAGTCATCTCTTCTGGTAGGTTTATAAGTGATGATTCTGTGTTATAAGGTATAGGGAAGAATGAGGTCATCTTGATGTTCATGATCTTCTAGGTCTTTTCCAGCACAGCAACAAGAAAAAAAAAAAAAAAAAAAAGCTTTTGAAAGGTTGGGAATTTTTGAAAGTCTTATGTCATTCTCAATAGCAAAGTTAGAAAGATATCCTAATACTTAATACTTAATACTTAAGCTTTACAAAGCACATACACCAGTTTCCTAGGGGTACTATAACTAAGTACCACCAACTAGGCAGCTTGGAACAACACAGGTTTTTTCACCTCACAGTTCTGGAGGCCAGATGTCCAAGATCAAGATGTTGGCAGGGTTGGTTCCTTCTGAGACCTGAGGGAGAATCTGTCCATGACTCTCTCCTATCTTCTGGTGGTGACCAACAAGACTTGGCATTCCTCAGCTTGCAGGTAAATCCCTCCAATCTCTGCCTCATGTTCACAAGAACTCTCTCTATATTTCCATGTATTTACATGGCCATTTCCTTGTAAGAAGGCCACTCATATCAGATTAAGGGCCCAGCTTCCTCTAGTATGACATCATCTGAACTTCTTATCTGCAGTGACCCTATATCCAAATGAAGTCACATTCTGTGGTACTGGGGGCTCAAACATCAACATATCTTTTTGGAGGAGGCACAATTCAACCCCTAATAGTAGCTTAACAGCAAGTCATAAAGTAAGAACTATTATCCCCACTTTATATACGAGGGACCTAAGGCTTTAATAACGTACGTGTCTTGTGCAGTATGACACAGCTATTTCTTGGGTTGAACCCAGGTCTTAGGATTCCAAGTGTAATGCCATCCCCATCCCACAAGAGCTTTCATGTATTGTTTACCTACTATTTATTATGAACTTCATATGTTGGTTAATAGGTTTTGGTTTGCAAGTAACAGCAGACACATACCAACCAACCCTCATATTGGCTGAAACCACAAAGATCAATTGGCTATGACAACTGAAAATCAACAGGTATGGTGGGCTGTTAAGGTCTGACTCTTCTTCCTGTTCTTCTTTCTCTTCCTTATCACCTTCCCTTTCTTTCTTATTCCTTTCTTTCATTTCCTTTCCACTCTGTTCCTAAAATAGTCAGTCCAAAAGCAAATAGGTGGGTCCTGAGCAAAATAGGCACTGGTGTAGGGAGGGGAAGCTAGGAGCTGTGGCAGGCTGGAGCAGAGTGTCAAAGCCTGAGCAGGGTAAGGAGGATGTTCATAGTAGGGGATGGAGTGACTTGATGTGGGGTGTGGAACTTGGTTGAGACGAGGGGGGCATCTAAGCGGACATGGTGAACCACTCACAAGATGGCATCACGTTCTTGCCAAAGACGCATAACCTAAATCTAATCATGAGCAAACACCAGACAAACTCAAATGGAGGGATATTTCACAAAACAATGGCCATGTCATCTTCTAAAGTGTCAAGAGGAGAAACACAAAGAAGGACTGAAGGACTGTTCGAGATAGAAAGGGGCAGAAAGACATGAGAACTAAAAGCAACGCAACGTTCTGGACTGGACCGTTTTGCTTAAAAGTCACTAATTAAGCAACTGACAAAACTTGAATGCGATTTGAGAATAAGATAAAAGTAACGAATAAATGTCAATATTCTAATTTTTGAGAGTTATATTTTGCTTATTCAGGACAATATCATCACACACAGAAAATATATCCTCATTTGCAGAAAGTAAATCCTAACGTATCAAGTTGCCATGCACATAAACTTCAGATGAAGAAAGTTTAAATAACTGAATGAAAATCTGGGTAGTTATCAAAAGATGGGAACAGGGTGATGGGCAGGGAGTTAAAATACCCACACTGATGGTCAATAGATCACTGACACGAAGAGCCCGCGTTCCACAGTCGGACCGTTCGGGAAAAATCTTGGTTTTGTTCATTTCTAGCTATGTGACTTTGGGCAATTTCTTTACTCTCTTTTTTCCCAAATGTGCACTCCTATGCAATGAAGATAACCTTACCACCATCACAGGATGGTTGGGAGAAATCAATAATCAGCACGTGTAAAGCGCTCAGAATAGCGCCTGGTGCGCCACGAGCATTCAAAAACCATTAACTCTTATTATTATTATCTCACTTAATTTTTACAAAGTCCAATTTCATAGATACACTGATTCAAGAGATAACTGCTGCATGCTTGCTATATGCTTGCCATGGCCTATTCTACAGACTGAGAAAATAATAATGATCCAGACAGACAAGATCTTTCTACGATGCAGTTACATAAGCAGCTTGTTTAAGATCAGACAGCAATGGTCAGACCTTGGCCTTGAGGTCAGGTTTCTTACATTCTCACTTTCCCTTCAAGGACCAACTATGGTTTAAGTGGACGGGGTCAGAGTGCATACTGAAACCAGGCAGAATGTTCCAGAAATGATAATGCTTGGCGTGGCATTTTTTTTTTCCTTCAAATTTCACCTGCTACAGCATACGTGTGTCACCTTTGTGAATTGCTAAAACTCTGATTGACGGGAGTTTCAAAGACTACATTGGAAAAGGAGAGTTTGATCTTGCTTTTAGTTAACACTTATTGAGCACTTACTATGTATCGCATACTGTGTATCAACTCCTTTGGTCTTCAGTACAACGCTGTAGAGTCCCTGATATTATTTTGCCCACATTCTAGATGAAGAAAGGAAGGCTCCTAGAAGGAAAGTAACTTACCTGAAGTCACAGAGCAATGGCTGATGGGCCAACAATTCAAATCCAAGTAAGTCCAACTGCTGTTTTTTTTTTTTTTCTCCTCCAGTTACCTATGGTACTTGAAGCAGCAGCAAATAGTTAATGCTTCATTCATTAGCAGTTTTTGAGCAACTACTATTTCCCCAGACACTGTCTTCAGGACTCCGGGTGCTAGAAAGCTGGGTGATTCCTACCTTCAAAGCAGCCCTCCGCTTGTCTAGTGTATGCAATATACATATGAAGTCTTCCTTCCAACGAGTCGAGAATGAAGAGTGCAGCCCTACTTGAGCTTTCAAGGATCAAGAAACTCTCCCATGGCTGCTATTCTGTGGTAGCATCTGAGGGCAGGCTCAGCCTGTGTGCCAAATATTGATTTTTAATATATAGCAGAATTCTACGTATCTACTCCAAGGACAATGGCAAGAGAGGCAATCATTTAAATGAGGGCAGCCGAGAACATGAAACAGACACACCAGTGGAATTCTCTGGTTTTACCATATCTCCCCAGGAGGCTCTCTGGCACAGGAGGGAAACGCGGTCTTGAGAGAACGTATCACATACGTGAGCTCTGCATCCACTCCCACCTTATATGCCTCCTCTCATGCTTTTGCTTGCACTTCCTCTTTTCCTGCATTCTTACACATCCCCTTCCTTCCTCTGTTTTCTCCTTGTCTTTCTGTACCTTTCAGTTCTTCTCTGCCTTTGCCTTAAGCCTGGTTGTGGCCCTTGAGGGCTCTGCCCGTCCTGCTGACAACACCTGGAGCAAAGTGTGTGCTAAACCTGTGTTCTGGGCGGTAGGGTATCAGATGGAATCCCTGACTTGTGGCGACTCGAGGATCCCGTGGAATTTCTCGCTGTGGTGTTAACTGCACGATCTGGCCCTGTGCCCTCCGAGCTATTGCTTTGGCCTCCTGCAGTCCCTTGTCTAGAGTGTCAATGGAAGAGTCATCTCTCATGTCTTCAAAGACTCTTCCACTGATTTGCCCCAGTCAAGGCCATTGCTAGGCACCAATTTCCCATTGGCTGTGGCCTCTGGAGTCTCTCTCCCTAACCACAGTCATTTCCGGCATTTCCCCAGTGAACTCAGGCCATCCCCTGGCTGCCCAGGTCACTAACTGGAGAGGTGCACCCAAGCCTATCTTCTGAGGGACAATACATGCTCTGAACCTGTTCTTTGCTCCGTTTCCCTCTTCCTTCCTACCCAAACAAGCTAGTCTTCCATCCTATTTTCCCGGAGCCTCCCTGTCTGTTGGTGGATAGCTATGTAGGCTGAGTAACTAATCCACATTAAAGGGATACCACTTGCAAATGATGGAGAGTTTTCCTCAATTCTCTCCCCAAAATTTTACTCCTCGAGCACAAATAATAATCCTCTACTGAGCGATTAGCATGTGCCAAGCACTTATATAGGTGTTTTACATGTGGCTTATTTAATATTCGTAACAAATCTGTAGGTGCTCTTGGTGCTATTAATATCAGCCCCATTTTACAGACAAAGAAAGTGAGGCAAAAGGAGGTTGCATAATTCATCCCAAGTCACCCGGAGTAAATGACAGAGCCAGGATTTGATTCCAGGCATTTTGGTCCTTGAGCATCTGCTCTTCCCAATACCCTTACTTCTTGGCAAGCCTACCTCTCCCCCCTAGTAGGATCATGTTGCTCTGCTACTTACCTTCAAAATACCCTCCAAGGCTAGATGCTGAAGCTGGAACCAACTGGATAGCAAACAAGCCCTACATAGTCTGGTCTCCACACTATTTTTGAGGAATTTGCCTCTGTTTCTCTGCCCCACTTGCTGATGTTTGGAATGTCCATTCTCTTCCTATAATGCCAACTCTCCTAAGTCTACCTTCAGTCATGCTATTACCCCTGCATGAATGTCTTTTCCCATGCTCTCTGACTGGAAAACCCTTGCTCATTCTTTGAAACCCATCTCAAAAGTCTTGTCCTCTTTGAGGCTACCCTCCAGGCAGATAATTAAGTATTTATACTTTTTTGCTCCCAACTACTTCGTCATGTATGTGACATTGTGCAAACTAGCTTGGGGGGAAAAAATGACTTTACATATCGTGGGGCTCCAAATATATAGACAGGGTTCCCGTTTGCTTGTTTGCTCTCTTTCTCTCTGCTGCCACAAAAAGGCTCTCTGGGCATGGCGGGCTGGTGGCTAGGGGCAGCCCGAGACTCACAAGCCTATTGGTTTAGCAATTCTAGTAAAGAGAATGCTTTTTCTCTAATAGCGTTAGCAGAAAGGTCACAGAGAGTGTTCTAATTAGCCTGGCTTAGCACACTTGTCCAACCCTAAACCAGTCACTGAAATTGGGGGGAGGGGGGACTTAGCATTTAACATCTGTTTTCTATGACCATCCCGTTTGTAGAAATGCTACCGGGAGAAGATACAATGGTCAGCCTATACTAAACAAAAACTTTATACCACAGGGAACTGGCTTCTTTATTTAAATCAGGGAGCAAAAGATGCTGGGAAGATCAAAGATTTCCATGATATTCTACCCATAGTCTGGCTAACATTTATAGTACTCTTTTTCATATAGACTATTCCCCAAACACTTTCACTATGAGCTCTTCCACTAATAATCAAAGGCACATTATTCAAAGCAAACAATCAGAAAGTCTGTCTGATTACCATGTTCACCTCCATGTTCAAGACCTCTGCTCTCAGTCCAAGCAAGTGAGGCTCTTAATGCTATAGGAGCCTGCGAAATTAACCACCCAACACACTCCACATATAGTGGTGGGGTCAAACAAGTTAAACATGCCAGGAACCACTATTTGGAAACTACCTATGATGGTTACTACTCTCAAACATGTATCGTATCCTGCCAGACAGGGATTGCAAAGATTCCTACCCATCAGTAAAGTGGCTTCCTAGACCCGTTACTACAACTGCCCTGGTTCTGTCCTCTGGGAAGATCATCCGTGTCCATTGCTCTTCAAAATCACATATGTGAGAATATTCGAGAATATTCAAAAATATTCTTTTCCTTGGACTTAACTGCCATAGTATCCCAATCCTTATTGATGAAATTTTAGGGGATAAGAAATTGCAGACCTAGACCTTGTGAACTGAATACCATAAAATTTCACTTGGCCACTGCACAATAAACTTTCTAGAAAACCCATAGATTCGTCATTTAAATCAGAGAATTTGTCAAGGCATGGTTTCTGAATCTGGGTTAGGGTCATGCTTTGTCTATCTGTCTCTTAGTGAGGGGTCCCCTCACAGCCCTCGACTTAAATTGTTCTCACAGGGGCACCTGGGTGGCTCAGTTGGTTAAGCGTCCAACTCTGGGTTTCAGCTCAGGTCATGATCTTGCATTTGTGGGATCAAGCCCCGAGTCGGGCTCTGCACTCAACAGGTAGTCTGCCTGAGATTCTCTCTCTCTTTGTCCCCCTGCCCCTCCCCTTCCTCCCTCTCTCTCTAAAATAAATTTTTTTAATTTAAAATTTTTATTTATTTATTAATGAGAGACAGAGAGAGAGAGAGAGGCAGAGGGAGAAGCAGGCTCCCAAGGAGCAGGGAGCCCAATGCGGGAGTCAATCCCAGGACCCTGGGATCATGACCTGAGCCGAAGGCAGACGCTTAACCATCTGAGCCATCCAGGCACCCTAAAATAAATAAATATTTAAAACTATCTTTTTTTCTCAAAGCAGAGCTCTCTCCTCTGTGCTCTGAGATGATCCAACTGACACCCAAGCTAGGACCTTTCTTACAACACCTTTCTAAGAACTGTGAAAAGTGAGCAAGAGGGGGAGGTTGTAGGTGTGTAGGGATAAGGAGCATACGGAAACTCTCTTTACCTTTCATTCAATTTTGCTTTGAGCCTAACTCTTTAAAAATTAAATTAAGCTTACTAATTTTTAACAGTAAAAATAAATTCCAAGATGCTCACATTTTTCCACAAAACCTTCCAAAATTACATTTTTTCAGCATATTCGTGTATCAGGAAAGAAGCAATGACATCATAAGAGGCTGCTCTGCTGCCCCTTAGTAAGTATTGTCAAGTTCTTGGTCAGAGGTAGGAGACTCTTCACTGTCCCACGCTCTACCAGGACTCAGCCAATTCCATCTTTTAGCTTTGGTTATCTGCCACTCCCAACTCCTGGCACCAATTTCTGCATCAGTTGGGGTCTTATGATTACAAGCAACAGAAGCAGACTCTAGCTAACAACAACAATAAAAAATAACAAACAAAAAAAACAATAAAAAATAACAACAACAAAAGATACAAGCATATAAGAGAAATTCAGGGATGAACTCAAAGTCCCACACAGGCCTGGCCTCGGGAAGCACAGAAACAGGGTAGTTCTATGAATCTTGATGGTAGGGAGTAATGGGCCATCATTTCTCCAGAAGGTTGCCATCAGAGGGAAACAACTTCTGTTATCTGCCCTGTGCCATTGAGCTCATGACTCAAACCCCTGGCAAAGAATGTGACTGACTTGAGTCACATGCTCATTCCTGAAGAAATCCAGGATGTGGCAAGAGATGGGGGGAATGGAATACTTTCTCTCTGATTGGCTGAGTCTCAGGCTTGGGCCCAAATTTGAGGTTGATAAAACACAGGGTCATGGTCAGAATCGATTCTCTACCACAAAGAGAAGTTGTGACACCAGAGAAAAGGGAAACAATGACGGGAGAGCCAACGTAATAAATTCCCACTACAATATCAAGTAGAGTCCTTATTTCTTTGCCTCTCATTTTGTTGTTTATATGTCTAGCACTCTTACCAGACTTGATATTGTTTTGAACAATGTCCCAACGTCTATTTGAAAATCAGATGCATAGCACTTTCTCCGTACATATTTTCTAACTGCTAACTTAAAGTATTATTCATTTAAGACATACTAACAGGGATCTTCTAGTAACACTGCTGCCCCCCATCCCCACCCTTTTAAGAGGTGATATAAATGGCAGATAACACTTTTGCATAAGTGGTCCATCAAAGCTCATCAAATCACTCCAACTGTTAACTCTAAACTTAGAGTAGAAAGGAAACTTAAGAGTTCGGTTTCCATGAAATCTTGCCACTTGCAACGACATGGATGGAACTAGAGGGTATTATGCTAAGCGGAATAAGTCAATCAGAGAAAGACATGTATCATGTGACCTCACTGATATGAGGAATTCTTAATCTCAGGAAACAAACTGAGGGTTGCTGGAGTGGTGGGGGGTGGGAGGGATGGGGTGGCTGGATGATAGACATTGGGGAGGGTATGTGCTATGGTGAGCACTGTGAATTGTGTAAGACTGATGAATCACAGATCTGTACCTCTGAAACAAATAATACATTATATGTTACCAAAAAAAAGATAGTAGGAAGGGAAAAATGAAGGGGGGATATCGGGAGGGGGAGACGAACCACGAGAGACGATGGACTCTGAGAAACAAACTGAGGGTTCTAGAGGGGAGGGGGTGGGGGGATGGGTTAGCCTGGTGATGGGTATGAAGGAGGACATGTATTGAATGGAGCACTGGGTGTTATACGCAAACAATAAATCATGGAACACTACATCAAAAACTAATGATGTAATGTATGGTGACCAACATAATAAAATTAAAAAAAAAAAAAAAGAGTTCAGTTTCCAGGGGTGCCTGTGTGGCTTAGTTGGCTTAACGCCCAACTCTTGGTTTCAGCTCAGTCCTGGGATCCAGCCGCATCAGGCTCTGTGCCCAGCAGGGAGTCTGCTTGTCCCTCTGCCCCTCCCCCTGCTTGTACCCTCTCACTGGCTCTCAAATAAATAAATAAAATCTTAAAAAGAAAGAGTTCATTTTCCAGTTCCTTTCCTCATCTTCACATCTCCCGCAAGCCACCCTGTACGTGTCACATTGAGAAAAGGACTTTTCCACAGTCTAGAGAGGGAGAATAACTGGATAGCATAGCCATTCAGAAGATGGGCTGTGGAGTCATAAGCCCCAGGCCTACATACGGACTACAGTCAGTGCATGAAATGGGAATAACATCATCTACTTCATGCTTGACATGAAGACTAAATCCAATAATGTTTGTAAGGTCTTAGCACAGTTTACCACATATGGTAAAACCCCATAAATAGGATAGCTTTTATTAAATCTGACCTGCCATTAGATTTGATATGTGAATATTTCCAGGGGATTTTTTTTTTTTTACAATAACTACAGATTATAAATAACCTAATAGAATAATCATGGTGGAATCTTTGCTACTTGGCTAGCTCTGATCCCATTAATGATGCATTATCGGCCTTATTAATGATCACCATGCTATCCCTTACACAAATATTAAGTTTTCCCTTTTAGCCCTAGGCCCTTTATTCCTGTGCTCATTAACTTTGTACTGTTATAAAGTCATTCTCTGTCACTCTTTATTCTCGCTCCTCTAGGTGATTTTATACTAATAAGAACTCCTTGCATTGAGCAAACTTGCCATGAATGTCATTTTACCTTTTGTTACAAGTTGGACGTGCTACTCCCATTAGGCTTTGAAAGAAAGCTCAAGATTGAAAGCATGCAGTTTGCAGAACTCCTACAATCACTAAATTTATCTACGCTCCCTATTTTTCTCTTTTCATTTCCCATTCTCTCTGTTCCCACATACCTGAGAGAGAAGCTGGACATCATGCCCACGTAAGGTTGATTCCCTGAGTCTCCAGGTCCTGGTGCTAGAGAATAAGAAGGCTGGCACCTGAGTGGCCCCTCCCTGGATTATGTCAATGCGGGACTCATTTGGGGCCCTCTGAAGACATCTGTAAGTATGCCAGGCCAACAAATTATTTAATCTCACTCTTCTATTATGCTATGTTCTAAAACTCTCTGGAATGAAAGGATGACATTTAAACCTAACTTCTCAGACCTCCTTGAGTGTTAAGCGCGTGTTTTATTATTATTATTAGTTGAACATACAATGTACATTCTTTTTCCAAACTTTAAAAATATTCACTCATCTATTCATTCAGTTAATACTGACTAAGCCTCTCCTTTGTTCTAGAGACAGAGAGTGAACAATGCAGATAATGGTCTGTACCCTTACAGCCATACAATCTAGTGTTGAAGACCAGTAATTAAATAAACAATTATAAAAGAAAGCAGTAAGCACTGCCATAGAAGACACTCAAGGCACCCTAGAAGCATGCAGCGGGAATCTTTAATATGATGGACAATCAGAGAAGACTGGGCTAATGAGTGAGATTTAGCTACATTAAAAGGAGCATGGAAGAAAAGAATAAAGGCAGAGTCAACAGGGCAGGTATGGACAAGGACCAGAAGTGATTATCTTGCACGGTGCTTAGCACATAGTAAATGCTCAGTAAACACTTGCTGAAAGGGACAGAAAAAGCATAGCATATTGGCGGGAATGGAGTAAGTTGACTCTACTAAAGAGTACAAATGGAGAAAACAGGCAAGATGGGGAAGAGCGGCTATAGGAACAGGCCAGACCGTGTAACTCAAAGAGCAATCGAAGTATTGCTTTTTTTTTTTTTTTTTTTAACACAACAGACAGTGAGACTGAGAAATGTAAAAGAAGAGAATGACTTGGATAGATTTTTACCTTAGGATTATCACTTTGGCTGCAGTATAGAGAGTATCCTGGAAACACTACAGGACAAAAACAGACCGGTGAGAAGTAAATGGAGTAATCCAAGCACAAAAGAACAGTGGCTGGGACTAAGGTTGATAGAATACTGGATAAATGTGAGCAATATTTAGGGTCGTGTGAAAATATCTTTGAGACACTGGATGAGAAGGACTCGCTACGGAAAGGGACGGAGGAGGAATCTCACATTCCTAGCCTGGACTGTGGTGTCGTTCGTTGACATAAGTAACATGTGAGAAAAAACAGGTTTAGAACAATAGATAATTTGCTCTGTACTGAGTTGGAGATGTCTGTTTAACATCCAGAGATGTCTAGTAGGCAAGTGGTGAAGTAGGTGTGAAGTCCAGAAAAGATGTGAATGTTGGAAAGAAAGATTTGGAAGTTGTGTGAATAGGAATGGAAAATTAAACACACTGAAATGGACAGGATCACATTGAGGGGATCGATCCAGGACCGATCCTAAAGACCTAGGCAGATAAAAAAAAATGAGAATGCAAAAAAAAAAAAAAAAAATTCCAAGAGGAATGGCCAGAGAATAATGGGGAAAGCAGGAGTCTATGACACCACGGATGTTAGTGAGGAGAGTGTTATAAGATAAATGAAGCTATCATCAATATCAAATGCTGCCCATGGGTTAAATATGATTATGCCTAGAAAGTGTATATCCAATGAATTTTGGAACAAGCCTATCTCCCGTGACCCACAAGAGTAGGTTCACAAGGGTAGTGGGAGTAAAACACTGACACTTTAGGTGGAAGAATAAGACGAGGGGAAGGAAGGAAGGAAGGGAGGAAGGAAGGAGGGTAGGTAGGAAAACCACAACGTAGACTTATTTCAGGAAGATTTGCTGTTAAGAAAAAAGAAAAAGGAAAGTCAGTCATCAAAGGGGGATATGGCATCAGTGGGAGGGGCTCAAGAATAATTGGAAAGAAACCACCAAATGGAACAAAGTTAAAGATGTGAAAAACAAGGCGCACAATGAATAGATGGAGAGCTCTGGAAAAGTGAAAACTCTGGGAACAAAGGGAGGGGAATCTATTTGGGAGATGGGAAACACATTTCACAGAAACAGGGGGAGAACAAAATGGGCAGAGATGCAAGTGTGGGCACAGAGATGGGAGACCTGGGTGATGGCTTCCAGTTTTCTCTGTAAAAGACACAGGAGTGTCCTCCAATGAGAGTTAACAGGAAGGTGGGGGGGGGGGACAGGAAGTTGGAGGAGAATGGAAGTTGGAGGAAAAAGAGCACATTGGGAACACAGAGAAGGATAACAAGGTGACATTGGGAGCCCAGTAGAAGTGGGAGATCTTAAAGATGCGTTTAACGGTCTTCAGACGGTCCAACACTTTACCAACGCTAAATAGCACGAGCACAGAGAGACACTGGGATGGACCCACTCGTATTACTCTCCCAGCTTCAGAAGTCAAATGCCTAGTTCTCTCCTGGGCTTACAGGAAGGAGTCAAATCTATTAATTTAGACAAATTCATGCAAAATGGACATATTACTTAAAATTACTACGGCCCCCAACACCATGAAAGAAAGAATAGAAGCATCGGGGGGTGGGCTAACAGTTGAAACCTAAATTCTAACCGTAACTCAGCCCCCAACAGCTATGCCTCCTTCATGCAATCACCGGGTCTCAGTTTCCTCATCTGTAACATGAAAGGGCTGTATGCGACATTATCCTCCAAGTCAGCGATCAAAGTTTCTGTGAAAACATTGTTCCTCAGCTACATCTGGTGGAAGGGTATCTCTACAACATCACCCTAAAAAGCCCATTTCACCAACAGCAAAACGGAGGGAGATACTCTCTTTTATTAGAGAAGAAAGATCCCCTGACTATCTCCAAACCCATACTCCATCCACAGTCAAAAACACCCTCAGATTAGGCTTACAAAATGAAAGATCTATAAAATCTGTGGAACGATCCAGAAAGCAGTTTGATTTGTTGGCCTATCAGAGAGAACACACAGCATCTCCTGAACAGTGTGAACTGACTGATCTGTGATGTCACTTCCCAGATCCACAATAAAAATCTTCTGCAGACAGGGAAAGACGTGTTGGGGGACACAATTAACAAACCTTTGTGTAACTCTAAAAAAAAAAAAAAAACCTTTTTAGAAATAACTTTCCTAAAAACTCAGGCCAGAGAGCAGAAGGAGGAATTTTCTTTCATTTTCTTTCTCTGCCAAATGAGTAATTTCAGAACAACTGCTGAGTGCTGAACAATAAGACATTCAAGGACCAAAACGAGAGAGTCATTTTTTTCACAACACCCTCGGGTAGCTGTTCACTGTCTCTGGCAGACAAAATTATTTTCCAGCCGGCTCCTGCAGGACCATCTATAAACAAATTAGAAATTTCAAAGGGTTTGTTTTCTGCCTTCTGGCTGCCAGTAGGGGCCCTTCCCTTTGTATCCTTCATATGAAAAAGTAATTTAACAAAGAAAAAAAGAGAGAGTGCACCTCGGTTCAAAACAGACAAGCATGTACACTCTCTCCCACTCCCTACCCCTCATCTCCCTCTGTCCATTGTCATGTTTGGTCAGTTTGCTGTCAAAACAACTTTTATTTATGCACTTTTCAGTCCTCTGGTGCTCCGGGAGCTTGAGAGACAAGCTGTTTTCCTACAGCAGTTCCATCCATCAGAAGAAAATGGAAAATGAGCACTGATTTATGGCCGATTCTCCTTAACACAGCAGCAGCGGGAAACGCCCACCCAGCTATCAAGGGAGGTAAAACTGCAAGGATGGCCATTGGCCACCCAGCTCAGATGCAGACCCAAGAAAGCACAGCCTCAAAGTAAGAGAGACCTGTGAACATTTTGCAGCAGCTTGTCAAGCAAGGCACCAGGCCATATTTTCAATGCAAAGAAAAAATATATCAAGTGTGCCTCATACCGAAACTGAACAGGAGTTAAGCTTAGTAGTGGGGGTACTGTTAAAAGTTAGCTCTTCCCTGCAAAATATCCTAGCTGATTGCAAGTACCAGCTATTCGGAGAGAAGCAGCACATTATATTCCCCATGAGAAAGCTAACAAAATCGGTCCCCCGCTTATGCATAAGGAGCCGGACCTAAGGAGTAGGGAAGCTATATGTATAGGGACGCAGCAAACGTGCCTGGAGATGGGGCCAGCCGGTGAGGGTCCCTGCTCCTGGTTTTATGTGGCCCGAAGTCACCATATGGAGAACATGATGCTTTCCTGAGTTTTGGCATGCCAAGTCCATTTTCTCATTATTATCTGAGTTCTGATTCTTTGGGATTGATTTGGGGCTTGGCTGGCAATCAAGAGCTGAAGAACAGGAGGTTCACAAATGCAGCAATTTCTAGCGTGCTGATATGCTCTACTAATCATAGTTTAAGTGGCATGCCGAATCTAGACTGCTTTCTAGAGCCCCATTCAGAGGTTTGCCCTTGAAGGTGAAGAGGTCTTAAAAGCCTTCCTACCACGGTACATTTCATTTAAGGAAATTCTTGGCTCAGGAAAACCAATTTGAAACTCCTGGGAGTATGCCAAGAGCCAGAAAAATACTCTGGGGCTGAATGTGATTCTGTGTATTTTTTTCTCTCTACTTTGCATGCCTCTATTTCCAGTTCCCTGTGCGCACAATCTCTGGATTCTGCAGGTCAATTTCCAGCAGCCATTCCTGCCTTGGGGTCAAAGAAGGAATGAAAACCGGCTTGTAGAAGCAAAAATGTCAGAGCACTCAAGAGCTCCAGTCCGAAGTGCATGCGTATGCATGTGCGTGTGGACGTGTGTGCTTGCTGCTGGGGGAGACAGAGGTGAGCGTGCAGGACGCTAGTGAATGAAATGGAGGTGCAGGACAGAAAATGACACCCCAATTGGGCTGAGACTCAAGGACCACCCCAGAGCCTCGAATAAGCAAAAGTCTCAGAACAGCATTCAAACTGGGAGAAACAACACCCACTCAGGGTCCCCCGACGATGCTTTCCCTTACTCTCAAATATGATCTTCCGCACCGACCCCCAAATGCACGTGTGGGCTGCTCATTAAGGAACCACCACCATTTTCAATTCATTTACTTTTAAAAATCCCTCCACTTGAGATGTATTCCTCATGTGGATGCCTTGAGCGAGAGGAACTCATCCCTTTCTGCACACGTTAAAGAAAAGCATAATCTTGGAAGTATAGAAAAGGAGTCAAATTTCAACGAGAGTATTTATAGTACTCGGGCTGAGATGGTTGACCTAAGTTCAAATGACTAATAGAGAACAGACAAATACCATTTCCTTCCCTCCAAAGACATAAAGGAATACAGTATTGTGCTGAAGACAAGATTTAATAAGGGTAAACACACCCGTCATCTAAGGAAGAAGAAATGTAAACCACACAGGGAGCCTAGCTAGTATATTCCATACCATACAGGAGTTTTACTAATTGTTTATTTCCTTTACCAGATGGGCCTTTTAAAATTTCCTCTCTGTGTATCTTAGTTCTAATAGCAAAGCCACCTGAATAGCTAGCTTTGGTGCCTGCATGGCCCATTCCTGGATCTTGGCCAGACACCGTCTGTGCAGGGTTAACACCAGCCTTGAGCAGCCCTCTGCCCTGAGTCAGGTTATTAAACAGGAACATTTGGCTCATAATTTGTTCTCATGTTAAGTAGATTGCAATAACTCAACTGTCCAGGATCTGTTTATCAACGCTCTGTGGCTTTCAGCAGCAAATATTTTATAACCACTAAGTGGATGTTCGGACCACTCATCAAATGAAAATCTCCTGTACTCAGAGCTGGTTTTATCATCACAACCCAACAACTGGAAAGCCCTGGAGAGGTAGTAACCCTGCCCCAGAGCCTATCAGGCTTAGCCAGATCTTCATCTGGGGGAATTCTCTTCCACTAACAGACTTTAATAGAAGCTGGCCCACCCCCACAAGAGGCTCTAACATTTCAGGGATTCTTCACTGGCCTCTCCTGTCCTAGTAAATTGTCATTTTATCTAGGTTTACCGTCTCCTTTATATGCATTCGAACGGAAGTGAAATGACGTGTGTGTAATAAAAGGGATGGAAGTGAGAAAAGATGGGGATAGGAAGAACGCAAGGGAAGGAAAGGATAAGGTAAAGGAAAGAGAGAAGAGATCAGGAAGGGAGAAGTGAAAAAAGAAAAAGGCAGAGAAAGAGATCCTACTACAGTCCGCATTAAGTTGACACTGCATCCATAAAACTACACCACTGGAAACAAATGGAAGGAACCATTATTGCCACCAATGTGCTTTCTTCATAATAATCTGGTTTTTATTAATGAGCTGCAGTGGTTCTGGTAGTTCTCACTTAGCGTATAAGATATTATCTCCAAGATGAAGGTACACAACCGTTCAACTGTCGGATATTGATATTGGCCACTTGTCAAAGAACTAGTAATGACACCAGATCCATTGACCTGTCTGCCCATAAAGAACCTGTGAGATAATATAATGTCAAAAATAATGCCAAGAACTGAAAGTTAACATTCTTCCTTTTCATTAGTCAATGAAACGAAGCATGGTGAAAAAAAGGCTTGTGATTCAATTTTTTGAAACAAGCTCCTTAAATTTCTCAGTTACATAAACAAATGAATTCCCTGTATCGGTCAAGCTTCTTTAAGTTGGGATACTGTTGCTTGCAACTGAGGAATACTGAATAGTACTGATATTGTACTAGGAGTAGGGTACTGTGGTTGGCTCAGCCTAGATCACTTTGCCCACTGAGAATAGGGCAGTCACTGAGGGACAGCTCAGTCACTGTAGAATAACAGCCTCAGAGGTCTACCCTGGGAGAATCATTTATCCAAAGAAATGGGGGTCACTGATAGAAGATGACAAAAGAATCCAAAGCAGATGAAACAGACAACTACTGTCCTGAAAATCTTTCTCCTCCACTCCATCCCTATTTTCTGTGGGTTACGATAGGCACATTAATTACAGAGTATTAATCTCATCACTATGACAACTACTGAGAATCTCACAGAGAAAATGATTTACAATCAGAAGAGAAATAAAAAGATGATGAGAGGAAGTCTTTCATGAGCAAATGATTTTTAAGCTGAAACCCAAAGGGTAAATAGGAGTAAGACAAACTGAAGAGTAGAAGCCTGTGAGGGTGAAGGGATCCTAAATGTGAAGTCTCTTAATTCTAAAGAATTTGGGAAATGCTACTCTAATTCATATACAGAAAGGAACAAGAGGGGTTGCTCAGTCACTTAAGCGTCCGACTCTTGGTTTGGGCTCAGGTCATGATCTCATGGGTTGTGGAATTGAGCCCCGAGTCGGGCTCCACACTCAGTGGAGAGTCTGCTTGGGATTCTCTCTCTCCTCTCCTCTATCCCTCCCCTCACTCATGCTCTCTCAAATAAATAAATCTAAAAAAAAAAAAAAAAAAAAAGGAACAAGACACAGAAACTCCCACCCTAACAGCAACAAAAGGTTGAAAAAGCTCCGGAGTCAGAGTTTTTAAAAAACCCATTAGGAGAGAACACAAAGAAACCTGAATGGACTCAAATCCAAAGTAAGGAAACTTTTGTAGAAGAAAAAAGATTTAGCATTGCTCTCATATGTGGCAGAACCACAGCGGGAGGAGGAATCCACTTAGAGACTAGTAGCCAAAATTCTAAAGGCCTTTTAATAGCCTCATGTGAGAAGCAAGACAGATCACAATCCAAAGGAGCCTCAACAAGCCACAAAGGTCTCTAGCCACTCACCATGTCTTTTCTGTGTGTCCTCACTGAGTGCTCAGGAGTAGTGGACTTAAAAGAGTAGGGGTAGGGAAGTAGATCAGAAAGAGATATGCCTTGAGATGGTATCTATCTATTTATTATGGATATGTGTGCATACATACACACAGATATTTGTTTTATATAATATGTACTGTACACATATATATTTCCTTATATTACATGACATTATATTTTAAATTATATATGTGCACAAACATAAATACATGATTTTTAAAAAAAACGATTATGGTATATGAAATGAGAAGAACACAGTGTGGGATGGGATCAAGCGAATTACTTTATTTTAAGGTTCTTACCTGTTCATTGAAGTAGATGACAACTTAGAAATTCATATTATACACTCTAAAGCAATTACTAAAAGCAAATTTAACATAAGAGATTATACAGACAACATACAGGGCAAAATAGAATAAGATAAATGCAATTCACTCAAGAGAAGACAGGAAAGGAGAAAGAGCAGAAAATAGAACAAATGGATTAAAAAGAAAACAAACATTCACACGGGAGACTTAAATCCAACTATACTGATAATTATATTAAATGTAAATGAACTAAACATACTTACTAAAAGGCAGAAATTATTAGATTAGATTAAAAAAATCAAGACCCAACTTTATGTAGTTTATAAGTAACATTTTAATCACAAAACACAGACGGGTTGGAAGTAAAACAGTGGAAAAAGGTAAAACATGTATGGTAGAAAGTCCAGAGACAGCCGCCATCAATCCTACCTTGCCTAGACAAGCATGCTGCTCCTCACATCAAAAGATGCAATCTTATTTTCCTCCCCGTGGAACACAGGCTGGCTTTGGTGACTTGTTTTATTTATATAATATAACAGACATGACATTCTGGGACCTCTGAGGCTACTTTTTCTAAACCTTGCTGCTTCTGCCTGATGTTCCTGCAATGCTGACTTTTTGGATGTTCCTGTTGAGAAACCAAGCACCACACAGTGAGAAACCTGGGGCTTCTTTTGTGGAATGAGCAAAAGGGGTGAAATGGGGCAGGAATTATACTACAGGAGATCTCCCCCACATGGAGAGAATACCTGGAATGGCAAAGAAAGATTTCTCCATAAAATTCCTTACCACTGGGATTTTTCCTTAACACATTGTGCCTAACAATGAAGTAGGTGGTCAGTTGAAGGTAGAGGAGAAGGGTGGGGAACTATCACACTGGGGATAAGAAAAGACATATATCAGTACACCAGAATGATCTTCATGAGGTCATTCCCCCAATACCATTCACATTTGGGTAACCTCCCAGGACCATTGGAGAGCAGTACTGATCCCCCTGTAAGAACACTTTAAAATGAATTTCAATAATGTAGTAATTATCTTCAAAGCCCCTCTGCATCCAAAGCTCAAAACCTATTTACTGTTCTACTTCTCACCCTAAATAATGTCCAGACACTCCGTCTGACATAATATATGAGAGTTAGTAGTAACACTAAGTGATAACATGAAAATGTCCAATAAAAAATGCATAAAGATACTCCAATAATAAAATGTCAACACTGTAGAGATGATACAGATTTTAATATATATACCCTCCCATTATCACATCACAATTCAAAAGCATTACATTGCAAATATATTAAAGTCCAAATCAAATCATTTTGTCCTTGTGTGTAAAAATTTTTGACAGGTTGAAGTTCAAAGGCATGAAGGTTAAAAATCAGGGTTTTTTTGACCTAGTGAGTTAACAGTCCTATGTCTGAAATTCTTAAAGTTCAAATTTCATCCTCTCTAATTTAGGATTCTTTCATCTTTCAGGTAGAGGAGTTCTTGATGCCTCAGGAAAGTAGTTCCTTCAGCAGCTTCATCTTGGGATGTTTCTCTTTTTATTGGGTACAGTTTCTTCTATATATCAAAAGTGGTATTAGTTCAGTGCCAAGTCTCTGACTCCATCCCACAGATTCTGAACCCAATTCTAATATACAGAGAATACCAGCTGGGTGTCCTGCAACTCAGCTCAATTCTGACACTAACTACCAGGAGACAAGCAGCAGATTCCACAGGTCTCATAAGACCACCCTCCACTTCAGATGCCAGTAGCAAGTCTAGGTTGTTACCTGCACTTCTGCCTGACCAGCTACAGACCACAGGTTCCTATGACCTCTCCTTGGGTTCAATTAATTTACTAGAGCCGTTCAAAGAACTCAGGAAATTCATTTACTCACTAGATTACCAATTTATTGCAAAGGATATCAAAGGGTGTAACTCTAGAACAGTCGAATGGAAGAGATGCATACAGCAAGGTAGGGGGCAAGAAAACAAAGCTTTCATGCCCTCTGTGTGCATGACACTCTCCAAATCTCCACATGTTCGCCAATCTGGAAGCTCTCCCAATCCCATCCTTTTGGTGTTTTATGGAGGTTTCATTACATAGACAGGATCGATTAAATTATTGCCCACTGGCAATTGATTCAACCTCTAGCTCCTCTTCCCTCCCCAGAGGTCAGGGGGTGGGACTCAAAAGTCCAATCCTCTAATCATGTGGTTGGCTCCACTGGCAACCAGCCCCCAGACTTTGGCGCTTTCCAAAGTCATCTCATTAATATAACAGAAGACAACTTTATTGCTCTCATCACTTAGGAAATTCCAAGAGTTTTATGAGCTTTGTGCCAAAAATAGGGATGAAGGTCAGACATATATTTCTTATTATAAATTGAAGGATCACAATCCCTTTCCTAAGATACTGAACATTTAATGTGATACAGAAGATAATTATAGCCCTGGCTCCACAACCATCAAATTGAGAAAACAAGGTGATCTCTAGCCTCTAGAATAGTTACTGCAGGCAAAAGTATAGTCTGACAACCCATTTTAAGAGTTACTGAAGGTCATAGAGCAAAAATTCAATGATGTCTGAGAGAAGGAGAGTAGATAGGTTAAGTCTTGGTTCACCATCACCACATGCCATCAGTTGATGCCTACTATCCCAAACATATCAACTGTGAATGCACAATCAATTGGGTAATACCTTCCAGTAAAGTATTTATTTGGCACTATTCATTCACCATCTCTGTGATGATCTCTCTTAACTTAATGTCTCATTTCTCAGAGTACATCTGAGATACTGTTGCTTACCTACAAAGTTAGGGAATTTGAAATGACGGGAATCCAATCACCAGGTATTGTTTTAGGTACCCATTGTATCTAACTACTTAGTTTCACTTGTCCTTTTGCCTTCTGTCTGAGGGTCAGGTTTGTCTCATCATACAGACTCCCCATTTTCTTATTAGAAAGCACTCCTGAGCTTGGGCTGCTATCTTTGCCTCTTGTGCTAGAATTTCTTAGGGAAGAATTTCACCTCCCCACTGAATATACGCAGCTAGAAAAGTACTCTTGACTGGTTATCTACTTGCAAAAGAATCAAGTCAGACCCCTTACCTCACACCATACACAAATGTTAACTCAAAATGGATCAAAGATCTAAATGTTAAGAGCTAAAACTATGTGCCAAACAAAAGAAGCCAAACACAGTAGGCCACATATTATATGATTCCTTTATATGAAATGTTCAGAATAGGCAAATCCAGAGAGACCAGTAGTAGATGAATGGTTCCTGGGGGTTGAGGGGAGAGAGGAATAGAGAGTGACTGCCAGTGGGTGTGGGATTCTTTAACAGGTGACTAAAATGCTGTGGAATTAGATAGTGGTGATGGTTGCACAACCCCATGACTATACCAAAATCCACTGGATTGTCCACTTCAAAAGGGTAAATTTTATGGTATCTGAATTACATCTCATTAAAAAAAAAAAAAGCCTTTCAACATATTTTTGAACCAAAGCTGCTGCTTATACTTCAGAATCTTTAGCTCCTAGAGCCTAGTGAGCACCAATACCATAACCATAGCCTTAAGATGCTGTCTTTCCTCCTCCCGTAAATTCACCTGACACCTTCTCCTGAAACCAGCTGTATCTGGGTTTACAGAACAACTCCAAAACTAGTTGCTTGATATGGTAACTACTTATTTAGCTCAAGATTCTGCAGGCTGGCAAGGTGAGCTAGGCTTAGCTGACTTCTTTTGGTCCTGGATGGCTTCCTGTACCTGTAGTCAACTTCTGGGTCAACTATGGATGACCTAGTCTAGAACAGCCACAGCAAGGTGGGTCATTTACGTTCACAGGGTTGCGCATTCTCCAGCTAGGCTGGGATTCTGTCATGGAGGCAGGAGGGTGCTAGGGGAAGAAGCACACTGTCACTTCCATTGCATTCTACTGGCCAAAGCAAGTCAGAAAGCCAGCTGAGATTCAAGGGAAAGGACATAAATATCACTGCTAGATGGGAGAAGGTGCAAAGACAGATTGTAAGAGGAGTGGATTCAGGAAAGGGCAAAGGATACTGGGAAGGTTTGTAATTTATCACTTCCTAGAGCAGAAGTTCCAAGACAATAGCTATGCAATGTGTCAGAGCAGGATAACAGATAGTTTCAGGAGGGAATTTCTAAGAGAAAAAAAAAAGGAATTGATAGACAACTTCATGTGTTAGAGTAAATTGAAAGGAGTTTTAAAAGTTCTTTCAAAAAGTGCTAGTATGGATTACAGGACCACAATTTCTTTAAGGATTAGGTGGGTAATATAATAGCGTGGAGTGGCCAAAGGTAAGTAAGCAAAAAATGGGCTGCAGAGTGCATGCCCAGCTTAAAACATTCAAATGAGTATTTCAGGAAACATAAAAAGGATTTCAAAAATATTAAATACAATATAAAAGTCGTTGTATATATGGTCATATTTACATATTTACCTACTTACATATTTACATGGTTATAATAATCCAAACACAATATTAATTTAACCACCAAAAAATGTAATGCACGTACAATGAGAGAATAAGGTACAGCTCGGTTTATGTTTTGTGGTCAGGATATGGGGTACAAGTTGGGGGATCAAAATCCAAGGATCAATAGCATAGTCAGACTTCTCAAATACTGCTGGAAGACATGGAGCTGTGTTTTTGATTCACTCAGAAAGTCCCAAGATGCAAGCTAAAAAGTTGGGATGTAAAACTAAGCAGTGAATGTTAGCCACGTAGATTGTCTTATAGATTAGTATGCTATATACATTTAAGAATAAGTTTCTTTGAAGAGATCTGGGCAAAGTAGTACAAAGTTTAATTCAAAATGTGTGCTAATTACATTTAAATAAACATAGGGAAAACAGTTTTAGGATTTCCAATTGCACATGGTCAATCCTTGTGGCTACCATTAAAAATAGTAGTTAACGTAGCCACAGAATAATAAATGATGTTGAAACCTCAAGGTTTATTGGAAAGAGTTCCAAGATTTATCAGTATTTGCTTGAAATGACTCTTCCCCTTGAGCATGAGTTTGAAATCATTACAGGACAATTACCCTTCTCCTTTAAGAGAAATCTGGTAACTTCATATTAACTAGGGCCTTCTAACTTAAGGATAACCTTGGACTTCATACTGAGAAAATTAGTGTGCATAAATTCATACAGTCTATAGCAGTAGAACATAAAGGGAAACAAATTCCTGAATGATGAAATAATCTCTTCATCCTCTAGTACAGGTCTAGGAACCTATTTTTAGTTCAGAGACTTCATAATTTTTATAAAATAAGATCACCCATAAATCTTCCCTGTCAGAAAACCAACAGTAATTGACAGAGCTTTTTGGATCCTGGCTTCCTCAGAGCAATTCTCTTTCATTTTCTGAAAACCACATCCCAAAGTTGCTCCTCAAGGCCAATTAGATTGATGTATTGGCTGGTGGGGATGGGTAACCTACAGAATGAGGAACTGGCCAGAGCCATTGTTCCCACAGGCTTACTCGTGAGGCACATCTCAGTACCATACAAGGCTTCACTGTGTAATAACCTCATTTTAAAGAGCTTGTGGATAATAAAATACCTTTCAGGGGTAAAACCACTGTGTCCTGTTGAGCAGACCCTAAATTCAGAGCCACTGAGAAACCAAACATTTCTTCTGTGATTTTTGAGGCCCATGACAAGGAATCAGCCCAATCCTTAATTTCTGGCCTTGGTGTCTCAATGCTCACGTCAAAATTCTAGAAGGGCAGTTGGGGATTGGGGGGTGGGAACTTAATTTCAACCAAACCTTTTAATAGTATTAAATTACCTTGGTATGGATATACTTCTATAGACACACAAGTAGAAGAAAACAAATTTGAAGATTAAAGGCAAGTTTTTAATTTCTTCATTTAACAGAGTGGACATGTGTTGTGTTTCTACTAATTAGTGAAGAGGCCTGGACAAGATACTGAGAGTTTGCTAAGATGAGAACTTTCAGTGTCCGGCCATAAAGATCTTACTCTAGCCATGGAATCGGGTGTTTTACCACGATTTATAAACTCACGTCCTGAAGGCAAATTTGGTCTATAGCCCTGCTGTGTTTACTTGTTTTGCTGAGTCTAATTTGAATGCTTCAAGCTCAGTGTGCACTGGCCAGCTCATTCTTTGCTGATTTACGTTTGGCCACTCCACACAATTGTACGACCCACCTTCATCCCTGAAGGACCTGACTTAGCAAGTCTGAGGTGAAAAAACAAACTCTACTGTATAGGAAATGAAATAAATGGCAAACAGTGTGTTGTATAGAGAGAAACATAGGCTTTTCATCGGAGACAGACTCATGAACGCTGGTTCTCCTACTCAATACCTATGTGATCTTCAGCAAGTTCTCCTATCTCTTTGACCCTGAATTCTCTTACCTGCAGATGGAGATAAAAATGCTGACAATGTGGTTGTGAGGATTAAACAAGGTAGTATTTCTCATCCACATGTGATCTGTCACATGGTGACATTGCTGTACAATTTGGGACCCATCCTTTCCCTCCCCTGCAGCAGATGCCCAGAGAATCTCAGAAGAATGATCCATCAATTCTGGCTGGGTGTCAGGAAACACTTCACAAAAGCAAGTGGTCATTTGAACCAGGCCATGAAGGATGGAAAGGAGATTATCTCCACAGGGTAAGAAGAGAACAACTCTGGAATGGGAGGTGCTGCTCATCATCCTACCATGTGGTACAAAGCACTGCTGGCTATATTTCTATAGCCCATCTGGGATGGAACAGAAAGCAATTCCCAGGGCCCTGGAGCTGAGATCTGGAGTGTGAGAGCTTATCAGTCCTCTCATGACAGTCAGGAAAGGGAGTATTAGGTCTATAGGTTTGGTCCCTACAGCCTAAGTATGTACAGATACTTCTGGAGAACAAACTCAGATGCCATATCTTATTTAAGTGATTTCTCCTAGGGCCCAGTGACAGGCAGATTCTATTTTACATTGTTCCTAGGATTACTAGAACATATCATGTAAGTGCTCCTGAGCGGTCTGGAACTTCCACAGCTAACTTCCCGAGATGAGAGAAGAGTCAGTTGCGAGACTGGTTGTATTGCGCGTGGGTGAGTAGGGAGGTTGATCTATGCAGTCTGTATAGTGTCTGAAGTAGTCATGATTTGTGCATGTTAAGTAGGACTAGAGCATTCCTGAGGGACTGGTTGCCTTGTTCCATCAGGCTATCAGTCTGTACCAAGTGATGATGAACATGTTTGCGGACAGGAAGGTATTTGGACAGTGCATTCGATATCTAAGTTAGAAAGCTGGAGCAAGTGTCTGAGATTAAGACTGGTGCTTCCAGGAGATGAAAATCCTCCTTCATGACAAGGGCTGCAGAAGTTATGAACATGGGGAGAATAGAGAGACGGTGAAGTTCAGAGTACGGAGTGCACCATTTAAGAAAGTACATGCACCCTCAGGACTACAGGAGGAGAGAGGATGTAAAAGCTAACATAAAGTCCATTGTAAGAGCTCCCAAAGGAGTACAGGGGTTAGGAAGAGGAGGTTCTCCCACCAGTGGCCTTGAGTAGTTTTCCAGTGGCCCACAGGCTATCTCTCAGACAGCTGACCCAAGCACTGTAGACCTGGTCTTGCCACACCACTGACACTTTTGCCCCTGCCTGGTGATCCATGCTGTTTTCAAGTACCCACAAAAGACCCAACAAGCAGCTTTTTGTATGGGCATATCATACATACCCACTCCAGTATGAGGATTAAGTTCTGTGGTGTGAGTTTGGGCCAAAGTCTAGCCTTGTAGAGGTCCTTGGAGTCCAGAGAACTAGAAGATTCTAATGCTCTGCAAAACTCATCAGACAGTTCTCTAACACATTTTCTAATTCTCTAGTCAAGGTGCTGATCCACTCTACTCAGGTGACCCTGTGAGAATGCAGAGTTCAGGGCAGAAAAGTCTACAAAATCTACCCCTTCAAGAGTTCATTCACAGCCTTGGCAACATCCCAATTGGGAAAACTGTCAAATAGGAGTATACTGTATTCAGAAATCTGGGGTCAACCCTGCATCCAGGCTCATCCTGTTAGAAGGTGCAAATCATCCACCACTCCACTTCAAAAAAAAACAGCATTTCATTGCATTCTAATCACTAAACGCTGGGTCTCCACAAAAATCGTTGTTTTTCCATCATATGTTGGGAAAATTGATGGACTCCCTCCAATCTCTCAGGAGTCAAGAGTGTGAACAGGCCTCCACTTCCAACATTTGAAAATCATCAGATGGCTACCCTGCTCCCTTTTTTTTTTTTTTCCCTTACCATAATGTTCTATTTCCTACATGCAGCACATGGGATGCAGCAATTGACTGCCACTGGATAATGAGCGGCTGGATCTGGAACCTTGTGTTAGCACATGGAACATTTAAATTGTTCTTCTCAGGGGATCCCTGATATGTCTATCAAGGGTTCCACTGGACTGAAACTGTTAGAGAGGCTCTAACAGAAACAGATCCTGGACAGATGAGCAACTCACATGGTTGTTGGTGGGTTACAGATATACCCATGGGAGCTTCATACAAAAATTCAAATTTTCAGGGTAGTCTTAAAAAATAAACATCTAAAAACAAAGGATCCACAGTCCCACATGGCAACAATCCACAGGACCTGAATTAACAAACTATGACCTTGACACTGGCATGTTTACTCCAATTACTACGATCTTCTTCACTCCCTGTGTACTGTATGGGCTACTTCCCTCATTTACATTGACATTTGCATATGTGAATTTAAAGAAAGAATAAAGAGGGAGTAGCCTGATAAAAGGAAGGAAGGTGTGAAGGATGAATTACTTAAAAGGATATACACTAAGCTGTGAAGCTAGAAATATAGGTTGGGATTACGATGGAATGGGCTATGGAAACCATCCTGAGCTACTGAGCTTATTCTTCAGGTCATGTTAAGACATGGAAGGCTTTTACTTAAGAGTTTAACAAAATGAACACTGCTTTAGAAAGATAACCTGTGAAGCAATGTGGAGGACATCACATAAAAATTAAAGACGAGAAGCAAGGAAGTTTTTACAGAAGAGTACACATCAGAAAAAAAAAATGGGAGTATGACCCATGGCCTTGCCCAGAGCGATGAAGAGGAGGAAAGGAATACTGGAGAGAGTTCAGAGATGTAATTGACAGAATTTGGAAGCCACCTGGCTGGATAAGAGGGATGAAATAAAGATAAGTATGATGATTTTAGCCTAGAGCCCAGGAGGAAAACATTAACCCAGGATGAGTTCAAGGAGAGGGCCAACTGGGAGAAAGAGGAACTCCAGAGGAATGTGTTAAAATGGGGAGGCGGGGAGGAGGAGACAAGTCATATAATATGGACACATCCAGCAAACGGAGCTTGGGAGAAAAGGAGAGATGGGGACTTGGGAATTATCAACCCAGGGACAATATGAGAAGCCAAGAACTAGGTCAGGTTGTCCAGGACAAGGAGAAGAGGGCCAGGCAGAGCCTGCAGGAACATTATAGTTAATAGACATGGTGATAGAAGAGCCTATAAGTGATCCTAATAAGAAAACATACAAGAGATGGGGATGGAGTGGGTACTTTGCGCTTCCAAATCTTCTTCCCACCCTGCTCCATGCTCGGAGGCTGACCTACGTGGGCTGCCTCCATGGGCTCCTTTGCCTACCAGCAATGGGGCTGATTGGGTGATTTGGCCACGGGGAAGGCTGGCTGAAATCAGAGGTGGGAAGAGAGTGAATTTGGAGTGTTTATTCCCCTTAGCTCTCTCCCTACTGGGTTGCCGCAGGTTAGCTATCTCTCTCTGAAGTCCACCCCTTCTGTTGGGTGTCCTCTCTCCCCATGTGGCAATTCTGCTAACTGTTCCCACCTTGCAGCCCTGCAGGTGCTCACCCCTCCCCTGTCTCTCTTCCCAGCCTACTGCCCCATCCTTGCAGGCTTCCCCCGCCTTTGAGAGGAGCCCCTCAATTAGACTCCCTTCAATTTCTCAGTATGGATGTGCCATTTGTTTCCTGCTGGTATCCAGCATGATTCAGGGGGTAAATCCGGGAGGCGGCAACATCCTGCAAGCCAGGACAGAAGAGTTTACATAAATGCTACAGACCACCTAAGGAGCTAAGAACCAAAAAGAAGCAGAGTTGGACTTTTGTTTTCTGAACACCGAAACAGGGTGGGCAGGAGGCAAGACGCAAGCTTTGGTGGAAGAAATGAATGGTGAGGGGAAAACAGAGGCATCAGAAATAGAAAATATTGCTCCAAAAAGGCTGGTGGTCTAGGAAGGCACGGGGATGAGGACACCAGTCTGAAGCAGAACTAATCTATGCCTTTCAAGTTAGGAAGAGTTGGAAAGATGGAAATAGCACCAACTGTCTTTTTTTTTTTTTTTTTGTCAATTGCTTCGTTGTCGCCTGATTCAAATGGTCTGCTTAAATTAGCAAATCACCTTCTCCTTCTCTCTGGATTTTCATTTGACAGCAAGGTTTCAAATAGGACCAGGAGACAAGTAAAGATGAAATGTCTAGTTCAGGCTTACCTCTCTGAGTCATTCCGGTGATTAATTATTTATAGGACACCATAAGCCACCTCTAGGAAAATGAGGATTCTTTATTGCTTGTTAAAAATATTTACATTTTCCTCTACCAGCTGTATATAAGGAATTGATATTTTCTGAATTGCTAAGTCAATAACATCTTCCTCGAGCCATCAAAGGATTTGACAAACCAGCAAAACATGAGCGCCTCTGCGGCAAATAAGTGGGAGGCACTCGGGCTGTCAAGCAATTAAGTGGACCTGAATAAGCTGATGTAATTAAGCCTCTTACTGCATAATTATCTTTATTTTAAATGTGTCTTTTGATAAAACATCTGTTCCCTGCTCCAGATATGAAAAGAAGGACCCATGCTCATGAAGAAAACAGAGCCTGTAAGGCCTTCACACATGTTGCCTGGGCTGCTCAGATCCACGGCAACAAATGTCATTTATTCCCTCTTTGCAAGCAAGAGGCAGGTGTCCTCACGCCCGTGGCCCACATTTGCCTGACCTCCGGGCTCACGGCAGCTGCCTGGAGCCCTGGGACACAGAGCAGTCCCTGGGTGCTGCAGGGACCCTCGGAAGCAAGGAGGCAATTAGCCGTAAGGGCTCCTGCCTCGACCATCTGCAAAGGACAACAATCAGATGTAGTCACCAAGTGAAGGTGGGGTATTGGTCAGCAGGATCCCCTCGGGGCCCCCCTCTCCAGGCAGCAGGGCGTGACCTCATCCCCTAAATCAAAGGTGAATGTGATTCCTGGAAACTGACTAATGAGGGGCAGGGATGCCTTGGTGTATTTCTGGATGGCATCTGTGTCTGTTCTCTGTTCTGCAGCGGAACTCCAGCGTGTCAATTTCCTACGTGTCAATTTCCTACCTTTGTCTGAAGCAAGGATTTCTGACCACTGCTAATTGATAGGCAAGGGAGAAAGTCACAGGCTTTAGCAGGAAATAGACCTGGTTTTCTAAGCTGGTGCTGCCCCTTGTGGGCCAGGTGACCAGCCACTTACTCGCTCCCAGCCTCAAATTACTCCACTCCCAACTGGAAATAATAATACCTATCTTACTGCATGATTGCGAGAGTTACAAGGGAGGCAGAGAGCCTAATGCAGTGCAGGGAATATAGTAGCCAATCTGAATCAACATTAGCTCTCTCCCCTTTGTCTGACCCACCTCCTCCTAAGGCCCGTGCAGAAGCCCAAACGTTTACTTCCTCACTGCGAGAAGTCTGCGGTGAAGACCACTGAGCACCGTTCCTGTTCAAGATGGTGACACAGAAGGATCCTGAACTCCCCTCCTCCCATCAACACACTGCATCTACAGCCATATGTGGAACCATTTCCTTAGGCAAAAAAATATAAAAAACTGGCTGGGTAACTTCTATGCATCAGGCCAATGAGAGAAGGCACACATCAAAGTGGTGAGGAGAGGTTGGCCCACAATCTCACTCTAACATCCCCACCCCCCACCCCGGTGCACCCACCCACAATTGGGAGGGAACTCAAAACCCAGAGCTTCTCCCTGAGTAAAGGAGTCCAGGATTTGAAACCCACATCTGGCACCCCAACGTTTAAGACTTGAAGCTCAGACACAAGCCTTTCTCCTTGAACGTCTTAATATTTGTACTAGATTGGCTTTGGACCCACTAATATATTTAGCCAATGCCTTAGTCTCTCTTCTTTTTCCTGAAGAGTACTATTGAAATATAATTCACGAGGCACCTGGGTGGCTCAGTTGGTTAAGCGTCTGCCTTCGGCTCAGGTCATGATCTTAGGGTCCTGGGATCAAGCCCCGCATCAGGCTCCCTCCCTGCTCAGCAGAGAGCTTGCTTCACCCTTTCCCCCTCCCCCTGCTTATGTTCCCTCTCTCGCTGTGTCTCTCTCTGTCAAATAAATAAATAAAATCTTTGAAAATAAAATAAATAAAAAGTAGAAGTTAGGGAGCGCCTGGGTGGCTCAGTTGGTTAAGCGTCTGCCTTCGGCTCAGGTCATGATCTCAGGGTCCTGGGATCCAGCCCAGCATTGGGCTCCCTGCTCCACGGGAAGACTGCTTCTTCCTCTCCCTCTGCCACTCCCCCTGCTGTGCTCTCTCTCTCTCATAAATAAATAAAATCTTTAAAATATGAAATATAATTCACATATCATATAATTTATCCCTTTAAATCATCCAATTCAAGGGTTTTGACTATATTCATCGCCACAGTCAACCACAGAACATTTTTACCATCCCCAAAAGAAACCCTGCACCCTTTCATCATTACCTCCTGACCACCCTGTTCCCCTACAGTCCGACCGTCTCTATGAATTTGCCTATTTTGGACACTTCATATAAATGGAATCATACAATAAATGGCCTTTATATCTGTCTTCTTTCACTTAGCATAATGTTTCAAGTTTCAACCGTGTGGTAGCATGTATCAGCACTCCATTCTTTTTCTCTGCCAAGCAGTATTCCATCGTATGGGCCCACCCCATTTTATTCATCCATCTGTGGTTGGACATTTGGACTGCTTCCATTTTTTCGCTGTTATGACAAACACTGCTGTGAACATCCATGTACAAGATTTTGTGGGAACACGTAAAGTCAAATTGTTGGGTCGTATAGTAACTATTTTTAAATTTGTGAGCAACGGCCAGTTTTTTTGAAGTGAAGGGACTACTCCCATTTTAAATTCCCATCAGCAGTGTGTGAGGGTTCTAATTTTCCCACATCTCACCAACACTTTCATTCTCTGTCCTTTCGATTATAGCCATCCTACTGGATGTGAAGTGGCATCTCCTCGAGGCTCTGATTGATACCTCCTTGCTGGCTACCATGTCTTAGTCTTCTGCAGAAAACATTCAGTGACACCCACTATAAGCCACTGCCTCTGGGAATGTCTTGCCCTGACTCTTCTGTGCTTCCTACAGGATGAACAACCGATAGTGGCTTCACCACATTAAGACAGCTGCCTAAGAAGATGCTCATACTGCCCAGACCTTTGTAATGATATGTACCAAATCATTCTGCGATGGGTAAGAATATGAGAAATACATTAGGGATAACTTATTCCTCTCAAAGCAAGGACGTCAGAGAATCAGACATCATGCTAATTAACAATACACTGAGGGAACATCACAAAGGCCAAGTCAAGAGGAAAAGTTGAAATCAAATTATTAACTCACTATCTAAAACCAAGGTTTAATACCTTATCACTAGTGATAGCTGTGTTATCATATATTTACATGTCTCTTATATGGGAGCAGGAACACAGAAATTTAAAATGGCATCAAAAGAGCGCTTTATGAGCCCTGATTCTAACTTCAGGTTCCAATGACTTTAAACAAGATATGAACTTCAGGTTAAATTATTCCATATTCTATAGAATGGAAAAAATAATTTCCCCAAGGGGTTATTTTGACATTTAATTAAGATAAAGTTGTTGAGCTTGCTTTATAAACTGTAAAACACCCTGTGAATTATTATTAGCAGATAATTACTAATAGTCAGAATAGTTCCCATTTACTGAAAATTTCTTTTGTGATAGGGCTGTCCTTCAAAGGCACCAAGTAGGATGTCTTAATGGGACTTACAAAAGAGAACCTCAACCTTGTGTATCATTTTTTTCCTTAATTCTGTATGTTATTACACCATCTGTATAACCATCAGTGGACAGCAGCTTTGGCTGAAGTCGTAAGGCAGCCAAAACCCTCACACATAACCCAAGTGCCATTCACCCCAACTAGTAGCTCTCATACCTGGTGTCCCTAATCATGTAGATGGGAGAGGAGAGGTATAGGGCCTCTGAATGCAGTAGGCTGTCAAAAGAAACAGCCTCAGAAAAACTCTAGATGGGATGGGGGCACGACCTCACAAAAACACCTGCGTGCCAAGAGAGCGTGTGTATGCCCGCCCGAGTGTGAGCATGGCCATGTAGCAGGTGTGAATTTATCACCTCCGTTTTCACACAGGGCAGAATTCAGCTGGTGGGTCCGCTGGACTGGCAGAGCTGAGATCGGCCTCACTCACGTGTCTGGCAGCTTGCCAGCCTGTTGGCTGGGGCAGAATATTTCTTCTTTGTGCGGCCTTGCTTCCTTCAATAAGCTCAATCAGCTTCCTTTCATGGGGCAATCAGGGCTGCACCCCAAGAAAGACAGAAACTACATGGTCTCTGGAAACCGGTATCCCAGAACTCACACAGCACTCCCGCCACATTCAACGTCAAAGCTGAGTCTGAAGGCCAGCCCGCAGACAATAAGGTGAAGGAAGAGAACCTACCTCTTGATGTTATAGAACATCCTATTTCTTCACTTTTTTTCAGCTCTATTGAAAGCGTAGACTGTGAGGATATATGGGTACATGATGAAAGGATTCCCACTATCAAGTTAATTATCACATTCATCTCACATGTTTACTGTGTGTGTGTGTGTGTGTGTGTGTGTGTGTGTGTGTGTGTGTGTGTGTATAAGAGAAATCACTGAAGCTCTACCTCTTAGCATATTTCAATTGGACAATGCAGTATTATCAACTATAGGCACCATGTTATACATTAGCTCCTTAGATCTTCCAAGTGCAAGTTTGCACACTTTCCCCAGACTCTCCCTATTTCTCCCACCCGAATTCCTGACAACCACATTTTACTCTCTGTTTCTAGAAGTTTAACTTTTTTGGGTTTTTTTTTTTTTTTTTTTTGAGATTCCACATATAAGTGAAACTATGCGATATGTTTTTCTCCATCTGGATTATTTCACTTAACATAATGTCCTCCAGCTTCATCCACGTGGTCACAAAAGGCAAGATCTCCTTCTTTTGAAAGGTCAAATAATATTGCATTGTGTGTATGCATATGTGTGTACATGCACACATACACCCCGCAGTTTCTTTATCCATTCATTTGTTCATAAGCACTTAGATTGTTTCCCTATCTTGGCTATTGGGAATACTGTTGAAATAAGTACAGGAATACAGATAGTCCTTCAAGATTGTAATTTTTGTTTCCTCCATATATGTACCCAAACGTGGGATTGCTGGATCATACAGTAGTTCTGTTTTTAATTTTTTGAGGAACGTCCATACTGTTTTCCATTGTGGCCGTCCCAATATACCTTCCCACCGACAGTGCATAAGTGTTCCCTTTTCTCCACATCCTCACCAGCATTTGTTATTTCTTTTTTTTTTTTTTTGATTATATACATTCTAACAGGAGTAGAGTAACATCTCATTGTGGTTTTAATTTGTATTTCCCTGATAATTAGTGATATTCAGCACTGTTCTATGGACCTGTTAGCCATTTCTAAGTCTTCTTTGGAAAAATGTCTACTCAGTTCCTCTGCCCAGATTTAAATTAGATTATTTGGGTTTTTTGTTTTTTGTTTGTTTTTTGGTTTTGGTTTTCTGTTTGTGCTATCAAACTATAGGAGCTTATTGTGTATTTTGGATATTAGCCCCTTATTGAATAGGGGGCTTACAAATATTTGCTCCCTTTCCATAGGTTGCCTTTTCATTTTGTTAATGGCTTCCTTTGCCGTGTGAAAGCTCGTTAGTTTGAAGGACTCACATTTGTTTATTTTTGCTTCTGTTGCTTTTGCTTTTGGTGTCAAGTCCAAAAAATCATTGCCAAGATCAATGTCAAGGAGCTTACCCCTGTTTTATTCTCAAGTTTTACGGTTTCATGTTTTATGTCGAAGTCCTTCATCCATTTTTAGTTGGTTTTATGTATGATGCAAGATAAAGGTCCAGTTTCAGTATTTTGCATGTGGCTCTCCACCTTTCCCAACTCCATTTCCTGAAAAGATGGTCCTTTCCTCCCTTGTATATTCTTGGTTCCTTTGCCATCAGTTAAGTGACCATATATGCATGGATTTATTTCTAGGTTCTATTCTGTTCCACTGATCCATGTTACTGTTTTTCTGCCAATATCATACTCTTTTGATCACTACAGCTTTGCAATGTAGTTTGAAATCAGGGTGTGTTATGCCTCCAAGCTTCGTTCTTCTATTTCAAAACTGCTTTGGCTATTCAAGGTCTTTTGTGGTCCCATATAAATTTTAAGATTGTTTTAGCTGTTTCTGTGAAAAATGTCATTGGAATTTTAATATGTACTGCATTCAATCTATAGATTACTCTGGGTAGGATGGATATTTTCACCATATTAACTTTTCCAATTCATGAACACAAAGTATCTATCTATTTATTTGTGTCTTCTTCACTTTCTCTCATCAATGTTTCATTTTTGGTATACAGATCTTTCACCTCCTTCGTTAAATATGTTCCTGAGTATTTTATTCTTTTTGATGCTCTTGTAAAAGGGACTGCTTGCTTAATTTGTCCTTCCAATAGTTTGTTGTTAGTGCATAAAACTGTAACTGATTTTTTGCCATGAGCTTACTACAATGCCACGAGGTCAATTACTGTTTTACCCTTTTTTTTTTTTTTTTTGAAGAAGGAAATTGAGACCTAAGATTAAGAGCACCGGTTGTGTGACTTATCCAGGTTTGAACTGAGGTGTGTGTGACATTTATTAGTGACCTGAAGAGAGGTAATCTTGCTTGCTGTGACCAGAGCTCTTGTGGAAATTTCTCCCTCCACCCCCTCAGTATGTCACAACTCAAAGAAATGATTTTAAGTATTTCTACCCAAGACAGTCAGCTTTCCCTTTGGAAGACTTTAATCCAATCTCCTTGATCTTCCATTTCTGCCCTTCTCTTAATGTCTATTGCCTTGTTCCAGAAATGGGTTCTAAGCTAGGCCAAATGAATTTATCCTACTTACCTCAAGAGTAAGTAGGAAAAAAATTTTTTTTTCTTTTTTTTTTTTTTTGGCTAATAGAAGAGATACAGAAGTTCTATGTGCTGGGTAATAATTTGGCCTTGGTTTTAATTTTCATAATCTTTCAAATTGATATTCAGATATACTTTGGTCACCTCAATGGAAATATTTACCCAAAATCATCTTTTAAATGTGAGGACAAGGACTATAGAGAGAGCATATCACCATCTTTATGGAAAGGTAGAAAGAACAGTAGACAAGAGATTTTAAGATCAGATTCACCTGAGCTCTGCAAATGACTAGTCATTTGATCTTGGGTAAACCATTTCACCAGGTTTGGTTCCCCTTCTCTCACCATTTAAATGAGAGTATTAAGCTGGATGCTCTTTCATCTCCTTCAGCTCTGACATTATTTGGTCCTAGTGCCAGAGCATAATTTTATGATATACTGTGCACATTTTTCCTCCAAAACACATTGACATCATGTTAAATTAGACTGACTCATATCCCCCCAAGTAAACAGTTGTGGCTTTTGCCAAAATTTTGCTAACAAATAGAAAACAGGCAGGGAGCGCTTCAAATTCTTTTTCCTTTAATGCTCCAAGCATTTTCAATGTGCTGAGAAATGGCAAGGTATTTCTGTATGCTGCTCTTTATTTGACTCATTAGATCACACCAAAGATATTTGACAGAGCCTCTTTCATACCTTTTCTGGAACATCATCCAAAGTTGGGCAAAAATATTTGAACAAGATGTCTTGATTTAAAAAAAAAAAAAATACATCTCTGTCAGAGAATAAAGCAAATGCACAAACTAGATGTTAATCTGTTTGATAAACCAATATATATTGATAAGTCCCTGCCAAAAAAGTTGATATACTATAAACGAACATAACTTTTGTTGGACAGCATGCTCACTGAGCTGTAGAACATAGCCTGAAGGCGTTTATAGCTACATTGAGATACCATAGGATATAGAGTTCTCAGGGAAAAAAACAACATGACTGAAATTGAGAAATGTTTTGGAAAACAGGAATTTCAAATATCATCTTCCCAGAAGATGTGATTACACTCATGTGCTCTGATTTCATGGCAAACACTGATCCAGTTAACATCTGGGGAGGAAGTCTCCCAAACAAGCCACTTGTGGCATCCTTGGGAATATGGATGATTATGCATTCTGGGAAGGGCTGGCATTGTCCTAAACTGAAGTTTGTATCCATTGAGTTTTCTGATTAAAAGAGACTTTGGGTAAGGACACAAGCCCAGACTTTAACGTACACTGCTTGCTGGCACCCAGATGAGTAACTACTTGACCTTCACAAGAAGTCCTGACATGGGGCAGCTTAACCTAAGGCACAGTGGGGAAAAAGCAGCTCTGGTCGGTTTCTTTTCTTCCTGAATGCCCCTCAGGGCTCATCTAATGCAGAGCTCCCTTCTTCCTTGTAAGGGACTTGGTATTTGAGATCAGCTTAAAAGGCCAAGAAACATGAGAATAAATCAAGTCTTCTATGTCCTAACCTTGTCTCCATTCAAAAGCCACAAAAGCTTCTCTTACAATGGGAAGAAGAAAAGGACATAAGTATATTTCTTCACTAGAATTTTCTCCTGGCCTCAACTCAGTGGCCTCGGGGGCCATCCTACACATAAGCTTTTTCTAATACCCACCAGTCCTTTTAGTTCAAATTCACCTGTCTTTCCGCATTCCTGTCCCTCTTACTGCCAACACAGGGACTATCATTCTTCTTCTTTACCTGGTTATACTAACCTGGGTTCCTATAGGGACCCACAGAAAAAATAAGCTTTCCATCTCCAAATGAGCAAAGTGGACAAACCCAGTGAAAGTAAGGGAAGGAACTGAGACTGGGGCAGGAGAAGAAGAGCAAGAAGACACATAGCTCTTGCCTCAGTTGAACCGACCTGTCACACTTCCCTGGTTGCGTTTTGGTCCTTATTTTAACTGCCCTAATTTTCTCTGACTTGATTTTCATTCAAACCATCTCCCATCTGAAGGAGTGATTAAATGCACCCATTGAAGTACAACATTCTTGCACTTCCCTCTGAGTCTTTAAGAAAGATCCTACAGTGGACGCCTGGGTGGCTCAGTTGGTTAAGCAACTGCCTTCGGCTCAGGTCATGATCCTGGAGTCCTGGGATCGAATCCTGCATTGGGCTCCCTGCTCGGCGGAGAGTCTGCTTCTCCTTCTGACCCTCTGACCATCTTCCCTCTCGTGCTCTCTATCTCTCATTTTCTCTCTCTCAAATAAATAAAATCTTTAAAAAAGAAAAAGAAAGAGAGAAAGAAAGAAAGAAGGAAAGAAAGAAAGAAAGAAAGAAAGAAAGAAAGAAAGAAAAAGAAAAGAAAGGAAAGAAAGGAAGAAAGGAAGGAAGGAAGGAAGGAAGGAAGAAAGAAAGAAAAAGAAAGAAGGAAAGAAGGAAAGAAGGAAAGGAAAGAAAGGAAAGGAAAGGAAAGGAAAGGAAAGGAAAGGAAAGGAAAGGAAAGGAAAGGAAAGGAAAGGAAAGGAAAGGAAAGGAAAGGAAAGGAAAGGAAAGGAAAGGAAAGGAAAGGAAAGGAAAGGAAAGGAGGAAGGAAGGAAGAGAAAGAGAGAAAGAAAGAAAGAAACTACAGTGGTACGTGGTAAATAGCACCCTGGGACAGGAAAGGAGGGGGGTTCCTTGACCTCCAGGCCAAGTGCTTACAGATCAGGAGAACAGAGTAATCCAGGCATAACATAGGACTGAGACAAGAAATCCTCTGGATGCAGGCACCCAATTCACAGCCAAGCATTGAGGGATTTGGGGGACAGAAAGATTCCCTCTTGACCTGCACATGCAAACAAAAAACTATGGACAGGTTATGAGCTTGGCAACAGCTTTCAATGAAGGATAATGGACAGTGCATTTCTTCAGGGGAAGGACCCTTGATTTACAGTGGTGCCCAGACAGGTCCCAACTTCAGGAGGAGGACAAGGAGGTCCGGTCCAAGCAAGCTGGACCATCTGAATTTCAACAGGGTTATAGTGGGCAGCAACATTAACATTAACAAGAGGACTCCTCTGTAGGCTAACCCACATCTCAGATTTCCTCTTCTGTGCCTGAGGCTGGGGTAATCAGAACTCATTCTTTGGTCTGAGCAGTCATTACTGTTCTTGGGAGTTGTCAGGTGAAGCCCCGGGAAGGAAAAAAAATGATCCTGCCCTCAGCTGCAGGGAACAGGGGCTCAGAGTCATAGAATGTCATCGTGTGAATTTGATATCCCACGCTGAGGAAGTAAGGACTGCCAGCTTATCACTGTAGGTTTTGAGACAGTCTAATATCCATTCATTTTTTGATCAGTACTCTGATTCCTTTTGAGAAATGACTTCTCCACTGGACATAGTCTGGTGGGAAATAATCAGGGGCCAAGCCCTTCCTAGCCAAAGGATCAGACCAAGATACAGACTGAGCCAACTGGATGCCCTTTCCCCAGTATTTAAATCTGAGCATATGGTCAAAGGGCCTGGAAGTAACTAAGGCTCCCCTCCATCCCCAAAGATGGTTCCTGCCAGGACTTCTAGAGTGTCTTGATTCTTTGCCTCTAGAGCTGCCCAATTTCCTGCCACATCCCAGCATGGTCTTGTAGGCTCCTGGTAATTCTCTAAATACCTTCTAACTTTAGTTAGCCAAGACTCATTTCTATGGCTTATAACCAAGGATGGACAGGTAACTAGTTACATCAACATTTATACAAGGGTGACAGTATAGAACTCATTTATTCCTTTAGTACCCCATTTTACTCCCATAACACCATGACATAGGTAGAGAAGATATTATTTATTCTCACTTGGTACATGAGAAAAACACACACCCAAAGGGCTTCAGCAATTTGCCCATGTTCTCACAGCAAGGAAGTATCCCCAAGCCCAAGAGTTTTGGCTTCATAGCCAGTGTTCTTTACAATGTCCTGCAGTGAGGTCTAAGTTCCTCATCTGTTCCCATAAAGCAATGAAAGGAAAACAGATTTACTGGAAATACCCATGTCCTTTCGTTAGCAGTCATGTGACCCACTATCATGGGCCCCATTTTCAACTTCCCTTTTAATGCCCAAGGATCTAGATGGAAACACATCCTTTAATATACTGTTGCAATATTAATGGAGCCAGACCACAACTGGGTGTCTTATTTACCTTTGGAAAGATTGAAAGTTATGGCGAATTGGCTCTAATGTCACCTGTTAATTGTTGCCTTTTAGAAGAAAGGTACCTAAGTCCACCATCATAGCATAGAAAAAAATGTCTTCCCAGAAACCAAAACAAACTTGCTTTTTTTCCAAAAGGATGCTGGTGCCAATCAAGAAGGGTCTGAAAATGAGTCATGTACTGGCAATAATTATTCCTTGAACTATACAGAATTCCAGACTTTTTTTCTTTAGCCACAGGACTAAATTTTAAGTATCACTGAAACTTCATTGATCACTACAAAATTTGTCTGAAGCCAGTGACATTCTTCTGGAATTTAAAAATCACTGTATAATTTGCCTGGTCACACTTCAGATCCTTGGCAATGTTGGTACAGAAGTAAATAGATAAGTCCAGCATTACAGCATTGAGAAATTATTCCAAAGGATTAACCTGAAGCCCCTCCACCCAACACCATAACTAGGCTATAAACTTAGAGCTTCTTCACCCAGGATCACAGTTAGGCTCCTGTCTTTATACAGGCGTTTCTCAGAGAAAAGAAAAAATCCAGTTCCTGATATCACCTGCTTTACAATCCTGTAATAGTTCCCAATTTAGAAGACAGAACCCTTCAAAAAAAATGCTTGCAATATAAGCGCTAAAGAAAAAAAACATGACAGGAACAAGTTCACGAACGTGTTCAATTCATGCAGGCTTTAAAATTTTTTATTTATATTAAAAAATTCTGCTTGTCACCATCTGCTCCCTGTCAACATCTATTTTAGAGCCTTTTATTTTAAAAGACAACACCATCTAGATAAAATGCATTTTATAAATAATAACCATTTCATGACTTTATATGGAAAATCTGGGAGACAAAATTTTCCTTCCAAGTCTCCAACTGTGAAAATCAGACATTCTTTTACAGCAGGGTTAACGTGAAAAAAAAAAACAAAACTATTCCTTCTTAATATGTAAACACGCACAAGTTAGAGCATTTGACCTTACCGGTATCACTCAAGCTTGAGTTTATGCTATGTGACTCCACATTTGTTCTACTGGTTTGATTTGATTTGCTTCTTAATTTTTACAAAACCGATTTATCGAACCAAAACTAAAATCTTTATGGCCCTAAAATATAAGTCAAAGTCTAAAACTGGCCAGTAAGCAAAAGAAACACATAGAGTAAAGCAGTAGAGGATAAAAGAATTTATACAATTTTCAATAATCACATCATTATGATATGCCAGTAAGAATGTCTCCAAACAACTATGGAAAGGGATTCATGAAATATGTTTTCATTCCCAGACAAAAGGCAGATCTAAAATAGCAAACACAGTTCCTACAGTGATAGTCATATCGCGCCAAGGTCAATGTAAAGGCTGTGAGTCAAATTTGAGTACTCTCAGCTCTGCCTTCCTTTACTGACTTTTTTCTTCCAGCTTGGTGATCTGTTAGTCATTTTATTCTTTTCTTTTTTTTTAATCTATTGCTCCCTGTTGCAGGACAAGCACATGGCTAATATTTGCACGACTCACAACTACTCTTGATATATATATACATCAACTAGGGCCAAAAGCAGACCAAATGTTTTGGAAAATCAAGAAATAATTCATAAGGTATGATTTTGGAAAAGGGGGGGTGAGAGGGATGTTGATGTAGTTGTGGGGTTTTGTTTTTTGTTTTGTTTTACCTTAAGAGGTAAAAAAAAAAAAAAAAAAAAATTCTCCTGAAAGAAAAATGTTAGATTATTACAAAGAATAGATTCTTTTGCAGCCTTTCCATTCTCTCTTTACTGCATTTAAAAAAAGAAATTTTTTTACATAATTGCTTTTAAAGTATATAAATGTCTTTGGAGCATAAGTGAACCTACTTGATTTGGTGGGAAAGGGAGGGGAAGAGCTAGTGTTCACAATTTGCTTGCTTTCTTTGACCTTTTCCACCGCTGTTGTCTACACATCTGACAGGCTCTATCTAAGATGCTGAAGTAGATCAAATTTCCTTTTTCCTTTCCCCCAGGTTAATGACATTTGCTGTGAAGGCCAGGTGATTACTAGAGAATTTGGAACTGCAGACAAGGAGCCAGAAGGCTGTATCTCAAGAATAATATCCTCCATTTATCTGATGAGAGTATTGTCAAAGTTCCCAAGTTATTCGTCTGTATAAATAACATCGCCATCCACCTGGCATTTCCTCAGAGAGGGGGGCGTCTAATGCCCATTCTCTCTTTCTCTAGAGAACAAATTTAAGTCCTGTTTTGAGTCACATTGGGGTGTTATATATTTTATTTATTCCAAAATGTACATTGCTAAAAAGAAAAAAAAAAAACATTTTAGGATCATTTGTTTTTCATTACTTCTCTAAATATTCTATTTCTCAGATTCATCACCAACCTACTTATTTATCAGGCTTGGCTCCAAATACATTTTGACAGTCTTCCAAATCCAAATACCCTCAAAGGATAAAAAATCACTGATAACATTCTTTTGAATGTTCAGAGACTGATAAAATGTGCCTGATAAAGCTGCCCTAACAATGAGGGCTGGATGCTAGAGCAAGCTTTTGCCAGAATGATATTGATTACGCAAGAAGGACACTTCAAAGCTAATCAAGACACCTTCTCCTCTACACACACACACACACACACACACACACACACACACACTAAGCCCTCTCAAACAAAGTAAACAATATCCTAAGGTAGAAACACAGAGAAGAAAAAAACAATCCTTAAAAGCAATTCTTTTGGGGAGAAATTATCTCAATCTCCTACTCTCATTTCATAGTGGCTACAACTCAGAGCATCACTAATGTTAAAAAGTTTGTGCCTTCTATTTGTGTTATATTCCTGGATCTTTACGCATACAGACTCATCCAAATAATGAGAAACCCCTATCCATAGCCCTTTCCAGTTTTCTCTTGTGCATGTTGTCATTTCAGGAACCAGAGTGTAAGCAATTCTCATGCTTCTTCAAAATACGAAAGTTTCATACCTTCTTTCTTATGGATTCCATGACAGATATATGAATTAGTTCCAAATAGCTGGGTTTTCACTCCCCATAAGTAACTCTAAGGCAATGTTCTGTGGATGCTTCAGCATGTGGAGTCACAGAAGTCCAAAGGGAAAATAAAGGGCAGAATATATGATCCTTGACTCTTGAATGAGCTGAGGTGCCTAAAGTCACTGACATCCTGGAATGTGGATTGAAGAATGGTATTTCTTAGGTAATTATGATCTCAGCTGGTTCTAATGGAGTGATAATAGTTTGGCAGATCCAGTGGGTGGTGTGCATTTCAGAGCCCTCACAAGTTCCAGAGAAAGAAAGTTATTCTTTTACCTCAGGACAAAAAGAATAATTGACCTATTGGGACAAAAGAGAAAATTGACTACAGTTCCTTTGGCACTAGGGTCCCTTGTCATTTAGAAAACGGTGATTGGATTACACAGTGGATTAACATAATTTAGTAGCAAAAGCGCTTGTAACCATTTATCTTCTGGACAGATGGCTACTGAATCTTATTTCTTCAATTCCTTCTCTTCTACCTCTCAGTTTGGTAGGAAAAAAAAAGGGGGATGGGGGACTGCAGGAGTGTAAAGTAACTCTAAAATACTAAAAATGCAAAACCACAAGGCACAGTACACGTCCCACAGTGAGGATGACAAGCACCGTGTAAGGGATTAACAGAAACAAAAAGTGGAAAGGACAGTACTCTGTTGATCTGTAGGTTTCCTAGAGCTAAGGTGGTCATTTTGAATCATTATGATTCTTGGCATTGAACTAATTTAATAAATGATTTATCTTAGGATTTTCATGAGTCTTCTTTTAAAAACCACAGTAATACATACATTGTTTTTTAAAAACATAAAGTACTGCAGAAGTCATCTTAAATTCTCAAAAATCGTCCTTGTCTTCACTCCTCTCCACCCCAAGGTCCTGCTTCCTAGAGACAACTAATTTAATCTTACGGTCTTCAGTTATTTAGTTAATGCTAAATGTTAACAAAAATTGCTGACTTTCTTTGGCTATTCTTTCTTAAACTGAAGATGAGGATTTAGCTAGGTGAAGAGAGAACCAATCAGAGTGTTTGGATTAATCTGACAGGTAAATTGGTGTTGACTGCAAAGCTCAGCAGGGTGCCAGGATTATATTTCTTTATTCATAGGTCCAAAGTCATGACCTTTGTACCATTTAAAAGATAAGGATCAAGAGAATTAATTGCTCCATCAAATGAATGACTTTTTCCTAAAAACCATTAGTTAGAAGAAAGCATTTCTTACCTGAGTTTGTGCCATATTTGGACCATTATTCCCTTGTGTTTGTTTTACTTTATTCTTTCCTGGGTTTTATAATTGCCTTTTTTTTTTTAGGGAAGACAAAAAACTCATATACTTGTTATCCATAAAACATCACCTTCAATGTTAAGTTTCCTTCAGGTCTTAATGAGAGGTCAGTAATGTCAGTTATTCCCACCTTTAAGCTCCTATAGCAAATCTTTTGTCTGTAGTTGTAGTTTAGTAAAAGACCAGCTAGTAACAGAGTATTTATTCTACACTATAATTACATAGTTAGAGCTACAACTACTGAAGTAGACTGTGAATTCTTTAAAGTGAAAAAAAAATCCTATCTTTTCATGTGCTGCCTCTCACACTTGCCTAGTATATAGTAAATGTTCATTATCTTTGTTGTAGAAATTAAAAAGAAAGGGTCTGTAAACATGTATCTCTCAAAGGACTAATGCTCTGTCATACCAACCTCTTATATTCATCCTGCTTTTTTCTAGGTTCGATTGGAAACATCTACAATTAGAGAATATAAGTTTTAAGCTACTTTCTTAGAAATTCCAAGAGAATATACCCATAGGCTATCCCCCTGACCTTCAAAATAAAACAAACACCATCACAAAGATGTTGGCATTCTCCTGTTCACTAAGTATCTCTAAAAAAATTTTTATCTCTAAAAAATTTTTAAATACCTCTAAAAAAAAGGACATTTCATTATGAACTTGAAGAAAGAAAACGTGTGAAAAGCTTGAATTCATTTAAACTGTTTTTTACTGCCTTTAAAGCCCAATTGAAAAAGCCCAGAATATAATATTAAATACACACACTTAAAGGTCTAGAATATATAAAGATAAAGGCACAGATCAACCCCTATGCTAGGCAAATGAAATTGACTGTCTCTCCAACGTGATGATCAGATTTCTCTCAAAGTACCCTTTGACTACAAGTTTCCGAGGACTTTTGAAAGTCTGTTTTATTTCATGCTATCACAATATCCTGTTACAGCAGAGCATTTTCGGATGTATGACAAAGACTTTAAAAATGTCCTCCCATTCATTGGAAGTGGTTTGGTTTTAGTTTCAGGCTCTATGTCAGTTTAGGGGGACAGACATTTTTTTGAGCTACTCTCAGGCATCATGGCTGAAGTTTGCTTGACAACAGCAAGGTCATCTTAACCTCAGCTACCCCCGTATCTAAAGATAAAAAAGGGTCCTCTTAGCTGAACCATCACCTTGACAGTGAGAGTTACCTGATTTCCTATGACAGAATTCATCACACTCCCCGCTGTGGTCCCTCCAAATCTTCTCCAGACCATCAATGTATGTGCTACGCTTCGTTACACCCAATTTGTTTTTGCGTCTTTATCATCCCCTCGAAGACGTGGCTATGTGTTTATATCCCAGCACCACCATATCTTAGGCATCAAATACATTTTTTTTGCAAAATAAATGAAGAAATCTTTTATATGGAAATCTCAAACAGTTACCAAAAAACTCCTTACAAAAGTATTTCAAAATTAGTACTGTGAACCTTAATCCTTTGTCTCTAATGAAACGATTTTACTAATAATTGTGTTTTCTAACAGCTCAAAGCATGAGATTTCAGGGAGGTGGGGAGATGACAAGGCTTAAGAGCACACCACTGTCTCTGGTATTCAGGCATTGTCTGCAATTGTTTGATGAACTGGTAGTTCTTCAGTGTTGGTTGTGATCTCTCCTCTTTCATTCATGATTTTGTTGATTTGGGTCCTTTCCCTTTTCTTTTTGATAAATCTGGCCAGCGGTTTATCAATCTTGTTAATGCTCTCAAAGAACCAGCTCCTTGTTTCGTTGATCTGTTCTACTGTTCTTTTGGTTTCTATTGCATTGATTTCTGCTCTGATCTTTATTATTTCTCTTCTCCTGCTGGGTTCAGGCTTTATTTGCTGTTCTTTCTCCAGCTCCTTTAGTTGTAGGGTTAGGTTGTGTATTTGAGACCTTTCTTGTTTCTTGAGAAAGGCTTGTATTGCTACATACGTTCCTCTTAGGATTGCCTTTGCTGCATCCCAAAGATTTTGAACAGTTGTGTTTTCATTTTCATTTGTTTCCCTGAATTTCTTAATTCTTCTTTAATTTCCTGGTTGACCCATTCATTCTTTAGTAGGATGCTCTTTAAGCCTCCATGTATTTGAGTTCTTTCCAACTTTCCTCTCGTGATTGAGTTCTAGTTTCAAAGCATCATGGTCCAAAAAATATGCAGGGAATGATCCCAATCTTTTGGTACCTGGTTGAGACCTGATTTGTGACCCAGGATGAACTGGTAAACAAGCATATTTTTGTGGAGCTGGGGTTACTCTGAGGGCAAAAAATGATCCCAAGAGAAAAACGTTGCCTCCTAGAACTGTGTTCCTTTAAAAAGAGAGAGATTCTAGATAAACACTGGAAAAAAAAAAAAAAACAACCAAAAAATGATTCCTCTAAACTTTTAGAGAAGCAGGAGGCAGGAGACACTGCTGTGAGAGTCCTCTAACAAATGACAGAGATGGAATGAACCATTCCTCTTCTACTGCTGCACTGGCTCCGACCACTGCACAGTCCCGGCCACACAGTCAGGGCATCCCCTAAGGCAGTCCCCTTGGTTGATAGGGTTCTGCAGTCAGACTCACCGCCACTGGGAAGGAAGCCTATGCTCGGCGGAGGAGCAGGAACCACCAGAGGGCCTGAAGTTGAGAGCAGCACCAAGGGGTAGTGTGACCACTGAAAGTTATGACTCAACTAGCATGTGTGTAGTCACGTGTGACATCGACCTAGATGTACTTGGGGAGAGTTAATTTTATGAAGTTCAAGGACCTAGAAAAGGGGGTAGAGTCAGAAGTCAATGAAATTTAGATTACCTGTTTAATCATTATTTATTTAGTACTGAATGTGTGCTAGTCATTGTGCTGGACATTGGTAACTGCAATTAAAGTGAACCCATCGGCACCCCCAGATGGGATGGCTGGGAAAGATCCTGGCTGCAATAAAATTTAGAGCAGCTGCTCACAATGGAAAAATTAAAAAAAAAAAAATTAAGGTGTGGAAAATATGACTAATATGCATGTGAAGAAAGTGGGTTTAAACAATGGGACATCAAGTTTTCTCTCATCTAGTTGGCAAAAATTTTAAACATCAGTAACATCAAAAGTTGAAAGACAATAGGGAAATATGTCCTCTCACACAATACAGATTTGAAATGGAAATGAGTGCAATGTTTGGAAATCAGCTCAGCAATATATATTCTTTCAAGGCAGAAATCCCCACTTCTCTTCTGTCATTGAGAAAACACCCATACAGGTTCATGAAGATACTAATTCAAGGCTTTGCAGTAGATATTTATGGTGAAAAACTAGTAACAACCAACGAGCTGAGCAATGGGGAATGGCAAAATAGAATGTGGTCCATCTCTAAAAGGAAGAACTATATAGTAATTGAGAAGAATTTAGTCTAGAACACATTGGTATAGAAGAAGCTACCACTCTGTTGCTTGTATAGAGTATTATTTCTACCTAAGGTTATCAATAATGTCAGAGAAAACTTGAGCACAGAAGTTGCAAGCACTGACCTGGTCATGAATCTTGGCCCTGTCACTTGCTGACTGCCGAACCTTAAGCAATTTATTTAGCCTCTCCGGGTTCCTAGCTTTTTTACGAGTAAAATGCAGATACAAATAACACTTCAGAGTGTTGTTGAGAGGATGAAATGTAGCAAGCTCAGAGCAGTGCCTGGAATATATGCATTCAAGAAATGTTAGCTATCACTAGTATTCTTTTAAAAATTCCCAAATTGGGGGTGCCTGGGTGGCTCCATCAGTTGAGCACCTGCCTTCGGCTCAGGTCAGGGTCCTGGGGCTCCCTGCTCAGAGAGGAGTCTTCTCTCACTCCCTCTCCCTCTGCCTCTGCCCCTCCCCCTGCTCATGCTCACTCTCTCATGCTCTCTAATAAATAAATAAAATCTTAAAAATTTTTTAAAAATAAAAATTTACAAATTGAATATTTTCTTCATGCACACATTGTCACACATCTACACACACATCTATATGCAAAGAAAGTGACCCTAAAGAACGTACAGCAATCTAGAAAGACTGGTGATGAATTCAGAGGAGATTTGGCTTAGCGACGACTCATGGGAAATTTTACTTTCACTAGCAATCTTACCCTTAAAATTTTTTTTGCATTATTATGAACTTAAATGTTAAAATACACTGAACAAAAAGAAATAAACCACATGAGGAGGAAGAAAAGAACAGGAAAGAGAGAAAAAGGACAAAGACCCAGGGTCCTGAGCAGAGGCAGCCTACTGAATATTAAGGGCAGCAAAACATACCACCCCAAAATATGCCTCTTTGATTTAAGGATTATTTTAAGGGGGTCATTTTGAGAAATAGGAGAAGCTCTGAAAACAGAGCAGAAGTTACCCTTTTGTAAGGGACATTTACATTTATAAATGAAACGCCCATTTCCAAGGAAGAAGAGGACTCCAAATCACAAGAAAATTGTATTTATGGTGAATACATCTTAAATCTGCATAACGAACCCTACCCTTGCCTTTGCTGGTAACAGACATACACACATGCACACACCCACCCACATCTTTTGGGGGAACTTTAACTAAGGATGCTATTGAGTCTGGTGGCTGAGGCCACCTCAGAGACTTACTCATTCTTCCCTGGCTGTCTCCCATTATACGCATGATGTGCACATGTTAATAATAAATAATCTGTTTTTCCCTTGTTAACCTGTCTTTCATTACAGAGGTCTCAGCCAAGAACTCAGAAGAACAGAGGAAAAATGTTTCTCCCTCCCCTACAAATAAAATAAAATCCATGGCCAAAACCCCTAAATGTCATTACCTGGACCCAATATAACGTTCTTGAAGAATGTTACTTCTAGAGTGAGAGAAGTAATAATTTTTTAATAAAAAACAGTAAAAACATGCTTCAGGAATTTCCCAGTGATTATCTAAAAAGTCCTTCAATCTTATTTGGAAACAAGGGAGGCTTCATTCATTCGCGCGTGTGTGTCTGTGTGTGTGTGTGTGTGTGTGTGTGTGTGTGTGTGTGACATTTAGGTTTTATATGCCTTCCTATCATTCCATGCCCCTGTTCCAATGTGTGCTTTTGTTTTCTTTTGCTTACGTTTCCTTTCTTTTTTGTTAGAATGTTTTGAGCTTTGTAAAGCTCTATGTAAATATTAAACATTAAACACTAATTACAAGCTTATAAACTTAGTTTTTGTTGGAAGAGTGATAGTAACTCCATGCTGTCAACTCAGGGCTTGACAACAAAATGCCTCAGTAAAAAGAGCCAAGCCTTGATCAAGAAAAGCAGCTCTTGGTGCCAAGAAGTTAGCACCAACTGCCGTCTCCACCTCCGTGAGGCTCAGACAAGCTGCATAATAAGAAGAGAACAATGGAATCTCAAAAACCAAACTTATTCTTGAAAGAGCTGCAAGCAGAGGGAGTGATGAAGCCCTGCTAACTTCATCCCCAGCAGAGATGGGCAGAGGCAGGGCAGGGGTGGAGGGGAGAGGGGAGAGCGGAGAAGCCACACTGCTAGATATCAGTAGAAATCAGTGAGCTCCCTTCTTTGCCCTGCACCGCTTCAGGCTCCAGTCCCTGGACTGTCTTGCATTACCCATTCTGTTCACTCCTTGCCTCCTGGCCGCCTCTCCCCTTCTCAACGGACCTCTCAGCCCCTTGACCCCTGTCAGGGAGAGAAAACAATCCTGCCAACAAAAGACCTCCCCACACCAACACAGATGAGAGAGAACACAAGTTAGGAGTTGGCGTGGCAGATTTACATGCACGAACACATGGACAAAGTTTGAGCAGAAGTTCACACAAGTTCACACACAAGAGTTGGAGACAGAACAGTTACAATGTTCTTTCCTGAGATCACCTCCCGTGGGACCATGCGCAACTTCTAGATTCATCTTAGGGGCATGTCTCGACGGCTCTGAGTGTCAGAAGACCCACAACCTTCCATTGTAGAATCCAAAAGTCTGAGCCTATATAAAAACAGGGCCTATTATGTGTTCAAGGAGACACCCTAAGGAAGAGGTGGGGGGAGAGGCAGCCTCCTCCCTCCCCCGTGCAAAACTCAGCTTGATCATCTTAGCCTACAATGTGAAAGTTTACCTCATAATACAAAAGGAAAATCTGATTCATGTGTCAAAACCTTAGATGATTCACTAGTTGGGGCCTCTCTTGTCAAATGCAATTTCAGGGCTTTGTCTATAATATCAAACAAAAATCTTGCCTTTGGGGCTGGTAAGATGAGAATTGTCTTCATTCTTTCTGTGGATTTGACTGAAGTGGGCAAAGTAATGAAGTTTCTATCAGGCTACCTTGGAAAAGGGGGGTCATCCTCCTCAAGGTCAAACCCTGGGCTCCAGAGAGGCTCACAAAAACCCCCGTCTGCCCACTGCATGGTGGGGTTTGGGAGGGTGGGGCCTGGGACAGGCCCAGGCTCGTGGGAGGCCGTTCCCTCCCCTGACCCCATCCTTCCTCCCATAAGGGCTGCCGCAAAGCCCTCCTCTAATTCTTTTCAGTGCTTCAACTTTCCGCCCTTATTAAAACAAAGCCGAGGTTCTGGGTTTTAAATGAAACAATCTTAAGGACCATCCCTAATAAAGCAGCTGATTCTTAGAGAAAGTGCTAATAACACAGTCCATTTCACCCTGGCATTCCTCACCATTTTTTTTTTTTTTTCCAATCCCCATTTAGGAGGCAACAAAGCTTTGCTGCCGAGCTCGGAGAGACGGCCAGAGAAAGCAGCTCCCAAATATTTAAGGTTTCTAATGAGGCTTCAAAGCCACAGCTCCCATGCTTGGTCCACCCCATCCTTTCCCCACCCCCCCCAACACACGCACCCTCCCTTTGTTCTGTTCACAGCCGCATTTTCCCCATCTCCCTTTTCCCCAGTGCGGACTGGCATTACCCTCAGTGATTCAGGGCAGCCCCCTAACAACTGGGCTTGTGACAAGCAGATCACAAAGCTGGTTTATCCGGACATTGTGTTTCTGCGGCTCCTTCTGCAGCCAAAGCCTCCACAGCAGCAGGGAGCACTAATTGCTCATTTGCAGCAGTGACCTTTTCAGCTGGACAGTGCCTCGGATCTGGTTCCACGGTGATGTCTCTCTTCTGTAATCACAGTGCGCGGGCCGGGAAAGAAGCATCCGGTGGCACTGACTACACTAGGATCTAGCGTCCGGACCTGCCTCATGCTACTTCCCAAAGCAAGAACTGGGGAGCAATGGCCTCTGTTTGGTTCACTTGCTTTTTACACTGGATTCTGGTGGGAATTTAAGCCACCAGGATCGGAAGGGCATTAGGAAATAATGGCAAGACATTTAGCTGGGAACCATCTGTTTTCCAAAGAAAAGCGGATAAGTTGCCATCAGGCAGCAGGTGGAAGAGATTCAGAGAGATCCGTTTTCATATTGAATACCTGGACCTTATAGCTTGGGTCGAGGTCCTTGTCTGGGCTGGGTCCGATGTGATGGCATCCCAGCCAACAATCTCCACTCGTTTGCTCACTGCCACTTGTGCATGAAAATCCACTACCATATTTACCCGATGCAGAGAAGATGGAACCTATCGTGTCAACAACAGTTCCCGGCAAGATGAGTGGGCGGTTGGCACTTTTACCCAAGACTTTGCAGGACCAGAACGAGCTTGACAAAAGGAAAGATAAAAATCTGAGTGGAATGTCTAGTTGAACGGATGTCCAAATCCTGGGACACCACCTGCACGTGGAGAAGGGATGAAGGCAGATAGCAGCAGTGCAACTCAGTGAAGGGACAGCAGAGGGACAGTGAAGGGACCACCCGATGTGGCTCATGTATTGCAGTTCCTACATCGGGTACCAGGAGCTGGAGCCCAACAATGTACTGCCCAAGAGTGTGGCAGAGTGAAGAGGAGGCGGAGCCCCTACCTGTGCTCATTATTTAACCGAATTCTAGTGGCAAATTCACTGAACATTCCGTGATGGAGAAAGAAAATAGATCAATATTTTAGAGAAATAAAAGAGAAGTCTAAGAAGGAATTCTAAACCCTGAAGTATCCAGGGGTGCCTGGCAGTCTCCATCTGTTAAGGGTCTGCCTTCAGCTCAGGTCATAATCCTGGGGGTCCTGGGATTGAGCCCCATGACAGGCTTCCTGCTCAGCGGGGAGTCTGCTTCTCCCTCTCCCTCTGCCCCTCCCCCTGCTGGTGTTCACGCGTGCACGCACACACTCTCTCCCTCCCTCTTAAATTAATAAAATCATTAAAATAAAGAATCCAGCAAATAAATAAAACAAACCTGAAGCATCCAAGAAAGAGTTCTTGCCCTTTCCCAACATTTCACCTATCCTGTGTACCAACCAACACAACTGTTTCAAGGATATAAAAAAAATGTGTTCATTCTAAGGTGTAAATGTGTTGGACATTGTGGGGCTTATATATATGTATGTGACATACATGTAACATATATAACACATATAGTACATATATTTATCTCATCTAAATAACTACTGAAAGCAAACTATGGAAATTGAAAGAGAAATTTAATTTATAAAATACCTGTATTTTGAGGATAAGCAACAATGTTGAGCCGGCACCCTCACTGTCTGAAGGAGTCTATTGTGCCCGTGTGTCAGGGGCAGGAAGAAGAAGGAAGAGCTTTTCCTATCTTTAGACCACATATTAGGAGCCTGGGTCTGGCTCTGGGCCTCTCCCATGCCTTCCTCTGATTGTTCTGGTTTTCTCTTTCCTCCATGAGAAGAACATTTGAGTCTCAACTACCACGTTCATTGCCATGTTAACTCTATGCAAAAATCCTCAAAGAATTAAGTAAAGGGTATTATTTTTAAATCCCCATTGGGTACTTCACACTGCTCTCAAATAGCCAGAACTCGGTGATAGAATGAGGTTCTTAATAGACTTTTGAGGAAGAAAAGAAAAGCAATTTTCCCTGTGGAATTCTATGAATAAGCCAGTTAAATCCATCCTCGGAAACAAATTGGTGGCTACCATGATACAAGTAATGTGATGATGCACTTATAAGAGAAATTGTGCAATTTCCATAATTCCTTATACATGTCACTAAAATGTGCTCTGAATTGCTCAGCTAATCATTAATTCCATTGTCTTTACTTAAAGGAGCATATTTTATGCCCATTCGCAGTCTAAAACCCCCCACTGACTTCAGAGGGAGATTTTCCTGACTAAAGATGACAGGGTACAATTCCATGTAGGCTGAGTGACGGTCTGTCATTTTTATTACTTGGGGCTGAAAATGTTTTCCAGCAGTACAAACCCCAAGGGACCCCCTGGTGCCTAAATTATCCATCTGTACTACTGTCTGGATCCTTGTCCATCTGCCTCCCCAAGGGACCCGAATCACTCACCTGCCACAAAGCACAAAGGCATCCCTTCTGTGCTTTACATTACTAACCAAGGGATGCATTTTCCAGCTGCAAAAAGGACAAACACAAAGGTCCCGTTCCGAAGCAGAAGAAACACCGGTGTCTAGGTGGAGCTAAGTGATCTTTACCAAGGCACAGTGTATTTCTACACAACCCAAACTAAACTGAGACACAACCCATTGTGTGGCGAACTCAAAAGAACTTTCCAGAGTCTACGTCAGTGACTGGCTGGGGGCTAGCAACAGGTGATAAAGGAGGATGGAGCATTGGACCTCAGTTTGTTAATATCCTGGCTCTTCTGGAAATAACCAATTATTTCATATTTAGATTTTTACTAAACCAACTACTTGGCATATTCTTGAATATCCCACATATAATAATTTGTGAGATGTTATTTTGACACCATATTCTGGCTACTGCACTTCATAAGAACCAGAGGAATAAAGTAAGTCAACATTTGTCAATAATTAGGCTCTGGCTTCTTTCTCTAGAGTCTCCTCACCCAGAAACTTGAAAATTAGAGGAATAGAAATTCTTTTGTCCCTGGGGAAAGAGATGGGCAAAATGTACAAGCCCATTCTAAGGGAGAATGACTACCAAAAAGCCAACTAGGAGACAACACTAACATTTTCTTTTTTTTTTTCTCTTTTCCAAACATTGATTTGGTTCTTCATCTTTATGTACTGAAAGAAACATGCCAGAGAAACAAATGTCCTTCTATTGTTTACAGTTGAGGTTTACAGAGAGAGCAATCAGCAGATTTTCTCTAAGATCCATCTCTCTGTCACTGTGTTTTATTGGATACGGCTGCAGCTGAATCTAAAAGGGGAAAAAGGAAAGAAGTGAGAGTGACAGAGATGGTTATAAAAATAGAAAAAAGGAGTGAAATCTCTAGAGTGTAAGAGTGGCCCAAATACAGCTGTGAGCAATATTCCCTCTGCTTTTGGGAAGCACGAGCATGTGCCCTTGCCACATGAAAAACAAATTATGAAGACCGAGCATGAAAGAGCAGATTCTGGTACCATATTCAGATGGGAATCATGATGAAGTTTATCAGACACATTTCACCTCATGTACAATGCGGCTATGCTACAGCAATTAGAGAAGTACCACCAACCTCCCTCCAACATGTGCACACCCACAAAATGAAGTGTCAATCGGTTCTCCTTGTCCAGAGATCAAAGTCAAAATTCAGTTTGCCTTCTAATAACCCCTATAATCTGGCTCTCAAATTCTTTTAACAAAATTCTCTGTTACGTAAATTCTCCCTGCCCTATAAATACCCCAACCAGAGGCATTCCTGTACTGATGATTTCCATTTTCTTCTACCACCATCCATGGGATGCCAACATCCCACCTCCACTGTCCTCCATTTTTCTTTCAAAAAATCTTCCCTACCACTTACACAACACCATTCCCGATTCACCGACAGTAGTTTTACCTCAGAGCTAGACATCACCACCAAAAACTGGCATGAGAACACAAAATATTGTTAGCCAGGAAGCAATAAAATACTTGTAAGCTGTAACTTAGTGGCTTCAAAGAAGAACAATTGTTTGATCTTTTCTCATGGGGTCTGTGGGTCAAGAATTCAACTGAATAGCTCTGACTCAAGGTCTCCCGTTTGGTGGATTTGCAACAGTGAAAGGCTGGGCTACCCAGAGTCTCGGGGCCTCTCCATACTCTATCTGGGCTGGTTTGGAATGCCTCATAGTAGCACTGCTTACTTAGAGGCTAAAAGCTTAAAGAGTAAGCAGTGAAGAGTGAAATATTCCAGGATTCCAGCAAGGTAGAACTGAAATGGCCTTTTATGATCCAGCCTCAGATTCACAGAGATCCACATCCACCACACGCCATTGGTCCAGTCATCAAAGCCTGCCTGATGTCAAAGGGAAGCAATGTAGACCTCAACTATTGTTGGAAAGGATGTCAAAGTCACACTGCAGGAAAAGCATGAGATGTGAAAGGCATTTATGGCCATCTTCAAAAAATACAATGGGTCAAATGAGATTTTTTTTTTTTGAGGGGGAAAAGAACGAATTTCTAGATCCTGCCATTTCTCTGCCAAAGAAACCAGAGTTACAAATAGCTACTCAACTGTTATGTTTTTACACATTTTTTTCATAAGGGATGCTTTTAAAAAGTATTATTTTTAATTTAAAAAAAATTAAAAGTAAAAGTAGTATTTTTAAAGTAGCATTTTTATACAGAAACCATCAACAAAACAAAAAGGCAACTTATTGAATGGCAGAAGATACTTGGGGCGCCTGGGTGGCTCAGTTGTTAAGCGTCTGCCTTCGGCTCAGGTCATGATCCCAGGGTGCTGGGATCGAGTCCCGCATCAGGCTCTGTGCTCGGGCGGGAAGCCTGCTTCTCCCTCTCCCACTCCCCCTGCTTGTGTTCCCTCTCTCGCTGTGTCCTCTCTCTCAAATAAATAAAGTCTTAAAAAAAAAAAAGATACTTGCAAAATGGTATGTCCAATAAGGGTTTATTTAATATCCAAAATATATAAAGAACTTCTACGACCCAACACCAAAAAAATAATAATAATAATAATAATAATAAGCCAATTAAAAATGGGCAGAGGAAATGAAGAGACATTTTTCCAAAGAAGACATACAGATGACCAACAGACAAATAAAGAGATACTCAATATTGCTCATCATCAGGGAAATGCAAACCAAAACCACAATGAAAACCACCTCACACCTGTCAAAATGGCTAAAATCAAAAACACAAGAAATAGATAGCGTTGGCCAGGATGTGGAGAAAAAGGAACCCTCGGGTGCTGTTGGTGGGAATGCAGATGGTACAGCCGCTATGGAAAGCACTATGGAGGTTCCACAAAAAATTAAAAATGAAACTACTATATGACCCAATAATTTCACTCCTGGATATTTACCCAAAGAAAACAAAAATACTACCTCAAAAAGATGTATGCACCCCTAGGTTTATTGCAGCAATATTTACTATACCTAAGATACAGGAGCAAACCAAGTGTCTATCAGCAGATGAATGGATAAAGAAGATGCGGTGTATCTATACACGATGGAATATTACTCAGTCATAAAAAAAGAATGAAATCTTGCCATTTGCAACAACATGAACAGACCTAGGGTATCAGTGAGAGAAAGACCAATACCATCTGATATCACTCATATGTGGAATTTAAATAACAAAACAAAATGAACAACTAAAGAGAGACAATCAAACAAAAGCACGCACTTAAATACAGAGAACAGACTGATGGTTGCCAGAGGGCAGGTGGATGGAGGATGGGTGAAATCAAGAGGATTAAGAGTACACTTACCTTGGGCACCTGGGTGGCTCAGTTGGTTAAGCGACTGCCTTCGGCTCAGGTCATGATCCTGGAGTCCCGGGATCGAGTCCCGCATCGGGCTCCCCGCTCAGCAAGGAGTCTGCTTCTCCCTCTGACCCTCCCCCCTCTCAGGCTCTCTCTCTCTCTATCTCATTCTCTCTCTCAAATAAATAAATAAAATCTTTAAAAAAAAAAAAAAAGAGTACACTTACCTTGAGAAGCACTGAGAAAAGTATGGGATTGTTGAATCATACATCATATACCTCTAACTTATATAACATTATATATTAATTACACTTAAAAAACTTTTAATGAAAAGTCACATTTTTAATCATTTATGTTTACATGTTAGAAAACAGTCTTTCAAAAAATCCTAAAATATACTTAGTGATAAAATAAAAAAGGTGAGTCCAGTTCTACACTGTAGTGTTATGTAACTTGCAAAACACAAGAAAAATTGGTCCTGAAAATGCTACGATAAGGTACGATCAGCAGCAAATGATCAAAGCACAAATGTATTCTTCTTCAGACTCTTAGCAAATCCCAGGGGCAGGGGTGGTGCAGTTACCGTAAACATGGTCCTGGCACCTACCTACTGTTTTCATCACTGTCTAGTTTGCTCTCAGCTTATCAGCATGACATAAAACATCATGTTCCCCGGTGGTATATTTCATAGACTTTTACCAGTAACATAGTCTTGAATCCGACAATGGTGTTTCTAAAGTGTAATCCTTCATAATTCTACTAAAACAATTACTTCTGTAGTCAGAACCAAACTGGGTGCCACTATCAAAAAACAGGGTCCACAAATCAAAATGTACTTTTGAAATAACTCACCTGAGTAACCTGGACTTCTCTAACACCATGAAGAGGTTACATAGTCCAAAGCTAGATTTCTAAGTATTTCTTTTTCATTCACTTTGTTTATATCCCACCACACTCCCTAAAACCACCCCCACCAAACTCTGAAAATTCTTCTGGCTATGAATCTATCTTGTCCTCACATTCAACTCTCTTTCCTCCAAATATACCACCATCTGGTAATAGCATGCTCCTTCTTCATAGGCCAAAAATACCCAGGTCAACAAAATCATAGCTCTCTTTAATAGGAATACTCACTGTCAATATTTCTTTCCTAAATTGTTCTTTCGAGGTTAGTTGTGAAAAGCGGTGTCCATGTCACCACAGAATTTTCCATTATGAAGAAAGTGTCCATAATTCATATGTTAACTAGTGAGTAAGTATTGAGAGACAGGGTAGTACTTCTCAGACTTAGATATGTAAACAAATAACCTGGGAATCTCTTTATATTCTGATCCAGTGGGTGTGGGCTGGGCCCAAGACCTTGCATTTCCAACCAGCTACCAAATCATGTCAAGGCCGCTGTTCTGGAAACCACACTTGGGAGCATCAAGGGTCCTTTTTTATATTATTGTTTTCAGTTATTTACATTCACAATTGCTAGCTCAGAAGGGTTTCCAGTTTTCTGAAGATTTTGGAACATAGAGGTAAACAAAGAAAGGCAAAAAGGAAAATCCAGTGACCTCAGTCAGCCAAAGCCATGTATATGGTGGCAACCGAAGAGAGAGGTGATAGACCAGTGCCAAGGCCGAGGAGGAGCAGGTGGGTGTGAGCAGGCAGCGGGTGGAACGTCCTTCCTGAAAGTTTCCAACTCACCACTGATCTGCCCGCTCCACTAGATGCTTGTTTCTCTCTGTCTTGAACCTCACAGCTCAGCATAGTCCCTCTGTGTGTCATTATCCGTTCAAAGGTGAATGATTACTTAATGACTGAGCAGAGTTGAAAGCAAGTTGAGAAGAGAAACCGAACAGATGCCAAGGGGTTGGATGAAACGTGTGCATGTTTATCTGGGAGGCAGGGAGCCAGGGGAGAGCAGGGCGCTGACGGGATTGTGAAGAAGGAATGGAAAAGTGCCCACAGTGAAACCTGCAAGATGCCGAAAACAAACTTCCTTGATTTCCTGATTTGGCTCAGGTCTGGGCTCCTGGTCCCTGTCTTTCTTTTATAGTTAACTATAGCTGGATGCACATAAGACACGTACTTAAATCTCAGTGGGCTGTTTAGGTCTGTTTATTTAGGTTTTACTTATAGTCCCAGATTAGATCATTTCCTCTTTAAAATGGTACGCAAACTCTTGAGTAGAAGAGTTCTTTATCTGATTGCTATTCAGGACACAGGTGTAAGGAGAATTTTGTTTTTAAAAACTTACAAGGACTATTGAGTTTTCACATTACACTATGTGAACCTTTTAAAGTGACTAACGAGAAACCCACATATTCACAATCAACCTCTAAATCTACTGTGGTTTCTTAGTTTCTTTGTTTGAGCCTCAGAAAAACTCTACGTTCCTAAGCCACTAGAGATGTAAACAAAATAGATGTGCTTATCAGATTTCTCCCATCCCACACTTTGCTTTCCTGTTGTCTCCACTTGCCCTTCTGGGGAAAGGATTAATGGATTTCAACAGAAACTTCTGTGGGCCTCAGAGGAGGTGGCTCCTGGCTTGATTTGTCCCTTGTGTGTGGTTGTAAAACACTGTGACCAGATGACCCAGCACTGCCAAGTAACAGACCCTCCCCATACCATGTTGGGTCTCGAGCCAAGACCACTGTCCCCTCTACCAGGTCTCTTGAGATTAGCAGAACAACAGTATATTCTAGTGAAACGGATTCAGTAACTTGTGGCTCAGAGCCCACAATAAAATCATGGTAACCATTTATAAACATTAAAACGTTAATCCTTTCCAAATAGGTCCTGATGAGAACAAGGCTAATTGCAGCAATGACCTGAAGTGTAGACCCTGTTCGGCATTCATCTCCCTCGTGGTGGTGGGACCTGTCGCAGGAAATCCTGTGACTCGGCTGTGCACGGGTCTAATTGTAATCATAAGGCTCCAAATGGGCATTCCTGCTAGATGAGCTGATTTTCATCAAAGAACTAAAAGGTAAAAAATAATTCTTATTTGGGGTAGTTACTGTAATTTAACTACTCTTCAAAGACTAAGGCTTCTTAAACATCCTTTCATGATTCCCATTCCTGCATTTATTTTTGTTTTTATTTTTTAATTATAGAAAACACTTCAGTTAGGTTAAATACTTGAGTTTTTATTCATCAGCGATTGTATATTTATGTAATATCCATGCTTACTACCATAGACACTTGGGCTATCCTATTTCACTTCGGTAACTTGCAAATGTATGTAACAGAACTTTTAAAAAAAATTATTTGTGGGGTGCCTGGGTGGCTCAATCGGTTAAGCATCTGCCTTTGGCTCAGGTCATAATCTCGGGGTCCCGGGATCGAGCCCCATGTTTGGTTCCCTGCTCAGTGGGGAGTCTGCTTCTCTCTCCCCCTCTGCCTCCCCACATCTCTCGTGCTCTCTCTCTCAAATAAATAAACAAAATCTTAAAAGAAAAAAGTTATTTGTAACAGGGATGAAAATTACTACAGTGGGAAGTTTCACTCTATTTCCCTCTTCTTCCTGCTTTTCCACACCACCCTACAAGTGGACCTGGTTTGTTTTTGTTTTTTAAGATTTTATCCATTTATTTGAAAGAGAGAGAACACAAGCAGGGGTGGGTTGGGGGGAGAGAGAGAAGCAGACTCCCCACTGAGCAGGGAGCCCGATGTCACGGGGTTCAGTCCCAGGACCCCAGGATCACACCTGAGCTAAAGGCAGACGCTTAATGGACTGAGCCACCCAGGCACCCCTGGAACCTGGATTTTAAGGGGGATGAATTTTTACATCCTGGCTCACTAGATTAGTTACTTCATTTGGAAAAGTAAACAAAGACCATGAATAAAATGCAAAGAAAATTAAAAACACCATAGTCAATGGTATCATAACAGCATTGTTTGGTGACAGATGTGATCTACATTTACGGGGAGCATAGCATAATGCAGAGAGTTGCTGAATCACTATATTGTACACCTGAACCACTATGTATCAACTATACCTTTCTTAAAAATAAAGTGACACCTTCTGAATAACTAAATTCAACTCTCATTAAACAAAACACACACAGAGCCCTTCCATCATGTCTTGGTCCTTATGACAAGATTCAGCTTTGTTTTCTTATGCTGATGATGATTATCATTGTTTTTTGATTGTTTACTAGAAAAGTGCCCTGAAATGGAAGACCTTAGTGTATATTCACCTCTGTAATCCAGCACCTACAACAGTAGCCGGCCCAGAGTAGACAACCAATGTTTCTAATGGAGGGGTGTGGTAACTGGTCAGACCACCTCAGATCCTGTCCTACCCCCATCCCCAGTCTGTTCTTAGCCCTGCAACTTCCTGGCCAGCTCAGAATCCATTGCCAAGAACCCAGCAGTGGGCGATTCACAAAGAAACTGAGAGCTGTTGTGCCTGATGGCCCACACTGTCAGAGAAAGTGTGGAGTTAAGTACCACCATAACTTCACATAGTACTAAATTAACATATCAGCTTATGAAGCATTGTAGCAGCTTCACTAAAAATGTGACAAGGACTTTTATTTTTAAGATTTTATTTATTTATTTGACACACAGAGAGAGAGACAGCTAGAAAGGGAACACAAGCAGGGGGAGTGGGAGAGGGAGAAGCAGACTCCCTGTTGAACAGGGAGCCCGACGCAGGGCTCGATCCCAGGACCCTGGGATCATGACCTGAGCCGAAGGCAGATGCTTAACGACTGAGCCACCCAGGTGCCCCCTGACAAGGACTTTTTTAAAATTAGTAAAGCACATCTGAAAATTATTTTTGTTCAAAGTAGAATTCAAGGTTTTCTAATCTGAGAGGATTTTTCCTGATGATAGGTCTAAAGAAAATTAACTTTCCAATCAAACATTCTACTCTTTTTTCCTGTACCGTGTAACTTATTATAAAAGCTGTTTAACATACTCAAGAGAAGTACAGAGAATAACTTTAAAACTTGGGTAGCCCCAACCCGCTTTCAACAATTATTAATTAACTTTTTCCAAACTTCTTTATTTAAAAATAAAATGTCTCCATAATCGAAATTAAAAAAAGATTTCGATCATCAGAAAGAACAGTTTGAATATTGCTATCAAACAAAGGTAGGAAGAATTTCTGTTGAACATTTTTTTTTTAAATAATCTCTACACCCAACGTGGAGCTCGAACTCAGGACCCTGCGATCAAGACTTGCAGACTGACAAGAGCCCCCCAGGAACCCCTCTGTTGAACAATTTTAAATGTTACTAAAACAAATGGGTACAGTCTCCCTGGAAATAAATATAAGGAAAATTCCTTCATTACAAATGTCTGAGTCTTTTCTGTTGTTATCAATAACATTAAAATATTATTGAGATTTATATATAGGTAGATATCATATATCCAGGAGGTGGATCAGAGGTTTACCCATCTCCTTAGAGTGAATTTTGAAATTAAATGATGTCTTCTTCCCCAAAATAGTAATCCTCCCCTAAAATTCTCCTCAACCCTCCTATTTATATGTTTTAGTGTGTAGATAGGGTAGGTATGCCTAGCTAGGGTAGGGAAGGAGATAAAAGTGGGCTTGCCTAGTTGAAAGAAATATTTAAGTGGAGATTTGAATTTTTAAAAAGAAAAGAGAAAACTGAAGAGCATTCCTTTCTTAATTGAAGAACTAGGTAGTCAAAAAACTTTTGATCATTCTTCTTCCGCAAGCTTGCAAATACAATATGCAATCAAGTATGACTTTCTGGTACAGGAAACAGGAAACACCTGATATACAAGATTGTCTTTCTTATAAACCATATTGTCAGGAACAGAGTTGAACGAAGGGCAGACCAGGCGGGCTTGCCTAAGGCACTATTCTCTAAAAGGGACTCAGAGTTGTAGAAATGTCACAAGATGGGGGCGCCTGGGTGGCTTAGTCATTAAGCGTCTGCCTTTGGCTTGGGTCGCCATCCCAGGGTCCTGGGATCAAGCCCCACATCAGGGTCCCTGCTTGGCGGGAAGCCTGCTTCTCCCTCTCCCACTCCCCGTGCTTGCGTTCCCTCTCTCCTATCTCTCTCTCTCTCTCTGTCAAATAAATAAATAAAATCTTAAAAAAAAAAGAAAGAAAGAAAGAAATGTCACAAGACAGAGAAACTGGTGTTTACCCCATCGCTTCTTACAGAGAAAGTATTATGTTTGGATAAAACCCTTGGGGAGGGAGTGCTGAGATTTCCCCACCACCACCCCCCCAACTGCCAAGAAGGATGGGCCAGGCAGCTTCAGGCTTGGTTCTGCAAAGTGGATTATTCAAGGCTGGTAGAGCTGACTGACTTGTGATGGGGAATGAGACTGTCCCCTCCACCTTTCTCCTACCCAGAGCTCAGACTCTCTTCAAAGTAGATGTTCAAGTCTTTAAAGCGTATGAGTTGTAAAGGACCAAATTATTAACAAGCCAAGCTGTCCACAGTGCCTGACTTATGTCACTCGGGCTGCTCAAACACAACAGTACACACTGGATGGTTAATTAACAGCACAGCTCTGAGGGCCAGGAAGTCCAAGATCAAGGTGTCAGCACGGTCACATGTGGTGAGGGCCCTCTTCCTGGGTCATAGGCAGCACCTTCTCTCTGTGTTCTGACATGGTGGATGGGGCTAGGGATCTCTCTGGAGTCTCTCTTCTAAGGCACTAACCCTACTCATGAGAGCTCCACCATCACAGTCTAAACAACCTCCTCCCAAGACCACACTCTCAAACTCCATCATGTAAGGCATTCGAATTTCAGAGAACACAAACATTCAGACTATTGCAGCCTCCCTCTGGGCCCAGTCACAAAATCTTCCTGACAGCAAAGCTCTGTTCTCATGCCATCTGTCCTCAGAAACATCTGAGTCCTTCTAGGGCTTTGTTCTCGTGGTACTCTTTGTAATGGAATGTTAAATCAACGTCCCATTCTTCACAGATAAAAAGTAGAATCAATATTTTTTTTTTTTTGATGTGTGAACTGGTTGTTAGCCAAAGAGAAAAGGATTTTAATTGAGTTGTTTCCTCCTTCCATGTCCATCCCATTTATTCTCAGAGGGTCTTTCATGGCAGGGCTGGTCTCAACTGCCCTGGGCATGAATGAGGGTGCCCATCCAGTCCCCCAGGCTGGAAAGGCTGCCCCACCCTATACACTTTCCCCACTGGGAAAAAGCAAACTCACTCAATTGTCTTAAGAGGACACATATTTAGATTTTTTGTGGGTTTTTTTTTTTTTTTTTTTAGCTCCTGGTCAAAAAATGGCCATCAAAACATCAGCTCCAGGTAAAGAAGAGTAATTATTACTGAAAGAGACAGCCGTCTGAGAAACCATCACCTATGTGGATTTCTTGTTGTCTTAGTGTGAGACCAGGACTCTGCGAGACCACTCTTTTCTATTTGTTTCTGACAATTTTGGAATTGACCGTAACAGGAGCACAGTGGAAAATGCACGGAATTTCAAATGACCCACTCCTGTTTCTTTGTTTGTGAAATGGAAGTAATGATAAAAACTAGAATTACACTGAATGTTGCATGAGGTAACATGAGATCTCATTCTTGTGAGCTATAAATTGTTCTCAGCTATTTTGTGGGGCATGGATAGGCTCACTGGTAGTAACAAACAGAGCTACACACTTTTTTCCTGTTTTAAAAGTATGATTACTCATTCTGAAAGAAGGTGCTTCATGGTTGCTGCAAACCCTCATTGTTGGCTTTTGGTTAGGACCTTATAAAAGGAAGTATGAATTACTGTAATCTTGAGAATGGTGTAGGATGAAGCTCAAGCCTAGAGTTTAGCCCTTGACGTTATTACTATCCCAGTGGCAGATGGGGTGGGGCACTTGACAGAAATTTAGAATTCAGCCACAGCGGTAGTTCCTGTCATCTCTGCTGTCACGGGATGTACCAGAATGCATTATTTCAGCCTCCTTTACCAGATTAAATAAAGTAAGACAGAGTTACAGCTCTAATGCAAGAATGGGTTAAATTCTTTTAGACTGCCTTCTTGGGTTTAAGGAAAAACACAATGTTCCATGATAAAATCATGTTATTAAAGGGTTGCTCTGATATGATCAAACATATTAAAATCACATATTTCATAATGTCTTTATGTTTGGTCTTTAATCTATCATGATGAGCTCATTGGGTCTAATGGTTCAGCTTGTTGAGTTTTGAAAATTAGAGCTAGGCTTTTACTGACCCTAATTTTTTAGGTTAATAGTAGTTTTTATGAGAGCTGGTCATCTGACGCATTGTGGGGATAAATGAATCCGCTTACTTTAGATTCTGCCACTCAGCACCGGTAACTCCTTTCAAAGGATAATTTTCACGATTTCTCCAACATGATGTATGAGCCATAACTCTAAATCTGTGTGTATCTAATATGCATATATGCAGTTTTAATATATGTACACTTAAAATGAAAATATATTTTCTTTCTGCCTTAGAAATAAGTACTTTCATCTTTGCAATAGCTACCTAAACGCTTATTATCCCAGCAGATTTTTTTCTTTTTTCTTCTTTAGAGAGAGAAAGTGTGTGTACTTGAGTGGGGAGGGGGCAGAGGGAGAGAGAATCTCTCTTTTTTTTTTTTTAAGATTTTATTTATTTATTTGAGAGAGAGAGCACATGAGAGGGGGAGGGCCCGAGGGAGAGGCAGACTCCCGGCTGAGCAGGGAGCCCGATGCGGGACTCGATCCTGGGACTCCAGGATCATGACCTGAGCTGAAGGTAGTTGCTTAACCAACTGAGCCACCCAGGCACTCTGAGAGAAAGGATCTTAAGCAGGCTCCACATCCAGCGCAGAGCCCATCCCAGGGCTCGATCTCACAACCCCGACATCATAACCTGAGCCGTAATCAAGAGTCAGATGCTCAACCCACCGAGCCACCCAGGTGCCTCTAGCAGATTTCTTTTGTCAAGATGGAGCATATGCTTTCATTAATCTCAGCTGGATTATTTTTAAACACAAAATCACAAAATACTAAAGCAGATTTCATTCCAACACCTTTAATGGTGAATGTCTATCCTATGCCTTTCATAAAAGTCCTTCTGAGTCGATGAGAAAAGGTGAAGATATCCCTTAGCTATAATTCCTAGGTGTGACTGTACCCTAAATTCTTCAAGATGCCACAGGCAAAATGTTTTTTCATCAAATAAATGTTGGTACCATTCATTCTCTTGTAACAAGCTCCACATTATATTCTGTAGAATAGTAAATATTTATTTAAATACTAGTATGGACTTAAAGGATTTTCACCAACCATAAACCTCCCAACATCGTATGTTAATTTGGTCCAGCTTTACTTCACACCATCCGCCTTCTACTTATTTTTTGTTTCTGGAATCATGATTCGATAGGCCCAATGTAAATATTGAATAAGAAACTATCCAGAATTCAAGTTACTCAATCAACTGGTAAGAATTTATTGAGCACCTACCATGCACAAGGCACTTAAGGAATACTGTGAAATTTAAAGCAATTCCATTTTAAGAGCATCCAGATATATTTGTAATTTCGTGCCTGCCAAAAAATGATTAATATCCATGAAGTTTAATGAATGGTGAACCCAACAAGAAATGAAGATGTAGGGTGTTCCAAAGTCCTGTTGGGCTCTAGGTAATTAGGTTTGTTTTCATGGCTTCTATCACAAACCTGGGTATACCGAGTCCATCCATAGATTCAAGTTCTTGGATACTAAGCCCATTGTCAAGGTCAGCCTGCCTAGCAAAGAACCCGGATTCTGCACAGGAGTGAACATGTTCTAACATCGAGGGGAATAAACCTGGAAGGGTGGCCAGAAGAGAGGCTGATGAGAAGACCAACATGATTTGGTTAAGAAATAGGTACTTAGAAAATAAAAGATGACACTCTTCCACTACAAAACTGACTATAGGTTGTTTCAATTGCCTATCTCACGTTGATTCATCTAAAATTTATCCCTAGTCGTGTTAACAATCAATGAGGTGGCCTTACTTATCAAGATCATGAAGTCACCCCCGATGCCCAGTCCAGCTCCTTCCCCTCCAGAGCTACGAGGTACGGGAAGGCCAGGTAGACAACCCTGAGTGGAGCACTGAGCTCGATTATTAAGGGTTTTGGGGAAGCAGAATAATGGAGGGATTAAGATTAGGCAATAATGACCTAATTTTAACGCGGGCCATGAAGGCTCCTCAGTAGACTGTGCACTGCACAGTAGAATGCTTTAGAACAAAGAGCATGCAACGTGAATCTTGCACACAGAGAGGCATTTGAAGCTTTAAAAATACCCAAATATACAATGGCCTCTTGTTTAATTATAGTAATTATTCATCAGTCTCCAGATGTTAAGAAAGAAAAAAAAAACTTTATCTTTTTATGATTAGAAGCATGAATCCTTTCAAATGTGTGTGTCACTGAAATGGAATGTATCTAATCATCAACTTGCCGCTGAGAGAGCACTGAATAAATAACCGAAGCCAATCCAGAGCCTTATTAAAAGGATTTGTTTCCAAAGGGAGAGAGAAATACCTTCCATTCGGAAGAAATGAGCTTTTCATTTCAGCCCTACCAACAAGTCAGCAGTACATGGGGCATTCTGGTGGCATCAGGACGCATTTTGCAATGTCCAGTCCAATTCTTGACCAGAAGCCCCTGATGACTGTGCCAGTGAGGCTGCTGCATTCTTCCCATGGTAACTGAGTGACCCAGGAAAAAAGCCCCCCCCCCCCGCAGCTCAGCCTGCCTGAAGTTGGGGGGAGGGCTGGTAAAAAGGCCAAGATGGCCTCCCGCAAAGCCAAGCCCAGAATTCTATAGCTGAAGTCTAATCCCTCAGGCCCTACCAAACCCCACAAAATTCAAGAGAAAACAACAAACTTCTTTCTGTCGGGGTCCCAAAGATGAGTAATAATTGGATGTTAATTACTGGAGTGTGGTAGACAGCCTCCAACATGGCCCCAGTGATTTTCACTTTCTGACATTCATGCTTTTGTGGAGTCTCCTTCCATTCTGGACAGGGCCTACAGTGCAACCAATAGAATCTTGCAGAAACGATGGCATGTCTTCCCAGGCCAAGACATAAAAGGCATTCTATCTTCTTATGCTTGCTCTTTTTCCATGACCTTGCACTCTGGGGGAAGCCAGCCACAGTGTCAATTAACACTGGATATGCCCAATGGAGAAGGCCATGTAGTGAGGGAGTAAGGACCCCTGACAACAGTCAGCATTCATTTGCCTCCTGACAGAGGCTCCTTGCTGCAGTCCCTCCAGCCTGAGTATCCTCTTTAGTGACTGTAACCTTGGCTGCTGTCTTGACTGCAAGGTCATGACAAACCCTGAGCCAGAACCCCCCAGTTAGGCCACTCCCAGATCCCTGGCCCAGAGAAGCTGTGTGAGACAATGGTGACTGTTGTAAGCCAGTGAGTTTGGGGTTAATTTGTTACACACCAATAGATAACTATTGCATCAGGTTATCTTCAACTGTTTGACCCTTACCTTGAAGCCTCTCCATAAATAAGGCCATGCGTTTCATTTCATGGCTCAAACAATTACATGGTATGGGTGTGTGTGTGTGTGTGTGTGTGTGTGTGTGTGTTGGTGGAATCCATTCAGCTTTAGTCTCTAACCCACAATGCAGAATTCAGCTCAAGGATGCCAAGACATGCCATATTTACCCATTTTATGGCCTCTTGCATTGTCATATATACTTCACATACTTTTTCTGTCTGCGTTTTGAAAGAAAATGAGAGGTGCACAAATGAGAGAATTTAATTTCTAAGCTATCTTTAGACTATCACAATGTTCAAGGTAAAGTGCCATTTTTAATATTTTCATTAAAAAAATTTTTTTTTCTTTCTAAGTAGCCTCCATGCCCAACGTGGAGCTCAAACTCCCAACCCTGAGATCTAGAGTCGTATGATCTACCAACTGAGCCAGCCAGGCACCCCCAAGGTCATGTACCAAATTGTAGAGATAGTCATAGACATGGAGCACTCATAGTCCCTAACCTCAAAGAACTTACACTACCAGAAATGAAAGTGCCAAGTGTCCATACAATTAAAATTTCATTAAAAACATATAATAAGTATGTATACAGGTATCCAAAAACAAGCCAAGAGGTATTATTTAAAATTTGGTTAAATAACAGGTGGGACCCCAGATTGGCAAAAGAGGAACAGAGAAACCCCGCTCAGAAGGAGAGAGCAGCCTGAACCTGGGCAGCCTCAGGACCTATAGAGAAGGAAATGTCACAAAGTACTAGGCACAGACAATAGGCCCTGGACGTTGAGATGAGGCCCCAATATTTAACTGAGTAACCAGCAAGAGACACTAAAGCTCTGCACAGATTGGAGCCATCACATACCAAAACTGCATTTCAGGAAAATAACTGAAGCTATGGACAACAGATTTTAGAAAGGAGAGGCTGAAAACAGCACAGTCAAGAGGCTCTGGTCTAGTCTAGACACAAAGGGAGGGACGAGGGAGGAGGCACAAATTAGGGACGGCTGTAAGAATGCCAAGGATGGGCCTGCATGAGCCCTGCGGGGTTTCTCAAGTCCCTAGATTGAATCACCAAGAGGACCAAGGAGCAGCAGGGAAAGGCAGGAGAGGTTAGAGCGGAAAAGGAGACATAGGTGATTCAGCCTGAGATAGGAACAGGGTTATTGATAGAATCAGGGACTAACAGAAAGGCTGCCAGGAGGGGAGAGGAGGGAACGAAGGGAGAAGTCATTTAAGTATAGATACACATCCAACCTCAGGCCTTCTATTAGGCCGTCCTCAGACTGCAGGTGAATGTCTTTTGCAAGTACAAATACTTTGATTCGCATTGGAAACTGTCAACCAAACTTGCAAATGAATTATAAAGCCGTTCTATTGACAGATGCAAATATTTTCTATATCCGTGGATAGAAATATTGAAAAGCTCCAATTTAGGCATCACACACCAAAAACAAAACAAAACAAAACAAAAAAACCTGCCTTACTTTTTTTTTTTTTTTTGACAAATGAGCTTTCTCAACAGCCCCAATCTGACTCCACCCCCACCCTGCGCTAGATTTCTAAACAAACCCTTTGCTTGCCACACCTTTAGGAAATGGCTCCAGAGTATCATTACCTCACCTATTATCCTAACCCCACCTTCCGGCAACGCAGAGAGGACAAATCCAAACCTGTCTAACCCCCTGGCAATCAGCTAATTGTGTGATATGCCCTGTTCCCGCTGAATTCAACGCACCGCTTCCCTTGCGTATCCGCAAAGCTGTGCGCTTAGCTTGAACGGTTTTTCACGGCTCCAAGACAGAGCTCCTTGTATCAATGTCAAGGCTTTTATGCAAAGGTAGAGTCTGAATCCAGATCTTCAGGTTAGACAAATGGAAAAACCCAGTAGCCTATGTATACAGGACGCAAACGTTTACCAAATACAACTTTTTTTTTTGCAAAGGAGAAGTGGCGCCGGCTCGAGCAGCATAGGAAAATAGTGTTAACACGCAACAACATACCAAGGACTTAGTGGAACCACTGTCAGCCCCCTACATCAAGGAGCTCACTTAGTTCCTACCATAACACTACCGGAGGCTGAAATCAACATCTCAAGAGCCAAGAGTTGATCTCAGGCAGCCTCAGAGCCTGGGCTCCTGGGCACTGGGTCTGAAGAGTTTTCCAGATACCTTTTGCCGTCATCACCGTATCTGCTTCTACTGCTGCTGTAACAAATGACCACAAACTAAGTTGTGGCCATGAGCTAACACTGCACCTCTCTGAGTCTTCTTCCCTAATGACATTGCCCTCTGACTCTGAGCAATTCTGCCTCCTCCTTCTGCTTTTAAGGACCCCTGTGATATCAGGCCCACGAGGGAAATCCAGGATCATCTCCATCTTAAGGTCAGCTGATTAGCAGCCATAATTCCCCTCTGCATGTAACGCGGTATATACACAGGTCCTAGGGATTAGGACACAGGACACTTGGCGGGGGCTGGGGATTATTCTGTCTGTCACTCCCACTAATGCTGTAAGTAAGGAATCTAAGACTTCAAGCAGATTTAAAATGCTGGAAATCAGAATGATAAATCAAAGAGAGGTGAGTGGGGGGGTGGGGATGAGAAGGAACTGTTGACAGAATTTTTCACGTGGACGACTGAAGGCAGACTCATACCCGTCTCCCCGACCCCGACATTTGCCCATCCCCCTTCAACTTCATCATTCGTTCGCTGAGAGTGAACACTAACTAGCTTTCTCATACCACCTTCCCAGCAGCTCAGCCAGGCAAAAACAAAACCTGGCTTACTCTTACCACCCTGGGTCATCATTATTCGATAGCATGCGTATGACACACTTAATCCTTCAGAGGGCATGCTCTCTAGGGCAGTCTGGGCCAGGGAGCCCTTCACAGGCTCCCAGCTGCTAGGATAGGAGCCTGCACAGAGCACCGATTGCAGTCGGGGAGACAGTGATGGTGGCTGGCGGGGGAGAGGGCATGGTAGAGCAGGTGGGGTCATCCAGGCCAAGAAGGAAGCAATGAGTGGATGGGGAAGGAGCAGCAAGGGCTCATTAATGAACACGAGCCAGTTTCTCTAAACACCAGGGTCCGGTAGGAGAGAGCAGGGAAGGGTAAGAATTCAGGCCTTAGGGACCAGCGGGATCAGATCCCAAGGCCTGGTGGGGTGTGGGGAGGGTGGGGGGTTGGTAAAATGCCTGAAACCGAATGGTCAAGTTCCAAGTTCAAGTTCCTGGAGGCTGTGAAGCAGGAGCCAAGATCAACGTACTGTTGACCAGCTATGAATTCGGGTGTCAGGCTCCTCCACTGTAAAAGGGAGCTAACAGTGCTCAGAAAATGAGAAAGACAGTATATATGTAACCAAGATGTCATTCATGCCACAGATCCAAAGAACCTAATGCTGCCACATCCGCTGCCTGGAGTCCAGAGTCATGTGAGTGACCACAACAGACTGCCTCCAGCATACCTGCTTCCCAGCACCGCTGTGTACTCTGCCTGGTGTCTATCCCGTTGAGAATCTCAGGCCCCCTCTCACAAAGCGGTGGTGAGCCCTGAAGTGGAGAGGGGTGCAAGGCCCCCGGGGGAGTAACAGATGGGGCAGACTCCCAGTACTCATGTACTCATGCGGCCCCGAGACCCCCACAGCAGGCTCTCCACCGACAGCTGCTCTCATTCTCCTCTTTCCAAGGGGTCTTCTCCCCCAGGCCCCCTTCTCTTCATTCACCCACCTGTCTCCCCTGAAGTGAAAATAAATAGTTAGGTGTTTCGTAAAGGCCCTGAAGAGGGATTCTGGCATCAACTATGAAAATGGTTCAGTGTTTTCACTACCTGGGCAAGGAGGTCAACAGTATGTTTGGCCAGTCTTGGGAAATTAGACTCAGACCTTGCGGATCAAGGAAGGAGGCATTGCACCGATGCTGGAGGAGTTAGCATCCCTCCACTGACAACTCCGCCTAAAAACGGAGCTGGAAGCCTCTTGGGAGAAAAGGGGCTGGCATCTGTCCCCATCTTCCATGGAAATGGAAAGGTATTAAGATGGACTGTATCTGAAGCTGGCCAAATTGGAAGCGTTAGGGGATAGAGCCTCTACCCAGTATCACCCTCACTTCTGACACCAACTCCAAGTTCAGGAGCTTCTCCGAACCACCCTCATAGCGGATAATTCACGAGAAGGACCCACAGACCTCCCTGAGGGCTGCGATCCCCACAGTTATAATTCATGACAGGGAAAGGAAGCAGGTCAAAATCTGCCGAAAGAGGAAGTACAGGAGCAGAGTCAGTGGAAGGGAGAGGGGTCTCAAACATCAAGCTTCTGCTGTCCCTTCTCTGTGGGGTCAGGAGATATTGCCCTCCTGACACCAGCAGGTGACAATTAGCACAGAGTCATACCAATCAGGAAAAACCAGGAAAGCTCACCCAAGCTTTGGTGTCCAGGGTTTTCACCAAGGCTCCATGAGGCAAGCTTGATTGATTGACCGACTGCCCACATGAGTGATCGCAGTCACCAGGCTGATGGCCAACTGGTACTGATAGTACATGACCCAAAGCCCCCCAACCCAAAGTCACGTGATTGGCCTTGCTGGCAGGGCCAGCTCCTACCATTTATCTGCTCTGAGGCTGGCCCCGCTCTGAGACCCCATGAGGTTAGCTTCTGCCCTAAACAAAGACACTCCTACCAGGTTCGATACAGATTACCTGACAGAAACTGAGGGCAGAGGCCAGACCCCTCTTTGGACAAAGTCACATTATTCACCCTGCAGACTCCATGAGCCTCATTTGTAAGAATGAACGAGCTCCCTCCACCCTCTGTCATCAATTCCAGGAGGGATGCAGGTGAGCAGACTACTGAGATCCACTGAGGATAAGACCAAAATCATCAGAGGCCAGACCTAAGCAGCTCCAGCCCAAGCACCCTACCATGTTGGTCAGGAAAGCCAGTGGCCAGAAAGCCGAGACACACTGCCTAGAGGCCCAGAGTTTCAGTTTCATGGTGGGACGAATGCCAGAGAGCACAGGGGAGAAACAAGGAGGAAAAAAGAGGGCTAATATATATGCTGGGAACAGTCAGAGCACAAGAAATGCCAAAGAGGAAAGGGATAAAACACATAAACCCTAGAGGATCCAAGATCAGGGAGGGTGAGTGCAGTCCTGCATCTTGGATGGGATGGTACTTCCGGGTGTGGACGCAGATCCTATTTACAACTGCGTCAGAACAACAAGCATAAATCAGTTTATCCCAGACAACCTAGCAAGTTTGTTCACCAAGTTTTAGTTGGTGACTAAGGATGACAGTAAGCAGAGACTGGTGACCAGTATCTCACATTTGGCACCAATCATTCTGGTCTCAAGCCGGCCCTGTATCCTGAGCTGCATTTGGTCTCATCTTGGTAACAGATGCCCTCAGGCTGGGTCCGAAGACCCTGATCCCAAGCAGCATCTGACCAATGGGCGAATGTCACTGAGGGTTGGGGTTTCAGGAGGGGCTGACCAGAATGCGCAGACCAGTACAGAAGGCCTTGGGTAAAAGGAGCGAGCCCTGGCCTGCATGGGAGCCTGCCCCATAGCCTGTGGGTCTCCACGAAAGGCTGGTTCTCAGCCATTTTCCTGTACATAATTTTTGAGAATTACAAATTTAAGATTACCTGTTTTGAATGAGGTCTTCTGGGGAATCAAGGTGGATGACGGTACCCTGCAAATGCTTGGCCTAAGGCATCTCTGTAGTGCAGGCATCAAGTGAATTGAAGAGAGTAATGGACAACACAGTCTGCTCAACACAGCCTGAAAAATGCATATGGCATTGCATACATAGCACTGGTGGAAGAAATGCTTTGCTGCCACGCTTACAGCATCTTACAGGAAATGCCAAAAAATTGAGTAGACTCAGAAAATGAGAGAGTTGTAGCTAGAACCTTGGATAGGAATTGGATTTTAGTCCTGGTTACAGCCCTTGATTTTATCCAAGCACTAACCCAGATTTTAGTCTTCGTTAATTTGCCAGGAGATGCACAAAACCACCACAATAATAACAAATATCACCGAGCACTTACTATTAACCTACTTAATCTTCCACACAAACCTATGAAACGAATGCTCTTTTTCACTCTCATCTTACCAAAGAAGAAGCAGACGCAGAGAGATTAAAAGTCATCTGCCCAAGGTGCCAAAGCAATTTTATGCCAGAAGGTAAACCCAGCTCCTGAGTTTATCCTCTTAATTTTAGCATGTTTGTTTGTAAAATCAGGCAATTAGAGTAGATTATGCCTAGGCCCTTTTTGTCTGTTACAGTCTAGGACTCTCCGGATTTAAGTGTAAGTAAAAAAAAATTTAGATATGCATAATTCTAGATTCTACGGCCTTCTTTACATGTAGTATTTAACACAAAAACTGGATGTATAGCACATATTGCTCAAAATTCATCTTAGACGAGGTTAAAAAAGGCCAAGAAGGAGTACTAAAATGTGTATAGAACCATAAGAAGACCCCAAACAGCCAAAACAAACTTGAGAAAGAAGAACAAAGTTGGAGGTATCACAATCCCAGATTTCAAGATATATGACAAAGCTCTAGAACAGACACATAGATCAATGAAAGAGAATACAGTCCAGAAATAAACCCGCGCTTATATGGTCAATGAATCTATGACAAAGGAGGCAATAATGTACAATGGGAAGACCGTATGTTCAACAAATACTGTTGGAAAAACTGAACAGCTACATGCAAAAGAACGAAACTGAACCACTGTCTTACACCATACACAAAAAATAAATCCCAAATGTATTGAAGACCTAAATCCTAGAAGAGAACACAGGCAGTAATGTCTCTGACATCAGCCATAGCAACATTTTCCTAGCTATGTCTTCTGAGGCAAGGGAACCAAAAGCAAAAGTAAACTATTGGGACTACATCAAAATCAAGGCTTCTGTGCAGTGAAGGAAACAACCAACAAAACAAAAAGACAATGTACTGAATGGGAGAAGATATTTGCAAATGATCTGGTGAGGGGCTCATATCCAAAATACGTAATAGACAACTCAACACCAAAAAAACAAATAATCTAATTTAAAAATGGGTGGAAGACATGAATAAACATTTTTCCAAAGAAGACATCCAGATGGCTAACAGACACATGAAAAGATGCTCCACATCACTCAGCATCAGGGAAATGCAAATAGAAACCACAATGAGATATCTATTACCTCACATGTGTCAGAAATGGCTAGAAATAATAAGTATTGGTAAGGATGTGGGGGGAAAAGTAACCCTCGTGCATTGTTGATCAGTATGCAAATTGGTATAGCCACTGTAACAGTTTAGAGTTTCCTCAAAAAGTTAAAAATAGAATTACCGTATGATCCAGTAATTGCACTACTGGGTATTTACCCCCCAAACCAAAAACACTAAATCAAAAAGCTACATGCACCCCTATGTTTATAGCAGCATTATTTACACTAGTCAAGATAAGGAAGCAACCCAAGTGTCCATCCGTAGATGAATGGATAAAGAAGATGTGGTGTACATATACGATGGAATAAGATTCAGTCCTAAGAATAAGATCTTGCCATTTGCAACAACATGAGGGTATCATGCTAAGTGTAACAAGCCACATAGAGAAAGACAAACACCGTATGATTTCATTCATATGTGGAATTTAAGAAACAACACAAAGAAAAAAGACACAAACAAATAATGAAACTTAAGTACAGAGAACAAACTGATGGTTGCTGGAGGAGTGGTAGGTGGATGGGGGAAATAAAGCAGATTAGGAGTACAGTTATCGTGATGAGCACCGAGTCATGTACAGAACTGCTTAATCACTATATTGTACACCCGAAACTAACACTGTATGTGAATTATACTTCAATAACTATACTTCAATTTTTTTCTTAACATAAAAATAAATAAAAAGCAAGTTTAGCTACTGAAAACATATACTTTTTGTTAATTTCCAATGGCAGTTCTCTAGAGTCAAGTGGACAAAGACAACGACATTCTAGTCGTATAGAGTCTTAAAACACACACACCTTCTAGAACATTAAAAAAATTCAGGTTAATGTAAGCCTGTAGTTCAGGCAAGATTGCAGTATGCCCAACCCAAATGTAACTGACTGTAACATCTTGGCTTCCCTTTGGTCTCCTTCCTTCAAGCAGAAGGGAGGGGAAGGGACAGGGACCGTGACGCCTACACGGAACAGGCCAGGTGGTTTTCCATTGCACTCGACTTCTTCCTGGAGCCCTTTTCTCTCCAACAAGTCCAGGGCCTCTCACAGGGGTGACAGCCCCAGGATCCTCTGCACTCTCTCCTCACTTCTGTTGCCGGTGTTGCCCTTGCCTCGTGCGGGGGGGGGGGCGGGGAAACCTGACCTGGAATGCAGTGAGCATCACCTGCAGGCAACGTTCCTGCCAGGACCACAGCCCTAAGCTAAGATCCAGGAGGAATTTCATCGATCATGTCAGTAAAATGGAGATGCAGGCTACCATGGGAGAACAGAGCAGGGGGCCCTCGGCCTCTCTGGGGAAATGAGGATCCAGGAAAGGATCCACCTCCAAGGACGAGGCGACCCCCACACCGAGAAACACAGGATGAGAAGATCCCCACTGTGGCGCTTCTGGGTGATATTGACAGGAGACCCAGTTCACAGGTGGGGTGGAGACCGGACACAAGGATCATCTGCCTTTGTCCTGTGGGCCACAGGGAATTACTGAAGGAGTTTGTAAGGAACTGACGACATCCAATTTGTGTTTTGAGGTCACCTGACTGATGCGTGGACCTGAGGGTTCCCTAACCAGAAGCTAGTTAACTGACAGTAGCTAAGAGATCACAGATTCTATGAATATTCAGGATATAAAAGAAGGAGAATGTGTGATAGGGAAGATGCAAATAGCAAAAACAAACAAACAAACCCAAGGATGGCCCTAGAGTTCCATCTGGGGTGAAAGGATTGTCAGATACATACGCAGACCTCCAGCCTTCTCCGGGGTCCCTAGAGCCCCTGTTCATGACTCCCTGAGTCCCCAGAGGCTCACATGTGCTAAGGTCTAACCCTACAGTATCTAGATGTGTATGTAGGTCTAGATTTACCTTTCGTTAGTCTGTATTTTTTTTTTTTTTTACTGCTTTACAACAAAGATTTATTACTTCGTAATTTAAAAAGTTATACATATGTTGAAAATGCATTTACAAAAATTGTCTGAGGAGAATCCCGGCTTTTCATACCTACTGCCATAAGCATCTATGGATTACATAAAGCTGTTACAAAAGGAAGAAGGTGCACGGCAGATACTAGCATACTTGAAGTGGAGTCTACATATTACACTAAATTTTGATGCAATTTTTCTTATAGCACAGGATATCTGCAATAGAAAAGTCAGTTTGGAGATGTTTGAATTATCCAACCAACACTTCTGGAGCATTATAGGGAAGTAAGCAAATCCTCAGGACGCAGACAAAGCATTTGTCATATGGCCACTGGGAGATAAATGGCTTACAATAAAACAAACTGTATTTGGTAATTAAGATGATGTGCATTGATTCCTACTGCTTATCTCTTTTGAAACATCCTTCTAAGAAAGATCAGAAAATCACAGAGCCGAGCTGTCAAAAGGGCGTGTGTGGGGGCTGGGAGGGAAGACAGCGGGGAGCAAGGTGAGAGGTGTTTTGTTTTGTTCTGTTTTGTTTTTTAAATGCGGCTAAAATTAATGGTGCTATTTTCACATTTGTAAGGTAGACAGTGTGATTACAGTACAAGCAAGGTTTCTTCCTCTCCCCAGAGACCCGGGTTTTGAACAAGGTATAAACAATCCCCATTTCCTCTTGTAGAAGAATAAGTAAACAGCCTTTTCCAGAATGACAGTGGCCTGATGAATTAATGCAGGTATGCTCTTATTTGTGAGAAATCTCACGTTCAGATCGGAGCCTGCCCACGCAGAGATGGGATCCCCCTGGTGCTGTGCATGGTTTGGCCCCCGGGCAACAGGTTTTGAGGTGCCTGCCCCCCATGCAGTGCCTGGTGACAGTGGAGGCAGGGGGGCTGACTTATTCATTATCTCTTTAATCCCTAACATCTATGTTATTACATTGTTCAACTCACTGGAAGAAGAATTTGGAGTTCTGTTTAAATCCGGGCTTTGGAAGATTTTTTTTTGAAAGAACTGAGGTTCTCAACATGGAACCGTCACTTTTAACTCAAACACAGTTCCCAGACAGGGAGAAAAGGAATTATATCTGATTTTGGATTGTCCTATCTATTTATATCTGGGAGTCCAGAAATCCAAGCCCATTCATGCTTACATTTCAAATGTGGATGGGAAACACCTAGGAAAGAAATGTTTTTCAGGACGCCTGGGTGGCTCAGTCGTTAAACGACTGCCTTTGGCTCAGGTCATGACCCTGGGGTCCGGGGATCGAGCCCCGCATCGGGCTCCCGGCTCAGCGGGAAGCCTGCTTCTCCCTCTGTCCCTTACCCTGCTCGTTCTCACTCTCTCACTCTCTCTTAAATAAGCAAATAAAATCTTTTAAAAAAAAAAGTTTGGCAATCTGAGGTGGAGCTAAGATGAAATTTATTTAAGAATAGCAGAAACATTCACCCCCAAAAGCAAGGGACTGATGCGTCAAACCGGAAATGATCCAATAACTACCTTGCAGCACAAATGTACTGACTGAATGCCAGCCAATGTCGGGCTCTCCGGCCTTAGCTACTCCTTACTTGCTCATCTTTATACAGTGTAAGGTCTTAAAGTAATTGAGAAAAATACGTGGAGAAACAAAAGCTTCAGAGTGGCATAGAGTCAGATCAATGGAACAGGTAGAGTCCAAGTTTCCTCACTGGATGAAAATTAACTAAATTCAAAATCAAGTTGACATTCAGAGGAGCATTTATCTTCCCCACCTTCTGAATGCCCTCCTGTAAGCAGGTGGAGTTTTTACTCACGTCACTGATCTATGACCAACTAATTCTTAATGTCAGCAGCCTAAGAAGAGCAAATTCATCTTTCTCGTCCTTCTTCCTACACAAAAGCCCCCCTTTGAAGGGTGTTTTCGGGGTGGGTGGCTCCCAGATGGGAGAAGGTAAAGCTGGGGGTTGGGGAGGGGGGAGGAGGTGTGGAATTTTAGAGACGCGTGAGTCCACCTCCTGCCACAATGGACCTGTGTCCTGCCCCATGTCACTCCTCACTGCTGGTACCTCTGTGCAACTTACCAGATCAGAAGTCTCCAAGAAACTCTTTTGATTCCCTGTCAAAAAAATGTGAGCAATAAAAACAACAAATAAGCAGGTAGAGACCACCGTTGCACGTGCGTTAGTAAGAGAGACCAAGGCGACTGGGTCTGCATGCCCAGGTAGCTCAGAGACCTCGCTCTACTTGTCAGGAGCCTCACAGATTTCCTGTGGCCCCGGCAATCAGATTTAACGAAGGCTTGGGGCCCCGGTAAACACAACACGGCTGAGGGGCTTTGGCCACAGACTGTGCATCCAAGGAAGTAAAAGGAAGGGAATGGTGAAGCTCTCCCAGGGATGTACCTGGCTCCCACCAGGCAACCCAGCTGTGGAACACCTGAGCAGGGTGAGGGCGACACCGCGAAATACCATCTGAACCCCCCTGAGCGCAGTGCTGCGGACGGAGAACAGGGTCTGTCTACCGTGTGAACACAGAGGGCACTGAGCCCAAAGCCTTACAGAGATTCAAAATAGGAGAGATTTTTATCTTCCATGAATATTTAATTCTCCTGAAAGCCAACCATCTGCATATCACAATGCCCCAATGCAAGCGGGCGATTTTCCCTGTTGTCTTTCAAAAGAAAACAGATGATTTTTGCTCTTCCTGCGATGCCTTGAAAGTTGCTTAAATGTGCATTGATCCCTTTGATCTCACGAGTGTGTGTATTTTAAAACAAAGTCAGTACTGCTGCTCTCATCTATTTGGTGTGGGGGAAGGAGGGAGGGGGGCGCAGAACAGTGGGGGGACACCAAGTTGCTTTCCATTGTTTTCCTGGTGGCCTGCATCACTATTCACTGACATTGTGAAGGCTGTTTAATTTTTGCTCATGTCTTTTTATCTTCAGCTTCATGTGAATTTAAAAAGACTTCCATTGATAGGCAGCCTACTGTGTCTTCCGATATCCTGCCCACCTGTTGAACTGCACAAGCCTACAGCTGCCTGGTGCTTAATTATGCATGCACGCGTGCAAAGCACAGATGCTGGGCCAAGGGTGCCTCAACAGACTACACTTTCTCACTTGTTTCTGCGTGAATTATGATTGCGCAGATCTCTACTTCTGAACCCATTTTGCAGCTTAAGCACACACCTCTCTGCCTCTGTTGCTACCTCCATTGGACTCAGCTTCCTCAAGAAGGAGCCCATTGCCAATCTGAAGCCCCTCAGAGATGTCAGAAGGGTCCTTCTGGGCTGGGTGTGACAAATCTTTTTACCTCCATGGCCATGTTCAAAGGTACAAAAAAATGACCTTATCCCCCATCAGTTTTCCTCCAGATGGTTGGGAGCTTAAAAAAAAGAAGAAAAAAGAAAAAGAACAAGCAAGAATAGTTAACCAGAAGCCAGCATCTGGGTGGAAACAAAGAAGGCTTAGAGCCAGGCATGTACAATGGAAAGGGGTAGCAGGCAGAAAGCTTCTTGCCCGCTGAAAGAAGGTGAGGAAAGCAGATTTGTTAAGCATGCACATCAGAGCCTTTGGTGAAAGCTTTTCCAGCTTACCTGAAGGATCTCAGCCTTGAAGAACAAAGCCTCATGTGAGAGCATGGAACTCGGCAGGGCACTACACTAAAAATAACCGAATTAGTGTTACCCTCAGTTGCCCTTCATCAAGAGATGGGCCAATAGAGTAACCCTCACCTACAGAATGGCAGCTGCTGGTTATACCTGCATGAGAAGGGCTGTTACAGACACCGACATGGTTTTGTAAATGGAACATAAAATTAAATGCCCAGATTAATCTCGTTGAAAGTCATGGGCTATTTTGTGCTCCTAAAGCTTAAAAAAAAAAAAAGTTATAGAAATGTACTAAAACTTCAGAAGTAAGCAGGAATCCATGATGGGATAATTCGTTGTGACAGTTTTAAGACATGAAAATCTCAGGGTGCCTAGGTGGCTGAGTTGGTTGAGTGTCTGACTCTTGGTTTTGGCTCAGGTCATTATCTCAGGGTCCTGAGATCGAGCCCCGGGTCGGGCTCCATGCTCATCCAGAAATCTGCTTGAGATTCTTTCTCCATCGCCTTTTGCCCCTCCCCCACTCCCCCACGCACACATGCGCTTGTGCACGTGATGTGCACTCACGCTCTCTCTCTCTCTCAAATAAATAAATCTTAAAAAAAAAATAAAAACCTTTGGTGAGGATTTGACATTCAATTAGACGATTTCTATTTGAAGAAAATTCTTAACTAACATTTACATCAAATATACCCTACTTAGTGCATGTACCATCTCCATTACTTGAAGCAGATTCTGTTACTATTACCATTTTACAGATAACGACACAGAGACCTAGGGAAGGACACATTCCCTAGGCCAATGGCTTCCACGTGGCAGAGCTGGGATTTGAACACATTTGTCTCAGTCCAAAACCCATGCACCTAAGTAAGAGCTACCGTGTTTTGCCCACCTAAGAACATTGGACTCAAATATTCTCTCCAGCATGTTATCTCTCTCTCTCAGATGTACAGCAAGTGCCAAGCATGGTTAGAAGCCTTTCACAACTACCCTCTAAGGTAGGTGTATTTTTTTTTTACCCCATTTTCCAGAAAAGGGCTCCACACTTACCTGCTCTGCCAAAGAGTTCTCAAATTTCAGCAAGCTTCAGAAACACCTGGAGGGCTTGTTCAAGCAGAAATTGCTGACCTCTACCCACGGTGTTTCCGATTCAGAAGGTCTGGGTTGGAGCCCAGGAATTTACCTTTCTAACATGCAGAGCTGATGCTACTGGGCTGGGGACCCCACTTTGAGAACCAGTGTACTAGGCGGTACTAGTATTCCTTATAACTAATAGGGACAACTTATCATCCCAGATCCTTCACATATGTGTTACACATTCCCATCCTCAGAAGGCAGATATCATCTCCATTTTATAGCTGAGAAAAACTATGTTCTGAAAAAAATGGGTAATTTATACAGGATCACACCAATGGGCAGCAGCAGGGCCAAGCTCAAATCGAGAGTTGAGTCTCAATGCTCAGGCTTTTCTAAGTAGGTCCACCCACCTTCCAGGCCAAATGGCCTACCAAACCAAGTATAGAGTTACCCCAGGATGTGTCTTATACTCAATGCCAATGTCACATAATACGCATGAGTAATTATGATTCCCCGGAATATGCCAAACAGTACCACTGTCTTAATACCTAGCTTGCTTAGAAAATGAAATCATTCTGTGCATGTTACAGTGTGTGAAATGACTAGATATATCCCATCAGTAAGGAAAGGATTTTCAGGATCAAAGATGCTGTCAGTATTAAGAAAAAAATCTAAGTCAAATATTAGAAACGTCATTTACTCTCCTCATGAACAGTGACATGGAGAAGAGATGGGTGGGGACTCCTATTTATGAGTATATAGACATGTCACTTTAAGTTTCTCAATCGGATGGGTCTAATAATTAGAACGAATTCAAAGATCACACACTTGCTCACCTCTCAATATCAAGTTAACAGTAATATTTAAATTATTGCTACTAATCCACCCAAAGATGAGCCTATGCCCTGTAGCCCAAAGAGCACCGTGAAGATCATTTACACAGTTCATTTCCTTGTGTTTTATGCTGGAGAAGAAAAAGTCAAACTGCCTGCAAGAGATTTTTATCTACCATATCACTAACATCTTTTTTCCCCCTCAATTGGAAATTAAACTCATAAGCGTCACTTTTTATCTGCCTCAAGTGTATCAGTGGAACATGAGTGCTAACTCATGATCCACTAATATCTGCAGCAATCTCTCAAATCACATTTTTGAAATTGCCATTTTACGCCACTTTGCACAAAAGAATGACCCAATGAACGTTCAGTGCTTTGTAGTAATGGGAAGAGTTTGATTGTTGGCCTCAAACCAATCTGCAATGGAATTCCCACTTGGTGTCCACCGCCCTGAATAGGTTATTTAACCTCTCGGAAGGTCACCACCTCACTGGGTAAGATCATGCTAGTATCTACCACATGAACTTGTCGTGAGAACATCTGAGAATGTCCTAGGAAGTAATGTCTGTGGACCTTTCCCACTTCCATGAAAATTTACATTTGGGATGTCTATCAGTGCCCTTTTCCTTCGTTTATATATATATGTGAGCCCCATTTATCCTAGGCTGTCAGAAAAGATCTACTAATAGAAGGTGTGGAACAGAACCTAAAATAAATACAGGTTACAACTCGATATCCATATCCTTTGTTCAAACCTTTTATATAAAGGGTTGTAACCTGTATTTCCTTATTGCATCAGGTTTTATATTTTTTCCTTCAGTACTTCTTCCCATACACATTTCTCTCTCTTGTTATTTGCCTTTTCAATAATCATCTGGTACATGATCATGTTACTAGAAGGTCAAATACTTTTAATATCCCCTATTTGAAACATTTGGGTTTTCCCCAGCTTTTCCTGTGGGAAAACTAGAGAATATCCTTTGTTTCTACAGAGTACTTTTTTCTCATGTCTTTGGACCACTTCCTTGTCTGGGAAGTGGTGGCAGTAGAAGACCACACCCCAGGGAAGAATGGAAAGGAGAAATAAATTTTCTCATCCAAGTACAAAACATGGTGGACTATCAGAGCTTCTCAACAAGTTATGGCATTGAGGATGATGTCCCGGTTTGTGAATTCATGGGTCATTGCTCTCCATCTACCCTTCCATTCTTCTCCAAGGAGGGTTTTTCCAAACTGGTCCCATGCTTGGCTTAGATCAGATGCTGTTCTTTTGGAGGACAGATGGTACTCCGGGTCACTGGGAAGGTCAGTCAGAAATAACCAGGTCAGAAACCAACCGGACTGAAAGATAGTGCTCAAAAAGATAGAGTCACTATCCTATTCATTCTACTATACTTTGACCCCCCATTTATCCCAGGCTGTCAGAAACTATCTATTAATAGAAGGTGTGGAACAGAACCTAAAATAAATAACAAGAGCTGGGCTCCCCATGGTGGTTGAGCTCACTGTTGGATGCCCTCGAAGTGCCAAAGGTCAGCTTTTGTCAAAACCAAATTCAGTGCTCCTGGAATGAATATCTACTAGCAGATGTCCAAGATTAAAAAGGATGCCCAGGAAAGATGCACCCTTTAAGAGACAAGGATGCCTAACAGCCCTATAATGAGGTAAGCCTAGAATAAAGAACATGCATTGTTTGCTCCTTCTGGGAGTAATGTGTCCTAAGCTGTTCTTTACTGGGAGGTCAATGCAAATTAAAATATTAAAAAGTAGTAGCTCATTCATTCAACAATTATTTGGTGGGTGCTTAATAGATGCTTACACTGTTCTAGAAGCTAGGGTGATAGCCATGAACAAAATACTAAGATACATATCTTCATGAAGCTTATATTCCGCTGAGGTTTTAGTGGGGTTTGAAGGAAGCAAAGGAAAACATTTCCAATTCTCCAGGACAACATCTCAAAAGTGTTGATCCCTAATTTAGCTAACTGGCACTTTTCTAAATGTCAGACCTTTTTGGGTGCATCCATGATGTCATCCCCAACTCTCACCCGATGCCAATCACCCAGCCCGTTCTAACGACCAGGAGCTCCCCACTTCCCAGAGCAGGCAAAGTAATTAGAAATTCCTTTTTTAAAAAAAGGATCAAAAATTTCCTTCACCCTAGATTTCCCTCTGTAGCTACACAGTACCATCCAATGATGAAAGATGGAGGTGCCATGAACTCGCCATCAGTGGTAAGATGTTGGCCTCACAAGGAGAGCTGGACTTCATTCCTAGGGCAGTGGAAAAGCCCATCTTTATCCAGTTGGGTGGGCAGTACAGGGGGTCCCCCCAGGGCTGCTACGTTCTATAGGTGATCCTCTCCCATTTGAAGATTGATTTCTAAGAATCTTGCCAACAAAAGCCCTTTTTGTCTTACACCAATTTCAGAGACGTTAGAATACAATGAAGAGCCATAGGGTAGGTACCCTCCTTCTGTAGGTAGTTTCTACAGTGTCTTTTTATGGCATCTAAGAGAATCATTTTTTATTGTATAATGTACTTCATGACAGTTTTGAAATGTAACCATTCAACGCTTGTATTTTAGGAGGGTGGATGGTAACAATAAAGAAACACACATACACACACACCCACACACACACACACACACATCACACAGACAGGGTCGATCAGGATTGAATTTCCCCCCTAGGATGAAAGGGAGAGATTTGTGTGGAAACAGGCAGGTCCCTGCCCCTAACGACTCCACAGTTTGAAGACCGAGCTTTATCTTTGCTTCAAAAGGCCGCAGTTCATTACAGCATCCGTGTCAGAGACCAATAAAGAAAAAAGCACCAGGGAGAGTGATTTTGGGCTCCTCAAACACAAACGAATTTGTTTTCCACTAAGGATGAACACAGAGCTTTGTATCCACTCAATTAAGCACATTAATGACGACCCTTTCTCGGGCCCTGTTTAAGAATAAAAGAAAGAGCAAGCGATTATATACACAACCTATGTATAATACGTATATATAATTATTATTAGCCACCACACAGTAAGGTTAATCGTTGCCTCTCTGAACACTTAATCTGCAAGCAGTTGATAAATCCCACCCTGAATAGAAGTGGCTCGTATTTAGGTCACGCAAAGTCATTGCCGTTTTTTTAATTTAAACTGTGCACTAGATTAAAACACAAGAGTATTTCAGGAGGACAATTCTGAAGGAGCCGCAATAGGCAGTCATTTGGCGTAAAAAGTTTCCACAGCACACCCCAGGGACATGTTAATCAAAGCTTTTTAATGGATTCAGTCTGATCTGTGACAGGCTTTGTTCCAGAGATGGCATTTACTGGCTAGAGCTCCAAGTTATCAATAAGACACAGTAATTGCAGGGAGTGATTGAGCCGCATTTCTGCGGCCTCACGCCATCCCGCCCTTGTTTATTATCGGTGGAGGCAAAAGCGTCTTGCAGTACAAGTCAAAAGACAACTTGTTTCTTCCTGTCATCTCCCAACATAGAACGAAGGGAAATTAAGCAACAAAAACCCTGACATGACTCCATTTAAAACAACAAACAACAGCCACGCGCCCCTCCTTATCGCGTTCCTGCTCCTTGCGAAGTCTTTGTCTTAGACTTTGAAGCCGGGGCTGGGCAGCACACCGTTTCACCTGATCAAATAAATCTATTTTAACCAGAGGTAGGCATGCAAAGCTCCTCTGGGGGCTTGGGCCGGTTCTGCCGGAGCTTGCTCACGAAGTTCTTTATCATCACTCCGAAATCAAAGCAGCCACAGGCTAAGCTAATGACAGAGGCTCACGCTGGTCACCTGTAGGGACAGCGAGCTTTTCAGCCACTGAAGAAGGTTAGCACTCCCCATCTGATGGAGAAGGTCTTGGTGCCAGTTCAAAACCGGGCGTGTAATAGGGACCTAACAGTTGTTTTCTTTAATAAGTCACAATCCTCACTCTGGAAGATCAAAATCATTCCCCTAGTAAGAGATGTCAAGGTGTGGGGTGGGGGTGAGGGGGGTGGAGAGTGTTCCAGAAGGAGCCAGCCTCGTTTCAAGAGCTTCTGCACACCCACATGGCGGTCTTCAGGTCCCACGTCCCTGAGCTAGTATGTCACCACTAAAGAGTCCCACACCTGGAGAGCCAGTGTCAACACCTTAGAAATCAAGGGGGAAAAAAACGACCAGACACCTGCAGCTCCCCTAGCCGGTCTCACACTGTTTGCTTGTGTGTTAATGTATATGCAGCTGTTACCGCAGCTCCCCAGGCAAGAGCTCAGGGAGATTTATCAGCCTCATTCAGCTCAGCTCTGAATCTACCTAGACACAAATGGCATGCCTTTCCGTGGCTTTGGCCAAGAAATAAAACTGCCGAGCGTGATATAACATTTCTAACATTAGGACTCTTCGAGCGTTACCACGCTTACTTGTCCATTACATGTCTCCCCAAATCGAGTCCAGACTCCTTGGTGGGCTCTGCAGGACTGAGGACAAATTCTGTTCTCAGGCTCACTCCTTCTCCCTGGCAAACACCGTTCTACTTTTGTTGGTCGCGTAACTCGTCCTGTGATTTCACGCCTTCGTCTTTGTTTTGAACACTCCCTCAGCCTGAACTAGACTCACTCCCCACTTGTGGAATTCCTGCTTTACCCTCAAGCACCCTCAAGTACCGCTCAAATGCCATCTCCCCAGGGTGGTCAGAATGAGCTGAGACAAGGGTCAGAGCCACAGAAGGTTGGGGCACGAGGGTCATGGTACCAGGGGCTTCTGCTGTCATGAAGCTTTAGGGAGACAACTCAGCTCCGAGCCAACAGGTCATTTGTTCTCAGAACTCCAAGCGATGGCCGATGCTTTCAAGCAAGAGTGAACCTCTAACAGTGACTGAAAAAGACTGAGAAAGGAAAGAAACTCACCTGGATTCTACCGCTGTGATGGCCAAGCACGAGCACCTGCAGGAAGTCATCCAAGAAACTGGAAGCCTCGCTGTAGGCTGACAGCTAGGAGGCAACCCTGCAAAAACCAAGTCCCTGAAGGTTGCTGTCGAACAGGCACTGTGGCACACACGGCTGGCCCTCCCGACCCTCCATTTCCCTTTCTTTGCTTATGTGCCCCTTGATTAAATTCGAGAACAGTGGTACTCATACTTTGGACCATTAGAATCACCTGGAGGGCTTGCCAAATGGACTGATGAGCACCTCCTCACCACACACAGCTCTTCTATCCAGTAGACCCGAGGTGGGGTGAGATTATTTGCATTTCTAACAAGTCCCAGGTGAAGCTGATGCTGATGGTCTTGCCAGAGCACAGGCTGAGAACCACTGTCTTAAAAAGTCACCTGACCCCACGTCTCTCCATTCTGGGGGTTATGGATGGAAGGGCCATAGGAGAAGAGGCGAGAAGACCACAGGAGATGATTGCTATGGTCCTAATGAGAGACGACGAGAGTCGTTAGGGAAGTGGCTGGAGGAATAGAGAAAGAAAAGAGAAAGTGAGCATTTACTGATTAACTAGATTTGAAAATGGGAGATTTAAAAATAAAATCAAGGATGCCCCTACATCTCAGGCTTCAGAAACTAAACAACGCGTGTCCAGGAGAAGGTCTGTTTTGTAAGTCGAAGGGGTTTGTGTTTGATAACTGGTGATAGGAAGGAGACAGTGAAGCTGACAAGCTGGTACCAGAGGCAAAGGGATAAATGACAGAACAAGGTCTACGAGGACTTGTGAGCCTGTGAGGTGGTAAGGGCTGGCTCACTGGGTCAGAAGGGAACAGCCCCGGGGGAAAGAGGGTAAAGGAACCGAGACTGTGAAGATCATTTGTGGGCAGGAAGTTAGGAACCTGGGGAGTTCATACTTGTCATTTTCTTTGTGAAACAGATGAAGTTTCAGGATTCGAGAGAAACTAGTAAGGGAAACAGAAAAGTCAAGTGACTAGGGTTAAGAACTGTTGCTGAGCAGCACTGATAGACGGGCAGGACATCCCTCCCATCTGGGAGGTTCATGTAAGCTACACAACAGTCCTACAAGCTTCCAAATGAACGGCAGCTCAAGGTCTCACGGCTATTAAATGAGAAAGCCAAGTTCGTAATCCAGGTCTATTGATTTTCACAACAGGTAAATAGTTCCCTTTCAAAGACAGAGGCTGTCATTACGGAAGAAAAGAGAACATGCTTTTCGGGTAGGAAGGGAAAGGATTGGGACTTTGTTCCGCCCTCTCTTCCCGCAGGTGTTCAGAGCCTTCTGTGGTGTAAATGTTTGTGTCGCCTGCCAATTCAGAAACTGAAATTCTAACTCACAAAGGTGGGGACTTTGGAAGGTGAACCGGTCATGGGGGTGGAACCCTGGGTGAATTGGATTAATGTTCTTATAAAAGAGACCCCGCAGAGCACCCCCTCCTCCTCTATGTCAGGGATACAGTGAGAAGTCTGTCACCAGGAGGAGGGCCCTCACTCAACCATAATGGCGCCATGATTTCAGACCTCCAGCCTCCAGAACTGTGAAGAGTATGTTTCTGGTGTTTATAAGCTGCCCAGTCTGTGTTATTTTCTTATGGTAGCCCAGATGGAAAGACAGAGCCCCAGTGAAGAAGCTTTTCCAAGAATGTTTCTTATAGCCCTCTCTGTGTGTACAACCTCCCACTTCCGTAAATGCATTAGCGATGGCCTCAGAGTCTAAATAATTAACAACGCACCACCAGGGTGCTTCCAGTTCTGCCAACAGGTATCCTAAAAGTATCCAAACAAAATGGATTTTAGCACTCTTTAAAGTTAAAGCAACAGAGCCCAGGTAGGAAACCCTGTCCTTTCACGGAGGAAGAAGTTCAGTCTCCCAAAAGGTAGAAATCATTTATCTCGCTGGTCCATTTCAGATTCATAGGGATCGCATTTCAAAGCTACTTCACATAATGGAGCTGCTGTCTCAAATAAAGCCCCCCCCTCCCCCGCCACACACATTCCCGGGAGCAGGTATCTGCCTGCCACAGTGGAAACAGCATATTAGAACATAATGCAGAATAGGGTTACACAGCCCTGGTGTAGAAAAGCTCCCTGCACAGGTAACCTGAGAATGTAACATATTTAGAAACATTCCCCCATTCTCAGAACCAACAGGAATGATCTGGTTTTGTGCATTGGTGCAAGAGCACTGATCTGAAAACAGCTGCTTTAGATTCCCCCAAAGTGAAAAAAAGCACCCCCCACCCCCCCACACACACGTGCATGCGGGTGGGGGGGCATACGTACACAGACCTCCACACACATTCTCTGAAAACTCTTCTGAGGGTGGCTAGCAAAGCTCAAGCAAATTAAAAGCAATGTCAGTCGGTTGGACAGTCTTTTTCCTTGAGGTCTTCAATCACAGTGGCCACTTCTAGAACATTCAGGCCACTTCAGGGACTGCTGCTGGAAGCACGCCTCCTCCACATGCCCTCTGATTATGCAGAGAATCGTGAGCCCGGCCTTGCAGGTGCTCAGCCTACCTCCCAAATAGGCACTTGTCTCCAATCCCCGCTCAGGGTCGATTTCATTTTGCAAGTGGGTCTTAGAGCAATCTTGCATGAGGAAACGAGAGTCAGCTCTTCTTAAATCTTACGAGTAGCTCCCATGAATGCAACCGCCACCGTGAGACGGGTAGATTCTTCCTTCTAATGGGATTCCTGAACTTGAAGTCTACAGGGATATCCTTACATTTCACCGTTGAAGAAGATTTCCAGCAGGACCGAATACCGCAGGAGAAAATGGTGCAATCAAATGTCACGCTCATATTTTAGATTCAGGTTCTCAAACCTCCAAGGGGGGCACCATACAGCCAGCAAGCCTGTTCTTCTTTCTTCCGTAGACTCTTGCCCACTTCTCAAGATGGCCTCACAACTCGCACACCTCCTCTGCCCTCGCTCCCAGCACACAGCTTTACCCTCAGACTTCATGTGGAAAACAGCAATTAAATACAAACCCTTCCTCTTACCACCCCAAGCCCACATTCCCACCCCACTGCTGTTTCTCCGAGAGCATTAAAGACGCCCTCTCACTAACAACCAGCCTCTTTACTCTGGACACCGGCCCCAACACGCTGCAAGGATTTCCTGGGTCATTCTCTGCCTCTCTCCAGCATCCTCCAACTCCCAACTTCTAATGGGAAGTTTCCATTCTAGGTGCTCCTTTGTTGAGATTAAAAACAAACAAAAAACACAGCAAAAGTTCTCCTCGGCGCTTGTCTGCCCAGCCAATCCCCCTTCCAGGCAAATCCTCTGCAGAGGGGTCTCCACCTGCTGTCTCACTTCCTCACCCGCACTAGATCCTCAACATACCCCTCCGTCCTCCTAACCCCATGCCCGCCGAAACTGTCCTTGTCAGGTGGTCACTGATGTCCGCGTCACCAAACCCAAAGGGCACTTTTCTAGACCTTTCAGCTGTGCTCCAAATACAGAGGTGTACTCCCTTCCTCATGCCTTCTTTTGCCTTATATTCTCTCAAGGTTTCCCTCCTCCCACACCAGATGCTCTTCTCAGCCCGTTTTGCTAGCTTCTCCTCTGGCTAAGCCCAGGGATTGGCCCCGGGTCTCGCCTCTCTCCCCACCACCCACAAGGCTACGTTCTTACATGTGTTTCAAAACCACCTTCATGCTGATGACTCACAGTTTTCTATCTTCAGCCTAGACCTCCCCTCTGCGCTCCAGACTTGTGATTCCACCATCTAATTGATGTCTCCACTTGTATTTCCAACGGACAATTTCAACTGACTCTGTCAACCGCAGAACACTCGGTTGTTCCCTCAAGACTGTATCCTCGAACCCCTACCCAGTCTTCCTGTTTTAGGAGTACCAGAACTAGCTTGTATTCAATGCATATTATGTGCCAGTAAGCAAGTCAGCTACTAATCACCTCCTGTAAAGCTCACAGCATTCCTAGGGAATAATTTTTATTATCGCTATTTTATAGAGAAGACCAAGGCACAGAGAGGTTAACTTTGCCAGGGTCAAAGCGCTAATAATCTCAGATCGGATGAGGACCCAGACATTCTAGCGTAATGACCAGTACACTACAGTGTCCTCTTGCCAAAGACCTAAGAGTTGTATTGATTACTCTTTTTTCCCACAACCCCTACATCTAAATCCTCAGCAGGTCTGGTTAATTCCAGCTCTAAGATCTGTCATTTTGAACCTGTCTACTTCTCCCCATAGCCACGACTGCCATTTTGGTCTTATGTAGCCCATGGTTACACAGCCTTCTAACTAACGTAACCCTCTGCCACTTCTTCCACCTCTGGGCCACTCACCACAGATGGGCAAACATCACTTAAAGTGGGAAAGATATCATATCACTCTCCAGGTTAAAACTGTCAAAGGCATCCCACTGCAGTTAGATGGAAACCCAATGTCTTCACCATGCCCTGCAGGGCCCTGCATTTTTCTCCAGCTTCATCACAAACCACTCTTCCCCGACTCGCGGCTCCTCACTCGTGCAGGCCTCCTTTCCCTGACACAAAGTCTCTCAGCCCTCCCTCCCCCCTGTCACTCAGGGACTTGGCCCTTTTCCCTTGTCTGCAGTGCCCCACCCCAACTGACTGCTTCTTGCCCACCCTAGTCCCTCATCCTAGGATCATCCCCCATAAACACTCTCTCTAAAGTAAGGCCCTAAGGGAGATGTTAGCTTACACAACTTATAACTATTTATTCTCCATTTTTTTGGTTTTTGGTTTTGTTCTTTGGCTTTTTTCCTAAGTCTGTCCTCCCCTAAGAAGCTCCATAAAGCCTAAACCAGGTCTTTCTCACTCTTTATGATTATGCCAGTGTCCAGGATAGGGCTCAGCACAGTTGAGCCCCTCAATCAATCTTAATTAATTAATGTATTCATTCTAGTTTCCTTAAGTATCTTAAATGGGGCAGGAATCCCAACATTTAAGGTATAATTATTTCTAAAAGGGAAACTGATTTTTGTGAATCACAAACAATTTAGAAGTACTCATTCCTGAAAGAGCTATAAGGGGAAAAAAAAAAAAGAATTTCCCTGGACAAACAGAAATGTAAATTGTTGAAGGAAGCTTAGCTTGGCAGAAAAAAAGGGAACTTATAGTCACTGCATCTACCAGCTAATGGGGCACATGGGGTTCTCTTGACCTGCAAAGTGAATAAGTAATTGAGTTTAAGAAAAATATTCAAACCTCTGGCTGAAAGAACCAAGATTATAAACTCTCTAATATAGGAACAATACGGATGGTTAAGTAGTAGAGGATGAAAAAAGACAAACGCATCACCTAAACTGTTAGACTTTCTCAAAAAAGCATGAAATTGACTTGGTCCCCAATGTTTCTGAGACTCTCACTGAAAACAAGAACACGTGTTGCTGCCTATCAAGACTTCTAGCTAATCCTTCTCAACAGGCACCAAGGGCAGCATGGTTGAAATGGTAGGTTCAACAATGGCTTTGTTCAGTGGAATCCTGGGGCCAATGAATTCAGCAAAGATGGCGCAAAGATGTAACTGGACACTCTGTTAGGGAACACCACCTACCTCCACCACAGCCCTGGGCTACCTTACCCATGTGCTGCCTTCCAACTTCTTGCTCATGGGCTTTATACGGCAGACCCAAAACACTCCACTCATTCATTCATTCACTCATTCATTGATTCAGCAACTCTACCTCCAGAGTAGAGTCTCCTCTATGCCAAGCACTGTTCCAGGAGCTGGGGTTGGGGCAGGGAAGAAAATAGACAAGGCTCTGCCCTCACCGAGCTTTCGATGTTCGGGGAATGAAACCGGGGAACAAAAGAAGAGAGGGAGTAGGGCCCCTCGGGGGTGAAAATGGGTGGTGCCCAAGCTGGGGAGACAGCTGAGGTCTCTCTGAAAAGACAGTGTTTAGGGTGCCTGGGTGGCTCAGCTGGTTAAGTGTCTGCCTTTAGCTCAGGTCATGATCCCAGGGTCCTGGAATCGAGCCCCACATCGGGCTCCCTCCTCAGCAGGGAGTCTGCTTCTTCCTTTCCCTTTACCCCTCCCCCATGTGTGCTTGCTCTCTCTCCTTCTCTCAGTCTCTCTTAAATAAATAAATAATAAATAGGCAGTGTTTGACTTGGAGAAGAACAATATTAGGCTATGCCCCGTAGCACCCACAGAGATGCAAACGTGAGTGGGACTCCTGAATCTTCTTCAAGGCCCATGTGTGCATTTCCTTGTTAAATCCACTTTTAGCCAACTTAACCACAACCACCCCCCCCAATATCTGACCACCTTCCGTATCTTACCACATTTGTCTTCTCCCCAACAGCCCCCCAGGAGATGTCCGACCACCTGGCCTGCCTTTAGCAAGAATCCTGTTAGGAGAGTTTAGCCAGAATCCTTCTCCCCTGTGAGGTTTCTTCTTAGTGATTTTCCATCCACTGAGCCCACCCGCTCCTTGGCTGTGGATTCTCACTTGCCCATGCCAACTGTAAAGTCCCATTGCAGAGGACCCTATACCTAATGCCATAGTTCTGGACCACCTACCTTACCACCCATACCAAGTGTCACTGAGTGGTTTTTTTTTTTTCTTTAACAGCATGAATGGTCAATAGCCCAAGCTCAGTGCGACTCAGCCCGGTGAGTGATGTGTGAAGACATCAGGCCAGACCATGGGGTTCTGGGAGGCCACAACGAGGAAGGGCTGACCTGGATCCTCTCTCCACCCTTCTCCACCGTGGGTACACACGGGGGCAGGCAGACATTGGTTGTACTCTCTTGACCTTTGGCTTCTGCTGAGTTAAGCCACTGCTCCCACCTCTTACTTTGCAGAGAGCAGAGGGTGGATGTAGAATGGGGCTCACTATGAGTAGCTGTGACCCTCCAATGAAGGTCAAAACTCCATTAAGGAGACCACCCCTCTATAATTCTCTCTCTGGGTTCCTGTAACTGTTCCTTCTACGTTACACTTCACGCATGGGGTAGTAACAGCCCTGCACTCTTAATATTCCTTGGGGTACTGTGCCATCCTTTATTGCTTTTTCAAAACCCTATCCAGGGCTGCCTAGAAATTCCCATCAAACCCCCAACCAGAGAGTGATGTTCTTGCCAGGACCTTGACTGATAGATTTTCATCGAAAAACACTACGCCAATCCACTCTCTCATTTGAGCAGTTACCTTTTGCTTTCTCCTTAGTCTTGATAAGCCACTTGCTAGAAGCTGGTTCCTGTGAGTGGCACCTAACTCCACATAACATCGCCTTTCGAATTTTTAGAGGCTTTGGGGTCAATGAAATGTCATTCAGCTCCTCTGGTTCCCTTTCTCGGCACAAAGCTTCCCTGAGATCAGAGCACTCTCTAGGGTGATGCAAGTCATACCAATAAAATGATTCAGGACAGAATCTTGAATCTGAAAGGCAGTGTGGCATAGAAAACACACTGGGTGTGCAGTTCAAATTTAAATGTGTGATTCTTGGCTGGTCCATTTCTTCATCTTGAAGAGTGTGATGATAACAAGGCACAGTGACAAACTAATTTACCAGCAATTACAGTAAGAATAGTGGATGGACTTATCAGGCCACAGTGAATGATGCGGCTCCATTCTGAGGAACAACCACTCAATAACAGCATTAATCAATCCAGTGTTCATTCTTTACTTCACTGATTCTGAGACAGAGAATACATCTAAAATCCATGAAAATTCTTATTTTGATGGCTCCTTAAAATTGCAATGCCCCTACAAACCTTAAAATACAGAGGTTATAGTAGCCAGCTCAGGTTGCCATCATGAAATATCAGAGACATTTATTTCTCACAGTTCTGGAGGCTAGGAGAGTCTAAGATCAAGGTACCAGACAATTTGATTCTTAATGAATGTTCTCTCCTGGCTTGCAAATGGCTGCCTTCTCATGGTACCCTCAGTGGTAGAGGGAGAGAGCTCTGGGGTCCCTTCCCTCCTCCCGGGCCCTGTCTTCAAATATAGTCACATGGGTTTGAGCTTCAACATATAAATTTGGGAAGGGACACAAACATTCAGTCCATAACAATTATCAGCACCAACTTCATATTAATCATTCCCTAAATATTATCTATTTCCCTCAGGAACAGGAACAGGGAGATGATTTGGAATTCTATTGGATTCTAAGTGTTTTTACTCTATAATACATAAAGATGCATGCTGAAAATAATTTAAAACACTAAGTTGGTTCAGTATAACTTATATCAGTAAATTGCCTACTTAGAATAAACGTGCAAAACTAAACCAAAAAGCCAGTCGCCAATTTATGCAACTGCATGGTCTCTAAAAACCTAAATACAAAGGGTTATCATGGCTTTGGTAAAATTTTAAGCCATAATTTTGATGAGGAAGAGAAATATTTTTACCTTGTTTTCTTCCAGACACATTCAGACTTTAATATGGAGTTAAAAATACTTAACTATTACAAAGGAGGCAAGAACCTTGAGAATTCTATTTATATAATACTTCACAACTATTTTTATGTTAACTACATCTACATGTTTCAACATAAATAAGTCTCAAAAACAAATATGGAGCAGGTGCCTGGGTGGCTCAGTTGGTTAAGCGACTGCCTTCGGCTCAGGTCATGATCCTGGAGTCCCGGGATCGAGTCCCACATCGGGCTCCCTGCTCGGCAGGGAGTCTGCTTCTCCCTCTGACCCTCTTCCCTCTCGTGCTCTCTCTCTCTCTCATTCTCTCTCTCTCAAATAAAAAAAAATAATAAAATCTTTAAAAAAAAAAACAAAAACAAATATGGAGCGAAAAATAAAAAGATTTCAGACAAATAGATCTGTTCTCCCTTTTCCCTCCTTATTTTCTACCTTTGGAGAATATGAACTATAAGACAAATGTTCCAACTTAACCTCTGTGGAACCTGAATGGCATCTTCACAGAGCTTGTTACATTATTTTCTGAACTTTCATGAATTTTGGAAATATTCAAAACTAAACACAGAACATGTTAAAAATAACAACAGTAATTCAAACCAAGATAATCGTGCACATTACAACAACAGCAAAATAAAGAACTAAAAAAGAATTACATTTGGGGAAAACCCAAAATGTTTCCTTACTACATCATTTCCAAAGGATTATAGATCAGAATGCCAGTTCCTCCCCTAATAAGTTTGGAAAGAGAAGGGTGAGCAGGTTTCTTTCTTAAAGTCTTCAATATGTTCATGTGCTTTTGTAACTGCAAGGATGGTGAGAAATTGAAGAGAGATACCGGGCAAGATAAGAGTATGACATTTCACAGTTCACACACATTCTAGGAGTAAATGACTGCCCAGGATGAATCAGACCATGGAGGAGCAATTGTACCCGCAAAACTCAAATATTTCTGTTAGTTTTTTCAACTCTTTGTAGGAAGACTCTCTAGCATAGCACTTTTCAATCTTTTTGGTCTCAAAAAATTAAGGACCCCAGAGAGTTTTTGCTCACGTGGGTTATGCCTGTCAACATTTACCCTATTGGAAAGGAAATAACTATTATTATTTTTATATAACAATTTCTTTTATATAACAATTACATGCCCATTACATGTCAACCAATATTTTAAGTGAAAATAATTATATTTGCAAAAATATTGAGAAGAGTGGCGTGGTTCTATACTTTGGCAAATCTCTTTCATGCCTGGTTTGATGGAAGACAGGCGTGTCCTCATGTCTGTTTCTGCTTCAGTGTGAGTTTTTGGTTGAAGTATAAGAAGAAAATCTGGCTTTACACAGATATGAAATTGGAAAAGGGAGGAATACTTTAATGGTCTTTTCAGATGATTGTAAGTATTCTTTAATACTACACCAAAACTCATCAAATGGTAGTTCAAACAGAATAGTTGCAATAAGCAATCTAAAACTATATCAATCCACTTTTTACACTCTGTTTCCTTAAAATCCATTGGTCTACCTTGTACTTTGAATGATCTTTAACCCATTTGGGTTAAATTTGGAAATTATTTTGTTCCCTCAGTTATGCAGATCTTCCAAAGGTTGACATATTTCATTATGCAATATCAAGGGATCACATTTGTTAGTATCACCAGTGATCTCATCCAAAGCCCCTGTAAGTGTCTGGACGCTCTCAAGCTCACCTTGGCAAAGACACATTTTACGGAGTTCCGATTTTTCTTAAAAGCTCACATTTTATCATTGGCAACAAACACCATCAGTTGTTTTTCCGGAAGTCACAAGAGCACTTGTTTTTTTTTAGAAAACATCTGCCAAAAGCCCAACTCTGAATGACCAGAGTTTGTCTGACAGTTATTCTCTCAAATGAAAATGGTGCTCCAGGAGAAAAACAGACAGGTCAGCCCACAATTCAAACAATCAAGACAACCACTGTACTTGCATTTGCAAATGTGTTTTATGTATATTTTTGATACAAAGAACATGAAAAGTTGTGTACTCAGAGTCAAAATTTCATAAAAACGGATAATTTTACTGCTTCAGCAAGGATATTCTCAAGAGAAATTGCGAGAAAAAAGAGAAACTGGAGTTTTTTGTTTTATTTTGTTGATTACAATAGGTGGCAATGAAGAGTATGTATGATGTGGTCCCGCTGTCATACTTTTATCCACCATTGCTTTCCCAGCATCCGGGCAAAAAAACCCAGGGCAAAAGGCAAATAAAGTACTTGTATTATTATAAATATTAGTATTATTATTACAATGATTTTAAAACATTATTATTTCAACACAGGGAAGGAGGCAAGTAAAATATTAGCATCATTATAAAAAGAGTTTAGGGGATGCCTGGGTGGCTCAATCGGTTAAGCTTCTGCCTTAGGCTCAGGTCATAATCCCAGGGTCCTGGGATCGGAATCCTGCATTGGGCTCTCCCTGCTCAGTGGGGAGTCTGCATCTCCCTCTGCCTCTGCCTCTCCCCCTGCTTGTGCTCTCTCTCTCTCTCTCTCTCTCTGACAAATAAATAAATAAAATCTTTAAAAAAAAAAAAAGAGTTTTGACCTTAACAACATCCTAAAAGGGTGTGGGGACTCCCTAGTACGAAGACCTCACTTTGAGAACCAATGATGTAGAACACTACAAAGATAAATAACTTTTAGGCTGTCTTAAATTGTTTGAAAAATTAAGATTAAACAAAGGTCCATGCATTTGGTGACTGCTACTCCTTAAAAAAACTAACTCACTTGTTTCTGCCTTTCTGAATTGAAAGGAAAAAAAAAGACAGACTGCTTGGTCTATGACCACAAAGCCTCATTTAGACTTTTATATTTTGCCCTGCTCCTTTCATACCAAAGGTGAAGATGGTAACATTCAATATGTATAACATTCATCCCAGAGAACTGCCAGTCGTAAAAACAGTATCATGCAACTTCTACAATAGAAAGGTCTCCATTTCAGTAGTTCAATATCAACAGTGGTCAAATACCAACTATGTCTCAGATATTCTAATGTGCACTTCTGTTTGCAGTTTGTAACTGCCTTTACAACAGTTCATCAGATATTGGCACATTTTAGAGCCAAAAAGTTTGAGGCACACGCACAAGAAATCACACACACACACACACACAAAAAAAAAAAAAAAAAAATGGGGCGGTTCACAGTTTTGGAAGCACCAGGTAAGTCTTCAAGTTGAAAGAGCCTTATTTTTGCCACTGCCCTCAAAACTGGGGTGAAGGCCATAACTAACCCAGGGTCTTAGAAGAGCCCCAGGAAACAGCCTTCTCTCCTGTGCCCAACCTACCTTCCGGAGTTGAGCACCACTGCCCAGCAGGTAGAACACCCAATGAAACCAGCATCTCAGGGTGATATTCAACTACTGAACCAACAGACTCAACAATTACTCTTGTGTGTCCAGAAACACAAGCTTATCCAAGAGGACGAATTCCATATTAACACCATAATCATTAGCTAGGCCAAAAAAAAATAAAATAAAAATAATAAATTAAAAAAAATAAATGAAACCAACTTTGAACATTCACTGGGGAATACATTAACATTTAAAAGTCACTGAAGTGGAGAAAGTTCCATGATGCCATCCGAAGGGAAGGTGGGCACAAACCTAGCACACCAATATCCTTAATCCCTCCTGGGCTTCACGTTCATCATGGGCCTCATTGAAGGTCTTTGCCATCATGAAAATGGGTCTCCTAAAACTGAAATTCTATTTTCCCAAGACAAAAGATCAGAGGGTTTCCTGGCACAGTGGACACCGGGAAATTCTTTTCTTCCATCGGCAGGTTTTGCATCAAAACATACGCAGCAAGAAAAGGCACATCTCAGTGGGCTTAGACTTGATGAAGGTGGACAAGTCTGCTTGTGTGGAGATGCTGCAGATGTCTCCCCTGTCATGGGGAATAACCACCTGCCCAGGTAGGTGGGGCCCCATCAGGAAGGAGGATGATCTGTGGAAGGCGTTTTTCTGAAGGAGGGAGAGCTAATTCACCCTGTCACCTCTCTTCTGTTGAGAAAGCCTGGCCATTTAAGAACCTACGTCTAGATCCATTTGCTATGTGAAAAGGAAGCCTTTTGCAATAAAACAGGCATTCTGTCATCTTTTAACAAGACGTCCATTTTATTTTTAGAAATACACAAAAGACAAGTGAAGACAGGAGAACTTCTGATGGATCCTCTTCTGTTTGGTAAGGCCAGAAAATGAGGCTTAAAATTGTATCAGGCCCATCGGTCCCCTGTCGTTAAAGATCTCCATGGTTGTTCTTAAGTTTTTTAAAAAACAGCATCGAGCAGCCTTATTGCAACTATTATTTCGCACGAGACTTAGGGATAGGGAGATTCAGATTTTTTTTAATCCTCTGCTATTTAAGGAAGGATTTACAGTGATTGCTATATGCAACAGCTTGTTGTAATGCATTCATTCCATTTTAAAAGCCACAGGAATATATCAGAAATGACCAAATCATGAATAAGTTATTTACTTTATTCTAAATGTAAGTAGACCTAGGGAGACTTTGCTAATTACTGGTATCGCAGTGAAGCAGAAATATGTTCATGTCTCATTCAAGCACTGGATTAGATACAACATTAGTTCCGTGAAGCTGATCACTCTGGAGGTTTACTCATTTGCCTTGATGCAGTAAATGTTGGCACATTAGGCCTCCTGGAATATCCTGAAGCTGGCCTAATAACACATCTGCTCTATTTATTTTTGAATGTAAATGGCACTCCAAAGTATGCTTTGAAAATTAATTTCAGCCAGAAAACAATAAACATTAATAAATACAGATTTTTGTTTCTGCTAGCAATTACTTCATGAAATTGTTAGATGTGGTGGAAAGCTCTAGTTTACAAATACAGTTTGCAGCAATTAAATCCCTTCCCGAACCAAACTACTCCAAACTGGGTGGATTCCTCCTTGGATGTCATGAGGGCTATCAAGACAGCCTTGCACGATTTTCATAACTTTGTGATATGCACATAAGGAGCAAAGGCACCCTGGAGGTCAAGGTCGCGGTTGCCCTGCAAACAAAGGAAATTCGTTTCCAACAATTTGATCAAGACAAAAGAACAGTTGCACAATTATTTCATCAAACGCATTCTCTGTTGACACGGGCAATGAAAACAACCAACATTTTCCTACTCCTACGTTCTCAACATCTTTGGAACACAGCGACAAGGCAGAAGGGCATTTCTCGGCAAGTCCCCAGTCTAAAATGATCAAGCTGCTGAGCCAGTGCTCCAGCCTGCAGTCTAAATTGGAGATGGTCTCCTGGTCCTAACGGTGGAAGTGGACAGACTGCAGCATCCGGCCACTTCCATGAACCAAGACCATCTATCTGCATCGTGTGCTAAAATCACAACACTGGGAGCTCTAGGGGTCCCCTTAGCATGGCCTGCAAACAATCACTCTGGGGAATTTTGGTTCTGTCCAGTCCTTGAGGAGTGGGCAAATAATCCTGGTCCGTGCATCCAGAGCCCTCCGTTTGTATCCAGCCATCGACCTTGGACCTCTCATACGGGCTCTCTGGACGCAGCTTCCATGCTGGGAAATGGGGGGCTAATAGTCACCCTAGTTCTCGCAGAGGTGCTCATTGTACCTCTTCTAAGCGCTCACTCTTTTAAGGGTGACTCTAAAACTGAAATAGCAGTCGATGCAGAAAATGCAGCAACAGGGCAAAGGGTTATCCCCAAGGGATCAAAAGATGGTTCTCCTTTAATACAAAAACCAAGCCATGTAACTTTAAGATAATGGAATTTGGAATTTTAAATAAAAGAATTTTAAATAAGAGAAAACCAGGGTTACTCTGTGTAGTTCTATAGTTATAATGTCTGGATTACAAGCAAGTTGAAGGACCAGGGTGAGTGTGGGGGATCTCTGGGCGACTCACTGGCAACCAGCGCAAGGAAGAGACACTCAGGGTGCATTTGGTGACCCGAAAGCGGCTACAATACATTTTTAAAGGCAAAGTGAAAAGCAAGTGCATGCACGGAAATGATGATATGCGTGCGCTTACAAAGTTGGAAAAGGTTCAGGGGCCATCACCTGAAGAACAACAGGCTAAACCCTCCGGCTGTGCCCTGGTCAGAGTTAAAGCCCATCCGTGTGGCTGGAACTCTCACAGCATGGACGCAAAAAGCAGCACTCAGGGATCCTTCGGGGGAAGAAGTGCAGGGCCTGGAGACAAAGGAGACCCCGCTTTTCTGTTCCACTTGAATGTGCTGCATTTATAGGCATCTTATTCACATTTCAGATAAACAAATAGAAAATGGTGCAGTGCGTGTCCTGCTTGGATCCACCTTTCCCTGAGAAAAATGAAATATATCATGGGCTGGGAGGAGGGTGCCCTGTAAAAACCAGAGTTAAAAGAGAGAAAGCCAGAAAAGCCACATGTCACCTTCTCGAATTTCATTCGTATCAGACGCCTAAAGAGTTGAGAGGAAAAAAAAAATCGGGTTCTCTCTTGCATTGTTTACATTTTTTCAGCAGTCCTGCCGTGGGTGTGGATCTGAGAGCTGGGTCAAGCCCAAGACCAGAATGCCCGATACGGTGTCAGCTCCCATTTCAGAAATTGGTTTGTTAATGACATCCTAATGTCGATCATCATATAGCGGGAACTATATTAATATTTTTTTCTCTGAGGCACTGTTACACAGATGTCAACTCTAATCCCTATAGAAGGCTGTTACAAGTCAATCTTCATGGAAATATATTAGTGAAGCCTGTGAAGTTTCTGGAAATATAAGAGGTGTGAAAATTATAATTGGAAATAAAGAAACCTTTTAAAAAAGAAAAACCTAAGCTTCACTTGAGATACGTAAAAATTATTCAGTTTTGACGACAATAACTGGCCCACAAATCCTTCAAGACTATCTTAGGCTACTGAAACGAATAATGCATAGGTTAGAACTGTTCACATTACCTAAATACATCCGCTGTTTACTACAAGTCAAGCACAGCAAAGCTCTCTGTTTTGGCTGAGAAATAATGCCCCGTGCTAATGTTTCACAATTATGAATTAAATGAACAAAAAATCAGTTTGTAAAATGTTATTGATGTTTCTCTTTCAACATAACCTTTATGCGGTGTTCAGAGAGCAGCAAGACAGATGTTTCCCAACCTGTGGGGCTGGGGCAAGCCTGCCTTTTAAAAGCTCAATTGTAAACCGATGAAAGGTGTGTAAACAGATGACAGGGGCAATTACAATGTGGAATTGATTAGGCTCTCAATTACTAAAAGCACACCGCCTGCATTATTCTTTTTATGCTGCTCTTTGATGACAAAAAAAAAAAAAAAAAACCATGAATAGCTCATCAGGACTACAATATGTTTGTATTTTCAATTTCTCGCCATAAGGGAACGTCTCCAACTGCAGTCGAGGCTGTAGAAAGAGTGATCTGGCACCATCCTTACACGAAAGGGATTGACAATGACCCCACGCCCCGCAGGTAATTCAGTCACTTCTGAATTTTTCTAAATGCCAAAGAAGAGTAAGCAAGGCCCTGAAACAAAGGGGCTGCCTTGGCGTTAGAGGGGAGAAGTTGGGGAAGAGTACGTTGTTCCCAACGTACCCAAATTAAGTTGGGAACAGAAACGTGAGGTAGAGCCGAGTCCGAACGTACATCAACGATTCTTCGTCATCGAGGATTGATTAACTGTGTCTGCCTCGATATATACATGTAACACCTATATCTTATGACATTTCTCCCTATTCATTCTCAGACTTCTCAGCTTGTTATGGAGATACTGAAGAATGTCCCCAAATAATAACAGTGGGAATTTTATATCCCATGTAGGGCTAAATTCGTTTGAGGCATCTTAGGAACCCCAGCCTGCCCTAGCATGGAACCAGAACTCTTGGGGGTCCCTCCAAAATGAACCAGCCTCCCCAGCAGACCCCAGTATTGTCAACTGCCCTGCTGTTCTCAGACTGTGTGCCTTGGCCTGGTTGGAATCCGGAGGCTCAACCTGGAAAGCCGCCCGTCTTCGAGGTCACAAGGGAAGGGTGTCATTCCTAAGGCTGACCACTCACCTTAAAAATAGCTCTTCTCTGTGGAATGCTTTATGTGGGTGGCTTTCTGTTTTTTTGGTTTCTTCCCCCCCCTTTTTCTTTTCTTTTTTTTTTTTTTTTGAAGGGGAACAAAAACAGAGAGCCTGGGACCAATACCAGAGCTATTAAAACAGAAGGATTAATTCTAGACTTGGCCTCAAGGGCTGGCAGATGTTTTTGAGAACAGAGTTGGGGGTATGTTTAAGGACACGGAGAACTCAAGCTTGTCATGTGCAGATGTGGCGAAGCTGGAGTGAGTTCAGAGAAGTGACAGAGATGATTACAGGGACAAAGAATGGTTTCTGAGGGAAGGCTAAAGGGATTCTTTTTGCCTTTATCCCAAGAAATGAGAAAATAATGATTATTAACTTCAAAGTCTGTTTGCTCTTCATGTCTGCAACAAGCCCAATGAATGGAAATGGGCTTGAAATAAAAGCAGGAGAGAATCTGGTGAAGGAAAAGGAAGAATGTCTTGCCCTTCAGAGGGAAAGACATGGTAATCTGATCCCCAGAGAGGCCAAGAAGTCCACACTGGTGTGTAGTTTTTAACAAGGGGATACACTATAAATTAAAAAGAAATAAAATAAAATCTAAATTCTTCGACTGCTTTAAAAAAGTTCTTTTTCTTGATGGTCTAGACTTCGGGGAGCAAATACTGGAAAGGTGTAAACATTTCATTTCCCCACCACGCTTGGGTTCTCCTGGACCTGACAGCCCAGTCTTATGAATGTTCCATAAAAGGAAATTCATGGCTAAATCACCGTTCTTGGTCCACAATATTTTTCTTAATTTTTTTTTTCTTTGCGATTTTCACCACTTTGCAGAGCACATGTGGGGAAAAGGAAATGGAGGATTAGGGCTAGTCTGAGAGGTTTAAAGTAAAGAGAAATAGGCGCAGATCTGAAAGAGAGCATATGTCATTGATCTTGTCCACAAGCTAATTGAGAACATTCCCAGGCTTCGCGGGGCAGTACTATTTCTAGACTCCCAGGATTTAAGAAGCACTCAATAGTTCAACATAAGGCAGTGTGCCTGCTGGATACGGAGTCGAGTTAAGCAATAACTCAATCTGTCTTCTGAGCACCTCCAAAGCACGAAGACCTCAGGACGTGTTTCCTCTCTTCAAAGGCCCCTCCACACCTCCCATGAAGGAAATAACAGAAACAATAATGAAGAAAAAAGTGTGGGACTTCGTCCTAAACAACCGAGCGCAGGCAGACTTCTTCGTGGTCCTAATATTCCTTTAGCCACCGGTCCATCCCAGTGGGCCAGATGAGACTCCAGCTATATGTAAAAAGAGCAAAAGCCTCCGTTGGTGACCTTCAAGCTGGCTCAAGACCCAACCGAGAGCCGTCACCATATGGAGTTTCCATTTCCCTGTGAGAAACCACAGGGGTACGTGTGTGGGGCCCATGAATGGAGGTGCTCAGATGTAAAATGTTATTCACATGCAAGAGATCACTGTTATTGTTTCCTGTAATTATTCTGCCTAATAACAAAAGGAAAATAACTGATTTTGACACCCAAGTTTTGCTGCAAATAGGCAGAATGTTGTCATGAATATGCAAAATATTATGATCATTGCCATACCTACCTAATTGCATTTGAAACATGCTGGCCATAAAATAATTAATTAGCAGTGCAGAAAGGCATCATGATACTAGCTATAAATACTAAACATAACTAATTATTTCCGTCATAAAACGGCCCTGCCAAGTAATTTATAACCAAACCCAGCCCGGTCGGCAAAGCCTCAACTTCTCCTCGGACGCGGCATTCGAGGGCTGTGTCACCAAAGGCTTTGTATTTTGTGATATTGTCAGCCTGAGAGGAGACCAATTGGAACATAAACTAAAATGAAACTAATCTAGGATTTTCAATGTTCTTTGAGCTGTCGGGTGATTGTTGTGGAAAATTCAGGCAGATCCTTTTTGTTGGTGACATCAAAAGTGGTAGGTCACTCTGGACCGGCGGAGTACATTCTGAGCTCAAGCAAAAATTGATTTCCTTTTTTAAAAAGCAGCTGGTCTCCCCATGAATAGCCCTCTTTCGATTTTTCTTCTCCAGTGAAGCATTCAGCGAATGCAGCGGGCATAATAGGCTGAAGTAAACAGTGTCAGGTTCTGTTATATCAGGAGCTCTTTTAAACCAGGCAGACAAGCTATCATCAGGGCCCGAAACCCCGCAAATCACGGCAGAGTCAGAAAATGAGTTTGCTTCCTGACCAGTGTGTTGATGACATTTTGAAGAATGGAAGGAGGTGCTTTGCTAATCATTCCTGCTGCTGCATGCTCCATTATGATGCCATCTCGTTAATGAGCAAAAATAATGTGCCGGGATGAGGCGGGGAAACAATTAGAACCTCCGAGAGCTGGACCCCGGGCTCGGCTTTGGTGTGAGACAGGCAAGAGGATCTCGGGATGTGTCTCTTAGCATCATGCGTCAGAATCCTTTGGCCTCATTTTTTTTGTTCCCCTGCCGGTTTGAAAATAGGAAATTGGCCTACATCTTAACAAAGTACCTTGCCCTAGTTTGGCGTCCTTAGGGTGATGCCCTCGTGACCAACTGGAAGACAGCAGGTCTGTTTGTGGTTTTTTTTGTTTGTTTCTTTGTTGTTTCCCCCAGTGACTGTGAGCAAACAGGCTGTAAACAAGGATCTGGATGATGGAAATGGTAAAATGCGTTCATTGCTGCCCTTAGCAGCTTCAGGCTTGCCAGGATTCAGTTGCCTACCAAAGGGCCATAGGACGCCAGCATTCATCTTGTTCTGAAAAATATTTCTCTCCAAAGTACCCAGTTCTCTCTGCCTGCAGAACTGTATGGGTGAGGCTAGGGCCCATTTAACCCACCGTTCTCTGATGGGGGACGGGATGTAAGCTAAGGGCCTTCGGTGAGCCCTGAGAATTCGATGCAAGTGCCATTCACATTCAGCCTGGGAAGGCTTCCCCAGAGACTCTCTCTCAAGTGCATTCCTCTGCCCACTGCTCCGGGGAGTGGAGGGACTCCCGAGGCACCCCGATGGGTAAGTGCCCAAGGGTGAAGCAGGGAAAATAAATACCAGCTGCTGGTGCTGGGGACCCCTTCTTCCTCATCCCTGCCAGAATAAAAAAGCCTCCTCACCAGGAGGGGGCTTCTAAGTAACCGCACCTCTAAATAGAATGTAATTACGGAGGAAATTAACTTCACAGCTAAAGATTGTGTTGTCATGATAATTTAGAAGAGTGGGAAGGATGTTTTCTGAGCAACCTCTGATCTTTTTTTTTTTTCCTTCTCTCTTTTGGGTTATCACTTAATGGTATTCATTAAAACCGATAACAGAAATTGCTTCTCTTTACATTTCCTACTGGGTCTCGATTTAGTGGAGTTAGATTTTTCTTGAAACAATACATTAATGTCATGCCCAATTGACTTCTGTTGTAAAAGAAATAAATCTCCCATGTGCCTTTGTGGCTCACATCTGGAAATGCTTAAAAATATGCACTCCGTCAGCCCATTGTGTGAAGAGCAACGCAGGTTTCCTTGTCCCCCAGTCTCCGTGCCCCATCACCACTCTGTCCTCCAGTGTTGAGTCCTTCTTTTGGCTCAAAGCCGTGTTTACCTTTGGAGAGAATACCTGCTTGGAAGACAATAAGGCTTTACCTGCCGTCATCCGCCCACCTGTCACTGTTGTTTCACTCAGGCTGTCCCCACCTCCCAGTAGAACAACACAGCGGCTTCCCACAGAGGCTAAGGCCATTCTTCCCCAGAAATATTCAGACTAAAGCACTGGCTCCAAGAGACCAAAAGACCAGGGCCCAGATCCTGGATCCTGATACTCCCTAGAAATGTTCAGACTAAAGACACAGGAAGCACCAATAAAATTAGAGCGAGCACTGATGTCACCTGAAATTGTGCTTCATCTTCAAGCAATTAATAGAGAAAACAGATTTTCTTCACTCTTAGGATACGGAGCATCATCTGTAGGTTTGTGAAGGAGAGCCACCTGGACATGTGACATGGTTTGTACCATTTACTCAGGCTAGGAGGTAGTATTCAAAACAGAAGGGACATGAACTTGGAGGGAAAAAAATGTTCATACACGCTACCATGGGTCTTGGCTACATCTTTACCAATGCAGCTCAACTGTGACTGAATCACTGGGTTTCAGTCTTTGCTCTTCAAGGCTTATACTCCAACGGAGGATCCTGGCCAAAAGGAAGCTTCTAGATACACTGCAAGGAGTGTGTATGAGCCTCTACTATGGGCAAACCATTCCAAGCACTTGATACGCACATTCCTTCACTTAACCCTCATAACTCTTATGAGTATTGCTACTAGAAGTTCTCTTATTATAATCTCTACTTTATAGAGGAGTAAGTTAAAGCTTAAAGAGGTCAAAGTCACCTAGCTAGTCCTGATCTTTTGGTCTCTCAGAGCCAACACCTACTTCAAGATGCCTTGACCACTTCAGTCTGCCTTCCAGATGATCTGACCACCGAGTAGACCGGCATTCATTTTGAAAAAGACACTATCATTACTTTTCTACTAAATAATTTCAACAGACAACAGGAGAACTATTTCTACTTCGGAGTTGTGAAGGACATGACACAAAAAGTTATTTTATACTAAGAGCAAAGGAAAGTGGGGAAGGAAGGGACATTTACCGAGTCTCTGTTTACATACATGCACACAGACCACAAGCTTTCCAGGTGGGCGTTTTTATCTGTATTTTGCATTTTATACACGAGGAAACTAATGTTCAGACAGCATAATGACTTGTTAATTTCATACAGCTCAGAAATAGCGGAGCCTGACTCAGACCAAGATCTAGTTTGTCCCGAATCGCATACTAAAACCTGGATTAGGGTGAGAACTTCAAATCTATGGAGTTGTTTTCTCTTTTAAGATTTTATTTATATTTGAGAGACAGTGAGAGTGAAAGAGGGCATACCCACAGAGAGGGAGAGAAGCAGACTCCCCACTGAGCAGGGAGCCCAATACGGGGCTCGATCCCAGGACCCTGGGATCACGACCTGACCCGGAGGCAGACGCTTAACTGACTGAGCCACCCAGGTGCCCCCCAAATCTACGGAGTTTGATGATGTGAATGAATGAGCAGAACTGTGCCAAATAAAATGGTTCCATTTAGAGACATCACTACTTAAAGCTTCAAATCCAAAGTCTTCCAAAGAAAAGAGAAGGAAGGCACCTTAAAAATCACTGTTCTCCATTCCTCATGGGCGAAAGCAGAGTGAATATGCTGGGTTTCCCCATGTGGTTGTTCGGGGTTTCGTGTAAACCATGACATATCTCTGCTGGATAATAAGGAATTTAAAGTGAAAATACACAAGCAAACTAGGAAGTACCGTGATAAGATCTGGCAGTCAACTATGGTTTAACACCTTTTGCTGTGGGATTTCTCACTCTTCAAGGTCAGTGTGCCCTCCAAAGTCTCCCTGCCTTTTCAGCAACTTAAGCAAATCTGCAAGAGTTAGATAGCTCCTCCTGGTAGCATTTTCTTTTTGCCTCTGTTATTAGAACACTTCCCTAGAACAAAGTAAGTGTCAGATGCAAAAGTGATACACCGTGCAGTTTTGCAGAAACAAAAGGTGTGCTGTGGAATACATATCAGGCAAACACCAAAGGAAACCAAGGAGCATTGCATGAATACATGAGACGAATAAATAGTGAATAGCGTTTTACATTTGTAAGTTGCTTTTTAGTGAAGAAGTAAACAGTCACATGACCTTGAATATAGTAGCCCTTAGGAACGCAGGAGAGCCAGCTTTGACAGCAGTTCAAAAATACTGCTGTTCTAGAGAGACAGAAAAGTGCTAAAATTGATCAATACCCCAGGTAGAGTTGATGAAAGTTTTACATAAGAGGAAATAACCATTTCAATCTGAATATCATAAGTAAAATTTTGTGCGAACTGTCCAAACTAGCTGTAGTACCCGAATGGGGAGTCGACTTAGTCATGAATTGTGTGCTTTGATCTTGGGATTAGTTGCAAGATGTAACATCAGGTATTATTCTCCACATAAAACCTAGGAAACAAACTCTCCAAAGCTAGAATGCCTAGGGGCAAGGAACAAGATTTTGACGTGTACACTTGGGCGGTTCATAGATTTCACAAATGTGGGGGGCGGGGGGAATACAGTCTAAACATAGTCACCTCCAGTTTGGAAAGTGTGCAACACTTTAAATACATTATGCTGTTGTGGTCCCATGTCTACCTCTCATAGAGCCAACCTGGTTGGAAGTTGAATTCTTGAACCAACGTGACATAAAAGTCTTCCAGCATTAGCAATTTCTGCCTTGTTCAAATAAATTTTATTAGCATAGATGCCCTCTAAAATGGCAGAAAAAAATGTTACTGTGGCTGAACATTCTGTCTTGGATTAGCAAAACCAAATGGTTGACATCTTACCACTTAAGGAATAAAATGTCACATTTACTTTCATATGCAATCTGCTTTTTTATTCATTTGTGCTAACCTAAGACCGCATGCAAGAAAATATATTCACAAAGGACTTACATTAGCTCTTATTCAGAGAGCTGAGTGGAGCCAATTTCTAGGGCAGAGCTGCTGCCTCTTAGAGAATGCTCAATCTTATTTTAATTTTTAAAGAGTGGTCCTACTGGGCAGTAGGCTATTGAATCACCGTTGTGTGTGTGTGTGTGAATTTCATGCCTTCAAAGATATACACTAGAGAGTCTTCGGGACTGAAGTTTGTTTATTTGCAGAACAAGTACTGCCTAGACAGCAGTAAATGCATCCCCACTGGGTCCTCCAAGTACTCCTCATCTCCCCTGTGCATGACCTCTAGAGGGAAGAAAGGGGGTTAACCCCTTGGGCATTGTTCTGATTCTCTAACTCAACAGTCCATTTGGAATGCAAAGCTACAAATTCCAATCCCTGGATGCCCACTCAAAAAAGCTTTTGAAATTCAACTTTGTTTCTCTGGATTGAGGCTTCCCTGCCTTTTATGATGGAGGTGATAGATAATGCTGACCTGCAGAAATTAATTAGCATAATTCACTTGAAGGCTTATTGCTAACATCATTATAATTCATTCCCATAGGAGTCATTTGATTATTGCCTTTCTTGCCAATAAGAATTAAAATAGCTGGTTACTAGTTGCAGATCATTAACCCATTCATCTTTGACATCACACAGGAATGCTGAATGGAGGACATCAGGATCCTGACATGCCCTTACGGTCCATCCTCTCTTCCCGCATGGAAATGCCTTCTGTAGTATCCATGAGCCCCACACCAAAGATACACAGGTCACAGAGGGAGGCTAACCAGATGTCTGACAAATGCCCAGAGCTATGGAATATTCAGGCGCTACTTCCCTTATTACCTCTCTAAGTACCTTAGGAGGGCTGCATAGAGTTGGGGAGGAAGACTGGGAAAGCTGGCAAATCCAAAATACTCTCAACACCACAGCAGGTAGGTTGCACGGAGCATAGCGTGCTTGCAGCAGGTAGTTTATAAACAAACAGCTTCGGGGCGCCTGGGTGCCTCATTCCGTTAACCGTCTGACTCTTGGTTTCAGCCCAGGTCATGATCTCAGGGTCCTGAGACTGAGCTCCGTGCTCAATGGGGAGTCTGCTCGAGATTCTCTCTTTGCCTCTCCCTCTGTCCCTCCCCTGGTTCATGCTCACACTCTCTCTAAATAAATAAATAAATAAAATCTTTTTTTTTTTAAGATAAACAGCTTCATTAATTAATTAATTAAACAGTCAATCAATCTGACTTCCAAACACACCACTTTCCAGGGGAAACGACTTCGGATCCACCCTTGAAGTTGTTCTTTGTACAAGGTGTATTTCATATTCTATTGCACATGTCATTGCAATTTTCCAAAGAATGTCATAATCACAACTTACGAAGCTGGGTTTTTATAGGCTTATTTGTACATGTGAGAAAGCTCTTTGTGTCTGTTGTGAATGAGAGTCAGAAGCATGTTTTCCTAGATTAAACTGGATTTACTGATTCCACACATGCGTGAACAGTGAGGGAAGAAACTGAATTCAAGTAGTTGTTTAAGTTGGAAAAAATAACATATGATAAAAGCATAAACCATTAATAAGAGTCACTATTTAATGTTCATGTATTTGTCCTGACTCTCATGGGCCCGGTTAGGTCATCGCTATTCACATGGCTTTCTTAAGCTCAGTGTTTCTCTAGAACCAGTCAGGGTAGAATTCATCTCATAAACTTTACCAAAGTCCTTTATTTTGCTCTTGTATAAGAGAGTTCTCTAAGTTTACGTACATCTCTCCTGAAGTATACAAATCATAACTGGACTTCCATGAAGATATTTTTAACTGCGCATTTCATTGCATGGATCTTTCTCACACAAAAAAAATCTAGTATAAACCACCTCTCGGATGACTCTCCAACTTGGTGCAGCCATGAGGTGTCAAAAATAATAAATTCAAATGCGCTAATGAAAGATGAATTAGGAAAAACGACACTAAATTCTGTTTCTGGAAAAACTAAACTATTCTTCACTCCCATAAATATCTGCATGTTTACTATCCCAGCATCTAATAGTTATAGATTCACAGAGGATGACTTTACAGGAAAAAAAATCAAGGACTGTCCTAGCAAAAATTGCAAAAGATTGAGACTTACGTGTAGTTTTCTTCTAAATTTGCAGTTAGTGGGGCTCCTGGCTGGCTCAGTCAGTCGAGCATGCAACTCTTGATCTCAGGTTTCCGAGTTCAAGCCCTATGTTGGGTGTAGAGTTGACTCAAAAATAAAATCTTTAATTAAAAAAAAAATGTACCTAGTTTCTGACTAAAACAAAACAAAAAAGAGGTATTATTATTATTACTATGTGCTAGATCTAAAATACTTTAAAAGAAAGGCATAAGTGTGTTGCAAAACCACTAGCCTTGGCCCCTGGAAACCAGCATTTCAGTCCTGATTCTGCTGTTAAGTAGACCCATAGCTCTATGTTCCTCAACTAACTGAGAATTAGTGGTCCCCACATGAAAAACAGAAAGGTGAATAAAAGCCTGAGCTACATTCAGTGACTGGAGAAATCTATATATTGCAACGCTCTTTCACTTTTTAAAACAAAGTACAAGTGTGCTCTGAAACTCTTGTCAATAAAAGAACTAGTTTTTTGTGTCTGATTTGGTCATAGTCGAGTACGTACGATTTTACACTCTCACCTAGAAATCCGTCAGCTCTGCAATTACATCTGCATCCCAAAGCTGTTCACAGTGGGTTTCTACTCTGTCCATTTGGTTCTTGCATGTTCATTACTTTCATCAGTTCAGAGCAAAGCAGGAACAGCAGTGGAAACAACCAGTCCCCCAGCCACATGCTGGGCCCGAGAGAGGCCTCAAAGATGCAGCCAGAGCCTACAAGGAGTCAAGAGGAAGCTCCAGAGCCTGCATGGGGTCGAGAGGAAGTTCCAGAGCCTGCATGGGGTCAAGAGGAAGCCGCTGGTTGGGAGGACACCATGCGCTCCCTGAAGGTTCAGACAGGGAGAAAGACCGTTTCCTCAGATGTGAAAGGCTAGGGTCTGCAGAGCCTGGCCCAGTCTTCCCTCTTGCCTTGTGGGGCAGTGGGGGGGGCTGTTTGGAGGGGACCCCTGGCTGCATGTCTGACCTGCCTCCACCAACTGCCCAGGCTCTGCCCTTCCCACTCCTGCCATTGGTGAAGGGACAGGGACAGATGCGAACCCCAAAACCGTCCGCCACTGACATCATTTCATTGACTCATTTTTCTTATCTGTCAAGTGAGCATAACTTTAGTATTTGCTTCCCAGGAGTGTGTATGAGGATTTTTGTTTAAAATTTTATTTATGTATTCGAGAGAGAAAGAAAGAAAGCACAGGCAGGAGGGGCAGGGGGAGAGGGAGAAAGAGAATCTCAAACAGACTCCGCACCTAGCGTGGAACCCGACGTGGGGCTCGATCTCACGACCCTGAGATCATGACCTGAGCCAAAACCAAGAGTCAGATGCCCAACGAACTGTGTCACACAGGCACCCTTATGAGGAATTTTTAAAAATTATATCCTTGAGGTACATTCATACAGTGCAGCTATGTAGCGCTCAAAAGAGATAACTAATTCTGAATAAAATAAGGCAAAGATTAAGTAAGGATTTAGTAAATATAGACAAAATCAATTGTTATATTGGCTTAAGACATGGGAAGGCTTCTTCCTGAGTATGTGATGAATTCCACATTACAGGATCAGACTAAGGCTTTTTGACTGATAAAGTTTCCATGAATATTTTGAAGTGACAATTTCTAGAAAACTGACTTTTTTATTAAGTATAAGCAAAGCTCTTTTAGGTAACTTAGCTTTAAAAAGAAAGAAAGAAAAGAAAACAGGAAGAAAAGTGGTATGTTTCTTCCTCACCTGGCTTGTTTCATGAGGAAAATGGTTATATGCATCACAGATACACCTACTAAGATCTCCAATTTCATAGAAACCTAGTTTATCGTGCTGGGAGTTTCAAAGGGGAGAAGCAAAACTGCTCTGTGCCTGTGATTCACTTTGCATCTCATTTAGAGAAAAGTGAAAACAAATTAAAATCTCACACAAAATAGAAGATGAAATAACGAGGAAGCTAATGGAGTTAGACAGGAAGTGGGCTAACATTAGAGGTTAAGATGGTGGATCTTGAAGTCAGTCAATCCCACCTCAGTGAGCTTAACATTTTCTGAACTCCAATTTCTTGATCTGTGAAATGGGGTCATAAAGAGTATCTGCCTCAAAGAGCTATATGTGAATTAAATGAGACAATACCTGGAGCGTACCTGAAGCTTCTTGGAATCCCTATAACCACAGCGGTTCTTGAACTGGATGCTTTATTAAAAAAAGGTGTCAGTTGCCAAAGGGTCCCCAAAGGCCGTCAAGACTCTAAGTGAATTCATTACCCCATTGCTACATAAAAGAAGGTCTCAGAACGTACTGATTCAACACAATAATCAGGTATTACCTCTCAGTTCCTGTGCATCATGAATTCCGGAGTGATTAAGCTGGGTGGCTCCAGCTTGAGATGTTTCGTGAGATTGCAGGGAAGATCGGCCAGGACTAGGGGCATCCCAAGCTCCTACTGATGCTAGAGGAACTGCCTCCAAGACAGTCCTCTGACAGCTGGCAAGTTGGCACTGGCGGGTGGCCGGGAGCCTCAGCTCCCCTGCAGCATACACATTGCTATGGGATGTTTGAGTGTCGGCTCTCCTCCGAGCACCTGATCCTAAAGAAAGCAAGCAGATGTGACAATGTCTTTTATGACCTGGTCTCCTAAGTTGCACCCTGTCACTTCCACCAATTTAGTTGGTTGTGTGGCACAGCCCCAACTACCTTGTGGGCGGGGACTAGTCAAGAGCACGGATGCCTGGAACGGGATCATCACAGGCTGACCATTGCACTAGTACTTTCTTGGAACTGAACCCAAATTCCTCTTTTTTGAGGCATTTGTAACCCCTTCTGCTAAAAAGAAGGAATAAATAAATCCCCTTAAATTTCCTCCCACTGAAACATACTCTTTCTCCAGTGATGCATTACTTGTGCAGTTGACTTGTGTTGAGGGGATGTATTGTATGGAAAGCACGTATCTTTAAAAGTACTAAAATCTTGCTTAGGGTAGTGAGCGGCCCACACTGCAGGAGGCCCTAGGGAAGTGAGTTCTCAGCCTCCCATCTCCAGCTCTTGCTAGCAGGGTCACTGGTGGGATGGAAAGGCAGGTGGGATGGCTCACGCCGTGTAAAAAACCATTGTCCTGTCTCTGTCCATTCACACCCGCCACCCCGTCTGTTTAAATTTGGAGGGGATACTAAAGGGCCAGCAAAAACACAAGCGAGGACCCATGCTTAAAATGGAATTCATTCTTCAAGGCCAAGCCAGCAGCAGAACACAGACCTTTTGCCAATAGATTTCCATACTCCTCTGCTAAAGAAATACAGGGAGAGGGCAATTAAACATCAATTTGGTCATAACCATTTGGGAACTTCCAGACACAAAAAGAGAAGCCAGTGGATTATTGGACAAACTTGTGACACTCTGATCAGACCCCCTGCAGGGACATTTAGGACCAGGAAATGGGAGCTAGGGAATTCATCATTCAGGGCAACTCAAGGAAGGAATTTAATATGATTTTTAAATACCTAGCTTACTGAGGTGTCATTTAGCTGTAATACACTTCATCCATTTTAAGTATACAGTTGGATGACACTTCTCAAACCGCCCCCCCCGCCACACACACACACACACACACATCTCTATCACCACCATAATCAAGACTCAAGACATTTCTCTTACCCCCAAAACGTACCCTCAAACCCAGTGCAGTCAATGTCTCCCCCATTCCCACACCTAGACAACAAGTGCTCTGCTTCCTGTCACTCCACAAGAGTTCGCATTTTCTAGAATTACGCATAAATGTCATCATTCAGTATTCACTCTTTTGAGCTTGGCTTCTTTCACTCAGGATAATGCACTCGGGTTTCATCCATGTTGCTGTGTGCATCAGTAACTCCCTCCTTGTTATCCCTGAGTAGTATCCCACTGTACGGGTGTACCACAATTTCTTTGACCCATTTACCGGTCATTTCCAACTTGGAGCTATTATGCATAAAGTTGCTGTGAACATTCATGTGTGCGGAACATAGTTTTCCATTTCTCTTGATTAAATACCAATGAATGGAAATGATGGTTGGTACGCTACATACATGTTTCATGTTTAAAACACTGCCAGGGGCACCTGGGTGGCTCAGTCAGTTAAGCATCTGCCTTCGGCTCAGGTCATGACCTTGGGGTCCCAGGATCGAGCCCTGCATCGGGCTCCCTGCTCAACACAGAGCCTGCTTCTCCTTCTCTTCCCCACTTATGCTCTCTCTCTCTCTCACTATCTCTGTCTCTCTCTCGTATAAATAAATAAAATCTTTTTTAAAAAATAAAAAATAAAATACTGCCAAAAGCATTTCCAAAGTGCTTCTTCAATCTTACCTTTCACTGGCAGAGGATGATGATTTCATATCCAAAGTAAATTTTTGAACATTTTTTGAGACCTACAGTATGGGTTCTGTCAGTATTCAGCCGAGAAAGTCCCTGTGGGTAAGAGCAATGCCATCTCAGAAATTCTAGAAGTTATAAGATACATGAGCCTCATTTCTTGGGTTTTGAAGACGGCCCGTCTATCCCAACATGATAGCACAGCTGCATCTGCTGTGGTCAGTACGATGACAGCAAAAACCGGGTCAGAGATGAACCTCATTGCACGGTCAAGGTCCCTCCACTCAAGAACTTCCAGGAAGGGAAATCGTATAAAGAATGGACTACCACTGGGGCGCCTGGGTGGCTCAGTCGTTAAGCATCTGCCTTCGGTTCAGGTCATGATCCCGGGGTCCTGGGATGGAGCCCCGCATCGGGCTCCCTGCTCCGCGGGAAGCCTGTTTCTCCCTCTCCCACTCCCCCTGCTTGTGTTCCCTCTCTTGCTGTGTCTCTTTCTGTCAAATAAATAAATAAAATCTTAAAAAAAAAAACAAAAAGAATGGACTATCAGACTAACACAGACAGCTAAACTAAGCTCCACTGAACCAAACCGAGTCTTCTTCCTCTTTCTCTAGATGATTGTGGAGGTTTTCATTGAGCTGATGTGTTTCATGGCTCCCTGGGACACCCTCGTATGAAGGATTAAACAGCGGAGTTTAAAATGCTTTGCCATCCTGGTCTGTGCCTGACATATACTGCAGGAACACAGAGTACCCATTCCTTTAGCTCCCACTCATCTACAAGTTACAACCATGAATGGAGGAAACACTAATGACACCAGAGGGCTGAGAGCAATACAAAATATACCCTTGGCCGATTTCCAACGCAGAAGTTTGAAATCACCTCCTGAGCCTGCGACCTGTCCTAGGGGCAGCTGTAAGCATGGAGACCATGAGCCAGAACTCATTTCACTTCTTGAGGGTCTGTTACGATATTAATTAAAAATGAATGATGACGGGGTACCTGGGTGGCTCAGTCGGTTAAGCATTTGCCTTCAGCTCAGGTCATGATCTCGGGGTCCTGGGATCAAGCCCCAAGTCGGCCCCCTGCTCAGTGGGAAGCCTGCTTTTCCCTCTCCCTCTGTCTGCTGCTTCCCCTGCTTGTGCTCTTTCTGTCAAATAAATAAATAAAATCTTAAAAAAAAAAGTGAATGATGGAAATGCAAGCCTGGTCATGAAGAAGGAAAGGCTCCAGGGTGAGACATATGTGAACTTGTGCTGTAGTCTTGGCCAAGTCCCTGAACCCCTCTCACCCTTGGCTTCCCCACGCATCCAACAGCAAGAGCAAGATCTGCTCTAGAAACTGGTTGTGAAGATGAGCAAAAATGTACCTAAACCAACCAGCAAATTGTGAGGACATAGCAAGAGCTCACCAACTGTGGCGAGGATCTCTCACAGCGGTTTTCCAAACATGAAATGATGCCATTGTACCATATCTGCAAGGAAGGATATTTTTGTGAATAAATGAGTTTGGCTCTGCACATGTGAGCAACAACTATTAGTAGGGAAGTTCGCCAGAGATGCCCAAACCTTCCAATGGCCTCCAGTTACATTTAGATTAAGATTGCAAGTCTTGAACTTGGCCTCCCCGGTCTCTCTGACGCAGCCCCTGGCCACCTCTTTTACTGACATCCATTTGCTTTCTGTGCTCCAGCCACAGTGGCCTCTTTCATTCCTAAAGCATCCCAAGCCACATGACCTCACAGCCTTTGCATTTTTTATATCTTCTTCCAGAGCCCAACTCCAGACCCAGCTAGCTCTATGGTACTCTCTGCTCAGATGCGTCCATCAAAGTTGGCCTCCACCGACCCCTACCTAGAAAAGCACACTTATCCATCCCCTTGTGTTGCCTTACCCAACTTTATTTTTTCTTCATACCATTTCTCACCATTTAACCTTAAATTTTATGTCAATTAATTAACACAGGAATGTAGGCTTATTTTTTTAAGATTTTATTTATTTGAGGGGGGACCACGAGTGAGGGGGAGTGGCAGAGGGAGAGGGAGAAGCAGACTCCCCACTGATCAGGGAGCCCGATGAGGGCTCGATCCCAGGACATCAGATCATGACCTGAGCCAAAGGCAGATGCTTAAGCGACTGAGCCAGCCAGGTGCCCCAGGAATGTATACTTCATGAAAGCAGCAAATTTATTTACTCATGACTCCCCAGAACAATGCCTGGCATATAATAAGACTGATTCACACTTGTGCTGATCTATTTTGGAATATTTTTGTGTAAATAGCATGGCATGCTATACGTAGGAATAAGTTCACCCCCAAGAGCATCAATCCCCGAGGGCTGCTTGATAATCATAAGGAATGTTAGAAATGCATTGGGATTTCATAGAAATGGTGATGTTTAAGACATGGGATTGGCTGGGAGTGACTTGAAGACCCACAGCTCTTAAATAAACACGGGACGAATCAACCACCCTCATGGCGGCTGGACGAGAGGTCCGACTCTGCCTCTTCCCACACCTCTCCATGGAGGAGCCACAGCATTGCTGGACAAGAGCCTGCAAACGCCACCGGAAGAAGGTTCCCATCCACTTCACTGTGACGTGTGCCTCCTTCATGTAAGGTGTTGATCTGGGGGTCTAAAGGCACAGAGAGAGAGAGGGAGGGAGAGAATGAGCTCTTGAGGACTATACACTGAGCCTACTAGCTAATAAATGTCTGTATGATTGGTGGACCCTGCTCAGAAACATACTGTCACTGCAATGTACCACCTGGTAACAAGTCAGCAGGATAGATATGTACAAGCCTTGCTGGCCTCCAGCCTTGAAGGCTGCAGCTATTCCTTAGGAGAAACTGACAGTCACCAGTGTTTACCCACATCAACCAAATCAAAGGAAGTTCAGCTCCGACAGTAACAGCACTAAATAGAGATAAAGGCGGGGGGAAATGAATGACTATTCTTTCTTCAATCTTCCAGGGTAAATTACAGTGAAGATTTGACACTATGGTCTTTAACTATGTTGTGTACGGCCTTTTTTTTCTCTTCTTTTTTTTTTAAGGGAAAGCACAGTGACCTCATTTTCCTTCTGTGTCTTCATTGTTGCTCTGTTCTTTCTTCTGTGAAATAAAACTCGGTCACATTTGTCTGGCAGTTCTCCTAATCAGTCTGCAGCTGGAATGAGGCCCTGGCTTTGCTTGTGTTGTGAACCTACTGTCAGTTCCCTCCTTAACAGTCTTGTCATGTCTGGAGGGGGAAAAATGCATTTCAATGCTTTATGGCAGAAGGCAGTAACTTTCTGCTCTAATCCATCACAAAAACCAAAGTAAGGGACTTCTGCAAGTTTTGCCGAATTTACCTGTCACTGATCCAGTGACAGTGGAGGGAATTTCCTGAAACAAATCTGTCAATGGTGGAGATTGTAGGGAACAGACTCTCTGATCCTGATTTTATTTTTCACAGACCCAGCAAGAAATTGGGCTTTATTCACAATACCCCCTGACTTTAATAGAATCAACATTTTTTGGAGGAGTCTTTTCCTTGCAGTAACACTTACTCATTGCCAAAGGGCCGTGTGAGCCCCAACAAGCCCCATCAGCAGCTTCACAGCTGGGGACACGCTTCGGTCACAAGTCATACCCACTGCTCAGGGGCCTCTGTGAACCACAAATCAAGTGGAGGAGACTGGCTTCCTTGGCGACCACAGACCAGTTTCCAAATGTCTTAAGCATTTAAGCACTGTTACCGGCCTGGTAATATGATAGACGCCTACAGAAAACTCTTGTCATCAACATCCTAGCTTTGTACAGAGTGGAATCACCACCCATGAACCCATTCCTGATGAACAAGGTCCATGACCTGCCTTTATGTCCTATCACGTTAATGAAACCATATCCCCGGATTTCCATGAAAATGAAGGTCATTTCTAGGAAAAAAATCTCCAGGAGTTCCCTCCAGAGTTTGTTGGTAGCAGATGATACTCACTAAATGCATCTTTTCAGGTGACCGCTATTCTGATCCCGATCCTACCCATCAGTAAATAAGGAGGGCTGAAGGCCATGATCCACATTGACCCAACAAGGATTATAATGACAATGCAACAAAATATCCTAGATACAAACAATCTGCACTGTGTGTTGAACTGCTTCTTAATTTTTTTAAAGATTTTATTATTTATTTGTCAGAGAGAGAGAGCACAAGCAGGGAGAGCAGCAGCAGGAGAGGCAGACTGCCTGCTGAGCAAGGAGCCCGATGTGGGACCCGATCCCAGGACCCTGGGATCATGACCTGAGCTGATGGCAGACGCTTAACCAACTGAGCCACCCAGGCGTCCCTGAAGTGCTTCTTGGAACCAGGTATAATATCTGCACAACCTTCAATAACAGTATTACTACCAATACACTCAGCCAAAAAGGTGTGTTTTGTGGCCAAGCATCTAATTCATGCCTGAATATGAATAACATACAAAAAGAGACTAAAAACTTCTATGGGCTTCAGAAATTTTAAAAATAATCTCCAAGTAGAGATAGTTAATCAATACCCAAAGACCACATCTCAACCACACAAATTATTTACATTTCTTCCATGTGCTGCAATTTCTTATGACCAAGAAGGATTAGAACATTGGTTTACCATTATCTCTGTACAACCTGGGGAAGGAGTTCTTGAAAACCACAAGTAAAGCTCTACATTTGAACTAGATGTAAAATACTGACACTGAATTCGATTTCTCTTGAAGAATTTTTTAAAGTCCCTCTATCTTGTTATTTTGAGATGCATACAACAATGATCTGTCTACAGATCTTTTAATTATCAGCGATAGCCCCAGTGCAGAATGGGCACATTTTATTGGAGACCCTTTGCTGAACACCAGTCTCTTGAAGCCTTAACAAATGTCCAAGTAATTCTTTCTTTTACCCCCTTCTCACTAGTAACTATTCCACAAAACAATTTCTGATCAATAACTAGGCTCGGTGAACTAGGTTGGACACTCAGTGCAACATTTTTTAGCACTTACGATAGGTGTGGCACGACTGTAAGCATCTTAAATGTACTGACTTATTTAATTCCTTTTAACAACTCTGTAAATGGTGCTCTTCCTTCACGATCTCCATTTACTGACTAGGGACTTGAGGCATAGAGAGGTTAAGGGACTTGCTGCCGAAGTCCCGTTACAAGGATGACAAAGAGCCAAGGGTTGAATTTAAGTACTCTAGCACCGAAACCTGACTTTTTCAAACTGACTTTCTTCAACTGAGTTGCATATGAAGGTCTACCAATGAAATAAATATTCTAATTATTTTATTTAAAAGTGACTTTGGGATATCCATCAACAGTAGAATGAATAAATAAATATATCCATGCCATAGAATACTACACTGCAACAAAAAAAGGAAAACTATTGGTACACACAGCAACATGGATAAGTCTCATAGACATAATGTTGAGTAAAAGAAGTCAGACCGAAAGAGGACATACTTTATGATTTTATATATATCATACTTTTCAACCTCAGCACTATTGACTTTTTGAGACAGATACTTTTTTTTTGTTAAGGTTTATTTATTTGTCAGAGTGAGAGAGAGTGCACGCACACAAGCAGGGGGAGCGACAGAGGGAGTAGCAGGCTCCCCACTGAGCAAGGAGCCCCACGTGGGACTCGATCTCAGGACCCCGGGATCATAACCCAAGCTGAAGGCAGACACTTAACCGACTGAGCCACCCAGGCGTCCCGAGCCTGGTACTTCTCCGATGTGGGGCGTTGCCCTGTGCACTGTGGGATGTTTAATAGCATGCCCTGTCTCTACCCCCCAGCTGTCAGCAGCAGCACCACCACATCCTCCCATCCCTCACCCCTTGCCCATTACGAGAACCAAAAATGTTTCCACATATTGCCAAATGCCCTCTGGGGGGACCAAATCACCTTCAGGTAAGAGGCATTCATTTCCAACTAGATCAAAACCAGGTGAAACTAGTCTGTGGCGTCAAAGGTTAGAAGAGAGTTTACCCTGAGAGAAACCCCACAGACTTGAGTGGGGGTGCGAGGAAGCCTGCTGGAAATATTCCAGATGCTGATCCAAGGGACGATGGTTAAATGGAAAATTAATCAAACTATACACCTGAGATATGTGAGTTTTATTGCATGTAAGTCCTACAACACTTAAAACAACAACCACAAAAACGTTGTTGGCTTGGGTATGGGAGGAAGAAACGTACTTCAGGAACTGAGAGGAAGAAACCATTCTCGCGGGACAGGAAGGCTCTATGAAGGCTGCCAGGAGGGCACGGTCCTGAGCAGTAAGGAAGTGAAGAGCAGAACTGTCAGAAATGGGGAGGGCATTCCTGTCACAGGAACCAGCAAAAGCGAAAGGCAGAGAGGCAGGATCCTTTTTCACTAAGAACACTTTACCAGGTGCTGTGTTCCTGTGAGTGCGACCAAGGGAAATTCAACATGCATGCTGGCATAATACGCTTCCAGGTGGTAGTGCTCAGGTCAGGGCTGGGCTCACAAGGGAATGTAAGAATCAGCATTTGGTGATGGTGAAAATTAAACCTTTGAAATCAAATAGAATCAAAATGCCATGGGGCCTTTTAGCTCATTAGCTAACTCTTGGAGAACCCCCCACTGTCAGACATTCTTGCTACCTGTCCAGCCTTGCTCTACCCAAGGTGGATGATGCTTCTGCTACATGTTTCACAGAGCTAGTCAAAACAGGAATAAAATTCTCCTGGGGAGTTCCCCACTGTTTCTTTCAGCCGCGATTTTCTCTCAGGCTACTAATTATTGTTAGCTGCATTATTCACCATCATCCTTAATTGAGCATGAACAATGGCTCAACACTGTAAAGAAAAGGTTAGAAGAGAGTCATTTTACCGAAACCAGAGAACTGGGAGCTAAGCTGAAGACAGAGAAGAATGAGAAATAGACATTCTACCAAGGACAAGGTAGCCACTATTAGAGCTCTCCGGAATGTGGATCTTCTCCACACAGGTGAGAAAAAGCTCATTATGTGCCATGCAGTCCTGAGTGCAGAAGGGCTATGAGGCTCGCCCCTGGCCAGACACCACCAATCCCAAAGGAGACAGTCCTTGACATTATGTGTATGGGAAGAGGTGGGGTTGGGGGGTGATGTAGAATGTGGAGGACAAAGCAGCACTACTTTATATCCTGCTGCGTGGTCTTTTATATTTTACAGAGAGCCCTAAAGCCAGTGAAAAACTTGGAGGGCAAGATAGTCACTTTTCAGACTTTGAGACCTTAAATGATCCCATGCTTCCTTCTCTAGAACAGCTATGTGTTCGTAAAGGGTTACAACTGAGGTTTCTTTGAATCCTCGCCATGTCTCCCTTTCTCAAGTCCTCTGTATCAGGATAATTTTAGCTGCAATAAATAGAACGCCAAGGGAAGAGTGTTTAAGCACTAAAAACACTGATCATCTCCCTTATCAGGAAGTCTGCAGACAGGTGGTTCTGAGGTTGGCGAGTGTCCACACTGTCCCACGAGGATGTCAACCACTCTCATGTTTCTGCTAGGGCATCCTCAGAAGTTGGCAATGCTTTCTTCGTAGGTTCAAGTTGGCTGTCCCAGCTCCAAGAATCAAATCCCCAATAAGCAACAGCCAAAGCTGGAAGGAGGGCAAATAAAAAGCTTTTTCCTGCACCACCCACTATTTTATGAGTGTAGAAAATTTTTCCCAGAAGCCTCCTTACATCGCTGACTAGAACTGCCCTAGTTCAGTCACTGGGCAAAGAAGAATAAGATTTGCATGACTGCCTTAAATTAATCATAATCCATTCAGGAGCTGGATGGGATTCGTTATAGCGTCATAAAATCAGAGATCTTTCACCAAGGAAGAAGGGCAAATGGCTGCTGGGTGAGCAATCTGTCTTGTCCAGATCCTGACTTTGTATTTATTTTCCTTGAATAGCTTCCTTTCCACCTACAGTGATATGTTCACTATATAAACCTTGGTCCCAATTTTAGATTATTAATTCAACTAGTCGTGAAGATCTCTGAAATATTCAAGGCTGTCTCAGGACCATTTGTACACTTAGTCTTTCATTCAACAAATGCCATGTTCCAAACGTCAAGCACTTCTTTGGCTGCTGAGGCTACAGCAATGAACAAAAAAAGACAATGATTTCTTCTTTCCTGGAATGAACCTTAGATTGGGAGAAGATGGGCATTATGCATAATTCAAGTCAAATATATTGCATGTCCAATTGTGACACGTGCCATGGAGAAGAGCAAGGAAAGAAAAGGGAGTGCAGTAGTGGGAAGTGCAATTTAAATTGGGTGATTGGAGAAGACGTTTTGAGTAAAGATGGGAAATAGCCATGTGGGTATCTGGAAGAGGCATGGTCAAGGCAAACAGTGCAAAGGCCCTGAGGTGCTAGTGAGCCTGGCATGCTTGGACGACCGCAAGAAGGCTGCAAATGAGGAATAGTCAGGGAAGAAGAATGAGAGTAATAAAGGATGAAGTCAGAGAGGTAATGTGGTCAGTTCATGTGGGGCCTTAAAGGCCGATGTGACGATTCTGTCTTCTCCTTTGAGTGACATAGGAAATAACTGGAGGATTTGGGGTACAGGAGCAACCTGATCTTGCTTTTAAAAGAATCACTCTGGGGCGCCTGGGTGGCTCAGTCATTAAGCGTCTGCCTTCAGCTCAGGTCATGATCCCAGGGTCCTGGGATCGAGCCCCACATCGGGCTCGCTGCTTAGCAGGAAGCCTGCTTCTCCCTCTTCCACTCCCGCTGCCTGTGTTTCTGCTCTTGCTATCTCTGTCAAATAAATAAATAAAATCTTAAAAAAAAAAGAAAAGAAAAAAAGAAAAGAATCACTCTGCTTGCCTAAAGGGGAATAGATTGAAGGTGGGTACGAGAGGAAACAGAGACAGGTGAGGAGGCCAGGGAGACTAATATAGCGAAGTTAGTAGTTTAGGCAAGGCTGTTGGGCAAGGTCAGGCTTGACTGGTGGATTAGATGTGATGTGAGAAGAAGAGAAGATTTAAAGGTGAGTCAGGCTTTGGAGCCTGAGCAAAGGAAAGGATGGAGTTCTTAGTCCCTGAAACGGAAAGATAGCAAGCAACAGGCATGGGGGACATCGGGCATTCAGTTTGGCATGTATTAAGCTTAAGATGCTCGTTAGATCTCCAAAAGGAGAAGTTGAGTATGTAGTTGGGTGTATGAGTCTACAGCTCAGGGGGGAAGCCAGTGTAATTCACATACACACACGGTATTTCAATTTACAAAGTTCAGTGAGTCAATGAGATCATTAGCACATGAAGCCATGGGGAGAATAAGTGGTCCCAGGACTAAGCCTCGACACTCCACTGCTGAGATGCAACCAGAAGAGGGAATGAAAAAGGGGCAGTCAACGAGGTCTGCAAATTCTAGACGAGGGTGGTGTCCTTGAACTATTTCAAGAGGAATGAGTGGTAACTGCAAAAAATGCTACAGAGACATCAAACTCTGAGTTGGGACTCTAAAAAGTTTGGCTTAAACAAGAGAGAAAAGTGGGTCACCTGGCTGGATTAGTCAGTAGAGCATGTGACTCTTGATCTCGGGATCGGGATGGTGAGTTTGAGCCCCATACTGGGTGTAGAGATTACTTTAAAAAAAGAAAATCAGGGGTGCATGGGGGGCTTAGGAGGTTAAGCATCTGCCTTGGGCTCAGGTCATGATCCCAGCGTCCTGGGATCAAGCCCCGCATCAGGCTCCCTGCTCAGTGGAGAGCCTGCTTCTCGCCCTCCCGCTGCCACCCCCTGCTTGTGTTCTCTCGCTCTCAAATAAATAAAGAAAATCATTAAAAATAAAAAAGAAAATCATAAAAACATGCAAAAAATAGATAAATAAATAAAACCTAGCAAGGAGAGAGAAATGTGAAGTGGTTGCCAGTTGTTGCAAAGGTCAAACACCCATAGATGTTGTTTAGATTTTATTGACTATGATGTGAACCGCTCAGGATTTCCTCTAATTACCTTTTCTCTTGGTCATTCTAGTATTTTTACAGACATTTAAATTGCTTTCAACAATATTTTCGTGCTTAACTCAAATAAAATCTGATTTCGAAAATCGAATCCATTGGGTATTTGAGGCCAAATCATTGACATTACAAATGGACTCCTGGTTTTACAAAATGATGTACCACAAATGAGAAGCACACTGATTTAATTTACAAAAATTTTACTTATCTGTTGCCTTTCAAAACCCATCTGCTGCATAAATTGAGGCACAGAGGTCTTCCTAACAGATGACTTCGAAGTTGTAATGGGAACCTCTGCAATAACAAATTCATCATGTCCAGAGCATGCCCTCGCAAGAGTTCATTTTGTTATTGGTTCTACTTTTCTAAGCTCAGTGATGCTCTCAAAAGCAAATGGGTGCCATTTTGCCTGAATCAAGACCTTTAAGTTTCCAAAGAAGAGAATGTCAAATGCCTGTTTCAAGTTAATCATCTATACCTATCGATTTGTTACTTCTGATGGGTACATTGTAACATTTATCCTTCCTTTTTTCCTGAAACATTCAACTTACTTCAAGTAACTACATATATCACTTAAAATTAAACTAATATCATTATATCATGATCAAAACATACATATGTGTGTGTGTGTGTGTGCGTGTGTGTGTGTGTGTGTGTGTGTGTGTGTGTATGAGGCATGTCATGCTCTGGGAATTATGAGAAATAAGCTTTTTTACGTTATCCTCTTTTTCAAGTCTGGTCTCTGTGATGTAGCTATTTTTCTTCCACAGCTGATATAACATTTATGTGGGGGGAGATTTCTAATTTTACTTTGCTGGTGTATAAATGTGTCATTTCATACAACTAGCTGTTTTTCTTTGTTGTAACTTCTTTCTTTCTGTTTTAGCCTGAGGCTTTCCTCTTTATTTGATCAGTAGAGTTTATATCATATTCTAGGCAGCACTTCTTCCCAAGAGAAAAACAGGGTTTCAAATTGCTACTCATGATTCCTAAGGCAAACTGAAAGGGCGCTGCCTGAATTAATGTTTTCTTTACTGTTTTCAGTGCTTATTGGTTTTATTTCCATTACCTGATGGATACATTTATTTTCCACCTTTTAATATCGTTCTCTCCCTATGACTGCCAATTATTTCTTTTGTCTTGATTATTTATCGCGAGTAGTTGGATGGAAAAATAATCCATGTGATAACTTGGTGGCAAAATTTGAATTAAATTCCCAACAAATAACAAAGGTTCTTGGGGGGGGGGGCGAGTTCAATTTTCTTTTGGTTGGCTTCTGAGATGGATGCTGCATTTAAGGAAAGAGAGTTGGCGTCTATGTTTTCCACCATTATTCACAGCTTACGTGGATTACATTTACCATTTAAATACAGGGCCTCTTTTTAAGAATATTTCTGCACGGGGCTGCCTGACAAAACAATGTATTAGCTACACTTAAATATTCCCTGTGCACATTCATCCCCAAATTTAAAAGAAAATATGCACCACCACAGAACACAGTAGAAATATTCAATTACTTCTGATACGACATTAGTTTCTCTTACACCAAAAGCAAAAGAGGTACTCTACAATACACTCTCATGATAATAATCTCTCCAAGAGAAAGAATTTTAAAAATAAAATATTAAGTTCTTATCAAATGTGAATGGAAGCTAAAAGAGAAGCAATATAGACATCCTTAGAGTCAAGAGTAGAGCCAAGAACAGGGGTCAGGATCCAGGACCCTCTTCCCAAGAAACAAGCAAAGCTCCTGCAGCCCCAGTCCTGGGGAGACGGTGAATCCAGGTGGAATCATTTCCAAAATGGGGATAAAGTTCAAGGTCCATTTTCATGCCAGCCTTTGGTCAACTAAATTTTTAGTAGCAATAGTTTTTTAAAAAAATGTTTTCAAGTCATCTCATGATTTTACTTTTACTTGTCACTAATCTACTATTGGATAAAAAGATCCTCAAAGTTCTCCCTGCTATACTTGAGTAGTTGTTATGAGAATATTAACTAAACCACTGCAGTTCAAACAAGGCCCATCTGTCCTAGCCATAAATTGCCAACAAAGTATAAAGATATCTTGGGTTGAAATGCTAAGCTCTGTACTATCTTCTCACGATAACCCATTTTCACAGTATGGATTTGAATGTAACTTGTCTCAGGACCAAATACCATAACCCATCCACAGGTTAGAAGGTCAGATGGATACCTGTTTCAAGAGAATCCACTTAACCCTATGGCTCACGTCAATTTAAGGCTAAATTTGGATGATGGATGAATGGGTCTTAACCTTTTCTCCTTAATACACCGTAATTCATAACTACTCTGAGGATGTGAGTACACTTAATTCTTCTTCCGTTACCCTAAAATGAAGTACATTGGTAGGGAAGTGCCATTGTGTTTCACCGATTATAAATTAAAATAATAAAATTAATGTCAAATGTCATTTCAGCATATGCTTTATTACTACGGTAACCCATAGGTAACTGACTTGGTAAGAGTGCAAATTACATATTCAGCTATTTAAAGACGTCAATGAAAGTCATTTAATCAAGCTTCTCATTGCCTGTGCTGTGTAATCAAGACGACCCGATTAAAGTCAAAGTCAGAAAGCCATAAGCTCCCCTCTGCTGTCTGGCATGTCTCCTTTCAAGTTCAGCCTGGCTCATGGCTATAGGTTATATTTTGTAAGCATATTAAAAGAAATCTGTTTCCTCGAGGAGACGGTACAGGATTAATTTTACTCACAAAAATGCAAAACAGAGAAGGTTGATTTCTTCATTTAGGCTTCAAATGCCAACATTGGAAGAACCAGAACAAATCTGCATCCCACAAAGAGAGACTAGGAGACACTTTTGATCATATGTCCCAGCCCCTGCCACAAGCCTGTATCCCAGACTACTCCGTGGTCAGTTGGAGTCAGGTTAGAATCGGACTCCTGGGCTTTACTCCCTTCCAGGCTGCGTACAGAGCACAGGGCGGCCTCCACCTTCCCCCACCCCCAGCCCGTCACCCAGTCTTCCATCCCGATGCAGAGGCGACTTCCCAACGTCAACTTCAGGGGCTCCTGGGGGACTGTCCGATGATACGCCCTTTCATGACCCAATACCAGTCCATATACAACCAGGTACACGGGATGCTCTCCCCACTGAATTCCAGATGGATCCACACTTCTCCAGACCGTCTTCAACAGCCACTTAAGCCAAACCAGACTGTGCTTTCAGCTGACATGAAGCAAGTGAAGTGAATTAACCTACCTGTCTTTTGAGAGTGAGCTGTGGTAACATAGGGGCACTGAGATAGAGAATTCTGTGTTAGGAAACACAGAAACACAAGCCCGAGAATCAGTTTGCCTGCGAGATTTACATGAGTAATGCTTATTAATGTGATCTTAATAAGAAACAAATTGACATAAAGCCTCTCTCTTATTCCCAAGCAGCTTCACCAGCAGATGGAGAGAGCTCTTCAGTCACTCCTGAAATACCTGGAAAAGCCACAGGCCGTGTTGCCCTGGCAACATTCTAGAAGAACAAATCTTGACCCAGATGAGAGCGGAAGGCAGGTAATGTGGAATTTACAAAGCAGAATGAAGCCTCTCCAGGAAAAGACGGTGTAACTGTGTGCAACTGTTAGACCCCTCGTTCTTCACTCTGGGCATTACTTATAGCGATTCTCAATCCCAGGCTGGGTTGCTGTACTTTTTTCAGAGGGCTGAGCTTCCTCCACCAGCCCTCCAGGGGCACAGAGATCCAAGCCAGTTCAGCAAGATTTCCAGTATGGGGGGAACAGAGCTCCTAGCTCCCCAGGCTCCATGCATGAAGCGCAAGGGGGCCGGCATTAGTGAAGATGAAACACGAGGAGGGGTGACAGGCCTGGGGGAGTGGGGGGTGGGGTGGGGTGGGACATGAGAGCCATAGTCAGGATGAATACACCTCCTTCCGCAGTGTGCCAATGGACCCAGAGGGGGTGGCCAGGCATGGCCTGAAAATGCCACCTAGGAACTACAACACCTCAGAGACCACCAACACAATGATCAGGGTTTGTGGGCAAGAATCCAGACACCCCTCTTCCAAACACCTTGAGGTCATGTGCCCCCTCCAGAGAGCTTCCAGGAGAAAAGTGAGAAAGGCAAGGAACTTGGCCAGCCAGAATTGCACCAAGTCAAAATTACCTAACCCTAGATTATTCAGAGAAAATCTATCTTCAGTTTTCTCTAACCGATCTCATCTCCCTCTTGAGACCTTAGACACGGCCTGCAAGAACAGAACCTCAATTTTAGTTGAGTCAGATAAAAGTAGTCTGCTTTGATGGTGACATTTACAAATTCTCTTTGGATAACTCCATTGTGAACCTGGGCTTATGTAATTTTGTGATCTTGCTCTGCATGTGTCTGTGTGCATACAAGTAGCTCTCTAATACACACACACACACACACACACACACACTCATAATAACATAAAGGAAGAGAAAGAGAGATCTGACTCTACAAGGATACCAAAATTTAAAGTGATTCTTTATGGAAAATAGGTTTCTGGAAATGCTGTTCCTTTTTTCTTTCTGCTGATTCATATTTTCTAAATTTAGTATAATAAACCTACTTTTTAATACTATATAATTCATCTAAAAAGAATTATTTAAAAACATAAGTTAGTGAGAATGCACTGTTTCTCAGGGGGTGTCTCTCTTTATATTCTATATAGTCATCCAATCTTTTGCCTGATACATTCTGTAAAGCACCAAAGATAGAAAGAAGGTCAACTCCTCTGGTTTGCCTGGATCCCTGACCTGCAACTGACCATAACTGACCAAATGAAAATAAAGGTTCCAAACCAACACTGGTTCAACCTATCCAAGTGTGACAATGACAGATATCTCCATTTATCATGCCAAAGTTTATCGTCCCTCAAATTATCAAACTCTGTCTAGGTACAGTCTCCTACTGGGCACTACATGGCCATGCATCTTCTAGAAATTCTCTTTACTCCAAGAAATATCTGGGGAGAGATAATTGCATTCTGACCGTTGTCCAAAGACTCCCCCAGACACAACTGGCCCAAATGCTTATCGTCGTAAATACACACACTCAGTACCATGTTAGAGCTTGAGGGTACAGGCGATCAAGATCATCTTGCACTGTTTCCACCATTGTGCACAGTCTAGGGCTTCACCAAGCTCTCACCCTTTTCCAGATGCAGCCTTAAAACCTGACCAACCAAGAGACTGAAAGTGCCGTATTTCTGATATCCACAACTACACATTTATGACATAATCACGACTGCCATTGCCTGTGTCGAGATTTCACCCTAACAGAATGGGTGAGGCAGAACATGGAGAAAAAAATCACATTTTTTTATATGGTGGTCTTACTTTCATTTTTTCCGTCAATAGGCCACAGCCCGAAAGACTGCAGAAAATATATATTTAAGATGAAGTTCGAGCCACACACTATCAATCCCTGAACATACAAACACTCTGAGAGATAACATGCAACACCTCATTCCACATAATTAAAGCTTATTGGAGCCTGCCTTGATTCTAGCAGTGGAGAATCCAAAGCTCTTATCTGACAGGTTAATGAGGATGTGAAATGAATAGTATTCCTAATGAGGGTCTTTAGAAATTAATCATATCATATTATTATTAACAACTGCAAAAGCTAAACTTCCAGAGATTAGATTACATAGGATAATTTTAAAATGTGAGCAAGCCAGTATTAAAGTGACAGAAGGCTATTTCCAAGTGGGAATAATAAGATATAAAGCATAGAATAAAAAATAAGAACGGGTAATGCAATTAAGATGTTCCTTCATCTCAACGTCTCTGTGTATTTGAAAGTGTAATATTTCATTTAATAATAGTTTGTGCTGTTGTTTTTATCTTCTGCCTTACAGACTAAAAGAAAGAAGAAAAAAAGAATAGAAGCTGGGAGAATGTTTTGATGATGTGAAAAATGAAGTACAAAATGGAACGATCCTGTTTACTCAGTAAATAGGCTTCCCTCTAACACAAGGCATCACATACATTTCCGAGTTCTTCAACTGACTCCTTTTTCTTGGGTTCTCAAAACTGAGAATGTGAGCTGAAAACAAGGGTTGGTAGGTTTTCAAAGACAAAACACCCACACAGTCACCACCCCTGTCCGAGTGCGTGATCAAGGACCAGCCGCCAAGCACTTACCATCAAACCCCTACAGAGTTTTGAAATACTCTCTTCCTGGGGAGCCTGGGTGGTGCAGCTGGTTAAGCAGCCAACTCTTGACTTTTGCTCAGGTCATGATCTCAGGGTTGTGAGATCAGGCTCCACACACTGCACTGAGTCTGCTTGAGATTCTCTTTCTCTCCCTTTGCCCCTCCCACTCACGCTTGCATGCTCTATTCCCCGCCCCTAAAATCAACAAATCTTTTTTTTAAAAAAAGGAAAAAATAAGTTCTTACTTCCTAGTAGGGAACAAGGAGGCAGATTTTACTAAACACGCATTGTCATTCATTTGGGATCAGTGAATGAGCACCTAGTGTATAGTGGAACTCCTAGTGATGGGAAAGATATGAACCAAGACAAAAAATGAGTTTCAAAGAAGCAAAAGAAGGCAAAGAGCAGTTAAAGACAGTATTTACATGGTGGCCACATTTCGCCATCATCCTAAGATCACTGTGAAGCTATTTAAGGACTGGGAGTAGGGGCAATGTGTAACACAACCAAGCAGGCATTTTGAAAACTACCCCTGCCTGCAACATGAATAGGATGAGCAGTCCGGGAAGGACCAAGTGTAGGTACAGAACGTTTAAGAGACTCTAGCAGCAGTTCAAGAACAAGGGCTTGGTACTCGGTATCTAGAACTAGAAGAGAAAAGATTGGAAAAAACGAATGAAATTCAAGAGATCTTGAAAAGGTAAACAAACAGGGCATGGTGATGAGTTGAAGATGATACAGGAATGAGATCTTTCATATCCACTCTGTAAAAGAATTTCCTGAACAGCCCTGTGAGGTTACAATTAACGTCTTTGATCCCAAATGTCCATTGACAGATGAATGGATAAAGAAGATGTGATATATACATACATTGTATACAATGGAATATTGCTCAGCCATCAAAAAAGGATTAGAACCTTACCATTTACCTCAATGTGGATGGAACTGGAAGGTATTCTGCTCAGCCAAATAAGTCAATCAGAGAAGGACAATTATCATATGGTTTCACTCCTATGTAGAATATAAGAAATAGGGCAGAGGATCATAGGGGAAGGGAGGGAAAACTGAATGGGAAGAAATCAGAAGGGAGAAAAACCATAAGAGACTCTTAGCTCCAGAAAACAAACTGAGGGTTGCTGGAGGGGAGGTGGATGGGGGAATGGGGTAACTGGGTGATGGGCATTAAGGAGGGCATGTGATGTGATGAGCACTGGGTGTTACATGCAACTGATGAATTACTGAATTCTACATCTGGAACTAATGATGTACTCTCTGTTGGCTAATTGAATTTAAACTAAAAAAAAAAAAAGATGATTGTCTTTGTAAGTGTAAAAGCAAAGATTCACAAGGGCAGGAACTCAGTAGAGGACAAAAGTCAGATTTCTGACCCAGGTCTGTCAGAGTTGGAAGCCCCTCTATCTTTCCAGAGGACACGCTTCGTGTGAAGCAGAACATGACCTTCACCACTGTCACCCACACATATGGGAACATTCTCTTGCTATGTCGGTCCTTCTGACTGCTCTGATCCCAGTTTCACTCACAGGACTAACCCTTAATACCATACTTCCTACTCCATCAGGAAACATAAACCCTGTGATATCCAGGTTCCCATACCACTACTTTAAAACAACAACAACAACAACCACAACAAAAAACAAGATCCCTCCATTGGCTTTGTAAAGGATAACGACGATTCTTTTTCCCATTGTCCTTTATACATGTACCTTATTCTTCTTCCTCCCGCATTAGCTAGACTCATTTTTTCTTTGTAGTATACATCCACTGGTTTGCTTTTTATACAGAAGCAAAATTAAATGTCTCCCTCACTCCCTTGCTTTAGTCTTTTCCGTTTTCTCCCCTCTTCTACTAATAACCGTCTCAGCAATCTCCTTCAGTTCTTTGGCATATTTCAAACCATATACAAAATCAGGAGAGCCAGTTAATTATATAGCTTTTCCCACACACTCCACTTCTCTTCCTTATATTATTACCTGTTCCTAAGTTCCCAAGATTTACTGATCTCATTCCTTGATCAGTAATGTCACCTGTAATATTTGTGTGTCTCTTTTAAATGTATGATGAGCCAGTCAAATTTCTTCAGGGATTGAAATGATTTTTTTTTTGTTTTGTTTTGAAGCAAGGGGGCACATTTCCAACTACAGAGTGAACTTTGGCAGCTATTCTCAGCTCACCAAATACAGCCACAGGACCTCTTGGATGACCATCCATCTTTCTGGGCCACGCTGACACATTAAACGTGTTGGGTGAGTGAGGGTCGGCATCGAAGGGACTTCAGGGCTGGAATAAACCATGGTCTGGCCTCTGAGAGTCTGTCCACTTTGTCCATCAGCATGTCTTTCTGACCTAACCACATTTTTCAGGTTTTTAAAAATGCAAATTCAAGGCTTCCAGGATGATTTTTCTCATCCTCCCTTTGCATATCTGCTCCACAAGTTCTTAACTCACAAAACAAACCACCTGGTGTCATCGTATCACCCATTTCTCCAGGAGACAGTCGGTAAGCACCCACTGAAGGTGACAGGGATAAAACTCCTTCCTTGGAAGTCCTTTTGCATTTACGTTCTAGATTAGGGTTTCTCAAATTTCTGTGTGTGCTTCAATCACCTGGGGACCTTGTTAAAACACAACTTGATTCAGGAAGTCTAAGGTGAAGGCCAAGAGCCAGCACTTCTAACAAGTTCTCGGGGGAATGATGATATCGCTGGTCTAGGGACCACACTCTGGGTGGTAAAGTATCCCAGGCACAGAGCGCGTTCTAACTCTCACACAGCAAAGTAACAATAACATGTTTGAGAGCACATATGGCAACGCCGCGTAGTAGTAACCACATACCACCACCATTCAACCAGTACATGACTTTGCCCAAGGTATTCAATCTCTCTTCCCCAATTTTTCTCATCTATAACCTCAAAATAAAAATATGACCTACTTAGGGCACCTGGGTGGCTCAGTTGGTTAAGCATCCGCCTTTGGCTCAGGTCGTGACCTCAGGGTCCTGGGATCGAGCCCCATGCCGGGCTCCCTGCTTAGCAGGGAATCTGCTTCTCCCTCTCCCTCTCCCTCTGTGTGTTCTCTCTTTCTCTCTCAAATAAGTAAATAAAATATTTTTTTTAAAAAATGACCTACCTGAGGGGCGCCTGGGTGGCTCAGTTCGTTAAGCGACTGCCTTCGGCTCAGGTCATGGTCCTGGAGTCCCGGGATCGAGTCCCGCATTGGGCTCCCTGCTCGGCGGGGGGTCTGCTCCTCCCTCTGACCCTCCCCCCTCTCATGTGCTCTCTCTCTCATTCTCTCTAAAATAAATAAATAAAATCTTTTTTAAAAATAAATAAATAAAAAATGACCTACCTGATATGTTAGGATTAAATGTACAAATACATAAAGAGAGCATATCTTAGTGCTGGGCACATAATAAATCCTCAGTAAATACCAGTTGCTACCATCATCATCACTGTCTCCATTTATTAAAGTCAGAATTTGTGTTTTCTATCTCACTGAATCCTCAGAACATGCCATATAATATCCCTTTATAGTGATGGTAGGGTGTAGAGAGGTTGATGTCAACTTTGTTGGGTGATTTTTGAATTTCTTTCAATGTGAACAGTATTTTTCTACAAAGTTCTTCAATAGGTAATAACCTGTCCATGAGAATCCACTCCCCCTGTTTTGACCACCTAAAAAAGTGTGAACTATTGGGGTGAGTGCATATTATTATACGTAAAAAAATAGAAACAATGAATTTCTTTCTATTGTTCAAAAAAACACATGTATAATTTAACTTCACCTCTATTAACAGTACTGGGCGGTAAGTAAACAGTAAGGATGAACTAGAGTCAGAAACAGCCCCCAGAGGAAATCTATTTGCAATACTAAGTAATGAATAGCTGCGGAAACAAAGAGCCCAGGTTCACAGAGATGAGTCGGGTGGTCCCAGAACAGGAGAGGATCTTCATCCTGGTCAGAGCGTCCATCAGATGTCATAGTCTGGCTTCTTACGTGGCTGCCCGCTCCCCCTGGAGCAACCATTCCAAGAGACCCGGGCACAACCTACAAGCCTTCTTAATGTACTTCCAAAGGCAGGCAGTGGCACTCCCACCTCATTCTATTAGCAAGCCCAGATTCAAATGATGGGGATGACCACAGGGCTCAATTCTAGGAGGTTACGCTCGACCAGGGAGGGAGCTATCTTGGAAGAGTAGCCACCACGAGCCCAAAAGCTTCTGAAGTAAGTCCCATCCACATGTGCAGGGAAGAAGGAACAGGACATACCACCTTTTACCAACATGGACTCCTGCCAAGGTCGGATGGGCGAACAACCAAACAACAAACACGTCTTGTGAATGCTCCTGCAGGTGTTCAGCCTTCAAAATCTTTGGGCAAAACTGTCTATTAAGAAGGAAGAAAGTTACAACTTTTTGTTAAGATTTGGAAATTCATAATCCAAATGAAAGACATTCTAAGGCCAGAGAGGGTATAAAACAATCACGACGGTAAGAAGTTAAAATAAGCTATCACCTCAGGGGCTCCCCTCACCTGGTCTTCACTGAACAGAGTCTGGACACAAGAATGTTCACTCACCCCTAAATGTTTTTCCTTAAAGAAACGCTTAGGTAGCCAAAATTGTGCAGAAATATGTTATCTGTTTCCTGAATAATGAAATAAGACCAAAATACAAGCCTGACGATTACTGATGTTCTTCTTTAAAAAAAAAAAAAAGCTGTATTAAACCATTTGTAAAAGAAGTCTCATAGGAGAGGGAAAAAACAAGGCTGCTCCTGCTTTATCTTCAAGACTCTCCCCACCCACCCCTACCCCGCCTGCCATTTCCCAGAGAAACAAACCAAGAGCCACAGATTTTCAAGAGCACACCCAAGAGCTCCCCAGCTACAACCTGGACTGGATTTGGGCTCTGAGTCACATTGTCAAGCCAGATATTTTCTTTTTCAGCTATGATTTTGCATCCCTTATCTTTCCCGCCCATTCATAAGTAGGATAATTAAAACTGACTAAGCGTCCGCTGGACATAAAGTGCTCTTTCCAAAAATCGCTTATCTTCTTTTTGCCATAAAGCAAAAACCAGAAATACAGAGTCGTCTCCACTGTCATTTATTTATAAACCCATCTAGTTAGGAAGGTCACAAATGTGCTTGGTATAGACTGCTCAGATGGTTCTTCTGTCTCCTGCACACAGGGCCCTAGCGTATCATTTCTGCATACAGTGACAAAATATTTCCGAGAATGGTTTAGAACTCATAAAGTGTGCATCTATTACTTCACGTTACCTCTTCTGTCCAGTAGCATCTTATCCTTCAAGAAATTACCCTTTTTGGATTTAGTGGGACTGTACTGGCCTTCTGTTCAGGCATAGGCAGATGACCCAGGCAAATCAAAGAGAGAGCATTCTATCCCCTAGCCTTCGAGATGCTACCTTCAGAATCTAGCTGCAAGAGTGCAGTTTCTTTTCCAGAATCAACAGGGAGTCTGGGGGCATGAAGCTCTCTCTCTTTAGGGTAGTGGAAGCTGGGAGCTTGCAGGGACCTCTCTGACGCATGTACAAGAATTCTGCCAAAGAAAGAAGCCAACACAGAGGAAAGAGCGGAGCTGATGAACAGGGATGGCATGACGTAGAGTTCGGTGACATCATCTGAACCTCTAGGTCTAGCCAGGTCTAAGCCACTATAGCCCTAGACTAATTTCATGAACCAATAAATTACCCTTCCCACCCCTATTTATAGTGATTTTAGGATGTGTTTCTATCATTTGCAGCTATAAAGTCTGGATGAATAGACAATTGCTCTAGGTCGAATCAAATCAAGGCATTTGACTTATGATCACAGTACCAACAGTAAAGGCCGAGAAGAATCCATCATTTGGGCAGTACCAATGGGATGAGCCTGCCAAAAGCTTACAGTCAGCCGAGCTGGTGGAGGGAGCACTGGGGCTACCATGTGACTAAAGTGGCCCGGGCATTGAGGACTCTCTTTGTTCTTCCTCTTCATTACCTTGATCAGTCAGAGTTGCAGGGTCCTGGATCCCAGGACCCACCCCATATGGCTTCAACAAATATCTTTTAATAAAGGGATTACTCACAGAAGGGTGAGCAGGATTAACAAGGGATAGGGTACCCAGAGACTAGTTAATAATTGGGAAGGCTTTACCACCCCTGCGTCACCAACGCCCAGAGAGCTAGAGTCCTGGAGGGGCCACCCGCAGGAGCTGTGACCATGGAGGGAGAGAGGGAGCAAGGCAGAACGATCCCAATGCCTCTCTCCTTCTGCGCTCTGATCTCCTGCCAGTGTGTCTCATCGGCCAAACTCAACTGAAAGCCAGCTGGCTCCCGAGGCTAATGCTGCAGACCGAAAACAGCCAGCTCCCTTGGCCAGAGAGCAGCACAGAGAAAGACCCTGAAGTAGGACAAAAGAGAATAACCGGGAAACAGAACCACCCTTATTTTGATGATCTCATATAACACATAAGAAACCATTAGGAAAAGAGGTGAAAGTACTTTGTGACCCTACGTGCCTCCCCATATGACCATGTTCACCTTCCAGAATTTCTTTCCCACCTTTGTTCACGCGACTCCGTAGCATCGCTTTTGGGATGGTTTTTAAAACTTTAAAGTATCTCATTCTCTCTCTTACCATTAGCACACAAACCTTTTTGCTCTGGGTTTTCTCGCTCGTTCCCTAGATAGCCTTATACGCTAAAAACACAGAAGGAAACAGAAAAGGACCAGGGTCCCTCTGAAGGCAGGGTGAGAATGACAAAGGCCTCGAAGTGTTTGATGTTCCTCACACTCTGTGAAGAACAAATGCACCCAAGTGTATGGTCTTTAACAAGATAAACGCACACGCTAGGATGTTGTGCTTTGTTTTCGTGCCTTCTCAACATAAATCTTCAGGCAGACATTTCTCCTTAATGCATACGGTATACAGGAAATTGTTTTTTGGCTATAAAAATGTATTAACAGCTCCAAAGGAGCAATTACACCATGTATTGTAAATGCACATTAAGACTAATACACCACACTTATCGAATCCTCAGTGAAATTCAGGGCTGTGGTATCTCGAGTCCAAAGGTGACTCAGATTAGTTCAAGAAATAAGACCCCAGGGGGAGAGGGCTTTCCCCTGTTGAGTCAATTACAATGATACAGGTATAAAGCAAGAACCTGATCCCATTTTGTTGCTTTTTAAAGCCTCAGCATCTAGAATGAGGCTGTATGCACAAAGGACTGTTTATGCCAATACCTTCCCATGGTGAATTTCAGCAGCCCTCTGACGCGGGGAGCCTCTCGCACTCAGAAGTCATTGTGTCTCATGCAGACAGCCAGTCAATTACTGAGGCTCTATGCCCGGTTTTAGAGTAGACTTTATTTATTACCCTTGTTATGGCCGGGATATGGAGGACCCTAACCATAATGTGTGAAATCAGATTCTTCTACTGTTGCATTACAAATCTCATTGGATACAGTGAATTTACTTTATTCAGGTCCATTCTGGATTAACGGGAAGGGAAATATGGATTTTTTTTCATCCATATAAACAATGAGGACTTGTTAGAGACTTGTTTCTGATGTTTATGGATTTCTCTTTAGTGCATACAGCCTATGGAAAATTGTTTTTAAGCAATAAACAATAATTGTATTTGGGGACACAGAGGTGCTCGTGCCATACTGCATTCAGCCTGCTGATAAATTTCTCTGCCTCTTTTTTTTTTTTCTTATGCAGACATAAAACTACACAGACAAACAATAAATTTCCCTCCCTCCACGGCAACCTTTTCCTCTTCCACTTTATTTTCCACTGCATTTCTCGACTGATATTACCTTTTTAAATTGCTAAATATAAATATTCCACAATGAACGTCTGTAATTAGGATGTCTGCTCCCCTTCAAGGACTTGTTAGAAAGAGAAAGAGCTTTCATCTAAAGCAAATGCACAGAGCTAGAAGTTAATTAGAAATTAACCATATATCCTGGCTAAATCATTTATGCTAAGCCATGTGTTACTGTAAAAATAATATACATTTACAGTGACTATTGTAAACATAAAATAATTAACAATAAAAGGGAAGATATTATCCCTTAATAGAATCCTTTTACAAAGACCAGTTTAATTTTCTCTCTCATAATACTGAATGATAACCCGGGGTCTCCGCTTTATATCTAAAGCACAAAGGTTCTTTTAGTGTCTCCCCCCCCCACACCCCCCCCCCCGGTTCATTCCTCCCTTGTCCTCGCTCCCATTTTCTTCCTCCTCTGCACACAGACAGACCTGTTCCCTGATTTACCTGTTTAACACAGTTTTCCTTCTCCTTCCATTTTTCTCCTGTTTTTGGCTTTTTCTCTCTTTTCCTCTTCCATTTTGTTCTTTTAATAGAAAAAAATGTATGTATTTCTATTAAAAGAAAAAAAAACTGGATCCACACCTAAATCTCACGAAACGTTTTTCTTCCCACCCAGCCTGGTCTCTGGCCCCTCTCTCTCCTTTATCCCCTCTCCCCCCTTGGCTTTTTACAAAATCTTGTTTGAGCTGCTCAAGAAAAAAAAAAAGCCCTGAGATCTAGACAGGAAAAACAGCATATTTCAATTCTCTCTCACTTCCCTTCCATTCTACTAGCAAGGACATAAAGGTCAAAAATGGGCCAACCCTGGAGCGCTCTCTCAACCTACTGAGGGGCCCTGAACTCAACTCGAATGCTGAGACACAGGTTTGGCTCCCGGGGTGAACACATAGAAGGTAGTAGAATTCTACAACAACCCTTTCGGGAATAGGATCCCTGCATCCATCTACTTCTGCATGCATAGTCAGCATTAAGTATAATCTAATGAAGTGTCTTTTGTGTCTAAAATGCAGTTACCTGAGAACTCTCCTTACAAAACCTTCATTGAATTTTTTTCCCATTCATGTCTGGCAGCCACAAATACTGTGTTGCTTTTGCATGGCTGGTGTAGGTGTTGTTAACGGACCCTTCACATCCATTTAAATGCAAATCTCCATGCAAATAATCACTTGGAGGAGGGGGGAAAAGAAGAGAGAACGTGTTTAGCTGAAGACAAAGCTGGGGGGATAATTGAAAGCATGAATAGGGTGTCATTGGAGGGCTGCACAATAAAAAAACCTCCTCTGCACGCAAATGAAAACACATTAACGAGACCACAGAGGATTCCTCAATAGGTTCTTACAGTACTGTTGTATGTAAACATGATTCCCAGCAGGTGAAACAAAATGAATGAATCTGGAGGAAAATGCGCCCATGTGTCTGGGAGAAGTCAAAGGTCGAAGGGGTTGTACAGAAAAGGCACGTGATCGATGCCCCAGATCCCAACCGTGGACAAAGACACAGGCCTCCTCCAGAAATCTAAAATCTGGAACCAAACAGCTCATTGTCCAAATGACCTGATTATTAAATAATGCTGCGGGGCTCATGTTTTCAACAGAAGAGTAGGAAATGAGCTGGGACTGAATAAATATCATTCGACTTGACAACAGCAACTTTGGAGGCTGAATGTGGCTCTGGGGAGGGCCGGATGGTGATCCCAGGGAAATCTTCAATTTGCACTCTTTGCAAAGAAAACGTTACATCAACAAAGGTTAAGTGCTGGCATTAAGAAACACAGAATGGCCTAGAGCTTCCCAGTTATTTCTATTTTAAGTACTTCTCCAAGTTTCCCTTGGACGCCATCAAAGGAGTTGACAAGAAACCAAGGAAGTTGCAAAATAACAAGGCCAGAGGGCTGGTAATGGTGTATGAAGGGAAAAAAATGATCTGCTCATGTCATGTATTTCCAAATGAATAAACCTATCTGTGACACATGTTGTTATATTTGAAAAAAACACTTTAGTTTCCTTGTAAGTTCCACGATTTGCAAATGCTGTCTGTTTGACAGCGCCAATAGAGCAATGGAACTTGGATCGCTTAATTTGGGCATATTCTGGAAGGGTTTCAATAGACTTCAGGCAGTATTGTGTGCTCTTTGACTTGGACTGATTTCACATTTCTTGGAGAGTACAACTGGCTAGAATTATCACTTCTGATTTCCTTGGCTGTATAGAGTCCAACAATCTCCCCGTCGCCACATTGCCAGAAGGAAAAAAGGAGTGAAAGGAAATAAAAAAATTGAAAAAAACTTTGCAAAAGCTAACTCTATGAACTTTAATTTCTGCCCACGATGAAAATGTTTTATCATTTAAATGAATATTCTTTTCAACAGCAGTTCCCTCATTGTTTTCATTCATTCATCCAGACATTTCTTGTTCTCTGAGGCAGCATTAAGAAACCTGAGACTAAAAAAAAAAAAAGAAAGAAAGAAAGAAAAAAGAATCCTGAGACTATTCCCTAATTCTCCACTCAATCTGAACTTCTTCTATTTGCATGCTTGGTACCCATCGATTTCAAACTCTTAAACTATAATCAGGGTTGGATGGATTCTGTAAAAGACTTGGCTCTCCACAAGAATATCAGTTGGTATTAGAAATGGAAAAAAAATGTACAGTCATTTTTACTGAATGTATAGAAAGAGTTAAGGTGACCAGAGGACAGAAATGGAAACAACCCAGACTTTGAACAGATTCCTGGTTTTCTAAACATTAAATTGCTCACTGTAATAAATAATACCTGGCTACTATATATATATATATGTACACACACACACATATATATACATACATATATGTGTACATATATACGTATAAAGAGAGAGATGTATGTATTTCAATTATTAACCTGTATTTAAGCCATTATATATATTTAAATTTGTTAAAATAATAAAATGCCGTTTATATTATTGAATATATTTGTTATTAGATATATAATTATTTATACTTACATATTTACATATATGGCCAGGATGAAGATATATTAGTTAGTATAAACTAGAGAATACCACAACAACAAAGTCCAAAATTCTCAGTGACACAATCCAACAAAGGTTTATTCTTGCTCACAAAAATATCCACTGTGGGTCTGGGAGAGTTTCATTTCCAGGGCAAATGACCTCCATGCAGGGACTCAGTCATCCAGACTCATGAATTCACTTACAGCTGTATCAGCTGAGGCTGCTGGCCGATCTGTTACCACAGTGGGAAAAGAGCTACAACTACAGTTAAATGCTTTGCCTTGGTAATGACACACACCATTCCAACTGGTAGCCATTGGCCAGAACTAGATCCGTGGCTCCAAGCACAAGATGTGAGCTCCCCCATGCTCAGAGAGCCTAGAGAACCAGACATGGGAAAATAGTAGAAGTCTCCAGCACGAAAGAGTGTAGTGATATTAGATGTAGTTGTTCTTCTTAGAAAGTTCATAGTTTATAATTAGTACCTTGCCTATCACATTCAAAATCCATTTTGCATTATATTTGTAGACTTGCCTATTTTACTCTCAACGGCTTGTGAGATCTTTGAGATTAGGAAACACATTTTGCTCATTTTAATACCCAACTGATTCGCATATAGGGGGTACTCTAGAAATACAGACCTAATTAAATGAAACCATTCTTACTAAAATAATCATAAAAGTTCCCTTGCAATCTCTTGGTCCAGGTATCAGGCCACAATCCTTGGAAAATTATCCAATGCCTAGACACTCAGGAGTTATGGGCAAGTGTAGAATTAAGCATCCAGCTAGAATGCATCAGTAAAAAAGTGCTGGGTGTATTTTCTACGTAAGATATTTCATATTTCTTTCTGTTTACACCAGAAAAAAAAGAAAGTCAGTTTTAAATAAGAGATGCTGTCTGGTGCTATAAAAACACTAAACTCAAGTATGGAAAATTGAGTTCTTGTCCTGACTCTGCCCTAAACTTGTATATTCATATCAACTCACTCAGCCTTGGTTTCTTTATATGTAGAGTGACAGATTTAGAACTCTGAAGTCCTTGCCAACTCACACATGCCATAATCTAAGAATTGTGCCACCCAAAGGAAGCTCTAGATAATTTTTTTTCAGGAATTGTTCAGTATTTGTGAAATAGATACAGTAATCTTTAGTATCCTCTTACCCCCTCCTTCCTGAGCCTTCTGTTAGCTGCTCACTGTGATCCTTGCTTACTCAGCATCACTTCCTTCCCCGTTAGTACCTAGCTGATATCCTGAATTCACACTAAAGCTTGTTGTTCCTATTTTCTCTTGACGCAGGTATGAGCTAAGTTCTAAATAAACAGATAGGACTAAAAAGTTGTGATCCCTAGTATATGGAGCCTTTTGACAGTAGTTCCCCTGAATCCTTTTGTAGAAGCTAAAGATACCAGATATCCCTCCCACTGAACAGGGGAAGGTTACGTACTCTTGAGTACGTAACCCAGAGACAGCAAATAAGATGCTCCTGCCCAAGGCTTTGAATCCTCACCTTGTAGCACCAAAGCACAAGAACTGCTTGGATTCATTTATAGCAGCAGATACCATAGGAAAATCCTCATTAATTGCAAGGGGTAGGGCACTTGTCACTTCAGTAGCAGAGGCTCTGTCCCTTCGTACTAGTGATAGCTATATCTGGCCAGTCTGCTTCTGCCAAAACATGGAGGCAGTGCCTCCTGATTCTTGACCCTCTTGGTTTATGTCCACTTTTCTGAGCCTGGCCCCTTTGCTCTCCTATCAATTCTGAAGCCTCAAGGAGCTTTGCAAGAAAATCTTCTGTTTGCTTAAGACCACTGGAGATCAGTTTTGCTCTAAGAACAAAAGATTCCAAACTGACTCAGAGAGATCATGAACAAAGCAAGGAAGGTCTCTCTCCCCACTCCTTTTCCACATCATACTAGAAGTAACATGAAAAGGAAATAAAAAGCATACAGATATAAAAATGTGTTTGTTCACAGATGATATGTCCATGTAGAAAATCCAAAAGAGTCAACAATAAAAATAAAAGCAACAAAAAAACACCTGGAATTACTAAGCAATTATAACAAGCTTTCAGGATACAAGATTAATTTACCAAAGTTGATTAGCAATGAACAAGTAAAATTTCAAATTAAAAACACAATACTATTTATATTAGTACCAAAAAAAAAAAAAAGGAAAAAGAAACACTGAGGTACTTTATACTTAGGTATAAATCTAACAAAATGTCTATAAGACCTATATAAGGAAAACCACAAAACTCTGATGGATTTGTACCTCCGATGGAGAGGCAGTCCATGTTCATGGATAGGGTGAATCAATATTGTCAAGATGTCAGTTCTTCCCAACTTGATTGATCCAATCAAAATCCCAGCAAGTTATTTTGTGGATATTGACAAAAGATTCTAAAATTAATATGGAGAGGTTCAAGACCTAGAATAGCCAACACAATGTTAAAGGAAAAGAATGGAGTTGGAGGACTGATATTACTCAATTTCAAGACTTACTGTAAAGCCGTCTGATTCAGAGGTTATAGCTGAAAATGAGTTTGTTACTCTATCCAGAAAATACTGTTGTTGTTTTTTTAACTGAGATTGTCTGATTTGACCAGCAATACGTTAAAGGACTTTGTTGTTTACATACAGTCAACAAATATACTACTATGTCATTTGATCTTCCCATTAGCCCTAGAAGGGGACTATATATAAAAATATAAATATTTCCAACTTAAGAGCAGTGAATCAAGGTTCTAAGAGAGTAATTGATTTGATAGATCCAAACTCGTCAACAGAAGTAATCACTCCAAATCCATGCCTTTTTTTTTTTAATTATACCACCCTGTATTCCTTCAAAAGAGTCACTTTAATTGCAATAGCCCAACATAAAGAGGTTTTTTTTTATCATGAGGTAGAAGGGAAACCCCTGAAATTTCCCTCAAAGGATAGTCCCTTGTTTGCATGGATTTAAGTAACCACGAGCTTTATGCTCTGCCACACTGCCACTGGATCTCTGGTAGTGTAGAGATAGAAGAAAACTGAGTTCATGGTAATTACAGAGTCTACGTGGTATAGTGACAGCAGGCAAATGGATATACTGATTTTGTCTGCTTAAAGAGATGTAAAAATTCTTCTTATATTTCAGCCTGTAACTTCCTCTTTGACGTTGTCCTACCTCCTCCCTTTTCCCACTGTTTTGACTTCTCTTGAATCTGGATGGACTATGAAATCTAGGAGTATCAATTCTTTAAAATGTAATCCAAGAGTCTTAATCTGTTTTCTAAATTCCCACCAGTCCAAAGGCTGCACCCACACCCTCTTCTGTTCTACACACTTGTTTGGAGCTTTGCTTCTTAAAAGAACGAACAGGCCTTGAGAATTCTAGTATCTTGGCAAAGAGACGGTAGACAAAAAGTTACCCAAATTATGCAACTCTGAGGGACCAGCTCGAAAGCCAGTGCCCTAATTGCGAGCAGCTTGTGAGGAGAGATCAAAGGTGGGACTAGAAGGCCGGTTAAGCTTGTCAAGTATCAGGATGGCTGAAGGTGACTGTGTTATAAGGCGGGATGAAGGAGGCAGGGGTGGCCAGCACCACCCCGGGATTATATGCATATTCTTGTACCTCTTTATACATAATTGGACCACTAGAATCCAAAGGCATAGGTGTAATTGCTGGGGCACTTCATTCATGAGTAGAAGTAATCTTAAGGAGGATCATCCTCGGGAATTAAAGAGGACATAAGAGCTGTGTGGAGCTCACTGAAGTATGTGAAAGAAGAGACGCGTGTTGTGCCGCTCTAGTTCTTGTTACTAGTTCACTATGGCCAGAGGACAGCTCCTACAATCTCTTGAAGGAAACCTAACCTCTGTCACCCACATGATCTCGCGAATGGCCCCGCTTTGCTGTCTATCGTGGCTCGTGACAAGAAACAAAGTGGATACGAGTTGAGTGGCTCAAGGGAATGTAAACATTCACATTCTTTTCTCACAGATGATGTTATAAGAATGAGATCCCAGAATTCAAAGCAAAGATAATGACAGCCACAAGGAGAAAAAGTGTACAGGCCGCATCTCTCGTGCCAGCTGTCTAAATGGAAGAGAGACACCAGTAAGAACCCGAAGTGGGACCCTTTTAAGAAGCCTGTAGGATTCTTCCAGTAAGACTTTCCAAAAAGATCCCCTCTATCAGTCAATGTGTCGTGTTGCAGACAACAGAATCCATTACAGATAATATAAAGAGAAAGAATTATTACAGGAGGTAACAGAGCTCACAAAATCAGTGGGGGATTTAAAAACACAGGCTCTACACGGAACTTTCAAGGAGCAGCTTCCAGAACAATTTCAGCGACGTGGGATGTCACAGGATGTGGTTACAGCAGGGGCCTCTGCTGCAATCAGGAAACACCGACCCGAGGGTCCGTCTTTACAGCCACCTTACCCTGGAACCGCACTGCTCTATTCTACCTGGTTAGATCTCCATGCACATAGCCCCCACCCTTTCCTCTTTTCCTCCTTCCCAATCTCACGTGTGTGTTCATTGGCCAAATGAAGGTCTGAGGCAGGCCTCACTGAAAAGGAATGTGGCCAGTGTCGTTTCCAGCTTTCCAAGGTAACATGTCTGGGGAGGACATGCTAGGAGAAGTAGGTCTCAAATGAGGCGGTCAGCAGGATCTGCCATATTGACCTCTGTTACTCATGGTCACTGGGCTCTAAACCAAAGGCAAGGCTGCAGGATATGTGCTTGTCACCAAGTCATGTGCTCATTCTTGGGAAACGGCGATCCAGATTTTATCTTAAACATATCCATCAAGCTCCCACTGGAACTCCCTTCCTCTTCAGACAAAGATCATCAGGAAAACTGGCAAGAAATGTGTCTCTGGAAGAAAACAGGAAGCCTTACCCAGGAAGTACCCTCTTCTGAATTTTCTGGAGACGTGGACTAGCATCAGGAGAACAACAGCAAAATCTCACAAGTGTGTAAAATGGAGTCTTGTTAAATATTCAAGGCATAGCCCTGATCCCAGAGGCAGGACTTTTAACTAGGTGTTCTGAGAGTTTAGTAACAAAGCCACCTGATTGGCAAGATTCCTTTTAAATCCCTAAGAATGCATGTGGAATATGCCAGGTTTGCAAATGAGAGGAAATCTTCGTGCCAGGGGAGCAAGAAGAAGAGGAAGGAAAGAAGCTGGGCTTATGCGATTTGTTCCTAATCTAGACTCAGGTATTTGGCTTCCTCTTTGGCGGAGAGAGACTTCAGGACACAAAACTGTCACAACACAATACCTACACACAGCTAACTGGTTACTTTATTTTCCTCCCCCACCCCGAGTGCTTCAGTTTTCCTGTGATTAACAGGACGTGATAAATTAAGGGCTTTCCCACATGAAGCCTCAAGAGCTATCTGTTTGCTTGCTTATTGTACTTCCATCATCAAAGACCTTCAGCAAAGACACAAATCCCAGCATTAATTCTCATGAAAATTCATAACAACAGTGGATATTGTTATTGCTAAGGGAAGCAGGACACGGGACTCTGAGCATCGCCCTGCTCTTTCAAATACAGTTGACCCTCTGCTAATCATGGTTGTTAGTCATTAAACCAGAGTTGTCATAAAGTAATGTGTTTGTTAATTGGAAATTAGAATCCTAAACTAAAGCTGCCTTTATCCCCCAAATCACGAGAACCCGGATGCAAATCAAGCTGCCACCGAAGCCGTGGTGGGAAACCATGAAATTCAAAATGACATTGCCATGCTAGAAACATCTTTGGCCCAGTTTTTGTTAAGAATGATCAGAAGAAAGCTAACTTCCCGTTTGAAAGGGTGAGTTTGCCTGCTCACAGGAAGATGCCAGGAACATAACTGCAGTTTGGAAATGAGATTCATCTACTGTACATTGTAAGCATCTCCCCCTACCCCAGGAGCGCGATTCTTCGGGAAAATTCGAGGAACTTGAGCAAAATAGATGGTCCAGGTGGGTCCCCCAAGGGCTGGTGAGGGTCACTTGCCTTGGTACAAGTGTCTCCTCATTTAACCTCATGGTGACTCCTGTGTTTAGGAAGAGCACCAGGACTGCGACGTGGGCTGCCCCTGAAGCATGATCAGGTCCTGAAAGCCACACACCATCACTCCTGTGACTTGTGAGACAGGGTGCACCTTTCTTTGCTGCAGGAATGCTGCGAGATACCGTTCCTTACCACCACCAGAACTCTCGGAGCTTCACTCCTGCCCTGACTCCTTCCCCAGGATGTGACAAAGGCGGGAAAGCCAGGATCGTGGGTGACTCCCTGGACAGGGCTGACAGTGCCCTGGCCGAAAGGGGCTGCCTCTAGCAGGGGCCAGCACCGCATTCCTCTAGGAGCCTCTCCTGTGTGTCGTGACTGGGTATCACTCTTGCGTTCTTCGTCTTAACTCTTCAGTGTCTGTGGCTCTCAGTGCTACTGACCACCTGCTCTGATTCTGCAGTCACCCACGATGCTTGGCCTGGGACATCTACTTCCTCCCAGGGCCAACCTGCTCGATTCTTCCCGAACACCTTTGTTCCAAGCCGTGCCGCCTAGTTATACTGATCTTCTCACCTGTAACTCTGGCTCTCCAGGTCTTTTTGGACGATAAGTCTTCTCCTCTCTGCTTCCAGCTCACCTCTAACTATGCCACCACAGCGCCAACCCCTGCCAGGCCAGTATGGCCTGGCCTTAGTCTCTCGCTGTGAATGATAATCACGAGTTCTCCAGAATGGTTTTTCATCCACCTTAACCCCTGTGTTGTTCAGTGACTTAAGGATATGATCATTCCTTAAAAAGAGTTTATTCTATTCTAGATTGAGTACCTGGTGATGCATAAAAGTAAAATCAAACAGAGTCATAAGCTGGATGCAAACCCCATCCACATGTAATACTGTTTTGAGAGATAAGATGTATTTCTAAGAATACTTGCATTTTAAAGATTTAGTGATTCAAGGAAATGATAAGGCTTCAGATTGCTTTTCCAGATTGTTTATACTAGTACCAAAATAGAAAATCCATTCTGAGGTCCTGGCATGAGACTAAAAACAACTGCTTTTATGTTAGCCGGCCTCACCTAACAGCAAGGAGAACTGGGAAGGAGAAGGCATCTGGACAGACCCTGTGCCACTTCCAGAACTATGAAAGAAACAGAAAAGTGATCTGAATGGACAACTTCTTAACTAGGGGGTACCAAATGTGTCAGTAACTCCGACGTCCCTGTACACCCTTCAGAGGGCTACAAATTCTAAATCTTCTTGAATGAAATCAACCCCCTGCTTGTGCAGTTGTTGGGCTTTAAACATTTTTTGATACCAGTTCTTTTTTTTCTCTCTCTCAATGCATTTGCCAACGGAATTTGTATAGCCTCACATTTTCCCTACATGGTCTCCCATTTTCCACTGAAAAATGGTTTTTGAAACCAGTGTGATTTCAGGGTGGCCCACCGGCAGCAAGACTTTTAAAAGACTTCCATTCCATTTTGACGCGCAAGCAGGCAGCGTCCAAGATGGCGACCCAAACGTACCACAAATGAGATCATTCCAGTCAATACCGAAGGCTCTCCTGAGTCTCAGCGGGCTAGACTTCCAAGTCTCCCTTCTGCAATACACTTCAGTCTGTTTATCTCTGACTCTTAAAATAAAGTCTTCTGAAAGGAAATCTGGAGAATCAGGAAGGCCTTTTTTGTCTTTCTCTCTCAGACTAGCCCGAGGGTTTTATGGCATCCCGTGTGCTAACTCAGCCATCCAAGTATTTGGAACAAGCTAAGGATTAAGAAATCAGGTTGGAGGCAATCTGTAGCACCATGCAGTATTTACTGCCGGGCAGCTTATATCAAATGTGCCAGTGAAAAAAAGAGCCAGCACGTCTATTATAGAAAACACATCCTGGAAGAGACGTGCGGGGGGCAGGGAAGAAGTGTGACATCGCCAGTATTTTAAATAGCTCGGCATGATACACAGTGCCTTGCACCAAGAGAAAAGGAGAAATCATGAGGTTAGGTAAAAGCAGCAACATCCCCAAATGAGTCAGAAATGAAGGAACCGCTGGGGCAAAAATGGTCTCATGATGCTTTGGTCAAAACCCCCAGCACCGGTTAGAGAAGGTCTCGTCACATAGTAGAGAACGCCTATAGCCATCCCAGGGGAACGTTGGTGTGGTAGCGTCATAAACTCCCTGGAAACCCATTCTGAGTTGAATAAGCTCTGGGAGCGTGCAGCATTCCTGCTCCCAGGAAGTTGTAGAAACAACACTACACATTCACTAATCACTGATTTTGAGATTCAGTTCCTAGAACATTAGCACTTCACCTGTGACCAGAACAACTATACCACGTGATCTGCTCACCCCAAAACCCCTGGAACTTTCCCACGACCCTGGGACAGTGTTGAATTAGAACTCAAGCAACAGCGGTACTGAATTTTTCCGCTGGGGTCCAATGAGATAAGACCTCAGAGATAACATTTAATTTAGGAAAGCAAGTTAGGGTGCCCTTGCTTACACATTCACATTTAGAAATAAGATTCATACCCACTAAGACAGAAGCCAAACAGTGGAATCTCACTGGTGCCTTTATGAGTCCCCTTTGACTTGAATTTATTTAACCCTTTTACGTTTGCAAAATAAGGCAACTTTTCCATGTGACTTTGGCGCAAGAATTTGCCTAAACATACCGAGCTAGACCTAAGAAGAACCATGGCTGGTCTGAGAGAGCACACCACCTTCTAAGGTCACCAAAGGCAATTTTTAAAACATACACCTGGGACACCTGGGTGGCTCAGTCGGTTAAGCGTCTGCCTTCGGCTCAGGTCATGATCCCAGGGTCCTGGGATAGAGTTCCGCATCAGGCTCCCTGCTCAGCGGAGAGTGTGCTTCTCCCTCTCCCCCCTGCTGCTCCCCCTGTTTGTGTTCTCTCTGTCAGATAAATAAATAAAATCTTAAATAAATAAGTAATGAAACATATACCCAGACAAATATCACCATGAGAATTGCCCGTTCCAGACTGAAATGTGTATCTCCTACGGTGCAGAAGATCATGACCATCTTTCCTTTTCTTCATCAATGGTTTTCAAAATATTCTGAGGAGCCCTATACATTCCACTGGTTGCCTTGGGGAACGTGCTGGGGGCTTGGATGGGGGCCCAGAGCACCCAGGCTCTAAGAGCCAAGCTCTGCTCTTCTCTGTTGGATTCTGGATATAGCTCAGGGTTTGTGTGGTTTTGTTGCAAAAAAAAAAAAAGTTCTGCGGCTCCAACAGTGTCGTAAACCACTTTTAGAGACTGTTATTTAAAAAAAAAAAAAAAGTTTCTTCCAAACCCCTTCATCTCTATCTCTGGTGGCCCATAGTGTGATAAGTCACCAATCACTTCTGAGCCCGCCAAGTAAGTGTGTATACATTAAATGGTGTTAACACTTTCAGCTTAACTCGGTTCATTTTTACTTGCCTCTATATTCCGATTTCCATTCTAGTTTCCTATCCAAATGTCAGACAGTAATAAGGATTTCATCTAAAAGGATATATGGTTTGTTTGAAAATCCATACAATGCTTTGACAGCAGGAGAGTGCAGCATACTCCAATTTAGTGAGAATCTAATGTGTTACATACATTTATCTCTAGCATGTGCCAAAGCTTTGAAAAGAAGAGAATCCCATCTGCCTGTCGAACAGAGATTAGAGGAAATAGATTTAAATGCTGGTGTTCATCATTCTTACTTAATAAGCAAGAACACACAACTGGAAACATCTATGGCACTTTCTATATTACAGAGAGGTTAATGCTCTCTGTTTTTAACGACAAGGCACTCGGCTTTCAGTATGTCGTGAAACAAATAGAGTCACCTACCTCTAAATCTAGTCCTTGTTCATTTTTGCCAGTAATGTCAGGCTAGTCTGCAAGGTTTCATTTAAGCACCAGTGGAGAAGAGAGTCTGTAAAAACTCCAGCTTAGAAGAGCCTCAGTTTCCCAATTTTCTTAAAATACAAAGTGAAAAGACAGGGAATGAGCTGTTCAGACTCCAGCACTAGCTGAGAGCCAAAATGTTGTGCCAGGAAGTGGCAGTCCCCTTCTGGACACAATGGCCTCAGGCACAACTGGAAAGCATCATCCCTGGTCTGCAGACTTGCTCGGCACCCTCTTGGGTCCCACGTGGTTCCTTCTGCATCTATCCTGTGACCTGAGAAATGACTCCATCAAACATCTCAAGCTACGAAACTCAGCATGCCTCATACTCCAGCCTCTCTCACCTCCAGCCCTTCATTCAATTAGTCACCATGCCCTGTTCCATTCTCCTGCCCAAATGTCTCTCCAATTATCTTATGCCCCACGCCATCTGCCCACTCCCTCCAAGGCCGCTGCCCTCACTGAGGCTTGTGTTGTGTATTAAGCGGACCATGAGGACAGCTCCAAAGGAGTCTTCTGCCCCTCTGCTCTACTCCTTTCAATTCACAGGCCATGTTTACCAAACTATGATCTTTCTAAATCACAAATCCAGTCAGGCCTCAGCTTATAATCTTCCCCTGGTTTCCCATTGCCTTCAGAATAAAAGGCAAAGTCCTTAATACTGCATACAAAGTAGGGTTACACTTGCCTGCCTTTCCAGTCTTATCTTCCATAACCCCCACAGGAACGTTCCCCATGGCCGGCCTGCCCTCACTCGGCTCCATGATTATGCCTCACCTTTCATAACTCTGGGCGTGCTCATGCCTCTCCCATGAGGAAAGACCTTCTCTGCTCTGCCCACTTAGCAGGAAGGTGACTCACCTTCCAAGACTCACTTCAAATGTCACTTCCCCTAAGAAATCCCTTTATATTATGGCAGATACCTCTTTGAACTCTTGTCCCAATACACTTGAGTTGTCCATTGATATGTCTATCTCCCCACCACCTCATGATTCCCGCCAGGACATGCACTATGATGTCACCAGTATATCATGCACAGTACAGTGTTGGGCATAAAACAATGATCCCCCAAATGCTGCCATACTGTTGATTTAATTGTCTACAGAAAATTTCATTAGTTGAGGAGCCAAGAGTCTAGCCTCCTATTCTCACTGTTGCAATATTCAACTCAACATCATTGAGCCCAGAATCTTTAAAAATACAACTATGACACTAAATGGTTAGATGGGTTAGTTTCTTTCCAGCTTTAAAATAAAACTCTACAATTCTATGAACTCTAGCACCATGCTGATGGCCATTCCTCCAAGGACTCCTGTGCAGCAAAAGTGGTTGTTAGAGGGAAGTTCCGAGGGATGTACACCTACCTCAAGAAACAAGAGAAATCTCAAATAAACAACCTAATTTGGCTCCTCAAGGAACTAGGGGGGAGAAAATGGAGCCCGAAGTTAGTACAAGAAAGGAAGTAACAAAGATCAAAGCAGACATCAGATGCTCAAGTATTTATAATACTAAATGTCCATTATACTTCAATTTTAAAAAGAAAAAAACTTCAATTAAAGAAGAAAAAGACTCTTTAAGTTGTAAACACCAGAACACACATCTAATACCACCTGGGACCTCTAAGTTCCTTAGATGTCAAGTTACCTAGGTCATTCCATGCCAACGAAAATAGGACCCTTTAATGAATGAACATATAAACGAATGGAATCTTTTTTCTTTTTTTAAAGATTTCATCCACCCACTTGACAGACAGAGACACAGCAAGAGAGGGAACACAAGCAGGGGGAGTGGGAGAGGGAGAAGCAGGCCTCCCGCGGAGCAGGGAGCCCGATGCAGGGCTCGATCCCAGGACCCCGGGACCACGACCCGAGCCAAAGGCAGACGCCCAACAACCGAGCCACCCAGGCGCCCCTGGAATCTTTTTTTGTTTAATACATTCTACTTTGGTTTATAAATTTAAATCTTGAGATTGCTTCTCTATTTCTAAAGGCCTTCTTTTTTTCACCACCAAAGTAGATTGATTTAATGGAGCGAAGTTCTTATTAATTACACACACACATATACATCTCCCAGGAACAGAGCAGAAATTATATAGCAGTATTGGAATCAGTCCAAGGCATTCTTATTTTGACAATAGGAGAGGATTAGTTTCTAAAGACTCCAAAGCCAATGACACCTTCTTTAATTTGACAGTTTCCATTATACTGATATAAGAAAAACATGTCATTGGCACCATGTTTTTAATGCTTAATCCTGCACAACAGGTGACAACGCAAAGTTAAAAGAGATCCTAGTTAGCCACTTTCAAAGTCAAATGTCTAATCGAACAGTACTGTCATAGCAGGGGGAAAATCAACATTAATTAGCTAGTTCTAGAGGAAATATCTCGAAGCACAATGAAATAATACACATACAAACATCGAACTTTTCAGTGATAGCTTTAAAATGTGCACCCACACATTTGCAATGGGCTGTTTTTGCCAGAGATAAGAAAGAGAGCTTGACAGTAATGAAGTTGTAGAGGTACTTGATGCAGTTTTTCCCAGGCAGACCAATTAGTAATTGTAGCCTTGAAAAGAATCATTTTGTAACTTTCTGTCAAGGGAAATAGTGCCAAACTTAGCAGGAAAGAAAAAAAAAAAGGCATTTTATTTGCCTCTGCCATGACAGCTTTCCTTTTCCCTGGAAGAGATACTGGCCTTCCTCACACCAGGGCCCTGACAACTTGGTTTGATGTTCCTCTCTTCAATACATAATCCTGAGTGTGCTGACGTGCAGCATTTTCGCTGCTAAAGAAATCCACTCGGCACCAGCAGCTAGCGGAAAGCTATATATTACTGATGTGTTAATCAGCACCCTTTTCAGTTGCAAGAGAAATGCCACTTCACACTGGCTTCAGGCAAAAGGGGATTTGGAGGCTCAAAGCCATCGGGAACCTGCCTGTTCATCTCTCGGGTCTGCTCTCCTCTACCTCCCCTTCAATCTCTGGAAAGATTTCCTGTGTCATGGCACAGATGCCCTCCTGTGGTTCCGGTTATGCACTCTCAGCGGAACAGCCCACCTACTACCTGGATCTCTTTCATGTTAACTCCAGGAAAAGGTCCCAGCCAAAACTGTCACTGTCCCGTCTCAGGTCACATGACCTCCACAAACTAGCCACTGTAGCCAGCAAGGTCCAACGCTCTGAGTGACAGACTGTGGTGACCCAGGGGTTCCTGGCACAGGGTGATCGGGGGTGAAAATGGACAGAGTAATTCTACAACCCAAAATCGGGGTGCTATGGTCAGAGGAAGCGAAGGGACACTAAGAAGGCAAAAGTGACCAATGTTGCTTACAAAACTTAGTCATACTTTTCCCCCCAAGGTATGTGCTTGCTTTCTATACAATTAAAAGAAGGACGAACGTGGGGCGCCTGGGTGGCTCAGTCGTTAAGCGTCTGCCTTTGGCTCAGGTCAGGGTCCCAGGTCCTAGGATCGAGCCCCGCGTCGGGCTCCCTGCTCGGCAAGAAGCCTGCTTCTCCCTCTCTCGCTCCCCCTGCTTGTGTTCCCTCTCTCACTGTGTCTCTCTCTGTCAAATAAATAAATAAAATCTTAAAAAAAAAAAAAAAGGAGGACGAACAGAAAGCATAAACAAAGCAGGAGACACATTGCTTTTCTCAACTAAAACACACTCTCAGGCTAGTGGCTCAACCACCCACCTGGTATCACCTTGGAAACCTCATCTGATAGCCTTTCAAGATCTCTAAGGAAGATGAATGAATGAATGAAAGAGCGAGTGAGCTTACAGGTCTTATGTACATGTACGGCCCATGGGCGCTTCAAGGTCAGTGTGTCAACAACAGACCCCCTCGTATTTCCTCCCGATCCCACTTCTTCTCCTACAGTCTCTGTTTCTGGAGGTGCGGCGGCCATTGCCATCATCCCAGGGAGGCTAACGTCACAAATCCCAGTCTTCTCCTGCTTTCTCACCATCTCCTGCCCTCAATGGCACCCAACGCAGCTTCGTCACCAAGCCCTGCCAGTATTTCCTCCTAAACATAAGGCTCTGTCTATCTCTAGTCGCACCAACAGGGACCACACCGACTCTCGTGTGGACTCCCATGGTGCTTCCAAGCTGCCCGCTTCCCCGCCCCCCCCCCCATTCTTGCTTCCTTCTGGAGCAGCAGCTAGAGGGATGGTGCCTCCAGGGAGTTTGACCAATCTCTCCCCCCCATTCCACAACCTTCCCGTGCTTCTCCCTCATCTACCACTGCAGTTTCCCAAGGAAAGCTTAGATGGAGGCCCAGCGTGTGGTGCCTTGAACAACGTGATGGCTTAAAACAACAGAGATGTATCCCTCGCTGTCCTGCAGGCCAAAAGTCTGAAATCAAGGTCGTTGGCTAACTTCTGCTGGCTCCTTGAAGATCAAGGTACCAGCCGATTGAGACCCTGGGGACTCTCTTCCTGGCTTGCACACAGCTGCCTTCTTCATGTGTCCTCAGCTGGCAAAGGGGTAATCCCTCAGGAGTCTCTTCTCACAAGGGCACTCATCTCATGACCCGCCCTCATGACTCTTCCAAACCCAATCACCTCCCATACACCCTACTTCCAAATGCTATCACAGCGCGGGGATAGCGCTTCAACATATGGATTTGGAGATGGAGGATGCCTTCAGTCGCACACACGTGCGCGCGTGCGCGCACACACACACACTCCCTCACCAACCAGCACTCTTCCTTGTTCTCTACTTCCTTCACAATATAGTGTCCATTTTATATATACATTAAAGGTATAAGCCCCAATACAAGGCAAGAACAGAACACCACTGCTCGTGTCCAAATGCCTTCCTACCCTGGAAGCCATCAGCAGCTGGCGTTTTGTGCTTACTTTTCCATTTCAAGAGCGTCTTAGCTATTCACTGCAGCCTAGTGTTACGAATACTAAGACCGCATTGACATTGGAAAAAATGGTGGGACGTGTCCTACCCCACATATCCCAAGAAGTGGGTCTTTTCTGTCTTTTTTAAAAAATTTATTTATCTGAGAGAGCGCGCACACCTGCGTGCACAGGGGGAGAGGCAGAGGGAAGGAGACTCCCCCCTCCCCCCCCAGCATGGAGCCTGTTGCAGGGCTCAAACCCAGGACCCCAAGATCAGGACCTGAGCCTAAATCAAGAGTTGGCAACTTAACCAACTGAGCCACCCAGGCGCCCCTCCTCAGAGGGAGCTCTTAGCAGACACACTGCTGTTCAGGACCCGCTGACCCAGGCTTAGTACCTGCGGCCCATCTGTGGCACGTGATGTCCACCTGACTTTGACTTCCACCAAAGTATAGGACAGAAGGTTTAAAGTGAAAAGCTACAGGGGCGCCGGGGTGGCTCAGTCGGTTAAGCGTCTGCCTTCGGCTCAGGTCATGGTCCCGGGGTCCTGGGATCGAGCCCCGCATCGGGCTCCGTGCTCGGCGGGGAGTCTACTTCTCTCCCTCTCCTTCTGCCCCTGCCCCGCTTGCACTCAGCCTCGCTCGTTCTCTCTCTCTCTCTCTCTCTCTCTCAAATAAATAAATAAATCTTAAAAAAGAAAAACTACAGTAAAATGAGAACTGATAACAGCATGTGGCTGCGTCTGCCTTCAGCTCAGGTCATGATCCCAGGGTCCTGGGATCGAGTGCCGCATCAGGCTCCCTGCTCACTGGGGAGCCTGCTTCTCCCTCTGCCTCTCTCTCTCTCTCTCTCTCTCTCTGTCTCTAATGAATAAATAAATAAAATCTTAAAAAAAAACAGCATGTGGCTGACTCGTGGATATCTCCTTCTGCTGAGATGACTGACGGTGCAGTCTCTGGATGTGTGAGCCACGGAGGGGTGAAAGTTACTTCAGGTGCCTTTGCCTCCATTTCTTTATCCATAAAATATGGATGGTGGGATCTACCTCCTGAGACTGTCATGAGGGTCAAATATGTTCCCATATGTCATGGAATCAGCCCAAGACCTGACATCAGTAAATATCAGCTATTTTTCTTTCTAATGAAGGAAGCAGTTTTGAAAAGGTGGGACTCCAAATCTCAGAAGCCAAGAACCGAAGGGAATATGCACCTCATCTGAAAGGGGCAGCCATGCCTAAACCTCAGCTGCCATCACTGCCCTGTGGGCTCTCACCTGCCAGCATTTCAAGATCATCAAAAGGCAGGTTTTTGTGTGAAATGTCTGATTTTTCAAGTGCAAATTACCATTTAACACATCACATGGCCCAACCCGAACCCAGCATTGGACCTGAGGTGTGTGTCCCGTGTCCGAAGCAGGAAAGGAACAGTGGCTCCTGCTAATGTTGCCCCACAGTAATTTTACCCAACATCCCTGGTCCCTCCTGGCAACTCCCCCATTTACTGCTCCTGTTATTGCCTCAGTGCATCTAACCATCTACCCAGTCCTCACTTTGTCTCTCAAGGACTAAAAAAAATTATTGAAACCAGCAGCCAGCCACCCAGCCAAATTTTAATTGAAAGGGTAAATTGCCATAATTACTCCTTTGCCCTGCAAACCGGCTCTCTGCGAGCCCAGGAGACCTCCAGACTCTCTGGAGGATGTTCACCAGCACACACTGCTGGACTCCGATGCTGAAGGAAGCCCCCCACCCCACCCAACCTCTACCCCCAGATCTCCTAGATCTATCCTGTGCTTAAAAATGGCCAAATGAGAGCTCATCTGACAAGGAAGAAATGCTAAAATGCCACAGTGGAACAATTTGTTTTTTCCCGGCTTCGTAACTTGCCCTCGTGTGCAATATATCAGGCATCTAAGAATCCCATTCATTTTTCCAGAATCGAGTCTCACCCATTCACAGAACCACTCAAACTTCCGGTGCCCACCAGCGTGGTCTTTACAGCCACGCAAACAAGAGGGAACTGTTGGAAAGCTGTCTTGCACTCGGAATCCACATCAGCCAAATGCCTGACAATGAGGAGGCTAGTGTTATTTAACTGTGTGATGGGTCCTCTTTAAAACAATGGTGCCCAGAAAATAACTCGTCTCTCATTGTTTTATTACTTTACTGTTGCGCTTCTATTTTTTAAATGACTGTGTTGTGCTTTTTGCACCTACATTGCACTTTATTATACCCTCAAGGTGTCGTTTAAGGGTATCTGTATTCTCATTTTCAGGCATATGGTTTGCAGTTTTGCAACAGTTGGAACAAGTGGAGTTGTAGTAAAGTAATTTGAGCCGAAGCCAGTCTTTGAAGCTTGTACTTTTAAGGGCTTTGAATTGGGAGGAAAAAAAAAATTTTTTTTTTTGTTTTACTTATTTACTGTGGTTTAAAGGACCATTACGTTGGCTTGTAAATCGTTTATAATTTGAGAAAGGACAGTTTCCTTAGAGCCTCAGAAAATGGCCCACTTGCCACCAGCACATTTTCCATCTTGGTGTAGTAATAAAAACAGCATTCAGTAAATGAAAGACATTGGAATTTGTTTGGATTTCGTTTTTGAACTTTTTATATAAAACACTTCTGTTCCATTAGGATAATCCTATTTGACTTGCTTCTCTCAGTCAAAGAAAAGGAAAAAGCTATTATGAGAGAGCCAGGAACAAAGGATTTCCCACCCCTGGTCGGGCTTTTGATCCCCACATGGTTGTTACAGGCCTCTGGCAGTAGCCAATAACTTCCGGCTTCAAAGGAGGGGAAACAGGCTTAAAAGCACCTCCCAATGATGCCATGAGGTTTGTGGCCAACAGACCGCTCTCCTGACCCTGTGTACAATCTCTCTCTGCCCTCAAGTGATGGATACAATTACCACTGTTTTCCCTACAGAGAAACCCCCACTATTATTTTACGGCCACCGATTTCAACTGTTTGTGCCTAACACAGTCATGGTGTTGAACTCCACCATCGTACACTCCATTTGTGTTAAGAAATCAAAGAATGTGAAGCACAGAGTCCCTTTCCTTTTTGTCAAAACACCAGAGAAGAAACTAACGGTTTCACAAACAACTCACCATAGCACGATTTTTTAGTGACTTTTTTTTTTTTTTTTTTTTGCTGACGCAGCAAACTCCTTTACGTAGAAGAGGTAATAAATTTGATGCTGTGCTGGATCTACACAAACAAGAAAAAAAAACACTCATAATTTTGGAAACTATCTGATTCACTAACTCCATCAGTTTACAATTAACCTCAGAGTGTCAGGCCATTACTGGTGCCAGATTAGCTGGAAAACACTCTGGATCCTACAACTCTGTGAACCAGACCTTTTCCTTACTTATTTATCTATTTATTCTCTCCCTCCCGTATCTTTGTTGTCTCCTCTGTCCTCTCCCATTCCTTTTCCTCCTACTCCATCTGCCACAGCTCAGGAGTGATGGTGGGCAGAAGTCATGGCCACCTTTGTGGTACCCGCAGGACTGAGGAGCTAACCGGGGAAGTCAGGCAAAGAGAGGCAGCCTCCACCAAACACGGAAAAGACAGAATGGTTCTAGGCCATCGACCGTCCATCTCGCACACACCATCCATGCTCTTCTCCTTGTGGGTCCTTCTACTCACTTCCCCTCAAATGTGTCTTTGCAGCTTTCTCTTTCTAAAGCTTCACACAGACCATTCTTTCTAAAGAAAGAATGCCTCCCCTGAGTGCATCTATGCAAATCTACTCTTCACTTTAAAATACAGCTCAATTCCTTCTCTTTCTCCAAGCATTCAAGGACCAAAAGAACAGGCCATGAACCTTCCTAGCTTTGAAATCATGGAGCAGTCACTCTCCACAGCTAGTGTTTTATTCATTCAATAGAGCACACTTGAGCACCTACCATATCCTTATAAGGCTAAACTCTGCACTGCAGGATACTTTTTTTAAAATGACTAAAATTTACTCTAGCAGGAAGAAAAGATGGCACATGACACAAATATCTGTATGACAATGTAGAATGGGATGAGCGTCATGAAAGATATATAAACTAATTTCATAATTCAAAAGAAAGAGACAGATGACTTTTCTCGGGGGAAATTGCTTCAAGGATTTGCTTGTTAGGCCAGCCTCAGAGGAATGCCAATCTCTGTCACATCAGTATTTGTGGCCTGGAAGTCATCCCTCTTGCCTTCTACCATTCATGGCCTTGCATTGTTCACTTAAGTTTCCAAATGCTTCTGTCTTGCCACTCTAGATTCTGAGCTCAAAAGGGACTGAAATCTTACCTAATATTTTATACAGTTCCCTCTCTGCCTCCTATATAATACTTATGCAGTAAATGTCTGTTTATTTCCATCCCCCCCCCCAAAAAAAGCACCTCTTACATAATTCTTACCAGTTTCCAGGTTCTTGCTGCATTGCAGGGTAGTTATAAAAAAGAATATAATCATAAAATCTAATCCCCACTTAAGTGAAATACACAAAGATTTGATACATTGCCACCATAAGGTGTTTTGTACATCAACAGAGAGGCACGCTCAGAGTCAGAAGGATAGCAGCCAACTTTTATAGAGAAGAACCTGGCCAGGGACTGGTGCCCCTAAGGAGGTGAAGAATGAGCAGTGCTTCATAGGTGAGCGAACGTTTACCAGATGGACAAGGAGAGAAGTGGTGTTCCTGATACAGCAGGAAAATGGGCTAAGGCCCAAGACACGACATTAGCAGGGGAAGGTCTTTGTTGGGCACGCTAATATCTTACCCTGGTGCCTCTCATATGCATAATGCAGAATTAATTCAACCACTCTTATTCTTTATGCTATAAAGAGTTTTATGTTATAAAACTGTATGGTAAATTTTATGGCAAAAACAATGTTTTGTTTTAGTCTTGTGGTTTTCCCTTACTTTCAGTCCTAGAGGATATCCTCAATCTGCATCCTCTTGAAATAAACAGCCTAGTCAATTAGTTCATCATTGGTTCACTACTTCCCCCAGATTAAGGAAGAATTCATTTTAGCATGCAAATAATTTCCCTTCAAATACACCGTGTTCCCTTCCTGAAGAAACATTCCACACAAGATTCCTCCTAAGCAACTATGTAAGTTAGCACTGACATTTGCCTAAAGCAGGCAGCCCTGGGGATTATACCAGAAATTGTGGGCAAATCAAGAGGCCTTTTTGGTAAAGGATCTAGCCAATGGCCAATCCCATGTGGCTTCTCTGAGATTTGCCAGGATTCCCAGCAGGGAGCAAGCAACTGCAAGAAATTTGGTCTGAGTAGAACTTTCCACAATTGGATTTCATCATCACTGGCCACTCTCTTTCCTCCACCTCACCGCTGTTCTCTCCTGAAAATCAAAAATAACTTCCTCATCCCCAATCCTTCTGGGGATTCCTGACCTAGGAATTATAAAAATTTAATGGTATTGGACAAGTAGGCATTTCATTTAAAATTCCCATCTCTGTTTTAACAAAGGCATCATTCCTAAGATAAATGCTCCATTTTCTGAACATTTGCATGGATCTGAGCTTGTTTTTCCCCACAGGCTATATGCCGAGACACATTTAAAATATCAGTAGGCTAGGTTTCAGAAGATGAAGGGAATTTTGGTCTAAAAGATGACTACGAAAGCTGTGAGTAGAACAATTCTAAGAATAGCTCCTTGGTAGAGATTCTTATACTATTACTGGGTGGAAATTGGACATAGGAAAGCATTTCATTGACAAATTGGGGGACTAAAAATAAATGGGAATTTCATGCTCAGCTAATAAGTCTAAAAAATACATCACATGGAAGTTCAGTTAAAGAGAAGAATGGAAATTAATTTCAAGAGACTCTCTAAGAGATTTGAAGACATATTGACATTGAGAAGTGGGAACCAACTGTGATGTGGGGCAGGAATGGTTGCCCCAGTGACTCCATGGGGTCAGACATCGTGCTACAGATTTGTCATTTTGCCCAAGAGTCCCATTCTCTAAGCTCCTACATAGAAAAGAGATGTTTGTCCGAAGTAGCAATAACCATGTTCCCATAGATTCTAAAATAATACTATTTGGTTCTACCCCTCACGGTAGGGACTGCCTACTGCCTTTCTCTCCCTTCCTGATTTCCATGCCAGGACTGGAACCTTAAGACACAATCAGCTGATACCCTTCAAGCTACAGTTTCTAGAAAAATCTAACTCAGCCTATGTCATTTGTCTTCCAAGTGAGACCTACAAAAGTCCTCACTACGCATCACTTCTGTTCTTCCCTGACCAGCCCCTCTGGCCTCTGACTTCACTTCCCTCCTACACATCACACCCACTGGCATTTATTCCTGACAAGGTTGTGCACGGCACGGCTTCCTTCCCCATACATCTCCCCTATCGCTCACGTCAACAGTCACTAAACAGATAGGCTCTGCCCGCTGCTGTGCAGGGAAAGGGCTGAGAATGAGTCAAAATATCCCAGGCCCTTCAGGAAGACAAGTGAGACCAACATTTCTGTCCTGGGAGAGAGCAAGCACACTGAGAAAGGGAGATGAAGGGGCTGAGGGAGAGGGCTTGGATCAGTCTGGGGCCCAAGCAGGATGTACCTATGGAGTACCAGTCCTGAAGGGAATGCATTTTCAAACTCAGGAAAAAATTAAAATGACACATCTTTGTTTATTCCATCAAAAGAGAGGGAAGAAAATGGAACCAGTTTTGCCAACATGTTAAGCATAGCCATTAACTGGGTTCTCCATGACTTGGGTCTCAAAGAAACCACATGGCCATGGTGTTGGCAGCTGGGTCACACATGGAGCTGGAGAGTAGGCCCTGGGGCTGTCCTCATGGTTGTCATCTAGGATTCCGTATTGGAAACAACAGGGCAGCCAGGGGTTGCTTCAACCGTAGTTTTTTCCCATGAACTGAACTATGGAAGCATAAAGAATTTCTGCATCTCTCGTGACACACCATATTAGGGTGATTTACTGGAAAAGACACATTTAAGGGCCTCTCTTTGGGTCCATTCACCCCATTCCCACTACATCTGGGTAAGAGTCTCCATTCAGGAAAAGAAGCTGATGACCAGACATTAAGTGATCATACCCTTCAAGTCACCAACTCCTCTGTGATCTAATGCAGATAATTAAAACCACCCTTGACCCTTCTGTCCCTATTATTTGTACCTCCCATTCAATTTATTACAAAATCTTACCACACTCACCTCCTATATATCTCTTGACTCCATCCACATCTCTTCTAACCAGTGTTGCACACCCAAGCTCAGCCCACCATTATCTGCAGTCTATTCTCCACAAGCTAGACAGAGAGAGAGTCTGATATGTCACCCTCTCTCAGATTAGAACCCATCAATACCTCCTCAGTGACTGCCCTTAGGATAAACTCCTAACTCTTTCCAGCAAGGTCTTCATGGTCCAGCTTGAACCAGTTTTCTTAACTTCATCTCCTTAACTTTTGGATATCATTCCTCTCTATCTCCACTCGCCCATCTACTACTACACACACACACACACACACACACGCACGCACGCACGCACGTGTTCTGTGATACCTCCATATTGAATATTCACGTCCTTCAGTGAGCCACATTCTTTTCCTTAACCTTGATGTTCCCTATCTTGAGAACACTCTTCTTCCTGCTCATTTTTTAGTACTTAACTTACAAGTTAATTCCTCCACAAAGCTTTCCTTGAGCGATCTAGTCTGGGAATGCCATTAATATCCAATGTTTCCCCATTTCCATGTTGTTATCTATCTACCTGCATGCAGACCTGCTCCTAATAGATGTGGGATCAAGACCAAATGACAAATGGAAATCCCTGGACTGGGCTTTGCTCTCTCCTTTCTTTCCATTCATGTTTCTATTGTGACTGAGAGGAGCCACACATATATTTGGATTCCAGAGCCCAAATAGCCAAGTTCTACCGCTATCCCCTTTCTTAACTGTCCCAACCAATCCATGGGCCTGGCAGAGCTTATGGGGTCAGTGTGGTCTATTCTTGGGGACTGGATCTGGAAGAAGCCAATCAATGCCTGAGAAGGTGTTTCAGCCACTGAGGCACTAATTCCCAGCTTGGACTTCCGGAAAAAGGGTAGGTGCAATATGCTTAAGGTGGGAATTGTTTCCCTGGCCCCAGGAATCCCTGCCCGTGTGTAGAGTTGGGGGGCTTCATATAGTACAAAGCCTAATGCAGGGGCCAGCATGCCGGGGTCGGGGTTGGGGGGGATGCTGCCTGCCTGCCACCCTCCACATGAACTTAAACTCCTAACAAAGATGCACCGTGGGGATAGCCTGATCGCCACGTGTATCATGCAGGCCTTGTCAGAGCGTGTAGTAGCTGTTTAGTAAGTACTGACTAAATAAATTAATGACAGACTTTGGGGGAGACAAAGAAGAACTGCATGAGAATTAATTTTTTAAAAAATGTCAGATCAGCAAGTATTTACTGATCCCTTATGGGTAAGACACCATAAAGATTCAAAAACGAACCGGTTGTGTCCCCTACACTTAACTGGTTACAATCTACTATGTGTAATGATATGTATTTAAAATTGTAGTGTCAGGCAATTAGCTGTGTGAGCTCATGGTGAAATACGGTTATGCACACTTGTTTCTTAAAGGAAAATATTTTAAGAAAGACACTGATCAATAGAGAGTTAATGCAGCTTCATAGTTATTAGAGAATTTGGGTGCAAAATTTAATCGAGACAGCTGACTGCACCACAAGTGAGACTTTCTATACATTTTAGACCTATTTCATTTTAGTAGCACCCTCCCTGTGTTTGCATTTTTGCCAGGTTAGAAACTGTGGAATGCAAATGACCTTTTTCTCCTTGTCCTTTGTCCTCAGCATAATAACCTCCTTAAATAATTCTACCTTCCTGGGCAATGCAGTGTCTTGTGAACTATCACAGACTGAGCTCTTCCCAGGGAAAGGACAGCAACCGGCTGCACATCGTGCTCTGACACAAGGCTTATTACTATTCCTGTACAAAATACTTCATGACTCCAGCTACAGAACACCAAAGACGTGTATTTGCTGGCAACTACTTACAAAAGAAGCAATACATAGGCCAGATAATCAAAACTGCACTCCTCAAAAACTGGAAGATTTTTTCATTATCTATTCTTGTTATTTTTAAAAGCCTCTTCGGTAAATACGGCCCCTGGCCCTGCGGTCCTCTCTTGCAGGTTCCATTTGATTGCAATTGTTCATCTTCATTAGGAACTTCACCTCTAAGTGAGTGTGTTCAAGAGAAAGCTTGGTGGGGGTTTCAAGGCAACAAGCAGTTGCTTTCAGGCTTCAAATCGGAGATTCTAGCCTGTTGATTTTGCTCATTTCCAAGTGTTTTCTTTGGTTTGGCTCCTTGCATTCATTGTTAGCCTTGGATCCCTCGTAAATGGAATTTTCCGAGGTATTGTTTGATCAATATCTTAGTGCTTTAATGGTTTCCACTGCAGTACACAGGTCACACCTTAACAAACTTCAAAGGCCTCCCAACTAACAGAGATATACTATAACGTATCACATTACCTGAAATAGACTGCCCACTTACTGAGGTGTGCAAACTTTTTACTCTATAGAGACTCAAAATATGTTAGGCTCTTTCAAGATGCACAGAAGAGACATGTGCTCAGGTTACCCCCAAAATGTCATGGGATTTCTTGCCCGTGTTAATTAACCCAAGTTCTTTTATCCTTTCTTCATTACGTTATAGGGTACCCTGTCAACCCTGCCCTCCTGACTCGTCCTCATCAGCCAGCGAGGCCCACGGCATTCACTGCCTCCAGGAAGAGTTGCTGCAGCAAAAAGCAAAGAAGAAGGAAGTCTCCGGCTGGATCAGGTCTCGAGGTTCTAGTGTCCTAAAGCAAGAGGAACGGACATGACTCAAAATATACCAAAACCATGAGGAATCCTAGCTAGCACCTCTTCCTTGATGACTGTACCAAGATAACCTCGGGCTTCCCAAGGCTGCGGGAGAGAGGGCTGGTGAGTGGTGAACCAAAGGAAGGGGACATACGCAGGCCTCCAACGAGGCAGGGCTTGGAGGGACCATGAGGTGGTCATGACATCAGGTTGCCTGGCCTTCCTGAACTTTCTGCTGCCACCAGGAGCTTGCAGTTACCAGGAACCAGTCAGCCTCCCAAGACAGTCTGGTCCCCACCCTGAACAATGCAGCTCCCTGCTCCAGAGAACTGTACCACCTCTCCTTCCCAAGGCTCCCCCACAAAAGCCTGGCTATGACAGTGGACAGCAACATCTTCAGGGGCCCTCTGGGCAAACAGTGCCAAGCTACCCCACACTTTGTCGATCCCAGTAAGTTAACCCAAGTTCCAATAACTCAACACTCATGAGCCCTCAAAGATGGACCGGAACTTGTGTCCCTCCTGGGAAACAGGTGAAGTGGAAAGTCCCTGCATCAGTATGTGAATGCCCCTGGGCTCAACCATCCCCAGTGCTCCACCCCCACCCGCATCCTCACCGCTGAGCCAAGCAGTGGTAAAACACAACATGACATCAGAATTATCCAGAAAGCTAGGAAGTCGGCAAACATTCGGATTCTGCCCTGCCAATTCTCAGAGACTAGAAGATCAGCTAAGACTCATTGCAATACCAGCCTCAAGCCATGTTGTCCCCTCAGTGGGTGACTTCTGCTGTTCCCCATTCCAGGGCCCTGAGGGGGTGGACGACACAGCTACTCTCCCTGGTTCACCTGCTCTTGCTACCGGCAACTAATTCTAGGAGTCCAGAGTTCAGACTACTCATATGAGAGAGCCAACTGGTTAGCTCGTGTGGAAGGACTAGACTAAGCCCACAGGCCACATCCCTGATAGGCCACAGGCCAGCCTATGAGTTGGCTGCCACTGGATAGGGAACCAATCACTGGCCTGATCAGTGAAGCCAAACAAACAAGAGGGACTTGAGTATGGTGGTAATTCTGAGACTTCACAACAAGGGACACGGTAACTGGCAAGTACTCCACATGTCAGGCCGGGCAAGGACATTGGGCTGGAAAGACTATTAACATTTGCAGTTTCTGGCAGCCAAACTCCAGGGCGGGGCGGGGGGGAGGGGGGACGTCAATGGACCAATGTCACACAACTCAGTCCTGGCTGAAGTGGAACTAGAATCTGGTTCTCTTCCTATTGCAGAAGTCAAGATATAGACTACAAAGATAAACTGAGGGGCATGCACACCACTTTCCATGTTGCCAGTATTTCAACATCTTTTATTTCTGATGTGCCCAGGTAGAAAGAGAACAGTGCTGACCATGCACCAGGCACAATACTAGAGAGACGACTTAGATCCCCAACAAAGCAGGGAGTGTGCTGAGGAATAAAGGCTAGCTCTCCTGGACTAGAAGATTCCTCAATCATCTTAAGCACAGCCAGCAGCATCTCTGTCCCACAGGACAGGAAGGAGAATAGAGAGGCCACCAAAATCGCTGGTTTGTGCGCATTTGTGGCTTCACGCGCTGAGTGTCACGGGCCTCGGACTCACTGCAACACCTCCCACACAGTGCTGTCTTGGGTTGCCCTTTCTGTGTTGGTGAAAGACTAGTTACAGTCATGCCCAAGATTATTAATTTGAGGGGCACCTGGGTGGCTCAGTCGGTTAAGCATCTGCCTTTGGCTCAGGTCATGATCCCAAGGTCCTGGGATCAAGTCCCACATTGGGCTCCCTGTTCAGCGGGAAGTCTGCTTCTCCCTCTCCCTCAGCCCTGCTCCTTCTCTCTCGCGCTCACTTTCTCTCTCTCAAATAAATAAAATCTTTAAAAAAAAAAAGAATACTGATTTGAATTATTCAAGATCCTTTACAAGCATTTCTGCAATACTATATGTCCATGTGTCCCATAACCAGGCATTCTGTAAAACCACGCTAAAAATAACAGGGCTTTGAGGGAAAATAGTGTTGAGGAAATCAAGACAAAATCTATGGAACTTTGTCACTGAAGACCTAACAAAAAGACTAATAACTCTCACAGATATATGGGCACAGTTAACTTGCTGCCGACATGAGCATCCAGTACCCCAATTGGTAGATTACTTGGGATTTGACACCTGAGACCCTAGCTTCCTCCCTTCAGATCGAAGGCCTTCAAGGCATATGCTTCTAGTAGAGACCAGTTTCATCAAAACTGAAAATCAGATCCTTTGCTTTAATATGGTAGGAAATACCTTTTTAGCTTCTTTCTCTGAGCTGTTGACTTCCTCAGATAGCTTAACATGTTGAAAAGTTAGCCAGCCTTGAACCCCCTAAGCCAGACATTACTAGCACTAAAAGAGGTCAGTTCTACAAGATTTTTGGACTTTTTTTTTCTTGAGGTCTTCATGTCTGGCCAAAGCTTTCTCTTTGTAAGAAAACTTGCTTCTAATTATTTCCAAACGTTAATGTGGCTTGGGAAAATTCTGTGCAAATCCACATGACTGCTGCATTTTACTGACATCATTCCCTGTTTACCAATTGTGTTTTAGCCAATTCACATTAAATAAACATGCGCTGTAACAGAAGAGTCTGTAGTGCTTTAATTGTCCTGTTTTTAGGGTGGAGGAAGCTATTAGAGCAATACCATTTTAGCCGGCATTTCTGTTATCAGTTGGAAATAGAAACCACAGATTATAGATAAGCAGCAATAGCTGAAAGCACGTTTACGAAAGTCAAAGTTACCCTGACTCCCTGTGAGGTGAGTTCAGTAATCCTGAGCTGAACGATTCAACAGAAGCAAATGGTAAATGGTGGCATCAAAAATAGAGCAAAGAGTAGAATGGAATTATCCTTTCATGCTCTCTAACAGGGTATGCATTAGGTCTCTCAAATGAAAATAAGAGCTGAAATCCTTGAAAGCTAAAAATCAGATATGTTGGCAAGATTTAGATCAAGGAATAAGCATACCTAGAACTTTTATCTCATTAAAGAGACAAGGAAGAGAGAGGTGGTAGGAGATGAGGTCACCTGGCTTCTCCCAGACATATGAACACTGATGGTTAAGTACCGGAGATGAGAACTCTCAAAAGGAATAATGTTCTCATGAATTCAAACATTTAATGTTGTGTCCTTGTTCCTCATAAAATAATCTCGTGCACCCTCACGGTCCACAACACAGCATGGGAATTCCTGCTCTAGGGTAATGCATCAGACAGACTTAGATCCACAATATGTGGGGAACATTCCCTCAGGTACTCTCTCAGCACCAAGGAGAGTTCCAAGTCAATCTGGAGATCAGGCCTTTCTTCTATGCTTCTCCTTCTGAGCAACTAAGGGAAAACTGGTCCAGCTGACTCCTTCATCCAGCTTTTGGTGTATGTGCGCTCCAGACAGATTCCAAGTGCACATTCCAATGAGTTATTTTGTTCCCCTTGCCCAATGAGACAGGCCCATTCCTACCTCATTTCATCAGAACCCTGTTCTAGAATTTGTTCCAGAACCAGCAGAGGCTATACATTTTTAAGAATTAAATTTAGGGGGTGCCTGGTGGCTCAGTCGTTAAGCGTCTGCCTTCGGCTCAGGTCATAATCCCAGGGTCCTGGGATCGAGTCCCACATGGGGCTCCCTGCTCAGCGGGAAGCCTGCTTCTCCCTCTCCCACTCCCCCTGCTTGTGTTCCTGCTCTCACTGTGTGTCTCTCTGTCAAATAAATAAATAAAATCTAAAAAAAAAAAAAAAAGAATTAAATTTAGGGAACAGTGGCAGCTCCTGGGTGGCTCAGTCAGTTGGGCGTCTGAACTCTTGGTTTTGGCTCAGGTCATGATCTCAGGGTCCTGAGATGAGCCCTGCATAGGGCTCTGCACTCAGCACGGAGACTGCTTGAAATGCACTGCCATTCCCTCTCCTTCTGCCCACTCACCTACTCGTGCATGCTTCCATGCAACGCTCTCTCTCTCAAATAAATAAATAAATAAATAAATAAATAAATAAATAAATAAATTTAAATGAAAATGTGAAAGTTTATCTGAGAATGGAAGCGATAGTGACCCGCTATGCCCTGTGTGTTTGTGTGTTTGTGTGTTTGTTTGTACACACATGCATATGTAAAGTCAAAGTCAATCCTCCACTCATTATAGCCATTCTGTGGGTATAAAGCCATTTCTCCTCTAACCACTTGGAAACAGATGTCAAATATGCCAAGGTAAATTTTTTTTCTCAGTTGAAAACATGAGCACTGGAATGATAATGCAAACACATCCACAGTGGCCTTCCACTGTACTTGAATCTGCTCCTATCTATCTATTTCTCCATGAGACTTGTTTTTTTTCCTCCCCTCTAAAAGGGAACCAGAAATAAAATAAGGGCATAAGAGAAAATGAGCTATGATTTAGGTTGCCTTTTTTCTTCTTTTATTTCAAAAGAATGCTCTGGAACAAGGAATACTTTTGTGAGGTAAAACAGATGATCCTCTAAGAGGGCTGCACAATATGTGAGCATTATTGATTTTTCTTCCTAAGTCATTTCAGCGATACAATCTTGAGCCGGGTGACCATCAATAGTAAATGATTTCCAGCCAGACACTCAATCGTCAGACCTGCTTCTCTCAAAGGTTTAGCACTTCTGGTGAAAATACGTACACGGATTTTGAAGGACTAGTAGTATGTGATAGAAGATGTAAACTTCAGATGATTTCTACTTATTACAATAAGCCCTACAGCTGGAATTAACAAAGGAGCATGTGAAATGGAGCCGAAATTCCTGCTAGGTCTTTTTATTAGTTTATTTTTATTCAAGGCTTGAGAGATTACATTAACGAGATCTATTGCTTCCTAAACCTTAAAGCCGAAGTGAGACAACATTAAATCACCCAGGATGCAGATTGCTTATGTCAAAGGACCCTAAATAAGACAAAACTTTAAGGTCTTAAGGAGAAGCTGACCTCCTTAAAAGGTCAGCAATGTTATGATGCATGGGCAATAGGGTCCAAGGGACATTTTGGTTTTTTTACAATCCCTGGTGAGCCCCCTCTACAGCTCTAACTTCAACCATCTTCAAACCAAAGTCCTAGGAGAATTCAAGATCATTGGTTCTCTTAAACTGTACAAAATGTTGATGACTTAACCACAAAGTTCATGTTTCAACACAGCTCTCCAATCAAACAACAACCCAAACCTTCAGGTTCAATTCATAATCTTCCACCCATACATATATTCTCTCCCTCTCCCCACCCTCCCTCTTATTACCTCCATTCTTAGGGCTAAGATGATTCGGGACAGGCTCATGTAAGTCCTTGGAAAATCAGAATGCCCCTGGACTGGGCTGGATCGATCTAATGAAAAAGAACATTCAAGACAGATAAAAATGTGGACACTCTAAGAATACACTGTAAGGCTCTAGTAGGTTCTCCCAAGATCTCTGGGCAAAGAGTAGCATGTAAATGTTCAAAGTAGCAGAAATGTAACGGTAGGAGTGAGGATCAGGGAAGGAGGGCAGAACTTAACACAATGTACCTGCACTGTCATTCTTCCTGAAAAAACCCAGGGCTTTGTGTCACCTGCATAAACAGCATTGCCATAGGTTCATGGGCTCATGGCTTTGGCCAACCAGGTGGCTGGGTTTTATCTTTGTTTCCTGAAAGGCAAGTCGGCTCACCAAGTAGATACTCATTAGATTTGCCAGTTCCAAATAACTCATCATCTGATATCCAGCTGATCGATTTAAATTACCACTAACTTCACTATAATTGCTTCTCTAATTATAATGATGCTGAAAGACTTTGGAAATTGTCTTGGCTCCTTCATCACTTACTACAGCATTAACCGCCCAAATGCCAATTGTGGGAATCTGTCCCCCCGAAAGAGAGGTCTATGGGAGATAAAGACGAAGTAGAAACAACAAATGGGATGACTTTTCTAAACACAAGGATTAGTGTCATTTGGAAGGTCTGTTTTTCTCATATTGGAAACAGAGAAGAGTCAAAACCAGGGTGGGCAATTCATCATGTCCTGGAGGTGGTTTCGAGAAGGACAAAGGTGCTTGGCTAGAATGAGGGGTGCTCAGGGCCACAGGCCATAGGTTACCTCCTGCTCCCATTTGTGCTAATTGTCACGTTAAGAGCTGAAGTGTCCTTGCCAATCTTCATTGCAGCCTGTGAACTATTATCTCCTAGTTTTCATTGGAAACCATAAATTGTCTCTCAAATTCTTTTACTTTTCTTTGCCTCTGTTTCTCACATGGAATCTCCGTCAGCTCGACATCAAGTGGAAAGCATGGTGGTAAGAGGGAGAGACACTAGCACAGACGTTGTAAGTCACCTCTGGGCTGGACCACAAGGCACCCGGGGTAGGAGGATCTAGAAAAACTGCCATCGATCAACAGCAGCTAGTTTACCTGCCCCGAGGGGCCAAGTTCACTGTGACCTGGCTTCACCTCTCCCCTTTCTCCTCCTACACAAAGGCCTCTGGGGGAAGGCAGTCTTGGCCATTTAAAAGTTAGTTTTCCAGAGTGTGTGCCAGACATGTCTTTCTAATTGCCTGTGGGCCTCAAGAAACAAATGTTCCAACCACTGAGGTCCTTCAACTTGTTCTAATATGAATCAAGAGCCGATCTCTCCATCCACCGGGTAACATTCCTGTTCATTCCTTTGTATATCAGTCAGGCCCATAAATCACTCCAGCGGTGGCTCCTGCTCATAGGAGATGTAAGGAAATGATGATGTTGTATGCGAGTAATTAATCCTGTGGCAGATGCGGAGTTTCCAAGACTACCACCATTAGCACATCGACAGGCTTCCGAACACATATTCCAACACTGGTTAGTAATGATTTTAATATGCTAATACTATGTTACTCGTAAACAAGAAACATTCAGGCCTTAAGTTTTATATAAGTGCTATTATTTGCAGAGTCTTTTCAGAGGAGACTACTGATGAGGTTTTTATATTCTTAATGCTGTTGTTGAATAAACAGTGTCCAATTAACATACCAGCTGGAAGTACACCATTCCTCGGTTCTATTTCTTCCTATAATATCCAACATTTGTAAAGTGAATAAAATAATTCAGATTGAAACTAATGGCCATTTGGGGAAGAGAAAACGGGAGTTCGGTGGTGGATTATTTTCCTAGCAATGTGGCTTTTGGTCCCGGAAATGAAAAAAATGACAAAGAGAGCTACAAAAGAAAATGGGGAGGGGGGGACTGGCTGCATTAATAATTTAAAAAGATTTCCTAAAAATGCAGAGCTGGAGTACGCATCATCTTGGCCTTGCCCGGTGGCTGCTTGAGGGGGGTTATCCCTAGATGAGCGTGTGCTGTCAGAGTAGCTAGGTATCCAGAGGCGACCCAGAAAATATTCTGAAATGTGCTTTATTATTTTCCCCTAGCTTAGGGAAGGTAATAATCCCTAGATAGCCACAGCACCTTCTGTCTACCTTTCTTGTTGTCACATTTTCTCCTTAAATTGTTAGAGTACAATAATAAATTGCTATCCACGGTAAACGTGCTTCATCATAATTTTGCTACATTCTGAATTCGGAAAATGGCCACGGTCATTGACAGGCAGTCTGTAAAACTAACAGCAGCTCCGGTCTTGCTGCAGGAACCAGCTGAAGGTCAAAGCCTGTGTGTTGGAAAGGATAAAACCCAGGCTCTCCGAGAAGAGCGTTTTTTAGTGTTGCCTATTTAACTGGATAAGAGAAAAGGACTCCTGTCACAATAAAGATTTTGTAACAAGAAGTTATTTCCCAAAGATAACATTCTAATCAAGCAATTTGGGCCACCACTGGCCTGTGGGTTGAAAGAGAATGCCAAAAATGGAGTGTGGGGGGATGGATTCCAGCACATTCCGCAGGCTCTGGTCAGCCCTCACTCTTCATTTTATGCCAACATTGACAAACAAGAGTTTACCAGAAACTTCTCTTGAGTCCCATGTCCTGACCATGCCACAGAGAGGGTTTTATTTGTCTGTTTGGATCAGGCAGCTATGGTTTATGTGAATAAAACGATCTTTGAGTCCCATCGTTTAGAAAGACCACACGACCATGCTCAGGCACAAGGCAAATAACTGTGGTCATATCCCCCAGGGAAGCGGCTAGAAGATAGTGTCCCTCGGGAGACAGACTCCCCTTCTGCAGTCACCTGGACGGCACTCCCTTCTCTCACCTCTATGTCCTTTGTGCTCTGGTCCAAGGAAAGGGTGTGAACACTGGACGAGTGTCTGTGAGTTCATACCTGGTCCTAAGCAGTCTCTAACCTTACTTAATCCTCAGAATGCCCCTATGAGAGATAAATCGTTTTCTCATTTCAGATGAGCCCAAGCAAGGATAATTAAATTGATCCTGACCCTGACATTCAAATCCAGTTTTGCCCGCCTCCAAATTCTGCTTTCATGGCTTCTGCTTCTCATCCTCCCAATCCCAACCAAATGCCCTAGAAATTATTCTTGAGACGCCAGTATGATAAAATTATCCCTCTCCCGAAGAAGGGCAACTTTCTGCTAACAATTGACAAGCTTCTATTACCACCAGACATTTTCACCTTACAGAATATATCCTAAAGGGTGCATTTAAATGGAAAGTTTCCTTGGTATCATCAAGATTTCAAAACTACAGCCAACTTAAATGTTTACCTTTTCTCACTCCGTTCTTAATACCTTTTCTCGTGAACCAGCGAGATATCAGTCTACTAAGATAACAAGGTGCTTTCCCCATAAACAGAGGTAAATCTTCTGAACAAATTTATCAGGTTTAGCGCCTTAACTATAAGCATATCTCCAAGACCAAACTACTGCTAAATGTGATGCACCTAAAAGGAAATAACATGCCTGAATAATGGTGAATTAGAACTGCACTGGGCCATATGCACAGCTAATTCACGCCTTTTAAAACTCTTTCCATTTCGGGCGCCTGGGTGGCTCAGTCGGTTGGGTGACTGCCTTTGGCTCAGGTCATGATCCCGGGGTTCCCGGATCGAGTCCCGCATCGGGCTCCCTGCTCGGCGGGGGGGGGGGGGGGTCCGGGGGGTCCGCTTCTCCCTCGGACCCTCCCCCCTCTCATGTGCGCTCTCTCTCTCTCTCTCTCTCAAGTAAATAAATAAATAAATAAATCTTAAAAACAAACAAACGAACTCTTTCCATTTCTTCGGTCTCCTATAGATTCTGGGGGCTTATGTGAGATCTGCAGCCCTCTTCCTTGATTAGTCTGGAAAAAGCAGGCATCCTCGTCTTCCAATTCCCTGGCCTTTGCAAAATATACAGTCATGATTCCACACGGGTGTTTTAAATTCCCTCAATCATTCTCTCCATAGCAAACTCACATTTTCATAATATGCTGCTTCCATAATTCAGCCAATAATTCTTTTGCATCTGCAACATTCGAGGCAGGGTGTCAGGCACACAGTCATAAACAAGCTGACAAAATGCTTTCCTTGCTCTTGTAAAGCTTACCTCCTAGATCAGGGGTCAGTGATTTCTTTTTCTTTGGGTACAGGGCAAGACAGTAAATATTTTTGGCTTTGTGAGTCACTGAGTCCCCCTTGCAACAACTGTTTTGGCACTGCGGTACGAACACAACCATAGAAAGCAAGTCTGTTACTGAGCATAGCTCTGTTTCAGGAAAAGGTGATTTACAAACACAGGCAGTGGGCCAGACTTGGCCTGTTCATCATAGCTTACCAGCCCCTTTTCCACAAGATGCCACGTTGTTACCATTCTTGCTTTTTATTATCTGTCCTGTTCAAGTAAACATGTATTTATTTTTAACTAGACTTTTTATTTTTGTATAATTACAGATTCACATGAAGTTGTAAGAAATAAGACAAAGTGGGGGATAGGGCAAATGCGGGAAGGTGGACAAAGGGTACCTAGCTTCACTTACAAGATAGATAAGGGGTGCCTATGTGGCTCAGTCGGTTGAACGTCCTATTCTTGGTTTTGGATCAGGTGATGATCTCATGGGTCATGAGATCGAGCCCTGTGTGGGGCTCAGGGCTCAGCGGGGAGTCTGCTTGAAAATTCTCTCCCTCTTGCCCCTGCCCCCACTCTCGAGTTCTCTCTCTCTCAAAAATATAAATAAATCTAAAAAAATAAGAAGTAAAAAAGTAAATAAGATAAATAAGATCTAGGGATATTATACACAGCGTGGTGACTATGCTTAACAATTGCTGTGCTGTGTATTTCAAAGTTGCCAAGAGAGTAGAAATGAGAAGCATTCACCCCACCCGTACAACATGACAACTATATAAAGTGACAGGTTAACTAACCTTATTGTGATAATCCTTTAGCCAGATATACATGTATCAAATCATCACAGGATACAGAACTTACACAGTGTCACGTGGTAAAAGATAAACTGGGGCATAGTAAACTTTTTTTTTTATGTTATGTTAATCCCCATACATTACATCATTAGTTTTTGATGCAGCGTTCCATGATTCATTGTTTGCGCATAACACCCAGTGCTCCATGCAGAACGTGCCCTCTTTAATACCCATCACCAGGCTAACCCATCCCCCCACCTCCTCCCCTCTAGAACCCTCAGTTTGTTTCTCAGAGTCCCTAGTCTCTCATGGTTCGTCTCCCCCTCCGATTCCCCCCCCTTCATTTTTCCCTTCCTACTATCTTCTTTTTTTTTTTAAGTTTATTTCAGCAAAAATTTATTTCAATTGAGTAGCACCAAACCGGAAGTGGTCAGGAGCTCTCCACCAGCGGGAGCTGGGAGAAAGACTATTATAGAGAAGATGTGGAAGCAAAGCCAGAGAATTATCTGATTGGCTAGAGTTTAAGTGGTAGCATTATTTGGGAAAGCCTAGCTGGCTTTTTGTGGTGAGTTGTCTTTCGATTTCAATTTCTTTATCTTGGGCATTACAGGCTTAGGTTTGGTTTGCTTATGTGAGCTATTAAGGCATTAAAGCTTTCTCAGTCTAATGGCCTTCTTGTTTGATGAATTTAATAATAATATGTTAATTTTATTTCATTAAGGCCAAAAAAATAATTGTTTTTTGGGGGCACTCGGCAGGCTCAGTCAGAAAAGCATTTAACTTGATCTCAGGGTCGTGAATTCAAGCCCCATGTTAGGGGTAGAGATTATTTAAATAAATAAAACTCTTAAAAATTGCTTTCTTAATAAAAAGAAATAATACAAAGAAATACCATTCATCCTTTACCCAGTCCCCCCACCATGACAACACCCTCAAAACTAAAGTACAAAGTCACAACCAAAATATTGACAGTGATGTAGTCAAAACACAGAACATTTCCATCACCTCAAGAATCCCTTGTCTTGCCATTTTATAGCCCCACCCACTTTTTGCCCCCAGCCTCCTCCTTATACTCTGGCAACCCCTAATCTGCTCTCCATTCCTCTATGTTCCTTCTCACCTCCTTCACTGTCAAGGTTACGAATAAAATGTTCTTCTCTGTTACCACAGCACCGAGAGTCACATCTTACTCAGCAGTTAGATTCTTCTTTTTTTTTTTTTTAAGATTTTATTTATTTGAGAGGGAGAGTGAGTGAGAAAAAGAGAGAGAGAGAGCACAAGGTGGGGGAGAGGGAGAAGGACAAGTAAACTCCTGACCGAGCAGTGAGCAGGGAGCCTGACATGGGGCTCGATCCCAGGACCCTGAGATACTGACCTGAGCCAAAGGCAGACACTTAACCAACTGAGCCACTCAGCAGTTAGATTCTAAAGCTAGTAAACAAGTTGAATATTGCCTATAATCAAATTTATCCTTAGCAGTTTTTAGAAAGGCACCACTTTGTAGATACACACACTCACTCATTCTAAATACAATAGAGCCGGCACGTCCTTCAGAGGTAGACCAGATGGCTTGCTCTTTGTTTAGGCATTTAAAGAGGTTGTTTCTGCATATCCAGGACTACGTCGCTAAATCGCTAAAATTTCATTCAGCGCTTCCAGAAAAGAATCGTGGGGAAACTGAAGTCACCAAGAAAACAACATTTCAGCTTCTTATCTCGAAGGTCTCATGTGGCACACAATGGTCCTTTGAGTGGAAAATCCTCTGTCCCCCTCTGTGTTTCCTTTTGTTCCCTAATGCCAAGCATATATTGATTAGAAGCAAATAATATTAATGCCTCTGATTACCACTGGGGGTTTTACAGTACAGTTCACTGTCTTGATAAATTTCCTCTAACTCGGTAGAAACAACCAAACCACTGCCTACTTCTGGGCTAGTTCCACACATTGGGCTATACTTCAGCGAGACGGTTTCTTAGAATTGCATCTGTTCTTAAAAAAATAAAAACACCCTTTTTCCTTTAATAGACACTACACAGCTTCAGTATTATAATTTTGGATGTAATGCATAAAGACTTCTTATCTAAAATTGGATATTTGTTTTGTACATTAAGGAGAGCATTAAGTTTGATTTTTTTTTTTTTAGCTTTCAAGCAGAAAAGTTTGTAAGCATGTATAGAAAGAATCAATTTTCTCTAATACTAAGGGCTTTGTTGTCTTCTTGTGACTTTCAAAGAGCCTGGCTAATGGAAACCAAATCAGGTTTAAAAAAAAAAAAAAAAGGCAGGCATTATTCAAAGGGAGTGCTCTGGTATGCCAAGTTTTCACCTAGAGAGAATTTTTACAGTCAAGTTACAACCGTCTTAAAATAGGGTTATAATGGAAAACACCAGTAGACAAACAGTAGTCGCTTCAGAAGTTCCCTTTAATAACAGGGATAAGCATTGGCTGCTTTTTTTTCCTGAGAAATATTTGAAATACCTAAATGTGTTCACCTTTTTTCAGCCCTGCACCTTCTAAATAATTTCCTAGTACAAGTGGAGGTTTGTGACTAGAAGAGCAGCATGGGCTGTCTGGAATGTTTCCTCAGATTTCCGCAGTAAGCGTGTGCCTTCCACATCAGTCACTCTTAACATGAAAGAGACTTGATTTAACTCCTGCCCAGCTGCACGCCCTTGGTCGGTTATGAAGTGGAAGCTTATATGCAATGCATGAGCTTGATCCTGAGAGCCTCACGATTCACAGCTCTCCCCAGAGGGAGTGAAGCCCTGGCTCCTTAGCCTTTGCCGTGCACCATGGCTGTGCCTCCATCTGAGCACATATTTCATGCTGTCTTGTAGAATAATCTGTGGTGTCCATGTTCATTTTTTCAACCAGATTCCAACCTCTCAAGCATATTATTCCCCGCAGCATCTAGGGCGGAGTCCGGCACAGGGTGAGAACGTGTACCAAAAAGCTACGTATACCGCTGTGAGTGAACCAGTTCTGGGGTATCAGAGTTTGGCGATACAGAGGACTGGGAAGACACTGATTCTAGATAAACAGTAATACCTTTTTTATGTAGTAAGTGAAATGTGTAAGGGAATTCTGAAAGAGAGAAAAAGAAAGAGAAAAGGTCAAAATGAAGCCAGAGGGGTGAACATTAAGAACACAAATCTGGAGTTTACCTGAGGGTAAATTTCAACACTAGCACAGGGCTTGGTGGCTAAGTTTCATGAATGCTGCCATCTGGGGGACCAGAACCTGGGAGCTATGCATTAGCACGCACCCTCCAAAAATGTCAGTGAGGTGTCAGGTCAGTAGCACCCCACCCCCAGCTCCAAGAAGTACCAAACACAAATCCTCTCCGAAAAAAGTATCCCTATTTTAGGCTCACATGATTCCTGGAGATTAACTTGAACTAAACAGGACCTCATAACAACAACAACAACAAAAATCACCAGACACAAGGAAATAAGCAGCTATAAATGAATTCAGCAGGAAAAAAAAACCCCATGGGTTCAATAGCTTGATGGTTTCAATATTAGAATGATACTAAGAGAATAGAAAATACATATGAAATTATTGAATAGGTAATTTTTAAAAATTAGCCAGCAACAAGTGACTTACAAAATTATCAGGAAGATTTAAATAAGAATCATACCAGACTTTCAGAAATAAAAAAGAGAAGCATTTACATTTAAAACTCAATTGAAGGGCGCCCGGGTGGCTCAGATGGTTGAGTGTCTGCCTTCGGCTCAGGTCATGGTCCCGGGGTCCTGGGATCGAGTCCCGCATCGGGCTCCCTGCTCAGCAGGAGCCTGCTTCTCCCTCTGCTTCTCTCTCTCTCTCTCTCCCTCCGTCTCTCGTGAATAAATAAAATCTTAAAAAAAATATTAAAAAAATAAAAATAAAACTCAATTGAAACATTGGGTGGCAGAGTATAAAGAACGAAGAAAAAATTAGGGAACTTTGGTCAATATTTAAAAGTCACAAAGCAGTGCACAGAGGGAGAAGTTGGACTGTCTCAGGGGAAGGTTACAAAATCACCTAACTGCATTCTCAGAAGAGGACAATACTCAAGAGGATAATGTCTGATGACTTTCCGTAATTGACGAAAGGCAAAAATCTTCAGAGAGAGGATGAAAAACTCCAATCATCAGCACAGAGAAAAACAAGCTCATATTGTAGTTAAAAAGCAAAATACCAGGGCGCCTGGGTGGCTCAGATGGTTGAGCGTCTGCCTTCCGCTCAGGTCATGATCCTGGGGTCCTGGGATCGAGTCCCACGTCGGGCTCCCTGCTCCGTGGGAGCCTGCTTCTCCCTCTGCTTCTCTCTCTCTCTCTCTCTCTGTCTCTCATGAATAAATAAAATCTTAAAAAAAAAAGCAAAATACCAAAGAAAAAATAAAAGATCACAAAGTATATAGAAAATAAGACAGATCACCTACAGAGAAACGATTAGATATATAACAAGATTCTCCAGAGCAGGCATGAAGACTAGAAGACAATGGAAGGATGCCATCAAAACACAGAGGGCTACAAATGTCAAGCTAAACCGGTGTCCCCAGCAAACTATCCCTTACAAATGAGGATGAAATAAGGACGTGTTTAGAGAAGCAAGTACTAAGAGAGTGTACTCAGGAGACCTTCACTAATGGGAGATGTGTTTTAGGAAATGGAAAAAGCTGCCCAATACAGAAGATCTAAGATGCAAGAAGAAAATGAAAAATAAAATTGGAAAACACATATGTAAATCTAAACAAGTATTGTATAAAATGATAATGATGCTCACATCTGAAATAATGGACAAAAATAGAAGGTAGTTTGGAGGTAGGCGATCAGGATAACAAGAATTTCTAAGTTTCTGTAGTGTTTGGAAAAGCATTTACATAAGATTGATGTTGGACTCTGTGAAGATAACTATATGTAGTAAGATTTCAAGTGTAACCTCTAAAAAAATACACACAGTCTATATCCCGCAAGCAAATGGAAGGAAAAAAATAGATATGAAAATAAACAAATGAACTCAATTTGGAAAGAGAGAGAAAAGAACAGAAAAGTCAAGATATAGAAAAACTATGAAGTAAAATGATAGACATTAATACAAATGATTAATGAAACTAAATGTAAATGAATATGATTTTTCAACTAAGGAATAGAGATCATCAGACTGCCTATATGCTATTCACAAAATAGAGTTTTAAAGTGAGGATATGGGTGATGCCTGGGTGTCTCAGTTGGTTAAGCAGCCAGCTCTTGGTTTCAGCTTAGGTCCTGATCTCATGGGTCATGGGATCTGGCCCTTAGTTGGGCTCCTGCTCAGCAGGGAGTCCGCTTCAGGGTTCTCTCTCTCCCTCTGCCCCTCCTCCCACTCACACACTCTCCCTCTTTCTCTAAAATAAATAAAAATTAAAAAAAAATTTTTTTAAAGAATCAAAGCTGATAAAGTTGAAAGTAAAAGGAGAAACATACAGGAGGTCAACATGAACCAAAGAAAGCAAAATGAGAGCTATTAACTCAGAAAGAAAGGCTTAAGAAATACATATTTTTGCAACAAAGGGTGTCATTGTGGGAAAAAGGTTCATGTCAACAGAAACAGGTAAAATTTCAAAAATTACCTGTACCAAATGGAAACTCAAAATATATCAAACAATAAAATGATTAAACCACAGATGAAAATTAACAAACCCATCATTACAAGGGAACATTTCAGTACATTTATCTCACTTATTGAAAGCTTAAGCTGACAAAAACTTGGTAAATATGTGAACTTTAAATCCACAATCAAATACTTGACTTAAAGGACATTAAGTAGAATGTGTACCCAACAATTTGGTAATATAAAGTCCTCTCAAGCACACATGGAACATTTACGAACAAATGACCACTCAGAAACCATAAAAAAGAAAAAGCACCAACAAATTTCCAATTTAACCATAACACAATCTACATTAGAAAGGACTAAGTTGGGAATGTTAGACTTTTCTCTCAACTCCTTGAAACATAAAACAGACTTCTAAATAACTCATGGTTCAGAACAATTCTAATGGGCATTTTTAAATACTTATAAATAAATGATAGCTTCTGGAAAGCAAGCAGCAGAAGAAAAACAAAACCACAAACTAGAAATTTGGAGAAGGTATTTGCCACCCATATAACCAAAAATGGACTGGTAGTCAGAATACATCAAGAAGGGTTGCTCATCAGTTAAACAAGCACCCAAATGGAAAAAGTCGACAAAGGTACTGAGAAGATACTGCTTCTTTAAAACACAAGAAGTGTTTTAAAGAAGCAGAAACAAGATTCTCAAATAAACTCATGCAAAGAGGTTCAGTCTCATTCACAGTCAGGGAAATGCCAAAACACAATGAGATACCATTTTGTATCCACTAGATGAGCAGAAATTAAGAGACTTGATAATACCAAATGTTGGCAACAGTATGGAAAAAGAATCAACCGCTCAACCAACCAAAGTATGAACTATCACTACTTTGGGATAAAATCTTGCATTATTGTATAAAGTTGAACTTGCAACCAAAATTGGCAGTGCCAGGTATGAGCTGAAGAACCTCGTGCATATGAGACATGCACAGGATCATTTGGAACAGAACGATTGTAGCAAAAATTGAGAAACAGACCACACTGATATGAAGGATGTGGATAAATAAACTGTTTTATCTCAACAGTGGAATACTACTACTATAAAAATGAATGAACTCGGGGCGCCTGGGTGGCTCAGTCGGTTAAGCGTCTGCCTTCGGCTCAGATCATGATCCCAGGGTTCTGGGATCGAGCCCCGCATCGAGCTCCCTGCTCCGCGGGAAGCCTGCTTCTCCCTCTCCCACTCCCCCTGCTTGTGTTCCCTCTCTTGCTGTGTCTCTCTCTGTCAAATAAATAAGATCTTAAAAAAAAAAAAAACTGAATGAACTCTATGCGCAAGAGCATGGGTGAATTTTAGAAACATGCTGAGTGAAAAAGAGTCCATAAAGTCTGAAAAAAATTATTAAGTTCAAACAAAATCAAAGCTAACTATATACTGTAGTAAAAGCTTATGCGTGGTACCTTTAAAGCTATATTTAAAAACACAAGGGGAGCCCCTGGCTGGCTCAGTTGGTAAAGAATGCAATGCTTGATCTCGGGGTCAGGAGTTCAAACCCCACGTTGGGTATAGAGCTTACACACACAGACAAACACACACACACACACACAACCCAAGGAGGCTTGGAGTTGGGGAAGAAAGTGACCATTAATGGATAGTGTGTTTCTTTGGGGCTAATGAAAATGTTCTAAAATTGACTGCTGTGATGACCGCCCTACCATGAATATCCTAAAAAACACTAAATTGTATGCTTTAAATGGTGAAGGGTCAATTATATCTCAATAAAGCTGTTAAAAAAAAAAAGCAAAGCAATGATTAAACACAAAAGTTCAGGAGAGCATTGTCTTTGATAACAGAATGAGATAAGGAGATAGAGACAGGTAATGTCATGGATGTTTCTCCTACTTGTATTCAAGTTTATACTATCCATGTGTGTATTTTTCCAGCACGTATCAAATGTTATGTAAATAAAAAGGCTAGGAAAAACAAGCAAGCAAATCTATATAACTCCCCTAGGGAGACTTTACTTTAAGCTTGCAGGAATGTAGATGAGGTCCTAACAACAGAAATGACCCACACCAGAGTACTTATTTCTGGAATAAGTGAACAAAGTGAAATAAATTCTGAACACTAGAAGCTTGTGGTATAAAAGTTTTCCCATTACAATTAAAAAGTCTAAATATACTTTAGGAACATAAAAAAACACAGGACATTTATATCACCACTTTGCCCTTGGAAGCATTTTTTATTTTTTTTTATTGTTATGTTAATCACCATATATTACCAACATTAGTTTTTGGTGTACTGTTCCATGATTCATTGTTTGTGCATAACACCCAGTGCTCCATGCAGAATGTGCCCTCTTTCATACCCATCACCAGGCTAACCCATCCCCCTACCCTCCTCCCTTCTAGAACCCTCAGTTTGTTTTTCAGAGTCCATCGTCTCTCATGGTTCGTCTCCCCCTCTGACTTACTCCCCTTCATTCTTCCCCTCCTGCTATCTTCTTCTTTTTCTTCTTTCTTAACATATGTTGCATTATTTGTTTCAGAAGTACAGATCTGTGATTCATCAGTCTTGCACAATTCACGGCACTCACCGTAGCACATACCCTCCCCAATGTCTATCACCCAGTCACCCCATCCCTCCCACCCCCCACCACTCCAGCAACACTCGGTTTGTTTTCTGAGATTAAGAATTCCTCATATCAGTGAGGTCATATGATACATGTCTTTCTCTGATTGACTTATTTCACTCAGCATAACACCCTCCAGTTCCATCCACGTCATTGCAAATGGCAAGATCTCATTCCTTTTGATGGCTGCATAATATTCCATTGTGTATATATACCACCTCTTCTTTATCCATTCATCTGTCGATGGACATCTTGGCTCTTTCCACAGTTTGGCTATTGTGGACATTGCTGCTATAAACATTGGGGTGCACGTACCCCTTCGGATCCCTACATTTGTATCTTTGTGGTAAATACCCAGTAGTACAATTGCTGGATCGTAGGGTAGCTCTATTTTCAACTGTTTGAGGAACCTCCATACTGTTCTCCAGAATGGCTGCACCAGCTTGCATTCCCACCAACAGTGTAGGAGGGTTCCCCTTTCTCCGCATCCCTGCCAACATCTGTCGTTTCCTGACTTGTTAATTTTAGCCATTCTGACGGGTGTGAGGTGGCATCTCATGGAGGTTTTGATTTGGATTTCCCTGATGCCGAGCGATGTGGAGCACTTTTTCATGTGTCTGTTGGCCATTTGGATGTCTTCTTTGGAAAAATGTCTGTTCATGTCTTCTGCCCATTTCTTGATTGGATTATTTGTTCTTTGGGTGTTGAGTTTGATAAGTTCTCTATAGATTTTGGATACTAGCCCTTTATCTGATATGTCATTTGCAAATATTTTCTCCCATTCTGTTGGTTGTCTTTTGGTTTTGTGGAGGAAGCATTTTTTAAAGTGAGGCTGACTTGTATAAAACCTCTCTACAAATGTTTCCACTGGTCTTGAAAAAGTAAGTACATGGCTTTAACTTATATTTAAGATTTTTGCAGGTGGCCTCAAGGCATGAAAAAGAGGATTGTACTAACGTGGCCAGAGTTCAGCCATCAATTCTACAGTATTTCACTCGTTTCTACTAAGTATTCTCAAAGAATATTAATTATTTCACAGAAAGAATAAAATTGCAAGTGGTGAGAATTATTATATATAAATTGTATTAGACCAAAACTAGCTTTAAAAGTGATGTCATTCTTGGTGGCTCTGATTTGCATGTCCAGACACTATAGGAAATGTTGCTTCTAAAGAGTGTCATATGAGGAGCCCCTGGATCTCAAACACACCCATTTAGAGGAATACTGTACCTATGATATAGTTCTTTCAGATACATATACAGAGAGAGAAAGAGAGAGAGAGAGAGAGATGAATGCCCTGCCTATGTAAACAAAATCACACATTATTCTATCTCTGGGGGCAGGAAGAAAATATCTATATGTATAATATATATTGTCTCTACCCACCTACCTACCTACCTATCTGTAGCTCAAACCTCTATCCCAGGCCTCCAAAATTAAATAAAACACACACACACACACCTCCAGCAATAGCAAAGATCAAGGAATAAAGCCCCTGTGACCAAACACAAGGTCCCATACCTTCCCTGTCAATGCCATGCCATATCTAAGGGCTTACCCCTATCTGATCCTTCTCCTAAAGTAATTCCTTAATGGTACCACATGTCTATATAAATAAGATACAAAAGCTATTTCAGATACCATTTACACGCATTGTTTCATTAGATATTTACCAGAGCCCTGGGAGGTATGAAAGGGAGAGTTGATTATTTCCATTTACAGATGACGACACGGAGTCACAGAGACCTTAATGAACTCACAAGGATCTCTTTTAATCAAACCTATAAAGCTGCGAATTTTATTAAACTTCTCTAAGCCTTAATTTCCTCATCTGAAAAATGGCGATAAGAATAGTGCCTATCCTGGGGCGCCTGGCTGAATCAGTTGGTAGAACATGCGACTCTTGATCTCAGTCGGGGTCATGAGTTCAAGCCCAACTTCTAGGCGTAGAGCTTATTTTAAAAAATAAAGGGTAGTACCTAGCTTATGGGGTTGTTATGAAAATTAAACATTAATATCTGTGAAGGGCTTGGAATGAGGCAGACATGTAATAGATGCTATATGTTAACTATTACTTTTATTAAGCAGGTTCCAGAATCACTGCTATTTTTATTATATCTTGCTAACACCTATAGGTTGCCTGGTTCCCATTTGCAACTGGCAGAAATGTGACCCAGACCCAGTTCTGAATAATAATAGACTGTTATTGCAGGGAGGACATCATGGAGCTCTTTATGGTCCAACCTCGCACTGCAGAGCCCCAGCCCCAGGAAAGATCAGAGCACATGGCTAGTTAGCTATAGAACTGGTTAGCAACCAATCTCCCAGTTTTCAATCTTTAATCTTTTCCTACCAACTAAGAGAACTAGCCCAATGTCTCTAGAATCCCTTCCTTACTCCTGAAATTTGGTCTTATCCTTATTACCTCTGATTGTATTCTCCATAAAACCATTTTGCTTCCTCTGATCTAATAGCCTGGTCTTCAGGTGATCTAACCCATCTGGTCAAGCACTGGCTTGGCAGTTTGCCCATCTAAACTGCTATCTGTCTTCACCTGTGTAAATGTCCATACTGCACACATTTGTTGGATACAAGGATGTCCAGGTAGAAGACTGAACAAGAGTGGCTTTTCCTATCAGTGCTGGAATCGTACCTTAAAGATACGGAAATAAACATGGACTTTGTAAAATTTTTACTTACAAAGACATGACTACCAAATTCTTTTCATGTCCACATATTTTTTAAGTGCCAGGCGAAATATTCTTAAATTGATTTATATTACTAAATTCTATGGTGTCACTTGAGAACCTCCAGCAGAGTCTGTAAGCCCCAAGCCTTGACAAACTCTCTCACTTGTCAAGGTACCTTAAGTTCCACACAAAAAGATTCAACTTTTTTCTCAAAGGCAGTTCTGTCTTCCAGAGTCCCTGATTAAAGTGCAAATGCCCTTCAAAAAGCAACAGTCTCAAGCAGCAATTCGGCAAGATGAACTGTCAGTTGGGCTGAAGTTCATGGTCTGTAGGGATGTGATTCAAGGTAGGGCTGGGGATGTCCCCACGAGTAGAGGAAGAACAGACTCATATTCAGCTAGAGGGCAGGATCCCTGGAGACACTGTGCGGAGGAATAAGATCAAGCCAAACCACACTTCTGCCACTTCCTATTTTGGAAGGGGAGGTTAGAGAATTAGATGTGTTTATGGAGGAAGCAGAAGACAACTCTGTGGCAAATCACCAGGAACTAGAGTCACAGGTCACCAAGCCAAATGGCTTCAGCACCATGAGGTTGAGGCTGACATCTAAAAAAAACATGCTAAAGTGGAACAAAAGCTTTATGGCCTGTATTATTGGACACAATATTTCTAGAATAATCAATTAGATATCTCTACGAGCTAGGAGAGGGAACCATATGGATGAGAAAGTTTCCCCACTGCTACTTGCTACATGTCTAGACCGCCTGAAGCAATGCAATGTACATCTTAACATCCAGGCTGAGAGATGTTTTAATATTTATCTTTCCTAACTATAAAGGTGATACGCTTTCATCTTGGCAAATGGGGAAATTGAAAATGACAATAAAATACCATTTCTTATTCATCAGGTAGGAAAAAAAGCCAAAAAGCCCAATAATCTCCAATGTTAGCCAGGATGCAGTGAAATAGAAACTTTTATAGGCTGCCAAAAAGAATCTATTTTGGCAAAAAAAATACCCCATTTTGGCAAGACCTCATAAAGCTAAAGATGCACGTACCCTGTAATCCAGAAACTCTGCCAGTAGGTATCCACCCTAGAGAAACAATCACACTTTTACACCCCAAAACCGGCACAACGGTGTATGGTGGAGCACTTTTTCAATAGTAAAATAGTGAAAATAATCAATCTGTTTCTCAGTAAAGTGTGGAACAGGATATTACATTCAAAATATCTACAAGTATCAACATAGATAAATATCAAAAGTACCTCATCAAATTTTTTAAAAAGCAAGTTACAAAAGGCTATGTACAGTATGATACCACTTAGTTTTAATATTAACACACAATGTATATATTGTTTAGGATATAGACATATGTGGTAAAAAAAAAAAAATGCAAGACAGGGGCGCCTGAGTGGCTCAGTCGTTAAGCGTCTGCCTTCGGCTCAGGTCATGGTCTCAGGGTCCTGGGATCGAGCCCCGCATCGGGCTCCCTGCTCCGCGGAAAGCCTGCTTCTCCCTCTCCCACTCCCCCTGCTTGTGTTCCCTCTGTCGCTGTGTCTCTGTCAAATAAATGAATAAAATCTTAAAAAAAAAAATGCAAGACATATGTGAGAAGGATACACAGTACAGTAAATGGATTAACAGGCTTCCAGGGAAAGAAAAACTAAAATAATAGTGGTTTAAGGGGCGCCTACGTGGCTCAGTCGGTTAAGCATCCAACTCTCGGTTTCAGCTCAGGTACATGAGCTCAGGATCCTGGGATCGAGCCCCACCTTGGGCTCCATACTCAGCACAGAGTCTGCTACTCCCTCCGCCTCCGCCCCTCTCCCCACTCCTGCTCTCTCCCTCCCTCTCTCTCAAATAAATAAAAATTTTTTTTAAGATTTTATTTATTTATTTGGCAGAGAGAGAGAGAGAGAGCACGAGTAGGGGGAGGGGCAGAGGGAGAATCAGACTCCCCACTGAGCAGGGAGCCCGATGTGGGACTCCATCCAGGACCCAGGATCACGACCTGAGTTGAAGGCAGTCACTTAACCAACTGAGCTACCCAGGCACTCTTAAATAAAATTTTAAAAATAAAATAATAGTGCCTTAAATAAATTAGAATTTCATTTGTTTGTTAAATTGAAGTCCAGGTAAGCTGCTTAGAGTTGTAATGGCAACTCAGTGAGTGGAAGAAATCAGGGCTCTTCTAACAAACAGCTCCACCTTTCTTTTTCTTTTCTTTCTTTCTTTCTTTCTTTCTTTCTTTCTTTCTTTCTTTCTTTCTTTCTTTCTTTCTTTCTTTTTTCTTTCTTTTTTCTTTCTTTCTTTCTTTCTTTCTTTCTTTCTTTCTTTCTTTCTTTCTCCTTTCTTTCTTTCTTTCTTTCTTTCTTTCTTTCTTTCTTTTCTTTCTTTCTTTTTCTTCCTTTTTCTTTCTCCTTTCTTCCTTTCTTCCTTTCTTTCTTTCTTTCTTTCTTTTCTTTTTCTTTCTTTCTTTCTTTCTTTTTTCTTTCTTTCTTTCTTTCTTTCTTTCTTTCTTTCTTTCTTTCTTTCTCCTTTCTTTCTTTCTTTCTTTCTTTCTTTCTTTCTTTCTTTCTTTTTCTTCCTTTTTCTTTCTCCTTTCTTCCTTTCTTTCTTCCTTTCTTTCTTTCTTTCTTTCTTTCTTTCTTTCTTTTTTCTTTCTTTTTTCTTTCTTTCTTTCTTTCTTTCTTTCTTTCTTTCTTTCTTTCTTTCTTTCTTTCTTTCTCCTTTCTTTCTTTCTTTCTTTCTTTCTTTCTTTCTTTCTTTCTTTCTTTTTCTTCCTTTTTCTTTCTCCTTTCTTCCTTTCTTCCTTTCTTTCTTTCTTTCTTTCTTTCTTTCTTTCTTTCTTTTCTTTTTCTTTCTTTCTTTCTTTCTTTTTTCTTTCTTTCTTTCTTTCTTTCTTTCTTTCTTTCTTTCTTTCTCCTTTCTTTCTTTCTTTCTTTCTTTCTTTCTTTTTCTTCCTTTTTCTTTCTCCTTTCTTCCTTTCTTTCTTTCTTTCTTTCTTTCTTTCTTTCTTTCTTTTTTCTTTCTTTTTTCTTTCTTTCTTTCTTTCTTTCTTTCTTTCTTTCTTTCTTTCTTTCTCCTTTCTTTCTTTCTTTCTTTCTTTCTTTCTTTCTTTCTTTCTTTCTTTCTTTCTTTTTCTTCCTTTTTCTTTCTCCTTTCTTCCTTTCTTCCTTTCTTTCTTTCTTTCTTTCTTTCTTTCTTTCTTTCTTTCTTTCTTTTCTTTTTCTTTCTTTCTTTCTTTCTTTTTTCTTTCTTTCTTTCTTTCTTTCTTTCTTTCTTTCTTTCTTTCTTTCTTTCTCCTTTCTTTCTTTCTTTCTTTCTTTCTTTCTTTCTTTCTTTTTCTTCCTTTTTCTTTCTCCTTTCTTCCTTTCTTTCTTTCTTTCTTTCTTTCTTTCTTTCTTTCTTTCTTTCTAAGATTTTATTTACTTATTTGACAGAGAGAGAGAGCACAAGCAGGGGGAACAGCAGAGGGAGAGGGAGAAGCAGGCTCTCTGCTGAGCAGGGAGCCTGATGTGGGACTCGATCCCAGGGATCATAACCTGAGCCGAAGGCAGATGCTTAACCATCTGAGCCACCCAGGCACCCAGCTCCACCTTTCTTAACACACAACTTTCACCTGGTGGCCCATGACTGCTTCTATCATAATGGCCACATTCTAGGTAGCATGAGGGGGTGGGAGGGGGGGTTAAGAGGGGGGGAGGACAGGCCCCCGTTTCCCTTAAGAATTCTGCCGGGAAGTTGTGCACCTAACTTCTGCTTTAAATCCAGTGGCCAAAATTTAGTCACATGGCAATATCTGAGAAACACAGTGTTTATTTTAAGCAAACATGTGCGGAACTAAAAATCAGAGGTTACTTCTGCAAGGTGGGGGAGAGATGGCGGGGGTGGGGTGGACCAAGGCTGTTATGCGTGATGTCGACTTCCTTGCATGTTTTAAGGAGAGATTTGAAGCAAATACGACATGTTGTTAGCAACTGCTTAATCTTTGTGATGAGTACGTATCAGTTCCATGATTTTCTTAACTTTTCTGTTTCTTTGAAACTTTCATGATTTAAAATGTTTTAAGGAAAGTGTAGAAAATACAGAAAAAGAGTAAAGAAGAAAAACCACTGGTCATAGTTCTCCAGACACATATACGTATCCATATATGTTAAACACCAGCATGAACATTTTGGTGGCCGGCCCTTAGATCTCTCCCCGTACACGTTTTTACACAATTGTGCCTTAAAACTTACATAGCTTGCAACCTCCTTTCTAATTCATTGTGTCATAAGCATTTCTGTGTCTTTTAAAATTCTTATAAAATATAATAATGACTGCCACGTCATCTATCATGAGGATATGTCATAATTTAATTAACCCCTTGCGTTGAACATAGGAAACTTCAAATGAATTTTATATTTATGCATTTTAAATGTACATATTCTAACTTGCGTTGCTGTGTCTCCAGATATTGCTCATTTCAAGGTAAAAATAATTCTTGATGTCCCTGTTCATTTGCATTTCTAATTCACTGTAGAAGTGATTTTTGTTTTCCTAAGAGATTGTGGTTTCCTAGCATTCCTGTTCAGGAAGTATCTATTCCAGACAAAGTCTTTGGACCAAATTTCTGAGCATCACCTGAAATCCCCTAAGACCCAGCTCTTCCTGCATATTTTCCTGACTCTCACAGAACTTTCACTGATTTCCTGAGAGTCTCATGTTCAAGAGGAGTCCACATATATCAAAGAGATGCACATCAAGGATGCTGGTCCCCTGGGATGAGTAAGAGCCCGCAACACTCTGTACTTCTGCACTGGACCAGCCTGATCCCACGAGACCACCATCACAGATGAAACAGGCTCTGAAAGCCATATTTTGGTACACTTGGTGAATGTGGTATAGGTGATCATTTTTTTTAATGCTACCTTTGATTCTATCCATGAAAAGAATGATTCCCTTCTTCTCTCTTACTCTCTCATCCACTTTTAGTGACATTTCATGTAGACCATGCATAAAAGATACCTTCTGGAACCTCTCTAATGGACTGTGCTTTGTCACACATGCTTCCAAAGAGACTTTCGAACCCCGTCTAGATCCTTATCACCGTGAACTAGATTCTGGTGATGCAGTTTCAACCTGAGTCTAAAAGATAGCCTGACTACAAATCATAAAACGATCTATTCAAGGAAAGACTTTCCAAATGCAACCCCCCAAACTGATGAAGTCACTCATTCAAAAAATAGTTGCTGGGGACTCAGTGTGCTCCTGAAATGCACAGACTAAATGTGGGAGGTCAATTAGGTAAGTACACAATTAAGACAGTGTAACACATAAGTAAGCAGAATAGAAGGTGTTAAGGGAGTATTAAATTGAGTGAATGTGTGAGTGTGTGTGTGTGTGTGTGTGTGTGTGTGTGTGTGTAAAACACAGACCTGACCCTTTTCTCTGGTGCATATACTATTAATCACTTCCATTAAAAGAAACACATTGACTCACAAGTTCTACCCAGTAATTCCATGGGAGCCTGTATCCCACTCAGGAACCTCCCTTCTCCTTCTGGGTCCTTTCCCAAATATTCGTAACTGGCATTCCATCCTCATCATTGTATTCTTCATTTTAAGGTAAAAAACAATTTTTGGTGTCCCCATTCATTAATAGTTATAACTGAGGGCACCTGTGTAGATTCTAACCACACGTCCCTCACAACCCCATTCTTGGGGGCTCATCTTCCATGAGGCCTTTTCTGGTCATGTGGCAGCCCCGATCTGCTCCATCTTACCACTACCATTCCCCCAGGACTGACCCCAGAAGCTTCAAGAAGGATTCTACAATAAGATTTCTACACTAACAGATTGGATCAATTCAGATCATGTTCAAGTTACCTTTACCCAGGTGTTTGTTTTGTTTTGTTTCGTTTTTTATGGACATTGTAGATGAAGCCCATTGTAAAGACTCAATAAATATTTGTTGAGTGAAAGAACAAATAAATCAATTCCTGTGCTTCTAGATTCCCCTTAGCAGAGTGCTGAGCACATAGTTTTCAATAAATTGTCAATTGATTTCCTTCTGTGTTACAAAATTATGAATGTATCAACAGATTTTTTTTAAACTGGGTATCCTTTTTCTAGTGATTTAGCTTGGCATTTTGTACTTAATTTACCTTCAATTAGATATGAAATGTTTGGCAGCACCTTTTCAGAAGGGGTACAGAGATCTACCTCCCAATTTTGAGATGAGAGATATAAAAATTTTTTTAAAAAGAATCTTTAGTCAAGTCCAAGGTTCTCAGATGGCTGGCTAACTCACGGCAGGACCCACACTACTGGAGCCCAATCCCTCTAAAGAATGCAAAAAGATCCTTCAGTGTGTCACCTGATGGTCACTTTCCTTAGGCACAGGTGCAGCACATTACAGGGTACCCAAAGGATAAGATAAAGTCCCCCAGGATGCATCCACATGAAGATCTACCATCACATATTCTTCACTTCCTTACCTAACAGGCTGAATGGTGTCTCCTCAAAATTCATGCACTGAAGTCCCAGCCCCCAATACCTTAGAACGTGTCTGTATCTGGTGATAGACTGCAATGTAATTCAGTTGAAGTGAAGCCATTAAAGTGGATCCTAATCCAGTATGACTGGTGTCCTTATAAGAAGAAAGGAGGTTGGGACAGAGACAGGTACACACAAAGGGGAAAGACCAGGTGAAAACCGAGGAAGAAGAGAGCCATCTACAATCCAAGGAGAGAGGCTCAGAAAACAACAACAATAACAAAACAAACAAAAAACCACCACCAACACCACCTCAGTCTTCTAGCCTCCGGAACTGTGCAGGAAATGAATTTCTGTTGTTTAAGCCACCCAGCACGTGGTACTTTGTTAGGGCTGCTCTTCTGAACTAATACATCTCCCATGGAAACCCTCCATCTGAACTTTGAGTGCTCTGCCTGGTTATCCATATTACAATCATGGACACTTGCCAGTGGGGCTTAAAAATGGTATACCAGCGACCCGGAGACGGACATAGCCACCCATATCAGCTCAACTGCTCCCTGCCCGTGGAGAGCAGTGTTGGACAGCGACCCTCCCCAGACCCCGCCCCTCATTCTCCATCACTCCCCCTTCCCGTTTATGTCTGCCGTGTAAGGGGCAACCTGTCATTATCTTGTTTATTGTCTGTCTTCTCTAACAAGAATGGAAGCTCCATCAGGGCAGGGGTCCTTTTGGTATCCCTAGTACCAAGCACAATGCGTGCCACAGAGGAAAAGATGTTTATTGAATGAGTCTATGATCTGTTTTTTGAATCCTGTCAGTGGGTACAAGCTCCATTTGTGACCCATTAACCCCATCATAACTTGTTCTGTTTTTTTTTGTTTTTTTCTTTTTTATTTCAATGCACTGAGCTCTGGAATTCCAGCGGAGAAACCTGGAGCTGACTTCTGCAAAGGAAGTTGAAGTGCAAGCCAGAGATTCGTTCAAGGTGCACTCGTCCGCCTGACAGCAACCGTTCATGCTATTTTAAATGATGAAGGCCGGGCAAGGGAGGTGAGCAGGATGCGAAATCCATCAGAAGAATGATTCAGCATTCAGAGTGTTAAAAATGAAGCATGTGTTATAAATAATAAAACACACCCAACTGTGCATATTAAGTTGTAATTCGATCTCTGGCTTCTTCTGACATTGATAAACCACTCCAAGCCTCCTTCTTGGGGTTTCTGACTCCACGAGTTACTAACCCCTCTCAATGGAATTTCTACCTTATCATTATTATTATTATTATTATTATTATTATTATTATTAGGTACCATCAGGTCTATATTCTGCACGTATGAAAAACAGGGGACGGAATGAACTGGACAATGCCAGATTTTGCTGGAAATGATGCTGAGCCCGTCATGAAGAGACAAAACACATACTTGTAAATGGGGCACTGAGGGGCAGTTGGAGCAAGTGAAGTTGCTAGATTCCGGGCTCTATCAGTAAATTCAGGGAAGTGCAACAGAGCAGTGAAGAGCTCCTATCAGATGTCAAGCGTTCAGGTCCTGGAGCTCCAGCTGTCTCTACCCTGGGCTGACCTAGAACAACACTCACTCTCCAGGAGCAACTGCATCCTCCAGGTGGCCAGAGGACGGCCAGAGGGCCGTGGGCTGCTCTGTGTGCCAGGGAGCAGCATTCCCATCTCCAGCGCAAAACAACGCTACCAGCAGAAATGTCCTCTTAAGGCTTCTTGCCATCTGATCAAGAGGCTTCACTGGACTTCTCTTTGGAAAGCAAGTCTTGCTGCTCCATTTGCCATCAAGGCTTTCAGTCCCAGCTAAGGGCCATGCCTGGGATCTGATCTGGGAAGGGCATCTCCAGGGGCTTGGAGAATAAACATGAGCTCACTCCTGCACCTATTCACCACTTGGGGGGCTCCCAAGTCCCCTCCTCCTCCATAGCAGGTTTATTCCCTTGGGGGCAATAGGGCGGCTGCTGAAGCTACTGAATGTGCTAGGCCGTTCTGCCCCAAAGCACTTAGCTAAATCAGAGGAAAGGAATCTACGCCGCCTAAAAATAGCAATGGAGCATTGATTTTTTTTTTTTCCTCACTTCTTTCGACACCCTGCTCCCCTCCCCACCAGTCACTTTCACTTCAGCACGTTTCCCCCTGAAATCAAGTGAAGGAAGGTTGAGGAGAAGTGGAGGGTCAGGAGTTAAAGCGGGAAAGAAAGAGCGAGAACAGAGAAGGGAAGGGGACAGAGAGACACAATCACGGACGGGAACCCCCCACAGGACAAGACACACATTTCTTATCACTCGGGCCAGTGGGAGGTGGCTGCTCACCCCCACAGGGGCTCCTGACATTCACAAGATGGTCTTGCTGAAGACGAAGCAACCAGAGCATCCCGAAATGGACATCCTGGATGTTCAAGGTCAGTCTGCGCCCCTCATGCCGCAACAGCAGGAAAATCACTCACTTCTTCCTTGGAGTTGTCTCCTTTTCAAAAGACATTCACCAAGAACAGGGTGTGGACGTACACACACACGACTCCTATCAACAGTTTATCCCTGAGGGATGGGGTGCGAGTTCGAAGGAGACACTCTATTGACTTGAGACCTTTTTATTAAAAAGCATTAGGATCATAAGCAGTTTTTACTTCCTTTCATAGTTTCCAAATTTTCCATAAGAAATCACATGCTTACGTAATTTTTAAATTTAAAAAAAAAAATTCTTGTACAAGGAGAAAGAGGCTTTCCCAGGCATGATCATACTTAATACTCTCAACAGCCCAGTGAGGTGAACAGGGAGGACGTGGCTGAGGATTCAGGGTCACTGGAACTTGGGTTATTATCCCTCTTCCCCCAGCTACCAGAGGTGAAAACTGAGCAAGCGATTTGACCCACGCCACAGACATAATTGGATAATAAAACCCAATATTCCTAGGAGAATTATAGCAAATGCAACATATTAACCCTTATAATAATGCTTGGCACATGATAAGCACCCAGTAATTAGAAGGTACCGTCATTATAATAATAATTATTATTAAAGAAGTTAGGAGATACACCCAGGACCATACAGCAACACAGCTAACAGCAGCCTAAGCCAAAACCAGAACTGAGTCAATTTAACCCACATTCCAAGGGATTAAACAGGACCCATCCGCATCACCCACACTCAAGAGTGTCAGACTGGAACAGCACTTCCAGAACCTTCTCTGGAATCAGTCTCAGAGGAAAACCTCTGTGAGATGTGTACAGCGGGGGACATGGGTCTACCCAGCCCTGGATGCTTCCCAATCCAACCCACAGATGTTTGGGAACAAAGAATGTTACCAAAATAATGCTTGGAAGAAATACTCTTTGTGCCTGGTGGGCATGTCCAGAGACGAAGTTTTGAAGGAAAAAAACTAAACGTTTATGTGGATAAACCTAAAACTGACCTCTTGCAGATTTCAAAAAGAATTTTTAGTTGCCCATATAGGGAGACAGCAACAGAAAAGTAGTCTGAATATTCCTCAAGCCTGGTCTCTGAGCCAGTATCAAAGCAATTCCAAAATTATTTCAATGCACTTTAGGGCCTCCCTCAACACTTTCATTGGAGACAACATGATTGACTTCCAATCTCTTTTAAACACGCGTTACACCATTTAGATTGAAGCCTGAACAATATTTCAGGTTCTCCAGGTGTTTCTGTTCTGTCCTGGAAAGGCCTGGAAAGAGGGGTCACTTCGATTCTGCCTGAAACCAGCAGTGAGGCATCACAGAGACCCGAAGCCCATGGATGGGGAGGTAGGGTCTGGCCACGGTGGGGGACAAATATGATCCAGTGGTCTCATTCATTGCGGGCCAGTGATGACCCCTGATCTTTGCCTGGTGCTGTGCACTTTCAAAGTGCATTCCGGTACACTCGTCCACCAGCCTCTCAACAATCTAATAAAAAACAAACATTATTAGCCCCATTTTTCAGCCCTAGAAACTGAAGGCTCAGCAAACAGAAGCGCCGTTCTCAAGGCCATAAGGCGAGGAAAGAGAAACACAGCTTGAACTCTGTAGCTGGTCTGCTCTCCACTACACCTCAGATGCTGCTTGCACCTCTCGTTCCAAAAGGAAGAGCATTCCATTCGATCTCTCCACCATCCCTGCCATTTGTCTAGACAGTCTCCCCTCCGAAACCACTAAAGCTCAGACCACAGCAAGCAAGCCACCGCGCAATCACCCGATGCCCGCTGGAGTCCTGACAACGTTGACAAAGTCCTTGGCAGGCCCTTCTATTTCCGTGATCAATGGCACTGTGGCCCGAACCAGAGCGGTCGGTGCTGATCTCTGCCGTGAAAATATGCTCACAGTGTACACAGGCGTTTATATTCCAAGCACAGAGGATGAAATAATTCTGCACCGTGTCCATTTTTGTGCTGTGAAGGCATACGGTTGCTTTGCAAGCAAAACAGTAGATCTTTCATTTGCCAGTGACATTCCACAAAGTGCTTATAATTCAGTGTTAGCTTATCAGCCAGCCAATCTCCCACTCTAGGGAATGTGTCAGCCATCAAAAAGGAGTGGAGGAGGTGTGCTGCATCGTAATGGCTTTCATTTCATCAGACTTACTTTCTTAAGGGCATTTAATCAATGAGGACAAGGAGTAGGCAGATTTTTAAATAAATGTGTCACTTTAGGTTAATCCACAGCACGGCTGAATGTATTTGTTTATGCTACACCCAAATATGTCTCTCCGTGGCTCAGCAGAATTGATAATCTGTAAATCAAAACACGTTACAAGTAGTTTCAAACTATCCCCCCAAGGAACAGCTTTATTTGACCTGCCGCAGTGGGAGATGTCCCGGAAGTTTCAGGGACGAGTGTGGTGAATGTCAGGACTGCGCAGCATTCTTGACTCAATTGCCACTTCCATTGACAACAAAGCTTCTGATTCTTTCATTTTCCTTTCTTTCATTAACCAGGTGAATAATGTGCTAAAAAAAAAAAAAATGCATTTGGGATGACAAAGGAGCCGGCAAAAGGATGGCAAGATGGAAAGTGAGGAAGGCTGCAGGAATTTTAATTTATTCTTGGGGCTATTATTAAATGCAGGAGTGACTAAAAATTAAAAGGAAACCAGAATGCTCCTGATGAGGCGTGCATCACTCCGCACTGATTATGCCCAGATACCGGCTTCTGTTTATTCTCTCTGCTTTTTGCATCCGTAATGTGGCCCAGACAAACAGATGAGCTGTAATTGCATCAATGCAGGTCCCGTGTCAAATAGAAATTTCTTCTGCCATCCATTATCAGCTATCTGAACTGTCAAAATATGATTGTCACATCTGCTGGAAGTGTATTGGCCCGCTTGTGATGGGAATGCGGTTTCGGTATTTTACATTGATTTTCTTAATGCTGGCCATAAGCGTGCCCGTGTGCAGGCTCGTGGATCTTTCCAGCTCTTTCAACAAAGCTTGACCTGTGTTGACATTTGTCCCTAGGCAGCAACATCCATTCAGAGGAGGATCTCTGCTGAGGCTTTTGTTGGAAACACTTAAATCATCTTTTCTTTCTTTCTCTTTCTTTCTTTCTCTTTCTTTCTTTCTTTCTTTCTTTCTTTCTTTCTTTCTTTCTTTCTTTCTTTCTTTCTTTCTTTTCTTTCTTTCTCTCTCTCTCTCTCTTTCTTTCTTAAACAGAGAGTGTTTACCAAATAAGATTGAGACTGTACGATCCTTTTGACACAGTAGCTAACAAAAGTTATTAATATTCTGTGGGCTTCAGAGCAAGAATCTATTTAATGGTTGCAAGAATCATGCGAATCCCAGGCACAGCCTTAACTACAGCTTTTTACAGATAGAAAAGGATATCCAGATCAGTGTGTGTGTGTGTGTGTGCGTGTGCGTGTGCATGTGTGTGTGTGACATTGCAGAGGACAGTGGAGGCTGATAAAAGCTCACTGTATGATGTCTCTTCCCCCATTTCTTTACAGACAGCCAAGGAAGAAGCTGGCTTTCTTGAACTTGGGAAGTCATTAAGCTGCCAGGGCTTGTGAATGAACATCAGAAGAATAGATGTTGCTCTTCATTTCATTTTATATTACAGAAAAGAGTGACATTTAAATAATGACGCATAATCTCTCCCCTGGCCCGGCAAGGGCTGCCTCGGCTACCACAGGGTGCCAGGACCTCGGAGTTTCTAAGGACGCTCGGGAAGAGGACCCCAGCCCGAAGTGCACCTATAAACATACATAATAGCCAATTTACAACAGAGTCAAGTCAGAATGGATATTCATGTGCCAGCTTGTAGTACAATTCAGCCCTCCATTCTGAGACAAATTAAATTCATTCTTGTGCATCCTGGTGGTAATATACAATTAGCTTGCAGAAAACGGGAATGTATTTTCCTAACGTATAGGAGCCTTTCGAAATTTCAAGGATAACCTCCCCCGTCCCCTTGAATGTCATCTTTAAGTGTGTATCTCCAAAGTTACATAAATCAAACCATTTGGTAAACTGTGTGGTAACCTTTTTAAATATAGCTCCCTGTTAGCTTTAACATCATTATATCCCATTGTGATGAAAATGGACTTTCTGTATCCAGTGATAATTCTGCATGCAATTATCCAGGCTTTTCTCAGACTCTAGAGAAATCTAAGCTAATTGCTTTGGGACTTTTCCTACATTTCCATAAATTCTTTGTTAATTTTTCATGAGAAACTCTTATTGCAGTTGGCCCTTAAAGTTCCCATTGTATCCAATAATGTAAAGAAGTCATTATAAAAACAGGAAGATTTGCTGGTGTCCCCGCCTGAGCTAGGCTTCTTTTGATCCCTGTGTATTCTCAGGTGAGATAGGTTCTTTTTTTCTTCTTTTCTTTCTTTCTTTCTTTTTTTTTATACAAGCTTTTCTTCATTTGAGTTTACTCAAAGCCAATCTAAAAGAGGTTCTATGTGGTGCACGACCTTGTCATTATAGGACATGAATTGAGTTTGCTTTATCTGACAGTTGGCTCTGGAATTGCTTTTATGCCTACTCATCAACCCCAGAGACAAAGAACTCTGTTTTAAGTGATAGAGGAGCAACCGAATGAGCCAAGTTTCCCAGGGAATGCTCTGAAATTACCTTAGATGTTTCATTTGATTTATTGATTGCTTCAAACCCAGAGTCACAATTTCTGTGGCTTCCAATAAGCACTACCTAAGGACACCTCAAACACATTGCAGAGATTTTCAGGGGTTTTTCAGCCTGATTGTCTCCTGTGAGCTCCTTTGGGTACAAGAGCACACTGTCTGGCACCACGAATGCAACCTGGGGACACCAACCAGGTGTGCAAAACACCAGCAAAATGAGAACACGGAAAAGCCAAGACACAAAGAGCCAGAAAGAAAAGTTTGGCTTTGGGTAATTTATCCAACATTAGGTGTCCAAAAATCTAAAATGAAGCTCTTTTAACTTCAAATAAGTTACCCTAACCTTGTCATTGTCATGGGCCGTGAAAGGTCGGGGTCTTTGGGGCGCCTGGGTGGCTCAGTCGGTTAAGTGTCTGCCTTTGGCTCAGGTTATGATCCCAGGGTCCTGGGATCGAGCCCCACATCGGGCTCCCTGCTTGGCGGGAAGCCTGCTTCTCCCTCTCCCACTCCCCCTGCTTGTGTTCCGTCTCTCACTGTCTCTCTCTCTGTCAAATAAATAAAATCTTGAAAGAAGAAAGAAAGAAAGAAAGAAAGAAAGAAAGAAAGAAAGAAAGAAAGAAAGAAAGAAAGAAAGAAAGAAAGAAAGAAAGAAAGAAAGGAAGAAAGAAAGGAAGAAAGAAAGGAAGGTAGGTAGGTCGGGGTCTTTATGGGAAGGCAGCGAGCATCAGGAAAGTGACTTGCCACTCTCAGCCCACCTTGAACTCCAGGTTGGAGGCTTCGGATGGCTGACTTCTAAGAAAAGCTCCTACGTTCCCTGCAGTTCATAAACTCTTCTTGAACGTTATGTAAAGGAAGTTGGCTATCTTTAAGGCAAACCAGAGAGTGGCTAGACTACCTTTTACTTGGGCACGCCTGCAATGAGCATAGCCCTGGCCCTCCCAGATGCAACCTCAGGGCTGACCTTCCATACTGTGCACTGAACTAACTCTCCTTGCCATGGGCTCTGGGTTATCCCCACGGAGTGATAAAAGCTCCCATGGGAAAACTGTCCATTTGCAAACATGCTCATTTATCAGCAAGTGACCAAGCGGACCTTCTCCAAGCACTGAAACCCACTGGGAGTCACTCAAGCTATCTCTCTAGGGAAACAGAATCAACAAACTTGTAAAATTAAACTTAACTAGGAGGCGCCTGGGTGGCTCAGTCGGTTAAGCATCTGCCTTCGGCTCAGGTCATGATCCTGGGGTCCTGGGATCGAGCCCCACGTCGGGCTCCCGGCTCAGCGGGGAGCCTGCTTCTTCCTCTCGCTCTCCCTCTGCATCCTCCCCCCGGCTTGTGCTCTCTCTCTCAAATAAATACATAAAATCTTTTTTTAAAAAATAAACTTAACATTAAACAAAATTAGACCTTCTGCCTTCCAAAGTCATAAAAGGAAAGTTCTCAAAGCCAGATTGATGTCTCTCAGGAGCCTGACCAGGGGTGACTATTTACCTCAGGAGGCAGTTCAGTAAATGTGTATTGAGTGGAATCTAAAAGAGCAGTGGCATTTGGAATATTCTAAGTGTGTTCTCAGGGTATCTGAACACTCAATTCAGTTGAGGAACCCTAAACACTGTACTTCCTCTCTCGGGGGGAGACTATCACGTGCTACTGAAGATGTTCTAGCTTCTCTCAACTGCTAAGACACAGACAGCGCTTCAACCACACTTCCTTCCAAATTACAACTTGTGACTCAGTCCTCTCTTAGCCTTCGTCACACTGGCATTTTAGCTCATTCCAAGAGTTTTGTTAACTTTTTCTTTCTGGAATGGCTGCCTTGGCTGCAGAAATGGACATCCACCATATAAGGCAACAATGAGAGCATTGTGTCATCTAAGGAAGTGACTCAAAGAGCAAAGCCAGGCTCTGAGGAAGTCACTATTATTTGGGATTTATATTCGAAAACCCAAAACTATATGAGTTTGGAAGTGTCCTAAGTCAAAAATAAGGAAAGGTGGTTACTGAACGCAAAGATTTTTTTTTTTCCCCTAACAATGAAATTCCTCTGGAGCAGTTGCTTGCCCGTCAACATTCCCTCATGTAGTGCTCCGAACAATAGGATTTAAGAAGCATAATCCCACTCAATTCCCTTCAAGGAGGACGAAGAGATGCGGCCCTTAGTGAAGACCCTGACCAGCAAGATCATGACCCTCAAGGTCAAACCCAAGGACACCATCGAGAAAATCAAAGCAAAAACCCAAGACGAGGAAGGAATCCCACCTCTTTGGCAGCACCTGATTTTTGCAGGCAAACAGCAGAATGATGGTGAAACTCTCCCAGCTAACAACATCCCGGAGTCCAATTTGCACTTGGGGCTTTGCCTGAGGGAGGGCATCATGGCCCCTTCCCACCACCAGCTCAGCCAGAAACACAACTGCAACAAAATGATCAAGTGTTAGGTTCCCCTGCAGCCCCATGCTGTCAGCTGCCACTAGAAGTCCCACCAACAACCCGAGCCCCAAGAAGTTCAAATAAGGCCACTCTACTGCCCCCTGCTTCCCCTGCAGGACCACGTCCTCCTGAATCCCATGGCCCTGGGGCCTCAAAGAAAGAAGAAGAGGAAGAGAAGATAGAGCAACTGCAACATCTCTATTTTACAGGTAAAGCATCTGAGGCTCAGGGAGGTCAAAGAAATTGCCCAAGAACATGCAGGAACTAACAGAATCAAGATTCCAACCGCCTCTCTGCAAACCCCTTTTATTTCTACCATGCCGTCTTCAAGATTAGCTCTTCCGCACCCTTGTGACCTACAGCCGTGTCCCGTGCTGGGAGAATTGCCCACGTGCTTGTCTGGACTGCCGCAGTATTCTCAAGCTTCTTCCGTGGTCCCTGTAATATTTCACCACAGTGTTCAGGTACGTGTCTGATGGACGGTAAGGTACTTGAAGACAGGTGTCTTGCCCTGTTCATGTGTGTATTCCAGACGCCCACTGACATACCAGGGACAGACGCACATTTACCGCAAGATAATATGAATGCCCCATAAGCGTGTACAAAGATACGGGAGAGCTTCATCAAGAAATGCAAATCAAAGCAACAATAAAATGTTATTTGGTTAGCTCCCAGATCGGTCAATAAGAGAGTATTTTCTAACACTGTGTTGTCCAGGATTGGGGGGAAGGGGGGATGTTGCAACAAGGACTCTCAGATTTTGTTGGTTGGTGTAAAATTTAACACCATTTTGAGCAGCTTTTGGGCAAGAGTCACCGAAATCTGAAGTGTACCCTCATCTTCTAGACATTTGTCCTTCAGACATACCCGCAAAAGGGAACAAATAGAACTGCACGAGAACATGTATCATAGTTTTGTTTGTAATGGAGGAAAAAAAGAAAATGTACTTAATGTCCCTAAAAGGAAACTTTCGATTGTGTGACACATTCATGTATCAGAATATCATACCTCTGAAGGAGCTGCAACTGCTTAAACAAACAAACAAACAAAGATGATCTTTGCATATTGCAGTGGAAAGAAACCCACATGTTTGGAAATCCCTAAAAAGTGATACAAGGAACTGGGAGCGGCGTTTGCCTCTGGGGAGTGGGGAGACAAAGGGACCGCAAAAACTTTTCCCTTTCATCTTAAATTCACCAATATGTGAATGCTTTCACCACCATCACATATTTTTTTAATAATAATTATGTAGAACTACATGGAATTCAATGAATGACATTATTTTTTTAAGTCGGTAATGCGTCTGGCTCCTTCAAGCTCTGTTTGCTCTCCAGCTAAATTAAGGGAGGCACATCATTCTCAACTAGGGTGACCAGCTCACTGTGCTCTGAGCACTCAGAGTCCCATACCCCAGGGAAGTCCTCAGGTCCCAGGCAAACCCAGACGGTCGGCCGGTCATCCTCTAAGAGTGCTGACTTGCCTGATAGTAACCTCCATTCCCCCCCCAGATCTGGCTTTACCTGGGCTAATTCAGGCTCTTCTCCAGGCTCTTCCCCCAAGTCAGGCCTGGCCCAGTTAGGCGCCATCCATTCAAACAGCCTTTCCCAGGGGGGCGGGTAGGCTTTTCTGAAGCCAAGCATGGTGCCCGGGGCCTCATTTGCATGTCAAGGCAGAGGGTGCTGCCGGGCTGATCTTGGTGCTCTGGGAACCACCTGGCAAGGTTTGGGCTGGCCTGTGAATGCACGCCATTCTCTGCTTTGCTCTGCTCTCTGTCACCTCGAATGGTGAGCATTAGGCTGCCAGCCCCTTGAACTATTGAAAGAAAACCGACCCCTGCCCAAACAAGGCAGATTGAGACTCTCTCGTCTGGGGGAGAAGGACATTGGGCCTGTGCCTCCAAATCCAGTGCCTAGGGGTAGACTGAACGGGAATTCACTTCTCCTTACAAGTGGCCACCAAATTCAGTGGAGAACGGACTCTGTGTAGCCTGGGCTTCTTTTTACAGCCCCTCCCAAGCCTTGCTGTCCTGCAGTCTGGCTTGTCCAGGTCGGCAACCAGAAAGTGCCTCCCCCCACATCTGACCTCAGGTATGGCCTTTCTGGCACAACGCTGGCCCGCTCATCATCCCATCCCCAGCATCAGTCGGCATTCACAACAGACAGTTGGCTCTTTGGCAATCCACTGGAACTTCTAGCATTCCTGTGCCCCCAGTGGGGCGCAGGAAGGGGGGTGGGAGGGAGAAAAGGGCAACTTTTAGGCTATTCAAACATCCATTGTACAGTCCTTTGCTCTAAGGGGCACCGCCGGGGAAAGCAAAGCAGCCAAAGCCAAGGGCATACACAGCTCCTGCTTGCTCAGGATTCTGCAGCATCTCTAAAAACTCTTTGGTTCCTGCAGCCAAGCCCCAGCTGGGTGGAAATGAAGTGTCCCGTGCGTCCACGTTGTTCTTCCTGATAATCATTCCTCTCTCATTGGAGCAGGAATTTTTCCACGCCACTTGCAAAAATAGCACTTTACTTAAAGATACTGCGCTGTGTTAGGCAGACAGACTGTCATGACTTAGCAGCCACAGGATACTGGGGATGCAGTCCTGTTGTTTTTATTAAAGGGGTTGTCAGGATCTGAAATTCACACATCATTAACTGCTTCACTAACACAGCAGCCGTGTGGGTCCCAGAGTCGGGGCACTTTGAAGACCACGCAAGTCCACACTCTTGCTTGCCTGAGCCAGGGAGGCGGCCCCCTGTCCAGGGGGAGTGTCTCCAAAAGGGCTGTTTTCTAGGAAACAGCTTTTGCTCACTCTGGAGCATAAATGTGTAAAACATATTCACTTAAAACTGATTTAAGTTAAAAGCATTACTTTGCAATGAGCTGCGCACCATCCCACACCATCCATCAAAATCCAGCCGTCACGGGCCACAGTGCGGAGATGCTTAAGTATTTTCATATGCCAGAGCCTTTTTACTAGAAGAAGGAGCAAGACCATGAAACACACGGAAGGGAAAACATCCAACAGTCTGTACACAGGCCCTGACATTGGTATTCCTCTAACACAGGGTTTTCTGGTTTCAGTGGAGCCAAATCCTGCATGTTGTCCCAGCAGCCCTCAGCAGATCCTGAAACGCAATATAGGGGCTCTGGTTTCCCAGTGAAATCGCACGATTGGTCTGTTTCCTCAAAATAAATGGGCCATATGGAACCAGCCCCAGACCAGGCCCAGATCAAACAGAGCAGAAGCTACAGACCTCTGTGGACCAGCCAACACAGCCCATGTACAAACCATTGTCTTTCAAACTCAGCCCTGTCGGTTTGCTCAGATCCTTTCCAGTTGGTTCTATAAATTGGGATGCCTCTGAAGTTTTTGTTTGAAGAAAGCATTCTGGGACTCAAGTAAATGGGAAACAGTGTGACCGGACTTTCCGAAATTTTTTTGATCGCATTAGAACTCTCCTTACTGCTGTTTTTCTTGGAGCTCTGCTAGGTAATTGGCTAAGTAAACTGCTGTAGTAGAGCTCACACGTAAGGAATAACAACAGAATGTATTTATACTTGCCGGATACCATTTGCATTTTCACTCAAGTCTTCAGTCTCCTAATCAAAAGGAGTTAAGGACAAAGTTCTGATTCCATGCTAGGGCTACTTGGCAAATATTTTTGCCAGAGGAAAGTGGCAGGGAAGACGCCTGCCCGGTGCTTAAAATCAGACCACCTTAGCAAGTGGCTCAACAATAATTCTTCAGCTGTGGTGGCCAGACCAGGGACATCAGCATCACCCGGGAATCTGCTAGAAATACAAATTCTCAGGCCCCACCCCTACCCACTGAATCAGAAATTCTGATTGGGGCCCAGTAATCTGTGTTTTAACCAGCACTCCATGAGATTTTGATACATGCAAAAGTTCGAGAACCACTGACCTAGACTAGCATTCTAAGTGGGAGTGTCTAGAAGCAGAGCCTGAGATGAGGATTTTTATGAAAGTCATATTAAAGACATGTTCTCAGGAGGAACTTGTAAGAAGGGAGCGGAGTGAGATGAGGAAGAGGGAGAAGCCAGGAAACCCTGTGGCCTTAGGGGGAAGTCTACCCTTGGCTGGATTCACAGAAACAGTCTCTAGAACATGAACTGCAGAGCAGAGTTAACGTTCCTCCGGGCAATGGGCTGACCTCTGTTTTACCATTTGTTTAGTCACTGACTACAGGGAAGAGGGTGGCCTCCCATCAGCTGAGAATAGTCCTCTAGAGAAGGGGAAGCTGGTTGTCACTAGAAGCCAACAGTCGCAGTAGCTAGAGAATCTGGGTGAGACACCAAGAGTCGTCTACTACTACCACCAACGTATACAATCAGCCTCAGAAATGGCCAAGCTTCCTACTTTCACTGTGGATCAGATGGAGAACTTGGCCTCCTTACTCTCAGTAACCAAGACAAGAGTGGGCCTGCAAATAGGAAGCAAGAAAGATCTTACACTTGGCCCAGCCCTAAAGAGCCACCAGAAACCTCACGCACCTCAGTCAGCATGAGTAATACTAACACTGAAATCAGGTTGGTCAGAACACGAAGGCAGGAGCCTCTAGGTTATGTCAGAGGATCACTGCTTCCATACAGAGTGGTTTTGAGGACCCCAAATCCCTCTGATATCCCTTGGGGATACATATTCCTTTCCCTTGTGTTTCTGGTCTTGGCGAAGCTATGGATCACCGTGCCTGTTGTCCGTGAGACAAGGTGTGGGCATGTGGCCCAGTCTGGATTACTGGTTGCTTTCCTTGAAATTAAAATCTTGATCAGAGTCATTAACTATGGTCAGAGCATATTTATAGCAGTGACTGAATCTTGAGGTAAGCCTTTATCATTTTCTGGTACGAAGGCGCCCAGAGGGCCTCTGTGAGTGGAACTATTCAGAACTCCTTTAGATCCTTCCAGCTCTGTATTGTGCCAATAAATTCTCTTTTGCTCCAGTCAGAGTTGGTTTCTGTTTCTTGCAACCAAACAACCCTGACATGGGTTCCTCAAATACCGGGAGTTTGAAGGTCCATTAAAAAATATATATATATAGTTTCTATCCAGTTGTTCAATCTTTTTATACCACTTCTGACAACATTCAATTTTTCATGTCACCTCAGAACTTAGTGGTGTAAAATAGCCATTTCACTATGCTCATGGGTCTGTGGGTCAGGACACAGCAGGGATGGTTTGTCTCCACTCCGAATGTCTGGGAGTTCAGCTCAGAAGACCCAAATGCCTGAGGTAGGGGGTCAAGCGTTACTCAAGAGTTGGAGGCCAGAATCATCCAGACGTATCTTCTCTGATGTGTCATGGTCCTGAACATGGATGACTCAAAGGCTTAATTCAGCAGGGACATCGACTTGATTACCTATGTATGGCCTTTCCATGTACCCTGGGCTTCCTCACAACATGGCAGCCTCAGTGTGGTTGAACTTGTTACAGAATAAGTCAGGACACCAAGGCAAGTATCTCAGCCATCAAAATGGAAGCTGCCTTTTATGACTGGGTCTCAGAAATTACACAACTTCAAATTTGAAGCATTCTACTAATTATAAATGGACTTTATGTCTAGTCCACATTCAAGGGGATAAGATTTACATCCTACCTCTTGATGGGACAGAGTCTACAAATTTGTTGACATGTCTTAAAACAGCCATAAATACATAAGGTACATAGAATCCATCAGTCCTGGGGCGCCTGGGTGGCTCAGTCGTTAAGCATCTGCCTTTGGCTCAGGTCATGACCCCAGGGTCCTGGGATCGAGCCCTGCATCGGACTCCCTGCTCAGCGGGAAGCCTGCTTCTCCCTCTCCCACTCCCCCTGCTTGTGTTCCCTCTCTGGCTGTCTCTCTCTCTCTGTCAAAAAATAAATAAAAATCTTTAAAAAATTTAAAAAAAAAAGAATCCATCAGTCCTAAGTGTACGGCTGGATAAAGTTTTACAAATGTACCCACTCATCCACCACTATCAGAATATTCCTCAACACCCAAGAGGTTTGCCTCATGTCCTTTCCCACAGCCCCCTTAAGGAGCAATCATTATTCTGACTTCTACGGCCATCACTTCTGCCTATCCTTAACTTGAATCTGAATCTTACAATATACTCTCGACTCTTTTTTTTTTTTTATTTGGCTCATGTCTGTGAAATTCATCCATGTTTTATGTATCATTTATTCGTTTTTACTCCTGTGTAGTATTCCCCTAAATGACTACACCACAATTTATTTATACATTGTTTTGTTAATGGACATGTCGATTGTTTCCAGTTTGGGGGCAGTTATGAATAAAGCCATTATCCTTGCATGTTTCAAGACCCATTTTTACTGACAAAAAATGTTAATGAACTGCCTCCATGTTCTAGTAGTTATTGATCTTGAAAGTACACAATGCTAAAAGGCAACTTTTAAAGGCATTTCTACAATACTGTTTAAAAGGCATTTACATGCATTTCAAGTAAGACCTATGTCTGTGACATTATTCCTACTAACAACATATAGGGTCACATAGATTCATAGACCCCTTTGCAACAACATATGCTCGCCACCCCTACTCCCAAGGGTATGTGCCTCTCAGATCAGGAATAACTGCCATAGGGGATTCACCTTTGGGATCTTTTAAGTAAGAAATGTGCTAAAATTTGGATGCCCATCTTCATGGCTCTAGGGTCACAAGCTCTCACTATCATACCGTAAAGCAGAGTTTGTACTCATCACCATTCTGTTAAGCTTTCTCACTCCCCGATGAAGTACAAGTTTCTACCCCAGTGGGTCCTGTAAGCCCAGGCCCTTCCCCGCCCAACAGAATTGTACTTGGCAAAAATGGTTACTTGCATAATTAGGATAATGAGACTGACTTTCATCCTGAATGAAATTTGAATGTAATACATTTGAGCTGAAGTGAACCAAATTAGGAATAAATAAAATCCAAATCCATAGGAATCCATGCAGGAATTATTTTTTTAGAATGACCTTCCAACTTTCAGAAAGGCTCTTGGAGTCACCTGACTACATCTTCCTCCATGCTGTCTTCTGTTGAGGTCAAATCCCACCGAACTGGTGGAGTCAAAGTTGAGTTTTCTGAGCTGTTGACTCTATCTCTCTGACATTTTTTCCCCACCCTTCCATTTCTTACTGTCTTTCAGGCTTTCATCCTTGAACTGGGTTGTTTGGGAGACACGTACCTTTCACCCAGGGACCAAAAAAAAAGCTGTAGGAAGGGTCCCAGTCACATCCCCTGAGGTTTTGCACCATCACTGTGATAGTGGTCTGCAAAGGAGACCTCAGGAAAACAGTATATGATATGTTATGGGACGGCACACCAAGAATGCTAAAGAAGATGGACGATGTTGTATTGTATACTTTGATAATAACCTAAGAGTGCCAGGAAGAACTTAATTGATTGATGATATGCCAAAGATCCATTTAAATTGTGCTAAGCTCATTCATTTTAGTTTTGCTGACAACTTAAACCCCGTATTTGTTAGCATTAAGTCAGTCTCTAGGTAAATGTACCGTCGGCAGTGATATTGTACAGTCTTTTGAGGTGAGATGTGACGACTTCTATCAATAATTTTTAAAGTAAATACAACTAAATTTAAAAGTTTTAAAGCCCTCCCCCTCAGCTCCTATCAGCATATGTAGATGATTGATCCAGCGATATCTTTCTCTTTAATCACTGGGTGGCCAGTCAATGATATCACGGTCTCGGTGGGAACCATTACTCTGAATATTTTCAAGTCTAGTGACTTCTCAGAGACAGGAGAATAGGGCTTTAATCAAGGAAAAAAAATCTCTTGCTGACAATAAAATGCAGATAAGTACCTCACTTTGACTCTTTTATATATAGGTCACAAATTATGATACAGTCTAGCTATAATTCATCAAAATATGCATGCTACAAATTTGCAACTGGTACAAAGCTATCATTAACCTTCATTTACAAACAATGCCTGTGTTCCTTCTGCCTGAATCACCTCAAGTCATTCTACTTTCTTTTCATGAGTTACCCCTTCATCTTCCAGGATGCATTTTTGTGATGCAAGCTCTGACCAGATGAGATTACTGAAAATTTCCTTATTTTTCTTTTAAAGAGCCTCCTGGATAATTATTGTATTTGCTCATCAGAAAATGAAGTATGAGGACATTCTAATGTCTGCCACTATAAGGGACTCATACAAAAAGACTGGCCTATTCCCCAACTCCCTAACTGCCCCTGAACCACCACCACACACACACACACACACACACACACACACACACACACACGATCTCCCCACTGTCCTCAGGCTCAACCTACAAAAATCATCCCTGGAAGAAAGACACCTAAGCTCTTGCGGCATTAGGTAGGCAGCTCTTCACCTAGAAGGAATATCCAGGGAGCACATTAACTCTCTTTACTAAAAGAATACTGATTCACCCATTTGTATGTTATAAACCAAAGCTTGGACACTTTTCCGTAGTGTGGAAGATGTGACTTGATATCCCTGAATATGGGCTAACAGCTCTGGGCTTAATTGCTACTGCCTTCGTGCTCACACAGAATATCTAGTTCTGTTGATTATGAAGTGTTTTCAAGATGCTCAGCAACTGCACAGAGACACTTGATTATAAAAATCAAGGGAACTATTCCAAAACTATAAATAATAGTAAAATGGACCATCTCTGCCTTGTACCAATGAGGTAGAGATTAGCTGAGATAAGTTTGCACATTTCAAAGATCAATAGATCTTGATACTTCCAAGGTTTATCCTTTCAGTGGGACTATTTTTATACTTATTGTAATATAACTCTACAAGGCATAGAAGGGGACTGTAAGAAAACTATATTAAGCAGAGAATAGGGAGACCTCTATATTTTTCCTATGTGTCAGCTCTATTCTGAAACTGGAGAGCCCCTTGACATCTTGAAGTTTCAATCCTAATATGTATTTGTATGTCATATGAACTGTTTGGCCCAATGTTATATTCAGAATGAGTTCTCCTTGAGAAGTTCTTGATTGAGTGGAAGCTGGTTCAGATGCTTGTGATGCCAGATGGCATTCAGACGTTTTCTGTTACTTTCTTTATCTCCTTTTCTAGTTATTTTCAGATTCTTCTTAGAAATTCAGCAGATATAGCCATAGTAATATGGGTCACTGGCAATTTTTTCAAGTGATTGGAAACAAAACAATTTCAACGACCTAAAGATATGCTCATAAAATACCGTTGATCAATAATGTCATGATGAAATCAAGAATATAAAACTATTTCCTGGATGAGGCTGTTCATTTGCAAACCAGTCCCATTTTCTACCCTACTGTTACTGCCCCATCAAAACCCAGAGAATCAGCTCAGAGCTCTCCTTGCTGAGGGATTATCACTGATTGGCCCAAGGTTGGAGTCTGACTTAAGGGCATCAATTATATTTTCTCTTTTTTTTCCTATTTCTATTTTGTTTAAAAACTGTGATGTTTAGGGGCACCTGGGTGGCTCGTTGGTTCAGCATCCCACTCTTTGATTTCGGCTCAGGTCATGATCTTGGGGTGGTAAGATCGAGCCCCACGTCAGACTCCAAGCTCAGCAGGGAGTCTACTTGAGATTCTCTCTCTCTCTCTCTCCCTCTACCCCGCCCCTCGCCCTCATCCTCTCTCTCTCTCAAATAAATAAATCCTTTAAAAAATGTTATGTTTTCCTGTATATACAGTAAAATCTTTTTTTAAATGTACAATTCTATAAATGTTGACAAATGCATACAGCCTTATCACTACAACCACAGTCGGGACACAGAACATTTTCTTCATGCTAAAAACTTTGTAGTGCTACACCTTTGTAGTCAAACAATATCCTCACCCCAAACTCCTGGCAACCACAGTCCTGTTTTTCATCCCTACAGCTTCACCTTTCTGAGCATAATAACTGGAATCATATACTATGTCACCTTTGAATCTGGCTTATATTACTAAGCTTAATGCATTCAAGATTCATTCACCTTGTTGTATGTATCAGTAGTTCATTCCCTTTTATTACTAAGTAGTATTCCATTGTAGGGATATACCATTGTTTCTTCACGCATTCCCAGTTGAAGGACATTTGGGTTGCTTCCAGTTTCAGGACATTATGAATAAAGCTGCTATAAACGTTTTAGTGGAGGTTGTTTTTGTTTTGTTTTGTTTTTTCACTTGGGTAATAAATACGTACAATTTCTGCATCAAATGGGAAGTGTATATTTAACTTCGTAAGAAACTGACCAACTGTTTTCCAAAGTAGCTGTGTCTTCAAAACTTTGGTCCGTATTTTAATTAGGTTGTTTGTTTTCTTACCAATGAGTTTTGGGAAGTGGTTGTACAATCCGGATACAAGTCTTTGTTGGTCTGTGTTTTGCAGATATTTTCTTCCAGTGTATGGCTTGTCTTTGCAATCTGTGAAGAGTATCTTTTGTAGAGCGAACATTTTTCATATTGATGGAAGTCCCAATTTATCAATTCATTTTCTTTTATGGATTGTGCTTTTGGTGTCATACCCAAGAAATCTTTGCCTAAGCCAAAATCACAAAGGTCTTCTCCCTTTGTAAATGTAAATGTAGAGCTCTCCCAGCTCTACATTTTTTGCCAAAGGCACTCTGCCCCTACTGCCGTCACCTCATGTAACAATCTCCACCCTCACTCCAAGCTACTTCTGGGTCCTGCTTTGCCATGGGGAACCAAGGACAGCTCCAGAGAGATCAATCTTAGGAAGCTCCTTGGCGTGAGCATGCTGTACCACCACAGTTACTTTGCTGTGGCTTTCCCTCTGACGGGTCTGAGGTAGCCAGCCTGGCAACCTCCCCCCACACCCCCAAAGTGAGCATCAGAAGGAGGAGGTGGGCCATAACCCCATTGTTGTTAACTTCACTTCTGTAACTCACCCCAGGGCACACTCTGATCCCTTCTCTGTCCTGCTTCTGGTTCCTTCTCCTTTCCCCTAAACCAGGTAGGGCTGGAAGAGAGCCATGCTCTTGTGTGGTCCTCCGCTGAGCAACTCCCTATGACCTATGACTGTCAATTGCAGCAAAATCCTATTTTGGAAGGTCAAAAGTTCAGTATGTTCTCACTTCTTCCTGTCTGCTTTTATGGCAGATGGATAGGTGGATGCCTCTGCACGAGACCAAGGTCAAGCGCTTAGAGAAACAAAAGAAACCACATCAAACCGTTTTAAACAATTATCACCCCCACACCCTCCTTGGCCCCTGCCCTTCCCCACACATTCATGCACAAACACAAGTCTGAACAGACCCGCCCTTCTAACTCCCAACTGAAAGCCTATCATAGCACAGACTTCCAGCCAAAACCACAAATCCACTCCTACCAAAGCCTTGAAATATTATGTCTTCATTGAAAGTATCTTGAAAAGGAGACAAAGGGAGAATTATATTCCATGACACAGAAGGAAACTTCCTCAATCTCTTCATGGGCCAGTCTCTTAAGATTTGGCATCATGGCTACTCTTTCTTATCTCCCTTGTTCCTCAGATTGTAGCCAATGCTATGTTGCTTCATGGCTTTCATCTCACTTTTACCCCCATTACCCTCTTCTCAATGTCAGACCTCCCCTCCCCTGCCCCCACAGCTGGTTTCAAACTGTTTAAAGTGTAACTTTGAATGCTCTCTCATGCAAATCCACACTGCCATCCTCGGCTCCTCCTCCCATCCTCGGCTCCTCCTCCCCATCCTCGGCTCCTCCCCATCCTCGGCTCCTCCCCATCCTCGGTTCCCACTAATCCAATTAGCGCATTAAGGGCCAGGAGCCCAACACAGGAGTCTTCCTTAGACAGTTGAGGAAGGACGGAAAGTTCATGTGTTAACATGTTAAAATATTTGCCCAGCTACATACACGTACACACACATATAGAAAATGCCTAAAGAAAATACATGGAGGTATCAATTGTGGTCTTCTCTGGATGGTAGGACTAGAGTTGATTATTTTCTTCATACTTTCTGGAATTTTCATAAAATTTAATGTTGTGTATTTATTCCTTCCACAGTAAGAAAAAAATCATCAAAGTTAATATGTCTAAAACTTGGCTGAAGTCTTACTTCCTTCCAGAAGCCTCATCTATTCACTTCCCCCACCACAACCCCTATATTTATTAAACACTCAACTACTATTTAATGAGCGCTAATTATATAGCAGTCTCTGGGCTCGGTGTGTGGACACAATGCCCAACAAGTTCAATACATAGCATATTTAAAATATTTAGAACTCTTTATAGGCCTGGTAATAACTACTGTTGACTCTTGAATAACAGGGGTTTGAAAGGCACTTCTCTTCTCACACATGGATTTTTTTTTTTCTTTTACAGTGTAGTACTGCCAATGTATTCTCTTCCTTTTAATTTTCTGAATATTCTTTCCTCGAGCTCAGTTTATCGTAAGAATACAGCATATAATACACATAAGATACAGACCCTGTGTTCATGCAGTGTTTATGTTACTGGCAAGACTTTGGGTCAACGGTAAGCAGTGGCAGGGTGGGGGAGATGCCTCTAACTCCCTCCTTGTTCAAGGGTTAACTGTACACAGAAGGGGCCCAACCAAAGTGCCGGATCATGTCTAGAGATCTCTACTCTGCCTTAGTTGCTGATTTTGTGAGGAAAGACTGAGGCGTCTGGGGCAGAATGGACATTCTGAGGTCATTCAACAACTGGAACAGAAGTCTAAGAACGAGAACAATTGTCCCAGTGTGTGCCTGCTGCATTTCAGCCCTGCTCCCACGGCCGGTTCTCACAGTGAGGGAGTAGTTACCCCATGGGGTGGCCAGGGTGACAAAAGGACAGTGATGGAGATGTAAGACCCTTCAACATTTCGATGCCATTTCCCCTTTCTCCCAGAGATCCCTATGAGTAGATGTACCACAGTCCTTATCCTAGCATAAAGCCGTCATCGATTAACTTGCATATCTCTTCCCACCAAATGCCAAGGTTCCTTAGAGTGCTGAATATGCATTTTTCATTTATAAATAAATAATAAGTAAATATTTACTAAAATATTTATAAACAAAATTATTTATTTGTAAAAAAGTTATATTTAATAAACATAATTCATTGTATTTAATATACTTTTTTCTAAAATTTATTTTTATTTATTATAAATAATAAATTACTTATGTAGGTACTTACCTAGCACAACTAGGCACTCAAACATTTGTTGAATAAATGAGTGAACTTTTAAGATTAGGACTCCCTAACCATGAAAAGGGAAACAGTTCTGCCCAATGGGGCCCTCTGAGGAATAGCCCAAAGGGTTCTGGAAGAAATAGTTGCTAGGGAGCCTGGGTGTCTCAGTCGGTTTAAGTGTCTGACTCTTGATTTTGGCTCAGGTTAGGACTTCAGGGTCTTGAGATCGAGCCCCACGTCAGGCTCCATGCTCAGCATGGGGTTTGCTTGTTCCTCCCCTACTCTTTCTCTCTCTCTCTCTCAAATAAATAAATAAATAAAATATTTTTTTTAAAAGAAACATTTCCTAAGATATAGTATTCTGTTTGGTATTTGCTTGGGAATGAGAAATGGTGCTAAGATATGGTCTGTCAGAAGATCACAAGCACAGCAGAGAGAGAATCAGGGAAGAAGTCAGGGGAGCAGGGAAGGGGGAAACAAAGCAAAAGGATTGCTTATTATCATGTACGGAACGACCATTCCACTTCAAAGCCAGAGCCAAGATCCAGGGGTGACCCTGTTGGAACACACACAGGCACGTACACGTGTCCCAAAGACAGATGGAGCTGAGTTTCAAGTTCTCAGTACAATACTGAAGGCTCAGCGTACTCAGCTGGATGGAGTAAAAGCAGATCTGACACACACAGGAAGCCCTGCTGCCCATGTGACCTTTCAACTTTACTTAGGGCAGGGTGAGGGACAACTGTGCGGAGGAGCTAACAAAGCCCCACACACCCGGGGCTGGTGCAAGAGCTCCCCATCCCTTTGTGTGCTTTCTGTCCTCAATGTCTTGCACAGCCCAGGACAGCCATACCTTTGAGGGCTCTGAAATGTCTGTTTATGGGTCCTGCTTCCCAGAACCTTCCTCCTGGGAGGGGAGCACCCTCATTAAAATGGATGAAAACTGCTGGATTCCATAATGGAAGCCCTTCCCACTAAGGTCCTGGCATTTCTCAGTGTGTATCTAAGAAGTGTTCTTTAGAAAGTCTGCCTATTCTGGTTTCCGATTTGGACGGCTATGTTCCATCTGTTAGAAGGCTAATGTTGCGATCAAGCTTGGATCACAACCTCCCTGAAATGAATTGAAACCAGTCGATGGACCACTCTTGTGAGCCACTTGGCACCCCTTCACTCACATGGATTTTCGTTCAGAGCACTTTGAAGTTTCAAAAGAAAATCAACATTTTTTTGTTTCTTCCTGGGGTGGGGGGAGGGAGTGAAAGCAAAAAGACCAGTCACGTCTCTAAATCTAGTATCACTTTACCGTCAAAGATCACCAAGTCCAATTAAGCGGGCACTCCCTCGTTGTCTTAGTCAGTATCTAATTCCCTAAAGGATTTGCAGCAGAAAAAAATATACGAATAAAAATTAGATGGTAAGACACGTGAGGAAAGTGCCTCCTTGAAATTCTCTAGCAGCTTCACTAACGCTTTCCTCCCTCCCTTCCTCTCTTTTTGGACTCTTCTGTCCTCTGTTCTTCTTCATCCTAACTCTACGTAAGCATCCTTAAGACTCTGGAATCTTGGATTTATCATCTGTATGGGCGCTGTCCCACCTTTTACCAAAATCTATGTGGATCTCCCACACCACTCTGGTCAATGCTACCATTTTTCTTCCCTATTCCTTTCCTCCCTGTATACTGAGGCAGTGAGAAGTTATTTTCTTCGGTATTTACCCTTATACAGAAGGGAGACTTACATTTCTGGCTTTCCATAGAAAGGCCAAAACTAACTTTAGCTGCCTTCACTAAAATTGAACATAACCCTTCAAAACCACACTTGAACAACAATACAAAAATCTCCCTTCTTCTCTAAAGAGATCCCTTTGCCCCAGGCCTCAAGAGGCAAAGTGTCTTATTTCACTTCCCAATCTCCTTGGGACCGCCCCAAGCCCTGGTGATTACATTCAGTGCTCCTAATATGGACTAGCCACATGAATTTCTATCTCTTCACTGCTCTATGACCATCGTATGCTTTTGAGGGCTACCTGTTTCCCAGACCCAACTGCCGGGTACAACTTCCGCACATCCTCAGACACACTGACAGCAAGCAGCTCAGGGTCCAGAAATGTCTCCCTCCCACCAGTAACATCAAATCCCAAACCAGCTTTTGCAGCTGTCTTTTCTCATCGATCCTGTGCCATATTTGAAGTCCCCAAATCTACCCAGGGCTCTGTGGGCCCAGTGCTTAACCCCACAGTCAAGCTTGGGCTTACCTCCCTCTCTCTGGGAGCACCCTCCTTCCATTTGCCTATCCATCAAAACATTTCTGTTCTTCAAGCACCAAATTCTTGTGAAGCTTTTCCAAGGCAACCACACCTCAGACTGTTTCCTCTTCTCTGAATCCCTTGATGCTCACCACCTGTGTCACACATCACCCTTGTTCATATTATGTCAATATAGTCCTAGTCTCAAATCTCACACTATTAGATATGCAAGCACGCACATATTATATAGGTCTTCTAACCCCAAATCAGAGTCCCTATTGTGCCTGCACAAATGATACACTTTGAGTTGACTCTCTGAGTCCCCTGCCAGCTCCTATGGGGTCCAGATGATCGTTAAAAACAATGCTTCTCAACACCTGAGACTTGTCCTATTGAAGGTACAGGAGATGAAATAGTTCACCAACCTAGCATTAAACAACACTAACTCACATAGTGAGGAAGTTATTCTATTTTCAGTGGTCTCTCAATCCTTCCAAATCAATCAAAGAGAAATTTTTAGTTTGGTTCCAGAAAACCCTTCCCACTTTTCTAAAACCAATATCTCCCTTTGGAGAAAAAAAGAATAGGCCTCACGCTCAGATCCTTTTCAGCCCTGAAAATCTAAAAAACCATTGTGTTGTCTTCAATTTTTGTGTTAAGTCTCCTACTTAAGACATGTGATACCCTGTTTCCTTTTATAATACGTTTATTCAAATAAAAAAGAAAATCAATAAACCCCCTTTTCTTTTTATAATTTAGCAAATTTTGGAAAGGTGAATCCACAGATGACTCAGGTATGGGAAATACTGCTCTAAGAGATACTCTGGCTAAAATTCTTTATCTCTAAACCCTGCTGATCACCTTTGGCCCAGAGCATCATTGTCAGTGGCTCAAAGGTAGGCAGGTTAGTACCAGCTCTGGAGGGAATGGGGGAGCAGAAAAGAAATGCTCTGGGCAGTGAACCTGAAAATAAAGGACCTGGCCATCATCAATACACAAGTGCTTCATCATCAACCCCCTCCAGTACCAAGGCAAGCTTCCCATGACTGCCATCCACTGACTCACACTCTGTGAGTCAAACCACATTTGAACAACAATAAAAAATCTCCCCTCTTCTCTAAAGAGATCCCTTTGCCCCACTGACTGCCCTCCTCTGACTTGCCGGCAAACATACCCCAATTTCCCCCAAGACACTCAGTAGCAGAAGGGGCAGGCCACGAGACTCATTCCAGACCCAACAGCACCCAATGCCCTGAACCTCCCTTTTCCTAAACATGACTCAACTTATCCAGGCTCTTTATTTCCATTTATCTTTGAGCTACCTAGAAGATGGACATGACAGCCACAATTTGGCACACTTAAATGTTAGCTGAAACTCAGGTACATTCCTGGTCTGAGGAATCCCTGAGGAATTCACACCAGAGAAACCCCATGACACATTAACAAGAATGCACCTAAGAAATAATTATACTGAAATTCCTTTGTTATCTCTTAATATCAATTGCCAGGCACTCTGTCAGCGTGGGGACAGACAAGTGAGCCTGATCTTTCACTTCTTGCGCCCTAAGAGATAAGATAAAACAATAGATTCCCATTTGGGCAGAAACAGGCTCTTGTTTTTGTGGTCAACAAAATCGTGCACTGGGTAAGTCCTGTTTATCGATCAACCAGGATCCAGGAGAGATTAAATGGCTGAAGCTAGAATTCCAAGAGACTGATTCCAACCAGAACTGGTAGGGGAAAAACATAACAGAAGCAGAGTGAAAGACTGTACCAAACGTGAAGCATGGCATCCTCAAAGGAGCAAGGTGAAATCCAGACGTTAATGAGGATTATGGCCAGAAGGCCGGGAGGACGCCATCCACGCTAAGTGCCTTCAGGTCAAGATTATAGGAGCTAAGACAAAATGCCATAAATCATTTCAACAATTGCAAAAGAAGGTGATTATATAATGCATTTTTGATGATCTAATAAATACGTACAGGTTTATCAAAATTAGTACAGACTAATTCTTCAAACTGACCTCTTAGACTTTGCATTTGTGGAAGACTCCAGGTGGTCCCTAAGATTATAAGGCCAGGAGATTCCATGGCTGTCATCCTGTCTGGTGTGGTCTCCCAAAGACCTGGGTAAACCCAATGACAGCAGCAAACAGCCAGGAGAGAAATGGACTAACTAACCAGCTACCGTGACAGTTTTTATATTTTCAATAAAAACTGGGCACTCGTGTCTTTAGGAAAAAAATACTCACATACCACATGTGAATATGTTACAGATAAATCAAAATCCATCTTATTTAAGGCAATGGAAACTTTTCTTCATTACCCATAAAGCTGCATTAAAACGACTTCTAAATTTGGATTGATTGCACTCAAATATCACACATATTAGGGGAAAAAAGTACATATTAATAGTAATGAGCACAACAAAGAGATATATTGGCAGTTGCTCACATGACTTACCAAGTATATCCCAAATCTTAAGATAAGCTCTCTATTTTGAATGTCCTCCTTCATAAAAAGAATCACGCCAGAGTTCTAAGCGCCCAAGATCTGATTTAGCAAATATCACTTAAATGAGGTTGTTCTCTATTTCCATAAAGTCTATAATGAAGAACTTGATATTCATATTGATGGCAATAACCATGCCACCAGGCAACAGACACAGACATCCAAGCGTACCCATGATTACAACCCACCAAGGCTGAGCCTTTGTCATTTTTTATGTATTTGCAGACGTATGTAACGCAACATTGATGCGTTCAGATTTCACAATTGTCAATTTCACAGTTGGAAGTTACGTTGAAGATGCCGTTGCCTGCGAAAGTCAAGATCCAATAAAGTCTGGCTTCACACTTCCTAGCTAAGTAGGCTACATATTAACCAGTATATAACTTTGAGCAAAGTCCTTAGCCTTCCTGAGCTTCCGTAGAACAGCCCAGCCAGCTGGGGCCCGCCCGTAGGGCATTTGGGAGGAGGGGGGCTTGGAAGCGCCTGGCACAGCGCGTGGGTGTCACCCACGTGGGCCGCCCTCAGTAGCCTTATCAACAACAGCTGCATTGAAGCCCGGGCAGGGAAAACAGCCACTCGACCAACTTCAAACAGTTGGTAAGGGAGAGAATTAGGGCTTCAATCAGTTTTCCTGCATTTTCATCCGGGGCTATTTCCACTTAACCATGGCTGCCCCTGAGGTGTCATCTCGTTTTTTGCGATCACGTTTGCAAGAGATGGATGAACGTGCTAATCCTGCAGCTTCTGCTCGCCTTCCTCTGGACTTTGCAGGGAAGCCACAGGAACTGCGTGTGAAGGGAGATGAAATCGCATTTGAACGGGGTCTTTAGAGAAATTCCTCTTGTGTTCCATTACTTTAATTATGACACGGCTGAAGAGACTCGGAGAAATTTCCAGCCTGGCAACATCTAACCCCCGAGACACGCAGGGCTGACGGTGGCTCCAGATCACACCCGTGGTCAGGTGGCAGGCAGGGCAGGGGCACCCGCACACAAGCAAGTTTTTGTTCAGGATACCTCAAAGAGCCAGCCAAGTGGCAAATATGGACATCTGTGCTAGACTGTGGCTGTCCTGTTTTTTTAGTCTAATCTGTCAAGATAACCATTTCCCCATTCTCTTAAACAAACACAGACTTCCTTGTTTAAACACTGTAACAGTTCTAACAGAACACACAGCTTTTAATCATTCTGTGCTAAGTACACTGGCAAGAGTCTGAGAAAAGAATCAAAACATCTTAAATGTAAACTGGCTGATTTTGCTGCTTTGCAAATCCCAGGAAACAGGAGAGAGAAACCTGAAGTTTCAGATAAAAGGAGAGGAGCAGGGGAAGCCAGAGTGAGTTTTTTAAATATAATTGAATTAGAAATGCAATCCTGAATCCACTTCAGCTTCTAAAGAAAAAGAAAAAGAAATGGGGTCAGGTTTTAGTTTTTCTTCTGCAAAAAGCTTCAAGTTGAGCAAATGTAAGTTCAAGTTCAGCAAAGGTAAGTTCATGGCTCCAACTATTTTGTATACATTTATAAAGGCAACAGTGTAGGCTTGAGGAGGATGCTATTCTCGGGGAAAACTATTTAAAGGGGAGCGAGGTTGCATCACCACGGACTCAAAACTCCCTCTTGAAAGCCTGTTAGTCAAAAGCTCTGTCACAGCACATTCTTTTTGTTGATGACGTGTTCTAGGTCATCTCCTAATATTTGAGAACAGAAACGTGAAGGGTGGGGGGAGACCTTCACGGTGGAAGGAGCAGGAATATTGACAGTGCTCAAGTTTAGGATGTGCTTCAGCCACACTACTCAGCATTTCACTTGCAAAATATCCAAATTCACTCTGAAATGAGAAGAAGATAAAACTTACACAGAACGCTGATTCGTTTCCCGGAAAAAAAATGGTGGCCAAATAATCCAACCCTCCATTGCCCAAGCTCACGGGTGGTTCAAGGACAAGTGTGGAGATCTGGGGCCCACATTCTGGTTCGGTGACTTAATCTTATGACCTTAAACGAGTTAATAAACCCCTCGGATTCTTAAGCGTTTTTTACCTGTGAAATGGGGATAAAAATAGTTTACAGAGTACTTCAGAAGATGAAAGGAGCTAGATTCGCAATGGTAAGTGCTTAATAAAGTTAGCAATCGTTAAGTCAAGTGTCCACTATTACCTACCATAACTGGATAATGTTCTGACTGACGTAAAATTCAAGTTAATACAGCTCACATGTGACATCTGGATTTCCAACTTTACAAAATTAGAAAACAATTTAACACTGAAATACCAAGCCTGTTTAAGAAACAGAATGCTCTGAGTATCGATCCCGTGTATAATTCCTTATGGAGAGAGCAGCCAGAAGTTGTGACATTTGTCCCAGCCCTCCCAACACAGCGGACTGGGCCACATTCGCTGGACACAGGTGGGGCCCCAGTCTCGAAGTTCTGGCATGTGATTGCCTTGCAGACTGTGGTCTGACCCGTAGATGGCTGGAGAACACTAGAAGGTTGGGATCTGCTGACCCATCACATCTTCTCCTTGAATGACAAAGCCAGTCTTGATGAGAATGGTGGCAGCAAAGGCCAATAGAAGCTGACTGATTGATGGTTATTTGGTCATGATGGAAAAATCCTGAACTTGGGGAGCAACAGAGACCTGAGGACACAAAGAGACTAAGCCATCAGAGACGAAAATTCTGGTTCTCCACCAGCCTTGACTGTGTGTAAAGGAGACCTTTAAACTCTTTCTGTATTTCCTCATGAATCCTTACAATACCCTAATTTAAATAACCTGAATATATATTGGCTACTTTTCAACCTGAAAAGTCTTTTTTTTTTTTTAAGATTTTATTTATTTATCTGATGGAGAAAGACACAGCGAGAGAGGGAACACAAGCGGGGGGAGTGGGAGAGGGAGAAGCAGGCTTCCCACCGAGCAGGGAGCCCGATGCGGGGCTCGATCCCAGGACCCTGAGCCCAAGGCAGACGATTAACAACTGAGCCATCCAGGCGCCCCTCAACCTGAAAAGTCTTAATGGCATCAGTTTATCTTTGATGATCCAGGAGGCACCTAAAGATCTCAAAACACTTGAGGGTCACAGTGATTCACATCAGTTCCCATAGGAGCATAGATATCCAGTTACTTCCTCTTGGGATTTTATTTCTGTATTCTGATAGCTGCTATTACATGGTGGATGACAATAATTAGGGCCTGTTAAGGTCAACCTACATAGCTTAATTAAACAAATATGAACACTAAATGCAATACTACAGGCCTACTACACATAAGACACACTGCTAAACGTTGTGAGCGACTAACAAATGAATAAGAAGTCTTCCTGTCCTCAAAAATATTAGAACTTCAGAGGTACAGATCTGTGATTCAACAGTCTTGCACAATTCACAGCACTGTTGAATCACAAACCTGTACCTCTGAAACAAATAATGCAATATATGTTAAGAAAAAAAAAAAGAAGATAGCAGGAGGGGAAGAATGAAATGGGGTAAATCGGAGGGGGAGACGAACCATGAGAGACGATGGACTCTGAAAAACAAACTGAGGGTTCTAGAGGGGAGGGGGTTGGGGGTTGGTTAGCCTGGTGATGGGTATTAAAGAGGGCACGTTCTGCGTGGAGCACTGGGTGTTATACGCAAACAATGAATCGTGGAACGCTACATCCAAAACTGATGATGTAATGTATGATGATTAACATAACAATAAAAAAATTTTTTAAAAATATTAGAACTTCATGGGATTTGACAAGTTCATAAGTACTATGAGAGAGAAAATGATAAATGCTTTAAGAGAATAGAAAAACTTAACCGTGCTCCAGGAAGCTCTGTAAGGTGTTCATTTGCTTGGTGGCAGTAACCATTTTGCCATGTACATGAATACCAAATCATTGCACTGTACGCTTCAAATGTATAAATTTTTATTTGTCCATTATATCTCAAGAAAGATGAAAAAATTGCAAAAATGCAATTGAATAGGTAAGGTAAATCATTTGCTGAAATAAACTTTTTTAAACACTGATTTATTTGAGAGAGAGAGAGTGGTGGGGGAAGGGCAGAGGGAGAGACTCTCCAGCAGACTCCCCACTGAGCACGGAGCCCGACCTGGGGCTCAATCCCACGACCCCGAGATCATCCCCTGTGCCGAAATCAAGAGTCAGATGCTCAACCAACCCCGCCACCCAGGCTCCCCTCACTGAAATAAATTTTTAAGAACAACAACAACAACAGGAATTTGGCAATGGTCGAGCTGGAAGAAATGACACGCACTCGGGAGGGGAAGCATTCCAGGAATCGGGGAACACTGAGGGAGGGCAAGACCACAAACACCTTGACGTCCAAGTGTAACTTTGAAGGAAAGGGGAAGCCGTGACGGGAACAGGGACAGGAGAGAGCATGAACGAGGGCAGAGAAGATTATTTGGGGAACGGCAAGTATCACTGAATGACTGGTGTGCAGAGAACTTGTAATAAGAGATAAACACGGAGGTAAGTTAGGGGCCAAAGAAGGAAGGCCTTGAAATGTCAAGATAAAGCACTTAGAATTTATTTTGTAAGTAATGCTATCTAGAGAGGTTTTTGAGCAGGGAGCGATATAATCAGCTGATGCTGGGTCTGACACATGCTTCCACATCTGAATAACTTTTCTATAAAAATATGACTTTATCAAAATATCTTTATGAATAAAATTGCACATACCTATAAAACGTGAATAAGCAACAGAAACACAATAAAGACTGAGAATTTAAATAGTATAACATCCAGGCATAATGGAGTCTCCGATTTGCCTTATCAGAGAGAGATGTCAATTTTCTCTCCTAATAATCATTTCAAGCTGATTCCTGCAACAATATTCTTTTTTTTTCCACAGAGCATACAACCGACTGGTAATATTTGTCAGGCTCTTTCCTGAGGCTGCAGCATGAGGCAGACATAAAAAATGTGAGCTAGTCTGCACAGAAACTGAAATTTTCATCCATAATTGCTGCAGTATAAATTGGCACAGCCCTCTTGGACAGCAATTTGGCATGTGTACTAAGAGCTATGGTATGTTCATATCCATTGACCCAGTCTACCCACTCCTGGGTCTCTAGTCTAAGAACATTTTTAAAAATAGAAAGTGGTATGGATTAATACGATTATCATTGCGTTTTTTTACACTTGTGAAAGAAAATAAAGAGAAACTGAAATTTTTTTTAAGTAGGAAGAATTCTTGGGGCACCTGAGTGGCTCAGTTGGTTAAGCATCTGCCTTCGGCTCAGGTCATGATCCTGGGGTCCTGGGATTGAGCCTCATTTCAGGCTCCCTGCTCCGTGGAGAGCCTTCTTCTCCCTCTTCTTCTGCCCCTCCCCCAACTCATGTACTCTCTTGCTCTCTCTCTGTCTCTCTTGCTCTATCTCAAATAAATAAAATCTTAAAAAAAAAAGTAGGAAGAATTCTTAAACAATAGAGCATGTGCTTCATGAACTATTATACAGCTATTTTAAATCATAGTTATGAAAATTATGTAGGAATGTAGGAACATGCAACACTGTTTCTGGGTTAAAAAAAAAAATCAGACCTGAAACATACACCACAATGACAAATTATGTAAAAAAAAAACAAAAAAAAACTTCCTATAAAAAAGACTGGACAACACTTGATAAATAATAACAGTAATAAAAATAACAACACCAATTGTTAGGATACGTTTATTAAAGGAGATGTGTGTTATTCCTCTGTTTTGTCTTCCAGAATGCTCATAGGTTGTTATAATTACCAAATAGTAAAGGAAGGAAAGAAAGGAAAGAAAAACAGAACTCTAAAAGGAAGCCAACGGTACCTTTAAGGCGGCATGGGAAGAAAGAAGCCATTGGCCCTGACTGGTTTCCTCCCTGACAGATTCTACGGGGGCTCCACGTGCTGACCAATGGTGGGGTTCCCAGAAGACCTAAAGCTGCCAGAGCCACATGGCAGAGAATGAGAAATGGATTCCTTGATGAATTTGTCCTCTTGGGTTCCTGCATGATGGTGCAGTAAGAAGGGAAGAGAGAGTGGGAAGAAGGATGTATGACATTTCACTGAGTTGTAGCTCTAATATACAAATCATCAAATAACACCCTCCACCTTCTGGTCTCGAATGCTTAGAGAGAAAACTGTTTCCTTCTTCTTCCTCCCTTGGGAATGAGAAATGCGAGGTCCAGAAATAGAATACTGTGAATACAATCAGTGCTAACCAGCTGATATTAGCACCGTACATTTAGAAACAGAGCAATTTCATTCTCTTTGTAGACAAACCAGTAAAAATAAAATGGTTTTGATCACAACTGAGACCACAATAAAGACCTTCTTAAATGTCTTGTGAGTAGCAAAATAGAATGTGTATTTAATTGTTAGCTACACAGAGTCAAATTATTGTCTCGTAATCGATAGACTTATTCACAATTCTACAATATGTACAGCAATGAAGAGAAAAGGAAAACAAAGCATTATCACATAAAATGTAGCCAATTAAATTATTACTTCACAAGGATATAAATATTACTTAATAATTAAAGTGCTGCTTGGATTAAAACTGTTTTCGAAGGAAGGACTGATTCAAAGGCAATTAGTAGCATGAAATGAAAGTTTTGCTTTGGGGACTTTTATTATTTACACGATAGCTTTATCATTACTGTAAATTAGACAACATTTAACTAGGTGTCTACTGTGTGCGGCATAGAGCAGAAACCACCATTTCTCTCTGAACCCATTTCTACATGGAACCTCTTCCCATTGGAGGTGACGATTCAGACCTGGTCTCGTGTACTGGAGTTATTTTCTGGGTGTACGAACATCTTTAACCCTGCTCCTCCTCACCATTGTGAAGAAGATACGCAGGAAGAATGCATAATCCTGGCAGTATGTCACACTTGGTTCCAAGAAGGAGGCAAAGGTTAAGAATGAGTAAAATTAAGCAGACAACCGTGTGTGGCTTTCTATTCTGCAAAGGCAGATTCCCCTGGCACAAATAGAAGAAAGACTCATGAATGAGATCATGTCAACTTCCCCTGCTTATAGTCATGCCAGCCCCCTTTCCCTTCGGAAAAACAAGTCATCCATGCACCAGAGTTCAGGGCTGCATTGTAAAATGTTTCGGAAGTCCCCGTGACAGCACACTCACACAGGTCCAAGGGACTGACCCAGGCTGGCTTTTCCAGGCCTGGTCTAAGGGCCACAGGATCCAGAGTCCACTTGCTCATGTCCATGAAATCTGAACCTCTTGGCGCCCACTAGTCCATGAACCTCTGGAAACACATGCTAAATGAATGGGCTTGACTTTGGAAAGAAAACACTTTTTCAAGAGCTTCAAGATGGGGGTGTTGGGCTGGCTTTGGGCCTGGCAATAAATTTTTAAATGCTAAAGGGAAGTGATTCTGGTTTTTGGCAGAGCCGGTGCTCATAGGGGACGAGACTTGGTGAAATCGTTTCGCAGATGAACTCTAAGTCAGAAAGAGTTTTCTAAATTATATTTTAATCCATGGATTAGTTCACTCGATTTCTTTTATGATTTTCTTTTCTCACTAAATTATTTTTGCTCTCCAGGAGTGATGCTAGTTAGGAAATATGACATCAATTCCCAGAGTAGGCATTAACTCATGGTAGATTGAAAGGCTCAAGATCATAATATTTTATATATGAACAAGGTTCCTATAATCTAAATCTGAACATTATCCAGTTGTTTTATGGGCAAGTCGGCCTCTAAGTTACTGTACATTAAACAATGAGTAATATGTTGCTATGGAAATTCTGTATTAAAATCAGATGTGTATAAATGTCTTCATTTTGATTTTTGGGGGGGTTGTTGCATACGTGAATATTTTTAAAGTCACTGTGAAAAAAAAAAATTGTAAAGATCCTATAGCTGATGTCAGACTAGTTACCCATCCCAGCCAAGGCAGAAGGTAAAAGGGTATTACTCTAACAACACTACCCCATCTCAAAGTAATGTTCGCTTGAGGGCAGGTGTCTCTACAGACTGTTAGTGGTATTCCTTAGCATTTCAGAAACAAAGATATCTCATGCCAGGTAATTTGACAGTACAGTAGATGCTCTATTAACTGACCCCCAAATCCCCAAATCCCCAAATCCCAGGCCAGCTGATCTTTTCTAGCCATGATTCCTGGCCACCCCAAACACAAGTAGCTCCTCTCATCACTGATGGGCTCCACCCCAGATAAGCTGTCTGAGCACCTCTGCTCCCATCGGTTGTATTGTCTACCTGCCAAGAGGAAGTTGTGTTTGCTTCTAACCCCATCTAAACAAACTGTCTTTGTTACTAGGATCAGGCAATTTATGTACTATCTAAAATAAACTGATGAAAGTGGCAGAAGAAAGATTTGTACTTTCTCTGAAAGAGTTTTTAAAAAAATATTATCAAATCAGGAGTGGGTAAGAAAACTGTAAATGATTGGTGAAATAATGTAAAAATTTAGAAGAATTTTCTTTTCGGCTTGCTTCAGAAATTTTAGTTCCTGTTCTACTTAGGAGGGAAAAAAAAAAAAAACCCCGAAACCATGCAGTTGAGATGCTCATGCAAAAAAAAGATAAATGCAGAACATGAACCAGTGGCCCAGAATGTGTTAGATTAATCCATATTTATATGTTTTAAGTTAAAAGAAAATGTTTAAGGTATGTGTCTATCATTACTCATGATTCCCTGTTTTAATTGACATTCTTTTTATTAACCCACAAGCTACTGATATATATTGTATACACATATACACAGCATATAAATATACTTTAGCAGATTTCTACCAAAGTACATAGATTTCTACTGCAGTATATAGATTTCTGTTGTAGTATACGGATTTCTACTATAGTATATAGATTTCCACTGTAGTGTATAGATTTCTATTGTAGTATACAGATTTCTACTGTAGTACACAGATTTCTACTGTGGTATATAGAATACCCAGGTGTCAATGTACTAGAAAGAATGATCCAGGAAGCTATTTGAGTAAAGACAAGAAGGAATGAGAATCTGAACTACAGTGATGACAAGGAAGTAAGAGGTGTATATCAGAGAAATTGCAAAGTAAAAGTAACAAATCCCTGAATATTTACGAGTTAACATGACTCCAAGGCTTGAGTGTGGGTGGTAGGTCGCACCCTGGAAAGACACAGGGAGTCCAGGAAAAGAACCTGATCTAGTAGGAGGAAAGAATTTGTGTTTCTGACTTACTAAGTTTAAGACTGACAATGACATCCAGGGGTGGATATACCCGAATATCACTGGGAGGCAGTTGGAAGTACGGGAAAGGGGACATGAATAGAAATAGGGGTTTGCACGAACACACACTTCTCCAAAGAAGACATACAAATGACTAACGTGACACATGAACAAATGTTCATCATCATTAGCCATCAGGGACATTCAAATCAAAACCACATTGAGAAACCACCTTACACCAGTTAGAATGGAAAAAATGGACAGGGAAAGAAACAACAAATGCTGGAGAGGTTGTGGAGAAAGGGGAACCCTCTTACGCTGTTGGTGGGAATGCAAGTTGGTACAGCCACTTTGGAAAACAGTGTGGAGGTGCCTCAAAAAGTTAAAAATAGAGCTACCCTATGACCCAGCAATTGCACTCCTGGGTATTTACCCCAAAGATACAGATGTAGTGAAAAGAAGGGGCACCTGCACCCCAGTGTTCATAGCAGCAATGTCCACAATAGCCAAACTAGAAGGAGCCGAGATGCCCTTCAACAGACGAATGGGTACAGAAGATGTGGTCCATATATACGGTGGAATATGACTCAGCCATCAGAAAGGATGAATACCCAACTTTTACATCCACGTGGATGGGACTGGAGGAGATTACGCTAAGTGAAATAAGTCAAGCAGGGAAAGTCAATTATCATATGGTTTCACTTATTTGTGGAACATAAGGAATAGCTTGGAGGACATTCGGAGAAGGAAGGGAAAAATGAAGGGGGCGGAAATCGGAGGGGGAGACGAACCATGAGAGACTATGGACTCTGGGAAACAAACTGAGGGTTTTTTTGGGGGGTGGGTAGGCTAGCCCTGTGATGGGTATTAAGGAGGGCACATATTGCAGTGAGCACCGGGTGTTATACACAAACAGTGACTCGTGAAACACTACATCAAAAACTAATGAAGTACTGTATGGTGACTAGCATAACAAAATAAAAAAAAAAAGAAATAGGGGTTCGCAAATGGTAATCCAGGTAAGTCCTGAGGCTGGAAGGAAAAAATCTGTGTTTCAGGGCAAAAGGGGTGAGGAGTGCCACATAGGAGATTAGAAGGGTTCAAAGACCAAAGATGAGAATCACAAAGGGCCCAGGTCTCAGAAGCCATGGGAGGAGAGTGTTGGGCACATGGCAGGTGGCGAGGGACATGCACTCCAGAGAAGTGCCATGTCCTCTGTCAATCGCCAGGCTCCGTCAGGGAAGCACTCTCAGGAGACAGGTGAGTGAATCCACCAGATTTCAAAATGTGAAGGACTGAGCAAGTGGTGAGGAAGAAAGAATGAGAGCAATAAAAAGCTCCAGAAGAAGTTTGATGGTGAAGAGGAGAGAGACCCCACTATGCCTTAGGGGGTAAGATGGTTGAGCCATTGAGATTCTTTAGGAGAATGAAATCTTGAATGGATCATATTGATGACAGAAGGGAAGGCAGCATTCCAGAAGACAGAGTTGGCAGTATAAATTAAAAGAGGGTAAGGGTTCCAAGGAAGTAGGAGAGAGGGGAGCCAAAAGAGCAAGGAAGAGTAAATTAGACAATAAGGAAAGGACCTTCCATCTTAAAGATGGGAGTAGGGAAAAAGAGAGGGTAAAAGGAGAGGAAAACTCAAAGTGTTGACCTCCACTAGCCTACATTTTCCTACTCAAGTCTTCCACAGTGTGGCCAAGTCCATGCTCTGTGTCTAAGAGGCTCTAATGTCACCTACGTGTAGTTATTAAACATAGAGTTGGGGCCCAGAGTTGAGGCCCGCCATGTAGAGGAATACTCACCAAAGGAGACAGCTGTTCACTGCATTTGGTGAAAGGAGCACTCTCCACATAAAGAAAATACAACAAAAGCATTTCTTGTTCTGTTTTCCAACCTGAATGAACATGACACAGATGATCACCGCATCTGGGAGAACGAAGAAAAGACTGCAGTCACAATTTCTGAAATTTCTCTTCATGTCCTCCAGTCACGTCCACCCAAAGGCCCGCCCTGGGGTATCACACAGTCTCTCTGAGAAGCCACTTTCCTGAGTAATTGCCCATCTGATTCTCGTGGCATCAGCTTGAACTCTTCCGCACACAGATTTTCTATGGCCAGGGCTAGTATTTCTATTTTTTTTTTTTTTTAAGATTTTATGTATTTGTTTGCCAGAGAGAGAGAGCACAAGCAGGGGGAGTGACAGGCAGAGGGAGAAGCAGGCTCCCCACTGAGCAAGGAGCCGGATGTGGGACTCGATCCCAGGACACTGGGATCATGACCTGAGCCGAAGGCAGACGCTTAACTGACTGAGCCACCCAGGCATCCCTGGGGTTGGTATTTCTAAATGAGGCACCATCACACTACTCAGGTTTGCTTCTCAAATAGCCAAGACCTCACGCTGATAGGGATGACAATTCCCAGCTCCCCCTGTCAGAGAGCTTCACCCAGCAGGTCTTCCCTACCTGTTCACGGCCACTTAAAAAGGTGCCATATTTACACATGAAGCAGTTGGACTGGCTTTTTCGTTTTAGAAAAACCCCGACAGCTGAGGCATTCAGAAGTTAATGTGATAGGAATCAGCCTTTTCTGGGTTATTTCAAGTTTACACTATAGCGTTTCAATTGCATTGAGTAAATGGTGTAAGTGGAAAGGGGCATTCCTTGTTCCTGGTGCGCACTACCTCTAGTCTTCACTGATCTTTCTAAGAGGCAGAAGGTAACTACCTTATATGATTCCAAGCGGGGACCTCTCAATGCCTCTCTGTCCCAATATATTTCCACCGTGAGGTTGCTCAAATCCCAGATAGCCCTATTTCATTCCTGCTGCTTAGGCCACTATAGCTTGACAAGTCACCTTTAGGATGAAAATAATCTCAAGAGAGGAGATAATTAACACTTTATAAATTTGGCTTAACAGGTTTGTCAGTCTGTCCAGACTGCAAGGGCAGCAAATGGTCTAGACTCTAGATAGGCCAAGGAGAACGGGCCTGGGCAGGAAGCTACCCTAGGCTAAGGAGCCTGAGCAGCCAGCCTGGTCCCCCGGAGCAGGTACAGAAATAATTACACAGGACAAGTCAAGAAAGGCTTCCATAACTTACCATGGGACTCCAAAGGCTTGTAGATCAGGCCCATTCCAGAACAAACATATCTAATAAGGCCACCTGGATTGTAGGCCACCATTCTGTTCCACAGATGAAATTCCAGTCTATTGACCTCCTCCTGGCCCAACCCCCAGGGGTGGTCTCTGCTTTGGTTCACAGGGGGCCACGTTACAAAGCAAAGGGGATCAGAACACTAGCTGAACAATGAGACCTGATGATACTTAAAATCTCTTCTAACATCGAGATTCTGTGATCCTGGGATATATCACTGAAGTGTGTGGACTAAAACAGGTTTTCAAAGGTGTTTGGTTCAGATAAAGACACTCTTGCAATAAAGATGTGGGCTTTTTAAATGATGAAATGATCCCAGCTCAATTTTCTGTTTATTTCTTGACTGATTTTGAGGACAGAGATTCAGAGTTTATAAATAGATTCCATCTACCTCATGCACCTCTTGCGTTTAGATAGGAAAGAGAATGAAAAAGAGACAAATATGCGGACTGAGCAACTATTACATACTTGGAAATTCATTCTCTTATTTCTCTTTTGTACCCATTTTGCTTTGTTGTTCCCACTTCATTGATGAGAGATTTGATACTTATTGAAGTTAAATAACTTGCCCAAAGACATAAAACCCAAAGGCACAGATTCAAGGTGTAACCAGAGGGCTTCTGATACCAAATCTCATGCTTCTGCTACCATGCATGATGGCTTCATACTTTCACGTATTCTAGCAAATCACCCCACATTCAGTGGTGAAAATCAGATGAGTTTGAAATGTAGCTATAGGGACGCCTGGGTGGCTCAGTCGGTTAGCAACTGCCTTTGGCTCAGGTCACGATCCCAGGGTCCTGGGATCGAGTTCTGCATCGGGCTCCTTGCTCAGCGGGAAGCCTGCTTCTCCCTCTCCCTCTGCTGCGCCCCCTGCTTGTGTGTCTCTCTCTCTCTCTCTCTCTCTGACAAGTAAATAAAATCTTAAAAAAAAAAAAAAGAAATGTAGCTATAACCCTAAGAACATTCTTGGTCCAAGTATAACCTTTGCTAAATAATCTCTTATCAAATAAGGAAATCTGTATGCCCATTCTATTCACAGGAAGAATTTCAATTGATTGAATTGTGGTAAATCATTAAAGCATTTTAAGTACCAAATACTGAAATACAGTATTGTGTGTTTTATAATATATGTTAAAGCAAAGATTGAAATGCAAAAATTCAGTGGGATCCTTTGGAAAAGAATCTAATGCTCTACAATATGCCCCATACGACTAATCTTGCATATCCAAATAGGATGCTTGAAAAAAAATAATAACTCTGGAATAGTTTAAATTCCTTCTCATGTCACAGTTGTAGATCTTATTTTACTCTGGTGTTTAATTTAAATGTTTACTAAAGTCATAAATAGCTTCCCTTGAAATATGGCGACAGACTTGCTAGCAATTATACGAGACTATATATATTCTTAAATCATAATTCTCTGACACAGAGCAAACTAAGCAGGCCATGCCTTTCCTTTAAAATCAGCGAGAAAAATAAAAGTAGATTGTACCCCCACACGATTTGAAATTATTTCTAGGAAATCCATAGGAAAAAAACTGATCTCCATGAAGCTATGGATTTGGCTATTTTCTCCATGAGGTCTGAGCATGCTTCTCCAAATGTATGATTCTTCCTGCAAGAAGAATCAAGCAAAGACTGATCGTGAGCTGTCTGAGGTTTTAGCTGCTAAGCGTATGAAGGCTCTGACCTTGCTTTAGTTCTTGGACCACATGCTGCTGTGGAACCTCGACGACCTTAACTTCCTGGACAGCAATGGTGGCACCTGGACAAAAGTACCTAATGAGCCACACTGGGGGTGTTCGGTTCCACCCAGCCTTTTATTAATAAGCTCAATACGCTGAATTCTTAGATTAGGCAAGGGATAAAGCCCAAAATTCTTTGATTGTCTACTCTCTCCTCTGAAACTGAAGGAACTGAAATACTTGGCACGCTAGACTACACCATCAATTAGCAACACACATGATTACAACTCAGGTCCACGGACTTTGTAAATATCTAGACCAGAGTTGAGAAGGGGAGCTTAGTTCCAAGAGCTTTTTTAAGGATCCTTTTTAGCTGGTTTAGAGGCTTTTCTGCAAAGATAGGTTCCAGATGAATCCCACAATTGGGAACATCATGCCAAATACTTCAAAATTCTGAACACACTTCAAAGTAACTGCTGCTGTCCTATAATAATTTTTGACTTAGTATCTTGGGAAATTCTTTTCCATGGATATATATCTGACTTGATAATAGACACCAATAGGGAAATGGGATTTGCTTTGCAGAAATTCACTTTGTAGCCAAATTTGCTAGCGTGCATCTATTTCATAAACTGAGAGATGAATTTCTTTATGTTCATATCTATCATCTCTGTAACCGCCTACCTCTCCGGGGCTTCCTTCATGCAGAACCTGACAGGAGACAATTGAGTCAAAGGAGAACGTGGCTACCTCAACAAATATGATAGAACGTGTTGGGGAGAGCTCAGTGTAACGTTTACAAGCATCTCAGAGAACCCTTTCTAATGGAAGGCCTCATTGCACTGCCTCCCACTCTCAACCCTCTTCACCCGAAAAACAAAACTACCTCAAAGTCATGTTCTCACTGTGTTACTCTCATCCCTGTTTTACAGATTAGGAGGTAAAGGTTCGGCGATGTGATCTGATTTCCCCAAGATCCCAGGGTTAAGAAATGTGGCCCTCATCTCAAGACAAAGATTCTTTTGCACCTTCTACCCCCAAACTCTCCTTTATTTTATTCACTGCACCGTACTGATTTGCTTGCTCCATCTGCCAAGGTGGTGACCATGTTTTCTTTTCTTTGAGCTCTGTTCTCCTCTCTACCTACTGGATGTCCTTTCTCCCTTCTTCACCCCCCTGAACAGAAACAGGTGAATGAATTCCAGATTTTCAAAATTGCAATGCCTCTTCCATAATTAATATTCTCTGAAACTCCCCGATGAGAAACAAGATGCTGACACCAAGCTTTATTTCGGGTCAGGTCAGTCTTCAAGCCGAATTGCAACACGAAGACTGTGTGTGAGGCAGGGAGGCAAGGGAGAAAGGAGGAGGGAACCACCCAGAATCCAAGCAGAATCTTTAAGTAGGACTCAGCAATACCTCGCGAGAGACAGGAAGGGGCTCCTGAAGCAGGAGAGTCATTTATTTGAGCTTCAGATTATTCACTTTCCCAACTAATCAATAATTGTTATAATTAAAATTGATAGCCACAAAGAACATGACAGAGGGCCGTTGCCGGAATACTGATTGTGTCTTTGGCTTGAAGAGATAGGCAGCAGCGTGGGACACGTTCTTTCCAATTTGCTTTTAGCTGTGCGCAAATTGCTTTAGCTGTACCCAGCTGATTTAGACCTTGCCTAGAGGTGCACTAGATTAATTGGGAGCCACATATTCATTGCTTACAGAATGGACTCTGTAATTGGCGAAATTTGTTAGTGCCAGTTATAAAATAACTATGTAGTTCTGCTTTTAGCTGTCGTCTCATTATTCTTGCCGTGAGAGGAGAGGGGAAACACTTAGGACCCGGCGGACTTCAGACTAAGACGGGCGTTTTTACGTAAGGACTAAAAGCAGTGTATCTGCAGTCAATATCTTATGCAAGCAACCAGGAGGGTGAAGACGGTATTGATTTTTTTCAGAAGCTGAAAGAGTACTTACTTGAGCGTCTCTCAGAATTTTTCCATCTTTGTGGTGACCGTGCCTTTGATAAGAGAACCCACGTTGTCAGCATTAGGAGCAGAGTTTTCAAAATAATTCTTTGTTTTCTCTCCTACCTTCACAGGGTCAAGGATGACAGGCACTTTTTCTTCTTTTTCCTATCGCCAAGTGAAAGAGTAAGAACAATCCTGAGGCCACGGTTGGGTGCCCTCTTATTTGTCTGATTTCTTCCACTCCCTTCTTGGGGTCTCAGGGTAGGGAGGGGGCCTAGTGGAAATATCAGGTGAAGCTCGAGGAACATGAAAGTCATTTTTGGCAGGAAAACTTTTTTTTCCTTTTTTCAGGAGCAAAACCTGATAGGCCCAGAAGAAAATATAAGCTACACTACATGCTAGAAAAACAAAGAGCTGTCTTCTTAGCTTTTAAAAAGCTCAACAGAGGGATGCCTGGGTGGCTCAGTCAGTTAAGCGTCTGCCTTCAGCTCAGGTCTGATCCCGGGGTCCTGGGATCGAGCCCCACGTTGGGCTCCTTGCTCAGTGGGGAGTCTGCTTCTCCCTCTCCCTCTGCTCCTCCCCCTGCTTGTGCTCTCTCTCTCTCTCTCTCTGATAAATAAATAAAATCTTAAAAAAAAAAAGCTCAACAGACTTAAATATGCAAAATGGACAGTGATATTCATTACATAAATCTTGGTATATTGCCATGCACGGCAGCTTGTACAAAGGCTATTTCCAGACACATTCGAAACGAGGTATAAATACATATATACACGTGGAGGAGAGATGTCAGACAAGACTCTTTGCCACTCAAGTGACAAATTCCCAACTCAAACTCCTTTCAGTTCACAAACAAATGGAAGAGTGGGGAACGGGGTGTTTCTTGGCTCAGAGAGCTGAAAAAGTCTGGAGGGAGGACCACTTTAGACACACTTCAGGGGCTCCCCAAAAGGTATCATGAAGTTCTCCTGCCATCTTTTTGCTCAACTTTATTTCCTGTGGACCTTGCTTTTGGGAAAGCCCTCACCCATGGAGGGCCCATCAGACCCATATTTACAGTCTATCTGCTCAGCAACTTCCCTGTAGTTCCAGCAAATTCTCCAACGGAAATTTTGAGGGCCCAAGGTGAGTCACTGGCCCACCCCCAAACCACTCCCTGTGGCCAGGAGGGCAGAATACGCTGACCCACCACACCTGAGCCTGAGTGCCCCCAGAGCAGGGCCGGTGGGACCCTGCCTGCAGCCTCTGGGCTGAGAACCACGGACAGAGTCCCCCAGGGGACACAGGGAGAGCGTTAGAAAGCAGGGAAATGGATGCCAGGCAGGAACAACAAAGGACCACAAGACGGACAAACAAAATGCTAGGGAACTATTGGTATTACTTAGTAATATTTCTTAAACTTCATTTCTATCCTTGGAATCTAATTAAAACTAACAGTCTTTTGTTCCAGAAACACCCCTGTGTGATCATGTCATGCAAAATGCTGCCGTTTACTTCAGGACGGTCTGTACATCCCCAGAGCCTAGCTGATAACGTGGAAATGAAAAAATCTTTTTGCAGCAAAAGGCACTTTTAGGAGTATCTCCTTCTCCTAAGGGCAATGATTTTAGTTTTTCATTTTCTTTTTTTTTTCCCCCAAGTAATTCTGTTGGTGAAGAATTCCCCTTATGTAGCTATTCTTTATCCTTGTTGTGGATGAATAAACTCTGAAAACCCAAACTGTACCAAATGACTCTTTTGTCCAAATGATAGATTGTCCAGGATCAGCCTTTCAATCAGATGACTAACAGAGTGGCCACAAGAGTGATGTCTGTCCTTCTTCATCTGGCACAAGAGAATGAGCGTTCTGAGGTTAGGCTGTGTCCCTGAGTCCAACTTAAGGTCTCAGCCTGAAGATAAATACTGCCAAGAATAAACACCTTCTTTAATCTTATTTCATACAGGACCATATGTGACTCCTAAGGAGGAAAAAGGACACGTAAGAAGGCAAACTTTTTCATGGTTAAGATCAGAAAGAGAAACTGTTTAAACATTACAGTGGATGCTCAAAACAAAACATTTCATAAAGTCTTACCTCAGAAATGTGAATTTGGATATTTAAATCAAAATCATTCTCATAATTCAAAAATAAAAAAGTTAACTGCACATCAGGGGCAAAAAGTCACTGTTAGAAAAAAACAAAATGTAGTATTGCTCCAGAATCATCTTCCCAGAAAAAGGTCTTGTCCTGTGTTTGTGAGAAACGATCTTAGAATCTGCTAGAAATACAGTAGGATGGAGAGAGAGAAAGGTTGTGAGGGAGGAGCAGAAGTTAGGTGTTGCTTTCAGATTTTGGAAAAGAGTTTAAATGAAAGCTCAGATGAAAGAAGTGGCAAAATCACCACTATCATAATGGTCAACTTTTGTCGAATATTCTGTCATTGGAGGAAGAAGGGACTGCTTGCTGTATGTCAAGACCAATAAGTAATTCTTCTAACAATTTATCAACAAGTTCTGTAGCCAAGGCGTAAGGACGTAGTTAAAGGCAGCATGAGATAAGGGAACAGAAACCAGAAAAAAAAATGAGCATTAACAAAGTCAAGGTCAAAGGTTTGACATTCTTTTTTTTTTTTTTTTTTAAGAAACACAGAGAGGAACTGGGGGGGGGGGGTGGAGCAAGATGGCGGAGGAGTAGGAGACCTAGATTTCGTCTGGTCTCAGGAATTCAGCTGAATAGGGATCAAACCATTCTGAACACCTACGAACTCAACAGGAGATCAAAGAGGAGAGTAGCAACAACTCTCTGAACAGAGAAGCGACCACTTACTGGAAAGTAGGACGTGCGGAGAAGTGAATCCGAGGCGATATTCGGGAGGATAGACGGCGGGGGAGGGGCCTCCGTTGGCCGCTTCTGGCAAGTGGTGGAGCCGTGGAGCACAAAATCGGAACTTTTAGAAGTCGGCTCCGCTGAGGGACGTCGCTGCAGTGGCTAAGCGGGGGGTGGAATCCTCCCGGGACAGTGTGGTCTCAGGACCCTCGGGGTCACAGAAAGACCGGGGGTGCCTGAGTGCGGCAGAGCTCCCAGGGATCGGAGCGGGGAAGCCGGCTGCAGAGACGGAGCCGAGGTGCGAGCTCTCAGCTCGGGGTTACCATAAACTGTGATCCGCGGCCCAGTCGGGCCACTGCTCCTCCAGCAGGCACCCAACAAGCGGCAGATCCGGGGAGACTCCCCTTCCTCCCCCAGGAGGAGTGGCGCGGGAGTGCACCGCAGGGATCTGCTGGGTTTGGAGACTCCACACGGGGTCGGGTGCCAGAGATAGCAATGCTCGGTCACAGGCCGGGTGAGCGCGGAGTGCGGCCGGAGACCAGGGACACGGGAGTGACTGCTTTTCTCTGGGGGCGCACTGAGGAGCGGGGCCCCGAGTTCTCGGCTCCTTCGGGTGGAGATTGGGAGGCCACCATTTTTGCCCTGGTCCTCCAAAGCTGTACGGAGAGCTTGCAGGGAACAAAAGCTCCTGAGAGCAAACCCGTGCAGCTTGCTTAGCCCGGACCGACAAGGGCGGGGCAATTCCACCTCCGGCAAAGACATTTGGGAACCATGGCAACAGGCCCCTCCCCCAGAAGATCAGCACGAACAGCCAGCAAGCCAAGACCAAGTTTACCGATCAAGGAGAACGGGAGAACTCCAGCGCTAGGGGAATACTGCACATAGAATTCATGGCTTTTTTTTACCATGATTCATTAGTTCATCAAAATTAATTTTTGTTAACTGTTTTTTTTTTTTATTTTTCTTTTTCCCTTTTTCAACCAACATCTTATCAATCTCTTTTAAAAAAAAAAACATTTTTTATTTTTCATTTTTAGAGTCATATTTTATCCCTTCATAGTAGTTACCCTTATTTTTGGCATATATATATAAGTTGTTCTCTCTTTAAAATTTTGAGATACAGTTTCTTCTAACAGATCAAAATATACCCTAAATCACTAGTGTATGGCTCTGTTCTAGTCTCCTGCCTGATCACATTCTCTCCCTTTTTTCTTTTTTTTTTCTTAAATCTTCTTTCTTTTTTCAAACAACTTCTTATCTTATCAAGTCCTTTTATAAAATCTTTTATAATTTTCATCTTTACAGTCATCTTCTATCCCTTCATTGTATCAACCCTTATTTTGTACATATATGTCTTTCTTCCTTTAAAATTTTAGGAGGCACTTTTTTCTAACAGACCACAATACGCCCAAAATCTAGTGTGTGGCACTGATCTATGCACTAGCCTGATCATATTTGATCATATTCTGCTTTTTTTGTATTGTTCTGTTTTTGTTTTTATCTTTTTTTTTCTTTTTTTTTTCTCTTTCTTTTTTCTTTCTTTCCCTTTCTTTTCCCCTGGTTTCAGGTCTTTTCTGATTTGTATACAGTATATTTGCTGGGGACGTTGTAAACCTGTTAGCATTTTGTTCTCTCATTCATCTATTCTCCTCTGGACAAAATGAAAAGACGAAAAAAATCACCTCAACAAAAAGAACAAGAGGTAGTACCGTCAGCCAGGGACCTACTCAATACGGACATTACAATGATGTCGGACCTAGAGTTCAGAATCATGACTTTAAAGATACTAGCTGGGCTTGAAAAAAGCGTGGAAGTTATTAGAGAAACGCTTTCTGGAGAAATAAAAGAACTAAAATCTAACCAAGTCGAAATCAAAAAGGCTATTGATGAGGTGCAATCAAAAATGGGGGCACTAGGATAAATGAGGCAGAAGAGAGAATCAGCAATATAGAAGACCAAATGATGGAAAATAAAGAGGCTGAGAAAGAGAGAAACAACTACAGGATCACAAGGGCAGAATTCGAGAAATAAGTGATACGATAAGACGAAACAACACTAGAATAATTGGGATCCCAGAAGAAGAAGAAAGAGAGAGAGGGGCAGAAGGTATATTGGAGCAAATAATAGCAGAGAACTTCCCTATTGTGAGGAAGGAAACAGGCATCAAAATCCAGGAGGCACAGAGAACCCCTCTCAAAATCAATAATAATAGGTCAACACCCCGACATCTAATAGTAAAACTTACAAGTCTCAGAGACAAAGAGAAAATCCTGAAAGCAGCTCGGGAGAAGAGATATGGAACCTACAATGGTAAAAATATTAGATTGGCAACAGACCTATCCACAGAGACCTGGCAGGCCAGAAAGGACTGGCAAGATATCTTCAGAGCACTAAACAAGAAAAATATGCAGCCAAGAATACTATATCCAGCTAGGCTGTCATTGAAAATAGAAGGAGAGATAAAAAGCTTCCAGAACAAACAAAAACTAAAGGAATTTGCAAACACGAAACCAGCCCTCCAAGAAATATTGAAAGGGGTCCTCTAAGCAAAGAGAGAGCCTAAAAGCAGCATAGATCAGAAAGGAACACAGACAACATACAGTAACAGTCACCTTACAGGCAATACAATGGCACTAAATTCATACCTTTCAATAGTTACCCTGAATGTAAATGGGCTCAATGCCCCAATCAAAAGACACAGGCTATCAGATTGGATTAAAAAACAAGACCCATCCATATGCTGTCTGCAAGAGACTCATTTTAGGCCCAAAGACACCCCCAGATTGAAAGTGAGGGGGTGGAAAACCATTTACCATGCTAATGGACACCAAAAGAAAGCTGGGGTGGCAATCCTTATATCAGACAAACTAGATTTTAAAACAAAGACTGTAATAAGAGATGAGGAAGGACACTATATTCTACTTAAAGGGTCTATCCAACAGGAAGATCTAACAATTGTAAATATCTATGCCCCTAACATGAGAGCAGCCAATTATATAAGGCAATTAATAACAAAAGCGAAGAAACACATTGACAACAATACAATAATAGTGGGGGACTTTAACACCCCCCGACTGAAATGGACAGACCATCTAAGCAAAAGATCAACAAGGAAATAAAGACTTTAAATGACACACTGGACCAAATGGACTTCACAGATATATTCAGAACATTTCATCCCAAAGCAACGGAATACACATTCTTCTCTAGTGCCCATGGAACATTCTCCAGAATTGATCACATCCTAGGTCACAAATCAGGTCTCAACCGGTACCAAAAGATTGGGATCATTCCCTGCATATTTTCAGACCACAATGCTTTGAAACTAGAACTCAATCACAGGAGGAAAGTCGGAAAAAACTCAAATACATGGAGGCTAAAGAGCATCCTACTAAAGAATGAATGGGTCAACCAGGAAATTAAAGAAGAATTAAAAAAATTCATGGAAACCAATGAAAATGAAAACACATTGTCCAAAATCTTTGGGATACAGCAAAGGCAGTCCTGAGAGGAAAGTATATAGCAATAAAAGCCTTTCTCAAGAAACAAGAAAGGTCGCAAATACACAACCTAACCCTACACCTAAAGGAGCTGGAGAAAGAACAGCAAATAAAGCCTAAACCCAGCAGGAGAAGAGAAATCATAAAGATCAGAGCAGAAATCAATGAACTAGAAACCAAAAGAACAGTAGAACAGATCAACGAAACTAGGAGCTGGTTCTTTGAAAGAATTAACAAGATTGATAAACCCCTGGCCAGACTGATCCAAAAGAAAAGAGAAATGACCCAAATCAACAAAATCATGAATGAAAGAGGAGAGATCACAACCAACACCAAAGAAATACAAACAATTATAAGAACATATTATGAGCAACTCTATGTCAGCAAATTAGATAACCTGGAAGAAATGGGTGCATTCCTAGAGAGGTATCAACTACCAAAATTGAACCAGGAAGAAATAGAAAACCTGAACAGACCTATAACCACTAAGGAAATTGAAGCAGTCATCAAAAATCTCCCAACAAACAAAAGCCCAGGGCCAGATGGCTTCCCAGGGGAATTCTATGAGACATTTAAAGAAGAATTAATACCTATTCTCCTGAAACTGTTCCAAAAAATAGAAATGGAAGGAAAACTTCCAAATTCATTTTATGAGGCCACCATTACCTTGATCCCAAAACCAGACAAAGACTCCATCAAAAAGGAGAATTACAGACCAATATCCTTGATGAACATGGATGCAAAAATTCTCACCAAAATACTAGCCAATAGGATCCAACAGTACATTAAAAGGATTATTCACCACGACCCAGTGGGATTTATCCCTGGGCTGCAAGGCTGGTTCAACATCCGCAAATCAATCAACGTGATACAATACATTAACAAAAGAAAGAACAAGAATCATATGATCCTCTCAATAGATGCAGAAAAAGCATTTGACAAAGTACAGCATCCTTTCTTGATCAAAACTCTTCAGAGTCTAGGGATAGAGGGTACCTACCTCAATATCATAAAAGCCATCTACGAAAAACCTACAGCGAATATCATTCTCAATGGGGAAAAGCTGAGAGCTTTTCCCCTAAGGTCAGGAACGCGGCAGGGATGTCCACTCTCACCACTGCTATTCAACGTAGTATTAGAAGTCCTAGCCACAGCAATCAGACCACAAAAAGAAATCAAAGGCATCCAAATCGGCAAAGAGGAAGTCAAACTCTCACTCTTTGCAGATGATATGATACTGTATGTGGAAAACCCAAAAGACTCCACCCCAAAACTGCTAGAACTCATACAGGAATTCAGTCAAGTAGCAGGCTATAAAATCAATGCACAGAAATCAGTGGCCCTCCTATACACCAACAACAAGACAGAAGAGAGACAAATCAAGGAGTCGATCCCATTCACAATTGCACCCAAAACCATAAGATACCTAGGAATAAATTTAACCAAAGAGGCAAAGGGTCTGTACTCAGAAAACTATAAAATAGTCATGAAAGAAATTGAAGAAGACACAAAGAAATGGAAAAACGTTCCATGCTCATGGATTGGGAGAACCAACATTGTGAAGATGTCAATGCTACCTAGAGCAATCTACACATTCAATGCAATCCCCATCAAAATACCATCCACTTTTTTCAAAGAAATGGAACAAATAATCCTAAAATGTGTATGGAACCAGAAGAGACCCCGAATAGCCAGAGGAATCTTGAAAAAGAAAAGCAAAGCTGGCGGCATCACAATTCCGGACTTCCAGCTCTATTACAAAGCTGTCATCATCAAGACAGTATGGTACTGACACAAAAACAGACACATAGATCAATGGAACAGAATCGAGAGCCCAGAAATGGACCCTCAACTCTATGGTCAACTTATCTTTGACAAAGCAGGAAAGAATGTCCAATGGAAAAAAGACAGTCTCTTCAACAAATGGTGTTGGGAAAACTGGACAGCCACATGCAGAAGAATGAAACTGGACCATTTCCTTACACCACACCCAAAAAATAGACTCCAAATGGTTGAAAGACCTAAACGTGAGACAGGAGTCCATCAAAATCCTAAAGGAGAACACAGGTAGCAACCTCTTCGACCTCAGCCACAGCAACTTCTTCCTAGAAACATCGCCAAAGGCACGGGAAGCCAGGGCAAAAATGAACTATTGGGATTTCATCAAGATAAAAAGCTTTTGCACAGCAAAAGAAACAGTCCACAAAACCAAAAGACAACCGACAGAATGGGAGAAAATATTTGCAAATGACATAACAGATAAAGGGCTAGTATCCAAAATCTATAAAGAACTTATCAAACTCAACACCCAAAGAACAAATAATCCAATCAAGAAATGGGCAGAAGACATGAACAGACATTTTTCCAAAGAAGACATCCAAATGGCCAACAGACACATGAAAAAGTGCTCAACATTGCTCGGCATCAGGGAAATCCAAATCAAAACCTTAGTGAGATACCACCTCACACCAGTCAGAATGGCTAAAATTAACAAGTCAGGGAACGACAGATGTTGGCGGGGATGTGGAGAAAGGGGAACCCTCCTACACTGTTGTTGGGAATGCAAGCTGGTGCAACCACTCTGGAAAACAGTATGGAGGTTCTTCAAACAGTTGAAATTAGAGCTACCATTTGATCCAGCAATTGCACTCCTGGGTATTTACCCCAAAGATACAAATGTAGGGACCCGAAGGGGTACGTGCACCCCAATGTTTATAGCAGCAATGTCCACAATAGCCAAACTGTGGAAAGAGCCAAGATGTCCATCGACAGATGAATGGATAAAGAAGAGGTGGTATATATACACAATGGAATATTATGCAGCCATCAAAAGGAATGAGATCTTGCCATTTGCAACGACGTGGATGGAACTGGAGGGTGTTATGCTGAGTGAAATAAGTCAATCAGAGAAAGACATGTATCATATGACCTCACTGATATGAGGAATTCTTAATCTCAGGAAACAAACTGAGAGTTGCTGGAGTGGTTGGGGGTGGGAGGGATGGGGTGGCTGGGTGATAGACATTGGGGAGCGTATGTGCTATGGTGAGCGCTGTGAATTGTGCAAGACTGTTGAATCACAGATCTGTACTTCTGAAACAAATAACACAACATATTTTAAGAAAAAAGAAAAAGAAGAAGATAGCAGGAGAGGAAGAATGAAGGGGAGTAAGTCGGAGGGGGAGACGAACCAGGAGAGATGATGGACTCTGAAAAACAAACTGAGGTTTCTAGAGGGGAGGAGGGTAGGGGGATGGGTTAGCCTGGTGATGGGTATTAAGGAGGGCACATTCTGCATGGAGCACTGGGTGTTATGAACAAACAATGAATCATGGAACACTACACCAAAACAAATGATGTAATATATGGTGATTAACATAACAATAAAAAAATAAAAAAAAAGAAACACAGAGAGAGAGAGTGTGCACACGCATGTGCGAGCAGGTGTGTGTGAAGTGGGGAGGGGCACAGAGAGAAGGAAAGAGAGAAAATCTAAAGCAGGCTTCATGCCCAGCAAGGATCCTGGCACAGGGCTTGATCTCAGGACCCTGACATCGTGACCTGAGCCAAAATCAAGAGTCAGATGCTTTACTGACTGAGTCACAGAGGTGTCCCTAAAAGTATGAATTTCAAAATATCTAATATCAATTTCATACACACAGAGAAATATCTAGAAAGACCTATACTAACCAGTGACACAGAGTTGCTTTGTTTAGGTTGAGAAGAGGTATTAAGGAAGACTTTATTTCCTTTATTCTTCTGTTTGCCTTACAATAATTCTTAAAATAATCTTTTATTTATCTATGATTTATGCAATGAAAAAATTACATAATAGAACTAAAAATGTTTAAAATATGAGAACAAAATATGTTTCTGATGTAAACAAAGCGAGTTTGCTTCAGAATCTCTCTTCTCTTCCTAGAAACTGGACTGAACAAACAGGACTCTGAAAAAAAAACATTATTTGTGTCCAACTTGGATACCAAGCACACTACAAACTTATTTTTGGTCATGCTGCTTCCAACAGCTGAGATCAAGCAAAGCCCCCAAAGAAGCTATTCTGGAATTAGCAGCAAGCCACCCAGGAAGGGGTGAAGGGACCCAGGGAGCAGCAGGTTCCAACAAGCAGAAGCACACATACACTCAGACTGAAAGGGAGCCACAGAAAAGTGAAAGACGAAAGAGAAGTTTGGCTCCGAGATGACTGAGATTCAACAGAGCTGAGATCACACCGCGAGGCTCAGAGAGGAACAGGAAGCCGTGACTGCAGAGCACAGAGATGTCAGAGGGAAGCAAAATGTCTCTCAGGCAGTGAGGAAAGAATCTTAAGTTACAAAACTTAGAATTTCATCTTGCCCTACTTCCCACCCTTAACAAAATAGCCTATAAAGAGATGGTCCAGGAAAATCCAACCCCATCAGTCATGCAAAGCATAATTAGCATGAGGCTGAAAAAAAATTCGAGCATCAAAATTGAGCAAGAGATTTAAAAAAACACTCAAAAATATTGCCACAGGGGCACCTGGGTGGCTCAGTTGGTGAAGTGTCTGCCTTCGGCTCAGGTCATGATCCCGGGGTCCTGGGATCGAGCCCCACGTTGGGTGCCCTGCTCAGTGGTGAGCCTGCTTCTCCCTCTCCCGCTCCCCCTGCTTGGGCTCTCTCGTTCTCTCTGTCAAATAAATAAATAAAATCTTAAAAAATATATATATCGCCATTGGATGGACGAAATCTGCAATCACAAATTTTACCATGATATGTTAAAATCACAAATAAAATAATTATCTCCACAGAGGAAGGCTTAAAAAATAAAAATATAAGAACACAGAGCAGGGGAGACCAAACACCAAACAGAATAAAATATGTGTGGCAGAACTTGGGAAAGAAATACAAGAGAAAGAAATTAGGGAAATTAATTTTTTTTAATGAAAGGAGCAAAGGGGAAAATAGATACTACAGAAAACCCAAAAAGGAATATTAAAGCTAGAAATGAAATCAGCTAATAAAATAAGATAGAAAGAAAAAAATTTAAAAGAATTAGAAAGACAATAACAATTGTAAAAGATAAAGTGTACCTAAGAGATACAAAGTGAAAGTTATCCCATATACAACTGGAATCTTCAAGAGGGGAAAATAAAACAGAGCAAGTATTTTTAAATAATCAGTAAGAAAGCTTCCCTGAAATAAATGAAGACTTGTATCTACACATTCAAACGGCATATCGTGAATCAGGGAAGACTAAACCGGAACAACTAATGTTGAGACACACTCTAATAAATCTATGGAAATTTTAAGATAAAAAAACAATCCTCTGGATAGCTAGGCAAAAAGATCAAATCACTTACAATTCTTTTTAAGTATGGAAAATGTTTTTCTATAATATGTTTTTAGAAACTAATAAAATAAAAATTGAGAGGAGAAGGTAGGAGGTAGGAATTAAATGAGCACAGAAGAATGTTATTTAATATTGGCAAAATGAGGGGCAGAAGTGAAAACATAATTAGCACTACAAAAATGACAATAAAAAAGACAATAAAGTTGAAGGAAGGAGTATATTTATGGAGAAAGAAGAGAACATAAGCTAATTTTATCACTGATGATAGTGTTTGAGGTTATTATACTGCATATACCTTTGTATGAGGTAATTATAGCTTTCTACACTACAGAAGAGTTGGATAAAATATTTACACAAAAAATGCAAAGTACTTGTACAGAAATACAAACCTTCTCAAATGTCAAAAGAATTACAATGCTAAAATAAGCAAAAAGAAAACATAAAATAATAGGACAGCACAGAAACCAGCAAATCTTTCATAGCCGTAAATAAAAATGGGCTAAACTTGACTATGAAAAGAAAGAGATTTTCAAATCGGATTTTAAAGGGAAATCTATCTATTCTGCACAAAAGAGACACATCTAAAACAAATGATTCAGAGAGCTTGAAATCGAAGGATAGGCAGAGATTTCTCCAGGCATATGCAAAACTTTAAAAATGGAGGCCTGCTTCTAGTGACAGAGAAATACATATATATGAGTATATGAGTATATCCTAAACATGCCCACAGTTCCTGGTCCTATTAGGTACTGCCTGTCCGTAGATGCTAAGCAGGGAAAAAAGAAGAAAGAAAAAAAAAAGGAAGACTCTGTTACTCTGGGCATTAATTAACCTTAACTCCTCACTATACCTCATTCTTGCTAAGCATCTAAACCACTGTACGTACCCTGACTCCAAGGTCCCCGAAGTGCCCTTTAAAAAACAGCAGCTCTAAAGCAGGTAAGTCCACCACCCACTCCTCAATGCCCAACACAACTGGGTTTCTTAAAACGATGAAACTCTCTATTGTTTCAAAATGAGATAAAACCTCTATCGAAAAACTTTTAGATAGACTTCTTCACAATTCGTATATTCTATTTTTAGCTCCAAAATATTAAGCACCATAAGAAGGTTACTGAATCTGGTTTTCTTTTTTAGATTTATTTATTTATTTTAGAGAGAGAGAGGGAGTGCAGGAGGGAGGGGCAGATGGGGACAGAGAGAGAGAATCTCAAGCTGACTCCCTGCTGAGTGCAGAGCCCACCCCGCCTTGATCTCCCAGCCCCGAGATCATGACCTGAGCCAAAACCAAGAGTCGGATGCTTAACCGACTGAGCCACCATGGCGCCTCCAACCTATTCTTAATAAAGACATTTATTTGTTTGTTACTCCCTTTGAGCACCTTCCTCATTAAGCATATAAGAGTACGCATATGATGTTATGCTAAAATAAAATACTATATACACAAATAGCCAAGGACAAACTGCATAATAAATTTCAAGGCAGTTAACATCATTGTGGAAGATTCTAGAACTAGCTAATAAGCATTCTCCCTACATATATAATGTATATATATTAATTAAAGAGAGATGAATTACATAGAGATAGTGAAGTGATAGCAAGAGAAATAGAGATAAGACAGAGACAGACAGATACCATGCTGCATATTCCCAGGGAGAGAAATGACAGTTTACTCTGAAAGGGATTTGTGTCCATCCTTTTAAAAATCCAACAGTTCACAGTGACATTAAAGACAAAGCCCCTTCCTCCTCTAGGCTACTCCCCACTCCCCATTCATGACAGGTAACCCCTGTAAACAGTTTGAGAACCTGCCTTTCCAGGATGTCTGTCCAAACGCAAATAGAGAGCGTAAACACACGCACACCACACGTTGCGGCCACCATGTCGTGTGCATACATAAATCGTTCACTTTCCAAGGCAGCATACTGTGGTTCTGCCTTGACGAGACCACGCTGATGGATATTTTAGCAGTTTGGGGCTGTTCAAAATGATGCAGTGAACATTTTCTTACAGAGTGAGAACAGCTGATAGGCTAACCTCCTAAAAGGAAATTCCTATGTATGTTTATATATTTAAGATTTTATTTATTTATTTGAAAGAGAGAGAGCGAGAGCGAGAGCATGAACAGGGACAGAGGGAGAAGCAGGCTCTCCGCTAAGCGGGAAGCCCGATGCAGGGCTCGATCCCAAGACCCTGAGATCAGGACCAGAGCCAAAGGCACACGCTTCACCGACTGAGCCCCCCCAGGCGCCCCCTGGACGTTTATATCTTCGACAAACAGTGCCAAATCTGTCTCTCGCGTATTTCTCACTGCCAGCCTAGGACCTCTGCGCCATCCCCTCAAACAACATACAACCTTAGTCGTACTAACAGGTGAAAAGAAATCCGTTGTCCCTTTCACTCACTCTACGACCGCCTTTTTATATTCCTATCAGTCATTGTGTTCCTCTTCTGTTCACCAATTTGTTTATACCCTTTGTCTCTCTTTTCTATGAAGCCGCTGGCTCAATGCTTTTTTAAAAAATAATTTCAGTATCAAAATTGGCCCTTTGCCTGGGGTTAATTTTGCAAATATTTCCCCCAGTTTCTTGTCTGTTATCTGACTTTATTTATGATGTTATTCCCCAAAGGCAACTTTAAATTCTTTAATGTGGTCAAATTATCCATCTTCTCCTCGGTGGTTTCTGAATCCGATGCTATGTGCCAGAAACATCACTCCCACCCCAGACATAAGAACACATCACCAGTGTTTTCTTCTGGTGCTATGATACTTCCACTAAATGGTTGATTCTTCTAGAATTTATCAGGCTCTTAAGGAGTTATGTTGGATTCCAGGCTATTCGCTCCCATATGGCTGATCAGTATGTCAAAACATGTTTAAGATACTCACACATAACATTTGCTGGTCAAGCAATGTTTCACGAGAAATAAAGATAAAATGACTTGTATGTTTTCATGCATTAATTTTGTTTTTCAGAAATATTAATAGTAGACTATGGCCATTTCATAGGTTTTATAATCTATATTTCTTTAAGAAACATAATCTGCAGTTTAAATAACACCCAGTTGTTAGTTCTGTGTTACAGGAACATGAGAAAGGAATACCCCCAAATTCTTTCTCAACAAGACAGACTCCTAAAAATGTAAAATCAATGCTATTCCACAAAGACATTTTTAAATCATTTCTTCGGTAGAGCTTAAATGGATTTTTTAGGGTTATATATCCACTGAGATCGCTATACCCTTTTGCTTTATGAACGAACAGTGCAAAACTTTATCAGAGAAGCTAAATGTGTTACTTCTTTGCCCCGGCTAACCCAAATCACAGAAATGGGGTGATTCGTATAATACTGTATCATTTAAAACTCATTCCAATGGGAAAAAATAAAGAAGGAATTAACCAGAATAGGGCATCTTAGGGAGGCAAGTCAAGCTTATGGCGAGGACTGAATGATGGGTTAAAAACAGCAGTACCTCTTGACCTTGGAGGTAGAATGTTACCTCCCACCTTGCAAACTTCTCCCATTAACTTCCTTCCAGAGCGGGCTGCACCTGTTCCCGAGGCTGACTCCCATCCACTCCGTGCCCAGCCCCGCCCTTCACCCCGTGGGCTGACTGCCTCATCCCGCACGTGGCTGTCCCCTCGCCACCAGGACAAGATTGAAACAGCTGGTAGGCAAATGAGTAAAATTAATATCTATTCCTCAGTCTGGAGAACCCACATTCTCAGCACCTTTTCTCAGTACATCCCTCTGCAAAGAATCTCCTGGCACCTGCCTCTATAATTGTTCCTACCTCCTGCCTTTCCTAAAATCTCTCATGCATGTGATGAAATTTTAAGCTCATCTAAACAGACGGCTCCTACGTCCCCTTCAGAGTAAAAATGAAGTCCTTACAATGGCTTGTAAGACCCTGATACTATGCAACCACTCTCCATCCAACTCCCAAGCTCTGTGCAATGTGCATTGGCCACAGTGAGAATATTCAACTAGGCTACACAAGACAAACCAAGGGTGACTGATGCAAATCATTAGATGTGTAAAGCACAGATAATTAAATTATTTACGTGGGAGACAGGTGAAGACAGATAAAGCAAATAGAGCACATATGTGTGAACCTAGGTAGAGAGGAAATGTGGGAAGCAAGTGTAGTCATGATCACTAAATATACATGAGACACACAAGCACTGAATATTCATTATCTCCTAAGTATAGATGAGGACGAGAAGCAGCCAGTATCCCAGAGGCCTTACCTTAGCCACTCACTGATGACACTCATGCAAAGCCCCACCTGCCTTCTATCCCAGACAGGCAAATAAAGCCCATAGCTGCCCGTCAGGCAAACGCTACAGCTCCTGGCCTGGCTCTCCAACAGCCTGTGCCGACTCCAGGCATCTCCCGTCTTCCTCATCCTCATGTCTAGTTCTCCTGGAGAACCGCAGGATCATGGGGAAGGCTGATGCACCACAGAGAGAAGACAAAAGCAGATGTACAACACAGTACTCAGTGGGTGTGGCCCTTCCATTGGCCTGTGCCCCAGCGTACGTGTATTAATCCACTCCATTTCTTTCTACTGGCTTCAAACTTCATGCTTGAGTTTACATCGCTTCAGTTAAACTGTGTGATTTCTGTATCTTCAATCTGTGCGCTTTCTGGCCCACAACTATGGGAGAGTTTGCCTGGCTGGGTACTTGGAGGCTGACCTTGTAAGTCTCTGTCGACACACACCTTATCTACCAACGGACTCCTCACCTGTGCTCTAGCCACATTCTTCTTCCCTCTCCCTTAAATAGTCCAAACACATTCCTACCTCAGGACCTTTGCACTTGCTCTTCCCTCTGCCTGAAACACTATTCTTCCAGACATCCATATGACTTGCTCCCTCAGCTCCCTCAGGTGTCTGTTTCCTGAACCCCCTATGTAAAAGGACATCATTTTCCAACAACAATTCTCCAGTTCTCCGACACCAAGTGAGAGAGGTGTCCTATGATTCAGTTCAACTCTGATACTGCCCTGAGTGAGCACGGATCGCACAGGTTAAGGAGTCAGTCTCTTAAATGAAGACTACCCTCCCTTCAGATGCCAGCCACAAATGGGGTCCCCAGGCTATCTGCACTTCTGCACAGCCAACAATAAATTTGGGGTTCCCACAACCCCCCTCTGTTTCAGTAATTTGCTAGAACGACTCTTAGAACTTAGGAAAGCATACTTAGGATTATAGTTTTATCGTCAGGATAAGTTTTTATCAAAATTCCATTGCATAGTCATGCTTTATCAAATCACTGGCCATCCGTGGTGGAACTCCATCTCCAGTCCTTGTCCCTCTAAAAGTTCCAAACCTCTCATCACGTGGTTGCCTCCTCTGCAACCAGCCCCCAACCCGAAGCTTTGGAGAAGCCTGCCAAGAGTCACCTCATTACCATACATTTGGGTATGGCCGGAGGGGCTCCTTATGAGTAACAAAACGCACTCCTATCACTTAGGTGAATCCAAGGGTTTTGTATTTTTGTCTGTTTTAAAGATTTAGAATGGAGGAGGGCCAGAAGAAGAGGGAGAGAGGGAATCCTCAAGCAGAATCCCCGCTGAGCACAGAGCCCCACGCAGGGTTTGATGTCACAACCCTGAGTCGAAATCAAAAGACTCAGATGTTAACCCCGCTGAGCCATCCAGGCGCCCCAGCAATTCCAAGGGTTTTAGGAGCTTTCATTACACGTAGAGGATACCACAAAAATAGGAACTTCCTCTTCTACATACGAGGTGCTCCCTATGCTCTCAGCTCTATGTTGCTTGTCTCTATATGGTTTACTACCACCTGACATGGTCTATATTTGCTTGCATATTTCTTTGCGGCCACCTTGTCCCAGGAGAATGTGAACCCCATGAGGGCAGAGTTTGGTGTCTTTTCTTTATTGTTCTACCTCCAGCATCCAGAACAGCTTTTAGTCTAAAACGGGGACTCAATAAATATTTGTCGAATGAGTGGGGGGTTGTCATGTCAGGATATAGGAGAGAAGCTGCCTTCTAGGAGGGATAGTCCTGAGTTCTAGGATTCTGTCTTACCTCTCCCAAACCTAGCCAGCCACATCGGGTTATGACAGGGACAGAAATCCATTTCACCTGGCGTAGGAATTTGGAGTGCGAACTGAAAGGCTGAGTCAGTTAAATGATGCTGAGAAATGGGCCAGAGTGCACCCCGTAAGCATCCCAAGCCGTATTTAATAACAGCAGCTCGGAAGCCACGAGGGTAGCACTGGTCCGTCTGTCAACAGAAGCAGGAGAATGGGGCAGTCGCACCAAAAGAAGCAGGGGTTAAGAAATTATGTGCCACTCAAGTGAGGTTGAGGGGTTGTCTAGACACCATCCCTGTGACCTGCCAATTCCTTGCCTATCCTTGGACATTAGGAGACTGACTCGTAAGCTTTCAACAGACCCTCTTTGTAACTAAGCTGGTTTGAATGGGCTTCTGTTCCTGGCCCTCAGCGCTCCCTGGACACAGGGCACGGACGGTGGTGGTGCAGGGCTGGCCCAAGGAAGCCAAACCGAGGAGCTGGCTGGGCAGTCTGCTCCCATCCCCCTGCCGTCGCTCCCTCACCAGGCAGGTTCACAGGGAGCTGCCATGCCTCCGGGCTCCGGGGACACCTGGTGGGCCACTGTCACCCTCTCTCCGGGCTCTGGGGACACCTGGTGGGCCACTGTCACCCTCTCTCCGGGCTCCGGGGACACCTGGTGGGCCACTGTCACCCTCTCTCCTGGGAATCTAGACTCAGAACGGAGATGCTAACCACACTGCCAGGCAAGTCAGGCCAGTGTTTGGAGAAGCGGAGAGACCCAGTGAGCAGAAAGAGAGCTAAGAGGCCATGACGAGAAGGAGAGGGGCGCGAGAGAAGGATGGGAGAGGAGAGGGAAGGACAACGGAGCTGCCAAGGTGGTCCAGTGCCTGCCCCCTTGGAGCTTATCCGCACTTCCTGCCCTTGTTCCCGGAGGACCTCTGCCCTACACCGAATCTGCCTATTTTGCTTCGGTTGGTTTGAGGAGGTTTCTGCTACTTACAACAGAAAAGTCCTTGACGAAGACATGGAGGCATGAATAAGCAGGAAGTACCTGCTTATTCGGAGGACCCAGAGGCCCCCAGAACTGCCAACAGGGAGTGGAGCAAGGCTGGAGACACTTGGCCTTCCAACAGAGTACTTCATTCTTACTAGGAAGTCCCTCTTGGCTGACCCGGGGGGGACGCTCCTTGGTCATCTGTGTGTTCTCAGCCGACCTCAGCCTCCGAGTCAGTCACAGGAATGTTCCTGGGCTCCCTGGACTGTCACGTGGGGTTTCCACAGGCTGCACGGCCCCAGCAAGAGGGCTCTCAAGAGTGAAACCAGGTTCAGGCCGGCCACTAACAGGCACTGGGACCTCCCCCTGCCGTGTGGCATTTTTTGGCCTCTGACACTGCTGCTCACTATGACAGAATCCAAGCCAGAGGCAGAAAGGAGTCACTGAAGCTTCCTACCTCTGGGCCTGTCTGCCACTCCCCAGCAGCCTGGGGACTGAGCTCACAGTGCCACCGGGCAGAGGACCTCCGGGAGCTGCCCGCTCGGGGCCTTTCCATCACTAATCCCGCTTCAGCCCCCAGACAGTCTGGCCACCAAACGGTTGCCATAAAACACATCGTATGTCTCTGCCCATCTTCTCCCTGAGGGGATAGTAGGGGGTTGGGGGCGGCAGACACCTAGGCACCTGCGGGTTCCTGAGGCTGAGCACATCAGGCTTGCAGGTCTCTGAGCTTGGGTTGCAGAGGCCCCAGGGTGAACGCTCGCCTGCACATCCATCTTCCCAGTCAGCAGTACGTCTGCAGGGCTCTGCTCTGCCCGGCTCTGCAGCATGTGGCTGATGCAGAGAGGAGAGCCGTCCCCTCTGTCTAGAAGGGCTGTGAGCACAAGATTTGGGTGCTGTGTCCCTAGGAAACCCCAGGCCCTTTAGTGGGCACTTGGGAAATACTTCCTGAAAGGATTCTGCCTCCTGTTCACCCACTTTCAAAATTCCCTCTTTGGAAGGAAGTGAGGCCCACGCGAAGTGTTTCCAGTCACTGGACCTGCAGGGTGGGGCACTGGGCCACCCCTCACCAACTCAGCGACCTCTCCCCATGGAACCACGGAGCTTGCCCTCCACCCCGGTAAGCACCCCTTTCCACACTGGACCCGGGAGGGACCGAGAGAAGGGCAGGAAATTGGGGCCGTTCCTTTACCTTCTTCCTCCCAACTGCAGTGATCTCTGAGAGGGCAGAGGAGGTCAAAGGTTAAGAGGATTAAGCCTTCTCCCTTGCCCCAACCCCCGCCCCCCACCATGGGGACTACCTAGGAACTACCCACCTACTCTTCTTCTATGGATGACCGCAAGCGAAGGCCTGGTTTCTCCTTCCCTCAAGGAATCTTCCTTGTTTGTGATAAGAGGCAGCCGCCTGCCAGTGGGCTAATTTGTCCTTTCTCTTGGTACACCAGTGCCTGACACGTGCCCCTCCTAACATTCCAGTCCCCTTACCACACTCCCCGCCAACACATGCGCCCTCAGATTTGTATCTTTATTCCAGGAAGGAATGGACCAGAGCTCCTCTTTTCTCTTCAGAGTATAGGCTACTTGCTTGGGGGAAAAGGTAGGTCCCTCTTACTTCTTATAGGCTATAAATTCTAGAGAGCTTCTGCAGGGGAAAAGAGCATATAACTGTGTGTGTGTGTGTGCGCGCGCGCGCGTGCGTGTGCATTCTCTGCAGTGGCATTGGAGACTGGTATCTTTCTTCCAACCGGTAGAGTCCTGCTTGGTAGGTTTCTGAATTAATTTGTATTTTTTTTTTTGCATGTTCAGTGTAGCCCGTGACATGAGTGCCTCACCACCCTAATTCTGCCCCATCACTGGATTCTCTAAAGGAGAATCAGTTAAGAGTTAAAAGGTCTTCCTGAGTTTTGCACACGTGCTAACAACTGCCTACTTCATACCCATACCCCGTCCTGGATGCAGACATACCTCAAGAGAACCAGAGGACGTCAGGAGAATCTACCTGTGCCACTGGGCTCAAGGAGAGGTTTATCCTCAGACAACAAAGCCTTCATCTCCTTCAGCTTCCTCCCTAATGGAACCCTGGTTCTAAGACGTCAGGCAGCTCTGCCATGCATGATCCAGGAGCAGATTCTCACCCCTCTTAGCCCGAGAAGTCACAGCAAGCTCATCCTCTTGTCGGTGATGGTTCAGGAGCGAGCATGTGCCCTGATTCTGGTCAAGGAGACTTGGGAGGATGTCTGCCAACTGTCCGAGAAAGGCTTCTCCCCCCCGCACCCCGCCCCAAGACAGAGACACAGAAAGACGTGGCTGTCTCTGGACAGGGCCCGTGGGACTCCCATGGCCATTAACACAAGGGACAAAGAGGAGGACAGAGCAGAGTATTCCAGAGAAGCAGGTCCTGGGGCGTGGAGGGTTGCGGCTGGAGCTCACCCTGCTCTCAGCCTCATGCTATGGAACAGAATATATTTCTTTGGGGCTGAAGGCAGTCGGAGTCAAGGTTTTCCGTTACATGCAGTGGGAAACATCCCACCCTACAACCAACCCTGCTAGAGATGCCCTCCCTCTCCATGATCAGCTTGAAAAGCCACCCCTGCCAGGGCTGGGGATTGCACCCCTCTGTCCCCACCTGCCAATCATCACCCTACAAATAAACCCTGGAAAATTCGGGATCTGATCTAGGAGGTTGGGGTGGGTGGTTGAGTGACCTTCACTGGAGGGTGATGGGAAGATGGGACCACCTTCTCTTTCCAACCTGGTTCTCTGATGATTGCATGAGGCTCAGGACGCCTTGAGCCACGGCCTTCTGCCACCCCTATTGGGAATAATTTAACCAACTAGTATATCTTGTCCACAGCAAATACTTTCTGGAACAAAGTCCTCTCAGAGGCCAAGAAAAATCTAGGCCAGGGGCACCTGGGTGGCTCAGTCGCTTAAGCGTCTGCCTTCAGCTCAGGTCATGATCCCAGGGTCCTGGGATCGAGCCCCGCATCGGGCTCCCTGCTCAGTGGGGAGTCTGCTTCTCTCTCTCCCTCTGCCGCTCCCCCGCTTGTGCTCTCTCTCATTCATTCTCTCTCTCTCAAATAAATGAAATCTTAAAAAAAAAAAAAGAAAAATCTAGGTCATTCATTTTTTTAAGGCATCCACTAAATTAACATAAAGAAGCAATTCCAATACAACTTTACAGAAACTGGGGTACAGTTTAAACGTTTACATTTTGTAAGTAAATGTTTCACATACCTCTGTCTGCACACAAAATGCACTAGAAAAGGATCTGGTTACAGGAAATGAATTTAGAGTTGTGGTTGGAACATCTTCCTTTTGTAGTCTTCTTTTTTTTTTTTCTTAGTAGGATCTAGGCCCAATGCGAGGCTTGAACTCATAACCCCGAGATCAAGAGCCGCACGCTCCACCCCACCCCCCCCAAGCCAGCCAGGTGCCCATGGCTAACTTCACTTTTTTAACTTATCAGAATCCATTTTCCCCCAGGAGCCTCTTGACCCACAAGCTTCCCCCCAAACCTAACTCGTATTCCGAGCTTCTAGTTCCCAGGTGCATGTGGCAGAGTATTAAAGGCAGCAAGGACCACCCTGACCACCAGGAAAAAAAGGAAAACTTCCAGTAACTTGGGCCAGCAATGAGCTGAGGACCCACCAAGGTCTCAGGATCCTGAGCCTGGGTTGCTACCCAGCTCCAGGAAAAGCTGTACCGGGGGTTTTGTCTCATAGAAAACTAGAGAACGCAGACTAGAGTTCTCTCATTTGCCCCTCTGAAAGTAATAAAGACTTTAGCAAAGAAAGCTGGCTCGGTCTGGTTACTCCCTGAGTTTAGGATCCCGTCTCTGAAGCAGGAGAGCGCGGTGGTTATAAAGCCTGGCCCTGCACTTACAGCCATGTGACCTCAAATTACTTTACCTCTGTGCCTCAGTGTCCTCAGCGCTGCCCTGGGAACAGTAATTGGGTTTTAGGAGTATTAAGCACCGAGGCTGGAAAGCCCTGCTTTAGAGAGTGCTTTGGTTAAGAAAAAAATCAAGATTCCATGCCAGTGGAATGGCGGGCTTCACTCCTCAAGCGAAGGCAAGTAAACAACACTCATGACTCAGGCTTCTGCAGGAAGCAAGGAATGGATGACTGGGTTTGGTGACAAAAACAGTAATAAATGGCTTTGCCTGTCTCGTCTCTTTTTCAGTCAGGGAGGGAATGAAATGACCAGTAATTATCATTTAAACTGCTGTTTTATCCTGTATCCATCAGAGCTATTCATTCTGGTGACTCTCAGACCCTTGGGCCGAAACCACAGTAAATCAGGGTCACAGCCAGTGAGAACAGATAAGGCCAGCTCTTAACTCTGTGAGCGTTGGTGGCCGGCGCCGAACGCCAATGGCAAGTTTCCATGAAGAAGCCAGCTGCGAGCCTCACCCAGGAACCCACGGCGTTGCTACGTGGAGCCTATTACCTTCTTTTGAATATTCTGCCTTCGATGGGGTCACAGCTGTAAACAAGCCTTCACTCCCACCTCTCCGTGAAGTTAATTTGCACTGTGTCAGCACTGTGGGGTTTTTGCATATGCTCAGGACAGGCTGATAGGAGCAGGCCTGGAATGAATAATGTTTAGTAAAATCAATAAACCCTATTATTAGTCACTAAGGGGACTGATTTTATGTCTATAAAAGTAAAACAATTAGAACCGTATTAATGGCAGATTCATCATAATAATATAACGGAGCCAAGTAGGCTTGTCTTTTGGGAATCTTTAATTTACCATTCAGTCCTGACTATGTACTCAGCCAGAGAACCCGCACACGTAATATAAACAAACCCTGCCCTTTGGCGATTCATGTTGTCATAAGCAAAGACAACACTCTAACAGTTCGGGCGAAGAAACAAAACTTCATTTAGTGATTAATGTAAACCAGTCATGAATAATGTTCCCGTAAAAGCCTAGGGGGAGAGACTATTCACATTGCAATTGTGCTTTTGGTCATATATTTCTCTGCATTTCCCGGCACTCCTGTTTATGACAGTAGCAGAGCAAAGCATGGGCGGATGCACCTATTTATACTCTATCCACTTAGGCACCTAACTAGTAGTGATTAAAAGGCTGGTGTGCCATAAGCACGCATCCAGTCATTCTGCAGTGGAAAGGCAAGACGGGTTTTCATAGAATTTTAACAAAATGCTTCTTGCTAAAAGCAGGAAAATCATCCCGGAATCCAGAGCATCGCCTCGCTGCCATAGGAACGCGGTGATTCAGCGCCAAGATGCGAGCGGACCTTAGTCCTGCTATGGTGTCTTGAACAACTGAATTGTCTGGTCTGTTCTAGAACCACAGCAGCATGGAGGCAATCAGCAGACATACTTGAAACCATATTCGGAACAGAAGAAACGTACTTGTTGAAATGGCATAAGAAAAATTATATCGGGGGCGCCTTGGTGGCTCAGTCGTTAAGTGCCTGCCTTCGGCTCAGGTCATGATCCCAGGGTCCTGGGATCGAGCCCCGCGTCAGGTTCCCTGCTCGGTGGGAAGCCTGCTTCTCCCTCTCTCTCTCTCCCCCTGCTTGTGTTCCCTCTCTCACTGTGTCTGTCAAATAAATAGAATCAAAAAAAAAAAAAAATGAAAAATTACATCGACTTGACATGGACACATCAAGATGTGCTCTACGAACTGAAAACATTAGATGACTTTAAAAAAAAATTGGTGAAAAACATGTGAAATATTCATGCGTGGGAAAAACCACCACCAACGAGGTTTTCAGAAACAGTCACATGGATGAAAAATGCAAAAGACAACCAAAGTGAAAATTCAGAGAAAAATACCCTTCTAGAGAAATCTATTAAGAACAAAGACAAACCTGCAAGCCTTTTCCAAAAGCAGAGAAAACAATTTGATGGCAGAAATCTATCCTTTTGCGAAGCAAAGGGCCCCAAGGAGGAGAGCTAACCCCATTATACCAAGACCAAGTCTGTCAACTTGGAGAACTTTGTAGAACACCAAGTGGGATAACAGTCATTAGCAGGCACAGTAAAATGACAAACTTACAGATGGAACGAAGCGCTGAGATGAAGCAGCCTGAACACAGGAGGCACACTCGCACTGCACGGCTTCTGCTTCATTTTTGCATCTGGCTACAAGGCTTTCCCCCCAGATGCGTGCGTGGACCATGTTCCCACCTCCTGTAGCGAGGCCTTCCCGACCATTCTATTTACAGTCACAGGCTCCCACTCATGTTCTCCCAGTGCCCACCACCACACTCTCTGTCCACAGTGTTGATCAACCCCCGAACACACTCTGCATGATGACTTAGAGGTTCTATTGGGCTGACCACACCTACTAGAAAACGCGATTTCTAGGAAGACAAGCGTTTTAATCTGCTATGTTCACGGCTATATCCCAATCCTTACATGGTGCCTGGGATAAAGCAGGTGCTTAGTGTTTGCTGGAAGAGAGGGGAGGAGGAAGGGAGGCAAGGAACGAAGCAGTTCATTCTGTACGTGTGGCATAAAATATGCTAATGAAGCAACTCAGTGACAAGTCAAATAAATGGCTAGCTGCCTGACTTTTCTACTGTCCACATGTCACAAGATGGACACCTCTGGAATGTCACTCCCTAGCAGAGAAACCCGGATCTACCAATTTGTGTTTGGAGTAAATACCCAGTGAATGTGCACATGTCCACGGAATGAAATACACCACTTGGATGTTACACCTGTGCCTCACGTGAAAAACGCAGTCATGTGTGTACTTTATCTTTCAAAGTGAACATTCATAAGATCAAGCAACCTTTCTTTGAAAATGAGAATCACTATCAGCCATGGAGAAATAACACAAGACAGACGAGAGGCCGTTGTAAAAAAAAAAAAAAAACTTTTTAATTCTGATTGCCAAATTATTTAAGGCAGGTATAAAAAAGGAAAGCATTCAATATACATTTTACATAAAATAAACTAGATTACAGCATAAAACAAGTAACCAGGCAATGGCGTTAAAGTCTCTCTCTTCTAAAACTGGATAATTGTAAACATTAAAAAAAAAAAAAAAAAAAAAGGACTGCAAGACTATTCAAGTAATAGAACAATCACAGATGTCTCTGGTACGCAGGCTATTGGGTTATTTGCCATTCAAGATTATCAAAAAATGACACCTCATTATTCACAGATGCTCATTATTTCCCCAATTTAATCTTTACATTATATACAACACAGTTTTTGTGGTACTGGCAACCCCATGCCTTTCCATAAGTCTTTTTTTCTTTTTCCACAACACACAAGTACAAACAGTGACTACAGGAGCATTTCACACTGATGTGTCTTTAACGGGAGCCACCAAATAGACATCTAAATTGTACCCAAGCGTCGTCATCACAACCAGCCTTTCCGAGGGCCTCACGGGATATCTAGGAAGGATATGCAAGTTTCGGGCACACGGATACAGAACGTCTTTTATTTACAAGCGAAAAGGAAAAGGAAAAGAAAGTAAGCAGCCTTCTGCGGCCAACACTTTTCAACAGGACAGATACACTTTTTATTTCCTTTACTGAGTGGTTTGCAGACCCTGTGTGTGCGAGCCTGGTTACTGATACAAAAAGTAAAGAATATATATATATATATATATGTATATATACATATATGTATACGTATATATATATAAAACAGAAGTCTAATTACAGCAACATTTGTTACTCTGCAATAAAATCTGTAATTTACAAAAATGAAATGACTGGTTTTTGCCTGCCATTAAAGGCATTTCAAATTAACACCATGGAACTGATGTTTGTATAAAGCGCTTCCCCATGTGATCCAGTCACATGACAACGTACATTTCCAATCTTGTTATTCTCTGCAAAAGAAAAGAAGACCTTAGCGCGGGGTTCTTGCCACAAGTGACACTGAAAATATGAAAACCCCAAGACTGATACTGATAGGCTTAACTCAATTCTATTCTGTTCATGGGATTCACTTCCACAGAAAGGGAACGAGCACGGGGGTAAGGATACACACCGGGGAAGATGTTATTTTCCTCTCTCAAACAACGGGAGGGGTAATTAAGACTATCGAAGAACAAACATGACCTTCATCATGATGAAAATAAGTATCTCCCATTGCGACTTTGTTTTTGACACAGGATAAAACAAAGGGAGTCGGGGCGAATGATTTTAACAAGGCTGTGAGGACAACCCAACTCAACTGTTTAAAAAAAAACACGATCTGTTGATTGCTAACCCGCATTACAGCTAAAGAAAGGAGGGTCCCCAGAAGGTAAGCTGCACAGGAAGCAATGGGGACATAAAAACGCATTCGTTACAATAATATAAAATGCCCAAGGAGCTAAGTTTTTGGTCTAAAAAGCCTAAACTTAACTTCCTCCCACCCATCACACTGTCTCCATGTAGAAAACGGATTCAAAATGTACAGGATATTTACCTTCTTTGTGCAGGAAACATTCCTGATGCAGATGCCTGGGCAGCCACCTGCTGAGAGGCAACAAGGGCGGCGGAGGTCAAGCCTGATGGGGAAAGAATGCAGGGTTTCTGTGACATTTGGAAAGATAAGAGCAGGTACAGGCCCCCAGGGTGAAGGACTATAGCAATGTGTCCTTTCCTAAACACACACATGGTACGTTTCACGCAGCAAGGACAGAGCACAAACCGCGTGGTCTAACCAACGTCCATCCATTTATCCAATACTCTGCAGTTTTCTTAATAGCTATTCAAAGAGAATATAGAGCATTCCATCTCTCAGACTCTGCATGAAGCTAAATGGTTTGTGCGCATTCCTGAATTGGAAGCTTGGGAGAAATAATAGGAACTCGGTCACAACAGGGAATCAAAAGTTACAGTGAATGATAGAAGCAACACGTTATTTGCTTAGAATACAATACTTTCATAATAACTTTTATCACTTTAACATTTCCCCAGCGAAGGAACAAAATGCACCCCATAAGGAATTCACATGGAATCAGTGAATCGAACTTAGAAATAGTCTTAACTTCCACCCTGCAAGAGAAAGATGGCAGTCATGAGAACGTAATAGCATCAAGTTGCCTAATAGGAAGTGATTAAAAAAAAAAAACAAAAAACAGAAAAAACAAGTGCAAACCCAGGTTAGATTACTCTCCTTCTATGTCTTCTCTGTTGTTCTTAACGCCCCTAGCTGATGGCAAGCAACACAAGATGAATAAATAAAAATGACCCTTCACATCTGCAGAGCACTTCCCAATCTGGGAAGTACCTTCATATGTGTGCTCTTGTATTCACACAGCAGAAGAAGGGGTGACATGGCAAGTGCTATGGATTGAATGTGCCCCCCCAAACACACCAAATTCCTATGTGGATGCCCTAACCCCCAATGTAACTATCTGAAGATAGGACCTAAATAATCAAGGTTAAATGAGGTCATAAGGATGGCAACCTAATCTAACAAGATCAGTGTCCTTATAGAAGAGATATCAGAGGGTAGGGCGCGCGCTCTCTCTCTCTCTCTCTCTCTCTCACACACACACACACACACACACACACACACACACACACACACACACACACAAAGAGAGAGAGAGAGAAAAGAGGTCATATGAGTACACAGCAAGATGGCAGCTTCCTTCAAGCCAGGAATAGAGCACTCACCACCAAGCAACCATGCTGGTACCCTGATCTCGGACTCCCAGCCTCCAGAACTATGCGGAAAATGTCTGCTGTTGAAAGCCACAGAGTCTGTGACATTTCATGCTGGCAGTCTGAGCTAACTAAGACAGCAAGACCCTGGCCAGTGGATCTGTTGGTAGCCATGGGGCCAGCACCCACCCCCCGCAAGGTGACCGAGCTGGGACAAAGGGCACCAGCTCGGCTAATAACACCACAAATCGAAGGCTCTCTCACGTCGATTCTATGGCTTTTTCACAATGTTTCTCCGTCTTCAAAGTCACAGTCGTGAACGGCTGCAAAGAGTCCTTGAATTAAAGGTGATTAAAGTGTTAAACGTGGTGGCAATGGCATTGCTCCCATTACTTCCGGGAGGGGGTGGGGGGAGAAGAGCAACTGGAAAGGCCTGCAGAAATGATTGCAATTTCACCAAAGCCTCTCACCATCCCTTCCTTTCTTCCCCCACAATTTCCCTCAAGTAGCTATCTGATCTTCTGATTGTTATATTCGGTGCCCCAGACATTGGCCGCCACCCTCGGTCTGTGACATAACAGTAAGCCGCCGATAACATCAACCAGTGACGATTATTAAGTGGGAGCCACCTCCTGTCTCAACAGAACACAAAAGGGGTGGGCAATCGCCTCCGCTATGTCACTAGGAAATAAGAGTTAAGAACTTCCTTACTCCCCAGAGTTAATGTGAATTCAAAGCTCAATATATTTATTTTAAGACACGAAGGGTACTTTGGGCAAACAGTTCTCCCAAGCAGAATGAGCCATGCGATAACGACGGAGCTGCTGACCTTGGAAAGGGTCATATTGACCAGGGATTAGCGGGTAACCCATGCCAACGTGGGTGTGGTGGTGCGTGTGCAGGTGCCGCTGCCCGAAGGGGGAGTGACGGTCCCTCTCCCTTTCTGCCTCCCGTTCCCGCTCTGCTGTCGCCTTCTCCACGGGCTGCAACAGAAAAGAGAGATGGGCCCCTCTTAAAACTCTGAAAAACCAGTAGGACTACTAAACCACCTCTGTCCCTTGAGCAGTATTTGTCAATGATTAAAAAGCAAATGCAGAGATACTTAGCATTCCTTATTAGTGCAAGACAACGTCAAAAGGCATGCACGAGTTTCAGCGGGAATTAAGCCAACACTAAAGAAATGCTCCCACCCACAAGTAAACCAAGGGGCATCAAGGTTTTCCTCAGATGGTGGAAACAGGAGGACTTTTCTTTATGCCTGCTCATAATCTCAAGATTCGAATCTACCCAACTGCTTCCCAGAAACAACTTTCATACTTTGATCCACGGGCAAAAAAAAAGGTAGTCATGGAGATTTAAGTCAAGTTTTCTAATTATCCTTGGATGTTGTTGACATTGGGTGGGGAGAATCTATCTCATAACTTCATATATGCCTGTCTCTGTTTTAGTCCAGTGAAAATACGCATCTCAGCATTGTATGCCACTACAGAGTACAGGAAATCGTTGCCCTATCCTCTGGAAGTGTTCCAGAATCTGCCCATTTTTGAAGGTTCATAGAGAAGCTCTTGGTTCTCCCAAATCACAGTTCAGTTAAGGACTGTCTCTCCTATACATTTCTACCCACCAGAACTTAGCCTACCTAAAGTTCTTTTTCTCACTTGAAAAAAATCTTGGCGCTAGAAGGAGTACCCACAGAAAGAGACTCATAAATCATCTTTTCTCACTTACACAGTCTCTGGTGGACTCATCCACATCACAGATCCTACATTTTAACCCAAATGTCTCTTTTCTAGGCAAGAACTACCACGTCCTTTGTCTCTCTTCACAACAGCCTCTAGAACTAGCAGATGCCCCTTTTCTTGGGGGGTGAGGGGTGGGAGAGTGGGAGCAAGGGTGGAGCCATCTTTCAGAAAGACAAAGACACCTGTTCGCATGGCTTCACAAGTTACGGGGACATGACAAGGGGTCAAGGCCAAAACAGACCAGATGCAGCCACCAGCATCAAAATTTCACCAAAGCCTCAAAAATACCTCGTACCCAAAGTTGGTTCCTATGAATTTCAAAGTCCCCCTCACAAGCACCCTCCTGGTAGTCAAGGTACAGTGCATTCTGCAACAGGAAAGCTTGCCAGCACCACACACATGCGCTCTGACCATTTGTTTCCTCCTGTGTGAGAGCGTCCTACTACGTTTGAACATTCCATGCTTTATGTGTGAAGATAAAACAGCATCTTGAAATCACAGCTGGGCTCGAAAGCCATTTATATTTCAAGACCGTTTCCTAGCTTGTCCCCTTCTCTCCCCTCAAAACACGGCACTTTTAAGCAACAACAAAAGGCGGCTTACGGCGGGAGACTTGCTGCGGTACTGGTTGGCGTGCTGTTGGAGCAAGTCCAGGGCTTTCGATTCCGTCGTCGTTTTAGTGTTGATGCTGGGGCTGCTATTGACTTTCTCTGCCTCTTCTCTCCCTGACATCTTCCCATAAACAGGATAATGAAATCCCGGAGAGAGATAGGCCCCTGCAGATACACAACAAATGCCACATCAAGTTACGGGCTCCATCTTAAAAAAAAAAAAAAAAAACCCAAAAAACATCCGGGTTACACGAATTTGGGATAAGAGTCGGAGATCTTAAAATAGGGAATGACATTAAGAGTGGGCTACATCATTGTTAAACCATACACAGGCTCTCCGATTTCCTTCTCCCAGTTAATTCATCCTGATGAACAGAGGTTATAAACAGAATTGAGCTTACAGCCATTTCATACATTTATGTGTCTGCTTAAGTGAAAGGAACAGTAACTATAATGATTATGACAGTAAGTGCTTAGAATATTTTCATAGGCAATAAAGTATGTGTCAGTCTAACAGCTAGAGCAGACCATCAGAGTCTACACAAACGAGAGCCGAGGACGCTTGACGTCTTAGCTAAAAAAACAAAAACAGAAACAAACCCCCCCCAAGAAACCTCATATTAAATAAGTTTCACCTTGGGGACTTGAAACAGCCTAAAAACAAGCAAACAAAGGTTACTGGCGAAGCGTCTCGTTTATCCTGAGTTTTTTAAACAGCTAATATTTGCACGCAGCCTGTTCCCTCCAATATAGTGAGAACCCGCAACACGTACCAGGGTAACTGTGCATTAGGACGGGAGAGACAGCCCGGTATGCAGGGTGGCTGGGGTCATACATCTGTGGGTAAGGATAAGCATGCAAGTACTGTATGTAGGACTGATGCTGACTCATGGGTGAGGACACCGCCACTCTCGCTCCCCGAGAGTCCTTCCAGTTCACAGGCGTCTTCCCATCATCATTTTTCAGCTTGCTCTCCTCCAGGGACTGAGAATCAGGACGCTTGGCCTCTTTGGGCTCCTCTTTAATGCTCGTTAGTGATACGGGAAGGCTGGGCACACCCCCTTCCTTAGTGGGGGTCTTCCTGGGACTATCCTCTTTTAATTTCTTTTCCCTATCAAGCTCTTCTGACTTTTGCTGATCCAGGTATTTGGGCTGGTATACATAATGATGCCATGTCCTTGAATCTGGATCCTGATTTAAAAAAAGAAAAAAAGAAGAAAGAAAAGAAAAGAAAAGAAAGAAAAGAAAAGAAAAAAAGAAAGAAAAAGAGAAAGAAAGAAAGAAAGAAAGAAAGAAAGAAAGAAAGAAAGAAAGAAAGAAAAAGAAAGAAGGGAAAAAAATTGTTTTAAAATTTCAGTTTTGAAGCAAAGCTCATTAATCACCATGACAGCATTACTCTTACTCCTAATACTAAGTTAACATGTATGTCTGCCCTCACACTGTGCAAGAGCTTTAACCCTCCCTCTCTCACAAAGCCATGACGTCTGACATAGGCATCATTATTCACCTCTTTTACACCAGACAAAACCAAAGTTTTTAAAGCTCCAGGAACATTGGGGTCACACGGCTGCCCAGGGTGGAGCTGGGCCGCAAACTCAGGTCTGCGGGAATCCAGAGCTGGGCCCTTTGTGGGATCCTTCAACATTAAAACAGCACGCTCAGACATAATTTAATCAAAAACTCATTTTCCCTTTACTATCTCATGTAGGCAAAAAGAATTTTAAAAACTCCCAACTCCGGGCTAGTTCATAGTAGATTTAAACCATCTTCATATCCATTAACATCATTTAGTAGGGGAAACTCTTGGTTTCCTAACGTATTTTCTTCACCTACAGCAGCTGAGGCTTAATATACGGACTCATGTCTCCTGTGCAGACATCTTAATCAAAACAAAATTTCAAATTAGTATACATTATAGCTTTTCTATTAGAAAACAAAGGCACCTCTAAACCCCCTCCAAACTATATGGCTCTAATGCAGCCCTGTGAAGCCAGGGCCTGGTTCAGGCCTCCAGAAATGAGGGAAGTGAGGACCCCAAAGGGCCCCTGCGACCCCGATCCCATTCATGACAAAAACCCACTGGATATTTAGGGCCCGACCCGAGAGAACATTCAGCCTTGGGCCCAAGTCTCAACTTCTGGGCAGTAATGAGCATGAAGACAGGAGTCCATTGCTCTGATGCCCCAGGGACAAAAAGTGTGGGAGTGGAGAGAGGGTCGGGACACCGGGAAACCCCAGAGTTAACTCTCAGGGGACCACAGTGAGTGAGGATGTGTGCGCCATGACGGGAAGTGTCAGCACATACGTGATTTCATGGTGGCTGGTTTTCAGGCGCCTGCCCGTGGAACCTCTGGCCGGCTGGCCAGGGGGTCCCGGGAGGACTGCGGGAGGCCCACGCAACCCAGACACCCCCCTCCCCTTCGCCTCAAAGGCCATGGGCCGTGAGCCCCACTTCGGGGCTCTTGACACCTAGGCATCTCGGACACCGTGTGAAAGACATCTGGGCCCCGTGTTTTATTAAAGAGATGAGTGGAAAATGCGGACTGAAGGGCCCAGCCTTAATATTCCTTGAAGGTGCCAGGAGAAATTTGGAAATACAATAGAACAAACATTGTAGAGACCAGACTCGGGATCTCAGCGGCCACGTGGTAGAATCCCCTCCCTCTGGACTCAGTAAGAAATTAGGGGACCTCATCAGATTCCCAGCGAGTGAACGGCAGAGAACACCGGTCTGCAAAGCACACGTCCGAAGTTCCTTTCACTACACAACACGACACGGCAATCGTGAGCAACGCAACGCTGGCAAGGTCCGCCATCAACTCCTGAGGGAACCTTTCCAAAATATTTTTCAGGAGGAGAGGGACCAGCCCTAATGAACCCTTGGCTTATTTCCTGTGAAGACGTCTAACCAGATCAAGCCCAGACACGTCCAAGTCTCAGACTCGCTCTCTCCCTGTGGGGGCCACGCTCCACAATCTTACTTGTTTAAATCTCGAGGTTGGGTCTACACCTGTCTGCTTCATAGAGTCCATGACAGATTTCATTTCTACAGCCTCCTTAATAAGCTGGTGGTTTTCCATCTGCTTAGCTTTGAAGCTGTCGGCCTGAAGGTGCTGCTGGTGACTGGGGAGAAGCTGTGATTTACCTGTCTCCTCAGTTTTATTAGGCACTGGCGGCCCTAGTTTAGAATGGGTTTTGTTAGGCTCCGGGGTAGAGGGAGCTTTTGAGATTGTGGCAGATGGCAGATTTTTCTGTTTACTGTCCTCCTTGCCCAGCTCTTTCAAGGGGAGCTCGTTCTTCCTGTCGCAATCTCCTCTGCCAGCCTGCGCCATTTTCTGCTCTGCCAGCCTCTGGTCCTCATAGTACTTCTCGTACTGCTGTCTATAGGCAGGGCTGCTGGCCATCAGGGACTTCTGGTCCATATAGAGCCCGTAGGCGTACTGGCCGTAGTAAAGGGACTGCGCCAGGGCCGGGTGCCTCTGTGTGATCACCGACTGGTGCTGAGGCTGTAAGGGTGCCGAGGAATGGTCCACCTTCTTGGCATCCAGCTGCTCCGCCTTGTCTTTCTTTTCTGCGTCCTCCTCGGACTCCTTCTTGATCTTCATGGCCTGCGTGCTCCCGCCGTTCCCAGCGGCAGGGGCTCCGACCTGCCCGGGGTGCATGTAACTCGGGGAATAGTAAGGGTCGTAGCCATGGTAGTAGGGGGAATGGGACTCTTTCATCTGAGATGATTGTGCTGTAGCCGAAGGATGCCCTTTGACAACACCCTCCTTACTGGAAATGATGTCTGACGGGGAACTGGCCTTGGACCGCATGCCCTCTGACCGGCTGTCGGAACCACCATCGTCCGCCGCATCGGAAATGTCCGAATAGGCGGGGCTGCTGGTCTTGGCCGCGGACGTCTCCGCGCCGTTCTGGGTGAGCACGTGCAGTGGGGCCATGGGCGCCTGGCCGTTCACCAAAGTGCTGCACTCCATCCTCGAGGCGCTGCCTATGGACGGGCTGGGGGCGTTGTCCGTAAAAGTGTAAACCTTATCAGCCTCGGCTTTGATGCTGGCCATCCGGCTCTCCTGAGACTCCGACAGTCCGTTGGCCAGCCCTTCACTCTTGCCGAGGTGGTCCTTTAAAAAATGCCCAGATAAATCTTTCCCCGCCCCCTTGGCGTCCTCGAGTTTGCCCAGCTTGGCATCCAGCTTAGGGCTCCCCGACTCCTTCCCTTCTTTGTCCTTAAGCTTCCGCTTCTCCTTCTTCTTTTTGTCTTTGAGGGACACAAGAGCTGGGTTCACGGTGATGGGCTCCCCCATAATCGTGGGCTTTGGCTGAATGGGTTTCAACGGAGGGCTCTTTGGTGTGGCCTGCACAACAGTCGTGGTGAGGGAGGGCAGTCCGGGGATGGTCCCCGTGGTGGTGCTCGTAAAGGCTGCAGTGGGTATGGCGATGAGTTGCGGGGGCGCGGGGGCAGGCGCGGGGGCGGGGGCAATGGGCCGGGCAGTTTTAAGTTTAGAGAGGTTTTTGTCCATTTTGCAGTTGTTGGCTTTCTTGCCCTTTTCTTTGTCGCCCGCATTCTTCTTGTCGATCAAGCCTTCCGCTTCCAGTTTGGGCATCTCCGTGGCCAAGCTGCCGTCTGCCGTCGAGCAACTGTCCAGGGCCGCCGTCATGTTGGAGATCACCGGGAGGTTGTTCAGCTCACTGTGAAGGCCCTTCTTTTTGCCAGAGTTCTTGCCCGCTTTAGAGCCGACGACAGAACCCGGACCATTGCTCATCAGCTCTCTCTTCCCTTTGGGGGTGCCAGGGGGGTGCCCGGAGCCAGGCGACACGGGCGCCTTCACCTGCTCGTAAGCCGAAAGGCTTGTGCTGGGCTCGCTGCACTCGAGCGCCACGTGACTCAACGCCTCCTCACAGTCCGAGATCTTGTCCTCACTGTCCGGCTCAAACTCCAGCTTGTTCTCTGGGTCTAAGTGTGCGTGAGCCTGGTGGTACCTCAGGCCGTTAATGTGCTTGTACTTTTTGTTGCAGTTGGGGTGGGGGCAGTCGATTAACACTGGAGAGGAGCAGCCTTGGTCCAAAAAAGTAGTCTCTGGTTTCCCTTGAGGAGTGGTCGGAGTGCTTCTGGAATTCGTGCGGACACGCTTCCCGGGCTTATTGTCCTCGGAGCTGGAATTCAGGTCAAGCTCCATCGGGGGCTTGTTTTTCCTTTTGTTGGTGGAGGAGGGGCTGGCTTTGATGTCCTCGGCGGAGCAATTTGGGGGTGTCCTTCGCCCGCTGGCGTTGAGGCTGCCCCGCCTCCCCTTCCCATTGGCCCCCCCTCTGTTCTTGTTCTGCAGCCCTCTGGACTCGGTGAAGCTGGCCTCCGAGCCCGGAGCCGCCGCGACAGACCTGGCTCTCTTCCCTCGGCCCCGGCCCCCTCTCATCTCCAGGTCGCTGGTCGGGGACTCACAGAACCTAGGGAAGCAGGAGACATTCGTCAAAATGAGCACTCCCAAAAGAGCCAGGTGAAAACACGAGGCACACAATTCAGGCACGAGCAGCCAACAGCCCCGCAGCGTGAGGGCTGCGCCCAGGGAAGGAAAACACACCCTAGCCTTCCGCTGACAATTTCAATCCCTGCAAAAGAACCGGCTAGGGAGGGTGTATATTTAAACGGCTGGGACAGCTAGCTTCAAATCCAGTTCAAATTCCCATTTTAAGAAGAGAAGGAAACAAAGGAGAGAGGGAAAATGGGCAGGGAGGAGAGTTCTCTGTGACTGAAAAGAAATCCCCCATCTGCATTTCACTGTGTGCAATCCTGAATTGCTCATTTCTCTTCTGCCTGGTTTCAATTACGGGCAGACTTTTATGCATTATTAATCTATCTCTCGGGTTTCTTTGCAAAGAGAGGATGGGGGGAAGGTGAGGGGAAGAGGAAGGAGAGAAAACAGAGCCTGAGATAAAAGGCCCTGTGCATACCTGGGAGGGGCCCAGTCGTGCTTGGTGCAGTCCAGTAGGGTCCCTACGTAAGTTTTGTTCCTCCACGTGACATTGACCACTAGAACACCTGCAGGAACGGGTAATGAAGAAGGACCACGGTTAGCACTGATACCTCTATTTCCAGATGATGATGATGATGATGATGATGATGATGATGATGATTTTACCAGCAAAGTTCTGTTCTCATTTGCTTTCAAAAGCTGTGGTTTGCATTCTTCCTCTTTCTGGTTTCAGTGACCTCAAGTGAAAACCCACAGGAAATTGTGTGAGTGTGTGTGTGTGTTGTGTGTGTGTGTGTGTAAAATCATGCCTGTGCGCATGCGGTACAAAAGGGTAATACTGTGTGTGAGAGTGTAATCAAGATACTGCTGACAGAAGGAAATGGTTTTTGCCATGTCCTGCTGTAAAACAGCAACACTCACCTCTTAATTTTTCTATTATTACACATAATTGCTTTCGTTTGGCAAGCAGCCAACGAAAACTAAGCGCCAGTTACCAGTGCTTAAACTAGAAGGTGACTGAAAGGCATGGGCTTTGTTTCCCATTCAACAATATAAAATCGTGATTTTTATTTAGACAAAGATTATAAGGGGGGCACAAAAATAGGTGTAGAAGGGGAGAGCGGTGGTGGGGGGGAGCGCTTAGAGTCCAGAGAGCAGACAATCAGCTATGACTTCTCCTTCCTAATCCTCCCCTCTCTGGCTTTGTGAGACAAGCATCAGCCGTGGTATGGTATCTGTTTCACTGTTTGGTCTTGTTTCATATTAAGGACTCCTAAAATAGCCCTCTTAAGAAAATAAATGTGCACAATAGGTTTGCTCTTGGGGTTATCTTTAGAATCAACTTTAGTAAGCATTTGCCACAGAGGATTAGAAGAAAAATCTCAAAACCAACACACTTGTTTCCTGCAAGCCATTCTGCTTTTCCCAACTGCTTTGCAGACAGACAATTTAATTTAGCACTACATCTGTGAATTACTAAACTTAAGTGCACTTAGTACACCAAATGTCACAGGAAAACAAAATAGAACATCCTCTTTATTTCTCTAGAGGGCAAGGACCATATATTTTTTTATTCACTCCTTAAAAATGTACAATAAAAGGACCTAGATATTGAGACATACCTAAAATATTAGGGTAAGTAAATGAAACATTTAAGTGGGCCTTTGTTTTCTTTTCTGTACCTACTATAATCCATTCCATCTTGGAAATACCAAGGGACACTACTCAAAGTCTACCTCTAGCTGGTTCGCTCACTTGCTCACTGCCATTTTGAATTGTATAGAAAACCTGTATTGCACTCCTTTACGGTAAGGGACACCTCACAAGATAAGACTAATTTCCTTGGGAACGTTTTAACAGCAGGTAAAAATATTTGAATCACTGGAACTCAGGTAGTGGGGAAGGAAGGATTTCTTTCAAAAGTCTCCGAAGGAGATTTAAAAATGGTTTCCCATATGGTCTCTGTTGCTATTAGGTGACAGCTGAATTTACTCACTGTAGCCATGGTGGGGGGGTGGGAGGGAGACGGGAATGAAGCAAAGCAAGGATTTCCTCAAATCACGGTTGATTCCATTCTAATTCCCTGGGGAGGTTTTTTTTTTTTTTAAACCACTGAGTATAAAAATTCACATTGAGATGAGAATCAATGGTAATTAGGCATTTGGTCAAAATCTGCACAAGACAGAACAATTGGAGGAAAGGATTCTTTATGAGCACATCCCTCCAGGAAAAGGGAGGGGGTGGGAGGGAGGCGAAGGGGAAGGGGAAGACGGTTTTCTCATCATGTGCTCTCTGGGGCACTGTGTGTGGTGTCAAAGACCTTTGCAGCTGCTTAAAATTCTTTAGCATGTCAGCTATATTTACAGTGCAGGAATATATCTGTATTGCCAGAAGGTTACTACATTTTAGCTTTAGACGCAATAGGCTGAATCTCTGCGTTCCAGAGTCCCTGATGTAGCACAAATGTATAATTAAAACTGCTTGAAAGGAAACATGAAAGAAACAACAAACCCTCCATTCTTGCAGTAATAAAATTAAAAACAGGAAAAGTCTGCACAGACACTTAACATTTGTCTGCAGTGAAAGGCTTTTGTTACTGCTTTTCCCCTAAGGGTTTCGCGTTTCCAGCAAACGCGGGCCGCCGATTGGCCGGCGCCTGCTGGGAACGCTCGCGTCTGATTGGCTGCGCCGATGGCGGCCGCCCGGAGCCGCGAGGCGGCGGCCGGGGATAAAGGGGCTCGGCGGAGGGCAGGGGCCGCCGTGGCGCTCGGGGCGCCGCGCACGCCCGCTTGCAGCCCCCGGGGCCGAGTGGTCGGCGCTTCCCCGGCCAGGACCCCCACGGGGACCCGTGGGGACCCCGAACCGGCAGTCAGCCGCCGCTGCTGTGGGGCTACCGCGGGAAGCTGTCACAAAGGCTGAGCTCACGCTGCGGCTTGCACACCGTAAAACCGTTCCCACCCCCGGATGCTGCTTCCAGAAGCCACACCGGCAGACCTCGTGGGGAAGCGCTAGCGGGACTGCTAGTATCACCATTATCGGCACTCGGTGGGGAGGGGAAAAAAGAAAGAAAGAAAAAAAAAATCCCATCAAGTCCATTCTCAACTTCAAAAGGGCCTCCATCGGCCAGCCTGGTTTTTCCTAGAAGCCCTCGGTGTTTGAAATGCTCAAAATAAATGCTCTGCTCCTGGGGAGATTTTGAAGAGTCTCCATCAAGCGGGGCTAATTAAATACGTGTGCTCGTGTCTATTTTTCTTTCTGCCACCGAGTATTTCTATCTGCCCAGCATTCACGTGCGAGTATACACACGCACATGTTTACACAGCCAAGCTGGAAAGAAGGCTTAAGGAATGCCTCTCGTATAAACTACAAAGTGTATTGTTTCTTTGGAAGGAAGTCTGTGTTTAGACAACATCCCGTTGTGAGGGGCCAAGTGGAAAGGTGGTTGTGTTTCAGCTCTCAAACATGCAAATGGTTTATCGTTTGTTTTTTCTTCTGTTTGTTTGTTTGTTTGTTTTGCTGAAGTCTCAACAGCTTGAACACTCTGGAACCCATGGGCATGTAAAGTGGACTCTCCTTTTGAAATAACCGAAAGGAAAATCAGTCCTTTAAAAGTTCTTTGAATTTCATAAATCTGGGCGCAGTTGTGTTTCTCATTTATCTTATATACACTGGAAATAAATATACATGTATTCCAAATGGATTTGGTTATCTGTTTGAATGCACATTTATTCTTCCAAACGCCTCGCCTGTGACCCAGGCGCTGGGGACGCTCTACACCAGCCTTTTTCATCTTTATATTTTCCAGTATCCCTCTAGGTTTATTGTCCTCTCCCACCCAGGGAACAGTCTTTCTCAAAGCGCTAATAATACCTGCCCCGCAACATTTTACATTTGAAAAAGATCTGAGGACTATTGCCAACTAAGTATGAATACAGGTGAAGACAGCAATGGATGGTTTGAGTGTGCTCACCACACAGGGTTTTCCTATTTATATTAGGGCTCTGTCTTGGATACTGATACAGAATCTAAGCCCCTGGCCCAAAAAACATGTAATATCAACAGGACACTTAGAAGAATGTGCTCTGTGTTCTATAACTGAAGCCTGTTACCTCTACAAGCCAAAAGAGCCCTGAGATCTCTTAAGAATTCCACAGTCACAGGGTTCTATTAGCTGCTCTTGTCAATACTCAGCACTGAAGTACTCCCAGAGAGATGATCAGGCCCATTAAGCATTTATTGTGCATCTTGAGGGTATACACTAGGTACTTTTTTGGTCCTCTGGAATCAGCCACGGTCTCGCTGGACCTCTATCAAAACCCTATTCTGCAAGAGTTTGCAAACTTGTAATAGAACCAACACAGGCACACCCTGTCACCCAGAAAAGGAAGGATAGCTTATGGATTACCCATACCTAGACAGCAGCTCCCTTAATCCATCACATTAAACTAGACCCTGGATGAGATGTTCCTAGGGCTTATCCTGCCCACAGTCCCTGCTCAGAGGGCAGTCTTAGGCAACTAGGCTCCTGAAACAGTAATCCTAACCCTGGCCTCACCGGATGGTTCCAGCAATGGGCGCCTAAAGCTGAGGCAGCCAAACAGGGACTTATTTTGGGAATTGGAATTAGTCACAAGGAAAAGCGATAATATAAACAGAAATCTCTAGGTCACAAGGCACTAGAGGCTGAGAGGACTACAGTGGGCCAAAGCCCCAAGGATGCAAGAGCTAGGAGATGAGGAAGCCAATGGGTGCAGGGCCCTCTGTACCTGTGTGTGCGTCCCTTTTTCCTCCTCTTCACCAGCGACAGGGCTCACCAGCACCCAGGACTGCCCCATTATTCTCCAGCCATCTTGTTAAAAAGTTGCTCCTGATTCTCAAATTAAATCTGTCTTTGAATCCCTTGCTCCCAGAGGTGCCCTCTTGAGATACCCTGCAGGGAAAGTCTACCCATCATCCAGTGGACAGCCTTTCACCCAGGCAAGGACAACGACCATGGTAACATTCTCACCTACAACTGGCTCTCTCTTTTATCCGCCCCCCTCCAGCCTAAACGAGCATCTGCAACCACTGTTTATGTCACAATTTTAATCCCCCTAAGACATTCTAGGCCAAATTTCCAAGGAAAGTTCCTAATGAATTGGCACCCAAGAGAGACAAAGGCAAATGTTCCCTCTTCTCTGAATGCTCTCCACTCCCACATTGATGGTGCATGACACCAAAACACGGCCACCCCCTCCTGAGTCCCCCATGGCGCTCCACACACAGTCCTCTGACTAATGGACGCTCAACAGAATCCATGCTTGCCTCTAAGTCCACAGCTAGACACTTCTCAGCCTCCCGCCTGATTAGATGCAGGTCTGTGGCAGCACACTCGGGTCTGTGACAGCTAAGTGAGGGACCGGATGTGTGCCATTTACAGGCCTGGCCCACAGCAATCCCCCCGTGCATGTCCTAACTTCTTCCTCTTTCTGGCTGGCTGGCATGGAGACCACAGTGACCTTGAAGGCCACCAGAGGATGGCAGGGTCTCCTGCATCTGGGACCCTGAATGATAAGGAAAACCCACCAAAGGAATCCCCACCAAAGGAATACCAAACTCAAGTCTATCAGGGATGTAGCAAGTAAACTCCTCCCATGTTTGAACACTACGGAGACTATCTGTCTTACCCTAATACACTGTCCCTTCCCATGCTACTCCTGTCATAGACACAGGATGCCTCTCCTCCAACCAGAACACAAGAGCAGTGTCTACACCTGCCCCACCGGTGAGCACAGTGCCCAGCACGCACAGAGAGTGCACTCAACCCCTGGGAACTATGACATGGTGACAGAAGGGAATCTAGATTTGAATCCTTCTTTTCACCCGTTACCATACTTCTTCAATAAGCATAATCTCCCACAAGTGTGGAGATGATAGAAATTCCCTATGGAGAGGCTGTGCTCCAAAGATGTGATCAATATGGTTTATGAATTACTGTTTTCTGGTATTCGTGAAGATGTTTCCTCAAGAACTGGGCAAAGGCCTGATTTCCCAGTGGATCAGCATAACTCTGTTTGTATTACAGTTTAAAGACCGTTTCAGAGTCTTTAAAGCGCCTCATCCCTGGGACAGAAGTCTCTGCCAAGCACTGCAAATGCTGAATTTGGAATCAGACGTCGGGTTTTTTTTTTTTTTTTTTTTTTTTTTTGAACTCCTATTCAGACTACCACATCTGGATGGACTTGGCGTGCACTCATGCAGAAAACAGAAACCTCACTCTAATAACACCGAAATGTAACCCAGTTATGCCACAACCCCCCTTTTTTTTGAAGTTTACACATTTCTTTCCTTTTATATATTTTTTCTAGTGGAAACATTAGTGACAATAAAAAGGCCACAATATGCTGGTTTCGTGCGTCCAGGATAAAGTTCATACATTTCGAGTATCATATTACCCTACATTTTTATACAACATGACCATTCTACAAGGTATGATTTATCACCACTCCTTTGTACTCCAATTCCCTCCCCTCCCACATTTTACTGTTGTGGTTTTGCTGTATCCAATGCTGGGACTTTCTGAAAAAGGTTGAGTCTTGTATAGTACACTTGTTCGTTTTTCTGGCTTCAGAGCATCTAACCTTTGGAAAGATCTTTCTTCAAAGGACAAAGTTGAGTTTCCAACTCTTTGGGGGAAATGCTTAATTGACAACCAAGGCTGCCAATGAAATCCCCGATGGCCAAAGAGCAGAGGGACTTGCCTATTTCCCCATGCCAAGTATCTCTGGAGCACTACAAGAAAAGTGTTGTCACATGACCAGAAAATGCAGTATTTTTTTTTAAAGAGTCCTACTGCCGAGCTGAATGTTTGAAGAGTCACTTTAACCACATCCTGTAATCAAACCATCTGGAACACAGTGCTGCGATTAGTCACCCTGAACATTGGGCTTTATCTGAACAAATAGTGTACGGCAATGGAGTTTGGGAGATAGGGCAGCACTAACAAAGGGGAGTGTAATGTAACACTTTATGCCCTAGTGTGCCGCCACCCCAGTCATAAACCCCAGACACACTCTGCTCTGGTGTTAATGTACTACTTTATGAAAGCACAGTGAGCTTAAAGATTAAAGGACTGACAGGCTAAAAATTGCTGGTTTGGATAGATGTTCTCTGTTGGCGGCTGGACTCTGTTGGCTCCGCTCTATCTACGTTAATTATAACCTCTCAGATGGCGATTCAGCATTCCTTTTAGGGTTCGGTGTTATTTTCAGGGCCTCGGGAACAAGGTTCATTTATGGGAGGATCGTAATGATTCTTTATTTGCCAGAGGTTCATCTGAACACCAAGACACTGCTTTTTGGTTCCGCCAAACCCTATCCATCAATCACAAGAAAAAAAATACCCACATGAAATCCAAACAAATTGGCTAAGCCAACACCAGAGGGCAAAAGGCAATGGCAGAATTGGTGTTCTAATCTCCACTTTAAAAGATGGTATTCTTCCTGGACTGAGCTTCTCTCTTTCAAAAGTACATTTGATCATTGGGATACCATCTATGAAAATCTTATTTAAAAAAAAAACAAAAAAAACCTGAAAGGATTTCCCCCCTCCCAACTACATTGAATAAGTCATCCCCCCAACTACATTGAATAAGTCATCCCTCCCCCAACTACATTGAATAAGTCCTCCCCCGCCCCCAACTACATTGAATAAGCCCTAAGAGGGGAGGAGGGGGGGCGAAAAAACCCATAGCTAAAGAAACCTTGTTTCCCCATGGGCCATATGGTTTAATACACAAAAGAACACACAGCTACTTCCATCACTGTCACCTCCCCCGCAGCCTTTGTTCTGAGGCCTGATGAGCTGTATTGATTTGGGAAAATCATTGAGCTTCTTGGAAAACTAGACTCTCGCTTATTCACTGCCATCTATTTCTTTCCCATGAAGACAGGTGGTCAATATCCAGTTGACTGGTCAGCTAAAAGAAGCTCTCACTGCTTTTCTTTTCTTGCTTCCCTAGTAACATTATCCTTTCCCACTTCTAGAAAACAAAATGGCCTGTTAAAAAGTCTTGTGGGGAAGAAGAGGGAGCAGAAACAAGGCTTTTGTAAGGTACCTCCGGGAACGCTGAACTGCTATCCCAGACATCTGGAATGTCTGGGAACCTGCACGGCGCCTGTGGCTGGTGACAAGATTTTCACTGACCAAGTGTTACACGAGTGGAAGCCTTCATGAAAACTTGGATAGCCCAAGACAGAACTTTCAAAAATCTATCAAACTCAAACAGATGCCTAGAACTTAGTGTTAATTTCAGAAAGAGATGCTTTCCTTTTTTTTTTTTTTTTTAAACAATCAGTACATAAGTTTCAGTAAGTTTCATAATTATAAGATGTCCTAAGTGTCATTATGGACGTTTCAGGGAACAAAGAGCAGAATGGGAGGGAAAAAAAAAATCACAGGGAGATCTTTACAAAGCAATTTTACACATGATGAGAACAAAAAGACGCTTGATTTTACGTTAGGTAGACGTACGCATCCTAAGGAAACATTATCCTTGATAGCTTGAGGCTACTCCTGAAACACATATATACTGCAACCATTCACACCATAATATTGCTTAGGTGCCAGGAGCTGCCCCCCTCCCCCCACCTGGGGATAGGCAGGAGGACAGGTTTCAGGTGACAATGTTGAGAACACAGTGGGGGGAAACAAGCAGGACAGCAAGTCACACTTAGGCAGGCTGCATCAAAAGCTACCCCTGCACCCCCAAGGGGATGCTCTTCAGCCCGCGCTCTATCAAGGCTCAGCCAACACACAGTAAAATGAAGTGATACGCTCAAGGAAAAGATAAAAAAGAGGAAAGAGGAGCGGGGGAGGCGGAGGGAAAAAGAGAGGGGAGGCAGGACAGAAAAAATACACAAGGTCTTTGGAGACATTTGGAAGAATTTCAATGCACAAAGAAACCGTGTACACATACAGCATCTATGGCCTATGTATGTAGGTATACACTTGTATGAAGAGGTTTCATTTCTTGTCTTTGATCAAACTTCCAGTAAGTCATGCCTTGCGGCTGGCTGGCACAGAGATAAGCTACGGACCCACTCCGATTTCTGGTGCAAAGTTCCAAGCCTGAATTTTCTCCTGCTCCTTTGCAGGAGAAAGCGGAGGAGTGTCGATGAATGATTTCTAGATCCTCAAACCCTCTCCTTTTTTAGGGCACCATTTCCTTCTGGATTTCTCTTCCGTCTCCTCCCTGTCTTCATAATATAAAAGCATTCAAAAGTTGGGGAAAGGTATCTAGTAAGTATTTACTGAAGTAGGCTTTTACTCTGAGCCACGGTCACGATACGGTTCTGACTCTAGGACCACCTAACATGTTGTTCCTTTAAGAGTGTTATTTTAGGAGGCAGCCGTGTACAGGGGGCCCAGGCCCACAGCACATAACCAGGCTCCCGCCCTGCCCCCCCCCCACCGAAACGAAAGGGACACAGCCTCAACACAATCCCACGTTCAGACCCGCCTGCCATGGAAGTTAAGCGGGCCTTTCATTTCTGCGCACTTAATATTAACCGCAGTATCTTTTCCGCTTACAACTCTACAGCCAGGCTCTCTACAATGTCATCAGCTCAACTTCAAGAAGAGGTGAAGAGAACGGTAAGACCAGACAAAAGATAAACCACCCCCCAGGTCAAAACCCCAGCTCCACGCCACTGCCCCTAGAATAGAGCGCTCTGAGGCCAAAAGCGGGAAGAAGGGTGTGAGATGCTGGGATTTGGAAAGTCGCTCACCAGGTATCTGCAACTTCCCCAGTTCCAGGTGCAGCCCGTTTCCGGCCCACTGCTCTCTCCACTTTCCCCCCCTACGTAGGCAATCATCATTGAGATGCATGAAACTGCAAGATGCCAGGGACATAAAACCTAAGAATGAAAAAACTCATATACTTTGGAGAAGGGGAGAAGACTCAGGAAAAAAAAAAAAAAGGAAGAGGGAGGGATCTTTCTCCTCGCCTTTCTCGCAAACCTCTTGTGGATCAATCCAGGTAGGTGATTAGCAGAGTTTCAGGTTTAAATGCTAGTGAACTGCTTGTCAAAATATGTGTAATACCACTAGAGATTACAGGACTGCATTTTCAAGTACTTTCTTACCATCCCCCGTCCTTAAGATACAGGGAGACAGTGGGAACCAATTGACAATTATGCTCACATCAAAAAGCTGCTACTGATGCATGCATCTCACTGGGACCCCAGAACCAGGCTTCATAAAATTATGATGCTTTATTTAAAGTCAGAGCACTTATTTGCTTTTGTACCAGCTCTGGGCCTTTTTCATCTCGAGCTCTCCCCGGGCCCAGGAGAGCACACATTCCTAGAGCTCTGCTGGCCACCAGCTGTGTCCCCCATAAATCACAAATCCTCTGAACAAGCCATTCTTTACAAAGACCAACAGCATTTACTGGAGATGATCATTCTGCTATTATTCCACTTGCTGAAATTTAAAACAGCAATTTACAACAGCAGCTGAAAACCAGGGAACTGAATATGTGTGTGTGTGTGTGTGTGTGTGTGTGTGTGTGTGTGTGTGTGTGTGTGTGTGTACAGCAAGGCTCTGCATGTCTATGACACACAGAGGGGCACATTTTGTGTGTCACCTAAGAGTCAGCAACTCTGCCAATCCGAAAAGGAAACAAGGGACGTGCCTGTCAGAAGAACCAGGTCAGCACCCTCACAATGAAAGGCAATGGGGTGAGTAAGGTCCGTGTCGTTGGTAAACCTCCCTGTTCTCACCTGGAGGCAGCCAAGCCCTGTGGGCAGTGCGGCACGGAGCTCACACACTTTCCTAGGGAGGCCACATCATTATGGCTCAGGTTCAGAATGTAATAAGGAAAGCGGAAGGAATTAACTCCAATCAAGCTCAGTCTGCAGCCAATTTTATTCTGAAGACTGGGGAGAAAGAAAGAATGAGAGAGTGTTTGGTAATCCCATGCAGCATCCCAAGCACCCGAAAAGATGGGTGGCTGGAGACAGACCCACCTGACTCTCAGCCCGCTCTGCAGCTGGGGCTTCACCCCAAACTCAACCTCTCTGCCCCTCGGTTTTGCCATCTATAAAACAGGGACGATACCGATGTCAGGTAAGGCGTGGTTTCTGTAAAGCATCGAACACATGGGCGCCGGCCCCAAAGAGTCACTCGGCAAATGGACTTTGGCTTCCTCATCTTTAAACTCCCCTGGGACCCAGGGGAGAAATGGAGGGAGACACCAAAATACAAGGAATTGCACACTGAGAAAAACAGCCAGCAGCAAGCCCCCCTGTGCTTCTTCCAGATAAAGCACCCTCGGATGGAGGCATCCATGCAAATTATCCCAGATTCCTGGGTTCCAGGCTGTTGGACATGTGGCACATCTGTCTCGTAGCATCTCCCGAGCTACAAATTCCAACATGAAGGACTTGTGTTCTTTCTACACCTAGCACCAACTGCAACCCCCAGAAGGCGCTCCTTCCTGACACACCCACTGTGGAAAGCAAACATCTATCTCCTCCTCCTCCCCACCACTCTGGACATGCACTTCTAAACCCCTGAAGCCTCCTCTCGGGATGTGGGGTCCGGAGACCTCACATCCAGTTTCCAGGAAGAACAATCGCAACGGAATGCCTGGCATCTGTCTAAGCGACAACAGGCAAAATTAAAGGTCCCCAGGACCTTGACGGCAGAGATGAGCCCCTGCAGCAAGGCTCTGGGGACTTAGAGAGCGTTAAAGGCAAACTCATCTTTCAAATTACCATCTGAACAGACTAGATGTCTGGACAATGGTTAGAGGCCCCCTCGCCCCCTCCCCCATTCTGAAGGCCCTATCTTTTCAGCGAAGAAAAAAGCCCAGCAGAGTTACAAGTATTTCAATAATGTGCTTAGAGACCAGCTCTTTTCTGTAAACAAGCCTAATGAAGCGTGACTAATAGCGCTCTCCGTGAGCAGAGCAAGGGAAAGGGGCCTTTGTTAGCACTTACTGGAGCAAGTCATCGTTTTGCTGGAGCAGAACAAAACTTAGCTGGTTATTGATTGACCAGCCTTGCTTGGTGTTTCGGCTTGGCTATTTCTATATACTGTGCGTATAAATACGTGTGTTTATGTAGACGCAGAGATGTTCTACACACACACACACACACACACACACACACACACACACACAATCCCACATGCCCGGTCACGTGCAGCCACCAAGCTAACTTGGGGTGACACTGCTCTGCAGTCTTCAGGGCACTGCTCCCTGATACTCGTGTCCCTTCCAGTCCTTGGTAGTACCTAACATTTCTCTCCAAGCTGTCCGTACCGGGAACCTCAGTTTCAGAACCTATGTAAGCCGACGCTCCCCACGGACACTTAATAGTTTCCGAAGTCACTACGATTTCACCTGACCTAGTTATTACATTCGAGGGGTGATTTACATTTGTTTTTTAATAAATTCCAAGGGGCTGGGGTTTCTTTTCCCTCGTTTTACTTCTCAACTCGGAAACTCCTGAAATCTGGCTCAGCGTGCCTTCCAGGATGGCTCCCATCCTGTTCTGCAATTACAGTTGTGTCTTCAGTGTTACGAATGCACGCAGCAACGGTGTTAGCAGGGAGACCCGAAGTTGACCTGGACTTCTCTTCGGAATGGACAGGAATTCAAGTCAAAACTTTGGCTTTCTGTTGTGACTCAAAGCACAAATTTCCATATAAATTATTGACTGCACTTTGGCCTCATCTGAAACATTAGCCCCGCAGGTTCTGACCCCAGGTGGCACGCCCCCCCTCTCCGAATAGGCTGGAACATTAGTGCTTTGCATTGGGGACTAAGGCGTGAGAACCAATCAATCAAGCTCCTGACAGCTTTTGCGGCCTCTGAGCTTTAGGCCCAAGTCAACCTCCAAGATGCCTATTGTTTGCATGATCCTCTTCTTTGGTCTGATGAAGTTACGGTTAAGTCCAAGGCTTCGGGGACAGAGAAAGGCTATTTTTAGTAACTCAGTCTTTATTGACTCCGACCTGCAGGGCAGCCAGCATGAAGTCTCTTCCAGAAAGTAATGCACTGTTAATTGGTACTCATCATCACCGGTATGTTTTTTACACCTCTTTTCAATGAGAGAAGACCTGACTAAACATTTCAACATCCTTTCAGGTTGCCTTGTAATTCTCTCAAGAGTTAAACACACACACACACATTCTCACACTCACACACACTGGACAAAAATCTGGTTTGTACCCATCACGGTCCCTGGGTTGCTACACTGAATACCAATGTGAACACGGAATGTTGGGCTGGACAATGAGAACATTCGGGAGTTGGCCTACGGTGCGTTAACCATTTTCTTCATGGCAAATGTCTGTAGGGATGAGGGGCAGGAGAACGCCTGCTGGAGAAATTAGGTAGAAACATCTTATTTCCTTCTGAGGTCCTCTGCCTGAAATAACTAATGACCTTTTTCCTCTGAAACTGGTAGCTGGGTTTGTGAGGGGCCAGCCACTGAATGCGTGGCGGGGGCAGGGACTGGGCACAGTGGCTCACGGGGTTCGTGTGAAGAATGCAGCACTCTAAAGGCGTTGCAGAATGACTGGGTCCAAAGGCCTTCTGGTTTCCTTTGAGAGAAAAACCGGACAAAACATTATCTCTTCTTACCCAAACAGGCCTCTCAGGAGGGGGGTGGGGTGGGGTGGGGGCCAGGCAGAGGTGAAACATCGGAGCGCTACATCTGCTTGTCAACGGGCCCGGGCGATGGGTGACCAGACAGGCCAGCCGCACAGCAAGGGCCCCACAACACTTGTTGAAAGTTTTGAACAACAGGCTACAAACTGAACACGCTGAAGGAGAGATCACGTGATGACTTTTTGGAAGCCCTATTTCATGGATCCCGGGGGAAAAAAACACAGAAACCAAATGGCTTAGGTTCTCACTGAGCATTTTTTGCTTAAGAAAGGATGCCTGGGTGGTTCAGTCGGTTAAGCATCTGCCTTCAGCTCAGGTCATGATCCCGGGGTCCTGGGATCGAGCCCCACACTGGCTCCTTGCTCAGTGGCGAGTCTGCTTCTCCCTCTGCCTCTGCTCCTACACCCTGCTTGTACACTTTCTCTCTGACAGATAAATAAAATCTTAAAAAAAAAAAAAGAAATTTTCAGCTACAAAATCCTACCACATTTAGCCAAGAGATTGATTATGCTATTTTATTTAGTAATCCCCATATCTGAATTAGTACGTATAAATTAGTACATACTTTTCCAAATGAGTGACTAGAAAGCCATTTTTCAATTACATTCTGCTCCACTTGTGTGTTTGACGGTATACTAACTCCAAGATATATGAATGTAATACCAGATTTGATCAGCTTTCTGAAAAGGTGGTAGTTAAAGAGAGCAAACTGTGCTTTCAGTCCTGATAAAGTGTCTTGCTGCAAAGGACTACATTTTCTGGTTTCATTCGGTTCAACTCAACTTTAATATTAAGGAAAATCAGAATTTTCTAATTCAATAAGAATGCACCACCAAAGCACATTAAACTCCTAAATATCGTGCACTATCATGGCCAAAGAATTTGTGTGGACCATTAAAGACAAAACTGAATGTGTAGCCTGTTCGTATATAAAAGAACTTCCTCGTGTATTCCTACTTCGTATAGCCCAGAAATAAGTTCAGAAAAGACGTGGAGAAAACCAACTACAGTATGCCAGCAACTAACTGCCGTACGTTAAGACAGATTACAAAGGTTAAGTCTCAAGTCAATGAAGATGGAATCTGCTAGAGGACAAAATAGGGCTCCACTAAAACGTTTCAACCTGTGGACAAACTCAACTCTAGACTGAATGAATCTTGATAGAGTAGAACAGGAGGCCCCTCTAAAGCTTCAAAGGCGGCAATTCAAAACTAATAAATTTTACACCACAGGTAGTTAACATGTGTGTTACTGTCCCCAGGGAGTAAAGACAGAAAATAAATGTAAGGAATACTGATTGAGTGCTTGATTTTCTTTTTAAAGTTAATTTTATTTACTTATTTGACAGAGAGAGGGCACAAACAGGGAGAAGGGGCAGAGGGAGAGTTGGAGAAGCAGACCCCCCGCTGAACAAGGAGCTCGATGTGGGACTCGATCCCAGAACCCCAAGATCATGACCTGAGCCAAAGGCAGTCAGTTAAGCCACCCAGGTGCCCCTGAGAGCATGATTTCCTGTAGGTCACAAGGAGAGTGTTTTGACACAGATGACCTCATTTACCTCTCAGGCGCCTTCCAGGTTCATGATTATTACTATTTTACTGATGAGCAAAGTAACCGCAAGATGGCTTAACTGACGGACTTGCCTGGGTTGGAAAGTCAAGAGATTTGAACGCAGGCGGTCTGACTTCTGATACCATGCTCCTAAATGCATTGTGTAAGGTTACCTAAACCTAAGTTTACAGGTAAGACAATTTCACGAAGGCACTGCATGTTTGTGGATGGGGGCCCTTGAGGTAAGCAAGGCCGGCTAGGTGAAGGCCAGTGGTGTGCCTGGAGTTACGTGCTGTGGATGGCACATCTCTTCTTGGTACCACCGTCAGAGACCTCACATCAGAAGCTCAGAGCTGACCACGGTGAGAATATAAACACCACAGAAAACAGCAAACACTACAAATCCGGGCTCCCCCCCCAACACCCCACACCCCAGAATCGGGTGTTAACAATTTACCAGCACTCTAAAGGTCTAAGGTTATATACCTTAATTTGTGGAAATGCTGTTCTTCTTTCCCATAACGTGACATGTCAGAGAAAATAGGGGTCTGGGGAAAGCAGGGCACCTGGAATCTGAAGCACGAAACTGAGGGATAATTCTAGAATTCGCCATAGACTACAGTTCTAACTTACCATTTCTGATGTTGTTTCAAGGGGGTCACAATTCATAATCCCAGACCTCTCCTTCTGTTTAAGCATTCACACCGAACTGGTCACCAAGATGTGACTCTTTGGACTCCCACTAAAATTCCTACCTCCATCCCCTCCTCTTCATCCACAGTCAGGCCCTGGTTACCTTTCCATCGTTACCACTCACCCTTCCTCCGCCTCACAACACCTCAGAGTGACTTTCAATGTACCCTGCACCCAACAGGCTACTTCAGGCTTCATGCTTTCCTACTGCCTTCTGCAGGGAGAACCGGGCCTGCCTTATGCTTTGGAGTCTGAGTTCTGGTCAGAACCTGAGAAAGCCTGACTGCTCCTGTGGATACCTCTACTGCAGGACGTACGTGACATTCAGGATGCCGGATTTTTACCTGTCAGCCTCGGTAGGAGACTCTGCACCACGTCTTTCAAAGTGCCTGGCAAAGAGCAGGTGCTAATAGATGTCTTTTTTTTTTTTTTAGGCAAATGAAATATTGAAATGAATAAAAGTGTAGAAGAGCCCCTGTGTTATTGTTATGTACACAAATCAAAAGACAGAAGTGAAATTGCAACGGTGACGATTATCTGTCACCTGATTCCAATCCCTCCCAAGTGGGAGCCCATCTGAGTCGATTCTTGCTGTTTTTTTTTTTTTTAAAGATTTTATTTATTTATTTGTCAGAGAGAGAGAGAGACACAGAGAGAGAGCACAAGCAGAGGGAGCGGCAGAGGGAGAGGGAGAAGCAGACTCCCCACTGAGCAGGGAGCCCGACGCGGGGCTCGATCCCAGGACCCTGAGATCATGACCTGAGCCAAAGGCAGACGCTTAACCGGCTGAGACACCCAGGCGTCCCGATTCTTGCCATTTTCAAAGTAACTGGTAATAACATAAATGTGAACAATCTGGTTTTGAGTTATCTTCTATTTTTTATTGGAGATTTTTGTGAAGTAAGCACTCTTACAAGTTAAAGGAGCCCGGAACCTTCCTCTAGAATTTCAAAAGCCATCGACTTTTATTGAACTATTACGAAAGCAATTGATGAGGTACATTTGTTGCTCACCTGATGTAGAAGCTCTAAACACAGACCATAACCGCCCAGCCACGGTAGATGCAGACCATTGGCCTCTCCCACTACTCCTTGCAATTTAATGAACAGTCATATCCCACAAATCTCCTCCCAATGGGCTGCTGGAAGTGATTCTCCCAGACTCTGGGGCCCCAAAGACAGATCTGTCATTGCTTAAATAAATTTTACAGATGTAATAGATAAAGGCAATAAAAAAAAAAAACCAGAGCTTTTATAAAACAAAGTTGACAGAGCATCCCGGGCCGTGTGTGTGTGCGTGTGTGCATGTGTGTGTGTGTGTGGGGGGGGGTGTACCAAAGGGAAATAGACAATGAAGCTTAGGAAGCATGAAATGACAGCCTTCTTTGCCTTTCAGGGAACGTAAATTTTATTTGCTGAATGTAAATCTTCAAAACCATGGTTTTCCCATCTGCATGTGTGATCACCAGAAATTGATTTCAAGGAGATAGAAAATTATTTCACTGATTGCTCAGCAATGCAAATCCCACGTTACGCGTTCATGACAACGAACAGTGGAAAACTCCGGTGATGTTCCAAGTGCTGTTTTTCTGTTGCGATCCTTGCTGGCGGGGGATTATCCCACCTGCCTTCCGGGTAGGCGCTCCTGGAAGTGGTGCTGGGACTGGAAACTAGTTCTAACTGAAGTAGGAGTCACTGGTCCTCAACACGTGGCCCGTGACGTTTAATAGGGCTTTCCTAGTGCCAGACACAGAACTGTCTTTGCCAGTGTGCTTTTCAGCATCTCATGCTCTCCCCATAATACAGATAGATGAGCTGATTTTAAAAAGCGTCATAGATCTTCAGGCTGCCAGGCTCCTCAGCCAGAGGAAAAGGACACTATTTCAATACGGTTGCCTTCACAATGTAGACAAGAGGCACTTTTTTCTCCCAGAAGCCTGGTAACTCGTTTTTTTTTTTTTTTTTTAAGACTTTATTTATTTATTTGACACAGAGAGAATGAGCACAAGCAAGGGGAGCAGCAGAGGGAGAGGGAGAAGCAGGCTCTCTGCTGAGCAAGGAGCCTGACGCGGGGCTCCATCCCAGGACCCTGGGATCGTGACCTGAGCCGAAGGCAGACGCCGAACCCACTGAGCCACCCAGGAGCCCTGTGCTGTATGCGTTTTACTCTGTATAACAAACTGTTATTCCAGTGAATTAGGTCAGTCTAGTTTTACGTTAAGGCATTTTCTTTTAAACAAAGAAACTTGGTAAATACGTGTAAATCACAGTTTGCACGTAAATATTCTACAAAGTAGAACAAAAGAACACTAAAAAAAAATTTTTTTTTTTTAAATAGTCATGCTAAGAAAAAAAAAAAAAAAATTGGGCCATAATGGCAACACTGTAAATGCCAGCCATCCATACATGGGTAAATACGGTTAATACAGATGCAGCGTGTGTCCTCTGGAACAGGAGATTATAAAAGATGCAAATTTCCACTTACTTATTATAAATTAGCAATTCAATTGAAAGCAAAAATGAATTGCCTGATCCCTGAATGCATGAGGTATAGAGGATCAATCCTTCAAAATAACTTCTACTTAAAATGCACTTAACCACAGTCATTATACAAAGGAAATAAAAGAAAGAAATTTACGAAGATGGGTTTGGGGGCTGGGGAGGAGGCAATAAATATTTTTCACAAAGCATTTACACATGAAGCACTGTTCCCCATCACCTCTTCCTGTTGTTTACATTCTGGGTGACCCCAGAGGAGAGCTGCTTCTGACCAGCAGGGAAACTGGGCTCCTGGGGAAGGAGAGTTTGTTCACTGCAGATCCCGAGAGACGTGGTCCCTGTCTGACCATGGCTTCCCCCTCCCCTCATGTCACCTTTGCTGGAAGGACCTGCAGCCCAGACACCTGCTAGCTTGATGTGGATGTCAGAGAGGACGCCCATGTCAGTGTTAACACGCTGTGAATAACTGGGGGAATATCTCCTAGTAGGAGGGTCTGCCCATCTTGTAGACTGGAATCCCAAATTATAGAGAACGTGTTGGCGGGCTAATGAAGAGCGTTCCTGTTTTTGCCTAGAAAAAAATTCTACAACACTAGGAATGGCACTTGGGTATGTGTGTCCATTGAGAGGTGCATTCAGTGCTGGGTGTTAGGCACTATCTGAAATGTCTTATAATAGGCTTTCTAACACCCCAATGAGGAGGGTACCATATTCTCCCCGTTTTACAAATGATGGGCTGATGCATAAGAGGCAATAAGTTATATCCCAAGGTCACAAGGGCAGGAAGCTGTGACACTACAGTGGAACCCAAGGGGACCTGGCTCCAGTCTGTGACAATTACCCAGTGTCCCCAAGTAGAACACACCGGGGCATACACACCTGGCCCTCAATGCAAGGGGTTCTCCTCTTGCACTAATTGGTCAGGCTGCCAAATTTAAATGACAAGGTACACAACTGACAAAATAAACATCATATCATGTCCTGAATTCCCTCCAAACCAAAGAAACAAACAAATCATGTTATTTTCAAGCACAAAAGAACCTTAGCGATCACCTATTCAAAACGTGCTCCCTTCAGGAAGAAGTAACTGAAGCCCAGAGATTAAATGGTGGATCCCAGGTCCCCCGACAAGGGAGGAGAGAGCCGAAACCACAGCTAGGTCTCTCACTTTCTTCTCTTCCAGGGATCCTGGGGGTCCAGACAGCAGCACCCAGCTGGTAGGTAGGTAGCAGCTAGGATGGCAGTCACAATGGGCTCTCGATGCTTCTCCAGCGACCAAGAGGCTCCCTTAAAAGCCGGTCACAGAGCCCGGGGCCACTGCAGAACTTTGCCCCAATGAGACTAACACACACCCAAGTGATAAAAAGTGGCTCTGGAGAAGAGAGGGTGGTCAAGAAAAGGCTTCTTTGAGGTCTGGATAAAGAAGGAGCCAGAGCACTGAGCAATAACCCAAGCCCTGTGGTAGGTAACACAGGAACCAGGGACTCGGCCTTTTCATTTAATCAATCCTAAATTTCTTGGCCCAATTAGGAAGGCAGCTGAAGATGAGTGTCTCACATTTATGGCACAGAAAAGGATTAAACAGAATCAGAAGACTCCTTGTTGCTGCAAAGGGCAAAGTGGTAAAACATAATTCATTTATTGCCACATTTAGTGTACTGAGAATGGGGAAGAGAGAAGTCAGACAAAGCTCTACCCATTTGCCTTCAGTGAATCTGACCACAGGCTTCCTGGGACAGCACCCTGCTAAGAAGAGAGGTAACAAGTGGCAGAGGAGGAGTCTAGTGACTCCTACCCCCCCCCGAACCCCGCCACCCCCAGACTGCCTACAACAGCGCCTGCCAATGGAACGCATCTCTGCACTGTCGGAAATCATGTGACAAAATAAGGTCTATCTAAACTTGCACTGAGAGCCTCTTGTTCTACTGGCTTCATTGTATCACAAAGCTCAAAAAGGAGCCGTGGGATGCCTGAAAGGCAGGGGCTGCATCCCCAGGGGTTCTCTGTCTTTGCTTTGGAAGAGGAGGGGTTCTCAGAATGGCAATGGGTCACCCACACCCTTCTGGCCTAATGGACATGTTCCATGGCCAAGGGACCTGGCAGGAGTGAGTGGGTAACAAGCAATACTCAATCCAAATGCAGCATTACTGACAGCAAAATCCACGGGCTTCGAGGCTCTGGCATTTTCTAAATGTTAAGAATCAGGGTTCCATTTTTGAAAATACAGAGCAGATTTCCAGATGTGGGTTCCTGGCCGAACTACAGAGAAATCTGTGAATCTCTTCTCTCACTCAAACATACACACACACACACACACAGAGGCACACACACCCCTAGAAGATGGCACATATGGGTTTCAAACCCAGGCCTACCTGACTCTAATGTTTTCCCCAACTCCCTGGGTGATAAAAATCCTCTTGAGTGCTTATTAAAAATACTGATTCCTAGCTCTACTCCAAACATCTAAGGTGATTCTTATCAGAGCAACTAGGCTCACAGACTTTAAAGGAAAATGTGCATCACACAAAGTAAGATATACATAAACCATGTTGAGTTTTTCAAGGACAGAAATGGGGAAGAAGGCTTTTGATTAATTGCTTTCCAACATTCTGGGGGATGGGGCTGCAGGTAGGAATAGGAAGCATTAGGCTATTCCTTTAGGAAAAGTCACCAAGGAGCCTGGAATGACGCTGAGAACTTTTCATCTGCCTGAGCCCGTGGACAGCAGCATTAATACAACAGCTTAACTTGGTTTAAAAGAAAGAATTATTTCACCATCCTCACTAATCTCTCCTGGCAAGAGGCGGGACTCTGCTACGGCAACTCACAAAAGATGATGGAGCCTGGCAATCCCTTCTTCGTAGAGGGGAATTGGGGGCTTTTCAACATATTAATATAATCTCACTTATTAAGATAAAGCGATGTGCTAAGGCACTGGAAATTCTCACACTGGAGCTGCTATCTATTTTCCTTGCCTCTTTATTTTTTCCTCCTTCTTTTAACAGAACGGATCTATAAGTAAGAGTGCCCATTTTCACATCACAGCCTAAAATATTAACATCTTGATATGCTATGTAATTGTGCGCTCTTTTACCAGAAGTCAAATAATTGGACAGGTCACCGGGCAAGATACAATAAATCGTAGCTCAGAGCCAAGAATAATGGCGAGGCTAGCTTTCCCAGTGTTCTAGGCAGGATTCTTCTGCCAGGGACACGGGCATCGGTGAGGGTGTGTGTGTGTCTCAGGGTCATTTCTAACTCCACCTCATCACCCTACAGTAGAATTAGAGGTAACCAGGGCTTTTCATTAGGTTTATCGCAGGCCTTTTCTTTTAAAAGGATAACAAAAAGAAAGATGGACAGCCAGAAAGAGAAGCAAAGAAGCCAGCCTCTTCCACACTGCTCTCCCGCAAAAACCTCTTGTGAGGTTTCAAAAATAACAATTCAGCAAAAAGTGACAGCAGAGTAACCACTGAGTCAGCCCTTATGAGCCCTCTTCAAAAAGCTGCTTTCAGTCAATCAATTTTCAGTGTTGTTTCGGTTATTCTTAGAGAGAAAACTTTCTACCCCCCCCTTCCTTCTCCTTTGGAAATTTGGTAACCATAGTTTCTGTATCCTGCTGAGACTTGATATGTAGAGCCGTATTCTACCTGCTATTAAGCTGCTGATAGCAGTGTTTCTGTTGCAATTTATGAGCAATGTCAGCTGAAGGCAGACAGTATTGTACACACTATATTTTCCCAGCTGGAGATCTCCGTGAATGGAGAGCAAAAACATGAATACACATGCACTGTGGGCTTGAAGGAATAAAAAGGCAGGGAAAGAAGTCAGCAGGCTAAAATCAGGTGGGTGGTCTTGATTATAAACCAAGTAGATAATAAAATATTCAAAGGGAGCTCTAACTAAAGGGTCGGTGGGGGTGGGGCGGGACGGAGAAAAATGCAATATAAAGAGAAGCCCAGGAATGTCAGTCTTTTTCTGCCTGTACGTCTCACCATCAATTCTGAGATTGGTGATGTGCCACGGTGCACCTTGCCGCCTGGGGTTTTAAATAACTTGCCATAACCAAAGAGTCATTTGAAACCACAAAAACAAATCCCATCCCACATTAAGTTTCTAATAAGGGCTATGGCACGTGGGGAACACAACACAACCCATTTCCAACCTTCAGTGTTCAATGTTCAACCTCAGTGTCTCCACCCAGTCCCTCCAGAGTCAGATTTATCTTTTTCCTTAACCAACAGCAATTTATAAGGAGACAGAAGTCGGGTTTTATTTTTGTTGTTAAGAAACAGATGCATCGTATTGTACCCAGGCACAGAATAGGTAATGGGTCTTAGCCGGGACCCAATTCTATAGAGAAAGAACGGATCAGATAATCAGTCAAGAAATTACCCAGCAAAATTATTAAAAGGCACTTTCTCTCCCTAAAAACTCTACAGAGAAATACAGCATAAAATATTAAAAGGCACCTCATTAAATAAAATCGTTGAGGGCACCTGGGTGGCTTAGTTGGTTAAGCGACTGCATTCGGCTCAGGTCATGATCCTGGAGTCCCAGGATCGAGTCCCGCATCGGGCTCCCTGCTCGGCGGGGAGTCTGCTTCTCCCTCTCACCCTCCCCCCTCTCTCGTGCTCTCTTTCTCTTCATTCTCTCTCTCTCAAATAAATAAAAATCTAAAAAATAATAATAAATAAATAAATAAATTCATTGATTTCTTTCTTTCTCACCAAAAATGAAATGCAGAATTGGTCTGTGTCCATGGTTCCCAATCCTGGTGCACATCAGAAATACGGGGAAAAGGCTTTTTGGTTTTTTAAATAACCGTGTCATGCCCTGACCCCTAAATATTGTGATTCAGTTTCCTAGCACTTTTTTAAAAACATGATTTTAATACTCTTCCTCCATGAAAATAACTCTCTAAAGAATGAATCAAACTGCACTTAGTTATATCAGTAGGGCTCTATTCACTGGGAACATGGTCTCTAGGTACTAAAGGAAACGTGTGCAAAACAGACAATAATAGAAAGGGAAAGGATCATTCACTTATTTAAAATGGAGCATAGTTTATGATTTTTCCCAAGTAACACTGGAACAAATGCTCAATCTAGGTATTCAACTGTCCTCCTAATCAGAATTTAGTGGGTTCTTTTTTGATTCAGACCCTCATCTTATCGGACCAACAATATAAAATAAAAATACTTGAACCAGTTAAATTCACCAAGCCCAGAGCTAACCCAGGAGAAAAGTAATTACCATTTAAATAGCAACATGAACTTCTTTGAAGGAACAGCCTTTTGATGTTAGCATCTACAATGCTAAAAGGCAAAAAAAAAAAAAAAAAAAAAAATCTCAGATCTTAAACATTGTTCATTGTTTTCCAACCCAGAGAAAACAAACCCATCTCCTAAAAGTTCTTTCATCAGAAACAAGTAGAAAACCCAGTTGTTTATCATGGGCTTGTAGTTAGTACAGCAATAAGGTCCCACTAAATTTCAGTGACTCTCTGAGAAGAAACTAAGAAGAAAGGGGAAGTGTAATGAGCTGCCTTCTCACACACAACGGAAAAAACAGAACATGAGAGAGTGGGCATATGCAACTAATAAATTTCTGGAGCCGCCATCCAGTGACGGGGACCTGACCACCACCCCCGGAAGTCATGACACCTCCCCAACTGTGCTCGCCGGGCACCGTTGAGCACACTGCGTTCACCCTTTCAAGCTCTTTCCAGCGGATTCGGCATGAAGTTGGCCTCATTAAGCTCCCAACTCTTAACTCACAGGAGGGGACGGGGATCATTTGCCTACAAATGATGGAAACCCTCTTAAAAATGACTAGAAACACCGGATAGTACAATGTAGAGTATTACACACAGCTGTTACTCTTCATGATCGCAAGTGATAAACCAGTTGGTAGATTACACAGGTTGTACATTATTCAGACACTGCAAAACATGCCTATTTAATCCACAAAGCACAAGGCACAATCTGGTACTTTTAATCTCTTTCCTAGTGGCTCAGAAAACGCTAGACACATAATTGAATCCAATCAATACTGTCCAAATAGCTCTTGTCTTTTCACCTATGCTAGACCTATTTTAATAGAATGCTACACTTGAGTATCTCCACAAGACTAAAATCACGAAAACAGAGCAAAACACAAACCAGGTAACAGCCCCAAATTAAAAAAAAAATTAAAAAAAAAGTCTGGGTGCAGGGAAGAGAAGATCTTCAAGTACAAGAAGACTTTTTTTTCATTGGTTTTGACTTTTAATTACCTATGATATCCCTACATGTTATAATAAATAGGTGACGCTTTGCCATACACCTATGATCAAATGTTTATCTCTGAACAGGCTTTTTATTTCAAGGATTTATGCAGCCTGTACTTTAGTATCATTTAACTACAGAAAAAAAGCAATTATAACTGTCCCCTGAAACGTCATTAACTGATACATTTTGCTGTTTGTATATATTCTCCTAAATCTGAAAGGCTTTTGTTTTAACTGGCTTCTTTGCTCAGAGGCAAACCAAGCACATTATGAGAAAATTCACCCACAGCCATTATATAGGAAAAAGCAAAACTGACTGGGCTTGGGCCAGGCCTCCCAAATGTGCACGATCATAAAAAGATCACACTGGTAGAGTATGGGGTTCCCCAACCATTCCTCTGGAGATTGTGGAGTGGGGCCCAGAATCTGCATTTTAGGAAGCATTCCAGATAAGTTGTACCAACAGGCAAAACTATGCAGGCCTTTCTGTGTCGGCTCTGGGTTCAAGCTGCCCACAGTTGAGCGCAATGGTTCAAAAACTGGGCCGCATTAGCATCACGGGAGGAAACTTTGTCAAAATCCTGAGGCCCATCCTACTTCAAACTTGAACCATTGAGAGTGGGCGCCAAGCATCAGTGTGTCCTCACTTCCCAGGGTGATTCCTGGACACAGCTATGTCTGTAAACAAATCGTCTCTTCAAGTGGTTCTCCACGCTCCCTGCTGATCAGAATAACCTCAAGAGTCACAAAGAAACTAACACACATAAAAAAACAGTGCTAGACTCTAACCTAAACCAAATGAATTGGACTATTTGGATGTGGGGCCTGAGCCATGCATGGCATTTTCCCCCAAGTTCCTAAGATGATTTTAAGGTGCAGTCTGGGTTGAGGAGAAAGGGTCTAGTAGACTCGGAGGTTAATACAAAGTATTTAAACGACTTAGTAAGCTTTTATCCAAACACCCTTTCTCTGCCTGGCACATGACTGTCCAATACAATCACAAATCACTAAACAAAACAGTCCCTCCTCTGAAGGATACTGCAACTCAGCTGGTCAGATGACTAATTATACCTAGACAGAATAATAGGAGATTACAAAGTATCAGCAGGGGTAAAATTTATAAAACTGAATACCTACCAGTAGAGAGGAAACTAAAAATGCTTTTAGTAAGTTTCCCGTGCATGTCAGCTAGGTGCACCTAGCATTCAAAAGTGTGTAGATTCTCCATGTGAAATTACTGAAGCTGACTTGGGAGTCATAGGTCGGAGAGAAATAAAGTCTTCTGGAGCCTTCCAACCCGACTGGTACTTTCATCTTTGAAGACTGTTGTTTTCCTACAGGAAAATTCTGAAAGCTTTTCAAACCCAGTTCCCTTCAAGTACCTTTGGGGCGATTACACAGTCTGGGGCAGTTTATGTAATGTCAGCAACACATCTTTCCCCTTGCTTAAAAAGGAATTTTATGTCTACTAATGTTTTATACTTACTACATCCATAACCTCATTTCACAGAGGGGAAAAATAACAAGGCCGAAAGAGTTTGATGACTTACTTAAAAGTCTCTAGCAGCATACATATAAAGACTACAGCCATCTTTTATTTAGAAATATCCTTAATCTGGGGCACCTGGGTGGCTCAGTCGGTTAAGCGTCTGTCTTTGGCTCAGGTCATGATCCCCGGGTCCTGGGATAGAGTCCTGCCCTGGACTCTGCTTCTCCCTCTCTCAAATAAATGGATAAAATCTTAAAAAAAAAAAAGAACAACAACAACAAAAGAAATATCCTTAATCTATCCATTATTTAAGAAAAAATCCTTTCCTCAATCCATTTTCCCCCTTTCTGAGAAATAGACAGACTCTGGGCTCGCATGACACATGGGATAAAACAGGTAACAGCCGGAGCGCCTGGGTGGCTCGGTCGGTTAAGCATCTGCCTTTGGCTCAGGTCATGATCCCAGGGTCCTGGGATCGAGCCCTGCATCAGGCTCCCTGCTCAGCCTGATGCTCCCCCTGCTTGTGCGTTCTCTCTCTCTCATATAAATAAAATCTTAAAAAAAAAAAAAGGGTCACAGCCAAGGAAGCAACTATAATTTTAGGTACTAAGTCCCTGAAAAAATAAATAAAGCAGTATAAGGGCTAGGAAAGTGATGGGAGAAAAGCTAGTCTGGGGATGGGAGTCAAAGAATGTCTTTCTGGGGAGGAAAGAACTGAGCCAAGACCGCAAAGCCGTGAGCACGCAGGGCTCTGCGCGGAGAGAAAAGCAACGCAAGGCTACAGAAGACACATTCGGTTCTACTTATTCAACACGCCTTCTCCTAGAAGACACGTTTGAAGACCGGTGCTCCATTCTGGAGTGTGTTCTCGGCTTTACATGAAGTTGAAGACATGCCGTGCAAGGCCGCTGGGGAACACCATGGAAGAAGCAGCCAGAACACCTAGCAGCCCGTGCAAACAAGCAACACTCCATCAACTCAGGGAGGAGAGGTGAAGGCAGCCCGCGGAGACAAAGCAGGCACTTCTCGCGTATCTTTTCGATCATAACATTCCATTTGACTCTTGAAGCTGTCGTTTCAACAAACATTAATGAAACGCATTTCGTGGCAACCAGCACTTTTCTCTGGACCACGAGTAAGAGCAGAGACACAAATCTACTGTTCCTTCACACTGTTGGGTAAATACGGGCCTTTCTTTGAAGTGGGTAATAAAGGGTCATCTTACCATCGATGATACCTGAAATATTTTGCGGCATGCCCTCTTGGCAAAATAAATCCTCAAACAAAACAAAACAAAAATATGCCAGCATAGTGTTTAAAGTAGATTGGTTTGTTTAAACGCTGCCTTAGATACCGGGAGACCTGTTACAAGAATGTTCACAGGCAGGGACAAGTGTATGAAATAGCAAAGAATTGGCCGTGATCCGAAAGTCCACAGGCACAAGAATGGATAAATCATCATGGTATATTCAAACACCCTGACCCAGCAGGGAAAATGAACCAGAGCTCAGTGCTGAGGGAAAACACCGAGTTGAGAGAAGTACCGTATATGACTGCATTTATATGAAGTTCAAAACATGCAAAACTAACAAGGCGCTTACGTAGGGACTCAGAGGGATGCAGTAACACGTGGAAACAAAAAAACCCACAAAATGCAGGTTAGTGGTTTCACAGAGAGCGTAAGCGGCAGAGTGGGATGAAGGCAGGGGCACACTAGGGGTTTTCAAGGGTCCTGAAATGGACATGTTCTATTTCTTCACGGAGGTGGTAGGAAATACACATTCGCTTCCACGTTGTCCTTTCTACCACATACACATTTGAAATAGCATTTTTGCATATAGGGTTTATTTTGTTTTTGTCTTTGTCTTTTTGCATCTTACATATATTTAATAAAACCAGTTTTTGGAACAGACTTTGAAGAGGAACTCAGACCTTCTTCACCCAAATGCTGCTCTGGCGTATTTTACATTTCTATACAAATGCCTTTTTCAAAACAGAAGCTGAACACACTTTCTTCTGTGTATTCATTCAGTATGTTGATGACCACAGCCTAGAAAAAGAGCAGCACCTGAAAATGCAAGGCAGAGTGCAGATGAAATCCGTTTTTGCTAAAGAGCTGGTACTGTCCTCTTGCACCCAATGTGGAGTCTATGGGATCCCGATCTAACGCACACAACACAGGGTCCGTGAGACGTCCTGCAGCGACGTCCACTTACAAGGGGGCATTCGACAGGAAACCAAGGATTCCTTTTCTCGAGGCTCACAGGCAAGAACTTCCAAAAAGGAGGAACAAAAAACTATTACCTATCCATGAAAATAAAAATTCATGGAAGAGTGGCAGGCAGCCAACCCAGCTAGCCCAGGTCTGCTCCCCCATCTGCTTGGCCTGTTAACTGTCAGAAAATACAAGCGAATCACTTCTTCTGCAACTAATTCTCAATAGGGCTCCTAAAAACCAGACTCCATGATGCAACTTTAATAAGACAGAACAGCTTATTATGATCAATAAAGCAAAGCCTTCCAGCAGTTGCAGAGCCAAAAGCTGGCTCAAATGACTCTTGGATGGACATGGAACATGAACACTATCCTTCCCCCAGCACCGCGGAAGGCCCTGGGGCCAGGAAACGCTCCGAAACCAGGAATCAGCTCTGTCCTGATTCCCCTCTACAGATAAACCCAAAGGCCGTTCTCATCCTGCTAGATTTTATTAGCCCCAATATATGGTAATTAATTTACTGCAGGCTCTTTATTCATAAATGGATCAAATAAAGCCTTACATGGCTTTTGGCAGCTAACCCTTACTAAACTGCGGTGACTAGAAGTTTGCTCAAATGCTGCACATAAGTCAGCCCCTTCAGCTTGTAAAGTTCAATTAGAGAGTTCTTAGCCTATTGTGTGCCTTAAAGCTTCAAAGAAGGCATTATTCATGCATTTGCCATTGCCAAAAAGGAAGAAAGCTGGCAAAGAAGCAATTCCTAGAGTGTTGATCCAGGCATTACCAAGAAATTTTAGAACTCCAGCTCTCAGTACCCAAACGCCTCCACTTTGGGACAAAATCTCAGTGAACTGTAAAAGACAAAAATTAATCTGATTCACTGTGGAAATTCACATAATAATGAAAGTTCTGACCCAGAGCACACAAACAACCCACCTACTAGAGTTTCTTTTTCTATATTCCCCCTACAAGTCGCCACTGGCAAGTTCCCATAAATGTGGCCTACACAGGCGGGGCGCCTAACCAGAGACCGGAAAGTACATCCTGGGACCGCCATCCCCACCACAATGGGCTGCCATCTTGGTTCCCGTGATCCCATCTCGAACTGGTGGGCAAAGCCAGGGCTAAGGGCCTGCTGCAGCTGTGAATCCGACATTTCTGGAGGCTACGTGGTAGGTGCCATGTGCATTTTCTCTGCATGCAGTCTACCTCAGGCAGGGCTATGCCCAGGAGAGCGGGCAAGAACTTTCGCTCTGACGCTGCCCTTCCCGTAATGGTTAAGTGACTGGACTCCAGGTCACCTTCCCAGCAATGTGATATTTACAATCACCTTTTATAGCCGTTCTACTCAACAAGGAAGGACCTTCTGTTATGCTAAAGTAGGGGGGCTGGGACGCCTGGGTGGCTCAGTTGGTTAAGCATCTGCCTTCGGCTCAGGTCATGATCCTGTGGTTGCCCTCAGATATGTAAAGGGGTTGGTGTATTTTCTCAAGAGCACGCCATTAAGTCAGAAAAGTCCCCGGCCACCAATCTCCATGCCTGTCTGCAAAAGAAGACTCTACCCTGGTGCTCCCGGTTCTGCAAACATCCAGCTTCTCCCGCTCCAGGGCAGGAGACTCAGAGAAAGGAGCAGGAAAACAATTCCACAGTGAGCAGGTGACTGCCAGGGAGGCCAAGGCTCTAAATCTCCTCCAAGCTGAAAACAAATTAGCAGCTTTGCCTGCATCAAGCCGGCCATCTGAAAGAGGCTTCTTTCTTTCCACTCTGGCATTACAAACTGCTCCTCAAAGATAACACTTTTTTTTTTTTAAGATTTTATTTATTTATTTATTTGACAGAGAGAGACACAGTGAGAGAGGGAACACAAGCAGGGGGAGTGGGAGAGGGAGAAGCAGGCTTCCCGCTGAGCAGGGAGCCCGATGTGGGACTCGATCCCAGGACCGTGGGATCATGACCTGAGCTGAAGGCAGACACTTAACGACTGAGCCACCCAGGCGCCCCAAAGATAACACTGTTAAGGATACAAAAACGTTCCCTTAGGCTTACTGCCTGTCACCTACTGGCTCGACTGACAGAAGCACGAAACCCACACACATTCCCTCTGAGCGCCACCATGGGCTCGAACCACAAGGGGAGAAGGGAGGAGGGAGAGCGGCTGGCTTTTTAAGCCTGACCTGACCACCTCCCTCCTCACCATCCATTCACTTACTCATTCGTTCAGACGACACCTAGGTGTTGGCGGCTGCCCAGGTTTGGGCACCAGGGACATGTGCGTCAACCAGACCGGCAAATAAGAGGCAAATAAGAACACCTCGGAAGATAGCAATGTGATATTTACAATCACCTTTCATAGCCATTCTACTCAACAAGGAAGGGCCTTCTGTTATGCTAAAGTAGGGGGGCTGGGACGCCTGGGTGGCTCAGTCAGTTAAGCATCTGCCTTAGGCTCAGGTCATGATCCCAGGGTCCTGGGATCGAGCCCCGCATCGGGCTCCCTGCTCAGCAGGGAGTCTGCTTCTCCCTCTCCCCCGACACTCCCCCTCCTGTTGTTTTCCCTCTCTGACAAATAAACACCTAAATAAAATCTTTATAAAAAAGAAAGTAGGGGCGCTAAATGAAAAAAAAAAAAAAAGCCCCTTTCTAGGCTGAGAAGAAAAACCTGAGAATACAAGTAATTGCAAGTGCTTTGGTAAGTGAGCAGAGTGTTTCCAGACACAGCCTACCCCCAGGGCCTGGGTCCACCGTAGAAGTCCGCCAAGGAAGGGACCTTGGTTTTTATGAGGTGTCTTCATTGCATCTGTCCTTTGTAGAAGGAAGAGCTAGGAGACCTCTCTCAACTCAGTGTCTTAGAGGTGGAGGTGTTAAGGGTTGGTCAACAAACAAGGGAACGAGACTTCTGCTAAAACATGTCAAGGAATCTGTGAAAGAGCAGTTTGGTGAACAAGTTGTGTTGCTAAATACAGATAAAAAGAACAGAGCTCAAGCCCAAAGTAATGATCGGGCCAGGACCCATGAGGGCAGTAGGGAGGGATGGGATTGGGAGAGTTTCAAAAGCTACTACATTTTTTTGTTGTTTAGATAACCAATAGGCAAACAACAACCAAAAAAGGCAGTTTGTTGTTTCATTTAGATGCCTGTTTTAAGTTCCCAAACTTAGAGTCTGTCTGGAAACGAAGCCTAACTAAAGCCACATTGGGAGGTAGGGGCGTGGGCAAGTAAAAATTGAATAATTTGATCTCCCTATAGAAGTTAAGTGGTCATTATGATGGCACATTCCAAGCTGACTAAAACTATCTCAATTTCAGGTCATGAAATAAATTGTAGCTACCAAGAAAACTCAGCAAAGGAACTTAAGGCTCTTTAAGAGTTTTCTCATCTGTATAATGTGGATAATACTATAGTTACTAAACAAACAAAAACAGCAAGATTCAGTTTTTACACAATGGGGAGTAACACCTTCACCCTCTTTCCTGAAATTGACACCAAAAAAGTCTGACCAGGAAATCAGAGAACGCTTTTCTGGAGAACCTGATCAAAACAAGAAAAAAGGCATATGGAAACCCCCAGCTGGGAGATCCCCTAAAGAGACAATCCACTCAGATCTTCCTATACCATCAAAATTGCCCTCCCACACATGTGGGACTTCAAACCAGCTTCTGAGCCTATCATCCCCACGAGGACAGCCAAGGATTATCAGGCACTTGAGGAAAGTCTCCAACAGGAAAGACTGAGGATAAAGGAGGACAAACATACAAAGGAACTTAGAAATGAGGTGGAAGGAAGGAAGGAAGGAAGGAAGGAAGGAAGGGAGGAAGGGAGGGAGGGAGGGAGGGAGGGAGGGAGGGAGGGAAGTCAGTCCTCAGGGAACGGTGTCACTGCATTCATGAAACTAGAACTATTAATCCCTGTAACAACAACAACAAAAAGGAGCTTTCAGAAATGAAAAATAGGGCGCCTAGGTGGCTCAGTTGGTTAAGCGACAGCCTTCGGCTCAGGTCATGATCCTGGAGTCCCGGGATCGAGTCCCGCATCGGGATCCCTGCTCAGCAGGGAGTCTGCTTCTCCCTCTGACCCTCTTCCCTCTCGTGCTCTCTATCTCTCATTCTCTCTTTCTCTCAAATACATAAATAAAATCTTTAAAAAAAATGAAAAATATATGAGAACAGATTTTTTTTCAATGAAACTATTTAAAGATAAAGAATGAGAAAACTCCCCAAATCAGAAAATATGTTAAAAACTATATGCCAGAGGTTGGAAAAAGGAGAGAAAAGATCAGAAAAGTAGAAGACCAAGGGGTGCCTGGGTGGCACAGTCAGCTAAGCATCCGATTCTTGATTTCAGCTCAAGTTGTGATATCAGGGTCGTGGGATTGAGCTCCTTTGAGCCCCTGTCAGGCTCCATGCTCAGCAGGGAGTCTGCTTGAGATTCTCTCTTTCTCTCTCCCCAACTCTAATAAATAAATCTTTAAAAAAAAAATAAAATAAAAAGGAAAGTAGAAGACCAATACATCTAACTAAAAGCAGCTCCAGAGAGAACATGGAAATTGCATCCCCACCAAAGAAAGACATCTATAAAATTTCTAACATGACAGGGCCTGAGTTTCCACATGCAGACCAAGCTCAGCGAGAGAGATTAAAAAAGACTCATGACAAAGGATGTCACTAAGATATATCAGAATGCTGGGGACAAAGAAGAGATGAAGGCTTGGCAGACGGGGACAGCCATCACACTCAAGATCTCAAACTGGGATGGCGTTGAACTTCTCAAGGACAACACTGGGGAGAGCTCAGAGCTGGAGCAAAGCCTTCAAGTCTGACAGAAAATGATTTTTACCAATTCCTCAGCTAGCCCCTTCATTCGTCCAGTATGGGGGTGAAGGAAAACATGTGGAAACATCCAAGATTTCAAAACTTTTACTCCCCATGAACCCTTTCTTAGAAAGCTATTGGAAGATGGGCTTCACCAAAATGAAAGACAGAACAAGAACGAAGCATACATCGATTCAGGAAACAGAGTAGCCAACCCAAGAATGGAAGCTTCAGGATGGTGTACAGAGAGCTCAGTTTTTACAACCATTTCATGAGGCCTCTGCCTAACCTCTAAAATACCGGATTGGAGCAGATGGAAAGACTGTGGAGAGACTACTCCAAAAGATAAAATGCATAGATTGCTGGGGGTGTTTCAACAAATTGAGAAGCAATTTATAATTCTGGCATGATGGTTCATGGTGAATTAGTGAGGGGTGTATAGAACACTAAGAAAATTAAAAAAAAAAAAAAAAAAGGCCACTATTAACTCCAGGGAGAAAGTTGGGTGAGAAAAGAAAAGTAATCATAGTACACGGCTGTGCTGTGAATAATATATACATAGTCAGTAATGTAAACACTGAATACTGACCTGAGGAAAAATTACTTGTGGTAGGCAGCCTCCTGGAAGGTCCCAAATAATTCCTGCTTCTCGGTACTGACACCCTTATGTGATACCCTCCCCTCCTTGAGCCTGGGCTGGACTTACTGACTTCTAAGGAACAGATTAAGTGGCAAAAGCAATGGGTTGTTCTCTCTAACATGAGGTTATACAAACACTCTGGAGTCCATCTTGGGCTCAGTGTCTCTTGGATCTTGCTGGGGAAGCAACGTACTATGTTGTGAGAAGCCCAGATTCCTGACAGAAAGCACGAGATAATCAATGTTTTCCGTTTTAAGGTACTGTTTTAGAGTCATTTGTTACGCAATAATGGGTGACTCAACTACATCGGGAGGATGGGCGGCAGTCATATATAGTTGTGTTGGGGGAGGAGAACGTGCGTGAAATACCACCCTCCACCTTCAAAAAGCCTAAATCTACAAAATTACATCATGAAATAGCTATAGAAATATGTGTTTTCAAAATAAAGAAAATACCAGCTACAACGGTTTAAAGTAGTTAACTGCCTCTGGCAAGCGTGACAGGGTGAAGGGAAAGATGGGGTTTTTCTGCTGTTACAGTCCTAGTAGGAACTCTGGCTTTTTGAACTGTAAAACCACGTGTAAACTGAATAAAAAAGAAAATTATACCACATTAACTGTTCACTCGTGCATCCAATAAACTTTCTATTTGGCAGCCGTCTTTTGGACACTAAGGATTTTTATTATTATTATTTTTAGATTTTATTTTTAAGTAATCTCTCCACCCAACGTGGGGCTCAAACTTACAAACCCGAGATCAAGAGTCTCACGCTCCACCAACGGAGCCAGTCTGGCACCCCTGGATACTCTGAGGATTCCTAACACAAGGTGTAGATGGAGTAACACAGAAGGAGGTGGAGCTTGTGCGGGCGATTTAGAGCAGGGGTTTGAGAATCGGCTAATGAAACTAACGATGGTACCTTTTAGGAATCTTTTCAGATAATGTCTTCCGTGTGCTCATTCTTCCGTGGAGTGTACCAGAGCATAAAATAAATGTCAGCCTACTCAGACCAGATTCCACTTTACCTGCACAACTGCTAATAATTCAATATAAATGGCTTCAGTAAATAAAGTGTTCCAAAAATAGACCCACTTTGGGACACTCAAGGCATGGCTACCTGCTGTTCAACAGCAGGTTCAACAGGACTTGGCATGAACCCAGAGGATGATTTAAGGGTAACCCCATAGAGGCTGACCATTTCCTAAGAATTTTCTTCGGAATCCTCTGTCTGAAATGATTCTGGCAAGAACATTCTATGGGATTCACACCCCCTTGTGCCCCAAAGCTCAGGTACCATCAAGGGATTATGAATTCTAAACCCTCCCATTTTACACATGAGGAAAATGATGCCCAGAGCCAAAGAAATGTACCTAGCTTTCCCAGTGGGCAAGGGATAGTGTCTGTAAAAGCCAAGGGAAGCAGCAGGAACACTCTCACAGAGCCTCACGCGGTCATTATATATACATGCATTTTTTTAAAGATTTATTTATTTGAGAGAGAGCACAAGCAGAGGGAGAGGGAGAAACAGACTCCCTGCTGAGCCAGGAGCCCAATGTGGGACTCGATGTGGGACTCAATCCCAGGACCTGGAGATCATGACCTAGGCCGAAGTCAGACGCGTAACCATCTGAGCCACCCGGGCGCCCCTGTATACACATGTCTTTTTATGATACATGGGGACAGCGGAAAGCAGGAGTGACCAACATTAGGCGACTGACCACCTTTCTCCCTTTTCCTTTCACCTAGCCTCCCTTTTCCCTGGAGACCAATACACTCTCGTAACCGCAAAGTTAGAGCAATCACATCATTTTGTCTTAATTTGGTTTTTTCTCCTGCTTTAGCCACTTGTCTTCCCTTAGTTTTGCTAGCAGCAGTTACAACTGCAGTACCGAGAACTCCGGAGGATTCTGCAATAGTCTTTTTTTTTTTTTTTTTTTTAATCTGCTAAATGGATAAATTTAGAACACTGCAGCCAAAAAGATAAAGAATTCTTAATCCAAAAAATTATAGGTGTTCCTCGCTGTATGCGCTCATGCTCTTCCAGAAGATCTGAATCCACACAGGATTTTGTATGAAATAACCAAATGCTCCTCTTACTGACTTCTCATGGGGGATGATCAAGGCGTGTAGCTTCGCATGTGCTTTCTAAATCAAGTGCCATCACTCAAGAGGCTTTTCACTAATCAAGTTACCATCATGTGCACAGAAGAAAGGCTTTGGCCGCCTCCAAGCAATTTTAATGTTCTGGGTTCTAATCAAGCATATGATGCTTACCAACTGGCCTGGCACTCCTACTACGCTCTTTATCACTTTTCGTTAATTATCAGAATGAAATAAATAGGGCAATGACACCAAACACTGAACCATAAAGCTGAAGCTGCCAGAGTTTGTGGAGAGAACACCACCAATTTAGACTCCCTGACAATCCCCTAATATTCCCTTGTGAACATGGAACGACTTTTCCTACTTTCCAAAATATGCAACAATTTACACTGAGCAATGGTCCATGGCAGAGTATCTGCATCTTTCTTGGGTAAAGTATAGTGTAAAGCCTGGATCTACTGATCAGGAGTGGTCCAGGTGGGAGTCAAATGGGGGGGGGTAACTTATGCATGAGTCAGAACCAAGAGCTCAGGGGATATGGGTTAGCTGCCAGACCTGAATCATTCTCCAGAAAAGGAACCCGGTGTGGTCCAGCCCACCTTCTTCTGAAACCATGACGTAAGCCTACGTGGCTCACTAGACCCTTCCCAAGCCATCACTGAAGCTACTAGAGCTCTGTGATCCTTGATTCTCCTCCTTTAGACCCTGTCTCGATTTCCACTCGAGTCATAAATTCCCCACACTTCATTTTCCTCCCTTTGACAAAATGAAGATGGAGACGCTAACCATGGCCTCAAATACTCAGCAGTCACACTCAACATGTCACACTTGGTTGAAATTCCACCCTTGGAAATGTGCTACTGCAAGAAATTGCAATCTCAGGAAGACCGGTAGGACAGATGATATTTATTTCAAGAAGATATTTAATTCAAAAGTCAGATATAAAGGGAGATGTCCTAGAGGCCATACACTTTGGATTCTCTAGTAACTGAGGATTCTGCGGTCAGCACTCTCCTTCTGAATCACTCAAGAGGAATGTGAAGTCAACATGACGGCAAGTAGCTCACTGCCTTCTCCTTCTTTGAAAGTTGACCCTCCGTTCGTTCCCCTAATCCTCCTGGGGTCATGTGTCCCACTATCAACTTAGACCTTATCCCTTTTTTTTTTTTTTAGAACTCCCTGGGAACGTGATACTGCCTTCTGGTCACCCTACCAAGTAGAGGTTTTATGGAAGAGACAAGTTCAATGTAAGGAAGCCTGGCATCATTCCCGTCTATGGCCTGGCTAACTTGTCTGCCCTTGGGTATAAAGACTCACTGAACTCGAAGCGCCTCTCAGTGCCCAATGACTGCAACCAGCTTGGTTCCAGGCTCAGAGCACAAAGCCAAGGCCTCCAACCCAATTTACGGTTCTTCTGTGCTTCCGGTATGTGCGGGTAAGATATCACGTTAGAGGTGTCCGCTCCAGATGCGAGTCAGAGGCAGCTCACTGTGAGGACTGCCTGGGACAGACTTGGCTTCTCATATTCTGGAAAGCTCCGAGGTATTCTCCGGAAGCTGAGGAACTCAGTGGAAAGTGGTCTTGCTGGGTTCTCTCTAAACAAATGGCCTCTGCCACTCCTCGAGCGAAGTGAGACACATTCAATGTTCTCAGCTCTCTCAGCGTGACTTCCTTCAAAAGTTGTCTGACGGGGCGTGTGGGCGGCTCTGTCTGCCTCCGGCTCAGGTCAGGATCCCAGGGTCCTGGGATCGAGTCCCGCATCAGGCTCTCTGCTCGGCAGGGAGTCTGCTTTTCCCTCTCCCCTCCCCCCAGCTCATGCTGTCTCTCTCTCTCTATCTCAAATAAATAAATAAAATCTTTAAAAAAAAAAAAGTTGTCTGTCAACATGGGGATCAAGAAGATACCGACATGACAACATACACAGGGTGCAGAGGTACAAGTGAGTCCGTGAAGAGTTGGTAGGAGACCAACGCATTTTGGGTATTTTTGTGACAATATTTTGGTGACTATTAAATTTTAAAAAACATCTCACTCTATAAGCCGAATTAAGTTCCCACATTTCAGTCAAAGCCTCAAACTGACAAGCAAATGTTTATTTGCCTTTTAGCGTATTTTTAAAATAATTGGTTATATGCATACAGGCACGTGCGCGTGCGCGCGCGCACGCACACACACACACACACACACACACACACACACACACAGACTTAAAAACTAGGAAAGGCTGATCATGGGAGGTACACACCGGAAATCCAGAAAGGACACACAGCCATTTTATTCAGGCTGCCTGTGCCTCAGTTTCTCCCTGAGAGTAACAGGGCTCGCAACGGGAGTCTTCCACATAAACACGAAGATGCTAATAGTTAGATGGTGTTGGCAGAGCCACTAGAGCTCCCCAGGCAAGGGTGTTCAACTGTTCAGACACACCACATGTGTCATGTGTCGTGTCAAGAAAGCAGCCCAAGGAATGAAAATCCTACACAAGTGTTTGAGATGTACTGGAGTCAGAAGGCTTCATTTGAAATGAAGGCCATAACAGGGGTGTGGCACGTTTATAACTGTCCCATTTCCTCTTCAGTTACAAGCAATTATCAAATGGGCGGCAAGGGGCTTGCCTAACTCCCATCGCTTTGAACCCTACCCGTCTTGGGTCTTCTCCGATGGTGTCACACCAGACTTGGCTCCATACTCTGCAATTGTGCCTATGAGCCTAATTCCTGCAACCTTCTTTGCTGAGAATGCTTCCTTGCAACCTCTGATAGACCTCCCCTGTATTACTACTTACTTTCCTTTGGCCAGAAAACTGTTAGCCAATCGCATTTGAGGACAGAAGGGCTGGGGAAGGGTACATGTGAGAACGCTTTAGTAGATACTATTTTTAAAACGACCTGGACAGTTCCTGCTGCTGCAGCTCTACAGGGCAGAAGCCGAGAGAAAAGACTAGGGGAAAAGGGAAATGAATGTTGGAGGGGAGGGAGGGGGCAAGACAGAGCTAAGGTGTGCCAGGGAAAAATCCGCAAACAGCTTGAGTCAGTCAAGTGACAAATGATATATTATCAACAAATCACAAGGTGCAAAGGTTTTCTGTAAAGATCCCTCCTTAGTCCATCCTTATTCTGAAGGAGTAGAACCCAAAAGAAGACGTTTGCAGAGACAGAAACAGGAGTTGGCTGAGACTGCTCCCCATTCAGAATGGAGCCTTGACAGACCCATTTTTTTTGCCCCTCAGTGTTTGAATGCCTCAGGTCTGAAAGCCTTTTTTAACTTCTTTCACTTGGGGGAGAAAAGCTGTAAAATGGCACCGTAGACACAAGCAGAAGTGATATCGGAACCTCTGTATCATCCAGAGCAACGCCTTCCCAGGACAGGGCGCTGGCTACATGTTGTCTGGAGACCCTCACTGGCACACCTGCTTTCCCTGGCTGGCCCACTGAGATTTTTATACAAGGGTAAGAAGGTCGCATTCCCTCTCCGTCTAGGGTAGGACCCCGGATGTGGGCACTGGAGACTATGCCTTTGACTTACAACCCCATCCCTTTGGTCACGAAAATGTCAATGAGCCCAAAGTGGTTGGGGAGGTTAAGAGAGAAGAGAGTTCTCAACCAAGGCCATGGAAACTGGTACAATTTACCAGGATTGCCTTTTGGGAAAGCAGTGAAGCCATCAAAAGGTATTCCAGTGCGTTAAAAATGTTTGTGCCCTATACGTAAACAATGAATCATGGAACAATACATCAAAAAATAATGATGTAATGTATGGTGATTAACATAACATAATAAAATAAAATTTAAAAAAAAATGTTTGTGCCCTTTGACTAGGTGATTGTTTCTTGAAAGCTGACCCCAGAATAATAACTGCAAATTCATAAAACAGTACAAATACTTCCAGCACAAAGACAGACTACGCAGTGTGATGTTATTAAAGAAGCGGAGGGCAATGTAAATATCCAGCCTTACAGGAATTTGAATCAAATTTTGTGTCCATTCCATAAAATGTTTTCTATCAACAGAAAATACATCTTAGAAAATGTTTTAATAACATCAGAAATGCTTATATTTTAATGTTACGTTTAAAAGAGAAAGCAGTATTCAAAACTCTACCAAATGATCTCAACTACGTTTAAAAAAAAAGTGTATTTAAAAAGCAAAAAAAAGGGAGTAAACCAACAAATTAAAGTGGATGCCTGAATAGTGAGATTATAGGTGATTTTTTTTTCTTCTACCATTTGGGTGTTTTCTGCCCCGCAGATATCCTCAAATGGCCAGGTAGGTATTCCTTCTATCGTTAGAAAATTAAAACCATAACGAGGATATGAATGGCAGAAGGGAAAAAAAAAAAACAAACCAAATAATTTTGTTTCCCCCTTTTTTGGAGACTGGTCTAAGAAGAGTAAGGTTGGGAGGTGAATTTTAATACAGTGTAATCAGATTTGATAATGGCTTCCCCCTCCCCGCAAAAAAAAAAAATCAGTGACAAAGTAGATTTCTGGAGCAATATTTTCCAGATTGTCTAGGCCAAACTTAATTCAAAAGTAACATATTCTTGACTAGAAGACTATACCATACAAACTTAAACAGGTATCAAGACCATATCACTTTGTTCCACAAATTTATTCAACATTCAACAAATATGTATGGCACACTGACTCTGTGCCAGGCGCTGGGGATCCAACAGTGAACAAAACAGATGGGATCTGCGGACTAAAGAAGCTTCCAGCTTAGTGGGGCAGAAAGGGATGGTTTGTATACATCAACCCAGCTGAAGCTGATTCAGTTACTCTTGCCAAAATCAGATGCGAGCACTATAAAGAATGTTTCTATCATTCTGTGCTTAAAAAGGAAATAAAATAAAAACTCCAATTATTATGTCTCATCGGACTCCCTCTTTCCAAGGCGCACTTTGTGAAACACGTGGGAACGTGGGTAGAGCAGAAATCCCAGGGCTAGGTGTGAAGAGCGAGGGCTCCCCACGTCCTACCAGGTGTGCTGTCCTGCACAGAAGGGTAAATCCCTTTCTAAGTCTCCTTCATAAAAATATGGACAGTAACAGTTTACTTTGGATTGTGTTCTAACGATTAAAGGAAATTACTACCTGAAAAGCATGTCCAGCACAATGCCTGGCACAAACATCAACAAATCAACCCCTTCTCTCATCCATAAAATACACATAAAAACAATGAAGCATCAAAGACAACGATGCATTGGGTCAATGAAATGGGGATTGCGGTAAGCGGTAGTGACCGCTAAGGGGGACAGGGTTTCCTCTGGATCATAAAAATGTTCTAAAATTAATTGTGGTGATGGTTGGAGGACTCTTCATACATTAAAAAATACCCACGGAATTATACACTTTAAATGGATGGACTGCATGCTGCATGAATTATATCTCAAGAAAGCTGCTGTAAAAATTCTATTTAAAAAGTCAATGAAATACTTTCAGTCAATATGCCAAGGTGGGCCAAAAGCTATACTTTGCAACAATGAGTATCTCCATTTTGTAATTAGAAAATATATCTTCAGTTCAAGGTCACTGTAATATTAAGACATTTTCAAGATTTTCTTACCAACTTCTTCATAGGGAAAAGATAAGCAAGGGGGGGCAATGCTATACACACATCTTATAAGACAACTTCTTACATCTTTCACCAAACTCAAGTCTGAAGAAAAGTTTAGTTTTACACGCCTCACATTCTGTATTGACACAGAAGTTGAGCTACAATATCAACCAACCAAAAGGGGTAACAACAAAACGCCTTAACACAGTGAGTTTAAAGCTGACTGCTTCATTTCTTAACACCTAAGGTCACCACCAAAATATACACACACATGACACAAAAGAAAAATGTTTGGTCTAAAAACATGAAGCTGAATCCTACCGAAGAGCAGCTTATTTATTTCACACTGACAGGCGGTGATGAGACGATGGTATTGCTTTCCAGCAAAACACACCATCACTCATCATATGCACATGGTGGCCCCATCAGGAAAGCATACAACTGGTAGGTCCAAGGGGAAAGCCAACCCAGGAAGACGGCTCAGACAAGCCCTCCCTTGGTGCCTTCCTTATACAGATCTTTATGGACTGTACCCTATGAATACCTGGCCTCGGTTTTTGTGACTTTTCTGTGAAACTGGTAACATGAGTTTCCATAATCTTAAAAAACCAAATACTCTGATATGTTTATAATTATGTGTAATATACACCCCTAAACCAAGTTTATTTTATTAAAGAAAAAAAAACCTTCACCATTGTACCCAGAATAATCAGAGGTAACCGAGATGATATACAGTCCAGCGAATACACAAATATGGTTTTCTATTTGGGCTGACCTCTGCATGTAAAAATTGGCGGTTCTTGTGCACTTTGAGCTGTTCTGCCACCAATGGTGATGAATCTCAACTTTTCATGGGCAACCACCACTGCAAGATTGCCCAGGACGGGGAGGGTCAAGTTTATGGCCAAGATACGGAGCGGCACTAACTAGAGTAGTTCTTCCAGAGCTCTAAATCTTTGTGAGTTCACAATGAAGATCAAGGCCGGATGCTCTTTCTTACTAGCACACTGATTAACCGACTATGCTCACCTTTCAAACTCACAGACCGGGGGCTGATTTACCTCCATTTAGCACATTACTGATAGGAGGAGCATGCTCCTTAGCAATCTTCAAGTTCCCCCTGACTGCTGAGTTACAACCATGACTGTTGTGGCGGGTAATGAAATGCAGAAGCGAAAGTGGACATCTTACTCGCCTTGTAAGTCAAGGCTGAATTTATCAAATCACTGGGAAATACCTCAGTAAGTAATAACATTTCACTTAGTAAAAAAAAAAAAAAGTATTGCACCAATTCCATGCTCAGAAACTGAAAACACAAAGTGAGCCTGGATTCATATTTAATCTCTTCTCAAATCAAAATTGAAAATGAAAGTTCTATTTCCAGTAATAAGTTCGGCAAGTCAATACCACAGCATAGGAGTAACAATACCGTATGTCAGATCCATCGAATTTATAGAGGATCATTTGCCTTTTAATGAATGAACCTGAAACCCCCTATACTGCACGTTGAAACACTATCCTCTCTATGACTCTGGAGATACAGGAGAAGCAGAAGAATTTAAGAGCATCTCCGGTGGTTTAAAGAGAATCATTTGCTTCCCCCGATTAATTACCTTTAAAACATTAATTCCCAAGATCTCCGTTCTTGGAAAACACACAGAACCTCAGATGAAGAACCTCATACAAAGAACCATTCTTCCTCTTACACCAGGTGGTAAGTCTTCTCTAAAAAACCACACTTACTTTCATAAGCTGCCATTTGCATTTTCACCATCCCCTCTGAAAGCTCCCAGTAATGCTGCGAGTACAGTCTTTTTTATTTGTTACTTTATTAACTTTCTTTAATACTCTGGGTTTCTGGACTATTTCAAAAATAATTCAGCAGAGACCACAGGGAAATGAAATGAAGCTACCACTTCTGGCTCAGGGAAGAAACAGACAAGTAAGGTCCACCCCGTCATATTAATAAATTAGGAAGAGTGGTACCAGTTAGTTCTTCATTAAGCCCCAAACCCTCTGTCAAGTCCAGGTTCAGGATCAAACGCTGGACCCTCTTTCTCACAGGGACGGTGATTCCACGACGCTCACCTGCCACACTAGAGCTTTTGGACAGACACTATCTATCCTGGGAGGTAAATAGGGCAGCGGTGTCTTCCCATTTTATGCCCAGGAAAATGAGGCAACAACACAATGACTTCCTTAAAGGGAAAAGGTCAAGCAGCTTGCAGAGGGTTAGGACATCCCCTCTTTCCCCTGAGACCATGGTTCTCAATCTTGTTTGCACATCAGAATCTCCTGGGGAGCTTTGGAAAAAAACACCAATGCCAGGTCACCCAACCAGACCAAACTGCCATCCCAGACCAAGGAAATGCCTGCAAAGTGGTGCCCGGGCATGTTTTTAAAAACCTCCAGGTGACTCAAAGGCCCAGAGCTGAGAACCCCAGTCCTATAACCTATACATGTTCTAAAGGCCAAAGTAAATGACAGCTGTAACAATGAAGTATGTTCTCCGGTAAGGCAAAAAAAAAAAAGGGGGGGGTGCCCAATTAGAAATATGATTTAATAAAACTCCAAAGGAAAACACATTCGTAAGAGCTAAAAAGCCAAGTCCAGCATGTATGTATTTACACACTCTGCTGTACACACCATGTTTCTTCCGGTTTGGTCCCCTCCCCACCCCCACTCCCCAAAAAGAGCAAATTTCCAAACAAATAACTATACAAAGGCATGTGCATCCCAAATGTCAAGAATGAAAAGCTAAGGAGATTCTTTCCAACATGTGAGAGCAATTTTGTCCAAGACGTCATTGCTCCTATGCACTCACCTTAAAGAAGAAAGATCAGAGCAGATTAACTAAACATCCAAATGCAATAATAGTTTTTCTCTCCTATGAAGCGCGCTCTGAAACCCACTAATTATTTCCAGAGGGAACTTCTCTCGCAACACGTTACTCCTGAAGACAGACAGTTTGGCCCTCAGGCAACCAGGACTCCGCGTCCTGGCAGCGACACTAAAGGCAAAGTCTGTGACTGAGAGAACCCTCCTCACATGAGGAATCCCAAGCACAAGAAGCAATTAGTATTTAGTGGGGATTTCATATTGCCGTCTTGCTGGTGCCCACTGCCTTTCAAAGCAAATCCCGAGAACACTCAATATTCCCCCAAAGACTGCAGATGGGAGCTCCTGAGATGTCTAGGATCTTAACACACACACACACACACACACACACACACACACACACACACACACACCCTCCCTATGAATGCACATAACAAATTGGGTTTGTGAAAACCACTACCAGGTATACAATCACCTCAAAATGAAAATACCAGGGAAGAGATTTTTTTTTTCAAGTCCATCTCCAGGAAGCTAATCACAGGCAACTGGTACTTTTTCCTAAGTGCCCAACTTGAAGCTTGTCGTTAGCGCAACCCCACAGTAGAAAACTGTTGTGGCTTCCCTCCTTCCCCTCCCTTCTCCCCAAACTCATCCCTTTTAGCTCTGCCAAATAACTGGCTCCAAATGTGTTTGTTCTGTTTCTCTCTTTGTTTTTCCCCAAAGGGAAAAATTAATGGTCAAGTGGGTTTAATTTTTAAATTGGTACAAGAGCTTTAAACACACTGTACTGGGGGAAAAAAATGCAAATGGAACGCTCTTGAAAATGGTTGCACATTAAACACACATCTTACGAGCCGCGCCTTTACGAAGGCGGGTTCTCGAATTCTGTGGAGGTCGGGAGTTGAGTTTATTCAGCAAGAATAACTCTATTAAGAGCTCCGGTCTCCTTCTTGTCACCACAGTCAACATCCACACATTCCAAATCCTGGAAAATGTGAGGCAGTCAAAAGGAGGCAGGAGCTGCAGAAGGCTCCAGTCCTGCATCTGCAGAGCGCCGAAAGCCATCAGTGCCCCACATGAGGGTGGGGGACACATGCACGGGATGGGGGGGATCACGGCACACAGAGGCAGGTACACGGACTCGGGAGGCGGACCGCTCAGAGAACACGGTGCAACTCGGGGGACCAAACAGAAATAAGAAAAAAGCATAATAGTAATCCTGATTAATACCACAGAGCTCTTTAACCGTTTGCCCAGAGTTACTACAGTTTCTGAATACAACATTTCTTTTTCTTAAGTAACGCTGTCTTTTATTCAAAGCTCAGGTTCAAGTCAAAACCAAGCGGTCTTCCAAGCGAAATGAAAAATAACCCAAGACTAACAGGCGTTCCAGAAAGTTTGTAGCTAATTTTACAACATCTGCCACCCAGTGAGGTCATACTGCAGGAACCTGGTCCTGTCCCACACAGGAATAAGTAAAATCGTGACAAGCAATAAATCGACGGGCGCTAAGTCATAGCTGAAACAGAAGTGCAAGGCGCCACTTCACCCAAAGGAGCACGCGATTCAAGTGCCAGAAACTCTTCCTTTTGAGTTGATGGAAATTCAATCTTAGCCTTTCGAAATCTTTTTCTGTTCCTCAATCATCAGTACCTAAGCCAATGACCTACGACCTTATTACTGTCTCGATGCCGTCTCTATCTATACTTTTCTCCCCCAAGATACCAGTCGGACAGCCTCAGCTACCGCTTCTGCTCTCGGGAAAAGTCTGAGAAGGCCAAGTGTGTACAACCCAAGGAGAGGCAATAGGACAGAAGCTTGCTCCCCACATGGGACCCACCTCTTGCACTGGAGGGCGTCTCAACAGACAAACAAGAGACGAAAATGTGAATTGCAGCTCCTCTTCCCCCAATTCCTCTCAATCGGGCTGCAGAGTGCTGTTAAAAGTACAAAGAGGACGCACCCCCACCCCCACCCCAAACACCGGACATTTCTAAAGCCAAAAGCGAACGTTGAGCTATCACTTTTGGTTGAGCACACAAGAGAACTCTTCCTATCTGCTGCTTTCATTCACCTTCTCTGGTCCCTTCATCTATAATGATTTTTCCTTACTGATGCTATCTACAAAATCTTTGTATCCAGATACAAAATATATCCTTCCACAGTATACTTAACGCAATATGCAGAATTCAAAGATTTTCCTACGGTTTTTAGCTTTTCTACCCTGAGACAGCGTGCGCTGTTTTCCGCCCTTCCGACAATTAGGCTGAGACAACCCGTCATCTCATTTTCATCCTTTTTTATATATTTTACTTTCTCGCCCGTGAGCTGCAGCCCTCAATGTCTCCCCTTGACACAGAGGGACCTACACAGTGGTTCTGAGCCTCGTTACCGTCCTCCTTGCCCTCACTCCTTCCCCAACTGGCCATGATACTGACACCTGTCCTCTCCCTTACCCTTGACCAACCTAGCTTGGAGGGAAAGAACGAGTTTTTCACTTTGCTTCGTTCGCCTGGGGCTCATTTCTTCCTCATTTTTTCTACTTCTCTCGTTCCCCAGTGGAGCAACGCAGCGCTCTCCTTGGTATTTCGTTTTTAATTACCTGTGGGCCTCTAAGGTCAACGACATCTGAAACACACCGGACCAGGTGATCGCGTGCTACGCGATGTGGCCAGCCAGGGTCTGGATCCACGGTAGGTGTGGTATATGCCACAACCCATGTCTGGACAAACAAAACAATCATGTCCGGACAGACAGACCGGTTGGCACACCGAGAAGAAAGTGAGCCTGAGACCGGTCTGTCTTCCTAATTTCCACGATCCCTCTTAGGGCAAAGGGGAACCCTGACCCTGCTTCCCAGTCTTTCAACAGCAATCCAGACAGTATAAAAACCCTTCTTCTTCCTCTCCACGTACTGCCAAAGTCCCCTCGCGAGTGGATGTAAATCAAGTTAACAGCCTGGGGAAGAGGGTACGGGGAAATAGAGAAAAGTAAAGTGTATTTACCTTCTTCTGTTTCATGCCACACGATCCCTTCCAAATTCACACTGGTGCCAGGTTCACAGGGCCCCAGACACTCTGGCTCTGTCACTACTCCAACTTCACATGTATTGACACCCACAGAACGAGTCCGAACCAAAAGCTGCTCGACCGGTGCTGCAATATTGGATGAAGATGGGGGAAAGTAGGAGGGCAGAATCTGAGGCGTGAGGCTGCTGGAAATCGGTGGTGGTGGTGCTGGCACTGTAAACAGGGGGTCAACCTGAAAGACAGACAGGCTTACTGCAGTGGTGCTGTATTCTCGGCACGGTTTGCAATGCAATCTGTTTACATCACTTCTAGAATACATCACCATTCCAAATTCCATTTGCAATTATAATACGCTTCGAGGGTTTGCATGGTGCCAAAAGATAAAAGTCGAAGGGAAATGAGCATTTGATTCCCCCCCGCCCCATGCCAAACAAGGTCAACATCGGGGGCTCTTGCTTCTGGAACGAGAGGCAGGACTTCGGTGTCCTCAGGTCACTGATGGTCAAACCGGTCAGCCTCAGTCAAAAAAGCGTGAAATACACTCTGCAAAATTCAGGCTCTTTCCCACCTGTAATGAAATCGTACTTCCCAAAACTACAATATTTTCCAAGGATGGAATTCCAATAAACACTGCAGATGCATCATTTGGACAGTTAAGCACAGGAGATAGACTAAAATTGTGTTCAAAGTACTTTATAAACCATAATGAATTAAATCACCACAAAAATACATTAACTTACTCCGCTGAATATATAAAATACATAAACTTGATTATACACACTCAAACACATAAACTGGATATTATTAGCATGTATTAAGCATCAACTCCTAATTAAGTTTTCTACGGCAAAGTTTAGCAGAATTCATATAAATGGGGTAATAAACATCTGTGCCCAACATCAACAGAACTGGAGTTTCTCCAACGCACATGTCCTTTAGTGGGCCGGCTGGGAAAGATCCCTGATGAATGTGACCGAGTCCTGGGACCCCTCCCTCTAAATCCCGGGAAACAGAAATGACAGCCAATAGAAGAGCTTCCAGTGCAACGGTATCTCCTTTGCACCCCAATCCTAGAGAGCAGGCAAGGAAATCTTCACCACAAAACATCCAGGAGCCTGGCCATAACGAAACCAAAGGCTATGCACATACTAAGTAGGTAAATCACCAGCCAACCCATTCGTTCGTCAGACCCATTTTAACCACTGTTAGGACTGTTACAGCATAGCTGGGGCCCTGCTCGCAGGTGGTCAAATGCGGAAGAGCCAAATGCAAAGCCCATCTGCACCGTGACTCCACATTCCCTATGTCCTCATGTGACACACAGATATTGCCTACCTCTAAGGGATGACCCCCTGCACAGGCTATCAGCTGAGCTAACAAGTTGTATGTGTAAAAAGGGGCACACAGAAGGTTTTTCCAGCAAAACGCCATCTTAGTCTGTGGTTCCCATACTCCCAATTGACCTTTGTAAGAAATCAACACTTGGCTACAGATGTTCTAGAACATAGTCTTTGTTGTTTAAACACACACACACAGAATATATTTCAAGATAAATTATATGAGGAAGTATGCTCCTGGTTCAACAGCTGAAGCAGTCATCTGTGTGGGCTCCTTGTTCATATGACTGTAGGAACTATTTCTACAGTTTGCCTTTCACTAAAATGATAAACTGACGTTCACTTGCCTGACTGATCCAAGACGTAAGAGAACAGCCCTTCACCCATCTGCACGGTAAAGAAACTTAATTTCCTGCTCTCAGAGCCGCCATAAAACTTCTGCCCCACGCTTTGTATTGTTCTGCATTCTTGATCACAGAGCCCAAGAAAGAAAAGCATGTAACGGCCCCCAAACCCCAGATCTGGTGATTTATGCTTTCGCGTAAACACAGCTTAATGCGGATCAGAGTTCACACTGATAGTTCCTATTTTAAAACTGAGCTGACAAATGAAGAAAGAGGTACTGAGGGAGGAAATTCAAGTGGGGGGCGGGGAATCCAATGCTACCTTGTAGTCTTTACTATAGCTAAAAGACTGTGTGAGATAAGAACTGCTTTCCAGAATTTAAAAGGGGGGGGGGGTGACAAGGAAAATGATTAAACCGGGTACTGTAGTTGTGGGTTTTTTTTTTTGCATGTTTGCCAACAATTTTTTAATTTGTATAGTTAGATGTAAATTGACTATAATTGGTTGCTACATATATAAACTGAAAAGACAAAACAGAACAATATTCTCGAAATACTCTTTATATCCCTTGATGGACAGCCTACATGAATTCCAAGAGAATAAACACGGCTTCAGTTGGATAAACAACAAAATGGGATGAAATAAAAGGAGGTAAGGCATCCAAGAGGGCATTAATTCCCAGATTTGGGAGACCAGGATACAGTGAGGCAAAGCGTACAACACCAAGTTATGAGGACAGGGCACTGGGCACTGGGATTTTGGCCCCAACTCTGACACTAATTAGCTTGTGACTTTGCGGAGACACTTAACCTCCGCTGAACATCATTTTTCCTCAACTGGAAAACGTAATCTCCAGCTTCCTACTGATGACAAATCCTATCACAACAGAATTTCTGGACTAAATCTCTATTTCAATATAACTCCAATTATGAATTATATCTGCATACAGACACACACACACACACACACCCCCCTACCATTTGGGATATTTAAGAGAATCCAAACATCAAATTTCTAAAGATAGAAGGCTTGAGGGGAGAGGCCATGGTATCCGGGGCCTACCAGCAAGTGAACTGTGTTTGTTTCTATCCACACAATCCAAATGCAATGTTAAGAGCCTGGTTGACAGCATTAAAACGAGAAGCTAAGGTTCAGAGAATTTGACTATAAATATGAACTAATCAGACACAGTCTCCCCAATGCAATAAAAGGCTAAAACCCTTAAACTCCATAGGAAAACTCAATAGGTAACACGGTGAAGCTGTTCAACTCTTTGACTTAGACAGTGAACTTCTTGGTTTTTCCATGACACTGGCTTCAAGAGAACTCACAAGCTGCCACTCCTATAGGTAGGTACCGGAATGTCACTACCAGTGAGACAAGAAAGGGGAACTCTTCTCCCTTGGGAGAATTTGGAGTGAAGAACAAAGAGTAGTACTACCCATGTGATGTACTGGAAACCCCTCCTCCCCAGAGGTCACCAACCACAGAGGAGGGTAAGGAATTACAGCCATCCCCAGACGTGTTTTATTCGGTAGGTATGCTACTTCCTAAAACATGATGATTTTTTGCAAACACAAAAAAATGAGGGAGAAGTCTGAATGTCTACTATCTCTTAAAATAATAATTAGATAATGTGCTGGGCTAGGCCCCCAAGCCTCATGGCATCAACCGACAGGGCTGAGCCTCCGTTCGGCCCAGCGGTGAGCTGCCTGGCTGCAGGCAGCTGACTCTGCATTTCTAGCTTTCCCCCGAGACAATGACAGAATGTTTTACCTCGAAGACCACCTAGCCCAACCTCCTCCTGCTAAAGAGAAATGTGGCCCATATCTGCACCAGGGCAAGAAGCTCTCTGTGGTGGCAGCCCAAGTGAGTGTGAAAGCAGTAGCTTCCTAAAAGCAGAAACGTGACAGTAGGAGTTCAAATACACACACTGGGGGCAAAAGAGGGCTGGAAGGAAGATAATTCAGTGTCACTAATTCTTTCTGCCAGCGAATGCCCCCCTACAGGAGGTTTCAGTTCTCTTGTGAATCTTACGGCGTCTAACACAAAGCCACATGCACCGTACATATGCAAAGCAGGGACCTGGAGGGATTTTCAGTAGTGTTTTTACCTCATACAAAAGATCAACTCCACTGCACCCCGATTTCCAGGTCACTGATCCGCAGATGGAACCGTAACTTCTTCAACCAATGAGGCGCGCTGAGACCAAGGGTGGCAACAGTCCCCAGGAGGACTCCCTCCAAGTGGCAAACACTTGTACGTGGTAGCGGTGGATCTCAGGTTCAAATCCTGACCTCCCTGGTACTTGTTGTGGGGGCCCCCTGAGCAAGTTACCTGGCTACTCTGAGGCTCACTGTTTGGGCCTAAGAAATTGTTGTAAGACCAACAATGACCCCCAGTGGGTCAGAGGGAACACTCAGTGAGGTAACGCATACAAAGTGAAGGCTCAGCAAAGTGCTTAGCTCAGTAAATGCTGGCTTTGAGAAAGGGGAGGGGAAAAAAAAAAAGTCCCTGGTCTGATACTACAGTTCTCTAACCCTGCCTGCAACCTTACAAAGCTCCTTTTTATATCCTACTATATTTAACATAAATCTATAATCCCCTCCAAATGCATGGTTAAGTGCAGTTAAAGTGTGTTAAAAGTATAAGCAAAAAGGGCTTAACCCTGAGCAGCTCAACCCGGGGAAATTCTCCTCCTTTCATAAATGGGCGTCTGGCAGCAGTCAACCCAGCTTAATCCACCCCACAACTCACCGCCCCTCAATGTTATAGCACATCCTGATGAGTCCTACACCTCTACAAAATCTCCTTTGACTAATCTCTAGTTGCACCTCTTTTTTTCATGCACTGCTGCTCCCCCAAAAGCCCCCTCTGAGTTGCCTCAACATGAGCAACCAATATTATCCACCCAATAAAGAGTAACCACACACCTGCTATGTGCCAGGCACTGGGCAGCCTGCTCACACACCAAGAGCAGGTCAAAGCCAAGCAGGTCCCCCGCTTTCCTGGACTTCCTGCCTCGTCAGCAAGACTGGGGCACTCATCAAATAATCCTACAAATACAGCCAAACTATACAAAGGGGCCGTCCGTAGGGCCTGAGTGCAAAACACAGCATGTGGTGGAAGACAGGGAGGTACGGGGCGTCAGTCCTCAAAACTGGAATCCCAGCTCTACCTTCAGCTACAAGACCTTTGGGCGAGTCACCTGACCTGTCTGTCTGGGACTCCCTGGCTTCATTTGTAAAATGGAAATAATGAAATCAGACAAACAACCCACACTCAGCTCCCGGTACCGAGCAGCACTCAACAAAATAAGAGCTAGTACTGTTGTCAATATGATTATTGTGATTACAAATATACATGAGACCTGAACTAAAAAGAAATCAATAGGTGATTTGGCCCTTCAAGGCCAAATACCAGGATTTGCTACATTTAAAGGCAATTCACGGGAGATAATTATGAATACCCTGGTGGCGGGGGGGGGGGGGGGGGGAGCGCGGTGAGCGGAGAACGCTAAACTAGTACTCATCAGATATTCCATGTTAAAATAAAAAAAAATCAGTGGGGAATTATTAGTCTACTACTACTAACATCCAGAATACAAGATCGTAATAGAGAACCAGCCAGTTTGAGCAACGGTTCCTTTGTCAAAGCTCTTTTCTGTCATCTTGATGGGACACTGATGTAACCTATTACAGCCCCAAAAAAGAGAAGCAGGAAAGCAGCTATCTCCAGTTGGGGAGGCGGGGGGACCTATAAGTCTAACAGCTGGTGGTGGCAGCCTGTCAAACTGAGGAAAGTTAATGTCAAGAACAGACGCGCGGCAGTCTCTCACTGTTATTTTTGCATGATTATTCCCAGGTGTTGGTGCACGCTGAGCGGTAGCCTGGCTATTTATCACTCGAGAGAGCCTAAGAGCATGGGAGTGGGGGAGTAGGGGAGGTAGAGAGAGGCAGGGAAGAAAAGGTTATTTACACAGATAGCGGCACTTAGTGTGTGTGTAATCAGAGGGCTGGGGGGAAAAATCTGCAGAGAGATTCTGGCAATATTTTCTCAGTTCACCTTATTTCAAGGGCTTCCTGAGGGCTGATGAGCCAGGAAGGCTCCAAAGCGGGGAGTGAGGGTGGCAGCCGCTTCGCTTCACTCCAGCACCGATTGTGTCAGCCGGTGATGGGCTCCAGGACTGGGAAAGTGACAGCCAAAGAGGCAGGGTCGCCAGGGCAGGGCTGGGTGGGGCCGCCCTGGCGGGCACTCCTGCGCCCCTCAGGTCCAGCAAAAGAGACAGGCAGGTGATGTGCAGCGGGATGCAGCGCAGAGGGAGAAGGGCCAGCCAGGACCAGGGATGGACCCATCTCAATGGTTAAGATGGCCCTCCCACGCGCTGGGACCCAGTCCACACCCTGCAGGCGCGGGGCCTTGCCCTGGGGTTTCCTCCACATTCATCTGGCTACTAACGACCACCACCACCACCACCACCACCCCGCCTCAATCCTGGGATTTTCAGATCAACAACCACCAGAGCGGCCATGGTGTTTTTATTTTGCTCAGTAAATATTTTTACGTTCTTGCGAGCGCACTGGGAAACAATTACTTAATGCTCACGAGGTTCTCCACAGACTGCCACAGTCTGTCCCTTTGCATTTTCACCACCCTTGGTGCCTGACATCCCTGCTGCTTCCTTAGCAAAGCAAGGGAAGCTTACAAACCCGTTTTCCTTCTGCACGGATCTGTTCTCCAAAATGAGGTGTCAAGGCTGAATTCCCATCCCTGACAGAGAAACATGAACAGATGTAGGTCGGTCACTCCTAATTCTGGTTTTCCTAAACGTGGTAGAGACTTTTCCTTTTGGAATCAAGATCAAACCAACTTCTCTCTTACATCTTGTTTCTTAAACAACACAGGTGAGTTCTTGGTAAGGGTCTACTGGGTACGAGACATCAGACACTCTCCATCTCCTTTAAGGCTTGACATCCCCATTTTACGGAGGTGGACACTGAAGATCTCAGAGGACGGACAATGTATTCAAGACCAAACTTCTCTGATTTCAAAGTTCATGTAAAAATACGAACAGGACAGCCACTGTTTAACTCCTATCACATAGGAGGGACTTACACTGTACGTATTCTCAGTCCATCTTCGCAAGACTGTGAAGGGAAGTATTTACAGATGAGGAAAAGGAAATCTGGGGAAAGTAAGTAACTGTAAAAGGTCCCTCAGCGGTGGTGGCCGAGCACTTGAACCCACAGGCGGGTAAGAGAAAAAAGTAAACTCTTCCAAATATAAACTACAACACAAGATGGAAAGAGGCCTTCCTCCCAAGGTAATTTCAGACCCTTCTCTGTGTGTGGGAAGCCACACGCCTGAATCACCTTTCATTGCACATAGCTCAGAATGGTGCCTCTTGGGGCATCCAGGCAAATACTGCAATCCCTTCCAGAAAACTCCCTGAACCCAAAGCTCAGGTTTGGTGGTGTTATTATTTGAAATCATCCAATTCTAAAAGCTACAACCACATACAATGGCTGGGAATTATGCCACTACTTTCACTTTCTCATTTCCAGGTGTGAAGAAGATCAGAGGCTGCCCTCAATAAAAGGCCACAAGGTTCACCTGCTAACGTGCTTTAAAGACTCAGCCACGGACCTGGTAGGATCTGACTGAGGCACGGACCAAGGCTCCAGCCCCCAGACAGCTGCTTCCATTTCCAACCACGCCAAAATCATAGAAGGCCAATCCGGTGTCTCTCTATGGTGCCGCCTGGGTGGTGGGAGGCAGCACCAGGAGGAGATGACTGGAGGGTGTCACCCCAGAAGTAGCCCTTGAGCAGATGGCAAAGCAGAGACACATCAAGGCCAGCAACACGTATAAAACTGACTTTAAAAAAACAGCAAGTGTCTTTAATGTCATTCTCTAGCCATAACGGTTTTCCAAGCAAAACAGAAGGTACCGGAGTACACAAAGATAGAGTATAATTAAACTACTCGATTCAGCGTCTTGTGTTTGTTTCTGGTTTGAAGCCAAATAGAATTCTCCGCCAGAAGGCCCTCAACTGTGTAGAGTTTCAGCACCGTGATGCCCAGGCAGGTGCAGGGGACACGAGCACTCTGTCCTGGAGAACCGACTCCACCAGACCATGTCAGGTGTCACACACTCAACTTCCTCCGTGTTCTCTGCAAAAAACCTGCCCGACTGCTGAGCCAGATTCTCCTTCTGTTTTAAAAGTGCCGCTGACATTTTCCACTGCTGTGCTCTACAGAGTGGCACTAAGGGACCGGTGTGTTCACATCTCGTCCATGAGGGTTCTCTGGTTGTCTCTCATCCTGCCCATTTCCAGAGTTACTCGGACCACAAAAATTAAGCCACAAAGAAAGGAGACCATCAGAAAAGTACTACAAAAAAGAGAGAGAGAACGTCTATCTTCTTTCGTTAATCCTTTTCACGAGTTCCCTGACTTTGAGGAAAGTTGCATTCCTGAAAATTTCCACACGAATCCCATGTACGTCAGTTAGACCTGGTTCCCAAACCCCTAGGAGTGAAAACAGCTCAGGGATAAAACTCCGGATTTTTAACTCTGGATCTGGCAGCCCATGGGTGCGCCTACAGTACTAAACCAATAAATTTCAAAACACCTGAATAATGACTATCTTAGCAGACACTAACCAGCCTTCCAGTGCCCATCTCTGCATAACTCTAGTAGCTCCGTGAAATTAGGCTGAAATTAGGGAAAGGTCACAGGTCTTTCATCCTACTTTTATTTTTTTTAAGATTTATTTATTTAAGAGGAAGATCATGAGTGTGAGGAGCAGAAGGAGAGAGAAGCTCAAGCAGACTCCTCGCAGAGACAAGAGTCCAACGCAGGGCTCTATCTTACCAGCCTGAGATCATGACCTGATCTGAAACCAAGAGTGGGACCCTTAACTGACGACACCACCCAGGCGCCCCGCCTTTCAGCCTACTTGACACAGACATAATTTTAAGGGGAAAAGGAAGGTGTAGAAAAAGGGAAGAAAAGGCCTATTTGGGAAAAAAATCACCTTATTCCTCTTTTTAACTAACAGCAATTCTTTTCTTTGCCTTGTGTTAGGGAAAGCTCACCTGCAACCTGCTAAACAGAGTATTTTCAATGAAAATTCTAGACATTTGAATTCTACATGCAATACATGCTCATCACAACAAATTCAAGAATAAGGAAGTGCCTGAGTCACACTGTAGAGGTGAGATATAAGACAGCGCCTTAGCATGGGTCAAAAACCTGCTTCTCCAAAGCATGGCAGGTCAGCCACAGAAGGGGACAATTTTGACTCCATGCCCATGACACTGCCTTGGTACCATTCACTCTCCTCAATGCAAAATCAAACACTGCTCACTTAAATCCTTTTCTTTTTCTTCAAGATTTTATGTATTTATTTGACAGAGAGAGACAGTGAGAGCATGGGGGGCGGGGCAGAGGGAGAGGGAGAAAGAAGCAGGCTCCCCACCGAGCAGGGAGCCCAATGCGGGACTAGATCCCAGGACCCTGGGATCATGACCTGAGCTGAAAGCAGACGCTTAATCAACTGAGCCACCCAGGTGACCTGCTCACTTAAATTCTTTATCACATACCTAAGAGGCACAGCATGAATATCTTATCTCCCTTTCCTCCATATCTCCCAAATGCTGATCCAAAATAATTATCAACTGCAATAAATGAATGAAAGCTTTGAGATTTTAATTTCATACTGAATCACAATAAAGGACTCGGGAAAGCTCTCTATGCTCTATCAGAGATGGAATGATGAGAGAGAGAGAAAGAAGCTCCTACGGTCATCTACACACCCACTCTGAAGGACACCTCAGAGACATTCACATTTAATCTTGTTAAGGTTCTACCTTCTCATCTGAAGTCTTAAGAGATAAGTTACTTCTCAGGGTCAGGAGCCCAACCACAGGCCGTGGGCTATCCCAAGGAGGGCCGCCGTGGCCTCTACAAGTTCTGTACCCAAACTACAACTTTTGAAAGTTTCTTCTCACAAAGCCCCACACAAAAAGAGCTGCTCCCACGACCAGAATTCTGTTTTCCCTCCTGAGAACAAAGATTCTAGAAGCCAACAGGTCACTCTCAAGGGAGAACCTTTCTTCTAACAGTTTCTTATGCATCCTTCCAGAAATGTTATCCACATAAAAACATGTAGGGGGGGGTTCCCTTTTTACTTGATAGCATGAATTTTAACACGAACTGGTAGGATGTTCATAATTTTTTTAAAATCTAACCTTTTAATTAAAAAAGGTCAAGCCATTCTACTTTAGGATAAAAGTAAGCAAATGCCAATGCAGAGGGGAGAGAGCATATATTAAGGCTATTATTTCCAGTCCTCGTGCAGAGGTCCTGAGATCAATGAGCCAAGGGTGGTATAAGGTCTTCGTTTGTGCGACAGGAGGACCGTGTATTGAGCCCATGTCCTCCCCTTTATGAAAGCTGCTGCTTACTAAACCCACCTCCTTCTCAGGGAAGTCGTTCCTTCATCCTACAAGTTTTTGCCAGGGAACCACTATGTACTCAGCAGGCTGCAGGAGCCCTGGAGGGGCACCAAGGCCATGGCGGAGGCCAGCAGCAAGTGGGTAGGGCTGAGGTGGCATACTGGGGCAGCCCCACAGAACAGGGTAGAGCACCTGGAAGATGGATCTTAAGTGCAGGGTGGAGCCTGGTGGGGGGTGGGGGACGACAGGAGACAGGGACCGAGCCGGGCCATTCTAGACACAACCGTCAGTGAAGGGGTTTGAAGCACAGGGGCATCAGAAAGACAAGCGTCGAAGCAGGAGAAGCAGGCAGCTCATGATGACCCTGGATCAGCCTCAGAATTTGGGGGTTACAGCAGAGTTGGAAGCCAGTTCTAAGGCTGTAAAGTAGGGGCACGGGAGGCTCAGATTGTTCCTCTGGTAAAAAGCACACGGGACACTGTGCAGGGAAGAGAGAAGAGGGGAAGCTCGAGGAAGGAGGGCAGTTAGGAAGCCATGACGGTAGTCCAGGTAAGAGGTGAGGGCCATGGTGGGGAGGGGAGGACAGGCAGTGCCCCCCAAGGTGGGAGTAGGGCTCTAAGATCAGAGTAGTGGGGAGGTATGGTGACCCAACACCGGGGAGCAGGCAAGAGAAGTCTGTGCTCACCCCTGAGGACTTGGCCCTGACCCGATCCCCACCCCTGCCAGAAGAGCAAGACTACTAGTTTTTTTAAAGGCCAGTGACTCTTAACGGAGCTCTTAATTTCCATTTAATGCAACTGGCCGCCACATAGTATGGCCCCAATGCCTCCTTGGAAACTTCCGTTTCAATCCAGCTGAAGAAACTATGAAAATTAATAAAAGGAAGTTGGGAAATTCAGTAGGGGAAGGTTCTCAGGAGCTGTCACTCGTCATCAACTGCAGACCCAACAGGAAGAGAGGCCCTTGCACGTGGATACTGCTTTACCACCCCAGAAGGAAGAAAGGCTTTCCTCCTCCCCCAGCAACAGCCCAGCCAGTCAGAGACAATCACGACTCAGCCAATGAGAAGGGCACCATACTTGAGCTCCCAGTGTACTCCAATAGGCTCTTTGTTTACAACAGCCCTCCCACTTCCCCCATCTTCTAGAAAAGAGCTGTCCCCTCCTTCCTTCTCCAGAGTTGCCTGGGATTTTTGCTGTAGCTTGCCTGTCCTAGGTTGCAATTCTCGGCTATTCCCAAATAATCCCATTTTTTGCTGGTAAAATAACTGGTAGTTTTAGTTTTAAGGTTAAGAGAAAATAATGATTCAACACCACGGCGGCAGCCACCTCTTTTCCATTAGATGATTCTGACCTTTGAGAACCCCAAATGCCATCTCCCGCCATCTTTCCATGTCCCTGGCAGCCAAGAAGATTATGAGACCTTCACTCCAGGAGGCTTTATCACAAAACCAATGCATATCCTGAGTATGTTTTTTTCCAAACTGCCCTCACCTGATCCTGCCCCTCCCTGAGAGATGCCCTGAAGCATCCAAGGGACCTCCCCTTGAGAATCACTGCCCCTCCCAAGACAGAAAAAAACTCTCTTCCAACTCTCGGTGCCTTATTAGAAATATGTTCCCTCGTTTCCTATGTTCCCACCCCCCAGCTACAAATCCCAATGCAAATACCTTCCCTTCTTGAAGCAAGGAGCCTCTGCAGAGGAAGTGTATCAAGGGCATTTTACCCTGCTTGGGCCATCAGTCCACCGTCTATACTACGGTCAGCAAACGAAGCCCGGTGGGTCAAACACCGCCTGCTAATCCATTTAGTTATTTCCTCGAAAAGGAACAAGGGCTAATGAGGGGGTAGGGGGGTAGGAGACAGGGTCACAGTACGTTAGCATTCATATTTCCAGAATACCTAATCTTACAAGTGTTTTATTTCAGAACAGATTTTAGATGACTATAACAAATTATTAAGACAAATTTTAGGGTAAATGACCCAAACTCATACCTATCAAATAATACCTGCTCTAAATCTTGGTCATATAGGGTGCCTGGGTGGCTCAGTTGGTTAAGCGACTGCCTTCGGCTCAGGTCATGATCCTGGAGTCCTGGGATCAAGTCCCGCATCGGGCTCCCTGCTCAGCAGGGAGTCTGCTTCTCCCTCTGACCCCCCTCCATGCTCTCTCTCTCTCTCTCTCATTCTCTCTCTCAAATAAATAAATAAAATCTTTTTTACAAAAATAAATAAATAAATCTTGGTCATATAAAACCTTAAGATGATCAAGTCCAAAAATAAATAGATGACTACAACTTTTAAAGTGGACACTATATCCCATCCAAGACTTCTTAACCAATGAATAAGACATTTTATATAATGGTGGCCTCCCCTCCCCCCACAAAAGAGCAGAAAATGGTGGACAGACTCCATATACTAATACCAAACCCTGTGGGCGATTGGGCCTTTCATATTTATATTAAAATGTGTATTTCTATTATGCTCCCCCTTAATATTACAGTAATTTCCAGTCAGTCAATAAACACCTGCAGACAGTGTTAGCAGGAGACTAAGCTAAATTTAAATCGAGTTAATTTGAATCATGATTTAAATCATCAGTCAAGAAGAACTGGTATCTTTTTAAAATTAAAGAATGCATACTTATTTTTGCCATAATTGTAATACACCTCATAAAACTCACACAGATATAGATAGACACACTACTTTTTTAAAGAAAACATTATTTAAAGATGGCAAAAAAAAACTTTTTTAAAATACTCCAATTATCTTTATCTTTAATATTACCATCCAGCCCTTACATATGAGTACATATTTTATACTATCAAAACCATATTCAAAAAAAAACATATTCAATCCTTCAATTGATTTTTTTCATACTTTACAGCTATATCAGGAACTCCAATACAGCTACTTTATGTATCAAAACTCAATGAAGAACCTATTTACATCACTGAGAGACTATCTTCTCTAAGTTAATCATGAGTATTTTTTCCACAGTGTGTTAAAATCAAATAACCATAACCCAAACAATTTATATTTACATTGTTTTCTTTAATAAAAAAGGGAGGATAGGCGTAATTCCCTTCAACTACAAATCAATTTAAGATAAGAAGCCTAGTTAAGTATTTTTATTTTTCAATGCTAATCAATAAACATTATTCTTCGACAACAGTGCTTATTTTAATTACAGGCCTAAAATTTACTAGGGCAAAGGAGTGCTCAGGTCAAAGCCACTCCCAGGCAGTTCAAGATTAAATGTGGCACCTAGAAGTGAGTACACAAGGTAGAAACAAAATTGGAGAAAACAGTTTCATCTATGTAAAAATGCCAAATAATATACAAAAGACACATCTGTCGAGCATTTAACAATTTTAAGTATCTTTAATAATAACTCTGAAGCACTTGGAGATCTCAGCAAACTTCTCTTCTGTTTTGTTTTGTTTGGGTTTGCTATGGGAAATGTGTTTCAGGTATAGCTCTGGTGTTAACTGCATTCTCACGTTCTAGAGCTCTAGTAACTCTTTAAACTGTAAACAACTTATTAACAAAACCCTTACTCCCAATCTCTGCCACATAATTTTACTGGGTACAAGTTAGCCATTTTGATAAAATATTTAACTTTTGTCACACCTTAAAACAATACAGACAGCTCTTAAATGCAATGTGACTTTAAGCTCTGTAAACAGAATTCTATTTGTTAAAATCAAATAATCATGACAGCACCACTTCTTTGAAATCTAATACCCGATCCAAAAAAAAAAAAAAAAAAAAAACAGTAAAGATGAATTCACTAATGTTAGCAAAAAGACTTTGAGGGGCTCTGGAATAACACGGCCCAAGTATATGTAAAAGTACAGAAAGAGAAGAGCAAAAGGATCTTGGCAATTATTTAAAGTGCTTTTGTTTTTTTTTCTTAAGTTTTACAGATAAAGAAAGTTGGCTCAAAGACACAAGAGTTTATAGTAGGATAAAGGCCAAGGCTCTGCTAAGGTTCCTAGTCAAAGCCCACCATGTGCAATGGTTGCATTTCTGCAGTGCCCAGTATCCCCATCTGGGCAGTGAAGGAGAGAAACAGACATGATTTCTGTGGCTGTTACCTCTGCCTCTAGTAACACATTCCTGCTTTTTCTTGCCCTTCTCAACAACAGAGTCATACCTTGACTCCTGGGTTCAGTACATACTATGATTCAACAATGAGGACAATCTCACAATTCTAGATGGCCTAGCCCAGCCATGTCCAATCTGAGTATGAGCCCACATTCTAACAACCGCCTACCCCGTGGCATCTTCTCTTCTTCTGGAAGAGAGGCTTGGCCCCAAGAGGCAAAAAAAAAAAAAAAAAAAAATAGACCCTACCACCTCCACTGGTGCATCTTCCCAGGGAGAGCAGGTAATCTTTCTCTGCCTATCATTCTCCAAGTGCCTTGTTAGAGGAACAAAAAAGTCTTCTTTCACATGCGTTAGGAAGTCTAATATTTTGTCAAACAGAAATGAAAAATAAACCTAATCTAAGCTGTCAGAGCATCATGAAATGCCTCTGGCAGTTCTATCAAAGTATGTAGACATGTACGGACTCTTTGAAGAAATGAAACTGCAGTTTATCAAATGTGATTTATAAGCAACACTGATGTAGCTGGTAGATAACACTGCTGTCTAATCATTAGTAGTCAGACAACAGCCATGTGAACACATCAATTATGGGCCACTGCCAAAAGCCCTTGAGATCTTGGAGATTAACAGCCAATCCTCTGTTTTACAAGCTCACATCAAAAAGAATATTAATAAGAGGAGGGGCAATGTGAAAGCTTGTCAGAGTAATTCAGCCACTAACACAAGGCATTTTCCCCCCTCTCCTCTCTGTTGAATTGGCCCAAGGAGGAAGCTGGCATCAGCTACAAAGTACGATGCTGCCAATTTCTTGGAAAATGTTTTTGACTAACATATGGGAACTTGTAAGGGTCTGCAAAACTGCTATTTGGTGAAGAAAGACAGGCAGGCCTTCTCCATGTCCCTTTTTTCATGCTGAAATGAAACTAGGGCAATCATTATTGACTCATTCCTAAATTAATATGCATAGGAGAAACACCCACTTGCTTTTTCTCTACCCTCAAAATCAAAGAATGTTGGAAAACCTCATAGATTTGCTGTATTTCCACCATTCACCAAAATGTAATTCACTACAAGAAACAATTAGTACCAACCGGCACATTTCCTGAGTTCCCTCGAATGAACATGGATGCTTCTTCCCCAAGTAGGACGAAAATCAAAATATGTGGCCTCTAACTTTGAGGACTTAAATGTCTTCTAACTATCTCAGGAAGACAGATGTAAATCCCACCGAAATGTCTGCAATTAGCATTAAAACCAGCTCTCCCAACCCAGACACCAAAAGCATTTGCAAAAATACATGCCATGGGCATAGCACTTATTTCTGTGATATCAGTATTTAACATACACACCAGTGAGGATGGCTGTATTTTTACAAATGATCAGATTAAACCAAACTGCTGGAAACTCACAGTTTAGCGGGGTTCCAGCAGGCTCCCTAATATACGAACATAAGCCACACTACAAAACGCATGGCCTGGGTCTCCCTTGCCACAACGAAATCGGTTTGCTATTTTTATTTGTGGAACACTCTGCATTCACGGGGTGTTTTCCTAATATTTCAATTGTCGTTCATCGTTTCAAAATCAGCATGGCATAGTGGGAAACCCATTAGGGGAGGAAAAAGAAGCATGGGGTTTCTGTTGTTTCTCAGTCGTCAAGCTGTTTGGCCCCTAACTAAGTCATTTAATTCAAGGGCTTGCTGACAAGCAACTATTAAATCAAAGACTCTTTACCTAGGGTTCAAACACTTGGTGGAGTCTGAGACACCATGTAATTATAGAAGCGAAGGTCTGTGTGTTCATACACACTGGTGCACTTGCTTTTTTTCCCTTCCCCCAGGTGAGAGAGCTCATAGGTGCTCAATAAAACTGTAACCCAAAATACACTTAAGAAGCACTGAGCTAGTGTTGATAAAGTCAGCGACAAGAGCAACGCTTCCCTTTTCATTATAGTGCACACTCTACACACGTCTGCTCAAGTGTATCAGTCTTCAGCCTGGCTTCTTCACCTGTTCAACCAGAGTGCTAACATGCTCTCTAACAACCTCGAAGACCATCGTAAAAACCAAGAGGAAACGGCTTGAGAAGTACTTAAACATCATTTAAGGCATTACTGAATTCAACAAACATTCCTGGGGCATCTAGATGCTAGTGGCTGTCCAAAGATGAATAATTACTGATTGCATTTTTGATATTAGGAAGGATAGAGCCTTCCGAGTAAATAATTTATCTGAGAAACTTACTTAGTTGGGGGAGGGGGCCTCAAAAGGAAACTATTCCCAGGCTTTGTTGATGCTATACTAGAAACTCACTCCAGGGGCGCCTGGGTGGCTCAGTAGGTTAAGCGTCTGCCTTTGGCTCTGGTCATGATCCCGGGCTCCTGGGATCGCATCCCACATCGGGCTCCCTCCTTAGCAGGGAGTCTACTTCTCCCTCTCCCTCTGCCCCTCCCCCTGCTTGTGCTCTCTCTCTCTCAAATAAATAAAATCTTTTGAAAAACAAAGAAAGAAACTCCAAAAGATGCTGAGTTCTCACAAATGGGCATCATCATCAACATCTTATAATACATCTGATTATAAGATTTCTTTGCCAGCAAAAGCTCTCTTGCCGTCAGAAAAGCACACAACTCAGTGGGTACTCGAAGAACCACAGGCGTGCCCCTGGCCACAGAACACAGCAACATCGGAACTCGTTCGGGTGAAAAAGACTCTCACAATAAACATGTGTAGTTTCAATCTATTAAATTATATTGGCAAGTGTATTTTTTTGAAAAATATTTTTAATAATATGTTGAGTTTAAATGGCCAACTTCAAGGTAAAAACCAAACCACTGTTCCATTTAACGAGTTATGACTATTAATGACCCATCATTGTAATCAATGATTATACACCAAAACTGTCCAAATGGGCCATGATCCAAGTTCTTATACAAATTTCACCAAAGGTAAAGTGGCCAAATTCATCCCTGAGCTCCTAAGATCTTATACTCCAAACTCCTGGGCTGGCCTTTTTTTTTTTTTCCAAATTAGATTGTTAACTTGGTTTAAACAATTTTCCCATGGTCACACCTAAACTTTTAGCTATAATTGGCACTTCTCTCTAACTTGAATAATGACCTTCCCCCCCACCCCCGTAAGAGTAGCCTTCCATTGTAGCCCTGAGGGTTCTGTGGGTGACAAAAAAAATCATCAGACAAAAATCAGCCAGCCAACAGGATGCCACTGCAATCTGTTATTCTGACACAGCATAACCCTTCTGGGTAAAGCACCTTTATCTTTATTCTTTAAAATTCAACAGACATGCTCTACCAGACCCAGGAAGCCAGGTGCAATATAACCAACTTTATAGATGGCAGTTCATTAAAGAATTAAAAACGCCACATGAATGTGAGATATGAAAAGATCCAGATAATTCCCAGCAAGAGTTTTGCCTGTGATCTCTACATGGAAGAAAGACAAAAGGTGTAGACCCAGTGGAGCCAGCCTTGAGGCCCTCCTGTGTCTGCAACCCTACCAAAAGCAGATCCAGTTCAGCCAACATTAATGGAGCATTCCCTACAGTCAGGCAGAGTGCTCGGTGCTGCGGAGATCAAGATGAAAGTAAGATGGTGTCCATCCGCTCAAAGGTCTCAGGCAGGCAGGGGAAACGTACATGCACACGCCACAGCAACAGACTGAGAGGCTCGAGTCAGAGACACGGACGGTGTCTGGTCCAACAGCTAGGAGTGGGAGACATGGCAATTCTCTTTGGAACCGTAAGGACATTCAGAAGATATACTCCAAGAAGAAACTAAGGCCCACAGATAGATATAGTGACATTTACCAGGATCATAAAAGTCAAAGCCAACGCATCAAGTGGGACCCAGTCTCACAACTCCCATTCCAAAGCTTCTCCCCTTGGATCAGGACCCAGGCAGCAATGGGAGTAAAGGGCCCTGCTGCAGACAACACTCTTCCTGAAGGCCGCTTGTGGCCACCATCAGCAGGATTTACTGGCTGTGCTCTGCTGGCTAAGAGGGCAAGAAAACAAACGCAATTTTCTAAAGCTAAGCTGACTAGAAGAGATGACCCCCATAGATCAGACCTACAGCAGGAATACCACTGCAGGCTTTACACGCTCCCCAAACCTTTCCTCCTGCATGGCAACTATCTACACGCTCCTAAACCAAAATGGCTTACTCAGCAAAACCAGGGTTTATCTTTCCTGCTTAAGCCGTGTGCGCTGTTCAGGATGTCTCCACTCCAGGACCTAAGGAAACACTGGGGAGGATATTTACCTGGCTGTGAATATTCCTAGGGCTGGTGCTGCAAATCCTTAGTGCTCTCTTCCTCTACCTCCCCTTTGACCAAGTACACTAATTAACCACCCGCTAAACACTTCCTGAAGTTATATTTAAAGCAATAGTGTGGGGATATTTTTATAAAGAACCATAAAAGAAAAAAAAAAGAGATTCTAATAACCAATCCTAACATTTGCTTTTGAGAGAGAGAAAAAAAAAAAAGACATCTTCCAATAAGCTATCTGAAGCTTCTTCTAAATGCATACAGAGGAGCCCCCTTGTACAGCTAGGGAGTCAGAACAGAGGGAAGGGACCTGGAACTGAGTGAGTGTTTGGGGAAAGGAAAAAAATTAAGCACTCTTTGGGTGATTCAGATGTACAGCTCTGATTAAGAAACACTGACTTAAATTAAAGATTCAAGGATTCTGGATATTTGATCAAACATTATTTATCTTTTATTACTTATTATAGAAGATTAATATTTTATTATAAAAGCCAATATGATCCCAAAAGCCAATAAGATAAAAATCATGCTCATGGGGCGCCCGAGTGGCTCAGTCGGTTAAGCGTCTGCCTTCAGCTCAGGTCATGATCTCAGGGTCCTGGGTCCATGTTGGCCAAGCCCCATGTTGGGCTCCCTGCTTCTCCCTCTGCCCCTCAACCCCACTCAAGCTTGCGTTCTCTTGCTCTCCCAAATTAATAAAATCTTAAAAAAAAAAAGAGTTCATGCTCACATTCCAGTTGAAGACTACAAAGATAGTCAACTACCACCAGGGCAGTACAAGAAAACATTTTTAATAATCTCAGAAAAAAAGGCCTTCTCACACCAATACAAAACCCAGAAGCCACAAAAGGAAATGAATAATAAACCTGACTGCACAATTTAAGATATTTACACAGAAGGAAAAGAATGAAAAAAAACTAACATACACAGAATCAAAAGGCAAATGAGGAGATGGGGGAAAAAATCTGCAACACAGGCGAAAATTTGCAAAACGTAAAAAAAAAAGTGTATTTAATTAATATACACTGAAATACTTTAAATCAATAAAAAATGGCCAACAACTCACTAGGATATAAGTCAGAGGTTATAAACTGTTAATATGTAGGAAAATAAAGAGATACAATGGCTTGTAAACATGAAAAGGGGAAATTAAAATAACAGGTTACCGTCAGATTAGCACAACTAAAAGCCAAATAATTATAATTCACAGTATTTGTTCACTTACAGAAATACAGACACCTCATGTGCCATTGTTGGTGGGAAGGCAAGTCATGCCATCAAGTTGGGAGGCAAACTCTGAGATATATGTGTATGAAGATGTCCACTAGAGCATTCTGTAACTGAAAAAGACTATAAACACCTACATGCTATTAGTAGAGAATCAGCTAAATTATGGAATCAAAGGTAGAAAGCGAAAATAGGATATCCAAGATATCCTTAGTTATACAAAAAGAGCAAGGTGCAGATCCGTTTCTTAAATGTGCTCGGATCTGTATAAGGAGACAAGAAATATAAATATATATATGCTTGAACATATGGAGACTGTTTCAGGAACGACACGTAAAACTGTTCAAAGTAGTTGGCTCTGGGGAGCAGGTCTTGGGGGGGAGTAAAATCTACTTCCCATTATATAATATTATTTTAGTACAGTTTAAACATTTACAGATTCAGGTACTGCTTTCTTGATTTAAAAAAAAAAGGTCAATTAAAAGACATCTGAATAAATTCAACCAGTGTCTCAAGGTTCTAGACCAGTCTCCCAAATCAGAGGCACATTAAATATACAGTAGGGATGCAAGAGGTATCCCGCTGGAGGTGCAAGAAAAAAACATGAGGATTTCTATTTATACTCTCACCCCATCATTTTAGAATTGTATTATCTGTAATTTTAGCAATGATCGGCTATATTAATACAATGACACATGGAGAGGGGGAAGACTGTGTGTGTGTTACACACACAACTGGAGACACCTGGAAAACATTCGCTCTGGGGAAAGTAACGGCTGCTTTTTAATGAGGTACCATTTTGTCCACTCTCTGAAGAAAAAAAAAAAAAAAAACCACTTTGTATTTATGATCTTGCCTGAGGAACGGAGGCAGCAATCAAGCTTAGAGAGTAGCTTCCCAAACCCGGAGAACTTCCTGGAACATACGTCACAGCGCAGCCCTCCCCCCACTCAAAAAGCCCCACCCCTCCCCCTCTGATTCTTACTTGGTTCCTCAGGGCTCCCTGGAGCCTGGTGTCAGACTCCTTCCGGAACTTCATCTCCAAGCGGGCTCCTCTTTCCCCTATTCAGCTCCAGCCACCCTAGAGTCTCCTAGAACAACCACACACACTCCCTCCTCCAGGGCTTGTGAACAGGCCTTTCCCTTGCCTAGATGGTTCTCTCCCCAGGGGGTCAAATGGCTCCTCCTCACTGCGTATCAGGTCTCTACTCAAACACAAAAAAATAAAAACTCTCCTTTCCCACCAGCCCTCTCCACCACCTTCTCCCTCTCGATTCCTTCCTGAAGCACCTAACACCTACTGAAATACATTTAATTGTCCAGAATAAACTAGAATATAAGCTTCATGAAGGCAGAAACTTTGCTTGTTCACTACTGTATCTCCAGGACCCAGACTGGGCTTGGCATACAATCAACATGCAAAAAGGGTTTGCTGAGTGAAGGAATGAATGACCGAATTAAAAGAATAAACAGAGATCTGCATGGACACTTCTGCCCTTTCTAATACTTCTACCATCAGAACACAAAACAGTCAAAGCTCCCCGATTATAGGATGAAGCAGGACATGAAAATTCAATATTCAGTTGTCCATAATATCTGTATTTAAAAGAACTCCTTAACATAGCAACGATATCCTGCACAAATTATAAAAACAAACCTTCCTAATTTTTGCCCCACAAAACCTACCAACCCCCCCCCCACATCTGTATGTATTTTCTGACTTTTGTCCTGTTGGAGTGGAGGACCTGTCCTGTCTCCAAGAGGCCACAGATGCACCCAGGCACCAGATCTTTCCCACTGCCATCCCCACCCCGATTCCAGGGCACCTCATGCCCACTCTTCCGGGAGATCAGCTCTCCTATTTCCCCTGCGTCACTCCCATAGGCACACAAACAAGCTATTTAGCAGAGAGCCCTACTTTTAAAAACGACAGATATAAATATTCCCTGACCCCATGCTGTCCCTTACAGAAAAAGTGTGCTATACTCACCATGTTCTGTTTTCCTCACCTCATACCCAAAGTCCAAGCCCTCCGATCAGAATTTGTATTCCCTCCATGCCCACCCCCACCTCTCGCCCAGGACCACTTATATTAAGATCACCAGCAACAGTCATCTTTCCAAAGGCAGCCGTCACTTCGGAGTCTCATCTTAACCTGACTGCTTGGCAGCCGTTGACACATCTGATTACATCCTTCTTGCTAGAACGTCTTCACTGGCTTTCAAGAAGCACCAGACTGGATGGGTTCTCTTGCTCCTCCATGGACGCAGGGCTGGCTCCCCCTGATGCTCCATGGCGCGGCCCTGGCCTCAACTTTCCCAGCTATCCTTGCTAGGTGGCCTCTTCCAGGCCCCCGATGGTAAAGCCCACCTATATGCTACCTACTTCTCCCAACCTGGGCCTCCAGCACTGGCCATCCCATTGCGTATCGGCACTTGACGGCCATGCAGTACAACCAAAGTGTGTCCCAGCTCTTGACCCCACCCACCCCCCAAATTCTACATGTTATTCCTAAGTATCATCCTCTCGCGCTCCCATCCGAGACCTTCCTCATTACCTTAGACAACGTGAACGCTTCTCACCACCTCCATGACCAAGTCTGTCCCCTCCTGTCTCGCCAGGACCCCTGAAAAAAAGCCTTGCAACGGATTCCCCCTATTTCTCTTCTCGCCTCTCCAGAGTCAGTTTTCCACATAGCAGTCAAATCAAGTTTTCAGGAACAAACCAAATCATGTCCCTCTCCCTTGCTCAAAATTCTATAAAGGTTCCTCATTGTATTCAAACGAAAATCCCAACTCTTCACCATGACCTACAAAGCCCTGCCTGATCTGGCCTGTGCCCAACTCCTAATCCAATCTGGGCATGGTCTGCCTGCAACGCACTCCATGTGTTATTATCTGGGTGGATTTCACAGCGCGAGTCAGCCAAGAGACCAGGAAGCACATCCAGAAAAAAAAGTGCAAACATCCAATCACTCGGAGAACAAACAGGCCTCGGTTCCCCCTCCAAGTCATCGTCAGGCGCTGAATCGGTTCCTTCTCTCCCGCCTCAAGTTTGTACTTGACCTAGCACTCTACCCTATAATTGGGCTGCAAACCATTTTGCATCACAGCTGCTTCAACCTCACCTCTTAAATACACGGTGCCCATCGTCAAAGTCAAAGATGGTAAAGAAATGTCAACAGAAGAGGTTCTCCACGAGGAGGCAAATCTTCTACTCCCTTCTTCCAGTGAATCTCTTCTCCACTGTGTCCTACAGGATTTCCAATGGCAAGAATACATAACTGCGTATTTCCAAGTCAAAGCTTCAGAGGTACCACTCACTGCCTGCACAACCTATGAGGGCCTCTGTTCTGTGGGGAATCGAGAGGAGCTGAGAGGTACCCTGGTGAGTTTATGTCCCATTACCTTTCTGACCTGGGTCCCAAGAATTCCAGTACCCTTGACCTTGTACAGCCACAGACCTCTTCAGTTATGCACATTTCTATGCCTCGAATCAAATTCATCAGACATATTAGAAAGATACAGACTAAGAAAATATAGCTTATAAAAAGTGTATATATAAAAAATATATTAATACAGGAAACAGAAATACATGACATTTATCCTACTCTTCAGTCTGTGACTCGCTCCATAACTTAATGGCGGTATCAATCCTCAGGATCTCCTATGCCTATCAGGTTCCTGTTGGAGACACCCTCCTTACATTAGTTATAAAACTCCCCATAAAAATATCCATTGTGAAATCAAGGGGGTAGGGGGGCAGGGCAGGGAGCCATGTCAGACCCTGCTTCAGCCTCATCACTTACACCTTGCTGCCGGCTTCAAACATACTAAGAAACAGCTACAGAAGAGGCTCTGTCCAAAACCAGTTTTGCCAAAAACCAGCTTTGGGGGCAGAAAAGATGCCTGCCCCAAAGACATGATGTGATTAAGACATCGGGAAAGCTCTCCTGCCTCTCCTACCAGACGGTCCGGTCCCTACAGGAGAATTTCATCCCTTGAGCCTTCAAAAGTCTACTCACAATGACGAGTGGCACCATCTTAAAATCACCTTAACGGCCATTCAACGGATGGCTAGCAGAGTGCAAAACTATTGAGAAATGGAGAAAAATTAGGCTCTAAGCAGACAGGGAGACAGGAGAAGGTAAAAGGATTTTTTTTTTTTTTTTAAGATTTTATTTATTCGAGAGTGAGAGAACATGAGCTGGGGATGGAGGTAAAGAGTATAGGGAGAGGGAGGAGCAAGCAAGGGGCTCGATCCCACAACCCCGAGATCATGACTGGAGCCGAAGGCAGATGTTCAACTGACTGAGCCACCAGGAGCCCCAAAAAGAAGGATGTTTTTAGAAGGAATTTTGCCAAGGGAATCAAGGCAAAGACCACTTCTGCTTTGGGGCAGCTGACCTTTTGTTTATCTTGCTCTCCATGCGACCATTGATAAGAGCCTCAAAGATCTACACTCACTCCTCCTTGGGAAGCACCTTCTCTTGGCCTCTATTTCATAGACTTCACATAATCTGAAATCACTGGCCCTACACAGCTGGTTTTCTGCTTACCCTCCTCACACGGAAGACAACCTCATGCTCATTCCTTGTGCCATTTTAAAACGCTCTGGGCTCAATAATTAAAGGTTAAAACAACAGCTATATGGTAACTGCAACACATATAAATTGCCTCATTTCTCCACATCTTCTGAATATTATGAAATGTTTAACTACAAATATGTGGGCATACTTCCATTCCTGTGACAGAAATGTGTCCCCCCGCTTGCCTTAGAGATCACCATGCCATAAACCCTAGGCATTCCACTGGAACAAGGTAGAACGTACCAGTAGCCCCACGGTCTAACCTTCTGTCTGTGATAGGTTTACTCTCCTTGTCTCTATCTCTCCTTATGATGCCAGGTAACATAAATAAAGTTCTCCACAGAGCCGCAGCAGCCTACCAACTTCAAAGCTAATTTAGGTCAGTGGTATCCCAACGACAACTAAGGGAAGAGCCTATTTCTATCCTTTAAGCTCAGATCTGAAGCAACCAGATAGAAGGTCTTCAGTCGCTTTAAAAGCATCCACTCTAATTCTTGGACTCACTTGGTCATGGCCAGCAACAGTGAAGGACAAACGGATGCAGACAAGGAGATGCATCCTTCCACAGCACTGGACTCCCTCTGTGAGCTTCACGGGGCCGGTTTTGGAAGAACAGGCAGGCCCGGGCCTCAGAGAGCACCACAGCGAGGGGACACCCACCAGGCAAGCGCACCATTTTCCTCAGGTTTTATGAGGTAACTGCCATTGCTCTTTAACCAAGAGTCAAGAGTGACAGGGAAGCCACCTCTTCCCACACACTTGACAGGAAGCCTATTTTGAGCCCAGGAAAGGCCAAACATACACATGTGAACAAATGCTTGACACAGAACATCCTACACCATTACACATTAAAAACCCCTTCTTGATCCTCCCTGTGTATAGTGACTGCTACAGTAAATTCTTCAAGCTTGTCCTGGACCATAGACCCATAGGTATGCATATATGTTTAAAAGTCTAAAATATACAAATATGCTATATTTAGTGACTCCCAGTTACTCTTCATTCCTTTTGTTGTTCAGTTGTTGTTTCCTGTGCTTCCCCCGCAAAGGGTACTTTGAAAGCTTTCCAGTTTTTACAATTAAACCTAACCATCTGGACTCAAATCTTCACATTCACTAAATTAGTCACAGATTTTGTGGGTAAGCTGAGAAAGTAAATGCTGCACTCAGTGCTAGGATCTAAACCACATCTACCACGGCAAAACAGTCTGCAATAATCTCTCCAATTATGCACGCACATTCAGACTCAAATAGCACGGAGGCAACTACACCTCATTGCACAGAATATTCGCACAGTCGGGATTACCCCTCAGCTCTCGAAGTGAGTTACAACACGCAAGTCTCTAAAAACCTGTCAGAATTTTTTTTACAGACAAAAGATAAAACAGTGGGTGCCAACAAGCTGCTCATCCAACTCAGAGGTGCTCTGAAAAGATCCATATAGCTAAGGAGGGGAACTCCACTAAAAATGAGACTTGAAGACAACTGGGCATTTCCTGGATTTTTTTCCAAGAACGAAAGTCTTCGAACCTCTTGAGGTTTCCGTGAAAGTGTCAGAAAAAGGAAAATTCGATGGGTTTAAGCTTCCATGTACTTATTAGCTGAGATCCAAAAATTGCAAGGGATTGCATGTTGTCATTCCATCGTTGGTAAAGAGCTGTAGGTAAAACAGAACCCCCGTCCATCTCATCCTGCACAGGCCTGTCTCCCAGATGGAACTCTGCAGAGGTACTAGCTCCAGGGAAGTGGAAAACACTGGCTTTTACAAGGAAAGAAGGTACAGGAATTTAGAGTGGGCTTCTGGAGTCATATGCTAGCTGGCCTTTCCAAGGAGACTTTACGTGAGCCTTTAATATAAGCTAAGACAGAAAGGACTAGACTTTGGCATCAAAATCCTTTTCAGAGCATCTTAAAAAGGTTAGCACTCTTCCTTTCAGTTGTAATGCGCAACAAAAAGCATCCACAGAACAGGTCAGCAAGGATGAAGCAGAGACAAGGGAAACTCTCATGAGTATGCAGGAAGCTGAGCACCACTCCCCGTTCTTTATGTTCTTTAAGTCCATGTGAGCGTGGGCTGAACTCCCTGAAATACCCAGGATGTTCCGGTGGTTTTTAAAACCCTCACAAGCATTCCCATTGGGCAGGCACTGACAATTTGGTAAAAGTCTTTCTTTACAGGAGGGATTAAAACTGTGAAGAGACTTCAAGTATGCGAGGTCTCTAGGCTGTCGTAAATATTCACGTGAGCGATGTTGGGGTTTTTTTTTTTTTTATCTTTGCACTTTTGTTTTGGTTTGCTAAGTAAACTCAGGTGGAGCACATCTTCACAGTCAAACAACACCCAAAGAAATCAAATTTAGGGGAGCATTTGCAGGGATTTACCGCTTTAGTAAAACATATTTTTTTTTTTTTGCATTACTGTTTAAAAAACATCTTTACACAAATGTAATCCACTTGGTGACTGTGACAGTGGTAACTTACTTGATTTCAAAGTTTAAAGTTTTAAAAATTATGTGGGATGCTCCAAGAAGTAAAATCCAGGCTCGCTAGTATAGAAAATATTAATAGAAAAGCATCCGGAATGAACAACAGCACAGTGAAAAGTCACCAGTTTGACAAGACTGAAACCACTTCGACCTTTTACCCTCTTTTCCCCCTGTTGCTCACCACCACCACCACCCCCGCCCCGAAGGAGAAAGATCTGTAAAATGAAGCCTTCAGCCATGATTTTGACTCAAAAATCAAGCCTTTTTAAAGTGACCATGATGGGGGCGCCTGGGTGGCTCAGATGGTTGAGTGTCTGCCTCCGGCTCAGGTCATGATCCCAGGGTCCTGGGATCGAGTCCCGCATCGGGCTCCCTGCTCGGTGCAGAGCCTGCTTCTCCCTCCCCCTCTGCCATTCCCTCTGCTTGTGCTCTTCTGTCTATCTCTGTCAAATAAATAAATAAAAAATCTTAAAAAAAAAAAAAGTGCCACTTTGGCATATTGATTATTAGGGCGTCTGGGTGGCTCAGTTGGTTAAGCGACTGCCTTCGGCTCAGGTCATGATCCTGGAGTCCCGGGATCGAGTCCCACATCGGGCTCCCCGCTCGGCGGGGAGTCTGCTTCTCCCTCTGACCCTCCCCCCTCTCATGTGCTCTCTCTCTCATTGTCTCTCTTTCACATAAATAAATAAATAAATCTTTTTAAAAAAATAAAGTGACCATGATGGGACGACTGGGTGGCAGAGTCGGTTCAGCATCTGCCAACTCAGGTCATGATCCCAGAGTCCTGGGATCAAGTCCCGCATTGGGCTGCCCTGCTCAGCAGGGAATCTGCTTCTCCCTCTGCCTGTCTCCCAGCTCTCACTCTCTATCTCAAATAAATAAAATCTTTAAAAAATAAAAATTAAAAAAATAAAGTGATCACGATACCAAAGTAGTAGCACCAGAACTTAGTAAGGAGAAAAATGAAAAAACAAAACAAACAAACAAAAAAAGCCCCAAGATCACACGAAGCCAAGTTAGTGTATTTGAAGTTCAATTTTTCAAAAATGCATCAAATAACAAATAACTTTCACGTTCTAGAAGGAATGCAGTTTTTCATGGCCAAACAGAACACAAAGACATCATGTAGCAACAATACTTGTAAGTATCGTGAGTCGTTATTAAGTTGACAGTTTATATACAAAAGAGCACTTTGAGATAAAAGGGTTTCACTCCCAAGAAAATGAATGCAAAAATAAAAACAGTGCAGCTAGGAGTTGAAGTTCAAAATGATACTTTCAGAAAACAACACTTTACTAGTGATTTCCTTAAGCCTATGATTCATAAAAGGATTAGGAGGACAATCTGCAACCACAATGGGAACAAACACCATGATTTCTGGTCTTCTACTGTTGAATATAATCCAGTCCTAAAAACAAGAGACATCCTAACATTCTGGTTGCCGGGCAAACAGCGTGTCCCCCCAAAATTCCCATACCACTTCACTGCCGTTGCTAGAGAGTTCCCCTCTATTGAGTACCATGGGCACTAAGGAAAGAAATAGTAGGGAATCTCTGTAACCGGTCCCAATTATTCAAGAGAATGCATTGTCTAGGGCTGTTTTCACAAAGGTTTTCCAATCACCACCTGCTTTGCCACATACCTTCTTTCCACTTTATACCCCCTTCCTCCTCCACCACCGCCAAGACCACCACCATTCCTCCTCATCAGAGCAAACAGGAAAATTCACCAAGAGCCACTGTCCCTCTCTCTCGGTTGGAAGAACCTTAAGTTTTTAGCTTCTGAACAAGACAGCAAAGAAATAACCTCCCTCTCCCTGCCGCCTCTCTCTCTCTCTCTCTAGCTAAAAAGTACACTTGGCCAGGCAGTTCTCACCCTTCAACAATTCATTCTTCTTTTGAGAAAAACAGGGGTAAAAACAGCTGAGCAAGATCACAATACAGAACACTGGGCATTCAAGCCCTATACCTTACAGCCTCATTCTTTCACCTCCTGGTCCATAGGATTTGGTGACCTAATAAATCTTAATCTGTAAACAAATGGTTTGCTCTACAATTAAACCATTCATTCTTTTTTTTATTTTTTTAAACTGCTTGGCGGCTACCCAATCCAGAGACTTCTAGGTTCCTCCATTATTTAGTGCTCCCAATGGTTAAAAGGCAATAAGCTCATTTGGAGTTTATAAACCTATGCACCATCAACAAAAGCATGTAATGCTTCCAAGATGCACAGTGGCTTGTACATGCACAATGGGGAGCTGTGTGTAGTCTCCCCCAAAACAAAAATGTCCAGCCCCAATTAAGCACCCTGGGGGCCTTCAAAGCATTTATGCTAAGTTGCAAATACAGCAAGATCCACTTGAACTCCAACTGTCTTGTGTGCTTTTCCTCCCAAGGTAGGGAAAAAGCCTGGGCAGACTGACCTCATTAATGGGTAATTAGTGAACCCCAGGACTTGAGGGGCTAGCACAATCGTGCCTATTGTGAGCATTTCACTATGGGGCCACTAATTTCTTTTCTTTTCTTTTTTTTTAACCCAGGAGGTCTCTACAGTCTGAAAGGCCCACATTTTAAATTTTTAAGGATTTCAATCTGGCTATGTTTTCAACAACCAGCCAGAGCAGGAAGAAAAGAAGCAATACAAAGAGCGATCCTCCTTCTTGTGTGCAATTCTGCCATAGCTAAAAGTTTTTATATAAAATAACTTACATATACTCCATATATAGTAAATGTTAAAAATAAATTTTGTTTTAGACAAAGTGAAATTAATGCCCCACCACCGGATTACAGAGATAGAGAACAGTATGTACCCAAAGGACACGATAAATTAATGTAGGGCTTTTATGATTATACGTGACAATGATGTGATCTAGTTGCATGTGACGGTGTTATTTAAAACTAACACAAAGTAATGTGATCAACATAACCACTTTACCATCAATAAAATTCTGCACACTTCAAAACTCATTATTATTGTTGACATCAATCTGCCAAGATGCTGAGGACTATAAAATACACCAGTTTACACTGCTTAAAAGTACCATCTTTCTGTAAATACAGAGCCAGAGACCCACTGCCTGGGTACTAATTCATCAGTATATGAGGAAGTAGCTTGTAAGGCAAATAATAAATGAGGCTAAATTTGACCTTCTCGGCAACCAAGATCTAAACACCTCCAATATTTAATCAGGGGAGTCGATATCTTTGTTTTAAAAAACAAACAAACAAACAAAAAAAACACTGAAAAGGAGTAAATGGGGTTGGGAGTAATGATCTCCCTTCAAAGGAGAACAATCCCAGAGCCCGGAGTCCAGCATATGGTCTCACAGTGGATTATGTGCACGGAGAAAGGGTACTAAACTCACAAGAAGCCTTATTGACTATGCCTACTGCAGCCCGAAAGTTCCATCAGCTTCCAGGGCAGGCTCGGGATCTAGGCACAAACTTGCCAGATAACATTAACGCCCAAGGTGACATCTTTAATGCTGGCCCTGTATTTGCTAAGTCAGTTAATCAATCACCCAATTCGTTTATCTGGGGTTCCTAACTTTTGAGTATCAAATGAAAAAAATTAAAAGTGTGTAACAAGTCCTTAGGGTTTTGGCCAAATAGACTTAAGCTAAATGTGGAAGTGAATTTGTGCGTACCTGTGTTGTATTAAAACACCACACCGGGACCCCTCCTTTAAACTTAGGCCAACAACCTTGTTTTGTTTATTTTAGAAATGCTACAAAATTTATTTGCATAACAAACATATGTAATACATCTGGAGAAATCTTGAAAAGATGGAAAAGGCTTATTAAGAGGTGAAGAGACCCCACCATAGTTGTTGTGTTTTTGTTTTTTTGTTTTTTTTTTTTTAAATAAACCCAATACAGGAGGCTTGGAGGGGGAACAACAACAAAAAAAGCAAATCCTGGAAGCCATTCCAAACAGTTGGGAACTCTTCCTCTTAAAGTAAATCCAAGGGCTCAAAAAATAAATATTCAAGAGCATTAATTTGTTTCGCGATGTGTGCGTGCAAGTAAAACAACAGTCGTAATGTGGAAATTTCAGTCACATTTTGCAACTAATTGGAAGCAGATTAGAATTCCGCCTCGGGGGAACGTTGTCAAACTAGAAGCTGGAGCAAATGAAGAAAGAGGTGAGGGCGTCGCGAAGAGCTGACAGATTTACAGCGCTCAGGGCTATAAACGGGTGCCGGGTGGGAAGGAAGGCGCGCCCCGGGCGGCGCGTCCCCGCCACCCCTATCCCGCCAGCGCGCGCGCGCGCGCACACACACACACACACACACACACACACACACACACACACACACACACACACACACACACACACACACACACACACACACACACACACACACACACACACACACACACACACACACACACACACACACACACACACACACACACACACACACACACACACACACACACACCGGCGCGCGCAGCCACGCCCCCGGGCCCGGGCGCTCCCATCTGCCGCAGTCTTGAACAATAAACCGGTCTTTTCGAGCAAAGCAGTGGTACTGATAAGATAAAAAACCTGCAGCCTGATAAAATGGAGCATGCAAAAAGTCGGCGGACCAGAAGGTTTCTTTCTTTTTTTTTTTTCCTTAAAGTGGGGTGGGGGGGGCGGGGGAAGAAAGCAAGCAGATTGTGGAGGATAATCCAGCAATGGAGTAATGGAAACAGCTGCTCGCTTTCTCCTTCAGTGTCTGGCATCTGCTGCGGCATCATGGAAAGGCTGGTGAAGGATTTGGGCAAGGAATGTAAATGGAGACAAGTGGCCAAATGGAGTTTGATGCGGAAAGGCTCGATTGCTGTTTTTAAATCAGGTTGTTCCCTTTGGGGAGCAGAAGAAAACAATATTACTTAACTCGGATTCCACCTTCAAAGCAGTGTGAAGTTTTGGGAATGTGAATCGCTTTCCAATCAGTTACTGAAGATGGGAAACAGCATAAAGGGGGGAAACCCCTTCGTTTGTCAAAGTGCTGGGCTCACTGGCCAGAGATCTTCACGGAAAAGTGAAACTTAAGTACTTTCCTATACTTCAAAAAAAAAAAAAATTGAACATATATTCTTCCATCACCGCTGCTTGCTTCTAAACTGGCTCGTGGGACAGTTTCTGTTTGTTGTGCCTATTTTCCCCTTGGTTGCAGAGATTCAGTTCTAATTTCATTTCCATCACAAAAGAATTGGCAAGGAACAAAAACACAGAAAACAGAACTGAAGTGCTGCTGTACTAGTCTTAAGCCTATAATAAAGCACAGATTTGATAGCATTATCCATGTACTGCGGTGAACCACACACAAATAAACAGTTCTCCATGAAGAATGAAAACCCAAGGCTTCAAGCCTTCCAATTCAAACATTACTGTTGCTTTTAACATGAGCCATCCATAAAAATCAGCCAAGGAGGTGACAGGAAATCCAAAAGTCATCTGGTCTGGCTTCGCACACTTTGCAAAACAAAAGTGAGGAGATGCTTTCCAACTCATCCTGATGATGTTCTACAAGAAGAATGGGTCAAACTGTAAAATCTAGGCAGAGAAATAAATGGTATTTTTAGGCCAAGTGAATTCCAACACGCAGTGGGTGTAGCAACACACAAAAAAAAGTACAGCCTTCCAGAAAGGGGAAAGCTTGCTAACCTAACTAGGAACAACTCAGACACGACCTTTGAACCTTCAGTGACTAAAGGCGAAAGAATGACAAAAAGGTGTACCTAAAGGAACCAGAGGGCCAGATGTGCTTTTCCTAAGAAACCAAACCAGTTTTCTTTAATCAAAAGGACGAACTGTGACTTCTAGAAGTTTATGAAAGTGTGACCAATTGGAACTTTGTCGTCTGTTGCTAATTGAAGCATATAAAAGAGTCCATTTCTTAAAACATACTACAAACACTTTTTTTTTTAAATTCACTGCCACATGACAAAAACCAGAATCAAGTTGACTGGTGGAAGATCAGTGCAACCAAAGACCATGCTATTATTTCAAACTGTCAGGGGAAGGCAGTAAAATTGCTACCAGGTCTCCTTAAGTTACCCTTCAATAAAAAGAAGCCATCAGGGAAATAAGAGGAAAAGAAAACACATCAAAACCTTAAAAGTCCCTTTAAGTAAAATTATACGTCTGTGGCACCATGCCATCTGCTCTCTGGTTAACATAATAAGCCAATTCCACAACCTAAATATCTGCTTTCTAAAATCATTATATACAACACAAAATATAATCAATACATTTTGAAACTGTAAAAGCTGCATTCATATGGCATTATTGGAATAGGCCTACATGCCCCTGTAGGCACATTTTTCTTACAGTGCTAGCTGACAATGAGGATTCCCAGGAGGCAAAAAAGCTCAGTGGTTGAACTAGAATAGTCACAGTGAAGAATAATCAAACTGAGAAGGAGGGTGTAGGGATGAAAAGGAGAGCAGCTTTGAAAAATTAGCAGTCGTATTTATTAATCACTTCAAACTCATTTGTTTTACCAAAACACCCTTCCCTTTGAGTTCTCTCTTACAGCTATAATACGAATTTTTAAATCTTCATTTAGCTTCATTGTGGAGGGATATCCTTTCTGAATACCAAGTGCGATCCATGGTACTTCAAGGCCCACTGACCTATCAAAACATATTTGCTTTGTGATCATTTCAGTTCTTCAGGCGAAACCCATCATCTCCTTTAATTCACGACCAAAGGTATCTCTAACCAAAATTTAGCACATACGCAGAATTCAGCAAGGGCAGTAATGTGCCAACCCTACCCTCTTGAAGATCCTTTGAGTTCTCAAAAAAAAAAACATTACGAACAGCCCAACTGGGGGTCAACAAGACTATGAACAGTTTAACAACCTTCCATTCAGTTGCAAAAGCTTTGTTCCGATTGCCAAAAACCTTTAGTTTAAAGTAAAAAGAACTTACAACAGACAGCAAGAAGGCACCTGGTGGAACTTCAGTGTGGACAGAGAATTGAGCACGGGAGGGGCCTGGGCACTGGGTGCCCCATTTTTCCTGCAGCTGAGTGGAACATAAAATCAATGATGACACTTACTTTAAAATAAAGCCCACACCAACTAGATACTTCCAGTCTACTCCCAATCCAACATCTATTTATGCAATTATAACATACTGCTAAAAAAGAGACAACAGACCCAAAATGGAGTCACTTATGCCAAGCCCCACATCAGCAAAAAAACACTGCATCATCTAACTGCAGTTTTAGCCTCTTCCAGGAATGTAATCTTTAACTAGGTGATCTGGGATTACCTGATCGGCGCCAAGTGAGAAAATCTGTCTAGGAGACCCCTTCTGTCCCCCACGGGAAGGCAACCCTGCCTGAAACAAGGCCCTGTGTTAATAATAAAGGTCCTTTTCCTGCGACCTTTCTGCCTTTAAAAACCTTTCCTTTTCTATGGCTCTCCAGAGCTCCTTTCCATTTTCTAGACAGGATGCTGCCCGATTCACAAATCCTTCAATAAAGCTAATTTGATTTCGAAAGTGACTCAGCTGCGTTTTGCTGTTTCACAGATTCGGTGGCAGTAGCAACATCGGAAGGAGACTTCCAAGGTCACTGGGGACGAGGAAGGAGAAAGGCAGGCATGGTATCCGAGAAAACTTTTGAGTTGTGTTTCTCACCATTTCCAAGGGGAGGGCTGTGAATGAGTTCCTCTCGGTTCTGAGGTCCACTCTCTTGGCACAGAGCTTTTGATCTAACTAGCTTCCACGGTTCCTCATTTGACTGGAATCCCTCCCCAGATTCTCTCCCCAGTGCTCCCAGATTCCATACTGGGTAATGCTCATCGTTACTAGACTGAGTCCAGCTTGAAAAAACAGACTGGGCCCAGGACTGGACTGGGTCTGATTTAAGCTGGACTTTGCCTGACTTAAGCTGTCCTGGGTCCAGCGAAAGGCCTTGGGTGAATAAAATTTTGTTTTAAGTAAAAGCTATATTGTTCATGGGAATCTTGAAAGACCAAAAAAACAAAAACGAAACACAAAAAGCCAGAAAACCGATGGCATGGGTCAAGCACTTAAAAGCTGTTACAGTGCTCACCACCTAACTCAGAGACTTCCATGTTAGGGTAAGTTGATGGAAGAGGGTAAGATTGACACTAGGTCACCTGCCAACCTCAAGAAAATTTCCATGCAACAAGGTACAGTGTAAAACACCACACGATCTCCCACCCAGTGACACATCCCTCTTAGGTATTCGTTTGGCTCTAAAGACAACCAAAGACTTATCAAAAACAAAAACAAAAACTCAAAACCCAAAGAGTTATGTGCACCACCTTCTGGAATACCTACTTATTTGGTGTCTAAGAACTATGGTCCCAGAAGCTATAGATCAATTAAAAAAAAAAAATGGCAAAAACCTTACTGAGCTTGTTTTCTGTCCTAAGAACTTGGCTAGGTAACTATAAGGTTTGGGGGCTCCAAAATATGGCCAGACACAAATGTGGGTTAAACTCCATTTGTGGCTAGGGTCCTACCCAACTGCTGCCAACCCTCAGGGGACTTAAAATGACCATTATCAGAATGCTCCAATTAGATAAGATAATTGAAGAAGTGGGCTTAAAAAGCAAGTATTCCCAAATCAAACAGAATGGGTTACCTAGTTTAAGCCTCTGAAGTCCTCAAAATTCCAAAATAGCTAGGTTGAAAGATTCACTGTAATGGGTCAATGAAAAATTAAAAAAGTACAAACGGTACCTAAAACAAAAAACTTGAAGCTTGGGGCACCTGGGTGGCTCAGTCGGTTAAGCTTCTGCCTTTGGCTCAGGTCATGATCCCAGGTCCTGGGATCGAGCCCCTCATCAGGCTCCCTGCTGGGCAGGAAGCCGGCTTCTCCCTCTGCCACTCCCCCTGCTTGTGTTCCTGCTCTCGCTAGCTCCCTCTCTGTCAAATAAATAAATAAAATCTTTAAAAGAAAAAAACAAACTTGAAGCCAGACGTAACTCCCACTGCTCTCCTCCACCCTTTGAGTACCCAATCTATTGATCCTTTATCTAAATCCACTTTTCACTCTGAAAAGACTAGTAAACAGTTTTAAAATAAGACCGCCAAGGCTCCAGGTAATCCTGTTCAGGTATCTTTCACTCTTGGCAAAAGGCCAAACTAAGGGCCATAGTTTCAAAATGTCCTAAATCCAAGGGGACCGCCTCAAAAGTTTCTGTAGATAATCTTCTAAGATTAATGAATTAAAAAAAGGCAGAAAATAGAATGATGTCATAACAGATGAACACTTTGAAAAGACTATGGAACATGACAGTAAACCAAATCTGCCAAATTGTCTTACAGACAACCTCTTATCTACTCTTGGAGGACACCATATGGGCTCAGGAATTTTCTGGTTGTCTGCTGTGTTATTCCCTTTATAAGCCAAGGGGAAACAAAAATTAAAATTAATGAAGAGCCGTGCCAAATTCTGGTGCATGCTTTAAACCCGACTAAAGCCTACAGACGGGATCCTGGAAAAACTAGCAAAAGCCAGCTAAGATGAAAATTCTTACCAGAGTCAGCTCTCCCAAATCTCTTTGGCACCCAGTAGAGAGAGAATAAAATATCTTTTGCACCCTCTTTGGGGACACCTCTTGTGTCCAAGGGGGTGTTCAAGATTGCCAGAAATATTTACTGTTTGTCCCAGGTGAAAACTGACAAAGTATTTTATAGGATTTTTTTTTATTTTTTATTGTTATGTTAATCACCATATATTACATCATTAGTTTTTGATGTAGTGTTCCATGATTCATTGTTTGTGCATAACACCCAGTGCTCCATGCAGAATGTGCCCTCTTTAATACCCATCACCAGGCTAACCCATCCCCCCACCCCCCTCCCCTCTAGAACCCTCAGTTTGTTTTTCAGAACCATCATCTCTCATGGTTCGTCTCCCCCTCTGACTTACTCCCCTTCATTCTTCCCCTCCTGCTATCTTCTTCTTTTTCTTTTTTCTTAACATATGTTGCATTATTTGTTTCAGAAGTACAAATCTGTGATTCAACAGTCTCACACAATTCACAGCGCTCACCATAGCACATACCCTACCCAATGTCTATCACCCAGCCACCCCATCCCTCTCACCCCCCACCACTCCAGCAACACTCAGTTTGTTTAAAGTATTTTATAGGATTTTTTTTTCAGTAGATGGCCAAATTGGATGCTATTATTCAGAGCATGATAGGATGTTTTTAAGCCTTCTCCTCTGAACTAAAATAAAACTGTACCCAGAGGGAAAAAATAGCCTTCTAAAGTCTTTGCAGAAGGATTCCTAAAACTCTTAAAAAATATAAAAACCCCAATTCTTTTTTCAAGTTCATGTGATCTAAAATAATCTTTTCTAACGACTTGATTGAGGTTGTTGGCTTAATTAACATGGGCACGTCTTCAGAGTTATCAACATTGAATATAATGCAGATGTACAAGTTTTTCTTCTACCTGGGTTTACTAATCAAGTAAGTTCATGTTATCTCTGCTACTTGGGGTGATGGGACGATGACTGACTTTGTCTCATATCTAATGAAATTTTCATAGGTAATTGAATGTAATTGTTAGGAACAAATGATTTAAATAGATGCAAAGGAGATAACGTTTCTCTGTCAACTTCTCAGCAACCTGTCTCCAAACTTTTTTGGCTACTTGAAACAAACTTCTGCTAAGTCAAGTTAAATGACAAATTAAGTCAAGGCCACTGAATAAGTATCTAGATCATCTCCCAACAAAACAAAACACAGACACATTAGTCAAAATAGGTTTATCCACTTTGGGCTTCTTTTAGAGAGGAACTAAAGATATTTGGCTCCAATAGTAAACGTGCTTTGTGCCACAATGAATTTACTATGAGGAAACATTTATTTCTAGAAATTCTGATAGGTATTTATAAACTTGCCAAGCCACAGAATGCTACAGTAACAGTGCACGATTGTTTACTTCTTAATTTTCATGAGAAGGTAAAGTTTTTAAGGGCTGAAAATTCTAATGTATGTAATTAAAGCTACTAGAAACAATAATGGAAACATCTCTGTATGCAAAGAAAGTAGGATGTGGTTAAAAAAAAGGGGGGAGGGTGCCTGGGTGGCTCAGTCATTAAGCATCTGGTCCGCCTTCGGCTCAGGTCATGATCCCTGCGTCCTGGCATGGAGCCCCGCATCAGGAGCCTGCTTCTCCCTCTCCCACTCCCCCTGCCTGTGTTCCCTCTTTAGTTGTCTCTGTCTCTGTCAAATAAACAAAAGCAAAAAAAAAAGGTAGAAGAAATGGAGATGCATTTTGTTGACAGAAAAGTGCTTTTGTCCTAAAGCGAGGGTGGCTATTTCAGGATGAAAAAGGAAAAACAGATGACAATATCTGAATGGAAAAAAGAAAGTTCATGAAATAAAAAATTGGGGGAAAAGAATGTTATGCATGATCAAGCTGAGTAAGATTAAAATTTGTTAGAAGCATTTTACAAATAAGCTCTAATGTCGGTAGTATATTTATATAGAACTAAACCTCAATTATTTCTTTCATCTGCTGAGTTTTCTTAGATTATTGGACTGTAAGACATTGTACAACCATTTAACTTTCTGTATTTGCCTGTAAAGTCTTTATTTTACTTATTTTTTAAGTGAGCTCTATGCCCAACGTGAGGCTTGGAACTCCAGACCCTGAGATCAAGAGTCACATGATCTACTGACTGAGCCAGCCAGGCGCCCCTAACCTGTGAACTCTTTATCGGCCCCTGTGGTTAAATAGATGTTTAACCACATTGTTTCACAGTGACCTAAAATCTTATTTGACCAATACTTTAAAACCTTCAACATTTTTGACAAACTTCCCAAAATTAAATCCTAAATGAAGTCTTTTTGACTAAGAACTAAAACTTTGAGATTTTTCAGAGGGTCCCCACACTATCTGAAAAGATTCGTCTTCTCTCCTTGTGCTATGCTGAATTACATGGGAAGCACCGTCAAAAAATAATACTAACACTTCTTTTTTTCCCCTTCCCCCCAACCAAAACCAAGACTTCTTTATGTTGTTAAACTGTATAAAATTCACTTCTTTTTTCCCCCTTCCCCCCTGCAACCAAAACCAAGACTTCTTTATGTTGGGACGCCTGGGTGGCTCAGTTGGTTAAGCGACTGCCTTCGGCTCAGGTCATGATCCTGGAGTCCCGGGATCGAGTCCCACATCGGGCTCCCTGCTCAGCAGGGAGTCTGCTTCTCCCTCTGACCCTCTTCCCTCTCATGCTCTCTCTCTCATTCTCTCTCTCTCAAATAAATAAATAAAATCTTTTAAAAAAAAAGACTTCTTTATGTTGTTAAACTGTATAAAATTCCTAAAGTCCAATATGTCCTGGTATAATAATATTGTCATAATTCCAGGTATCATCTTAAAACATCTGTGACAGAAATAACCAAATTTCCTTGTCAATTCCCTTATCATGAGCTCTCATCTGATCTTTAACAATGGACATTTTTTAAGTCTTTTCACTTTCAGACAGTTATTGTTTCACCCAGATGTTTTCACAAACATGTTCCTACAAAGGTACGTCCTCTTCAAGGCTTCAAAATAAGGACTCTGGCAAACACAGGTTTCTGATACCTTTAAGATCATAAAAGTGAACCAGTTAAGAATTTCCAGAACTAATGGAAAATGTGGATTCAAGCAGAACAAAAATTAATAACATGGGACTGAATGAACTGAGGAGGAGGATTATAATTTTTATGATGTCTTATGTGAAATATCACTAGTTCTTCAATGTTATTTTTCCAGATTTGAGGAAACCTTTTCCCTTAAGCTATTTATGACTTACAATAATTTGGTGTAGTATACCAAAGATGAAACAGTTCCTTTTTTTCTCTGATGTCTTCAGAATTTGGAAACTCTTGAGTATCCTTTTTATGCCAAAATAGTTATTTACATAAATTCAATGAGAATCCATTCTCTTTGTAACAGGACACAACTGGAAACACTGGTAATATTACCAAGACTGTTACTGGAACTTTGTAATTGAGAGAAATGTGCATAGACCCAGGACCAGAGTGTTTTTTAAAAACTGAGGTTGACTTTATGGAGCCAATAAAGCCCCTTGGAAAAACTGGCATGCTACCTTGCTTACAAGGCTCCAGCAAAGCAGGCTTAAAAAGAGCATTTTTGGTCAATCACTATTCTTGCTGCACTTATGCAAATAATCAGGCCAAGTTTAAAGCAAACAAATTACTTTTACTATGACTGTTTCGGGTACAAAAGGGAAATAACTGTAGAGAGAAAAAAAACGTTTGCATTTATCTCTATATTAGATTTATCTCTATATTAGATTCTAATCCTATTAATTGCCTTGGAGATTTTGTTATTTACCTGTAACTGGACTGGGCCCTGAATTCCTCTGGTTCCTTAAAATATCTGGCTACAACTCCAACTAGTGTTTCCAATTTTCTCCCAACCCTACTGATTTGGAATCCCTAAGAACAAAGAGTGCCCATCAGTATCCTCAGAAGGATATATGAGGTTCCCCTCCCTACCTGGGTGGCAGCCAAACCTCAGAGACTTGAACCTCGGTAACACAATGTTATCTCATAGCTGAAGAAGTCTCGACCTGACAGGTCCTCTACTCCAGCTGCAAACCTCAAAATCAAATTGACTAGGAAGACAAGTAGCCAATATTGAGGTTCACTGCTTCTTTCTAAGATGTGGGACAAAGACTTCATACTTTAAACCTAAAATTTTCTTCTTCTCTTTCCTTCCTTTACTCTGGCACTGGCTGGAAAAGATAATACCATCATTCATATCTCCCAGGACACTGCAAAGGAGGGAAATCCACCTCCAAACAACTGTTGGACTTGCCACTATGCTCCTGCCTCAGTTTCTCTCAAACTCAGCCCCTCCCCCATTTTATCCGACTCCCTAACCATAAGGGTCCGTTTCCACGTCTCTGGTTAATACCCCAAAACTCAGGGAACTCTGCACTCAGGGTGGCTGCAAAGAAAGGATTACAAGTCAAGAGTCACCAGAATAAAACCATCTGTATAGTCTAGAAACCTTTAAATTTTATTGGCCTCCATGGTTGTACCAGGACACTCTCATGATTAAAATTAGCTCCCTTTGGCAGGTCTCGATTTCCAGGGTTAGGAATAAACATGAGGCTATGATCAGGAACCCATCCTTAACTCTTGAAAATATTACAGAACCCACTGCTAATGCAAAAGCTGTCCCCAAAACATCCGAGACTCTCTGGCCAAAGTTATTCTTGATAAGAGGACAGCCCTTGCTTATCTCTTAGCTGAACAAGGAGGTGTCTATGCTGTAACCAACGCCACCTGCTGCACCTGGATAAAACTTTTCTCAGGAAGTTGAAAATCAGTTACTGAAGATCACTGAGCAAGCCACTTAGCTTACAGAGTGACTCCTTTAGCAGAGTCTTTCTCTGACTTACCTAACTTTGATTGGTTTGGGTGTTGGGAGCATGGCTTCAAATGCACTCCAGGCATTGGGAATTATCTTACTTATAATAATCATAGTCATCTCAGAAGCTTTAAAGGCGTGTTCGCAACCGCTATCCACCAGCAAATGAGTTCCCTAAGACTGAAGCGCCAGAAAAGGAAGGAAGAAAATGACCAACTAAAAACCGGTGAGCCTGAGGTCATGACCTGTGAATCCCACTGGAAGGATCAAGAACTGGAAGAACTTCAGAGGGTCCGTGGGGAGTGGTGCTCATGCTTTAAAGTTTGATCACATCTCTCAGTTCAGCTAAGTCTGATCAAAGGGGGGAACTGTTAAAAACAAAAACAAACAAACAAAAAACAACTGGCTCAAAATGGAGTCACTCGTGCTAACTCCTTGTCAGTAAACCAAGACTTAAAACTAACTGCAGTTTCAGCCTCTCCCAGGAATGTAGCCTTTAACCCGTCATTATGGGATTACCTGGTCAGCACTAGTCAGAAAACCAAAAGGTCCCTTCCAGCCTCCTTAGGAAGGTGCTCTGCTAATAAACTTCCTTCTCCAGCCCCCTCTCCACCTTTCAAAACCTCTCCTCTTTCCTACAGCTCTTCAGAGCTCCTTTCTACTTCCTAGATGAGATGTGCTCCATTCATGAATCCTTGATTAAAGCCAATTTGATCTCTTAATTTACTCAGCTGAATTTAGCTGTTGAATAATGATCCACACACCTAAGAAACACGAGTTACAGGGCACCGACGTGATCCATATATTAGCCTCTAATGACGACCAACGTCATTCCTGAGGCAAAGTTTTCACCTGTTCTCTTGCCCATCTCTAAGCTGTACAGATTAAGAGAGTATGATTTACTGGTCAACAATCCTAGGGAAGAAGGGTGATTTCCACTGTGATATTGCTAGAGATTGCCCAGTATTTCCTTAGTTTCTGGCTTCCATGTTCTAGAACAATGCTCTACAAGTAACTTAGGAATAAACTGTTTAGTATTCAAGCAAAACCCTTGATGTTCAGATCACTGGCAAGTTCAGAGTGCTGGCAATCAAAACTATGTTGGGCTACAGTAATTACTATGAAAAACTTTTCAGCGCTTAATATTAAAGAATAGAATAACATGATCCTTCCACCTTTTCTACACCTCTAGAGTGTGTTCAACATGGCAATTATCTCCGTTCAAGAAGCAGAGTTTAAAATGCACTGAAACTCAATTATACCCATGACTTTTTAAACGTAACACTTCAAAAGGCAGGTTTCATCACATTCAAATCGCTGAACAAAATCTTTTCCCCAACTTATAAAAAATAGATTTTTATCCCTCTCCCACGAGACCCCTTCATGTATAAAAACGATTGCTTTTTAGCTCCTGGACCCACTTTATTTTTTGCTTCATTAAAACAGAGGGAGGACGGAGCCACGATGAAAGACAAAGAGAGATTCCCATCTGATAAAGCCAGTTCCAAGGGCGGCTCTCCCAGACGTCCTGGGACGCCCAGCCTAGAACTGCCACCATTTAAAAAAAAAACCAGATCACACACTTGTTAACAAAAAACACATTACTTTGCGACTTTTAAAAATGCAAAGGAACTAGGAGTAGTAGATTTATGATTTAAGTGCTTGTGGCTAAAATAGGTTTCCAATTATCAAGGGCCTCTTAGGAAGAGCAAGAATGCATTATGTGTTAATGACCACAACCAGGGGTCCCTTCTTGACTCTTTTGTCAGAACCCGAACAGATCTTCCCCGCAGCTTCACCATTAACATGTCTGTTTCCTGTCAGCCCACTCAGAGATACTGTCATTTATCTCAGGAGGCACAAGCCCAGTCATTAGCTTCTATAAAAGACCTCAAACAAAGGCCGGATACTGTTTCACCCAGGGCTCTCACTAAACCCAGAACCAAGCTTAGTGTCTAAAAAGTCAAGGACTCAAAAGTTATCATCGTGAAGAGAATATTTTCCTCATTATCAACCATCCTAGATGCAGCTCTGAAGGAGAGCGAGAGCTACGGAGGGTCAACACCAGTCCAATGTGCTATCACGTACAATTAGATTACCCGATAAACGCTGACCAGAGTTAGCCTGGGAGAGCCTTCAGGTACCTACTAAATAGTGTGGTCTTTGAAGAACTGACCCCTCATTGTGATTGCCTGCAGGAACTGAATAACCATTATAAAGTGCTCAATGGCTGGGCTTCTGGAAATCTTTTAAAGAAAAGTGGAACTGGTTAAAATAAATGTAGGAACATGTGTTTTCACAGTGTTGCTCATATTACTGCAATTTCAAGTTTCTATGAAGTACCAGGTGAACTTTTTTAAATTAAAAAAACACACACACGCACAGACACAGTCAAAATTGAAGCAAATCTCAGCCATTCAATCCTTGTTTTTCAAGCTGAAAACGAAGAACAGATGGTACTTTCCATGTTGTTTGAATCTGGTTATTGAACACCTCTGTGGTTAGGGAGATTTCTGCTTAGCACTTTCGGCATACATTTCATTTACTAACTATAAAATGCTGCTTAGGAAAAATAAGTCTTTATAACACTCTAATTAAAACCATCTTGCAGTCAAGCAATTTCACTTGAAGAGCATTCTTAACCTGGTGACATTTGGACAATGACTCCGCACCCCACTCCCTTTTTTTTTCCAGACTATTTGCAAAGTTATTAAAAGTTGTTAAACATTACTCATCTCCTTTTAGCATAATCTTGATCGTGTGTGTGTGTGTGTGTGTGTGTGTGTGTGTGTTGTTTTTGTTTTTGTTTTCATCTCTCCAGCACACCCGCTACATTTCAAATACTATGCTCAGGACTCAGCGATACGCCTGGGCACACAAATCCTCCCAAGTTCCTTGGGTTCTCACAGAAAACTTGATCAGGGAAAGGATGGCCTCTGCATCCACCTCAAAAAGCCCTGTCACCCTCCCAGGCAGCTTATTGAAAAGTAAGGAGCGGGATCAACGCTGATTGGGAGCCAGCCTTAGTTACCAACGTTTTTAACCGCTAAATCCCTTATGTAGCTTTCAAAACAGTTTGCTGTCCAACAACAATGGACTTTGTTCTTTAATTATAGCAAGTGACCTTTCTGCCCTTTTATTTCACAGTAGATAAACTGCACTCTCTAAGCAGAATTTGTAGGGGACACCAGACGGGGGGGGGGCGGCGCGGAGAGGGGGAGGCAGGCATATTGTCCACAAAACTCATTAATCAAAATATGTTCTTAAACAGCTCACACTCACTTAGAAAATGTGGCAGAATTCCCTAGTGAAGTGTAAAAGGCTTCTCCAAGAGAATAAAATAAAATGAATGATATCCCTTATAGACAGGTCCATTTGTAGACACCACCTTTAGGCTGTTAAGGCCTGGCTTAATGAAAGCAATATGATAGCAGGGAAGTAATTCTCTTTCCTGAATATGTCCTGAGTAGTCAGAACCCTGAGACCCAACTGTAAGCCCTCCTGTGCCTTTCATGTCTATTTAAGTATTAGGTGTTTTTAAGAATTCTCCTATGTAGTTGAGAATTTTCCGGCGATCAAATAAAACCACGTACCCTATTTAGCCTGGCCCGAGTGCCTGTGTCTGCTAAGTCAAAACTGTAAGACATTAAGGAGGGCCTCCATACAGGCTATTATGCTTTAAAAAGAAAGGAGGGGGAAGGTGGAGAAGCAGGTTTTTAACAACCCGAAGCCAACCCGTCAAATCTCCTTATTCAGACATGTCACTGGTGGCTTAACCACAAAATGGGCTACAGAAATATAGCTCAAACATCTTAGAATTATGGCATGTTTTGATTTTGTTCACGTATTAAGGGAGTGGCGACTTTTACAACATACTTGTGGTTTCCACATAAAGGAGTAGAACACTCACTGATTTAATTAGGTTTCATAAGGTCCAATTTATCATGTTTTACATGACTTTGTGTAGTGTAGAAACAGAATAAACAGACCAAAAATAGACATTTAAGCATGCTGTGAAAATTAACCGGTGACAGCAAGTCTTATGAATCTCCCGTGAAACCTCTCAACGGGGGGGGGGGGGGGGGACCCAGAAGAAAAGGGCACACACATCCACCCCCCCACCTTGGGTTTTCACATTTGGGCCCCTCACGAGCCACATCTGATTGCTGAAAATTAATCATCTTCACTTTTGAGACACTTACTCTTCACCGACCCAGAATATCAAGCAAGGCGGAAATTAAAACATTATACAAAACGTCAAAAAAAAACCTCTCAAAAGATGCCTCAGTGTGGAGATACTTTACCAGGTAAAGCGCGTCCTGCTTATACCTCCTTAAAAAAGGTAGCCTCCTCTCGTTAGGAAGCAGTCCCTAAATTGAGGTCTCATTTTCCCATCCGTGCATTAGTGGAATTAGAGTGACTTTCCCGGGGTGGCATGTGTGCGAGGGAGTGCCATCTTGGGGTGGCAAAGGAGGTCAGGAGTGGGGGGAGAGGAGGGGCGGGGAGAGGGTGGGGAGGAGAGCCTAAGGAACAGCGTTCCTGAGCCAGCACCCCCCTGCTTGACCGAGAATGGCCAGCGCTGCAGGATTCAAGCCCCTTGGAGCCATCCCTGAAGGGCCCCTGTGCCAACACCAGCGGCTACAGTTGGCGGAGGGCGGTGGGCTGCATCTAAATGCGCTGAGCTCTCTCCTCCCCTCCTCCACCCCGGCCCGGCCCCATCACGACTTGTTTGCTCTTCATTTATGTAATTCGTATTATCACATTTATACTGCTCTGACTGAAGATGAGTTGCATGTATATGAATAATTTAATTCCTCCATTCTTTATCCAGTTTCCTCTGTGACTGGAAAGTGAAAAGAACACAAAAACTGGAGAACCGACACCAGGCTCTAATCTCAGTTGCCATGACAGCAGCCTTTGAGATACAGAAATGTTCCGATTGCCAGCTAAACAAAATTGTTGAATGTGAACATTTGGCTGGAAGATTAAAAGGCTAAGGGGAATGCAAAAGGGCAGTACCTCCCACATTCCAGGCAGCAGTGAATCCAATCAAATGCTTCTGACTCCTTAACCACAGCCATTGTGAGCACTGGATTAGGGCAATTCATCTAGATAGTTAGAGCAGATTAGAAGTGCAATTTGAAGACTATTGGCAACAAAAGCAAATGCCCTACTGTACTAAGTAATAAGAAGATTTCAGAATGCCTTTTAGCAGAAATTGTGTGCAACTACACCATGAAATGTAAGAATCGAAACCTGGGATTTTTTAAAAATGCATTTCAATTTGTCAGTGTAAAAAGCTGTCTGACCCAAGGTATATGAATAAAAGAAGCGTCCGGAGGCTTTTGGTGATTTTGGCATCATCCACACTTTAATGGACCTTCCACAACCTCTTAAAACCAGAAAATCAGAACTTTCTTCCTGCGCTCCCACTTAAATCTTGAACCCACGAATGCGAAAATGGAAAGGTCTGAAGAGAGAGCAGTGAATAACTGGCCACAGAAATAATCACCCAAAGCCATCTGACAGTTCTGATCAAGTTAGACATTGGGGGGGGGGAAATCAAAGTATTTGATAAGCAGATTTCCAAACAACCATGCCATAAACCACAGGATGAGTTTTGCTTCTGCGAAGCACAACCTGCAGGATTAATCTAAAGGCTGATTTCATAAAAACATGACTCACACCCCCAGCTCACTCCCAAAGTGCCGGGTGGACAGAGCCCCTTCCATCCTGGGACACTATTCAACGCAGGACCGTCACCAGACCAGTAAGTCACAGGCCTCCAGCCCCAAATGGCACAGCCCCCAAGGGGCACTTTTTCAAAGGCAGTCTCTAACTAGACCTTGAGACAATGACAGCGATGGCAGGAAGGGTCCACGTTGCTTAAATTGAGGATCCCCCATTACTCAAACGCCACCCAAGATTCTCGTCCCCTCTAGCTGTTGCCCCATCTCAGGAACCCCAATCAGCCCAGTGTCTTTCACTTTTCTTACCAACCTCTTCATTCCCTAGGCAAGCTAGAAATTCAAGTGATAACATCCTGAAATCTCCAGCTAAGAACCGGGTGAGGGAACCAGGGTAGAGAGTCCTAGAAACCACCCAAACCATTCCAGTCTTTCCACGCAGTTAGGAAACCAATGACCCCAGGACGCCAAGGCTGGGGTTTAAATTCAGGACCTGTAAGAGGAACCCACCCATCCAAGGAGGATACCCTTTGACAGAACTATTTGTTGGAGAAAGTCCCGAAAAAAGAAACAGGTTGAAGGAAGAGGGTAAATGAGAATCCTCGACCTAACCTCTTCCAGGGAGGGAACGTGAACCCCGCAGCTAAGGACACATTACCAGAAATACTAGGGCGGGCATATTAAAACCTAAGACAGCTCTCCTTAGGCGAGAAACCAGGACATGAGTCAAGCAGGTACATGAGCAGGTCTGCTATTAAAAGCACACCACCACCGGCCGACTGGCCAGGAGCCCCGGGGCAGGGCAAAAGGCCCTTGGAACACCCAGGCCCTCCCACCTGGGGACCCCAGACACTGAGCACGGCCCCTGGCCGCCGCAACAGCAGAAGCAAGAGCTAAAAGCAGTGCACCCAACTCAGCTCCCCCATTCCAAATTTCCACGGAAAGGATGCACACAACAGAAACCTCACAAAGAACCAGGAAGCACGAAGAAGTGTGAGGCACACAGAGGCACACCCCCCCCTCCCAAACAACACACACCCACACAGATGCACACAAAGAGGAAAGTGGGAAATCTAGGAAGGCGACTTGATCCTACCTTCTCGGTTTTCAGTTTCTTGATTCGCCTGTGGCTCTCCTCCTCCTCCTCTTCCTTCTTTACCAACATAGAGTTTCCCATGAGCCCTGAATCCGGGGCACTTTTGCTAACTTCCCCAGCAGCCGCGACGCTGCCACTCCCAGTGCCCCCGCAGTGGAAGGGGCTCGCGCCACCTCCATTGCTCTTGGCCCCAAAGCCATAGAGGTGCCCCCCGGAAGGGGCCTGGCTGCCACTGCCATTCTGGTGGCCCTGAAGCAGGTCGTGCTTGTCCTTCCTGGATTTCCCCGCATCCTTATCCCGCTTGGCGCCTCGGCTGCTCTGGCTTTTACCTGGCTTCTCCTCTTTGCTTTTCCCACAGGAGGCCGCCCCCGCGGTGGCAGCGGAGGGCCCCGTGCCCGGACTGCTGCCGTTGGGGTTGCCGCCGCCGCCGCCGCCGCCGCCGCTCACACTTTGACCCAGCGCTGAATTCATGCCAGTGGCCTCTCCAGGGCGCCCTTGGACTTCCTGCCTCTTGCCAGTGCCGCTGATCTCGGGAATCCCATACAAGGCAGCCGAAGGCAGAGATTTATTAGCATCCTTAGAAGTTTTACTCCTTTTCACTTTTGATTTGCTGGTCTCTTTGTGTGAATTCCCCTGGGGAGCAGAGGGCTGAACAGAAGCAAATTTTAGGCCATCAGCTAAGGCGGCCGTAGCACCGGCCCCACTGGAGGCCAGACCTCCACAATCCTTCGAGTTGCAGCTGCTAGTGGTGTTGGTGGAATTATTCATCTCAAATTTCTGTCTGTCCTTCTCCAAATCAGCGTCCAAATCAATTATTAAATTTCCAACCCCGATTTCCCAATCATCACCACTGTCATAAGTATCAACCGTATTTGGATCCACACCTTTTCCTGCAGTAGAAATGTTCACTGACATCCTGAAGATGAGCTCTCTAGAATAAAAATCCGATGAACTTTCCTTTGGAGATGAGGGGACATTCGTTTAGCTCCGCTGGGCTTTCTCTTAAAAAAAAAAAAAAAAATCTTCTAATCTTCCTCTTCTTTTTCCTGCCCCAGGAATGTGTCCAGAGATTTTACACCCTTCAGTCCAGGTCCACCTTTTCCTGTGAAGGGGGGGAAAAGTCGAATATTTCTTGTCTGGGTGTTACCAGAATAAAAAACGATTAATACTGGGGAGTCAGTAAGGGGTACAGGGAAGGATGGACAGCAAGGTGGCTCATATATTGTCTCCACAGTCGGGTTTAAAGGAAAATAACCAAACCCAAAAAACTTACCCACGACAGTGAGCATCTTAACAGTAGCTTTAAAAAAAAAAAAAAAATTCCCTTTATCAACAGCATAAGGATAAGCACTTTTTTAAAAAGGCATTAAGATATCTTAAAGATCTGTGTCAAGTCCAGGAAGATTAAAAAAAAAGTTAGGATTTTTTTTTTCCTCATACATGTGATATCTCAACCCCAGAAACACAGCCTAAACACTCAGACAAGAGGGAGGAACACAGCTTTAAACATCCCCAAACATGTCCTAGATCGTGCAGTTTCAAAGACCAGACCCTGGAAGTTCTCTGGGGCTAGTTTCAGAATGATGTTTCTAAATTTTCCTTATTTCTAATTTTATTACTTCTTTTTACAAATCGTCTGGGCAATCTGTTTTTTGTTCCCAGTAAGGAACAGGAAAAACAACGATAACCACCCCCCCCAAACACATACTCTCTCTTCCCCAACAGTTTATACCATTTTATTTTTGAAAGACACACACAAATGTCTTTAAGAGCGTTTTTCTATAAAAACGACAGTGCTAAAATAAAAGGCTGAATACCTGCCTTTTGAGGGGAAAAAAATTACATATAAACAATTCTACCATATTCCTAGGTCACAGACTTGCTCAATTTGTTAAATATGGTGCTACTGACTGGACGGGGAAACTGATTAAGACATGCACTTTAAGTAGTCTGCGCCAAGGTGGCCTCAATGACCGCAAATGAGTGTGTGTTTGACAAAGATCAGTTAAAACGGTTTTTAAAGGGATCAGCCCCTTTTAACAGTTGTCGAGAAAAATAAATAAATATACATACACACACACACACACACACACACACACACACACACACACAGACATTGCTTACCTTTAATCCTTTATCATTTTTTAATTAGGCCAGCAAATCAAAATGCCTTTCCCACTCCACTCGGCAAACAAGCCTGTGCCTCATTTTACTTAAACACCAAATGATCAAGAAGGAAGAAACCAAATAACACATCTCAGCCAGAATAATCACTCGATAACATTATTCCACCTCCCCACCCCCCTTTTGGCAAGCGGATCAGGAGTCCTTTTCTCCTTAAAAAAATGTGTCACTGTACAGCTGGAAGATAATGTTTCACATTCACAACAGAAGTACCAAAGGTTTTTTTTCCTCTTAACAAGCATCGAGAATAATAGGTTTAAAAAAAGAGAGAGAGAGAGAGAGCTTAGAGAAAAAAGTTTTCCCAACTTCTCATTCCGCCTTCAGTTCCAGACTTCAGAGTCACCGTGATCAGTAAGTAATGATCCCATGTAGCAAACCTACAGGCGTCCGCTAGTAACAAGACAGAATGTGCTAACATCGGGATAAATTAGTGAAAGGGAAGAAAGAATAAGAAGAAACGACTGAAAATCTGGGCTGGATTCCGCCTGTTAGTCGGGAAGTGGCATTTTTCCGCCCGTCCTGACAGATTTGATTTCTTGAACTAACTTAAGAGGAAAGGAGGGGGAAGGCGAGGGGGGAGGGGGAGAGGAAAGGAGGGGGAGGGGGAGGAAGAAAGGGTAGGATGAGAAGCCCAGCAAGAGGAGAAAAAGAAAGGTGTGGAGGGGGAGGGGAGCAGATGATTCAGTGAGCTGATAAACCAGTTATAACAGCATTCGCTCGGGGCGGGGGGCGGTGGGCGGCGGGGTGAGGGAAATAACGGCGTTCAAAATTGGTTCAGTCTTCGAAACCCAAAGGATGTGCTGTTTTCCTGTTTTATGTTGTTTTAAGAAAAAGGAACCGAGTTCCTAGTATAGTCCCCGGGGGTGGGGGGAGGGGGGAAATCCGCTGTCGCTCAAGCCAATCAGTCATGTGGTAATTCGATAATTAGAGTCAAAAAAAAAAAGATTTTTTTTTTAAGGCGACCTTTTTCGGGACAGTTTTTCCCATTGATAGTCGCAGCAAACGGTGCGTCTCCCTTTTATTTATTTTTCTCTCCTCCTCCCACGCCCACCCCCTCCTGTGTTTAGTCAGATGGCCCCGGAGCTTGGCTTAGTATTTTTAATTAGCTGGCGTTTGGAAGCTAAAAGCAGTAATGAATTGTTGATGGATTGGAAGTGGAGAGTCGCTTTGCTGGAAATGTCGGGGCTGGGAGAGGGGGATGGGCGAGTTAGCAACAACCAACCATCTAAAAGGAGCGATTTTGTTACAGTGCAAGCCTTTCACATCACGTGAGGATCAAGGGCTCAATTGGTTGTCGTGAGAACAAAAATGGTGACAAGCGTATCAAGAAAATACTGATCTGGTCTTTAAAAAAAAGCTGAAGGTCTCTCCCCTCCCCCTGCACACACTCCCCCCCCCCCGCCGCCGCCGCCGCCGCCGCCGCCGCCGCCGCCGCCGCCTCCTCCCCGCGCCCCCACCCCCCTGCGGTGGGCGCAGCTACAAGTTATGAATGTGAAACATTTCTCGCAGATCTAGGCTCTTGGAAGTTCGAAGGAGTGAAACGTAATGAGCACAAGAGCAAAGCAGATGTTTTAAAGAAACACCTTATAAACCTTTCCTCAACTTATCTCCAATTTGTCGGCTTTCCCGAGGGGCCAGGGATGGGGACGCCCAGAAGAGGGGGGGAGGGCACCTCCAAGCTACTTGGGTTTTAGGGACCCCCTCATGTCTTAAACAAAGAAAAACATTTTGCTAGTTCCCAAGCCAGGTCCTGTAATAAACACACCATTGTTACTCTATTTGTGGGTTTGTTTGGGTTGGGTGGGGCTTTTTTTCCCCCCTTAATGGTGTTTTTGCTGCTTTGCTTTTTTAAGGAGGTGGAAAATGGTAATTATAACCATTACATGTAATGGGTGACTATTCCCTTGTTTAATATTAAATTATTGGGCACTAGGATGTGGCAAGAGACAGAAATCGGCTTGTTCTGCCCTTGCCCCCATTTTCCTGGCTCGGTTTGGAAGAGGGTCTTGCCCAGCTAGGATAGGAAAGGGAGGGGGCGAGGTGAACTAGGGAATGGACACTGCAGATCAGTATATGTAACTGTGTCACTTTTATTCTCCTTGGGTTACAGCCCAAAAGGTAATTTACTCTAAGTTACCCCGAGTGCCCAGTCAAGCTTAATTTGTGTGAAGAAGTTACAAATGCTTCACCCTCCACTGAATAAAATTCACCCTTCTTGGGTTGTTGTTCTCAATGCAAAAGCCAAACCCTGTAACTAGTTCCTCATTTTAATGCATAAAACTCGCACATTCCCCTGCATGAAGTCCCCGCTAAGTGCTATATAGAGACACACCACGCAACCGTACTTACGGTCTGTATTGGATCGAGTTGACCTTTTCCTTCTAACTGCATTGAATGTGTTTGGTTGCAGCCGCTTTATTTTGGAAATTATAATCTCTTCAACAAATTTATTATTAAAGAAGATGGACCATCAAATGTCACAGACCGTCCTGTGTATTTTTTATAAAAGCAAAAATTAAAATTAAAAAAAAAGAAAAGAAAAATCCCCCTGGTGCACACACACCACAAGCTTGTTCTGCAACACTGAAATCAGGACTGAAACACAACACACACACAGGGGGAGTGGAGCAAAAGGAGCTCTCAGCCTCTATACCTGAAAGGGACTTTTCTTTGTTCCCATTGCCCTTTCGCATCGGGCCAATCAGAGAGCAGCTTTTATGAAACTGGGCTCTCTCATTGGCTAGCTGCTTTCTCTTGGCTACTGTAGGGGGTTGAGATACACACACGTATAAAACACACTGAGAGCGGGTGGGGGTGCGGTGGGGGGTGGTTGTGGAGACAAAGCGTTTTATTTTCCAACCAGATTGGGGTTGAGGAACCTCCTGCAGTAAGGAAGGGGGGGAAAATGGTGCGCCCGTTTCAATGACTACATCATTCACATAAAACACTTATTTATTAAAACAAATCTCAAACAGGCTGCGAGGAAAGGATGTCGGTAAATACAAGTTTGATTGTGTTATCTTGGGGGAAATAATGTATGTGATCGCTCGGTGGCAGAGGGAAGCCAAATGAGCCACTAGCGTGTAGCGAGGAGAAAAGGGGAGGCTGGCTGTGTGGAAATGACTGAGAGCGGTTTTTGCTCGCTTCCCTTCCTTGTTGCAAGGACTCGGCAGCGCGAACTCCCAAGACTGATTTTCTGTCCTGCAGCTTCTGGCTTTCAACCCTCCCCCACCACTTTGCCCTTCTTCCAATTTTTTTTTTTTTCACCCCCGTTGTCTCTCTTTTTACTCCCTGATTAAATAAGAAAAATCGATCCGGGGGTAAAGGCGGTGGTGGGGAAACAAGTAACCCTTTTGTTTCCAGTCTTCTGGTCTACAAGCACTGAAGTGTGAACACTGGCAACCATTTAACCACCACTACGGGAACAGTTCTTCCCTGGAATTTGTAACAAATCTTTTCCACCTGGTCCTAGGCTGCTCCAAAAAATAAATAAATAAATAAAAAATAAAAGAACGTCCCAGCCAACCATATTTCACACCTCGGTCCAGCCTCATTTTTTACAAAATCGATTTGTGGGAGATAAATACACTAGAAAGATTAACCCGTTGAACAGTCCCAGTGAGCATTTTTAAACAGAAAGGTTGTCAGAGTTCCCCATCCCCCCAAATCTTTAACCCTATCTTAGGGAAGAGGGGGGTGGTCAAAGTCTTCTATGACTGCTACACGGCTCAATCCACCAGGAATACGGAAACGTTTTAGAGTTTATTATAGGACGAATGCCAACAACCAAGTTAATGGGACTCTGAGGTCGCAGGATAAGACGTTATATAAAATAACAAGTATTGTAACAGCTAATATACTTAAAGTACTGTATTTATCTATATTAAGCCTTTAAAACACTTTTATTTTTAATTTTTCACTGTTATTTGCCATTCCTTTTAGGAGCTACAATGTGGAGATTTTAAAATCAAAGTGTGATCTGAGTTTCACTGAAAGCATCATGATCCCAAGCGTTAAAGATCCAGCACTACTGTAATTTCCACCTGACAACTGCAATGTGGGAATGTGTCTTCACTGAGTCAAATGGACATATAAAGTGGATTAGTGCTAGCAAAAGACGGCTTATGATGTAAATATTCAGTGATGACTTTGTGGGTCAATAAAAATATTTATGTCACATGTTTTAAGTAATGTCTATTGACTCTTGTTTGAGCTTTCAATATATCTAGTTCTTAAAAAAAAAAAAGCCTCCAATTAGTTGTTTCACTACCCATGATGAACTCAATATGATGCTGCAAACAGTAATAAACAGCAGTTTCCACCCTTTCCTGAGGTCTATAAACTAGAGGAATGCAATCTAGGATAGTCCTTAGGTCTCCCTAAATAGATCTGTATGCAAATCAATACTGTACATCAACAAATGAAATGGGGCAAATTAGCCACCTGATATTCATGTACCCTCCATTTTAGCTTTGATATTTGTTTTATATTTTTGAATGTACAGAGTTTACAATTTTTTTATGTCCCATTGATAATAACACGGCACCATATGGTGATTTTTTTTTTTTTAAACTTTTCTTCCTTTGGAAGAGTAGTTCCTCAAACCTATAGATCACTCTTGGGCACTCCAGGGTCTCCGAGGTATCCACTCCATTTCAGGCTTTGGAAGACCATGGCTACCCCATATATTATATCGCCTTGGAAAAATCAATTGCCAGCTCTTATAACAACTGGACTTCAAAAAGCGCAGAAAATAAGCTCTGAACTTGGAAAGGGTACAAGCATTCCTCCAACACACTCCCTTGGTAAAAAGCAAATCACACGGCCTGCAGCATAGATTTGAGTATAACTAAAACCAAAGCTCAGGCTTCCTAACACTCAAATAATCTGATCTAACCCTAACATTAACACCTAATCCTAAATCTAAAACTTTTTTGTTAAGGAAGCCCCACTGGCTAAAGATAGAGGCTTCTGCCAAACTCAGTCAACATATTTAACCCAAACCATTTTCCTCCCATTCCAAGAGCGCCACACTCCATTTGCACCCCACCCCCATCGCCTGCCCTCCACATTCTTCCCGAAGATTTGAATAAGCCGGAGTTGTTATGCTGGCTTTGCGTGTGTTTGTTTTGTTTTGTTTGACAAAGGGGGCAATCAAGAGACATCAGAGGGCTATCAGCTAATTGATGAGTGAAACTAAGATAATTAACTACCCGCTTTAGAAAATCAGAGCTATTCCCCTCACAAAATTGGGAGGTTCTCGATTTGGGAGAAGAAAATTTTATCTTTTTCTCTTCTGGGATACCAGGAACACACTGGTCTCCACACTAACATCCACACGCACAAACTGGATAACACTGGTACACTATCGGATAATATGTGCACTTTATAATTTTACATTTTAGTGCCTGTCTCCTCAGAGCTGTGGTAGAGGGGAGGAGCCAGCCAGAAAGGAGTCTAGAAGGAATGAAGGGGATGAAAGCAAGCGAGGGGACAATGTCAAAGGGGCTGTTCAAGAGTGTTACCCTTCTCCAGTCACCATCACCAACAGCCCTGCCGCAGGACATTCTGCACTGATTACAAGGTGACCAGAAGATCCTGACACGAACTTTCCCACCTTTTTTTAAAGGCAAAAGAGCCCAAGGCTGAGGAGGCCAGGGTCTTCAAGCAGTAACACAGAAAAAAACCAAAGTAGTCTGTCTTTGGTACCTCTTGCCTCTGAATGGTGGGATGTGATTAGGGGATCAGAAAAAAATTCTTGAGCTGTTGTTTATTTGGAAGGGAGTATGTACCTGGTCCTCGCTTTTCTAAATCTCTGCCAACGTTGACACTTGAGATGTACTCGGGACCAAGTGCAAAAGTGGAAAGCAAAGTTATAAAAAATAAAACCTACCTGGAAGTGGGCTTAATTTATGGGAAAGGGAACTTAATTTAGACATAATGAGAAACTCTGCGGCTGCCCAAGAAGACTGTGGAAAAAGATTCTTATCTGTTTGAGGTTATTTATGAACAGACCTGCCTCAAGGCAGCGGGCAGGTGACCTGCCCTGGTTTCTAGGGAATGTAGAGTTGGTGATTTAAACACCCACACAAACACTAGAAGGTCTTCACTCTTTTTACCTCTGGGTAACATCCTAGCTTTTCACTTGCAAAAGGTCTTTTATTAGAGAAAACCCTTTCTCTGCCTTTTTATAAATGCTTACTAAACCCAACTCAAGTTTCTGTGGAGTATTTTTAACAATATCCATCTCTAGACAACTGTCACCAAAAAGAGATGAGCAGTATTCTCCGTTAAAGATTTGACGTTTTCGCAATATCCTGAAATACTACCAGACCAAAATAAAGTGACAAGAAGCAGATGTCCAGTGGAGAGAGAGGACCTGTACACAGAAACATTTCAGGTCCTTTCCTGGGGACAAGCGGCAGGGTGGCGTGGGGCGGGGTGGGATGGGGTGGGATTTACAGAGGAAAGACCCTGATGGTGTTCACCCCGCCCCAGAAGACTTGGGGTCATTCTGATACACATTTCGTGAAAATGGACATTTACACATATTGTGTAACACAGCTGTCTTAACTTTTCAGGTCACTTCTATATATTATTAGTTCACCTTCAATTTAAAGTCCTGAGAGTATAACAAAGGGACCCTATGTTGAAGGGAAAGGGATGAATGGCTGTCTTCACAGTTTTGTTGAAACAAACTGAAATGATATAAAGCAAAATTTCCATGCTCTGATTTCAGACTCCAGTGAAGTTTAATAGTAAAGAAATAGAAAGTTAAAGAAGATGTTTCCTTCTGTAGGTGTATATATTTCCCCTGTTCCTTCTTCTCCCAATATTCAAACTTAAAAAAGAAAAAACAGCAAATCTTGTCCCTTTTATGCCCTGCAGTTCTAGAGAAACTAGCAAATATGGCAAAAACAGTGCATTCTTCTAAAGGAAAACATTTGTACACAGCTCACATTGAGAGAACAGCAATGTAGGTCAGTGTTAAGTGTCTGAAATCTTACCTCCGCTTGGCGCAGGCCGTTGCGGTGTGGGGCGAGCTACTATATCTGAACCCGTGCCCAAGCAAGGTTTGCGGATCAGTTAGCAAAGGAAGACAATTTACATCGCATGTAATGAAACCATTTCTGGAAAAGGATTTCTCTTTTATGCCAGCGGAGACTGGGCCCATAAAGAAGATCAAAACACAAGCAACAGTTTTTTTAAAACTACTTATTGGAGATTGCTGTTGCTGGTTTTATTACAATATGTATTTTTCAGATTTAGGTAATAGCCCTGATTTTTCAAATCGACCTCTGTTTAGACACGTTTCACTTTGGGCTGTTTCTTGTCTGCAAAATTACAGTCATTTGCACATTATTACAGTGAGTAGGAGACAGATTGTATTTAGCGTTGGGTGGGGGAAGGGTTATTATGGAAAGTGTTCTGCTACGGTCAGCACATAATTTCAGCCTGAAGAAAATTGCTTCTGAATGGCTGGTCTGTTAGCTAGCCAAGGAATGGTCACTGGGAGAGACTGAAAAATACTTCTGCTTAATCTGCATTATAGAATTATTCTCATTTCCAGAAAGATGGTCTGTGGAAAGAATGATGGTTAAACTCAATGTAAAACCTTGTAGGTGAGATGTGGTCACTGCTCTATTCGAATCGAAAACAACAACTCCAACAAAAGACAATACCACCACACAGGAAAGGGCCAAAAAACGGCCAAGATACAGCCATTCTGTTCTACTGCATCTTTGTCCCTTGCTTCGCTTTCTCAGCTCCCCTTCCTGCCATTTTTAAAAATCTCTAGGACTTAATGACAGTGGGTTTTTAATATGTGTAGAATTTTGTGAGAGTAATACAAAATACATTGGCAAACGTAACGCTACATTTCACACATATATGACTGCAAGAAAAAATGTTCCCAATACAGCTTCTTCTTGGAAACAGTAACAGAATCCCCTTAATCGTGAACGTATTTCATGTACTTTTGGCGCTGGAATTCAAAGATTTCTCCACACTTTACGAAGTACATTCCATTTGTGCGTGTTTCACAGAGCTGACGGACGACTAAAGCAAAGACGCTTATCAGAAATAGTAACCTCTGTCTGATTTTAATTTAAATCAAACCCTGACGCATCTCCTAAGAAGTCTTAATGTATTTGGTTCGAAAAATCAGGAGACCAAAGTTGATTTTAAGAAAAATCGAGAGTACCATTATATTCAGCTCTTTGGCTGCTGAGTATCACTTTTGTTGTGAACAACTGTGCCTCTTTTGTTTTCCAAACAAGCTTTCCTAAAGGATAAATCACTAAAATCGTTTGGAGACCATGCAATAAACAACAGAAAGCCAGAAAGTTGTTTTGCTATTTCCTTCAGCAGAGCATTTCCCACCCATCTTCACAGCTCAGTGGAGCCTCCAGGCCACCAGCCAATCATCATTATGGAAATGTGTTTCTCAGCCTCGTAATTGGCTGACTCCTGGGCCGGGATGTTCAGGTTTCTACAGCTCAACGTACACTGCAAGCCAGCCTGCTCTGTGGACACTCTTCTTCCAAAAATATTTTAATCACTTACTCTTTTCCCTGCTTTTTTCTTTTCTCCTGCTCTTTTCCTTTCCTTTCTCTTCTTCTGTCTTCTTTTCTTCAGCTTCTTCACCTCATCTAGGGAATCACCTTTTATTTTTTTAAAAACACCTTTAAATTGTAATGATCATCCCGAGGAACTGCTAGGAATAGAATTTAAGGTATGAGGACATTTATTCTAATCATATTTTAATGTTTTCTGTTTCTTTGGGTTCTTAACGGTGTTTCCTTGGATTTTAGAGGACTCCCACAAAACTTAAAACAACACATTGTTCTAGCGTATTCTTTAATTTATATATTCTTCTCATTATCTGTCCTGACTAGAAATTTCTCTGAGATTTGTAAAATTTGAAATATTAAATTAAAACACTGTTAATTGAATACTGAAAAGTAGTCCTGTCAGACCATTTTTAAGAGCAAAGGAAACAATGTATTAATAGCTAAGACATTATCTATAATTTTATTTTTTTAAAGATTTTATTTATTTATTTGACAGAGAGAGAGAGAGAGCACAAGCAGGGGGAGCAGCAGAGGGAGAGGGAGAAGCAGGCTCCCCACTGAGCAGGGATCATCGACGCAGGGCTCGATCCCAGGACCCTGGGATCATGACCTGAGCTGAAGGCAGCCGCTTAACCAACTGAGCCACCCAGGCGCCCCATTATCTATAATTTTAAAGTGTTTTAAAATTTTTCATTGTTATCCCCAAAGACCCCCAAATGTCTTAAGGATGCACAATTCTTTCAAACTTAAAAGAGGTTTATAATTCAAAAAACTGAATAATAATGGTCAATATATGTGTGCCTTACCATACATGGTCCAGAAATGCTTCTTAACTTTTCATACATATTAATTCACTTAATCTACGTTCCTAGCAGTGCCAGGTAATATTATCATCAGATGAGATGGTGGGCAGAAATGATAAGCAGATTTCTCACGTATCACAGCCAAATCTTGGTGAAGCCATGACTGAATGTAGAAAGCCTACCCTGAATCTGGATACTTAGAGACTGTTCTGGATGGCCACCAAAATATGGCTTCCACCCATTTTGCTGACTGTGGAAACATTCGCAGGTGGCCGGTGACTTCTCTTCCTAGAAGAATAATGAATTTAAAGAAAAATTCAAAGAAAAGCCCCTGTGGTCATTTTTCTACCAGGGATCGATATTATGCCAAGCAGCAGACATGACACCTAGGACTCAGCATTTTAAAAAAATAAATAACAGTTTCTTGTTATTACTCAACTGAAAAATTTTAAACCTAAAAAAACATTACCATAATGGGTGGCAGAGCGAGGTTAAAAAATGGCATGAGACTGATCATTACTGAAACTGGTGGTACATACACTAAGATCATAATTATTCTTTATGTAATATACACATACATTTGGATGTTTCTGTATTAAAAACCAAAAGGAAAATAAGCTACATCTGGGAGAAGGAAGAAGAGATTCAGAAACAGTTTATCCCTTGGAATATTTTTGGCATGAATCCAGTAGGGTGAAATTGTCTCAAATGACGTTGTTAAGTGTACAAACAAACAGCAGATTATATTTGCTTCCTACCATTTGCTTCCTCAGGTTTTTGTTTATTTGTTTGCTTGTTTTAGGTCCAATTCACTTGCTGGGCCATCTATGGAGAAGATCTGTAATGTTCTGTTTATACATGCACTTAGGAGATGCAGTTCAACACTTTATAACTTTCTTAAACCGTATTTCAATCAAGAAGGAAAATAATCAATCCCATATAGAAATATATTCAACAGAAATTAAGGAATAAAGTTTCAATATTTCACTATAGGCATATTATACATTGGAAGAAAGAAAGAAATGGTAATTTTCGATTTCTACAATGCTTCCCATCTTACTGAAAGAAATAGAATTGTAAAAATTAAACCAATGGTTTAGTCATAGAATTTAACTCTTTAAATCAAATAGCAACATAGAGTGAAAAAAAGTAAATAATATAAGCAACATTGAACAGAATTAGACTAAATGAAGAGAAAAACTGTTTAATCTTTTCACAAAGAAGACTATGACATTGAGATTAAAAAGAGCATTGAAGAAGATGAAATCATGGTAACAGTTCCTATTCTTAACAAATAGGATATAATTCTGTGAAATAATGAGATTATAACACAAGGAGTCACTGATAAAACTGTTACAGAAGAAAATGGATAAATCATTACATATAATGAGATTTAACCATCACCGCGAGAGAAATGATATGTAATTAGAAAAAAGAATAGAATATAAAAAGAAAGCAATGTTTCTATCCATGGTTCCACATTACTAAAAGCCTAGTGATAAAAAAGTATTTTTGGGCCTATTAATAAATTATGGACACAATTATCATTGATTATAATAACAATCGTCTTCTCTAATCCAAATGTGTCCTATCAACCTTTCATTTTTTAACAAACACCTGTACGGCACCCTTATTTCACTATGTGAAAGACACTATGCTATGCATGTTACCAATATAAACTCATTTCCTGTGATGAAGTTTGAGATATTCATTCAAAAAAACCTCTATTGTGTTATACAGGCTCACAGAAGATACAAAAAGGAATAAGACATCATCTCTGCTCTTACAATGCTTCCAGTTTCAAAGCTGAGATAAGACACTTGCCAAACTTGGGGCGCCTGGGTGGCTCAGTTGGTTGAGCGACTGCCTTCGGCTCAGGTCATGATCCTGGAGTCCCGGGATCGAGTCCCGCATCGGGCTCCCTGCTCAGCGGGGAGTCTGCTTCTCCCTCTGACCCTCCCCCATCATGTGCTCTCTCTCTCTCTCTCTCTCTCTCTCTCTCATTCTCGCTCTCTCAAATAAATAAATAAATAAAATCTTTAAAAAAAAAAAAGACACTTGCCAAACTCCAAAAAGGATTTGTGATAAAAAGTACCAATGTATCACTTTGGGGAAGAAGAAAAGCTAACTTCACCTAAGGAACCGGTATAGGTGCCTGGGAAGGAGTAGGGCCAAGTCATTATGCCGTATTAGGATGGAGACAGAGGACGGTCATGCCAAGCAGAGGAACGCGATGAACATAGCAAAAAAGAATAGGAGAGCCATGTCGGTCCAGCTTAACCAGATCTTAGGGATCCTGAAGGGAAGGAATGGTGGTTAAGCTATAAGTTGAAGCCTTGCTGTAGATTGGGCCATTATGAACGCGCACAAAGGTGTTTTGGTGAGGGAGCAATGGAAGCTGACATCCAACTCATGCTCTGCTCACCCCACTCTATGCTCTGTGCTGTGTCAGCCTAAAAAGGGCAGCCTTTTATAATGTACTGAAAAATACTCTCAGCCAGACTCGGTTGGAAGAAGAAGAGTGAGTTTATCACAAGTCAATGGATGGCCTAACTCTAGTAGGACTATGGAAAACCCACAAATCTCTTATAAATTAATTGACAGTCATACAAATATAAAGGCTTGGTAGTCAGAAAAGGTCCAGGAGGTAGTGAATGAATTATACTACCCAGGCCTGGCTAAGGTCTTGGAAAGTGCAATGTTCAAAAATGTTTTTTAAACTAATGAACTTAGAATGAACTTCTATATGCAAGAATAGAAAAGATTCCCCAGAAATGTAGGGGACATTAAAGGTAAACAAGCACCTCAAGGTCTAGTCAGATAATATTTCAGCCAGCGAGTATATTCAGTGGACAAACAAGAATGATAAACATGTAATAAGCCAGCTCTGAATTTAGAAACGGTCAGCTTAGAAAGTACAAGTTCTATAAGAATACTCTACAGCCACATTAAATCAACCAACTAGAGCAGGGAGGGGTCTTTATGAGTGAAAAATTGTTGAAAGATAAGTCTTTATGAATGAAAACATGTCGACTGAAGCACAAGTTATGTCAACAAGAAGAACATAAGGTCAAAAATGGAATCTCTGGGGAACACCAACATCTAAGTTTGGAGGAGAAAATACAACTGCTTGGATGATGAATGAGTGTGAGTGAGCAGAGAGATTAAAACCAGCCCCCCCCACAACACACACACAAATCCAACTAGGTAAGGGATACCTCTGAGAAGAGCATGACCAACAATTCCAAATGCATCAGGGAAATCAAGTAAGTTTAAGACGAAAAGCCTCCACTGCCTTTTATTTGGGGGAGGGACTTCGTGATCTTAGAAGCAGCCGTGTAAATAGATGGGTAGCAAAAACCAGTGGCTTCACGACTGAAACTGAGGGGACAAATGGAGAGATCAAACGAAGCCCACTCTTTTCAGGAGCTTGCTGTTGAAGGGGAATAGAGAAGGAGAGTTTGAAGACAGAGTGGGGTTGGAGTGGGGAGACTCTCATTGTTGTTGTTTTGTATTTTTCTAGTATGAAACAGCCTTCAACATCCATCTTGAAAGAAAAGAGTCAGTAGAGAGAATAATTTGAAGTTTCAGAAGTGCATTGATGGTCCTAGCTGAGGAAGAAGAGGAAGGGGAGGAGACAACTCAGTTTTGCCTACCGCGAGACAATCAGTCATGACCAAGCGAGCCAGGATGTCTAGCACAGGAAACCGGAAATGGGGGGACAAAGTGGAGACCTTGGGAGCTGCTTCAACAAGACAGCTGCCCCTCATGCACCAGGAGCATAAGGACATTGGTGGAGCCCCGAACAGTCCTAGCAAGGCAGCAGAGGTGAAATAACTAATACGAATAGACACTGAAATAATTAGAATTTTTTTTTTATTTGGACACCTAAAGCTCTTAATAATTCAGTATATCCAGTAATGTTCTGGGAAGCTGATGAGTTAAGGGGAAAAGAAACTTCATTTGGGCTATTATAACAAATCTGTCTTGTCAAAGTATAAAAAATTTAACATGTATTGTCTTAAATTAGTCTCTCCATTTTTAACACGGTCTCGCTGACAAAAATAAGAAGGAACTTTAGGGCTTTACTTTACACTCCAACTTTATATCCTACCGTCTAAAGTGAAAGGCTTCTGTATGTCCCTGGACAGCTACAGTCAAGGCAAAAGTGAGGTCTGTCATCGATCCACATATGAGGGACTTGCCTCAATGCAAAGTGAAGCTGCTCACATAAAAATCTCACCAGTTTATTTTATATTGCTCTTTTATTCATCTACTTAAATATCCTTTATTAAGCACCAACTATATTCCATATGCTATGCTAGACTTGATAAAAACAAAACAAAACAAAATACTTTATGGGTTAATTCTTGAAAAGGACCCGTTTTTTAATATTTTATTTTCAAATATATATATTTTTTAAGTTGGATGGTCTCTTAGGGATGAACATAACTCTACAAAGTCATGAAGCTTTGCACTCCAGAAACAAGAAATGAATGAGTGGACTCCCTGCATCCCTTAGTGGAAACAGAGGTCAGTATCAGAAAACAGGGCACCGGATGTCTAGTTCCAGAACTGAGCTTGTCAAAACTTCAAGTAAGACCAGGTCACAAACACAAACAATACAAAACACAACAGGAGGCTGTTTCAAGAAGAAAACAAAATAGAAATACCTATAACCTCTGTAGTCATCTCAGAAAATTAATTCAAATTCAGTATAATGGGGGCACCTGGGTGGTTCAGTCCGTTGAGTGGCTGACTCTTGATTTCAGCCCAGGTCATGATCTCGGGGTCTTGAGATGAGCCCCATGGTGGGCTCCGTGCTCAGCAGGGAGTCTGCTTGAAGATTCCCTCCCTCTGTCCTTCCCTCCGTGTGCACATGCACTCTCTCTCTCAAATAAATAAATCTTTAAAAATATGTAAATTCTAGGGGTGCCTGGGTGGCTCAGTCAGAGCCTCAGACCTTAGGCAGGTCATGATCCCAGGGTCCTCAGATTGAGCCCCATGTCAGGCTAACTGCTCAGTGGGGAGCCTGCTTCTCTCTCTGCCTTTGCCCCCACCCCCCACTCGAGCTCTTTCTCTGTCAAATAAATAAATAAAATCTTTAAAAAATAAATAGATAGATAAATTCAAGAGAATAGTTTAGAAAGAGCAAAGTTCCTAGAATGTTAAAGATCATTTTGAGGCCAGAAGAATCAATGTATATAATTAAAAATGATTATACAAATATTCTAAAAATCTTTCCCCAAACATTCAAATATACTCTAATGGAAAAAAATAATTGGAAATGACATATCACTCTCAAGAGGAATCAGAAAAGATTTATGGAAGTCATGAAATATTATCATTCTGGAAAAATACGATACAAAAGAAAAATGTACGAACTGGATATGCATGTAATATCTGATAATAGTACTAAAACCATTAAATGAATTAGCCATGGAAAAACAGGTTACCTAGGGTTTTTCATATCTTTAAATATATCTCACTTCTATTTTTTCATGTGAAAAATTTGGCATATAACTAGTGTCTGATTATTTTTTAAAAACAACTTTATTTAGATATAATTTACGTGCCATAAGATTTACCATTTTAAGCATATAATTCAATGAATTTTAGTATATTTACAGAATTTTGCAACCATCACCCTCATAATTTTAGAATATTCCCATCACCCTAAAGAGAAACCTTATGCCTATTTATAGTCACTAATGTTTTGTTTTTTTTTTAAGATTTTTCATTTATTTATTTGAGAGAAAGAGAGAGAGAAAGGAGGGAAGGGAGGGGCACAGGGAGAGGGAGAAGCAGACTCCCCACTGAGCAGGGAGTTGAAGGCGGAACTTGATCCCAAGACTCTGGGATCATGACCTGAGCCGAAGGCAGACACTTAACTGACTGAGCCACCCAGGTGCCCCACTAATGGGGTTTTTAATAACAATTTCAGAAAAACATTTAATGATTTGGTACTCTACAAAATGGTATTCACATAAAAGTCATGATTGGAAAATGAGTTTGATATTAAAACCTATGACCCTTACCATCTAAAACATTCACCTTCTGGAAACATCTGGATAATCCTTTACAGAACTTGATAGGAGAAGTTCAAGGTATGATAAAGTAAACTCCCGATGTAGAGCTTATAATAATTATGACAGTTATCTTTTTTTTTTTAAGGCCACTCAGCTCTGAATTCCTCCCTTCTGCCCACTTTGTAAAAGTGGATCTGAGCCCTTGAAATACTTTTCCTTGCCAATTGCACAATGTAAAGCCTTGTTAGTAGAAGGTGCTAGAAAGACACCGCAGAAGAAAAGGGTTTTGCATCCCCGTTCTAGCATATCTACTTGGCAGGCTCCCATGGCAGGAGTGGCTTCTTCAAGATCCTAGAGCCTAATGGTCTGCTTCTGCAGCGTACAAGGACCAGCATCTTCCAAGGCACCCCCATGGCCAGTCTAGTAGCTAAAAACCTCTTAAGAGAGAACTTCTTGTGTGGAGCTTTCTCCAACCTCCTAGGGCGTGGATTTCCTGAAAGGTCTGCTGGCCTGTCTTCACAATGACTTCTTTGCCATCCAATGACCCAAGGCCATGTTGTCTCCAAAAAGGTCTGGATCTCAGCCCTGGGCGTGTGGGGAGAGAGAACTCTTCTTTGGGTGCTTTATCTCAGCACTGAGGATGGTGGTTATATATATATATGTATATATACGTGTATATATATAGTATTACTTCTGATATGATCTGATATGATATTACATATTGTGATTCTTATATTCTTTAGAATTCTCCTAACTTCTTAGTAGCCAGTCCCTTATTACTTAATAAATAAGTTATACTTACTACAATCCCGTTATACTTAATGATCACTTATATTAAATTTTCCCTGTTCAAATGACTATCTGATTTCTCTCTCTGATTAGATGCAAACTGATAAAAGTATAACATGAGCCAGAAATATCTGCTTTTTATTTTTATTTTATTTTTTAAATATTTATTTATTTATGTATGTATTTGACAGAGAGAGAGAGAGCACAAACAGGCAGAACAGCAGGGAGTGGGAGAGGGAGAAGCAGGCTTCCCGCGGAGCAGGGAGCCCGATGCGGGGCTTGATCCCAGGACCCTGAGATCATGACCCAAACCAAAGGCAGATGCTTAACAACTGAGCTACCCCAGCACCCCCAAATATCTGTTTTTTAAAAGAATCTTTATTCCCATATCAACAGAGAGCTTAACATCCACTTACTATGGACCAATAAGTACGTCTAATTGTTGAAAAGCTATGGCTTAAGAGAATCTACACTAATTTCCAAAGGGAAAAAAACAAACAAGCAAACAAATCACAAGGCTGAGTTATAGCAGACCAAACACTGGACCAGAACTGAAAGGACCTGAGAATCTTGGAAACTTCAGCCACTGTTCTAATTATCTAAAGCTATGTAGCAAGCAATATCCAAGCATAGCAGCTTAAAATAACCAATTTCATGTATTTCATCATTTTGAGGATCAGCAATAAGGGCAGGACTTGATGATAAATCTTCTGCTCCGTGTGGCGTCGGTGAGGCTCATTGGTGGTACTCAGCTGGAGCATGGGCTGCTCTAAAGGGTCTAAGACAGCTTGACTCACATTTCTGGCACCCTGAGGCAGTGCCTGGAGGGACTGTCAACTTTAGTGTCTATATATGGCCATTCCAGCCTGATCATTTCAGGATAGTTCTATCCCTTACTTGGCACCTTAAGGCTCCAAGAGAAGCTGTTCTAGTAAAAGAAGTGGTAGCTGCCTGGCGTTTTATGATCCAACCTTGAAACGTACATAGGTCACTTGTCTGGTGACGGACCATCCTGGTTTGTCTGCTTGTGAGGACTTTGCTGGGACACTTGCAGTGCTGAAACCAAGTCCCAGGAAACCCAGAACATTTGGTCACCCTAGCGCCATACTGTATCAGTCAAGGGGTCACACCTAGATTTCAGGGGAGGGGACACAGACCTCTGGGGAGGTCTATGAGAGAATGTCAAAGAATTTGAAACTGTGTTTTTAGAAACACCCAGCCAGGAGCGCCTGGGTGGCTCAGTTGGTTAGGTGTCCAACTCTTGCTTTCAGCTCAGGTCATGATCTCGGGGTCGTGAGATCAACCTCTAGGCTGGGCGTGGAGCCTGCTTAAATTCTCTCTCTCCCTCTCTCTCTGCCCCTCCACCACACCCTCTCTCTCCCCCTCTCCAGTAAATAAATAAATAAGTAAAATAAAATAAAAATACCCAGCCAGTTAATCTCTCTGACTCAATTTCCTTATTGCAAAGACATAAGAGATTTGTAGAAAGCAACTTCTAAACTTTGATCTATCTCTAAACTTTGATTCTATCAATGGGAAACAGAAAAGGCATCAAGAACTCTGCTTGGGGTGTACTGAACTCACTGTTGGTACATCTAGGTTGCATATAGATGACTGTATTCAAAGAGAACCTCGCATCACTTTTTCTTCTGATTCATTTATTAAATTTCAGTCTGTGTAGTTGTGGGTCATTTTTTAATGACTTTTGCTCAGCAAACCTGAAACTCTTTTAATTAGCAGATTTTTATTTGTCTTCATTTCTGGTAATCTTTTTGACTATTTTTTCTTCCTTCCTTCCTTCCTTTCTCTCTCTCTTTCCTTTCTTTTTACTTATTTATTTTTTAATTTTATTTTTGAGGAATCTCTACACCCAACATGGGGCTCAAACTCACAACCCTGAGTTCAAGTGTTGCATGCTCTACCGACAAAGCCAGCCAGGTGCTCCCTCCCCCCACCTTTTTTTAAGATTTTATTTATTTATTTGACAGAGAGAGACACAGCGAGAGCAGGAACACAAGCAGGGGGAGTGGGAGAGGGAGAAGCAGGCTTCCCGCGGAGCAGGGAGCCCGATGCGGGGCTCGATCCCAGGACCCTGGGATCATGACCTGAGCCGAAGGCAGACGCTTAACAACTGAGCCACCCAGGCGCCCCTCCCTCCCCCTTTTTAAAAAGTCTTCTTTAAGTAATCTCTTTATCCAACATGGAGCTCAAACTCATAACCCCAAGACCAAGCGTCACCTGCTCTTCCAACTGAGCCAGCCATCCATTATCTCTGTTCTACCCATCTGGTGGGCTTATTGAATAAATGTTAAAACTTCTGGGTGTATCTTCTGTGTTTTGTAACTACTTTCTCTCATACTTGCCATGTTTCTGTCCGGATTAGTTAGCTAGGGCTGCCATAAGAAAATACCACAGACTGGGTGGCTTAACAACAGAAATTTATTTTCTCACAGTTATGGAGACTGGAAGTCCAAGATCAAGGCCTCTCTCCTTGGCCTGCAGATGGCTGCCTTCTTGCTGTGTCCCCAGATGGCTTTTCCTCTGTGGGAATGTATCCCTGGTTTTCTGTTTGTGTGTCCAAATTTCCTCTTGGTATGAAGACACCAGTCAGTTTTCATTAGGGTCCACTTAAATGACCTAATTTAACCTTAATTACCTCCTTTAAGGCCCTTCCTCCAAAGAGAGTCACATTCTGAGGTACTGGGGGTTAGAGTTAAACAAGAATTTTAGGGGGACACAGATCGGACTCATCACACTGTCGTTTTGCCCTGTGTTCTGATAGAAACCCTGGGCTCAATTTTCCTGCTTCTTCACTGGATCATAGCACATCCATTCGGCTATTTCTCTTATTGAGGATTTTAATTTCAATAAACATCATTCTTATTTCCAAAAATCCTAATGTTTCTTTTTCGGATCTTCCTATTCTTTCATGGATGCAACGTTCTCTTGAATCTTTCACAATAGATTTATTTTTTTTTCTAGTTTAAAAAGGTGCTTCTATTATTTGAGAATTTTCCCTCAGGACTGAGTTCTGCTTCCTGAATTCGGAGCCTCTTTTTCAAAGTGATTTTCTTCATGTGTTGGTGATATCTCGCCATTGGAGGGTACCGCTGCCTTGTCTTCTGGGCTGGGGCCTCCTCTTGGTGTCTGTAAGTTACCGGGGTGCAACCTTCAGCATGTACCTGTAAGAACTCCCACTTCAGGGACCCCGGCTCAAGGTTTGATCCTAATAGCAAAGCTACATAAAAGGAAAGGAGAGCAATTGAATGCAGCATGTATTTCCTACCTCAGTAGACCTTGGGTTACACAGGGCTTCGCTCCTGCTTGAACTCCTTATTGAAACCGTCACCATCCTTTTCTAATTCTGTTTCAAAAGCAGTTAGGGTAATAATCTCGAAGTAGAAAGCCATTGTTTCCTACTGTCCAGTTCATGAGGCAAAGGAGCAAGGAGTTAGACCCTACTTGTATAGCTTTTTCAAATGTGGTTCTTCAGGTGCCCTGAGGATCCTGCTGGGACCCCTGTGGGCCCTTGTGCAGGTTAGGTCACTGTCGGGACTGATGGTACGGCCCCAACGATCTGACAGGTTTAGTGGCTTTCTTCTATCCATGTTTTTCTCTACTGGTGTCTATTTTCCAGGAATTTCTCAAAATCTATGGCCTCTCTTGGTAACTCTCGTTGTTTCACGGCACCCCTAAAGGTTATTTTCTGTCATTTCAGGGGAGTTTTGGGTGTAAGGGGAGTGAAAGAGGTAGGCTTAGGCCTCCGTCGTGATATAATCCCTGTTAATTTTAAATGGAAGAAATAAAAATAATCATGCTCATCTTAAAAGTTTTTTTTTTTTTTAAAGCATAAAATACCTACGTATATAAAGCAAAAAGGCATATGCTTCCTGTCAATGTCCTCTTGACCACACTCCCTTCTCTAGTAGAAACTTCTTTTTTTGGGGGGCGCCTGGGTGGCTCAGTTGGTTGGGCGACTGCCTTTGGCTCAGGTCATGATCCTGGAGTCCCGGGATCGAGTCCCACATCAGGCTCCCTGCTCGGCGGAGAGTCTGCTTCTCCCTCTGACCCTCCCCCGTCTCATGTGCTCTCTCTCTCTCTCAAATAAATAAAATTTAAAAAAAAAAGAAACTTCTTTTTTAAAGTTTTATTTATTTAAGTAATCTCTACGCCGAACATGGGGCTCAAACTCATGACCCTGAGATCAAGAGTTGCTTGCTCTTCCTACTGAGCCAGCAGGGCACCCCAATGACTTTTTCATTTAAAAAATAAATGATAAATATTTGCCCTAGTCAGTAGGTATAAAAAACCTCGTTCTTTTTATGGCTGCAAAATATCTTTAGCATGAAAATACTGTCATTTATTATGTCAGTGCTCCAATTGATGGATGTCATGGACTGAAGATTTATGTGCCTTCAAAAACTGCTATATCGAAATCCTGATGTCTAATGTGATGGTATCTGGAGACGTGACTTTTGGAAGGCACTTAGGTCAGGCAGGAGGGTGGAGCCCTCATGAATGGGATTAATGTCCTCGGAAGACAAACCCCAGAGAGCTAGCTTACCCCTTCCACCCTGTGAAGACGCAGTGAGAATACAGCTATCAGTGAGGAAGAACTTCAGGGAGGACGTGGGCTCGCTCTCACCAGACACTGAATCAGGTGGTGCCTTTAGCTTGGACTTCTAGCCTCCAGAACTGTGGGAAATAATTTCTCTTGTTTTAAAGCGACTCAGTCTATGAAATTTTGTGATAGCAGCCTGGACAGAATAAGAACAGATAGGGGGCGCCTGGGTGGCTCAGATGGTTGGGCGTCTGCCTTCAGCTCAGGTCATGATCCCAGGGTCCTGGGATGGAGTCCCGCATCAGGCTCCCTGCTCCTTGGGAGCCTGCTTCTCCCTCTGCTTCTCTCTCTCTCTCTCTCTCTCTCTCTGTCTCTCATGAATAAATAAATAAAATCTTTAAAAAAAAAAAAAGAATAAGAACAGATAGTTAGATCTTTCCAGAGAGCTTATGTTTTGATTTCAACCCCTCAAAGAGTTAGCAAGGTATTATCTGAAACGAGAGTATCAAATAACATTTTCTATCACTATAGAAAATATTCTGAAACCACTATTAAATATGGAAAATGGACACCATTCCAGGAAAAGCCATTTAGTTGTCTCTCTTATGCTTGGGATTAAAATTATTAGACAGAAAATACTAAGTTACGGTGGCCATGGCTGAGCATGAAGGCAAACGTCTCATCAAATATTTGCTTTACACGGGTCATTTGAAGTTCTATCAACTCTGAACATATTGCCTTAAACTGTTGGAATCCAAAAATCGTTGTGCTACTGTTCTCCTCATTGTTCCTATTCAACCCAGATCAGCTTACTTCTGTGAGATGTTTTGTCCTAATATTTATTTAAGTGTTCTCTGGGTGCCAGGCATTCTACTAAAACCTTTAGCCAGAGGATTTCACTGAACCCATAACACCCAGAAAATTATTACCCCCATTTTTAAATTGGACAGATTCTGTTCAAATACCAGTTTTATTCTTTGTTAGCTGTGTGGCTCTGTGCAAATAACATAACTTCTTTGAGCCTTGGTATCCTTGTAAAGAAAATAAGGAACAGGCTGTAGCCTTAAATAATTAACAAATATTTATCAAGTTCTTACTATGTGCCAGGAAGGCTCTCAGGCACTGAGTAGCGAGGATGTTTGGAGAATTAAATGAAATCATGCATGTAACATGATACTTGGCACAAAACGGGGCATTTAAATGGTAGCTACTATTATCATAGCGAGAAAGATACCAAGTTTGAATTTGAATCGCAGTCCACATGAGGCCAAAGCCCCTCCTCCCCACCCTTTTTAAAATGACTCCACAACCAACAACATGCGACTGTACCTATAATTCACTGTTTCTTTCACTGGTTTCCGCAATCCAGATCCTATAACTCTTCCAAGGTTAAAAAAGTAAACTGAGAGGCACCTGACTGGCTCAGTCGGTAGAACATGCAACTCTTGATCTCAGGGTTGTTGAGTTTGAGCCCCATGTTGGTTGTAGAGATTACTTAAAAGTAAAATCTTAAAAAAAAAATTCTTTTTTAAAAAAGTAAACCAAAACCCACCAGGGTTTCAGCTCACAGAGGTATGCTTAATTTTAACTAATTTTTTCCTTCTCTGATTTCATTATTTCTTTGCACTGTGTTCTACGTGATCTCGCTTTCCAAAAGTTGTCATCCGTTTTTTTCTCTAGTGCCTTCTTGAATGTACCTCATCTTTCTAGACTTCACGTGGACAGACAGTACTTTCTACTTCTTTCATGTTTCTTTTACAGGGCTTAGGCTGTGACTAGACATGTGGTAGACTGAGCAATACACAAATGGAACCTGATTTTACAAAATTTGCAAATCAGAAGACATGGAAGGGCAACTGGGAAGCCTCACCAGTGGGAAAGAGGAGAGCGGGAGAAGCTGGTAAGGGCAACATTTGAACGTGCTGATGCTTGGAGCACCTGCGTGGCTCAGTCCGCTAAGTAACTTGGTTTCAGCTCAGGTCATGATCTCGGGGTCCTGGAATCGAGCCCCACATCAGGCTCCACGTTCAGTGGAGAGTCTGCTTGAGATTCTCTCTCTCCCTCTGCTCCTCCCCCAACTCGTGCGCACTCTCTCGAAAATAAATAAATCTTACAAAAATAAAAATAAAAAATGAACATATCGAGGCTTTGTGAAGCTGAAAGAGATTCAAACCGATGCCCCTGACGTTACAGGAATGAAATTGGGAAGGTGAATGTAAGTCAGCAAGAGTAAACATCTGACCTAACAGTTCATTCAGGGCTGTAAACAGAAACGACCCCACAGTTCAAATGGTAAGCCTTTTTCGCTGCTTTCCATAACCAGCAATGCTATTCCTTCTTCACTAGAATCCTAGAGTTTGCTTGTTATTTTTAGTTGATTAGTCAATGATCTGTACACCAGGATCCATACCAGGAGAGGCAATAGGCAATAAGCCAAGCATGGCCAGAATTTTTATCTCAAGCAGCCTATCACATCTTAAAAGTGAAAACCAGAACTACCTATATCAGCTTTTCACATGTATGTTAGGTGCAGCCATATACTTTCCTATTTTTAGGCAATAATTCCTTGACTAATTCTACCCCCAAAAAGCAATATGGTCCGTGGGTAGGAGAGATCTCTAACGGCAGAAGAGGATTTGGGGATTTGCTATTAGTGGAATGAGTAAGCTGGCTGAGAATGGGGGCAGGCACCATGGAAAGAGTTAGAATCCTGGATTCAGAGTTAGAATCCTGAGTTCTTGTCCTAGATGTCACTAATCAACTGTGGTGCCTAGGGCAAGCCACTTCAGTTTTCTGCTGTGCCCTAGTTTTTCTTGTTATAAATTGGGACAATAAGGCGTGCTCTACTTACCTCATTAGTTTGTGGCGAGGGTCATAGGAGTTAATGTGTATGAATGTACTTTTAAAAGATAAAGCCCTCTGTCACCACAATGCATTTTCATTTTCTATGTTGACTGGTGAAACTATCAAATAAACCCGTGGCTGGACGATACTCCACCTCGACTATTGTGGGTCATACAAACAGGTAAAATACATCTGCTAATATTATGTACTGAAACTATATTTCCAGCGTTAAGCTCATTTTCAGTACAAACTGACAAAAAGTTTTATACGTATAAGCTTAAGACTGTGTTACAAACAGATATACCAGAGACTGGTGGCTATAGGAGATGCTGAGATAAAGACTTAACAACAAACAGACCATCTAGATCAGTTAGTTTAACGCTTGATAACGCAATAGTGATGTTGAGTGTTTTGCGACAGTAGAAAGGATTTGAAGTTTTAACCCGAACATGTATGAAAGGAAATGCCACATAATTAGAATCAAGTATTTTTAGTTGGAGAAGACCTTAGAGAATATTCTAATCCAACTCCCTTAATTTTGCAGCTGAAAACATGGAACTCAGCCTGTGTGTGTTTTGTCCAAGACCACACAGCTGAGACAGTGGCAAGATTATTCTAACATCCTGGTTACTCAGAGCTATCTCTGAAACCATTTTCCAAGTCCAAGGTGGGAGACTGGCTCAAAGGGGGAGCAGATTAAGAATCTGGGATTTCAGAAATGGGTAAAATGGATATTGCCAGTGTGATTGGTCTAAGAGACTACATAAAACTCAGGGACAGCCATGAGCGAAGGCAGATTTGTTGAATGATTCATTCTAGCACAGAAGAGAAAGTGGGTCAAACAAATTCTAGAGGAGAAACAAGCTACCCGAAGAGAGACCCTGGGCTGGAGACAATATAGACATGAGGAATAGATTCTACAAGTTCAGACTGGCTACCCAAAATGCACTTGGGAAAACTAACAATAAGAGAATAATGATAATACTGTTACCACTGTATTATTACTACAGCTACTACTGCTCCTTATGGCTAACTTTAATGCTTTTTTAAAAATTTTTATTTATTTGAGAGAAAGAGCAGAGCGAGAGACAGAGAGAGCGAGCGCACCTGGGGGGGCAGAGGGAGCGGGAGAAGCAGGCTCCCCGCTGAGCAGGGAGCCCGACGCGGGGCTCCATCCCGGGACTCTGGGATCATGACCTGAGCCGAAGGCAGATGCTTAATGACTGAGCCACCCAGGCGCCCTTAAGCTTTTTTTTTTTTTAACATAATTCTCTTTTTAAAATCTTACACATACACACAAAATTGCAAAAGGAAGCATTATCCCATTTTGGGGAGGAAGAAATGGCAGAGTGGGAGAGCTGAAGCCTGGCTTGCATTAGTCCAAAATCCACATGCTCAACCACAGTGGTCCATGACCTCCAAAAAAAAGGGAAGGACAGTGAGAGAACATGTGTTGGGTTTAGCAATACCAGTCCTTGACTCCTAAATTAGCTTGTAGGGCTGCAGCGTCTGGCTTCCACAAACTATCAGTGGATCCAAATACAATTAAATTCCCCAGAACCTACATCAAAACTTTGTCTCAAAATTCTCATTTCACATTTGCATCCTGCACTGATGTGGTGTTATGCCGATGTCTATGATTTTTCATTTTAGCGTAGACACGATTAAGTGGATGTAAAGTGCAGGTAGACATAGGCTCGCAATTAATCCTAGTAGACTAAGATGTGCACCAAACAACAATCAAAATCATCAGATCATTTCTACACTAGTTAAATATTTATAGGATTACAGAACCAGAAATGTATCAATTGTTGATATATCTTTTTAGGAGAAGCTATTTCTGGGCATCTATCATATTACCCACATCTATTCATTCCTTCAATATTTCAACAAATCTTTATTGAGCGTCTCTTGTGAGTCAAGCTCTGTTATAGGCAGCAGGTATATCTGTTACATTTAGCAACGTACCTGCTGCCATGGAATGTGTATTCTAGTGAAGCTGAGAAATAACAAGAAAGTAAATACGTAAATACACGTGATAATTTCAGATAGTAAGAACATATTTTTAAAAGACTTTATTTTGGGGACGCCTGGGCGGCTCAGTCAGTTAGGCGTCTGCCTTCGGCTAAGGTCACGATCCCGGGGCCCTGGGATCGAGTCCTGTATCGGGCTCCCTGCTCAGCAGGGAGCCTGCTTTTCCCTCAGCCTGCCTCTCTCACTCTCTCATTCTCTCTGACAAATAAATAAATAAAATCTTTTTGAAAAAAGATTTTATTTTGAAGTAATCTCTACACTCACTGCGGGGCTCTTACCTACAGCCCCTAGATCAAGAGTCACATGTTCTACCGATTGAGCCAGCCCGTCGGCAATGTTATGAAGAAAACAGAAGAAAACGATAGGAGGGAACATGATGCCCCCAACCCCTTCCTTAAAAACCAAGAAAGATCTTTCCTAAACAAAGACGATGTACCGAGTTTAAAATCGGCACCAAAAATACACTTGCAGTAAAGGGAATATTAACTAAGCACTGCCCATTTGAAAGAGAACCAGCCCCAGGAAAACCACGTCTTGGTTCTGTGTGACCAAGGGATGCGCAGGAGTAAGGCTACCTTGGCATTTTCCACTCCATCACTGGCCATTTGCTGCAGCCTCTTTGGGGCGACACAACGTTGGAATTCCAATCTGCTGTTAAAGACAGAAGACATACCTGACTGCTGTGGACTGGTTAGCTCCAAATTAAGACACAGGACATACATTTCCTTTGTCTTATCATACCCATCAGATAAAATTAGGCTAAGCTGTTAACAGCGAACTGGCATTCTGAAATCATCAACAAACTCTCGATGCGGGCTGGGTCATGTTCATAACATTGGCATCTCCTTTCCATAGGCAGCGAGGCTCCAGTGGGGGAAATAAGGCCAGTTAGGCTGAGTCATGTGAATGCAAACCATCGCTCCGGTTCAGAGGAATAACGCTACGAAAACGTGACCTTGTTTTCACAAACTCAGCGCCCCCACCCCGCCCCCCCGTGCATCCCTGTGGTCGGTAGGGAAACAATGAAGGCAAAATGATGACTGGTAACTTGATGTGAAATAAGCTGCAATAAAAATTGGGTTCAAGATCCTGTTTCCATGAAAAAAAAGCTTTAAAAAAAATCTGCCGTGTAGAGGCGCCTGGGGGGCTCAGTTGGTGAAGCGTCTGCCTTTGGCTCAGGTCATGACCTTAGGGTCCCGGGATTGAGCCCCGCATTGGGCTCCCTGCTCAGCGGGGAGTCTGCTTCTCCCTCTGCTTCTCCCCCTCCTTGTGCTCTCTCTCTCATTCTTTTTTTTTTAAAGATTTTATTTATTTATTCATGAGAGACAGAGAGAGAGAGAGGCAGAGGGAGAAGCAGACTCCCCGCCAAGCAGGGAGCCTGATGCAGGACTCAATCCCAGGACCCCGGGATCATGACCTGAGCCGAAGGCAGACGCTTAACCATCTGAGCCACCCAGGCGCCCTCTCTCTTCTCACTCTTGCTCTATCTCAGGTAAATAAATAAAATCTTTAATAAATAAATAAATAAATAAATAAATAATTTAATTAAAAATGCACAGTGTGGGGCATCTGGGTGGCTCAGTTGGTTAAGCGACTGCCTTCGGCTCAGCTCATGATCCTGGAGTCCCGGGATCCCTGCTCGGCGGGGAGTCTGCTTCTCCCTCTGACCCTCTTCCCTCTCGTGCTCTCTATGCATTTCTTACAAGGCAAGTCCAGGTATCAGGTCAACCCCCGCCTTCGCTGGAAGCCGCTTTGCTCACAACAACAGTACCAGCAAGGACAGTCCACTTTGAGACACCTCGCAGAGTTTTTACCCAGACCACAGAGGCTCAGTCAGGGGAACTGTCCCCGGTGTGTTTCCTCAGATGCAGCCCAAGGAATGGATTTTCTTTCCGTCGATCCAAAGCCCCGGTGGGACCTGGGCCCCATCAAATGCAGATTGACATCTATTTGTAGCACAACTAGGAAAGGCAGTTTCATTCTGAATTATTTAACACGGCAACATTTTGCACATATAAATCATGTCCAGCTTTATTAGATTAGGCCAATTGAAGAAATATATACACCTGCCTGTCCTGGAAAGCCCTTCATCTTGGGGAGCCGACTCCCCAGGGGGACATCCCAGGAGGTAAATTGAATACTGAGTGGTTGATCTGGTGATGCGGCCTGCATTGGAAATGGAAATTCCTGCATGGACATTGCGTTTCACATCAAAAATGAGAACCTAGTTCATCTCTCTTGGATACCAGGGTACTAATCACTCCAAAACCGGAGATTTACATGACTATGGCCATTCTGTGCCGTTGATGTTGGAGCTGGGCCCCGTCAATGTGATAATGTTCCCAAAGCCCTTTGAGATCCTCAGATGAAAGGCATTTTACAAACACAAACTATCACTTGCATAAATCAGCCAAGGAGCTTGATATTATTTCTCTCGGTCATTGGGTTGGCCTGAATAGCACAGGAGATAGCAAATGGCATACATGAGATGAACGGACAGAGATTAATAGGGGACTGGCTGCTTTATAATCAGATAAGGCCTGATGATGTACAGTAGATAGGCCTGCTTTTCTGTTACGAGGAAAAGAAAAAATACACCCGGGGTTGTTCTCATTGTACTCAAAATCGCAGAGAAAAATCTCTTTCATAAAAAAAGGCTGTATCTCAAATGCTCTTCCTCATTTAAGTTCGGGGGGGGGGGCGGAGAAGAAATCACTTAGCACCACATAAGGGGACCGCACTGAGAAAATGGGATTGGATTCCCCCCTTACCCTCCCTCCTCCCCCCCCCCACCTTTTTTTAAACCTTGTTAAAGGGAGAAACTATGCATTTGAAAAGAAAAACAAGATGAGGAGACCCAGTGCCATTACTTTGGAGAGCTGAGAGGTGGAGAATGGAAAAGCTATTGGTCTCAGTTTTATGGCCACAATGGCCTTTTATGAGCAGGATTAGATACGGCCGCGAGCTGGTGCGGCGTTCCCCGGCGTCCCCACGACAATCTGGAAAAAGGACGATAAAAATCAGTTTGTCGTGAGGTTAAATCACCAAAGACTTTCTAAGATTGGCTTTTCAGATTGTTGTTTCCTTTGGAAGGGAGATGAAAAAAGAAAGAAATATGGGCTAAAAGCTGATTTTCCCCCCTCCCCTGTCCCCACCCCCCCTCGGTGCAAGATGTTGCATTCGGAAGACATGTCGAGCCAGTTGAGGCATTAAAAAGATCAGTCTCTGGCTGGTGAATGAAAGGCTCCTATGCGTGTGACTCACATACTAAATGGAAACCTGCCTTCAAAGCCTATTTTACTGCCTAATTATATATACACAAAATGTAGCTGTCTGTTTCAATCAAATCATAGGAAAAGGAATAAAACTCCTCTAAAGATGCAATTTTCATGGTTTGTCATAACCTTAGAAACACTGCTAATGCGAACACAGCTGCATGGTCCAGATAAGGTTCCAGTAATTGTTTTTCTTTTAATTATTACTTTATAAAGACATTATACCTCCTACTCCAAAGAAGGAAAATTAGTGTCCTCTGTCTCTCTCTCTCTTTTTTTTTTTTTAATTCCCCTCCCTTCCCATTTTCACACCAGGCTTGTTGATATGCATTTCAGATGTGGCTGGAAGCCAGTGTAGCTATGGAAATAATATTTAAGTCACCACCATAACTACAGGCTTTCAGAGGATTCCAGGGAGGAAGCCTTTTCCAAATCTATGTTTGGAATTGAGTAGAGCTTTCCAAAGCACAAAACAGAGTGCCAGGGACCAGGATAAAGTGCTTAGACCCAAACAACTGTTTGTACTCAGCTTGCATCAAAAGAGTTTCCATTTGTGAGAGCGGATGTATTTCTTTTGGAAAATTATTAATTGCATGAACATTTTCATTGTTGTCATCCTCACTGAAGAATGATGTCATAAAATACACAAAAGGCTTTTCCCCCCTAACATTTCATATGTACAGATCTTTCTCGTGCAGTAACCCAAAACTATAAAGTTTAATAAGCCATTACTAATTTACATACTTTCATAGATTCAAATCATTAAAATGCAATGATATTTTAATGGCTTAATATATATCTAATTGCAGATTAAAACTTTTGAACACTAGAGATGGCACTGAATGTACCACCAAGGGATTCCAAGTACCTAATTCAGAAAACATTGGCAGCTACTAACATTTCTGAGGGAAACAGAGTTCATTACTGGTTGAATAAGTTGATTATCTTGTAATGTGCATCTTTTTAAAAAGTCATCATTATAAGTACACCTACCACTCTTCTCCTTAATCTTTTCCCACCCACCCCACTTCTGTTAACTCGGAACCTGCTGTATTAATCCATACAATAAACAATGTGATTAAGAATTCTATGATGATTAAGCAGATATGATCAGAAAGCTATTCTCAATGACTCTGAGAAATCCTGCAGCATGAGAAATATGTAGAAAATCAGAAACAGGGGAGAACTGAATAAGGCTTAGGCTTTAGAAATCATTGCCTTTATCCTAAATTTCAAAATGGGAGTTTCAAACCATTAGAAACAAATGTCCAGGGTGGCTCAGATGGTTGAGCCTCCCACTCTTGGTTGTGGCTCACGTCATGATCTTGGGGGGTTGTGGGACCAAGCCCCACAGGGGGCTGTGCGCTCAGCGTGGAGTCTGCTTGTCCCTCTCCCTCTCCCCTCTGGCCCTCCTCCCGTTCCCGCACACACCCTCTCTCTCAAATAAGTATGAAATCTTTAAAAACAAATAAAGACAAATGTCTGTGAATGTTCATAGCAGCATTATGCACAATAGCTAAAAAGTGGAAACAACCCAAATGTCCATCAACAGATGAATGGATAAACAAATTGGATACACACACACACACACACACACACACACACAATGGAATATTACTCAGTCATCCAAAAAAAAAGTACTGATCCGTGTTACAATAAATCTCAAGAACATGCTAAGGGAAAAGAGCCAGACAGGAAAGGTCATGTACTTTAGGATTCCATTTACATGAAATAGACAGGAGGGGTCAATCCACAGACACAGAAAGCAAACAGGTGGTTTTCAGAGGCTGGGGGAAGAGAGACTGGGATGTAACTGTTTAGTGGGTACCGGGAATGAATTTGGAGCCATGAAAATGTTTTAGAACTAGCTAGAGATGGTGGCTAAGCAACATTGTGAATGTACTACACGCCACTGCATTATTCACTTTAAAATTGTTAATTTTATGTTTTGTGCACTTTACCTCGATGAAAAAAAAAATTGTGATTGCATTATTTACTCACTCCCTTGACTCATTCATTTATGACTTCAAGGAGCATCTATTTACCATCGATTACGTGTCAGGCAATGTGGTAGGGCCTGGGGATGTCGTATTGAATCAGCTAGGCAAGCCTCAGGGAGCTTGTGTTCACTGAGGGGCAAACAAGCAAGCAACTGTTACGAACAGGGTTATCTGACCAGGAGTGCCTAAGTCAGGGGTATGGGTGCTTTAGCTGGAGGGCTTACTGAAGGCCTTTCTAAGTGGATCATATTTGAGTTCAGTCTTGGGGAAGCAAATTACTGGAGCAGAGAATAACAGATACAAAGACTTGAGTTTGTCCTTTGTCAGGAATAGAAATGAATCCCACTAGTAACCAAAATGAGTTAGGGTAAATGTACAAGGTAAAATCCAAGAAGTAAGCAGGATCCAGTGTATGTAGGATCTTGTAGGTCATGCTCAGAAACTTAGATTTTACTCCAATCGTGTTGGGAAGATACTGAAGAGGGTCGAGCAGAGAAGGGACATGCATTTTTCAAAAGATCATTATGCATAACAAATTAACCAACGGGAGGGGCAGGGTGGTATAGAAACAACGGGACCACTAGCAGGCTGCTGTAGATCATGGCAGCCTGGACCAGGCTGTGGGAAGAGAAGACAGAGAGAAATGGACAGATGCAGGATCTACCTTGAAGGTAGAACTGTCAGTATGTGTGCTGGATTAGGTGGGTAGAAGGTAGACCAAAGGAAAGCTCAGGGATGACACCAATTTGGTCTGGACAACTGGGTGGATTCGGGTACCACTTCCAGAGATGAGGACCATATTCTGTTTCTAATGTCGCTGTCACAACTGATCATAAATGTAGCAGCTTCTAACAACACAAATTTATGATCTTAGAGTTCTATGGGTCAGACGTCTGACAGGAGTCTCAGGGGGCTAACATCAAGTGTTGGCAGCACTGTGTCCCTTTCGGGAGGCTCTAGGGGAAAATCTATTTCCTTGCCATTTCTTGGCTCATCTCATCCAGTTTCTTCTGCATGTCATCTCTTTGAGCTTTCTTCTATCTTTTCATCTCCCTCTGTCCGTAGCTGGGAAAAGTTCTTGGCTTTTAAGGATTAAATTGGGCCCATGTGGATAATCACACAGTTGTTATCTCTAGTTTTCTTTTCCATTGTCACAGGTCCTCTCTTCTGCCTCCTTCTTCCACTTTTAAGGACCCTTGTGATCACGTAGGGGCTCTCCAGATAATCCCAGATCATCTTCCCATCTCCAGGTCCTCAATCTTAATCACATCTGCAAATTTCCTTTTACCACAGAAGGTAACATATCCACAGGTTCCAGGCAGTAGTAATATGCATACTTTTTTTTTTTTTTTAAGATTTTGTTTGTTTACTTAAGAGAGAGAGACAGAGATACCATTAGCAGGGAGGAGAGAGAGAAGCAGGCTTCCTGCTGAGCAGGGAGCCCGACGTGGGGCTCAATCCTGGGACCCTGAGATCATGACCTGAGCCAAAGGCAGACGCTTAACCGACTGAGCCACCCAAGTGCCCCGTATGTGCACATATTTGAGAGGGCCAGACTTCTTCCTACCACAGAGATAACTAGGAGAGAGCAAGGATTAAGATGATAAGTAGAGATTGAGCTCTGAGATGATTGAAAGATACCCAATGTGGATACTGGAATTCTACTTGCATTTATGTCAAAAGTTCAGGAGAGAGGTCTTGGCTAATAGGTACACATGTGGAAAGCATGGTATGTAAAACCATGATACCAGGTAAGTTCACCTAGAAAGAGAATGAGAAAGTCTGGAACCAAGCCCCAAAGCACTCTGGCATCAAGAATTGGGGGGGGGGTACTCAGCAAAAGAGAATAAGAGGCAATGGGTGAATGTGGAGGCAAAGCATAAAAGAGCATGGTATCTTGGAAACTAACAGAAGAAAAGCATTTTAAGAAGACATTCTTAACGTGGTAGAGAGATAGAAGAAGTCCAAGGAACGACCTTTGAACTTGGCACTAAGAAAACCATTGGGGAACTTGCCAAAAGAGGTTTCCACGGTGTCAGAGTGAATATGAAGTGAGAAAATGGAAATCACGAGATCAGATAATGTTCTGAGGAAGTCTGGTTCTGAGAGGGAAGAGGGAACTGGAACACCATATTTGGAGGAGTTTGTAAAATCAAAGGGGAGTTCTTTGCTTGTTGTTCCAGTAAGATGGGATATACCAGCTTGGGGGTTCTCAAAATGGGGTCCCCAGACCAGCAGCATCAGCATCAGCATCAGCTGGGAACTTGTTAAAAATGCAAATGATTGGCTTCCATGCCAGACGGGCTGGGTGAGAAGTTCTGAGGGTGAGACACAGCCATCTGTGCTTTATTGAGCCCTTTGGGTGATTCTGACACAAAATCAGCTTTGAGACCCAATACTGCAGTGGTGATGGCTACAATCTAATGAAGAAGAAAGACGGATGTTATCTAAGAAGGAGGACACTTGAAGCCCGCAAAAAGATAGGAGGGGTCCTGGTAGAAGGGTGGGACGTCAGTCAAATTAGGGATGTTTTCCCCGGGACACATCTTATTTTTAAGAGGTAAGGTAAAGAAGAGGGATCCAGTTGGAGGGAAGGCTATAGATGAGTCAGCAAGAAGGTGAAAACAAGCCATGACCTACTATTTCTTTTTATTTAAAAAAAAAAAAATGGGATTGGCCAATAGGCAGGTATAAAATGGAGTGTTACACGTTTGATAGCCGAATTTTAGGAAGACATATGACAAACGGCCAATGACATGCTCAGAAAGAAGAGAGACGTGAAAATTGGGGAATAGGAGAGCTGAAGGTGGCTGTGGAGCTCAGTGGGGGACGTCTAACGGGGGGAGTAGTGGCGAGTCTCCATATTAGGGCTTCCCTGCCCAACACTTCACCATCTGCTTGGCTGAAGACAGAAGAAGGGTGCTAATCAAATTTGAATTTCATATAAAACTGGGGAGGCAAGTACTGTATTTGATGACATAATAGAGATTCAGAAAAATGTTGGCAAATGAGAACAATGAGCCAGAAACTGAAGATTAATGTGAACAAGGACAACACTTACGTATTTACAGTATTTTGAAGATTGTTTTTTTTTTAAGACTTTATTTATTTATTTGAGAGAGAGAATGAGATAGAGAGAGAGAGCATGAGAGGGCGGAGGGTCCAAGGGAGAAGCCGACTCCCTGCTGAGCAGGGAGCCCGATGCGGGACTCGATTCCGGGACTCCAGGATCATGACCTGAGCCGAAGGCAGTCGCTTAACCAACTGAGCCACCCAGGCGCCCTTGAAGATTGTTTCTAGCGACAATTTTGGGATGGGATAAGACGAAGACTTAGATTGACATTAGTTTGTAGGAGAAAATCCTAGGAATTTTATTACCTACACGTTCCAAATGAGCCAAGAAACTCAGTCTTTAGCTTGCATTAATAAAAGTGAAGTAACCAGATCAAGACATACTTCTACTCTTCTATAATTGTCATTATGTACGGGGTGGGGAGGGGTGTTGGGTACAGTACCAGAGGATTTGAAGGATGAGGGGACATCATGCATCAACATATGAATGCACTGAGAAGTCTAGAAGTCCTATTGTAGGAGGAATTCTGAAGTTACTTGAATTCCCTTTAACCACAGACAAGGATTTCTTGAGCCAGACGAAGGTCTGTGCAATGGAGACAGTGTAGAAAAGTGGACAACGTCCTTATTCTGTCTCATGGTCCTTATAATCTAGTGGACAGATGAAAACAGATCAAAAACAAGAAACTAAATAAATAAAGCAGATCATTTTAAATATGAATCATCCCCTAAACAAATTCAGATCACATCATTCAATTTGTACATGATGTATCTGTAAGTCCCCACTGCTGGTTGAGACAAATACCAACCCATGTCTCAACTGAGCATTCAGAACCCTGCATGGTGAGATCTGAATTTACCTTACCCTACAGTCTTTCCATTTCTATGCCCTAGTGACCTAGCCAACAAAAAGGTGAGAGTAAGTTCAGTTTTTACAGTTCTGTTATATTCCATGTATTACTGGCCCCATGTCATAGTAAGATGACTGCCACAATCTTCCTATTCTCATTCTCATGGTTTTTGCTCCGTGACTTTGACTTTCCTGTCATCAAAAAGTAGAGTTTATTTCTCTCCCCATTGAATCTAGACTTGGCTGTGAGACTCACTTTGGCCAATGGACGATTACAAATGTAAGCAGGAATTTCCAAGTGTTTCCATGTGGGTTTGCTTTCTTTTGCTTGTGGCTGCAACCCTGAGACTACCGTGTGAATAAGCCCAAGCCAGCCTGTTGGAATGGTTATAGGGAGAAGGGAAGTGCCCTAGACAGACCTGTGGGTGAGATCATCTTAAGACCAGGCAGTCCCATTTAAGCCACTGTTTGACTTATCTGCATGGCTTACCCCAGAAGAAACTGGAAGAACTGCCCAACAGAGCCTAGTCCAAACTGTTGACCCACACAGTAATAATAAGAAAAAAATAGTTTCACAGCTGCTAAATGTGGGGCTGCTTTGTTACACAGCAATAAATAAAGATATTGCTAGGGGTGCCTGGGTGGCTCAGTTAAGCATCTGCCTTGGGCTCAGGTCATGATCCCAGGGTCCTGGGATGGAGCCCCGCTTCGTGAGACTCCTGGCTCGGCATGGGAGACGGCTTCTCCCTCTCCCTCTGTCCCTACCTGCCCCCGTTCATCTGTGCCCTCTCTCTCCCTCAAATAAATAAAATCTTTTTTAAAAAAAATAAAGAAAGAATTGCTAGAAGCAGGTTCAGAGAGTTGCTCGTGACCTCACAGCAAGTCAAGTGTTGGAGCTGGGATTCCAAACCAGGTCAGCTAACTGCACTGTTTACTTGCCAGGATATATACTAATTCTCCTGAAGTGTCCTAAAAGAGCCATGACAAGGCTAAGCCATATGTGAGTGAAGAATGCATGACCACACACTCAGCAATGATCCAAACGTAGGGAAACAGTTCTCTTAGAACTGGATATACGCAGTGCGGTTTGCTTGTTAAATTAAGCAAGGACATAAAGTGTCCTTAACCAAAAAAAAAAAAATAGGTTCGTCCTAGATTTTGAAAAAAACTCTGACCCACTTTTTTTCTGCTTCTAGAAAACAAAATACCTTTGTCAGATGCCTTCTGCCATTCTTTTCTGTAGCCTCTGGACAATCCCATAGGAGTTGAGCTCCAAGAGCAGAGACTAGGACCACTCTCTACCTCAAATCCTATGGGATTGTCTGGAGGCATTCTGACTGTGGGGGGTAAAAACAAAAATGGTAGCACAGAGGCGCAGGAAGAATGAGGAGCTCTGTAATAATGACAAGCATTCTGAAAATCAGAATTTGTTGCATTTGTTTATTTTTAATAGGGATAAGAAAAGCAGACTTGAAGGGATATCAAAGGGCAGAAAAGGCAGATGCAAACTCCATTCTGTCCCTAAAATTTCCACTGGCCCTACAGGTTGTTGACGAAAGGTCATGGGAGTTATCAGCGTTCGTGTCGGAGGGAGCCTAGGTCCTTTTTGACAAGCCAAGGAGAGCATGTGTGGAGTGCAAATGTATTGAGCGCTTAGTGCATGCAAAGAACGGGAGGTGCTCAGACAAATGGCAATCTGTGTATGTGTGCATTGGGTACGCCATGACCTCTGGCTTGGGTGCAGAAAGCCTGACTCTCCAGGTGAGATTATCTATCCCTCAATAGGTTTCTAGAGGGTAGCCTTGTGCCAAAGATTTATGTAAACCCAGCTAGCGTGAACTAGTTTTTATACTGGCACACACACAAAAAAAAGCCTGATTAGAAGGATAAATCTATTATCCCGGAAAATCCAAAGTTATTAAAAAGCTAGAGAAAGGCTCATGGTTAGACCATTAGCTGATGTGGAGCATCTGGAACATTACAACGCAGAGAAATGGGAAAGACCTGGGCTCTGGGTCACAGACAACTAAGATTGTGTCCTAGTTACAATACCATGTGATCTTCCGACTCTGAGTCTGAAAGGAACGGAACTGTTAGGATTGTGAGCAGTCAATAATGTAATGTCTGTAAAAGGTTTGGTACATTGCCTGGTCCCTTGTGGGTCCAAAATACATGTCAGGTCCTGAGTATATTCCAATTTAAAAAAAAAAATCAACTCCATATTTATAGGTTATTTTTTGAAGAGCAGAAATTAAACACTCTTAGGGGGAAGTAAATGTTTAGGCTACAACGTGGATGAGCCCTGGAAATATTACGCTAAGTGAAACAAGACAGAGAAGGACAAATACTGTGTGATTCCACTCACATGAGGTACCTGGAAGAGGCAAATTCATAGAGACAGAAAGCAGAATAGAGGTTTCAGGGGTGGGGGAAATGGTCTGCAGGAAGGAGGGGGAGATGGTGATTAACGGCCCCGAGTTTCAGTTGGGGATGATGAAAAAATTCTGGAGATGGATAGCGGCAGTGTTTGCGCCTTATGAAAGTACTTTAAGGCCACTAAATGGTCCGCTTCCAATTGTTAAAATGGTACATTTATGTTAGGTATATTTTGCCACAAACCAATAAAGAGAAAAGAATTCAAGCCTATCTGGATTAAGCATCGCAGAAATGCTAAGTACTCTGCAATGCGTCACCGAGGATATCAAAGACCAAAAGCCTCCCCGTTTAGGAAGATAGTGTCAAGTCAGCTTGGGAGGCTAGCTTTGAATGTTAGCTACTTCTTTTTAATATCCATTCTCTTTGTCCTTATCCCCACAGCAGGTCGAAGAAGAACGGATGGATCGGAAAGGAGCTGTCTCCCCCTGTGTGCCCAGAGGTCAAGCTCTCAAAGACGCTGAACTTAACGAGTTCTCCCCTTGCCTCCGCCGGGATCCAGCCGACCCTACAGCGGAGTACACATCTGGAGAACATAAGCACCCGAGAGGCACAAAAGCTACACGCAGGGGAGGGTTCGCGTTGGTGACTGGGTCAGGACTCTTGCAATTCTGGCAAGAAATCCCCCCTCAATAGGGCTTCAGCAAGAAAAGGGAATTTCGGGGTTTAGGCAACGGAGTGAGTCCTGGCTGAGTAGGAGGCTGGGCGCACTGCTCCCGTGACGTCACCAAGGACCTGGGGGCTCCCTCCCCCGTATTCTGGCCACCTCACTGCCGGCCCTCCTCTTCAGGCTCTGCAGGATGGAACCCAACAGCTCCAGGCTCGCGGCTCCCAGTAGCGAAACACCTAAAGCAGTGCCTGACCTCACAGCCTCCCACCACCTCACCCAGGAGAGAATGGGCCTCTTTTGATAGATCTTAGGAAGACAGGGACTTCTTTCTCCCAGAAGTGGCAGCAAACATCGCTTCACATCTCCTTGGCTCTGATTGGGTCACGCGCCTACCCGTGGGCTAATTGCTGTGACGAGGGACATGGGGATGCCAAGTGGCTGAAGCCCAGGTTGTAGCCGCTCCAGGGCTCGGCTGTAGCCTAAATGTCAATGACTCTTTCTGGAAGTGTACAGAGCCCCGCATGCCCGGCCAATCCTAACAGCAACCTGCAAATTTATCTCATCCTTTTGCCAAGGGTATTAATTCCTTGAATGCAAGGATGGTGTTACTATCTTAAATTCATTCACAGAATCTGACACAGCATGGCTCCTCAGTAAGGTCTGATTGAACGAATAAATTATTTTGGAATGCATAAACCTCTCAAAAATCATGTTACCGAGTCCTCTGTATATTACTTACTGACTTTTCCTGTACCTTCTTGCTACTGGATGATAACCAATTCTTAAATGTTCAATATTAAGGGAAGGTGATGAATCCAATTTCAACCTTCTGATCTATTGGAAGGTGGTATTTTTAGAGCTCACATGTGCTCTATCTAGGTTGTCTGGAAAATGGTAGTCCTTGAAATGCAAAGCTCCATGAGCAAAAACAAAGCCCTTACCTGAGCCTTGTCTCCATACTCTACATGGGAAAGAAAGCCACCAACTCTGATGGTTTTTTGGTGAGAGTTGTAGTTAGACTATAAACACTAACTTTGTGTGTATTTTTACGATTTAATTTCTGCTTTTTATGGGAATATAAAATGTATTTTTAAAAATAAATAAATCTTTAATGGAAGTGTACGATGGTGACATGGGAATTATGTAAATCTGTCACATACAATATAAGAACATATTTAAATATGCATATTATGGACATTTAAAGCTGCAATGGTTCAAAATAATGTTAGCCTCTTACATGAAACATTATTCTCTAAATATGACACCTCTAGCATCTTAAATACAGATTGCATTTTATATATATAAGCAACCAGGGGTAAAGTATTTTTAATCTAATATTTATTCTTAAAGGTTCTCTCTCTTTTAGAAATTACTATTTTCTGTGCCAAGGTATTTTTATTTAGATAGAGGAAAAACAAAAATTCCTCAAGGCTCTAAATGTTTATTTTTTTCTGTATGTGAAGAGTGTCACACAAATGATAGAGTCTCCCGTAACTGCTTCCCTAGTCTGTCTTTCCTTCCATTTCTACACTCTCCCGTGGACACTCGTGTTTTACCCTGTGCCTAAAATAACCGCATATAAGTTAATGACCCCAAACCAGTGTATCCAGTTCTACCATCGCTCATCAGTGCCATATTATGTCCAACAGCCTAACAGAAATCACCATTATAACGTCCCGAGGATCTCAGGTGCCTTGGCGGATGGCATTCATCATCTGCATTTGCCACCCAGCTAGACCCTTTGGCATCACTTTAGATTCCTTTTTCCCCACCATCTACTCTTTGGCTTCCCTCCGGAACTCACGTCTGGTTTCACAATATATTCCATGGCCAGATTGAAGCTACGGTCACTTTTCTGGATGACTATTCTCCACCTCTTTGAAGATGGCGATTCTAGTTTCTTACCAACTAACCTACCATCCAACCTGCCCTCATCCCACATTATAATAAGTTTCCAATACAATCTGATTATTCACATTTTCCTCCTTAAAACTCCTCACAGACTTCTGCTTGCTTTTAGAATCAAGCACATGTTCAGAGACTTTTGTAATCTGGCTGCCGCTTACTGTGCCATCTCACGTTGTGCGTTCTGCTGTTCCCTTCAGTTACAAGAGCCTTCCGCTCCGAGCGTCCAATCCCTGAACAGTCTGAGAACACTGCCTAGGTCTTTATGCCCATTCCTCTGCCTGGACTGCTTTGCTCACCTTTCTTCCCCTGTACAGTTAACTTCAGTAAAGTCTTTGCAGCCTTCCCACCACCATTAATCATTCCCTCCTCTGTACTCCCACAAAACTGTTCAGATTGTGCACATCTGGTCCCGGTCTTCCTGGGTGCATCACGTGCTTCTTGGAGGAGGCGGGGGAGGGAGGAATGGATCTCGTTCATCTTTGCACGGACAGTTCCTCGCTGGTGCCTGGTGGTTAGCACAGACTAAAAAAAAATGTTTACTGAATGAGTCTTCATTTTGAATCCTCAGCAAGACTTAACTTTGACCTATAAACTCCCCAAAATAGGAAAAAGGAAGCCTACAGGTTCATAGTGGTTGTGGTTACTACATGCTTTACAAACAAGCAAGCTGTAAAGACAAGCTCCACTTACCGCAGAGTAAGCTCATTTTGCTACAGTCCCTTCTCTGTCTTTTAAGAGATGTCTAATTTGAGATCCCTTTCCCGTGCTCCCCTTCTAAGGTTTAATGTACGTGATTAATCTTGACTTGCCTTAATACCGCTAGGAATGTGGCATTGACCTCAGCTGAACACCGGCAAAGTGATTAATGTTACATGAACTGGACGAGATTTTCTTTTTTTTTTTTCCACTCTAGATCCTGAATAAACACATTCATGCAAGATTCGGTTGCAGACCTTTGCTCAATAGAAAATGTACCGTGATTTCAAAGGGTAATGTTTCAGACGCAATAAACAATGTTAAAGGAAACATGGCTCTTGTTAAAGAAAATGCTGTTTCAGGCTAAAGTCCCAGGGATCATAAAAGATATATGATGCACTAAACAAAATGAACCACAGGCAGGCAGGTCCATTCGGTGACTAACCACTCATTGAATTTTCCAACACTCTTGGACTTTCTGAGAGATCAACTATTCACAAAAGGTCTATGTTAAATATAAGGCTGTCATTTCCATTTTATGTTTCTAGTGAGGTCCAAGAACAGTAGACGGTCCCCCCCTCCACTTCCCCACTTCTTCCCCCCTTCCATTGGTTGTTTGTGTTTTTGAATTTTTTATGATGTGGGAAGACTGGCAAACACTTGCTATGATTGTCAAATGCCTTAAATCAAGAAGAAAAAATGCAATAAAACACAGTTTCCATGGTAACACATTGTAACCTAGTACCTCTGGATTATGAGCCAGCTTACATCTGTGATCATTACTTGTTGACAGGCATAAATTGAGCCTAAAAGCATTAATTTTAGAGATAAAACTGGAATGTGGAGTTAAGTTATAATAATGTTTAAATATTTCCAAGGTAGTGGCAGCAAATCAACACTGGTTATGTCACTATTTAAATAATGTTAATAAACTAAGCATAAACACTTAAAAAATTTACAAGCTTTTCTCTAAAGATAGTATAACACATTTATATAAACTCTTGAGGCTGCACAAGTGGTAGCTGACATGTTTTCGGTGGGGTTAAAAGAAATCCAATGTCAGCAATTAAATGGTATGATAGATAGACTTTTAATGAAGGAATGTTTTCAATATGGAAATGACTGAAAAATCTTGGTAGCTTAGGACACACATACACAATGTTTCTGGATGTTTCTCGGGAGACACAATTTCCTTTTTTTAATTACTGGAAGGACTTAAAACATGAACTATCACATTAGAATGTTTTCATATATGCTTTTTGACACATTCACTCCCCTGTTCTCATTAAAAGCATTCACGCTTCTGTCAGACATTTTAAGGCTTAAAAAAAAGGATTGATTGTCTTGTATACGGCTGCCTCCAGCGGGCTTCAGTAGTTACCCATTAACCAATAGGATCAACAATCGAAAGACGATTTTTTTTTCCCCAGGCTATTTGTAATACGTCTAAATATATCCTTAAGACAATCAAGATAGTCTGATATGATTCGATATGACTTACTATGATATGGTAATAAAGAAAGGGCCTATTTTCTCCACACTTAGGCTTTACTTAAAAGCCCACTTTATTTCCCTGGTAACTTCGGAGTTCAACTTCCCTGATAACACTTACAGGGATGGTGGGAGAAGCAAGGAAAAGACAGGAAGGTCTTCTTCCTCGAGGTTTGACATTTATGGCTTTGAGACTCAGGGGAGTAGAGTTGCCATTGTACCTCAGTTACCACTTCTGTACAACGGGGATTAGACCTACTACCTGAGAGCGCTTCCTGAGACGGACGCGTGTAGGGAGCTTTGGACAGTATTTGGTGCATGGTAAGCCCTGTGTAAACCCTATTGTCACCGCTGTCACCATCACACTGTTCCCCGGGGGCCTAGCTCTGTGCTTAAACTGAGCAGACCAACTTGTTCAGCTAGGCCTCCCAAGAGTTTACTGTAACTATTTTTGCTAGAATATATAGCAATTTCGGGAAATTTGACCAGATTGCTTTTATTCGTTTGCACTGTACCTCTCCAAGATTCACCAAACCCCTGGTAAGAGAGCTCACAGAGTTATGCAAGAATGCTATGGCCCAGTGTCGCTAATTTGTAGGATTAAACCCTTGGGAACACGGCGGGGTGGCTGAACCAGGGTAACCCAGACTCTGTTTAACCTATTGACCTGGGAAGGGTATGGATTTAACAATCCTCCATACTTTCTAGCAGGAGCTCAGGAATAGGCCAGCTACTTCTATATGCTCAGTCTAGCCTTTCTTTCTTTCTTTTTTCTCCAGCCTAGCTTTTAACGAATATAACCATTTTAAGAAGGAAGAAAGTAATTTGCTTCCGTCGTAATTGCTCTAGATCCTGGATTCTGTCAACCCGGCATTTAGTTTGTCCAAAAAAATGAAGGCATTGCCTCATGCGTATTCAGCTTTCACTGCTCTGACGTTCTGTGTTGCATTCTTTTTTTTGTTCAAATAGTATTTTGTCAAATTTTTTTTTTTTTAAAGATTTTAGTCATTTATTTGACAGAGGAAGGGAGAGCACAAGCAAGGGGAGCGACAGAGGGAGAGGGAGAAGCAGGGAGCCCGACGCGGGGCTCGACCCCAGGACCCTGGGATCATGACCTGAGCCGAAGGCAGATGCTCAATGACTGAGCCACCCAGGCGCCCGCATTCTTTTTTTTAATCCTCAGTCATTTTCTGTTCACCTTCCCCCATGCATACCCCCAAAGGTACCCATCTTTCTAGTCTGAGCTCTCTCTCTCTCTTTTTTTTTTAATCTTAGCCAGGGTCCTCATCCTGTAGACACAGAAAATAAGGGCTGTCATATGATATCCTGCTCTCTTTCTACAGCCTCCTAACATTGGAGAAAGTGCTGAAGCATCACCCGGCGTCCATGCAAAGCCATTAATAAGTGTCAGCCCCCTGGTTTAAAGGAAGGAGCGTCCCAGTTTAGGGGAAGAGTGTCCCTCTTTCCGCTCTCTGAGGTTAACCCTTCCACCTATGTGCTGAGTTGCTCTATTTTTCTCTCCTCGGCACCCTGGTTCTATTCACCGTTCCCACTTCTCTAGTTTTTAGGAGGTTTCTCTTTTCTGAAGCTTCTCATGGTCTCATGTCCTCCAAACCTAGTCTTCTTCCGGAGTCCCTACGTCAATAAAAGCACCTTCATACCATTCAGAAATTTAGGAATTATCCTCTCTCATACATTCGCTTTCCGTCACTGCCCCGTGTGCCCACAGCCAATCCATCTTTGGTAATCTCTCCTCCCTTCCTGGTCTAGTTTGGCTGGCCTAGTTTGGGCTCAGTGGGATGAGGGTTTGTGGTTGAAAAATGGCCAGTGTAGTCATTGAAAATGGTGGTATAGCACTGCTTTTGTCCGTGTGTCAGTCTTCATTTAGGATCTGTTTTGATGGTTTCAGGAAATGAATACATTTAGAACGTGGGGTGGGGGGGGGGTGACCAGGTGGCTCAGTCAGTGGAGCTTGCAACTATTGGTCTCAGGGTCATGAGTTCGAGCCCCATGTTGGGCGTAGAGATCACTTAAACATAAAATCTTAAAAAAAGAAAAAACAAAGAAGGTGGGACTGGAGGGTGGCAAGGGGTTCCCTCATTACTGCATTCCCAGTTTTTGGATTACTGCTTATACTCTCACCTTTGGACAAAGAGCCCTGAAAAAATCTCTCCCTTTACAGGAACCCCATCTCCTTTGTAACAGTTGTTTAGGGGACACCAGTGTGCCATTAAAGAAACACTATTTTCTTTGTGAGACTGTGACTCTGTCCCTGTTTCCTTGGCTCTCTGGGGATGACAAGCCCAGGGGTGTCATTATGCAGCCTGGTGGATTTCAATACCAAACAAACTTGACCACAGGGGTTGGCAAAGGGAAGCAAGAGTCTGTTAGCAGTCAACTCAGTGACGGTATTCCTGGGTGACCTAGAGCAGACTGACTTCAAATTGGGCACGTTGTTGCTTACTCTAGAGCTCTCCTTCATCCCAGGGAAGTACTTGACCCAAAGGGCAGCAAGCAATAGACGAAAGGATGCTACGCCTTCCCCAGTCCTGTCAGCCAACTGAGTGCCTCACGCCTCCAAGCCACCTTTAAAAAACTTCCCAGGAGGGGCGCCGGGGTGGCTCAGTGGGTTAAGTGACTGACTCTTGATTTTGGCTCAGGTTATGATCCCAGGCTCGTGAGATCGAGGCCCACATCAGGCTCCACGCTTAGCATGGAGTCTGCTCCAGATTCTCTCTCTCCCTCTCCCTATGCCCTTCCCCATGCACTCTCTCTCTCTCTAAATAAAATCTTTTCTTTTCTTTTTTTTAAAGATTTTTATTTATTTATTTGACAAGAGAGAGCACAAGCAGGTGGAGGCGCAGGTAGAGGGAGAGGGAGAAGCAGGCTCCCTGCAGAGCAAGGAGCCTGATGCAGGGCTCCATCCCAGGACCCTGAGATCACCACCAGCGCCAAAGGCAGATGCTTAATCTATTGAACTACCCTCTAAATAAAATCTTAAAAAAAAAATTTCCCAGGTAAGCCAAAGCAAAACAGTCCTTCCTCATTTGTATGACTACACCCCTTTTCATTTATATAAGAATATGTGTACTTGGTTTCTGGATTATCCCTATCGGTGAAGCACTGATCCTCATGCTGTTGTTTTTCCTAAAAGAACATCACTTTCTTGTTCTGGAAATTTTTGGAAGCTTGCAGTAAAGGGGAATAAAAGCCAGGCCCGTTGGCTAATTTGTGAGGCAGAGATACCAGGACTCCTGCAAACTCTCCATTCTGTTTCTCAGCAACAGTGCCCAGGGTTGGCTTCTTGCCTTTGACGCATCCCGGGGCATACTGTGCTGTCCACTGAGGACTGGAGGTAGATCCCTACATTGACCATGTTCAAAAGAAAACCATGGGCCCCAAACGGCATCACTTAGGTTCAGGCCCCAAGTCAGTACACCGAGACTTAATACCTAACCAAGCTGCAGTTTTAAGCCCCAGGAATGTGACCTTTAGCCAGTCAACATGGGAGTTTCCTGGTCCGTGCTAGGAAATTTATTAATAGACCCCTCCCGTTCCTCTTAGGAGGGCAACCTCACCTAAAACAATGGATTCTTTGCTACTCATTTCCTTTTTCCCACTCCCTCTCTACCTTTGAAAACCTTTCCTTTTCTGCAGCTCTTTGGAGCTCCCCTCCACTCTCTAGATGTTATGCATTGATTAATCAAGCCAATTAGATCTTCAAAATTGACCCAGCTGAATTTTTGTTACTTAACAGCCTAAAGACAGCCCAGACTAAGATGTCAGTTACCTCCATTCCTTCATCTCAGCCAATATTTTCATCTATGTTCTTCTGATGGGTCCGCTACCAGCAGCAGACACCCGATTACTCTAATCGTTAACTGAAGCATTTCTCTGAATCACAGCTTTTTAACTCTCTTCGGAATTTTTTTTCTAAAGGACAAGACCTCTGTGTTGTTGATGATTTCCACAACCCCCCTCGAAAACAGCTGATGCTTATTGACTGATGGTTGAATTAAATTGCCTTCAATTTATTAACCGACAAGTAACATACAAATAGCCAGAAGAGGACAGCCGGTCAGCATGATGACATCAGTCTCTCTTTGAAAGGCGCTTTAAAAAAAGAATCTATGCAACTCAATGTGCAATGTCCTAACCCAGCTTTGGAAAATGGCTCCACCATCACCATGAGAAAAAGAGAGAGAGAGAGAGAGAGAGAGAGACAGTTGAAATTCAGATCCATCCAGATTAGGTGAGAAAAGGAAGGGCTGCTTTGCTTTCTTGTCCTTGTGCTGCCTCCTTTCATCATTAGTAATTCTATCCCTATCTTATCTGATCATGCCGGGACACATTATCTCACTAGCAAATGAATACCCTGTGGAAAAACTCCCCCAATGCAAATGAACAGGAAAAACATGCTGATACTGAAATTAAAGGAACGTCCCCCCCCCACCCCCTACTGCATGTGGATGGAGAAGTTATGGATATTCTGAATTAATTCCACCTCTCCTTATTCAAACTTTGTCAAGATAAACCTTTTATCTCATTGTTCTAATGCTACAGAGAGGAGATCATTTACATGACAGTAATTATGTTGCTATATTTAGTAGCATGCTCTTGGCCCACTTCTGGTAACTTCCCTTTATATAAAACATTGAATGGGCTTTTACAAAACTCGGAAGGTATGTGTATGATACTATTTAGAACATGACAGCTAGAAAGCAGAGCAATTTGGGTAGATTTTGTACACCTCATAGCTTTTGGGGAAGATCAAAAGAAGGATAATAGCTCTAAAGTTCCTTTTTAAACAATGTACTATTAGAAGGAAGCTTCTGTAAGTTTTATTCGCTTTCTCTTCTTCCACAAGGAAATGATTATTTTCATTTTTTATATGTATGTCGAGCTACCAGAAGCTTTTTTTCTTTCTTTCTTTTTTTTAATCTGACACTGATTTATTTTTCTTCATCCCTGAGGTTAAAACGATGAAGAAAAAGAAACTATTCCTTTGGTCCAAACAATTTATTTGAAACTCTGACTTCAGAGAGGCCCAGCTAGCCTTCTGTCATTTGCTTCAAGGTGTTGGTTGGCTTCACCCTTTCTGACTTGTCCGAACACAGTGATTCCACTGCTCACAGGGAGTTTGGCTAGCCAGCCTTCCCCATAGTTCCTGAAGGATTTAGTCAAGATAACAGTACCCCAACTTTTGACTTGACCTGAGTTGTGAGGGTTACCAGTTTCCTCAAATTTTACTTCAAGAATGGCTCCAGGTTGTTGTCTTGGAAGCGTATAAAGCTGTACTAAACAGAGGGTCTAGCATGCCCTGACCCTCCGCCGTCTTTCCTCCATCCGAGTTACCAATCTCCAGTGCCTCTCCTCCGCTTCCTCGAACTACCACCAAGTTCTCCATGTTTCATTTTCTATTTCCTTTTCCCATTTCATTTTAGTTGCTGAGCTGAGCCTGAACTGGCAACCTCACCAACATCCCTTTGAGAACCATCTCCTTTATGTTACTGTGTTCTTAAAAGCACATTAAAATGGAAAATTTCAGTGAGGTTTTCAATTGACGATTTTCTTAATTTTCCAATTTTTGGTGTCGGGAGGGAAGTGTGGAGGAGAGGGGAGGCGGAAACCCAAAGTGTAAAATGGCAGGGGGAGCATGTAGGGGAGCATCTCATGTATTCTATTTATTTTTTATTTATTTATTTTAAAGATTTTATTTATTCATTTGAGAGAAAGCGAGAGAGGGAGAGCGCGTGCGTGCATGAGTAGGCGGAGAGGCAGAGGGAGAAGCAGGCTTCTTGCTGAGCAGGGAGCCTGATGCTGGACTTGATCCCAGGACCCCGGGATCATGACCTGAGCCGAAGGCAGATGCTTAACCGACTGAGCCACCCAGGTGCCCACGTGTCATGTATTTTAATGGAATTAGGACACACGCTCTCTAAGTGTGTCAAACATACGATCACGTTACGTTGCCGGTGGAGGTGGGAAATGTGCAAAGCAGCCGAGCTCTGGAAATAAAGCTGCTTTTTACGCCTACTCTTTAAGGCATGCATTTGAAATGGTGTTTTTATGAACGGCGTGGCCCTATAGCTCTTTCGGGAGGCATCTCCAGCGCACCCCTGCACTAGCTGACTCTTCTTAGTCCCTATTTCTATTCTTCTACTACTCTTCCCTCTTTTTCTTTCTTTCTTTCTTTTTTTTTTTAACTTTCCTGTGCCTTCAGTGTGCACATGGGTCCTTAGCCCTTGGTGAACTAAACTCTTAACAGTGTCATGACTCCTAAACCACATCAAGAAAACTCACAAAAGGCTCCTCAAAGGATCAGAAAGAAATACGGCACCTATAAATACTGCACACAGCTGAATTTCTAGGACTCCTCTAATCATAACTTCAACCTCCAAAAACAGCAGGAGAGGCCGTCTAATTGTTCGGAGCCTTTATTAGAATCCCCAGGGCAGGTTGGAGGTGGGGATTCTGTTTTGAAAGACTCTCAGGTGATTCCTGTTCACACCGAGGCCCCCACCGAGATCCTCCCCCAGATACTCCCGGAAGCATCGGAAATCACAATGAAATGCCATACTCCACATGACTAGTTCCACTGTAGAAAAAAAAAAAAAACTGCTTCAATGGGAAGCTATATACGTTGTCTGCATAGAGCTCACCGTTCCTGTTGTCTGATTCTAGCCTCTCATTTTCTTGGAGCTGTTTCACAGCTTCACATGTTTTAGGTAGCTGATAGGCAGATGTTTTCCTGTCTGGTAGAGGTTCAGTGGATCTCCCTCCACTCCCCTCAGAAAAAAGCAGTTTTGCCCCATTTGCATACTCATTTCAATACTCCTGGTCTGTAAGTGTGTCTCTTCAGATTCTCTTCAACTGGTTAAAACATCTGTTAGGTCCCTCTTTGATTAATGAATAGAATCAAATCTTGAACATGTATTCGTTTTTATATCTGTAGAGGGTCGTGATTTTACCCTTCTTTGAAAATGTTTTAAAATCATTCTCGAGGCACCTGCCTGGCTCAGTCGGTGAGGCGACCGACCCTTGGTCTCAGCACAGGTCTTGATCTCAGGGTCTTGAGTTCAAGCCCTGCCCTGGGCTCCATGCTCGGCATGGAACCTACTTAAAAAAATAAGAACAAAAACAAAAGCAGCCCATTATCCCCAGCCTTTACTTCTTGTTCTTTGCTAACCCCTGAGGCTTCTTTCTATTTTATAGGCAGGGTAGTTTGGATTCCTGAATTCAGCATTTGATGGGCATATATATTTTTCATGGGCATGATGGGCCACAATATTTAGAGTTAGGATGACCCCGAAAATCTGGGACGTATGACTGCTCAACAACACTGCCCATAGAACGACACAGCTGGAGAAGGTTGTAGGTTCATCTAGTCCCCTCCATTACGGGAACTAAGGCCACCGGAGCCCAGAACAATGGAGACTTTTTTTCAAGATTGCACAGATTTCAAGCAGGAACAGAATGGAATTTAACCCAGTGTGGCTAATTCCAGACTCCAATGCCTTTATTACTACAGTAAATCTACTCTTCCTAAAGTGGGAATGAAAACACAAACCTGAAAGTTACTGTAAGATTTCACTGAAAGTCGGCATCTACAGGTACCATACGACCATGCCTCACCCATAGGGACCCTCAGTGAGCGAAATCCAATGACAAAGCAAATGGTGCCATTGCTGAGTCTGACTGGCCAACTGGTCTCATTAACTCACACAGACCCTTCTCGTGTCGCTTATTTTCCAGCAATGCTTAGGGACATAATAAATGCTCAATAAAAATTCCATCCAATAGAACTGACTGTAGTAGAACTAAGAGATACACAGGACCAAAGGTCCCTGATTTGGAACGAAGGCTTCTTGAACTGTCGAACTTGAAGAAGACACCAGCTTGTTTTCCTTGTGAGTTGCACTCTAATCCATCCGTGAACCATAAATTCTAAAATCACCCAACCAGGTCTGGAAGGAATAATTTATAATCTCCAACAATTGTTGCAACTCAATATCCCGACCTACTTTTTCTAGAAAAATCGCTTTACACTGCTATTTACACGGGGATATTATCATCAACCCTGGCGAGTGGGCGACAGACTCTTTTAGGAAACGAGGGCCTGCTTCCTTCCACAGCAAAACTTGCCAGGTGGGTCTTCAGTTCCAGCAGATGACGTGCGGGGCCATGTTAGCAAAGGCGCTCTGAAGTGTAGATGCCCAGATGCCCGAGAGCTCTTTAGACTGGGAGCTAACAATATTTTTATATACTCTGTTTCCACCCCCCCACCCCCAGCTGTTTCCTTCGCGGCCTGAGCTGTTTGGCCATGTCTGACTGGGCTGATGAAGCCTTTTCTGGCAGGTTGCCCGGGGAGCAGTCTCCTGCAGATTCTGCCCCTCTCCAGGAGTCGCCTGCCTTCAGGATAATGGGCAGCATTGAAAGCTGCAAGGCGTTTGGTCGACAAGGTCAGAGTGCCTTTCATTCCTGCAATAATCAACCAGTGTAGCTCTTCCTCAGACCTGGGGAGAGAGAAGATAGAGGTCAAAAGAGCAATTACATTTCACATTGACTCCAGAAAAGGCTCGGATCACAAGACCGAAAAGAAAAAGCGGATTCTAGCCTCACTCTTGTCCATTCCCTTTCTGGTCATCTTTGTTATTAACACTGGCCCGAAACCATAACAAGTTTTAGCTTGATGACGTGAAAGAAAGCATTTTCCGCCTGCCGATGAGATCTTTCTTCTGAGACATTTAGCACTGTCAGCATATTGCAAAAGAATGCAAATGAGCTGCAGGATCTATAACCAGAGACAGTAAGCAAAGGCCATTAATTATGTTTTTAAAAAATGTTAACCCTAGCAGACTGTATAACAAGCAATTGTGCTAATTTCAATCTGTAATCAGTCCCTACATTAGCATAACTTTATTTATTTAGCATTAAGGCCACAATTTCGAGAATATAATTCAGTTGGAAATGTCAGTAATTTCGCAGTGGCAGATTGTTGTGACAAAGTTACCTCTGTTTGACCTTACAGCTGCCAGGACTAATTACTTTAATTGCATTAATTGCACTGACCATTCCGGTGCTTAGTGTAGCACTGTTATGCTAACCACTGAGCAAATCAACCCGGCTGATTTCTCAGTAAAATTTAGGGCTCTTTTCTTCTAACTCTCCTATGATTCTTTTCTGCATTTCGAGAACCCAGATAATCCACAGATTACCCGTGCTGGCATCGAGATTGAGAAGTTTGAGGAGAACCCTTGAAAGAAAAAAAAAAATCTGTATTTCCTAACTGATCCTTAACCGCTCATTGCCGACTCCGATGATAAAATAACACCATCCAGTTTCCTAATGACTGAGAAGGGTTTAAAAAAACACTTGGGGCAGTTTGTAAGCTAACAAACCTTCATTTCACATTTTGGAATGAAGGCCCGTTTAAAAGTCTGTGGTCTTTGTTTTCACCCTGTCGAGTGAATACAGAGTTTCCCCTGGGCTTTGACTCAACACAAGTTGAAATACACAGCTAGGTCATAGTTTAAGACCTCAGGTCTTCTGAATCTAAAAATTGGTATTTTTTTCCTGATGAGGAAAGCTCCACAGCACATTTAATAAATAATTTGCTACCAGGAACACCTCTATTCGTTGAAAGGAAGAACTCTTGAAATACCCATTCTTACACACGAAACTATGCAATCAGAAAGTCAGAAGGCCTACATGTCATCCAATTCATACACCCAACCAAGGCAGGCGTCCGCTCCTCCTTGTTTCTCTCATATGATCATCTAATCTCCGGTTAGACACTTTGTTCAACACCGTGGATCCCTAAAACATTCTCTATATAATGATACAAACTTGTCTGTCTTGGTACAACTTTCATTCACTAGGTAATAAATGTATTGAATGATTGCTATGTTCCAGGCACTGTTTTAGACCCTTGACATGCATTGATTCCCTTCATGCTCCCAACAGTGCTTTGCAATGTGTATTATGATTATTGTTGTCGTTGTTAACCATATGAGGGAATGTAATTCATGGCAGAGCCTGGATTTGAATCCAGATATTTGGGTCTGGAGCCCCTGACCTTGATCTGGATGCTAGACTGCCTCAGAATTAGATCGTATTCTTCCTCCGTTGAGGAAGGGTCCATAGAATTGATAAAGCAGCTCTCCTGCTGTGTCCATGACCCTGGCTAGCTGCCTCTGGTTCCTCATGTGGCACAGCTTCTCTTGAAAGTGAGGCACCCAGATCCCGATAAAGACTTAACGCTCACAGTGTGTGTAGTACTTAAGGCTAAGTTTGACTTATCTGCAAGCTCTTAGCCCATATATCATGTCCTTGGGGAAGTTTCCTTGAATCCGGGTCAACCTTGGGAAGCCTTATGATAAGCTCTGGTGGGACTATAAGGCTTTCTTTATTAGCATGAACTCCCTGCAATTCAACAATTAAGTAACCCAGACACCCAGCCTTTAATAGGGAAAGGAGAAGTGGTGGTGTTCAATTTCAATAGTTTTACCATTCATTAGACAATCCCACACAAAGCGTGAAGAAATTTACAAAACTCTGGATTCCTTAAGGTTTGTGCTGTATGTTCCAATTCTGTGATATATCCTCAGGAAGAGGTGTGGCTCTATTAGTTTTCTTTCCCCCAGTTCATCCACGGCTGCTTATGGCACGTGGAACCATTGTTGAGGCTTCTCTGATAGGTAATAAAGCCTTTGGACCTAGACTTCATCCCTTCCTCATTGGCTCCTTTATATCCAGCTATTTTCTTGAACATCGCCTGTGACTCTGGCCAACCGGGCTTCTCACTGGGTCTTACGCATACCCCAGGCTTCTGTCTCCATGACCAGGCTCATGTGGTTGCGCTCGGCTCACATTCTCCATGCCCCTGTCTGTTTTCTGCTTGTACAAAAGATCTGGGAAATCCTTTCCTTAAGGGGCGCCTGGGTGGCTCAGTCGTTAAGCGTCTGCCTTCGGCTCAGGTCATGATCCCAGGGTCCTGAGATCGAGCCCCGCATCAGGCCCCCTGCTCCGTGGGAAGCCTGCTTCTCCCTCTCCCTCTCCCTCTCCCCCTCCCTCTCCCCCTCCCTCTCCCCCTCCCTCTCCCCCTCCCTCTCCCCCTGCTTGTGTTCCCTCTCTCGCTGTGTCTCTCTCTGTCAAATAAATAAAATCTTAAAGGAAAAAAAGAAATCCTTTCCTTAAGACACTCATCTCAACAGCACCTCCACATCTTTTCTAGAGCCTTTGCAGCGGGCTGTTCTGTCAATTCTAGCTTCTGAGCTTCTCTCCCCACCTCTGTTCTCTGCCCCTTGCACCTTCCTTTCGTCACCTAGTGCCTGGACGCTTGCAGTAGTGGCCCAGCTCCTGGCTGGCCCACCTCCGTGGTCCTGCGCACATTGCTGCATTCCCCTGTGGAAAATCATTTGGGGCTCGCCATCTGCATTTACCCCTGCCTGTTCTCATTCCTCAGGCACATCTACCAGGCATCTTTACGTTTGCAGTTTGCGGTCATTCTTCTGGTGGAGAAGCCAGAGCAAAGTAAGAGCTGAATAATTCTATTTGTTCTTTGTCTTGTTGACTTATGTCACAAAAGCAACAACGTTCCTTGTTCTTCTTGCTCCTTACACATTGGTCAAAGTCATTTTTTTTATCATTCTTTTATTTCCCAGCAAAATTGAGCTTATTTTTTACTTTATTCTTTTTGTTTGTTTTATGATACCATTCTTCTAGGTGTGTGCGGTTGCATTGCTTTTGTTCTTGGCTACAAGTTCTTTGATCTTGCAAGCAGGCTTTCTAAAATCGGAACTCAAAGGAGAGTTCTCTAAGTAACCATATTGATTTCTTTAGTTTCTCTCCCATATTCGGCTAATTTTTATTAAAAGATAGAATTTCATTTTCTATTCCTTCTGGACCTATCTATACCTTTTCAAAACCCTCTGGCCATGAGACCGAACCTATATACCTTCTTAAGCGTCCTGAAATCTGCTTTTCCATAGTCTTCGATGCATGTTGGATACTGATTGGTATTCCTGTTTTTCGCTCATTTGAATTCTAAGAAGATCTCATTTCCTCCCGAGTTTTTCAGCACATGGTTCTTATTTATTTGTTTTTATTTTTTATTTTTATATTTATTTATTTTAGATTTTATTTATTTATTTGAGAGAGAGAGAGAATGAGAGATAGAAAGCACGAGAGGGAAGAGGGTCAGAGGGAGAAGCAGACTCCCCGCTGAGCAGGGAGCCCGATGTGGGACTCGATCCCGGGACTCCAGGATCATGACCTGAGCCGAAGGCAGTCGCTTAACCAACTGAGCCACCCAGGCGCCCATTTTTTATTTTTTTTTTAAGTAGGTTCCACACCCAGCATGGAGCCCAACGTGGGGCTTCAACTCACGACCCCGAGATCAAGACCTGAGCCGAGGTCAAGAGTTGGATGCTTAACCAACTGAGCCACCCAGGTGCCCCGGCACTTTTTTGTTCCAAACGTTCCTTATCTTGAAGATCAGATTCAGGTTTAGGGTAATGGTGTCTTCCACGTCCAAGCTGACAATGTAATAGGCTGGGTTGAGGACCTCTGTTCCGGGAGGAAAGAGGGGCTCTCCACCCCAAACTGCCTAATATGATGGGTGGTCCTCCCAAGCTTTGGCTCCTGTGTACTGGCACTAGCTAAGAATACTGGAGGAGTAGGAGCGGGGGCAGCCCTGGGAGAGGTACACAGCCTTCTTTTCTGGAGGGAAGGCTACCAGGTCAGTCGCTTGCCAAAGTCACTGACTGCCATCGCCCTTTGCCTAGATGTGCACCTGCAGCTGCAGGTGCACAGCAGAGGTGGTGGTGTGGAGGAGGTAAAGGAACTGACGTGGGAGAAACGGAAAATGAAGCACGGAGGGGGTGGGGGAGTAAAATCCACTGAGATGTTCTTGTGTACCAGGCATTGTGAGAGGCACTTCCACATGCCAATCCCTTATTCCTCCCCAGGCCATAGTAATACATGTGGCAACTGCGCATTAGCTAAGTTGCTTGACTTCTCTGAGTCACAGAGCCAGGGAATGCAGAAGCCAGGAATTAAACTTAACATTGACAATGAGAGGATAATGAAACAAAACCAAACCAGGAACATATACTTCATTGCAACGCGGGCATCTCTGTTATATGCACTACAAGAATAATGACCTTACAAGGACATGTACATACAAGTCAATGCCTAGTACAACAAACTTCAGGAGAGTACCTATTCGGTTGCACATTACTAATAATTTTCATGTACACCACTAGAATTTTATCATAGCTTCTTTCTCGAAACATGTAACCATTATTTCGATATTTTTGCCAGGCAGGCTTTTCTATTTGCTTAGTTCTGTTTTGTTTTAGTTTAAAATTCTATTGGTGACATTTCTTGGTGAAATGAAGAGAAAACGAAGCAACACCAAAGTGATAGTCACAGAATTTGTGACCCTAAAAGGAACTAGTCTTCTTGGTACATTACTGTCAGCTAAACATATAAATGGTCTTCAAAGATTCTGCTTCTAGATGTTAATGGAAGTATTGATTTTCACCTCTGTCTTTTTTTTTTTCTATAACATCTATTTACCATGCTACCTCCTCATCTCCATTCTCAGCTCTGCTCTCTTGAGTGTCAGTGTCAGAGGCAAGTGCCAAAATCAAGGTGACTAAGCGGATGTCAAGCCAGTTGCAGAGACAGAGAGAAGACTTAACTAATGGCACTGGTCTTCCAAGTCAATGGACCCTGTCTTTCCTAATTTCATTATCAATTCACCACAGGAACCTGACAGAGTCAGTATGTTAAGTCAAATTCAAAGGCTCAAGAAACAAAAAGAGAAAAAGAAAATCCAATTTCAGAGTCGGGTAAAAACATTATAATTCAAAGAAAATCTTTATTATTGATTTATAGCTGCATACTCTTCTCCAAAGATTTCCTCTTTAAATTAAGAATGCTAATGATTTCCCATCCTGAAATTAATCCAAAAGTTGCACACGTTTTAAAAAGGCACTAATTGTTATATTTCAAGCAGGGAAGTGCCAAAGCCTAGCCTGCTCCTTTCAGTGACTGTGGGTGATGACGTGCCCTGGGCTTCTTGAGAATCACCCGCTTCCTTGGGAAGCTTTCTTGTGTGTGCCAAGAGGCCATAAATTTGAGATGGAATATCCTGTTTGTTGAGGCTCCTGTACATGCAACCCAGTTGCTCTCTGATAAACAGATCTGTTTGGGACAAAATTCCTGCCTAAGTGGTTTAGAGACTTGGTTGTTCTGGTGGGAGAGGAGACGCCATCCTCATGTGCAGATAAGTCAGGCAGTCTGGAGTCTCTGCAAGGCACCACATCGGTTCCAGAGGAAGCCCAAGACAGCCAGGATAGCTCCAATGACTTAACACAGATTTGAAACAGGAAAAAGGAAACAGTTATTTGTGGGGAACAGGAAATAGATATTAAGAGGATACTGACACAGAGTCCTGTTGCTACCAAATATTTTTATTTACCCTGTGCAATTCTATGTATTTTTATAAGCCATGTCAAATTATTTTAAAGAGAATATAGGGTTGTTACTTTATTAGGGAAAAAAAAAAAACACAGAGATTCAGGAGCTTTCTTAATGTTCCTTAAAAGAAAAAAGGAAGAACAGCTTATACTCCTAGTTAATCATCCACCTGTTTTTGGTAAATCGATTGTATCAAAATATTGACTGGAGTCCTTTGCAGCTACCTCAGAATTTGCCTTTAAGGTAAGTTTATAATTTTGATTGGTGCATACATTAAAGAGATTTCTTTTATTTTTTTATTTTTGTTTTTTGTTTTTGAGAGAGAGTGGGCACGTGTTGAGGGGAGGTGAGGGAAGGGGCAGAGGGTGAGAATCTCAAGCAGACTCCCCGCTGAGCACAGAGCCCAACATGGGGCTCAGTCTAACCACCGTGAGATCATGACTTGAGCTGAAATCAAGAGTCAGACACTTAACCGACTGAGCCACCCAGGCGCCCCACATTAAAGAGATTTAAATGTTAAAATGCATGCTTCCACAACCTTCTGCTCATGTACCTATTAAGGCACCTTTCTGTCTGTATTGTAATTAGTCATTCATATGTTGTCTTCCCCACCAGACTGAATTCTTGGTGGGATCACAATGTCCTCAGTGCCTCCAAGCATCCCTAAAAGAGAAGACATACAGTAGACCCTATCTGGGATTAGTATTAAATAATACAATATCACTAATTTGCAGAATAGTTACAAGGATTAAATAGACAAACATAAAAATCCAACATAAATCTGAATCCCAGTAGAGACTCAACATGTTAGTTCTCGGCTCCCTCCTTTGAATGAAAGGAAAAAAGATTCTTTAATTTTTAAAGTTGTGTGGAATACTCAATATCAACTTCCATTTAATAAAAAAAATATGTATTTTGCAGAACCTGATTTGCTCTTAAGAATAATTGTATTTGGCGTATTTAGATATTCCAGGCCTAGGTGGATAGATAAGAACAGAAAGAAACAAGAAACAGAAAATTTGGCTTCCTTCTTATCAACAATTCGTGGGGAAAGTAGCCTTAGGAAAATGTTGGTCGCCTTTCTTCTACCTTCTCTTATCAGTTCCTGGGACTAATCTGAATCTTTTGTCCATCGTGGGTGAACACCCAGGCCCTAGGCACAGGCTAGCTTTACGGGAGCCGTGGAAAATTCGGCACGGCTGGCTCCAACCAATGTTTCCCCAGACTGAGTCACTCACTCTACTGCACACGTTTCACTGTAGATGGACTGCCTAGAGATTTGTCAGGCAATTTATATGCAGGTTAAAAAATATCCTGCATAATTATATGTAGTTGAGGTTGCAATATAAGTAAGTAGATGACAAAAAACAAGAGATCTAACAATTTGACTTGCTTCTTTTGCTTTCATTGACAAAAAAGGGTCTTTAGTCATTCTGATTAAATACAAATTCTGTTCGGTAAAGCCTTAATAAAAAAGACAAGGGTTTTTTTTTCCTTTCCTTTTTTTCACTTTTACTACAACCTTAAGTTTCATTGTTAGATAATTTACTTTTCAACAAGAGATATGTTATTACTTCTGATTAAAGGTAATGAGACACTAGGGTATCAGTGTCTTAAATTTTAGATAAAAATTTAGCATAAAGTTTAGATTCAAAAGGAAAACTACATTCAGCCTGATCCTGGTTTTAAAATGAAAATGCTATCATACTAAAGATTTATACATGAAACTACAACTTTTGGAAAGCAATTTGGTGGAATGTTGCCTAAGAGAACATCATGGAAAACCAAAAATCATTAAAAGTATAAAAATTTTACCAAACCACTATCTAATTAATGAAAGAGGATATAGTTACTTTTACTCCTGAAAATGAGCAATTTTATCAGAGCCTTTCAGTACGTCCATTTGTTTCTTTGGATGGAAATTGTACTTTCGCATTTCATGGATACCAGTCAGGCATATGAAAATTATGAGATTTATAAAATCATTTGGGATAATCACAAAAAAACCCACAATTATTTGTAACAAGTAAAGACTTTCTAGAAAGCTTAAAAAAAAACCCAAAAAACCCTGCATACAGAACCGGTGAAAGAGAATGACTGCTCTTTCCACGCGTGGTCTGGCCTCTTCTTGTGAAAATGACCATTTGGCGATTCTGAATTTCCTCTGTGGGTGATTTCCATCGGACCGTAACCAGCCACAAGAGAGGAGCAAAGTATGTCCCTTTCCAACAACAGTATCTACCATTTTGATGACTTCTAAACACATCTCTCCCCACTAAACCTCTTTTTTTTTTTTTTTAAGATTTTATTTATTTATTTGACAGAGAGAGACACAGCGAGAGAGGGAACACAAGCAGGGGGAGTGGGAGAGGGAGAAGAAGGCTCCCCGCCGAGCAGGGAGCCCCGATGCGGGGCTCAATCCCAGGACCCTGGGATCATGACCTGAGCCGAAGGCAGACGCTTAACGCCTGAGCCACCCAGGCGCCCCTCCACCAAACTTCTGATCTCTTTCAGTTGCTAGTGAAAAGGGCTTTAAAATATCCAGTTAGTGAATCCTGCTTTTTTGGGGTTGTCATTCAAAAAGGAGCACAGCAGTGCCTCAGATCAACTTAGAAGAGACTCTAGAAAGCACACCTACAATGAGATCGCCTCACTCTGGTCTCTGTGTCACTGAGACACACGTGTCCCTAGGCTGGGGGGAACAGCACAGAGCTGATTCTACCTGCAAGCGATTCTTCTGCTTATTCTTTGAAAAGTAAGCTGGGCAGGCTTCTCTGGAACTTCCTTTTCCGAGCCTGCCAACAACGCCCTCTGCTCATCAACATTGTTTCATTTCAAGAAATGGGCTTTGGGCGCCTGGGTGGCTCAGTCAGGTAAGCGTCTGTCTTCAGCTCAGGTCATGATCCCAGGTCCTGGGATCAAGTCCCACTTCAGGCTCCCTGCTCCTTGGGAGCCTGCTTCTCCCTCTGCCTCTCTCTCTCTGTCTCTCATGAATCAATAAATAAAATCTTAAAAAAAAAAAAAAGAAATGGGCTGTATTTGACATTTTGTGGTCTATGCAGAAACCAGAGAAGAAATGAGTCCAAGAATTTGAGTCAGGCATGAGCACTGATCTAACAAAGCAATGCGCTCCCTTGTGACTCTGCGGGGGAAAAAGAAAAAGGGTTCTAAATACTTTTGGCCTCTAGAGTATCCAATGCAAAGCTTGATATTTGACCATATAGATGAATAGTTCTCAGCTCTGGATATATTTTAGAAACACTGGAGACGGGGCGCCTGGGTGGCTCAGTCGTTAAGCGTCTGCCTTCAGCTCAGGTCATGGTCCCAGGGTCCTGGGATCGAGCCCCACATCGGGCTCCCTGCTCAGCGGGGAGTCTGCTTCCCTGTCTGCCTGCCACTCCCCCTGCTTGTGCTCTCTGTCAAATAAGTAAATTCTTTAAAAAAAACCTAAACACTGGAGACATTAAAAAAAAAAATAAGAGAAGGCTAGGGAGAAGAAGAGAATAATGTACATATGACCAAAAAAAAAAAAAATGTTGAAGCCATGTAAAAAAATTTACAATGAAATAATGGTCTCTCCCATCCCGGCCTTCAGCTTCCCAGGCTCCAATTCCTTCTCATTTGTGATCAAAAAATATGTAGCTGTCCAGTCCTCAGCTCATACCTACTGATTCAATATAACTGGCAGGTGATCCTGAGGGATCCTACTGCTCGGTCAGGTTAAGAACCCCTGATCTGGATGAGGGGACCGAACTCCCAGGACCCCAGACTACATGACTCAGGGGCTCAGGGACAGAGCATAGAGGACATAGAAGAATTGGAAATCCCTTACTGTATGCACTTGTGAGGAGGAGGGGGTTTGTACTATGTGTTTAAGAGACAGTAGTCTAATAATACAGTTAAAATGAAACAACACAACTCTAAAGCAAACGTACTGCCTGGGACTTAAGAAAAATGTCCAGCTCTGACTTTGCCAATAATTCCATGGGACGCTGTCATCCTTCCTCCCCAGCCCCAACTCCAGTAGGAAAAAGGGACCCTCAGAAATTTGTAAATTTGACTTCTTGACTCTTCTGCAGTATAAAAGGCTGGTGGCCTACCCTGGACCCCTTCGTACTTTCTTCTTACAATAAATTCCAGGTTTAGCCAAGTATCTGAGCGGCCTGACACAGCCCAAATTCTTCAAGGGAAGTTGACCCCCACATAGCCCAGGGAAGAGCCCCCTGGGAGGAGCGATAAGTCCTTCTGGCTTCAGAAATGAGTAGGTGATCCCAACTCTGCTTAATATAAAGTGAAGACAGATTTTTGGGAGGTATGTGAACTGGGAGAAGCCTGGTTTCCTCTCCCACTAAATGGGACCAAGCACAGAGCCACGGCTGGGCTGTGGCCACCCCGTGGTTCACGTGCAGGGAGCCCAGGCGCTGAGCCCACACGTGCATCCTGTACAGAAGAAAGACTCAAATAACCCATGTCAATATGCTTAACCACAGGCTCCAATAATGCAGAGCCCTCACACTGCATCTGGACTTCCTGAGACAAGAGCCAGAAATCCACTGTTTGCACAATTTTAAGCTGAGTTCTCTTGTCACCTGGATCTGATGTCTTCCCAAGCCGTCCAGCTTCTCGAAGGCTGGATCTCTCCTTGGAGGGTCCAAGTCACTCCCTCCTCTCTGGGGGTGCTCACTGCAGGGCCGTGTGCCTTATTTTTCTTTCGATCCCTCTCAGCTCTATGGCCTCCAGATAACTGAATGACTATGGATTTGCCATTTTTATCATTTCTTCTCTGTCGACTCTTGGCCCCTCACAAATTAGTGTTGAAGAATGTGGAAGGGTGTGTATATATATATATATATACACATGGCTCGTTCTCATTCACAGTAAGGGGGTGCTTTACCCAGCAACAAGGGCAGAGGGAGCTTACGTTCAGATGGTCCCCAACTTCGGAAATCTAGGGGTGCCTGTAAGAGATATTACCAACATTCCCTCTACCTTTTACTAAGAAAACGACCATCTGAATCTTAATGTTAAGTGAAAAAGGAAAGGATTGTTGTTGTTGTTGTTTTAAGATTTTATTTATTTATTTGAGAGAGAGAGACAGAGATCATGAGCAAGGGGGAGGGGTAGAGGGAGAAGCAGGGAGCCCGATGCGGGACTCGATCCCAGGACCCTGAGATTATGACCTGAGCTGAAGGCAGAGGCTTAACCAACTGAGCCACCCAGGTGCCCAAGAAAAAGATTGTTTTATATGGAATGTGAAAGTTCTTTGTTCTTTATCTTGGGAAAGTGATTTTATAGGAACTCAGGGAAGAAGGGGAAAGAAGGAAGGAATCTTTTTTTTTTTTTTTTAACTCATCTTAGGTCCCAGGGTGCTTTCATATATAACTTCAGTCACATCTTACGACAAGCCTGCAAGGTAGGGTATTTTTATCTCCAGTTTACATTTGGGTCAAGTGAGGCTTAGAGAAGTAATTTTCAGGGCGACTTAAAGTGCATGTCAAAGCCAGATTCACACCAAGGGCTGTAGGACTCCAAGGCCATGTATTTCCTATACCCTAAATATTTTTGTTCCTTCATCTATCCCCCTGGAAAGGTTTTGGGACTTCTGCAATCCCCTCAGAGGTCTCTTTGCTGAGCAAGTAGGCGGCATCCCGTAGGCAGCCTTCTGGTGGCCGGATGTTTGGTCGTCCGTCTCTGGGTCAGGCCCTCGGAAGCCAGCCAGACACTGGGCTGCTCCTTTCCCAGGTGACTGCTGTAAACTCAAGGTCACTGAATAAATGGCTGATAATGAGGCTGTGCTCCTGTCACGATATTTCCCTGACTTGATTCCTCTACAATACTTCTGTGGTCTGGTCTTGTCTGGTGGTCAACACATGGGAAATTATACCTGGCTATAGCCACCAACCTGGTCTTGTGGATCTCTGTGGTTTATTGAATTATTCATAAACACCTACTACCCTGTTTCTAGGTTGCACATTTTCTGCAATCTATGAAGCAGTCAGTCCCAGCTCTTAGAAATCTGCTACCATGCCCAGAGAACTTACATTCCTTGTACTCTCTTGACAGGTTGATCTTAGACTTTGATGAATCACCTTGAGCAGAATGGGGCTGCTCCCTTTCCAGGACGATCCCTCGTCGTGATGTCAGAGCAGGGTAAGGAAATGGAGAGAGAATGGATGGGAGAAGATCGGGAGAGGTTGAATGGGCAGAACTGCGGGTGGGATTGCTACTAATTCTGTCTACACGGAGGTTGCTCTAGTTGAGTGATGTCAATATCAACTATAAAATTATAACAACGAAACTATAATGAGGCTCAGATGATTTGCGTCATGTTCCCTACCGTCACGAACAGTTGGTAGGTAGAGACTTGAACCTGGTCGGTACCAGACCCTCCACATGCATCTCTATCTCTATCTCCTGTAATCTCTACTACACTTTCAGAAGGTGGGTGCTGTCCTCTCATAGTTCTTCTGGAAGCCAGAAGTTCAAACTTAAGTGTCATGCCCCCTTCAAAGGCTCTAAGGGAGAATCCTTTCCTTCCTCTTCCAGCTTCTGGTGACTCCCCAATCTCCCCCTCCATCTTCTTCCTTCTGTGTCTATGTCCCTGTAAGGACACTCACTGTATTTAGGAGCCCCCCCCCACCCAATCCAGGACAATCTCATCTGGATCCTCACCCTAATTCTATCTGCAGAAACCTTATTTCCAAATAAGACTACATCCTGAGGTTCTGGATGAACATGGATTTCTGAGGGATGTGGGTCCAGAAATGGTATGCTTAAGGTCACATGACTCTGTGGGCTAAAGATTTCACTAAAAACCACATCTTTTTGATAGTAAGTCTTGTTTATAACAACTTCAGAGACAAACCTCAGGGCTTCCCAGAGTTCAGTGCTGGGCTTTGCATGGGGAAGTTGGGAAAGCTAGGGCAAGACATGATGACGATGTTGCTCTGGCTAAGGTCACCCACCTAATAGATGTGGTCGTGTAGAAATGCTAAGAACTACATGAGCATTTTGGGTGGAATGACTAGATCAGAACCATGTCTTAAGATACTCTGGGAGGAAGGGTTAATGCATTAAGAGCATGTCACATGGGATGACAAATGGTATGAAGATGGAATGAATGACAAAGACAACAATGACGAGATACTGTGATGACAGCTTAATGATGGGACAATGAAGAGAGAGGCTCCCAGGAGTTTACAGGCTTAGAAAATACATCCAAGAGCAGGAGATTTTAAGTGAATTAACAAAAACTACATTCTCGGATGTTTAGAGGGAGCAGAGTATCAAAAACAATTAGAAAATTACTTTTTTGGCTATGCTTCTCTTAGTTGAGATACGTCTCCAAGGCTGGTCAAAGTTTTGGTCATGACCTGATCAATATCATACCCAGATGACACAGACATTCATGGAAAATTCTGGCCATTCTGTTGGCAGTTTTCTGTCTTCTTTCCAAGTAGTCCCCCAATCTCGGGAAGAAAAGACATGGTTCAAATCTTAGGAGGTGAAGGGATCAAGGAAAGGTCAGGAGTGGGGGGAAAAGGAGGGCATCCCCCCAATCTAGCTAATGAAAAGCAAGGACCAGAAATCTGATAACATGAAAATCAGATTTCCAATGGTGAATTAAGTCTAAAATTCAAAAGCAGTCTTCAGACTCTTGCAAAACATCTTGGCCTTTGACTTCCTTATAAACTTCCTTCTGCCCAGGGAGACACAGCACTGTCACTACACACTGGGTAAGCCCTAAGTTTGGGGCACCCTTTTCTAAGCAAGTTAATGAAATCGAACAAAAGGAATGTGCGGTGGTGTCACTGCAATCAGAAAAAGAAAAGAATTCCTTGTTGCAGTTGTGCAACCCATCAAATTAGGTTAATAGTCTTCCTTAGGTAGATTCCTTAGATAATCTGGTAACCCACATAAGGAAGTCCCAAGGAAGTCCCAGTTTGTACTTATAAGCCATAAAGACACTTTCTCCAAAAGTCCTCCAGAGACATCAGAACCGTCTGTCTTTCATTAATATGCTTCTTTCAAGAGAAGAGTATGAGGGCGTTGGGCATGTGTCTGCTTGCGAGGCTAAGAGGGAAAACGTGTTTTTTCCTCAAGGCTGTGTGTCATTACAGCAATGGAGAGAGCAAGGCTGTGGAGTGCAAGTCTGACCTCACCTAAGCAGCAAAGCATCTGAGAATTTATTTCGTCCCTTTTGTGTTTTGTATTACAGCCCAGCAGTTTGCTGGAGACTTGAGTCTTGGAACATTCTTTGTGTTTTGAGAACGGTGCTGAATTGTTTTCCTTGCAACGGACTTAACAAGTGAAAAATGGAGGGTTTTTTTCCCCCCTCATTTTCAGACATAATCTTGGCAGAATGTTTAAAAGAAAGATAAACCAAGTGTCAGGAACACTTACAAAAGAATGCTAACACAGAGAGGCAAGGTGAGGCAGGGAACAGAATGGATGGATCCTGTCACGGGGATGGTGGCCCCTGCTGGCGTGGCCGATCCCTGATGCTGAGTTCTCGCCTTTGGGATGATTGACACTGTCCTCATTCCCAATAGCCCCGACGAGGCAGAAGTGCAGAGGAAGCTCCCTTCTTCTTCTTCTCTGCTCCATGGGGTACGTCATGAAGTCCTTCTCGGTCCCCGAGTCCTCTACTTGCAGAGAGGTTAAGAGTCTTGAGTGTGAGAATAAATGCTTAACTTCCCAGATTACCTTGTTCCCTGGGAGGCGTTGTCCAAACCTAACAGAATCGGTACGGATGCTCCGAATCTGCCAGCTCTCAGCACCCACAGGTGTTTTCCCTTGGCACAGACAATAAGCATCTAGGATGAAATGTTACCATTTAATAATTAATACCATTCAGACTCTCCCTCCCTTCTGCTGGAAGTTGGTCCTTTGGCATAACCGCTGATGTGCTGACTTCCATGCTCTTGTAACATTATATTCAGGATAAACGTGCTTTCATTTCTCAAGATGTCCTAATTGTAATTTTCATAAACCGGGTCATATGTTGGAATCTGTTTCTATACCTGCAGTTAGTTACATTTATGTATAAAAATTGGCAAATGATTTCTTTCAAAGAAATTACGAATAGGGATTCTCTAACATTGCCCTGAATATTTTAATTGTGAAATCCCTTTCTTTTTTTTTAATCATCTGCAGAGCAGCATTCTATCACGGGATTATATAAGACAATGCCTGTTTCTGAATGTAGATACCTTCCTTTTTTTTAAATCACACTACACATCTCTAAAATATAACCTTCGGGGAATCTGAATGAGAGGTGTCCGGATAGCCTTTGTATTATCCTCTCAACTTGCCTGTGACTCTGAAATTATGTTGACATGAAACATTTTTAAAAAAAATCTGAACCATACCCGAACTAGCTTGATACACTCTTTTCAAATAAGCTGAATCTTCTATCTCCAAAATCAGTAACGGAAGTAAATCCAACCTTCCGTATACAGAAAACATTTAGATTAAAGGTTCTACCCTACTACCTATAGAAACATAAAGTAGCAGACATGTTTGTTGTGTAACTAACAAGGTCACAGGCTGTTCAGCAGCTGGAGCAAACTCGATTAAAACCGTGATAATCTTTTGAAAGATTGTCATTTATCTCCATTTGAAGGGCATTATCTTAGTTCTTCAGCTATCATAGGGAGCAAGGTTAACAAATATTCAGTGATGAATTTCTGAAAGCTGTAGTCAGATCTTGTTCTCCTACACCCTTCTAAAGGGCCGTCAAAAGACAGTGAAATAAAAATGGTCAAATTTGTACACAGACTTACTTAATGGCTGTTATCTGAGAAAGTGGTTTATGATTCATACAGTCACTACCTTTACTTAAGCAATTTCTCGTTTGCTTTAGATGGAAGACAATCTGTTCCCATTGCTCACGTGGGAGAGATTACCACAAAAGGCTCTTGTTTACTTGAAATAAGAAGCTATGAGACACAAAATCCACCCAGAGGGGATCTGTGCTTTCAAAAGAGTCTCATACTTTTGCTAAGGGTCAACATTCTTGACTATCTTCTTACTAAGCGGATTTGATTTACCTGTGGGGTTTTGGGTGTATAAATAGTCTTGACCAATTCAAGTGGGTTTTGATGCTAATTTTTAAGGAAAAAGGAACTGGAATGATGGAGCATGTTCATGTGCTAGGAGTTCTGCTTAGTAAACAAGTTATTCTCACTGAATTTTCCCAACCACCACAGAAGACGCGCATTAGTTTATCCTACAGATGAGCACCTGTAAGTGTGGAAAGATGAAGTAAGTAAGTGCCACCAATTCACATAATGAGTCACTGAGAAGTGAACTGGGGAAAAATTCGCCCAAAGTTGTATCTTTCCATTACTATCTGTGCCGGCAACTCTTTGTCAAATGTTTTGCATAATTTTTCCTGGTCATTTGCCCAAATGACTGATTTTTTTTTTTTTTTTTTCACTTTACGCTGGGACCAGATTTTTTGAAGTGGAGTGTGTCTTCACAGACATGGAACAGACCTGGAAAATCTCAATAATATGCACTAACGTGGCCTTACTTTTTTTAAGGAGGGGAAGTGGGAATGGGCCAAGTAAAGGGAAGGAGAAATTAATAGGTCATTCCCTGTGTCTCATATACTAAGATTCCCAGATCCTCCAGCTTTCTAAGATTATTTTATGAAACTTAACTTCTTGCCACCATTATACTGGGGGCACCGACCGGGGAACTGGGGTAAAGGAGAACCGCGCAAGAGAAATCCAATTCAGCTTTCTGCAAAAAAAAAAGTCTTGTGTGCATAGACTTTGTTTTTTCCATTTTTTAGCAGTTTTTCATTATTTTAGGTCCACAGAACCTCCCGCACGATTAGGCCAAATCCTCTCAGCACAGGAAAGACACCAGGAATACCTCGCTTTGTTGATAACCCAGGTATAATTAAAATAATGAAGCATGGCCCCACGGGCTTTAAAAAATGGAGTATATTTAGAGACTGACATTGAACAAATTTAATGCTTCTACCTGCAAAATATTAAATGCAGATCATATTTTTGCTACTCATAACTGCAGGATTAAAGATATTTTCATTCACAGTCACACGATATAAGCTTAAGGTAGTGTGATGATAGGAGTCAGACACACCTGATGCATTTGTCAAAATTCATCCAATGTACACTTAAAAAGAATGATTTTTTAAAATATAAATATTTTATCTTGATAAACCCGACTTAAAAAAAGGTTACCATCTTGTCAGTGTATACCTGTGACTATGTAATCTTATTTGAAGATATTGCTAAAAGCTTATGCTTAAGTCTTTCAAGAATGTGATGCCCAGGCAGGGTCTGATTGTCTCCCTGGGATGCAGAAAAGTGGGACTCCTCTGGCTTTTTCAGGATAGAAACCCAATGCCTGGTGGAGTGTCAGGCACATGGCCAGGGAACATTTGTACCTGGTGACAGGCAACATGAAGATCCCCAGTGGTCCACTAGAGCACACCCTCAGGTGACCCTGTTAAGCTCTATGTCATTCTCGTACCAAAGGCCCTCAAAAACATAGCTGCTTTTTAGGGTCCTAAAGATCTTTACAGATATTGGTGGCACTGGCCACGTATTGGTTTGTTCCAGGGAGTGATCTAGATGGAATCTTCTGGGCATTTTAGATCCTCTTTCATCCAGAGAGCAGTCACGGAGATGTGCTAGAAGCTCATCTCTTTGGTGGTGAAGAATTGGGACATAACTTTGGCCAAACCCAAAAACATTTATACGTTGAACCTAGCTCAGAAAAAATGAGGAGCAAAGTTGATCTACCTGGAAAAGCGTATTTGTTCAATCATTACTCCCTCTGCTTAGATAGTGATGGATAATTACTTTGGGGATTCATTTTGCTTTACTTGAGGAGACAAAATTTAAGAGTTCATTATTTTTTACATAAATCTCAGATCTAGAAACAAGAAAATCTTATGACCCCTATCATCATTGTTTTGACAGCATGGTATATATATATATATATATATACAAATCTCCTTTAGACTAGAGAAGTACTTATAGTGACTCCTTCCTGGTTATGAATTTTATTATATGAAATTCATCTGAGGAAAGAGTTGTACAGAAGCAACAGAATATCACAAACATTGCAGATGTCTTTAACTATTTATATTTCAGTATGTAGATATAACAATATTACAACAAAATCCTTGCACGGTAAACAGAAATACATCTAGGTTAAGCTATATCATCACATTTCTCCAGGAAATTGGCTGAATTTTGTTTTCACCAGTCAATTAAAATGAAGATACACAATTATGTGGGAATACTGCTTTCGTCTATGAAATTTGGCCAACCCTTAGAAATACTTTCATGAACGTTAACTACCCACCAAATTTCTAAAATCCTCCAAAGGCTTACCGCGATGATTTTGGTACTTCATCTCTGGAAAGTATGCCCTGCTCTTTTTATATATCACAGGGATATCTGCTCTGAGTTTTCTCCTTTTTTTTTTTTTTTTTTTTGATACAAGCAGGATGATGGGGTTGGCCTGAACCAGGTCATTCAGCAGTAATTCCTCCAGTGGGAAAAATCGGCAGACCCACCACAAAGGCCAAGAACTTTCCAATGGATAGTTTCTAAGAACTGATTGTTCAGTTTTCAGGATTTTGGTGAGCTGCCTATTAAACAGAGTCCTTCTTAAAAAGGACATTAAACAAATATATTAAAAATCAAATATATTAAAATGGGGTAAAGGAGAACCACGCGAGAGAAATCCAATTCAGCTTTCTGCACAAAAAGGTCTTGTGTGCATAGGCTTTGTTTTTCCATTTTTAGCAGTTTTTCAGTATTTTAGGTCCACAGAACATCCCGCATGATTAGGCCAAATCCTCTCAGCATAGGAAAGACACCAAGAATGCTTTGTTGATAACCCAAGTGCTAACAACTTAGCACTTGCTTATCATTTCCTACTACTTCTCCTTTTGAGGTTACTTACATCGATCATATCTGTGTGATGGAAATATAATGACACTACTCCATCTCTTCCCAACTCTGTGTTCAGTGACATTGCGTTGGTAGCCTGAAATTGCCTACTGCTGGAAATCAGCAAAGAACTCAGGGCTGCCTGCCCACTCCCTTCCCCCAAACACCCATCCTCTCTTGTCCTCAGGAGTTGTTAAATGTTAAACCATTTAACAAAATGGTACCAGCATTTTGTTTACCAAAATAAACACCAGCACATTTAACAGCTTTCTAGTTGAAGTTAATTGAACAACACAACAAAACAAAAAAGATGGAAGCCCCATGACTGTAACTGTCCTTCCACATACCGTGGATATTATCATTGTACCACTGTACTTATGGAAATTATCTATCCATCCTTTCATTCATTCAATATTTACCTAGTGCTGTTATGTACAAAGCACTGTGCTAAGCATGGTCGTAATTGGAGTAAATAGACACTACACAACTAAACAAAGAAATGTTGAGTAATGAAAGAAACACGTGCTTTGGATTCAAAAAGGATCCGGAGTCTGAACCCAGTTATGCAGGATGACCCACCTTCCTGATTCTCCTAAGACTGTACTAGTTTGGGCCATAAAAATCCTATACCCTAGGGAACCCTTCTGCCCCAGGCAAAGCAAAAAGATTTAGTCATGCTGCAACTACGACACTTAATGATTTTGAAAACTTGGGCTGGTTCCTTTGTGTCTATGAACCTGTTTTCCTATATGTGAAAGGAGGAACAGAAAACCCCTTTTTCAGGGCTGATGTGAAGATCCGTGTTCTATGAGCACCCTATATACGAGAGTGTACGAGCACTTAGGACGATGCTTCGTGTAGGCAGTGTGCTCAGTGAATGAGAGTGTTTATTATTCATAATAAAGCGCACAATCAACTAGGTAAAAACTGTTGTAGGAGTTGAGTTGCAAAGGTAAATTCTGATAGAAGGTTTTAGAAAGGTATGATAGAAGAGGGAGCATTTGATTTTGATCCCTTAGAATAGAAATTGCATTTAGCCCATTGTCAAACTGTATCTTGCCTTCTGATGCTGCTACATTGGTTTTCAGTACTCGACACCCCGTTTTTCAGACCCTCGCCAACCTGAGCAGGAAACCCAGCTTATGACTTTCTATCTCTGCTCTGACTGGCTCAGGCCTGCTCTTCTTCAGTGCCTCCAGCCAGGCAGGATGAAGCAGGTGTGTAAATTCTGCTCTCTGAAAACCTTCGATAAAATGTGTTCAGCTTGCATCTTAGTGAGATCAAATTCACTGGGAAACGAGGAAACCAAGATATGAGTTTCAGTGAGACTTGAAAGCTATGAAAAGTTCCTAAACATTAGTAGGTGCTCGAAAAATGCTAGTTCATATTTCCACTTCAGCTCAGTTGCTTGCCAAAGCCTGCTGAGCTGACGAACTACTCACAGGGGTCTTTTAAAACCATAAATGGAACCTAAGAAAAGCATCACTGTTGTTTGGAAACCTTTTGCATACGGACAGATAGAATTTTGAATAGACACGAAGGTCAGACACATACGCAAACATTGACCTCACTGTTGAGGAAGGGCCTTCAGAAAAAAGCTTATATTGTTCACCTTCCTCTTCCTTCAGGGGAAATTACTCTTACTATTCTTATTTTGTGTTTTAGGACTATATAATTGTGATAACAGATGCTAAAAGATCACTTTTGGGGGGAGGAAATATGAGAAAATGGAGTGGATCCTTGGAGAAGACATTTGCTGACCAGGTTGCAGGTCTGGTGTCTTAAGCAGGCTCAAAGAGAGCCCCCACCGACCTTGTGGTATCACATCCTCCTGAAGTCTCCGCCTACACTGAGTCAGAGCTGGTCTGTGTGGTGGGAAAGAGTATGGTACAAGTGATAGTGTATAATTTCTGAACATAGCTCATTAAAGATAAAATACAGTATGCCCAGTTAATTTTGAATTTCACACAATCAACCAAAAAATTCTTAGTATAAATACAGACGAAATATTGCATGTGACATATTCACACCAAAAAGTTATTTACTGCTTATCTGAAATTTAATTTAACTGGGTAGCCTATATTTTTATTTGCTCAACCTGGCAACCCTATGAAGAGCATTTTGGCTTCCTCCTTCTTTTCTTGGATTGTTCACCATGTTGTGTAGACAGATGCTCAAGCAGCCTATAGAGAGGCCCATGTGAAGAAGAGCTGAGGAGTTCAACCACTGGCTAGTAACAGAATTTGCCCCACACTTCTCATTTGTTTGATTATGTTCTTAGTGGCTACTGTAGACAGTGAATTCCATTAGAAGAGTCATGAATGTTTTTGCTCCTTATTGTGCCCAAGTACCCAATACAGCACAGTTCCAGGCACTTGAACGGTTTCAGCTTTGTTAAATGGTATAAAACAGTGCTCTGAGCCCCACTTTTGACATTTGTAAGATGGGATAAAAATGAAATCCACCATATAGGTATATAACAATCCCATTTACAATTGCATCAAAAGGAATAAAATACTTAGGAATAAAGGAGGTGAAAGACTGCACTCTGAAAACTAAGACATTGATGAAAGAAATTGAAGATGATACAAATAAATGGAAAGGTATACTGTGATCATGGAGTTGAAGAATTAATACTGTTAAAATGTTCATACTACTCAAGACAATCTACAGATTCAATGCAATCCCTACCAAAATACCAACAACATTTTTCACAGAACTAGAACAAATAATCATAAAATTGTACAGAACCACAAAAGACCCTGAATAGCTATAGCAATTTTAAGAAGGACTAGTAAAGCTGGAGGTATTAAGCTCCCAGATTTCACACCAGACTACAAAGTGATGGTAGTCAAAACAGGATGGTACTGGCACAAAAACGAACACATAGATCAATGGAACAGAATGGAGAGCCCAGAAATAAACCCCCAATTACGTGATCATTAAATCTATAACAAAAGAAGCAAAAATATGCAACTGGAAAAAGTCAGTCTCGGGCACCTGGGTGGCTCAGTTGGTTAAGCGACTGCCTTCGGCTCAGGTCATGATCCCGGAGTCCCAGGATCGAGTCCCACATCGGGCTCCCTGCTCGGCAGGGAGTCCGCTTCTCCCTCTGACCCTCTTCCCTCTTGTGCTCTCTATCTCTCATTCTCTCTCTCTCAAATAAATAAATAAAATCTTTAAAAAAAGAAAAAGAAAAAGAAAAAGTCAGTCTCTTCAATAAATGGTGTTGGGACAACTGGACAGCCACATGCAAAAGAATAAAATTAGACTACTTTCTTATACTATATATATAAAAAAAACCCAAATGATTTAAAGACCTAAATATAAGATGTGAAACCATAAAATTCCTAAAAGAAAACACAGGCAGTAAACTCTTGCACATCAGTCTTAGCAAGAGTTTTGTAGATCTGTCTCCTTGAGCAAGGGCAACAAAAGGAAAAATAAACAATTGTGATGACATCAAACTAAAAACCTTCCACAGTAAAGGAGACCATCAACAAAACACAAAGGAAACCTATTGAATGGCAGAAGATATTGCAAATGATATGTCTAATAAGGGGTTAGTATCCAAAATATATAAGGAACTCATACAACTCAACACCAAAAAAGCAAACAATCTGATTAAAATATAGGCAGAGGACCTGAATAGACATTTTTCCAAAGAAGACATACAGATGGCCAACAGACACATGAAAAGTGCTCAAGATCACTCATCATCATCATGTAAATGGAAACTATAAAGAGCTATCACTCATAACTGTCGGAATGTCTAGTATTAAACGGAAACAACAAGCATTGGCAGGAATGTGAAGAAAAGGGAGCCCTCATGCACTGTTGGTGGGAATATAAATGGGTGCAGCCACTATGGAAAACAGTGTGGAGGTTCCTCAAAAAATTAAAAAGAGAAATATCATATGATCCAGCAATTCCACTTCTGGGTATTTATCCAAAGAAAACAAAAACACTAATTTGAAAATATATATGCACCCCTCTGTTCAATGCAGCATTATTTACAATAGCTAAGATATACAAGTGTATTCACACACACACGTACATACATACAGTGGAATATTACTTAGCCATATAAAAGAACAAAATTTTGCCATTTGCAACAACATGGAAGGATTCAGAGGGTATTATGCTCTGTGAAATAAGTCAGACAAAGACAAGTACTGTATCATTTGACTTATATGTGGAATCTGAAAAAAATGACAAACACAAAAACCAGAAACAGGCTCATACATACAGAAAACAAACTGGTGGTTGCCAGAGGGGAGGAAGCTGTGGGCGGGGGGAGGGCAGGTGAAATAGGGAAAGGGGATTTAGAGGTACAAACTCCCAGCTATGAAATACATGAGTCATGGGGATGTAAGCACAGTACAGGGAATAGAGTCGTCATTGTAATAACCTTGTATGGTGACACATGAAAACTACACTTCACTGTGGTGATCATTTCATAATGTACATAGATGTCAAATCATTATGTTCTATACCCAAAACTAATATAATAGTATGTGTCAACAATACTTCAAATAATATATATTTACCCCCCCCCGCCCCATATCTACCATATAGTGTTCTTGTGAAGATTAAATGAATTAATAGACTTAAAAATGTATCGGGTGCATAAGAAGGGCTGAACACACATGGAAAGAGTGTTCCTTTATCTCAGTAATTAGCTTGCATTAGAATCACATGAAGGGCTGTTAGGCTTCTGATTATCAGCACACCTTGTTTTATTGCGCTCTGCTTTATTGCACTTTGCAGATACTGCATTTTTTAAGAAATTGAAGGCTTCTAGCAACCATGCATTGACCAAGTTTTTCTGGGCCATTTTTCCCAATAGCATTTGCTCACTTCATGGCTCTGTGCCACAATAATTGGTTTGGTAACTTGCAAACTATATCAGACTTTCTCATTATTATTGTATTGTTATGGTGATCTGTGATCAGTGAACCTTGATCTTAAAATTGTGTCTTGGGGCACCATGAACCACAGCTATATAAGACCATGAACTTAATGGATAAATGTTGAGTGTGTTCTGACTGCTCCATAGACTGGCCGTTCCCCTATCTCTCTCCTTCTCCTTGGGCCTCCCCATTCTCTGGGACAAAACAGGATTGAAATTAGGCCAATTACTCACTCTACAGTGGCCTTGAAATGTTCAAGTGAAAGCAAGAGTCATATGTCCCTCACTTTAAACAAAATTAGAAATGATTATGCTTAGTGACGAAGACATGTCAGAAGCCAAAATAGGCTGGAAGCTAGGCTTCCTGTGCCAAACAGTTAGCCAATTGTGAATGCAAAGGAAATGGTCTTGAAGGACATTAAAGTGCCACTCTAGTGAACACATGAATGATAAGAAAGCAAAATAGCCTTATTGCTGATAATAAAGAAAGGTTTAGTGGTCTGTATAGATCAGACCAGCCACAACATTCCCTTAAGTGAAAGCCTAATCCTGAGTAAGGCCCCATCTCTCTTCAAATCTGTGAAGGCCGAGAGGGGTGAGAAGCTGGAGGAAAAAAGTTTGAAGCTAGCCGAGGTTGGTTCATGAGGTTTAAGGAAAGCAGGGATCTCTATAATGTAAAAGTACAAGGTGAAGCAAATGTTGATGTAGAAGCTGCATCAAGTCTTCCAGAAGATCCAGCTAAAATAATTCATGGTGGTGGTTACACTAAACAACAGATGGTCAGAGTAGACAAAACAGCCTTCTCTTGAAAGAGGATGTCATCTAGGACTTTTGCAGCTGGAAAGGAGAAATCCAAGCCTCAAAGCTTCAGAGAGTCAATGCCTGTTTTCAAAGACTCTCTTGATAAGGGCTAATGCAGGTGGTGACTTTAAATTCATGTTAATGCTCAATTACCATTCCGAAAATCCTAGGGCCCTTAAAAATGGTGCAAAATCTACTTTGCCTGTGCTCTGTATATGAAACAACAAACCCTGGATGACAGCACCTCTCTTTTTTTTAAAGAGTTATTTATTTATTTGAGAGAGAGTATGGGGCGGGGCAGAGGGAGAGAGAGAATCTCAAGCAGATTGCCCACTGAGCACAGAGCCTGACCTGGGGCTCGATCTCACAACCCAGGAGATCATGACCTCAGCTGAAATCAGGAGTTGGACGCTCAACCAACTGAGCCACCCAGGTCCCTACCACCCTTTTCTTAAAGATTTATTTAGCTAGCACATCCTTTTACAGCATGGTTTACTGAATATTTGAAGCCCACTATTGAGAACTAATGCCCAGGAAAAAAAAGATTTAAAAGGTTCCTGGTCACATCAATTAGAGAAAGGAAAAAAAAATGATCATTTCAATAGATGCAGAAAAAGCATTTGACGAAATATTGCCTCCATTCATGATAAAAACTCTCAACAAAGTAGGTTTAGAGGGAATATACCCCAACATAATAAAGGCCATATTTGAAGAACCCATTGCTAACTTCATGCTCAATAGTGAAAAACTGAGGGTGTTTCCTCTAAGATCAAGAATGAGACAAAGATGTCCATTCCCACCACTTTTATTCAACACAGTACCGGAAGTCTTTGTCACAGCAATCAGGCAAGGAAAAGGAATAAAAGCATCCAAATTGGTAAGCAAGGACTAAAACTTTCACTATTTGCAGATGACATGATACTATATATAGAAAACCCTAAAGACTCCACCAAAAAACTACTAGAACTGATAAATGAATTAAATAAGGTCACAGTATACCAAATCAATATTCAGAGATCTGTTGCATTTCTATACATAAATAATGAAGCAGTGGAAAGATAAATTAAGAAAACAGTCCCATTCACAATTACACCAAAAATAATAAAATACCTATGAATAAACTTAACCAAGGAGGTGAAAGACCTGCACTCCAAGAACTATAAAACGATGAAAAAATTGAAGATAACATAAACGGAAAGATATTCCTTGCTCTTGGATTGGGAGAACAAATATTGATAAAATGTCCATACTATGCAAAACAATCTACATATTTAATGCAACCTGTATTAAAATACCAACAGCATTTTCCACAGAACTAGAACAACAAAAGACCTCGAATAGCCAAAGCAATCTTGAAAAAGAACCAAACTAGAAGTATCACAATCCCAGATTTCAAGATATATTATAAAGTTCTAGTAATCAAAACAGTATGGGTGTGGAGCCTGCTTAAGATTCTCTCCCTCGGGGCGCCTGGGTGGCTCAGTTGGTTAAGCGACTGCCTTTGGCTCAGGTCATGATCCTGGAGTCCCGGGATTGAGTCCCGCATCGGGCTCCCTGCTCGGCGGGGAGTCTGCTTCTCCCTCTGACCCTCTTCCGTCTCATGCTCTCTATCTCTCATTCTCTCTCTCTCAAATAAATAAATAAAATCTTTAAAAAAAAAAAAATTCTCTCCCTCTCCCTTGCTCTGAAAAAAAAAAATTAAAAATAGAAGTACCCTATAATCCAGTAATTACAATATTGGGTATTTACTTAAAAAATATGAAAACACTAATTCAAAAAATATATTCACCCCTATATTTATTGCAGCATTATTTACAATAGCAAAATTATGGAAGCAACCCAAATGTCCATTGATAGATGAATGGATAAAGAAAGGTGGACATACATACAATGGAATATTACTCAGCCCTAAAAGAGAACAAAATCTTGCCACTTGCAACAACATGGTTGGATCTAGAGGGTATAATGCTAAGTGAAATAAGTCAGTAAGAGAGAGATGAATACCATATGATTTTACTCATATGTGGAAGTTCAGAAACGAAAGAAATAAGACACAAACAAAAAACCTGACTCTTAAATATGGAGAACAAACTGACGGTTACCAGAGGGGAGATGGGTGGAGGTTGGGTGAAATAGGTGAAGGGGATTAAGGGTACACTTATCGTGCTGAACACTGAGGAATGTATGGAGTTATTGAATCACCCTGTTGTATACCTGAAATTATTACAACACTGTACATTAATTATACTGGAATTAAAAAAAAATGTTACTGCTCATTGACAATGCACCTGGTTACCTGAGACTCTGACAGAGATGGATGATGAGATTAATGTTACAGATTCATGGGAAGAGGTCAAAATATCAACTTTTGCAGAAATTTGAAAGAATTTGATTACATCCTCATGGATGACTGTGAGGGGCTCTAGAGTTCAGTGGAGGAAGTCACTGCAGATGTGGTAGAAATAACAAGAGAACTAGAATTAGAAGTGGAGCCTAAACTGTGACTGAATTGGTATAATCTCATGATAAAACTTGGATTGATGAGGCATAGCTTCTTATGGATGAGCAGAGAAAGTGGTTTCTTGAGATGGAATCAACTTTTGGTGTAGAAGCTCTGAGACAGTTGAAATGACAATGAAGGACTTGGAATATAACATAAATGTCATTGATAAAACACTGGCAGAGTTTGAGAGGACTGACTTCAGTTTTGAAAGAAGTTCTAGTGTGGGTAAAATGCTACCAAACAACATGGCATGCTTCAGAGAAATTGTTTATGAAAGGAAGAGCCTGCTGGTTTTGCAAACCTCAGTGTTGTCTTAAGATAACAATACATTTTTGCTATTTTAAGCCACCCAGCCCTCAGCAACTACCACCCCGATCAGTCAGCAGCCATCAATATCGAGGCAAGACCCTCTATCAGCAAACAGATGATGACCTACTAAAAGCTTAGATGACGGTCAGTTTTTAGCAACAAAGTTTTTTTTTTAATTAAGGTACGCCCACTGTTTTTTAGACAGCATGCTATTATGCACTTAATATACTGCAGTATACTGTGAACACAACTTTTATATGCATTGGGAAACCAAAAGATTCATTTGACTTGCTTTATTGTGTTATTTGCTTTATTGTGGGGGTTTGGAACCAAACTCACAGTATCTTTAAGATATGCCTGTAGTGAGCCCCACTTCCCTGAGTTCCTGATTCAGTAGGGTGTGGCCAGATCATGCTTATGTTTGTAATTTTGAGACCGAGCCACTGTTTGGGCTTAATGCTTTCAATGACTGTGGCCATGCTGGGAAAGCGCCTTCTCACTTCTGTTTATAAATGATTTGTGTTGGCTGGGTATGGACCTCAGCCCAGGCATAGCTATCAAGAGCACGAGGTCTGATTTCTCTTAACATAAGTAGACACATAAGTCTCTGATTTATTTCTGATTATAATCAATACCTCTAGACCAAGAGATGCTCTTAGCTAGCAGGAAGTCTAAAATAGCAGAAAGAAAGCAGCCTCTGTACTAAATGAGCTCGGCTCAACTACTACTCTTTTTGCTGGTTTCTGGACTCTGGTCTCACTGTACTTGAAAGCTAAGTCCATATATTCAACTGAAGCCCACACTGTACTCCAATGTAGGGGGGGGGAGTTCATAGGAAATAATAAATTCATAGTCAATATTGCTGCAGTACATCAGAAACGAACATTTCTTGTTTCCCTAATTGGCAGAGGCTTAAAACATGAAACAAACAGGTTCTAAAAGTGCTCCCCGTCATTAACCCCCTTCCGAGACACAATCTCAACCCCAGAGCAGTACAGGGGAGGAAAAGATTTTTACTCTACTTTCTTAGATTCTTTTTATGGGGCCTGCAAATTAAAATGACAAAGACAGATTAGGGGTTCCTGGGTGGCTCAGTCGGTTAAGTGTCCGACTCTTGGTTTTGGCTCAGGTCATGATCTCATGGGTCCTGAGATCGAGCCCCGCATCGGGCTCCACACTTACCCAGGCGTCTGCTTGAAGACTCTTTCCCTCTGCCTTCCCCCCCACTCCCACGCGTGTGTGCACTCTCTCTCTAAAATAAATAAATAAATCTTAAAAAAAAAGATTAATAGGAGAAAAGTCGTATGAACTTTATAAACATTTTTACATGAATGGGGGCTTCACAGAAAAGAAGTAAAAACCCAAAGAGTTGGTTGGACCTGGTGGCTTACATACCATTTTAACAAAAAAGAATACATTGTGGAGAAATGACCACCCAGAGGAGAAGGGGGATGGTCTGGACTTAGGGGCAGTAAGTGCGGGGAAGTGACTAGCAAATGAATAGTAGATAGGGGTTGTTCAGTAAGGTTTGTTATGTAGACTTGAGTTGTCTCCACTGATAAGAGAAAGTTTTCATTTAAATGCATTGTGAATAACCATCTTTCAGTTATTAATGTGGTAGAGCATTTTCTGTTGTATATGACCAACACCTCAAAATCTTGTTAATTTCACCCTTGGTAATTGACACATCCATCAGCCAATCATTGAAACAGCATTTATGGAGCACTATCCCTGTGCATTGAATGTGGACATACTGATGGTCTAATAATGCCCATTTAACTTCAGTTACAGTGGGCTTTTTATGACCCCTAACTTTAACATTTTGTGTTTCTTCGCTTTAAAAAGGTAAATCTAGTTTTTAATGTACCAAATAATGTAAACTTCACTTCATTTCCATCAGTTCTTCAAGAAAAGAGCTTTAAAAATGAAAACCTTTGTTATTGTTTGAACAATGACAATCTTATACATGGGAAACCAAAAACATATCTGATGAAAGTAAAGACAAATCTAAATGATGATTTACTGCTTATGAAAGTGACTTTGTTTATGAAATGAAGTTTAGTAATCTCCCAATGAATACAGTAATTTAAGCAAATTTTGCATTAAGAATGAATCATAGTACGAATTTTCTATTGTGACATTGTAGGATTTTAATGGCCATTTGTTTTAAAGCAAGTCTCTGAAAAGAATTGGTTAAGTGCCAGAAGCTGTTTGTGATGACAAACTGCTCACAATGAATTGCTTTGAAAGAAAACACTACTTTTTTTGTTTTTGAAACAAATTTGTGTAAGTACTAGACATATTCCAGGATCTGTAAATCATCTTCTCTGACCATAAACTTAAAAGGCCCAATTTTATCTCTTCTTGTTTGTGCCTTTCAGATCTTTCTAAACCTCTACCTCTATTCTTTGTGGCAGCAAAGAGTTGTCATGTATTATCTTTGCTAGTGAAACATCACCTTCACATGTCCTTATTATGTAAACATGCAATGCTTTGTGGATTGGCTTATGCTTTTCAGTTCTTCAAAACTGGTCATAAAAATGTGATTTTTATTTCTGTGGGATCCACACTGATTTACAAAGATAACCACTGTTAAAACTGCAATTGCCTATATTTCAAGTACTGTTATTTATAGTATGATCACATAAAATCAATGAGAATACAAATTAATATTGTCCATTTTCACAAACGGAGAAGATCGACTGCCAATTTTCAAATAGCGAAACATGTGTCTTCATTTGATTGAATGGTTCTATAGTTATATTTATGGATTCAAAGCAAAGCAAAGAACTTGGGGAAGGAGAGATTATTTCGCTTTGAGGGCCTTAATTTTGCTTCTGATTTGCTTGCCTTAATCATCTTTGACCTATAAACTTGGACCACCTCCAGGGCCAGATCCAGGCTAGGTAGGATTTGATGATTATATAATTTGGAGGGCCTTCTTTAGGAAAACCGTTTAAAACATATTTTACTTATGCAAAATTTACAGAAATAGATGATCACATGAGCTCAGTATCAAGGCTCCTTACCAAGCTGCGGAAGGGGTTCATTCCGTGATGCAAGTTCTAGGCCTGAAGATCAGGCTCCGTTATCATCACAGTAAATCCGTTTCCCGACTTACACGCCCATCCAAACTGCAACACGAAGCTATGACAACCCACCCATTGGAAGCACGGTGTGACTGATTCATCTATGGCTTATGGAAATCAATTTTATGACTTAGTCGCTTATGTAGGAAAAGCACTGGAAAAAAAAGGAATATATCCATATTGACACATTGGTAAAAGATCTTCACTTAGCACATTGCAGAGCACTTTGTGGGACCACCACATGGCCAATTTGCTTCTACCAGGAGGACTGTTGATACAATCTGTAGACTGCTTGGTGACTGGCCATTATCAAGGTTATGAAAAAAAATTAAAAAGCAGTTAATGTTAGTTTTGTTGTTTGAAAAAAACTAGTCTAAGATCTTCAAACATATTGGTTGTATTACACAGCAAACTATCTGATCGCATTTGTGGATAGATAAGTAGTAATACAAGGTAGTCTATTCCATGGGCAAATACGTAGCAGAAAAAAACGAAGGCTATCATATCAGAGTTGGAGAAATCTTTAAATCCTGTGGGACTTGGAGAGTTCGCAGGAGTGGATTTTTTTTTATAGCAAGAGTAAGGATATGTGTTAAGCAGCAGAAACTATTCTAATACAGAAGGATCATCAATTTTGGGCATAACGAACAGAAGAGTTTTAGCAAAAGAGCTTGTTCCTGTGAAGGGGACTCATGGATATCCACTTGAAGAGGTAGATGAAGACCACATCATTATAAGAAAAGGCCTTGGAAGTCACACTAAAAATTCGAGTTTTAATGTTAATGGCCCTCAAAGCTTAGTCTCTACACCAAGAGTTTCAGCCTTACCCCAGAACTGGTTTTATATATATATATTGTCAAGCCTCATCCCAGTCATGCCGGATCTGAAACTCTGGGTTGGGGCCCAGCAACCTGTTGAAACAAGCCTTCTAGGTGTTTCTGATGCCTACCAGAGAACCAGTACTCTAAATTACAGTAAGCCACAGAAGATTTCCGAAAGGAATGGAATGCTTATAAAGCCGTGTTTCTGAAAGATTAAGCTGGCAACTATGGGTTAGAGAGATTGCAGAGAGAAGGGATTGAAGGCAGGAGCATCTATTTTCAACATAATGTCTCAATCAGCATAATATATATCAATTATGATACCTGCTGCTGAATTCCAAAGCTGTTCTTCCTCAGGGTTCCAGCACCTTCATTGCACAATGCATTACAATGTATCACAATGTATCACAGTGCATTACAATGTATTACATGGTACAATATCTTAGGTTGCCACAATATACCCTAGCCAGCCTGCTTTAAGTTTTTTAACAATCAATTAAAGGCTTTCATTTTATTATAGTGAATGCTAATTTCATGACTTGTAGCTAGTAACTAGTAGGAGGCACCTTCATCTTTGGCACAAAGTACAATAAAAATTCAGCGCTCTTATAAATGCACATTGGATAGATGGGGAGCCATTTTTATGGAAGGAAGTTGGGTGTTGCAAGGGAGCTTTAAAAGAGACACTCCCTCCTAGACATAACAACTTCAAATGAATATGTGTGAACTCGTAGTATTAAGAGAGAGGAAGAGGGGGGGCAGAAAGAGGAGAGAGAGAATGGTTATTCTGAGCAGTAAACTTCAGGGAGTAGAAGAGGTCTAAAAAGGGGAGGGCAAAAAGAAAGAAGAGAAAAACAGCAGGAAGGTGTACAGTAATGTGTCTCAAAAGTCCATCCAATCTGTCAGCAGCCAGGTCTCAGGGAATGAGCAGAGCAGGGGACTGGAGGGGCTCTAAGCCCCTGGTCATGAGCACCATCCATGACAGCCTCGCTGTAAAGAACTTTCACTCCTACGCCTCAGGGCAAAAAGAAAAAAGAAAAAAGAAAAGAAAGAGACTGTAATGCTGCTGGACAGCTGCCCTTTTAAGTGTTTTCTTAAGTTTAAATCTTGGCACTTCTTATATACCCATCCATAGAAAACCTGCTGTGTGAGAAACACGCAGAAAATGTACTTATGGAACCCCATGTGTGAAGCGATATTGTTTACATAAGGCTTACACAATTTGAGAATAACGCAATTTGACAGAAGAGACAGGTTGATGAAGTGTCTGTGGTGTCTTTTTTTTTTTTGCATTAGAGTTGAGTGGGTAGAATGTAACCATGGGAAAGCCAAGAGCTGGCCCCGATTTCTGGCTCTGGTACTGACATCCTGTATGATTCAGGACGAGAGACATGGCTTCCACCCCACTCTCATTACGGAGCAGGACCTGGGGGCAGAGGAGGGCACGGGTTGGTACAGGGCTCGGGTATTCTCACTTTTCATCAGATTAGAAGGTGATTCAGTAGACAACGTCTAAGCTGCACGTGCGAGTCTCCCCGCAGATCAGGCTGGAAAAAGAGAGCTTGTCACGAAGGCCAAACCTCGAATATTGTTCATGTTGGAAAGGCATGGGGCAGCTGGTCAGGGGAGCCAGGGAAAGGCCTGGGAGAGTGTGATAAGTAAGGTTTGGAAATTGGTCAGACCCTGGCAGAAGACTGATGCACGGGCCTGGAGCCACAGAAGCAGCCCAGAATCTGAGCACACAGGTGGGTTCCTTGTCAAATCGCAGTGGGACAAGCCAGGGAGGCAGTCAGGGACCAGGTGCTTACGGTAGGGAATAATACTACTCACTAGTGTGTACCCAGAGCTCACCGTGTGCTAGGTGAGGATCTTGGTCCTTTGACGGCATTAAGTCATTACCCCTTACAAACCTCCTAAGAGCTGGTACTCTTGTAATGCCCATTTTACAGATGAAGGGACTGAGGCACACGGAGGTTAGGATGACATTGCTAGGCAGCAGCTCAAGGCTGGGCAGGCAGGCAAGATCTCTGCACGCTTGAATTTCACGGGACTGGAAAAAAAATGGAGGTGGTCTTACGCACATAGATCAGAAACCAAGGACCCAGCATCTAGATCAATTTTCCGCTCTAGTTGGATGCTTCGTCTAGGCTTCCTGGGAGGGTGCTAACCAATCACAGAATGGAAAGGCTTACAGCTGAGCAATCTGCCCCCAGCCCCCGCCCCGAAAAGCAGCTGCATGAATCTGTTGTACTGTTCCCAGCTCATTGCAATGTCGGGGTGCTCTGCCAGCCCCCAGGACCCCGAGGATCAGCGGCCCCTGGGCAGGACAGGAGAGCGGGCTCGCTATCACAAGACCACGGCTTTAACACAAACTCTGGGTTTACTTAGCAGAAAACGGAGTAGAATATTTGCAATTCTGTAGCTCCTATGGACCAAAAAGTCATGGGGACTGGGTAATTCCACTCCTAGACATGGACCACAAACTGTGGGGAAGAGAGGAAGATGTTCGCTGCACCATTCAGAAGAAACCCTTGGGTTCTCACACACATGCAACTCTGAGTGACACGCAATGGGAAAACCTCACTTGGAGAACATACTTGTTGAGATTCTTTTGGTTAAGCTGTATTTAAGAAGAGCACATCCGTGGACAATGTTGAAAAATGACACCACAGTACACTGCCAATTCTCACAACACTTAACAGCAATATTACAAGGAAATACGTTTCTCTTTTCAGAAAGAATATGCCCTGTGAAGATTATGCCTTAGGCGCTCATTTTTCTGTTGAACTGTTTCTTTTGAAAAACGTCAGTTGCTTTTCAAATGAATGTCTTGTTAGTTTCCCCTTCTGTCCAAGCGGGAAAAGAAATTTCAGAGCTTAAAAAGTAGACTTAAAAAGAATTCCTCAAATTTTGGATCAGGCTCTGGAGCATCGTGAACAATGGAGAAAGCTTTGGCGAGCAGAAGTCCTGAGTTGGTTAGAGCCATTAAATCATGGAATTATAGAAGTAGAATCACATAATCAGAGGTTTTTATTTTACAGATGAGGAAACTAGACCACAAATGACTCTCAAAAGCTCACAGAGCTGGGAAGTCACCAAGATGAGTCTATTTCTACCATCTTCTGTTCTTGCTCTGCTACCCACTAGATTGAAAATTTTTTGCAAATATTTCTAATGGGCTTTTTTCCCTCACATATGAAATAAACCCTGGTATTCTGCCTTCCTATTCAAAAGTGCATGGGAAACAAAATAATTGAAGGCAAGGACTTGAAGAGAAATTTGTAGACCCATGTTCATAGCAGCATTGTTCGCAACACCCCAAGCTGAATGCAATCCAACTGTCCAGAGATGGGTAAAGGATAAAAAAAATATATATATATGGTATATACATGCAATGGAATACTATTCAGCCTGAAGAAGGAAGAAAATCCTAACACATGCTATGACAGGGATGAACTTTTAGGACATTCTGTTAGGTGAAATAAGCCAGTCACAAAAGGAAAAATGCTGTCTGATTCCTTTTACATGAGGTTCTTAGAGTACTTAGATTCATAGAGATAGAAAATAGCATGGTGGGATGCCTGGGTTGCTTAATCGGTTAAGTGTCTGCCTTTGGCTCACGTCATGATCCCGGGGTCCTGGGATAGAGTCCCGCGTTGTGCTCTCTGCTCAGCGGGGAGCCTGCTTCTCCCTCTGCCTGCAGTTCCCCCCTGATTGTGCTCTCTCTCTCTCTCTGACGAATAAATAAATAAAATCTTAAAAAAAAAAAAGAAAGTAGCATGGTTCTTCTGGGGGCTGGAGAAGAAGGGAGAATGGGGAGTTATTGATCAACAGGGAGTTACTGATCAGTGGGCACAGAGTTGCAGCTGCGCAAGATGGAAAAGTTCTGGAGATGGATAGCGGGGCTGGTTGCAAACCAAGGTGTATGTACTAAAGCCACTGAATCATACACTTAGACGTGATGAAGATGGTAAATTTTACATTATGCGTGTTTCACCATGATTCAAAATAATTTAAATAAAACAAAAAAAAGTACATAGAAAAAGGTAGTTCTCTTTGCTCTGTGTGAAAAGATCGATAAGGCCCTTATGACTGTGTCGTTGTTTCGTTCTTTAAAAAACTATGCTCCTTTTAACATGTCTTCATGAAAGGGATGCGTTTAACCTATCAGACTCCCCTACAAATAAAATGTGGATATGTGCTCGATCCACTTAAGTAGTTTACGTGGTAGATTTATCAAATCTATTTGATAAAGGAGAAACGATTAGGAGTGCCTTTATTCCAGGGGACAGACAGCATGGAAGTTCAAGAACACAAGGCACTGGGGCCTTCTTCCCAGAGCGACATGTGAGCTTTCTAATGGCACGGGTACATTTTGGACAAACATGTTCAGCACCCTTTTGAACACAGATTCCAAGAATAACCTAGTATATCCTGAATTGTTTCACTGGCAAATCCGTAATTAGAAGTTCTACCAAGAAAGCTGGAGGCATAGTTCTAATTTTCAGATCTATGCTCTCCTGACAAGAAAACAATGCATTATTATATGCTGCTTTCATCTGGCAAAGTACAGCATGAAACCCGCAGACTTAAGGATATGACTTGCTTTTCTACAAAAAAAAAAAAAAGAAGGCAGTATATAACTTATACTGAATATTTCAACCGTTACGTCAATTTATTTAAAAAACTGTATAATCTCGGTCTAGGCTTACTTCAGGGGTTGTCGTAAATATTAGTGAATTATCATTTTTATTTTGAATGGGGGCATATGATATGAGAACAAAGCACTGCTGTTGTTTTGTTGAGTGGAGATTGTCTGATGATTCATAATAATTAAAAAAAAGCATTTTACTAAGCCATCTTTTAAATTCATCTTTTCACAATATGCTAATACAGGGTTCAGCTCTATGGGTTCTTTTTTCAGATGTTTAAAACTTATGACATATCTGAAAGGTGAATTTGGCATTAAACCAACATTTTCCTATTGTCAGCTCTGCAAAGTCAATATATCATAGTCCCAGAAGAGTAGGTTGTGTTCCTTTTTGCCTCTCCTATCATTAACAAAACTGACAGCAAAGCGCTAATTCCAGAACTGTTCCTGGGTTATTGATGTATAAAGCAGAAAGGACGGAGCCTGATTGTCAGATGTCAAGCCGGCTTTCCATTACTGACAAACACCTGCACAGTTTGACTTGGAAAGAAGGGCCCAACTGATCAGAACACTGTAGGTCAGGAAAAAAAAATAAGAAAAATGTAATTATGGCAACTTTTCAGAATCTTTTTTTCCTCCTAAACATAAAAAGGAGAAAAAAGAAGTCTACTTTTTTTTTTTTTTAGGTTTTATTTTTTTATTTGAGAGAGAGAGCGAGAGAGCATGAGCAGGGGCAGAGGGAGAGGGAGAGGCAGACTCCCCACTGAGCAGGGAGCCCGATGTGGTGTTTGATCCCAGGACCCCGGGATCATGACCTGAGCCAGAGGCAGACGCTTAACGACTGAGCCACCCAGGTGCCCCTAAAACAGAAGTCTAAATAAAAACAGTAAACGTGCTTTAGGGACAAACAAAACATGAAGAGAGGTTTAATATAGTAGGAGTTTCATTTTAGTCTTTTCTCATTGTTAATGAAAGAAACACAACACTCCTCAGAATTGGTACCTGGCTAAAGGCCACTTGACTGTTTTTGAGGTTCATCTTCTCTGGGTCTGCGGGTTCTTCCATGCAGACCTGGTTTCCAATTCTTTGCTCCAGTTCCAGAGTGAGACAAGCAAGTATTCCAGTGGTAATCACCCATCCCAAAGGGTTGGGTGACTACTACTGGTGGACCCGGACATAGATTTTTCTTTAGAAGGCTTTTAGAATTTGTCCATTATGATCATCCTTTACCTTCGGAGTGCTAGGAGGTAATTGCCAATGCTGGTGTTCATCCGATTTCAGTGTCCCTACGTCCTTCCTGATAGAACTCTGATTCTGTTTGGGGAAAAAAAATCTGCTCTGGTGAAAACTTTCTCATCCCTTCTCTTCTTCTTCTTCCTCCCCTACCTCCTCACCATCAGTCTCTACCCACACCCCTCCCCCCCCAACACACACACACACACACACACAATAGCTAGAGGCGGCCATGGATGGCATAGTTTGGGTGACTAACGTGTAAGTGGAAATTGCTGGGTAGAGCTTCCAGGCAAACCCTGTAGAGTGTAGAGTGACCTAGCTGGTGGCTGCCCTTTGCATTGCTGCTTGATACAGGGCATGAAGTTGGAGTGGGGTACCCATCCTGGCATACCCATGAGATGAGCTCACCCTGAACACACACTGAGCAGAAATATAAACAAGGCCTGAATCCCCGATTAGCTGCCTGGAGTATCAGCTCTGAACAGCTCCCTTCCAGACTTCTGGTTACATTAAAATCAGAAAAATAATGATAATCATACCCCAAATTTATTTAAACTTTCTCTTTTCAGCTTCTTCTTACTTATAGACAAGTTTACTTCCTATTCACGGGGAATATTTTAGAGCAGAAAATTCAAAAGCAAAATACGCTAGAGTCTTTAATGAATGGCATTTCCCTAGGCTAACTTGCTTAATTATGAGGATGTTTAGTTAATATACAAATTATGAAGCTTGAAATAATTGGCTCTGATCAGCATCCTCATTATTATCATTAAAGAGATTTTTTTTAAGATTTTATTTATTTATTTGACAGAGAGAGACAGCGAGAGCAGGAACACAAGCAGGGGGAGTGAGAGAAGGAGAAGCAGGCTTCCCGCCGAGCAGGGAGCCCGATGCGGGGCTCGATCCCAGGACCCTGGGATCATGACCTGAGCCGAAGGCAGCCGCTTAATGACTGAGCCACCCAGGCGCCCATATCATTAAAGAGATTTTTATTCAGAACTCATTTGCATGGGGAAGCTCGCTCAGCTATTTACCTGGTGAATGGTTTTCTGTATTGGAAGCCTCTCTCAGGCTTGGAAATCATTGAGGAGAGTCTGCGGGCTCCAGGACGATTATAGCAAGGGTAGAGTTTTATAGATGAGCAACTTTCCTGGAGATGTCATAGCATGTTGAAGCTGTTTTCAAGAAAGCTGTTACAAACGATCTTTAACGAAGACTAGTTATTTGTGAGATTTGATATGATTTAATATCTTTATATATTAAAGCAAATTCAAGCTTGTCACATCATTATATGGTTTGTAATAATGTCATTCTCATCCCGATTCCCATACGCTTCCTTGAGCAGGACAGAAAATGATGGAGTTCCAACTGATCAAGCTGGGAATTTCTTCTCACTCTGGGCATGCCCACGGGTGTTTCACATTGTGAATATTGTCTGTTCTGTTTCTTGAAAGAGAGGGAAAAAAGTCGAGGGCTGCTTCATACACAAAGAACAAAACTCCCTAATGAGTACCTTCAGTAGTTGGTACCTAGGCAGCTGACAGAAGCTCTGTTCTAGTTATTTTCAGTGGGCACGGTTGGGGGCGGTTTAGTAACCCTTCAGGGACATATCATTATCTCAAGGGTGAGGGCTGGGAGCTTTTTATGTTTACCAGAAGTGGCGTGAAATAAAAAGTTGAGAAACACAGCCGAAGAGCCTTTGCACAATATGTCTCTCTTGGCTTACGTCCAGTCCAAAGAGTTGGCAGTGGTGGCCTGAATCTTCACTGAATTGAGAAATTTCATGAGGCTGTATTCGGGCCCAGTGGGGAGCGAGTACAATGATTGTCTTCCTGGCCTTTGGGCTTGGCACCCCTTGTCCCACTACCACCGCCTTACCCTTTTGCTGACTAGGCCACTTATGTTGAAGTCATTTCCATTAGCTTGTGTAAACAACCTTGACCGATCCCTCTGCCATGTGAGTACCTCTTAGGCACCATATAAATCTGTGTTTCCTTCCCATTGGAACTGGCTGGAATTAGCTTCCACTACAAATAACGGTGAGCCCTCAAAAAGCAGGGGCTTCAATAATATAAAAGTTCAATTCTCTTTTAAGGAAAGCAAATCCGGAGGTGGTGAGCCAAAGGCTGATAATGGTTCCTTCTAGTTTCCTGCCCCACTTTTTCCAGCACAAGGTCTACATTTTCATACCCTGTACCATAGTATGAGGAAAGACAGGAAAAAGCTTGCTCCCTGCCTTGCAAGGAAACTTTCTGTACATACCATATACCATTTTGGGTTTGTAGCATTGGCCAGAAGGTCCTCACGCGGTCACATCGAACTACAGGGGAGGCCGAAAAACAGAGTCCAATCTCTGAGCTCTTGGATGCACTCCCATCAAGTCAGGACTCTGTCACTAAATAAAGGGCAAAACTATTGGGAGGCACCAGCTCAACGCTGTTGCCATTTGCAAATCACTGTAACGGCAGGCACAGCTATCTGTAAATGCACTGATTTCCACCTACGGGTTGTAACCCTCGTCCCACTTCGCTCCTGAAATGCTTTGTCCGCTTCCAGGGGATTTATGGAAGCCAGATGGTGGCCAGTCACCAGCCAGAGGGGTTGAAGTTTTCCCTATTGCTTTTGCTTATCTTGATTCTCTAGATGACAGGGCTCTCATTTATCTTCCTTTTTTTTTTTTTTTTCTCCCAGGCCCCTTTCCATTTAGTGAAATTGCTTTGCAGATAGGATACACGTCTCCTCCTGTCATGGTGGATACTTGATTGTTTCTGAAGACTATCGGGGTGCTCTTCAAGTGTAGGTCCCTTTGTAGGGCACATTCTAAGAGCTCAATCATGACATGTACTAGAAAGCTTTGGTTTCTATCTGAAGAAGCAGAAGAAAGGCCATACCAGTGAAAAGTAGTTAAAAGTTTCTAAAATCTCCTGACTGGATAAAGAATGCCATTTTAGAGACTATTCATGGCAATTATCAGGCAGAGGAGATGCTTTCGTTTCAGGGAGAGTGATGACATCCTCTTGCTGCTTCCCCCAAAGTGTCAGAATTCAAGAGCCTCTCCTTATGTGACCCCACAGGGGCCCATCAGTGAGAAGTTATAATTGGCTAAACAACTGGACTATTTCATTCCAGGTTTCCTGAGTTCTCGTAAGAGCAGATTTTGGTATTTAAAATATTTATTGGACATAGTTCTATTTCTAGAGGGGTTAGGATTTCAAGAATAGATTAAGGTATGAAGGAGTTCTAATTCTGAGAATAATAGTAATACGTATACCCATCAAGAAAATAAAGAAAAAATTCTTTTTTGATTCATTCAACTATTGAGAGAATCCTAGTAGTGTAACTTACTTGTTTTGGACATTTTAGATAGAAGAGTACATGATTCAGTGGGATGGGACTTTAGGAAATTCTGCTATCTTAAAGGATTATGAGTCTTTATATTTTATTGTTAAGTCCACGAGACTGAAGGCACCACATTGTCACAAGAGGAGAGATATGTTTTAACAACTGCTCGACAATTCCCATACAGCTATCTTTAGTTCACCTCAATTTGGTTCACTGCAATAAATCAGTGGAATTCAATTTAATTAAACACTTACCAGTTCTATGGAGGGGGTACAAAAAGAGACCATTTTATTTAGGGAGCACATATATGCACATAAGAGAAATACCTAAGACAGGCTATGTCTTAATGCCAAGATGTTTGCAAGAGGACATCATTTATTTGGATCACAGTATTAACTTCCAGTTGGATTTATCCCCAAAAGGAAGGGAGGTCCTAAAAGACCATCAGGAAATGCCACCTGATGGCTGGATACATCAAGCTCCTCTGCAAAGGTGAAAATCCAAGGAGATAATTATTTAGAAAGAAAAAAGTCAATACTCCATCAAAATTTTATGCATGCAGAATTATATATATAACTTAATGTTCATGGTGGTTGTCAGTGGGTTGGGGGATTTTAGTGTTTTTATTTTCTCTTTTACACTTTTCAGTATTGTTGGAATTATTTATAATGAATGAATGTGTACTATTTATCTATTATAAGACCGTAAGTGCAGCAGATGACATTTTTCATCATTGTTAAAGAAATCCGAGTATTAAATTAATGATGTCTTACAAGTAGGTCACAACCACCGCTTAATATTTTGCTTTGTTCATTCCCCCCCCCCATTATTCTATCCAGGTCTCTAAAAATAATTGAGAAAAGAAGTCCTATTAAAACAAATATAATGCAGGGCACCTGGGTGGCTCAGTCAGTTGAGCCTCCGACTCTTGATTTCAGCTCAGGTCATGAGCTTGGGGTCATGGAGTCGAGCCCTGTGTTGGGTTCCCCATTTGGTGCAGAGTCTGCTTGGGCTTCTCTCTCTCCCTCCACCTCTGCCCCTCTGTTGGTCTCTCTCTCTCTGTTGAATAAATAAATAAAAATCTTTGAAATAAGTATAAGCAAATAATAAAATTTAGTTTCCACTATTAGGTGGAGAAGAGGTGTATTTATTGACTGTGGCTTCTGTGTAGAGTGCCCATGAGTTGCACCATGGTCCCGTTGCTTAGTCACGACCACTGAAACTGTGCAGCCTGGGTCTGATTCAGTGTTTGGGGTTCTAGCAAAGCGCTGGCCACTTGGTGAATTTTTGACAGACTTGACATGTTTTTAGGTCTTACTCATTTTAGTGGTAACTTCCAGCGGAGGGCATGATTTAAGAAAACCTCTCCACGCTAATAGTCAAACAGTAAGGAGAAAGGTTTATCAAAGTCCTACAGCAGAAAGACTCATCTAAGGCTTCTGATTGTTGTTAATCATGCAGGTTGATGAAGTAAAGTAGCCCCAACTCTCACTCACAGCCAAATCATGGCTTTGCCACTTGCTAAGTGATTCTCTCAGCTTCAATTATCTGTAAAACAGGGTTTATGATATTTGTATCTACCTCAAGGAGGTGCTGTGGGGATTAACTGAGATAATGTATACAAAGAATTTTACATAATGCCTACCACAAAGTAGGTAGTCAATGAATGTCAGCTAATAACAACGGTGGTGGTAATTATTTGTACAATAGTATTAGAGGCCTAATTTTAAGGTCTCATTTGTTTTTAATCCCTCCTACTGAATCTACTGCAAATCTCTGCACATAGTAGACCCCAAACTTATGTGGTGAGTTGAGTGAAACATAAGGGAGGTGTTAATTAGATTGGCGTTCTCTTGATGAGTGTTAGCTGGTACCTGGTTCTTGGGCGCTAAAGGTCAAGGAGAGGCACTCACCAAGAACAGAGGTAATTTAGGGCTGAATGCTAGTTACAATATGGCCCATACCTTTCTTCTCTCACCAGGTAAGATGTGTGCTTCATGAAGCTGGTTACATTAGTTTCCGGACCTGTTTAAGCAAGTTGTAATTGCTACTGTAATTATAAAATCTAATTAAAATATACATGAACCAATAAAATAGGAAGTTGGAAAGAAACTTGTTATTTCAATGAAAACTAAGTTGAAAGTGTTGAAAATACTTAGTAAAGATAAGGTGGTTGAGCAGGTTTGGGGGGGACAACTGTGAACATTGTGGGGAGGAGATCCTAGAAATCTAGAAGCGATTTGCATTTAGATTGCTTCATAAATGTGTTTAAGCTTCTCCTACACAAAAATAGGTGAAGCATTCTGGGTGTGATTTAAATAAGAAAGCCAGTGTTGAGGTCCCTGATTGCAGTTCTATATATTTAAAAAAATGGCAAATAATGGGGTGCCTGGGTGGCTCAGTCAGTTAAGTGTCAGACTCTGGATTTTGATTCAGGTCATGATCTCAGGGTCATGAGATTGAGCCCGGGGTCAGGCTCTGCCCTGAACATGGAGCCTGCTTGGGATTCTCTCTCTCTCCCTCTGACCCTCCCCACCCGCTTTCTCTCTCTCCCTTAAAAAAAAAAAAAAAAAAAAAAAAAGGCAAATGAGCGTTAAAGTATTTGACATAGAGATGCCTGGGTCGCTCAGCTGGTTAAGCATCTGACTTCGGCTCAGGTCATGATCTCAGGGTCCTGGGGTTGAGCCCTTCCTGGGGCTCCCTGCTCAGCAGGGAGTCTGTTTGTCCCTCTCCCTCTGCCCCTCCCTACACTCATGCTCTCTCTTTCTCTCTCTCCCTCTCTCTCAAATAAATAAAATCTTAAAAAAAGTTTGACATAAGGGCGCCTGGGTGGCTCAGTTGGTTAAGCCACTGCCTTCGGCTCAGGTCATGATCCTGGAGTCCCGGGATCAAGTCCCGCATCGGGCTCCCTGCTCAGCAGGGAGTCTGCTTCTCCCTCTGACCTTCTCCCCTCTCATGTGCTCTCTCTCTCTCATTCTTTCTCTCAAATAAATAAAATCTTTAAAAAAAAAAAAGTTTGACATAAGTGTGCTGTGCTGTGTGTGTGTGTGTGTGTGTGTGTGTGTGTGTGATTCCCTGTTTGAACTGATATACTCAATAATACTGGTTCAATGATAGTACCTCTGGAGAATAATGTGTTAAGTAAAAGTACTATAATTCATTTCTGACATGGTTTTGTTAATTTTTATCATAAACAATGACAACAAAATTTTTTTCTAAGTTTACTCATTTATTTTCCATTCATCCATTCATTGTGTATTATTCAACAAAGACATGAACAGGGCAGAGCACTATGGTATGAGTTATGAATAGGTTGATATATACAAACAAATTACCTGGAACTTTCTGACTTAGGTGTGTTTATAGTCTTCTAGAGCAGTATTTATTTATTTATTCATTTATTTATTTTGAGAGAGAGTGCACATGCCCATGCAAGCTGGGGGAGGAGGGGCAGAGGGAGAGAATCTCAAAGCAGACTCCACACTGAACATAGAGCCTGACATGGGGCTCAATCTCACAACTCTGAGATCATGACCTGAGCTGAAACCAAGAGTTGGAGGCTTAACCAACTGAGCTGCCCAGGTGCCCCTCGAGCATCATTTCCAACCCTGTCCCTTCAGTGGAGTCGCCTTAGAAGTTTTGAAAAATACTCAGGCCTGGGCTCCCTCCCCATAGATTCTGATTCGATATGTTTAGGGTTGGGGCTGGGCATAGGGCTTTTCCAAAGCTCTCCAGTAGTATTAACTTTCAGGATAGATTGAGAACCACCGGTCTAGAAAGAAAGATACAATGGGTGCCAAGGAAATGTGAAAACTAGGAATTTTTAGTAAGTTAATGCACTGGTGGGATGGTTATTTTGCTCTGGACCTCACAAGGGGACACTGAGGAACCCACTGCCGGGACCATGTCATCTATGCCCCCCTTGGAGAGACTGAGTGTGCCCATTTATTTACCCAGTTCCTCTAAATAAACATGGATAAACTGTGGTATAAATCCAATTACAATGGAATCATCTGGACTAGGGACTTTAAATACTTTCATGGACAAAAAACTGTGTGTCTGTGATAAACAATGACATTTTAAGCTTCACACCTGCCTGAGAGTAGACAAGAGTGAAGGCGTTTGGAGGATAGACTTTGCTGATTTGTGCTAAAATAACTTTACTTCTCTCCTAACCACCTTGCTCTAACTGAATTTTCTAAGGGCAGATGTTTTCCATGGGATCTTATTGAACAAGTACAGGACAATAATTATGAGATTTAATGAGAATATGTTTCATAGAAGCATGACTGTTTGCGTGCCTTGCAGAGCGGTGGAGGTTGAGCTCCCCCCTTCTTACTGCCTTCCTCTCTGTCTTCCTCTGTAGACCTGGGCTATTTTGCATGCTGGGAACTCTTGCTCTGATGATTTTTCATTCTTTTGCCAACCCCTTGTTCCACTTTTCTGAGTTAGAGGCATCTGTGGTTCCAGAATACATCCCAAAGCCACACTGTTGTCAATGGCTCAGCCCACGGCTCTCTGCTGTGTCAGGATTTCCTACATGCTGTTCCCTCTCCTTGGCTTTTCCTCATGGGGCTAGCTAGTGAGCTCTCTGATTTCATGAATTTGCACATTAGCGGGGAAAAATGTAATAAATAAATCACAGACCTTCCGGGCAGGGTGGAGGGGCTGGAAACTGACTTCAGTCACCGGTAGTTAATGATTTAATCGATCATGACTATGGAATGAAGCCTCCATAAAAACCCCAAAATGACAGGGTCTGGAGAGCTTCTGGGTTATTGAACACAGGGAGATTCAGGGAGAATGGGGCACTCGAAGAACATGGACGCTCCTTGCCCTTTGCCCCTACCTTGCCCTGTGCATCTCTTGCATCTATCTGACTATTCCTGAGTTACATCCTTTAATAATAAGCCCATAATCCAGTGACCAATAGATTTCTCTGAGTTCTGTGAGCTGGTCTACCAACTTAATTGAACTCCAGGAGGGGATCTTTGGAACCTCTGATCTACAGCTGCACTTGTCATTGACATCTTGTAGCAGTGAGCCCTTCACTTCTGGGGTCTGCTGCTATTTCCATGTAGACAGCGTCAAGATAGGAGTGATTGACAGGACACCCAGCTGGTGTCTGAGAATTGCCTGGTATGGGGGAAAACCCATGCATCAGATTGGCGACCAGAATCATCGGTTATTAATACAGAGACTATGAAAGCTTTCATTTGTGGTGTGTTTTTGTTTTTGTTTTTTATCTGAGGAGAAGAAAATAAAATGTTGCTCATAGTGCCACTTCCCATCATTGCCTCAAAATGTCCCAAGTTTCTCTTTTAAATTTTTTATGTGGGCAAGCTATAAAATTTGAGAAATGAAACTGAGAACCCCTGCAACTGCTTGTTGATTGGTCTCACATGGTGTGTATTGCTGGGTCTCTGTGTGTTGCTAACCTCCATCAGCTATGTTTTCCTGAGGGTGGTTCAAGTCACAGTGTTGGTGATGTCACTCCTGCCACCTCTGCTGAGATCGGTGTGGTTCCAGTAAGTGATGCGTATGGTAGCAATTTGCATCATGCTGTGCTATCCGAAACTTCTCTAATGTGCACTTTTTACAGAAACTCAGATCCAAAGTTCTGCAGCCCCCACACTTGTTTTAAACCTCTCTTGCTGAAGTCTGACTACCTGGAGAAAAGGATGCACTTACTAATTGAAAATTCCTGCGTGATGTTGGCACCAGTGCTTTATTTGGAAAGGGGTTTGGTATGTTAGCTGATAAAGAGCCCAAGAATAAAAACAAAAACCGTCGCTGTTCACATCCACTATATTCACAAAGGTCTTATTGCCTGACACCCTGAATATTTATCAGAATTATAAGTCAATTTGGGGCTCAGGCCTCTCTCTGTCATTCTTAGTCCTGAAAAAAATTTCCAATGGCTTTTCCAAAATGGCACCTTAATGAATTTCAGGAATGTGAGTTTGCGTGGTTTTCCCTTTTGAGACATATCCCAGCGTCCGCACTTACAGACTGAAAGGCTTAACAAAGTCCTTGTTAACAAACTTCTGAGTAATGGTATAAACTATGTGGTTTGACCAAAAGTGGATGAAGCTATGCCTTTAAAAGTCCATGTGAAGTCAGCCATACTACTTCATCTACTGTATGGCCACGCTCAGTAGGAGCGTGAGAAACACTCCCTCATAATTATGTTGGTGAAGATGACGAAGACTTCAGGGATACTGGTCAGGATTCAAATCATTAACTGGAGTTGGATGAAATTTCAGAATGTTGAAGACAAAAATTCCTGAAATGGAATAAATGGAAGGCTCACTGGTAATATTTGCCAGAAACAGAATATGCTGCCTTCTAGTTAATGATTTGAGTCCTGCCCAACACCCCTGAGGTCATCAGCATTATCTTCATCACTGTGATGATCACTGAATTTCTCTCAAACTCACACAGAGAATGGCGGTATAGTAGGTGCTTTGGCGCCTTCTATTGCTCTGTAACCTGGCTTATTTAGAGCTTGTTAACGGTGTCATCTGGTTTTTAATTGGTCAGCTGTCAAAAACATGGAAAATACTGAATCATCTCCCTGAGCAAAATTGGTGCCTCTGAGCTTCAGACCTGAGTTTACAGTGGGAATAAGACAGAGGCACATCCTACTGGGAAGCAGTGGGGCTGGGATAAGTCAAAGGCCTCGCTTAATCCACTTAGAGTTCTTCATGTCATCAGGGTGACTCGCCTGTCACTGTCCATATGGTGCCCGAGGCAAAGGGTTAGTGCCGCTGATGGTGACATAGCCTAGAGCAGCGGCTGCACCAATTACCTGGGAGTCACATTATATTTGCAGTTTGTTTGGATGGATGGATGGAAGAGGCTGCAGGTCAACATCAGGTTTTTCGGTCAGACTTGGCAAATACAGAAATAAAAATATGACCACAACGGTTCTTTAAATATAAGCTATTATAATCTTCTGTCTACGCACTCTTGAATATGTCCTTCTGTTTCCCAAGTCCTTCTGCCATAGAGCTACTTCATGGGATTATATTCCACACAAGGCTTACTTTCCCCTAGATGCACCAGGCTTCTTCGAGCACTCTCAGGGGTAGGGACAGAGGAGGAAGGAATGATGAAGGGAATCCAGGAAAGCGATTTAAGGCCGATCTTAAAAAAAATGAACTCAAATAATGGGTAAAGGTAAAAGTGAGAGGAAAAAAAATGGAAAGCATACTGAAAGCAGCAACACGAAGAAAATTTAAAGAACAGAGAGTGATAGCAGCAAAGCCCACAGAAGGTCTTAAAATATGTAGAAAGGAAAAGGGAAAGATAGTATGTCGAAGTGCACAGCATTCTACCAGATGCCCCTGCCCTTCCATTCCCAGCTGGTGTCCCAGGAGACCTGAAAACATGCCCACACAAAGGTTCACAGCAGCGGTATTCATAATAGCACAAACCCGGAAATAACCCAAATGATTATCAACTGATGAATGGGTGAACCAAATGTGGTATATCCATATAGTGGAATATTACTCAACGGTAAGATGGGATAAGTACTGATATATACAACTACATGGATGAATCTTGAAAACATTACACTGAGTGAAAGAAGTTAGCCATATGTTGTGTTTGTTGTATTTTGTATATATTATATTCATATGAAATGTCCAGAAGAGCCAAAGCCACAGGGGCAGAAAGTAGGTTGGTCATTTAGAGCTGGACGGAGAGGGAATAGGGAATGACTGTTTGTCGGTACGGGATTTCTTTTTGGGGTGATGAAGATGTTCTAAAAGTAGACAGTGGTGGAGATTTTACAACTCTGAAAATACTAAAATCCACTGAAATTTACCCTTGAAAATACTGAACTTTATGGTAGGTAAATTATATCTCAATAAAGCTGCTATTTAAGAAAACTCCAGTGTATTATTTCTCTTCAATTTTCCCAGGGATAGGTCCTGGCAGTATGCCTGAGGCAGAGACAAGGGGGAAGGGAAAGTTGGGGGGGGAAAGGGGGTGGGGGTTTAGAAGGATGAAAAAGAAACACTGGATGGAGGTGGATAGAGAAGAAAAAGCAACAGAAGAAAGAAGTTCAGTCAGGCTTGTTAAACTGCAAGGAACAGAGACTCCAGTTAACTCAACAACAAGGTTCACTGGGAGACCTCGAAAGGGCAGACCGAGCTTTCGGCACAAAGCCAGCTCTTGAAAGCAGCTCCGTCATCATGATGTTTCACAAGGTTTCTACTTCTCTCTGTGTATCTGATCCATTTTTCCTCTAATATCTGCCTTTCCTTGCCTTCTCATAACTCCAGCCTGTACGCGACTTTGACATACAATGGTTCTTCCCAATGTGAATCTACCTCTTGGCATCCTTGGTTACAGTCTTTGCCCTCTGCTTCTGTGGGTATATGATTCAGTCTCTGTTTCTTGATTCTCATGTCCTGAGAGAAGAACCCAATGAGTTTACCTCAGGTGTGCAAGCCAAAACCTGGAACATGGGATCACGGTCAACTAGCCAGTTTACACAGACACTCCTTGGATCATGGGCCTATCTTGAAAAATATTAGCATAGTCTGGGAACATAACAGTGGGCTTATCTGGTTCATAAAGGGCACAGTAGGTTGGAGGGAAGAGAGGGGAGAGAGGGAGCAGTCTGCCAAAGGACACTGTGGATGGACAGTGGACAACATTCCCAGCACTACAGGGAGAGAAGGGGTCCATAGGAGGCTGGAATGGAGGCCTGTCAGTGTCCCTCCCAAATGATAACCATCCTTAAGAAATGTAAAGGTTTTGCTCCATCCACCACTCAGAGGAATACATTCAGTTTCTTCTCTCATTTCCTGAAGTTTCAAAATCTTCCTATAAACATTCAAATAATTGAAAGACAACAACTAAAAAGATTTTGGAATGGAACCCAAGTAACCAATATCCAATATAGCTAAAAATTTTTTTTCTATTCTACTTCTTATCTCATGTATAATGGCCTGGATAACTCAATTATTGCATACACAAATGACATACCTTGCAATTCTACTTCTAGGTGTATACCCAAAAGAATTGAAAGTAGAGGCTCAAACAGATACTCGTGCACCAATGTTCACAGCAGCATTATTCACAGCTAAAAGGCGGAAACAACCCAAATGTCCACCAAGAGATGAATGGATAAACAAAATGTGGTATATACAGGCGATGGACTATTATTCAGCCTCAAAAAAGGAATGAAAATCTGATATATGCTCTAATATGGAAAAATTGAGATAACATTACTCTAAGCGAGGGCGCCTGGGTGGCTCAGTTGGTTGGGTGACTGCCTTCGGCTCAGGTCATGATCCTGGAGTTCCGGGATTGAGTCCCGCATCAGCAGGGAGTCTGCTTCTCCCTCTGACCCTCCCCCCTCTCACGCTCTCTCTATCTCATTCCCTCTCTCAAATAAATAAATAAAATCTTAAAAAGAAAAACAACATTCTGAGCGAAAGGAAGGTGAATAGGAAAGGACAAATAGTGTATGGTTCCACTTATACAAGGAACTGGAAAAGCAAATTCATAGACAGAAAGTAGAATAGAGACCACCAGGGGCTGGGATACAACACAGACGGCTTATAAGCAATGGAAATTTATTTCTTACAGTTCTTGAGGCTAGAAATCCAAAATCAAGGTGTGAGCATGGTCAAGGGAGGGCCCTCTTCTCTTCTAGGGCACAGATTTCTCCTTGTATTCCTACACGCGTGGAAGGGGCTAGGGAGTTCTTTGGGGACACTCTTATAAGGGCACTAATCCTGTCCATGAGGGCTCCATTCTCATGACCTCAGCATCTCCCAAAGGCCCCACCTCCTCATACCATCATACTGGGGATTAGGGCTTCAACATGTGAATTTTGAAAGAACACAACATTCAGATCATAGCACTGGGGTGGGTGGAGGAAGGGAGTGGGGGGTTGTTTAATGGATAGAGGGTTTCTGTTTAGGATGATGACAAAGTGCGGGAGGTGGGTAGTGGTGATGGTCGCATGATATCACGAATACGTTAGTGCCACTGAATTGTACGTCTGAAAACGGTCATTTTATGTTATGCCTGTTTTACCATAAAAAAAGAACAGGAAAAACAACAAAAATTATATACTTTGCATGAGTGCTTCTTGGTGAAAACAATTTCGTTTTTCATGAAATCACTGGAAAGTTGTATTTCTCCCTAGATCCTCTTACAGAGGTGTTGGGGTAGAAATAAGGGACAAGGTGCCCCATCCCCACCAGTATTGGCTCTGTTGCCTAGAGAACACTGGGTGGAGCTACACAGAGCCCTTCTTTTATACACACACAATAACCTCCTTCAGTCTGGTCCAAAGATCAGGCCCTGCATGGAATCTTGGTCATTACATTACTGTTAAAACATCAAAACTACTGTACATAGTAACATCATTTTTTTATTTTATTTTTTTTAAGATTTTATTTATTTATTTGACAAAGAGAGACACAGCAAGAGAGGGAACACGAGCAGGGGGAGTGGGAGAGGGAGAAGCAGACTTCCTGCTGAGCAAGGAGCCCCACGCAGCGCTCAATCCCAGGACCCTGACACCAAGGCAGACAATTAACCACTTAGCCACGCAGGCGCCCCAACATCGTTCTTTTAGAAAAAAAAAAAAAAATTCCTTGATCCATTTCTTCCTCTGTTTTTGTTTTTATATACCATCATGTTGGGGAGGTTTCTATGACGTTGTTCAAGATACACATTTTAACTTATGAGAACAAGGAGCCTCGCGACTCAGGCAGAAGGTGTGGGTTTCCTGTCTCCCCTCCCTTCCCTGATTCCATGCCATTACTTTCCTTTGAAAGATGTGGTTTTCTTGTAATAAAAATGAAATGTAACTCTCTTAGATATGGTTTCTGGCTCATAACGAAAGAGGCTCTTTATGGACAAGAAATAGTAGTCGCTTGAAAACTTACAGGTTGGGAAGCGATGGAATGTCTTCTGTACCAGGTTTAGCAACAGCCCGCCCCCGTCCATGCTGACCCACCTGAGCTTTTACACTTGCGTGGGTGCCCAGGGACCTTCCTTGAGCCCGGGCAGACCAGCCAGGATCTCATGCTTCCACGAGCAGGAGAGCTTAAATTACCTTTAAATTTGCTATTCATTTTCAGGATGGTGATTTTTATTATCTTTTTGTGCTTTTTTGTTTGTGTTCTTGAGGAAGCCTCTGCCTTGCCCTCCACCATGTTCCCTTTCTCTTTCTTTCTTTCTCTAGTGACTCCTCCTGATCCCTCCACCCTGCCCACAGCCAGATAACACTGTCCTGCTGAGACATTTTTAAAGTCACCACACAGCTCTAGCAAATGAGGGCTGTCACAGTTTTTGGATGAGAAAATCTACTGCCGGCTCACACAGATCTAGGCGTTGATCGGGCTTAATTGACAGCCGGAAGGACTTGGTCTCCTGGCGGAGTTAGAGGGAGGGCGAGCCCTGTGGGTTCCATTTGGGCAGAGATAAAACAGGTTTTTATTCAGTACTCATGGAGAGAGCGTAATTAACCTTTTAGAAGTTTAAGGATGATCAAATTGTTATTCATTTTGCAAATGAGAAGAGAGAGCTTCCCTTCCTGCCAGCAAAATGCCAGTGCCAATTTCAAGGTCACTGGATGATCTCTTTGAGGGGAAAGAAAGCAATAAACACACACACACACACACACACACACAAGCGTGTACACGAACACGTATGCATGCACAAACCCCACCCCCAAACCCAGAGACTGAGAAATGTCACCATGAAAACATTCAGGAATGAAAAGGAACAAATGTTCTTTTCTATCAGGCTCCACGGTAAAAGTCGGAGCTGATGTTTCCCGCACATTCACATGGGCCTCTTGGATTATAATGGCGCTACCCGTGTCAGAGAAAACAGAATATACGACTCCAGCTGGTAACTCCTATGCTCTGGTGTGGTCTGATGTATTTTTAGAGGATGGGGGAAGGGTTTTTTGAGGTCCAGGCATGTTTTAAAGATGGCGTGCATAACGTTGCTACCACATGAGAAGTCTGTGGTGTGAATAAAGAACTTGAGAGCTTCAGGATTTTTTTTAAAGAAAGGATTGAGCCAAGTCTATGCATGAAAGGAAGTGGTTTTCACTAGGCATCATGCTTTAAAGATGACTATGCTAGTTATGTGAATGACCTTATTTTGCAGCTATGTGCTTTGCCACATCACAAATAACACTCTATCCGCTTTGCTGAGGAAAAGAGCACTCTGCAGCTAGGCCCGTTTCTTAAAAACAAAAAACAAAAAACAAAAACCCTCAAAATTGTGTGATAATTTCAAACATACAGAAAAATTGCAATGATGTACAAAGAACAACATTACAAAGTATACCCTTTAAGCAGATTCACTAGTATTTAATACTTTTGCCTCGTTTGCTTTAATATTCTCTCCCCCTGTATTTTATATAGATATTTTCTCTTTCTACTTATATATATATATATATATACATATATATATATATACCATACTCTATACTATATCTACTATTTATATATTTACTCTGTTGCATAATGAGCACATGGGTTAGTCACGCATAATACATATAAATGCATATAATTATTATACGATTGATTTTCCTGAACCATTTGAGAGTAAGATGTAGACACAGTGTCTCCTTACCCCTAAATATTTCATTGTGTATTTCCTAAGAAGAGGGATATTTACTCACATAACAATGGCACAATGATCAAAATGAGGAAGTCGAACATTGATACAATACCATTATCTAATCTACAGATCCTCACTCAAGTTTTCCTAATGGCCCCAACGATGCCTTTAGAGTAATTCCCGCCCCCCCCTTCAGAATCCAATATTTGGATCTTGCATTTCACTTAGTTGTTATGACTCTTATTCTCCTTTAATCTGGAATGTGTCCTTAACCTTTCTTTGTCCTTCATGATATTGTTTTGAAGAGCATAGCTCATTTATTTTGTTGAATATCTCTCAGTGTGGGTTTATCTGATGTCTCATTATAATTAGACTCAGGATATTCATTCAATCCTTTGAATTCGTCACAGATTTATGGATAATTTTTTTTTTCAGGAACACAAGGTAAGTGGTAAGAGGTATTGTGTCCTTTTCACATGATGCGTTCATCCTGCCATTGGTGATATGCTAAAATGGGTAAGGCTGTGCTTGCCAGAGTCCTCCATTGTTAAGCTGCATATTTTTAATTAGGAAATTGTGGGGAGAGTCTCTTTTTCTTTGTTGGTTTTGCTCTATGAAAAACAAGCTGCTGGAAAGCTGTTCTCAGGTATCTGAGGAGGAGGCTAGATGAGATTTCTTAAACAGTTTAGAAAATACGTTGACTACACATAATTGGATTTTATTTCTTCTCACTCTGTGGTGCACAGCCCTGCGCAGAATCAATCAGGACTCTTCCCCGTCTACCACCTTATCTGAAACTCAAAGCTTATTATCTGATGACAATATAATCAAGAAACTACCCTCCTCCCCACACCACTTTTGTGAGGCAATGGGACAGGTATGCAAAGGAAATATTTAAGTGGAATAGGAACAAGAGAAGGGGGGAAAAGCACATAAATGCTAAGAGCATAATAATGTTCACTTACAAGGTCTTCCCACATAAATTAGACGTGCACAAATTTTACTCAGCCCTTTCAACCGATACAGGTCCTATGTCATTTGTGTCTCCGCATCAAAGTTACTCCAACTTCCTTCTATTGTTTTCCATTACAGTAGGAACAGTGGCATCTTCCTGCAGGAAACATGCTCAGTTAAGCTGACACAAAGTTTATTATAGGTTTCCTCAAATTGTCTTAGTTATATTCATTGTTGAGAACATTTCGAAAAGTAAATAGTCTCATGGAGATGTTGGAAGATGAAAAACAATAAAGTAAAGCCAGTTTCTACACTTTGGCTAAAGGAGGACATGCCTGGGTGGGTGGTTTATGTTGTCTGTAGATCAACCACAGTGTTGAGGAGAAACACAACTCCTCCGGGCGCTGAGACCTAAGGGAATTTCTCTAGGAGGTCCTCACGAAAAACACGCTTTTTAAAAAAGATTTTATTTATTTATTGGAGAGAGAGAGAGAGGCTCAGGGAGGGAAGGCAGGAGCGGGGGGAGAGGGGGCCAAAGAGGGAGAATCTCCAGCAGATTCTGTGCTGAGTTCAGAGCCAGTCTCTGGGCTCAATCCCACAACCCTAAGATCATGACCTGAGCTGAGACAGAGAGTTCGACGCCCAACCGACTGAGCCACCCAGGCGCCCCAACACACACTTTATAATGAAGGAGAGAATGCCCCTAACAACATCCTTATGGGAAAGTAGCAAATGAGTTATAGGGTTATTTCCTACGAGGTCTCCCCGTGTGGCTGGTTGCCTAATGCCAAGGCACAGTGGGTAAAAAGAAATCACTGTGCTGGTGACAATGCTCTCTGTAGTCTGTTTTTTTCCAAGGTTAACTTGCAGAGTATCTAAAGCGGTATTTCCAAATGTCCTTTTTTATCTCCCTCAGCCATGTCCTCGGCTCTGTCAGATGGGAATGATAAAGCTTTCTCATTGATGGCATTGAGGGTTGCATGACGGAAACCAATGGGAACCACAAAATACAAAGCCAGCAAAGGATGTAGGGAGAAATCAACAGATGCAACATACTGTTATTATTTTTGTTTTTCGGGGGGGGGCGGGGTGGGGCGGGAAATGGACTGAATGAATAATCAAGGCTCCAAACAGAACACGTGCACAATAATTTAGCCGGAGAAATTTTAAGCGGTTTTACCACTCCATGACCTGTGCCACTGGAAATGACAAACTAGGAAATGTCTAGTTTTCTGTCATTTATCTTTCTAGTAAACCAGGAAAAGCAGGATATAAAATACATCCCTAGGTGACTTTGTAAGTTTGCTATTTAGGGTGTTTGGCTATAACCCAGCTATGTTTCAGCATGGGCACTGGAAAAGCACACTATTTCAGTGGTTCTCAAAGTGTGGGATGAGAACAACCAGCATCAGCACCATCTGGGAACTTCTTAGCTATGCAAAATCTCAGCCCTGTCCTAGATCTACTGAATCAGAAACTGGGGGTGGGACCCAGGAATTTGTTTTAACAAGACCTGCACAGGATTCTTATGTCGGCTAAAGTTTGAGAATCACTGGTCTTGCGTCATAAGTAAATAACAGGACTAATCATCTATTAAGGCCTCTCTCAGAATACGGCCCCCCCCTTCAAAAAAATACCCCTTATTTTCATATGGAAGGATGCTTCTTTTTCCTTCACTATGGAGAAGTAGGAGGCAAAGCATCCAGTTTATGGTCAGAGTGATATTATTAAGGTATATTATTAGGTCAAAGTTATGATGAAGGGGGATCAGACTGTATCTACCCCTAATTTATCCCCGTGGAAAGTACTGTACCTCTTGAATCTGCTTTTAATACTGGCTTAGTCTAACACTGGTTTCTATTCACAGAGTTAAAGGTTGAGGGACAATCAATGAAACTTACACATGATTCTATGAAAATAGACTAAGTGTGTGTGTGTGTGTGTGTGTGTGTGTGTGTGTATTTCATTTCAAGTATTTAACGTATAGTGTATTATTAGTTTCAGAGGCAGAGTTCAGTGATTCATCAGTTGCATATAACACCCAGTGCTCATTACACCATGTGCCCTCCTTCATGCCCATCCCCCAGTTACCCCATCCCCCCACCCACCTCCCCTCCAGCAACCCTCAGTTTGTTTCCTAGTTAGGAGTCTCAAAGAAAAATGGTTTGTCTCCCTCTCTGATTTTGTCTTATTTTATTTTTCCCTCCCTTCCCTTATGATCCTCTGTTTTGTTTATTAAATTCCACATATGAGTGAAATCATATGATAACTGTCTTTCTCTGATTGACTTATTTCGCTTAGCATAATAGCCTCTAGTTCCATCCACGTCCCAGCAAATGGTAAGATTTCATTTTTTTGATTAGCTTTAGTCTATATTAAAACAGCAGTACTCAACCAGCTTTGCCCGGTTTGCTGCACGAGGCCAGAGACGCTGAGATGTAGTGCGTGTGCTTATAGGAACAGAGGGAAATTAAGGTATGATCTGTGCGGACCTTTGGCTTTCAAGCTATAACTGGGCTCCTTTCTCTTCCAATCCATAAGACAGAGTGAAACACAGTCATGAATGTGCTATATTATAGGGTAACTCTTGAATGTCATCTCATTTACATTTTTATTAATTGATTCCTTTGGGACGTCTGGTACTTGATGAAGAGTAGCCAACTGGCGCCCACATAACGAACCCCACTTTTAAAAACTACACTAGTGCGTTTAGGCAAAATGAGATCTGAGCAGACCTTATTGTGGGTAACTTTTTTTTTATTTCTAAGATGCTCAGTCCTGCCCTTCATCCTCAGGCTGCTACCGTGCCTACTTCAGATTCCCACGTAGAGGTAAGGGAGGAAAATGAACATTTTTTCCCTTGTGCAGTAAATATTAGAATGCACACCAGAGAGAAGAAAAGAAAGAAAAAGTGGGTGTTGGGGGTGGGTAAGGAAGGGGTAGTATTTTCAAATTTCATAATGGCCGAATCACTCAGTCAACCCGAGGAAGAAAGACCTGGCCCCACCACTGCCCTAAGAACCCACATACCCCCTCAGTCAGACCGCTGGGTCAAGAATACAAATGCAGATGGTAATGACCATGTATATGTGGGGGCTTCATCAGGTACAGGCTTTAGAGACAGATCTTTAATCCTAATCTTGTACAACATGGGAAAAAGTGGGGAACTCTAAATCTAACTGCCTTTCAGTTTAGGCTAAGTGTTCAATAGTAAATTTTAGAAAAAAACAAATTACTTTTAGTTCTAAATTTGGCTCATTTCGTTAAATGTCATATCCATTTCAAAGAAGAAGAATGAATGAGTTGATATCTTCAAACTTGCAGTAGGCTTTTAGGTTTTCCATTTTTAAAAACTTATTTAGTTTTTACAATATGAAAATTATAGACAGAGTGACATTTAAACCTTTGCTTTTCATAGCATTTCACACTTACACCATTTTAAAAGACAGCTATTAACATTTACAAAAATCTTTCAGAAACCAAATGTTCTAACATGCGGAATTCCAATTATACTGTGTAAGAGGGTTATCAACCATTCTTCTACAAGAATACTTTGAAGTGTCTGGTATTAAACCAAGAGCTAAAATGTCAGTTGCACATAGACAATAAATTAGGGTTTATAAAATCTTGTAAGATTTATTTAATATTACAATTTTGACCTTTAGGTTGTCCTCACCATAGCCTACTTAACTTTCTCTCTCTCACGCTCTCTCCTTCTCTCCCTCTTATCCCTGGAAATCTTACTTGAATCTTAAACAAAGGTTGTGTTGCAAGTTATGTGAAGTTATGTGGCTCATTCATGCCCTGGGTGAATGCTTTTCACGCCTCCCCAGCTCCCCCCTTTTGGGGTATTGGAATCCTGAGAGGCAATGCCCATTTCTCCACATGGCACACTAGTGAGGTTACCGCTGGAATGCTAACCCTGTGAGCGGAATGCTAACAGTGGACAGCCTGTTCCGGGAGCAGAAAGTCTGCCGACTTCTTGTAGGACTGACACTTGAAGAAAAGCCTGAGGACATAAGGACCTCTCTGAGATTTCTCAACTATTTAGTCAGAGAGATAAAAGTTGGTGGTATTTGCATTATTGTGCTTACAATTTGGGGGTGAGATGCACCAGAATTTGCCAAAAAATGTGATCAAAAGAAATTTCGATCATTCCCATTGAGCTGAGGAAGAGTTGGGAAATTTCCTGTCAAGGCTGGGCTCCAGCCCACAGACCATCCCTTTCACATCTTATGGGAGGTTCCTGCAAACAAATCATTCTCATTATTGGGCACTTTTCCCGGAAACGTGGCCAATGTGGGAAGGAGAGAGGAAATATTAGAACAGAGAAGTGACTAGGCCGCCATCTTGCTCTTCCCTCGCTATTGGCAGAACTGAGAATGCTCCTTTCCCCCTGCATGTCAGAAAGGAGCTCGAACCCTGGTGTTTAGAAATGCTTTTTTTCAACCACTAAATAGGTCTTGAGAATATCAGCAAACACTCTGACAGCATTTCTACGGACCAGACTTCATTCTAAGCACTTTACATATTCACGCCTCACAAGGACTCTAGGATTTACTGATGAGTAACCGAGACACAGGGAGGTTGAAGCAATTTGCTCAGGGTCAAACAGTGTGGGGATGGTAGAGTCATAATTTGCACACAGGCAGTCTGCCTTAAGCCTTGCTTTATTGATGGCAAGGTTCTTTCTGAGAAACCCCCTATTCAAGGTAGGTTAAAAAAACGACACCAGCCTATTAATGCTCTTACATTTTTTTACCCACAATCTGTGAAGTTACAAATGACCTGAAGTAAGGTCGTATGCTTGAGCCTTTATAGAATTCATTTTGTCACCTGCTTTTGAAAGCAGCTTTGTGCTGAAGCCAAGAGCAACAAGCGAAATCTAATAGTGAGGAATTGCTTAAGTAAGTGGTTCTCTCCAGCCAACTGCCAAGTCAGAAGCCTGGGAGGAACTTGCAACTGATGCATTAATGACACTCCTCATTTGCGGCAGATATGACTTTTTCCTATATTTTTGTTAAACAACATATTGTGACATATTGCATGAGCACATTTCTGAATGTTAGCTTCTGAGATCTATCTGTGTAAAAAACAGATCCGTATTCATGAACCCAGAGAAGGGTATTTTGCACTGCTAGCCTACATTTTATGATTATAGGACAAATCAAATTCCATTTCCTTGAAAAGGACTCAAAGACTTCTCACTTTCAGCTGATGGCCCACTTATTTTAAGCAACATTCCATATAGCAAAATTCTAACGTAACCATGGAATTGGTTCATTTTCTTGGAGTCCACTGAAAGGAATTTGGTGTGCAGCCATAAGATGGGCACTATAAACATAATCACCTACCATCCGTTCAGATTGATTGTGATCTACTTAGGATTCTATTAGCTGTGCAGTGATTTTAACCCCTGCTACCCTTCTCCTGGATCATCTGTGCACTTCGGACCCTGGGTGACAAACACTTTACGTATGAATGAGCTAACTTTGTGTGAAATAATTATTTGCCTGTTTCCATTTCCTAAAAAACAAAGTCCTGTGTGCCTGGCTGCCTCAGTCACCAAAGCACGTGACTTTTGATCTCAGGGTCATGAGTTCAAGCCCCATGTTGGGCATAAAGCTTATTTAATGGAAACAACAACAGCAACAACAGGGGCACCTGGGTGGCTCAGTCAGTTAAGCATCTGCCTTTGGCTCAGCTTGTGATCTCAGGGTCCTGGGATCGAGCCCCATGTCGGGCTCCCTGCTCAGCAGGGAGTCGGCTTCTCCCTCTCCCTCTGGCCCTCCCCTCCCCGGCTTGTGCTCTCTCTGTCTCTCTCTCAAATAAATAAATAAAATCTAAAGCAACAACAACCACAATGAAAACCAAATATCTAATTCTTTTTGATAACCGCTGCTAAAATGGAAATAACTGCGGTTCTTTTTCTGGAACCTGCCATGATGTTGCTTTTTCTGCAATAAGCAAAGGGGCTATTTTCAGGAATAGGCCAAAAATAACGGGGAAAAGAGAAGTGAGCTCCCAGCGGGAACTCTTAGGGTCCTCTGGAAGGCAGAGATCGCACCAGGCCTTTGTTATTTTATTTGGACTTAACTTTCAAAACACTGGCCTTTGCACTTGGCAAGTGGCCCTCTTTCAGGTAAGTTCTATCATTTACTAGAAAGGTACCTCCAGTGCTAAACACAAACGTAGGACGACAGGAATCATAGTCATTTATCTACATGTGGAGTTTGTTTCACGAAGCCGTTTACAAAGACAGGAATGCAGGCTGTTAACGTTTTCTTATGAAAAGATTTAAATCTGAGTCTCAGGTCTAAATACAAACGCAACCTAAAGATCTGCTTTATTTCACTAATGAGGATTCTAGTGAGCTGTTTCAACAAGTTCAAGGGGAGAGTTTTTTTCCGAAGTTTCCATTTATAGATGAGAAATGTGCCAAGGGCGGCCCAACCAGCCTCTTCCACGGTGAGGAAGGAAGAAGGCTGGAGGAACCTCCCCACCAGGCAGAATTTGTGTCTGTGGACAAGATTTATTTTGCACCACTATCACTTGTCTACCAAGTACAGAGTCGCAAAGTAGCTTGGAGACAAAGGAAGACCAGAATCAGCGAACCTGGGAAGGCCAGATCGAAACAAGGCATTTCCCACAGAAGCCCAGTTTCCCCCTCACTTAGCCTTCTGTCCCCGTGGAAAACCAGAAAGGGAATCTGAGACGGACCTCTCTGTCTGCCGACCATTTGAGTAGTTCCAAATCTCTAGTTCAGCCCCTCATTACTGCTTCACTTCTCACCTGTAGAAGTGCAAAAGCTTCCTCCCTGCTCTCTCTTCTTCCAGACCCATCTTCCTCCAGTTTGTGCTATATGCTGCCGACAGTTTGATCTTCTTAGGGCCCTTCTGTGATGGTCACAATCCCCTTAAAAGCTGTAAGTGGTTCCCTGCTGCCTGCAGATAATATTGGAAAGTTCTAACCTGGCCCCCCAGGATTTAACCCTGTATCCATGAGGGTTCCACGTGGCAAGTTACAGAGACCGACTCTGGTGGATTTAAGCAGGAAAAAAAAAAAAGGAATTTCTAAAAAAAGGATATTGGGCAGCTCACAAAATTGCTGGGAGGGCTGGAGAACCAGGCTCAGAAGCTGAGGCTGCCAGGACTAATTCTCAGAATCATGCCGAGGACATCACAGCTGCCGCCACCATACGTGAGAAGAGCTGGTTCCCACCACTGATGTTGTCACCCTGGGTACTGTCTTCGGCTACAGCCACCATCCTACTGTTGCCCCAGACACAAAATTGTGTAAGTGTCACCAATGATATGGTGGATTTTTTTTTCTGTCCCTGCTTTTTTCTAAGCTCCCTATTCAAAAATTCAAGGGGGGAGTGCGTCTGACTGTTGGACCTTAGGTCACATGCCCATGCCCTACCCGCAAGGGAGCTTGGAGAGAGCAGTGGGCAGATGGGTCATCTTTAATGGTAGGTGGGATCTGCCTCCTTCCATGACTCCAAAATGGTGAATTCCAGTGAGGAAACTGGGAGTTCCTCCAAGGAAAAGATGGGTGGGGTTCAGATGCTGGGGAAACGATAAATATTCCCTACACGTTCACTCTTGTCTTCCCGATCTAATGTCCCACAACTCATACTCCTATAACCTATGCTCCAACAAAACCCATCAACAGGTTGTCCAAAGACTGTTTCATTTAGCAAACATCTAATGATACCTGTGTGCTAAGCGCTGTGCTGGGTAATGCAAATAGAGAAATAATGGATACATCAAGAAGAGTATAATCTCTGCAGGGGCACACACAAGTGAGGAGGCCATTACAATCCGGTGCTATGAGACAGGGAAACTCAAGATGCTTTGGGACTGTCCATGAAGGGTACTTATTCCGGATGGAAGAAATCATCCCCTCGTTGTAGTGGCCGTTTCTTCCCTCTCTGGACAAGTGGGAACAAGTAGTGTGGCCCATGCCTTCACACCTCTTCTCATCATCCATGAAAGCAATGCTGTTGACTCTTCTATACCCCCTAGCTCTACCTAGGTCCTGCTACCGGCAAGAATCCCAAGCTTGTCCTTCTTAGGTTAAGCTACCTCCAGAATTTGCCAATAGCATGCTCCTGCAGGATGGAAGGATCTCAGCCCTACCCCTTTCTTGTGAGCCTGTGGAGGTGATTGCTTTCCTACTCATAATCTCCTCTACTATCTATGCCTCTACTCTTCTCCTGCTCAGTTGTAACTCAGCTTATTCCCAGAGGAGCTGCCCTTCATCATCAGCCCGATCACCACAACTCCACTCAGGCAGCCTGCAGAGTCGCGTTGACCTGCCCCTGACTTTTAAAGTTACTTGTGACGTTGCATCTCTCTGCTTGCTTCTTGACACATTGGCATTTTTTCCCTACCTTTGGATAAGTGGGTGACTTTCAGCGATCCAAGTTAAGAGAGTCTTAATGCTCTCTTCATCCAGGGAGCTGCTGTGATTTTAACTAATTTTTCTAGACACGATAAAAAGTGGGGTGTGATATTTCAGTTCTTAGAGCATGGTTTCGGAACACCTAAACTATATAGAGTGTCATGGGCCAGCTTGGCGGTTGGATGAGGGCCTGGAAATACTAGCTTCCTGCTGACAGCACTGTCTTCCTGCATTTTTTTTTTTTTTTTTTTTTACCACTCCTCAACTTTGCTATTAGTGAGAGATCCAAAAATATGTTGATGGGCTACTTTAACTGTGTTATCGTGAGATTCGTGTTGCATGGCATGTCACAAGGTCATCCCAAACTAGCCTTTTATGGTTATGTCCCTTCTAGACTATGGTCTCCAGTGGGCAGGGTCCCCAACTCATTTTGGTAAGTCTCCGAATCTCCATCACCCTGCCCTGAACTCCAGAAATAGATGTCAAATACATGAATAATTGAATAAATGGTCTTCTTACTAATGAAGAAGTTGGCAGTCTATGTTTCACAGGATGATCTGACCTACTTAATGTTTTCAAACAACCTGCAGTGTTTTCACAACCTGTAATTGCTCTGACTTACATCCAAGAGCCAGAGCGGATGCCAGTTCCGGGCCCTGGCCCAGGGGTTTGCTGGCTGATTGGCTTTCTGAGCAGGTGAGGAATGAAATGCACTGGTGATGAGCAAAGGGACTGGAAAGAGCACAGTGTATTTTATTCTTTCCCTTTTTTTGCTTTCATGAATTAGATGACCTGCTAGGATTAAATTTTTAAAAAGGAAGTGACTTCAGAGCCACTAGTCCTTGAAACTCTGTTCTATTTGAATAGATCTTTATAAAGATGTCGTTTCTCTATTTGCCAACCATTTAAATATTAAATATTTAATGTCTTTCACATATTCATGCGCAGAGAGCACATTCATGCACATTAGACCTCTGCTTAAACTATTTTGGAGATAGATACTAAGTTCTGTTGAGTCAGCCCATCGATGTGGGCCTCTGGCCCTTCTTTTCCACTCCACTGCTTCCATCCCAGTTGGGCTTTATTAGATCTCATCAAGACCTCAAGTATATCTCCAGCTATTCACCCCGCCGTCCACTCATTCTAACATTTATCAAATGCATGAGTTTGGATGTCACTTGGGAGGCATAACATTCTGTTTATCTGTTCATAGGCTCTGCGGCTCAAAAATTCTTCCATAATGTCTACAGTATGAATGTAGCCCCTGTGAGATGTGCAGGGCCCCATCAGCACGACTGTAATGATTGTTGCACCAGTCAGACTTGAGAATGGCCCCGAATGATCCACACCTCCTAATGTCCATAGCCACCCCAGCCCTCCACAGTAGGAGGGTTGGGCTATGTGACCAACAGTGAGCAGGAGAAGGGAGGGTAGTCATTTCCAAGATCAGGAAATGCAACTGTAGCTTCTGTTCTGGTCTTTCTCTCTCCCATACCCCCTCTGGGGGGAAGTCGGCGGCCATGGAGAGGCCCACGTGGAAATGAACTGAGGCCTCTGGCTGATGGCCATGTGACTTTAGAAATGGAACTTCCAGCCCCAGAGAAACCTCAGGTGGTTGTGACCCAGACTCACAGATACCTTGACTGCAGCCTCCTGGGAGACCCTGACTGGGCCTGAGTCACCCAGCTAAACCACACCAGAATTTCTGACCCACAGAAACTATGAAATAATAATTAGTTTTGCCTGAAACTGTTAAATTTGGGGGTAATTTGTCATGCAACAGAAGATGATGAATACCACAGTCCTGAAGTTCTCACCTATAACCCTTCTGTCTTCTCCCTTACGTCCTTATGTACATTTTAAGTCCTAGCCAGTGTGAACTGGTCTCCTTTCCCCAAACAGGACCAGAAGACAGAGACTTTTATGCCCACACATTTTCCACAAGATGCTCCTTCATCCAAAACACGTTTTTCCTGCCATCTCCACTTGCCAATGTCCTCTCCTTTGTTAAGACCCCTCACATGATCATCGCCTCCTTGAAGTCTGTCCAGTGGAATCTGCTGAACGGACAGAACTGCCTCCTTCTGAAAACTCAGAAATCACTTTTGCTCCTCTCATGTCATTTAGCTTTTAGTATCTTTACGTGTCCATCTGAATATGTTTTTCTGACTGTGTGAACTGATTTAACCAGAGTAGGGAAAGTATAAATACCTGTCACATGAGCCAGTTGAAACCTGAGAAACAAGCTCATTTGGCAGGCTGGCTTTAGTCATTGTCACTTAAGCAGCGTCTCCCTGCCCATGCTGGCCATGTGACATGGTGGGTTCTGCCACAGTGCCCAGGTTGGCTTTTTTGCCTATTCCAGAAAGACAGGTCTGTAGGAGATGAGGTTTTCAAAGCAACATTGTTTCCTGGACAAGAATGGTTTCCACTCTTCTTTGGTTTCCACGGACACCCTATATGAACAGGACTTCTCAGAATTCTATTTGTCTGATCATTTCCACAGACATGCTTTGAAAACACAGAGCTTTGATACTGAGCTTTAGATTCACACTTCGGTTTTTTTAAACTATTTGAAAATCTAAACAAATGTCCTCATGCACCAACCATCAGTCCACCAATTTCCTTAAATCATTTGTTAGTAAGTAGGGTGCTAATGCCTGAAAACGATGATACAAACAAGCAGATGAATTTGCTTTGCTGCTGGCTCTGGTACCGTACTCTATGTGAAAACAATCACACCCAAAACGTTGTCTCTCTTGGCTATGAAATTAAGCTACATTTTTATTTTATGGCTCTGAGGGGACTAGGAAAAGTATGAAAGCAAATGGGAAACTGGCTCAGGAAAAGGAAATGTAAAAAGAATATAGGTGGACAAAAGTGAAGAGATTTCCCCTATGTTTATATACGACAGTCAAGGCTCAAAGTTGCAACATGTAACAGGCCTGCTCTTGTGTGGGAAATCTTGGGACCCAGACTTTTAGAGAAGTGTGTGAAAAATGACTCTAGGCAACTTGAGGAATTAAGTTTAAGGGAATGGATGGAGATTAGCAGGAGCAATCCTCCAATTAATATGTAAGGGAGAAAATGGGATTTGGTGGTAGAAATTTAAAATTTTTCCAATTGGGGGCCCCTAGGTGGCTGAGTCGGTTAAACATCAGCCTTCAGCTCAGGTCATGATCTCAGGGTCCTGGGATGGAGTCCTGTATCAGGCTCCCTGCTCAGTGGGGAGTCTGTTTCTCCCTCCGCCATTGCCCCAACACCCCCAGGCTCATGCTCTCTCTCTCTCTCAAATAAATACAATTTTTTAAAAATAAATAAATAAATAAATAAATAAATAAGTAAGTAAGTAAATAAATAAATAAATAAATAAAATTTTTGCCAATTGGTATGTCACTTCACTGAACCAAGAATCTTAAGCTTAAAAAAATAGAGGCTTCAGAGAATGAGAAGATAAGCTAAAGACTGGGAGAAAACATTTGCAAAAAACATATTCAACAAAGCACTGTTATCCAAAACATACAAAGAACTCTTGAAACTCAAAAACAAGAAAATGAACAACCCAATTAAGAATGAGCAAAAGAGCTGAAGAAACACTTCACCAAAGGAGACCTGCAGATGGCAAATAAGCATATGGAAGGATGCTCAACATCCTATGTCATTAAGAAATTGCAAATTAAAACAATAATGGGATACTACCGCGTACCTATTAGAATGGCTAAAATCCAAAATGCTGACAACATGAAATGCTGATGGGGATGTGGAGCAGCAGGAACTCTCATTCATTACCAGTGAAAAAGCAAAATGGTGCAGCCACTTTGGAAGACAGTGTCCTAGTCAGTTCAGGCTGCTATAACTAAGTACCAGAGACTAGGTGGCTTATAAACAACAGATATTTTACATCATGCAGTGCTGGAGACTAGAAGTCCAAGATCAGGGTACCAGCATGGACGGGTTCTGGTGAGAACCCTCTTCTGGGGTTCCAACTGCCAACTTCTCATTGCAACATCACAAGGGGAGAGAAGAGAGGGGTCCCTGCTCAGTGGGGAGTCTGCTTCTCCCTCCCCCCTTGCCCCAACGCCCCCAGGCTCATGCTCTCTCTCTCAAATAAATACAATCTTTTAAAAATAAATAAATAAATAAATAAATAAATAAATAAATAAATAAAATTTTTCCGATTGGTATGTCACTTCACTGAACCAAGAATCTTAAGCTTAAAAGATAAAGACCTTACAAGGTCCTTATAAGGCCACTAGTCCCATCCTTGAGAGTTCCACCTACCTGCCTTCATCTTACCCTAATTACCTCCCGAAGCTCTCCCAATACCATCACACTGGGAAAGGAAGTGGGGGTAGTATTTCTGCATATGAATTTTGGGAGGGCACAAACAGTCCACAACAGAGAGTTTGGCATTTCCTTACAAAATTAAACAGACCATTACCACACAATATAGTACGCTGATGGGCTTCAGAATATGCTACCTTAAAATATGGCACCTTGGCACGTTGAATATTTCAGGTTAAAGGAATTTGAAAAATGGCATGTGCAGGAAGGACCTTATGATCTTCCCCTGAAACAGGTCATAAAACCCTCATGTAAGAGATGCTCCCCATACTGGGAGGAAAGGAGCATCCTTATCTCTGAAGATGGAGGGACACAGAGAGGAATCTAAATGAACAGGCCTTGGTTCACTACAGGCTCTAGTTCACTACGCTCACCTCATACTCTTTGCCCTACCCTATCTTCCTGCAACTTTGCATTCTTCATCAAAACTAGCATAAAAAACTCAGATTTAACCTTTTTTTTGGGGGGGTCTTCATTTCCTTATGAAGGCTTTCATGCCACATAAAACTTTATATTAAGGAAATTTGTATGCTTTTCTCCTGTTAATCTGCCTTAGTATGTTTATTTATTTATTTATTTATTTATTTATTTATTTATTTATTTGACAGAGAGAGAGCGAGAGAGCACAAGCAGGGGGAGCAGCAGGCAGAGGGAGAGAGAGAAGCAGGCTCCCCACTGAGCAGAAAGCCCGAAACGGGGCTTGATCCTAGGACCCCAGAACCATGACTTGAGTCAAAGGCAGATGCTTAACCAAATGAACCACCCAGGCACCCCTGTCTTAGTATGCTTAATTTTCAGGCCCAGCCAGGAATCTTAAGAGGATTAAGGAAAATTTTTCCTCCCCTACACCACTCTGTGGTATTTACCCAAATGAGGTGAAAATTTATGTCCACACAGAAATTTGCACATAGATGTTCATAGCAGCTTTACTCAAAATTGTCAAAGCTTGGAAACAACCAAGATATCCCTCAGCAGGTGAATGGATTAACAAACTGTGGTATATCCAGTCATTACTGGAATATTACTCAGTGCTCAAAAGGATATAAGCTATCAAGCCAAGAAAAGACGGGAAGAAACCAAAATGTATGTTATTAAGTGAAAGAAACCTATCTGAATAGGCTACACACTGAATGATTCTAACTATACGACATCCTGGAAAAGGCAAAACTATGAAGACAGGAAAAGATCAGTGGTTGTCAGAGATTGCAGAGGGGAGGGAGAGATGAATAGGTGGAGCACAGAGGACTTTTCAGGCAGTGAAACAATTATGATTTAATGGTCGATATATGTCAATACATTTGTCAGAACCCATAGAATGTGCAAAACCAAAAAGGAAATGTAATGTAAACTATGAACTTGCAGTGCTAATGATGTGTCAATGTAGGTTAATTGATTGTAACAAATGTACCACTGTGGTTAAGGATATCAATAATGGAGAAGGTTGTGTGTTGGGGGAGATAGGCAGTATATGGGATTGTACATTCCACTCACTTTTGCTCTAAACCTAAACTTGCTCCCCAAAACAAAGTGTTAAAAAAAAAAAAAAGAGAGAGAGACAAATAACTCACCGGAAAATGGCAAAAAGAACTGAATTTACCATGAAGTTGAAAGATATCTGAACTGGGTGACTCAGTCAGTTAAGTGTCTGCCTTGGGCTCAAGTCATGATCGTAGGGTCCTGGGATTGAGTCTTGCATTGGGCTCCTTGCTCAGCAGGGAGCCTGCTTCTCCCCTGCCTGCCACTCCCACTGCTTGTGCTCTGTCTCTCTCTCTCTATGACCAAAAAAAAAAAGACTCTCCCTTTCCCTCTACCCTTGCCCTGAGTTTACAAGGTGTTCAAGAAAAAAAAAAAATCTTAAAAAAAAAAGTAAGCTAACTTAACCTCTAAAATTTGTATTTAAGTTTATAATGTAATCTTGAGCATTGAAATATAGTCTTATGTGTTTTATTTTTTTATGTGGTTTGATTGTATTACATAGTTATTTTCTATCAAGTTGTATGAAAAATGAATTTTTGTAAATACTCACTTTTTAGTACACTTGTAAAATACCACAATATTTTCAGAGCATTTTTTATTTGCATTATTAAACATCCTTTACTATCTCATATAACACTTGAATATATGCCCATAAAAGGTCAATAAGAACAAAACACTAACTTATTAAAGGTAGTGACTCCTGTGGCAGGGAGAGGGAAGCTCCATTCTTTTGTTTTATACTTTTCATACTGCTTTAATTTTTTTTTAAATACCCTGCATTACATTTGAAATTTGTAAAACACGAATTCCTAATATTTAAACAATTTAAAAGCTCTAATATGACTTGCTATTTTTGAGTCTGGTACTAACAGAGTCTCTTGTGGACAGAATTTTAAGGATGGTGTACCTGTGTTGGTTTCACCTGATTAGACACTTTGATTATGATGTAATTCATGTTTTGACTGTAATTTATCATTTCAGTTTGATCTTTTCCTTGACTGTTCTACCCCTCTGCAACCAAGCATCTCGGTAAATGACTCCATATTTCGGAAGTTCAGGTCATCGGGAGTCATCCTTGACTCCTCTTTCTTCTCATGTCCCAAATCACATCTGCTCAATCTCCAAAATCTCTCTCTCTCTCTCTCTATCAAAATGTGTCTCAGTTCTTTTTACCGTCTTTACTACAACCACTTTGGTCCGAGTCACCATGATTTTTGCCTAGATTATTGAAATAGCTTCCAAGTTGGCCTCCTTGTTCCTTCTCTTGCCCATTGATAACCTATTCTTTTTTTTTTTAAGATTTTATTTATTTATTTGAGACAGAGAGAATGAGAGAGAGAGAGCACATGAGAGGGGGGAGGGTCCGAGGGAGAAGCAGACTCTCCGCCGAGCAGGGAGCCTGATGCGGGACTCGATCCCAGGACTCCGGGATCATGACCTGAGCTGAAGGCAGTCGCTTAACAAACTGAGCCACCCAGGCACCCTGATAACCTATTCTTAACACTGCAGATGGCATGATCCTTTTAAACAGAAATCCTATCTTGTCATTTCCTTGTCCTGACCCCTCTAATGGTTTCCTATCTCATCTAAAATAAAATACAAACTCCTTGCAATGTTCTATGGACCATATAGAGCTCTTCAGTTCAGCTCATTAGAAAGGCCTTCAGTGGCCTCCCTCAATAAGCTGGTATCTCACCATGACCTCCCCCCATTACTCAATAACCCCATATTATTCTTCACAGCTCTTATGATCACCCAACATATTATTACCTCTACTAGATGACAAGCAAAATAAGGGCACGGATTTTTATCAGTATAGCTCACTATTTTAAAAATCAGCTTTTTGAGATATAATTCATATATTACATAATTCACCCATTTAAAGTGCACAATTTGATGGCTTTTAGCATATTCATAGGGTTGTGCAACCATCACCACAATCAGTTTTAGAACACTGTCAATGTCCTCAGAAGAAATCACACCTCTCCTAGCCATCATTCCCCATTCTCCCTTTTTCCTCTGGCCCTACACAACCACTGATCTACTTTCTGTCTCTGTAGATTTGCCTATTCTGGACATTTCATATAAATGAAATCATGTAACATGTGGTCCTTTGTTGGGACCCTTTGATGTCTTCAGTTGGTTAAGCATCTGACTCTTGATTTTGGCTCAGGTCATGATCTCAGGGTCATGAGACTGAGCCCTGTATCGAGCTCCACACTGGGCATGGAGCCTGCTTAAGATTCTCTCTCTCCTTTCCCTCTGCCCCTCCCCTGCTCATGCTCTCTCTCTCTCACTAAAAAAAAAAAAAAAAGTGTGGTCCTTTGTGACTAGCTTCTTTCACTTAATATAATGTTAAGATTCATCTATGTCATGGAACGTATCAGTATTTTGTTCTTCCCTCCTTTTTTGCCAAATAATATGCTGACATTGTATGGATAGACAACACTTTGTTTATTCATCCACCGATGGATATGGATATTTGGGTTGTTTCTATTCTTTGGCTATTATGCATAGAGCTGTTATGAACATTTGTACAAAAGTTCTTGTGCGAACATTGTTTTCAATTCCTGCAGGTACCTTCACAACTCCACTCCTAGAAGTGGAATTGCTGGATATATGACAACATTGTACTTAACTATTTGAGAAACTGTTAGACTGTTCTCCAAAGCAGCTGCACCATTTTATATTCCCAACGGCAGTGCCTGAGAGTTCTGATTTCTTCTTACCCTTGCCAACATATTTAAAAAAAGTCTCGCCACTCTAACCAGTGTGAAAATGATAAATCGTGTGGTTTTGATTTGCATTTTCCTGATGATTCATCACATCAAGCATCTTTTCATGTGCTTATTGACCACCTGTATATCTTCTTTGGAGAAATGTCTATCCCAGATCCTTTGCTCCTTTTAATTGGGTTGTCTTTTTATTAATGAGTTGTAAGAGTTTTTTTATGTGTTCTAGAAATAAGACCTTTATCAGACATACAATTTGCAAATATGTTCTCCCATTCTGTGCATTGCCTTTAGACTTTTTTTGACGTTGTCATTTGAAGCACCAACTTTTTAATTTTGATGATGTCTGGATTATCTGTGTTTTTCTTCTGTTGCTTGTGGGCTTTTGATGTCATAGCTAAGAAATCATGGACTAATTCAAGGTCATGGAGATTTGCATCTATGTTTTCTATTGAGAGTTTCATAGTTTAGCCTTTACGTTAGATCTTTAATCTATTTTGAGTTAATTTTTATATGTGGTGTGAAATATGAGGTATGGGTTCAAATTCAATCTTTTGTACCTGGATATTTTGTTGTCCTGGTACCATTTTTTGAAAAGACTACTATTTCCCCATTGAATTATCTTGGCATCTTGTTGAAAATCAATTAACTGTAATTTTGAGGGTTTATTTCTGTATTTCAGTTCTGTTCCATTTCTCTATCTGCCTATCCTTGTGCCAATATCACACCATCTTGATAAATGCGGATTTGTAGTTAGGTTTTGACATCAAGAAATGTGAGTCCTCCAACTTTCTTCTTTCTCAAGATTGTTTTGACTATTCTAAGTCCCTTGAGATTCCATACGAATGGTATGATCAATTTGTCAATTTCTGCAAAAAGTCCGTTGGGATTTTGATAGGATAATTAACTTTTATAACCACAGTTTTTTTTGTGGGTGCTCAATAAATAGTTGTTGAATGAATTTAGGTTTGTAGTGATGGAATAAGTGTTCTCCATGTACAATTACTCAGATTTGAGAATTTTTTAAAAAAGATTTATTTATTTATTTTAGAGAGAGAGAGAGTGAGTGAGCACAGGGGGGTGGAGTGGAGGAGAAAGGGGCAGAAGAAGAGGGAGAGAGAGTCCCAAGCAGACTCCACGCTGAGGCTCGATCAACCTGGGGCTCAATCTCATGAACCTGAGATCATGACTGAGCCAAAACCAAGAGCCAGACACTCAACCAACTGTAACATGCAGGCACCCCATCAGATTTGAGAATTTTATACTGGCTCCAGCTCCACATATCTAGCAGATAACCCACATACATTTAGATTCCTAAAAGAGCAGCACTGGAATATATTACTAAGACTTAATCCTAGAGCCAACCTGTGTTTAGAGATGGTTGCAGAGCTGTTACTGAAATACCATCTTGGCTTGGTTAAGACCCAACAACTGGAAACCTTTTCTTTGATTTAGGTTACAAAGTCAAGGAAAAGTAATGATTGGTATAGAAAAATCAGCAACAATACCAGTATCACCTCTCAGATTGACATTTGGTTTAAAAATGAATGAATCAGCAATTACCTGCACCAGAATGCAGAGGCTGACAGACATCTTACCGACGGGTTGTGTCTACAAGGAGATGGCAGAAATGGGTGGTGTGAATGCCTTGGCTCGGTATACTGTTCAATCCACTTCAAATTCCTTGCGATCCTCATTTAGCATCCCTTCTGAATGAGGGAAAAGGTAGTGTCGCATACTGGTTAAGAGGATAAACTCTAGGCTAATGTTCCCCGGGCTTAAGTCCTACCTCTATGGCTTATTAGCTCTGTACAGTTTGGGACCCGGTTCATGACCTTTAGTATGAGGATAAGTGATAACACTCATTTCATAGAGTTGTTTGTATACTATATTTACAAAATTCCTGGAATAGTGCCTAATATTACGTTTTTGCCTGAAGAGAAATAAGAAGAATAAAATTCAATAAAAACTGTTAAGTAAATGCAAGTTGTGTCCTCGCAAACTGCCCAGTTTATTCAGCTTGCTATACCTTTTCTGCCATCTCCCCTCGATCTCGGGTTATCCGTTAATAATCATGATCCCACCACTCCTACCCAGAGAAGTCCTAATTAGATTATTATGGAAAGACTTACCGCCAGCTTCAGGACACGCATTTATTCTGTAGAATATCCACAACGTACAAGAAAAGATCTGTAAACAACCAGACTTCAGTGTGTTTCACTTTGGTGCCAGTTCCTTTGGAAAAAAAAAAAAGAAAAAAAGAGTTCTTTGCTTTTGTTTCAATTTATAGACTCAGTGGTGGATCAGCTCATTTAATAAGCTATAGCTGAGAGCAAATACTCAAGGAACATCAAGTGCTAAAAGTTTGGAGGATTTGATTTTTTTTCAGTCCAGTAACCAAAAGCATTTGATCTTTTATTGACTGAATATGGTTGCTGTAAAAAGAAATGAAATGTCCTAAGTATTCAGGGTTGAATAACTACGAATGCTTTCTATTTTCACTGTTCAAACACCCTTAACTTTATGCTGTGTATAATAATATACTAGCATGTTCAGGCTTTATAAAGAAAATAACTTTTTTTTTCCTGACAGTGTTAAAAATGGCCTAAGGGATGAAATTCTCTCAGTGTTGTAGATCTTTGTATTAACAATTATTTTCCCAGATTACTATTCTGTCTTACCTAGGTAAGACAAGTAAAATGGAAGTAACATACAAGGATGTTTCTCATTTGAAAGAGTAGAGAATGTGGTCTTCATCCAAATTGTGATTTCCTTTGATAAAATGTGCTGTAACAAGATTCTGGAAGCTATGCAAAGTGCACTTGGGAGCAGCACACAGCCCTGCCTGGCAAATCTTCCCAGGAGGCCCTGGAGACAGTCCCACTGGGATAGAATAACAGTTCCATTATTCAGCACGGCAAGTCTATCACCCTACTTATTAGCATAGTTTGGAGGTTAAACAATGGTGTTTCCTCCTACTTATTCATTATCAAATTACTTCACAATGTTTATTTAGACTACTATCACTGAGTCAATGGCACCAAGTTATAAAAACACGACTTTCTCGGAGACTTCATTAGAGGGAATACTTCAAGAGGAGAGTTCTCTGGATAGGAACATAAGAAATGTATTGTTTTGCATTAAAAAAAATCAATTCCAATATCTGTTTCAAACACCTTAAAATTACTATACGGGACATAGAGTAATATGCTTTAATAAAAAAAAATTAAGGAATCCTAGAATAGTATTATCTAAATATTAATGTCATGAATGTCACATCATAAGCAACTGAAAATATCACCGATACTTATAAATAACAATGATAAGCGGAAAAACGCATTTTATTGTCAGTGCCTGCAAGTTAAATGCATATTTTGCACGTGGCAGTTTAGAAATATATAAGCACACCAAGATGTGTTTGTCAGTTTTCCGTGGGTAAGGCTGGCCTGGTCTCATTTAAGTTTACAGTGGGAAACAATTTCTTTTTAATTTTTCAAAAGTCTTTGTGAATGATTCAAGGGAGGAACGACGATGACCTTTGGGTTAAGTCTTGGTGTTTAGAACAGAGAATTTACTTTTTATTTTTGGTCCCTGAGATATGGATCAGTTCGGTTCATCTTTTACTAGGAAGACGTCCGCTGATTAGGTAACTTGGAAACACGCTTCTATTTCTTAGCTAGGCGGGGAGATCTGCCCTGTTACGTGTGTTTCCACCCTACGTCTGGGAAATGGACACTGTTCATCCTGGAGATGGGTCTACCCCAAAGGGGCCCTCCTTCCTTGCCCCCAGATATCCTCTCCCCAGAGGAAGCAGCGATTATGGATGGGCGTGTAGAGAGAGGGCCCCCCCACTCCCTGGTCCGCAGGGAGTGAGCTGTGACAAGCCCTCTTTAATAATGAAGTCAGCACCCAGGCAACCCCAGATTCGGAGCACATTCTGTTTGAGAGGCAAGCGGCTGTGTAATCATTTATCTAGTCTTGGTAGGAAATGGCTTATTTTCCACGAATTTTTTTTTTTTCCCAAAAGCAAATTTGAAGTTCTGGCTCTAATGTGACGCCTTCCCCATCCTGAGGCGGAGTGAGGAAAAAAAGAAAATTGAATACAGGAGTCACCTCTCCCCCTCCCCCTCTCACTAACAGCGCGCTGCCATTTTTGAACAGCTGAAGTTACCTTTTTTGGGTATTTGCATGTTGCAGTGGGCTGTTAGTACTCACAGGGATTGCGTGAGTTTCCACGACTTGAAGGAAGATCAGGACTTGCGTTAACGGCAAATAAACCAACTAACCGTTAGAGTTACCAATTTTGTACAGTGAAATAGAACCTTGGTTTTTTCTTTCTTCCTTTTTTTTTTTTTTAGACCCGTGATTTTTACAGCCTTCCAACCACCCACCTTCTCCAATTATATATGTTAAGGCAATTTTTAATCAGGACTGCAGTCAGTCAGTGAATTTAGGAAGAGAATAATTTCTTTATATGCTTACTTTGCAGTTCAAGTCATCCAGAAAGGACGCTCTAGTGCATTTGAAAATATCTGGGGAATTACGCAAACGTAGGCGATGCGTCTCAGATTTATCCTTGGTGTGTTTGCCATTTCTTTAGAAGCTGCACACCAACAGAATCTGTCCTGCCCCTCGCAGCCCTTCCATCAGGCGGGGAATACGTTCTTGTGCTTCTGTTTAACATTAGTGGAGGTACAAATTTGATACAGCTCTACTTTTATAACCTCCAGCTTACAGGCTGAGCAGTGTGCCTTTTGGGTGCTGCTTAGGAAATGAGATTGGATGAATCTGGGAATAGAGCCTCACAATGTGCATAATCCTGGCTCTGCCAGGGAGGAAAATCAATGAGGGGAAGCATTGATCTCCTTGCAGAGGGCAAATGCAGTTAGTGCAGAAACAGTCTGTCTGGGATTTTGTTACTCAAGTTGTTCCAAGGCACATGCTTTCAAACCCAGCTCTTACCATGCATCAGTTCTCTAGATTCAGCTTAGTGCCAGTTACACAGGCACAAAAACCAGGTCTTCCAGAAGCAAAAAGAACTGCATATCCACAGTTCAGCTTCCGTGTTTGCTCAAGGCTAAATGAAATAGCCTTCACTTCGGTGACACTTCACTAGTCACCATGTCACTGGGTGGAGAAAACCTCTGCAGGAAGGTGAGAGTATGAATCATTTCGGGAAAATATTATCTGCAGCTATGATGAATTTGATGTTCCTCTAGGCTGCCTGGCCAATTTGTTTCCCTTCTTTTTATTAAAGAAGTAAATGTGACCAAGAAATTCCCTGGAGGGCCCCCTGTAGATATGCATGTGTGTGCATATACACACAAAAATGAAACATATTATCTAGCCACATGCAGGATGTATACATAGATATATTGCAATATTTCATACTTGTTAGCAACAATATTTTTACAACATAGTGTCTCCCAAGTGCAGGAAATAAATCAAGCCTTTTAAAAAGTGATTGCAGATGATTCATTTAGTGCTGTCATAATATAGTGTTTTCTTGAATGAAAATTTATATAGTTTTTCCTGGACTCAGTGAAATAAATTTATACTGAAAGATGGGAGGCATCAATATACTCAATATTAGACACACCCAATAGTTGACAATACGCAGGAGCTTGGCCAGGTGAAGTACAGAATGACATCACTCCAATGCACCTTTTCTGATCGGAAGATTTTCCAAGTTAAAAATCATCATATAAATGTATCAGAAACTGGTGGCCTTTGGCAATGAGACACAGCGCTTTTAGATCAACCTTATGCTATCACAGTAAACTACCAACAGAGTGATTCAGATTCGGATAATGGATTTGGGTTTCAAACATCTCGCTTGCAACTGTATCAGCAGTGAGAAATAAAGCTAGCAACAGCAGCCTCACAGAGCGTTTAAAACTGCAGTTAGATGTAAGAAATACTCCTGGAAAAGGATGACCAGGATAAAACAATCAAGGAAAGAGAACAACGGGAAGAATCACATACATATTTATAGGTATATGCGTGAATATGCAGGCATACCTCTTCTGTTGTGCTTCTTTTGACTGCGCTTTGTGGAACTGCGGTTTTCACAACCGAAGGTGCGCGGCCACCGTGAATCGAGCAAGTCTATCGGTGCCATTTTCCCACCAGCATTCGCTCTTTTCGTGTCTATGTCACATGTTGGTAATTTTCGCAACATGTCAAACTTTCTCATTATCAGTGTATTGGTTATGGTGATCTGTGATCAGCGATTACAACTTGCCCAAAGCTCAGAAGACTGCTAGCGTTTTTCAGCAATAAAGTAGTTTTAATTAAGGTATGTGCATTGTTGATTTAGACGTAATGCATCTGCAATACTTACTAAATGACAGTATAGTATAAACATAACTTTTACACGCATTGGAAAACGAAAATATTCACGTGACTTGCTTTATTGCAATATTTACTTTATTGTGCTGGTCTGGTCTGGAACCAACCAAAAGCACAATATCTCTAAGGCATACTTGCATGGGTGTAATTTTATAGTCCTGGAATATATAGCAAGGACTCATGATGAACAAAGAGCAGGAATGTGAAGCAAGGACTTAACATAAACAAACTAGGATCTCCTTTCTGGTGCAGTCAAAATCACAGAAATTAATGTAGCTCAGGAGGCAATGAACTTTTAAAAAATTGTAATGACAAAATACAAAGCTCACCTGGCTAGGGAGATGGTGGTGATAGCAGTCAGTTTGAAGTGGGAAGGGGGAAAAATGGGATGAACTCTCAGGACTGGGGACTCATCTCAGTGTTTTTGGAACATCAACTTCATAAACACTGTGAATGGTGGCCCACTATGGACTCTCAGTCATGGCCCCCACACACAGAAAGTGAGCAAGTCGAAGAAATCATGGTCCCACGCTAATGTTCTCCAGGATTACAAGTAGGGTGGAACATCCTGGAACATCTCAGGATCCCAGGGTCTTGAGATCGAGTCCCGCATCGGGCTCCCTGCTCAGCGGGGAGCCTGCTTCTCCCTCTTCCTGTTGCTCCCCCTGCTTGTGCTCTCTCTCTATCAAATAAATAAATAAAATCTTAAAAAAAAAAAAAGCAAAAAGTGATGTTATGATTTTTTTTCTCTTATGAGAATCTAACTTGGAACATCAATCAAAACCTTCGGTACTGTATCAGTCAGGGTCCAATCAGGACAGAGAAACCACACAGTAATTTGAATAGGAAAAGTATAATATAAAGAACTTGCCATTGAAGAGGGCATTGGAGTAATGAGGTATCGGCTAGTAGGAAATAAACAGCAAACTAGACATACTAGCACATAATACTCTAATATTATACTATGTCACTACCACTAGGGCTGAGAGAGAGAGAAACCAAGGAAGAGCCCCCTAGGGCTGAGCTCTATATACTGTTGGAGAGGGCATGGCCACGGTTTACTAAATGGATGCCAAGTTGCTAGTGGAACTTTGTGGAAATCTAGCCCCTAGGATGTTCATGGGAAGGGGTCTCACTGAAGGTACTCTAGGGCAGAACCCCCTGGGTCAGGTGTCCGGGGAAGTTTCACGGACTGTGTTCTGGAGTAGCTGTGGGCATATCAGGACTCTGGCGCTAGAAAAGCCAACCATGCTGTGCAGCTGGTACTGGGGGAGGGGTGTGCACCGCACAGACTGGACCTGTAGAAGTGAACCCATGTTGTTGTTGCCAGTTGTGGGAAAACATCTAGAGAAGACGGCCATGCTCAGGAGCTGGAGGAAGGACATCTGAACAAGGAAGCAAACCTGTTTCCTCCTGCAATGCCTCACCACTGCCCTCTACCAATGAAGCTTCATATCACGTCTAACAGTAAAGGCAAATTAGCTAAAGGGCCCAGACCCATTTTCAAAGAGCAGGCAAAAAGGTTTAATTTGGTTCTGGAAAGCAATAAATTGATAACTGGAAAATCTTCCTAATCCTTTACTTTGAGAATCTGAACTCCTTGAGGGTCTTTGTGTAGGGAGATGATTCTTACACTGTGAGCTGGTTTTTGTTCCCTGTTCTGTCTTCATGAGGTGACTACTCAGAGGAGCAGAGGAGATGGACATTGTGTAGGCAGGACAAATCAGCAGACTTACAAGAATGTAGATCAGTCCTCTTGCATCATTTACACCATGTTCTGCCCACAGACAATGAAGCAATAAAGCATTATCCATGCTTCCTTTTTAACTTCTCATAAATGGCAGAGGTAAATACACAGATGAATGAGCTAGGCTTCAGCCAATTCTTTTCCTTTCCATGAAATTGCTGTTAAATAAATGTTCCTCATTTATTTTCTGTTAACCTAGTAAGACAGTGTATTCGTTTTCTAGTGCTGTCATAATAAAGCACCACAGATTTCTTTTCTCAGAGTTCTGGAGTCTGAAAGTCCAAGTCAAGATGTCAGAGACTTCTGTCAGCAGGGCTGGTTGCTTCCTAGGCTTTTCTCCGTGACTTACATATGGCTGTCGTCATCCTGTGTCTTCACATGGTCTTCGTTCCATGTCTGTTTCCATGTCCAAATTTTTTCTTCTTGTGAGGACACCAGTGATATTGGCTTAGGGCCCACTCGAATGCCCTCAATTTAACTTAATCCCCTCTTTAAAGATATTTCCAAATATAGTTACAGTTGGAGGGTTAGGGCTTCAATTTATGAATTTTGGAAGGAACACAATTCAGTCCATAACACGTGGTTCACTGTGGGGGTCATTAACTTCAGATTGCCTAGGTCCAAATGCCAGATCAGCCAGGTTGATATATCAGCCATGAAAGACTGGGCAATTTACTTACCACTGTGAATCTCAGTTTCTTTATCTACTTTGCAAGTCTCTTGTGAGAAATAAGGTGACATAGGCAAAGCATTTAGCATACTTTCTGGAGTATACAAAGCAATAGATGTTGGCTATTAGTAATGATGACATTATTTTAAATCATCTTTTATTTAACTATAAATGCATTATGGCTACTTCCCAGATGACATGATACCTCTGCGTGTAATATGGTAGGGAGGGCACAGAAACTAATAATTACCCGGGTAAGTTTGTGTTTTCTTCAGGATCTTTACACTTGTGGTGCTTGATGCCTGGATCTCTGCACTGCTGGCTTCTTCTGGTCTTTGCCCTGATGGTACATAACGAGGGAGACCTTCCTTGGCCACTCTTTATAAAGTAAATGCTCATTCTTTTTTTTTTAATAAGATTTTATTTATTTATTTGTGAGAGAGATAGCACAAGCAGGGGGAGTAGGAGGCAGAGGGAGAAACAGGCTCCCCGGTGAGCAGGGAGCCAGACGTAGGACTCGATCCCAGGACACTGGGATCATGACCTGAGCCGAAGGCGGATGCTTAACTGCCTGAGCCACCCAGGTGTCCCAGGAGATGCTCATTTTTGCTCTATCCTATTGCCTTGTCTTCTTTTTTTCAATATCCTGAGTGTTGGTTTTCTGTCTTGTTCACGGTTATGTAAACTATTCTACTCACTGCTCTATCTTGAGTTCCTAACATACTAAACATCGCACGTAAACGGTGTCCAACACACGCTGTTTAAACGAGTAAGATACAGAAAGTTGTGTGATGCTGTATGTTGAGTTAAGTACAGGCTGAATTAAAATACACAGCCGTGTGTTCAAGAATATAAATAGGAGGACTCAAAAAGGACAAAGGGCTATATAAAATACATTTTGGGGATACTTCCACGTTTACAATTCAGTGATACAGTATTACTTGTTTTTGTTGCTGGAAAAACTTTGTCCCTTTCCAGAACACTAGCACCCAAATTACTACAACAACAAGATGGTATCTGAAAATGTTAACTTTTAAATCAATAAATAGAGAGCCAGAACTCTTTCATCAATCAGTGTAATCAAATGTAAATGGCCTAACAATGCGAGCACTTCATGAACTCTCCTCTCTTTTCCAGCCCAACCCACTCCAAAGCATCGGATCTGATCTTGGGGTTACCACAGACTTCAAAGGGGGTTAGGGTCAGCTCTGCAGGATCCAGAGAAAGGAAAAGCAAAGTTCCAGAAAGCACAAAGCCATCAAGCTTGAATACACATTTCTTTGACTGAGTCCACCATGCATGAATTTTGCGACAATGATTAGTTTGGGCTTACGATGGTTTTGTCAGGCCTAAGTGGTCAGGCAGCCCATTTAAATGGTCATATTTTATTTTACTAGCACCAACCACTCAGTTATGATCAAGTCAAATATGTTTTGTATATGCATCAATGAGCATCTTGTATACCTTTTTTTGCATGAAAATTTGAATGCAATTCTTGTTCAAAATTCTAGCGAAATTATGAGATGACTTGGAGCAGGAAACATAACATTTATATAGCTTTGTCTGCCACAAGCCTCTTAATCTATGGTAGTTTTATGATCACTATTTTACTCACACTGTTGGAAATGAAAGCCTGCACAAATTTGAGACCCCATCTTTGTGGTGCTTTTCAACTACAAACTGAGATCACCTGAGTCTGTTAACATACAAAGAAGACTGACTCTTAAAAATCAATTTGAAATTGAAGAATGAAAATAAAAACTGCCTGCAGTCAGTATGCCTGTCCTGAAACAACAAAGTAGACATTCTAGCGTGGATCAGTGTGGGGCACGGGTCAGTATGGGACCCGTATGGGATCAGGAGGCAATGAACAAACATGATCATTTTCTCCTAAACAGTAGCTGACCAAGGATTTCACCACGTGAAATAGTGAAGTTAACACCTCAACCATGTAGTGTAGACAAAGCTCAGAGTGAGTCAGTTACATTTAGCTCATTTCACATTATGTATTTAATTCTTACCAACTCTTCAGCTCTGCTGCCCTTGAAAAGATATTTAGAAGTCACACCTTTATAGGCATATGAAAAGCACTCTTCCTTGAATGAGTTGGATGCAGATGATTAGCGCCAATGTGATTCTGATGCCTAGAAAGTTAAGTTCAATGTATTAGTTTCTGAATAATAAGCTTGGCAAAAAGGAGAGTCTTGCTGTTGGTTATTCGAAAAGCATGGAGATTATTAATGTGCGTGGGGGTAACAAAGCAAAGACCATTTGTTTGTTTCACAGAATGTCAAAAAGTAAGGTGCCATATACAAGTTTTTCTGCTATTATGTAATACACGTGTTCTGAAAAACTTCATGTTCCAAAAAATTGTGCACTGAACATAACAGGGTCCACTGGCTAAGGAGGATCGAGTCAGATCATTCAAATATATGCACCCTGGCAACGAGAACACACCAGGAACATGATCATGATCTTAATAAAAACATTTACACAGTTAATAAAACATTCTAAATTCCTAATAAATAACTGCCCTAATAAACACAGGATTTTACCCTTTTTAAAAAAAAAAGTGAAAAGTGCTAAGGGAAGGGACTCGAAGGAAGAGCCAAGATAGCTAAATTGTAGAGATAAGAACAAAAAACACCAAGAGTGAGGAAGAATCGGGGCCAAAATCACCTACATGAAGTGCAAACTGAACAGTGAAGAGGAAGACTGCACTGCAAATGGGCATCGGGGGGGAGCTCCATTCCTCAGTGGTTTGCTGCACCTAGCTCTTGTTACTTGGGAGGAATCATTTATTTTACATATAAACTTGACTGGGCGAAGCCATGCCCCAATAGCTAGAAGAGCACTATTTCTGGGTGTGTCTGTGAGGGGGTTTCTGGAAGGGTCTATTAGCATTTGAACTGGCAGAGTGAGTAGAGAAGATGGCCCTCACCGGGGTTGGTGGGCACCATCCAATCCACTGAGGGCCCAAATAGAACAAAAAGTTAGAGCAACGGCAAATTCACTCTCCGCTTAAGCAGAGACATCCCCAGTCCTGGTTCTTGGGCATTTGGACCTGGACTGAATGATACCATGGGATTTCCTGGTTTTGCAGCCTGCTGATGGCAGGTCATGGGATTTCTCAGTCTCCAGAAGCACACAAGCCAATTCTCACAATAGATCTCTCTCTCTCTCTCTCTGTGTATATATATATATATATATACATACATATGCGTATATATATGTGTGTATATATATATGCATATATGTGTATGTATGTGTGTTTGTATATATCTGCCATTGGTTTTGTTTCTCTGGAGAACCCTGACTAATACAATGTGCGAGGAAAAAATCACATAACTAATGAGACTTTCTTGCAATGTTAACATTTTTTTATTTATAATCACATATGAGCTTGTGCCAATCAGAGGAGCACGGTGGTAACCAGATTAGACTTTACTTCACTTCTAAGTATATGTACTTAGTTTTACAATCCTTTGTCGATTGGAACCACTGCCTTCCAAATGAATTTTACTAAATTTAGCATTTTACTAAATTTAGCTAAAAACTCCACATTCCTTTTATTGGCTATTAATTTTTTAGGGGGAGAGGAGCAGAAGGAGAGGGAGAGAATCTTAAGCAGGCTCTACGCCCAGCACAGAGCCCAAGCTCGATCTCACCACCCTGACTAGATCCGAAATTAAGAGCTGGACACTTCACGACTGAGCCACTCAGTCGCTCCTCTTGTATGGGATACTGAGATCACTGCAAACCGTTTCCTTTTTGGGGGGCTACAGTTTCTTCTCAACTTCTCTGGTGTGTTGCCAGCCAGGCTTTTCAGGTAAATTTTCCCTTCTTCCTTTTCCTTTTCATTATTGCCTTTTAATCTTACTCTACAGGGTAAGACACCTTCTGTATATATATTTCAAGTGAGCAGTGTTAAAACAAGCAATAATGTATATTTAAAGAAGTTGATACTTGCAAACACACCTCAGGCAACATATTACCAACCCACTTTTCAACTAGCTTGTTCTCACCACTCTGCACGCAAACATAACACTCTCAGTTATGTGTATCAGTTTCGCAGGGCCGCCATAACACATTACCACAAGCTGGGTGACAGTTTTATTTTCTCACAACTCTGGAGGCCAGAAGTCCAAACTCAAGGTGTTGACAGAGTTGTTTCCTTCTGAGGGTTTGAGGGAGATTCTGTTCCATGCCTCTCTCCTGGCTTGTGGTAGCTCCTGCCAATCTTCGACACTTGTTGGCCTATAGACAGATCACTGTCATCTCCGTCTCTCTCCCCACGCCGACTTCTCCTTGGCCTGCAGGTCTTCTGCCCCTTCTCTTCCCTCATGACACCTGGCATTGGTTTTAGGGCCCACCCTAATGTGCGATGACCTCATCTTCAGATCTTGAAGTACATCTACAAAGTACTTTTTTTTTTTCCCCAAATAAGGCCACATCCCAGGTTCCAGGGAACATAAGTTTTTGAGGGGCATCATTCAACACACTACAGCATGATTTGAGAAATCTTTGTTGCTATGGAATGATGATGATGGATTTCATTTAACTGTGATAATCCCTTGTTAAATGGCTGGTGTAGTTGGGACTACAGTAAGTGGCTGTGAGAGGTTTACTCTTTTTGAAATTAACTTATTTTTATTGACTCTCTGACCTTGGTGGTACTAGTTGAATGCCCCATGAGAAAAGTACTTTGATTAGACACACAAGTGAATTAGGAAAAAGTGACTGAAAAGACCCAACAGTATTCATTTGGCTCTCCCTCACAGGCAATGTAACTCTTAACACGTCACCTTCTTCACACCAACCACAGTGTGAAAACATTCATAAATTACACAAATTCTTTTAGTGGGAAAGTGAAATTTACCTATAGGAAAGAATAGAAATGTACATTTTTTCCCCCTACAGTTTATTGTGTTTGTTGCAAGAGATGATGATTGTCCCCACCTCTTAACCCGACTACAACACACCAATATATACACACACACACCAACATACACACACACACCAACACACACACACACACAAACACACTATACTTAGACTAAATACCCAAAGTGATTTCAAGCAACTCACATGTATGGATTCAGTAAACAGTAATTAAAAGCAATGAATTTATTTCTGTTACTTCTTCCTTTTAGTACAACCCAGACTCTGTTTTTTAACCTTCCATTATTGCTCACTTAATTAAGAAAAATGACGCCACATTTCTTTTACGTAATATACCATTCCCCGGCAAATTTAAGGGGATCTTGGCACACAACACTACTGTTTTTCTTTTCACTGCTCTTTCTGTCTAGAACTGAGCAACATGAATCCCAATTATTTCATCCACCGAGAAACAGAAGTTTAAATCAGAGCCTACATGCATAGGGCTACCTGAGGCTTTTAGATCATCAGATGAAACAAATGGCATGATTTTAATAACTGACTTTATACAAACTATCAGAATTTTACTATTATCATTTCTGTTGGCATCTGCTGTTTTTTTGATTGTTTGTTTTAAATAATGCCAGGGCTTCTGAGAAAGGGTAGGTGACCCTTCATAGACCTGAGTCAATGTCAAAAATCTAGTTTCTTCTGGAGCTTCTTGTGTGGTCAACTATAATTGCTATTCATAGACCCACAGGGCATGCTTCCAGGTCCAAAACGTACACGTTCTACAGTTTGACCCTTCAAGGTGCTATAAAAACATAAATACATTTCTTTGGAGAAAATGCTCTGCTACAGCATGGTCCCTTGAAACTGTCCAATTTGATCTGTGATTCCTGCTGAGATATGCATTACATCATGGTCTATTTTCGGCTTGTTACATTAATCAAAACCTATGCCATTTATTAAACAGCTTCCTGCAGCTCAGGCATTTGAAATGAAGAGTGCCAGCAAGTGGCTGCCAAACACCATGAACGAAAGAGGTGGGCTGGATTTGAGTAATGTACAAATTGAATTTCAAGTGACTGAGCAGCCTCTTTATCTCTTGGTGACACAACCAGGGATGATGGCCGTGTTCTTAAGGAAATGAAACCCAGAGCCATGGTTCAATCACGGGGTGGTTACCATGGCCCTGCCCAGCAGTCTTTCCGGAACCGCTGATGAGTGTGACCTTTACAAAAATGCACAAAGCCTTGATTTCTGCACGGTTAACCTTTACAAGCCGGAACCCCTCTGTGAAACCTACCCTCAGCAGAGGGGAGCTTCAGAATCAAAACAGACACATACACATCTTATGAAAGAGTGACTACAAACACGCACATGCACACACATACGCTCAGAGGATGAAGACATTGAACCCATTCTCAATTATTCTCGAAACTGTGTGTTTTCCGGCGTTTACATTCCTCTTCCTCTGGAGCAGGAAAGTTCCAGTACTCGGTGCTGTGTCAACCTGGTACTTAAATTCATTTACTCCACTTCACAGCAGGCTGGGCAGAAACCAGAGGTGAGAATGGAAATCACACATGTTCGGGAATTGCCAAGAGTCCCTGAGACGATGCGCTCCCTGGTAAATAACGACCAAGTGCACATAATGAGAGAAGATGTAGGTACGAAAGTGACAGCCTCGATTTCCACCACGGATCAAACCAGGAAAACCATTCTGCTTGGACAGCATTTCAAACGTATGGGGTAGTCCTGGTGAGCGTTGTGACAGTGACTGGAGCAATATTCTTAACCTATTATAACAACGAACCAAATGTTCTTTCCTTGGCACCTACCTGCTTTTAATCGTATTTTGTTTTCAAGCGAGTCTAATTTTCCTCGTTATTATATATTGATACGGATCACAGTCATCATTAAGAAAAAGTTACAGTAGCTCATCTAACCCTCTTTTAATATCTCGTTCTGGTAGTCGTATTTTCAATATTATGCTTTTCTCTTGACTAAGTTCTTTGTGTACCTGATCCCGTGATTCGCCTAGCAAGCCCATGAAGCAATTAGGAGAGGCTAAGTTATTATTATTAAGGAGAAGACTAAAGTCCAAAGAGGTTAAAGAGCATGTCAAAGGTCAACATGGCAAAATCACTAGTAATCCTGGAAATATTGACCTTTCTTTTCTGGGATTTCTATGGACAATGAGGGATATGGCGGTAAGCCTATGGGGAAACCAGCGACTTCAAATACACTTTGATTCATCTTCATAGAGTCTCAAATCTGCAACTTCCTGTTTATCATATTCACTTTAGAATCCTTGTCAAAGCGCAGGAAACCTGTGGTCTGCAAACAGCCAGCTTAGAGACGGTCTTGCCATCGAAACACCTGCCTTCTGGCTGCCTTTTTTACTGTCAAGGGATCAGCCGTGGAGAAACTGTGGAGAGGGGGTAAGGCAAACTTTCAGAGACTCAGTTTAGAAGTAGAAAAAAAAAAAAATAGGAGGGAGGACACACTACAAAAGAATAAAGAAAGAACAGGTGACCCCCATAGTCATTCATTCATTCACGCAGCTGCCCCGGGATAGGCAGAAAATGTGCCCCAGGAGAGAGTCCCTGAAATTCATGAACCCCTTTCAGTCCTTGTGTTTGAGGCAGTACACCAAGTGCTGGGAATACAGATCCGAGACTGTCTATAAATAACTCGACGCAGAGACTGGGTGTGAAGAATGCTACTAGAAAAGGACAAGGGAAATTAGAACACAGAGGTTGGAAAGTCTGTGTCTGGCTGGGGTAACCGGGGAAGGCTTTGTGTCCAGCAATGGGGCCATGATGGATGAGCTGGGCTCAGTCCCAGTGCCTGTTCTCATAAGTCAGCCTCATGAGGTATTACTCCCTTGATGACAATTTTAAACCCAAAAGGTTTTAGGAGTCTAGTCACTTTCATAAAATGTAAAATACATAAAGCAATGGCCACTGTGTGAGGCAGATTCCTACTTGTCCATCCGAAGCCCTTTTGTCTACCAGGTATATATTATCACTCATTCCCCCCAGTGTTCCCCAAAGCAGACGTTAGGGTATCTTCTTACAGATAAGGAAACTGAGTCTCAAAAAGGCTAAGCCACTTCGCCTTCACCAGTAAGTGGGAAATCAACGTAGTTAATCTTCAAGCAAGTGAAGTGCCAAACAAGTGAAAAATGCTCATACAGATCCTACCGGGTAGACCTACTGGCTATTTAGAGAAATCCAGCGCCTTGAATCTTCCCACAAAAACATACTTGGCAATGGTGAGCTTCTGTCAGTGGATGTGACCCCCCTTTCAAAGCTTTCATGTATAATGCAAACCTTTCCAAAATACATTTTCTTTTCTACAAGACATTGTCCCTTTTATTTCGGCTAAGTACGGTTTCTCTCCCTCCTCACTATTCAATACGGGGACATCTGTCCCAAAGATAGGATTTAGCTTAAGTTAAAAATAAAAATGAGGGTGTGTAGGGTATATGCAAATGCGAAGGCGGAGCCCACTTGAGTGAGTGGTGATTGTCCCCGGGGAAAAGTAAGCGATTCTTTTTTAATTTTACGCTGATAACTCTGGCCTGTGTCTTCCGGGGCACCTTAGGCCTCAGTGTATCAGCTGTTCAGACTTGATTCCAGAAGATTACTCCTTTTAGAGGCTGACCCATTGCTTCGGCGGTGCTGCTTTCAATTTGGGGTCTCTAAGAAATCGGTATGGGCAACTTTCTTTGAGCCTTCAAAGTAAAGCCAAATGTTTGGTCCTCAGCGGGAAAGTGACTTTAATTAATTCTGGACGACCTTTCCATTGAAAAGCAAAACACTGCCCGGAGGCTTTTCGGAAAGGTTAGGTTATATACCTTTTTCCCTCTTATTGTTATGAGGCGGATGTTAGTGTTTCTCACACAAGTCTCTGCGTCCTGTGTTCTTGTGGGTGAGTGCCCCTTTTAATAAAGGACAAACAAAATAAAACAAGCAAGCAAAGAAGCCCTGTTTGTAGCCAATTACCTTCTCGATTCTAGCAAGAACTAAACCAGAGTATAAAATCTTCCATCACAATAAAATATGACTAAAGGCCTCATCAATACTCATTTAGCAAATGCTTCGGAGTGGACCATCTTTTTCTAATACTTAGGAATTCCATTATTTCTTATTTCAGTGAACATGTTAGAAAAAAAAATTAAGTGAAATGGGATTAGGTTTGCCATTTGTCAATTACTCAGAGTAGAATGCCGGTCTGACATGTGGGCACTCATACCCAGAGCTTAATGCTTTCAGTAATTATAAGGATCATGTAGAGTATGTTGATTGGTGGGGGGAAAAAATCTTTATTAACTGCTCAGAAATAGTTAATTCTTCATTAGTCAGAGCACTGCACTAGAGACTGCTGTCTGTGAACCATGGATTAGAGTTTATGATAGTAATAACCTCCCTGAAAAAACATTTGTTACTATACTTAATGACCAGATTTTAGTGCATTAACCTTCCTTGGGAGGTCAACTAACAAAATGGATGTTAACTGCTTGTAACAACCAATTCCTCTGAAATTAATATTTAGATGCCTTTGGTGTCAAAAAACCTTCCTTCCATATCAGGGCATTAAAAACACTTCTAAATTATTAATAGCAGGCGGAATCCAATGCCTGCAATGCTCTTTATCCTCTCAGCCTCTTCCTATTTTCTCGAACAGAGTTCTTTTCTGCAGGAACAAGGAAGGCATTCAGGGAAATTAGGTCTCAAAAATGCATGTGGGTCAACAATGCACTGCAGTTTTGAAAAGGTCACTCTTGAAGTTCAACAGAAATAAACATAATAGGAGTGTGAGAGGCGATGCTGAGCATGCACCGGGAAGCTGACGGGGGACAAACTCCCGCCAGGCCTCAGGCTCGGAGCCCAAAGCCTCGTCACCACCTGTCAGGAACTCCTTAAGGACATTTTTGCATCCCTTCTGCAAATGACCTGCCGGCTCCCTCCCCAGCCCCCGCCCCCCGCCCCCTTCAGACTGGAAACAAACCACACTTCTGTCGAAAGAACTATTTCCTTCCTGAGCAATCCCAGAATATAAAACATGTTCTGAAAAGCTGCACCGTTCCCTGGAGAAATTTTATGATTTGGTTACTGCAGCGGGTGCTGCTCCTTGGCCAGAGTAGCCTTGAGTCTGGGCCAAACAATGAAGCAATGCTATTATTAGCTTTCCCATTCAATGGCTACAAAGCCCTCCGTGTTTCTATTTTCAGACTGGGCTCCTCTAGGTGAATACATAGGCAGAAGCTTCATCCCAGGGCCCACACTGTACCAGGAGGGCAAAGTGGCCATCTCTTGCCAAAACACGCATCGGGGCATGAACGTGAAAATGTTTTCATGGTCGTTATTTTTAGGCAGAGGAAAAATAGAGATAGCCAAAGCAGTGCCTGCTTTGGCTATCTCTATTTTTGAAACTCCTGGTGTCTCTCTCTCTCTCTCTCTCTCTCTCTTTTAAGGTTTTATTTATTCATTTGAGATGGAGAGAGCACAAGCAGGGAGGGGGTGCAGCAGGCAGAGGGAGAAGCAGGCTCCCCACCGAGCAGGGAGCCCAATGCGGGGCTCGATCCCAGGACCCTGAGATCATGACCTGAGCAAAAGGCAGACCCTTAACAGACTGAGGCACACAGACGCCTCCAAAACTTCTTCTTTCAACAGAGGCTTAACTACTAGAGTTGGCACAGTACCCCTGGGATATCAGTGATGAAGCTGCTATGTTTATTAATTTTCCCAGATCACAAGGACATGACATAAACTTTTGGGACTCACTGATTTACATGGGACTGTGTGCAGGCACGTAATGATTAACCAGCACCGCACAGAGCACAGACCTGGATAATAAGAGCGAAGATGTCAAATGGAGGAAAGGGCCTCTTCTTCACGGCATGGTTGGTTAGAAGCCCAGCAGCAAGGTTTCCAGAAGAGCCAGGCAACTTGTGGGCATGCTAGGCTTTTATTTATTTATTTTTTTACTTGAGATATAGCTGACATACCTCATGGGAGGTTCGGGTGCACACTGTTAAGAATTTGATTTTAGTATGTACTGAGAAACGATCACCACAATAAGTCTAGTTAACATCTGTCCCCATAAATAGTTACAAAATTTGTTTTTCTTGGGATGAGAACTTTGAAGATTTATTCTCTTAGCAACTTTTAAATATCCAGCATGGTACTGTCAACACCATACTGTATTTTATAGCCCCTTGACTTACTTTACAACTGGATGTTTGTACCTTATGAAGCCTGTCACCAATTTTGCCCACCTGCACCCCAACCTCTGCTTCTGGCAATCACGTCTGTTCTCTGTATCTATGAGCGGGGTTTTGTTTTTGTTGTTTGGTTTTAAGATTCCATATGTAAGGGAGATCATATGGTATTTGTCTTTCTCTGGTGTTTTGCTTAGCATAATTCCCTCAAGGACCACCAAGTTGTCACAAATGGCGAGATTTCCTTCTTTTTGTAGCTCAATCATATTCCAGGATAACTATATAGATCACATGTTCTTTATCCATTCATCTGTGGGTGGACACTTAGGCTGTTTCCATGTCTGGGCTGTTGAAAATAACGCTGCAATGAACACAGGGGTGCATCTATCTTTTCTTGAGTTGCTGTTTTCATTTTTTTGGGGAGGGGATAAACACCCAGAAGTGGAAGTGCTGGGTCCATCGTATGCTGGTTTTATTTTAAGTTTTTTGAGGAACCTCCATACTGTTTTCCACCGTGGCTGCACCAATTTCCATTCTTACCAACAGGGCACAAGGATCTCCTTTTCTCCACATCCTGGATAACATTTGTTATTTCTGTCTTTTTTTATAACAGTCATGCATACAAGTGTGAGGTGCTATCTCCTTGTGGTTTTGATTTGCATTTCCCTGATGATGAGTGATGCTGAGCATCTTTTAATGTGTCTGTTGGCCATCTGGATGTCTCCTTTGGAGAAAAATCCACGTAGGCCCTCTGCCCATTTTTAATGAGACTATTTATTCTTTTGCCATTGACTCATATGAGTACTTTCTATATTTTGGACATTAGCTCCTTATCGGGTATATGATGTGCAAAAATTCTCTCCCATTTAATAGGTTGCCTTTTCATTTTGTTGGTGATTTCCTTTGCTGTGCAGAAGCCTCTTCATTTGATGTAGTCCCACTTGTTTATTTTTACTTTCGTTGCCTTTGCTTTTGGCGCCATATCCAAAAAATCATCACTAAGACCTATGTCAAGGAGCTTACCGCCTATATTTTCTCCCAGGGGTTTTATAGTTCCAGGTCTCACGTTCCATTCTTTAATCCATTTTGAGTTAATTTTTGTGGGTGGTGTAAGAGAGTGGTCCAGTTTCATTCTTCTGCATGTGCTTGTCCAGTTGTCCCAACACCGTTTGTGGAAGAGACTGCCCTTTCCTCATTGTACATTTTTGGCGTCTTTGTTGAAAATTAGCTGACATGTATGTGGAGGTTCATTTCTGGAGGTTCATATTCTGCTCCGTTAATCTATCTATGTGTCTGTTTTTATGCCAATAATGTAGTGTTTGGATTACTATAGCTTGTAATCAGGGAGCACAATGACTCTAGCTTTGTTGTTCTTTCTTAAGATTGCTTTGGCCATTTGGGTCTTTTGTGGTATTTTGTGCAAATTTTAGGATTTTTGTTTTATTTCTGTGAAAAACAACATTGGGATTTTTTTTTTTAAGATTTATTTATTTATTTGAGAGAGAGAGCGAGAGAATGTGTGCGAGTAGGGGACCGGCGGGGGGCGGGGGGGGCGGTGAGGAGAAGCTCCAGGAGTCTCCACACAGAGTGCAGAGTCCTACACCTACATGGGGCTGAATCCTGTGATCCAGGAGTTCACGACCTAAGCCAAAACCCAGAATCTGGTACTCAACTGACTGAGCTACTCAGACGCCCCACCATTGGAATTCTGATCGGGATTGCAGTGAATCTGTAGACTGCTTTGGGTAGTACAAGATAGTATAAACTGGGCATTCTTTTTTTTTTTTAAATATTTAATTAATTTATTTATTTATAGAGTCGGAGAGAGAGAGTGTGTGTGTGTATGAGCAGGGAGGGAGTAGAGGGAGAGAGAATCTCAAACAGACTCTACCCTGAGTGCAAAGCCCAATGCAGGGCTCAATTTCATGACCCTGAGATCATGACCTGAGCTGAAATTAAGAAATTAACTGACTGAGCCACCCAGGTGCCCCTAAACTGGGCATGCTTGACTTCTCTTTTTCCTCGTGGATACTTTTGTAATATTGGAAATTAAGTACAGACGGGAGTCCATTAAAATTGTTGGCATGTTTCCATTCCAAGATTTGCTATCTGACCGTTCAGGTAGGACAAGTTGTGTATAATAACGATTTTAATTTAATAGCCAGATTCTTCCTAGCTTTGGGAATACTTGCTAATTGAGAGGGTGCAATGCCATTGCCTATGTATTATTCCCCTTTCCTAAAGTAGCTGCTTTTTGCTCTTTGTAACGTCTTGGGAAAACATTTTTTTGCAAATAGGAAATAAGGAATTTTTTCTTTTAAACTGTGACAACTAAAAAAAAATAATAAACTGTGACAACTTTTGCCTTTTTAACAAAGGCATTTAGGAAAAGATCTCTTTTCAAATATGAAATATAAACTGTAGATATTCTTCTCATCCCCTCCCCTCATTTTCCATGGAAATATCAATTTATTGGCTGCTGGGAGCCAGCTCTTAGACATAAGGTTTTCAATGGTAGGAATGATTAAAATATAGTTATTGCCTTGGACTGCTTTATCTGTAAACTGATAAGATTTCTGAAAGCTATTTAATTATCATGTGAATCATTAACTCATTATGTTTACAGAGAATATGTTATCTCACCTGCTTCTTGGGAACTGTGGATCCTTCATCAGTGACCTGGAATGGTTGCTGAGTGTGATGCAGGTAACGTACCTGTGCAATTTATTAGTGCCAGGTAGAGTTTTAAATCAGCATGTTGATTATAGTGTTGTTCACTTAATGAACTTCTTTGCACTGCTTCCTGAAATCCCCTTTATGGTTTCTGTTGGCTCCATATGGCATTCTGATGAGCTTACACTTCTCCTTAAGTGTTTCTATATCAGAAAACAAGAGCAAAGCTAAAACAAAGTGAGTCATCTGGTTTTGTCTTTGCTTTCACTGCATGAGATAATGTGGAGGTGTTAATTACAAGACTTCACTGAGTCTTGACTAATAACAGTGTGCAAACAAATGTATGTCAGGCTCAGCCACAGAAAAGCTTCTACTAATAAGGTAAAACTAGCAATTAGAGCTGACAATGAAGTAATACTTTCCGTTGAATATTCATTAATGAAGTTCTTGTTTGGGAGAAGGGAGGCTTCTGATTGTCCAGATGGAAACCTAGAATAGGAACCCTGGTCATTCCTTTTAAATGAATTAACCACCATTTGGTGAGCCGGCACACTGGATTAATTCCCTTTTGTACTAATGCACTGACCCCTGGCTTCAAAGGCAGAGCCCTGATGGCCACTAAGATTCCTCAGTTCGTGACCTTGGCATAATAGGGACAAATTGAATTCCCAGGAAGAGAAAAATGATAGTGACCACAGAACATCACTAACAGTGTGCTGGAGACACATGTTTTATTGAAATTCTTCACTGCAGCTTCTTCAGTTTCAGGGAGAAAGAGTATGATGAGCTTACCTCCCCCAGTCGCGGCACTCGGTCTCACGCTTTCCTTCATTCTCCTCCTCTCTTCCCTCTCTCTCTTCAGAAAGCGGTTTTGAAATGCTTCTTTAAGCCCACAAGACCCTCCACTTCCATGCCAAAAAGAAGCCCCCCCGCCCCAACAAAGGGTACGGGGCATCGACTGCACAATTATATCTGAAACGTGACCATGAATTATACTTCATGGACAATATTTCTTAGTCAAGTTGCCCAAATGAGGGACTCGATGGATGAAAACATTTCATTTAGGTGACATTTTGCAGTTCACTTTGTATTTAAGGAGATTTAAAGGTGTTTTTATTTTTGTTTTTGGAGGGACTGAAAGAAAACAAAAATCTTCCATTGGAATAAACGCCCAAAATGTCAAAATATTAGAATGGCTCCTGACCTGTGTAAAGTGAAACAGTCTTTTGTTTTGACTCTCTTAAGCGGCTCCATGCCCAGATTAAAATGCCGCAGTCTTAGCCTTCTTTGCAGTTAGAGACAGCTACATAACACACATCTGGCCAACGGTATATATAAGAGGAAGTTACTTAAAGCTCCTCAAAAGTAGGACCAAAGCAGCTGGGAGGCACGCGTTTTGTTGCTGTGTGTTCTCCTGCTGTGGCTGAAACCAATGCGCCATTTTGCAGTAGATCGTAAGGAAGAAGGGAAGAGGTTCTGAGAGCCAGCAATTATGGTCCTCTGGACTTCTCTTTACGTGAGGATCCCTCCTTCCTCCTTTACAATGGTTAAGCCTCTCACTTCTAGGTCTTTGATGTGCACAGGCAAGTGTAATTCTTTTTTCTTCTTTAAGATTTTATTTATCCATTTGACAGAGAGAGAGCATAAGCAGGGGGAGCAGCAGAGAGAGAGGGAGAAGCAGACTCCCTGCTGAGCAGGGAGCCCGACGAGGGGCTCCATCCCAGGACCCCGGGATCACGACCTGAGCCGAAGGCAGACACCCAACCGACTGAGCCACCCAGGCGCCCCACGAATGTAATTCCTAATTGAAATAGAACGTGCATCAGAACGGGTTGGGGGGGGTGTGAGTGGGAGAGGATGCTTCAAGGAATAGAACATAGCATGTCTCATTTGCTTAATGGAAGAGGTAGGACAGCGAAGGCCATATTACAGGCAGGTAGGGCTAGGTGATCCATATCACACGGGGCAAAACACTTGTTTCAGACTCTTGAAAAGCAGTCTACTGACTCCTAGATAATACAGAACGTCAGCATATGGCTAAACCCTTCGTATTGCTTTTAGCAAAGCTCTAATGGAGAGATGAACTAACTCAGGAGACATGCAGTCTACAGAGATGCGGAGGAAAATTCAGCACTGCTCAGAGAGGTGCTTTTGACCAGGACCTACAATTGAAGTTGTTTGAGAATTCCAAAATTTACAGCCTCTTATTCATTAGGATACCTGACCACTGGAATGGAAACCAAGAATAAAATGTAAAATAGAAAACCAGAAGCTCAGCTCTTTCTCCTGTAATAATCTAAGTGTAAGCAGGACAAGCCATAAGGTGTGTGGCTCTCCCCGTTGCCTTTCTATCTTAGTACTTCTGAATCCGCAAGTATTGTCTTTGTCCTAGTGATGCATGGTGCCTCTCCACCACACTGGCATTTCAGCTGGTAGGAATGGGGAACAGAAGGGAGGAGAGTGCACTTTCTTCTCTTTAAAAGCATATGCTAGAAGGGGCGCCTGGGTGGCTCAGCAGGTTAGGCATCTGCCTTGGCTCAGGTCGTGATCCCAGGGTCCCGGGATCGAGTCCCGTGTCGGGGTCCCTGCTCCGCGGGGAGTCTGCTTCTCCCCCTCCCTCTCCCCTTCCCCCTGCTCGTTATCTCTCTCTCTCTCTCAAATCAGTAAATAACATCTTTAAAAAAAAAAAGCATACACTGGAAGTTACACGTGTTATTTCCGCAAGTAATTTATCAGACAGAATTTATATAGCTACCCCTGACCATAAGATCTTTAATCTGGGCCACCACGTGTTCAGCTCTAAGCCTTGGTTTCTATTATTATGGAAGGTGGGAAGAACTGGTATTTTCTCCCTTGTAGGGTTGAAAATCCAACTTCTCCTCTACCTCAAGTGGAAGCTATTACAAGCCAAGGACCATACCTTTGGTTTCTTCTTCTGTTTTTCTGACAATCCAGGCTTAAAAAGCTGCTTACACCAATCTTAAATTCCTCAAGGCTTCACATTTTTTTTTAATGTAACTTTAATAAGATGGCAATACATTGTATCTTGCTCTTCCATTGGGCAAATTTGACGGTGTTGGAATGTTCTTTAGCAGTATCAGTCAGGAAAAACAAAACCTAAAAAATCTTCTGAAGAGATCTAGGGTGGTGGAATTGTCTCAAGGTTTAGTCTAATTGGAATCTGAAATTCTGTATCTGGAGGTTCTATTGCATTGACTGAGTTCAGGGCCAGACATCCTGGGACATTTCATTTTGTTTTGAAAGGGGCGCCATGTGAATTCTCTAAACAATGAATGAACTCTACACGTGTCAAACAGTTTAACTGCCATTAAATGAATATAATTCATAACTAATTCTTAAAAAGGAACAATTTACTGCAACTTCACCAGATTTTAACTGTATTCCTTGACTTACGGAAGCATCCTATTAAGTAGTGAAAAAAAATCTTTTAAGAATCTACACATTGGGGAGCGCCCGGGTGGCTCAGTTGGTTAAGCGACTGCCTTCGGCTCAGGTCATGATCCTGGAGTCCCGGGATCAAGTCCCACATCGGGCTCCCTGCTCAGCAGGGAGTCTGCTTCTCCCTCTGACCCTCTCCCTTCTCATGTGCTCTCTCTCTCTCACTCTCTCTCTCAAATAAATAAATAAAATCTTAAAAAAAAAAAGAATCTACACATTGGAGGAAAATTTGGCTTTATCTTTTAAAAAAAAAAAATCACACACTGATCCAACAGTTGATACACACCTGTAAACAGATACGTTGTTACAAGGATGTTCACAGAAGCATTATTTACAATACCAAAAAATTGCAAGCAAATTAAATATCCATCAACAAGGAAATATTTAGGTAACGCATAGGGTATCCGTGCCAAAAAACACCTATGCAATCCTTAAAAAGAGGAGCTAGATCCATTTGGAAATATAATCAAGATAGAACATAAGGTTTTGAAACAGTATAAAATATGTATAGTTCAAATTCATTGTTGTAACAGAGAACAAATCAGGAAGCATATACATAGAATTGTATAAGCATGTAAGTTTCTGGAGGCAGATACCAGCAGGTAGGAATAATGTTTACAACTAGAGAGAGAATTGATTGTTCTGGTATGAGGGAGGCAGGACTCTTACCTTTTACTTTGTAACTTTCTGTGTTCAATAGACTTGTTACTTTAAATTTACATTTAGTTTTAAATAGGAAAAAAAAGCTACTAAAACCTATAAAACTAATTTTTTTTCTAATATATGTTGTCTTTAAGACGTTGCACCGAGTACCTATCCTAAGAAACTATGGAGTGTCTAAACTGAATCCTGCTTCCCTTTGCTTTATGCTGATGAAGAGACTAAGTCTAATACTCTTGCTTATAATGGTTAAGCCTGAGCCAGAACTTGCCAGAGCAGAAATCACTGGTAATTTCCTAACCTTCTCTGCACGGTCAAGAGCACTTTAAGACACCCTACCTGATGCTCACTTGGCAACCCAGAAATTTGTTTCCTAAAAACTTCCCATTTTATCAAATGTAACGTGCTCAACCAACCGACTTCAACTTTATAATGAGTATTGGCTAAGCACAATTTCTGCTCACTTTAAGAAAGAAAGAGTACATTCTTCTCATGGGACCATGCGGCCAAAGTCTGGAGAAGCATGAATTTGAATCTGTGTGTCAACTCGGGAAAGGGGCCGACTCTAGCCTCAGAGGGTTGGAGGTCACAATCCCGAGGTGTTGATTTCAGAGGCGTTTACTAATCACCACACATATCATTACGGTAAAAAAACAATTACTGAGCATCCGCCATGCCCTAGGCCCTCTGCCAGGACAGGAAGAAGACATAAACTGGCATCTGAGATTTTAGAATCCAGTTGGAGGAGACAGGACTTTCACATTCATAACGAAAACGTTTTATGTCAATATACTGCAATATTCATTTCTGTCCTTCAGAAACCGAGTGCTAGCTCTGTTCTATAAAAATCCCCTCTATGCAAATGGGACAAAAATGATTTTTGAATCTAATCTGCAAACAAGGAAGGACAAGAATTGGCTGAATAGTACTAGCACTGCCCACCGATTTGAGACCTACAACGACTTTCGTGCTTTACCGACATTCTCTCTCAATTTCCTAGGGATCCTGCAGAAACGGGTACTATTATCTTCATTTTCCAGAGGCAGAAAGTGAGGTTGTGCACAAGTTAGTGACTGAGTCAGGGATCAACCCCCAGCCCAGGTTCTTTGAACCTCTGAGCTGTAGCGCTTTGTAATCTTAATGAAGGGGAATGGAGATGGGGAGGGGTGGGGAAAATCTTTAAACTCGGCTCTTTTTCCTCCTTGCAACACTTGAAAAAGACACAGGACAAAAGAAGAATGCACGTTCCATATGCACAATTCTTTGCAGCCCTCTGACGAAGTGCCTCAAAAGCTAAGCTCCCATCAATCCTGGCGAGATAGGATCCGCAGAGCACGGTGTCGAAATGAATGGCTTAAAAGAACAGCAGAGACCAAAGAACTTTTAATGCAGAGAAACCCCAAATCTGGGGCAGAGCCCTCCTGTTCATTTTAACTCACAAAAGGTAGGTAGTGCTGTCTGTCAAGGTAATGCATTACTACACTATTTGGAAAAACTACAGTTCTAATTAGATGAGCAAATAAATGTTCATTTCAATTTATTAATATAGCTGTAGGCCTTGTTACAATTTATCTCTTGGTTCTGAGGCCAATCCATCTCGAGCTGGGAATCATTGTGGTGAAGTAACGGGTTTTAATAATGGATACAGGCGGTGAATTATTCAGGCAGAAGGGAGCAAAAGCCTTGATGCTTTCACTCACTTCTTTAATTAACTGTGAGATGCTGACGAGCCTGGGCTGTCTCGAGGCTTTCTAAGTTTATCTCCATCAGAACAGTGAATTTTTCCCGAGCCACAGATAGGTTGTGTTCAGGCCCATCCTTACCCATCACCATTTTGTCCTCCTTTCGTCTGAATTCTGTGTCTGCTTAAATACTGGTTTCATGCCGGTTCTAGAGCAATAAGCATCTGTCTTGCTAAAACCCACACCTTTGTTTGGCTGCATTTCTGGATGAGATTTTAACACAAGAAAATCCAAAATATTTCAATCCCCATTTGAGTTGGGAAACCAATCCATAAACAAACCAAAATCCAGTTCTGGTCATTGAAGCCCATTCAGTTTGGTTGAAAGCCATTTCTTTTGGCAGCTGAGAAATAAATGAACTTCTAGAAAAGAATTTTTAGAGCCTCCATTGGACGTAGCATCAAACAAACACAACCAAAGCTCTTCCCAAATGGAGGCTGCGCTATTTGCATGGAACAGGGTATGTTATTTATGGAGCTTTGCAAAGTGTCCAAGTGATTCCTGTAAATAAAAGCCTCTCAGGGCTTGGCACTCGACTAATGACAGAACATGCCCACATCTGGTGAATGTTTGCATTTGCCTAACCCAAGATTCTCTGATTGGGAAACACATCTAGCTCCTAGACTTTGTCCCAGTGTAAAATCAATGGTTTTGCTGTGAACACATTAATAACGCGCTTAGATAATTGATTGCCCTTATTTGGACAATCTGTTTTGCTATTACCTGTTACTACCGAAGTTTTTTTTTTTTTTTTTTTTTTTAAGTGCGCATCAACTGTTATACAGCAATTTATTTGGGCTGTGACAAGAGAGTTCCTCTTTCAATTTTGTCACATCAGAGAGAAAGTAAGAGTCTGGGGGAGGTCTGAGCTTCCCACTTCTTGATAGAAATTGAATCACCATTTCTATAAATCAAAAGTCACGTTAAAATCTCCGTGAAGTAAACAATGATGTATATGAATTAGCAGCACACCCAGAGTCAATACAAATCAAAGTGGCTTTATGAAGGTATTGATGTGTTCAGCTCTTCTAAGGTTGAATACATTTAAGTATTTATCCCCCAGGGCATGGTTGATCTAAAAGAATCTATTCACTTTGAAACCAGACGGTGGTTGCAGTGAGACACAATACTACACACACTGACCTCAATGGGGTTCTTCGCCAAAACTGAGTGACCCCGACTGTGGCCAGGTGCTTAGGGTGAACCGAAATGACATGAATGACCACCCGGGGCCAAGACAGTCATATAAGAAAGAGGCTACCTTTGTAGTTGGCTTTCCTATGTATTAATTTTTTAAAGTTTTTTTGGGGAAGGCAACATGAATGTATTTTCTAAAGATCTGGCCAAGCAGTACCATCTGGATGCTTTACTGTATCCTGATTTAACTTCACCCAGGCCTAGAAGAGACGGATCCTGTATCTTCGAGGTACATCAGTATATCGGGTTACTGGATACTGACCAACGCAGTCAGAGCCAAAGGCAAGTTTATTTTGATACCAAAATGGCATATTTTAAAAATCAGAGAGTGCAGGCATCCTGTTAAGATTGACCAGATTAGTTAAAAAAAAAAAAAAATGTAAACTACCAGATGGTGACTGCATGACTATGAAGAAAAAACACAGGATACATATTTCCACGAACTCTCTGGCACCCTTTCGCGTATTCGAAGTTAAGGTAAGTCATCTATTTTGGCCTCCATGAGGTTCAGAAGAAAGCTCCTTGCACGGAGGACACACGCTGGGATTTTTGCTTTTTCCGAGAGTATGCGAGCATCTAATTTGGTCTGCAAAAGGACCAGCCTCAAATTCTCTGACCGAGGCACTTACATGAGCCCAGCACTCGGAAAGCATACTGAAAAATGAAACGTAAACTGGGAAGTGGGTGGAAGTCATTCATCTTTTAAAGCCCATAAAAAGGGAAAATTGTAAATTAAAATGTCTACAATAGGATCCACACCTCTCTCTCGGCCCCTCCCCTCCTTTTGTCAAGGAACAGCATTCAAGTGTGGGAATGTTTCTCTTAAACATGTGTAAATCACACATTTGGTCATGCTGTACCAGGAGCCCAGGACCGAGGGGGCCAGGCGGAGGGAGGCCAAGGATATTAAATACTGGTCCAGCCGTTTGTTAATGAAACATTTACACAAGCAGTTTATGTGGTTGTAATAAAAAGGGGGGCCTCTTTCATCACACCCTTTCATTACTTAGCACAGTCTTTAAGAGGATTAAGTGTGTGTTGGGGGGGCGGGCGGGGGCGGGGAGGGGGGAGAATGTGCTTATCAGTTGGGTCTCAGGATTGGTAATGCTGAGTTCTTAATAGATCGCCTCTGGATTTAGGATTACTGCCATGCAAATTCTTCCAGGCTTTCAACAGAAGAGAAAGAAGTTTGTTTTCTCCCCTTGCACAAGAAGGGCTATTGACTTCGTGATGACATGACCTGGGATTCAGTTTATTCATACCACTCCCTTCCCCTCCTGTCACTCCACACGGACAGATTCATTTTATTTATCTATTTATCTATCTATCTATCTATTTATTTATCTATCTATCTGGGCTACTGGTGGCCAGCGCATCCATACGTGCATCAATCCCGCTGTTGCCACGATTAAGAAGCAGACGACAGTGTGAGTAAAAGGACAATCAGTGGACTTCTAGAATGTCCGTATCAAGCATCATATCCAGAAGCGGAAGCTCCCAAGAAGACAGATCCACTTTTTTTTTGAAGCTGTGTGTTCTCTGCACCTCATTTTCTGAAAGGTTTCCCAACAGCTCCGATAAACTACGTATTTTGGAGGACACTGAAGCGAATAAGGGGCCCTTTTATGTTTCTGGGAAGTTAGAGGCAGCCTTTTTGGCCATCTTGTGCAAGAGGAGAGTATGGATGGATCATGCTGCTTGGGGTCCTGTGACTTCCCACTATTTTTAGCACAAGGAAGATGTTAGTTGTAACAGTGTACAATGGACTAATCAGCCATAATAGAACTCACACTGTTTTGTACTTCACATTGCGCTTATTATGTGCCTTGAATGTAAACAGCATTTTGCTTCTGACAAAGATGGCAGTTTGCCATGGTGGGATTCAGCCTTCTCTAAAGCTCAGCAAACAATGAATAGAAGCCCGAGGACTCTGAAAAAGCAATTGTGTGAATATATGTCACTGGCAGCCTTCGACAAAATTATTTTTGTTACTTGCATCCTTTCGCCCCTACTTTCCTCTTCAAATCAGCAAGCATTCACATAGGCCAGTGATCTGTGTATGAAAAATTATTCCTATTATTTCTCCACCCACATTGAAGAAGTCAAGAAATCACATTTTATAGAAAGCCTTGAACGATGGCATCCCTGTACATTTTATACTCATCGTGAAATAGGGGGAACTTGAGGTAATAACATAAAGCTTGATCATAGAAGAAGATAAAAGATATTCTATTTAAAATTACCCCCAACACCAAAAAGAAGTTTATTGTGCTGTACCATCTGTATGTACCATTAGCAGATTCAATAGTTTGCTCTCAAAACAGATTTAGAGCAATTTACTATAAAGTAAATTGTTGTTGGCTAGCCTTCCCACATTGTTAGCATCCTATGATTTTCCAGCCATGTTGGCGCATTTAAAAGTGTTTAGAATTTTTATCACAGTGATACATGCCTGTGATAAAAACAATCAAATTGTGTAAGATGGTTTATAAAGGAAAGCATCCCCTGTACCTCACCTCCCTCCACGCCCAGACCCATTTCCCACAGCAACTTCTAACCTTTCTGGGTTTTTCAGCTCTTTGGGGAATTACCTTCTAAACTCTAAATAAATAAAAGGCTTGTAATGGTTCCTCTTGATTCATTCAACAAATGGTTCAACAAATATTTATTGTGTGCCTACTATTTGCCAGACTCTGTTCTGAGATTGTGATACAATAACCAAAGAGACCAAATGCCCTCATAGGCCTTACATTCTACTGGGGGGGGGGGGCGGTGGTGGGGAGGGTGGTGATGAGAAGAGACCGGTAGTAAATAATATCAATGAACAATTTCTGCAGTATATTAAAAAGTAAAAACTGCCATCAAATGAACGAAATGGGAAGGGTGGACCAAGGGAGGTGGTTTGCAGTTTAAAACAGGGTGTTTATGGATAATCTAACTATGAATGTGATGTGTGAGTAAGGACCCAAAGGAGGCGATACAGTAAACTGTGAGTCCAGGCAGAAGGAAGAGCAAGTGCAAAGGCCCTGAGGTAGGAACATGCCTGGCTGGCTAATGGGATGTAAGCGGAATTGGTATATGCCATTCCCAAGTGTTGCTACTTAAAGGATTGGTTTATATTCCTTCAGGTCCTTCTCCCCTATCCTTCTAGTTTGGAGAAGGTGAGATTTAAACAATTAATGAGGGGAAGCCACCCACTGAGGGTGGCTCAGTCAGTGAAGCGTCTGCCATCGGCTCAGGTCATGATCCCAGAGTCCTGGGATCGAGTCCCGCATCGGGCTCCCTGCTCAGCGTGGAGTCCCTCGGCCCCTCCCCCTGCTCATGTGCTCTTTCGCACCCTCTCTCTAATAAATAAATAAAATCTTTAAAAAAAATAAACAATTATCTGAGACACCGAGGTGGGAGCCACTTGTCAAGAATGGCAGAACCACCTTCCTAGTCCTGGACTATTAACTGTATGAGAAATAAACTTCTCTCTTTTTAAGCAAATAAGCAAATAAACAAAAACATAAAGCTGCAAATGGTAGCTGTTCTTTTAGGGATATTTTAGCTTTCCATTGTTGCATAACCCATTATACCAAAATGTAGACGCTGAAATTGATACAAGTGTGTTATCTGATCATTTCTTTGAAACGGGGGGAACAGCTTAACTTTTTGCTAACATCTGGTGGCAGTCAAGGTGTCCTCTGGGGCTACCGTTATCCTCAAGACTCAACTGGGGCTGAAGGACCTGCTTGCAAGCTCAGTGACATGATGGTGGTCAGGCTTCAGTTCTTTGCAGGCTGTTGGCTAGTGACTCTCAGTGCCTCTCGTGCTATTGACTGAGCGCCTCACCACACCATGTGGTTCTATCCCTAGGGCTGCCCACAATAAGGCTGCTTCCTTCCCCAACTGCTAGTGATCCAAGAGAAACACAGCAGGAGCCCGAGGATGCAAGGTATAGTTAGTTATAAGCTAGTACTGAGCAAGTGAGTCCAGTCCACGCTCCAGGGGAGGGGATCACTCATGGGCATGGAGGCCAGGAGGCAGAGATACTCAATGCCACCTACCACAGAAGAAGAAGTCAGGTTGGATTCCATTCCAGTTTGCAGATGAATAAAAAATGGAACTACAGAAGTTAAGTCTGCTAAGAATAGGAGTAGATGTGAACGTTTCTTCAGGATCAGAATGGGAAGAGTATCCTACCCTGGAAACAACGGAAGCTCTCTGTCACAGGCAGGGTGATCCAGGAAGCAGACTGAAACAGTGCTGGAGTGTAAAAGGCTTATTTGTAAACACTACCATGAAAGGAAAAGGGGAGGAAGTGGGATTGGGGAGGGAATGTGGATCTGAAAAAAAAATTGGTAAGCCCCAGGGGAGCTGTGGAGTGAACATTTCTCCTCAGTGCAGTCCCAGGTGGCGTGGCCTACCTAGGCCCTGGAACCAGTTTCTTGCTCAACATGCAGACAGGGACTGCCCTAAGTGTGAGAGTACTTTGCTCTGAAGGAACTAGAAGTGGGGGGCTGGTGGTCAGCTAATGGCAGCGCTTGACTGGGGGAGCACGTCCATATTTGAAGGCAAATGTGAGCAGAGCATCTCCACCCCTGCCGCCGTGCGCCCCCTGCACTCTGTACATCAGGGCTTCAGACAACTTGAATGGAGCATCTCCTTAAGCCTCTAATAGGCTCTTTCCCTGGGGTGAAACTGCCCTCAGGCTCCTGCACTAAGGAAATGATGCCCACTAGAGGGGTCTTGCATTGAGCAGAAATGGCTAGGTCTCTCTGCAACTGCCTTGCTCCCTCAGTGGCTGAGGACTATCCTGCAGATAGTTTGTCCTCCCCTCGAAAGCTGAGGTAAAATCTGAAAGAACTAACAGCTAGAGGCCGTCGACTAGGCATACTCCTAGTCACTGGGCAGAGAGTCCTTTCTGGAAGGGCCATCTGAGTCATACTCAGTCACGAATGAAAATTAAAAAAAAACCTTTTTCCGTACAACCCTAATCCTCAAAGGTCAAACACATAAAACATGAAAGTTAGAAAAACACCCATAAAATGTTAACGACATAACTTCATAAAATGTTAACACCCTATCATAACATCAGTCTTGAGTAAAAATCGGTAGTGTTATGTACTACATATGATATACTTAACAATTTAACGCTTAAGATCCCAGGGAACACTTAGAACAAAGTTCTCAAACACAAAAAATATAGCAACTGATAGATATGAAAAAGTCTTCAGCTGGCCTCATGAGTAGTCAAATAAATGCGTATCACAGCAATAAAATATATTTGGGGGCCTATCAAATTTCCTCTTTTTTTTTTAGTTAATGATTTAGCTTTGACAAGTGAGCTTTAAGTTAGACACTCACACACACATCTGACAGGGGCGTAAATTCATATTTCTGTAAATCAGTTTGGCATCAGCTTCCAGGAGTTGTAAAAACAAATCCTTTCTACTCAGTAATTCCATTTCAAGAGTTTATCGCGCTCTTTCGGGGTGCCTCAGAGGTGATCAAGCTCCTTCAACATGGAGCTGAACATCTCTCTCCCAACCAATGGCTGCCAGAAACTCATTGAAGTGAACGATGAACGCAAACTTTGAATATTTTACGAGAAATATGCGACCAGAGAATATGCTGATGTTGCCCTGGGTGAAAAATGGAAGGGTTCTGTGGTCTGAATTGCTGAGGGAAAAGACAAACAATATCTCCTCATGAAGCAGGGTATTCTGACGCACAGCCACATCCATCTGTTACAGAATAAGGGGCGTTCCTGTCAGAGACCAAGGACGCCTGGAGAAAGAAAGCCTAAATCTGTTTGGGGATGGACTGTGGGTGTCAGTCTGAGTGTTTTCAAGTTGGTTTTAGTAAAGAAAAAAAGGAAAGAAGGATATTCCTCAACGCACTGATAGTATTGTACCTCATCACCTGGGGCCCTAAAGAGCTCACGGTATTGTAAATTTTCAGTCTAAGAAAGATGGTATCCACCAGGGCATTATGAGGAAGTCTTGAATAAAAAAGGTCAGGAGTCTCGGTTACTCAAGATTTCAGCGTCTGTTCACGTGTCCTGCAACAACACTGTTGTACCACTCGGAAGGAATGGTGTGCTCAGGAAAATAAGAAAAAAGCCACAGACTATGCTCAACTTCTGGCCAAGAGAATAAAAGCAGCCAAAGAAAACACCAGGAACAGAATGCTGAGAAATGGAGGCTGCCCTTTCTAGGGCTTCTACCTCTGAGTCCAGTGCAAAGAAGAGTTTCTAAGAGTAGCAAATAAATAAGATCAGATATTGAAAAAAAAAAGGGGGGTTTATCTTAAGTAAATGATCAGAAATGTGAAGAAAGATTTATACATAAAGATAATCATCTTAGCGTTGTTTGTTTTACTAAAAGCCAGAAACAACCGAAGTGCCCAAAGTGAGAAAAGGGTTACAGAAGCAATACTGTATCTGCAAGAAAGCATTTTGTGCAGCCAGTGAAATGACAACGTGTGACGAGCCTTTAATGGCAAGAGACAATGCTTAGGACAGGTTCCGTGAAAATAAAAGCAATTGCCTATGTTGTATTACCTCGACACATAAAAATCCATACGAAGATGGACAACAGAAAAGATGCCAAAAGTATAAACATTGATTGGGTTATCTTTGGTTGGCTGGTTTTATTATCTTATTTTTACTTTCAGATTTTACAAAATAAACATTCAAAGAGTCATCTCAAGTGACGATTGTCAAAAAAGCTCTCCTTGTTCTTGGAGAAGGGGCTAGGTTACTTTCTCAGGACATGTCTCTCTCTCAGCATGTCCTGCATTGGTGCTCAAGTTTTTCTGTGTATGTATGTGCCACGCAACGCTGAGAGGAACTATCCAGAATTAGGTCAGATTTCACAGGGGGATGGCATTGTGCTTTGCCAGGCTCCTCTCACTGCAGATACCAGCTGTGGGCGCCGGGGTTGGCAGCCCACCTGCACTTCTGACCAACTGGCTACAAATCTGGGGGTTCCCATGACCTCCACAGGTTTTATACCTTGCTAGAAAGATGCACAGAATTCGGAAAAGCATTTATACTTATAGTATATAAGTATATATATATATACTTATATATATACTTATATATAGGATTATATTGTAGGATTATAATTTTAGTTTAAAGGATACAAATTGGGACAGCTGAGGGAAGAAATACATAGGGTGAGGTCTGAGAGGGTCCCAAACTAAAATGTTCTCTGTCCTCAAAAGGCTTCTCCCTCCTGGCACAACGATATGCATCACTAACTGGAAAGCTCACCTGAGCTTTTAACGTACAGCGTTTTTTTTGAAGTTTCATTACATAGCTTGACTGAATAAATCATAGGTCTTGTGAGTAAACTCAATCTTGAGGGTCCCTTCCCCTTCTTGGGAAGCTGGACCTAGAACGCTTGGCTCAAAGCCTCAACTCTCTCATCACAGAGTTGTTCTCTTCAGCATGGCAGCCCCCATTCTGACACTTAGGGGCTCATTAGGAATCACCTCATGGACAAATTCAAGTGTGGTCCAGGGCACCCACCATGAATAACAAAGACATACCTTTCATTCTGGAAATTCCAAGGGTTTAGAGGCTCCCTCCCAGGAACCAGGGACAAAGGCCAGCCAACTTCTTTATTATACAACAGTATCTGTCTCAGCCTCCAATAAGGAGGGTCCATTCCTATGCCTATGCCTAGGACTGGCCCCCAGCAGATATTGTTCTTTCAGTAAATCTGGCAGTTTAGGAAACTTGGCCTCAGCCACATTAATGAGTCAGAGCAGCTCCTCACTGTGGGTGAGTTCCAACTTGAAACTTTCTTTGTTACTTTGTCTTTCTACCACAGGACCCTCAGAAGTTCACTGTTGCAGGAATGCCTAATGCAGCCACATTTTGGTACTTTGATAAATCAATCCCTCACTGAGAAGAACAGTAACACCACATTGACAACCATAAAAATATCTTTTTATCATGTTTTTAACCTTGCCGATATCTATCTATAGAAACACATTAGTTAACCTTGGATTAACGAGGCAGGTAGAAAATGTATTAGCTTTGTGTAAGAAAACACAAGAGAGAGAAGTACAGGACTGTTAAATTCATGGCTGTGCTGATAAGTGTCTGAGACTGCTAAGATTAAGTAAGTGCTGGAATTTCCATTCTTGTCCTCAATCTGAAGACGTCTTGGGAATTGGCTGTTTGTTTATTTATTTATTTTTTAAGATTGTATTTATTACAGAGAAAGACACAGCGAGAGAGGGAACACAAGCAGGGGGAGTGGGAAAGGGAGAAGCAGGCTTCCCGCCGAGCAGGGACCCAGATGTGGGGCTCGATCCCAGGACCCTGGGACCATGATCTGAGCCCAAGGCAGACGCTTAACGACTGAGCCACCCAGGCGCCCCAGGGATTGGCTGTTTAGAGCACCGTTATGGTATTTGGTGAATGAGACAAGTTAGTTGATTTGTATTTACTCTTTAATCCCAAGCTATTTGTTTCTGGTAAGTGACACAGTCAATGCTGAGGACTGATTATTGAGCCTAGTTCTTCAAGTCTTTGGTAACTTCTATCTTATGATTTACTAGATTAAATCTAGGACTACCATCACTTTCATAGGACTGTGTTTTCAAAATCAAGTCAACCCTTTTTTGAAACAAAATACTTTATATTTTGTGTTGTAAATAACTATTGTATGGATACACCCCTCTCCCCCTGCCCCAGTTTTAAATGTCTTATTCAAAGACAATAACAAAAGTTTGCGGCCATCACTATTCGCGGTGTTACTTCTATGCACACGGAAACTGGTTCCTAGCAGTTCTAAGACCATTTCCTTGGGCTGTTACCCCACTCTCTCTGGGTCCTTGTCTGATCTGAACCTTTATTTTTTATCTTCTTCTCTGAGCAAGCTTGATCTGGGGCTTGCGGAAGAAGCCAGAACTTTTTATAATTAGGATGAACACAGAGCCTTCTGTGTTTATTGCGTCTGTGTGGTCTCCTGTTCTTGCCCGAGGGCAAGGGTCTCCCGTGACTCTATCCATAGGAATTCCTAAGTATCAGCAAATACCCAGCACATATTGACATTTTCCCATTAAAGCCAAGGGTTTATTTTCTTTTATTTAAAACTGGGGAGAAGAACAGCATGTTTGTATGCAACGAGATGATGCAGTTGAGAAGGAAAAACTGATGGGGGGACATCTGCAGGAGTGATGCCCTTGAGCGGGGTCCTGCGCCACTCAGCTCCAGGGGAGAGCATCACATGCCTTCTGTGTGAGTGGTGCCCCCTGGATGTGCGCCACAGGGGCCGTCTGCACAGGCTAAAAGGGACGGGACTGTAGGAATTAGCAGCCCACCAAAGTGGTCTGAAGACTATTTTAAACGGAAAACATCTGAACAGACTGCAGCCACAAAAAGAAACATTATCTAAACAGAAGCTCCTGAAAATACAGCTGCCATTGCCCTCTCCCCCGCCAACCCCCCAGGGAGTTTCCTGTTTGAAAGAAGACTGACCTTTAACATTAGGAAGTGTGAAGTCCCCTCCCACCCCTCCCCCCAGCCCCTATGGGGAAATTTCTGGCCAAGAAAGAGATAAACTGTCCATTTCCATTAGCATCAACAGAACCTTCCATACCTTCCCAATGAAACCCTAAGCCCGCCCCTCTTTGTTAAGTTGGTATATAAACCTTTACCTCCAGCTTCTCAGTGAATTTCTCAACACTGAGCAACTCCCAGGACACTTATAAACTAAACCATGTCTTTTCTCCTATTAATCTATTACCAGTCAATTTCCAGGCCCCTGACTATTTGCACCTCACTTGGTAGACAAACACTTTTTCTTCCCCAGAGGATCCTGGGAACATGTGGAGAGCCAGCCTTAGAAGCACAGAGCCTTTCTGCACAGTAAGAAAGTGTGTGTATACTCACCCCCTCTCACTGGATGTGTCATCTACTCTCAGTAGCTCACAGCCTCATTCTCATTCACTGCTCTGTCTACACCAGCAGGACTGCCAGGCTCAACATGAGCATTCAGTCATTCATTCAGTCAAGGTTTCTTTAATCCTACTAGATGGTCTAGGCCCTGGGGTACAGCATGGAACAAAATCCCAAAATGCCTGACTCCGTGGAGCTAGCTTCGGGGTAGAAGAAAACAGATAAAAAAACAAATTAAAAAACTACATAGTACATTTAAAGGTGGTAAGCTTGATGGGCAAAAACCAAACACACAGACACAAAGCTGGAAAGGGAGTTAGGGAGTGGTGACTGTCTCACTGAGAAGGAAGGAGACATTTGAATAAAGATTTGAGGAGGTAAGGAACAAACCCCACGGGCATAGTGGGAAGTCTATTCCAGAAAGGGGGAAGAAGAGGCAGAGGGAGGCTGATGATAAAACCAATGAGGTCATATGGGGCTGGATGGCATAGGGGCTTGTGATCATTGTAAGTACTTCGGCTGTCTTCTGAGTGAGGTGAGGACTCAGTGGAGGGATCTGAGCAGGCAAATGATGTTTGAAAATGGACAGTCAGGGAACAAGGATGGAAGTAAGAACAGAAATAATGCTGATGCAATATTCCCGCCAAGGGATGACACACACCACTTTGGAAGGCAGTCTGGCATTTCCTCAAAAGGTTAAACACAGAATTACCATACGGCCCAGCAATTATACTCCCAGGTACAAACCCAAGAGAAAAGAAAACATACCTTCAAAGAGAACACAAAGAGTCATGGCATCATTATTTGGAAGAGCCAAAAGGTAGAAACAATCCAAGTGTCCATCAACTGATGAATGGATAAACTGTGATATGTCCACACAATAGATTATTATTCAGTTGTAAAAAGGAATGAAGTACTGATATATCTTACAACAAGGATAAACCTTGAAATCATTATGCTGTATGAAAGAAGCCAGCCACAAAAGACCACACAGTGTGTGATTCCATTTATGTGAAAAGTCAAGAGTAGAGAACTCCATAGAGACAGAAAAGTAAATGAGTGGTTGCCAGGAACCAAGGAGATGAGGGAATGGAGAGTGTCGTTCTTTTTGGGGTGACTAAACGTTCTGAAATTAACTGTGCTGACAGTTGCACAATTCCGTGAATATACTAAAAACCAATGGGTTGTACACTTTCAACAGATGAATTACATGGTATGTGACTTATATCTCAGTGAAGCTGTGAGTAAAAAGAAGAGACTATGGAGGTTGGCACAAAGAGGTGGTGAGATGTGGTCAGGAGGTTGGGATACTGTGAAGGTAGAGCTAACAGAATTTGTTGCAGACTGGCTGAGTTGTAGGACAGGAAACCAAGAGTGAAGGATAATGCCAAGTATTTTTTGGCCTGAGCACCTTCAAGTGGGGAGCTGAGAGTGAGACGTTGGAAGACTGCATGAGGAACAAGTGTAAGGAAGAAAACCAGCAGCTCTCTGTTGAACAAGTTAAGGTTGGGATGACTTGTAGATATTCCATATGCAACCAGGGGCACGACTCTGGGAAAGAGCTGGACTAGAGTTCTACATTTGGGAGTCATCAGCATATGGATGGTATTAAACTGGTTAGAGTCAGCAAAGACCTCCAGGGAGCCAAATCTTGATCTTGACTTCTCAACGGCATTGGACACTAGAGACTACTTACTGAAGACAGTAAGTAGTCTTCCTTTCTCGTCTTATTGTCATTGGAGAAATGTTGCTGTTTTCCTCCTTCCTTTCTGGTCTCTCCCAGTCTGTGCTATTTGCAGGCTCATCTTCTTGCACCCAGTCTTCAGCTGAGAGTTCTTCAAGGTTTGTTTCTGTATCTTTGCTCTCAACTTACCATATCCTAAGAGATCTTACCATACTCATAACTTTAATCCTCTCTTACACACAGGCTCACAAGTGAGCTTCACTTTACATAACTACTAAATATATATCAAAAGCATCTCAAGTCCGAGGCGCCTGGGTGGCTCAGTTGTTTAAGTGTCTCCCTTCAGCTCAGGTCATGATCCCAGGGTCCTGGACTCGAGCCCGCGTTGGGCTCCTTGCTCCGTGAGGAGTGAGGAGTCGGCTTCCCCCACTGCCTCTGCTCCTTCCCCCAGCTCGTGCTCTTTCTCTATCTCAAATAAACAAACTCTTTTAAAAAAGCATCTCAAATCCAACCTGTACAACACTTAACTCATCTTTCCCTCCACTCTCACTCCAAACCTACTCCTCTTCCAACATCCCTTATTTCAATGAATAAGTTAGTTATTTACGCAAAACACAAGTAGACCGCCACGAGTCTTTCTCTGTGGATTTGCTTACTCTGGGTTGCACTATTTTTCTTCCTTTCCATGCCTTTTCCTCATGCCCTTCGCCCCTCCCCCCCCAGCCCTATGTGTGTGTTTCCTAATTATTTATGTCCTTCACACCCTCACTAAATTGGCTCTAATGTGTCTTCGATGTCTTGCTGTTCCTAGAACGAAACCTGGGACACAGTAAGCTTTCCTAACATGCTTCCCGAGGGAAACCACAAATCAATGAATGCCCATCTTAAAGGCTGTCCCCTTTCTATCATCTCCTCTCAAGTGGTTCAAATCTCTGTTTCTAACTCATGTGGGTCTCCTGGAATTGGATTGGCCTTTGATGTGTAAAATACAAACACACAGTAATATGTGCTACAGTATTCATGGGACAAAATTTATTGAAGACACTATTTTGCACTTACCATTGAGCAAGATGCTGTACTGGGCAAAATAATTATGAAGATGAAAGAGACATCAGTGAAAGGTTTTCTTGTTGTTGTTTTTAAAGGCCATCTGCACTATTTACTTTAAAGCTGTTGCAGTCTGAAAGAGGCTGTTCAAGACTAGAAATGATGTGAATACAAGAGATCAGCACGTGGATTCTTGGTCTAAGTATGAATTGCTGATAGAAGACAAATGACGCTACTTGAAATTGTGACTTGAAAAGCAAGTAAACCATGACTCATCCCCACATACAAGCCTGTAATCAGTACAATAGAGGACTGATATGTGAATAGTTGTCATTTATGCTGTTGTTGGCAAAACACTGGCCAATTCATAGCTATGCATGTAGCCTAAATATTGTCACATGAACACAATTCATGTTATCGAGAACAGTGGACACTACTGTTGACACTTTACTTATTATTATTTTTTTACCATGTTTAGGAAAAAGAGAAATCCTAAATTGGATAAAACTAGGATGGTACATTGTGCTTTTCTGGAGGAAGACACTGTATTCACAGTGATAGGACTAAGTATGTATAGTATTGCATAGTACTGTATGATGCAAAGAACACATTCTCCATCATTTCCAAAATATTTACAGCACTCTTGGGAGTTAAGTATTAGCACTGTCCCACACTTACAAATGAGAAAATGTCCTTAATAATATGAAATGATTTGCTTGCGGATATATTCAGCTAATATATGATAGGGAGCCAGGATGCACACTCAAGTCTTCATCTGTTCCAACTTCTAACTCCCTATGTTCACAGTTCAAATGTCCAGCACAGCACAAATAAGCAAAGTTTCTCTATTTAATAATGATGGTGTTAATGTCATATAAATAGTAACAAGAGCCAATCTATCTAACCATTCATCTCTTTTAGAATGTAAGCTCTGTGTATTTCCAGTGCCTAGAACAGTGTCTGTCCCATAATGGGCCCTCGAATATACCTTTTTTGTTTGTTTGTTTTTTTATTCCAAATTTTTATTTGAATTCTAGTTAGTTAACATATAGTGTAATATTGGTTTCAGTAGAATTTAGTGATTCATCATTTACATGTAATATGCACAAATAGAACTTGATAAATCAAAGAATAATACATCATATTTTCAAAGACATCTCACAAATGTTATTTCTTTGGTCGTGATAGCAATTTCCAAGTTTTCTGACTCTGGCTCCAATATTCTTTTTATTACTCCCCATTGCATAAAAATAAAAGTTAAAAGGCTACTTAAAAAAAATCATTGCTAAGAGATTAAAAATAGGATACATTAGTCCATGAAGACCAGTCCCAAGCTAGGATCCCAGCTGATCTTAACTTGAAGATGACACGTATTGACTTGAAGAGGTTGGCTTCTCTGTGGATGGATGGTGTTGAAAGGGATGCAGAGAAATTCACCTTTGAGGAACACACACATCTATCAAGATTAAAAACAAAAAAATTACTCTGCCTAAAAATTCTGAAATGTGGGGAAGGATTGACTTCCCCTCATAAGGGAAGACAGGGTTCAAACTCATCTCCTGTCAGAGCTACTAAAATGTCTTTCTTTACTATTATCCTGGCTTTTACATTTACTATGGAGAATCATAGAGTGATTAACCAATTTTAAAAATTAGCAAGGATTTTGTTTGGAGATAGAAACGTAACAAAGCCCTGGGCTCTGAGGGGTCGCCTCTCAAGGGGCCTTATGTGTCTGAAAGGAGATGCTAAGTGAGATGTAATTCTGCTTCACTTTCTTTAACAGAGAAATTGGGTAAAGGATTCTGTGGTCACAAGTTTGAAACCCTCTTTCTTTCTTTCTCTCTCTCTTCTTTCTATCTTTCTACCTATCTGGGAGAGAGTGAGAGAGAGAGTGAGAGAGAGAGAGAGTGTGTGTGTGGTGTGGGGAGGGCAGAGGAGGTGGGAGAGGGACAAGCAGACTCCATGCTGAGCACGGAGCCATCTTGGGGCTCAATCTCATGACCCCGGGATCATGACCTGAGCTGAAAGAGTCAGATGCCCAACCAACTGAGCCATCCAGGCGCCCAAAACCAGTTCTATTTAAAGTAAAAACACCACACACTTTGTATTATTTAGAAGGGCCTTATTTATTTCTTGCTCTCCATCCTGATGCAATATCCAACCAAAGGTACAGTAAGGTGTATTTACTTATTGAGTAGCCTCTACACCCAACATGCGGCTCGAACTCACAACTCCTAGATCAAGAATGGCCTGCTCTGCCACCTGAGCCAGCCAGGCACCCCAGAAAGGCATTTTCAATGGAAAGGTCGCTTATCTGGCTATCTCAGCTTCCTAGAGCTCAGTTAAGAAGCAGGAAGGAAGGCTCACAATTAGCATAGGCCTCACTAATACCACAATACCCTCCTTTACACTGTTAAGCTCTTTACTCACAGGCAAATCCAGGGTCTTCATCAGGCGGCAACCCGGAATGCTAATAACCTAGCTCCTTGGTTTCCCAGGCCCTAGCCGCAGTACAACAAGGGCGGGGTGGGTGGGGGGAGGTACCAGGGGGATGGGGCATTACCAGTAAGTTCTACTGGACCCGGAACATAACAGGCAGAGACTGGATGGAAACACAGAGCTCCCCCTCACCACCCCCTCCTGCAGGAGGCACCTGTGGATCCTGATGAACCGGAAGGCTAAATAAGTTTATAAGCCTCAGCTGGCTCACAAGACCTGCAGATAAACAGGTATACTGAGGAGTTTGTAGCAATGATATATTTTTAAAAATATTTAAAAACGCTCTTGAAAAACGGGGGGTGCCTGGGTGGCTCGGTCAGTTGAGCGTCTGCCTTCGGTTTGGGTAGTGATCCCAGGGTCCTAGGATCGAGTCCGGCAGGGGACTCCCTGCTCAGTGGGGACCTGCTGCTTCTCCCTCTCCTTCTGCCCCCCCCACCTCGTGCTCTCTCTCTCTCAAAATAAATAAATAAAATCTTGAAAAAAAAAAGAAAAACAGAAGCTCCTGTATACTCTCTATGCAGGAACTAAGTCTGAACACATGAAAAAGGGTAGGTGTGTTATGATATAATGCAGCTGGAAAAAGAATTACTTTTGCCCCTGCTTTTTGATGGAGAATTCCATGAAAGAACGTGCCAGGGAGAACAAGTTCCTCCAAGTGACATTTCATTTCCTAGCAGCTGGATAGATTAATGCTTGCTTCTGGAAGCTCCATGCATTACCAGCCCTAGTACTTCAGAAATGAAAAATCATGTACTCAATTCATTCTTTATTGTGTAAATGTTATACAAAGAGAATAGAAATTTGCATTTGGGTCTTCATTCCTGGTAAAATATTGTGCTCTTAATAACAGGTTAAGAAATACTAGAGTACCACTGTCCTTTTATATTTAGCCTCTATAAAATAGCTTACTGGATTATATATATAAGGTGAGGAAACACGGAAGTGGAATTATGTTAAATGGTGTGGCCTCCAAATAGATTTTTAAAATTTTATCACCTTTTCGGGGCATGACTGAAGAGACCCACCTGTAAATCTTCTTAATAGCCAAATCATAGGGGACCAGAGACATCTTCAAATTATCGGCAACACAACCAAAAGGTGAGTGAGCCACAAAACTCGGAAGAAAGACAAAATCTAAGGGACTCCACCCAGTCAAGAGCTGAGAGACCCCTGGGGCGCCTGGGTGGCTCAGTTGGTTAAGCGACTGCCTTCGGCTCAGGTCATGATCCTGGAGTCCCTGGATCGAGTCCCGCATTAGGCTCCCTGCTCGGCGGGGAGTCTGCTTCTCCCTCTGACCCTCCCCCCTCTCATGTGCGCTCTCTCTCTCTCTCTCTCTCTCTCTCTCTCTCTCATTCTCCCTGTCTCAAATAAATAAATAAATAAAAATCTTAAAAAAAAAAAAAGAGCTGAGAGACCCCTAAACAAAATGCTCGAAAGCAAGCCTGAGTCACATCTGATCTCTGCTCCTTCAGACAAGAGAAAGCAATTTCAGCCAAGCAATTCCAAACTTGGCTTTTCATTTGTGGTGCCTACAAATATTCTGCCTTTTTAAATGTCCCTGTCCCATAAGGCTTACTACTTGGGTGAAACTCAAGCTTGTTCTTCAGATAGATAGGTTTTTGCCTTAATTAGAACTTGTTTGAGTTGGGGTGGGGGGCGTGGAGGTCGGGGGGAGGGCAGGCAGGGAGGGTAGTGAAGACAGGGAAAAATGCTAAGCTGCTTTCTGCTTCCCTCCCATCCCAGAGGTTCTTTTTGTGAGATTACCTCCAATAATCTTCACTGCTTTGGAGAAACATCGCTTGAAAAAAATCTAAGTAAAATTAAAATAATTCTGGCTGGTAGACTTGTAAACATAAAGTTGTACTGTTACCAGTATCTTTGTAAGGTGAAAGACATTCTGGGACAGTGCCAATGTTTTCAAATTTAGCGAGGCAGCTCGATTATCTTGAGTCATTTCTTTGGAATATTTGATCAAGATTTTGCCCTTAGATACATTTTTGGATAAAATAATTTACACACCTGCCTGAAATTCCTTACCAGCCTTGCACAACTTAGGCAAACAGCTGCTTTCTGACCTCCCGTGTGCACTCACACTCAGAAGAAGAACAGGGATTCAGAGAGGGCTGAGAATGCCAGGTCCTGACAGCCTCTTTAAAGTTGAAAGTTTGAATTTCTGCCCTCTGTGTCCATGTGCACTGCTTCTGGAAGTTTGTGGAGTTAAACTGAGTCTAACACTCAGAGGAAGGAATTGATTGTGGCTCAAGAAGAGAAAGGGAAACACTTGAGGGTTTAATTTAAAGTCATTATGACCCTGGATGACTGCCAATGGAAATTTTTCAGAAAGCACATCTTTTGCAAGAAAGTAAACTCCCAAATAGTTGCAAGAGGAAAATCTTTAAAAAAAAAAAAAAATCCCACTAAAAACCAAGTAATTGTTTTAAGCAGTTTGGCTCCCAGCGTTAAGATCTCTTTGTATTTTCCAAAATTTTCCTGAAGCACGATGCAGAGGAATAATAAAATACAAAGAAATGCAATAAAACCAAAATTGAAATCTTTGTCTTTGGGAAGTCCTAGCCTTTCACGCAGTGGCCTGGGGCTGGACCTAGAGAAAAATCACAGCATTGCAGCAGAAGCCCTATGGAAATGAAACAGTCTGTGCTTCTTCCTTTCCCTTCTCTTTCTGTTGACTCTCTGGGAATTCAGGTAGTCAGAGAAACTGAACACTGCTCGTGAATAGCCAAGTGTGCATGTTTTCTGAATCAGCCTGGGAGCAGTAAAGCAAAGTAGGAATGTGTGGAATTATTAATGTGTTGGTCAAAGGAGTGAGGCGATGCTTCAGACGAACTTAGAAGCTATTCATTGAAAGAAAGAAAGAAAGAAAGAAAAAGAAAGAAAGAAAGAAAGAAAGAAAGAAAGAAAGAAAGAAAGAAAGAAAGAAAGAAAGAAAAGAAAGAAAAAGTCTCTTTTATATATCTGAGGTATAAAGTTGCCAAAAGGCAAAATAATTTCTGGGGATTCTTACCTAAATACATTATTTAAATTTTAATATTTAGGGACCAAGGGACAGACAGGGTTGACGTGGGTGGCGCTGTGGGTTTCTTCTTGTTGTTATTGTTTGTGATTGTGTTGCTGCTTTCGTTTGTTTTTTTGCTGCTTTTTTGTTTTTGAAGGCCTTTGGCAGGTTAGGCATTACCTGGGGGACTGTTCCCCACTGTCTTATACATAATCGTATTCATACGTTGATCCTCAGAAGACTTTAAGTTAGCAATGTTAGAAAAAGCCTGTTGTTCTTAGACCATCATAATAAAAGCTGTCTTTTTTATGAGTGCCCACAATATGTCAAAAACTTAGCATTCAGGGCGCCTGGGTTGGTTAGGCGGCTGCCTTCGGCTCAGGTCATGATCTCAGGATCCTGAGATCGAGCCCCACATCAGGCTCCCTGCTCAGGGGGAGCCTGATTCTCTCTCTGCCTTCCGCTGCCCTTGCTTGTGCTCTCTCTCTCTCAAATAAATAAAATCCTTTAAAAAATTAAAAAAAAAAAAAACCCACAAAACTTAGCATTCACCATTGACCTTGACAGCTGTTACAAAAGATAGATATATTACCCCACTTTGAAAGAGGAGGGTCCTATTAAGTGGTAATGCTGAGAGGTGATCCCAGGTAAGTCAGGAGACAACAATTCTCTCCTAAGCCTCAACTGTGTTGTGATTCAGAAATAATGTTACATACCAACTGTGAGTATATGCCCCTTCAAATGATACACAGGATAGATGACATCTATACCCTGTTAAGTTCCAATAAAGAAGAGTGCACGAGCCTTGGACTTCAACTGAGATTCATAACAGAAAGAATGATGCATTTGTTCTGCATAAGATCAGAAACTAGAAAGAACATATTTTTCTCTTTTTCTTTTTGGTAATATTGCCCCAGGGTCCAAAGTGGTCAACTGTTCTCATAATTCATTTGGCAGTCCTATCAAAGATAGTTCAGTCGTTGAGTCTAGCAAAATATTTTTTAACAGTCAGGGTATATATTTGATTTGGATCCAGGGACAAATGGCTCTCCAAAGGCTTCCTGGCAGGTTGATGACGTGATGCATCAACTGGATGGATCAGGACTTAATAGTACTGAACCATGGAGTACATTTAAAAAGCTCACATACATTCTCAAATATCATAGTATGTAACAAATTTCATTGCCTTTGACTCAATGATATTTAGAATATGTGATACATCAGTCTTTCTGTGTTGGGTTTTAGTCAGGGTCCAAGATTGTTGTCTTCTTTCAACATGTAAAAAGCTTAACTTGAAATATGGGTCATTTCTCTTGGGCTTGGTTTGAAATGACATATATTCAATCATGTTGTGATATATAATAGCTTATAATTTAACCAAGGAGGAAGTTACAGTCACCCATCATTTATCCACAATCACTAAAAATGGAGATGTTACATTTAAGCACATTTTCCAGAACACCTTAAGAGTACTTTTTTTCAAAAAGAGTACTTTCAAAATTATAAAACATATACTTATTTTAATTCATTCAGGCTTGACTTAAACAGGATTATCATCACAATTTGACTCCTGATGACTTAAAGTTTTTGTATTATTAGCTTTCTCATTTGGAAAATTAAAAAAAGAGCACTAAAGAAAATCTCATGGATTTGTGTGTTGGTCCCCATTCAACTTCCAGCATTGCACAGAGAGAGGTGCTGTTTTTGCTTTGCCTTCTTGACAAGTATAATACTTTCTTCTTCTCCTCCTCCTCCCCCTTCCCCTTCTTCTTCTTCCCCTCCCCCCTTCTTCTTCTTCCTCCTCTTCCTCTTCTTCTTCTTCTTCCTCCTCCTCCTTTGACCTATTTTTAAAATCAGATTGTTTGTTTTCTTATTGTTGAAATTTAAGAGTTCTTTATACATTTTGGATAACAGTCCTTTATCTGATATATCTTTTGCAAATATTTTCTCCCAATCTATGGCTTGTCATGCCATTTTCTTGACATTGTCTTCTGCAGAGCAGAAGTTTACAATTACAGTAAGTCTTGACATCAATAGTGTCATTCTTCCAACTTCATTCTGTTCCTTCAATATTGTGTTGAACATTCCAGGTCTTTTGTCTATTCATAAAACTTTAGACTCAGTTTGTTGATATCCATAAAATAAATGTCTGGGATTTTGATTGGGGTTGCATTGAATCTATAGATCAAGTTGAAAGAACTGATATCTTGACAATATTGGATCTTCCTATCCATGAACATGGACTCTCTCTCCATTTATTTAGTTCTTTGATTTTGTTCATCAGTTTTTAAGTTTTCCTCATTTAGGTCTTGTACATGTTTTGTTAGATTTACACCTATGTATTTCATGTTCAGGGGTGCTAATGTAAGTGATATTGTGTGGTTTTTTTTTTAAGGTTTTATTTATTTATTTATTTATTTATTTATTTGAGAGAGAGAGAGAGAGAGAAACAGCATGAGAGGGGAGAGGGTCAGAGGGAGAAGCAGGCTCCCCGCTGAGCTGGGACCCCGATGTGGGACTCGATCCCAGGACTTTGGGATCATGACAGAGCCGAAGGCAGTCGCCCAACCAACTGAGCCACCCAGGGGCCCTGATATTGTGTTCTTAATTTTAAATTCTACTTCTTCATTACTGGTGCATAAGAAAGTGACTTTTATATATTAATCTTGTATCCTATGAGTTTACTATAATTACTTTTTAGTTCTAGGAGTGTTTTTGTCAATTCTTTTGGATTTTCCCATAGCTCATGTCTTGTGCAAACGTAAGAGTTTTATGTGTTCTCTCCTTATTAGACTAATTGAAGAGGTTCCCACTAGCTGATATGGGCTTCTACAAGAATAATAACCAAAATGGGGTAAAGTGCATCAAATATGTTTAAACCCAGAAGTGCATAATGATCTTAAATAACCACAAAAAATCCCTTATTGTTCTCTATGAAAAGATGCTAGAAAAATGATTCATTATTTTTTAAAACTTGTAAATACAGGGAAAGATTCAAGCATTTATCCTGCCTTTCCCATATCTCTATACTGCAGGGTAACCAAATAGTTTGCAAGAAGCTACTATTTATAGATTTATAGAAGTACTCTAGCTAGTAAATGAAGAAGGTATATTAAAAATACCATATCACGGGCACCTGGGTGGCTCAGTTGGTTAAGCGACTGCCTTCGGCTCAGGTCATGATCCTGGAGTCCTGGGATCGAGTCCTGCTTCGGGCTCCCTGCTCGGCGGGGAGTCTGCTTCTCCCTCTGACCCTCTTCCCTCTCGTGCTCTCTATCTCTCATTCTCTCTCTCTCAAATAAATAAATAAAATCTTAAAAAAAAATAAATAAAAATACCATATCACTATTTTGCAACCCCTTTTGAAATAATGGATCTAGACAATAGTTGTCAATGGCTGCTAACAACTCAAAAGGACAAACAACTAGACATAATATGCTTTCTAATGGAAGTGCACAATACCTTAGAAGCATTTTTACCAAAAATTAGTACTTAAAATGACCAAACTTGTAGATCTAACTATTAGAAATACAGAGGACAGAACAATATATTAAGAATCATTACAAGGATGCAATTAATAAAGTCCACAATGAGAATCTCTACAGGACAACTGATCTACTCCCCCCCCACCAAAGAAGTTGAAGGAGAGAGAAAGAGAGAGAGAGGGAGAATCTATAGTTTCAAATCGACTTAGACATTTTAACAATTGAATTTTTGGACTTCATTTTGATCCTTTAAAAAAATTTTTTTTAGCTTTCTCTGTGGAATCACCATGGCAGCTGGGACCCTGTACACATATCCTGAAAACTGGAGGGCCTTCAAGGCTCTCATTGCTGCTCATAGAGCGGGGCTCAGGTCCACGTGCTCTCTGCACCACCCCACTTCCACTTCGGCCAAACCAACTACACCCCTGAATTTCTGTGTAAAATTCCTGCTGGCAAGTTCGAGTATTTGAGGGTGACCATGTGTTTGCGAGTAAAGCCATTGCCTAATAGGTGAGCAATGAAGAACTACAGGGAAGTACTCCAGAGGGAGCAGCCCAGAAGGTGCAGTGGGTGAGCTTTGCTGATAGTGACATAGTGCCCCCAGCCAGCACCTGGGTGTTACCCACCTTGGGCATCATGCATCACAACAAGCAGGCCACAGAGAATGCAAAGGAGGAAGTGAAGCGAATTCTGGGGCTACTAGATGTTCACTTGAAGACGAGGACTTTCCTGGTGGTCGAATGTGTGACCCTGGCTGACATCACAGTTGTCTGCACTCTGTTGTGGCTCTATTGACAGGTCCTGGAGCCTTCTTGCTGCCAGGCCTTCCCCAATACCAACCACTGTTTCCTCACCTGCATTAACCAGCCTCAGTTCAGGGCTGTCTTGGAGGTGAAACTCTGTAAGATGGCCCAGTTTGTCGCTATAAAGTTTGCAGAAAGCCAGCCTAAAAAGGACACCCCATGGAAAGAGAAAAGTTCTCAGGAAGAGAAGCCAGGCTGGGTGGAAAAGAGGAGAAAAAGCCTGCTGCCCCTTCTCCTGAGGAGAAGATGGATGAATGTGACCAGACACTGGCTGCTGAACCAAAGGCCAAGGACCCCTTTGCTCACCTGCCCAAGAGTACCTTTGTGTTGGAGAATTTAAGCACAAGTACTCCAATGAGGACACTCTCTTTGTGGTGCTTCCGTATTTTTGCAAGCACTTTGATAAGGGTGGCTGCTCTCTGTGGTACGCAGAGTACCACTTCCCTGAAGAGCTCACTCAGAACTTCATGAGTTGCAACCTTATCACTGGAATGTTCCAGCAGTTGGACAAGCTGAGGAAGAATGCCTTTGCCAGTGTCATCCTCTTTGGAACCAATAATAGCAGCTCCATTTCTGGAGTCTGGGTCATCTGAGGCCAGGAGATTGCCTTTCTGCTGAGTCCAAGTTGGCAGGTGGACTTCGAGTCATATACGTGGCGGAAACTGGATCCTGGCAGCAAGGAGACCCAGACACTGGTTCAAGAGTACTTTTCCTGGGAGCGGGCCTTCCAGCATGTGGGCAAAACCTTCAGTGAGGGCAAGATCCTCAAGTGAACATCTCTTGCCATCACCTAGCTGCCTGTACCTGCCCTTCAGGGAAATAGAACACTGAAAAAAAATTTTTTTAAGTAATCTCTATGCCCAACGTAGGGCTCAGACTCATGACCCCGAGATCAAGAGTTGTGTGCTCTACGAACGGAGCCAGCCAGGTGCCCCTAAAAAAAATATTTTTTAAAATGTTACAGTCAGGAAATTTGAACACTAGATATTTGAAAATATTATTGAGTTATTATTACTTCTAGTATCTAATGTGATTGTGATTTTTAAAGATTTTATTTTTATTTATTTGAGAGAGAGAGCACGAGAGGGAGGAGGGTCAGAGGGAGAAGCAGACTCCCCGCTGAGCAGGGAGCCCAACTTGGGACTGGATCTTGGGACTCCAGGATCATGAGCTGAGCTGAAGGCAGTCGCTTAACCAACTGAGCCACCCAACTGCCTCTGTTATTGTGACTTTTAAAAACAAAGTAGTTCTAATCTTTCAGAGATATACTCTGAAATATTTAAGGATATAATGATATGAGTCTGAGATCTGTTACACAGTAATCCAGTAGGTGAAGCAGAGTTTAATAAATCGAAGTTCAGAATTGCTGAAAGTAGATGATAGGTGTGTGGGATTTATTATATTATTCTTTCTGCTTTTGCATAGGTTTGAAATTCCCATAATAAAACGTTAACAAAAGCAACAACAACAAACCCCTAAGGCCTAGATATATTAAGTTCCTTGCCCAACACCATACATGTAATTAGGGAAAGTTCAAATCTGCAACTGGACCCTTGATTTCCAATCAAATTCTCTTTCCCTTATAACAAGCCGTTTAGCAGAGAGGCCAAGCTTCTGGGGTACCGGATCTCTGCCCAAAGCTTGGTAAGCCAGTGGGTGAACCAGGGAATACACTATGGTGCTATCAAACACTCATATAAGCAGCTCATCAGTAAGCAGCCAAGTGGCAAACTGGGATTGACTGGGAGTGCAGAACAGCTGCTGACTTTTGAAGTATTGCCCAGAGTTCTTGGCTTTTCCCCATTTGGTCTTTCAGGGAGCCATTTCAAAAGTAGACCAGCCTTCAAGCGCCCAAACAAACATAGTTGAAAGGCTGCTTAGTCTGTACCTAGATGTTTCTTGATTGCATCACACAAAATTAGATTTTGCTGTGAGCTATATATATATATATATATATATATATATATATATATATAGTCAGACCAATATGGAGTCTAGCAATAATAGCTGAGGTGACAGGGCCTAGGCACCAAGGATTAGAGAATAGTTAGATTGGAATTTTGTTTCCACACTGGTTAAGATGGTTATTTCATGAGACACTAAAACTCAGTCACTGCTGCTGTGGGTCGGCATTGTTAGGACACTCAGGCTGGTGAGTGATCTGTGGGGAAATGAAGAACTAATGAAGATCATACTGAAAATCAGAAAGATGATAAAGGGGTGGGGGCAGCAGTACAAAGCCAGGAAAGGGGCATATAAATCCTCCAGAGGAGGCAAATGTGAAGCCAGTATTTAAATGCAGCTAGATAAGCAGACAACTCCTGCCATTATACAGCATCCTTATTTTTGGGTTTTATTACCATGTATTCAGAGGTGGAGGATCTACTTGGAGGTCATTTAGGGAAACAAAGTCAGCAGGAAATTCTTCTGTTGTCAGTGCTAATACTAATGCTTTTACTTTTCCACAATCAATATTCAGCACAGGTATATTTCTGGTAGTTGTTCCTAGGGGACATCTGTTGCTTTCTCCTGCCCATTCCCATTCTTTTAGCGGCACCTTGTACCCCCTCCTCATGTGTACCATCAGGGGAATTGTTAATCAAATGGACATCTGACCCAAGTTTTGCTAACCTGATTTTTTTAAGGAGAACCTTGTTATTGAGGCTGAGATTTATCCCAACAGTGGCATCCTCAAGAGGGTGGCTTTGGGGTCATGTTCCCTGGAGCCCCAGTGACCAGCAACGTGTCTTCAAGTCTATGATTTGTCCTTTTCATCTGACAAATTCCCTTTTTGCTTAAGTCAGAACTGGTTTATATTGCCTACAACCCAGCCTAAATGACACACTGTCCACATATGATAGGCAGCTACTAAAAGAGAACATATCAAAGATAGTGAGTATTCATTTAGTATGGGGCAGGGCAGTACTTTGAGCCACATTTAACTCACATTATTATTATGCACTAAAATTAAATCTATGCTGCTTGACTTGTTCTTGGAGAAAAATCAACTGGGTACTGAAATGTTGGCATATTTTTGTTTTTCCTTTTCTCCTGAAAAAAAAAATCATTAAAAAGTCATGGCATTTTTATAAGCCCACAATGTTATATGCTGATATTACATTCATATTTTTATTTGTATAAAAACAAATTTGACTTCTGAAGAATATTCACATAGGAGATAGCAGTATGAATCTGATCTAGAACACCCTTTCTTTAAGTCAAAGAAAATTCATGATGGTCAGAATTCACAAACTGCCTCAAGTTTTTTCTTCTATATTTTCAAAGGACTTGGTTATAGTTTGCAAAATTTATCCTAGAAAAAAATTATTTATAGTCCGGTAAACAAAGTGTAGGTGTAAGAGATGAATATTCCTTTCGATTTAATACCCACTAGACTATGGGGTGAATCAACCATTTTTTGTAAACTCCAAGAAAGTGGAATGGGCTTTTTACCTGTTGCTTTTCTTTTCCTTCCTTCCTTTTTTTTTTTTTTTAAAGATTTTATTTATCCCTTTGAGAGAGAGTGTGAGAGAGAGAGGGAAAGAGAGAGAGAGCACAAGTGGGGTAGGGGTAGAGGGAGAAGCAGACTCCAAGCCGAGCAGGGACTCAATTGATGTGGGACTGAATTCCAGGACCCTGGGATCATGACCTGAGCCAGACACCCATCCAGCAATGTCTTTCCCTGACACCACTCGAGCTTCTTAGCACTCCACTACCACCCAAAATTTCTCCTCTTGTTGTACCTTTTGAAAATTTCTTTTCCCTGGGAACCGTGGTGGCATGTGTCCCTTTTTCCCTTACTTCTCTTCATCTGACCAAACAACAGCACAGTGTAGAATCTTGGTCCCTCTTCAGTTTGTTCAGACACCAGATCCAGGCCGCAAGTGTACTGCTTCTACTCCACATCCTTACAGGGAACCAGTTACTTTTCCAGAGGGAAAAATGCTGTGCACAACCACAGACCTCACACAGGTGTCTTGCTTTTTTTAGGTTAAAACCTGAAGGATGTGGTTACTTAACAACTATCATTCCTTATCTGACATTCCTTTTCTTTTCAGAGAACAGATATCACAGAAGAGAGTTGACAGATAAACCTGAGGTTACTTAAAGGACTTTCTCAGTTTATGTTGGCTGAGTCTTTAGAATCAGATACCAAGAGGGTATCAAGACAGTGAGGAGTCAATAACTTCCAAAGGAGTTTAAGCAAGAAAAAGTAATAGCCAGGGTGTTCCCTAAATAAACAGGAGGAGAGAGGAGACTCTCTTTGGGCTAATTTGTTACAAATTCACTAAAGTGAGAAATTTTGGTGCGGAAAACAAATATAAAGTGTTTTCTCTTCATCACCTCATTATGCCTGTTACTACATAAAATAGCGCATCTCATTGTTAATTTGTTGATGTTAAATTAGCACGTGTATGTCTTTTGTTTGTAACTTCCATAGAAATGATTATCATTTGGAATTTTAGGTAACTGTTATTTGAACTGTATGATTAAATTCAGGAATATTTTGCCTTAAAACTCTGGTCTTACTAGTTGTCCTACTCTTTGCCCATTGGTTTTCTCCTAATTTGGTATTGCTTGGCTGTTGTGTTTTGACCATGTAAGGAACTTGTATAAATTGAATAACTTTGTCAAGTCAAGGGGCACCTGGGTGGCTCAGATGGTTAGGTGGCTACCTTCGGCTCAGGTCATGATCTCGGGGTCCTGGGATCGAGCTCAGTGGGGAGTCTGCTTCTTCCTCTCCCTCTGCCTCTCCCCCTGCCCCTCTCTCTCTCAAGTGAATAAATAAAATCTTAAAATTTTTTTTTTAAAAAATTGGTAAAGTCAAAGGAGTACTTTCCAAAGTCAATTCTAGATTTTTCCCTGTTAATATTGACATAATTTTTGAAATTTCACTCTTCAAAGTTTGATTCAGGAAAGAGTCCCATGGCTTTCTTCAGAGAGATATTGCCACATCATAACCCATCTCTTCATCAAGGTACGTACTTAACCTTTACCCCACAGAGTGCCCACAATAACATGCAAGATTATTTTTACTCCAGGTCTTCAGGATAAATTTCTATTTTGTGGACACAGGGAGAGTCACTTTCCTATCCATCTGTTCCCCAAACTTAACGTCTTCCCTTTCCCCGCTTAAATACCTATGCTTGATTTTCTAGGGTCATTCTACCAATGCTTCATTTCTGTCCTAAAAAAGTGATTTTCATAGAGAGTGACGGCACAAAAAATAATGGATGAATCACCATAAAACAGTCCTTAACTCTGCTCAGGTTAACAACTGGTTAGTCTTCCCAAAGAGTTTAAATCCCCGCTGCTGCCTCTCGACCCAGGACAGGTAGCTCAAATCAACACAGGGGGAGGGAAGGGCAACATGCAAATACCCTATCAGGGTGTTTTATAAAAAAACCAATTTGCCTAACACGTCTGCAAAGGTTGTGGGGTGTTTCTCAGAAACTGAAGCAGTAACACAACAGCAACAACAGAACAAACAGAAACACCACGAGTGGCTTTTATTCTATTCCACGATTTTCAGTATTTTCTCATTTTGATAAAGGGAATGCATATTACTCTCACAATAGCAAACGTTAAAATCTTTAATACTATGCTAGAGAACAAAAGCAACAACCTTCCCAAGAAAAGCTGTAATTCAGTCCTCAAAGCACCTCACAATCCCATTTCTCTTCCCTTGAGATTTTTGAAAGTTGTTAGGAATGGTAGTAAATAGAAGATTCCAGGAAGACGAGTATTTCATTATTTGTCTAAAAAAGGAAACAAATTGGTATGGGATAGAGGGAGAATGGGGTGTTCATGGGCACCAGCTCTTACTGATGTGCAGGATGGGCTGAGCCAGCTGAGTCCAGACCCCAGACAAGACTTCAAGGCCATTCGGGGCGGGGGGAAGGAGGACTCGAGAAAGAACTCCGAGTGGCTGGAATGTTTGTTTAGAAAGCAGCAGGGATTATCTGATAAACTGGGGTAAACTGCTTGTCATTTTTATAATGTAAATGAAACCAGGGGTAAAGCGAAAAGCTGACTTCCTCTCACTAGACAGATAAAGCGAAATGATTATTTTTAGATTCCTTTACAGAAGAAAGCAAACATTTTATTCCTAGTCTCCAACGCTTACCAGCTCATCCTTGCCTCTTGGAATGTTTATTGGGGCTGAGTGAATGGAAAGTGCCGGAAGGGCAGGGGGAGGGGGAGAGCCCATTAATCCCTCAGTTTTGCCTTCAGGCTTCTGACGGTGCGTACCAAGCGTTTGAAGTTGGCGACAGAATGAGGATTTATACAGAAGTGAGAACTGGTTGGTTTCTCTCCAGGCCGGGAAACTTCTGCATCTCAAAGTTATGATTTCAAAATGATTTTGCCTTCCATTTACCCACAAGGACCTGACCCAAAAGGTATTTAATTTTTAAATGGGCATACAAATAATTCAAAACCAAACAAGCTCTTAACCACAACAGGAAAAAAAAAAAAAAAAAACAACCTTATTTAAAATCCCTGGAAGGCTTCTAGTGAGAGCAGTGTGTGACTGACGTGGTAAATTAGGCCTGCTGGAGAAAAATCAAGACAAAATATGGATTCACTGTTTTTTTGAAAGGCAGCCATCTTTCCAAGAGAATGTGTACACCACGTTTTATTAAGAAATTATATCTTTCCCCATGTTTTCCGTCTCTTTCTCATGCTGGCAATGGCAAGCAGGTTGAACAGATGTGATGAAAGAATTAATACCAGTCTTGGGAACAGGTAAACGAAATATTTCTTTTGAAACACCTACCTTTAAATTCCATTAGTGCCATCAGACACTGGAAGGGACTGGATTAGGGAAATGATTTACACGGCGCAGGTTGTTTGTCCAGACTTAGAGCCCTTTTGTAATATGAAAAACGTGGAGATGAATTTCATATTTCTCCAATGAATTGGCCCGGGGTTTAAAATCTTGCTTGGACTTAGATACCTGCGTTTGTTTTAGCGCTAATACATTCACCTCGCTAAGAATTTTTTTCTTTCTTTTTCCCCTCCCCCCAGGTTCATTCATAGCTGCTACCCATTTGTCTCTGTAAAACCAACTCTCCCCTCTGAAAAAGCAGCATAACCAGTCAAAGAACAAGTATATAGGATTAGCACATTATGAAGAATAAAGAGAAGCTTTCAGCTCTCTGTCATGGATGATATTTATCACATTTTTCACGACCGGCTCTAATAACAGTGCTGAGATAACATAGGCTTGATACATCTCTCCTGTACAGAGAATTTTACAACACCAACTATGAGAAATCCAGGAGATGAAACATGTACTTCTCCCCTAGTGCAGTTTTTATTAGTCTAAAAATGGGAGGTGTGCGTCGGCGGGGGTGGGGGGGGTGGGGGGAGCCGGCTGCTACAAAAGTGGGCTTGAATTTTCTGTCTGTTATGCTAATGTATTCATAGAAAAAGCTGGTGCTGAGGGCGGTTCTCCAATTAAGACAAATGAGGCACATTGAATTTCTCCCCCAGGGCACAGCAGGGGTGCTGGCAAAATCTACTTTATTCTTTTCTGTCAGGGCTGAACTGGAAACAAAAGCATGAAAATTCAACACATCCACTTACAGAATAATAAAGGCCGTTGTTTAAAGCGTGAAGAGTTTTGGCACCCTTCTGGGGCTTTATGCAAATCACTCTTCCTCTCAACTGCTACCACACCATCGCTCTTGGAAATTAAAGATGTACTTGGTCGGTTAACAGCGGAAAGGAGACGAGCAGGCTGAAACTCAATTAGATTTGTATTAAGCAAATAAATCAGGACTGACTGATATTGGCTCAACTAAAATGCATTATGGGCTGACAGTAATTCTAATTTGATTGACAAATATATGTGGTATGTTATTAACCTAAATGAAAGATAAGAATCCTTTTTTTTTTCTTTAAAGGATTTTATTCTAGTAAACAATGCTCTCCCCCCTCCAAACTTCCCCAGAACAGTATACAGAGACCACCGACCTGGTGCTGTTTACTATACATGCTCAAGAACACAGGAAATCTGTTTTTCTGATACATGTTAGAGTTTAAGACGAAATTATTCTGCAGAAAGACATTTGTTTTCATTGATTTATTTGGTGTAAGGTAACAGCTGAACACATTATTTATTTGGTGGAGTGAGGCACACCAAACACACTATTTTTATTATGGTGAGTAGCACAAAAGCATAGACCATATACGCCTGGTGATTTATTGGGAACTCTGTAGTACATGATGCTTTCCTACACTGGGGCATATACGAAGGAGCTTGAAATGAGATTCAAAGTCATAAATGAAGATTTCAATCAAATCCTCCAAAGCTTTGAGGAGAAAAAAAAAAAACCTCTTAACAAATCACAAAAACATGCTGGCTATGTGGTTAGATGAGTTCCCCTTGCGAGAAGGTTCTGGGAGTTTCTTTTTAACACGTCTCCTTGTCTTCTAGTTCACACTTTTAGAACTTAAAGAAATTCAAGCCAGTACACTTCACATACTGCCAAACTGGTAATTAAATACTCATTTAATCTTTCTGCTTTTATTGAAACCACCTCCATTTTCCCCATCTCTCCCTTTCATCTGCATGACCCCTTTTCCCGCCTGGCAACCAGATTAGGGACTCATTCTTATCTTTCAATTATCTCTCCTTCCGTCTTTTCCCACCTGGCTCTTCTTGCCAACTCCTGCTGCATGTTACTCTGCATCAACCAAAAACGGTCTCTTTCTCCCCTCCGAAACCCGCCGGAACCACTGCCCCGCCTGGGCTGCCTCCCCGCCTGGGTTGCCTCCCCACCTGCAATCCCTGCGTTCACCTGTTCTTCCTCTTGCTGTCCTCAGCCCTACTCTGATGAACACATCAAAGATATTCGGCCAAAATACTTTTCTCTGGCTCCCCATCCCCAAATTTCTTCCCCATCACCATCAATCATCCTCCTCGATGCCGAGAGTCAAGTGAGAACATCACAGAATGTGACATCAGCGATCGCCCTCAGCCTCAGGTTTCACATACTATTTCTTCCATCCCATATCCAATTCTCTATTTTTAGCTTTCAAGCAATTACCATGTCAGACCACTCAGCCGCTCCTCTCACTTATGTCTTCTCATTCCCCGGCGTAGCCGGCCGTCAGTTGGGCTTCTTCTAGTCTTTCCTTTTCGTCTGCTTTTTGCTCTCTTTCCGGACACCTCTGAAATTGACCTGAGAGACCCATTTTTGAAACTTCAATGTCCACCCCAACCCTGATACACAATCTGTTCAGGCCAATCCCTGCCACTTAGTGTGGGTTTAGAATAACTTTGTACCCTTATATTTGTTACAATCAAACCTGGACACCAGACTAGAACATTCCTTGAGCAGACACACCCAGGGAAGTCGAACAAGCAAAGCTTAATTTCACCTATTTTGCAAGACGGGTGAAGCTAACTTGCCCTGGGTGACTTGCTTATGCCTCTGAAAATCATAAGCAAAACTTAGATTGTGCTGCAAAATTGTTACAAGGGAACAGCTGACTAACTCCCTTTCATTTAATTCTATCTTAACCCATCACTGTAAAGAATAGACAGTCAACGCCTTCTCACCATCTAACCTGCTTCACAGCAATACACCTGTAAGCCTCGTTCCGTGTTTTGGTTTAAGTGTTCCCAGTTTGCAAACTGTCCTTACGATGTGTGCACAGCAAACTTTCGCCAATTACTACTTTAGGGATTCATTGGTTTTACTTCTTGTTTTTTCCTAAATTTTGATATATTTAACTGATGCTTTTTCAGTTTTCAGATTCTTTTAATTAAGGTTCTTTATTATGTGATGAGTGTTAAAAGTGAGATCAAATATAATTTTCTTGAAGCAATTTGTTTCTGCCTGTTAAATCATCCATATTGTTTTTTTTCCATTTGAAAAGCAATAACATCATATACCTGTGACATGTACCCAGAGCCCATTCTCTGGACCTTTGTGAATCTCAAGATTTATTTATTTTCCTTACCATTTTTTAATATTGTGGCAAAATATGCATAACATAAAGTTTACTACATTAACTATTTTTTTGATGTGCAATTCAGTGGTATTGAGTACATTCACAATGCTGTGCAATCATCACTGCTATCCGTTTCCAGGGCTTTCCCCTCATCCCACACTGAAGCTCTGTACCCACTCAAAAAATAACTCCCTTGGGGCACCTGGGTGGCTCAGTCGGTTAAGCGTCCAACTCTTGGTTTCGGGCTCAGGTCCTGATCTTAGGTTCGTGAAATTGAGCCTTGTGTTGGCCCCTGCACTCAGTGCAGAGTCTGCTTAAGAGTCTTCCTCCCTCTCCCTCTGCCCCTCCCACTTGTGCTTTCTCTCCCTCTCTCAAATAAATAAATAAATCTTTAAAAAAAAAATAATGACTCCCCATTTCTCCCTGCCCCCGACCTCTAGTAACCATTATTCTATTTTGTCTCTGTGACTTTGACGATGCTAGGTACCTCATATAAGCAGAATCATACAATATTGATCTTTTTGTGACTGGCTTAGTTCGCTTGGCATAACCATCTCATCTTCAGAGCACATCCTTGTTTGTAACATGATAATCTCCTTCTGTTTTTAAGGCTGAATGATATTCCATTAAATACACATACTGTATTTTGTTTACCCAATTCATCGTTGATGGACACATGGGTTGTCTTCACATTTAGTGGTTGTGAATAATGCTACTATAAACGCGTGTATTAATATCTGAGTCTCTGTTCTCAATTCTTTAGTTTATTGAATCTCGAGATTTGATGACACAAATGAAGCATATGATTTCCTCATAAAACTTTTCTTTTCCTTCTTAGACCCTTTCATGACTTCCTCTTTGCCGTAACTGACAGCAGTTCATTTTTTTCTTTGGGGTCATTTTTTGTCAAGAAATACAGCTTTATATCTACTCACAAGGCAAAGCTAAGGCAAAACCAGCAAGGTGACATGGAGGCTCTCCTTCACCTCTCGTCAACCGTGCAGCCAGTCTGGAAAGAGGACAAAGCTGCTGTAGGGGCAGAAGAGTTTACCTTCCACCTTTCTAGGTTCTTTGGCTGGTCTGATGATCAAATTGACACAAGGCAGAGTAACCAAAGAAAAGCAAACAAAATTACGTACACAGGGGAGCCCCATGAAGTTATGGAGACTCAAAGGCAGCTGGTAGTAGGGGCTTATATAACACCCTGAGCTAAGGAAGGGGTTGGGTCTGGAGATATGAAGACGAGGAGAGCCATTCACAGGAAGGTGGAGGAGAAGTCTGGAAAATAAAGGGTGCCCTGCAATGCAGGTAAGTTCCTTAGGTTAAAAAGTCATGTGCGCTAATAGCTCTCTTCCTGGTTCAGGTGCCCTCTCCACTGTAAATTTAGGAGGTTAAGAGTGAGGTAAAGAGGGGCGCCTCGGTGTCTCAGTCGTTAAGCGTCTGCCTTCGGCTCAGGTCACGATCTCGGGTCCTGGGATGGAGCCCTGCATTGGGCTCCCTGCTCTGCAGGAAGTCTGCTTCTCCCTCTCACACTCCCCCTGCTGTGTTCCTTCTCTTGCTGTGTCTCTCTGTCAAATAAATAAATAAAATCTTTAAAAAAAAAGAGAGAGAGTGAGGTAAAGAGTTTCCCTGAATCTGCTGGGCTTTGATTGCCTTTAGCTCCAAAAGATCCTTTTGCCAAAGAAACGTATTTTGGGGTGACAAAATCTGCTTCCCTGCAGTCCCACCTTTGAAACTTCAAATAAAAAGTTTCATAATCTAGCAGTTTCATTGGTAGCTTGCTCCATAGCTCATGGGGCCAGTCTCGGTCTTGGAAAAGACCAGTGCGGTTCCATAGCTGTGCCTCATTTCAGGAGGTGGGTGATGCAGGTGGACTTGCAAAGTTAGGCCTATTTTGCGTAAGCAAGCAATCAGGTATTTAATAAAGGCATATCTATGGATACAACAGGAAAACAATGGCTAATGATTGGAGCAGACTATAATCCCAGTTTCTGAGTTTGGAGGGCAAGCCAGTCGAGAAGATTTCTAGATGTCAGGCACAAAGCAACTTTAGACAGAGAGAGGGCAGACAGTGGCCATCTGACAGATTTTCTTGGTTTGCAGTTTGAACATCTCTGGTGATCTTTCTGACTGGTTCACATAGCAACAGCCACAAATATTGTCTAAACATGAATTGTTGTGGCAATTTCTCTGAAGTTTAAATTAAGCCATTCACATACAATTTGCAGGGTTTCGAGGAAAGGGACAGCTTTTTTTTTTTTCCTTAGTGGTTCCAAGTCAGAAGAGTGGAAGAAACTGGAGATGTTAATTTGGAGATTTTCAGCAAGACATATGAGGAAACTACAAGAATTCAGGATCCAGTCCAGTTACAGGTACGTAACAAAACCTCAAAGGCAATTAACAGAACTAGAGTCTGGTATGTATAAATGTATATTATAGTTTCTATATTCAACCCCATTTTTACCAATGATAATTAGGGTAAAACTAATTTATTTGCAAAATAAGTCTAATCCTATTAAATTCGGCCTGATTAATTTATATAAATGCAGCAAGAATAGTGATTGACCATATAGACTCTTTTAAGACTGCTTTGTTGGAAGTTTTCATTAGGAACCCCCGACTGGACTCTTAAAAGTCTTTTGACACTAGGAAGATAGGCCAAGGATGTGCCATCAGACGTGGCCTGCAATATCTATAGATTCTGATGAACTCCTCTCTTCTTGTTTCCTGCACCTGCTAGGAAGTGACCTTCCTTATGTGTTGGGAACTCCGAGCAAGGTACCAGGCTGTTTTTCCAAGAGGCTTGTTGGCTCAATAAAGTAAACCTTTGTTCCTTATAGGTGTCTGATTTTGATTTGGGGAAATTTGTCAAAAATATCAAAAGATTTGGACAGTTGCCTAAACAGGATCACCAATCTTTATGAAACAGCACTTAATTATCTGTTTGACCAAAGTGACATAAAAGATTTCAGAGGCAAATACAGAAGGTCACATAGTTATAAGCAAAACTTAGCTCTTTAATTCTAAGAAGACTCAGTTTTCTTAAGTAATCAAAGACTGATAATAAATATAACACAAAGCACAAGAAATTATTTTAATAAATAGATTTATCAAATTTTTGTTTCCTAGGCAGATTATGTACAAGGTAAAGAAAAAAAAATCTTTCAATCTCTTATCAAGATCAGATCAAGAATTCAAGAAAATTTTGTCCTTTTAGCAGATGAAAGTAAATGAATTTTAGTTTTACATATGTACATTACTGACTTTAAAGCTAAATTTTGTAATTTTTCTAATAAATTTATTCAACTTAAGCCAACCTGACCACACAAGCTAAGATCTTTTTTCTCTCTCTTTCTTCTCAACTTCTTATTTAGGTTGTCCATTACTTTCTCCTTTCCTATTTTGAAATAACCAGTTTTACTTTGGGACAAATTCACTTTCTTCTCCCTGAACAAAAATGTATCTTCCTGTTGCATACCTATTCTTACTCCAAAACACAACCCATTTTCCAGGCATAAAGTTGTTTCCCTTATTATGTCTAGTAGCTTTCATCACACACACCGAATAGAATTCTTAATCCATTGAAACCTTAATTTCTAGTGAAAACTAAGAAATAAGCAATTGCGAATTGTATGTTATGTCAGCATTTTTTAGAGTCACGGGGTTTTTTAAAGATATTTCGTAATTTCTAGAAGCATGTGCTCTTTTTTATAGTACAGTCTTTCAGTGTGGCACAAGACATGTTTACTAGCAAATTCAAATTTATCTTTAATTTTGCAAGAGAAAGCCAAAAGAAAGTAGATAAACCTACATTCAGTTTCACTGTTTTGTCTTATTTGGAAATGATCTAGATATTCAATAAATTTTTATCACTTAATTTAGCAAAATTCTAAAGTTCCAAAGTTACCAAAAAGATTTTGGAAGCCATTTTTAAGTACACACTCCATTAAACATAATGGTCGCTAAAAAGTTCAATTATGCAGAGCCTAACTGGCCTGGTCAGTAGAGCATGTGACTCCTGATCTTTGGGTCATGAGTTTGAACCCCATGTTGGTTGTAGAGTTGACTTAAAAAAAAAAAAATCCAATCTTAAAAAATTCACTTAAGGGGCGCCTGGGTGGCTCAGTCGTTAAGTGTCTGCCTTCGACTCAGGTTGTGATCCCGGGGTCCTGGGATCGAGCCCCACATCATGCTCCCTGCTCAGTGGGAAGCCTGCTTCTTTCTCTCCCACTCCCCCTGCTTGTGTTCCCTCTCTCGCTGTCTCTCTTTCTCTCTCTCTGTCAAGTAAATAAATAAAATCTTTAAAAAAAAAAGTTCACTTAAACTCTTATCCCCTTAAATCTATAGAATTTACTTGCTCCTAACAATAATGTTTCGATTACTTATGAAAACTCTGAGACAAAGTCAGCCATCATCCCAAGCTATTTTTCTTGCTAAGAAATTTTATAACAGAGATAACACGAACTTATTTAATTAATTAATAAACACTTTAATTAATTTTAAGTGTTTAATTAATAAACACTGTTAGAATAAAAGTTCTATGTTTGCATTATTTCAAAGCTGATAACCCCGAAGACATACCTATTTTAATTGGACCAACAAACTTAAACTACGTTTAATAGTGAATATTTTCCCTGGTCACGTGAACTTGAAAAGCATTTGGATTAGTTTTTAAACATTTCTGAGAGTTTCAGGAATCTTTAATTCATAAGTTTTCATTTTTAAGCCAATTAAACAGAAGCTCTTTCACAAATCAATATGCTATTACCATTTGAAGGTAGAAAAATATCTCACACCTACAAACATGCATATGCAAACAGTTACCAATATACAGAAAGATACAAAGACCTAGGAGCTTTTGTTTCAAAATTTTAACCATGAGATTGATATGATAATGCAAAACTCACTAGTTTATAAAAGACCATTTGGATCTAAATTTTGTTTTGGTCCCTGGAGTAAGTTAAGTTCATCTGCTCAGATGGCAAAAGCTTTTTACTAATATTCATAGAAAGAACATATAAGATTTTTCATTAGCCCAATTTCCAAATATTTAACTTCTCCCTAAATTTTACATTTCAAAGGGTGGCTCTTAGGTCCTCAAGATAAGGAGTGGGCAAGTAGAAAATCTACATCACAAAGGCACATAGGTAGTATCCAGGTTTTCTCCAATAGAGGTTGTTTTTTTTTTTAAGATTTTATTTATTTATTTGAGAGAGAGAGATAGAGATAGCAACAGAGATAGCTAGAGAGAGCCTGAGCGGGGAGGAGAGGGAGAAGTAGGCTCCCCGCTGAGCAGGGACCCTGGGATCATGACCTGAGCCAAAGGCAGACGCTTAACCGACTGAGCCCCCCAGGCGCCCCTTTCCAATAGAGTTTTGAGGGCAGATTTAGCTATTATCAGAGGCCTAGGATAATTACTATTAAAATTTGTCCTTCTTTTCTTAAGTACAGGACAGTTCTGTTCCCAATGTCCCAATCTTTCACAATTATCTGCACGTTATTTTGAGATGAATAGCGAAGATTTTGTTATTGGTAAGAACAGATGGACTTTGAACTGTTCTCAGAGCTGCATTTCTGGTTTTGTTGAGATTTGAAAGGCAAAGACAGTTGTTTCCAATTCCTCAAAGGATTGAGTTGGACCCTGAATAATATCAAAAGGCTGATGTTCCCATTCAACTACACATTCTTTAATTTCCTTCTTTATATCAGGGAGATTTCTAACTAAGATGTAAATGCAAGGATTTCTATATTCTAGAACTTCAGGGTTTGATGCAGTATGCCTTAAAAACTAATCCGTATGAAGTGTTCAGCAAAGCCTTCAGACGCTCCCCTTCTTTCTGAGTGTACGATTCAACCTTAGGCCAATTCACCTTAGTTGGAGGAGCTTCGGCCGTGGCTTCTATCAGCCCCTGCATATCGGCCTTCAGCTGAGACATTTCCAGGTCATTTGTAGCAGAGCCTGGGAGAAATCCTGGTCATTTGTTTTCTCTGGGGGAGGGGACTCTCCAGTGCACCATTTGGCTTGTCTGATAACTATAATCATTTATTTATTTATTTATTTATTACCGTATAATAAGATTTTTCGTTAGCCCAATTTCCAAATATTTAACTTTTAAGGGTGGGAAGAACATCCCTTAAAAACCAAACTTGGTCCCTATGAGAAAAGTTGTGAATGGCCACTGGTCTTCCTAATTCCTCTCTAAATTTGATAGGATCTTCTGAAAGGGGAGGTAAAAGGGCTTGGTAATTTAGAAGATCTGCTGCTGTCCAGGCTTCCTCATTTCTTTGTGGTAGGTGTCCAGGATATTTTCACAAAGGACGTTGCATAGGAAGTCCCGAAACTGGCAGAGCCTAATTACAGAGCCCTGGAAGGTAGGAGTGGTTGTAAGCAATACAAAGCAAGCTTTACTGTCCATCTCGGGTGTTTCTGCTAAATTCACTTCCTGGCTTTTAGTGTTTACATGACTAACCCATATACCCTAGGCCTGGAGATCAGACAGAGTGCTTCCTGTAAATCTTATAAAGAGAAGGAAGTCAAAACAGGTGTAGGGGCCAAGGGCAAGCTGCCCCAAGATGGGCTACTTTGGCATGAATATTATTTTGAGCTAAAAGCAATTAAAACCAGCAGATTCAGGGAAAGCTCTTTGCCTCCCTCCCCAACTGCCTGCTTGTACTAGGAAGAGAGCTACTAATAGACATTCTTCTTTACTTAAGAAACGTATCTACATAATAGGGCACTCTTTGCTTTCCAAACATCTTTCATCTTTCTGCTAATGGTCTTCCTTCCATTTGTGTCCTCAGACCCCTACCCCATTCCTTAGCTCATATAAGCACCATGTTACTCCACTGCCTTTGGAATTTCCATCTGTGTGGATTCCCTACATGTATGTTATTAAATTTGTTTTTCTCCCGTTAATCTGTCTCATATCAATTTGATTCTTAGTCCAGCTAGAAGGACCTTGAATGGCAGAGGAAATTCTTCCTTCCCAGCACAGGCAACTGGGTATTTAAGGGATTTTCTGGGGAAGTTGGAAGAGTTTGTGATCTAAGGAAATTTCCTAAAATGATGGGGTTGGATTTTGAGGGTGTGGTAGACTAGGGGCCCAGAGATCCGTAAGATCTTCTGGAGGGTCAGGGACAGGGAGTTGGGGATAAAAGGGTTTATAAGAGGGTGGAGGAGGGGAATTTACATTAGATCGTGGACTTTAATTTTTGTTCTATGTCCAATTTTTGTTCTCTTATTAAGAGAGTGCCTAAGGCTACCTTTATATCTACTTTTCCAACTTGAGTTTTTCCATAGGTATTAATAAGACTACTGTTTGAAATGAGAGCTCTCAAAAAAAAGGAACAAAACAAAACTGTTTCTTTTAAATATAGCCAATTTAGGGGCGCCTGGGTGGCTCAGTCGTTAAGCATCTGCCTTCAGCTCAGGTCATGATCCCGGGGTCCTGGGATCGAATCCCGCATAGGGCTCCCTGCTCAGCGGGAAGCCTGCTTCTCCCTCTCCCACTCCCCCTGCTTGTGTTCCCTCTCTCGCTGTGTCTCTCTCTGTCAAAATAAATAAATAAAATCTTTAAAAATAAATAAATAAATAAATAAATAAATAAATAAATAAATAAATATAGCCAGGTAAAAAAATATATCCATCATTAGGCCACTGATGAGCAGGATCTTATATTACTCTTAATAGCAACTCAAACCAATAAGCCTTTTTACAGCTTAATCATGGATGCAAGAGCACCCCATATGACAGTGCGAAAGACACAAGCCTTATAATCCAAAAAGTTTACTCCCCAGGAGAACCAGAAGAAAGAGCTAGACCCCTATCTAGCTGCAAATGGAGGGCAACCACATTTCTGTCCAATCAAATTTAATAACACAGAAGAAAATAACTCTGAAAAGGGATCTTCAGAAAACAAGAATACTCACGTCAAATTTTCACCCAAGTCACTATACCCAAGGGACCAGTTCACCCACATATTTTCTCCTGATAACCTAAGTTTAGAAAAAGAAAAGGACACTCTCCACTCTTGCTTTCATCAAACCCTGCAGGCAGAGATGGGGGGAGGGGACAGGAATCGCGCAGTAAGACTTCTGACCTTCTGCTGGCTTTTGACAGAGGTTCCTGGATGTCTCAGCTACAACAGCTCAGAGTGAGCAGTGTCTGGCCACTGAATGTCCCATTTTGGTCACCAACTGCAGGGGCAGAAGAATTTTCCTTTCACTCTTCGGGATTCTTTGGCTGGTCTAATAATCAAATCGACACAAGGCAGAGTAACCAGAGAAAACCAAAATTATGCATGGAGGGGAGCCTCATAAAGATATGGAGACTCAAAAGGCAGCTGCGTAATAGAGGCTTACATAACACCCTGAGCTAAGGAAAGGATTGGGGGTCTAGGGGTGCAAGGGGGAGGAAGTCAATTCACAAGAAGGTGGAGGAGAGGTTTGGAAGATAAAGGTTGCCCTGTTACACAGATAAGTTTCTTAGGTAAAAATTTATGTGTGCTAGTAACTCTCTTCCTGGTACAGGCCCCTTTCCAATGTACATTTAGTCAGTTGAGGGTGAAGTGAAGAGCTTTTCATGAATCTGCTGGGTTTTCATTGCCTGTAGCTCAGAATAATCCTTTTGCCAAAGAAAAATATTTTGGGGTGGCAAAATCTGCTTCCCTTCATTGCTGAATCCTAGATCTGTGATCAATTGTTTTGTTTAAACCAAATTATATCCTAGAGGATATAATTTTCACACCTTGAATTCATATTCAAAGCATTTTTCTGCTTCTTATAGTACAAGGGAAGGAATGAAAGCAACACAGGAAGCCAGATTTGAGAGGGGAGATCGACACCTCGGTAATCAGAAGGCTTTGTTCCCTAAAGCCCAGTTAAATAGTGTTGAGCTATCACTCAGTGCTAACAGAAACAGTTTTCTCTTGCATTGCTCTAAAACAAACTACTAAATAATGTTAGGATATCTTTGAGGCAATAATGTATAATCACTCACAGTTCTTTTGAAGGGAATGCAGTTAAGATAAAAAAGCCCAAAGGCAGAGAGCTTTTAACTACCAGCCATTTGGCAATATTACTTTCCACACTCCCTCCTGCCCTACTCTCCACCCTCATAACCCTTAGTGTAAATCTTCGTTCGGGATTAAGTGTTGGAGAGAGAGATTGTGAAATCACTTAAAAAAAGTTCTCATTGTTCTTCATTTGTTCTGTTTTAAAATTTCAGTATGGTAGAGAGTGTGCTGAAATTTGAATGACTAGGTCGCATAACCACCTGTTGTGGAAGAGGATTTCAATCCATCAGTTAGAGAACTTCAGTTTCCTCCATAGCAGTGGTTTTGACCCCTAGGGCAGATAAAGATCAGATAAGACAGAAAGCTACCAATTGAGATAGAGATTGAGAGAGAGAGAGAGAGAGAGGCAGGCAAGTGATTTCTCTTGGGGGCAGTACTACTCCTATCTCTTCTGCCTATTTTGCAGGCATAGAGAAGAGAGGGAGCTGGGAACAGAGTCTCCAATGGATAGATGGGGAATCACAGTGTTGTCTTGAGAGACGTTGGCCAAGAACGGAATCGCACAGGATTGGCAGGCATTGTTCAAGCCAGTGTGGACAATCCTTTGAATTCCCTCAGATGGAAGTGTCCATGGAGCAATTCTCATCTGGAGTGGCCTACTGAAAGCTTTTCTTTATTCAGTTTTCATGTAGCCCAGCTTCTTTCAGATATTAATAGCCAGGAGATCTGTCTAAAGGTCAAGGTCTAGGTGCTATGTTTCCTCCCCAGGTGGGGGTCCTGTCTCGACCTGGTTCATATGGTAACTCTCCTAGCTTCTCTGTGCTCCAAGTGACAGATTGCTCTTTCTTAATTCTTAGCATCATTTCCTTTTATTTTACTTCTGAAAGTACACTTCAAATATAGACCTTTTAAAAAACAAATGCCCTCTGTGTGCTTCTTAGGGGATTTGCAGAGGTATGCTTATATCTTTATGCATATATATCAAGTTTACCTATTTACTTATCATTTGTCAATCTATCATCTATCTCAATTATTTTATAAAGGGAGCTATAACACATTTGGGACCAGCTCTGACAGATGGTCAGTTAATCAAAAAAGTGGCCAAGGTAGGAATACATGAAAAATGAAACATATATACTTTATTTATTTTTTTAACATTTTATTTTATATTCATTTTTTTAAAAGATTTTATTTACTTATTTGAGAGAGAAAGAATGAGACAGAGAGAGCACATGAGAGGGGGAGGGTCAGAGGGAGAAGCAGACTCCCTACTGAGCAGAGACCCCGATGCGGGACTCGATCCCGGGACTCCAGGATCATGACCTGGGCCGAAGGCAGACACTTAACCAACTGAGCCACCCAGGCACCCCGGAACATACATACTCTAGCAACCTTTTTATGAAGGGATGGGTCATTTCCACCAGTTGGGAAATTCTGCATGGTTTTTCTTGCACATACTCATAATGCATGGTCTAGAGTTTCTAGTTTTTGTTTCTTCCCAGTAAGAGTTTATAGACAATTGAGAAGCAATGAGCAAGTAGAATCATTCCCAGTAAGTGACTTTCAAATGTTGGTGCCTGAACCACTTGGAGGACTAGCTAAAACACAGATTGCTGAGCCCCATCCTAAGTGTTTTGGCTTCAGTAGGTCCGGGATGCGGTCTGAAAATGTGTGTTTCTACCCAGTTTCCAGGTGCTGCTGATGCTGCTGGTCAAGGCATGCCTCTTTCAGAACCACCGTTGTATATTTTCATCATACATTATAGAAACTATGTCATATTTTATAGAGAGAAGAAGTAATGTCGATAAGTAGGAGAGTGGGGTAATAGAGAGTAGGTTGACAGTGAATATAAATATATACATATTTTATATACTTGGATATACAGTAGTCCATATTCACATGCATTTTTTTCCCCTAGAGCATTCCTACATTGACATACAATGTGGATAATGTGCTATGAATACTTGACTTTACAAGAGGAGGAAGGAAGTCCTTTAGGAAATGAGATTGTTCCTTAAAACCCTTCCCCTCCACCCTGAACAAGTTAAGTTCTCAGCGCTTCTTTACTTCTGTGTAATTTGGGCATGATTGCAAATGCATTATAGGGTTTTCTCCTGAAGACAAAAAGCAATGCCACATGGTAGTTTTTTTTCCTGGTAAGTAGGGGAGGAAGTGGGGGAAACCCATAAGTATGTATTAGGGAACAACTTTATTGAGGTCTCCTTTTTCATGTTTTAAAAACAAATACACATTTTTTCCTTTTTCATCGATTATAGATGTGTTTGCTTTAATACAAAAATATTTCAGACAATTTGACATTAACCATGCTTATCTTTTGATCTCTGCTATGAAGAACAAGTACTGTAGTTTGAGAAACTTAGGAAAATGCTTTGTAAGCAGGAAGGCATCACATACAGTTTTTTTTATTAATAGGTATTGGGGTTTCGGGGGGGAAACCTGTGGGACATGCATTAGCAGATCCACTGACTTGGGTATCTCATTTACAGATTTCTTAGGCTGAAGTTTGGGTTTTAAACAATCAGACATATGATAAGATTTTTTTTGTTTAGATATTGTCTATAATCTTTTTTTTAAGATTTTATTTGTTTGAGAGAGAGAATGAGATAGAGAGAGCATGAGAGGGGGGAGGGTCAGAGGGAGAAGCAGACTCCCTGCTGAGCAGGGAGCCCGATGTGGGACTCGATCCCAGGACTCCAGGATCATGACCTGAGCCGAAGGCAGTCGCTTAACCAACTGAGCCACCCAGGCATCTGATATTATCTATAATCTTAAAATTTTACTTATAAATTGAGTTTTGGAGATGTACAAAGGTCAAAACCATTTTGAGAATGTAATTGACCCATGGATTTCTCTCTCTCTATCTCTCTTTTTTTTAAAGTAAGCTCTGCACCTAACATGGGGCTTGAGTTCATGACCCTGAGATCAAGAGTCACATGCTCTACCAACTGAGCCAGCCAGGCACCCCTTATTTATCTTTCTCTCTCTTTTTAAGCATTTTATTTATTTATTTATTTATTTGAGAGAGAGAGAGAGAGAGAGAGTGAGTGAGCACGAGAAGGGGGAGGAGCAGAGGGAGAAGGAGAGGAGGGGGAAAGAATCTCAAGCAGACTCCTGGCTGAGCGTGGAGCCCAACACAGTGCTCAATCTCAGGGCCATGACCTGAGCTGAAACCAAGAGTCAAACGCTTAACCAACTAAGCCACCCAGTTGCCCCCCCCCATTTATCTCTTAATAAAGTAACAAATTAGGGGATAGTGAATGAATATAACAGCTAATGATTTCTGTTACATCATTACACAACCTTTAGCATAATAAAAATTTTAAATGTGTATCTAATGTTCACAGAAAAGTACTGTTTTAATGTCATTTCTAACTAAAACAACCTGAAAACATATATTCCAATTTATGCATGATCCATTTAATCATTATTTCTTGAAGACCTCCTCTGCTAACACTGAGCTAGTCTCCATGAGGGAGGGAGAGATAAGTAAGACACAATCCTTGATCCTTGAGAATCTAATGAATTTTTCCATTCCAGCAATTGACCAGAGAGCTGTTGGACTTTTTCCCCTAAGAGATAACAATTTACTTAGAGCTAATAATCTTAACAGTATGGCTAAAATAGCTGGCTGGGAAACTGTGGAGTCAGACAGAGGTCCCTAGAAATATGATGGTGGGAAGGTTGCTTAAATCTTTCTACTTGTCAGTTTTTCAGTCTGTAAAATGGGGATAATTTCCTGTGCATGGTCTTGTGGGGATGAAACCATATATTTTAAAAACATGAAAAACAGTGACTGGCCCTTAGACCTTCCATGTCTGCTTCTTCCTACTTGTTCACTGACTAGCTTGAGTTTGTGAGTTGGTCTGATGCAGGACTTTTGGACGCGAGAAGCTAGCTGCCTTGTTACAGGCCCAGATCATGAAGACCGGGGCCTCAGTGAGTTGTGAAAGAAGAATCTCCCGTGGTTGCTGTTGTCCAAAGAGGGCAATAGCATCATCCCCATTTATGGTGTCAAGTGATGCCCTGTCCATCAGCAAAAGCCAAAAAGGGAAGAAAAAGTTTGTCTGTAATTGAATAGAACTTGAAGTTAACTTTATGAGTCAACTGGGGGCATACCACAGTTTTACACTGGAGATGGAAAACCAAAGTAAGCTTTTTTTTTTCTCAGTTTTTACTGTGGGTATTAAAAATGTTTCTGTGTAAGAGAAACAAGAGGACTAAGCCCCATTCCTTTCCTCTTTTAATTTTTGAAAGACTCCAAAAGTAGATGGGTGATAGGTATGTACTTTAGGAAGAGTTCACATATAACTTCTGGGGAAATAAATGTCAAACTGGGAGTACCAATACTGTATTTAAAGACATGTCCATTATGCGTTGATCCCTGAAGACTTTATTCTTAATGTCAAGTCTTCAGGATTGCATAGCCAAATCAAAGTTTCAACCATAGATATGGTGCAAAAAGGTAACAGCTCACCATCTATTTTGATTGTCTTTATAGTTTTTTGTTTTTTTCTTAACTCTTCAGAGATAAGTTAGAAGCTTTAGGTGTACCTGTATGCTTTTTTTCTTCGATATGTAGAGAGTAATGGGGTTCAGAACACTCTATGCTGAAATACGACAACTTACATGTTGATTACATTAAACCAGAGGAATTTGAGAAACAGCAGGTATAGGAAGGACTCTGACCTCCCCCTTCTTCCCTGAAGCAGGTGGTAAGACCCTAATGTGAGAGGAGCCCTCACCCATTATCTGGAGCAAAAGAGCAACTATCTCTGAAGATGGAAGCCCCCCAAGAGGAATCTGAAAAAACAGACCTTGCTAAGTTTCCCCCAGCTTACTACCCTTAGCTCAGACCCTTTTGTCTTGTCATATTTTTCCATGAGTTTCCACTCTTCATCAAACCTCGTATAAGAACACATAGACTTAGCTATTTCTTTGGGTCTTCATTTCCTTACAAAACCTATGTCGTGTGAATATTACACTGAATAAATTTATATGTTTTTCTCCTGTTACTCTGTATTTGCCAGTTGACCTTTCAGGGCCAGTGAGGGACCCTAAGAGGGTTGAGGAAAAGTTTATTCCTCCTCTCCAGTAGGTACGTAAAAGTGTGTCTAACAATTTGTGTATTAATTCAACACTTGCTCATTTATGTTATTGGCACCAAAAATCCCAAGAAGAAACCATTAAAAATTTACTAACATCTAAAAGTAGAGTAAGTGCCCTGGTGCGCATTGTTCATATATTCCTTTCACTTCATCTCTTCCAAATTTTGAAAGCCTGATGTGCCTAAGAGCAATGGATTTTGACTTACAGCAATTCACACCCAAAGTCCTTTGTCAAGAGTATCCCACATTATTATTTGTGGACCTAAAAGCAGGCACATCACAAATTATATTTCTCAGTCAGTCTCCCCTCTTGTGCCCTGGTATATAAAATCTTTCTTCCCCCCTCTTCCCTTTTTCCCAACTGCCTGACCTTTGACTGTGGGACTCAGACACAATTCCTGTTCTAAGTCCTTTTTAATCAAACATACAGGATTGGATGTTCTAGGAATCTGATTATACTATACAGAATAGAAACAAATTATTTATCAGTAATTAAGTATGGTATTTACCCCTCTCCCCCCACCTTTTTTCTAAAAAGTTTGTTATCAAGGTCTTGATGCGAATATAACATTAAATTACCCTTATGGAAAAATCACATTTGGTTTACCCATTTTTCTCTCTAAGAACGTAATTTACCAATCTACCTTTAGTTAAGAGCTACCCATGTTGGCTGATAATTAACACATTTCTGTTATTTATCGGCAACCAGTATTCAAATGTGGATCTGAAAAAAGATCGCAATATTCTTTTCATGATAATCTGAAATCCTGTAGGTGATGTAGTAAAGCTGATTATTTGCAAATAAAGAGAAGTTACTTGCCAGATTTAGAGTTTCTCATGTAAGAAATTAACACAGATATCCCAGAATGGATCTCCATATTGATTCTGGCATAAAATTTTTCTTTCATAGCATTGAACCCTACATGTGGATACACATCAATAATGAATCATTAAAGTCTAAGGTAAAAACTCAACCCCAGAACACTCATTCTATCAGTCAACTTTCTTCCATCTTTTGCTTTTTGGCAAGAAGCATTTTGACAAGCTTTCTAGAAGCAGCAATGTCCTCACATTGGACAAAAACAAGTCATTCTGCTCTGGAGAAGTACCATTAGATTTTTGTCAAATGCAAAACTCACTCCATCATCCCCCAAATGAAACGACAGTGTATCTGGTTCTTTAGTTTTTCTTACACAGAAAAAAAAAAAAATAAGAGTGTACACACATACAGCAAGCACATCAAAAAAATAGTCTGTCATGGATTTCATGACAAGGAATGACTGAATCTCAAAAGCAATTTCTTTTCTTTTCTTCTTCTTCTTCTCTTTTTTTTTTTAGATTTATTTAGATTAGGGAGAGAAAGAGACAGAGCATGAGCCAGAGGAGCAGAGGGAGGGGGAAAAGAGAAGTCCAGGCAGACTCCAGGCCGAGTGTGGAGCCCGACATGGGGCTCCATCTCATGATCCTGAGATTATGATCTGAGCGGAAACCAAGAGTTGGTTGCTTAACTGACCGTGCCACCCTGGCACCAAAATCTCAGAAGCGATTTCTAAGATTTGGGTAGAGGGCCTACACAAATAATAGTGGTCAAAATTCTTCAAATATAAGATTTACTCTGCATTACTGAAGCCTGCTCAGATTCAGTTGAAATTGTTCCCACACCATCAGAAAAGGAAGTACTTATGCAAAAATGGAAATTTCTTATTTGTTTTTTCCACCTGGAACTGAAATTGTTCACAGGTCACAGCTAAAAGAGAAGAAAACGTGCAGATGGATTCCCTTTTTTTTTATTTTCTCAGCTGGGCATTGCACATGTCAGTGGAACGTATCTGTACAAACAGCACACTTTTACGTTCAGGAAGTGACATGGCAGAACGAGCTTTTGTAAAACAGTACTCCATTTTCTGTGGTTTGGGGTAAAGCCAAGGCAAAATTTAGATTTCTTCTATTTCATAAATGAACTCTATAATAAACAAAACTAAGTCTGTAAAGTGGATGCACAATACAGCCATTGTGTGGGATTCAACATGACTGCAAAATATCACATTTGACAAAATTAATGCCACTGAAAATACTTGCCGCCAGAAGCTCTTATAATTACAAGGAAAGGCAATTGGTAATGAATTCTTTTAACTCTGAATTTCAAATCTTGGGACTGAATGTTGCCCATTATTGGAGTTCAAAGGCAACTATCTCTAGAATTGTTCTTTTAATGCCTGTTGGATGGTTTTAGTTGTTCTTTTCTTGTAGGCGCACAATTGTTGTCTTGATCTTTGTGATAAAAAGCTTTGCTGGATCTTTGTAGTGAACCCAGTTGGCTTGGTAACATGCCTGTAGTCAGAATTCCAAAGTGGGGAAACAAAGGCTCAGAAATTATAGGCTGAGAACTGTTTGTTCAGGACTGTGGGAATCTTACCCTGGCCTGTGGGACCAATGGACTCTCTTCATTAGATCCACATTCACCCATAAACTCCCCGATTCCTTGCCCCTTTGTCTTTTCCCAAACTAGGGCTTTAACCACAATAAAAACAAATGTGACAACTTCTTTTATAAATCAATTCCTACCCAAATTCCCAGTGTGCTAGAATTCCTCCCCTTCATGTCATAATTCCAAAAGGATGACATTACTTATTCAATGTTACATTCATTTCCATAATGAGGATGTGTCAAGGGGCAAGACATTACTTAAGAGGGGGGAGGGCTGCATTTAGGCCTGTTTGAATGGTGATGAGTTGGCTTTCTCCCTGTCCAGATAGGGTCCTTTTTCCCAAGTTAATTAAATAAGCGAATATAGTCCAGCATGATGATTTTAGACTGCTGAGTCTAAAAATTCAGTCCAAACTGAAGTATAATCCAGTGCAATTCATTTCACCAAAGAACACCATAAAATGGAAAGAGAAAACAGAGCAATTTCACTTTTTTTTTTTTTTTATGGGGTGTAAAGGTATTCTTCAACCAACTGACACTATGTCATCTGATTAAACAATTGTGACTTGGAAATGCCGGGAATTTTCCTTTGTGTGCCTACATAATGCAAGTTGAATTCAGCAGTGTTCATATAAATACTTTAATTACACTGAAGCTTTATCAGCAGGGAGTCATGGGAAGTATGTGAAACACTGGATAAACATTTTAAAAAGCAAGAACCATTCAAGGTTCACAAAAGGACAGTCATAACAAAAGCAACCACCACAACAAACTAGGGAAGCCGGTAGCTCAGTACTTTTTCTGAGCCTAGGATCCAAATGTTTTTCTTCTCTTTTTATTTCCCACCATTGTTTTGGGTAAAACACCTTTAAAAAGACCCAAGGAAGATGAAGCCTGACAAGACCGACAAAACTGAAGGAACTGAAGGATTCTAAGTAGTGTCTTGTGAGAAGTCAAAAGAAGCCTGAATAATAGTCATTTAGAGAAATTGAATTCGCAGCGTGTTTAGGCTTGGATGTTAGGTCCGAAAACCGAGGCAAGGATAAACATAAATTCCTTTTAGGAAAGCTTTAATAAATGTGTTTAAACTGGATAGGATGCCTTCCCGATGTGACATCGCATCCGGACCCATAGCCATGGGTCACTCTGCTTTCTACGTGGTCCTCGCTGCCTTCCAAGTTTCCTTCTGAAATTTGTAGCCCCTGAGCATAATGGAATGAAAATTTAATGTGGTGTTAGCTCCAGTGTTACAACTTATAGCCATTAATTATTGACCGCGCAATTCACAGCTTCATACAAGGAGGAAAATAAATAATGAGAAAGAAATCACGCCACTTACTTTCAGTGGAACTTCAAGTGTACTTTTCATTTTTTTGCTCTGAGTGTCTTGGAGCTCAGAAGCCAATCTAAATTTCATCACTGCAAAGATGATGAATTATCACTGACATATTTCCCTTTCCCTTTCCTTGGTCTTGTTTTCTGATCTTTTCCTTTGTCTCTTTCTTCTTCTTCTATTTTTTTTTTTTTACCACCATTTCATGATACATAGATTTGTTAAATGCTGCTTTACTTTCTGAAAATAGAAATCTGATAACTATAGACACCAATATAGTAAAGGAACACACATTATATGAAGAAATGTTTAAACACACTTTTCAAGCAACGTCCACGTGGAAGACAGGCAGTGAGGTGAGAAAAGTGTAGGAGAACTGAGAATGTTGTGGATTCTGGGTAATTTTGGGCCTGAATTTATCCCATCTGTTTGTTTTGTTTTTGATCAGATGATCTTTGAGCACCAACATTCTGTGACTCAATAAAATGAGTAGCTCTCAATAAACGAACAAAACTTTGTTTTCAGATTCTCTCTTTGAGCATGTGAATTAAAAAAAAAAAAAAATAGGTGCAGACTGTGGCTTAACTCATGGGTCCCCGTACCGGCTGATCATCAAAATCCTTGTCAACTAGTAAAGCACAGCTCCCATGTGTTGATGCAGAACATTTTGCATTGTGGTCTGGGAATTGTGTTTTAAAAAAAAAGAAAATTTAACAAAAATCCCCCAGAAGAATCAGATGAATGGCCAACATGATCCAATTGGATTCCCCCAGTTTGGGGTTTTATTGTCATTGCTACGAGGAAATGTTCTCCATTTGGAACCATTTAAACCAGAGACACGGAGCCTATGTTTTCCATAACTGTATGCTGTCACAGGTACTTGATAAAAATTTATGACCCCTGGTATAAGCAAATTCTCATTTGATACAGAACTGCACAAGCAAACCTCTTATTTTTATGTCTTCTACTCAGTAATTTTTTTCATTTCCCCTGTTCCATATGTAAAAAACACTTATTCTCAGGTTTATCTCCCAGCACACAAAAATCTCAGAAACTTTTTCTCCCTGTCAGCTTAAAAAAAGTGGTTCCAACTTTTCCATAGGTTCTATAAACTAGTGATATTCTTTCCATTTTCTCCTTTTCTGCCGAACTCAGTCAAAGTAAGTTTCTCTTGTGTGCGAACAAGGCCCCCGTACAGGCTCAGTAAGAGAACGTCACAAACAACAGGTGGTCTTTCTACATGCCTCACAGGAGATGATAAACCCATCTTCTGGGAATACTTGTGTGTCTTGACAAGTTTGTGTCTGAATGAGGAAAAGTTTCTGAAGAATAAAAAAATGGCCCGGGTGCGTGTTTTGCAAAGTTATTTCCTATTCTTGCTGGTGGAACAGAAATCCTCTGCTGGCTTCCCTGCTGTCTCCACAGCAACAGCTCTGTTTCAAGCCACCAGAATCTCTCCACAGACTCGGAGGGCTTTCCTAACTGATCTCCAGTAAATCCTGGCCCCATCTCCCACAGCAGATAATAGAAAATGTATATTGTATCATTCCACTCCCACACTCAAAAGCTTTGTGAGGGAAGAAAAATCTCGCCCCCCCCATCCGTCTTAGGTTCTCCTGCAGGGGCCCCGTAAATCAGATTAGCTAAAGACAGATCAACAAGAGACAAACAAGCACGTTTATTAACATGTGAATCACGCATGTACACATGGGTGTGCTCAGGGATGAGTAACTCAAAGGCATGGTTAGAACTTGGGTTTACACACCCCCTTAGGCTAAACAAAGGGAACCGGGTTTTGGGCTTCTGGGATGGGCGAGGCAAGTTATGGGAAGGGGACGCTGAAAAGGATGGCCAACAAGTTGCTTAGGAAGGTTTGTTATGCAAATTTAAGTCCGTTGATAAGTGCTGTTAAGAGTTTTCCTCTTCACGGTAAGAGAGAGAATTATCATTATGACGGGAAATTTGCTTTAAAGATGTAAGTTTCCACAGGAAATCTCAGTGCTCTGCTTTTAGAACTTTCCCTGGGTCGGCCGGTTCTCAGTGGACTTAAACTCAAAATAACCCATTTGCCAAAAAAGCATATTTGGGGGTAGGGTATTTTGGTAGCCTACCCCATACCCTCCACTTGTTTCCTGTAACACTTAAAAGTTCACAGTCTGGGAAAAAAAAGTGCACAGTATGTACCGTGGTCTATAAAACATTCCATCACCTAGTCTGCTACTTCTCTTGCTCTTTCCTTTCTTCTGTCCTCATGCTCACTGTTCCATCACACCGACCTCCCTGGTGGTCCTTTAGACACTAAACCGGCTGCTCTCAGACTTTTGCATTTGCTTTTCCCTCTACCTAGACAGCTCTTCATCTAGTGATTTGTGTAACTTTGACCCTTACTTCCTTCAGGTCTCTGCTGAAGTAACTCCATAGTAGTGAAATCTTTTCCTAAACACCCTCTTTAAAATAGTCACTCAGCCCCACTCTCTCTACTCTGTTTTGCTTTATGTTCCTCCACAGCACTAAACATCATGTGACATATATATTAATAACTTGCTGTGTACTTACTCATTTTCTATCTTTCCCCATTAGAATATAAGTCAAAGGTATTTCTGTTTTGTTAACTGCATTATCCTCAGGGTAGGTAAGAAATAATACTTGTTGAATGAATAATGAATCCTAAGTACAGCAGAAGTCTAATCAAGGGTGTTCATTCATTCATTTGTTGAATCAGGAGATTCAACAAATCTGTAAAAAAGAAATGTAAAACTTTAGAATAAGCAAAAGAAATGACTCGATATCCTTTCCATGAAATGTGGAGCCTTTATAGCTTATGCACTTTTTTTTTTACAACTCCATAAAGCAGAAAGTAACTTGTAGAAAATGGATGGTCATGCAAATAGTTCTTAGCTACAGACATGCAAATCAATTTGCAACTGCAAGTTTCAACTTGGCTGTCCCAGTGTGGAAGAAGCCAGTTTTGTATGTATTTGCAGATCCATTTCAATATTCCTAGTCTATCTGTGTGTCTGTTCTTTGGATTCTTTGACAAGTGTTCATTTTATATTTATATGAGAGTCATGATTTTCCTTCTTTCTGTGATTTGTCTTTTAACAAATTTGGAAATATGCCTTACGTGTTTTTTTTTTCTTTTTCTTTTTCTTTTTGGCCAACACATATCTTTGGTGTGATCCTTTTTTAAAGCCAGCCACTTTATGTCCTTGAGTTTGTTTGCTCATCTGTAATGACTAAGTGCAGTAATATCTGGCAAGTCAAAGTTATCCCAGAAAGAAGACATGGAAGAAACAGATGGAAAGGCCAGGGCAAATAAAAATATGGGAGGTTAGTGGACGTAAAACTACTGAAAATAAGGGAAGACATTGCCTTAAAAGCAGGCGTTCATTTGTTGATTAGGAGGACCTAGCTACCTTCTTAAGAGGCATCTCAGTTTTCACAAGAGGCCCAGAGGTTTGATGCTGAATGAGAAGTCTCAAGGAAAATCTTCAGCAATAGGGGCACTTTTTTATGATTGCGAGAATTGATTCAACCACGGGAATCAGTTAAAGATAGAATCACATCTCGAGAAAATAAAATATAAAAGTAAAAAAAAAAATGGCCAAAGAAACAGTATTCTGTAGGGCAAACGGTTTTCGGTTTGGTGAGTGATGAGAAGCAGACGGATACTGTTTTATGCTATGTGCGCTAAAGCTGATGGGGGCAGGTGTGGGTGTGTCTGTTCATTAGAATACTGGGGGCACAGTCCAATGAGGCGTCCCACTTTGTCGAGTATTCCCTCTCCGAGATCTGGCATCACCAATGCCTTCACACGGCTGGAATTCATGCAGCTATTGAGGAAATATTAAGAACTCAGAACGCCAAGGGCGAAGAGGATAAGCCCTAAATCTGAGGAATCAACCCAGTTCCTTGACACTGACCACAGTGATCACTGGTGCTAAATAGATGGAGCCAACACCACCAGCCATGAAGGACAGACGCCAAGAGAAGTCCCAAGGGAAGAGCGCAACCCCCAAGGACTGGTGGCCACAGCAGGGACAATAGATCATAGACAGACAATAGATCCATAATGGCCCTTTGCTCTTCTATTCATTCTCCCCGTAGGTATTTTTTGTTCCTCTCTGGTGTGAAGGAACTGGCTAACATGGGACTCTGGGGGTGGGAACAGATTCTTCCCTTGTTGCTTTGAAAAAAATTTTGCTGCTGGTGTAGATGTCATTTCTATGAAGACATCCAGTTGATGAAAGAATCAAGAGGCCAGATAAAATAATTTAAGTATAATTGGCAACCAGGTTCGTATAGCCTGGAAAAAGGGGAAGATGTTTTGTTAATGAAGAACTAGATCAATGTCTTTGGCAGAAACATATGGCACATTTTCTCAGTATGTTTCTTGACAGAGCCCTTTCGTCTGTAGATTTCTGAGGCTTAAGTTACAAATTCAAGGATTATGTTAAGACCAGGCTTGGTGTTAAAAATGCTCTATCTGAATAACAAATCATTTTCCACATTGTTATTGTAAGTTTTATTTGCTTGAGGGAGGCCATATGAGCCATAGGATTGTGATATGTGCTGATTCCAAGGGCCTGGACTAAAGAAGGTGGAGAGAGAGAGACTTGAAATGGGTCCGGGTTTATTAGTTATAGTATCAGATTGCTCTTTATCTTGAAACTTATAAATACACATTCAAGGATAAATCCTGTACTAATAAGTTGTTTAGGTCCACATCAGTTGGGTGTTTGGGAATTCCTTCTATATATGCACACTGCATAGTTCATCTATTATGTAATCCTTCAGACAGAACCTCTTAAACCGTGCCAGGACTTAGCTTTGTGCTATTCATGTCTAGTTTAGTCCCAGATGATAATTCTACCTCCTCCTCCGCTAGATGGTTTAGAAAATGTTAATAGGTCCAAGCATGACAGAGACGATGAACCAAGTTTCACACTGAGAAAGAAATAGAAAGCAAATAAAAATCCACCATGCGAAATACTCTCGAGAGGGTCACCTTTCTGATCCAGCTACAGCTCCCAGAAAATACCTACATCAAAGGCAAATTTGTTTACGACTATGGTCCACTGCTTATCTGCACAATTTATTAGTCACATAAAATATTCTGTAATTTCGTACTACAGTGGATTTGACAGATTTGTCCACATATCTTACATAATACTTGGACAGGCTCTGTCTATTTAAATTTAAATCTACATATATTATTTGCCAAGTTTCTGGGTTGGGTATATAGAGGGCATTTTATCTATAGACAGAGAAACTTAACCTCCACTAAGGATCACATTTCTAGGAAATGTGTTCTTTCCATATTTTCTGTGAGTAACCAGGAAAAAAAAGTATCAGTACTTTAATTTAGACACATACCAAGGTTCCTCTTTTGCTCTCACAAGTGCAGTGTAGATGAATCTCTTCTTCTTTCTTTTGTACGAATGCATATATTTCTACAGAGAATTCCCTCAGCTAATTCATGACACTTGACATTAATCACATACACAGATCAACAAAGACTTTGCTTTCATATAGAAACTAATTTAGAACATATTTCTAAATTACTGCTTGTTATTGCAGTCAATTTAATTAGCTAGCTAATGACAATATCTGTTCATAAGCAAAATAGTAAAAAATACCAAATCTAGTAATTAGGCCATATAATTCCTTAACAACTCAATTTTATAATGGAAAAATACAATGCTTTTAGTCAATTTTCTCCAAAAATTCCTCTATATTCAAAATCAGGGATTCCACAGCGTATTCTTCTGACATTTAAAGCTCAAGATGGAGAGGTTGGGTTAGAAAGTGAGGGTCCCTCCTGGATCGTATGTGAAATTGCCTGTAAGTCACGTTACATCCCAAATCCATTTCCCCTCCAGCCATTCTGAGGGTATAATATTTACTCTTTGTCACTAATGTTCTTTTCTGCACGAGACACCAATATGAATTGTAACACAATGAGACGATTTATCTTTGTTGGGCAATTTTAACAATTTCATAATTACAGAAGACTACGGAAAATCATGTTTCCCCCTTTATCAACTCAGACACTCAGCGGCATTTCAAGGCTAAGACCAAAAAAAAAAAAAGAAAGAAAGAAAGAAAAAAGAAGGTGGTGGTGGTGGTGGTGGTGGGGAGATGAGAATCTCTGTGTTTTTGTTTTAAGAATATCATATTAACGAAAATCTATAAGCCAAACATAGACAGTGTCACAAATGCAAACTGGCATGTGGCATAACAGGGGGCTATGCAAAAATCGAGCCGGAAAAGCCCTAAAATAGGCTAATTTCATTTCTCCCAGCTGCCTGCCTTTCAATTCTTTATCTCTAGCTATCGGGTTTGAATAAATTTCATCTCCCATACTACAAGTAATGAGGAGGCAGTGACTTATGGAAGCACAGAGACCAAGTTAAGACAGAATTAGAATACAATTTTAATGAGACAGAGCTGGGAGCGTGAAAGTGCTACTCATTTGACAGACTTGGCAAAATATCCAGTATTATTTCAAATGTTCTTTCCTTTCTCCAAAGAGACTGTCAAATATTAAAATAAAAAATTGAAAAAAAAAATAGGGCTCTGAAGAATTCGTTGCGGGGGAGAAGAATCCAGGGTTGGTGGCGGGGACCGCCCTGGGCTGTGTAGAGGGAAGGGGTCCCTGGCTAGGGAGAGAGAGGTTTGCACCAAAATGAATGCACTTATTTTCACACTGAAGAGAAAAACAACAGCCAACAACCACAAAACAAAACATTAGGGTACTTGTTCCATGAAAAACTTGGATGCCTCAAAATAACAAAAACAACTGAAAGAGTTAAGGACTCCGCCCCACCAAAAACAAGGCAGAGCGGTTTTCCAAGCATGTTTTCTCACTCAGTTTATGTTAGGGGATGTCCTATCTTCCTCAGAAACCCAGTGCCTTCTCCGCTGGGGAGTCTGGGTCAAATTGAACCTCTTGGTAAGAGTCCTCATACTCTGCATGTTAAATCTATTCCCCAAATGTCCTCCCAAAGGTAAAAAAAAAAAATAGTGCTTTTTGTTTTTTGTTTCCTCCCCCTGCTCCTACCTACTCCATACTGTTTCTGTCTTTCTTTTAGTGATGACTTCCTGTCGGGTTTTCTAGTGCATAAAACATCTGTGATTTTTTGCAGGCGTTCAGTATTTATGCGGAGAGCCTCACAGCAGGTGCCACTTACCAAAAAAAAGGCCCCTTGGAGCATGAGTGCGCTAGTGTTATCCCATGACCCAAGGGTCACGCTGCTGGTGCCCCACAATGTTTAGGAAGGGAAGGCTCCTTCCATCAACAACTGATAAAACAGTGTTTTGTCTGGGAGACGAAACTTTTAATGAAATGATAAGCTAGTGTCTGTGTATCTTTAAAAAAGAATATGTGGCCTTTCAAAATTATCTGTAGATATCGAATTCTGATTTGCATCCTATAGTAAACAAACGACCAAAAAAATGCAACAAAACAAAAAAACCTGGAGCGATTTTCTAATGCTGATGGATGGTTTCCCTCCGGTGCCCCAAGACTCTCATGCCCCAAACCCACTTCCTTGACTTTGAAGTCTGGGTCCTCTAAAGCTGTGAAATTTCCCGGATGACCAACAATGCTGGGGAAACTCTGTGGTGAGAAAATACATTTGATAGCCACGGGACCCGTAAATGTAGCTTGCTTTTCACACCCAATAACAGGGACCAAAAAAGGGATGGGCTCCCTTTCCCCATAAATGTCCCCATTCTTTAAACAGCGTGTTAGGAATTCAGCTAAAGGGATTTCGTGGAGTTATTAATTACCGTTTGTGGATCTCTCCTGCTTTCCCCTTGTTACTGTTTTCCCCACCCTGATTTTGCAGCATCACCCACTGGAATATCTCAGGTAGCTCTTTCGGCCTGGCTCTCTTCAGCGATATCCCACACTAGACATGCCCTCCTTCCGCAAATCTATTGTAATTTATTGTGCACAGCAGATCCAGGAAATCCAAAGAAAAGTCCAGGCCCATACCAGGAGTTTAGAAACTGCTCTCTCAAGTAGAGCCAACAAATCACATTTTGGCGCCAAAAAGGTAGTCATTTTTGGGTGACCTGATTAAATTGGCGGAAAAAATTATGAAATATAGAAGATACGATATGCGTTATGCATACAATAGTACAAAATTGGAAGATGAATTTCCTCTTCATGGAAGAAGGTGAAAGAATAAACCTTTAATTGTCTAGCATGCTAGGCATTTGCTCTCTGCATGGGAAGAGGTAATGCTGTGAGTTTATGCCCGTTCAAGATTCTTAAAGAAATTTTGATTCTCAGATAATAGGGTCTTATTCCACAGCCCCACTCTTACCTACGCCTGTCTCCTCTACACACACACCTGGTTCCTAATGAAGGACCAGATTTAGTCTTCAAAATGAGAGAATATAAAATACTCTTGATGTGTCATTTGGCCAGGCGGATTTAATGATAAGGCAAAAATTAATATGCTAGATACCACTTAACTCCCTTCAATTTTTAGGAATCTTGTTCACAAAAGGCAGAAGAGGACCTGAGACAGATCCTGGGGCTCAGTGAGTCGTGCACACCCTTTTCATACCCAGTGCCCTTGGTTGTAGATACTGATGTGGGAAACAAAGGCAGAAGAAAAATGACTAAATTTCCTTACTACCTACAGCCCACTGGCAAGTCCTTGAAAGGCAGACTGACATTCCTCTAGGGACTCAGCTGCCTCGATGTTGATACTTTGCTAAGGGCAAAAGGCAATCTTAGCCCGACCCCCAGGATCCCGTGAGTCTACTTTAACATGTAAAAATTCCTTTGGAAACTTCCTTTATCTCTACCCCTCAAGATACATGTTGGCAATCATCCCCCAAGCATATGACCCACAGATATAGACCTGAAGGGTCTCATGACTAAGGTTTTATTAGATGGTAATAAATGACCTTTCCCCAGCAATAGCTAGCCTGCTCAAGGTCCTGGAAACCTTGCTTCCAAAATTCCTTAAACACTTACGCTATCCCTAACCCCCTCCCAACTTGAAAGTATACAACGGGCCACTGCTCATGGCCCCGGTGCTGCTCGTTCTGCCCATGGGTCCTGCCCCCAGGCTTTAATGAAACCACCTTTTTTGCACCAAAGGCATCTCACAAATTCTTTCTTGGCTGTCGGCTTCGAACCCTAACGTCTTTCCTACATCAGATACTATATCCCATTCATTCCTTCTCTACCATCTCCTTCCTCCATTTTGGTTTTTAATTTTTTCCTCAGTGAAAATGTAGGTATACCTCCACTGTGGCAGCTATTCAGCATACTTATTAACCTGTTAGTATTTCTCACTAGACAGTTAGCTTCTTGAGGTCAGGGGCTTGATCTTGTTCATCTGTCTATGTCCAAGGATTCCTGTATTGATGGTCAGTTGTTAAAAGGGTGAAAACTGACATAGTAGCTAACATAGATAGTGGCTTAAGAAGGCAAACTTCAGGGCACCTGGGCGGCTCAGTCGGTGAAGTGTTCGACTCTTGATTTTGGCTCAGGTCATGATCTCAGGGTCATGAGATTGAGCCCTGTATCAGGCTCTGCACTCAGTGCGGAGTCTGCTTGAGATTCTGTCTTTCCTCCTCTCTTTCCTCTCCCTCGGGTTGCCTCTCCCTCTCTCTCTCTAAATAGATAAATAAAATCCTAACAACAACAACAACAACAACAACAACAACAAAAAGGCAGACTTATTCCAGAGACCAGGGACAAAGTCCTAGTGTATGTGAATTATTATGCAGCATGTGAGCAGACAAGAAAAACTAGTTATACCTCTCTTCCTCAACTTTCCTTGTGACTTTTCAAAATGATGCAACAGTGAGATTGGGTGGGACTGAAGCAGACTCTGAGCTGGAGTTCCATTTCTAATGATAACAGTAATATCTGGGCAGAATAGGGCAAATTCCTTAATCTCTCAGACTCAACATCTCTCTTTGGAACTACTGGGATAATGGTACCTGCCTAACAGGATTAAATGAATTACCATGTGTGAAGTACCCAGTGCAAGCTCAACAGCTCTTATTTTGGTTCTCCTTCACTTTCATCCAAAAGTTTTTTTTTTTTCCTCTGTTGTACATCTGACATTTAGAAACTTGGCGTTGTTGTCAATGTCGAAGCAATGACAGTGTCAAGGATCAATAAGACTTGTTTACAAATAGTGCTTTTCACAGGTTCCCCAGCCACACATCTCATGGTGAGAGGTTTTTCTGACAGGTGATTTCTGATATTCTCCATGAATCAAAAGTATCCAAGGAGTCAAAGGCATTGATCATCTTTTCTTTCTTTTTGTTTTCCTTGATCTCTGTGGCGGCTTTACCAACATTCTTCACATATGCTTCATATAACTTAAAGCTGGCTTTTGACAGGTACATAATACATGCCCCCCCCCAGCCCATTTTCCTAGGTCCAGAAGAGACTATTTCTTCTTACTATATCTGAAAAATTAAAAAAATTAATTGTGGTAAAACCCACGTAATAGGGGTGCTTGGCAGGCTTAGTCAGTTGGGCGTCTAGTCTTTTTTTCTTTTTTTTTTTTTAAGATTTTATTTATTCATTTGGCAGAGAGAGACACAGCGAGAGAAGGGACACAAGCAGGGGGAGTGCGAGAGGGAGAGGGAGAAGCAGGCCTCCTGCCAAGCAGGGAGCCTGATGCGGGGTTCGATCCCAGGACCCTGGGACCATGACCTGAGCTGAAGGCAGATGCCCAATGACTGAGCCACTCAGGTGCCCCAGGCATCTGACTCTTGATCTCAGCTCAGGTCTCGGTCTCAGGGTCTCGAATTGAGGTCCCACACTTGGCTCCACTTAAAAAAAAAAAAAGAAACGTATAATATAAAATTCACCATCTGAACCATTTTAAGTGTATAGTCCGATGGTAGGTATATTCACATTGTTGTGTAATGGATCCTCAGTACTTTTTCACCTTGTAAAACTGAAACTCTATACCCATTAAACAGCAACTCTCCATTTCCCCTCTCTTGATACCTCTGATTATGTTATTAATTGTTGGTTTTGGTCTAGTTTCACATGTGGTTATATAGAAACATGTATCTGGTAATTATTACAGTCTCATTACGAAAGAGTTATTTTTCATTGAAAGAACACCTATGTTCACAAATATGGTATCAAAAATGCTCGTTTTCTGCTACACATAACTTTAATAATAATTACACCAATAAATATGGATGTTGAAAGCTCATCCTCACCAGTAAGACGCTAGGTGAGTATGTTTGTGACCCTGGGCTCTGTTTTGGCTGAGAATGGATGATGGTATCATGTGTAAGGATGGTTTTCCTGGAAGATGGTGGTTCTGTTGGAGACACCAAATGACACGCTCTTTAGCCACGCAAAGTGATTCTTGAAATACTATCTGGATAACTGAGGTCAAAGCAATTTTTTGGCATCTAATCTACCACCTCTCTGCCTAATGTGGCATATTTAGATTGAGCCTCTATTAGTATCCAAAAGAAGCTTATTTTCTTTGAATAAGTTACAACTCAGAACACTAACTGTTAAACAAGTACCACAATGACAGCACACAATTTGAAAAAAAGAGGTTAACAACAAGGCAGAAGAATTTTACTTCGAATCGTTGATTCTTATTATGTATGACCATATTCCAGTTCCATTTTCAGACTGATGGGCTAACTGGCCACATTGATTTCAGCCAGAAATGTAAATCCTAATATCATATCTGCATAGCATTGCCAATTCTCTATTTCCTAAATGGTCATTATATGTTTTCTTTCATCTTCATTTCCTGTGTAAATCAAACACTTTTTAAACATTAAACATATTATCTTAAAGAGGTTCCATTACTATCTAGCCCTGAAAATGATAAAAAACAAACAAACAAAGAAATACCGTATCGTATACTGGGAAAGACTATCAATTCTATTGTATGAGCTTATTTCTTAAAAAAAAAAAAAAAAAACTTATAGATTCTTACTGGCACATTTTGCCATGATATGCATAATTAAGATGTCCTGAAGTTTAATACTATCCCAGATTTTAAAGCCACAACAGAAAACGGGATTCACTGGTGTGTTTCTTAAAGTCAAATCGTTCTGACAAGCTGAGGTCACCAGAGTTCCAACCCCAAAATGTCCCCATCCCTTAGGAGGCTGGGACCTTATTAGTATTTTTGTCAAGAAGGGCTTGTGAGTGACGCAGCCTTCCTCCGCGGTGAAATGGAAGGTGGATTCCCCTGCAGTCTGTGAAGGGGATGATCTATCATCCAGAGTCTGTGAGGATCCACGGCCAGCTCCTTCACGGTGTGAACTCCTGATTGAAGTGCCACCTGTGATCCAGGGGTTCAAAGAGACCTTGGAAATGGCAAAGTCAGACCCTGCGCTCAGAACTGACACAACCAAGCTGAGGACAGAAGCGACAGCACTTCTTTTGGAATGCTCATCACAGCGAATGTCACTGACAAAAAGAGAAGAGTGGGGAGGGAAGGTTTTGTGTGCTATGACCCACAGACCTGAAATCGAATGATCATGCCACAGAAAGAGGGGTTTTCTTGACCCACCGCACGGAAGACAAGGAACCGGTCGTTACAGACAAAATGAATCATTGGAAAAAATATTTCTTTCTGGAGTTAGCCTCGTCAATATAATTGGATTTTATTGGGCTTGTACTATCAATTAGGAGATAGTCACAGCATTCTTTGGCCTGATAGGTGGAAGGAGATTCCAGAGAGCCCTAAATCACCCACCAACCGTTACCCCGTAGCCCCAAGTCAGAGTTCAAAAGCCTTCGTTAACTAACTAGGAATGAGAGGCAGTCTTTTGTCCCCTGGGAGGATGGCTTGTTTCTTTATTTTTCTTAGCTTCTGAAGGCTTTTAAACACGTTTTCCTCTCTTCTGCTAAGCCCAGTCATGAAGAAGTATGTGTCTCAGGTAGCTTTTGTGGGTTGTTTTGTAGCAAAACTGTTGATATGTCCATTGGTGTCCCTTCGAGACTCTCGCTCTGAGGCAGAGCCCAGCATCATGACCGCGAGGCTCCGAGCTGACCTACCTGATGGTGCCTGAGTTGGATCTTTGAAAATCAGAGATGCCATAATGGTTGACCATGAGAGAGCCATCTGCCCATGCACAGGCTCGCCGTGTCCAGAGGCACTAGATCGGTGTCAGGAAGACCGTGCCATGCAGTGCCATCCATTAATGGAACAGCGTGCTCCCTCTCTGCCAGAGGACCTTGCGGAAGGCAGCGCCCTACCCTCTGCTGTTAAGCACAGTCACGAAGAGATGGCTTCCGGTGGGCTCCAAGACAAGGTGGGTTAGACTTCGCTGAACTGCCGACCCAGCTGCACTTGAAAATCTGTCCTGTTACGTTGAGTGCAACCTGGACATTCCTTTTCACCTCCAAATTCCCTCCCTAGATGCTGGCCAGTCGGTCAGACAGGATTTACTTAGTCACAGAGGCTCAGAAGATAAATTTCCAAACGCTCGGTTGTTTAAATAAAGACAAATAGCAAAGCTGGTGATGTTATAATCGGGACAATTTTGAACGAGGCAGCATATTATAAACAGTTTGTTGACGCTGGCTGATACTATGTTTCCACATAGGTTAGTTTCTGTGGTGAAGAGATTAATGCATATTTTTGCGGACCCACATAGTAATTCTTCTATCGTTTTTGTTTTTTAATGCCACAAACCTTACAGAAAGCTGGGATGTCATAATGTGCATCCCTGCCTCCGAGCCTCTGATGATTCTAGTCATCTTGGAAAGATAGGGCTCTGCCCTCTTGCTTCTGATTTGCTGGCAATAGACCTTCAGCTAACAGTATATCTGCTCAGCCGAAGATGGAGTGCTAATCTAGAGGGACTCGAAATGGCTCTGTCATTTTCTAGATGACAGCTCCTATTTTCCACTGGCTTCTGGCACATGAGGTATCATCCATCTATGTCAAGAAGACACTTGCTTATCTGGTTGCTAGAAATGCTTTTGTTAAAAACACGTAACTGCAGTTCATCAGTCTTGTGAGCAAGTTGTTGATTTTGCTAAACTAAGTTTAAACTCTGCTGTGGTTTTTCGAGATGACATCTATTTTTATTAGATATTGTCATGATTATTTATAGTGTCTTAGAAGCATAGGAGGGTTTACAAAGAGGCAAGTTAATCAGCCAGTTGAGTGGTGTAACACAAAACTTTCAGGACGATGGTTACACATATTAATGTCACGCTTCATTTTTTGGCAATTCTAAATTAACTGGGGCGCCTGGGTGGCTCAGTCGTTAAGCGTCTGCCTTCGGCTCAGGTCATGATCCTGGGGTCCTGGGATCGAGCCCCGCGTCGGGCTCCCTGCTCCGCGGGAAGCCTGCTTCTCCCTCTGCCACTCCCTCTGCTTGTGTTCCCGCTCTAGCTGTCAAATAAATAAAATCTTTAAGAAAAAAAAAAAGAAAAGAAAAGAGAGAAGTTAAATCGGGAATATTAAAAAAACCCCCAAATTTAACGTAAATAATGTATGTTTCACAACAAATGCTGATAAGCATTTAAAAAAATTGTATTATATAAAACCAGTCATGTAATTCTAACTCATGAAATACTGTCGAACACCACCGAATAGCATCAGAAAATGTCCTTAATTAACTTGTAGAAATAACATTTTTATTCATACTGGAAAATACTTATTTTGCTGATATGCTTTTCCTTTTAACCAGTCTCCTCCTGTCCTTCTGGTTCAGGCCTGACTTGACCACTCAGACCTTGTGTAAACTGTGTCCAATTGGTCCAAACCAGGCCTAACCTTCCAAAAGCTTCTAAGGAGTTCACACCCAGCACAACCAGGGGACATGGGTTCACACCCTGCCCTTCCATCAAGACGTTAACTCACAGCCAGTAAGGTTGGGAGGAGCCTCTCAGGCAAGGACACGCCACATTGTGCTTACAGGGTGGCACCTGGAAGGCGAAGTCAAGTGCTGTTTCCGGTGGGCCTTTCTCGTACCTGCCATGCCAGTCTGAATGACATCTCCTCTTCTCTCCCCTCGCTCAGGCAAACGCGGACTCCTGGCCCTTCCCACCAGCTGCCATATGGCCTTACCAATGGGCATGGATGGAGGAGCCAGGGAGAGTCAAGGGACGTCCCTGAGGCAGCTGCCCCCTTCCTGGCAGCCTTCTAAAACTGAGAGGCTCTGACGGTCACCAGAGGAAGGATTGGTAAGAGCCGTTGGCTGATGTGCTGCCCGTCAGAAGCTTCACGGGAGAGCTGAGGCCAAGGGCTGAAGCCAGCATCACAGAGCTTTCCAGATATGTCCTCACCGGGCACGGGAAGTCACGAAGGGACAGCATCCATTTCCTTCAGCCGTTACCTCAGTCAGACTGAAGAAACAGGACTCTGAAGAGAAGGTAGAGGACTGACCATCCCCGTTGGGGGAAGAGCTGAGTAACGTTAGTCGTGTAATTAAAATCAGAGAGGTGATCGCAATGACTAAACAGACTAAGTTACGTGTCAACAGAAGTGATGCTTTTTCTGAAAGGAAGAAGAATGCCAAAAAATGAAAAGAGAGAAATATGGAAAAATCTTGGATTTATTTTCCTTATGGGCAAAACGGAAGCATGTTGGAAACAGATCTGTCTGTCCAAAAGGGCGATTGTATAAATTTTATGACAAGGAGGAATTATACTTCTAAAAAGAAAAAGAAATAGAATTTGATAAAGAGCTTCCAATTAATTATATTGACATCTGCATAGTCGTAAATTAAGGGGAATAAAAGGTTTGCTACTAACGTAAGTTATTTATTCTTTGAAAAATCTCATTTCAGTTTTTTGAAAACCAAATTTTCTGTTGATTATTTTGCAACTTATGAGCACATGTATATACAGATAAATGTTTTTAAAAAAAGTGCTTCTTTTTCTCCCTGAATCTCTAGTTCCTTTAAAAATGGATGAAGTAGGGGTGCCTGGCTGGCCTAGTTGGTAGAACATGTGGCCCTTGATCTCGGGGTTATGAGTTCAAGCCCCACATTGGGTGTGGAACTTACTTAGAAGAAATGGATGAGGGGTGCCTGGGTAACTCAGTTGGTTAAGTGTCTGTCTGACTTGTGATTTCTGCTCAGGTCATGGTCTCAGGGGTCTTGGGATCAAGCCCCGTGTCGGGCTCCGCACTCAGCAGGAAGTCTGCTTGGGAATCTCTCTCTTCCTCTCCCTCTGCCCCTCCTGGCAACTGTGAGTGTGTGTGTGTGTGTGTGCAAGCGTGTGTGTTTGTGTGCTCTCCCTCTGTCTAAAATAAATAAATAAATCTTTAAAAAAATGGATGAAATTATTCATATAAAGTAGAACAAAACCAAATAATATGTATATGAACTTTTGCCCCACTATTTGAATAATACGTTAAAACACTGAGTGCTTTATAGGTTTTATACCAATCCTACTTGCCTGGTTTTTTTTTTCATGTCATTTCTTCAGCTACCTTTACCTATTGGTAAAAAATTAAATGCCCTATGAAGTTTTGACAGGTATGCCTTAGATTTTTCAGAGTGGCAGAGGTCAATACTTTCAATTAAGAAACCACCTTGCAATATAAGTCTTTACAAGGGAACAACAGCAATGTCTAAACTACACAATGGTAACATCTCAGGTGAGGAAAGAACTTTACTATCTTCAGATGAGGACTAATACCTGGAATATGGCAAAAGCGTTAGAAGTAGTATCACAACTGTATTCCGAGAGAACAGAATCAGAAGAAATGCCATTAATCTGAGGGGAGAAAAGATTTGGGGAAATAAATGATTTCCCAACAGTGAGTTCAGAAACACTGCTTGCTAAGCATCTTCATTTGTTTGTTTTAAGCATCAACATGAGATCATCTCTAGAGACCAGCTTGCAGGGGGCTTGACACACAGCTACAAGTATGGAAGTGAATTAATCTGCATGCATAGAGTGTATACAGAGCAAGACTCAGAGTTGGAAGGGATGTTTCGGAGCTTATGGCTCAATCTACAGGAAAACAAACAAACAAAAAAACAAAACAAAAAGCAATGCCACTCTAGCACAAGCAAGTTGATGAGTTCAAAGCAGAGCTGGACCTATACTGGATCTTCTTACTCTGAGCCACATCCATATCATCGGGACTGGTTAAGATCTTTATTCAAATGGAAAAAAAAAAAGATCTTTTTAGTCTCATCAAGCAAAATAGTATGCCTTACAAAGTCTATTAGCTCATTCTTAGAATGTGTTTTCATTATTTTGAGTTCTACTGTATCAAATACGGTGCTGTATCAAGTAGATAGAGCAAATTAACAAAGTACCTTTGAATATCAATGCCATTTGCTAGCCATGTGTCTAACAAGTGCTTTGAAGTGTCATTTTCCTCTCTGTAAGCTGGAGCCATACTTATCTGTCAGAGCCGTGGGGATGATCCCACACCAGGTGACCTGGCCCAGCCTAGGACTTGCAGCCAGCACCTCCCAGCCTCAGTGGCTCTGTGGCTGTGTTCCAGTTTATCCCAGAAAGGACGGCACAGCCACTGACATCCAGGAAACTAATCACAGAACACTGTTTACTTTAGGAAACTCCCATGTTCATCTGGTTAAATTATCACAGAAGTCAGCAGGACTGGGGATCACCTCGATACCAAAGAGCCGCATCAGATAGACTCCTTGAGCTCATCTGCCCTGTGATTTTATTTGATTGAGGTCCTATTCCTTCCTCTTCAGATAGGACGTGTCCTGGTTGGGATGTGTTCTCCTCTGTTTCATTTTATATTGTGTCTTCTCTCCGTATCCGGTAGGCACCGAATGCCCATTACGCAGTTGGGAATTTACAGCCCCTCTTCCCAGATGATCTAAATCAGGGCTGTAGCCCTGAGTAACAGAGAGGGACGTGAAGTCGGCTGGGATTGTTTCGTGAGGGTGAGCACTTCAGATTTTAAAGGTTCAGGGTTTTGAGAATATATTTTTTTTAGTGTAAGTTTTACCCTTAGTTGATTTTGTTTCTAGCCAACACCAGGTTATTTAGTTGCCTTTTGGTACATAGCAGCTAGTATTTTAATTATTATCACTTTAATCAGCAATGCTTTTATTCTCATTTCATTTAGGCCTGTCTGGGGCAGCTGCACCCCCCCCTCCATCTTCCAAGGAAAATTCTGATCCCACTACCTCTGGTACACATTGCGAGTCCTCTGTTCTCTACACACACACAAGGTTCTGTCCGTAATGGGTCTCTTCCTGCCACAGTGGCTACCCATTCCTCTCTGTGCCATTCTTTGCACATTATTTACTTTGTATAATTTTTTCCCTCATTTGTATATGCCCAAGATGTATGTGCCTGGGTATGGAAAACTTTCTCCAGGCACGTACCCAGCCTGATTCTCACACTGGCTGGAGACGAAGCATCCTTCCCAATCAGTGCGGTTATAATACAGTGCTCTGAATCGACATCAAGCCTGGTGTGAGTTGCACACTTCATTGTTATCCCCAATTTACTGTCATCAAATACCCAACTGACCAAACTCATTACTTTACAAAAAGTTACTACTTGTATCTACTTATTAAGTTGTAGGCAATCCCCATGGAAAATAATAATTTTAACAGGTTTTGACAATTGCCGTGAAATTACATTTGACTGTTGAAAAGTTCTAGTGCGGTTTAGTTTGGTCTTGACGGTGAACATTTTACTGTGGTCAGGAAAAGCTGATGAATCTCTGGATTTTTCTGTAATTTTGCTCTATGGTTTTTGGAAATGCACATTTTTAGTGCATCTTGAATTACAAGTATTGCGCATATCTTGATGTCAAGGATTTTATAAACAATCAAGTTGCTTTCATTGAAACATACACAATAGAGTCCACTGCCTTTTGTCCTTTTCAGAGTTCACAGATATTTTTATCTACTCAAATACATTTTGGGTATGCTTCAAAAATATGAGAAATCTCAACATAGGAAATGGGAACCAGACACAGAACTGATAATGAACTTTGAAGGACTAACAAATTCATTGCATAATCAACGGGGTGAAATAAGTACAGTGAAATAGAGGCTTAAACTCATCTAACACTGAATAGAAACCCAAACTTCAAAACAGAGCCTTAAAGACTGTTGAGATTTCCCAAGTAACTTTGCTATATACTATAAGTACAGAAAACAAGTATTTAGGGCATCGGTGATTTGGCTAATTTTTCTTTTGGCTAATAGGCTTTCAACAAACTGGCCTTGAGTAAATTGATTTTTGGTAAATTGGTTTCTGAAAAATAAGCTTTTGGTAAATGAGTGAACTTGAAAAATTTGACAAATTGGTCATGTGGTCAACTGGCTTTTGGAAATTGATTTTTTGGGGAATTAAGTTCTCCCACAATTCCCCAGAAATAAATGACGATTGATGCAAGATGGCACACGGTAATACCAATTAGGTGTCCAGTAAAACATCAGTGTATTTTTTTTTTTCCCTTGGCTTGAGGAGTTGTGACTATAGCCTGAATTTGAGGATGAAAGCATTAAGTACCACATCTTCTGAGTTAAAGAACTACCAGAAATTGTGCCCATTAGAAAGCATAACAAAATCAAAACTGGTTCAACCATGTTTCGCCAACATCCCCTCTTAACCTCCCACATGCCCAGGCTGAGATGCATGTCAGTCGTGATGCCTTTTGGAGAAGTGCAGTTTTGTCACAGAAAGGGCTGTTCCTTCTCCCAGGCCGATGGATGGGGGAGCACACCTCAAGAGAAGTCCTCTTAAAGATTGGCGCTGTACACAAGAAAGGAAGACAGGTATTTATGTCCCCTTTGGATGTATTCTTGGCTATTGAACTTGCTGACCCAATCCTGTGCTACTTGATCTAAAGAAGAGAATTAGGGGCACCTGGGTAGCTCAGTCCGTTGAGTGTCAGGTCATGATCTCAGGGTCTTGAGATGGGGCCTCATGTTGGGCTCCCTGCTCAGCAGGGAGCCTGCTTCTCCCTCTCCCTCTCCCTCTGCCCCTCCCCACCACTAATGTTCTCTCTCTCTCTCTCTCAAATAAATAAATAAAATCTTAAAAAAAAATAAAGAAGGGAGACTTGAGGACAGAGAGTGTGGTGGGGAGCTGCGGGGAGGACAGAGGCTAAGCTGGGTCTGCAGTTCTCCGTTCCTGGGGTAAGAGAGATGGGTCCTGCACATGCCAGCAGGTCCCAGAGTTGGCGGTGTTATAAAGATGAGACCAGAAATGCCATCCTGATGGGGTTACTGACACACAGGAGCAAAGATGTAGACATACGGGAGAGATGGAGTACGTACAGCCCTCCCTGGGGCCCCCTAAGCAGACAGGCTGAATCTCGCAGAAGACCACTAGGGCCTAGTGTTGGGCTCCCAATCCGCCCTCCCTGAGTCCACAGAGAAGAGCAGTTGCAGCTAATCAAAGAGAGGACGGCACTCCTGCCCAGCTTAGCAAGGAGATGCTTGTGCCTCTCCTTCGGTCCTCCTTCCCACCTCCGCACACTGGATGAATCTGTGAACAAAAGGAAGAACTGGATGCCTCCACATCTGCCACCCCTTCTTCAAACTGCTGGAACCACAGGTTCCACGTAACAGTGAAGATAGTGAGGTGACCATCTCTGCATGGAGTCTGAGATTGGAGTTGTTGCTCTTTTTTCACGATTTTATTTATTTATTTTAGAGAGAGAGAGAGAGAGAGAGAGAGCATGTGAGCAAGTTTGGGGACTGGCAGAGGGGGAGGGAGAGGGACCAGGAGACTCTGTGTTGAGTGCAGAGCCCCACACAGGGCTCCATCTCAAGACCCTCAGATCGTGACGTGAGACAAAATCAAGTCAGGTAACCAACTGAGTCACCCAGGTGCCCCTGAGATCAGAGTTTTAAGAATAAACAGACCTGAACCTTACATAGAATATGACACTAATTTTTTTTTAAAGATTTCTTTATTTATTTTAGTGAAAGATGGAGCCAGAGAGAAAGATAGAGAGCACGCATGACCTGGGCCAGGGGGCGGGGCAGAGGGAGAGGTAGAGAGAGAATCTCAAGCAGGCTCCCAACTGCGTGTGGACATGGGGCTCAACCCCAGGACCCTGAGATCATGAACAGAGCCGAAACCAAGAGTTGGACTTTCAATGGCCTGAGCCACCCATGTTTCCCAAAATGACACTACCTCTTGTAAGTAAAATTCAAGAAAATTACAGGAACCTGGTCTAGAAAGGAGATTTTCAATATAGCTCATCTGGGGGCAGTTACCAGAAAATAATAAAACAATTTCAGGTTTAAACTTCCATGAACTGGACTCCCCAAAAGTCAGATTACAAAAGTCCATAGAATGAATCAGCCAAAAACTGGCGGAACTAGAACTAAGGTGTTCTCAAGGGGATGGAGAAGAGGGACCGTGTTTAAAAGAAATTGAGGGGAAAGGGTTTGCAAGATTTGGCAATAGAGTGGATAGGGAAAGCAAGAGCAGAGGATGACGTGTAGGTTTCTGGTTTGGGTGTCTGGTGTCGAAATGAACCAAGAGACTGGAAACACAGGTGGAAAAGAAGAAAACTTTAGGACTAGAGTTTGCAGTGCCTGTGGAGAATCCTGAAGGAGACAATGAAGGAGAGAGTGAATGAGAAATTTTTCTCCCTTTCGACACTTAAGAAATAAGTGTGTGTGCATTTTTTATATATATATATATATTACATATATATATATAAAACAACGTGATTATTTAAAAATCATAAAGTACAAAGTGGGTATGTAGGTGTTGAAAAGCAGTAGTAGGAAGCACTGTTCAGAATGGAATGTACCAGATTGGGAGAGAGCTTGTAAAAGATGTTTCGGTTCTAAACATATTTTTCTACTTTGTTGAAAGTTTCTCTTTCATGATCATTTTCCCCCTCCATTTAAAGATAAGAGTTTATATTGTTTTATTTTAAAAAATTGGTCACTTTTTTTTTGTTTGGAAGAATAATACCTATTCATAGTAGAAAAGGTGGAGAATATGGAAGAGAATAAAGATGTTGTTTTCTGTTATATAGATGTTTTATTATGTGTGTTTGAGTAAAAAACATCACTTTGTATCCAGAATAGACGATTGAAAGCAGGTTCAAGGGAGCTAGGGAAATTGCTGATTTTTGCAGAACATTCCAAGGATAGAGTAATATAAATTTGTGAGCACGCAGTATTGTCCGTGTGTTGGTGCCAGTCACATCCAGTTAACAACGACAGTTTTTGTGCTGTTAATATGAAAATAGAAAGTGTGAGTAGTCCTAGATACATGACAGCATATTATTTTTGTTCAATGGAAACAGATGTTATAATGAAACGGAATCAGAAGTAATCTTGATGGAAATATTTGCATGATGCTATACACTGTGTAAAGATGCAAATTCCTTCTCTCTTCTTAGCTGTAACTTCAACCCTTCTGGCGAAATAGGGATGATATCTATCTATCTATCTATCTATCTATCTATCTATCTATCTATCTATCTATCTATCACACACACTTCTAAAGCAATAATAACTTAAATAAAGAAAGTAAACTTTAAAGATAAAAATCTGGTGTCCCAGATGCTTCCAGTATAAACTATTTTATTCCAGCCAAGTTGTTTCCCTATTCATCCAATGTCTGGAACATAAAAATGAAGGTAGAATCAGAAGTCAAGAAGCAACTAAATTGAAAGTAGCATCTTTAGTCACGAAACTGACTGAGTCTTTTCCTTCTTTCTCATTTGTAAAATTTCCAGGGGAGTTACTATTCTCATCTTGCTCATTTAGGGCTATTTAGACAAATGTGAGCTCTAGCTGTAATGTTTTCTCACTCATCATTAAATCATTAATTTTTTAAAGTTTTCAAGTCCTAAGCCCTCATGCTTAGGATTTGGATGTAGTTCAAATCAATTTAATAATGTATCAGTCAGGGTTCAGTCAGAGAAGCAGAGTGGTTATGATAAATGAATGTATATGGATTTCTCTTCCTTCCTTCCTTCTCCCTCTCTTTTTCTCTCTCTCTCTCCTTCCTCTCCCTTCCTTCTTTCTTTTTTCTTATCACTAAATTAAGGTGTTTGGTTTTACTGTTGCTTTTTAAATATTTAATGACTTGCAATGCATTTTGGTGTTAGGAGAGGTGAAGGCAGTGATCCAGACGTAAAATACTAAGTTTTTGGGACACCTGGGTGGCTCAGTTGGTGAAGCGTCTGCCTTCGGCTCAGGTCATGATCCCAGGGTCCTGGGATCGAGCCCCACGTCGGGCTCCCTGCTCCGCGGGGAGCCTGCTTCTCCCTCTCCCTCTGCCCCTTCCCCTACTTGTGCTCTCAATCTCTCTCTCAAATAAATAAAATCTTAAAAAAAAAACTAAGTTATTAAATATTCAGATTTCTATTCCCTCTTCTTCCTAATTTAGGAATCAGTAGTTTATTTTTATTTTTAAAAAAGATTTATTTATGTATTTTAGAGAGAGAGAGTGCACATGAGCAGAGGGAGGAGCAGAGGCAGAGGAGAGAGGATCTTTAGCAGGCTCCACTCCCAGCGCAGAGCCCAACATGGGGCTTGATCTCATGACCCTGATAACATGACCAGGAGTTGGACACTTAAACGACTGTGCCATTCAGGAGGCAGTAGTCTGGAGGGTATCCTGCCCACTGCATGCTGCATCAGCATTCCTGTGGCTCTATAATAATCTGTGACAATTTCTTTCAAGGGCAGTACCATCCTCCATTTCTTTTTATCTGAAAGCACTCATGGTTATTCATCTTTTCTCCATTTCTTTTCCTTTTTTACCTTTCTTTGATCAGGTTGGTGGAAACAGAGTCTGGGGTGGAGAACTGGCTGCAGAAGGCCTATTGGGGAGTGTATTTACGAGGTACACCCAAAGTGAAGTGTGTAGTTGGAAGCAGGGAGCATTGAGGACATGGTTGCCACTGAGGTCTGAGGCATTCCTGCATGGAGCGCTGGAATTGGGACCACCCTCTAGAAAGATCCCAAACCACAGCAAGGGGACTGGGCCTTTGTAACCTCATATCAGCCCATCATTGTTTCCTGAGAGAAGAACCTTAAGTGAAGCAGTTCACTGTGGCCAGAAAGTGTCCAGAAAGTCTCTTGGCTGTGGACCATCAGCAGATGATATTCTCAGCAATGGGTGATTTATGGTCGGCCCTAAAGAAGGGCTCTGGGTGGGGGGCCACATATCTATTGCAGTGCTAGACAGAAAGCATTTATCCCTGAATTTTATTGTCATTCTCACCTTTTGCCCTGATGTGACCACAAAACTTGTACTCTGGTTGGATTCTAAAATTACAATAGGTGTTTTTGTAGCTACTTAGTTATTCTTGGCTGTTAAGATTTTTCTGTCAGTTTTAAAGCTGTTTTTTTTAACTTTTTTTATTATTGTTATGTTAATCACCATACATTACATCATTAGTTTTTGATGTAGTGTTCCAGGATTCATTGTTTGCGTATAACACCCAGTGCTCCACGCAGAACGTGCCCTCTTTAATACCCATCACCAGGCTAACCCATCCCCCCAGCCCCCTCCCCTCTGGAACCCTCAGTTTGTTTCTCAGAGTCCATAGTCTCTCATGGTTCGTCTCCCCCTCCGATTCCCCCCGCTTCATTCTTCCCCTCCTGCTATCTTCTTCTTCTTCTTCTTCTACTTTTTTTTTTTTAACATATATTGCATTATTTGTTTCAGAGGTACAGATCTGTGATTCAACAGTCTTGCACAATTCCCAGCGCTCACCATAGCACATACCCTCCCCAATGTCTATCACCCAGCCACCCATCCCTCCCACCCCCCACCACTCCAGCAACACTCAGTTTGTTTCCTGAGATTAAGAATTCCTCCTATCAGTAAGGTCATATGATATATGTCTTTCTCTGATAAAGCTGTTTCTTCATTTCTGTTTGTCAATGTATGAAGAAAATTTTAAAATTTGAGTATTTTATTTCCTCTGCCAATCCTTTTTAAGGATGAGGCTATCTAGAAGTAATTATTCTGGAATGGAGATCTGGGGCCAAAGGGAAAGTTCATTTCCAGAAATTTCACAGGTATTGGTGAAAGATAATTTATGAGCACATTGAGTATCTTCCACGGAGAGGTCAGGTGCTTGTGGAGATAGTAGAAGGTATAAGGCAAGGACATTCTCCCCAAAGAGCATGAAGTTTAGAAAATTAGAAAGTATAACCGAACTTGTTCGGTTACCGCGAGTGACAGAAAAACAAATCAAAGTGACCAGTGTGGTGGTTAATATTATGTGTCAGATTGACTGGGTTAGGAAATGCCCAGATTAAACGTTATTTCTGTGTGTGTCTGTGAGGGTGTTTCTGGGTGAGATTAGCATTTGCATCAGTGGACTCAGTAACGTACACTGCCCTCCCCATGGAGATGGGGCGTCATCCAATCCACTGAGGCCTGACTGGAACAAAACGGCTGAGGAAGGAGGAAACTGACCTTTTTACTTCCTGCCTGTTGAGCTAGTCCATCAGCTGTTCCCTGCCTTTGCACTAGGATTGACACCAGTAGCTCCTGGTTCTCAGGCCTTGGACTCAGACTGGGATTCCAGCACTGGCTTTCTTCGGTCTCCAGCTTACAAATGGCTGACTGTGGGACTTACCAGCCTCCATAATTATGTGAGCCAATTCCACAAAATAAATTCCTCTCTCTGTATATGTACATATATATACATACATATACATATGTATCTCCTGTTGGTTCCGCTTTTCTGACTAATACATCTAGGCAAAATGGGAATTTATTGGCTAATCTAACCAAAAAGTTTGCGCCTGACTGGATCCAGGGATTAAAATGATGTCACTTGGAACTGATATTTCTCCATTTTTTGGCGTGGCTTTTACCTGGAGAGCTATCGCTAACCTCAGAGAAGCTCTCCTATGAAGACTGAGGCTTCTGCCAACAACCCCAGACTTATTTCCTCTCCACAGAAAAAAATAAAATGCAGAACTCCTTTTCACTTGCAACTTCCCAGAAAGCATCTCGGTTGGAGTCTCATTGGCTAAAGGATAGAATAGAACGATTCACTGACTTAGGACTTGTGCTCACCATTGAACTATAGGATGCACCTACAACGGCCTGGGAGTCAGAAAAGTGGGATTTAATTGAGGGAAGGTAGGGTGTGATTGGCAAAAAAGAGGAGAGGGATGCCAGGTAACACAAAGAACAAAGGCCTTCTAGAAAGAGCCACGCTATCGGCTGATATTTTCATTTAATGGATATGTATTGAAAACCTACTATATCCTGGGAACTGTATTAGATGCTGGACACAGAGGAGGACAAGATAAAGTCCTTGCTCTCATAGAGCTTGGATTCTAGGGGGGGAGGAAACAAAATAAACAGAGAAATAGGTAACCTGTTGTCCCAGTTGTCAATTTATTGTCTCTCTGAATCTCCCCTTCTTTGCCTGTTCTGTAATGCTGAACTTGGGCCCGTGTACATTTCTCCTTTGACAGTTGGTGGGATGTTAAACTTCACTGACAGAAGTCACAGGGCAAAGTGAGAGTGGCACGAAGATACTTCCTTGTGTTGGGGTAGACAGTGAGTTAGATTCTTCTGTTGTTGTTTTCAAACATTTTTGGTTTTTTAATTAATTAATTTATTTAAATATATATATATATATTTATTTATTTCCATGAGTTAGGTTCTAACAGGATACCTGTAGGTCAGCAAAGAGGAAGTCATGGCCAGCTACTGGGAACGTCAGAGGCCTGTCCTGGCAACACTCCACAAGAAACCGTATCAAATCAGACAGGCCCAAGATGGCAGACACCATGACAGGGACCCCCTGACCAAACTAGGAAGAAAAAGTGTGAAACCCTGCTTCCTACCCCCAAGTAATAAATATTCCACCCCTCAGTTAACAGCTGTCAAGACAAGATAGAAACCCAACGCCTAGGTCGTGTAGCTGGCTTACACATGTGCGTTCTCACTCTCTTTCTCGCTCTCTCACCTGCTCTATCTCCAGAGTGTCCTTTTGCTTTAATCAACTTTCCCCCTCGTGTCACTTATCCTGCTGTGCTGTGTGTCTGCCCTTGAATTCATTCTTGTGCCAAGACCAAGAACTTTTGGCAACTCCTTTGGGTCTACCTGGGTTGAGGCCCCAGGGCCCAGGGTCTCTCCAGTTCGTCTGGCAACACTTTCAAGGTTTTAGTCCTCCATTATTATTAGGTGAAGAAGCCTAGAAGTTCTTGCAGACAAGCTCTAGCTGCAGCCTTACATCAGGCTATCTCCACCAGGGCCATTTCCCATTAGTTCTGGTCTGCCTGCACCCTCCAGCAATGCAGGCAGCACTGGTCTGCTCACGCCTTTTGGTAATGGTGGGCCAAATCTAGACACCAGCTCCAACTGCCCATACCCTCTGGCAAGAGCAAACTGCATCTAAAGACCAGGAGAAGCCCATACCCTTTGGCAAGTTTCTTTGCCATAGCCAGCCCGCATGTTCCTGTGGTGGCCAGGCCCTTTATGAGAAGATCTGAACCTCAGCCTTGAAGAGAACTGCACTGGTAGTCCTTAGCTCCCTTATTCTGTACTCCTCCTCTCCTCCTTTTCTTCTCCTCCTCCTTCTCCTCCTTCTTCTAAGATTTTATTTTTAAGTAATCTCTACACCCAACATGGGGCTCAAATTCACAACCCTGAGTCAAGAGTTGCACACTCAGCTGACTGAGCTGGCCAGGCTCCCTTATTCTGCATTCTTCTCCAGCCTAGAAGTAGTAGTTATCTTTTTGTATATGCCATATCTAGACCCCTTAGGGTCTTCTTCTACCCCTTTTTTTTAATCATTTAACCATTTTCTACTAGTTAATAATTTGTTATATTAAATTTTCCCTGTTTAAATACACAGTGTGGTTCCTGTGTCCTGACTGGGCACTAATATACTGATAGGGTCATCAGGGAAGGATTTTGAGGCCTGAAGAGAATGGGGGTGTGAAACATGTAAAGCAGAGTGTTTTAGCTGGAGCAACAAGCACATGCAAAGACCCTGAGGTAGAATGAGCTTGGTGTGTCCAATGAAGAGCAGAAACCTACTGTGACTGGGTTGAGTGAGTAAGGGGGAAAGTGGTCGAAAGGAGCTGAGAGAGGCAGTCAGGAGTCAGATCACTGAGTCCCTCCTGTCATGGTAAAGAGTTTGGATTCTATTTTGCAAGCAGTGCAAAACCGCTGGAAGGTTTTGAGCAGAGGAGTAGTAACGCGACCTGACTTATATTTTTAAGAGTCCTCTCTGGTTTCTGTGAAAAAGAATTAATTAGGGCAGGTGATGGGGCTATTGAAATAATTCATGAAAATGATGGAGGTTTGGACTAGGTGTAGAGGTAGACATGGTGGGAAATGGTTGTTTTCTGTATATATTTGAAGATAGAGCTGACAGGGTTGCCCGGTAGAACGAAGTTGCTGTTAAATGAAATGAAGAACATGGGAAGGAGCATGTTTGGGCTTCTGGGTCAAGTATTTATTTGGTATTTTTAACATAGATTAAGTTTGAGAAGACTATTAAAATTCTAAATGGAAATATTGAGTGAGAAATGTGGCATACGAGCTGGGAATTCAGAGGAGAGTTAGAGACCAGAGATGTGTATTTGGTTGTTATTAGCATATAGATAGTAATTTTACTGGATGAAATTCCCGAGGCAGTGAGTAAACAGAGGTAAGGTGAGTCAAGATGGAGGCCTGGATCAATGGACTATTTAGAGGTTGTCAGTATGAAGAAGAGCCAGCAAAGAAAGGGATGGGAGTGTCCAACGAGCTGGGAGGAACATCAAAAGTGTTGCTCTAAAAGGGAAGGAAGTATTTCAAGAAGGAGGTAAAAATATTGTGTATTAATTGTTTCTGATAGAGTAAGATGTAACTTGAGGTTTGATTGTAGCCTCTAGCAACATGGACGTCAATGGGGATCTTGGCAAGAGCTGTTTTGGTCGAGTGGTAGGAATCTCATTGGATTGGCTTCAAAAGAGAGGTGAGGGAAGCAAATGGGAACAGCTGTTTCACCGTCATACTGTTGTAAAGGGAAAGGAGGCAACTGCTGAATGGATATGTTTGATGAAGAGAGATCGTTCGAGTACGCTTTCATGGTCATGGTTCCCCCAGAGGGAAAACTGACTTTGTGGGAAAGAGAATAAATGCTAGTTAGACCAATACCCTTGCACAGATGAGAGGGGTAAGCCCACTGCACAGCCCAATAGCGTGGTCCTTGATAAGACAATAGACAGTTCATCTACAGAAAGAGCAGAGTCCATGCAAGAAGAAGAGTATATTTTGCGGTGAGAGCCTCTGTATGCTCTTTAGGTAACTTCTATTTCCGTAGAAAAGCAAGAGAAAGGCTTTTAGATGAGAATGAGGAGTGGGGCAAAGTTTGAGGTTTGTGGAGAGAGCATAATGTGAAAAACGTTGTCTGGGAAAATGGGAGGATGAGTTGATCAGAGAAATACGTAGCATGAAGAGCCATGCATGTGTGCAAGTAAGACAGCACATTTCTAAGTAAGCGAAATGGAATCTCAATAAAGCCAGAAATACGCTTTACCCTGCGCCGCCTCTCCCACCCCTAAAATGTGTTTGTCACAAAACCCGCCTCACAATAGAAGATCCAAATCATAGCCACTTATCCATTTGAAGTACCTGTGTCATCTACCTAGGTTAAGAGAGAACTGGGACTAAGGCAGATGAGGCGTAGACGCGTTGGAAAAGCAGATGGACTCACAAGCCTGTAAGGGTCCTGGGGCAAATAGAATCATAGTTATCTGAAACTCAAATGGCTTATGTTTCCAGGTCCAAAAGAATCTTTGTGGGAGAATGGCTTTTCAGACTTCACAATTTATAAACATCTTTTTCAAGTAGTCTTAAATTTTCCAAGTGGATGGAACCTAATTAATATGAATCACTTCTATGCCCCATGTAGGTTAAATGAAGTGGCAGAAGAAAGTAATAATGGATGAAATATTTTTTTTCCTGTGTTGCATTAATGCTTATTGCACTTTTTCTAGTGGGAGCTGCCCATCACCCATCATTGGTGATTTTGTTGGAACTTTGTCTGCTATCACGGACACGTGATCCAGGTGATTTCTTAGCACTACCTTTCTTCTCCAAATGGGCCAATAGAGTCTTCTGTGGGAGTTGACAAATGGCTACTGGGAAAGAAAAGGTGTGTATTTATTTTCTAATTAACTCATTTCGTGAGTTAATCAAGATCTACTCTGTTGCAGCCACTGTTCTAGGTTTTGGGGATAAAACAGTGGACAAATCAGTGTCTCTCTTCCAGGGAACTTTCCTCCCTCTGAGATTGAGAATTTTAAGAATCATAGTATTCAGGAGATTCTACTTATTGAGTTTTCTCCTGTCCAATCTGCCTGAGAATGAAAAAAATAAAATAAAACCAAATCACACCAGACACACAAAAAACACAGGGAAACTGAACCAAGAGACTGGAAAATAAAACAACACTAGTGTGTCAATCTTGGGTACTTGGTTTCAGCCATAACTTATCTTAAATCTATTCCTTAAGCTATAAGCTACATTTGTTTTTTCTATTTCTCCTTAAGACAGTTTAAGTTGGGTTTTCAGGTATACTGTAAAAAATATTTAGTGAGTACCTCTGAATAGACTAGAACTCTATTAGGTGTGGAGGGTACAGACAAGAAAAGACATAAGGTCCTGGCTTGATGGAGTCTTATAGGGAGGAAGGCAGATAATGAATAAATGATTAATAAAATTTCAGGTAGTAATACGCGCTTTGAAAACATTTAGGAAGTTTAATGGGGTAGAAAATATACGTGTGCATGTGGAAGTGTGTGGAGACAACTTTATTTTAAAATGTCAAAGAAAGTCTCTCTAAGGAATTGACATTTGAGCCGGGATCTGGGTTGTCAAGAAGCCAGCCATGTGAAAATCTGGAGCATGAGTTTCCCAGTGCAAGTACAATGGGAAAATACAAGTACAATGTCTCTGAAATCCACATGTGTTTGTTGTATTCAAGAATCAGAAAGAAGGTCATGATGAACGAGGTTGGTGGGTGAGGCATGATTAACTCATGCAGAGCCTCTTAGAACTGGCGAAGGAGTTTGGATTTCATTTTAATTGCTTTGTGAACCCACTGATGGCTTTATAGTAGAAGCAGACTTATCTGCGTTATGTTCCAAAATAATTACTTTATCACGTGAAAGGTGAGTGCCAACGGGACAAGAGGGAAAGCAGCGGGGAAAGCAGGTAAAAGTTTATTAACCTAAGAGAGAGATGTTGCTGGCTTGAACGAGGGTGGTTGTGGGGAAGATAGGGAAGTGGCTGGGAGGAAGGATACATCCTCAGACAGAGCAAGCAGGACATTCTGATGGTGGGATAGATGAGTGGAGAGTAGGAGATGAAAGTCAAGGAAGCAACATGGGATGTTTCCCAGGTTCTTGGCTTAAAGCAACTGGAAGAATAAAGGAGGTGGAGAAGATATGGAGAAGAAAAGTGTGGCAGGACTGAGGATGAGGTGGGTGGATGCATGTCACGATTTTCATATTGGATGTGTAAATGTTGAAATGTTTCTTACCTACCAAAGAGCGGATGTGGAGTGGACTGTTGCTGAATTTGCCAGGCTGGAGCTTGGGAAAGTCATTTAGGCTGGAGATAGGAACATATATCCTATTGGAAGCCACAGGATATGATGAGCTCTTTCAGGGGGTGAGGATATTTCAGAAGAGGGACAAAGGCAGAGCCCTCCAATACTCTGACGCTTAGAATTCAGGCAGAAAAAGAGGTGTCAGCCGATGAGATTGAAAAGGGATCACTACTAAGATTTAAGAAAGCCCGCAGTAATTGGGATATGACCGAAGTCAAGAGAAGGAACTTTCAGGAGGAAGGAATGTGCTCAGCCAGGTGCACTGAGGACCAGCCCCTGAGACTCCAGGAAGGTGAGGACCGAGAATTGGAACACTGGGTTTTCTAAGTAGACCTTAAAAAGGGAAGTTCCAATGGACTGGCAGTAGAGTCAGGAGCTTCCTTGGGGTTGGCTGAAGAGAGACGGGGAAATCAGAACCTTGACACAAATAATGGGCCCTTTTTTGGGAAGAGCAGTGAAGGTTGTTGCCAGAGGGAATCTGGAGTCAAGGCAAGGTCACTTGCAGCCAAGAGTCTTGGCCGGTACTGTGTCATTATCCTCATTATACAGATGAGGAAATTGGGGCTTAGGGAGTGTACGGAAACTACTCAATGACACATGGCTAATAGGTGGCACTATTTCAGCTTAAAGTTAGGGCTTTCTGCTTAAGTCCACACTCTTTCTTTCTTTTTTTTTTTTTTTAAGATTTTATTTATTTATTCATAAGAGACAGAGAGAGAGAGAGGCAGAGGGAGAAGTCCCGAGATATGGGACTCGATCCCAGGACCCTGGGATCATGACCTGAGCTGAAGGCAGATGCTTAATGATCTGAGCCACCTAGGCGCCCAAGTCCACACTCTTTCATACTAGAAAGTTGGCTGGCTATTCATACTCTGTGTACAGTATCTAGCATTCATAGGCAACATTACAGTGAAGAATAATTGTAATATACAATGTATCATTATATTGGTATTATTATTATTGCTGTTATTATTATTGACACTTTTACCATGGTGACCATTACAGGTGTCATCCACATCAAGTAAAAAAAATACCACCAAGTGACACTTGTCTTTTAGACCAGATTCTGGAGCACGACAAAGCTGTGAAAAGTTTCAAAACTTGGAATTCTTTATTTCATCAACTATTCAGGGCATAAAGGTCAAAAGCAGTCACTGGTCCCCGGGCACATAAAACAAACTAATTTTTTTCCCTGAGAGTGCTAAAAGCTGGGTGTTTACCTGTTCTCTGGGACTTTATAGTTCCTAATTGTCAATTATTTGGTGGTAGAGGTGTACTTCCAAGTAAGAATTCATAGGACAGTCCTTTTATGAGTTGAGTCATTGTATAGTTATGTGTCAGTTGTGTTCATATTTTGCATTTCCTCATTGATGCCTAAACTTTAAATTCAATGCCCTGCGTACCTGTTTTCTGAGACAGGCTTTCTTCCTCTCAAATCATTACTGTGAATACTTATGACTTTTTCTTTATACCTTTCCTTCACGTTATTTGCTTGTATGTAGGTGACCTTGAATTTGTCAGCTATTCATCACTTTCGTACAGAGTTTTGACTGAATTGCGTGGTCTAACTGCTTTCTGGTGTAAGCCGAGCAATGGGCACGAGTAAGGTGAAATCTAATTGCTGCCCTACTGTTGATTCCTTTTGTGATTCTGGATAAATCGCCAGCCTGCACAGCTTCCTTCTACTCTCACGACTGAGCTGGTAGTCAACAATCTTCTCTTCCCAGATGATTAAGTTCTGGGCTTTTTGTGATGTCAAATGTTTCAATGGTCTGTGCTTTTTTTATTCCAGGGGAGGAGTAGTACTTACTAATCTTACAAGAGTGTTGTGAAAATTAATTAGTTAATGTTCACAAAGTACTTTGAAGATTAAAAGCCCAGCATACATGCTTATTATTGTTTTACGCACACCAAGGGCCTAGCTGGGCAGGCGAATGTGTTTCCCAGAGATGAAAGAATTGTGTGACATAGAAAATTGTGGTTTAGCACTGTAAGGTGGGCAAACAGGTTACTCAGGAAGGTGTATGTGGGAATTACGCTCACCAGATCCAGGTGTTCCACCAAAGCCTGGAAGAATGTTATTTGTTACAACTAGTGTTGACTTCCAAAGTATCCCAGGCGAGATGAATACTATTTCCTGATGTTGAGTGTAAGGATGGGCCTGATGAGTTTCTCAGGTAAAGATGAAAGAAAGGAGAAAGGTAGCTCCAGGGCCCTGAGGAGCTAATGCTATTGCAGAACGCTCAGAAGCCTATGTAATGATAAGATGGAGGGTGACTGACCAGAGTCATGCTTGGTCAAGCTCAATACGCCCAGCAGGTTCCCAGTGAGGTCAGAGCCATTAAGTAGAATCTGCCAGGCTGCAAATGTATTTTTTAATCCCGAACACTGCTGGAAGAGTTGGAATTGGCGTAGCTTTTCTGGAGGAGAAATTGATAATAATTACCCAAAGCATTAAAACGATACATACCCTTGAGCCATCGACTTCCCTCCTAGGAATTTATCTTTAGCAATATTTATCTGCTTACTTCGGTGTTATTAATAATTGCAAAAATTTAAACAATGTAAATGGCCAATAATAGGGGGACTGGTCGAAGAAATAATGGTTCCAATATAAAATGAAATGTTATGAAGCCATTAAAATGAGATTCTAGACCATGATTTGTTAACAAGAAAAGACATTAAGTTAACATATTAAGTTAAGAAATATATTAAGAAAAAGCCAGCTATAAATATAATATATATCAGGATGAAGAATTCTGAAGTATTTTTGTTTTCTTATCGGCTTATTCCTATTTCCCAATTTCTCTATACTAAGCATTTATTACCTTTAAAATTAAAAAAAAAAGGACATAGAAAAAGAAAAATATACATTCCCATCAGCATTCATGTGGTAGGAAAGACACAAAATAGTATGACAACAAGATTGGTACAAAAACTTCGGAAAAGATGCCAAACAAATATAAAGCGGTTAAATGAATGAGAGGTAGCTTAGTTTATCTCACAGTTTATCAAGATTCTTCCTGGCCTCCATTTTCTCTGAAGCCTTCAGCCACATGGTTTGTGCTATTGGCCACAGTGACCAACTCTTCCTGGGCTTATGGTTACCTTCCAGTAAAACCTCTCCCTAGTCCATACCCAGCACCCCTCACTTCATGCCCAAGCTGAGGCTTGAGATATTGGGGTTTTACTCTACACCCATTGGAAGTATGAACAAGTAGTATGGGGGAGTCGGTGCCCTGTGGGCAGAACATTTGACGAAGAGAAGACAGGATCCAGTGGATATAGTCTTCTCCCTTCTTCCCCTGAATATATTGCCCTGAAGTGCAGGAGCTAATAATATGCCTCTCGGGAGACTCAAAGGCAAGAATGAGCGATCAGCAGCACTCCATGTACACAGGGAGCCAGTTCTATTAAGCACCCTTGAATTAGGCTCATCCCTTCATCTCTGGTCCATTTCCTTCTTCCCTCACTTCTGTTTCTCTGCATCACACTCGCTAACAACATGGTAGCATGCAAGCTTTTCTTAGGCTCTGTTTTCTGAGGAACGCTGAGCTAAGACACATTATGTGAGACACATTTACAAAGCAGCACTGGATTTTAAAGGTACTGCCAGCCATTTACTTCATCAGATTTAAAGTCATAATAGCTAGTATTTACTGAATGATTTCTGTGTGGTAGGCACTAGACATTATGTCACTGAATCCCCATAACAGCATTTGGGATTGAGGAAACTGTGGTCTACAGAGGTGAAGATGTCTGCCCAAGGTCACAGAGCTGGGAACTGGAAGTCAGGTGTGTTGAACACCAAATTTGATGCCCTTCACACCTCATGGTATGTATAATCTAAAAACAGGTGCTGCAGAAGAATCCTAAGAGATGTTTCCTACCTCAAGGATTATAGTCCGGCTAAGCAGCCACAACTGGGACACGTAAGACATCAGGAAGGAATAAAAGACGGTGTTTAGTAAAATGTTACATTGTGTGACACAGACTGTAATTGCTAGCGAATGCAGAAACAAAGGAGAAATTCAAGAGCCTGGAAAGAGTCCCTGACACTGAGGATATTGTACCAAAGCAGAATCTTAAAGGGTGCGTGTGATCTGAGAAGATGGAGAGAAGGGAGGAGTAAAGCCAAAGAGCCTCAAGGCTGAGCCAACAGAGGAGAAGGTTAGCGTGGCATGTGTGTGGAAGAGAGGAGAAGTCCAGAATAAAAGACAAATGTCCTGGGGTGGGATTTAGTACACTCAGTTCCTGAGGAGGCAGATTATTGTGGTTCCTGAAAGCAAGCAGCACAGTTTATGTCTGTCACGTAGGGAAAAGGAGCCACTCAATCCTTCCGGACAGGAGAAAGGTATGGTCACGTGGTGGACAGAATGATTTGGCAGGGAAGAAGAAGGCAAAGGCAAGGAGGTTTGGCTGTGGTGTTCAGAGTCATGAAATGGTCTAATATTTTGCTTGGTAGAAATCAGAAATTCAAGTTTATAAATTAAATACACAGGCATGCGCGCACACACACACCAGATGCCATTACACAATGGTATACCATGAGTCTTCCTCTCATGAAAATATGGGTTAGCATTCTCTAGAGTCATCTCTCCCACGAATGCAAGTCCCCATAACAGTAATTTAATTTCAGCTAAGATCATATGGAAAGATAGCATTTATTTAATATTTCCTAGTTGTGGGCACTGTGCCAAGTTTCCGACCTGTCGTTAATCCTTACATTATCCCCCCATTTTTACTTGAGGAAACCGAGAGAGATTCAAGAACTTGTCCAAGTTTAGTCACTACTGAACAATAGGAGTCAGAATTCAAATCTGGAGCTGAGTCTTGCCTGCCGTCCCCCATCCGCTGACTCTTTTGGGAGTCAGCCTCCCAAAGCCCTTCCCCTGGGAAGGCGTGGGGTTTTTTGGGACACAAGAATGTCACTTGTTCTTTCTGAGAATCCATGTCAACTAATTAAAATTTAAGAACTTCTCGGTTTATGAGGATCTTAGGAGACTTTGCACCTCTCCAGCTCGCTGACAGATTCCCAAGTTGATTTGGCATTGAGGGACTTTCACTCAGAGCAAATTCCCATCACTCACGGACTCGTGTAAAACTGAAGAACGAAATGAAATTTGCCAACATACTTATACTGACATACCTGTTCACAGTGAGAAAAAAAATGAGTCCCCACGGGAAGAAAGTTCTAGAAATTCGAAAATGGGAAGTGGTGACATTTTTAAGGAAAGCCACCACTAGGTTTTTCCCAAAAGGGGGAACTTACTGGGCTAGCAAATTGAAGTATAAGCAAAACAAATAAACCTTGGAAATAGAGATTTTTTTCACAGTCAAGGCTATCGAGCTCTCCAGTGAGCATATTTCAGTAGGGTGGGATTTTGTGCTCAAGGTAAGCTGGGTGGTAGGCTTCCTGGTGCAATTGGGGGATTCTGCTGGAGATTTCTCCATCTAACAGAATAGAATTGCACATTCGTAATTACAGGTGCTTGCAACTTCAGCAATTAGGTATTCCTATCTGTCTTCAAATAAAGGCTTTGGGGCTTTACACGTTACTTATTAAAATGTGAATACCCCTGGGAGGTATAACACCTCAGATCCTTTTCAGATAATATGTTGAAGAAGACTCAATTTAATTCAGTTCACTTGACTTCCGTTGATTCATTTGGGCCCCTACTAAGTGCAAAGCCCTTTGCTAGATCTTCACGGTGGGAGGAAAGATGAATCAGGGAATTCATCTGAAGACCTGATCTTCGAGAGTTTTGGCTTTGTGGGCTATACACTTGTAATACTCAGCTCTGCCGCCGTAGCCGGGACAGCAACATATAAATGAAGGAGCCTGTGTTCCATTAAAACCTTACTTACCAAAAAGGCTGTGGGCTGAAGGCTGACCTCTGTTCTAAATGCTTATAATAGAGCAGAGGATTGACTTAGGCTTACCCTCTGATGAAATAAAAACCCCAAGAGGAATTTGTAGGACATTGGACTTGATTGGAAAAAATTCCTGGAATCACCTGGAAAATTTTTTAAAAGTAAGGATGCCTGGATCCCTTGCCCACGTCCAGAGATTTAGATGGAATTGGTCCGGGGGTCTGATCTGGGCACTGGGGATTTTCAAAGATCAACAGTTTGAAAAGCTTCACTGTGGGACAATGCTTGGGAGATGTTGCTAGACACAAGAAGGCTCCGGAAGGCCATACAGGGCCAGGCAGATGGAGATCTACAAAGCTGGCTGTGTGCTTCAGTTCTTTGGGAAAAGGACATTAAAGCTGGAAACTTTCCTACCACACTGTAGAACTCAGAAGAAATGTAAGAAACTTGACTATACTTATAGAAAGATAAATAACTGGTGATGTTTAGGACAGTCTGTATCTACCTGAACCTTGAAAATACTGCAGCCCCGATCCCTGCTGTTGGCCTAGATCTGTAATATCTGCATTCAGATGCTACCTGTATTACTTTTCAAGGGCTGCTATAACAGAGTACCACAAACTGTCGCTTAAAATAACAGAGATGTGTTTTCTCAGAGTTCTGGAGTCTAGGAGTCTGAAGTCAAGGTGTCGACAGAGCCTTGCTTTCTCTGAAAGCTCTAGGAGAGATCTATTGCATGCCTTCCTCCTAGCTTCTGGTGGTTACCAGGAGTCTTTTGTTTGTTTGGTTTTGTTTTTGGCTTGTAGATGTACCACTGTACTCTCTACCCCAAATCACACAGCATTCTCCTCTCTGTGTGTCTGGCTCGCTGTCTTGCCTTCCCTTCTTGGAAGGACACTGGTCATATTGTATTAAGGCCTTGCACTCTTCCAGAATGACCTCATTTAACTCGTATCTTCCATCTGTAAAGATCCTATTTCCAAATAAGGTCCCAGTCACTGATGCTCAGTGTTGGGACCCTCCCGCTCGAGCATTTACTTTATCCTCGTGTTCGAAGGGCAGAGGTAGTACGGGACAGAGTGGCGGGAAAGTTAGACATGAATCTTCAGGCAGATTTTGTGACCTCTGGGGCTAAGAATCAGGAAAATGATAATCAGGATTTGAAATGGAGAAGCCCTAGAAAACTGAAAGGAGGCAATATCAGAAGAAGCCAAGTAAATCAATCAGGCAATTAAAATGTAATGGGTACATTCTCAGGTTAGCAAGCAGTGGGGATTGGAGAAAGAGGAAACTCTAAAACTCAACCTAAAACAACCCCAAAACTCCATCTCTGGCCTCCGCAGTAGCAGTGGAGGAAGTCCTGCTTCTACAGGCTAATGTTCCTGCAGTGGTGCCTTATCTGTTTAATCACAAATGGCCAGAGCCTTGGGGGGACCCCAGGCACCTGAGGGGAGGAGTTGTGATTTGGAAGGGTGTTGTCCCTTTCATTTCTGGGAAAGCACGAACATAGCTGGTTCTCATTTTGCCAGTTTGTTGCAAAGAGGGGTGGTTCCTCTGGATAAATCTCCTGCCTCCTTAGTTTCTTAATCTAAATGACCCATCAGACATGTCCCTTCAAGCCTGGAGCATACAGAGGACTGGGTGAGAGACTGCAAGTCATGGAGGGAGGCTGGGAGAATGTGCATCTGATGCCCGGTGAGACGTTGTGCCTCAGTGTTCTCATCTGTCAACTGGGGATGAGAGAACCCATCCCAGAGGCTCGCTGTGAGCGGTCATTGAAACAAGATGTAAAGTCCTTGGCACAAGACCGGTAGGTGATCATGTTAATAAAGTATCAGGACAAAAGCTTGGCATTTTGATTTTTGGCAATTCAAAGCCAGGATTCGGACAAGACTGCATTAGGGGAGTAAAGGGGGCGGAAACACACTGTAGCATTCTGACATGACTCCTTAAAGAGATCGGTAGTGCCCAGGATAGACTGAAAGAAAATGCTGCCAACTCAGATGAAATCTCCCTGCAGCCCTGTCCCCACGAGGGCAGGAATGAGGGGGGCCATGGACCCAGCAGGCGTCCCGCCCTAGGTGGCCAAAGTCCAGTTGAGATGCTTACCCAAACGACTGCTTAGAAACAGAAGTCAAGGCAAGTTCCCAGGAGGTCGGGCAGGTGGGAGGAAAATACTGCAGAGGAGCTTCACACCTGCCCCGGATGACCCAGAGTTTACATTTGGAAAGAGGTTTGGTTTGGCACATTAACCTTCCTTCGGTGAGGAATACCAATAAAGCTGAGACAGGCTGGGGCCTTCAGTTTTCCACTGCTGAAAATTTAAACTTAATCCAAGGCTGGCGGAGAGCATCCAAAGGGCAAAGAAAAAAGTCTGTGTTTATTCATTTCCCCCTTTCTTCCTTCTCCCAACTTCTTCAGGAGCTCTTGCTCTCTTTGTCACTTTCTTGAGTGTGTAGTCCATGTGTGCCCATGTGCCTGTGCGTACGTGCACGCAAGGTGTGCACACGCACGTGTGCATGCATCTGGGTGCATGTGTGTGTGCATGCTGCGGAGAGTGTTCTGAGGCCTGTTACTGGACAAAATGAATCAGGATTAGAGACTCTCAGTCAGCCACAAGGGACGGGGTATCTGAAGTGTGAGTCACCGTCAGGCCCGCTTCTCTCTTCCGCCTCCTCCCCAGCCACCTGTCCCATGCGGGCAAAACCAGCAGGGTATTCATGGCAGAGTCAGCAGAATTCTGTGGGTGGAAAGGTGAATTAGCAGGTGCCTGCTTCGAAATGCAGGTGAGCTGTCAGCCCTGAGCAGTCGGGGACAGAAAGCCAAGTTATTGCCAACCTATGATGTGTGCTAATTCTCATTTCCTTTTTCTGCCCTCAACTTGGGAAGCAAACCCAGCCTAATGCCTAGGAGGGGACCTAGGGCAAAGGGGACCATTTTGTTTTTTTGGTTAGGGAGCCTAAAGAGACTATGTCCTTTAGTCTGTGTCCTTTAGTCTTGAAAACTATGTCCCATATACACAGTTTTGAATTTGGTCATGCAAGCCTGAAAAGTGACAAGTTGCCAGTGAGAATTAAAGCAAATACAGTCATAGAGTTGGTTCAGATCCTAAAATAATTAGGGGGGGCGGTGAGTACCTGCTTTCAGAGCAAATCCCAACTGGGGAAGTACAAGAAGATTATGTCTACTTCTTGCTGGGTGAATTTCCAATTAAAAGCATCGCACAACACTCGTAAAAATGGTCATATTTTGAGGTTTCAAGTTCCCACGTGACATCAAAAAACACAGTTTCACTACAAATCAGTGATAAGAAGGGTGCTTGGAAAGGCAGTGGAGGAAAGAAGAGCAGCAGGGTTACACAAGTCAGAGGTCAGGTAGGACAGGCGGCAGAACAAGGGGTGTGCGTAAGCCACCTCTTTCTTCAGAGGATGCTTTTGGTTGGCGATGAGAGAAGGCTTCTTAGGAAAATGGCATGGGAATTGGACTTTGAAGATGAGACGTGGCCACTGAAGGGAGGCCAGCGATTACAGACAAGGAATAGAGAAGATGCAAGAAGGATGCATGGGCTGTGTTTTGTAAATTGTCTCTTCTGGATAAAACACGGGCAAAGACAGACTGCCCCGTCAGTATTTCTCAGTCCTGCCCAGGAGCTCTTGGGCCACCCCAGTGACCAGGCCCCCTTACAGGCCAGCTGAATCAGAAACTCCAGAGGTGGGACCCAGGCAACCAGAATTGTTTTTAGCACTCCCCAGGTAGCTCCAACGTGCCAGCAAAGTGAAGAACCTGGCTTGCTTGTCTTGCTTGCAAGGTTGGCCTAGGCTGGCATCTGGGATCTTAAATTTTAGGAAGGTTCTGGCATTCCCTAACTGATATGAGTGGCTCCCTGGGCCTAAACTGTGTCATGTGGTTTATGCTGAACCCCTGCTGTTCTTCTGGAATTTTGTTCCATGCTGGTAGAGGGTGCCTCCATGACCAGCCTCTAGTAAAAACCTTGGGCACTAATTCTCATTAGTGCCAGCTCACTGCCCTGGTAGATAACATTTCACCCGCATCGTGGATTTTGCTTTGTATCCTTTTGCCAGAATAGATCATAGCTGTGACTATATACTGGGTCCTGTAAACTGTCCTAGTGAATCATCCAAACTGGCGGTGATTTGGGGAAACCATGACATAATAAGAATGAGGAAAATTTAAGACCAATCTCGTCAGAAAAACCAGGAGATCCTGCCCGAGTACATTTTTAATAGCTGAAGTGGTTCTAGATGCCTTTGTAAGTGAGAGGGGAAAAAGATTTGAATTGAAATTGTTGATCCAAGCCCTCTGATGATAATGGAACCCAAAAGCTGTTGTGTTCTACTTGCTTTAAAGAAATCAAAGGTGAGCACAGTGAAAAGAACGCCTCACAAAAATAAAATTTGAAAGAAGCAATTATGGGGGCGCCTGGGTGGCTCAGTTGGTTAAGCGTCTACCTTCGGCTCAGGTCATATTCCCGGGGTCCTGGGATCGAGCCTCGCATCGGGCTCCCTGCTCAGTGGGGAGTTTGCCTCTCCCTCTGCCCCTCCACTGCTCATGCTCTCTCTCTCTCTCTCTCTCTCAAATAAATAAAACCTTAAAAAAAAAAAAAAAGAAAGAAGCAGTTATGGAGTCTTTGTACCTGTGTGGTAAAATGTTAAAACCTCATGTTTTGTGTCCTGCTGCCTCAATATCCCCCTACCCAGGTCATGAGCATCCAGCCCAGGTGATCAGGGGCAGCAGAGTGATAGGGCTGGTCCCTGCCACGGTTCTCCTCTCCGACCTCCCCTGAACATGACGTAGGAAGAGTGAAATGCCCCGAAGCAATCCCCCTGAGCCTTTTCTCCTCTACTTCACCCTGACCCCCAATAAAGGTGCCTGTCCACCTCCTGCTCTCTTGGCTTCCACCTGCTCAGCTGAGGTGGTTTCCTCAGTGTGGCTCACAATGGCTCTCTCTTGGGGTGCAGTGACTCTCTCCAGCACCTGTGAGTATAATAAGCGTTGTTTCCCTGTGCCTTTCTTGTGGCCGCTCCTGACTGACCAGAGCAATATCACTCAGAGACATTTATTTTTCCATGTACGAATTCCAACATGCTAGAGGAGGAACATAATCAATTCTGAATGAAGGCTTATGAAGTGAACGTGCCTGCTTAGCTCAGGCTGCCATAAATTGGGTGGTTTACACAACAGAAATGTATTTTTTCACCGTTCTTGAGGCTGGAAGTCCCAGATTAGGTGCTAGCAAGGTTGGGTTCTGATTCTCTTCCTGGTTTGCAGTGGGCTGTGTTCTCACTACGCAGTCTCTCTCTTCCTCTTCCTCTCTTGGCCCCAGTTCTGTGAGATCCAGGTTCTACCTTATGACCTCACCCAACCTTAATTACCGCCTTAAAGGTCTGATCTCCAATACGGTCACTTGAGGGGTTGTTAGGGCTTCAACATACGAATTTCGTTCAGGCACAATTCAGTCCATAGCATTATCTCTCCTGACAAACCTTCACTTGACCTCCAGCCACCACCTTTCTTCATAACCATCTTTCTCAAATGAGAGGTTATCACTGTGAGCAGCATTTCTTCACCAGGCACCATGCCTTGGACCCTCTGCAGTCTGTTCTTCTCTCTCAAAAGTCCAGTGGGATGTTTTTCCTTCTTTTCTTGGTTTTCACACACTTTATGTTTGCTTTTTCAAGATTTTATTTTATTTCTATTTATTTATTTATTTATTTATTTATTTTTAATGTAAAGATTTTTATTTATTTATTTGAGGGAGAGAGAGAGACAGAGACAGAGAGGGAGAGGGAACATGAGCAGGGGAAGGGGCAGAGGGGCAAGGAGACCCTCCACTGAGCGGGAAGCCTGATGCAGGGCTCCATGCCAGGAACCGGGATCATGACCTGAGCCGAAGGCAGACGCTTAACCGACTGAGCCACCCAGGCGCCTCTATTTATTTATTTTTAGAGATTTTTTTATTTGAGAGAGAGAGGGAGAAAGAGAGTGGGGGGGCGAGGGGAGGGGCTGAGGGAAAGGCAGAGAGGGAATCTCAAGCAGACTCTGCGCTGAGTGTGGAGCCCGGTGCAGGGCTGGATCTCACAACCCTGAGGTCATCACCTCAGCTGAAATCAAGAGTTGGATGCTTAACCAACTGAGCTACCCAGGCACCCCAAGATTTTAAGTAATCTCTATACCCAATGTGGGGCTCGAACCCACAACCCCAAGGTCAGGAGTTGCATGCTCCACCTGAGCAGAAGGTGCCCCCAGTTTTTACACACTTTAATTTCTCGGTGTCACCCATACTGTTTTTGCCCCTTTCTTCTAAAAATTCCTTCTTCTCGTTGTTTTTCAAACTCTGAATTCACACTATCTTGTAACAATCTCTTTGTCCCAGTTCTTTCTCTTCCTTGCTTTCTAAAAACCTCCAGTTTGGAAAATCTCAAAACTACAAAGTTGGAGAGAACAGTATAACAAGCCCTAAAGTAGCCACCTTATCAGATTATGACATTTTTTTCCCCCACTGGTATCTACCATCCCAGGATTGTTTTGAAGCACATTTCAGATTACATATCGTTTTGTACATAAATATTTCAGAATATATTTCTTAAATATAAAGACTTATAAAATCACGATCACAATCATTTTCATACCCGAAAAATTTTTGCATTTTTAAAATCTCAACAGATATCCAGAATTTCTTGATTTTCTCATGAATATTTTTTTCATAGTTAGCGTGCTCAAATCAGGAACCAAATAAAACCCAAACATGCCAAAGTTGATGTGCCTCTCAAATGTCTTTTAATTTATAGATACCTCTTTCCTTTCTTTGTTCAATATTTCTCCTTGAAATTTTTTTGTTGAAGGAAGCAGGTTATTCATCTTCTAAAGTTTCTCAGTTTGGAACTTTATTGATTGTAGTACATAGTTATCATCCCCGTAAATTAGTGGCAAGATCTAGAGAGTCAATCAGGTTCGAGTTCAAATTTGTTTTCAAAAATATTTTAATTTCAGGGTGTAATGCTCATTGTTGCTTGTTTTCCTTGGTCTTCAGAGTAGTTCTTTGCTACATCTCAATCTCCAGAGCTCAGTTCCTCTGCCCATGATCTATTGGTGCAGTAATCTGTTCCTAAATCTTAGCTATTGCTTTTAAAAAGTGATACAGAATATTAGCCCCAAATGATATAGGTTGTTGGCTCTGAAAGAAAAGTGAAGCATCTGTCAATGTAAGACTCCTGTATTAATGTTTTCTAATCTAATATTCTGGAAGGTATTTTGTGAATAAAGAGCCCACAGTCAAATAATTTTAAGAAAATCCTTGAGTGAATAAACATAAACCATTTCTTTACGATGTAAATGTACACTATAAATCTAAAAGAGGGGGTCTGGTAATCAGTGTTTCCTAAACTTATTTGACCATGAAGCTACCCTTCTTAAAATGATGTTTATTAAAGCCTCCCCATAAATAGTGTTCCATGGAACATACTTTGGGAACTCTGGAAAACTGGGTCTCAGTGAAGGCAAGACTAGGGCTCTTTGCTCTGTTTCGAATCTGCTAAGCAGTTACTTTGCCTTGCTTAACTGCTATATACAGAATAGGTCTTAATTTACTTGAAGAAAAAGAAGAATCTCCAGCCCTCACCTGAGTTTGAGCCCTTGCTCCTTGTCTGTCATCAAAACAGAGCAGTGAAATCAGCTTCCTCTCAGCTAGCTGCCCCTTGACATCCCTCTCCCCTTCTTGTGCAGAATGTCCCCTTCTTGTGCAGAATGTCTACTTTTTAGCAATGGACTCCAGGAATGAGGACTATTTCTCAACATGGTAGCCATTGTCTTTCAGCGTCTACCACAGAGGAGGGCAGAAATCCGTTGGTGCTTAGAAACATGAAGGAATGCTTCATTGGTAGAATGAAAGATAGTAACTCTTGATTACTTCCCAGAAACACAGTGGGCTCTTGTCGCATTGCATTTGGAATCCCCATGGCATTCCACCCCCTTAACCTGTCCTACAGTGTTTCCTTCATTCCTTGAGTTAATGTTTATCAAATATGCTTTGGGCTGCACTCTGGGTTCTCCATTTACCTTGAAGATAGGCCGTGGTTCCTCTTCTGGAAGGGCCTCAATGTGGCGAGTGACGTCAGTCACCCAAACAGATTGTTATAACCCAGTGTGGGTTACACGAGGAGTTAGGGAAGCACGATGACAGTTTCATTCTTAATAACCTTGCCGCTCGTAAGGCATTTTAAGTTCTCAGGTCTTGGGACAATGTCTCCTGTCTTCTATCCACCCAGCGTGTATTGAACGGGGCGTAGAGTCAGTATTGACAAAATTCTTACTGCGAAATTCATCTACACCTGTGTTATAGGAACCACACATTCTAGCCTTGTGATCTAAATATCTAGCTAATTCTCTCATCTTAGTTTTCTTCCTTTGTTAGGGAGAAATCATACAGATATAAAGCAGGTGAATACTACAGTGCGGTTTGATGGCATCAAGTTTGAGAGAAACAAAATAACGGTGGTGGCCACCTGCCAAAATGTCCCTCTGTGAACATCAAAGCCAGACACTGTCACACAAGGTCTCTTGCACATCTGGAATCAATTCTTCTTTGTGGTGTGTGTGTGTGTTTTCTATGCAAGGGAAGTTCTAGATTTAGGAAAGTTGGAGTGAGAAATTTTTAATCTCATCAGGAGAAATTACTCACAGTGAAGAGGTCCTTTTCTCCAGCTGTGGGTCACATGAAACGTTCACAAACGGTCAGTGAATCTTATTGACTTTCATGACTTCAGCAGTCAAGTCATGGAATGTTCTTTAGCTGCCAACAGAAATTACCCTCTAGAGTTAGAGCAAAAACCCCTAACTGGCCGGAGAAGCCCCAGTGATTTTTGTTTCACATGGGGGGAGTAATTTATTATGCCAATTATATAAGTTTAGCTTTGAATCTGACACTTGATGAAAATGTTAACCATTCCAGTGATAGCCAGTAAAAGCATTTTAATTTTATGTTGCATAATTTTTTTTCTCCTGACAGAAACTAAAAGATTTAAAATTTCTCCTCGCTAGTATCTCTACAAGACTGTAAGCCTTCAGCAGGCTTCAATGTAGAGAGTTATATTTGCACACACACGCATATCTTCACTTACCCCTGCTCACCTAGCCCAAATTGATGTGTATACAACCACTTACACACTATGCCCAAAGGATTCTTTTTAAGAACAGAAATGGGTCCTACTTGATTGCACTGAGCAGGGAAATGCTAAGTGGGTGTTTTAGGTCTTTGCTGTTGAGAATATAGATCTATTTTAAAGGTAACTTAGTTCAAAGGAACAAAACTTCTTCTAACTTTCCAGTGGGGGGAGAACAGGGTCTTTAATGATAGGTTGACTCTTTGGCCTGGTGTTTCATGGATGGAATAATAAACGGAAATGATGGTTAGAATATTCTGAGTTTACTCCATGGAATAAGCCATTCGTTATCTATCATTTCTGAGACAGATATACTTTCAACTGTCCTTCTGTCTCATCTTTTTAATTAATTGATTGATTGATTGATTGATTAAAGAGACAGAGCTGGAGTGGAGGAGCAGAGGGGCAAGGAGAAGGAGAATCCCAAGCGGACTCCACAGGAGTGAGGAGCCCCATGCGGGGCTCCATCTCACAGCCCTGAGATCAGGACCTCAGCCAAAACCAAGATCGGACGCTTAACGGAGTAAGCCGCCCGGGTGCCCCTGTCTCATCATTTTATCCTGCAGATTCTGTACTGGCTACTATGTTTCTTTTTCTTGGCCACAAATGGGCTTAAACCACATGATTATTATTTTTTGTTATTCTTTTCTTTTTTCAATGAGTCACATTTTTAGTAGGTCAATAATAACAATTGAAAATAATATTTTTCGGGCGCCTGGGTGGCTCAGGGGGTTAAGCGTCTGCCTTCGGCTCAGGTCATGATCCCGGGGTCCTGGGATCGAGTCCCATATCGGGCTCCCTGCTAGGCAGGGAGCCTGTTTCTCCCTCTGCCTCTCTCTCTCTCTCTCTCTCTCTCTCTCTGACTCTCATGAATAAATAAATAAATAAAAGTTTTAATAAAAAAAGAAAATAATATTTTTGGGGGGGATAAAGTATACTACCTTGACACACACTATCTCGCAACAGAGCTTTGCTATCAGCTTGAGAAAAGCTGGGGAGGTAGCACTATCCCTGCTTAGCACATGAAGAAACCGAGGCTTAGCGATCCTCAGTGAATTTCCTAAGGTCTCACCACCGGGAGCAAGAACTGGTCAGTCTTTATCCTCACTGTCATGTTTCAGATGCTCTTTCCACCATCTCTCATTGTTTTCACTGGGCACCCGGCATGCAGACGTGCAGCAGACGTGATTGGTGTGTTTGGAATGTTCGAGCGAACTTACTTAAAGCCAACAGGATAATCAGTCAGGACTGCCCCAGATAGACATAGCTCTCTACCCACAGGAACAAGCAGGTTAGAACGCGGGCAGGGAGCCCAGAATGTGTCTCCTCGCAGGAAGACGGACAGGAATCTCTCTGGAGACTGGCCAGGAGGCCAGAAGGTCTCCCAGAGGGTCAAGAAGCCTGCCAGGAAGAATCTATAATGCTTCCACTTTAGGTTTTAAAATACCTTATGGTCACAGCAGGCATATCTTGTACTCTACACGCCGTCGCCAGAAATGCACATATATCGGCTTCCATGTAGATAGACGGTATCTCGCTGTGAAGGGTGAATCTACAGGCAGTTTTCTAGCTCTAACTTTCAGTCAAACCAATCAACGTAAACCAGTCAGCAGTGTATGTGGGATGACAGATACTTCCAGATCGTTGCTGATTGTCCTAGGTGGGTAATGAATTTGGGCATAAGTCAGGGTTAGACTGCTTTGCCCCTGCATGCTCAGATTTTCCCCACGGCATGGCAGAGGCTGCTAGGCCTACCCAACATCCACCCTTCCTTCCTTCCTCCTTTAGTCACGGACCCCTGGTTTTATAGAGGACAGCCAGGGCACAATGAAAAAACCATGTTCTACACTCCACCTTGTAGCCAGGAGTGGATGTATGGGTATGTTTTGGTCAAGAAAAGGTTAGCAAAAGTAATCTGTGGGACTGTGGGGACCTTTCCTTAAAAGGTGGTGGTTTGACCTGTCTTCTTGCTGCCTGGAATGTGGGTGTGATGGCTGGAGTTCTAGAAGCTATCTTGAAAGCATGAGGACAAGGGCAACATCCTAGGAACTGAAGAGTGAAGGACAGTCTGAGTCCCTGAAAACTCTGAGGAGCAGCCATGACAGCCCTGGACTCTGACTTCCAGACTTATTTTATGTGGGAGAGACATAAGCTTCTGCTTTGATGAAACCACGGTTATTTGAATGTTCTGTTACACTGCAGTGGGACCTTCTGCCAAGTGACACACAGATAGGCACATGGTGATAGAGGAGATCTAAAAAAATGGCAAAAAAAAAAAAAAGGAGGTGAAAATGATTTTAAAAATAAAAAGGAAGGGACGCCTGGATGGCTCAGTTGGTTAAGCGCCTGCCTTCAGCTCAGGGTTCTGGGATGGAGTCCCGCACTGGGCTCCTTGCTCAGCGGGGAGTCTGCTTCTCCCCCTGCTGTGTGCACTCTCTGTCTGACAAGTAAATAAATAAAATATTTAAAAAAATAAAAACAGTAAAAAGGGAGAGGAAATAATTTGAGGTAGTCTACCAACAAAAGAGAATAAGCAAATCGTGTAATTGGACAATATTTAATTCTGCTGTTTTCCCGTTCTTTCTACTCCTACCCTCTGCCCTTTTTTTTTCTTTAAAGATTTTATTTATTTGACGGAGAGAGCACAAGCAGCGGGAGAGAGAGGGAGAAGCAGGCTCCCTGCTGAGCAAGGAGCCCGATGTGGGACTCGATCCCAGGACCCTGGGATCATGACCCGGGCCACAGGCAGCCGCTTAACTGACTGAGCCACCCAGGCGTCCCTACCCTCTGCCCTTTAAACTCCACCGTCCTGATGGCAGGAATGGTGCACAGAATAAAGTGTCAAATTACCAGCTTCTAAAGGTTTATGTAGACTTTTAAGAGTCTATAGAAGAGACAATAATAAATATATCTTAAATTACTCAACTTTTTATTAAGGAGAGTTTACAACTTACTGCACAGCAGGCATAATATTATAGTAAGCCCCAAGTACTCATCACTCAGTCCCAACAACCACAAGTCAATGGCTAACCTTCTTCCATCCAGAGCTCCTTCTTCTCCTTTCTCATCACTTTTTAAAATAAACTGTAAATTTTGGAATAATTTTAAGTTTTCAGAAAACTTGCAAAGATGGCACTGAGAATTTCCCCATATACCTTCACCCACTTTTCCTTTTTAAATATCTTACACTATGATAGTGCAATTGTGAAAATGAAAAATTAATATTGGTATATAACTATTAATTAAATTTAGACTTTATTCTGATTTCACTTTTTTCCCCCCAGTAATTTTCCTTTTTCTCTTCCAGATTCCAATCCAGGATACCATGCTATATTTAGCCCCGTGTTATTTTGAAGCATATCCTAGGCATTACATAGTTTCACCTGTAAATGTTTTAGTACACATCCCTAAAAGACAAAGACTCTTTAATGCACCTGCAATGCTATCGTCACACCTCCAAAATATCGACTCGTTACTGTCATTGACATCAAATCAAACACTTTCTTGTAAATGTCATGTCCTTTTTTTGGACTCTTTTTTCCCTAGTCCTGGATCCAAACATGACCCAAATATTAGGATTGGTTTAGAGACTTTAAAACTTTTTGTTCTATAGATTTCTTCTTCTTCTTTTCTCTCTCTTTTTTCCTTTGTAATTTATTTGTGGAGGAAACGGGGTGGTCTTTTTGGCCTCCCATCCGGATTTTGCTGATTCCATCCTGGAGGAGTGAATTTCCCTGTTCCTCTATCCTCTGCATCCTGTAAATTGGCACTAGAGCTTGAGAAAATTCATTCTTTTATTCATGCAATTAGTTTTAGCAAGAATATTTTATAGACTGTGGTGGTATATTTCCACCACTCTCCGGCTATCTCTTTTTGCAAAGTTTGTGGCTGTTGATGTCCTTTGTTACAGAGACTACAAACTGATGATATTGTAATTCTAACATTTCTCATTCATTTATAAGCCGAAGTATGCCTTTTCCCCCACTTATTATTTGGTTATTGTGGCACATATCATATAAGAAGGCAAGATAAATACTGATTCTTTACCTTTTTTTGCCACTTTAAAAAACAGTGAGTTGATCTCTTTGCATCCTCTAATGTTGACCAATGAACTTATAGTCCACGGTCTGGGCGAACAGGTGTTTCTTATGTTAAAGAACTGAATGCTTAAGACACAGAGTATTTGTTTAGTATTTCTATACTTCTCTGCTTGAGAGCCCAAACAACAAACCTGGAGAAGTGAGAACTTTATATACATATATATGATATATTAAGTAAAACAAAATAATAAAATAAATAACATATATGTAAATAAAAATATATAATATATAAATAAAATATAGTACCATGAGACACTGTGCAGGGAAAATGAAACAGTAGCTTTCTTTCCCTTAATTTCACAGAAAGTGGGAAGGGTGAGCACTACAGACCAGAGCCTGCGTGCTGGTGGGATCCTGGGAAGAGGTGTTAGAGCTCCCAGGGTGTGTGTGTGTGTGTGTGTGTGTGTGTGTGTGTGTGTGTGTGTGTGTGAAGGAAACATGTAGGTACATTTGGAGGAATCTGGGAGGGGCAGACTTGGTGTCTGAGCTCTCAAAGTGTAGCTGAGAAGAGCTTTAACATCGTAGAGAAGCCTCAGGGATGGTCTGGCCCTGGAAGCAGGTGGCATTTGTTGGTGGCTTGGCAAGGAGGCAGGCACCGAGGCAGGGAGGCCCAGGAACAGCCCCTTCTCATCCCCTGGCCCCAGAGCAGTGCAGGGAGGCGGCCAGGGCCTACGAGTGCTGCCAGGACCGGGCTGTGGGGCTGGAGGACGCCTCACAGACGGCCGTAACGTCAGAGAACAGCTGAGTACAATGGACATCTGCCATCCAGGTGGGCGACCTGCAATCAACGGAGACCCAGACACGGGAACTTAGATTACTGTGGCCCGGGGATGGTGGGGGGGCGGGAGAGAGAAGGCGATGGGGGAGAGAGCCTAGCCTGGATCTGACCAGCTAGTACTCAGAAGAGTTTAAGTCGTTTTCTCTTTCTCTGTATAGTCGAAATACATTGAGCTCAGTGGTTTGCACAAATTAGCAGAAACACTTCATCTCCCCAGTACAAGGTTACATTCTAGTCAACGGATTTCAGTTACAGAGCCACGGAGAAGGTAAGATTATGGTCCAGCCAGGACTGTAAATTTAAATCTCTCTATAAAAACATAAGTGGTTCAGGAGTCAGAGAAGCTGCTTGAGCTAATAGTTCTTCCTCCAGGAAGACGGAAGAGGGTGGGCTGGCCTGATGGTTGCTATGTGGCATGAAGGCAGAGGGCAGTCTATGAGGGGGCGCCCATTTATGATTGTGGTTGTTTCTCCCCTCAAAAGCTTGCATTTAAACACACTATAATGTTGTGAGTAAAAACTGATTGTGAAGTTGATACTAATACTAGCCTGAAAAACCCCTGGTCCTTCCTCTGCTCTTGACAAGGTGAAAAAGCTCTTACCTGGCATTGTTAGGCCTCTAGATCGTGCCTTCCTGAAGCCTGTGGGCATGTGTTAAGATGTCAGTTCATGGGAGCCTGGGTGGCTCAGATGGTTAAGCGTCTGCCTTCGGCTCAGGTCATGATCCCGGGGTCCTGGGATCGAGTCCTGCATCGGGCTCCCTGCTCCTTGGGAGCCTGCTTCTCCCTCTGCCTCTCTCTCTCTCTCTGTCTCTCATGCATAAAAAAAAAAAAAAAAAAAAAAGATGTCAGTTCACCTTACAGCGTATGTTGGAAGCAATTGGATTTATTCCGTTTGCTATCAACGGAATGATTTTGTCCCCCCCCGCCCAATTCATATATGGGAAGCTAATCCCCAGTGTGATGGTATTAGTAGGTGGGGCCTTCTGTAGGTGATTAGGTCATGAAGATAGAACCCCCATGAATGCGATCGATGACATTATGAAAGAGACCTCGGAGCATTCTCTTGCACTTGCAAGAGTGTGAGGATTTATCAAGAAGGCCATCGATGAGCCAGGAAACGGGCTTTCACCCGTCACTGAGTCTGCTAGTGCCTGGATTTTGGAATTCTCAGCCTCCCTAACTGTGAGAAAAAAATGTTCCTTGTTTAAGCCACTCAGTCTATGGTATTTTTGGTATGTCAGCTCAAATGGACACTATTATTTGCAAGATTCATGTGTGTGGATTACCCTTTATGTCTCTAGATTCTATCTCCCTCTTTGTCAAAGGAAGGGAATTTGAACTAAGCACTAGACAGGCTGCACTGTGGTTCTGTAAGTCTCAGTTAGCTGTCTCGCCTCAACTGCCATATTAAGTAAAGTAGCCCAGAGGGGCTCTTTCTTACACAGATAGCTATAGTTTTGGCCATATTATATTTAGTAAAACCAAACCTTTCTCCCCCAGGATGGCAGATAGCTGCTGTTTACCTGCTTAGCAACTACTCCTTTTAGTTGGAGGAACTTCTTTTTCCGCTTACTCTAACCACAAAGGTTTCTTGCACTTGCTACTCTTAGGTCCTGGACTATCTGACCATAGGAACGGTCACGTGACTCAGGCCAACCAATAAGAATCTTTCTTGGGATTTTTGTTTCTCTTGTTTTTTACTTACAACTGGAAGAAAGAGCACTTGTCTCTCTAATGGCAGAACCGGGAAGATGTAAGATATTAAGAGTTATGGTTTCAGTGTAGAAGAAAACTTTGGCATGCAGAGAACCTTAGAGAAGAGAAACAGAATCCTACTTTATCTGAGTTCCAGTTCCTTTGGCTCTAGGATTTATACGGTCTTTACTGAGACTGGGATAGGCCAACAACAAAGACCTCTTATGGCATAAAGTAGATAAAACTCACTTTTATTTGTAACCACAAGAGCACCAATTAAGCTAGTAAATGGAATTCAAGCCAAAGTGCATCACACATGAGCTGAAAATTAGGGAGGCATGTGAAATGGCTTAGCATAACTTTCTGAATAATACAAATGCTCCTTATTGAATGGCAGAATATAGGCCCTTCTTCCACTGCTGAAAAAAAAAATACATCCCAGTTAAATGAAAGAGGTGGGCCAACTTAGTTCAAGGTCTTTGCACAAACATTCTGAGCTATTGTTCTGTTTTTCCATGAAGTCCATTTGTATTCCAGTCCTCAAAGCTTCGTGGCATAGAGAGACTGCAGTACTTGGCATTTTCTATATTTCCTTTTAATAATCCCCCAGCCTGAAGGTAATCCATGTATACCTCTTTGGGGCAACTACAAAAAACTCAACTAATACAACCAAGACCAGTAATTCTTAAGGGTACCATCTGAGTCACTATAAACCTTTTTAAAAGACAGAATTTTGGTAGAAGTGGGTCTGAAAACTCCACAGGTAGTACAAAACACATCCTGATTAAAATTAATTTTACTGGATTTTTCCTTCAACTTCCATGAGTATAGAACAGTTGTTTAGATTCTGGTGGGTGGTCATGAGGCTATATTAATATATAGCTATGCTAAAATCCAAAAAAAAAAAAAATCGTCAACCTATAAATAGCTATCCTTGTCTCCAGTTTTACCCTGTTAAAATATCCATGGTCAGTTTGGTTTCCTCCTTCCAAAAATAGATGTCACACTTTGAACTTAAAATATTTTCTGGTCACAATGAGGCTTAGACATGAAATTTCTTTCTATTTTCCTTGCTGCCTATTTCTCTCACACTCTCTCATATCCTTCTGGTTGTAATTTCAGCAGCCCTACATTCCCAACATCAAAAGGAGGTTAAGTACCATGTTATTTAAACAAGATGAGTGTATTTGATAATGACTGAGTAGAAAAAGCAGAGGAGGAATAAAGCAGAGATGAGTGGCACCTCCCAAGAGCGGGGCAAAAGGAGAAATGTCTCAGCAACACCACATTCATCGGTCTCCTCGGTAAAAGTACTGCTCTCATAACATTATAATTCAGCTCCCTAAATTTTTATGTTTCCCACTTTGGAAAACAGCTATGTCTAGTATATAATTTCACCCTTTTATTATGACATTTGAGAAAGTAGCCAAGACTGGTTAGGTTTAATTACCCCCATCAAGTTATTTTAGATGTCAGTTTCTACAAGTTAGTCACAAATGGGCAGATGGCAGAAACATGTTATTCCAGAATGACCAGACTTGGGTAGAGCTAGAGAAAAACATTGACTCCCTTCTTTGATCTTTGTGGTGTTGTGAATACATATCTTGTATGTTTGCTTTGGTGATCTCATTGTATGATTTTAGAAGAACGATCAGCTGATTTGTTTTCTGTTTCTTTGAATAATATTAAAAAATGTGACCCAAGTGTTTTCAATTAGACGTAATAAAATAATGGGTAATTGTCCTGAATTCACCATTTGCTGCAGTTACTTTCTTCAAGGTACTATCCTGAACTTGATTTTGAAATGTTAATGCATTCTGAATGCATGACTTCATCCGAATGTGGCAGATGAAGAAATGGAATTTGCACTCCTTGAAAATCTGTACTCTGTAGTGTTCTTAACTTTGGTAATGATATACCCCCTGGACTGCGTGCGTGTTCAGAATGGACCACATGAGGACATCTCTGGTCACTGGCGTAAGCCTTTCATTACTGCTTAACTACAGATGAGTATTTTTCTTTTTTTAAGGCCATATTGTGGGTAAAGAACAAAATAAGCACATAGATATATAAATGGCCTGAGAACAAAACACTGAAAAACTTACAGAAGTAGAAATTGTTGTATTCTTTTTCTTAGATTTTATTTTTATTTATTTATTTAATTTTCAATAGATGAGGATCCAGAATGGGTTTGTTATATGGAAATAACTTTTTTTTTAAAGTTCTTATTTAAACTCTGGTTAGTTAATATATAGGGTAATATTGGTTTCGGGAGTAGAATTCAGTGATTCATCACTTACATACAACACCCAGTGCTCATCACAATGAGCGCTCTCCTTAATGCCTATCCCCCATCTAGCCCATCCCCCACCCACCTCCCTCCATCAACCCTCAGTTTGTTCTCTACAGTTAAGTCTCTTACGGGTTGCCTCCCTGTCTTTTTTCCCCCTTCCCCTATGTTCATCTGTTTTGTTTCTTAAATTCCACATATGAGAAAAATCCTATAGTATTTGTCCTCTCTGACTGACTTACTTCACTTAGCATAATCCACTCTAGTTCCATCCACATCATTGCAAATGGCAAGATTTCATTCTTTTTGATGGCTGAGTAATATTCCATTGTGTATAGCTACCACATCTTCTTCAACCCTTCTTATTAAATCACATTGCATAACATTAAATCATTTGATTTAGTTAGGGTACTGCTAATATACTGAACGTTCACAATGTGAACGTTCTGAGATTTTCCCCTATTGGCAAGATAACAAGTTAGCCTGCCAGGGTCATGGATTTTGACAGAAAACAAGAGACTCCTGGGTCAGAGACAAAGCTATTATTACTCACAGCAATAGCAGTGGTCAGACTACAGTATTTGCCCCAGGTTCCTATGACTCAACTCCTATAGAGCTATACATCGAAGGACAGGTGGTGCACTTATAGTGGGTTATGTTACAGGCAACAAATCCTGAGTATAGGTAACTGGAATCATTTATAATGGGCAGTGAGCATGCCTAAACTTTTCCCTGGAAAGAGATACTATCTTTATTTTATTGGACGATAAACAAATGTGCCTTAATTTCTTTGGAGGAAAACACTATATCTAAGCCTATACCAAGGCTTTTTACCAAACAAATATAGTCTGAAAACAGGCAGTCAGTGGCTCTATTCCTATGATGTTCAAACAGGGGAGAACCAATGAGAAGTGTCTTACAATGGATGCAGTGTACAGAAATGTAAATTTCTTTTTTTGTCTCTGTAATTACACTGAACTTAGCTTTGGAATCTCCTTTTTTTTCTTAATGTGGAAAACTTCAACTTCTTAAGATAAACTCAGTTATCTTCTTCTAGCTTAAAATGTATTTCCATTTATAAATTTCAGTTAATTTGAGGTTCTCGTACTGTTTTTCTGCGTATCTTTCAGGAATAACAATACAGTGGCCAACACTTGAGATTACACTCACCACGTAATATTCTAAGCTGTTCATGTAAGTTAATTCTTTTAATCTTATATGTATGCAGTATTCACAATTTCTTCTTTACCTGTGGAAATGAAGGCATAGGGAAGTCATGTTGCTCCAAATCACATAGCTAGTAAGTGGCAGAGCTCAGACTCCAAACATGAGGTCTCCAGAGTAGGTGCTCCTAACCTGTATAAAGTATATTACCTTCCTGCTTTCTAAGTTTTCAGGGGTCTCTGTGCTCCCAGGGACTTTCATACCATCTGCACATCTAATCCAGATTTAGTTCGGGTCCCTCTGGCTTCCCCTATTGTGTCTTGTCTTATAGCATAGCCTCTGGCTTTGGTAGCTCAACTACCAGTACCTTGTGCGACTATCTACCAACTCCCACCCACTTCAGAACTTCAGCCCGGGATTCAGAGCTCCATGATGCAGTATGGGGAGGCAGCTCTGGGAGGTCTTCCTCAAACCCATCCACCAAAACTGCCCCTCAGGGATTGCTTTTCCATGGCTTGGGGATCATGTGAAAAACACAGTTTAAATCTCAGTTCTGTCACTTACTTTCTGTATCACCTTCAGCACTTTGGCTCTCTGTGCCTCTCAATCTCTAGACTTCTAAAGGAGAGATAATAATGCTGTATTCCTCAGAGCACTGATGTAAAGATTAAATGAGTTAATTTATACTTGGCAGGTAAAAGTGCTACGTTAACTGCTTAATATATTATTACACTTGAGAGGAATGTCAGGAAAACAGTTTTAGAGTATGGAACTGACAGAAATTTATAATCAATAAAACATATTCTAAGTTAGATGTGGTTGAAGGGGTCTTGACAAGTTTAACTTTTCTGCCACAGAGATGGAGGCTTTAGTTTGGTTACAGAGAAAGAGAAGAACTTTCATTTCTGCACACTGAGTCTTGTGAATTGTAATTGTGAAGTTTTCTTTGTGGTATGTGTCATCACGCAAGCCAGAAAACAGTGTTTTTAGAAAATAACTCCTACTTTTCTGGTGTTCTGATACATATTTGGTGTTTCTGCAATTTTGTAAGGTTTTGTTCTGTTAAGGGAGTAGGAACAGGTTCCTTCTTAGGCACCTACTGATATCCACACTTTTATCACATTTCCTAACGTTCTTCTTTTACCATCTACTGAGTGAATTCTTACTTAGTTTCAGGTGGGAAACTGGTAGCTTCTTACCGGCATTATGCATTCTCCCCATGGTGGGATTTAAGGTATTAAGGCTATGACTGAGTGTTTAAGCTTTTGTTTCTTGATAAGAAAACCCAAACTTTTGGGACTGAGAGATATCTTCCCCCTCTCCATCACTTGACTCTTGCACTTGAACACCGGAGCTTTTTAATCTTTCTCTGCTATATATCTATAAAACATATCCAGCCACTGATTTCACTTCCTTCTTCTGGGGCATATGTCCTTCCTGTGAGGTAATGACTGTTACACACTAATAGATGGGGTACTAATGGCAACAAGTGAGAGTTGGGAAGAAAATTCCCAGATGGCATCTCAAAAAATGTCACCCAATATACATAAAATGTTCCAGATAGTGAAGAACTTTAGCATGTGTTTTAGAAAACAATTTTTCTTAAATTGAATTTAAGAAAAAGAAAACAGTAAGTGTTGGTGACTCCAACAGTGAAAATCTAGACTTTCATTGTTATGTTCATTTGAGCTTGCTAAGTTTAAGAAAATTACTTACGCCAGTGGCTCTAATTTCTGCTTCATTTTTCTCTGAAAGCAGGGCCAGAACTAGGTCAAGGTGAGGCACTCGACTTGGGTACAAAATTTAGGAGGTACCAAAAAATTCAGTTAAGATAAATCCTATCGGGGTGCCTGGGTGGCTCAGTCATTAAGCGTCTGCCTTTGGCTCGGGTCATGATCCCGGGGTCCTGGGATCGAGCCCCGCATCGGGCTCCCTGCTCCGTGGGAAGACTGCTTCTCCCTCTGCTAACTCCCCCTGCTTGTGTTCCCTCTCTGTGTTTCTCTGTCTAATAAATAAACAAAATCTTTTTAAAAAAAGATAAATCCTATTTTAATGCAATATTTTAAAGATCAAAAATAAGGCAAAAATCCATGTCGAACAAAAAATCAAAATTTTAAATAAAAACACCATCGGTATTACTGGCATTTCGTTTTGCCTCAGGCTCCAGTATGGCTGGATATAGCACTGTTACTGAGGCTAAGACTCTTTTTCTCCCTATTGCCAGGCCACTTTCCCATTAAGAGGAATGTGTGTGGTGGCATGAGAAAGCCTCCAGACTGATATTTGAGTGCATAAAATCTTTTTCCTTCTAGCTCTTTTACACCTTAACTAATTTATATTCTTTGTAACTCTGCTTAAGGAGCAAAAGTCTGATGGTGTTTTTGGCTTGAAATGTGTGTCTGCTTTCTTCAATCTCTTTGTCCTATGAAATTTAAGCATTTAAAGATGTTTTCGTAGGAGCTTTTCTATGTTCTTATTATTACATAACAAATAGAACCTTTTTCCTCCTTTTCCCTTGGGACAGGGCCTGCCCTTGAAAAGAGAATGAACTTTTCATGGTTTTCTTACCAAGCTGGCAAAACCCAAACCAAACAAACAAAACTATTAATAGCATTTTAATCCTGGAAGCCAGTGAGGCAGATCATCTACTGGAGACAATTGTGTTCACATTATATTACTACTTCAAAACTGAAACCAACCTCAAGGTATAACAGGGAAGTGGTTCAAAACTTGCCAATGGTTCATCATTTCTTTTCTAAGGTTGGACCATCTAAGTATTGAAGAAGATGTTTGGGGTTGGGCCAGAGTAAGACCAAGGAGGCCAGAAACAGACAAAATCGGTAGGAAATGACCTGTGATTGGGACCACAAGGGCGAAGGGTGAGGACCGCCGGGGGTGGGTGGAGGGAAGGGTGCAGCAAGAAAATGCTTCCAGGACAGTCAGGCTCCCATATGACCCTATCAGTGGAAAGGGTCTCTGGTGCCCAGTCTGAAGACAGCTGGGTGGAAAGAGGCTCCTCCCACCTCACAGTTGTCCTAACACCCTTTTTATTCCCACATCATCAGGGACTGCTTTTAAGAACATTTTGATGGATGGCATTTTCTGCAGTGTTAGTAGTGGGAGGAGGTGGGGGGTAGAATCTATTTGCTGCACAGACAGTTTCTGTGATTTTAACAAGACTTCTCCACCCCCATCAAGCCCAGCCCTGTAGACAGAACACACACTTGCTTGTTACCACTCGCCCTGTGGCCTCTGGGATCCCTTTCTCTTTAGCTGTGTTTCTCAATCCTTTGCATCTCTCCAAGGCAGAAGTAGCAAAAGCAGCAGGAAAACGGCAAAGGAATACAAGCCTGTGCTGTTTCTGGAAAACACTGAGCTTGTGTCCACACTCTGGAGGTAGAAATTCTGCCTTAAGAAAAATATTCCACTACAGGCCCCTTTGTCTGCTCTCCAAAGCACACACAAAAAAATGGATTAACTTGAAATGTAGGCACCCAGATGTATGACATGGAGATGACCCTGACTAAAATGACTATGTACAAAATAAGAATATAGAAGGGTCCTCGTGATGTGAAGCACACATCCCCCGCTAGGGCAGACACAGTACCCGATGGTGTTCGGGAGGGTTATCCCGTAAACGTGTGTGTCTCTCCCCGGGGTTGCTCCTCCCCCTTTCCTCCCATGCATCAACATGTGGCAGAGTGCAAGTAACAGAGACTCAGATTTCAATGAGTGTACACTTGGTTTGGTCAATATTTTTTAAAAAGGAAACCAGTTGCAAAGTTCAGTATTTTTATTATTTGCAGAGACAAATTTATTTTTCCACACCTCACTTCTAAGCAATGGCAGGTAGCATGTTGAGAGACCTTCTGTTGGGAACCCATCCGGCATCTTCCCCTCTGACACAGGTGCTCACAAACCCATGTGATAACGTGACGTGTTCTGGCACCATTTTGAGAGGGCGTTGGAAAGCGAGATATAGGCCATTTTTGGAAACGCATTCTCATTCTGTCTATAAGGCCTTGCAGAAACAGAAATATCTGCCTAATGAAGAAGGAAGGGTGGATGGTGCTTGTTTTCCTCCAGTTGCTGAGAATGGATGAAGATTTTTATGGGGTTACTTGGAATACTCTTAGCTGACAGATAGAACCAAGTGACTTTTTTTTCCCTAGGTACTAGGGGCTTTTCTCTTTCTAGGGTGCACAGCCCAAAGAGCAATTACAAATTCTCCCAAGGAAAATCTGTATGACCCTTTGTAAAGGTATTACAAAAGAGTTCCCAGAAAATTATAGGAAATTCACTGAGCATTACTCACCTAAGCATGTGACCACCATCCGCTCAGTGTTTTCTCTCTCTCTCTCTCTCTTTTTTTTTTTTTTTCCAATAAGAGATTGATATTAGTAGTATGATGCTTGCTGGAGCAATAGGTTAAAAAGGAAATCATTTCCTTTCCTATATTTTAAGAATGTTCCCTTTTGGCAGTACATAATCTCTTAAAAATGATCTTGCTTTCAAATAGCTACAAATATATCATTTAGGGCTTTTTTGTATGAATGTGGGGCTGATAGATTTAGATACCAGGGATGTATTGCAGGTTTTTCATTACCATAAATCCTGTGTCACATCAGCAGCATGATGGAAGCATTTTGATAGATAACATAAACTCATTAATCACCACTCTCTTAAACTAAGCACCACAGAAAGAATTTTAAATGTTCCACATTCCAACATTTACCTCCCCCTTTAAAACTGCCATCCTTTATTAGTTCATTCTGTTGAAGAGAGCTTGAGTTAACTCCATGAAAAGAGACTGTGTATCAAGGGAAGAAAGAACTGTAAAGGGGGAGGGGGAAGGGAAGGGAGACAAGGAGATTAAATTCCATCTTAAATCCAAACACGGGCTAGATTGCATGCTAGCATTAACGTCTTCGTCCTGTTCCCAAGAGAATGTTGGCAGACTTCCAGTTTATTAAAACAACAATCCAATGCTGATCTTCTCTCTGTATACACAATTCAAGGATGGATCATTTACTCAAACAGAGCTGTTCACTGAGGTATAAAAGCAAAAATGCATTTTAGGAGAGGTTGTTTATGACTATTGCGTAAAGCACTATACCATCGTGTTTCATACAAGTCATCCTGATCGTTATGAAGTGAAGACAGAAAGCCACACTGTCATTCTGAAAGCAGTAAGCACAAGTTACGTCCGGGCATTTAATGATACTGCTTAACCCTGTGAAACTGTCCTAACTGTAGGTGTGTGTTCCCCTTAAAAAATATTTTTACCTGCCAAACAGATGCATTCCGAAATGAGTATTCTCTTACAATTGTTTTTCTCCACACCCACTCTCCCCAACCCCACCCCCCAACCCCGACACCATGCATCACAGGATTTATTTCACTGATGGGTTTTCCTACGGCACTTAACACTTAGAGAGTATCTGTGAATATTTAACTCTCTTGGCATGTATTTAACGATTAAAATGAAGTTTATCTGTTCACACATTCGCTGCCAATATATGGGTGTTTATAAAAGAAAAGTAATGCAAGCCCCCAGTGACATCGTAGCGTAAAAATGCCGTTGTGTTTCTTTTGTCGCATAAAATTATGTAATTCAACCACCAATTTTCAGGATTACAAGTTCTGCTGGGTACCCACGGGCGGTGACAAGCGTCAAACAGATTTCACACTAGAAGACCTGTCTTAAGCCACAGACCTGGGCTCAGGGATAACAGCCTGTTAAATGGGCTTTGTTTCTGGTAGCATTTTGTACATTTAAATCATTGATAATGACCCCGTATATTGAGTGGTGACTGAATGGCTGTTGAACTTTTAAGACAGAATTCAGCACGCCACTGTGAGAACAGAGCACAATAACATTAAACATCGGATGGGGGTTTCAAAGCCTATCAGATACGCAGATTCCTCTTTTTTCTCAACGAAAGATCGGCAAGGCGTTATGTCTCAAAAATAAAAAGAAAAAAAGAAAAAGAAAAGGAAAAGGGAAAAGGAAAGAACACAGAAAGAAAAAGAAAAGGCCCATTAAGATAAATGGGATGATTTGGTTTTGTCCAGCCTGACTGCTCTAGGAAAGCCATCTGAATGGGTCACATTACAAACGAGACTCTAGATCAAAGCATAACTACTGCTGGGGTGGGTCAAACTGATCTGAACTGTGTCGACCAGATCAGCATGAAACCCTAAACTGTGGGCCAAGGAAACATGTCTTTCTCAAACAGAGACGTGACCACACCAATTAACCAAAGCATTTGCCTCACTGCCTCAGTGGAAACCTGAGAGGCTTTCCCCGGTCAGTCCACACCGGGTGTGGACACCCGGGAGAGACTGGGATTCCTGCAACATCACTTAGATTATTGGGTTCATGAGTAAAATAGTTTAACCGTCCAGTACGGAAGGCGCCTAAGAGCTGCTGGTCCATGAGGACTAACATGTGATGCTGGGTAGAGAAGCCTGAATTCACTTCAGGGAAATGAGAGCTCATGTGACTGAGCGTGTGGATGATGGTATGGAAGCAACATGTGATGACTGGTTTTGGATGTCATCTTGGCTGGGCCACAGCGGCCAGAGATCTGGTCAAACAGTATTCTGGATCTTTCTCTGAAGGTGATTTTTGGATGAGATTAGAATTTAAACCCATGGACGGTGAGTAAAGCGGAAAACATGCATCCAACCTGTGGAAGGCCTTAATAGAACACAGGCTGACCTCCCCAGGGAAGAAGGAATTCTGCCAGCGGATGCCCTTTGGACAGAACTGTAACTCTTTCACAGGTCTCCAGTCTACTGATCTACCCCATCAGATTTTTGGACTTGCTAAGCCTCCACAATTGAAGGAGCCGATTCCTTAAAATCTCTCTCTCTCTCTCTCTCTCTCTCTCATACATCCTATCAGTTCTGTTTCTGTGGAAAGCCCTGAATAATACGGAGAGGCACAAAAATAATGAAAGCTCACAACACTTTTGCAAACGAGAAACGAAGTCCATTTGGACTCAATGGTCTCAAAGGTCTGATCCAGGGCTAAGATTCTGGGATAGCTGATCGATTGGGGTAGTATAATCTAGTGGTTAAAGGCTCTGGCAAGACATCTAGTTGGAATTTTGGCTCAGCCACTGACTAGCTATGCCACTTTGCACAAGTTCTGTAGGATTTTCAGGCCTCAGTTTCCTTATTTGTAACATAGACCAGTAATACATACCTGGACTTTCTGAAAAGAGGTGGATAAAAAAGAACGAAGATTTAAGAAATTACAAAAAATGAGCAGAGAGGTATAAACCACAAATGATACCCTCAAATTTCTTAGTTGGAGGAGGTTTGGTTATAAATCTCAGGTCATCCAAACCCAGCATAGATTATCTTGAGTTTACAGGCACCTGGAAGATACAATTTTTCACTGATATTTCATATCATTTATTTGGGTGAACAAATCTCATATTTCCATAATGAAGATACTTCTTGGAAGTTGAAGGTACTCTTTGGAATTTGCTTATGTGAGGGCATTGAGGAATTGACAATTTTGTCTGGGAGGTGCAGTATCTTCAGAGGATAGAGTCCTTTGAAAGACTGGAGGGTTGGCTGGGATAGATGAGGGGAAAGAGGAGTGTGGGTGCTTAACAAAGTCCAGAGTATGGTGGGCATTGATGGCAGGAAGAAGACGGCACTAGGTAGTAGGAAAGGTCTATAGGAAGAACATGGGAAATGACAACACCACATTTTATTTCAAAATTCTGCCCTGGACCAGTCTGTGCTCTCTTCTTCCTCCCAGCTGCACATAAGCCCTGGGACCGGGATCCAGAATGAGGGCAATACAGACATTTCTATGGCTCAGACTATTCATGTTACAGAGGCGCTGTGGGCCAGGCTGGGAATCAAACCACTGTTTCAGTTACTCCAATGGAGAACAAGTTCTAAGTTCAATATTGACTTATAATTTTTGGAAAAAAAAAGCTTAATGTATAGTGTACATGAGAATAAGGATTTATGTAACAGAAAAACCAGAAGGTTAATTATAAAAGAACACTTCTATGCAGGAATGACTTCACAATAAAATCCTCTTAGGATTTTATCCTAAGAGGGATATCCTCCACAATAAAATCCACCCCTAAGAAGCAAATGTCTTAGGGGTGTCTGGGTGGCTCAGTAAGTTAAGTGTCTGCCTTGGGCTCAGGTCGTGATCTCAGGGTCCTGGAAAGAGCCCGGTGTGGGGCCCCTGCTCAACAGGGACTCTCTTTCTCCCTCACCCTCCGCCCCTCCCCCCACAAATAAATAAATAAAATCTTAAAAAAAAAAAAAGAAGCAAATGTTTTAAAGATTTAAAATGTGACTTGCAGTTTTCATGGAAATATCCATGTGGCCATATTAATTACATAAAAAGGAACAAAAATCATATTTGTTAGAGTGGCTTCGAGGGGCCACATATTTTATGTTTACTTGATTTATTCTTCATAACTACCTTATGAAGTAGACATTTTTTAGACCCATTTTACAGATTAGAAAGTTGAGGTTGAGAGAGGGTAATTGATATTATTTAAGGTCACACAGGCAGGAAGTAGTGGAACACAACTTTCTGTCTCCAAAACTTAGGCTTTTTCTCATTTTACCATTTATACCCGAGTAGTCTTCTATAACTGAAAACTTGATATTCCTAATGATCACAGGTTCTAATTATGTTTTTCCTTTATTCCTTAGGGCAGGTAGATATGGTTTTATGCAATTTAAAGATCTAAAGCCTGAGCATACAACTCAACAACAAAAAGGCAAATAACCCAATTAAAAAAGTGGACAAGGACTTGAATAGGTACTTCTCTAAATAAGGTATACAAATGGTCAACAAGTACATAAAAAGATGTTCAACATCCTTAGTCCCCAGGGAAATGCAAACCAGAACCATAATAAGGTACCATGTTGCATCTACTATGATGGATATAATAAGTCGGGAAGAATATTGCAAGTGTTGGTAGGGATGGGGGGAAATTGAAAGCCCTGCACATGGCAGATGGGAATGTAACATGCACCACTGCTGCAGAAAACAGTCTGGAATTTCCTGAAAATATTAAGTGTAGAATTACCATATGATCCAACAATTCTACCTCTAAGTATATACCCCATAAGAATTGAAAACAGGTACTCAAACAAATACATGAGCACACATATTTGTAGCAGCACTATTCACAATACCCAAAAGGTGGAAACATCTCCAAAGTCCATTAACATATAAATGGACAAGGTGGTATGTCCTTATGTTGGAACATTATTCAGCCATAAAAAAGGAATGCTATTATGCAGATGAATCTTGGAAACATTATGCTAAGTGGAAGGAGCCAGACACAAAAGGCCTGATCTTCTGTACTTCCATTTATAAGAAATATCCACAGTAGGTAAATCCACAGAGACAGAATACAGATGATTGGTTACCAGGGGTTAAGAAGAGAGAGGAATGGGGGAAATAGCTGCTTAACGGGTATGGGATTTTCTTTTTGGGGAGATAGAAATGTTTTGGTACCAGACAGAGGTGGTTATACAACACTGTGGATGCAGTAAATGCTCCTGGAAGATTAATTTTATGTTCTATAAACCTCATCTCAATAAAAGAAAAAAGAAATCTAAGATCTGTGGAATGTCCTGGGTATACCAGAAGGCTAATTTGGAAGAAACAGGGACTCAGGTTTCTAGACAGACGTCCATGGATACAAGTAGCCATAACAAATGGATGAATTCATCAACCCAAGTGAACAAAAGAAAGAGTACCACCGCCTACCCTACCAGAAACCCTGTGTCCACATGTTTTTTTTTTTTTTACAGATAACCCAAAATATCATCCCAGGGTAAAGCAGCTATGAAATCTGAAGTTACCACCGAACAATGACTGTGACATGTTTCTCCCCAGACACAGTTTATCCCCTAAAAACTGAATGAGCTTTCTTTACCGACCACTCCCTTCATTCCCTGGACATTCTCTCATCGCTCAATGACTTAATTAGATTACATTAGGGACCTATTTAGCATGCAAGAGACACCTACCTTTATGTTTGATTTTAGCAGGGGCTGCAGGCACGGAAGGGTTTCTGTGGGAGCCAGTGGCCTAGTTGGAGGTAAATAATAAGCTTTTTACTTAATGCCATCTCTCTCTTTTCAGCTGCAAACAGCCTGCATCCTTTTTTCTTCCCAAGGTTGGGCACAGTGAAATGCTACTTTCAGAAAGATGAGCGTGTCAAAACCCCCGGTGATTTCTAACGCTTGTGGAACACATTGCATAGGAGCCATTTAGATGACAAAAAGAGCACCCTTCAGTCCAGATTTACACTGTGTTCTTATTCACCGACACATCAGCAAACATTCTAAATGCCTTGCCTGAGTAATGAATGGTTTCTGAGCAAGTTCCTGAGCTGGCAGCAGGTTTGAAATTCTATAGAGTCAGGCAAGGGGGAAGGTGACTAGGGTAGAATTACGGGAAAGGATTAATGAGGGGGTGCTAGCTGAACATACTGCTCTACTGTTCTCTCAGTTGCTAGACTGAGGAGTCACTGACTTCTGCCTCCAGGACTGTACTTTTATAACTTAAAACAAGCCTCTTTAAACAAATCTGCATCAGGCAATGTGTCAACACTTCATTGGTTTCAATAGAATTAGTTTTCTAAATGCTCTTTTCTGAAGCAATTTTTGTACTTGAAAATGCATTACAAGGAACATTTACTATAACTACAGGGCAAGGATATAGAATATGACAAGTAGGGTTTTAATCAGTGCAAGCCGCAACACCAAACATGTTCCACGCTGATCCTCCCCCTGCCCCTCAGCATCAGTGCTAATCAACCCAGGAACTGGAGGTTATTTTCACTGATATTTGCCGTAAATAATAGCCAGGACCTTAGTTGTATTTGCCCAGAATGAACTAGGCTAGCAGCCTTCCAAAGACACCCAGGCAGGTTGTGATTTAATAGCCTTACATAACTCGGGCCCTTATGTACCCCAAGCCAAATAAACGATAAGATCGTTCTGCTAGCTGAGAGATAACATGCCAGAGCCTGAACGAAGTAGGGGAAACCACATGTCAGCACTCCGTGAGACCTGCCCCGGTCAAATTCAAAGCACAGCTAGCAACAGCCAAGACTTACTGAAAATTCAGCATCCCCAATTCCGGCATGTTCTGCAGGACCTGCTCTCTTGGTAAGACGTCTGTAAATACGAGCAGCATGAGGGCCTGCAACATGGCAAAATATTTCCTTTATCCATTCTTCTCATTAGTCTGACCGTGTGGTTTGCTGGCCATTTTTTTTTTTTTTTTTTTTTGTAATTCTCTAAAGGGAAATAGAGGCAGAATAGGGCCTTTCAATTGCTCTAATAGTAAGAGATTGTGGGTCCTATTATGAGAACCCATTTAACCTCATTCTACTTCAATTTCACCTCTTTCTGAATGTGGGCTGGAATGGAGATAAATGGGCAGTGGACACTGTCTCTGATGCATCACAGTTCTTGAAGGGAGAACTGTGGTGGCGGGCAAATCCTAGGTGACTGTGTGTGAGACGTCCCCACCGTGTTCTTTTGGACTTGCTGGGAACAGTAAGTAGAGACAAATGGCCTCCCTCCTCCTGTTCCTTCGGAGATGCCTCATCCAATTATCTTTAAGACATGCAGAGGATGTAACCAAAAGTGTAGTTGGGGCTCACACAGGCCCGGGGCAGTTTTCTCGTCTTTCCATTTTCGCTGATTGTGTACAGTTAGACTAGTTACTTATATCTTTCGAGCCTCAGTTTTCTCATCTGTAAAATTGGCAGAAGACCTCATTTTTCTGGTTGCTGTAAGGATTACGGATAATGATGCCAGAATAGTAGGTGCTCAGCAAATGCTAGCTGATGGTATGGTTCTTGCGATCAGTTCAACTGGGAACAATCGCATGCAGTCAACATTTATTAAGGACCGATTAGCTGGTGGGTACTATGCAAAGGCTGAGATGTGGTCACTGATGAGAGGATCTCTCAGCCTTGTTAGGAAAGTAGGCAAGGACGCATGTGATTCCTATCAAAAGTGGTGAGTGCCATCACCAAGACAGATCCTGCATCCTGGTGGAGCAGGTGAATATGCCATGTTCTGTATCAGACTCCTGTAGTGGAAAACAGTTTTTGACTTAAGGCAGGTAAACATGCAGAACTTCTTCAATTCAACAGTCTTAAAAAGGACCATTCCCCACAAATTAGACTTTAGCTAATGCAGAGGATTGATTGACTGGATCTTTTCCCCTCAATTTCATTTATTTTTTTTAAATCAAGATTTTATTGTTTTAGAACAGCATAAGGTTCACAGCAAAATGGAGAGGAAAGGAGTATACAGCTATTTTCCATATACTGTCTGTCCCGGACATGCTCAGCCTCTCCCATTACCAACATCCACCATCAGAGGGATACATTTGTTACAAATGATGAACCTATATCGACACATCATAATCACCCACAGTCCACAGTTTACCTTACGGTACACTATTCACAGGTATGAAGTGAAAAGGTACATTGAAAAAGAATCCCCTCACTTTGACTTGTGTTTAGTTTATACTCATATACATGGTTCTTTTCTATGACTTTATGTGGAAGAAAGTATAGGTGTTTTTGTTTGTTTTTTACTTGTGTGAAAATTGAGTTGATGTTAGCGTTCCTTGTAAGAAAGCAAAGAGGCTAGTTGCTATGATTCAATAGAAGCTCTAGAAAGAGGGGACAGAAGATTCTCCAAAAGTACGTGTGGTCACAAAAATTTTAAAGGTTCCTGCCCTTTTCTACAAAAATTTTACTTGACTTGATATCCCCAAGAGGGCCTGGGGTAGGCCAGCTGTCTTCTAATTTTGATTACTGCCGTAAGAACATTTGATCATTATATACCCCTGACCCTTGCTAAAAAGACTTGTTTAAATTGGGCCAAAGTGATCTGGGTGAAAATGTAAAGTTTAATTTTCTGGTTTGATATTTTTGGGCCTTTTGTTCTACAGTCTCTTTCTCATTGAGATTTTCTTTGATCCCTCTATTAAAAATTTCAAAACCCATTCAACATAGTATTGGGAGTCCTAGCCACAGCAGTCAGATAAGACAAAGTAATAAAGGGCATCCAGATTGGTCAGGAAGAAGTAAAACTTTCTTATTTGCAGATGACACCATACATATACATAAAATATACATAAAACCCTAAAAATTCCACCAAAAAACCACTGGAACTAATAAATGACTTCAGCACGGTTACAGGATACAAACTTAATATATAGAAATGTGTTGCATTTCTATACCTTAACAGTGAAGTGGCAGAAAGAAATTAAGAAAACAATTCCATTTACAATTACACCAAAAATAATACAATACCTAGAAATAAACTTAACCAAGGAGGTGAAAGACCTGTACTCTGAAAACTATAACATATCAGTGAAAGAAATTGAAAATGACACAAACAACGATATTTGTTTGGAAAGGTATTCCATGTTCATGAATGGGGAGAAATATATTGTTAAAATGTCTACTCTACCCAAAGCAATCTACAGGTTTAAGGCAATCCCTATCAGAATACCAACAGCATTTTTCACTGAACTAGGACAAAAAAAGTCCTAAAATTTGTATGGAACCACAAAAGACTCCAAATAGCCAAAGCAATCTTGAAAAAAAAGAACAAAACTGGAGGTATAACAATCCTAGATTTCAAGCTATACTACAAAGCTGTAGTAATCAAGAAAGTATGATACTGGCACAGAAACAGACACATAGATCAATAGAACAGAATAGAAAGCCTGGAATAAACCCATGATTATATGATCAATTAATCTATGACAAAGGAAGAAAGAATAGGCAATGGAAAAAGATAGTCTCTTCAACAGAACGGCAGTAGGAAAACTGGTCAGTAACATGACAAAGAATGAAACTGGACTACTTTCTTATACCAAACATACACCCCAAAAAACTCAAAATGGATTAAAGACCAAAATGAGAGATCTGAAACCATAAGAATCCTAGAAGAGATCACAGGCACTAATTTCTCTTACATCAGCCATAGCAACATTTTTCTAGATACGTCTCCTGAGGCAAGGGAAATAAAAGCAAAAATAAACTACACCAAAATAAAAAGTTTCTGCACAATGAAGGAAACAACAAAACTAAAAGACAACCTACTGAATGGGAGAAGATATTTGCAAATGACAGATCTGATAAAGGGTTAGCTTCCAAAATATATAAAGAATTTATACAACCCAACACCAAAACCCAAATAATCCAATTAAAAATGGACAGCAGACATGAACAGATATTTCTCAAAGAAGACATACAGATGGCCAACAGACACATGAAAAGATGCTCAACATCACTCATCATCAGGGAAATGGAAATCAAAACCACAATGAGATGTCACCTCCCACCTGTCAGAACAGACGAATGGATAAAGATGTGGTCCATATATACAATGGAATACTACTCAGCCATCAGGAAGGATGAATACCCAACTTTTACATCAGCATGGATGGGACTGGAGGAGATGATGCTAAGTGAAATAAGTCAAGCAGAGAAAGTCAATTATCATATGGTTTCACTTATTTGTGGAACATAAGGAATAGCTTGGAGGACATTAGGAGAAGGAAGGGAAAAATGAAGGGGCGGAAATCGGAGGGGGAGATGAACCATGAGAGACTATGGACTCTGAGAAACAATCTGAGGGTTTTGGGGGTGGGGGTGGGGGGGATGAGTTAGCCTGGTGATGGGTACTAAGGAGGGCACGTACTGCATGGAGCACTGGGTGTTATACGAAAACAATGAATTGTGGATCACCACATCAAAAACTAATGATGTATTGTATGGTGACTAACATAATGTAATAAAATAAAAAAAAAAGAATGGCTAAAATAGAAAACTTAAGAAAGAAGTGTGGGCGAGGATGTGGAGTAAAAGGAACCCTTGTGCACTGTCGGTGGGAGGGCAAATTGGTGCAGCCACTGTGGCAAACAGTATGGAAATTCCTCAAAACATTGCAAATAGAATTACTGTATGGTCTAGTAATTCCACTAATGTGTATTTACCCAAAGAATACAAAAGCACTAATTCGAAGGGATATATGTTTATTGCAGCATTATTTGCAACAACTTATGGAAGCAACCCGTATCCATTGACAGATGAAAGGGTAAATGTAAGTTGTATACACACACACACACACACACACACACAATGGAATATTACTCAGCCATAGAAAACAAAATCTTGCCATCTGTAACACAGATGGATATAGAGGGTATAATGCTAAGTGAAATAAGTCAGAGAAAGACAAATACCATATGATTTCACTTATATGTAAAATCTGAGTAACAAAACAATGAACAAATAAAAAAGAGACAAATAAAACACTTGCATTTATTCTTATTTTTTTAGTAGACTTTTAATTATAGAGAACAAATTAATGGTTACCAGAGGGGAAGTTGGCAGGTGGATGGGTGAAAGAAATGGAGGGGATTAAGAATATACGTATTGTGATCAGCACTGGTTAATGTAGAGAATTGTTGAATAACTATCCTGAAACTAATATATCACTGTACATTAATTATACTGGAAGTTAAAAGTAATTTGCAAAACCCATTTTCCTCTCTCTTCCCTGCTTAATTTGCCTCCATAACATTCTACCTATTTACTAATTTTACATATTCTTTGTTTCTCCCACTAGACGGCAAGCCCCGTGAAGTGTGGGCTTTTTTGCCTTTCTTTCTTTCTTTTTTTTTTTTTTCCCTGGAAATCTCTGGCTTCCAGAACAGGAACATTTGGGCACATTGAGCACTTGGATGTTAAGGTTTGTTGAATGGTTGATAAATTAGAGATTTATGTTTGGGTTATAAAAAGCAAAGCTTAGAGAATGGTCCTGAATGCAAGTTGGAACAAGAAGATTTAAACAGCTCTGCGTATTTAGGTAACAGGAAAATTTTAGTTTTCTTCTGGTGGTTCCAGAGAGTAAGAGAAGAGTAAGAAGACTAGATTCAGGGAAGAGAAGATTGGGAAAAAGAGTCGCTAGGGTGTGTTCTCTGCCCCAGTCTCTTGTTCACCTATGGAGGCCTAGGATTTGCCTACACGTGTTCTCAGTATGTGACCCACCACATCTCTGTCCCAGCTTATTAGACTTAAGAAAGTCAACTGACCCGAGGCACCAAGACAGAGATTTCCTGAAGTAGAGAATGGTCAGTTAATACAGATTCCTGATTTTCCATTTGAAGTTGTTCCTGGTGCTGTGAGCTAATTAGCTTGTCATCTTCATGTCTCACCACATAGAGTGATGCACAATAACAAATTCAAGTTGTGAACATTACAAATGACTTATTTAAAAATGATAAAAGAGTTGAAGGAAGTGAACATATGGCAAAATTATGAGAAAGGAAACATGAAACAAAAGGTGAGACTTTGAGTGAAAATAAATTTAGGTTCAATATTTGTTTATTAGAGACTATGGGAAAAAGGCCAAGAGAAAATGGTCAAAAAATGATGGAAGAAAATTTATTATAGTTGCAAAAAGATAAGAGTCTTCATTACAAACGGATTCTAGTGTGGCCAAATGATCTAGACATTATGTCAAGAAATTTCAGTAAACCAACTTAGTGACAAGACTCTCAAAGCTTCCAAAGAAGAAAAAAAGTCCTGTGAAGTTTGACACTAAACATATTGGTATCAAATTTCTCTTTAATAAGAATGAGTAAATTTTTAAATCTGGAACTATATATCTAGCCAACATTTTGGTTTAGTAGGAGGTATAAATGAAGACATTTTAGACAAGGTCACAGAAATCTTCCTCAAGGTCACACAGCCAACCCGAAAAATATACTTGACAGTATGCTCTAGAGTAAAGAGTGGGGAAAAAAAAAAAGCAATAGGAAGTCATTAATAAAAGACATGGTGGAATTAACCTAAGCCTATGAGGGAAAGAAATTCCAGAATATTAGCTGGGGAGCACAGAAAACAGTGAGTTCTAACTAGTACAACATCGACTCCAAGGTTGACATCAGGAAGAAGGAAATAGATTCACTCAGTTGCTGCCAATAGCTGGAAAATCTTACCGAAAAAAAACCGAGGAATATATATGGCAATACTGATGTAGGGGAAAAGGTGTCAAGGAAGACATGGCCAAATGACATGCAAACTGAGATGAAGCATGATTTTGAGATATAGATGGACCCTAAAAGAAGGATCCATTTGATCTTATCACAGAAACATATTCCTTCAGGTCCCCTAGAATTCATCACACTGGATCAAGAGAAGTGGAAACAAAATCCTACCATATGACATGGCTTTTCTGGAGCAAAATATGTTTACATTGTCATAATACTAACCATATTTTCAAATATCAATATCAACCTATTAATAGAGCATCAAGGAACTACTTGCAATGTGGAACAGAGCCTAAAAATAATCAGGTATTGTCCCCTTAAAGCAAAGTTATAGCTGACAGCAGATGGGGATGCAAGGGAGGAGGGGAGAATCACAGAACCCACACCTTATATGTTGAGATTAAGAGGTCCTGTTGCAGTTCCATGGGAAGCGATACTGAGTTTTAGGCCTATCATTTATATTCCCAACTATAACGGATAGAATCCCCTCACCCACCAAAGGACACAATTACCAAAAATTGGGAAAAAGAAAGGATTGCAGATGTGAAAGTGAGCTAATTCTCATGTGTCATGGTAGAGCTTTCATAGGAAATGTTCCAAATTGATACATTAGGAAATAGAATTGTATTTGCTATTAACGGCTGCATAAGGAATTACCCCAAAACTCAGCAGCTTAAAATAATAGACATTTATTATCTCTGTGCATCAGGAATTTGAGCAGCTTGACTGGGCTGTCCTGGTCAGTTTCTCATGAGGTTGCCATCATCCTAAGACTTGACTGGGGTGGGAAAATTCACTCCCAAGATGGCAGGAGGCCTCGGCTTCTCTCCATAGGGTTGCTTTAGTGTCCTCATGATAACAATAGCTGCTTCCTCCTGACCAAGTGATTCAAGAAACCATTAAAAGTTGACGCTTGCACAACATGGGTTTGAATTGCAGACTTTTTTTTAAATTTTATTTTATTATATTATGTTAGTCACCATACATCATTAGTTTTTGATGTAGTGATCCACACTTCATTGTTTTCAGATATTTTTGGTAAATGCCGTACACGACTGTGAAGTATTTGCTCTTCCTTCTGATTTTCTTAATAACCTTTTCTTTTCTCTAGCTTAATTTATTGTAAGAAAACAGTACAAAATACATATACTGAATATGACTTAAACAAATGTTTATGTTATCCATAAGGCTTCCGGTTAACAGCAGGCTATTAGCAGTAAGTTTTGGGGGAGTCAACAATTATACCTGGATTTTCTACTATGCAGGGAGTCGGTGCCTCTAACCTCCACGTTGTTCAAGGATCAGCTGTATTACCTAGCCCCCAAAACCACATGCTGTCACTTTTGCAATATTCTATTGGCCACATAGTTTATTCTTTCTAGAAGTGGACCTCACCAGTGCATGAATATCAGGAAGTGAGGATTACTGGGGGCCACCTTGGGAGCTGGCCACCACAAGAGGTATGAGCCTATTACTTAGAGGGTATGGAATAAGTATCAAAGTATAAAACAGAGTGCCTGGATGGCTCAGTCGGTTAAGTGTCTGCCTTTGGCTCAGGTCATGATCCCAGCATCCTGGGATCGAGTCCTGCATCGGGCTCCCTGCTTGTGCTCTCTCTCTCTCTCTCTCTCTGACAAATAAATAAAATCTTAAAAAAAAAAAGCATAAAACATAGAAATGTTTAAAAGAAGTTTTTTGTACTAGTTGATTTTTTTCCTATATGTACATATTAGTTTGATTAAAATTACTTCTAGGAATTTTTGAAGATATAGAAAAATATGAAGTAATAAATATTACCAGTAATTAATCCAGACACTGTTCACGTTTTGTTTCTTTTCATTCCTTGTTCTTTTCATATTAAAGCATATATATAATAAACAAATAAATAAAACACTAAATTTCATTCTCTGAAGATGATTTTTAAAATATTGCTTTTACAGGAAGTACAACAATAATATATACTTACTTTGCAATGTTTAGAAAATCACCCACAGTCCCATCACTCAGCCAGACCTGCTAACTTTCTAGAGAATATCTTATATTCTTTTTTTTCTCTCTCAGTCCAGATATATATCTTGTTTAAAGTGGGAGCCTTCTGGAAAACCTGAGTGTAATGGCTGTATTTTATTTCATTATAAAGGTTGATCATAATTTATCTATCTTCCTGTTATGGGACATTAACTGTTTCCAATTGTTATTATAAGAAGTGCTTCATAGCAATCATGGTATACCTCTCTTATTTCTGCTGGGCAAATTCTTAAAAGTAGAAACACTGTGATGAAGTTGATGAATATTTTCAAGGCCTTTGGGGAAAAAAAAACACAGGAAGTTTTCCTCCTGAAACCTGTGCCAGTACCTGTAGGTACTGTATTCAACTGTACTGTATGGTACAGTGTATTCAACCTGTGTGTGCTGTTATCAATACATATTGATTGGAAAATGGATGATTCACTAAGGACAACTTGGATCAAAGGAAGGCATCAGGTACCAGCTGTGAGATTTAGGTTAAAGGATTAAAAAAAAAAATCCAAAAACACAAAAAAACCAAGCAAAGCAACAAAGAACAAAACTATTACTCTCTTGGGCTGCCCCACTGGAAATGACCAGAAGTACACACAGGGATTGTCTATTTGGAGCCTTCTGCATCATTATTTCACAATCTCTCCTTTGCCCAGTGGACTCTTTCCATTTTCCCTACTCCTAGGCTCATAAACTCTTAAATTACATTTACCTTTACTGGGATATAAAGGTCAGATGTAATTTACCTAATAGAACCAGTTGATGGGAATCTATACAGTGGAAGAGATATTAGGCTGGAAACACGAAGAACATTTTGTCCCTGCCTCTGTGCTGCTCTCAGCATGTTTTAAATACGACCCAGCATTTGTTAACGGATACCATATGTCACCGTCTTTAAATGACCTTATCCATCTTATCACCACAATTTCGAACCAAGAAAAAAAAAATCCTACCACCAAATGATCCTGAATGATGCTTCCTGTCATGTTAGGCGTCAGCAGCCTTGACTTGGTCAGTAATTCTTGCAGATAGTTTACCATTTACCAGATTACACTGAAAATAAAAATCTCTTGAAAAACATCTTTCTCAAATTTTGTCTTCTTGGCTCTCAGTTGAAGAGTAGTGACAAGAAAGTAATTATTTTAGTAATTTAATCCTTCTGGATAAGCAAATCCAATCATTCACACCTGAGAATGGAGCAGGCCTGTGTCCACATTCCCAGCTCAATGATCATGGGCTTGGCCCCTTCAGGGACACCGGCTCCCTCTCTTGCTTTCTACTTCATTTATCAAATGAGGCCAATAATGTCTTCCTTAGCTCATGGAGCTAAGGATCAAATATATTGTAAAACTTAAGGATCTTAATATATTATAAAAGATCAAATATATTGGAGGAGCTTAAGGATCAAATATACCATATAACTCTCATTTAATAAGTATTACGTTGGTGGTAGGAGTCAGGAACACAATTTAGACCTCACAATTTTTTTTCAAATTATTTTTTTCAAGCTTGGATTAGCTCAATTGTTTTGAATTACTAGTACGAGGCCAATAGGATTATAGCCAGTTTGCTGAATACAACTGACTTTGGCAGTTTGGGATCTATACTCTTGTTATTTTAAGATTTTTAACACCTACTCAACTAAGAGTGTAAAAATGCTTAAAATGATAGTACTTTATGATGATACGTTTTATTTTTCTGGTCTTGTGTATGGGTCTCACTGTTCCCCCCCCACCCCCCCGAATGTGTTTCATTGACATTTGGACAATTAGGACTTTTCAGCCACTTTGACTAAAGAGACTTACAGTTTTTTTAAAATGTTTCTAATAGTATTTACCAAATCTCAGCATTTCACTCAGAATAGGTCATTTTTTTTCTAGCTAATTTACAAAACAACACTAAACAATGAAACACAATTTATAGACCACCATGATCTTCTAGAAGTCTGCCATTTCCTTTCTTTCAAGGACAAATCCCAGAAACCCAATTACTCATATCATTGTCCGAAGAGAACAGAGCTGATTTCTCTGTGTGACAACATTGATACTGCCTTTACTACCTTCTCAAAGGCCTTTAAAAAAGCCAAAATGCTCCATGATCATTACTTGCCAACATGGAGTTGAGTTGAGATTCTGCAGGGCAGATCCCACGGAGTAAAACCAAGACCCGTAGGTAACAAACCAACCTCCCTAACAGGCCATGCTGCTACCTTCTGTTTCTAGAGCTGCCATTTGTCAATCTTACTTGTCTGCTCAGGGGCCTTGATATATTCTTACTTCCGACAAATTATAACACTTCCTCTGAATGGAGTCCTGCTCTTCAGTCTCATTTACCATGTGAGCAGGGGGTGGAATTTGGATGGAGAGAATGATGTTGCACTGGTCCTGTGTGCTACGGTCACACAGCAAGGACCTGCCAGACCTTCCCATCCCAGGTCTCCACAGTTGGTGGCCTTCTTCTGACTTCAAAACTGAGCAGAGACTCTCTTGGCATCTCTGCCTCAATAGATAAAGACACCGACATATGAAAAAGAAAGGCACCTTACAAACTATTATCATCAAATATGCTGAGATATGAGAAGTCTCCCTGGCAGGAGGGTAAGGGCCTCCACAGTACTAGAAATAAGGATGGGGCCACGCTGCAAGACTTGTCGTCTAGGCCTGTGCATTGGTAGTCCATTCACCTGTGGCCTGAGTCCCACTGAGAGCAAATATTGGGGCTGGTTGAGCTCAGTTGTTCTAACAAAGTTGGTCTTGCCTCCTGAAAGGACTGACTGCCTACGTGGCATGAATTGGAACATGGGGGGCACACAGAAATGCTGGGAAAGCCTTTCAGAGTCGAGGCCCCCAGTAACCTGGAGTCAGTAGTAATCCTGGAGAAAAACAAGGAGAATGGTGGCAATACTGTGAGAAGTGGACCTGGAACAAGACAACCAACATAGACATCTACAGGCCTCAGCAAATGACTAGATGTACGAAACGGGCCCAAAGAGGAAGAGAGTCAAAACTGATGCTTAAGATTTGAACCTGGCTACTGGAGTAAGCAACAATGAATGGTGGTCAGTCCATGGGACAAGATTGTGAGAAATGCAATATCTAGGGTTCAGGTACGTTGAATTCGATGTGTTGGGGGTTATCAAATACCTGTGGTCTGTAAATAAAAAACACATTATTTATATTTAGATTTCAGCCTTTTTGTCTTAAGATAGTGCATCATTGCATGCTAGAAATGTTCTGGTGTTTATTTTCCTTTGTGCACTTTCCCGTGCTTATCAGGTCTTCTTGCCAAAATGAGGCATCTGCAGCTTAAGGAAGCAAGTCGCTCATCCAAAGTACTGTCAGATTTCGGAATGTATGATTTCCAGAACTGGAGCCCTAACATCACCCAGATGTTTTAAAGCTGTGGTGTTAAATCCACCCAGATGTCTCTGATTGCAGTTAGCTCATCTTAAGTTCTTTGCTCATCTTGTGTGTTCTGCTCATGTAATCTGCTATAAATCAGTGTAGCTTTGAATTTTTTTTAAAGGAAGTCTGAGGCGATCCAATGATATGAATGTGGAGAGAGAATAGACATCATAAAGATATTCTTGGGTCTCCTAATAAAACAAATCCATGAGTATCAGAGAATCAGAGAACTCTGGGACTGAAAAGATGCTCGGGGATAATCTGGTTCAGTTGTTTCATTGTACAGATTGGAAAACTTAAGTTGTGAGGATTTAGGAGATTTCATGAACACAGAACAAGATAGCAGCAGAGCTGATGTTAGACACCAGGAGTATCCGGTTTAGGATTACATGAGTGGATTGTGAAAGCTGGTTTTTTGTTTTTTGTTTTTTTGCATTTCAATGGAAGCAAAGTGTATGAAGAGTAAATAGCTTTTCTATGTCCCCTCTCTCTTCTGCATCATCCATTTTTTTCCCCTCTACGGGGCCATTTCCATCAGCTTACAAATATATTTCTACTTAAATCCATTAAGAAACACACACACATATATATAAAATATAAATATACTATATTTATAACACAACTATATAATATATGTAAATATTATGTATATATTTACATATATGTATTATATAAAATAAACGAAAGCTTCATTTGGTCACACATCCTCCTCTAGCTACAGTTCTATTCTTTTGTTCTCCTTCCCAGCAAGTCCCTTATAGAAGACACACCCATACTCACTCTCTGCAACTTCTCATCACCAATTCTCTCCCTCCCTTGGTCATTAAGGCAAAATCCACATAACAAAACAAATCACCGTAAGGTGAATAACTCAGCGGTGTTGAGTACATTCAGAATTTGTGCAGCTACCACCTCTATCTAGTTCCAAAAGCCTTTCACCAGTCCCAGAGGAAACCCTGAACCCATGAAGAAGTTTTTCCCCATTTCCCCCCTTCCCCTAGCCCCTGGTTCATTTCTGTTTCTATGCATTTACCTATTCTGGTTATTTCATGTAAATGGAATCATATAAAATGTGACTTTTTAAATGTCTGACTTCTTTCACTCAGCATAAGGTTTTCCAGGATTATCTACACTGTAGCATGGATCAGTACTTCATTCCTTTTTGAGGTTGAATAATACTCCGTTGTTAAGTCATTCTCTTAAACCCACTCTAAATGCTTTTTATCTCACCATTTTCAAAAGTGCTCTTGTCAAGGTCACAGTGACCACTAGGTTGTTAAATCCAATGATGAAGTTTGGTTTTTCTTCTTTTTTTTAGGTTGTATTTATTTAAGTAATCTCTACACCCAACATGGGGCTCGAACTCATGACCCCGAGATCAAGAGTCACATGCTCTTCCAACTGAGCCAGCCAGGCACCCTGAAGTTTGTTTATTTAACTAGATTTATCAGCAACTTTGATGTAGTCGACACTCTTCACCTTGAACTAAAATCTTTGCTGGGGCTCTAGGGGAAAACACTTCCCTGGTTTGCTTCTTGGGTCTCTAGGCATTTCTGTGAATCCTTCACGGATTGCTTTCTATCTCCTAAACCTTAACAGGGAGTGCTTAGTAGGGGTTCTTTCATGGATCTTCTTTGTTGATTTACTTGTTGGTTATCTCATTTAATACCATTGCTAATGTTTAATTTTCAAAAAAGGTAAAATTATGACTTTCATGGAAATATAACCCATATGTCTAATATTTTATTCTACTCATTAATTAATGAGGGAACCGGTAAGATAGTAAAACTAGTTCAAAGAACATTTGAGAAACTACTGGCAATTTAGGAAAGGAATGTGTTGTATAATAAAGAATTTGTCTGGTCTTCAGTTCTGGGTCCAGAGAAAAAGCTTTTAACCCTTGGAATCTTCTGAGTTACAGGAAAGCCTTTTGTTATTGATGGTGAGCCACACCTGAGTTTATGCTAATGAAGTGACTCTAGGTGGGCTGCTGGGTAATTCTAAGATGGAGCCTGGCCATTCCTGAATGTTGGGGTTTGAGCTGGATGATAACAGCCTGACCTGCAGGGAAAGGGAGGCAGCTGAAGACGGAGTTTATGGTCAATGATTTGATTAATTACATCTGTGTAGCAAAAACTCTGAAAGCCCAAACTTGGGGAAGCTTTTCTGGTTAGTGATGTACATGGATGTGATGGCAGGGTGACACATCCTGAGGACAGGGGAGCTTTGCATATAGGGCACCCTATGTGTCTCTGCATCTGGCTAGTCCTGATTTATATTCTTCATAATAAAACTTAAATGTAAATAGAATGCTGCCCTGAGTTTTGTGAATTGCTCTGGCAAGTTATCATACACGAGAACATAGTGGGAACCTCCAAGTTTCTAGCCAGTTGGTCATGGGTGTGGGAACTCTGGGCCCTGCAGCTGCTGTCTGAAGTGAGGGGAGTCTTGTGGAGGACCGAGCCCTCAGCCTGTGAAGTCTACGATAACTCAAGTAGAGTCAGAACTGCCCTGCTAAGACTTGTCTTTCAGGACTAGATACAAAACAGATGAATGTCTTACAGGATAAAGACAAAACCAAAAAACCATAGCTTTCCATTGGACAGAAATTACGTGTATTGCTACCAAACTTCTATAAAGTAGCACATAATTTCTGGGGCCTCAAATCAAAGTCAAAATCTTACCACACTCTAGAATCAAGGCTCCCAACAGTTTATGTTCAGCCTGTATCTCAGCCCTGATGTTTAGGTTAGTACTACGGGGCCGTCCAAGAAGCAAGGAAACACAGTACATCCAGAACTGAAACCCCCACTTCCTGCTCCAAACGGGTTTGAGCTACACTTGTACCCAGCTTTAAGTGGCCTATTGATTCTTTCCGTTGCTCATCTGTGGCTTCTCTCCTTCTCTCCCATTTCACATCCACTGTAACAGCAAATCCTCCTGGGTTCTACCTCTTAATTTCATCCTGAATTTGGCCAGTTCCCATTGCTCTCCGTGCTAAAGGGTTGGTGCAATGCACTACCGCCTCTTTCCCAGATGATTGTACCGCACTTCTAGGTGATCTCCCTGATTCCTATTTCTCACATCCTTTCGTCTATTTTCAACACAGCAGTCATGGTGGTCCTATGAAAACACAAACAAGATCACGCCAAATCCTACAAATGCTTCCTGTCTCACTGGAGCAAAAGCCCCAGTTCTTAACCATGATCTCTAAGGGCTTATATGACCCAACCCTTTGTTAGCGTTCTACCTTCCTTCCCTGCTATTCTGTGTCTTGCTCTCTTGGCACCAGCCACTTGGCCTTTTTTTGGATCCTAAACATGCCTTGGGTTCACTCTTACCGGTCTCTTCCTAAAACACTCTTCTTTCATGGTTTGTATCCTCACCTCTTTTAAGTCTTTGCTCAAATGTTACCTTGGTGTGACATCCTCTGACCACCATACTGAGAACTCCATCCCCGGTCCCCACTCTTCCAGCCCTGCTCCTCCCTCTGAATTATTTTTCTCTGTAACACTTCTCACCATGCAACATGATACATAATTGACTTATTTTGCTTACTGTGTGTTCCATTGATGAGAACATAAGTTTCATTCAGGCAAGCATGGTTTTTAACTTATTTGTTTTATTCACCAAAGTATCCCTAGTGCCTAGAATAGTTCCTGGCACATTGGGATTCACAAAATATTTGTTGAATAATGAATTCTGACACATTGATATTATTGAAAAGTAAAGAAATACATCACTAGCAATTTTATATGCAAATAAAAGCTGTCGATCATAGTAGTTTTGGGTAGCTATATAGTTTTCTTCCATGGTTTGGAATTGATTTAAGAGGCAGCTTGCAAGTCATTAATAATGTCAATTTAATTACTCTATAGTTACAGCTCATTTTGGATCCCAAACTGAATTACCCATCTTGAACAACACCTTATTCATCAGACTTGGCTCTGGTAATGATGTAGTGGTAAGAACCATTTGTTATTTTCAATGATCTTTTCCTTAGTCAATAATTTTTTATTTGCAAGTCACAGACATATACTTAAACTATCAAGGTGATGTAGTTTGTTCCTATATTAATTCACATCATGTCTTCTTTGCATCTGTCCCTTGCCAATTCTAAAAGAACGTAGCTGGACTTTTGCCTTCCTCTGCCTTAGGATGGTTGAGTTACAAGGTCAAAGCAGAGAGAGCCTGAATCAATTCTCTTCTTGGTTTCTTCTGTTTGTTTAGAGAGCCTAAACTCTTATGCTAGGGTGACCTAGGGTAGGAAGGGAAGGGCAAGGTTGGTGTCATTGAGGAGAGAGTGAAGACAGAGGAGATAAGGGGGCAGAGATTTTTTTTCTTAAGACTAAGAAGTAGATTGTCTTGGGTTCCCTGAACACATCATTATGTCTTCTGTCTTCTCCCCCCCAAAAAGGAACAGAAAGTTGGAAGACAAAGGCTGTATGGTGCTTATAGGGCTCCTCCTCAGAGAAGAGGGGTATACCAACAAGGTGTCTCACTAAATCTGAAGGAAATAAAAGTTGAGCCACATGAGGCACTGGAGTTGGGAAGCATAAAATCTGTCAGACACCTGGGAAAATGACAAAACCATCTCTCTTTATGGAGTTGAGTCTTCTTTCCCTCTTTGAAGGCTAGCTTTGTCTGCTCCAAAAATGGCTTCCCTAAACCTGGTATTATATCACTTCCCATTCCAAGAAGCACTCTGGCAAGAGTCAGTCAAGTTATTTTCTAGCACTAGGACTTTTGAAATTGCTGTTCCTTCTCTATAAGAGTTGTGAGCAGGAGTCGAAAAAGAACATAGCAAGTCAGTGAATGTATGAGTAAGTCACTCTACTTTAGAAGCCCAGTACCCAGAAGGCTGTTGTAACTATTTCCTGGTTTCTGGGGCAGGAGTTTGGTATTCAAGACAAAACTTGTCCATGAAAGTGTTGTTGTTGTTGTTGTTGTTGTTGTTGTTGTTTTGGACGGAAGAGTGAAAGCTTCTGGACCAAATAAGAAGATGGGATTTGTTCTTCATTGCCAAAGGAAAATATAATTGTTTACCGATAAGACTCTTCGAAGAAATGAGTCAAATCCACTTGTGGATCATTAATGGGTGGAAGTGGGGCCAATTTACTGTTACATGTGAAAGGCCAGGTGAGGCCATTGGGACAATAGAACTTAAACATCAAATCTTTCTGTAGTTAAAACCAAGATCCTAAATACCAGGATCCTAAATACAGACTCTTTTGCAGATTAATAAGAGAAGGAAGGAGAGCATAGACACTTCTCTCTTTCTTATTTCTAAAGTTCTGGCTCTCAATTCCATTTAAGAAAATATTAACTTTATGATAAAAAATAGATTGATTATATAAAAATGAACTGCAAGTGAAGAAAGAACAGATCTAGAACTACAAGAAATAACCAACATATATTAATAAATAATGTAGCTGTTTGAAGTTTTCTAAATAACTGGTAAGTAAGTACAATGAGTAAATTAACCTGTGTGCCCAGTTTTATATTTTGATTGTAGGAAATATTTTGGTAAACTTATGGAAATTTGCTCTGAAAGTTCACACTAGTTTGGGGGTTTAAAATGTCAGAAAGCTCAAGTTCACCTACAAAAACATCTACCTAAGCCTGGAGTGATATAAGAGATGCATATGCTATGAGAGATTTAAAGGAAAGAATGGTGTCAGTCTCATTGCTTTGACAAGACTAAGAACTTTGACTTTTTCCCGACATGAAGCATTTACCACTGAATTGTAAAAATTGTTAAAACTTAATGAATTTACATTTCAAAAATACTATTATCACACTAGTATCCACGGAAAGGGAAAGAAGTTTTCAGCTGGTTCATTTACTTTTCAGCTTCACCTGATTCCCAGAATTATATGAGTGACTCAGAAAAAAAAACTAAACACCCCAAGATAGGGGTTTTGCATAAATACAGCCACACACACACACACACACACACACACACACACCATAAAACAGATTTAAAGATTTTATTTATTTATTCATGAGAGACAGAGAGAGAGAGAGAGAAGCAGAGGGAGAAGCAGGCTTCCCCACTGAGCAGGGAGCCCGATGCGGGACTCGATCCCAGGAGCCTGGGATCATGACCTGAGCCGAAGGCAGACGCTTAAACATCTGAGCCACCCAGGCACCCCATAAAACAGATTTAAAACATAAAACCCATTCTCTCCTCAATCATATTGCCTAAAAGGTCTAAAATGTACCAATGACTTATGGCATTTGATTTGTGTGCTATTTTCCTTCTTTAATTCTTTCTCAATATCCTTAAAAATGTGTTACCTACCATGCTGTGTAAATAACAAAAACATGATAAATAAGAATGTTTACAACCCCATTTCAGAATTAAATACCAGATTAGGAGCTAGATTTTCAACTTTTGGATCTGTGACTTACTTGGTTTACTACCTGAATGACACAAAGAACCAACTCACTGTTTGTGCATCTAACATGGGGCTTGTTATATCTTCCTATTCATATATATATATATATATATATATATATATATATATATCAGGTTCTTCATCAGATTTTTAATTCCCTAAAGGTACTCAGTAACTCTTGTTCAACTTCGTATTTCTTGAGGACAGAGCCACACAAATGCGGTCATGTAGGAGCAAGTCTCAAAAGAAACAAGCAAGACAAAAGAAACAAGACCCATCTTATTCAGAAAGTTTTTTCTTTAACTGAAGCAAGAGACTTTAATAAAGATATAGCCCAACCACTGAAGTAAAGTTCCTATATTTGCTTTGAATTAAAAAAAAAAAGTTTCCAGAAAGAGCTGGTGAAGAGTGCTCCAAGCCCCTAATATACTGTATGTGAGGGAGTAGGCAAGAGAAGAGCCCCTCCGATGGGCAAAATGTGGAAGGAGAAACAGAGACAAGAGACCCTTCGGTACAGTGCAAACATTAAGGTCAGGTTTATTATCATTCCATCCTTGTCAAGAATGGATTTGTTCAAGTGACATAAGATATTTAATGTATTAATATTTTCACATTTTGTGGCTGATCTGCTTTTCTCTTATCTTTGCTCACCTTTCCCCCGAGTAATCGCCCCTACCACTGCAATAAATTTCTCATAAGAAATTTTAGTTAATTAACATCACCTCTTGTTGGCTCACATCTCGTGTTTTAGGATCAAGCCTAAGCTTTAGAGCCCACCTAGTAATTTTCTTTAAATTTATCAAAATATATCTTTTCAAGTGAATAAAAGGTGCCACCTGAAAAGAACCCATAAGAATTGTAGGTGCCTAATCCTTATATCAGACAAATTAGATTTTAAACAAAAGACTGTAATAAGAGATGAGGAAAGACACTATATCCTACTTAAAGGGTCTATCCAACAAGAAGATCTAACAATTGTAAATATCTATGCCCCGAACATGGGAGCAGCCAATTATATAAGGCAATTAATAACAAAAGCAAAGAAAAACATCGACAACAATACAATAAGAGTGGGGGACTTTAACACCCACCTCACTGAAATGGACAGATCATCTAAGCAAAAGATCAACAAGAAAATAAAGACTTTAAATGACACACTGGACCAAATGGACTTCACAGATATATTCAGACATTCCATCCCAAAGCAACAGAATACACATTCTTCTCTAGTGCCCATGGAACATTCTCCAGAATAGATCACATCCTAGGTCACAAATCAGGTCTCAACCAGTACCAAAAGATTGGGATCATTCCCTGCATATTTTCAGACCACAGTGCTTTGAAACTAGAACTCAATCACAAGAGGAAAGGCGGAATGAACTCAGATACATGGAGGCTAAAGAGCATCCTACTAAAGAATGAATGGGTCAACCAGGAAATTAAAGAAGAATTTAAAAAACTCATGGAAACAAATGAAAATGAAAACACAACTGTTCAAAATCTTTGGGATACAGCAAAGGCAGTCCTAAGAGGAAGGTATATAGCAGCAATACAAGCCTTTCTCAAGAAACAAGAACGGTCTCAAATACACAACCTAACCCTACACCTAAAGAAGCTGGAGAGAGAACAGCAAATAAAGCCTAAACCCGGCAGGAGAAGAGAAATAATAAAGATCAGAGCAGAAATCAATGAAATAGAAACCAAAGAGAAATAATAAAGATCAGAGCAGAAATCAATGAAATAGAAACCAAAAGAACAGTAGAACAGATCAATGAAACAAGGAGCTGGTTCTCTGAAAGAATTAACAAGATTGATAAACCCCTGGCGAGACTTATCAAAAAGAGAAGAGAAATGACCCAAATCAATAAAATCCTGAATGAAAGAGGAGAGATCACAACCGACACCAAAGAAATGCAAACAATTCTAAGAACATATTATGACCAACTGTATGCCAACAGATTAGATAACCTGGAAGAAATGGATGCATTCCTGGAGATGTATCAACTACCACAACTGAACCAGGAAGAAATAGAAAACCTGAACAGACCTATAACCACTAAGGAAATTGAAGCAGTCATCAAAAATCTCCCAAGAAACAAAAGCCCAGGGCCAGATGGCTTCCCAGGGGAATTCTACCAAACATTTCAAGAAGAATGAATACCTATTCTTCTGAAACTGTTCCAAAAAATAGAAATGGAAGGAAAACTTCCAAACTCGTTTTATGTGGCCACCATTACCTTGATCCCCAAACCAGACAAAGACCCCATCAAAAAGGAGAATTACAGACCAATATCCTTGAGGAACACGGATGCAAAAATTCTCACCAAAATACTAGCCAATAGGATCCAACAGTACATGAAAAGGATTATTCACCACGACCAAGTGGGATTTATCCTTGGGCTGCACAATTGGTTCAACACCTGCAAATCAACCAATGTGATACAATACAGGAATAAAAGAAAGAACAAGAACCATATGATCCTCTCAATAGATGCAGAAAAAGCATTTGACAAAGTACAGCATCCTTTCTTGATCAAAACTCTTCAGAGTCTAGGGGTAGAGGGTACATACCTCAACATCACAAAAGCCATCTATGAAAAACCCACAGTGAATATCATTCTCCATGAGGAAAAGCTGAGAGCTTTCCCCCTAAGGTCAGGAACACGGCAGGGATGTCCACTATCACCACTGCTATTCAACATAGTACTAGAAGTCCTAGCCACAGCAATCAGACAACAAAAAGAAATCAAAGGCATCCGAATTGGCAAAGAAGAAGTCAAACTCTCACTCTTTGCAGATGATATGATCCTTTATGTGGAAAACCCAAAAGACTCCACCCCAGAACTGCTAGATCTCATACAGGAATTCAGTCAAGTGGCAGGCTATAAAATCAATGCACAGAAATCAGTGGCCTTCCTATACACCAACAACAAGACAGAAGAGAGAGAAATTAAGGAGTCGAACCCATGTACAATTGCACCCAAAACCATAAGATACCTAGGAATAAATCTAACCAAAGAGGCAAAGAATCTGTACTCAGAAAACTATAAAATACTCATGAAAGAAATTGAGGAAGACACAAAGAAATGGAGAAACGTTCCATGCTCATGGATTGGAAGAACAAATATTGTGAAGATGTCAATGCTACCTAGAGCAATCTACACATTCAATGCAATCCCCGTCAAAATACCATCCACTTTTTTCAAAGAAATGGAACAAATAATCCTAAAATTGGTATGGAACCAGGAAAGACCTCGAATAGCCAGAGGAATGTTGAAAAAGAAAAGCAAAGCTGGTGGCATCACGATTCCAGACTTCCAGCTCTATTACAAAGCTATCGTCATCAAGACAGGATGGTACTGGCACAAAAACAGACACATAGATCCATGGAACAGAATAGAGGGCCCAGAAATGGACCCTCAACTCTTTGGTCAACTCATCTTTGACAAAGCAGGAAAGAATGTCCAATGGGAAAAAGACAGTCTCTTCAACAAATGCTGTTGGGAAAATTGGACAGCCACATGCAGAAGAATGAAACCGGACCATTTCCTTACACCACACACAAAAGTAGACTCAAAATGGTTGAAAGACCTCAGTGTGAGACAGGAGTCCATCCAAATGCTAAAGGAGAACACAGGCAGCAACCTCTTCGACCTCAGCCGCAGCAACTTCTTCCTAGAAGCATCGCCAAAGGCAAGGGAAACAAGGGCAAAAATGAACTACTGGGACTTCATCAAGATTAAAAGCTTTTGCACAGCAAAAGAAACAGTCCACAAAACCAAAACACAACCGACAGAATGGAAGAAGATATTTGCAAATGACAGATCAGATAAAGGGCTAGTGTCCAAAATCTATAAAGAACTTCTTCAACGCAACACCCAAAGAACAAATGATCCAATCAAGAAATGGGCAGAAGACATGAACAGACATTTGTCCAAAGAAGACATCCACTCGGCCAACAGACACGTGAAAAAGTGCTCCACATCGCTCGGCATCAGGGAAATCCAAATCAAAACCTCAAAGAGATACCACCTCACACCAGTCAGAATGGCTAAAATTAACAAGTCAGGAAATGACAGATGTTGGCGGGGATGCGGAGAAAGGGGAACCCTCCTACACTTTTGGTGGGAATGCAAGCTGGTGCAGCCACTCTGGAAAACAGTATGGAGGTTCCTCAAAAAGTTGAAACTAGAGCTACCCTATGATCCAGCAATTGCACTACTGGGTATTTACCGCAAAGATACAAATTAGGGATCCAAAGGGGTACATGCACCCCAATGTTTATAGCAGCAGTGTCCACAATAGCCAAACTGTGGAAAGAGTCAAGATGTCCATCGACAGATGAATGGATAAAGAAGATGTGGAATATATATACAACGGAATATTATGCAGCCATCAAAAAATGAGATCTTGCCATTTGCCACGACATGGATGGAACTGGAGGGTATTATGCTGAGCGAAATAAGTCAATCAGAGAAAGACATGTATCATATGACCTCACTGATATGAGGAATACTTAATCTCAGGAAACAAACGGAGGGTTGCTGGAGTGGTGGGGGGTGGGAGGGATGGGGTTACTGGGTGATAGACACTGGGGAGGGCATGTGCTATGGTGAGCACTGTGAAGTGTGCAAGACTGTTGAATCACCTATCTGTACCTCTGAAACAAATAATATATTATATGTTAAAAAAAGAAGAAGAAGAAGATAGCAGGAGGGGAAGAATGAAGGGGGAAGAATCAGTAGGAGAGACGAACCATGAGAGACGATGGACTCTGAGGAACAAACTGAGGGTTCTAGAGGGGAGGGGGGTGGGGGGATGGTTAGCCTGGTGATGGGTATTAAAGAGGGCACGTTCGGCATGGAGCACTGGGTGTTATAGGCAAACAATGAATCATGGAACACTACATCAAAAACTAATGATATAATGTATGGGGATTAACATAACATAATAAAAAAAGGGGGTGGTGGAGAAAAAAAAAGAAGCATCACTTGTGTTCAGAATAAAGACCTCTGAAAGACCAGGCTGTTCTGCAGCAGAGTAACAAATCTGAGACTAAACATAACTTTAAATTCCTTCACCTTCAGAAAAGGAGAAGAACCTTATGATCATGATATAAAGTCATACTAGGGAAATCTGAAAAACATTTGATTCCCAAATGCTTCCAAATGTGCCAAATTTCTTCAGTGTAGGTGGCAGGCCGAGAAGAAAGGATGAAATCTTTTCTCCAACAGGATCAGGCGCTGGCTGTGAATGTAATATTAGAGCAAGCCACAAAGAAATAATCAGGGACCTGTTTGCGGTAAGGATCAGTCACCGAAAACTCTCAAAGACTCAAAATGCAAGATGACATTAGCTCGCAGGCCGTTCTGGACATGGCAGATCACTCCGCGGTGTGGAAGCAGCAGAATTTGGATCCGCTAGCTGAGCCACGTGGAGGTCCAAAAGGGTGGCTGTCTTTTGTAGGAGCCAGGAAAATAATGGCAAAAGAAACCCACAGTCAGAGGTCAAAGAATAGCCCCTTCAGGAATTGGACCCCTGGGAGGGAGCCAGAGCCTATACCTGCCCTAAAGAGGGTCCACCTCTGAAAGGTGAATGCACAGAACGTGGCAGGTGTTTGAAACTCGAAAATGCACAAGGAGGGATATCTTGTTCAAGGGTCGTATAGCTGAAGATGGGGGTGTTTTTCCTGAGATTGATCATCAGAACGGAAATAAAGAGGCTGTGCTGGAACTTGACTCAAGAAAAAAAAATGTTGTAATCTCTGAGTCCCTAGAACTTAACAAATATTTATTTGTGTTGTGTCATGTCTCGAATTATCATTGTGCTGGAATAGAATAAATGATAGAACGCTGGGGATAACCAGCCCCGCAATGTGCACAGAGTTTATAGCCGTAGCAAACACGCCAAGTCTGGGTAAGGCAAGGACTAGGATTTTCATTTATTTTTCAAATTAAAAAAAAAATTCTGCATTAGAAATGTCAAGGGATCTGATGGCAATAAAAGGACTTGCCAAACAGGCTTATTTAAATTTTACGGAGTATGTTTTGCATCGTGCTAGAAAACCATGAGGACAAAAGGAAATCAGAGCTTGATTTTTCTGGGGATACAAGATGCACACACCAGGTAACAGTTATGCAATCATTCAAAGCCACGTTTCAAGTGATGTCAGAAAACTGAAATTGGTGCTAAGGGACAGCAAGTCACTGTTGGAGAGTTCCGTCCCTTTACCATCACTGTACCATAATGGGTCCCCTCTTTATTTGAATATGTGAACTTTTATCAGCCATGAAACTCCCCTGATTCTCAAGGTTTGCATCTTAAAAATGGGTGTTGGACTTGAGACTCCCCTCCCCTCAAATCTCTGTGGATCTTGGATGATTTTCAAAAACCTGTATGGACATTTCCTTCTTTTCCAAACTTTCTTCTTTTCCTCTCTCCTTTTCCAAGTAGGAAACCAACTAAAGTTGAAATATTGAAGATCTAAGAGGAAACCAGGGGTGGTAAAAGTAAAGGAGCCAAATGAACCTTCCTTTAACACAGTATCTATTTATGTCTGATCAACCAGTGTCCCTAGTCTTACAAGTGAGAATTAAATGTTTAGAATCTAGTCAGTCCACCTCTGGCTTTTTAACCTTAGAATCTCCATAAGTCATTAAGGGTTTAATATTTGAACCGGAAGGTGGAATGAAGAAATATAATTCCTGATTAAATAAAACAGAAAATATAGAAATTGTTTCAAATAAAAAAGATATAATATAAAAAATGAAAACTTCGCTTATTTAATATGGTTTTTGCTCCACCCCTTTGATTTGAAATGGTACGAATGATTATTGTCAACGGCAACTGATGTAGATCTTAAACAATACTCTGTCATTCAAGAATAAAAACCAGAGCATTGTTATTCAGCAGTTGTAATCCTGTTAGGCTAGGTTTGGGGGTTTCATTTAGGACTGATTCCATGGCATTTAATATTGAGCTAATTCCTTCAAATTATCACACTGACTCCACTAGAGTAGTATCTTTTTTTTCCACTTTAACTAATAGATTTGATAAAGTTGGGGTGTCTATTTCCTTTCTCCCACTTGCATTGACAAGAGTAGTAATCATATTACATGTGTAATGCTATGGGAGGAGATGTTCATATATTTTTATATTGCACTATCTCTCTTGAGTTATTGTGCTAGGCAAGAGCCAATGGTAGAATGGTAGGCATAACCAGCCCATGACATGTGCACAAAGAGTTTTTATCGTAGTACATACAAGAGAAAACTAGGGTGCAGAAAATTAAGGAGACTTAACAAAGTGACTCTGTCAATCTTGTTTTCTGGGCTGTTGTTGTAAATATAGGAACGTGCAAGTTTTGGAATAACACAGCACGCTTTCAGAATCTAATATCATCCTGTAACTTTCTACACACCAGTGATTTGGCAAATAATTTACAAATAGACACATGCCTGTAACTCTAAGGTATAGAACTCTCTTTTTTCATACCAATCATTCACTTCGTAGTGTAACCTCTCTTATTATTGGAGCGTTTTCAGCTGTAGTCCTTCCATTGATGAGGCTAATCCCTAAGTGCATTTGTATCTCGGAAATTCACTCTGGCATTTTGATGTAATGTTGAAGAACTAGAATGTGCTTTTAACTAAAGTAATTGAGCACAACTTCCACTTTAAGAGTTTCACAGGGAGGAAGGGAGGAAAGGAGGAAGAATTTGTAGCCAAGTAAAAAGAAATTGAAATATCTTAGCTTCTTCGACCATAGCTAACAATTTTCTCAAAGTTATTAGATTATGTTAAAACATTTTTCAAAGTTGGCTGACTGTATCTTCTTACTCATCCTTGTGGCTTTATGTAATACCCATAAGCATTTCTGGAGTAATTTTAAGTAGCACCTGTGAAGTGTGTCTTTGAGAATTTATGGGTGCTATTTATTGGAGTCACTGGGTTGTCTCCATGAGATTTCCAACAACTATAAGCTCACAAATGATCTACAAGGATCTCAGCTGCTAGAATTCTGAAAGTTACAGTGAAACTAAACTATTCAAAATCAGTAGGGTTACATGTATATTTGGCTATAGAAAGGTAATGGTTAGGTTTTGTCAACTTGACAGGGCCATGGGATGCCCAGATATCTGTTCAAACATTATTTCTAGGTGTTTCCAAATGAGATTAGTGTTTGAATTGGTAAACTTAGTAAAGCAGATGGCTGTCTCCAGTGAGGGTGGTGCATCATCCAAGCCACTGAGAGCCTGAAGAAAACAAAAAGGTGGAGGAAGGTTGATGTCATTCTCGGCCTGACAGTTTGACCTGGACTTTGAGCTTCTCCCACCCTGTGTGTTTCTGGTTCTCAGGCTTTCGGCTTGGAACTAGAATATACACCATCGGCTCCCTAGTTCTCAGCCCTTTGAACTTCACTTCCGTGCATCGCTACTTTGAAGATCGCAGATCACGGGACATCTCAACCTCCAAAATCATGTGAGTCAATTCCTTTTTTATATATATATCTTATTGGTTCACTTTCTCCAGAGAACCCTGGCTAATACAAGGGGAAAGAGGACTCTAGGTAATTCAAAGCTATGTCATAGAGCTCCCTGATTTGCTTAGGAGATGAAACTCTTAGGTCTTCTATGGTGGAAGAGTATTCTGCTTCCTAATAGCTAGAGGCCTCCCCTCCTCCCTGTACAAACTAAATGCATGTAGTTTGTACTTTCAGTAAGCTCACTGTTGAAAATCTACTGGGCATCATGCTAGCCCCTAATGATAACAAGAAAAAAAGAGTGACTGCTCTTTAGGAACGTACTGTCAGAGTTCTAAGATGACTCATTGTCTTCCTTAATTGAAGGTGGTAGAGGAAGTATGCATTCATTCCATCATTTGAGGATTAATTAGCTACCTAATATCTTGAAGGCTCTGTGCTATGTGATGTGTATAGACTAGTGTACAAGGCAGATTTGGCTTTTGCTCTCCTAGTTTTTGCTAAGGGAAGATAGACAAGCAGATGTTTCATCACTATTGTTACATGTGTGCAAAGGGAAGGGGTGCCCAGAGAGGATGTACCTCTGCAGAAAGCCGACTCCTGGTGGGTTGGGAAGGGGAGGTGGAGGTGAATGCTGAACCATCTAAATGATAAGTTGAAAGGTCACTCAGGGAAATGGAGAAGGGTTTGTGAAAGAACATTTGCAATAGCCAGCCGCGAGGCAGAAACAGAAAGGTCAAGGTGATGATATGGGAAAGAGAGGAAGAGGGGAGTGCTATGAGGTGAAGACAGAGAAACGAGGCCAGCTATCACAGGGCCCCACGGGCCATGCACAGGATTTCTGTCTTGGCCTAACAGTCTTAGATCTAAAGCAGACTGATGGGATCCGATGTTTGCATTACTAACAAATTTTCCTGCCTAGTCTGTGGAGAATGGATTAGAGGTCAGAGGTACAAAACTACTGTTAGAAGTCCAGGTAATAGTGATGCAAGAGGTGGCGGGGGGGGGGGGAGCACAGATTCAGGAGCTATTTAGGAAGAAAAAAAGAAATGAGTAAAAGATTGAACATGGGAGATAAGGAAAAGTCTGATAAGCAAGGCTGACTTCCAGGCTCCTGGCTTGGGCAGGCAGAATGGTTGGTACAACCTTTCACTAAAATGGAGGAAAATGGGAGAAAATTAAGATTGGAGCAGGATGAGCTATGGCAGATCAGAAGGAGGATGATATTAAGGGTGACTCAGGAGCGTGCATCTAGGCAACTGGTACATGTAGCGAAAGTAAAGACTACATGAATGTGTGTTTAAGCCTTTTGATGGAGGGTGCATGCTTAATCATTGTCAAGGATCACAATACCATTTAAAAATTTGTGTGCATTCATGACTCTCTACCATAGATCAAGGATTTAAATAACTTAATGAGTAGCATGGCAATATTTGTCACTTGGTAATTAATACAGCATTGTTTATGTAATCTCGCTTCCCTCCTCTCCCTGTTTGCTTCCCCACAATCTGTGTCCTCTGTTGATCCAGATGATGGTATTGAAAGAGATGGTCAGTGGGGTCAGATTCTATAATTCAAATCCTGATGTTCCTTCTTGCTAGTTGTAGGATTCTGGCAAATTGGCCAAACTCTCCGTACATGTTATATTATATTATATTACATCACATCACATTACGTTATGTTACGTTATATAGATTACTCATATTATGATATTATTCACCTATAATACTACTGCAGGAGATTTGTGACATTTTTATAGGAAAATCTATCTAAAAGGTCTGGTACACTACTTAGTCTATGGCAGATGCTCAAAACAATAAAATGACCACTGCCCTATAGTGTCAGAATGCCCTTGTTTCTATCCTGACACTCTCTCACCTGGCAAACCAAGGTGGTAGGTGGGTTCTCCTACTCCACCCTTTGGTGAGAACAGAAGATGGGTATCATTCTCATTTTAGCTCAATATCTGTGTCACCATCACAGGGAAGGCTCCCCGCTTCCCTCTCCCACTGCTTGGCTTGACCCTCTCCCAAGAGCAAGAGAGCCTACCCCTCAAGACTACCACTGAGGCCAAGAAGTTCATCCTTATGTTTTTCCTATTTCTACTTACTCACCTTCAAAAGCAAAAGGTGAGGAGTTCTTTTCGTATACACAGGAGCACATTAAAGTTTCCTCAGGTTCCATCTGTGTGGGTTGGAGGTAGGCTCCTGTCTGTGCAACTTTCCCTTTTAGAAGTACGTAGACCCAGAAATAATGTCCTGGCCTTGGGTGCCCAACGTGCTTTTGACAGAAACATTTGGGTAGTTGTTTATGTGGACATAGTGCTAGTTTCAGCTGCCAATTTTAGGATTAAATGGCTTATATTACTACAAAATGTTAGCAGAACATGTTTTCCAAAATAAATGTCATTAAATCTACACTCCCACCAACTGATTAGAGACTTGAACTCAGAAAATATGGCAAAAACAGCACGACAGCAAAAGCAAGAAAAACACATGCTCACTTCATATGGTAAAAATGACTCTTCCCTTCGTCTCCGGGAAGCACATCCACTCAGTGAACGAGGACAGTGAATTCTGCTTCCTCTGCACATAGGGAAATCCTACAAGGTTCCTGTCCATCTCTTTCCAGCTCACAGTGCATTAAATGTTTTACTGAATTTACATTTTCGTGACTTAAGTTTACACTTTTAAATTAACACCAACTCTTTATTTTTTATTTATGATTTAAAAATAAACCTGATCAGAAATCCCTGAAGAGTACAGTTTTGGTTAGTCCGAGGAGCAGTATGCCTGAGGAAAGTTTCACTAAGAGTCTCAAATATACTTAAGTATTATCTTCTGGAGCTCAGGGTCCTACCTATCTTCAGAGAAGTTATCTTTATAGTTCTGAGAGTTAATGAGCCATGAAGGGATCATTTAAGGGCTGAAGTCACAGCGGTGGCCATATGAGTTTGTCATTGTGATGACACTTTTTAGAAAATCATCTCAATTTGTACCCTGTACTTTGAGAAGAGGTAAAAAAATTATACCTTATTCTTACCCATTACCTCCATCTGGGATACAAGCAATGTTGGATTAAACATATGGCATATAAATAGTAATTTAATTAAATGTGAACAAAGCCTTTTCATGCACCATATTTAAATTTTGAAATGTTGCCCAGTTTTCTTTCTATTTGAAATACATGAAACAACAGCAAAAAAAAAAAAAAAGAAAGAAAGAAAGAAAAAAGTCACATACTTAATGACAGATGCGATGTTGACATGTAAAGTACTCTTGCTATGTGATAGGGCCTGACTCTGTCAATAAAGGTAAGCAATGTGAAGTATGCTCCACCTTGGTACTCAGTAGAACTGAGTGTTTTTGTACCATCCAACCTATCATTTTAATAAAATTGCTAGCATAACTTCCTTGTGATTTTATCCAATTGTAGCACCAGAAATATTTTGATTTAAATCATGCTAGTGTGTTTTAAAGAAAGTCCAATCACAAGCTAGTCAGGAAACGCTTGTATAAACTTATAGGTTGTCTTAGAAGTTCCCAGGCACATCAAGAAATAAATATAGGTTTGAAAAAAGATGAGTTTGTGAACCCTGCCTGTACAGAAGATTTGAAATTTGTTTAGCTAGCGGCGCCTGGGTGGCTCAGTTAGTTAAGCATCTGCCTTTGGGTCAGGTCATGATCCCAGAGTCCTGGGATCGAGTCCCGCATTGGGCTCCTTGCTCAGCCGGGAGCCTGCTTCTCCTTATTCTTCTTCCCCTCCCCCTTTCTCATGCTCTCACTTGCTCTCTCTCTCTCTCTCTCTCTCAAATAAATAAATTAAAAATCTTTTAAAAAATTTATTTAGCTAATTATGGAGTGATTCCTACAATAAAACCAAAGAATTTGACTAAAGACTCCCATAATATTAGTAAAATAATTACCAAATATCCTCCATGATATTAATAGAATAATTATTAATAGAAGAATGAATAAAATAATAGAACAGAATCCATCAAGTTGGCCAAAAGGGCAAAAATGAAAACGGATTATGAGAATCCTCAAATATTTCTTTTTCTTGATGGAAATCATCAGAATTCTGCAAAGATCCTACCTCTTATGGCACAAAGTAAAATGTCTGAGGCAGATAAAATGGTATATATGAAAGATCATCCAATAGATTGTTTTATTTTTTTGGAAAGCCTTCACATTTTAAACAAAGTCATTTATTATCTCTTGTATTCTAATTGCCCAATTACTACCTTTATTCAAGCATTACACTACTTATGAAATGGATTCCTCACAGCCCGGTCCCTGATTCTTGTACAATAAGTTCAGATAAAAACCTGCCTGGAAACTTGTGTTAGTAATATAATTAAGTCAACCAGTGGAAGTATAACAAGGCTTTCAGAAAGAGAGCTCTGAGACCGGATGTTCCTACTCCTCCATCTGACAGTATCATGTGCTATACACACGTTTTAAAACTCATGATGGCTTTCGATTCAGTTGTCTTCACATTCTTCAGCTTCCATCTTCTAGAGGAAAAAAGACCAATAAAATTCAAAACGTGTTGTGCCGAGCACTTTTTTCCATTAATTTTTAAAACCAGGCATCTGGCAAGGAAATAAAATCCGTGTGTTGCCGACTCATTTACACTTAACTCACCAAAATGTTCCTTTTGAAAAGAGAAGTGACATCCAACAAGTCTTCTGAACCTTTTTTTTCTTTTACATATTAGTCCCATCTTGTCGACTCCCAGTTCCCAAGGTTCAAGGTTGGTTCACAGCTTTGAACCCATATGCCGAGAATGAGCATGGAACCTCACAAAACAAACACGCATTGCTGTGACCCCCTTGGGGAACACTTCCACTTGAGCTTTGGGTGTGACATTTTGTCACTGCTACTTCAATCTCGAGTTACACTGGGAATGAATGAGGCAAGTGGGGGAAAAAAAGAAACTTTAAAAAGAAGAAAGGAAACAGGAAATGACTAACTCACTTGGCATGTGGTGCAGGACAGGACGCTGAGCAGGAAGTAGATAGAGGCCCCACAGTCGCTCTGCCCAGCAACATCACTAGCTGGGGCATAGCCTGGGCGAACCGTTACCTGTCTAGTCTGAGCAATGAAATCCACAATTATAAAAATGAGAGCGTTAGAATTGATAAAGTTGAATGAGATGATTATTGTGTTTCCTTCTGCCCCTGATACTTGTATTATTTTATGAATTTATCCCTGAAAAGGGAAGCAAGCCAGACCACTTCATGAGCTCATGATCATGATCGTGCCCCAAACTGGCCCTTCCCCTCCTGCTGTGTCTGTCTGTGCCATCTCCACTCCCCAAACTGCTCCCAGAACATTCCCCAGTCGCTTGGCTGCTCCCGTCCCTCCAGTGTCAGGTTCCTCTTGATCCACTTCTATTTCATGTTCCTATTGAATCATTTCTAGTTTATGTTCCTATGGATCTACCTCTCCGAATCTTGAATCTTCTGCTTCCTTCTGTGGCCAATCTTGGACATGATTTGGTTCCTCTCATACTTACATGGGATTTGGCTTCCGAACACCTTCCATGGTTTGCAGTCAGGTCTCTGAACCCCTTGCTGTCTTCAGTCACAAAGGGCCAGCTTCCTGCATCAGACAGCTCTCAGAATGTGTGTGTATCATGAGAATTGTTCTAGATTTGACTGAAGCTTTCGTCAGGTGTAAGAGCAGACAATCAAATATTAATCTGTGATAACTTTTACTCAAGGGCTCTGGTCTAGAAACATATTCAAGTTGGGGGGAAAGAAAAAATATTTCCAGCCTACCTCTGTGAAGACAGAAGAGCTGTTTCATGGATATGCGTTTAATACATTTTACTGAATAGGAAAGGAGGTCATTGGGTCATCAGAAGTTCTAAAAAGTTTCCTTGGTCCTTTCTCGTAGAAAAATTAACGTATTGACCTCTACACAGTGTGTAGTACACATGGACTAATGTGGGCCTGTTTGTGCTGACCTCGAAGTTCTTTTATTTAAGGAACATTGTACAAATTAATGATGATCTATATTAATATGATATATATTGCAAGTCCCCTAACTAAACATCTTCACATTCTAAAAACTCCCATTATGCTTGTGATGATTTTGATGTTTTTTGGTCACTTCTTGTGTTTTTCCCTTTAAAGATCTTGTCACCATGTGTGTGGGAATTAGTTTTCCGAGTTTCAAACTCCTTGGAATCTCCTCAGTTCTCCATTCAGAATCAGGCTTAAGCTCTTCCAGGTTCTGTTTACTACTAGCTGATGATGACTTCCTTATCCAAATGGGGGAAAGACTTTTGAACATATATTAAAATGTGTGTATGATTTCTGAGACATCAAATAGCTGGAATAACAAGTCAACATTTTGATGAGTTAAGTGTAAATTAAATAAAAACACATGTAGTAAATTCTCCCTGAAGCACAGATGGTTTGAGAAACCTAGAAGTGCTTGGGAAAAATATGGCCTTTATTTTTGTGAACCCCCCAAGTTGGAAAAGTAATTGGAGATTAATTTCCATCTCTTTCCAGTTGTTGCTTTAGATTTTTAATAGATTATATCTTTTTCTTTTGTTTTTAACCTGAATCATCTAAGGAATGAATGTCCTTTCTTTTTCCCTCTTCTTTCTTTTTCCCACTTAAGGATGAGTGGGCATCAGGGGCAAGAAACCCATCTTCCAAGGGTAGAGAGCGCTAATCTGATAAATACCAAGACACTGGTCAGCCATGTTTTCTTATGGAGGAAACCTTGGAAGTACAGATAAACCTATTTGGGGCTCTGCTTTACCCCTATTTCCTTTGTTTTGGCAGAGGTATCTTTTTTTACTATTACGTGGCTAGGTGTTGATCTTCTAGTGTAGACGTAGAAATGTAGCATGGCCTGTCTTCAGCCTGCTTTGTTTCTGGGCCCTGGGTTTCCATTGGATCAAGCAAAAAGAAGGCCATGGGTGGTGAGGTGAGTTCAGGGTTGCAGAACTGGTGTTGAGGCTGATGCCCAGTTAATAATCAAGTGATATTTTCCTTAGCCTTCTTTGAACACATCTCTCCTTCACGAATCTTCTAAAAAGAAAGAATAGTGAAACCAAAGCAAGATTCCAGCTCTCTAGACCAAAGAAATAAAATGAAATAAAGGTAGAATATTATTGAGCATCATCTAACACCACTCCATTATTACTACTTCTGATGCTTAGAATATTGATATTGTGCCAATATTCAAAGTACCTCCTCCTCCCCAAGTCATTAAACTTTATATGACAATAGTAAGGTATTTTCTATAATACTTGTTCATCCAATCATTTATTTTTTCCATTTTAGTGCTTTTTATTCACTTTTTTAAATTATAAAAGTAATATATACATGTTTACCATGGTGTATAAATTCTAAAGGAAAACATGATCATATCACCAAATCATATCACTACTAATAATCACATCCCTACTCATGGAAGCATTTTTACTAGGCTGATGTATTATTTCAAGCCCGTTTTCATGTTTGTGCATGTGTGTGAGTAGTTTTTGATGTTTTTCGCAGAAAAAAAATAAGTTCACACTATACCACATTATTTCTCAACTTGGTATCTTCATTCAAAAGCCCATTCTGAAAGTCTGTCTAGTTCAAATACATCTTTTTAAATAAGAGCTTAATCTTCTATATCATTGTTACCTGTGATATGTTCAATCATTTCATAACTGACAGACTTTTGGGTCGTTTCCAGTTTCTCACCACACTGAAGAGTTTTGCTCTACAAATCCTTGCACATATGTCCTTGCATTCTGGGGTTTTGATCTATGCAGTATTGGTGCTCAAAAAAGGGATTGCTCAGCCAACTAGTATGGATATGTTTCATTCATAAAAGATATAACTACATTATTGAGAAGGAGGGGAAAAATGAAGGGGGGGAAATTGGAGGGGGAGATGAACCATGAGAGACTATGGACGCCAAGAAACAAACTGAGGGTTTTAGAGTAGAGGGGAGAGAGTGGGGGGATGGGTTAGCCCGGTGATGGGTATTAAGGAGGGCACGTACTGCATGGAGCACTGGGTGTTATACGCAAACAATGAATCGTGGAACACTACATCAAAAACTAATGATATACTGTATGGTGACTAACATAACATAATAATAATAAAAAAAGAAATGTAGAAATGTTGAGAACATCCACTTCTCTGTATACTCTTTTTATTTTTGTATATTTGATGAATAAAAATCATTTTTTTGTTTTTCTGAGTTACTTTCTAATCCATTAATTTCAGTTTTGTATTGCTGAATTTTTAAGCAGCATTTATTTCTGTAATTTAAAATAATAATGATAATAAATTCCATAAAGAGAACGTTGCTAATGCAAAAATTTAACGCAAATCAAAAAAGAATGAGTGAGGCCATGCGTTAACATGGGAAGACGTCCACCACAAACTAAGTAATAAAATCAAGGTGCAAAACAAAATGAGTAATATAAATATTACTATATAAAGCAAAATAAAACATCCCTCTTAGACTAATTTTGAAACAGTGCTCACCAAAATGATAACTGTACTGCTTCTGAGTACTCTCTTTGGAGAGAAAAACTTCCAAATTTTACTCTGAAGACACATTTCTACTGTGTACATTTGTACATTTGTATGTATATTATTTTGTACCTAAAAAACAACATAAAACCTTTAGTGGATAAAAAGTAGCTGATTGCAGTATGGCCTATAATGATATACTGCTTTCTCTGGGCCATAACACTTCCATTTTCTCCCCATGGTCGCTATTAATATGTTGTACTGAATTTGACCTTGTTTCCTAAAAACTGTCAGGCTCGAGCTGGTATTCTTCAGATAGGATTAATGTCGGTGCGAAATTCTTCTGGCTGTGCAGTCCCAACACAATCTAATTAAGAGCAGCGAGTGTAGGTCACATTATTCAGGTAAGAAAATCAACATCAAGATCACACTTCCAAGTGGAAATGTTGTACCTGTTAAAACACTATCTCAATTGCTAAGTTGCAGTTCTCTTAAACTTCATCTAGACGTTGGTATTTGTCAGACCCCTCTGACAACTTTTGACATGAGCCATGCTCAATATTTAGCAATGACATATATACGAGACTAATTTCCAAGTTGGTTCTGTGGCATAATTTTCTTCTTTGAGGATATTACCGTCATTTGTAATTTTTCATTCTGGGTGAAGTATGACCTGCTCTAGTTAATTAGGTGTTTTAATCACTTAAGTTCAAAATGCAGTAACATGAACAAAAAGCCAACTCTCTTCTTTCTTTAGTTAATTACTGAAATATTTAAAGTTGTATTGTACTGGTAAACGATTATACAAAATGATCAGTAAAATGAATAGAAATTCCAGAAATAAACATTATATTATATAATCATATATTATTATATCATGTATTTCTATATGATATTATGTAATATCATAAAATTCACATCTTAAATAAGAGGGAAAAATGCGTTATTGAATAAGTGGTCACCATCTGGAAACAATTTAATCTCTACCTTCTACGTTATACTAAAACAAATTCCAAATGGATCAAACGTTTCAACATAAAAAATGAAACCATAGAATTACTAATAGTATGGGAGAATTATTTTTATAATCTCAGAGTAGAGTAGACTTTGCTAATATGCCATAAAACTAAAAATTAAAAAAATGATTAATTAGATAACATAATAAATTTCTGTGTATCAAAGTACACCATATATACAGGCCAAAAGACAAATAACAAACAAATAAAATATAGTATCAAAATAACATATCCCAAATTAAGAGCTAATACTCTTAATTCATGAAAAGCCCCTGAAAATCAGCAAGACCAACAAATTGAGAGAAGACTGGAAAAACAGGATGAAAACAAACAAAAATTTAGAAGACTCTCAAAAACTTACACAGGACTCAATTTCACTTGTAAGAAGAGAAATGCAAATTAAAGCTTTGAAACACCATCTTTTACTTCCCACTGTCAAAGATCAAGTTTATACAATCTGCTGGGAAAGGCAATGGGAAGCAGACATTCTTGTTTATGTTGATAAGACTGTAAGAGCCATTCTGTTGCAAAGAATTTGGCCATATCTATCCTAATGAAAAATTATATTTGATACAGCAATTGCACTTTGAGGAATTTATTCCACAGATTAACCTGGGCATGTTCAAAGTAAGGCATATGGCAAGATAGTCATTATAGCCTTGTTTGCAAGAAAAAAAAAGTACTGAAACAACAACCAACAGAGGTCAGGAGGGCCTGGTTAAATGAATTGTGTTACTTTGTTATATTTGAATAGTATGCAGCCATGAAGAAGAGTAAGACAGCTGTCTGGGTAGTGATATGAACTGATAAAGGGATTTTAAGTGAAAAAAAAAAAAGAAAGGTACAGAACAATGTGCCTAATATGCTACAAATTGTTTTTAGAAGGAAAAAAACTACATATACATACATGGTTAGGCATAGAAACCTTAGAATATAAATATAAGACCCTGGAGAGAGTGATTATCTCTGTAGCTGAGTGCCCAAGGGACACTTAGGGTAGAATAAAGACTTGTCTTTTACCATTTACCTTCTTAACATTTTGAACTGCATTCTTTCCCGGTATTCCAAATGTTGGAAGTCTTCCAAGAAGGGTCCTTTTTCCTATTTAAGGGTACCACCTCCCCCTCCTCCTTCCCAAGTTACTGATTGGATGCAGAGGAATGAGCTTTTCAAAGCACTAAAACATTCCCTCCACTTACTCAGGGCCAAACCTGGGAAACTGAGATCATCAAGTTTTACTGTCATCCATATCATAGAGGTCATGGGACAATGTGCAGTAGGGGGAATTCCTATAAGACAAGCTCTGGGGCTTGGGGAAGAGCCAAGGAGAAGAGAATAAAGAGTGAGAGTATGGTCATGGGGTCAAAACCCCAAGAGAATGGATAGAAACATCCAGATGCCATCGGGGAAATTCCAGATTAGGTTCCCTTGGTTCTGGTTTTTTGTTTTGATTCAGTTTGGTTTTGGTTCATTGGGCTTGGCCGGAGAAATGCCCATGCTTCTTAGAGAGATCTCATGGTCATTATAGTACCTCAACCACAGGGACCTATCTGAGCAGGCAGGCTTGTAACATAGCAGCACCAGTTTCCTCGGGCCCATTTACAAATGCAAGCTGAGGATCCACATCTTCCCCTAGTCTCCAGTGGGAGGACAGAAAAGTTGAAAGTAAACTCATACACCTGAAGATGACTGAGGTAGTACCAAGGAGGGTACAAGGATCCTAGGACCAGACTCAGGGAAGGGACCGTGAACTCAGAAGTCGTTGCCGAGGCCAGGCCAAAGGGGCCCGGCAGGACCAGTCATTTGCAGCGAGCACCAGCTCAGGAAACCCAGCACAAGACCTGATCAGCCACTCTGCCATGGGGAGCGCTGGGGAGCCAGCCAACACTTCATTACATACATCTTCCTCCCGTGTTCATGAGAACACCTTCAAAGTCCGGCCTTTAAGACCATGGACTGAAAAGTATATGTTGACACTCTGTGCTAAACTGTGTCTTCTATGTTGTAGGTGGGATCTGTCCTCACCATAAAGGAAAGAATGCCTTGATACAATGGACAGGGAGTCTCCACGCATGTGGGGATTGTAAAATACGCTGATTTAGTACATCATTCCTCTTACATCAGTGTAGTACTGGTTTATTTGTTTGTCTGCTGTAAATCACCTAAAGTTCTGTTAGGCGTAAGTAAATATATGGATATATTCTTAATGCAATGTTATAAAAATCAATAGTTTTCGTCAAGAGCTAATAAATATTGCATATTTCCAAATGAGAATTATATTTTCCCCTAAATATTTATCTGATAGGCGGAAACGGCATAGGAAACATCTATACTTGCTCTTTGTTGGGATCCACTTCTCTCTGACCTTGAACATGCAGCCAAGACTCTAGTAAAATCTCCATTTTTAGCTTCAACTGCTCTGAAAGCATCAACAAGTCATTTATCCAAAGCAGGGACAAAGTGTGTGTGTGTGTGTGTGTGTGTGTGTGTGTGTGTGTGTAAGTTATATATCTAATAGCCACAAAAAAAGTCTTCAGGTAAAGCAGCAATCAACTATTTATAATCTTTCAAATCTATTTCCAAATATACTATGAATATTCTTGGAAGCCCCCAAAGTATTTCTTGACTTGTATGTTCATCAAAGGGCTGGAAAATTATATGAGAGCAATCAGATAAGGCAGTTAATATGGCTGGCACGAATATGACTGCTTAACTCCTCCCTCTATGATTAATTACAACTAAATTGATGTTACCAGCAATGATTAATTTACATCTTAAGTGCAAAGTAAATGAACTAAGCAAATTGGAATTGGCACTAACAATTTCTCGAGCCTCAGCGAAGCACCCAAATCATGGAAAGCTATTATGCACAGAATAATTTCTCCCCCCAAAATGGTTAAAAGGCATAGGTACAGACTTTATTTTTGTATGTAGGTGTATTTTCATATGTCTTTTGAAGCAAAGTTTAAATATAAAAAATAACCTTAGATTTTATTTTTGGCTTGGATATACAGCATATATATGCATGGTGAGGCAAATGTCTCAAGTCTCATTTACTCAAAATAAATGCAAAATGTTTTCTTCCATCCTGATCTTTTAGTATTCAGTTTTCAGAGCTCAGATTGGGTTATATGCAGACACAGACCGACACCTGGCCTAGTGTGTGTATCCAGTTTTCTCTTACTAAATATGAAGAGAACTATAACTATTTTACAAAGCTGTTAAATGGAATAATAGCTGAGATGCCCTGGTACACAGCAGGCTTTTTATAAGATGGCCCCATAGCTTCCAGTATGTTCTCCTGAACAGAGTAGAGGCAGTCTCCTAGAGGCTTCCCACACCCTGCCAATGCACCTGCATATTTACTTACAGATCCAAGTGCAGAGGAGAATAAAAGCCTAAGGGAGGCTGTTGTTTCCTCCAAACGAACTGAGATAACAGGAACATGTATGGAAGATGACTTTGTACCGAAATGGCATTGAGACAGAACGTGCAAATATATAATCTCTTCACAGAGGGAGGATGTATTTCCAATCAATAGATATTTTGAAGAAACAGAGCAACATAGGGTCATTAACATTCATCTGGGTGTAACACATGGTTTTACTGTAAGAACCCTGGGAGAAATTGACTGAAGCATAGAGGGGCAGACTAGGAGCCAGAACTAGGCTCTGGCTTGGAAAGTGCTCTCTGGTTTATATAAAATCAATAATGTGCATTCTCAGCCTGCAGAATTTACAAAATTCCCAGATAATACCACTTAACCCCATGGAATACCTTTTTTTGTTTCAAGCCAGATTTCTTCCAAAGACATGTAACTCAACTGAATTAAATGGGATAATCAGATAAGCTTCTGAAAGCTTTTACTCATCATTCCTTAGAGCAAAGACCATATTTTAGTAATTTATTCATTTCAAGCACTTAGAATAGTGCCACCTGGCATGGAGGAGTTGCTTGATAATTCTTTGTGAAATCAATACATGTTTTATTCTTTTAAGATTCAGAATTGTTGGGCAATTGATGGTTGCAAATAGTGACTTTTTAAAAAGAGACTATGACACTATCTTTATCATTTTTAATTAACCTTTGACCAAATTTTTTTTCACTACCAGGTCACATGTACATCTTATATAAGGGACATAAAATATTGTTAATGTCTATTATCTTTCTTTTAGGCACCTAAATTCTTTTTTTTATGTTATATCAATCACCATATATCATTAGTTTTTGATGCAGCGTTCCAGGATTCATTGTTTGCATATAACACCCAGTGCTCCATGCCGAACGTGCCCTCTTTAATACCCATCACCAGGCTAACCATCCCCCCACCTCCCGCCCCTCTAGAACCCTCAGTTTGTTTCTCAGAGTCCATCGTCTCTCAAGGTTCGTCTCCCCCTCTGATTCCCCCCCTTCATTCTTCCTCTCCTGCTATCTTCTTCTTCTTTTTTTTTTTTTTTTTTAACATATAACGTATTATTTGTTTCAGCGGTACAGGTCTGTGATTCAACAGTCTTACACAATTCACAGTGCTCACCATAGAACATACCCTCCCCAATGTCTATCACCCAGCCACCCCATCCCTCCCACCCCCACCACTCCAGCAACCCTCAGTTTATTTCCTGAGATTAAGAATTCCTCATATCAGTGAGGTCATATGATACATGTTTTTCTCGACTGACTTATTTCGCTCAGCATAATACCCTCCAGTTCCATCCACATCATTGCAAATGGCAAGATTTCACTCCTTTTGATGGCTGCATAATATTCCACTGTATGTATATATATATATATATATATATATATATATATATATATAGCACATCTTCTTTATCCATTCATCTGTCGATGGACATCTTGACTCTCTCCACAGTTTGGTTATTGTGGACATTGCTGCTATAAACATCGGGGTGAATGTACCCGTCTGGATCCCTATGTTTGTATCTTTAGGGTAAATACCCAGTAGTGCAATTGCTGGATCATAGGGTAGCTCTAGTTTCAACTTTTTGAGGAACCTCCATACTGTTTTCCAGAGTGGCTGCACCAGCTTGCATTCCCACCAACAGTGTAGGAGGGTTCCCCTTTTCTCCACATCCCCGCCAACATCTGTCATTTCCTGACTTGTTAAATTTAGCCATTCTGACTGGTGTGAGGTGGTATCTCTTTGAGGTTTTGATTTGGATTTCCCTGATGCCGAGCGATGTGGAGCACTTTTTCACGTGTCTGTTGGCTGATTGGATGTCTTCTTTGGAAAAATGTCTGTTCATGTCTTCTGCCCATTTCTTGATTGGATCATTTGTTCTTTGGGTGCTGCGTTGAAGAAGTTCTTTATAGATTTTCGATACTAGCCCTTTATCTGATCTGTCATTTGCAAATATCTTCTTCCATTCTGTCGGTTGTGTTTTGGTTTTGTGGACTGTTTCTTTTGCTGTGCAAAAGCTTTTAATCTTGATGAAGTCCCAGTAGTTCATTTTTGCCCTTGTTTCCCTTGCCTTTGGCGATGCTTCTAGGAAGAAGTTGCTGCGGCTGAGGTCAAAGAGGTTGCTGCCTGTGTTCTCCTTTAGCATTTGGATGGACTCCTGTCTCACACTGAGGTCTTTCAACCATTTTGAGTCTATTTTTGTGTGTGGTGTAAGGAAATGGTCCAGTTTCATTCTTCTGCATGTGGCTGTCCAATTTTCCCAAAAGCATTTGTTGAAGAGACTGTCTTTTTCCCATTGGACATTCTTTCCTGCTTTGTCAAAGATGAGTTGACCAAAGAGTTGAGGGTCCATTTCTGGGCCCTCTATTCTGTTCCATGGATCTATGTGTCTGTTTTTGTGCCAGTACCATCCTGTCTTGATGACGATAGCTTTGTAATAGAGCTGGAAGTCTGGAATCGTGATGCCACCAGCTTTGCTTTTCTTTTTCAACATTCCTCTGGCTATTCGAGGTCTTTCCTGGTTCCATACCAATTTTAGGATTATTTGTTCCATTTCTTTGAAAAAAGTGGATGGTATTTTGACGGGGATTGCATTGAATGTGTAGATTGCTCTAGGTAGCATTGACATCTTCACAATATTTGTTCTTCCAATCCATGAGCATGGAACGTTTCTCCATTTCTTTGTGTCTTCCTCAATTTCTTTCATGAGTATTTTATAGTTTTCTGAGTACAGATTCTTTGCCTCTTTGGTTAGATTTATTCCTAGGTATCTTATGGTTTTGGGTGCAATTGTACATGGGTTCGACTCCTTAATTTCTCTCTCTTCTGTCTTGTTGTTGGTGTATAGGAAGGCCACTGATTTCTGTGCATTGATTTTATAGCCTGCCACTTGACTGAATTCCTGTATGAGATCTAGCAGTTCTGGGGTGGAGTCTTTTGGGTTTTCCACATAAAGGATCATATCATCTGCAAAGAGTGAGAGTTTGACTTCTTCTTTGCCAATTCGGATGCCTTTGATTTCTTTTTGTTGTCTGATTGCTGTGGCTAGGACTTCTAGTACTATGTTGAATAGCAGTGGTGATAGTGGACATCCCTGCCGTGTTCCTGACCTTAGGGGGAAAGCTCTCAGCTTTTCCTCATGGAGAATGATATTCACTGTGGGTTTTTCATAGATGGCTTTTGTGATGTTGAGGTATGTACCCTCTACCCCTAGACTCTGAAGAGTTTTGATCAAGAAAGGATGCTGTACTTTGTCAAATGCTTTTTCTGCATCTATTGAGAGGATCATATGGTTCTTGTTCTTTCTTTTATTCCTGTATTGTATCACATTGGTTGATTTGCAGGTGTTGAACCAATTGTGCAGCCCAAGGATAAATCCCACTTGGTCGTGGTGAATAATCCTTTTCATGTACTGTTGGATCCTATTGGCTAGTATTTTGGTGAGAATTTTTGCATCCGTGTTCCTCAAGGATATTGGTCTGTAATTCTCCTTTTTGATGGGGTCTTTGTCTGGTTTGGGGATCAAGGTAATGGTGGCCACATAAAACGAGTTTGGAAGTTTTCCTTCCATTTCTATTTTTTGGAACAGTTTCAGAAGAATAGGTATTCATTCTTCTTGAAATGTTTGGTAGAATTCCCCTGGGAAGCCATCTGGCCCTGGGCTTTTGTTTCTTGGGAGATTTTTGATGACTGCTTCAATTTCCTTAGTGGTTATAGGTCTGTTCAGGTTTTCTATTTCTTCCTGGTTCAGTTGTGGTAGTTGATACATCTCCAGGAATGCATCCATTTCTTCCAGGTTATCTAATCTGTTGGCATACAGTTGGTCATAATATGTTCTTAGAATTGTTTGCATTTCTTTGGTGTCGGTTGTGATCTCTCCTCTTTCATTCAGGATTTTATTGATTTGGGTCATTTCTCTTCTCTTTTTGATAAGTCTCGCCAGGGGTTTATCAATCTTGTTAATTCTTTCAGAGAACCAGCTCCTTGTTTCATTGATCTGTTCTACTGTTCTTTTGGTTTCTATTTCATTGATTTCTGCTCTGATCTTTATTATTTCTCTTTGGTTTCTATTTCATTGATTTCTGCTCTGATCTTTATTATTTCTCTTCTCCTGCCGGGTTTAGGCTTTATTTGCTGTTCTCTCTCCAGCTTCTTTAGGTGTAGGGTTAGGTTGTGTATTTGAGACCGTTCTTGTTTCTTGAGAAAGGCTTGTATTGCTGCTATATACCTTCCTCTTAGGACTGCCTTTGCTGTATCCCAAAGATTTTGAACAGTTGTGTTTTCATTTTCATTTGTTTCCATGAGTTTTTTAAATTCTTCTTTAATTTCCTGGTTGACCCATTCATTCTTTAGTAGGATGCTCTTTAGCCTCCATGTATCTGAGTTCATTCCGCCTTTCCTCTTGTGATTGAGTTCTAGTTTCAAAGCACTGTGGTCTGAAAATATGCAGGGAATGATCCCAATCTTTTGGTACTGGTTGAGACCTGATTTGTGACCTAGGATGTGATCTATTCTGGAGAATGTTCCATGGGCATTAGAGAAGAATGTGTATTCTGTTGCTTTGGGATGGAATGTTCTGAATATATCTGTGAAGTCCATTTGGTCCAGTGTGTCATTTAAAGTCTTTATTTTCTTGTTGATCTTTTGCTTAGATGATCTGTCCATTTCAGTGAGGTGGGTGTTAAAGTCCCCCACTCTTATTGTATTGTTGTCGATGTGTTTCTTTGCTTGTGTCATTAATTGCCTTATATAATTGGCCGCTCCCATGTTAGGGGCATAGATATTTACAATTGTTAGATCTTCTTGTTGGATAGACCCTTTAAGTAAGATATAGTGTCCTTCCTCATCTCTTATTACAATCTTTGGTTTAAAATCTAATTTGTCCGATATAACTATTGCCACCCCAGCTTTCTTTTGGTGTCCATTAGCATGGTAAATGGTTTTCCACCCCTTCACTTTCAATATACGGGTGTCTTTGCGTCTAAAATGAGTCTCTTGCAGACAGCATATCAGTGGGTCTTATTTTTTTATCCAATCTCATAGCCTGTGTCTTTTGATTGGGGCATTTAGCCCACTTACATTCAGGGTACCTCATGAAAGATATGAATTTAGTGCCACTGTATTGCCCATAAGGTGACTGTTATTGTATATTGTCTGTGTTCCTTTCTGGTCTATGTTGCTTTTAGGCTCTCTCTTTGCTTAGAGGAGCCCTTTCAATATTTCTTGTAGGGCTGGTTTCGTGTTTGTAAATTCCTTTAGTTTTTGTTTGTCCTGGAAGCTTTTTATCTCTCCTTCTATTTTCAATGACAGCCTAGCTGGATATAGTATTCTTGGCTGCATATTTTTCTCATTTAGTGCTCTGAAGATATCATGCCAGTCCTTTCTGGCCTGCCAGGTCTCTGTGGATAGGTCTGTTGTCAATCTAATGTTTCTACCATTGTAGTTTACATTATCTCTTCTCCCAAGTTGCTTTCAGGATTTTCTCTTTGTCTCTGAGACTCATAAGTTTTACTACTAGATGTGGGGGTGTTGACCTATTTTTATGGATTTTGAGAGGGGTTCTCTGTGCCTCCTGGATTTTGATGCCTGTTTCCTTCCCCAAATTAGGGAAGTTCTCTGGTATAATTGCTCCAATATACCTTCTGCCCTTCTCTCTTTCTTTTTCTGGGATCCCAATTATTCTAATGTTGTTTTGTGTTATGGTATCGCTTATCTTTTGAATTCTGCCCTCATGATCCAGTAGATGTTTATCTCTTTTTTCAGCTTCTTTATTTTCCATCATTTGGTCTTCTATATTGCTAATTCTCTCTTCTGCCTCATTTATCCTAGCAGTTAGAGGCCCCATTTTTGATTGCATCTCATTACTAGCCTTTTTGATTTCGACTTGGTTAGATTTTAGTTCTTTTATTTCTCCAGCAAGTGCTTCTCTAATAATTTCCATGCTTTTTTCAAGCCCAGCTAGTATCTTTACAATCATCATTTTGAACTCTAGTTCCGACATCATACTAATCTCTTTATTGAGTAGGTCCCTGGCAGTCAGTACTGCCTCTTGTTCTTTTTGCTGAAGTGATTTTTTTTGTCTTGTCATTTTGTCCAGAAGAGAATAGATGAATGAGAGAACAAAATGCTAACAGGGTAACAATGTCCCCAGAAAATATACTCTAAACAAATCAGAAAAGACCTGAAACCAGGGAAGAGAAAGGGAACAAAAGAAAAAGGAAAAAGAGAAAAAAAGAAAAAGATAAAAACAAAGAAAAACAGAACAAAACTAAAAAAAAAAACAGAATATGATCAAATACGATCAGGCTGGCACATAGATCAGTGCCACACACTCGATTTTGGGTGTATTTTGGTCTGTTAGAAGAAAAGTGCCTCCCCAAATTTTAAAGAAAGAAAAACTTAGATATGTACAAAAATAAGGGTTAATACGATGAAGGGATTGAATACGACTGTAAAGATGAAAAGTATAAAAGATTTTATAAAAGGAATTGATAAGATAAGAAGTTGGTTGAAAAAAGAAAGGAGAGGAATTAAGAATAAAAAAAAGGGAGAGAATGTGATCAGGCAGGAGAGTAGAAAAAAGCCATACTCTAGAGATTTAGGGTATATTTTGATCTGTTAGAGGAAATTATATCTCAAAATTTTGAGGAGAGAACAACTTATATATATATATGCCAAAAATAAGGGTAACTACTATGAAGGGATAGAATATGACTCTAAAAATGAAAAATAAAAATGTTTTTTAGAAAAGGGATTGATAAGATTTTGGTTGAAAAAGGGAAAAAGAAAAATTCAAAAAAAATTAACTTTGAAAGACTAAGGAATTATGGTAAAAAAGCCATGAATTCTATGTGCAGTATTCCCCTAGCGCTGGAGTTCTCCCGTTCTCCTTGATCGGTAAACTTGGTCTTGGCTTGCTGGCTGTTCGTGCTGATCTTCTGGGGGAGGTGCCTGTTGCCATGGTTCCCAAATGTCTTTGCTGGAGGTGGAATTGCCCCGCCCTTGTCGGTCCCGGCTAAGCAAGCTGCTCCAGTTTGCTCTCGGGAGCTTTTGTTCCCTGCAAGCTTTCCGTCCAGCTTTGGAGGACAAGAGTGAAATTGGCGGCCTCCTAATCTCCGCCCCAGAGGAGCCGAGAACTCGGGGCCCGCTCCTCAGTGCGCCCCCAGAGAAAAGCAGTCAGTCACTCCCGTCTCCCCGGTCTCCGGCCGCACTCCGTAATCACCCAGCCTGTGATGGAGCGACCTATGTCTGGCACCCGACCCTGTGGGGAGTCTCCAAACCCAGCAGATCCCTGCAGTGCGATCCCTTGCCACTCCTCCCGGGGGAGGAAGGGGAGTCTCCCCGGCTCTGCCGCTTGTTGGGTCCCTGCTGGAGGAGCAGTGGCCCGACTGGGCCGCGGATCACAGTTTACGGCCACCCCGAGCTGAGAGCCCGCACCTCAGCTCCGTCTCTGCAGCCGGCTTCCCCGCTCCGATCCCTGGGAGCTCTGCCGCACTCAGGCACCCCCGGTCTTTCTGTGACCCCAAGGGTCCTGAGACCACGCTGTCCCGCGAGGGTTCAACCCCCCGCTTAGCCACTGCAGCGACGTCCCTCAGCGGAGCCGACTTCTAAAAGTTCCGATTTTGTGCTCCGCGGCTCTAGCACTTGCCAGAAGCGGCCGACGGAGGCCCCCTCCCCCGCCGTCTATCCTCCCGAATATCGCCTCGGATTCACTTCTCCGCACGTCCTACCTTCCAGAAGTGGTCGCTTTTCTGTTCAGAGAGTTGTTGCTACTCTTCTCTTCGATCTGCTGTTGAGTTCGTAGGTGTTCAGAATGGTTTGATCCCTATTCAGCTGAATTCCTGGGACCAGATGAAACCCAGGTCTCCTACTCCTCCGCCATCTTGCTCCACCCGCCCCCCCCCCCACAAGTGATGCTTCTACTGGTCGCTGGGGAGAAGGGGAGAAACACAGACGGGCGAGGGTATGCAAGCCCATCATTAGCCCAGGGAAGGACGGTGCGCCAGCCAGGGTTCTCTCCCTATTGTATCACAGCAAAATGCTCTCCGTTCCTCATCTCTCTCCTCGCCCTTTCTTCCCTCCCTTCTTTGGTTTCTATTTTCTTGTTCTTTATACAAGTCTGGGTATGCGTACCTGTCGATGACAGAAGAGGGCTTCTCTCATCATGCTGACTTGGGGCTCCCCAGACATAGATTTCCTCAAGAATCAGAAACTGTGTCCTAACAGAGGAGATACATTTTTTTCTTGAATAAGGGACAAGTGAACTGACCCCAAGTTTCAAACTTAACGGTGTAGATGACACTAGGCAAACAAAAGTTTGCATTAGGCAAAAAGATGACAGTAGGCAAACCAAATAGTTGTTATAAGACATATATGGAATTTTTTTCAGTTAGCAAGCCATTGTTGAAAAGAGCTAAAAAACAAAACTTTGGTAGTTCCCTGAGCATGACTTAAAGACATTTTATCAATACTTTTTTCTGCAAAAATACTTTATTTTATGACCTTAAAATCCCAGCCATAGCTTTGCTTTGTTCCCATTTACACCACATGTCCACATGCATAAAGCAATCACATTTAAGGAGATTACACATAGAACCCAAGTCTAAAAGTAATTATAGCAATAAATACAGCAGGAATCCAAGACTTGCAGTGAGCCAAAACACTCCTTATAAATCTTGTAAGTTTGTATCTGTGTGTATGTAGTATTTCTATGTTCAATCTCTTTTAAAAGATGCTTGACTCTGGCTTTTAGATCAGAAGATCCTAAATCTATATTTATATCCCAAATCTTATTTTAGTTCCAGTATATTTTGAAAATATATTTTTTGTCAAATATTTCTAATGCTTTTTTTTTTTTTTTAAGATTTCATTTGCCAGAGAGAGAGAGTGCAGGCACAAGCAATGGGAGCGGCAGGCTGAGGGAAAAGCAGGCTCCCACTGAGCAGGGAGCCCGATGCGGGGCTCAATCCCATTTGACCTAAGCTGAAGGCAGACGCTTAAAGACTGAGCCACCCAGGCATCCCATTTCCATTGTTTTTTAAAAGATAATATATATTAACTGTCACATACTTAATGGATTAATTATATTCAGAAAAAAATTGAGCTGTGGAAATACATACTCCATGAGGAATACTCATACAACTCTTTTATGAATTAAATGGTCTTATTACATGGAGTAAAGATGTGATTGGCAGCTGCAAGTGCTCTAAAACACTTACAGCTCAGTAGCTACAGATGTAATTTATGACATTTTCTCCAACAGTTTCCCACACATTTTAGGATTAGAAAATCTATCATGAGAGATGGGTAATATTGTCTCGTATACAAAGTTTACTATCGTTATCTTATTTTAACCCAAAAAAAAAAATCACCCACCATTATTGACTCACCACAATTATTTAGAAAAGGTCTTTTATTAAAAGATTAAATTCGAGGCGGAGCAAGATGGCGGAGGAGTAGGAGACCTAGATTTCGTCTGGTCTCAGGAATTCAGCTGAATAGGGATCAAACCATTCTGAACACCTACGAACTCAACAGGAGATCGAACAGGAGAGTAGCAACAACTCTCTGAACAGAGAAGCGACCACTTACTGGAAGGTAGGACGTGCAGAGAAGTGAATCCGAGGCGATATTCGGGAGGATAGACGGCGGGGGAGGGGCCTCCGCCGACCGCTTCTGGCAAGTGATAGAGCCGCGGAGCACAAAATCGGAACTTTTAGAAGTTGGCTCGGTGGAGGGACGTGGCTGCAGTGGCTAAGCGGGGGGTGGAATCCTCCCGGGACAGTGTGGTCTCAGGACCCTTGGGGTCACAGAGAGACCGGGGGTGCCTGAGTGCGCCAGAGCTCCCAGGTATCAGAGCAGGGAAGCCGGCTGCAGATACGGAGCAGAGTCGCGGGCTCTCAGCTCGGGGTTGCCATAAACTGTGATCTGCGGCCCAGTCGGCACGGCTCCCCCAGCAGGGACCCAACAAGCAGCAGATCCGGGGAGACGCCCCTTCCTTCCCGGGGAGGAGCGGTGCGGGAACGCACTGCAGGGATCTGCTGGGTTTGGAGACTCCGCGCGGGGTCGGGTGCCAGAGATAGCAACGCTCGATCACAGGCCGGGTCAGCACGGAGTGCGGCCGGAGACCGGGGACACGGAAGTGACTGCTTTTCTCTGGGGGCACACTGAGGAGCGGGGCCCCGAGTTCTCAGCTCCTCCGAGTGGAGATTGGGAGGCCACCATTTCTGCCCTGGTCCTCCAAAGCTGTACCGAGAGCTTGCAGGGAACAAAAGCTCCTGAGAGCAAACCGGAGCAGCTTCCTTAGCCCGGACCGACAAGGGCGGGGCAATTCCGCCTCCGGCAAAGACATTTGGAAACCACAGCAACAGGCCCCTCCCCCAGAAGATCAACACAAACAGCCAGCAAGCCAAGACCAAGTTGATCGATGAAGGAGAATAGGAGAACTCCAGCGCTAGGGGAATACTGCACATAGATTCATGGCTTTTTTTTTTTTTTTTTCCATGATTCATTATTTCATCAAAGTTAATTTTTGTTGAGTGTTTTTTTTTTATTTTTCTTTTTCCCTTTTTCAACCAACATCTTATAAATCCCTTTTTATAAAAAAAAAACATTTTTTATTTTTCATTTTTAGAGTCATATTTTATCCCTTCATAGTAGTTACCCTTATTTTTGGCATATATATATAAGTTGTTCTCTCTTTAAAATTTTGAGGTACAGTTTCTTCTAACAGATCAAAATATACCCTAAATCACTAGTGTATGGCTTTGTTCTAGTCTCCTGCCTGATCACATTCTCTCCCTTTTTCCTTTTTTTTTTTCTTAAATCTTCTTTCTTTTTTCAAACAACTTATCTTACCAAGTCCTTTTATAAAATCTTTTATAATTTTCATCTTTACAGTCATCTTCCATCCCTTCATTCTATCAACCCTTATTTTGTGCATATATGTCTTTCTTCCTTTAAAATTTTAGGAGGCACTTTTTTCTAACAGACCAAAATCCGCCCAAAATCTAGTGTGTGGCACTGATCTATGCACTAGCCTGATCATATTTGATCATATTCTGCCTTTTTTGTATTGTTTTGTTTTTGTTTTTATCTTTTTTTTTCTTTTACTCTTTCTTTTTTCTTTCTTTCCCTTTCTTTTCCCCTGGTTTCAGGTCTTTTCTGATTTGTATACAGTATATTTGCTGGGGACGTTGTAAACCTGTTAGCATTTTGTTCTCTCATTCATCTATTCTCCTCTGGACAAAATGACAAGATGAAAGAAATCACCTCAGCAAAAAGAACAAGAGGTAGTACCGTCAGCCAGGGACCTACTCAATACGGACATTAGTACGATGTCGGACCTAGAGTTCAGAATCATGACTTTAAAGATACTAGCTGGGCTTGAAAAAAGTGTGGAAGTTATTAGAGAAACCCTTTCTGGAGAAATAAAAGAACTAAAATCTAACCAAATCGAAATCAAAAAGGCTATTGATGAGGTGCAATCAAAAATGGGGGCACTAAATGCTAGGATAAATGAGGCAGAAGAGAGAATCAGCGATATAGAAGACCAAATGATGGAAAATAAAGAGGCTGAGAAAAAGAGAGAGAAACAACTACAGGATCACGAGGGCAGAATTCGAGAGATAAGTGATACGATAAGACAAAACAACATTAGAATAATTGGGATCCCAGAAGAAGAAGAGAGAGAGAGAGGGGCAGAAGGTATATTGGAGCAAATTATAGCAGAGAACTTCCCTAATGTGAGGAAAGAAACAGGCATTAAAATCCAGGAGGCACAGAGAACCCCTCTCAAAATCAATAATAATAGGTCAACACCCCGACATCTAATAGTAAAACTTACGAGTCTCAGAGACAAAGAGAAAATCCTGAAAGCAGCTCGGGAGAAGAGATATGTAACCTACAATGGTAGAAACATTAGATTGGCAACAGACGTATCCACAGAGACCTGGCAGCCCAGAAAGGACTGGCATGATATCTTCAGAGCACTAAATGAGAAAAATATGCAGCCAAGAATACTATATCCAGCTAGGCTATCATTGAAAATAGAAGGAGAGATAAAAAGCTTCCAGAACAAACAAAAACTAAAGGAATTTGCAAACACGAAACCAGCCCTCCAAGAAATATTGAGAGGGGTCCTCTAAGCAAAGAGAGAACCTAAAAGCAGCAAAGAGCAGAAACGAACACAGACAACAGACAGTTAACAGTCACCTTACAGGTAATACAATGGCACTAAATTCATACCTTTCAATAGTTACCCTGAATGTAAATGGGCTCAATGCCCCAATCAAAAGACACAGGCTATCAGATTGGATTAAAAAACAAGACCCATCAATATGCTGTCTGCAAGAGACTCATTTTAGACCCAAAGACACCCCCAGATTGAAAGTGAGGGGGTGGAAAACCATTTACCATGCTAATGGACACCAAAAGAAAGCTGGGGTGGCAATCCTTATATCAGACAAACTAGATTTTAAAACAAAGACTGTAATAAGAGATGAGGAAGGACACTATATCCTACTTAAAGGGTCTATCCAACAAGAAGATCTAACAATTGTAAATATCTATGCCCCGAACATGGGAGCAGCCAATTATATAAGGCAATTAATAACAAAAGCAAAGAAACACATTGACAACAATACAATAATAGTGGGGGACTTTAACACCCACCTCACTGAAATGGACAGATCATCTAAGCAAAAGATCAACAAGGAAATAAAGACTTTAATGACACACTGGACCAAATGGACTTCACAGACATATTCAGAACATTCCATCCCAAAGCAAAGGAATACACATTCTTCTCTAGTGCCCATGGAACATTCTCCAGAATTGATCACATCCTAGGTCACAAATCAGGTCTCAATCGGTACCAAAAGATTGGGATCATTCCCTGCATATTTTCAGACCACAATGCTTTGAAACTAGAACTCAACCACAAGAGGAAAGTCGGAAAGAACTCAAATACATGGAGGCTAAAGAGCATCCTACTAAAGAATGAATGGGTCAACCAAGAAATTAAAGAAGAATTAAAACAATTCATGGAAACCAATGAAAATGAAAACACAACTGTTCAAAATCTTTGGGATACAGCAAAGGCAGTCCTGAGAGGAAAGTATATAGCAATACAAGCCTTTCTCAAGAAACAAGAATGGTCTCAAATACACAACCTAACCCTACACCTAAAGGAGCTGGAGAAAGAACAGCAAATAAAGCCTAAACCCAGCAGGAGAAGAGAAATAATAAAGATCAGAGCAGAAATCAATGAACTAGAAACCAAAAGAACAGTAGAATAGATCAACGAAACTAGGAGCTGGTTCTTTGAAAGAATTAACAAGATTGATAAACCCCTGGCCAGACTGATCAAAAAGAAAAGAGAAATGACCCAAATCAACAAAATCATGAATGAAAGAGGAGAGATCACAACCAACACCAAAGAAATACAAACAATTATAAGAACATATTATGAGCAACTCTATGCCAGCAAATTAGATAACCTGGAAGAAATGGGTGCATTCTTAGAGAGGTATCAACTACCAAAATTGAACCAGGAAGAAATAGAAAACCTGAACAGACCTATAACCACTAAGGAAATTGAAACAGTCATCAAAAATCTCCCAAGAAACAAAAGCCCAGGGCCAGATGGCTTCCCAGGGGAATTCTATCAGACATTTCAAGAAGAATTAATACCTATTCTCCTGAAACTGTTCCAAAAAATAGAAATGGAAGGGAAACTTCCAAACTCATTTTATGAGGCCAGCATTACCTTGATCCCAAAACCAAAGACCCCATCAAAAAAGAGAATTACAGACCAATATCCTTGATGAACATGGATGCAAAAATTCTCACCAAAATACTAGCCAATAGGATCCAACAGTACATGAAAAGGATTATTCACCACGACCAAGTGGGATTTATCCCTGGGCTGCAAGGCTGGTTCAACATCCACAAATCAATCAACGTGATACAATACATTAACAAAAGAAAGAACAAGAATCATATGATCCTCTCAATAGATGCAGAAAAAGCATTTGACAAAGTACAGCATCCTTTCTCGATCAAAACTCTTCAGAGTATAGGGATAGAGGGTACATACCTCAATATCATAAAAGCCATCTATGAAAAACCTACAGCGAATATCATTCTCAATGGGGAAAGGCTGAGAGCTTTTCCCCTAAGGTCAGGAACGCGGCAGGGATGTCCACTCTCACCACTGCTATTCAACATAGTATTAGAAGTCCTAGCCACAGCAATCAGACAACAAAAAGAAATCAAAGGCATCCAAATCGGCAAAGAGGAAGTCAAACTCTCACTCTTTGCAGATGATATGATACTGTATGTGGAAAACCCAAAAGACTCCACCCCAAAACTGCTAGAACTCATACAGGAATTCAGTAAAGTAGCAGGATATAAAATCAATGCACAGAAATCAGTGGCATTCCTATACACCAACAACAAGTCAGAAGAGGGACAAATCAAGGAGTCGATCCCATTTATAATTGCACCCAAAACGATTAGATACCTAGGAATAAATCTAACCAAAGGGGCAAAGGATCTGTACTCAGAAAACTATAATATACTCATGAAAGAAATTGAAGAAGTCACAAAGAAATGGAAAAACGTTCCATGCTCATGGATTGGGAGAATCAACATTGTGAAGATGTCAATGCTACCTAGAGCAATCTACACATTCAATGCAATCCCCATCAAAATACCATCCACTTTTTTCAAAGAAATGGAACAAATAATCCTAAAATTTGTATGGAACCAGAAGAGACCCAGAATAGCCAGAGGAATACTGAAAAAGAAAAGCAAAGCTGGCGGCATCACAATTCCGGACTTCCAGCTCTATTACAAAGCTGTCATCATCAAGACAGTATGGTACTGGCACAAAAACAGACACATCGATCAATGGAACAGAATTGAGAGCCCAGAAATGGACCCTCAACTCTATGGTGAACTTATCTTTGACAAAGCAGGAAAGAATGTCCAATGGAAAAGAGACAGTCTCTTCAACAAATGGTGTTGGGAAAATTGGACAGCCACATGCAGAAGAATGAAACTGGACCATTTCCTTACACCACACACAAAAATAGACTCCAAATGGTTGAAAGACGTAAACGTGAGACAGGAGTCCATCAAAATCCTAAAGGAGAACACAGGTAGCAACCTTTTCGACCTTAGCCGCAGCAACTTCTTCCTAGAAACATCGCCAAAGGCACGGGAAGCCAGGGCAAAAATGAACTATTGGGATTTCATCAAGATAAAAAGCTTTTGCACAGCAAAAGAAACAGTCCACAAAACCAAAAGACAACCGACAGAATGGGAGAAAATATTTGCAAATGACATATCAGATAAAGGGCTAGTATCCAAAATCTATAAAGAACTTATCAAACTCAACACCCAAAGAACAAATAATCCAATCAAGAAATGGGCAGAAGACATGAACAGACATTTCTCCAAAGAAGACATCCAAATGGCCAACAGGCACATGAAAACGTGCTCAACATCGCTCGGCATCAGGGAAATCCAAATCAAAACCTCAATGAGATACCACCTCACACCCGTCAGAATGGCTAAAATTAACAAGTCAGGGAACGACAGATGTTGGCGGGGATGTGGAGAAAGGGGAACCCTCCTACACTGTTGGTGGGAATGCAAGCTGGTGCAACCCCCCTGGAAAACAGTATGGAGGTTCCTGAAACAGTTGAAATTAGAGCTACCGTTCGATCCAGCAATTGCACTACTGGGTATTTACCACAAAGATACAAATGTAGGGCCCCGAAGGGGTACGTGTACCCCAATGTTTATAGCAGCAGTGTCCACCATAGCCAAACTGTGGAAAGAGCCAAGATGTCCATCGACAGATGAATGGATAAAGAAGAGGTGGTATATATACACAATGGAATATTATGCAGCCATCAAAAGGAATGAGATCTTGCCATTTGCAACGACGTGGATGGAACTGGAGGGTGTTATGCTGAGTGAAATAAGTCAATCAGAGAAAGACATGTATCACATGACCTCAGTGATATGAGGAATTCTTAATCTCAGGAAAGAAACTGAGTGTTACTGCAGTGGTTGGGGGTGGGAGGGATGGGGTGGCTGGGTGATAGACATTGGGGAGGGTATGTGCTACGGTGAGCGCTGTGAATTGTGCAAGACTGTTGAATCACAGTTCTGTACTTCTGAAACAAATAACGCAACATATTTTAAGAAAAAAGAAAAAGAAGAAGATAACAGGAGAGGAAGAAAAGGGGAGTATGTCAGAGGGGGAGACGAACCATGAGAGATGATGGACTCTGAAAAACAAACTGAGGGTTCTAGAGGGGAGGGGGGTAGGGGGATGGGTTAGCCTGGTGATGGGTATTGAGGAGGGCACGTTCTGCATGGAGCACTGGGTGTTATGAACAAACAATGAATCATGGAACACTGCACCAAAAACTAATGATGTAATATATGGTGACTAACATAACAATAAAAAAATTAAAAAAAAAAGATTAAATTCACTTTTTACTCTAAGTACTTAGCACAGTGTTCCAGCTTTTATTATTTTTATTCAAATTTGTCCGTCTCTCTTGACAGTAAACGATAGAAACCAAGTCAAACTAGCTTAAGGAAAACAAGGTTTTTACTTGCTTATGAAAGTTGAGGGCACTGGCTTTCAGCACAGTTGAATTCAGATGAGCAGTGTGGCATTAGGAAACAGTGTTTCTCCATCTCTGAATTTCTCTTCCCTTGGGGTTGATATTTTTCAGAGGCTGGCTTTCTCCACAAAGATGTCTGCCAGTGTTTCTAGGTAAGTATCCAATTATCTTCAGGAATAACAGGTAGAGTTTCTTTAATCCTGCAGTTATGACAAAGGCTCTACGTTGAGTCTCATTGGTCTGTTGAGTCTCCTTGGCCTGACTTGAGCCACTTCATTATCCATGAGTGAGTACGGCTGGCCAGTGAATCCGGAATTGGAGTTAGCCAGGCTGGGGCCACATTTCCTAGCAACACCAGAACCATAAGGAAAGAGAGCTTGGAAATCAGGAGGGTGAATGCGTGCCAGTCTGGCAAAAAGAAAGCAACAGATGTCTATTGCTTTACTTAACTCATCCACCAAACATTTCCTGAGTTTCTGCTGTGCTTCCCTGCACTGACTCTGTGTGTGAGCAACCGAGAGTGGGCATGACTAACAGCAGAGCAATGGGCACAGCAGGAAGGAAGAAATTCAAAAGTAAAAGACCTAATCCCTCCCCTCCAAAGAGAGACATCTGTGGGGTCTAAGAACAGTGAAGGACAAGGACTCTGTGATGAACTTGTTGATACAGGTGGCAGAAAATCAGAGTAGGAGAAAACTCTGTGATTGGAGAACTGAGAAAGCCCTTGGGGTGGGGGTGGTCTGGAAGGATGGACCAAACATGGAAGGTGGGGCAGGATCTTGCAAGAGGTTAGGGAAATATTGGTAAAGGCTCACAGCTTTAGATGCGTGCAGTATGTTTGTGAGACAGATGAGAACCAGGTCTAGCCACCCTGAGGAGCAGTGCTGGGAAGGAAAGGCAAATGGAGGCTCGGGAAGAGAGAGGTGATTCCTGAGGATTCCTGAATGCCCTAGAGCAGTTTCAGCAGGAAGTGATAAAGAAAGGCAGAGTTGAGACAGGAGAATAAAAGCATGCTAGGAAGATGATTCTGGTAACAGGCTGTAGGATATCTTAGAGAGAAAGAAAATGGCGGTCATCGAGAGTGATGTGGGGCTACTGCAGAAATTGTTGATGGAAGTGACAAGTTCTGAGAAGGACCCGAGGCTGTGGAGCAGACCATGCTGAGAGAAATGTCAAAGGGAAGATCAATAAAACTCTGAGGTGCTAGTAGAAATCAAGGAGGAAGGAGAAGATGAGTCTAATGTTCAAGCCCAGGTCCCAGATAATGGAAGAATCATTAAGATGTAGTGACAGGAACCATCACTTCATAGTATTTATGGTGCATTCCTCAGTGACACTGTCACTTTTTACCATCTACTTTAAGTATTTGCATGCATGTCTTTCATTGGGAAAATGTCTAATTGATCTCTGTCTCTTCAGCAACATAAAGTTTGGTGTTTTGCACAGACTATTCAATGCATACTTGTTAAACTAATTTTATGGAGGAGAAACAGATTTCTGGGAGGTTAAAAATGTGTTTGCCATAAATGTTAGTCACAGGATGGTAGTGAGGGTCATCTTTTAAATCTCTGATTCTTTATTCTTTGTAGTTCCTTAGTGCTATGGTTATTCTTCATAAGGGGTAGATAATATCTCTCCAGTCCAAATGGCCTCACAGAAAACCAAGTAAGTATCTATGTCCTGTGCTATACAAATTTCTAGTGCATTTCCAGATTATCTAATTTACTCAAGAATTCTTTCAAAGTTAGAGCAACAGAAGCAAGTCTCCCTCTGGCCTCTTAAAAACTCTTGGTGTTTTCCATTTAGTTCTGTAATTTAAAATTTTCTGAGACCATGGAACCCTACTGAGTTCAAGTATTCTATTCGGCTTTGTTTGTTTTACCTAGAAAGTACAATATGAAGTAACACTACAACAGATTGCATGGAAGTAAAAGATTAAATTTTCGGCAGCGTTTCTCAAAGTGTGCAAATTTTCACGCACTGAAGTGTGAGAACCATTGGTCTTTGACAACATCTCAATAATCTCTGAACATTTGGTTTTTATTTTTGGGGGGATTTATTTGTTTATTTTAGAGTGGGGGAGGGGCAGAGGGAAAGGAAGAGAGAATCTCAAGCAGACCCCGCATTGGGCATATGTGGGGCTCCATCTTAGGACCCTGAGATCATGACCTGAGCCTAAACCGAGTTGGAAGCTAAACTAACAGAGCCACCCAGGCGCCCCTGAACATTGGGTTTTTAAATTTGACCTTGTATCAGAATCACCTACAGGGCTTATAAGGCACTGATTGCTAGGTCCATTTTTCGAGTTTCTGATTCAGGACCCCTGGTGTGTGGCCTGACAATTTGCATTATTATTATTATTTTTTAAGATTTTATTTCTTTATTTGACAGAGACAGACACAGCGAGAGAGGGAACACAAGCAGGGAGAGTGGGAGAGGGAGAAGCAGGCTTCCTGCCGAGCAGGGAGCCCGATGTGGGGCTCGATCCCAGGACCCTGGGATCATGACCTGAGCCAAAGGCAGACACTTAACCACTGAGCCACCCATGTGCCCTGACAATTTGCATTATTAACAAGTTCTCAAGTGATCCTGAAGCTTCTCTTCTGGGGACCATACTCCAAGAACCACAGTTTTGGTGTCCCATAACAAGAGGAAACCTCTCATGAAGCTCCTCTTCCCTTAACAAAGATCACCCCCTTCTTTATTTAAGTAGGCTCCAAGCCCATTGTGGGGCTTGAACTCATGACCCTGAAATTGAGAGTGACATGTTCTACAGACTGAGCCAGTTGGGTGCCCCAAAGAGTCCCACCTTAAATGCCCTTGAAACCGTGTTTTGAAAGAGCTTTAAAATTATTGTGGAGTCCCTATATCTGTGTGTAGGACACAAAGACTACATCTGAAGAAATGTGCATTCCTGTGAAATACCAAAGCCATTAGGGCAATCCTGGGAAAACTAACCAGAGGGCACCCCACTTAAGACTCATACTCCTTCCCGACAAGCACCGATTTGTAATAATTGCAAAACTGAGGTGGAAGCAATACTAGGAAAATGAGGGCTGAAAATTCCCTTCTGAATTTCAGATTTAGTTTAATAAAATGTTGCAGCAGCACAAAGCTGTAATCTGTTTCCGCACACCAATTTGTGTAGCGCACAAGATCACATCAGTGAGGAAGGAATGCATCTCCTTCTCAGGAAAGGCTAATTGGAAGCTACAATTAGCTGGGTAGTAAACGCCAGAAATTCTAAATCACAATCACAAAATAGCCTTCATTTGGCACCCTAATATGGGGGGGGGGCTGTGATGGCTGCTGAGCAGAAGAGATGGGATTTTGGCCTGGAAGAATAGAGGCTCTTGCATATAAACGGGTATGTCTCAGTACTTAATACTTGTTTTGTTCCTTGACTTATACACATGTCACACTCAAATTCAAGGTTGCTGAGCGGGGAGGTGAAGAAGGAAAAGTGAGCACTGTCGAATGGCTGGTATGTTTAATGGGTATGAAACTCTGGGTTCTGTTTTGCCTCTTTCTTCCATTAGGCATCATTAGGATTCAGGCTCAGAGTGTGATTAGTAGGTCTCTAGGGTAATTTGAATTTCCTAAAATGATTTCATTATCCCAAGTCTTCTCCTGACCTCTGATCCTAAACCACCTTTGAAAGGTTTACCTCTTGGTGGGAAGGCATTGGCTTTCCAGGATTCCCATGAACATTCTCACACATAACTTTTTTACATCATTAGAATGTTACTCATTTGTTCATTTATTTGCTCACTCGTGTATTCAGTAAACGTTTGTGAAGAGCTCATTACATCTCTGCCATCATTCTGAGCCAATGAGAATGGTTTCTGCCTCCCAGTCATCTCATCACCATTTGTGGTGGTTAGTGTTGCTACATCTGTCTTTTTATTTAGATTCTTTTTTTTTTATTATTAAACATTACTTTCCTTATTGTGTATTTCTCATCAAACATCTATAATATTTTTTTTAAATGGTGCCTGAAGAGATAAAATTTTACCTTTCCAGGTTGGAGAGAAATAATTTGAAAAGTGTTATTAATTTTCTGCTTCTAAAAATGACAACATCCTTTCCCTTTCATAAAAGCTTTCCTTCATTTTAACAAACGTATCAGCCTCTGTTTTTTTTTTTTTTTCACTTACCGATTTAAAATATTGAATGACTCTTTTATGGTGAGCATTGTTCCAGATTTTGGGATCTATTAGTGAACAAGACAGACAAGATTCCTGTCCCAGTGGAGATCACGTCTTGATGGGGGAGAGAGAAAGTGCCAGAATAAATATGGAAATGATGTGGTGTGTTAGAAGGTGATATCTGCCAAGAGAAGAGGATATGTAAATGGGAGAAGGGTTGAGGGAGCTGTAAGGCGTGGTGTAGATATGGGTACAAAGATTCTCGTGCTGTTCTTGAAAAAAGTTTTGACATGCCCTTCGCCCTGAAAGTAGAGACGAACCTTGAAATGTTATTTTTAGTATCGCAAAGTATGTGTATCTTCAAATTTAGGGGCTGTTTTATTTTAAGACACATATTTAAATTGGACTTGCCCTAAAAATGATAGACTGTTTTTGGGAGATATGTGTGAGGATCCAGCAATCCAGTGAAGAACGTGAGCTTTTCACTCACCTAGAGAAGAGACAGGTGAGGAGACTCCTGGATGGGTTTGGTAGAGTCCTGGTTGGACAGGGTGCCATGTCTGGTGTGATTCAGCATAGAAGACCCTAGCACTTGAGAATATGGGACTTAGGAAGCCTATCTCATCCTCTCTGTGGAAGTAGACATTAGAGTTTCCTCTAAAAAGATTTAAAATTCTTTTAATCAGGAAATGGGACAGCCTCTTGGGGGGGTGGTTAGGTTGGCCACTTTTCTTTCAGGGGCGCATTCACTTATGGGTCTGCATTCTGAGGTTCAAGAATACCTTGTTTTATATAATGGTGATGTCTGGGCACAAATTTAAGTAACAGACTAGTAGAATTTGTCTTTAATGTGAGAATATATTTCTAATCCCTAGCCAACACAATACTAATACAATATTTTTTTTAAAGATTTTATTTATTTATTGGAGTGATTCAGAGAGAGAGCTAGAGAGCACAAGTGAGGGAGAAGGAGAAGCAGGCTCCCCACAGAGCAGGGGAGCCCGATGCGGGGCTTGATCCCAGGATCCCGGGATCATGACCTGAGCCTAAGGCAGATGCTTAACGACTGAGCCACCCAGGTGCCCCAATACTAATACAATATTTAATTAAGCACTTGAAGCATTTCTTTAAGCTGGAGTATAACAACACTGACCATTATCATTATTTCTTGTTATACTGTGGAAGTTGTGACCTACATAATAAGACATGCAATAAAAATAAATGGTGTAAGTACTTCAGAAGAGGATTATTACCTAAAAGTGTCAAAATGATTTCCTGAAAAATCTTCATAGTTTGTAAGACTCAGCAAAGCGGCTGAATACAAGATGAATATACAAATATCTAGGTAATTCCAAACACTGTGTAGTGAGAACATTGACAAAAAAAGAAATTTCATGGTTCGTAAAAATAAAACCTATAGATCTTCCAGGAATTGCCTTTCAAAGAAATATGCGCAACGTCTGTATCGAAAGTGATAAAACTACTCTAAGAAATAATAATAACAATAAAACTGGATAGATGAGGAGCCAAATCTTAGCTCAGGACTAGACAAGTGATGTTGCTAAATGATGGAACTATATTGACTCATCTTACATTAACATGTAGGTTGAATGTAATTACATCCAGGAGATTGCAGGGTAAAATTTGTTACTTCTATAGTGCCCAGAACAGTGCAAGGTGCAAAGGGAGAACTTAATTCGGGGCAAATGAGTTCTATTGCTAGGGGGCAGGAAATAAACAATGAAGTAGGTGCATCTTGTATGTTTCTACCCTTGTGCCTTTTATAATCACTCTGTGAAGTATTAGAATCCCCACTACACAGAAAAGGACACTGGAACTTAGAGAAGTTGAGTGCATTCTTGAACTCGGGGACACTCACCAGATTTCAGAAATAAGTATATAAGGGTTCTTTCGTAAGGGTACTGAAGGCAAGCACATCTTTAGTCTTGTAGATTTATTGCCTGTTTCCTAGTGAACATGAGAGTTTTCTGAATGGGAGCTTTCTTTGATCCCATAAGAATTCCATGCCAACCCAACACTGGTTACATTCCATAAAATGATAGCATCAAGTCAGGAGGAAGACGGCTGTAATATTCAATTGTCTGTAACCAATGTGTTAGGAGTCACTGTCTTTCATCCAGACAGTAGAGTTGCATTTCTAAAATGACATCTATTACCACATTAGAGGCAACCCATGACAGTCCCTTATAGAATGTTTGTCTCAATTGTGGTTATTTAATGTCATTATACCAAATTTCAAAATGTTCCTACGGTAAACAGACACAGGGAAAGACTAGATGAGTAGGAGCTCATTTTCAAGTTCTAAGAAGCCAATGCTCCGTTTTCTCTCTCTTTTTTTCAGTTTATTTTTTTTATTATTTTTAAAAGTCTCCAATTTCCTGGCCTTAGGAATTGCAGAGTCTCCTTTCTCAAGGAAAGGCTTTCTTAAATTTTGTTATTTATGCAGGTAAAAGTCAATCAGCTTTAGAACAAATTCTTCAATTATTTGACACAGCCCCGAAATGGCTAAGTGGTCATGCACATATATTTTTGAGGAACTTACTTAAAGAGGAAAAATAAACACAGGACTTTAGCACACACGCAAAGACATGCATATGTTCCTCGGGTGAAAACTTAAATATATCAAGTTCTGGCTCAGGGCAAATTTAAACAGCTGAGTTATAAACCCACGAATCAAGAGGTCAGACTGAAGATGCTGACAGATTCTTAACTCCAGCACTACCAGCCGCCATGACTTTCAAAATGCAGCAAACTCTCAGAGACGGCAACGTGTATCCTGGACCGGGTCCTAAGCAGTTAAAAGGAGCTGGGGATTATTTTATTCCAAGCTGTGGTTACATTTGCGGTTTCCAACTATTTGTTAGCTCCTTTTTTATAGGCAAGGGGCACAGTTACAATGACATGCAAACAAAATAAAAAATAATTAGCAATATCTTTTATTGTTCTAATTTAACAATATTAAAACAACACAATATTGCTTTGGAAAAAAGTGGTAGAAGGCAAATGCTCTTGAACAGAAATTAAGTACCAATATACTGGCATATTATTATCTACACAACTTGGCTAGATTACTTTCTGTATCTGTGTCGCAGGGAAGCCATGTACGCAGGGAGATACATCTGTGTCTCTGTCGCAGGGAAGCCATGTACGCAGGGAAATACATCTAGAAAGATGTCTGACATTTCCAGAACTGCTTTGACACATGTAAGAGCTGAAGGCAGGAGTTCAAGTACATGGAGCCTGGTACACAGCGGGTGTTCAATACTTGTTGCTAGAAATTCAAGGTAGTTGAACAAATCAAAATACTGACATACTTTCTTAGAAGAAGCCTTCAGAAAAACGGAAAACTAATTCTAAATAATGACAAACACTGACTTCCCTTGTGGAGTCACGAATATGTCACCAGCTGCAGCAAAAGAAAAAAAAAAGATGGACAAAGTAAATGTGACAAACCCTAGAATAATGATTGGATCTGGGTTCTGGGAACATTGGAGTTTATTGTACTATTATTTCTATTCTTGTCTATTTTTGAGATTTTTAATGATAAGGTTTATTTGAAGAAGTCATCACTTCAAGAACACATCGTGTGATGATCTCTTCACTTCCTATGTGTTTGGGCACTTGTGTTACACTCACTTCAAAGAGAGCTACAAATACTTTCAACAAAATATCCACAATTTTTCATTGCACTTGAGTTTTACTGTGTTGTATAATGCTTTGGGGATCCTTTCTATAACTGCAATATTTGTGGAGCACCGGGGTTCACTTAGTTCCGGTTACAGCCTATGCAAGGAAAACTGCCTCTTTGGACTCCCATCCATAAATGACCAACTGAGTCCCTTCTGAGACTGGAAAAATGACATGAAGCTGTCAACATGCTTTGAAAGGAGCTTTAGAATACTACAGACATGGACTCACCTTGAATGTGAGCTAAGCAGAATACTAAACATGGTAGACAGATTTGAAGGAATCTGGGGGGGAAACAGATTTGGAGATGTCTTTGTAAACTAGGAAAAGCTACGGAGACCCCAATTTTACCTGGCATAACCTCTGTTTTTAATCTTAATTCAATGAATTATCTTAAAGTCTATAGTCATTGGACAAATTTTTTCTGAACTTAGCACACCTATCTGGTTAAAGTCCAGCTCATAGAAATCAAACTGAAGGCCTTAGCAAGTTTCTTTGTTCTTCTAGCCCAGTGACAAAGCAACGGACCAAATACCAAGAACCCTTTTTTCCAGCTCTTACCACCGCTCTCTTACTTGGGGACAGGTGCATGCCCTTTGTGTGTGTCGGCTTCTTTTTCTTCTATTTCTTTTTTTTTTTTTTAGATTTTATTTATTTATTTATTTGACAGAGAGAGACACAGCTAGAGAGGGAACACAAGCAGGGGGAGTGGGAGAGGGAGAAGCAGGCTTCCTGCGGAGCAGGGAGCCTGACGTGGGGTTCAATCCCAGGACCCTGGGATCATGACCTGAGCTGATGGCAGACACGCAACCACTGAGCCACCCAGGCGCCCCTCTTCCTTCTATTTCTTAACACACAGGATCGCTATGCCCTGTCTCACTGAGTCTCTCAAGCAGCCACCTGACTGATTTGCTGGGCCTACTGGCCCACTTCGTTCCCGTCAAATCCACCCTATTGGGAAAGACTTCTGGGAATAGCCAGGCACCTCAACATCTTCATTCTGTGTGTCTGAAGCCATGTTCCTGTCTTCTAGATTGGAAGTCCCCCTTTGTCCCCTTCCCAAACCTGCCTGACTCTTGACAGTTTTTGCTACCCTGGTTACCACCTTCTCCTCCCTGGAGCACTTTCATACTCCAGCCTGCCCTTTGAGGAGTACTTTTACTTCCTGCCACGGGGTAAACTCCAACAGAGCCCAGCTAGTTGTACGCTGTACACAACAAGCCACTTTAGAAAAAAAAAAAAAAAATTGGGTAGTTCTGGTGTCTGACGGTGGTATGTGTGCATGTTAATTTCCATTGTATCTAAAAGGTAGTCAGATGTTCTAATCAGGAGTTCCCAGGACAGGGTTCGTCAGGTAGCATTTAATCAAAAGGTTCACTGGGCACAGGTGGCTTCTCTGAGAGCCTCGACTCTCTTCAGAACTGATTTATACTGGAGGTTTAGAAATATGTGCATAACATACAAAAAAAGAAATATGTGCATAATAAAAGTTAAGAATTCCTTCTCATTGGTGAAGTTAGTGGGTTGTTACTTAGCAAAGAGAGATCACTGAAACAGGCTCTTTGGCAAATTTAGTGGGACCCAAGATATTGTAGAAACGCCTTCACATCCCCCTTTCTTTCCCAACGCAGGCATGAATACCAGTTAAAAACTCAATCAGTACCTCAAGCTTGATTGTCAGTTAATCCTGTGTCCCACTAGAGATTTAGAAAATTTTGATCTTCAGACTCTAATATATGATCATCTGCATCTGATAGCTGTCAAATGATCACATTTGTTTCATGTTTTTTTTTTCCAGTACTAAAAAGGACATAGAGATTGGACTTTATTCAGGTTGCATAACTTTTTGCATCTACTTGCTAGTAAATCTAAGCATTGCAGAATTCTGTCAGGGACCTGCTTTCATTATAATCTCAGAGAGGGGTTGTGATCAAAGGGCAGGAGACCTCATTCCCCGTAACCACATGTAGCTCTTGACATCTATTAAACTGGCTATGTCAGTTTATAACAGGGTGCAATCCCCCCTACATATTTTATATGTTTACATAATGATATGTCTACCTATCTACTTACCTACCTACCTACTAAGCCAAATTTCTTGGTTTCCAAAACCTTCTTGCTCAGGAGTTGGCAACCCATGGCCCATAGGCCAACTCTGGCCCACTGACTGTTTTTGTCAGTTAAGTTTTCTTGGAACACAGCCATGCTTGTTCACGGACATTGTTTATGGCTGTTTTCACTCTACACTGGTAGAGCTGAGTAGCTCTGATAGGCGCTGTATGTATGGCCAGCAAAGCTAAAACCATATTTACTTTTTGGCTCTATACTTGAATATGTATGAACATGTACATACCAATTTTTAAATTCCCTGCTGGTTTTATCTCAAAAGACTGCAAGCTCTCAACACAGGAGAAAGCAATCAAGGAAGAAGCCATGGTCCTAGGTTAAAGGGATGGGAAGGGAACACAGGGATCTCTAAGTAGATGTAGTTGATACATAGACAGAGACATTAGAATGAAGCAAATAGAAGGTCTGATTGCCCTCTGAATGGACTCCCTCATTCTTTTGACTTTATTATGATTTAATTTTCAAGTCAGACCTCTAAAGCCACTCCTGGGCCTTACTTTGTGAAGGTGCAGGGGGAATTAAGATGTTTGGCTAGTTAATGAGGAAGAGGAGACAAAAACCATCCATCCTCCTGAAACTGGGAACGGAAGCTGGAGGCCAAGTTGTTCAGACTGCCTTCAGGAGGCCACCAATTGTTGTGCAGAAAGTATGCCTATGGAAGCTTCTTTCCTATGAACTTGTGATATATGGAACAGTCTTCCACCTGCAAATTGCTTAGACATGTTCAGTAACACTTTCAATACATCGGTTGCATTCTCCTGGATTTACTTTTTTTGACCTGAGTGACAGTTTACTTGGCAATGCCTCTCTAGATGTGTAATTCAACTTGAGCAACCAAATACAGTTTACCCACACATCCACCTCCTGATTCCAGCTAAGTCCTTCTGGCTATAAAAGATGTCTGCAGCTAAAATTACTATGTGAACAAAAAGTAAAGAAGGATGAATAGGATCACTGTATTAAAGAAGTAAACTTAATTCTTGATTTGTCACTGATTCAGAGAGTAAGGGGTCAACATCATCCTTGGCCAAATACTGGCACCCTCAGAGTTGAATTCATAATATTATTCCCCTGTTTCAATGCTTTAGCCTCAGAGAGGAAGAAATCCTGCAGCTATACTCATCCACAGTATGGTACACACACACACACACACACACTCATACACACATTTTTTTTTTTTACAAATATAAATGCAAGTATGAATGAAGTGTTTAGATTCATTCATTCATGACAGACATGCTGCTAGAGATATTATAAATCTACTGGAATGATTCTCACACTTATGTTCTTTTGAAGAGACTCAACTCTCATGAAAAGGAGGGGCAAGATTTTGGGCTCACCTTGGTTTTTCTAGTCTTAAACTAGTAAACTTAGGAAAAGGAAAAACCAACCCTATGTCCATATTTTCTATTAGAGTTTCAGAATGTAAGTTTCCTGGGTTTTAAGACTCTTCAATATTGAATTAAAAATGATTATGGTTAGGCTTTTCTTTCACTGTAAACAATATTTTGATTTTTACATGTGTTTGTTACATTAATTGACTATTCACAAATTTATTTTAGGATCCCCTCAAGAGCTCAACTGCTGCTTTTTAGAAATCATGATACAACCCTATGTAATAATTTGTGTTTCAGAAAAACAGAGTGGTAGCAATTTTGACATTTGCTTATAAATTCATTCACAAATAAGTTACTGTGTGCCCAGCTGTGTGCTGGGGCAGATATAAAGGAGAATTAAACATGAGGAGAAGGATGTCATAAACTAACTTACAATGACTGGAATGAGTCTCATCAGAGGGAAACCAATGAGAACAAGGGCATCCCATTCATGGTAATGGGGACTGGCTGATAGGATCTAAGATTGAATTCCTGATGCAGGGAGTCATCAATATACAATGATGTGAAGTGGAGTGTGTATCAAATAGGAAAGAATGTGTGAAATGTCTGAAGTGAACAATTCAGTGTGTGACTTGTTTGAATTCTGCAGGTAATAGGTGGAAGGTATTTCAATTGATTTCAACCAACCATGATAGACCATGAAATAGGGAAAATATTTAAGTCAGCAAGGTTAAACAGATCCCTTGTGCCCCACCTCAGGCAGTTATTTTATCTTTATAATTAAAAGAAAAGACTTTGGGCTTTTGTGTAGCATCAATTAGATTATTTGTTACAGAAAAAAAAACTGTAAAATTCTGCAAAAAGCGAATTTTTAGAAAAAGGCAAAATTATGACTGTCATGAAAACATAAAAAGGAACGTGTTAAAAATTTAATTCTATTTATTAATTAATGAGGGAACCAAGCAGACTTTATAATTGGCTCAAGAGAGAAACTTAAGAACAGACACACTTAGAGATCAGAAATATTGCAATGTATGTACAAATGCAGAACAAAACTGGCTTTGGAGGTGTGGAGGGGGAAGTCAGTTGTTTTCTACAGGACATAATTTTCATGTCTCTAGGTAAGAATTACTTTCTTTTTCCCTGGAAAATATTCACAATTTATACTTAACAGTAAAACTGTTTCAGTGGAATCACAATTAGATAACCCTGAGGAGTATCCTTTAGAGTCCAGTCAGTGCAATGTTTCAATGAAGTACAAACTCCTTCCTACAATTCTAAGCATGGAACCAGGATATTGTTTTTTCTCCCACAGTGGTTAAGGATCATTAAAAACAAAGTGAATAGTCCATTCATAAAGTGAAAAAAATTCCAGACGTTTAAAATGATGTTTTAAATGTCTAATACAGAGCCCTGGACATAAGTGCTGGAAAATGTTTTTTGAATATTGATTGCTATAGAAATGCTGTTATTAAATAAAAAATTCAATTAAAAATAGGAGATACAACAACAGAATCTTCTATAGCAATAAAAATAAAAAACACGAAGACATGGATAATCTCACAGACAGAACACTGAGCAAAAAAAGTCAGGTACATAAGAATACGTACTGTATGGTTCTAATTATACAGAAGACAGAAACACATAGAAGTAATAATTCAGGATGTTATCGGTCAGGCTGAGGATCACCCTAGTGGGGGTAGTTACTGGGAGTGAGCATGAGGGAACTTCTTGGGTATTGGCCATGTTCTACTTCTAGAAATGGGTGTTGCCTCCATGAGTATATTTATTCTGAATTGTGTACCTTTTTGCATGCATGTTAATACTTACATAAAACTTTTATGAAAAGGGTATGTAGAATTAATCTAAAAACAGCATCTAGGTAACATTCTGCTTACATTAAAGATGTATATATATATATCCATATGAGTTTAAAAGCAATGTGTTAATGATCTCTAGACAGTAGGACAGGTATTTTTTACCTTTGTCTTTGTGCCTTAATTTAGACAACTTTATTTTTTTTATGAAATAAATCTGAATTTTATGTATTAAGAAAACCACAAGGATGTCTGGGTGGTTCAGTCAGTTAAGCGTCTGCCTTCAGCTCAGGTCATGATCCCAGGGTCCTGGGATTGAGTCCCATATTGGGCTCCCTGCTCGGTGGAGAGCCTCCTTCTCCCTCTCCCTTTGCTCCTCCCCCTGCTCGTGCACTCTCTCTCAAATAAATAAATAAATAAAAATCTTAAAAAACAAAACAAAACAAAACCACAATGTAGTTGTCATTAATTAAAAAGGATATAGATTCTTTCTCAGTTGATGATGAAATTAAAAATTGGAATTATTATGCATAATAAATATCTCAATTGTACTAGTCATCTCCAGAGAAACAGAACCAACATATTTATCATAAGGAATTGTCTATTTGATTATGGAGGCTGAGAAGTTTCACGTCTGTAAGATGGAGACCGGGGAAAGAAGGTAGGTTAGTTCCATTCCGAGTTTGAAGACCTGAGGACCAGGATAACCAATGGTGTAATATCCAGACCCAGGACAGAAGAAACTAGAAGTCCCAGCTCTAATAGTCATGCACAGAGTGAATTATCCCTTCCTCCACTGTTCTGTTCTGGTCAGGCTCTGGCTGGATTGCTGCCACACTGGTGAGGGTAATCTTTACTCAACTCTACTGATTCAAATGCTAACCTCATCTGGAAACACCCTCCCAGACACATTCAGAGTAACATACAACCAAATATCTGGGCATCCTGTGGCTAGGTCAAGTTGAAACATAAAATTAGCCATCACACCCATCTTGTTAAATTTACTTAATTAATTCTAATGAATTCCAATGAATGCCCACAAAAAAATTAAAGAACCTTAGCTTAACTATCACAGATAAGCTCATGGTGTTCTCCATTCAATGTAGAGGTGATTAGTGTTCATCATTGTTGTGTAATGACAATGACTTCACAAAATCTTTTCACCCAGAAACTGTGCTTGGCATATTTCTTGACAATTTACAGTTACTATTTTTAAACATTCACACGCCCAGGCATACCTCAGAGATATTGTTATTGGTTCCAAACCAATAACACAAGTATCACAGTAAATTGGGTCAAATGAATCTTTTGGGTTCCCAGTTCACATAAAAGTTACGTTTACATTATACTGTAGTCTGCAGTGGCATTATACAGAAAAACCCCACAACGTACATACCTTAATTTAAAAATACTTTATCACTAAAAATTGCTAAACATCACCTGCACTTTCAGTGAGTCATTTTTTTGCTAGAGGCCTTCCTCCATGTGGAAAGCTGCTAATTGATCAGGGTGGTGGTTGCTGAAGGGCGGGTGGCTTTTGTGGTAAATTCTTAAGATGAGACGACAGTTAGGTTTGCCACATCAATTGACTCTTCCTTTCATGAATGGTTTCTCAGTAGCACTTGGTGCTGTTTAACACCAATGTAACATTTACCCACAGTTGAACTTTCAGAATTGGAGTTAGTCCTTTCAAACCCTGCTACTGCTTTATCAACTAAGTATATGTCATATTCTAAATCTTATGTTGTCATTTCTACAATCTTCATATCATCTTCACCAGGAGTAGATTCTATCTCAAGAAACCACTTTCTTTGCTCATCCATAAGAACCACTCTTTATTCATTCAAGTTCTATTAGAAGACTGCAGCAACTTGGTCCCATCGTCAGGCTCTACTTCTAGTTCTAGTTCTCTTGCTGTTTCCACCATATCAGTCCTGACTTCCTCCACTGAAGTCTTGAACCCCTCAAAATCATCCATGAGAAATGGAATCAACTTCCAACTCCTGTGCATCTTGATATTTTGACCTCTTCCCATGAATCACCAATGTTCTTAATGGCATCTAGAATGATGGACTCTTTTCCAGGAGGTTTTCAATTTACTTCGCCCAGAGCCATCAGAGGAATCTTGTCCATGGCAGTCAAAGCCTTAGGAAATGTATTTCTTAAATAGTAACACTAAAAAGTGGAAATGACTCCTTAACCCATGGGCTGTAAAATGGATGCTATGTTAGCAGACATGAAAATAACATTAATCTCATTGCCCATTTCCATCCACCCAAGTACTCTTGGGGTGACCAGGTGTATTGTCAAAGAGCAGTCATATTTGGAAAGGAACCTTTTTTTACCTGAGTGGTAGGTCTCAGCAGTGGGCTTAAACTATTCAACAAACCATGTTGTAAACAGATGTACTGTTATCTCAGTTTTGTTATTCCATTTATAAAACACAGGTGGAATAGATTTAGCATATTTCTTAAGGCCCTAGGATTTTCAGAATGGTCAATGAGCATTGGCTTCAGCTTAATAGTCATCAGCTGCATTAGCCCCTAACAAGAGTCACCCTGCCCTTTGACACTTTGAAGCTAGGCACTGACTTCCCCTCTCTTAGGTATGAAAGTCCTAGATGGTATCTTCTTCCAGTAGAGGGCTGTTTCAACTACATTGAAAATCTGCTGTTTGGTGGCGTCATCTTCGTGAGTGATCTTAGCTAGGTCTTCTGGATAACTTGCTGCAGCTTCTACATCAGCACTTGCTGCTTCCCCTTGCACTTTCTAAAAAAAAAAGATTTTATTTATTCTTTGGACAGATTGAGAGAGAGAGAGCACAAGCAGGGGGAGCAGTGGGCAGAGGCAGAGGGAGAAGCAGGCTCCCTGCTCATGAGCTGAGCAGAAGGCAGACGCTTAACCAACTGAACCACCCAGGCGCCCCTCCCTTGCACTTTCTGTTATGGAGATGGTTTCTTTCTTTAGACCTCACGAACCAACCTCTGCAGCTTCAAACTTTTCTTCTGTAGCCTCCTCACCCCTCAGCCTTCATAGAATTGAAGAGAATTCAGGCCTTGCTCTGGATTAGGCTTTGGCTTTAGGAAATACTGTGGCTGGTTTGATCTTCTAACCAGACCACTGAAACTTTCTTCGTATCAGCAACAAGGCTGTTCTCTTTCTTACCATTTAGGTGTTCATAAGCAGCACTTTTAATTTCCTTCAGGAACTTTTCTTTTGCCTTCACACCTTCGCCATGTGTTAGATGCAACAGGCCTACCTTCTGGCCTCTTGGCTTTCGACATGCCTTTCTCACTAAGCTCAAGCATTTCTAGCTTTTGTTTTAAAGTGGCAAACACGCAGCTCTTGCTTTTCTTAAACACTTCGAGGCCATCGTAGGGCTATCACCCGGCTGGCCTAATTTCATTACTGTGTCTCAAGGAATAGGGAAGCCGAAGAGAGGAAGAAAGGTGGGGGAATGGCCAGTCAGTGAAGCAATGAGAACATACACATTTGTTAAGTTTGCTGTCTTACATGGGCACAATTCATGGTGCCCCAAAATAATTACCACAGTAACATCAGAGGTCACAAATACAATGATAATGCAAATGTTTGAAATATTCTAAGAATTACCAAAATGTGACACAAAGACACGAAGTGAGAAAGGGCTGTTGGAAAAATGGTGCTAGTAGACCTGCTCGAAGCAGGGTTGTCAGAAACCTTCAATTTGTAAAAATCACAGTATCTGCAAAGTGTAATAAAGTGCAGCACAATAAAACGAGGTATGCCTGTCATTTCCCTCCAGTTATTCTGAGCAAAGGAAACAACCTGGTTTTATTTTTTTTAAACGTCCAGCCCCGAATTGCACAAAGGTAAGATTCTTGAGTGACAAACTCTCGGACCAGCATTTCAGCTGTGGCCATGGTGCCACTCAGACTCTCCCACCTCCTTCATTTACTCCTAGGGTGAAGGGTGGGATGCATTTGCCAACCAGGGTGGGGAGGTGATTAATAAGACAAAGTCGACTCTGCGGTCTCAGCCTGGTTCTAAACAACCAGCTGTCTCGATTCAGGCACAGAAGGCACAACCACAGTCAGCCAGGAAGCTAGATAACAATGTGCTTGCAATTTCAATGTTATCTTGGCAGTGTTTTATATTTCAAGTCTTCATAAAACAGAAAGTGTTGCAAAAGGCTATAATTTAAAAAAGCAATTAACATACCTTGCTTAGAAAACATTTGGCAAAAAGAAATATCTGTATCTACAACTATAAAGAAATTCTGTGATTCTACATTTATTTAACTAAGACATAAAAAAAGAAGTATTCTCATACATTTCCCCAAAAGCAAGTAGTTTTAGATAAGCTAGTTTAGTTGTTCAACATGTTCAACATTGGTAATAACCAGTGTTTGGGGATATGGTGATTAATATACAACTTCTGCGGTGGGATTTACAACTTCTGTTAAAAGTCAAAGACTCCGCTGCGAATTTCACAAAAGTGACAGAAATTCTCAGAAAAACGTTTGTACAAACTTTCTAAAGAATGCAGTCATTCATGTATTTTTCAAATTATCTTTACTATGATAATGATAATGAGGGATGAGAAAATAAGAATGAAAATAGTACATACTGGTTACTATCCAAGAGTCAGCCATGGGGTCAGTGACTTAAATATATTACCTTATCAAACCTTAAATAGTCCTATCTGGTCACAGATTATTTTATTTAATCAATTTATTTACTTTTTATTTAAATTCAATTAATTAACATATAACGTATTATTTGTTTCAGAGGTACAGGTCTGTGATTCATCAGTCTTATATAACACCCAGTGCTCATTACAGCACATACCCTCCCCAGTGTCCATCACCCAGTTACCCCATCCTTCTCCCCCTCCCTCCCCTCCCCCCCTCCGGCATACCCCCATTTTATAGATCAGGCAGCTGAAGCTTAAACAAGGTATGTAGTTGACTCTGGATCGCTAGACAGTAAATCTGGAGCTGTCAAGCCCAGGATGTGGTTCATCATGCTGAACAGACATCAGTTTTATTTTCAAGTAAATAGATGACATACAATGGAATAAAATCCTAAATAGTTTGCTGGTATATACAACAAAGTCCTCAATTTGCTGTTCTGCTATTATTTCCATGTAATAATTAAGTATTAAAAGAGAGAGTGGTGGGCACGTGGGTGGGTTAAGCACCCGACTCTTGGTCCAAGCTCAGGTCATGATCTCAGGGTTGTGAGATTAAGCCTGGTGGTGGGCTCCATGCTGGGCGTGGAGCCTGCTTAAGATTCTCTCTCTCCCTCTCCCTCCACCCCTCCTGACTCCCTCTCAAAAAAAAAAAAAAACAAACCCGAGAATGGTTACCTCTTACAATTTTACTGTGAAAATGGGAGAAAAAAAAAAGTGAAAAGAAAGTAAGATGCATGTAACTTTGGCAAAAATAATTACGTAGCTCACAAAGGAATTATCTGGAAACTATAAAGAAAATAGACTAACAGGTCCTGATTGCATGAAATAGGACCCAAACTCCGTCCTTTCTGAATTGATGATGTCATGCAATCCCTTGACTCATTTCTCTGGAATTCAGAGTTACCCATCATTTGTAGAGTAGTCACATAATTTCCCTCAAGCTATTCAGAGGGAGCTACAGAAAATAAAACAATGATTTTATGTCTTTGCTTTGCTAATGCCCTGGGAGCTATTCAGCCCACCCACATTCTATCAAGATGCCATTATGGGAAGAATAAGCTCTTTGTAACACAAGGCAATATAATTTCAAGAATGTGGTGTTGTGTGTGCCTGTAATCATTATAAAAGTATCTATTCAAGTAACCCACAGTCATCTCATGATTCATCTCTTTCATTTAATTCTACATCGGATCATTTGAATGTGAAATTATCAAAAGAACTTCAGTAAATTGAAACCCAGGGTCTGCTTCACTTAGGAACTCAGTCCTCTACCCCTCTCAATTCCACGCCTAAAAGTGAGGCCAGAGCACCCAGATCACAGTGTGGCCAAATGGGTGACTATAATTCATCACCTTCTTAATTCACATGGATCATATTTATCATGGCAACAGAGTCAAGAGTGAAATATGGATACAAAAGTCGTAGTGCTTTGCTCTATCACAGACTGACTTCTTACCCAATCTAAGTATTCTTCTTCTTTTTTAAAGATTTAATTTATTTTAGAGAGCGAGTGCACACAGTGGGGAGGGGCAGGGGAGGGAGGGAGAATCTCATGCAGACTCTACACTGAGTGCAGAGCCCAACACGGGGCTCGATCTCACAAACCTGAGATCACAATCTGAGCTGAAACCAAGAATGGAGCGCTTAACGGCGCCACCCAGACGCCCCTAGTAGTCTTTCTTATAATGATGAAAAGTGTAATACATTTTTCTAGTTTGTTTTATCTAGAAACTCTGTTTATGGGGGGGGCGGGGGTCAGTTTAACACACTGGTTAAATGAACAGTCTCTGGAAGTAAGATACTCTATGTTCAAATCCTGGCTCAGTTATTTGTTTTGCGCTACTGTTCTAAAACTTCCCAGTGTATCTGAAACACTTGGAAGCTTTGTTAAAATACAGATTACTGGGCCACTCCCAAATTTTCTAAGTTGATGTGAGATAGAATGCAATATTTAGCATTTTTAATAAATTGCCAGGTGAGGCTAATACCACTGAGGCAGAGACCACCATTTGAGAACCATAAATGTATCTCAGAGCCTCGGTGTCAACTTCTGTAGAGATAGTAATTAATAGTTCCGACTTATTAAGGTTGTTCATTTCCCAAATACCATAATTTAAAAGAAGAAGGCAAACGAACCAAAATGGGTTATTTCGACGTAAATTGTAACTGGAGAAAGTGTCCTTTTCTAACCTTTTTCAATTGTGCCATTTAAGTAAATCCTCTATGTGATGATCTGGACTGACATTAAGAATATGTGAGTCATTCTTCACTTTCATAAAAGGGTGACTTGCTTTATCAAGGATTTTCAGTTAGCCCTCACGAAAATCATCTTCTCTATACTGGTTAGAACCAACTTTGATTTATGCCCAGGAGCACCAGCCATTACGACAGACACTGTTGGTTGTCTTCTAATTAGTCCCTCTCCTTTCCCTTTTATCCTTGACTCCTGAGCCCTCAGGTAGCCACCTTCCTAAGAATGGCCACATGCCTTAGAGGAAGTTGGACACATTTCTTTACCTAAAGTGTCCTGATTAACGTAGGTAAGCTCCTTCAGGAGGTCCTATTGCATGAACACACGATGCAGTTCTGGTCAAAGGGAAACGCTGGTGAATCTTCTGGGGGCACCTCAGGGAAATGGTCTTTATTCAGATAAAATGACACCTTGGAAGGGCTACCTTCTTTTTCTGCTGGGTCTCGAGGTGTATGTTGCCTGGTTCTGCTGCAGCTATCTTATGGCCCTGAGGGGAGCCAGCCTGAGAACAATCGGATAGAGTGAGGATGGGAGAAGAGAGAGGAAAAAAATATCCAGGCCTTTGACAGAGCTGACTAACCTTGGAATTGCTATATCTTCATGCTCCCTGTTATACAAGATAATACATTTTCCTTACTGTTTAAACTATTTTCAATTCTATCTTCAGTTATTTGCCACTGAAGGTGTCTTAACTGATAAACCAATTTATAAAGCATATTATTCTGGAAATTAATTAAAATTATCAGAGTAGTCTATGCCAGGGGTCTCATTTTTAGCTGCGGCATTAATGGACAATGTGACTGAGCAAATTATTTAACTTCTCTTGGCTTCAATTCCCTCATCTGTATAATGATGCATTGGCTGAATCGTCTGGAAAGTCATTCCAAGTTGAAAATGCTGGGACTATTTGATTCAATGCCACGTGAAATATAATGCTATACCCACTGAACAATGGGATTACACATATGTAAACTAACAACGATATAATGCAATGACATATATGTAATATAAAGACCACATATGTACTTTTATATTCATTTAATATCACACTACTTACATGCTTTGATTTAAGCAGATTGAGTATCTGGTCATTACTATGGTGGGATCAGTTAAAATACAACTCTTTATATGATACTCCAGCAAGAGAGAAGAGATTCTTCGCAATATTTTTAATTTAGGAGGAAGATAAAAATATTTTTCAAAGCTTCTCCCATGGCACATTTTCACACATAAATATGGGTGAGCATTTTGAGTTACAGGTTACCTGTTAAGATGATAAGAAATGAGAGTACAGATCTTTTTTATTCTCTTGAAGTATATGTATCTGTATATCCTCCACCTTTATTGCTATTATGGGCAAACGTCATAAACCGTGTGACTCGGGCGTGCAAAAATGTAATAGCAGTCTCTCCATAGTAGCTTAACAAAAAAGGTAAAGCAAACCACTTTTAGATTAGTATTAGATCCTTCTGGACAAGTACCAGGCAAATTCAAGATATTCTCAACTATGCCTTTCCTTTCCTTCCCCTTCATTCCAGGATGGGTAGACTGCACTGTGGAAGAGATGCGTTCCGGTCACTGGCACCCAGTCCCAGTGGTTCTCAATGATACATAAACACTCCTCTGTTCTCACCTCATTGCCATTTATTCCCGGGGCATCCGCAAATCATCTGTCTATAGCTACCACGCTTTTCAGTCATGCAATTCCTTTGTGTCTGTCTTCTCCTGACTATGAATTGTTTCTCTAATTTCTAAGTCCACTGACTACCGGGCCACTTCCTTGTCCTTCTTGGGCACAGAGGAAAAGGTGAGACACTCACCCACTGTCCACAAGGCAGGCAAAAGACTCAGGCTGAGTGGCTCTTATCTGCCTTCTCTGCTTATTCCTTTCTGCCCCCTTGTCTCTCTCTGTGTCTCTATAGAATACCTGCTCTATTACTCCCATGTTTTTGTGTTGCTGAAAACATCTACGAGCTATGTCTATCAGGTTTCCCACCATTTCCACTCGATTAAGGCCAGCATGATGTTGAAATTAGGGCTTTCACATGAGTCCCACCACCGTCTTAAGCCTCCCCCAAGAAGCAAGACCCCATTCTCTGATGTCCACACCCAAACATGTTTGGGTTCTTTGTTGAGCCTGCTCCCCGGGGTTTGGCCTTGGGGAGGCGGCAGCAGAGAGGGGAGCTCCCCAGCTCTGGATCCCTAGCCACAACCTCTGATTTCTCCCGTTCACACCTGGCTGCATGTTGACATCCTCTTGGGTTACAATACTGTCCTTAGACCATCTCACATGCGTTCAAGTGAGTTGTGGTCCCTACAGCACCTAATCTTGATGTGCAAAGTCTCATGTTTGGACGAAAAAATATCTTCATAAGCTCAGTCTTTGTTATTCACGGCCATGGCCTCTGCTGTGAGTTCAAACATCAAGCAAGCAGAAGAGGAGAAAATTATGCCGCAAGAAAAACACTGGCCATTACTTCCGAGAACCACCTTGCCACACTCTAAAAACAAGGAACTTGATTTTTTGTGTTTTTCTTGAAAATGTGCGTGTGCATGTGTATACGTGCGTGCGCGCGCAAATGTGTGTGCGCGTGCATGTGTATGTGCGTGTGTATGTGCGCGCGCGTGTGCACGTGTGTGTGGTTGAGTATGCGTGTGCGTATGCATGTGCGTCTGTGCGTGCATGTGTGGCTGTGTGTGCGTGCGTGTTTGAGTGTGTGCGCGTGCTCCTGTGTGCTTCCGTTTATGTATGTGCATGTGTGTGTGTGCATGTGCGTCCGTGTGTGTGGGTGTGCGTGCATACGTGTGCGTGCGTGTGAGAGTGGGCGCCAGCGTGAGCGTCTGTGCGTGTGCGCGCGAGTGTGTGCATGCATGCATGTGTGCGCGCACGTGTGTGTGCGTCTCTGTGTTTGCGTGTGCGTGTGTGCGGGTCTGTGTGTGTGCATGAGTGTATTTGCGTGTGCGTGCGTGTGTGGGCATGTGTGCGTGTGCATGCGCGTGTGCGCGACTGTGCGCATGTGTGCGTGCGTGCTTGCATGCGAGTATGTGTGTGTGCGTGTATGCGCGCGCGTCTGTGGGTGCGTGCCCGTGTGTACGAGTCTGTGCGTGTGCATGTAGGGGTGTGCGTGTGCATGTAGGGGTGTAAGTGTGTGTGTGTGCGTTAGTCTGCATGTGTGTATTTGCATGTGTGCGTGCGTGTTTGTGCATAGGTGCGTGCACGTGTGCGCCTTTCTGCGTGTGTATGACTGAGCGTGCGTGCATGCGTGTGTGCTCGCGTGCATGCGTGTGCTTGTGTGTGTGCGTGCTCGCGTGCCTGCGTGTGTGTCCATGTGCGCGCATGCATTTGTGCATGTGCGTGTGTGTGCACGCGTGTGAACCAATGTGTGCAGGTGTGTGTGCGTGTACTTGTGTGAGTGTACGCACATGTGAGTATGCATGTGTGGTGAGTCTGCGTGCGTGTGTGCGGGTGTGCGTCTGCGTATACATGCGCGCGCGTGTACGCGCTTGTGTGGGCTTGTGTGTGCGTGCGTGTGTGTGTGCAGGCGTGTGTGTGCGCATATGCATGGGTTTATCCACGCATACGCGAGCGCGTGTGCGCCTGTGCACGTGTGTGCATGCGCTGCGCATGTGTGTTTGGGTGTGTGCGCGTGCCTCTGTGTGTGCGCGTGTGCGTGTATTCATGTGAGTGCATGTGTGTGCTTGTGTGCATGTGCGTGTGTGTGCGCGTGTGTCTGCGTATACGCCTGTGTGCGTGCGTGTGCGGGTGTCTGTGTGTGTGCATTTGCGTGCGTGTGTGTGCGCGTGCATGTATGTGTGCGTGTCCTTTGTGTGCATGTGTGTGCGCCCCATTGCGTGAGTGTGTGCATGTGTGTGTGCGTGTGCATGTGCCTGAGTGTGCGTGTCTGCGTGTTGGGCGTTTGTGCCTGTCATCATGTGTGTGTATGCTTGTGTGTGCGTGTGTGTGGCTGTGTGTATGCATGTGTGTGTGTGTGCAGGTGTTCGTGTGTGTGCATGTGTGTGCATGTGCGTGCGCGTGCATGTGTTTATGTGTGTGTGCATGCGTGTGTGCATGTGCGTATGTGCGTGTGCTTGTGCATGTGTGTGCGTGTGAGAGTGCATGCATGCGTGTGTGTGCTTGTTCGTGTGTGTGCGTGTGTGTGTGTGTGCTTGCTCTCTTTTTAAATACACCAGCATCACAGAGTTGATGGCTGGAGCTCTCCCTCTGTCTCTCTCTAGTCACTGTAACTTGGTGCCTCCCCAGTGTCTGCCTTGCCCACAGCTTTCCTTCTCTTGTACGGCCAACATGCGCTGCAGGCTTTTATTGCTTTCCTCTCTCATTACAGCAAATGTCTACGGAACTACACTTCCTATTTTTTCTATTATAGTCCCTCCCACATACAGAATATCCATTCCTTTATTCATTCATTCAAAGACCATTTTTAAAACGATTTTCCTTATTAATTTTATTTGAGAGAGAGAGAGAGAGATTGGAGGGAAGGGGCAGAGAGAAAGGGAGAGAGAGAAACTGGATGCAAAGCCTATTCCAAAGCTGAGTCGGCTAGCCAAGTCAAGCATGATGCTTAGCTGGATTAGGGGACAGTGCTGTGCGGAAGGCGATGTGAAGAGATGTAAGGCCATGACCAGTGCCAGGTGAACAGATGAGGGGGGCCTGCTGAGGAAGGTCAGGATGGTTCCTGGGTGTCGGAGGCAACCCTGTGCTTGGTAAGCATCATCCACTGAGACCGTAAACTGGTCAGACGGGGGTCCTATTTAGATGGCGTTCTGGCTAGAGATCCCAGAAACATCTGAATCTTGTCCAAACATAGTTGCAGACAGGGTCCCTCAAGACCCAGTGGAAATGTATTTTAAAATAAAAAAAGACAAGTAAGCTAAAGAACACTTATTAGCAGGGCTTTGGCTCCAAGGACAGAGTGAAATTTAAAAGATATGCTGGATCACACAGGAAAATCCTGTATCCCTAGGCAAAAAGTCTTGGTCTTGCTGCTCTATTCCTGCCAAATCTGACCTCATCTCATATTCCACTAGTTTTTGTATTTTTGCCATAAGCCCCCATAATAGATTATAAGTTCCTTGAGAACTGCTGATTTGTTTGATATTTGTTGTCTCTTTATTCGTGTAGCATATACGGAGTGCTCACTGTATACATGGCACTCTGCTGGATGGTGAGATTATAAGAAGTCTATTGCCTGGTGGGGGAGGATGACAAGGATCTAGGAAACCATGAAGCAGAATCAGTACCTTTTTTTTTTTAAAGATTTATTTCTTTGAGAGAGAGAGCACATGGGAACACATGAGCATGAGTGGGGGGAGGGGCAGAGCGAGAAGGAGAGAGAGAATCCTCAAGCAGATTCCCTGCTGAGCCCAGAACCTGACTCAGGGTTTGATCCCAGGACCCTGAGATCATGACCTGAGCTGAAATCAAGAGTCAGACACCCAACTCACTGAGCCACACAGGTGCCCCCAGAATCAGTGCTCTTACAGAGTGATTCAGCAGGATCCCATGGGCTCAGGACAGATCCTGAATCCAGTGGGATGGGAAACTTACAGCACCAGGCTCAATGTGGTTCATAGACAACAGTACATATGTGATGAAATAATTTTTCCTTTCATAGTTGAGAATCCCCATTCTTCTTTCCTCCGATGTTAAGGACTTTATTAAACACTTCTTAACACTCATATTTTGGGGGGTTTCCCCTTATATCTTTGCTTACTCCTAGCAAATGAAGTTTTCGTATATTAGGCAAGGAGGTGTGCTGAAAGAAATGTGTGGTGTGACCACAAAGGAGTAAGACTGATTTCCCCAAGTTACGTTCAAAACAAAACAAAACAAGAAAAACCCCAGTCCTGCTACTTCAATAGACCACACAAGTATAGGTTATTACTGTCGTATTTATAGGCAAACAAACAAACAAGATTAATCCAAGTCTAGTATTTAGATGTCTGATAGGCTCGTGGTACCGTTTGATGATTGTACAGACAAGCTTTGATTTATCCAAATTAATTTCATAATAGAGCAATTTCCTTTCACTGCTTCCTATTCTTAAGAAAAGCAACAATCCAATTTAAATATATGTGGTATTCGTAGAAAAATAACCATTTTCCAGATTTTGTGCTGTGGTCAGTACAAAAGATCATTTTTAAACATTCCACCTAGGGTTTCACCAAATAATGCTGGAACAAGTGGACATTCAAAGGGAAAATAATGAACATTGACAGAAATCTCACACTTGAAAAAAAAGCTACCTCAAAATGGATCACAAACTTAAGGGTGAAAAGAAAACTATAACACTTTTAGAAAAAAAGGTCTTCAGAATCTAGGTGTTAGACTTTAGACCCAAAGCACAATCCAGAAAAGGAAAAAGCAACACCCTAGATCTCAGCAAAATGAAACATCTTTGCTCTGTAAAAGATTCTTTCGAGATAAAAAGCAAGCTACTGACTGGGGGGGAAATATTTACAAACCACACCTCTGACAGGGGATTAGTATCTAGAAAATATAAAGAACTCTCAAAACTCAATATTGTAACAACAAACAATCCCACTAGGAAAGTGGACAAAACACATAAACAGACATTTGACTTAAGAGGATAAATAGATAGCAAACAAGCACGTGAGAAGATATTCAACATAATTGGATGTGAGGGAAATGCAAATTTAAACCACAGTGAGATATCACCACTCACCCATCACAAAGACTCAAACAGAAACAGTAAAAATCCAAATACTGTCCAGAATGTGAAAGAACAAGAACAAGATGATGCATTGTTGGGTGGAAGGTAAAATGCTACAACAACTTTGGGAAACAGTTTGCCAGTGTCTTCTTACAACCACCATATGACCCTGCAATTACACTCATGGGCATTTTCTCCAGGGGAATAAAAATCTCTATACCCACCCCCCCCAAGACGTGTACACGATGTTCATAGATGCTTTGTGATAGCCCAAACCTGTGAACAACCCAGCTGTCCTTCAACAGGTGAAAAGTTGGGCCCCTGGGTGGCTCAGTTGGTCAAGTGTCTGCCTTTGGCTCAGGTCATGATCCCAGGATCCAGATCGAGTCCCGAGTCAGGCTCCCTATTCAGTGGGGAGTCTGCTTCTCCCTCTACCCCTCCCCCCTGCTCTTGAGCTCTCTCTCTCCCAAATAAGTAAATAAGATCTTAAAAAAAAAAAAAAAAGGTGAAAAGTTAAACTCTGGCAGATTGCTATCTTGGGATACAGCTAAGCAGTAAGAAGGAAAGGATTGCTGATACACTCAGCAATTTAGATGAACCTCCAGAGAATTATGTTGTGTGAAAAAAGCCATACTGTATGACTACATTGACATTACACTGCTGAAACTAGAAATTTATTGAAATAGCGAAGAGATTAGTGATGCCAGGATGTGGGGTTGGCTACAAAAGGGTCACACAAGGATCCTTGTGGTGACAGAGCTGCTCTTCAACTTGACTGAATTAGTATCAGTGCCTTAGCTGTGATATTGCAGCATTGCTTTGCAAGGTATTATCCTTGGGACGAACTAGAGGAAAGGTACCTGGAACCCCTCTGCATTACGTCTTACAACTTTGTGTGAATCTGCAATTATCTCAAAATAAAAAGTTTCATTTAAAAATGCCACCTAGGGGCGCCTGGGTGGCTCAGTCGTTAAGCGTCTGCCTTCGGCTCAGGTCATGATCCCGGGGTCCTGGGGTCGAGCCGCGCATCCGGCTCCCTGCTCGGCGGGAAGCCTGCTTCTCCCTCTCCCACTCCCCCTGCTCGTGTTCCTGCTCTCGCTGTGTCTCTCTCTATCCAATAAATAAATAAATTCTTTTAAAAAATGCCACCTCTATTAATACCCAAAAGACTATAAAAATTACCTTCTAGAAAATGCTTTTAATGAGGCTTACTCCCTGAATGTTCAGGGAAGGCAGAAATTTAGAGGTTAGCTAAGCTTCATTTATTACAGAGAAACACAATCTGCTATTTTCATTTGGGAACCACCCACAAATATCTGTAAGAAGGGTTGGTGACTTTTCATTTTTATAAATCAAATATTCCATGCATCTCTTGGAACTCTTTGTCAGTCACATAAAATCCAACTGAAAGGGCACGAACGGAAAAGGGAATAATATTTGGCTCATGAACTTAGAATACCTGGAGGAAGATCTTCTGGCACGGTTTGACTCAGGCATGGTTATGAGATTCTTCGACCCCTGGCTCCATTTCTGTACAATTCTGTCGACTCCATCTTCAACCATATGTCATCTTTACCCTCAGGTTGAATTTCTCAGGATACAACAGTTCTAGAACTTACATCTTTAGACCACACCACTGGCTTTCTTCTCAGGGAAGAGAAGAGAATTTCCTTCTAGGGGACCCCCAGCTTCTTGGTGTCTCATTCGTCTAAACTGAATCACGATTCCATCCCGAAACTAAGGCCAAGGTAATAGGAAGTGCTGAAGGTTTCGAGAAAATGAGGTCCAGGCTTCAGGCTGAAGATGGGGTTAACCCAGGGATGTGCTAGAGCTGGTTAGGACTTATTTGCTGGAATCAATCATTGAATTGCCAGGAATTTTATAAGCGGTTGTAAAACACAGCCATCAATAAAACTTAAATTAGAAAACTTGTAGCTCAGCTGTATTAAAAACAAAGGCGATAATACCCCAAACTCATCATTTCCTAATCATTTTAATATTGTCTCTGCTCTTGAGGGTATTTATATCTATAGTAACTGTGTGGTAGAAATACTGTATCATGATGTACTATTGTGCATCTTTGACCAATCTGCATCCAGTGATCCCATTTTGGTAGCTTTAGGTTGGCCACAGTGGGTATATTTACATCATGTACACTGGACAGACACAAGGAGTCAGGGCTTTTTTTCTATCTCGGTGAGCCTGATATTAAACACTTACTGGCACAACCTAGGGCTGGGAAATGGGGATTATCATTTGGGAAAGTAGCGAAGCAAAAGTTGCTGGCAAGGGTATACCGCGATTGCTACCACGTTCCAGAAGACTGCTGCACTTTTAAAATATTTCATTCAATTCTCTTATAGAGTGCTCTAGACATTAATTGAGTGGTTCATAATTGGAAGCCAAAGTAAGAGAACTGGTTTTAGGGATTTGGCTTCCTCCACGGTGCCCTCTTCCCTCTGAACTACTTCGAGACTGGAGCACATTGAGTGCATTTTGAAACTGACTTTCGGGACACAATCATCCCCCAGTGAGGTAAGAGGCTTTCCAGGCTGGGCGAGCTGGAGGCCAAGATGCTGCTCGGGGTTTTCTGGACCCTGACTCTGCTTTTCTTTCCTACAGGAAATGATGCTAGGATACTGCCTTGCTGTTGTTGAATCAGACTCAAGAGCCAGGGAAGCCCAATATTTGTGAGCATCCCCTTAAGGGGAAGCATTCATGCAGAGAATGTAGAAAAGCCTTTTGAATGGTAATGCTGGTCCCATTTATCAGGATTCTCAAATATCTCACAACCCTACTTCGTACAGCCAATGCACACAGCCCGTAATAGATTTCATGGGGCCAAGGAACACTGCAGAGACATATATGCATCTGCTCTTCACTGGCCAGTGCCCTTTCACCTAGATTCCATGTTCGTCACCCCAGTTATCTCTCTGGAGTCTGGATTCAGGTATACACAGAAGGCTGTGTTCTGCTGGGTACCTTTATAGGTTTGGACAAGCAGCTTTGTTATTACCCGTTGGGGACTGCTAAATTGCTTTACATTATAGAGGGAGAAGTACCTGGCCTTCTTTTTTTTTTTTTTAATTTTTATTTCTTTATTCATGAGAGACAGAGAGAGAGAGAGGCAGAGGGAGAAGCAGGCTCCCAAGCAGCAGGGAGCCCAATGCGGGACTCGATCCCAGGACTCTGGGATCACGACCTGAGCCGAAGGCAGACGCTTAACCATCTGAGCCACCCAGGCGCCCAGTATCTGGCCTTCTTGATCCATCAGGGTGAATAGGTCTGGAAGTCGTGTTTTCTCTCTAGGTTAATCCGGTGTATTAGAGCAAGAGCATCCATGGAATGGAGAAAAACCTAGAAAGCACAGCTGTGGAATTTGCAGCAAACCTGCAAATCTTGTCAGCAAACTACTTGGACTTGCACAAACCTCGGAGTGGTGAGGGTTGTGTAAACAGTGCCAGGCTATCCAGCGGGCATGCTGCTCCCACTCAGATTGCACATGTATATACATGATGTGAAAATGTTTCCAATTATTTTCCTAAGTGGATGAAGTGTTATCTCCACCATCTTGTATGGACTATTTATTTACTTAACAAATCATTTCTACAAAAGTGAGTTCCACTAATTCTCATGAAAACACTGGAAACTTTGAAATTTGCTCAACCTCTGGGAAGTTTCCTAAGGAGTTTGTAGAATCTCCCTTTTGGAGACTTCAGTAGACATTAGTTAATTACTCTCTAAATCTAAGTTCAATGGCTGGCCTATTGACTTACCACTGGAAAACGGGTCGGTGGTATTTACCAAAACAAACCATACACATACTCTGTGACCCGGCAAGTTCACTCTTGGGTGTCTACCCAACAGAAACGCATACGTATGTTCACCAAAAGACATGTACTAGAATCGGTATAGCAGCATTATTCTTAATAGCCAAAAAGGAGAAACAGCGCAAATGTCCATCTACAGTAGATGGACAAATGAACCATGGAATTCTTACACAATAGGACACCACGAAGACAATGAATGATCTACAACTGCATGAATCTCACAATGATGAATATCTCACAATGTGATGTGACAACATTGAGTATGAGTATACATACTGATGATTACTTCATACAAAGTTCTCAAACTGACAAAACCAACTTTTATTACTGGGAGTGCTGATAATGATGGTAAATGGCATGATGGGGCTTCTGGGATGGTGCTCATTTCTTCATTTGGGGATGGTTAATTCACTTTAGAACAATTTGCTTAGCTGTATAATTATATGTGTGTTGTAGTATACTGAATGCTGACCCCCCCCCAATATATGTCCACATCAAATCAAATCCTGGAACCAGTGAGTATTAACTTATTTGGTAAAAGGATCTTTGCAGATGCAATTAAGTTAAAGATACTGAAATGATGAGATCATTCTGGATTACTGGGGTAGGCCCTAAATTCAAAGACAAGTGTCCTTAGAAGAGACCCAAAGAGGGGAGCCTGGGTGGTGCAGTCTGTTAAGTGTCCGACTCTTGGTTTTGGCCCAGGCCATGATCTCAGGGTCGTGAGATCGAGCCCCACGTCAGGCTCTGTGCTCAGCGCGGAGTCTGTTTGAGATTCTCTCTCCTTCCCCCTCTGCCCCTCACACTTCTGCTCTTCCTCTCTAAAATAAATAAATCTTTTTTTAAAAAGGGAGATACAAGGAGAGGAGACAGACAGCAGCAGAGTGGAATCTAGGGCCACACGCCAGACACACAGAGGATGGGAGACCGAGGCAGAGACTGGACCGATGTGGCCACAAGCCAAAGAGCCCCTAGAAGCTGGCTTCCTCACAAAGCCCGAGCCCCTAGAAGTTGGCACAGAGGCATGGAATGGATTCGTCCCCAGAGCCTCTTGAGGGAGTGTGGCCATGGCAGCCCCTTGATTTAGAACTTCTGGCCTCTAGCACTGTGAGAATAAAGTTAAGATCGAAGCTCCCAAGTTTGTGGTAATTTGTTAAAACGGGCCTAGGAAACTATGCCATCTACTTTTCTGCATATTTGCTCTATTTCACTGCAGTCTGCTTTGAAAACGTACCCTTTCATTTAGCAGGTGGTCGGCAGTGAGGTAAAGATCATTTTAGCTTGATCTCTTCCAGGCGTTTGCCCTGTGTGCCACAAGTAAGGGGATGCATTTCTACCTGTGAGTACGCATCACCTGTCTTTCTGAGAGAGAAGCATCCAGTCCTGCTCACGCACACCTGCGGACGTGTGCCGCACGGGGTTCTGCCCTCCACACGGGACCACCTTGCCCTAGTCCCTCCCCGTCTCTACGCAGTCTGTGCGTTCTTCAGTTAGCCGTATGTAACTTTTTGTACGCCAGCCGCAGTCTTTTTCATTGTTGATTTCTGTATGAAGGGCAGCTCTCCTGTCATCTTCCAGAAACTTTTCACATAATTTGAAGAAAGCCCGAGACAAGAGGATACCCCATTTTTGCATGGTGTCGCGCATAAAGAAGCACCACCTAGCATCTCCACATGACTAAACCTAACGGTGACCTTCATTCACATCTGTTGAGAAACATCTCAACACAGTGGCTTCATAATTGACTGCAACAGTTTAAAAAAAATCTCTTTTGCCCTTCTTTCTTCTAACTCCACGTCTCTCACCCTTCTTAGGCACCCAAAACGGCATACGTGCACTCTTCCAGCCGACCTCTACGAAAATCTTTCCTCCGAAGCGAGCTGACAAGGGTTTTATGCTTTCTCTTACTCCCTGCTCCTGCCTCTGGTCCTCCTTCTCTCCCATGAAGAAACCGGGACTTCTTCCTTTGAAAATTCCACATTTCTTCCTCTTGTTCTTGCTTTGTCTCCCGTGTCTCCACCAGCAAGCTGCAGGAGCTGAGCTCACAGACTCAGCTTCTCTCTTGGAAGCCAGGGTTGAGGCCAAGAGAAGAAAGAAGCTTCTAATTCAGCTGAGCGGTCAGGGGGTGTGGGAAGGGATACAGAGAAAAAAGCCTGCAAAGACTTCCACACTATTACCTGATTTTACCCACGTCATGTTAATATCACGTAAGGTAACAGAGAGGGGCTTGCCGTGGCCAAAAGTGAAACTGGCCAGTGAAAATCCTTTGATTGATTTTACTATCTTTTCTTCTTCAGAAAGTCAGTTTCTATGCTCGCAGGTGAGAGAAGGCAGGCAAATACTATTTCTCAAGACCCAAGCACTGCCATGGATATTTTACCCACTTAACTTTCAAGGCAACCTTGGTGATTATGGAATTTTTTAATTTCAATTTTGCAAATGAGGATGTAAAGAAACAGAATATTGAAGGTCACAGGGGTAAAATTTTTATCAGGTCAGGATTCAAATACAGGATCGTCTGCCTCCAAAGCCTAGGGCTGCTTGCTGCTTTAGACATTAGTCAGCAATATCGCTGAGCACCCACTAGGTCACCAGGCACCGTGTGGGGTGTATAAATTACAGATATCGAAGACACAGCTCCTGGCCCTGAGGAGCTGCAATGGCCAAGTGTTTCCACTGTACCTCTCAGACTCTAGCCCTTAGTTCTGGCAAATTCTGGAGTCGTAACTTGGTGTCTTGCCTATTTTCTTTCATAACTTGCTATGACCCACAAGAATAAAAATTCCTTCTATAGCTCCTTCATTTAATATAGAGCATTTATATATCAATTGAGTCTTTAATGAGCAATAATTTTTAAGCACTGTCTAGTGGCTGATCACTGAGCTAGACACTGTGCCATGGGAGGTACAAAATGAACGAGACACAGTAACCCCACAGTTTGCTGTCTTGTGGGGAAGACAGGCATGACCGCAGTCCTGGTAACTACAAGTAAGTAGAAGCCTTATAACAGCCAAAAAGCATTTGCTACAGGCTACAAGGAAAATGCAACCACTGGTACTGTTTATATAGAGTAAGCAGCTTATATTGTAGTTAGATTAAAAGATCTGGAGAGGAGGTAAGAGTATCTGTTGAGATTTGGGTGGTGTTAACATTTATTTTTCATGTTGAAAAAAAACCCCTGAATTACTGATCTACTTTTCTTTGCAACATCCACCTGGGAAAGTCCGTGTGCCTCAAATGCAGAAAGTGGCTTTTCGTGAAGTGAGCATTTCGCGTCCAATTTTCCACTTGCATGTATGGTTTATGTTTTAGACCTTTTCTATGAGTTGGGTAGGAAACAATGATCGTAAGAAGGACACCAAGACAGAAATCAGAAGAATCAGAAGAAGGCAGGACTAAAACCTAACAACAGACAACAGAGATAGATGGGTTTATTTCTCTTCATTCCATCCGACACTATTGCTTAGTTTCAGGCAAACAAGGCTTGACTTTCTGAGAATGTGGTTGCAACAAGGCGATACTGTGTATACATATGGAATGTTTTTGTGCACTGAATACTTGGTCTAGAATGCCTTAATGTTTAAAACATTCACAGTTTTTTCTTTTTTTTAACACAAGCAATACACGAATAAATTCTTATTAAAAAAATGGTAGTCTTCCTTTTCATGGCTTCCTCTACCTTTTATAGTTTCTCTCCCATCCCCCACCAATCTTGCTCTATTCTTCAGGGGTGACCATGCTTCACAGAGAGAGATGCAGCCTTCTGGAACTTTTCCTATGGATTGATTCACTTACAGATACACACCTATTTGATATGTAGCTTTGTGTTATTTTTTACATAAACAAAATTACACTGCCCTTTTAGTGTTCTTGCGGTTCTTGTATTGTAGTTGCTTTGTTCGTTGAACAGTATGTTCTGGAAAACTTTTTAAGTCAGTATATATACTGATCTTCCAAGCCCCTTTAAGCCACTGGATGAAATTCTGTAGTCTGAATGTGTAGCATAATTATTTTTAACCAAGACTACAGATGAAAACTTGGGTTTCTAATTTTTCACTATTATACACAGTTTTGTAGTGGGATCCCCTGTATGTACCTCTTTAGGACCCAGTGGGAGTATTTCTCTAGGATAACACTTGGAAGCAGGATATTGAGAAATACTGTCAAGTTTTCCTCTCCTATCCTGCTCTAATTTACATGTCTAATAAAATAAGTGTAGTACTGTGTCTAGTCCCTAGATCTTTACCAGTACTATCTAATATTAATATGTAAAAGTTTTGCAGATGTGCTAAGCCGACAACGGAGTATTGTGTTTTAATTTATATTTCTCTGATTACTACCAAGTTGGAGCAAAATTTTCATGTGTTTATTAGCTCTTTGCGTATTTTCTTCCATGAATTGCCTTTTTTTTCAGGAATTGTCAGTGTCTGACTGAGGGGACCGGGGGAAGCCTTGCTCAGATTTCTGCGTAAATCCCCTGAAAAGACCATACCCAAACTGTGAGAGGACAGAATGCCAATTAGTAGGACTAATGTTCAGCTTTACTTGGTAATTCCTCAATCTTCAGATTTCTCAAATTGAAATTTATTGTCTGTTAACACCCAAGGACATTATCAGATTTATCAGAAGCACCGCTTTTTCTCTGGCTTTGCCTCTTTGTGGTCTATTTTTGTGTATTCACTTTCAAATTTGAAGAATTCCTTTGTGCTTAGATTCTTACTCATTCCCAGTGGAAGACAGTAAATGATAATCACAAGCTCTCCTATTTTGTAACCTATGTCTGCTACAGAATAACCCTTACCCAAATATAAGCAAAATCTCCCCTGCCCTCCTGTTATTCCCCGTCTGTCCTGAGGAAAGGAGCCAGCCCACCCTACTTTGCCAGCTCCTCCCTGTTCCCTGGCTCCCAGCCCCCCGCTGAGCAGCTCCACCTGGATTTCTATTGCCTCAGGGCTGGTCAGCATTCAGGACTCGGGTCCAACTTCTCCAACTGGGCGGACGTTGCTAAGACAAAAGCAGCTTCAGAGAGGGAAATTAGAAGGAATTATATACCTACAACTGGATTTGAATAGGACTTTTATTCACTGTCAAGGGGGAAAAAAGATAAATATTCAAGCCTGTCATCCAGGATTTGCCTGAGTTCCTAGTCTTGCTTCCCTCATGACTGTTTAGTGAGAGGGCAGGAGCTGAAGCCAAGAAGCAGCCTAGCATCGTGGTGAGGAGCATGGACTGTGGAGCCAGACATCTAGGCTGGAACACCACGTCCATCACTTATTAGCTTGCAGGAGGCAGCCTTCAAGATGGCACCTCATCATCCTCAACTACTGGTACCTATGCTCTCCTGTGGGCTCCTTCCAAAATGAAGGAGAGCTGATTGGTATGACCAATGGCATATGGCAAAAGGAAGTATGTGACATCTGAGGCTGGAGCAGGGCACTGTAACCTCTACTTGCCTTCTTGAATCATCTCCTCAGGTAGAAGCCAGTGGGGTGACACCAGAACGCTGATGTGCCCTGTGGAAAGGCCCACGTGGGAAGGAACTGAAGCCTCCCACCACGAGCCAGCACCAACTTGCCAGCCAGGAGAATGAGCCACCTTAAAAGTAGCTCTAGTTCTAGTCAAGTTTTCAGATGACTACAGCCACAGGTACTAGGTGACATCTTATGAATGACCTTGACTCAGACTCACCCAGTCAAGCTGTTCTTGAATGCCAGACCCACAGAAACTGTGAAATATGTAAATACGTTATTATTGCTTTCAGCTGCTTGGGGGATTTGTCCTACAACATCAGCTAACTACCACAAGCCGTATGGCCTTGAGCAGTGTCCACATGTGTAAGATGATAATAACAGCACTTCCTTTCTAGGATTATTGATAGGATTGCATGAGTTAATATAGGTCAAGTGTGTATGTTAGTACCTAGCATATAGTAACTACTTTGTATTTGCTGAATATGAGTTATTTTTTACTGTGCTGGTCTACACTGTAGCCAACCCTTTTAGGAAAAGGATTTCCCAGCCTGGCCCAAGAGCTCGGTCATGCCCACCTTCCATGACTAGCATATCACGCTCCACAGCATCTCATTGCCTGAAGTTTGGGTTATGTGTACTACACAGGATCACTCTTATTTTGTGAATAAAATGTTAATTATGCCTAAAGATATCATAGTATAAAGCTCTAGGACCCTGAAGGCAATCAATCCGCAATGGATTCTAGACCTTTGTATTACTCTACAATTCCCCGTTTCCCATCTGTTTACTGCATTCAAGCACCTTCCCAAACAGAAGAGCTTCCCGCTTCCATCTTCACCCTTGAGATGCACAGCTTGAGCTTTCAAGATTTTGATGCAGTAGAGTGAAGATGAGACGTTCTTAACCAAAGGGAGACTATTCTGGGGAGAGGTTCTTTTCTGTGCCTGGGATTTGTTTGACTCCCTCTCCACGGCAGATAGTGGGCACCTGTGTGCTTGACAGAGGACAGGACTCGAAAGGTCACTTCACGCCCCCCTCTCATTTTAGAGACAAGTGACCTGAATTAGGCGGTGGCTACTGAATGAATACCAAGGCTGGGAAAGAAGCAGCCCTGTTAAGCGTGGGTTCCCTTTGTCAGGCCCTTAATCCTTCCTTTTATGGCGAAGCAGCAACTGGACAAGAAGAGTTTTCATTGGCAACAGTGCTTTGGCTATCTTTTGCCATCAACAGCATTCTTGTCTGTTCCCTTCAGTCTCAGGAAATAGGAACAAGGCTGACATCTCCGCCTCTCCTGTTTCCCAGCAGCACTGTGACCTCGCGGCGGGACGGTTACCAATTTCATGTACAGGATGTCTGAAATCTTTTAAAGCCGAAGAGGTTTGTGTTGCTAACTTTTCTCTGGAACAATGCTCTGTGGTTATGGAATGCTCCTTGGGCTTGAAACACTGCTTTATTTGGAGACCCTTCCCTTTCATTTGTGAACGCTGATGGGAAAGGTGATTTATTCACATGACCCCGAAGGTTCTAGATGTTTTGTCTGCCAGCCTCAGGGTGGATTCTCCAAAATGGCTAATTAGCAGATACTCTATCTGGTGGCTGTACTGGCCCTATAGAACATCAGGCACAGTTACCAGTCTCCAAAGGGGATTTTCACAATTGTTTTAGGGACCCTAAGGAAGTGCCTCTCCAAACAAACTAGCAGGAATATGTTCTTGCTGAAAAATCATAGTCTGAATCTGGCCCCCCAATTTCTAGCCAAAGGAAAAAAGGTGGGATTTTTTTGGTATGCAAGGGTGGGGGGGGGAGTGGAGGAAATAAAAGCATTTTAGACGTCCCTTGACAATCAAACGGCAAACGTAAGAGGTGCGCCTGGATAGAGGAACACTGCCCACGTAAGAAGCAATGAAACAAATTAACAACAGAAACATCAGCTCTGCCTCTCCTTCGTGGCACTGTTATTAAAGTTCAAATGTCTTTGATATGATTAAAATAATCTTTTTAGGATATGGCTACACTGGAAGAACCACAAAAAGGAAGATGAATGAGTTGAGAGAAATACACAAGTGGATCAGCAAGATGACACCCGGGGCATTGAAATCAGGATCGTAATATGTCAGTTTCCAACCCATCACATATACTCCAGACAGAGACATAGCTTTTTGTCTGCCTCGTTATGATTTCCCTCTGTCTGGTGTGGTTTGGGTCACATCTGTTGGCTGCATTCTCATCTTCGTGAGATCCGCATTGACGGATAGTTTAAACCCTGTGTTTATCTATGTCTGTGGTTCTTATTTCTCTCCCAGGGAAGTCTCCAGAGAAGCACAGTATGCCCTGATGTGGGTGTCTTGGTTTTATTAATCCACAGCTGACGCCTGCATTCAGGCCGTTCTCTATGTTTCATCCTAGCATCCTGGATGCATTCATTATGTATACCTTTTAGCCCCTATCATCTCAGGAAGAAATAATCTAAGAAAATAGAAACTTCATAAAAACTGCCTGGATATCTCACACGGATGCAAAACACAAATGTTCACAATAAATAAGGCAAGCCCTGTTTGTTTGACTTTTGCATGTTTTCTGCTCATGCACTGCTTCGTCTCCCATGGTGAAAGACTGAGAAACACTATGTTCAAGCCCAGGAAATCCTTTTGCATTTCATCCATTGCTAATGTTTCATATCTGCTCATTGAATCTAACCCTTGATTTCTGTTGTAGACATACATAATCTGCAGGCATGCAACATTTTGCAAATGTTGGCCCATATTTTTATTTCATAAGGTCTTATTTGGTCTGTCGACCAAGTTTTGATTACTTCCATATTGCTCTTAATTGCCTTAATATCCCCAAAGACATTCCTATTTTGTGCATCCCTTTATCTTTCCTTCTTTTATCTCTTGCTGTGAGAGTACAAAATTGCTGACATACTCAATGTATTTAAACCCTGAGTGTTGCAGAAGAGTTTTCAAATCTGTTTTAATTTTCCAATACTCAGCTGAGGACCATTACACATTCTGTTCAGTTAATCTGTTTTTAATCATATCTGTAAGTGCTAACGTTGTACATGAGAGAAATGGTGCATAAAGTAAAATCAGACCTAGTGTATTTTAGCATACCTCAGATTAAATTCTTACTTTGTTCTACCTATGAGTGTTACTGTCTCATGGTTGTGGAGTCTTGACTTATGATAGAACTTCTCTACCAAGAGTTGATGACACTCTACTGAACAGCTTAGTTTTCCATGTTAAAAATATTTGTTAATTATTACCCAGCCCCTTGCTGTCACAATGAAAACTGGGGAATATAAGTGTGCTTTCAATTCTATTTCATAATGTATCAACTAAGACGCATTTAGTGCAGATTACCAATAATTGCATGAACAGTGGTGTGTAGACCACTAGGCTATAACTATAACTTAAACTTAACTGTAACTTTATTTAACACAAATTCCCAAAGATCCAGCTTCCTTCCATCCTTCTGTTCTTCCATCCTCGGGTCACCTGCCTTATCTCCTTTCTAGTCACACTTCCAGGCACCATAGCCCCACACTACAGGGACGAAGTAGGAAGAGAAGGGACAAGAGCGAGCCCCTGTGAGGAATCTTTCTTGGAAACCCTAGGCAGTCTGCCCCTTATGTCTTCTCTAGCCTAGGGCTGAGTCGCAAGTTCATCCTCAGACCAATTATTGGCCAAAATGCAAGAACTCATGATGACTGGCTTAAGCCAACCATGATTACACTGGGCCTCTTCCTACTACCACAAGGAATTCCTTAGCAAGAAGTAATGGGAGTGGGTGGTGGGCAGGGCCGTTTGCCGCATGTAGCAACTCTGTTCAAGGTGTAAGTCATATCTACACAGGTCATTCCTGTTGTACTGGGGCCTAAAAAGCCCGCTAACCTATTCTCAAGTACTATATATTTACACATTATTCCTTGTGTTTTAAAATGCCTGTTTTGTTACATGATTTTCTCCCTGAGCACAATGGACACTATGAAATACCCCTCTTCTGCACATGCGTTCGAGAAAGAAGCAAAGGCTTCGAAGAGGGGAGGAAAAGTTAAAAAAAGAGGGGAAAAACAAAAAAGACAGACTAGACTGGAAGGCACTTTCACTTGCAAAATCTCTTCTCCTGTATACCCTACCAATGTTGTTGTGTGTTTTGGCCTACCTAATGGTGAATTATTTCCTCGGAGTGAGGCTCTAGAGCTCAGTGGGTGAAGGGATACCTTCAGTAGGGTGTAATTCTGCTTCAGAGTCGGGCGAGTTCTCTAAATGAATAAATACTGAAATGTGGAAAGTGAGTGTCCTCAGCCATTCATTCATCTTCTCACTCACTCCTCTCTTTGTGGGCATTTGATCCTCTGTTTTGAGTTAGAACAAAAGTAAGTAGAAAAAGCTAATGTAAGGTAGGAACACTCTTATTCTTAGTGTAACCTCTGAGTTGACAATTAAATTCTCCTAGCTGCCTACTAAAAGGCTGGGGAAAAGAACTACCCAAGACACTTCCTAGTTTTATTTTGAAATTAAAAAAAAAGTATAGGGGAGCCTGGGTGGCTCAGTCATTAAGCGTCTGCCTTCAGCTCAGGTCATGGTCCCAGGGTCCTGGGATCGAGCCCCGCGTCGGGCTCCCTGCTCCACGGGAAGCCTGCCTCTCCCTCTCCCACTCCCCCTGCTTGTGTTCCCTCTCTCGCTGTGTCTCTCTCTGTCAAATAAATAAATAAAATCTTAAAAAAAAAAAGGATAACCATTTGTATTGGGGTTCTCTTGGATAACAACAGAAATTCATTTCAAACGAACTTAAACAAAACACAGGATTGGGGGGAAGAACATTGCAGTAGTGCAGAGACTCAAGAGGAAACTCGACAACCAAAACTCTGGAGGGGCAGTAGTGACCCAAGTTAGGGACTTCACGTGCCCGTGGGAATCTCCTTGCATTTCTGCTTCTTTCCGAGCACTGGTTTCATTTTCTCAGCTCACTGTTTTCCATGCAGTCAGGGCTAGGGCCATCCTTACAGCCGTGTAATCAAGAGAGGAAAACACTCTTTTTCTCCAGTCAACGTTTTAAAAATTCTGAGAAGGGACTATGGTTTTTCTGGCTTGGGTCCGGTGACCATGCTTAGAGTAGCTACTATCACCTCGGGCGGGGGATGAACAGATGAGGAAAGGAGTAGAGGAAGAAGTCCTGGGATGAGCCCATCTTGGATTAGGCTCTACGCCCATGGTTAGGATTGCTAGGTCTGCACCACGTACTCCCCTGTTAGAAGTGTGGCTTTGAAGAGATGCTTCCTGAAGAAGGGAGTTGTTCTTAGTGGACTAACTGGCAGATAGCCACTATAACACAGATGTGTAACACAGGCTTCACTTAGAATTTCTGATTTAACAGTGTGTGTGTGTGTGTGTGTGTGTGTGTGTGTGTGTGTGTGTGAAATCCAATGTGGTGGACTAGTGAAGGATGCTCCCCTGGCATTCTGGGCTGAGCTGGTGTGCATTCAGCCCATGTGAAAGACCCCAGGGTAAGTGATCCAGAGTCAGCTTGGAGAACCAGCTTAAGAACTCTCTTAGGTCCTTGCAATCTTAGGTCTACACAGTGATACCAAAACTGCTCTCCTATAAACAGTCAAGTCCTCCTAAATGCCACCCCACTCAACAGCACTATTTCCCCAGCTCACTATGACCAGCCTCTCTGCAGCGCTTAAATTAATTTATTCATCAGTGTATTCAACCACTCAACAATATTATTTGATGAATCCTAGAGACCGTGCAAAAGATAAAGTCTCTCTTTTCGGGGGTGGTTTCATGTGAGAAACTGGGAATAAAGAAGTACACCAGAGAATGGGTAATTTACTTGCTGCTCGCAATAATGCTATAAAGCAAAATAAATGGGATGCCATAACAGAGAATAAGTGTTTATGAAAGATCTACCTAAATAGTGTTTATGTGTCCATAACTCTCTGTGAAGGGAAGAAAAAAAACAAAACAAAACAACCTCTCCCCACTGAGAGCTTTGGTGCCAGGCTCGCCTCTGTTCTGCCGCCAAGCTCCCGGATCCACCCCTCTCTGCATCTGCTTTCTTCTCCCTCTTCTCGTGACACGGGCATCCCCTGAGACCAAACAACTAAGTAGATGACTTCAATTCTCCCAGGCCCTCCTCTTATACTCGGAGGGTCCTTCCTCATTTATCTTCTGCCTCCTATTATTTCTCTTGCTATGCGTGGAAATTTAATTCTTGATCTGATTCAAACCTCCTCCCCCAAGATAAAAGCCTACGAGAGAGTCAGGATCCCGTTGGAAGATAACTGGTCAGGGTGAAGGAGGACAGCCTTGGGACAAGTCTTCCCTGTACTGCTCACGTGGCCAAAGCAACAGCGTCGGTCCATTTCTCTGAGCTGATGGGCAACATGTTAGGGTAAAAGCAGTCCTCTCTTTTCCCTGTGTGCCCACTGTCTATTTTTCTCTTTCTATCATTTAGTCTTGGTTACAAACTCATGGTGATGCTTATAACCCAACACCATCATCGAATTTCTTCAATATATAATAGCAGGTAAGTAATGGTGTTAAAAACCATCCCAGTGCTGTTTGGACTTGAGACAAATTTCACCTATCACTGGACATTTTTAAAACACTTTCTGTAACGTCCCTTATCCTCCCAAGCAGATGAATGCCAGGCTCTGTTCACTTACCAGGCAACCAGAGTCCAGGACATGGGCCAAGCTCATCATGTCTCGGGTTCCATGTTTTCTCTCAGAATGAATTGATATTTGCTTCATTTCCAAACTGGCCCTCAGTTTCACAGTGATGGAAGTCTGCCATGGAAAGCTTGGTGGAGTTTCCCTGAATCCAGGCTGTGCTGATGTAAATTATGGGGCCGAAAGGAGTTTGTGGCTTGGAGAAATGACATCTTATTGAAAATATTCTGGTAATGTTTATAAGGCATATTAAGTACTTTTACTATATTTTAAAAATCAAGGAAAATTACTTGGTAGTAAAACAAGTCTTCCAAGGAAATCGTTTTGAAAGTTGTGGTCCAACATTCCCAAAAGCAAGTAATGAGACTCCTAGCCTTAGAACCACAGTGTGATCAATCTTTCAGAGGCTAAGCCTTTATTAATTCCTCTCCTCCTTTCCTTTCACAGGCTACTCTCTAGTACTTTGTTTGCTTTTCTAGTCTTCCTTCTGTTGCCATAATATTTTTTAGCTAGCAGGCTCAACTTTTCTATTACCTAATGGCGGCTTCCTTTATTGTGATACGCTTCCACTGAAATCCCTAGACTCCTCCATTGCTTAAGTCTGTCTTACTAGATAGTCAGCCCATCAAACAACAGTAGAGAGAATGTACTGAATGTTTACCGTATGAGCAGAACGAGTGAGGTTGGGAGGTGATGCATCAACACATGAAAATGACAAAGGAACAAAGAGGAAGCAAACAGAATCGGGAAGTGACCGCGGGATGGGTTATCAAGGGATATCCCGTGGATCAGGTTCCTTAGGAGAGACATTCTGGAAGAGAACAATCGAGAACGGAGCACCAAAGGAAGGACTGAAGTAAGAGCAGCTGGGAGTAGCTCTCTCTGTGGCCCTGCGGAGTTATAATGAGAGTCACCTAAGGAGTTTTGCTTCTAACAGCCACCTTAAGAGTAGTCTTTGTACTATTTGGACTCCTGAGTGTTCGATTGGTTTCCTAGCCCGTGTATGTGAATCAGAGCCAGTGTCTCAAAGAAACGCTTTGCAGGAACATTCTCAAAGTGTCCACAAGAATAAACCTTTAATGCCTCACCCCAATTTCAAAATCGAGTCCAAACTCCCTACCATGAAGACCGTGAGTATTTTATAATAAGACTAAACACTTCTTTTTAATCCTGGGAAGCCCGGGTCCTTACCATGCTGAACTTTTAGCCGTTTATAGAATGTGCTAGGCATTCTCATGTCTTCTTGCTTTGGCCTGTGCTTCAGTCTTAGGCTTGAATTCTCCAATTGTTCTCTGGTGGGCAAACACCTCCTTGCTTACACTCCAAATGTTTTCTCTGTCTCCTTCTTGCAGGACTAAGCAGTCTATCGACTGTGTTCTGCAAATACACTGATGAGCTCTCCTCTACAGACTTAGCACAGTACATCAGCATGTGGGGGAGTCCACGCCTGTATACCCTACCATACTGTGAACTCCCCAGGGCTGACAGTGTGTTTTATTAGATTTGTAACCCCCATCCTTACTGCCACAGCTCAGGTTCTGATTTCAAGGTCATGGAATCAAGCCCTGAGCTGGGCTACACACTCAGAGCAGAATCTGCTTAAGGGTCTCTGTCCCTCTCCTTCTGCCCCTCCCCCTGCTCTCTCGCTCTCTCTCCCTCTCTAAAAATAATAAATCTTTAAAAAAATAGTAGTGAATGAGTTTGATCTTGCAAATAAATAAAAGTATATGGGAAAGTTGGTTATTTTGCATTCTGCTTCCTTGTTTAACGTCTATTTTATTCTTCTACAACATAGACAATCGATACCATGCATTCATCGTTTTCCCTACTCGGGTATTTTATGTGCATTTTGTGTGTATTTCCTAACAGTCCTAAGCATAAACATTCTTGCAGATTATCAATGAACCTATGGAAAAGATTGGAATGTAGCTAATGTTTTTATGTATGTGCATATTTGTATACACATGGAGGATTTGTATAGAATACTTTTATTTTTTTATTGTGAACTAGGAGGTTTTAGAGCTAAGCACGATGGGTTTCAGAGCTAAGCATTGTGAATTCTACTTTCAAGGGTTTAGTAACCTAGAGGTGAAAATAGAAATTGCAGTGACATAACTGAAGGTGAAGCAAAAAATACCATGGAAGTGGTATGGGAAAAAATGACATGGAAGTTCCCGCGTCCTGGGAAATAATGGGGGTTGGGAGGTGTGACATATTTACTTGTGTTTAAAGAAGACAGGAGAAGTATATTCTAGGTACCACAAAAAGTGAACAAAGGGAGGGAGGTGGTTGACTTGGGATCTGTACATCATTCGTCTTGGCTGGGGCACACAGTGTGCTGGATCTTTCTTTAACCAGGATGTCATTTGGCCCAGCCACCTTAATTCATAAGTCTGAATTTAAATTAAACTGAGAAGCATAGTTCAATATCCCACACTTTAAAGCCTATGCTTCAGTTATTCACCCCTTGTTTTTGAAAAATAAAGATGAAGTCAATGCATAGAGCATCTGCTGAATGCAAACCTGGGTTTAGGTACAAGTTTAACGGTAGAGACATATTTGCTACTTCTGAAGAACACATTGTGGATGCAGTCAGCTTACAGAGACATTGTCCGTAACCAAGACACTGTCCATAACCATAACCATAACCAAGAGACATTGTCCATAACCAACCAAGAATGGGCTGTAGAAGGGTTGATTTCAGGGTTCACCCTACAATAGTCACATAGGCAGAAGATTGAAATAGGGCTGATTCTCTCTATGTCTGTCCCCTTAAATAATGACAGTTGCAAGGGGTAAGGGACTGGAATCATTCTTTATTTAGCAATGGATTTGGTGTAGCAACACGTATGGACACTCTGCCCTCGTGTACTCAGAGCCACTTAGGTCAGAGGACAGGTGTGACTGGAAGCATGAAAGACCAGATCAGAGAAAGAAGGGACACAAGAAACAGTGGCAGCAAGGGTGGCTCTAAGTAGATCACAATGTTGGCAAAGTCAAGCCTTGGTAGCATTTATCTCCCTTCCTTCCCCACTCCTTGCCCCCATCACCATAGGTCGGTGCTACACTCTCTTTCTGCAGGCCCTTGTCTAGACTGGGTTGTCCAATAAGACCCAGGAGGTAGCTGAGCATTAAAATATGTGAAGTAAAAACTGCTAGAGTTGCAAGAAAGAAATAGATGAATTCATTGTTAGAGCTGGAGACTTTAACACCCTTCTATCAGAAATGGAGAGCTTCGGCAGGCAGAAAATCAGTAAGGACATATTTCAACTCAAGAGCGCTTTGAAACAACTGATATAATCGACATCTATCTACTACTTCATCCTACAACAAGGGATCACACATTTCTTTTTAAGCTCCCAGAATACAGTCACCAAGACAGACCACCTTCGGGGCCATAAAACATACCTTAACCAATTTAGCAGAATACAAGTCATACAATGTCTGCTCTCAGACCATAGTGGAATTAAACTAGAAATCAATAGCTCTAAAAAGACAGCTAGAAAATATCCAAATACTTGGAGATTAAACAGTATACTTCTAACTAACACATGGGTCTAAGAAAAAAAAAATGTCTCGAGAAGTTAAAAATATTTTGAATTTAATTAAAAATGAAAATACAACCTACCAAAATTGCAAGATGCAGCAAAAGTGGTGCTTAGAGGGAAACTGATAGCACTGACTGTTCGTATTAGAAAAGAAAAGAGATCTAAAAATTAGTGATATAAGTTCCTACTTTAGGAAAATAGAAAAAGAAGACCAAATTAAATCCAAAGTAAGCAAAAGATAAGAAATAATAAGAATTAGAGCAGAAATCATTGAAATTGAAAACAGGAAATCATAGAGGATATCAGTGAAACCAAAAGGTAGTTGTTTGAACAGATCAATAAAATTGTTAAGCTTTTAGGCAGGCTAACTAAGGGGAGAGAGAGAGAGTGAGAGACAGCAAGAGAGAGAGTAAGAGAGAGTGAGAGAGAGCAAGAGAGAGAGTGAGACAGAGAGAAAAAGAAAGAAACACAAATGATTAATACCAAAAACAAAAGCAGAGACATTACTCTTCATTACTACAAATCCCATGGACATTAAAATGGTAATAAATTAACATTATGAACAGTTTTATGCCCACAAATTTGATAATCTAGATGAAATGGACCAAAACCTTGAAGGACACAATCTCTCAAAATTGACACAAGAAGAAATACATAATCTGACTAGGTCTGTATCTATTAATGAAATTGAATCAATAATTAATAACTTTCCAAAACAGAATCCACCAGACTCAGATGGGTTCACTGGTGAATTCTACCAAACATTTAAGGAAGAAATTATATGAATTCTCTATAATTTCTTCTAGAAAATAGAAACAGAGGGAATATTTCCTAATTCATTCTATGAGACCAGCACTATCCTAAAAGCAAAACCAGACAAAAAACATTACAAGAAATGAAAACTAGAGAGCACTATCTCTTATTAACATAGATGCAAAAATCCTCAACAAAATATGAGTAAGTCAAATCCAACAAAATATAAAAAATATTTATACACCACGACCCAGTAGGATTTATCAGAAATGTGCAAGGCTGGTTCAACATTCAAAAATAGATTAATAGGCTAATGAAGAAAAATCTTATGATCATCTCAAAAGGTATAGAAAAAGCATTTGACAAAATCCAATAACCCCACCTCATAAAAACTTTCGGTGAACTAGGAATAGAGAGGAACATTCTTACCTTGATCAAATATATCGACAAAACCCTACATACTGAATGGTGAGAAAATCAAAGCTTTCCTGCTAAGATCAGGAACAAGGCAAGGATGTTCCCCTGCTAGACACTGCTGCCTTTTAATATTGTACTGAAGTTCTAGCTAATGCAATGATAAGAAAAAGAAATAAAATGTATGCATATTTAGGTTGAATACATAAAGCTACCTTTGTTTGCAGGTGACTTAATTGTCTTTGTAGGAAATCTGAATGAATTGAGAAAAACTCTGAAACTAGCAAGTGATTATAGCAAGGTTTTAAGATTTAAGGTTATATACAAAAGTTAATTGCTTTCCTATGTGCCAGCAACGACGAAGTGAAATTGGAAATTAAGCATGATACCATTTACATTAGCACTCCCCAAAACAAAATACATAAAACAAAATAATGCATGTTTAACAAAATATGTATAAGCTCTATATGAGAAAACTATAACACTCTGATGGAAGAGAACAGATAACTCAAGAAATGGAGAGATAGTCCACATTTATGGATAGGAAGTTTCAATAATGTCAAAGTATCAGTTCTTCCTAACTTGATTTATAGATTCAGTGCAACTTCAATCAAAATCTCAGCTAGTCATTTTGTGGATATTGACAAATTGATTCTTAAGTTTATATGGAGAGGTGAAAGATCTAGAATAGACAATTCAATATCAAAGGATAAGAACTAAGTCCAGAAGACTGACACTATCTGACTTTAAGACCTAGTGTAATGTTACAGTAATCAAGACAGTGTGGAATTGACAAACCAATAGACAAATAGGTCAATGGAACAAAACAGAGAGCCCTGAAATACACCAACATCACTATGGGCCACTGATTTCCGACAAGAGAGCAAAGGTCATACAATGGAACAGAGATAATCTTTCCAACAATAAGGTGTTGGAACAACTGGACATCCACATGGTAAAAAAAAAAAAAAGAGAGAGAAGGAGAAATTACTTAGACACAGATCTTACTGTATTGACAAAAATTAACTCTAAATGGATCAGAGACCTAATGTAATATATAAAACTATAAACTCTTAAAATTCAACAATAAGAAAACAAACAACCATTTCTAAAAATATCCAAAATGCCTGAACAGGCATCCCATCAAACAAGATATACAGCTGTCAGTGACCGTATGGAAAGATGTGGGATAGCATATGTCGTTAGGGAACTACAAATTAAAATAGCAATGCTGTACCATTACACATTTTCTTGAATTGCCAAAATCTACAACACTTGACAACACCACGTGATAGCAAGGTTACAGAGCAAGAGAAACTTGCCTTAATTCCAAGTGGGAATGCAAAATCGTACAGCCACTTTGGAAGACAGTTTTGTCAGTTTCTTATAAAATTAAACATACTTTTACCACACAATCCAGCAGTTGCACTCCTTGATTATTTACCCAAAAGAATTAAAAACTTTTATGTCCAAATACCCGCACATGGATGTTTATTGCTGCTTTCCTCACAAGTGCCAGAAGTTGGAAGCAACCAAGACATCCTTTAGTAGGTGAGCAGAGAAATAACCTGTAGTACATTTAGGTAACACTTTTCAGCACCTCAAAAGAAATGAGCTATCAAGCCATCAAAAGACAAGAAGGAAACCTAAACGCAGATTATTAAGTAAAAGAAACCCATATGAAAAGGCTACATACTGGATGATTTCAACTATCTGACATTCTAAAAGGGCAAAACTATGGAGACAGTAAAAATGATTAGTGGTTGCCAGGGACTGCAGGGGAAGGAAGAATAAGCAGGCAGCACAGAGAGGATTTTTAAGGCAGTAAAGTCATTCTGCACAATATTAAAATGGTGGATACATGTCATTGTATGTTTGTCAAAAGCCATAGAATATAAAACACGAGTGAATCTCGGTGTAAACTATGGGCTTTTAGGTGATTATGACTTGTCAACGTAGGTTCATCAGCTGTAACAAATGTTCCATTCTGGTAGGGATGCTGATGGTCGGGGAGGCTGTGGATGTGGGAAGACAGTGGTTATACAGGAACTGTCTGGACTTTCTGCTCAATACGGCTATGAACCTAAAACGGTCCTAAAAAATAAAGTTTTTAAATAAAAAAACAAATACAAAAGTATATGCAAATGACCTTTAAAGAACTCCAAACATGATAAAAGAAGAACAAATTACAAGTACATTGAGATATTATTTCTTACCTCTCAAATTGCTAGAATTCAAAATCTAAATGCCATGCTTAGTGAGGCTGTGGGACACTCTCAGACACTGCACAATGGAACGCAAAATGCTGCAACTCCCATGGAGGGGGGTCTGGCCAAATGCCAGACAATGACATACACATTTAACCTGTGACCCTGCAAAATCTCCACTGTGAATTTGGTGACACAGCTATAGGAACATGAAATAACATAAGCACATCCCAATGAGAATGGTGAATAGCTTATGTTGCATCCATACAACGAAGGAATAACATTATGTAGTCCTTGAACAAACAACACCAAAAAAGGTCCTTAGGAAACTAATTGACTTATAAGATACATTGTTAAGTTTAGAAAGCAAGATGTAAGAGTACATAGTGTGATTGCTTTATTTTTTGCAAAAAGAAATACATAAAGAAAAATCAGAAACTAATGAAAATGTTTGGGGAACAGTGATACCAATGAAAATATCTTTCAGAACACATTTTTATATGGCTTGTCTTCTGAATCACATAAATGTTTTAAATATTCAAAAATTACATTTCATGAATGGGGATGAAAAAAAATCAAACCCTTTAATTGGCTATAATGAGCAACAAAGGGAATTAACTATACGTCAATTTATTATATAACCACACTGAGAAAACAATACATTTAAGTAATTTTGTGCACAAAACTCTGCACGTACTTAGTGGGATGTAGTCTAAAGATAAGAATGATGCCATGAAATCTCAGGGTTTTTTTTATTATTAATAATATTGGAGTTGTACTGGTATAACATGTAAATATATTGATGTTATTAGAACCAGAGTTTCTACTGCGGAAGCAGAGAGAAATATATGTGGAATGCAGAAGGTAATGAAAAGTCTATGGTGGCAGATTTGAACTGGATGTTTCAGTATGAACACATACAATCCCATGATCCAAATATTTTATAGTGATTTTAAAGGTTTATGGCATTTGCTTCTTTGGTTGTTTGTTTTGAAACTTAGGGATATATCACCCTCAACCTCATACCCCATCCCAGTTCTGTTTACCAAAAGGTCTGGAATCATTTACACTTCAGCAGCCATGAGCACGCCTAGAACCCAGATGATGTTTTCTTTCTTTCTTTCTTTCTTTCTTTCTTTCTTTCTTTCTTTCTTTCTTTCTTTCTTTCTTTCTTTCTTTCTTTTCTTTTCTTTTCTTTTATTTGAGAGAGAGAGAAAGAGCACATAAGCAGGGGAGAGGAACAGAGGGAGAGGGAGAAGCAGACTCCATGCTAAGCAGGGAGCCCGATGCCAGGCTCGATCCCAGGATCCTGGATCATAACCTGAGCCGAAGGCAGACGCTTAACCAATGGAGCCACCCAGGTGCCCCCCACATGATGTTTTCTAAACCTCATTCTCCACTAAAAGAAACCAGATTCTTTGGAGAAATGGCTGATTCTTCTAGGGATAGGGAAAGTACAGAGTAAGACTCAGACACTATGTACCCGAAATTAAGAAAGAATTCAAATCCAAATGAGGTTATATCAACAGGATAAAGATGCTAGGTTGAAGGGCTCCCATTAGACAAGTTATGGACAATTTGGCATTCAAATAATGTTAATACTATTAACAGCACTGCATTAAAAACATAGGGAAAACAACAGCAACAAGAAATCACAAAGAGACAGACAAGAGATAGGGAGAAAAAGGGAAAGAAGAAGGAATAAGATTTTCTATTTAAAGTAATGCCAGATAAATCCAGACTGAATGATAGAATATCACATGTTTCCAATGTAATAAGTGATTCACACAAGGATTATCAAAAGATGATTATACCATTGGGCGAAGTTTATTAGGAAATAAGATATTCATGCAATCTTAAGGTATCGTTATTCAAATTACTTATTATTTATAAAGAGAAAATTATACACCTATCAAAGAGATATCTGACAGTCACTAGTTTAACAAAATGGTCGGACGCCATATTATCACCAGGGGGCAAACTGACATGTTTCTTTTAATGTGATTTTGCTCTTGATGTACAACCCAGCTCTATAATGTTCCCAACAAAAGTCTTCAACCTGAGTCTGATCATAAGGAATACATCAAAATAATCTGGAATGTGTGATATATTCTATGAGATAATTGCCTTGGAGTCTTCAAAACTGTTCTGAAAATCAGAAAAGGTGAGCACAACGTTCTAGATCAGAAAGGAATCGGCACACATTTTCTGTGAAAGGCAGATAGCAAATCTTTCATCCCTTGTGGGTCACGTAGGCTTTGTGTGTAGTATTCTTCCTTGTTTTCTGTTTGTTTTATTTTTGTTTGGTTTTACAACTCTTTAAAAATGTAAAAATCCTTGCTAGATCGAGACACCAAAAACAAACCATGCAGCATTGTCCCATGGGCCATAATTTGATGACTGCCTTTCTAGATTTAAGGGAAAAATGAAAAAATATAACAGCCAAAAGCAATTTGCAAACCTTGGATGAATCGTAGATTGAAAAACAAACCAGCTATAAAAGTCATTTTGGGACTAACAGGGGAAATGTAAATGTGGTTTGTATATTAGAAGATAATTTGGAACTTCTGTTGATTTTTTTTTTTAGGTGTGACAATGGCATTGTGGTTACCCTGGATGATGTCATTTTCAGCAATCCCTACTGAAACATTCTTAAGAGGGTTGTCCCAATAACTGTAACTTGCTTTTAAATCTTATAGGGAAAATAAAGGACACTTGGAGTCAATACCTGTTCTTTTTAAAAATTTTTATTTTATTTAAATTCAATTAATTAACATATAGTGTATTATATAGTGTATTAGTTTCAGAGGTAGTTGCATATAACATCCATTGCTCATCACACCAGTAACCCCATCCCCCTCCCCTCCAGCAACCCTCAGTTTGTTTGCTATGATCAAGAGTCTCTTATGGTTTGTCTCCCTCTCTGGTTTCGTCTTATTTTGTTTTTCCCTCCCTTCCCCTATGATCCTGTTTTGTTTCTTAAATAATAAATGTTCTTAATCGATTGTACATACATCCAATTTACTCAGTCTTTTGCAATAATACTCGGAAAGATAAAGATCATAGAAAGTAGTTGCCAGAGTCTAGGCAGGAATGAATGAAACCAAGCCTCTAGAATGTAATTTAAATGTGATTTATAAGTACTTAGTAATTAATTTATTTAGAGGGGGGCGGCAAGGGGCAGAGGGAGAGGGAGAGAGAGATTCTTAAGCAGGCTCCATGTTGAGGTGGGGCTCATTCTCATGACCCTGAGATCATGACTTGATCCAAAATCAAGAGTTAGACTTTTAACCGACTGAGCCACCCAGGTGCCCAGTATTTTAAGATTTGGGTCATACGTGAACAATCAGAGAGAAGAGAAAAGAATGCATTAACTTACGAGTAAAAAAAAAAGTTTTTAAGAGAAATCATAATCGCAATTTATCATTTGAGTCTCAAGTCAGAATTCTGGGTTTACAAGCGTCCTGAAGACTATTACTCAAACCTCATTTTGCAGATAAGAAAACCACTGTCTAGAGAGTATATGTTCTATGTCTAAATTTATTAAACAGTTAGTGTGAAAGGGCAGGAACTATAATGCCCAATACATGTGTCTTCCCACTATATTGTGGCTGAATATTATTATATATTGAATATTATTATATATATTATTATATATATTATACTATATTGTAGCTCAAAATCACATATTTGCTAAAGCCCTCATTTACCTTAATTTGTAAGATTAGCCTTCCTACCAATTCCTTTGATCACAGCAAACTGTTTAATAGTTCTCTTTCTACTTGTGACTATCACTGTGTTGATAAAGAATGAATAATAAAATGAGCTTTTTACTGGAAATTATTTCAGTAAATTCAGGTTACATGCACAAATAACTGGATAAATGTTCTCTTAAATAACCAGCCCCTTGCCTCTCACATAAACACAACAAAACAAGCTCACTTAGCTTTATGAAGTCAAAGAAAGGGACCCTGGTTTACATCGTAAAGCACAGGAAATATGTCAAGAAAAAGTGTATTTGTAAAAGTCTTCATGTCTTGTAGAGGTTCCGCTGAATCAGGACAATTTTTCCCTCGCTGTCCCAAACAAAATTGAACTTGGTGGCACCTGATGGATGACTAAATATACCACACTCAAAGCTAAAGGGGGTGAGATGTAGGATTGAGAGAGAGGAAGGAATGAGAGACCTTTAAGGCACAGAGAACCCACGGTGGAAAGAGACTCAGCAGAGAGCAAGTGAAGCAGAGGATTTCTCCTCCCTAGGATGGGAGGGAGGATTTTATGGTTGGCTTTGTGAGACAGAGAATGAAGAGCCAGGGGCTTTGAAGATCCCTTTACATTTTGTGGATGTGGATTTGCTCCAGCTTTATATTCAAAATTACTTCTTCATTTGGCAAAAAAAAAAAAAAAAAATGAATTGCAGGCATTTGCGTGTTGATAGTATCCTTAAGTCTCTAAGAGCTGGAATTATTAAAGTTCCAATTAGATTATATTGGAGTTTGACATCCAAGGACACCTCTATTAAAAAGAGGTTGCTGGGTAGTCTATTCTGCAGATGTCTTTGATGTCTTTACCAAAAGATTCCTTTTCAATGTAGAAAGAAAGGAGCAGTGGCTGTCCGTAGCTGCCTTTCGTGTGAGAATGTGCTAGAATATTTTATTGTTGGGTTGGCATTGAAGTCTGCTGTGAAATGATTTTTATGAATGCTATTTCCTGGGAAGCTCACAGTACTGAGAATTGCATGTCATGAGGCCGTGATCCCAGGGAGCAGAAATCAAATAAATAAAGGTCTTGGGGAATTATGGTCTATGGGATATATTTTCTTCCCAAAATGAGTCCATAGTTCACTTTGATGGTGAGTTTAAATGGATCACACGAGAACAGAAAAATACATCTATCTTGAAGTGATAACAAAGTTCCATTTAAGAATTTCCCCCATAAAAATAATATCTGAGGTCTAAAATTCCAACAGAAAAATAAGACAAGAAAAGCGAATAGTTACTACAGTGGAGGACGTGGCTTAATACACTGTTTTACGGCTTTTGATTTAATGACATTCCCAGTTAGGAAATGGGAAATGGCAAAGTAGAGCTCACTACTGAGTTCAGGGTATGTGCTTGAGGCGTCTTTCCTAATAGTCATATTAAAAGGGGTTCTACCTGAGGAGAATTAGGCTAATTGCAAAGAGGAAAAGATTAAAATGGTTTGGTTATTGTTGTAGAGAGAGGGATCGGCTTTATCTGCACACAGGGTGGAGAGACATACTCTGGGTCTGTGCAATCATCTCCATAGCAGAATAGTTTAGGATTCTAAAATGCATCTATTCTCATATCCTTACCCTACAGAAATGATGGGCAAATGTTCAGGAGGTCTCCCTCAAGGAAATTTTGTAATTATCTTCCAGATAATTTTAAGGAGGAGGCATATTTTAGACTGAGATGAGAGAACAATAATTAACAAAAGCTTTTCATATTCAAATGAGACGGAGATATCCTTCAGACATTCATATTCTGACAGACTATTAGGTGGACTCATTCAGTTGTTAATGACAATGAATTGGGCAACCCTTTGTAATATGCACTAGAACTTTAAATGATTGGGGCAATTTGTAGATATGAGCAGAACCCAAGTTAAATCTAAAAGTAATAAATACAGGATTTGTCAAGCTGCCATAAAAGGAAAAGAAAGTTTCTGAGTAAGTTTTTCCCATCAGAGTGCTATGAGAGTCAAAGGATATATTTGATGAGAAAATACTACAACTAATTATGCAAATATTAGGAAAAATTATTCAATGCCAAGCAGGAGTAAATGCTCAATATATGTGCTTTCAATGAATATTAAGCATTTAAAACAATGTGTTTATAATTTGGTATCCTATTATATGGATATTCTACAAATCTGCTGTTAAAAGGAGGCGAATAATAACAAACATAAACATTGCAAGACACAATGTTGAATCTCAGTAATAAAGTAAATAAGGGATATTATGGTAGAGCTCTTAACCAAGGATAATGCTAAAATACACAGGTTGAGAAGATTCCCTATGCCCTTTTTAAGAAATAATCCTTTAGAATACATTCTAAGCTCAGGATGTGGTTTCCTGTCCAGCATGCAAGGCTAGGATTGCGAAGCCCTCCAAGCATTAAAAATAATAAGGACAAGAATAATAGCTACTCTAAGAATAATAATATGAGAACATTATACAAAATGCTTTATCTGCTTTAGCTCCCTTTATTCCCAAAGATCAGTGCGGGAATTTTTTTTTTTTTCCCCTTTAAAAAGAAGGAAAAGTCACTCATCCAAGTTCATGAAGACGATAGCCAACAGAGCTAACTCTGAGCCCACTCAGTAACTTAATTGTCATTCCAGCATTGCAGTTCAAACTGGAGAAGACACAGGCCCCTCTTTTCTGTGTGGGTGTAAGGTCATTACCAAATTCATTACCAAATGTAGGCAGCTCCCGTTTTTTTTTTTTTTTTTTTTGCTGGGACTACAAATCTTTAGGGTCCCTTTACATTGTGCTGACTGTGAGAGCAGGGGCTCCGAGTTTAGCGGATGTGGTTTTCACATTCTCCCCAGCGGGTAAATTCAGGAGGTAGGTAGAAGAGAAAGCAAATTTCGATCTATGCATGAGACAGATAAGGAGGTGCCTCGGTCAATCTGCCAACATGGACTCCCGGAAGGACTTTTAAGGTGGCTGAAATGACTGGCTCCCTCTTCTATGTCCCCCTTGCTGAACTGTGCTCATTTGGAGAATATAAATGTAAAGAAAAAAGTTCTTCCCCTGATTCATATACAAAGATGAATAGGACTGAGGCTCAAAAATGTTCTCATTTGACTGTTGTTGGATATTTTCATAATCTACCCAGAATTATTTTTAAAAGTCTTTAGAATCAAAGACCACACAAAAATATTCAAGGGAGTTCCAAGTAGTTATAAGTAGTAATCTTCCTGCCTACACAATTACCAGCTGAGCAAAATTATGTTACAGAATTTGGAGACTGAAGCTGCCCTTTACTAGAGTCATTCTCAAAGAGACCCGTCAAGTGGCTATACCATGGGTAATACAGACACCCAAATTCTCATCTAGAATTTTTATTGTGAATTGAAATTCATACAGAATTTGTAGTATCTTTCTTTTTTTTTTAATTAGGGTACTCCAAAAGTCAAACAGGAAATAGCAAGAAAGCACGATTAAAAAAAAAAAAAACACACCAATGGAAATACCAACATAAATGTTCTATGTGATCTCTGCTGTAGATATTTTAAAGGACAACTCAAGACACCATAACGCAAATCTCAAAACTTACTTCACCCTCAGGTGCCTTCTGATCTTTCAACTCACCTACCAACTTGCAAATACTGAGTTGGTGAAAGACAAAAGGCACCCAATGATCAATGAGATGAATCTTTTGCCTCATCTCTAGTATTGAGATACTTTGCAAGAAACAAAACAACAATAAAACAAGAACAGTACTGGCAATTTCCCATTCTAAAAGATTCTCAAATTCATGTTTTCTCCATTCTCAAAGCCCCTGGCTGTTTAATTCAGGCTCAAAACACCATTGCCTTGGACTTTACAGTAGTCTCTTCTTTCCCCTACTGTTTGCATATATAGAATTCATCTTCTAAATGGCTACTACAATTTTTTTATCTAAAATCACAAATCTAATCATCACAGTTCCTAGTTAGAACACTCCCCACGACCAAGAAGATAAAGTCTGAACTTCATTAAGTTATTTAGGACTCTTTGTAATCTGTCCTCAGTCTATAGTCCTCATTCTCTGTGATGCTTCTGAACCCCTTCCTCCACACCCACTCCTTAGACACTTAGACCCCTTCCTCCACACCCACTCCTTAGCCGGGTTGTACCTGTTCTTCAAATCAGTGACTCTGAAACTCATCATCTGGAAGGCATGCTAAAACAGAGATGGTTGGGTCTCAATCCCAGAGTATTGGACTCAGGAGTTCTGAATTGGGCCCTGAGTTTGCATTTCTCACCAATTCCCAAATGATGTTGCTGCTGTTGATCTGGGTACCACACTCTGATAATCATCGTCTAAAGTGAGTCAGATTTAAGTGAAACCCTTTGACTCAGCTCAAAAATCACTTTTGTTTCCTTTTCTTGGTGGGGCCTCCCTTGACCGCTCCCTAAGTTTATGTACAACTTCTTCTAGATTTGTAAGTATTATTTATGATACACAAACTGTAGTTAGTTAATCAGACTGTCTTCTTCCTTTGACTATAAGCTCTTTAAGGGCAGAGAGTATGCTATAGTCATTTTTATATTCCTAGACTTGGCACATTGGAGAGGAATTCAATCTCCTTTGCTGAATGAATGAATGAATGAATGTGTTATATTTGCATTCCGGACTGGGCTATTTTCCAGATACAGAATTGGCCATCCTGCCTGTTAACTTTAAAAGCTACTGGTATATGTATTTCAGTGACCTTTTGATAACATTTCACAGCTCTTAACAATTCACCAAAGGGAATTTTAGAGCAACACTTGTCTTACATTCTAATGAACAAAAGAAACATACATGACAGGTAGTCAGAAATCAATCTGACGAAATTCAGTACAACATGAAACAAAAGACTTTAAAATTATCCTGGAAGGTTTATGGGCCCCTGCCTCACATCATCTCTTTGTTGAAGGTGTGGCTACCCGACGAAAACATAATGAGAATACTATGTCAGTTAACTGAAAAACATAAGGTGAAGGAATACACAGTCAAAATAGTGCCTTGGCAATGTGTTGAGTGAACCAGTAGATGATTTGTTTCACCTTCAACTGGTTGTTCTTTAATTGTGAACAGAGTCTAAAGGGCATATATGGATTTATATAGTTGATAGAGATAAGGGAAGGATTCTTAGAGAAGGGTGAACTCTTGTTTTTTTGGGGGTTTTTTTTTTTTTCTTGAGAGAGAGAAAGAGAGAGAGAGTTCATGTGCACTGTTGGGGTGCGGAGCTCGATCTCAGAGATCATGACCTGAGTCAAAATCAAGAGTTGGATGCTTAACCAGCTGAGCCACTCAGGCGCCCCTCTTTTCTTGCTTTTAACTCATAATCAAGTCAGTGAGTAGGCCAACTAACAGGTTGAGCCTGAATCTATACTTCTACTGGACTGATACCTGGCCCTTGGAACTCTTGCTCAGAGGACCGGAAGAACATATCTCAACACAAAATACAAGGTAAGAACAGTTTTCTCACCCAGAGGTGAGCAAGGAGAACACAACCCTGGGATGCTGACTACTGTGGGGAGAGTGGGTGAAGTGGGATGGGCAATGGTGCTGGTCAAGAGAACTGCCCCAGATTGGGAAGGAGCTTGAATGTCATGCCACGGAGCCTGGAGTTGATTCTGCTGGCCTTTCAGAGCCATTGACCTAATTCCAGATTGGGAATTAGAGAACCTAGAAGGAAAGAGACTAATTATCAAAAGACTGGGTCCTGAGCCACTGCAAGATGAGGAAGAATATTTCAGAGAAAGAATTCATAGAACTTAGTGACTATATTAATCAGGGTTCTCCAGAGAAACAGAACCAATAGAGTGGGGAGAGGTCAGTTTTTGTTCTCGTAAGGCATTTAACTAAATGGATGAGACCCACTCACATTATGGAGGACAGTGTGCCTCACTCAAAAGTTTACCAATTTAAATGTCAGCGTCATGCAAAAAAAAAAAAAAAATCTTCAACAGAAACATCCAGAATAATGTTAGATCCAATCTAGACACTGTAGCCCAGCCAAGCGCATACATAAAATTAACAATCACAGTGACCAATGGGATGGAGAACTGAGGCTGAAGAAGATAAAGGATAGATGGATGGGTGGTGTTCAGCTTGCATATTTGAGTAAATGGTGAAACTTTTAACTAAGATAAGAGTCTTGAGATGAGGGGCAAATTTTGGCGAGGGGAAATTTTTTGTTACCCAAAGAACATTTATTGGTCATCAAACTTGCATCAAGTACTAAGCCAAAGACCTCTTCTTTTTGTAGTATGTGTGGGAGGGAATAAATATATAGAAAATATCATATTAAGAGGAAATCCTTAGATAGGGATTTAACATGTGCTTTAAAGGCAGAGACACATTAAGTTCTGTAACTTGGACCAGCTGCTTAACATCTAAGGCTCAGTTTGCTCCTGTCTAACTCTCTGAGAATTAGAGATTGTATAGACATATGATCATTATAATAATAGATATATATAATAATTATAACAAAATATGACTATATATAGGATATATATGAAATCTCTAATTCTCAGAAAACCTTGCATACAATTGTCGTAACTAATGCCCAAAGCTAAACAAATATGAGATCGATTTTCCCTAGTGCCGAGACAGTCTCAGGGGACACAGTTGCTGGGAGGGTACTAAGTGACTGTCTTCTGTTACAGTATGCTAAATGGCTCCATGGTGGCTTGAAGCAGATAATGAAGCTCCCAAGGGAACTGTGTTAGAACCAGGGAATAACTTAGGTTCTGGTCTCAATAGGGTCTGTTATTTACTTGGGTAAACGATGTTTAAAGGATCTAGTAGTGCATCTATAATATTATGTTAAAGTTCATAAAGGCCATAAAAGTTTAAAATCTAGAAAACCAATTCAAGCCCCTCTAAAATAACTTAACTGGAGCCGCTAGGATTACATGTTAATAAGCGTTCGTACATACAAACTCACTTAACCAGTATGGAAGCAGATTGTGCCGGATGATGTTATCCTTCAGTATAGTTCGACTATTCCTTAATAAATGGATAATGCAGAGTGAATGCACTGTAGATGTTTCAAAATCAAAGGTGATGCTTTAAAAAAGGGTCAGAAAGCTATGGCCCGTGCCCAGCTCCATTTCACTGCTTGTATTTGTACATAAAGTTTGACTGAAACACAGCCGCGATCATTTGTTTAGTTTTGTCTATGGCCGCCTTCACTCGACAACGGCAGAGTTGTGCAATTGAGACAGATTCCATATGGCCTGCACAGCCTAAAATATTTACTCTTGGGTGCTTGAGAGGAAAAGTTTCCTGACCCTCCTCTAAGAGGATTTTGGAAACATGGCTTTACCTCAGAGTTTGAAAAAGCTCAAATGCTATGAAGTCCAGGCACAAAGAGCAACTATAAATGCTTCACACAGATTAGATGTAAAGGTAGCTTGCCGGGTAGGTGAGGCTAGGGGAAATCTGAGAGTATGATCAGCCTCAGAAGACTGTAGCAGAGAATCCACTCCTGCCTGTCTTTGCCAAAGCGAAATGCAAGCCCCTGTGTACCACTTCTTTCGAATTTGGAAAGGAAGACAAGTTTCCATTCTTTTAGTTGACTTCCCAGTTTCAGAGTCATTTTCAGGATAAGCCGAAGAGGCCTGGCCACCATTTGCCCCTTCCAGCTTAGAAGCTAAGGGAAAGAGCATTGTAAAACAATCAGTAAGAAGTGGAATGAAGAAAGCACACAGCCGATTCTGATTTTAGAGATGGTTCTGCCCCGCCTCATGCAAAGGCCTCAGTGGACAGATTGAATGTGTGTACATCCGAAGGATGACAGAAGCGTGGAAGGAGAAGAGCACCAGGCACATCCATCAACTTCAATATAAAGCCCAGAGTTCCAAGGAGATGATGTCTGAAGAGAGGGAGGACACAGACATGGCGGTATCTGCAGAAGGCTGAGCAACCGAAAGAAGTGTAAAAAAAAAAAAGCACTTACCTGAGCTGCCAAATCACAGCAGATGGTGTGATCTGAAGGGAGATAAACATTAAGGCTGGGAAAGCAAGCAATTCATCCTGTCAGCTTTCAAGGACTGGTGCAGCTGAAAGATCAGCCCAAGAACTGGATAGAAACTGCACAACGGCGATGTTTGACAACAATCAAACCTGTCTACCAGACAGGTGATGGAGGGTAACCTGCTGAGGAGAGAGGAACCCCTTTAACAATGGTGAAGACTCCCACAACTGTTTGGAGTTTAAGAGCAGGATTGAACCAGATGTGAGAAATTGGAAGCAAATAGGGCATGCTCTGCGGCAAACACAAATTGGTAGACAAATGAAGTGATCACTCTCTTCCGATATGCCCAGAGAAGTGAGACAGCCTTGGGCTGGGAGAGAATGTGAAGATTCCGGGTTGTTTTTCCTGGTTCCTGGCTCCCAAAATGACGCCGAGGATCTTGAGGAAGTCACCGCCTGAAGCCCCGACCAAGTTGACAGAGTTGGGGTGTCCGGTTCTGCAGTATGACTTTGGGAGGCTGCCTCCATTCTCATATGATTTTCCCACTCAGTTATTTATGTATTCATTGATTCCCTCTTGCATTTGTTTCATAAATATTTACGTGGGCAAATAGCTGGTCATGTACTGGACACTGTCCTTGGTGCTGGAGCTAGAACTGTGAACAAGACAAAGTCTTTTCCCTCCCGGAGCTTATATTCTATTGCGGGAAACATCACTTAATAGCTATGTGGCTGGTTCTTCATTTTTCTCTTTTATAAAAAGGATCAATCATACGTGCTTTTACCTATAGCATGGTGTAAGAAGTATTAGGAAATTTCTATAAGGCAGAGTAAAAAGTCTGTCAGAATCTCTATAATTAACATTCTTTTATCTATTTCCCAAGCTCTGTTGGTGTCATCTTGCTAAAAAGCAGATGTGATAATGCCATTCCCTACTTTGATGTCTTCTTCTTATCTGGAACATGGGTCCGCCAACTTTTTCTGCGTAGGTTTAGCTAGTAAATATGTCAGGCTTTGTGGGCCATATAGTCTCTCTCGCAACTCTTTAACACTGCTATTGCAGTATAAAAGTATCCACAGGACCATATATAAATGGATGAGTGGCCATGTTCCAATAAAACTTTATTTACATAAACAAGTGGTGGCCTGAGCCGGTGGGTTGAAGTTTGCCAACTCCTGATCTAGTTTAGAGCAGAAGGCCCAGACTCTTAGTGTAACATACAGTCTTTAATTGTAATTCCATCTCATCATCTTCCATTTCTCCTGTAAAAATAAACAATTTGCTATTTCTTAAACCATCACATAATTTCCCATCTATCTTTTAAAAATCGATAACATGCTTATTATAAGTTACTCAAATAATGCAGTTGCCTAAAAATTGAATCAGAGCTTACTATTCATACAATTGAATAACCCTAATTTTCCACTCATAAATATGTCATTTAATACATAGATTTTATCCTACTCTTTTTAATGGTTGCTTATTACCTTATTGTACAGGTGAACCACAATTTATCTAAACAGTCACTCAGCCCTTCATGCTTCCTCACCTTGTGCACGTTGCTTCCTCTGTCTTAAAAGACTTTCTTTGCCTATTGGGCAGTCTTCTTCTTAAGCTCAAGAACCAGCTTAAATATAACTTTCTCCATAAAATCTGCCCCTCATTTCCTAGGCAAAATTCACTCTGTTCTCATTTACATGTGTAACTCCACTACAGCACTTCAAGGGTCTAAGGAGAAGTGTGCTAGGTATTAATAGATGAAATACAATGAGTATTTATTAGATGCCAGACATTTTTTAAAGCACTTGATCTGTATTGACTACCCAAAGGACCTGGTTTTTTGATGGCATTATCAAACTGCTGATTATGATGCCTTCTACTCAAAATTTTACGTAAGGTGAGTTGACTTATTCTCTTACCTGAAAGCAAAAGAATTCCACCTTACAAAGTACTCAGGAATCCCTACCACTGTGCACTGACCCTGGTAGGTGCGATATAAAAGCCACCTTCTCTTTCCTTTTAAGCAGTCAGTTCCCTGACTTTGGTCATCAGACCTTAATCACATAGGTATCACCAGGGGCCAGGATAATAATTTCCTCATGGTGCAATCTCAATAAATATCTGCCTAGAGAGTTAATGACTCGGCTATAGAGGGGAGAAAATTTACTGAATGGAATGGAGCTGGACAACTTAACACGTTTCCTGAGCCCAGTTTCTTCATCTTCAAGGCGTTTACTATTTTAAGCGCCTTGTTGATGTAAAAGATCAGGGGTAAAGAACATGGTGGTATTACAAACTTGAGTGCTAGTAATTCAAGTTCTAGTATACATAGGCTGCGGTTTTTCAGAACTCAAGTGCTTAGCAGAGAGCCTTAATTTAAAGCATAATCATATTATACGTTATATGAAATTGAAAAGGGACAGTGATTTTCTTTTTATTTTAGATTTTTAAAGAAGACTCTTGCACTAGGATCTAGACAAGATAGTCATAGGTGCACACCTGGTTTCCTGGCAGCTCCTCAATGCCTATTAGCATCCTTCTTTGGGAACGCCGTAATTTAGATGAACACAGGTGGTGTCTGTGTGTGTCCACCACCAAAGCAGCAAAGTTGAACCGAGTATTTCACAGTGGCACACATCTCCATGACAGGGAGAGTGCAGACTGGGCACTGATTCTTGATTTACTGGCAATTTTAAGAATGGATCTCAGGACAGGCAGTGAATTAAGAGCAAACCTGCACTGGTCATGTATTTTATAGCCTCCCGTGAGTGACGGGCTGGCCAATAATAACAACAATTATTCATAGAGCCAGGCACTGGGCCAAGTGTGTTGCAAGTATTTTCTCATTTAATCCCCATGATGACACTAGGATATCAGTATTTTTAACCCCATTTTACAGATGAGTAAATTGAGACCTAGGTTAGATCCACTAATGTGCTTACGGTCCTGAAGATAGTGACAGCAGGTGTATTTGAGTCTCTCTGCTTCCAGGCCCATGTTCTGTTTCACTAAAGCATTGATGGCATGGTCATTCAAACAGAGAAGTCAATTCTAACTTCCTGTTTTCTTAGTAGAATCTGGATGCAGTCTCATCTCATAAATCATCATTTAAGAAGGGAACTAGAGGGTCCAAGTTGTTGTTCTTCAGCTCTGGAGCCTGAAGTGTTTGACTAGTAGAGGTGGTGGGCATTATGAGCTATTTCTAAGAGCATGTAACCCTTCTCTCTTCAAGAGCCTAAGGATGTGGAAGATTATTACCTCATGGAGAAATTTCAGGAATAGGAAGAAAAAGAAAGGCAGGAAAATGAGGGCTGGTGAGATTTATATTCATTTTTCTCAATGGGAAGGCAACTCACATACTGACTCTGTTATGGACCTGGTTCTCCCTTTATATGGCTTGAGGTCAAATGAATGACCTACTATCTACATGTGGCTCCAGAGCCAGGCAGATGTTCCCAGACCTGCACAATCTCAAGAGCAGAGCAGAGCAACTTAGGTGGCTACAGATGTTTACTGGTTGCCACCCAGGAGATCCACCCCTATGGGTAGTAAGCACTAGAAAGCATGACCTACACTGTCAGCAGCCTCTGTTAGTATAAGGCTGCCAGGAGACAAATCTCTGTTAGTCACTGACACATCTGCCCATCGTGTGAGCAGAAACACTGTCTTTTCAAGGATGTTTGTATGGTAAACAGCCTTGGAAGACAGAAAGAATATCTTTCTATCGAGCAGAGGTCTGGTTTGTCTATTGTTCAGTATAAGAACGATAAGGTGCCCTACTGGGAGAAGGCTCAGGCAGGTTTCTTTGCAGCCCATTATAAAAGATGCAGGTTCCTCAGCTGTGAGGCAAACCCACAGTGTACTCAGCATTGACCTGAGTCACACTGCATTACCACGTGGGACAGGGTGGGGGCAAGGGAGACTGATGGGGAACAGGAAGCTCATGCTGTTTGCTATACTGTGAGTAGTAAAGTCCTCTGTCTCTGTCCCAGGGGCCTTGTGTCTTCTGTCAGAGTAACTTGTTTGCTTGCAAGCAGGGTAAAATCTCTGACCCTTCAGTCTTGACATTAGCCTTCTGATCGACAACTCTATGGAGCCCAAGATGGTCCTACTGCTGTACCTAGAGAACCACAGCTCAGACAAATGCCTCAACCTTTATTATATCTTTAAAAGTGTTTTTTTCTTTATAGTATATAGTAGCTATATGGCTGTATATATACCATATAGTGACCTGAGTGTCGCCCAGGTTCTACCATTTCAAAATAAAGCATGCCCAGTAGGTGAATTTTCTGTTTCTCATGGGTCCTGAGGTACTTGCTCCCACACAGAAATCCTTACAAACAGACACGAACAAGAAAGAGGTCCTTGGGGAGAACACAGTCTAGCCCTTTTGCCTCCCAAGTCCTTAAATCCAGAGAGTATCAAGAAGTTTTGGTGACTATGCATCTGTCCTTAAAGAAAATGGAAATGAGGCTGAGCTAGTGAATGAGATGATGACCTACTTGTTTTTGGTTGTGAACCTCTCCACACCCAAGCATTCAATCCACTCTTAACTCGTTGTGAGAGTCTGCCTAGAGCCTGTCTTCGAGGACATGTAGTACCTAAGCCTCTCTGCTCTCTGCTCTCGGCAACCACCCTCTGCGACTGCCTCACTGGTTCTCCACGATGGTGACAGTGAAGAGGGCGTAGGATTTCGGCTTGCTTAATTTCAGGTTGCTCTGAAACCAGCCCACTTTCAGCTCAAGAACTTCTTAACGTAAACCTGTGCTTTCAGAGGAATTATCCCCAAAACACCATCCTGCGTCTCTCTCTTCATTCATGATACGTTTATAGGAGGTAATAGATATTTGTCCTATAACATGACAACAGTGATCTTCAGTTTTCAATAAATATGATCTATCCCCTCTATTCTTGAACTCTTGAACCCAAAAGGGTGACTTTACAAGGGTGATTGTTTAAAAGACTCTGTTTCTCTTCTAATATTATGGCTTGCTTGACCTAATTGAAACATCTGTATAGTGATACAAAATTTCATCTTAAAACATTTTAATAACTTTATACTCCATCCGTATCTCCCAGGGAAAATATTTGTTTTTTAAGTAGTGATGGTAGGAGTACTTAGACCACGGCAACTTTTTTTTTTTTTTAAAGATTTTACTTACTTATTTTTGAGAGAGAGAGCGAGCCCACACATGAGCAGGGGGAGGGGCAGAGGGAGAGGGAGAAGCAGGCTCCCCGCTGAGCAGGGCGCCCGACATGGGGCTCGATCCCAGGACCCCGGGACCATGACCTGAGCCGAAGGCAGACGCTTAACCGACTGAGCCACCCGGGCGCCCCACCACAACAACTTTTATTAAAACTCTGACTCCTTCCCCTTAACACCTGACGCTCCTTGTAGCCTCTCACTCTCCTATCCATGTGCCAAGTTATACACACCCCCTTGGGTGTTTGACCCTCACTGGCTGGACCACATGACACCTCCCATTTCATCACATCCCCAGGACAACGGTCCCCACATCCTGCCAGTCATATAGCACCTCAAACAGCCTCTGGGAGACGACAGAGCTATTTCTTATGCTGGTCCGGTTTTCTCTTGAGAATGGACTTTTGGCGCAGGTGTGCTTGCACTCTTTCGAGATGCTTTGCTGACTTTTCCCAAGTGCTTGGTTTCAATAAGAGAAGGAAGGAGACCTTGACCTCTTTACATGTGATTATTTTTTTATTCTGTCACACCAGCCTTGTATTCAGCTCTGCTAACTATCCAACAGCTTGTAGCTGATGATGTTATCACCTGATGGTTAAGGGCAACTGTTCCCATGTTTTGATTCTATATTTGGGTTTGGTCCCTGGCTCCATTGGATAGAATTTCTTCTTAACAGCTCATATTCCCATGGAGTTTATACAAGCTTTCTCAGCTGGTTCGGCAGGACAGTTAATTTGCACAGTCACCTCAGCTGTGCTGATGCTGGTTGTTGAGACCAGGGTAAAACCAGGAATGTTTTGGAAGGTTAGGCTGTGTGAACTGATGCCAAAAGAGCCCTGCTGCCTTTTCCTCTTCTTTTCAAAATATGTTTAATTGTAGCTCTTCTTCCAAAGTACAGATAACACTAGTGATTAAAAAACAACAACAACAAATACCTCCTCCCCAAAACCCAAAACTGGTATTAGAGCAAGCCCGATAGGAGAAAGTCGCTGGCCATTAAACAAATCTTATTTCCAAAGAGACAATATAGAGTTGTACGGGTTTGAAAACACAAAACGATGTTATTTTTATCTTGCAATCCAGTTCCACATATGGCCGTCCCGCTGAGCGGTGTGACCAGGCAAAGTTGAGGGACTTGTTACAGTGAGTTTATTAGCTGCAATGGGACCTTGTTCCAGTTAATTTGTGCCAGGAGGCTGTTATATGCAAATCCCACTAACACGGTACCGAGTTGGTTACAAAGGAAATATGAGGCCAGAATGGAGCGCTGTCTCCATATTCTTCTACAAATATCTCAATGGTATCATGTCACCCTATTTTTTTTTTTTTTGGAGACTTCTTAAAAATTACTTGCCATGTCCTCATATTGAAAAAGAAATATTTGAGGTCAATTAAGGTCATACTATTTTACATCCTGAGTCATTTCATGCAAGGTGTCACTTTGAGAAATCTCAGAATTATAACTCCTCCTTAGCCAAGAAGAAGGTGGTTCCCTAACAGAGTCTGGGAGGCTTTGCACTATTTGGCTTCAGTTGATTGGACAAGAGTTTGGTACCTCTCCTAAGGGCACGTGGCATGAGTGCTTTGGCATGGCACAAGAACAATGCTCAATAGGAGTCCTTTTTGGGGAATGACAACTGGCTAGGTTAGGCATATGTTCTTTCAACACCAAGTTTTTGGACCTTTTTTTTTTTTTTTTTTTTCCAATCCCAAAAGAAAGACATTCAATCAGCTGCATCGGGGACTGAAGAAGAAGACCAGGCAGAGGGCTACATCTAATTCAGTGGTCATTCTACAGTAAGACTTACATTTCCCTAGGACTTCCGGTCCCAGTTGGGAGTTTACGATCCTATTTACTTGTTTCTGTCAGATGTTTCTGGCACAATCGAAATGTTGCTAAGACGCTCTCCTAGACTGTAACTGTTGTTGGCATCAACATCTTTCCAGTCTGGCACATGAAAGTGCAAGCAGCCCCACTCAAGTTTGACATTCCACGGTCTGGCTGTCCTGGTGACATATAGATACCACCCATATCTTTGAGGGTGATATGGGTTCATTTATTTGGGGGGAAATGTTACATCCATTGTCATTTCTCTGTATGCTAAAAAAAAAAAAAATGAAAACAGTGTCCTGAGCTGAGATAGCTTTAATGATTTATGATTTAAAGACGCCAACTCAGAAGATATTTACATGTGCATGTGGGGTAAAGGAGGCATAAAAGAGAGCCAAGAAATATGTGTGTGTATGGGGTCAATTTACATTTTCCAGACCAAACAGAAATTTCGCAGAGCCGCTGAGCTTTTGAAAACTGTGAAGATATTTTAAATAGTCCCTCATGTTCTGCAACAATTTTACGTATCTCGACCCGTCAGTCAACTGCAGCTGAATGCACAGAATATTCAATTTTTGTTATAACTTTTCCCCCAAAGAATGGCATACATTCTTACCTCATTGGTAGTTTAATGCCCGATAAATTATTTAAAATCAGAAACTAAACAACATGTGGATATGGTTTGACAAGCCGACTCCTGTTCTGCTTTTTTTAAAAATTGTTCAGCAAACATCATTTGAATGTCTCCTGTGTTCTAGACTTTGCTTGATTGCCTTGTCAAGTCAAACTCCACTAGAAGAAAAGTCCGGGTATCTCTGCACAGATAGAGTACCTTATTTGTCTGCATGGGAGGTGTTAATCCTCTGGTGGAGAAGGAATTTTTCCAAGTTTTTGCCCCTGAATACCTCCGTTATTAGCACGGTAGCAGGTCCAGCGGAAAATGATTCAGATACCCTCTGACCTCACAGATCTTTTATTCTGTTTTTCTTTTAACAATAATGATATTGTAACATTGATATTGGTGATTCAGAGCTTGCCAAAAAGGGTCTTATTAACGAAGCAGATAAGGGAAATAATGCCACACGGAGCACGCTAGAATTCTTTGATAAAAGTCTCCCTTTGTTTGGCAAAAGGCGCTAAGGAAACTGTTTCTGTTTCCTGATACCTACATATCATTGTGAGCCAGGGGTTTTAAGATCTTTTGCCTTCAAAACAAAGAGCTGAAGTCAATCGCTCAAAGATGACAAGCCCATGACCACGTCGAAGTCCCATTTTCTATGTCTCCTTAAAGACAAACTTTGGCGAACTTCATATTGAAATCTACCTTTGAACAAAATCTCAACTGACATGTTTTTGCACATTTTTGGATTGATTTAAATTAAATTTAGGAAATAGCTATAAATATTTGCATGAAAAATGGAAGTGAGCTGTGCAAAATACAAATTTTCATAAAGCTTGTTTTTCTATTTTGACTCAGGGAAGGAAAGGCAGTACTAATGCCCAATTTTGTAGCTAGGCTCATGGGCATTTTCAAAGAGGATCCCTATATTTAAAAAATCTGATTTCAGGGGCGCCTGGGTGGCTCAGTCAGTTAAGTGTCTGCCCTGGGCTCAGGTCATGATCCCAGAGTCCTGGGATCGAGCCCGCTGTCGGCTGTCGGACTCCCTGCTCAGCCGGGAGCCTGGCTTCTCTCTCTCTCCCTCTGCCCCTCCCCCCTGCTCCTGCGCGCGCGCGCTCTCTCTCTCTCTCTTAAATAATAAATAAAATCTTTAAAAATAAAAATAAAAAAATAAAAAATCTGATTACAAAAAACAAAACAAAAAGTCAGATTCTCAAAGGCGTCTACGTCCCAAAGAAAGGTTAAGTATCACTGCGTTAAATCGTGGACTTTTGGGAAGTTTTTGGTTAAACAGAAATACATGGTCTCATATAGCTTTCCATGAGAAGTGGCTGTTCACAAACATGGACTGAATGAAACCACTGCCTAGGAGTAATTACTTAGTGCTTTGCACCTAGAGGATGCATTTCTTCTCATGGACCCAATCTGTTCCAGAACGTGACAGGTTATTTGGCCTGAGGGCAAAGTGGCAGACCTGGATAAAGGCTAAAATAAGGGGAGAGGACTCACCAGTTCATTAAAACCGGTAAATACAACTCACTCCATTGTGAATATGGTAGATACGCGTCTCCTGTGCTGCAAAAATCTTGCTTCAAATTATTGTGTTTATATATTTAGTGAGATGAGGCATAAAATGCAAGGACACGCAAAACTGCCCGCTATGTAAGGATGCAGGAAATACTGCTGAGGTTGAGGAGGATGGGCATGGAGATCCTGTTATTGGCTTAGGTCTTCCTCACTCTCTCCTCCCTCTGCTGCCCGTCTCTCTTTAATCTTAAAGGCTGTCTCTCTCTCTCTTGTCCTGTGTCCACTGCCTCCCCGCAAGCTGACTCTCTTTTTCTCCCACCCCCTTGGCTGAGCACTCCCCCCCCAACCCCGTTTTCACGTGTTAGCACTCAGCCTCAGATTCTAGGAAAGCTATAGCTCTGTAAATGGCCTGAGGGAGGGACAGGCTCACATTTCATTTGCCTGGAAATTTAGAATTACAAATTAATCTACAGGAAACAATTGCTTGAGCAATTTAAAACTGATGTGGGCAACAGTCCACAATCCCCTTACAGTGGACGCCGAGGCGGGGTGACGGAGGGGGCTGGTGCACCGCTATTGTGTTCCTTCATGCCTGCCCGGCCTCACTGACAACATTTTAGCTTCCTAAAAGGGTTAAGGAGGTAACTGAAAATGTTTTTAGCATTATGCTTCTAATACAGCTATATTCATTTTTGACTTGATGAAATTATCAGCTATTTAACAGCCTTTTACGTTGTTTTGACTGCAACATTTTCATTTACACCTTAATGCAAAAAATGCTAACTATAGAATTCCTGTTTGCTAGTGGGGGGTTGGGTGGTAAAAAAGCTGAGACAATGTGATACATACAAGATGTGCTCTCACAAGACAGGTGCTACTTTTGACTCTTTGGAAATTACTAGAGCATTTAAATTAATTTCTCTCTCTCTCTCTCTCACTTAACATCTGCTGAAAATATTTGCTCCTGTGAAAAGACCTTGGATCCCGTGCTTTTTACAGTGAAAGTAACAAGCATCTTTACACACTTCGGTTTATTCAGTTTTATTCTATAAATGGTATGTCAGCAACATTTCAAGAAGGGATATAAAGTATTGATTTTATATCAAAAATAGTTTTCAGCGTTTTGAGAACTTTTGCAATTAGGAGTCACGGGTTTCTCTATTAGTTTCTAAGGGCCCAAGTGGAGGATAGGGTCAGCCCTAGGCACGGCTAATTTTAACTTGTATATAGTGAGACTTCCTTACGCAGCCTACATTCTCGGTAAGTTTTTTACCTTACTAGTAGAAGCATATTCTTACTGTTACTACTCTTAGTGATGGTTAGCCTTCACCAATATCGCTTTCATTCCAACTCAAATCAAAGACAATCACGGAGAGTCTGAACAAAGTGGGAGTACTTAAGACGGAGAGTTTTTTTTTTACGAGAGAAGAATTGGGGAGGCTTTCTGGCATCGCCCCGGGATTGAAGGAAAGGGTGGGATGTGTGTGGGTGGGCATGAGGGAAGAACATTCTGATCACAGCTAGAGTGAAGCGATGGTGAAGGGCAGTGTGCGTGGAGGATGCTGTGCACATGCGCGGGGAACGCTGCGCGGAACCTGAGATGCATGGTTGGGAGAGACGTATGGGAGTGGCGTGGGGCGGGGAGGTTACATGGCTGGGCAGGGCCCGGGAGGTGGGTGGAGGCAGACCGTGGAAGGCCCGGCTCGAGCTAGGAAGTGTGAAACATTTGGCTAGCTGGTGGAAAGTCACTGAGGACACCAGAATACAGAGTGTTGTTGGCATACTGTGGACTCACGTCTCCGACCCCAGAAACAGGAAAAACGGGAGGGGGGATTAGAAGACAGGCAAGTGTGATTCAGCACCGATTCCCTCACTTCTATGTGAAGACCAAAGAATACCTTAAAAAGGGGGAAGCAGAATGTCTCGTGGCACGTATTTTAAAAGCTCTAATCCTTTGGTCTTCCATTTCCTTTTCATGTCATAATCACACGAGTATCCCTGTGTCTTTTCCCCGTCTTTCTCTTCCCTTCTCTGGTGGCCACGCCCCTCTCCTCTCTACTTAGCCTCAAGGGGTGGGGGGGCATTCTAAGCACCAAGCTTTATGGACCCCAGGGCCAACTTTCTTACACCCAAAGACTCTTTCAAGTGACTGGATGTGAGACAATACAACTCAGCCCAAGTTCGTCATCAGCAAACAATTTATTATTGTTATTACTATTGTTATTATTTTGCTTAGTTCTGTAGCTCTATGATTCTAATCTCATCTGCCTGGAAATTCTGTCTCTCAGCTTAAAGAGCACTGATCTCAACAGATGGCACACTGACCCTTTCAAGTAATCTATATTATTACATGCCTCTGATAGGAAATTAATAGCTCTAATCTTACTTTCTAATGGAACTGGCAACTTAAAGGATTCATTAGTTAACTAGCCCCTTTAATGACTGAGGCTTACCAAAGAGCACAGGGATTTTCGTTTTATGTTCAAAGCTCTGTTTCAGAATAGCAGGAAGGTGTTGGCTGAATTGGCTATAGCGTATTCAGTCACGGATACACCTCTCACTCAAAATTAGTCTCGCTTTTCTTGCATCACTATTTGTCTGCTGATGAATTCCTTGCTACACACTTTCTTTCCATGGACAACTAACCAATATATTTAGTCTCTCTACCAGGAAAGAACATAAAACACAACATGACTTTTATACAGTATTTTTTATTTATAAAATTGACCTTCTGCTTGAATGGACGGTTTTCCTCTTTATATTTGATGCATACACCCGGGAACATAATCAGAGGATTCCTATTGATTGTTCTGAAGCAATTTAGTTCTGGTCATGGTTGTACTGGATTTGCAATTATACTGAGGAGAGGTATTATTGACTGGGCCTGGTAATTACCACACTGACATCGGATTCAGCTGGAGGTGAAGCTAACCTACAACTCCATGTTGGCGTTCCTCTTATAAAAGATTTGCACTGATTCTTCCAAAGTGTGGAAGAGCAACACAGGATGCTATCTATGTTTTAGTCCCACAGTTTATTTCACCATGCAGTTCATTTACTTTTGAGTATAAGCAGCCTAAGATACTGACTTAGGAGAGGCAAACATTGAGGAGGTTAATTATCGACCCATGACACAGACACTTTTGTCTAGCAAAACAAATAGGTCACCTTTTGTATTAAAACAACGGTTTCCGGACAGGTCTTATAAATAGACGGATTACTCTTGCATGTGTTAAATCAGATGGAATGTGGCCTGAAGTGGTGATTCTATTTTTAATATACATTTGAATTTCTTAGTTTATGTTAAATAAATATTTGTGGAGAGCCCTCTAGCAATAACTGTGTGTAGCCTTAGAAAACGGAAATGTTTTATGCACAGTAAACTCAGGTGTAATTGGTAGTTTTCAGTAAGAAATTCAAGGGAACGTGCATATAAATAAAGATTATGCAGAACAAGCATTCTCTTTTATTTAACAGCAAGCCTGAAAATAGAGGAAAATGTGCTAATGTGAAAATCCATTGGTCCATCTGCAGAGAAGGTGGGCTTAACTACAGACAGCAGTGTATGCACACAGAAGGCAGGAAATGAAAAATATATTGTTCATATTTGGCATATGATTAACAAAAATCTACAAATAATACGTCCAAAGTAATTTCCAAATAGTAATTCCCAAATATTATGCTTCTCCATTTTTCATAATATGCTTACTTTTATTGTCTAACTGAAATTAAAATGATCAGAGTAAACCACAGGAATACTGTCAATGAGACTCTTCCTACCTAGAACAGAAGGCTATTCTCTATCGACCATTGATGCAATATGCCTTCAGGTTTTATTTGTTTAAAAAAAAAAATTATAACTTGTAAGTTCAATAGGAAACATTGTCAGTCGCTTCTGCCTATAGAAAAAATTCATTTAATTTGCAAAATCCAGATATTTCTTGTCTTGTTCACTTGGTCGGCTTTAGACCTGTTGTACTTGTATCTGAAGCTGTTTTATTTCACCAAAGATTCAATTTAGCCTATGAAAGACTACTGTTTTTTCATCGTCTCATGAACTGCAGTAATTCTCGGATCAATATAATACCCTTAAAGGGGTTGTACTCATATCTTTCTGGATCAATATAATACCCTTAAAGGGGTTGTACTCATATCTTTCGTTATTATTACAGAGTGTAGATAGGCCAGTTCTTTAATGGAAGGCCCATCCAACAACTAGAACAGCTAGTTCCCCCTAGAACTAGGAGATCTTGATCACATGACATTTCTGATTTCATCCACCCAGCCACGAAAGCACCTGTTTAAGAAAAGGCGTAGTATAAAAGATGTAGGCTTGACCATGTCCAATCCATCAGACTCTCATGTGAACCAGCCTATTGAGAAATCTGCGTTTGCCACCTTCTGAGTAAGACAATGCTTTAGAAGACTAGCTTTGTGGAGCTGGACCAATTAGAGATGAGGCTGGTTTGAATGAGTTCATTGTGGTCCAATGAACACAGAGAAGAGAAATAACTCAATTTCGTGGTTAAAGAACACCCACAAACTTCTGCATAGTCATCTTGCCAGGAATGCCTCTAGCCTCTTGGGGTGCCTCATAACAGAGTACAGATGATTCGGTGCAAACCCATCACCACCGCTCAGAAAAGCAATGTTCATCAGGGAAGACAGCAAAACTATCAGCTCGATATGCTTGAGGAAGTGTGGCAGGATCAAACGGTGTCCCTGCTTCTGACACGCTAGGGTGGCATTAGGAAGGGAGGCTTTCTCTGCTGGCAGGCAGAGAGCACAGAGGATGAATAACTTGGATGAGCAAAAGTTTTATCTGAAGTATGCAGAAAATTTGGGCACAAGCAAACATATGGTTTAAATTAAGTGGATAAGAGACTCAAGTCCTTACTTTGTTTTTATTGATAGGGCTGGGTTGATGCCTACAGAGAAGGTGAACAAGTATATCCTACTTGAGACTCATTAAAATATTTGCAGAGATTTACTACTATTTGCAAAGATCGTGTAGGGAGATGTGAGATAGAGAACATCTTATCTCTTTAACTGGACTCTACACTCCTGCCATCTAGGAATTCTCCTATTTCTTATCCATTCTATACCTGGCATAGTACAAGAGACACAGGGACCAACCTCGGATGGTCTGTGAGATAAAATTAGTAATTAGTCACTTTTACCATTGTTGTCTTCTTTTGTTATAGAATATTCTCACCCCTCCCTGTATGTTCTACAGAATTATCAGTTAAGAACAAAAAAAAGTTTGAATGGAGTCAAAACATCTAAGTGAAACTTTTTAAAGATGATTTTGCAGCCAGAACAAAGATGTTGTGTAAATTTTGAAACTAACATAAAATTGAAATGAAGGAGCAGTGGAAATTGGGGCAAATAATCCATTTCTTCCCCCACCCAATGTAGGTGCCCTTAACATTGCCAAAAATCATACCGACAACAGTGATATCCAGTTAACTCAGCATTTTGGGTATTTTTTTAATTTCAGTGATCTTTTAGCATATCATATTGTCTGGGGACAGCATGATTCCCCATGACATTACCCTGATCATTTAAAACACTAAGCTTCAATTAGCAGTCACAGAACAAAGAGAAATGCAAATGTACAGATTTAAAACTAACAATAAAAGCTACCTTCTAGGAAAAGGATTGCACTTCTGTGAGTATAATACAAAAGTGAGAAACTAAAGTATAACACAAGGTGCTCTCTCTCTCTTCATATATACATCTTTATGGATGTGTGTGTGTGTGTATTAAAATGCCACATTTTCCATTTTAAATACAGTTAATTGGCTGTCTGAAAGTCAGTATCACACAGTTTAATCTAATTTTGCCCGAGTTTTAGGAAATGATTAACTCTTACATTTGCAAAATTGAGTTACAATGTTTAACACGATGTAATATGAGATCGAACCGGATGGGCTTTTCTTTCTACATTTAGGTGCTTGGAGAATTTTGAATCCTATTTGGAGGGACACCTTCTGAATTTTCCCTCCGACGCATGGGCACAGCCCCACTGTGCGCGCGCAGTGCGCAGGTGACAGATCCCGGCGCGACCACGCCTCCCCGCCCCCCCCCCCCACACCGCCCACTGGCTACACAACACGGGCACACACATGGCCCCGCGTGTCTGCCCTTGCCCCCCGCCAGTTAGTTACCGAGATCGGGAGCGGGTGGGCCTGAGGAATGCTGAACCGAACTGTTGCTCATGTCATTAAAAACTCAACTAGGCAGAAAGCTAGGAAAGGAGCAGTTGACGAAGATAAAGCCGAGAGCTCTGTGGCTTATCCTTAATTAGGTGTTGGCATTGGTTCTTGTCAAACAAGGGAACGAGTGTGTGCTGTAGCACACTGACGCGCACAGACAGCCCTAGTCACAGTTGGAGAGAACACAAAGTGCATTCAAGCTGGCATTGAAAGGGATTTAGATAAGTACTCGAGGTAACAAAAATCGAAAAAGGAGGATGAGAGCAATGGAAGCTTTAGATGAATTGCAACTGAGTGCACCTTTATTACAGCTTATCAGCCTCCAGACAGCTACAGACCAACCTTCCCAGTGCATTTCTCTTCGTGCTCTCCTGGATTAAAGGTCAAAGTAACTCAAATTTATATGTTCTGTCTCGCGGTCTTGGCTTCTCCCGTGGCTCACATATACGCACTGCCCATTTCAGGGATGGGGTGGGGGAGGGACCCGGGCATGAGAGCTTCTACTCTTTGACTGAAGCAAAGCCCTTTTCTCATGGAAAAGGTTCCATTTATTTAAAATAATTATCTTGGGGCGCCTGGGTGGTTCAGTCAGTTAAGAGTCTGCCTTCGGCTCAGGTCGTGATCCCAGGGTCCTGGGATCAAGCCCCGCATGGGGCTCCCTGCTCCGCGGGAAGCCTGCTTCTCCCTCTCCCACTTCCCCCTGCTTGTGTTCTCTCTCTCGCTGTGTCTCTCTCTGTCAAATAAATAAATAAAATCTTGAAAAAAATAAAATAAAATAATTATCTTGTGGGAAGAGGTTGCAAATAATGCAGTCTTAAAAGGTCACAGAAATGCTACCGGCCTAAATACACGCATGGCAACGGACCATCTCCAGCGGCTCTTGTCCATAACCCTGGCTCTATTCTGCGTCCATGTGACACATTCGAAGACCTAATATTCTGGTTTATTAGAACACTGTCTATATGTATTCTCAACATACACAAAAGCTGTGTGTTTTCATAATATGTATAAGCACTTCAGACGGTAAGCTGTGCACATTGCCGCTAGCAGATGGTAGATCTTATCACAGATAAAAGCACATATATATGTTTCTGTAACTACACCCTCAGAAAGAACGGGTAAGAGAAGACTCCTCTCCACATCACAGCTTACATTACCCATCTACTTAGGCAGCAAACAGCATATGTTTTACTGCTGTGGAAAGGCAGTACTTTGGAGGAAAATATGATTAAAATAAACTTAGAAATAACCCGATGGATACATTTTTTTTTAAAGTGTGCTAAAAACTGGAAGTTAGGAGTGTGTATGTGTGTGGCAGGGGAACTTTGCACATGCAGAAAGTCAGACAATGAAGAGCACATCTTGGGGTTACCAGATCAAATGCAAGATGCCCAGCTAAATCAAATTTCAGATGCACAGTGAATAGATGTTTAATGTTAGTGTTTCACAAATACCGCATATTCCATGGCTCATGCAATATTGGGGCTATACTTAAACTAAAACATCATGAAGGGCTTATCAGAAATGTAAATTTAAATGGGCGTCCTGTACTTGAATTTGCTAAATCTGACAACCACAGATTTTAGCTGCTGTTATTAAAATGTTTAACCAATGTTCCAGGTGAAAAGGAAGCCATCAAAAGGAATATGTATTTTGGAAGAGATATTGGAATGATTCCAACTCTTTCTCTATGTCCAAACCCAGCAAGGGTCTTGAGCATGTGTTTGAATGCTGCAGTCAACAAGAGAGAGTGTATGGATAATTTAGGACGCAGATCCCCCCCACTCCCCAACCCTATCCCTAGAATTTCAAATCCTGGTTTGGAATTATCTAGATAATTGTCTCACTTGGGCTATATATCAGCTTTTTAAAAAAGAAATTTATTTATGAATTTGGTTTATTATTTCAGACCAAGATCCATTTGCACTCATAAAAAAGGAGACAGACTTTAAACACTCCACATGTACACATTTGTGTTCTTATGGTGAGATCAGCGTTCAACTGGAAGGTTAAATGGAGTTCAGATAATTTCTTGTTTTATTCTTTGCTCTGGCTTTTGTCTCACGTCTTGCAGCAAAACTGAATAAAGATGTCTCCGTTTTACACCCGAAGATTCAATTACTTTTCGAATGCCGGGTAAACATCTGCAGATGAATGATCTTAACAAATGTATTTTGATGCCACACAAACTTATGTGACACTTTTGTTTTCTCTCTTGGAGACCAGAAAATAGATTCAAGCCTGCTTTTCTGAGCCTGAGCCCCCACTGCCACTAGCCGTGCATTTTTGGCAGCCAGCCAGCCAATCTCTGCAGTCCAGTGAAACTCTGAGCCCATCTGCCCCAGCCCTGCAATATACGCCACTTCAGGTCAAAAGCAGAGAGCCAGCAGTATTAACATTACACTAATCGGTAAGGACATTTTCACTGGGCTACATGGGCTAATGTTACACAGGCTTTCAAAGCTCCCAGGGTAAGGAGCAACAGTAATTGTCGGGCGAATACTCAGTGGGCAGTGGATTCTGGCCGAGAATATTCCAAGATGAGGCTAGATGGATGGATCTAAGGAATGAGGGAATGAAGAACTACCTCTTGAAAAAGACAAGTTGCTATCTTGTTATGCGGGTATCTTAGACGCAGCTTTCAATCACATGGGTCATCGATACAAGCTCTATTATTCTTTTTTTTTTTTTTTTTGGTGTTTATTCCTGTTCTCAAAACTTAAGTGTGTGCATGCCCGTGCGTGTGTGTGTGTGTGTGTGTATGCACTCACACAGACACAGACACACAGACACACACACACACACACACACGCACGGGCACGCACACACTGCCTCAAAGCCTACTAATAATTGATGAAGACTACAATCTCCATTACAAAACCTAGATGGAAATAGATTACTCTCGGTATAACCTTGGTATTATGAAATCAGAACCATTCCCAAGGTCCTAAAAGATTTTTTAAATAAAAGGAAGCATGTCGTTGACCTCTCCCCTCCCCACCCCCAACCCTCCTAACTATTTTGCTGTTTGCAGAAAACATGTTCAGTTTGGGGATATACAGCTCTGTAATCAATTGCTCGTTAAACATAACCTACCAAGGACTTTATTATAGGCCCTTGATGCAAAATATACTGAGCGAAAATACTCTGAAAGCAGATTAATGTATACAGTGGAAATTTAATACCAGTAACCAAATGGGTGTTTTTCATTTCCCTAGTTCTTTGGTTGGGGGTGGGGGGAGGGAGTTTAAGATTCATGCCTTTAGGCACATCAGAAACCATTAAGAACTACATTTCAGGAAATTATAATGAATAAAAATTCAATTTAGACTGCTTGATTTTCTTTTAGCAGAAGACGAAAAATGTTTGGCTGGAAATGGACTATTTGAAAATCCCCACAATTAGGAGGTACACAGCTAGGTTTTTGCCATAATTTAAAGTTATTCAGAGTTGATGTGAAAAATTACTTTGTGCTAGAATAATAGATTTTCCTCTAGATGTAACTATGCTATCTCTATCATGTAAAAAGTAACAGAACATACACATAATTTCAATTTCCTTTCCTGGTAACAGAAGTAAAAATTTAGGGTCATATATTGTGAAGTTTTCACTTATCTCTCTTTTTTTTTCTAAACTTAAATATGAAAGCTGTTTGGAAATTAGTAAAACCAATGGACTTTTCAATCCCAGAAAGTAATGAAATCTGGCAAGCATTTTTACTGCACAGTTTAACACTTAGCGTCTCTATATTCCTTGGCCACAAAAATTCGCTTATAAAAGGAACTCAATTTGCATAGAATTGAAGACCCTACCCCCCACCTCTTCTTCTTCTTCTTCTTTTTAATAGTTCCTCGTCCAAATGGAAAATTCACACAGGGAACAGATGAATGAATATGCATGAGTCTTCATGCATTGATATACATATGATTGCTCATCTACAAAGACTGGTTTGGAAGACTTGCTATCTGACCAGAAAAGCCTGTAGTGAGTTGAGATAACAGGAGACTGACTCCAATCCCCTCCGCCTTTGCAATTGCTTTATATTCTAATCACTGCACTAAGCATCTGTCCCCGGCAGGCAGCTTGTTCAATCTAGCAGATAACGGATGAGTGCCGCCGATGGTGGCTGTCGCTGGCCCTTCCCCGCGTGCAAGAGCCAGCGTCCCATTCCTCTGATTAAACGGGCAGCGGGAAATTGCCTCCGTTAGGAAACATCTTCACCTGTTAGCCAAAGCTAAGTTGAATCACAGCAGAAATTATTAACAGTGGCTGTTTTCAAGCCAGCTTAATTTGAGCTGATGCGGCTGCTCACTTAACACAGATGAATAGGTGTGCGGGACAAGAGCCTAAGCAGAGATGACATCCCGATGAATATTTGCTCCCAGCCCTGCTGCCGGGAGCTGGCTTGCACCACAATGCACAATTGTTACAGAGCGAAATGGGGGTGGGCGCTGGGCAAGACCCCCTCCTCTGCCGTCCCCTTCTGCGCTCAGGAGAACTTCCTGACTGATGGCAGCGTCTGATGGCTAAATCATTTTTTCAATTAGTTTCCACAAATGTTGGCAAACACAAACTGTTTTGGGGGAAGGGGGGGCGGGCACAATGGTGCAAGAAACACTACCCTGCTTCAAACATGGCCAGAAACCCTCTCTGAGAGCCGAACAGGCATTAAAATTTAATGGTCTGCTTTCATTTTCTCTGCAGTGTGCTTCAAGATGATTATAAATTATAGCATTCTGCTTACTTTTGACGGAATAAGTCATGTATCAGCATTTGATTTAGAAGCAATGTGTGCCTGACATATGAAACACATCTTGCAGATGTGATTTATCACAGAGCTCTTTTTTGTTGTTGTTTCAGAAGAAAATAGCGGCGCTGGAGGGTCACCGTGGTGACAGTATTAGCCATCCTCATAGTGGGGGTCTGAGAAGGTGCCAGAGAAGGAAACGTAAAAGTCTAAGAAGTCTGAATATAGCCATATTTTCCCAACCGAGGAATCCCTTTGTTTGTTCTCTGAAGCCTGATGCTGTTCCCAAATATTTTGGTTTATTTATTTATTTATTTTTAAGATTTCCTGGGAAAAGATGAGCAAGGCATTCCTGGATATGGGAATATCATTTCCCAAAGTTGATGGGGGCGTCACGGGGCAAGAAGTTCTCCTCCAATCCCAGGGCCGTTTGGGAAGCTGCTGGTTTGTAGGGTCCCTGCTGCAAGAGGACTGGCCGGGGACCGGGGTGGAGGGCAGAGGCAGGAGTTTTCAGTTGGGTGGGTGCGGGGCTAGAGGCATGGAACATAAAGGCAGTGCCTGACTCCCGTCAGCGGCTCTGTTTCTTTGCCTCACAGGTTATGTCTGCTGACAAAGCAAGCTGCAACCTAGCCGACCCATTTCTACCAGCGTCTCTTTACCTTCGGTTCTGATGGCGACAGCCAGAACAGGCGTGTGGGGACCTAGTGATCGCTAAATTGTCTAACCAAACAATCAGCTGCGCCACATTTTATTTATCGAGTCTGACTTAATCACTATAACCGAGCTGCGGAAATCCCACATGTTATTTCAAAATCATACTTTACGGTACAAGGTGTAACTTCGAAATACATTCCCCTTCTTTGTCTATCTGTCTTTGTCAAACCAAACGTCCATGTCACTCATCTCTGTGCAGCTTTATCAACACCTCCAGTTGCTTATTCATGACATTATCCGTCTGGACAGTTTATTCCAGTACTTGTGATGTAATAGCATAATTATCTGTGGTCTTCCTCTCTCTTCCTACTTTATTCTCAAAGGTCCAATGCTTAGCCATTTTCTTTTCCTCAGTCACTAGGATACAGCCTGGCACGAAGAGACCCTCATGAACATTTCTGAGGGAATTATGTTGAGTGAATAAGTGTGCATGTGTATAAATGAACGAATATTTCAGGTCCCAGGAAGAAGTGAGAGTGCCCACAGCAGGGCTGACAACAGTTCCCTTTATACCTGTTTCTTCATTTTTTTTTATGGGAAAAGAAATCCTAGTTTTCAGCTGGGCATGTGGCTTTCTGGAATAAAGACTTCATTTCCCAGACCGCCTGGCAGCTAGATATGGCCATTTTCTAGATGTAGACAATGGGATGTAGGTGAAAATGGTATGGTACGTCAGTGACCTTGATCGTGGCTGGGAAGAGGTTTTACAGCTGGAACACTGGCAGTCATTTTGGACTCTAGGGTGTTGTTGGGATTGAAAGCCCTGCACAACAGAGCAACAAGATAGAAGAATTAGAGGCTGCGATACCACAGAGAGGACATAAGCACTGAACTGATTACTTCCAGGTTTCTTGAATGTGGGAAGGGCGGGGAAAAAAAACCATCACGAAATGTTGAATTGGAATCCTTACTGTGGTTTACCAGTAGAACTGGCTACCTAATTTGTGACACTCCATGTGAATAATTTTTGAACAGAGGAGCTCACTGCTTGAAAAATTATTAAGAATTTCAAGACAGGAAGAGGAAAGATTAAAGGAAGCTCAGAACTTGTGTGATGGAAGCATCCCCTACTTGCAAGGGCTGATGTTACCTGACTTCTGCCAAAACTGCTCTAAACTCCTTTTGCACCGATCCTACTAAACTCACCTCCATCAGCCTTCCTTCTGTTCCCTGAACATCCTAAATCCTTTCCTGCCTTAGGACATTTGCCCTTGGCTGTTCCAGGCTGGGAACACCCTGCCGGGGATGATTATAACACTCGCCCTTCTCATGCTGTCTCCTGCTCTGTCTTTATGAGGCAACAAGTCAGTGTGACCTCCTTACAAGAGTCCTCTTCAGGAGCTCTTTACCGCCAGGGTTCTAAGTGCCTTTTTATTTCTGCTGTAGCACACCTAGACCAAGTACAGAGTATATTGCTTCCTTGTTTATTTCCTTTTAAAAATGACCCAGTTCTCCTGACTACAATGTAAGCTTCCTGTGAGCAGGTGCTTTCTATGTTTTATTCACTGTTAAGAAAGCCCAGTACTTACTTAGAACAGATGAGGAGCTCTCCAAATATTTGATGGATGGTGAAGGAAGACCGCTTCAAGCATGTGGATAGGTGACCTAGATCATTTGGGTTCAAGAAGAGCTTTCTTGGTGTTTTTAAAACATTTTACCAATTTGTCCTATAATTACTTGGTTTTCTGTATTTGCTTACGTGGAAGTGGGCATGCAGTGATAGAGCTTAGCTGTGCAAATATTTCTCGGATTTGTCAGATAAGTGAAATAGGAGAGATCTCCTCTTTCCTGGACAGCTATTTGTACTGCGAGGAACACACACACACACACACCCCCTGAGAACCAAAACTACCTAGAACTCCGTCTCACACACAGTTTACTGTCTGTACTAACATGACCATGTTAAGTATCCCTATAACTCCCTCTCACACACACAGTGTACTGTGGGTACTAACATGACCGTGTTAAGTATCCTTATAACTCCGTCTCACACACACAGTGTACTGTGGGTACTAACATGACCGTGTTAAGTATCCCTATAATTCCCTCACACACACACAGTGTACTGTGGGTACTAACATGAAGGTGTTAAGTATCCCTATAACTCCGTCTCACACACACAGTTTCCTGTGGGTACTAACATGAAGGTGTTAAGTATCCCTATAACTCCGTCTCACACACACAGTTTCCTGTGGGTACTAACATGAAGGTGTTAAGTATCCCTATAACCCCCTCACACACACACAGTGTACTGTGGGTACTAACATGACCGTGTTAAGTATCCCTATAACTCCGTCTCACATACACAGTTACCTGTGGGTACTAACATGACCGTGTTAAGTATCCCTTTAACTCCGTCTCTCACACACAGTTTACTGTCTGTACTTACATGACTGTGTTAAGTATCCCTCTAACTCCCTCTCACACACACAGTGTACTGTGGGTACTAACATGACCATGTTAAGTACCCCTATCTTCATTAGCATAGTTGTACTCTTCCAGCAGAGTCAGGTAAAAAACTGGATTGTTCTTTACAGGAACTTTCTGAAATATCCATCAACCTTCAAGAGAAAGCACCAACGAATAGTTTTTGCCCACACATTCTTTGACTCCCTTGCCTCCAAAACCCTTACTGGCTCTTTCCACCAATCGGAGAATGTATATCATGATCCTTAACCAACTCCGATCAAGTCCCCACTTTGGAAGATCCTTTTTACATCAAACTCTCCACTCTCAGATTTTGACTTTGCCTTCCCTTGTCCAAGATGCTGCCAAAGTTAAGGTGGTATTCTCCATTACTGTGATAAGCAATTCAGCTTTATCTCCTCAAAGGTGATATTGCTGATATTTGGGGAGCTGGTGTTTGACAAATCTCATGCCATTCTTTATTTACAAAAAAAAGTATGAGCTTGTGAATTTGATTATCCAGAACGATCAGTTGCAATCTATTTAGAAAGATAAAAATAATGCACACCCTCTCTCTTTCTTTCTCTCAAAAGAAGTTCTGGCCTTATAAACATACCAAGATCAAAGGCTTCTATAAATGGTAACATACAACACCCATGTAAGTCAGAGACTATACAAACAGATTTCCATGTTCTCATTGCCGAACATGGCAGCCATTAGACACATGTGGCTATTGGGCATTTGACAAGTGCTTAGTCTCAATTGAGATGTGATGTAAGTGTGAAATATACCCCAGACTTAATGACTTAGTTTGAGGAAAGAATGTAAAGCATCTAATTAATTTTTATAGGATTACTTAAAAGTAGTATTTTGGATATAATGCAATATTTGGATGTAATAAAATAGAATACTTTGATATAATGTATACTAGATATGCATTAAATATATCATATACATTATTAAAATTAATTTTAACCATTTCTTTCTATTTTTAAAATATATGGCAAATAAATATTTAAAATGACATATGTGGCTTGCATCACATTTCTATCAGACAGTACTGCTTTCTCTCTCCCTCTCTAGTTAAAAAGACACACAAAAAACCAACCTTGGCAAACTGCATTATCACTAGAGAGGCCATGATATATACATTTTTCTCTTAGTTCTTCAACCTTAGTTACTTATTTAAAAGGTTCTTACTGATAAGACCACAGACAATACTTTCAAAATGTAAAACATTCTTGGTAAATGGGATTTCCTGTTCTACTGGAAAGCATTAAGGGGAATTACCTGTAAAGGCTGAACATCATTTACAAGTTGTTTTGCTTATGAATTAAATTTTAGAGGAAATTCTTCCACAGTTGGCTTTGCAAGAGATATGTCAAAAAATGGGCAAACCAAGGAAGCCCACACAGTAATGTGACTGTATAGTAAAAAACCCGATAGATCTGTGGCCAAACATGTAATTCAATTGTACTGAGAGGTAGATATAATCTGTAATTTTTCTCTATAGCTGGCTCTTTTGTCTGAAGAATGAGGACTGCCTAATGCCCACATTGTGGACTGTACAGAAAATATGCCTATCCCCCTTCTGTCCTCTGGTCTGCTTAAAAATACCCTAAGCCCGTTGTGTGAGAACACTGGGGTGGTGTGCAATTTCTTCTTGGAAGACACTTCTGAAAGAATTATGCTTACTTTTGACTAGGGTGAGACAGGGATGAGACAGTCTCAGGGCCACTGACTAAAGCTAAACAGCAACAGGGGAGAGACTGGGGCAAAGGTTTCTGACCTGAGGTGAAAGAAGAAAGAAAGGCTTGTTAGCACAACAAGTGAATAAATAAAACGTCTGAGTGCCCTGGGAGGAGGGAACGTCATGCTTTACCACCAAGGACAAGAAAACTCCTCTTCATTGCCACTTAATCCTCTGCAACATGAGAATCAAGAGTAAGGACTGTGTAGCCCCCTGTCGGGTGACTAAGACACTTGCTCCATTCTACGGTGTGAGTTTTTGAGTATCATCCTTCAAAGAAAGTCCCTTGTCCTCTGAAGTTTTCACGTTGGACGTGTTTGATAGTAGTTTCTAATGCTGAAGTTCTCATACACTGATGATGTAATGTTAATAAACCATAATTTCAACAGCATATCTTTACTTCTAAGCTGTTCTTCTCTAGAATTTTTCTCATGTTTGAAACAGAGAAATAGAATATTTATTTATTTATTTATTTATGTTTTAAGATTTTATTTATTTACTTGGCAGAGAGAGACCCAGCAAGAGAGGGAACACAAGCAGGGGCAGAGGCAGAGGCAGAGGGAGAAGCAGGCTCCCTGAAGAGCAGGGAGCCCGAAGCGGGGCTCGATCCCAGGACCCTGGGATCATGACCTGAGCCGAAGGCAGGTGCCCAACGACTGACCCCCGGCGCCCCGAGAAGTAGAATATTTATGGGGACAACATGATAGAGCAGTCCCGAACTTTGACTCTCCAACGCTGCTCTTTTGGCAGCGTTGTGACTCCTTCCTTGCTGAATCTTCCTTAACACTGTTTTGTGGGGTAAGGAATCAAGAAAAAGTGCTCTAGCATTTCCCAAGAAAATCCTTTTCCCTTCCATGGTCCTTCTAGGTCACAGAATTGTTGCTTCTTTGAACACCTTACTTCGCCATACCATTATTTTCTGAGGGAAAGGGAAAACCTCTTAGGATGGCTTCCAGGAAAATTAATCTTTGTCCCGTTCTACGTGCTGAACCGTGTCCTCTTCAAATTCGTCTGTTGAAGTCATAACTCCCCAGTAACTCAGTATGTCATTGTATTTGGAAATAGGAACTTATTTAAAGAGGTGATTCAGTTCAAATGAGGCCATTATGGAGGACTCTAATCCAATAGGACTGGTGTCCTTATAAGAAGACACTAGGAGACAGAACCTCACAGAAGGAAGACCATGTGGAGACACCAATAGGAGACAATTTCCATCTATTAACTAAGGAGGGTAGCAGCCTCAAGAGAAACCAACCCTGCCAACACCTTGATCTCGGACTTCTAACCTCTGTAATTAAGAGAAAATAAACCTCCTTTGTTCAAACCATCCAGTCTGTGGTACTTTATTATGGCAGCCCTAGTAAACAAATATATTCAGAACTCTGAAACCAAAGTTTAGGGGGTCACTTTGATTGGACTTGCTGAGACCGTGTGCTACCCCTGACCACTGCGACCAACAGCAGTGAGTAATGATTTCACTTGAGCCACGCAGGGTTTGCCCCTGAATCTTGGGAAGGGGAAGAGCTCTTCTCCAACCAAACCACAGGGCTGAGTCTTGCGTGGGGGCTCTTCCACAGCAAATCAATGGGAATGGGTACACTCTACATATCTACAACATTTAAAAACACAGAGAATGCAACTCCCAGGATGGTGTTCCGCTCAAAGGTCATGCAGATATGATGGCCGATCAGGAGAATTCTCCCATCCCTGGAGATCTCTGTGTGGTTCATGGGTTCACTCCCTGGAGCCAACTTTGTGCTCCTGAAACTTGCAACTATTTTTAAAATATAACCTCTCCTCCAATATAGATCCTCCTTTACTCATAGTCTTACTTTAATCCAGGTGTTTTGGGCCTTCTTAGCACGGTCTGAAGTTATGGAGCCTAGCACCGATAGTAAAAGAGGACTCACTAATTGACCACATCTGCTCCACTGGCAAAAGCCAGTTGCAAGGATTTTACTGAAGGAGGAAATGGAGATCATATACTGCTCATCAGACGACAAATAATTTATTAAAACCCCAAACTGAAGATGAGCCAGCACCCTCCTCCCTTTCTGACCGCCCCGTGCCCTCCACACCAGCACATGACTGCTTTAGGACCTGGTCCTCACGGCTCCTACTGCTCAGAGTCTCTTCCCTGGATGTCTACCTGGCTCCCTTCCTCCCTCGGGTCTTTTTGTTCAAACCCCGCCTCATCTGTGAGGTCTTCTTTGACCACAGCACTCTCTCTCCCCTACTTAATTTTGCACCATTGTCTTTATCCTATATATTTCCTTGCTTCTAGGTTCATTATCTGCCTCCCTCCTTCAGAAGCTCCATGAGGGTGGAAATTTTGTGTGTTCTATTTCCTGCTATGTCATTTAAAATGCTGTCTGGAAAATAAAAGTCATGCAGTGAATTTTTGTTTAATGAACACACTGTTTTTTTCCTTCTTTTTTTTTAAAGATTTTATTTATTTATTTGAGAGAGAGCGAGTGAGAGAAGAGCTTGAGTGGAAGGGAGGGGCAGGGGCGCCTGGGTGGCTCAGTTGTTACGTGTCTGCCTTCAGCTCAGGTCATGATCCCACGGTCCGGGGATCGAGCCTCGCATCGGGCTTCCCGCTCTGCTGGAAGCCTCAATGTGTTCCCTCTCTCACTGTATCTCTCTCTGTCAAATAAATAAAATCTTAAAAAAAAAAAAAAAGAAAGGGAGGGGCAGAGGGAGAGGGAGAAGCAGACTCCCCGCTGAGCAGGGAGCCCGATGCGGGACTCGATCCCAGGACCCTGGGATCACAACCTAAGCTGAAGGCAGACGCTTAATCAACTGAGCCACCCAGGCGCCCCAACACATGTGGGTTTTTTTTTGTTTGTTTGTTTGTTTTTACTAAAGTTTCTCTTTGGCAGCAGGTCACTGTCTTTTGCCACTGACACCTTCCCTATATGCTTCTCAAACCTCAATGGCTATTGAGATAGAAGTGCCTTAGAAGGCAGCTGTGAAATAGATGTGTGTATATTACAGTCTAAGCATTGTATTATATTATGTCTGTATTATAGGTACAGCTGACCCTTGATCTACATGGGGGTTAAGGGCACGAGCCCTCCATGCAGTTCAAAATCCATGTATGACTTTTGACTCCCCCCAAATTTAACTACTAATAGCCTACTGCTGACCAGAAGCCTTACTGACAACATAAACAATTGATTAACACACGTTTTGTATGTTATATGTATTATATACTGTGTTCTACAATAAAGTAAGCTGGAGAAAATATTAAGAAAATCACAACAAAGAGAAAATACATTTATAGCACTGTACTGTACGTATGTAAAAAACTCAGCATGTAAGTGAACCTGCTCAGTTCAAACCCATGTTCTTCAGGGTCGACCATATATGTATGTTCGTGTGTACATATATGTTCATTCAGACACACCTATTCTGTGAGCCACATGGCTTTCCAGGCTTAATACAAATCTCCCACTTTGCCACCCAATGAAGCTATTGCTCCCCCAGTGAATGGTGTAAACATAAGAACCCAATGTTTTCCTTGTGTCCTTCAGTTACTGATCAAAGAGAAGTCACAGCAATCAAATTATCATATTGAGGTATTTTTTCCCTCTGAGCAGAATGTTTTTTCACTCTGAGATTTCTTTTACACTTTGAATTCATTTGCTTTCCTGAACCTTAAAAAAAAAGGACAGTACATTTCCCTTTGCCCTTTGTGTAAGACTCAATTATTTTTTTAACATGGCCATACAGCTCACATAATCTGACCCCCATCTATGTCATCAATCACTTTCCCCCTCATACTCTTTCTTTTTTTGCCATACATGTTGGCTTTCCTCTTCCTCAAGCGCCCCATGCTCCTTCCACCCTCTCAGAGCGCGCCACAGAATTTGAAGGTGAGGCTGAGCACTCATGCTTGTCGTGGTGCTTAAAGTCTAAATCCTTGAGCTGCCCCACACGACACCAATACTCCTCTACCTCTAAGGCAAGAAAAGGGGCTGACACAGAATTAGCTTCACGAAAATCATTTGGGTTTCATTCGCTCTAGGAAGAAGATGGAAAAATCATGAATTTTACTCAGGCCAGATTCTCTGCTTGATGGAAAGAGGGAGCCGGGAAATTCCAGTAAGCACAAGGATGCATAGCAAGGTCTTCCTGACAGAGTCTTCTGAGTGTGAGACCATCGTGGTTTCACCTGTAACTACCCTACCATCATGTAAGAAGAAAGCCAGCCTTAGAAGTACCAGCACCTACGAGAGTCCTGTTCCACTGTCTTGGATCTCAAAGGCAGTCAGCACCTTGGCCATATCCAGTCACTTGGTGCTCAAGACTGCAGCTTCTCCTCGTAACTCCATCAGGGGAGCCAACGTTGCTTGGCAGAGGCGACTCCTCTGACACACAGGGTCTCTTCCTGTGTACTTTGCTTTGGCTCTGATTCTCACCCAGTGCTCGTTAACCCTTCCACAGGCTTTTAAACTCCAGGAACACAGTGATGGTGTTTCTCTTGTGTCCAACTCTGTTTTCAGTGGCTAGCATAACACCTTGCACATAATAATCATTCCTTAAATCTATAAATCAATCTTTTATAGAGCTAAATTTAAACAATGGATAAAACTGATAAAAGAGAGAAAATGTGACACACGTCTTCCCAAAGTTTATGGACATGTAAGGCATTTTTAAATACTGCTGTCAGACACCATGACAGAAGTGAGAGAAGATACGCACATTTCTGCTTGTGATAAACCACTGCTGTAATGTCGATAGCACTGGAAATCACACACTAAACTAAAACAACAACTATTTCTTTGGCATATATAATTTGCTGTCACTTCAGTAAAAATTTCCCTACTTATTACAATACCCAACATCTAGTTTTTCTATTGAAGACACTAAGGCTCATTAAGGTTAAGGACCTTGACCAAATTGACATTGCTGGTTAGGTGTCTCAGTTGGGATGTGAGTAGAGTGTACTCTTCGTGGCATAAAGTCAGCAGCTTCTGTTTGTGTTTCCACACCAGGGAAACTGATGTGGCCTTCCCAGGGGCTGTGCTAGGATCCAGAAGACTCTGGAAAACAGCTCACAGGATGTTTTTGATAGCCCCATGACCTGAAATCTCATAAGGGCTGGTGTGGCCAGAGCTGAGGGTATTTCAGCTACAGATTAAAAGGGAAGAAAGAAAGACTCAAGAGAAAGTGGGAGGAGGTTTGTGGGAGCGGCTGCCATCACCGACAACATCTGTTTTCTGCCAGCGCCTGGGTAACACAGAACAGCTTTGGAAAATTTCAGTTAGACCTTGGGTACAGAGAACAATGTGGGCTTTCTATGTCACGTGACATGCTGGTATTCTAAATGAAAGAACCGATTTCTTGAATAGGCTCCCTTACCTCTTTTTTTTTCCTTCTTTTACTTGCCAAGGTTTCACTTCCGATCTCATTTGTGGTGATGCTAGGACCAACTTTTCAGAGAAGCCTGGAAGGAAGACCTGTGTTTTGGTTTACATACATGGAAGGTGGGTTATGTAAGGTTGAGTTTTTACCAGAGTAGCTAAAAGTACCCCTCATTCCTTCCCAGTTAAATAGGACCCAAAAGAAGGAGCAAAGAGAAGGAGCAAGAACCAGTCTTCGGAAAAACACAAGAGACTACAGATTGATGAGAACTGAGAGTTAAGTGTGGAGATCTGGAAGGGTCCAGGACACTGAGACAGGTTGAGGCAACTGGGGCTGGTGGCTCAACTGGACAGGCTCAGGCTCTGAAGTTCCCACAGTCATTCATTCATTCATTCATTCATTTTATACATCAAATACATAATGGAGAAAGGGAAAAGAATACTCAATAAATAGAAACAGGAAGTATAGATCCCTAGAGGTGTGAGGGTGAAAGAGAAGAATCGAGTAGTAATTTGGGGGGGCAAAGAGTGAAGGAAAAGTCTTTAAGTTTGTTTTAGGTCGTCTGAGGGCAACACATGAGTAAAGAGACTGAGGATCCAGGAATGACTAATGAAACAATGCTTGGATGATGTGATAAGACTCAATACCCAGATGGAGGAGTCGGGTTTGACAAGCCATAGGATGCTTCTTGCTTTGAGACAGAGGGAGCAGATGCTACTGTTCAACTCTTTCAGGAGGTCCTTTTCTGGAAGACCCAAGGTACGCGGCTTATTAAATAACCTAAAACACCGATTAGCTTCATATAAGTCATGGATCATTGATAGAGGGTTGTTGTGGAATGGGTAAAATTATAAATCACTTAATCCTTCAACAGTGTTTACTTTGTGTTAATATCTTGGGGTACAATGCTGAATAAGACCCAGTTTCTACCCTCAATGGACTAACTAACAGTAGAGTAAAGGTGACAGGTAAATAAAGAGATCCTTACAAAGGTGCTTAACACAATGATGAAGACTGCATTAGGTATTATAGGCACTCGAAGGAGACGGTATCCTCCAGTGGCTGGATATATATTCATGTATGTATTTGGGTGTACATACTAATATCAGAAAAGGAATTTTAGAAGTAATGATGTGTGAGGTAACCACATTTAAAAACTTTCACAACTTACTTTAAAAATGTACATGAGTATAACACATGTGTACTATAGGAAATAATTCAAAAAGAAATTAAAAGGAGTACCTTTTATCCAAAATAGTGTATCGCCAAGGAGTCCTAGACTTAGTGTCAGACTTTGGTGTGTGTGACTTGGGACAAACGTTAGCACACCTCTGAGTACCAGTTTCCTCGTCTGAAAAATGAAGAGGTTGGCCTCCAAGGCTGCTTAATCTCTGACAGCCTCTAAGTCTGCAAATCTAAGTCCAAATTAATATAGCACCGAGAGCATAAGTGATTTCTAATTGCTGAAGTATGACAATTTAAAATAGGAAGACAAAATGGTCTACATAATTAGCTCTGACATATGTCTCCCTTTATGACAAAGGTCAGTCATTTCAATTTCCTCTGTCTTGCTTGCTCCATCCCCAAAATGGGGATCACACTCACACTCTTGATACCTGCCTTCTTTTCATGAATCTTTTGTCCAGATTAAAAAGGACCTTTTTTCCCTGAAGGAAATGGCCCACGTGTTGGAGGTACAGTAATTCTTTTAGGCCGTTAGGGCACCATTTACTTAATTTGATTTCAAAGTGACAGCCATGTACCCTATTTTCCTTGGTAAGCTCATGCCTTCAGTTTGAAATGCAGGAATGCTACGTAGAAGACAGAATACCAATAATCACAGAATCTCTGAAGATACGTTGGTAACATTTTTTCCCAGGTGTTTGTTTCTCTTTTAAAAAATATCATGCAGTTATTTACAACTGGCATTTAATTTCCCTTTACATATCATTTACCAGATGGGAGATATATCACAAGCTGGGAAAATTGTGAGGTTTTACAAAAGTTAATTCTCGGAAGGATTGATTCAGACTCATCTGAGGATATTAGAGTCTTTTTTAGGAGATACACAACATAACTCAAAAACCCTTGCTACCAACCTGTTCTTCACTAGCAAGAAGGCGGAAATAGGGCACTGCAACTTAAGCATGCCACTTGGAGCTATGACTTTTGCTGAATGGGTGCAAGTCAAGAGTATCAGTTTAGTGCAAGCTACCAGCAAGGCACTGTGTTAAGGGACATGAAGACGCCTTAAAAAGGTCTACAGTTTAGAAGGATGGAAACCTGCCATGTCCCCCTAACTCCAATAGGGATCGTGTCAGTGGTTCAAAGAACTGTGGGAAATTCAGAGAAGGGGCGGAAATGATAGATATACCAGCCTTTTAGTGGGCTCTCATTCCACTGAAATAAAATATTCCCATTCAAATATGAAGGGGAAAAAAAGTCTGTCTTAGATTTTTCTCCCACAGTTTGATCGAAGGAGACCTTAACCGTTGACAGGACAGTATGCCTAAATTCACCTCCCCAGATAGTGTCAAAGAGATGGATTGCATAGTTACCGGAATTACTACAGATCTTGGCACGGATGAATCACTGCTCTCTTCCTTTTAAGGTTTAATTTCTCCAGCTAGGGTCCCATTCATGACTGCAAAATCTAGAGGAGAAATGGAATCTCTAGGTGCTTTCCAATTTGGACATAGAGCCTTGTGTGGAAAATAGCGATTTCCTTTTCCTTCTTTCCCTGGTTGACATTTTAGCCTCTTGATGAGGAACTAGAGAGTGGCAGGAGAATGGATGCTAAAATGAAGAATGAGACCATTTCAAGTCTTAGAAGGCTACGATTGCCCCTTCTGCTGTTCAGAGCAATCTTATAAAGAATTAAGAATAAGTCTTAATTGTATCGTGTAAAATTCTTGTTCTGCATCCTTGCCTATATTTGCTAATATCTGACTTTAAAATTTTTGCTAATCTGTTGTGTGTAAATGGTTTCCTGGTAATAGTTTAATTTACATTTTTCTGATTATAAATCAGATTAAGCATCTTTTCACATGCTTATTTCCCTCTCCAATTATGTGCCTGTGTTTTTTTTTTTTTTAACCTTTTTTTCCTTATTGATGAGCAGGAATTCTTTCAGTACTTATGATTCTAATTCTTTATTTGTTAGGTGTATTGCTAGCTTCCTTCTATAATCTGTGGTTTATCTTTTCACTTTTTTTATAATGAGTGTTGGTAAACTAGAATTCTTAAATTAATGAAGTTAAATTAATCAATTTCATCTGCTGTGTTTTGGGTTTATTGTATGTTGTTTGGAAAAAAGTAAAAAAACTTTTAGGCGCCTGGGTAGCTCAGTCAGTTGGGTGGCTACCTTTGGCTCAGGTCATGATCCTGGGGTCCTGGGATCGAGCCCTGTGTAGGGCTCCCTGCTCAGACAAGAGCCTGCTTCTCCTTCTCCCTCTGCCTGCTGCCCTGCCTACTTACTTGTGCTTTCTCTCTCTCTGTCAAATAAAAAAAATAAAATCTTTTTTTTTAAACTTTCTTATCCTGAGATCATAAAGATATTCTTCTAGATTGTCTTGTTAGAAGTTACCAAGAATTGAAAATTTTGTTTAAGGCCGCTCTTTCACTGTGGAGATGCGGTTAGGATTGGGTCAGAATCATGATGGTTAAGAGATGGAGGAAAAAGGAAGAGGAGGATTTTGAGGCAACAGTTTCAAAGAATCTTAGAGTGTAAAATTTTGATGCTTTCCTTCTAAGAGTTGTTGGGTCATTGGGAAAATTCCTGTAATAAACTACCAAACCATTCACTTGGGCGAGACAGTCCTGAAAGCGCAAAGAAATGTTGTGAAGATAGTAGAATTGCACAGTCATGTTAATAATGGCAGTGGGGGTGATTTCAGTTCTCACTGTCTAGGCTGAGTATGGAGGTAGAAGATTTCACTCCTAAATATATTTCCGGACTGTCTATTCTGTTCCATTGATTCTTTGTCTGTGCTCATCTTGTTTTTCTTCTTTTATCAGTTTCTTCAATATTCATGACTCTTTCCATATCAATTTAGAATTTGCTTCCCAAATTCCTTACATATACACATATGTACATACCCAGAACTTGTCAAAATTTTGATTACAATTGTAGTGAGCTACTGATATATTGTGGCAGAAATGATTATAATATTTAGTCTTCTACACACATTACACTCAGCATAAAGAAAAATTTTGCTTCTTTCTATGGATCACTCAGAATTTCATCTGACTGCTGAAATTGGGTGTTGTTTACTATATATATTCAGTCTGTGAGTGAATACTACCTAGCGGCAGATAGTACAATTTCTCTTATTTCTCCTTTTGGATTGTGGTCATAGGAAATTATATGTCTCATCTTCTTTAATATAGAAACAGAAAACCATGAGACCCATAAGCTTGGATTTAGCTCTAGCTCTTAAAAATCATGCTAATTGAAACCACAGGTCTTCAATTAGTAATGGTCAGCAAAGAATCTGGGCAGGATGAGAAACTGTTGACTCAGGGGTAGTGATGAGACTAGGCGCTGAACTATAAAAGCAGCTGGAACTGGATAGAGAAAGATGAAGCTGGGAACGTTTGTCTTAGGTATACCACAAGCATTAAGAGTGTTAAGTATCAGGGTGAAAGACTTTTCATGTCAGATTTACAGTTCTTATCATAAATTCCTGAAATTAGGTATACAAAATTCACTTGTACAGAAGGGGGGTGAATTTCCATATTACTGGGAGAATATCAAAACTCTTTGTTTCTGTGTTTTTCTTAAGGCACGTTTATAGTAACTGGCTTTAACCGAGTCATTTAAAAAATGAATTGGAAATTAAAGGCCACTCTCTTGAACAACCAGTAAGTCAAGGAAGAGATCACAAGGGATATCAGAAAAATATCTTGAGACAAATAAAAATGAAAACACAATATACTGAAATATCCAATATATAGCAAAAGCAGTACTAATGGTGACGTTCAGAGCAATAAATGCCTACATTAAAAATGAAGAAAGATCTCAATCAGTAACCTAGTTTTCTGCCTCAAAGAGCTAGAAAGAGGAGAACAACCTAAGCCCAAAGTTAGCAGAAGAAAGGAAATAACAGATTAGAGCAGAAATAAATGAAGTAAAAAACAGAAAAAAAACCCCAATAAAATTAAGAATCACATTTTTAAAAAGATTAATGAATCGACAAACCCTTAGCTAGACTAACAAAGGAAAAAAGAAGACCCAAATTGTTAAAATCAGATAAGAAAGAAGAGAAACTGCAACTAACACCACAAAGATAAAAGAGCTCACAATGAACAATTACATATCAACAACCTGGATAACATAGAAGAAATAAACAAGTTCTTAGTAACATACAACCTACCAAGACTAAGTCATGAAAAAATGGCAAATCTGAACACATCTACAGCTAGTAGGAAGACTGAAACTGTAACAAAAAAAAAACCCTAGCAAAGAAAAGCCAGACTAGATGGCTTTGTTAGTAAATTCTACCAAATACTTAATGAAGAATTGGTAGTGTTAATTCTTCTCACACTCTTCCAAAAAACTGAGTAAGAGGGAACGCTTTCAAACTCATTTCATGAGACCAGCATTACTCGGATACCAAAGCCAGCAAGAATACACCATAAGAAAAGAAAACACAGGCCAATAACACTGCTCAATATCGATGTGAACATCCTCAACAAAGAAAGTACTAAAAAACTGACTCCCACAGCACATGAAAAGGATCATACACCATGAGCAAGTGGGATTTATCCTAGGGATGCAAGGATAGCTCAACACGTGAAAATCAACGTGATAGTCTACATTCATAGAACAGAGACTAAAAATCACATGATCATCGCAACAGACACAGAAAAAGCATTTGACAAAAATTAATACTTTTCACGTTAAAAATTCTCGACTAACTAGGAATTCAAGTAAAGTACTTCAAAATAGTAAAGACCAAATGAATATAAAAAGCTATAGCTAATATCATACTTAATAGCGAAAACCTGAAAGCTTTTTCTCTAAGATCAGAAACAAGTCAAGGATGCCAACATTCACCACTTCTATGCAATATAGTACTCAAAGTCCTAGCCAGAGCAGTGAGTTAAGAAAAAAGAAATAAGAGGTATCCATATTGGACAGGAAGAAGCAAAACTGTCCCTGTTAACAGATGATATGATCTTATACAGGAAACGCTAAAGACTCTATCAAAAAACTGATAAAACTAATAAACAAATTCAATACAGTTACAGGATACAAAATCAACATAAAACATCTCTCATATTTCTGTACACTAACAATGAAGTATTTGGAAAGGAAATGAGGAAAAAATCCCATTTACAATGCATTGGAAAGAATAAAACACTTAGGGATAAACATAACGAAGTGGTGTGAAAGACTTGTATAGTGAAAATTATGCAATATTGATTAAATAAAATTAAATAAGATGCAAATGTAAAAGACACCCATGTTCATGGATTAGAGGGCTTCATAGGTTTACATGCTGGTATTACCCAAAGCAGTCAACAGATTCAGGGCAATCCCTACCAAAATCCCAGTGCCATTTAAAAAACAAAAATAAAAATAGAAAATTTACAATTCATATTGAACCACAGCAACAAATAACTGAATAAAATCAAAAGACAACAAATAACTGAATAAATCCTGAGAAAGAAGAACAAAGCCGGAGGCATCACACTTCCTGATTTAAAATACATTACAAAGCTGCAGTAATCAAAACAGTATGGCACTGGCATAAACGAAGTCACACAGACCACTGGAATAGAATAGAGAACTCAGAAATAAACCCATGCATTTACAAGGATACCAAGAATACATAATGAGGGAGAGGAAAGTCTCTTCAATACATGGTATTGGGAAAATTGTATATCCTCATGCAAAAGAATAAAATTGGACCCTTATCTTATACCATACACGAAAATAAACTTTAATGGATTAAAGATTTAAATATAAGACCTGAAACTGTAAAACTTCTAGAAGAAAATATAGGGGAAATGTTTCATGATGCTGGTCTTGGCAATGATCTCATGGATATGGCACCAAAAGAACAGGTAACAAAAACAAAAACAAACAAGTAGGACTACTTCAAACTAAAAGCTTCTGTACAGCAAAGGACACCATAAAATAAGTGAAAATGCAACCTTCAGAATGGAAGAAAATATTTGCAAACCATATATCTGATAATGGGTTAATCTCCAAATACGTAAGGAACTCCTACAACTCGACAGCAAACAAACAAATAAAAAAAGCAAAACAAAACAAAAAAACCCGAATAACGCCATTAAAAAATGGGCCAAGGACTTGAACAGACATTTCTCTAAAGAAGATACTCAAATAGTCTACAGGTATATGAAAAAAATGCTTAAGATCACTAATCAACAAGAAAATGTGAATCAAAACCACAATGCAATATCAAATTGCACTCATTAAGATGGCCACTAGCAAAACTCAGAAAATAACAAGTGTTGGCAAGGATGTTGAGAAATTGGAACCCTGTGCACTGTTGATGGGAATGTAATTATAGCCACTATGACGAATAGTATGGAGGTTTCTCAAAAAATTAAAAACAGGATTACCACATGATCCAGCAATCCCACTTCTGGGTCTATATTCAAACGAACTGAAAACAAGATCTTGAAGGGATATTTGCATACATGCTCCCTGCAGCATTATTCACAGTAGCTAGGAGGTGGAAACTACCTAAATGTGCATCGACAGATGAATGGCTCAAGACAATGTATATGCATACAATGCAGTATTACTCAGCCTTAAAAAGAAGGAAATCCTGTCATATGTTACAGCACAAATGAACTTTGCAGACATTATGCTAAATGAAAAAAGTCATGAAAAGATAAATACTAAATCATTCCACTTACATAAAGGATCTAAAGTATTCAAAGTCTGAGAAACAGAAAGGAGAATGGTAGTTATCAAGGAAAGGGGGGAGGGAGAAAAGACAAGCCGTTCAATAGGCAGAGAGTTTTATTTTGCAAGATAAAAAGAGAGAGAGAGAACTTTCATTTAATTCAGCAATTATAAGCTCTTTGTGTGAACTGCTGAGAGTGTCCAGAATAGTGGCTTATACTAGGTGTACAATTAATGCTCACCTTTAGTTCAGCTTAACTACACGCACTGCCAAAATGGAAGATGAAATTTATTTAGGAATCTGTAGACTAGAGCAATGTTTCTCAGCATTTGAAGATGCATTGCCTTTTTCAGTCAAGCCCCAAATATCTCACTTTCTTTTGATGTTATTCAGAATTTCAAAATAAATGATATAGCATGAATAAAAATATCTATACAATCATGATGTTTAAATGTCTTGTCACACCAGACCTGTGCCCTCACTGATGGTGAAAACACCCCCAAAGTTAGTATATTCTCAGGCTTGGAACTGTTGCTGGAATCTCAAGCAAAGATGAGAAATAAAGCCACATATGCTTGTCATTTTCCTCTTTTGAATCCATGGCAGGCACGGACCACGTCACTTTCTTTCCCAGTGAGCCCAGATATAGTATTTGAACTCTTCCCAACACTACCCTCTACATATAGCTCCATTGATGAATTGCAGCTGGCATGTAAGATGAGATCAACTTTCCATTCTTGGTTTAGGGTGTCATTTCCAGGCACCTAAATTTACATGTAAGGGTCTGTCAATCAAAATCATGTGCATACCAATACCGCACAGAGCACATTCAGACTCTGAATGAAGGAGCTACTTGCCCAACTATGCCTACTCTGGGCACTTCAAAGTCTACCTGGTCCCAGCATCTGCGTATATAAGAACATGAATATTCTAGACTTTGGAAATATCTTTACAAGATAACAGAATGATATTTGCAGGACATATACACCACAATGCGAGCTCTTTAACACTTCCCGTATATATCCGTATATTATAAAATGTGAAGAACATACAATGGGATCTGCTTTCAGCCTTTGAATCTCTCCCAAAATGGTAGTGCAGTTGCTGACCCCAAGGGAAAGGTTGTGGAACAGCGCCCGTGCACGTGCGCTCCACAACACCTCTGCGCCAAAAGCCAAGCATGCTGCACATCTGCTTCTTACTTCAGGGCTGAAAAGCTTTTTGTTTTTATCTTTGCTAGGAAGAAGCACTTCTATCTTTTGCATCTGGGAACCCTTTGTGGTCTAACGATAGCATTTTTCTGATCTGTATTAATAGCAAGGGTTTTAAAAGTCATCGAGCTGGGGCTGTGTCTATGTGGGGGTGGAGTGGTGGCGGTGCTAGGCTGAGAAGGGGCGAACACAGGGAGAAAACAACACATTAAAACTTATTCTTTTAATTCAACAAATGTTACTGAGCAACCACTGTATGTCAAGGCACTTTCCAGGTTCTAGGAATAAAAGAGCAAATAAAGCCAAGTTCCTGTCCTTCCTGCTCTTGACATTTTCATGTGAGGAGATAAGAATGAAGCCATAAGTAAAATGTGCTGTGTGTTTATGGAAAATGAGTGTTATTTAGAGAAAAATAAAGCCATGCAAGGGGATAGGTTGCATCCAGGTAGGGATTCTTATTTGTTATAGAAAGGCTGCAGAGTGCCCCACCAGTGATGACATTTGAGCTGAGGCCTGAAGGGAGTGATGGTGGAAGGCTTGTGGGTGGGTACCAGAGGGAGGAGCTTTGCAAGCAGAGGCCATGCGCCGGAGCCCGTTCAACTTGTTTGAGGATGGCTAGGAGGCCACGTGGCCATGGAATGGAGTGAAGGGAGAAAGAAGGTCCTGGAGTTAGAGAGGGGCAGAGCTGCTGGCCTGTAGGTCATTCTAACTCAGTTTTCTCTGAGAGGGCTGAGGAGGTTTTGTATGTCTGAGTAGAGGACTGGCATGGCTGTAGTTCTGTGTGAAAAGGACCCTCCTGACTGTACCTCCAGGCATCATGTTGCCACACAAGGCCCTTAAGTGACATTGAACTCCTCGGTGCTGGTACAAGTTGCCCCTTGGGAGCCCTTCTGGATTTACTTTGGGGGCACAGGCAGGGAGAATGGGAATGAGATCTAGCTGGTGCAGTCTGGCAGGGAACTTCTCGCTCTACTGTGAGGGGAGACATTTGTGTTTCCCAAGAAATCTGTATAGATGCCACAGGTCACTCAGGAGCAGGGAAATGTGGCTGCTTGAAGCCATCGCTCAATCATCAGACAACCTACATCGACCAACTTGGGGGAGGTGTGAAGAATATTCCAGAGCACTCTGCTTCTGTTACCTCTCCTTGGCTCTCACCATTTCTGGCAGCAAGGGCCTCCCTTGAAAGTCAAGCTGTCAGGGCGGCTTCCCTGAGCAGAGGTCTGCGTTGAATGGCAGTTTGTGTGGCCGAGCAACCCACCGCCCTACAAGCAGTAACAAGGTCTGTGGGCCCTGAGTTAGCTTACAGAGTCTTGAGAGGTTCTGCCCTGTTCAATTGTCCCTGGGACAAAACCTGCCTGGTCAGTTTGGAAAAAAAATACGCCCCCCTGCTTCAGCCTGGCCTTCTCTGACTCTGTTGGTCATTGATGGTCTGCTTTTTGGGAGAGGTCAGCGCTTCTTCTATTTTCCCTTGAAATCTAAGGTCAGCAAACACCAGAGAAGGAGATTGAGTCTCTATTGCAGATCCTGTATGTCAGCTGACTTCCTCATCCCGCTATAGAGTCCGGCTTAATAAGTCACTTGTGAAAATGTATGGAAGCGTCTATGACCTGTCTCAAGGGCCCAGACTCACAAAATTACGGCTAAAACTGACAGACTTCGTCATTTCAAGAACGAGACCCTCTGGTTTTCCTGTTGTCTTCTCTTTTAAGTAGTTCACTGAAGGGGCATGTATCCTTACAGATTGAGACATGCGGAGCTCAGCATCAGCTGTGTTCTCCTCTTCCCCCCCACGCCCGCATACACCTTTATATCACCTTTTCAATTTAACTGAAGATAGAAGAGAGAGACAGAGAGAGAGAGAGAGAGAGATCCCTGTCAGACCTTGAAACTGGGAAGCACCCTTGACAGACGAAAGGAAAGAAAGAAACCCAGATTCGTTACTGCCGTAATTTCACTGAGGGTTGGTGTCTTGTTTTTTTTTTTTTTTTTTCATTTGGTTGTTTTGCAAGCTTGGCATTATGGAAGAAAAACAGAATGTCAATAAATTCAACTTTGAACATCTATTCAATGAGTTATTTCCTCATCGGAGGAAAAAAAAATTGAACCCAGCTAGGCAGTCTAAAGGGAGACCGTGTAAATGACTTGTAACTAAGGGGATATGACCCTGTGCATAATTCATAATCATTAGTCTAAGTGACACTTCTGCAGTCACTCTAACATGGTGGGGCTGAGACCCACACAGATCCCCGTGTGATCAGGTTTCTCTGAAAGAAAACTCCCTGAAAGGCTAGATTTGGGCTGCAGGGTTTTTTGTTTTTTTTTTTTTTTTTTAAATGCAAGATGCTGGCTCAGCTTCATCATGTGTGCAATTTAAGGGTTGCTCAAGTGATTCTTTAAAACTGCATAAAAGCAATTCTGCTGTGCCTGGGAGACAGTATTGCTATAATGTTCTGTGCATACATCTGCATGATTTCTCAGAGCTAATTCAAATTTAATGCATTGGTAATTCCTTTTCTGCCGAAGCCACCCAGCAGTAATCTGAAGGTTACAGAATGATCTTCCAGCTCAAATAACACTTTTAGACTAGCATAAATGGAGAGGCATGAATATAATGGGCAGAATTAGGCTTGCAATGATACATTCCACCCTCATTACCACTCTGAGTGAGGCTGACCAGAGTTTAGAGTGTTTTTAGAAGGATAATCATAATAGAGTTTTAATAAAACTGAAAGTCAAGCTATAGTGGTCTTTTATCAGAAATGGTGTAATAACCAAAATGACAGCATATGAGCAACTTAGACAATATTTCCCTAACAACTGGAAAGACCGTTCTCAGGATAAAAATTAAAGCTTTGATTAAAACACTTAGAAGTAACCAACTCACAAATTTACGGGGCATCAGAGAATAATAACTTAGCTTGGATGTCATAAAAATATTGACAACTAATTAAGGTTCATATGAATATGAAAAAGGATAAAGTGGGGAGTGTTTTTTAAATTTTTAATAAACTTTTAAATTTTATAATAAAATAAGATTTTTATAGAAAAACTGCGAAGATAGAACAGAGTTCCCAGAGGCCCCAGGCCTGTTTCCCCAATTATTAATGTTTCACATTACTGTGGTACATTTGTCATAATGGATGAACCAATATTAATACATTATTACTAATTAAAGCCCACACTATATTCAGATTTGCTTAGTTTCTCCCTACTGCCGTTTTTCCTATTCCAAGACTCCCACCCAGGAAATCACATGATAGTCAGTTGTAAAGTTGCCTTAGATTTCTCTTGCCTATGAGTTTCTCAGACTTTCCTTGTTTTTGATGACCTTGACAGTTTGGAGGAATACTGGTCAGGTGTCTTGTAGACTATCCCTGAATTGGGACCTGTCTGATGTTTTTTCTCATGATTAGCATTTATAGGCTTTTGAAAATACCACAGAGGACAAGTTGCATTCCTATCACATTATATCAAGGGTACACGCTCTCAACATGACTTATCAATGGTGATGTTAACCTTGATCACCTGCTGAGGTAGTGTTTGCCAGGGTGATCTATCTTCCCCCTTTCTATAGGGTATCCTCCGGGAAGAGATGACTATGTGCAGCCCACACTCAAGGAGTGGGAAATTATGCGGGTAATATCTAGTAAGATCTACCTGAATTATTTGGAATTGTTCTCCAGAGGAAATTCGTCTCTTCTCCCCCATTTATTTATTCCATCATTTATTATAATTATTATCAATATATTAATATGGATTGATGGATGTTTATTTTAGTTTGTGTTATAATCCAAGACTATTTTATTTTATCATTCAGATTGTTACAGTTTTGGCCATCTGGAACTTTGTCAGTTGGCCTCTATGTCCCTTTGATGTAAAGGGTTCTTTTTGTTTGTTTGTTTTTATTGTTTGTTGATTTGCCTTATTGAGCAGTTTCTTACTTTCTGGCACCCCAAGATGCTCCAAACTCATCTTGTATATTTCCTGTTCAAATTCTAGAATCAGTAATTTCTCCAAGGAGGCTGGTTCTCTTTATTGGAGAAGAGAATTAGAAAACAAAATCTGGGAGCTAGATATGCTGGTTGCTCTTGTGGTATCATTGTTTCTACGTCCTCTCAGCTGAAAGCACAAGGAAACACATGGTGTATATGAACCCATGTATGTTACTGTATCTATAAATATTTCTATATGTAACCATCTGTGTCTGTATCAAGGATAACAGGAGTTCATACTGAGGTCCCCAAATCTACTATTCATGAATCATTGCAGATTCCTCCCTTACTTATCTGTAGCCTCCCACTCCAGTACTAAGACATTTACCCAATTTAGGAGTATTTTCACCACTTCCTTTGCAGCCTAGATGACAGTTCCTAACTCAAAGTCTGTCCTGTCTGATCCTATCCCATCCTATCTGGTGTAGAATGTCTTTCCACTTCTGCCTCAACATATACGGACGGACATGACTCAAAAGTGTAAAGGCAATGAGCTCATTGGCCATTTCTGAAGTGAGTCCATGCCAAGGACAGAATAGAGTCTTATCCTTATATGTGATTCTCTCAAGGCTTGAAAAAATTGTGAAAGAGATTGCACGGCCATTTCTTGCTCTATGGCGGTTAAACAAAAGCGTTTGGCTTCAAGTGTTGTCAAACTAGTAAACTTCATAGGATTAAAATCACTAAAAGCTGTTCTTCCCTGAAACCAAATATTAGTCATTGGCAGATGTTATCTGTTAGTAAAAGGATTGCAACCAATAAATACTGGGGATCAAGGTCCTACTTAATACAAAAACCTGACATCATCTGTGTCACTTACAAATCTGGTATTAATTATTTGATAAGCTTGGGGCTGATTTTGTAACATAGACATTTTGTTGTATGAATGGTGAATGTCAAGGATGACTTACTACCCTGAACACATTTAAAAGGAAGGCTAATATGATTTCTTACAGGAAAGACCCAATGGCAGCTGGGCCAGAGAGTCCATTACACTGTTGTGTGCACTGCACAAGGCTTATTTTCCAGAGCCAGAGAAAAAAAACAAGGCATATGAATATCTCCATAGTGATGATGTTTTGGCTTCTCTGAATTTTGGATTACAAATCTAGGGAAAGAAAAAAACAAAGGACAGGGAGGATTCCTGCTTAGCAATCTGAAAGCAGGGTCTTTTAGTCCCATAATGAATTCATGAGGTTTCAGTCCACAAAAACAAAACAAAACAAACAAAAAACAAAAACTTGCAAACAAACAAAAAAACAAAAACCTGCACACACAAAATACTCCAAAAACCAAAACCTAAAACCTTTAATAGAATATCAAGAGGACATGTAGAGGGATGTCAACATTATTATCATCTAACACAGCTGGATTTTCAATCCTAACAACTTTATAAAGAGAAATCTCAGAACATAAGTTGTATAATTCATTGCTTTGTTTGTTTGTTTGCTTGTTTGTGTGTGAATAAGAGTGATGCTGAATGTGGCTCATTACGGAAAAACAAATCAACACAGAACCAAAAACCAAACTTCACGAGACTGACTAAACAATATGGTATATAGCTATTTCCTTAAAGTCCAGTTTATACTGTGGTTATTTACCCCCAAAAGAGGAGCAATCTTTGGATTAAACAGAGGGTAAACTGAAGGCAAGCATGTGGTCCCTGGGCAGACCTTCCCTGCCTGTCTGCAAAAGCAGAGATTTACAAAAGGAAATGAGGTCTCTGGCAGAAACAAGCCCTTTCTGCTCCTGGTTGGATCAGTTCTCTGAAAACTCCTAATTGTCCATATCCAATGTGGACAATTTTCTAAGCAATATTGTATGCAGTTTTATTTCTAGCAGAGTCACACATCATCTGGGCAAACTGGCACCTGGTTTTTTTTTAACATAAATATAGGTTTCACAGTGATAGGGGGTCGATGAGGCAGGAGGTTAACAGAATATACCCAAGCCTCCTAAGAAAGGCTGAAGCTCAATCTGCCTCTGAGACCTGGTGTTAGAATGCAGTCACATGCATGATTATAGAGTGACATACAAAGGCCAGAGCCTGCTGTTGGACCTGATGCAGGGAAACACCCTCAGCTGAAGAGCTGCAATGGGGACTCTGGTGTCCCTTTGGAAACACTGTTTCATTGTTCTGGGTTTCTATTACTACCCAATACAGTGGCGACCAAGTAAGGGCCTATACTGTGCTGGAGAATCAGGGTGTGACAAATATGTGAAAACATGAACGACATGAAAGTTAACCACTGTTCTTAACCCAACTCTTTTTTTTTTCAGTAGTTCAACTAATATGGCTGATTTAACCAGAAGGAAAATTTGTTGAGAAATCATTGATCAACATACTGATTTCATTGAGTTTATGTGGTTAAATACATAAGGCAGCACCTTCCCCCCTGCACCCCGCCCTCCTTGGTATTCTGTGCATGAGAGCTTCCCCTCTTAGTTTTCTTGGTAAAGCTTGAAGGCCTGACTCCCCCCATCCAAATAAATTTTTATTCCCTATTCTTGAACAGTAAATTTAATAGAGTAATTAAGAGTATAAATAAAAAATAAATAAAATGAAATGAGAATAATAATAAAATATAATTTGGTCCTTTCCCTTTCAATTTTATCAACCAGATTTTACCAAGAAGATACAATAATTTCTTCCAGTCCCAAGATAACGTCCAAATCTATTAGTATGGTTTAAAAGTTTCTTCAAAATCTGTGTCCAAAAATAGCTAGACATATTATGAAAATATGCTCAATCATACTCTTTTTAAGAGAAATAGAAATAAAACAATCCAGAAGTGAAATTTTCACCTATTCCATTAGAAAATTTAAAAGGCTTCATGATATCTAAAGCTGCCAGATCTGTGGGAAGATGAGTACACTTTAGATAAACTATTGAGGGAAGGAAAAACTATTGGAAAGATTCTGAAAAGTCATTTGGCCAAGATATTTATATTGTACTTAACAAAAAAGCCAGAAAGCTTTGCAGAGAAGCATCAATCAAATCAGTTAAATTGTTTCAACCCTACAGTAGAGCATTAGGCAGCTGCTAAAACTACTCTGAAAGATCTATGTTGCTGTGGGAGGATCCCACAAGTATGCCATATTGCCCCCCCAAAAAACCATCAAGATGCAGAAGAGCATGTAGAGTATAATTTTTCTTATTTAAAAATTCAAATTATTCAAAATATAAAGGACACTCAAGAAACTATTAATAGTAATTCCCTTTGGAGAGAGACGTTGGAGAAGAGAAAGTGGGGGATTTTACCTCCTTCTTGTTTTTTTATGTATGATTTTAAAAACCCATACATACATTTGTGATTTTATTTAGAAACTTGCCAACAAGGCTAGTTGGATATTGAGATTATGATTCATTTTCTTTGTTTTTTTTTTTAAGATTTTATTTATTTCTTTGAGACAGAGACAGACAGACAGACAGCATGAGCTGGAGGGAAGGTCAGAGGCAGAGGGAGAAGCAGGCTCCTCGCTGAGCAGGGAGCCTGATGAGGGACTCGATCCCAGGACCCCTCATTTTTTTGCTTTCTTCTTTTTACTTTAGTGTATTTAAAATTTTATAACACTTGCTACTTAAAATTTCGAACAAAGACTAAGTTGACTTTTTAGCTCCATTTACTTCCTACCCCATTCCCCTCCAACAACTTAACTTGCGATTTTTTTTAAATGGGTCATATATTTTCATTTCTTTGCATATAATGCTTTGTGCTGGGAATACTTTCCTCCCTGTCTGTGAATCTGGTAAACTCCCCTCCATCCTTTTTCATAGCAACTCAAATATTCCGAGTCTATTTTGTTCTTGGTACATGCACGGTTTAACCTAGTATCCACCAAAGGCTACTCGGCATTAATTTTTTTCCTAAAATGCTCTAAGTATTATGGCACTATTGAAAAATATGCATCATACTAAACGTTAAAGAATGACTTTTTTTTTTTAATAGGCTGCTATTGGTGAAGTTTATGAGAGCTTTGGTTTCTGTGCTGAATCTATGATATTCCGAATCTGAAGACACTTGATAGCAATAGCATACTGATACTCATACCTATTTATACCTTACAAGGCCATCTAGCTATACCCCAAATCTCATGCCCAACCTCCCCCATGTGAAATACGTCTCCCTGCTTGTAATGGACATTAAACGTGCAAGCTAGGGCTCAGATTTTTTTTTTTTTTTTTAACCGGCAGGGCAGAATGTTAGCAGCAGAACTAAGGGAGAAGTAATGGAGTGCACTGCGTGAGAAATTTACATTATTATCTGGCGGTAGATTGGTTTACTTACTCTGTATCCACCAGCTCTGTCCCTTGATAATCACCTTCACACTCAGCTGCACTTCAGAGCTTGCTTACCATGTTGCAATGATGTTTATTCCCTGAGTTTATTTGATGTTGGCCATTTGAAAACATTATCATTTAAATTGGTTCCTGTAACTAATGAGCATATGTTTCATATGTGTTTCACAGGAATGAGCCAGGGGAAGTATCAGTGTGAGAGGACTGTTTCTGGAAGTAGTCATTTCAGCCACAATATAATGCCAAATTTTAAACTATTTGGGTGCTAAGGGGGTAGATCTGGCAGGAAATGATAACAGAATTTTGTGAGAACTAAGGAAAAAAAAATTGAAGTCAAAGCTGAGATCATTATAAGTGAACTTAAGAGAAATCCTGAATGCAAAATGCTTAAGACTTGCTTTGAGACATTGTGAATCTATTGAATGACGTAAGTATTCCCTTCAAACTCGCTGGAGGGAGATGACAAGAATGTCAAATTCCTCTCTGCGACTGCAGATTGCTGTAGTGGGTTACACTGAAGGCAAGTGTGCAGAATATAGTTATATCTGTAATGACATTGTGGAGGGTGAGGCTTGGTACCCAAATCAATCCCCCTCAACTTTAAGAACATGAAATAACTGCACTGAAAGCAAAGAGAAAGAAAAAGGTAATTAGGAATGAGATACAATTCCATGGAACCAGAAAATTAAAAAAAAAAAAATCAAGTGTGAATTAGCTACTCAGTATCTCTCCAATGTTCTTCTGGAGTGCACACCTCCATTTTTCCTTGGAGAATCATGTTCTCCCTGGGGCTCAGCTCAGTGTTTTGGATAAGGCTGACTTCTCTGACGGGAGCAGGGTGGGCAGGTAATTCTACCCAATCAGAATCTCGTATTCTCTTCGCCTCAGAGCCTTGCTCAGGGATTGGGGTGCGTGATCCAGTCAGAGTCAATAAAATGCAAGACCCTTGGCAGGGATTTCTGAGAGAAGTGTGTATGTATTGTTCCTGTGGACCCAGACCTACAAGAGTGTAGCTCTGACAGCCAAAAGGGACAAAAGTTGAGCTAAGATCTGAAGAAGGATCAGGTCCTGTGGCACTGTGCCACAGACAAAGCTAGATCCATCCACGACTTATCAGTAACATGACCCAATAATGTGACTTTTTGTCTACTCGGGTTTAGCTTGGATTTTCTGTCTCTTGCAATGAAAAGCATCCTGATGTACTATATAAACATTTACATTACTGTTTCATTTAAAAATGGACATAGTTAAAGTTTCATGGTCGTCAAAGCTCTGAACCAGATACTAAGGTTCTTTACTCTACCAAGGATAGCTGAATCTAGAACCTGATCCTAATGTCGATGAACTCTACAAGAAGACGTTAAGACTACAGCTGCAAACATTACGGTTGGCATCACTACCCATTTTCATCATCTTTTCAGCTTTATTTGTTGTTGTTGTTGTTGTTTTTTAAGATTTTATTTATTTATTTGACAGAGAGATAGTGAGAGCAGGAACACAAGCAGGGGGAGTGGGAGAGGGAGAAGCAGGCCTCCCGAGGAGCAAGGAGCCCGACGCACGGCTCGATCCCAGGACCCCGGGATCATGACCTGAGCCGAAGGCAGACGCTTAACGGCTGAGCCACCCAGGCGCCCCCATCTTTTCAGCTTTAGATAGTATTTTTCATTACCTATACATACGCATATTTGAAATGTCAATTGCATTCCTTTTGCTAGAACAAGTGTGACAACTGACTCCTTACTAAACACGCATGAGTGTAGCACTTTAAACAGCTTTTTAAACAAGCAAGATGCTTTAGCTTTCTTACTGGGTTGAAAGGCTACCAAAGTTCAAATGATATTACTGGAATATTTTTTCAGCTCTGTTATAAATATGTGTTATATTTAAATGATTCCTTGGCAAATATTCATGACTATAAAGTACACTAAACAGAATGTGCACTTAATGACAGAACATCATTTTCATTGTACAATAAACTCTGCAAGCATTTGTTACAATAAAAGAAACAACATTCATAAACTTTGGTTTGGGAACTGGATTTTCATTAAAGGCTTCTAAATGCTGCTCTAGAAAGATGGCTGTCCTAGATATAGAGATAGTCATGCATAGGAGATGCTACAGAAGGAATGTTGCTGTCCCCCTCTCCCCAGTTCATATGTACATCAATTACCTAGGTATGTCTTGGGATACCATTTCTATAAAGCTCAAAGTTTAGCAAAGCTAAGTAACAGATTGTTGAGGAATATGCACACGTGAGCTGAAATCCTTTTTAAAAAGCAAAGAAAAAAACAAAGGCAACAAAAGCAAAAGTAAGCTCGTGGGATTGGATCCAACTAAAAAGCTTCTGTATAGCAAAGGAAACTAATAAAAAGACAACTTACCGAATGGGAGAAAATATCTGCAAATCTTAAATCTCGTAAAGGATTAATACCCAAAATATATAAAAACTCCCACAATCCAATAGAAAACAACAACAATCAATCAGCCCAATTAAAAAATGAGCAGAGAATCTGAATAGGCATTTTTCCAAGAAGACATGCAGATGGTCAACAGGCACATGAAAAAATGCTCAACATCATTTATCATCAGGGAAATGCAAACCAAAACCACAGTGAAATACCATCTCACACCTGTCAGAATGATTATGATGAAAAACACGAGAAATAACAAGTGCCGGTGAAGATGTGGAAAAAAGGGAAGCCCCATGCACTGTTGGTGGGAATGTAAATTGGTGCAGCCACAATGGAAAACAGCATGGAAGTTCCTCCAAAAGTAAAAATAAAACTACAATATGATCCAGTGATTTCACTTCTGGGTATTTATCCAAGGAAAACAAAAACACTAATTCGAAAAGATATATGCATCCCCATGCTCATTGCAGCCTTAATTACAATAGCCAAGATATAGAAAGGTAGAGCCTAAGGGTCCACCAACAGATGAACGGATAGAGACGTGGCATATATACACCATGGGATATTAATTCAGCCATACAGAGAAGGAAACCTTGTCATGAGTCCAATATGGACTCATGCAGGAAACTTGCAGGCATTGTGCTAAGTGAAATAAGTCAGAGAAGAATAAATACTGTCTGATATCACTTATATGAAATCTGAAAAACAAAACAAAACAAAACACCAAGTGCATAGTTACAGAGAACAGACTGATGATTGCCCGAAGTGGGGAATGGGGAGAGGTGAAATGGGTAAAGGGAGTCAAAAGGCACAGATTTCTAGCTAAGAAATACATCATGGGGATACAGGGATAGCATAGTGACTATAGTTAATAATACTGTATTGCATATTGAGTGTTGCTAAGAGAATAAATCTTACAAGGTCTCATCATAAGAAGAGCATTTGTAACTGTGTATGGTGATGGGCTTATTGTGGTGATCTTTTCACAATATATGCAAATATGGAATCATTGTGTTGTACACTTGAAACTAATATGTCAATTATACTTCAATTAAAAAACAACAACAAAGCAAGGGACTGATAAAACCAAATTCAGGACAGTAGTTACATCTCTGGGGGCAGGGAGTTGGAATGGGCATGGTGAAGGGGCACAGAATGAGCTCCCCATGGCATCAGCAACACTGCAGGTCCTGGGTTTGCTGCTGGCATCACCAGTGTTTATTTTAATTTCATTCTTTGTGGTAGATAGGTTAGTTTCATATATTTCTTTGTGTGTATCAAATATTACACAACAAAAAATATCAAAGATGCCTGGCGAGGAGACTATATAAATCTATAGTTTGACTATATAAATCTAATAGTTAAGGCATTATTTGCTGATATACAAATGATTTGGTAATTCATAGGCAAAATTCAGTCTTACTGTTCAAAATGTATTAAAATTCAAGATTTAACTTGAGTCAAAATAGACAGACTCTCAAATTCAGGATTGTCTCCAACACCTTAAGTTCCTCTTTTCCCATTTTTTGACATTTATCTAACTAGTGGCAAAAGATAACACTGGTAAAGTACATAAGAAAACTTAGTAGCCACTTTTCCTTCCTAAAGTTTACTTAAACTGTGAATTTAACTATTTGTTTGCCAGGTAGAGTCTTCTCTCCTTTTCTTTTCTTACTAAGGAATTATTTTCTTAAGCAAAATAATATACAAGTTAAGAACAAAGACTTCCAATCAGCCAACCCAGGCTTCCAAAAAATTTCTGTGTCACTCACTGGTTGTATGACTTTGTGGCAAGTTACTTAACCTCCTAAACTTCACTTTCTTGATGTGTAAAATGAGGTTAGTAGTAGTACCTACCTTGCTGTGTTGTGAGGATTAAATGAATGACTATAATAAAAACAAATGTCTATAAATAAACTTGGTCTCAGGCCTGGCAGCTAGTAAACATTCAATAGATTTTAATTACTATAATTATTATGTCAGCAAGCATACAGTAGTTAAGCTGGTAAAAAAAAAAAATTACTCTCAAATATCAGAAGGGGAAAAAAAATCACTTGATTTCCCAAGGTTAAGACCTCAGATGTACACTTACATTTGAATTCTATAAAGTGTTACCGGAGGGCCAAATATCCGCATTGCCGCTTTCCCCTTTCAGCTTGCAACACTTCCCTTGAGGTGAGTGGCTGGTCCATGCAGGAAGACAAAGGCGCTTGATAACTAATAACAAACCTATCTATACTTATTTTTCATGATTCAGGACACATGACAGCTTAAACGAAGAACTGGTAACAACAGAACTCCATGGTCCTTTGAAATTCTAGGTGAGTGCCTAGCATCTACTATAAGAAAGTATTAATGAACAAAAATCCCCAGCTTCATAAACTGAACATGCAAACCTATCTGTGGACATGTTATTCTTGTAACTTCATACACGTCGTAATATTTGCCTGGGCAAACAGCTCAGAGAGGTGATTAAAATAATTCAAAGCCAAACAACAACAACAAAAAAACACCAATGTAATACAGGCTTGACAGTGAAAAATGAGAAATCTCAATAATTTAACAATACCCCATACTTGAAGAAAGTCATTCTTAACCGGGGCATCACATAAAATAAACATGCAAAATACTGTTTATTCATTTTATTCCAGTATTGCAAATATTTATAAATAAATTTAATTCATTAATATTTGTAAAAATTTGCCCCTTCAAATATAGATGTTTTCCTCTGGGCTTTAAACATATTATAATTTTGCAATGGGTAACTGGGTGTTATCTCAAATTTGCCTCAGGAAAAAGTATGACTGAATTAAATCACAAACATTAGCTATGGTTGTAACTGAATAGCCTTTTTCCTTTCTGATGGAGAAGTGACTCTTGACTTGAAAGTCAGTATTTAAAAAAATAATAATTTTAAAAATCCAATGCATAGTTCTACACAGTGCCTTTCTTGTGAGAGCATAATATATTCACTTCCTGCATTTGCCAAATAAAGTGTTTGGGGCTTTTCTACTATCTTGCCATAAAATTAGTGCCTTAAAGCTGTATGTAAGAGAGAAGCAGTGAATCGGATTCTTCAGGGGTCCATCAGTGGGTATTCTGGGGAGAAGTGACACCTCTGTGAGGTGTCCCACCAAAGCTTCCCAAGGATTGGTATCACTTCTAGTTTAGTGCTTGAAAAAGAGCCTCACGATCTCCCCTAATCGTTGGTACCATTCTTAAGGTCAAGGGCTCAACTTATATCCCGTTATCTCCAACACAGAGCCTAACACTTGATACCAGTCCTCTAACATTTGCTGCCTTATAAAAATAACAAAAGCAAAGAACAAGAGCAAAACAATATTCTGGATTTTCAGGCTTATATAATATTGAAACCCATTCTAGGCAGCTAATTAGGAGCCAAAAGGGGACATAAACTGTGGATGATTGGGATAAGAAGCACATTGAAGCGTGCTTGCTGTAGCCAAGGCCCCAAGCTACTCACAACCGTAAGAAAAACGTGTCCAGATCATGTGCACTTGTAGTTTGCTTTGCGCATGAAGATCTATTTGTAGTCTTGGTGGAGTGACAAAATAAAAATTTATTTGATTCCCTTTACCAAGGGTAATCAGAAACCAAACTGAAGTACCTCTGAAATTCCGGAAAATTCACCCAAACATTCCCCTGTTACACTTCCTGTTTTTTTCCTGACTTTCCTGAGTTCACAAGGGTTTTTTTCCAAGCAAATTCACTGATGTAACATGAAAGGCTTTATTCTAATTTTCACCTGGATAAATCAGAGAGCGGGGTGCAGTCTGGTAGAGCAAATTTTAGTGTGATTTACAGTGTGAAATCTACCTCAAAGAGGATCGTGAAAGCCAAGGTGCCTGATGAGTGATTCAGAATTAAGTTGGGGTTTCACGTTTTGTGACCTCCTGACTGACTAGCTATGGCAATGACATCTAGCTATGGCAATGGCAAGACATCCATCTGCTTGGCTTTCCTCATTTAACTCTGACATCTTGAGCTTTAGTCATTGATTAAATGACTGACTTGGGAAGCAGTTTCAAGTAATTTCAATGTGTGTATGTATTTGTCTAGGAGCCTGTGTGTCTCTGTGTGTGCACATGTGTGTTCACTGATGGACATTCTGAGCAGACAGGGATTATCATGTTTGCTATTCTGTTTTCACTCTCTAAATCCTACCCAAGACAATAGGGAAAACCTCAGTAATTTGAAAAGCATGGATCACCACTATCTGGACCAGTTTGGGTTATTTGATGTTTTAATTAAGCAACAAGAGGGTACTTATTTGGCCAGGGAATCAGAGCTACTTAGAATGGTGAGCCATTTTGACTAGATTCGTACTGACTTAATGAGGTTTTTTTCTGTTTGTTTCCCCAAAGGATAAAATTGAGTAGAAAAGGATTGTTCACATCCAACGTAGCTTGCCTCTTTCCCTTCAAAGAACCTGCTTCCAATTTTTAGTTTCCTTTGCTATAATGAGGTCTGAGAAGATCTACATTTGAGCCCATCTTAAACACGTTTTTCCCCATTAAGATGAAAGGATACTTTGTGAACAGTGCCTTCAAACTCTGATGTCTAACCTGGTCATCCCAAGAAGGTGCATAAATTTAAGTAGAATGACGAACTGTAAAGTAGTAATTTATGAATCTAGCCATCACAGGTTTATATAAAAAGAAGTTGCAAATGGGTATAAATGTGTATATGGTATATAGGTTCCTTCTTCCCTTCTAAATCATGGGTAGGTTACATATAGGATTTACTTGAGCTCTTAGAGGAATACCTATTTGCCTTTATGTGCATTCCACTCCCCTATGAATGCTCAAGTCTTCTTCTTCTGAAGAAGTGTGTACTTACTTACCTTTTTACTGATTGCAGTAGCAATGGGACCCATTTAAGCGCTGCCTGAGCCATCAGTACTCAGGCTTTGCCCAGCTGCCAATGCAGATGTAGATTCCAGAACATTTGAAGTTACGGCGATAAATAATGTGTTCCCCCACTGAGAATACATTAGGGCCATTTCTTGCTTTGAAGGAATCTGTGGTAAGTTTCTTTCAATAGAGGCAGGTACTTCTTAAAAATAGGTTCCAAATTTCTGGAACATGCTGGGTTCTGGGGAATTTTAGAAGAGTCCCAAAACTAGAAGGGACTGCAAGGAATCCTTCTCGAATGGCGAGCACTGTTGGGTTCTTTACATGTGCTGTCTCTTCAAGTCCCCAGAACAGTTCTGTGAGGCAAAAAGATTTCTCACTGATGATGAAGATTATCAAGGGGTTAACGGGCCTGCCTGAAGCCGTGGAATTAACTGAAGGAGAGGAATCTCAATCCAAGGCTGATTCCCAAGCAGAGTTTTCCCCACCTCACTGTGTGCCATGTGTCTGCAGGTCTCTCGCTAGGATTGGAGGATATGGTCAGACCTCAGTATGAAGAAATGGCTTATGCAAAAGAGACTCTTTGAGGGTGATGGTTGGTCATAACTTATAGGGTGGTAAGAAGAGGTGCTTTCTTTTTTTTATGGGGGTAATTATGTTTACTCGATCAAAGGGTTCTAATGCTATCCTCTGAAGACAGAGGCTTCAAACAACTTTCCTTAAATTATACTTTTAATAGAATTAAAGGAAATGTCATCTGAAGAGAGTGCTTTCCTGCGTTGAAAATGAAGGAGGTGCCTGAGCGTCCATGCTGATGCTAAGCAGAATCCTCGCTAGGAATGTTTGTTCCTTATGCCCAGAGGAATGGTTTTGTAATTAATCAGTAAAAAGGTAAGTAAGTACACATAGATGATATGTTGCAAATCATAAGACATACTGTATTAACAAACTACAAACGATAACAAGATATTCTTTTTCCTTTTTTTTTAACCTCTGGGAGATAATTTGATTTTGTACGGTGTGCTTTTCATAGGAAACTAGCAGTTCTCCTCTCCCTCAGTCCTTTACACACACACACTTATTCTTGACTACTTTTTTTATATTTTATTTTATTTTGTTATGTTAGTCACCATAAAATATATCATTAGTTTTTGATGTAGTGATCCATGATTCATTGTTTTCGTATAACACCCAGTGCTCCATGCAGTACTTGCCCTCCTTAACACCCATCACCGGGCTAACCCATCCCCCCACCCCCCTCCGCTCTAGAACCCTCCGTTTGTTTCTCAGAGTCCATAGTCTCTCATGGTTCGTCTCTCCCTCCGATTCCCTCCCCCTCATTTTTCCCTTCCTTCTCCTAATGTCCTCCATGCTATTCCTTATGTTCAACACATAAGTGAAACCATATGATAATTGACTTTCCCTGCTTGACTTATTTCACTTAGCATCATCTCCTCCAGTCCCATCCATGTTGATGTAAAAGCTGGGTAGTCATCTTTTCTGATGGCTGAGTAATATTCCATTGTATATATGGACCACATCTTCTTTATCCATTCATCTGTTGAAGGGCATCCTGGCTCTTTCCACAGTTGGACTATTGTGGACATTGCTGCTATGAACACTGGGGTGCATATGGCCCTTCTTTTCACTACATTTGTGTCTTTGGAGTAAATACCCAGGAGGGCAATTGCTGGGTCATAGGGTAGCTCTATTTTTAATTTTTTGAGGAACTTCCACACTGTTTTCCAAAGTGGCTGTACCAACTTGCATTCCCACCAACAGTATAAGAGGGTTCCCCTTTCTCCACAACCTCTCCAACATTTGTTGTTTCTTGCCTTGTCAATTTTTGCCATTCTAACTGATGTAAGGTTGTATCTCAATGTGGTTTAGATTTGAATTTCCCTGATGGCTAATGATGATGAACATTTTTTCATGTGTCTGTTAGCCATTTGTATGTCTTCTTTGGAGAAGTGTCTGTTCATGTCTTCTGCCCATTTTTTGACTTGATTATTTGTTTTTTGGGTGTTGAGTTTGAGAAGTTCTTTATAGATCTTGGAAATCAGCCCTTTGTCTGTAGTGTCATTTGCAAATATCTTCTCCAATTCTGTGGGTTGCCTCTTTGTTATGTTGACTGTTTCCTTTGCTGTGCAGAAGCTTTTTATCTTGATGAAGTCCCAAAAGATCATTTTTGCTTTTGCTTCACTAGCCTTTGGAGATGTATCTTGAAAGAAGTTGCTGTGGCCGATGTTGAAGAGGTTACTATGTTCTCCTCTAGGATTTTGATGGATTCCTATCTCACATTGAGGTCTTTCATCCATTTTGAGTTTATCTTTGTGTATGGTGTTAGAGAATGGTCGAGTTTCATTCTTCTATATACACCTGTCCAATTTTCCCAGCATCATTTATTGAAGAAACTGTCTTTTTTCCATTGCATGTTTTTTCCTGCTTTGTCGAAGATTATTTGACCATAGAGTTGAGGGTCCATATCTGGGCTCTCTGTTCTGTTCCATTTGTCTATATATCTGTTTTTGTGCCAGTACCGTGCTGTCTTGGTGATCACTGCTTTGTAATATAGCTTGAAATCAGGCAACGTGATGCCCCCAACTTTGTTTTTCTTTTTCAACATTTCCTTGGAGATTCGGGGTCTTTTCTGATTCCATAGAAATTTTAGAATTGTTTGTTCCAGCATTTTGAAAAATGTCGTTGGAACTTTGATCGGGATGGCGTTGAAGGTATAGATTGCTCTGGGTAGCATAGACATTTTAACAATGTTTATTCTTCTGATCCATGAACATGGAATGTTTTTCCATCTTTTTGTGTCTTCAGTTTCTTTCATGAGTGTTCTGTGGTTCCTAGAGTATAGAACCTTTACCTCTTTGGTTAGATTTATTCCGAGGTATCTTATGGTTTTTGATGCTATTGTAAATGGAATCGATTCTCTAATTTCTCTTTCTACAGTTGCATTGTTAGTGTATAAGAAAGCAACTGATTTCTGTGCATTGATTTTATATTCTGCCACATTACTGAATTGCTGTATGAGTTCTAGTAATTTGGGGGTGGAGTCTTTTGGATTTTCCACATAAAGTATCATGTCATCTGCGAAGAGAGAGAGTTTGACTTCTTCTTTGCCAGTTTGAATACATTTTATTTCTTTTTGTTGTCTGATTGCTGTTGCTAGGACTTCTAGTACTATGTTGAACAATAGTGGCGAGAGTGGGCATCCTTGACATGTTCCTGATCTTAAGGGAAAGGCTCTCACCTTTTCCCCATTGAGGATGATATTCGCTGTGGGTTTTTCATAGATGGATTTTATGAACTTGAGAAATATTCCCTCTATCCCTATACTCTGAAGAGTTTTAATCAGGAAAGGATGCTGTATTATGTCAAATGCTTTTTCTGCATCAATTGCGAGGACCATATGGTCCTTCTCTCTCCTCTTATTAATGTGTCCTATCACACTGATTGATTTGCGAATGTTGAGCCACCTTTGCATCCTGGGGATAAATCCCACTTGGTCTGGTGGATGATCCTTTTAATATATTGTTGGATCCTATTAGCCAGAATTTTGTTGAGAATTTTGGAATCCATATTCATCAGGGATATTGGTCTGAAATTCTCCTTTTCGATGGGGTCTTTGCTTGGTTTGGGGATTAAGGTAATGCTGGCCTCATAGAATGAGTCTGAAAGCTTTCCTTCTGTTTCTATTTTTTGAAACAGCTTCAATAGAGAATAGATATTATTTCTTCTTTGAATGATTCGGTAGAATTCCCCAGGGAATCCATCAGGCCCTGGACTCTTGTTTTTGGGGAGGTTTCTGATCATTGCTTCAATCTCGTTACTGGTCATTGGCCTATTCAGGTTGTCAATTTCTTCCTGTTTCAGTCTTGGCAGTTTATAGGTTTCCAGGAAAACATCCATTTCTTCCAGGTTGCTTAATTTACTGGCATATAGTTGTTGATAATAATTTCTAATAATTGTTTCTATTTCCTTGGTGTTAGTCTCTCGCTTAGTTTCATTCATAATTTTATTAATTTGGGTCCTTTCTCTTTTCTTTTGGATAAGTCTGGCCAATGGTTTGTCGATCTTATTAATTCTTTCAGAGAACCAGCTTCTAGTTTTGTTGATCTGATCTACCTTGTTTCTGGTTTCTAATTCATTGATCTCTGCTCTAATCCTAATTATTTCTCTTCTAATGAGTGGCTTAGGCATCGTTTGTTGCTTTTTCTCCAGTTATTTAAGGCGTAAAGTTAGGTGGTGAATTTGGGATTTTTCTATTTTTTTTTTGCGTGAGGCTTGGATGGCTGTGTATTTCCCCCTTAGGACTGCCTTTGCAGTATTCCATAGGTTTGGGACCGATGTGTTCTTGTTTTCATTGGTTTCCATGAATTGTTTAAGTTCTTCTTTGATTTCCTGGTTGACCCAAACATTCTTGAGCAGAGTGGTCTTTAGCTTCCAAGTGTTTGAATTTCTTCCAAATTTTTTCTTGTGATTGAGTTCCAGTTTTAAAGCATTATGGTCTGAGAATATGCAGGGAATAATCTCGATCTTTTGGTATCAGTTGAGACCTGATTTGTGACCCAGTATGTGGTCTATTCTGGAGAAAGTTCTGTGTGCTCTTGAGAACAATGAGTATTCTTTTGTTTTAGGGTGGAATATTCTGTATATATCTATAAGGTCCATCTGGTCCAGTGTGTCATTCAAAGCTCTTGTTTCTTTGTTGATTTTCTGCTTAGATGATCTGTCTATTGCTGAGAGTGGAGTATTGAGGTCTCCTACAATTAACGTATTGTTCTCAATATGACTTTTTATTTTGGTTAACAGTTGGCTTATGTAGATGGCTGCTCCCATGTTGGGGGCGTAGATATTTACAATTGTTAGATCTTCTTGTTGGATAGACCCTTTAAGAATGATATAGTGTCCTTCTGTGTCTCTAACTACAGTCTTTAGCTTAAAATCTAATTTGTCTGATATAAGAATTGCTACCCCAGCTTTCTTTTGAGGCCCATTGGCATGGAAGATGGATCTCCATCCCTTCACTTTCAGTCTGGATGTATCTCTAGGTTCAAAATGAGTCTCTTGTAGACAGCATATATGGATGGGTCCTGTCTTTTTAGCCAATCTGCAACCCTGTGCCGTTTTATGGGAGCATTTAGGCCATTCACGTTGAGAGTGATTATTGAAAGATATGAATTTATTATCATCACATTGCCTGTGAAGTCCTTGTTTCTATAGATTGTCTCTGTAAATTTCTGTTCTATATCACTCTTGGGGTCTTTCTCCTTTTATAGAACCCCCCCTTAATATTTCTTGCAGGGCCGGCTTAGTGGTCACATATTCTTTCAGGTTCTGCTGGGCTTGGAAACTCTGCATCTCTCCATCCATTCTAAATGACAGCCTTGCTGGATAGAGTATTCTTGGTTGCATGTTCTTCTCGTTTAGTACCCTGAATATGTCTTGCCAGGCCTTTCTGGCTTGCCAGGTCTCTGTGGATAGGTCTGATGTCATTCTGATGTTCCTCCCTCTGTAGGTAAGGAATCTCTTCCCCCTAACTGCCCTTAAGATGGTTTTCTTGGTTCTAATATTTGCGAGTTTTACTATTACATGTCGGGGCATTGGCCTGCTTTCCTTGATCTTGTGAGGGGTCCTCTCTGCCTCTAGGACACGAATGTTTGTTTCATTTCGCAGATTAGGGAAGTTCTCAGCTACGATTTGCTCAAATACATCTTCTAGTCCTCTCTCTCTCTCTCCACTCCCTCAGGGATCCCAATAATTCTGGCATGGAACTTTTCATGGTGTCACTTACTTCTCTGATTCTGTTTTCATGGATTTTGAGCTGTTTTCCCCTGGCCTCCTCTTTCTCCTTCTTTTCTATCAATCGGTTTTCTAGATCACTAATTTGTTCTTCTGCCTCCCTTACCCTAGCTGTTAGGTTATCTAGATTAGATTGGATCTCACTGATAGCATTTTTAAGTTCTGCCAATTAAGCTTTCATTTCTGTCCTTAGAGACTCTATGTTGCCATTAATTGATTTCTCCATTCTAGCCATTGTCTTCACAATTGCTACCCTGAATTCCATCTCCAGCATCTTGGTTATATCTGAATCGATTTGTAAATCTGTGGCAGAAGTCACAGTCTCTGAGTCTTTCCTATTTTGGGGGTTCCTCCTCCTAGTCATTCTGTTGAGGGGTGGTTGAGGGAATGTACAGAGCACAAATTATTGACCACAACCCAAGCAAGATGCATCCCTTTTGCAGGGACCTGAGGGTTGCCGGCCTCTTGTTCTCCCAGCCTGTCTTTTGGGGGAGGGGCCTGCCATGCTGTTACTCAGGCAACCCTGTTTGGAAAGAGTTGCCCTGCCCCCTGTGTCAGGGGATGGGCTCAGTGAAAACCGGTTTTGGGGGGCTTTTGTTCTCTGGAGGCTTTCCCTGGCGGCTTTCTGCTTCTCTTCTGAGAGTCGGAGCAGAAGACACCATTTCCAACCCCCTACCTCAGAGCAGAGATCGCAGTCTGTTCTTCAGTGAGCTCTCCAGGCCACAGCGTCTCCGTTTCTGTCCGTGCTGCCATAAACTGCAGCGTCCTGGGTTGTGCGCCCCTCAGCAGCACTACTAGTCCTCACCTCCAGCTCGGGGCACGTCTCTGCCCTTTGTGCTTCTAAAACCACCAGCCAGTTCAAACGCAGGGCCCTGCTGCTCCAGATTTCCGTCTGGGGGCCTGCCCTAACGTCCTTTCCCCGCTGCTACCGGTCTGCGAGTCTGTGCCCTGTCTCCAGCGTGGGAGGCTGTCGCTCACCGGCGGTGTAGGATCCCCACGGCCAGGCTCCCTCCCACTGCCATTCATCCTCCAATATCCGCCTGTGGAATCAGGGCTCCCCGCTTCACACCTCGAAACCAACCGCCTGCGATATTCTTTTTCTGGAGATCCTGATCTATCTTCTTACATCTCAGGCTGATTTCATGGGTGTTCAGAGTGGTCTGGTAGATATCCAGCTCAATTCCGGGGACTGGTTGGAATAAGGTCCCCTATTCCTCCACCATCTTTTCCTCCTCCCCTTGACTACTTTTAAAAGCCATTCTTGAGAGTGGCTGGGGAGCAAAGCATCACAGGCAGCAGGATGATGAGTATGATGAGAGGGACAGAATCAGCACAGGATGCTGGATAGTAAAACTTGATAGGCATGATTATTACACAAATACTTGATAGGTTTTTAAGTTATTATTATGGGGTATGAAAAATTCAGACAAAGCTAGAATGAGATATTTATTTATTTTAAGATTTTATTTATTTGACAGAGACAGACACAGCGAGAGAGGGAACACAAGCCGGGGGAGTGGGAGAGGGAGAAACAGGCTCCCCGCCTAGCGGGGAGCCTGAGGCGGGGCTTGATCCTAGGACCCTGGGATTATGAGCTGAGCTGAAGGCAGACGCTTAATGGCTGAACCACCCAGGCACCCTAGAATGAGATATTTATAATGGACATTTAAATAACATATATTCTTCTTTCTGATCAGATATGTTTGGAAAACGTATGTGCAGGGAAGAAAATAAAAATCACAGAATCCCACCATGCTCAGGCAATACTCTCAATTGTATTAAGATTTTTTACCACATCACTCAGAGGCAAAAAAAAAAAACAAAAACAAAAACAAAAAAAACCCAAATGACTAAAAACCCATATATTATTCCTGTAGGCTCTGTCCTTGAATGCTTGTAGGAAAACAAGGTGATAAAATATGCTGATACCCCCTATAAATAGATTCAGATTGCACCACTGAAGTCAGAAGCTTTAGCAATTTCTATTATGCCCTGGTGCATTTTTGAGGGTAGACACCAATGACACTGAAGATGTTTAGGGTACTGGACCCAGTGCTGGTTCTGGGTACAGAACCACTGTTCTGTGCTTCACCTGCTCTTCTCATGCTTTGCAGAAACTAGAAAGCTCAGGCCAGGCTGAAATGTCAAATTTATAAGTAATGATGTTTAACTTCTTGTAAAAAAAAATGGAATTTACAGTAACTGAAAAGCACAGGAAATATTGCAAAGGGAGTATAATTATGGGCATTCAGGCACTTACCTTTACTATTCAAGTACGTTTGATTTTAATACTGGAAAAAAATTCTTGCACAAGTTGTATGTATGTCAATCATCATATGGGCACTTTCAACATTCTACAGTTTTATTTGTCAATGAGACCTCAATAAGTATAATTCCAAAAAAAATCCATATTCTGACCCTTAGAGGGGCAGAGCCTGCCATTGCTGGCTTTGAAGATGGAAGAAGCAAGTCATGAGCCAAAGAATGTAGGCAGCTCTAGAAGCTGGAAGTGTCCCTCAGCTAATCACTGCAAGAAACTGAGTTTCGCCAACAACCTGAATGGGTAAGCAAATGGTGACATCATATCCAGAACTACAAACAAATGGATCCTCCCTTGATGTCTCCAGTAAGAAACAAAACTCTGCTGACACATTGATTTTAGCCCTGCGAGACCCATGTGGGACATCTGATCAGCAGAACTGTATTAGACAATAAATTTGTCTTGTTTTAAGCCTGTGACATTGTGGTGATTTGTTACAGCAGTAGCAGAATACTCATACACCCTGCATAGGGTTTGGACCATTTTGTACTCCCATTAGCAAGTGACGAGTTTGTTTCCCCACATCTTCACGAACAGAATGTGTTGCTGGACTTGGAGATTTTTGCCCATCTGGAGAGTGAGAAGAGTATCTCTGTGTGACTTTAATCTGCACATCTCTTGGGAGGAATGAGGTTGAGTGCCTGTTCATTTATGTTTGTATTAAGTGAACGTCTTTTCATGTTTGTTGCCCGTATTTCTATTGAGTTGTTAGTATTTAATCAAGTTCTAAGGGTTCTTTACATATTAGGAAGATGTAGACTTTATATGTGATGAGAATTACAACGATTTTTTTCCCTCAATCGCTCATTTTCCATGTGGATTTAAAGGTGAACACTGACCCCTTCACTAGTATCTCTAGTTTCTTTGAATTTTTCATCAGATTGTTCCAGGTCTCTGGATAAATAAGCTAAGATACCACCCAAAAAACCACATTTTTGAGGGAAGAAATTAAAAAAGAAAGAATTGTTGAATAGACTTGCTCTTTTCTTCACCTTCTCACCTCTTGTCTGAATCACTACCATGGCTCCTATTCCGGTTTTTTTTTTTTTTTTAAGAATTTTTATTTACTTTAGAGAGAGAGAGAGTGTGTGGAGGAGGGAGGGGCAGAGTAAGGGAGAGAGAATCCTAAGCAAACTCCACACTGAGCCTGGAGCCTGATGAGGGGCATGATCTCATGACTCTGAGATCACGACCTGAGCCGAAACCAGGAGTCGGACGCTTACATGACTGCACCACCCGGGCGCCCCCTGTCACGATTCCTCCCTAATGCTTTAGACTGAAGTCCATGTGTAGCTCCCAGTTCTAAAGCAGTGGCTACTACCAGTAAGAAAAGCCTTTGTGTGTTATATAATACCAGGATTGCAGCAAGCACAGCGTTTTCCATCACAGTCTTCAATTAAAAGTTGCATCCTGAGACTTCAAGCTTTCCAAGAACCCCAAGTTTGGTGTTTCATATGAGCAGAGGCAGTGGTACCATTATTCACAGTGAAATGCTGACAGGCCCTTCTCTGCAGTGACACCAGCCAGCTCAGGTTATAATTACACTTGTTCCATCATCGTTCCCCTTGCTATATGCAGAACAAGCCAGTTTGGAGACAGATTTGTGTTTACAGCCAAAGAGTTGTTCCTTTCTAATTCAAACCAGGTTTGCTGATAGCTGGGAGGGGCGTGGGGGGAAGAAAAACTGTTATAATTAGAGTACCATGAGGAAAAACAATAAACACACAAAGGATGAGGAGGTGATCATCATCTAGTTTGAAACAGAAGATCAGGGTGTAAGCCAGCCTTTTCTGACAAGGATATCAGTACTAGGTTCATTAACTGCCCTTCCTGCTTTCAGAGTATTTTAAATGTGGCAATTTACATTAAAATGGATTTAGTGACACCATCTTCTCATTACTGTCAGTTTACATTTGGGTTCATAAACTATAATTGTAAATAAAATATGCTTTTCATTACAATGTCTATTTAGTAGAATATGGTAGGAAATTAGAGGCATAATCATGATCTAAATTATTAATTCAGCGATATTTTTCAGGTGCCATATGCAGATACTCCACTTGCATAATGAATGTGCACACAGTGGTTGAATCAGGTCTATATCTTCGTATTCTGCCTCCTCTTTCCTGTCTTTCTGTTATTTAGTTTTTGCTTCTCTACTTCTTCACAGTGGCTCATGGTAAAAGGGGGTTTCTCAAGTAGTCAGCCTTTGATTATATGACATTATTTTCATTTCATTTCTCCTCCTAAGTTCCAAGGGGGACACTAATAAATGGCACCCTTCCTTTTTGTCCATATCCTAAATATTTTTTTTTTTAAGATTTTATTTATTTGTGAGAGAGAGAATGAGAGAGAGCATGAGAGGGGGGAGAGTCAGAGGGAGAAGCAGACTTCTGCTGAACAGGGAGCTCAATGCAGGACTCGATCCCGGGACTCCAGGATCATGACCTGAGCCACATGTCCTAAATATTTTGAGAAATCAAGAGTAAGACAGATCAGGAGATCAAAATATCAGCTTTATTATGGACAGAATTTAATTTGGAGGATGTAACTTAGTGTGTGGACCAAGTGGACTAGAATTTGGGAGACTCCTGGTCTTTCGATAATGATACTGGAGAGCACAGGCTTCCTCCCTATATTGGACCGAATAATAGCTATCCAAAGATATCAGATCTTAATCTCTGGCACCTGTCCATGTTAACTGGTAAAGTTTCGGCACTTGTTATTAAGTTAAGAATCTTGAGATGTGGAGATTTTTCTGGACATCAAAGTGGGCCTTAAGGGCCTTTAGAGGTGTCTTTACAAGAGCAAGCCAGAGGGAGAGAAGACAGACTTAAAAGGAGAAGCCAATGTGACCACGAAAGCAGAGACTGAAGTGATGTGGCCACAAGACAAGAAATGCCGGGAGCCTAAGAGGCTGGAAGAAGCAAAGAGCAGCTGCCCCCAGCCCCCACCTAGCCTCTTTAGGGGGTGTGGCCCTGCCAAATCCTTGATCTTGGCCCAGTGAAACTGAATTTGGACGTCTGGCCTCCACAATTGGGAGAGAATAAGTTTCTGTTGTAAGAAGCCACTAAATTTGAGCCAATTTGTTACAGCAGCCTCAGGAAACTAATGTGCTCCCCAACCATCTCTGGTAGAAGGCCTCCAGAGGTGGTGAGAATGAAGACTCTCAAGAGGCAGAAATGCTGAGGGGGCTATTCATGCCCAGTTCATGCTTAAAAACTCACCCATCAGATGCGCCACTCCACTTTTTGTGGGGAGGGGTGATCAAAGAACAGGGAGAAGCCAGGGATGTATTTAGAGTAAACCCCTCTGCACAGAAACACATTCCTTCCCTTTGATTCATGGTCTTCCTTAAATTCTAACAACAGCAATGCTGAGATAACTTTTGGTATTTAAATATTATGGTCATTGTTAAGTTTGAACAAAGGCTGAAGTTGAAATTAGCTTCTACATTAGAGAGCTTTGAGGGTCCAGACTGACATTGTACAAGAACAAAATTATCCATAAGGTTGAAATTTCATGTGTCTTTCTGCCTCACAACCAACTTCCATGCTGTGTGTGGACAGCATGGAAGGGGAGATTGTCTTTTGTCTTACTTAAAGAAAGAAGTCAAGTGATATCAACATTGTCAAATACCTTGCTCATCTTCTTCCTGTGAAATGATACTATCTACTTGTAAATGTCCAAGTTTGTTGTATTTTAAAATACTTGCCCCTAATATTGAATAATTTTGTGGAAAAAGATTATACTTAGGGGGCCTGGGTGGCTCCTTCAGTTAAGTGGCTGCCTTTGGCTCAGGTCACAATCTCAGGGTCCTGGGATCAAGCCCCGTGCTGGGCTCCACGTTCAGTGGGGAGTCGGCTTCTCCCGCTCCCTCTGCTGTCCCCTTTTCCCCCACTCGTGCTCTCTCTTTAATAAATAAAATCTTTAAAAATAAGAGTATACTTAACTATTTGGAGTTTTTCTTTTTAAATGTTTTACCCTTGCTAAAAAAAACCTGACAAACTAGAGAAAGGTTAAAAATGCAAAAATGTAGGTAACAAAACAAAACAAAAGCATCACTTATTTACTCTGCCTCAAAGGAGCGTGATTCATGCAGAATAACCATGTGTTCAACGTTCCTGTCTCCCCTTTCATACAGCTATCCTAATACGATATGTTAAATTTTAGTTCCCATTATAGGTCTAAATAAACTGTTAATTCAACAAATATTTGTGGAGTGTCAGCCACTCTGTGCAAAGCATTATTCAATTAATAAAGATGCCACGGTGCTGGACTTACTTTCTGATGGCTACAGTATCCTTTGGAAAGTTTGATTTAACTCATTTGGAAGTACATGTTTCCCTAACTTGGGGACACGTAAGCAATGAATAACATGCAGTCCAGAAGCTTAGACATGATAGAAAACATTCATACAATGGAGAATAATCATTTTCTTTCTTGCAAATGCAAACTAAATGTTGGGTAAAATGTTTGAGTAAGACATTTCCATTCACCGAAGAAAGGATAAAAAGAGGTGATGCTTTGGAAGGGAAATATGAAGGGGGGGAAATCGGAGGGGGAGACGAACCATGAGAGACGATGGACTCTGAGAAACAAACTGAGGTTTCCAGAGGGGAGGGGGGTGTGGGGATGGGTTAGCCTGTGATGGGTATTAAAGAGGGCACGTCCTGCATGGAGCACTGGATGTTATATGCAAACAGTGAATCCTGGAACACTACATCAAAAACTAATGATGTAATGTATGGTGATTAACATAACATAATAAAAAAAAAAAGAGGTGATGCTTTTCTACTGAATCCTTCACATTTACCCTTAACTCTTTGAAGCACGTGCTCTAGACCTAAAAGAAACCGAATAGACATTCAGAAAATCTAGTATTATAAGCACTGTACTTTATATTCTCTTCTCTATTTCTCTTTATACTTCACAGAACTGTTTGGAAAGCTCTAAGTTTTTCTTTTTCTTTTGTTTTTGTTTTGCTTTGTTTTCCAGCAATAAGCACTTGTGTTTTGGAAACTGATGTCAATGCCATGCATATTTGTTCTATTATGCCATCTCTTTCCTATGCAAATACATTTTAAATTCCTTTGTAGGGTTTTACTATATTTTATATTATTCTTATATGTCCTTTAAACTTAGCATAGTGCTACTGAGTAGGCATTTAGTGAAACTTCTCAGTTGATAGAGCACTAAGAGAAAGTGAGAATGTTTTGAAAGAGAAAACAGCATATGGTTAAGCATGCATGGCCAGTGGAATTATAGGCGTCAAGAAGAATTTGTGTTGTTTAATCATTGTGTTACTTAAAAAAACACATTTCTTCTAAGACCCTCTCCCTTCACTGTTTACTGTAATAACACTTGCAAATATGGAATGTAAATAATTTTACCAAGAAATAAATTGGGACATTTGTTCATAGAATCTGAGTACTCCTGAAGAGGTAATTTCCTGTAATCAACAAATTATGTCATGTGATTTTAAAAGTTAAAAAGTGACCTAGGAGAAAAGAAAATATTCTTAATATCCTTAAGTTTTACTCCTTTGGACAATTATTTACACTTTTACAGACTTTTAATGCCATAATCCCCTTTAAATATTTTGATTCCCTTTCAAATGTACATTTGACCACTTTTCTCCCCCCCCCATTTGACCTCTTTTCAAGTGGATACTGTCAGTTTACTCTTTCAAATTTCATTTACTTGTAGTTAAACACATAAACTCTCTTCCAGTGGATCACTAAGCAAGTCACCGAAGTGAGGTTGATGGTTGTGTGGCAGCTCTTAGGTATTTGCAGATACAGAAAGAGAGGTTGTCATTTTGACATGTTAAGACTGGCTGGTGATCACTCTTCTTCCCTTTCTATAATTCAGTTCTTAAAAATTATCAGTGTGTGGACTTTTTCCCTACAACCCTACCCAAAGAGTTGTTTAACCTTTAATAGACAAGAAAGAGAGAGTTAGAAATAAAAGTCTGATGTAACAAAGGCTATTTTAAGAAGTACAGAGATAATTATGAAACATTGTTGAAAAAAATTATAAAAGACCTAAATAAATGAATTGCTATACCATGTTCATGGACAGGAAGATTCGATTTTAAAAGATGTGATTTCTCCACAAATATTTTAAATTTCCTTTCCTGTTATATGTTTTTTTCTGTGGAGCAGAAAAAGAACAGATTTTCTGGAGTTTTATGAAAGCATAAAAGCCCCCAAATAGTTAAGACATTTCTGAAGACTATCCTGGGGGAATTTTGCCTATCAAATATTAAGACATTATGAAGCAATAGTAATCAAGACATTGTGGCATTTATTCAGGAATAGACAAACAGTGGAACAAAAAGCCCAGAACCAGTCCAACTCATAAGGGAAATTTACTGTGTATCAGCTGTAGCACTGCAAATCAGTGGGGAATAGAGGGCCTTGTAAACAAATGTTACTACAATATTCATCTGAAAGTGCAAGTAGTAATAGTACCCTCCCCTCATACAGTTGTGACAACTGTTTTTATTTACAAATTATCTATGAATAAAGGGAAATACCTTTACATTAATTTTATTAATGATATTTCTTATGCTATGAAGCCCCTGTTAATATTTTCTCCCCATTTTTCCCATTGGATCATTTCTCTTTTACTTAATGTACTGTACAAACTTTTTGAAATTAAGAAAGCTCTTTGTAAAAAAGATTACAAATATTTCTTTTGTATTTGTCATTTAATGTAACTGATTTATTACTACAGTAATTTAAATTTTATCTAATGAGACATCTATTGCTTCTGGTTTTGTATTCTGCAAGAAATGAAATATTTCCTGTTGCACACTTATAAATTTCCCACTTTTTCCTCCTGATCTTGTGTTTCCATTTTTTTTTTTTTTTGGCTTTAAATCATTGTTTCCATCTGAAATTTATTAGTTTAAGGAGGGAACATACTTTCATTTTCTTTCTGAAATTTCTTCATAATTTTCATATATTTCTTTTTCCATGTTTGTTTTCAGCTTAGTATTATTCTCCTGAACACAGTACCACATGCTCCAAAAATATTTGCAGTTTTGATTTGCTTCATGTTAAATCATGGAAAAATAAAAAAAAGATGAGTAATTTTTAATGCATACTTGGAGAGAATCAACTGTCTTGATTACTAAAAATTGTACCCAAATAGATGACGACTTAACTGTGCCAGTCATAAACAGCATTTAGGTCTTCCTATTTTAGAATACATGACATTCATACACTCCTCACCAGTTTTGAAAGGTTTAACAAGGAAAGTAGAGTTGATTTTTCTGACCCAAGGTGCTCTTTTTAGTTTGTGGGGGAATAGAGGAAGAATTGAATCAGGAAAGGAGGAAATGAGTATGAATCATACAGTTTTTGGTTTTTTTATATTTGGCTTTTTTTTTTTTTTTTTTTTTTAGAGAGAGAGAGAGAGAGGCAGGGAAGAGGCAGAGGGATAACTTTAAGCAGGCTCCACACTCGTCAAGGAACCCAACACAGAACTTTACCTCATGACCCTGAGATCATGACCTGAGCCAAAATCAAGAGTCGGGCACTTGACCGACTGAGGCACTCAGGGACACCATTATATGTGAATCAGTCTCGAATTTCTTTCTGCCTCTAATTTATATGGTTAAAAAAGTCTCACAACAACTTTGCAAGATATTCATCTCATAATTATCATGCTTGGCTATTGTTTATTGATTCAGTTTTATTCTTTATTTTGTGAATCTTGAAATATCCCATGAAAAACTTTTTTTTTTCCTTCTAGAAGTCAACGATATGTCATTGTCTAGTATTTTTGCTAGGTTTTTTTTTTTTTTTTTTTTTTTTTACCATTTTGCAAAGGATTCTATTTGTGTTCTTCCTGATTCCAGGGACTGGAAGGTATTTTTAGTTCTTTTGATGTCTATCATTTTGTTTGCTAGAGTTCAAAATTAAGTTTTCACTTCTTGGTAGCAGTGTAGTTCACAGAGGCCACACAACTCAGAGGTGAGTGGCAGGGAGAGGCCATGCAAGACTTGGTTCGTTTCCCCCCTTTATAGCCATCTAGAAAGTATAAATCACATTTCCTGTTTCCACTTTCTCATTTCCTACTCATTCCTCAACCCACTGCAATTTGGGTGTCAAGCTAACACTCCTTAAAATTGCTCTCTTTTCTGTTTTGGGATTTTCAGACCATCTGTTTCATCTGATACTAGAATCTACATTCTACAGGAAGCAGAGAGGTTTTTCTGTCTTTTTTTTCCTGCTATATTTTCGTGCCTAGCACAGAGAAGGCCTTCTAATAATATTTGCTATTTGAATGAATGTATGACCACACCTTTTTGAAATTCTACTGTAGACATCCCTGATACAACTCCCAGTTTTCTTTTTCCTCATTCTCTTTCAGGTTCTTCTTTCACCTGCCTCTCAGATCTCCAGGTTCCCCAAGGTTCAATTCTAAGCCTACTTACCTCCTCCTACGCACTCTCCCTAGGCAGTTGCATCCATGCCCACAGTTTTCACTGGTACATATACTTAAACTTCCCTATTTCTTATCTCTAGTCTTATTCTCTTTTTCAAACTTTGGACTGGTATTTCACCAAGTGGGGTTGACAAGCCACCATAACCTGAATCACTTGGAGTATTTGTTTTGAAATGAAGATTTCTTCCTTCTCCGTGCTGAATGAAGACATTTAGGGTTGAGCCTGAGAATCAGCATTCTCAACCACCTTCATATATGTTGTTGTTTTTTCCTGAATGAGTTTTAGACACAGAAGTGACAAGAAGCAGACTCAAGATGATAGTATTAATAAGAGCCAACAGACTGGTGCTACAGGTATTCTGAGGAGGAAATAAGCAAGGCAAATGTCATAAGAAACTGGACTGAATCTGGGTTCTCACAAGTACCAGGAACCCCAAACTGTTTCCCAAATACACCCATTTCCCTTCATCCCCAGCACTAAACCCCTAGTTTGAGCCATCATCACCTCCCAGGTAAACTGTGGAAATGATCATTAAAATGACACTCACCATCATTAAAGAACAAAGAGGAAGAAGAGAAAGAAGCTGATTTCACAATGATGTCTTACATTTATTGAATACTTAAAATATGTAAGATCTCTCTACATGCTCCATAACTACCCTAAAAAGAAGGTAACTAATATCCTTCTCTCCCCTGTTGCTCCCTATAATCTAACTTCCATGCAGTAGCCAATTTTGAAAATCTAAGTCAGGTGATAGCTCTCCAGACTCCCAGCACATGTATATTAATCCTCTCATGGCTCACCACTGTCCTCAGAATAAAATCCAAGCTGTTTGTCACAACTCACATTTCTCTCTGACCTTTTTCTTCATTCTCCATAATCTGACTCACACCGCTGGCCCTTCTTCCTTCAGATGTCCCATGTCTGTGGCTGCCTTGAGGTCTCAGCCCTTACGGTTCCCTTTTTTTGGGGGGTTCTCTTCTTCCTTGTCACCTCTGGTTTTCTTCCTCCCATTAATGTTCAACTTCAATCGCCCCCTCATCAGCACAGCTTTCTCTTGCTTCTTGATCTAAAATAATCCCCCAGCCTCCCACTATCACTGCACCCATTTTTCTTCTTCTTAGCATTTAATATTCTCTGAAATTATCTTCTTTACTCATTTATGTACTTATTTATTAGTCTTTCCTGCTCCATTGAGCTAGTGTCTTCCCCATTTCTGTCTCCCTTACCTGCCTTGTAGAATGTTTATCCACAGTAGACACTCACTGGATGTTTGTTGAATTGGTAAATGAATAGTAAGTAAATGTTTGGACAAGTTAGGAAAGTGTATGACTGTCTGGGATACTGATATGTATGAAGTTCTGAGAAATGTTATTTGGGGGCACAAAGACTAGATGTATAGGATAGAATTGTTCCTTCCTTCAGTGGTTCACAATGCTTTGGAAGTGAGTATGATACAAAAAAAAAATGGATTGTTTCTTCCTTCTTCAAAAGTAAGCAACATTTAAGGATTCTAAAAGCAAAAGTAGGTGGCATATATTTAAATAAGAAGGGGCTATTAAATCTAAAATCTACCCATCATCACTATATTCAAGAAATTAGGTGCATTCCAAAATTAAAGGTGGGAATTCAAGAGTTATCTACTTCATGCTATAGATACACAAATTAGCAACTATTCGGTGAATTAGGTGTTGACACACAGCATGCATAATGTGTTGATATTTAACTACATACTGTTACCATTTGTATATCATAGTTTTAATACAATTTTTTAGTAAAATTGTAATTTAAAATTTAAAATTACAATTAAAATTGTAATTTAAAATTAAAAAATGTAAAAATTATTTACAGCCAAAATGCCCAGAGGCAAGGAAAAAAAAAAACCCAAAGAAGAAAAACTCTTTGTCACTGGTAGTTTTTTTTTTTTTAAGATTTTTTTTTTTAATTCATTTGAGAGAGAGAGAGTGTGAGCATGAGCATGGGGGAGGGGCAGAGGGAGAGGGTGAGGGAGAAGCAAGACTCCCTGCTGAGTGCAGAGCCTGATGCAGGGCTCAATCCCATGACACAGATCATGACCTGAGCTAAAGTCAGATGCTTAACTGACATAGCCACCCGGGCTCCCCTGTCACTGGTAGTTTAAGGACAGTTTGACACAAAAAGAAAGGAAAGGGTACTTCTCTATGCCCAAACTCTTGCAGAGGGCTATAGGATCACATGTAAAAGATATGCATTGCTAAGTCATCATGGTAAAAATTCTGCATGACTGAAAAAGGGCTTAAAAATCACTGGCCTTCATCTCTCTGGAAATTCCTGATTGTGGATTGCGTTTTCACTGTGGGAAAGACTAACACATGTTTGTAGATTAGGAACATATGGGTCTCATTTTAGGGCTAGTGAGACTAAAGAGTTAATTGTGTATACATGTCATTCGTCATCAGTCGGTCAATCAGGCAACTAATACCTTTAGGGGTCATGAATCTAACAGGACTGACGATGACAGGCAAGCTGATAGTCCACGACCTGCCACCTAGAGCACAGGTTGTGTGAACCGTGCCGGTACTTGAGGGGGCAGATGGCACAGAGGAAGCTGAGCTCCTGGGTATCCCTGACTCCAGAGCTGCAGCAGTCCTCCGGAAGAAGCAAAGGCAACCTCTCAGGCGCTTGTTATTTCTGTTAGCAGCGGCCAGTCCATTTCACACAAGCTCAGGGTGTAAAGGGGATCACACATGCTGAAGCAGAAAGGGACCTTGGGGCTCACCTAAACCAACCCCACATTCAACCAATGCAGATAGTGAGCGCCAGAGTAAGTGGCACCATTGTGATCAGAACCCACATTTCTAAAGATTTATTTGTTTATTTGAGAAAGAAACAGAGAGAGAGTGAGCGAGCACGAGAGAGTGCGCATACGCATGGGGGAGGGGCAGAGGAAGAGAGAGAGAATCTCAAGCAGACTCCCTGCCGAGTGCAGAGTCTGATTTGGGGCTTGATCTCACAGCCCTGAAATCACAACCTGACCTGAAACCAAGAGTCAGATGCTTAAGCGACTGTGCTACCCAGGCACCCTGCACATTTCTGACTCATAATCCAATCTTTGGTTTACTATATAGTGTGTTATTTTAAAGTTAAGCATCTGACATACATCTGTTCTTTTAAAAAGAGACAGTAGAGAGAAACAACAACAACAAAAAATCAAAGTAATGCCATTTAAAAGCATGTATAAAAATAAATTAATGTTTACTCCATTGGTTTTCAACCAGAGGTCTAGTTCAGAATCACCTGGAAAATTTTAAAAAGGACACATGCCTAATCCCCACAACAGACTACTGGATCAGAATCTCCAGACTTAGCCACCATACATGTTTGATTTGAAAAAACATCATATGATTTCAATATACAATTTATATCAACAATGGGGAAAATCCTCCTCTTTTACAAACACTGGATAGGAAAATAAAAATTACAACATCCATAGTTTAGACAAGTATCAAACCCCCTCTTTTCTCCCAGATGCTGCACCACTTCAAGCATCTTTACAATCATTTAGCATAAATAGACTGCATTGTGTCCAGATGCAGATACATACAATGGTTCTATTCCAATTATAAGTTTGGATGGGAAATAGTGAGAGCAGAGAAAACCAAAGAACCCACGGGAAATTCTAAAACCTCCTTTCCGTCAAGAATTCCCAGGACTTCCTCACCACCAAATCCTTTAGGCAATCTGTTTCCAAGGATTTAGGCTGGCCAGTTTGATCTTTGTATCCCTGAACTCCATTTGGCACAGATAAGAGTGAAGAGTGAGGTCAAGATAACAGAGCAAGAAGAAAGGAGAAAAGGAAAAAAGGGCCCGGGAGATACACAAAGGAAATCATGAATCCTTAAACACGCCAGAGGGGCCCAGAAGGAGGAGACGAAAAACTGACCTTCAGAAAATTGAAATGGCAGCTGAAAAATTGTGAATGATCCTTGCCCACGTTGTGGATTAAGGGCAAGAGTTCAACATTTCTTTTACACTGAATTTAAGAATAGTAGACACTAAAGAAAAGTTATTATTTCAGCATATGGCAGATTATAAAGAGCATCTCTGACATTTTTGATGGAGGCCCAAGCATTCCCCTGAAGAGGATCTGCCTCCCTCACAGGGTAGGGTAAGAGGAAGCCAACTACCAACCCCAAGTCTGAGCGAGGGGCCATGGCTTAGAAGGGTCACTAGTTTGGAAAATTAAACTAGTTTCCAGCCTCGCCTCTTCTGCCTTAATGTTTTATTTACAGGGGTTCCAGTTCTCTTGCTTAGGGCAACAGAACAAAAAAGAGAGGAAACACAACTACTTGGTGACATTCTTGCCGTTCTATCACGGTTTGGTTTCCTGGCAGCTATTGACACCCTTTGTCCCAGCCAGGAGTAATCCAACGAAGCCACCGCATTTGTTCACAAAAGGAAGGTCTTCCTATTGGCGAGCATGCAGTGGGAGTCCACTGTTTTGTGTCTGGTCTCTCTTTTAACAGCCATGTCTTTCAGTGACATCACTCACAGCCCTGAGATATGACTGCACTTCCCCGGCTGCCTGAGAGTAAAGCAAAGGTTACCTTCTATCTCGCAGGCCGTGTTGTCATCAAAGAGCTCTATTTCACAGATGTGACAATGCAATAAATAAGATTTCCTCCAAGTGTGCAGAAAGGCCAAAGCAACCTTTACAACGGGAAACCAATGAGGTGGCAGGATTCAAGGAGCCTCCCTAACAGATAACAGGCTTGGCCGCCTCTGATACCATCCCACCCTTCAGCAAAGAGTGACTGCTTTGTCTTCAACTTTATCTTTGTTTTGTTCTTGGGGACTCAAAATAAAACAAAGAAAAAGACCCTTTCACCCGTAATGGATGGGCAGAATATGGCTGTCCACTAGCTACGGATAAAGAGACTGACTTCATAATGCCTTGGATTTCACAGAGACTTAGAAAAGTAATTTGATAGAGCCTTAATGAGAATCATGGTGAGGGTTTTAAAAATTAAATAGCCTGGAAAGCATTCATAAACCTTTGTGGAAGTATTCTTTTGGGCACGATTGTATTTCCATTAGTTTGGCCCAAGAATATTTACTAATTGGAGTTAGGGGCTCAAGTCAAGTCTTTCATTAGCTGGGAGGAAGCCATTCTGTCCTTCAAGCAATGACAATGGCACTTCCTAACGAAAAGTAGGGTTCTGTATGACACTGCTGGTGTCTAAGTGTCTCAGAATAAACCAGCTTCAAGTATTACAGCAGGTAGAAAATACCAGCTTCCCTTCCATTTCAGCAGATGTTTACTTCATGGGAAAAGAATAGGTCCATTCTTGAGCACTCTCAAAATCCCTTTGCCAACTAAAACCAACACCAAACCCAGACCAAAGCAAAACATTCCAAACTGTGTTCTCCTATATCACCATGGTGAACAGGCTCTAACGTAAAGTAAACATATAAGCAGACAGGAGTTTTTCCTGAATGTGATAGCTTGACAAAGGAGAGGTGAACAAGGTGCCATGTGAGAGCTAATCTCTGAAATGCTTTATTTCAGGGGTGCAGAGGAAGGTGAGGAGTGAATCTACATCACAAGATGATTCATGGGTGCTCAGTGCTATGTGTTCATCACGTAGATGGTGCTGTGTTCAGCCCTTCCTTTTGCTCACCCGGTCGCCCGTGTCACTGCTGGTTTGTTCCACGAAGGCGTTCTTAGCCGGGGACCCCTCCACATGCCATGTGAAATTCCTACCAAGAAGCCTTGATGTACTACCTCTGCTGCAAAAGAAGGGGAAAGAAAAATATTTTTCTGGTCTCTCTCAAACCTCTTAATTTTCCAGATATTCCAAGAGCTGTTTTCTAAATTTCCCCATTTCTCCAGCTCTGTGGCCCCACCTTATTTTGTCTAAGGAAGAAGCAAAGCACAATGAACAGAATATGGATCTGGGGATCAGTCCCTTCTCTGGGGTTTTCTAGATGTGGGACCTTGAAAAAAAATCACTTAGCCCTGGAACCCTAACTTCTACAACTGTGAAATGGAGATGATTGTGCTGATGGGTTATTCTGATGGTAACTGAGATAATTTGGGAAAAGTCTGGTCACGTTGCTTGACAGGTAGAAGGAAAACAGTGCACATCACTGCCTTTCCTTTTCCTGAGATTATCCAACTCCATTTTTTGGTGGGGGTGGGCATCATTCTCTAATTAACATTTACTTTTTTGAAAGGTTGGAGATATTGAGGCCAGGCGGTTGGAAAAGGACAGAGAGATCCTTTTGACATTGATTCGGGTGCGTATCTCCTCCCAAGATCTGAGTATCTGAATGGCAGCTGGTATCACAGGACAGGGTGCTCATATTATTACACTTGAGATTTGTATTTCGAACTGGGTGAGAGGGAGGCATCTCCATGTAGCAACAGTTACTTCCAGAAATCCAGTATTTGAGATTGTTCCCACCTCTTTTTTGGGAATGAACTACACCTGTACTTAGCCCATCCTCTCAATTGAAGAAATACTCTCTTTTGTTATCAGGGGTCTCCATTGCCCAGTGAACTGTCCATCCTTCGTGCGGGAAAAAAAAAATAGCACTGCTTGTTCATCATTCCAGGCTCGAGGGTGAGTAGGTGTTGCTGCAATAGAGTCTTTGTCGTTTTTTGTTTCCTTCTGACTAAATGCCCAGGCATTTAGAAGTGTGAGTTTTGCTCCTGGTGATCCATTAGAATTACCCAGTAGCTTTTCTACGATTCAGCAATTGCACTACTGGGTATTTACCCCAAAGATACAAATGTAGGGATCCGAAGGGGTACGTGCACCCCGATGTTTATAGCAGCAATGTCCACAATAGCCAAACTGGAAAGAGCCAAGATGTCCATCGACAGATGAATGGATAAAGAAGATGTGGTAGATATATATACAATGGAATATTATGCAGCCATCAAAAGGAATGAGATCTTGCCATTTGCAACGACGTGGATGGAACTGGAGGGTGTTATGCTGAGTGAAATAAGTCAATCAGAGAAAGACATGTATCGTATGACCTCACTGATATGAGGAATTCTTAATCTCAGGAAACAAACTGAGGGTTGCTGGAGTGGGGGTGGGGTGGGAGGGATGGGGTGGCTGGTGATAGACATTGGGGAGGGTATGTGCTATGGTGAGTACTGTGAATTGTGTGAGACTGTTGAATCACAGATCTTTACCTCTGAAACAAATAATGCAATATATGTTAAAAAAAAAAGAAGAAGAAGATAGCAGGAGGGGAAGAATGAAGGGGGGGAAATTGGAGGGGAAGAAGAACCATGAGAGATGATGGACTCTGAAAAACAAACTGAGGGTTCTAGAGGGGAGGGGGGTGGGGGGATGGGTTAGCCTGGTGATGGGTATTAAGGAGGGCACGTTCTGCGTGGAGCACTGGGTGTTATGCACAAACAATGAATCGTGGAACACTACATCAAAAACTAATGATGTAATGTATGGTGATTAACATAACAATAAAAAAAAAAGAATTACCCGGTAGCTTTTAAAACACTCCAGTGAAATTCGAAACTCTGGGGGTTGGATCTGGGCACAGGTAATTTTAAAAGTCCGTCAGGTGACACTGACATGCCTCCAGGACTGAGAGTCACTGATTTAGACCCTCAGCCCTGCCAGGGTTGTTATTTCATAGCAAGGCCATTGTAAGGTCTCCAACTAAAAACAATGTTGCCATCTAACAGGCCTGTTTTTCCTTTGCCTTGGCGTTCTGTTTGAAGTGTCCCACCCTCCGTAAATTATCTTTTGAATTCTTCCAGTAAAAACGCCGTGATAAGTTTTTAGTAATTAGTAATTCAGACAAAAATTCAAGGAAAGCCTGAACACTTACGAGGGTAAGAGCTGGGTCCCCGGGCAGGTGAGTGGTGACTGACTGAGTCAGGAGGCTGGGGCTGGGCTTCCGAAGCAAGGTTCTGAAATAAATAAAAATTAAAACACAAAGAGGAAGTCCCATCCGGGGGAGGTGCACTCAGATGTGGGAGAACGGCATCCCGGCATCCAGTCTTGTAACTGGTCTCCTGTGTGTACTTTCGTTTCCTCACAATCTCATTTCCAGACCAAAGCCGGAGTGATCTTTTAAAAATGCAAATCACTTCTCTGCTTACCACATTCTAGTCGCTTCTCACTACTCGTACAACAAAATCCAAATCCCGTTCCACGGACAACAAAGGCTCCTGCTTACCTCTGTGTTCCCAGCTTGTACCCTCCCCTCTGAGCTTTGACTCTGCTCCAGGCACCCTGGGCGTCTTCTGTTCTTGACTAATGCTCATTCAGTCTCCACTTTGGGCATTTGTTCTCGCTCTGTTTGGAGGGCTCTTTCCCCAGACCACACAAGCCTGGCTTGAGTTCCTGACGCCCAGCAGCCCCCCTCCTAGGACTCTCCACCTTCCATTTCCTTGGCAGCTGTGTTCCCTTCTTAACCAACTGAGCCACCCAGGCGCCCAGCTGTGTTCCCTTCTTAAAGCATCATGTTCATTTTGTCCCTGTTCTAGAAGGTGAGCTCTGCAACCCCAACTGTGATTCGTTCACTACCATGTCTTCAGCACATACAGAGCACCCATGTTGGTCCCTATTTCTCTCGAGGAACAGAAGAAAAAGTGCCCCTCTTGACAAAGGGCTGCAGAGCCTGTCCCAAAGACCCACAGCCCTAGGAGTCCCTTTGAGGTATTTAGAAAGACGTCTTCCTCCTTCCAGGTAGATGCAGGCCTGCACTGAGATGCACAGGCAGAAAGCAGCTTGAATGCCGGTCCTTACTTAGCCGGTGCAAGGGTAGGAGGTGGCCAAAGTGCCTGGAAGATGGTAGGTACCGAGTAACAGTTTACTGGGTGAATTTACAGAGGGTGGTTGTGGCAGTGTTCATCCACAGAGCCCATTCCCCTGTGTCTGTATGTAGTCACGGAGAGTCAGCAACGGACCAGCGGAATGCTGATAAAGGGGTAACAGTTTCATCTGCAGAAGAAACAATAGGCACCACCACAGAGTTGATAGCATTAGCCAAATTCCATGGTGTCAACAGTCCCACCACAGCCCATTTTCAGCTATTAATGTGATGCCAATGGCACATGAAATTCCTGAAAACTGAATACTTTTACCAACGATTATTATGATGTCACCAGGTTATACTCATTCCCGCCCACCAAATCAAGCCATACTCCAGGTTTGAGCCTGGGGCGGGGGCGGGGAGCGTCAGATTCCTGTTCAGAGAAAATGACTAATCCCACACTTGCTCAGAGCAGACACAGAGACTGTTCGTATACTGTCCGTCGGCATCTTCACGCATGTGAGGACCAGGAGACGGTTTGTCTTCTGGGTGGAATGGGGAGCTTCAGGGTGTTTCAGAAAATAGAGGAGAAAAGTAATCTTAAGGCTGACGCCAGTTACCTAATCCATTGAACTGTGCTTCCTTCATCTATGAAATAAACAGTTTGGACTACACCCTCTCCATGTCAGCTGAACAGACTAGGATTCTATTTGCCATTTGGGGATTCACGGGAAGGGAGGGCAAGCCTAGAGTGTCCGTGGTTTCTCTGTATGAATGAGTTCGTGCTAGGCATATCAGTAATATATCAATCTTTCTAGGCTAATGGGTATTTACCACACATTTCTTTTTCCAGTTGAAATAAAATGATCTAGGTTCAATTTGCCCTGAAGCTAAAAGTCAGGCTTAAGAACTTCTCCAAATGCCAAGGACAGTATCTATGTGAGTAAGAAGGCAACTCTTGTCCCATTTTTTTTCTATCAGAGCTTGTATACTGATTTTCCTCCTTACTTCTCCACACACCCCATTTGACATCCTTTGTCTGTTGGGAATTTCAAGCCAAAGTTAAACACGCGCCCAGGCGTGCAGACAGAAAGGAAATCCCAACCGTCAAGCTGGGGCAGCATAAACCACTGTCATCAGGGGCTCAGTAACAGCTTTCGGAGTTGTAATTTCTGATGTTGACCTATCACTTGGCTGGGCAAACACTAGTGTGGAAATATATTATTACTACCCCTCTCCCCACTTCAACCACCAGAACAAACATCCAGCTTCCCAGAGAAATTCGTGTGTGCACGGGTAAGACCAGAGCCCTCTGCTGCAGCCTTTAAACTGGGACACTGAGTTCTACGAGACTCTGCCGTCCTCACCCGAACTACTGAATCATGTTTATGTATAACTTGCATATTAAAAAGCAACAGCCACTGTCAATGGTGCCAATATAAAAATATCTTAATAGCCAGTAACTGACTAATGAATGCTACCGTAATAACAGTTTAATTTGAGGAATTCTGACAGCTGGTTGCTTGGATGAGCATGGTTTCCAAGGAGTCCTGTTCCCATGCTGAGAACATCTCTAGCCTGCTGATTGATAGAGGTAGTGCACAACTGTTAAATGTCACCACCTCTCAGCTAAAGTAATAATAAACAGGAATGTTATGGTTAATTTTTCTGTATGAATTGTTCAGGCTCTATCTGGTAAGTACCAACCAATAGGGCTTAATAGCTGCCCTTCTCCTGGGAGTTGTAACTGGAAGTGAGCATTTTTTCTTTTCTTTCTTTCTTTCTTTCTTTCTTTCTTTCTTTCTTTCTTCTTTCTTTCTTTCTTCTTTCTTTCTTCTTTCTTTCCTTTTCTTCTTTCTTTCTTTCTTCTTTCTTTCTCAGCAAGGTTTATATATCAGCATGAATGTAGCAATTCTTGGTTTTTCTGGTGGATTTATTTTATTCCTTTACATAGCTCTTGCTCATCCCATTCTGCTTAGCAAATGTAATTATTCTGGCTAAGATGTAGCTTCCCTATTATTTCTGAACTTCCCAAGATGGTTTAAAGCAGACAGCTAGGGTATGAAATATATGGTTCTACAACTATCTTAATTATACTGCGTGACTCTGTGTTTGATATGGAATAGCAGTGTCTGGGAAGTGAATTTAATCTCTACAGATTTAGGACGATTGCCAAAAAGATTCATTGATTTTTTTTTCCAGACGCGCAATCTTTTATTGTATAAATGTCAGAAGCTTCAAATTATTAGGAAATGTGTCAAGAAGCTCAAGGTATAATAACATTCTTTAGAGAGCTTGATTCTGAAGACAGTGCAATGAAACGTTCAGAAAGAAAACATGTCTTATGTTCTTAGAGAAAAAAGCTCTGGGATTCGTTTTAATTTGTCATTTTGAACAGGATGAGGCCTCCACTGGGTACTTCGATGTGAAAGCCCTGGGTATGATGTACAGACTTTCCTCAGGCACCCACAGCTTTACAGAGACTTCAGCAGTCCTGGCCAAGAAGATATGGACTTGGGACCTGGGGCTTCGGAGCTAAAGTATGAAAAATCACTGGGATTTGTCCTGGTGAAGAGGTCATGAAGAGGGGGTCATAAAAAAAAAAATGGACACAGTATTAGGAGCTATGTCACCAGCTCAGGCAGAGCTTTTCTATGTCCTAAAATCAAGGGACTATTCTTAGCACTGGGCAGTGTATTACTTAGGGTGATTCTTATTGCAAATAATATAAAGTCTACGCTAATCGATTTGAATAAAAAAGAAAATATAGTGGTTCACATATCTGAAAAGTCCAGAAGTTGGGTAGGCTTCAGGCATGTGGGATTCGGAAGTCAATGATATCATGAAGGTGTGAGCTCCATTTATTATTGCCATTGCGCTCTAGCTTGTGCATGGGATTCGTTCTCGGGCCAGCTTCTAGCTATACTCGACTCCGTCCTTTGTCTAAAGATCTTAAGGTAAAGTCCTAAGTTTCATGCAGATTTGACTGCTGCTCTTATCAGAGGGTTCAAAGTCATGGATTGGCTTAGCCTTGGACCTCTTGGAGGCCCAAATGGAAAGCAGGAGCTCTTAGGATGACAGCAGTATGCTGGTGCAGTGGCCAATAGCAGAGTTTACAGAGATGGGCACAGTCTTCTTTCTGGACAAATAAAGGTTGACTCAAAGGCCAGAAGGTACAGAGCTCTTGCAAACCTCTGCACACCAATATGTTAATGTTTTCAAGCTAGACTGAAAATGTGGTAACCTATCTTCACTGCCTCAACAACCTGATCTGTTTATTTAGCTTATCACTCAAGGCTTCCTGGTGTGAGTTCATCTGAACTTTCCAGTCGAGACTTCCACCGTTCTTCAGCAGGAACCCTACATTCCACCTGGGCTGTTCTGATCTCACCTCCATGCTCTTCCTCACTCTTCCCCCATCCTTCATTTGAGCAGTCACACCTGACGCAGCCTTGAATGTTGTACTGGAGGAGGCACAGGAGAGTAACTACGAATGGACTTGCTGGAGTAAGACTGTTGGTTCAGACTCAGCTCTATTAGCAAGTTATTTGTCCTCACTCAGCCACAATTTCCTTGTATTTAAAAGGAGAATAGAATGGCTCCTAATTCAAGGGTTGTTGCAAGCATCAAATGAGTTAATATATGTACAAAGCTTAGAACAATGCCTGGCACTTAGCATGCATTCAATAAAAGGTAGCTATTATTATAATTCTTTATGAAATCATTCTCTGACCACCCCACATCTCTCCTCCCTCTGAACTACTGTGCTATTTTGGCTTGAATTCCTCATTCCACACTTACACATCTGTATGGTCAGATCACTTATATGGGATAGGAGGCTCCTATTAGATACTTCCTATTTCTCTGTATAATTCAATGCTATAACTCTGTATTACACATATCTACATATCTAGCAAATATTTACTGAAGAAATGGAATGCGGCTAAGAGTATTCCTATGCATATTCAGAAAGGATCACAGGTGGCCAAAAGTACCGTCTGAAAACACCCATGAAAATTCACCTTTCTAACAAATATTGTTTTGTGTACAATAAATTAAAACATTAAGTCTATGGAGCTAGGGAAAAGTTGATCAGTTGGTTATGTGTTACAGGCTTAAAAATTTCATTCTTTATGCAGGAAATATATAGTGAGGGTTATGATGATTTCTACCTTTCAGAGTATTCTTGGGAAATTTACTAGGTACAGGAATATCGAAGTAAATAGGACAATTTCAGACCTAACAGAAAAAGTAAACATTAAATATTACCAATGTTAAGAGAAGTGTAAAGGAAAAGTACAAATCCTATATAGTGAATGGATATGTGTTTATCAGTTTGGGATGTGGCCCCAACTTTCTCCATCAGATGAACAGAGCGCTATTGGCACACACAGAAAGCTGTTATAGGTACATTACATGTAGATAACAATAGCTTATCTGTATGATGTTATATACTTTCTATAGTACTTCCCTATTTCTCATCTGATATTCACCATTATATGTTACAAAGAAGATATTATTCTCTCAGTTAAAGGTTGAACAGACTAAATTAGTTGAGAGGACTTAAATGCTATTTTCAAGGTCAGAAACTTAGAAAGGAGTGGAGCTGATAGTGGGTCTTAATGACTCCACGTTCAGTAATCTCTCCGTGTTCTCTTGGGGCCCCTCCCCCTCCAATTCGTCTAGTATCAACTGCTGTTTACATATATTTGGTGAGAAGAAAAAGGTGAATATAGTGAGCATATTTGTGATAGCAAATGTGGCAGTCCTTTAAGGACTATCAGATTGGATATAAAAAGAAAATTTATTGGCTTAGCATTTATTTGTCTATTGCAAATGATATTCATCTACCAAGATATCCCTTCTGTTTTTTTACATGCTAATCCCACTTCATCCTTGGAGATTCAGCTCAAGTGTGCCTCATTCAGGAAGCATTCCCAGGTCATTCTTCTAAGTCTCTCTTCTCTTTTGCTGAGCTCACACATCATATACATTTACTTCTCTGTCTTCTTTAAGGAGGATGAACTCCTCAAAGCAGGTTCTACGCCTCATCCATCTTTAGTGTCTAGTATAGTCGTATGGTGAGGGGTGGGGAGAGAAAGAAGAAGAAGAAGAAAAATAGAGAGAGAAGGAATGTAAGAAAGAAAGAGAGAAAAGGAAGGAGATGGTATGACACAGTGCCTTTCTAATTACTTTACAAAGTTTAGTTTTCAAGTTACATTCTTGAACTCCATGAGAGAAAGAAACTCCAAAGAAGTTCTTTAAAATCCTAATGTACCCAACTCATCTCTTTTATTTACAGAAAATTAATAGCTGCCTTACCTGTGGATTAAAGTCAGCAGTGGATGAATAAGAATAGTTTAAAATCACATATGGCTCTGCAAAAAGAAGACAGCTAGACTAGAAGTCAGGATATATGGGTTCTAAGTTTCACTTCATAGCTCTGGATCTCATTCTTTGTAATCAGAAGAGTTCTGTACTAGAAATTTCAATGGTCCCTTCTGGTTTAAAACATTGTATTATGAAAACAAACTTTGATGGGGGGTATGGAATAAACCAAAAATGTACCATATATTATATAAACGAGGGGGAGAAATCAGATTACAATGATACAGTTAGACAAAACTCAAGTCCCCAATATACCTAATATTGCGGAAAAGAAAGGCTCTTTATTCCAGATGGCTAATTGAATCAAAGATTTGTGTGAATGCACATGAAAATGGCATGCATAGACATAAACTTGGTACTAAATAAATCAGAATAATCATGAAGCTTTTTCTCATGTAAAAACTTCTATTTATAAGCAAAGATAAAAGAGTACAGGATAGAATAGAGATAAAGGAGCACATGTGATTCATTTATATACTCAAGGTTCATGGCTTTTAATGACAGATGAAAGGAAATTATTTTTTTCTTGGATATATTACAAGCTATTTGTAGAAACTGAATACTATTTCAGTTAATTTATATAGAAGCTTCTACTCTTGCTACTAAAAAAGGCTTTTTTTTTTTTTTTGCAGTCTGACTTTTAACAATCAAAGAGATTAAATAGAGCATATGTTGAGACTATCCATCTTTGGCATCCCAACTGTCTTCTCATCAAAAAAAAAAAAAAATCATAGCACATAAATAACACATAAGTAGCTGTATCTCTTGCCTGATGAAACTTTTTTCTTTTCCAAGGAGCCCTATCTCTCTGGCATAGAAAATCCGGGGCAAAGGGGATGAAAGGGTACTGGGCACAAAATCAATTCTTTTTCTCTTTAAGATACAGATACGGTGAAGGAAAGGAAAAGATAGCAGATTAGTTAACCATCAAAATGCCTGGACCATAATGGACAAACGCTATTATTATTATTATTATTATTATTATCAGTAAATCTGCACCAAATTCCTTAGCTGTTAATAGAGGTGTAGGTAAATGTTGTTAGGAGCAATCCTGAGAAATTACAGCAAAGCAACTACATACTGTTTACACCCTATCAGTAATAAACCAGTACAAACTGAGGGCAGAGATTCCAGTTGCTGCTAAAACAGTTCTATCCTCGAACTTGCAGGTCAGGGTCAGAGCCATAGAATAGCCAAGGAGGTTTAAAGGTTGGAGACATTACATAAAGATCTGGTATTTTATAAGACAATATAAAATATTGTCTTATAAAATTAAAATAAATTATGAAAGATCATTTATTCAGCAACAGATAAATGGAGGTCAAAAGCAACATTGGGAAGGATGCGTTGAATTTGGCTTACAATGAACAGTGTCTTGAGAAAGTTGTCATTCTTGTCACAAACTGCAAAAACGTGACTCTACTATCAATCATTCCATAGCCCACATATGGACTGTCCTTCATTTTCTAAAAGCTATGAAAATTACAGATGGCAACAGCCTTCAAGAAACTAAACAGCAACTTAGTAATGAGGTGTTTGAAGGAATCATGTTGAGACAAACCAGGCTCCAGATAAATCAGTGTATTTTTACTTATTGTTGAAAAGTCCCATGACCAGATTTTTTTGACAGCAGAGAGAACGTGTAACATTTCTAGATGGGTGTTTTCTATGAGAGGGTGAATAGAAAGTCTTTTTTTTTTTTTTTTCTCCCACGAAGTCAAACACCAGTCTTGCCTAAAAAAACAAACAAAAGACTTCGTATCTAGTAGGAGATTTTGGGAACTAAATGTTTTCATTTCTCTTTGGTTTCTAATTTAGAAAAACTCAGCATCAGTTAATGGGGTGCACTTTAAGTAGAAAGCCTAAGAATATGCTTGTATTATGTAGAAAAAAACATCCTGGTGTTTTACCTTAGTAAGATTCACAATTCAGACATGCATGATAAGGTCCTAAATTCAACCACCCTCAGGCTAACGCTGATTCTCGAGCTCTATATTTTGTGACCTCTTCATGTATTTCAATATATGAAACAGCATTCATTAGGCTAAAATTTCTTGAGAAAATCACCTATAGATTTGTAGTGAATTTTTTCTTCAAGACTGACTCTTCTCTCTCATTTTTCCAATATGCAGCAGAGTTCAGAGAAGATTACAATGAACATCTGTATACCCATCACCTAGAGTCTACCATTAACACTCTACTTCCTTTTTCATCCATCCATCTGCCTCTCCATCCCTCTAAGTATCAATCAATCCATCTTATCTTCTGATGCATTTCAAAGTGCATTGTAGACACCAGTGCACTTTCCCCCAAATATTTCATCATGCATATCATTAGCTGGAGTTCGATGTTTGTTTACAGTTTTAGTCTTTTGACACAAAATTGACAGTGAAAAAAGAACACAGCTAAGATGTGCATTCTTAGTTTTGAAAAATGCACGCATCCGTGTTACCCCAACTCCTAGCAAGATATCAAACCTCCCCATTATTGCAGAAAGTTCCCTAATGTGCCTTCAGTATATTGTTGGGAGTATCAGCACTTTGTTCTTTTTTATTGTAGAGGGATATTTTGTTATGATTATACTACAATTTATTAATTCTCCTGTTTATGGACTTGAAGGCTGCTTCCGATTTTTGACTGTTATTAATAACGCTGCTGTAAAATTCCTATGCATGTGTTTAGAATCTCACTCCATCTACAGGTATTCTCAGTCTCTTCCCACAAAACTAACGACCCATTTTCTTTATGTGGAAGACTGTGCACTTCTGACCGCAAAATAAGTTTAAATTTCAGGCCCTGCCACCTGGACTTGATGGATTCAGTGGAGTGGTTCTGTTGTTTTGTTTTTGTTTTTGTTTCTTTTTCATTGAACATTTGAGCACAGATGGAAAGAATAAAGAAAAGGAAGTAATGATCTTAGGCATATTCTTGAAGTGTGAACGTACTGTTTTCTTCTAATAACTTATATGTGAAACACGAGTTTGCAACTCTAGGAGAAAAAAATAGAAGCATTGCTGTATAATCTCTGTACTTCTTCCATAAAGATTGAGTGTGACTTAAAATAGCCTAGGGTTATTAATGCTGTAAATCTCTCTGAAAGAGATTTCAGTGCTTGTTCTTCTTGCTCTCAAAAAAAAAAAAAAAAAAATGCAGTGTACCATAGATCTCACATAAATGACACAATTTCAAACTCTATCAAGATTAGACTTTTACTAATGCCTAGGGCTAAAATGAATTATGGAATTCTTAAATATTTCTCTAACCAAATGTGCTGAAACAGAACTTTCTGCTACAGAAAGACCATTTCAAATGGCTACCTGAACACTTGAAGCTTTGACTTCTGGAAGACACACAAGCATGAGGATTATATTATTGAATTAGTTCTTCAAAGGAATTAGAAACAACTAACTATACGTGATTCTAAGTTACAGGGTAGGGTGGCTAGGAGTGAGTATAAAGATTCCATCTAACTTACCAAGTTTTACGTCAAGAGTTATTATGATGCTATCTAAAATTTTCTTTTCTGGAACCCATTACTGCATGAACACACAATTGGAAACTCTGTGTACATGAAACAAATGATTCCTCTTAAATACAGATTTTTAAAAAATAAAATATATAAAGAGGGTATATACTTATTCCATCCATTTTTTAAAACAATTCAGCTATGCTGCTATTTCGTCTCTATCCATTCACCCACAATATTTCATTTCTAAGACTTCTGTGTTTTTCAGGAAGGCAAATGTACACTATAAGGTATTACAAAGAAAAGGAGATAAAGTTGCATTATTAGGTTAATATCAAGAAAGTTATATGTATGTGTAATGTCCATAATCCATAGAATGATAAAAATTAATAATAAGCTTACTGAAGTGAATATCATACCAGCATTTCCTATGACAGTAATAGCAGATCCTTTCAAAATTTTATTTTTACTATTTTTCTTTTAGATTATAACAGAAAAGGGCCAATGGGCAATGTTTCCTTAGCTATCTACGTCAGGAAAGCCATCTGGCACTCATTTTAATCACCATGAGGGCCTTGAAGGAACCAATAAAGCCTGTACTAATACTCCAATCTATTCACTAATGGTGATAATCAGAACATCTGGTCAGGGTTTTCCTTTACAAAGGTCTCCTCCAAGGATTATATAAGGTATTGAAGCTCCTATTGAGCTGTGTTGACTATCAACAACAGCTTCCCACACCCATCTTTGCCTGGCTCTAGCCTGACTGGCCATCTTGTCTTGGCCTATGGCCCAAGCCAATCTACATTCTAAATCTAATCTGAGTGTTTATAGGCAGCATGCCATTCATAGATTCTAAGAAGCAACCTCAGTTGGTTCTAAGAGCAACCTATTGTTCCTCTAAGTTTGTGCCTGTTCATAAATGATTTACATAGACTCCTCTAAGTTTGTGCCTGTTCATAAATGATTTACATAGTTCTTTTAGTCTGGACTCTGTCTTGGGTTCCTGATGTTACACTGTTATTGTTCAGCATCCACTTTGGTAGCTCACCCTTAACTCTTTAACCTCCCCAGTGTGTCTTTTCTCTGTTTCCTTCCAGACTTGAGGTATTGTTTCTCAAAAGCCCCTTGATTCCTTCCTCTTCTGTACATCTCTTGACCTCTCTCTGTTAGACCCAATGGTTTTTAGATTTATCTCTACTTTAGCCAACGCAAATTTTACGTATAACAGAATAATAACCGGACCAGAAATCTGAGATATATGGACCCTAATTTGGACTTAACTCTAATTAGCATTGCAATCTTCTGGGATCGCCTGGGATTTTTATTCATTTATACCATGGAGAAGGCATCTCTCCAATTTTGCTTCTAGTTCCAACATCCTATAATTTTGTACATATCTTTATGATGATAATAATTAAAATCCACTGTCTGCTAATATCTATGTTCAGTCATGTTCAGAATTTCCCAGTTATGAGGACCATCCCCAAGTAAATGAGACTATCTAGTCAATAGATTATCTGAGTCAGTTCTCAGCATGGTTGCAGAAAAGAGATACCTGGGAAACTTCTACAGACTCTATTGCCCGGGGCCCATTCAGACCAAACAAATCAAACGACTGAGAGCAGGGCATATGTAATGCATAAAAGCTCACACATGTAATTCTAATGTACAGCTGAGATTATGAACTACTATACTAACCGATATGAGTCATTTTATTGGATACAGATTCTAAAAACAACCATTTCAAGGGGTGAATCAGACAAAGTATTTCCTGGAACAACATAGGATGTTAATAAGTACGTACACGAATTCAAGAAGCAAATTGTCCTG